>NC_090449.1:471014926-480691434 GCF_031143425.1 Pleurodeles waltl | reverse complement strand
AATTAGATTCCTGCAACTACAAGAAGAAGGACTGCCTAGCTGAAAACCCCTGCAGAGGAAGACCAGAAGACGACAACTGCCTTGGCTCCAGAAAACTCACCGGCCTGTCCTCCTGCCTTCCAAAGATCCTGCTCCAGCGACGCCTTCCGAAGGGACCAGCGACCTCGACATCCTCTGAGGACTGCCCCTGCTTCGAAAAGACAAGAAACTCCCGAGGACAGCGGACCTGCTCCAAGAAAGGCTGCTAACTTTGTTTCCAGCAGCTTTAAAGAACCCTGCAAGCTCCCCGCAAGAAGCGTGAGACTTGCACACACTGCACCCGGCGACCCCGACTCGGCTGGTGGAGACCCGACACCTCAGGAGGGACCCCAGGACTACTCTGATACTGTGAGTACCAAAACCTGTCCCCCCTGAGCCCCCACAGCGCCGCCTGCAGAGGGAATCCCGAGGCTTCCCCTGACCCGCGACTCTTTGAATCTAAAGTCCCGACGCCTGGGAGAGACCCTGCAACCCGCAGCCCCCAGGACCTGAAGGACCGGACTTTCACTGGAGAAGTGACCCCCAGGAGTCCCTCTCCCTTGCCCCAAGTGGAGGTTTCCCCGAGGAACCCCCCCCTTGCCTGCCTGCAGCGCTGAAGAGATCCCGAGATCTCTCATAGACTAACATTGCGAACCCGACGCTTGTTTCTACACTGCACCCCGGCCGCCCCCCGCGCGCGCTGAGGGTGAAATTTCTGTGTGGACCTTGTGTCCCCCCCGGTGCCCTACAAAACCCCCCTGGTCTGCCCTCCGAAGACGCGGGTACTTACCTGCAAGCAGACCGGAACCGGGGCACCCCCTTCTCTCCATTCTAGCCTATGTGTTTTGGGCACCACTTTGAACTCTGCACCTGACCGGCCCTGAGCTGCTGGTGTGGTGACTTTGGGGTTGCTCTGAACCCCCAACGGTGGGGCTACCTTGGACCAAGAACTGAACCCTGTAAGTGTCTTACTTACCTGGTAAAACTAACAAAAACTTACCTCCCCCAGGAACTGTGAAAATTGCACTAAGTGTCCACTTTTAAAACAGCTATTTGTGAATAACTTGAAAAGTATACATGCAATTTTGATGATTTGAAGTTCCTAAAGTACTTACCTGCAATACCTTTCGAATGAGATATTACATGTAGAATTTGAACCTGTGGTTCTTAAAATAAACTAAGAAAAGATATTTTTCTAGATAAAAAACCTATTGGGCTGGATTTGTCTCTGAGTGTGTGTAACCTCATTTATTGTCTATGTGTATGTACAACAAATGCTTAAACACTACTCCTTGGATAAGCCTACTGCTCGACCACACTCCACAAAATAGAGCATTAGTATTATCTATTTTTACCACTATTTTACCTCTAAGGGGAACCCTTGGACTCTGTGCATGCTATTCCTTACTTTGAAATAGCACATACAGAGCCAACTTCCTACAGAAGCCATCCTCGCTAACCTTGGAGTAAGGTTCCTTCCACCTCCCGAACTCATTTATGTTAACCAGAGGCTTGTGATACGTACAGTTTTTTTTAATTTGCGCCCCCATATGTAACATTCTAAATCGTTGCACAGCCCAAGTAGTAGCCAACAGCTCTTTTCAATCCCAGAATAGTTTTTTTCTGCATGTGATAAAGTACAAGATGCATATGCAACTACCCATGAGTTCCCTTTCTTTTGTTGAGACAGTACTGCTCGAATACGATATCCACCAGCATTCACTGACCATTCTCATGCGCAGTCTCAAACGATCTTAGACAAGATGCATTCACAATGTTCTTTTATAGTTGCAAACTCCTTGCATGTATTTGCTTCCAGCAAAACATTGTATTTTTCATGAGAAAAGCACAAAGATTCTCCACTTTGCATGCAAAATTTTCCAAAAAAAAACAGAATAAAATTCAGCCAATCCTAATAATGACAGAAGTTGTTCCTTACACTTCACATGACTAATTTTAGGCCGAAACAATCCTTAGAAATAATATGGCCTAAATATTCCACTTGTCTCTCACCAAATTTGCACTTTTGATCTTTAACAGTTAAAAAAAAGTCTTAGTGCCTGCAAAATTGCCTTTAAGTTTACTGTCATGATAAATTGTATCCTTTCCATATACTAATAAGTCATCTTGGAACACCTTTGCACCCTTTACATCTGAAAGTATTTTGGATGACTCCCTTTGGAAAACTGCAGATGCACTAGCTAATCCAAATGGCATCCTTTTATACTGGAACATTCTTTCTAGTGTAATAAACAGTGTGCAATGTTTAGACTCCGGATTCAATTGTATTTGATGATAAGCACTAGCCAAATCAATAGTTGAAAATACTGTAGCATCTCCAACAGGTGACATCAATTCCTGCAAATTTGGCAATGGAAATGAGTCTACCCAAATCGCATCATTGGGTGCTCGCAGGTCAACACACAGCCTAATATCTCCATTAGACTTCACTGAAATTGCAAATCGGAGAAACCCAAACAGAGCACTCAATAGGTTCAATAATATCCTTGTTACACAAATCCCATAACATTTCCTTTAAATTACCACTATAAATAAAGGGAACATTCCTCAACGTTTGTCTCCCTGGAACAGCATTCTGTTTTAATACAATTGTATGTTGGAAATTTTTCATCCTTCCCAATTGATTGCTAAAAACGGTTGGGAACATCTTCTTTAAGTCAGAGTACAAAACATTCTGCAACCAATCCGTACTCACCGTATACACTGGCAGAATCGCACTAGGGTCCACTTTCACCCCCAATTCACATATATGCAGCCAACCTAAATTCGTCGGCCACTTTCAGCTATAAGAACCTCTCATGAACACCTCTTCCCCCGCAAACTCAATTTCTGCCTGCTTTGCTCCCCCCCCCCCCCACCCCAATCGCAATTTTATGTCCCGAATAGCTACAAGGGCTTATTCTAGTATTTTGTAATTCTCTTCCAGGTCATAACCAATTAAATATTGGTTTTCCCATTATAGTGTACCATGCACACAAATCCACCATGACTTCCACATGAACCCCATCAACACTTCTGCAACACTTGGGAAACTGATGGTCTCTTTCCTTAACACTACTGCTTTGAATACTTAACACCATATTCTGCATACCTTCCTCAATTCCGTCATCATCCACGCTCTCCACAATGCAACTCACCGTCCTCCCAAAACTTTTACACACTCGAGCAAAATGTCCTTTTTTCTTGCAAGTACAGCTAATTTTTCCAACAACTGGACATCCACTAAAATTTGCAAAATGCAAGCTGGCACCACATCTGAAACATTTCTATATTGTTGTTTGTCCCAGTTTTGTTACCCTCGCCAACAAAACGTGTAGCAACCCTTTCCTTTTTTTTTTTCCTTACTATCCCTACTCTCAGTACATATAATGTCATTATCCTTTAATTCATTCCTCATAACTTGTATGCAACTCTCTAACCTCAATACTTGCCACTTCAATAGCTGTTTTCAAAGATATTTCTCCTGAAGAACATAGTTTCTCTTGTATTTTTAAAGATTTAGGCTTCATTAATAATTGATTTCTTAAAACTTGGTCATATGATCAAAAGCACAAGTAACTGCAAGACTTCTTAGTACACCATATACTAGTCAATCGACTCGTCCACTTTCTGTTCCCTGGAATAAAACGTATATCTTTCCATAACCACATTACTCTTCCTACCATACCTTTCATGTAACTGTTTTAACGCGCACTTGTACACATTTTCTCCATTCACATTTTAAACTGGTGGCAAATTTTTTTATTACCTCAATTCAACAGCCCCCAACAGATGTTTAAGCAATGACAAATTTCTTTCGGGCGAGCATTCACCTTCTTCCAATACATCCACAAACGTCTCAAATAAGTCCAACCACAATTCCCATTCAACTGGAGGATCTCATTGTTCATTTATGAAAAATGGTGGAGGTTGGATACTAGACATTGTACACAACAGTTCTGTATGTATAAATATGTAAGAAACATCACTAAAAAACCAAATCCACAATTCATAATAACATTAACCCAAAACAATCAGCACAAAATGTGCCAATATCGTAAAAATGAATTGTCTCTTAAATGTCCATGTGAATAATTACTATAGTGTTCCAGTAAATGTGCCTAAGAATATTGTGTGGATTCAACAGGCACAATGGTGTGCCTATCACCGTAAGAGTGTATAGAAAAGTTTATAATAGTGTTCTAGTAACTATGCACAAAATTATGTGAATTCAACAGGCATAAAGGTGTGCCTATCACCGGTTGTTCCAGTATAATTACATAGGAAAAAATCGACAGACATGATGGTGTCTGTACCACATTATAACCAATGGAGAAAATGGAAATCTTCCCAATCTTCAAAGATGGCTGCTGCACGCCGCATATGTGCTTAAAGGAACTCTGGCACACTCCTACCCAGAATTCCATGCTCATCCAAATGCATCCGATAGCAGGAAATACCTTGACCTCGTTGCGGCAAAAGTGAAACACTCGGGCCAAACCGGCTGCGTAACATCAACGCAGAGAGCCGACACCGCACGCAGCACAAACACGAATCCAGAATACGCGGCACCAACCGCATCCGCAAGTACAGCAACACAAAGCTGGAATTCGTAGTACCAACCACACTTACACCGCTGCTGCCTACCTCATTGCCATTGTGAAGACGCACATTCATCAGGTTGGAGCATTTCTTTTAATTTTTGTTTTTTTTAAAGACACGTTGGTTCATTACAGGAGCCGATATCAGCAACTCCACCTCAGGACCGTCGTCTTCCCAACCACCGCCCTCCAAACATTCTCCTTCCCTGCATTCCCCTAGGAGGTAGATCGAATGTAGATCTACATTTGATCCACGCGCCACACATACCACACAGTCTAATCTGGGGCCACCAAGACAACTTGGAGCCAGTCAGTCTGAATCTTCTTGATAACTCAGGGTACTGGTCTCATTGGAAAGGCATACAGGATATTCCTGAACTCCACTTGAGACAAAATCCATCTCCAAGTGAGAGACACCCAAGAAACTCCAAAGCAGTGACATTACACATTTTCAGCTGTTTCAGTCTTTGTTGCCTGCAAATGTGCAAGGAAGCAGGTCCTCTGCTTCAAAGAAGATGATGGTTGGTCCTTGATGTGCTTGCGGCCTTCCCAGTCTTTTGGAGGCTGATCAGCTTCAGGATGAGCCGCTTTTTGGCACAACCGTTGAGGAAAGCAGGCAGGCCAGCAGGGTTGGCACCAAGTCAGTTGCTGCTCCTCAGTTCTTTGGTGTCGTCCTTTTTTGGACCTACAAATCTAATTTCATGGTGTTAGGGGCCCACCTAAATACTCAATTTAGCAGTCCTAAGGGGAGTGAAGGGTAGTCGCCAATGGGCTACTTACACCTAGGATCACTACATCCCCTAGGTGACCACTTCCACTGGGGAGTGGGCATTACCTCTGTCAGAGTTCCTAATTTTGGCAAACTGCGGTGGCAGTGATCTCCCTCTGCTGCCAGCTTCTCGGCGCACTTCACAAAAAACCCGGATCGGTTTGTTCATAATTTTATACCAATATCAAAAGAATGTGGCTTTGTGTTCCAGTAGGTCTTTATTCAATTAAATCTGACACATAATATACACGTTTTTCAACCTCTGCCCATAAATTCATTGAAGCTGGGTTGTGAAATATGTAACGATTTAAAATGCTTTGCTGTATTTTATACTTCCTTCCCAATGCATTTTGGATACAAATGTGTGCGTGTGGGGGGGGGGGGGGGGGATTCCACTCTTATACGGGAATGAGATAACTAACTGTGCTGGTGAATATTAGTTGGTTTGACATGCTTACGCGGTGTCTCTCAGAAATGCGCCCCTGAAGTAACTCAAAACAACTATAAAAACAATAACCATGAGCGCAAGTTTAAACAGCGTTCTTGTATGACAACAGAATAATGTGCTAGCCCAGTACCATGTTGTGCCTTCAATAATATATGTAAGTGTATTCAACATGCGTATGAATCAATGGTGCAATATCTTATAAAAATGCGCTCCCCAGAAAACTACAACCAAACTGCGTGGCTTTTCATGCCTGTAAACTTTCACCTGCCCTTACCCTGAAAGACAAAAATCTCTCTTGTGGGCCAATTATCAATTGTACACTTAACCACTTCGCCGCCAGGCTTCACCCCCCTCCCCCGCCAGAAAAAAATAAAATAAATAACACACAACACACACACCCGGTGCCTAGTGGTTTCTACCCTCTTTGGGGATAGATCGGCTTAAAAATAGGCCAATCTGCAGAAATGGCCTAAAATAAATTTTACCCCCCTCCCACCCCCCCGGGGAACGACCCTTGCCTAAGGGGGTCGCTCCCCATATGCAAAAAACAGAAGTAAACAAAGAAAAATCTATCCCTGGTGTCTAGGGGGTTTCCGCCCCTGGGGGGTGGGGGCAGAAATAGCCTAAAAATAATTTCCCCCCCTGGGGAAAGGCCCTTGCCCACGGGGCTGCTCCCCTTATTATTAAGGGTCCAAAGAAAAAAAAATCCCTGGTGTCTAGTGGGCATTTCTGTTGCCCGATCACATCGCAATCTGCAAGCAGAAATGCTTGCAGAGACATGAAAGGAAAGGCTGTTCCTTTCATGCCTCTGCCTGCCCCCTCCACCCAAGCGGAAGAGAAATGCTGAGCATTTCTCTTCCACATCGTGCTGGAAGCATGCTTCCAGTGCAATGGGAGGTGACCTCGGATGAGGTTAGTACGCGATTGCATGCTGACATCAGATGTCACGGGGGTTGGGGTGGAAGGGGAAGCTATTCCACTTCCGGCCATGCCCTGGGGGGTGGGGGGGGGGGGGGAAGGCCCTCAGGGGGAGCACCAGCGCTTCCACCAAGGGCCTATACCAGGACGTAGTGGTTACGCTCGTGGCGCCTCAGTGCTGCGCCACCGGACGTAACCAGTATGTCCACGGCAGGGAAGGGGTTAATACATGCTGGAACGCTGTGTTTGTGTCATCACTGTGTTTTGGAATATGCGAATACCCAGAAATGCTTTCAAAAAGTGAACCAATCACATTGGTTGTGAAATTTAAAGAAACCATGCTAAAACGCTGCATTCATGAAATCACAATGTTTCTGAAAACGCGATTACCCGGAAGGGCTTTCAAAAAGTGAACCAATCACGTTGGTATCTATCCCCGGTGTGACCTATTAACCAATAACCCATGTTATGTTACCCATGACAGGCAACAAAAAGATATTTTTGTTGTAATTCTAGCAAAATCAACATGATACAAAATGCATGAATTCTCATAGATGCCTCCCCAAATTAACAAGTCAATTATATTCAGTGCATAGCATTAAAGAACCACCTCTCCCATTTGTGCCATATTATTAATTACCATATAGAAACTGAAAAGCGCTAACACATATACAGTTACTAACAAACATCCTATAATAATTAACAAGAAATCCGGTTTGTATGAGTGATAATGACGAAATCCTGCTTCTTGATAATTTTTTATAACAACCAATGACATGTACACACAGTGATGGAAATCACAAATCTAACCCACTAATATCAAGTGTTAATATCATTATTTAGAAGGCAGGATTTTGTTTTATCTGTCAATAACACAGTAAAACTGAAACAAAACAAAAAAAATACCGCTTAAAGCAAAATAAAACACTAAGTTAAAGAAAATATGTCAGATCCACAGTCATTCAGGCTACATGCTATTAAGCCTCTTGAACCAAAACAACTCTTTGCGACAACCTCTTCTGGAAGTCGCTGTCAACTTTAACTTGTACTACCTCCAGTATCTGAAATCTTAGTTGGGAAATGCTGTGACTTGCTACCATCCAATAGGCAGCCACACTTGAAGTAGGAACATAATTCCATATATTACTTTTGTTTTCAGAGATTCTCACTTTAATTTTTCGTTACGTTTTACCCACATTTGATTTCCCGCAGGAGCACTTTAAGGCACATATCACATTCTTAAATGTTAGAACCTGCTGACTGCTTCAAGTTGATGCGAGTTCCGTTCATGGGATGTGTAACGGTGTCTCCTAAACTCGCATTACTACAATGCACACAGTTCAGGCACTTCATGGTGCCTTTAAAAGATCGAGATTGTTAATGGTCTCTGCTTGACAACACCTCTTAAGGTTTTTGAATGATTATATGCAAATAATGTTTTTTGGCGGAATAGTCCAAGGAAATCTGGTTCATTATTTAATAGTTCGCACCTCTGGGTGATGATTCTCCTGATGTATTGAGCTTTAGTAAAATACTTCAATACACACCCAAATCTTGCTGACTTTTCGCTGGTGTGTTAAAAAAAAAAAAAAAAAAGTATTCTCACTCTGGTGTTGGTTAGCACATGAAATTGCACTGTTAAGTATTTGTAAGGGATGTTCTCTGGCCCTAAATTTGGTTTTGAGCTACTCATGTATGCTAGATAGTTCCTCAGGATTCTAAATGATTCGTTTCAATCTAATAAATTGTAAAAAAAAAAAAAAAAAAAAAAAAAAAAAAAAAAAAAAAAAAACACACACACACAACACCACACCCGGGGGTAACTCTTATTGACACATCCAAAAAAAAAATACATTGATGGATGAACTTGATGTCATCGCTTGTGTTTAATCGCCATATGATAAACAAAAAAAATACCAATAAACACTTTGTAAGTCCCTAGGTTATTAGACCATTGTAATGTTTTGTAAAATCCACTCAAATGCAAAAAAATTTCCATTAAAATATTTGGGTAGGTTGGTGCACCCGGAAACCCCATGGATGTCTAGCGTCTTTGTAAAAAGAACAAAAAAATAAAAATAAAAAAAATGTATCCTTGTAGGAAGTTGGCTCTGTATGCACTATTTCAAAGTAAGGAATAGTATGCACAGAGTCCAAGGGTTCCCCTTAGAGGTAAGATAGTGGCAAAAAGAGATAATACTAATGCTCTATTTTGTGGTAGTGTGGTCGAGCAGTAGGCTTATCCAAGGAGTAGTGTTAAGCATTTGTTGTACATACACACAGGCAATAAATGAGGAACACACACTCAGAGACAAATCCAGCCAATAGGTTTTGTTATAGAAAAATATCTTTTCTTAGTTTATTTTAAGAACCACAAGTTCAAATTCTACATGTAATATCTCATTTGAAAGGTATTGCAGGTAAGTACTTTAGGAACTTTGAATCATTTCATTAGCATGTATACTTTTCACATAAAACACAATAAGCTGTTTTAAAAGTGGACACTTAGTGCAATTTTCACAGTTCCTGGGGGAGGTAAAGTAATGTTAGTTTAAACAGGTAAGTAAGTCACTTACAGGTTTCAGTTTTTGGTCCAAGGTAGCCCACCGTTGGGGGTTCAGAGCAACCCCAAAGTTATCACACCAGCAGCTCAGGGCCGGTCAGGTGCAAAGGTCAAAGAGGTGCCCAAAACACATAGGCTATAAGGGAGAGAAGGGGGTGCCCCGGTTCCAGTCTGCCAGCAAGTAAGTACCCGCGTCTTCGGAGGGCAGACCAGGGGGGTTTTGTAGGGCACCGGGGGGGGACACAAGTCCACACAGAAAGTACACCCTCAGCAGCGCGGGGGCGGCCGGGTGCAGTGTGCAAACAAGCGTCGGGTTTCCTTTAGTTTTCAATGGGAGACCAAGGGGTCTCTTCAGCGATGCAGGCAGGCAAGGGAGGGGCTCCTCGGGGTAGCCACCACCTGGGCAAGGGAGAGGGCCTCCTGGGGGTCACTCCTGCACAGAAGTTCCGTTTCTTTAGGGGCTGGGGGCTGCGGGTGCAGGGTCTTTTCCAGCCGTCGGGAAATGGAGTTCAGACAGTCGCGGTCAGGGGGAGCCTGGGGATTCCCTCTGCAGGCGTCGCTGTGGGGGCTCAGGGGGGACAACTTTGGTTACTCACAGTCGTAGAGTCGCCGGAGGGTCCTCCCCGAGTTGGTTGTTCTTCACCAGTCGAGTTGGGGTCGCCGGGTGCAGTGTTGCAAGTCTCACGCTTCTTGCGGGGAGTTGCAGGGGTCTTTAAATCTGCTCCTTGAAACAAAGTTGCAGTTCTTTTGGAGCAGTGCCGCTGTCCTCGGGAGTTTCTAGTCTTTCTTGAAGCTGGGCAGTCCTCAGAGGATTCAGAGGTCGCTGGTCCCTTGGAAAGCGTCACTGGAGCAGGTTTCTTTGGAAGGCAGGAGACAGGCCGGTAAGTCTGGAGCCAAAGCAGTTGGTGTCTTCTGTTCTTCCTCTGCAGGGGTTTTTCAGCTCAGCAGTCCTTCTTCAGGTAAGTTGCAGGAATCTACAATCTTAGGTTCAGGGAAGCCCTTAAATACTAAATTTAAGGGCGTGTTTAGGTCTGGGGGTTAGTAGCCAATGGCTACTAGCCCTGAGGGTGGGTACACCCTCTTTGTGCCTCCTCCCAAGGGGAGGGGGTCACATCCCTAATCCTATTGGGGGAATCCTCCATCTGCAAGATGGAGGATTTCTAAAAGTTAGTCACCTCAGCTCAGGACACCTTAGGGGCTGTCCTGACTGGCCAGTGACTCCTCCTTGTTGTTTTCTTTGTTTCCTCCAGCCTTGCCGCCAAAAGTGGGGGCCGTGGCCGGAGGGGGCAGGCAACTCCACTAAGCTGGAGTGTCCTGCGGTGCTGTGACAAAGGGGTGAGCCTTTGAGGCTCACCGCCAGGTGTTACAGCTCCTGCCTGGGGGAGGTGTTAGCATCTCCACCCAGTGCAGGCTTTGTTACTGGCCTCAGAGTGACAAAGGCACTCTCCCCATGGGGCCAGCAACATGTCTCTAGTGTGGCAGGCTGCTGGAACCAGTCAGCCTACACAGATAGTCGGTTAAGTTTCAGGGGGCACCTCTAAGGTGCCCTCTGTGGTGTATTTTACAATAAAATATACACTGGCATCAGTGGGCATTTATTGTGCTGAGAAGTTTGATACCAAACTTCCCAGTTTTCAGTGTAGCCATTATGGTGCTGTGGAGTTCGTGTAAAACAGACTCCCAGACCATAGACTCTTATGGCTACCCTGCACTTACAATGTCTAAGGTATTGCTTAGACACTGTAGGGGCACAGTGCTCATGCACTGGTGCCCTCACCTATGGTATAGTGCACCCTGCCTTAGGGCTGTAAGGCCTACTAGAGGGGTGACTTATCTATACCTGCATAGGCAGTGAGAGGCTGGCATGGCACCCTGAGGGGAGTGCCATGTCGACTTACTCGTTTTGTTCTCACCAGCACACACAAGCTGGCAAGCAGTGCGTCTGTGCTGAGTGAGGGGTCTCCAGGGTGGCATAAGACATGCTGCAGCCCTTAGAGACCTTCCTTGGCATCAGGGCCCTTGGTACTAGAAGCACCAGTTACAAGGGACTTATCTGGATGCCAGGGTGTGCCAATTGTGGAATCAAAAGTACAGGTTAGGGAAAGAACACTGGTGCTGGGGCCTGGTTAGCAGGCCTCAGCACACTTTCAATTCAAAACATAGCATCAGCAAAGGCAAAAAGTCAGGGGGTAACCATGCCAAGGAGGCATTTTTTTTACACAACCCCCCCCCCCATACGAAAGAGGATGAGACTAACCTTTCCCAAGAGTCTTCATTTTCTAAGTGGAAGAACCTGGAAAGGCCATCTGCATTGGCATGGGCAGTCCCAGGTCTGTGTTCCACTATAAAGTCCATTCCCTGTAGGGAGATGGACCACCTCAACAGTTTTGGATTTGCACCTTTCATTTGCATCAGCCATCTGAGAGGTCTGTGGTCAGTCTGAACTAGGAAGTGAGTACCAAAGAGGTATGGTCTCAACTTCTTCAGGGACCAAACCACAGCAAAGGCCTCCCTCTCAATGGCACTCCAACGCTGCTCACTGGGGAGTAACCTCCTGCTAATGAAAGCAACAGGCTGGTCAAGGCCATCATCATTTGTTTGGGACAAAACTGCCCCTATCCCATGTTCAGAGGCATCTGTTTGCACAATGAATTGTTTGGAGTAATCTGGAGCTTTTAGAACTGGTGCTGTGCACATAGCTTGCTTCAGGGTGTCAAAGGCCTGTTGGCATTCTACAGTCCAGTTTACTTTCTTGGGCATTTTCTTGGAGGTGAGTTCTGTGAGGGCTGTCGCAATGGATCCATATCCCTTCACAAACCTCCTATAGTACCCAGTCAAGCCAAGGAATGCCCTGACTTGAGTCTGGGTTTTTGGAGCTGCCCAGTCCAGAATAGTCTGGATCTTAGGCTGGAGTGGCTGAACTTGGCCTCCACCTACAAGGTGTCCCAAGTAAACCACAGTTCCCTGCCCTATCTGGCATTTGGATGCCTTGATAGAGAGGCCTGCAGATTGCAGAGCCTTCAAAACCTTCTTCAGGTGGACCAGGTGATCCTGCCAGGTAGAGCTGAAGACAGCAATATCATCAAGATAAGCTGCACTAAAGGATTCCAACCCAGCAAGGACTTGATTCACCAACCTTTGGAAGGTGGCAGGGGCATTCTTTAAACCAAAGGGCATAACAGTGAACTGATAATGCCCATCAGGTGTGGAGAATGCTGTCTTTTCTTTTGCTCCAGGGGCCATTTTGATTTGCCAGTACCCTGCTGTTAAGTCAAAGGTACTTAAGAATTTGGCAGCCCCTAATTTGTCTATTAGCTCATCAGCTCTAGGAATGGGATGAGCATCTGTCTTGGTGACAGAGTTGAGACCTCTGTAGTCCACACAAAACCTCATCTCTCTCTTTCCTTCTTTGGTGTGAGGTTTGGGGACTAAGACCACTGGGCTAGCCCAGGGGCTGTCAGAGTACTCAATTACTCCCAATTCCAGCATCTTGTGGACTTCCACCTTGATGCTTTCCTTAACTTGGTCAGACTGTCTAAATATTTTGTTTTTGACAGGCATGCTGTCTCCTGTGTCCACATCATGGGTACACAGGTGTGTCCGACCAGGGGTTAGGGAAAAGAGTTCAGGAAACTGCTGCAGGACCTTCCTACAGTCAGACTGCTGTTGGCTAGAGAGGGTGTCTGAATAGATCACTCCATCCACTAAGCCATCTTTAGGGTCTGATGAGAGGAGATCAGGGAGAGGTTCACTCTCAGCTTCCTGGTCCTCATCTGTCACCATCAACAGATTTACATCAGCCCTGTCATGGAAGAGCTTAAGGCGGTTCACATGGATCACCCTCTTGGGGCTCCTGCTTGTGCCCAGGTCCACCAGGTAGGTGACCTGACTCTTCCTCTCTAGTACTGGGTAAGGGCCACTCCATTTGTCCTGGAGTGCCCTGGGAGCCACAGGCTCCAGAACCCAGACTTTCTGCCCTGGTTGAAATTCAACCAGTGCAGCCTTTTGGTCATACCACAACTTCTGGAGTTGTTGGCTGGCCTCAAGGTTTTTACTTGCCTTTTCCATGTACTCTGCCATCCTTGAGCGAAGGCCAAGTACATAGTCCACTATGTCTTGTTTAGGCTCATGAAGAGGTCTCTCCCAGCCTTCTTTAACAAGAGCAAGTGGTCCCCTTACAGGGTGGCCAAACAGAAGTTCAAAGGGTGAGAATCCTACTCCCTTCTGAGGCACCTCTCTGTAGGCGAAAAGTAGACATGGCAGGAGGACATCCCATCTCCTTTTGAGTTTTTCTGGGAGCCCCATGATCATGCCCTTTAATGTCTTGTTGAATCTCTCGACAATGCCATTAGTTTGTGGATGATATGGTGTAGTGAATTTATAAGTCACCCCACACTCATTCCACATGTGTTTTAGGTATGCTGACATGAAGTTGGTACCTCTGTCAGACACCACCTCCTTAGGGAAGCCCACTCTGGTAAAGATACCAATGAGGGCCTTGGCTACTGCAGGGGCAGTAGTCGACCTAAGGGGAATAGCTTCAGGATACCTAGTAGCATGATCCACTACTACTAGGATTTCTTTACAATCCTGCAATTGGAAATAGCTGTGATACAATTTTCCTCATGGAACTCTTACATTTCTCATTGTATGTGAAGTGTGCCGAGGAGCTGCCAGCAGAGTGAGCTCACTGCCAGCACAATTCACAAGGAGTGCATAGCTGGGACTAGGCACCTACCTTGGCACCACAGAGGACGAACTTGAGCTAATATGCTGAATATCACATTTCAGGTATTATCCATCAGGTGTGTGCAGACTGAACATAGGTATTGCAAGAGTTCCTAATTTCACAACAACCACAATGGTAAAATCCTAATGTGTGTGTTCACTTCAGGTAGCCCACCTTAGGTTCGTGACTAGCTGGGAGGAGCAAACGGGCCTCAGGGGAGTGGCATCCTCCAGGTATTGGGGGGAGCCAAACTGGCATATCAAAGCCGATGTGATCTTTGAAGCTCCCCGCCTCGGCATGCTAATTTACTAGCTTTCCTGCTGGAAGGAGTCTAAACACTCCTGCCAGAGCAGGCATTGTTTCGAACCTCAGAGCAGGGCTCTCGCCTCCTAGAGGGTCACAAACTCATCTGTGATGGCAGGCTAGGCAGCACACTAGAGGACTAGTAGGGTTCAAGGGGTACCTCTAAGGTACCCTCTGGATGCATGTATTAGTAATTCCATCACTGGAATCAGTGTGGATTTATTAATAAAAGGTGTTTGATACCAAACACTATAGGTTTCATGAAGCCATTATGTCACCGGGTAACCTCTTTTTGAGCAGTGCCCAGTACATACCTTAAGATGGCTCCCCTGTTCTTTTGTACTATCTAGTAATAGAACTAAACATCAAAGGGGCATATCTGCTCATGCAGATATATCCTCACCTAAAATATAATAATGCATCCTGCCTTGGGGCTCAAAGGCCTGCTGTAGGGATGACATATTAAATACAGTGACTTTGGCATGTCACACAGGAGTGTGCCATGTCATGTTTTCACTTCATGGTTTACACCATCTCAAGCAGCCTGCAATCGCAGTCTGTGTGGTATTTGTGCGTGGTTCCCTTAGGGCGGCATAAGATACTCTGCAGCCCTAAAGGACCCTCTTTAGTACCCATGCACTAGGTACCAGGGGTACCATTTACTAGGGACTTACAGTGGCCTTAAAGTCCTTTGCCAAATGTGTTAAAGTTAATCATCACCTTGTTTTAAGGAAATAGTATTGGCACAGAGGCCTGGTTGGCAGGCCTCGGTGCACTGTCAGTCGAAAATTCAGTATCCAGTAGCTCTTAAAGGGACAAAAGGTATGGTCGAGTGGGGGTGGGGACAGCCACAAAGAAGTTTAGTTTCCTACACAAGGGGAATATTGTAATGTGAGGATTCTGCATTTAGAAATCTATTCGAAGCAAAGATTATAATAGAACCTAAACAAATCAAGATACTTTACTTGGTGATGCAAAAATGGTAAAAATTCACCAATATCTCGTTTGCACATGTGTGCAATATAGCTATTATCAGAAAAACTGAAAGTCTGTTCAAATGTAGTGGCAATTCAATGGAAATGTGCTGTCTATAAATGACAGCGCTCTACCGCAAGAAGCATTAAGTACATTACATATATTTCCATTAAAACTAGGTGAGTCACAAAAGTTTACTCTAAAAAGTTTAGGAACCACTCATAATGCACGTTTAGTGATGTAATCTGGTTCCCATCACTAGTGATCATGCCTTCTGATCTGGCTCAGAAGAGTCAACTGACTGATGTCAGGACACTAATCATATTGTAATTTCCAGCGATGTAATCAATATGCTAATTAGGCAGTTAGACATGAAAAATCATTTTTTTAGCACAAAATGTTTGTAAGTACACAGCACAAACAACGGTGTCTTTGGGGTCAGATGTTTAATACAAACAACACAGCTATATTTAAACAAAACTAAGAGTAACATTGGCTCCTGGGCTCTAGGATTGGCTATGGTTTTGGGGGAAATAATTTATGTGTAAGGAAAAACCTACATAGATTATTCTGAAGAAAACTTATTTTCTAATTCCCTGTATTGGAAGAAGGTTCATGTGCTTGTTTGGCATACCGCAAGTGTCCTACTATTTTCTATTGCATGCTTATTTCCCAATCTCCAATGCAAATTACTGGGTTTATGTACTATTAATGTTTAGAACAACTTCGAGATGCAACTTGAGCAGATAAGTGGGTTTCCTGCACAGCAGGGAGTAGGTGGCCACTTCCCAAGGTAGCAGCACTTTTAGTGGTACAATTACTTGAAGTCAAGGTGAGCGAGGGAGAAGAAAACCTATCGGGACGCATCTGACTGTAATTTAGACCTGGACATCAGGACAAACAAGTAAAGAGGTTTGTAGTAGTAATAAATCTGCTGCAGCTTAACGTGTGTTGCAGGATTTGTGCCATCAGATCGAGAAACAATCCACTATCTGTAACCTGCAAATATGCTGTAGGTTCTCCCCACTCCAAAAACAGATTTTACTTTTCCCCCGCAAAGCCATAAAGAAACCATCAGTATTTCAGCAGTTTTGCACATATTCTGCAAAAACCACGGACTGTTTTTATGTATGAATGACTAAGAAAGAACACTAAATTCAAAACGGCCCCTACCACGATGCCCAATCACTAACCAACATGCAAAACTTACCATCCTCGTGCGCAAGACGTTCAGCCTCTTTCTCTAGCATGTTCCTCTCCTTGTCCACCTCCATGACACAATGCAAAGCAGTTTTGTCCGTTGGAGGCATCTCACGAGTAAGATGATAGATGTCGATGTGATCTGGAATAGGTACTTCACGCTTCCCAATGGCAGACAGAAGCATTGATTTTCCTGGAAGAAAAAATAAATATTGGTCTCAAACTCACAAGTTCCGCTAATACCGTTCAACTGGGTCCTTGAAGGACTAGCCACAAAAGGAAGATGCTTAAGGACCAGCAGAGAAGTTGGTGAAAAAAGTACAGGAGAGAAAGAAAAAAAAATGAGGAAGTTGAGGAGGATGGGCAAGACGTATGGAGGAGAGAAAGGGGTAAAATGTACATGAATAGGATGGCAGAGCCATGTGACTTAAGTGAAAAACTGTATTACTCCTTAGCACCACAACTGAAACCTCAATGACCCACCACCTACCTGCATCACAGCAGAAAGGAGAAGCTATTCTAAAAATGTCCCTACATGGGTAGCTCATATCTGAATCTTTTGAGATGTCTGCTCACAAAGACATCACTCCTTACTCTCATGAGCCCTCCTCATAGGAGAGCACATCTTGTGGCCTGCGTTGCTATTGCTTCTTTTGCTGCAAACGCAGACACTGCTTTGCATTAAGTCATATAGGCACCTGTGTGGTCGGGTGCCTAGACCTGGCAAGTAGACTGTAGAAATGCAGCATATACTGTTAGGGGAAATCAGGGCATTTCACTGCTTAGCTGTAGGGAAATTGACTTTTGCATGCTCACCCCCACTGATGATCTTATGTACTTGTGTAAAGACTGCACACTGGGGGTTTTGGGGGGTGGGTTGATATCCAGCACCAAGGGTATGCGCTCTACCCCTTTAAAGTGTGTACCAATCGGCACAAATTGCCAATCCCTAATTAGGAGGGTTAACCTACATGTACGTCCCTAGTAAAATGCACTTAGGGTATCTAGGGCCTCTAAGTTAAGATGTCAAAACTATAGGTACTAATAGGGAGGTACTTGCCATCCTGAGTCATAACCAGACTTCTTATGAACAGGGTACTAACGCCAGTACAGATCTGAATGTTCTAACATACAGGATATTATTGCCCTGAAAGCCCAACCTCTTCTTTAAGGTGCAGATAAAACAGAAGCATTATAGATATTACAACTCTGTACACTTGCCTTTCCCAACTATCCCACTCCCAACACACACACACACACTTCCCCACCCTTACCAACCAGGCTGCTATTGGAAAGAATGCTTTTCCAAGAAGTTGTTACCTATTATCCATTAACAACGGCTGTATTTAGTTACCCGTTTTTAAGTCCAACTTGCCTATTGTTGCAAAGTCTTTAAAACATGCATGTACTGGGTCTTAGCACCAATCAAAAGAGCATTTCTTCCTCAACTAATGTGACTGGCTATTAGGTGCACCTTCCCACCACTCATGGACAATTTCACATCTCAAAAGATTACCAAATTATCAACTTTATTCTTCACCTTTTGCGTGCACTGTATACTGAGCAGACCTTTTTCTTTTGTTTCGCACAGAGGACAGCACAAGTAAAGCACTTGTAGAAGCAATGCAAGCTTCCTCCACACACAGCACAAGGCGATAGATAGACACTAGACACTTCAATTACACCAGTCCAATTTTTAAAGATGAAGCAAAACTAATCAGCCAGTATCTCTGGTGGGCAGACTGTGGGTGGTTATACGGGACCACAGAGCGCATGAAAGACTCCTAGAAGGCAGCATTGGCTACACTTGTCAATAAGTATTCAGAGTTTTTCCTTTAGGGAGAGCTTCACCGACATTATCCTTTGCTGCCTCAGTGCAGACGATGGGTAATGTGATTTTCAGATTGGTCTAAGCAAGTTGCCTACCGAAGCCTCCAATGTCCCCAAGATGTCAACAAATTGCATAAAAAGGCATTAATGCTAATGGAAAAGTTGGATGCCTCAAAATGCAAAATAAGTAGCTTGGGACAAAGAAAAAAAAAAAAAATCAGTCACCCTCGGGACACCCAGCATTGGCAAAGTCATAAGGTCCACCTTTTATGTGCTAAAGCAGTCAAATAACATTGCACATGCTTCTGTTTGCATATGTAAGCACACACTTTTTGATACAAAACACGGGACCATTCTGTCCCTACTTGTAAAAACTTCGCAAACAAGGTAGTGCCCCACCCAAGGACCAGGTCGTCTTGCCCCCCCGACTGGTGCTTCAGGCCTCTGCATGTGAAGCACATACTTCAAAACTTCACAAACCAGGGAAATGATCCGGATATAACCATTCTCGGCTAAATGAACTCTGTACTGAAGCCAAACTCTTCACAAAGTTATTGGTCCTGGAAGCTGACAGTCTATTTATCCATTTAATACCTCCTGATCATCTGCGTTCTTGTAAGAGGGGGTCACGCTTATGACAACATGAGGTGAATGAAGCGACTAGTAGAAATGGTAAGGAGGAAAAAAAAAAAAAAAAAAAAGCTAACTATATTGGAGACCTTATGCTGAAAAGGTAACAGTCGACTGGGCTTTCTTACACAAGTAAGACAGTTTGGGACGTGTTTAATTCATGGGTGCCAGCCAACTACATTAATTCAAATGTGAGGAGAAATTCAATTACCATCCTGGTGAGGGCGGCCGGTTTGGCGGTTATGCTTTGTAGGAGCACCAAATAGGGGTGCCCCTTAACACTGTGCTCCCCATCCATTCCCATTTCAGCAGAGAATTAAGTTAGTTTAATCTAGCGTCAAAAGAATACAGGTAAACCCTAAACTGACTCTGGATCCCAAAGAGTAGCCTTAGGTAATACAGGGATGGTTCTTTAAAAAGGACGACAGTAACCCCCTTAAAAAAAAATATATATATATTATATATAAATAAAAAAATCTTGGTGTGAGATTAACACTTTGTTTGCCACACTACAAAGCTAATTTCCCCATCTCACCTATCCTTCATTCGGGAAGAGCTTCTAAGAAAGCAGCCCTTTATCAGTCAGTAGCTAGATACGTCTGACTTGGTGCTTTAATGTTTACTTTAATTTCAATCTGATTAAAATGGGCCAGAACATCTTTGATTAAATTCAGAATGGTTGTACTTTTGAAGTGGGAGGGAAGAAATCCAGACTTCCTTAAAGGCAATAAAGAAATGTATAGCTGGCCTCCGATTACTGCAACCTAGTACAGGTGTAGTCCACCCGAACCAACGTAAACCATTTTTTTTATTATTAACAGTGGAGTGGTCCAAAAATGTGTCAAAAAAATATGGACTAAGCATAGACTGGTAAGGACAAGCAATGTCCCCTTGTTCCCTAAATTCCCGAGGCCAGCTAACTCCTACCATAGCACCCTGATAGGTATAACTTTAATCCGTTTCCCCGGTCAACATAGGAGGAGAGTAAACAGGGGCCCTTCAGCAACTGCAGAGGCTGTAGAATACTCACGGTAAGTTCTACAAGGGGTACAAACGAATCCATGCAAACAGCATTTTGATACAAAGGATGAGCGTCCGCACTACTCACATGTGACGTTTGGTAATCCTCCCACCATAAAAGCAATCACTTACAGCACATAATGTTTATAGCCTCTGGACTAGTCAAGTGGCACGATCGTGGCAATTTGGATACCCTGATGTCGGCCTCGACTGGATGTCTACATGATATACTGAATTATTCATTTGCATGAATTGCAGGGAATGCCCTGCTGAAGGTTATCACTGGGAGTATCGGTAACATACACAACAGGGTGATGGACCTCAAGCTTATGTACAATTGATATTACATCAGTTAATATGCACAATACCCCTCCCTACACCAATTCCGAATGCTGATGTTAGTGTGGGCTTCGAAATAAACCTCCCACTTCCTCCACCCTCGTTTTCCACAAAAAAAAAAAAAAAAACAGCTCTCTTACCTACTCCATTAAGCCCAATGAGCCCATAGCGCCGGCCAGAGTTTAGTTCTAGCCTTGTGTCTGTGAGGAGCTCCTGTCCGTGGAACGTAAGTGACAAGTTAATGATGTGGACATCAGTGCTGTTTGGGTGGGAGGAGAGCACACCAGTCACCGCTCGAGCTGCAGCTTTTTTCAACTCAAACTCTTCCAGTTCCTTGGTCATCTCATCGACCTCTAAAAAGGAGAAAGGTTAGGGAGGAATAAGAGACTGGGTTGTGCAACATGCAGAGTGCAATGTTTTTTGTTTTTACCAACAGGCCATACACAGAAGCCACCTGCCTTTGTGTATAACAATCACAAGAGAAGCAAAACGTCTGTTAATACACACATTTTCTATGCCCCACATCTCCAACGCGGTGATAAAAATCGAGTGATCCACGAGAGAGAAGAGGGGAGAGAAGATGAACAGAAGTTTGAAGAGAAGATGTGGAAGTATAGAAGAAAGGGGAGAAGACCAAAAAAAAAGCTAAAGATGAGGAGAGAAGGAGGCCTGGACAACGGAAAGGACAGGAAGAAGGGTGCCAAGAATGTTGAGTAAAGAATGACCAGACAGAACTAAAATTGGGAAGCGAATAAAGGAAGGGAAAGATATGAAAATGAATGATGAAGAAATAAAGTAAGATGAAATTGGTAAGAAAACAGAAGGCAAAGCAGGACAAGAAAGTGTGAGCAGCAATAAAAACAAAGAAAAGAGATTTGGAAAAAAACTTAAAACGGCCTCGTAAACAAGAGGCATGTAAAATTAGATTACAAGAGGACTAAACATAGTGGAAAACCCTGAAGAAGAAAAAACTAATTTACTTTTTCACATTTTAAGAAAAATCTATATTATGTTTGCGATACAGTTTATTCATAGGGGGCAACTAGCTATGGTTAAATACTATTTAAAGACAGGTATAAGAACTCCTTCACAAACACGTACACTATCCCCCGATTGAAAACAAGCAGCACAACAATGCTCCCAGCCAGAAGAATCCATGCACTCCCTCCCTGTGTAAGCCTAGTTACACTGTACTCACACCAGTAAGCTAAGCCCAACAGATCTAGTCCAGCATGAGATATTGGCAACTAAACCTAAGAAGCACAAGTATATTAACTATGTAACAATCAAATTATTAAAGTCATAGTATATTCTGGGCATAGGTCTTATCCTGAGATGTCCTACAAGCTAATATGCCTGTCTTTACCACAATCAGGACTGGTGCTTTTAATTAATAGTAACCGCCTACAAGGGTGTTTTCGAATGCTAAATTCAATAAACTGTTTCATCACCAAACGCACCTGTCATAACCAAGCTTCCTTCACTCACGCTATAGGGCAAGACAGACTCAAAGAAGCACTCATCAAACATTGTCTTACCTAGATTTTCTGTTCCATTGGTCTGTTCACACTTCTCCTCCAGTCCACCCTCCTCATCCTCGTTTCTCTTAGGTCGTTGGCGAGCTTTGGCTGCTTCCTTCTTCTTCGCAGCCTTTTTTTTGGCCAAGTCGGAGGGCATGGCAGCGAAGTCTTTGCTTTGGAACCTGCCAGATGTAATTAGAACGCTATAAAGATAAAGGCAGAAAAAAGGTGTGGGGGAAATCCTGGAATTAGAAGCAGCCGACAATTTGTCAGACCAAAGAAAAAGCATATATGGTAGACGGTGATAAGAGACAGGACATAAAGAGACCAGTAATCGCCAACACTAAAGCTGGAAAGAAAACATCTAACAAGCTTTATAAACCCGTTTTACTCCCCTCACCCCTAAAATAATCCTATAATTATTAACAAATACACCCTCCGCTTGGATCTCAATGTATCGCGAAGTACACTCTCAGCGTGCCTAGAAGTATCACTCCCTTACAGTGAATAAATGGCCCGGGGGGGGGGGGCGAAGGATAGTGACGGCCGGTAAAGAAACATTGTGATAGGGGCGAAGAAGGGACGTTCGGTAAACTGAGAAGCTGAAGTAAGCGATTACCCTGGGGTTGATGAGGTAAATATGGCGGGGAAAGTTCAGTACTGACTCGTAGAATTGGGGGAGCGAAAAAAAAGACGGATGGAGGTAAGCGAAGATGAGCTAATGAATAAGGAGGAGAGGAGAGAGGTGGCTATACTGGAGACGTGAGGGCGGGGTACATGAAAAGTTGGCGAGGACGAGTGTATGAAATGTTGGTGATGGCAGGCAAAAAACAATGCCAATAACGGGGGACTGCGTGTGAGGAACAGACATTCGTTAGCTTCTAAGAACAGCCTTTAAGACCCTGCCTTGTTTTACCTACCCAAATTTTCCTTCGCAATGGTTCCACAACCCTGAGTGACCCAGCTTCGTTTACCTGCCTCAGTTACCCTCAAAGACCGCCTCCTTTTACGAGCACTCTGTTCACAATCCTCACCTCCACTTCGCTGTTCTTCTCCAAAAGGAACAAGCAGCAGCACCGGCCCTCGTGCCACCGGCTAGCCAACCAATAGGGATCGACCTTATTGCGAAGCGTCAAGTCCACAACCGTCAGCGCTTTCCCACGGCGCCCTGGGAAATGGAGTTCAAGTGTTTCACAGACCGGGACGTGAAGGGTTCTTGTCCTTATTATTGGAAATCCCAGAACACATAACTGCAAAACAAGGCATTGGGGGGCCTCGCCAATTCACTGAAGTATCGGCTGAACGTATTGTAATTGTATCTTTACAGACCTTTGTGATGATGTTAACGCTGAATTTGTACTAATAACTATTCATGTATTTTGAATATTGAATCTGCATTGAAAGTGAATTAATATAGATAATAATGCACGACTTGAAAAATGTACCTTCTTGCGTGGCTGCTAGTGATCATGAAGTGTCCTTATTAATATTAAATGACATGTTCATGTTTAGATTAATGTAGCAGTATGTTATATTAATGCTTACTTATTATGTACTTGTTTTATTAATTGTAGGCCATCAGTTAGGGAGGTCTTGGGCCTAGTTTCACAGCCTTATGTTAAGTTGCACTGTTTAAATAATTCACATAAAATAGCTGTTTAGAGAATTGAATACCTGCATTGTCTCACTGTGTTGACCAAGCACTAGTAAATGCTTTCTTTCCCATGAGAATTGTTTGCTAGAATATGCTGTACTAGTGTTGGAGTGTGAACTTTGAAATCAATATTAACATGAAAAGTTTGCAATATAATGTGTAATGAAGCTGCATAGAAGATATGTTTACCTAGAGAAAAATAATGTACACGTTTGAAATGTGCCCACGGGGAGTGACCACCAATGTATACAGTGATTAATGAAACTAATGATGACTTAACAATGTACTAATGTATTATTTTGTATTAGCATTAAGGATTTTGTATAAGGGTTTAGCTAAGTTAATCACCAGGCCTTAGTTAGCAAGGGTCTGGGCCTAGCTGCCTGGTCTCATATTAAACTGTGTTTTTCTAATGTGCAATGTGCTGCTTTCCTTGAAGGACACGAAGCTGTACTTTTCCCGAAGCTAGAGATATGTATGTAGCCGTAGTAAATTCTTTCTCATGGGACCCGACTTGCCCAAGGAGACATTCTTGCCGAATGCAACAGTGTAATTCGCAACAGGTGCAAGGTCGCCTGGACTAGGAGAAGACAATGGAACTACTGACTGGAGCGACAAGTGTAACTTTTCTTACCTGACATTTCACCCGATGAAGACGTCAATTACAGGAGCCAATCGACTGCATGAGAACTGTGTTAAGTGAAAATTCTAGTAAGGTGTGTGAAGGATTATTGGATAGAGATAGCGATGCACCAAATATTGCTCAATGGGAAATTAGAGACTTGTTAGACAGTTTTGATACAACGGCGTGACCCAAGGAGAAATCAGCCATTCTTCCTTGCCATTCTTTGCCATTACCGAACAATTCCGCCAAGCCATTACCTTGCTATTCTGAGAGACTTTGGGGGGCGGTCAAAGACCGCCAGGGCTGTTGAGGCGATTGCACCGCCAACAGGCTGGCGGTGCAATCCAGGGCATTATGACCCGCCACAGTCGCACCGCCGGGGCCGGCGGTTTCCCACCACATTTGCCCCAGCGGTGACGCTGCCCAGGGGATTACAAGTCCCCGACCACCAGCCTTTTCCTGGTGGTTTGAACCGCCAGGAAAAGGCTGGCAGTACGGTGAGTCGGGGGGCCCCATGACAGGGCCCCATGCAGCTTTTCACTGTCTGCTTAGCAGACAGTGAAAAGCCCGATGGGTGCAACTGCACCCGTCGCACGGCCACAACACCGCCAGCTTCATTTGGAGCCGGCTCCTGTGTTGCGGCCGAGATCCCCGCTGGGCCGGTGGGCGGAAACCAGGTTTCCGCCCGCCAGCCCAGCAGGGATCTCATAATGACCGTGGCGGGAGTGCGGCTGCCTTGGCGGCCGCCCGGCAGTCAAGGTTATAATGAGGGCCTTTTTCTTTAGCTGTCTTATACCTTAAACCATCCTCACCTCATTCCTTGTCTGAAATGCACTTCTCCTCCTTATGAGGGAAGAGCTTCTTCTTAGCTGTGCCCTACTGAGACTTACCTGTTCTATCCTGGCTGATGGCGAATAGACTGATGTCCTGAGGACGAAGACTGACGCTGTATGCTGACCCATTTGGATGGGTAACTATCTGATGATAAATTGTAATTGTCTGTTTGCCTTTTCTTTCTAGGTACCAACTGCTCTTTTGATAGAGGCCATAGTTAGATGTTTTCCAGATTTGTGTTGCTAAACTGTTTTGCATGAAGCCCAACATGCTGATGCTAATTCGAGGTTAGTTAAGGAGTTCACTAATACCGGAAGCAAATAGGCAAATGACTGAATTCATGCTTTGTTGAATAATGTACTAATGATGCTCTGCTAAAGTTGATTCATGTTAACGTTGTGCTTTGTTCTAATGTTCATGATCTATGCTTTGATAAAGTTTTGCTTGAGTTGCCAAGTTGATGTGCTTGATATTGTTAAGACGAATAAACATGATATTAGAATTGCAACAAATAGGGAATAAATATCCTAACACTAGATTTGTGTGGGTATTCATGACCGCAAGGTCGAGGTGTGTTTGATTCTCAATAAATGTTATTGATTAGCTTGATTGATTAGTTATTGTGAATATTGATGAGGTTATTGATCTATTGATTGCTATGCCAAACAAATATCTCGTTCCGGGAAGTCCCCAAACATGGTCAGAAGGTTCATTGGCCTAAAACGAGTCCCTTGTAGGTGAATCATCAAGGTTCGGACGCGTTATCACTAGCTATCAATACACTGTATAGTTTAGTATGTGTGAAAGCGATGTTCCCAGGAGCTAACAATGGATGCACTGACTGAAGGACAGAGAGATACAAAATTGTTACCTGATGAGTCCAACAATGGGAACAGGAGAAGATGAGCCAATCATCAACATGTGAAAGACAGTTTAGTTATATCTTAGATATGAAGTTCTACTTTCATTGGACTAGATGAAAGCATACAATTCTTTAACCAATAGCAACGTGGGAAGTGTTCTAAAGAATTTTAACTTAGCCTAACCATACGGAGAAAAAGACACACTTTTCCATTTCCTTCTTCATCAATGAGGTGTACTCGTCTTAATCCTTTAATTAGTGTATTCTATCTTGAACTTTATTGCGTAATTCCGATGCTGACCGAACAGATATCCAGTTGACGAAGTCAGTCTCAGCCTGCTGATCCATACCGAGGAGAGGTACTAGCCATATGTTATTGTTGATGTCATTTGTCTTTTGTTCCTAGGTACCAACCGCTAATTTTGATAGAGCCAAAGCTAGACGATTTCCAAATTTGTGTTGACTAAATCATTTTGCTAGAAGTCCAAACATGCTATTCTAATCAGAAGGTTAGCTAGGAGATTCACAGAAGGTGTTTGCTAACTACTAACAACAGTTGATGTCATTTCTTTACTGAATCTAAATGTATGCTATTTCTATTGCACAGTTATTCCTGCTGTTGATTTGTACTGTAATTCCAGATTGTGTAACAATTCTTTAGGAGATTTAGTCAACCAGTGTTGTTTCTGTATGTTTATTATTTGGTTTTACGATTGTGTTACGTGATATTAGCATTGTTAATATAGGGAAATAAACATTCTAACTTTTACATAATGGTGTGGTTATTCATGGTCATGGTGTGTAGAAATTACTGACTCCAAAGATTATTAATTAACATTGTTATTGATTGGTATTGAAATTGAGTCCTATGGTGGGAATTACTCAGCGCGGTCAAAAGGTCCATCAAACCTCTAACGCGTCCCCTTATAAATTAAAGATAAGAAACCAAATAAGGTCAGACACGCTAACAATGATAATGGACACACACACTGGAAGTTGATCAAAATCCAATTTATTTAAGTTAGCAGCTTACAAGCAAGTACTGGCAAGGCCAATAGGTCTTGCCTATGTGAGATTTATTGGTTTTGCTATTTTTAAGCTATTTTGCAAATAGTTGAAAGTAATGTAAAAAAAAGCTGCATGTCATAGCCAGCATTGTCTGCGTTATACCACTCTTTTAAATTTTCAGTTATGCTACACTGAAGCTAACTCTGCTGTATAATATGGCAAAAAAATTGACAAAGCCAACAGATCTCATTTAGGTGAGACCTACTGGCTTTGCCAATGCTTGTTATGGAATGCCTTATGCTTAGTTAAAAGTATTTATATAGTGGTTACAACTGCTGAAGTGCTAATGTTATAAACTGGAGAATGGCTTTGCCAAGGTGTTATTGTGTCCAGATTCAGAAGCATTTTAGGGCCATATAAAAACAGACAAAATGTGCCATATAAATGTGCTGAATGTAACTTAAGTTGTAGGTAGACTGAAAAGTCCAATAGGTTACAGCCTGCATTACAGTGATGCCTTAGGCTATGTGTTACTTTGGGGCAATGGTTACAAAATAATAAAAAAAGCACTACTGACTGCTTAGTAGTCAAGTTAGCAATAATCAGTGTTAGGTTGGGTTCCCTAGAACTTTTGGTCCCTGTGTCACTGCACCTGCTGCACCATTGAAACCGTGGCCCCTAGTGTCTGCAAGGTAACTGCTCTTGTGACTGCTTGTTCAGTGCTAACATATAGCAATAAACAGTGTTCAGTGGGTTTCCTAGAGCTTTTGGCCCCTACTCCACTGAACCTGTAGCCCCATTCAAATCAAAGTCCTAGTACCTGCAAGGTTACTGTGCTTGTGACTGTTTTCTTTGTGGTAACATATACCAATAATCTGTGTTCTGTGGGTTTTCTAGAGCTTTTGGCTCGTGTGTCACTGCTTCTGTTGCACAATCCAAATCATGGCCCCCAGTGCCTGCAATGTAACTGCGCTTTGGACCGCTTGTTCAGTAGTAAAATATAGCAATAATCAGTGCTCAATGGGTTTCCCAGAGCTTTTGGCCTCTATGCCATGGTACCTGGTGCACCATCCAAATCATGGCTCTAGGGCCTGAAAGGTAACTGCGCTTGTGACTGCTTGTTCAGTGGCAGCATATAGCAATAATCCGTGCTCAGGGGGTTTCCTGGAGCTTTTGGTTCCTGTGCCAATGCACGTGCTGCACCATCTAAATGGTGGCCCCTAGTGCCTGCAAGGTAACTGCGCTTCTGGCCAGCAGAGGAGGCGGCGTCATCGGTGTTTAGGGCAGGAGCCCTTTAAAACTGTTATCGCGCTCCCGCTACCGGGCAAAGGCCGGGTCAAGGGCGGGCCCGTCTTGCGCCCGTCAGAGGCTGGGCTGGGCCACCCCTCTTTCATCTCCAGTGGAGGGTGACTATTTTTATCTACTAATATTTGGAGAATATTTTGGAGCTTCTTTAGTGGGTTTTTAATAGTTTTAACTTTTATTTATTAGTTTTTTTTGTTTGTTGTTTTGTTATTGAAACTTTTTTATTGTAAAAATGGTCAGGAAAACTGGTCCATTGGGGGGCGGTGGTGGCGGTAGTAGACAGGGAAGTGGCACCACCACATTGGATTCCTTCCTCGCAAGAGCTGTCGGGGTTGTAACGAAGGAGATTGATCTGGCAGAGAGGAGGTTATCCATGGAACTGGAGGACTGGCGTCAGGCCCCAATAGATAGTGGTCCTCGTGAGGTGGTGGATGTGGAGGTGGCTTATCCGGGGGGAGACCAAGGTACTGTTATGGCTGCTGCTGAGCCTGCTCAAACTGAGCTAACAGAGACAATAGAGGGTTCTGGTGGCCAAGGCCCCTCCAGAAGAAGCAAAAGACTTTTATTATCTTCTCCCACAGCCTGCTCCATGGATAAATGCAGCCCTCCCCCAAGGAAAAAAAAGGTCTTAAAGAAATCGATGCCCAAATCAAAAACATCTCTCTTGGAACTCCCTAAGGATACGAGCAGTGACCCTGCACCTTGCCAGCATCTGGGCTGTGATGTTACTATTTTATTGTCAAAACTTCACGAAATGATCCAGGAGATTTTATCCCCCGTTGTGGCGAAATTATCGGCCATAGAAAAGGCAGTTTCTTTGATATCTGTGCAAGGAAGTCAGGGGAGGCACTGTGTAGGTAGATGTGTGGCCCCGACCAGGCGATCCCATCCCAGTGAGGAGTTGCTCCTGCCGGAGGAAGCGACGGGGTCATTGGGGCCTCTGGGAAAATCATCTCAGCTATTGGTTAATCCTGGAAATTCTGGGGGTCAGGGCGCCCGTGTTGAGATTGCTCCAGCTGCACCGACTTCTCTATTAAGGGCGGATAGGACTGTCAATAGGCTTAGCTGTAGTAGGCAGCCTGATCCTGATTCTGTGGTAGCTGGGGGGGTTGGCCTACAGCTGGTTGGGAAAGATAATTTGAATCCGCCGACGGCCAGGCCTTCATTGGCCTGTTTGGATCTCCCCCCAGTTTGTGCCCCCTATGTGGTGGTGTTGACGAATGTACCTGCTCTTGCTCCTGGGGTAACTGAGTCCACGGTCCAACTCACAAATAAGGTTGGATATTGGTTGAGTAAGAACTGTGATTTTTCATGTAAGGATTTCAAGGCTATTCTGTTTGCCAGAAGAATTGGCGGGGTCGGGCCCAAAAATAAGGTGGGGAATGAAGATTGTATTATTATAAATGTTAGATATCCAGCCCTGAGTCAAAGGCTCCTTTCTACTTATCATCCTGCTGTTCTCAGAGCCGGTACAATAGGTATGGCCCCTCTCGGTTATTTTTATGACCACATGCGATTGAGTGCTGGGGTGTCTCCTGGCTCTGGTAGGAATCCCCCCCGGGTCAGAATAGCCTCCAGGTAACCAGCAGAAGAACTGTCACTAACAGTAATT
Organism: Pleurodeles waltl; assembly: GCF_031143425.1. Classification (NCBI taxonomy): domain Eukaryota; kingdom Metazoa; phylum Chordata; class Amphibia; order Caudata; family Salamandridae; genus Pleurodeles; species Pleurodeles waltl. Next base: position 480,661,671 of record NC_090449.1, on the reverse strand, counting down.
TATCCTTGGAAGGGGTGGACTGACAATGCGGCGAGACCCTGGCTATACGGGAAGAGGTGCTACCACAGTATAAGTTTATTTCATGGAATATTGCGGGCTATGATGCTAAGTTATCTGATCAGGCGTGGACTAGGTGTGTGGTTGTAGGAAGTTGGCTCTGTATGCACTATTTCAAAGTAAGGAATAGTATGCACAGAGTCCAAGGGTTCCCCTTAGAGGTAAGATAGTGGCAAAAAGAGATAATACTAATGCTCTATTTTGTGGTAGTGTGGTCGAGCAGTAGGCTTATCCAAGGAGTAGTGTTAAGCATTTGTTGTACATACACACAGGCAATAAATGAGGAACACACACTCAGAGACAAATCCAGCCAATAGGTTTTGTTATAGAAAAATATATTTTCTTAGTTTATTTTAAGAACCACAGGTTCAAATTCTACATGTAATATCTCATTTGAAAGGTATTGCAGGTAAGTACTTTAGGAACTTTGAATCATTACATTAGCATGTATACTTTTTACATAAAACACAATAAGCTGTTTTAAAAGTGGACACAGTGCAATTTTCACAGTTCCTGGGGGAGGTAAAGTAATGTTAGTTTTAACAGGTAAGTAAGTCACTTACAGGTTTCAGTTTTGGGTCCAAGGTAGCCCACCGTTGGGGGTTCAGAGCAACCCCAAAGTTATCACACCAGCAGCTCAGGGCCGGTCAGGTGCAAAGGTCAAAGAGGTGCCCAAACCACATAGGCTTCAATGAGGGAGAAGGGGGTGCCCCGGTTCCGGTCTGCCAGCAGGTAAGTACCCGCGTCTTCGGAGGGCAGACCAGGGGAGTTTTGTAGGGCACCGGGGGGGACACAAGTCAGCACAAAAAGTACACCCTCAGCAACGCGGGGGCGGCCGGGTGCAGTGTGCAAACACGCGTCGGGTTTCCAATGGTTTTCAATGAGAGATCAAGGGATCTCTTCAGCGTTGCAGGCAGGCATGGGGGGGGGCTCCTCAGGGTAGCCACCACCTGGACAAGGGAGAGGGCCTCCTGGGGGTCACTCCTGCCCGGGAGTTCCGTTCCTTTAGGTGCTGGGGCTGCGGGTGCAGGGTCTTTTCCAGCCGTCGGGAAATGGAGTTCAGGCAGTCGCGGTCAGGGGGAGCCTCAGGATTCCCTCTGCAGGCGTCGCTGTAGGGGTTCAGGGGGGACAACTTTGGTTACTCACGGTCTTGGAGTCGCCGGAGGGTCCTCCCTGAGGTGTTGGTTCTCCACCAGTCGAGTCGGGGTCGCCGGGTGCAGTGTTGCAAGTCTCACGCTTCTTGCGGGGAGTTGCAGGGGTCTTTAAATCTGCTCCTTGAAACAAAGTTGCAGTTCTTTTGGAGCAGTGCCGCTGTCCTCGGGAGTTTCTTGTCTTTCTTGAAGCAGGGCAGTCCTCAGAGGATTCAGAGGTCGCTGGTCCCTTGGAAAGCGTCGCTGGAGCAGGTTTCTTTGGAAGGCAGGAGACAGGCCGGTAAGTCTGGGGCCAAAGCAGTTGGTGTCTTCTGTTCTTCCTCTGCAGGGGTTCTTCAGCTCAGCAGTCCTCTTCTTCTTGTAGTTTCAGGAATCTAACTTCTTAGGTTCAGGGAAGCCCTTAAATACCAAGTTTAAGGGCGTGTTTAGGTCTGGGGGGTTAGTAGCCAATGGCTACTAGCCCTGAGGGTGGGTACACCCTCTTTGTGCCTCCTCCCAAGGGGAGGGGGTCACATCCCTAATTCTATTGGGGAATCCTCCATCTGCAAGATGGAGGATTTCTAAAAGTTAGAGTCACTTCAGCTCAGGACACCTTAGGGGCTGTCCTGACTGGTCAGTGACTCCTCCTTGTTATTCTCATTATTTTCTCTGGCCTTGCCGCCAAAAGTGGGGGCCGTGGCCGGAGGGGGCGGGCAACTCCACTAGCTGGAGTGTCCTGCGGTGCTGGAACAAAGGGGTGAGCCTTTGAGGCTCACCGCCAGGTGTTACAGCTACTGCCTGGGGGAGGTGTTAGCATCTCCACCCAGTGCAGGCTTTGTTACTGGCCTCAGAGTGACAAAGGCACTCTCCCCATGGGGCCAGCAACATGTCTCTAGTGTGGCAGGCTGCTGGAACCAGTCAGCCTACACTGAACAATTGGGTAAAATACAGGGGGCATCTCGAAGATGCCCTCTGTGTGCATTTTTTAATAAAACCAACACTGGCATCAGTGTGGGTTTATTATTCTGAGAAGTTTGATACCAAACTTCCCAGTTTTCAGTGTAACCATTATGGAGCTGTGGAGTTCGTTTTTGACAGACTCCCAGACCATATACTCTTATGGCTACCCTGCACTTACAATGTCTAAGGTTTTGCTTAGACACTGTAGGGGCATAGTGCTCATGCACTGGTGCCCTCACCTATGGTATAGTGCACCCTGCCTTAGGGCTGTAACGCCTACTAGAGGGGTGACTTATCTATACTGCATAGGCAGTGTGAGGTTGGCATGGCACCCTGAGGGGAGTGCCATGTCGACTTACTCGTTTTGTTCTCATCAGCACACACAAGCTGGCAAGCAGTGTGTCTGTGCTGAGTGAGGGGTCCCCAGGGTGGCATAAGATATGCTGCAGCCCTTAGAGACCTTCCCTGGCATCAGGGCCCTTGGTACCAGGGGTACCAGTTACAAGGGACTTACCTGGATGCCAGGGTGTGCCAATTGTGGAATCAAAAGTATATTTTAGGTGAAAGAACACAGGTGCTGGGGCCTGGTTAGCAGGGTCCCAGCACACTTCTCAGTCAAGTCAGCATCAGTATCAGGCAAAAAGTGGGGGGTAACTGCAACAGGGAGCCATTTCTTTACAGTGGTTAATTATGATGTGATCATGCTTCAGGAAACCTGGTCGGAGGGGTTGTCTGTGTGGGACGGGTATGACAGATTTGCAATTTCAGCTGTGCAGTCTCTTGGTGGCCGCTCAAAAGGTGGCCTGGTTACCCTAATTCGCCTCTCTAAGATAGTGGGTGCTTTTCAAATTAACTGCAATCACCAAGGTATATTGCTGGTATGGGTAATTTTCTCCAATAACTTTAATATTTTGCTGGTAAATTTCTATAACGCTGTGTGGGATGTGGGGTGCCAAATTGGGGCCCTGTTCTCCGTTCTTCAGGTTCTGAAACACAGAATGGAGGAGGTGGGGCTAGAATTCTGTGCTATTGTCTCTGGAGATTTTAATGCTAAATTGGGGAGGCTCAGTACTATGGTTAATCCCTTCATCTGTGACTGCGAGGATTATTTAGTGGATGGTCTGCAGGACTCCAGAGGCAGGGTTCTAATTAAGGAACTCAGGAAGATGGGCCTTCTGAATTTTTGTGATATAGAAGCCGTAGGCACTCGTCAACTCCCAACCTATGTGGGAAGAGGATCTGGATCTACTATTGACTATATTTTTGTGTCTCCACCTATGAAAGACCGGGTGATTGGGGGTGAGGTGCTAGGGGAGTGTTTCAGTGATCATAATCCCCTTATAGTGTCCTTTAAACTCCCTGGGGCCCTACGTAAATTAGGACGAGGTAGGCCTGTAGTAGTGGAGATAAAGGACCAGGGTAGGCGGCTTGGGTGGAAGCAAGTGGATTCCCAAAAAGTTGTAGAAAGGGTGGTGGGGGAAAATTTACATTTATTTATGGACACACTCTTGACAGAGGCTCCTAATCCTAAAACTGTTATGGATGCAATAACAGTAGTAAATGCAGCAGTGAGAGACTGCCTTTTTTTCAGTAGGCAGCCACCCCAGTAAACGTAAATGTGGTTGGTATGACAAGACCTGCTATGTTGCAAGGGCAAACCTGAAGATGGCCACTAAGAAACATCCTAGAGATTGGGTCCTCTTGAAAGAAGCTAGAATGAAGTATAAAAGGGCCCTGAGGGACGGCAAGATAAAACATAAAGATAAAGCCTGGGAAGAGTTAGAGCGTGCCATAGCTCTGAAGGATCCTGGCTTGTTTTGGAAGGTGGTAAATAGAGGTTCCTTTGGAACAGATAAATCTGAGTGCCTTGGCTGTAACATCGCCCCGGAGACCTGGGTAATTCACTTTTGTAGAATTTTTGAAGGTACTCCCCTAAGTAACGAGTATGATATGGCTCCCAACCTAGCAATTAGGTTTTCGCTCCAGGAGGTCATGGATGCGATACAGAGTATTGCGAGTATTAAAGCTCCGGGCCCGGATACGATCCCTATGGACTTGTATAAAGCTAACCCCCAGTTATGGGCACCTATTCTCTTAAATGTCCTCAATGCAGCAGTTACTGTGGGTATTCCTGCCTCTTGGAGACTGGCATGTATTGTCCCAGTGTTTAAAAAGGGCGACCAAAATGATCCTAAGTCTTATCGCCCTATTTCTCCCCTGGACTCTTCTGTGAAGATTCTGGGACGGATTATTTTAAGGCGTCTGGAGGCCTGGATAATAGGGAATGATATTTTAAGCCGGGACCAGTATGGTTTTAGGGAAGGCCTCGGTACGCGAGATCAATGTCTTAACCTACTGATGATGATCGGCAAATACACGCAGGCCAGGAAAGGTATGCTCTATCTTGCTTTTATGGACCTTAGTTGTGCCTTCGATAAGGTGAACCGGTCTATATTATGGGAGAGGTTAAATCAGCTAGGGTTGGATCCTAATATTGTAGAGCTGCTCCGATATCTCCATTCTGGGACGGTTGCAAATGTGAGGGTGGGGTCTAATGGGGAATGCTCAGAGGCTTTTAAGCTTTCGAGGGGTGTTCCTTCTATATACAAATGGATTGTCTGATTTTCTGACGAAACATTGTAGGGATGTCCCAAAGGTAAATGGTACTGATATCCCTGTGCTGACGTACGCGGATGACGCGGTCCTCATGGCCCGCACTATGAATGGTCTCCGGGAAATAGTTAGAGCTTATGCCTCCTTTATGTCAGCTTTGGGTTTAGAGGTCAATTTTAAGAACTCGCATTTTATGGTTTGTGGAAGACCCTTGAGCAGGATGGGGGAGCTAAGGGTAGAGGATCAAATTATTAGTAGGGTCCATGAGTTTCCATACTTAGGGATTATTTTTGATGAGAAAGGATCTTGGAAACCCTGTATTGCCAGAAGGGGTGCACTTTTTCATGCAACAGTTGGTGCGACTTTTGACTTTGCTGTAAGGGTAGGTAGTAAACCTATCAAGCCTTTGCTTGAAATCTATAGGCGGAAATGCCTCCCTGTCCTGCTGTATGGTGCTGCACTTTGGGGGTATAGGGACACCCGAGCCCTTACAGTGAAGAAAATCAGTTCTGTAGAAGGCTATTGGGAGTTGGACAAAATATCCCTGGTTTTAGCCTTCATCTGGAACTGGAGTTTGAGTTTGTGCAGGACACTATCCAGTTTGCTCCCCTTCTGCTATGGATCTCAATTTGGAGTAACGAACATGCCACTCTTAATAGGGATATCTTAAGGGATTGTTTGGCTTGTGACAATGTAAAGAATATTCCCTGGCTGATGCACATAAGGAAGATGGCTCATGATTTGGGGTGGCCTGAATTGTTTGACCATCCTGAGGGCCTGACTAGTTGTGATAAGAAATGGGTTAAGGATAATTTTCTAAGAATCCAGGAGACCAGGAGGGAGGGGGAGGCCTTAGGGAAAAAATCGATCAGGGATTTCATCATGCTAAAGATGTGGGTAGGTCCTGAGCGCTATCTCTTAGAGATAAAGGATGTGAGGGAAAGGTCTCTTATAACCCGATTCCGTTTGGGGATCATCAGAAGTAATCTGTGTTTCCCGTTAAGTCAGTATGGGGACAAATGTATTAGACCCTGCCCCTGTGATGGGGTGTACCAACAGACCTTGTCCCATTTTACATTGTTTTGTGTTTTTTATGCACCATTTAGAACTCTATTTTTATTACCTCTCCTAAGGCCCAAGGGTTTCGTGCAATATCGTCCTGCTTTTATGTGGTTGCAAATGGCCTCAGATGTATTGGTGTGGAAGGGCCTGGGATCATTCCTGAAGGGAGCTATTACTTGGCGTAATAATGTTGAGTTTTTAGAATGAATTTTTCTATTTTATTGCTTTCTATGAATGAGGTTTTATATGTTTATATTCTTTCTGGGTGTTTTTATTATATATGGTTTTATTGCTATTTTTAACAAATGTATTGGTGATTATTTGTTGTAATGGATGAATTTTTTCATACCGAATAAAAGTTATTATTATTAAGATCGCTTCTGACCACTTGTTCAGTGATAACATATTGTAATAATTGGTGCTCAGTGGGTTTCCCAGAGATTTTTGCCCTTATGCCACTGCACTTGCTGCACTATCCAGATTGTAGCTCCTGGTGCCTGCAAAGTAACTGCTCTTGTGACCGCTTGTCTAGTGGTAACATATAGCAATAATCGGTGTTCCTTGGGTTTCATAGAGCTTTTGGCCCCTGTGCCACTGTACTTGCTGCACCTTCCAAATTGTGTCCCTGGTGCCCGCAAGGTAACTACACTTGTGACTGCTTGTTTAGTAGAAAAATATAGCAATTAGTGTTCAGCGGGTTTCCGAGAGCTTTTGGCCCCTGTACCACCGCACCTGCTGCACCATTCAAATCATGGTCCTAGTCCCTGCAAGGTATAATGAGGAAATTTTTATATCCAGTAATTTATGTGTTCTGGAAAAAGCACAGTTGCAGATGGAATCCATAATTATTTTGCAGGTAAACAAAAACACGCAAGCTCTCATAAAAAGTGCTTTAATCTTATCCAACTCTCCATAGCAAGTTGCCAGATATGCCATAAATAAAGAATATGCCTTACACATCAAAGTGAAAACCATGCATTGTTAAATTGTGTTACAATGTGACTGGCTCCTTTCTGTGAAAAGATCTTATCCTTTGCTTGGCAGTAAATGGGCCATGAACAGTGTAAATTGCCCAAGATCACCATATGGTAATCTGCCACTGAGACTGAGTTTTGTTTCTACTTTGTTCCTAAAAGGGTACAAATTAAATGGACTCTAAGATGAGGAATTTTGAAAATGTTATGTGAAGTTTAAGAAAACTATATCTTTTGAGATGGTTATTTCTAAAATAAAATTGAAAAAAGGGTCACAAGCAGGCTCTACGGAGAAAGGCTGCATTCCTCTTTACTATAAAGGCTGTCACTTTGAAGTCAGCAGAAAGCAAAACAAAATAACCAGGCTCTCATGAAAACACAGTTTTACATTTCAACTCAGTCTGATTGCCCAGCAAACGAGACAGATAAGAACAAAGTGTAAAGACCTGTTGACAGAAAAGGAGTTCGTGGAAGTATTCAGTGAAACAACTTTCTCATCAGGCAGGACAAACTGAATCTGAGGAGCCTAAAACAAATAAAGCCAGCAAATGGGAAGGAAAAAAAGTGAGCTACAAACAGCAAAGCCATGGCAGAATGCATTCCTAGGTCAACTTTCTGGAAGTTTCCAGGATGTCTTTAGCAAACCAGCATGGAAGGCTGCGACCCAAAAATGTCCCAGCCACCTCATCACCAACTGACCTCACCAAGACCTACTACAAACATTCCACATTCTAAGTTCTACATTCTTTAACCCCTTCACTGCTAGGCCTTCGCGCCCCCCCCCCCACCTCCAGCGCTGAGCTCTTTTTCAGCTATTTGGGATAGTTTGCACTTAGGGCACTATACCCATTTTTAGACAAGGTACTCATGCCAAATTTATGTCCTTTTTTCCAACTTTGTGGGGAATCTAAAAATACCCAGGGTTTGTAGATTCCCCTGGAGGGGACCAAGAAAATAGGCAAAATATAGCAAAATTTTGAAAACAAATAGGGAAAAGGTGCCCCAAATATAAGTGTCTGTATTTTTTCTTAACTAAAAATGGCATCCACAAATGGGTTACTGTACTTAAGTCACCATCTTCCCAGCTTTCAGGAACATGCAGAGCTAAATCAAAAAACCTAATTTTGTTGCAGGATTTTGGCATTTTTTCAGGAGGTATCCTATTTTCCCAATTTTTTCTGCTTTCAATCTACTTGCAGTTTGTGGTGGAAACCAGTATGAAACCCATGGAGGATTCAGACAAGTAGAAAACTGTTGAAATAAAGAAATATTGAAAATTAGTTGGACATAACAGGCCTTTGCAATAACATTTTCATATGTAACTTTCTGTCACAATGGCAGATTGACAACAGCAGTTTCCCATTACAACCCCTAGACCTCTCTGGTGGAGGGTTTGTAGGTTCTCCAAGAACCCAAGGGACCCACGGCAAACAACTGAGCTGCACCATACAATGGGTTTTCATTGTGTATCGAATATTGACCAATTCTTATAGCGAAGTATGCAGAGTGAAAATCGTTATCAAGGAAACGTATGTATTTCTGAAATAGGCATAAGATATGAAATTTAGCAGCAGTGTTTATTTCTACATTTCTGAATTTGTGGGTTTCCGTACTAGTGAATGATTTGGAGGGTATTTTTTAAAATGTAATCTTTCTTATCAAATGGCTTACATTTTAAAGGCACAAATGCAGCAAAATCTAATTGGTAATAACAAATGTTCTATTATTCTATGCTCCCACAAGTCTCCCGATAAAAATGGTACTTCACTTGTGTGGGTAGGCTTAGTGCCCGCAACAGGAAACAGCACAAAATGCAACATGGACGCTGCTCATTTTTCTACCCAAAACCGACCCTCTTCTCCCAATGTGGGTAGCTCTAAATTTTGGACCCTTGCTTAGCTGCCACCTACGGAAACCTAGCCAACCTGTACATTTGTAAAACATAGACACCTAGAGATATCTAAGGCGGGCTGGATTGTGTTGCTGTCGCCAAGTTTTGTTACCCAGAATCCATGGCAAAACTGAAATGTTGACAAAAAACATATTTTCCTCACATTTTCGTGATGGAAAGTTCTAGAATCCACAGGGAGCCACAAACTTCCTTCCACCCGACATTCCCCAAAGTCTCCCGATAAAAATGGTACCTCACTTGCGTGCGGGTGACAGGAAAAGGCCCAAAATGCAACATGGACGCTGCTAATTTTTCCACCCAAAACTGATCCTCTTTTCTCAATGTGGGTAGCTCTCGATCTTGGACCCTACCTCAGTTGCCATCTAGGGAAACCTAACCAATCTGTATATTTTTGAAAACTAGACACCTAGGGGTATCCAGGGTGGGCTGACTTGAATGGCTCTTGCCACGTTTTGTTACCCAGAATCCCTTGCAAACCTGACACTTTGAAAAAAACATTCCTCACATTTCTGTGATGGAAAGTTCTAGAATGTGGAGAGTGATAAACTTCCTTCCACTCAGCATTCCTCCAAATCTCCAGATGAAAATGGTACCTCACTTGTGAGGGTAGACCTGGTGCCAGCGACAGGAAACGTCCCAAAACACAACATGGATGCTGCACATTTTTCCACGCAAAACTGACCCCCCTTATCCAACCTAGCTTAGCTCTAGATTTTGGACCCTAGCTCAGCTGTCACCTAGGGAAACCTAGCCAACCTGTACATTTTTTAAAACTGGACACCCAAGGTTATCCATGGTGGGCTGAGTTGCATGGCTCTCGTCACATTTTGTTTCCCAGAATCCCTTGCAACGTGTAACTTTGACAAAAAAACACATTCACCTCACATTTCTGTGATGCAAAGTTCTAGAATCCACAGGGAGCCACACGCGTCCTACCACCCAGCATTCCCCCAAGTCTCCAGATAAAAATGGTACCTCACTTGTGTGTGTACACTTAGTGCCAGCAACAGGAATAAGCCCAAAATGCAACATGGACGCTGTGTATTTTTCTACCCAACACTGACCCTCTTTTCCCAATGTGGGTAGCTCTAGATTTTGGACCCTAGCTCAGTTTCCACCTAGGGAAACCTAGCCAATCTGTACATTTTTGAAAACCATACACCTAGGGGTATCCAGGGTGGGCTGAGTTGCATGGTTCTCACCACATTTTGCTACCCGGAATCCCTTGAAAACTTGAAACTTTGACAAAAAAACACATTTTCCTCACATTTCTGTGCTGCAAAGTTCTAGAATCCGCAGGGAGCCACAAACATCCTTCCACCCAGCATTCCTCCTAGTCTCCAGATAAAAATGGTACCTCACTTGTAGGAGGCTGTCCTGGTTTGTAGTGGGTACCTAAGGCACTTACACCTTATACCATGTCCAGTTATCCCTTATTAGTGAAATGTAGTCAGTGTCTAGAAGCCAGGCTCTCCAGGGGTAGTGTGGAAGAGCAACCAAAGCCTACCTAGGAGACATGCAAATTTAATGCAATATCACTGTAGTCACACAATACTCACACACATGAAAGAAAATACTCAGTGTTACGAAAATAAACATACTTTATTTTGGTGACACAAATGCCAAAAATACCATAGAGACTATACTCCCTTAGGAGGTAAGTAATACACAAATTATATACACTAGTATGCAGAAACAGCTGTAAAAACAGTAAGAAAACACTGCAAATAGTGAAAATTACAATAGTTAGAAAGGGCCTGGGGGAAAACAAACCATATACTAAGAAAATGGAATGCGAAAGTTGGTTTCCCACCTGGGTAAGTGTAGTGTGTAGAGAGACGCTGGGAATATTGGAAAACACCAAAGGTAAGTAATGGAATCCACCCCAGAGCCCAGGAAAGCAGGAGTAAATCACAGTAACTTTCCTAGAATGCACAACAACACGAGGAAGAAGATATTGCAAGAACCAGGAGAGACTGCAAGACACCAACGATGGATTCCTGGACTTGAAGACCCAGTAAGACGGATGCGTGTTCCTGGTTGGTTCAGAAGATGTCCCATGATGGATGGATGATTGCAGTCCGGTTTGCGTTGCTGGATTCCGCCAACAAGCCTTGACACACGCAAAGCTTGTGGTTAGCATAAAATGGCGCTGCCGGGGACCAGGAGAGACCTGGTGGACTGTACCCAGGAGGGGGAGACAAAGGGGGCTCTCAGCAACTCAGAGAGCCATCAGAAGACCAGGCAGCGTGCACAGGAGTCCCACAGCACAGGGACAAAGAAGGAGGCCCACGCAGCACTACACAAAGGGATCCTGCACCGCTGGAGAACCACACAGGCGGCTGTGCATCGTAGGAAGGAGTGCTGGGGCTGCACGTTGCATGAAGAAGTTCATGGAAAGATGCCAGAAAGCCTTGGCAACTGCAAAACATGCTGTGCACGGGGGTACTGTCTTGCGTAGGGAGGCAAGCTCTTTTACCTCCACCAAAGTTGGACAGTTGGAGGTCAGGACCGTTGGGACCACTTCAGTCGACCACCCGTGATGCTGGATCCATGCACTTTGTCAGGAAAGGGGACCCAAACTACCATTCATCGCTGCAGAGGGGTGCCTGCTGAAGCAGGGAAGTGACTCCTTCACTTCAAGGGAGATTCCTTCGTTCTTCTGGTGCAGGCTGAAGACTGGCTGTGCTTTGAGGATCCACGACCAGGAAACAGTTGCAGTTGCTGGCAGGAGCTGAAGATACAATGTTGCAGAAGTCATCTTGCTTCTTTCTTGCAGTTGTAGAGTTCATAAAGGGTCCAGGTGCACTTTCTTTGGTAAGAAGGTGAAGTAAAGGATGCAGAGGATTCCTGCTGGATTCTTACAATCCAATCCTGAATAACCACCCAAAAGAGAGAACCTAAATAGCCCTGAAAGGGGAATTGGTCAGCTACACAGGTAAGCACCTATCGGGGGAGGGCTCTGATGTCACCTGCTGCTAGGATGCTCCCAGAGTTCCCTGCCACCTTGGAATCCAAGATGGCAAAACCCAGGGACCCTAGGGTCGTGATGGACAGGGGAGTGGTCACTCCCTTTTCCTGTGTCCAGTTTCGCACCAGAGTAGGGACTGGGGGTCCCTGAACCAGCGTAGACTGGATTATGCAAGGAGGGCACCATGTGTGCCCTTCAAAGCATTTCCAGAGGCTCTGGGAGGCTACCCCTCCCATGCCTGTAACACTGATTTCCAAGGGGAGAGGGTGTAACATCCCTGTCCCAAAGGAAATCCTTTGTTCTGCCTTCCTGGGCTTGAGCTGCTCAGGCAACAGGAGGGCAGAAACCTGTCTGTGAGGTGGCAGCAGCTGGTGCTTCCTGGAAAACCTCAGAAGGCTATAATGGCAGTACTGGGGGTCCTTTATGGAGCCCCCAGAGTGCATGGAATCATACAACCAATGCTTGCAAAAGCCTTGGGATATAATTCCAACATACTTTATACCAAACATGGTCATATTTGGAGTTACCATTATGAAGCTGGACATAGGTGGTGACCTATGTCCAGTACACGTGTAAAATGCCATCCCTGCACTCACAAAGTCTTGGAAAATGGTCCTGGAGGTCGTGGGGGCACCTCTGCTAGTGCAGGGGTGCCCTGACAAACAGGTACTCTGCACCCAGCCTTCAGAGCTGGAAAGCATGTAATAAGGGTGACGTATAAGTGACCTGCTGCAGTTTAAATGGCAGTGAAAGGGTGCATGCACCATTTCACACAGGCTGCAATGGCAATCCCGTAGAAGCCTTTGCATGGGCTCCCTATGGGTGGCAAAAGAAATGCTGCAGCCCATAGGCATTCCCTGGAACCCCAATGCCCTGGGCACCTAGGTACCATATACTAGGGACTTATAAGGGGGCACCAGTATGCCAATTGTGGGTAGAATAATGGATTACCAGTATCCTATAACCATAATTTAAGGGAGAGAACATAACTACTGTGGTCCTGATTAGCAGGATCCCAGTAGACACAAACACACTGACAAACAGGCCAAAAGTGGGGGTAACCATACTAGAAAGAGGCTACTTTCCTTCATCACTTGTGTGGGTGGATGTTGGAAGCGGCACGCTCTGGTTGGCTGAGGCAAGGCCCTACTGCTTCTGTCGGGGGGGGTGGTGATTACACTCACTGTGTAACCTGTGCTCGTCCTTGGGTTGCTTGGCATTGAGCAGTCAGGCTTATCACAGGGTAATGTGTAAGGCATTGGCCCAGCACTTTCACACAATAACTGCATTGAGCGTCACAAAAGAGACTTCACATGAGGTGAATGTAAACAAAGTTTGTATTCAAGACATTAATTAACACAATTAACATCATGTATCTCTGTGCATAAATCACATTTGGAAATATCACTAGCAGTACTAGGCCCAACTGAGTAAAACATTGCATCAGTAATATGTACACTTTGAGAAAGATCCTACTTTACCCCCAGCAACCTCATGCAGTGCAAAACGTTGGCAGCACGAGGCGCACCCTAGCTCACAACGTGGTAATGAGTACACATAGATAATTATAACACTTTTAAATTGCCTCGTGGGCCAGTGGTTGCATGGGTAAGACCAATGTCACACGTAATACACTTTTGGCAAGAATCAATGTGTAGGCCAACACCACTGTGTAATAAGGTTAATCACAGGCAGTCACTCCCATGCACTTACTCAGCACTGATAACCAGTGCTATGGATATCAAGCAGGTTCGTATGGCACGCATTCATGCACACACACACAAACATAAACACACACACACACACATATACACAAACATACACACACACACATAAAGCACCCTAATGCGGTGCACTGATACCCAGCAGGTCAATAGATATTGTACTCACACACCCCATGGTCCAAACCCTCCTCCATCCTTCAGCCAACCTCGACTACCCTACCCACCACAGACTGGAGTTGAAGGTAACCTTTCCCCTCCCCGGACACTACGCCGATCATGGCCAAAGTCACAATTATTGAGGTCCCAGAGAAAAAGGTGAGAGGATAGATAGCAGGTGGTTTGAGGCAGCAGTCCACAAATGTATTTTTGGTCACCCCTTGGGAAGCTCAATCAAAAGTTGCCCCGTTGTGCCCCCAGGCACTTGCCTAGTTCTGTGAGGCACACAGGAGGGAGGGTCACCGCATCTTGGGACCTGCTTCCGATCACTTTCAGTAGCGTTCTGTAACCCACTCGCTTACTCTCACCACCCAGGCCTGTTCTGTCAATACAACCTGGTAACAAGGAGTTGTCAGGGCCGGCTGAGGAGATGGCAGTTCGTCTGCCACACTGAGGGCAGCAAAAGGAGCAACTGATGAGTGAGAGATGAAGCAAAGGAGCCTTTCAGAAGGGAGAGGCTCCCCATAGGACCCACATTGAACAAAGTTGCACCCCAGGCAATCCGGGCATTCCTGAACATAAATTTGCTTCCCAGTGTCTCCTGGAAATGAGGCACAACGTCTGGTGCACGAGGACTTGAGTCGCACCAGACAATTCCGTTCACACACAGTGCAGAGCCGCAAATTCAGCACCACCTTGGAAATGAGGCACAACATCAGGTGGATGATGACTTGAGTCGCACCAGACAGTTATGGTCACACCAACAAAGAGTTTCCAATTCCATACCTCCCTAGAATTGAGGTACAACATCTGGTGGGTAATGACTTGGGTCACACCAGACAATTCCGGTCTCACAAAAGAGTTACCAATTCCGTACCTCCCTGGAAATGAGGCACATGTTTGGTGCAGAATGACTTGAGTCGCACCAGACAACTCCATTCACACAAACAGAGTTACCAATTGTAAGGAAATGCCTCCTTGGCATGGTTACCCCCTGACTTTTTGCCTTTGCTGATGCTATGTTTTGATTTGAAAGTGTGCTGAGGCCTGCTAACCAGGCCCCAGCACCAGTGTTCTTTCCCTAACCTGTACTTTTGTTTACACAATTGGCACACCCTGGCATCCAGGTAAGTCCCTTGTAACTGGTACCCCTGGTACCAAGGGCCCTGATGCCAGGGAAGGTCTCTAAGGGCTGCAGCATGTCTTATGCCACCCTGGGGACCCCTCACTCAGCACAGACACACTGCTTGCCAGCTTGTGTGTGCTAGTGAGGACAAAACGAGTAAGTCGACATGGCACTCCCCTCAGAGTGCCATGCCAACCTCACACTGCCTATGCAGTATAGATAAGACACCCCTCTAGCAGGCCTTACAGCCCTAAGGCAGGGTGCACTATACCATAGGTGAGGGCACCAGTGCATGAGCACTGTGCCCCTACAGTGTCTAAGCAAAACCTTAGACATTGTAAGTGCAGGGTAGCCATAAGAGTATATGGTCTGGGAGTCTGTCAAACACAAACTCCACAGCACCATAATGGCTACACTGAAAACTGGAAAGTTTGGTATCAAACTTCTCAGCACAATAAATGCACACTGATGCCAGTGTACATTTTATTGTAACATACACCCCAGAGGGCACCTTAGAGGTGCCCCCTGAAACCTTAACCAACTACCCGTGTAGGCTGACTGGTTTTAGCAGCCTGCCACACTCGAGACATGTTGCTGGCCACATGGGGAGAGTGCCTTTGTCACTCTGTGGCTAGTAACAAAGCCTGCACTGGGTGGAGATGCTTATCACCTCCCCCTTGCAGGAGCTGTAACACCTGGCGGTGAGCCTCAAAGGCTCACCCCCTTTGTCACAGCACCACCGGGCATTCCAGCTAGTGGAGTTGCCCGCCCCCTCCGGCCACGGCCCCACTTTTGGCGGCAAGGCCGGAGGAGATAATGAGAAAAACAAGGAGGAGTCACTGGCCAGTCAGGACAGCCCCTAAGGCAACCTGAGCTGAAGTGACTCTGACTTTTAGGAATCCTCCATCTTGCAGATGGAGGATCCCCCCAGTAGGGATAGGAATGTGACCCCCTCCCCTTGAGAGGAGGCACAAAGAGGGTGTAGCCACCCTCAGGGCTAGTAGCCATTGGCTACTGCCCTCCCTGACCTAAACACACCCCTAAATTCTGTATTTAGGGGCTCCCCTGAACCTAGGAACTCAGATTCCTGCAACCTAAGAAGAAGAGGACTGCTGAGCTGAAAAACCCTGCAGAGAAGACGGAGACACCAACAGCTTTGGCCCCAGCTCTACCGGCCTGTCTCCCCCCCTTCTGAAGAAACTGCTCCAGCGACGCTTCCCCCAGGACCAGCGACCACTGAATCCTCAGAGGACTGCCCTGCTCTAGAAGGACCAAGAAACTCCTGAGAACAGCGGCCCTGTTCACCAAAGACTGCAACTTTGTTTCCAAAGGAGCAACTTAAAGACAACTGCGTTTCCCGTCAGAACTGTGAGACTTGCTACTCTGCACCCGACGCCCCCGTCTCGACTTGTGGAGAAACAACACTTCAGGGAGGACTCCCCGGCGACTATGAGACAGTGAGTAGCCAGAGTTGCCCCCCCCTGAGCCCCCACAGCGGCGCCTGCAGAGGGAATCCCTAGGCTCCCCCTGACCGCGACTGCCTGACTCCCAGATCCCGACGCCTGGAAAAGACTCTGCACCCGCAGCCCCTAGGACCTGAAAGATCGGAACTCCAGTGCAGGAGTGACCCCCAGGAGGCCCTCTCCCTTGCCCAGGTGGAGGTGGTGGCTACCCCGAGGAGCCCCCCCCTTGCCTGCCTGCATCGCTGAAGAGACCCCTTGGTCTCCCATTGATTCCAATTGAAAACCCGACGTGTGTTTGCACACTGCACCCGGCCACCCCGTGCTGCTGAGGGTGTACTTTCGGTGCTAACTTGTGTCGCCCCCGGTGCCTTACAAAACCCCCCTGGTCTGCCCTCCAAAGACGCGGGTACTTACCTGCTGGCAGACTGGAACCAGGGCACCCCCTTCTCCATTGAAGCCTATGCGTTTTGGGCACCACTTTGAACTCTGCACCTGACCGGCCCTGAGCTGCTGGTGTGGTAACTTTGGGGTTGCTCTGAACCCCCAACGGTGGGCTACCTTGGACCCAAACTTGAACCCCGTAGGTGGTTTACTTACCTGCAAGAACTAACAAACTCTTACCCTCCTAGGAACTATGAAAATTGCACTGTGTCTAGTTTTAAAATAGCTATATGTGATTTATTTGGAAAGTATATATGCTATTGTGATTATTCAAAGTTCCTAAAGTACTTACCCGCAATACCTTTCATTTGAAGTATTACATGTAAAATTTGAACCTGTGGTTCTTAAAATAAACTAAGAAAATATATTTTTCTATACAAAAACCTATTGGCCTGGAATTGTCTTTGAGTGTGTGTTCCTCATTTATTACTTGTGTATGTACAACAAATGCTTAACACTACTCCTTTGATAAGCCTACTGCTCGACCACACTACCACAAAATAGAGCATTAGTATTATCTCTTTTTGCCACTATCTTACCTCTAAGGGGACTCTGTGCATACTATTCCTTACTTTGAAATAGTGCATACAGAGCCAACTTCCTACATTGGTGGATCAGCGGTGGGGTACAAGACTTTGCATTTGCTGGACTACTCAGCCAATACCTGATCACACGACAAATTCCAAAAATTGTCATTAGAAATTGATTTTGGCAATTTGAACTATTTTTTCTAAATTCTTAAAAGTCCTGCTAGGGCCTTGTGTTAGTCCCTGTTAGCATTTCTGAAAGTTTGAATTAGATTCTGGAACTAGTTTTAGATTCTTAAAAAGTATTCCAACTTTTAGAAACATAATGCCTGGTGCAGATGTGAATGTGGAGGAACTCGACCTCACACCTTACCTCCATCTTAAGATGAGGGAGCTAAGGTCACTCTGCAAAATAAAGAAAATCACAATTGGCTCAAGACCCTCCAAACAACAGCTCCAGGAGCTTTTGGCAGAGTTTGAAAAAGCCAACCCCTCTGAGGATGACAACCCAGAGGATGATGATAGTGAACTGGAGGAGAATTCCCCCCTTCCAGTCCTAACTAGGGAACCCAGGGACCCTCAATCCCTGATTCCAACTGTGATAGTCAGAGATGCTGCTTCCCTCACAGGAGGGGACAGCACCTCTGAAATCACTGAGGATAGCCTCAGTGAAGAGGACCTCCTGTTAGCCAGGATGGCCAAAAGATTGGCTTTGGAAAGACAGATCCTAGCCATAGAAAGGGAAAGACAAGAGATGGGCCTAGGTCCCATCAATGGTGGCAGCAACATAAATAGGGTCAGAGATTCTCCT
Organism: Pleurodeles waltl; assembly: GCF_031143425.1. Classification (NCBI taxonomy): domain Eukaryota; kingdom Metazoa; phylum Chordata; class Amphibia; order Caudata; family Salamandridae; genus Pleurodeles; species Pleurodeles waltl. Next base: position 480,643,744 of record NC_090449.1, on the reverse strand, counting down.
GACATGTTGAAAATCCCTAAAGGGATTGTAACTAAATATGAAGATGGTGATGACATCACCAAATGGTTCACAGCTTTTGAGAGGGCTTGTGTAACCAGAAAAGTGAACAGATCTCACTGGGGTGCTCTCCTTTGGAAAATGTTCACTGGAAAGTGTAGGGATAGACTCCTCACACTCTCTGGAAAAGATGCAGAATCTTATGACCTCATGAAGGGAACCCTGATTGAGGGCTTTGGATTCTCCACTGAGGAGAATAGAAGTAGATTCAGGGGGGCTCAAAAAACCTCGAGCCAGACCTGGGTTGATTTTGTGGACTACTCAGTGAAAACACTGGGTTGTTGGATTCAAGGCAGTGGTGTTAATGCTTATGATGGGCTGTACAATTTATTTGTGAAAGAACACCTCTTGAGTAATTGTTCAAATGATAAACTGCATCAGCATCAGGTAGACCTAGGACCAATTTCTCCCCAAGAATTGGGAAAGAAGGCGGACCATTGGGTCAAGACTAGGGTGACCAAGACTTCCACAGGAGGTGACCAAAAGAAAGGGGTCACAAAGCCTCCCCAGGGGAAGATTGTTGAGACATCCAAAAACAAAAATAGTAAAGAGTCTTCTTCAGGCCCCCAAAAACCTGCAGAGGAGGGTGGGCCCAGAGCCTCTTCACAAAACAATTTTGGATACAAGGGTAAAAACTTTGATCCCAAAAAGGCCTGGTGTCGTAGCTGTAATTAGCCTGGACACCAAACTGGAGACAAGGCCTGTCCCAAGAAAAGTACCACTTCCAACTCCACTCCAGCTAACACTGGAATGGCTAGTCTCCAAGTGGGATCAACAGTGTGCCCAGAGCAAATCAGGGTTCACACTGAAGCTACACTAGTCTCTGAGGGTGGGGTGGATTTAGCCACACTGGCTGCCTGGCCTCCTAACATGCAAAAATACAGGCAACAGCTCTTAATTAATGGGACAAGTGTAGAAGGCCTGAGGGATACAGGTGCCAGTGTCACCATGGTGACAGAGAAACTGGTTTCCCCTGGTCAATACCTGGCTGGACAAACTTATCCAGTCACCAATGCTGACAATCAAACTAAAGTACATCCCATAGCTATGGTAACTTTAGAGTGGGGAGGGGTCAATGGCCTGAAACAGGTGGTGGTCTCCTCAAATATCCCAGTAGACTGTTTGCTTGGAAATGACCTGGAGTCCTCAGCATGGGCTGAGGTAGAACTGAAAACCCATGCAGCCATGCTGGGTATCCCTGAACTGGTGTGTGTCAAGACAAGGACACAGTGCAAGGCTCAGGGTGAAAAAGTAGAGCTGGAGTCTGGAAAAAGGGCCCAGCCTACCAAGAGGAAAGGAAAAACAACTGGGAAATCAGCTGCAACACAGCAACAAAAAGAGAACCTCTCTTCTCAGGAAGAAGTTCTGCCCTCTGAGGGAACTGAGCCTATGGAGTTAGAACCTTATCAGATTGAGCTCTTAGGCCCAGGGGGACCCTCAAGGGAGAAGCTGTGTAAGGGGCAAGAAACCTGTCCCTCTCTTGAAGGCCTGAGGCAGCAAGCTGCTGAAGAGTCCAATGGCAAGAAAACTGGAACACATAGGGTCTAGTGGGAAGATGGACTCCTGTACACTGAGGCAAGAGATCCCAAGCCTGGTGCCACTAGGAGAGTGGTAGTGCCTCAGGAGTTCAGAGAGTTTATACTGACCTTAGCCCATGATTTTCCTCTTGCTGGGCATTTGGGAGAAACCAAGACGTGGGAGAGACTAGTTGTAGGAAGTTGGCTCTGTATGTGCTATTTCAAAGTAAGGAATAGCATGCACAGAGTCCAAGGGTTCCCCTTAGAGGTAAAATAGTGGTAAAAAGAGATAATACTAATGCTCTATTTTGTGGTAGTGTGGTCGAGCAGTAGGCTTATCCAAGGAGTAGTGTTAAGCATTTGTTGTACATACACATAGACAATAAATGAGGTACACACACTCAGAGACAAATCCAGCCAATAGGTTTTGTTATAGAAAAATATCTTTTCTTAGTTTATTTTAAGAACCACAGGTTCAAATTTAACATGTAATATCTTGTTTGAAAGGTATTGCAGGTAAGTACATTAGGAACTTTGAATCATTTCAATTGCATGTATACTTTTCAAGTTATTCACAAATAGCTATTTCAAAAGTGGGGACACTTCAATTTTCACAGTTCCTGGGGGAGGTAAGTTTTTGTTAGTTTTACCAGGTAAGTAAGACACTTACAGGGTTCAGTTCTTGGTCCAAGGTAGCCCACCGTTGGGGGTTCAGAGCAACCCCAAAGTTACCACACCAGCAGCTCAGGGCCGGTCAGGTGCAGAGTTCAAAGTGGTGCCCAAAACACATAGGCTTCAATGGAGAGAAGGGGTGCCCCGGTTCCAGTCTGCCAGCAGGTAAGTACCCGCGTCTTCGGAGGGCAGACCAGGGGGGTTTTGTAGGGCACCGGGGGGGACACAAACCCACACAGAAATTTCACCCTCAGCGGCGCGGGGGCGGCCGGGTGCAGTGTTAGAACAAGCGTCGGGTTCGCAATGTAAGTCAATGAGAGATCAAGGGATCTCTTCAGCGCTGCAGGCAGGCAAGGGGGGGCTTCCTCGGGGAAACCTCCACTTGGGCAAGGGAGAGGGACTCCTGGGGGTCACTTCTGCAGTGAAAGTCCGGTCCTTCAGGTCCTGGGGGCTGCGGGTGCAGGGTCTTTTCCAGGCGTCGGGACTTAGGTTTCAGAGAGTCGCGGTCAGGGGAAGCTTTGGGATTCCCTCTGCAGGCGGCGCTGTGGGGGCTCAGGGGGGACAGGTTTTGGTACTCACAGTCGTAGAGTAGTCCGGGGGTCCTCCCTGAGGTGTTGGTTCTCCACCAGCCGAGTCGGGGTCGCCGGGTGCAGTGTTGCAAGTCTCACGCTTCTTGCGGGGAGTTGCAGGGTTCTTTAAAGCTGCTTCTTGAAACAAAGTTGCAGTCTTTTTGGAGCAGGTCCGCTGTCCTCGGGAGTTTCTTGTCGTCGTCGAAGCAGGGCAGTCCTCAGAGGATTCAGAGGTCGCTGGTCCCTTTGGAAGGCGTCGCTGGAGCAGAGTTCTTTGGAAGGCAGGAGACAGGTCGGTGAGTTTCTGGAGCCAAGGCAGTTGTTGTCTTCTGGTCTTCCTCTGCAGGGGTTTCAGCTAGGCAGTCCTTCTTCTTGTTGTTGCAGGAATCTAATTTTCTAGGGTTCAGGGTAGCCCTTAAATACTAAATTTAAGGGCGTGTTTAGGTCTGGGGGGTTAGTAGCCAATGGCTACTAGCCCTGAGGGTGGGTACACCCTCTTTGTGCCTCCTCCCAAGGGGAGGGGGTCACAATCCTAACCCTATTGGGGGAATCCTCCATCTGCAAGATGGAGGATTTCTAAAAGTTAGAGTCACCTCAGCTCAGGACACCTTAGGGGCTGTCCTGACTGGCCAGTGACTCCTCCTTGTTGCTTTCTTTGTTCCCTCCAGCCTTGCCGCCAAAAGTGGGGGCCGTGGCCGGAGGGGGCGGGCAACTCCACTAAGCTGGAGTGCCCTGCTGGGCTGTGACAAAGGGGTGAGCCTTTGAGGCTCACCGCCAGGTGTTACAGCTCCTGCCTGGGGGAGGTGTTAGCATCTCCACCCAGTGCAGGCTTTGTTACTGGCCTCAGAGTGACAAAGGCACTCTCCCCCTGGGGCCAGCAACATGTCTCTAGTGTGGCAGGCTGCTGGAACTAGTCAGCCTACACAGACAGTCGGTTAAGTTTCAGGGGGCACCTCTAAGGTGCCCTCTGGGGTGTATTTTGCAATAAAATGTACACTGGCATCAGTGTGCATTTATTGTGCTGAGAAGTTTGATACCAAACTTCCCAGTTTTCAGTGTAGCCATTATGGTGCTGTGGAGTTCGTGTTTGACAAACTCCCAGACCATATACTCTTATGGCTACCCTGCACTTACAATGTCTAAGGTTTTGTTTAGACACTGTAGGGGTACCATCCTCATGCACTGGTACCCTCACCTATGGTATAGTGCACCCTGCCTTAGGGCTGTAAGGCCTGCTAGAGGGGTGACTGACCTATACTTGCATAGGCAGTGAGAGGCTGGCATGGCACCCTGAGGGGAGTGCCATGTCGACTTACTCGTTTTGTTCTCACTAGCACACACAAGCTGGCAAGCAGTGTGTCTGTGCTGAGTGAGAGGTCTCCAGGGTGGCATAAGACATGCTGCAGCCCTTAGAGACCTTCCTTGGCATCAGGGCCCTTGGTACTAGAAGTACCAGTTACAAGGGACTTATCTGGATGCCAGGGTCTGCCAATTGTGGATACAAAAGTACAGGTTAGGGAAAGAACACTGGTGCTGGGGCCTGGTTAGCAGGCCTCAGCACACTTTCAATTGTAAACATAGCATCAGCAAAGGCAAAAAGTCAGGGGGCAACCATGCCAAGGAGGCATTTCCTTACACACCCCCCCCCCCAAACGAAAGAGGATGAGACTAACCTTTCCCAAGAGAGTCTTCATTTTCTAAGTGGAAGAACCTGGAAAGGCCATCTGCATTGGCATGGGCAGTCCCAGGTCTGTGTTCCACTATAAAGTCCATTCCCTGTAGGGAGATGGACCACCTCAACAGTTTAGGATTTTCACCTTTCATTTGCATCAGCCATTTGAGAGGTCTGTGGTCAGTTTGAACTAGGAAGTGAGTCCCAAAGAGGTATGGTCTCAGCTTCTTCAGGGACCAAACCACAGCAAAGGCCTCCCTCTCAATGGCACTCCAACGCTGCTCCCTGGGGAGTAACCTCCTGCTAATGAAAGCAACAGGCTGGTCAAGGCCATCATCATTTGTTTGGGACAAAACTGCCCCTATCCCATGTTCAGAGGCATCTGTCTGCACAATGAACTGCTTAGAATAATCTGGAGCTTTTAGAACTGGTGCTGAGCACATTGCTTGTTTCAGGGTGTCAAAGGCCTGTTGGCATTCCACAGTCCAGTTCACTTTCTTGGGCATTTTCTTGGAGGTGAGTTCAGTGAGGGCTGTCACAATGGATCCATATCCCTTCACAAACCTCCTGTAATACCCAGTCAAGCCAAGGAATGCCCTGACTTGAGTCTGGGTTTTTGGAGCTACCCAGTCCAGAATAGTCTGGATCTTGGGTTGGAGTGGCTGAACTTGGCCTCCACCTACAAGGTGGCCCAAGTAAACCACAGTTCCCTGCCCTATCTGGCATTTGGATGCCTTGATAGAGAGGCCTGCAGATTGCAGAGCCTTCAAAACCTTCTTCAGGTGGACCAGGTGATCCTGCCAGGTGGAGCTAAAGACAGCAATATCATCAAGATAAGCTGTGCTAAAGGACTCCAAACCAGCAAGGACTTGATTCACCAACCTTTGGAAGGTGGCAGGGGCATTCTTTAAACCAAAGGGCATAACAGTAAACTGATAATGCCCATCAGGTGTGGAGAATGCTGTTTTCTCTTTTGCTCCAGGTGCCATTTTTATTTGCCAGTACCCTGCTGTCAAGTCAAAGGTACTTAAGAATTTGGCAGCACCTAATTTGTCTATGAGCTCATCAGCTCTAGGAATTGGATGAGCATCTGTCTTGGTGACAGAGTTGAGCCCTCTGTAGTCCACACAAAACCTCATCTCTTTCTTTCCATCTTTGGTGTGAGGTTTGGGGACTAAGACCACTGGGCTAGCCCAGGGGCTGTCAGAGCGCTCAATTACTCCCAATTCCAGCATCTTGTGGACTTCCACCTTGATGCTTTCCTTAACATGGTCAGACTGTCTAAAAAATGTGTATTTGACAGGCATGCTGTCTCCTGTGTCCACATCATGGGTACACAGGTGTGTCTGACCAGGGGTTAGGGAGAAGAGTTCAGGAAACTGTTGTAGGACTCTCCTACAATCAGCTTGCTGTTGGCCAGAGAGGGTGTCTGAGTAGATCACTCCATCTACTGAGCCATCTTTTGGGTCTGATGACAGAAGATCAGGGAGAGGTTCACTCTCTGCCTCCTGATCCTCATCTGTTACCATCAACAGATTTACATCAGCCCTGTCATGGAAGAGCTTAAGGCGGTTCACATGGATCACCCTCTTGGGGCTCCTGCTTGTGCCCAGGTCCACCAGGTAGGTGACCTGACTCTTCCTTTCTAGCACTGGGTAAGGGCCACTCCATTTGTCCTGGAGGGCCCTGGGAGCCACAGGCTCCAGAACCCAGACTTTCTGCCCTGGTTGGAACTCAACCATTGCAGCCTTTTGGTCATACCAAAACTTCTGGAGCTGTTGGCTGGCCTCAAGGTTTTTGGTTGCCTTTTCCATGTACTCTGCCATTCTAGAGCGAAGGCCAAGTACATAGTCCGCTATGTCTTGTTTAGGCTCATGAAGAGGTCTCTCCCAGCCTTCTTTAACAAGAGCAAGTGGTCCCCTTACAGGGTGGCCAAACAGAAGTTCAAAGGGTGAGAATCCTACTCCCTTCTGTGGCACCTCTCTGTAAGCAAAAAGCAGACATGGCAAGAGGACATCCCATCTCCTTTTGAGTTTTTCTGGGAGCCCCATGATCATGCCTTTTAATGTCTTGTTGAATCTCTCAACTAAGCCATTAGTTTGTGGATGGTACGGTGTAGTGAATTTGTAAGTCACTCCACACTCATTCCACATGTGTTTTAGGTATGCTGACATGAAGTTGGTACCTCTGTCAGACACCACCTCCTTAGGGAAACCCACTCTGGTAAAGATACCAATGAGGGCCTTGGCTACTGCTGGGGCAGTAGTCGACCTAAGGGGAATAGCTTCAGGATACCTAGTAGCATGATCCACTACTACTAGGATGTACATATTTCCTGAGGCTGTGGGAGGTTCCAGTGGACCAACTATGTCCACACCCACTCTTTCAAAGGGGACCCCCACCACTGGAAGTGGAATGAGGGGGGCCTTTGGGTGCCCACCTGTCTTACCACTGGATTGACAGGTGGGGCAGGAGAGGCAAAACTCCTTAACCTTCTGGGACATATTGGGCCAGTAGAAGTGGTTGACTAACCTCTCCCACGTCTTGGTTTGTCCCAAATGCCCAGCAAGGGGAATATCATGGGCTAAGGTCAGAATAAACTCTCTGAACGACTGAGGCACTACCACTCTCCTAGTGGCACCAGGTTTGGGGTCTCTGGCCTCAGTGTACAGGAGTCCATCTTCCCAATAGACCCTATGTGTTCCATTTTTCTTGCCCTTGGATTCTTCAGCAGCTTGCTGCCTAAGGCCTTCAAGAGAGGGACAGGTTTCTTGTCCCTTACACAGCTCTTCCCTTGAGGGTCCCCCTGGGCCTAAGAGCTCAACCTGATAAGGTTCAAGCTCCAAAGGCTCAGTTCCCTCAGAGGGCAGAACTTCTTCCTGAGAAGAGAGGTTCTCTTTTTCTGACTGTGTTGCAGTTGGTTTCCCAACTGACTTTCCTTTTCTCTTGGTAGGCTGGGCCATTTTTCCAGACTCCAGCTCTACTTTTTCACCCTGTGCCTTGCATTGTGCCCTTGTTTTTACACACACCAGTTCAGGGATACCCAGCATGGCTGCATGGGTTTTTAGTTCTACCTCAGCCCATGCTGAGGACTCCAGGTCATTTCCAAGCAGACAGTCTACTGGGATGTTTGAGGAGACCACCACCTGTTTCAGGCCATTGACCCCTCCCCATTCTAAAGTTACCATTGCCATGGGATGTGCTTTAGTCTGATTGTCAGCGTTGGTGACTGTATAAGTTTTTCCAGTCAGGTATTGGCCAGGGGAAACCAGTTTCTCTGTCACCAAGGTGACACTGGCACCTGTATCCCTCAGGCCCACTACACTTGTCCCATTAATAAAGAGCTGCTGCCTGTATTTTTGCATGTTAGGCGGCCAGGCAGCTAGTGTGGCTAAATCCACCCCACCCTCAGAGACTAGAGTAGCTTCAGTGTGGACCCTGATTTGCTCTGGGCACACTGTTGATCCCACTTGGAGACTAGCCATTCCAGTGTTACCTGGATTGGAGTTTGGAGTGGAACTTTTCTTGGGACAGGCCTTGTCTCCAGTTTGGTGTCCAGACTGACTACAGTTTCGACACCAGGCCTTTTTGGGATCAAAGTTTTTACCCTTGTACCCAGGATTGTTTTGTGAAGAGGCTCTGGGCCCACCCTCCTGTGCAGGTTTTTGGGGGCCTGTAGAAGACTCTTTACTATTTTTATTTTTGGCTGTCTCACCACCTTTCCCCTGGGGAGGTTTTGTGACCCCTTTCTTTTGGTCACCCCCTGTGGAAGTTTTGGACACCCTAGTCTTGACCCAATGGTCCGCCTTCTTTCCCAATTCTTGGGGAGAAATTGGTCCTAGGTCTACCAGATGCTGATGCAGTTTGTCATTGAAACAATTACTTAACAGGTGTTCTTTCACAAATAAATTGTATAGCCCATCATAATTACTTACACCACTGCCTTGAATCCAACCATCTAGTGTTTTTACTGAGTAGTCTACAAAGTCAACCCAGGTCTGGCTCGAGGATTTTTGAGCCCCCCTGAATCTAATCCTATACTCCTCAGTGGAGAATCCAAAGCCCTCAATCAGGGTACCCTTCATGAGGTCATAAGATTCTGCATCTTTTCCAGAGAGTGTGAGGAGTCTATCCCTACACTTTCCTGTGAACATTTCCCAAAGGAGAGCACCCCAGTGAGATCTGTTCACTTTTCTGGTTACACAAGCCCTCTCAAAAGCTGTGAACCATTTGGTGATGTCATCACCATCTTCATATTTAGTTACAATCCCTTTAGGGATTTTCAACATGTCAGGAGAATCTCTGACCCTATTTATGTTGCTGCCACCATTGATGGGTCCTAGGCCCATCTCTTGTCTTTCCCTCTCTATGGCTAGGATCTGTCTTTCCAAAGCCAATCTTTTGGCCATCCTGGCTAACTGGATGTCCTCTTCACTGGAGTTATCCTCAGTGATTTCAGAGTTGTTGGTCCCTCCTGTGAGGGAACCAGCATCTCTGACTATTATTTGTGGAGTCAGGGCTTGAGAAGCCCTGCTCTCCCTAAGTAGGACTGGAGGGGGGGAATTTCCCTCCAAGTCACTATCTTCATCCTCTGAGTTGCCATCCTCAGAGGGGTTGGCCTTTTCAAACTCTGCCAAAAGCTCCTGGAGCTGTACTTTGGTAGGTTTGGGGCCCATTGCTATTTTCTTTAGTTTACAGAGTGACCTTAGCTCTCTCATCTGTAGATGGAGGTAAGGTGTGGTGTCGAGTTCCACCACAGTCACATCTGTGCTAGACATTTTGCTTCTAAAAGTTGGAATACTTTTTAAGAATCTAAAACTGGTTCTAGAATCTAATTCAAACTTTTACAAACTTTTAAACTCTAAAAGAAACGCTAAACAGGATCTAACACAAGGCCCTAGCAGGTCTTTTAAGAATTTAGAAAACTTTTCAAATTGCAAAAATCAATTTCTAATGACAATTTTGGAATTTGTCGTGTGATCAGGTATTGGCTGAGTAGTCCAGCAAATGCAAAGTCTTGTACCCCACCGCTGATCCACCAATGTAGGAAGTTGGCTCTGTATGTGCTATTTCAAAGTAAGGAATAGCATGCACAGAGTCCAAGGGTTCCCCTTAGAGGTAAAATAGTGGTAAAAAGAGATAATACTAATGCTCTATTTTGTGGTAGTGTGGTCGAGCAGTAGGCTTATCCAAGGAGTAGTGTTAAGCATTTGTTGTACATACACATAGACAATAAATGAGGTACACACACTCAGAGACAAATCCAGCCAATAGGTTTTGTTATAGAAAAATATCTTTTCTTAGTTTATTTTAAGAACCACAGGTTCAAATTTAACATGTAATATCTTGTTTGAAAGGTATTGCAGGTAAGTACATTAGGAACTTTGAATCATTTCAATTGCATGTATACTTTTCAAGTTATTCACAAATAGCTATTTCAAAAGTGGACACAGTGCAATTTTCACAGTTCCTGGGGGAGGTAAGTTTTTGTTAGTTTTACCAGGTAAGTAAGACACTTACAGGGTTCAGTTCTTGGTCCAAGGTAGCCCACTGTTGGGGGTTCAGAGCAACCCCAAAGTTACCACACCAGCAGCTCAGGGCCGGTCAGGTGCAGAGTTCAAAGTGGTGCCCAAAACACATAGGCTTCAATGGAGAGAAGGGGGTGCCCCGGTTCCAGTCTGCCAGCAGGTAAGTACCCGCGTCTTCGGAGGGCAGACCAGGGGGGTTTTGTAGGGCACCGGGGGGGACACAAGCCCACACAGAAATTTCACCCTCAGCGGCGCGGGGCGGCCGGGTGCAGTGTTAGAACAAGCGTCGGGTTCGCAATGTAAGTCAATGAGAGATCAAGGGATCTCTTTAGCGCTGCAGGCAGGCAAGGGAGGGCTTCCTCGGGGAAACCTCCACTTGGGCAAGGGAGAGGGACTCCTGGGGGTCACTTCTGCAGTGAAAGTCCGGTCCTTCAGGTCCTGGGGGCTACGGGTGCAGGGTCTTTTCCAGGCGTCGGGACTTAGGTTTCAGAGAGTCGCGGTCAGGGGAAGCCTCGGGATTCCCTCTGCAGGCGGCGCTGTGGGGGCTCAGGGGGGACAGGTTTTGGTACTCACAGTCGTAGAGTAGTCCGGGGGTCCTCCCTGAGGTGTTGGTTCTCCACCAGCCGAGTCGGGGTCGCCGGGTGCAGTGTTGCAAGTCTCACGCTTCTTGCGGGGAGTTGCAGGGTTCTTTAAAGCTGCTTCTTGAAACAAAGTTGCAGTCTTTTTGGAGCAGGTCCGCTGTCCTCGGGAGTTTCTTGTCGTCGTCGAAGCAGGGCAGTCCTCAGAGGATTCAGAGGTCGCTGGTCCCTTTGGAAGGCGTCGCTGGAGCAGAGTTCTTTGGAAGGCAGGAGACAGGCCGGTGAGTTTCTGGAGCCAAGGCAGTTGTTGTCTTCTGGTCTTCCTCTGCAGGGGTTTCAGCTAGGCAGTCCTTCTTCTTGTTGTTGCAGGAATCTAATTTTCTAGGGTTCAGGGTAGCCCTTAAATACTAAATTTAAGGGCGTGTTTAGGTCTGGGGGGTTAGTAGCCAATGGCTACTAGCCCTGAGGGTGGGTACACCCTCTTTGTGCCTCCTCCCAAGGGGAGGGGGTCACAATCCTAACCCTATTGGGGGAATCCTCCATCTGCAAGATGGAGGATTTCTAAAAGTTAGAGTCACCTCAGCTCAGGACACCTTAGGGGCTGTCCTGACTGGCCAGTGACTCCTCCTTGTTGCTTTCTTTGTTCCCTCCAGCCTTGCCGCCAAAAGTGGGGGCCGTGGCCGGAGGGGGCGGGCAACTCCACTAAGCTGGAGTGCCCTGCTGGGCTGTGACAAAGGGGTGAGCCTTTGAGGCTCACCGCCAGGTGTTACAGCTCCTGCCTGGGGGAGGTGTTAGCATCTCCACCAAGTGCAGGCTTTGTTACTGGCCTCAGAGTGACAAAGGCACTCTCCCCATGGGGCCAGCAACATGTCTCTAGTGTGGCAGGCTGCTGGAACTAGTCAGCCTACACAGACAGTCGGTTAAGTTTCAGGGGGCACCTCTAATGTGCCCTCTGGGGTGTATTTTGCAATAAAATGTACACTGGCATCAGTGTGCATTTATTGTGCTGAGAAGTTTGATACCAAACTTCCCAGTTTTCAGTGTAGCCATTATGGTGCTGTGGAGTTCGTGTTTGACAAACTCCCAGACCATATACTCTTATGGCTACCCTGCACTTACAATGTCTAAGGTTTTGTTTAGACACTGTAGGGGTACCATGCTCATGCACTGGTACCCTCACCTATGGTATAGTGCACCCTGCCTTAGGGCTGTAAGGCCTGCTAGAGGGGTGACTGACCTATACTTGCATAGGCAGTGAGAGGCTGGCATGGCACCCTGAGGGGAGTGCCATGTCGACTTACTCGTTTTGTTCTCACTAGCACACACAAGCTGGCAAGCAGTGTGTCTGTGCTGAGTGAGAGGTCTCCAGGGTGGCATAAGACATGCTGCAGCCCTTAGAGACCTTCCTTGGCATCAGGGCCCTTGGTACTAGAAGTACCAGTTACAAGGGACTTATCTGGATGCCAGGGTCTGCCAATTGTGGATACAAAAGTACAGGTTAGGGAAAGAACACTGGTGCTGGGGCCTGGTTAGCAGGCCTCAGCACACTTTCAATTGTAAACATAGCATCAGCAAAGGCAAAAAGTCAGGGGGCAACCATGCCAAGGAGGCATTTCCTTACACTAGTCAACCACTTCTACTGGCCCAACATGTCCCAGAAAGTCAAGGAGTTTTGTGTCTCCTGTACCACCTGTCAAGCCAGTGGTAAGACAGGTGGACATCCAAAGGTCCCCCTCATTCCACTTCCAGTGGTGGGGGTCCCATTTGAAAGAGTGGGTATGGACATAGTGGGTCCACTTGAACCTCCCACAGCCTCAGGGAATATGTACATACTAGTAGTAGTGGATCATGCTTCTAGATACCCTGAAGCTATTCCCCTTAGGTCGACTACTGCCCCTGCAGTAGCCAAGGCCCTCATTGGTATTTTTACCAGAGTGGGCTTCCCTAAGGAGGTGGTGTCTGACAGAGGTACCAACTTCATGTCAGCATACCTGAAACACATGTGGAATGAGTGTGGAGTGACTTATAAATTCACTACACCCTATCATCCACAAACTAATGGCCTTGTTGAGAGATTCAACAAGACATTAAAAGGCATGATCATGGGGCTCCCAGAAAAACTCAAAAGGAGATGGGATGTCCTCTTTCCATGTCTGCTTTTCGCTTACAGAGAGGTGCCTCAGAAGGGAGTAGGATTCTCACCCTTTGAACTTCTGTTTGGCCACCCTGTAAGGGGACCACTAGCTCTTGTGAAAGAAGGATGGGAGAGACCTCTTCATGAGCCTAAACAAGACATAGTGGACTATGTACTTGGCCTACGTTCAAGGATGGCAGAGTACATGGAAAAGGCAAGTAAAAACCTTGAGGCCAGCCAACAGCTCCAGAAGTTTTGGTATGACCAAAAGGCTGCAATGGTTGAATTTCAACCAGGGCAGAAAGTCTGGGTTTTGGAGCCTGTGGCTCCCAGGGCACTCCAGGACAAATGGAGTGGCCCTTACCCAGTGCTAGAGAAGAAGAGTCAGGTCACCTACCTGGTGGACCTAGGCACTAGCAGGAGCCCCAAGAGGGTGATCCATGTGAACCGCCTTAAGCTCTTCTATGATAGGGCTGACGTGAATCTGTTGATGGTAACAGATGAGGACCAGGAAGCTGAGAGTGAACCTCTCCCTGATCTCCTCTCATCAAACCCTAAGGATGGCTCAGTAGATGGAGTGATCTATTCAGACACCCTCTCTAGCCAACAGCAATCTGACTGTAGGAAGGTCCTGTAACAGTTTGCTGAGCTCTTTTCCCTAACCCCTGGTCAGACACACCTGTGTACCCATGATGTGGACACAGGAGACAGCATGCCTGTCAAAAACACAATTTTCAGACAGTCTGACCAAGTTAAGGAAAGCATCAAAGTGGAAGTCCACAAGATGCTGGAATTGGGAGTCATTGAACACTCTGATAGCCCCTGGGCCAGCCCAGTGGTCTTAGTCCCCAAACCTCACACCAAAGATGGAAAGAGAGAGATGAGGTTTTGTGTGGACTACAGAGGACTTAATTCTGTCACCAAGACAGATGCCCATCCCATTCCCAGGGCTGATGAACTGATTGACAAATTAGGTGCTGCCAAATTCTTAAGTACCTTTGACTTAACAGCAGGGTACTGGCAAATCAAAATGGCACCTGGAGCAAAAGAAAAGACAGCATTCTCCACACCTGATGGGCATTATCAGTTCACTGTTATGCCCTTTGGTTTAAAGAATGCCCCTGCCACCTTCCAAAGGTTGGTGAATCAAGTCCTTGCTGGCTTGGAGTCGTTTAGTGCAGCTTATCTTGACGATATGGCTGTCTTTAGCTCCAACTGGCAGGATCACCTGGTCCACCTGAAGAAGGTTTTGAAGGCACTGCAATCAGTAGGCCTCTCTATCAAGGCATCCAAATGCCAGATAGGGCAGGGAACTGTGGTTTACTTGGGACACCTTGTGGGTGGAGGCCAAGTTCAGCCACTCCAGCCTAAGATCCAGACTATTCTGGACTGGGCAGCTCCAAAAACCCAGACTCAAGTCAGGGCATTCCTTGGCTTGACTGGGTATTACAGGAGGTTTGTGAAGGGATATGGATCCATAGTGACAGCCCTCACAGAACTCACCTCCAAGAAAATACCCAAGAAGGTAAACTGGACTGTAGAATGCCAACAGGCCTTTGACACCCTGAAACAAGCAATGTGCACAGCACCAGTTCTAAAAGCTCCAAATTACTCCAAGCAGTTCATTGTGCAGACAGATGCCTCTGAACATGGGATAGGGGCAGTTTTGTCACAAACAAATGATGATGGCCTTGACCAGCCTGTTGCTTTCATTAGCAGGAGGTTACTCCCCAGGGAGCAGCGTTGGAGTGCCATTGAGAGGGAGGCCTTTGCTGTGGTTTGGTCCCTGAAGAAGCTGAGACCATACCTCTTTGGTACTCACTTTGTAGTTCAAACTGACCACAGACCTCTCAGATGGCTGATGCAAATGAAAGGTGAAAATCCAAAACTGTTGAGGTGGTCCATCTCCCTACAGGGAATGGACTTTATAGTGGAACACAGACCTGGGACTGCCCATGCCAATGCAGATGGCCTTTCCAGGTTCTTCCACTTAGAAAATGAAGACTCTCTTTGGAAAGGTTAGTCTCATCCTCTTTCGTTTGGGGGGGGGGGTGTAAGGAAATGCCTCCTTGGCATGGTTACCCCCTGACTTTTTGCCTTTGCTGATGCTATGTTTTGATTTGAAAGTGTGCTGAGGCCTGCTAACCAGGCCCCAGCACCAGTGTACTTTCCCTAACCTTTACTTTTGTTTACACAATTGGCACACCTTGGCATCCAGGTAAGTCCCTTGTAACTGGTACCCCTGGTACCAAGGGCCCTGATGCCAGGGAAGGTCTCTAAGGGCTGCAGCATATCTTATGCCACCCTGGGGACCCCTCACTCAGCACAGACACACTGCTTGCCAGCTTGTGCGTGCTAGTGAGGACAAAACGAGTAAGTCGACATGGCACTCCCCTCAGGGTGCCATGCCAACCTCACACTGCCTATGCAGTATAGATAAGACACCCCTCTAGCAGGCCTTACAGCCCTAAGGCAGGGTGCACTATACCATAGGTGAGGGCACCAGTGCATGAGCACTGTGCCCCTACAGTGTCTAAGCAAAACCTTAGACATTGTAAGTGCAGGGTAGCCATAAGAGTATATGGTCTGGGAGTCTGTCAAACATGAACTCCACAGCACCATAATGGCTACACTGAAAACTGGGAAGTTTGGTATCAAACTTCTCAGCACAATAAATGCACACTGATGCCAGTGTACATTTTATTGTAACATACACCCCAGTGGGCACCTTAGAGGTGCCCCCTGAAACCTTAACCAACTACCCGTGTAGGCTGACTGGTTTTAGCAGCCTGCCACACTCGAGACATGTTGCTGGCCACATGGGGAGAGTGCCTTTGTCACTCTGTGGCTAGTAACAAAGCCTGCACTGGGTGGAGATGCTTATCACCTCCCACTTGCAGGAGCTGTAACACCTGGCTCACCCCCTTTGTCACAGCACCACAGGGCATTCCAGCTAGTGGAGTTGCCCACCCCCTCCGGCCACGGCCCCACTTTTGGCAGCAAGGCCGGAGGAGATAATGAGAAAAACAAGGAGGAGTCACTGGCCAGTCAGGACAGCCCCTAAGGCAACCTGAGCTGAAGTGACTCTGACTTTTAGGAATCCTCCATCTTGCAGATGGAGGATCCCCCCAATAGGGATAGGAATGTGACCCCCTCCCCTTGGGAGGAGGCACAAAGAGGGTGTAGCCACCCTCAGGGCTAGTAGCCATTGGCTACTGCCCTCCCTGACCTAAACACACCCCTAAATTCTGTATTTAGGGGCTCCCCTGAACCTAGGAACTCAGATTCCTGCAACCTAAGAAGAAGAGGACTGCTGAGCTGAAAAACCCTGCAGAGAAGACGGAGACACCAACTGCTTTGGCCCCAGCCCTACCGGCCTGTCTCCCCCCCTTCTGAAGAAACTGCTCCAGCGATGCTTCCCCCAGGACCAGCGACCTCTGAATCCTCAGAGGACTGCCCTGCTCTAGAAGGACCAAGAAACTCCCAAGAACAGCGGCCCTGTTCACCAAAGACTGCAACTTTGTTTCCAAAGGAGCAACTTAAAGACAACTGTGTTTCCCGCCAGAAGCGTGAGACTAGCTACTCTGCACCCGACGCCCCCGGCTCGACTTGTGGAGAAACAACACTTCAGGGAGGACTCCCCGGCGACTACGAGACCGTGAGTAGCCAGAGTTGCCCCCCCCTGAGCCCCCACAGCGACGCCTGCAGAGGGAATCCCGAGGCTCCCCCTGACCGTGACTGCCTGACTCCCAGATCCCGACGCCTGGAAAAGACTCTGCACCCGCAGCCCCCAGGACCTGAAAGATTGGAACTCCAGTGCAGGAGTGACCCCCAGGAGGCCCTCTCCCTTGCCCAGGTGGTGGCTACCCCGAGGAGCCCCCCCCTTGCCTGCCTGCATCGCTGAAGAGACCCCTTCGTCTCCCATTGATTCCAATTGAAAACCCGACGTGTGTTTGCACACTGCACCCGGCCGCCCCCGTGCTGCTGAGGGTGTACTTTCTGTGCTAACTTGTGTCCCCCCGGTGCCCTACAAAACCCCCCTGGTCTGCCCTCCGAAGACGCGGGTACTTACCTGCTGGCAGACTGGAACCGGGGCACCCCCTTCTCCATTGAAGCCTATGCGTTTTGGGCACCACTTTGAACTCTGCACCTGACCGGCCCTGAGCTGCTGGTGTGGTAACTTTGGGGTTGCTCTGAACCCCCAACGGTGGGCTACCTTGGACCCAAACTTGAACCCCGTAGGTGGTTTACTTACCTGCAAGAACTAACAAACTCTTACCCTCCTAGGAACTATGAAAATTGCACTGTCTAGTTTTAAAAATAGCTATATGTGATTTATTTGGAAAGTATATATGCTATTGTGATTATTCAAAGTTCCTAAAGTACTTACCCGCAATACCTTTCATTTGAAGTATTACATGTAAAATTTGAACCTGTGGTTCTTAAAATAAACTAAGAAAATATATTTTTCTATACAAAAACCTATTGGCCTGGAATTGTCTTTGAGTGTGTGTTCCTCATTTATTGCTTGTGTATGTACAACAAATGCTTAACACTGCTCCTTTGATAAGCCTACTGCTCGACAACACTACCACAAAATAGAGCATTAGTATTATCTCTTTTTGCCACTATCTTACCTCTAAGGGGAACCCTTGGACTCTGTGCATACTATTCCTTACTTTGAAATAGTGCATACAGAGCCAACTTCCTACACCATTTCCTTACCTCCCTGGAAATTAAGCACAAGTCTGGTGCTCAGTGACTTGAGTCACACCAGACAACTCTGATCACACAAACAAAGCAAAGAATTACCAATTCCGTACCTCCCTGGAAATGGGGCACAACCTCTGGTGCACGATGACTTGATTTGCACCAGACAATTCCGGTCACACACAGGCACTAGTTCAGTGGTGCCAGACAAGATAGAATGCGGTCCTGCTATGGGTACAAGAGGGGTTCCACAACCGGTGAATCCACTCACCACTAAAAGACTCTTATGCATGCCAAGGCCCCACAATGCAGGACCCCACTCCTGGAATGTGGGCAGTTCCTTTACAGCTCTGTACCAGGCAATCTGGTCTCCAGACACAATACTTGGTTCCACGCTCACACCACCGCTACCAGTTGGGATCCGGCAGATGATCTGGGCACTTCTCCAGGTGTCACAGGTAGAAGGTGTGGGCTCCTCGCAGGAGGTCTCTGATGTTCGTAAGACTTCCACAGCAGAACAGAGGGCAAGCCAACAAGCCCTTGGGAGCACACTTTGAGGTGCCACACAGCAGCAGACAGTCAGCCTAGGCCAGCCCCTGTTCAGGAAGGGTACGCAGTCCCTTCCAAGGACAATAATTACTCTTCTTGCACAACAGATTCCTATGGTAGTGGGCACCACGCAGTCCAGTATCTCCAGTCATGCGTCCCCACAAGCATATCTCTAGTTAGCTGCAGTGTGGCACCACTAGTTATACCATAGGTTTGCTTGGAAGTTGGGGGAGGGCCAGAGGGTTCCCCTTTGAATCACAGATGTCTTCCCTAAATTTCAGTCCTTTCTGCCATGGGGCCATGGAATGCAGATCTTAATCTTTAGTGTGGCCATGATCTGGCTCCGAGAGGCCAAGCATCAAAACGTCTCTCTCCAATCTATCCAGCCAGACCCTCAAATGGCAGATCTATCTTACCAGTTGTGCGCCCAAGGTTTATAGCTGTCGCTGGGGAATGCACAGATGTGCTTCCCCAGCCTCCTGTGTGGATTAGGGTTGAATTTAAAAGGCACACAAAAGTGTTTAGAGCATAGAAGTGCCCACTTTATAGAACTGGCATTTCTGAGTTATTATTGACAAAACCACCTTTACCACAGGGTTTGTCAGGAAGAATCCAATGATACTAAACACTATGAGGCTGGACTGCTGCAATCCACTGTTGAAGTGAGGAGTAAACATCTCCCATGTTAACCTATGGGCAGAGCAACTCTCATATGTAGTGAAAACACACATGGGTATTCTGCTCTCCCTGGGCATACGTACCTTTGTGCACACACAAGCCTGCATTGGCAGGCTGGACACATGTTTAAGAACACCATAAGTGCTAGTGCACACACACAGATAAGCACCACTTCCTAACACATGTAAGAAAGGCGCACACACTTTCACACTGTACTTCCAGTGGGAAAGTGCCCAGAGCCCTAAGGCCTCTAAGAGAGAATCAGCAAACCCCACAGGAAAAAGCAAAAATATTTGGGGAAAACTACCTCAGCGTGTCAGGTCTAAAAGTGCACCTAGTGCCTGCACCAGAACAAATCAAATTAAGGTCAAGGAAGGACCGTTGGTGAGGACTCCCATTGTTGTTAGTTTGATCAGTTCCTGTCATGGGCACTAGACCCACATGTGAGGCAGCATGTTTATTTGGACCAGTTGGGAAACGCATGGTGGAAGGAATTTTGGGGGTCATTCTAACTTTGGCGGGCGGCGGAGGACGCCCGCCAAAGTTCCCCCGCCAGAACACCGCAGCGCGGTCAAATGACCGCCGCAGTGATTCTGACTTTCCCGCTGGGCGGGCGGGCGACCGCCAAAAGGCCGGCCGCCCACCCAGCTGGAAAGCACCAGCAACGAGGAAGCCGGCTCCGAATGGAGCCGGCGGAGTTGCTGGTGTGCGACGGGTGCAGTTGCACCCGTCGCGATTTTCAGTGTCTGCCACGCAGACACTGAAAATCAATGTGGGGCCCTGTTAGATTTTCAACCGCCAGGGTCAGAATGACCGCCTTTGTGTTTTCGTTCTGATTCTGGAAGAATATGGCACAGAACTGTAAGGAAAATGTGTGATGTCAGTTACATTGTGAGGTTTGCAGGGCATTGTGGGTAAGAAAATTTTTGGGGATCCATGAGAGGCACATCACCTTGTGTTCTCCTCAGTGTCTAGTTTATGAATATTTCTAGAGCTGGTAGATGTTCCCCAGAGACAATGTACACCCTGGCAGAGAAAAACAGAAAAGTCAAATATTTCTTCACAACCATCTATTCCTCAAGTACACACACATACTGGTCTAGGGTGAGTGAAAGTTCAGAACGTAAAATTGTATTGTCAAGAGATTTCACAAAAATTAAATGTACTGTTAATAATTGAAAGGTTAAAAAAATGAACAAATGACTTAGCTCATGAGCTGTAAAGCTGCGACAAGGCACTAACTGCTTTACAGGCCATTCGCACCCCTTTCATATGTGACACACTCAAGACCATTCACATTGCCAACTGCAGGCCCAGCACCTTACAATACTCACACCAACAGACAGCGCCTTTCAAGGGCCCATCTCTTTCATCCGCCCATGTGACTGACACAGCAATCACACCAGCTGGTGGTTGACGGAGTGTGTGGACTGGCATTTGGCTAAAAGTGTGTATAGTGACCAGCAGCAAATAACTACTCACACACCGCCAGCCAAATGCCAGCTCGAACACACCACCAGCCAAGCACCAGCTCACACACACCACCATCACATTTATTTTTTTACCAAAAAAGAAAACACAAACCAACTGGAAGTAAATATAGAGCTAATTACAAACACAACAGTCCTAACAAAATACATCGCTCTAGTGCCAACCGTGAAATCTGAACAAAAAATATAAAATGATACAGACCAGTCTGTTCATTTTTACACTCATGGTTTCCCCCAAAAATTCTATTGCGTGTGGTACAATCTAAAACATGTGGGCACACAGAAAGACACTCAAGGGAGTGAAAATGACTCTCCTTCCACACGCCTCATCACATATAAATTCTGCATCTCTTAGAGGGCTTGTTTTTTTTGGGTATGGAAGGAATGTAATGAGCAAAGTGGGGATCTTTCAATATATCCTCATCCTCCACCACTCCAACTCTAGGAACGCTTGCCTGTTCCACTACAGCAAGCGTGCCTATCACAGGCTGTTGAAACTGAACAAATGTCATCTTTGACTTTGAGAAACAATCTTTAAATACAACAAAAGCATTGAAGATTGCTAGATTTTTACAAACAAGCTCCTTTGGATAACCTTTACGGTTAGAGTGGACTGTGCCAGAAACAACAGTGTCTACTTTGAGCAATTCCCTGGATAATTGCACACCAGTGTAGAAGTTATCTATTCATAAATGGTGACCTTTGTTAAAAAGCCCTCTAACACGTTCCCACACAATTTTCACACTAACTCCACAAATGGACAGACAACCATTGGGGGGGGGTCAATAATGGAATCCCTACCAGTGTACACCCTGAAATTATAGACATATCCTGTACTACTCTCAGACAGCATATACACCTTAATTCCATACTGTGCCCTCTTGCTAGGAATGTGTTGCCTAAATACCAAACAGCCCTTGAACAGGACCAAAGTCTCATCCACAGCTATTTCTTTCCCTGGAACATAGATCTATGAAAATCGCTTTACAAAGTGAACAAGGACAGGCCGAGTCTTAAAAAAAGACAGTCACAATCAGTGTGATCTTGCGTCAACGTTGAAGCATCATAAAAAAAATGCAGTATCCGAAGCAGAAGCGCATACCGATCACAACTCATGATTGCAGTAAGCATGGCCGTTGCCATCAAGGTACTGGTAGACCAATATGAAGTCAGCAACAGCTTTTTATTAAGCCCATCAAAAAAGTTAAGCCGAAGAACTTCTTTAACTCATCCAGATTTGTGGGCGTCTACTGGGTAGCTCTAGAAAGGGACTTAAGTCTGGTACTGTTGTCCCTCAAATACTGTTCAGCGTACAAATTAGTCTGTTCAACAATCTCATCCAAAAATACATTGTCCATAAACAATTGAAAGAAATTTATAGGCAAAAAGTTTTCAGTATTCACTCTACACCCTGCAACACAAGTAAAGGTAGGCAAAGCTGGCTGCACCATGTTTGGAGCAACCCAAACCCAGAGTTCAGCTCTTCCACTGGGAATCCTTTCAACCCTAGGCTGCAATCCAGATGCATCTTGCTGCACTATCGGCACATCAGTGTCCTCCTCTAAATAAGGCATTTCCTCTGCACTGAGAGTAGCTTTATCATCAGAAGATTCCTCTCAGACTGAAAATTCATTGCCAGAATCTTGCACTTCCTCCTCTGCCTCAGATGCAGAGTCAGTCTCATAATCATAGTCAGAGGAAGAATCAAAAAGCACACCAACAACATGCTGAGCAGTAATCCTGCAGCTAGCCATAATCCTTATTAATAAAAGTATTGGGGCAGAGGGGCCTACAAAATGGCTGATCTGCCCCCAAGGGGGTCATAAACAGCCAAAATATTTGCCCCCTGAAAGGGAGCAACACTTGTCCAAGGGGCTGCTCCCCAACATGGCCAAAATACAAAATCCCTGGTGGCCTAGAGGCTTCTGCAGATGGGACTAAAAAATAGACTATTTGCCCCCTGGGTGGGCAGAAATGGTTGCAATTAGCAACCCTTGTCCAAGGGGCTGCTCCCCAAAATAGCCAAAATACAAAATCCCTGGTGTCCTAGTGGTTTCAGCCCCCCCTTGGGGGCATATGGGTCTAAAAGAAATTACTGATCTGCAGAAACAGCCAAAATAATTGCCCCCTAAAGGGGAGCGACCCTGGCCCAAAGGACCGCTCCCCAACATGGCCAAACTACTAAATCCCTGGTGGCCTCGTGGTTTCTGCCCCCCCTTGGGGCTGATGGGTCTATAAAACATGGCCGATCAGCAGAAACTGCCAAAATACTTTCCACCTAAAGGGAAACGAGCCTTGCCCAAGGGGCAGCTCCCTAACATAGCCAAAACAAGAAATCCCTAGTGGGCTAGTGGTTTCTGCAGATCGGCCTGAAAATGTGGCTGATTTGCCCCTAAGGGGGACAGAAATGGCCAAAATACATGCCATCTTAAGGGGAGCAACCCTTGACAAAATTTAATATTTGAGATAAGAATGGAGCACACACGAATGAAGTTCATAAATTCTCAATTCTATCCATGGATCCTTAGATTTAGAAAGTTCACGCACTTTGCAAATTTTAAACAAAAAACATAATGTAAAACAAATGTGGCATCAATATAACAAGAAACAATTACAAAAAATATACTATTCCAGTGGCAGATTTAATATACATAATAGCAAGGTTCCACAAAACAACATACAAAAGATTCTGACAGAACTGCTACTATACACCACTGGTGTTGCACATACAAGCTTGGCAATGTTTTTTTCCTTCACACATTATATATTTAAATCAGTGGTGAAACATATTCATCTTTATCCTTTCCATCCAAATGAGAAAGTCGATCTTGAAATTCAACCAAATTCAGCCGACGCGTGTTTCGTCCTGTGAGGGACTTTATCAAGGCTGACAAAACAAATGATACAATCACTTATTACAACCTATTTCCCCACTGGTTGTTCGACTTGTTAGCGCCATAACATTGAACAAATCCTACAATACAACAACATAATGTTGACACTGTGAGTGTCATTCCACAGAATAAAAGTATGCAAGTGATTAAAACATATCATGATGCCACAAAAAACACCAAATTATAACTAAAATTCAAGACAAGCAGCAACCATCCTTCTAAATAACCCCAATCAGTGTCACAACTGCTACAAACCAAACCCGAAACCGGAAGTGACAGAGAGGTAAGCCAGTACAGACAAGTGCTCTCATGCAAGTGAATAATGGTCATTATCAAAAAAGAGAGATTGTGAGTAGTATCACAGAAAACCAGAGTTCAGACGTATGTGATCAATAATTTTACATGCATGTTCGTTATATTAGAACTATATATACCTTATTCTTCTTAATTTTGTTAAGTTCTACTCAGATGGGAAATACCCAGTTACTAACGTAACCACAGCAAGTCTGTAAGAAAGGGAACCGTCAAAATCCCATATCCAATGTGGTCAATTCAGACCTATACTAGTTAATTAAAACAATAATCCACCAACCTGTACATTATTGGTCCTGAATGAAGTAAAAAGTTAAGTATTTATTAGGTGTTTAAGGTCATAAGGTAACCTATACTGTCAGGAATTTTTCAGAGGTCAAGAACGTATGGTATCTGTAACAAATCACACGAGAATAGACAGTATTTTAGTGAGCATTCTATTAAAGAGATGAGTCCAATAGACTCTCCCCATGTACTTTAGAGTAACAAAGCTGAAATAATTTTGGAAAAGAAAAAGCTTAAATTATGTAGACACATAACTTCTACATATAGATGTCTCCCTAATCTAGTGGATTACCTTTGTGTCCTGTCCGTAGTCACTGCATCGAGTAGTCCAGCCCTGGTGTACCGGCAACAAACAACCGAAGCGTTTTCTGAATCCATCGTTTTGTAGTAAACATTGGCCATGTAAGGTGTCTAAGATTGAGTTACTGTACCCCCAATCTGATTCTGGTATTGGGGGGCCAATTCCATGCACCCTGGGGGCTCCACCATGCCAAGCCAGCTCTATGAGGTTTCCTCTGCAGCCCCAGATGCTGCCACCTCACAGACAGGTTTCTGCCCTCCTGGGGATTGAGCAGCTCAATCCCAGGAAGGCAGAACAATGAATTTCCTTTAGGAGAAGGGTGTTACACCCTGTCCCATTGGAAATAGGTGTTACAGGCATGGGAGGGGTATTCTCCCAGAGGCTCTGGAAATGCTTTGAAGGGTACAAACAGTGCCCTCCTTGCATAATCCAGTCTACACCGGTTCAGAGACCCCCAGTCCCTGCTCTGGCGTGAAACTGGACAAAGGAAATGGGGGTGACCATTCCCCTGTCCATCACCATCCCAGGGGTGGTGCCCAGAGCTCCTTTAGAGTGTCCCTGTGTTCTGCCATCTTGTTTTCAGGATGGTCAGGGAACTCTGGGAGCATCTGAGTGGCCAGTGCCAGCTGGTGACGGCAGAGACCCCTCTTGATAGGTGCTTACCTGGTTAGGCAACCAATCCCCCTCGCAGGGCTATTTAGGGTCTCTCCTCTGGGTGTTTCCTCAGATTCGGTTTTGCAAGATTCCAGCAAGGCTCCTCTGCAACCTCTGCTTCACCTTCTACCGTTGGATCAACTGCAGAACTGCTCCAGGAACTCTACAACTGCAACAAAGTATCCAAGAAGGCTAAAGCAACTCTGTAACTCCAGCTCCTGCCAGCAACTGCAACAGTTTCCAGGTTGTACACGCTCTGAGGACTGCCTGTCTTCATCCTGCACTAGAAGGACTGAATGAATCTCCAGTGGAGTGACAGAGTCACTTCCCTGGTCTGCAGTCACAACCGGTACTCTGGGACTCCTCTCCTGTCGACGAGCGTGATCCATGGAACACAGGTGGTGGACCGAAGTGATCATGACTGTCCAAACGTCCAGACTGTCCAAATTTGGTGGAGGTAAGGGCTTGCCTCCCCGAGCCAGACAGTACCCCTGTGCACTGCGTGTTTTGCAGCTCCCAGGGCTTTTGTGCGCTTCTTCCAGAAATACTTCATGTACAGGGAAGCCCAAGTCCCCAGCACTCTATCCTGTGATGCTCAGCACCCTGAGTTTTTCTCCGGCGGTGTGGGATCCCTTTGTGTAGTGCTGTGATGATCGCGTTTTGCAACTCCTTTGTCCCCGTGTCCTAGGACTCCTATGGGTGCTGCCTGGTCTTATGAGGGCACTCTAAAGTGCTGAGAGCCCCCTCTGTCTCCTCGGTCCAAATTGAGAACTCTAGGTCCCTCCTAGGCCCGGTAGCGCCTTTTCCCGCCAACCACAACATTTGTGTGAGCCAAGGTTTGTTGGTGGAATCCAACGACGAAAACCATCCTGCATCCAACGACTCGACGTGGGACATTGAAGGAAAGTACCATCTTTCTAAGCATGTTACCCCCACTTTTATCTGTATGTCAGTATGTTTTTGCCGTGGAGTTACAGAGTCACTTCCCTGGTCTGCAGTCACAACCGGTACTCTGGGACTCCTCTCCTGTCGACGAGCGTGATCCCTGGAACACAGGTGGTGGACCGAAGTGATCATGACTGTCCAAACGTCCAGACTGTCCAAATTTGGTGGAGGTAAGGGCTTGCCTCCCCGAGCCAGACAGTACCCCTGTGCACTGCGTGTTTTGCAGCTCCCAGGGCTTTTGTGCGCTTCTTCCAGAAATACTTCATGTACAGGGAAGCCCAAGTCCCCAGCACTCTATCCTGTGATGCTCAGCTCCCTGAGTTTTTCTCTGGCGGTGTGGGATCCCTTTGTGTAGTGCTGTGATGACCGCGTTTTGCAACTCCTTTGTCCCCGTGTCCTAGGACTCCTGTGGGTGATGCCTGGTCTTATGAGGGCACTCTAAAGTGCTGAGAGCCCCCTCTGTCTCCTCAGTCCAAGTTGAGAACCCCAGGTCCCTCCTAGGCCCGGTAGCGCCTTTTCCCGCCAACCACAACATTTGTGTGAGCCAAGGTTTGTTGGTGGAATCCAATGACGAAAACCATCCTGCATCCAACGACTCGACGTGGGACATTGTAGGAAAGTACCATCTTTCTAAGCATGTTACCCCCACTTTTATCTGTATGTCAGTATGTTTTTGCCGTGGAGTGACAGAGTCACTTCCCTGGTCTGCAGTCACAACCGGTACTCTGGGACTCCTCTCCTGTCGACGAGCGTGATCCCTGGAACACAGGTGGTGGACCAAAGTGATCATGACTGTCCAAACGTCCAGCTGTCCAAATTTGGTGGAGGTAAGGGCTTGCCTCCCCGAGGTAGACAGTACCCCTGTGCACTGCGTGTTGTGCAGCTCCCAGGGCTTCTGTGCGCTTCTTCCAGAAATACTTCATGTACAGGGAAGCCCAAGTCCCCAGCACTCTATCCTGTGACGCTCAGCTCCCTGAGTTTTTTTCCGGCGGTGTGGGATCCCTTTGTGTAGTGCTGTGATGACCGCGTTTTGCAACTCCTTTGTCCCCGTGTCCTATGGGTGCTGCCTGGTCTTATGAAGGCACTCTAAAGTCCTGAGAGCCCCCTCTGTCTCCTCAGTCCAAGTTGAGACCCCCAGGTCCCTCCTAGGCCCAGTAGCGCCTTTTCCCGCCAACCACAACATTTGTGTGAGCCAAGGCTTGTTGGTGGAATCCAACGACGAAAACCATCCTGCATCCAACGACTCGACGTGGGACATTGTAGGAAAGTACCATCTTTCTACGCATGTTACCCCCATTTGTATCTGTATGTCAGTATGTTTTTGCCTGTCTCACCGGGATCCTGCTGGTCAGGACCCCAGTGCTCATAGTTTATGGCCTAATGTGTTTGTCTGTATAGTGCTTGACTGTGTCACTGAGGCTCTGCTAATCAGAATCTCAATGCTTATGCTCTTCCTTCTTTTAAATTTGTCACTGTAGGCTAGTGACTTCATTTACCAATTTCAATTAGCACACTAGGGGCCAGATGTAGCAAAGGATTTGCGCCTCGCAAACAGCGAAAATCGCCGTTTGCGAGGCGCAAATGCCTCTTTGCTATGCAGAAATGCATATTGCGAGTCGGGACCGACTCGCAATATGCATTTCGGAATCGCAAATAGGAAGGGGTGTTCCCTTCCTATTTGCGATTCTGAGTGGTATGCATGACCATTTGCGATCGCATATGCGGTCGCAAATGGTGTTGCAGTTACCATCCACTTCAAGTGGATGGTAACCCACTCGCAAATTGGAAGGGGTCCCCATGGGACCCCTTCCACTTTGTGAATGGACCCACAAATATTTTTTCAGGGTAGGTAGTGGTCCAAGGGACCACTACCTGCCCTGAAAAAAAAAACGAAACTAAAGGTTTCGTTTTTTTTTTAAGTGCAGCTCGTTTTCCTTTAAGGAAAACGGGCTACACTTAAAAAAAAAAAAAAACTGCTTTATTGAAAGCAGTCACGAACATGGAGGTCTGCTGACGACAGCAGGCCTCCATGTTTGCGAGTGCCTAGACTCGGTATGGGGCCAAAATTTGCAACACACCTCATTAATATTAAAGAGGTGGGTCTTTGCTACCCCATACCAACTCGCAGAAGGTGTCTGAGACACCTTTCTGCATAACATTTTGCAAGTTGCAGATTGTGAGTCGCTAGTACTCGCAATTTGCAAGTCGCAAAATGTTATTTTGCTACATCTGGCCCTAGATCCCCCTAATAAGTCCCTAGTATATGGTACCTAGGTACCCAGGGCATTCGGGTTCCAGGAGATCCTTATGGGCTGCAGCATTTATTTTGCCACCCCTAAGGAGCTCAGACAAACCCTTCCACAGGCCAGCCATTGCAGCCTGCGTGAAATAGTGCAAACACTATTTCACAGCCATTTTTACTGCACTTAAGTAACCTATAAGTCACCTATATGTCTAACCTTCACTTGATGAAGATTAGGTGCAAAGTTACTGAGTGTGAGGGCACCCTTGCACTATCAAAGGTGCCCCCACATAGTTCAGGGCCATTTCCCGGGACATTGTGAGTGCAGGGATGCCATTACACGTGTGCACTACATTTAGGTCAATACCTATATGTAGCTTCACAATGGTATCACAAAAGATCATGGAATTGTCCCCCCATTCCAAATCTGGTATTGGGGAGCCAATTCCATGCATCCTGGGGGCCTGTTCCGGTACTTCTGCGGGTGCTGCCTGCTTCTGTGGGGGCTCTCTGAGTTGCTAAGCGCCCCCTCTGTCTCCTCCTCCAAGTGGCGACATCCTGGTCCTTCCTGGTCCCCAGCAGCACCCAATAACCTCCACTGCGACTCTTGCAGCTAGCAAGGCTTGTTTGCGGTATTTCTGCCTGGAAACACTTCTGGGGACATCTTCCATCCAAAGGAGAAGTTCCTAGCCCTTTTCGTTGTTGCAGAATCTTTGGCTTCTTCAACCCGGAGGCAGCCCTTTTGCACCTTCATCCGGGGTTTTGCTGGCTCTTGCCCCCCCCGGACACTTTCGTGACTCTTGGACTTGGTCCCCTTGCTTTACAGGTCCTCAGGTCCAGGAATCCATCTTCAGTGTTTTGCTGGTGCTTGTGGTTCTTGCAGAATCCCCTATCATGACTATTCTGTCTTTCTGGGGTAGTAGGGTAACTTTACTCCTACTTTCTAGGGTCTTGGGGTGGGGTATCTTGGACACCCTTACTGGTTTCTTACAGTCCCAGCAACCCTCTACAACCTCCCATAGGTCTGGGGTCCACTCGTGATTCACATTCCACTTTTGGAGTATATGGTTTGTGTTGGCCCTAGACCTATGTGTACCTATTGCATCCTATTGTGATTCTACATTGTTTGCACTACTTTTCTTACTGTTACTTACCTGTTTTGGGTTTGTGTACATATAATTTGTGTATATTACTTACCTCCTAAGGGAGGGTATCCTCTGAGATACTTTTGGCATATTGTCA
Source organism: Pleurodeles waltl (assembly GCF_031143425.1). NCBI lineage: Eukaryota > Metazoa > Chordata > Amphibia > Caudata > Salamandridae > Pleurodeles > Pleurodeles waltl. The sequence goes on along the minus strand of NC_090449.1, from coordinate 480,614,715 downwards.
CTAAAATAAAGTACCTTTATTTTTAGTAACTCTGAGTATTGTGTTTTCTTATGATATTGTGCTATATGATATAAGTGGTATAGTAGGAGCTTTGCATGTCTCCTAGGTCAGCCTAAGCTGCTTTGCCATAGCTACCTTCTATCAGCCTAAGCTTTTAGAAACACATCCATTCTACTAATAAGGGATAACTGGACCTGGCACAGAGTGTAAGTACCACAAGGTCAGGCCAGCCTCCTACAGTTGCCCCAGACCTATTTTCTCCCATTGCAATACATAGCATTTCCTATTGTTTGCACTATCCTACTTCTAATTACTTACCTTATTTTGGTGTCTAGTGTATATATTGTGTATAATACTTACCTCCAGAAGGAGTATTGCCTCTAAGATAGTTTTGGTACTATGTCACCCAAATAAACTACCTTTATTTTTGGTAACACTGAGTATTGTTTTTACTTGTGTAAAGGTACTGTGTAACTATAAGTGGTATTGCATGAGCTTTGCATGTCTCCTAGTTCAGCCTAAGCTGCTCTGCTATAGCTACCTCTATCAGCCTAAGCTGCTAAAACATTACTACTTCACTAATAAAAGGATAACTGGACCTGGTATAAGGTGTAAGTACCCAAGGTACCCTCTACAAACCAGGCCAGCCTCCTAAAGACATCTCTTGCACCAAGCAGGAATATGCAGCTGTCTTCTTTGGTGCATTTGACTTTTTTTCCAACCGGATAATCCACTTTTGTACCTTCTTCCGGGTTAGCAGGGGCTCTTGTTCTTCCTGGACTCTTCATCTGTTCTTGGACTTGGTGTCCTCTCGCCACAGATCGTCAGGTCCCGGAATCCATTGTTGGTGTCTTGCAGTCTTGCTTGGTTTTTGCATAATCCTTTACTACGACTCCTAGTGTGTTCTGAGGAAACTTGCTGTACTTTATTCCTGTTTTCCTGGGCTCCATGGTGGGGTACTTTACTTACCTTTGGTGTTTTCTTACACTCCCAGCTCCCCTCTACACACTACTCTTGCCTTGGTGGAGAACCGCCTTTCGCATTCCACTATTTTAGTATATGGTTTGTGTTGCCCCTAGGGCCATTCTAGCCTATGGTGATTTTCACTATTTTCACTATTTTGTGACTGTGTACTTACCTGATTTTGGTTACTAGTGTATATTTTATCTGTTTTACGTACCTCCTAAGGGAATATAGCCTCTAAGATATTTTTGGCCTTGTGTCACTAAAATGCAGTACCTTTATCTTTGACAACACTGAGTATTGTCTTTCTTGTGTGTGAGTACTGTGTGACTACAGTGGTATTGCAAGAGCTTTGCATGTCTCCTAGTTCAGTCTTGGCTGCTCTGCCTACAGCTACCTTTACACAGCCTGGCTTCTAGACACTGCCTACATTTCACTAAGAAGGGATCACTGGACCTGGTATAAGGTGTAAGTACCACAGGTACCCACTACAAACCAGGCCAGCCTCCTACAACTAGTCAGACAACCTAATTTCTCAGAAAAGACTTCCTTAAATTCTTGACATAAATCAAGAGAAACATTGTTCTCACACTTCACGTCATCAGTTTTAGCTTTGCTACATATATCTAGTTTGTTGTCACAAATGAACTTAACTATTTAGTAGGTACTTCTTTTAAAATAAGACATGGCTCACTATTTGGATTTAACATAGCATTCAAATTCTTTTGGTGAAACCAGCTGATAATACCTTCACCTTTACATAAAACATAGATTTGACCAGCAATGATACACCCTATGTTTTCCAAATCTCCGATAAAGTATCCAAGTAAGTTTATGGGTTGACCTTCATAAGCCAGAGGTCTAATGTCAGGTTTATAAAGTTTGACTTTATCCAGCAATTTACTTGTATAGAAATTTCTAGGAGCCAAAGATATTTTAGAACCAGAATGATACAGCATGTCAACGATTTGTCCATTTACATTGACGCCATCAATAGGACCTTTAATACTTTGTTGTCCAATTTGACGTACTACGTCTCCACAGTGTACCTTATCATAAACAACATCATCATTGTCTTCTAACAGAACTTCTTTTACTTTCTTTTCCTTTACTTTATTTTTTGACCTGCAGCACTTCCCAAAGTGTCCTACTTTGTGACAGATGCAACACTTAACTGAGAAAGTGGGGTAAATCCTGTCATTCACTAGGTGACCTAAAACCTCATCTCTAAAACAATTTCCACTAAAGAGTTCCTTATCATGAGTAAAATCTGTACTCCTCTTTTGTGGTTTGCTAACTATTTGTACATTATCAAGGGGTGCAGGATTTTGTTCTTTGTTTATTACTTCAACACAAGGCAATGAATGTTATATTTTTGCAGTTATCAATACTTCCTCAAATTTAGGATCATCTTTTTGTCATATCTCATCCTTGACCTTTTCAATATTTCAACCTAAGATGACTTGATCACACATATGTTCTTCAATACTACCTTCTAATTTACATGTGGCCCTCAATTTGCTTAAACAAGTAACATAACTTTCCACAGATTCTTGTAGGTTCTGAAATCTTTTGACAAAATTGTACCTCTCAAGAATTGTACTAACTGTATGGAGATAATGGGGGTGATTCTAACCCTGACGGGCGGCGGAGGCCGCCCGCCAGAGTTCCCCCCACCAGAACACCGCTCCGCGGTCCTAAGACCGCTGCAGTAATTCTGGGTTTTCCACTGGGCTGGCGGGCGACCGCCAAAAGGCCGCCCGCCAGCCCAGTGGAAAACACCCTTCCCACGAGGACGCCGGCTCCGAAAGGAGCCGGCGGAGTGGGAAGGTGCGACGGGTGCAGTTGCGAATTTCAGTGTCTGCTGAGCAGACACTGAAATTCTTTGTGGGGCCCCCAGGGGCCCCACGACACCCCATACCGCCATCCTGTTCCTGGCGGGAGAACCGCCAGGAACAGGATGGCGGTATGGGGTGTCGCTGCGCCGCCATGGAGGATTCATTTGGGCAGCGGAAAACCGGCGGGAGACCGCCAGTTTTCCACTTCTGACCGCGGCCAAACCGCTGCGGTCAGAATGCCCTGCGGGGCACTGCCAGCCTGTTGGCGGTGCTCCCGCCAACCCTGGGGTCAGAATGACCCCCAATGTCTATCAAGTTTTTTTATACAACGGTCAAACTCATTCATCCCTTCCACTTCACTGTCCTCAATATCCAGAAACGGTCCAAACACTTCTTGTCTTTCAGGGTCTATGCAGTGAAGAAGTAAAGAAGCCCTGTAGGAAAGTACCATTTTGCCTGGCATGTTACCCCCATATTTCACTGTATATATGTTGTTTTAGTTGTATGTGTCACTGGGACCCTGCCAGCCAGGGCCCCAGTGCTCATAAGTGTGCCCTGTATGTGTTGCCTGTGTGATGACTAACTGTCTCACTGAGGCTCTGCTAACCAGAACCTCAGTGGTTATGCTCTCTCTTTGCTTTCCAAATTGTCACTAACAGGCTAGTGACCAATTTCACCAATTTACATTGGCATACTGGAACACCCTTATAATTCCCTAGTATATGGTACTGAGGTACCCAGGGTATTGGGGTTCCAGGGGATCCCTATGGGCTGCAGCATTTCTTTTGCCACGCATAGGGAGCTCTGACAATTCTTACACAGGCCTGCCACTGCAGCCTGAGTGAAATAACGTCCACGTTATTTCACAGCCATTTACTACTGCACTTAAGTAACTTATAAGTCACCTATATGTCTAACCTTTACCTGGTAAAGGTTGGGTGCTAAGTTAAGTGTGTGGGCACCCTGGCACAAGCCAAGGTGCCCCCACATTGTTCAGGGCAAATTCCCCGGACTTTGTGAGTGCGGGGACACCATTACACATGTGCACTATACATAGGTCACTACCTATGAATAGCGACACAATGGTAACTCCGAACATGGCCATGTAACATGTCTAAGATCATGGAACTGTCACCCCAATGCCATTCTGGCATTGGGGAGACAATTCCATGATCCCCGAGTCTCTAGCACAGACCCGGGTACTGCCAAACTACCTTTCCCGGGGTTTCACTGCAGCTGCTGCTGCTGCCAACCCCTCAGACAGGTTTCTGCCCTCCTGGGGTCCAGCCAGGTTTGGCCCAGGAAGGCAGAATAAAGGACTTCCTCAGAGAGAGGGTGTTACACCCTCTCCCTTTGGAAAAAGGTGTCAGGGCTGGGGAGGAGTAGCCTCCCCCAGCCTCTGGAAATGCTTTGATGGGCACAGATGGTGCCCATCTCTGCATAAGCCAGTCTACACCGGTTCAGGGATCCCCCAGACCTGCTCTGGCGCGAAACTGGACAAAGGAAAGGGGACTGACCACTCCCCTGACCTGCACCTCCCCTGGGAGGTGCCCAGAGCTCTTCCAGTGTGCTCCAGACCTCTGCCATCTTGGAAACAGAGGTGCTGCTGGCACACTGGACTGCTCTGAGTGGCCAGGGCCAGCAGGTGAGGTCAGAAACTCCTTCTGATAGGCTCTTACCTCTGTTGCTAGCCTATCCTCCTTCCTAGGTAGCCAAACCTCCTTTTCTGGCTATTTAGGGTCTCTGCTTTGGGGAATTCTTTAGATAACGAATGCAAGAGCTCATCAAAGTTCCTCTGCATCTCTCTCTTCACCTTCTGCCAAGGAATCGACCGCTGACTGCTCTGGACGCCTGCAAAACCGCAACAAAGTAGCAAAGAAGACTACTGCAACCTTGTATCGCTGATCCAGCCGCCTTCTCAACTGTTTTCCTGGTGGTGCATGCTGTGGGGGTAGTCTGCCACCTCTCTGCACTAGAAGCTCCGAAGAAATCTCGCGTAGGTCGACGGAATCTTCCCCCTGCAACCGCAGGCAAAAAAAGACTGCATCACCGGTCCTCTGGGTACCCTCTCAGCACGACGAGCGTGGTCCCTGGAACTCAGCAACTCTGTCCAAGTGACTCCCACAGTCCAGTGACTCTTCTGTCCAAGTTTGGTGGAGGTAAGTCCTTGCCTCTCCACGCTAGACTGCATTGCTGGGTACCGCGTGATTTGCAGCTGCTCCGGCTCCTGTGCCCTCTTCCAGGATTTCCTTTGTGCACAGCCAAGCCTGGGTCCCTGACACTCTAACCTGCAGTGCACAACCTCCTGAGTTGTCCTCCGGCGTCGTGGGATCTTCTTTTGTGACTTTGAGTGAGCTCCGGTTCACTCCTCTTCGTAGTGCCTGTTCCGGCACTTCTGCGGGTGCTGCCTGCTTCTGAGAGGGTTCCTTGTCTTGCTGTGCGCCCCCTCTGTCTCCTCATGCAATTGGCGACATCCTGGTCCCTCCTGGGCCACAGCAGCATCCAAAAACCCTAACCTCGACCTTTGCAGCTAGCAAGGCTTGTTTGCGGTCTTTCTGCGTGGGAACACCTCTGCGAGCTTCTTCACGACGTGGGACATCCATCATCCAAAGGGGAAGTTCCTAGTCCTCTTCGTTCTTGCAGAATCCACAGCTTCTACCATCCGGTGGCAGCTTCTTTGCATCCTCAGCTGGCATTTCCTGGGCATCTGCCCAATCTTGACTTTGTCGCGACTTTTGGACTTGGTCCCCTTGTTCCACAGGTATTCTCGTCCGGAAATCCACCTTTGTTGCATTGCTGGTGTTGGTCTTCCTTGCAGAATTCCCCTATCATGACTTCTGTGCTCTCTGGGGAACTTAGGTGCACTTTACACCTACTTTTCTGGGTCTTGGGGTGGGCTATTTTTCTAACCCTCACTGTTTTCTTACAGTCCCAGCGACCCTCTACAAGCTCACATAGGTTTGGGGTCCATTTGTGGTTCGCATTCCACTTCTAGAGTATATAGTTTGTGTTGCCCCTATACCTATGTGCTCTCATTGCAATCTATTGTGACTGTACATTGCTTGCATTGCTTTCTATTGCTATTACTGCATAATTTTGGTATTGTGTACATATATCTTGTGTATATTTGCTATCCTCATACTGAGGGTACTCACTGAGATACTTTTGGCATATTGTCATAAAAATAAAGTACCTTTATTTTTAGTATATCTGTGTATTGTGTTTTCTTATGATATTGTGCATATGACACCAGTGGTATAGTAGGAGCTTTACACATCTCCTAGTTCAGCCTAAGCTGCTCTGCTAAGCTACCTTTTCTATCAGCCTAAGCTGCTAGACACCTCTTCTACACTAATAAGGGATAACTGGACCTGGTGCAGAGTGTAAGTACCCCTTGGTACCACTACAAACCAGGCCAGCCTCCTACATTGGTTGTGCAGCGGTGGGATAAGTACTTGCAACTACTTACCACTTTGTCATTTTGTACTTTTCATAAGAGAAAAATATACAAAACAAGTTCAGTGTATGTGCACCTATCCAAAAAGTTTTGCTTTTCTTCTCTTACTCTTTTGCTAAGTGCTGAAAAGTACCTCTAAAACTTTCAAAAAGTTTCTTAAAAGTTGAAAAAGTTTTTTTTCTGTTCCTTAAAAAGTTCTGAAACTTTTTCTTTCTTTTTCTGTCCCTTAAACCCTTTTCTATCATGTCTGGTACAGGTCAAACTCTGGATCTGGCCAGCACAGCTTATGACCACCTTAACTGGAAAGGTGTAAGGAGTCTCTGCATTGATAGAGGTTTAGGGGTAGGGAAGAATCCCTCTAGAGAATTGTTAGTTAATATGCTCATAGAAAATGATAAGGCCATAGCTGGCACATCAGGTGACAGATTAGCTGATGGTTCACACTCTGATTCTAGGGTAGCCCCAGCAAAAGTGTTAGATGGGAACCTTCCCAACCTGCCCCTTAGCAGGCCACCTAGCAGGGCTGGTACTAATGTGAGTTTTCATCACAGTAGGGAGGTCACTCCTTTAGGCCAGGTTGTTAGAGTGCCATCTGTTAGGGACAGGTCTCCCTCTGTCCATTCACACCATTCTTCTGTGTCTAAGCATGCCCAACCCACCCACCCTGATGACAGAGTGTTAGAAAAGGAACTCAATAGATTGAGAGTGGAAGAGTCCAGGCTGAAGCTTAAAAAGCAACAGCTGGATCTAGACAGGGAAGCATTTGACTTAGAAAAAGAAAGGCAGAGGTTGGGGTTTGGACCCCATGGTGGCAGCAGCAGTATTACAGATAGTAATCCTGTAAAAGAGCATGATTCTAGGAATCTGCACAAGATAGTTCCCCCTTACAAGGAGGGGGATGACATTAACAAGTGGTTTGCTGCACTTGAGAGGGCCTGTGTTGTACAGGGGGTCCATCAAAGGCAGTGGGCTGCTATCCTATGGCTATCTTTCAGTGAAAAGGGTAGGGATAGGCTCCTTACTGTGAAGGAAAGTGATGCCAATAATTTTACAGCTCTTAAGAATGCACTCCTAGATGGTTATGGCTTAACCACTGAACAGTACAGGATTAAGTTCAGAGAAACCAAAAAGGAGTCTTCACAAGACTGGGTAGACTTTGTTGACCATTCAGTGAAGGCCTTGGAGGGGTGGTTACATGGCAGTAAAGTTTCTGACTATGAAAGCCTGTATAACTTAATCCTGAGAGAGCATATTCTTAATAACTGTGTGTCTGATTTGTTGCACCAATATCTAGTGGACTCAGATCTGACCTCTCCCCAAGAATTGGGAAAGAAGGCAGACAAATGGGTCAGAACATGAGTGAACAGAAAGGTTCATACAGGGGCTGACAAGGATGGCAAGAAGAAGGATGGTAAGTCTTCAGACAAGAGTGGGGACAAATCTAAAAATTAGTCTTCATCAGGCCCACAAAAACACTCTGGTGGGGGTGGTGGGTCCAAATCCTCTTCTAATCAAGTAAACAAACCATGGTGCTATTTATGTAAAGTAAAAGGCCATTGGACAACTGATGCCAGTTGTCCAAAAAAAAGCACCAAGCCTCCCACTACTACAACCCCTACTGCTACACCTAGTGCCCCTAGTAATAGCATTGGTAGTGGGAGCAAACCTACTAATAGCCAATCCAAGGGAGTAGCTGGGCTCACTTTTGGTAATTTAGTTGGGATTGGTCTTGTTAGGGAGACCACAGAGGCTGTGTTAGTCTCTGAAGGTGCCATTGATTTGGCCACCTTGGTTGCTTGTCCCCTTAATATGGATAAGTACAAGCAACTTCCCCTAATAAATGGTGTTGAGGTTCAGGCCTACAGGGACACAGGAGCCAGTGTTACCATGGTAATAGAGAAACTGGTCCACCCTGAACAACACCTACTTGGTCACCAGTACCAAGTGACTGATGCTCATAACAACACTCTTAGCCACCCCATGGCTGTTGTGAATCTCAACTGGGGGGGGGTTACTGGTCCAAAGAAAGTTGTGGTTGCCTCAGATTTACCTGTAGACTCTCTACTAGGGAACAATTTAGAGACATCAGCTTGGGCAGAAGTGGAGTTGGAGGCTCATGAAGCAATGCTGGGCATTCCTGGGCATATTTTTGCTTTGACAAGGGCTCAGGCCAAAAAGCAAAAAGGATAGGGTGACTTGGATCCTGGAACAATGGACCAAGTGCTCCCTAAAGCTAGGGTTAGTAAAGGTAAAACACTACCTACTATCCCTCCCTCTACAGTGGATTCAACTTCTGAGGAAGAATAATTTCCACCCTATGCAGCTTTTTGGGTGGAGGGGGCCCTGCCAGGGAGGAGATGAGTGTGGCACAGCAGACCTGTCCCACACTAAAGGGTCTCAGACAGCAAGCTGTCAAACAGGAAAATGGGGATGTCAGTGACTCTCACAGAGTTTACTGGGAGGACAACCTCCTGTATACAGAGGCAAGGGACCCAAAGCCTGGAGCTGCCAGGAGATTGGTTATTCCCTTGCAATACAGAGAGTTCCTCCTAACTCTAGCCCACAACATTCCCTTGGCTGGACATTTGGGGCAGATGAAAACATGGGACAGGCTTGTTCCCTTGTTTCATTGGCCTAGAATGTCAGAGGACACAAAGGAATTTTGTAAGTCCTGTGTCACCTGTCAAGCCAGTGGCAAAACAGGTGGCACCCCAAAGGCACCCCTTATTCCACTGCCTGTGGTTGGGGTTCCCTTTGAAAGGGTAGGGGTTGACATAGTTGGCCCCCTTGACCCTCCTACTGCTTCAGGCAATAGGTTTATTTTGGTGGTAGTGGACCATGCCACCAGGTATCCTGAAGCAATTGCTCTAAGGACCACTACAGCTCCTGCAGTGGCAAAGGCCCTCCTGGGAATCTTTTCCAGGGTGGGATTCCCAAAAGAGGTGGTATCAGACAGGGGTAGCAACTTTATGTCTGCTTACTTAAAGGCCATGTGGAAGGAATGTGGTGTAACATACAAATTCACCACACCCAATCATCCACAAACAAATGGACTGGTTGAGAGGTTTAATAAAACTCTCAAAGGAATGATAATGGGACTCCCTGAAAAACTCCGGAGGAGATGGGATGTCCTATTACCTTGCCTCCTTTTTGCTTACAGGGAGGTACCCCAGAAAGGAGTGGGCTTCAGCCCATTTGAACTCCTATTTGGACACCCTGTAAGAGGTCCTCTAACACTTGTGAAGGAGGGTTGGGAACAACCTTTAAAAGCTCCTAAGCAAGACATAGTGGACTATGTACTTGGCCTAAGATCCAGAATGGCTGAGTATATGAAAAAGGCCAGTAAAAACCTTCAGGCCAGCCAAGAGCTACAAAAGCAATGGCATGACCAGTAGGCTGTTCTGATTCAGTACCAACCAGGGCAGAAAGTGTGGGTCTTGGAGCCTGTGGCCCCAAGAGCACTCCAAGACAAATGGAGTGGTCCCTACATTATTGTTGAGAAAAAGGGAGAAGTCACCTACTTGGTTGACTTAGGCACTGCCAGGAGTCCTCTTAGGGTGCTCCATGTCAATCGCCTGAAACCCTACTATGGCAGGGCTGATCTCACCCTGCTCATGGCAACAGATGAAGGACAGGAAGAAGAGAGTGACCCTCTCCCTGATCTCTTCTCTTCCACAGAACAAGATGCTCTAGTGGAAGGTATAGTGTTGGCAGATTGTCTTACTGCTGAGCAGAAAGACCACTGCATACATCTCCTGGGTCAGTATTCTGAACTCTTTTCTACTGTGCCAGGCACCACTTCTTGGTGTGAGCATACTATAGATACTGGAGACAGCCTGCCTGTCAAAAGTAAGATCTATAGGCAGCCTGACCATGTCAGAGACTGCATAAAACAAGAAGTTCAGAAAATGCTTGAACTGAGAGTGGTTGAGCACTCTGAAAGTCCATGGGCCTCTCCTGTGGTACTTGTACCAAAACCTCATTCCAAAGATGGGAAAAGGGAAAAGAGATTTTGTGTAGACTACAGAGGTCTCAACCAGGTAACCAAAACTGATACTCACTCTATACCCAGGGCAGATGAGCTAATAGATACACTGGCATCTGCCAAGTATCTAAGCACCTTTGATTTGACTGCAGGGTATTGGCAGATCAAGTTATCGGAGGATGCTAAAGCAAAAACTGCAGTTTCAACCATTGGAGGGCACTACCAATTCACAGTAATGCCTTTTGGGTTGAAAAATGCACCTGTCACTTTTCAGAGGTTGGTGAATACAGTCCTGCAAGGGTTGGAGGCTTTTAGTGCAGCATATCTAGATGATATAGCTGTCTTTAGCTCCACCTGGGATGATCACCTGGTCCACCTGTGGAAAGGTTTGGAGGCCCTGCAAAAGGCAGGCCTCACTATCAAGGCTTCAAAGTGCCAGATAGGACAGGGGGAAGTGGTTTATCTGGGACACCTGGTAGGTGGAGAACAGATTGCACCACATCAGGGGAAAATCCAAACTACCATAGATTGGGTTCCCCCTACAACTCAGACTCAGGTGAGAGCCTTCTTAGGCCTCACTGGGTACTACAGGAGGTTCATAAAGAACTATGGCTACATAGCAGCCCCTCTTAATGACCTCACTTCAAAGAAAATGCCTAAAAAGGTATTGTGGACAGCTAACTGTCAAAAAGCTTTTGAGGAGCTGAAACAGGCCATGTGCTCTGCACCTGTCCTAAAAAGCCCCTGTTACTCCAACAAATTAATTGTCCAAACTGATGCATCTGAATTAGGGGTAGGGGCAGTCTTATCACAACTTAATTCTGAGAGCCAGGATCAACCTGTTGCTTTTATCAGCAGGAGGTTGACCCCTAGAGAAAAGCGTTGGTCTGCCATAGAGAGGGAGGCCTTTGCTGTGGTCTGGGCACTGAAGAAGTTGAGGCCATACCTGTTTGGCACTCACTTCATTGTTCAGACAGACCACAAACCTCTACTTTGGATAAAACAAATGAAAGGTGAAAATCCTAAATTGTTGAGGTGGTCCTTATCCCTACAGGGAATGGACTATACAGTGGAACATAGACCTGGGAGTACCCACTCCAATGCAGATGGACTCTCCAGATATTTCCACTTAGACAATGAAGACTCATCAGGTCATGGCTAGTCTTATTGTCCTTCGTTGGGGGGGGGGGGTTGTGTAGGAAAGTACCATCTTGCCTGGCATGTTACCTCCATATTACACTGTATATATGTTGTTTTAGTTGTATGTGTCACTGGGTCCCTGCCAGCAAGGGCCCCAGTGCTCATAAGTGTGCCCTGTATGTGTTCCCTGTGTGATGACTAACTGTCTCACTGAGGCTCTGCTAACCAGAACCTCAGTGGTTATGCTCTCTCTTTGCTTTCCAAATTGTCACTAACAGGCTAGTGACCAATTTCACCAATTTACATTGGCATACTGGAACACCCTTATAATTCCCTAGTATATGGTACTGAGGTACCCAGGGTATTGGGGTTCCAGGATATCCCTATGGGCTGCAGCATTTCTTTTGCCACGCATAGGGAGCTCTGACAATTCTTACACAGGCCTGCCAGTGCAGCCTGAGTGAAATAACGTCCACGTTATTTCACAGCCATTTACCACTGCACTTAAGTAACTTATAAGTCACATATATGTCTAACCTTTACCTGGTAAAGGTTGGGTGCTAAGTTACTTAGTGTGTGGGCACCCTGGCACTAGCCAAGGTGCCCCCACATTGTTCAGGGCAAATTCCCCGGACTTTGTGAGTGCGGGGACACCATTACACGTGTGCACTAGACATAGGTCACTACCTATGTATAGCGTCACAATGGTAACTCTGAACATGGCCATGTAACATGTCTAAGATCATGGAATTGTCACCCCAATGCCATTTTGTCATTGGGGAGACAATTCCATGATCCCCGAGTCTCTAGCACAGACCCGGGAACTGCCAAACTACCTTTCCCAGGGTTTCACTGCAGCTGCTGCTGCTGCCAACCCCTCAGACAGGTTTCTGCCCTCCTGGGGTCCAGCCAGGCTTGGCCCAGGAAGGCAGAACAAAGGACTTCCTCAGAGAGAGGGTGTTACACCCTCTCCCTTTGGAAAAAGGTGTCAGGGCTGGGGAGGAGTAGCCTCCCCCAGCCTCTGGAAATGCTTTGATGGGCACAGATGGTGCCCATCTCTGCATAAGCCAGTCTACACCGGTTCAGGGATCCCCCAGCCCTGCTCTGGCGCGAAACTGGACAAAGGAAAGGGGAGTGACCACTCCCCTGACCTGCACCTCCCTTGGGAGGTGCCCAGAGCTCCTCCAGTGTGCTCTAGACCTCTGCCATCTTGGAAACAGAGGTGCTGCTGGCACACTGGACTGCTCTGAGTGGCCAGGGCCAGCAGGTGACGACAGAGACTCCTTCTGATAGGCTCTTACCTCTGTTGCTAGCCTATCCTCCTTCCTAGGTAGCCAAACCTCCTTTTCTGGCTATTTAGGGTCTCTGCTTTGGGGAATTCTTTAGATAACGAATGCAAGAGCTCATCAGAGTTCCTCTGCATCTCTCTCTTCACCTTCTGCCAAGGAATCGACCGCTGACTGCTCTGGACGCCTGCAAAACCGCAACAAAGTAGCAAAGACGACTACTGCAACCTTGTATCGCTGATCCAGCCGCCTTCTCGACTGTTTTCCTAGTGGTGCATGCTGTGGGGGTAGTCTGCCTCCTCTCTGCACTAGAAGCTCCGAAGAAATCTCCCGTGGGTCGACGGAATCTTCCCCCTGCAACCGCAGGCACCAAAAGACTGCATCACTGGTCCTCTGGGTCCCCTCTCAGCACGACGAGCGTGGTCCCTGGAACTCAGCAACTCTGTCCAAGTGACTCCCACAGTCCAGTGACTCTTCAGTCCAAGTTTGGTGGAGGTAAGTCCTTGCCTCCCCACGCTAGACTGCATTGCTGGATACCGCGTGATTTGAAGCTGCTCCGGCTCCTGTGCCCTCTTCCAGGATTTCCTTTGTGCACAGCCCAGCCTGGGTCCCCGGCACTCTAACCTGCAGTGCACAACCTCCTGAGTTGTCCTCCGGCGTCGTGGGATCTTCTTTTGTGACTTCGGGTGAGCTCCGGTTCACTCCTCTTCATAGTGCCTGTTCCGGCACTTCTGCGGGTGCTGCCTGCTTCTGAGAGGGTTCCTTGTCTTGCTGGGCGCCCCCTCCGTCTCCTCATGCAATTGGCGACATCCTGGTCCCTCCTGGGCCACAGCACCATCCAAAAACCCTAACCTCGACCCTTGCAGCTAGCAAGGCTTGTTTGCGGTCTTTCTGCGTGGGAACACCTCTGCAAGCTTCTTCACGACGTGCGACATCCATCCTCCAAAGGGGAAGTTCCTAGTCCTCTTTGTTCTTGCAGAATCCACAGCTTCTACCATCCAATGGCAGCTTCTTTGCATCCTCAGCTGGCATTTCCTGGGCATCTGCCCAATCTCGACTTTGTTGCAACTCTTGGACTTGGTCCCCTTGTTCCACAGGTACTCTCGTCCAGAAATCCACCTTTGTTGCGTTGCTGGTGTTGGTCTTCCTTGCAGAATTCCCCTATCACGACTTCTGTGCTCTCTGGGGAACTTAGGTGCACTTTACACCTACTTTTCAGGGTCTTGGGGTGGGCTATTTTTTTAACCCTTACTGTTTTCTTACAGTCCCAGCAACCCTCTACAAGCTCACATAGGTTTGGGGTCCATTCGTGGTTAGCATTCCACTTCTAGAGTATATGGTTTGTGTTGCCCCTATACCTATGTGCTCTCATTGCAATCTATTGTGACTGTACATTGCTTGCATTGCTTTCTATTGCTATTACTGCATAATTTTGGTATTGTGTACATATATCTTGTGTATATTTGCTATCCTCATACTGAGGGTACTCACTGAGATACTTTTGGCATATTGTCATAAAAATAAAGTACCTTTATTTTTAGTATATCTGTGTATTGTGTTTTCTTCTGATATTGTGCATATGACACCAGTGGTATAGTAGGAGCTTTACATGTCTTCTAGTTCAGCCTAAGCTGCTCTGCTAAGCTACCTTTTCTATCAGCCTAAGCTGCTAGACACCTCTTCTACACTAATAAGGGATAACTGGACCTGGTGCAGAGTGTAAGTACCCCTTGGTACCACTACAAACCAGGCCAGCCTCCTACAATCACTGAAATATTAGTAGAAGAATGTTACACCAAGTACTTGAAGAATTGTAATCTAAACTAAAATTTAACAGAGTGAAAGTATCCAAAAACACTATGCAGATCATAGATCTGCACAATTTAACACAATTTATGACATGGTGACAGCTCTTTACTTTTGCTTGAAAAGGGATCTGCTGCATTTTAACTTGTTTCTGCTGTGCAAAACAGTGAGCTTTATTTGAAACGTTGTGAGACTTTTAAAAGCTAAACACGTATGGTGTGCTCAACTCTGATTGATAGCAGCTCCATGCAGCGCTATAGCTTGGTTCAGCTGTGCAGATCAGCAATTGAAAAATCAGAGTGCATGCTACTCCGTAGTCCACAGATAGTAGTTAATCCAGCGGGTTTTGATTATCATGGATCTGTTCATTATTGGGTTAGTCTGAAGTCAAAAAGGAAAATCACCCTGCCGTCATTTTGAAGGCATCTGACGACTAGCTGAGCTATTCTTCTAATTATTCCATGAAGTCATCCTAAATCATCCTGAAGTGTGTGTATGAAGTGAAATATTTAAATGAGAAGACTATATTGTCATCACAAAATCTTCTGATGACGTCAGCTGAAAATGCCTGACGATCTTTTACTAGTCAATGAATACTAACTGACAACTTCAGGGTAGTGTGGATTGCTTTAGGGTGATTCTCTGGCAACTCCAGAATGAGTGTACTTTACTTTAGAATGATTCTCTGACACCTTCACAATGAGTGTTGATTAGTGAGAATCCTTGTTCTCTGACACCTTCAGGGCATTGTGGATTATTTTAGGATGATTCTCTGGCAACTCCAGGATGAGTATGCTTTACCCTAGGATGATTCTCTGACACCTTTAGGATGAGTGTGGATATTTTTAAGATTGTTCTCTGTTGAAAATGGCCCTTTTGCAGGGTTATCCCTAAATGTTTGCCGCTTTCCTCCTAATGTTTCCTGATCTATTTTTGCTGGTTTTATGACTTTGGCCACTCTACCACTGCTGACCAGTACTAAAGTGCAAGCGCTCTCTGTCTAAATTGGATTGGTGATTGGTTTCTCCACGATGGGCATATATGATTTACTAGCGGGTCCCTAGTAAACTGCACCCGAAGTGCCTGGGCCTCTAAATCAAATACTTCTAGTGGGCCTGCAGCACTGATTGTGCCACCCACGTGAGTAGCCCTGTAAACATGACTCAGACCTGCCATGGCTGTGTCAGTGTGTTCAGATGTAAACTGCCATGTTGACCTGGTAAATGCACCCACTTGCCAGGCCCAAACCTTCCTTTTTTTACATTTAAGTCACCCCTAAGGTAGGCCCAAGGCAGGCCCAGGGGCAGGGTACACTGTATTTAAAAGTAGAAAATGTACTAATATGTTTTACATGTCCTGATAGTGAAATACTGCTAATGTGTTTTTCCACTATTGCCTATCTCTCTCATAGGATAACATGAGAATTGCCTTGAAATATCTTTTTAAGTGCAGGTTCCCTTTGGGAGCAGATAGAGATCTGGAGTTTGTGGTCTCTGAACTCACAATTTAAAAATACATCTGCTGGTGAAGTTGGCTTTTAAATTGTAAGTTTGAAAATGTTCTTTTAAAAAGTGCCTCTTTCTGGCTGTGGAATACATGTCTGGGTCAGACTGACAGTTGGGCTGTTTGAGAATTCACTCTAGACAGTCACACAAAGGAGGCTGAGGTGTGTCCTGCATATCCTGATGAGTCTTCCTGGGCTAGAGTGGAGGGAGGATTTGACACTTGCACCTGAATAGGAGTGTGTCTGTCCTCAAACAAAGCAGTATCAAACCCCCTAGAGTGTGTCTCGGACCAGGACAGGGAGTGGCAGGGTCTTGTGCACTACAAAGATTTTCCTCTGAGGTTTGCCTACTTCAAAAGCAGACATGAGTACAAGTATTTGACTGCTGACCCCACAACTTCAGAACACTTCTGGACTGAGGACATTCTGCCAGGAAGAAGAGCTGGATGTTGTAGGAGAAACGGCCACCCTGCCTCTTGCTTTGCTGTGCTGGCCTGCTGCCTGCTGCTTCTTTCCTGGAAGGGAAAGGACTGCACTTTGCTTTCTGCATCCTGCTTTCCAAGGTTCTCCAAGGGATTGAACTGAGCTTTCCTCCTGTTGTGAAGTCTCAGGGACATCAAAGATTTCATCTGCCAGTGTCTGGGCTCTTCTGCTGAGAGACCTGACTTTCTAAGTAGTGCCAAATCCAGTCCTTGGGCCATTAGAAGTGGAACCTAAGAGAAAATCCACACTCAAAGGCCATTGCGGCAGAAAAATCAACGCACCTTTGCTTCAGCGCGGATCCATCATTGCCGTGCATCGGGAAATAATCCACGCATCACCAGCCGGGTGGGAAAAGAATCAGCGCATCGTAAGCCAGGCAGGAAAAGAATCCTAGCTTTGCCTGTCCAGTGTGAAAATAATCAATGCTTCGCTTGCTTTTCTGACACATCACCTCCTTTGCAGTCTGCATCATCTTTGTTTTGACACATCCAAGGTACTGTGTACTATAGGGATACAACCACTGATTTGTCAGGATTAAGACTCTTCTAAATTTTTAAAAAGTGATAACTTTATTTGTGTATGTTAGAGTGTTGTTGTTTTGGTCTTGTTTCGCTCAGATAAATATTGGCTATTTTTCTAAACTGGTGTAGAGTACTTTTGTGGTATTTTCACTGTGTTATTGACTGTGGGTACAAATTCTTTACACATTGCCTCTGAGGTAAGCCTGACTGCTTGTGCCAAGCTCTCAAGGGGGTAAGCAGGGGTTATCTTTGGTGTGTGACTCCTTTACCCTGATTAGAGTGAGGGTCCCTACTTGGACAGGGTGTACACTGACTGCCAACTAGAGACCCCATTTCTAACATT
Organism: Pleurodeles waltl; assembly: GCF_031143425.1. Classification (NCBI taxonomy): domain Eukaryota; kingdom Metazoa; phylum Chordata; class Amphibia; order Caudata; family Salamandridae; genus Pleurodeles; species Pleurodeles waltl. Next base: position 480,597,389 of record NC_090449.1, on the reverse strand, counting down.
GGTGATCGGCGGTGAAGATAGGACTTGTAGTTTACTTTGTATACAGTGATTGGTGTACACCACTGTCTGATTGCAGACCCTTACGCAACCACATACTGTTTTTTTTGTCCTTTTTTGATTTCTCTTGTATTTTTGACTTTTGCAACTTTTGAGCCTTATCTACAAGCATGTATCAGTCTGGGGAGCCATCAGCAGTTGCTGCAGTGTTTGAGCAGGAAAGGTTGGAGACATACTCAGTGTCTCCGCTCAGAAAGTTTTGTAAGTAGCTTTAGTGCCGAATTAAAGACCTCAACAAAAAGAAGGAGCTGCAAAAGGCGCTGAGGGCCTGGTTGGCAAAGGAGGCTGGTGGGCCAGCAGAGGAGGAGAAGAATGTTGTTGTGGAGGGAGAGGAGGACAACCTGCAGGATGTGGTGGATAACCAGGATCTGCCTAGGAGGGAAGCACTCTCCAGGGCAAGTAGCAGTGTTTCCTCCAGAGGTCTGACCCCAGAGGAGCTGAGGGGCAGGCGGGAGACCTTGAGGCATCAGATGGAGATGGAAAAACTTAAGCTGCAGCATGAGAGGAAACTTCAGCTGGAGCTGGAGAAGATCATCGTGGAGGCAGAAAAAAAGAAACTTGCCACAGAGGAGAGGGAATTGCTTTTAGCCCAGGAGCTGAGCTTGATGGAGCTGGATCTGAGGAGCAGACCCAGCACAGAGGGAGGCAGCATTTCATCAGTGTAGTCTGCATGAAGAGTGACCCTTCCCAAGAATCTAAGGAAGGAGTACACTATAGAGGATGACATCCACAGTGGTTTCAGGGCTATGAGGCAGCACTCCACAAGCATAGGACCCTTGAGAGAGATTGGAGGGCAGGCCTGTAGAATTACATCACAGCAGAGGGGAAGAACACCTTGTTCGCACTAGGGGTAGCTAGTGAGCTCACCTACACCAAGATGAAGGATGCCCTCATCACTAGTTATGGCCTGACACCAGAAATGTACAGGAGAAAGTTCAAGTAGAGTAGGAAACTTGATTCTCAGACCTGGCTTGAGTGTGTGGATTCCTTCTGCAGAGCACTGGGTGGTTGGGTGAAGGGCAGTGAGGTGACAGATTATCAGGAGCTGTACAATTTGTTTGTATATGAGCACTTGTCTAGTCTGTGTTTTCCAGAGCTGCACCAGCGCTTGAGAGACAGCAGGCTTGCTGACCCCAGGAAGCTTGCTCAGGAGGCGGACTGCTGGATGAGTACCAGGGTCCACAAGAAGCTGTATGTGGGAGACTCAGCCAAGGGTGGGGAGGGTTCTCAACAAAAGAAGGAGGGGTAGGTCAAGGGAGACCCAGTACAAAAGAGGCAAAAAAGGGTCCCATGTCCCTACTGACAGGAAGGAGGGAGGTTTTGATGGGCAGTGGCCCAGGGCACCCCATTGTCAACCCCGGTGGTTTGAGTATTCCCAGTTAGGACACAGGAAAGGGGACTCTGTCTTTACTAAGACTGGTGGCCACCTCTACAGGGGTGGCCAACGTGTCCTTAGGGGAAGGTAGTCCCCAAGGGCAGATCGTAGACCATTACATGATATCCCTTAGTTGGGAGGTGGACTTAGAGGATTAGTTGGCGATACTTGAGGGTGGGAGTTGTCACTTCCATCAGGTGACACTGAATGGGTTCCAGTCACTGCTCTGAGGGACTGTGGGTCTAGTCATACCATGATGGTGGAATGGCTTGTCTCCCCAGAGCAGTACACCGGCCAGGTGTGTAGGATGATACCAGCCCATGGGCAGGACTTCTTTCACCCTTGGGCCTGGTATCCCTAGAGTGGGGTGGGGAAGTGACCCGTGGAGGGTCATAGTTAGTCCCCAAATGCCCATAGATTGCCTTCTGGGGAATGCGTTGCCCCTGGTGTCAGGGGAACTGGGAAGGATGGCCGCTAAAGGCACTTTCTGAGTTCATTTTTCTGGGGGTACCCCTCCAAAGCAGAAGGTACAGGACCCCAGCAAGAGGGACAGGAGAAAGGAGAGCCCCCCCCCCCCATCTCCCGCTCAGCCTGATGGTACAGACCCGAGTGACCAATCTCAGGATACCACCCCTGTACTGATGGGAGGTGAAGTGGAAAAAAGGGGGCCAGGTGCCTGGGGCTACTTTTCAAAACTGCTACTGAGGCTAGAGACCCCAAGGTGGCCTGTGCCTGGCTCTTGACACTGACATCTGCCAGTGGCCTATGTTGGTTGTTGTTCTTGTAGTCAGAGTTTTTCCTGGGTGAGTAACCGAAGTCAGGCCCAAGGGGTGAAATGGGCCACATCATACTGTTGGCCATGGTGGTACTGTCTGTCTACTGGAATGCATTTGTGAACAAGGTAAAGTGAGTCCAAAGATGAGAAGGGTTCCCCCTGAGGAGTTAGTTCAGTTTTGATGTACATTTTATTGTACAGATATTAAAATCCATTACAATTTAAAACCCAAAGACAATACAAAATCCCACCCACTTCCTGGTACATAAGCAGATTAAAAAACCCAAATTAGCAATAAAACACATTACTAATACCCAACATTATACTCACAACAAAATACTCAATTAAACTAAATACACGTACATAAGACAACAATAAATTTATCAGCTAAAAAGAAATACATTTACATCAAAACAGGGCATTTCAATAATAATAAGAGACCCAAGCTACAAAATTCAGATTGCACATATTAGTTACTAAGACGACTTCATGAGTCCATAAAGTGCTTCCTTGGTATCATATATCCTCCACATGAGCGATAGACACGTTCAACTCTAATGCCTATACATGGAGTGGGCTACTGCATGGAACCTTAAGCTGCTTACGTGCTTTGATTAATCCATCATGAAATAGCAGTCATCAATAGAATAAGAGCCATAAAAACAAAAGAAAACTCAATAACTGTGCAAAATAGATTCAGAGCCCAAAAGAGCAAGAGCAGGGAGAGTTGTCAAGCACTGTCAATCACTGCTTGCAGTGCCCCTAGCAAACTTGACCTGAACAACATTAATGAATTTAGTCAACAAAACATTCAACATCATATATTCAGGATCCAGAGATGTTATGACAGCCTGCCGGCAGAAGCGGACCCCCAATTAATTTCATTTATTCCACAGCAGGGATCTAAGCTCCTTCCGTAAAGCTGGCCACAGACAAACCACATGTTCAAAAGATTCTTCCCAGCTACCGCAACCCCTACACCTTACACCATCCCCTGAGGCAGGCAGCCAATTGGGTAAGAGCTTCAAAAAACCCAATACCCCATCCTAAGGGCCATGAATTTATCTTTCAAACGAATGCCATAAGAGCAAGAAAGATAACCAGCTGGAGTGTCTGGCCGACACGTATTGATTACTGCCCAAGCATGTTTACGTTTGGTAAGGAGAGCTCGATCTGAGTGGAAAGACCATAGTTGAACACTCTTTTTAATATCAAATTTAAAAAAGTGACTGTGATGGATTATTATCCCAAAGATCCTCAACTCTCAGTAACCGTTTACAGTCAGCCAAAAAACAAGCGTGTGACTTTTTTACCTCAGCTGCACTAAATTTGAGTTATAAAACTGACTCCAATCTACCCACTCTTGCCCTCCCTAACTTATGACAGAGGCCCTCATCATGACATTGGCAGTAAATCCCGCTTACCACCACAGTGATGGCTGCCAACATACCACTGCAGTGGCCAATATCCGTTCACCATAATATGACACACACACACCAATCCCACAGAATACTGCCACATACACAAATCCACCAGCCCAAATGTCAGTGTTAAACTGTCGGTACCAACACCCATACCGTTTTGCCAACAAAACAAAGCCCATTACATCATGACCCATGAATCACCATGGCGGACATTCAATGGCGGTAAGCCATTGGCGGTACACACAAGCGCGCTCAGAATGGACACCCAAATACTAAACCACACAACATTGGCCAATTCCAAAAACACACACCTGACACTCATATAAACACCACACCCACCCACCCACAGCACTATAAAACACACACCCACATCACCCACAAACCTTTACGAATACAAATTATTGCCACCAGACTGACACCAAGACCACTGTGACAATTAGACACACACACCACATACACCCATACATCCCTCACACACCCCACCACGCACACCCAACCACAGTACCCAACACCCACACACTTACACACACAACACAACACCCATTACCCCACAAAGACACCCCTGTTTTACAGATGAGGAGTTGCGGGTCATGGTGGAGGATATAGTCAGGGTAGAGCCACAGCTGTTTGGAGAACAGGTACAGCAAATATCCATTGCCAGGAAGATGGAGCTATGGCGTAGAGTTGTGGACAGGATGAACACCATTGGACAGCATCCAAGAACAAGGGACGGCATCAGGAAGAGGTGGAACGACCTACAGGGAACATAAGTTCCATAGCAGCAAGGCACCAGCTCGCCATACAGACGACTCGCGGTGGACCCCCACCTCCTCCCCCACAGCTCACAGCATGGGAGGAGCAAGTCTTGGCATTACTGCATCCTGAGGGACTCACTGGGGTTGCCGGAGGACTGGACACTGGTGAGTCAACATTTACTACTTATCAACCCCCATACCTGCATGCCATCTCACACCCTCACCCACACTCCCATCATTCCAGTCCTCCCACACACTGCACCTACACATCTGACTAACCCCAATGCCAAGCCCTGCATGATATACCAGTTCATGGACAGCCCTCCAAGCCCTGCATGGACACCCATCACAAAAGCATGCACAGCATAGGGGAACTAACAGTCCCACAATACATCAGCATACACAAACAAAGGTGGCAGGGCAACAGAAACGATAGAGGGGAAGCTAGGGATGTACAATATGTCACAGGCATGAAGCATAATACATCACTTACATCCCCGCAGGTGCCCCAGCCAATGTCAGCGGAAAGGAGGTGCCCCGACTATCCAGTCCCCCAACAGAAGATGCCCCCAGTGATGACAGTAAATCTGGATTTCAGGGTCTGGATCAACAACCTGGCCCATCAGGGACCACTGGAAGGTCGGTCAGCCCAGACCACTCACAGTCCACCACAGAGCCTCCCCCATCACCAACACCACAGCCCCCACCCAGCGTACCCACGCCTCTGTCCCCAGGACACGTCAATCAGCAGTGTGCCCACCTGTACAGGGACCCCAGTCCACACCTCACCCCCAAGACAATCAGGAACCTGGGGTCAGTGGCAGTGGGCACACCGTTCAGGGGACAGGGGCACAGGGGAACAGGGACCATGGGAAGACCGCTATGCACTACGAGGAGGACAGGCAGAGGGAACCGACTCTCCAGGAGGCACTCACCAAGACTCTGGGGGCCTACCAACAATCCCAGGACACGATGGGCCAGATCCTTGACAACATGCAAGAGGACAAGCAGCTGCAGGAGGAACACCATCAGAAGAGCAGGGGGGACTTGCAGGCCCTCAACACCACCATGATCTCCATAGCAGGAGTGCTGGCAGACATGGCCAACACCATGAGGGAATTGACAGCACAGCAGCGGGCCCCTATCACTAGCTAGTCTATTGACCAGCCCTTCACTTCTGCTGCAGCTAGTTGGCAGGAGGCCCCGCCACAGGGCCCACAGGCCACCAGCACCCCTCCTCCTGCAGAAGATAAACCACCCTGTAACCGTTCCCTGCGACCCAGACAGAAGCCAGAGACACCTGCCAAGACCAAGACCACCACCAAGAAATGAGACTCTCCTGATTGACCCCCTTGTGTCCCACCCTGTCACCTTGTCCACTGTGAACTGTCTTTGCTCCCTTTCCTATGGCCACTTGGACACTGGACCTGTGCTACAAACAGACTGGAACAATACCCTGGACTTTCCTCTACCATCACCCCATTCCATTGCACTTTTCCCTCAATTTTATAGCACTACAATAAACACCCTTGAACACAACTTGATTGATAGTATTTTATGTGTTGAGAATGTGCATTTAGGGGAACAGTCACATCTAGTGAAAATGATCTGAACACTGTGATAGCATACAATTAATGACCTGTAACTGTCTGTAGTAATCACATCAGGTCAGTGTTGTCATATCACAAATATCTGTAAAATGACAAGCCATAGGTGACAGTAAGTTGAAATTCAAGGTAACTGAATGCCATTGTGCTACAGTCACACAGATGAAATCAATAGTCAGAGCAATGATCAGTTCCACTGTCTCACCTGTGTGTCATTGGAAGTATTGATGTATAACTGATGTCCACATCCTCATCCTCTGCCTCCTCATCCTCACTGTCCTCAGGGTCCACAGCTGCCACAGGGGCATCTCCAGTCTCCTCCTCCTGCAGAAAAGGCACATGTCGTCTGAGGGCCAGGTTGTGCAACATGCAGCATGCCACTACAATCTGGCAGACCTTCCCCGGTGAGTAGCACCCCCTGTCAGATGGAAGCACCTGAACCTGGCCTTCTTGAGGCCGAAGGTCCTTTCGATTATTCTTCTGGTTCACCTATGTGCCTCATTATAACGGCTCTCAGCCCCTGTCCTGGCATTCCTTACATGGGTCAGGAGCCACGACAGGTTTGGGTAGCCAGAGCCACCTGCAAATATTGAAGGACAAAATGTAGCCTAACACAGTGCTATGGAGATACCACCTGAAGGCATACACTGACATCCAGTGGATGGGGACTCCGGCTCACCTATTAGCCACACTCTGTGCCTCTGTAGTTGGGCCATCACATTTGGGATGCTGCTATTCCTCAGGACAAAGGCGTCATGCACCGACCCAGGATAATTGGCAGTGACGTGGGATATGTACTGGTCTACCAGGCACACCATTTGCACATTCATTGAGTGGAAACTCTTCCAATTCCTGAACACCTGTTCATTCTGGCAGGGGGGGGGACAAACGCAATATGTGTACAGTCAGTTACCACAATAATATTGGGGATATGCCCCATAGCATAGAATCCTGCCTTCACAGTGGCCAAATCTTCCACCTGGGTGAAAACAATGTAGCTGCACATGTTTTTCACCAAGGCAGACAATACCCTTGCCAGCACGACTGAGAACATTGGCTGTGACATTCCTGCTGCCAAGCCCACTGTCACTTGGAAAGAACCAGTTGCCAGGAAATGGAGCACTGGTAGCACTTGCACAAGAGGGGGGATCCCTGTGGGATGACAGATAGCTGATATCAGGTCAGGCTCCAATTGGGCACACTGCTCTGTGATTGTGGCCCTATCCAGTCTATAGGTGAGTATAATGAGCCTGTCCTCCAGTGTAGCCAAGTCCACAAAGGGTCTGTACATGGGGGGTTGTCTCCTCCTCATATTCATCCGCAGCAGTAGATATCTAAGGGACACAAGAGTGAGTAGGCCGTCACAATTTAAACAATGGAACCACCCCCTCAGTGTACATACAGCATAAATGTGATGGGACAGTGGGAATGGCAATGTATGTGCAATTCTAGGCAATGACGCAGTTATGGATAATCTGATCGTTGTCCACCACCATGAAACGGCGACCACTTGTCCTGTATCTTGGGACAGGTGGAAGTGAGGTAACTCCGCCGACGTTGGGTGTCGTGGCGGAAGGTGCTCTTGCACCGCTGTGCAATTCCTTATTGGCTACTATGGGGCTCTATGGAGTACAGTGGCCAATGGGGATCAGTGCCAGTGGTGTTAACCGCCGCAGACGTGACCTCCATTTTCTATCTAAATCCTCACTTGTTTCCTGACTTTCCACAGGACAACACCAACACTGCGTGTGCTGCTTTGATCTGTGTCTGGCACCTACCATGGCCCGTGTGCCTGGGGAAAGGGCCCCTGCCTTCACTTCGGAGGAGTTGGAGCGAATGGTGGATGGGGTCCTACCCCAGTATGGACTGCTGTATGGGCCTCCAGACCAACAGGTGAGTACACCTTGGGCACGATGCATGTGGGAAGAATGCATGGAGATGTGTGTGCAAGCACCGTGTCATCGGGGGAAACGTCTGGTGGTAGTGTACATGGTGGGCGTCGGGCGATGTGTGTGCCAATGGAGATGGAAACAGGACTAGTGGGCCATGTGTGTGACAGGCTGGATTGTATGTGTAATGGTGTCTTCCCATCTGTATCGCCTCTGCAAGTCAGCGCCCATCAAAAGAAGGGATTGTAGCGTGCCATCGCCAAGGACGTGCGGACCCTGGGTGTCTACAGCAGGCAGAGCACCCTCTGTCGGAAAAGGTGGGAGGACCTGAGACGCTGGGCACGGAATACTGTGGAGACCCAGTTGGGGATGGCCTCCCAACGAGGAAGGGGTGCCCATCGGAACCTGACCCCTCTGATGGCCTGCATACTGACGGTGGCCCACCCAGATCTGGATGGGCGCTTAAGGGCATCACAGCAGCCACAAGGGGGTGAGTACAGTGGGCATTACAACAATAATTGGTAGGTGGCATGGGATCCGGGTGGTGAGTGTGAGTTAGTGGGTGCCCCTTAATGCCAGGTCAGACATTGCAGCATGATCCAGTTCAAGGGAAATGGGTGTATAGCAAATCCAGTTAACATAGTTAGGTTGCATTCCATGTCAGACATGGCTTAGTGGGTCCCAGGAGGGGTGCAGTTGCCGGTGGTTGGCCCTCATCTTGCTGTGGCATCTAGCCAATTGAATGGCAGTGCAATGCATAGTGCTCAATCCTGATCCTTGTTTGTGACGGTACTATGTATGCCAACTGTGGTGTTGGTACTGTAATGGACCCAGTTCTCCCTTTCTCTCTCTCCCCCCTTTCTCCTTCTGTCATCCTGTTCACGTGTGCATTAGCATCATCTGGCAGAGGAGCTGGGGCGCCGGCGGCATAGGGAGCTGCATCCCACAGGACCCAGGAGGCAGAGTCCACCAACACCGAGGGAACGAGTGGGAAGGAGGGTAAGGGGAGCACCACCGAGGGGACAGGAGGTGACAACACTGACTCAGATACCTCCTCTGATGGAAGCTCACTGCTGGTGGCGGGCACTTCTGTGACCACCCCAGCTGTAGGGACAGCCACCAACCCCCGTACCAGCACCGCCCTCCCAGTAGCCCATCAGCAAGTTGCCCGTGCCCGCCCACCCAGGAGGGTGGGTATCTCCTTCGCCCAAGGCATCTCAGGCCCTGCCCCAGTGAGCCCTGCTGTCCTGAGTAAGGAGGCTATTGACCGCCTGAGATTCATCTCTGTAGGGCAGTCAACCATTGTGAATGCCATCCAGGGGCTAGCATCCCAGATGCAGCAATGCAATGCATTTCTGGAGGGCATCCACGGTGGATTGGCGGCCCAACAGAGATTGATTCAGGCTCTGGCCTCCTCTCTGATGGCAGCCATTGTCCCTGTTCCTACTGCCCACCTCCAACTACCACTTCCCAGTCCCAGTCTCCTCAACCCCAACTCATCCCATGCACACATACAGACGAGCATAACCACAAGACATCACACAAGAGTGGCACAGTCCAACACAGGCACCACACTTCAGTCTACAAGCACTCAGACAAACACCAGACAGTTGCACACTCAACCACATCCACTGCCTTCACTGTCTCCTCCTCCTCCTCCTCCACCTCCCTCACAGTCACGTCCACACTCACACCTGCATGCACTGCTTCAACATCTACCACCAGCATCACCACACCAAGCATGCACACACACCTCACTTGCAGACACCTCCACAACATCCATCCACGCGTCCCCTGTGTCCTCTCGCACCCTGTCTGTCCCCCTCTCCTAAAGGACACAAACACAAGCACTCAGACACCCATCAGCCATCCAGCTCACATCAGCACACTGCCCATGCACCTTCACCCAAGTCCAGCAGACGTACTCCTCCAACATCCACTCCCTCAACCTCCACTCCCATCCCTCTTCCCTCCTCCCGCCCCACAAACCCTAAGGAGCTTTTCCTTGCAACTTGACCTCTTCCCTCCCTCTCCCCCCCCCATCCTGCCCGTAAGAGCAGGGTCCCAACGACCCAGCCCAGCACCTCAGCCAAACAGTCCACAGGCATCTCGTTGAGGCAATGCAGGGAAGAATGCACTCCACCTGCCAGGAAGGGATGGATCCCACTCCACCAGCCAGGAAGGGGGGAAGGATCCCACTCCACCAGCCAGGAAAGGAAAGGATCCCACTCCACCAGCCAGGAAGGGCAAGGATCCTCTCCACCAGCCAGGAAAGGGAAGAAGCCCTCACCTCAGTTTTGATGTAAATTTTATTGTACACATATTAAACTCCCTTACAATTTAAAACCCAAAGACAATACAAAATCCCACCCACTTCCTGGTACATAAGCAGATTAAAAAACCCACATTACCAATAAAACACAATACTAAATACCCAACATTATACTCACAATAAAATACTCAATTAAACTAAATACACGTACATAAGACAACAAGAAATTTATCAGCTGTTTCTCTTGCGTTGGAGCAGGGCAGGGATGCTGTCCTATGAGCTCCACACTATGGCAGGGCTGCTGTCCTAAGTGTTGTGAGGCAGTGCAGGGTTGCTGCACTAAAGTTTCTCTGGGAGGGTTGGAGAGATGCTCCATGTTAACTAAACTGGTGGACTTTTTCTCACCAATATTAGTTATCCCACAGAGAGGTACTTCTACCTCAGGGAGTACAGCTGTGCTAGCTGATAGTTCCCTTGGTACAGGCCCCATTTTGGCCTGTTTGTGAGTGTTTGTCAGTATGTTTATACTGTCTCACTGAGCTCTTGCTAGCCAGGACCCCAGTGCTCACAGCTTAAAACCCTATTTGTCAGTGTGTTTTGCCTGTCTCACTGGGATCCTGCTAGCCAGGACACCAGTGCTCATAGTTTGTGGCCTATATGTGTTGTCATTATGCTTGACTGTGTCACTGAAGTTCTGCTAACCAGAACTCCAGTGCTTATGTTCTCTCTACTTACCAAATTTGTCACTATACTTTAGTGACTCAATATTCCAAGTCTGGATGGCACACCTGACCCCCCTTATAAGTCCCTAGTACATGGTACCTGGGTACCAAGGGCATTGGGGTTCCAGGAGATCCCTGTGGGCTGCAGCATTTCTTTTGCCACCCATAAGGAGCTCATACAAACCTTTCATCAGGACTGCCACTGCAGCCTGATTGAAATAGTGCACACACTATTTCACAGCCATTTTACACTGCACTGAGTAAATTATAAGTCACCTATATGTCTAACCTTTATTTCCTGAAGGCTAGGTGCAAACGTACTGTGTGTGAGGGCACCCTTGCACTAGCAAAGGTGCCCCCACGTTGTCCAGGGCCAATTCCCTGGACTTTGTGAGTGCTGGGATACCATTATACACGTGCCCTACAGATATGTCAATACATATATGTAGCTTCACAATTGAAACTCCGAATATGGTCATGTAAGGTGTCTAAGACCATGAAATTGTCCACCCATTCCAAATCTGGTATTGGGGGGCCAATCCCATGCATCCCGGGGGCTCCACAGTGGACCCCCAGTACTGACAAACCAGCTCTCTGAGGTTTCCACTGCAGCCCCAGCTGCTGCCACCTCACAGACAGCTTTCTGCCCTCCTGGGGACTGAGTAGCTCAATCCCAGGAAGGCAGAACAATGCATTTCCTTTGGGAGGAGGGTGTTACACCCTCTCCCTTTGGAAATAGGTGTTACAGGCTTTGGAGGGGTAGCCTGCCAGAACCTCTGGAAAAGCTTTGAAGGGCACAAACCAAATGGTACCCTCCTTGCATAAGCTAGTCCACACCAGTTCAGGGACCCCCAGTCCCTGCTCTGGCACGAAACTGGACAAAGAAAAGGGGAGTGACCACTCCCCTGTCCATCACCACCCCAGGGGTGGTGCCCAGAGCTCCTCCAGAGTGTCCCTGTCGTTAGCCATCTTGGATTCCAAGGTATGGGGATCCTCTGGAGACCTCTGAGTGGCCAGTGCCTGCAGGTGACATCAGAGACCCCTCCTGATAGGTGCATACCTAGGTAGGTAGCCAATCCCCCTCCCAAGGCTATTTAGGGTCTTGCCTCTGGGTGTTTCCTCAGATTCAGATTTGCAAGATTCCTCCAGGACTCATCTGCTTCAGCTTCTGACCGTCGTATCAACCGCAGACTGCTCCAGGAACCGCTGTAACTGCAACAAAGTATCCAGGACGACTCCTGTGACCTGCAACTTTAACTCCAGCTAGCATTTGCAACAGTTTCCAAGGTGTGCACACTCTGAGGACTGCCTGTCTTCACCCTGCACCAGAAGAACTGAAGGAATCTCCCATGGAGTAATGGAGTCACTTCCCTGCTTCAGCAGGCACCCTTCTACGACAATGACCGGTACTCTGGGGCTCCTCTCCTGATGACAAGCGTTCTCCTTGGAACACAGGTGATGGACCGAAGTGACCCAGACTGCCCAAAGGTCCAGCTGTCCTAATTTGGTGGAGGTAAGAGCTTGCCTCTCCGTGCTGCGACAGTACCCCTGTGCACCTTGTCTTCTTCAGCTCCTTGGGCTTCTGTGCTCTGTGCACTTCTTCCAAGAATCCTTCATGCACAGTGTAGCCCAGGTCCCCAGCACTCCATCCTGTGACGCACAGCTCCCTGAGTTGTTCTTTGTCGGCATGGGACCTTCCAGTGTATTGCTGCGACAACCGCACTTTGCATCTTCTTTGTCCCTGTGTTCTGGGGCTCCCGTGGATGCTGCTTGGTCTTCTGAGGGCTCTCCGAAGTGCTGAGAGCTCCCTCTGTCTCCTCAGTCTGAGGTGAGATCCCCAGGTCCCTCCTGGGTCCAGGCAGCTCCTTTTTGATGCAAACCACGTACTTGCTTGAACCAAGGCTTGTTGGTGGACTCCAGTGATGACAACAGCCTGCATCCAACAACTTGACGTGGGACATCACCTGCACCAAGCAGGAACCCTCAGCCATCTTCTTTGGTGCCCTTCTGCACTTTTCTTCTAACCGGAGAATCCACTTTTGCACCATCTTCTAGGTTGGCATTGGCTTCTATCCTTCCTGGACTCTTCTTCGATTTCTGGACTTGGTCCTCTCTCTCCACAGGTCTTCAGGTCCAGGACTCCATCGTTTGTTGTTTGCAGTCTTGCTTGGTTCTTGCAAAATCTCTTATCACGACTTGTAGTGTGTCATGAGGAAACTTGCTGTACTTTACTCCTGCTTTCCTGGGCTCTGGGGTGGGGGTACTTTACTTACCTCTGCTGTTTTCCTACACTCCCAGCGCCCCTCTACACATTACACTTGCCTGAGGGGGAATTTGTTATTCACATTCCACTATTTTAGTATATGGTTTGTGTTGCCCCTGGGTCCATTGCAATATATTGTATTTTCTACTGTTTGCACTGTTCTATGACTGTTTACTTACCTGATTTTGGTTACTAGTGTATATATTGTGTATAATACTTACCTCCAGAAGGAGTATTGTCTCTAAGATATTTTTGGCCTTGTGTCACTAAAATATATATTTTTTTGTAACACTGAGTAATATCTTTTATTGCGTATAAGTACTGTGTAACTATTGTGGTATTGCAGGAGCTTTGCATGTCTCCTAGTTCAAACGAAGCCGCTCTGCTACAGCTACCTCTAGACAGCCTAAGCTGCTAGAACACTGCCTACATTTCACTAATAAGGGATAACTGGACCTGGTATAAGGTGTAAGTGCCTTAGGTACCAACTACAAATCAGGCCAGCCTCCTACAAGTGTGAAGAAAAGAGAGTGTATTCTAGAAGGAAACTAAACATATGACAGAAAGGAAGCTGTGCATATGCAAATGAAGGACACACACTAAAACCAACACATGGGATTAAGTGAATGTCAACACACATTTGACATTTTTCGAGGGCCTGGTCATATTCTTACTGGAGAAGATCCTGTTACTTCTGAATTATAATTTGTATGCAGACAGGATGCCTATTTTCCGCTGCCAGCTGATTGGGAAGATATATGCTATTTAGCCTTAGTGTTCCCGAAAATCTATCTTGTCAATAGTTTAGAGGCTTTTGTGAAGAATTCATCTCACTGATCTACAGGTAGTACTAGTGATGGTTCACACTTAGTAGGAGATACTTTTGGTGCCATTATTCCTGCAGAGTGGATAGTCTGTTAGAAATTGGGTCTCTACTTGGCAGAGGCATACACCTTTGTCCAAGAAGGGACTAAAATCCTAGTTAGGGTTAGTCACAACAATCCAAATTATCCTGTTCCCACCATCTGGTAGCTTGACAATGAGCAATCAGGCTCAACTTAGAAAGCAATGTGTAAAGCATTTGTGCAATAGCTCATACAGTAACAGTGAAAATACCACAAAATTACACCACACAGGTTTAGAAAAATAGATAATATTTATCTGGATAAAAAAAGATCAAAACAACAAAAATCCAATAATTACAAGTTGAGTGTAGGAAAGTACCATCTTGCCTGGCATGTTACCCCCATATTTCACTGTACATATGTTGTTTTAGTGTATGTGTCACTGGGACCCTGCCAGCCAGGGCCCCAGTGCTCATAAGTGTGCCCTGTATGTGTTCCCTGTGTGATGACTAACTGTCTCACTGAGGCTCTGCTAACCAGAACCTCAGCGGTTATGCTCTCTCTGCTTTCTAAATTGTCACTAACAGGCTAGTGACCAATTTCACCAATTCACATTGGCATACTGGAACACCCTCATAATTCCCTAGTATATGGTACTGAAGTACCCAGGGTATTGGGGTTCCATGAGATCCCTATGGGCTGCAGCATTTCTTTTGCCACCCATAGGGAGCTCTGACAATTCTTACACAGGCCTGCCACTGCAGCCTGAGTGAAATAACATCCACGTTATTTCACAGCCATTTACCACTGCACTTAAGTAACTTATAAGTCACCTATATGTCTAACCTTCACCTGGTGAAGGTTAGGTGCAAAGTTACTTAGTGTGTGGGCACCCTGGCACTAGCCAAGGTGCCCCCACATCGTTCAGGGCGAATTCCCCGGACTTTGTGAGGGCGGGGACACCATTTCACGCGTGCACTATACATAGGTCACTACCTATGTATAGCGTCACAATGGTAACTCCGAACATGGCCATGTAACATGTCTAAGATCATGGAATTGTCACCCCAATGCCATTCAGGCATTGGGGAGACAATTCCATGATCCCCCAATTCTCTAGCACAGACCCGGGTACTTCCAAACTACCTTTCCCGGGGTTTCACTGCAACAGCTGCTGCTGCCAACACCTCAGACAGGTTTCTGCCCTCCTGGGGTCCAGCCAGGCCTGGCCCAGGAAGGCAGAACAAAGGACTTCCTCAGAGAGAGGGTGTTACACCCTCTCCCTTTGGAAAAAGGTGTCAGGGCTGGGGAGGAGTAGCCTCCCCCAACCTCTGGAAATGCTTTGATGGGCACAGATGGTGCCCATCTCTGCATAAGCCAGTCTACACCGGTTCAGGGATCCCCCAGCCCTGCTCTGCCACGAAACTGGACAAAGGAAAGGGGAGTGACCACTCCCCTGACCTGCACCTCCCAGGGGAGGTGCCCAGAGCTCCTCCAGTGTGCTCCAGACCTCTGCCATCTTGGAAACAGAGGTGCTGCTGGCACACTGGACTGCTCTGAGTGGCCAGTGCCAGCAGGTGACGTCAGAGACTCTTTCTGATAGGCTCTTACCTGTGTTGCTAGCCTATTCTCCTTCCTAAGTAGCCAGACCTCCTTTTCTGGCTATTTAGGGTCTCTGCTTTGGGGAATTCTTTAGATAACGAATGCAAGTGCTCATCCGAGTTCCTCTGCATCTCTCTCTTCACCTTCTACCAAAGGATCGACCGCTGACTGCTCAGGACGCCTGCAAAACCGCAACAAAGTAGCAAAGACGACTACTGCAACCTTGTATTGCTGATCCTGCCGCCTTCTCAACTGTTTCCTGGTGGTGCATGCTCTGGGGGTAGCCTGCCTCCTCTCTGCACCAGGAGCTCTGAAGAAATCTCCCGTGGGACGACGGAATACTCCCCCTGCAACCGCAGGCAACAAAAGACTGCATCACCGGTTCTCTGGGTCCCCTCTCAGCACGACGAGAGTGGTCCCTGGAACTCAGCAACTCTGTCGAAGTGACTCCCACAGTCCAGTGACTCTTCAGTCCAAGTTTGGTGGAGGTAAGTCCTTGCCTCCCCACGCTAGACTGCATTGCTGGGTACCACGTGATTTGCAGCTGCTCCGGCTCCTGTGCACTCTTCCAGGATTTCCTTCGTGCACAGCCAAGCCTGGGTCCCCGACACTCTAACCTGCAGTGCACAACCTTCTGAGTTGTCCTCCGGCATCTTGGGACTCCCTTTTCTGACTTCGGGTGGACTCCAGTTCACTCCTCCTCTAAGTGCCTGTTCCGGTATTTCTGCGGGTGCTGCCTGCTTCTGTGAGGGCTCCCTGACTTGCTGGGTGCCCCCTCTGTCTCCCAATCCAAGTGGTGACATCCTGGTCCCTCCTGGGCCACGGCAGCATCCAAAAACCCTAACCGCGACCCTTGTAGCTAGCAAGGCTTGTTTGCAGTCTTTCTGCATGGGAACACATCTGCAAGCTTCTTCACGACGTGGGACATCCATCCTCCAAAGGGGAAGTTCCTAGTCCTCTTCGTTCTTGCAGAATCCACAGTTTCTACCATCCAGTGGCAGCTTCTTTGCACCCTCAGCTGGCATTTCCTGGGCATCTGCCCACTCTCGACATTGTCGCGACTCTTGGACTTGGTCCCCTTGTTCCACAGGTACTCAGGTCTGGAAATCCACTTTGGTTGCATTGCTGGTGTTGGTCTTCCTTGCAGAATTCCCCTATCACGACTTCTGTGCTCTCTGGGGAATATAGGTGCACTTTACACCTACTTTTCAGGGTCTTGGAGTGGGCTATTTTTCTAACCCTCACTGTTTTCTTACAGTCCCAGTGACCCTCTACAAGCTCACATAGGTTTGGGGTCCATTCGTGGTTCGCATTCCACTTTTGGAGTATATGGTTTGTGTTGCCCCTATACCTATGTGCTCCTATTGCAATCTATTGTAACTTTACACTGCTTGCATTACTTTCTTTTGCTATTACTGCATATTTTTGGTATTGTGTACATATATCTTGGGTATATTTGGCATCCTCATACTGAGGGTACTCACTGAGATACTTTTGGCATATTGTCATAAAAATAAAGTACCTTTATTTTTAGTATATCTGTGTATTGTGTTTTCTTATGATATTGTGCATATGACACCAATGGTATAGTAGGAGCTTTGCATGTCTCCTAGTTCAGCCTAAGCTGTTCTGCTATAGCTACCTTCTATCAGCCCAAGCTGCTAGAAACACCTCTTCTACACTAATAAGGGATAACTGGACCTGGTACAGAGTGTAAGTACCCCTTGGTACCCACTACAAGCCAGGCCAGCCTTCTACATTGGTTGTGCAGCAGTGGGATAAGTACTTGTAACTACTTACCACTTTGTCATTTTGTACTTTTCATAAGAGAAAAATATACAAAACAAGTTCAGTGTATGTACACCTAACCAAAAAGTTTTGCTTTTCTTCTCTTACACTATTTGCTAAGCGCTGAAAAGTACTCCAAAACTTTCAAAAAGTTTCTAAAAAGTTGAAAAAGTATTTTTTTTCTTTTTCTGTTTCCTTAAAAAGTCCTGAAACTTTTTCGCTCTTTTATCTGTCCCTAAACCTTTTTCTATCATGTCTGATGTAGGAACTCCTCCTAACTTGGTCAATACAGCTTATGACCACCTTAACTTTAAGGGCCTAAAGAGTCTCTGCATTGATAGAGGTTTAGTGGTAGGATAGAACCCCTCTAGAGAATTATTGTCTAACATGCTTATTGCAAATGATAAAGCCTTAGCTGGCACTTCAATTGAGAAGTTAGGAGATAGCTCACACTCTGACTCAGGGGAGCCCCCAGTAAGAGTTTTAGAGGGTGCCCTTCCTAACCTGCCCCTTAGCAGACCACCTAGCATAGCTGGTAGTAATGGAAGCTCCCATCACAGTAGGGATATTTGTGTTCCTGCAGGCCAGGTTGCTAGGGTGCCACCTGTTAGGGACAGGTCTCCCTCTGTTCATTCACATCATTCTTCTGTGTCAAAGCATTCCCAACCCACCCACCCTGATGACAGAATGTTAGAAAGGGAACTCAATAGATTGAGAGTGGAAGAGTCCAGACTGAAGCTTAAACAGCAACAGCTGGCTCTAGACAGGGAATCCCTAGACTTAGAAAAAGAAAGACAGAGGTTGGGGTTTGGACCCCATGGTGGCAGCAGCAGTATTCCTGATAGTAATCCTGTAAAAGAGCATGATTCTAGGAATCTGCATAAGATAGTTCCCCCTTACAAGGAGGGGATGACATTAACAAGTGGTTTGCTGCACTTGAGAGGGCCTGTATGGTACAGGGGGTCCCTCAAAGGCAGTGGGCTGCTATCCTATGGCTATCTTTCAGTGGAAAGGGTAGGGATAGGCTCCTTACTGTGAAGGAAAGTGATGCCAATAATTTTACAGTTTTGAAGAATGCACTCTTGGATGGATGTGGCTTAACCACTGAACAATACAGGATTAAGTTCAGAGAAACCAGAAAAGAGACCTCACAAGACTGGGTAGACTTTGTTGACTATTCAGTGAAGGCCTTGGAGGGGTGGTTACATGGCAGTAAAGTTTCTGACTATGAAAGCCTGTACAATCTAATCTTGAGAGAGCATCTTCTGAATAACTGTGTGTCTGATTTGTTACACCAATATCTAGTGGACTCAGATCTGACCTCTCCCCAAGAATTGGGAAAGAAGGCAGACAAATGGGTCAGAACAAGAGTGAACAGAAAAGTTCATACAGGGGGTGACAAGGATGGCAAGAAGAAGGATGGTAAGTCTTCAGACAAGGATGGGGAAAAATCTAAAAATGAGTCTTCATCAGGCCCACAAAAACACTCTGGTGGGGGTGGTGGGTCCAAATCCTCTTCTAATCAAGTGAAGAAACCATGGTGCTATTTATGTAAAGTAAAAGGCCATTGGACAACTGATGCCAGTTGTCCAAAGAAAAGCACCAAACCTCCCACTACTACAACCCCTACTGCAACCTCTAGTGCCCCTAGTAATAGCAGTGGTGGTGGGAGCAAACCTACTAATAGCCAATCCAAGGGAGTAGCTGGGATCACTTTTGGTAATTTAGTTGGGGTTGGTCTTGTTAGGGAGACCACAGAGGGGAAGTTCCTGGTCCTCTTTGTTCTTGCAGAATCCACAGTTTCCACCATCCGGTGGCAGCTTCTTTGCACCCTCAGCTGGCATTTCCTGGGCATCTGCCCACTCTCGACATTGTCGCAACTCTTGGACTTGTTCCCCTTGTTCCACAGCTACTCATGTCCGGAAATCCACTTTGGTTGCATTGCTGGTGTTGGTCTTCGTTGCAGAATTCCCCTATCACGACTTCTGTGCTCTCTGGGGAATATAGGTGCACTTTACACCTACTTTTCAGGGTCTTGGAGTGGGCTATTTTTCTAACCCTCACTGTTTTCTTACAGTCCCAGCGACCCTCTACAAGCTCACATAGGTTTGGGGTCCATTCGTGGTTCGCATTCCACTTTTGGAGTATATGGTTTGTGTTGCCCCTATACCTATGTGCTCCTATTGCAATCTATTGTAACTTTACACTGCTTGCATTACTTCCTTTTGCTATTACTGCATATTTTTGGTATTGTGTACATATATCTTGGGTATATTTGGCATCCTCATACTGAGGGTACTCACTGAGATACTTTTGGCATATTGTCATAAAAATAAAGTACCTTTATTTTTAGTATATCTGTGTATTGTGTTTTCTTATGATATTGTGCATATGACACCAGTGGTATAGTAGGAGCTTTGCATGTCTCCTAGTTCAGCCTAAGCTGCTCTGCTATAGCTACCGTCTACCAGCCCAAGCTGCTAGAAACACCTCTTCTACACTAATAAGGGATAACTGGACCTGGTACAGAGTGTAAGTACCCCTTGGTACCCACTACAAGCCAGGCCAGCCTCCTACATTGAGATATCACTTTTTTAAAGGTTTAAAAGAGATTCAATCCTTAAGAATCTGTTATTGTATTTTTGTAAGACACAGTCCCTGGGATGCGTAAAAAATAAAGATACACCCTGCAACAGAGGAGGAGATGCGTTGAAAAATAAGGTGCTGCGCCGGATTTTCCGGCGCAGCATAGACGATACACCGTTTCTTTCAGTGCTGCAAGGCAATGCCTCAATTTCCAAGAGCGCAGCCTTGGTTCCTCACTGCGATGCAGGGATATTTTCATGCCCAAGGACAATGTGCTGAAAATCCTAGAAGCGATGGTAGAAAGGAGCAGGTGCTGCGTCAATCCGGTAGGCACTGTGGTGATTTCTCAGCAATGAGGCAGGCGCTGCATCAGACTTCCAGTTGCGGGTCAGGCACTGTACCATTCCAGTCAGTGGTGCGGCGATTTTCTAGCCACGATGCAGGTGCTGTGTCGATTTTGGCAGACGTTGCGGCAATTTTCTAAAATAGTAATATTAAATCCAACTTCACCAGTAAGCAGGATTTTCTATTACCATTCTGGCCATACTAAACATGACATGGTTACTCCTTCCAGATCAGAATCTACCACTTAAAAGCATATGAGAGCAGTTCTAGTGCTAGTCTATGAGAGAAGCAGGCCTCACAGTAGTAGAAATTGAATTTGTGAGTTTTCCACTACCAGGAAATGTAAAGCACATAAGTACATGTCCTGCCTTTTACTTACATAACATTTTGCCCTATGGATTACCTAGGACCTACCTTAAGGGTGGGGGTGACTTATATGTAGAAAAGGGGGAGTTTAAGGCTTGGCAAGTAGTTTTAAATGGCAAGTCGAAGTGGCAGTAAAACTGCACACACAGGCCTTGCAATGGTAGTCCTGAGGCATGGTTAAGGGGCTACGTAAGTGGGTGGCACAATCAGTACTGCAAGCCCACTAGTAGAATTTAATTTACAGGCCAGAGGCACATGTAGTGAACTTTAGGGACTTACAAGTAAATTAAATATGCCAATTGGGCATGAGCCAATGTTACCATGTTTTTAGGGAGAGAGCACGTACACTTTAGCACTGGTTAGAAGTGGTAAAGTACCCCAAGTCCTAAAGCCAACAAAAATGAGGTCAGAAAAAGAGAAGGAGGAAGGCAAAAAGTTTGGGGTGACTCTTCAGTGAGGGCCATTTTCCAACACATCCCCCTTCCAACCTAAAGCCAGGGTAGGCCAATGAATACCTTGATGGACTTCCCTGCTCACTGAGCTATAACATGAAAAATGGGCCACTACTGCAGGGGCACTTGCCAGTTCTATGCCTTTCTGATCTCAGTTGAGTCCCTCTGTCTGTACCCTCTGGGGCCACTGAACTGACCCGTGGGGAACCCTTTTCCTCACCTGTGGACCCCATCTGGAAGCACCTAACCTTAATTTGCTCACAGATGCATCCCAGTAGGCAGACAGTACCACCATGGCTAACAAAGTGACGTGGCCCATTCTACTCCTTGGGTCTAATGTGTGTCCCCAATCCAGGGAAAACTGTCCACAAGGACAGCGACCAGCAGACGCCACTGACAGCCGTCAGTGTCAAGAGCCCGGCCCCAGGCCATCCACTGTTAAGTGGAGGCCTTAAGCGGGGCCATTAAGTAAACTTTCCCCCCAGCCTTGGGTCTGGCAGGGAGTTCACTATGGGCTTCTGAGGTTTCCCTCACCTCTGAGGCATCTCAGAGTGGGGGGGGATTAGCCCCAGGGGGTTGCACCATACTTCCTCTCTACTTCCCGCCAGTTCAGGGGTGGTATCCTAACACAGGTCAATCAACCCTGTGGTCTGTACCCTTAGGCTGAACAGCGGACAGGGATGAGTCCTTCCTCACCTTGTCCCTACATCTGGGCTCCGGTACCCTCCTCCGGGGAGTGGTACCTCTAGATAACTGACCTGTCAGGGCACCCTTATGGTCCACCTCTCCCAGTTCTCCTGCCACCAGGGGTAACTCATTCCCCAGAATGCAGTCTAAGGTTATCTGGGGACAAACTATGACCCTCTTCGGGGTCACCTCCTCACCACATTCCATGAATACCAGGGCCATGGGGGGAAAAAATCCTCCCCATGGGCTGGAGTCACCCTACACAATTCACCAGTGTACTGCTCTGAGGAAACTAGTCTCTTCACCATCATAGTATGACTAGCCCCCGGTGTCCCCCAGAGCAGTGACTGGGACCCCATTCACTCCCACCTGGCGGAAATGATGACTGACCACCCTCAGGGATCACCAGCTCATCCTCTAAGTCTATCTCCCAACTGAGGGAGATTATGGTATGGTCTGTGACCTGCCCCCGGGGAGTACTTTCCCCTAAGGCCACATTGGCCACCCCTGTAGAGGTCCCACCAGTGGATGGTTTATTTGGACAGATAGAGTCCCTCTGCTTGTGTCCTAGCTGGGAGCACTCAAAGCAGCAGGGTTGGCAATGGGGTGCCCTGGGCCACTGCCCACCAGAACGACAACCCTGTTTCTCAGATGAGGCATGGGAATCCTTTCCTCCCTCCTTATTCTGGGACTTGTCTGGGTCATCGTTAACCTCCCCCTCACCTTGCTGGGGGGAACGTGAACCACGCTTCTTAGCGTCACTCCCTGGGACCTTCTTGGACACTCTGGTGCTAGCCCAGAGGCCTGCCTCCTCAGCAAGCTTCCTGGGATCAGTCAGCTTACTGTCAACTAGGTCCTGGTGCAACTCTGTAAAACAGATACTGAGCAGGTGCTCTTTCATGATTAAATTGTTTAACTCAACATAATCATTAACTTTGCTGCCCCGCACCCAGCCATTCAGTGCCTTACTAGACTAATCAATTAAGTCCTCCCCAGGATTGGTTGGGGAGCTTGTGACTGTCCCTAAATCTTTGGCAATACTTCTCAGGGGTCAGTCTAGATTTTGCAATCAAAATGGCTTTCATGGCAGTGTACTTGTTCTGGTCCCTAACCTCTAATGTCAGAAGTATGTCCCAACCCAAGTGTAGGCATGTGTTTCCACTAACCCGCCCCCCAGTGCTCTTCAAGAACCTCATGTGCCCTTAGTGCAACTTCATAAGCAGAAAATCTCTTGTCAAATGTAATCTCCCACCACATAACTAGGTACTAAATCCTTGGGTATACAAACGTTCTTGTCTCCAGCAGGTCCTTCATGTAAGCTGCCACCATCACTGCTGGACTCAGACTGCCTAGCCTTGAAGTCCAGCTATTTTATACTCAGCTCATGAGCCAGAAGTAATTTATTTTCTGCCAAAGCTCTCTCAGCTTCCCTCTCAGCCTTCCTCTCCTCTGCCTCCATTTTAATCTTGCCAATTGCAGCCTGAATTCTCTCTCATCTCTCCTTTCCGTTGCAGTAAGGCTGTGACTTGAGACACTGCTCCCTGGTCTCACAGGTGGCACAAATCCATGGGTGTCATCCCCCACTGTTGTTGGCAGTTCCTCTGGAGAGTCATTCTCTTGCTCCCCAGCTCATCAGGCTCTGGGAATCAGGATTCTGCCCAGGCCCTAAGCACCTTTTGGTACTCTTCCTTCTAAGAGGCTCTACGGGTAGGTAACCCCATTCCCTTGCAAAAGCCCTTCAGCTGGGTGATGCTGGACTCCTTCAGTTTCGCCAGGTCAAATTCCCCAGCTTCATTTGGGGACCCAGCCAGAGACATGATTTATAGGATATGAAAGATGTAAAGCAGGGAAAATTGCAGAAAATGAAAATAAATCAGTGTGGGAGGCTGGCCTGGCTTGTAGTGGGTACCAATGGTACTTACACCTTGTGCCAGGTCCAGTTATCCCTTATTAGTGTAGTGTAGTAGTGTTCTAGCAGCTTAGGCTGGTAGAGGTAGCTATAGTAGAGCAGCCAAGGCTGAACTAGGAGACATGCAAAGCTCATGCACTACCACTTATATCACATAGGTACTATCTCATACCATACACAAAATATACACAACAAACCAAATCAGGTAAGTAAAACAGTCAGAAAGTAGTGCAAACACCGTAGAATACAATAGGATGCAATAGGCCTAGAGGCAACACAAACCATATACTAAGAAAGTGGAATGCGAACCATGAATGGACACCTAGGCTAGTGTAGTATATAGAGGGTCGTTGGGAGTGTAAGAAAACACTAAGGGTGTAAAAGATACCCGACCTCAAGACCCTGGAAAGTAGGAGTAAAGTACTACTATTTCCCCAGAAATGCACTAAAGTTGTGCTTAAGGATTTTGCAAAGACCACAACAGACTCCAAAGCACTGAAGACGGATTCCTGGACCTGAGGACCTGCAAAGGAAGGGAACCAAGTCCAAGAATCGCAAAAGTGTCCAAAGGGGGCAGGAGCTCCCTAAACCCCGGATGAAGGTGCAAAATGGCTGCCTCCGGTTGGAAGAAGCTGCAGGTTTTGCAACAACGAAAGGAGGTAGAAAGTTCTTCTTTGTACAGAAGATGTCCCACGGTGTGCTGGAGGATGCAGAGTTGTTTCCTTGGCAAAATACAGCAAACAAGCCTTGCTAGCTGCAAGAGTCCCAGTTGAAGGAAAAGGGTGCTGCCTGGGCCCAGGAAGGACCAGGATGTCACCACTTGAGAGAGGAGACAGAGGGGGTCCTCAGCAATGTAGAGAGCCCACGCACAAGAAGGAAGAACCGCAGAAGTCCTTGAACATGGGTTCAAGAAGACTGAACATGGCGGTTGTCTCAACACTGCAAAAGGAGGTCCCACAACACCGGAGATCAACTCAGGGAGCTGAGCACCGCAGGACGGAGGACAGGATTTCTTGGAAAAGTACACAGAAGCCCTTGTAGCTGCAGATCACGCAGTGCACAGGATCACTGTCTGGAGAGGTCAGGCAAGGACTTACCTCCTCCAAATTTGGACAGTTGGACCACTGGACAGTCTGGGTCACTTGGGTCCATCAGCTGTGTTCCAAGGGCCACGCTCGTCAGGATCAGAGGGGACACAGAGTATCGGTGAAGCTGAAGTTTGGTGCCTGCTGAAGCAGGGGAAAGATTCTGTCGACCAATGGGAGATTTCTTTGTGGCTTCCAGTACAGGTTAAAGGCGGGCAGCCACCAGGAAACAGTTGAGAAAGCCACAGGATTAGGCTATACAATGTCGCTGGTAGTCTTCTGGCTACTTTGTTGCAGTTTTGCAGGTGTCCTGGAGCAGTCAGCTGTCGATCCTTGGCAGACGTCGAAGAGAGAAGTGCAGAGGAGTCCTGCTGGATTCTTACAAGTCGTTATCTGAGGAACAACCCATAGGAGAGAACCTAAATATCCCTCAGAGGAGGATTGGCCACCTAGGCCCCCATTATGAACATGACGGTCCGTTCCGCTCCGCCGGCGGTGGCAGTAGAAACCTCCAACAGAGGAGCGGGCCGGACCGCCAAATAATGAACCAAACGAAACATACGCATCCCCCGAACCACCCACCGCCAGGAAAGGAGTCCCGCTGACGACGGCAGAGTCCACCCACAGACCGTCGGAAAGGCCCAACCCGCCCATCAAATTATGAACCACCATTCCACCGCCAGTTCCAGGGCGGGAACCACAGCAACACAAAGCCAGGCTGAAAAGAAACAAATAGAAGGAAAGACTCACCAGAGTTCCACAAAACGGGCAGCGGCAGCCATGGACAGAGAGCTGCTGATCATGTCAGCCTTGCCCCTTGCCATATACTTACACGACCGAGACCGCCGACGAAGACAACAACGGTAAGTACCGCAACCTACGACACAAAGGAGGAAAGGGCAAAGTTACATACCCACCCACTCCACCCACTCTGCAACCCCCCCCCAACCCTTCCCAGCAGCACAAGTCAGACACCCCACACCAAGAGGGACGTACCCGACCGAAGGCCACTGCAACTTAACCATAGTACATACAATAGCCCCACACCCATAAAAAATTAAAACAAACACCAGGGTGGAACTGCGCGCAGCCCAAACATAGGCCACACAGAAACTTTAATTTGTAGCTCACTGAACAAAACAGTGCCAACAGGGCCAATGGCCAGTCCATAAAAAGCAAATTGTCCTTGGCCCAACTGGCCACGCCTGACTCCCACAAGTGCTGGGTACTCCACTGAACGGGGCACCATATGGGGATCCAGGCACCTCACGGAAGGGGGGTGGGAGGGTGGGAGTGGGCATTTCTAACGGGGTGGGACTTAGACTTACGTGAGGAGGTTGGGGGGTCGGCTTCTCCTTTGAAGGGGTATGGGCTGTTTGGCTCGGGTGGAGCTGGATGCCTTAGGCTCTGAGCGGGCCTTCTTCTTCACCGGAGAAGGGGCACAGGAATGGGAAGGCTGTACCGGGGTGGGCTGTGATGTGGAAGGAGCGGAAAGGGCAAGGAGGTGGGCACGTTTCGGGACAAGACGGGGTGGGCCAGTGGGTTGGAACAGCTCTGCATGGGAGAGGAAAAGTTTCCTGGGAGCAACTGGGGTAGGCGTGGATGAGGGCATGGGAGTGGAGGCAGAGGGAGCAAGTCTGGTGAGTGTGCTGCATGTACCAACTACAGTAGAGGTGGTGAGTGCAGGTGTGGTATATGGGATGCATGTATGGCTGTCTGCTATCGTAGTGAGTGCAGGAAGAGGAGCAGTAAAAGTGAATGAAGGTGCAGTGCATGAGAGTGTTTATATAGAGGGGACAGACAGGGAGGCGGAAGAGGTGGGCACACTGGGGGAAGTGGACGTTGTTGTGTGTGCAGGTGTCTGTTGGCTGTGTGAATGCTTGTGGTGAGAGGTGTGGTGCTTGTGTTTTGAAGTGTGCTTCTTGTGTGTTGATGTGCCTGTAAGCAGGTCTGATTGTGTGCTTTGGACGGGTGAAGGGAGTGGGGTGCTGGAAGGGGTAGAGGAGGTTGGAGGGGGGACGGAATGGCCAGGGAAACTGGCTTCCGTCCAAGAGGAGGCCAGAGCCTGAAAAGATCTCTGTAGGGCAGACATGGCACCGTGAATGCCATCCATATAGGCATTGGTCTGCTGCACCTCAGATGCCAGACCCTGGATGGCATTGACAATGGTTGTCTGCCCTACAGAGATGGTTCTCAGGAGGTCAATAGCCTCCTCTGTGAGGGCAGCAGGGCTGACTGGGACAGGGGAGGAGGTGCCTGGGGCGAAGGAGATGCCCACCTTTCTGGGTGGGCAGGCACGGGCAACTCAGTGGGGAGCAGAAGGGAGGGCGCTGAAGGTATGGGGGTGGCGGAAGATCTCACGGTAGTAGTGTGCCCACTAGGGTCAGCCACCGCCGGAGGAACCCCATCGGAGGAGGTATCAGTCACTACCTCCTGTGGTAGTAGCCTCCCCCATGGAAGTCCCCTCGCCCTCCCACCCACCGGTCCCCTGGGCGTCCGCTGTCTCTGCCTCGGAGGATCCGTGGGCCGCTGCCTCCCCACTTGCCGGTGCCTCAGCTCCCTCGCCTGATGTTGATGCTGTACCAAACAAACACAAGAGAACAGGGATGGGGAGACAAAACAGGAGAGACACTTGTAAATAGCTGAATGCTGATACACAATGGCTAGACATACACCTACCCAGCAGACACACCCAACAGGCAGCACCGTGCACTATGCCCATGGCCATGCCCTAACTACTGAGCAGTATACTGACCTACACCCATCCCCTGAAATAGTATTGGAGCTGAGGTAGGTGAAACCTGACAGGGACACCCCTACACCCTTTGGGGAACAGACAGTAGATGGACACCAGTCAAATTCCCTGCTCTAAGCACCATGAGCCCTATCGCGCACACACACTCATCCTTCCAGGCTGAAGTATGGTCTGTGAGTACTCACCCCTTGTGACTGCTGTGCAGCCTTCAAGCGCCCATCCAGGTCTGGGTACGCCACTGCCAGGATCCTTCGCATGAGGGGAGTCAGTGCCCGACGGGCACCCCTTCCAGGTTGGCAGGACTTCCCCAGCTGGGCCTCAGTGATCTTTTGCGCCCAGCGCCACAGGTCCTCCCACCTCTTTCGACAGTGGGTGCTCTGCCGGTTGTAGACCCCCAGGGTCCGTACCTCCTTGGCAATGGCATGCCAATGTGCCCTCTTCTGGTGGGCGCTGACCTAGTAGGGTGACACAGAAAGGGAACACAGAGGTCAGGCACCTGCACGATGGCAACAGCTGGCAGATTAACAAACATAGGATGGACAGTACTCCAAGACATGCAGGACAGTGGCACGCAGCATTTCATGCACCATGGCCCATCCTGGCTCACAGGAGCACACATCTGTGCAATCCACTCCATCCATTACTCACACAGTGCCCCCCAAACCCGGACTCACCTGTACCTCTGGTCAGCCGTAGAGTCTGTCGTACAGGGGCAGGACCCCTTCCACTAGTTTCTCCAGTTCTTCCTGGGTGAAGGCCATGACCCTTTCCCCTGCACCACGTGGAACATCCATAGCCAGAGGCAGGCCACAGCAGTACACAGAGTGGAGTATCTGTCCACACAAGATCAGGGAGTCAAGTGATCAAACGATGACGAACGTGCGTACTTTCCACAGCGGTATGCACCGTCACCGCCGGTGGCGATCATGATATGCTGGGATTCCCCATTGGCATCCATGTTAGCCAATGGGGGTGCGAACAGCGGTCAACACCGCCGTACGCTGTGACGTCAACCGCCAGCATATTAGGTCACTTCCACAACAAAGGGGCAGAACTACAGTGTGCAGACATTTTTCCATCACCTACGCATCTTGACATTCATAATACTCATAATGCTGGGCCTACTAGCCATATGAAGCACCTAGGCCTCTATCCACTGCATATATTATCACACATGATTTACTCTGTTCCCTCTTAGTGATGTACATGTACATCTGTCAAGTTGCAGTTATTGTACAGACACTACTATGAACAATGCACTGCATGTATTTAGCAAATATGCAAATGTATGTGTGCACATCACTCCTTTTTCTTACCCCTCATAGGTACCAACCCTTGTGGCGAGGAAGGGCACCATCAGTGTACAGACCACTTGTGGATATGGAGACCATGGTGGAGCGTCATATCATTATCACTTACAGATTCACACGTGCAACTATTCTGGACCTATGTGCATTACTGGATCCTGCAGTGACTCACGGAAATCGTAAACAGCATGCCATTCCAACTGAGGTGCAGGTGCTCTCCGCACTCTATTTCCTGGCCACAGGCTCATTTCAAGTGACAGTGGGCATGGGTGCTGGTTTCTCACAGCCAATGTTCAGCCAGGTACTGACAAGTTTTCTGAA
Organism: Pleurodeles waltl; assembly: GCF_031143425.1. Lineage (NCBI taxonomy): Eukaryota > Metazoa > Chordata > Amphibia > Caudata > Salamandridae > Pleurodeles > Pleurodeles waltl. The sequence continues at coordinate 480,568,202 of NC_090449.1, read as the reverse complement.
TGCATTTGTACAACATCTGCAGTCCTATGTGCGATTCCCCCAAAGTGCTGACCTCCCTGCCATCAAGTCTGACTTCTATGCCTTTGCAAACATTCCCCATGTCACAAGTGCCATCGATGGCACCCACATAGCTATCATCCCCCCAAGAGTAAGTGAACAGGTGTACAGAAACAGGAAGAACTTTCACTCCATGAACTCCAATTGGTATGTACTGCAGACCAGTACATTTCCCATGTGAATGCCATGTTTCCGGGTTCAGTCCATGATTAATTTGTTTTGAGGAACAGTAGTGTGCCACAGAAGATGGAACAACTACAAGAGGACAGAGGGTGGATCATAGGTAAGTTTGCCTGTCACTAACTGACACATTGCAGAAAACCAGCCTGTCCGACTAAGGGACATTACAATGACGACTCTGTATTGACCATTTCTCTAGGTGATTCTGGCTATCCAAACTTACGTTGGCTCCTGACACCAGTTAGGAATCCCAGGACGAATGCAGAGAGGAAATACAATGAGGCCCATGGACGTACTAGGAGGGTGATAAAGCATACTATAGGTCTCCTGAAGGCTAGATTCTGGTGTCTACATATCTCTGGGGGGTCCCTGGCCTATGGGCCTGATAAGGTGTGTAGAATAGTGGTGGCCTGCTGCATTCTGCACAACGTGGCTGTGAGACATTCTATCCCCCTTCTGGAGGTGGAGGGTGCTATAGGTCCTGATCAGTTACCTCAGAGAGGTGAGGAGAGTGATGGTGAGGATGAGGAAGATGTCAATTCCAGGAACCAACTCATACAACTCTACTTCCAATAACTGTCTGGGACTTAAGCCTGTAATTGTGGATAGTGACTGATACTGTAAGTGTGCCATGTCATATAGGGGGGATTGGTCATGATAGGAGAGACATGGACCTCTTCAGCATGGTACTGACAGACAATATATGCATTCCCTCCTTGTCTAATTTGAAACACACATTACCACCACCAAGCACAAATTTACAATAAAGTTGTTCCCTGCCAGTTGCATCCATACTCCACTTTGTTCAACATTTAAGACAGGGGACAGGGTTACAGGTGAGAAATGATGTTTATTGGTTGAATACAGTGAAATGTGCTATGTACAGTGATGGAAGTCGTAAGGGTTGGGTGTCCTCAAAACCTACTTGGTGGCAGCCCTGCTGGATGTCATAGGTAGGTCCTATTTGTAGTATAGTACTTCATTTTGCCCTCAGCTAAGTGTAGTTGCTGAATGGGTGGGATGATTGCTTTGCAGTAGTAGCAGTGTCAATTGTTGGATGGGGCTTGTTCTTAGCTGGGTTTCCAGTGCCATATCTTGGCCTGAGACTACGTTTGGGCACCTGCTGTGGAGCTTCTTGGGGTGGCATGGTTGGTCCTTCTGTTTCCTGGGAGGGTATTTCCTGTGCTGTTTCTGCTGCTTGGGTCATCTGTTGCTGGTTGTCCAGGGCTGTTGTGGGGTTGTGGGGGCCTCTTGTCCGGTGTGGGTGTCTGAATGTTTGTTGACCAACTGCAGCAGTGCTCCAGTAATGGTGGGCATTGTGGCATTGTGTTCTTTCCACTGCTCCATGGCCTGTTGGTGTTGTTCCAGTTGCATCCTCTGACTTTGCTCCAGGGTGGACACAATCTGTGCCAACCTGTCTTGGGTATGTTGGTGGGCCCCCAATACCTCTGCAATGACGTCTTGGGCTGCTGCATCCATCCGGTGCCCTACCACCTGACCCACTGGGGCTCTTGAACTTGCCCTGGCCCCCTGTGCTGTGTCCCCTGCGCAGGTCTTGACGTGCCACTTGTACTGGGGCCCTTGCCTTCCTGCATCTTGGGAGTGGGAGACTGTGGCCTGTGTAGCTGTGTTCCACCTGTCTGTGCCCTGGGTCCACTGGTGTGGGTACGCCACCCCTGGCCTGCGGGTCTTGACTGGGTGTTAGGGGTGACAGTGGTTTCCTGGGTGGGGCTGCTGCATGGTGAACATCCAGGGCTGTGTGAGTGGCCTGCCTGCTCTTTAGTGTCCAGGGGTCCTTCGTCAAGGTCTTGTGATGTGCCTCTGTCTCCCTGGAGTGCTGTGGCACCCCTTCTACCCCCTCCATTGTGGTTGCATGGGTGGTGGTGCCTGTTGGGGGACATAGACATGTCTGTTACATATGCATGAGGGTTTGAGGTGTACAGAACCTTGCAATTTTGTGCTGGTGTGTGTAGGAGGCTGGCCTGGTTTATAGTGGGTACCTTGTGGTACTTACACCTCGTGCCAGGTCCATTTATGTCTTATTAGTAGATTAGAAGTGTTCTAGCACCTTAGGATGATAGAGGTAGCTATAGCAGAGCAGCTTAGGCTGAACTAGGAGACATGCAAAGCTCCTACTATACCACTTATATCACTTAGTACTATATCATAAGAAAACACAAGACTCAGAGTTACTAAAATAAAGGTACTTTATTTTAGTGACTGTAGGATAGTACCATCTTGCCTGGCATGTTACCCCAATTTTCACTGTATGTATGTTTGTTTTTGCCCATGTGTCACTGGGATCCTGCCAGGCAGGACCCCAGTGCTCATAATGTATGCCCTGTATGTGTTCCCTGTGTGGTGCCTAACTGTATCACTGAGGCTCTGCTAACCAGAACCTCAGTGTTTATGCTCTCTCCGCTTTCTAAAATTGCTACTGCAGACTAGTGACTAATTTGACCAATTCTCATTGGCACACTGGAACACCCATATATTTCCCTTGTATATGGTACCTAGGTACCCAAGGTATTGGGGTTCCAGGAGATCCCTATGGGCTGCAGCATTTCTTTTGCACCCATAGGGAGCTCAGACAATTCTTACACAGGACTGCCACTGCAGCCTGAGTGAAATAACGTCCACGTTATTTCACAGCCATTTTTCACTGCACATAAGTAACTTATAAGTCACCTATATGTCTAACCCTTTCTTGGTGAAGGTTAGGTGCCAAGTTACTTAATGTCTGGGCACCTGGCACTAGCCAAGGTGCCCCCACATTGTTAAGGGCAAATTCCCCAGACTTTGTGAGTGCAGGAACACCATTGCACACGTGCACTACACATAGGTCACTACCTATGTGTAGCGTCACAATGGTAACTCCAAACATGGCCATGTAACATGTCTATGATCATGGAATTGTCACCCCAATACCATTCTGGTATTGGGGGGACAATTCCATGCATCCCCGGGTCCATAGCACAGAACTCGGGTACTGCCAGACTGCCTTTCCAGGGTTTCCACTGCAGCTGCTGCTGCTGCCAACCTCTCAGACAGGTTTCTGCCCCCCTGGAGTATGGGCAGCCCAGTCCCAGGAAGGCAGAACAAAGGATTTCCTCTGAGAGAGGGTGTTACACCCTCTCCCTTTGGAAATCATTGTGAAGGGCTGGGGAGGAGTAGCCTCCCCCAGCCTCTGGAAATGCTTTGATGGGCACAGATGGTGCCCATCTCTGCATAAGCCAGTCTACACCGGTTCAGGGATCCCCCAGCCCCGCTCTGGCGCGAAACAGGACAAAGGAAAGGGGAGTGACCACTCCCCTGACCAGTACCTCCCAGGGGAGGTGCCCAGAGCTCCTCCAGTGTGTCCCAGACCTCTGCCATCTTAGATTCAGAAGTGTTGGGGCACAATGGACTTCTCTGAGTGGCCAGTGCCAGCAGGTGACGTCAGAGACCCCTCCTGATAGGTGCTTACCTCTTTCAGTAGCCAAGCCTCCTCTTTCAGTAGCCAAACCTCCTTTTCTGGCTATTTAGGGTCTCTCATCTGGGCTATTACTCAGATAATGAATGCAAGAGCTCACCAGAGTTCCTCTGCACTTCCCTCTTCAACTTCTGCCAAGGATCGACCGCTGACTGCTCCAGGACGCCTGCAAAACCGCAACAAAGTAGCAAGAAGACATCCAGCAACATTGTAGCGCCTCATCCTGCCGGCTTTCTCGACTGTTTCCTGGTGGTGCATGCTCTGAGGGCTCCCAGCCTTCACCAGGCATTGAAAGCCGTGAAGGAATCTCCCATGGGTCGACAGAATCTCCCCCCTGCCAACGCAGGCACCAAATTACTGCATCACCGGTCCTCTGGGTCCCCTCTCATCCTGATGAGCATGGTCCCTGGAACACAGGAGCTGGGTCCAAGGGTCTCCCACAGTCCAGTGGCCCTTCTGTCCAAATTTAGTGGAGGTAAGTCCTTGCCTCCCCACGCCAGACAGCAAACCTGTGTACTGTGTGATTTGCAGCTGCTCCGGCTTCAGTGCACTTTTCCAGGACTTCCTTTGTGCACAACCTAGCCTGGGTCCCCAGCACTCCGTTCTGCATTGCCCAACTCACTGAGTTGAAATCTGACGTCGTGGGACCCTCCTTTGTGACTCTGAGTTGACCGCTGTCCTCAGATCTTCTAAGTGCCTGTTCTGGTACTTCTGCAGGTGCTGCCTGTTTCTGCTGGGGCTCTCTGAGTTGCTGAGCGCCCCCTCTGTCTCCTCCTCCAAGGGGCGACATTCTGGCCCTTCCTGGTCCCCAGCAGCAACCAAAATCCTCAACCGCAACTCTTGCAGATAGCAAGGCTTGTTTGTGGTATTTCTGCCTGGAAATACTTCTGCATCCTCCAGCATGCTGTGGGACATCTTCCATCCAAAGGAGAAGTTCCTGGCCCCTTTCTTTGTTGCATAACCTTTGGCTTCTTCCACCAGGAGGCAGCCCTTTTGCACCTTCATCTGGGGTTTAGTGGGCTCCTGCCCCCCCCGGACATTTGCGTGACTCTTAGACTTGGTCCCCTTCCTTTTCAGGTCCTCAGGTCCAGGAATCCGTCTTCAGTGGTTTGCTGGTGCTTGTGGTTCTTGCAGAATCCCCTATCACGACTATTCTGTCTTTCTGGGGTAGTAGGGTAACTTTACTCCTACTTTTCAGGGTCCTGGGGTGGGGTATCTTGGACAAACTTACTGTTTTCTCACAGTCCCAGTGACCCTCTACAACCACCCACAGGTCTGGGGTCAATTCGTGATTTGCATTCCACTTTGAGTATATGGTTTGTGTTGCCCCTAGACCTATGTTTACCTATTGCATCCTATTGTGATTCTACATTGGTTGCACCACTTTTCTTACTGTTACTTACCTGTTTTGCGTTTGTGTACATATAATTTGTGTATATTACTTACCTCCTAAGTGAGGGTATCCTCTGAGATACTTTTGGCATATTGTCACTAAAATAAAGTACCTTTATTTTTAGTAACACTGAGTATTGTGTTTTCTTGTGATATTGTGCTATGTGATATAAATGGTATAGTAGGAGCTTTGCATGTCTCCTAGTTCACACTAAGCTGCTTTGCCATAGCTACCTCTATCAGACTAAGCTGCTAGAAACACCTGTATTCTACTAATAAGGGATAACTGGACCTGGCACAAGGTGTAAGTACCCTAAGGTACCCACTATAAGCGAGGCCAGTTTCCTACATTGGTGGTGCAGCAGTGTGAAAAGTACTTGTAACTGCTTTACCACTTTGTCATTTGGTGTTTTTCATAAGAAAATCTTATACCAAATAGTTCAGTATATGTACATTTAGCCAAAACAGTTTACTTTTCTGCTCTAAAACGTTTTACTAAGTTTTTGAAAAGTTCTGAAAACTTTTTAAAGTTTTCAAAAAGTTTGGAAAAAAAATTCTCTGTACTTTCAAAAGTTCTAAAACTTTTTCTCTCTCTGTCTTAAACCTTTTCTATCATGTCTTCAGTAGAGGTCACCCCCAAAGTTGTTCAGGCAACTTATGAGAGTTTAAACTACAAAAGTTTGAGGGGTCTCTGCCTGGTAGAGGTTTAAGCATAGGTAAGAATCCAACAAAAGAGTTTCTCTTTAACTTGCTCTTACAGGATGACCAGAACCAGTCTGGCCCATCTCAGGAAAGAGAGTACAAAGGGGAGGTTTCCCAGTCAGACTCAGAGGAGGTCCCTGAAGATGCTGGGGAGGGTTCTTAAAAAGTCCTGCCCTCTAGCAGGCCCCCTAGTGACACTGGTAGTGGGAGAGGTTCACACATCAGTAGGGCATCTTTCACTCCTAAAGGCCAGGTTACTAGGATCAAGCCAGTTAGGGACTGGTCTCTCTCTGCCAATTCCCAAATCTCCTCTGTATCCAAACATTCCCAACCCTCCCACCCTGAGGATAACTTAATGGAAAGGGAACTCAGAAAGCTGAGGTTGGAAGAGACCAGACTGAAGCTTAAACAGCAGCAGCTGGCCTTAGACAGGGAATCCCTAGATATAGAGAGGGAAAGACAGAGAATGGGGTTAGGTCCCCATGGTGGCAGCAGCAGTGTTTCAGATAGTAATCCTGTTAGAGAGTAAGATTCCAAAAACCTGCATAAGATAGTCCCCCCTTACAACGAGGGGGATGACATTAATAAGTGGTTTGCTGCACTTGAGAGGGCCTGTATGGTACAGTTGGTCCCTCAAAGGCAGTGGGCTGCTATCTTGTGGCTATCCTTCACTGGAAAGGGTAGGGATAGGCTCCATACTGTCAGAGAAAGTGATGCTAATAATTACAAAGTTTCAAATGATGCACTCTTGGATGGATTTGGCTTAACCACTGAACAATACAGGATTAAGTTCAGAGACACCAGAAAAGAGTCCTCTCAAGCCTGGACAGATGTTGTTGACTATTCAGTGAAGGCCTTGGAGGGTTGGTTACATGGCAGTAAAGTTTCTGACTATGAAAGCCTGTATAATCATATCCTGAGAGAGCATATTCTTAACAATTGTGTGTCTGATTTGTTGCACCAGTACTTGGTAGACTCAGATCTGACCTCTCCACAAGAATTGGGAAAGAAGGCAGACAAATGGGTCAGAACAAGAGTGAACAGAAGAGTTCATACAGGGGGTGATAAGGATGGCAAGAAGAAGGATGGTAAGTCTTCTGACAAGGGTGGGGACAAAAATAAACATTCTGAGCATTCATCAGGCCCACAAAAATCCTCTGGGGGTGGTGGGTCCAAATCCTCTTCAAACAATCAGAAAAAGCCTTGGTGTTATTTATGTAAAGTAAAAGGCCATTGGGCAAGTGATTCTACTTGTCCAAAGAAAAACACCAAACCTCCTACTATCACAACCCCAACTCCCCAACTGCAACCTCGAGTGCTCCTAGTAATAGCAGTGGTGGTGGGAAGTCTACTACTAATAGCCAATCCAAGGGTGTAGCTGGGCTCACTATTGGCAGTGTAGTTGGGGTTGATCTTGTTAGGGAGACCACAGAGGGTGTTTTAGTCTCTGATGGTGGCATTGACTTTGCCACCTTGGTTGCTTGTCCCCTTAATATGGGTAAGTACAAGCAACTACCCCTAATCAATGGTGTTGAGGTTGAAGCCTAGATGGACACAGGAGCAAGTGTAACTATGGTGATAGAAAAACTGGTCCACCCAGATCAACACCTACTTGGTCAGCAGTACCAACTAACTGATGCTCATAACAACAGTCTTAGCCACCCCATGGCTGTTGTGAATCTCAACTGGGGGGGGGGGGGAATTACTGGTCCAAAGAAAGTTGTGGTAGCCACTGAATTACCAGTAGATTGCTTACTGGGCAATGATTTGGAAACATCAGCTTGGGCAGAAGTGGAGTTGAAGGCTCATGCAGCAATGCTGGGCATTCCTGGGCATATTTTTGCTTTGACAAGGGCTCAGGCCAAAAAGCAAAAAGGACCGGGAAACTTGGATCCTGGAACAATGGAACAAGTGCTCCCAAAAACTAGGGGTAGAAAGGGTAAATCCCTACCCACTAGCCCTCCCTTTACAGATGATTCCCCTTTTGAGGAAGAGGAATCCTCTCCCTGTGCAGAACCTACACCAGAGGAGATGGTAGCAGACACTGCTGAGCTTTTGGGTGCAGGGGGGGCTGCCAGGGAAGAGATGAGTGTGGCACAGCAAACCAGTCCCACATTAGAGGGTTTGAGACAGCAAGCTGTCAAACAGCAGAATGGGGATGTCAGTGATAGCCATAGGGTGTATTGGGAAAATAACCTCTTGTACACAGAGTCAAGGGACCCTAAACCTGGAGCTGCCAGAAGATTGGCCATTCCCTTGCAGTACAGAGAGTTTCTTCTTACCCTGGCACATGACATTCCTTTGGCTGGTCATTTGGGCCAGACGAAAACTTGGGAAAGACTTGTCCCCTTGTTTCACTGGCCTCATACGTCAGAGGACACAAAAGAGTTTTGTCGCTCTTATGTGACCTGCCAAGCCAGTGGCAAGACTGGTGGCACTCCAAAGGCCCCTCTAATTCCACTTCCAGTGGTTGGGGGTACCCTTTGAAACGGTAGGGGTTGACATAGTTGCCCCCCTTGACCCTCCAACAGCTTCAGGCAATAGATTCATCCTTGTGGTAGTGGGCCATGCCACTAGGTATCCTGAAGCCATCCCCTTAAGGACCACTATAGCTCCTGCAGTGGCAAAGGCCCTCCTGGGAATCTTTTCCAGGGCGGGTTTTCCTAAGGAAGTGGTGTCAGACAGAGGTAGTAACTTCATGTCTGCATACCTAAAAGCAATGTGAAAGGAGTGTGCTGTGACTTACAAGTTCACAACTCCTTACCATCCACAAACAAATGGTCTGGTTGAGAGGTTTAATAAACATCTCAAAGGTATGATAATGGGACTCCCTGAAAAACTTAGAAAGAGATGGGATGTCCTGTTACCTTGCCTCCTTTTTGCTTACAGGGAGGTACCCCAAAAAGGAGTGGGCTTCAGCCCCTTTGAACTCCTCTTTGGGCACCCTGTAAGAGGTCCACTTGCTCTTGTGAAGGAGGGTTGGGAACAACCTTTAAAAGCTCCTAAACAGGACATAGGCCTAAGATCCAGAATGGCAGAGTATATGAAAAAGGGCAGTAAAAACCCTCAGGCCAGCCAGGAGCTGCAAATGCAATGGCATGACCAGAAGGCTGTCCTGACTCAGTACCACCCAGGACAGAAGGTGTGGGTATTGGAGCCTGTGGCCCCAAGAGAACTCCAGGACAAATGGAGTGGACCCCATCTAATTGTTGAAAAGAAGGGTGAGGTTACCTATTTGGTAGACCTAGGCACTGCCAGGAGTCCCCTTAGGGTGATTCATGTCAATCGCCTAAAACCCTAATATGACAGGGCTGATCTCACCCTGCTCATGGCAACAGATGAGGGACAGGAAGAAGAGAGTGACCCTCTCCCTGATCTCTTCTCCACCACTGAAGCTAATGGCTGAGTGGAGGGAGTAGTCTTAGCAGATTGTCTTACTGCAGAACCGAAAGACAACTGTATTAATCTCTTAAGTCAGTTTTGAGACCTCTTTTCACTTGTACCAGGTACAACTTCCTGGTGTGAACATACAATTGATTCTGGAGTCAGCCTGCCTGTCAAAAGTAACATTTATAGGCAGCCTGACCATGTCAGGGACTGCATTAAACAAGAGGTGCAGCAAATGTTAGACTTAGGGGCGATTGAGTCTTCAGAAAGCCCCTGGGCTAGCCCAGTTGTGCTTGCACCAAAACCTCACACCAAAGATGGAAAGAGGGAGATGAGGTTTTGTGTAGATTATAGAGGGCTCAATCAAGTAACCAAGACAGATGCTCGCCCTATACCCAGGGCAGATGAGCTCATAGATACACTGGCGTCTGCAAAGTATCTAAGCACTTTTGATCTAACTGTAGGGTATTGGCAGATTAGGTTATTAGAAGATGCTAAACCCAAGACTGCATTTTCTACCGTTGGTGGGCACTACCAATTTACAGTAATGCACTTTGGTTTGAAAAATGCACCTGCCACTTTTCAGAGGTTGGTGAACACAGTCCTGCAAGGGTTAGAAGCTTTTAGTGCAGCATATCTAGATGATATAGCTGTCTTTAGCTCAACCTGGGATGATCACCTGGTGTAGGAAGGTAGCCTCTTTCTAGCCTTGTTACCCCCACTTTTGGCCTGTTTGTGGGTATATGTCAGGGTGTTTTTACTGTCTCACTGGGATCCTGCTAGCCAGGGCCCAGGGCTCATAGTGAAAACCCTATGTTGTCAGTGTGTTTCATATGTGTCACTGGGATCCTGCTAGCCAGGACCCCAGTGCTCATAAGTTTGTGGCCTATATGTGTTCCCTGTGTGGTGCCTAACTGTATCACTGAGGCTCTGCTAACCAGAACCTCAGTGTTTATGCTCTCTCTCTGCTTTAAAATTGTCACTGCAGGCTAGTGCCTAATTTCACCACTTCTCATTGGCACACTAGAACACCCTTATAATTCCCTAGTATATGATACCTAGATACCCAGGGTATTGGGGTTCCTGGAGATCCATATGGGCTGCAGCATTTCTTTTGCCACCCATAGGGAGCTCAGACAAATCTTCCACAGGACTGTCACTGCAGCCTGAGTGAAATAACGCCCACGTTATTTCACAGCCATCTTCACTGCACATAAGTAACTTATAAGTCACCTATATGTCTAACCCTCACTTGGTGAAGGTTAGGTGCCAAGTTACTTAGTGTGTGGGCACCTGGCACTAGCCAAGGTGCCCCCACATTGTTCAGGGTAAATTCCCCAGACTTTGTGAGTGCAGGAACACCATTACCCACGTGCACTACACATAGGTCACTACCTATGTGTAGCGTCACAATGGTAACTCCAAACATGGCCATGTAACATGTCTAGGATCATGGCATTGTCACCCCAATACCATTCTGGTATTGGGGGGACAATTCCATGCATCTCCGGGTCCATAGCACAGAACCCGGGTACTGCCAAACTGCCTTTCCGGGGTTTCCACTGCAGCTGCTGCTGCTGCCAACCCCTCAGACAGGTTTCTGCCCCCCTGGGGTATGGGCAGCCCAGTCCCAGGAAGGCAGAACAAAGGATTTCCACTGAGAAATAGGTGTGAAGGGCTGGGGAGGAGTGGCCTCCCCCAGCCTCTAGAAATGCTTTGATGGGCACAGATGGTGCCCATCTCTGCATAAGCCAGTCTACACCGGTTCAGGGATCCCCCAGCCCTGCTCTGGTGCAAAACTGGACAAAGGAAAGGGGAGTGACCACTCCCCTGACCTGCACCTCCCAGGGTAGGTGCTCAGAGCTCCTCCAGTGTGTCCCAGACCTCTGCCATCTTGGATTCAGAGGTGTTGGAGCACAATGGACTGCTCTGAGTGGCCAGTGCCATCAGGTGACATCAGAGACCCCTTCTGATAGGTGCTTACCTCTTTCAGTAGCCAAACCTCCTTTTCTGGGCTATTTAGGGTCTCTCCTCTGGGCTATTACTGAAATAATAAATGCAAGAGCTCACTTGAGTTCCTCTGCACTTCCCTCTTTGACTTCTGCCAAGGATCGACCGCTGACTGCTCCAGGACGCCTGCAACACCGCAACAAAGTAGGAAGACGACTACCAGCAATATTGTAGCGCCTCATCCTGCCGGCTTTCTCAACTGTTTCCTGGTGGTGCATGCTCTGAGGGCTGTCTGCCTTCACCCTGCACTGGAAGCCAAGAAGAAATCTCCTGTGGGTCGACAGAATCTTCCCCCTGCCAACGCAGGCACCAAACTTTTGCTTCACCGGTCCTCTGGGTCCCCTCTCATCCTGACAAGCGTGGTCCCTGGAACACAGGAGCTGGGTCCAAGTGTCTTCCACAGTCCAGTGGCCCTTCTGTCCAAAGTTGGTGGAGGTAAGTCCTTGCCTCCCCATGCCAGACAGCAAACCTGTGTACTGCGTGATTTGCAGCTGCTCTGGCTTCTGTGCACTTCTCCAAGGATTCCTTTATGCACAGCCTAGCCTGGGTCCCCAGCAGTCCGTCCTGCATTGCCCAACTCGCTGAGTTGGACTCTGACATCGTGGGACCCTCCTTTGTGACTCAGAGTCGACTGCTGTCCTCAGATATTCTAAGTACCTGCTCTGGTACTTCTGTGGGTGCTGCCATCTTCTGCGGGGGCTCACTGAGTTGCTGAGAGCCCCCTCTGTCTACTCCTCCAAGGGGCGACATCCTGGCCCTTCCTGGTCCCCAGCAGCAACCAAAATCCTCAACTGCAACTCTTGCAGCTAGCAAGGCTTGCTTGCGGTATTTCTGCAACCTTCAGCATGCCGTGGGACATCTTCCATCCAAAGGAGAAATTCCTAGCCCTTTTCGTTGTTGCAGAATCTTCGGCTTCTTCCACCCGGAGGCAGCCCTTTTGCACCTTCATCCGGGGTTTAGTGGGCTTCTGCCCCTCCTGGACTCTTTCGTGACTCTTGGACTTGGTCCCCTTCCTTTACAGTTCCTCAGGTCCAGGAATCCGCCTTCAGTGTTTTGCTGGTGCTTGTGGTTCTTGCAGAATCCCCTATCATGACTATTCTGTCTTTCTGGGGTATTAGGGTAACTTTACTGCTACTTTTCAGGGTCTTGGGGTGGGGTATTTTGGACACCCTTACTGTTTTCTTACATTCCCAGCGACCGTCTACAACCTACCATAGGCCTGGGGTCCATTTGTGATTCGCATTCCACTTTTGGAGTATATGGTTTGTGTTGCCCCTAGGCCTATTTCTACCTATTGTATCCTATTGTGATTCTACATTGTTTGCACTACTTTTCTTACTGTTACTTACCTGATTTGGGTTTGTGTGCATATCATTTGTGTATATTACTTACCTCCTAAGTGAGGGTATCCTCTGAGATACCTTTGGCATATTGTCACTAAATTAAAGTACCTTTATTTTTGGTAACTCTGAGTATTGTGTTTTCTTATGATATTGTGCTATATGATATAAGTGGTATAGTAGGAGCTTTGCATGTCTCCTAGTTCAGCCTAAGCAGTTTTGCCATAGCTACCTTCTATCAGCCTAAGCTGCTAGAAACACCTCTATTCTACTAATAAGGGATAACTGGACCTGGCACAAGGTGTTAGTACCACAAGGTAACCACTATAAGCCAGGCCAGCCTCCTACAGTAACTTGGCACCTAACCTTCACCAAGTGGGGGTTAGACATATAGGCGACTTATAAGTAATTATGTGCAGTGAAAATGGCTGTGAAATAACGTGGACGTTATTTCACTCAGGCTGCAGTGGCAGTCCTGTGTAAGAATTGTCTATGCTCCCTATGGGTGGCAAAAGAAATGCTGCAGCCCATAGGGTCTCCTGGAACCCCAATACCCTGGGTACCTAGGTACCATATACAAGGGAATTATAAGGGTGTTCAAGTGTCCCAATGACAATTGGTAAAATTAGTCACTAGCCTGCAGTGACAATTTTAGAAAGCAGAGAGAGCATAAACACTGAGGTTCTGGTTAGCAGAGCCTCAGTGATACAGTTAGGCACCACACAGGGAACACATACAGGGCATACATTATGAGCACTGGGGTCCTGTCTAGCAGGATCCCAGTGATACATGGGCAAAAACAAACATACATACAGTGAAAATGGGGGTAACATGCCAGGAAAGATGGTACTTTCCTACAACCCCCCAAACGAAGGACAATAAGGCTAACCTTGCCCAGATGAGTCTTCATTGTCTAAGTGGAAATATCTGGAGAGTCCATCTGCATTGGAGTGGGTACTCCCAGGTCTATGTTCCACTGTATAGTCCATTCCCTGTAGGGATATGGACCACCTCAACAAATTAGGGTTTTCACCTTTCATTTGTTTTAGCCAAAGTAGAGGTTTGTGGTCTGTCTGAACAATAAAGTGAGTACCAAACAGGTACGGTCTCAACCTTTCCGTGCCCAGACCACAGCAAAGGCCTCCCTCTTTATGGCAGACCAACGCTTTTCTCTAGGGGTCAACCTTCTGCTGATAAAAGCAAAAGGTTGATCCTGGCCCTCAGTATTCAGTTGTGATAGGAGACTCCTCTTGGTTGCCGGGGGGACCGAGACGCTCCTTCCCGATTGGCCCGCCTATCACTTTCTCACCACCATTTAAAGGCACGTCCCTCGCGGGATGCAGAGAGACTCCTCTTGGTTGCCGGGGGGACCCGGACGCTCCTTCCCGATTGGCCCGCCTACTGCCTTCTCACCACTTAAAGGCGCGCCCCTCGCGGGACACGCGCGGGCGTGCGCCCGGGCGAAGACCAGGCCAAGACGGGCAAGTCTACACCCGTCTTCGGCCGATTGAGGCTGGGCTGGGCTGGGCCCACTTTCTTCCATCTGTTGACTTATTCACCATGTAAGATTTACAATATTTTTATTTGTTGGTATTGTGTAGCTGCTACTTCCCCAGGACCATGGGGAAGAGGAAAGCTGTTGATCCTCTGGATCCACTGACTGTCTGTAAAAAGCAGAAAAAGCGCTCCCTCAAGCTAGTCACCAAGCCCAAAGGAAGTACCCATAAACCCTTTGAGAAGATTGGTGGAGGCGATTTTAAATTGTACAGCCGGTTATAATGGAGCCCCGCCTCCAAAAAACACTTTAGCCCACCCTGAGAGGATCCAAGATTTCTTTTAAAAAAAGAGACAAAGGATCAAGGCTTGGATCCAGTTTCGACCAATAGCAGAGTGGCTTCACTTACAACACATTTTTTATCTTCTCCCCCCCCTAATGCTTTAACAAATATGGTTAGTGATCCATTACACAGATGTGGGTCTCCTCTAATGGAAGCAGAGGGAAGCACTCCTATTTCAGCCATTCCATTGAGTGCCGTGATAAAATTGATTCCAAATATACCCTGTAGGAATCGGTTTGAGGTCCTAGCTGAGGAGGACGAAATATCTAGGGCTTTCGATCCCCCTGTAGCCGATCCCAATAAAGAGGATACCCCTCGTACCTTTGTTCCAATCTCTGCTCCTCCTTTGGAGCATCTTCCCACTGAGCCTAATTACTTCCTTATACTCCAGAGAGTGGAAGAAGTTAGGTCTCTGGTGTTGCAATTGGCAAAAACTCTGCAGGAAAGACCAGAGTGCTGATGCAAATGCTATCTAAGAGATAAAGGGGCGAAGAGAGGCCATATAGTATCTGACTCAACTCCATTCACCTGATCTGCACAGGGGGGTCAAGCCATCGATTAACAAAAGAAAAAGATATATAGGGCTGGCACAGATGCGAACACAAATTGTCCTGTAGATAACCTCACACAGGAGCATCAAGCTAGCAAAAAGGTATCCATTGAGGGGGCCACTATGATAACCCATTTTGCCCCCAATAGCGGCCCCCCAGATTTCTCAAACTATTTGTTAACCAAGAGGTGTAAAGAGACTGACAATCCCTCATTCAAGAGGGTCTGTGTTCCTTCCAATGTCAGCAAGCCACTCGTTCCCTTATCCTCCTCCGGTTCCACTTGTGGAACTCCCTCTCAGAGAATCCCATGCGGCCCAGTTACATTGCCAAATGTCCAATGCCCCAAGTTCGGGACAAACATTCTTTTCCTGAAACAAGTCCCGAAACTGCTATTGGGGCTCATCGAGGACCATGAGTCTAGGGTCAACAAGGTTACTCACTGGCTACAACACCAACTGAACTGTTTATCAGTCATACGTTTGGATATCCGCAATGTCAAACGGTGGAGCCCCCCAGGGTTGAACCACGATGTAATCTCAATCGAGTTCCACGACAGAACCTTGGTTGAGAGTCTTATCGCGTTTAATGACCGTTCCCGCCACCTTATGGAACCTAAGAAGGGATGTATTACTCTAGAGACAGTGTTGGAGGAAGGAGGCCAGGTTCAAGTTCTCAGCCACTCATGCTGTAATGCTACAAGTAATCGACCTTGGTGTGGTGATACTATCCAGATTAACCCTGTATGACTGGCACAGCCCAGGAACCAACCCCAGGGGCTGATCTTGAGGAATCTATTTTGAAGGATTTCGATGGATCTACCACTAATGAGTTGATTCCTGAGAAGACCAACTCTCAGACACCAAGTCCTGTCACTGAGAGAAAAGGCTTATCAATTATGACATGGAATCTAGCCGGCCTTGGGAGAAAATTAGACTATATTGACTGGTGTTCATACATAAATACCCAAGATATATGCCTCTTCCAAGAAACATGGGCTGAGGAGAAGATTACTATAGATGGGTTTCTTTCCTTTAATTTGGCTGCCCAAATATCTGCAAAACTGACAGGTTGAGCAAAAAGGGGTCCCTTGATGTTATTAAACAAAAATGTGCAATGTGTCTACAAGATTTTAAAATGTGATTGTCCAGATTTGATGGGGTTACAAATCACATTTCAACAGAGTTTTAATATAATCCTTATCAATGTTTATGCCCGATCAGTACCTCGAGGGGTAGAGTCTCAGATTTTAAAACAGTTACTTGATTTTTTAGACACCCTACAACCAACTTTCTATCTGATAATAGCTGGGGATGTAAACAGCACCTTTGAACCCTCTGTGATAATAGTTGGTCTCACAGAGGAAGAAGATCAAACATGGGGGATTGCACAGCTTACCAGCGATTGTTTTTGTCCTAATTCTTGTATAGCTACCCAACTGGCATCTCTCTGTTTGAAGCATGGCCTCAGGGCCTGTAATGGCCGCATGCCTTCTGACCTGGACACTGCACCCACTTTCAAACGAGGCTCATCCACAAGTGTAATTGACTATTTTTTAGTGGATGTGAGATTGTGGCCCTTGCTGAGAGATATGAAGGTGGATGTTAGATGTGAAAGTGATCATTATCCCCTGCTACTTTCCATATCAGGGGACGTCTTTGGTAGAACCTCGAATAACCAGGGTACTATGGTCCCCACTCCCATTTTGAACAACTTGTCCACGAAGGTCAGGTGGCCAAAGGTGCAGTCGAACCCTTATTTGTTATGGGAGATTTACCTGGCTTTTATAGATAATCTGGCCCCATATCACGATTGGGATTTTAATGACATCCCACTCTTATCTATACATGAAAATATGGTCATTAGACTGCAAAGTATTTTTTATAAGAAGGTTGGAGCCAGACAGCAAGGAGGCACCTTGGCCAGCAATTCATGGTTTGATGAATCCTGCTATAGGGCCAAGACAGGACTAAAAAACACTATTACAAAAGGGATCGCCGGGGAAAAACAATTAGCCAGACGCATCTGCAAGGAATCCATTACTCTAGCAAAAAAAAACTGGGAAGAAACAATTTGGCAGGAGTTGTTTGATGCTACACAATCCAACAATAACAAACTGTTCTGGGAATTGTTGTGCAAGCGAGAGAAAGAGGGTAGGACCAGCTTAAGTAATCATATACAGCCAGAAAGAAGGGTCGAACACTTTTCAAGCCTATATGATAAAACTGTCATTCCCATGATCACCGCAACTCTGGAAGAGGGTAAAGATCCTCCCGACGTGCCTCTTGGCCTAGCTCCCCTAGAAGGGGGCCCACAGACCTCTAAGGGCCACATTTGTTTTTCTATTAAAGAAACTGCTGAGGCTATTCACTCGCTAAAACTCGGAAAAGCCCCAGGCCCAGACAAAATTCCGGGGGATCTCTATTCATCCGAGCCAGCAATTTGGACCTGGTACATTAATGCACTTTCTAACAAAATTACCGAAGGGGGGCAGATCCCCATGACATGGAAGGGTACTGAAATTATTCCCATTCATAAAAAGGGTAACGTAAACCTCCCGACTAACTATAGGCCGATTAGTCTGATTGACAATCTCCAAAAAATATTCGCCAAGCAACTTCTAGGCAGATTAACTAATTGGGCCACAGATCACCAGATCCTCTCTCCCCTTCAAGCTGGGTTTCGATCCAGGATCAGTACAGTGGACCAGGTCTTTAGGCTGGCCGTACTGTATTGGAAATATACAGCTCTTGCAAAACAACCCTTATATATTGCTTTTGTTGATTTGAGATCAGCCTTTGGCCTAGTTCCAAGGGAGAAGTTGTGGTGTTATATAAAATAGGGACTCCAGCCAACATAATTCAACTCTTGAAGCGACTGCATGAAGAAACATATGCGCATGTGAGATGGGGTAACCTAGGCGAACTAACGGATAAAATCCCCATTAGTAGGGGGTGTTCGCCAGGGCTGTGTGCTGGCACCATTTTTATTTTCTATTTTTATCAATGAGGTGGTACAGGTTTTAATGGCATGCCAGAACGACGCTCTAACCCTGTGCGCCCAAAAAATCCCGATTCTCCTTTTTGCAGACGACTCCCTTCTTATCTCTAAATCTCCTATGGGCCTACAAACTCTTATTAATAGATTCAATTCCTTCTGTCGAGATTATGGCCTAGAGTTGAATCATAAGAAAACCAAGTTAATGGCACTCCGTTCTGGAGTGCGGAAGAAATGCACCATTCACTTAGAAGGCAATCTCCTGGACAAGGTCTGCTCCATCAACTATTTGGGTGTAAGGCTCACTGATAATTTGCACTGGGCAGAACAGGTCAATAAAAGCTCTGGCCGTTTGCAGCACAGTGCAGCATCTATCCTGCGTTTCTACAGGGGCACGACAGCAAAAACTGTCTCCCTGGCAATCAAGATCTATATTGCTAGAGCACAGGGTGCTGCTGCTTACGGTGCGGAGGTCTGGGGCTTTTCTGACTGCAACAGGTTAACCATCGGAGAGAATAGCTTTGTGAGGTCTCTATGTGCTTGTCCTTCAAGCACTCCACTGATACCATTGTTTTTAGACCTGGGCCTGAGACGTATAGCTGACCTAATCATTTTAATACCGCTTCTATATTGGATAAGGCTATGGACCGTACCAGAACTGGATGTTTATAAGACCTCACTTCTAGATCTGTTAAAGTGCTCCAACTCAACCTCTATTCCCTGGGTTAAACATGCATTTAGATGGTTTAACAACCTGGGACTTGAAGATTTTTGGGAAAAAAAACCATAAACTTGAGAAAGCCCATTCAAAGTGTTGAAGTGTGTATACTGGTCCTATGTACGTAACGATTACATTACTCACAGAGCTCACGGTTGTTTAACAAATCTCTTTACAGATTTTAAGTGGTATCTGCAATTTGAACCATATTTAGACACCATTCCCGACACTTTAGGCAAAAGCTTATATGCCATATTCCGCTTTGGGTCGTTGCCATTGAATTCTTTGGTGTGTAGATGGGGTACAAAAACAGTTACTTATATATGTCCTGTTTGTGGAGTAACACCTGAAACAGTTGAACATTTTATATTTTTCTGCCCCGCTTATTCTCTTCTCAGGTCTAAGTGGATTTGCAACATTTGCCGTAAAATAGGAATAAGAGATTGTGCTTCTACCTTGAGGATTTTAAAAAGTCACCACTCCACGATTCTAATACATGCTGTTAGCAAGTATTTGCTAGCAGCATGGCGTATCCGCAACTCTGCTATCAGAAATGTGTCTTAATCATGAGTGGACAACTTCTTAAAGATTGTATAGGGGGGGTTGCAGTTACACTGTGTACTGTTTGATGGTTTTTAACTGATCTGTATTTTATCTATTTTCTATATTCTTGATTTTATTACTATTTATTGTATATTCGCTTTGATGATCGACCGATCGAATAAAGCATATGTTAAAACCTAAAAATCAGTTGTGATGGTACTGCCCCAACCCCTAATTCAGGTGCATCAGTTTGTACAATGAATTTCTTGGAGTAACAAGGGCTTTTTAGGACATGTGCAGAGCACATGGCCTGTTTGAGCTCCTCAAAAGCTTTCTGACAGCTAGCTGTCCACAATACCTTCTTAGGCATCTTCTTGCTAGTGAGATCATTAAGAGGGGCTGCTATAGAGCCATAATTCTTGATGAATCTCCTATAGTACCCTGTGAGGTCTAAAAAGGCTCTCACCTGGGTTTGAGTGGTAGGGGGAGCCCAGTCCATGATAGTCTGAAACTTCCCCTATAGTGGTGTAATCTGTTCTCCACCTACCAGGTGGCCCAGATAAACCACTTTCCCCTGCCCTATCTGGCACTTTGAGGCCTTGATAGTGAGGCCTGCCTTTTGCAGGGCCACCAAAACTTTCCATAGGTGGACCAGGTGATCATCCCAGGTTGAGCTAAAGACAGAAATGTCATCTAGACATGCTGCACTAAAAGCTTCCAATCCTTGCAGGACTGTGTTCACCAACCTCTGAAAAATGGCAGGTGCATTTTTCAAACCAAAGGGCATTACTGTGAATTGGTAGTGTCCTCCAATGGTAGAAAATGCAGTCTTGGGTTTATCTTCTGATAACCTAATCTGCCAATACCCTGCAGTTAGATCAAAAGTGCTTAGATACTTGGCAGAAGCCAGTGTGTCTATGAGCTCATCTGCCCTGGGTATGGGGTGAGCATCTGTCTTGGTTACTTGATTGAGCCTCTATAATCTACAGAAAACCTCATCTCCCTCTTTTCATCTTTGGTGTGAGGTTTTGGTACAAGCACAACTGGGCTAGACCAGGGGCTTTCTGAAGTCTCAATCACCTCTAAGTCCAAAAAGTGTTGCACCTATTGTTTAATGCAGTCCCTGACATGGTCAGGCTGCCTATAAATTTTACGTTTGACAGGCAGGCTGTCTCTAGTAACAATTGTATGTTCACACCAGGAAGTTATACCTGGTACAAGTGAAAAGAGGTCAGAAAACTGACTTAAGAGATTGACACAGTTGTCTTTCTGTTCAGCAGTAAGACAATCTGCTAAGACTACTCCCTCCACTAAGCCATCAGCTTCAGTGGTGGAGAAGAGATCACGCTCTTCTTCCTGTCCCTCATCTGTTGCCATGAGCAGGGTGAGATCAGCCCTGTCAAGTAGGGTTTTAGGCGATTGACATGAATCACCCTAAGGGGACTCCTGGCAGTACCTAGGCCTACCAAATAGGTAACCTCACCCTTCTTCTCAACAATTAGATGGGGTCCACTCCATTTGTCCTGGAGTGCTCTTGGGGCCACAGGCTCCAATACCCACACCTTCTGTCCTGGGTGGTACTGAGTCAGGACAGCCTTCTGGTCATGCCATTGCTTTTGCAGCTCCTGGCTGGCCTGAAGGTTTTTACTGGCCTTTTTCATATACTCAGCCATTCTGGATCTTAGGCCAAGTACATAGTCTACTATGTCCTGTATAGGAACTTTTAAAGGTTGTTCCCAACCCTCCTTCATAAGAGCAAGTGGACCTCTTACAGGGTGCCCAAAGAGGAGTTCAAAGGGGCTGAAGCCCGCTCCTTTTTGGGGTACCTCCCTATAAGCAAAAAGGAGGCAAGGTAACAGGACATCCCATCTCCTTCTGAGTTTTTCAGGGAGTCCCATTATCATACCTTTGAGAGTTTTATTAAACCTCTCAACCAGACCATTTGTTTGCAGATGATGAGGAGTTGTGAACTTGTAAGTCACACCACACTCCTTCCACATTGCTTTTAGGTATGCAGACATGAAGTTACTACCTCTGTCTGACACCACTTCCTTAGGAAAACCCACCCTGAAAAAGATTCCCAGGAGGGCCTTTGCCACTGCAGGAGCTGTAGGGGTCCTTAAGGGGATGGCTTCGGGATACCTAGTGGCATGGTCCACTACCACAAGGATGAATCTATTGCCTGAACCTGTTGGAGGGTCAAGGGGGCCAACTATGTCAACCCCTACCCTTTAAAAGGGCACCCCAACCACTGGAAGTGGAATTAGAGGGGCCTTTGAAGTGCCACCAGTCTTGCCACAGGCTTGATAGTTCACACAAGAGCGACAAACCTCTTTTGTGTCTTCTGACAGATGAGGCCAGTGAAACAAGGGGCCAAGTCTTTCCAAAGTTTTCGTCTGGCCCAAATGCCCAGCCAAAGGAATGTCATGTTCCAGGGTAAGAAGAAACTCTCTGTACTGCAGGGGAATGACCAATCTCCTGGCAGCTCCAGGTTTAGGGTCCCTATAGGTTATCTTCCCAATACACCCTAGGGCTATCACTGACATCCCCATTATGCTGTTTGACAGCTTGCTGTCTTAAATCCTCTAATGTGGGACAGGTCTGCTGTGCCACACTCAGCTCTTCCCTGGCAGGCCCCCCTGCACCCAAAAGCTCAGCAGTGTCTATTGCCAGCTCCTCTGGTGTAGGTTCTGCACAGGAAGAGGATTCCTCTTCCTCAAAAGGGGTATCTTCTGTATAGAGGGAGGGATAGTGGGCAGGGATTTACCCTTTCTACCCCTAGCTTTTGGGAGCACTTGGCCCATTGTTCCAGGATCCAAGTTGCCCTGTCCTTTTTGCTTCTTGGCCTGAGCCTTTGTCAAAGCAAAAATATGCCCAGGAATGCCCAGCATTGCTGCATGAGCCTCCAACTCCACTTCTGCCCAAGCTGATGTTTCCAAATCATTGCCCAGTAAGCAATCTACAGGTAATTCAGTGGATACCACAACTTTCTTTGGACCAGTAACTCCACCCCCAGTTTCACTGGCCTAATATGTCAGAGGACACTAAAGAGTTATGTCGCTCTTATGTGACCTGCCAAGCCAGTGGCAAGACTGGTGGCACTCCAAAGGCCCCCTTAATTTTACTTCCAGTTTAATACTGAGGGCCAGGATCAACCTGTTGCTTTTATCAGCAGGAGGGTGACCCCTAGAGAAAAGTGTTGGTCTGCCATAGAGAGGGAGGCCTTTGCTGTGGTCTGGGCACTGAAAAAGTTGAGACCATACCTGTTTGGTACTCACTTTATTGTTCAGACAGACCACAAACCTCTACTTTGGCTAAAACAAATGAAAGGTGAAAACCCTAAATTGTTGAAGTGGTCCATATCCCTACAGGGAATGGATTATACAGTGGAACATAGACCTGAGGGTAACCACTCCAATGCAGATGGACTCTCCAGATATTTCCACTTAGACAATGAAGACTCATCTGGGCAAGGTTAGCCTTCTTGTCCCTCGTTTGGGGGAGGTTGTGTAGGAAAGTACCATCTTGCCTGGCATGTTACCCCCAATTTTACTGTATGTATGTTTGTTTTTGCCTGTGTCACTGGGATCCTGCTAGCCAGGACCCCAGTGCTCATAAAGGATGCTAACAGTATTATTATGGGCGTCAGTCACTTGGTACTGATGACCAAGTAGGTGTTGCTCAGGGGCTACCCGTTTTTCCAACACCATAGTGACACTGGCACCAGTGTCCCTGTAGGCCTCAACCTGAACACCATTTATTAGGGGTAGTCGCTTGTATTTATCCATTTTAAGGGAACAAACAACCAGGGTGGCAAGGTCAATGCCACCATCTGAGACTAAAACAGCCTCAGTGGTCTCCCTAACTAGGCCAACCCCCTCTACATTAACAAAAGTGAGCCCAGCTACATCCTTAGATTGGCTGTTAGTAGTAGGAGGTTTGGTGTTCCTCTTGGGACAAGTGACATCACTTGCCCAATGGCCTTTGATTTTACACAGATAACACCAAGGCTTTTTCTGTTGGTTGGAAGAAGATTTGGGCCCACCTCCAGAAGATTTTTGGGGGCCTGATGAAGACTCTGATTTTGTATCTTTGTCCCCACCCTTATCATGAGACTTACCATCCTTCTTCTTGTTTTTGTTCCCCCTGTATGAATTTTCCTGCTCACCCGTGTTCTGACCCATTTGTCTGCCTTCTTTTCCAATTCTTGGGGAGAGGTCAGATCTGAGTATACCATATATGTAGGAGGCTGGCCTACCTTAAAGTGGGTACCTGATGGCACTTACACCTTGTGCCAGGTCCAGTTATCCCTTATTAGTAGATTAGTAGTGTTCTGGCAGCTTAGGTTGATAGAGGTAGCTATAGCAGAGCAGCTTAGGCTGAACTAGGAGACATTCAAAGCTCCTACTATACCACTTATATCATATAGCACTATATCACAAGAAACACAATACTCAGAGTTACAAAAAAAAGGTTAAATTATTTTATTGACAATATGCCCAAAGTATCTCAGGGGATACACTCCCTTAGGAGGTAAGTAAAATACACAAAATATACACACAAACCAAAATCAGGTAAATTAACAGTTAGAAAAGTAGTGCAAACACTGCAGAATACAATAGGATGCAATAGGACACAATAGGCCTAGGGGCAACACAAACCATATACTCCAAAAGTGGAATGCGAACCACGAATGGACCCCAGGCCTAGTGCAGTGTGTAGAGGATTGCTGGGAGTGTAAGAAAACACTAAGGGTGTCCAAGATACCCCAACCCAAGACCCTGAAAAGTAGGAGTAAAGTTACCCTACTACCCCAGAAAGACAGTTAAGTCAAGATAGGGGATTCTGAAAGGACAACAACTGCCTGCAAAGCACTGAAGATGGATTCCTGGACCTGAGGACCTGTAAAGGAAGGGGACCCAGTCCAAGAGTCACGCAAGTGTCCATGGGGGGCAGGAGCCCACTAAACCCCGAATGAAGGTGCAAAAGGGCTGCCTCTGGGTGGAAGAAGCCAAAGATTCTGCAACAACAGAAGGTGTCAGGAACTTCTCCTTTGGTCAGAAGATGTCCCATGTTGTGCTGGAGGAATCAGAGTTGTTTTCACGCAGAAAGACAGCAAACAAGCCTTGCTAGCTGCAAGAGTCAGGTTGAAGATCATGGGTGCTGCCCGGGCCCAGGAATGACCAGGTGGTCGCCCCTTGGAGGAGGAGACAGAGGGGGCACTCAGCAGCACAGAGAGCTCATGCAGAAGCAGGCAGCATCCGCAGAAGCACCTGAACAGGCGTTCAATAAATCTGAGCACAGTGGCCGTCTCAATACAACAAAAGAGAGTCCCACGAAGTCGGTGTTCAACTCAGTGAGTTGAGAAATGCAGGACGGAGTGCTAGGGACCTGGGCTATGCTGTGCCTGAAGGATTCCTTGCCAAAGTGCACAGAAGCCCTACAGCTGCAGATCACGCAGTACACAGGATTACTGTCTGGCGTGGGAAGGCGAGGACTTACCTCCACCAAATTTGGATAGAAGGACCACTGGACTGTAGGGGTCACTTGGATCCAGCTCCTGTGTTCCAGGGACCACCCTCGTCAAGATGAGAGGGGACCCAGAGGACCGGTGATGCAGACGTTTGGTGCCTCCGTTAGCAGGGGGAAGATTCCGTCGACCCACAGGAGATTTCTTCTTGGCTTCCAGTGCAAGGTGAAGGCAGACAGCCCCCAGAGCATTCACCACCAGGAAACAGTTGAGAAAGCCAGCAGGATTAGGCGCTACAATGTTGCTTGTAGTCATTTTGCTACTTTGTTGCGGTTTTGCAGGGATCCTGGAGCAGTCAGCGGTCGATCCTTGACAGAAGTTGAAGCGAGAGATGCAGAGGAACTCTGGTGAGCTCTTGCATTCGTTATCTGAAGAGAAACCCACAGGAGAGACCCAAAATTGCCCTCAGAGGAGGATTGGCCACCTAACCAGGTAAGCACCTATCAGGAGGGGTCTCTGATGTCACCTGCTGGCACTGGCCACTCAGAGGCCTCCATTGTGCCCTCACACCTCTGCATTCAAGATGGCAGAGGTCTGGGACACACTGGAGGAGCTCTGGGCACCAATCCTGGGGTGGTGATGGACAGGGAAGTGGTCACTCCCCTTTCCTTTGTCCAGTTTTGCACCAGAGCAGGGGCTGGGGGATCCCTGAACCGGTGTAGACTGGCTTATGCAAGGAGGGCACCATCTGTGCCCTTCAGAGCATTTCCAGAGGCTGGGGGAGGCTACTCCTCCCCAGCCCTTAACACCTATTTCCAAAGGGAGAGGGTGTAACACCCTCTCTCAGAGATAATCCTTTGTTCTGCCTTCCTGGGACTGTGCTGCCCAGACCCCAGGAGGGCAGAAACCTGTCTGAGGGTTGGCAGCAGCAGTTGCTGCAGAGAAAACCCCAGAAAGCTAGTTTGGCAGTACCCGGGGTCCATGCTGGAGCCAGGGGGATGTATGGGATTGGCACCCCAATACCAGATTTGGCATGGGGGACAATTCCATGATCTTAGACATGTTACATGGCCATATTCGGAGTTACCATTGTGAAGCTACATATAGGTATTGACCTATATGTAGTGCACGCATTTAATGGTGTCCCCGCACTCACAAAGTCCGGGGAAATTGCCCTGAACAATGTGGGGGCACCTGGGCTAGTGCCAGGGTGCCCTCACACTTAGTAACTTTGAACCTAACCTTCACTAAGTGAGGGTTAGACATACAGGTGACTTATAGGTTACTTAAGTGCAGTGTAAAATGGCTGTGAAATAACGTGGATGTTATTTCACTCAGGCTGCAGTAGCAGTCCTGTGTAAGAATTGTCTGAGCTCCCTATAGGTGGCAACAGAAATGCTGCAGCCCATAGGGATCTCTTGGAACCCCAATACCCTGGGTACCTAGGTACCATATACTAGGGAATTATAAGGGTGTTCCAGTGTGCCAATTAGAATTGGTGAAAATGGTCACTAGCCTGCAGTCACAATTTTAAAAGCAGGGAGAGCATAAACACTGAGGTTCTGGATAGCAGAGCCTCAGTGATACAGTTAAGCACCACACAGGGAACACATATAGGCCACAAACTATGAGCACTGGGGTCCTGGCTAGCAGGATCCCAGTGACACAGGCAAAAACCAACTGACACACAAGTAAAAATGGGGGTAACATGCCAGGCAAGAGGGTGCTTTCCTACACATATTCTGGTGCAACAAGTCAGACACACAATTGTTGAGAATATGCTCTCTCAGAATTAGATTATATAGACCCTCATAACCAGACACTTTGCTGCCATGTACCCAACCTTCTAAAGCCTTCCCTGAACAGTCCACAAAGTCTCTCCAATCTTGTGAAGACTCTCTTCTGGTTTCTCTGAACTTAATCCTATATTGTTCAGTGGTTAACCCAAATCCATCCAAGATTGCTGTGTGTGACCCTGCAGTGATATTTGCGTTTTCACCACTGACTCCGTGGCGCACCACCTTGCACTTGGCTTAGCTGTCCACCATCACATTAGCAGTCACCAGTTACAGACTCCATTTTGCATTCAGCTTAGCCATAGCTTCACCGCCAGGTTAAAGGTGCAGGTAGTTTTCTGCACAAAACATGTTATGCAACGTGTTTCTATTCTACATGTCTGCTTGTTCTTTTCTCACCAAAGAACTAGGACATAACATGGAGAAGTCAGTCAGCAAGATAAGGATGCACTAGAATGATGTTTATGGTACAGCAGGGAACGGTTTAGTTTTGGGAAAGACACCTTGAGATTCTGGACAAGTTCTGACGTGTTTCTTTCAAAGCTGGCCTAAAATAGCCAGCATTTTTTAATACTTCTTGGAGAGTTGAAGAGGTTTTTCTAGAAATCTCCTTCCTTGCTTATTTGAGGTATATAAGAGACCCAGGTCAACAGTGGGAGATTCAGAGACCTCAATCAGGATTGAGACGTTGAATACCTGATATATTTCCTGTGAGGGTATATCTCTCTTTCTCGTTGCAGTCGAACCGGGGTCGAAGACTTGCTGGCAGGAGAAGGATGACGCACCAGATAGGCACCACGGTAATGCATTTTTATTAATTATTTGCTTTGCATTGTGTATGAATATATATATATATATATATATATATATATATATATATATATATATATATATATATATACATATATATATATATACCTCTTTGCATGTATATATTTGCTGTTTATAGATTGAAGATTCTTTGTACATGTTCTTACTTCATTGTTGCACATTTTGAAAGTGCACTTTCGGTTATATTGACCTTCCTTCACAAGCCTTGTGAAAAGATGTAATAAATGTCTTCTTCAGACCAAAAAGTGCATTCCAGAAAATCTTTTTTGACTCCTCTCAATGTGTGTATTTTGGTTCGGTAAACAGTAAAGCAAAACACTTTGGCGAAGATCGGCAGGGGGAATATTTATAAGTTGAAAGTATACGTTTAAAAGTGAAAATATGTTTAGCAAGAAATCTAAACTATCTGCTTCTAAAAACGTGTGTGAACAGGGTGTTTTTCAAATTCCTGGATGGGGCTGGGCACACTCTGATGTATTAGCCAATGATTTTTCACATTAGTCTGGTTTATCGGAGAGACGGGATGAATGTTTGAATGAAGCAAAATCAGTAGATGTTTTGTCTTGCTCAAGAAAAGCACAGGTTGAAGGGAATGATCTTTCAGTTCTTGGTAGACAGGGTGGATACTTCTGTCTGCCTACATAAAAATGCATGAAAAATGTAAACAGTTAGACAGGGTGAATGAACAGTTAGAGAAGCAGCTTGTTGATTCAAAGAATACTGTAACCATGTTGTCTTGTCCGAATAAATTATTGCAAGATAAGGCAGACACGTACCAAAACATTGCAGAACGTGCTGCCATCAAAGTAGCTCAAAACAAATATCGTAAACGTGGAGGAAGGATAAATCAGAAAAAGGTTATTTTAGTCATTGCCAATGCTGGTTTGGACTGATGCCCAGATTCGTATTGAGATAACATTTGGACCAGCAGTGATCTTACAAACTCCAGTGATGAGGACAGTAAAAAAAGGTGGGAAACAGAGGAACCTACAGGAGCTGAACGTAGTGCATGCACAGCCAATATTTAGACGAAAATTGAAGCACACATCACATAATTCTAAGGAATTCATTTCAATCAGGGATTGAAATGAATTCCTTAGAAGATTACACACACAAAGAAGTCAATGATATCATAGATTGATTTAATCAACGGGTGGGAGAGTCAGTACTTACATGGTGCGGTTGTTCGATTGTGGTGCTTCAGGGGTTATGCTTGATATAGGGGACTCTTCTAAATTCTTCTAAAATCTGCACTCTAAGCACAGACCCCCTCATACAGGAACAGTTTAGAAGTTTTCAGGGTCCACACCAAATTACTTTGCTGCAGTTAGCCTCTGAGGGCTGCAATCATAAGTACCCTACAGAATCTGATTAGCCACCTAATGATAAACCCTGGTAGGCATTAAAAGATGCAATGCAGAGACTTAAAGAGGAAAGTATGAAAACTGCCATTTTCCTGAACCATTTGTTATATGGACCACTCGCTATCTCAGTGAACAACAGAATTATTCGCCTTGCTCCACCAGCCTACAAACAAGTGTTCATGACTCTCCTAATTTATCAGACGGGGCAGGCTTTAAAAAACGTGCTAGAGGCTGTCAAAGAGTGAGGGGATTTAGGACAATGGGATGAACTTGAGAGATCTTCAAGATCTGAGGGTCGCACAGCTAACAACAGAGTGTCCAGGAGAGATATGTTTACAGCGTTACTAAAAGATGATGTCAAGAAAGAGCAGATTGATGGGATAGATACCAAAAGCTTGTGAGAGATGTACAGTTAAAGAGATTTGGATCGAAAGGAAGGCAGCAGAAAGGTAAACAAGCAAGATAACAAGTGTGAAACACAGAGAAAGTCACACTTATCAGGGTAAGGAAAAGAAAGGGAGAAAAATGTTTCCTCACGCGAGAGAGAGGAAAACCTGGACAATGACTGGTTAACTTTTGAGAACAGGGACGGAGGTGAGCCTGCTCGCAAATATGAAAGCATCCAGACCTCACTTGGGCAAAGGTTGACAGGTTTAAATCAAACTAGTAAACTTGCCAAGCTCCGGTACCACGTTGGGCTCATCAGGATAACAGACCTCATGTTGATTTAGAAATACATTGGAAACATAAAAACGTGCAAAAGGTTTTAGCCTTAGACAACACTGGGGCGGAGGCCTCTTTGATTTATGGAAACTCTAGGAAGTTTAAGGGACCACATTACACCATCACAGGGTTGGGGGAAGGCAGACCCGCTGTGCAAACTACAGTACAAATGAAAATAGGGAGAACAGCAAAAAGAGAATATACTGTGCTGATTGTTCCTCTTTCGGAATACATACTGGGAATTGACATTTTGAAAAGAATGACTTTGTATCTGGATGATGATTGTTATCAGTTTGGAACAAAAAGATACATTTCAGTGGCAGCCATGAGAGTGGGTCGTTTAACAATTCCCCCATTGAAGCTGCCCCTGGAAACTAAAGTAATTCATTTGAAACAGTGCTGCATTCCTGGAGGGCATGGTAAAATAAGTGAAATCAAAAAAGACATGATTGAGGCTGGTGTGATAGCTCCAACAAGTACTGAATGGAACAATCCCCTCTGGTCGGTTAAACGACCTGACGGGTGGCACAGAATGACAATTGATTACCGCAAGCTGAAAAAACATACACCCCTTTGACAGCCACGATCCCAGACACGATCACTTTGATTGAACGAATACAGAAACATACAGGGACATGGTATGCTACCATTTATATTGCCAACGCGTTCTTCTCTATACCCTTGGCGCCAGAATGTCAAGAGCAATTCTCATTTTTGCACAGTGGAATACAGTTTTGTATGTTATCTTTGCCAATGGGGTGCATACATAGTCCCACTATCTGTCACCAGCTGGTGTCAGAGCACCTGGATGAAGTATCTGTCATTCCAGGTGAGCAATTGTCTGATTACATTGATGATGTGATGATTCAGGGAGAGACAGAAGAACAGGTGCAGATTCAGTTGAAGAGAGTGGTGGAACTCTTGCAGAGTAAGGGGTGGATGATTAACATAGATAAGACACAAGGACCTCCTCAAAATGTGAAGTTTTTAGGCATTCAGTGGAATCTGGAACA
This sequence comes from Pleurodeles waltl, assembly GCF_031143425.1. Classification (NCBI taxonomy): domain Eukaryota; kingdom Metazoa; phylum Chordata; class Amphibia; order Caudata; family Salamandridae; genus Pleurodeles; species Pleurodeles waltl. Next base: position 480,537,821 of record NC_090449.1, on the reverse strand, counting down.
CAGAGAGGTGTTACCGCAAGCAAAACAAAAGATTATCGAGTTTGCCCCACCCCACACTAAGCAGGAGACACAGACATTTATAGGGTTGTTTGGTTTTTGGAGACAACACATCCCTCATTTGAGTCAGATTTTGGCCCCTCTGTACAAAGTGACAAGGAAGAAACATAAGTTTGAATGACAAGCAATGTGCTTTTGATTTGGCAAAGGAAGCAATTCAACAGGCTTTAGACTTATGGCCAGTGCAGGAGGGAGACATTGTGTTACATCTAACTGTTCAGGGACAATATGCAAATTGGAGTATGTGGCAAAAACAAGGAAGGACGAAGGTTCCTAGAAAACTACCTGACTCTGGGGAGTGCTATACTCCTTTTGAAAAACAGCTTTTGGCCTGTTATTGGGCTCTAGTGGATACTGAGCAAATAACACTAGGTCATAATGTAATTCTGAGACATGAAATACCAATCATGCAGTGGGTGCTGAGTTCACCTAAATCTCACTGTATAGGACATGCACAAGAGGCTAGTATCATACACTAGAAATGGTACATACAAGACAGGGCTCGAGTAGGACCAGCAGGCACTGCAGCCCTACATGAACAGTGTCACAAACCCTGTACCGGATGAGGAGAGGGTGCAGGAGGTACCACAGGAAAAAGAGTCACCAGTGAGATGGGGTGCACCATTTGAATCCTTGTCCCTTGAGGATAGGAAGCATGTATGGTTTACTGATGGTTCATCCAAATACATGGGTACCAAAAGACATTGGAAAGCAGTGTCATATAATCCAGTTACCAAAAAGTTGTTAATAACAGACACCGCCGCACTCAGAAAGTCCATAGATAAATCAGTCCTTCAGTTGAAAATAGTTGCAAAATGGTCCTTTATTATAAGGCATCAGCATAGGTCCATCGAGTAATCAATGTTCCTTAACCACAGCTATCATACTCAGTTGGATGAACATCTTTGCATAAGCAAGCCAAAACATGTTTTGTCACAATAAGTGACTTTTTCAAGGCTGCAAGGTATATACAACAGTTATGGTAATAAATACCCTACCAAAGAACGTTCGAGGATGATAGCATGTTAAAATAGAGTGCGAGAGTACAAATGGTGACTCATGAGTCATGAGGAGAAAAGGTGGTAAGTTGCCTGAATACCAATAAGAAAGGGAAGTAGTGAGAGAGATGGTTGTAAATCCTTACCTATTATATAAGTAGGAAAGTCAAAGTACCCAGTGTCAGCATATCCTGAGTGGCATAACATAGTAGTGATAGCATAGGAAACGTGTTACAGATAAAATATTGTATTAAAACCCCATCACCAACATCAGGGAGTTATCTAGAAATGGCGATAGTGTATCATAACTGAGAAATGAAGAAGAGCATACCTCAAAACAAAGGCGCGGTCCGGAAAGTGCCAAATGAATGTAGAAAGAAGATAAAATATGCTTCAGAGATATGGTTTTGAGTAACTTGCTCATTGTAAGGAAATGCCTCCTTGGCATGGTTGCCCCCTGACTTTTTGCCTTTGCTGATGCTATGTTTACAATTGAAAGTGTGCTGAGGCCTGCTAACCAGGCCCCAGCACCAGTGTTCTTTCCCTAACCTGTACTTTTGTATCCACAATTGGCAGACCCTGGCATCCAGATAAGTCCCTTGTAACTGGTACCTCTAGTACCAAGGGCCCTGATGCCAAGGAAGGTCTCTAAGGGCTGCAGCATGTCTTATGCCACCCTGGAGACCTCTCACTCAGCACAGACACACTGCTTGCCAGCTTGTGTGTGCTAGTGAGGACAAAACGAGTAAGTCGACATGGCACTCCCCTCAGGGTGCCATGCCAGCCTCTCACTGCCTATGCAGTATAGGTAAGACACCCCTCTAGCAGACCTTACAGCCCTAAGGCAGGGTGCACTATACCATAGGTGAGGGTACCCGTGCATGAGCATGGTACCCCTACAGTGTCTAAACAAAACCTTAGACATTGTAAGTGCAGGGTAGCCATAAGAGTATATGGTCTGGGAGTTTGTCAAACACGAACTCCACAGCACCATAATGGCTACACTGAAAACTGGGAAGTTTGGTATCAAACTTCTCAGCACAATAAATGCACACTGATGCCAGTGTACATTTTATTGTAAAATACACCCCAGAGGGCACCTTAGAGGTGCCCCCTGAAACTTAACCGACTATCTGTGTAGGCTGACTAGTTTTAGCAGCCTGCCACAAACCGAGACATGTTGCTGGCCCCATGGGGAGAGTGCCTTTGTCACTCTGAGGCCAGTAACAAAGCCTGCACTGGGTGGAGATGCTAACACCTCCCCCAGGCAGGAATTGTCACACCTGGCGGTGAGCCTCAAAGGCTCACCTCCTTTGTGCCAACCCAGCAGGACACTCCAGCTAGTGGAGTTGCCCGCCCCCTCCGGCCAGGCCCCACTTTTGGCGGCAAGGCCGGAGAAAATAATGAGAAAAACAAGGAGGAGTCACTGGCCAGTCAGGACAGCCCCTAAGGTGTCCCGAGCTGAAGTGACTCTAACTTTTAGAAATCCTCCATCTTGCAGATGGAGGATTCCCCCAATAGGGTTAGGATTGTGACCCCCTCCCCTTGGGAGGAGGCACAAAGAGGGTGTACCCACCCTCAGGGCTAGTAGCCATTGGCTACTAACCCCCCAGACCTAAACACGCCCTTAAATTTAGTATTTAAGGGCTACCCCGAACCCTAGAAAATTAGATTCCTGCAACTACAAGAAGAAGGACTGCCTAGCTGAAAACCCCTGCAGAGGAAGACCAGAAGACGACAACTGCCTTGGCTCCAGAAACTCACCGGCCTGTCTCCTGCCTTCCAAAGATCCTGCTCCAGCGACGCCTTCCAAAGGGACCAGCGACCTCGACATCCTCTGAGGACTGCCCCTGCTTCGAAAAGACAAGAAACTCCCGAGGACAGCGGACCTGCTCCAAGAAAGGCTGCAACTTTGTTTCCAGCAGCTTTGAAAGAACCCTGCAAGCTGCCCGCAAGAAGCGTGAGACTTGCAACACTGCACCCGGCGACCCCGACTCGGCTGGTGGAGATCCAACACCTCAGGAGGGACCCCAGGACTACTCTGATACTGTGAGTACCAAAACCTGTCCCCCCTGAGCCCCCACAGCGCCGCCTGCAGAGGGAATCCCGAGGCTTCCCCTGACCGCGACTCTTTGAATCCAAAGTCCCGACGCCTGGGAGAGACCCTGCACCCGCAGCACCCAGGACCTGAAGGACCGGACTTTCACTGGAGAAGTGACCCCCAGGAGTCCCTCTCCCTTGCCCAAGTGGAGGTTTCCCCGAGGAATCCCCCCCTTGCCTGCCTGCAGCGCTGAAGAGATCCCGAGATCTCTCATAGACTAACATTGCGAACCCGACGCCTGTTTCTACACTGCACCCGGCCGCCCCCGCGCTGCTGAGGGTGAAATTTCTGTGTGGGCTTGTGTCCCCCCTGGTGCCCTACAAAACCCCTCTGGTCTGCCCTCCAAAGACGCGGGTACTTACCTGCAAGCAGACCGGAACCGGGGCACCCCCTTCTCTCCATTCTAGCCTATGTGTTTTGGGCACCACTTTGAACTCTGCACCTGACCGGCCCTGAGCTGCTGGTGTGGTGACTTTGGGGTTGCTCTGAACCCCCAACGGTGGGCTACCTTGGACCAAGAACTGAACCCTGTAAGTGTCCTACTTACCTGGTAAAACTAACAAAAACTTACCTCCCCCAGGAACTGTGAAAATTGCACTGTGTCCACTTTTAAAACAGCTATTTGTCAATAACTTGAAAAGTATACATGCAATTTTTATGATTTGAAGTTCCTAAAGTACTTACCTGCAATACCTTTCGAATGAGATATTACATGTAGAATTTGAACCTGTGGTTCTTAAAATAAACTAAGAAAAGATATTTTTCTATAACAAAACCTATTGGCTGGATTTGTCTCTGAGTGTGTGTACCTCATTTATTGTCTATGTGTATGTACAACAAATGCTTAACACTACTCCTTGGATAAGCCTACTGCTCGACCACACTACCACAAAATAGAGCATTAGTATTATCTATTTTTACCACTATTTTACCTCTAAGGGGAACCCTTGGACTCTGTGCATGCTATTCCTTACTTTGAAATAGCACATACAGAGCCAACTTCCTACACTCATGGTAGTCACAAGAAAGAAAAGTGGAAGTTATGTGAGACCATGATAAGTCTCAAATCTATGAAGGAACAAAATTCTAGGTAAGATTTGAGACCGTAAAATATCTATAAAGTACACAAAGATTATAAAAGTTAGGCGGAAGTGGCAGGGACTAAATGTGCACTGTTTAATATATATAGATGGCAAATGTTATAAAACTAGTACGCACAAGTATCTTAAAGTGCAAAAAGTAGGGTTAAATATACATGGAAAATGTTGTAAAAATGATTAGCACGAATATCTAGGAGTGCAAAAAGTAATAGTAAACCTAGTAAACGATCGACAAATGAAGTAAGGGCAATTGGTGCAATCCAATATTGTAGGAAACTAACCGAGGGCAAAAGTAAGCCCATTACAGAGTAAATATGTAAGGGGCTTTCCATTAAAAATAACTGAAAGTACGAGCCAGAAGCTGTGCCTCAAAACTGCTGTTATGCCTGTATATAATACGAGCAGCAGTAATAGTGGTAAAACGGTCTGTCTTAGAACGAAAAGTTCATGGAGAAACCAACAGGTAATGTGTTTAACTTAGCTAATCTCGGAGTACATGTCGAGGAAGATAAAATGGTCTGTCGTAAAACGAAAGTCCACAGAGAAACCACGAGTAATATGTTATTAAGTTAGCTTACCTCAGAGTACATGCCGAGGAAAGTGTCGACGTGGAGACGAGTAAGAGAGCGTTGGCCATGTTAATAAGCCATTTTAGGGCTCTGTGGGCATGGACATAGAAGGGGGGGGAGCAGAATGAGGGAAGTAAAAAATGGCAGCCATTTTGGAGTGTAGTAGAAGTAAATTATAAAGAAACGAACAAACAAAGGGAAAGGTAATTATTGATTCATGTCAAATAATTAGCATGCCCTGATACTACATGTGGATGAGCGTACTAGCATAAAGATATATATTAAAATGTCGGCCATTAATAGAAGACCCCAGATCACCTACACCAGCGGCCAAACACTTAGAAATACGTTATGCCCCAGTTACATTGAGATGAACACATATAATCAATCTTCTATTTGGCTACCATCCCAACCTTGCGTTTTTTTTAGGTGCTCGTGTTGCAATGTCTGTCAATTTGTCATGGACAAACTGGTTACGTTTCCATATAACTCTACACACATGTATGAAATACGACAGTTTATTAATTGTAACAGTAAATTCACGGTGTACTGTATCATTTGCTTATGTGGACTTATCTATGTGGGAAGTACTATTCGTCCTCTTAAAGAACGAATTCAAGAGCACATTAGAGCCATTAGGAAAAATCACCCTAACTACCCTTTGGCTGTCTATTATAATTCAGCCATATTAAATCTGAGGTTCTAGGGATCAGATTCCATGGCATCACACGCATCACCAGTGAGGCTAGAGGGGGCAATTTGGTCGCCAAGCTCAGAAAATGTGAAGCCAAATGGATCATCAAACTTCGTGCGGTTGATCTGGGCCTTAACGTGGACAGGGAACTACATGTTTTTCTCTAGTACATACTTCAATTAATGTTGGTTTGTGCTGGTTGGCATATATATATATATATATATATATATATATATATATATATATATACATGCTTTTCAGAACTTCTTTTTGGAATACTATCTGATTGTATCATAATTTTGTCATTCCTCCACTAACTCTTTATTAATTATATTGGAGGTTGTTACTATGTCATCACATTCAAGCTATTTTGTTTTCTTTTGGTACTTGTATTTATTTATGTTACTTATAGCTCTCTGTTGCATTGTATACAATATTTTAGGCCATATTTTTTGCTTATACTCAAGCATATAATTGTGGGAATATACATGTCTGTTTCTACATGTTTATTTTTATACTTTTCCCCTCACCTTTGTTAAGCTTGCGTCAATATTGCTGTTACTATGTTTACCCTGTATAGCGATTTACTAATTGCAGATGACTTAGTTTGTTATGGAATCACACTATGCATTTTTCTTCTTATTGGTATTAGTATTGTATTTCACTTCACTTCCCATCTTCCTCTTTACTTTCTCTTCTCTATACACCTTAATATTATCGCCAATTAAAACACATGCTTGACTATACTTTATATATGATTAGGATATTTGTTTCTCTCTTTCACTATTTTCCGCCTTTTCCTTTATTCATGGAGCTCCTTTATGACTCACCGATATGGCTGATATTTTAATATATATCTTAACGCTAGCACGCTCATCCAAATGTAGTACCGGGGCATGCTAATTATTTGACATAAATCAATAATGACCTTTTACCCTTTGTTTGTTCGTTTGTTTTTAATGTACTTCTACTACACTCCAAAATGGCTGCCATTTTTGAGTTCCCTCATTCTGCTTCCCCCCCTTCTATGTCCATGCCCAAAGCGCGCCTTTGCTTTGAGGTATGCTTTTCTTCATTTCTTAAGCTTTAAATAGAAAGAGTACACTGTCCCAATATAAATGTATGCAGAGCCAAGAGATCCCAGTATTTTCAGGAGAGCCCTCAAACATCCACTAGGATGCTGAGCTTCATCATTCGGCAATCTCCTCGTCAGACCGGTACTGCAATGTCTGGCAGACCACCCCGATCAAGGTGGTGGTACTCAACCGAAGATGGTATAGCAGATGTGGTTTGGTCTGCCGAAAAAAACTGACTATTAGAAAAAAGTAGAAGAGACAAATGAGTTAAAATTGGCTCTGAGCCTTAAGCATCATAATTTAATGACTCAGGAGAAGGATCAGGCCAAGATTAAAAAAGAAAAGAGGGGAGTAGAAATGGGGAATAATGTCCCACTGTACTCCAAGGAAGGAAAAAGGTAGTGTACCTACTCCTAGCATAATCGGGTCAACATGTTTCGCGCCTCTATGGGCAAAAGCTAATCCCTTGGCACTTCATCAGGACCGTGATAACTACTTCTCCTATTTATCTAAAGAAAAATAAGTGCTGGAAAGTCACTTACTGAACGAGGACTACCTGTCACCGTCAATTGGTCAATAGGTCACCCTGCATGAAAGTGAAAACATAGACATTCCTTAGTGTCTAAAAAAACTGCTAAAAAGTGATGCACACAGTCTGAACCCGATCCAAGGTGTGGCACAATGGACATGACAAGGAAGGCTTACCAACCCATAGTAGAGAATAGGCATCTTAGGAACACGCAAGCCTCAAACCAAAGGAGAATTACTAGGTGTAAAAAAAATATATACATTATAATAATGCATGGATAGAGTACACATATGCAGGTAATTTAAAAGGACACACAGTCGTTAAGTTGGGTTACCATTCATAACAAAAACATACTGGTGCTGATACCGCTATAAATCATAGACATCATGACCCAAAACAGGTAGGGCTGCTCTCTAATAGACCACTATGTGCGTCAAAATATCAAACATTGTGTAGAAAAACATAATAATAATGTTATTACTATTATCCAAAATAAACTGGTACTAAAGCAGTTGGTAAAGTGTTGAAAACACAACTAATAAAGGGAAAAGCTGGTCGCTGTCAGATCATTATTTGTAACAATAGTTGTGCAGGTAAAAGCGATCGTGTCTTAGCCAGAGAATAAACTTGTATGGAAACAGACATGGTCGCCAATATAAGTCGGTAAAAACCAAACTTGTATTACGGGAAAAACAAAGAGGAAGCACTTACTTGTGTCTCACTCCGGTCCCTCAGTGAACCTGCCCTGAGTCGCGTGCCTGTAGACAATGGTACAGCGGCTCGGCAGGTTACAAATAGCCGGTAATTGACGCATGAACACTCACGTCTAAACCGGCACTAGTCAGTAATAAGTTGTGTCCGACTGCGATCAAAGAGATCGAAGACGGACTAATAGTGGACCAGATGGCGGCCATCTTGCTGGTAAAAAAGAATATATTTGTCCAACAAGAAACGTGTGGAGGCCATATCCGAGATCATACAGAACACCAAAAATGGGTGTTCAATGACAACCATTATGTATCCAAAACATGGAGATTAAATGGAAACCACAATAAAATAATGTGGTTGGTTTTGTGGAAAGAAAGATAAACATGTTTGACCCAGCTACTGACAAAGTGTGGCCCTGAGAAGTGGAGGACAGGAAAACAAGGAAATGGGCATGATATTCCGAACCCATGTAGATGATAAGAAAACATCAAAAAATTGAAAAAAAACAATGCTGGTAATTGTCAAAAACGGTGAGCAGACTATATGATACAGCTCATTTACGGTGAAACAGTGCACAACAGTAGCTCATCATTCAAGCCCTCACTAGGGTGGTCATTACAACCCTGGCGGACGGTGTTAAAGCGGCGGTAAGACCGCCATCAGGTCGGCGGTAAACAAATTGCAACTAGGACCGTTGCGGAAACCTCCAACAAAGACAGCCACTTTAACACTCTGACCGCCACCGCGGTACAAACAAACAGCGCGGCGGTCACCGCCAACAGACAGGCGGAAGACAAAGTACCGCCCACAGTATCACAACCTACCAATCTGCCACCTTTTCCTGGGCGGATTCACCGCGGACAAAAACACGGGGGTAACAGGACTTCGAAGGAAAAACGCTCACCTCTACACACCCCATGAGGAATCCGGACACCATGGAACCAGAGCTGCAGATCCTGCCAGCCCTTATCTTCTTGCTCCTCTACCAGGAGCACGAACGCCGGCGGCAAAGACAACAGTGAGTACTGCACCTATGACACAGGGGAGGGGGAGGGAAAAAACAGGGACACGCAACACGCAACACCCCCACCCTCACCCACGACAACACACACACTACTACAGCATGATACATTATAGTTACACCCCCCGACCCCCCGGAAGAATGCAAAGACAAAAGAAAATGAGTGTGACCATTGTAATATATTAAAATCAAGTACACAAAAATATATATATACACTATAAACAAAATATACACCAACAAGTCCGTGGAACACTGGGCCCACACGGTATGGGCGAGGCCCACAAAAGATCCACGACCATGACGGAGAGAACACTGCAGGGGCATTAGAGAGCAAGAAAACAGGCACCTCAGGGGGAGGGAAGGGGGGGGCACCTCAGTCGGTTGAGTGCACATTGCCAAATCCACGAGAGGGCCACATGCCCACTGTTCCATCCTGGGGAGTGCAAAGCCACAGTCTCTCAAGTCTCTACAGTGGGTGGGTTGCCCACTGTTCCATCCTGGGGAGTGCAAAGCCACAGTCTCTCAAGTCTCTACAGTCTCTCAAGTCTCTACAGTGGGTGGGTTGCCCACTGTTCCATCCTGGGGAGTGCAAAGCCACAGTCTCTCAAGTCTCTACAGTGGGTGGGTTGCCCACTGTTCCATCCTGGGGAGTGCAAAGCCACAGTCTCTCAAGTGGATGACAGTCTCCACTTGTTCTGGAGGGGGCATGGTGCCCAGAGTGATTCATCCTGCTAAGGACTGAGGTAGTGGATGACAGTCTCCACTGGTTCTGGAGGGGGCATGGTGCCCAGAGTGCTTCATCCTGCTAAGGACTGAGGTAGTGGATGCGTCTCTCTACTGGTTCTGGAGGGGGCATGGTGCCCAGAGTGAAAGAAGAGTGGCCAGGGCACACCAATAGCATGAATACTGATCCTTATAATGTTCAAGAATAAGTAGAAAGTTTGTTCTTGGAAGATGGTGTGTAGATATTTATTATAAGTGCAGGTAGAAAGTAGAAATCTCAATCAAAAGACTGCGTTGTACAAAATGACCATGTTTCCAGAGCAGCCAGATGGTGATAAATGGTCAAAGTTACAATAGGATGTTCGAATGTAACAATAAGTCCATACAGCAAAACAGCCAACACGTGTTTCGTCTTCAAGACTTTGTCAAGGCTGTGGAAACATAGATGAAAAATACATACATGTCGGTATAGTATAATTGCGCAAGGTGACTTCACAAAATCTAAAATTCTTTGTACAGAGGTAAAGAGAACAATCCGAGCGAATGTGCAATAGAATTGTGTGAATTAAGTGCAGGGATGCGTATCGTTAATGTGACGACCAGAATGTAGTGTGAAGGCCTCAATAGGTCTTATAGGTGACTAATTGAATCACGTTCCAGAAGAAAAAGGCAAACAAGTCAGTCTAGAGTGGAATAAAACTGCAACATCATGCGAGGTGAGATTGTCATAAATGTGTCTACACAGTGTGATACAGTACATGTGCTTTAAATTTTTTTTAGAAAACATTGAATCTTAGTGGTGAAGAAACAAGGGGGATGCGAAGTGTGTTGTGATGTGGATAGAAGATCTATAAATACTGTGAAGAAAAAAGAGTAAAGAAAGAAGTAAGAAGTAATTGAACGGGGGTAAGGTACCTTCAGATGTATATAAAACATTATGGGGGTCATTCCGACCCTGGCGGTCAAAGACCGCCAGGGCCGCGAATGACGGAAGCACCGCCAACAGGCTGGCGGTGCTTCCCTGTCCATTCTGACCGCGGCGGTAAAGCCGCGGTCAGAAAACCGGGTCCGGCGGTTTCCTGCCGGATTTCCCCCGGCTGGGCGAATCCGCCATGGCGGCGCTGCAAGCAGCGCCGCCATGGGGATTCTGACCCCCTTACCGCCAGCCTGTTTCTGGCGGTTTACACCACCAGGAAGAGGCTGGTGGTAACGGGTGTCTAGGGGCCCCTGGGGGCCCCTGCACTGCCCATGCCACTGGCATGGGCAGTGCAGGGGCCCCCTAACAGGGCCCCAGCCTGCTTTTCACTGTCTGCCTAGCAGACAGTGAAAAGCGCAACGGGTGCAACTGCACCCGTCGCACACCTGCAACACCGCCGGCTCCATTCGGAGCCGGCTTCAGTGTTGCTGGCCCCCTTGCCGCTGGGCCGGCGGGCGCTAACAATGTTAGCGCCCGCCGGCCCAGCGGGAAGGTTGGAATGGCTGCAGCGGTCTTTTGACCGCAGAGCGGCCAAATGGCGGTTCCCGCCAGGCGGGTGGCGACCGCCGCCCGCCGGGGTCAAAATGACCCCCTATATGTAGACACGAAAGGTACATAGATCAAGCTGCTGGTAGTCATGAGTCCTTGGGAGAAATCAAATAGTATAGGCAAATGATGGCCATGATAAGCCTGGGGTATAAAACAACAAAAAATACAATTTAATGTAAAGCAGGTGTTATGCAGAAAGCTACTTGATTTTAAAGCTACATACGGAGTAAATAATCTGGTATGCCAAGGTCTATAATGTTGCTGGAGCGTTGCCCCGTCACTAGCTTTACCAAGGTTGCTGTGATTTTACATGTGTAATATTCTTTTCACTTTCTAGAAAAACTTGAAAAGTGAGGATGGAGCCTATCAAATTAGAAAGGTTTTCTCAAAACGCAATTAAAAATTCTAAAGGAACGTTTTACTTAGTGTTTTTATGCCCATGCCATGCCCCCTAATGCCACTTTAACCGCTTATAAAAACCAAAATCTCGATCAGAAAAAATGTCATTCTAAAACTAGAGAACGTTTTATCACTTAGTCTCTGTCTGTGGTATAACTTTACTTCATGCCATGTTAAGACACACAAGCGGAGCATGCTGCGTACTACCAGACTTCTACAGAAATTGAAAGGCTATTCTATTCACACAACGTGGTATGCTTTTGTCACATATTTATTTTTTCTAGCCGACACAGATTAGTAAAGCTTTCCTCGCCTGGCTGCCTTGAGTTCCCCGTAAGTGGGAGAAAGTAGTGAGACAAGCCAGCAACGCTGGCAGTACCTTACCTCAAGTATTTGTGGAGCGAATAAACCCGTGCCGTGCGCGTCGGGGTTTTGGCAGAGTGTTTGGCCCATGTGTGTGTCAGCCTCTTTTTATAGGTTGATCGGTTCAGGCAAAAGAGAGTCAAGATAGAAAAGGGACTCTAATTGAGACGGCGAGCAGTTTGAGCATCCCAAAGTGGGGGCCATTTTGAAACGAAGTGAGTCCATATAGAGACTAGTGCTACGAGCAATGGAGGCATTCAGAAAAGGAGAGGGGTGTGGAGATCAGACGTAAGAGTCATGCAGAAAAGTGTATATAATAAATATAATATAACTGTAGTGCTTCATCCTGCTAAGGACTGAGGTAGTGGATGCATCTCTCCACTGGTTCTGGAGGGGGCATGGTGCCCAGAGTGTTTCATCCTGCTTGTGATGGACTCAGTAGCGTCAGTGCCCTTGGCGCTCATGGGCCAGCAGTGCTTGTGGCAGCGGTGCCCTGTTCAGCGGTGCTTGTGGCGGCGGTGTCCTTTGCGGTGACTCAGTTGCTGGCAGTCCTTCATGGCCCAGCGGGGCTGGTGCTGGCGGTCCTCTCTGGCCCAGCGGGGCTGGTGCTGGCGGTCCTGTCCGGTCCAGCGGGGTTGGTGCTGGCGGTCCTCTCTGGCCCAGCGGGGCTGGTGCTGGCGGTCCTCTCTGGCCCAGCGGGGCTGGTGCTGGCCTCTTGGGCAGCAGGGCAGATGCTGGCGGTGGCCTCTTGGGCAGCAGGGCAGGTGCTGGCGGTGGCCTCTTGGGCAGCAGGGCAGGTGCTGGTGGTGGGCACCTGGGCAGCGGGGATGATGGCGGTGGGCTCCTGGGCAGCGGGGATGATGGCGGTGGGCTCCTGGGCAGCGGGGATGATGGCGGTCTTCTCCAGCGTGCTGCTCTTCCCAGACCTGCTGACTTTCTTGTGGCCCTTCCCCACCTTGGAAGGTGTCGCAGCTGACTCCACACTCCCACCTGTACCTCTGGGAGCGGCTTTGGCGGCTGGAGACTTCCCCCTCTCCCGCCGGGCACTGGCCATCTTTAGATGCTTTACAGGTGGGGGACTGTCCGTGCTGTGGCTCCGTGCCACACTGGCTGCCCTTGTGGCCGGTGCACTCCAGATTCCGGTGACTACATGCACCACTGGTCCCGGAGATGTTGTGGCTGAGGTGCTAGGTTGGGACCTGGAGAGTCGGGCCCTAGGAGGCGGACGGGGTGGGGGAGGTGTGGGAAAGAGGTCAAGGTTGGACAGGAAAAGTTTTTGGGAAACACTGGGACGGGTAGCTGGAGGTGGTTTGGGAGTGGAGGAAGAGGTTGTGGTTGTAGGAGGTGTTGGTTTGGTGACTTTGGGTGAAGGTGCATGCACTGGAGGCTGTCGTGAGGTGGATGGCTGTTGGGTGGGTATGTGCCTGCGTTTGCGTATCTTGGGAGGTGGCATCACAGACACACTGGGAGAGGACACAGGGGAAGTGTGAATGGCAGTGGGGGTGGTGACTGCACATGAGCAGGGTGTGGTGGCGTGTGTGGTGGTGATGGCAGTAGTGGCTGTAGAGGTAGTGCATGCAGGTGTGAGTGGAGACAAGACTGGGAGGGAGGAGGGAGACGAGGAGAAGGAGGACACAGTGGAGGCAGTGGATGTTGGTGTGTCTACATGTGTGTGATGCTTGCGTGAGTGCCTGTAGGATGTGTGGTGCTTATGTTTGCCTGAGCTTCCCTTGTGTGGTGGCATGTGTGCATGCTGGTCTGAAGGTGTGCTTGGGATAGGCTGAGGTAGAGGGGATTGGGTCTGGGTGGAGGAAGTTGGAGGGGGGAGGCTAGACACAGGGACAATGGCTGCCATCAGTGCTGAGGCCAGAGGCTGAAAAGCTCGCTGAAGGGCCACCTGACCAGAATGAATGCCCTCCAGGAATGCATTTGTTTGTTGCAACTGCCTTGCTACACCTTGGATGGCATTCAAAATGGTAGACTGCCCAACAGTGAGGGACCTGAGGAGGTCAATGGCCTCCTCACTGAGGGCAGCAGGGGTGACTGGGGCAGGGCCTGAGGTGCCTGGGGCGAAGGTGATGCCCACCCTCCTGGGTAAGCGGGCACAGGGTAAAGGGTGAGGGGCTGCTGGGAGGGCGGTGCTAGTGGGGGGGTGGCGGCTGTACCTGTAGATGCGGGGGCACAGATGTTGCTGCCACCGCAAGGGAGCTCCCATCAGAGGATGAGTCCGTGTCACTGGTGTCAGCTTCCGACCCCGCCGTGGAGCTCCCCTCGCCCTCTGTCCCACTGGTGTACTCCGACTCCGTTGTCTCGCCCTCCAGGGCCATGTGGGATGCAGCTCCCTCCTGCTCCGTTGCCACTGCTCCTCCGCCTGATGATGCTAATGCACACAAGAATAGGGAGACCACAAAAAGGGGGGGGGGGAGCGAGAGAAGAAAGACATGTTGAGTGCATGCATTACTGCTACCGTTGGCGGACACGACAGACACAGAAGCCCCCTGCACTACGCCGCGAACTTGGCCACCACTGTTTAATCCCTGGGACATGGCCTACAAGGCTATGGACGACATCTGCGCACATCGATTTCACAGGAGCCTGACTAGGTGTACTTGCTACTGTACACAGGTGGGGTGGGGTGCCACAAGCTCTGCCAGCACAAGGGGACCTTGCCTCCTAAACTCACCCTGGCCTAGGGAAACCCACAGCCCACCTCCCCACCCAGACACCTCCACTGCGTGCAAAATCAGCAGAATGAGAGTGTACTCACCCCCTTGTGGCTGCTGTGATGCCCCCAAGCACCCATCCAACTCCGGGTACGCCACCACCAGGATCCTGAACATCACTGGGGTCATGGTGCGACGGGCACCCCTCCCACGTTGGGAGGCCATCCCCAGCTGGGACTCCGCCGTCTTCTTGCTCCAGCGGCGAATGTCCTCCCATCTTTTATGGCAGTGCATGCTCCGTCTGTGGTAGACCCCCAGGGTCCGGACGTCCTCGGCGATGGCACGCCAAATATCTTTTTTCTGGTGGGCTCTGACCTTCATGAATTGTACAGGGGGAAAAGAAAAGTTATTACCAAATGCACCGTCACAGTCATTGGCCCCCATCCCTACCCTTGCCATTATGCACATGCACTCACCGTCGTTTCATGCACGCCTCAATCTCCCCCCCCTTCTTTCATCCACCCCACTCCACACAGGCATAGCCCATACAGCATGCTCCCAGTGTATTTACCTGTTTGTCTGGAAGACCGTAGAGTAGCGTGTACTGGGGGAGGACCCCATCCACGAGTTTCTCCAACTCCTCCGATATGAAGGCAGGGGCCCTTTCCCCAGTCGCACAAGCCATTGTCTTTTCCAGACGGAGGTCACAGCAGCACTTGCAGTATAGGTCCTCTCCTGTTGAAGATCAGGTATCGAGTGATTGAACAGATAGAAAATGGCGGTCACGTCCTCAGCGGTGCGTACCGTCACCGCCGGCGTACATCGTCATTGGCTCCTGGGATCCATAGGGTTCAATGTTAACCAATGCAGGACTGCGCCACGGTCTTCGACTGCCTACCGCGATGGTGTACAACGCCAGTGCAGTTACCTCACATCCCATTGTCCCACTTTACAGGTCAGGCAGACGCCATTTCAGGGGGCCACATGGCTTAATTTTTAACTGCGTCACACATATCTAGGCCTAGCCTCAACACACATACAGGCCAAATATCAGATTATGATTTGTGTTCGGTGTAAGCTGTGTTTATGTACCTCTGAGTTGTTTGACTCTGTGCTCGCTGTTGTCCTTCACAGGCACCGTCCGCTGGGACATGTGAGGAGATGGCGGCATCCTCCAGTGTACAGACCACTGGTGGACCTGTCGACAATGGAGGAAAGACATGTGATCATCACCTACAGGCTTGACCGTGCCACAATCCAGGAACTGTGTGCCCAGTTGGATCCAGACCTGATGTCAGCTATCCGCCATCCCACAGGAATCCCCCCTCAAGTGCAGGTGCAGTCAGTACTCCATTTCCTTGCAAGTGGGTCATTTCAAACAACAGTGGCCATAGCATCAGGGATGTCCCAACCTATGTTTTCCAACATGTTGTCCAGTGTGTTGGCTGCCCTGCTGAAACACATGCAGAGCTACATCGTTTTCCCTCAGGTGGAGGATTTGCCTACAGTGAAAGGAGACTTCTATGCCCTGGGACATATCCCCAACATCATAGGTGTCCCCCCCCCGCAGGAGTGAACAGGTGTACAGAAACCGGAAGAGTTATCATTCCATGAATGTGCAGATGGTGTGTTTGGCAGACCAGTACATCTCCAATGTGAATGCCAAGTTCCCTGGCTCAGTGCGTGATGCTCACATCCTGCTGAATAGCAGCATCCCTTATGTGATGGGGCAACTCCAGAGGCACCGTGTGTGGCTATTAGGTGAGTACTTGGAAGCAAGTCAGTGGGAATGGTTGTCTGGGGATATCACTCCAGGTTAGTGTGTGTCTAACAGTTATCCCTCGCCATTTGCAGGTGACTCTGGTTACCCCAACCTGTCATGGCTACTGACCCCAGTGAGGAATCCCAGGACAAGGGCAGAGGAACGGTACAATGAGGCCCATGGGCGAACACAGCAGATAATAGAGCGGACCTTCGGCCTCCTGAAGGCTAGGATCAGGTGCCTCCATATGACAGGTGGATCCCTATTCTACTCACCAAAGAAGGTGTGCCAGATCATCATGGCCTTCTGTATGCTTCACAACTTAGCTTTGCGACGACAGGTGCCTTTTCTGCAGGAGGATGGTCCAGATGGCGGTGTTTTTGCAGCTGTGGAGCCTGTGGACAGTGAAGACGAAGAAGCAAAAGAAGAGGAGCTGGACAACAGGAACTCTGTGATCCTGCAATATTTCCAGTGAGACACAGGTAAGAATACAAACCTGCCTACTACATGTACTTTAACACTACTACCTCTCTACTGTCTGTCGTTTTCACCCAGTGTATGGTCACTGAGTTGTCACTTTCCCTTACGATTTCACAGATGTGGGTCCCACTGTGTGACATCTGCTTTGATTCCTCATGGACTAGAGCTGTGTGACATAGGTATGTTGACGTTACAATTGAAAGTGCATTTTGCCACAGTAATTGCTAATACACTATTCTGAAATCACAGACTGACTCCAGATTGTTTTGTGCTTCAAGGGTGTTTATTTAAGTGCTCAATATTGGATGGGGTTGCAAAATGGTGAGGGTTGATGGTGGAGGAATGTCCATGGCAGAGTCCAGTATATTAGTCTCACAGGTGCATTGCCCAAATGGGCATAGGAAGCGGAGCTGGGGCAGTTTAAGGATGGACAGGGTGACAAAGTGGAACAGAAGGATGACATTCAGGGTGGTCTCATTTCTTGGCGGGGGTCTTGGCATCGTTCTCTGTCTTTGTCCTGGAACTCAGGGACCGTTTGCGGCGTGGTTGTCCCTCTGCATGGGGTGGAGTGCTGGTGTGGTGGTCCTGTGGCGGTGCCTCCTGTCCACTAGCACCGGTGGAGGTGGTGGGCAGTTCATCATCCATGCTAGTGTCAGGGGCCCCTTGTTGTGCCACCGTGTCCCTCCTGGTGTTGATTACTTCCTTCAGCACCCCTATGATGGTGCCCAGGGTGGAATTGATGGCTCTGAGTTCCTCCCTGAAGCCCAAATACTGCTCCTCCTGCAGGCGCTGGGTCTCCTGAAACTTGGCCAGTACCGTTGCCATCGTCTCCTGGGAGTGGTGGTAGGCTCCCATGATGGAGGAGAGGGCCTCGTGGAGAGTGGGTTCCATGGGCCTGAACTCCCCTGTCGCACAGCAGCCTTCCCAGTTCCCCTGTGTTCCTGGGTCTCCATCCCCTGGACTGTGTGCCCACTACCACTGCCCCCAGGTCCCTGTTGTTGTTGGGGTGGTGGGTTAGCCTGGGTTCCCTGTTGTGGTGGACACACTGCTGATTGACGTGTCCTGGGGACAGAGGGATGGGCGCGCTGGGTGGGTGCTGTGCTGGTGTTTGCAGAGGGGGGGAAGCTCTGTGGTGGCCTGTGACTGTGTCAGGGGAACCGGCTGTCCAGAGGTCCCCGATGGGCCCGGCTGGTCATCTAAATCCAGTTGGACAGAGCTGCTGTCATCACTGTGGGCCTCTTCTGTTGGTGGTGTGGACATGTGTGGACCCTCCTGTCCGGTGACATTGGGTAGGGGTCCTGCAGGGGTACAAAAAGATGTTTATTACATATGTGTGTGCCATGGTGTGCAATGGGTGGGTGTCTGTGTACCCCAGTGCTTACATTCCTGTGTAGGACCTTGTGTGATGATGGTTTAGGGGGGTGTATGGGTATGTGCAGTAGGCATGCTTTGGTAATGGGTGTCCATGCTTTGTTGTTGCATGCGGGCATGGTGTTGGGATGTGTGGTTTGTGATAGTGGAACATCTGTGAGGAGTAGGAGTGATGGGGGTGAGGGTGGGGGTATGTAATGGCATACAGGTAGGGTGGGGGATGTAATAGTTAAGATTTGACTTACCAGAGTCCATTCCTCCATCTACTCCTGCGAGGCCCTCAGGATGCAGAATCGCCAAGACCTGCTCCTCCCATGTTGTTAGTTGTGGGGGTACGCCGCCAGTCCGCTGAACCGCAAGGTGGTGTCTTGAGACCACGGAATGCACCTTCCCCCATAGGTCGTTCCACCTCTTCCTGATGTCATCCTGATTTCTTGGGTGCTGTCCCACTGGGTTGACCCTGTCCACGATGCTTCACCATAGCTCCATCTTCCTAGCAATGGAGGTGTGCTGCACCTCTGATCCGAATCGCTGTGGCTCTACCCGGACGATTTCCTCCACCATAACCCTGAGCTCCTCCTCCGAGAACCTGGGGTGTCTTTGCCGTGCCATGGGGTGGTGTGGGTGATGTGTGGGGTGGTGTGTGTGGTGATAGGTGGGGTGATATTTAGTGGTGTGTTGTGTGAGGTGCGTGGAAGTTCTGTGGGTGAGGGTGTTGAGTGCCTGTGGATGCTTGGCAGTTGTTTGTGGTGTCTCTCTCTGGCCTTCGTTCTGGATTTTTGGTCGTAGGGGGTTTGTGGGTGATGTGGGTGTGTGTTTTATATTGTATTGAGTGTGTAGGAGTGGCGTGTGTATCAGGTGTGTGTATTTGGAATTGTCCAATGTGGCTGTGTTTCGTATGCGTGTGTGTATTTTGAGCACAGCGGTGTGTACCGCCAATGGAATACCGCGGTTTAAAGACCACCACGTGGATTTGTGTGTCGTGATAGTGGGGGCGTATTTCTGTTGGCGGGACGGTGGAGGTTTTGTTTTCGCCAGTTTATCACTGACCTTTGGTGTGGCGGACTTGCGTGGGTGTCTGAATTTTTGCGGATTCCGTGCTGTGGGTCATAATAGCTGTGGCGGAGTTCCGCGGCCGCGACGGTGATTTGGCAGTCTTCTGCACAGCGGTAAGCGGCTTTTACCGCCAATGTTGTAATGAGGGCCTAGATGTCTTAAGTCTGAAAATCCAACGTTGTTCTGTTCGAAATAGATATTCAGGGTCATGATTATTATGTTGAGGGACCTGTAGAACGATCCCCCATAAATCATCACGCCCGTGATTTGCTTCCAAAAAATGTGAGCTTAATTTTGTGGTAATACGTGAACACCTGATGTTACTTCGATGTTCATTGATTCTCTGCTTCACAGGTCTGGTCGTCATGCCCACATACTGCAACTTGCAGGGGCAGGTAATCATATACACACATTGTTGAGTGTTACAATTGGTATGTGTATTCAGATGCCAGGTCCCAACATATTTCAAGTCCAATTGGTCAACCTGTTTGGTCAAAGCGCAGACATTGCAGGAACCACACGGGTAGTGCCCGGTGACTGGCGGTAGGTTCCATAGAGTGGTCTGTTTTGACCAAACTTCTTGTAGGCGTGGACGTGTATGATCAACCAGATCTTTAATGTTGGGTGACCTTTTGAAAGCAGAAAGAGGCCTCGGGACCTGAGTCCCACAACACTGTAGAATGCTCCAACGTTTATTAATGAGTTTTTTCACAGTGTTGGACAGAGGGGTGTATGTAGATACACAAGTCAAACTGGCTTTTGTTCCTCTCATAACTGGTGCTAACAAAGTCTCCCTATGGTTGTTCCTGGCCCTCTTGTAGGCTGGGTTGATGATGTTTTGAGGATAGTGACGATTACGTAGTTTACGTTTCAACTCAAGGGACTGAACGTCAAAAGATTGAATAGAGCTGCAATTGCGATGCAGACTCAGGAATTGGCCAACAGGAAGATTATCATGCAAGGCCTTGGGATGGTGGCTGTCGTACAATAGCAAGCTGTTACGGTCAGTACTCTTGTGATAGGTATCGGTAACAAGTTTACCATCAACAATCCTGATCATTAAGTCCAAAAAAGGGACGTGGGTAGTGGAAGCATGCACGGTGAATCTCAAAAAGGGGTCTAAAGTATTGACCCAATTGGTGAAAAGATCGACTTGCTGAAGAGGACCATGCCAAATGATGAGAATATCATCTATGTATCTACGCCATAGTTTGATGTTGTCATGGAAGGGATTGGATGTAGGTACAATTAATGATTTTTCAAAATGGTACATGTACAGGCATGCCAGGTTCGGGGCGAATGTACTGCCCATAGAAGTACCCCGGATCTGATGGAACAAAGAGTTCTTGAATTGAAAGAAGTTCTGCGTCATGGCTATAGTAGCACATTGCATCACAAAATGTACAGGAGTCGAGGAAGACCAGTGACTCTGGAGGAGAGCAGACTCCACAACTCGTAGGGTAGCTTCCTGGGGAATGTTCGTATTCAGAGCCTCTACATCCAAGGTAATCAGTACCTGGACTTGAATAGTGGAATAGATAGTCTCAATCAGGTTGAGGACATCCTTGGTGTCTTTGAGAAAGGTGCTGGAATCTCTCACCAAAGGTTGAAGGAAAGAATCACAAAAAGTGGACAAAGGTTCTAAAACCGAGCTGATACCGGATACAATAGGGCGTCCAGGTGGAGGGAAGATCCCCTTGTGGATATTGGGAAGACAGTAGAAGTATGGAGTCCGGGGAAAAAAAGTCTCCAGGAACTCAGCTTCCTTAGAGGAAAGCCAAGCGTTGTTACGGGCCTCTTCAATCATACTTTTAATTTGAGCCTGTAAACTACTAGTGGGATCACGAGTTAGTGGTGCATAGTATGTAGTGTCACTCAGGAGGTGGAGGCATTCTTGCCTATAGTCAGAGGTGTCCATAATGACTATAGCCCTTCCTTTTTCAGCTGGTTTTACCACTATAGATTGATCTCCGGACAGGGATTTCAGAGCCTCCCTTTCAAGAGTAGGTAAATTGAGAAATGGTTGTTTTGGATGAACCTTCTCCAGGTCTGATAGGACAGCTTTTTCAAAAGCAAGTACCTCACATGGAAGAGAGTGTGCTGGAGGAACAAAGGCAGAAGGTTTTTTTAAACCTGTGTCATCAACAGTAGGAGGTCCTGGTCGGTCCTTAAAGAAGAAATGAAGACAAACTTTTCTAAATAATTGAGAAAGTTTGCAATTTAAGTGAAAAAAGTCCTCAGGTGGTGTAGGTACGAAACCTAATCCTCTATTGAGGACTCTTGATTCATGTACCAATAGTTGTCTACTGGATAGATTAACCACTAGGTCCTTGGTGGGGGAATCTTGCCCTGGCTCTGGGTGACCATTTGTGGTTCCTCCCTGCCGCAGAGAACTCTCCTGCCTCTTCCTCTCCTTCTGCCTCTTCCTCTGCCCTGGCCGCGGCCTAAAAAAGGCCCATACGGTAACATCGGGCAAGGTTGAAAAAATGGATAAGGAGGCTGCCAGAAGAAGGGTTGATTAGATGGGTATTGTGGAAGGTTATACAAGGGTTGAGACATGCTATTGTCAGTGCTCCATCCATCGGATGAGGAACTGCTGCTGAAATTACGTGTTTTCTTATTGGACACTGTGGACTCATCTGAAGATCGGGATTGAGCATGAGCCTCAAAGTCTACCTTAATATAGGGATAGACCTTCTCCCGTTCAAACTTGCTGATGTCCTTTTGTCATTTCGAGATTTTTTGCTAGGTGAGGAACTCTTTGGTCTCATTTAGTTCGGAATTAATCTCAAGAAGAGAAGGGAAAAGTAGCCAATATGCAGAGTTGTATGCTATGTATCAGGCTCTAAAGCAAGAGCTGCCTGGAATTTGTCATATTTACACTTATTCTTGGTCCACTGCCAATGGGTTAGCCACTTGGCTTCCCACATGGCATGCACATAACTGGTTTATCCACTCAAAGGAGGTGTGGGGCAAAGAGTTGTGGCAAGAAATTTGGGAAATGTTAGAACAAAGTGCAGTTACAGTGTATCACGTGGATGCTCATTGTCCCATTGACTCACTAGAACGCTGGATCAATTAGTTTGCTGACGACAAAGCCAAAATTTCAGAGGCAGAAGTGGCAACACAGGGATTCTGACTTGGTGGGGATGGCTAGATGGGCGTATCAAAAATGTGGACACCTTGGAGAAAAAGCCACTTACAGGTGGGCTGAGGTTAGAGGGATGCACATTTCACTAGATTTTATAAAAACTGTGATTTTGCAATGTCCTATTTGTCAGCAAACACAACAGAGGTCTGTCCCGCAAACGGTCAAAGGTCAATCGGGAGAGGAAAGTTACCAGGACAGATATGGCAAATTGATTACATTGGACCACTACCGATTAGTTGCGGGTGTCAATACGCCTGCACCGTAGTGGACACTTACTCTGGGTACCCGATTGCTGTCCCTTGCAAACGTGCTACTCAGCACAATACTATCAGAACTTTGGACTTGTTAATGTTATACTATGGAGTACCACTCCAGGGCCAGAGTGACAATGGGTCACACTTCAAAGGCACATTAGTGCAGGACTATTGTTCTCAGCACAATATTGAGTGGATAGATCATATTCCTCATTATCCACAAGCCTCAGGACGGATTGAGAGAATGAATGGCTGACTGAAAGCTCAGTTGCAAAAATTATCTGATGGTACTTTGAAAAACTGGAGAGAGCATTTAAATGAAGCCCTCCAGATTCGGAATAACAGACCATTAACAAATGCTGAAACACCCGTGATGTGAATATTAACTCCAGCTTTGCAAATACAACCACATGTGGCCACCAATACCCTCACGTAGTGGGAAATAAAACCTGTAGCCTTAGCTCCTTACAGAGCCACACCTGAATCTTCAGGTCTTGACTTACATGCTTTACAAACTTACAGACTGCAACCTCAAGACATAGCACTGTGTGAAACAGGTGTTGGAGTACAGATTCCCCCAGAGCATTTTGGAATGATTGCTCCCAGATCTGGGTTGGCCCTCAAATGTATTCAGATTTTAGGGGGAGTGACTGATGCAGATTACCAAGGAGAAATCAAAGCTATTCTGTTATATAGTGGAGAAGCTGATTTATTCATACAAATTGGAGACAGAATTGCCCAACTTGTCATAATTCCAGTGTATGGAGGATTGGTGAGGAAGGGGACTGCCCAAGCCCTTCTTACTGTACGTGAGGAGGAAGATTTTGGTTCAACTGACAAAAACCCTGGTGCTAAAGTGTGGGTGGAATCCCCAAATGGCTCTCCAGAACATTCAGAAATTATAGCAACAGGCCCCATTAATGTATTGCTGATCATGAAACCAGAAAAAGAAAAATGGGAACTTATTTCAGCTGATAAATGTTATTTGTGAGAATGATCATACTTATTTCTTTTACAGATCATACTACAGCTTGTCTTTGCTGTGAGTGTGCCGTGTGGTCTCCTTTTGGGGGTGTGCGTGTGGGGTTGGGAAAGACCTAACACCCCCAACTTCATCTTGATTGATTCACCATGTTGCACATCACCGTTACTGCATCTCAATGGCAATATTTGGATTCATTTGGCGCAGACCGTGCTCAACAGATCTGATTTCTGCATGAGTGCCATGAAAAGCAATGTGGATGTTTTGTCAACGTGTTTGATCGCCATACCAACACCAAGCATTTTGTTGGAAATTTTCAATGCCACTAACCAGGATAAAGCTGTCTAAGAATATGATATGGAAACCCTCTTCAGTCCCTATGAGTATTGCAGGGACTATCAGGAAACAACCGATGAGAAGTGGGACAATCTCACTCAGATAATTACATACAACATTACTACCGGTGACATGTGTTACTACGGGCCAGATGTAGGAACAAAGCAAATTGCGACTTGCAATTTGCGGGTCCGAGTGACTCGCAAATTGCAACTCGCAATTTGCCATGCAGAAAGGTGTCTCAGACACCTTCTGCGACTCGCAATGGGGTCGCAAAGACCCATCTCATTAATATTAATGAGGTGGGTCGCAGTTTGCGACCCCATTGCGAGTCTGGGCACTCACGGGGATGGTGGCCTGCTGGAGACAGCAGACCACCATGTCCGTGACTGCTTTTTAATAAAGCAGTTTTCTTTTTCCATCTGCAGCCCGTTTTCCTTAAAGGAAAACGAGCTGCACTTGAAAAAAAATACCGAAACCTTTTGTTTCGGATTTTTTCAGAGCAGGCAGTGGTCCATAAGACCACTGCCTGCTCTGAAAAAATATTTTTGTATACATTCACAAAGGGGAAGGGGTCCCATGGGGACCCCTTCCCTTTGCAAATGAGTTCCCATCCACTTCAAGTGGATGGGAACTGCGAGTTCATTTGCGACCGCTTTCGCGGTCGCAAATCAACTTGCATCGCATTGCGAGTCGCAAATAGGAAGGGAACACCCCTTCCTATTTGCGAGTCGGAAACGCATTTTGCGAGTCGGATCCGACTCACAAAATGCGTTTCTGCGTCACGTAGAGGCTTTTGCGCCTCATAAATGTCATTTTTAGCCATTTGCGAGGCGCAAAAGCCTTGCTACATCTGGCCCTACATGTCCTGCAATTCTCATGACATTGGAAAATGCATTCAATTGTGTTTAGAAAAAAAAAACATCAAATTCTCAAAACATATCATGGGAGCACAAAGTTTTCTGCTTTTACCAAACAGACTGACATTGTAAAATATGTCAAATCACACGGCTAGTCATCATCTTGTGATTGCTGCCAGTCACATCAAACATGTTAAGCTGCCAGTTGGCTGGCTGTTCTCGTGTGGGAACCTCACTTTTACCTACATTCCAGCTAACATAACAGGCGGACCGTGTAATTTTACACGCCTGGGACTCAAGATGTTTCCAACCAACTCTATACATACTTGTTATCCTAGAGACACTATGCAATTATATGAAGATTGTGATTCAGATATTCAATCCCAATCAGAGTATCTAAGCTTAAGTCTTTCTACTGTCTTTCTAATGTTAGTGTGCCTGGTTTAGCTGCATACAATACTAGGGTAATTAATAAGCTAGCATGTCTAATGATCAAAAACATTAACCATACTTCTATTGCTTTATCTGAATTTTTATTAGATATGCATGGTACTCGAAAAGCTGCATTACAAAACATGGCTACTATAGACTATCTTTGGCTAAAACATATGCCCTCATTACGACCCTGGCGGTAAATCCTGCTTACCGCCATGCTGACGGCCGCCAACTTACTGCGGCGATGGCGGATATCCGTTCACCATATTATGGCACACACACATCAATCCGACAGAATACAGCCACATATACTACACTAATCTGCTGGACCTAAGGTCAGTGATAAACCTGCGGTATCAAAACCACACCGTTATGCCAACAGAACAAAGCTCATCACATTATGACCCAAGAATCACCACGGCAGACATTTAACGGCAGTAAACCATTGGTGGTACATACAGCTGTGCTTAGAATGAACACCTAAATACAAAACAACACTACATTGGACAATTCAAACAACACACACCTGACACCCATGCACACACCACAACCACACCACTATAAAACACACACCCACATTACCCATAACCCTTTACCATTACAAATCATTGGCACAAGACATAAACCAAGACCTCTGCCACAATTACATATACACACCACATACACACCTCACGCACCCCACTTCACAAACACCAACACATTACCCAACACACCCTCACTAACACACATCACATAACACCCATGGCACCACAAAGACACCCATGTTTCACTGAGGAGGAGTTAAGGGTCATGGTGGAGGAAATTGTCAGGGGAGAGCCACAGCTGTTTGGAGCCCAGGTGCAGCAGATATCAATAGCCAGGAAGATGGAGCTATGGCGGAGAATCGTGGATAGGGTCAACACCATGGGACAGCACCCCAGAATAAGGGACGACATCAGGAAGAGGTGGAACGACCTACCGGGGAAGGTACATTCCACAGCAGCAAGACACCAGCTCGCTATCCAGAGGACTAGCGGTGGACCCCCACCTCCTCCCCCACAACTCACAGCATGAGAGGAGCAAGTTTTGGCATTACTGCATCCTGAGGGCCTGGCCGGAGTCGGAGGAGGACTGGACTCTAATAAGTCAACTTTCAACAATTATCACCCTCCTACCTGCATGCCATCACATACCCTCACTCTCAGTCCCATCACTCCACTCCATCCCACACACTCCACTATCACATCTCTCTAATCCCAATGCCAAGCCCTGCATGCTGTACCAATGCATGGACACCCCTCCCAGCCCTGCATGACACTCATTACAAAAGCATGCACAGCATAGGGAAACTAACAATCCCACCATACACCAACGTACAAGTAAAAGCTGCCAGGGAAACACCAACCATAGAGGGGAAGCCAGGGATGTACAATATGTCATACACATGAAGCATAATATATCATTTACATCCCCACAGGTACCCCAGCCAATGTCACTGGAGAGGAGGTGCAAGCACTATCCAGTCCCCCAACAGAATAGGCCCTCAGTGATGACCGTAACTCTGGTCTTCAGGATCTGGACGATCTACCTGGCCCATCAGGGACCACTGGACAGCCGGTTACCCAAGTCCAGTCACAGACCACCTCAGAGCCTCTCCCATCAGGAAACAACACCACAGCACCCACCCAGTGTACCCAAACCTCTGTCCGCAGGACACGTCAATCAGCAGTGTGCCCACCTATACAGGGACCCCAGACAACACCTCGACCCCAAGACAATCAGGGACCTGGGGTCAGTGGCAGTGGGTACACGGTTCAGGGGATAGAGGCACAGGCCAACAGGGATACTGGGAGGACTGCTATGTGCCTGGGGGAGGACAGGAGCAGGGAACCGACTCTCCAGGAGGCACTCTCTGAGATCCTGGGAGCCTATCAACATTTCCAGGACACAATAGGACAGATCCTAGACAATGTGCAGGAGAACAGGCGGCTGCAGGAGGGACAGTATCAGGGGATCAGGGAGGACTTCCTGGCCATCAACAACACCCTTATCTCCATAGCAGGGGTGCTGGCACACATGGCCAACATTATGAGGGAGGCAGTGTCATACCAGCGGGCCCCTGCGACTAGCCAGTCATCTAAACAGCCTTCCACTTCCACTGCCACTAGTGGCCAGGAGGTCCCACCACAGGACCCAAAGGCCACCAGCATCCCTTCTCCTGCAGAAGGTGAACCACCCCGCAAACATTCCCAGTGATCCAGACAGAAGCCAGAGACACTTGCCATGACCCCACACCAGGAAAATATCAGGTCAGGCTCTAGTTGTGCACACAGGTCTGTGATTGTGGCTCTGTCCAGTCTATAGGTGAGGCTAATGTGCCTGTCCTCCAGTGAAGCCAAGTCCATCAGGGGTCTGGACACTGGGGTATGTCTTCATCTCCTATTAATCTACCGCAGTAGGTAACTAAGGGACAAAAGAGTGAGGTGGCTGTCACAAACTGAACAATGGAGCCACAACAGTTGTACGCAATCTGTAAACATGTTATGGGACAGTGTAATTTGTCAAGTATGTGCCTATTTATCCTGTGAAGCAGCATTATTCACAGGCTTGCCCCTCCTCCCCCACTGAAATGGCATCCGCCTGTCCTGTGTGGAGGGACAGGTGGAAGTGAGTTAATGCTGCTGATGTTGTGCGCCGTGGCAGTAGGCGGTCGGGAACCGCTGTGCAACTCCTCAATGGTTATATTTGGGCCCTATGGGGTACAGTGGCCAATGGTGGCCAATGGTGATCTATGCCGGTGGTGACGGTATACACCGCTGCGGACGTGACCACCATTTTCTATCATATTCCTCACTTGTTTCCTGACCTTCCACAGGAGAGGACCTACACTGCATGTGCTGCTGTGACCTGTGTCTGGACCTTACCATGGCCTGTGTGACCGGGGAAAGGGCCCCAGCCTTCACTTCAGAGGAATTGGAGAGACTGGTGGATGGGGTCCTACCCCAGTATGGACTGCTGTATGGGCCTCCAGACCAACAGGTGAGTACCTTGTGGGCACGATGCATGTGGTATGAATGCATGGAGTTGTGTGTGAAGGCATTGTGTAAGTGGGGAGGGATGTCCTCTTGGCTGGGTACACGTTGTGTGCTGGGCTATGTGTGTACAAATAGTGATGGAAACAGATATGGTGGGCCATTCGTGTTATTGGTTAGACTGTTTGTCTAATGGTGTTCTCCTGTCGGTATTGCTTCTGCAGGTCAGCACCCATCAAAAGAAGGGTATATGGCGTGCCATCACCAAGGAGGTGCAGACCCTGGGGGCCTATGGCAGAAGGAGCACCCACTGTCAGAAACAGTGGGAGGACCTGAGACGCTGGGCATGGAAGACCGTGGAGGCCCAGCTGGGGATGGCCTCCCAATGAGGAAGGGGTGCCCGTCGGACCTTGATCCCCCTGATGACCCGCATACTGCCGGTGGCCTATCCAGAGCTGGATGGGCGCTTGAGGGTATCACAGCAGCCACACAGGTGAGTACAGTGGCCATCATTGAAGCTCGCGGTTGGAGGGGTGGTATCCGGGTGGTGATTGTGTATCAGTGGATGCCCCTAGGCCAGGCCAGACATAGCAGCGTAGGTCCTCTG
This sequence comes from Pleurodeles waltl, assembly GCF_031143425.1. Taxonomy (NCBI): domain Eukaryota; kingdom Metazoa; phylum Chordata; class Amphibia; order Caudata; family Salamandridae; genus Pleurodeles; species Pleurodeles waltl. Next base: position 480,508,990 of record NC_090449.1, on the reverse strand, counting down.
GTGGCTAAGGGTCTGAAGGGTAAATACTGCCTACCTAGCTTGTTAGCATCCACTACCGGTCAGGACTGCGTGGGTCCCAGGTGTGCTGTTGTTGGCGGTGTGTGCTCCTCCTCATGCCTTGGTGGCTATCAATATCACTGGTAGTGCAATGCATAGTGCTTAGGCCTGTACCCTGTGTGTGAGGGGGCTATGTACGCCAACAGTGACATTGGTGCAGTCATTGACCCAGTGTATCCTTTGTCTCTCTCCCCCCTTTCTTGTTTTGTCATCCTGTCCTTATGTGCATTAGCATCATCTGGCGGAGGAGCAAAGGCACTGGTCACAGAGGGAGCTGCATCCCAAAGGACCCTGGAGGCAGAATCTACTGACACTGAGGGCACCAGTGGGACGGAGGGTGAGGGCAGCACCACGGCAGAGACTGGAGGGGGCAATACAGACTCTGATACCTCCTCCAATGGGGGCTCCCTGGTGATGGTGGATGCTTCTGTGACGACTCCAGCTACAGGTACAGCCGCCACCCCTGTACCAGCACCGCCCTCCCAGAAGCCCCTAAGCGAGTTGCCCATGCCCGCTCACCCAGGAGGGTGGGCATCTCCTTCGCCCCAGGCACCAAGGGCCCTGCCTCAATGAGCCCTGCTGCCCGGAGGGAGGAGGCTATTGACCTCCTGAGATCCATCTCTGTAGGGCAGTCAACCATTGTGAATGCCATCCAGGGGCTGGCAGCCCAGATGCAGAAATCTAATGTATTCCTGGAGGGCATTCACAGTGGATTGGCGGCCCAACAGAGATCGATCCAGGCTCCGGCCTTCTCTCTGATGGCAGCCATTGTCCCTGTTTCTACAGTCCTCTCTCCAACTACCACTTCCCAGTCCATTTCTCCTCAACCCCAACCCATCCCAAGCACACAGGCAGACGAGCATGCACACAAGACAAAACCCAAGAGTGTCACAGGCAAAAACAAGCACTACACTTCATCCCACAGGCACTCACAAAAACACCATTCAGTTGCAGACACAACATCCACTATTTTCACTGTCTCCCCCTCCTCCTCCTCCACCTCCCACCCAGTTATGTCCACACTCACACCTGCATGAACTACATCATCATTCACTCTGCATCATCACCACACCAAGCAGAACACATACCTCACTGGCAGACACCTCCACAACATCCATGCACACGTACCCTGTGTCCTCTCCCACCGTGTCTGTCCCTCCTAAAGTACACAAACGCAAGCACTCAGACACCCAACAGCCATGCACCTAACAACTTCATACAACCCATGCACCTGCACCCAAACCCAGCAAACACCTCCAACAACCACTCCCTAATCCTCCACTCCCATTACTTCTCCCTCTCCCCGCCCAAATGTCCCTAAAAAGCTTTTCCTTTCCCAGATTGACCTCTTCCCTACCCCTACCCCCGTCCTGCCCATATAGCCAGGGTATCAAGGACCTAGCCAAGCACCTTAGCCAAACAGTCCACTGGCCCAGTTTCAGCAGCATCTACTTGTGGTGGAAAGGATTCCAGGCCACAAATACTGAAGGGGAAGACGCCTGCAACAGCCACCAAGAAGGGGAAGGAGCCTGCACTAGCCACCATAAAGGGGAAGGAGGATGCACCAACCACCAGGAAGGGGAAGGATCATGCACCAGCCACCAAGAAGGGGAAGGAGCCTGCACCAGTCACCAACAAGGGGAAGGAGCCTACACCAGCAGCTGTCACAGAGCCCCAACCACCCGCCATGGTTGTGCAGCCATCAGAGAATGCAGGTGCTGAGCAGAAGCCTCCCACAACCACCACATGCAGCCATCGGAGGGTGCAGGGGCAGAGCAGGAGCCACCCACAACCACCACCACAGTGCAGCCATAGGAGGGTGCAGGGGCTGAGCAGGAGCCTCCCACAACCACCACCACAGTGCAGCCATCAGAGGGTGCAAGGGCTGAGCAGAAGCCTCCCACAACCACCACCACAGTGCAGCCGTCACCACCATGGTCTGCTGTGCGGCCTGCCCCTACCAGAACCAGTGGGTATTCACCCACTTGAGAGACTGTGGCCTTGCACTTCCCAGGACTAAGCAATGGGCATGTTGCCCCCTCCAGAACCAGTGGGCAAGTCACCCACATGAGAGACTGTGGCCTTGCACTCCCTAGGACCAAGCACAGGGCATATTGCTCCCTCCAGGACCAGTGGGCAAGTAACCCACATGAGAGACTGTGGCCTTGCACTCCCCAGGATCAAGCAATGGGCATGTTGGCCCTTCCAGAACCAGTGGTCTATTTTCCGCATCCAGCTGAGGTGCCCCCCTGTCCCCCTGAGGTGCCTGCCTATTTGACAACTGGTGCCCCTGTAGGGTTCTCTCCGTATTGGTGCATGAATCGAGTGGGGCCTTGGACTTTGCTCTGTGGCCATGTGGTCCCTGTGAACTATGGACTGGGCAGTGTCCCTTTTTTGTACATTTGTATTTCTGTTGCATTGCCACATCAACTTATTATCTTTGATGTTGATCTTATTACAATCACTGTAGTCTATTCCTGTTGTCCTTGCATTATTTTGTCGATTATCATGGACAAATTGATTATCTTGTGCAGCTGGTTGTGTGTATGGTGTGTGTGTGGGATGTGTGTTGTGTGTTGTGTGTGTGTGTCACTCTCATTTTCCTTCCCCCCTCCTTGAGTGCTAGGCGGCTATTCTCACCAATGTCATCTTCGCCGGCATTAGTGTTCGTGGTGGAGCATTACGTAGGAGATCATCAGGAAAACATGCAGTTCTGGTCCCATGGCGGCGTGGTTCTTCCCTGTGTCTCGAACGGTGAGTCCTTTGACTTTTGTGTTCTGTTTCCTCCAGGCTTTTGATGGTGTTGGTACTGCCCCGGAAAAGGTGGGGGTTTCCTGTGTCAAAATATGGTGGGCAGTACTTTGTCTACCGCCTGGCTGTAGGCAGCTACCGCAGTGGTGACTGTTGTTTCCACCCTGGAGGTCAGTGTGGTACATTGGCTGTCTTTTGGAAATATCACCGCCGTGGTCATAATTTGGCAGTAGTTACCGCCAGCATGTTGGTGGTATTACCACCACTTTATCACCCACTGCCAAGGTCGTAATGAGGTCCATAATCATGGTTGTAATGAATTTGAAGGCATGTGTTGTTTTAACCTTGCTGACCACTCTAAATCTATCCAGGCCCACAGTAATACACTACCTACATTAGTGAAAGGGGTAAAACAGGATATGGATCAGGGATGGTGGGACTGGTTGTTTCAGTGGTTACCTGATTTTGGACAATTACGCAAAGTTTTGGGTGGAATTTTTGTAGTATTAGCTCTTATTATATCATTATGTTGCTGTGTACAATGTATTCCTAATCTGCTTGCGATGTTTAGACTGAGAAAAGTTGATTTTAAACCAATAGGCATCACGAGTCACTGGTCAAAGGGCGGAATGTAGTGATATTTGTGTTTTGACCACTGACTCTGGGGTGCACCACTTTGCATTTGGCTTAGCTGTCCACCATCACATAGCGGTCACCAGTTACAGACTCTGGGGGTCATTCTGACCCCGGCGGTCTAAGACCGCCGGGGCCAGGGTCGGCGGGAGCACCGCCGACAGGCCGGCGGTGCAACGCAGGGCATTCTGACCGCGGCGGTTCGGCCGCGGTCAGAAGAGGCAAACCGGCGGTCTCCCGCCGGTTTACCGCTGCCCTTAGAATCCCCCATGGCGGCACAGCTTGCTGCGCCGCCATGGGGGATTCTGACACCCCCTACCGCCATCCTGTTCCTGGCGGTTCGCCCGCCAGGAACAGGATGGCGGTAGGGGGTGCCGCGGGGCCCCTGGGGGCCCCTGCCGTGCCCATGCCAATGGCATGGGCACGGCAGGGGCCCCCGTAAGAGGGCCCCGAAAAGTATTTCAGTGTCTGCTAAGCAGACACTGAAATACGCGACGGGTGCAACTGCACCCGTCGCACCCCTGCAACTACGCCGGCTCAATTCTGAGCCGGCGTCCTCGTTGCAGGGGCATTTCCTCTGGGCCGGCGGGCGCTCTTTTGGAGAGCGCCCACCGGCCCAGAGGAAATGTCTGAATGGCCGCCGCGGTCTTTTGACCGCGGTGCGGTCATTCAGCGGCGGTACCCTGGGTCAGAATGAGGCCCTCTATTTTGTATTTAGCTGAGCCTTGGCTGCACCGCCACATTAAAGGTGCAAGTAGTTTTCCGTAGAAAACTTGTTATGCGACGTGTTTTCTATTCTGCTTGTTCTTTTCTCACCAAAGGGCTAGGACATAACATGGAGGAGTCAGTCAGCAAGATAAGGATGTACTAGAATGATGTTTATGGTACATCAGGGAACGGTTCAGTTTTAGGAAAGACACCTTGGGAGTTTGGTCAAGTTCCGACATGTTTCTTTCAAAGCTGACCTAAAATTGGCAGCATTTTTTAATACTCCTTGCGGAGTGGGAGGGTTGTTTCTAGAAATCTCCTTCCTTGCTTATTTAAGGTATATAAGAGACCCAGGTCGACAGTGGGAGTTTCAGAGACCTCAATCAGGATTGAGATGTTGAATGCCTGACATATTTCCCGTGAGGGTAGATCTCTCTTTCTCGTTGCAGTCAAACTGGGGTCAACAACTTGTTAGCAGGAGAAGGATGAAGCACCAGATAGGCCCCACAGTGATGCATTTTTATTAATTATTTGGTTTGCAGTGTGTATGAATATGTAAATATCAATATAGGTGTTTGTATTTTTGCATGTATATTTTTGCTGTTTATAGATTGAAGATTCTTTGTACATGTTGCAAAAAGATATAATAAATGTCTTCTATAGACTAAGAGTGCATTCCAGAGAATCATTTTTGACTCCTCTCAATGTGTGTATTTTGGCTCAGTCAGCAGTAAAGCAAAACAGACCCCCTCCCACTGCCAGTTACAGTAGATGGTTAACCAGGGGGAAGATTTTGTGACTGACCCTCCCCTGCATCCTCAGGACCCTCTCCTGATTCTACTCTGTTAGAATCCCCCTCTCTCTCCTCTACCTGGTTACCAGATTGTTCCTTGTCATTCTGGAGAAGGAGATTTAAAAGGAAATCGTTAGGGTTCTTCCCAATTCCAAGGCTTCTCTCTAAGCAAAGCCCACTCACACTTTAAAATTCAGGTTCTCATAAGAAGTCTTGACAACCCTAGGAGTGGCCTCAGAGGAAGACATAGTGATAGAAAGTTAGAGTAAAGTAAAAGGAAAGAACAGAACTGCTTTATCTAACTTTTAAAATTTTAGAAAGCAAGTGAAAAGACTAGGTATACTTTTGTACAGCCCCAAGTATAGAGTACACTTTCCTGTGGAAAGCACCAGTGACAGAGTGATAAGGCAATTGCAAGTACTTATCCCACCGCTGCACCACCAATGTAGGAGGCTGGCCTGGTTTGTAGTGGGTACCAAAGGTACTTACACCTTATACCAGGTCATGTTATCCCTTATTAGTGAAATATAATCAGTGTCTAGAAGCCAGGCGGTCTAGAGGCAGCGGTAGGCTGAGCCTCCAGGGCTAAACTCTGAGACATGCAAAGCTCTTGCAGTACCACTGTAGTCACACAGTACTCACACATACAAAAGACAATACTCAGTGTTACAAAAATAAAGGTACTTTATTTTAGTCACACAATGTAAAAAATACTTTGGAGACTATACTATACTGAGGAAAGTAAATTACACAATACATACACTAGTAACCAAAAACAGGTAAGTAAATAGTCTGAAAATTGTGCAAACAGTAAAAATCACAATAGGTTGCAATGGGCCTATGGGGAACACAAACCATATACTAAAATAGTGGAATGCGAAAGACGGTTTCTCACCTAGGCAAGTGTAGTGTGTAGAGGGACGCTGGGAGTGTAAGAAAACACCAAAGGTAAGTAAAATACCCCACCCTAGAGCCTAGGAAAGCAGGATTAAAACACAGCAAGTTTCCTAAAACACATTAGAAGTTGTGATAGAAGATAATGCAAAAACCAGAAGAGACTGCAAGACACCAACGATGGATTCCTGGACCTGAAGACCTGTGGAAGAAAGGGACCAAGTCCAAGAAGCACTGAAGAGTCTAGGGAGAACAGGAGTCCCTGCTAACCCAGATGAAGGTGCGATAGAAGAACCACCGGTGAGAAGACAAAGTCAGTATTGCGCCAAAGAAGACAGATGTGGGTTCCTGGTTGGTGCAGAAGATGTCCCACGCTGATTGGATGAATGCACTCTGGGTTGCACCGCTGGATTCCAACAACAAGCCTTGGCTCACGCAAAACACACTGTTGGCAGAAACATGACGCTGCCCGGGACCAGGAGGGACCTGGTGCCCTCTACTCAGGAGGGGGAGGCAGTGGGGGCTCACAGCAAATCAGAGAGCCCTCAGAAGACCAGACAGCACACACAGGAGTCCCACAGCATGGGACAAAGGAGGTGCAAATGGAGGCCCACGCAGCACAACACAGAGGATTCCCACGCCGCCGGAGAACCACTCAGGAAGCTGTGCATCGCAGGATGGATTGCTGGAGCTCTAAGCTGTGCTGTGCACAAAGAACTTCTTGGAAGGATTCACACAAGCCTTGGCAACTGCAAGTCACGTGGTGCAAGGGGGTACTGTCTTGCGTGGGGAAGCAAGCTCTTACCACCACCAAATTTGGAAAGCTGGACATTGGGACGGTCGGAGTCACTTTAGTTCTCTACCCATGTGCTGGATCCACGCGTGCTGTCTGGGGAGGGGACTCATGCCACCGGTTGTCGCTGCAGAGAGGTGCCTGCTGAAGCAGGGAAGTGACTCGGTTACTCCACAGGAGATCCCCTTGGTTCTTCTGGTGCAGGCTGAAGACAGGCAGTCCTCGGAGGATGCATGACCTGGAAACTCTTGTAGTTGCTGGCAGGAGCTGAAGATACAATGTTGCAGAAGTCATCTTAGATTCTTTGTTGCAGTTTTGTAGAGTTCCTGGAGCAGTCACCGGTTGATCCATCAATAGAAGATGAAGTAAAGGATGCAGAGGATTCCTGCTGGAGTCTTACAATCCAATTCTGAAGAAACACCCAGAGGAAAGATGCTAAATAGCCCTGAGAGGGGAATTGGTCACCTAACCAGGTAAATCAAATCAAAATAAAAAAATCTAAAAAATGTCTTAAGCTCACTACTCACCCTTTAGGGTCTCAAGGCGCTGTGGGGTGGGGTTGCCAGTTACTGCTCAAAAAGCCATGTCTTGAGGAGCTTTCTGAAAGTTAGGAGGTCATGGGTCTTGCGTAGGTTGGTGGAGAGGGAGTTCCAGGTCTTGGCGGCGAGGTGGGAGAAGGATCTGCCGCTGGAGGTGGTACGTTGGATGCGGGGGACTGTAGCGAGGGCGAGGTCAGCGGAGCTGTCGAGTTGGTATGTGGAAGTTTACTTGTTCGTTGAGGTAGGCCGGTCCAGTGTCGTGGAGGGCTTTGTGAGCTTGGACGAGGACTTTGAAGATGATCCTTTTGCTGATGGGAAGCCAGTGTAGGGATCTGAGGTGGGTGGATATGTGTTTGTGGCGAGGGAGGCTAAGGATGAGACGTCCGGCTGTGTTTTGAATTCGCTGGAGTTTTCTTTGAAGTTTGGCTGTGGTCCCTGCATAGAGGGCGTTGCCGTAGTCCAGTCTGCTGCTGATGAGGCATGGGTGACTGTTCTTCTTGTTTCTAAAGGAATCCATTTGAAAGTCTTACTTAGCATGCAAAAGGTGTTGAAGCAGGAGGACGATATGGTGTTGATTTGCTGGCCTATGGAGAGAGATGAGTCTAGAACGATGCCAAGGTTGCGTGCGTGGGTGTTGGGTGTTGGGGGTGGTCCGAGGGTGGTGGGCAACCAGGAGTCGTCCCATGCTGTCTTGTTGGGGCCAAAGATGATGATTTCTGTTTTGTTTGAGTTAAGTTTGAGGTGGCTTGCTGTCATCCATTTGGTGATGTTGAGGAGTCCGGCATGCAGGTTTATGTTGGCGGTGGCTGGGTTCCTGGTGAGGGAGATGATGAGCTGGGTGTCATCTGCGTAAGAAATTATAGTGATTCCATGGGGGCGGAGGATGTTGGCGAGGAGGGCCATGTAGATGTTTGAAGAGGGTGGGGCTGAGGGAGGACCCTTGGAGGACCCGCAGTTGATCTTGGTGGCTGAAGATCGGAAGGGAGGGAGGTGAACTCTTTGGGTTCTTTTGGCAAGGAAGGAGGTGAGCCAGTCCAGGGCCTTGTGTTGTATTCCGGTGTCAAAAAGGCGGGCGGAGGGTCTGGTGGCATACAGCATCGAAAGCTGCAGAGAGGTCTAGGAGGATGAGGGCAACGGTCCTGCCCTTGTCCACTCTGGTCCTGATGTCGTCTGTGCAGGCGATGAGGGCGGTCTCAGTGCTGTGGTTCTTGCGGAATCCAGACTGGGAGGCGCTGAGTATGTTGTTTTCTTCTAAGAAGTGAGACAGTTGGGCGTTGACTATCTTCTCAGCGACCTTTGCGGGGAAGGGGAGAAGAGAGATTGGACGGTAGTTCGTGAGTTCTTCCGGGTCTGCTTTGGGTTTTTTGAGGAGCGCGTTGATTTCGGCGTGCTTCCAAATGTCTGGGAAGGTTGCGGTGTCGCAGGAGCTGTTGATGACGTCGCGGAGCTGGGGAGCGGTGATTTGGCTGGCCTTGTTGAAAATGTGGTGGGGGCAGGGGTCTGTGGGGGAGCCTGAGTGGATGGAGTTCATGGTTTTTTCGATTTCTTCGTCGCTGGTGGGGATCCAGGTATGTAGTTGGTTGGTTTGGGAGGGCGTTGTGTTGTTGGTCGTGTCAGTGGTGGTGCTGGTGGGTGCTGATGCTGTGAAACTGTTGTGTATGTCTGCGATTTTGAGGTGAAAGTAGTTGGAGAGGGAGTTGCAGAGGTTTTGGGTGTGTGGAGGGTCAATGGTGCTGGATTTGGGTTTGGTGAGGTCTTTGGTAAGCACCTATCAGGAGGGGTCTTTGACGTCATCTGCTGGCACTGGCCACTCAGATGCTTCCAGAGTGCCCCACCACCCTGGAATCCAAGATGGCAAAACCACGGACACTCTGGAGGAGTTCGGAGCACCACCCCTGGATTGATGATGAACAGGGGAAGTAGTCACTCCCCTTTCCTTTGTCCAGTTTTGCACCAGAGCAGGGACTGGGGGTCCCTTAACTGGTGCAGACTGGATTATGCAAGGAGGGCACCATCTGTGCCTTTCAAAGCATTTCCAAAGGCTGTGGGAGAATACCCCTCTCATGCCTGTAACACCTATTTCCAAAGGGAGAGTGTGTAACGCCCCCTCCTAAAGGGAATGCATTGTCCTGCTCAAGCCCCAGGAGGGCAGAAGCCTGTCTGTGAGGTGGCAGCAGCTGGCGCTGCAGTGAAAACCTCAGAGGGCTGGTATGGCAGTACTGGGGATCCACTGTGGAGTCCCCAGAATGTATGAAAGTGTGCAACCAATACTGGAATCAGTAAAAAACTGGGGTAAAATTCCCAGTTGTTAGACACTTTATTTGTCCATATTCTGAGTTACTATTGTGTAGCTGTACATAGGTATTGACCTATGTGCAGTACACACTTAAAATGACGTCCCCGCACTCATGAAGTCTGGGAAAATCGGCCTGGACGACGTGGGGGCACCTCTGCTAGTGCAGGGGTGCCCTCACACCCAGGTACTTTGCACATAGCCTTCAAGGTTGGAAGACCTTATATATAGGTGACTTATAATTGACCTGATGCAGTGAAAGTATCTGTGAAATAGTGCATGCACTAATTCACACAGGCTAAAATGGCAGTCCTGTAGTAGCCTTTGTATGGGATCCTTATGCGTGGCAAAATAAATGGTGCTGCCCATAAGTATCCCCTGGAACCCCAATGCCTGGGTACCTATGTACCATATACTAGGGACTTATAAAGGGGGCCCAGTATGCCAATGGAGTGGAGTACTGAGTCACCAGTATGTAGTGAAAAATGTAGAAACAGAGAGAGCATGAGCACTGGAGTTCTGATTAGCAGGACTCCAGTGACAATTCAGAAAACAGTGAAACACACTGACAAGTAGGCCATAAACCATAAGCACTGGGATTCTGACTAGCAGGATCCCAGAGACACAGTCAAAAACACACTGACATCAGGCAGAAATTTGGGGTAACATGCCAAAAAGAGGCTACTTTCCAATACCTGCCCTATGTGTTATCTAGGCCCTACCTTAGGGCTGGTGGTGATATATGTAGAAAAAGGGGAGTTTAAGGCTTGGCAAGAAAATTTTAATGCCAAGTTGAAGTGGCAGTGAAACTGCACACACATGCTTTGCAATGGCAGGCCTGAAACATTGGTTAAGGAGTTAATTATGTGAGTGGCACAATCAGTGCTGCAGACCCACTAATAGAATTTAATTTACAGGCCCTGGGCACATGTAGTGCACTTTACTAGTGACTTTCAAGTAAATTAAATATGCCCATTGAGTATGAGCCAATGTCACCATGTTTTAGGGCGAGAGCACATGCACTTTGGCACTGGTTAGCAGTGGCAAATTGCCCCCATTCCTAAAGGCAGCAAAGATTAGGTCAGAAAAAGAGGAGGGGGGAGGCAAAACGTCTGGGCTGACCATTCAGAGATCGCCATTTTCAAACAGTCTTAAATGATGAGAAGATTAGAAAGCTTTCTACAGTAGTAGTTAGCAACTGATAAATCTGGGACTTTGCCAACAGTAGATTCAGCATTAGTAGCTCTTAGATCTATGGTTTTACAAGATTGAATAACTTTAGATATATTTTTAGCCAAGAAAGGTGGAGTCTGCAAGATGTTGCATGTATAGCGTTGCTGTGCCTATATACCTGATAACTGCAAAGGGATTTGTAAAAATACATTTCTGACTAAAAACCTGAATTAGGGAATTTAGAAGTAACTAGTGTTTTCAGAGAGAAAGGGGTTTCTGGTATAAGTTGCTGGCTTGGAAGCACTGTTAGTGGCATTATAGGTGCTTTATATTAAGACCTCTTTTGAGACAGGACAATCCAGAATAGATAGTGTTGTTGGAAGTTCTGTGTTAAATTGGATTGTGTATTTAACTTTAAGTACAAAGAAAAAGAAAGGACATTTGTCCACACTGTACTTATGGGAACATATGCTATTTGATTGGTGGATGGTGCCATGATGAGGTGGCAGATGGTAACGGAAAATGTAGTTTTGTGTTTTCATTGACTGCTGTTTGCTTATGAAGTAAAGTTAGAGAAGCATAATCCTCATAAGTCTCCGTATACTTTACAGAATTGAAAATTCTTGAGGCGTGAGCTAGAAATTTTTCATTTTGGAGTGATATTTTTTTATAAGACCCAGATGTAGAGCAAAAAAATCCTTAGGGATTAGCAGTGCTCCTAGTCAGAAGCAATTTAAATGTGACATATTAAAAAAAGTGCTATCAAGCATTAATCACCCAGATGGTGCTACTCAATAGCATTACCTACCTTCCTGCTTCATCCCCCTTTTCTTTCTTTCCTTACCCATGTCCTCATCCCCTTACCTTCTTTGCATACTCTTCTCTTTCCTCTTTTTTGGTCTGGCTTGACAGTGCAGCTGTCACCATACAGTTAATTATGTGAGAGCACTAGAGAGGGATTTGGCTTTTCCCATATGTTGTGACCCAGGAGTATGCTTTTATAGACCTGAAGCATTGAACATGTCGCACACGAAAATTGCTTGTAACGCTCCTATCAGCTTATCAAACAATAACTGTAAATTATACCCTAAGCATGCTTATGTTACGTCAAAAGGCTGGACTGCACCAAACAACGATCTGGAGTATCTTAGTCAGGCTACACGTTAAAACGAATTGTTTATTTACCACAGTGTGTTAAATCATCCCACAGTTCAATGTTTCTCATGGTATGGACCTCAGGAGATTAAGCCAGTTGCACTTGGGTCCCAAACCTGCTAGAAGGTAGTCACCTTTCTAAGAGAAAAATACAACCCATTTGTTCTTGTTTTGGGATTCTGGAAACATCGGAAACTGGTACTTTAAAGAGAGTTAATATCAAAATGCACCTATTCATTTTTTTTACAAAGTTACTAAAGTTGCTAATGTTGCCCAATTACACGCCACACCACACTATTCCATACCACGTAATTTGACTCCACTCCATGGCACACAAGTCTACATCACACAACTCCACTCCACACAATTACACTCCACGCCACCCTACTCAATTCCAACCTACTTCACATAATTCCACTCCATTTCCCACCACACAATTCCACCCCATTCAATAAATTCCACTTCATCACAGACAAATCCAAGGCACACAAGTTCACTCCACTCCATATCACACAATTCCACTACACTCAATTCCACACCATGCCACACAAATCCACTCCACTCCAATTCCACACAATGCCACCCTACTCAATTACACTCTACACCACACAATTCCATTCCACTCAACGCCACACAATTCCAGTCCACATCACACAATTCTAGTCCACGCCACACAATTCTACACCACTCCACTCAATGCCACACAATTTCACTTTACTCAATGCCACATAATTCCAATCAATGCTAGACAATTCCACTTCACACTACGCAATATTACTCAACCCCATGCCACACAATTCCACTCCATACCACACAATTTAAGTTCACTCCACAACACACAATGCTATTCCATTGCACACTATTTCCCTAGAGGTCACACAATTCCACTCCATACCACTCCACTACACATAATTCCACTCCATGCCACACAAATTCCACTCAATACCACTCCACTCAATTCCCCGCCACAAAGTTCCACTTCACGCCACACAATTTCACTCCATTCCAGTCCACCCAATGACAGACAATTCACTCAACGCCACACAATTCACCACCATACAATTCCACACCACTCCATATCACAAAATTCCACTCCACTGCATGACACACAGTTTCACTCCATGGCACTCCATGCACTACAGATCATTGCCACAAAATTCCACTCCACTCCACGCAATACAAATCACTGCAAAATATTCCCATGCAACTCTACACCACACAATTCCACTCCATGTCACCTAATTCACTGCCACAAAATTCCACTTCGCTTCACTCCCCAGTTTCACTCCACACAATTCAACCGCACACCACACAATTCCACTGGACGCTATAGGAAAGTGGAGCATTATGCAGTGACACTGGTTAGGCTTCACTATGTAATACTCTCACAATACCCCAAAGATGGTCCTTGGATTTACAATAAAAAATCCTTAGCTCAGTCCTAGCAGTGTGGTAAAGAGCAGTCTAGCTTTTTTAGAGGAACATTTCAGAGTGCCAACATGGATGTTAACAATTTATAAAAATAGAGCAGATTTTTATATTAATTTGAACACCAAAACAAAGTAAATTAGATACGTATAACCAGAGTTATGGATTTTCAAGTGAAAAACATTTCAACACAGTTCAAGCTGTCAAACTTTTACCACTGCGGTCAATGGAGAAAATCACTAGCAACACTTGGCCACTTGAGGAGTGAATTCAGGGGAACCTACTTATAGTTGAGGTTCTGCGGGTCCCAGGTCCATGCTGCAACAGTCAGAACAAAGCCCAGGTGCAGAGGTGTGCTGGCTGTCCTTGGTGCTGAAGGACAGGAGCCGTGGGTGCTGAAAATGGTTCTTGTGAAACTCGGTCACTTGAAAGTCAAGTTGCAACCACTGGGGGTTAGGCTTGTGTGGGACCCTGGACCAAGGTTCACAGGGCAGAATGACTCTATGTAGCTTGGACATCCCAGGCGCAGACGTGTGCTTGGATATCCTTGGTCCTGAACGGTAGGTGCAGTTGCTGGTTTCACCACTGTGATGGTGCAAGGGAGGAAGCAGATGCAAAAACTCCACAACTGAGCCACTGGTGATGTCGGATGCAAGTGCAGTGGGGTGACCTCAAGTTGCAGGGTCGAGTAAAGGTGGTGATGACTGGACTAGCTGCCAACAAGCCTTGGCAGTGATAAGGTGGAGGAGAAGCTATCTCCTGTTCCAGAGGACCTGGGGAAGAGGGTAGCAGGCTGTAACTTGGTGGAGAGTTGGACTACTTTTCCCACAATGCACAGTACCATCTACCTTGGGGTGACCCCCGGGAGGGCCCAATGACCAGCTCTTCTTCAGTTCCAATAAGTTATTTTTACCTGCAGTGTGCAGGGGACTAGTTTTACTAGTCCAAGGGAGTCTGGTGTTGCCTTCGGCACACAAAGAGTTCCCTCTTATTGGGGGAATCGAACTTTGGTCCAAGACAAGCCGCAGTCGAGCAGTTTCAGAAATGTTGCAAATGTTTCAAGGTCTCATGCTTTTGGTTTGTGCAGAATTCCACTGTTGTCAATACGTGCCTCTTTCTAACTTTTCTTTGCAAGTTGTAGATCTGAGGTTCTGGTGACAGGGGTGAAGGAAAGTAGCCTCTTTCTAGCATGGTTACCCCCACTTTTGTCCTGTTTGTGAGTGTGTGTTAGTGTTTTTAACTGTGTCACTGGGGTCCTGCTAGCCAGGACCCCAGTACTCATAGATAAAAACCTATATGTCAGTGTGTTTTGCCTGTCTCACTGGGATCCTGCTAGCCAGGACCCCTGTTTTCATAGTTTGTGGCCTAATGTGTAAGCCTGTGTAGTGCCTAACTGTGTCACTGAGGCTCTGCTAATCAGAACCTCAGTGCTTATGCTCTCTCTGCTTTTAAATTTGTCACTGTAGGCCAGTGACTTCATTTACCAATTTCAATTGGCACACTGGACTCCCCTTATAAGTTCTTAGTATATGGTATCTAGGTACCCAGGGCCTTGGGGTTCCAGGAGATCTATATGGGCTGCAGAATTTCTTTTGCCACCCATAAGGAGCTCAGACAAACCCTTCCACAGGACTGCCATTGCAGCCTGCATCAAATAGTGCACACACTATTTCACAGCCATTTTCACTGCACGTAAGTAACTTATTAGTCACCTATATGTCTAACCTTCACTTGCTGAAGGTTAGGTGCAAAGGTACTAAGTGTGAGGGCACCCTTGCACTAGCAAAGGTGCTCCCCACATAGTTCAGGGCCATTTCCCCAGACTTTGTGAGTGCGGGGACACCATTACACATGTGCACTACATATAGGTCAATACCTATATGTAGCTTCACAATGGTAACTCCGAATATGGCCATGTAACATGTCTAA
This sequence comes from Pleurodeles waltl, assembly GCF_031143425.1. NCBI lineage: Eukaryota > Metazoa > Chordata > Amphibia > Caudata > Salamandridae > Pleurodeles > Pleurodeles waltl. The sequence continues at coordinate 480,493,844 of NC_090449.1, read as the reverse complement.
GATCATGGAATTGTCCCCCATTCCAACTCTGGTATTGGTGAGCCAATTCCATGCATCCTGGGGGCTATACCATGGACCCCCAGTACTGCCAAACTAGCTCTCTGAGGCTTGCACTTCAGCTGCTGCCACTTCAGACAGGGTTCTGCCCTCCTGGGGTCTGGGCAGCCCAGTCCCAGGAAGGCAGAACAAAGCATTTCCTCTGAGAGCAGGGTGTTACACCCTCTCACTTTGGAAATAGGTGTTACAGGCTGGGGAGGGGTAGCCTCCCCAGCCTCTGGAAATGCTTTGAAGGGCACAGATGGTGCCCTCCTTGCATAAGCCAGTCTACACCGGTTCAAGGACCCCTTCTCCCCTGCTCTGGCGGGAAACTGGACAAGGGAAAGGGGAGTGACCAATCACCGGTCCATCACCACCCCAGGGATGGTACCCAGAGCTCCTCCAGTGTGTCCCAGACTTCAGCCATCTTGCTTTGCAAGGTGTGGTGTCACACTGGAAGGCTCTGAGTGGCCAGTGCCAGAAGATGACGTCAGAGACCTTTCCTGATAGGCCCATACCTGATAAGGAAGCCAATCCCCTTCTCAGGACTATTTAGGGTCTCTCCTGTGGGTTCTCTTCAGATTCTGCTTGCTAGTTTCCTTCAGGAATTCTCTGCAGCAACTTCAGCATCCTCTGACCTCGGATCAACTGCAGCCTGCGCCAAGAAACGCTGTAACTGCAACAAAGTGCCTACAAGAGACAATTTTCTTCAGCAACCTCAGCTCCAAGTCAGCAACTGCAACAGTTTCCATGGTGTGCATGCTCTGGGGACTCCCTGTCTTCATCCTGCACCAGAAGGACCGAAGAAATCTCCAGTGGAGTGATGGAGTCACTCCCCTGCTCCAAGCAGGCACCTTCCAAGGCGACAACCGGTGCTCTAGGACTCCTCTCATGGTGACGAGCATGCTCCTAAGGTCACAGAGGGTGGACATCATCGATATAGACTGTCCTGCTGATGCAATTTGGAGGAGGTAGGACCTTGCCTTCTCTGATAACGACAGTACCTCTGTGTTTTGTGTCTTCTTCGCCTCCTGAGGCCTCTGTGCAATCTTTGCAAAATTCCTTCATGCACAGCCTGGCCCAGGTCCCCAGCACTCCACCCTGCGACGCTCAACTCGCTGAGTTGTTCTCCGGCGGCGTGGGACCTTCTTTTGTTGTGCTGCATCAAACACATTTTGCACCTCCTTTGAACCCTGGTCGTGCAGCTTCTGGGGGTGCTGGCTGGCATCCTGAGGGCTCTCTAGAGTGCTGAGAACTCGCTCTTCCTCTTCACACAGAGTTGAGGCACCCAGGTCCCTCCTGGGTCCATCCAGCGCAATTTTGATGAAAAACGCAGTTTTGCCATAGCCAAGGCTTGTTGGCGCCTTCCAACACGAAATCTCATCTGCAACGATCTTCACGCTGTGGGAAATCTTTTGCATCATGCAGGAACCTGCTGGTATCTTCCTAGGGTGCATTTCTGAAGTCTTCAACTAACCGGGGACTCTTCTTTTGCACCCTCTTCTGGGTTGGCAGGGGCTCCTGTCCTTCCTGGAACTTCTTTCAACTTCTAGACTTGGTCCACTTCCTTTGCAGGTCTTCGGGTCCAATAATCCAGCAGTTGGTCTTTGCAGACTTGTTTGGCTGCTGCAAAATCCCAAAAACGAGGTGTAGTGTGTCCTTAGGAAACTTGCAGTACTTTACGCCTGCTTTTGTGGGATCTGGGGTGGGGTAATTTACTTATCTTTACGGTATTCTTACTCTCCCAGTGCTTCTGCATACACTACACTTGTCTACGGGGGAATTCGTGATTCACATTCCACTTTTTTAGTATATGGTTTGTGATGCCCCTAGACCTATTTTCTCTCATTGCATTCTATAGGATTTCCTACTGTTTGCATTGTTCTATGACTATTTAGTGGTCTAATTTTGGTGTGTAGTGTATATATTGTGTATAATGCTTACCTCCAGAAGGAGTATTGTCTCTAAGATATTTTTGGTACTGTGTCACCCAAATAAATACTTTTATTTTTGGTAACACTGAGTATTGCCTTTACTTGTGTATAAGTACTGTGTAAATATAAGTGGTATTGCATGAGCTTTGCATGTCTCCTAGTTCAGCCTAAGCTGCTCTGCTATAGCTACCTCTATCAGCCTAAGCTCCTAGAATACTACTAATTCACTAATAAGAGATAAATGGACCTGATATAAGGTGTAAGTACCCAAGGTACCCACTACAAACCAGGCCATCCTCCTACATTGGTGGCAGTGGTGGGATAAGTACTTGCAATTGCTTTACCACTTTGTTACCTGTGCTTTTCACAAGAAAGGCTTGCTGCAATACTTAAAGCATATATAATATATACCTAGAAACTATTTTCTAACTTTCTTAAAAGTTCTGTTTAACTTTGCAAAGGTTTTTCAAAGTTCTGAAAAGTTTTCTTATTTTCTCTAAAAAGTTAGCTTTGTTATTCTACTAACTTTTTACTCACTTTCCCAAAACTTTTTTCTTTCAATATGTCTTCTGTAGATGCCACCCCTAGAGTTGTGAAAACAACATATGATAATCTAAACTTTACATTTTTGAGGGGTCTCTGTATTGAAAGAAGTTTTGGGATTGGGAAGAACCCCAATAAGGAGTTCCGCTTGAATCTTCTCCTACAAGATGACCAGGGACTCAGCACTGGTCCAGATCAGACAGGGGAAGAGGTAGAGGATAACTCCAACCAGGAAGGCTCAGAGGAGTATGATGACAATCCTGGGGAGGGTCCTTCCACAGACCTATCTGTCAACAAGCCCCCTAGTATAACTGGTAGTGGGAGGGGTTCACACACAAGTAGGGCTCCCTTCTCCCCTAGAGGCCAGGTCACTAGAGTAGCCCCTGTTACAGATAGGTCTGCCTCTGCACACTCTCATGTTACCTCTGTTTCAGAGGCTTCTCATAATTCTAACCTTGAGGACCAGTCCCTAGATAGGGAACTCAGAAAGCTGAGGGTAGAGGAGGCCAGACTGAAGCTAATGCAGCAGCAGTAGGCCTTAGACAGGGAATACCCGGCTGTGGAGAAAGAGAGACAGGGTTTGGGGTTAGTTCCCCATGGTGGCAGCAGCAGTTTTAGAAATACAAATGTCAGGGAACCTTCATTTGATTCTAGAAATCTGCACAAAATTGTCCCTCCTTACAAGGATGGTGATGACATCAACATGTGGTTTGCTGCACTTGAGAGGGCCTGTAAAGTTCAGAGGGTCCCTCATGTACAGTGGGCTGCTATCCTTTGGTTATCCTTCTCTGGCATAGGTAGAGACAGACTTCTTATTGTCAGAAAGGATGATGCAGATAATTACCAGGTTCCTAAAAATGCTTTCTTGGATGTCTAGGCTTAACCACTGAACAGTACAGACTTAAGTTCAGAGAGACCAGAAAGGAGTCATGACAGGACTGGACAGACTCTGTGGATTGTTCTGTGAAGGCCCTAGAAGGTTGGTTACATGGCAGTAAGGTGACTGACTATGAAAGCCTACATAACTTGATTTTGAGAAAGCATATTTGTAATAATTGTGTGTCTGACCTGTTGCATCAATATCTTGTGGACTCAGACCTGACCTCTCCCCAACAATTGGGAAAAAAGGCAGACAAATGGGTCAGAACAAGGGTGAGCAGAAAAGCTCATACAGGGTTGACAAGGATGGAAAGAAGAAAGATGGTGAAAAATTTCGGGACAAGCGTGGGGATAAAAGTAAACATAAAGATCCTTTTTCAGGTCCAAAACACTCCTCTGGGGGTGGGGATAAAACTTCTTCATCTTCTTCAAACTCTTCACACAATGAGAAAACGCCTTGGTGTTATGTGTGTAGAAATAAAGGCCATTGGCCAGGGGATACATCCTGACCAGGTAAAGCCCCTGAGCCTACCACCACTAAGACATCAGACTCTAGTGCCCCTAGCAGTAGTGGTAATAGTGGTAGGACTACAGGCAATAGTCATACTAAAGGTGTAGTTGGGTTCACTTTTGGGATCATAATAGAAACTGGGGTAGACAGTCCCAAGACAGTTTCTGTCACACCTGGTGGCATTGCCCTTGCCACCTTGGCTGCTTGTCCCCTTAAAATGGATAAGTACAGGCAGTCAATCTTATTAAATGGTGTTGAGGCCCAGTCCTACAGGAACACAGGTGCTAGTATCACTTTGGTGAGTGAAAACCTGGTGTCACCTGCACAACACCTCCTTGGACAGAAGTAACAAGTTACTGATGTCAATAACTCCATTCAGTCTCTCCCCTTAGCTGTGGTTCAACTTAGATGGGGTGGAGTTATTGGCCATAAGCAGGTGGTGGTATCACCTAGCTTACCTGTAGACTGTCTCTTAGGAAATGATCTAGAGGCCTCAGGTTGGGCTGAGGTAGAGTTTAGTATCCATGCTGGGTATCCCTGAGAAATTGCTTCCTCTCCTTTCTGGTGAAATGAAAAAGCAAAGGAGAGAAAAAGCCCTGAAATCTCAGGATCCCTCTCCACCAACAGGTAAGAAGTGTATCAAAGTATCCCTTCCCCACCCTGCCACTAAGGATACCATTCCTGTGGTGGGAGAAACCTCTCCTAGGGTGGAAACTGTACAAATGAAGCCCTCAGCTACCACAGATAGACTCCCAGAGGTAGAAGTACCTCTCTGTGGAACTACTAAGCCAGATGTGCAAAACTGCACCATTTTAGTAAATATGGGGCATCCCTCCAGCCTTCCCAGAGAAGCTTTAGTGCAGCAGCCCTGCACTACCTCTAAACACTTAGGACAGTAGCCCTGTTCTCGTGTGGAGCTTAAAGGACAGCAGCCCTGTCCTGCTCCAACTCAAGAGAAACAGCAACCCTGTTCTCTCTTACAGCCATATGGACAAAGTTTTTGCCCAGCTATGGTTTTATTGAGACAGCATCCCTGTCTAGCATTTACTGCATTTGACATAGGCCTATTGGACCAATCCCACTGCCCAACTTTAAAACAGACTCATAGGAACTCTGAGAATTTACACCCATGCTGTTGGTTAGGTAAAAATCTCCAAACAGGGTGGTTTACATTCCCCACGGTGAAGTAACCATATAGTGGATGATAAAGGGAGTAACCACGCTATTGCAGATCTACTCTCCACTTATCACCACTTAGGCAATAAAGTCTCAACTGGCCACGGTTAGCCTTATTGTCCTTTGTTTCGGGGGTTGTGTAGGAAAGTAGCCTCTTTCTAGCATGGTTTCCCCCACTTTTGGCCTGCTTGTGAGTGTGTCTCAGTGTGTTTTTACAGTCACTGGGATCCTGCTAGCCAGGACCCCAGTGCTCATAGATAAAAACCTATATGTCAGTGTGTTTTGCCTGTCTCACTGGGATCCTGCTAGCCAGGACCCCACTGCTCATAGTTTGTGACCTAATGTGTATACCTGTCTAGTGCCTAACTGTGTCACTAAGGCTCTGCTAATCAGATCCTCAGTGCTTATGCTCTCTCTGCTTTTAAATTTGTCACTGTAGGCTAGTGACTTCATTTACCAATTTCAATTAGCACACTGGACTCCCCTTATAAGTCCCTATTATATGGTACCTAGGTACCCAGGGCATTGGGGTTCCAGGAGATCCATATGGGATACAGCATTTCTTTTGCCACCCATAAGGAGCTCAGACAAACTCTTACACAGGACTGTCATTGCAGCCTGCGTGAAATAGCGTACACACTATTTCACAGCCATTTGCACTGCACTTAAGTAACTTATAAGTCACCTATATGTCTAACCTTCACTTGGTGAAGGTTAGGTGCAAAGTTACTAAGTGTGAGGGCACCCTTGCACTAGCAAAGGTGCCCCCACATAGTTCAGGGCCATTTCCACGGACTTTGTGAGTGCGAGGACACCATTACACGTGTGCACTACATATAGGTCAATACCTATATGTAGCTTCATAATGGTAACTCCGAATATGGCCATGTAACTTGTCTAAGATCATGGAATTGTTCCCCCATTCCAAATATGGTATTGGGGAGCCAATTCAATGCATCCTGGGGGCTCCACCATGGACCCCCAGTACTGCCAAACCAGCTCTCTGAGGCTTGCACTGCAGGTACAGCTGCTGCCACTTCACAGACAGGGTTCTGTCCTCCTGGGGTCTGGGATACCCAGTCCCAGGAAGGCAGAACAAAGCATTTCCTTTGAGAGCAAGGTGTTACACCCTCTCCCTTTGGAAATAGGTGTTACAGGCTGGGGAGGGGTAGCCTCCCCCAGCCTCTTGGAATGCTTTGAAGGGCACAGATGGTGCCCTCCTTGCATAAACCAGTCTACACCGATTCAGGGACCCATCTCCCCTGCTCTGGTGGGAAACTGGACAAAGGAAAGGAGAGTGACCACTCCCCTGTCCATCACCACCCCAGGGGTGGTGCCCAAAGCTCCTCCAGTGTGTCTCAGACTTCAGCCATCTTGCCTTGCAAGGTGTGGGGCACTTTGGAGGGCTCTGAGTGGTCAGTGCCAGCAGGTGACATCAGAGACCCCTCCTGATAGGTGGATACCTGATAAGGTAGCCAATCCACTTCTCAGGACTATTCAGGGTCTCTCCTGTGGGTTCTCTTCAGATTCTGCTTGCAAGTTTCCTTCAGGAATCCTCTGCAACAACTTCAGCATCCTCTGACCTCGGATCAATCGCAGCCTGCGCCAAGAAACGCTGTAACTGCAACAAAGTGTCTACAAGAGACACTTTTCTTCAGCAACCTCAGCTCCAAGTCAGCAACTGCAACAGTTTCCACAGTGTGCATGCTCTGGGGACTCCCTGTCTTCAGCCTGCACCAGAAGGACTGAAGAAATCTCCTGTGGAGTGACGGAGTCACTCCCCTGCACCAAGCAGGCACCTTCCAAGGCGATGACCGGTACCCTGGGACTCCTCTCACGACAACAAGCTTGCTCCTAAGGACACAGTGGGTAGACATTGTTGAAATAGACTGTCCTGAGGTCCAGCTGATGCAATTTGGAGGAGGTAAGACCTGGCCTTCTCCGAGAACGACGGTACCCCTGTGTTTTGTGTCTTCTTCGCCTGCTGAGGCCTCTGTGCACTTTTTGCAAAATTCCTTCATGCGAAGCGTGGCCCAGGTCCCCAGCACTCCACCCTGCAACGCTAAACTCGCTGAGGTGTTCTCGAGCGGCGTGGGACCGTCTTTTGTTGTGATGCATCAACGCGTTTTGTACCTCCTTTGAATCCGGATCCTGTGGCTTCTGGGGGTTTTGGCTGGCATCCTGGGGGCTCTCTAGAGTGCTGAGAGCCCCCTCTGCCTTCTCACACAGAGTTGAGGCCATCCAGTTCCCTCCTGGGTCCATCCAGCGACATTTTGATGAAAAACGCACTTTTGCGTAGCCAAGGCTTGTTGGCGCCTTCCAACACGAAATCTCGTCTGCAACAATCTTCTCGCCGTGGAACATCTTTTGCATCATGCAGGGACCCGCTGGCACCTTCCTAGGGTGCATTTTTGCAGTCTTCAACTAACCGGGGACTCTTCTTTTGCACCCTCTTCTGGGTTGGCTGGGGCTGTCCTTCCTGGAACTTCTTTTGACTTCTGGACTTGGTTCCCTTCCTTTGCAGGTCTTCAGGTCCAATAATCCAGCAGTTGTTCTTAGCCGACTTGGTCGGCTGCAGCAAAATCCCCAAAATGAGGTGTAGTGTGTCCTAAGGAAACTTTCAGTACTTTACTCCTGCTTTTCTGGGCTCTGGGGTTGGGGTAATTTACTTACCTTTACTGTATTCTTACTCTCCCATCGATTCTCACACACTACACTTGTCTAGGGTGGAATTCGTGATTCACATTCCACTTTTTTAGTATATGGTTTTTGTTGCTCCCAGACCTATTTTCTCCCATTGCATTCTACAGGATTTCCTACTGTTTGCATTGTTCTATGACTATTTTTCTTGACTAATGTTGGTGTCTAGTGTATATATTGTGTATAATACTTACCTCCAGAAGGAGTATTGTCTCTAACATATTTTTGGTACTGTGTCACTGTAGGAGGCTGGCCTGGCTTATAGCGGGTACCTGATGGTACTTACACCTTGTGCCAGGTCCAGTTATCCCTTATTAGTAGATTAGTAGTGTTCTAGCAGCTTAGGCTGATAGAGGTAGCTATAGCAGAGCAGCTTAGGCTGAACTAGGAGACATGCAAAGCTCCTACTATACCACTTATATCACATAGCACTATATCATAAGAATCACAATACTCAGAGTTACTAAAAATAAAGGTACTTTATTTTAGTGACAACTTGACAAAAATATCTCAGAGGATATATTCCCTTAGGAGGTAAGTAAAATACACAAAATATACACACAACCCAAAATCAGGTAAGTAAACAGTTAGAAAAGTAGTGCAAACACTGTAGAATACAATAGGATGCAATAGGCCTAGGGGCAACACAAACCATATACTAAGAAAGTGGAATGCGAACCACTTAGGGACCCCAGGCCTAGTGTAGTGTGTAGAGGGTCGTTGGGAGTGTAAGAAAATACTAAGGGTGTCCAAGATACCCCAACCCAAGACCCTGAAAAGTAGGAGTAAAGTTACCCTACTTCCCCAGAAACACACTAAAGTTGTGATAAGAGATTCTGCAAAGACCACAAATGACTGCAAAGCACTGAAGACAGATTCCTGGACCTGAGGACCTGCAAAGGAAGAGGATCGAGTCCAAGAGTCACAAAAGTGTCCAGGGGGGGCAGGAGCCCACTAAATTCCAGATGAAGGTGCAAAATGGTTGCCTATGGGTGGAAGAAGCCGAAGATTCTGCAACAACGGAAGATGCCAGGAACTTCTCCTTTGCACAGATGTCCCACAGCGTGGTGGAGGATGCAGAGTTGTTTCCACGCAGAAAGACCGCTAACAAGCCTTGCTAGCTGCAAAGGTCACAGTTGAAGAAAATGGGTGCTGCCTGGGCCAAGGAAGGACCAGGAGTTCGCCCCTTGGAGGGAGAAACAGAGGGGGCACTCAGCATCACAGAGAGCCCACGCAGAAGCAGGCAGCACCCGCAGAAGCACTTGAACAGGCGTTCAGGAAATCTGAGCACAGCGGTCGTCTCAACACTACAAAGGAGGGTCCCACGAAGTCGGTGGTCAACTCAGCGAGTTGAGCAATGCAGGACGGAGTGCTGGGGACCTGGCCTATGCTGTGCACGAAGGATTCCTTGCAAAAGTGCACAGAAGCCCTAGCAGCTGCAGTTCATGCAGTACACAGGATTACTGTCTGGCGTGGGGAGGCAAGGACTTACCTCCACCAAATTTGGACAGGACCACTGGACTGTCGGGGTCACTTGGATCCAGCTCCTGTGTTCCAGGGACCATGCTCGTCAAGATGAGAGGGGACCCAGAGGACCGGTGAAGCACAAATTTGGTGCCTGCGTTAGCAGGGGGAAGATTCTGTAGACCCACTGGAGATTTCTTCTTGGCTTCCAGTGCAGGGTGAAGGCAGACAGCCCTCAGAGCATGCACCACCAGGAAACAGTCGAGAAAGCCGGCAGGATTAGGCACTACAATGTTGCTGGTAGTCGCCTTGCTACTTTGTTGCGGTTTTGGATGCGTCCTGGAGCAGTCAGCGGTCGACCCTTGGCAGAAGTCGAAGAGGGAGATGCAGAGAAACTCTGGTGAGCTCTTGCATTCGTTATCTGAAGAGAAACCCACAGGAGAGACCCTAAATAGCCCTCAGAGGAGGACTGGCCACCTAACCAGGTAAGCACCTATCAGTAGGGGTCTCTGACGTCACCTGCTAGCACTGGCCACTCAGAGGACTCCATTGTGCCCCCATACCTCTGCATTCAAGATGGCAGAGGTCTGGGACACACTGGAGGAGCTCTGGGCACCACCCCTAGGGTGGTGTTGGACAGGGGAGTGGTCACTCCCCTTTCCTTTGTCCAGTTTCGCGCCAGACCAGGGGTTGGGGTATCCCTGAACCGGTGTAGACTGGCTTATGCAAGGAGGGCACCATCTGTGCCCTTCAAAGCATTTCCAGAGGCTGGGGGAGGCTACTCCTCCCAGGCCCTTCACACCTATTTCCAAAGGGAGAGGGTGTAACACCCTCTCTCAGAGGAAATCCCTTGTTCTGCCTTCATGGGACTGTCCAGACCCCAGGAGGGCAGAAGCCTGTCTGTGGGTTGGTAGCAGCGGTAGCTGCAGTGAAAACCCCAGAGAGCTAGTTTGGCAGTACCCGGGGACCATGCTGGAGCCCCGGGGGTGCATGGGAATGGCATCCCAATACCAGATTTGGCATGGGGGGACAATTCCATGATCTTAGACATGTTACATGGCCATATTCGGAGTTACCATTGTGAAGCTGCATATAGGTATTGACCTATATGTAGTGCACGCGTGTAATGGTGTCCCTGCACTCACAAAGTCTGGGGAAATTGCCCTGAACTATGTGGGGGCACCTAGGCTAGTGCCAGGGGGCCCTCACACTTAGTAACTTTGCACCTAACCTTCACCAAGTGAGGGTAGACATATAGGTGACTTATAAGTTGCTTAAGTGCAGTGTAAAAGGGCTGTGAAATAACGTGGACGTTATTTCACTCAGGCTGCAGTGGCAGTCCTATGAAATATTGGTCTGAGCTCCCTATGGGTGGCAAAAGAAATGCTGCAGCCCAAAGGGATCTCCTGAAACCCCAATACCCTGGGTACCAAGGTACCATATACTAGGGAATTATGAGGGTGTTCCAGTGTGCCAATCAGAATTGGTAAAAATGGTCACTGGCCTGCAGTGACAATTTTAAAGGCAGAGAGAGCATAAGCACTGAGGTGCTGATTAGCAGAGCCTCAGTGACACAGCTGGCACCATACAGGGAACACAGTCAGGCCTCAAACTATGAGCACTGGTGCCTTGGCTAGGGGGGTCCCAGTGAGACATATACAACACACTGACAAATAGGGTTTTCACTATGAGCACTGGGGTCCTGGCTCGCAGGATCCCAGTGAGACAGTAAAAACACACTGACATATACTCACAAACAGGCCAAAAGTGGGGGTAACAATGCTAGATGAAGGCTACCTTCCTACAGTCACCCAAATAAATACCTTTATTTTTGGTAACACTGAGTATTGTTTTTACTTGTGCATAAGTACTGTGTAACTATAAGTGTTATTGCATGAGCTTTGCATGTCTCCTAGTTCAGCCTAAGCTGCTCTGCTATAGCTACCTCTATCAGCATAAGCTGCTAGAACACTATTCATTCACTAATAATGGATAACTGGACCTGGTATAAGGTGTAAGTACCCAAGGTACCCACTACAAGCCGGGCCAGCCTCCTACAAGGGATGACTCTTAAATCCTAGATTTAGGGGTGTTAAGAGTGTGGGTGCAAGTAGCCAATGAGGTATTTTCCCCAGTGGCTTTTCCACCTCAGAGGTGACCACAACCTGTAGGTTATGGCATCTTTTCTACCTAGAATCCTCTATTTTGCCACTTTTCAAGATGACAGAAGACCTTCTCTGTAGCTGTACAGCACAGGTAGCCCACCCTAGAGGTGTGGCTAGCCTTCTGGGGGTATGCCTCCTGACTAACTAATTTTCCATCCTGCTTGGGTGCAACTGTGCCTGGTGGGCAGGGGGATGGCTTTGTCCTCCACTTGGGGAACAGCCTACCTGCATATCAGTGTCCTTGGAAGCTCCCGCCTTGGTGTGCCACTTCACTAGCCTTCCTAGGAGGGAGGTGTGATCTCCTTCCTGTCCAGGTCTTTGGCCTGACACCTGGGAGTGTTTACACTTCTGCCCAGAGGGTCAGAATCCTTTCTTGGTGGCAACAGCTGTGGGCTGACTTCCAGAGCACAGGAAAACTGGGACAACAAGGTGGGCAACCTCTAAGGTTGCCAGCTGTGTCCATGCCAGTTCGCCCTCGACATGACATTCATGTCAGGGGTGAGAAGGCATGCTGTTTGATGCCAAACATAACCCATTTTGGAAGTACCATCACAGAGCTGCCGACCTGCGGTTTGCATGGGAGCCAGCCCATGTTATCCTCTGGGCCACCTTTCACATATAGTAACCTCTAATGGAAAGGGCCACTATAGGGACATATAAGCTTTCATGTATATGTCCACACCTTAAATATAATGCACCCTGCCTTCCAGGCTTAGGAGGCCTGCCTCATGGGTGAGTGATATATATCAAAGATAATGCTTTGGCTGTGCCACATATGGTGTGGGCACAGTTGAGTTCAAGCAGTTTGCACGGCTCCTGCAGGATGTCAGTAGTTTACATGGGTCACTCAGGGTGGGACAGACAGTGCTTCAGGCTCAGATGACCCCCCTTTAACACCCATGACCTAGGTACCACTTGTACCACATGGTAGGGACTTATAGGGGGTTAAGGTACTTGCCAATTGGGGATACAAATTGTTAGAAATTGAGTTTCTGGTTGGCTAGGGTATGCACCTCAGCCAGGCAGAACCCACCACTCTAGTCAGGACGAGGGAGTTACACACCCAAGATAACCCCTGGTCACCCCCTTGGTAGCTTGGTGCGGGCAATCACGCTTAACCCAGAGGCAATGTGTAAGCATTCGCACAACGCAAACAACACACATGACACAATAAATACACCACAAAGGAAACTTGTTGTTACAAGTTATTTAAAAATAAACTATGTCGCATAAAACATCGTTAGACCAAACACAACATATATCAGTAATGCCCCTTTCCACAAGCAGTTGTCAGAACCACACAGGTTACAAGTAGTCTGCAAGAATAAGCAGTAGTCAGGTAAACACATAAGTTATTGGTATTCGGCAACACTAGCAGTAGTGAGGTTGTTATTATTACCAACAGCACACATGCAGTACTAAATACATTATCATGAATGCCAAGACACCATTGTGACTGCATATAGGAGAAGAACCTTTCCCAATGGTCCAAGTCACAAGACAATGGGGCTCATTTTGACCCTGGCGGTACGGGACCACCAGGGCTAAAACGACGGAAGCACCACCAAAAGGCTGGCGGTGCTTCCAGGCGTATTCCGCCACTTTTGCCCCGGCGGTGTTAAACAGCCTGGGCAGCGCTGCTTGCAGCGCTGCCCAGGGGATTACGAGTCCCCGACCGCCAGCCTTTTTCTGGCGGTTTGCACCGCCAGGAAAAGGCTGGCGGAACGGGGAGTCGTGGGGCCCTTGGGGGCCCCATGCAGCTTTTCACTGTTTGCTATGCAGCACCCGTCGCACTGCCGCAACACCGCTGGCTCCATTTGGAGCTGGCCCCTATGTTGCTGCCGTGATCCCCGCTGGGCCGGCGGGCAGAAACCAGGTTTCCGCCCGCCGGCCCAGCGGGGATCTCCAAATGGCCGCGGCAGGGGTGCGGCCGCATTGGCGGCCGCATGGCGGTCAGATCTTGGCGGGCGGCAATGACCCCCAATATCACCAACATGGGTGCACATAAAATTAAACAGTCCCATCTGGCTCACGTCAGGAAAAATGCACATGTCAGAATAAACATATCCTCAGCCCAATGCACGTTAGGTAGATCCAGAAGTGTTTGTTGTCCCAGGAAAACAAAGTGGCATAACAAGTCACCCAAGTAATGAAAGCACAACAAATCCGTAGTGTAAAGACCACTGTGGTGAATTGTAGAACGTGAGATCACCACCAACACAATCACCTGTGAATTATGGTAAGGTCCTCAGAAGCATGGAAACATCGGGACTGCTCAGGTCTGATTATGAAGAAAGCCCCTCAGGGCTTGACGAAATGCCGCCATGCTGTGAGAGCAGGCCACTACAACATCAGGGCCTGCTCAGAGGTGGGAAACGTAATACTTGGGTTAGTTACCCACGGCAGCCGCGGGCGAGAGACTTCCACTCCACAATCCAGGCCGGTGCAGAGGAGAGCAGTGAGATTTCATTGGGACCTCGGCTGGCCAATCTTCCACTCTATGCTTTTACCCAAAGACTGGGCTACTCTCTCTTCCCAGCCCAACTCACTCTCATTGCCTGCCAGAATTGGGAGAGGGAAGGAAGAGTCCTGAAGGCCGCAGTGTTTCCCTGGGCATCGCGGTCACGTCAGCTAGCTCACTCAATGAATAGGGCAGCCCTCTGAATTCTTTACAGGGTGGCACAGATTTCGGTATGCTGGTCTGGCTGATGGGGCCCTTCTGAGGCGCTTTCTCTCAGTGCCGTGACCGTCTCACTCCCAAGTGACAAAGATTGGGCATGATGGCTGCGAAAGGGGGACCTTTGGGCTCTCCCAGGTGAAAAGCCGGCAACTCTGCAGAGTGCTCATCACCCCTTACCTGGGGTGCCTGTTCTGCTTTGCTTCAGACTGAGAGGAAATTAAGTGAAATGAATGCAAAGACTGCAGCACTCTTAATCTGAGTAATGAATTTATTAAGGCACTTACTAAGTTACACAAAGATAATAACGTGACCACTTAATGCGAATGCAGCAACACACGTGCATCACAGCACTGGAATTGTGTGATAAAGTAGCCTCTTTCTACCCTTGTTACCCCCACTTTTGGCCTGTTTGTGAGTATATGTCAGGGTGTTTTCACTGTCTCACTGGGATCCTGCTAGCCAGGGCCCAGTGCTCATAGTGAAAACCCTATGTTTTCAGTATGTTTGCTATGTGTCACTGGGACCCTGCTAGCCAGGACCCCAGTGCTCATAAGTTTGTGGCCTATATGTATGTGTTCCCTGTGTGATGCCTAACTGTCTCACTGAGGCTCTGCTAACCAGAACCTCAGTGGTTTTGCTCTCTCTGCTTTCTAACTTGTCACTAACAGGCTAGTGACCTATTTCACCAATTCACATTGGCATACTGGAACACCCTTATAATTCCCTAGTATATGGTACTGAGGTACCCAGGGTATTGGGGTTCCAGGAGATCCCTACGGGCTGCAGCATTTCTTTTGCCACTCATAGGGAGCTCTGACAATTCTTACACAGGCCTGCCACTGCAGCCTGAGTGAAATAACGTCCACGTTATTTCACAGCCATTTACCACTGCACTTAAGTAACTTATAAGTCACCTATATGTCTAACCTTCACCTGGTGAAGGTTGGGTGCTAAGTTACTTAGTGTGTGGGCACCCTGGCACTAGCCAAGGTGCCCCCACATCGTTCAGGGCAAATTCCCCGGACTTTGTGAGTGCGGGGACACCATTTCACGCGTGCACTATGCATAGATCACTACCTATGTATAGCGTCACAATGGTAACTCCGAACATGGCCATGTAACATGTCTAAGATCATGGAATTGTCAGCCCAATGCCATTCTGGCATTGGGGAGACAATTCCATGATCCCCTGAGTCTCTAGCACAGACCCAGGTACTGCCAAACTGCCTTTCCCGGGGTTTCACTGCAGCTGCTGCTGCTGCCAACCCCTCAGACAGGTTTCTGCCCTCCTGGGGTCCAGCCAGGCTTGGCCCAGGAAGGCAGAACAAAGGACTTCCTCAGAGAGAGGGTGTTAAACCCTCTCCCTTTGGAAAAAGGGTGTCAGGGCTGGGGAGGAGTAGCCTCCCCCAGCCTCTGGAAATGCTTTGATGGGCACAGATGGTGCCCATCTCTGCATAAGCCAGTCTACACCGGTTCAGAGATCCCCCAGGCCTGCTCTGGCACGAAACTGGACAAAGGAAAGGGGAGTTACCACTCCCCTGTCCAACACCACCCTAGGGGTGGTGCCCAGAGCTCCTCCAGTGTGTCCCAGACCTCTGCCATCTTGAATGCAGAGGTATGGGGGCACAATGGAGTCCTCTGAGTGGCCAGTGCCAGCAGGTGATGTCAGAGACCCCTACTGATAGGTGCTTACCTGGTTAGATGGCCAGTCCTCCTCTGAGGGCTATTTAGGGTGGCTCCTGTGGGTTTCTCTTCAGATAACGAATGCAAGAGCTCACCAGAGTTTCTCTGCATCTCCCTCTTCGACTTCTGCCAAGGGTCGACCGCTGACTGCTCCAGGACGCATCAAAAACCGCAACAAAGTAGCAAGACGACTACCAGCAACATTGTAGTGCCTAATCCTGCCGGCTTTCTCGATTGTTTCCTGGCGGAGCATGCTCTGAGGGCTGTCTGCCTTCACCCTGCACTGGAAGCCAAGAAGAAATCTCCAGTGGGTCTACAGAATCTTCCCCCTGCTAACGCAGGCACCAAACTTCTGCTTCACCGGTCCTCTGGGTCCCCTCTCATCTTGACGAGCGTGGTCCCTGGAACACAGGAGCTGGATCCAAGTGACCCCGACAGTCCAGTGGTCCTGTCCAAATTTGGTGGAGGTAAGTCCTTGCCTCCCCACGCCAGACAGTAATCCTGTGTACTACTGGAACTGCAGCTGCTAGTGACCACTCCCCTGACCTGCACCTCCCAGGGGAGGTGCCCAGAGCTCCTCCAGCGTGCCCCAGACCTCTGCCATCTTGGATTCAGAGGTGTGCTGGGACACTGGACTGCTCTGAGTGGCCAGGGCCAGCAGGTGACGTCAGAGACTCCTTCTGATAGGCTCTTACCTGTGTTACTAGCCTATCCTCCTTCCTAGGTAGCCAAACCTCCTTTTCTGGCTATTTAGGGTCTCTGCTTTGGGGAATTCTTTAGGTACCGAATGCAAGAGCTCACCAGAGTTCCTCTGCATCTCTCTCTTCACCTTCTGCCAAAGGATCGACCGCTGACTGCTCAGGACGCCTGCAAAACTGCAACAAAGTAGCAAAGACGACTAATGCAACCTTGTATCGCTTATCCTGCCACCTTCTCGACTGTTTCCTGGTGGTGCATGCTCTGGAGGTAGCCTGCCTCCTTTCTGCACCAGGAGCACTGAAGAAATCTCCTGTGGGACGACGGAATCTTCCCCCTGCAACCGCAGGCAACCTAAGACTGCATCACCGGTCCTCTGGGTCCCCTCTCAGCACGACGAGCGTGGTCCATGGAACTCAGCAACTCTGTCCTGTTTTAGGTCCTGAGCTCGCCCCCCACGTCCGCAGCACCAACCTGCTGTCTCCTGCCTCTGACCCCCGCCCACGCTGCTGCTAGCGTGTTCGAGGCTTCACTTGACCCGTGTGTCGTTTTTCCGCCGTTCTGTAAGTGTTTTTCCATTTTCAGCGCCTTGCCTCTTGCGCTTCTGCCCCCGCCGTGCCCCTTTTGATTGTGCCACTTTTTGCCGCCCTGTAGTGCGTTTTACTGTTTTTCAAGCGCCTCGCCTCCTGCGCTTCTGCCCCCGTTGTGCCCCTCTGATTGCTGTTTCCCCGATTGTATACTGTGCCATTAGTGTATTTCTCTGATTGTTTTCAAATTGTGACTGTTTGTTAAAATTGTGCCCGACTTTTTTGCCTTGTTTTTCGTGTTTTTGCCCCTTGTGCGCTCCCCCTTGCTCTCTGCTCCCTGCTGCTGCCTCCCTGCGGCCCCGCCCCCCTCACGCCCCCATTCGCCGCTCCCTCCCGCCTCCCGCCTGCTCCTCCCTCCCCCTCCCTTCTTAATGGCTGGCGCTGCGCGTCGCGAGTGAGCGACCTCTGACCTGTTTTAGGTCCTGAGCTCGCCCCCCACGTCCGCAGCACCAACCTGCTGTCTCCTGCCTCTGACCCCCTCCCACGCTGCTGCTAGCGTGTTCGAGGCTTCACTTGACCCGTGTGCCGTTTTTCCACCGTCCTGTAAGTGTTTTTCCATTTTCAGCGCCTTGCCTCTTGCGCTTCTGCCCCCACCGTGCCCCTTCTGATTGTGCCACTTTTCGCCGCCCTGTAGTGCGTTTTACTGTTTTTCAAGCGCCTCGCCTCATGCGCTTCTGCCCCGTTGTGCCCCTCTGATTGCTGTTTCCCCGATTGTATACTGTGCCATTAGTGTATTTCTCTGATTGTTTTCAAATTGTGACTGTTTGTTAAAATTGTGCCCGACTTTTTTGCCTTGTTTTTCGTGTTTTCGCCCCTTGTGCGCTCCCCCTTGCTCTCCGCTCCCTGCCGCTGCCTCCCTGCGGCCCCGCCCCCCTCGCGCCCCCATTCGCCGCTCCCTCCCGCCTCCCAGCTGCTCCTCCCTCCCCCCTCCCTTCTTAATGGCTGGCGCTGCGCGTCCGCGCCGCTGGCGCGCCAGAGGCGCGCCAGAGGCAAGCCCGTCTGCGCCCGTCCACGCCTGGACCGCGCCCAGCGCCACCCCCCCTGGTCCTCACGCCCCCCCGCACCTCCTGCTTCCGATACTCGACCCGCGAACTCCTCGCCCTCAACCCTGGCCCCTCCACAGAGTGCTTCCTGGCCACCCCAAAGTACACCAAAGGACCTTTTTCCTGCCGCTCCTGCAACTTCTCCTGCAACAGAACAACGAAGCCAGCAACAACCAACACAAACCACCTGCACTGCATCCTCCTCAACACACGCTCCGCACGAAAACACGCCATCGAGCTCTGGGACTTGCAGGACACCACCGCCCCAGACGTGGCCTTCCTGACCGAAACCTGGTGACATCGCCATCGCCATACCTGACGATACAAGATCACCAGAAGAGATCGCACCAACGGAATCGGCGGAGGGATAGCCATCGCCCACAAATCTACCCTCAAGATCCACACCCACACGGACGACACCCTCAAGACAGCCGAACACCTCCACTTCCAGATTCACACGGACCCCAACACTACCCTCCGAGGAACCCTCATATACCGCCCTCCAGGACCAAGAGCCCCCTTCAGCGACACCGTCTCCGACCTCGCAAGCACCCACGCCCTCGCCTCTCCAGACTACATCCTCCTGGGAGACCTAAACTTCCACCTGGAAAACAACAACGACGCCAACACCGCATCACTGACCACCAACCTCCTCAACCTCGGACTCCGTCAACTGGTCAACACTCCCACCCACATCGCCGGACACACGCTTGACCCACTCTTCACCTCAAGCAACCACATCTCTTTCAGCCACACCTCCGAACTCCACTGGACCGACCATCACTGCGTCCACTTCACCTTCAAGAAAAACACCGAACACCACCGCATCCCCCTACCGCCTCACCGCCGCTGGGGAAAAGTCACCGAAGACCAACTAACCAGCACACTCACCAAATAACCCACCACCCGAACCCACCGACCCGAGCACCGCCGCCATCAACCTCCATCAATGGATCCTCAACTGCGCCAACACCTTAGCCCCACTCAAGAAACCCACCGCCAACCAAGAAAAGAAAAAACCAGCCTGGTTCACAGACGAACTGACCACCTCCAAACGCACCTGCCAGAAACTCAAGAAGAAATGGATCCTCGAGCGCACACCCGACAACCTTGCTACCCTCAAGGACGCCAACCGTGAACACCACCAACGGATCCGACTCGCCAAGCGCGCCCACTTCACAGAACGCCTCAACAACAACGCCCACGACTGCAAAGAACTCTTCTGCATCGTGAAGGAACTCTCCAACCCTAACGCCAACGTCAACGACGTCCCTCCCTCCCAGAAACTCTGCGACGATCTCTCCACCTTCTTCCACCAGAAAATCGCAGCCATCCACGACAGCTTCAACACCGCACCTCCGCCAGACCCCACCCCGACGACTCCTCCCACGCCTGCCGCCTCACCACCTGGACCCAAGTAGATGACACCGAAACCCTAACAACCATGAATTCCATCCACTCAGGCTCTCCCACGGACCCGTGCCCACATCACGTATTCAACAATCCACCATCGCCCCCAAACTCCGCAAGATCATCAACCTCTCCTTCAACACCGCCACCTTCCCGGACAGCTGGAAGCACGCAGAAATCCAACCCCTCCTCAAGAAACCCAAGGCTGACCCCAACGATCTCAAAAACTTCCGACCGATCTCTCTCCTCCCTTTTCCAGCGAAAGTCATAGAGAAGATCGTCAACGCACAGCTTGCCCACTTCCTAGAAGACAACTCCATCCTAGACCCCTCACAATCTGGATTCAGACGAAACCACAGGACTGAGACCGCACTCCTCGCCGCCACAGATGACATCAGACAACAAATGGACAACGGCGAAACCTCAGCCCTCATCCTCCTCGACCTATCAGCCGCTTTCGACACAGTCTGCCACCGCACCCTGCTAACCCGTCTCCACGAAGCCGGCATCCAAGACAAAGCCCTCAACTGGATCTCATCCTTCCTCTCCGACAGAACCCAGAGTCCGACTCTCACCCTTCCGCTCCAAAGCCACCAACCTCATCTGCGGCGTCCCCCAAGGCTCCTCTCTTAGCCCAACGTTGTTCAACGTCTACATGGCCCCCCTCGCACAACTGGCCCGTCAACACAACCTTAGCATCATCTCCTACGCCGACGACACCCAGCTTGTCCTCTCCCTGACCAAAGATCCGCTCACCGCCAAAACCAACCTCCACGAGGGACTAAAATCCATCGCTGAGTGGATGAGCAACAGCCGCCTGAAGCTCAACTCCGACAAGACGGAAGTCCTCATCCTCGGACGCTCCCCCTCGGCCTGGAATGACTCCTGGTGGCCCACCGACCTCGGCCCCCCACCCACCCCAGCCAGCCACGTACGAAACCTCGGCTTCGTCCTCGACTCTGCTCTCACCATGTCCAAACAGATCAACGCCGTCTCCTCCTCTTGTTTCAACACCCTCCGCATGCTCCGCAGGATCTTCAAGTGGATTCCAACAGGAACCAGGAAGACGGTGACTCAAGCCCTCGTCAGTAGCAGACTTGACTACGGCAACGCACTCTACACAGGCATCCCAACGAAAGACATCAAACGACTCCAACGCATCCAGAACGCATCCGCCCGCCTGATCCTCGACATACCCCAGCGATGTCACATCTCCTCCCACCTGAAGGACCTCCACTGGCTCCCTGTGGAAAAAAGGATCACCTTCAAACTCCTCACCCACGCACACAAGGCACTACACAACACCGGACCCACCTACCTGAACTCCAGACTCAACTTCTACGTCCCCACACGCCAACTCCGCTCTGCCAACCTCGCCCTCGCCTTCGTCCCCCGAATCCAGCGCAAGACCTCTGGTGGCAGATCCTTCTCCTTCCTCGCCACCATGACCTGGAACTCTCTCCCCACCTCTCTACGCCAGACCCAGGACCTCCTCACCTTCAGGAGACTCCTCAAGACATGGCTCTTCGAACGCTAGCAGCACCCCCCCCTCCCCAGCGCCTCGAAACCCTGTCGGGTACATAGCGCGCTTTATAAATTCACTGATTGATTGATTGATTGATTGTCCAAGTGACTCCCACAGTCCAGTGACTCTTCAGTCCAAGTTTGGTGGAGGTAAGTCCTTGCCTCCCCAGGCTAGACTGCATTGCTGGGTATCGCGTGATTTGCAGCTGCTCCGGCTCCTGTGCACTCTTCCAGGATTTCCTTCATGCACAGCCAAGCCTGGGTCCCCGACACTCTAACCTGCAGTGCACAACCTTCCGAGTTGTCCTCCGGCGTCGTGGGACTCCCTTTTGTGACTTCGGGTGGACTTCGGTTTACTCCTCTTCCAAATGCCTGTTCCGGTACTTCTGCTGGTGCTGCCTGTTTCTGTGAGGGCTCCCTGACTTGCTGGGCACCCCCTCTGTCTCCTCATCCAAATGGTGACATCCTGGTCCCTCCTGGGCCACAGCAGCACCCAAAAACCCTAACCGCGACCCTTGCAGCTAGCAAGGCTTGTTTGCGGTCTTTATTCGTGGGAACACCTCTGCAAGCGTCTTCACGACGTGGGACATCCATCCGCCAAAGGGGAAGTTCCTAGTCCTCTTCGTTCTTGCAGAAACCAAAGCTTCTTCCATCCGGTGGCAGCTTGCTTGCACCCTCAGCTGGCATTTCCTGGGCATCTGCCCACTCTCGACATTGTCGCGACTCTTGGACTTGGTCCCCTTGTTTTACAGGTACTCAGGTCCGGAAATCCACTGTTGTTGCATTGCTGGTGTTGGTCTTCCTTGCAGAAACCCCCTTTCACGACTTCTGTGCTCTCTGGGGGTTATAGGTGCACTTTACACCTACTTTTCAGGGTCTTGGGGTGGGCTATTTTTCTAACCCTCACTGTTTTCTTACAGTCCCAGCGACTCTCTACAAGCTCACATAGGTTTGGGGTCCATTCGTGGTTCGCATTCCACTTTTGGAGTATATGGTTTGTGTTGCCCCTATACCTATGTGCTCCTATTGCAATCTGTTGTAACTTTACACTGCTTGCATTACTTCCTTTTGCTATTACTGCATATTTTTGGTATTGTGTACATATATCTTGTGTATATTTGGCATCCTCATACTGAGGGTACTCACTGAGATACTTTTGGCATATTGTCATAAAAATAAAGTACCTTTATTTTTAATATATCTGTGTATGGTGTTTTCTTATGATATTGTGCATATGACACCAGTGGTATAGTAGGAGCTTTGCATGTCTCCTAGTTCAGCCTAAGCTGCTCTGCTATAGCTACCTTCTATCAGCCTAAGCTGCTAGAAACACCTCTTCTACACTAATAAGGGATAACTTGACCTGGTACAGAGTGTAAGTACCCCGTGGTACCCACTACAAGCCAGGCCAGCCTCCTACATTGGTTGTGCAGCAGTGGGATAAGTACTTGCAACTACTTACCACTTTGTCATTGTGTACTTTTCATAGAAGAATAATATACAAAACAAGTTCAGTGCATGTACACCTAAACCACAAAGTTTTGCTTTTCTTCCCTTACACTATCTGCTAAGTGCTGAAAAGCACTCCTAAACATTCTAAAAGTTTAAAAAAGTTGAAAAAGTTTTTTTTTCTGTTCTTTAAAAAGTCCTGAAACTTTTTCTATCTTTTATCTGTCTCTAACCCTTTTTCTATCATGTCTGGTGTAGGAACTCCTCTTAATTTGGTCAGTACAACTTATGACAATCTTAACTTTAAGAGCCTAAGGAGTCTCTGCATTGATAGAGGTTTAGTGGTAGGAAAGAACCCTTCTAGGGAGTTACTGTCTAATATGCTTATTGAGAATGATAAGGCCCAGGGTGGCACCTCATCTGAAAGGTTGATAGATAGCTCACACTCTGACTCCGGGGAGGCCCTTGAGGGAGTGTTACAGGGTTCCCTTCCTAATCTGCCCCTTAGCAGACCATCTAGCAATGCTGGTAGTAATGGAAGCTCCCATCACAGCAGGGATGTTTTTGTTCCTGTAGGCCAGGTTGTTAGGGTGCCAACTGTTAGGGACAGGTCTCCCTCTGCTCATTCCAATCTTTCTTCTGTGTCAAAACATTCCCAACCCACCCACCCTGATGACAAAATGTTAGAAAGGGAACTCAATAAGTTGAGAGTGGAAGAGACCAGGCTGAAGCTTAAACAGCAACAGCTGGCTCTAGACAGGGAATCCCTAGACTTAGAAAAAGAGAGACAGGGGTTGGGGTTTGAACCCCATGGTGGCAGCAGCGGTATTCCTGACAGCAATCCTATGAAAGAGCATGATTCTAGGAATCTGCACAAGATAGTTCCCCCTTACAAGGAGGGGGATGACATTAACAAGTGGTTTGCTGCACTTGAGAGGGCCTGTATGGTACAGGGGGTCCCTCAAAGGCAGTGGGCTGCTATCCTATAGCTATCTTTCAGTGGAAAGGGTAGGGATAGGCTCCTTACTTTGAAGGAAAGTGATGCCAATAATGTTACAGTTTTGAAGAATGCACTCTTGGATGGATTTGGCTTAACCACTGAACAATACAGGATTAAGTTCAGAGAATCCAGAAAAGAGTTCTCACAAGACTGGGTAGACTTTGTTGACTATTCAGTGAAGGCCTTGGAGGGGTGGGTACATGGCAGTAAAGTTTCTGACTGTGAAAGCCTGTACAATCTAATCCTGAGAGAGCATATTCTGAATAACTGTGTGTCTGATTTGTTACACCAATATCTAGTGGACTCAGATCTGACCTCTCCCCAAGAATTGGGAAAGAAGGCAGACAAATGGGTCAGAACAAGAGTGAACAGAAAAGTTCATACAGGGGGTGACAAGGATGGCAAGAAGAAAGATGGGGAGGAATCTCAGGATAAGCATGGGGATAAGGGTAAAACCAAAGATCCTTCTTCACATCCTAAACACTCTTCAGGGGGTGGGGATAAAACAAATTCTTCCTCTTCTTAACAACATACACACATTAAAAAGCCTTGGTGCTTTGTGTGTAAAAATAAAGACCATAGGCCAGGGGATAAGTCCTGTCCAGGTAAACCCCCTGAGCCTACCACCACTAATACATCAAGCTCTAGGGCCCCTAGCAGTAGTGGTAATAATGGTGGGACTGCTGGCAACAGTCAAACTAGGGGTGTAGTTGGGTTCACTTATGGGTCCATCATAGAAACTGGGGTAGTCAGTCCCAAGACAGTTTCTGTCACACCTAGTGGCATTGGCCTTGCCACACTGGCTGCTTGTCCCCTTACAATGGATAAGTACAGGCAGACAGTTTCAATAAATGGTGTTGAGGCCCAGGCCTACAGGGACACAGGTGCCAGCATCACTTTGGTGACTGAAAACCTAGTGCCTCCTGAACAACAGTACAAGATTATTGATGTCCATAACTCCACTAAGTTTCTTCCCTTAGCTATAGTTCAGCTTAGTTGGGGTGGAGTTACTGGCCCTAAGCAGGTGGTAGTATCACATAGCTTACCTGTAGACTGTCTCTTAGGTAATGACCTAGAGACCTCAGGTTGGGCTGAGGTAGAGTTTTATACCCATGCAGCCATGCTGGGTATCCCTGAGGAATTGTTCCCTCTCATTTCTACTGAAATGAAAAAGCAAAGGAGAGAAAAAGGCCTGAAGACTCAGGTTCCCTCTCCAACAACAGGTAAAAAGGATATCACAGTATCCCCTACCCACCCTGCCATTCAGGATACCATTCCTGTGGTGGGAGAAACCTCTCCTGGGGTGGCACCTGTTCCAAGGGAATCATCCGCTGGCATAGCTGTACTCCCTGAGGTTAAAGTACCTCTCTGTGGGATAACTAATATTGGTGAGAAAAAGAGCACCATTTTAGTTAACATGGAGCATCCCTCCAACCCTCCCAGAGAAACTTTAGTGCAGAAACCCTGCACTGCCTCACAACACTTAGGACAGCAGCCCTGCCCTAGTGTGGAGCTCATAGGACAGCATCCCTGCCCTGCTCCAACTCAAGAGAAACAGCATCCCTGTTCTCTCTTACAGCCATGTGGACAAAGCTTTTGCCCAGCTATGGCTTTACTGAGACAGCATCCCTGTCTGGCATTCTCATCACTAGAAATAGGTCCAGTGGACAATTCCTACTGCTCTAAACTAAAACTTACTGATAGAAACTCTGAAAATATATCTTCACATTGTTGCTTAGCTAAAAAAACTTCAAACGGGGTGGTTTACATCCCCACAGGGAAGTAACCATATAGTGGATGATAAAGGGAATAACCAGTCTATTGCAGAGCTACTCTCCACTTATCACCACTTAGACAATAAAGTCTCAACTGGCCAAGGTTAGCCTTATTGTCCTTAGTTTGGGGGGGGGAGGGGGGTTGTGTGAGAAAGTAGCCTCTTTCTAGCTTTGTTACCCCCACTTTTGGCCTGTTTGTGAGTATATGTCAGGGTGTTTTCACTGTCTCACTGGGATCCTGCTAGCCAGGGCCCAGTGCTCATAGTGAAAACCCTATGTTTTCAGTGTGTTTGCTATGTGTCACTGGGACCCTGCTAGCCAGGACCCCAGTGCTCATAAGTTTGTGGCCTATATGTATGTGCTCCCTGTGTGATGCCTAACTGTCTCACTGAGGCTCTGCTAACCAGAACCTCAGTGGTTATGCTCTCTCTGCTTTCCAAATTGTCACTAACAGGCTAGTGACCAATTTCACCAATTCACATTGGCATACTGGAACACCCTTATAATTCCCTAGTATATGGTAGTGAGGTACCCAGGGTATTGGGGTTCCAGGAGATTCCTATGGGCTGCAGCATTTCTTTTGCCACCCATAGGGAGCTCTGACAATTCTTACACAGGCCTGCCACTGCAGCCTGAGTGAAATAACGTCCACGTTATTTCACAGCCATTTACCACTGCACTTAAGTAACGTATAAGTCACCTATATGTCAAACCTTCGACCTGGTGAAGGTTGGGTGCTAAGTTACTTAGTGTGTGGGCACCCTGGCACTAGCCAAGGTGCCCCCACATCGTTCAGGGCAAATTCCCCGGACTTTGTGAGTGCGGGGACACCATTTCAAGCGAGCACTATACATAGGTAGCATATACATATATAGCGTCACAATGGTAACTCCGAACATGGCCATGTAACATGTCTAAGATCATGGAATTGTCACCCCAATGCCATTCTGGCATTGGGGAGACAATTCCATGATCCCCTGAGTCTCTAGCACAGACCCAGTTACTGCCAAACTGCCTTTCCCGGGGTTTCACTGCAGCTGCTGCTGCTGCCAACCCCTCAGACAGGTTTCTGCCCTCCTGGGGTCCAGCCAGGCTTGGCCCAGTAAGGCAGAACAAAGGACTTCCTCAGAGAGAGGGTGTTACACCCTCTCCCTTTGGAAAAAGGTGTCAGGGCAGAGGAGGAGTAGCCTCCCCCAGCCTCTGGAAATGCTTTGATGGGCACAGATGGTGCCCATCTCTGCATAAGCCAGTCTACACCGGTTCAGGGATCCCCCAGCCCTGCTCTGGCGCGAAACTGGACAAAGGAAAGGGGAGTGACCACTCCCCTGACCTGCACCTCCCAGGGGAGGTGCCCAGAGCTCCTCCAGTGTGCCCCAGACCTCTGCCATCTTGGATTCAGAGGTGTGCTGGCACACTGGACTGCTCTGAGTGGCCAGGGCCAGCAGGTGACATCAGAGACTCCTTCTGATAGGCTCTTACCTGTGTTACTAGCCTATCCTCCTTCCTAGGTAGCCAAACCTCCTTTTCTGGCTATTTAGGGTCTCTGCTTTGGGGAATTCTTTAGATACCGAATGCAAGAGCTCACCAGAGTTCCTCTGCATCTCTCTCTTCACCTTCTGCCAAAGGATCGACCGCTGACTGCTCAGGACGCCTGCAAAACGCAACAAAGTAGCAAAGACGACTACTGCAACCTTGTATCGCTTATCCTGCCGCCTTCTCGACTGTTTCCTGGTGGTGCATGCTCTGGGGGTAGCCTGCCTCCTTTCTGCACCAGGAGCTCTGAAGAAATCTTCTGTGGGACGACGGAATCTTCCCCCTGCAACCGCAAGCAACAAAAGACTCCATCACCGGTCCTCTGGGTCGCCTCTCAGCACGACGAGCGTGGTCCCTGGAACTCAGCAACTCTGTCCAAGTGACTCCCACAGTCCAGTGACTCTTCAGTCCAAGTTTGGTGGAGGTAAGTCCTTGCCTCCCCACGGTAGACTGCATGGCTGGCTACCGCGTGATTTGCAGCTGCTCCGGCTCCTGTGCACTCTTCCAGGATTTCCTTTGTGCACAGCCAAGCCTGGGTCCCCGACACTCTAACCTGCAGTGCACATCTTTCTGAGTTGTCCTCCGGCGTCGTGGGACTCCCTTTTGTGACTTCGGGTGGACTCCGGTTTACTCCTCTTCCAAATGCCCGTTCTGGTACTTCTACGGGTGCTGCCTGCTTCTGTGAGGGCTCCCTGACTTGCTGGCCGCCCCCTCTGTCTCCTCATCCAAGTGGTGACGTCCTGGTCCGTCCTGGGCCATAGCAGCACCCAAAAACCCTAACCGCGACCCTTGCAGCTAGCAAGGCTTGTTTGCGGTCTTTCTGCGTGGGAACACCTCTGAAAGCTTCTTCACGACGTGGGACATCCTTCCTCCAAAGGGGAAGTTCCTAGACCTCTTCGTTCTTGCAGAAACTAAAGCTTCTTCCATCCGGTGGCAGCTTCCATGTACCCTCAGCTGGCATTTCCTGGGCATCTGCCCACTCTCAACATTGTCGCGACTCTTGGACTTGGTCCCCTTGTTTTACAGGTACTCAGGTCTGGAAATCCACTGTTATTGCTTTGCTGGTGTTGGTCTTCCTTGCAGAAATTCCCTATCACGACTTGTGTGCTCTCGGGGGGTTATAGGTGCACTTTACACCTACTTTTCAGGGTCTTGGGGTGCGCTATTTTTCTAACCCTCACTGTTTTCTTACAGTCCCAGCGACCCTCTACAAGCTCACATAGGTTTGGGGTCCATTTGTGGTTCGCATTCCACTTTTGGAGTATATGGTTTGTGTTGCCCCTATACCTATGTGCTCCTATTGCAATCTATTGTAACTTTACACTGCTTGCATTACTTCCTTTTGCTATTACTGCATATTTTTGGTATTGTGTACATATATCTTGTGTATATTTGGCATCCTCATACTGAGGGTACTCACTGAGATACTTTTGGCATATTGTTATAAAAATAAAGTACCTTTATTTTTAGTATATCTGTGTTTTGTGTTTTCTTATGATATTGTGCATATGACACCAGTGGTATAGTAGGAGCTTTGCATGTCTCCTAGTTCAGCCTAAGCTGCTCTGCTATAGCTACCTTCTATCAGCATAAGCTGCTAGAAACACCTCTTCTACACTAATAAGGGATAACTGGACCTGGTACAGAGTGTAAGTACCCCTTGGTACCCACTACAAGCCAGGCCAGCCGCCTACAAATAATAATAATCAAAGAAAATCCAATACATCAACAAGGAATATATGTATATATATATATATATATATATATATATGTATATATATATATATATATATATATATATATATATATATATATATAGTGACTGTGTATATTTATGCATGCCATGCACACAGCAAAGCTAGATATTAAGAATTAAAAATGCATCAACATGGGGCTTGAATCCAACATCATCCTTTGTCTGCCAATGTCAAGTTGTGGAACCCGTGACAACTGAGACAAAAGAAAATAACCCCAATAGGATTTTACTCTGAGCAATGAATCTACCCTCACAGATGAGTTCCTTCCCTCTCAGTGTCAAGCTTCCCCACCTTATATGCTTTAAACAGACTTAAAAGGAAGGTTCTAGGAACCCCCGCCCTTTGAGTAAATTGTGAAATTCAAGTGCTGGCTGTAACAGGTCAGTGTTGTAAAAAACACGCTAGAGACTGACCAGATCTCACAGTGTATTTCCAAGACCGAGCTGTACCCTGTTCTACCATAAACATTCTCAGCCTGGAACATTCTTATCAGTATTGCCTCCACCATGTTATGTTCTCTTCCCTGGTGAGAAAAGCGAAAACAGGTTAACCGGCTGTGCGTGGAAAAATACCTGCGCCACCAATGTGATGGCGTTTGGAGTTAAGTTAAGCACAAAATTGAGTCAGTGGTCAAGATGGAGCCGGTGGTTAAATACAGATAGCATTACAGGGCCAGAGCATAATTCACCACACACTGCCTTCGCCTCTCCCAGTGCTTGCCACACGCTGGGGGAACGATAAAGCACTCACTAGGAAATGGGTGTGAAAGTAGTAAAGCACTCACTAGGTGCTGGTGTAAATTGTCAACAAAAAAAAAGGTGAAGACGCTCCTCATATACTATGAGGAGGATACAGCACTCTCCCTGCGCTGATTGTAGAAGATGTCATCGAGCTGGGAGCAGTGCAGCGCTCCCTATACGCTGGGATCCTTGAGAGGCACTGGAGGGGACACAGAGGGGCAGAGAGGCCAGCACACATAGCAAGAAATTCAGGTGGTAGTTCTTTCTAACTCCCCCCAAACCTTTAGCAGTCCAGAGTCAGGGGAAAGGCTGGCAGCAGGGCAAAATACAGAAAACCAATTGAGATGAGTCCTTCAGGCCACCCAGCATCCATTAGGCAGAAGGTCAACAAAAGAAGAGCAGTTCAGATGAGTCCTTTGTCCAGTCAGGCAGTCTCTCTGGCAGAGGTTCGGTCCCAAGTCTAGAAGTGCTCTAACCATGTGGGGCACAACTCCCTATACTTATACTCATTTTGCGCAGCCTCAAAAGGGGAAAAAGGGGTTGCAATCAGCACTGACTGGTTCCAGGGATGTTACCTCTCTCCTCCAGCAGGGGCTGCAGACATTAGCGGGGCGTAAATATTCCCTTTGTGTGAGGACAAAGCCTAGCTGTCACTCTGTCCCAGACGTGGATTGGAGGCAAGTTGCAAAATACCACAGAGTCATAAGCAAAGTGAAATGCTCACTTTCTTCAAGTGGCATTTCTATAAAGGTAATGCAAAATCCACCTACACCAGTAAGCAGCATTTCTCATTACCATTAAAACAATACCAAACATGCCTACGCCACACCTCATAGATCAGACAATAGCACTTAGACGTATGTTAGGGCATCTCCAATGTAATCCTAGGAGAGAGACAGCAAGCACAGTATTGAGAAACTAGTTAGGTTGTTTGTCACTACCAGGACATGTAGTACATAAAGACATATGTCCTACCTTTTACATACACAGCACCCTGCCCGTAGGGCTAGCTAAAGCATATCTTAGGGGTGACTTATTTGTAGTAAAAGGGGAGTTCCAGGCCTGGCAAGTAAATTTAGATGCCAGGTCCCTGTGGCTGGAAACTGCGCATGCAGGCTCTGCGGTAGCAGGCCTGAGATATTTTTGAAAGGCTACTTCTGTGGGTGGTGCAAGCTGCGCTGCAGGCCCACTAATAGCATTTAATTTAGAGGCCATGGGTATAGGGATACTACTGTACAAAGGACTTACATGTAAATTAAATGTGCCATTTTGGTGTAAGCCAATCATACCAGGTTAGAAGGGAGAGCACATGCACTTTAGCACTGATCGGCATTGATAAAGAGCACAGAGTTCTAAATTCAACAAAAAGGGTTAAAAAAAAAATAGGATGAGGAAGGCAAAAATTTTGGAGATGACCCAGTAGAAAGGGCCAGGTCCAACATCAATTCACATATATTATTTTAAGGAGAGAGCACTGGCACTGGGGGCTGTTAGCAGGATTCAGGACACTTTTAGAGTCATAAACAACAGCATCTTGAGCATAAAGTGGGAGGAGGGTGACCATTCAAAAAAGGTCCCTTGCCTACACATGCCAATCCACTCTGCACAATTCCACTCCACACTGCACACTGACACACAATTCCATGTAACTCTACTCCACACAGTCACTCCACTTAACACGATTCCACCCCATGCTACACCATTCCATTCCAATCCCTGCCACACAATTCCACTCCACAGCACACAATTCCATCC
This sequence comes from Pleurodeles waltl, assembly GCF_031143425.1. NCBI lineage: Eukaryota > Metazoa > Chordata > Amphibia > Caudata > Salamandridae > Pleurodeles > Pleurodeles waltl. Next base: position 480,462,804 of record NC_090449.1, on the reverse strand, counting down.
ACTTTACTCCATACAATTCCACTCCAAGCCACACAATCCAACGCCAACTCACACCTTGCAATTGCACTCTACGCCTCACAATTCCAGTCCACGGCATTTCCACTCAACAACACACAATCCCACTCTACTCCATGCCACACAATTCATTACACACAATTTCACTCCATGCCACTCCACACCTCTCCTTGCCATAAAATGCCACTCCACTCAATGCCCAGCATAGGTCACCGTACTACGCACCACACGTCACTCCACACCTCACAGTGCCACTCCTCCTCAAGCTACAGATTTCACTCCACCCCACAGAATGCCACACTTCACCACAATGCCACTCCATGCTACTCCACTTAACACAATGCCATTCCACGCCACACAATGTCACTTCATGCCACAGTGTCATTCTTCTACACAATTTCACACCACTTCTTGCCTCGCAATTAGGGTCGCTTCCCCCGCCGCTGCAGCTCCACCTGCCCAGGCTCCTGCCACCTCCAGCAGACCGTAAGTGCTCCTTCGCGCTCCCCCCTGTCCAGCCCCTCGTTTTCTCTTCTGTCTTCTGTGCTCTCTTCCTTGTCCAATTTCCTTCGTTTTTCTGCTGTTCTCTGTCTTTGTCAATTTCCTTTGTTTTTCTGCTGTTCTCTCCTTCCAATCTCCTTAGTTTTTCTGCTGTTCTCTCCTTCCAATCACCTTCGTTTTTCTGCTGTTCTCTCCCTGTCCTTGCTCCTTCGCTTCACCCCCATCTCCTGTTAATTTTTTCACACTTTCCCTTCTTTCTGGGCCCCCCGCCCCCGCCCTCTGCTTTCCTGCCGCTACCCCCGTGAGGCCCTGCCCCCCCTGCTCCCATTCGTCGCCCTCCCTCCCGCCTCCCGCCTCCCGCACCCAGCTGACCCCTCCTCCCCCCACCTCCCTCTTATGGTGGCCGCTGCGCGGCAGAGACAGCGACCCTTGACCCTAGGGTAGGTCGCTTCCCCCGCCGCTGCAGCTCCACCTGTTCAGGCTCCTGCCACCTCCAGCAGACCGTAAGTGCTTCTTCGCGCTCCCCCCTGTCCAGCCCCTCGTTTTCTCTTCTGTCTTCTGTGCTCTCTTCCTTGTCAAATTTCCTTCGTTTTTCTGCTGTTCTCTGTCTTTGTCCAATTTCCTTCGTGTTTCTGCTGTTCTCTCCTTCCAATCTCTTTCGTTTTTCTGCTGTTCTCTCCTTCCAATCACCTTCGTTTTTCTGCTGTTCTCTGTCCTTGTCCAATCTCCTTTGTTATTCTGCTGTTCTCTCCTTCCAATCTCCTACGTTTTTCTGCTGTTCTTTCCTTCCAATCTCCTTCGTTTTTCTGCTGTTCTCTCCCTGTCCTTGCTCCTTCGTTTCACCCCGTCTCCTGTGAATTTTTTCCCTTTTTTTCACACTTTCCCTTCTTTCTGGGCCCCCGCCCTCTGCTTTCCCGCCGCTGCCCCCGTGCGGCCCCACCCCCTCGCTCCCATTCGTCGCCCTCCCTCCCGCCCCCAGCTGACCCCTCCTCCCCCCCACCTCCCACTTATGGCGGCCGCTGCACGGCAGAGACAGCGACCCTTGACCCTAGGGTAGGTCACTTCCCCTGCCGCTGCAGCTCCACCTGCCCCGGCTCCTGCCACCTCCAGCAGACCGTAAGTGCTCCTTCGCGCTCCCCGCTGTCCAGCCCCTCGTTTTCTCTTCTGTCTTCTGTGCTCTCTTCCTTGTCTAATTTCCTTTGTTTTTCTGCTGTTCTCTGTCTTTGTCCAATTTCCTTTGTGTTTCTGCTGTTCTCTCCTTCCAATCTCCTTCGTTTTTCTGCTGTTCTCTCCTTCCAATCACCTTCGTTTTTCTGCCGTTCTCTGTCCTTGTCCAATCTCCTTCGTTTTTCTGCTGTTCTCTCCTTCCAATCTCCTACGTTTTTCTGCTGTTCTCTCCTTCCAATCTCCTTCGTTTTTCTGCTGTTCTCTCCCTGTACTTGCTCCTTCGTTTCACCCCCGTCTCCTGTGAATTTTTTCCCTTTTTTTCACACTTTCCCTTCTTTCTGGGCCCCCGCCCTCTGCTTTCCCGCCGCTGCCCCCGTGCGGCCCCACCCCCTCGCTCCCATTCGTCGCCCTCCCTCCCGCCCCCAGCTGACCCCTCCTCCCCCCCACCTCCCACTTATGGCGGCCGCTGCACGGCAGAGACAGCGACCCTTGACCCTAGGGTAGGTCACTTCCCCTGCCGCTGCAGCTCCACCTGCCCCGGCTCCTGCCACCTCCAGCAGACCGTAAGTGCTCCTTCGCGCTCCCCGCTGTCCAGCCCCTCGTTTTCTCTTCTGTCTTCTGTGCTCTCTTCCTTGTCTAATTTCCTTTGTTTTTCTGCTGTTCTCTGTCTTTGTCCAATTTCCTTTGTGTTTCTGCTGTTCTCTCCTTCCAATCTCCTTCGTTTTTCTGCTGTTCTCTCCTTCCAATCACCTTCGTTTTTCTGCCGTTCTCTGTCCTTGTCCAATCTCCTTCGTTTTTCTGCTGTTCTCTCCTTCCAATCTCCTACGTTTTTCTGCTGTTCTCTCCTTCCAATCTCCTTCGTTTTTCTGCTGTTCTCTCCCTGTACTTGCTCCTTCGTTTCACCCCCGTCTCCTGTGAATTTTTTCCCTTTTTTTCACACTTTCCCTTCTTTCTGGGCCCTCTGCCCTCTGCTTTCCCGCCGCTGCCCCCGTGCAGCCCCTCCCCCTCGCTCCCATTCGTCGCCCTCCCTCCCGCCTCCCGCTGACCCCTCCTCCCCCCCACCTCCCACTTATGGCGGCCGCTGCACGGCAGAGACAGCGACCCTTGACCCTAGGGTAGGTCACTTCCCCTGCCGCTGCAGCTCCACCTGCCCCGGCTCCTGCCACCTCCAGCAGACCGTAAGTGTTCCTTCGCGCTCCCCGCTGTCCAGCCCCTCGTTTTCTCTTCTGTCTTCTGTGCTCTCTTCCTTGTCCATTTTCCGTTTTTCTGCTGTCCTCTGTCTTTGTCCAATTTCCTTCGTTTTTCTGCTGTTCTCTCCTTCCAATCTCCTTAGTTTTTCTGCTGTTCTCTCCTTCCAATCACCTTCGTTTTTCTGCTGTTCTCTCCTTGTCCTTGCTCCTTCGTTTCACCCCCATCTCCTGTGAAATTCTTCCCTTTTTTTCACACTTTCCCTTCTTTCTGGGCCCCCTGCTTTCCCGCCGCTGGCCCCGTGCGGCCCGCCCCCTCGCTCCCATTCGTCGCCCTCCCTCCCGCCCCCAGCTGACCCCTCCTCCCCCCACCTTCCACTTATGGCGGCCGCTGCACGGCAGAGACAGCGACCCTTGACCCTAGGGTAGGTCACTTCCCCGTCCGCTGCAGCTCCACCTGCCTAGGCTCCTGCCACCTCCAGCAGACCGTAAGTGCTCCTTCACGCTCCCCCCTGTCCAGCCCCTCGTTTTCTCTTCTGTCTTCTGTGCTCTCTTCCTTGTCCATTTTCCGTTTTTCTGCTGTCCTCTGTCTTTGTCCAATTTCCTTCGTTTTTCTGCTGTTCTCTCCTTCCAATCTCCTTCGTTTTTCTGCTGTTCTCTCCTTGTCCTTGCTCCTTCGTTTCACCCCCATCTCCTGTGAATTTTTTCCCTTTTTTTCACACTTTCCCTTCTTTCTGGGCCCCCGCCCTCTGCTTTCCCGCCGCTGCCCCGTGCTGCCCCACCCCCCCTGCTCCCATTCGTCGCCCCCAGCTGACCCCTCCTCCCCCCCACCTCCCTCTTATGGCGGCCGCTGCGCGGCAGGGACAGCGACCCTTGACCAATCTTCCAATCTCCTTCGTTTTTCTGCTGTTCTCTGTCTTTGTCCATTTTCCTTCGTTTTTCTGCTGTTCTCTGTCTTTGTCCAATTTCCTTCGTTTTTCTGCTGTTCTCTCCTTACAATCTCCTTCGTTTTTCTGCTGTTCTCTCCTTCCAATCTCCTTCGTTTTTCGGCTGTTCTCTCCGTCCTTGCTCCTTCGTTTCACCCCCATCTCCTGTGAATTTTTTCCCTTTTTTTCACACTTTCCCTTCTTTCTGGGCCCCCGCCCCCGCCCTCTGCTTTCCCACCGCTGCCCCCGTGCGGCCCCGCCCCCTCTGCTCCCATTCGTCGCCCTCCCTCCCGCCTCCCGCCCCCAGCTGACCCCTCCTCCCCCCCACCTCCCTCTTATGGCAGCCACTGCGCCGCAGAGACAGCGACCCTTGACCCTAGGGTAGGTCGCTACCCCCGCCGCTGCAGCTCCACCTGCCCAGGCTCCTGCCACCTCCAGCAAACTGTAAGTGCTCCTTCGCGCTCCCCCCTGTCCAGCCCCTCGTTTTCTCTTCTGTCTTCTGTGCTCTCTTCCTTGTCCAATTCCCTTCGTTTTTCTGCTGTTCTCTGTCTTTGTCCAATTTCCTTTGTTTTTCTGCTGTTCTCTCCTTCCAATCTCCTTAGTTTTCTGCTGTTCTCTCCTTCCAATCACCTTCATTTTCCTGCTGTTCTCTCCCTGTCCTTGCTCCTTCGTTCCCTTTTTTTCACACTTTCCCTTCTTTCTGGGCCCCCCGCCTCCCGCCCTCTGCTTTGCCGCCGCTGCCCCCGTGCGGCCCCGCCCCCCCCCTGCTCCCATGCGTCGCCCTCCCTTCCCCCCTCCCGCCCCAGCTGACCCCTCCTCCCCCCCACCTCCCTCTTATGGCGGCCGCGCGCCGCTGGCGCGCCAAAGGCAAGCCTGTCTGCGCCCGCCCGCGCCTGGACCGCGCCCAGCGCCAGTACCCCTGGCCCCCAGCGCTCCCAAACCCCGCAGCACTGCTACGACGCTGCCTCCCTCCAAGCACTCAACCCGGGACGTACTACAACCTGTTACCAAGCCAGCCCGAAACGCACTCATGGACCCTGCAAGCATACTTTCCACCGCGACTGCACCCCACCCACGAAGCCCACGCGCCAATAACCACCTCAAGTGCATCCTCATCAATGCACGCTCCGTCCACAAGCACGCCATTGAACTATGGGACCTCCTGGACTCTACCGCACCGGACGCAGCCTTCATCACTGAGACCTGGATGAACGCCTCATAGGCCCCCGACATCACCATAGCCATCCCCGACGGCTACAAGATCGCCAGGAAAGAGCGCACCAACCAAGTCGGAGGAGGAATCGCCATCATATTCAAGAACTCTATCAACGTCACTACCTCCACCGAAGACACCCCCCTCGTCGCCGAACACATGCACTTCCAGATCCACACCGACCCCAGGACCACCCTCAGAGGAACTCACATCTACAGGCCCCCTGGACCACGCGCCCTTTTCAGCGAATCCATCACAGACTTCATCTCCCCGCACGCCCTAGCCTTGCCAGACTACATCCTCCTCGGAGACCTGAAATTCCACTTGGAGCAGAACAACGACACCAACACCACCACCCTGCTAGACAACCTCGGTCTCAAGCAACTGGTGAACACCCCCACCCACATCGCCGGACACACGCTCGACCCCATCTTCTCCGCCAGCAACCACGTATCCTTCAGCCACTCCTCCGAAATACACTGGACCGACCACAGATGTGTCCACTTCACCTTCAGACGCAAGACTCTCCACCTTCGCACACAACCTATCTCACGCAGACCTTGGAACTAAATCTCCACAGAACAGCTACTCTCTACTCTCAACCACAACCAACCTACCATCACCTCCGACGCCAACAACACAGCCCTCAGCCTCACACAGTGGATCACCAACTGCGCTGACAACCTCGTTCCCCCTCAGACGTCTCCCAAGACAGACCAACACCAGGAAACCTCAATGGTTCACAGACGCCCTCAAAGAATCCAAGAAAACCTGCCGTACCCTCGAGAAAACCTAGTGCAAAGATCACACCGCAGAAAACATGTCAGCCCTCAAAATCGCCACCCGTGAACACCACCAGCTGACCCGCACCACCAAAAGAGCATCCTTCAAAGAAAGACTGGACAAGAACACCCACAACAGCAAAGAACTCTTCAACATCGTCAAAGAGCTCTCCAATCCCAACGCCAGCTCCAACTCCATCACGCCCTCACAAGAACTCTGCAACTCCCTCGCTACCTTCTTCCATGGAAAGATCACCGACCTACACGACAGCTTCGGTCCACAGACCCCGCCGACCACCACGGAACCCACAGCCACAGCCGTCACCCTCAACACCTGGACACCCATCAGCACCGAAGAGACCAAAACTACCATGAACACCATCCACTCCGGTGCCCCCTCGGACCCTTGCCCACATTACATCTTCAACAAAGCCGACGACATCATCGCCCCCTATCTCCAGACCATCATCAACAGCTCGTTTGCATCTGCCACATTCCCCGGGAGCTGGAAACACGCAGAAGTCAACGCTCTCCTGAAGAAACCCACAGCGGACCCCAGCGACCTGAAGAACTTCCGCCCCATCTCGCTCCTCTCCTTCCCGGCCAAAGTCATCGAGAAGGCCGTCAACAAACAACTGACAAACTTCCTCGAAGACAACAACCTGCTCGACCCCTCCCAATCCGGATTCCGGGCCAACCACAGCACGGAAACCGCCCTCATCGCAGTCACCGACGACATCCGAACTCTGCTGGACAATGGAGAAACAGCCGCCCTCATCCTCCTCGACCTCTCGGCTGCCTTCGACACCGTCTGCCACCGCACCCTAATAACCCGCCTCCGCTGCACCGGTATCCAAGGACAGGCCCTGGACTGGATTGCCTCTTTTCTCTCTGAGCGCTCCCAAAGAGTCTACCTCCCACTGTTCCGCTCGGATCCCACCGAGATCATCTGCGGCGTCCCACAGGGCTCCTCGCTCAGCCCTACTCTCTTCAATGTCTACATGAGCCCCTTCGCCGACATCGCACGCAAACACAACATCAACATCATCTCCTACGCCGACGACACCCAGCTGATACTTTCCCTCACCAAAGACCCAGCCACCGCCAAAACCAACCTGCAGGATGGAATGAAAGATGTCGCAGAATGGATGAAACTCAGCCGCCTGAAGCTGAACTCAGACAAAACGGAAGTCCTCATCCTCGGAAACTCCCCGTCCGCCTGGGACGATTCCTTTAGGCCCACAGCCCTTGGCACCGCACCGACCCCCTCAGACCACGCACGCAACCTCGAATTCATCCTGGACCCGCTTCTCACCATGACCAAGCAAGTCAACGCCGTCTCGTCTTCTTGCTTCCTCACACTCCGCATGCTCCTAAAGATCTTCCGCTGGATCCCCGCCAACACCAGAAAAACTGTGACCCACGCCCTCGTCACGAGCCGCCTAGACTACAGAAACACCCTATACGCAGGAATCACCGCAAAACTTCAGAAACGTCTTCAGCGAATAAAAAACACCTCTGCACGCCTCATCCTTGACGTACCCCTCCACAGCCACATCTCCGCCCACCTGAGACACCTGCACTGGCTACCTGTCAACAAAAGGATCACTTTCAGGCTCCTCACCCACGCACACAGAGCACTCCACAACAAGGGCCCCGAATACCTCAACCGTCGCCTCACCTTCTACACGCCCACCCGTCAACTTCGTTCCACCAGCCTCGCCCTCGCCACCGTCCCTCACATCCGCCGAACCACTGCAGGTGGGAAATCCTTCTCCTACCTGGCAGCCAAGACGTGGAATTCCCTCCCCGCCCACCTCAGGACCACCTCGCCTTCCGGAGGCAGCTCAAGACCTGGCTCTTTGAGCAGCAGTGACCCCCACCCCCTAGCACCTTGAGACCCTCACGGGTGAGTAGCGCGCTGTATAAATATGATTGATTGATTGATTGATTACACAATCAAAACCAGGGGCACCCTGTAATCCCTAGAATAGGGGTAGAAATGCTGTTCAAACCAGATGTTCTAATCGGAAAAAATGATACACTAAACACTGATAGAGCATGGATTCAAAATTGATCTGACACATAGATCAACATACAACTTTCAAGAAAAAATAACACATAACTTATTGCAAACATCCATATGTTGTAAACAACATGAAGAAAAGCGGTGCTCCAAATGATGGTGCAGTAATAGAGCATAGATTCAAAGTTGACCTGACACATAGATCAACATACAGCTTTCAAGAAAAAATAACACATAACTTATTGCAAACATCCATATATTGTAAATGACATGAAGAAAACAAGATGTGCTACAGATGATGGAGCAGTGAACAAGTGATATTTGGGAGTCATGACATAAAACAGATATATACACAACTACAAAATGTACAAAAGTCCACAATGCACCACTTTTCTTCACGTCATTTACAACTTTGGACGTTTGCAATATGCTATTTTTTCTTGAAAGGTGTATGTCGAGCTATGTGTCAGGTCAACTTTGAATCTATGCCTTATCAGTATTTAGTGTATCATATTTCTCAGTGGAACATTTGGTTTGAATGGCAAAACTAGGGTTGCCACCTTTTCCAGACAAAAATACCAACCATTTGCTCACGTTTTAGAATTCTGAAAAGGCCCAGACCTGATTCTTTAGTATAACTTTATTTGAAATCTCTGTATTCATTTTTAACAAGCCCTTTCTGCCTTTGTTTACTTTAATTATCAGTCAGGAGTCATTAGGGCAGTTTTAGAACATTTGTACAGCTAAGGGGAAAAATACCAGCTTTGAGAGATTTTTAAAAAGTTTTGTACTTGCAGGACATTAAAATATCAGTCATGCCGGTATAAAACTGGCCAGGTGGCAACCCTACTCAAAGTGCCAATCGATACCATGCTACTCCACTCCAAGAAAGCCAATAAATCTCACAAATGCAAGACCTATTGATTTTACCAATGCCTGTTTTATTTCTCTGTGTATCGCAAAACTCAATAAACTCTTTTTAATTTTTTTTAAAAAACGGACATTTGCAAAGCCAACAGTTCTCGCCTATGCAAATGTGCTTCAGCCAAGTTGTACATTAGTGTGGCTGCTGTTCAGCATGGCTAGAAGTTAGTGGCATAGAGGAAATTGGTGTGGAGTATCGTAGTGGAATGGGGAAGAGAGGAGTAGAGTGTTGTGTATTGGAATGGCATAGAGTGGAGTTGCACAGAATGGAGTACAGTGCATTGGTGTAGAAAGCATTGGCATAGGGTGTTGTAGACTATAGTGGCATTGAGTGAAGTGGCACAGATTTCAGTGGCGTACAATCAAGCAATGTAGAATGCAGGGGCAAAGTGTGTTGCATAGAAAAGTGCAGTGGTGCAGTGTCGTAGAGTACAGGGTTCAGTGGCATGAAGTAGAGTGTCTTAGAGTGGTGCAAAGCAGAGTGGTGCAGAGTAGGGGACAGTGCCTTAGAGTGCATTGCCACAGAGTCATTGAGTGCAGTGGCACAGAGTAGAATGGCATAGAATGCAGTGGCTTTGAGTACAGTTGGGCAGAGTAGAGTGTACTGGTGTATAGTAGAGTGCAGTGGCATTAAGTAGAGTGGTGCAGAAAATAGTAGAGTGCAGTGGTGTAGAGTGGCACAGAGTGGAGTGACAGTGGAGTGGCAGAGAGTAAACTGGACTGGTGTAGAGTGCAATGTCGTAGAGTGCGGTGGCACAGAATCCAGCAGCATACAATGCAGGTTGCAGAATGCAGTGGCATAGATCAAAGTGGTGCATAGCAGAGTGCAGTGGAGTAGAGTGCAGAAATGCAGAGTGGAGGGGCATAGAGTGCAGTGGTGTATAGTGGCTTAGAGTGCAATGTAGTGGTGCAGAGTAAAATGGCATAGAGTGGTGTAGAGTATTTTGGAGTGGAATAGCATAGAGAGGACTGCTACAGAGTGTAGTGATGCAGAGTAGAGTGGTGTAGAGTGCACTGGCATAGAGTTCAGAGCAAAGTGGCATAGCGTTCGGTGGAGGAGAGTTCTAGAGTGGTGTAAGTGCAGTGGCATAGAATGGTGTAAAGTGCAGTGGCTTAGAGACCAGTGGTGTTGACTACAATGGTGCAGAGTAAAGTGCAGTTGCGTAGATGTGGAGTGGTGCAGTGTGGAGTAGATTGGTGTGGAGTGGATTGTTTCAGAGTATGGTGGCATAGTGTTCCATAGAGTGTAATGGCATAGAGTAAAGTGGTGTAGAGTGCAATGGCATGAGTGCAGAGTAGATTACAGTGGTGTAAAGTGGAATGGTACAGAGCAGAATGCATTAGTGTAGAGAGCAGTGGCATAGAGTGCAGTGTTGCACAGTTGCATACAGTGCAGTTGTGCAGAGTGCCTAGTTGGGAGTGGTGTAGATTGCAGTGGTGTACAGTAAAATGCCGTAGAGTCCATCGTATAGAGTGGTACAGAGTAGAGAGGCGTAAAACAAAGTAGCATTGCGTGGAGTGGTGTAGAGTACAGTGGCTTGGAATGCTATTACAGACAGCACATTTTGAATTGAACTGACAATTACATTTGCACAGACATACAGTTTTACTGCTAGAAACTATACAGCACACAAACGATGTGTGTGGAAATGGCATCACCTAGTGTGTTTATTTATTTTGACCATATTACAGAGTATTCAACACATATCAGAACTAATAAAAAATGTGCTTCATTTGTCCTGTTCTAATTCTGAAATATTTGTGCAGTTCATTCAAATGCTGTTGAGTGTTAGAAAAAACCCTTTCCTGTCGCCAGTATCCAGCAAGACTATCACATAAATCCTCTCAATTTGAAGTCACAGAAAGAAACCACTAAGCTCCCTAGAAAGACGGAGCCTAACATTTGACCTCTGACTTTGAATGCACAGCAAACAGAAAGCCAGAAATGTGGGTTTCAAACCATAAAGCCAATAATGGTAAGCAATGGACGGAATGCATTCCCAGGGCAGTTTTCTGGAGGTCCCCAGCTGTTGTTGGCAAACTAGGCGCTGCCTGGTAGGCTTAAACCAAAAAAGAAAGCCCTCAGCTCGGATCCCATTGAAGAAATCCCCTTTGATAGCATTTTCAGAAACAACCAATGAGGAGTGGATTGCTTTCGAATCAGATGCTGGACTACCTCGGTCACCCAAAGTCCGTATCTCTAGGAAAACACTAATCCCACTGCTAGTTTGCCAAATGAGCCTTGTCTTCCGGGGCAGCGAGAAGGTCTCTTCCGGTGCAAAGGAAGCTAGGTCTCTTCCGTTGTTGCGAAAGTGTTTCGGGGCGGATCTCTTTTTTTTTTTTTAGAACCAATCGGTGGGTATGCTATGAAGTAGAGACACAAATCTCCACCCATCAGTGCCCCCAAAATTTACAATCGCTTTAAAGAAAACGTTCGTATAGTTGAATTCCATTTTCTTACATTAATGTTGCTTTCAGTGGTAAGAAAAGTGAAAGGCAACTGCAGCTTTAGAGATCTTCTGTTGGAAGGCTGTAGGGAAGGCTGGCCATCGGGAAGCTCCCGCTTTATTCGCGAAGTTTTGGGTCTTGGTGTCGGTAAGTAGCTTTAAGACTACGCTTCGGTGTGAGTCACCATTCATTTAAGTCCTGTAATGTATGTAATACCATTGCAATTATATAGCATTTGCTGTCCCTCAGGAGGCGCTGAAGCGCTTTTCTGAAAGTAGCATGTTACTCCGTGGTGATGATTAATGCAACGTTTTTTTAAATTAAAATTAGAGTTTTCGCATGTACTCAGCTTGTCAGGTGGAAAAACACCTAATGCTATAGTCAAGCAAGCTTGCGGTCGAAGTCAGTTAGTTTTTACTCTTGTGTTCTCAACACATATCCTTTAGTGCATTATCTTAACAGTTAAGTTTATTAGAATATTCCATTAAGATCTTAACTTTTGAGACCGACAATAAGGTATGCAGAAGATTTGTGAAATGCCCACGAGAATTAGGCGATTGTTATGTTTTAGTCTGAAAACCATAGTTGCAGAAGAATTGGTATTTAGTACAGGAAGATCAAATAATAACAGAGAATAACTGTAGGGAGCTGGGTTCTGGGTGCATTACCCCCACTTTTTGGATGGTTTTCAGATGCAACTTTGACTGAAGTGCACTGGGTTCCTGCTAACCAGTTCCCCAGTGCCAGTGTTCTGTCCCTGAAACATGACACCTGGTCACTTGATCCCCAAGTGACATGGCCCTTCAGCCTGCCGTAAGTCCCAAGTAAATGGTACTCCTAGGGCATGGGTGGCAACTTGTGCCACTCTGAGGGACCCAGCACCAACTTGATGCAGACTGCCATTGTGTGCTGTGTGACAGGATGCTCCTAAAATGAAAACACGTGACACATTTGTGTGCCATGTTCCCTAAAACATTGCATACAGCAGGCCTTTAGCCCTAAAGGAAGGTTCATTATATTACTAGTGAGGGTATATCTGCATGAGCAAATATGCCCCTACTATGCCTTTGTCGATCCTTAGACATAGGAAGTATACAGTGAAGCCATTTTAAATACATGTGCTGGACACTGGTCACTACGAATTTCCCAGCTACGTGATGGCTTCTCTGAACCCAGGGATCTTTGGTATCAAACATCTCATATTGGTGAACCCACACTGATGCCCATGTTGGATTTAACAATACATGCACCCAGAGGGCATCTTAGAGGTGACCTCTGAAAATACACCAACTACTAGTGTGTTGACTGACTGGTCTTGACAAGTTCAACCATGTTTCTGACCCCTTAAGATGACAGCCAGCGCTCTCGGGGGTCAGAGACAAAAGCTTGCACTGGGCGGAGGTATTGATCACTTCTCCAGGCAGGATGCACATTCCAGAGCAGAAAGTTTCAAAGACCTAGCCACATTTGTAATGCATCCCAGGTCTCTCCAGTTGGCAAAGATGACCAACCCACCCCACCCCCACCCTGACCCCATTTCTTGGCGGCAAGACAGACATGAAAATTAGTTAGATTAGGAGGTGTGCCCATATCATGCCAGTCCCACCCCTAAGGAGGACGAGCTGAAGTGGACACCATTTTTAAATGTCTCCATCTTGTTTTGGATGGATTTAGACCTCTAGCGTCAGGGTTATGCCTTCTTCCCAAAGGCAGTTGTCATAGAGAGGGTGTAGTCACCCTAAAGCTGGACAACCCATTGGCTTCCACCTGGCACTCCCTGTAACGCCCTTAAACTCAGTATTTAGGTGGCACCCAAGAACTCATATCCTCGCGACCTAAGTAGCCCAAGGACACCGAAGAGTCGACCAGCAGAAGAGGAGAAAAGCAGCAGCTGACCTGGTACCCACCCCTCCGGCCTGTCTGCAACCCCGTTCGGACTCTGCAGCAAAAGACAACTCATCCTGCAGCTGAGCTTCCAGAAACCCAGAAGGACTGCCTGCCTTTTAAAAAGACTCAAGATTCCTGTGAGCAGCAGACCTGCTCCCCAACAAACTCTGAAAATGGACTTTGAAGCCTCCGTAACCACAAAGAACTGACCCCTGAAGTCATCACTGCATCCACTGTCACTGACCTGAGTTGGAGTAGACCTCCGGTGCCAAAAAGGTTCCCTAGAGTATGAGTCCAACATGGTTTCACCCCTCCTGGACTCTCTGGAGTCGCCTGCAGCCTCTGCACGGAGGCCCCCTCTCATGCAGCCTCTGTGGTGAGAGAAGTCTGACACCTGAAGCAACCACTGCACCCATTGCCTACGGCCTGATCTGAAGTGAGTTCCTGGTGTCAACAGCATTCCCTAGCTCTCCTGAGCTCGAGTCCACTGTGGTTTCACCCTTCCTGGACTCCACGGCGACACCTGCAGCCTCAGACTACAGGACCACTCATACTCGATTGCTCCCCGACACAGAAAGCCAACACCAAAGGACACCCCTGCATCTGTTGCCCCTGGGCCTTGGAGAAGAGGATCAAAGGTGCACCTATGTCCAGAGACCCCACATTTGTTACCTGCCTGTTGGATTTCCCCGACTGGCTTCCTAGCCACAGCCTTTTTCCCAAGGAGACCGATCTCCATTGAAATACACTGCACACCCCCTGTACTACACCTCTTTTCCCAGTCGCCCCAGTGCTGCTTGGGGTGACCTGTTGGTGTGGTCCTGATCCTTGCCCAATACTTCCCTTAAGGCTCAGAGTTAGGTCTGGTAAGTTGTCAAAAAGTACGTTTGCTGAACTTGTTTTCCTCCCATAGGTTAACATTGAAGAACTCAAAAATTGCTGTGTCCAGTTTTTGCAACTGAAAAGTATTTATGCTTAGAAATGTGCTTACCTTGTAACAAAGTTCTTGGTTTCAAAATGTATACAAAAAAGAAGTGTTATTTTTGTAAATAGGTTTCAAATTTATTCTTTGGGTATGTGTCTCATTTATTGCCTTTGTGAGTACAACAAATGCTTAGCACCTCCCTCCGATAAGCCTAACCGCTCACTCACACTAACACAAAGTAGAGCATTAATACTATCTACTTTTGCCTCTGTAACCAATTGGGGATCCACTGGACTCTCTGCATGGTGTACTTTTTTAGTGCACAAAATAGAGAGACAGCTTCATACAATGGAGTTAAAGGCAGGTCCAGCCAGAGTGGCAGAAGACCTGTGACTGGAAAGGAAGGTCAAGGGGAAAGGCAGATTCAGAATCATTCGGTGGTGGTCTATATATTACAAATTGAGTAAGAATATCTGTTGAGTTTTTCTTCAAAATGGAGTTTGATTTATTAGCATATAGGGTTGATATGCACCTCCCTGGGACCCAGAAAGTGGTGTTGGAGCATCTGTCAGTGGATCGAATTGTCGATATTTGTATTGCCTTTGTGGGTAAGCCTCATAGGCACTGGTAGTAGGATTACGGTTGGTGCTGCAGCAGCCCCAAAAATAACAGCCCAGGAATTCAGGAGGTAAATCAGCAGTAAAGACGCCTTTACATTTTGTTTTAAATGTTGTCATTTTCCCTGTGCTTCTAAGACAGGTCAAATTCCAGGCTATGGGGGTTATTACAACTTTGGAGGAGGTGTTAATCCGTCCCAAAAGTGACGGTAAAGTGACGGATATACCACCAGCCGTATTATGAGTCCATTATATCCTATGGAACTCATAATACGGCTGGTGGTATATCCGTCACTTTACTGTCACTTTTGGGACGGATTAACACCTCCTCCAAAGTTGTAATAACCCCCTATGTCTTTTGGGTAATTGCTGCTTTTTCTTTTAACATGGAGATGAGATTGGCATTTACTTTCTCTAACTTGAAAGTGAGAGGTTTTTGAAGTAAGTGACAATCTTGCTGGTGTACAGGAAGTGTGATAGGCTGTAGGATGTCATTTTTTTAAGATGCAACAACATTTAAATACCAGTTGGCAGAACCCATTTCAGAGGGCCACAGGGCACACAAGGGTTTCAGGACAACCATGGTGGATGAGGACTTTTTCTCCTGATGTCCCAAGGCTCGACCTACTAGGGATCCCGCTCAGTTGGGAAAAGTAACCCTTCTACACTTGACACTCAGGTAGTTGTGGTCGAGCAGTCAAGGCTCACTCTGGGGGGATGTAGATACAGGCCAGGGAACATGACTCATAACTCAAAGTGCAAACATTACAAACAATAAATCCGTATTTAGACAAATGCTTGATTTTATAACAAAAAGTAGTATTTTATCTCTAATCTAACTTATTGAAAACAGACCTGCACATGAGCTTTGGCCCGATCGGTTCACAGTGGCTTCCTCACACCTTCTACAGTGAGACCTCATGGTAGGGCTCCTTATTGGACCTCGCTTTCACTAATGCTCCCCTCTTCCCCACAGCACACACTGGTCTTGGCAGGCAGGTAGGCACTTGTGCTCCAGGGCAGGTTGTCTTGGTTTCCCTGACTGATGTCCTCTCAGCCAGAAGGGAGACTAGTAGGCCTTGGCTCCTAGTCCTGTTCACAGGCAGACGTCTTGTATAGCTTCTCCTTTTTACAACGCCCACATGGCTGCTTTTCAGATAACACATTTTTTGGAGACTGAACCTCTCGTTTTATAGTCCTTTACCAGACACCAAATATGATTTAGGGTCTGAGTCTTTGACGTTTTATGTTGGGGTTCTGCTTCTTTTGGAGTGGACAGTTCTTTCTTCTTTCCTCATGAAAGATGTCTGTCACAGCTGGCAAGACTCAAGCTGGTTGTCTAACAATACCACTTTACTGAGCAACCAGAGTTCACACCTGGATGTCAGCCACAGTGATATGTGTATCAAAAGGTTAATCCCAGCCCCTCCAGCCCTACCCTTTATGATTCACTTATCAGCCCCATCTCTCTTCTTGAGATTTGTTCAGGCCCCTTCCTAGTGATCTGTCACTGAATCAAAGAGCAGTCTTTTGAAGTTAAAGGGAGTCTTCCTTTCCCTCCAGTGTATGTCCCACCCAGCTCCCAGAAATGCAGCGATACACAAATGTGTCAGGGTGGTGGGATTCCTCTCCTCCTCTTGTCTTTACCAGACAGACCTCAGCAGCCCAAAATGGAACCCAGGCCCCCCCCACATATTGTAACATTGCAGACACACTTGCATAATGTACATTCACAGCCCACTTACTGTCTAGCAGTAATACTTCCATGCATTGTACCATTACATGCACACATGCATTCAGTACACACGCTTAGTCTGCACACACTGTTCAGCACTAAAGCTTTTCTGTATTTAACCATTTTATATTATTTACAAACACACACTGCCAGAACACACAATCATTGTGTGCGCACTTCACTCTTCATTTATTGTACTTCACTCAAGTACACATAAAACCAGCACATGATCTCACTGCACACACACTGAACAGGTCTACATCTTCCATGTCATGTATTCCTCAAAGGCATATATACACTCAGCACATGCACCAATCACACATTTACTGCACACTACAGGGCGACACAGTGCTTTATCCCAGGACTGTATCCTTCCCTCTCACACATACAACCAGTGCAGATTCACTCTCCTGTGCTGCGCAGCATTCCACATCTATCTGATGTAGGCAGGGGTGAGGTAAGCACACAGCAGTGGAACTTTTTAAAAAGGTGAGTGAGCCTGTAGGCCTCACTGCAGTGACACTGGGTAAAAAGGCCCTGTACACTTCTACTGATCACTACACGGTATGCTGCTACCACTGCGCTTGTGCTGCTTAATGCCTGGTTAAGGTGGTAGCCTTCCACCACTATGAGGGCAACGCTTTGGGCGCCCCTCCCAGTTCAACAAGACCGCAGTCTGTGATGCAGGCCTATGTCATGGCGCATACTTGTGGTCCGTGTCCGTGTTCGTTTATATAAAAAATTCAGCATTAGGGATCCAGACAATAGTACAGCTGGGCATTCAGGGTGGGGTTACACGTATTTTTTCATGCAGAGGACTTTTCAATCTCAACCCTTGTAATGAACTGTAAACTTATTTGGGAATAGATCAGTAGGTAGGAAAGCAGAAAATAAGTACTTAAAAAAAAATCGTGAAGTGTGTTGGCTGCACAAATTTTTATCGGATCAAAACAAAATCAATATTTTTTACGTGATAAATATTTGCTGAAACTCGGTTTCCACACATTGTTTTATAAGTAAAACTGTATGCCTGTGTAAGCGTAGAGGCCATTCCAGTGGAATATTCTGTCTGTAAGTGACAGTGCACTACCACTACATGCTTTAGTAATATATTTGCAATTGTGTGCACCACCAGCAACACACTACATTCTTACCACTCTGAATAGATTTCCTATTCTTTGTGTGACACTTGGATTTTTTGCAATCGCTGTAACTTCAATGATGTAACATTGATGGTAGCATCCAAACTCTGAAAATTCCTCCAGCACCAGAAGTAAGCCTTAATTATGGTGTGAATGATTAGCTGTAGCCTTTCTTCGTAGATCTCAGTGGTATTTGATAGCTCTTCTATTTGGGACAGAGTTTGATATTTTGAGAGGCTGGAAGGAGAGAAAGTGGTGCTGACAACAGTTTGTATGCTGGATTTAATATCTGTGATGTTAGCCTGGGGCGTAATGACTTACGTTAGAGGTACAGCAATAGATTTGATATGCCTGCCTTGGGAGCTTAAAAGGTGGTGGCATCTGCCAAGGATTTGTCAGTAGGCCGCCGGTAGGCTGCTGGTATCTGTAATGTATGTAGCCCCTATTTGTTTAGGTGACCATGTTCTGCAATGAATTTCGGGGTTTTGCGTTATTTCAGGAAACGCTAACAAATTGTGATCCTGTGGTAATGTATCACTAAAGACATGAATTATCTTGGAGAAAAGCTTATAACAGTACTGTGCTTTTTATGTTGTTTATACTTAAAAAATCATCTTGTATACCATCGCATCTTTGTCATGTTTACAGAGACATCATTCTGAGTAAAAATACATATCAAATACAAAAAAGACCACAATCCTTCCTTATGCCATTACTTTGTGGATGTGAAAAATATTGTGACTGTATTTATAGAGCGCTTACTACCCCTGACGAGGCAGCGAAGCACTTTTTGGGGAGTAGCACGCTACTCCAGAACTGAAAAAGGATTAACAGATTAGTGATGGATTATTGTAGGGAAATATGAGATAATTTGAGTGGTGACTGTTAGTTGGATTGATTAGGCAATAGGAGGGATCAAAGAGGGAAGAGTCTAGAAGGTGTTTTTTGAGAGCCCATAGTAGTAGTAAGATGACGTTTGAGATAAGTAAAAGGAAAGATGGTGGAAGAAAAAGTCTCTAGAAAAGGATTGGGGAAATAATACTAGTAAAATAAGGTTTGGGATGAGTCAAAGCAGAGGTACAAGAGGGAAGAATTTAGAAAGAGTTATTTGGGAGGTCTTAGTAAACTGAGTGTTGGGGTGATTCAAGGAGGGACGAATCTAGAAAGGGTTATTTTGGAGAGCATAGTAGTAGAATGAGGTTTTGGATGCGTCAAAGAATGGAGGCAGAGAATATATCGAAAGAGGTGTAGAGTGAGACAGAGTTGTGCGTTCAAATCTGAATTTGAAGTACCTGAAGAAAGAGAATTACTTTGTGATTCTGAGTTGAGGACCCAACAGTGAGCAAACTACTGCCTAATCACACAAGCACTTAGACCATGTCTATTTTTTTGTTTGCTCACTTGTGTTCTTCAAAGTGCGTATGTGGGCCATCCTAGGTAGTTGTATTGCCGCATTGCATTTTGACCATTGGGCTGTTTTTATGCATCTGGCTGTGGGTCTGGTATTCGTTTGAATAGTAACTATTTTATGCATGGAGGGCTCTTTAATGTCCAGCTTTTTTGTAAATTTAGGGCTACAGAGTGAGCTTTGTGTCTATTTTTGTATGACATATGGTACTGTCTGTGCTGGTAAGTGAATTACTTACTTACCTGATTTCCTACGCAGAAGAATGGCGGGTGGACTCTAGGCAATAATCAACGATGACTTGTGAAAAAGACACCCACTTTGACTCATCCCAAATCCATTCTACTACTTTCATCTCCCAAATAACCCTGCCTAAGCTCTTCCCTCCTCATCCACATGTAACTCACTGTAGGAAAGTACCATCTTGCCTGGCATGTTACCCCCATATTTCACTGTATATATGTTGTTTTAGTTGTATGTGTCACTGGGACCCTGCCAGCCGGGGCCCCAGTGCTCTTAAGTGTGCCCTGTATGTGTTACCTGTGTTATGACTAACTGTCTCACTGAGGCTCTGCTAATAAGAACCTCAGTGGTTATGCTCTCTCATTTCTTTCAAATTGTCACTAACAGGCTAGTGACCAATTTTACCAATTTACATTGGCATACTGGAACACCCTTATAATTCCCTAGTATATGGTACTGAGGTACCCAGGGTATTGGGGTTCCAGGAGATCCCTATGGGCTGCAGCATTTCTTTTGCCACCCATAGGGAGCTCTGACAATTCTTACACAGGCCTGCCACTGCAGCCTGAGTGAAATAATGTCCACGTTATTTCACAACCATTTACCACTGCACTTAAGTAACTTATAAGTCACCTATATGTCTAACCTTCACCTAGTGAAGGTTGGGTGCTAAGTTACTTAGTGTGTGGGCACCCTGGCACTAGCCAAGGTGCCCCCACATTGTTCAGGGCCAATTCCCAGGACTTTGTGAGTGCGGGGACACTATTACACGTGTGCACTGTACATAGGTCACTACCTATGTACAGCGTCACAATGGTAACTCCGAACATGACCAAGTAACATGTCTAAGATCATGGAATTGTCACCCCAATGCCATTCTGGCATTGGGGAGATAATTTCATGGTCCCCCGGGTCTCTAGCACAGAACCCGGGTACTGCCAAACTGCCTTTCCGGGGTCTCCACTGCAGCTGCTGCTGCCAACCCCTCAGACAGGTTTCTGCCCTCCTGGGGTCCAGGCAGCCCTGGCCCAGGAAGGCAGAACAAAGGATTTCCTCTGAGAGAGGGTGTGACACCCTCTCCCTTTGGAAATAGGTGTGATGGCTGGGGTGGAGTAGCCTCCTCCAGCCTCTGGAAATGCTTTGATGGGCACAGATGCTGCCCACCTCTGCATACGCCAGTCTACACAGGTTTAGGGATCCCCCAGCCCTACTCTGGCGCGCAACTGGACAAAGGAAAGGGGAGTGACCACTCCCCTGACCTGCACCTCCCAGGGGAGGTGCCCAGAGCTCCTCCAGTGTGCCCCAGACCTCTGCCATCTTGGAAACAGAGGTGTTGCTGGCACACTGGACTGCTCTGAGTGGCCGGTGACGTCAGAGACTCCCTCTGATAGGCTCTTACCTTTCTTACTAGCCTATCCTCCTTCCTAGGTAGCCAAACCTCCTTTTCTGGCTATGTAAGGTCTCTGCTTTGGGGAATTCTTCAGATACCGAATGCAAGAGCTCACCAGAGTTCCTCTGCATCTCCCTCTTCACCTTCTTCCAAAGGATCGACCGCTGACTGCTCAGGATGTCTGCAAAACCGCAACAAAGTAGCAAAGACAACTACTGCAACCTTGTATCGCTTCAACCTGCCGGCTTTCTCGCCTGTTTCCTGGTGGTGCATGCTCTGGGTGTAGCCTGCCTCCTTCTTGCACCAGGAGCTCTGAAAAAATCTCCCGTGGGTCGACGGAATATTCCCCCTGCAACCGCAGGCAACAAAAGACTGCATCACCGGTCCTCTGGGTCCCCTCTCAGCACGACAAGCGTGGTCCCTGGAACTCAGCAACTCTGTCCAAGTGACTCCCACAGTCCAGTGACTCTTCAGTCCAAGTTTGGTGGAGGTAAGTCCTTGCCTCCCCACGCTAGACTGCATTGCTGGATATCGCGTGATTTGCAGCTGCTCTGGCTCCTGTGCACTCTTCCAGGATTTCCGTTGTGCACAGCCAAAAGCCTGGGTCCCTGACACTCTAACCTACAGTGCACATCCTTCTGAGTTGTCCTCCGGCGTCGTGGGACTCCCTTTTGTGACTTTGGGTGGACTCCAGTTCACTCCTCTTCTAAGTGCCTGATCCGGTACTTCTGCGGGTGCTGCCTGCTTCTGTGAGGGCTCCCTGACTTGCTCGGTGCCCCCTCTGTCTCCTCATCCAAGTGGCGAGATCCTGGTCCCTCCTGGGCCACAGCAGCATCCAAAAACCCTAAAAGCGACCCTTGCAGCTAGCAAGGCTTGTTTGCGGTCTTTCTGCATGGGAACACCTCTGCAAGCTTCTTCACGACGTGGACATCCATCCTCCAAAGGGGAAGTTCCTAGTCCTCTTTGTTCTTGCAAAACACCAAGCTTCTTCCATCCGGTGGCAGCTTCCTTGCACCCTCAGCTGGCATTTCCTGGGCTCCTGCCCACTCTCGACACTGTCGCGACTCTTGGACTTGGTCCCCTTGTCTTACAGGTACTCAGGTCCGGAAATCCACTGTTGTTGCATTGCTGGTGTTGGTTTTCCTTGCAGAATCCCCCTATCACGACTTCTGTGCTCTCTGGGGGTTGTAGGTGCACTTTACACCTACCTTACAGGGTCTTGGGGTGGGCTATTTTTCTAACCCTCACTGTTTTCTTACAGTCCCAGCGACCCTCTACAAGCTCACATAGGTTTGGGGTCCATTCGTGGTTCGCATTCCACTTTTGGAGTATATGGTTTGTGTTGCCCCTATACCTATGTGCTCCTATTGCAATCTATTGTAACTTTACACTGCTTGCATTACTTCCTTTTGCTATTACTGCATATTTTTGGTATTGTGTACATATATCTTGTGTATATTTGGCATCCTCATACTGAGGGTACTCACTGAAATACTTTTGGCATATTGTCATAAAAATAAAGTACCTTTATTTTTAGTATATCTGTGTACTGTGTTTTCTTATGATTTTGTGCATATGACACCATTGGTATAGTAGGAGCTTTGCATGTCTCCTAGTTCAGCCTAAGCTGCTCTGCTATAGCTACCTTCTATCAGCCTAAGCTGCTAGAAACGCCTCTTCTACACTGAGAAGGGATAACTGGACCTGCTACAGAGTGTAAGTACCCCTTGGTACCCACTACAAGCCAGGCCAGCCTCCTACAGATGCAAAAAGTGTTCCTTTCCAAATGGCTTTTGACCATTCAGCATCTCCCCCCTCATCCCTCCTGCCAACCCATCTCTCCAAGCCTCACTCCCCCCACCCATCACTCCCTGACCATCCATTTAACTGTATAAAACAAAACAGAAAAAAACAACCAGAAGTTACAGGTAAATAACCCTTACAGACTGTCGAGTCCATTGATGTGGGAAACTAAGTGGGTGTATTGGCACATAGCCACTGCCATAACCCAGAGGTTTCGAATTATATGGTAATATCCGAGTATATGATGTGGATGAAACTTCATATGTCGTGTCTAGGCCACTCGTCCCGTGGTGAGATCCCACCCATGGTGGCCCTTTTGTATAGTTCATACATGCTTGCAGCATCTCAGTTGTATTTAGCGTAATCAAATAGCACGAAGTTCCAAGAACAGTTCATCTTTCGTTGTCTCTCCGTTTCCTCTGCTGGACACGCCAATCTCCCATTGATGTTTTGGCTGCTTGAGTCAGTGGTAATCCTTTAGTACTTTCTCTCGCCTCCATAAGCGTTGTTTGGGAAAGTCCCAGCACTAAAGCTGCCTCTTCAAAGGATGTACAGAGGTGTTGCTTGTTAGGAAGTTTCGAAGTCTATGCCAAAGGATAGGTCCAAGGATATTTGACTTGGTCTTTATGAAGTGCCATCGTTACCAGTTTAAATTACACATGTTGCGCTAAAGTGGCTGGCGCAATGTCGCTGTAAAGGGAGTACGTTGCTCCTTTAAAGCTTATTGTGTCCTTTGTTCGCTCAGCTCGGAGGATTCGTTCCTTGAGTTTAAAGGAATGCAGTTTCGCAAGTACTGTCCTCTGGCCTCTTGCTATTCCCAGAAAGCTTAGGTCCCACACAGTGCACTCTCTCCAGCCTCACCTCCTGTTGTTCCCCTCACAGTTCATCTGAGAACAGACCAACAATGAATGCCTCTAGATCTGGCCCTTCCACTCCTTCCTCCATGCCCTTCACTCAAATGTTGTTTCTCCAAGACCTATTTTCCAAATCTTCACACTTGAGTAGGGTCATCTGTAGTTGCAAATGAATGTGGTCCGAGGCCTGTTCCAGAGGCTGTAGTCGATGTTCAATATCCTGGCATTTTGTTTCCAAATCCATTGCGCTCTGGCCAACTGAGTCAATATCTGTTTAGATGGAGGACAAAAGAGTGTTAATCTTGATTTAAACAGGTCAAAGGTGGCAGCTAGATCGGATTTGAGTTCTTCCCTCAGTTCAGACTTAAAATCACATGGCGAGGCCAATAGAGTGGCATTTGATTGATTCAAAGTGAGAGTATTTATAGGAGAGAGGATGCAGATCATTCTCCCCATGGAGGCTGCTTGTGCCCCTCCTATGCTCTATTTACAAGGCTGTAACATAATCCTTAAATAGCACATCATGTAACATGCATATATTTCAGATTTCTATTCTTGTTAAACATGTAAGTGGGTTACTGATTTTAACACATAGGTCCTTTTGTTACTTGTAGTTAATAAATTGTAATCTTTCTAATATAGAACAGTGAGCAATGAAGGACATGTGACTCCTACACCTTGTAACTCTCACTGTTTTATGCAGCAAGCATCTTGTACATTGATTTACATAGTTACATGATTGTTAATGTATAATATGCATGTTCTGTAAAGTGCTCTGGAATGAGTAGTGCTAAAAAATAAATACAATAGTGGTATTCACATTGTTATTTGTGCAAATACTGGAACAGACCAACACGTCCGACATTCTTACAGTGCATGCATTTCTCTCATGAATAGACACTGACCAAAGTCATTTTGACCATAGCACCATGTTAAAATAATGTAATTGTTGTCGGAGCGTGCAATGAGGTGTAAATAGACACAGTGTCGGACAAAGTGTTAAAAGAACGTAAGGGCAGATTGTGAAGTTTTTAAATTGGAAAGATGAGGAGAGAAGCTTGGGAGTGCTTAGACCCATGGGTAGGTGGAGGAGGGATTCTCAGAGTGCCTCTAAGATTGTGGTGTCTGTATGCAAGTAGTAGGAAGGTAAATGTTACAACATATACATTTATGTATAAAAGCACAAAATAGTGAACTTACCGTCCTGCAGCCAGTAGACTTGCTCCCTGAATAGAAGTTAGGACTTTGTAAAACCATGAGGAAGTGGGGAGGGGTGATGTGAATCTAGAGACTTAATAGAACTATGCAGATGGGTAAAATGGAGTTGTGCTTTATGTTCATTGTGTTTATGTTGGGCATGGTGCCACTGTTCTTGCTGCCCAAATGTAAACTCTGGTCTGATAAATGTAGTTCAGAATGACATATGAAGAGAGAGGTGTGTTGTTGGTGTGTCTGTGCCCCGAAGCAGGATGATACGTTTTGTTATTAGTAAACAATAGCCATACTTTGTAGTGTATTTTAACATAGAGATAGGGTCAACTTGACGTTTGACCTATGTCTTTGATTGCACTGCAAATGTGACAAGATAAACACAAGATTTAAAGGCCTGTTTACTGAAAGCGAGTTTGTGGAAGAACACAGTAAACATGTTTTAGGCAAAAGACAGAGGAATTGAAGCTGACCAGCCTAAAGCAAATAAAGCCAGAAAATATGTATTACAAACCATAAAACCAATGGTAAGCAATGGGCAGAATGCAATCTTAGGTCAACTTTGTGAATGTTCCCAATATGTCTTTAGCAAACCAGACAGCTACCTAATAGAGCCAGCAAATAGAAAGCAAGCAGATGTGAGTAACAAATCACAAATCCATTGGTAAACAGGTAAAATGCATTCACTGGAAAGCTTTATAAATGTCCCCAAGATGACATTAGCAAACCAGACAGCTGGGCTGTGTGGTAGGCTTTGACCTAAAACAATAGCGAGGTCTAGGTTCAGTTACATTCACTTGATGCCCTCGCATTCTGGAGAAAGTTCCTTTCTTTCGTTTGTCATATATCCTAAAAGATGATATACCTCAGACTTGTGATTGGGGCAAAAGAAAGGCATGGGGAAGTATTACTTTGATTTAAATGCTGCCCTTTTTAAAAAATATTTTGAGATTGAAGATTTACATAGGGTAGTTCTAAAGCGGTCTAGTTTCATTTTGCACTGCACATGTGATGCTAAAGTTGACTCTTACAGTCACCACTGGAAAATATGTAACTGCACAATGCTTTTATAGGCCAGAGGTGTAGAATTTAATGAAATACCTACTTGCCAATGGAACAGGTTGCTTCATAAATCTTCTTGTCCTGTAAAATAATCTACTTGTCCTTTTAGTGCAATGTAGCGTGACAACAAATTATGGCAGCAATCTCATTAATAAGATTTCTGACAATAGCATCTCAGATTATGCTAGGGCTAATACTATAGTAGGGCTTTAATCCTAGCAATTTCCTTATTTTGCCATCTTTCCGTAGATCTACATACTGGGGCTGGAGGTAGCTGTAAACAGAAGTCCAGAGGCTTGAATGCCTTCTTGAGTTTGTTCAAACCTACTAACTTTCATGATTAGAAATTTACTCCTGACAAGGGCAGAAGTGAAGCTTCTTCCATGGTTGGGGGAAAGTGATTAAATGAGTAAATCTACACATGCATATGCATATTTACTTGTGCTAAAATACAGCCCTCAAATACTGTCAAGTAGTGCGATTTTCTATCTACTTCTGTAAATACCTGTGAGTTCATGAAATTAATTAATGTGCACTAATGCAAAGACATATACCATGGATATACTTTTTGTGACTTTCTTCAAGAATTTGCCGCCTTTTGCCAATGTTTGTAACAGTGGTGAGGGTTTGGCAGCTCCCACAGCAATAAAGTTTTACAAAAGCCTTTTAAAAACAAGACAAACATTGACAAAACCGAACAAGCGTTTGCAATGCAACAGTTCTCACATTTCTGACAGTTGGAGCTATTGGTACTGTAAATGCCAATGCCTTTTACCCATGTGTTTTCGTTGGGAGTGGAATGGATGTATGTGGTGTGGAGTAGAATTATGTGGGTTGGATTGGAATTATTAGTTGTGGAATTGTGTGGGGTGGAATTGTGTGGTGTAGAGTGGATTTGTGTAGTGGAGTAACGTGGCATGATGTGCAGTGGAATTAGGTGGATAGTAATTATGTGGTATTGAGGGTACTGGAATTACGTGGAGTGGGATTCTGTGTTATGGAGTGTCATGTGGAATTGTATTTTGTGTTCTAGAGTAGTATGTAGTGGAGTTTAACTATGGTGTGCTGTTAAATTTTGTGGCATGATGTGGAATTCTGTGGTGTGGATTGGATGTATGTGGTGTGTAATTCTGTTGGTGAGTTGAATTATGTAGTTTGTTGTCGAATTACGTGGTGCAAAATGGAAATGTGTAGAGGTGAATTGTATTTTGTGGAAGTGTGTGGCGCTGAGTGAAATTATGCTGATGTATTTGTGTGAATTGTGTTACCAAGTTTAACAAGGAATAGTAAAACAGATACCCGAAGACAGTTGCTACTTTTCTATGGAAAGATAAAAAGAGCTATCAAGTTTTCAAGTGCCATACGTGACTAATTCCCCCAAACCAGTTTTACATACATTTTGGGGTTTGTAGACTTTTTATCCCATTAAAAACAGATTGAAGTGGGTAGACACCTACGGGCACGTTGTGCCCACATATTTTTCATTTTAATTAAAACTGTTTGACCAACATTTTAAAAACAAACAGTGGCAAGCAAAAAGGACACAGACGGGGCAACAAAATAAACAGTTGAAGCTAAATACCTATTAGCATTTGAACAAAGCCGGTTTAAGGCAGAAGAAAATGCCAAAGTACCCCTAGGATTTTATGCAAACAAACTAACATCATGTAATGTGCCAGGTCCTGACACTGTCTGAGCTCTTTATGTTTGGCGGTACAACTCCATGCAAGGAGCAGGAGCGTGTATGAGGCATGAGGCATGAATCTTCCTCTGCAGTGTGTTTACGTTTCATGAAATACCACAAACTGCACAATTTACACTTGGATCAGTGTCTACGTGCAGAGACTTGCATCTGAAAATGTGCTTCACACACAAACTTCACAACTCCATTTGCTGCCCTTTGTGCTACAACGCAATGCTAAACTGTGTTTGGAGTCACACAACAGGGCTTTTTTTAGCAGGAGTTTGGCCAGTGACGTCATTGGGGGCACAGTGTGTCCGGTTCACACAATACAAAGTGCAGACTCCCATATGGTAGTCGTAAGGCACGCAGTGTGTTGTAAACATCAGGGTCTGATGTTATGTGAAGAGTAGTGTTGTAATATCACACCTTCCCCTGTAGGGGAAGTAACACTGCTTCTTTTTACATTAACACGAGGGCGTTGCTAAGAAGTGTTATTAAACATTAAATAAACTTGCTGTGGTGTTGCTAAAGGTTTTTCTATGGATTTCCACACCTGATGTCCCCTGATTAGGTCAGTGTGAGGCACTGGGCACTTCCTTGAGAGTTTGGAAACACATAGGGCAGCTGGTGCGGCCAGGAATTGCAATTGTCATTAACCAGCATGTGTTTGGCACCCTTGTCAGTCACAGTAAATTATGATGAAAACACCGCCTTGTAACCACAATTAACCCACTTTAAAAAGAATAAATAATTTATTAAATTTTTAAACACAAAACAAAAGCATACATTAATACAACAGGTCTCTCGACGAGAAAAATCAGAGATAGAGGAGGAACATTACAAACCATACAGCTACAACGGTATCCCATGTCACAAGAAGCTCTCTGCTAAAGTCTCTCCCTTTATGCTTCAATATCGAGGGATCCATTCTCAAAAATCCTCCACACCGGAGGAGCGAAGAGATCCACAGCCCCGGTGTAGGAGAAAAACATACATGCCAATGGTCATAATCCAACATCGTCGAGCAGGAAGAACTACAGGAAAAACAAATTGCTAAAACCACTAAAAAGGCAGGTGGAGCACGCAGTCACATCGCGCAGGCTTATCTTACAACATGGTAACACACATGATCAGTAGGGGGATGAACCTCGCAGAAGGGAGCCACCAATCACGCAGCACACTCCGTCTGGGCCGCCAGGTATTCATTCAGAGGGGCCCAAATATCCTTGGGTCGGGACCCCTCTGGCATAAGTTCCCAAAATACTGACAGCTGATCATGGCAGAAAGCCGCATCTTGCAGCCATTCAGACCTACGAGGAGCTCTCCCCCGACCCAAACACATAGCAACCCTGCGCTTAGCCAGCAACATGAGAAGGCCTACTAGACGTCTATGCGGGCCCTGAATCTCATCCATATATCCCAACAGCACAATCTTAGGGGAGAGAGGCAGCTCCAACTCTATCATTTCAGCAATCGACCGCCATACCTCCACCCAAAAATTATACACTTCCGCACACTCCCACGCCAGATGTAAAAAACCCGCATCCTGAGTCCCACAGCGAGCGCAACATGCATCCGCCATCAACCCCATGGAATGTAGTCTCTTTGGCGTATAATATAGTCGATGCAGAAACTTAAAGTGCAGCAGACGCAGCCTATAATTCGGGGACAATGCTTTCATGTGAGCGCAACAGCTGCGCCACATTACCTCCGGGATAGGCTCCCCCACATCTCTCTCCCATGCAGTCCTAGAGGACACCCCAAGGCCACCCCCCTGCTCCTGCATAGAATTGTAAAGCTTTGTTATCAGCTTAGAGGGGGATCTCGCACCACAAAGTACCTCCAGGGTACGAAACTCCAAGGGAGCACCAGGCGCACCAAAAAATCGATCTCGCAGCAAAGCACGGACCCGGAGAGCGCAAAATCGCTGCAACGCAGTACCATCACAGCCCGAAAGTGCCTCAGAAATATCCAACAGACGGCCGTTCACTACCCAGTCTCCCAGCACCGTCAGGCCAGCATCTCGGAGAAACCCACGCACCCCACCATCCCGGAACATCTGAGCATCAGCAACTGCCATAACAGGCAGCAAAGGGGCAAATGGTACAGAAACCCTAGACCGCTGCATCAGCGCCCTCCACGCTCTCGCCGCGCAGGCCACTGTGTCGATTCCCCTAGAACGGGATGGCACCCGCCTTCCAAGCACACACACCAAGCCGTCCGGCCAGACAGAGTCGCTCTCAGGCGCCAAATGTGGCATATAGCGGGTCGGATTCAGCCAATAGTACGCAAAATGCGCCTGAGCACAGTGATAATATAACTCCAGGTCTGGGGCTGCCAGCCCGCCCTGTTCAAATGGCAGCGTCATTTTCTCCCAGGCAATACGCGGCTGCCGCCCCGCCCACGCCAATCGAATGAGTGCAGATCTGAGGCGTCGGAGATAACCCCCAGCAAGCGGAAGGGGAAGATTGACGAACAAATACAGAAATTTAGGAAGTACCACCATCTTGGCAACGGCAATGCGTCCGGTCAACGAAAGTGGCAGGGTGCTCCAGACCTCCACCTTTTCCTCCAGCCATGTCAGCGCTGCCCCATAGTTAGCAAGACGTAACGCATCCTCGTCACAACACAGGTGTATACCTAAATAACGCACCGGGCCCTCCGCCCAAACCAAAGGGTATCGAGAATCAAATCTCTCCACGCTGGGGGTCAGTGGCAGGATCATCGACTTCGACCAGTTAACAGTGACACCAGAAAAATTCCCGAAGCGCACAATTTCATCTAGTAAAATATCTAGATTCTGCCCTGGGTTTCGCACGTATAGCGCGATATCATCCGCATATAAAGATATCAAGACAGGGCGTTGCCGGAACTGTAAGCCGCTGCTGCTATATTTCTGTCGCAATCCCGCCGCCAGCGGCTCCATTGCAGCCGCAAAAAGAAGTGGAGACAGCGGGCACCCCTGTCGTGTACCCCGCGAAACCGGGAATGGAGCCGATACACTTCCGTTAAGACGCAACCTGGCAGTGGGCAGAGTGTACAGCAGCCTAATCCAGTTCACAAAGCGCGCGCTAAGTCCCACTCGGCTCAAAAGCGCAAACATATACTCCCAGGCCAGGGAATCGAAGGCCTTGGCTGCATCAAGAAACACCGCAGCTACATCATCGCCCGCCTCCAATGAGCCCGCCACCGCAAAGAAAGTGCGCAGATTATGGCACGTGGACCTCCCAGGGACAAAACCCGACTGATCCGGCAGCACCAATCTGGAAAGAAGTGGCTGCAATCGCGCCGCTATCATCTTTGCAAAAAGTTTGTTATCAATGTTTATCATGGAGAGTGGGCGATACGAATCACATCGTGTCGGGTCCTTCCCGGGCTTCAGAACTGTTATTATTAAAGCCTCCCGGAGGGAGGCTGGGAGTGACCCAGCCGCCAGAGATTCCGCATACACCTCCAGCAGATATGGAGCAAGGATATCCACGTATTCTTTATAAAACGCGGGGGTCAGTCCATTGACTCCTGGAGACTTATCTCCGGGTAAACTTCGAATCGCCGCTGCCACCTCTTCTACTGTAAACGGCCTATCCATATACTCCCTGTGTGCCTCCTCAAACCACACCAGCGCGATGTCCTCAAAATACTCCTTCATATCTGCCTCCCTCAGACCTACCGGGGACGCATATAGCTGCGTAAAATATTCTATAAATACTTGCATCACACCGCTCGATCCGGTCACCCTGCCGCCCTCAGCGTCAATCACCTCAGTAACGTAATTACTGGCCCAGGGTCTACGCAATAATCCCGCTAGCGTTCTCCCGGCTCTCTCGCCCTCCCCATACCTACGAGCCTGTGCGTGTCTCCCAAGGAAACAAATCTCTCTTAGAGAGGCCTCCTCGTTCGGTGACACCCCACGCCTAATTTCCGCAAGGACCTCACTTGACCATGTCGCCGACAAGCGTCTTTCCAGCTCACCGAGCCTCCTTTCAATATCGGCCATCTCCCGCCTTAAGACTTTCACAATCCCATGCTGCTTCGCGAGACACACCCCACGAATAACCACTTTAAATGCCTCCCAAACAGTGCCGGGAGATCCCACCGATCCACGATTCTCATAAAAAAATAGCTGTATCGCCTCCCTTACCTCCTCCCGAAAGATCTCGTCACGGAGCGCTCCGCTGGGCAATCGCCACATAACCATCGGTTGCAACTCACTAGGTATCGCCAATTCTAATAACACCGGCGAGTGGTCCGATAACGTACGGGGGAGATGGTCTACCGCTCTAGTCCAAGCCTCCACATCTCTAGTGCCCAGCCATCGGTCAATACGAGACCAACAGCTATGGAAGCAGTTCAAGCAGGTGCCCTCTCGCACGCCTATATGCCTCTGCCTCCACAGATCTACCAGTGCTCCACTATTCATCACTGCCGCCAGAGATCTCGCCGAAGAAACATGCTGCACCCTAGCCACGCTCTCGCGGTCCAGCTTAGCATCTAGGACTACGTTAAAATCACCGCCCCAGATCACAGCTCCAGCTCCCAGCGACTCCACAAGGCGCCACACCTCCAGGAAAAACTCCGGGTCATCAACATTCGGCCCATACACAGCCACAAGTCGGCAAGCCCTGTCCAGCAACATTCCACTCAGTAACACATACCTGCCGTTGGGATCAATAATAATTTCGCGCGTACACCACTGCAGTCCTTTGCGGATAATAATTGCAACCCCGCGCGCGTAGCTAGAATATGTAGAGCAATGAACCTCCCCAACCCAGCCAGCTTTCAGTCTGCCTACAGCAGATGCCATCAGATGTGTCTCTTGTATCATACAGATGTCAATACCATGTCGCTTAACATAAGCAGTCACCAGCCGGGCTTTCCGATTATCATTGAGCCCCCGCACATTCCATGTCAAGCATCTAACAGCAGAGGTAGCGTCACCCCTCATCCAGATCTACAGCCTTACAACACTGCGCGTAAACACACCTCTCCACCTGCCAAGAACTTAACAAAAAGGTAACCTGAAACATTCCCAGATTGGCCCAATCCCCCCACCACCCACACAGGCCCCCCAAGTGGACCCTCGCAGTGACCCATCCATCCAGCCCCAAAGCCCACCCCGTAAACTTA
This sequence comes from Pleurodeles waltl, assembly GCF_031143425.1. Taxonomy (NCBI): domain Eukaryota; kingdom Metazoa; phylum Chordata; class Amphibia; order Caudata; family Salamandridae; genus Pleurodeles; species Pleurodeles waltl. Next base: position 480,430,532 of record NC_090449.1, on the reverse strand, counting down.
AAGCAAGCAATAACCGGACTCATCCAAGGGGCAGAAGCCTGCATGACAGCTCTCCACCCAGAGTGTTCTAGGGGAGAAGGGCCATTGGGCTAAGCAACAGCTACACATCAGGGGCCCGATCACGGAGCAGACCCACAAGTATCCACAGCTCCAGACGTAGCAGTATCCCATACATGCCAGTTAGTCATTGTCGCTAAGAGCGGCGTCCTCCGCACCTGCCCCACCGGGTCCCGCCGCCCCCGGCTGTTTTGGTAATCGTCTAGCAAACTTAGTCGCCTGCTTTGGATCCGAGAAATACAGCACCTTGCCCTCGTACCGCACCCTCAGTCTAGCCGGGTATAACAGGGCAAACCCAACTCCAGCCTGGCTCAGTAGACGCTTCGACGGCAGAAAGGCCTGCCTCTGGGCCTGTACACCTGGGGTGTAATCAGGGAAGAAGTTAATTTCGGAATTCTTATATACTAGAGGTCTTCTCTCCCTGGCCAATCGGAGGACAACTTCTCGGTCCCTGTAGTTCAATAGTCGTGCAATAATTGGACGTGGAGGCGTACCAGGAGGAGGCTGAGGTCCCAAGGATCGATGTGCCCTCTCAATCACCAACAGCCGAGAGAGCTCGCCAGCAAACAGCTCCTGCAACATATTCTCCACGAAGTCTTCCATGCGACCCATGTCAGTTGCCTCCGGCAGCCCCACAATGCGTATGTTATTACGCCGGGACCGTGCCTCCAAGTCCTCATTTTTGTTCCGAATCACCTCCAGGAGACGCTCCATCTGCGCAATCTGTTCTCTGTCACCACTGCACGCATCCTCCATCTCAGACGTACGTGACTCCAGAACCTCAAACCTGGCATCATGGTCATCGACCCGGGCTCTAATACGATCCAGCCATTCCGACACATGGTCTAGCTTAGCATCGATGCCTGCCAAGCTGGTCTTAAGTTCCAAGAACATGGACCTCACAGACATCTCTGGAGGCTCCTCTTCAGCTTCGGCATCTCCAGGCTGGGAGGCGGAGGGGGCACCACGTTTTTCTCCTCCCGCGAAGGTGAGCTTAGCCTGTCGCTTATCTGCCTTGCCCATGATTCAATACAATACGGGTGATCGCAGCTAGCGCCAGCTCAGGGAAAAAGGACGAAGACTGCAGATCCCCACCTCCAAAGATCACCCAACTGGCAACTCAGTTCTCCTCACAGGGCCACCAGGCAACTTCCAGGTGCACCGGCCCGCCGCCCAGCCCCTCCAGACCAAACCAGCCTCCTTTATAGGGATTCCGCAGACTTCGCTAGCAGCAAGGTAATCCACGCAGCACAAGAGAGGGAGGGAAAGGCGCCAGTCAGGTTCCAGATTCCAGAGCCAGGGTGTTCACAGCCCCCAGCCACCAGGAGACCCCTCAAAAGCACTCCGCCGCACCAGCTCGGGCCTCCGCCCCCCGTCTCACCGCCTGCACCAGTGTCCACTCGATTCTCTCTGCCAGGGGTAGTTCAGGGCCTTCCGTGCGATGTGCAGGTCTCCTCCAGCAGGAATCCGCAGGGAAGCGCCTCAGAACCAAGCCGCTGCCCCCTCCGGCCGTCCCCTCACCAGGGCCTAAAGTTCCAGGCCCTCGCCCCCTCCGGCCGTCCCACCGTCCAGGGGCCAGGGAGCTCTTCGTTTCGGCGCGCCCCTCGCACGTCTCGTTCCGTCTAGGTCCAGCACACACCAGCCGGGAGCCCGAGAATCGGGAGGCCTAAGTAAGTCCTCCAGCCGGAGGTTAGCAGGGGCCCAGGAGGGCCGGCGCCAGCAGCCGCAATGTACACTAGGGAGGGGGGAGGGAGGGAAGGCCGCGGCTCGATGTAGCCGCCGAACAGGCCTCCCGGAGCTCTCCCACACTCCCGGCTCTCCTCCTCGGTCGGGAGCAGCCTCAGCGCTTCCCCTCCCCGCGTGCGCAATCAGTGTTATTGCGCGCGGGAGACCGCCGGCGCCAGATCCGAGCTCACGGGTCCAGTCTCCGGGCGTCTGTCTCAGCTGCTCCCGGCTCACAGTAAGTCGCTGGTGTCTCCGGGGAACGTCCCGGGGTTCCGCTCCTGCCGTTGCCACCTGCAGGATAAATTAAATAGAATCGATTGCCCGGGCCCGGCAGAGCCTCACGATGTGTCGGCCATCTTGCCCGGCGGCCAGGCCACGCCCCCCACAATTAACCCACCTTGATTCAGCAGCACCAGTGGTGCGGTGCATCATTACCCAGACTGGGTTTTCGCCACCAGCAGCCACTGTAAACTAAAACCAGACGGGAGGAGGGCCAGTCAATGCCTCCACTCCACTTCACGTCAGCTCCAAAAGATTAGTACACCAGATGGGAAGAGGTAGGAGGGGCCATCACTCGTTCTAACACGAGAAGCGCAACGTAGTGTGATGACCAGCAAAAAATGTTATCTTAGTAAAATTCCCTGGGTGGGAATGTAGCATCAAAAGGAGGGACATTTAGCAAAATGCACCAATAAAAGTGAGACATTTAAGACAAGCACAGGAAAGAATGAATGGCAAGAGTGGGAGTGGTTAAAAGCCCATATTGAATACAAAACGTCTTGCAGACAGCACTGCACGCTCAACCTAAAAACTGACCACTGATGTTGGACCAAATGCATTTGGCAGTGCTTGTTTATTTTTATGTTTCCCATAATCTTATTGGAACTGGGTACACTGATTTTGCATTATGAATATTTTACGGAAATACTAGCATGCATCAATACATTTTACTAAATGATGCGTCAAAGGAATGGTACCTAAAATTTCACAATGGTTTAACCTAGTTGTATTTTTCTGTGAACCGTCTGGTTTTAAAGCAGATAATCAGCAATCTTGCTTTCAATCTTCTGCAAATATTTACATTTAATGAGAGAGCATTCTGGGAGTTCCATGCGTATCATCTTATTGTTACACTTTGCAAACTTGCTTTTTGTTTTACTGGAACCTCTGAGCTTACAACATTTATTTACAGCGCTCATCCTAATAATAAAGGCTTTACATTAATGAACTATAAATACAAGTTTTAACAGCTTAAACATATGGACACAAATATTACCTCAACTGCAGACAATTCCTTTTCATGCTCTATAAGGTGGTACTGTAAACTGGCAGCAAAAGGGTTTGTGTGCAGGGGGATGGGCCTACTTGTCCCAAAGACAAAGTAAACATGAAATCTTGTTGTCCTTGACCTCAAACAATATGTCCTGGGCGTTTGGCTTTAGGAATGTCACACCACACATAGGCTGAACAAAAATAGTGATACATTTTTTTTTATCTTCAACAGTCAAGTCCACCAGGCTTCAAAATGAGCTGTAAGAAAAATTAATAGGAGGGGAGTTCATCCCATACAAATGGTACATTGCATCCTTGCATTTAGTTTCCTCCACGGGAATACTAGATCCCTACAACTATTATTACTTAAATGTTTAGCTGTTTGGAGCACTCCTAACAAGAACAGCTGCTTGGTCACATTAAAGGGTACCCTGGGTGATAGTGGTTAGTCGCATAGATCAGGGTTTGGCACAATTTACAAATATTGAAATCATACTGTAAACGGGCTGTAAATATATCAAATGCATTGTGACATATTAAGCTTGAATATAAGTATCCTTTTCAAACCTCAAAAAATCTTATAACTTTGCCTGTCCTGGAAGATCAATTGATTCTGCTTAGCTAAGAGAGTGTACTCTAGTTAAGCGTTGCTTCCTCACTTAAAGATAACAAGATTTGTGCAAACATCACTGTAGAAAATTCTAGGCAAGGTGGGCGTGAGACCTGGGCTCCTTTCCTAACCATTGAAGTTGTTTACCACTTGTTCCTGGTGCAAAGGTATTGTTGGCCCTGAAATGACCAAGAATTCCCTTCAAGCACTTCATTCATTCAGGTTAAGCAGAGTACTACACGTCAAAGGGAAAATTGTAAGGGGGATCCAGAGAACAATACACAACATGGTTCCGACCTGAAAAGGCTCAGTTGACCGGTGCAACAATCCTTTCATCCCATCCGTTATATGCAGACATGAGCCGGTTTTAAATATCTACCCAATATTATAAGGCAGCAGTGATTGAGATGGTGGCTTCGGCTCCTCACAAAGATGGCAGCAGCTGGTGCCAAGGGTTTGGACAAGCTTTGTTGCCTGCTTGCTCTTAGTGTGGGTTGTCCTGCAGCAAGGGAGATGATGCATGGGTGGTGGGCGCACCACTGATGGTTTCTGGTGGTAGGCCAGTTCGTTGGAGACATTGGAGACATCTAGCCACCCCTGGACAGAAATTGAGATGAGACATTTTGCTGTGCCTCATGCTACTCGGAAAGGCCACCAATGCGAACAGTGGGATGAGGGGAGAGCGGGTCACTCTGAATCCCTGTGAGGCTGCACTGCACTCTGGTGGTAGATAACTTGGAAGAGGTAGATCTGAACGTGACTCAGAGGGCTCCTTTCCTACCACATGTGAGTATATGGTGTGGACGAGAGTAACCGTGAGCCCCTGACCTCCAAACAAATCGGCCAGCTGTGCTGCTGCACTTAGGGGAGATCACTGCAGCAAGTACCTGACCTTCTCTAGGTACCTCTATGCAGGATTGGGCTCGATTGGTGGGACAGATACCCCATTAGCTGGGGATACAAAGTCTTATTCCTACAGTGTGGGAAATCTGCAAAGATCTGTGCGTGCAGCATCACTGATGTGCTTTGCGTGATGGCGTAACCTGATGCTGTAACTATACTGAATGCGATTGTTATATCCACAGTGGTAATATGAGGAGGGATTCATTAATTACCCCTAGGCCGTTGAAGATTCTAGGCAAAATGGGAATGTAAAATCCTAAATAGGCGCGCCTCACCTTCAAGTGTAGGAAAAGTGTGCATTTGCAGGAACATGCGTGAGATTAGAAGGTAACAATTCAGACACTGTAGAGGATGACTAAATTATAGAGACCAGACCCATATGCTGAGATTAACGAGGGAGAAGAAAGAAGTCCAACACAAAGAAATGTCAATGCTTTATATATAGACTTCACCCAGAGGTTGCAAGAAGCAAATTCATTTCAGTCAAGAAAAAGCTTCAAGAATGAGACATTTAATATGCCATGCTTTAGCCACTGAAGCTCATATTTTCATTTAGTGGCAAAATGCGTGTGTCCAGGAAGGTAGAGGCCTCTCTTGCATCACAGAACAGAAGTGCCCCATCGTGGCTTACTAGAGGAATAACTGCAAGCTATGGCCGAGAACAACAGCTTAGCAACATTGAAAGACTCCCAAATCAAGGCCTCGACTTGCCCTAAAAAAATACTGTGTTAAAAACTCAAATAGGAGATGGGTCTTTCCGATAGCTGTACATAGTAGTCAGTCTCATTGGCTAACTGTGCTGTCCTTGAGGGACATATGGGGAGTCTGTTGAAGTACTTTCAATCCTTTAGTAAGAGCGAAGTAGTCTTGTTGTATTCAAATAAGTTGTGAGTGCAAGTATGGCTCGCATGGAATGTTGATCCTTATGTGTTAAATTGCACTTGCAAATGGTATAAATATGTTAGCACAGATTAGGTTAGGCTTCTCCAATGAGTAGCTGGTGAGCTACTGTTAGCTCTCCAGCTACCTGATAATAGTGCTTCTATGTGCAGCCCAATGACCTAAATTAGAAGCTTTTGCTCTGTAGAATTCCTATTTGTATGCTAAAACTGAAAAGTGTGTATCCAAGATAAAAATGTGCGTATTTTCAGAATTCCTAAAGTTGATGTGTGGGGGGGAAATGACTGATTTTCCAATATATACATATACATATATATATATATATAGCTGATATTTGTGTGATAAATCTCAAATGATATTGGAGGGCGTGTATTACTAATATTATTAACTTGTCTCTGGTGGCATTGTAATGATGTTTGTTATTTATTACCCATGTTGAGGCATCCCATATTGACAACATTTTTTTTACATTACTGCAGGCAACCATGCCTGATACGCTGAGATGATCACTGCTGGTTACCTAGCATATGGTGGCCATCTTGTCTTATATGGTTACCAATACATCTCTACAATATTAATAGCTTGGGAGGATTTTCAGTGAGCATAAGTATCTCTTATTGCAGAAAAGTTTAGAGACCCCTAGAGTAGGCAGTAAGTTAGATTAACGTTTAAAATGGCTGACGTGAAGTGTGGATGAAGTGATGTATGCGAAAATTGTTGCTTCACTGGTCATTAGTACTCTAAGGGTGCACCACTGGGAAGTTTTGGCCTTGTGAGTGAGGGGGTGGGGTTGGAGGGTAGGAGAGTTAATGTTTAATGGATCTCAACGAAAGGTAGCCATGGTAGGCATTAGGAAAGTTCAAACAGAAACTAGGCAACACGCAGACTTAATGGTGTTCCAGGAGGATGGCAAGTGACTCAGAGTAAGGGACCACTGTCACAACTAAGCTGAATGTGATAATATGGAATGTGAGGGGATTGCACAATCCCAGCGAGACGTTCCAGATTGTGCTGTATATTAATTGTCTTAACATTGGTGTAGCTTTCTTTCACGAAACTCACTTCCCTACGGACCACTCATATCACCTGGGGAGCAGATAGGTACTTTGCATCCTACTCCACATATTCTAGAGGGGTAGCCATATTGATCAAAAAAGACTCTAATACGATGTCAGAAGGCTGATTCCTTATTGTACATGGAATGGTATGTAAGGTGTATCACATGTTACATTTATGAACATATAACCGTCCCAATCATAATGACCCCAAATTTGTCTCCAAGGTAATTACACAGTGCACCTTCTGCAATCCTAGAAAAACTAGCAACTTTGGTTACCTCCCTGCGTTTCTCTCTTATTGAAGTTTCTTACGCTAGGAAGCAAGGTAGAGGTAGTCTGGATTTGTAGGTCTTCTGCCCAGTGACTGAAGGCAGCTTTAAGTGTTTTGGGGAAACCCACCCAAAAGTCGCTGATTCTCATGAAAGGTGGCCACCATGTCCAGTCACACCGAACAGGCGAGATTTGCTACCTTAAATCTTTAATGTTGGAAGCAGAAATTCATATGTACAAGAACTGCTTCGTGGCCACTACTGGGTTCAAGACATGATGAAATAAACTCTGAACATGAAGTGTCATTAATCTACTTATAATCCAAAACCGGTGACACCAACAAATGGTTTACTGAGATAATATCAACATCTTCCCGGCTTTCAGGAACAGGCAAAGTTGTACAAACAGTACAACACAAAACAACATTTTCAACACTATTTTTAGTTTTAGCAGGACACGACGAGACGCAGGTGCCAGTGCTTTGCGACTGAAACTGCTACATTGCATCCCAAATTCAATTTTGAAAGGAACGCCTTATTCATCCTGAAGTGCTAAATATTAAAGGAGGGCCACACGTGCTCGTGCCCCTCAAACTTGAGGTGTGGCGGCGTGTCTATTTGGCCAGGAAAAAGAAAAGAAAAGCCTTCAAGCTCCTGGGCCCCTCATTTGAAGAGGCGGAGGCATCTTCCACTTTGTAAAAGCAAGGAGAAATAACAAAAAGAATGACAAAAATCTACAAAACGGGAGGATGAGGTCCGGGAAAGAAAGGTCTCTTCAGCCTCAACCTAAGAAAAACAAGAAATCAAATAAACTCTCGTCCTCACCTACAACTCCAAAAGGGGAAGGGAAGTCAAAGACAATACACCAATCCTTGATCTCCCCTATAGCCCCTTTTTTTGTTAGGAAACAAAGATCAGGAAACGTTTTCAACAAAGCCGACTTCCTGAAAGACCCCTTGGATGTCATTTTCTCCCTACCTAATGGTGCTGCGACACTACCCCACCCAATTTCCCCCATAAAAAGCGAATGTAGTCTGCTACATGAGCAGGATGACAAAAGCAGACTCAAGGAAAAAGAGGGGACGGAGAAGACTACCTCGGGAGAAAAAAACTAACCAAATGGAAGATAACATCAAAGAAAATGACTGGGGCTCATTAAACGATCTGGAGTTATTGACCCTCTGGTCATCCTCACCTTCCGCCTGATACTTCCAATTTACCTCCACTGGTAAACCAAACCGATTTCCCCAATCTAGGTACCAAACCCCCGTTGGAGGTAAACGTTATTATTAAAGGAGCAGCTGATTTCTTTCAAAGTGAATATTCCCCAGGGTTACAAGGCCATAGCAAAACACATGCAATGAATCTTCACTCAGAATCCGAATATAGCCTGGAGAAACACCTATGTCAAGATCGGGATCTGAGCTCTACCATGCTCAGTTGTAATAAGTCTTTCAATCACGATATGGGGGCGTTCCTGCAATTACATACAATTGGAACCTCAGAAATTAAAACGAATAGTTCTCTTTTTAGAACCAGATCCCCAAATGCTTCTCTTATATTAAAAAGCATAATAAGGGAAGATAAGGAGGACGACAATGAAAATACCCCTTCACCACCAAATACCCAGGACCGACTGGATCAAAATGCGGTATGGGACATTTTCTTCAAAACCTCACAGCTAACGCTGGATCCTTTAGCTTACCAGTCTTCAAAAATGGATGTCCAGGTGGACATACTGAATACTGTGGCCAAATCTATAGCAGGCATTGATCAGAAACTGGCAAATTTAAATAATCTGATTAAGAGAGCTCAAACTTTTGCTGAAATGACAATAAATGACTGCACCTGTGAGCCAATAATCAACAAGTTGGCTTCCCTTCCAGAAGCCCTAAACTCGTTGATTACGAACCTCATAGACAATTTAAACATGAGACCTGATGAACAAACCACAACCGAAGTGCCAGCCCTGGATCAGAGGGAGATAAGGGATTCCAGAAACTTGGGAGACGGAGCATATGGGTGCCCGAGGAAACAAACTGACAAAGTGGTGCAAGCTCAGGAGGAACTTAAATGTGATCAGGTTGGAGACCATAAGGTAAATACAGGCCCCTCTGTTCTCCCCGAATCAGTAGGGGCTCTGTCTCAGCCAGTGAAGTCTCTTAAAAAAAAGACAAAAGAAACAACGAAGAAAAGCGAGAAACAAAAAAGCAGTCATTCCACCGGGCCGAATGGTAAAACATTTGCGTCCCACCCTAAGCCTGGACACAGAAGACGATATGTCCAGGTCAAATGACTCCTCGACAACTATAAAGGGAATATTAACAACAAATAAACCTTTTCCAATATTTAATACCAGAGCGGGCCAAACCACACGTATGACCCAAAACTTAAAAGGAAAAAATGAAAACGCACAATCTTCTACTGTGGGGGATATGATAATTAACGACCAGCAAACTACTCTAATATTATCTGAATTAGGCCAATCAGAAATGGCTTCTCAGGTTACAAACCTATACCAGCAGGAGAACAAAGACAAAAAAAGCCCGACCCCTAAAATAAGCAGGAGGTCTTTTGAAGAAGAGGGCACAATAATCAGGTTCACCAACTCGAGACATGCTTATCCCCAAGGGGCTCAAATTGGAACCCAACCAGCCCAATATTGGGAAAAAAAAGAGCAATGTCAAAACTACCTTGGGAGGATGACTACTCAAACAAATTAATAACAAAGCAAATGACCATAAAGTCGAAACGGCCTGACAGAGTAGTAGAAGATCTAAGGCTCGCCCAACTTGGTGAACAGGAGGATGAAATAGGCAGCCCCGACCCCAGTATGTCAAATGACTGTTTACAACTAATCCTGGAACCTCAATACCAGTCTAGGGGGCGATTTGACATTTTGAACAGGGGAAACATATTGAAGCTACTACAAGTTACTCCAACACTAAAAGATATAAAATCCACTGATATCGTCTCTATAGAGTTCGTCTCAGTGGAAAAGACAAATAAAGGAGCCCCTAACGAAGCAACTTTGGTAACCTGGAGGACACCATTTCTGGTAAAAAGAGTGGCTGATGAAAAATGTGCCTTTCTAAAATGGGGAATTAAGCTCAGCACCCCCAAGCAAATTGGTTATCCCGATCCGTTAGAGGAACACAAAAACCCATCAAACCAACAAATATTAAAAGAGTCGGGTAAACCCTTTTCAGTTCTTAGGTCGGCAATTGGAAAAACCGAGGGTTACCCTCTAGGGGGCACTCCTTTTAATATGTATCCTTTGGTACACTCTGACCTAGGCCAGATATCAGATCTAGCTTATTTAGAAAAACGTCACTGACTAGTAAGTAGCACGGCGCATAACATGCTAACAAACCAATATAATACCCCCTTTCAGGTCTGCTCATGGAATATAAACGGGGTCAGACCAAACACAAACCAAAAAGATCTATCAACCCTACTGAAGAATTTCCATATCATCCTCCTTCAGGAGACTTGGGCTACAAACCCTTTTGAAATCTATGGACATATTGGTTTTTTTTTCCCAGCAATAAAGGAGAAAAAGTACGGCCATTCAAAGGGGGGCCTTGCTACGTTCATTTCAGCAGGTCTAAAATTATTGTGTACTCGAATATATGTCGAAAACAAAGATTTCCTGGTGGTGAAGCTAAACTGGTGGCATAGGGATCATTCAAACCCCCTCCTCCTAATCAATGTTTACATCCACCCAGATGCCAAATCCAAAAAATACATGTCATCGAAATTGATAGATATAATCGTAACTGCCCATCAAGATCTAGGCCCCCTGGAGCTTCTGATAACTGGGGATTTCAATAAAAAATAAAAAAATGCCTTTGAAAGGGATACACAAACCATTTTGCAAGATCACCTATGGGCTGTACCACAACAATCTTTGGGGGAAATCGAGATAGGAAAAGCTGGTACGCCAGCACTCACTCTAGTAAAAGACTTTGAGGCTCTTGGACTTAGAATTCTAAATGGGAGATACCCTCAGGACACTCCGCCAGCACCTACCTGCTACGCTAACCAAACCCACACAATAATTGACTATACTGTGGTCTCACTATTTCTGCTTACATTAATTACAAAGTTTTTTATCATAAAATCAGACATGAGTAATCATGGCCAGCAATGCCTGGAAATAGGATATGATCCTCCTACTCATAACTCTGCACAAACCATGCCAGGAGACATCACAACAATAAACTATAAAAAAACTCTGATGGTCCGAAAAACTAAAGGAATCTATAGGGGTCCGATCAAGGGCAGTTTTTGCACAATGTAACATGGACATAACCAGGGACCCAATAGAAACTTGGTCGCTCTTCCTAAACAATTTTGTGGTTAGTCTTCTTGTAGATCAACAACAAAAGAGATATTGAAATAAGGCACGGGGTGCAAATACAAACATACATATAAATTATTCAGCGCATATTATTAAATTAAAGAAAGAAAAAAATTAAAATTATACAATAAAGACCCGACAAATGACTGTATTAAGGCTGACTTAAAAAATCTAAATAATGCATATCGGAAACAACTATGGGAACATAAACACCAGAAACATCAAGACCTCTGGGCAAAAGCCCTATTTCTAAGTAAAAAACAAAATACTCAGGGTTTTTGGAAAATGGTCAATGATTTGAATAAGGCCCGAGCACTTTGTTTAGTTCAAATATCCTGGAACCCGTCTGGGTTGACTAGTTAAATCAGCACTTTGATGAATCCAAGCTAGTTGATAATTTTTCTGTAGCCACTTCTAAGATTTTAAGTCCAGGGAAAATTATATCAAAATCCCTTTTCGTCCAAAAGGAAAATAAATATATAACTTTCTCAGCAACAGAAGTTAGCAATTCAATAAAAAAAAAAAGTAGAAATGGGGGTGCTCCCGGCCCCAATGGGATCCCGAATGATCTATTTAAACTAGATTCGACTTAATGGGGTGAAAATCTTGCCCCTACTTTCAATCATTGTATATTCTCAAGAAGTATTCCCAAATCTTGGAAAGGAGCGATAATTCACCCAATATTTAAAGGAGGTAACAAAACAAAACCTGAGAACTACTGACTCATAACTCTAATAGACGTAGAAGCCAAATACTATGCAGGTCTCTTACTGGAACACCTCCATAGCTGGGCAACGGAAAATAGTATTATCCCTCCTAATCAGACAGGTTTTGTAAAGGGCCTAGGCACCGCTGCAAACATATTAACCTTATCAATGATTATTGACAAATGCAAACACAAAAAACAGCGCCTGTATCTGTGTTTTGTGGACTTTAAATCAGCTTTTGATCTGGTCCGGTGACCTCTCTTATGGGAGAAACTAGCTTCCTGGGGAATACCGGAGACTTTATTAAAAGCCATACATCAGCTACATACAGACACGTGGGTAAGAGTCAAGGTAGGGGATGGCTCCTTCCTTTCAAGGAAAATTATGACAAAGCAGGAATTGAAACAGGGCTGTGTGCTGGCCCCATACCTTTTCAATCTCTTCTTATCTGATTTATCTGTGGAATTAAACAGGGTAAATGGGCACTCTCCAAAACTCAGCGATATGATTATTTCAAATCTCCGATACGCCGATGATGTGGTTCACCTGAGCCAAACTAAAGTAGGACTAGAGCGACACATTGTTAAGATATTTGAATACGCAGAGCAGAGTGGAATGGAAGTTAACCAGGATAAAACTAAAGTAATGAGAATCAGTAAAAAAATCCTTAAAAATCAAATGGAACTCACAAAGGGGCCCTCTGGAACAAGTAAATCAGTACAGATACCTTGGTGTACTTTTTGACGAACGTGGCTCCTTAATTTCCCCAGAAACAGGAGTTATATAGAAAAGGCCACGTGCTATTATTCGCTTTCCAAACTTAAAAAAAATTCCTAACCGGCCCTAGCTATCGGCCCCTGCTTAAAGTCATCGCAAGCAAGCTAATTCCAACTCTAGGATATGGAAGCGAAGCTCTGTGTGGGCAATACGCTACTATCCTAAATAAAATCATTGGAAAAGTCTTTAGGTCCCTATTTCAGCTACCGGTATACACCTCATTAGCACAAATTAGGCTGGAGTTTGGCTATGTAAACCAAAGCATAGACAGAAAAGCCAGCTAAATCAAAGCCTGGAAACAGTTACAGCTGGCAAAGGAAAATCCGCTCTGTCGTACCCTTTCGAAAGAGATCAGCTCAAACACCGCAGCCACTGGGCGCCGGTATTTAGACCAGGCACTAATCGACCTACGGGCAGTGGAGTTATGGGACTCCAATATCTCTTACATTTCTTTAAAAAAAACAATTACATCGGATTGCAAAAAAAGATCACTAATCATGGACAAGGATTTACTGGCTACTAGATCACACTCGTGGATGATCATTAATGATTACAAACTTTTAAAGCTTCAGCCATACCTGGAGGCAGGGTGGACCAAGACAGATAAAGATCTTTTTATTAAATATAGATTTGGGATTATTCCAGGCAATGTCCACCTAGTCCCATGGGAACGCTCTCTAAAAATCCCACAGTGTAGGCTATGTGGTAACGGACATGAAGATATAATTCATTTAGTTTGTATTTGTAACGTTTTAAGAACTGAACGCAAACTTCTATTGAAGTCATTATTTAATCAGAGGGGTATACGGTCTTGCCAGCAAGCAGTGATTGCCTGCCTCAAACCCCAGGACATTGTTTTAAATGCTAAATTTTCGAAGTTTCTACGCTTGGTATCTCGAAAACTTCTAACGTTAGAGGACAATTAATATAAAAATCTTTGCACAGGAGTGTGGAAACCCTTTTTAGATAACAATAGGTTTTGTTATGCTTTTTATCATCTAGATTTTAGAATGTAAAACTGATATTTTGTATTGTATATTTATTATTTTTTATAGAATAATGTGATGTATCGATGTATTGATTTTTATTAATTACGCATCAAGAATAAACTTGTAACTTGTAACCTTCTGCAATCCACAAATAATTGTTTGGGTAAGGAATCTCTATCTTGAAGGTAGCTGGTGGATTTTAAAAGTGGTGGGGTGAAATGGTTCGACCTGAATATAATGTGCTAGTTAAAGTGGTGAGGAATCCTGATTTGAAATAGGAGGTGAAAAGGAAGTTCTCTCAGCTTGGTGCAATTTGTGTTTTTTACTTGACTCCTTTTGAGAAAATGTTGTACAAATTGTTGAAGGAAAAAAAAGGTGCAAATGGTGTCCTGCAAACCCCACGTTGCACACCCAGACCGAAGTCAGACCCTACACTTACACAGCTCACCTTGAACATACAAATGCACATCACTCCCACGGGCATCACATACCCTGCTGTCATACAGCAACAGTGCTATCCCCGCACTCACACAGGTCACTTTTGCACTTACAAAGGCACATCACTCACACAGGCACCACTCACCCTACACTCACACAAATGGAACACTCTCTCTGCACTCACAGATACAGTGCACAACCTGAACTTATACAGGTACATGAGTCACCTCGCATGAACACAGGCACACTGCACATCCTGTACTCACAAATACTCCAATCACCCTGCACTCTCACAGGCGCATCGTTCTCTCTGCATTAACAGAAGCACAAATCAGCCTGCAGAAGTGCTCATAGCTAAGGAAGTAGTCAATAGAGTGACGGTCAGAGAGGAAATGCACTTTCCTGCTATTATAAGAAAATTCCCATAGCGAAGGGGTCGTTGTTTTTTTATTTCCAAAACGAAAAGCTGGCTTTGGGATTTTCTTTTTGAAAATAAAAAAATAATATTGAAAGGTTGCCATATGCCGCTGAGATATCTGGGGGTTCAAGATCTCAGCGTTGGCCGGGGAGGAGGAAAAAAAAAACTCTCTATGCCGACAACATTCTGCTATAAGTCACTGAACCCAAGACTGGCATATCTACGATACCCAACCCCATTTCTAACACTCATCTGCGGCATGCCTGGTGGCGGAGGGCATGGAGACGCTGGACTTACCTGAATTTGCCTCATTGGAGGGTCGGCTGCTGCAGGAGGAATTGTCTTCCAAGGCTATATCCCTCCCATACAAAGCAATCAACAATAATATGCCGGATAGGCTAACCGAATTGTGGGAATGTTGGTGCCTAGAGGTGGGGGACCTTGAAGATGTGTTCTGGGAAGCGGCTCTAATGCACCCAAGGGAAGGGGCGATAAAATCTCATCTATGCCTGATACAACTAAAAATCCTTCACTGTGTTTTTTATGACAGGGACCGGCCTCCGTGGACGGTCTCCAGTGCAGGGATAAGAGGAGTTCCTACGTACATACTCTCTAGAGCTGTCTGGCTATTCAGACATATTGGTCATGGGTGATAAGAGAACTGAGCAGGGTGGTTGGTGAAACTATCCCTTTTGACCCCAAGCATACCCTGCTGGGAATACTGTGAAATGTGGACATCCCCGAGACACAATTCCTTTTCTAGGCCGAGTGCTCAAGCACTCCCTCCTATTGTAATCTATCTGTGGGCTTTTAACCACACCCACTGCATGCCTATCAATATCACCATTCATGGGATTTCCTTTCTAACATCCTTTTGTTATCATTGGTAAATGCTTTACACTTGTCCCTCCTTGAGGCAGTTTTGTTACCGCCTTGGTCATCAACCCTGTTACATGGATAATTGCCCTTTTGCTGATACGTTTGACTGCGAGCAAACTTATTTTTCCTTTTGTGTCTCTCATTTCCCTCATGCTCATGGCGGCCGTGCAGCTTTGAATTGGCTTGCTTATGTCAACTGTTTTACTTTTCATTTCAATTTATGTGGCAAGAAAAGTCCAGTTAGGAATTTACAACGCTTCTAGCTCTAACTCGAGCAAACATAAGAACCATTGCATTGCAAATGCTTGTTGTAATTAAGGATTTGTAGTTGCCAAGCGTGATATGGTATGGTGTTGAGGGGGCACCTGAAGCTCTGACTTTGCTGGAATGGAAGAGAGGAAAGAACTTGTATATGGCGGATGGCGCCAAAAGGGTACAAAGGCAGGGGGTGTCCGTGCAAATTCCACAATGTGTGAGGAGTGTGGTTGAAACACAATGATATTTATCTTTTACCAAGAGCTGAGGATCCCTTGACGTAATTATAGCGCCATTGTATTTATCATTGTGATTTTACTTTTTCTGTATATGTAAATGTCATGCAATTGCCCCTTGTGCTTGAAAAGGTGAGTGTGCTTGTGCCTCCTGTAGGAGGCTGGACTGCTTGTAGTGAGTACCTAGGGGTACTTGCACCAGGCCCAGTTATCCCTTATTAGTTTATAGGGTGTCTAGCAGCTTAGGCTGATAGATAATGGTAGCTTAGCAGAGCAGCTTAGGCTGAACTAGGAGACGAGTGAACCTCCTACAGTACCACTAGTGTCATATGCACAATATCATAAGAAAACACAATACACAGATATACTAAAAATAAAGGTACTTTATTTTTATGACAATATGCCAAAAGTATCTCAGTGAGTACCCTCAGTATGAGGATAGCAAATATACACAAGATATATGTACACAATACCAAAATATGCAGTAATAGTAATAGAAAACAGTGCAAACAATGTATAGTTACAATAGGATGCAATGGGGACACATAGGGATAGGGGCAACACAAACCATATACTCCAAAAGTGGAATGCGAACCACGAATGGACCCCAAACCTATGTGACCTTGTAGAGGGTCGCTGGGACTGTAAGAAAACAGTTAGGGTTAGAAAAAGAGCCCACCCCAAGACCCTGAAAAGTGAGTGCAAAGTGCACTAAAGTTCCCCAAAGGACATAGAAGTCGTGATAGGGGAATTCTGCAGGAAAGACACAAATCAGCAATGCAACAACGATGGATTTCCAAACGAGGGTACCTGTGGACAAGGGGACCAAGTCCAAAAGTCACAAGCAAGTCGGAGATGGGCAGATGCCCAGGAAATGCCAGCTGTGGGTGCAAAGAAGCTGCTACTGGACAGTAGAAGCTGAAGATTCTGCAGGAACGACAAGGGCTAGGAACTTCCCCTTTGGAGGACGGATCCCTCACGGCGTGGAGAGTCGTGCAGAAGTGTTTTCCTGAAGAAAGACCACCAACAAGCCTTGCTAGCTGCAAATCGTGCGGTTAGGATTTTTGGATGCTGCTGTGGCCCAGGAGGGACCAGGATGTCGCCAATTGCGTCTGGGGACAGAGGGGGCGTCAAGCAAGACAAGGAGCCCTCTCAGAAGCAGGCAGCACCCGCAGAAGTGCCAGAACAGGCACTACGAAGTGGAGTGAAACGGTGCTCACCCGAAGTTGCACAAAGGAGTCCCACGCCGCCGGAGGACAACTCAGGAGGTCGTGCAATGCAGGTTAGAGTGCCGTGGACCCAGGCTGGACTGTGCACAAAGGATTTCCGCCGGAAGTGCACGGAGGCCGGAGTAGCTGCAAAAGTTGCGGTTCCCAGCAATGCAGTCTGGCGTGGGGAGGCAAGGACTTACCTCCACCAAACTTGGACTGAAGAGTCACTGGACTGTGGCAGTCACTTGGACAGAGTTGCTGGATTCAAGGGACCTCGCTCGTCGTGCTGAGAGGAGACCCAGGGTACCGGTGATGCAGTTCTTTGGTGCCTGTGGTTGCAGGGGGGCGATTCCGTCGACCCACAGGAGATTTCTTTGGAGCTTCTAGTGCAGAGAGGAGGCAGACTACCCCCACAGCATGCACCACCAGGAAAACAGTCGAGAAGGCGGCAGGATCAGCGTTACAGAGTTGCAGTAGTCTTCTTCGCTACTTTGTTGCAGTTTTGCAGGCTTCTAGCGCGGTCAGCAGTCGATTCCTTGGCAGAAGGTGAAGAGAGAGATGCAGAGGAACTCGGATGAGCTCTTGCATTCGTTGTCTAAGGAAATCCCCAAAGCAGAGACCCTAAATAGCCAGAAAAGAGGGTTTGGCTACTTAGGAGGGAAGATAGGCTAGCAACACCTGAAGGAGCCTATCAGAAGGAGTCTCTGACGTCACCTGCTGGCCCTGGCCACTCAGAGCAGTCCAGTGTGCCAGCAGCACCTCTGTTTCCAAGATGGCAGAGGTCTGGAGCACACTGGAGGAGCTCTGGACACCTCCCAGGGGAGGTGCAGGTCAGGGGAGTGGTCACTCCCCTTTCCTTTGTCCAGTTTCGCGCCAGAGCAGGGCTAAGGGGTCCCCTGAAACGGTGTAGACTGGCTTATGCAGAATTGGGCACATCTGTGCCCAGGAAAGCATTTCCAGAGGCTGGGGGAGGCTACTCCTCCCCTGCCTTCACACCATTTTCCAAAGGGAGAGGGTGTAACACCCTCTCTCAGAGGAAGTCCTTTGTTCTGCCATCCTGGGCCAGGCCTGGCTGGACCCCAGGAGGGCAGAAGCCTGTCTGAGGGGTTGGCAGCAGCAGCAGCTGCAGTGAAACCCCGGGAAAGGCAGTTTGGCAGTGCCAGGGTCTGTGCTAGAGACCCGTGGGATCATGGGATTGCACCAACAATGCCAGGATGGCATAGAGGGGGCAATTTCATGATCTTAGACATGTTACATGGCCATATTCGGAGTTACCATTGTGAAGCTACACATAGGTAGTGACCTATATGTAGTGCATGCGTGTAATGGTGTCCCCGCACTCACAAAGTCCGGGGAATTGGCCCTGAACAATGTGGGGGCACATTGGCTAGTGCCAGGGTGCCCACACACTAAGTAACTTAGCACCCAACCTTTACCAGGTAAAGGTTAGACATATAGGTGACTTATAAGTTACTTAAGTGCAGTGTAAAATGGCTGTGAAATAACGTGGACGTTATTTCACTCAGGCTGCAGTGGCAGGCCTGTGTAAGAATTGTCAGAGCTCCCTATGGGTGGCAAAAGAAATGCTGCAGCCCATAGGGATCTCCTGGAACCCCAATACCCTGGGTACCTCAGTACCATATACTAGGGAATTATAAGGGTGTTCCAGTAAGCCAATGTAAATTGGTAAAATTGGTCACTAGCCTGTTAGTGACAATTTGAAAGAAATGAGAGAGCATAACCACTGAGGTTCTGATTAGCAGAGCCTCAGTGAGACAGTTAGTCATAACACAGGTAACACATTCAGGCACACTTATGAGCACTGGGGCCCTGGCTGGCAGGGTCCCAGTGACACATACAACTAAAACAACATATATACATTGAAAAAAGGGGGTAACATGCCAGGCAAGATGGTACTTTCCTACACCTCCTTTATTGCTATTGTATTTATTGTTTGGTACACATTCTGTGCCCTAATGCAAAGTTTTCTGTATCGTTTTACAAAACGCTGAGAGAACAAAACAAACAAAGATATGTTTAAAAAAAAAAAAAAAAAGTTTGCCATTTGGCTCCATCATGTTGATGGCGTCGTCCATCAAACTTTCAATGTAAGGTACAAGTTGCATACAGGCCAGAAATCAGTAACCACACACAATCATCATGGGCAGCCTGTAGCAGGATCAAGATGACCAAAATTAAGAATCTTTCCACATGGTGTTGTTTATTCTTGGTCTTTTTTTTGTAAATCTATTTTTATTGGTTTTAATGCATCCTTATAGTGATATGCCAAAACATAGGCAATGACAGGGAAAAACATACATCAGACAATACAATTGAACAATGCCGCCATGGTTAGACTACTGTAGTGCAAGAGAATCTTATCATCACGGGCGCATAAGTATAGGAGTATGTGATCGGGGAGAGGTGAGTATGTAAATCAGCAGCGTACTATAAGCTGTGTTTCCTCGTACTCATTGGGAGACACAACCCTGGGAGGCGCATTATGTGTTTATTCTTGGTCTCTGCGAAGCAACGTTTTCAGTTGGGCATATATTGCCTACTCTGACCTGGGTCCTGGCCCCCTTGAAAGATTAAAATACTGGTCGTGGCTGGTGTGAAAAAATGGCCAGGTTGTAGTTTCCCAACGAATAGAAATGTCAGTAAGATCACCTGTAGAGGGTATTTAATTCCCTTTTGCAGTATATACATAAAACAATAAATATAAGAAGAAAGCACTCCAGAATATCTTCTAGAGCTAACTTTAACACCTAAGTGATAATTAAAGTAAACACACATGAAAGGCAACCTGGCACTGCAACCAACACCTGTGCACCATTTAATAGTAGAGTTGGGCGAGCTGCTGAAAGTTCGAGCCAGGCAACTAGCCGGATGCCTGGCTGTGGCTCAACTTGAGGTCCTCTTGAAACTTAAAAGCCCAAGACAAGCCAAGCTTTTATAGGATGTGATGTTGCTGAGCAGTTACAGTTGCTGAGCTTATAGCATAGAGAGCCATGTTCAAATCCTGGGCTTGGTTCCGCATCCTGTGAATCCCAGCAAATCTCACTGTTCTGAAAAATAAAACCTTGTAACATTGCCTGCTGTGAAGCACTCCTATGTTCTTGGGTAGGTTTGGGCTATCTAAAACGTCCCAAAAATAAAATGTAGATTCTGCCTGTCAGGTATGCTCTAATCACATCCTCCATTACTTAAGGACAAATCATTAACCTTAGATGTCAGAGGGAAATACCATCAAGTGGCTGATTTGCATAGTGTGAAACCAGAAAACTTGGGTTCAATCCTGGCTTTCCTGTTTAACTATATTGTGTGATCCTAGGCAAACAATTAATTTCTCCGAGCCTCCTTTTTGTTCTATATCACATATAATAGCACCTTCAAAACGCAAGATCAGGATGTGCGCTGTATAAAATGTTCTGTTGTGTTTGATTTAATAGCCTAAAATGCTAGTCCTGTATGTAATAGGAATCTGGCTGTGTATACTGTACACGTGATCCCTGACATGCGGCGTAGTTCTCCTATTAGCCGTGTCATCAGTGCGGGGACAAGAACGTTTATCAGTTTAAGTTTAAAATCTCACTTTTAATAAATATCAAAGCAGAGAGACTATCTGTTATACTAAGGTGAAACGCTTCTGATTGTCAAAAAGATACTATATATATATATATATATATTTTTTTTTTAAAGACACAGAGTTAAATTGTAAAGCGATGATTGTTGCATTATTCACGTGCCAAACTTTTTCAGGACTTGGCCTGTGCACAGGTTCACAGAGCGAGAGCTGAGCACTCTAGCTCAGCTCTCCCTATCAATTTGTTGACTAGCCTACCTCTATTTAAACAAAGAGGCGTAACACAAATGGATCATTGTCTATAGGTGTTGATATATCATTTGACAAGGCAACACCTTTGAATAATGAAATAATTGTTTAACATAATTCGTTATCCAAACTACTGTGCATGTCATGGCAAACTGGTGTGAACTCAAAAGCATGAATCCATAAATGACAGTAAAACTTCAGATTCGAGGCCTTTCAAACAGCAGTCCCAATTCCTTCAGGCAAATATTGCCTCGCAAAAGATTGTTTCGCCCAAAAAAACATAGCTGTCACCCTGCTCACACACATAAACACGCTTTCACGCACACAAACACGCATTCAAACAGAGTCCCAGCACAGGGACAAACATATGCACACACAAAGTTGGAGATTTCAGAACCCAAAACTTACCTAGTGTAGTCTTCTTCAATAAGCCCTTGCAATGTATGCTGTTTCTCTACAGGACCCACTATTCTTGGATGTCCCGTCTCACACATCCGACAGGCAGAACACCATAGCCAGGTCCACGAGCTTATACCCTATCAGAAACTGGCATAGAGTTGAAGGTAGACCCTTTTCCTCTATTCCAGCTTCTACTAGGGAACATCAATAACAAGCCTTGTTAGCTCCCTTTCTGACATGCTTCACTGTGACGCTAGTGCAGCATGTCAGGCATGTATTGTGACTGTGTGAGGCTGTAAAAGCCCCTGCCTGACAGTTGTGCAGTGCAACTTGTGGGGCTCTCTTCTGCTGGCAACTTCACATTGCAGCTTTCACATGCAAACAAACGACCTATGAGATTTGTTTTCATGTAAAAGCTGTACTAGGGGAAGCATTTAGTGGCTGACCGAGGTGGAGAGTCTACACCCTGGCACACACTATGGACCATCACCCCTGCTTAATCTTACACTACATGCTAAACTGGATGCCTCGGGCGGCAGCGCTATAAGGCAGGTTGGGGCAAAGGAAACACTGATAGGCATAATGTAGCAGCAGGATGTTTGCTTTATTTATATATAACATACAGCTGAAGAATTCAAATTTTACTCTACTGTGAATGAATCCTCATCAAGGATTGATTTTTGGATTGGCACTAGGAACATGTTGGCCTGGACCAAATTGATACTGCACTTGCTTATAATGCTGTCAGATCAGAGAGATCATACTTTATTTCGACCTTGGATCATAAAAGTTTACACAAAAACAAGGGAAGAAAAGAAGCAAAAAAAAAAAAAAATTGTCGTTATTTTTTACAGTACGACAGACTTACTTAAAATGAGAGTTGCATAAAATAGCTCTCTAGTGCCGCAACTGGGATTAAAAGAGCCAGTTATAGTCCAGAGACCTTCGATAATCCACAATGGTCCATAGGACACTCAATGCAAATTCTTTAGCAAGGGGTAAACAGTACAGTGATCAGAGATTGAAATTAAAATCGAGAAATTAAAAACTCTAGAACTACAGATCAATATTAAAACATCATTAAAATGCCAGCAAATTAATATATCAACAAATTGTTTGACAAAAAAAGCAGAAATATGGTTTTGCATTTTGATGCAGAGAGAACACAAGAATCGGCACCAGGGAATTAAAACTGTGTAAATGTTAAAATGCTGGCAGTTCGAAATTGATAAATGTGAATTTGGTTTTACCCAGAAGGTACAATCAACAGGGTAAAAACAGGTAATCCGACACAAAATCTAAACTACTACATTTACATTGTGCATTAGTATAATTTCACAATAGTTTAAATGACATCTTTGATAGAGGGGTCCTGCTTTTGGCAGGGCCATAATGGCAGGATGTACAAGGAGCAGGACAATCTTTTCAGAGGGCACATGGCTTACACACAATCAAAAGATTAAAATACATGCACCAAGCCCAGCAAAAGACGTATAGTGGCGCTTAATGCAGCTACCAGCTTCGGGCTAGAGCAAAACTATCACCTACAGGAATAGAGTGGGGAGAGCACATTGCAGTTAGCAGCTTTAAATTGAGCTGGAACTCACACCTATTTAGTACAGAAGGACTATCTATAAAGTGCACAGTGCAATAGTACACAGGAACGTGGGCCATGAGACAAAGGATTGTGATCCAATGAATCCTTTAGGACCATTTCTGGCAGCGACTATAATGGGGCCAGATATGAGGCTACAGGAACAGATCGTTATATAAACAATAGTAGTATAGCAGCAGTAAAGGGTGGATTTTCCCTTTCATTAACTAAAAACCGGTCCTGAAACCCTATCAAAGCAGCATAGTGAAAACCCTCTTTGCTTAATTACAAGTTAGGTACTATGGCCCAGTGCTATAGTAGCCCTGCAGTAAATAGACCAGGCTGCTGATAAAAAATTGGTGACTGCACTTACTACTAAAGTAGATCAGTCATATTTACAGATTCAATAAGCGTTAGCACGGTCATACAAGAACAGGGTCTTACAAAGAGGAATGATCCATTTTTCCCTGGGAGTTTTGTATAGAGGGCAGAAAAACAATAGGTGTTTGGTTGACTCCACACACAGTTTGCACATTTTGCATATATTGGCCTCGGGGCTATTCGACGACCATCGAGTAGTAAGAGCATTAACAGGTAGGGTACCATATCTGAGCTGGAGAAGTAGGGAACGAGCATGTGGGGGTATTGGCAGGTCCAAGAATTGCTCGCGGCATAGCTCCTGCTTAACAAGCAGGAATTCTGTTGTTAGATGTCCCACCCCATTGCTATGGAGGATCTGCTTGTTAACCTTCCCCCAGTACCTCTGTTTGACTAGCGTAATGGCATTAGCTGGGATCGAGTTGGGCCTCTCCCAAAATTGGGGGAAACCCAATTCAACACAGACAGATTTCAGTTCCCTCAACCAGCTGACCCTCTTCCAGCTACCTTGGTTCTTTAGTAACTCTCAAACTGCTTCCCGAAAGGGATCCAGTTCCCCTGTTCTCCAAAGGTGGATCCAGTATAAGAGGGGACTCAGACCCTTGACATCTTTGATACTGTTCATCCCAAGATCTAGTCTAAGGTGAATCATCGGAGTGCCCTTCCCCATCCTGGCTATATATCTGATTAAATGATTTTCCTTAATTTGTAAAGCATCCTGCTGTCTGTAAGAACCCCATAAATCTGCTCCATACAGAGCAGCTACCCTAATCTGAACTTTATATATTTCTACGATGGGATTTAATGGGGGACTGACTGACAACAGCTTTGGCTTTACGGCCCAAGCCCCCCCCCCCCCCTTGGCATATGACGGGCGCTCCTTTGCTAAAATGTGCATCCCACCTATCTGAATCCATCAGTCTAATCCCTAGGTAGTCAAACTCGTTGACCCTCTCCAATGGGATAAAGTTAATTGATATACTAGCTTTCACTTTCTTCTTTCCCGAGCTACAGTTCATGAACTTTGTTTTCCCGAAGTTAACCTCCAGACCAAAGTCTCTGCAAAATAAGCAGAATTGGTCGACCAGATTTTTGCAATCCCATGGGTGATTTTGCCATAATGATGGTGTTGTCCGTGTAGAACAACCCTGGGATTTTCTGACAGGCCAGCCATGGTGAATCATTAATACAATTATTCAAGTACTTGATACAGTTGTTTATGTATAAAAGGAAGAGGGTAGGGGCAAGAACCCAGCCTTGCCTCACTTCTCTGCCAATAGTAACTGGATCTGTTATTTCACCATCCTTTCCACATCTAATTCGGGCAAAGGTACCTTCATGGAGTCGAACAATAAGATCCGGGAGACCTCTGGGAACTCCCATGTTGTTCAGTGTCAACCGTAGCTTATGTCTGGGTACCAAGTTGAAGGCCGCACGGAGATCGATGAAGGCTACATATAAGATTCCTCCACCGATATCCACAGTCCTCCATCTAATTGCCAAAAATGTTAGCACTTGGTCAGTTGTGCTGACCGCAGGCCTAAAGCCTGCTTGTAAGTCAGAAACGGACCCTCTCTCATCAATCCATTCTTCTAGATGAACAAAATCTGTTTCACAAAGATTTTTTAGAAGTTGTCTAACAGACTTATTGGCTGATAGTTGGAGGGATCGCAGGGACTGCCCCTCCTGAAGAGGGGGACTATCTTTGCTCCCCTCCATGTACAGGGATAGATGCACCTGCGGCCACTGCATTGCAAACCTTGTTTAGGTAAGGAGCCCAGATATAGGGGGTTTGATTTGAAAAGGTCATCTGGTATTTTATCAAGTCCTGGGGCCTTGCCCCACTTGAGGGATACTATTGCCGCCTTGGTCTTGGCTAAAGAAAACTTAATTGAGGGTACACTGATTTCCCTGTTGGTGATGTGCTCTGTATAATTTTGTCTCGTTACTCCCTGAGTGAAGTGAGACAAAATGTTTGGCCTATACTACAGGGCGAATAGATGTACCAGGCGGGGGCCAGGAGTCATTGCTGTCATTCGAGACCAACTTCCAGAACCTGAAGGTATCTACGGTTCTCTGAGCCTCTAGAAGAGCAAGCCATCGCTTCTCTTGCAAGTTTCTTCGTGCCTTGGATCACTCTAGCCTGTAATTCTTCCTTGAATGTTTTATTGGCTCTCTTATCCCCCTTCTCAAGTCCATCAGTAGCCTGTGTTTTGCTTCTCTGCATGATCGATTATACCATCTGTCGTTGCACTTAGTTCTCTTTTTGCCAGCAGCCTTTTTAATGAAAAGTTATTTTAAAGAGTCAAATAATTCTGAGTGTTAGGCCAGGAGCCTTCCTTCATCCTCACCAGAATGAAGCATACGTTCCATTTGGTCTGCCAGCAGGTTAAATATAGTTGAAATTGTACACAGTGAGGAATTGATGGTTTCCTACTTGACATTCTGTTTATTATTTGTCACAGTGAGATGTTGATCAAGATTCCTAGAATCAGGGGCCCCTAATATAGGCAACAGACCCCTGTTAGATAGAATCAGCGGGGTGTGGTCGCTTTCTTCATGTTCCTTTACCACCATGTCCACCATATGTCCCCACAAGCGGATATTTAGTAAAAAATAATCTATGCTCCTCGTCTGAAGGTGGGGAAGGGATTACCATCCGTACCATATGCAAGTGTAATGTCAACAATTTGATAAGCTGCCCTGCTCAGTCTATGACTTTTGTTCTTCACTAATTGCGGGATACCCCAAAAAGTATCCTTTTCTTGATAAAACTCCTGAGCCAATGGATAGGGCTCAAAAGTAGCATTGAAGTCTTCTGCAATTATAATGTAATAGGTATTTTATCTACTGGCTAGAATATTATCTAAAACAGTTACAACATCGGATTTGCGACTGTTGCCCACACTCCAGCTATAGATATTTACCAGGAGCAAGGGTTTTGGTCTCTTTGACTAGTCAATAATAGGCCTTGTAGATCGGGGCTACCCATATCCAGTTTCCTGACCTGACACTTAAGAGAGCTGCTGATCCATGTAAGTAAGCCCCCTGAAGGTTTTCCAGGAGACACCCTGCTTGCTGGAACCCAAAATCTCTTGAAACCAGGCCTATGTTTGGGCTCCGAGGCCCATGTTTCTTTAAACAGGCTGATCTTTTGTCCATCTATAAAGGAGCCCCAATCTGGAATGCGCATTTTGGTTTCAAGACCAGCTACGTTCCAGCTAATAACGGTAACTGGCAAATCAGCCTGAGCTTGTAATGTAGTCTGCATAGGACCCTCAGGCGTTGAGTTTTCCGTTGTCTCTGCCTTTAGGCTGTCGACTCTAGCCCCCTGGGCATCTCTATCTCTGGTGGCATCACACAACGCCGAAAGCTATCCTCCGCCTTCCCGTTTCCAAGAGTTCCCTTTTTGACCTTGGCTGTAAGTCAATCCACTTCAGACAGGGGAGATTAAATTTGCCTACGTTCAAACTGTTGCACGTGTGAGCTAAGAGGACCTCTGGGACCAACTATCAAGCCCTTTGTGGCGGGATTGCGTATTTGGGGGTAAAAGGCTGGGAGGATACTGTTAGATCACTCCCCTGTGGCTGTCACCGTTGAGCCCAAATAATTGACATACACATAAATTATGGAAGCGGTCGCCATTGGGTAGTTATAGTCAGGTTCGTGTTTCCTTATGAAATGCATTTTTTTGTTTGCTTATTTATTTCTGTTTAATGAATCTTGACTGAACTTAAAAAATAAAAAAATTACCTCCGCTCTTAACTGGAAAGTTTTGGAGGGGATCCCTTAAGCGGGGGACAAGAAGAAGAAGGGGGAGGGGGCGTCCCAAAACATGTTCTCCCCATTCATTTTTCCTTAGTAACTTTAGACACAGCTACAGCCCAAACCACTGATTTACACCAACTTTGGCAGAAGTTTAGATCTTTGTCCAGAAAAAGTGCTTTTTGTGATTTTTGTGTAAATCCATTCAGTGTTTTTTCAGCAATTATATTTCACCCCACATAAGAGCCGCGGATCTGAAAGATGTCTTGAAGAGATCTGATTGGCTGTTACCACTTCAACAATGTAGCCGCTGTTGCTCCCAGTTAATTATAACCACGCTCTCACCCTGTACTGCTAATTACCCCACATATTATATCACTCATGACATCTTTTATGACATCATTAATAATAGCTCTGAAAAATTTGCAATTAAACTATTGATGAGAAAACTGTGCATCGTTGGGGCACGAGTTATAGCTAACTTAGGCCATAAGTTATGGTTACCAAAGCTAAATATAACTGGTGAATTTCAGTGGTTTTGTACTTTAAAACATTAGTGTATATATGTATGTATATATATATATATATATATATATATATATAATCCTCTTCTGCACAGCCCGGTCACACCCACCTACGAAATCAGTGCCGAACAATGGGTGCAGTAAAATCTGTGCACAAGTAAGCGTTGTTTTTCTCGTATCCTCCACAAAAAAATGACTTGTTAGCACACCAGGATGTGCTTTCAACAACACCCTTTGTTAAGTACACAAATACATTATTTGTATAATTTATTATTTTTGGCTATCACCCGAAGTTGTTTTTATAGTGCTTCAAATCTGTGTTTTGTAGACCTAATGGAAGCCTAGTTAACCTGGGAATTCTGTTATTGTATAAACAGTCCAATAGATCCAGTGATCTCTGTGGCTTCTGTACATATCACTTAAACACATTATCTGTAGCTGGTGCATTTTTATTAAACAAACAATGCACATATGTGTTGACCCACATTAGTGATCTCTGTTGTACAAAAGTAAAATTTCTGTCTCACTGATTTCATACTCTGTGTGTGCAATCATTTTATTCTATATATGACAAAGTGTTGTTATGAAATCTAAGTTTCTCCTCAAGTAACTTTGGATTTTTATTTTTGCAGTTGAACATGACCCAGTGTGTGATGAAATAATCAAGAAGAATGTCCAGAGGATGTTTATCCAAAGGTGATTCAGTCAGAAGAAACACAATCTTTCTCCTTGTAATAAATTGACAGAATACATAGCCTCCAAATGAAGCTAGTGAATGCCGAGAAAGCTTCATAGAATCTGCCAGGACACACACAAAGGAACATGTAAACTTCCCACAGTGGGAAGAACTCGCAGGAGTGGAGAACACTCTTCATTATTGTGTGCGAAAACCCTTCACTTCGGCAAGAGAAAACATTGAACCTTACATAGCGTTACAGAAAAGTCACAAAGGAAATTCAGCAGAGCTCCTTCATACCCCGTGCAACTGAACCAGAGAACCTGGAATGTTTAGAGTAAGAACACCCTACACAGGAAGCAGCAAGGTTATCAGCTAGTAGCAGAGAGTGCTCTTAAAATGAAATGAAAAACTTCACACCATAGAAAATTCCTATAAGGAGTATTTACTACTTATTCATTCTCTGCCTAAAGTAACTTGGAACCCCCACTGAAACCCTTGCATTTGGGACGTTATTCATGTCCTTCAGTGATTTTGACTGCTTTTCATAAAAGCAAAGCTGATACAATGAATAACACTAGTGTACAGCAGGGAATTGTTACAGAAAACGTAATTGGCCCATTCTTCCACACCACCAAAAAGAGCCCCCTCTGAAAAAGAAACTTAAAATGAAACTGAGAAGCTTCAAGAAACATTTGACTAAAACAGGATCGTCCATTGCCTGCAAAAAAGAACCAAAAACATGCCATGCAGAAAAAAAGGCTCCGAAAAAAAAGAAAACTTTACATACCTGTGAACAATGTGGGAAAAGTTTCAAATTTAAATCTGTGCTGTTGAAACACCTTAGAATCCATTCCACGGAGAGACCTTTTGAATGTAAAGTGTGTGCAGCTGCTTTCAAACAATATGGCTGCCTCCTTTCACATAATAAAATCCATGCTCCACCTAGGTTCACCTGTCAGGAATGTGGCAAACAATTTATTTACAAGAAGATGTTTAACTTACATTCTTTGAGGCATACCCAGACCATTCAGAAGTCTCATATGTGTACCGAGTGTGGTAAACGCTTTGCAAGTGAAGAGAGATTAAAGTTGCATCAAAAAGTGCACCAGAAAGCATATTGGCACAAGAAAGAGAATATCCCTTTCAAATGTAACCTCTGTAATCAAACATTCAAGTATTTAAAAAATCTAAAGGTTCATGAGTGGATTCACTCTGCAGAGAAAAGCTTCAGCTGCAGGGAGTGCTGGAAGGTTTTCAGCTGTGAAAAGTCACTGCAAAAGCATTTGAGGCAACACGCTGAAGTGCTAAAAGGGCTTGTGGAGGACACCTTTTCTTGCACTGAATGTAAAAGAATTTTCCAGAGAGAGGCCAGCCTTATCATCCACCAGTGCAGTGCTCAGGCTGAGAAGCCGTTTAAATGCATGACCTGTGGACAAACCTTCAAAAGCGAGAGCAACTTGCAGGCACATGGGCAGGTTCACACCGGAGAAAAATGGTACAGTTGTGAAGAATGTGGGGAGGGGTTCAAAAGGAAAGACACTCTTTGGAAACATGAGATACTACACACTGGGCAGAAGGCATATGAGTGTGTTTGTTGTTGGAGACTCTTTGAAAGTGATTCTGCGCTGAAAAGCCACATGGAAGTCAGCAACCACTTGAGAGTAGAGGTTCTGGAGCCGGGAGTGCACTTAGAGGAAGTAACATTTCCCAAGACCACTTCTAAGAAGCTCCCTATTGAAGGAGATAAATCATTTCAGTGTACCACTTGTGGGATGCACCTCAGTCATGAAATAAAACGGTTAGTGCACGAGCGCTTCCACTCGAACGATAGAGATTATAGTTGCATCCAGTGTGGAAAGCGCTTTTTATGCAAAAGAGATTTATGGAGACACCTGCACACACACACAAGAAATAGAAAGCAGTACCACGGTAATTACAAGTGTAATGACTGTGGGAAAACATTTACTTCCATGTCTTCCCAGACCAAGCACAAGCGCATCCACACAGGAGA
Organism: Pleurodeles waltl; assembly: GCF_031143425.1. Classification (NCBI taxonomy): domain Eukaryota; kingdom Metazoa; phylum Chordata; class Amphibia; order Caudata; family Salamandridae; genus Pleurodeles; species Pleurodeles waltl. Next base: position 480,400,280 of record NC_090449.1, on the reverse strand, counting down.
GATGCCATACAAGTGTGCAGATTGTGGGAAAACCTACAGATGGAAGGATTTACTGGAGAGCCACAAGAGATCCCACACAGGAGAGAAGCCCTACAAGTGTGACCATTGTGAGAAACGGTTTGCCTATTATAGTTCTCTCAGTATGCACCGCAAAATCCATTCAGCAGTGAAGGATTTCAAGTGCCTTAAGTGTGAAAGAACCTTTGCATACAGTTTTCAGCTAACACGTCACCAGGTCATACACATGGAAGAGAAGCCATTTTCATGTGCAGAGTGTGGGAAGAGATATTGGTTTAAGGAAACTCTTAGAAGTCATAAGAAAAGCCACTCTGGTGGCAGAAGACTTTCTTGCACTGAGTGCAAGAAGACCTTTGCTCAGAAGAAGGCTCTGAAAGTACACCTGAGATTGCACACATTAGTGATGTCACACCAGTGCGCAGAGTGTGGAGAAAGCTTCATTTCAGAGATGGACCTCCACAACCATCTCAAAAGCCACAATGGACAGAATATCTTTTCTTGTGTAAAATGTGGAAAAAGCTTCCCCCTTAAGCGTAACCTTTACAGGCACGAAAAAAGTCACTCCTTGAGCAGGCCATTCGTGTGCTTAGTTTGCGGGAAAAATTTCAAATATAAGCAAAACCTATCTAGCCATGAGAAAATCCATTCTAGGAAAAGACCATTCTCCTGCTCTGATGATAGGAAAAGCTTCACTCCAATGACCATACTATCTTCTCGCCAGATGGTCCACTCCAAAGACAAGTCCAACAAGTGTATAGCAAGCAAAAAGGATCTAGCCGAAGCAGAACACATCAGACTGGACCAGACTTCCAGCTTAAAGAGTCCCTTGGCAGTCCATCACAGTGAGAAGATTGGAGAGATGCCTACTGTAGCCATGCTGAGTGCCTCTGTACCAAGTACAGCTACACATAAAGTGGCAATACTTTGGCTTGGAAAACCAGATGCAGCCACATCTGAAGTTGCAGTACCTCAGTTTGGGAGTTACCAGAACGGCCTCCAAAACGGAAAGAGTTTAGGCCAAGTAAAGCAGCTGGATGTGGAACAAACTATCGGTGTAGATAATTCCTTAGTTGTCCATCAAAATGACCAAACTGGAGAGACGCCTGCAGCAGCAACACTGGCTACACCAACACCAAATGGTGTTACACATAATATGGTAATAACTCGTGTTACCAATGTTGCAGATTCTATTTCTTCTGCTATGAAACTAGTTGCTGTAGCCAAGCGAACTGCAAGAAAGTCATATTTAAGGAAACTTTCTGTAGCCACAACTGATTCAAGCAAGACCTTCAGGACCCACTCTGAATCAGAATTTCCAGTTACTGCAATACCTGAGGGTATTGCTGCTTCCCCTTCCAATATCCCAAACACAACTTCTGTCATCTGCACACCTAATGCATCTGAGAATCCCAACCAGGAAACCACTTCACAGCTGTGTGCTGTTTCCACTGCAGAGATGTCCTTCTGGTGTGCTGACTGTGGGATGGGCTGGAAGGATAAGGCTACCTTCACTGAACATCAGAGGATTTGGCATGTGACCAAGAGCCAGTGGCTCTGTTTGCACTGTGTTGAGACATTTAATTCAAAGTTTGACTTTGAAAACCATTGCAGAACCCACAGGTCTGATGGTCTTCTTATTGACCTGCCTGCTGCCACATTGCCTGCAGTTGCCACTCATTCTACAGTTTTACCTGCTGTGACAGAGTCTATTAACACTGCACCAGCAGCAGGTGTGGTTGTTGTGCCAAAATCTGAAGAAGAGGTCCCTTCTGCAATATCCGATTCTACTGTAACTCTTTCTGAAGCTATACCTGCTGCTGTTACTTGTGCTACATGTGGAGATAGTTTTCACCAAATGAGCAATCTCCTGGATCACCTGAAGACCCATGTTGACAATGGATGTAATGTCAATGAGAGTATAAGCGAAGAAAACTCAACAGGTCTTTGCAGTATTGAATCTGCTGAAAGATCCTTTTGTTGTGATCTCTGTATGCTGCACTTCAAGAGTGAGGCTTTGTTTAGGGAGCATCTGAGGTGTTGTCCTAGTACTTCAGTGCAGACACCATTTGAATGCTGTGGGAAGTCATTTCGCGCAAAGTATGACTTTGATGAGCACTGCAAAACTCACATAGAAAGGCTTTGTTTTGACACTGCTTCTGTGATTGCCCCCTCAATTACATTGCCTTCTCTAACCACATCTACTGTTACCATGCCTTCTGTGACACAGTTTGCTGATTCTGTTCTTAGTGAGAACATGCCTGCTGCAGCCCAGCCTGCTTCAACCATGTCTCCTTCAGGCGCAGTTGTAGCCAGCTCACCTGTCAATGTTTTTGTTCTCATGGTTCCTACACTATCTGTTGCCATGTCGGATGCTTCGGCAGTCTGCTACAATCCTAATGACTCTGGGATTCTTCACCAAGGAACCTTGCCACCGCCATGTGAAACATCCTTAACCAAGGGAGCCTACTGGTGTGTTGACTGTTCAATGGGCTTCAAGTATGAGCCTATGTTGGGTAGGCACCGGACCATATGGCACACACCCAAAAAACTTAAGCCATGTCCAACGTGTGGTCAGACATTTAACACAAGGTATGAAAACGAAATGCACAGAAATACTTGTATTTCTAAAATCATGAGCATGGAAACCCCTACTGGAATTGCACCTCCTGTTGTCACCCCAGTTGCAAACAAGTCTACAGTACCCACACCTGCCAGGACAGAGGCTCATCGTGCCAGGCTCAGTGTGGCCAAATTTGGTGTGCACCTTTGTTCTGATTCCCCTACTACGAATGTGCCTACTGCAGTCATTCCTGCTGCAAACATAACGGCTATGACACCCCACTATGTAACAACCATATCTGCAACAGCCACCTCTGCTGGAACTCTTCCTGCTGCAAACAAAGATTCTCTGACGGAGTGTAATGATACAGTATGCCTAACAGGCAAGCCTGCCGACAGGCACAGTATGGACATGCCTGCAGAAAACAACTCTGTTGTGAACATGCCTTCTGTAACAGAGCTTAATGATACTGTGCCTATTATGGTCAAACATGCTGATCAGCTTTTAGAGGCTATGATTGCAGCAAACATACTTACTGAGACAATGATTACTGAAAAACATCTTTCTGATGCTGTGCATGTTGAAGAAATGCATGCTCCACCTGATCCTGAAAGAAGGAAGTCTGCTGAGACCCCAGCTTCCCCATCTCGACCTGCTTCAGGTATAGCTTCCATTATACAGTGTTCAGCAACTAATCCGGATACCTCCAAGCTTGTTGCAAACACACCTGCTTCCTTCATGCCTGCTTCAACCAAGCCTGTTTTGAAAGTGCTTGCTGATCCCACTTTCATAGTTGGAATGTCTGGAACAGATGAACCTGTTGTGACCACATGTACTACAATAACAGTAAATATGTCAAGAACAACCAAGACTCCTTTAACCTCATCTGAAGTGACTTTAAGTACTACTAATAAGCCTGTTTCAATGGAGACGGCTGATACCACCCCAATTCAGAGAAGTCCTACTGCAGACAAACTTATGGCTGATTCTGCTCTTACCACATGTAAAGCAACCAATTCTACTGTGACCATACCCACAGTGACTAAACCTTCCTTAATGAAGCTTACACCAGCGGAAATTGGTGAGAACATGCTCATTCAAGGAAAGCATGCTGTAGTCATGCCTGATGTCTCCAACCCTGATTTAAACAAACCTAATCTGATGAAACCTGCTTCATTAGGGCTTAACGATTTGATTCCCAGTGTACCCTTACCCAAAGGCATGCTTTGTGCAGATATGCCTGCAGTGACCATGCCAGAAGCAACCGGGCCTGCTGCAATACAGTGCAATGCTACCTTTCTCATTGAGGGAAAGACTACTGTCTGTCAGTCTACTTTGATTACCCCTTCCACAGCCAGTACTTCAATTACATCTGCTACATCCACATTTGTAGCAAGCAGTCATACTGTAATGAGGCCTGCTTCACCGTCATCTGAAGTGTCTATACCTGCTGTTAAGGAACTTGACGATGGAACCCTCAGTGAAGGAAAGACTAGTAATGGCAAGCCTGTTACAACCACAACTACTGCAACCAGTGCTGTTGCTGCCATGCCTTATGCTGTCACACCGGTCACTGTTGCGCAGCACAGGAACGGACTTGATCAGAAAGCTACACTCGTTTTACGCTGGAGAATCCACCCAGCAATGGGACACCAGTTGCATGAGGGAGCTAGTGCCCCTGCAAATGACAGTATAAGATGTCCCAAAAATCAGTCTCACTAACTTAAAAAGTGGGATCTCAAACAGGTCAGTCATTTAAAAAAGGGCTAAGCTTAAAGTGGTTTGTTTGGTTCCTTTTTCTATCCCTTTATGAAACCAATTTTTAAACAAAGATTAATAAACACATCTTGGTCTTTCATTGCTATGATAATATTGAACTCCAGATTCTACAGTGACACATGAACACTACACATCAAGGAACAACTGTCATTCTGCAAACCTAATCTCATCCCCTGCGTGAAAGTAACTGCTGCAGTCACCAAGCCAGGAGGATACTTCCTTTTGGAACAATTTCTGTAATAAACACATCTTTCTGGAGTCACTGGTTTGAGACTGCACAGACTGTAAAACGTTCCATACATTGAAAATACAGTTTTCTGCAATTTTTTGGGTTTGTCTTAATGAGAGCTAAAGGGTGGTATAAGTGGAATAGAACATAAGGCATAGCTGAAGATTGAGTGTAAATGTAAACAATGGAGAGGGTGGGGAAAATTGACTGATTGATTGAGTGAGAAATAAAATGCAGCAGTAGATAGTGAGGAAAAGCTAGACGTGAAAGAAAACAATTGAATTTGGGTGCGAAACGTGCAAGACAAGAAGTCCGATAAAGATTGTGAGAAAGTAGGTCTTCGTTGCATTCAGCTAGTTTGCCATCACCTCTGTGCGGTGAGTGGCAGACCAACACTTTATTTCAGCAACCCACAGCAGGTCGCATAGACCTTATACCTCAGGTACCTACTTTTTGTAATTATTAACATGTTAGCTGCCCCAATGATAGCTGAATATCTTCAATCTAATTTGTATGCCATTTGTGAGAACTGCACATATAAATGTGCTTCATTTAAACATATTGCTTTCTAACCATTCCCCTGATTTAGTTTAATTCCTAACTACTTTCACTACACACTTTACTTTCAGTTGTACTATTCCACTTTTTTCTTATTTTAATGTAAACATTTTTTTAAACCCATTGCTGTTTCCTTTAAGAAAAAACTTGCTGCATTTTAAACAAACACGTTTACTTTATTTAAAGGTGACCAGGCATGTTGGTCTGCTGATCTTGTCAAGTCACCATCCCTGTGATGCCTTCAGTCAGAATGAGTTACAATTTGCGACCTAACTCAATAATATTAATGAAGCAGGTTGTACTACAACCCACTCTAAATGGGAAATTTTCTAAAGAAGCTACTAATACTGTTTTTTAACTTTATTTATTGAGTTTTGGATGAATGAGACCATCATGTACTCCAATACAAACAAGTAAGGAAGCACATGCCAGTAATATTTGAAGTACAGTGCTTAGTAATATCAGCATAATCATCATACAGATAGGGATCGTGCAATAAGCTGTCCCTCCGATCCAGTGCGATCCACATTCTCACCCCGGCTCAGGACAAAGTTTTCCATAGTATCTCCTGTGGCCCATGGAAATCCATTTTTCACTGCTGCAGTGTTTCAACACCCCCACCCCCACCCCAAATCCAGATATATCTTTATGTGCACCTGACCTTCTCACCCTTTCCGTTTCGGGTTCTTTAGTGTCTTAATTGAGGAGGTTGGCCTGCTGGGGGGTCCCATATATCCAGGGCCACTGGTGTTATGTGGTTGTGCTGCTGCAGCATTTTTTTGCATAATTATAAGTTTGCCACATAATTTGCAGATTTTAACAAAAAAAAAGTTGTGTCTAGCTCAAACAATTCAGACATTACTAAAAACGCATCAGTACCTGTTAATGTGCAGAGTAAGGCCCTTTGTAAATTTTGACTGGCCACCTTTCTGGTGCTTATTGATTTTTTTGGCATGTACTAATGTAGTTATGCCCAGGCAGTGTTGACAAGTGTAACAAGCATTTGCAATGCAATAGGTCTCGCATTTGCTTGAGTTGAGCTATTGGCATTGTAAATTCATAACTGGACTTTTCTCCCCACATAAATTGGTCACTCCTGCCTTATAATTTTGTCTTTTCCTGCCATAAAAATCCTGTGGCCCTGCATATAACAAAAGCACTTCCGTGTACCTTCTTCCTCTAGCTGCAGAAAAAAATGAAAATGTTGTCGTCTAGCATCCTAATTTTTATCTGCCGTGCTAATTCCAATTGAATACTACTTTCACCACCCCATCATCAGAGCTGCTGGCTGGATGACAAAATTACCCCCAAAAAGACACAAGACAGCCACAGAGGAGAAATAAACTAGAAGGGTCACCCAAACATATCAAGAGTGTTCAAACAGTCATAGTGTAATAAGGATGTCAAGTTGGCCTGAATCATGGTCATAATTGTAATAAGAAGAGATTATTAAAACATATACTACTATCCTATAAACCTTTATCTGAAATAAACTTTTGGCATTAAACTGTAAGACTCAAACAGTCCCTAGAGGGCACTATAACAAAAACATTTGTAAGAAACTTGGTCATGTAACCATATTGTTAGCCCCTAAAGGGCATAACCCCATGAAACAAAACAGGAGAATTTAATGAAGTGTAACCATATACTTAGCCCCTAGAGGGCGTTTTAGGGCTAGCAGGCCTACAACAATGATATTAAAAACAAGGCCTTTAAAACAAAACTTCTCCCAGCTGTAAAGCAAAAGTTGTAGCCATGAGAAAGCTTAAAAGACACTCAGTAGTTGGAGGAGTTATTATTTTGGGGTCCCCAATAACCTAGTATGGGGACCCAGAGATGATGTAGACAGAGCATTTTGAAGGTGGTCGCATTGTCCTAGGACCACCATAGGCTGAGTTATGAGCAAAAATGTTTTGTAAAAGTAATGTCCTGCAAAGCATTATGGAGCGAGTGCTGTGAATATTATAGCATGTTTACTGCAATTGTCAGAACAGCCCCTAGAGGACACCACAATAAAAATAGCTTTTGGAAGAAACATGGTCATGCAACCATACAGTCAGCACTTAGAGAATATAACCACATGAAAAGCAAGCATTTGCAGTGCAATAGGTCTTGCATTTTCTTGAGTTAGAGCTTTTGGCATTGTAAATTCAGAACTGGACTTTTCTTGTCACATAAATTAGTCAACCATGTCTCATAATTTTGTCTTTTCCTGCAATGTTTTGGTGGTCCCTGGCGGCTGCTGACATCAAAAACGTCTGAACAGAAATTGAAAAATAAGGCTGGAAAATTATTTTATTTGTATTTTAACAGAATGAAAAGTCTTCCAAGAGTTGTTGTCTCACATTTCAACAAAGCCCTAAATAAGTTAATAATAGCAGAGGATCCTGAGAAGATTTAAGGCCCCAGTAAAGGAGATAAGCAGTACCCTGTGTGCTATGTCCTGAGTGCTGGCAGGGAGAGGCGAAGCAAAGAAAGTTTCACATAATTGCTTCTAGGTTTAGCAGCATTCTACCAGAAAGGGCATATGGTGGCTTTTGTGAGCAGTTAGCTAAACACCTGTGTGTGTTCATTTAAAAAATAAGCTTATTTTAAGAGCCAGAGGTAAACAAGGACAGCACTGGAATAAAGCCAAAACAAATGTCAGCAACATGGGAAGAATGGAATGCTGCAATAAAACAGGCAGCTACCAGCCTAAAACACACACAGTGAAAAGGCAGCTACAAAGTAATAACAAAAAAAGTCTGTCACAGCAACTGATAAAGAAACCATAGTGGAATAGTACGGCAGTTGGTCACTGCTCTTAAACAGAAAAAGGAGGGAGAGAAAGGCAGAACTAACCATTAGCGAGCAAGAATTTTTAAAGGACACTGCAACCAACAAATGAAATCGCTTTAAGCCATAAGAAGTATACTAAAAGTATACACGAGGTCGAATGCTTACGCTCAACCTAAAAAACGAGAGAAAGTGTAACCATCTATGTAGTTTCTAGAGAGCATAGTGCATTACACATTTTCAAGGCTAGCAGGCTGATTGCAATGATATTACAAACAAGACCCATAAAACATAACTTCTTCCAGCTGTAAAACAAAAGTTCGAGCCATGAGAGATCTTAAAAAGATAATAAATGGTGGTGGGGGTTGTTATTGTGGAGTCCTCATTAGCATAGTGTGGGAGCCCAGGGATGATATATACAGAAAGAGCACGCCATGGTCAATGTTTTGAGGTTTGCCCCATTGTCCTAGGACCACCACAGGCTGAGTTATGAGCAATAATGTTTTGTAAAGTAATGCCCTGCAAAGCATCATTGGAAAAGTTTCTGTGCCACGAGTATTTTAGTATGTTGATATGACTGTAATGCTTAGAACAGCCCCTACAGGACACCACAATAAAAACAGCATTTCTAAGAAACATGGTCATGTAACTATCTAGTTATCCCCTAGGCGGCATAACCACACAAAAAGAAAGTGGCAGAATGTAATGCAGTGTAACCATATACTTAGCCCCTAGAGGGGCTACACACGGTTTCACAGGTAACAGGCATATAGCATATTACAAACAAGCCTCTTCAAACACAGGCTATTCCCAACTGTAAAACAAAAGTTCCAGCAGTAAGAGCTTATAAAGACACTCAGTGTTGGAAGGGATGATTATTTTGGAGTCCACACTAAGATAGTGTGGGGCCCCAGAGGTGACATAGACAGAAAGAGTGGGTCGTGCTGAACGTTTTGGTGGTGGTTGTAGGGGCTGAATTTCCCCAGGGTGTCTTCCAGTAGGAGAGAGCACCAAGATTTACTTAATAGAATACGAAGAGTCAGTGTTGGTCTTCAGTTTCATCAGTTTATTCGCTGCAGCGGGTTACAAACACAGGAGCACATGCGTCTCCTCTTGCAAATCAGTAGCAACCCCCAACCCATCTCCCTGGTTTCTTTTATACTGTAATTTCCACCTCCCTCCTCCTGCGTGTGTGCTTAGTTAAGTCCATATATTCCCCGAATGGTTTTAGCAAGATCAGCAGGATGCAGATTGCATCGCTAGCAGAAACAGTTTCAACTGACAGGATACAGATAACGTTTTATCGGAAAATATTTCGCAAACTGATAAGGTATAGGCGATGTCTCCAAAGAGGCGCCTTGAGCTAACAAGTTACGGATAACATCTCTAGGCTCTAAGTGTGAGCAAACAAAATTCTGAGTAAAGCAAGTCTAAAGGTCAAACAGAAAAACTGTTGTTGCAAGGTAAAATGCAGCTCTGCACATTCTCCATACATTAAAGAGAAATACACATTGCATACAAAATGAGGCCCTCCTGTCAAGTTAAGAACTTTCCGTTTCCACAAAACGCTCTTTTCGCCATGAGGTGAACATTTTTCATCTAAATTTCTATTTTACACATCTCATAAAACACTCCATCTTGAGCAAGCAAAGCATTTGTTGCATGTACATTAACGGGGTGGACGACAAGCTCCCATACATGTGGTACAAATGACTGGTAGACAATTTATACAGAAGCAAAACCCTAGCACTGCTACAACAATTATGGTAATCCTATGAAAACTTTCCAACCCCAAGTAGTAAGAATTCCCCAAACCACCCTTACACGGTCCATGTCCCGGTATCTTGATGTATTTCTCCCGCTATTTTGTGTAATTTATTTATTGCCAGGTGGACAGAAGGGGCATTATCCGGTATATATATGCAGCAGGACGACCCAATTATGCGGCATACACCACCACGGTCAGCCAGTATTATATCTAGGGCAACCCTGTGTTGAAGAGTTATTAACCTATTGGCTTGCATCTCAACAATTATGTTGGCTAATGCTCCTGCAGTCTCATTTATGGCAGCTTCAACCACACGGGTGAGTCTCCTAATGTCTCTACTCGAATGACCTGCTCCTACTGGGTACAACATTGCTAAAAAGAAATCTGTGGCTACCTCACCTGTTGGGTCTGTTTGGAAACTTCTCTTTTCTGTAGGTTATTATTTTTGTGGTAGCTAGGAGGTGCAATATAAACAGGGGGTGTAAGAAAGGCTAAAAAGCAAGTGCCAGACCATTCTGGTGGGAGGCGAATATAGGCATTCTTGCCACACTCAAAGACTGTGGCTGGTGTTGCTGCAAATTCATCAGGGCCTGTCTCATTCAATTGTAATGATGTCCTACATTTACTTCGGCCAATCCACTTCTGTCCCTGGCGAGAGAAACAGAGTGGGGCCTTCAAACCGGTCAGTATTACTCTAGTTCGTAGTCCCTTCTTTATTTCTGACGTGGTGTAGGAGCTATTATAACTTTCATATTCTTTTTCGTCCAGTTCATTGCCCCTCCTCCCATTGTCTATTCCGCATGTATTATTAAGTTTTGACAGGAAGTCAAGGAACCCGGTACTTCTTTTGTTATAAACCTTTTTAGGAGGAGTGCTGTTACTGCCATGAACTGACTTAGCCTGCAGGTACCATTAAAGGAAAAAGGAAGAGTGCCAAACTGCATACTACTCTCAGTGGAATGGGGAAGGAACCCACAAATGTAGCAATTATATTTATAAAAAATTTGCTGAACTGCCCCCATCATTTTAATAAGTGTTATTCATGTAATCCACCCTGTGGGCTTCCTTGTGGGGAGCTAACGTAACAAAGTGATGTTCAGGAGGGGGTGCAGTTGTCGGTAGCATCTTATGCATGGGAGCATGCCATTCAAGTGCGAAAAACGCTGCTAATGCAAGGGAGCACACGGAAAGCAATGTGGTAAATAATACAATACCCCTTTTTCACTTGTTCCCCCCTCTTTCCTCCCCAGTAACATTGCTATACCTATCCATTTCCCTATCTACTCTGTCAGGCACCATTTACAATAATCCCCAGTGTCCCTTGTTTCAAAGCCTCACTGATCAGCTTATGTACAGGTCCGGTCGTTGGCGGTCTTCACCACCAGCATGGGGTGCAGCCCTTCCTAGGACTCTTTCTTCTGTAAGTCTCTTTATAATTCACACAAGCTTTCCGTCTCAAACAGTATCTGGGTCCGATTAGTTCTTGTTCTAACAACTCAAGGGGAGAAGTGCTCTTATCTGCCTGTTCCTCAGGAGTCCTTACCTCCCCGTTCAGAACCACTTCTCCATCTCCAAAGGGTACCTGGTAGGGAATGTGTTCAGTCTCAGAGTCTGGCACATTGTTAAGTGCCCATTGATCATAGGGCAAAGGCAAAGGGCACTTCTTCATATGTGAGGCGTGAATCCAGTTCTTTTTACTGTCACACTTCACAGCAGTTTGGGTCACTAGAAGGATTTGGAATGAGCCCTTCCACCTGGGCTCAAGGCTGGATTTTTTCTGGAAGTTTTTCACAAATATCCAGTCCCCTGGCCTCAGGGAATGGCTGTCCCCCTCAAACCTCCTGGATAGTGTCTCCTTGACCTGTTTGTGAATAGAACGCAATTGTTCAGTGAGTTGCACACAATAATCCAAGAATAATGGATAATCAATGTCAGAGAACAGCTTTTTTCTAGACACCCCCCACAGATTGGCTGGTCGCCCCATTACAACTTCGTAGGGCGATATGTTAGCTCTAGAGTGTGGTGTATTTCTAATGGATAACAGTGCCATGGGGAGTGCATCTGGACACTTTAACTTTGTCTCAGCACATATCTTTGCCAATTTGCTCTTTAGGATACCATTGTAGCGTTCCACTTGGCCTGCTGCTTGTGGATGATAGGCACAATGAAACTTCTGTTGTATTTTCAAATCCCTACAGACCAAATCCATCACCTGTCCGGTGAAATGGCTGCCATTGTCACTCCAAATCGTTCGAGGCAGACCATACCTAGGAAACTACTCTTTCATCAGTACCTTGGCCGCACTGGCAGCGGAGCAATCAGTCAGCGGATAGGCCTCCACCCATCTACTGAAAGTGCACACCACTACCAGCATGTACCTTTTCTTGTTCACTCGTTCCATTTCCACAAAATCCATCTGTAGAACTTCAAACAGTAGGTCTGGGGGTGCAAAGTTTCCTTTAGGGACAAGGGTGCCCTTCCCTACATTGTATGTCTGGCATATTATGCATCTTTGTACATGTGATCGTGCACATTTAGTAATGTTCTTGTTGCACCAGACCTGGTCTAGCGTGTCCACTATACTCTGTGCACTGATGTGAGCTGGCACATGAGCTGAAGTAACAATAGCATTTACATATGCATTGGGTAACAACCACCTTTTCTTCCTTGTTTTATCCACCCAACACCCTTCTCTGTCCAAAGTGGCAATACTATGCCATAACTCAAGTTCTTCCGGTGTCGCTGTATCCTGGATGTCCTTTACACTGTCTAGTGTCTTATTCATCATGCCTACTTCTAGTATCCATCTAGCTGTCCCTGCCACGTACATGGGTGTCTGTTCACTCTGAGCTGTCTCTTTCGCTATTTGAACAGCATAGGTATTGCCTCTTCCCACATCATTCTCTATTTTCTTGTGGGCTGAACATTTTATCACTGCAATCTTACTGGGTAGTGTCAGGGCATTCAATAATCTCACAATCAAATCCCCATGTTGTATTTTCGCTCTTTGTGAAGTCATAAACCCTCTTTCTTCCCACAATTTTCCAAAGGAGTGTGCCACCCCAAAAGCATATTGCCTATCTGTAGACATTTACTCTTAACACCTGGCTCAGTTCGCAGGCTCTTGATAAAGCTATCAATTCTGCCGCTTGTGCAGAGTTTTGAGGTATTTTGTTAGTCTCTACTACCGTCTTGAGTGTAGTGATGGCATATGCAGCAGTAGCCATTCCACTGAGTAATTTGAAACAAGATCCATCCACAAACAGTTCCCCTTCCCAATCTTGCAGTGGTTGGTCAGTAAGGTCAACTCTCCCTTTCGTCTCTTCCGCAATGTGGTGTTAATGCAGTCATGAAAGTGTTTGTCAGAGAGATCTTTGTCTGGGAGGGGCAACACAGTGGCTGGATTTAGGACATTACATCTTCTGATGGTAATATGGGGTGCAAACAGCACCAACTCATATCCGGTCAATCTAGCATTGGTCAGATGTTGAGTCTGTTTTGTTTAATAAAACATCTACTGCATGTGGTACCATGACTGTCAATCGGTGGCCCAACACATACCCCTCACTCTGATTGACGGCACCCGCAGCACCTGCTACCGCCCTTAAGCATAGAGGCAATGCTCGGGCCACCGGATCCAACATGGATGAGAAGTATGCACATGGTCTGTTTTTTTCTCCATGTAACTGTGTTAGCAGGGCTAGACTGCATCCTTCATTTTCATGTACAAAAAGTGTAAATTATTTCTGTTAGTCTAGGGTGGCTATTACTGGTGCATTGCATAGAGGCCTTTTCAATTGTTCAAAAGCCTGCTTGCATTCCTGTGTCCATTGTGAAGGTACATGTACATCTTTGAGGGTGAGAGCTACTAATGGTTTGGCTATCAATGAGACATTTGGTATCCATTGTCTACAGTTTGAGGTAACTCCTATAAAAGTTTTCACCTCTTTCTGTGTACTAGGCCTTCTCAAGGCACCAGTGACTGAAATTCTTTGTGGATCAAGTCGTTTACCCCCCTTCAACAGGAGGTGCCCTAAGTAGGAGACTTCCTGTTGACAGAATTGTGGTTTGGGAAAGGATACTTTGTGATCAAATGTGCCAAAACCTGTACTGTGGAGTCTTTGCATTCATCAAGAGTTTCACCTGCCACTAGTATATCATCAATATACTGCAATAACACTGTGCCCTCAGGGAGCAGTGGGAAATCTAACTGACTTTTCAAAATCTGAGAGAAAATTGACAGACTCTCGTTATACCCTTGAGGAGCTCTACAAAATTTGTAACATTTGTGTCTTGGGATAAAGGAGAACAAATATTGACTTTCATCATCAATAGGAATGCAGAAGAAGGCATTCTTAAGATCGATGACTGACAAGTATTTGGCTGTGGGCAGAATCATGTTGAATAATGTGGTGACATCAGGGACAACAGGGAACTGTGGTACTACAATTTTATTAATGGCACGCAGATCAATAACTAATCTATATTCAGGTGGGGCATCAGGTGCCGTCTTCTTCACGGCAAGTAGAGGACTATTGCAGGGGCTGCCAAAACTTTCCTTAATTATTCCTTGGCGCAGCTTGTGTTGAACGACTTGGAACAGCCCTTCCTCTACCTCTGGGGCTAGCTTGTATTGGGGATTACGAGTTAGGGGAGCACCATCCCTTACCCATGTTTTAATGGGGTCCATTTTTACAGTACCAACGTCATTTTTGTCTGCGGCCCATAGGGAAGTGTTAATGGTACGCTACTCTGGGTGTGTGTCTAGGAGGGATGACACTAAATAGTTGCAGGTGGGACCCCATTTATTTGGATTGGCTATGGTAACATATACACCGTCTGGGGATCAATATATGTGGGCATGCAATTTTTTTAGGAGATCTAAACCAAGCAAATTCTCATGGCACCCCTTAGTTAGGACTAAAGAGTGTGGGACAGAAAACGGCCCAACAGTAATATCAAGTAGCTTGGAGATGGGGCTATGTACTAGTATTCCTGCGAATCCAAGCAAAATGTTTGTAGACCCAGAGAAGGGCACCCCAGGGAGAGAGTTGCACATTGCTGAAGTACGTGTGGCGCCAGTGTCTAACGGGAATGGATGATCCCTATTTTCTACATTCACAGATACATAGGGTCCTCGCTGTTCAACAGGTATGGCCACTCTCCCGTTACCCTCTCCTGGGCACCCCTATGACATATTGTCAGTATAGTCATCCACAGTGTAGGAAGTGTCAAAGTAATTTTGGCGCAGCTTTTGGTATTCAGCGTGTGTTTTGAAATCTTGTCTGGTAACTCCCCCCCTATTCACTGTCTGGTATTCCCGTCCATTTCCACTCTGACCTTGTTGTGTGGTCCCCTGTCGATCTGGACAAGCGTCTTTCCAATGTCCCTCCTTTTTGCAATAGGCACAAGCGTTTGGGCCTTTTGATCTCTGTCCCTTTTGCGCCGGGGCCACTGAGTGTCCCCGACCAACACCTCTTCCAAGTCCTCTTCCCCTCTGTCCCATGTTACCTTGATACTGCTGGGGAAATGACTGCACTATAAGGGCTTTTGTCCTTAAATCCTTTAATTTTTTATCCGTATGTTCCTTTCTAGCTTTAGACATATTTTCATAGTAGTTAGCCATAACTAACAATTCAGACGGATTTTCTTGTTGGCCACGTACTCTCTTGTTGTTTTAATAGCAATACAGACATCCTTCTGTAAATTAGATACAAATTTATCAGCAAACATTCGTTGTCCTGTCTATGTGTTAAGGTCCTGCGCACTAAAGGAGCGGAATATGTCCTCGAATCTGGAGAAAATATTTGACACTTCCTCATCTACCTTCTGTTTACAGGCGGCTAGTTTGTCCCAGTCTACATGTGTGCAGCGCACGATGGTCTGAAGGTGTTGTATAATGAGCGCGGGTAATGCGCACAAACGGTCGCTGGGTAGGGCGTCTGGCGCTTGCGTGGTGTCATCATTTTCTAACTGTGCCCAAGTAGCATCATTCACTCTCTTTATTTCTGCCAAATCATGAGCCGGAGTAATGTACCAAAGAACATCTCTTTATCTTCAAATGTCATTATGGACATACTGCTGGCAGCTTCTAATTCCTCATAAAACAAAGTAGGGTTTTTTCTGTAGTCAGGAAAACTTTTCCTAATACTGAGGAGTTCTGAACATTGCCAAGGGGTATATACATAATGTTGAGGGAATGTTCCATTAGCCCCTGGTAGCTGGTGAAGTACACGCATGGGGATTTGGTGAGTGAGAGCCTTTACTGTTTGAGTATGCTTAAGACACTGTTTGACAGCAGTAAAAAAAAAATCTGGTCCCTTTTCATCCCTATACAGACTATATTCATCTACCGGCATGTCTGCGGGGAATTCAAACCCTGCCTCTTCACACTGGCGCCGTAAAATTTTCTGTATACATTGAAGTATAATACTCTGTTGGAAATCAGTGTAATTTCTAAACTGGTGTAGTATTCCTGCTCTATCTTTGTCCTTGTTCTCATTCATCCAATCATTTGCAATAGCTAGACCCAGAAGTCCTCCCTGAAGTCAAATCCTCTTTGCTAAGTCTAAGCATGGGAAACTTTATGTCAAAGTCATTTTTCTCGTGACATAAGATTGGTCTCGAAGTACTCCCCCACGAAGATGCTTGTACTCTGGGCCCAGATGGGACAGTATGGGTGGAACTGGTGCCAGTGGAAAAAGAGGGGGTACTAGTGGTAGTTGTTGTGAAAGGGGCTGAAGTAATGCTATATGTTAGAGGTGGCTGGGAGAGGTAACCGTCACGGCCACATTCTGGCCGCCATGTTCCATTAGGACATTGTCATTTTCGTTTTGGGGTATGGGAGGTGCATGAACTATAATAGGAGTGTAAGGTGGAGGGGGGTTATCAAGAAGATGTAACAATGGGCCATGGGGTTTTGGATGTTATTCTTTCATTAACTTTTGGTGCACTGAGGGATACATCTTACTTGTAGTTATCCTAAATTCCCTGTGCCCCTCTTCTATATTCTGTGCTCTCTGTTGGTGAGTGTAAAGAAATGGCTCCCTGTTGCAGTTACCCCCCACTTTTTGCCTGATACTGATGCTGACTTGACTGAGAAGTGTGCTGGGACCCTGCTAACCAGGCCCCAGCACCAGTGTTCTTTCACCTAAAAATTTACCATTGTCTCCACAATTGGCACAACCCTGGCACCCAGGTAAGTCCCTTGTAACTGGTACCAAGGGCCCTGATGCCAGGGAAGGTCTCTAAGGGCTGCAGCATATCTTATGCCACCCTGGGGACCCCTCACTCAGCACAGACACACTGCTTGCCAGCTTGTGTGTGCTAGTGGGGATAAAATGACTAAGTCGACATGGCACTCCCCTCAGGGTGCCATGCCAACCTCACACTGCCTGTGGCATAGGTAAGTCACCCCTCTAGTAGGCCTTACAGCCCTAAGGCAGGGTGCACTATACCACAGGTGAGGGCATAGGTGAATGAGCACTATTCCCCTGCAGTGTCCAAGCAAAACCTTAGACATTGTAAGTGCAGGGTAGCCATAAGAGTATATGGTCTGGGAGTCTGTCAAAAACAAACTCCACAGTTCCATAATGGCTACACTGAATACTGGGAAGTTTAGTATCAAACTTCTCAGAATAATAAACCCACACTAATGCCAGTGTTGGATTTATTAAAAAATGCACACAGAGGGCATCTTAGAGATGCTCCCTGTATTTTACCCAATTGTTCAGTGCAGGACTGACTGGTCTGTGCCAGCCTGCTGCTGAGAGACGAGTTTCTGACCCCATGCGGTGAGAGCCTTTGTGCTCTCTGAGGACAGAAACAAAGCCTGCTCTGGGTGGAGGTGCTTCACACCTCCCCCCTGCAGGAACTGTAACACCTAGCAGTGAGCTTCAAAGGCTCAGGCTTCGTGTTACAGTGCCCCAGGGCACTCCAGCTAGTGGAGATGCCCGCCCCCTGGACACAGCCCCCACTTTTGGCGGCAAGTCCAGGAGAGATAATGAGAAAAACAAGGAGGAGTCACTGGCCAGTCAGGACAGCCCCTAAGGTGTCCTGAGCTGAAGTGACTCTAACTTTTAGAAATCCTCCATCTTGCAGATGGAGGATTCCCCCAATAGGGATAGGAATGTGACCCCCTCCCCTTGGGAGGAGGCACAAAGAGGGTGTACCCACCCTCAGGGCTAGTAGCCATTGGCTACTAACCCCCCAGACCTAAACACGCCCTTAAATTAAGTATTTAAGGGCTTCCCTGAACCTAAGAATTTAGATTCCTGCAACTTACCGAAGAAGAGGACTGCTGAGCTGAAAAACTCCTGCAGAAGAAGAAAGAAGACACCAACTGCTTTGGCCTCAGTCCTACCGGCCTGTCTCCTGCCTTCCAAAGAAAACTGCTCCAGCGACGCTTTCCCTGGGACCAGCGACCTCTGAATCCTCAGAGGACTGCCCTGCTTCCAAGAGACCAAGAAACTCCCGAGAACAGCGGCCCTGTTCAACAAAGACTGCAACTTTGTATCCAGAGGAGCAGATTTAAAGACCCCTGCAATCCCCGCAAGAAGCGTGAGACTTGCAACACTGCACCCGGCGACCCCGACTCGACTGGTGGAGAACCAACACCTCAGGGAGGACCCTCCGGCGACTCCGAGACTGTGAGTAACCAAAGTTGTCCCCCTTGAGCCCCCACAGCGACGCCTGCAGAGGGAATCCCCAGGCTCCCCCTGACCACGACTTCCTGGCTCTAAAATCCCGACGGCTGGAAAAGACCCTGCACCCGCAGCCCCCAGCACATGAAGGATCGGAACTCCAGTGCAGGAGTGACCCCCAGGAGGCCCTCTCCCTTGCCCAGGTGGTGGCTACCCCGAGGAGCCCCCCCCCTTGCCTGCATCGCTGAAGAGACCCCTTGGTCTCTCATTGAAACCTATTGAAAACCCGACGCATGTTTGCACACTGCATCCGGCCGCCCCAGTGCCGCAGAGGGTGTACTTTTTGTGTGAGCTTGTGTCCCCCCCCGGTGCCCTACAAAACCCCCCTGGTCTGCCCTCCGAAGACGCGGGTACTTACCTGCTGGCAGACTGGAACCGGGGCACCCCCTTCTCCATTGAAGCCTATGTGTTTTGGGCACCACTTTGAACTCTGCACCTGACCGGCCCTGAGCTGCTGGTGTGGTGACTTTGGGGTTGCTCTGAACCCCCAACGGTGGGCTACCTTGGACCCCAATTTGAACCCCGTAGGTGGTTTACTTACCTGCAAGAACTAACATTACTTTACCTCCCCCAGGAACTGTGAAAATTGCACTGTGTCCACTTTTGAAATAGCTATATGTGTTTTATGTAAAAAGTATATATGCTATTGTGATTATTCAAAGTTCCTAAAGTACTTACCTGCAATACCTTTCAAATGAGATATTACATGTAGAATTTGAACCTGTGGTTCTTAAAATAAACTAAGAAAAGATATTTTTCTATAACAAAAACCTATTGGCCTGGAATTGTCTCTGAGTGTGTGTTCCTCATTTATTGCCGGTGTGTATGTACAACAAATGCTTAACACTACTCCTTGGATAAGCCTACTGCTCGACCACACTACCACAAAATAGAGCATTAGTATTATCTCTTTTTGCCACTATCTTACCTCTAAGGGGAACCCTTGGACTCTGTGCATACTATTCCTTACTTTGAAATAGTGCATACAGAGCCAACTTCCTACATTGGTGGATCAGCGGTGGGGTACAAGACTTTGCATTTGCTGGACTACTCAGCCAATACCTGATCACACGACAAATTCCCAAAATTGTCATTAGAAACTGATTTTTGCAATTTGAGCTATTTTTCTAAATTCTTAAAAGTCCTGCTAGGGCCTTGTGTTAGTCCCTGTTTAGCATTTCCTTTTAGTGTTTAAAAGTTTTGTGAAAGTTTGAATTAGAACCTAGAACTAGTTTTAGATTCTTAAAAAGTATTCCAACTTTTAGAAGCATAATGTCTAGTACAGAGATGAATGTGGTGGAACTCGACATCACCCCTTACCTCCATCTTAAGATGAGGGCGCTAAGGTCACTCTGTAAAATAAAGAAAATAACAATGGGCCCCAGACATTCCAAAATACAGCTCCAAGAGCTTTTGGCAGAGTTTGAAAGAGCCAACCCCTCTGAGGATGGCAACACAGAGGATGAAGATAGTGACTTGGAGGGCAATTCCCCCCTTCCAGTCCTACTTAGAGAGAACAGGGCTGCTCAAGCCCTGACTCCAAACATAATAGTCAGAGATGCTGTTTCCCTCACAGGAGAGACCAACATCTCTGAAATCACTGAGGATAACTCCAGTGAAGAGGACATCCAGTTAGCCAGGATGGCCAAGAGATTGGCTCTGGAAAGACAGATCCTAACCATAGAAAGGGAAAGAAAAGAGATGGGCCTAGGACCCATCAATGGTGGCAGCAACATAACTAGGGTCAGAGATTCTCCTGACATGTTGAAAATCCCTAAAGGGATTGTAACTAAATATGAAGATGGTGATGACATCACCAAATGGTTCACAGCTTTTGAGAGGGCTTGTGTAACCAGAAAAGTGAACAAATCTCACTGGGGTACTCTCCTTTGGGAAATGTTCACTGGAAAGTGTAGGGATAGATTCCTCACACTCTCTGGAAAAGATGCAGAATCTTATGACCTCATGAAGGGAACCCTGATTGAGGGCTTTGGATTCTCCACTGAGGAGTATAGAATTAGATTCAGGGGGGCTCAAAAATCCTCGAGCCAGACCTGGGTTGATTTTGTAGACTACTCAGTGAAAACACTGGATGGTTGGGTAACTGGAAATGAAGTGCATGACTATGTTGGGCTTTATAATTTGTTTATGAAAGAACACATTTTAAGTAACTGCTTCAATGAAAAGTTGCATCAGTATCTGGTAGACCTAGGTCCAATTTCTCCCCAAGAATTGGGAAAGAAGGCGGACCACTGGGTCAAGACTAGGGTAACCAAAACTTCCACTGGGGGTGACCAAAAGAAAGGGGTTACAAAGCCTCCCCAGGAGAAAGTGGGTGACACTAGAAATCAAGAAAAAGAGTCCTCTGTAGGCCCCCAAAAACCAGACCAGGTGGGTGGGCCCCAAGACACAACCCAAAACAAAGGTGGGTACCAGGGTAAGAACTGGGATGCCACTAAGGCATGGTGCCATAACTGTAGACAGACAGGGCACCACACCAAGGACACTTCTTGTCCCAAAAACAAACCCCCTAGCAAAATCCCAGGGGTGACCAGTGTAGCCATTGGGGATGACTCCTCAGATGAGGAGGTCTTCATAGCCTTCAACTGGAAAAAGGGCCCAACAGGTGAGTTGGAGATTCCAGAGGGAAGTAGACACTTCCACCACCTACTGGTGAATGGAATCCCAGCCACTGCCCTGAGAGACACTTGTGCCAGTCACACTATTGTGCATGACAGGCTGGTGTTCTCAAACCAGTACATCCCAGGTGAGATGGCCAGAGTAAGAGTTAGCCCAGACAGGGTCACTGATAGGCCTGTGGCTTTTGTGCCCATAGAAGTGGGTGGGACTTTTAGCTGGAGAAGGGTGGTAGTCAGTACAGACCTCCCCCTTGATTGTCTCCTTGGAAATGACTACCCAGAGGTTAGTCAGAACCCAAGAGAGGAACTGGTCCAGTGCCAGTCCTCTCCCAAGGATTCTAGAGATCCTGCCCCTGCAGTAACTGCAAGCAGGCCCCAGAAGAAAAAGAAAAGAAAACAGTGTAGGAAGGGTGGACAACCTTTAGCCAAGGTTCCAGCAAGCCAAGGAGATTCTGCTCCAGTAGTGGAGAACTCCACAAGTGGCACTGGTAACGTCCAACCTGACCCACAAGAAGTCCTGGCTAGTCAGGCAACTGTTAAGCCTGAGTGGGTGGCTCCTCCGCTAACAGAAGAAAGAGTGGAAGAAGGGTGTTTACTACAAGATGTGGTAACCCCCCACTCTAATACAGCAGACAGGCACCCTGAACCCAAAGAAGCCTGCAACTTAGCCCCTTCCCTTGTAGGTGAAGAGCTAAAGGTGTGGTTCTGGGCACTGACAGCTGTCAGTGGCCTCTGCTGGGTGTTAGCCTTTATGGCTGCACTATCCTTGGCATGGTGGTCTGACCCCATGCCAAATAGCAAGTTAGGCCCCCTGACCCTGTTGGTCATGGTGGGGTTACTCCAGCTCTGGGTAACCTCTTTGGGTAAGCTAGGGGTGACCCTGGCTAAGATAAGATTAGCAGAGGTGGATACCTCTAGCCCCAAAATAGAGAGAATGGGTGAAGACATAAAAAGCACAGACAAGAGGCAGTTCAGATTAGGTCCTATCACTGTGGAAGTGGGTCAGTTCCCCAGAGGGAATGACCTGAACAGGAGGATGTAAGGCAGAGTAGGTCCTGCAACAAACCAGCCTATTTCCTCTACTCTTCCTCGCCTGACAGACTAGGAAGACTCTCCCAGCTTTGGTTGAGTCTCCTGGCCTGTGGGCTGGGGGGGGCTTGTGTAAAGAAATGGCTCCCTGTTGCAGTTACCCCCCACTTTTTGCCTGATACTGATGCTGACTTGACTGAGAAGTGTGCCTGGACCCTGCTAACCAGGCCCCAGCACCAGTGTTCTTTCACCTAAAAATGTACCATTGTCTCCACAATTGGCACAACCCTGGCACCCAGGTAAGTCCCTTGTAACTGGTACCCCTGGTACCAAGGGCCCTGATGCCAGGGAAGGTCTCTAAGGGCTGCAGCATATCTTATGCCACACTGGGGACCCCTCACTCAGCACAGACACACTGCTTGCCAGCTTGTGTGTGCTAGTGGGGATAAAATGACTAAGTCGATATGGCACTCCCCTCAGGGTGCCATGCCAACCTCACACTGCCTGTGGCATAGGTAAGTCACCCCTCTAGTAGGCCTTACAGCCCTAAGGCAGGGTGCACTATACCACAGGTGAGGGCATAGGTGCATGAGCACTATGCCCCTACAGTGTCTAAGTAAAACCTTAGACATTGTAAGTGCAGGGTAGCCATAAGAGTATATGGTCTGGGATTCTGTCAAAAACAAACTCCACAGCTCCATAATGGCTACACTGAATACTGGGAAGTTTAGTATCAAACTTCTCAGAATAATAAACCCACACTAATGCCAGTGTTGGATTTATTAAAAAATGCACACAGAGGGCATCTTAGAGATGCCCCCTGTATTTTACCCAATTGTTCAGTGCAGGACTGACTGGTCTGTGCCAGCCTGCTGCTGAGAGACGAGTTTCTGACCCCATGCGGTGAGAGCCTTTGTGCTCTCTGAGGACAGAAACAAAGCCTGCTCTGGGTGGAGGTGCTTCACACCTCCCCCCTGCAGGAACTGTAACACCTAGCAGTGAGCTTCAAAGGCTCAGGCTTCGTGTTACAATGCCCCAGGGCACTCTAGCTAGTGGAGATGCCCGCCCCTGGACACAGCCCCCACTTTTGGCGGCAAGTCCAGGAGAGATAATGAGAAAAACAAGGAGGAGTCACTGGCCAGTCAGGACAGCCCCTAAGGTGTCCTGAGCTGAAGTGACTCTAACTTTTAGAAATCCTCCATCTTGCAGATGGAGGATTCCCCCAATAGGGATAGGAATGTGACCCCCTCCCCTTGGGAGGAGGCACAAAGAGGGTGTACCCACCCTCAGGGCTAGTAGCCATTGGCTACTAACCCCCCAGACCTAAACACGCCCTTAAATTAAGTATTTAAGGGCTTCCCTGAACCTAAGAATTTAGATTCCTGCAACTTACCGAAGAAGAGGACTGCTGAGCTGAAAAACCCCTGCAGAAGAAGAAAGAAGACAACAACTGCTTTGGCCCCAGTCCTACCGGCCTGTCTCCTGCCTTCCAAAGAAAACTGCTCCAGCGACGCTTTCCCTGGGACCAGCGACCTCTGAATCCTCAGAGGATTGCCCTGCTTCCAAGAGACCAAGAAACTCCCGAGAACAGCGGCCCTGTTCAACAAAGACTGCATCTTTGTATCCAGAGGAGCAGATTTAAAGACCCCTGCAATCCACGCAAGAAGCGTGAGACTTGCAACACTGCACCCGGCGACCCCGACTCGACTGGTGGAGAACCAACACCTCAGGGAGGACCCTCCGGCGACTCAGTGCCGCTGAGGGTGTACTTTTTGTGTCAGCTTGTGCCCCCCCCCCGGTGCCCTACAAAACCCCCCTGGTCTGCCCTCCGAAGACGCGGGTACTTACCTGCTGGCAGACTGGAACCGGGGCACCCCCTTCTCCATTGAAGCCTATGTGTTTTGGGCACCACTTTGAACTCTGCACCTGACTGGCCCTGAGCTGCTGGTGCGGTGACTTTGGGGTTGCTCTGAACCCCCAACGGTGGGCTACCTTGGACCCCAATTTGAACCCCGTAGGTGGTTTACTTACCTGCAAGAACTAACATTACTTTACCTCCCCCAGGAACTGTGAAAATTGCAGTGTCCACTTTTGAAATAGCTATATGTGTTTTATGTAAAAAGTATATATGCTATTGTGATTATTCAAAGTTCCTAAAGTACTTACCTGCAATACCTTTCAAATGAGATATTACATGTAGAATTTGAACCTGTGGTTCTTAAAATAAACTAAGAAAATATATTTTTCTATAACAAAAACCTATTGGCCTGGAATTGTCTGAGTGTGTGTTCCTCATTTATTGCCTGTGTGTATGTACAACAAATGCTTAACACTACTCCTTGGATAAGCCTACTGCTCGACCACACTACCACAAAATAGAGCATTAGTATTATCTCTTTTTGCCACTATCTTACCTCTAAGGGGAACCCTTGGACTCTGTGCATACTATTCCTTACTTTGAAATAGTGCATTCAGAGCCAACTTCCTACAGTGAGCATAATCAGCTAGTTTTTGAGCTGGGGACTTATTTTGTCCTTCCATTCGTTCTTTCATTTCCTTCATTCTAACCTTTCCTGCTTCTTTCTCCCCGGTGCGATAACAATCCCACATGGCTCCCCGTACTTTCTATTTATTCAACATTTGTTCAAGATAATAACGTTTTTCATTATCCTAAGAGCCATTAAATGGCCAGGGCCTTTCCCCTCCTTTCCTTGTATACTTGTGCCCTAATGGGCCCCAGAGGGTCGGACCCGCACTGTATGTTTTTTTTTTATTTTTTTTTAACACAAACCAAGGCTTACCTCATCTGGCACAGGTTTTGACTCATCCAGACTGAAGGACCCGACACAACAACAACAATTAGAAGTGCATTTCTTGAGCTTACTCATCCTTATCCTAAAAGCGGATGATGGGCATGAGAAGGTCTTTTACCAAACCAAATACCTAGGTCAACAATATCTCAAAGCCAAGTATTCAAGATGTCCAGAATCGCCCTAAAAAGGTGACATAGAAGAGTCTCACCAATTAAATGCAGTCAAGTGGCGTGGTCAAGTCAGGGGCCTGGTCTTCGTATTCTCAAGACTCAATGTCGTCTACCCTCCTACTGGTTCTCAGAGGAAGAAATTATTTACAGATGGATGGATGATGGGAACGTTGGATGGCAGCTGCAAGAAACACGTCTTATAGCAGGAGCCCCCATGATCCGCTGTCTCTGGTCTCCTCCGTCTGTCACAGGCTTCTAGTCTGTCGAATTTCTAGCCATGAGTCTCAGCAGCGGTGCCTCCATTTGTAGGGGCTGAATTTCCCCAGGGTGTCCTCCAGTAGGAGAGAGCACCAAGATTTACATAATAGAATACGAAGAGTCAGCG
Source organism: Pleurodeles waltl (assembly GCF_031143425.1). Classification (NCBI taxonomy): domain Eukaryota; kingdom Metazoa; phylum Chordata; class Amphibia; order Caudata; family Salamandridae; genus Pleurodeles; species Pleurodeles waltl. The sequence goes on along the minus strand of NC_090449.1, from coordinate 480,374,855 downwards.
TTGGTCTTCAGTTTCATCAGGTTATTCGCTGCAGCGGGTTACAAACAAAGGAGCACATGTGTCTCCTCGTGGAAAGCAGTAGCAACCCCCAACCCATCTCCCTGGTCACTTTTATACTGTAATTTCCACCTCCCTCCCCCAGCCTGTGTGCTTAGTTAAGTCCATATATGTGCATAACTCTTCCCCGAATGGTTTTAGCAAGATCAGCAGGATGCAGATTGCATCGTTACCAGAAACTGTTTCAACTGACAGGATACAAATAACGTCTTATCGGAAAATATTTTGCAAACTGATAGGCGATGTCTCCACTGAGGCGTCTTGAGCTAACAAGTTACTGATAACATCTCTAGGCTCAAAGTGTGAGCAAACAAAATTCTGAGTAAAGCAAGTCTAAAGGTCAAACAGAAAAAATGTTGTTGCAAGCAAAATGCAGCTCTGCAAGTAGTCCATACATTAAAGAGAAATACACATTACATACAAAATGGAGCCCTCATGTCAAGTTAAGAACTTTCCGTTTCCCCATGATGCCATTGTCCTAGGCCCACCACAGAGTTATAAGTAAAAATGTTTTGTAAATGTAATGCCCTGCAAAGCATTATGGGGCAAGTTTCCCGAGTGCAGTGAATATTGTAGTGCTGGGAGAGACACTTTTACTTTGAGGATTTCTGTTTTCCGTAAAGCGTTTACCAATTTCAAGTGTATAAAGGGGAGTGCCACAAGAAATGACTTGGATTAGGTAACTGTGAACAATGTGACCAGTGCTCCAATATCACCTATCGAATTCACACTGTTGTGCCCGTTTGTGGTGTGAGCATCATGGCCTCCATGCAGCACAAAGGGTAAAGACAAAAGAAAAAAAAGTTTGCGCATGCTGAAGTATATTGTCAACCGTGCAATAATCCATGTAACGGCAGTCTGCAAGGCTGTGACAACATTACAAAATGTGCTGCATTATTCTGCATAATTTGCCTTTTCTTGCTCCATAATTTGGCCCTCCATTGCAGCATAATTCCAGTGGTATTGCTTATATCCTTGGGTCTGTGGGTCTGTGGGATCATAGCATAGTAGTTCCAATTGGTCATTAAAGTACACCATGTTTTGTAACCAATTTTGTACTCTGGGTCGGCTGTCTTTTCTCCACTGACAGGATAACAATCTCTTCACCAGCAGCAGCACCACCAGCAAGACAAATCACCTTATAGAGCTCAGAACATTTTTATTATATCCCATTATAGTAATTTTAGGGGTTACATCTACCACATCGTCTATCATAGTCAACAATACACCACTCACTTCAGGTTAGTATTCTGGCACCTTCACACTAGTTGTTGGAAATCCACACCTGGGATCCTGCATTTAGTGCAACGGCAGTGTTCTCTAGGTTTGTTTGTTTAGAAATAGTGTGCCAGGGGTGCGATAAGCAGTATATGTTTGTCTGTTTCAGTGTGGGGACAAGCAGAAATAATGTTAGTATTTTTTACTCTGGGGCTTCTTGTGGGAAAGTCGGGTATTCTGGAAATGTACCTGATGGGAATATATCGTCCATCGTATGTAAACCCCCATCTTTCTAATTGTCGGAGAGTATTTGCATTGTAAGTGAGCGAGTGTGATTGGCCTGTTTAGGGGAATAGTGTATTTGGGAGATGAGTCTTCTACAAGTTTTATCCCATGCGGCTTGCACACATGCTACTGTGTCGATCTCCATTTAGGTGCATCTTGGAGTTCTGTCCCCACAACGTTGTCATCGGATTGGTTGTTCACCACGTTCATTTTCCAGGTGTGCCATGTTTGGGAGAGGATAGTACTAGGACTGCCCAAAGTGCTCTTGGGCACACATGCAGTACAGTTCGAGGTCAGGGACAGCTAGGCCGCCTGTTCATAAGGTGGTAGTCCAGGTCAGTGGGAAGTCCAGATTGCGGGGTTGGGTGGTTGGTGTCAGCAGAAATATTGGGGATTTGTTCCAGTTAATCACAACCACCCGGAACAGAGTAAATTCCAGTATGACAAGGCTGAGGTTCTGCCCGGGTTAGTCAGATAAAGTGTGATGTCGGCATATAATGGGATGATTAATTTGCTAGGGGAGAACATCAGCCATGCAGCTAGCGAATTGCGCAATCCGAAGGTTCTGAGGCAAGTGCATAGAGTATAGGAGATAGGCAGCATCTTTAGTGAGTGCCTCAACCAATAGTAAATGGTTCCAAGAGCAGGCTGCTAATTGTAATCCAGGCAGGTGGAGTAGTGTACATTAGCCATACACAACCATTTGATTTAGCTGCATCTAAAAAATAAAAACAATGGCCACTGTTTCCTGCCTGTTGTCTAACTGATGTATAAGGGCAAATAAGGTTCTCTGATCCAGAAGGACTGGCCCAGGCAGCAGAAAGAGCAGCCTGTTCACCAGCTTCTGGCCAGGATTTTTGTGTCTATATTTATTATTATATACCATGAAGGAGGGAGGGAGAAATGATACAGGGTTCCGCTCACCTTCCTAAACATCTAACCATTTGAAAACAACAGAAGGGAACTCCTGCCATGCTTAGCCAATCTCTCTGTACCCATCCAAGGTATCACCCCTGGGTGTTAAAGGGGAATCTCCCCACTGGGATTCCCTGTGGCATGCTTCATCATGGAGTCCTGTCCAGATACCTAGTGTATCTGGACGGACTCAACCTTGGTAGCCACAGGAGCTCTTTGGTAATTGTGTGGGATCCCAAATGTAAAATAGTCTAGAGTGCCCTGAGGGTTACTTTTATTTTCAGAGGACACCCTGATGAAATTAAAAACAGATGGAGATACACCTGATACTTATTAATAACAGTGGTCATTATGAGTCTGGGTGGTCAGGCAGTTTACCCATCTTAAGTGTTATAAGTATCACTTCAGCATTGGCAGCAAGGTGACATATATTTCAAAGTCTTGTTGTATACTTGTAACAACTGAGGTGCCAGCAATGTTGCATATTGTTCATAAAATTCATCAGGGAATAATGGAAGGAGTCCTGCAATGTCCCGGACCTCCTCCACTGTGAGCGGTTCCTCCAGAAACTGTCTCTGAGGTCTCTCGATCCATGCTATCTTATACAGTCAAAATACCGTTCAATCTGGTCTGGTGTTTGACTTATACAGAACGTTTAAAGGCCAGCGTAGTAGTCCACTATTTCAGTAGTATGTTGTCTGCCTCTTGGACCACAGTGCCATCATCTCTTTGTAGCTGCGATATAAATTTCAGGTCGCGCCTACATAAATTTCAAGCCGCACTAACATATTGAGAGTCCTACTGGGTCTCTCCGCTTCCCCGAGTGTTCTAGCCTTGGCATGTTTGTGGAGATGACTAACCTCCATTTTTGCTGCCTCTATAAAGTCAGTCCTTTTCCCCTAAATAAGTGGAAATTGGGGATGGTGGAGTGGTGCACCTCTAATGTCTTGAGCTTGCGCTCTAGCTGGTTGCGGTTGGTGCGGAGTGCAGTCTGCACTCTACACTATTTAGATACAGATTTCACACACATATGCTTGAAACACCTCCCAGAGCTTTCCGGGTGATTGCACCAAGCCGTCATAGTCTTTGAGATAATCCTGAATTTTACTTCTTAGTTCCTCTGTGAATGTGATGTCAAGCAGGGACTGTGTGGGGAGACGATAGGACAAGGCACAGTGTTCAGGGTTGTAATTGTGAGCGTGACAGGTGCATGGTCAGATAGTGTACGGGGTAGGTGATTTACTCCCTTCGTCCACCCATATAAGTCTGGTGAACTTAGCTAGTATTCTAGTTTCTCACATTCTGTAGGCTGTGGGTGCGTATGTTCCTGTCATTCTAATGGGGAATCTGTCTCTCCATAAATCATGTAACACAAAGGTGTCTATGATACTTTTTAGGGCAGTGTCAGCTGCATAGTGTGTGCATGCCATGGGGTTAGAGCAGTCTAGCTGTCTGTTCAATATTAGGTTAAATTCACCTTCCAAAGTGTGTCGTGTAGTGCATTTGTACAAGGTACCATATAAAGTCCGGGTCATGTGTGTTGGGGTTATAGGACTGGAGAAGCCTAAGGTGTTTGCCCCCTATCACTGACTGCATGATGTTTTATCTCCCCTGAGGGTCATTATCCTCATACAGTAGTTTAACTGGTAGTCCACGTTTAACCAGTAGCGCTGTTCCTTGGGCATATGAGGCATAGTTGGAAAATGAGCAGTGACCACTCCATTTGCATGCCAAGGAAGGAGGTTGTCTGTGTCCTAATGTGTTTCTCTTGAAGTAGTAAAGTGTCAGTTTTGTGACTATTAAGGTACGCCAGCATCTGTTGCAACGTGCAAGGATTATTCAGCCCTAGCACATTCAACATGAGGAGTCAGACAGGGAAGTATGTGCCGCCTCCGATGTCTATGTATATCCAACCAAGGAGATAGTTTGTTGGAGGGACCTGTTTGGTGCTGTGCACCCACATCGGTGTTTGAATAATATGAGTTAGATGTGTTTATGGTGAGCACTGTGCAGGTATGTATAAGCTTCCAGTGTATCCATCCCCCCTCTGCACACCAGCCACCCTAACCTGCCAGTGAAATGTCCACCAATACTTAGTACATTAAACAATCTTTGCATCAAAATAATATCAACAGCCATATGTCTACTTTCTCATCTCAATATAGTGCTTACCCTGAGAGGGGAATCCAGAGTGCAGCCTGTCCACACATCTTACCTTGGAAGTATCTGCCAGCCACAATATAGGAAATAACAAGACAGCACAATATCACAAATGAACTGTAATGTAACCAAACATGTTAGCTGTGTGCATGTCCCCAGCCAGACAACATTGCTGATGTACCCTCTTTGAGTATGTATCGCATCAGCTTGTCTATGCAGCGGCTGGGAAGGAGGGCCTAGGCTCCTCCCAATGCACGACAAGTTCTGCCCGGTCCAGGCGTATCTCATGTGAATAGTGATTCAAATAGGTCTAGCATGAGGTGACCGACTGGGGCACCCCACATGCAGGCACACATTCAGTCCTTCATTCTCTGTTGCTCGCATCTGCCTCTGGTGTCGATAATCCAGGGGTGTTGCTGATCTCGCATCCTTGAGGAGCTTTCTCACAAATGGCACGGCTTTCTGTGGTGATGCAGATAGGTTTTTTGTCTTTTGGACTACTTTGAGACCTACACTGTATAGGATTGCATACTGCATGCCAGGCTGGCACAGCTTACACTTGTTGTGTAGGTATTCTCTGCAGCTTTCTTGTACTGCCAGGGTAAAGTCCAGGAGTATGGAGAGGAAGGAGCGCTCATGCGTTAACATCTGCTTTTCGTTGGCCAGGCGGGGGCCTGTATTCCTGTCACGACAGTTGAACAGTCTGGCAATAATTGGACATGGAGTTGCAGCAGGTGAGGGTTTATAGCCAAGTGAGCAGTGGGCTCTCTTTACCTCGAACAGTGGTGAAAAGCTATCAGCTCCTCGCAGCTATTGTAGGAGGGTTTCCACATAGTTTGGCATATCTTTTTTTCCCATTTTTGGCAAAACCGATGGAGAAACGTGTGACTAGCCAAATGAGGAAGTACCTAGAGGATCATCAACTAGTCAACCCCTCTCAGAATGGTTTTAGGCCGACTCATAGCACAGAGACAGCATTGCTTAAGGTGACTGAGGAGCTCCAGTTGTATGAGGGAGGTTCTGCCAGGCAAATCTTAAAGTGCAGCTTTTGATGCCGTATCCCACACTGTTGGAGAGACTGAATGAGATTGGGATTCAGGGTAAGGCACTGGTCTTGCTCACCCCCATTCCCTTTTTTTTCATTTCAGGTCATATCCTTACCATTTACTTCAACTAAGCGCCAGATGGAGTTACAGGGATTTGTCAATATTCAGCCTTAAGGCTTTATATTAGGCCACTAGCAGAAATTGTGAAACTCTTTGGGTTGTCTTTAGCATCATATGTGGATGACACCCAACTTGACTGTATCACTACCTCACAAGGGGGTAGAAGGGTCCTGTAATTTTTAGGACCGGTATGTTTGCTGTGGCAGAATAGATGCATTCCATCTACTTGAAGTTAAAAGCAAAAAAAAAAAAAAAAACAGAAATGTGGCGGCAAGACTGCTATATCACATGCGAGGACCTCATTCAGTACAACAGCAGCTCCGCACCCTGACTTGCCTCCCTGTGGTAAAGTGTGTTCAGTTTACGGTGCTGCATGTGGCTCACCTAGTTCTTAACCAGGTGGAAGCGCCAAACTTGTTCTCCTTACTTCACCCGTACTGCCCTACTAGGGTGTTATAATCGACAGACCTGACTGACTCCACACTTACAGCTGTCCAGACAGGCTAGAAGGTCCTTTCATGTTTTGGCACCAACGCTATGGAACAAACTTCCTACTCACCAAACAAATTTGTCTAATCATTTTAGTTTTGGGAAGCAGCTCAAGAACTGGCTGTTTTAGGTCAGTGGTAACTCTTCTTCTTTTACTGTTGAACTAAGTGCCTTGGGAACCTTTTCCAAGGGCAGCAATGTATGGTGTAAATCAGTGTGTTCATCGATTCAGGCAGACTCGCTGTTCACAAGTTACTGCGGTGCAACCTTGGTTCCATGTCCTCGTTGCTCTAATAATGTTAAGTACTTTGGTCATACTTTTTCATTATGTCCAGTTGTGTTGTTCTCTAGGCTGGCTAGTCGGTCCTAAGCAGTGGTGATGTTTGTCATGCTAACCTATTGTGGATATTTGTTTATTCTCTCAAAGCTGTCAGGGTATCAGTTTTATTATCTATGAACATTAGACTCTTTTGAATGCGAAAAAGTAAAGTTTTCATATCAGTATTAGCCTCTTCCATAGTGGGTTCCTGTGCCATAGCCTCCCCCATCCCTTGAGTGCACTCTGATTGATATCCTGGCTTAAACTGTAATTGTGCTTGCTTGGCTTCAGACGTTCCCATTTTCGCAGTTTCCAAAAGGCCTGTTTAAAGCAGTTATCCAGTGTGAATAACCTGGCGCTAGTCTAGTGCAGTCCAGTCGGATGGCAGTCGTTATGTTTAGGGGCAGAGTGCTTCTCTCACTTCTCAAAAAACTATGGTCCCTCAGGCCCTGGGAGGGGTAGACATCTGCAAGCTCCCGCAGGGTCGAGTGTGGTTGGTGCGGCCCCCTACTGTCCGTATTATGAGCCTGGGGCCTCAGCTGGTGAACTTGTGCTTTTAGGGCATAAGTGATTCTCACTGGATTGCTGCTCTTCCAAGTGGCCCAGTTTCCAGCAAGGGTGCTGTTGCGCTGTCCTCTGATCTGCCAGACCCCCAGGTTCTCTTTTTTATACGGGTCCACAGTTGGTGGCAGAGCTCCGCCCTCTGGCCACAGGCCATCCTCAAGAAGCACAAACAGGCCCACCACACCACTGTTGGGCTCCCGCCAGCGGTCAGAGTCCTGCAGACAGAGCAGTGTGGTCTATGGTGTCCACTCTTTTCTGACGCCCTGCATCCAGCACAGCTGCAGATGGTGCCTTCCAGGCTTCTCTGGAGTCCCAGTGCGGCACCGTCTCCTCCGGGTAGCCTGCCGCTTGTCTCCACTACGGGTGAAAATTAAGTGTCCTGCTGTGTGCGGGCCACTGTGTTGAGCCAGGACGGCCTGCTCAGTGCTCCGTGCATGCCAGTCTCTTGGGTGTTGGGTGATCCCGAACCTAATCAACACTGCAGTTATGGTCTTTGGGGCGTGTGGCATCCACATAGGTCCCCAGCAGCTTGTTGGATGTTTGTGCCCAGATTCAAACAGATGATAGTGCCAGTGCAAGGTGCCTCACTAGAGTGTGGCTATCTTGGAGCCAGGCCCTCCAGCACCACCAACAACAAATACTTAGGTCGGTTTGCAAAATCAGGATTGAGTCACATACTGTGGTGCTTAGTTTGCAAGTGCCTTTTGCGAATTGATTCTTAGTTCAACAGTTCCTAAACAATGGTAAACCCATTTAATCACAAAACATGTTAATAGAAATATAAGTATTCTGAAAATAAATAAAAAACTGTAAAGAACTGCTAATATTGGAAATGTACTTAAAAATATTTTTGTAATGGAAAAAGATATTGCGGGGTCTGTGGCAAATCCCGGTTGGGAACACAGTTTTAAAATTAAGGTGATGCAAAAAGAGGTAAGACGCAGAGAAAGAGGGAGCTATATTTGGCAGAGGGTTAAGAAGACGAATAAGGATGTGGAAAGGGGCCCTACATAAGGGGTGCATGGAGCAGTGGGAAATACACTAATTTTGAAAATGGGGTAAAGGAGCTGGTCTGATTGGAGGGAACAAGAAAGCAGTGGAAGTTTACAGGGTATCGCCCAAGCAACTTTGGAAACGAGTGAAACCAGCCTGTTGCAGGATGGTCAAATGATTGGGATAAATCAAAAAAGATCTCTATTTTTTTTTTTCAACTTAAATGTGTAAAAGGCATTTTAAAAACACTCATTTTAATTTCTACAAAACGTTTTAAATACTATTTATGTTGATATACTATATATATATATATATATATATCAGTCAACAAATCGATAAAGAAAAAAAAGTTGTGAATCACAGAGCCAGTCAGCCAGAATGTCTCCAAGCAACCACAGTGGAGCAAACTCCCCAAGGTGGGGTCAGAACTCAAATTTATACTCTGGTACGCTTAGGTTTTTAATGTTAATCACAAGATCAACAATGAATGTCTAGTTTGTGCTCCTGACAATGAAGAAAGCAAGACTCAAATAGGAACAAGTATGTAAAAATGTTTGGCCGACCTAGTTCATCGTCGCTTATCACATTTCAGGAGCCAAGATGCTAAGACAAATCCATGTCGAAGTGAGCAATGTTGGCATGAGGAAGATTACGTGGCTGAAGTCAGTTACAGTTATGCTGATGCAAGTAAATTCATGTTTGCTAATGCAATCCCTCCCTCTGGCACTATTTTAAGACACTTCAGAATACGGTCTTCGTAACCTTCATGTTGAAATGTTGGTGACTATGATGACGTATTGTCTCAGTTGAAACTAGTAGTTTAGTTAATAAAAATATAAACAAAGAATGTAAATTGGCGTGAGAGCACAAAAAAGATCAAAACTGATTTGAGAATGTTTGTCCGTTAATCTACTAAAATGCTTTTCAACTATGACCTAAGGTTCAGTCTTCTAAAACACATTTTATCGAAATTGTGTATAATTATTTGACACTTTCTCATATTTTATCTGTTCATGTATACCCATGGAAATGTCTGGATTATAATGACACTGTTATACTCCTGTAATTGTACAAATTACTTTCTTGGCAGTCAGTACAAAATCAAAAGCCATTCTGTTTTGCAAAATAGGTTACCAAGTAATTAACTGGGTGAAAATTAACTCTAGGGTGTTGGCAGTTGAGGTTGTTACTGCCTCCAAACTGTATCAACTCAACATAGTTCATTGTCAGACAGTCCCATTCCATTGCTTGGTATCAAAAAGAAAAGCCGGTGGTTGTGGTAAATTTTCTAATAGGAGGCCAACATAGTTAGGGTTACAAGATCTAAACCAATGTTTCCGCAACCAAATACTAGCCTGTTTACCACAGAGACAGGAAGTTCTAGGTCTTTCAGCTGCTCTGTAGTGCTCTGGAAGGACAGCTACTTTTGGATTGATTATATTACATTCACTACATCACATGAAGATGCTAGGTGAAGTGGATGCAAGGTGGGGGTTGTGTGTGGCAGAATTCATTTGTCAGATAGTGTTATTGTCTAGTCTGTGAGGGAAAGGCTGATAATATGACCATTACGCTCTGGTATTATGTGTGCACATGTATATGTATTTGGTTATTTATAGAGCGCATTCAGACCAGAGGTATTGAAGCACTAGGTGAGTAAAAAGAGGCTGACGCAGAACAGAAACCTTTAGTAAGAATAACCAAGTCTTCAGATGCTTTCGAAATGGCAGGAGAGGAGAGATCTCCCTGATTTTAGCAGGGAGTGAGTTCCATAGCATGGCAGCAGCTACAGAAAAGGCTTTATCTTCCCATTTAGCCCTTTTGCTCCTTTTGGTCCACGCCAATCTGAGCCCAGCCGATCTTAAAGGGTGGTTGGAAATATACCAATTAATGGCAGCTTGCAAATATCCTGAGCCTTGAGAGTGGAGGGCCTCGTGAGTCAGACACAGTGCCTTAAAGATGATGCACTTTCTAATAGGTAGCCAGTGCATTTTCTTCAAGCCTACCTTACTGAGGTAAATTTAGGTAATCCCAGCACTGGCCGAGTGGCTGCATTTTGGATCAGCTGCAGCTTATACAGGGATGATTGATTTATGTTTAAATATAAGGCATTGCAGTAGTCCAACCTAGATATAATGAGGGTCAGCACAACTGTTACCCTGTGGTCTGGTGAAATAAATGGTAGGATTTTTTTTTTTTTTAGATTCTGACTATCCAGATACAAGTGTTAGTAACTGTTTCTATTGAAAGTCAGATGTGAATCACGGATGACCCCAAGGTTCTTGGTCTCGGAGATGGGAGAGGGTAGGGTCCCAAAAGACCCAGGCCACCAACTAAGATTCCAAATGGAGGTCTTTGCCCCAAAGATGACGACCACTGTTTTATCCCCATTCATTTTCAGCCAGTTATGGCTCATCCAATTGCTGATTTCTATCATGCAGGCTTGAAACCTGTCTGGCATTATATGCACATTATCTTGAAAGTTAACAATACTTTGGGTGTCGTCTGCATATGAGGACACCTGAAAGTTGAAGGATCGGATAAGTTTAGCCAGAGCAGCCACGTAAAAATTAAAAAGGGTATGGCTAAGGGATGATCCATGAGGAACTCCACAGGGAAGCTGACAAAGAGCTGAACTTTAGTCTCCACAACTATCATTGTCCTGTCTTGGAGAAATGTCTCCAGGATGCTCATAGCTGAAGTCCTCAGCCCTGCCTGGTGAAGGCAATGTATCAGAATTTGGTGCAAGATGATATCAAATGCCACTGACAGATCCAATAGAAGTAGAATGGCACCGCCTCCCAGATCAACCTGTTTCCTAATTCAATCTGTGGTGGCGATTAGAGCGGACTCCGTACTTTGAGTTTTTCGGAAACCATGTTAGGAGGTATCCTGACAGTCATAATTCACCAAGAAGTTGGCCAGCTCTTAGTTGATGTGTTTTTCCAGGATTTTAGCAAGCAAAGGCAGGAGGGCAATTGGACGTACGTTTTTAAGGTCGTCTGAGACGCCTTCTGGTTTCTTTTAATGGGCATAATTATGGTCTCCTTCCAGGTGGCAGGAAACACCCCGGAATCCAGAACTTCTGTGAATATTGTCTCCATTGCATTGCAATAGAGTCACTTTCTAATTGCAGTACTCTGGGCGGACAGGGGTTCCTAGAGGACCCCGAACGAATCCTAGCTAAAAGGAAGTTCATTTTGCTGGGTCCTAGAGGTGCAAATTTCGTTAGTATAGGGCCACCATCCATACCATTTCTGATACTGGTGTATTGTTTCTCCTGATCTGTACATGGAGGGGAGGAATCTGAGTGAATTTTTAAGATTTTATCTCTAAATAATTATGCTACTTTATTGCAGAAGATCTTAGAGTTGTCTAGTTCCTGAGAAGGGGAGGGAGCGGCATGTGCCTTTACCACTTTATTAATTAGTTAGGAGTATTGGTAGCACTTCTGATTTTCTTAGAATAGAAGCTTGATTTGGCAGTTCTAATGGCACCTCTGTATGTTCTCAATAGCTCCCTCTGCTTTGCTTTTTCTAGGGGTCCACAGTCTAGTTTCCATTTTCTTTCTTGCTTTCTGCATGTCCTCTGAAGGGCCTTGAGATCATCAGTGTACCAAGGGGATGATGCTCTTTTCTCAGTCTTTTTTTTTTTTTTCATCTATCTCAATGGGGCGACTTCATCAATTGCTTCCCTTATCCAATAACCAAAGTTCTGGACCTGTGAACCCTGTCCCCCTTCAGACCTTTCCTGATGCCTCTCTAAGGCAAAAATCAAGTCCTCCTTTTTGACACGCCCCCAATTTCGGCTATGCTTGGGGTATATACAGCATCTGTGTATAGATGCACATGCAGGTTACCTCTGCTTCTCCCAGTCAAAATGAATTGTATTCATGAGCACGCCTCCATTGCAATCCATGGCAAGAGGGTATGCACTCGACATCCAAACGCTGTTTGTATTGCTCTAGAACTTGACCAAAAATGTTGTCTTTTTAGATAAAACATTGGTTCCAGGTGGGGCAATGCTGTTGATTTTATCTCACCCTCTTGTGGCACAGCCATACGATAATCAAACCAGACATGCTTGTAGAAAATGGTTGTCCAGCCCGAACAAGGGCCCTGGTAGCTGGAAGGTTTACCAATACTGGGGTCTCAGGCCAAAGCTGTGGGCAGGCGGAGGAGTTGTATCCTAATTATGGTTGTGTGGTGTGCAGGCAGAAACCGCGCTTGGGTTAGCAGGTCTTTTGTCCCTCAATTCTTCCGCCTGCTTGCAGTGTAATGTGTTGATCCAAGCAGGCCATACACTACACTTGACTGCAATGTTAGTGATGAGTAGGATCTGATATGGGTAAAGTATCAAGCCTCCTGTCAAGTCTTGCTACATATTATTGAGCATCCGGAGCACAGTCTTGCTATATACTGTAGGCATCTTGTGCCCTATTTTTCAGAGATCCATTGAACCTCTCGGATGTCACAGATGACTCAGTGTGATATGCTCAATGAAATTTTCTTTGTCCCTCCCGATCTGAAGCTGAAATTAAAATCTGGGAATAAAGTGTCTTAGCTAGAGTAACTGCATCAGGTTGAGCACAAGGGTAGCCTTAAATTTACCTAAAGAACATATGTACAAACATTGGTATTCATAGACATATGAACAATATTGATGGCTCAAGGATGAATCCAAATTGCATGTTAACAAAGGGTCCATATGGAGACGATGGACGAAAGGGGCTTTTTTCATATTTTTTCCAACATTGTGGCATGGCAAAAGGCACGTGCATTGCATTACTGCTGGGCAGTGGAACAGAAATATGGTTTAGGCCATTGGATGCCTACAGCACATATCATCCTGCTTCTAAACAGAGTTATAGCAAGCTAAACGTGGGAGGAACCACTCCCCTATTTGTCTTGCCATTCTCCATCAGGGTCTTTTTTGACTGCTGTATGATGTACCCTTCTCAGTTTGGGGACACACACCAGTAGCTCTACAACGTAGTGCAAGGTGGGCATAAGAGTCACAGCGGCTTGTGACATGCAGGTTTAACTGAGCCTGGGGATAAAGCAGACCTTTTTACAGTAAGAACAGTAAAAGTTCACCTTTTAACATCTTGTCCTGGGCGGTCTGGTAAGCAGCACATTTACCAATGGTATCACTTAAAAATAAGTGACAAGCATCAAGCAAACCCTTGACATAGAATCTTCTCTTGATTCTGGATCCCACTGAGGTGAGAAGCTTTTGCTGCATGTAGAAAAGCCTGAAGTCATGGGCAACCTCAAACATATACTTTGAATCAGTGAAAATAGTTCAACTTTTCTGAGCTACTAGCTTAGCTGCTTGAGTGGATTGCACTATGGGTAATTACCTGCAGTGAACAACGTTATACATAGGGCTTCCAGTTTTCCATTTTTACTGATTTTTACAGATAAATACAGACAGAAAACTACGTATTTTCCTGACTGTTTTTATTTTAAAATACAAAAAATAGGCCTTCTTTGGATTATTTTTTCTACAGTCAATCATGAGTGCCAGGTCTGTAGGTGTACAGATTGAGAGTAGGGGAGATGAAGAAAGACAGTAGATGTCCTAACTAAGCTTACTTAATTGCAGATCTGCAGATATTTATGTTAATCTACAATTAAACAGTTTTCAGATAACGCTATTGCACTATATACTGCTGAAACTGTTTGAACAGTCAAATGCAAGTATACATTTATCAGTTAAATGTGGAAGAATACCTATTACAGCTTCATTTATACAGTGAACACACAATAAGAATGGATAAATGCAGAAAAAGTAGAAAAACGTAAATTTGGATAAATACTGACAAATGTTGAAAAAATACCCATAAAACTGGGCGTCCTAGTTATACATTATGCAAGCAGAATATCTAGCACCAAGGGCCCCTTGTTGTTTTTTTAGACATGAACCATCAACATACAAGATCATCATTGAGATCACTGAGGGTTGGTTAAGGTGGTTATTTTTTTTATTAGGCAGTCTCACATAATCACTGTAGGGAATAGTGCAGCATGATTCCGTACAGTACTTGTACTAAAGTAATTTGTGAGACAGTCGACAACAGTATTTCATGTCCACACACTGGGCTTATGAAGGTGCTGGACCTTAGTGGTCAGTAACAGTGCAGCAGCATTGAGGGGTGACTAAAATACAATATTTTCAGAATTTTAACCTAGTGGGCAGCAGATGCCACTGTGTGTGGGCACCGAGGCAGCCCCACTGCTACAGCATAAAGGGTAGAGAAATAGTGAGCAGTCCGCCTTTATATATCATACAGCCATGTGGATTGGGTAGCAGTGGTATTACCCTCGCGCTACTAAAGAACCTGGGTATTTAAGTGATCAGGCACAAATAAATACAAATAGGTGTTCACTTGGTATTTTCAACTACACTGCCTCAATAGTGTATTTGTGAGGGAAACCTCAAAAAGACAAACGTATCTAAGAATACCGAGGCGCACACAAAGGCAAGGTACACAAAGTTGTAGTAATCAGTCTATAATGTCGAAAATAAATATGTTCCTGTGTACACTCCTATAAGTCCATAGTAAAGCTTTAATATATTAGGAGTAATTCCGTGTCTTCCTGTCAATAAAAGTCCATTCCTCAAAATCTACTTGCAGCCGACACGTGTTTCATCAATACCTTACTTTCTCAAGGCTGCAGGGTTCACAAATAAATATAGAGAGGATCTTAATACATTGGAGTCTCCTCTAGCTGGACAAAATACAATTGTTTTGGTACACACCTACTGTCTTCACAAACTTAAAGAGTTTCAGTTGATACAATCTCAGAGTGTTCGTAAAAAGATATAAACCAAAAAATCTAATTAAAGATGAAAGTATGCTTTCACTACAGGGGCCTTATTCTGTTTTCAGTCTTCTTTCATTTTTGCTCAGAATTGGTGCATAATAGTTTTGGGTCTTATGATTGTTTAGAGGTATCCCTGTAATCTTAGTGCACAGGTTCATTTGAATTCTTTCTTCATGAAATTTCCTGGTTTATATCTTTTTACAACCACTCTGTAGTTTTATCCCCTCAGGTTCTTTACAGTTTACATGATAATCTCCAGTCCGGTATTAAAAGTACGTTATGAATATTGCCTTAAAAAACTGGGTGTGGTTTGATTTTAGGAGCTATTAATGCTCATTTTACCTGTATTGTTGATAGGTGAGATGTGCACATTTGCAAATATGAAGTGTTTTCATTAATTAAGTATTATAAATGAAGTCCCTAAAGGCTACTGAGTTGCTCTGAGTTCTCCTGTCTTCTCTGCTGTTGTGTGAGTTCGGATGTGGAAATAGGCAAACATAAAGTGCATTTTATCATATACTTAAAAATATTGTATGCATTGTACCTTCTCAGCTAGATATGGTGAGGACTTAGCCAAGGCCCTCTACTTGGGCTAGAGCACTTTCTAAAAATGCAATATGCAACTCCCGTGACTTAGTATGCAGAGGCCCTGGAACAAATGGAAGGGTGCATATTGGGAGGGTCCATTTACTAGCTTTCCAGCAAGTGGAGGTGTAAGAGGCCAGTAGGATGAAATATATATCAGAATCAGCTCAGAAACATAATTACAGAGAAGCTTTACAATGCCTAATCTAATAAAAAGAGGTGTAAATATAACCTCCTTGCTAGCAAGAATGTAGTGCAAAGTAGTTTTGTCACCACCTTGCTTGCAATTACAGGTGGTTGAACCCAAAGGTTTCTCGGTCCACTTTTTGGTGTAGGTCTTGACTGGCCATGTGCCAACCTAAACCTTATGTACAGTGACCTTTTCAGTTCTAGAAATAGCTGGTCCATATACTTTTCAAAGTAGGTGGAGAATTTAAAATCACGAAGTTCACCACTGCAATTTGCTTTCATGCAGGTCCAGTATTTGCCCTTGATAAATAACACACTTCAAGGGGATCATTCAGTGCATCCTGCACCATGGCAACGTATTTGAGCTGCTACTCACGCAGATCTCCCACAAGGCTTTTGGATACACAACCATCTCTGGATTTGTCTAAATTTGTACCGAGTGCAGAACTGGTTTAAGTGCTACCATCAGTTCAAAGGCCTTCATGTCCAGGTCCATCCTGAGCGCGGCCAGAGGGTTCCCGGCTGCAAGATGAAGTCAGCTACGTAAAAATCTGTTATCATCCTTCTTTCGCATTTTTGAGTCCCAAAACTGCAGCCACAGCTTTCATGTGGTAGACTTACAAGGAAGGTGCAGTTAGTCTGCAGCCACATGTATTGGAGACTCTTAGGATGGCATTGGCATACTGGCTCAATGTGGTTTCCCTTTTGTATTAGGTGCTTGGTCCACAACTACGTCTCATCGAACCTGATCACCAGATAGTCCTAGTGGTCGACATTGCATAAGGCATTAGAGTAAATTTTAAATGTTTTTTTCAGGTTGCTGGGTGGGTTTAGAATCAAAAATGTGTTTTTTAGCATACTGGGCAGTTACAAGGACCCCTTTTGTGTAGGGGAACAATAATTGCAGTTTTCCATGATCCTGCCACCACATCGTTATCCCAAGATACATTATACACTGTTATTAGAATTGGTTCCCAGGTTAGTAAATTATTTAGATAGATCTTGCTTGACACCCTGGACCAGGAGCTTTATTCTGCTTTTGGCTGAGGATGGCCACTCTGATTTCCCCTTCAGTGAACTCAAAGTGGGGTTCCCTAATTTTTCAATAGGTAGTTGTTTTAAACAGACCAGGGAACCCAAGGATGAATAGGGGCCAAGGGTAGTCCTAAAGCTATAAGGAGCATGGGTCCCTATTCATAGATATAATACACTGATGCCCTAAATGCACAAGAATCATGCACAGGTAAATTAAAAAACCAAGTAGCGATTTTTTTATATGAACAAATTAAAATCTGTTCTTTTCAGGGTATTTAACCCTGTGTGGCACACCATAGAAGGTATTGTATAAACAAAACAGGCAAAGAAACAAGTTGTGACATCACGCATTGCACAGAATCAAGAAAGTCACACTTCTTATTAAAAAGAAAGCCCTACTGCACTCAAAAGAACAATTTTCTCAATGCACAAGGGTCAGAGTGACTTGGTCAATGAAGTTTCGATCCTGCTCAAAATATGGGATCATCATCAGGACAATACAATGTTTGCCTGGTTACATGAATTGAATACAATAAATCAGTAAATACACATTTCAGTCTGCAAGTTGACAAGAAAAGGAGAAAACTGAGAAAAACATATATTTAAAAAGATAGTTATATACTAAAAGGTCTGTGAACTAATGAACAGCCGTGGTACCTTCGTGGTGAGGACATGCTGGAAAACAGTGCTGTGTTCTAAGAAGCATCAAGGAAGTAATGTGGTCCCAAAAGAGTAAATGGATTGCATAGAATAAAAATTAAAGGCCAGCACAAGTGCCCTCTAATATCTCAAAGACAGTCCGTGCAGTGTTGCACGAGTTGTCTTGAGCTTGAAATTATGTCTATATGCAGAGAAGAGATACCTAATAACTGATCAAAAATAACCATTGTTCATTCCCTGGGATCCAGAGTACTTTCTATGATGCCAGAGTCTAATAAAGAGAGGGAAGGTCCTGAGATTATGTCTAAAGCTCTTGTGTAGCCAACCAATTGGAGTATAATATGAGGAGGTGCAAAGTAATTACAGAGCATTTAGAAGCTTAACCTACCTTTAGGACAGAAGGAGCCGTAAGCATAGATAGCCAACATTGGCTGAATGATTAATATTTAACCGGGTACTCTGTGTTGCAGTTAAGTTGTAATAGCCTGAAATTAGGCTGTTCAAAACAACGAGGAAGCAGAAGAGTTCATTAGAGTACGCACAGTGCTCTATAACAAGGAATCAAAGGCTAATGAATGCTTACACACTGTTTTGCTTCACTAATGACCGAGCTGAAACACTCATGCACTGACAAAAATCTCTGGAATGGATCCATAGGTTTTGCCCTTCAAAAGCAGCAGGGGTGTTGTGCAACGTAATTGATCTATCAGGTTCAGGTTGGGGGTGCCTTCTTACCCGACCGCACACGCCCAAAGGGAGCCGAGACAGCACACTCATGGTCAGAGGCAAGTTGTAGTATGATCTGTAAAAGAAACCAGTATGATCTTTCTTGCAAATAACATTTGCCAGTGGACATGTACTCCCTTTTTACTTTCCTTGTTTTATGATCAGCAGAACATTATTAGTGCCCTTGGCTATAATTTTTGGAGGTTCTGGAGGGCCATTTGGGGTTTCCACCAACACCTCAGTGTAGGAAAGTACCATCTTGCCTGGCATGTTACCCCCATTTTCACTGTATGTATGTATGTATGTTTTAGCCCCTGTGTCACTGGGATCCTGCTAGGCAGGACCCCAGTGCTCATAGTATGTGTCCTGTATGTGTTCCCTGTGTGGTGCTTAACTGTATGACTGATGCTCTGCTAACCAGAATCTCAGTGTTTATGCTCTCTCTGCTTTCTAAATTTGTCACTGCAGGCTAGTGACTAAATTTACCATATCTCATTGGCACACTGGAACACCCATATAATTCCCTTGTATATGGTACTTAGGTA
Organism: Pleurodeles waltl; assembly: GCF_031143425.1. Taxonomy (NCBI): domain Eukaryota; kingdom Metazoa; phylum Chordata; class Amphibia; order Caudata; family Salamandridae; genus Pleurodeles; species Pleurodeles waltl. Next base: position 480,356,119 of record NC_090449.1, on the reverse strand, counting down.
CCCAGGGTATTGGTGTTCCAGGAGATCCCTATGGGCTGCAGCATTTCTTTTGCCACCCATAGGGAGCTCTGACAATTCTTACACAGGCCTGCCACTGCAGCCTGAGTGAAATAACGTCCACGTTATTTCACAGCCATTTTTCACTGCACATAAGTAACTTATAAGTCACCTATATGTCTAACCTTCACCTGGTGAAGGTTGGGTGCCAAGTTACTTAGTGTGTGGGCACCCTGGCACTAGACTAGCCAAGGTGCCCCCACATCGTTCAGGTCAAATTCCCCAGACTTTGTGAGTGCGGGGACACCAATACATGCGTGCACTATACATAGGTCACTACCTATGTATAGCGTCACAATGGTAACTCCGAACATGGCCATGTAACATGTCTAAGATCATGGAATTGTCACGCCAAAACCATTCCTTGATCCCCCGGGTCTCTAGCACAGAACCCGGGTACTGCCAAACTGCCTTTCCGGGGTTTCCACTGCAGCTGCTGCCAACCCCTCAGACAGGTTTCTGCCCTCCTGGGGTCCAGGTAGCCCTGGTCCAGGAAGGCAGAACAAAGGATTTCCTCTGAGAGAGGGTGTCACACCCTCTCCCCTTGGAAATAGGTGTGGAGGGCTGGGGAGGAGTAGCCTCCCCCAGCCTCTGGAAATGCTTTGATGTGCACAGATGGTGCCCATCTCTGCATAAGCCAGTCTACACCTGTTCAGGGATCCCCCAGCCCTGCTCTGGCGCAAAACTGGACAAAGTAAAGGAGAGTGACCACTCCCCTGACCAGTACCTCTCAGGGGAGGTGCCCAGAGCTCCTCCAGTGTGTCCCAGACCTCTGCCATCTTGGAAACAGAGGTGTTGGGGGCACACTGGACTGCTCTGAGTGGCCAGTGCCAGCAGGTGACGTCAGAGACCCCCTCTGATAGGCTCTTATCTTTCTTGGTAGCCAATCCTCCTTCCTTGGTAGCCAAACCTCCTTTTCTGGCTATTTAGGGTCTCTGCTTTGGGGAATTCTTCAGATAACGAATGCAAGAGCTCACCAGAGTTCCTCTGCATCTCCCTCTTTGACTTCTACCAAGGATCGACCGCTGACTGCTCCAGGACGCCTGCAAAACTGCAACAAAGTAGCAAGATGACTACCAGCAACATTGTAGCGCCTCATCCTGCCGGCTTTCTCGACTGTTTCCTGGTTGTGCATGCTCTGGGGGTCACCTGCCTTCACCCTGCACCAGAAGCCAAGAAGAAATCTTCTGTGGGTCGACGGAATCTTCCCCCTGCTAACGCAGGCACCAAAAGACTGCATCACCAGTCCTCTGGGCCCCCTCTCATCCTGACGAGCCTGGTCCCTGGAACACAGGAACTCTATCCAAGTGACTCCCACAGTCCAGTGATCTTTCAGTCCAGGTCCTTGCCTCCCCACACTAGACTGCAAACCTGTGTACTGCGTGATTTACAGCTGCTCCGGCTCCTGTGCACTCTTCCAGGATTTCCTTTGTGCACAGCCTAGCCTGGGTCCCCAGCACTCCGTCCAGCAGTGCTCAACCCTATGAGTTGGCCTCCGACGTCGTGGGACCCTCCTTTGTAACTCTGCGTGGACTCCGGTTCACAAATCTTCCAAGTGCCTGTTCAGGTACTTCAGCGGTTGCTGCCTGCTTCTGTGGGGGCTCTCTGAGTTGCTGAGCGCCCTCTCTGTCTCCTCCTCCAAGGGGCGACATCCTGGTCCTCAGCAGCACCCAAAAACCTGTACTGCGACCCTTGCAGCTAGCAAGGCTTGTTTGCGGTATTTCTGCATGGGAACACTTCTGCAACCTTCATTGCGACGTGGGATATCTTCCATCCAAAGGAGAAGTTCCTATTCCTCTTCTTTCTTGCAGAATTCCAAGCTTCTTCCATCCAGAGGCAGCTTCCTTGCACCTTCATCCGGGGTTTCCTGGGCTCCTGCCCCCCCTGGACACTGTTGCGACTATTGGACTTGGTCCCCTTGCTTTGCAGGTCCTCAGGTCCAGGAATCCATTTTCAGTGCACTGCTGGTGTTTGTTGTTCTTGCAGAATCCCCCTATCACGGCTGTTGTGCTCTTTTGGGGTAGTAGGTGTACTTTACTCCTACTTTTCAGGGTCTTGGGGTGGGGTATCTTGGACACCCTGACTGTTTTCTTACAGTCCCAGCGACCCTCTACAAGCTCCCATAGGTCTGGGGTCCATTCGTGATTCGCATTCCACTTTTGGAGTATATGGTTTGTGTTGCCCCTAGACCTATGTCTGCTTATTGCAATCTATTGTAATTCTACACTGTTTGCATTACTTTTCTGACTCTTACCTGTTTTGGGTTTGTGTACATATAACTTGTGTATATTACTCACCTTATTACTGAGGGTACTCACTGAGATCCTTGTGGCATATTGTCATAAAAATAAAGTACCTTTACTTTTAGTACTTCTGTGTATTGTGTTTTCTTTTGATATTGTGCATGTGATATAAGAGGTATAATAGCTTTGCATGTCTCCTAGTTAGCCTAAGCTGCTTTGCCATAGCTACCTTCTATCAGATAAGCTGCTAGAAACACCTCTATTCTACTAATAAGGGATAACTGGGCCTGGCACAGGGTGTAAGTACCACTAGGTACCCACTATAAGCCAGGCCAGCCTCCTACACTCAGCACCAGGGTTTTTGTCAGTTAAACCAAAACCTCTCTTTCCTTGCACTATCAGAAGGGCTGGGGCAGTCCTCTTCCTCACCAATCCTCCATACACTGGACTTATGACAAGTTGGGCAATTTTGTAAACATGTAGGTCAAGATCTGCAGATACTGGTGTGAATCTGTGAGGAGTTGAAGCTCCAGGTTTTATTTCCCAGTACACAATGGTGTTGGTGGCCACATGGGGTTCTATCTCAGTTAACATTTTCATCAGGGCAGTTTCAGCATTTGTCAAGGGTCTGTTATTCAGAATCTAGAACACTCATGCACTGACAAAAATCTCTGGAATGCGCTTCTTAGTCCAAAGAAGACATTTATTATTTCACTATGCATGGTTCCTAAAAGCAGATTAGAATGCTGAAAGCACACGTTTAAAAAAATGGTCACAGCAATGAAATGAAAGAATGTACACATGATTCTCCACTGCAATATACACAGCAAATATATGTATCTATATTATAATGCAAAGCAAATAATGAATAAAAAAATATGCATCACCATGAGAAAATGGCAAAACTGCTTCATCTCCCTCCTATTCAGCATCAGATCTCCAGATTCCAGAATCGATTGAGGAGAGAGATATCAATTATCCTCATAGGAAGGATGAGACACTCCAGTGTCCTGGATATGCCTGAGATCTGCAAACACTCGTCCCGGTCCATCTGGTCTTGGCCTCTTATACTTTGAACAAACAAGAGAGGAAAATTTCAGAACCTCCCTCTCCCTGCAGAAGTTCATTTATTAAAAAAATGCTGATTGCTTTAGGCCAGCTTTGAAAATAACACGTTGGACTTGGCCTCAGTCCCAAGGTGCCAATTCAAAACAAGACCATTCCCTGCCATCTGAGTACATTCTTATCAGCCAAAGCTCTAGGTGGGAAAGGAACACAAAAAATCAAAACATGTGCACATTGTACAATGTTGAAAACTACTTTCAGCTTTTAACGTAGCAGTGGCTAATGTTAAAATCAATAGGCAAAATTAAGGTAGTGGTCACTAATGTGATGGTGTGCTGCTAGGCTAAGTGCAACGTTGAGTTAGTGGTCAAAACTCACATATCATGACACACAACTACCTAATGCAAAAGGCCTGAACGCCAAAACATGATCGCAAAATAAGCTGGACGAGCCCTGAGAGAATGTTGTGGCAGGAACATAGTAGGTTTCCCTGTGATGAGACGTAAAAGAAAGTTGCCAAATAACAAGGTCATTGATTAAACAAAGCACTCAGGGCTGAAGTGACAAACAATCGAGCAGCAGCAAAATCTTACCGGGGTGAACCAATTGGGGCCTCATTAACCAGGAAATCAACCAAGTAAGGAGGAAACATGCACTTAAATAGGCCCTAAAAATGGAAAAGGGACAAGTAAGTCTATTGCAAATGAGAACGGCAACCATGTTGGCAGTGGTAGAATAAAGGGAGAGTATGCGAGTGAATAGGCGTTAGAAATGGAAAGGGACGAGCAAGAAATCAACCCCAAGCCTATTGTTAATGATAATGGCAGACATATTAGTACAGATAGAAATAAAGTAAGCAAAATAACAACAGTGTTGTTTCTGCAACAAACTTATCAGCGCATTTTTAAAAAATATCAATAGAGTAATATAGCAAGCCACATATTGTAAATAGTTTGTACCCTCGGGCCAGTTTATGCTAAATAAATAATTGTGCAAAGGAAATTATCCACATTATTTGTTTGTGGGATTTCTTATTATTTCAATAGGAACAGACATGACTGCTGTTCTTGAAAGTTGAGCAACTCTCTCACTAGACCTTAGATGGAGGGTCCCCGGGCCAATGTGGACTGCTCAGTGTGTAGCTTCATACATCGCTGGAAAGTGTTTGACCCAAGCAGATGGAGTGATGGCTCCTTGGTGCTGAACCCTCGCGACCCCAAATGGCCAGTTTCCAAAATCCTCTATTATTTTTATCTTTTATTCTTTGTTCAATCATTGCCCAAGATTTTATGTCAAGGTCCCACAGCTTACATTTGATTAAACATTTATATTTTTGCCTCAGTGTTTTTAAGTGGACTTCCCCCATCTTCTGTGCTGAGCCTTTTCTGAGGCTGTTGCTAGGACCGGTTTGGGTTTTGCACATTCAGCATCAAACCACTCAATTCGTGGAACCAGTGTTGACCTTGCTTGAATGTTTGCCCACAGTCACTGTTAAATTTAACAGTAATTCTAGTTTCTGGATTTGATGTCTCCTTTTGGTCAAGTAGTTCCTTCTATACTTGTGACAATTGTTTACATACCGCTGAGCCAACCAACATTTTATGGAAAGTAGTACTCCAGGAAATGTTTTTCCTACTTGGCTTTATGGACAGATTTTCATAGTCCGTTAGACAGGATACTTTTCTGTTAGTTGTATGGGAGAAGAAAGATCTAAAGATGACTATGCTTGGACCAGGGTCCCATTCAGTTCCTGTAACTGTCAAATAAGTAGCCAGATGCAAGGACTCCAGGTTGCTGACTATGCAATCAATTATGTTCTTTCTTATGTTTCCTTTGAAGTTATGCAGGTTACACCAACGGTGTACGACTGTTAAGTTAAATAATGGTTGTTGGTCATCAGGAAAGCATTGAGTTTTCCATGTTGTCTGGTAGGTCTTAGAGAGTTAATGTGGAATTTTGGCAGGCCTTTGTCAGCCCCATCCTTACAGACATCTAGATCTACCATCAACACACTGGATCTAGTGTTACAGTCTCCACATGCAGTATAGGGGCATGTCTTTTTCCGTGGTAGATTGGCTGGAATTTCATCTTGAGCACAACTAATACATTTATTTAATGGGTTTCAAAGTGTTAGGAATCATTGACATTTCCAGGTGGGAAATAGATGTTGCATAGGTCTTGGTCTGATAAGTCACAACTAATCTTTAAGCATTGAATATTGTTGTTTTGAGTTTTTCGACGTCAAGCCATCAAGTTTCTAGGTTATTATTTGTCCCTGCATACTATATAGACTGGGGCCTTATGGGTGGTAGCTTAGGGCTCTTTTGTGTTCTCCTTGTAGTGCAGCTGGTAACCAAAGCCAATTATTTTTGCTATCAGGGTGCTGAGGTTGACGGTGGCCCAGGCTTACAAGGCCCACATCTATTATTAATAAACAATTACCTCCCTGTATTCTCAAATTCATTTTTTAGTCTTAGATTTTGATGGTTGTTACTGTTATAAACACTGGTAGGGCTATAGGCAGACTAAGCAAAGTTGCCAGATAATGCTGCCTCTGGTCTTTAAGCGATTGGGGGTCAGCAATTGTTTCAAAAATACTTTGGTATGGTTACAGCTTTCCTTCTGATATAAATATTCCCCATTATGCCAACAAAGCTCTTAAGCCAGGATTGGTTTAGCAGTATTCTTGTTGGACCACAAGTTTACAACGGTATCCCTGCTATCAAACAAATCCTACTCAACACAGGTCAGATGAAAGTACTTTATCTAGGACGGGCAAAGATTTTATTACCCTTAGAAGGTTTCCTTTTTTGAAGACATTGTGGCAGCCTCTGGGATTATATGTCCATGTGAAACGAATAATTGTGTTGTTTACAGGTTTACTGCTATGATAAGGGACCCCCCAAAGCATCATTGGATTTGGCAGGCCTACCCACCTGCAGAGGGGCCTCATTAACTTTTGAGTTCAAAATGTTAAGTTGCTCTAGTTCCAGAAATGTAGTGGTTAAACGGTAATCATTCAAGAAGCTTGGATGGTACTGACAGACTGTTGTTTGCAGGATTCCAGACCTAATAATCAAATTTGTCTGTAATTTCCACTTGCGAGATAAGGCTGTCCAGGTCGTGCTGAACTTGCTTTCATAGCGTCATGATGGTAGCTTCTCTAGTGTGACCAGCCTGATTAGAAGAAGAGTTACGCCTGTCATTGCCTTTTCCTGGGCAGTAAACAACCAGGCTTTAGGTTATCAAGCCACAACCTCCACCATGCCTCATCCATACCTGATACCAACTCCTGGGTGCAAGTGTGAAGAGACCAGAGGGTGGGTTGAGGACATGGACCAAGGTAGCTGATTTTCCTGCTTTCACCCCCCCTTTCTACCCCCCTCAAGAGGACCAGAAACACCCAGCTGCTTCTACAGGCGATGTCATGGCACACTGGGGCAAACTGGTACTCTGCTTGCCGGCTGACCAAGGAATCTTGATAGTCACCTTTGCTTAGTTTGGCTGTCAGTGGATTTAAGCAGTACATTTGTTCACTGCAAACACCATGTGTTTGTGCTAGATACTCTTCATTTCTTCCTTTCTCTTTTCAAACTGTTTGTGAGTGCTGTCGGGGCTATCAAGATGGAAAAGTGATAAAACCTCCTTACTGGACACAGAAAGATCCCTCAGGTGTGTACCAAAAAAGGGGCGCAGGATACTTTTCCAGAAGGGCCAGTGGCTGGATCTGAGAGGCTCAAAGGCCACATTGGAGTCTTGGATATACTCAACTGGAATATGCTCTTCACCAGACCCCAAGAACGTGGCATACCAAGGGATCATTTGCGGGCCTGCCTCTTGGCCACACCAACAACCACAGCAAGGTAACAATGTGCGGTAGAGGCTGCAGTCCTGAGTCCTCAATCCTAGCGCACCCACTCCTTAAGCCTCTCCTCTCACCATGGCGACTCCACTCCTCGGCTGCCCTTAGGATCCTGCCTGATATAACCAGCTGCTGGTTAAGGCAGGTGAAAGCGGAGACTATTACAAAAGTGGCCTGTGGATGGGCAGACAGGCAGAGCAAAATTTGAGCCATTACGTTTTGAGGTGAACTTGGTGTGGGCCACCTAAGGTATGAGCCAGTTAGACCTGCAGGCGGCTCATAAAGTAGAGGCCAGTTTCCAGAGATCGCTCCAATCACTCCAGCTGCCCTTCCTGTAATAGAATGAAGGTGGGGAGGGGAAGCTTATGAGTGGTTTTGATGCTCTTTAATCTGTCTAGTGGAGATGTCATATCTTCTATAGCAAACACAGGGTATAATTCAGTTTGTAGTTACAGGGTGTCAACTATGCATTGGTCCAATAAGTAGAAGCCGGCGGCAGGGAGGTAGAGAGGTGTGGGAGTGTGGCGGGGCCTCGCGGTCTTCGTTGTAGAGCTCTTCCCTAGCACCTAGTGGTCTTTTTTCCCCTTGGGTTCCTGATCTCCTACATAGCTGTCCCCAAACAAAATCATTAGGAAAGAGGCATCACACCTGGGGCATGCACCATTACTGCCTAGGAACCATGGGTAAAGCCACCTGAAAAAGGGATGCACTGGTGGAATCCATTGCAGCCCTCCCCTCCAACACCACCACCCCACCCCCAGGTGCAGGGGTATCTCCCTCCAAGCTGGGGAGCCCTACCCTTCAGGATATCCTTCAAGTCATTGCTAACTCTAGGGAGGTCCTGGAAACTAAAATTAACACCCTGGTAACAAACCTGGGGATCCTTAAAAACAACCATAGGAAGCAGGGAATGGTCTTGTTTTGAATTGGCACCTTGGGATTGTGGCCAAGTCCTGACATGTTATTTTCAAAGCTGGCCTAAAGCAATCCGCATTTTTGGAATAAATAAACTTCTGCAGGTAGAGGAAGGTTCTAAAATGTTCCTCTCTTGTTTGTTCAAAGTATAAGAGGCCAAAACCAGATGTACCAGGGACAGAGAGTGTTTGCAGATCTCAGGCATATCCAGGATGCTGGAGTGTGTCATCCTTCCTATGAGGATGATTGATCTCTCACTCCTCAGTCGATTCTGAAATCTGGCGATCTGATGCTGAATAGAAGGGAGATGAATCAGTTTTGCAATTTTCTCATGGTGATGCATATTTTTTAATTCATTATTTGCTTTGCATTATAATTTAGACACATATATTTGCTGTGTATATTGCAGTAGAGAATCATGTACATTCTTTCATTTCATTGCTGTGCCCATTTTTAAACGTGTGCTTTCAGCATGCTAATCTCCTTTTAGGAACCTTGCGTAGTGAAATAATAAATGTCTTCTTTGGACTAAGAAGCACATTCCAGAGATTTTTGTCAGTGCATGAGTGTTTCAGCTCGGTCATTAGTGAAGCAAAAGTGTGCAAGCATTGAGAGCATGACAGCAGAACGAGAATTGGCAGTGGTTCCACCAGCTCTGACCACCATGAACAAGGCACTCAGAGATATCAAAACTAGAATCTGGACATTGGAAGTTAGAGCGGAAGATGCAGAAAACCGGTCACTCCAAAGTAATATCAGGGTGATCGGATTACCTGAACGAGTGAAAGAGGGGGCATATGCTGAATTATCTAGAAAACTGGTTACATGAAGAAGTGGCGCCACACTGTCACACTTTTATGCTTTGGAACAAGTGCATTAACTTCCAGTGTGGTCCCCGCCTCCCAGAGCACCACTGCGCCCAGTGGTTGCCAGACTGTTGCACTATAAGGACAGGAAGCATATCCGGAACAAGCAAGAATGAAAGGGGGCCTCAAAGTAGAATATAGTACGGTCATGATCTTCCCACACTTCACCAGGGAGGTCCAAAGATAGCGCTCCACTTTCTTAGAGGGGAAAAGTTGCCTCCGTCAACATGGGGTTGCACATGCCAAGATATTCTCCACACAATTGTGAGTGTTGACCCCGAACAGAGCACAATTTTTCAAACCCTTCAGGAAGCATGGTGTTGGATTGAGCAACACCCTGAAGTCTGTTGATGCTCTATCTGTAGCAGGACGTATTGCCATTCTTAAAATGGTGGCACTCCCCTGACCTTTGTATTTTTTGTGACTTTACCAGTATGGATCACTCAGGCCTTGTTCCGAGAACTAGATTTGGTCATGGTGGCCTTCCTGTGGGGAGTGGGCCAGTAGGTAAGTCACACTGGCAACACTGCAGCACTCTTTGGGAGAGGGTGGTCTATTGGGCCCAGACTTTGAGGCCTTATAACTTGTGGTGCAGCTCCAGTGGCTGACCCAGTGGTTTGCACATAGATCAACCCCAGGGCACAAGATGGGGCGACTTATCCCGGAGTTCCCACAGCTGTTCTTGGTGCTCCTGATGATTGATTGGCCCCTTACTGAGGACACTAACAAGTTCAGTGTACTGCGACGCTGCTAAAACAGATCTTTACAGAAAACTTGTGTGCAGGTTTAGTACTTGCCAGATATGCCCTTAAGAATGCTGCACTTATTGCCATATGGGGATAGTGAAGGCGCCTAGATGATTGGATGACCATGGGTGTAACATGCTTGGGAGAACTATACTGAGCAGAGGAACGTCTCCCCTTTGAGGATTTCCACTCAGTTTGACTTACTCCAGGGGCACTTCTTGTGCCATAGAGCAGTGACAGCTGTGATTAGAAAATATTGGAGGGGGGGGATGTCGGAACACCCACATCAAGGGAGTTGAAAATATGTACTCACGTCCTTGGGCACCCTTAAAGTGGTCACCTGTTTGCTACAACCACTGGAAACATTGTGCAATTGCTGGGGAGAGGACCTGGGATCCAGATACCTGAAGGGGACTGGGCGACCATACTGGACCAGGTACCCAAGGTATTGAGAAATGCCTGTTTTAATTCATCAGTTTCTACGTTCTCCACCGGGTGTACCTTCCCCCCCCGGGAAGAGTAAATAGGTATTATGGTACAGATAGGGCGATTTGGCCAAGATATGGGATGGTTGGAGCTGAATTTCTTTATATGTTTTGGGAATGCCCACAACTGGAAGGAGGTCACGGCCACAGACAGTACACAAAGAGAGGTCCCCCTAGCTACGGGGCATTGTCTGTTAAGTTGGTTACCACATGCCACAAAAACCAAGGCCACTAGTAGGTTCCAAGACTTGGCCTTCATCCTCTCAAAGAGGGAAATTAGGAGGAATTGGAAGGCTACTAGAGGTCCTCGGATCACAACTTGACGTAGGGAACTTGAGAAGTGGGTGAGTTGTGAGGGAGAAATCCTGCTTGGAGAGGCAAGACAGGAACAAGGTTCTTTGGATAAGGGCTGGGGCTGGGGAGTGCTGGTTGATTGAATGAAGGACTGAGACCCCACCCCGTCCCAGATGTTGTCCCCGGTGCTCTGAGGGTTCCTATACTCTAACTGGTACGGATGTTGGCCACCATCTAGATCACTGAAAGATGTATCACTGGGCGGGCCTTGTGGTATGTCTTGCTGAAGACCCCCTTCCTATACTTCACTACACCACCCACTTCTACTGGGACATCTAGCTTTAATATATCACTAGGAGAGTGTGACTCAAAGAGCCTGTGGGGAAGTTGTGAGCAAGATTTCTAAGTGGTCATTTATAAATATGTCTTGATTATATGATATATGTAATGTTATTTGGCCACCGTTTCATGCAGCTCTGTAAACCAATAAAATCGGTTTAAAAAATCTATTCATTTGCTAGGTTCTGTACTGGATTTCTAGCCAATCCTTGCTAACTCCACATTTTCTCTCTCTAGATCTTTCTGCTCATATACCATGGATTCCATTCACACTTACATCTTCTAATAATATCCGAGGACTTGGCTTTAGTCTGTTGCTATCTGCCCAGAAGTTAGATCTCAATTTAAGCAACAAAATACCTTTACATTGCCAAACATAATTAGACTTAACATAAAATAGAATTTTAAAGCTAGCTAGCACCGTGTGACCTAATCAGCAAACTGAACATTGGTCTGTCACCACTCAAGCTCACAACTGAGAATCCTTTCTCTTACCTTTGGCACCTGAGCGTCTACCATATCATTAGCAAGAAAACATGGCTGAAGCTAGTTACATTCTTGTGAGGTAAACAATTGTTTTTACACCGGTGTCTGACCCTATTCGGGGAGTCCAGTGAGCAGGGGGGGGGGGTGCTACTGGGAAAAATGTGTGGGAACTAGGGTAATTTGCTCCTACTGTCTTGGAGATTGTCCTACTCAGCAGACTGGGCCAAGTACAACCCCTTCTGCACTTGACTCTCAGTGGTAGCGAAAGCAAGAAGTCACAGGCTTCTTAGGGATTTTAGTGTAAGGGGACAACAGGTTCCACACTCTACAAAAACCCAGCACAGTAATATGAATGTGCAGCTCTTTGTTTCTTTTTTAATGAAGGAAAGTTATTAATTGCACTGCAAAACACAATACTACACATAGAAAAAAGGGATACTTGATATGGCTAATACAACTAGGAAGGCTGGCCCCCTCTCACTCTCAGCCTCTTCCATTTCTGCCACTCTCGTAGCCTAGGGTCTAGTGGGCGTAAGAGTGCAGGTGCAGCACTTCCCCTTCACTACGCTCTCACCTGTTCTCTGGGTAGCAGTAGGCTCGACCTTGTGCTCACTGGAGGTGCCCTGGCTGAGACAGTAACATGGTTGTCCTGCTCAGGTTGGGCAGAAGCAAGTCTCCCTACAGTGCTCGGAGGGCAGTGGGCAGCTATCATTTGGGTTGTGGCCATATTCCAGGTGGAAGACATCAGCAGAAGGTGGGCTTCGAGCCTACTTCTTTTGATCCGGTCAGTCTTGGTGACTGTCACTGGGCCCTCCCTGAGGACACTGAAAGACACAGTCCCCTTTCTATGTGAGGTAGCAGCTTATTCTGGGTGGCATAATCATCAGGACATACATGTAACAAGTGTCGGAGCTAGCTGCTCAATGAGTTTATTCCGGCATCCTAGAGCAGTTGCCACAGGATCAGAGTTCTTCAACAGCAGAGACTGCTCTACCAGTGCCACAACCTCCCTGACAACAGTCCTTAGGGATACACAACCGGATGCAGACTGGCAATGTCAATCCTTCATTCTGCAGTACAGGCCGATCAGGCACATTCGGGCATAATCAGGACTGCTCTGGCATGCCTAGACAGTGCCATGGATCCTCCATTAAGCTTGAGTTATCAGCTCCCAGTCGGGTACATGGTCAGCAACTTCATTTCACACCAGCAGTGAGCTCCTGTGGTGTTGGTTGTCTACCCCCTGCTCGATCAGGTAGGTGTCTCTAGGCATTCCACAACAATGAAGCAGTTTTTAAATCTATGTCAGACTCCAGGTGAATTTTCCTCTTCTCTGGGAAGCTGGCTATCAGCAGACATAAGTTCTGGTGATGCAGTAGTCCTCTAGAGCACCACCCACCTTGGTCATAGGGAACATGGAACTTGAACCCCAAGTGGGTCAGCAGCTCCGACTCTTACACAGGTAAAACAGACACTGGATGTGTATTCCTAATCTGCACTTTCAGAAGATATTTGGGTTGGGTTTCCGCCTGCTGGAAAGGACTATCTTTTGCTTGTTACTCCACAGACTGAACTGTTTTGCTGGCTATAGAACTCTGTTCACTTTACCCCTGCTAACCAGCGGTAAAGTGCTTATTCTCCCCCTTTAAACATGACGAAATTGATGTACACCTAATTGACACATTTAACTTGTCTATAACTCTCTTGTATTTGGTACCAAGTGTATCCATTGCTTGTAACTTAAATATCACCATTGGGCTGCAGCACACACTGTGCAATCTACTGCAGTACCACAACAAACCCAACTCTAGTCCTACCACTGTAACCTGGCAGAACAATTTTGAAACTGCCAATTCAACCGGTCAAAATACGCTATGACAGGCCTAAACTTTCCTTTTAGATGCTAGCAAGCCACCCCTAAGGTAGGCTTTAGTGCTCATAAAGGCAGGGTGCATGGTTTTATAAGTTGTACATGTGAAAATGTAATGTTTCACATGTCCTGACGAAGAAAAACACTAAACGCTGTTTTTACTATGGCTAGGCTGGCTCCTGCCGTAAGGAAACACTGGACTACATGGATTAAAACACTTGATTACATTATTATACCATTTTGAGGGTCTCTTTAATAGACAAAATCCAATTTAATTGTAAACCTGATTTTTATTTGATTATAAGAGAAAAGGCATGTTAGAAAAAACACATTTTCTCTACCTAAAACCTGTCAGGCCTTTGTGTCCAGAATTCATCCGTCACCTTACTTCTAATGGCTCCTCTGTGGGGAGATGTAGATTGCTCCCAGAATGCAAATTACTTGGACGTGGGGAGGTGCTGACCTTACCATGACCTAATGGCTTGGGGTTGTGCCCAAGGACTAGTACAGTTCAAAGAGGCCTCCCGTGTCACAAGCAGATGCACATCATACCAGGCATACACTTTGTCCTTTGTCTTGCCACCTTTGCTCGAAAACCAGTGGGACACAGAACTGGTCTGGAGTGACCACAAAGGGTTTGCCCATTACTATAACCATAAATCTAGGTGGGCTTTGGGAGATCTGACGGGGAAAAGAAAGGTTCTGCCATGTTGGATTTATGGGAAGAGTGGAACCGTGGGATAAGTTGCAGTAAAACACAGGAAGTGCTGTGAAAGCAGGTAGAGGCACCCCTGGGAACCCCATTGGTTAGGAGTGGCCATGAGGTGCCCCCTCCCCCTCCACAGGCTTGCACCAGGCATGTATTTGGCACCCACAGTACCTGCCTTAGAACAGTGGACCTAGGAAGAATCAGAAGAGGGACTGTCTAGCTGTCTCGAAAAATTGAAGGAGTCTAGATCTGCTTGCCTTGAACCCAGGACCCCAGCCGTGACTCCAAGGATGAGTTTGCTGACTTCCTGTTTCGGCTACAGGAACACAACAAGCTGCAAGAGGCCTTTTTCTTTCATTCCCAGCTGACCAGTCCCACCTGAACCTTCCATGGACCCTGCTGCGGGAACCTGCTGAAGTGAGTCTTTAAACAACCCCCTCCTCAAATCAAACCCTCCCCCAGCAAGTGTTGTCCCTGAGGTCGGAAACCGTTGAAAGTGGCCATAGTGTACTTCTCCTGCCTAACCCTAAAACCTTTACATTTGAAGTCTTCTCGCCTTTGTTGATGGCATCATCGAGACCTCATCCTTCGGCTCCCTGTCAACAAGCCCATCTTTGTCCACAGCCCGCTCCCTTGGTCCACTGAAGACTCCTGCATCTCAAAATGTTTCTAACTCCAAAGGTAAGTCTATGACCGGGACAAACCTAGTTCATGTATCGGACCCCATACTCCATCGCGGTCAGCCTTAACTTTTACCTTAGTGCCAGTCAAGTGCAATCAGATGACTGCAGTTGGTGCCTAATGCTTTTGACCGCTATTTTAAAATTCTAACTTTCAAAATTAATAACTCTGGTCCTACTTATGGGATGTTTGTAGTTTTGGTGTCATTTTATTTATTAGAATTTGTTCTATGTTGCTAAATTGGTTTGGGATTTTTCTTATGTTGTGTTTTAAATTTGTTACTGTTTTAGTACTGCCTATGTACTTTACATATTACGTCTAAGTTAAACCTGTCTGCTTTGTGCCATAGCTACCAAAGGATTGAAATCTAGTAAATTTATTGACTAGTGGTTCACCCTGACACGGATTGTGATTATTATTTGAGGTGTGCTCTCACTTCCTTTAACTAATAACCCAGTTACTTACAATGGTATTCAGTGATGGGATCCAAGACGTGTTTTTTGCAGTACCACTCACTAATTTGTGTTATAAACAGAAATCCCTTTTATAAGCTAACATCAAGTTCAATTTTTGATTTATGAATTGTCCTATTCTTAATTGGCCATTTTTCTGTTTTTCCTAAATTTCACACCTATCCTTATATTTTGCACATGTGATTTTTACCAGAATTGAGATCTCAGGAACACTGAAAGCTTCAATGTAGCAGATCTTAGAAGGTTGTGTAAGGAGAGAGGGCTGAAGCTGGGAAAGAGTGCTGAGAAGCTTTACTACAAGATAGCCCTCAGAGCCTGGGAGGAGGTCTGCATGCTGCAGTCTACAACACAGGAGGAAGCAGATGAATCCGAGGGAAAAGACGAAAATTACCCTGCAGTCGCCCAGAGCTAGAGGAAGAAGAGAATACTCTCAAAGTCAGAAGAGGAAGTGAGGTCTTATTCCCTATCTAGAGCAGAGAGCAGTGTGTCTTCCGACAGCCTGAACCCTGTAGGATTGGAGGACAGGAAGGCATTGGTGGCCCTGACATTAAAACGGGCTACTCTACCCCTGGAAGAAAAGAAAAGCTGAAGAGAAAAGGGAAAAAGCACTAGTAGAATCTGCCTTGGAGGAGGAAAGGTTAACCTTGGCCTTGGAAGAGAAGAAGACTTCTGAGAGGAAAGAACTGGACTTGAAGCTTGAAAGCAGGACATATCTTTGAGTCCAGTGAAGATGGTGGCAGTGACAATGAAGTGCCTATAGGAGGAAAAATTATCTACATTCCCAAAGACATGGTGTCTAGCTTAGTGGTGGATGATGACATTGTGGTTTGAGGCCTATGAGGTAGCTTTGTGCATAGAGTTCCAGAGGAGGACTGTGGGGCTAGCCTAAGGAAGCATATGTCCACTATGGGGAGGGATGCCTTATTGGCCCTTGAGATAACATTAAAAGTACAGGCGGGGCTCACCATCAATATGCATATAGTGGTAGCTCTGAGAGACACTGGAGCCAGCATGGCTGTTAGGTGGCATAGGTTGTCTGCAGAGCTGTTTATCTCTAATGTAGGCCACTGGTTGGCTTTGGTTCCCTTCAAGCTGGGGGAGGAGGCAGGCTGGGGGAGTGGGGAGGCAGGGGCTTGGTGGGCTCAGGTTCTCTGAAAGTAGCTGCAAGTCCAGCAATGCCTGTTGATTGTTTGCTGAAGAATCATCTAGAGCACATTATCGGGAAAGAAATGGAACTGAGGTCCCAGCTGGATATGTTGAGGTTGTCTGAGTGGGTTCCTGTGACCACACAGTACATGGCAGCCTGTTGTGGGAGTCAGAAGGACCTGGAGCCTGAGACAGTAGCTCAGTGCCTGCCAAAAAGTAGCAGAACAAAGGGTGTTGGAAACCCTCTTTGGAAATCCCCAGAGTTCCGTAGGATGCTGAAGCTGAACCTGAACGGCAGGCCTCAGACGCTCTAGGTCAGGACATTTCTGCCTTTGGAAACCTGACTGAGCTAACTGGGTGGCAAGCTGCAGGAGGACAGTCCCAGGCATATTCCTGCATGGTGCAGGAGTGCCCCACTCTTGAGGACACTTAATGACAGGCCCAGGCCAATGGCAACACCTGTTAATCACAACATTCATTGGGAGAATGGTCTTATGTAGTGAGCCTGGATCAACCCATATGTTGGTGGTACCCTATTGCTACCAAGCCTTCCTAGTGGAACTGGCTTATGACATCCCACTGGCAAGAGATCTGGGTCTGGCCAAAACCTTTGATTCACTGGTCACCCACTTCTATTGGCCCAAGATGAGGATCCATGCACATGCATTCTGTAGATCCTGTGTTACTTGCCAGGCTGGGGTAAAGCGTAAAGCCCCTTGCAACCTTTCTCATTGGTAGAAATACCCTTTGAGAGTATGGGAATCAATATTATTGGGCCTCTAGACCCCAAGACGGCCTTGATTAACAACTCCATCCTACATTTGGTGGACCATGCCACATGGTACCTTGAGGCCATCCCTCTGAGATCAGCAACTGCATCTATGGTGGCAGGACACTGACTGGGATCTTTGCTCAAGTAGGATTCCCCATGGTGTCTGACAGGGGCACCAGTTTCAGGTCTTCATACATTAAGCTAATGTGAGGGGGTGTGGTGTAACCTACAGGTTTTCTGCTCCATACCGCCCTTTAGAGGGCTTCAACAAGACCCTGAAAGGAATGCTTATGGGCCTAGGAGAACCCATGAGGTGTAAGTAGGGTGTCTTGTTACCATCTCCGTGTTTTGTCTACAGGGAGGAGCCCCAGAAGAGAGTTGGCTTCAGCTACTTTGAGTTTCTCTTTGTCTATCCAATGAGAGAACCTTTCAGCATTACACAAGTCTAACCCTTCAGATCTGTACCAGGTCACCAACAGCAGGTCCATTCCTCTTCTGCTCTTCTCTAGATCAAGATCTCTTATGTTGAGCTTGGGATGAGGTGCCACTATTGTAGTACTGACTAGTCAATGGATAGGACTGATTCTTGGATTTTACCTAACGACTGAGCAAAGAGTTCCCAAGGGGCGCTTTTGCAGCAGAACCTGTTTCCTTGACTGCAACCTATCCCACAGTGCATTATTCTAAGTAAAAACCAAGATGGCAGAAATGTTCAGCCCTAGTAGGCATCTGGTGTGCCAACCAGGGGTGTGTTTTGGGAAATGAGCAGTCCCTCTGGGCTGGTGCCAAGCCGGCTACAACGTGCCTTGTTAACAAAGGTTTTCTCTTCTCCTGATTCCCCTTTACACTTATCTCTGAAGGGGCAAGCATCACCCTGGTCCCTTTTAAATTAACAGTGCTTTTGAGCCCTCCCCACTTGGTCTTCCTGAGCTGATGAGAGTCTTATATCTCACATCCAGTTCTTCCTGCCAAAAGGCTTAAGCCATTGCTCCTGTTCTGAACAGTTTTCACTCTTCATTAACAAGAAGAACTGTCAGGAACTAGTTGCTGAGAGGCTAATGCTAATTAGTCTACTGAAGGTTCGGGCAGTCAAGGTCTGACTTTTTAAACATCACCTTTTTATTAGAAATCTGGCTTTCCAGTTGATTGAATGTTTAATTACCACTAAATGTAGTGGTTGAATAACTGCAGTAGCTTATCCGAAACCAGAGTTAGCAGAGTTAAGATTTTATTCTGACTTTTAGTATTTATCATATATCTCTTCATAGTAAAAATTAGCTTTTGGGGAGTAGACACTGTAGATTCATGCCAACCATAAATTCTTGCATGTATCACATTTAATACTATACACCCTCCCTTGCGGGCTACAAGGCTTTCTTAGGGGTGACTTATTTAATATTTAAACATAGGGCTCTTTCCTGTCAAAAAGGGTTATTTTGACAGGCCTGCATGCATGTATAAAAGCTGCAAGAGTCAGACTACACAGGTCACCCTGACAACATTTTTTGTCACTCTAGTGGATTTCACATTAAGTGCTGCAGTTCACAGGTGACAGTTAACTTTCCATGGGATGGGTCATATGCTGTGGCTTTACTATAAACTTAAATATGCAAATTGAAAGCCAATTTTGTCATGTTTTAGGAGTCATATCATAAATACTGGGGTTTGGACAGTGTACTGAGTTAAAAAAAAAAATAGCAGCATCAGTCCACAATAAATGGAGGCGACCATGCAAATTGAGGTGCTTTCTCACTGTTTAATGTAGATATTGCAGGCGGCCTGGCCTGTCAGTTTATGTCAACTTAAACCTGTCTGCAAGGACCACAGAACATAGGCGAACCTTGGATACTGGCTCTGCATATTACAGTTGGGCCAAGCATTAACGCAAGCCCCTGGTAATCATGAATGTGTACATCAATCCTAAGAGGAAAGCCACAACTGCAGACACGTTTGTCACACACTTTTCATTTGTAAAATACGTACTGCTAGTCTCACTGGACTTCAACCTTAATCGATTTCACCATCCAAGCAAGGAACATATAGAGGTCATTGGACCGCTGCCAGATCAGAGCATGCCACACTACAAACGACAAGACACGATCATAAAAAACTAGCCTCACCATGTGAGTTATCTTGCCTTACCGCCCTGTATGGCTGAAATCCAGGAGACATTCCACCAACATAGACCAGGGCATCTGGCAAGTTGGTCACATACCCGGACTATGCCCTGGTGAATTTTCTATTATACTATCAGATGATGGAATTTAGAATAACTCACCGCCAAGAGAGTGATCATCATCTGCAGGTAACTGAATAGAAATAAGTGAGGCACACATATGTAAATAACTATTAATTCAAAACATTTGTTCAATCGTCTATAATAAATCAATTTGAAACATCCTAGAGTAGTTAATCATCAAATCAATTCAGGACATCCTAGTGCGATTACTATTTAGTACATATATGAAAAAGATAATTGTAAACACCTATTTAAATGTTAAGTTTGATCATTTTAATAATATACAATACCATCCTCAAACAAGAATACAAATACATTTCTTGGGATGTTACACAACCAGATGTTGTGCTTGTCCAGTCCAATCGTTGTGACTTTCAGTCCAGATCCTCAATCATCTAGTTGAAAATTATAGCCACCAAAAATGTATTTTCAAGAATTGATATTGATTTCAGTCCAAACAGTTGTGAATTAAATCCTCCGCCCAATCAATTGGAGATTATAGTCTCAGTCCAAAGGTTGAAAAATATTTTGCCGCCCAATCAGTTAGAAGATATAGCAGACACATGTTTCGTCCTAAAATAGAATTTCTTCGGGGCTGGTGGGGTATCGATATAACAATAACATATTCTTAATTCCTGTCCCACTTAAAATTAAAAAGTCAGTTATTTAGGTCTCAGATCATGCATAAATCATACAAGTGACTTTTTGGTGTAAATATCAGAAGACTCTATTCACTTTAAAGAAGCACACACCAGAAACTGTATCCATAGTTTTTTAAAGACTCGCAATTATTATGTTATTTTCACCAAAAAGAAAGTGACTAGATAGGACGTTTCTTACCGTGTACCCATAGTTTCCATATAAACAGATAGCTATCCCTAGTAGTTATGGACAATTCGGTAGAAGAGAGGAAAGAAACTAAATTAATAGTATACCAAACGACCCAGTGATAAAGTATTAATACTAATTATTCATTCAAACAAAGACTCAACAAACATCCGATCTGTTACAATTACGTCTATTATCAAAAATCTTCATAATAGAAAGGGTGCAATCACTGAAAAAGAAAAGTTTGTCATGACTCAACAGAGACTCCACTTAGATAAACACTATACATTCCTTTCCAAAGCCAAAAAATCGTCACATATGTTCTCACCCCCCCAATTAGATCTTAACCTGGGGTAATATCCACAATCAGTGTTAACATATATTCTAATAGTATGCCTACAACATAATCCAATAATATCTTCACACCTATGTGTCCCCGCAAAACTGACAACTGTTGTATCCAAAGAACAAATGCAAGTAAAACATATTCAAGTTAAGTATAATTTTAGAGACATAAAATCAGTAATACTAATCCTGTTATGGATTACTCAAAGTATTAATACGTTGACATATCTTTTACATATTTAATAAGATATTGTCTGTTGCCACGCTATCAATAAAAAGCGTCAAAACCAAGCTATACCATCCACAATCACGTATGTATATATGCTATTGCCTTTACCAATATTGATTTAAATAATCGTAAACTAAGTAATTACTTAGGCCCTTATTACAACCTTGGTGGTAAATGCCGCCTACCGCCGTGCTGACGGCCTCCAACATACCGTGACCGCGGCGGTATAACGCTGTGGGTATTATGACCCACACAGAGAAATCCACCACTATACAGACACCCACACAAGTCCGCCAGACAAAAGGTCAGTGATAAACTGGCGGTACCAAAACCCACACCGTTACACCAAAAGAACTACGCCCACAGTATCAGGACCCACAAATCACTGCAGCGGTCTTTCAACCGCAGTAAACCATTGGCGGTATAGACTGCTGCGCTCAAAATACACACACACTAACAAAAATACACCACATTGGACAATTCAAACTACACACACCTGACACACATACACACACCACACCCACACACTCAGACGACTATAAAACACACACCCACATTACCCACAACCCTTTCAACAAAAAAAAGATAGCTAACAGAGAGAGAGAGACAAGCCAGAAGCACCCACTCAATCTGAGCCACAGAACACCAAGAACCCATTGCTGATGATGAAGCATGACATCCGATAGGATGTGTGAGGGCTCTTGCTCCTAAATATTTAGGTTTCCCTGTTTCTCACCCTTGGAACTGTGTACTCTATGTTTTTGCGATTCACCAACACCCATACACCATACACACACCTCACAGCACACATCACCCCACACCACTCCACACCACCCACACATCCTTACATACCACTCACACCACATCCATGGCACCCCAAAGACACCCCAGGTTTTCAGAGGAGGAGCTACGGGTCATCATGGTGGAGGAAATCATTCGGGTAGAGCCACACCTATTTGGATCACAGGTGCAGCAGACATCCATTGCTAGGAAGATGGAGCTATGGCGGAGGATTGTGGACAGGGTCAACGCCGTGGGACAGCACCCAAGAACAAGGGATGACATCAGGAAGAGGTGGAATGACATACGGGGGAAGGTGCGTTCCATGGTTGCAAGACACCAGGTCTGGAGGACTGGCAGTGGACCCCCACCTCCTCCCCCACAACTAACAACATAGGAGGAGCAAGTCTTGGCGATCATGCATCCTCAGGGCCTTGCAGGAGTAGCAGGAGGACTGTCAAGTCAAATCTTTACTACTGTATCCCTCACCCTACCTGCATGCCATCACAAACTCCTACCCTCACCCCCATCACTCCACCACCTCACATATACCCCACTATCACCAACCACCCATCCCAATACCAAGCCCTGCATGCAACACCAATGCATGGACCCCCATCACAGACCTGCATGGATACCCATCACCACAGCAGGCCCATTAGAGAGAATCACCTAGCCCACAAAATCACCACGTACACAAGGCAAAGCTGACAGGGCAATCACAACCATACAGGGAAACACTCCCATGCACAAAATGGCACACACAGATACAATAACACTGCATTTTCATCCCCACAGGACCCCCCTCAGCATCACCGGAGAAGAGGTGCCAGCCACATCCAGTCCCCCCACAGAAGAGGCCCACAGTGATGACAGCAGCTCTGCACGCCTGGATCACAATGACCAACCTGGCCCATCAGGAACCTCTAACAGTCGGGTACCCTGCCACAGTCCCATACCACCACAGAGCCTCCACCCTCAGGAAACACCAGCACAGCACCCACCCAGCGGGCCCATACCACTGCCCCCAGGACACGTCAATCAGCAGTGTGTCCACCACTACAGGGACCCCAGGCAACCCCACACACCCAAGAAAATCAGGGACCTGGGGTGAGTGGGCACACGGTTCAGGGGACAGAGGCACAGGACAACAGTGAAGCTGGGAGGACTGTTGTGCGACAGGGGGGAGGACAGGCCCAGGGAACCCACTCTCCTCAAGGCACTTGCAGGGATCCTGGGAGAATACCACTGTTCCCAGGAGACCTTGGGCCAGATACTGGCCAAGTTGCAGGAGACCCAGAGGCTGCAGGAGGGACAGTTCCTGGAGATCAGGGAGGACCTCAAACACATCCACACCAACCTGGTCACCATTGCAGGGGTGCTGGCTGACATGACCAACACCATGAGGGAGGCAGTGGCACAACAACAGGCCCCTGACCTTAGCCACACCGATGAACAGCCCTCCACCTCTGCCGGCGCTAGTGGACAGGAGGCTCCGCCACTGGAACAACAGGCCACCAGCACCCCCCCCCCCCCCCCCCCTACAGAAGGAGAACCACCCCGCAAACGGTCCCTGAGATCTAGGCAGAAGCCAGAGAACATTGCCAAGACACCTGCCAGGAAATAAGACTCTCCTGATTGTCATCCTTCTGTCCCACTCTGTCACCCTGTCCACCTTGAACTGCCATTGCTCCCCCTCCTATGCCCCATTGGACAATGCACCTGTGATACCAGGAGACTGGACTCTAACTGGACATTCCTCCACCATCACCCCAGCCCATTGCACATCACCCTCTACTTATTAACACTTAAATAAACACCCTTGGAACAAATACAATTCTGGAGTCTGTCAATTAATTGAAACATGTATTAGTACAACATTCTGAAAACATTGCAATTCATATGTACAGCAATTTATACATTGGTATGACCTGTAGTGGGCAGTATTAAACACACCAGGAGCCAGAGTGGGGCACAGAGATCTGAAAATAGAGATGCCAAAGGGTACAGTAAGTGGCCATAGAAATAGGGAAATCATGCTGCCATGTACAATGTCCAACAGAAAACTGAAAAGTAAAGTGAAGTTACAGTGTCTTACCTGTGTGTCACTGGAAGTACTACTGTATGATATTACTTCTGTTGTCCACATCATTCCTCTGCCTCCTCTTCCTCACTGTCCACAGGCTCCACTGCGGCCACAAGACCATCTCCAGGCTCATCCTCCTGCAAAAAAGGCACCTGCCATCTCAAGGCCAGGTTGTGCAACATGCAACGATGATCTGGCACACCTTCTTGGGTGAGTAGTACCGGGATCCACCTGTCAGATGGAGGCACCAGAACCTGGCCTTCAGGAGGCCGAAGGTTATCTCAATAATCCTCCTTGCTCACCAATGTGCCTCATTGTAACGTTCCTCTGCCCTTGTCCTGGCATTCCTCACTGGGGTCAGTAGCCATGAGAGGTTGGGGTAACCAGACTCACCTGCAAATATTGAGGGACAACTGTTCGACACACACTAACCCTTAGGGACAACCCCATACCCAAACACCAACATATACTGGGTGGGGACCTTGGGCTCACCTATTAGCTACACCCGGTGCCTCTGGAGTTGAGCCATCATATATGGGATGCTGCTAATCCTCAAGATAAAACCAACAGAAGAGAGGGGAAGTCCCTACTACCCCACTGGATTAGGGACAATATGAAAATCAAAATATCCAACAGGGACAAATCTATACAAAATATCTAAGCAAAAAACTCAATTTTTTACTGAATAGTAATTTCTTTATTACAAATAAATTAATTCAAATATAATGTCAACAAATCACCTGTACACCTAAACTACTCATACACACAATCAAATAATATACAGATCAAAAACAACCCTAACAATTCAAACGAGCACCGTGGTACATAAAATATAGGCTGGTTAACCATTAAGTGGCAAGCAGTCACACTTCCAGGTAGTGACAGTTATAGAAGGAAAGTATCCAGCTCCAGTGAGAAACGTCTGTCACTGAATAAGAGTCTGATCCAATCCACCAATTATTCAATCCAAATGTTTCAGGAATTCCAACGGTCACTCCATAGTACATTATAGTCGACGCGTTTCGGCCTTATAAACTACGGCCTCCTCAGGACAATGAAGACAGTGCCTATATATACAACAACAAAAAATTACCTAAAAGACTAATAATCATAACAGCCATAATTCTCACCAGGTGTAGGACAATCCAACACCTGTTCACCAACATAACCTCATATGTGCACGTAAAAATAAATATATTTATAGAGAAAATACTAAATATTATGTATTAAAAAGTAACATATATACAAAAACTCAATTACAGATCATTAGATCAGACTGAACCCCATCGATCGTCCATTTAGTTAGTTATAGTGAATGTTGTCTTAAAAACTAATCAATCCAATGCCCGAGGTATACCACACCAAAATCAAAAATATACACATAAACAAACCCAAAAATGTACACATCAAAAAATGTACACATAAAAACCACCCATATTATATTAGCCTAATACACTTGACTAAGCCACAGTTATAATGTTTCAATAGCTGAGAATAGAGATGAGAGATGCGTAAGCCTGGTGACTGACCTTAGCTTAATGAAATCATATGGAGCACAGGCAGTAATTCAGTAATGCGTGCAACCGGACTGGAGCTGTTTAAAAGTAATGAAAACAACAAGTCCTTACTGCAACAGGCTTAAAAGCATACCAAGAGCCTGTAAGCCGCGAGCGCACCAAGACACTCGGCGCTTACCTATTTTATACGAATTTTCCAGCCGTTGTTTAAGAAAATGAAAAGCTTTGCCGTATTGCACGCTCGAACGGCATGCATATAAGTAGACAACGAGTCGGGCCATCACTCGGGTTACTCGTCCTCAATAGACATCAAGAAGGGGACTTAGCGTATTACTCTTCCTGCCTGCAAAACTGTGGGGGCCATATGGAAATGTTCAAGAGAAAAGTAACTGCAAACATGTTAGAGGGCAGATCACTTGGCATACTGTGTTGGTAACACAGTAAGGGGCATATATACAAACCCATCACTCTTAGCTTGTTATTGACGGTAAGAGACTAATTACAAATATAATACCAACAAAAAGAAAATACCAACATAAATCCATAAATAATCCCTGGATAAACACCACAAGCCATACGTAAAAGGCTTATAATAGGTACAGAGACATAAGTAAAACCTCTGCCACAATTACTGATGGAGACTCTCTAATCCTTCTCTATCTTCACAAAATATATTTTTTATAAACATTCATAATACGCTGAAAACATCCCACAGAAAATATCCTCAATAACATTACACAGACTTAGTATACATCTCTGGGACTGATTCTATACAACATATTCAACAACACACAATATATAGATGGCACCAATGTAGAACAATTACACTTTGATTAGGGCCCACATCTCGGACAAATCGTTTAAACCACGTCTGGCTGTCCCAAATCTTTCTATCAGACGAGCTTCCATTTTGTCCAAAGCGGAAGCTAGTGAAATACCTGTTTTTGTTTTGTCAATTACGTATAGAATAGACCATTTGATGTCATCTGGGCGATGGTCCTGTTCAATATAGTGCTCAACCAAGGGGCCCCCCGTACCGCACATCTAATTCTGGACATATGTTGAAGTATACGTATTTTCGCAGGTTGTATCGTTTGACTTATATAGGTAAGTGAACACGGACATGTGATGCAATATATCACATGGCGTGTATTACAGTTTGAGAAGCACTGTTGGTGGTGTATTTGACCATTCAACTCCACCTGTCTAGTTTTCTCTGTATATTGGCAAGCCAGGCAGTTCATGCATGGAAAATGGCCAATGATAGGGGGTAAGGATAGCATACTTCTCAGATCGGCTTTCTTCTTACTATTCTAATTGAATGGGGCGTGTACTAAGGAATCATAGACGTTTCTGCCTCTTTTAAACGCAAAGAGACGTTTATCTAAGCCTAAAGGGAGGAGCAGCTTCCAATTTTTTTAAATAATAGCTCTAACCCGATTCGCTTTTGGGTTAAATGTTAGTACGCAGGTCAAAGGACAAACCTTATTTTTTAACTTGGGTACTAACAGATGTTCACGTGGAGTGTACCAAGCTCGTTTACATGCTCCTTTTACAATTTTCTTAGGGTAGCCCCTATTCATCAGTCTAGACATCAAAGCTTCTGCGTTTTGAAAATAATCTTCTTTAGTGGTGCAGTTACGGCGAATTCGAAGAAATTGGCCATAGGGTAAATTCTCCTTCAGAGAACGAGGGTGATTACTTGAAAAGTAAGGTGTTTCTATCAGTAGGTTTTTTATATAAACTCACCAAAATATGACCTTCACAGGATTGAATCCATAGATCCAGAAAATTGATTAGTTTATAATCAGAAGACAGCGTAAACTTAAGATCAGGTGTTAAATGGTTAATCCAATCATGAAACAAGGAAAGAGCCTCCTGATCACCTTCCCAGATCATAAAGATGTCATCGATATATCTTAGCCACGTTTTAATATGATTTTGAAAGGGATTATTTGTGTCAAAAATCCATTTATCTTCCAAAAATGCCATCACGAGATTCGCAATTTCTGGGGCAAAATTACACCCCATCGCTACACCTTTAACTTGCAGGTATAACTCATTATCAAATGAGAAGACATTATTTTTTAAGCACAGTGTGGCCAGAGCAAGCAGAAATGAGGAAGGGACTTTATGAGGAAGGGGTCTTTGATCTAAATATAGGTTCATTATTTGCAATGCCTCATTTTGTGGAATATTAGTGTAAAGTGCCTCTATATCTAAAGTCACTAACAGTTGTGTTTTTTTATTGAAAACATTGCCTTCAAGTTTGTTAATCATATGCATAGAGTCCCGCACCTATGCTTTAGTGCTATGCACTAATGGTTTAAGAAAGAAATCCACGTATTGGGCCAAAGGTTCCAATAAGGAGCCGCAGGCCGCAATAATTGGTCTCCCCAGAGGATTTGAAGCATCTTTATGTATCTTAGGAAGGATGTAGAGAAGGGGAATGCATAATTGTTTTTGATTAAGAAAGTCGTATTCTTTCTTGCATATCCACCCCTCTCTAAGTGCTTCATCAGTGATGGTAGTAATCATGCTGTCAGTCTGGGTGTAGGATCTTCTGTTATCGAACGATAGTGGTCCCTGTTGTTTAATTGACGACGTATTTCCGTGCTATATTTGTCTTTGTATAATATCACTATGCCGCCACCTTTATCAGCTGGCTTAATGATGAAGTTCTCATTTAGTGACAACGAAAGAATAGCCTTATTTTTTTCTTTAGATCAATTAGACTGAAACGATATTTTAGTCTTGTTAAGTAAGTCAATTTCCCGAAGGACCACATCTTCAAAAATTAGTACTTCCCGAGGCATATGAATAGTGTCAGGGCAAAAAGTAGATTTTAAGTGTAGCCCACTTAGATTGACTTCATTACGAGGCATATTGTCTGTATCGTCTCGAAAAAAGGTACGCAGTCTTACTTTACGCAGAAACTGTAATACTTCGGTTTCAGTGTCAACCGGATCTTGGAGTTTGGTAGGAACAAAAGACAAGCCTTTATTTAATACCTCTTGCTCTTTATCTGAAAGAGCATGGGCAGACAAATTGTAAACACGTATCATATCAGAACCCACATCAATTATCGTCTGTATGTGCTTTTCCTGGTACGGAATTCTCCTTGTGGGGTATACAGATCTCTGTTCAGGTCTTGGTATTGGAATCTGACTCGCGCACCACCCCCTCTCCCTCTGCGTCCAACTCTGTCGAAAAAAGGTTGAGTGGTGGGGTGTGCGGGGCCAGGGAAAGTTTCAGATAAATATTCTGTGTCTGAATCCGAAGAAGTATCAGAAAATGTAATAAATCTACGTGATTTGAATTGTAAATTCAAGTTACTCGGATTGTTGTATTTATAAAAATATTCTTTCAAGAACGGATAGACCTCCTCAGTTTTAAAATTCTTAATATCCCTCGCCACTTTAGATGTTTTCTGATTTACAGTGCGAATTTTAAACTCAGCAATGATTTTATTAGCTGACTCTAATTGTTGTTTTACATCTTGAATTGTCTGGTCTTGAGAAAGCTCCAATTCCAGCAATTCGATTTCTTTCAATTCAGTTTCACTTATTCTTAACGCAGTCTCGATGTAGAGAGCAAGCCTTTCACGGGAACATTTCGTCCCTACCCCACTGAATTGTAATAGGTATGGTTTATCTAACACAAAGATTACTGGAGTATTCCTCACCTGCAAGCCTGCAGGAATTGTGTTATTTTTTAAATGCTCAAGTAGTACTTGTGCGTGCAATTGTGTTCTGATGTTTTTCTTCTTAAGCTGCTTTAGACGTTCTATTTTGTCCACATTTGTGGGAGTTGGAATAAGTTGATCACCACTCAACACCACTCTAGTGTTGTTGCTGGCATTGACCAAGTGTATCCTCTGTCTCCCCCCCCCCCCCTTTTGTTTTGTCACCCTGTCCTTGTGTGCATTAGCATCATCTGGCAGAGCAGCAGAGGCACCTCCTGAGATCCCTCACTGTTGGGCAGTCAACCATTCTGAATACCATCCAGGGTGTCGAGAGGCATTTGCAACAAACAAATGCATAATCTGGAGGGCATTCACTCTGGGGTGGCGGCCCAACAGAGAGCATTTCAGGCTCTGGGCTCTGCACTGATGGCAGCCATTGTCCCTGTCTCTAGCCTCCCCCCTCCAACTTCCTCTACCCAGTCTCAATCCCCTCAACCCAAGCCTATCCCAAGCACACCTTCAGACCAGCATTCACCCAAATCAACACACAGAAGTGGCTCAGGCAAACACAAGCACCACACTTCATCTCACAGGCACTCACACAAGCACCATCCCCATGCAGACACACCAACATCCACTGCCTCCACTGTGTCCCCCTCCTCCTCGTCGTTCACCTCCCTCCCAGTAGAGTCTCCACTCACACCTGCGTGCACTACATCCTCATCCACTACCTCCATCACCAGCACCCCTATCACTACACACCCCTCACTGGCAGTCACCACCCCTACATCCATGCACACGTCCCCTGTGTCCTCTCCCTCTGTGTCTGTGACCCCTCCTCCCAAAGTACACAAACGCAAGCACACACCCACCCAATAGCCATCCACCTCACAACAGCATCCAGCTCATGCACCAGCACCCAAACACATCAGACCTACGTCTCCTATAAGCACTCCCTCTTCCTCCACTCCCAAACCTTCACCCTCTTCCCACCCCAATGTCCCTAAGAAGCTTTTCCTAGCCAACATTGGCCTGTTCCCTACCCCTCCCCCCGTCCTTCCCCTCAGGCCCGGGTGGCCAAAACCCAGCCCAGCTCCACAGCCACACAGTCCACATTAAATGTAGTTCCTGCAGCTGTCAGAGACTCAAAGGGGGCACAAGTCTGCCCAGCCAGTGTGCCACCAACCCCTGCCAAGGCAAAGAACAATCCGCCACCTGGCAAGGTGAAGAAGGGGACAGCATCCAGCAAGGGGAAGGAGCCACAACCACCCAGCAAGGCCACCTTAAAGACTCCAGCTGCCAGACCCAAGGTGACACCACCATCTGCCAAGGGCAGGAAGGGGCACAAAACACCAGCCAAGGCACTTCAGCCATCCGAGTCTGCAGGTGAAGGCCTGGTGGCTACCAGCACAACCGCCAGCACCGCCACCTGCACTGCCGCAAGCACTGCCACCTGCACCACTACAAGCACCACTGCCTCCCCCCACCACTGGCAGCACCGGCACCTGCACCACGGGCAGCACCGCCACCTGCACCGCTGACAGTAGCACCACTGCCAGAAGCAGCAGTCCCAGTGGACATCTGTCCGAGGCTGCAGGAGAAGGGCTGGAGCCTCCCCCCACCACCACTGGCACTACCACCACTGTGCAGTCGTAGCCGCCAGCTGATGGACTGTAGCCCTGCCTCCATGGACTGTCATGCATCCTGACCACTGCAAATCTCGTGGCTCTGATGCCCAGGTGAGGGACTGTGACCTGGCACCCCCCAAATGCTCCATCACTGGGCACAAAGGCCCCTCCAGAACCAGTGGAGAAAGGCATCCACTCACCCTATCCTTGGCAGGATGAAGCACACTAGGCACAAAACCCCCTCCAGAACCAGTAGAGAAAGGCATCCACTCACCCTATCCTTGGCAGGATGAAGCACACTGGGCACAAAGGCCCCTCCACAACCAGTGGAGAAAGGCATCCACTCACCATATCCTTGGCAGGATGAAGCACACTGGGCACAAATCCCCCACCGGAACAGTGGAGTAGCCATCCACTTGAGAGACTGTGGCCTTGCACTCCTCAGGACCAAGCAGTGGGCAACCCACCCACTTGAGAGACTGTGGCTTTGCACTCCCCAGGAGCAAGCAGTGGGCAAACCACACACTGGGGAGACTTGAGAGACTGTAGCCTTGCACTCCCCAGGACATCGCTGTGGACATGGAGCCCCTTCCAGGAGCAGTGCTGTTGTACCATTTTCCGGCTGAGGCGCCCCCCCCTTCCCCATCCCCCTGAGGTGCCTGTGTGTTTTCCACCTGATGCCCCTGCAGTGTTTTCTCCGTATTGAGGCAGGAGTCAAGTGTGGTCTTGGCCTATGTGTTTTGGCCCAGTGGGCCACGGACATTTTGGGTGGACATTGTCCCACCTTTTGTACATATTGTATATTTTGTAAATACAGTTTTTGAGATATTAACGTATTTCTGAGTATTTCTAATATAACACTAATTTGACTCAATTACTTTTGTCCTTGCGTTATTCCAGAGGGTTACGGAGTGTATATGTAATGTTGTTGCATGTGTTTGTGTGTATGGTGTTGGGGGTGAGGGTGGGGGTGGGGATGTTGCGTGTGTGTGTGTGACTCTCTTTTTCCTCCCCCCTCCCGTGTCTACTGGGTGCTGTACTCACCGTGGTAGTCATCGCCGCCGTTGGTACTCCTGATATATGAGAAGATACACCAGCATGGGCAGGACGTGCAGCTCGAGCTCCATGTCATTCTGGTTCTTCCTTGAGTGTTGAGAGGTGAGTGGTTTCCCTTCCAAGTACTGTTTCTGCCGTGCTTTTGATGGCGTTGGTACCGCCCCGGAAAAGCTGGCGGATGGGCATGTTGTAATGGGGTGGATGGTACATTGTCTTCCGCCTGGCTGTTGGCGGTTACCGCCGCGGTGTTTGTTGCTACTGCCTTAGCGGTCGGAGTGTTAAAGTGGCTGTATGTGTTGGCGGTTTCTGCTGTGGTCGTGATTCAATTTTTTTTACCGCCGCTTTAACACTGACCGCCAGGGTTGCAATGAGGGCCTTAATCTCTATGCACAATATTTACACAATTGTCAGACAAAAACTTTGCTTGATGCACTATTGCCACACTGTTTTAGTAGGAATGTGCAGATCAGGATATCTAATCCGTGAGTGTGTGTGTGTGTGTATGTATGTATGTATGTATGTATGTATATATATATATATATATATATATATATATATATATATATATATATATATATATATATAGCGATCCTCTTACCCGTATTGATTAAAACAAGTCACAAACCAAATAGGGAGTTGTCCTTATGATCAGCGTTTCCACAATCGTCAGGCAAACATTTTTTTGCCTCCATTACCCAAGCTTCAAAATAGCACCTATCCAATCAGCTCTCAATTCATGTATGACGTAGATTGAACCCACAGTCTAACTACGGTTCGTAAACAGTCACCATCTTATAATAGGTTAATGTTGCCATTTTTTACTGCTAAACGATATATTTCTGGGCAAACAATTCCAATATATATTGAATAACTCTCTATACCTGTATTTGCCTTTTAAAAAATAGATAACAGTATTCAGCGTGTAATCATTAATATAAACATGGTGGTATTCATGTCCATGTAAATCTGCCACAACATGAATCAAATACGTAGTTAATCTCATACACAATTTATACAATTAATGAACAATATCTTTCTCTATCACCATCGACCACACTTTATGATGTTAAAAGGCCAAACATATCATAGATTTTTTGAAAGAGCACATAGATCAAAACCTACCAATGTATTAGAGGGTAATGGACGGTCGCCATCTTTTAATAGATTAATATGGACATCTATTGTTGTTCTACAGTATA
Source organism: Pleurodeles waltl (assembly GCF_031143425.1). Lineage (NCBI taxonomy): Eukaryota > Metazoa > Chordata > Amphibia > Caudata > Salamandridae > Pleurodeles > Pleurodeles waltl. The sequence continues at coordinate 480,323,518 of NC_090449.1, read as the reverse complement.
TTTCTAAACAGAAAGTTTGCAAAATCATATTGACAACAATACCGCAAACAAACTAAGCCTCTCATTGTCAGTTATTTTATAAATACTCGAAATACTATTATACAAATCCTAGCATAGGTATCACCAACTACACACAGTAAGATATCAGTACGTTAGTATTTCAAAACACCAATTGTGCACCTGTATCTCCATGCATACAGTTCAATAGTGATAGTAAATATATTGTGATATTATTGATTTTATAATTCGTTATTGGTGGTTAATAAATAGGATGGAACACCTTAATCCTATGAATATTAGAAATACGGTATGTAACATACTTTATGTATAATTCATAAATATAACATACTTTAAGGTAAGGTAAGGGCCACATTCAATACTGTATTTTCCATAAAGACATATTAATATATGTAGTCTTAACGCATATTGGTCCTTCCTTAATAACGTTCGTTCCATGTCCAAACTTTCATAATGTACAAAAAAAACACATATCACATACGGATAGAATATACTACAACATAGATAATTACAGAAAATGATACATCTCATTATCTATAGTCAAACCTAATTCCACCGTTTTCAATCTAATCATCCATTTCGCCTCATTTCTTCTTAATTCCAACGTACGGTTGCCACCCCTAGGGTTGGTTGTAACATGGGCAATCCCCATATATTTAATCAATGGGATTTCTGATGTCGGATGTTCCTCACTGATATGGCGTACAATGGGGGATGGTGGATCATTGATGCTCAGTGATTGCATATGTTCTTGTATTCTCTCTTTAAGAGGGCGAATTGTACTGCCTACATATATTTTACCACATTCACATAGTAAAATATAGATCACATATCTTGTATTGCAATTGATAAAGGTATTTATTTTGCATACATTGCTATCATTGAAGCAAAAACTAAAAGTCCTATGTAATACTATACTACACATATTGCAACAACTACATTTATAGAATCCACAAGCTCTTGAAGGTAACCATGTTGTAGTATTGTCCCTCACCGGGGCAGATAACTATTACAAACCATATCCTTGATTGTTCTTCCTCTTTTATGTATCGTCTTTGATTTCTGAAGAATTATACGAGATAGGGTATCATCCGTACATAAGACATTCCAATCTTTACATAATATTTTATAAATGTCATCACTATTTTGGCTAAAAGATGTACGAAAGCTGACAGAATTATGTGCTAATTGACCTTTCTGTTTTTTTCGGTTTGTACATCAGGGACTTTCTAGATACTTTATTAATTTTCCGTCTAGCTGGCAATACAATTTTCTTAGTATATCCTCTTTGTAAGAATCTATCTTCCAAGCTGTCCAACTCTATCTCACATATGTCTGTTTCTCTACAATTTATTTTTATCCTAGTCATTTCACCAAAAGGTATAGCTGATAATTGTGACTTAGGATGAGAGCTGTCCGCATGTAACAATACATTGCATGCAGTAGGTTTGCGATAGATCCATGTTTGAACTGTACTATCTTTGGCAGTAAGTTGTACATCCAAAAAACAAATAGAATCTTTAATGAATTCATATGTCATCTGTGTATTAAAATCACTTATATTGAGATAAGTATATAACTCAAATAGTAATGATTCAGATCCTGTCCAAATGAATAAAATGTCATCAACATCCTCATGTAAGAACACATTGTGGTCCATGTGCAGGTAAGGCTGGTTGAGGCCACTTGTGTAAACACAAGGCCATAACAGATCTTTCAGGTGATGTCGGCAGTGACAAATTAAAACTTCCGAAGTGGAGCTCCAGTTCATTCAAGGCCCAGGCAGAGGAAGAAGTGACCACCCTTGAGTCTATGGCTCAAGCAGATTCCACTAGATATCAGTCTGGGGAACCTTAAAAAAAATGAAAAATAAGTATTGTGTTAGATGTATGAACAAGAGTGCACAGCTATGGTGTGGTAAGATCATAGTTTTGCCAGGGCCCGTCTGTCTAAAAAGAGCCAAAGTAGGTAGAATGCTCAAGCAACTATAGTGCACTCCTGAGGATGGGGTCTTACTTGGGGCTCTGCGTAAGGAGAGGACACTACTGAAAAGGCAGGTATGCGCTTTCAAAAGATCCAAGCATGAAAACTCTGTGGGCCCAGTTGCTGTGCACCTGCAAGTCAAATAACTCAAAGAAATTTGGGAAACTGATTAATACAATTGAGAAGGAAAGTGCACAATGCAAATATAAGTGAGGATGCTTGGATCGAGCACCTGGAGTCTCACTTTAAGGAAAGTATCCATTGTGCACCTGGCCTGGAGTGGCCCCAGGGGGAAAACCGGATTGTTTACTCTTTGGCCCAACTAGCATATACATCCACAGAGATAACTAAACTCATCGAAAAATCTCAGACCGACTGTGTCCCTGACCCAAACGGAATCCTGCAAGCACTTTTTAGGCACTTCATCTCGTGGTAGGCCAGGTTCCGGGCCAGGATCTTAAATACTATATTGGGAGGAGTCATCCCTGGAAGCTGGAATGTTTCGATTATCCACCCCATCTTCAAGGAATGCACTGCGTCACCTCCTAATAACTACAGTCTAAATGTGCTGCTGGATGTAGATATTAACTACTCGTCTATTCAGCTGCTTCAAGATCTACAAACATGGGCCTCAGGCACAAGTAGACTCCCACTGAACCAGACTGGGTTCACGAAGAACCGAAGTCCTTCAACCAACCTCAGGGCAGTAGGCCTCATCCTCAGCAGAGCAAAGGCAACTAGTACTCCACTTTACATGTGCTTTGTTGACTTTAAGGCTGCATTCGATCATGTCCCACAAGCTATGGGTAAAAACTTCAACAGTGGGGAATCCCGTCTAACTTATTAAGGGCCATCAGGCTGCTGTACTCAAATACATGGGTTAAGATCAAGACCAGGAATGGCACCCACTTGTCAAGAGAAGTATGAACCTTGATTGGACTTAAACAAGGATGCATCTGAGCACTCCTTTTTAATTTAACCTTGGTCTCCATCTTTTCACAACTGATTAAAATTTATGATTATAATTATTAGATGGATAACCAATTTTATCAGTTTCTCTCCATTATTGCGTGAGTACTTCAACTTAATTCCATCTGCAATACGGTTAAGAGCTCCCCTCAGGGAGCCCGTTAGGCATTGCAACACCGGCCTAGCGAGGAGTCTCTCCCAATGATGACACCAGACATCCAATGTGATGCTTGAGGGCTCTGACTCCTGTAGATCAAGGTTTCCCTCATTTTTCTTTCTTGTCTTTGGAACAGTGTACTTATTGTATTTGTTTAATATAGAATAACAACATTATTATTTAAAAAAAGTAACAGAATACATTAGTTGTGCAGTTGAATCAATCACAATCAGTTAATAAACAATTAGATCAAATATTGTGTCAGACAACCTAGCTTTTACTCTATTTCAAAAAGCATGTGTGGACTTCATGCAAAAAGAAAAAAAAAATAAGCCAAAAATGAATTTGGAAAACATCCAACTATGGTGCTAAGAAAAATATGCAGTTGGATTTTCTAAAGGGAAAACCTGCAAAGGAAAAACAAATGCACATTGGTTATACCTCTGCTAAATGAGACAGCAGCCAGCAGAGACTTCATCAGCAGACACAGGAGCAGCAAGTCTTCAGTCAGCTATCAGGAACATGACGGGGTAATAGTTCATTAATGATGGGGGCCTAAGGTATCTGAACTGTAAGAATCATAGACAAGAGCTGTATAGCAGAAAGTAAACAGAATCTAAACTGTAATGACATCACCTAAAACCTTGCTGAATGAAAGTCCCAAAAGCTACTAGATAAGCGACTATTGAACAAGACTAGGAGGTGAGATTGTTGGCAGCCAATTAGATTTCATCAGAGTTTCAGATGCATCTTTTCTACATTCCTTCGGAACAGGCCCATCTTGTCACTCCTCTCCTCTCTAGCCAGCAGTTTCCGTAGAATTATTAGATTTTTGAAAGCAACATAGAACATGACATTGAGCTAGCATTACTTCCTAACTGAACTAAGGCCCACTGTTAAAACTAACAATATTTATCACAAGAAAGTACAGAGTGAGAAGCAAGAACAGGACAGAAAATTTCCACTATGCATTTTAAACAGGATGTCTAATAAAACAATGTTTGCAAAGCATTTCTGTAGAGTCCGCATAACATTTAAACACCATGTTTCTGAACAAATTCAAAAACTTAGGCCTTTTCACTAATGCAAATCATGAAGAAATAAAACAATTTCATAATAATTGCAAACCATTAGTTTTGTAGTAAATTATTATTAAACTCCTTTTGTCAGTACATATTATCATAATTCATTTCACAGTCATTTATTATTTCACATAAAATTTCTGGTGGCGGACACCATGTCGTCCACATTTAAACCTGCACGTTTAATTTTTCTAACACATTTCTCTTTTTAGGCCTTTTAATACACATTTTATGTTACATTTTTAGTCACTCATTTTTATTAATGTTTGCTCTCTAACAATCCCTCCTCTGAACCTACACTAACGACAGTGTTGCACCTTAAGCATCCAACAGACTCCACCTTACTTTGCTAAAAGGATGTCTAACGCAAAATAGTTCTGAAGAACCATCAAACTTATCACAGCCATTTCTGTATCCATTAAAATTACTGCCCTCAGAAAAATCTGTTAACATTTTGTCTACAATGGTTGACAGCTTCCTCATTTTCATGTCATTCAGAATAACTCCTACAGAAGGAATAATTGCTCCAAATATATCCCCAGTTATTTCTGAATAACTTGCCCTTTTTGATCTTTGGCTCAGGTTTTCATGTGTATCATTTATGTTGTGAATCTGATACATTTTTGGAAAAATCACTCCCAGGTAACAAGTCCCATGCCATCCCCTAGGGAGACGATAATAGGCATTTCTTCTGCAGATGTAGTATACACAAGGAATTGCAGGAGATTGTCCATTTAACATAAACTCCCATGTATTCTTAAATAGAAATACATGTCTGCATTCACTTGTTCCCCCAAACGTAGTATCAGTTCTGGATTGAGGCCTGTATATACAAAGCTTCCCTACACGTTGGTAATCTAAAGCAAGCTTCACTTGTGTGTTAGTTACCCTATATTTGTGGACATTCTTATGATTGTGTTCCACTAAACCATTCTCCATTTTCTCATCCATTGCATTTCTTCTATCATAAGTCTGATCCAGGAAAGTTTCCTCAGTTGGTGAAAGTGTACATGTGAGGTTGTTCCTGTGAGCATAGGCTGTGCCAAATGTTAGTTTAGTTTCAAAGAAACCTCCTACAATGTCTATGCTTCTAGCTTTAGCAATACAACTCAAGTGTTGGTTAACTGAAACAAAAGAAAAGACTAAGTCAAACTTTGAATAGAAATATTTTATGTTTTCCTGATTATAAAGCCTTGTTAATAGAAGACTACAGCTAATACCATATGTTAGTGATAAGCTATGATATGTAATCCCTTCTTGTACTGGTGAAGGGATTTGTGTACACACACAACATCCTCTCACATCCATAGTCTCAACATAGTCATACAACAAATCATAGAAAACATTAGAGGAAAGATCTCTTTGGGAGCTAAGTGTAAGTATTTTTATCATCCTTATAGAACTAACTCAGAAAATGTATTAGTCTCTGGAGGAGGTGCATAATTAGTTTCAGCTTTATCAGAAACACTCATGCTTACAATCAACAACAAACCTAACACACCTACAACTGCCAGTCCAATACACACACTTACACCCACTGTTTCTATTGTGATTGGTATTCAAAGAGTCAAAAAGTGAAAGGAAAGAAAAGTAGATTTAACTATGCAGCCACAACAAAAAAATAAAAAATCACAAAATAACCTTTAGTCTTCTTTGTGAACATTTACAGCAGCTTTCAAGCTCTCCAGAATTTGTCAAAAATTGGTTTAGCAGCTTTGTCAAAATCAGTTTTCAAATGTCTCTTAGCAGATCACAGTCTGCTTATCACTATTACTTCCGGTGCATAATGTCTTTCTTGCTCATTTGGCAATGTTATTTCAAAATTCAGCTCAAATGCGATTTCAATTTCCAATTGTTGAACTATATTCTCATGGTCAAAACAAAAGGACATAAACTTGTGTTCCCTCATCAGCTGCAAGGTACCCCCATTCAGGACCTGAGTATCTTCGGCTTGCAACTCTTTCTCTTTGATCTTCGACTTGCACCTGTTTCTCCTTACCTTAGACCTGCTCCTGTTGTTTCTGCTTCTTCATTTATGCTCAACAACACATCAGGAACCTTTTCAGTTGCATGCAAAGAAGGCCATTTATCTCCTTTCACAGTTTTTCTAGACAGTGATGGCACAACTGGAATTACGATTCTTCTTGGTTTAGCAGGGGTTTGACAAGCTCTTCTTTGACTTTGACTTGTTTCACCTGCACCATCAGTCACTTCAGAAGGAGTCAAATCTACATGACTTCGATTCAACTCAACTCTATTTTCGGCTACTTCAGGAAACAAGATCTGCTTTATCTCTTTTTCCCAATTGTCTGCTTCTGAGAGAGTCCTTCTTAGACTTGACTGTCCTGCTACATCCGATGCTGATAAAGGAGTATCAGGACTGTCCTCGATTTTATCTGTCAGAGAAGTACCTGAATCTGGATCTTCACCAGTTTGCAGTCATTACTTCTACAGTCTCTTGTTCTGTCTTTGTCAGTTGCTGTTCTTGAGACTGTACAGTTTCTGCTGGTGCTCTCAGGAACACTGAATCCTCAGCATCCAAAGAATAGGGCACTTTACGAGTATGGCTCACATGAACCCAGTTTGGAACTCCAGCACACTTCACAGCAGTCGTCGTTACCAGAATAATCTGGTATGGCACCCTTCCACCTAGGCTCCAAGCACGTTTTCTGTATTGTGCTTCTTGATCACCACCCAATCACCAGCCCGAAGACTGTGACACTAGCCTTGGGATGGTGGTACTGCTGTTGCTTCCACCTGGTGAGACAAAGAGCAAACCACATCAGCTAGACCCTTGCAGTTATCCAGCACCAAATCACCTGTTATGCTTACAAGTGCATTTGTAGGAACTGCTGGCAATCTCATGGCTCTGCCCATCAGTATCTGATGGGATGAGAGGCCAGTCTTTCTGTCTGGTGTACTTCACATGCTCATCAGAACCAAAGGCAAAGCACCAGGCCATTTCAGATTTTTGCCAGTCGAGCTTTCAGAGTGCCATTCATTTGCTCTACTAATCCAGAAGCTTCATGGCGGTAACTACAGTGCAGCTTCTGCTCAATGTTTAAGGCTGAACATAGCAATTTTATCACCTCGTTATTGAAGTGACTTCCTCAATCTGATTTTAAAGAGGCCGGAAAACCAAATAGTGGAATCAACTTAAGTAACAGCTTTGCTACTGTGAAGCTATCATTTCTACGTGGATGGTAGGCTTCAGTGTAAATATACAGACAATCACCAATGCGCATCTCAAACCACCACAAACCAGCATCTCAATGAAACCCATCTACATTCTGTTAAATGGACCACCTAATCAATCTTCTAATGAGACTCAAATTGACAACAGTTAGCTTTCCGACGTTCATTTGCTGACATGCAATGCATCAGTGACAAATTTCTCCTGCAACCTGTCTAAATTTTGGATTGAATAAAGATTGCTTAAATGATTGAATCATTGCATCTCTGCCAATGTGAGTTTGACCATGATAGCATCTAGCCATTTGTGTCAGTAGACAGTTTGGCAAGACTACCTGCCCTTCATGTAAAGCCCACATTTCATAAATTTCTCTTTGATTACAACCCAAGTTTATCCAGCTTCTTTTTTCATCTTCTGGAACTTCATCTTGAAATCTTTTAATTTCTTCCCAAGTGTCAATCTCTGTCAACAGAAAATGTTGACTTGTCTTATCAGTGTTCATTACATTTTTCCACTCTTCATTGAAAGCAGCACAATTAAGTGCACATAATCTAGTGATCTGATCAGCATATGCATTGCCCATAGATATAAAATAATTTGCTTTTTGATGTGCATTGCATTTCACAACTGCAATTTTCTCAGGCATTTGTGAGGCAATAAAGCATGAATTCTGTCCCCATTTCTAATCGGGGAGCCGGGGGAGCCGGGAGAGCCATGAAACCTCTCTGGCACCACAACTGCCCAAGGTCATGCACAACACGAGATCCATACTGGCTGTCTGTAAAAAGCGTAATTTTAAGCTGTGATGAAATACGGCATGCTCTAGTAAGGGCAACCAATTCAGCCACTTGTGCAGAGAATATTCCTTGAAGCCATGAAGCTTTGAGTATACGAGAGATGGGTTACACAGCATTAACAGATCTCAGTATTCCCGCATTGTCTCTTAAACAGTAGCCATCAACAAAAATGATGTGGTCATTTTTCTGTAATGGAGTATCCTAAATATCAGGTCTGGGTTTGGTGCACAGTTCAGTAACTTCCAGGTAGTCATGTTCCTCTTCACTTACACTTACTGATTCATCAGTGTCTATCGGTAGCAAAGTAGCAGGGTTAAGAACCCCGCATCTTTTGAGGGTAATATTTGGGGAACCTAAAATCAACAGTTCGTAACGAGTCAACCAATCATTTGTCAGGTTTCGAGTCTTGGTCCTGGAGGGCAAGACCTCAACCGAGTGAGGGACGAGTACAATTAAAGGATGTTCCACCACAGTGCTCTTACTTTGGGCAAAGCTCCTACCAACCACAGCTACTTGTTAAAGGCCACCTGGTAAAGCGGCAGCAACTGGATCCAATGTAGCTACAGGATGATTTATCCACCATGTACCTGTGTCAAGACAGAAAGAACACAACAATCACGTTCATGATATAACTGTGAAAACAGTGAAAATGGTTTTGTGTAGTCAGGCATTCCTAGAGCTGGTGCCCTGCACAGACTCTCTCTCAGTTCAGTAAAAGCTTTCATACAAGCTTCATCAAACAGAAAAGGATAAGTTATGTCTTTGTGGTTAATCTCTGCAGTGGTTTGGAAATAGCAGAAAAATTGGGAATCCACTGGTGACAGTAACTCACCATTGACAAAAACATCCTGGCATCTCTTTGAGTAACAGGAGGGTTAATTTGCAATATAGCTGTAACCTTTTCTCTGGACACCTTTCTTGTACCTTTCTTTTTGATGTTCCAAGTACTTCACCTCTTTTTGACAATATTGTAATTTCTTTGGAGACACTGTCCATTTTCACCCAGATGATTCAACGAGTCAATTGTATCTTGCCTTTATGCTTCTCATGTCTTTGAAACAAAGTAATCAATGTACTGAACCAATGTAGAGTGAAAAGGCATTTCCAATGATTCTACATTTTTTTAAACACTTAATAAAAAATGTATGGGTTTCTGAAAAGCCACGTGGGATTCTAAACCAGGAATACACATGATTGCAGAATTTGAATAGAAAGAGAAACTGACTATCCTCATGTAGAGCTCCTGAGAAAAATGCTTGTAACAAGTCCACTACTATGAACCATTCCTCATTGCATGGCATTTGAAACTAAATCAGTGCTCGATTAGGAACCACTGGACAACATTTGACCTCTATATCATTAGTATTTTTCTCAAATCTTGAACTATGCAAAATTTCTCACTAGGTTTTCACACACTCATAATAGGTGAAACTCCTTGCTCAACAAAATCTGCAATTGCAGAATTAACTCCTTCAATTACATCTGGTGCCATGGGATATTGGTGAGTTTTTGAGAAAACTGCATTAGGGTTAAATGTGACTTTGACTGGTTCTACTCCTTTAATTAGACCAATATCTTTTCTAGAAAGATCCCAAACTTTTAGAATTATTGTATCTAATAAATTAGTTGGCAGTTTCAATACTGTAAATGCAGGATAAAGAGTAATCAATGGGAATTCTTCATTAATTAGATTACAGTAATTTGGTATGGTGATTCCTCATCATCACTATTTGTTTGAACGGCAATTCCGTAATTTGTGCAAGTAATTGAACATCTTCATTTGCACAATACATCTCTTCCCAGAAAGCATAATTGACTTGAATCACAGACTACAAATTTGTGCATGCCTTCAAAAGTACCAATTTTAACAAGAATCCGTATTGTAATTGGATTTTTCAGGTGTTGATTCGCTACTCCTACAACCTTTACTGTTCTCGCAGAAAGTAGCACATTGGGGACTTCTGAAGTCCTGACAGTAGAGAGTATAGATCCTGTGTCAACCAAGAAAGAGACTTCATGATCCATAACTCTTCCAGTTACATAGGGACCACTCTGATCAACATTAAGTGAAGCTGCTAGCACACATTCTTCTTCATCCGAAATCTCACTCACACTTTCATCACTCAATTCATATTCACTGTTTAATGAGAACTGTGTAATCAGTGGTTGACTTAATCTTTGATCCATGTTCTGCTGAGGGATCACTATGTGCTGCTGTGCCATTGGAGCTTGAGGTATTTCCTGCTGCTGTAGCATCATTTGCATCTGCTGTTGTGGCACCTGAAAACATGACACCTGCTGTTGGAGAATTTGCATTTGCGAAATCTGCATTTGATTATTCATATTCTGAACATTTACATTAGGATTCCGATTTCTCAGTCCTCTCACATTTGGAAAAAGACTGTGTTCATTCATTTGCACTACACTGCCCTGAACCATCAAAGGACATTCCCGCTTCCAGTGACCAAGGCCCCTTCACACGTGTCAAGGTAGCATCTTCTTCATTGTCTGCCTGTCACCATGATTAACATTAGTATTCAAATCAATACCAACACAATTTACATTTCCACCACGTCCTCTTCCTCTCGCCTGTCCTTGATTCTGAATCACTTGCATGTTTCCCTGCATTCCTGATGCTTTAATCTGCATCACCATTGCCTTTTCTTTCAGTCTTTTCTGCTTCACTTCAATTTCGGCACTGCAATATTTAGCAAACTTTAATACTTCATAAACCAGTTTAGCTTGCTAGCAAATCAAATGACTCTTAAGCATGTTACCAATTTCAGGTCTCAACCCTTCAACAAACCTGAACACAAAATGAATCATGTCTTTGGGTTCAATTGCCTCTGAACTACTGTAATGCTTGAATGCCTGCAACAACCTTTCATAATACGCATGTATTAACTCCTTTGCTTCCTGAGCTGTTATATTAATTCTCTGCCAATCTGTGTCTTTAGGAGAAATACTCGTTTTGAAAAAATGTAATCACTTTGTAGTAGCTTTTCATTACTTCAAGAGATTGCACACCTGTAACTGGATCTCGAGGAGGCTGTCTTGTCGGCCAGTCAACACTCCTTTTGTATTCAATCCATAAATCAGCTGGAACCACTGTTTTTAAAAGAGTATTAGAATCCTCCCACAGGCATTTTGAAAGTTTCACAAACATACCTGTCTGCTGATACCATTCCACTCGTTTCCCTCTCAATCTCGGGTAATCATTTGTGAATGACAAAATATCACTCCTGCTCCAAGGAACATGAACATAATTCCCTCCAGGAATTTCTCTCATTGGTAATATCAGTCTGCTGTGGGTCAGTAGAGTTTGAAGTCGCAGACTCTCTTTTCTTCTGGTCTATTTTCTTTACCCATCTGCCTTCCCAATTATCTAATGTAACCCATGATTGAATACTTCGGATTAATTCTCTAATGTGAATTTTCATTCTAGGTGATCTTATGTTTTCAATGTCTTTTGAATCGAATTCTAATCTGTAACTCCTCTTTAATGGTTTAGATTTCTCAATATCCACTTCATATTTTTCTGCAAGATCTGATAATTTCAGCTGTGCTAATCCTGCTCTGTTTGTGACATCTTTATATATGAAGCATACCTCATCTTCATTATATGGGTCAATTCTACTTAATTCAAATGTTCTTTCCATATTTTCATTTAATTCTAATTTTAATCTTGCCAGATTGTGTTCTTTCCCCTTCAGGAACTGTTTTCATTGCTGATGCTCCATTCACTTTCTCCACCATACTTCTGAGCTGTTAAGCCTTGTAAGGAAACATTAATATTGACATTGGGCACACATTGTAGAGTATTACATGGCAGACCCATCACTCTATCAGGTGTCAACAGAACTGATTTTGGAGTTGAATTTGATGTCTCCAAATTTTGAGAAGTCATAGAATAAGTTAGGGCTATAAGCGGACCTGTTTTGTCAAACGTCTGATTTATTGGAGACATAACTCCAGAATTAGCACTGAGTTTCTCCATTTCTGCATTTGAGTTAAAAAAGATTCTGCATATTGCTTTTATTATTTCCCTGAGCATACAATGAAACAACTGGACCAATAGTGACAGGAACTGTTAATGCTTCTGGACTTGATGGAGAATTCTGATTTCTCAAGTAAATTACTCCAGAACTCTGTCCTGAAAAAACTGAGGCACTCAATTGCAATATTGTTACTTGAGTATACCTTGGCATTATCTCAGCTTGACTAACAACTTGCAGAGGGGTCACTACATTAGGTGTAGATTCCACCTGGACCATCATTGGTTTCTGAATAATCTGTGGTGCCACCGGTACTGTAGAACTTGGTGCAGAACTAACAACAGGAACTGTAGAATATATTACAGGCTGAGCTACAGTTTAAATCACAGGAGTCTGAGTTACTGTAATAGATGGAACATTAGTTGCAACCTGAACTTGACTCTGTGTTAGTACAACTGTAGGTACAATTGGAGGTACACTTGGACTAACACTAGTATCTTGACTTGCCTCTTGTGCTGCATATGGAGGACTATTTCTCAATAATTGCGTTATAAATTCATCATCATCTCAGTCACTATCATAAGTGAGCGATCATTTAGCTTCATCTGACTTCGACTCACTTTCCTTAGGATTCATATTCTTTGCCTTTGACCTGACACTGTCCTTTTTCTCTTGTAAAATTGCAGGAAACATTCCAATACCTTGTAAGGTTTCTATTCTCCAAAAAGTCTGCTTATTATTCCATCGTGCTTCTCAACTGCTCCCATTCGTCTGTCAAATTTCTCTTCTCAAATTTTCCTAAAATTCGCAAATTAAAACTTCCATGAGCAGGAAAAACTAAGCTCCCTTCCTTCTCTGTTATTTTGCACTGTTTAACCAAATACATGCTGAAGGACCTTTCTCTTCAATTACTATGTATATGGGTGTACCTTCTGTCAGGGCAATTTCTCCTGTTCTAACTGGAATAAGAGCATCTCCTCTTATTGCATTTTATAATGCTTTAAAAATGTAATTTCTACCTTTAATAGGGCTTAAACCATGAATTAAATTCAAAATAGGAAATATTTAAATCCCAAAATCCTTTTCACTTGCTACTCTCAACAAGTAGTTGTCCACCAATCCATTTGCAGCTCCTTTCACCAACCAACCAATCCCAGCACAGACCCAGTGACATCACACTTGCTGACACAGTGGCTGACAAAGTCTCTCGGCTAGTCCTTCAAACCCAATTCACATAGAAAACGAACTACAAAATATTGTGAGCACTAAAGAAAAATCAACAAACCCAACTTGTCTGCTTACTACAGGTAGGGCTCAATCACTTTGTAAGCTTTATGGAAATTTTGAATGTGGCCTTTTGCTCTAACAGTAACTCATCCAGCCTCGGCTTTCTCTCATGCGCAAGTAAAATTCGACCTACATATTTTACCCTTGACTAATACTGGGTCCTCCCTGTGCACTCAGGAATCATGAGTACCTGTCAAACCACCACTCCCTTAACACACACTCTAGGAATACAACTACACCAACTGCAGACAATAAATAACAACAACCAAGTGTCTCATACTCTTGTACAATACTCCGGAGTCTAGACCACTCAGGGTCCATTACGTCAACAACCATGTAGGCAATTTTTGAGCACAAAGCACCACACTCATTTGAAGTTCAATGACTTTCCTACTCCCACCCTTTGGAGCACGCAAACTCCCTACTCAACTCCGTTGGAGTACCCAAACTACCTACTTTTCTCATACATCCCAATTCACCTGTGATTTGCCAAAACATTGCAAGTGCAAACCCTACTCAGAAATCAAACTACACTGGGAACACACCAAATCTCATCTAAGCAAGCATTGGCAAAACCACATCTAAAATAAATAATAAAATAATAATCAGAACTTTAAACAAGCATTGGCAAATCCAAATCTCTCAAAACTAGGATGATCCTCTCCTATTTAGACAAAACCATTCCTTGCTATCAGAACCTGCAGGCGTGTGACCTCCTAATAATAGGCAAAGGTGACAAGTAATAGGGCAGTGACATCACCACCCTGAGAGATCGACTCAAATCTTTTGACCCAGACAGGAGTAATGAGATCATCCAACTAAACAATGAGAACCAACAGTCATCAAACAATCAAAATATGCAATGAGAAGTCAGTAATTTAAACACACCATGCCCTATGTGGTTGTGAATCGCCACATCAATTTGGTAAAGTTTAAACATTTTTTCCCCTGACAGTAACAATGCTAAGGTCATGTAAATTATGCACAAAACAAATGATAGCAATATACAAACAACACAGGCTGTCCAAAGCATCTAAAGAATCTCAACCTTGTAAGGGCATTCACCATTAAAAACTCCAAAAGAATAATACAGAATTACAACAATATTATTTGAAAAATAGAATACTTTAGTTGTGCAGTTGAATCAATCACAATCAATTAATAAACAATTAGATCAAATATTATGTCAGACACCCTAGCTATTACTCCCATTCAAAAAGCATGTGTGGGCTTCATGCAAAAATAAAAATAAGCCAAAAATTAAATTGGAAAACATCTAACTATGGCGATTTTCTAAAGGGAAAACCTGCAAAGAAAAAAACAAATGCACATTGGTTATACCTCTCCTAAATGGGACAGCAACCAGGAGAGCCTTCATCAGCGGAGCACAAGAGCAGCAAGTCTTCAGCCAGCATCAGGAAGATGACGGGCAGCAGTTCAGTAATGTTGGGCCTAAGTGATCTGAACTGTTTGAATCATAGATAAAAGGTTTATAGCAGAACTGAACAGAAACTAAACAGAACTGACATCACCAAAACCTTGCTAAATTAAAGTCCCAAAAGTAGACTAGGTGGTGAGATTCTTGGCAGTCAATTAGACTTAATTTGAGCTTCAGATGTATCTTTTCTTCGTTCCTTCTTCAGAATGGGCCATGTTGTCACTCCTCTCCGGTCAGCAGGTTCCTTAGAATTATTACATTTCACAAAGCAACTTAAAAAATGACATTGAGCTAGCATTACTTCCAATCAGAACTAAAGCCCATTGTTAAAACTAACAATATTTAATCCAAGGAATTACAGAGTGAGAAGGAAGAACAGGACATAAAATTTCCACTGTGCATGTTAAACAGGATCTCTAATAAAAAAATGTTTGCAAACTGTTTCAGCGTGGTCAGCATAATATTTAAACACCATGTTTCTGGAAAAAATACTAAAACGTAGGCCTTTTCACTAATGCTAATAATTGAAGAAATAAAACAATTTCATAATAATTGCAAACCATAGGTTTTGTAGTACCTTATTATTAATCTTCTTTGGTCAGTACATATTATCATAATTCATTTCAAAGTCATTTTATTATTTCACATAAAACATTTGGTGACGGACACCATGTTGACCACATTTAAACCTACACATTTTATTTTTCTAACAAACGTTTCTCTTTTTAGGCCTTTTACTACACATTATATGTTAAATTTTTAGTCACTCATTTTTATCAATAATGTTTGATACAATAGACCTTCCCCACCTACTGAGCAGTCATGCATAACCCATGTCAACCTATTTTTATCCCAATAATTTGAGTGTTTTATACAATCACCCACACAAAATAACCTCCATAAAACATCAGTTTACCCTAGCTCCCAAACTACTGAGGATAATAACATCACAACCATTAGCAAGGAAGTTGATTACCATATTGTATAATATGGTAATGGTGGGTTCGCTATCCAATAATAGCTGGGCTGTATATAAGTAGGTCACAGACCACAGAAACCGATTTGGGTGGCTTCTGTTTCTGTTGTTTTAATAGGATAAATTATTTCTGTTGTATTATAGTGGGAACTGTCTAATAGTTCTAACAAGGGCTTAGCAACTGGGGTGGAATGTTGAGATAGATTGTGAGGTGGACTCAGTATTCCCTGAGATCTGCCAGGGTTGGATGTGTGGATCTGATCTCAGAGTAAAGAAGATTTATATGCACATTTTTGTGTTTGTTGCTCTTTTAGTGGCGACGAGGATGGGATGCTGACAATGAGGATCAACCCTGGCAGTGTATTTGGTATCGACTAGTGTATTTCTTTAAACAAGGAAGGTTACATTTTTGGTGTTCCGGGACGAAGTATATATTTTTTTCCTTTGGGCACAGACACGTGGAGTGTGGCCTATTGCTCTGAAGCTTCATGTTGTTTATTGGACATTTATTCCTTCCGAATTGGATTTGGCGGATTTCGAAGGAAGAGGAAAGAAAAAATAAATAAGGGGAAGTATATTCAGAGTTCCAGCATGCCGCAGTACAAGATGCGGTGCTGCATCATATCATAGCATGTTTTGCGTTGAGTGGAACAAGTTCATAAACTTTGTTTGTAGTCGGTGGTAGCATCAGTGTATCCGTTAATAGCAGCTCTCGCACGTTTGCCGTTACCACGTTTTCGAGCTGACTGTGTGGCTTACTTCACGGTGTTCCTCTAGAGACTCGTGCCGACAACCCTGTACTATGCTCGCGTGGATATCCTGAGTGCGACCGTCAGTTGTACAGGGGGACAGCATTACAGCGTCATTGGCATGCTGCGTGAGTTACATCACGGTGTCGGTGTAAGGGAAATCACTTGTAGAAAAAAGCCATCGGGTTTGTGTTCATAAAAGGACGTGAATTGTTTTTTGGAAGCGCCGGTAGAGCACTATAAGCATAGCGTGTCAAGTGGAGTTTCCTGTGGAAGAAATCAGAGCTAATTTCTGCCGATCATGCATTGGAATTTTAAACCCATGTGTCATATGACTACAATTTGAGACTTTTTGATGTAATTTAGAGAAGAGTAGAATTTTTTTTTCTTTTTCCAGGAGTTGGATTTCTTGTTGAGTGTAGTACGACAGTGACTACTTTTTTAATGTCAGTTTGTTGTTTTAAGTTGAATGTTATCGCTGTGAATGTTTTTTTTTTGTATTGTTATACATTACATTATAATTTAAGGAAAAAAGAAAAAGGGAGGAAGATGCAATCCATAGCATCACCACCCACGTTTTTGAGTGTACCGAGTGAACTGAACATGTCTTGGGAGGATTGGAGAGAGACATTCGAGACTTATTTGGAAGCCTTGGGGGGGCTATTTTCACAGATAAGAGGAAACTTGCTTTATTAACACACAATTTGGGGGTGGAAGGTAGGAAGATTTAGAAAACATTACCCTCTGCATATTTGTTAACTAGTGAGGGGAGAGGTTCAAATGAGGATGAGAATGGTGATAAGGATGATGTTTATACAAGGGCCTTGGAAGCGATGGAGGAATATTTTGGTCGCAAGTTGAACATTGTCGTAGAGCATCATAGATTCTTTTCTAGAACACAAGCTGCTCATGAATCTGTGGATCAGTTTGTGAGTGCATTACATACACTAGCAAATACATGAAAGTTTAGAGACTTACACAAAGAGATTATTAGGGATCAGTTAATCAATCGTACGAAATGTTTAAAGATCCAAGAAAAGTTATTGAACTTGAAGAATCCACCTTGGAAGAAGCAATAAGGGTTGCAAAACGGTTAGAGAGTACGTCAAAATATGTTAAAGAATTGAGTAAGAAGGAAGCTGAGGATGCACTAGTACAGGCTGTGAGTTCTATTAAGATTAGTAAGAATGTGGGCAAGTTGGATGACAAGAGCAGATGTTATAAGTGTGGAAGTACAAAACATTTAGCATCTTCAACAAATTGTCCTGCAAGAGATGCTAGATGTTTCACATGTGATAAGAGGGGACATGTTTTGAAGGTATGTAATCAGAAGAAAGCGATATATAAAAGGAAAAAAGGAAAAGTGTGAACTATTTGTGTGACGGTGCCCAGATGGGTGGTGAACAAGGAAGTTCCAGTGGTGAGATGATTTATATGCACATTTTCGTGTTCGTGGCTCTTTTAATTTCTGTAGCAGAACTCTGGAGTACATGCTTTCCTCCTGTCATATGGAGCAGATGTTTGTGTGCCTGTGTGTCTGTGTGTGTCTGTGTGTGTCTGTGTGTGTGTGTGTGTGTGTGTGTGTGTGTGTTTGTATGTATATATATATTACCTACATGGGACCACCAGTAGTTATAGTTAGGACCTAGTTTCCCTAGGAAAAGTGCTTTTTGTTTTGCCAGTAACATCGACGCCTTTTGATGAATCTTCACGGAATTTTCAAAACTAGAATGCCACTCACCTCAGCTGCTGTCTTAAAAGTTTCCGGGTGATCTGTTAAGTGGGGACCGATAAAAAAAAGGTGGGGTGTCCCAAAATACTTATTCTGCATGCAGTTCCCATAGAGATTTTTAGACATGATTACAGCCCAAACCGCTGGATGGAATTGCACCAAATTTGCCAGAAAGCTAGCTCCTGGTCCAGAAAGCGTGTTTTTTGTGATTTGGTAAATCCATTCAGTAGTTTTGGAGTTATTAAAGGAAAACAACCCTTATATCTAGGGCTGCAGAGCCCCCCCAGATCCAACAGTCCCTGTGCTGATATTTGATTGGCTGCCAACACTTCAACCAGGAAGTGTTGGCAGCCATTTAGGGACCCACACTCAGCCGAGTCCCAAAAACAAAGTAATTACAAAAGAAAAAGGGGCAGGGTAGGAATACCCTGCCCATGAAGCCTTGGTGCTGGGGTCCGCCAGGGACCTCGCCAGGGCAAGAAAGCTCTTTCTTTTTGAGACTGAAACCGCAGTGGATCTGCAGATCCGGAGAAAAATGATTTAAAAAAACACTGAAAAAAACAAAGGTTACAGGGACATTATAGTTAGGAGATAGAATGATAAAAATCTTAGAAATTCACTAAAAAACAAAGGGTACAGGGACATTATAGTTAGGTATAGATTTTACACACATAAAACCACAGAAATTAATCAGTTATATTTATAATTATCTCAATAAAATATAACTCATGCCCTTGGGTAACTACAACTCGCGCACTTGCTGTGCAGTTTTCTCATCAATAACTGTATTACAAATGTTGCAGTGAGATTATCAATGATGCCATAGAAGATGTCTCTACGCTTGGAGTCAGACGTGTGTAATCAACGTCTTATATAGTTGTTTTATATGTCACAGTAGATCCGAATCTAATTATACAGCAAAGTGTCAAATATGATCTGACGGAGCTAGACTCGGGAGCAAGCACAATTTCTTTCTAGTCCTGCAAAGCACTTAGTTGTAGGAGATGGTATGTCAAAGCAAGACTATGGGCCTGATTCTAACTTTGGAGGACGGTGTTAAACCGTCCCAAAAGTGGCGGATATACCACCTACCGTATTACGAGTCCATTATATCCTATGGAACTCGTAATACGGTAGGTGGTATATCCGCCACTTTTGGGACGGTTTAACACCGTCCTCCAAAGTTAGAATCAGGCCCTATGTGTCTATTACAGTGCCAACCATCGGGGATGCTCAGCACCTCTGGGCCACTAGTTTTTTAGGGAAAACTGTCACCATGCCAACTTACACTGTGACGTCAGGCTGTGGAGGCATCAGGGGACTTTTAAAGAACACTGCCCACACTTGTGCTGCAATACAGTCTCCAGTGTTGGAAGTTGAAAACTGAAAAAGGGTGTGGAACTAGGCAAGCAATCTGAAAAGCTAGTGCCTGTTCTTTAGTGCTGACTAAGACTGCACTTGCTTAGGCTGTGCAATAGGGATCACCTTCAAGGGCGGGAAAAGAAATCAGTCAATTTATCACTATGCCTCTGATGGGTATAAGCCCAAAATAATTGAACTTGGCGATTGCACCGCCACTCCTTCCTTCACACATTATGTAAGAATTCAATGTCAATCTGTTTTAACGGTTTCGCCACATTTAAATCCTTCAGGTATTATTTGGTGCACTGAAGGGCTTTGAAGTTTTTGTAAGCAAGAGGTTCAGCCGCAATTGTTTCTTTCATGTGCTGCTGAATATGTTTAATGTTGTTTGCTTTAGCCACAGTTGATTACATTGAGCTCTCTGTGTGTTATACAAGACTGAAGTTCTAAAGGATGTGCTCCCCAGCAATTGTCATCCTTGCAGACTGTTTACAAAGGAGTAAATGAACTTTCACATCCAGCTACTGCTTAGACTCTAACTCGGGTTTAGTGGATGTGCTCTGGAGTGATTGTCCCTTTAGTAGGCTATTCACACAAGAGTAAATACAATAACACACCCGGCTCCAGCTTTGACTCTAAAAAGGGTGTTTTTGGATTGATGTAGTCACGCGAGTTAGCCACGGTTGTTGGCTTCTACCCTATGAACTTCCAAAATGTAAAGCAGTAGAGTGATAGGCAGTTTGGCTCACTTAATATAGTGAAAAAAAAGGTTTTACACAAATTGCTGCTTCCTTTGTGATTAATGTTTCTGTGAGTTAAAATGTATGGCTTTGGTGCAGTTTATTCCTTTTCAAACTCTGCAGATTGATAGTTTATACTAGTGTGACAGTGTGTTATTAACCTCTATTAATCCTGTTGATCTTGGTTGATTCAGTTATATGACTTGGGCGCAATTCATTCCCCCACATTTCAAAATCGCAAAAGTGTACTGATATATAATTAAGCTTCCGCTTATTTATTTATTTTTCTCAATTTTACCACAGATTTGTGGATCCGCAAAGTTAGAAAAAACAAAGTCTTTTGGCCCCTGTAGGGTTCCTGTGGGACCCCACTGGGGGCAGGATATTCCTACCCTACTCGGTTTTTTGTATGTTTTTTAATTTTTGGGGGGGATTTGGCTGAGTCAGTCCCCAGTAGGTAGTTCTAGTTAGGACCTAGTTTCCATAGGATAGGTGTTTTTGATTTGCTAAAAACTTTGGCACTGTTTGACGAATCTTCCCGAAACTAATGTCCTGGTCAGTTCAGTTGCTGTCTTGGAAGTTTCAGGGTGATTTGTCAAGCGAGGGCAGAGAAAAAGGGGAGGGGGTTGGGTCCCAACCCCCTCATGTAAATTCCATAGTGATTTTAGACACAATTCTAGCCCGAACCATTGAACGGAACTACACCAAGCTTGGCAAAAAGCAAGATCTTGGTCAAGAAAGATCTCTTTGTGATTTGGCGTAAATCCATCTAGTAGTTTTGGAGTTATTAAAGAAAAAATAAATGTGTGTATCTAGGGACACGGATCCGACAGGTCTCATGCTAAGATCTGATTGGCTGCCAGCATTTCAACCAGGAAGTGCTGACAGCTATCTTGGGACTCGGACCAGTGAATCCGAGAATCTACAGCAACATTAAAAATAAATAAATGGCCCAGCTCACCCTGTGCTGCTGCATTGCTCGTGCTCCAGTCTTCTCTTTGCATTTTCCCAATTTTTTGTGGCTTCTTGCTTTTCCCTCATTCTCACTGCTTTCTCCCTGCTTTTTCCCCTGTTTTTAGGGTCAAGTACAAAGTGCACTGTCCCTGCTGTAATCTTCCAATGGGCTTGTAACAAAGCCAACTGCATGCTCATGAGTTTGGTTGGTTTGTGACCTTGCCTTTTAAAATTTGCTTGCTTTCATTGGTGAAAGGCATGCATACATCATGCCTTTTCTGGTGTTTAGCCCTCCTCAAGCGCACCGGCCAACTACTGAAAACATGAGGCTCTGTGTTTTCCGAATGGTGTATGGACTATTTTTTTAAATTTGTTTCCTATGCAGCGTGATCTCGTTGAGCAGTAGTCAAGTGCTTTGCATCACATTAACCCTGTTACATGGATAATTGCATTTTTACCGATAATATGTTTGACTATGAGCGAACCTCTGTCTTGCTTTTTATTTTCAATTTATGTGGCAAGAAATGACCAGTTCAGAATTAACAATGCAAATAGCTCTTACTCGAACAAACACGAGACCCATTGCATTGCAAATGCTTGTTTTGTGTGCCCTCTCCTTGCTTTTCCCTTGTTTTCATTGCTTTCTTCTGGCTTTTCCCCTCTATTTTTTTGTACCTTGTCCTTGCTTTTCCCTAGTTTCACTGCTTTCTTTTTGCCCCATTTTTATGTGCCTTCTACTTGGTTTTCCCTCATTTTCACTGCTTTCTACATGCTTTTTTCCTGTTGTTTGTTTGCCTTCTCCTTCCTTTTCCCTTGTGGTGTGGCGTTGGATGCAAGCGTGGGGTTGGATGTATGCAGGGGATGGAGGGGTTGGCCACAGGCCAGGCTCTTTAGCTAAACCACTGCTGCAGACGGCGAAGGCTGTGCACGGCGAAGTTGGATGCACATGGAGGGAGTTGGCCGCAAGCCCTAGCCAAACCCCTGCTGCATAAAAACAAAGTTAGAAATTCACTGAAAAAAACAAAGATTAGTGGGATGTTATAGTTAGGAATTAGCATTTAAGAAAACCTTAGATATTCGCAAAAAAAACCACAAATGTTACAGGGGCATTATAGTTGGGATCAGAATTTACCCGCACAAAACCATAACAATTCAGATGTTAGCTATTTCAAGTAACTTAGACTCGTGCCCTAAGGTAACTACAACTCGCCCCCTCACTAGTTACTGCTAGTTACCCCACATATTTCATCAGTAATTGCATCTTCTATGACATCATTGATATCATTGCAACATCTGCAGTAAAATTATTGATCTGAAAACTGTACATGGCGCGGTGCGAGTTATAGTTACTTGAAATAACTAACAATAAAAGCTGAATTTCTATGCTTGTGTGTGTGTAAATTCGGACCCTAATTATAACGTCCCTGTAACCTTTGTTTTTTTATTTTAGTGAATATATATATATATATATATATATATATATATATATATATATATATATATATATATATATATAGTACACATACACTTCTCTCTGTTGGAATAACTACCTCAGATTGTGTTTGTAGGAAGTTGGCTCTGTATATACTATTTCAAAGTAAGAAATAGTGTGCACAGAGTCCAAGGGTTCCCCTTAGAGGTAAGATAGTGGCAAAAATATATAATTCTAATGCTCTATTTTGTGTTAGTGTGGTCGAGCAGTAGGCTTATCAGAGGGTAGTGTTAAGCATTTGTTGTGCACACACAGGCAATAAATGAGGAACACACACTCAAAGACTTACTCCAGGCCAATAGGTTTTTATATTGAAAAAATATATTTTTTTAGTTTATTTTAAGAACCACAGGTTCAAGATTTACAAGTAATACTTTAAATGTAAGGTACTTCACTTAGATACTTTAGGAACTTTGAATAAAAGCAATATCACATACAGTCTTTGTAAAAATGGCAATAAGCTATTTTCAAAGTAGACAGTGCAAAAATCAACAGTTCCTGGGGGAGGTAAGTAAAGGTTAGTTTTAAAGGTAAGTAAAACACTTACAAGTCTCAAGTTTGGGGCATAGGCAGCCCACCGTTGGGGGTTCAAGGCAAACCCAAAGTTACCACACCAGCAGCTCAGGGCCGGTCAGGTGCAGAGATCAAAGAGGTGCCCAAAACACATAGGCGCCTATGGGGAACAGGGGTGCTCTGGTTCCAGTCTGCCAGCAGTTAAGTACTTGCGTCCTCGGGGGCAGACCAGGGGGGTTTTGTAGAGCACCAGGGGGGACACAAGGAGGCACAGAAAATACACCCTCAGCGGCACAGGGGCGGCCGGGTGCAGTGTGCAAACAGGCGTCGGGTTTTAGATTGAAAACAATGGAGGGACCTGGGGGTCACTTCAATGATGCAGGCAGGCACAGGGGGGCGCTCCTCGGGGTAGCCACCACCTGGGCTAGGCAGAGGGTCGCCTGGGTATCGCTCCTGCACTGGAGTTCGGTTCCTTCAGGACCTGGGGGCTGCGGGTGCAGTGTTGGGTCCAGGGGTCGGGTCCCTTGTTACAGGCAGTCGCGGTCAGGGGAGCCTCTGGATTCTCTTTGCAGGCATCGCTGTGGGGGCTCAGGGGGGTCGTCTCTGGTTACTCACGGGCTCGCAGTCGCCGGGGAGTCCTCCCTTAGGTGTTTGTTTTCTGCAGGTCGGGGCCGTCGGGTGCAGAGTGGGAAGTCTCACGCTTCAGGCGGGAAATGTGAAGTATTTAAAGTTACTTCTTTGTTGCAAAGAAGTTGCAGATTTTGAACAGTGCCGCTGTTCACAGGTGTTTCTTGGTCCTGTAGTCCAGGGCAGTCCTCTGAGGCTTCAGAGGTCGCTGGTCCCTGTCGGATGTGTAGCTGGAGCAGGTTTTCGAAGTCGGAGACAGGCCGGTCGGGCTGGGGCTAAGTCAGTCATCGTCTTCCTCCTTCTCTGCAGGCTTGTAGGTCAGCAGTCCTTCTTCTTTCTTCAGGTTGCAGGAATCTGCCTTCCTGGGATCTGGGGAGCCCCTAAATACTAAATTTAGGGGTGTGTTTAGGCCCGGGAGGGTGGCTACACCCTCTTTGTGCCTCCTCCCTGTGGGGAGGGGGGCACATCCCTAATACTATTGGGGGAATCCTCCAAACTCAAGATGGAGGATTTCTCAAGGTAGGGGTCACCTCAGCTCAGGACACATTAGGGGCTGTCCTGACTGGTGGGTGACTACTCCTTGTTTCTCTCATTATCTCCTCCAGGCTTGCAGACAAAAGTGGGGGCAGTGGCCGGAGGGGTGGGCATCTCCACTAGCTGGGATGCCCTGGGGCGCTGTAACAAAAGGGGTGAGCCTTTGAGGCTCACCGCCAGGCGTTATAGTTCCTGAAGGGGGAGGTGAGAAGCACCTCTGCCCAGTACAGGCTTTGTTCCTGGCCACAGAGTGACAAAGGCACTTTCCCCATGTGGCCAGCAACATGTCTGGTGTGTGGCAGGCTGGCAGGAACTAGTCAGCCTACACTGGAAGTCAGGTATGTTTTTCTGGGGGCATTTCTAAGATGCCCGCTGTGTGTATTTTA
Organism: Pleurodeles waltl; assembly: GCF_031143425.1. Taxonomy (NCBI): domain Eukaryota; kingdom Metazoa; phylum Chordata; class Amphibia; order Caudata; family Salamandridae; genus Pleurodeles; species Pleurodeles waltl. Next base: position 480,298,534 of record NC_090449.1, on the reverse strand, counting down.
CAATAAATTGCACACTGGCATCAGTGTGCATTTATTGTGCTGAGAAGTTTGATACCAAACTGTGGAGTTCGTGTTTGACAAACTCCCAGACCATATACTCTTATGGCTACCCTGCACTTACAATGTCTAAGGTTTTGCTTAGACACTGTAGGGGCATAGTGCTCATGCACATATGCCCTCACCTGTGATATAGTGCACCCTGCCTTAGGGCTGTAAGGCCTGCTAGAGGGGTGACTTACCTATGCCACAGGCAGTGTGAGGTTGGCATGGCACTCTGAGGGGGTCCCCAGGATGGCATAAGACATGCTGCATCCCTTAGAGACCTTCCCTGGCATCAGGGCCCTTGGTACCAGTTACAGGGGACTTACCTGAGTGGCAGGGTTGTGCCAATTGTGGAGACAAAGGTACAGTTTAGGGGAAAGAACACTGGTTCTGGGGCCTGGTTAGCAGGGTCCCAGCACACTTTCAAATCATAACGTAGCATCAGCAAAGGCAAAAAGTTAGGGGGTAACCATGCCAAGGAGGCATTTCCTTACAGTGTTACTATACACTCAGTCATGGAAGATGAAAATAGTTTCTACTTGACTGCAGTTAAATTAAAGCCTAGCTGATTAACACCCTGCGATTCACTACCCTTAGTAATGTATGTACAAAATAGAATACTAATACCATATGTACTCCTTGTTAGAACTGGCATCATTGTTGTGGCTTTCTCCCTAACCTTTTACCCTTAGACCTCCTGTATTGCCGACTTCGTTTTCGCTGGTTTTAGGACTTTGCACACTTTACCACTGCTAACCAGTGCTAAAGTGCTTGTGCTCTTGCCTTAAAACATGGTAGAATTGGATTGTACCAAATAGTCATATTCAATTTACTTTTAAGTCCTAGTAAAGTGGCAGCAACTGTACCCAGGTTCTGTGAACTAAATCTTATTAGTGGGCTGCAGCACTGATTGTGCCACTCACTTAAGTAGCACTTTAAACATGTTGCAGGCCTGCCATTGCAGCCTGTGCGTGCAGATTTAAACTGCCATTTCCACCTCGCAAAATAAACCTTTTGCCAGGCCCAAACCTTCCTTTTTTAATATATATACACCACCCATATGGTAGGCATTGGACAGCCCAGAGGGCAAGGTGCAATGTATTTAAGAAGCAGGACATGTCCTTGTGGTGAAAAGCTCTTACATTAGTTTTTCACTTCTGCAAGGCCTACCTCTCCCATGGGATAGCATTGGAGTTAGCTTAATACATTTAATAATCTATAACATCCAAAAGGGAACAGGTAACTCACTCATGTTTGGTGTCTTTGGAATTGTAATGAAAAATCCGAACTTATGGTAAAGTTGGATTTTAAATTACAATTTTGGAAATACCACTTTTAGAAAGTTGCCATTTTTCTGCCTTAGCCATTTGGTGCCTGCAACCTATCTCTAGGTCACATGACTAGGTATAGTTGACAGTTGGGCTTTGTGTATTCCTCCTTAACAGCCACACACAATATTGGTGTTTATGTGTGCCTGGATGGGCCATCACTGGCAGGTGGGGTGGAAGGAGCTATGCACATCCCCACTTACACTTGAATAGGCTGTGTCCTGCCTCCACACAAAGGGCTGCATGCCTACTGTAGTTAGACTGGAGCCAAGGCAAGGAAGCAGGGCATCTATGCTCTCAAAGGCCTGCCTCTAGAAACGTCTCCCCATTTCAAAGGAACAACTGGGTATAAATACTAGATCTCGGACACCAACTCTTCAGTACACTTCTGGACCTGTGGATACTCCACCAGGAAGAAGGACTGGTTTGTTGCTGAAAGAACTGACACTCTGCTCGACCGCTGTTCTGAAGGACTGCTGCCTGCTGCCCTGCCTTGGTGGCAAGGACTGAACCTGCATTAGTTGAAACCAGAATCACAAGGTGACTCTGAGGGCTATTTGCTGACCTCCTGACTAGGGCCTCAGGGACAGAAGGCTCCAACAACCTTGAACCCAGCACCTGGACTCTGCCATCTGTGAGTGTACCCTGTGAAGGGGGGCCACTCCAGTCCTGGACCCTTGGACATGGGCCTAAGGTGCTCTGCTAACATCTGTGGATCTAGCAGAATCAATGTTTCTCTTCTGCTGTGTGGCACAACCCTGAGCAGAACGGACAGATTGCAAGTGCAACGTGGATCGGTACCACTGCAAAGACCCGCATTGCACTGCAGCAAATCACCCATTGGAACTGCCACTGTGCGATGCATCCTCACGCAGACTCTCACATCCCTTGTCGTCAGCAGCCTTGAACATGATGCCGGACTTCACTTTAAAGCCTCACAGCTCCTCGAAACCAGTCCATCGCTTCAGCTGCATGGTGCAGCTTTGACACAGATTTGTGCAACACTCTGCAAACCAGCATTGAAGGTACTGTGTTCGGGGGCTTAACTGGCTCCCTGTACGTGGCCCGCTCTCCATCGTGGTCAGTTTGAACCTGTGACCAGATATCCACAGTGGGTGCTTTGTGCTTTTTGGTGCTATTTTCACTGAAATCTTTAAAACAACATATCCTTGGTTCTACTTATTGGATTTTTGACGTTCTGGTCTTATTTCATTTATTAAAACGTACTCTAGTTATTTGCCTTGGTGTGGGATCCTTTTTGTGTGCTGTTGTCCACTTTGTTACTGTTTGAAGTGTTGCACAGATACTTCACACCTTACCTGCTCCGTGCTAAGATATCAGTGGGCTGAGCACACATTAATTTAGGGTTGGCTTGTGCTTCACCCTGACAAGGATTGTAGTTTCTACTTGACCAGGGCTCACACCCCAGTCAACCAACAACCCACTCTCCCACATTTGTGACTAGTGAAGATTTTGATTTGTGCAGTGACATACAGTGATTTTGTGTACACTACCATCCCATATCTGAGATCAATTTGAGTTTAAATTTCCCTTCTTTGGCCTTTTTGCTTTTTCTAAATGTTCTCTTTGACTGTTGTGCCTGAAGTCAGTTTGAGCTGGCCAACATAGATGCCTACACTGTAGGCCGGTTCAAGTAGTTCTGCAAAGAGAAGGGACTTCCAGCTGAAAGCAACATCAGGAAGGTGGAGCTTCAAAAGGTGCTGAGGATCTGGATGGAAGTCCACCAGCCACTGGTTACAGCAACAGAAGGAGATGAGGATCCCAGTTCTGAAATACACCATTCAGCGGCCCTCCCACCCCTAGTGTGGGACACTCTGCCGGAGCAGAGAGCAGTGTATCTTCTCAAGCCTGTCCCCATAGGACTTGGCGGACAAGAAGGCTGAGACGGAGTTAAGGCTGCAGATGGCCCAGCTAAAACTGGCCATGGAGGGAAAGAAACTGTCCATGGAGAAGAATAAACTAGCCATTGAAGCAGAAGAAATGAAATGGCTCAGAAGAGGTGATTCAAAGAGCGGAACATAATGGCTCAGCAAGCAGAGTCCAGCAATCTCAGTGGCAGCATACCTGCAGTGTCCCCTGGAGAAAAGAAGGTCCATAATCCCAGAGGCCTGGTGCCTGACTTTGTTGTGGGGGGAGAGGATATTGACAAGTGGTTTGAAGCTTATGAGGTGGCTTTAAAGATGCTTAGGATCTCTGATTAGGATTGGGTTTAGCCTCTGGATGCACATTCCCAGAGAGGAGAGAGGTTCCCTACTGGCATTGTATCAGGGTGACAGGATGAGATATCCCTCCTACCCCTGAAGTAAAAACCTAGTCAGAACATATAGCCTCACACCTGAGAAGTACAGACAGAAATGTAGGAACAGCCAGAAGCTGCCTCAGCAGTCCTGGGTGGATTTATTTTGCAAGGCACTGAAGGGTAATTAAATGAAGGATTATCAGGGGCTGTGCAATTTGATTGCGACAGAGCACATGTTCAGTCTTTGTTTTGTAGGTCTGCACCAACACCTTAGTAATAGCAATCTCAGTGACCCTAGGAAGCCTGAAAAGGCGGCAGACCAATAGCTCAGTACCAGGGCCCATAAGAAGGTATATGGGGGGAGGGGATCATCCCAAGGGTGGGCAGGGGTCCCACCAGAAGGAGGAGCGGGGAGACAAACATAAATACAGAGTTCTCTAAAGGTCCCCAAACTAGCTCTAAGGGTCAGGGCTTCCAATCCTCACCTGAACAGAAGAAGATGTTATTCCCTAATAGTAAGTTCTCAGGGTAGGCAGCCGGTAAGTGCCATGATTGTCAGCAGGTTGGGCACTTTAAGGGGGATGCAAGGTGTCCCAAGTAGACAAAGCCCTCAACTGGTGGACAGTCACTTCTTAGGTCTCACTGGTTATTACTAGAGATTCGTCAAGGGGTATGGCACCATTGTTACACCCCTAAAAGAGCTGACTTCTAAGAAGCAACCCAGACAGGTGATTTGGATAGAGGCATGCTAGAACACTTTTGATACACTGAAGGTGGCCATGTACACAGCAACCGTGCTTTTGCCTCACCTGACAAGGATTGTTTGCTCCTTGACCAGGGCTCACACCCCAATTTACCAACAACCAAATTTCTTACACTAGTGCATAACAGTTTTAACAGTTGTATATGTATGAAAATGTCATTTAAACTCAGTTCTGTTCTGTCACAGGAACTTTAACGGAACATATAAGCCACAGTGTTCAGCGTGGAAACAAATGTGCAGAAAATAGTTCAGTTTGTTTCCTAATCACACAACTTTAGAACTTAATAGCCAAAATGTAATTTTCAGCAACACTGTTAGGACAAAATGCCTAGCACAGGCCCCAAGCACCCTTACAGAAGTTATACCAGAAGATCAAAGAAGGCTGCCATCTCTAGTTATGGAAGAGTATGCCACATACTTTAAAACCTTAGTTCACTCTACCAGACAATGCTTTCCCAATGCACATGCAGCTTGATTCCAGTCAACACACTTGCTCAGTACCGGCTGCAATGCTTTCATTTGAGGAAGGTCCTCAACATTAAAAAAATCACTGGGTACTGTTTTCTTGCCCACCAATCCAACATCACAGTACGCATCACTTCCAGCCATGTATCATGACACTGTCCTTCCCTCTCACCATGTCCATTAGACGCTACTGCAAGTCTTGTATCTCGTGGTATACTTAGCAGGAGAGACGGGAAGACATATCATGCTCGGAGGATGTTCTTCTTGAAAACATTTACATGCCCTAACGACAAGATGTAGAGGTAGTTCGAGCAACGTATTTACTCATATGTTTATCATCAGAGATCGATGCAATTGGCTTTCTTTGGGGCTCCACTTCAATTGTTACCCAGCCCAAAGTATCTAATTGAATGTGGACGCCATTTAAAACAGATTCTCACTTTCAGTCTCAATACTGCTTATAGAAGCAGTGTCACACTCCAGAGCTCTAACTTTTACTTATTAATCCTAAAGCCAGAGACTCCCTCAAACTGTTTCAACTTTTTGATTACTGCTATGAGTAATCTCTTGTGATCTGTCAATGACAATGAGATGTCAGCAAAAAGACACAATTTGTGCTCATCTCTGGCGAATGGAATTCCCTTTGTCAGGCATATACATGATCTGCATGGCCAACGGGTTCACCACTAGTGCAAAAAAGTCCTGCTTCGTACCGCTCTAAGTAGGAGTCATTGGAACCTCTACCTATTCACCCTGACGTATGCCCTGGGAATTCTTGTATCCAACCAGGCTTCTTTCTTTCATTCTTTTAACCTAGTCCCTTGTTGTTCAAGACTGCTTTGAGGAATTCTCAGCTGACCAGATTAAATGCATTCTTCACATCCAGGGAGTCACCTTCACCACCAAATGCGCTAGTCTCCTGACATTGCTGCACTCCTATCTGCGCCTTGTGAAGCCCACTTGATCTGCATTTTTAGGGTCAGCAACAGCTTCTACAAACTGTTAGGTAAGATTTTGTTGAACATTTTCTTGTTGCTATTTAAGAGACCAGTAGGTCCATAGCAGACCAGTTACTCTGGCCTATCTTCCAGTTTAGAAAGAGAGTTATGTCTGCCTCACACATGGTGGGTGTGAAGCTCTTGTAGGAGACAGCTACTGGTTTGGCCAGTTGAAAGGGGAAAATATGTTAAAAAAAAATATACGAAAGCCATCTGAACATAAGAGTTTTATTAGGGAGCATAGATTTGAGAGCTTCCCTTATTTTAGCCATGTGTGTGTCTCGTACTTCACCTATAATTGGCGCAGCAAGATTTGTAAATCTCTGAAGGACTCTTGTTTGCTTCAGTCCTACATTACCCAGAAGCCATCCAGCTTCCTTATCTTGGTGATATATGTTTTGCTCTTTAGAAATGTGGTCTTTTAGAGAGAAGAGAGCCTGCCTTATTTCCCCTTCGTAGAAGGTCTGGCCTATTCTCAAGAGGGTGGTTTTGGCTTTAACTCTATAGGCTTTTAACTGGCCCCTAACCTTGGCCAAATGGTGCCTTTTATTCAAAGAAGATTTGATTGTCCAATATTCTAGTTCCTTGGGTCCTCCATGAGCTGATCCTCTGTTAGCCTTCTCTCTTTCGCCCGGGTCATCATACTTAAATCCACCCTTCTCAATGTTGCCCAAAACACTTCTCAAGTGACCACTCAGATTTCCTCTGGTGGTTTGCTGACCTTGAAGAAATTGTCCATCTCTCCAGCCATGTCAGTTTTGTGGACTGGGCCCTTTAAAGCATCCACCTGGAGGTCCTCTAATCTTCCATGACACCTCTATATCAGTGTGGCCCCAAATGGAAATGTCTGGCATGGCCACCCAAGTAGAGGAACAAATGAGCAAGAGTGACAGAAATATATAAGTATTATGAGCATGTGCCAAGTAGGAATAGCCCCTGTCCTCAGAGTCTAGGAGTCTCTAAACCATTCATGTTCTGTCAGTCCTGTCCAAGGTGGGGTTCCAGTCAGATTGAAGACGCCCTGCACAACTAGATCACTTCCCCCCTTGATGCATAGGTCCTAGAACACCCTACACAGGAAAATGATTGTGTTCTATTGTCAGTGTAGAGACTCTGAATCATATAGGATGTAGCTTAAAGTGAACTCAAAAGCATTGTCCCCTCTGGTCCCTCTTGACTCTCATCTCATTAGCACCTGTATTCTGCTTACACAGGATTGCTGCTCCCACTGTCTTAAAATCAAGAACAACAATCTTTATTGTGTATAGCTTAAAATGTCATTGGACATATACAACAATATTTGAGAGACTAAGGGCCAGATGTAGCAAGCAGTTTTGCCCATTCTGTGTCTATGGGAAAATGTGTTTGTACATATGGCCCTAAGTCCCATATTCATACTTTTTTAGCACCACATTTGCGTCATTTTGTTTACGCAAAAGCGGTGCAAACTTACAAAATACAATTTTGGTTGTATACACTGTAACAATGGGCCTCATTACGAGTCTGGCAAAGTTACAGTGTATACAACTTTAACATTTCCAGTGTTCTGTTGTTAGTGCCGGGTGAAGTGCTGAGGGAAACTTATACATAGAGGGCACACATGATTTATGGATGAATGTTATCCAGATAACACTCAAAACATATCTGTGTTTAATGGGTCAAATAGTTCAATGTCGAAGGCCCTGGGCTGATGGTTGCTCAAATTTGCTTATGCTTAAGGTTCCATGACATTTTTTGAATTGTGGCTATAGAATACAGATGTATTCTTCCAAACTTCCTCCAGACCCATCTCCTTTAATTGGTTTTAACATGCCAAAACCAAGGCTAATTAAAAACCCCTGAAAAAAACACCATCTCTGCCAAAGTCTTATGATAGCCTTTGGTGTGAGAGTTTTTATATAATTTTGGCCAGTACAGTATAGGACAACATGCAGTTTCATAAGAAATTAAATTTAGGCCGTGCTCCAACTGAAGTGGGGTGCCTCGACTGAGACTGATTAAGGATCTTAGACAGTTATTTCCGATGCTCAAATTGGCATTGGTGTTTAAATAGCCCCATCATTCTGCACCGGATACAGAAGCTGATACAGCTTCCATCTTGTAGATATTAAGATAGTGTGATTGCTTTTCTTCCTAGATTAGCAACTCAAAACAACTGCTGTAGCCTGTTGTAGTATTAGAACTGCTTTATCTCTTTGCTTGGCCCACAACAGATGATGATCAAATCACACGCCCAAATAGTCAAAGTGATTTACTTTTTCTAGTCATTTTCTGTTAATCTTGAAAGTCTTCAAAAGGACTTTGGCGGGGTGCATGATCATAAATTTGAACTTTGCAGCTCTGATACTAAAACATATTTTTTTCACTGTACTGTGGATATACACCAGTCAGTTGATACATTGTATTCTGTGTTGAGATTAGGATAACCATGTTGTCAACCTATTGTAGAACTAGGAAATTTTCATTACACACTTGTCCAAATCTAGGGATTTGAGGTACTTGCCAACATCGTTCAAGGACATGCTAAATAATATAGGGGCTAGGACATCTTTGATGTTTGCCTGCATCAATAATAAAGGAGCTTATGTAGTTTCCCAGTTGGACATATCTGATAGGTGCCTTATTGTCTGTGTAGATCTTTATTTGTTCTAAGTGTACTATGGAGACCTTCCGACTGTAGTGCAGCCCAAAGATGTCTTCTGTTTACCAAGTCAACGGCAGATTTCATCCATTGTCCCAATACCTTCTTTGAAGCCCACCTGAAATGGAGAGAGGATGTTATTTGTTGTCATCCATTTTTGGATGCAGTTCAATAGGATTTTGCCTGTGCTGTTCAGGAGCGAGATTAGCTGGTATTTTGAAGGGGCAGTTTAGCTACCTTTCTTGTGCAAAGGCACAACGATGCCACTACACTAGAAACCACATGTTTCTTTTTAGGATAGAGTTGCATTGAAAACTTTGATTAAAACTGGAGCCCAGATTGATGAGTCACTTTAGAAGAGATCTCCAGGAACACCATCTGAGCCAGATGCCTTGTTTAGTTTTTGTGACGGTAATACACATTCCACTTCTGATAATCTAAAGGTGGGACTCTTATCTCAGAGCATGTGATAAAGCTACAGTAGAACCTGCTAGTTTAATATTTTCAAAAGAAGGTAAAAAATATAAATTCTTGAGCTACTCTTTGGCCCAATAAGACCTTCCAAAATAATTTGCTGATTCTGTAGCCTCAGGTTACCAGTTCTCAAAACGTTTTTGTCATTCAAGTCAGCCCCTTTTCTTATAGTGTCACAGATCCTTTTCTGTAATAGTCAATTCTTTCTTGCCCCCAGTTTTAACAGGCTGAGGGTTGATTTTTAGCATCTACATTCATCATCGTTGTAGCAATTAGGGGTAGAATATTTGTTTCTCTTTTAGTTAAGAGTGGAAAAAACGGCTGTTTTCCTGATCATTTATTCAAAAAAACTTTCTAAACAATTGGGAATTGTGTCTGTCTTTGGAAATCAAAATCCTTTCCAGTTCATCTGTGAAGACGGGGTATATTACAGGAGTGCATATATCATATTTCAACACTTTCTATTTCAATGCTTTTGTGCTGTTTTCAAGGTGTATATAAGTCTTCCTATATCTAGGCCTACTGCAGAAATAGTTTTTTAGATGAAACTACAAAGCTTGCAATTAGGGGGTTGTGATAGTTTTATACTTGTTCAAAACTTCCAAATTGAGTAAAATATGAATCAGGCTTGCTGTATATCCTGAATTGAATATTAATCTTTCTGGGCTGTCGGGTGGTGTATGGCTGTTTAGTTGGCAGATTCCCCAGTTGGCTATAAAGGACACCAGTAAGTTGTTTTGTTTTAGTGACTTATTGGCACTGCACAACACCGGACCAGAATACCTCAACAGACGGCTCTCTCTCTACACCCCGACCCGACAGCTCCGCTACGCACCCTCGCAACCGTCCCATGCATCCGCAGAACTACAACCGGCGAAAGATCATTCTCGCACCTCGCCGCCAAGACGTGGAACACTCTTCCCACCCACCTGCATCAGACCAAGTACCTCCTTACCTTCAGGAGACTTCTCAAGACCTGGCTGTTCGAGCAGTAGCAGCGCCCCCCCGCACCCCCCTCCTTCAGAGCCTTGAGACCCTCACGGATGAGTAGTGCGCTTTACAAATTCCTTGACTGATTGGCGCATAATTTAAATCATCCTCCAGTAGACCATAAGATACAACTTCATCAAGAATTTAGAACCATAGAAAAATATTGTTCAGGAGCGAGATTAGCTGGTATTTTGAAGGGGCAGTTTAGCTACCTTTCTTGTGCAAAGGCACAACGATGCCACTACACTAGAAACCACATGTTTCTTTTTAGGATAGAGTTGCATTGAAAACTTTGATTAAAACTGGAGCCCAGATTGATGAGTCACTTTAGAAGAGATCTCCAGGAACACCATCTGAGCCAGATGCCTTGTTTAGTTTTTGTGACGGTAATACACATTCCACTTCTGATAATCTAAAGGTGGGACTCTTATCTCAGAGCATGTGATAAAGCTACAGTAGAACCTGCTAGTTTAATATTTTCAAAAGAAGGTAAAAAATATAAATTCTTGAGCTACTCTTTGGCCCAATAAGACCTTCCAAAATAATTTGCTGATTCTGTAGCCTCAGGTTACCAGTTCTCAAAACGTTTTTGTCATTCAAGTCAGCCCCTTTTCTTATAGTGTCACAGATCCTTTCTTTCTGTTGTAAAAACCCAGGTTATCAGCCCTCCTGATGGCCATACATGACAAAGTTGTTTTTTGCTCTTGAATTTTTCAAGTCAACATGGTTGCCATTGGTATAATTGTCACTTTAGACAGCACTGTTGTAAAAACCCAGGTTATCAGCCCTCCTGATGGCCATACATGACAAAGTTGTTTTTTGCTCTTTAATTTTTCAAGTCAACAGTGATAATATAAATGGAAATCAAGAATAGAAATGCCAGTAATACTGCAATGTAGGTCATTGTGGTCATAATGTGTGTTGTATGAGATCAGCTGAAAAATAGGAATTGCAACATCCAGAATGTATAACAAGCAAACCATACATAAAGTCAATATGAAGTGTAACAAGCTCACCTCGTTTCACTGTCTGAATAATACTGAGAAAAGTTGGTACAGTCATTAGCAGTGATATTACTAAAGACTATACTGGTGTCACCTATTCCAATGCTGTGACCGGGGCAGCAGAGTTCATATTGTATATTATGTGTTGGAAATGGCCCTTTTTGCAGGGTTATCCCCAAACATTTTGCTTTATCCCTTCTCTTTTATCTGGCCTGTTTTTGTTCACTTAGGACTCTGGACACTTCATAACTGCAGATTAGTGCTAAAGTACAAGTGCTTTCTGTGTAAATTGTATTGGTGATTGATTTATCCATGATTGGCATCTTTGATTTGCTAGTACGCCCCTAGTATAGTGCACCCTGTGTTCCCGGGGCCTGTAAATCAAATTCTACTAGTGGGCCTGCAGCACTGATTGTGCCACCCACATGAATAGCCATGTAAACACATCTCAGACCTGCCACTGCAGTGTCTGTGTGCGCAGTTTTGAACTGCCAGTTTGACCTGGCAAGTGCATCCACTTGCCAGGCTCAAACCTTCCCCTTTACTACATGTAAGGTATCCCTAAGGTAGGCCCAAAGGCAGGGTGCAGCGTATTTAAAAGGTAGGACATGTACTGGTGTGTTGTACATGTTCTGATAGTAAAATACTGCTAAATTCAGTTTTCACTATTGCAAGGCCTATCTCTCCCACAGGTTAACAAGATTGCCTTGAACCATCTTTTAATTGCAGTTCCCATTGGGAGCAGATAGAGATTTGGAGTTTGGGGTCTCTGAACTCATAATTTATGTTTAAGATCTCTTTTATTTTGTAATATATAATAACCAAGGAAGAATACAACATTTCCCACATACATCCAGTGGTGGCTCGATCATAGCAAACGGGAAAAAGGGGGGATAGGAAGTGGTTGGGTAGAACATTTATGGTGGTGACCATTCCTATGTGAAGCCCGGTGAGTGAGTAGAGAGTTAGGCCTATAATGCGTGAACCCTTCATCCACTGTCTCCATTATGTAACTCCCCTACGTTCTGTCTATATCAGATGTGGTCAGTCGGAGAGTACGTAAGTAGTGCAGACATGCCAATTCCCTAAACTCCTCTGATAGATAGTGGGTTCACAGGGCCCGCATTTCATCAAAGAGGTGCAGCAGGCCTGCCACCGCCACGGTCAAGTTTTCCAGTCTGTTCCAAAATTTATGTAACCAGTCAGTGTGTGGGTATAACCCCTGAGCCCCAGTGTGAAAGTAGCGAGTAGCGAGCAGCGAGGGTATGTCTGCGGATTAGGAAGTCCCAATAGCACGTAGCTAGGGAATCTAGGTATAGTGGTGTTGTATATTTCATCTACTGCCTGTAAGACGGTTTCCCTAAAGGAGAACATTTTGGGACAATGCCACAGCACAAGGGTGAGCGTGGCATCCTGGCCGCAGTTACTGTCGCTGTGTGGTCTCCAATGGGCAACCCTCACTGGCGTAAAACACCAATAATTAGCTATTTTTAGAAACTTTTTTTTAGTAGTCATTTTGCGTGTGGTAACTTGCGCTCTAGGCAAAATATTCTGCCACTCCCTGTCTGTAAATGAGCGATCGCAATCCCATGTTGCCTGGCTGGTGTGTAAGGCATCATGGGGGGGGGGGGGGTAACTTAGGAAAGTGTTGCTTGTCTGATGTGCGCGTGAGTATACATCTTTCGAATGGAGTAAGGGGTCTGCTCACATAAGGTCATATCAGTGGGGATGCCACCCAATCATGGATCGCTAAATATTGCCAGTATGCTGTGTCTGGAAGGTCATAGCCCGCCTGTATATGGGCAAAGTCCATAATCCCTTCCGCATCGAAGAGATCACCAATTTTTTTTGGAGTTGGCGTCGCGCCAAGTTGCAAAACAAGGTTTCGCCCTGTGCAGGTGGGAAGTCCGGATTCCCAATAAATGGGGTCATGACTCCAAAGTGGCTTGCAAGATAGGGGAAATATAGACACCCTGTTGACGGTGCTTCTTCGGCAACCATGGAATCTTCCAAATATGTACCCCGGCCACAGCCTGGTCAATTAAACACAAATGTTTCTTGGTGTATGGCCATGACCATTCTACCATGTAACGCAATTGGGCTGCATGGTAATAACTCAGCAGGCATGGGATTCCCAATCCCCCTTCAGCCTGAGCTAAGTATGCTTGAGTCTTCCCCATTCTGGCTTTCTTGCCTGCCCATATATAATCCCAGATGTGTTTGTATTTTGGCCAGTACACCAGGGGATGACCGCAAGAGTAAAGTCTGCAAGACGTAGAGCACCTTTGGCAAGAGCGTCATCTTGACCGCGGCTAGGCGTCCCAGCCAAGAGAGGCCATATGTCTTCCACCCTGCCAATTCTGTCTGTGCAGTCTGCAGGAGGCCGTTATAGTTGTGTTCTACAATAGCTCCTAAGGTGGTTAAAGATTTGCAAACCCAAATATTTGATCCCGTTCGTAGCCCAGGAGAAGGGCAAGGATGCCTCCAACGAGGCCCTGTCCACCTCTGATTGCATGAGATTCAGAATGGATGACTTGTGTAGGTTGCTTTTGAAGCCAGAGACTTTACTGAAGGCCGCCAACTCCTCCATGACCAGCGGGAAGCAAGTCTGTGGCTGGGACAGGTGAAGAAACACATCGTCTGCACAGAGGGCCAACTTGTGTGATCTACCAATCCTGGGTATGCTTGTGATGTGGGGATGCGTTCCTATGCATTCAGCAAAGGGTTCCACATATAAGGCAAACAATAAGGGTGACAGGAGGCAACCCTGCCACGTGCCTCTGGAGACAGGGAACTGCTGAAAAAGGGTTCCATTCAAACTTACCACCTATCTGGGCGCATCGTAGCTACAGCGTACCCGGCTACAGAACCTAAAGCCCAGACCACAGCGCCACAGGACTGCATATAAATACGTCCAGTGCACCCGGTCGAACGCTTTCTTCACATCTATAGAAAGGAGAATGGCCGGTATATGTGAGCGTTGGATAATGTCTAATAAGTGGCAGAGATGATTACTGTTATCAGCACATGATCTCTCTGGGATAAACCCGGTCTAATCCAGGGACACTTAGAAGATCTTGGCGTCCATATTCAGCAGCGTGAAGGGGGCATAGGAGGAGCACTGTCGTGGGTCTTTCCCTGCCTTGGGTTTGACCGTTATCGTGCCCAAATGCATTGGTGGGAGGACAGGGAGCCAGCCGCGCCCAGGGCATTGTATAGCCTTGCTAATATGGGAGCCAGTTGGGCACCAAACATCTTATAAAATTCCGCCCGAAGCCATCAGCACCTGGTGCCTTCCCTGCATGGAGGCACTGAATGGCCAGGAGCACCTCAGCAGGAGTAATGTCCTCATCTAATGCGTCTCTAGCCACCTGTGGGATCAGGGGGACCGAGTCCAGATAAGTCCCCACACCGTCGACACCAAAGTCCTTTGCGGTGTAGAGGGATGCGTAGAAAATCGGTCAGCCCCATTTGAACTGAAGAAAACATCTCTGGGGCTGTAGGACGTCCTACAGGAGATGAATGCCCTCCATTTTGAGGTGGCAGAATACCACCAACCGGTTGAAATCTGAGAATGACTACCGGTCGAAAACCCTTGTCGTCCTTTTCCTTGGGGAAGATGTTACTCAAGAATCCTTTGGGATGAAGGGTGTAGGGAACAACTGCTCCCTTTTCAAGAAGGGCCGCCACTTCTTGAGCTACCACCTGAGATTGCTCTAGAGAGAGAACAGAAGGGGTCTTGGATGAGAGTTCTGTTTGGGCGTGTCATAGAAGTCTATGTGAAAACTTGTCACAGGCTGAAGTACCCATGTGTCCCTTGTAACAGTCTCCTACTTCCGCTTGAACCACTGCAACCTGCCCCCCAACAAAAGAAGGGGTATAGAAGAGATATTTCTTATCAGTAGTGCCGCCCGGTACGTTCCTGACTCTACGGAAGGCTCCTTTGCCTGCTTGACCTCGGCCATGTGAGGGGTAGAATCCTCCAAATGTCTTGAGGTCCTGCCACTGGATGGACTGTTTTGTTGCAGCTTGTGGGGGTTGGAAGTATTTGTGCGGCCAGAGGAGCACCCCCTGCCTTACCCACCCCACAAAAAAAACTGTTGGTCAAACACTTTGCAGATTGATTGTTACACTTTGTCAAGGGATGAAAAGGTGTTAAAACACAAGAGCTCCTTAATAAATGGATGTCTGAAAAGACCCCTATAAAGCCATGGCCCAAGCTTCTGTGGTGGCAAGCTCACCAAGTCTGGGTTCAATATTAACTGGAAGTGTCATTCTGTAGATAAGGTGCAGTGGTATTGCCAAGAAAACAGAGGGTCCTCTGGACCCACCCACACTGTATGTTAGGGTCAATCATATGGCCAAAATCGTTGGCGTTTTCGGCCATGTCATGAAGTTTAGTCAGTGGACCCAGGATGTCAAAGACTTTGTCCTGTTACGCCTGCCAGGATCGGCTGGGGCCCTTCTTAGGGTCTTTAATAAATGTTACTATAAATGTAGTCATTTTTGGGTCCATATCAGGAATACAAACCACCCTGCCTTCTACAGAGGGTCTAGGATACTCCACCATCAGACGCCCCATGCCTCCTGACCCATGGGTTTCCAAATGCGGCTGCCAACGTACTGTGCCAATCTTGCAGCCGGGACCCAGTCTGCAGGGCGAGGGTGGTAGATGTCCTATGGGTTAAGCATACCCGGAAGCCCTGCCAAGTCATGGTCACCTGTGTCCTCCAACCTGGACTTCTTGGCACTGTCGTCTGGTCACCACGCTCTTCTCGGGCCTGGTTCACTGCCCGAATTCCCATCAGGTTATCTGAGTCTTGCTCAACATTATCATCTGAACCCAGTTGGAAACAGGATTCTACCTCGGGGTATGCCCAGGTTGGGAATGGTCCTAGTCCTTAAGGGCCTTTAGATGCTGCTTGAGAAAGGCTTTGTGCAACCGTTCGAAGGGGTCAGAAGATGGGGAAAAAGTCTTAGTCTTGGCGGCCGGCAGGTCTTTGCCTTTGCCCTTGCCCTTAGAGGCTTTTTGCAAGTCCTTAGCAGCAAGCCGCAAGCCTTCCCCACCTGGGGTTAATACACTAAGCTGTGCCGTGAGCTCCATAATGTTTTAGCTCAAAGACGCAAGCCACTATGACTACTCTTTCCAATGATGCATCAATGGCATCTACAAGGTCATCATGCGTGGGGAGGAGCACGTTTCTCTTCCACGGTTTCCCACTGTTCATTGGAAAGCCATGCCATGATTAAGAAGTGGCAGTCTTAGACAATAAGGGTGGCATTCCACAGTGAGCAATCACTGATTATGGAGCACAGCCTGAAGGATTGTCTAATTAGCGCAATTAAATGAGCCAATGCTTTGCCGTTACGGCACAGAAACTGTGAGAAAATAATTGAATTAGCCAATGCTTGTTAGTAACAGGGAGAACGGACAGGCCCTCTACAACAGTGACAGGGAGTGGGGAAAAAAATGCTCCATTGTGAAACCACCTCCTTGAAGCATCAACGCGAAGTCTGTGCTGCAAGGGTTCCCTTCACTGCACACACGGAAGGGAGGCTCTTGACACCCGAGACCCATGCCGAAGAATTTCACAGAGTGTAAAGAATGCAGGAGAATACACTCTCCTGTCAGCAGAGCGCTCTGATCACAGAACAGACCCACCACATTGAGTTAGCGCCCACCAGCGGGCCCAACAGATTCAGCAAGAGCTGAAGAAAAGATATGCAGTGAAGAGTGGCCTGAACCTGAAACCACCTGAAAAGGCTTTCAACTTCTGCAATATCCTCGGAGGAACTGTGGCATGGTAATACCACTCAGAAAGACAGTTAACTCCCAGTCATAGCTCACACATAGAAAATGTTAAATCTACCCCACATACCATTAAACAGTGCAATTAAAGGCATGAATAAAAGCATCAAAGAAAAACACTTATCTTGCTGGTGAACATGGAAGAAAGAGGGAGAGCTTTTCCTTGACACTGTTTTTATTTGGGACATTCTATATGGTTGTTGTATTTTTGTATTTCAAGGGAGTCGCATTCTTTGATATTTGTTTACGGCTGCTGAGGAAAAAATAAAGGAAAGAAAGAGTATAATCCGAGCCTCTGGTTCTGACATAGTATTGTTTTCAGGAACATCAGGATGAGGAGTTGTGGATTGCGATGTGACATTATCTATACAGGTCTGCTCTTCAACAGCAAGAAAGGAGATTTACCAACGATTGAATTGGGGGAGGTCCTGTATGCTCAAAATCTTTTCATTATGGCCACACTAAATGGCCCCTTCAACTGAAGCCAAATGCACACTGTTCTTAAGAAACCTCTTGGACCGTTCTACCAGCCCATCACATTGTGGATCATATGGGACAGTGCAAAGGTGTTTGATTTTAAATGTGGTGAGAAAATCTCCTTTCTACAGAAATAAACTGCACTCCATTGTCTGTAAAGAGATACTCAGGATGACCCTCATGGCTGAAAACATCTGTTAAAAGCTCCAATACAAAGTGCTTGGTAACACCTTCTGTTAACATCACTTTGGCTCGTTGGGATTGGTAATCTACTAGCACAAGGGTGTACAGCATGTGATAAGGCAACTTTTAGAAAGGATCAGAAATGTCTAACCCTAAGTTCTTCCACGATTCCTCAATTATCCTTATCATCAGGAGTTGATACTTTTTTGGTAGCGTTGACCGAAGATTGTTTTGGAATGACACCCCTATCTTAGATGGTATGACCATGATCCAGATAATCTACTTTGAATAACCTGCGTTTCTGAGGATACAGCACCAGACCTTTGTTAGACAATCTCTTGCAGACTTCATGTAAAATGTTGAGATGATAGTCGATATTCTCACTAAAAACCAATACATTGTCTTGGAAACAATGGATGTCGGTATCCATGTCCTTAAAGATTTGATAAATGACAAGTTGGAAGACATGCCAATGAGTCTAGACCAGGGGTCTCCAACGTTTTCTGTAGCAAGAGCTACTTCTGATTACTGAAAATCATTGTGAGCTACCAAAGGGTACACAACTTGTGCATTATTACCAGACACCCCATGCCCAACTTCGTCGACTTTAAGCCTAATGCCCATGGAGCCAGGTACCATGGTTTGAACAAAACACTTTGACTAAGGGCACTATGACAGGGCTGCCATGTGTGTCAGTGAGAGCGTGGTATTTAGGTATGTATGAACGTGTGCATATGAAAGAGATATATGTGTATGGGGCAACAGAGCCTTTGTCATATATACTTGTGACAATGGACATACCATTTGCCATATGTGGAACAGTTACGTGTATAACACAAACATATAACCATTGTTTTTAAATGGAAGAAATTTAAAGGGCAAAAAGGTTCATAATATGGAACTTTTTTCTGCGCTTTAAATTTCTCACATTTAAAAAATGAACGTTTTTCAGTTATAAACACTACACAGTTCAACTGGCCACTGGGAGCAAGAGGCCTGCTGTTTGTAAATGGAACACTTTGGAAAAGAATTGAGAAAATGAAAATGAAAAGTTGACTTAAATATAAGGTATCTTTTCATTTAAATTTTCTCCAATGTAAAAAAATTGCGAAACTTAATTTTGTTCTCACCTCAAATACTGAGTTGACAAGTACTTTTATTTAAACGTTAAAAACCTAACTGCTTCAATTCGTCACCTCTGTGCCCTGGGTCATATATCTGACTCCAGCACTGCTCCTTATCAGGCTCTGCTATCTGCAACCTAATTAAAATAATGTAAAATAAGCACAGCCTTACTGTGACCCTGTGCTTATTTAAAAATGAACTCCAGGCTGTGAGCTACTCAAAAGGGGTTTGAGAGCTACTGGTAGCTCATGATGGACTGGTTGGAGACACCTGGTCTAGACTAAATAGCATTCCTTTATTTTTTTTATTTTTTATTGTTCATTATTAATAGCAACAGAACATCATTTTGCAGTAATAACATTAGTTATAACAGAGAAATTCAATAGCCACATATTTTGTAGGGTTCATGAAATTCACAATAGGTGGTATAGTGGACAACAGTTGGTGTGGGGAGCTGACGTGTTGGCTACCAGAACATGTGAACTACATGCTACACCTGGTAATGTCTATGGAGGCTTCAGCATTAATGACTTGTGTATTAAACGGTAAGTTGCATGTGTTCGAACATAAACCTTAAAATATCCAACCACTCTATTGCTCCAATAATTGACAGTGAAAATGACTATGTACTTGAATGTAAGTGCAGATTCTAGGGTAATATTAAGCAAAACAGTAACATACAACAACAAAGGATTTCAATGGATTTAGGAGCCCAATACAAGCAATTCAATGCCCCCGTGTGTGAGGTGTTCCCCGAAAAAGTTACAAAAATATCCGCTCATATAGCGATTAACTTGTGTCTAAATATGCAGCGCCACTACTGAACCAATCTGAATCTTTGTGTTAAAGTGTAATAAATGAGCAAATCACCGGTGACACTTGCAGCACATCGTAAGAAAACTACGACTGCTGGGCTGCTGTGAGTTATTGAGTTGTTTCAATGAGGTCAGAGTCCGTTTCCGGAGTACGTAAAGATATCAACATCACTTCCAAGCCATCAGAGAGGGGATATTTACGTAGGCCGAGTGTCTCCTCTCGTCTCAGCGCCACTCCCTCTGCCCATGTCAGAAAGGAGTGTTTCCAGGCCAATACAGTTGGTGCTTCGGCATCCTTCCATCTCCAGGTTATCAACCGTTTGGGCGTTAAAAGCCCAAGGTCTAGGAATTGGGTGGTAGCCTTGCAGTTCATACTTCTAGGAAACAGGCCTAACACGCAAGCTTCCCATGTATGTGATAGTGAGCGCGACGTGCATGTCGATAAACAAACCACAACAGTGCCCCGGTAACTATGTAAGAGGGGGCAAGGCCACATCATGTGTAGGACGTCCGCATTTAAGTGTTTGCAACGGGGGCAGGCTGCATCACCGTGGCAGAAGTATCTATTAATGCGGGCCGGAGTAAGATATGCTCTATGAATAATGTGGAATTGTATGAGTCGGAATCTGGAGTTGCAGGGGATAGTTGTGTGGCTGGACAGGACCGACTTCCATTGCACATCTGTGAAGGGAGTGCCCAAGGCCCTCTCCCATGCAGCGCACAGTGCTCCGTGATTATGCTGTGTGTGAGTTCGAAGCGTGTCTGTAAACCAATTAATCAAATGTCTGCCATGCCCCATAACCTGTATATATTGTATTAGCAAATGAGTTGGAGGTGCGGTCGTTAGGTCCCCCCATCTGCTTGATAATGACCCCAGTAACGAGTTATATAAGAGGAGCTGTCCTGCCGGGAGACCCGTTTCAGCAACCAAAGTAGAAAACGGAGTCAGTTTGTCATCGCTATAAAGGTCGCCCAGCGTATGTAATTCTACAGTGTGCCACGACCGGAGCTCAATGTTAGACGTGATTCCAGGGCCACAAGGTGTACCTAGTAGCGCCAACGCCGGGCCGAACGGGACGATCCCCTTCGTAAGTTGTAAGCACCTGCGGTAACAACAATGAGCCACATTAAGGAAAAGCTCCTCAGGTGACGCTGAGTGTGTAAGTGGATGGAAAAGGTGCGTTAGTCGCGCAAGTGTCCAGGGTTCGGAGGTGGTCGCCGTGTCGAAGAGATGAAGCCCTGCTAGCCATCGGGACACCCATTGAAGCTGCAAGGCCAAATAATAATGTTCCAGGTTCGGCGCCGAAAGGCCACCGTGCTCCAGAGGTAAGTAGAGTTTTTTCAATGGTACTCTGCAGCGTCCCTTATTCCAGATAAACTCGCACAATCTGGGTTCCAGTTCTCTAAAAAAACTAACTGGGATATAGTATGGGAGATTGGAGAAATAGAATAATAATCGCAGTAACAAGACCATCTTCAGGAGGGCAACTCGGCCCTTCCAAGATTTCCATCGTATAAATCCGATGATATATTTGAATGCCTAAATATCTGAACGTTCGTGGCTGCCAAGGGATATCAATACCAGAAAGGCACAACCTCGGTTCCGGGTCGAAGGGTAAAAGGCATGATTTCGCCCAATTGACATGCAGGCCCGAGAGAGCTGCAAAGCGCTGTAGAATAATCCCAATCGCTGAGGGGACATTAGAAATGTCCCTGAAGTACAATAGAAGATCATCAGCATATAGTGATACGGTATGTAAACCGTCACCCAGCGCGATACTCTATTGGAGGCCTCCACTGCGCAGTTCCACGGCCACTGGCTCCATCACAAGGGAGAACAGTAACGGGGAAAAGGGGCAGCCTTGCCTCGTGCCTCTGCGTACTTCAACCTGGTCCGAGATGTTCCCACCCATCTTGACCCGAACCCTAAGGCAGGTATATAGAAGCTTAACCATTCGCAAGAAACGTGGGCCGTGGGCCAAGGCCCAACCGCCGTAAAGCTTCGAAAAGATACAGCCACTCCAGTGAATCAAAGGCCTTTTCCAAATCAAGAACCAGGCATCCCGCTAGCGGCCAGTCTCGTGTCGAGTATCGCACAAAACGGAATAGGCGCCTGATATTGTGAAAAGTGTCTCGTGTGGGTACAAATCCATTTTGATCAGTGTGAACCAGGCCCGAGACCATGGGTGCCAAGCGTGTCACCAGAGCCTTAGCCAGTATTTTGTAATCAGTATTGAGCATCGCCAGTGGTCTGTAGGAGCCAAGTTCCGATGGGTCCTTGCCTGGCTTAAGAAGCGACACCAGCAGCGCCTCTCTTTGCGATACCGATAGAGACGCCCCATGTAGAGATTACTCGTACAAACGGAGGAGGTGAGGCGCAAGGGTTGCGGAGAAGGTTTTGTAGAAGTCGGCCGGAAGGCCATCGAGACCGGGGGTTCTGCCCGCCGATAGATCATGAATACTGCTCTGGATCTCAGGAAGCGTCAGCGGTTCCTCCAGTGCCTCCCACTGGGCATCCGTCAAGCAGGGCAGGGTGATTGACGAGAAGAAATCCTCACAGGCCCGCTGGCTCAGCGGTGACGGCATTCCTTTCTATTGGAATGTTCCAAAAGGAGTAACAAACTGTCAGTGGTTTCGATTCCTCAGCCAATTCCGCCTGATGGTGGACGCTATGTAACTCTAGTGTAGAGAAGACGGTTGAACCATCCAATTTAGGAAGTAGGTTTTTAACCTTGGGAAGAGTATGATTGCCAATGGTGATGTTAGCATTCAAGGCACAGAGATCAACTAAGAGCCTCAAATCCCCATTGTCTTTGTTGGTTAGACAATAGGAGAAATCCAATCAAATGATTTATTCGCCTCAATGATGCCTTCCTTCCGAAGATTCTCCAGTAACAGCTGAAGGTCTTTATGGACACTGAAAGGGACATTCCTTGATTTCTGTTCCACTAGAGTTGCATTTGTCTTTAACTTTACACTCTGGGAAGATCCTTTTTATTTGGGGGCGTTGGGACGACAAGGACAGAACGTACAGTATTATTAAACACAGATAGACAATAAGTGTAATACACTGACAAGGGAGCACAATACAATTGAGACGTTGTTGTGCATGCTCAAGATAAGTCAAATGTTAAAAAAGATATGCTCCAAAACTAACAAGCTGGGCCATGAATAGGAAGTAGGCATATGACAGTTACAAGAAAGACAAAAATGGTACGCAAAAAGGAAGGCTCCAAGCCCCTTTATGTTCTTGGTAAGCCCAAAATATGCGTGGAAACATACAGCACATGAGCTATCTATTAGGCTCGACCTAATAAATAGGCCACAGCAAAAATGCAGGTTCTTCTGTTAAAAAAATGAGCGATTAAAGAGAACATGTACAGTGGAGGGATTTTAAAGCTACTGGGTGTCATCTTTGGGAGGTAGTTGCAGGGGGACAGAGAGGAGTGCAAGGATTTCAATTCAAAAATAGTGTCTTATAACACTGTCCAATCACTTCACAGAACATAAAAATGTCATTGTGAGCATTACTTTGCCTGTGGTTTCACATGGACCAACAAAACACTATTCCACATGAGTCTGAACCGAAAACTATTTAATTCAAAGAACCTGACAAATATACATACCGTATTGTAGAGTAAGTCACAAATTTAAAACAAATAAAAATCAAAGTATAAGTACATAAGGGCTGGCACAGTGATCTATAACTTCCAATGCTGTGTAGGATGATCGTGTGCATACACCAAGAAAACAGCATTTTGGTTTCTTATCCACAGCACTTGCATTAATATTCACGAGCAAGGCCTGCCATGCATTACTACAATTTGTGAAAGACCATGGACTTACAGTTCTGCAATCTGAAATAATTTTGCATGTGGCACTTGCCTAGCAAATATTCCACCTACATACCATGACAAAAAGTAACAATAACGTAGGGGTGTTGGTACCAACTTGGCAAGATAATGACATAGGGTGCCTAGTAAGTACAAAATGAGTGTTCCTTCACCTGGAGCAGGCATTAACACTAGGACACTAATATTCTATGCAGAGAGGTCCATCTGGCCCGGAAAACACCACCACACAGTATGGACGCAGACATATAAAGAAATGGGAGGCCACTGCTTACCAGAGGTATCCATAATGCATAATGATGGTTGGCTTACGGCCAGGATTTGGTGGCAACAAGCATACCATCCTCATGGACTTAGACTGGCACTTTCCATTTGCACGAGCACCAACAGGAGGTAATACATAGTATTTGTACACAGAATGTGCCTAGCTTGACCGATAACCCACATATTTCCCTATCTAAACACAAGTTTCCTCTGTTTGCCACATGCATGCAACTTTGATGTAGATTGCAAATGCCAATTAAAAAACACTGGCATACAGCAAGCAAGCACACATATAGGGGCGGGGAATTCTGGCCAAAGAATCTATGCACACAGATGGCCTGCTCAAATATATGGAATGCAAGAAAATAACATGGCAATGTTAAAAAAAAAAAAAAAAGATTAGAACCTAAAAGGTCAGAATCAGGTGATAAAATACTTTTAAAAAGTTTGAACCCTAAACGATTAAGCAGATAATTTTAACAGTGATGGTGTATACATTTCATGTGCATCGCTCAGAGGTCTGAATGCAGAGAACCTCAAACTCCATGATATACATTTTTTTCATAATTTGATCTTATAAAAGAGCTGTTTTGTTGGTGTGCGACTTTTTGATGCAGATATGAACAAACTGAACAAAACTGATTGAGCCTAATTTATACTAATCTACTCGAAATCAAAAAACGTTATTATACTAAATATGGATTTTTACTTCACAAAAATAAAGTATCCCCTGCGACTGAAAGAGTGACCAGTATAAAGAAAAAGTAGGTTTAACCCAGGCCCATGTTTGTGCTATCATGTACAGTTTTCTACATTACTGAATAAGACACTTACAGCAGAGCCTTACGGGAGGCGCACAAGATAAGGACCTTATTACAACAGCTTAATCAAAATCATGTCCTATAAAATATGGAATTATGAAGGTGCCTTTCTTGCACTTGGCGCCTAGTTCCAGCAATCTCAGAAATCCGGTATGCAAAATGCCCTATACTGTGGTTGTACAGGCTAGTACATCAAAGTAAATGACTCTTGATGAAGGTCTTTATTCTCACCAGCAGAAAATGAATTGTTAATGGATTTACCGATAAACAATCAAATTGAACAAACTAGTCGCATAGGCTTGTGGTTACTGCAGCCACAACCTCTGTGAGCAATCAGAGTATTAAATTAATGTCCAAAGGTAGAACCATACATAAAACAATTTTCTCACTCACTGATCTAGGGGAACTTTAACTTTGGTGGCTGATCACCAATGTGTTAAAACAATTACTGTTATTGAGGTGGTGTGATCTGAGCTAGTTTATTTGATCAACTGGATTCCATCACTCTAAAATGGATGGCCTCTGTTCACATGTCTGCTAAACGTAATGGAAAAATCATCTTTTACAGGTGAGGCCTCTGGTTCCTTAAGCGCAACCCTTAATTGTGTGGACAACCTTGTTAGGTTGATAATAGTCTAATTCTTCCAATATTTCCTCTCTGGAACAAGCACATCCTAGACAAACCATACAAAAGGCACTATTTAATTCCATTCCTCACTGCAACTTTGTCCATTAGTCAAAGAATACTGTTCATTTGTGGTTTGGATAAAAGTCATTACAGAGGAAGCCCTTCCCTTTCACTGTAGCAGTTGGTGAAATAATTTTTCGAATTAAAGGACTCTTCACGAATAGTAGTAGTGGGACTTAATCCACAGATTAATTTCAACAGCACGAAGGATGACCATTTGGTCTGGTTTCTCTGAGGATAATATTTAATTATTGTTGTTATCATTAAAAGGTGCCTGAATCAGTACAATTAATAAACCTGGACTCTACTGTGGTGAAATAATAAATAAGAATGAGAACGAATGGAAAAGCCTGAATCACATCTACAATTACAGGAAACCAGGCTAAGTCATGTAGCAAGATATCAATAAATGCTATCACAGTTTTCAGTAGGATCATCTTCATAACCCATTTTCCACAACCTGCTCCTGGCTACTTGCCTCTGGCCATGGACATTTGTAGATTGACATTAATATATGCCTAAAGCCTATTAACTGAAGCCGGAAAGAGGAAAGAAAATGAAGACTGTAATAGCAGTGAAGACACAGAAGCAGCATTCATTCACTGGGTTCACACATCATCACAACTCTTCCCGCTGGACTAACAAAGAAAAGACAGAGCTCCCTTACTGTGCTTCTACAGAAAATCAATAGACTGTCCTTCTGAGATCCCTCACTGGATTTGCACCACCCAGGATATACAGATGTACATATATTACTACTCCGAGTTACAGAATCCAAATTACTTCAGAAGTATGTACAGGGAGACATTTCATGGATTGAGTCTGATTACTCAAACATCTGAACACTACACAGGGTGTATGGGAGAGGAGAAATGAAAATAAATAAATGTACACAACATAAGAAACAATATGTACACAAGGATCTCACTCCTGGCATAAATACTACTCATACAACACTATGCACATGGAGAATAGCAGTACAAACACGTTGCCACTATATACTCCTAACAATACAGTGAGCCCACCGCCTCCAGAAAGCCCCTATATACATATACTAAGTAACAGCAAAGTAGTGACTTGTTTCCACCCCATCCATGAGGATAGTGGAGAAAGTAAACCCCAGCAGGTGGCAATGACTTCATATTCACTGATGTCTGATTCCCATGTATCTGTCCACATAAAACTGAGCTGTTTCCTTGATGTCCCATTGAACCCAAAGTAGTGGCAAGATGCTGCTCTGAAGGAGGTCGAATGATGGTTGGCCCACTCAGTTAAAGAGTGTTTTCCATCAAATTACTAATTAAGACAACTGCCCACAAAGTCCAGACTGATGCCCATCCATTCTGAGAAGGCACCCAAAAAGCAGACGTCCATTGAGGGTGCTTGCAGATGCATTGGATAGCAGTTCAGTGGGCATAAATTGTGTTCCAGTTAAAGATAAGGAGCAGGTAAAAGCATGAAGGGCCTTGGAAGGGAAAGGTGAGGCAGGAATGAAGGGAAAAAAACTAATTTTATGGGGGACAGAAATCTGCAAAGTAGTGGTGCTGCAGAGCTTCATCGGCCGAGATCCTTTCCACTGGGTTACACTTCAGCAAGTTCTAGCCGAAAAGAAAAACAAGCAATTACTATCAATGTCGAAAATATCAATGTCGAAAATGGCAATGGTATCAGTCTAACACATTTTCAAATAAGAAACAGGCTACAGACTAGTATGGATCTACTCAACATTTTACACAGTGGTTTCTAAATCAATGTGAAAAGGGATTGGAAGATTAGTTTTCCATAACTATCCATCCAATAGCAGTCAACCTTTATGTAAAAGCAAGCAATTTTATCTCAAATCAAAGAGAACTTCCTATTCAATGACATAGATGATGTGATCTTTCGGTGGTACAGAACTCTCTTAAAGCTGTGGTGATGGGGTCCTTTATAGTGGAATGTATTAGGCTGAAGAACATGAGAGCGGGAATGCTGTTTACCTTCCAGAGAGAACTGTGAGAAATGGAAGTGCAACACAAAATCCTTACAGAAAATATAGAGTAAGGTTTTGGTAGTGGGAGGACAGTTGAGACTGCTAGAAACAAAAATACTATGAGGATGGCTACGAAGCTAGGGAGATGCTGACATCAAAACACAGGGAGAAATAGACCCAATTATTTGTACCATGCATTAAGATACCAGGGGGGCATGCAGTTAACACTAGAAACAGATAAACTACCTGCATTCCAGCAGCGCTATCAAGACCTGTATACCAGGGAAACAGTAGTCCTGGGCATGGTGACAGAGTATATCAGAAAGGCTGGGCTTGGATACATTGATGACAGACTAGAGTGGTTCATTAGCTAGCCCGATCACATTGGAAGAGGTAATAAAAGTTAATAAAGGACTGAAATTAAAATAGGCTGAGGCAATCGGCGACTTCCTAACCTTTAATCAAAACATGCTAGCTGAGATTGGTAGGCTTACTCTCAAGGGTATAACTATTTCACATATCCGGGTACAAGTGACACCTTTAATGATGAACGCTAGAGCATTTGTTCTTATTTTTTTAAACCATTTTATTGTCGTTCAGCATAGTACAGTAAAAAGCATGAATCATAGGTATGTCAGATAGACATCCATGAGGTTTAAGCAATAGTGTTATACGGAAGGCCGTGCAGCTGGAGCAAAATGAGAGAAAAAAACAAACCAAAGTCAAACCTCAGATCATTAGGTAAGTGGTACAGTATAAGTAGTGCTGTTATGTTGATGATGTTGTGGACATGATTTGTGAGGGGCAGATTCCTGAGTTGGCCAACCCCTATTACGAAGCTCTCACCCAGCAGGGAGGGGCACTGCTGTAGGAAAGTGCCACTGTTGTCATGGTTACCCCCCACGTTTTGCATAATGTTGATGCCAACTTTGATTGAAAGTAGCCTGGGACCCTGCTAACCAGTCCCCAGCCACAGTGTTCTTTCCCTAAAACGGTACCTTTGTTTCCACAATTGGCACAACCCTGGCAAGCAGTTAAGTCCCTTGTACAAGGTACCCATGGTACCAAGGGCCCTGTGGCCAGGGAAGGTCTCTAAGGGCTATAGCATGTATTATGCCACCCTAGGGGACCCCTCACCAAGTAAATACAAACACCTTGCAACTTATGTGTGCTAGTGAGGAGAAAAAGACAAAGTTGAAATGGCACCCCTCTCAGGGTGCCATGCCCACAAATCACTGTCTGTGGCATAGGTAAGTCACCCCTCTAGCAGGCCTTACAGCCCTAAGGCAGGGTGCACTATACCACGGGTGAGGGCATAGCTGCATGAGCAATATGCCCCTACAGTGTCTATCACCATTCTTACACATTGTAGGTGCAGTGTAGCCATATTGAATATGTGGTCTGGGAGTTTGTCATTACGAACTCCACAGCACCATAATGGCTTCACTGAATACTGGGAAGTTTGGTGTCAAACTTCTCAGCACAATAAACCCACACTTATGCCAGTGTGGGTATTTATTGGAAACTGCACACAGAGGGCATCTTAGAGATGCCCCCTGTATGTTAGCCAAACTGCCAGTGTAGAACTGACCAGTCTGTACAAGCCTACCACTTTCAGACAATTTTCTGACCACATGGGGTGAGTGCCTCTGTGGTCAGAAACAAAGCCTGTCCTGGGTGGAGGTGCTTCACACCTCCCCCCTACAGGAACTGTAACACCTGGTGGTGAGCCTGAAAGGCTCAAGCCTTGGATTAGAGTGCCCCAGCGCACTCAAGCTAGTGGAGGTGCCCGCCCCCCAGACAAAGCCCCACTTTTGGTGGCAAGTCCGGCAGGAAAATTAGGGAAAACAGGGAGGAGTGACCACCCCTAAGGTGTCCAGAGCTGAGGCGGCCCCCCTCCCTGCAGAATACTCCATCTTGGTTTGGAGGACAGGGACCAATAGGATTAGGGTTGTGCCCCCCTCGCCAAAGGGAGTAGGCACAAGGAGGGTGTAGCCACCCTCAGGGACAGTAGCCATTGGCTACTGCCCTATGACACCTAAAATGCCCCTAAATCTAGGATTTAAGGGCTTCCCTGAACCCAGCTCACCAGATTTCTGGTGACTACAAGAAGAAGAAGGACTGCTTAGCTAAAACCCTTAGCAGAGAAGAAGGAAGACGACAACTGCTTTGGCCCCAGCTCTACCAGCCTGTCTCCTGCTTCAAAGACTCCTCAAAAGACCAGCAACGCATTAAGCGGGACTAGTGACCTCTGCCAAACTCCAGAGGACTGCCCTGCACTCAAAAGGTCCAAGAACTCTGGAGGACAGCGGCTCTGTCTGAGAAAAACCTACAACCAAGGACTTCCACCACACTCCGGATGCGTGAGTCTTGAAACCTGTGCACCCGACACCTGCGGCGCATGTCCAGGTGGTCCACCCAGCAAGAGAGGGTCCCCAGGAGATTGCGAGGAAGTGCCCACCCTGGGTTCACCTCACCACCCCTCCACGACAACGCCTTCAGAGGGAATCCGGAGGAGCTCCCCTGACCATGAAGCTCCGGTTGAAGATATCTGACACCTAAAGACACACTGCACCCGCCGCCCCCAGCCTTGGAGAACCCGACCCCCAGTGCCTCTACGTTCAGCAGGTGGCCCTCCGACCGGTGGTGTGCTCGAGACACCCCCTTGGACCTCGTCTGCAGCCTCTGAGTGACCCTCGGGGTCTCCTCGTAGACCAGCATTGAAAACCCGTTCCTGTGCCGCTGACAGTGTGTGTTTCGTGCCTACTTGTGGCCCCTTCAGTGCTCTTCTAATCCCCCCCTGGTCTGCCATCCGAGCCACGGGTACTTACCTGCAGGCAGGCCTGATTCCGAGAACCCCCGTCTCCATAGCAGCCCACGTTATATTTGCTCAACTTTGACCTCTGAACCCGGCCGGCCATGTGTTAGTGGTGCGTGTTTGGGGTTAACTTGAAACTCAACCGGTGGACTTCCTAAAACCCGGAGACTGAACCTGTAAGTGTTGTATTTACCTGTAAAATGATCTAACATTTCTTCCCCATAAGAACTGTTTCTGAAAATTGCAGTGTCCATTTTTAAAACAGATTATTGCCAATAATTCAAAAACTGTATTACTTACCTATTTCAAACAAAGTACTGTTGATACCTTTTTGAAATACAAAACTTTTAAGGTAATTACCGGTGTCGCGTGGGCTCTCATTATCCTAATGAAACTACTGGATTTGGGCGGCAGAATCACTTGCGCTGTGGGGGACTGAGTCTAAACCCACTACAGGTGACAACTGTCAGACTAATCCAGGTTTTGCTCCGGCTAACTAGCAGTGCCTCATCTCCACCCAGGAGCAGGGATGATTGGGCAGCCGAGCGCATGACACAATTGATTCCTCAGGCAAATCGTGGTCACTCAGATCACATCGGTTTCTCTCAGGTACATTAGTCTCACATATACAAGGACAATCAGAGGCAGAATATATTTCAGTAAGGTTTTATTGAAGCAACTGCATCTTAGATAATAAAGCATGTACTGCAATAACTAGGACTCTAAAGCATGACAGGATTAAAATTGTGACAAGGAGAATGAAGCATAAAAACAACGCTACCATATTGTCACTAGAATCGTTAAAATAATCCCTACCTAGGCTATGTTAGAGCACAGCATGTTAAGCTCTAGTTCTGCCCTTAAGGTTCCCCTGGGAAGATATCATCCCTCATACCTGAGCAAGAGGCCTGTAGTCTACATAAGCAGCTGTAGCGAAGCGCTCAGCAATCAGCATACAGTCGTGGTCATCTGGCTGGAATCTCCCTCTAACGTACAAGGGTCAAAGTAATGTTTTCATAATAAAACAGCTGATGTTCCAAGAAAGGATCCCTACTTAAGAGTGTATATGTTTCTATGAACACTAGAGACAAAGTGTTACCACGTTTGCCGTCAACCTATCTTACTGCAGCCTTGAGAAAAGCACAGAGTGAAATAAATGTCTGGTTTAAGAATGCCGTGCTGGCCTAGGCAAAGAACAGCTAGATAGAGAAAATAAAACAAGACTGCAAATGTGTCTATTGTTAAAATAATAATAAACAAAACTGAATAATATATATCTAGGTTAAAGTGGACAGCGGCAGGCCTAGTTCGCTAAAATAACGTGTATGAAGCTGTAACTAAAATGGCTACACAACACCGGCAACTTGAATCTTGTGGTTCTAAAAATAAATTAAGAAAATCTATTTTTGCAAAATAAAAACCATTGGTCGGAAGTTAAGTCATTGAGTGTGTGCTTCTTCTATTGTGTGTGTGTGTACAAATGCTTTGCACTACCATCTGATAAGCCAAACTGCTTGACCACAGTACCACAGAAGAGAACATTAGTATTATCTACTTTAGCCTCTGTTAAGCCTCTGGGGAACCCCTGGACTCTGTGCACACTATATTTCACTTTGATATAGTATATACAGAGCCAGCTTCCTACAACTGGCATTTATTCGAGGAGAATTACCAGGTTATGCCCCATGGTATACGTACGCTGCCGCGGGGTCTTTGGTTTATGTGGTCCAGGTGTCCCGTAAAGTTTGCACTTCTTCTAAGAGGAAGTTTCACAACGCAGCCATGGAGACTTTTTGCAGTCCACAGACTTCTTCACGGCGCAATGCTGCGACCTTCGCCTAAGCTGAAAGGCACGATTTGGCCGAATTAACGCTTAGCCCTGAGGCTTTGTGAAAGTCCAACAAAGTCTGTGCAATTTCGGAAATTCCTTTGCGGACATCACTGACATATATGAGTACATAATCTGCATATAGCGATACAGCATGCATCTCCCATCCTACTGGAATAACCCATCCCACTCCCTGCCGATGGAGGCGTTTGGCTAGCAGCTCCATCGCCAGGGCAAACAGGAGTGGCAAGAGAGGACAACCCTGTCGGGTCCCTTGCCTCAACAAGAAGGGCAGCAGTATGAGACGCCCTATCCGCACAGGGGTGTTGGGTTCCATGTAGAAAAGACAGATGAGGCTCAAGAATGTCCTTGAGATGCCCAGATCTGCCAACGCCGAGAACAAATAGTTCCAGTCTAGGGTATTGAATGTTTTTTTGAGATCTAGCACAAGGCAGGCTGCGTAAGGCCAATGGGTTGGGGCAACCTCCAACACCCAGTGTAGGCAGTGGATATTCAGAGGGGTGGACCTCCCAGGGATGAAGCTGTTCATGTCTATGAACAGGACTTGTGGCATGTGTACCAGTGGGTGGGTTACTATCATTGTACTGAGGATCTTGTAGTCCATTCCTAACATTGAAGAGCATTTGTTCTTATGAAGCCTGTTAGAAAATGGGGTCACTGGTTGGCAGTCAGTTCACAATCTGTCCAAGCAGGGACCAGCAGGGACCCTAACTCTAGTCAAGGTAAGTGAGTCATACACCTACGATAACCCCGGCTCACTCCCTTGGTAGCTTGGCAAAAGCAGGCAGGCTTATCTCAGAGGCAATGTGTAAAATATATGAACAAACACAGAGAAAACACCACAAATTGACTCCACACTAGTTTAGAAAAATAGCCAATATTTATCTAAACGAAACAAGATCAAAATGGCAAAAATCCAACATGCACAAGCCAAGATATGAATTTTTTAAGTTAAAAAAAGAGTCTTAAGCCATAGAAAGCAATGAATGTGTTCTTTAAGCACCTGGTATGCGTTAAAACTAGGGCCGCATGGGCGAGCGTGCGTCGGAAAAGCAAGCAATGCGTTGATTTTTTACTTGCAAGTGAGGTTGTGTGTCGATTCTTTCTTCGCCGGGTAAGCAATGCATCAATTCTTTCCTCGCAGACAATCAGCCTTGGGTCTTGTAGGAAGGTAGCCTCTTTCTAGCCTTGTTACCCCCACTTTTGGCCTGTTTGTGATTATATGTCAGGGTGTATTTACTGTCTCACTGGGATACTGCTAGCCAGGGCCCAGTGCTCATAGTGGAAACCCTATGTTGTCAGTGAGTTTGATATGTGTCACTGGGATCCTGTTAGCCAGGACCTCAGTGCTCATACGTTTGTGGCCTGTATGTGTTCCCTGTGTGGTGCCTAACTGTATCACTGAGGCTCTGCTAACCAGAACCTCAGTGTTTATGCTCTCTCTGCTTTTAAAATTGTCACTGCAGGCTAGTGACTAATTTTACCAATTCTCATTGGCGCACTGGAACACCCTTATAATGCCCTAGTATATGGTACCTAAGTACCCAGGGTATTGGGGTTCCAGGAAATCCCTATGGGCTGCAGCATTTCTTTTGCCACCCATAGGGAGCGCAGACAATTCTTATACAGGACTGCCACTGCAGCCTGAGTGAAATAACTTCCACGTTATTTCACAGACATTTTACACTGCACTTAAGTAACTTATAAGTCACCTATATGTTTAACCCTCACTTAGTGAAGGTTAGGTGCAAAGTTACTTAGTGTGAGGGCACCCTGGCACTAGCCAAGGTGCCCCAACATCGTTCAGGGCAATTTCCCCAGACTTTGTGAGTGCGGGGACACCATTACAAGCGTGCACTACATATAGGTCAATACCTATGTGTAGCGTCACCATGGTAACTCCGAACATGGCCATGTAACATTTATAAGATCATGGAATTGTCACCCCAATACCATTCTGGTATTGGGGGGACAATTCCGTGCATCCCCGGGTCTCCAGCATAGAGCTAACTAACTTTCCGGGGTGTCCTCTGCACCTACCGCTGCTGCCAACCCCTCAGACAGGTTTCTGCCCCCCTGGGGCATGAGCAGCCTGGTCCCAGGAAGGCAGAACAAAGGATTTCCTCTGAGAGAGGGTGTTACACCCTCTCCCTTTGGAAATAGGTGTGAAGGGCCTGGGAGGAGTAGCCTCTCCTGGCCTCTGGAAATGCTTTGGAGGGCACAGATGGTGCCCTCCTTGCATAAGCCAGTCTACACCGGTTCAGGGATCCCCCCCAGCCCTGCTCTGGCGCGAAACTGGACAAAGGAAAGGGGAGTGACCACTCCCCTGACCAGCACCTCCCAGCGGAGGTGCCCAGAGCTCCTCCAGTGTGTCCCAGACCTCTGCCATCTTGGATGCAGAGGTATGAGGGCACAATGGACAGCTCTGAGTGCCAGCAGGTGACGTCAGAGACCCCTCCTGATAGGTGCTTACCTTTCTTTGTAGCCAATCCTCCTCTGTGGGCTATTTAGGGTCTCTGCAGTGGATATCTCACCAGATAACGAATGCAAGAGCTCCCCAGAGTTCCTCTGCACTTCCCTCTTCGACTTCTGCCAAGGATCGACCGCTGACTGCTCCAGGACGCCTGCAAAACCACAACAAAGTAGCAAGAAGACTACCAGCAACATTGTAGCGTCTCATCCTGCCAGCTTTCTCAACTGTTTCCTGGTGGTGCATGCTCTGAGGGCTGTCTGCCTTCACCCTGCACTGGAAGCCAAGAAGAAATCTCCAGTGGGTCGACGGAATCTTCCCCCGCCAATGCAGGCACCAAACGTCTGCATCACCGGTCCTCTGGGTCCCCGCTCATCCTGACGAGCGTGGTCCAAGTGTCCCCGACAGTCCAGTGGCCCTTCTGTCCAAATTTGGTGGATGTAAGTCCTTGCCTCCCCACGCCAGACAGTAATCCTGTGTACTGCATGAACTGCAGCTGCTCGGGCTTCTGCAAGACTTCCTTTGTGCACAGCCTAGCCCAGGTCACCAGCACTCCTTCCTGCATTGCCCAACTCGCTGAGTTGGACTCTGACGTCGTGGGAACCTCCTTTGTTGCTCTGAGTCGACTGTCGTCCTCAGATCTTCTAAGTGCCTGCTCAGGTGCTTCTGCGGGTGCTGCCTGCTTCTGCATGGGCTCTCCATGTTGCTGAGCGCCCCCTCTGTCTCCTCCTCCAAGGGGCGACCTCCTGGTCCTTTCTGGGCCCTAGCAGCACCCAAAATCCTCAACCGCGACTCTTGCAGCTAGCAAGGCTTGTTTGCGGTCTTTCTGCGTGGAACCAACTCTGCATCCTCCAGCACGCCGTGGGACATCTTCTGACCAAAGAAGAAGTTCCTAGCACCTTCCATTGTTGCAGAATCTTTGTCTTCTTCCACCCGGAGGCAGCCCTTTTGCCCCTTCATCCGGGATTTAGTGGGCTCCTGCCCCCCTGGACACTTGCATGACTCTTGGACTTGGTCCTCTTCCTTTACAGGTCCTCAGGTCCAGGAATCAGTCTTCAGTGCTTTGCAGTCAGTTGTTGTCCTTGCAGAATCCCCTATCTCGCCTTCTACTGTCTTTCTGGGGGTAGTAGGGTAACTTTACTCCTACTTTTCAGGGTCTTGGGGTGGGGTATCTTGGACACCCTTAGTGTTTTCTTACACCCCCAGCGACCCTCTACACACTACACTAGGCCTGGGGTCTATTCGTGGTTCGCATTCCACTTTTGGAGTATATGGTTTGTGTTGCCCCTAGGCCTATTTCACCCTATTGCATTCTATTGTGCTCTACAGTGTTTGCACTACTTTTCTAACTGTTACTTACCTGATTTTGGTTTGTGTGTGTACATTTTGAGTATTTTACTTACCTCCTAAGGGAGTATATCCTCTGAGATACTTTTGGCATAGTATCACTAAAATAAAAAGTACCTTTATTTTTAGTAACTCTGAGTATGGTGTTTTCTTATGATATAGTGCTAAGTGATATAAGTGGTATAGTAGGAGCTTTGCATGTCTCCTAGTTCAGCCTAAGCTGCTCTGCTATAGCTACCTCTAGCAGCCTAAGCTGCTAGAACACTTCTAATCTACTAATAAGGGATAACTAGACCTGGCACAAGGTGTAGGTACCACAAGGTACCCACTAGAAGCCAGGCCAGCCTCCTACAGGTCTTTGCAGTGATAATGAAGATTTTGACGTCCAGGGATGATGCCTGGAAAATCCGGACGTATGGCTGCAATGAATCTGCAATGAGCTGGCAAATGCGTCAATTTCACTGGTGCTGCATTGATTTTCACCTTGGGTTCACCAGCTTCTCCTTTCAAAAGCCCAGGGACTGGATGTAGCACCACTTGGCAGGGTAGGAGTTTCGGCAAAAGGTGCTGGAAGATGAAATCTTTACTGACCCTGAGACTTCACAACAGGCGGCGAGCTCAGTCCAAGCTATTGGAGAAACTTCACAAGCAGGATTTCAGAAAGCAAAGTCTAGACCTTTCCCTCTTAAGGCAGAAGCAGCAGCAGACAGGCCAGCACAGCAAAGCAACAGGCAGAGTGGCAGGTCCTCATCATGCATCTTCTGAAGTCTCTTGATCCAGAAGTAATCTGAAGTGGTGGGGTCAGCAGTCCAATACCTATACTAATTTCTACCTTTGAAGTAGACAAACTTAAAGGAAAGTTTTTGTAGTGCACAAGACCCTGCCTCTTCCTTGCCCTGCCCCAGACACACACTAAGGGGTTGGAGACTGTATTGCGAGGACAGGCACAGCCCTTTTAAATGCAGGTGTCAGCTCCTCCCTCCCACTCTAGCCCAGGAAGACTCATCAGGAAATGCAGGAAAACAGTTCACTTCGGGTGGCACTGGG
Organism: Pleurodeles waltl; assembly: GCF_031143425.1. Lineage (NCBI taxonomy): Eukaryota > Metazoa > Chordata > Amphibia > Caudata > Salamandridae > Pleurodeles > Pleurodeles waltl. Next base: position 480,262,033 of record NC_090449.1, on the reverse strand, counting down.
GTGTATGGGTGCAGAGGTGCTTTTCAGCGCCGGGTGCCTTTATGTTATGCTATGGGGAATGGTCCCGATAGAAAGATGCAGCAAGCTGGGAATGGGGGATCAGTCCGGTTGAACCAACAAGGGGGCTCAGGTCTCACAATGCTCAGGGACATAGGGACACCTTTTTTCCCCCCTTCTCCTCGGGCCGGAGTGGCCAGGGGCAGAGGTGTCCTGAGGCGTCGTTTTTTTGTCACCAGGTCACTCGCGGTAGAGGGGGTCTGCACAAAGAGGCTGCGGGAGTTGTCAGGAAGTCCACAGTTGGCAAACCCAAGGTGGGCTTCATTTTTGGAGGGGTCGGGGGTTCATGGTGGCACCGTTGGCCCACTCCAACTCAGGCTAGAGGGCATGGGTGCAGTGGTGCATTCTGGTGTCCGGTTTTGGCGGTCTGGAGTCATCACAGTTGTTCTGGGGTGCCTGCAGGATGCAGTGGAGCAGCTCAGCTACTCCATGGGAGTTCCTAGGTCTTGGTTGAAGACTGGCAGTCCTCCCAAACTTTTGGAGGCATAGGCAGTTGCAGGACAAGTCATCGTTGGTGCAATTCTCGAGGACCGCAGACAGGCCCGGTGGGGCTAGGACCAAGTTAGCTGATTGTCGTCTGTTCTTGCGACAATTCAGAGTTTGTCTTCTTCCATCAGGTAAGCAGGATCTGCTTTTCTGGTGCCAGGGGCTCTCCTAAATACTGGAATTGGGCGTGTTTGGGGAGTGTAGAGTAGTAGCAAATGGTCTAGTTACCCCTGGGGTCACTATGCCCCCATATGACCCCTTCCTGTGGGAAGTGGGCATAACCCTGTCTCCATCTTTAAGATGGCAGACTTTCAAATTTCATGCCCACATCAGGTAGATCACCGTAGGGAGTAGAATTGGCCTGAAGGTGGACATGCCTCTCTGACTACTAACAGTCCCATCTGTCCGGGCGCCAAATGGGCCCTGGGTCAGGGGGGCCGCATCTCCTTACCTCTGAAGGAAGCCAGATTTGAATACCAAAGATGATGAGCTCTTTGAAGCCCCCTGCCTTGGAATGCTAATTCGCAGGTTATCCTGTTGGGAGGGGATTGTAACACCCCTCCTAGAGCAGGCTTTGTTCCTGACTGCCCAAGAGTTGAGGCTCTCTCCCCTGGGGGTCAGACACTGGTCTGTTGGTGGAAGGCTGGTTAAGACCAGTCAGCCAGCACTCTAGTAGTTGGTAAGTTTTTCAGGGGGGCATGTCTCTGGGTGCATGTATTAATAAATCCATCACCGGAATCAGCGAGTGTTTATTAATTTGAGATGCTTAATACCAAATATCCCTAGTTTCAGTGAAGCCATCATGTACCTGGGAAACTCGTATTGACCAGTGTCCACCCCATGTACTTAAAATGGCTTCCCTAATCACTTACTTTGTCTAAGTAGCGACAAAGACATAGCAGGGGCATATCTGATCTTGCAGCTATGACCATATATGTAATGTAGTGCACCCTACCTTAGGGCTGTAAGTTCTGCTGTAGGGGTGGCTTACATATATTGCATGCAGTGTTAGTGGGCATGGCATACAGGTTGAGTGCTATGTCATGTTTTCATTTTTAGCTGCACCAAAATATGCAGCCTGCAATGACAGATAGCATGATCTAGGTGAGGGGTCCATGAGGGTGGCACAATACATGATGCAACCCTTGGGATCTTTGGTTTCCATGCCCTAGGTATCTGGGGTGCCATTTACTAGGGACTTAAAGAGGTGGCAAAGGTGTTGCCAATCGGGGGAACTATTGTGTAGTTTTGGGGATAGAACACTGACACTGGGGACCTTATTAGCAGGCCCTAAGTGCACTTCAGTCAAAGCTGCATAAAATTCCAGGCAAAAAAGTGGGGTTACTATTGCAACAAAGGCCCAGTTTCCTACATTTGCAAGATTGGCTACATCATTTTGTTATGGCTACGTTTTACCACATGTTTTTGTTTCTGTTTTATTTCAATAATTATATTTCTTTGCATATTCTAGTTTGATGTTCTGGCTTTTCATTTTCCAGTTGTTTGTAACGTTCTCATTTGTAAAGAAAGAGGACATGTTATATGCCTCTTGCGTGGATCTGCCTGCCACGAGAAAGATCAAAGACCATCTTGCTGGGGTGAGTCGGTTCTATGTTGTCACCAATTCAGGCTAATAGCATATGTTGTCCTGGCAGCAGGCAAGGGTGTCATGTTGATTTGTGAATTGACTCATAAAGATTGAAAAGGGACACATACATCAAGAGAGTACAACTTTTATTACAACAGAAGATCTGTTGCGTCAGTTGACCTACCCTGACCAGGCAGGGCTTACAGTTAAAGGGCAGGTGGGAAAGAACACAAAAAAGTTATATACCTGGTTCATGTGGCAAATAAACAAAAGAGAGAGAATGCTTGTGCCACCGGATGTTGCGATAGCACCTGACACTATTAGTAGAGTCTTTGGTGAGGTTTTGTATGCCCGAGGATTACGCCCTTTAATTCAAACTATGGTTCTTGACTATTACACCACACCACTTGTTCCCAAACGGTAAAGACATGTCGAATGTTCACGCAGAATGAGACACTCGACAGGGCTGCCCGATATCACCCTTGCTATCACGTATCTTGAACCTACAGATCAGAGGCTACACAAGGCAACAAATACAGAGGGAGTGAAACTGGGAATCAATGCATTTAGGCTCATATTTTTTGTTGATTACATGTTGGTCTAATTATCTAACCCCACACATACTCCATTGTGGCCCTTTCTGATGAGGGAGCTTCAGGTATTTAATGAAGTCTTGGGTTTCAAGGTTAATACTCACAAAACAAAAGTATGAATTTGCTGATGTACAGATTAGAATGGCTTTTGTTTCTTAAGTTTCTGGAGGTGTGGCTCAAAGCTTTATGTTGCTAAATTCTTCTCTATGACCAGGAAGCTTAGGTTGGACCTTTTAAGGAGGCACTCCAGATTGTTGCTAGGATATATTGCAACCATCAAGATGGTGGTACCATCAAGATTCTTGTTTCTAGCACTGCCCTTAATTATAAACCAGTAAGTTTTAAAATAAGTCTATCAGATGTTTGCAGACTTACTGGGTATGGAAAGAAATCAAGGGTCCCAAGTAGAATAGCTTTTCGTCTGGTTAGAAAAGGCAGCCTGGGAATTCTTAATCTGATTTAGTGTTACCAGGCAATACTTTCTGGAGTGGTCAAAGCAGACACATTTTGGTGCTTTTTAGACTATACCGTAGGTGGGTGGCCCCTGTTGGGTGTACACTAGTTAAGCCCCAAACACAGAGTTTGAAATATGGAGTCCAACAAGTATGCCCCATTTTCTTTGTCTTTTTAGTATTTGCCATGTATCCTTGATTTACGTTTGGAGGAGCTTCTAAGTTGGCAATTCAGTCAAATTCCAACAACCTTTCAAGACAGTTATTTTCATGGTGGCTCCGTATGGTCTTGCTCATTCTCAGTGTTTAGGTAGTAGCCACCTAATGCTGGACTAGACAATGTTTCCATAGCTGTTCATCAGAGAATTGCAGGCCCACTAAACAGTAGGGAGTGTCATAAGTTGACACATTCAATTTCATTGCTTGCATGTTCACACCTGTCAGTTCTGCCACTGAATAAAGATGGCCTTTTTAGCAGATGGTTTGGGAAGCAGGTGCCATGATGGAAGCAAGCCTACAGACTAGAAGTAATACAATGTATATAAAGGGTACATTATCTTACTCATACATCTTGGCTCTTTTACAGTCTATGCGAGTGTAGATTCCAAGGTACACTGAATAGAGACAGGAATGAACAAGGCAACATTTGGCAAGTTAGCTTTAGGCAAATGGTTTTGAAGAATTTCCTGCCCAAACTGATGTGCTGCTCTGTAGAGCTACCAAGGCAGTCCCTTATGGCCATAATAGAAATTATCCCGTGGTCAGCTGAAGAGGGATCAGCAGTCCTAATGGTTTTGTTGGCTCTATCAACTGGCCTTGGTATTATCGACCACAGTTCACTGCAGGAAAGTAAAACGGCTGGGGAGACCAAGCAATGCCACTGTCTGGCTCACATTTGTCTCTGCTAGTTTAAGTACAGTCATGCAAAAAAGAAAGTAAATCTCTTAAGATTTTATGGTTTTACAATTTTTTGCAACATTTATTGATTTAAGTTAGATGGGGTAATAGAAGTACATGGAAAAGAACAATATATCACAGGCAGTGTCATGGTCGTAAATCAAGCAATATAGCAAAATGCCGGTACATGAAAAGTAACATGTTATTTCAAATTGGCAATGTCTGGAAGTAAATATTCCAGTGAGACACTTAAACTGGGAGCATTAATAGGACAACCAGGGCATGTAGGGAATTGTTGGGGAAGGGAAATGGGAAACGAGGGACATAGGATAGCAAGGCTGAGGCGAGCCAAGCATATAGAGGGGTAGGTAAGGGAGGCAGACCTGTTCCTTATGGAGAATTGGGGTGCGAGTAGATCATTATCTGCTAGGACTCTCATTGGATAACTAAAGCGAAACACAGCTGAAATCATCAGTCACTACACTCCAATAGAGTATCATTAGGGGGAGGTGTTTAACGATTTCATAGGTAGGTGCTAAGAACGGTCCTCAGATATAGTCAAGGGCCTTGATCCTATTGTTGAATTTGTAAGTAAGCTGACACTCTATAGAGCTCAAGTAACCATTAATTACAAGACAGAGTAGAGGGTTGTCGCCACTGACTAAGAATATAAATTTTGGCCACTGCTAGCGAAGTCGCCACCAGTGATGCATGTGGGTTGTCAGGTCTGGCATGTCAGTGATGTCGTGAAGTACAGCCAGCTTGGGTGACAGGGAGACCATGAGTGAGCTATAGCGAGAAGTGCATCCAAACATTTTTATGGTAACTGGTTATGGCCAAGCAGGACCATAGAATATGATACAGAGTTCAGTTGGCCTCATTAGATTTCTAGCAAAGGTCATGGGCCAGGCATTTAGCCCTCTTTAATTTCCAAGGGGGGGGGGGGGGGCAGTACTCATTATTTAGGGCCTCATTACAATCCTGCCGGCTGACGGTAAGTTGGCGGTAACACCACCAACAGGCTGGTGGTGTTCTGCAGCTATTATGACCGTGGCGCAATAGCCACGGCCATACCGCCGGACCATCTACTATACCGCCCGGCTTCCGCCTGCGGTCATAATCCCTGGGGATTAGGAGTCCCCGACCGCCAGCCTGGCCACGGCGGTAAATACCGCCATGGAAAGGCTGGCGGTAAGGGGGACTCGGGGTGCCCCTGGGGGCCCTGCACTGACCATGCACTTGGCATAGGAAGTGCAGGGGCCCCCAAGCACAGCCCCATCGCGCATTTCACTGCCCGAATTTCGGGCAGTGAAATGCGCAACGGGTGCTACTGCATCCACCACACATCAGCATTGCCGCCGGCTCTATTACGAGCTGGCTGCAATGTTGATGTGACTTTTCCGCTGGGCCAGCAGTCGGTAACACTGTTACCGTCCGCTGGCCCAGCGGAAAAGTCGAAATAGGGAGCCAGAAATTCCCAAAGACCGCTGAAATTGTAATGAGGGCCTTAGTGTCTTAAATTATAACAATTTCAAACTGGACCCCAATCCCCCCCCCCCCCCCCGGACACTCTTGTGATCTGTGAGTATCTCCATCGAGACTTATGAGGAATAATCTTTCCTTGTGTCTGCCACCTAAGCCTACCTGTGTTAAGAGAGGGGCCCGAGCGGACTGCCGTACAAACCAGATACCACTCCTCAGAATTGGCCCAGTGAGTGAAGATAATGAAGAACAGGGGAAGAGCTGAGATCTACTTATGGCGCTCCCATTGATGCCCACACGCAGTCAGCGATATCGCCACTAATCAGTGCTATGGAGGCCGAACTTGAGATGTAAAGCTGGAAATGTGTTAGGATTCCCACCAGTGTATAGTTGATCCACCCACTTCAGTCCCTTTTCATCCCAAGGTGTCCAGTAAATAGCGCACCTGCCTCCCCACATTCAAAGCAGCAATGTGCCACGGGGTTGCGTTATGTGATGCAGCAATGGTGAAAGGCCCATAAATTTATGAGCCTTCTTAAAGGCTGTGGCATGCATAGTTGGATTTGCAGCTACAACATGATCACTGGTGGAGACGTACACCAGAAACGGTACGTTCTGGAGGCCCAAGACGTGACTTTATAAGAATGGCTGTAACGGGGCCTCCTGCCATGGACACCCATTAGAGGCCAGCTGCAACAGGTGAAATGCTTGGTTACAGAGTTTTATGTGAAGTAACCCCATTAACTGCCCAGACATAGGATCTGATATCTGATTCAATACTGCCCATGAGCTGTTGAGGGAGCTGGAGAGGCAACAAGCCGAAGATTGAATGAAACCAGGGAGGCAAATGGCATTTTGGTTGTCTGCCCCTTTCCCTAGAGGGATAGCTTCTGATGAACCCACTTCAGAAAATCCTTTTTAGTCCGGGCTATCAATGGGAGAAGATTATCCTCAACCATACGGGAGAGTCTTGTATTGACGGAGACTCACAGATAACAATGTCCCTAGAGCACCCATTGCATGTTGTAGCCCTGTTTACTGGCCTTGGCGGTGACCTTTGACAATGGGAGTGTTTTGCACCTTGCCCAATTGATCTTATAGCCTGAGAGTCGTGAGAAATCATCTGTGCTGGGTATTACAGCAGCAAGTGAGGATCTGGCGCAGGACAGCAAGAGCAGGATGTCATCCACATACAGTGAGGTTTTTACCTCCCCTACTTATGTGCTGATGGCCCTCATTTCCTGTGAAAGGTGGACTGTTGTCACTGCTAGGGGCTCCAGGGCTAACAAAAATGAAAGCAGCGAAAGGGGTCAACTCTGGTGGATGCCTCTGCCTACCCTAAAAGGTGCAAACAAAAAACCGCCACAAGTGACCTTAGAGGTAAGAGCATCATCCAAGAAGCCATCCCTGCAGACAAAGTCCACTCCCAGAACCACTTTTGACATAGCCTGCACAACATCCCCCCTCTCCACTCAGTCAAATGTTTTCTTAGTGCCCAGGTGCGTAGCCAACATCCCCTCCGAATTCATCTTTTAGTTGTCACAGGAGGTGGGGCAACGTCCACAGATGATCACAGGAGTGGCAGCATGGGACAAATCCTACCCTGGCTTCATGTATTAGCTGGAGGATTACTGCTCAATCAAGTCACCAAGTTCCTGGCCATGATCTGTTGGTCCATGTTAAACAGCAAGATGAAACAGTAGTTGACCCACTCCAGGTGATCTTCACTCTCCTGAAGAGCTGGACTCCACTGCTTCTTGGTAAGCCCAAGTAAGAGTGAAGAGAAACAGGGTCTTGCCAGACTTATAGAATTCTTCTACGAAACCCATCTTCCCTAGGGGAATTATATGTTGGAGTGCTGAAATCGCCTCTGCCACTTCCTCTTCCATGCAATCCATAGTCAGTAGGACACAGCTCTCCTCCAACAAGACGGGAGGTGCAATAGGGTCAAGAAAGCCTCTATCTGGGCTTTGGTGGCCTCAGATTCTAAGGTATGGAGGGCGGTGTAGTGTGAGGCAAAGCGGTATACAATATTAAGGGGATGGACCAACAGGCTCCATGTCTGATCCAGCAATGCCAGGATGGTTCCCTGTGATTCTTTCTGCTGTAGCTGTGCTGCCAAGAGCCTCACAGCATTCTCAACATGATCATATCTGCGTCATTACTGTTTACCCAAGGATTTCTTTGCTACTGTTGTGAAGAACACGTTCACAGGAATTTTCGCTAACTATAGTTCCTTCTGTAAAGCAGTGGTGGGAGAAGTAGTGTATCATCTTGTGAGATCACAGACATCTGCCTCTAGGTGGCATACCTCTGCCCTGGCTCTTGTGGTTTGCTATTGCATAGTCAAGCACCATTCATCCTTTCAACCTTGGCTTACCAGCTGTCTAAAATACCTTCTGGGAGTCCACTGAATCCTTATTTTGCATAAAATAAGACTGAATATGGATTCAATGGCGCTCCTTATCTTCAAGGAATTTGTAGGCAAAAGCCTTCATCTGTCACTGAGCTGGTGTTAGCACCAATAGTCTGAGATCCCAACCCAATGGACACTGGGACAGGGTCAGAGAGGCCAGCCCCCAACACATCAATGTCTGTCATGTGGGTTAGTACCTGCCCATGGGTGAGGAAAGAATCTATACGAGATTGAGTTTCATGGTGACTGGAGAAAAAAGTATACTTCTAATCTTGTGTGACGTAAATGTCATACATCGATTAAGGCAGATCCCTCATCAGGTTGTGCAGTTTAGTTCGAACATTGGGGTTGTGAGTACCCAGTCATCCAGTCCTATCAACAGTCAGGTTTGAGACCAGATACTAGTACCCGCAGCAGGACAGATGTCGACTCAGAGGACAGGAGTCTAGACAGCTATGCCAGAAAGTGGGTCTTGTCTCATGTTGGCTCATAAATAGATAACGGTCTGGTCAAGGACACACAGTTTTGCGGCAACCCTGTAGCCTTCCAGATCAACCCATGTATTCAGTACCTTGCAAGGAAGTATTTTCCCAATTAGGACGGCCACCCCTCATTGTTCACCATCTATCTGCACTTATTACATGCACCATTATCACACCAAGGTGACTGGTGATGATTCTATACTTACCTTGATGATACACAGATTGTTTCTGCCTGGTACCTTTAGAAAGCATTCAGAAAAGGTAAATAGAAGTGTGGTCCATATCCAGTCATGGATGAAATCCACCATGCTGGCTCTAAGCACCAGCAAATTTGGTGGTTAAGACTTGCCACAGGATTCACAAGCTCAGCTCTAATTATGCTAGACAGTGGATTGATAAAAAGAAAGCCCTACCGTTAATTCAGTCAACAACCTGGGTTTATCTTTTGCCTATCACATCCTTCAAAAACCATGCGAACGCAGTGACTACGCACTACAATTTTAACTGTCTGGTTGGTAGGCAATCAATCAATGCTTTATTGTACAACTAAAACCTTTGCAACTTCTCTTTCTACAATACAAAATTGTGCACAGATAAAATTGAATTAAATATTTAAAATTATCAAGAGAAAAACAGATTTATGAAACATTAAGTTTACCAATAAAAACAAGCATTACGTATTGAATAATGAAAGCTGCACATTTTTTATGTTGAAGGGAAAAAAGTAGTATGAATTACAGTGTTCAAATTACATCTAAACTGCATTATGGATTATATAATTTAAAACAGAATCATTATATATCATTATAAATTAACAGGCTGAAATATATTAATCAAAATGTGCAGATATGCAAAGTGAATGAGTTCACATCAACTGGATTTACTATCAAATAACGGAGTCAAATTAGTTCATAAAAAATGTGCAAATAGGAGAATTACATTCCACCAAATTTTTATGAGAACAAGATCAAGTAATCAGAAATTGACATGACTCAATTTATTAGCATTTTACCGATTTCAATTAATGCCGAATTTTTAATATCTAAAAAAAATAACACTTATTGGCCTGCCTATTATTTGATCAATTACTAAGTTAAGTGTGGTATTGGGTGGTATAAAATACAGTAAATAACAAGAACGTGTGTAATTAAATTGGCAACACTTTAGTCACTTATTACTGATTTCATTTTTTTTTTCCACCTTGTGTAATTTCTTTTCAGCAAAGTTCATAAGCTTTATGAATCTTACACTTAATGGTGTATTAGCTCAAATGAAGCAATGGATGAGGGTTGCGGGGAGGATCCTAATTTTTAATGTGATTGAGATGGGCGCAAATAAGTTGTTCACATTCCTCTACAAAGGCAGGACAAGCATGCAATGTATATAATACTGTGTCCTACTCGAAGTCATAAAGCCTCCACTTATTGTACTTCTCTCCTGAGGGGAGGGGGGTTTGCATCACTCAATGGAAACCTGCTATATCCGTGTGTTTGTATGTCATATGTACTGAAAATTGCCTGCAAGTAAGGGACTGAAGTGCTTACTTACATTTCCTAAAGTGCCTTTATTTCTATAGTGTGCAACAGTGCTTCAAAATATGTTGACCATAGGTTATTTATACGATTCACAATTTCTATACATATTAAGTGATTTGACCCCTTAACTGCTGAGGCTCTTTCACCCCAGTGTTGACCCTTTTTTGGCTATTTGGGGTAGTGTGTACTTAGATTTCTGTAACTTGTTTTCTCATATAAGGTATCTATGCCAAATTTGCGTCCCCCCCCACCCCCAACATCCTGGGGATTCTAAATATACCCAGGCTTTGTGGATTCCTGTGGAAGAGGATCAAGAAAATAGCCAAAGAATTATGTTACTTACCCTGTATGCATCTGTTTGTAACATGTAGTGCTGTAGATTCAAATGCTCTGCATACTCCTGCCATCTAATGTTGGGTCCGGATGTGTGCAAGTTGTTTTTCTTTGTAGAAGACTCTTGAGTCACGAGGTAAAGTGACAACTCCTCTCAGTGATACCTCGCATGGGCATCGACTACACTGTTAGATTGTTTTCCTGCAGTTGAGCGAGAGTGTAGTGTGAGTAAGTGCTAGTAAGGAGATGTCCATGCATATGAGATTGTAAGAAAGGTACTGCAGCGGACACAGGTGTCTAGGGAGGTGGGCGGCCGCATGTAAATCTACAGCACTACATGCCACAAACATATACTTAAAAGGTAAGTAACAATCCGTTCGATGACGTGTGGCTGTAAATACACATGCTATGCATGGACTATAAAGCACTGGCAGCCAGAAAGTGGTGGCTAACCGGTGGGTGTTGCAGCTGTTTGAAAAAGTGTACATAGCACTGCCTGTCCTACATTTGCTTGTTGGCGTGCGAAGACATCCACATAATAATGTTTGGTGAAAGTGTGTGGAGCTGACCATGTTGCTGCTTTACAGACTTCAGCTATTGGTTATTGCCCAAGAAAGCCACAGATGCACCTATTTTGGGAGTAGAGTGTGCTCTAGGAAGTGTGGGCACATTTTTTTTTTTTTTTTTTAGCTTTGGCATAACATGTTTGAATGCATTTATCTATCCATCTTGAAATACTTAATTTTGATATGGGTTTCCCTGTGTGAGGGGGTGAAAAGCATCAAATAGTTGTATGGTGTTACAAAACTCTTTAGTCTTATCAATATAGTACATTAAAGCTCTTTTTTTATTTTACATCAAATGTATGAAGGGCTTTTTCCACAACTGAGTCAGGTTGTGGAAAGAAAACTGGTTATTCAACTGCCTGATTTTGGTGACAAGAGGAGACGACCTTGGGTAGGACTTTTGGGTTAGTTTGAAGGACTACCCAGTCTTTGTGTAGCTGGAAGAAAGGTTTTTCTGAGGTTAATGCCTGGACCTTACCCAAACATCTGAATGAAGTGATGGCTGCTAACAAATGCAACCTTCCAAGATAGAAATTGGAGAGGGCAGTCATGCAGCAATTCAAAAGGTGGACCCATAAGTTGGGTACATACAATGCTGAGATTCCAAGCAGGTGCTGAGTCAATCCTGGATGGAATTACTCTTTTAAGTTCTTGTATGAATGCTTTAATGACTGGTACTTTGAAAAGTGGCAAATGCTGTCTGTTTTGCAAGTAGGCCACAACTGTAGCCAGATGCAGGCATATTGAAGTGTACACTAGACCAGAGAGCTGCAAATGAAGCAGAGAGCAGACAATGTTTTGAACAGTTGCATGAAGCAGGACAATATGTTTACAATGGCAGTAGTAAACAAATCTTTCCACTTAGCAGCGTAACACGCTCTGGTTGTGGGTTTACAGGCTTTTTTGAGAATGGACATACAATCTGATGGACGATTGAGGTAACCAAACTCTATGACTTCAGGAGCTAAATCGCAAGGTTTGGATTTGGGTGCCTTACTTCTCCATGGTTCTGAATGAGAAGATTCGGGTTGAGGGGAAGCTTCTTGTGAGGCACTACAGAAAGTTCTAGTAGTGTGGTGAACATGGTTGCCGAGCACAAGTGGGAGCTATTAGAATGAGGGTGACAGACATTTGCCTGAGTTTCCGAAACACAAGCGGAAGAGGGAGAGGTGGAAAAGCGCAGGCAATATCCCTGACCAGTTCATCCATAAAGCATTGCCCTTCGATAGTGGGTGTGGGAGCCTGGAGGTAAAGTCTGAGCATTTTGTGTTGTCTACAGTTCCAAAGAGGTCTATCTGAGAAAATTCCCAAGTGTTGAAGTATGGGAGTAGGACTCATGGGTTGAGTTCCCACTCGTGGACTTATAGCCGCATCCTGCTGAGGAGGTTGGCAAAGTCGTTGTCTGTCCCTGGGAGATGTTCTGGTGATAGGTGAATGTTGTGACATACTGCCCAACGCCAAATCGTCTGAAATAGGTGTGTTAACTGCAGAGGGTGTCTCTCCCCTCCCCCCATCTATTCCGTAAATAGAATTAGAAGATGGCTGTTGTATTGTCTGTCCGGACAACTTTGCCTTTCAGGTGGAGTAGAAAAGCTTTCAGTGCTACATGAACTGCCTGAAGCCCCAAGTAGTTGATGTGAAGGGTCTGATGTTTGGGTCCCATAGACCCTGAACTGTGAGATTCTGTAAGTGTGCTCCTCATCTTATGAGTGATGTATCTGCTGTGAGAATTATCTGGGGAAACAGGGTCTAGAAATGGCCACCCTCTCATTAGGTTTTTTGTGTTCCACTACTACAGAGAGTGATATGTGGGGCTGTTTGCCAACACTAGATCTTGTAACTGACCCTGTGACTGTGCCTATTGACTCGCCAGACATTCTTGCAGCAGTCGCATACGTAGTCTTGCATGTGGTACTACTGCAATATAAGATGCCATCATGCCTAAAAGTCTCTGAATTGTTCTGACTTTTATGTGTTGTTTGGGATAAAAGTGTTGAATCATCATTGTGATGTTCTGGATTCTGGCTGCTTTGTGGGTAGACTAATCTTAGCTGTGTGTGTCGAGAATAATGGCTGAATCTGTGAAGGCTGAAGGTGAGACTTTGGATGTTGACTGTAAATCCCAGTTGATGAAGAAGTTAGAGTGGATTGAGTATGCTGCAGACACAATTGACTCTTACTGGCTTTGATGAGCCAATCGTCCAGATATGAGAAGACATGAGTACCCTGCTTGCGTAGATGTGCTGCAACTATGGCTAGACATTTGGTAAATACACAGGGAGCAGTACTGACTCCGAATGGGAGCACTTTGAACTGGAAGTGTTCCTGCTATCACAAATCTGAGGTACTTGCAAAGTGCTGGATGTATTGGGAAATGAAAGTAAGGGTCCTTTAAGTCTAGTGCAGACAAAGTTGCCTTGTTGTATTGGGGGAATCACATCCTGTAGAGTTACCATATGAAAGTGCTCTGAAAGTATGTAATGATTTAATGGCTTGAGGTCTAATATAGGCCAAAGTCAACAGTCTTTTTAAGGAATGAGGAAGTATAGGGAATATACTCCTGAGCCTTACTGTTGAAGAGGGACAGGCTCTATGGCTGCTTTGAGCAAGAGAGACTGTACCTCTTGTTTGAGCAAAGTCAAATGTTCTGTGGAGAGTTTGTGTCTAGGAGGTGGGATGTTTGGAGGCGTTTTTACAAGCTCCAGACAGTAACCATGTTGGATAATATTCAAGACCCACTGATCTGCTGTGATGTTTTCCCATTTGTGATAGAAGTGTTAAAGTCTTCCCCGGCAGGTGTTAAATGATCGGAGGGGAATGAGAAAAGAGTTACTGTTTTGAGGTGGAAGGTGCATTGCGAGGGGACGCGCCCTTTCCATGGCTCTTAGAACTGTTTCCTCTAAATGTGCCTCTGTAGTATCCCCTTGAAGGGGAGGTGTGATGTTGTTGCCTATAGGAGGAGGCGGATGCATCTGAGGGTGTGGTCTTGCTGCCTGGCTTATATGTGTGGCATCAAAAGGAACCACAAGGGTTAGGGGTTTATAATGCCCCCCCCATGGATTTTGCAACCTTTGTTCCATTTTCATTTTGTCTAAAGTGTGGTCCACCTGGGGAATAAACAGATGTTGTTCATCAAAAGGGGTATTTTTGGAGGGCCCGTTGCACTTCTGGCTTAAAGCCATATATGCGTAGCCAAACATGCCTACGCAGCAGTATGCTGGTATTGATACCCCTGACAGCTGTGTCCACTGAGACTAGGGCACATGTGACTGAGTTATTGGAAATAAGCTTTCCCTTCTGAACAATTTGATAACTTATTTTTTATATTCATCAGGAAGATGTTGGAGGATTTCTTCCACTTCATCTCAAAGGGCCCTGTCTACCTTGTTAACAACCCTAGGGTGCTAGCAATTTCCCAATGGTTGGCTACTTGTGCTGCAACTCTTTTCTGCGACACATCAATTAGTTTAGTCTCTTTTTCTGGTGGAGAGGCATCAGCTTTTGTCTGTGAATTTGCTCTTCTGTGGGCATTAGATACTACCAGTGAGTCTGGTTGTAGTTGACCCTTGCTTCAAGGTGGGTCTGAGGGTGCAGCTTTGTACTTTTTATCCTCCCTCAGGGGAATAACTCGTGCTCACACCCTAACTTTAAATATATCGAGTGGCAGAGCATCCCCTTCAACATGGGCAGATATCGACATGCCCTAGTGGTGTGGTAGTTGAGAGTGTGTTGAAAAGAAAATAGTCCTCAGTCGGGTCTTTGTGTAAAGGGACCTAGTGGTATGAAGCCATCCTAGCAATGAGTTCTTGGAAGGATGTTGCGTCATCTGGGGTGAAGGCTTAGTTGGCTATAGGTCTGGGTCAGTATCCCCAGGAGGATCAATGTTGTGAGTGTCCCATGAATCTGTGGGCTGTTGACCTGCATCCTCATCTCCTACCTGATCCCCAATGTAAGACTGTGGAAAGCCCTGTGGAGTAACATCACCTATATCACCAAGTGTGTGATGTGGTAAATGAGGTGGCAGTGGCGAGGAAGCTAGAGGAGGTGGAAGAGATGCAGGCAAAGGAGGCTGAATAGGACTGGTGTCAATGTCTTTCTTCTTTTTTGGAGGTGCAGGAATATCAATGGCCTCCCCAAATAAAAGCTGGCGTGTAGATGGAGTAGGCACTGCCGGCATTGCCTTTGCCAAGATCACTTGTATTGGTAGGCCTAGTGTTCGCAACAGGAATGAGCCCAAAATGCAACATGGTTACGTACCATTTTTTAAACTGAAAACTGACCCTTTTGAAGTCAAGCATAGCAGCGCACGTGTTGGTGTCTATATGGGATTTTAACTACGCCACCACATGCCCATCACTATCACTCATTCATGGGCTTGTTATCATTGGTACATGCTTTACGTTTGTCCCTCCTTGGGGCGGTTTTATTACCGCCTTGGACACCAACCCTGTTACATGGACAATTGCATGGTTGCCGATATGTCTGACTGCGAGCAAACTTCTTTTTCCTTTTGTGTCTCTCCTTCGTGCTCATGGCGGCGGTGGTGCTTTGAATTGGCTCTCTTAGGTCAACTGTTTTACTCTTCATTTTCAATTTATGTGGCAAGAAAAGTTCAGTTAGGCATTTACAACGCTTATGGCTCTAACTTGAGCAAACACGAGACCCATTGCATTGCAAATGCTTGTTTGCAATGTGGGTAGCTGTGGATTTTTGGCCCTAGCTAGACCAGCACCCATGGAAACCTAGCAAATCTGCACGTTTTTGAAGACTATAAACCTAACAGGATTCAAGAGGGTGGGGTAACTTACATTAACAATCACCAGGTTCCCTAAACCAGACTTCTTTGCAAACCTTAAACTTTGACTAAAAACACACATTTTCCTGACATTTCTGTGGGGAAGATTTCTGGAATCTGCTAGAGGAGCCACAATTTTCCTACCAATCAGCATTTCCATAAGCATTAACATGTGTTGAGCATAGGGGTAAGGTTAATTCATTTTCTTCAAGAGTGGGAGTTAATAACATCAGACTCATGGGTGTTGAGCATTGTAGGAAATGGGTATGCCCTTCGCTTTCTGAAGTTTCCCCCCTCCTTCCCCTCCCCAGCATTCTTTTTGTTCAGAGGATCACCTGCTATTGCTTCAGCAGGAGGTTCACAATCTGCTAAAGGGCACAGTGCAGTTGGTCCTGGAGCAGGAAAGGGGTCAGGGATGTTATTCAAGATATTTCCTGATCCCCAAGAAAGATGGTCATTTGAGGCCCATCCTAATCCTGAGGATTTTGAACTGGTACCTCAAACAGGAGAAGTTCAAAATACTGACCCTAGCTCAGGTGCTTCTGGTGCTGGACAAGGAAGTCTGGGTGGTTTCTACCGACTTGTAGGATGTGTATTTTCACATACCCATTCTGCAGTCGCACAGGAAGTATCTCCGGTTCATGGGAGGGTCGCAGCACTACCAGTTTGTGGTCCTTCCTTTTGGTCTTACCTCTGTACCTCGAGTCTTCACGAAGGCGATGGCAGTGATTGCAGCGCATCTTAGAAGGAAGGGAATATTGTTACTCCCTTACCTAGATGATTGGCCGCTCAAAGCCAAGCCTTCATAGTTAGTGCTGCACCATTTGCAGGTGACAACCCAGTTGTTGTTCAACCTGGGTTTTTCGTTAAACATGCCCAAATCTCTGGTGCCCTTCCAGTGCCTCCTGTTCATAGAGGCAGTATTGGACACAACATTGAATCATGCCTTCCCTCCTCCTCAGAGGATTCAGGACATTCAGGCTATGATTCCAATGTTTCAGAATAGAGCAGGTGTTCCGTCCTAAAGGTCTTACGCCTGCTAGGTCTATTCCACAGCTACCAGCATTGCAAAAAAAAGTACATTTTCAGTGGAAACGTGATGTCTATGTTGAGTTTTGGGCCATTTCTTGTTGCAGGCACTAGGCCTACCCACACAAGTGAGGTACCATTTTTACTGGAGGAGATAATTAAGGCTGCCTTCCTGATGGGTTCCCAGTGGAAGATTAAGTGGAGGAGAGGAAGGATGCCCGGCAGCACCACGCGTCAGATTGCTGTCTAAGGAACTGCTGCCTCCCACAAAAGGAGGAGCTGCGGCCACACCTCCTAAATCTTCTGAGCGGTCTATGGGCTGAGGAAAGTAATTGAAGACCCAGAGTCTTAGCTGTGGCTTTACACTCCTTGAATCTCTCAAGTGCTGATTCAGCCTTCTCACCAAATAGTCTCAACATATCAAAAGGGAGATCCATTAAGGTGGGCTGAACATCAGGGAAAACCCTGATCCCCTTAACCATGCATGTCTTCTGCTGGCCACCGATGTACCCATGGCCTTGGCAACAGAGTCTGCAGTGTCCAGGCCAGACTGGATGACCTGATAGCCGCTGCCTGACTGTCTTGGAACAACTCTTTAAAATGCTCCTGCACATCTTGGGGTAGTTTAGGAACCACCTCCTTAGCATAGTCCATCAGCGCATGGATGTATCTGCCCAAGCCAAATGTAGCGTTCACAGATTTTAATGCCAAGCTACATGAGGAAACCACCTTTTTTGCACACTGTTCTATACGTTTCAACTCCCTATCTGCAGGACTTGCAGGGATCCGATTTAGCAGAACAAGAAGCCTGGACCACCAGACGTTCAGGTGTTGGATGTTGGCTGGGGAATTGCGGGTCACCAGGTGCAGCCCTATATCTCCTAGCAATTACTTTGGACAAAGCCGGAGTAGTCACAAGCTTCCGCCACAAATCCAGAACCGGCTCCAACAAGGCCTCATTAAATGGAAGCAAAGGTTCTGATATAGCTGAGGAGGAATGGAGAACCTCAGTCAATATGTTAGACTTTATCTCCGATGTTGGCAATGGTAACTCCAAAAGGTCAGCAGCTTTCCTGATCACACTGTTCTTCTGGAGGCAAAATACCTCCAGGAGATAGAAATTCCCATTCTGGGGAGGTATCTAGACCACATGCCACCTCAATCCCTTCAAACCCATGAGCATGCAAAGGGATTTCTCTTTCCTTCAAATCCTGATGCTCCTCCAGATATTGCTGGTCTTCTAAGCGTCTCAATGCCTCTCTTCTGAAGCTTAACCTGGACTCCAATCTGCAGCGCCGGTGAAGCTGAAGCCGGCATCGTGACCTTTCCCCTGGTAGGCACTGAATGACTCGATGCCAGATGAACATTATACGATGCTGGTATCGGCGCCATCCCTGATAATGATGGAGCTGTGGGCAAAAAGGGCATAAAAGGAGCCTATTTATACGGCGCTGGGAACCCTAGATTGAAGGCTAATGGACCCATGGGGCTTCCAGGCGCACTAGCAGGGGTCATGATCCTGTTAAAAATGCTAAACATAGCATTCAAAAATGCAGATGGGTCTGCCCCAGGAGCCGGAATGGCCGGATATTCAGCTTGAGGCTGGACCCCACTTGACTCCCACTCCCCAATGTCCTGCTCTGATTGTGTAACAGGAGAGAACTGAGCCGTAGCACTTGCAGGCGACACTGAGATCTCTACCGAAGACAGCGCCTGTGATGTCTTTGCTGACTTAAGTTGCAGAGGCGAAAGGGTAGGACTCATCTTCCAAGTTGAACGGCACCAAGACTTGGACGCTGATGACAAGGTCCTTGGGTTGACATCACGAGACAAGTGACACCGAGAACTGTGGTAACGCTGCTTATTATGAGAATGAGAAGACCTATAAGATGAAGACTCTTCTCAAGGCATAGATCTTGAAGACCTGAAGAGCTCTGATGACCTAGCTTTTCATTCTTGGCCTTTGCCAGGAAACGCTTTGCTTCTCTCTCTTTAAGTGCCTCATGCTCTGGCATGAAGAGCATTCCACAACGTAGTAGTCGCAACTCAAGCACCAAAGGCAGTTCTCGTGAGGGTTAGTTACAGACAAATGACCCCCACACTCCCTTCAAGGTTTAAAGCCCAACTTTTTCATTGACGACATTGTTGCACAAAAAGCTCCCTCGACACGGAGTAATACTTGGAGAGGTAGAAAAACTGTTAGCGTTGAAGGCGCAGAAAAAAGAGAACTGGCGTCAGCACGACAGCAAGGACTTCATATGTTTCTGATGATGTCAGACGGAGTTGCATGTAGAGCCGTTCCATTGTGACCTCCTCACCAACGTGAAGAGCTAGAAAGAAAAGGTTTCCGTTGAATGCTGGCGCATTGGGATAATTCAAAAGGTGAGAAATCCACAGGTAGATGTATCCATCAGAAACATATATTCTACTCACATATATGTGCAGCAAAATTCCTGAATCTGTGGGGATCCACAAATTCGATGCCACCCAGAGTTCCCACGTATCCTTATTACAATGGCACCCCCTTATGTATGTGGGCTAAAATACCCTCATATAAAAGACCCAAAAATACCACATAGAGAGATCAGATATAAGGCTAGCTACCGTATCTGGGGCTGTGCTGGACCGTTACCCATGTAAACCTACCAACCACGGATATTTGTGAAAACTTGACACCCAGGGGATTTCACATGGTGCACCTTGTGTGAATCCCATAAGGTTTTGTTATCCACTATGCCCTGCAAATCTCAAGATTTGGCTAAAATTAGGGGTTTTCCTTCCATTTCTGTAGTGGAAACCTCCAGAATCAGAAGGAGACTACAAAATTCCTACCACTCAGCGTTCCCTCACTTGTCCCACTAAAAACGCTGCCACACTTGTGTGGCTGGGCCAGGTGATTGTGACAACGGATCAAACCATGGTAAATGGAAGTTTCATTGTGGGACTCCCACTGACCTTGGTTTGATATGTGCAGTCACTAGGTCCAGTGACACAAGTGGGGTAGCGCTTTTACCAAGACAAGTGGGGGAGCGCTGGTTGATAGGAATTTTCTGGATCCCTGTGGATTCTGGAAGATTATGTTATAGAAGTGCAAGGAAAATTTGTGATTTTAGGCACCGTTTTTAGGTTTTCAGGGCTCTGTGGATAAGAAAACATCATGGGATCCAGGAACAGGAAATGCTGATGTATCCACATTATGGATGGGGGTGAGTGAGTGAAAAGTTTTAAAACTCCTTCCATCAACCCCCCCGTTTTCAAGCTAGCCTGGCAGATTAGGGGGGTAATACCCCGAAACCGGTCCCAGAATGCTTGTATCCGGTCCAGGGAGGACTGTTCCCATGGGGAGCAGGGTCAAGACAGATTGACATATTGCTGAGTCCAAACTGCGGTGGCATGGTGAGCAAGGGAACAATGAATTTAACCCATATCTGTGATTGCGGGTGAGTGTTTGAAAAGTTTCAGCACTCAGTCATTCATCCTGTTGTGTTCATATCTAAAAACAACATCCAAAAGAATAAAATATTCTCTCACTTTTCATTGGGATGGAATGTTTTAGTCTGCAGGAGAGCATAAAGACTGTTGAGGCTTTTGGAGTAAGGGTGGGGCCTGACGTAAGGATGTGCCAGACTCACTGAGATGTAGAGAAATATATGGAAAATGTCACTTACCCAGTGTACATCTGTTCGTGGCATGTAGTGCTGCAGATTCACATGCTATGCAAAGCTCTTCCGACATCTAGTGTTGGGCTCGGAGTGTTACAAGTTGTTTTTCTTTGAAGAAGTCTTTTCGGAGTCACAAGATCGAGTGTTAGTCCTCCCAAAAAGCGGTGGCTAGCCTGTAGGAGTTGAAGTTGTTTGAAATAATGTCCTTAATGCAGCCTGGCCTACAGTGGCTTGTTGCTGTGAGAAAACATCAACACAGTAGTGTTTTGTAAATGTATGGGGAGTTCACCATGTAGCTGCTTTACATATATCAACCATGGTATGTTTCCTAAAAATGCCATTGACGCACCTTTCTTTCATGTAGAATGTGCTCTAGGAGTGATCAAAAGTTGCCTTTTTGTTTTGATATAGCATGTTTGTATGCATCTAACAATCCATCTTGCTAAACCTTGTTTTGATATAGGATTGCCTTTATGTGGTTGTTGGAAAGCAACATAAAGTTGCTTTGTTTTCTTAAAATATTTAGTTCTGTCTATATAGTACATAAGAGCTCTTCTGAGATCTAAGGTATGAAGAGCTCTTTCTGCCACAGAGTCTGGCTGTGGAAAGAAGACTGTCAATTCCACTGTTTGGTTGTTGTGAAATGGAGTTACTACTTTTGGTAGAAATGTTTGATTTGTTCTAAGTACAACTTTATGTTTGTGCACTTGGAAAAAAGGTTCTTCAAGGGTGAATGCTTGTATTTCACTAACGCTTCTTAAAGAAGTAATAACTACATGGAAGGTGACCATCCATGTTAAAAACTGAATTTGACAAGTGTGCATGGGTTCAAAAGGTGGTCCCATGAGTCTGGTAAGTATGATATTTAAATTCCACGATGGAACAGGTGGTGTTCTAGGTGCAATAATGCGTTTTAATCCTTCCATGAAGGCTTTAGTAACAGGAACTCTGAATAGAGAAGTATGTTGAATAGTCTGTAAGTATGCAGATATTGCAGTAAGGTGTATCTTGATGGTTGAGAAAGCCAAATTTGATTTGTGCAAATGAAGTATATAGCATACAATATCTTGTACAGATGCTGTAAGTGGATCAGTGTTTTTAGATTGACAGTAGTAGACAAGGTTGGATGCCTGATTAGACCTTTGTTCTGTGTTAACAAATCTGGTCTGTTTGGGAGTTTGGAATGAGGAACTACAGACAGATCTAGGAGTGTTGTGTACCAATGCTGGTGTGCCCTTGTTGGTGCTACGAGTATCATGACGTTTGACGTAGTTTGCTGACTAGAAAGGGAAGGAGTGGGAGGGGGGAAAAGCGTAAGCAAATATCCCTGACCAATTGATCCATAGAGCATTGCCCTTGGATAGGGGATGTGGGTGTCAGGATGCAAAGTTTTGGAATTTTGCGTTTTCGCTCGTTGTGAATAGATTTATGTCTGTTGTTCCCTACTGTTGAAGTACTTGGGAGTGAATCTCATTTGTGTGTTTGTAGGTGATTTCTGCTTAGGAGATCTGCCAGCTGATTGTCTATCCCTGGAATATATTGTGCTAGTAAATGAATTTGATTGTGAATTGCCCATTTCCAAATTGTTTGGGCTAGAAGGGACAGTGGAGATGAATGTGTCCCGCCCTGTTTGTTGAGGTAATACATGGTTGTCATGTTGTCTGTTTTTATGAGAACATTCTTCTGTTTGAGAAGAGGCTGAAAAGCGTTTAGGGCAAGAAACACAGCTAATAATTCTAAGTGGTTTATGTGTAGCTGTTTCTGTTTGACATCCCATTGTGCTTGAATGGTCTGATTGTTAAGGTGAGCTCCCCAACCGATCATTGATGTGTCTGTTGTGATTATGGTCTGAGGCACAGGGTCTTGAAATGACCGCCCCTTCATTAGATTGCTGCGATTCCACCATTGAAGGGATATATGTGTTTTGTGAACCATCAACACTAGATCTTGAAGTTGACTGTGTGCTTGTGACCATTGTTTGGAGAGGCACTGTTGTAAGGGCCTCATGTTTAGTCTTGCATGTGGGAATATCGATGTGCAAGATGCCATAATTCCTAGAATCTTCATGATAAATCTCGCAGTGTATTGTTGATTTGGCTGTATGAGTGGTATGGGATTTTGGAAAGCTTGTATCCTTTGTATATTTGGATAAGCTAGGGCTACTAGAGTATTTAGGATAGTGCCTAGGTAAGGTTGTACCTGTGATGGTTGAAGGTCTGACTTTTGGTAGTTTAGAGTGAACCCTAGGGTGTGCAAGGTTTCTATCACGTAACAAGTGTGTTGTTGGCATTGTGTAAAATTGCTTGATTTTATTAGCCAATCGTCTAGATATTGAAAGACATGTATGCTTTGTCTTCTTAAGTAGGCTGCTACTACTGCTAGACACTTTGTGAACACTCTTGGAGCTGTTGTTATGCCAAATGGCAACACCTGGTAGTGTTTTCCTGCTATGACAATCCTGAGGTATTTTTTGTGAGCTGGATGGATGGGTATGTGGAATACGCATCTTTGAGATCTAGAGCAGTCATGTAATCTTGTTTGTGTATGTAGGAAAGTACCATCTTGCCTGGCATGTTACCCCCATTTTTCACTGTATATATGTTGTTTTAGTTGTATGTGTCACTGGGACCCTGCCAGCCTGGGCCCCAGTGCTCATAAGGGTGCCTGAATGTGTTACCTGTGTTATGACTAACTGTCTCACTGAGGCTCTGCTAATCAGAACCTCAGTGGTTATGCTCTCTCATTTCTTTCAAATTGTCACTAACAGGCTAGTGACCAATTTTACCAATTTATATTGGCTTACTGGAACACCCTTATAATACCCTAGTATATGGTACTGAGGTACCCAGGGTATTGGGGTTCCAGGAGATCCCTATGGGCTGCAGCATTTCTTTTGCCACCCATAGGGAGCTCTGACAATTCTTACACAGGCCTGCCACTGCAGCCTGAGTGAAATAACGTCCACGTTATTTCACAGCCATTTTACACTGCACTTAAGTAACTTATAAGTCACCTATATGTCTAACCTTTACCTGGTAAAGGTTGGGTGCTAAGTTACTTAGTGTGAGGGCACCCTGGCACTAGCCAAGGTGCCCCCACATTGTTCAGGGACAATTCCCCGGACTTTGTGAGTGCGGGGACACCATTACACGCGTGCACTACATATAGGTCACTACCTATATGTAGCTTCACAATGGTAACTCCGAATATGGCCATGTAACATGTCTATGATCATGGAATTGCCCCCTCTATACCATCCTGGCATAGTTGGCACAATCCCATGATCCCAGTGGTCTGTAGCACAGACCCTGGTACTGCCAAACTGCCTTTCCCGGGGTTTCACTGCAGCTGCTGCTGCTGCCAACCCCTCAGACAGGCTTCTGCCCTCCTGGGGTCCAGCCAGGCCTGGCCCAGGATGGCAGAACAAAGGACTTCCTCTGAGAGAGGGTGTTACACCCTCTCCCTTTGGAAAATGGTGTGAAGGCAGGGGAGGAGTAGCCTCCCCCAGCCTCTGGAAATGCTTTCATGGGCACATTTGGTGCCCATTTCTGCATAAGCCAGTCTACACCGGTTCAGGGACCCCTTAGCCCTGCTCTGGCGCGAAACTGGACAAAGGAAAGGGGAGTGACCACTCCCCTGACCTGTACCTCCCCTGGGAGGTGCCCAGAGCTCCTCCAGTGTGCTCCAGACCTCTGCCATCTTGGAAACAGAGGTGCGGCTGGCACACTGGACTGCTCTGAGTGGCCAGTGCCACCAGGTGACGTCAGAGACTCCTTCTGATAGGCTCCTTAAGGTGTTGCTAGCCTATCTTCTCTCCTAAGTAGCCAAACCCTCTTTTCTGGCTATTTAGGGTCTCTGGGGATTCCTTAGATAACGAATGCAAGAGCTCATCTGAGTTCCTCTGCATCTCTCTCTTCACCTTCTGCCAAGGAATCGACTGCTGACCGCGCTGGAAGCCTGCAAAACTGCAACATAGTAGCAAAGACGACTACTGCAACTCTGTAATGCTGATCCTGCCGCCTTCTCGACTGTTTTCCTGGTGGTGCATGCTGTGGGGGTAGTCTGCCTCCGCTCTGCACTAGAAGCTCCGAAGAAATCTCCCGTGGGTCGACGGAATCATCCCCCTGCAACCGCAGGCACCAAAGAACTGCATCGCCAGTCCCCTGGGTCTCCTCTCAGCACAACAAGCGAGGTCCCTTGAATCCAGCAACTCTGTCCAAGTGACTCCCACAGTCCAGTGACTCTTCAGTCCAAGTTTGGTGGAGGTAAGTCCTTGCCTCCCCACGCCAGACTGCATTGCTGGGAACCGTGACTTTTGCAGCTACTCCGGCCTCCGTGCACTTCCGGCGGAAATCCTTTGTGCACAGTCCAGCCTGGGTCCACGGCACTCTAACCTACATTGCACAACCTCCTAAGTTGTTCTCCGGCGACGTGGGACTCCTTTGTGCGACTTCGGGTGAGCACCGTTTCACGCATCCTCGTAGTGCCTGTTTCTGGCACTTCTGCGGGTGCTGCCTGCTGCTGAGAGGGCTCCTTGTCTTGCTCGACGCCCCCTCTGTCCCCTGACGCAATTGGCGACATCCTGGTCCCTCCTGGGCCACAGCAGCATCCAAAAACCCTTACCGCACGATTTGCAGCTAGCAAGGCTTGTTGGTGGTCTTTCGGCAGGAAAACACTTCTGCACGACTCTCCACGGCGTGAGGGATCCGTCCTCCAAAGGGGAAGTCTCTAGCCCTTGTCGTTCTTGCAGAAACCTACGCTTCTACTGTCCAGTAGCAGCATCTTTGCACCCACAGCTGGCATTTCCTGGGCATCTGCCCATCTCCAACTTGCTTGTGACTTTTGGACTTGGTCCCCTTGTTCCACAGGTACCCACGACTGGAAATCCATTGTTGTTGCATTGTTGGTTTGTGTCTTTCCTGCAGAATTCCCCTATCACGACTTCTATGTCCTTTGGGGAACTTTAGTGCACTTTGCACTCACTTTTCAGGGTCTTGGGGTGGGCTATTTTTCTAACCCTTACTATTTTCTAATAGTCCCAGCGACCCTCTACAAGGTCACATAGGTTTGGGGTCCATTCGTGGTTCGCATTCCACTTTTGGAGTATATGGTTTGTGTTGCCCCTATCCCTATGTGTCCCCATTGCATCCTATTGTAACTATACATTGTTTGCACTGTTTTCTAATACTATTACTGCATATTTTGGTATTGTGTACATATATCTTGTGTATATTTGCTATCCTCATACTGAGGGTACTCACTGAGATACTTTTGGCATATTGTCATAAAAATAAAGTACCTTTATTTTTAGTATATCTGTGTATTGTGTTTTCTTATGATATTGTGCATATGACACTTGTGGTACTGTAGGAGCTTCACTCGTGTCCTAGTTCAGCCTAAGCTGCTCTGCTAAGCTACCATTATCTATCAGCCTATGCTGCTAGACACCCTATACACTAATAAGGGATAACTGGGCCTGGTGCAAGGTGCAAGTACCCCTTGGTACTCACTACAAGCCAGTCCAGCCTCCTACAGTGTAGTAGTGGAATAACATCTTGCAGAGTTACCATGTGAAAATGCTGTGACAAGATGTATAGAGTGAGGGGCACAAGGTCCAAGATGGGCCTCAGGGTGCCGTCGTTTTGGGGAATCAGGATGTACAGTGAGTATACTCCTGTTCCTTGTTGAGAATGTGGAACTAATTCTATTACCTTGTTTTAATAGTAGAGATTGTACCTCTTGTAACAGAACGGTGTGTTCTGGGGACAATTTGGGATATCGTGGCGGCATGTTTGAAGGGGTGGAGATTAATTCTAGGCAATAGCCATTGCGGATAAGTGATAATACCCAATTGTCTTTTGTGATATTTTGCCAATGAGAGTGGAATTGCTGTAGTCTTCCCCCCACAGGAGATGTGTGGAGTGGAAGGGAGGGAAGGAAGTCACTGTTTAGGTTGTGTTGTGGTCTGTTTAGAGGTTTGGAATTTACCTCTGTTCCTGAAATATTTACTTCTTTAGGATCCTCTAAACCCACCTCTTTGATATTGGGTTTGTTGTCCCTGCTTTGTTTGGGAGGTGGAAGCATCTGAGGATTGTGGCTTAAAACCTCCTCTAAACTTTGGTCTGCGAAAGGAGCCTCTATATGGGGTGGTGTATAAAGCACCCATTGCTTTCGCAGTATCTGAGTCCTTCCTCAGTTTCTCAATAGTGGTGTCTACTTCTGGGCCAAAGAGGTGCTTCTTGCCAAAAGGCATATTAAGTACTGCCTGTTGAATTTCTGGTTTAAAACCAGAGAAGCGCAGCCATGCATCTCTTCTAATTGTGATGGCAGTATTTACATTCCTTGCAGCTGTGTCAGCAGCATCGAGGGCAGATCTTATTTGATTATTGCTGATAGCTTGTTAATCTTCCTCCACTTGTTGTGCTCTTTTTTTGATGCGCCTTTGGGAGATGCTGTATAATATCTTGCATTTTGTCCCAATGGGCCCATTCATACCTAGCTAGAAGTGCCTGAGAATTTGCAATTCTCTACTGATTTCCTGCTTGTGTAGCAACCCTTTTCCCAGCTGCATCAAATTTTCTACTCTCCTTATCAGGAGGCGGTGCGTCTCCTGATGACTGGCTGTTTGCCCTTTTTCTTGCCACACTGACTACTACTGAGTCTGGAGGGACCTGATGAGTGATGTAATCTGGATCAGTAGGGGCAGGTTTATACTTTTTATCAATCCTAGGGGTGATGATCCTAGCTTTTACAGGTTCATTAAAAATTTGGCCTGCATGTTTAACCATCCCTGGTAACATTGGGAGAAACTGGTACTTGGAATTAGTAGAAGACAGTATATTAAATAAAAAGGCTTCTTCTAATAGCTCAGAATGCATGGTTATTCCATGATAAGCTGCTGCCATAGATATTACTTGGGTGTATGCAGTGGTGTCTTTTGGAGGAGAAGGTTTCGATGGATAAATGTCTTGATCATTGTCCGGGCTGGGATGAGGGTCATAGAGGTCCCATGGGTCTACTGTATCTCCATGTGAGTATAAAGAATGTGTTGGAGAAGGCAGTGTGGTGGGCTATTCTAAGGTGAGAAAGAGAGCTGTGGAGATTGAGGAGGTGAAATATGGAGAGGTAGTGGCTTCTCCTTTTGTTTTTGCACCTTCGCTGGTGGTTACACAGAGTCTAGTTCCTCTTGGAAAGCCAGCTTTCTTTTGGTTTTTAAAGGAGGTGCAGTGATGATTCTTCCCGTCTCCTTATGAATATGGATTCTGGACTGTCTCTCATCCATAACCTGTAATATTGGTTCAATCTCAGGCTCTTCCTCAGAAGCCTTATGAGATTCCATGATTGGCCTTGCAATCTGTTTTATTTTTGTGGAAAGTCTGTGTTCCTCTGTATATGGGGATTTTTTCGGCTCCGAGGTTTGTAGCTTTTTCGGTCCTGAAAATGTAGTTGGAGGTCTCTGCTCCGAAGCGGATTGCGGAATTTTCAACTCAGAGGAATGGGGTCTTTTACTGGAGTCTGAAGTGGTGCTTTTAACGGATTTGCTCGACTCCGAAGTGGACGGAGGAGTGGCCTTTTTCGGCGCCGACCCCAAAGGACGGTCGCCAGCAGTCTTTTTTCGGGCCAAACCATGGCCTTCCGGCAGTGGTGTACCCAAGGCCTTTGAATGTTTTTTTGTGCAGGGGTGTAGGGGCAGACGTACTCACATGCTGTCTGCGCCTGCTCTTCCTCCATGACGTAGTGATGTTTGCTGCTTTTCGACGCCATTTCGAGTCTTCGGGCTCTGCGATCTCTCAAGGTCTTCTTTGATCTAAATGATCAACAGTCCTCACAATCTTCCTCCCGATGGTCTGGAGAAAGGCACAAATTACACACCAAATGTGTTGGTCTGTATAGGGGTTCTTCACGTGGCACTGAGGGTGGAATCGGAATGGGGTCCGATCCATCAGGCTTCCCACGCTGTAGGCCGGAACAGGCCCGAAGGGCGAAAATGAAGGTTCTGACGGTACTACCGGTTCAATGCTAGATGGGAAACGCAATTGAAACAATACTGACGAATAAGAAGGTTTTCCGAATCAAAATCTTGGAGCGAGAGGAAACACGTCCGAACCCGACCGCGGAAAGAAAACAATCTAACAATGGAGTCGATGCTGATGCGCACTGAAACCGAGAGGAGGAGTCACTTGATCCTGTGACTCCGAAAAGACTTCTTTGAAGAAAAATAACTTGTAACACTCTGAGCCCAACACTAGATGTCGGAAGAGCTATGCATAGCATGTGTATCTGCAGCTACACATGCCATCGAACATATATATGGAAAATGTCACTTACCCAGTGTACATCTGTTCGTGGCATGTTGCGCTGAAGATTCACATGCTGTGCACTGTTCCTGCCATCTAGTGTTGGGCTCGGAGTGTTACAAGTTGTTTTTCTTCGAAGAAGTCTTTTTGAGTCACAGGACCGAGTGACTCCTCCCTTTCGGCTCCATTGCGCATGGGCGTCGACTCCATCTTAGATTGTTTTCCCCGCATAGGGTGAGGTACGAGTTGGTAAAGTAAGGATACTAGAGGTGCCCATGCAATGCAGTAGATATGTATGTACATAATGTGTAGTAAAGGAATATTTATTTACATATTTACAATTTACATGCAACTAAAACGGCTACAGGCTCCCGGGGAGGTGGGAGGGCGCATGTGAATCTGCAGCGCAACATGCCACGAACAGATGTATACTG
This sequence comes from Pleurodeles waltl, assembly GCF_031143425.1. Taxonomy (NCBI): domain Eukaryota; kingdom Metazoa; phylum Chordata; class Amphibia; order Caudata; family Salamandridae; genus Pleurodeles; species Pleurodeles waltl. The sequence continues at coordinate 480,232,929 of NC_090449.1, read as the reverse complement.
GGTAAGTGACATTTTACGTTCAATGGCATGTGTAGCTGCAGATACACATGCTGTGCATAGACTACAAAGCAGTAATCCTCCCAAAAGCGGTGGTTAGCCTGTAGGAGTTGAAGTTGTTTGAAATAATGTTCGTAATACTGCCTGTCCTACGGTGGCTTGTTGTGTTGCTAACACATCTACACAGTAATGCTTAGTAAATGTATGGGGCGTAGACCAGGTGGCTGCCTTACAAATCTCCGTCATTGGTATATTACCAAGAAAAGCCATTGTGGCGCCTTTCTTTCTAGTGGAGTGTGCTCTTGGTGTAATGGGTAATTCTCTTTTAGCTTTAAGGTAACAGGTCTGAATGCATTTGACTATCTATCTGGCAATGCCCTGTTTGGATATAGGGTTACCTACCTGCATGAGGTTTTTGGAAAGCTACGAACAACTGTTTTGTTTTACGAAATTGTTTTGTTCTGTCAATGTAAATCATTAGCGCTCTTTTTATGTCTAATGTATGCAATGCCCTTTCTGCTCCTGAGTCTGGTTGTGGAAAGAAGACTGGGAGTTTAACAGTTTGGTTTAGATGAAACGGTTATATGACTTTTGGTAAATATTGTGGATTTGTTTGGAGAACCACTTTATGTTTATGTATTTGTATAAAGGGTTCTTGAATAGTAAACGCCTGTATTTTGCTAACTCTTCGTAGTGAAGTGATGGCTATTAGAAAGGCTACTTTCCAAGTCAAGAATTGGATTTGACAAGAATGCATGGGTTCAAATGGTAGACCCATGAGTCGTGTTAGTACAATATTAAGATTCCACGAAGGTACTGATGGTGTCCTTGGGGGTATGATTCTTTTTAGTCCTTCCATAAAGGCTTTAATAACTGGGATTCTAAAAAGCGATTTAGTATGTTTAATCTGCAGATAAGCAGATATTGATTTCTATCCCTCAAGACATATAACACTAGCTACACAGGGCATCTTACCCGAGTTACAATTTAGCCTCGAGGAGACGGTGAACGCCATTGAAGCAATCAAGCTGGGGAAAGCCCCCGGTTTGGACAAAATCCCGGGGGACTTGTTCAAACATAGTTTAGAAATTTGGGCACCCTATCTAAATCTTTTAAGTAACGCTATAGCAAGGGGAGGTCTTGTCCCCGAGACATGGAAAGGGGCAGAAATAATCCCAGTCTTCAAAAAAGGTTCCAGGGATGAACCAGGGAATTATAGACCAATTAGCCTCTTAGATGTCACGCAAAAAGTATATGCTAGACAGCTGCTGAATAGGATTAACAGCTGGATAGATGGAAACAGCATACTGACCATATACCAAGCCGGCTTTAGGCACCAGACGAGCACAGTCGATCAGGCCTTTAGGCTATCGACGATAATGTGGAAATATACTAGACTAACGAAAGGCCATCTCTATATCGCATTTGTGGATCTGCGCGCAGCCTTTGATCTAGTGCCAAGGGACTCCTTATGGGCTGCGTTAGGGAAACAGGGTATGCCAGGGAACCTCTTGAGCCAGCTAGAGAGACTACACGAGAATACATTTGCAAAGGTTCGGTGGGGGCCAAAGGGAGAGTTGACAGACCCAATACCTATTAAGAGGGGGGTGAGACAGGGTTGTGTGCTTGCCCCAACCCTCTTCTCATTATACATTAATGATCTGGTTCACTTTCTGAAACAAAGCAACCATGACTCACCAAGATTGAACGGTGATCCTGTCCCCGCCCTCCTCTTTGCAGATGATACTATCCTATTATCTCAAACTCCCATGGGCTTGCAAACTCTATTAGATAAATTTAGCGATTACTGCAGTCTGAAGGGATTAGAAATTAACACAAGCAAGACCAAATACCTGACTGTTAACCCTCATAAAGCACTCAAGAGAAACATTCGGATTAGAGGGCAGGCATTGGAACGAGTAACAAATTTCAATTATCTAGGGATACTCCTTGATGCCAAATTGTCATGGACACCGCATGTTAATAAAGCTGCTATTTCCTTAGCGCATAGTTCCATGGCAATTAGCAAAAATTACAAATGCTCAAGGTCTAGTATTGCTTCACCAGTATTTGAGATTTATAGGTGCAAAGCACAGGTTGCTGCTCTATATGGTGCTGAACTCTGGGGATTCATAAATCTAACCCCATTGGTTACCCTGGAAAATAATTTTATGAGGGGGGTACTCGGTCTCCCTCCATCTACTCCACTGATTCCTTTAACCTATGATATTAACATGAAACAAATAGGTAAATTGGCAGCCTTGAGGCCCTTGCTTTACTGGTGTAGACTTTGGTCTACCCCTGAATTAATCCATTATAGGCAAGCGCTAATTGAGATTATAGACTTGGACAAGGCAATTTCCCTCCCGTGGCTCCATTATATAAAACAATGCTTTTACACTCTTGGCCTAAAATTTTACTGGGAAGAACCATACACACTAACAAAACAATCTAAGATTCAACTAAAACAAGTATTTTGGGACTTTACCCTAAACAGCCCTCTCTACAGCAAGGATCTAGGTAGACTCACTTTAAGTTTCCTGGATATGAAACCATTACCGTATGCTGAGGAATGGATAGATACTATCCAACCTAGACGAGCAAAAGTTTTATTTATGAAGCTTCGATATGGGACTCTCCAGGTTAAGGCTTTTACTTCTAAATGGGGCCCCTTCAATGGGAGAACACAAGAGGTGATTTGTGGGCTGTGCAATATGGAGACTCCTGAAACGACGGACCATGTCCTTTTAAACTGCAATGCCTATGATAAACCAAGGAGGAAATGGCTTCGACCTATCTGCAGGAACGTTGGAATCAGGAACTATAATGAAGCAGCAAGATTCTTGAGATCTAGTACGATACCATATGTTGTTTTTGGTTTAAGCCGGTTCTTACTAGCAATTTCATTTATTAGAGACAAGGCGGGCCTAAGGCTCTAGGATTCAGTTATTCAGTTATTTATTCACTTTATTTAAATAGTCCTCCCCTACCAAAGCAAAATAAGTGCCTGATGGCACTGGAGGCAAATTCTAAGGGTTTTATAAAAATGTAATACTGTAATTGATTCTTATTTATAGCTTTTAAGATTAATATTCCCTTTTATCCAGACAGTTGGTTTTTAGTAGCTAAATGATTGTTAATTGCTGATGGAATAATGTGTCTTTTGTAATACTTGATTGTTTGCCCTTTATGGCTTTCAGCCGAATATAGGCATGTATGGGAAAAGAAATCGTTGGGCATTAGGGATTCCCACTCAGCTCTTAAAAACTAGTAAAACAAGACCACATGCGATGGTGGAAGGCACATTGCCAAGATTCTTAGAGGCACTTTGGTATGCTAAGGACAAATGTCCTACAAAAGAAGCACGAAATTCTATTCTTACAATGGTCATTATTTGTGCTTACTTATAGTCCTAGAGACCAAGTGATCTTTCTTGCCAGTACACAGCCATAGCTATTAACAGTCAGATATCAATCCCATTTGCTCTGTGCACACAGATTCTATTTATGACCACTCTATAATATTCTTGGTGATTTGTAAAGTGATGTGTACTGTGCATTGTTATAATGTTTTAATCAATCAATTACTTATTCTTTTTCTTTTATCTAACTGTACTGTATGACCCAGGGGGAGTCCTGGATTTTATTTTTTTCTTATATTCTTATGATGGGTCTGGTTTTACTGTTTTTACCAAACTGCTTTTGTTTTCTTTTAGAAATGTATGAATTGTGTTGGCATGCTTTTATGGTATTGTTTTACCGAAATAAAGCTGAATTGAATTGATATTGCAGTGAGATGGATTTTTATGGAAGAAAAAGCTAGATTTGAGTTTTGTAAGTGTAGTAAATAACTTACAATGTTTTGTGTGGAGGCGTCTAACGGCGTAATTTGATTAGCCTGGCAGTAGCAAACAAACCTTTTCCATTTATTAGCATAACAATGCCTTGTTGTGGGTTTTCTTTCTTGTTTAAAGACCTCCATACACTCTTTTGAAACGTTTAGATATCCGAATTCTAACACTTCAGGAGCCAGATTGGTAGGTTGAGCGATGCTGGATTCGGGTGTCTAACCTGTTGTTTGTGTTGTGTTAAAAGATCTGGTCTGTTTGGTAGTTTGATGTGGGGGTACTACTGATAAGTCCAACAGTGTGGTGTACCACGGTTGGCGAGCCCACGTTGGTGCTATGAGTATTGGTTTGAGTATGTTTTGACTCAGTTTGTTGACCAGAAAAGGAATGAGCGGGAGAGGGGGAAAAGCGTAAGCAAATATCCCTGACCAGCTGATCCATAGAGCATTGTCCTTGGACTGAGGGTGTGAGTATCTGGATGCAAAGTTTTGGCATTTTGCGTTTTCTTTTGTTGCAAACAGATCTATGTTTGGTGTCCCCCAGCGGTAGAAGTGATCTTGTAGAATCTGGGGATGTATTTCCCACTTGTGAGTTTGCTGGTGATCTCGACTGAGATTGTCTGCTAACTGATTGTGAATGTCTGGTATATATTGTGCTATCAGGCGAATATTGTTGTGAATTGCCCAATGCCAAATTTTTTGTGCTAAGAGACAGCTGTGACGAGTGTGTCCCCCCCTGTTTGTTTAGATAATACATTGTTGTCATATTGTCTGTTTTGACAAGAATGTGTTTGTAGGCTAGAAGGGGTTGAAATGCTTTTAGTGCTAGAAAGACTGCTAGCAGTTTTAAGTGATTTATGTGAAGTTGTTTTTGTTGACTGTCCCATTGACCTTGTATGCTGTGATTGTTGAGGTGTGCTCCCCACCCAATCATGGAGGCGTCTGTTGTGATAATGGCGTGAGGCAGTGAGTCTTGAAAAGGCTGCCCTTTATTTAAATTTACAGGGTTCCACCATTGAAGTGAAGAGTGTGTTTGGCGGTCTATCAACACTAGATCTTGTAGTTGACCCTGTGCCTGCGTCCATTGTCTTGCTAGGCACTGTTGTAAGGGCAGCATGTTTAGCCTTACGTTTGGGACAATAGCTATTCATGATGACATCATGCCTAGTAGTTTCATCACAAACCTGACCGTGTATTGTTGGTTTGGCTGCACGGTTGATCTTATATTTTGAAACAATAGAACTCTTTGTGGACTTGGAGTGGCAATTGCTCTTTGTGTGTTGAGTGTTGCTCCCAAGTATTGCTGTATTTGGGATGGTTCCAAATGTGATTTTTGGTAATTTATAGAAAACCCTGATTTGTGTAGAGCATCTACTGCATATTGCGTGTGAACTTGACATTGTTGTTGAGTGTTGGCTTTTATTAGCCAATCGTCTAGATATACGGGAATACGTGCATGTGATGTCTCCTTATATGAGCTGCTACTACAGCTAGGCATTTTGTAAATACCCTGGGGGACGTTGTTATTCCAAATGGCAACACTTTGAATTGGTAATGTTTGCCTTGTATTACAAACCTGAGGTATTTCCTGTGGGATGGATGGATGGGTATGTGAAAATACGCGTCTTTCAGATCCAGTGTTGCCATGTATTCCCCTTGTTTTAGTAAGGGGACTACGTCCTGTAGTGTTACCATGTGGAAATGATCTGATTTGATGAAGAAATTCAGTGTTCTGAGATCTAAAATAGGCCTTAACGTTTTGTCTTTCTTTGGGATAAGGAAATACAGGGAGTAAACCCCTGTTCCTTTCTGGTGATAAGGTACTAGTTCTATGGCTTCTTTTGCTAGTAGTGCTTGGACTTCTATTTGTAATAGGTCTAAGTGTTGTATTGACATTTTGTGCGTTCTTGGGGGAACGTCTGGAGGGAATCTTGTGAACTCTATGCAGTAACCATGTTGGATAATTGATAGAACCCACGTGTCTGTGGTAATGTGTGTCCAATTGTGGTGGTATTTTGTTAATCTCCCCCCCGCCAGTGATATGTGTTGGGGAAGTGTGACATTGAAGTCACTGCTTGCTACCAGGGGTTTGCTTGGCAGGCTGGAATTTCCCTCTTCCTCTTGGGAACTGTCCTCTGTAGGAACCACGAAACCCCCTCTCTGGTACTGAGACTGGTAAGTGGGTTTTATTTGGGAGGTGGATGGTTCTGAGGGTTGCTGTCTGAACCCTCCCCTAAACTGTGGTTTCCTAAATGTTCCCCTGTATTGAGAGGAGTAGAGTGCGTGCATGGCTTTGGCCGTGTCCGTGTCCTTTTTCATTTTTTCTATTGCGGTGTCCACTTCCGGCCCGAATAGCTGATGTTGATTAAACGGCATATTAAATACCGCCTGCTGTATCTCTGGTTTAAACCCAGAACTTTGCAGCCATCCATGCTTTTAATTGTTACTGCTGTATTCACAGTCCGTGCCGCTGTATCAGCAGAGTTTAGTGCAGAACGGATCTGGTTGTTTGATATGGCCTGTCCTTCTTCAACCACTTGTTCGGCACGTTTTTGATGCTCTTTGGGTAGGTGCTGGATGATGTCTTGCATCTCGTCCCAATGTGCTCTGTCGTAGCGGGCAAGTAGAGCTTGTGAGTTGGCAATTCGCCACTGATTGGCTGCTTGCGATGCCACTCTTTTCCCTGCTGCATCGAATTTACGACTTTCCTTATCAGGGGGTGGCGCATCCCCTGATGACTGCAAATTTGCCTGTTTTCTTGCAGCCCCCACAACCACTGAGTCTGGAGGGAGCTGTTGTGTAATAAACACAGGGTCTGACGGGCGGTTTATATTTTTTCTCAACCCTTGGTGTGATGGCTCTCCCTTTTACTGGTTCTTAGAAAACCTGTTGTGCATGTTTAAGCATGCCCGGTAACATTGGCAGGCTTTGGTACGATGCATGCGTGGATGCCAGAGTGTTAAACAGGAAGTCATCTTCCACTGGTTCTGAGTGCATTGTTACATTGTGAAATGTTGCTGCTCTGGCCGGTACCTGCGTGTAGGACGTACTGTCCTCTGGCAGTGAAGGTTTTGTTGGATAACACTCTGGACTGTTATCCGAAACTGGTGGGTCGTATAGATCCCAGGGGTCCGCATCGTCTTGAGTCATCCCAGTATGTGTGGGTGACTGTGCCATTGGTGTACCCATTGGTGACAACTGTGGTGATTGAAGTGGGGACGCTTGTGGTGAGAAACGTGGGGGTGGTGACTTTTCTCTAACCACCTTGGCTTTTGGTTGCATCTCAGTCTCATGAAAAGCCAGTTTTCTTTTGAATTTGAGTGGAGGGATGGTTTGTATTTTCCCTGTGTCTTTCTGGATTTGTAGCCTTTGCTGAGTTTTGTCATGCTCTTCCAAATCCCGTTCCTGCTCGAATCTGTGTCTTTCTTTGAGCTGTAGAGAGGGCCCCTGCTCTTCCGTGTAGGAAGTCTTTTTCGGCTCCGAAGCTGTTTTTTTCGGTACCGAAACCCCAATGGAAATTGTCGGTCTCGGTTCCGACAGGCTTTTTCGAGGTTTGCTAGACTCTATCACTCGATGCCGACTCTTTTCGGTGCCGGTTTCTCGACCGGAGTCGGAAGTCTTCGGCAATGTTTTGGACTTTTCCGGTGCCGATGTTACTTGGTCACCGTCTTTTCTGTGGGTCGAGCCATGGCCTTCCGGCAGTGGCGTCCCGAGGCCTTTTGTTTTTTTATCTGACCTTGGGTGTGGGGCGGGACAGGTGTACTCACTTTTTGCGCCGCCTTGATATTCGCATCTCTTCTTCTTCGACGTCGAGATGTTGTGTCGGCTTCAACGCCATCTGTAACTGTCTTGCGCGTCGATCCCTTAAGGTCTTCTAGGATCGAAACGCTCTGCAGGCCTCACAAGTATCCTCTCTGTGTTCGGGCGATAAACACAGGTTAGAGACCCAATGCTGGTCAATATAAGGATACTTGGCGTGACACTTCGGACAGAAACGGAAGGGGGTCCGGTCCATGAGTCTTCGACGACAGGTGTGGTCGGGCCGACCAGGCCTTGGTTAAGTGCGGTAGCCCCGAAGGGCTGCCGAAGCGGTCTTGTCGGTGCCGATGTGATGATACTAAACAGGTCCCGAATGTAAACAATACCGACGAATTTAGATGATTTTCTACGTTTTTATAGTAATTACAGAGCGAAGAGGAACACGTCCGAACCAGATGGCGGAAAGAAAACAATCTAAGATGGAGTCGACACCCATGCGCAATGGAGCCGAAAGGGAGGAGTCACTCGGTCCTGTGACTTGAAAGGACTTCTTCGAAGAAAAACAACTTGTAACACTCCAAGCACAACACTAGATGGCAGGAACAGTGCACAGCATGTGTATCTGCAGCTACACATGCATCGAATATATAAATATATTTCTAGCTATCCGGTGGGTTTCCTGGATGGGCGTGAATCCCCCTCTCCAGTCACCAATGGTGTCAGTAAGTCTATTGGACCCCAGGGAGGGAGCACAGACCTATACCCAGCGGGTTGGGGGAGGTCACTCCCTACCCAAAAACAATCTGCATAAGTACAGTCCCCGCTGTCTAGTCTGCTTGCTGCCCTCCTGGGAGGGGCCAGACTGTGGATGAATACCCCATCCACCCCCAAGGGGGGCAGAAAGTCCATTGGCCCACAGGTTGGAGGCAGAAGCACAGCCCAACAGATGCACAGGGTAGGGAGTGTGGGCTTCAGCCATTGTCGACACCCACACTTAAGTGATTAATTTGTGGCATAATTTAAGAAAAGCTGCTTGACCTGGCAGTAATTGATTCACAAGGCCAAATTATGGTCTTATTTTTGATTGTGATGAGTTTCTACATAAGAAGAATAATTGACTATACAGAGAAAAAGTTATGATGAGGTTAGTAAAAATAACTATATGAGGGAAGTATGAAAATATCATTAAGCCACCAGGGAAACAAAAGTTAATCATTTTGCTTCTAAAATTGAAAACGCTCCTAATTCATCCAAAGAACTGTATAACTTGCTGAGCAGTTTAATGAAAACCGAAAATAATAAAGTCAAAAATATCCGTAGCACATTGGGAAGAGATGGAGTAATAGCAACTTTTCAGTCTGGCATGGCAAACTGTGCATCTTTCCAAAAATGACACTGGAAGATACTCAGGAAATTCTAGTATACCTTAAATAAGGGTACCATATGGATCCTGCTCCCCCAAACATTATGCTTAAAGGTGGCACGCTAATTATTTCAACACTAAGATTTTTAATCATTCACTAAATTCAGGCATGGTGTCGTCAGTATGGAAACATGTCACTGTCAAGTCATTACTAAAAACGCCACTAAAAAACCCTTTATTATACGAAAACTACTGCCCAATTTCCCTCCTTCTAGGCGCTGGGGCCTTGATCCTTTTATATCTAAGTGTTGCTTTTGACTCAGTTTCGCACCCCACACTGGTTATCAGGCTTGTAGAAGTTGGGATCACCATTACAGCACTTAAATGGCTGTTCTCCTTCCTTCAAAACAGAACCTTCCAAGTATGCAAAGAAGATAAACTGTGAGATATCTTTTCCCTTGAGTGCGGAGTACCCCCAGGATCCTCACTTACCCCTACTTTGTTTAATGTATATATGTTTCCACTAGTAGAGATAATAAAGATGTACAGCTTTTCATCAATATCCTATGTGGTTGATACACAAATTATCATCTGTCCTTCACATCAAATGGAAAGTACTTCTACCCTCCTTATCTACTGCCTTAAAAGCATGTAGTAGACCGGATGGCCACCAGCAGTCTCAAACTAAATGGAGACAAAACCGAGGTGTTGGTAGTGGGAATTAATCTTTTCAGGTGAATGGAATTTAACTGGCCTACTAGCATGGGTAGCCAACACACCTCTAAATCAGAGATGAAAAGTCTAGGAGTATGGCTGGACAAAAAGCTCCCCATGGAAACGCTAGTTAAGAACTTGACAGCCACCTGCTTTGGCCTTCTCTGCACTTTGAGAATACTACTGTGATGACTGCCAGAATCGGTGCGCAGAGTGGTGGTGCAAGGCTGTGTGACCTCACCTTGTTTTTGCCATGCATTTTCCCATAGGGATTTCGAACACGACTATAGCCTGAACTGCTGGACAGAATTATACCAAATTTGTCATAAAGCTAGCTCTTGGTCCAGAAAGTGTGCCTTTTAGGTCGAGTGTAAGTGTAGGACCTCGTGTATACATCTCTGTGGGCTTAAATCCATCCCCTTGCTTTGTTTCAGTGTCCTTTAAAAATCCCAGCTTGCTAGTGGTGAGTCCTGCCTCTTTGTCCCTGCTTTTTCTCTTTCGTTCCTCCCAGAGAGTAGGGACTAAGGGCCAGATGTAGCAAACGTTTAGCGAGTCGCAAACGGCAAAATTTGCCGTTTGCGACTCGCTAAACGCGTTTCCCAATGCAGAAATGCATATTGCGAGTCGTTACCGACTCGCAATATGCATTTCCGACTCGCAAATAGGAAGGGGTGTTCCCTTCCTATTTGCGAGTCGCATTGGGATGCAATACCATTTGCGACCGCGTACGCGGTCGCAAATGGCATCGCAGTTACCATCCACTTCAAGTGGATGGTAACCCAATCGCAAATTGGAAGGGGTCCCCATGGGACCCCTTCCAGTTTGTGACTGGACCCAAAAATATTTGTTCAGGGCAGGGAGTGGTCCAAGGGACCACTCCCTGCCCTGAAAAAATACCGAAACAAAAGGTTTCTTTTTTTTTTTTAAGTGCAGCTCATTTTCCTGTTAGGAAAACGGGCTACACTTAAAAAAAAAAAAAAACTGCTTTATTGAAAAGCAGGTCACGAACATGGAGGTCTGCTGACGTCAGCAGGCCTCCATGTAAGCGAGTGCCTATACTCGCAATGGGGCCGCAAATTGCGACCCACCTCATGAATATTGATGAGGTGGGTCATTGCGACCCCATTGCGAGTCGCAGTCGGTGTCTGAGACACCGTACTGCATAGCAAATTGCGACTTGCAATTTGCGAGTCGGATGGACTCGCAAACTGCAAGTCGCAATTTTGCATTTTGCTACATCAGGCCCTAACTACTGTATATTTCCACTCTGGTTCTTTATCTCTTTCTTTGAGGGACTGCTTTATAATTTGTTGTTGCTCGTATTACACTGTGGGTGTTTCAGGCCATAGCTGCTTGAATTTTATTGCAGCACTTCCCTCTCAAGCCGGAAAAGACCAGCTGTTGTGCTGCGATCAGGGCTACTGGGACAGGGGTGCTCTGCAGCTTGGTGAGGACAGGTGCGCTCTCTTTTCTCCTCAAATTTGCCCCAGCTGTGTCTTGGATTTGATTCCCATTATTTGAAAAACATTTTGCCACGCACATACGCAATCCTGGCTCTTTGTGGTTTCTTACTAGTCCCGAGTGTGCCTCAGTATGATAGTCGTACTCCAACCTTTGAGCTATTTGGTCATTCAGCTGGATTAATAGAACACATTTATTTTGATAATTGCTGCATCGTTGCAAGTCCTTTGTACATTATTGTCTTATTGTTGATATTTCTATTTATGAATGAAATCTGCTTTTTTTAAATGGCCTTTAACTACCCGATTCTAAATGAAAAAGGGCACGATTGCATGAAATTTCTTCTGTGTCTCTTACAGACCCCCTCCGCTTTCATCATTGATGTTGCTATGCCACGCCGAGTTGCCAATAGCGGTATCTCACGTGGTGTGCCTCTTTTCTGGGTTTGTGGATCTGGGCAACCTCACCAACCTCTAACGTCCTCCACATGCCATGTGACAGCCTCCACTAAGGGGAACCAAGAGACAACTTTTCAAGTGGTTGAGGTTGCCACCTGTGTTGGAGACGTGAGGGTAAAGCAATTGCTGCTACTACATTGCAACGTCGGAGTCTGGTGCACCGTACGGCTGCCTTAGTTTAATTTCATGGTTTCACTGCTACAACCCTTCCAAAGAGCAAACAGCATCAAGAAGTTGGGAGGGGGACAAGTGGCCAACTGAAAGAAGCATGGGTGTAGTGGGAGGGCTGGCGGTGTCAGATTGAGCCCCTTGCCCTTATATCTGTTTCCTGTGTGCTGCTCCCTCCGTCCTTTAACCCTCTTCCCCCCACATGTACCCTCCAGGACTGGCAGCGCCAAGCCTGGGGGAGCATGAACCAGCAACAAGTCCTTCACCAGGTCTCCCTTCCTCCACTACTCCCTCTGCAAACAAAAAACAAACAGCAGGTGGGGGCGTTTCCAGGGCCAGCTAGCCCTCGTTCGGTTTGTCTTGTTGTTGTTGCTATTTCTACATAGTGCAAACTGGACCCAAAGGCATTGGAGTGCTTTACAAGAGCAGCAGTTACATTACACAAGGGTGCATTCGTTTTTCTTGGCACAGGAAAGTTAACAGATTTGCCCAGAGTCACACGGCGGTGCGCCTATCTTTGAAACTCAAATATGGTTCTTGTGTCCGAAGGCTCACATGAGGTTTCACAATTCTGACATGGCGTCACACAGTAATGTGGTGTTAGTGGTTAGACTGCTGACATGTCTCCTCTGCAGGCCTTTGCTGCTCCTTACCTTCATGTGATGACTGACATCAGTGACCCTTACACCTGTGTGGCATCAGCTCATTGCAGCTTTCTGTACATGCTGCTGATCACAGTAAGCAGAGATGTTTTCACGCATATTAGATTGTTTGTGTTCAGGTCCATTTGTCTCAGCCTGCCTGAGGATGTTGTGAGTGCTCCAGCACTAAATGGGCCTACTTATCAAGTGTCAAAATCTCTGCTGCGTATGGATTTAATTTTTTATTATTTGTTCAAAATGTAATTTAATCTTGTTTAAAGCTTCTCTGATGCTTTGGAATACTTCAGTCCCTCATCCTGCTGGCATGAGAGCGAGTTAAACGCTTTATGTTGCTTAATGTGATCTGCAGCACATAAGTTAGAATTCCAGCACAGCTGACTGCCAAGCTTCGTTTACCACTCTAAAGGATGCAATGTTACATTGGGTGACAGTCCCCTGCTATTTACTACATTTACAAAATGGCAAAAGAGCAGTATGTCCTTTTTAAATATACAAAGTGAAGTCATAAATGGTGCAGGCCTTCTCAGCACCTACTGTTTTCCTTTGCCTTGTACTGTCCTCCCAGGCCTTTCAGCTAGGTTTGTGCAATACAAACGTCACATGCTGTATTTATTGGAGAAACTGTGGCCCTAATGTCACAGACAGTGATTTGTTTATGTAGATAAAGACGTATTTATTGCTTGACTATACAAACCAATTGATGGCATCATTCAGTCACTGTTAGAACAGGTGAATTGGAGCTGGGTTGCTCCCACCAGTGTCCTACCAATGGTGTATATGTTGCTCCCTCTCCTTTCTGCTTTCCCTCTAGAACTTAGAAAAAGGCCAGAAAGCACCCGACAATGGGTAGCAAAGAGCCTGAACAATGTAGAGACTGTAGACAGGAAGTGCCTGACCTGGAGCACTGTATGCACTAGTGCAAGAATGCATTTTGCAAAAAGCAGCGAAGAGTCTGCAGACAGTCAATGCTTCCTGTTCACCACCCCTATTCGCCCTCTCCGTTTACCAACCCCGCCCGCCCTCCCGTTCACCACTCCCAACTGATTGCCAAAGCATTAGCTTGCCCATAAGCGAGACCTAATGGCTTTGCCAATGCTGCTTGTGATTTGGTAGTAGTAGTTTTAGAGCTACTAAAGGAAAAATAAATATAGATATATAGGGACGCAAAGGCTCAGCGGATCCCAGAGATCTGATTGGCTGTCAACACTTCAATTAGGAAGTGTTGGCAGCCATTGTGGGGCTGTGCTTTTGCCGAGTCCCAAAAGAAAATGTAAAAAAAAAAAAAAAAAAAAAAAAAAAAAAGGGACAGGATAGGAACACCCTACATCTACTAGCCTTGGTTCTTGAGTCCCCCGGGACCTTACCAGGGCAAAAAAGTTTTTTTTTTCCAGAAAATTTCAGCCAAATTCGTCGATTTATCTGTTGAAAAAAAAAAGAAAAGGTCTCCTGCACTTGTTGTCAATTTAGCCACTGGGTGGGCCAGGACCTGGAGGTAGGAATATTTTGTGAAAGTAGGAGGGGGTGCCCGGGGTCCTCCTCCAAGGGCTTTCGTTATACCCAGGATCAAAGGAAGGGGGCTGTACGGACCCCTTCTGGAGCTATTAACGGCCCTGGGGACCACCAACCCCCAAGGCCGGCTCCTGCTATCTTCTGAGGTGCCTACCCTCTGGAGACAGCTGTTTAATTTTTCTTAGCAGGAGCTGTGACAACTCCCACCAAGCAAACACTAACTCCGCTTATAGCAAAGCTGGAGCTGTCAAAATGCTCCAGCTTGCCGAAAGCAAATTTTTCATCTGTTTCCCTGCCCTGCAGACATGTGGGCAGGGATACAGATGAAAGTATTGCTCCTGCACATGGGGAGTTGCATTTCCCGCAGGAGGTGGGGAGCTGGCCGGGTCCGCCTTGAAGCTCCCCCCTGCAGTCCCTGACATGTTTTGAAACAAATGGTGGCCTCTTCTTAGATAAATACGCAGGGCAGGATTTATTATGGCACGATGTTTGTTTGAAAGAAATTAAGCCTCAACAGGAAGCACTTACAGATATGAACAAAGCAGATGCCCAAGTTGAAGCTCCACTTCCAAAAAAGTACTAATCATCCTAACTTCTTGCGCATGACCAAGGCAAAGCATCTGTTTTTCTCTGCATTTTCACCTTGAAAAGTTATCTGTAATCCTTGATGGAGGTGTTTGCATCCTTGCTTTTTTTAGCGCAATATCTTAGGTACTGACTGCGACCAGTGGTTTTTTTATGGTCATCTGCTGCTCAGACTTGAGAGAATGTTCTTCAGTTTAAAATTTGCAAGTATGTAAAATGGTCTAGAAGCTCTGCCTGTTTGGCCACCCCCCATATACATTAGTGGTATGAAATGTCTTCCTGACATTTTCCCAGGATGATGGACAGCTTACTATCCATCTGGCCAATCCTTGTTTTGAAATAGGATTATACCTATGAGGTTGCTGAAACGCCACAAAAAGGTATTTAGATTTTCTGAAATCTTTTGTTCTGTCTATATAATACATAACAGCTCTTTGGACATCTAGAGTGTGAAGAGCTCTTTCATCAACTGAATCTGGCTGCGGAAAGAAGACTGTCAATTCCACTGACTGACTCAAGTGAAATGGTGAAACCACTTTGGGTAGGAATTTTGGGTTTGTCCTATGTACTATTTTGTGTTTGTGGATTTGGAAGAAAAGGTTCTTCTAAAGTGAATGCTTGAATTTCACTAACTCTCCTAAGTTATTGCTACTAAGGAAGCCACTTTCCATGCGAGAACTTGGAGAGTGCAATAATGCATGGACTCAAATGGTGGACCAATAAGCCTTGTGAGCACAATATTAAGATTCCAGGAAGGAGCGGGTGGAGCTCTAGGTGGAATAACTCTTTTAAGGCCTTCTATATAAGCTTTTATGACAGGAATCCTAAACAGAGAAGTATGCTGTCTGTTTTGGAGATAGGCTGATATTGCCGTTATAGTAATTTTAATAAATGAATATGCAAAATTTGCTTTTTGTAAGTAAAGCAAATAACATACAATATCTTGTACTGATGCTTTGAGTGAGTCAATGTTTTTGGGATGACAGTAATATACAGAACATTTCCATTTAGATGCATAGCTCTGTCTAGTTGTAGGTTTACGTGCTTCTTTTAGAATGTCCATATATTCTGATGGAAGCTGTAAGTATCCAAACTCTGACCTCAGGAGCCAAATCGCTAGGTTGAGCATACTGGTATTGGGGTGCCTGATCTCTGACCTTTGTTTTGAGTCAATAGGCCTGGTCTGTTTGGGAGCTTGTGATGTGGTAGTACAGATAGGACCAACAGTGTTGTGTACCAGTGTTGACGTGCCTACGTGGGAGCTATCAGTATCATAGTGAGGGAGGTGTGACGGATTTTGTTGACCAGAAATTGAATTAGTGGGAGGGGGGAAAAGCATAAGCAAATATCCCTGACCAAATGATCCATAGAGCATTGCCCTTGGATCGAGGGTGTGGTTACCTGGATGCGAAGTTTGGGCAATTTGCTTTTTCGCTTGTTGTGTGGTGTTCCCCACATGCAAAAGTACTGTTGAATCACTTGTGGGTGAATTTCCCATTCATGTATTTGTTGCTGCGTCCTGCTTAAGAGGTCCGCTAGTTAGTTGTGCATCCCTGGGATATACTCTGCTAGTAGCTGAATACAATGGTAAATTGCCCATTTCCAAATTGTCTGTGCTAGAAAGGACAATTTGTCACTGTGTCCTTTCCTCGGGATCTGCACGCCGCCTAACAAATGGCCCACCTTCCGGCGTCACCAACTCAGAAAGCTATTATAGCACAGAGTTATGATGAAGCCAGTCGGGGGGGGAAGGGAATTAGGGTAAGGAACAGCAGGGAGAGAGATCTGAAAAGGAAAAATGGTTAAGCATGTATGTATATACTTGTTCATAACCGCATTAACATTCAATTATACATTTAGACAAAGGCGTCTCCGTGAATGCAAGTGTTGAGACTCTTATGGAATAAGCAAAGGCGTCTTAGTGGATGCAGGTGTTGAGACCCTTATGGAACAGACAAAGGCATCTCCGTGGATGCAAGTGTTGAGACCCTGATGGAATAAACAAAGACGTCTCCGTGAATGCAAGAGTTGAGACCCTTATGGAATAGACAAAGGCATCTCCGTGTGTGCAAGAGTTGAGACTCTTATAAAATAGACAAAGGCGTCTCCGTGGATGGAAGTGTTGATAGAATCATGATACTTCAGAATGTCATGAGCCTTAGACCAAACTGGGCGTGGCCCTTCTCTGAATCATGGAACAAGAACAATTAGTAAAATCATGATACCTCAGGATGGCATGAGCTCTAGGCAAAAAACTGGGCGTGGCCCTTCTCTGAATCATGGAACAAGAACAATTGGTAGAATCATGTTACTTCAGGATGTAATGAACTTTAGACAAAACTGGGCGTGGCCCTTCTCTGAATCATGGAACAAGAACGAACTGAGACCTCTGAACCTTGAGAAGGCAAGAGCTTGGACCATGGACATACTCTGAACATCAATCATGCAACTACTATGCATTCATAAACACAAAACGTTTGGTCTCAGCCTAGAAATTCGCAAAGACTTAAATATGTATCTCACATATCATCAAAGACTTAAACATGTATTTCACATATTATGCTTCCAAAAACAATGAAACTATGATTTGCTTATCTTTGAAATGTTTTCACATTTGCCACCTAGGCCTGAAAGTTTTACTCATGTAAACTGAAGCGCCTTGATTATTGGACCAAGGGTGCTTTTCTTATGTGAACTGAAGCGCTTTGATTGCTGTGCCAAGGGCGCTTTACTCCTGTGAACTGAAGCGCTTTGAATGCTGTGCCAAGGGCGCTTTACTCCTGTGAACTGAAGCACTTTGAATGCTGTGCCAAGGGTGCCTTACTCCTGTGAACTGAAGCGCTTTGAATGCTGTGCCAAGGGCGCTTTACTCATCTGAACTGAAGCGCTTTGAATGCTGTGCCAAGGGCGCCTTACTCCTGTGAACTGAAGCGCCTTGATTGCTGTGCCAAGATTGCTTTACTCCTATGAACTGTAACGCTTTGATTGCTGTGCAAAGGGCACTTTACTTCCTGTGAACTGAAGCACTTTGAATGTCATGTCAAGTGCGCTTTACTCCTGTGAACTGAAGCGCTTTGAATACCATGTCAAGTGTGCTTTACTCCTGTGAACTGAAGCGCTTTAAATGGCGTGCCAAGTGCGCTTTACTCCTGTGAACTGAAGCGCTTTAAATGTCATGCCACGTGCGCTTTACTCCTAGGAACTGAAGCGCTTTGAATACCATGCCAAGTGCGCTTTACTCCTGTGAACTGAAGCGCTTTAAATGTCGTGCCCAGGGTGCTTTACCAGTGTGGCCTGAAACGCTTTGCTCGTTATGCTAAGGGGCGCTTTACCTTTTGGAAATAACGACTTCCTTCAAACTTGGATTCAGCAAGGCCTTACCGCTACGAGTACGACCTACTCGTTTTTTAATGCACCATGGAAACAAGGATACTTCGGTTGGATGACACTCTGCCATTCAGGAACTCTGCCCTTCTCCAGAGAAACCCCCACGAGGTCTGGCTGCATCAAACTCTTCAAAATAGTGAGCAACGTGCTTGGGTGTGGCTGGGCTTTATAGGCCTGCCACACCCCAAGATGGCTGCTTACTATAAAAACATGGGAATTGTAGTCCCTTCATGGAATAGCACTAAGTGCATCTTGTCCACCAATGACCTGAACCTGCTGCTCTATGAGCTTTGCCACAGGGCAGACGACGTTGATGGCCACCTTTGGAGCAAGAGGGGATGACAAGTGGTGCGCAGAAAGCACAGCAGAGCCGCGCAGCGGAATTTCGGGCAGGACCTGGACCACGCATGGTTCTATTCCTGACACAATTGAGATGAGTGTGTCTCCACCTGTTTTTGCAGATAATACATTGTCATGTTGTCTTTCTTTATTAACACTGTTTTGTATGTGAACTGGGGCTTGAACGCTTTGAGTGCTAAGAACACTGCTAGCAATTCCAAGTGGTTAATGTGGTAAGTTTGTTGGATTGAGTCCGGTTGTCCCTGTATTGTAAGATTGTTGAGATAGGCCCCCCCCAACCGGTCATTGATTTATCTGTGGTGATTATGGTCTGTGGCACAGGGTCGTGAATTGGCAGCTCTTTTGATAAGTTGATGTGATTCCACCATTGCAGAGAGTGGTAAGTTTGGTGGTCGAACAATACTAGATTGTGAAGTTGACCCTGTGCCTGATACCGTTGTGAGAGACACTGTTGTAGGGGCCTCATGTTTAGACGTGTATTGGGTACTATTGCTATGCACAATGCCATAATTCCCAACAGTTTCATAATAAACTTTACTGTGTAAGTTTGACTGTATTGCAGCTGAGATATGAGATTGTGAAACGCTTGAATTCTCTGTGGGTTTGGGTAACCTAATGCTGACTGAGTGTTCAGAATTGCTCCCAGATATGGTTGTATTTGTGCTGGTTGTAGGTGAGATTTCTGGTAATTGATTGTGAACCCTAGACTTTGTAGGGTATTGACTGTGCACTGTGTGTGGTGTTGACAGGTCTGAATGGTGCTGCCTTTTATGAGCCAGTTGTCCAGATGTATGGGAATATGGAAGTAAGCATCTTTTAGGTCTAATGCTGTCATGTTGTCCTGCTTTTGTAGTAAGGGGATGACATCCTGAAGAGTGACCATGTGGAAATGCTCTGAGAGAATGTATTGATTGAGGGTTCTGAGACTGAGGATTGGTTTGAGAGTACCATCCTTCTTTGGTATTAGGAAGTATAGAGAATATACTCCTGTCCCTTGTTGAGGTACAGGTATGATCTCTATTGCACCTTTTAGTAGAAGTGATTGTACCTCCTTTATAAAACAAAATTGGTGTTCTAGAGAAAGCCTGTGTGAGCAAGGGGAAATATTTGGTGGAGTAGAGATGAGTTCTAGGCAATAACCATTGTGGATAATTGACAGCACCCATTGAGCCGATGTAGTGTTGTGCCCTTGATGGTAGAAATGTTGCAGGCTTCCTCCCACAGGAGATGTATACTGTGTGGGGATGCTGAGAAAGTCACTGTTTTGATGAGGCAGAGGCGCCTCTTGTAGCAGTGGATTTCCCACTATCTCTAAAATTGTTTCCTCTATAGGATCCTTTGAAAGACCCTCTAGAATAATATTGTTGTCCCTGATTTTGTTGAGACAAAGAGGCCTCTGATGTTGAGGGTTTAAAACTACCTCTGAAGTGGCACCTGCCAAAGTACTCTGAAGTGGTGTTGCGTAAAGGGCACCCATGGCCTTAGCTGTGTCAGAGTACTTTTAATTTTTTTTCTATGGTGGTATCTACCTCTGGTCCAAATAACTGTTGTTTATTAAAAGGCATATTAAGTACCGCTTGTTGTATCTTGGGTTTGAACTCGGACGATCGCAACCAAGCATGTCTCCTGATGATTATGCTAGTGTTCATAATCCTAGCTGCGGTGTCTGCTGCATCTAAGGCGGATCTAATTTGGTTGTTGGAGATAGCCTGTCCTTCTGCAACTACCTGCTGAGCCCTTTTTTGGTGTTCCGCTGGTAGATATTGCAGGAACTTCTCCACCTCATCCCAATGGGCCCTAGCGTATCTGGCTAAAAGAGCCTGGGAGTTGGCAATTCTCCAATGATTTGTAGCTTGAGTTGCTACTCTCTTGCCTGCTGCATCAAATTTACAGCTTTCCGTATCGGGGGTAGGAGCATCCCCAGTGGACTGACTATTTGCCCTCTTGCTTGCTGCACTAACAACAATTGAATCAGGTGGCAATTGTTGAGTGATGACGAATGGATCTGATGGTGCAGCTTTGTATTTTTTGTCCACCCTTGGTATGAGTACCCTAGTCTTTACTGGCTCTTTAAAAATGTCATCAGCATGTTTAAGCATGCCTGAAAGCATTGGTAGGCATTGGTACTTTTTGTGTGTAGAAGATAGCATGTTAAATAAAAATTCATCCTCTATGGCAGCTTCCTTCTCTCTGGCCCAGCCGTGACGGAGAGGACCATGGGGGTCCGGCTGGTCGGCCGCAGTCAGGCTCACGCGCTCAAGACCGTGGAAGGTGTGGAAGTTGTCAGAAACACAGAAACTCTGTGAGTCACCCATAGGACCAGCGCATGCTCTGCTCTATCTCTAGTTCTGCCTTGCTGGACGTGCGTGGCTCTGAGGGGTTGATGTGGAGGGGTCAGTTTTGTCGAAAACCCTACAAGCCTCCACAAATGTGAACATCGGCAAGCTTATGCACAGATAAGGCCTGCTGATCTGCTTCTGTCTTCTGCCTATGTGGCGGTCTCGAAGCACCAAAGGGAAGTAGAAGCAGGAGGGGGTGGATAAGCAGAACTCTGCGACAGACTGTGTTCCTCACTCTCTGCGCCCTGAAGTCTACGAGCCATACAACAGGGAAAATCACAAGTGCCGCAAGTCAAAAATAGTTAAGGAGCTACTGGAGCTAAAAGAGCTAAAAAGAGCCAAAAGGGGGGCTACATAGCACTCCTTAGTACAACAACATTGCATCATTGCATGGTACTACAAGTAGTCACCTGCGACTGCTGTGGTACAGATTATTCCTTCAAGCATGCTCGTGCCCGTCCGGCCTGCGGTGACAAAGCAAAATAAAGTGTGTGGTCGGGCAGGGGGTGAGGCGGCGCTCAATTGTGTTGAGGCAAGCGGCTAAATTAAACTAACCAGCATTTTCTCTATGGTGAACACTAAGCAACCACTTAAGAACTACGCAAGAAAGCATGTAAATATCCAATGCAACCATTCAACGTGCCATTGAGAGATAAGCCATACAACAGCGTACCTTTAGCTCACCACTAAGGACACCTCCCGGGACTTCCAGCCAGCCAGCTACCCGAATAAACAACTTGAGCAAACCCTTGCCCTAAGTTTCCTCATCGCCTGTGTCTTCCCTGGGAGGGGGGCAGGTATAGGAGCAGGAGAAGGGAACAAGGCAGGAACCAAGGCCAGGAGGAAAATCAGTACAACTATCAACACTAAACTTGCAGGGAACCTTGAATCCCCCGAGGCCGGAACCTAAGATACAAAGGGCACAGAAAAAACAGAAAAATTGGAAAAAGCAAAGAACTCTCAAAATATTTGGGGGCTGTTGGAAACCGTCTCACAGGATCTTTTCTATACGTAGGGCTTGTGGCAAGCTGCAGAGACAACCAGTAACAGCAGAACATCTTCTGCCAGAACCTGGGTCTCAACCTCAATCCAGGCTCAAGGGACTGAGGCTGTCAGATCGCTTAAACATGCTCAAAATGGGAGCATTGAAAGAAGATGAAGGCAGGTGCCCCACTATCCCCATAAGCCATGCAACCTTTACAAGGATCACTACAATCGATATTGAACCCATTGAAACGAATAATCACGAGGGAGACGACAACAAGCCGGTCGCTGAGGCAGACCATTTGCCGGCAGATGGGCTCAAAGTCCTGCCTGAAGGATCACAAGATAGGTCTTACGTGAAAAGTTCCAAACACTAAGAAAACATAAATACATAATTAGTTTACAAGAGCGAGGAGTGGGTTAGGGGAATCCACCAAATATATGGATAATCAAGACACAGAGATTGTTCCTTTTGCTGTCCCTCCTCCAGCGACATTGGAGCCTGATCCACACAAACTGAGCAAGAACAAGGCTTTGCTAGCTGTGCTACAACCTTCAGCCTGGATGCAGCAATTACTGGAGAATTGTTATAACTGGCAGATACTGCAATAGGAGAGAGTAGGGACAGCTTTAATAACAACAGTAGAATAACCATTATCAACATTAGCCCAGTGAACCTTGACTGCAGACCTGAGGCAACCAGAACAGCTCCCATGGCAGCAAAATCCACCCAGCTGAATAGGGGTCAGGCTGCATCTCCAGGCAACAACAAACGGCAAATAGTGGAAGAGAAACATTCAGTCGGCACAATCACAACCAGTGGAAATCCATGCGCAAGAAATCACTGGCAATACCCAGTCCTGCTCTACCCCCCTACAAGGTGCAAAGGAAATCCCCCAGGCGTTGCGCACTGCAACAGGACAGGGTGGCTGGACATTGCAAGAAACAAGTGGGGAAATGCCCAGTCATGAAGATGGGACTAGGAGGACCTATGAGGAGGCCAGGGGGAAAGGAAAATTCGCCCAATGAGGAGCTGGGAGAAGCGGGCAGATCAGGCTATATTATAAATACCATCAATGCCTCGCTCCTAGCTGCAGTTAAAGCACTTACTTGGCAGTCTCAAGATGGAGATCCATCTAGAACTAACCCACATGCTGGCTCAAAGCATACTCACGCTCAACAACAAATTGAACTCACTAAGTGGAAAGCTAGACAAGTGGGGTAACAGATGGAAAGATGGAAATGCGGATGGAAGGGAGTCGCAACCATCACATAATAGACAAGCTTTCGACCCTGCCAGACTTTCTAACTAGCCTCATCCATCACTGCAAAGGGGGAAAGGAAAATTCACCCAATGAGGAGCTGGGAGAAGCGGGCAGAACAGACTATGGGGGTCATTACAACATTGGCTGTAAAAGCCGCTTACTGCCATGCAGAAGACCGCCAACACACCACCGCGGCTGCAGAATTCCGCCACAGTCATTATGACCCACAGCTCGGAATCCGCCAAAATCCAGACACCCACACAAGTCCGCCACACCAATGTTCAGTGATAAACTGGCGATAACAAAACCTCCACCGTCACGCCAACAGGAATACGCCCACACTATCACGACCCACGAATCCACGGGGCGGTCTTTCAACCGCGGTATTCCATTGGCGGTACACACCACCGCTCTCAAAATACACACACATTTACAAAACACTACCACATTGGACAATTACAAATACACACACCTGATACACATACACACTCCACACCCACACACTCAATACAATATAAAACACACACCCACATCCCCTTACAACCACAATTGCGACTGAAGGCCAGAGAGAGACACCACCATCTACAATCTAGCATCCCCAGGCACTCAACACCATCACTCACACAACATCCAAGCACCTCACACAACACACCTCTAAATATCACCCCACACATCACAACACACACCACCCCACACATCACCCACACCACCCCATGGCACCGCAAAGACACCCCAGGTTCTCTGAGGAGGAGCTCAGGGTCATGGTGCAGGAAATCATCCGGGTAGAACCTCAGCTATTCGGATCACAGGTGCAGCACACCACCATAGCTAGGAAGGATAAGTTACTTACCTGTAAATCCTAGTTCTCTTCCAGGGGTATCCTCATCAAAGTCATAAACATTGAATATTCCCGCCCTTGTGCGGGGACCCCGGAGCATACATCAAATACACACATATAAAGTATGAAATATGCATGAAAAATATATATATAGCATTTTTAGTAGACATAACTTTCATACTAAACTTATATATACATGTGTAAAACGGCAATGCAGGCTATAATCATAAACAGGCTAAAATGCTTTATTTCTAAGTTTTTTTTTTTTTTTTTTATCATAATAAAAATTACAATAGAGAATAAATATCTACCCAAGCCCCCAAAACTGGGCTTAGGGAAATAAGCAGTAGTAATCACTAGAGAAAAAAAAAGAGAAAAAACTACATTGAAAAACAATGGAGCATTCTTAGCCAATAGGCTGCATGCAGGTTAACACAGGAGAACCATAAAAACGTTGGCACCGTGCCTTTAAGACCCTGAGCACCTCCAGTATCCCACCATGCCTCAGGGGTGAAGGAGAGGTGACAGTTGGTTCACAGTTAGGTCAGTACTTTTTTACGGTGATAACCTGCGTAACGGATTCGAAAGACAGTGTGTCCTGCACTTTTGGAGACGTGCGTCCGGGGAGGAGGGTGGGTTGTTTATGACTTTGATGAGGATACCCCTGGAAGAGAACTAGGATTTACAGGTAAGTAACTTATCCTTCTCTTCCAGGGGATCCTCATCAATAGTCATAAACATTGAATAGATTAGCAAGCCCATCCCTAAACTCTGCGGACTGTCTAATAGAAGTGCAGGAAGAGATTTGTATCATGCAAATAAATTTCTCAGAGAGGCCTGCCCCACTTGGGCATCTGCTCTTGCATCCGAGTCCAAACAGTAATGTCTAGTAAATGTATGTACAGACTTCCATGTAGCAGCCTTACAAATCTCAGATATTGGAACATTGTTAAGGAGGGCAGCAGTAGCCGCTTTTCCCCTTGTGGAATGCGCTTTAGGTCTACCTAGTAGTTGTTTGTTAGCCAACTGGTAAGCATTAACAATACAAGAAACTATCCATCTTGATATTGTTCGTTTAGATGCTGCCTCTCCTGTCCTCAAATGACCATAATTTACAAACAAGTGGTTGGAATGTCTAATCAGTTTTGTTTTATCCAAATAAAATTTCAACACTCTTTTCAAATCTAGGGAGTGCAACGCCTTCTCCGCCGGAGTCTCCGGATTAGGGAAGAAAGTCGTTAAAGAGATAGTCTGATTGATGTGGAATTCTGACACCACCTTTGGTAGGAATGATGGGTGAGTTCGCAGAACCACTCTATTGTCGTGAAAAACAGTGTACGGTTCTTTGGAAGACAAAGCCTGAATTTCACTGACCCTCCTCGCGGAAGTAATGGCTACCAAAAAAGCCGTCTTCCACGTAAGATGTTGCAAAGAGGCTTTGTGTATAGGTTCGAAAGGAGAGCCCATAAGTTTTGACAATACTATGTTCAGTTCCCATGGAGGAGAGGGTCTCCTAATGGGCGGAAAAACTTTTTTCAAACCTTCTAAGAAATCCTTGACTACTGGTTTCGTAAAGAAGGATTCCTGAGAAGGTGACGTACGATAGGCTGTAATGGCAGACAAATGTACCTTAATAGATGATACCTGCAGACCAGACTTTGCCAGATGAAGTAAGTACGACAATATGACATCCTCCTGAGCCTGTATGGGATTCTGACCTTTTTGACAGCACCATATGTAGAACCTCTTCCACTTAAAAGCGTAAGAACGCCGCGTGGAAGGTCGTCTGGACTCTTTCAAGATGTTCATGCACTCCTGCGAGAGCCCTAGGTGCCCATAATGCAGGAATTCAGGAGCCATGCTGTCAAGCTCAGAGAGGGTAGGTTGGGATGCAGAACCCTGCCCTCCATCCTGCTCAGAAGATCCGGTCTGCACGGCAGCCTCCTGTGAGGTTGTTCCGATAGGTTGAGGAGATCTGTGTACCAGAATTGACGGGGCCATTGCGGTGCTATGAGAATCATTCTGGTGCTGGATCTGTAAAGTTTGTTGATCACTACCGGTATGAGGGGAATCGGTGGAAAGGCGTAGAGAAATATCCCTGACCAGTCGATCAACAGGGCATTCCCTCGAGATCCCGGACGGTAGAACCTGGATGCGAAGTCTGGGCATTTCTTGTTTACTTCGTCCGCGAAGAGATCCAATTGAGGCCGACCCCATAGAGCGAAGATTTCTTCGACGACTTCGTCGTGTAGGACCCAATCGTGGGCGTCCTCTAGGTGTCTGCTCAGGAAATCTGCTTCCACATTTTGTTGACCTGGCAGGTGAACCGCTGTAAGAGACATTCCTCTGGCCAGGAGCCAATGCCATATTGTTTGGGACTCTCGAGATAGGGGTAGGGATCTCGTTCCCCCCTGTCTGTTCAGATAATACATTGTTGTTGTATTGTCCGTTTGTATTAGGAGAGACTTCCCCTGAATCGATGGAGCAAAAGACTTGAGAGCCAGATGGACCGCTCTGAGCTCCAGTAGATTGATGTGGTACTTCTTTTCGTTGTCGGACCACAGGCACTGAGCTTGAAGGGGACCCAGATGAGCCCCCCATCCCTGAAGAGACGCATCTGTTACCAGAATGTCGGATGGAATTACCTGGTGAAACGGAGCACCTACTGACAGGTGAGGTCTGTGCATCCACCATTGCAATGACTGACGTGCCGCTATTGGTAGCCGCACTCCGTCCTCCGAGCGACCTGTCCTTTGGCTCTAGTTGTTCTCCAACGCCTCTTGGAGGGGCCTCATGCGCAGCCTGGCATTTGGGACAATGAAATGCATGATGCCATGGAGCCCAGCAGAGATGTCACCTGACGGGCCGTTGGTGCGTCAGATTTTAACAGGTCTTGACACTTCCTCTTTATTGATAATAGTCGTTCCTCCGAAGGTTACACTCTTTGGAGCTCTGAGTTCAGTATAGCTCCCAGGTAGTGGAGGTTCTGTGTTGGAATCAAGGTGGACTTTTAGTAGTTGACTTGAAGACCTAGAGACTCGAAAACCTTGAGCACAATGTCCCGATGGCTTCTCGCCTGATCCGGAGAGGAAGCTTTCAGTAACCAGTCGTCTAGGTATGGGTAGACGAAGATTTTTTGTTTTCGAAGATGTGCCGCTACCACTGCCACACAATTCGAGAAGACGCGGGGGGCAGACTTCAGGCCGAATGGTAGCACTCTGAACTGATAGTGTTGTGAGGCTATCTGGAAGCGCAAGAATTTCCGATGCTTGGGAGCTATCGGGATGTGAAAATATGCATCCTGCAGGTCGATGGAGCACATCCAGTCTCCCTGATGTAGTTGAGGGAAAATCTGGTGAAGAGCCAGCATCCTGAACTTCTGTTTTCTTATGTACTTGTTCAGCAGCCGTAAGTCCAGAATTGGTCTGAAAACGCTGTCTCGGCCTTTTTTCGCCACTAGAAAATAACGGGAGTAAACCCCATTTCCTCTGTGCGCAAGTGGAACCTTTTTTATTGCCTTCTTTCGTAAGAGGGCGAGAGCCTCTTTGCGCAGCAGGTTGAGATGAGATGGATTGCATTTGGCTGGTGGCAAGTGCGGTGGAGGTTGTCTGAAAAGAAGAGAGTAGCCATTTTCGACAATGTGGAGCACCCATTTGTCTTTTGTGATAGAGTGCCACTCGTGAAGAAAATCTGTGATACTTCCCCCCACCGGAGTGGTGTACAGTGTCGAGGGAAGCGAGATCTCATTGTTTGGCCGGCGCTTTCGGTGTGGACTGCTGAGGTCTACTTGACCCTCGTTCCCTTGTGGCCTTACGAGCCTGAAAAAGAGGGCGTCCCTGCCTTTGCTGTGGCCTCTGGGACCAGTGAGGGGTTTGAACCCTCTGCTGGAAAGGGCACCTGTCATAAGGCCTATACCTCCGCCTGAAGTCCTTCTTCCTCTCCAGGCCTACTGCCCTCATGGTGTCCACTTCGGTCTTCATGCGTGCCATTTCGTCATCCGTATGGGTACCAAACAGCGAGTTCCCATTGAAAGGGAGATTTAAGATGCGCTGTTGAGCTTCCTGTTTTAAACCAGTCAGTCTCAGCCAGGAAGACCTTCTTGCACAGATTCCATGTGCGTACCCATGCGCAGCTAAGTCTGCTCCATCCACCGCTGCGCTGATGACTTGGTTGGATACCAGACATCCCTCTTGCAGGATTTCTTGGAAGTCCTGTCTGTCTTCCCTGGGCAACTTTTCTGTGAACCTGTTGAGGGAGTCCCACAGAGAACGGTCATACCTGCCCAGGAGTGCAGAAGCGCTGGAGACCTTGATTAAGGATGCCGCTGCGCCGCACATTTTTCTCCCCAGAGAGTCAAGATGCCTGCTCTCTTTGTCCGGTGGGACCGTGGAGGATGATGCCACTGAGTGGGTTTTTCGTGCTGCGGCCAATATTACTGAGTCCGGTGGCGGATCCGTTCTTAGAAATAAAGGGTCCTGTTCAGGCGCTTTATATTTTTTCAAAATTCTCGCCGGAGCAGATTTGAGGGTGGCTGGCGTCAAAAAAGTGTCCATGGTCGGCTGCAACAGACCAGGCACTAGCGGCAGTAGCTTTTTTGAAGCTGTTCTATGTTGCAGAGTCTCAAAAATGACTGACGAGGAGGTAGATGGTTCTGGAACCTCTATATTTAACTTCTGCGCTCCCCTTAAAAGCACCTCATTAAAAGTGGTGATGTCATCCGCTGGTGAGACCCAAGCTGGTGGAGAATCTGTTAAGGTGGGGGAGTAACGCCCGACGGATGATCCTGACGACGACCAAGAGGGCGATCTTCTGTGTTGTGATTTTGACCTAGATAGTCGTTGGGAACGTGACCTGCTGCGAGACGCTGTAACAGAGCGCCCAGGCCTCGTGGTCGGTTGACGCGGAGCAGAACTAGCCCGTCCTGCCCGCGCTGTCGGTGATGGTGTTCTCGGAAGAGAGGCAGTAGGCGAGTACATTCGTGAATACTGCGAATCCGGGGAGGCCGCTGGTCTATTAAGGCTCTCCAACCATCTTGGTGATAAGTTGATGGGTGAAACATGCCCCAATGATGCCGCTCTCGAACGAGATGAATCGGTCCGTATGGAGACCACTGGAGATGGTGCGGCCTTGTCTGCTGGAGGGAGGCGATGTTCTACTCCCTGCGAGACAGGTAAAACCTGTGTCGACGGCTGTGCCGACGTCGAAGGGCGCCCCACCGGTTGTTCTTGCCGTGACGTTGAGTGTCTCGACGTTGAGTGACTCGACGTAGAGTGTCTTGACGTCGAACTGCGATCTTTGGACCTAGACCTACTCGCCGTCGTGTGCCTCGACGTGGAGCGGTGGGAGGCCGACGGCGGATGGTGCTCTTGCCGTCGTGGTTATCTCAACGCCGTGTCTCTTGACGTCGGGGGGCGTGAGGTCTTCGGCGGAGAACGGGCACGCCGGTGATGGCTCGACGTCGATCAGCGGGCTGCCGTCGACGGAGATATGCCCCTGTGATGGCCATGTTCCCTCGACGCCGTATACTTCGACGTCGGGCGGGTCGCCGTTGACGGCGATCTATGGCGGTGAGATGGTGGCAGCGACGACGTCGACGGGGAACAAACAGGTACTTTCCTACCTGCTGAAGTCGACCTAGCCATTCTCTCCTGGGAGTGGCCTGTTGGCTGCCTGGGAAGCGAAGAGGATGATGTTTTCTGCCTCTCGTGAAGCCCATGAAGCCTGATCTTTTCTCTGTCCTTCAGAGTCCTCTTTGACATATTCTTGCAGTGTTTGCAAGTGTCAGGGCAGTGACTCTGAGGCAGGCACACAATACAAAGAGTGTGTGGATCTGACTGGGCCTTCTTCTTCCCACAAGAAGGGCATTTGACAAAAAGGGAAGGCATTTTTCTGTCAGGAAAAAACTGCCAAACTCAGAC
Source organism: Pleurodeles waltl (assembly GCF_031143425.1). NCBI lineage: Eukaryota > Metazoa > Chordata > Amphibia > Caudata > Salamandridae > Pleurodeles > Pleurodeles waltl. The sequence continues at coordinate 480,203,316 of NC_090449.1, read as the reverse complement.
AATGATGTTATATGTCGAGTAAAACAGGAAAAAACGCTGTTTTAAAGTATTTTTCTGAGAAAAACTCAGAAAAACTGAGAGCTCAATGCTCCAGGATCCTCTCAGAAGAAGCCGGAAAAAAGAACTGACCTAACTGTGAACCAACTGTCACCTCTCCTTCACCCCTGAGGCATGGTGGGATACTGGAGGTGCTCAGGGTCCTAAAGGCACGGTGCCAAAGTTTTTATGGTTCTCCTGTGTTAACCTGCATGCAGCCTATTGGCTAAGAATGCTCCATTGTTTTTCAATGTAGTTTTTTCTCTTTTTTCTCTAGTGATTACTACTGCTTATTTCCCTAAGCCCAGTTTTGGGGGCTTGGGTAGATATTTATTCTCTATTGTAATTTTTATTATGATTAAAAAAAAAAAACTTCATAGAAATAAAGCATTTTAGCCTGTTTATGATTATAGCCTGCATTGCCGTTTTACACATGTATATATGAGTTTAGTATGAAAGTTATGTCTACTAAAAATGCTATATATATATTTTTCGTGCATATTTCATACTTTATATGTTTGTATTTGATGTATGCTCCGGGGTCCCCTTGCACAAGGGTGGGAATATTCAATGTTTATGACTATTGATGAGGATCCCCTGGAAGAGAAGATGGAGCTATGGTGAAGAATCGTGGACAGGGTCAACGCAGTGGGACAGCACCCAAGAACTAGGGATGACATCAGGAAGAGGTGGAACGACCTACGGGGGAAGGTGCGTTCCGTGGTCTCAAGACACCACCTTGCGGTTCAGAGGACTGGCGGCGGACCCCCACCTCCTCCCCCACAACTAACAACATGGGAGGAGCAGGTCTTGGCTATACTGCATCCTGAGGGCCTCGCAGGAGTAGCAGGAGGAATGGACTCTGGTAAGTCAAACCTTTAACTACTTCATCCCCCAACCACCTGCATGCTATCACATACCCCCACCCTCGCCCTCACCCCCATCACTCCAACTCCTCACATATGTCCCAATATCACAAACCACACATCCCAAACCCAAGCCCTGCATGTAACACCAAAGCATGGACATCCATCACAAAAGCATGGCCACTGCACATACCCATACACCCCCCCCCAAACCCTTATCACACAAGGTCCTACATAGGAATGCAAGCACTGTGGTACAGGGTCACCCAGCCATTGCCCACCATGGCACAAACAGATGCAATAATCATGCCTTTACACCCCTACAGGACCCCTACCCAACGTCACCGGACAGGAGGGTCCAGATATGTCCACTCCACCCACAGAAGAGGCCCACAGTGATGACAGCAGCTCTGTCCAACTGGATCTAGATGACCAGCCCGGCCCATCTGGGACCTCAGGACAGTGGGTCCCCTCACACTGGCACAGGCCACTACAGAGCTTCCCCCCTCTGGAAACACCAGCACAGCACCCACCCAGCGGGACCATACCTCTGTCCCCAGGACACGTCAATCAGCAGTGTGTCCACCACTACAGGGAACCCAGGCTAACCCACCACCCCAACAACACCAGGGACCTGGAGGCAGTGGTAGTGGGCACACGGTTCAGGGGACAGAGGCACAGGAACACAGGGGAACTGGGAAGGCTGCTGTGCGACAGGGGGAGGACAGGCCCAGGTAACCCACTCTCCACGAGGCCCTCTCCAACATCATGGGAGCCTACCACCATTCCCAGGAGACGATGGCGACGGTACTGGCCAGACCCAACGGCTGCAGGAGGAACAGTATTTGGGGTTCAGGGAGGAACTCAAATCCATCAATTCCACCCTGGGAACCATTGTAGGGGTGCTGAAGGAACTTGTCACCACCAGGAGGGACACTGGCAAAACAAGGGGCCACTGACACTAGCCTGGACGATGAACTGCCCACCACCTCTGCCGGCGCTAGTGGACAGGAGGCACCGCCACAGGACCACCACACCAGCACCCCACCCCCTGCAGATGGAGAACCACCCCGCAAGCGGTCCCTGAGATCCAGGACAAAGACAGAGAACAATGCCAAGACCCCTGTCAAGAAATGAGACCACCCTGATTGTCATCCTTCTGTCCCACTTTGTCACCCTGTCCATACTTAAACTGCCCCAGGTCCACTTCCTATGCCCCTTTGGAGAATGCAACTGTGAGACTAATAGACTGGACTCTGCCATGGACATTCCTCCACCATCACCCCTGGCCATTTTACAACCCCCTCCACTATTTAGCACTTAAATAAACACCCTTAAATCACAAAACAATCTGGAGTCAGTCTGTGCTTTCACAATTGTGTATTTGCAATAACTGAGGGAAATAGCAATGTCCATTCTATTGTCAACATACCTATGTCACACAGCTCTAGTCCATGCTGAAGAAAGCAGATGTCACACAGTGGGACCCACATCTGTGAAATCGAAAGGAAAAGTGACAACTCAGTGACCATACACTGGGTGAAAATGACAGACAGATGAGAGGTAGTAGAATTAAATCAGATGTAGCAGCCAGTTTTGTCTTCTTACCTGTGTCTCACTGGAGGTATTGCAGGATCACCGTGTTCCTGTTGTCTATGTCCTCTTCTTCTGCTTCCTCGTCTTCACTGTCCACAGGCTCCACAGCTGCCACAACACCTCCATCTGGACCATCCTCCTGCAGAAAAGGCACCTGTCATCGCAAAGCCAAGTTGTGAAGCATACAGCAGGCCACGATGATCTGGCACACCTTCTTTGGTGAGTAGAATAGAGAACCACCTGTCATATGGAGGCACCTGAACCTGGCCTTCAGGAGGCCGAAGGTCCGCTCAATAATCCTCCTAGTTCGCCCATGGGCCTTATTGTAGCGTTCCTCTGCCCTTGTCCTGGGATTCCTCACTGGGGTCAGTAGCCATGATAGGTTGGGGTAACCAGAGTCACCTGTAAATGTCGAGGGACAACAGTTAGACACACTAACTCATAGGGACATCCCCAGACACCTAGTCACACTGTATTGGGTCCATGTCCTCACCTAATAGCCACACACAGTGCCTCTGGAGTTGCCCCATCACATAAGGGATGCTGCTATTCCGTAGAATATAAGCGTCATGCACTGATCCAGGAAATCTGGCATTCACATGGGAGATATACTGGTCTGCCAAACACACCATCTGCACATTCATAGAATGGTAACTCTTCCGGTTTCTGTACACCTGTTCACTCCTGCGTGGGGGGACCAAGGCCACATGTGTCCCATCAATGGCACCTATGATGTTGGGGATATGTCCCAGGGCATAGAAGTCACCTTTCACTGTAGGCAAATCCTCCACCTGAGGGAAAACGATGTAGCTCCGCATGTGTTTCAGCAGACAACACTATGGACAACATGTTGGAAAACATAGGCTGGGACATCCCTGATGCTATGCCCACTGTAGTTTGAAAAGACCCACTTGCTAGGAAATGGAGTACTGACAGCACCTGCACTTGAGGGGGGGATTCCTGTGGGATGGCAGATAGCTGACATCAAGTCTGGCTCCAACTGGGCACACAGTTCCAGGATTGAGGTACGATCAAGTCTACAGGTGATGATCACATGTCGCTCCTCCATTGTCGACAGGTCCACCAGCGGTATGTACACCGGAGGATGCCGCCATCTCCTCACATGCCCCAGCGGACGGTGCCTATGGAGGAGAACAGTGAGCAGAGAGTCAACCAACTCTGAGGTACGTAAACACAGCCTAATTGGAAAATATTAGCAAATCGACATATGCCTGTATTAGGGTTTAAGCAAGGCCTAGATATGTGTCCAAAATAATGCCATGTGGCCCCCTGAAATGGCAGCTGCCTGACCTGTAAAGTGGGACAAGGGGATATGAGGTAACTGCGCTGGCATTGTACACCGTCGTGGTAGGTAGTCGAAGACCGCAGCGCAATCCTGCATTGGTTAACATTGGACCCTATGGGTCCCAGGAGCCAATAACGATGTACGCCGGCGGTGACGGTATGCACCGCCGCGGACGTGACTGCCATTTTCTCTCTGTTCAATCACTTGATACCTGATCTTCGACAGGAGAGGACCTACACTGCAAGTGCTGCTGTGACCTCAGTCTGGAAGAGACAATGGCTCGTGTGTCTGGGGAAAGGGCCTCTGCCTTCAGCACGGAGGAGTTGGAGAAACTAGTGGATGGGGTCCTTTCCCAGTACACGCTACTCTACAGTCCTCCAGACAAACAGGTAAGTACACTGTGAGCATGCTGTATGGGCATTGTGGAGTGGTGTGGATGAAAAGATAGGAGGGGGGGTGAGAATGAGGTGTGCATGAAACAACGTGAGTGCATGGCAAGGGTAGGGATGCAGGCCAATGACTGTGACGGTGCGGATGGTAATATCTTCTCCTTTTCCCATGTACCATTCCTGTACGTAAGCGCCCACCAGAAGGAGGACATTTGGCGTGCCATCGCCAAGGAACTCCAGACCCTGGGGGTCTACCACAGACGGAGCACCCACTGCCGGAAAAGGTGGGAGGATATTCGCCGCTGGAGCAAGAAGATGGCGGAGGCCCAGCTGGGGATGGCCTCCCAACTTGGGAGGGGTGCCCGTCGCACCATGACCCCCCTGATGATCAGGATCCTTGCGGTGGCGTACCCGGAGTTGGATGAGCGCTTGAGGGCATCACAGCAGCTACAAGGGGGGGGGGGGGGAGGGGGGGGGGGGGGGGGGGGAGTACACTCATTCTGCTGATTCAGCGCGCATTGGAGGTTTCTGGGTGGGGGAGGTGGGCTGTGTGTTTCCCTAGGCCAGTGTAAGTTTAGTAGGCAAGGTCCCTTCTTAAGGCAGGCCCTGTGGCACCCCACCCCACCTGTGTACAGTGCCAACTACACCTAGTCAGGCTCCTGTGACATCCATGTGTGCAGCAATGGGGCATAGCCTTGTAACCCATTTCCCTGGGATTGATTAGGGAACTCAAAGTGCACGGCGTAGTGCATGGGGCTTCTGTGTCTGTAGTGTCTGCCAACGGTAGCGGTATTGCATGCACTCAACATGTCTGTCTTCTGACTTCCCCCCCTTTTTGTGGTCTCCCCGTTCTTGTGTGCATTAGCATCATCAGGCGGAGAAGCAGTGGCACCGGAGCAGGAGGGAGCTGCATCCCACATGGCTCAGGAGGGCGACACAACGGAGTCTGAATTCACCTGTGGGACAGAGGGCGAAGGGAGCTCCACGGCGGGGACAGGAGCCGAGACCAGCAATACGGACTCCTCCTCTGATGGGAGCTCCCTTACGGTGGCAGGCCCATCTGTGCCCCCTGCATCTACAGGTTCAGCCGCCACGCCCCCTACCAGCACTGCCCTCCCAGCAGCCCCTCAGTGTGTGTCCCGTGCCAGCTCATCCAGGAAGGTGGGCATCTCCTTCGCCCCAGGCACCTCAGCCCCTGCCCCTGTCACCCTTGCTGCCTCAGTGAGGAGGCCATTGACCTCCTCAGGTTCCTCACTGTTGGGCAGTCTACCATTTTGAATGCCATCCAGGGTGTAGAGAGGCAGTTGCAACAAACCAATGCATACCTGGAGGGCATTCATTCTGGTCCGGCAGCCCATCAGCAAGCTTTTCAGACTCTGGCCTCAGCACTGATGGCAGCCATTGTCCCTGTCTCTAGCCTCCCCCCTCCAACTTCCTCCACCCAGACCCAAACCCCTGTACTTCAGCCTATCCCAAGCACACCATCAGACCAGCATGCACACACCTCAACACACAAGGGAAGCTCTGGCAAACATAAGCACCACACATCCCACAGGCACTCACGCAAGCACCATACACATGCAGACAAACCAACATCCACTGCCTCCACTGTGTCCTCCTCCTCCACGTCTCCCTCCTCCATCCCCGTCTCGTCTCCACTCACACCTTCATGCACTACATCCTCAGCCACTACGTCCATCACCAGCACACCCACCACCACACCCAGCTGACGTGCAGTCACCACCCCCACTACCATTCACACATCCCCTGTGTCCTCTACCAGTGTGTCTGTGAGCCCTCCTCCCAAACTACACAAACGCAGCCACACACCCACCCAACAGCCATCCACCTCACGACAGCCTCCAACCCATGCACCTTCACCCAAAGTCAGCAAACGTACACCTCCTACAACCACTACCTCTTCCTCCACTCCCAAACCCCCTCCATCTACCCGTCCCAGTGTTCCCAAAAAACTTTTCCTGCCCAACCTTGACCTCTTCCCCTCACCTACCCCACCCCTTCAGTCTCCTAGGGCCCGCCTCTCCAGGTCCCAACCCAGGACCTCAGCCACAACATCTGCGGAACCAGTGGTGCCAGTAGTAACTGGCTTCTGGAGTGCGCCAGGCAGCAGGGCAGCCAGAGCACGGACAGTCCCCCACCTGTAAAGCACAAAAAGGTGGCCAGTGCCTGGCGGGAGAGAGGAAAGAAATCAGCCACCAAAGCCGCTCCCAGGGGTACAGTTGGGAGTGTGGAGGCAGCTGCGTCACCATCCAAGGTGGGGAAGGGGCACAGTAAAACCAGCAAGTCTGGGAAAATCTGCACAGCGGACAAGACCGCCACCAGCACCGCTGCCCAGGACACCACCATCACCAGCACTGCTGCCCAGGACACCGCCGCCACCAGCACCGCTGCCCAGGACACCACCGCCACCAGCACCGCAGGCCAGTGAGCGCCAAAGATTCCGACGCTACTGAGGCCGCCACGAACTGGATGAAGCACTCTGGGCACAATGCTCCCTCCAGAACCAGTGGAGTTTCACATCCACTACCTCAGTCCTTGGCAGGATGAAGCACTCTGGGCATAAAGCCCCCTCCAGAACCAGTGGAGTATCACATCCACTACCTCAGTCCTTGGCAGGATGAAGCACTCTGGGCACAATGCCCCCTCCAGAACCAGTGGAGTATCACATCCACTCACACAATCCTTGGCAGGATGAAGCACTCTGGGCACAAAGCCCCCTCCAGAACCAGTGGAGAATGTTATCCACTTTAGAGACTGTGGCTTTGCACTCCCCAGGATTGAACAGTGGCAAACCACCCACTGTAGAGACTTGAGAGAGACTGTGGCTTTGCACTCCCCAGGATTGAACAGTGGGCATGGAGCCCCCTTGTGGATCTGGCGTTGTGCACTCATCCGGCTGAGGTGCCCCCCATTCCCTTCCCCCTGAGGTGCCTTTTTTATTTCTATCTGATGCCCCAGCAGTGTTCTCTCCATCTTGTTTGGGTATTGAGTGTAAGCTTCGCCCATTCCTTTTGGGCCCAGTGGTCCACGGACTATGATAGTGGAATACCTTGGGCATGTATATATTTGTTTATAGTGTGAATATCTTAATATATGTATATATTTGTTATTACTGTCTTTGGATATATTACAATCATTCAACTTATTTCCTTTTGTCCTTGCATTCTTCCAGGTGGCGTTGGGGGGTGTAACTGTAATGTATCATGATGTATTAGTGTGTGTGTTGTCGTGGGTGGGGGTGGGAGTGTTGCATGTGTGTGTCCTTCCCCCCTCCCCTGTGTCGTGGGTGCAGTACTAACCGTGGTCTTCGCTGCCGGCGTTCGTGCTCCTGGTAGAGGAGCAGAAAGATATAAGCTGGTAGAATCTGAAGTTCCGGTTCCATGGCGTCCTGGTTCCTCGTGGGATGTGTAGAGGTGAGCGTTTCCCCTGTGTTTTTGTTCGCGGTGAATCCGCCCCGGAAAAGGTGGCGGATTGGCCTGTTGTAATTCTGTGGGCAGTACGTTGTCCTTCACCTGTCTTTTGGCGGTTACCACCGAGGTGTTTGTTTGTACTGCCTTGGCAATCGGAGTGTTAAAGTGGCTGTCTATGTTGGCGGTTTCCGCCACAGTCGTAATTCCATTTTTTTTCCGCCGGGCTATTGGCGGTTTTACCGTCGCTTTAACACCGACCGCCAGGGTTGTAATGACCGCCTATATTATTATAAATACCATCAATGCCTCGATCCTAGCTACAGCTCAAGACCTACCCAATTTTCCAGCTGAGACCGCAAGCTACTCTGGTACCTGAAAACTCTACCCACGCACACACCACCCCAGTAATTGCGGTAGATCAAGGCAGTAAAGGAGAATATAATTTTCAATCAGTCAAAAGCATGGAAGGTAGACATATCGCCTGGTCGTCAGGGCCCACAGTGAATTCTGACCAGGCGACCCTAAAAGCAAAGGTTGCGAACAGGAAATGGATGATCCAATTCCAATAACAAAACAAGCATCCTTACAGACAGGTGAGCCAGAATCTGCATAAGGCCCAGAGCAGCCTATTGTGGGTGAGGGGGGTGATGACTATCGGAAGGGCTATCCCCAAGAAGAAACTTGCGACTCATCAGCCAGATCTAGAGGGGAGGAGGAGCCCCACAGGGACAAAGGCAGCAGGGTCACCCACACATAAATAGTGGGGATTTAAATCTACAAAAAAATGCAACAGAGATGGTATGATGATCCCCGCAACTTGGCATTAACCCCTGGAAGAATCCACGCAAGGATTTACAAATCGACTAATCAGGATAGAATCTACAGGGAGGTGGGTGGCAAGTGCTACGGGATCAAGTCAAGTGAAACAAAAACGTGACTACAAGGCACAGAAATCTATGCAAGAAACAAATCCACCAACAGAGATGGCTCAGGAGCATGCCTGCAGTACAGAACGAAGCCACCGATCACATGCTTATTCAACTATTCAAGAACATCCCATCATACACAGATCAGAGTATGAGCAGGAGCATAATGGGAAACTAAGCACAAACACTGTAAGTTCTCAGGAATTCAACGAACAGCTGGAAATAATATTCACTCCTCTATGCATCACAGGGACATTGGGACATACTTAATAGGTCAAATATCCTGCGGCTGGGAACCTCTCAACAGTAAATCTCAACACATATGCATGCATCAGCCAGAGATAATTACATTAACGACATGGGCTGACCAAGGCACGGTGGAGAGAATATTTGAATATGAAGGATTGCTGGAAAATTGGGGCATAAAAATCAGCAGACCAGAGAAAGAACGCTATAATCAAGTTCTGTCTAAGGGAAATCAATCAACATGCCCAACTAAAAAAACACGTTCAGTGCCTTGAGGGGAACCCGGGAGATAAAACCACTGATGGTAGATGTGAAAATTATCATACAGTTGGCAAAGAACACAGGTGGGACTCAATTTGATGATCCAAGAAATAATTACAGTACACTGGGAGGGTGGGACTGAGACTGACTTCCCGCAGCTCTGACCACCAAAGGGAAAATGCATCTTTAACCATAAAGGGCCCCCTTAAATAAGCAAAGCAAGGTGATTAGGATCAGCTGGAACGTGGCGGGTTTGGCCTCCCTTATGGCTACTCCCAAGATTGAGAGCTTTTTAAAACACGCAGATATAATGTGCTTTCAGGAAACCTGGTTGACGGAGCCACAAACCATACCGGGCTTCATAATAACCCAGTCCCCCACACAAAATAAAAACTTGTTCAAAAGAAATATGGGAGGTCTCACAACCTACATCAAATTATACTTAGCGGCTAAACTGGTACCATGGGAAAAATAGACTATTGATGTCCACGTGATAACCATACATAGCCTTGTCCTTACCAATAAAACAATACCGCTATCAGTTATACATCTGTACATAAATCCCAATTGAGAAAGCAAACAGACGAAGGTCAAATCAATTCTGTCCCTATTAAAGGAATTTCTATACAGACATCTGGACCACGAACATCTAATTGCAGGAGATTTTAATATCCAACATCTTAGACAGGATATGGGGCTCCCTGGTGACTCTACAAGATCAGCCCTAGAAACCTTCTTCAAGGAATAGGAACTGAGAGCGTTGAATTGCAGTAATACAGTAGTGGGCACTCTTATTACGACGTTCAAAAACATCTCCACACTAGATTACATTTTCTTAAGTCCAGCATTACTGAGCAGATGTTTAAGCCATAAGGTTATCAACAGATCCGAAAGCGACCACAACCCCATAGCAATAGATATAGACCTCGAGGCAGTGAGATATTAGTACTACAAGGCCAGCGGTCAGCAATTATCAATGTATGCCCATTGACAAAAAGAATTAAAAGGAACGTGACCTGCAAATCAAAATACGATTTATGGAAGCAGGCCAAAGGCCCATTAAACTTTGAAAGTGAGACAAGCAAGATTAGTGGCCAGTGGGCAAACGTGATAAAGAACTTACACACTTCTTCATGCAGTCCATCGCAGAATGGGTTTGTAGGGATCAAAAGGCTGATATGTTTTCAACATCTAGGAAATATACACAAAGCAAAAGGAAATGCAGGCGAGCAGAAGTGCGGTTAAGAAGGAATAAAACCCCTGAAGCGGAAGCTCTTAGGAGGGAGACGAGGAAAGACTACAAGGAGGCAATATGGAAACTGAAGCACAAGGAGATCGAAGAATGCTGGATCCATTTACATGGACTGCTGCCACCTAAAAAAAAAAAAAATATCAAAGAATTCTGGGTCTATGTCAACTCCGTTCTACATGCATCTGTAAGTAAGACCAATGTGATATCTGCCAGTGTATGGGAAAGCCAGGTGGGCAATCTCCATGTTGACCCAGAGTATACTGAATCCCAGGACTCTACAGGGTTTCAACATGTTTAGACAGCCTAGAAAACATGGCATAAATGGTCACTGTTAAATAACCGAAAGCGGTGCTCGGCAGCATCAGGCGGGAAGAGGCACCAGGTCCAAATGGCCTTCCAGGGATCATATTTAGAGAGGATCAAGACTTTTGGGCTGAACCTCTAACCACTTTTTTCAATGACTGTCTACATTACTCTGCAGTCCCAGAGGCTTGGAAGGGCTCAATATTGCACCCAATTTATAAAAAAGGAGACTCTACGCTCCCGGAATACTACAGGCTGATAGCCCTACTGGACGTGGATGGCAAGGCCTATTCAAGGGTTCTACTTCAAGAGCTTGAAAAGTGGATCACTGAAAATAACATCATACCTATATACCAAACCGGCTTCAGACCTAGCTCTTGCACTCTAGATAATGTCCTTGCCCTTTCGCACCCAGGTCCGAAAGCACTGAAATCATCAGCACAGCCACTCTTTGCTTGTTTTATTGATTATAGTGCGGCTTTTGATGGTGTGGTGCGCCACATCCTCTGGAAGAAGCTAGCGGCTTGGAGGATACCAAGGAAATTATTAGCTTCCATAACTGTACTTTATTCCGATACCTGGGTGAGAATCATGATCACAAATACACGTTACCAAGAAAATCCAAACCAACAAAGGATTGAAACAAGGTTGTGTCATCGCCCCTACTCTCTTTAATCTATACACGGAATTGCTCAGAAGAAACACATTCCCCTCAAAACTGGGTAAGACAGTGCTCCCCATAATTCAATATGCGGACGACCTGGTCCTGCTTGCTCAGACCCGGATAGGGTTGAAAAGGGGCCTGGACATAATACATAGCTATAATGAAGAAAATGCATTAAGGGCAAATGCAGCAAAAACCAAGGTCTTGGTCTTTGGGCGCCAGACCAAAAAACATCAAAAAGATTGGAATCTCGCTCCGCTAAAAATAGAAACGGAAGGAAAATATCATTACCTTGGGGTTTGGTTATCAAACACGGGGAAAATATCATATCAGCGAAAAGATTACCTGCTATTACCTACGGACATCTTGCATATCCCAGCAGGCTGATAACATCACTGGAGAAGGGCCAGATGAGAGTATATAAAAGGATATTTCAAATTCCTAAATCTACTAGACATGCAGGGATATGCTTGGAATTCAACATAATAAAAATGGATATAAATTGCAAAATGGATCTAATCAAGCTCTTTCACTCTGTTTGCAGGCACAGCTTGAGGGGGTCTCTGAAAGCAATCTTTAAAGGTGAATCCAGTAACTGGGCCATCTACCTCAGGCAAGCCGAGGAACTGTTTAATCTAGCACCTTCCTACACTTCGGACCACCTCATAATGAAGGCTCTGCTAAAAAAAGACTTTGAAAGACCTGGGTGTGTGAGCTTCAAGAGAAAATGATATTGCCACAATCCGGAGCATTAGTGGATCTGAGGGCTTAGCAGAGTCTCACATAACCACTAACGGCCAACTGTACATGAAAGCAGCACTAGGAGCTTGTGCATTCCAGAGTATCTTGCAAATGCATCTCCTAACACTCCCTGTTCGGGACTTTTGACGCAACTGGAAGTTCTCGCAGGGACACCAACAAGAATGCCCTCTATGTAACAACCATACTGAATGATGCAGCCCATGCTTGGCCTCAGAGAGACGTCAACTACTAAAACCTCTATTTTTTAAATATGGACTGAGAACACGCAAAGAAGCCATAAAATATATATTCACTGCAGTGATCCCCAGGGAACTGGCTTGTTTTGGGAAATTCTTCACTATAGTGAGAAAGGCTCTGCAGCTTGCTCGTGGCCAGCGAAGTGTGGGAATCAAAAGTGCCACTGTGGCCCCCAAAGAAACATCACGGTCGAAGTGGCTCATTCCCCCACACTAATACTACTCATACTGATGATGATTCCGACCAAGACCATGGTGCTGCAGACATGACAAGGAACTTTCATTTGAACCTATGGATTGTATCATTCTGCTTCATATTTTATTTCTTCATACTTTGTCTATCATGTTTCTACCCTTATGGCAACTTACAAGTTACATATGTAGACATGCAATATGATGTTATGGTATTGTTCAAGCCTGCTTAGCTCTATCAATTTACGTCCAAGTGAACTGATAGAATACATTATGCAGCACCTGACTCCCTCGGGTGGGTGGGCCTGCTTTCTATTTAATGGGAGTCCAGACTCTTAAGACTGTATTTGATTAAAAAAAAAAAGGTGGCTGATAGGACGGTATCCACAAACTTTCTTCAGGGTGGGAAAACGGATGGAAATACTGGCATTGGCATTTCCTCATTTACCTCAGATTTGTATAATAACAGACGTGGTTCCAGACCTTACAGGAAAGTTCCCAAAGGCACATGCACTTTTATTGCTGTGTTTATAGTATTTTGCCGCATTTGCACTACCAAGCCTAAGTTTTAGAATTTTATAACAACAGATGAGATACCAGACTTCTACGATACCCTTTATTGGTTCTTGCATTGCAAATGCTAAGATTATAGCACTATATGGCACACACATTTTTATTTTTAAGACTCAGAATTTTATAATAATTGACTTGAAAATAGATTGTTAGGAAAGTCTTTATGAGCTTGTGCACTTTTATTATTGTCATCACACTACTTTATTATAACACATGATAAAAGGTATTTTACTCTATGTGTGTCTATCGTATTTATGTAATGATTATAGAATTTCTAATAACAGACTTGACCTCAGACTTTTAGGACAGATGCTACCGGCACTAGCACTTTAATTGCTGTGATTATAGTATTTTATGGCACTTGCACTTTCACTCTAAGACTTACAATTTTATAATAACTGATTCAATAACAGTTTTAGGACAGTTTTCATTGGCATCTGCACTTTCATTGTTGCGATTATACTATATTGACGACAAGATATATTTTACTCTTCAAGTTTTTTCTTTGTATATTGTGCAATGATTTTAAGTAATCATGCAATAAAGCTACAAAGTTAAAGTGAGATGGGATAGAGTCTGGGTCATACAAAGCCCATGGGTCTACATTATAAGTATTGTCACCCAAGTCATCCCCATGTGATGAAACGGGATTGCGGAGAAAATTATGTAGGTGAAGGTGGTGGCGGAGTATCAGGTAGTGAAGTGGGAAGCAAAGTAGAATGTGGTGGTGAAGGCTGATGTACTGCCTTTGGTTTCTCCTTGTGTTTGAAAATTTTGGCAGGTGAAGGCCCAGCTTCCAAAGTCTCTTGGAAAGATAGTTTTCTTTAATTATAGAAGGAGGAGAGGCAATAATCCTTCAAATATCCTTACAGATTTGGATTTTTCACTGTTTATGGTCCATCACTTCAAGTATGGGCCTAATGTCGGACGATTCTTCTACAGATGGAGCATATTTCTTCCCCACAGTCTTGAGCTCTGAAAGCTTGGAAACCGACTGTTTAAATCGGGCCGAGAATGTCGACTACGAAACAGGTAGAGGTTTTTTCGACTCCGAAGAGGATGTTGGGTGTTTCGGCTCCGAGGTGGAAGATGAATGCTTCGGTTCAGAAGTGGAAGCTTCCACTCTTCGAGTCGATTCCGAAACAGGCGTGGCACACTCGACATCGAATGCATTTTGGTCTTTTTCAACGCTGAACCCGAGGGTCGGTCATCGAGATGTAACTTTCGGGTCCGACCATGGCCGGCAAGCAGTGGTGGACCCAAGACCACTTACGCTGACTTTTTGGATAGTTTTTGGTGAAGGGAAGTGGCTGGCATATTCATGTGCTGCGCTGCTGGAATCACTTAGCTGTTCCCATCGGAGTCATGGTAGGAGTCAGAATCTGCAATGGAAACTGCCGTCTGCGCTTGTTCGTCACCGAAAATGTCAGGCATTTGTTCTGTGGACTTGGATGCCATCTCTAGCCGAAGCGCTCTTCGATCCCGCAGAGACTTATTGGAGCGGAAGGATCAACACACCTCACACATTTCTTCTTTGTGATCGGGAAAGAGGCAGAAGTTGCACACCGAGTGTTGGTCAGTGTAGGGGAACTTGGAGTGGCACAGAGGGCAGTAGCGAAACAGAGTCCGATCCATCTGCCTGTGGGAAAGTAGGCCCTAGAAGGGCGCGGTCGCCCAAAAGTGTGTTTAATCGATCCTAACGATACAATCCGATCAAGTGTAGTCAGAAAATGCGTTCGTAAACGATACCGACATTTAGAGAAAAGATAGAGAAGTTCAGATACTACCGAACCAAGATCTACCAGAGCGAGAGGTAACACGTCCGAACCCGACAGCGGAGAGAAAACAATTTAACAAAGGACTCGATGCCCATGCGCACTATCACCGAGAGGAGGAGTCACTTGATCTTTGACTCGAAAAAGCTTCTTAGAAGAAAAACAACTTGTAACACTCTGAACCCAACACTAGATGACGGACGTATGCAAAGCGTGTGTATCTGCAGCTACACATGACATTGAACAGATACATAAATATATATGACAATTGCTTCTTTTCCTAATAGTGCTTTGTTCTTGTATGTTAAAGCTCACAAGAGAGTACGACTTATGACCCTTAAGATTGTCTGCACAGTTTCTTCAGCAAGGTTTTAAATGCAAACCCTAAAGGCTCATAATGCTCTAGCTCATGTTAGAGACAAATAATCAGAAAGGTGCCTCCATTTTAAATATAATGGTGAGATATTTGTAAACAAATTCTTTCCCTAATGTTTTTTTTATTCAGCAACCAGGTTTCTTAACTTTACAGCTGAAAACAATTGCTTTAATTTTTTCGATGTTAACCTCCATTTAATTATTTTTTTTCTCTAACTGGATAACAAACTTATCTGTTGGTGTAGTCCAATTTAAGTTTTACTCAGTAAAACAACATTGTCTGCATCTAACAGAGATCAAATCTAATGTGACTAGGGGCAGCTCTTCTGCAATTGGCAAAGGAGCGTCACTCCCCTGGCCAAGAGCCAGAAGATGGAAAATAAAACCATAGTTAAATATTGTTTTAATTTTCATCTGCTGGCTCAGCCAGCAGTGCAGGGAGGGGCAGGGCTGGGTCATGGGAGGTGGGAGGAGGAGAGCGTGCACCTAAGTGCGCATGTGTGTTTGGCCGGCCCTCTAGATGATTTCTCCAGCCTGGCTGTGTTGAACAGCTGGGCTGGAGAAACTGCACATACCCCAGGGAAGTGTCTGAATGGTAGTCCAAGTCGCTCAGACCAATCCTGAAGCTGCATTCAAGCTAGGTTTAGCATGAAAGCAGCACCAGGATTGCTGAGGAGCCTGTGGTGGTGTCCCAGTGAATGGGTGGACCCCAGAATAAGAAAGCAAGGTGGCGAGCTGTGGCAACGAGAAAGGTTAGTGACTCTTAAATTTGTTTCCCCAGCCCCCCCACCTCCAAGGCCCCTCCTTGCATTTGCAGCGGCCGCCGCCGAATGTGACTCCCATATTTAGTCAAAATTATGTTGTTTAGAACTTTAAGGCTGCAATACGAAGGTTAAAAAAGAAGGGGTGCCAAACGCGCATCCTTGATTTAAGCCTTTTATGATACATTTCTTGGCTGGGACTGATTTCCCTTCACCCACTTTCACTCGAACCCAGCTAATTGAAGAGAGCAATTGTATGGCTCGTAGTAGTTCTGGAGGTATTCCCCATTGGTTAAGCTTTACCCAGAGTGCAGGTATTGACATTCTGTCAAAGGTTTATTTGAATTCAACAAAGAAAGCGCACAGAAAGAATGGGTGTGGAGTAGTTCTTCAATGAGAAAAGTGAGAGTTAATATATTTGTTATTGTTCCTGTTCGAAAGCCAGTTAGATTTAACTGAACCACATTGAAATTGGTGGCCCACGATTATAGAACCAGAAGCAGCAGACTAGCAAAGCATTTCGGTTCAACATTCAACAATGCAGCCAGTCTATAATTTGATGGTTTGACGGGGACCTTTCTTATTTACGGAGTGAAGTACTGATTCCATGATTCTGGGATCTCCTGTTTTTGTACGCAATAATTATATAATGGGGTCAATATACCTGACCAAAAATCTAGGTTTCCTTTAAACATGCCTGGTGCAACGCCATTAGGACTATGTGTTCCACCTGACACACTGTTTTTGATCACCTTTGACCAAGTCCAGTTGCCGAGCTTCAATGTTTGTTTGAAGCTCAAGCTCTGACCACAAATGCTTGGGTAACTGCTGAACAGATTAAGGTGAAGCTTGTTTGATAAGCTAATGAATGCCTCACTACTCACCCTCCTCACACCATGATTCACGAACAAGACAGCAAGGTATTCAAGTGCTACCTTTTCTAGTAGGACACTTGCCTCATAAAATAGTGTACACTTTCAGTGGAAGGACAGCAGCAGGCTTCTATGGCCTAATCCAGTGGTTCCCAATCTGTGCGCCGCGGCTCGCTGGTGCGCCATCAAAACTAGCCAGGGGCACCGCACACAGTTTGGGAACCAATGAGCTATTTATAGCCCTTGGGCCAGTTCGTACAAAATAAAACTACTCAGTTGTAGCAGCTCTTTTTTAATTTTGTCCTTGAGCGCCCTCTGGTGGTTAAACACAACTAAAGGGATTCTACATTTCACAATATTTAAACAGTTATGTTATAACTACATAAAAATGAGACCTGCCCATTTTACTAGGGTTACCGTCAACCAATATTTTCCCCTTACTAAAAAACCCTATGCATAGTGTAATTAAACAACTGTTACATTTTTATTTTTTACAGTTATATATAGAATTACAATACCTTCATTGGCGTCATCCCAATTCTTTTCAGGGAGAAAAATGGATGTACTCCCTAGGCCAGGCTTACATCCCCCACCCGCCAACAAAAAGTAACATAATGGGGAGCCGCAGCCAGTGGCCAATAGATCAAGGGAGCCGTGGGTCGAAAATGTTTGGGAACCACTGGCCTAATCCCTCTGGCTCTGAAATAATCAAGAAAGCCTTTGCATAAAGTTCCAGCTAAATGGCATACTCTACTATTGGGAGTTGCTAATAGCCACAAAGTGTTGCTTCAGATGTACGTGGTGTCCCAACAATTATAACAAGCATTAGCGAAGTCAATATTCTTGGTGCTGGCTGTCATCCTATTGGCTTTGGCAATGATTGTTTAGTTTTGTCTTTTTCTCAAAAACTTTTGTCGATGTGGGAGCCTCCCACTGCTACAGTAGTTTGTAGCAATAAAAGGGAACTACTATCGTCTTATAGCCCACTGCAGAGGGCTATACCAGTTGTTAAAGGCCCTGAACCCGAGTTATAGGCCTGAGCTGCAGGTGAGGGCATCTAACGAGGGTGAGAACCTTTAACAACAGGTATTGCCCAAGGCACAAGGGCTATTAGAACATTCTACCTATTAAGGGAAGAATTTTCTAAATTAGAAAGGGAGTAACATCAAAACAAACATTGGAATGTTGGCGCTCGTGGCTTATAGCAGTCATTATAAACCCGGGGCTACTCGATTGTCTTCAATGGAGCTCTCAACATTGCAATGATCTGATTTGTGTGCAACTGGGCTCCTTGTCAAATGGCATAATGCCATCACTCCACAGTGAATGTATCCACAGGCTGAAAATGGCTGGCTTTTAGTCCCATGTCATATGCTGTAGGGAGCGGAAATAAAAAGTGAATGACAACTGATCAATGGATGACCATATTTTTGTATTACATATACTTTTATTAACATCAAAAGTTGGTAACTAATGCGAGACCTAATGAAAAGCAACAGTCTACCTTCAACATATGAAGTTCTATTGTGCCTAAACTGAGGAAATGTCCAATAGTTTATTCAGAGTTGAGTGAAGATCATTGAAATTAAATAGGGAGATCAAAATTGTGTTGACAAAATAAGTGATAGACGAATGCCGAAACCTCAAAGTGCATCAGAAAAGCTTTAATGTCCACAACAGGGTTGAAATCCAGAAACCACGCCCTCCAAACACTTAGGTTCCGCGTGAGGACAAGGAGGCAAAGCATATAAAACTGTAGTTGTGCTCCTTTAAAAGATGACCAGTTCTGGCATGGCAAGAAAAAGTAGCTAAACGTCCACGAACAAGTGTCCCAAGATGCGTGTTCTTAAGGAGAAGCCAAGCAACAGGGATTTAACCTATTCAACCTTGGTATCATTAGTGTGCCTTCACCTACCTTCTCTTTATTTGCTGCACTTGATACTGGCAAATATCTAGAAGTTCGAGGTTTGGGGCGGGTACTGCACTCTCCATTTTACCCTGCGGTCTGTTTGGTGTGGGTGTGGTTTGTCTGGCGCCATTGCTTTAATTTATTTATGCTAACGGAACCTATGAGTTACTTTAAAAAAAGTAAAAATAACAACAGTTATCTAACCATATATTTTACTGGTAAGGTGATAAAAGTAATTTGACTTCCTAGGTGTATAAAGGCTAGAAATGAATATGTATGCACTAACTGCCTCTCATCAGCTAGACTACAATGCTTCCTTCCAAAGCACTTCTTTTTCGAGAACTTTTAAACCTTTAGGTGAACAAATGATCATTCTGCAAATGTAAATGTTCACAGTCCCTCAAACATACGTTTTCCTATAAGTTCCCAAATATGGCAAATTTTATCAGCGTGTCACTGGTCATCTGCATGTTCCTCAGGAAAAAAAAAAAAAAACACAATTGTAATTGTGCTCTTTAGTAGCACCTCTCTAGCCCCAACAGATTCAGGAATTTAGCTACGGATTCCAAACCTGCCTTCTAACTCACAAGTACTGGAACATGTATCGCACTGCTAGATCCCCTTAAATAGGATCCCAGGCCTACACCTGCCTTCATTCACATAAAGAAAATAAAACATTTCTTTTTCACCTCAGAACATGGGGTCCTGTCCCACTGACTGTGGATAAATGCCCCAATTCCAGAAAGAAAACAATGTAATTATCTCATTATCCCTTACAGCTTCAGGCATATAATAGTTTGACACTGTGATTAGACCAAGACCATAAGTTCTAGTTCCCAGCTAGAACTTGTTGAGACTTAGGGCATAATACAAGTCATCAGTTCCTTGACTGTCCTAATTGACTGGAAATCTTATTGGTGGGCTAGTGGGTTTTTAAGATGGATATTCTGGGAGATGCCACTGCTCCACTCCAGCAACTCTTCCCCACTCCTTTTAAGATTGGGACCTCTAGTTCTTTAACTGGTATCACCCAACGGCATCCCACGGAACGCCAATAACCTTAGGAGACTGGGCAAGTTTGCCTTTGGCACACTGTAAACAGTAAAACTTGAGTGGGTTCACTGTTCTCCTTTTTGTATGCGTTTTATTTATAGGAATGATGATTTACAGAGTTTCCACCCAATGAACTGCCTAGCTATTTACAGAGAGTTACCATAGCGAACTAGATACATTGTATTACTTTGGCAACTCAGCTCTACGGATTACAAACTGTAAACACATTCTTTAAGAGATGTAGATGAGCTCCCTGAAGGTTTTAGATAACACTCGAGTGGATGCTGACAGAATAAAACTGACGTAAGCATCCACATTAAATGTAAAACTGGTGCTCTCAAGACGTTTGTGGTTGTACCTTAGCCCTACAACATATTTTTCTATGCATCTTAGTCGTCGTCATGATCAAACACTTTATTCGGTTTAAAAAATTGCAACCATAAAAACAAATAAATAAACAGCACATCACATAGCACTTACAGTAATTATTATAAAAGTCACTACCAAGATTACAGTGGGACACCTATTCTTCCCAATAAATACTTTTAAATAAAATTAAAAAAGGAATTGCATTGAACCACCAACAGGGGTGTGGAATTTATTAAAATATCTACTTGTCCAGGGGACAGGTTGCTTCTCAAATCTACTTGTCCTGTAAAAAGATCTACTTGTCCCTTTGGTGCCATGTAGTGTGGCGACAAACCATGGCAGCAATCTCATGAGGTAAGAGCTCTGATAATAGCCTCTCTGATTATGCCAGGGCTACTACCATAGTAGGGCTTGAATACTTGCAGTTTCAATCCCTACTGTAGCAATTTCCTTATTTTGCCACCTTTATGCAGATCTGCATACTGGGGCTGAAGGAAGCAGTAAGCAATAGTTCCAGGGCTGGAATGCCTTTGAGTCTGCAAACCTACTAACCTGTATGCTTTAAAGATTTTCACCAGCTTCTCTCTAATATTTTCCCATATTAAGAAAGGTTGGACATTTACTCCTGACAATGGCATAATTATAACTTCTTCAGGGTTGGGAAGAAAGTGGCTGGAGGGAAAATGAACTTGCAAATGCTCAATAGATTTTCAAATGAGCAAATCTACACATGCTTATTTACCCATGCTAAAATACAGTTCACAAATATTTTATAGGGGTACGACATATACTATGGGTGCACTTTTGTGACTTTCTTTAAGAATTTGGGGCCACATGTAGGTAGGTTCAGATTTGAGACCCGCAAACCCGAATGTAGGATGGTGTCCCTGACACCATCTGTGATTCGCAAGAGCTTCGCAAATGCCCACCTCATGAATAATCATGAGGTGGGTCGCAATTTGCGACCCCCTTGCGAATGGCGGCCCTCACAGGGATGGTGGCCTGCTGGAGACAGCAGACCACCATGTCTGTGACTGCTTTTCAATAAAGCTTTTTTTTTTTTTTTGTAATGCAGCCCATTTTCCTTAAAGGAAAACGAGATGCATTACAAAAATGAAAAATGGAACGTTTTCGTTTCATTTTTTCAGAGCAGGCAGTGGTCCACAGGACCACTGCCTGCTCTGAAAAAATGTTTACAGTGACATTCACAATGGGGAAGGAGTCCCATGGGGACCCCTTCCCTTTTGCGAAAGTGTTAGCACCCATTTGAAATGGGTGCAAACTGCAATTGGTTTGCGCCCGCGTTCGCGGTAACAAAACAATCCTTCATTGCACTGCGAGTCGCAATTAGGAAGGGAACACCCCTTCCTAACTGCGAGCCGCAAACCCGTTTTGCGATTCGGTAACCAGGTTACCGAATCACAAAACTGGGTTTGTGCATCGCAGTGTGCTTTTTGCATGTCGCAAACAGCGAAAGTCGCTGTTTGCAACATGCAAAAAGCTACCTACATTTGGGTCTTGGTCCCTAATTAGGTCTGGTGTTAACAAAGACATTTTGTTTTTATTAAACTTCTATTTCTCTCTCTTTCGGCTGGCTTTACTGTGAGTGATCGCATTCTGCTCTTCCACAAGGAGCATATTGGCACACAAAGTAGTTTTGTTCAGTGTCAGGAACTACAGTGGCAATCAGTGATGTAACGAAACTGGAGGGTGCCCCTTTGCAAAGAACATAGAGGAGCCCCCTCTCCAGACTCACTCAGGGCAGGTGCTGTGCTGAAGGGGCCCCCTGGAGGGCAGCTGCAGGGCCTTTGTTATGCCACTGGTGGCAACGTGTGCTTTTATAGTTCAAAAACCTTTGTGTTTTTTTTTTGCCAGTGTTTGTTACAATGTTGAGGGCCTGGTATCTCCCACAACAATAAAGTGTTACAAAAGCCATGTCAAAACAAGACACGCATTGATGAAACTAAAAGACTTATAAAAATATGTCAGATCAGTTGGCTTTGTCAGTGTTTGTTTATTTTCATGCTTCCCATAATCGTGTTGAAAATGGTTACACTGATTTTCCATTAGAAATATTTTTGCATCTAATCAGAGAGCATTCTGTGAGCATTATACTTAGCCTCATAGCCTAAACTTTTCCAACATGTGTATACACTTTTTTTTTTTTTGTACTGGAACCAACGTCAGTAGTGAAGTGTGACCTTAAAACATTTATTTACAGCACTCACCCTAATAATGAAGGCTTTCAAATAATGAACCATAAATACAAGTTCGAACAGCATTATCTTTTGGAAACACATTACCTCAACTGCAGAGAGTTCCACTCTCTGTAAACAGGCAGAGGGTTGGGCCTACTTGTCCCAAGGACAAAGTAAACATAAAAACTTGTTGCCCTTGACCCCAAACAAAATGTCCCGGGCGTCGGGCGGTAGGAATTCCACATCCCTGACCAAATTTATCACCTCCAAGACCTCAAGTAATATTAACACACTTAGGAATTAAATTCAAAATGTCATTGCTCAATTAATAATTCAATAATGGTAAAAGTTTGTAAAAACACTTAAAAAAGATTAACACTGTTCCGCCAGGTTATAGCTCCCTTTAGAAAAGATCCTACTCCCCACCACACCAGCACATCAGAAACCATACGCAACCACAAAAAAGCTGGGCGATATTGCACAAACCCCCTAGCCCTCAGCAAGGGGAGTAAATAACGTCGCCTAAAGGGTGCATAAAAATCACAGAACAGAGTAAAATGAATTAGGGTCTGTAAGGACACACCATCACACGGGCACCATTTTATAGAATTTTGATCAAACTGGCCTAATGAAAAACACAAATTACTTCTAATTACTCCCAACTGGAATCGTGAAATAAGAGTCATTTCCCTTACATTTCTTATCTCCAAGAGGTATGCCTCTGGGCCCACCGCCATCTTTAACATTATAAAATCCCTCACTGATTTTTTCCTTAATTCCTCCTCCTCCCTCTTGGCCCCTGAGATTTTAAAGAAATTCTCCTTTGCCCAACGTTTGTCAGAGCTAGTTAAACACTCTGGTCCATCAAACATATCTAACCGCCCATGTGCAATGGCTACTTTTGTTACATAAACCAACCAGGGAATTTCGTTCACATGATCACATAACATACAATCCCGCAGGATTTCCCTGTTTAAAGAAGCAAATTCATTAGTCCAAACAGAAATCCACAGCAAGAAAGGAGCAATCTTGGTGGCATCTTCTATAAAATCCAAATCCAATTCAGCATGCAAACAGAAACCATAGGTGTTTTGGCCAACTCCTAACAACGCTCTACAGAAACGATTTTCCTCTATCACGGGGGCCCTATTTTCCATATAGCCCCAAAGTGGTGCCCCATACAACAAAACTGGAAGGCATTTACGCCTGTATACTTCAAGCAGGGGCTTAATAGGTTTATTTCACATCCTTGCAGCAAACTCAAACGTGGCACCTACAGTGGCATTAAAAAGTATCCCTCTCCTAGAGATACAGGATTTCCAGGTGCCCTTATCATCAAAATGTACCCCTAGATAGGGAAATTCCTGTACCTTACTAATTACTTGATCATTTATCTTCAGCCCTCCCACCCTACTCAGCGGTTTGCCATACACCATAAAATGTGATTTACTACAATTTATCTCTAAATCTAGGGCTGACATAAAGGTTTCATACGCTTTGACCGTCTCACAGAGTCCATTCATGGTGTGGGCCATAAGAACTGCATCATCAGCATGGATCAATACCAGGACACTCTTGCCATTGAGTTTAGGAGCATCCTTACATCTTTCAACTAAAAATCGTACAGCTCATTTGTGTATAGAAGGAAAAAGGTAGGAGCCAAAACGCACCCCTGGCGTACACCCCTATTAGGCTCAAAGGAGTCAGTGCATTCCCCATTAGGCCCAACCCTCACATTTGCATTTATTCCTAGGTAGAGACAGCGAAGCAGATCCACGATTTGAGAATCCATGCCCAACCGGGTTAGCCTTTCCCACAGCTTACTCCGATTAACCTTATCAAAGGCGCAGCTGTGATCTATAAAAGCAAGATACAAAGTACCCCTCTTTGCTTGCGTGTATTTGCCAATCAGCATAAGCAGATTTAAACATTGCTCTTGGGTACCAAGCCCTTCCCAAAAACCATATTGCACCCTGCTCAGGATTGCATTTTCAGACATCCAATCCTCAATACGCCTTAAGATAAAGATAATCCGACCTAATAATTTTGCTGAGAAATCAAGAAGTGAGATTGGACGATACGATTTTGGGTAATTTCGATTGCCCTTTTTTATAGTCCGGTATAATACATGCCGATCTCCATGTAGTGGGAATTCCTGCACTAACTGCTGCATTAAGGACATTGAACAGAATAGGTGCCCACAACTGAGGACAGTGTTTGTATAAATCCATTGGGATAGTATCGGCCTGGGGCTTTATGGCTAGCACTGCCTTGCAGCGCCTCCCTCACTTCTTCAATTGTAAACCTGATAGCTAAATTTGGGGGTTGGCCATACTGTTTGCCCATTTTCTCCCCTAGAGGGGCCCCCCCAAAAAAAAAAATCCTACAAAAATGGCTCACCCAAACCTCAGGGGCGATATTACAGTCCAAACCCTCAGTTGTTTCTGTCTCTTAGTCTTAAATGGTCTATTAAACCTACCTGTGAATAAAGTTGTATACTAATTTGACATCGAGTGTTTTGAGTGCTACTAAATCTCAGTTTCCAAGTCCTATTACCTCTCTAAAGTAAGCCTTGGCTGATCGTCTTCACTAACTGTGGAAATTTATGTGGTGAGGTAAGCCGCTGGACAGAATAACTTGATTATTCAAATGAAAGACGCCACACCCTGAGACAACTGTAAACAAGTGCTCACCACATCTATTTCCCTAGTAACCACAGACTGCACCAGAACCCCTAAAGAAGGCCTTACACCTGCTGGAGCTCTTTAAGTGGATCCCTTCCAGTACTGCCTACACAACAGCTCAACCTTTTTCCTTGTTCTCACATATATATTTTTCTAACATCACTCAATTCTACTTTGGCTTTCACTTTTACCATATAAATTCTCATTTGACCTAGTCCCTTACCTGAAGCAGATCCCGTCCAGTGGTGTTGAGTTTTGGAACAACATTACCAAGAGAGTTGGTAGCAGGGTACATGGGGTATGGCTGAAAAGGAAGGGAGAGAGAAATGTTCAATTCACAATAGGGGGCATTCTTAAGAAGGATGTAAAACACGGGACAGTTATTGTATAATTAAATGTCTCAGGCTACAATTGATGCAAATCAGGGGTTTGCTTAACTCTAGGTAATACAAAATAGGGACACAAGCTCAAAGTTTCATTTTAACAATAATGTTGTTTAATTGCCAGGGTTCTAGAGCAGCAGCTCCTAACCAGTTGACTTCCACGGACCCTTCCTATTAATCATCATTGGAACACGGGGCCACATGGGGACCACCATTGCGTCATTAGTGGAAGCCATAGACCCAGCAAGAAGCAATTTTGATGATTTCAATGTGAAAATAATACACGGAAATACGGAAACAAGCATTGGTCAAATATACAAAAACAAATAAGATGAAATATTTTATTAAATTCACAAATAAAAAAAACCAAAAGTTTCATTTTAACTGAAAGGTTAGGGCTATTCCAGTGAAGCAACCCAATCGTTCATAATGTATTCTGCTGATGCATTTGTACTGCTCCCACGAATCCCAAACACATTTTTACCCACCACTTTGAAATTCATACACATTTACAGAACTTTTTAAAATAGTAAATTTTACATTTCGCTTCTTTATTTATATACCCTTTATTACTCTGTTAACACTATTCAATTTTCCATGTAGTTGCATGCCTCCCTCAGTAGGCGTTTTAGACCCCCCAGGGGTCACAGACCACAGGTTAAGAACTGCTGTTCCCGAGTAAACTGGCAGAACTGGTGTAGAGCAACAGAAACCAAAACACCAAGTTTTCTGGTTTCTGTGACTATTTGTTTATGTTTACAACAGCCATAAATCACCACATACAATACTTCATAGCACCAGTGAATGTTGCTTTATACAGCTAGTGAGCATATTTAATGCTTAAAGGCAAAAAGAAGTGCTGATCACAAACATACGTGCTAAATGACAAAGCTAAGTAAGTTGAATGCAAGCAGGTGTGTCTGTGACCTTTGCGGCCTAAGAAAATAACTAAAAAAGACAGATGGGAACTGAAAAGTATTTGTGAATCAATTAAAGAGTAGCAGAAAACAGATGGGTAGGTGTAGTGGGATTTAAGTAGATGGGTTCTTGTGGTGCAACAGCAGTCATTTAGTAGACTGAAAGATGGAGTAGCAGGTTAGCTAACTCACCTGTCTCTAGGTTTCTGTATGCATATTGGCCCAAGCTATGCAAAGTTTCTAGAACTACACAGGAACCACTGGAAATTAATTGGTTTATAGAACACATCCAGCTGCGCAAAACCCAAAGCGTAAATAACGGTATTTGTGCCTTGAAGCTACAGCTGGCACTCCTGCGACAGCATCTCCCACTGACGAGTCACTTTGCAGGCCACAAATCTACCCGCTTTGTGACATATACATAATTTTCGTTTATATACAGCACTTCATAATGGACGTCTGCCATTTCTAAATACTGTGCCCGTTACCTCAAAGGATATAACTAAGATGCTCACTGAAATAGGCTTGTGGCTGACGTAAGAACAACTTTCTTGACTAGGGAACACATTTTCGGACGGATACTCTAGCTTTCAGCAGATTTATATTAACAAAAACATACACACACCTTAGACTTGATGAGGAAAGGCTTTTCTGTTTTTTAAGCAATTAACTCATCGGGTTCTAGGCAACACCTGACTGTCTATGACTACAAAGCCACAGTAGTAATTACTGCAAGTGTCCTAGTGGTATCCTAAAGGTGCTACCCACGTGGGGATGTCAAATCGGCTGTATTTCCACACTCCAGGTGCCAAAACACAGAGCCAACATGAGAAAAGAAAGACATTCTCAGCTGTCGTGGTAAATTCAAAATCAACTGGGAAAGAGAAAGGGAAGGGAGAAAGCCTCATCAGGCAACTTGAGTCTACACAAACTGTTGTTCAAAGATAACTTCCTGGCCTTATCATACATCTGTGAGGAATCAGAGTAGAAAACCCAGCAGCATCAGTCCAAACCTTGGGGGCGAACATTTAAAAGGAAAATATGACTTTCCCAGCAAGCATCTGTTTGGGGCATGTAGCGCTGTAAATTCATATGCTTAACATAACACTGCCATCTAGTGTTGGGCTCGGGTGTGTGCAAATTGTTTTTCTTCACAGTCTCGAGGTAGAGTGACTCCTCCTCTTGATGGTAATGCACGTGGTCATCTACTCCATTGTTTTCCTGAAGGCGGGTGAGGATGGAAGGTGAAGGATAGCGTAGTGTGGTGAGATGCCCATGCTAAATGAATTTGTGATAACTCATAAAAATAAATGTGACAAAAACGTGTCCAGGGAGGAGGTTGGACGCATGTGAATCTACAGAACTACATGCCACAAACAGATGCTTACTGGGTAAGTAACATTTTCCGTCAAAGGCATGTGTGGCTGTAAATACGCATGATTAGCATACACTGTAAAGCATTCCTCCTCCAAAGTGGTGGCTAACCTGTGGGGGTTACAGTGGTTTGAAATAGTTGGGGGGGTGGGGGGCCTAGAGAGCCAAAGGCAAGATGGCTGCACCTTAGTGTAGCTCTGCCCACCAGGAGACTTCATCCACCTAATTTCTTGCACTCTGTCAACAATCCACCCTGGAGACTGGGCGTCCACTACACAAGACATCGAGGGAAACTTGTGAGTCCCAAAAATCAACAGGCACAGCAGAGGTGCAGCAATCCAGCCCCTAACAAGCCGCCGTGTGGGGAATCTAGTGAGAGGAAAATGGCAGTCACAAGACTGACGGCGGCACGGAGCTGAACAGCTGGAGGGCTCGCCTTGTATAAGGACGACAGCTGGGCCCATATTACACTGGACTGAAAACAGCAGGCCTTCGAACATAACCGCCAACAACTAAAGCTAAGGTGAGAGGCGGAGGCAGGCAGAGAGAGTCGGATCGCTGACAGCGGACAAGAGGGGGAGGCGGCGATGATGGACCAGGCCTAATGGCACTCTCACTACCGAGCTTGCGCTCTGAACACCTACCAATACACGGCGGAGGCAGGTGTCACAGACAGGGCCCAGGGTAAGCAGACCTATCGCACTGGGCATGAAGCCAGAACATCCTTGCTGGGCCTTGCACCATGGCAAAGGAGGGGAGCATGGACTGTCATACCCCAGGGGATGGGCACATATTGTGAGGGAATACCTCTGGACCACGCTTCTCGGATGGGGTGGGACTATATCCCCTAGCCTGCACTGCTCCTTGGACCTCAACTGCCAGCCTGGTGACGCGCTATAAAAGTGCTGGTTATCTCTGCAGCCCGGCTTTGCCCAGAAGAACCTGGGCGTTTCTTTCATCGTTCTATAAGTAAGTGCTAGACCTAAAAGTGGTACAGTACATATCTCTGGTTACGTCTGCTTTAGTCTTTGCAACATACTTCCTTGGCACCACACTAGAGGCCAGGGGCAAGTGCAAAGCTTTAGATGCTCCTGCGAATACATGTGGTCCAAAGAAATCTAACAAACGTTCAAACAACAAAACCAGCACTCTAGGCAGCAAGGAGAACAGTACATTAGAGGATACCGACACCTTCCTAGAGGAAGTGGAGGCCATTCTGAGAAGTAATGCAACTATAACCCCTGCAAATTGTGGTGGCAAAGCTAATAAAGTTCCTGTTATGTTTAAGAAAAGGCCTCAGCCACCTAATACCTTAAACGAGGCTGGAGAAAAGGAAGCGGTCCAATATGCGAGCGTAGTATCACCCCATGCGATGACTGCTTATCAGTGCAATGGCTCAGCTGTGCCACAGTGCGATAACGGAAGTAATGCTGTGGAAGAGCTGGCCTCCCGCCTTCCCTCAAGTCCGGAGGTTGTTGTGGTTGCAACATTTTGTGCTCCAACCAGTATAGCCCACTGGCGGAGAATGGGGGTCCCTATGATGATGCTTCTTTTGCTTGTACTGGGATGCCTGCTGGAGACAATCCCTTGGCTAATATATCCCTGTGCCAAGGACGTCAACAGTCTGATGCTGTTGCTGTTGGATAAAGTAATGGGGGAATCTGGTCTGCTTTGCAGGTGCAGGTGCTCGAGGCAAAGGGTGGGTGGGACAGTGTCTGCTTCGGAGGGGAGGGACCACTGATACTATTTTGTGAGAACCTAGATTATTATCTAGTGACCAGCCCCTGGGGCTTGCAACTGACTCGCCTCCTATTAACCAACCTGCTCCTCATGCTGAGGGAACAAAGGCCTCTTTTGGGGCCAGTAGGTGCAAACGCAGTCTTGTTGTAAAGGGGAGTGTTTCTGCTGAGCTGGGCTACCTTGATATGCCCTATTCTGATGCTCACATAAAGGGCCCTTGAGTGGGGACTTGTATCCAGGTGTCTGCTGGAGAAGCTACATCTAGGGTGTAAGAGACCTGGGCATCAGGTTGTCCTCAGAATTGGTCTGACGTAAGACCATCAACAGCAAAGCAACAGGCTCTGGGTGCGGGGAGGCCAGGAAGAACTATTTTTATGGTTGGGGTGCCAAAGTTGCCATTAGGGTCTTCAGAAACACAGGACTCCCTGATAATGAAAATGTCACTTACCCAGTGTACATCTGTTCGTGGCATCAGACGCAGTAGATTCGCATGTTTTGCAATAGCTCGCCATCTGGTGTTGGGCCGGAGTGTTACAAGTTGTTTTTCTTCGAAGAAGTCTTTCGAGTCACGGGACCGAGTGACTCCTCCTTTTGTCTCCATTGCGCATGGGCGTCGACTCCATCTTCGATTGTTTTTCCCCGCAGAGGGTGAGGTAGGAGTTGAATTGTAGTAATAGTGCCCATGCAATGGAGTGACTAAGTATGCACCTATTTAAGGTTGAGATGATACATATACAAATAGTTGAAGGTAATTTCCAAACTGCTACAGGCTCCCGGGGAGGCGGGTGGGCACATGCGAATCTACTGCGACTGATGCCACGAACAGATGCACACTGGGTAAGTGACATTTTCAGTTCGATGGCATCTGTCGCTGTAGATACGCATGTTTTGCATAGACTAGTAAGCAGTTATCTCACCAAAAGCGGTGGATCAGCCTGTAGGAGTGGAAGTAGTCTGAAATAATGTTCTTAATACGGCTTGACCTACTGTGGCTTGTTGTGCGGATAACACGTCTACACAGTAGTGCTTGGTGAATGTGTGAGGCGTAGACCATGTGGCTGCCTTACATATTTCTTGCATTGGGATGTTTCCTAGAAAGGCCATGGTAGCACCTTTCTTTCTGGTTGAGTGTGCCCTTGGTGTAATGGGCAGCGGTCGTTTAGCTTTAAGGTAGCAGATTTGGATGCATTTAACTATCCATCTGGCTATACCTTGTTTTGATATTGGGTTTCCTGCATGAGGTTTTTGAAATGCAATAAATAGTTGTTTAGTCTTTCTGATGTTCTTTGTTCTGTCAATGTAATACATCAATGCTCTTTTGACATCTAATGTATGTAGTGCCCTTTCAGCTACGGTATCTGGCTGTGGAAAGAACACTGGAAGTTCCACTGTTTGATTTAGATGGAACGGTGAAATAACCTTTGGCAAAAATTTAGGATTGGTCCTTAGGACGACCTTATTCTTGTGTAGTTGTATAAAAGGTTCCTGTATTGTAAACGCCTGAATCTCGCTTACTCTTCTTAGGGAAGTAATGGCGATGAGAAATGCCACCTTCCAGGTTAGGAACTGTATTTCGCAGGAGTGCATGGGTTCAAAAGGTGGACCCATAAGTCTAGTTAGGACAACATTTAGGTTCCATGAAGGAACAGGTGGTGTTCTTGGTGGTATAATTCTCCTAAGGCCCTCCATGAATGCTTTAATGACTGGTATCTTATATAGGGAAGTTGAATAGGTAGTCTGCAGGTATGCAGATATTGCTGCAAGGTGTATTTTAATGGAAGAGAAAGCCAGGTTAGATTTTTGTAAGTGAAGCAAGTAACCCACTACATGTTCTGGAGTTGTGTGTAATGGTTGTATTTGATTAATATGGCAGTAGCAAACAAACCTCTTCCATTTACTTGCATAGCAGTGCCTGGTGGATGGCCTTCTGGCTTGTTTTATGACTTCCATACATTCTTGGGTAAGTTGTAAGTGCCCGAATTCTAGGATTTCAGGAGCCAGATTGCTAGATTCAGCGATGCTGGATCTGGGTGTCTGATCTTTTGGTTGTGTTGTGTCAACAGATCTGGCCTGTTGGGCAATTTGATGCAGGGTACTACTGATAGGTCTAGCAGCGTTGTGTACCAGGATTGCCTTGCCCAAGTTGGTGCTATTAATATGAGTTTGAGTTTGTTTTGACTGAGTTTGTTTACCAGGTAAGGAAGGAGAGGGAGAGGAGGAAAAGCGTAAGCAAATATCCCTGACCAGTTCATCCATAGGGCATTGCCTTGGGACTGTTTGTGTGGGTATCTGGATGCGAAGTTTTGGCATTTTGCGTTCTCCTTTGTCGCAAACAAGTCTATCTGAGGTGTTCCCCAGAGTTTGAAATAAGTGTTCAGAATTTGGGGGTGAATTTCCCATTCGTGGACCTGTTGGTGATCTCGAGAGAGATTGTCTGCGAGTTGATTTTGGATCCCTGGTATAAATTGTGCTATTAGGCGAATTTGGTTGTGAATTGCCCAACGCCAAATCTTTTGTGCTAGCAGGCTTAACTGCGTGGAGTGCGTCCCCCCTTGCTTGTTTAGATAATACATTGTTGTCATGTTGTCTGTTTTGACGAGAATGTATTTGTGAACTATTATTGGTTGGAAAGCTTTTAGTGCTTGAAAAACTGCTAGAAGTTCTAGGTGGTTTATATGCAGTTTTGTTTGATGTACGTTCCATTGTCCTTGTATGCTGTGTTGATCGAGGTGTGCTCCCCACCCTGTCATGGAAGCATCTGTTGTTATTACGTATTGTGGCACTGGGTCTTGGAAAGGCCGCCCTTTGCTTAAATTTATGTTGTTCCACCACAGAAGCGAGAGGTAAGTTTGGCGGTCTATTAACACCAGATCTAGAAGGTGACCCTGTGCTTGTGACCATTGTGATGCTAGGCACTGTTGTAAGGGCCTCATGTGCAGTCTTGCGTTTGGGACAATGGCTATGCATGAAGACATCATGCCTAGGAGTTGTAATACCATTTTTGCTTGTATCCTTTGTGTTGGATACATGCGTTGTATGATGGTGTTGAAATTTTGAATTCTTTGTGGAC
This sequence comes from Pleurodeles waltl, assembly GCF_031143425.1. Taxonomy (NCBI): domain Eukaryota; kingdom Metazoa; phylum Chordata; class Amphibia; order Caudata; family Salamandridae; genus Pleurodeles; species Pleurodeles waltl. The sequence continues at coordinate 480,170,797 of NC_090449.1, read as the reverse complement.
TTGGAGTGGCTACTCCTTTTGATGTGTCTATTATGGCTCCCAGGTATTGTTGTACCTTGCGCGGCAGAATTTTGGATTTTGTGAAGTTGACGGTGAACCCTAGTTTGAAGAGGGTTTGTATGATATGATTTGTGTGATTTGAGCACTCTATTAACGAATGGGCCTTGATTAGCCAGTCGTCTAGATATGGGAACACATGTATTTGCTGCCTTCTTATGTGTGCAGCGACTACCGCTAGACATTTGGTAAAGACTCTTGGTGCGGTTGTTAATCCGAAAGGCAGTACCTTGAATTGGTAATGTATTCCCTTGAATACAAACCTTAGGTATTTCCTGTGCGATGGGTGTATTGGTATATGGAAATAAGCATCCTTGAGGTCTAAAGTTGCCATGTAGTCGTGTAGTTTTAGCAATGGCAATACTTCTTGTAGTGTGACCATGTGAAAGTGGTCTGATTTGATGAAAGTGTTCACTACTCTGAGGTCTAGGATTGGTCTCAGCGTTTTGTCCTTCTTTGGTATCAGAAAGTACAGTGAGTAAACTCCTGTGTTTATTTGTGTGTTTGGCACTAATTCGATTGCATTCTTTTGCAATAGTGCCTGCACTTCTATCTCCAGGAGATTGGAATGATGTGTTGTCAAATTTTGTGCTTTTGGTGGTATGTTTGGAGGGAATTGTAGAAATTCTATCAAATAACCATGTTGGATAATTGCTAGAACCCAAGTGTCTGTAGTGATTTCCTCCCATGCTTTGTAATAATGACTTATTCTTCCCCCCACTGGTGTTGTGTGGAGGGGGTGAGTGACATGTGAGTCACTGTTTAGTAGTAGGGGTTTTGGGGCTCTGAAATCTTCCTCTATTCCTAGGGAATTGCCCTCCTCTATATTGTCCCCGAAAACCTCCTCTATACTGTCCCTGGTAACTGGACGGTGTTGCTTGTGAGGTGCTGGCTTGTGTGCTCTGACCCCGAAACCCCCCTCTAAAGGGTGTTTTACGGAATGTGCTGTAATTCCCTCTGCTCTGCGGGGAGTAGAGTGCGCCCATGGCTTTGGCAGTGTCCGTATCTTTTTTGAGTTTCTCAATCGCTGTGTCCACTTCTGGACCGAACAGTTCTTTTTCGTTAAAGGGCATATTGAGAACTGCTTGTTGAATCTCTGGTTTAAATCCAGACGTTCGGAGCCATGCATGCCTTCTGATAGTTACAGATGTATTAATTGTCCGTGCAGCTGTATCTGCAGCGTCCATGGAGGAGCGGATCTGGTTGTTGGAGATGGTCTGTCCCTCCTCAACCACTTGTTTTGCCCTATTTTGTAAGTCCTTGGGCAGATGTTCAATGAGATGTTGCATCTCGTCCCAGTGGGCTCTGTCATAGCGCGCAAGTAGTGCCTGGGAGTTCGCGATGCGCCACTGGTTTGCAGCTTGTGCTGCTACTCTCTTACCAGCTGCATCGAACTTGCGGCTTTCTTTATCTGGGGGTGGTGCATCTCCAGATGTGTGGGAGTTGGCCCTTTTCCTAGCTGCTCCTACAACGACAGAGTCTGGTGGCAGCTGTGTAGTGATGAAAACCGGGTCTGTAGGAGGCGCCTTATACTTTTTTTCCACCCTTGGTGTGATTGCCCTACTTTTGACCGGCTCCTTAAAGATTTCTTTTGCGTGCCGGAGCATACCAGGGAGCATAGGCAGGCTTTGGTATGAGCTGTGGGTGGAGGAGAGTGAGTTGAATAAAAAATCATCCTCGACCTGTTCTGAGTGGAGGCTTACGTTGTGAAATTGTGCTGCTCTAGCCACCACTTGAGAATACGCGGTGCTGTCCTCTGGTGGAGATGGCTTCGTAGGGTATGCCTCCGGACTGTTATTTGACACTGGGGCGTCGTATAGGTCCCATGCGTCTTGATCTTGGTCACCCTGGCTCATGGTGGTGTGAGCTGGGGAATGTGATGGAGTTTTTGCTGGTGAGACGTTAATCACGGGCGGAGGAGAGGGTGGTGGGGTAACTCTTTTCACCACTTTTGGTTGTGGTGTCTGTTCAGTTTGGAACTCCAACCTTCTCTTTCTTCTAATAGGGGGAAGGGTGCTTATTTTTCCTGTCCCCTGCTGTATGAAAATACGCTTTTGCGTATGGTCCACATCAGTTGATTGTAGCTCTTCCTCAAACCTATGCTTTTGCATTTGGGAGGTTAGCGAGTGCTCTTCTGTATAAGAGCCTGAAGCTGGGTCGGTTGCAGTTTGTTTCGGGACCGAAACCCTGTCTGCGTCCTTTTTCGGCTCCGAGGTGACTTTTTTCATTTTCGGGGCCGAAACCTGTCGGCGCCGATCTTCTTTGGGGCCGCTGTCTCGGCGTCGAGCCGTGTCCACACCGGCATCTCGGTGTCGAGGCTTGTCTCCAGCACTTTCTCGGTCCCGAGAAGGCTGCGTGCCGGTGTCTCGACCGGAGTCAGACGATCTCGGCACTGTTTGGGCCTTTTTCGGTGCCGACGGTCGGTCACCGAATTTATGGGTCGAGCCATGGCCTGATGGCAGTGGCGTCCCCTGGGCCTTGTAAATGTTCTTTTGAGTGGTTTTCGACGTCCTACTCACGGTTTGTGTATCGTCGAATCCTTCGGAGTCCGATTCTTGGATCGAAAAGGATCCCTCCTCTTCTTGTTCCTCGAACTCCCGGTGGGCTGTCGGCGCGGACGCCATCTGAAGTCTTCTGGCTCGACGGTCTCGGAGAGTTTTTCGGGACCGGAACGCACGACAGGCCTCGCAGGTGTCTTCGCTGTGCTCAGGTGACAGGCACAGGTTGCAGACCAAGTGTTGGTCTGTATAGGGGTATTTATTGTGGCATTTGGGACAGAAACGGAACGGGGTCCGTTCCATCGGCGTTCTTCAGCACGCGGTCGGGCCGACCAGGCCCCGACGGGGGATCGAAAAACTACCCCAAAGGGCACCGGAGCTCTTCGATCTTCGATGCGGTGTTGAATCTAACTACGCCGATCCCGAACGCAACAATACCGATGAAAATCTTCCGAAATTAGCTATCTTTCCGTTCCGAAACTCGGAGCGACAGGAACACGTCCGAACCCGATGGCGGAAAAAAAACTATCGAAGATGGAGTCGACGCCCATGCGCAATGGAGACAAAAGGAGGAGTCACTCGGTCCCGTGACTCGAAAGACTTCTTCGAAGAAAAACAACTTGTAACACTCCGGCCCAACACCAGATGGCGAGCTATTGCAAAACATGCGTATCTACAGCGACAGATGCCATCGAACATAAGGTTACCTACTGGCTGATAGTTCAGCGCAATTGCCTCTTTCTTCTCTGTCATTAGAGTAGATATTGTAGAGGCTGTAAGACACAGTCCGCAAGGGTCAAATTATGATTTTATTTCCATCTTTCTTATCAATAAGCCGCTAGTGATTAATCTCATTGACTTTGAATTGCATACCTGTTACCTTAGGAACCCTCGAGGATAGGCATTAGGCTAAAACTATCTCCGCATGATATTACTACACCTATAATTTCCAGGGAAATAGCAGGTGGAAAGTTTGGTCTCAGCCAATCACATCCTTGCTTTGGCAGATAGCAATTCCCCTCATCTGACTGCTATTGATTGACTATTCACTAAATCTTATGCTGCAATTACACCAGTGGCCCCTATGGGTAGGGATGGTTGGTTGGGCCTGTTGATTGCGGGATAGGGGACAAGGCTCAGAGTTGTAGGCCTAGTATTATGGATGATAGTGCTGAGCTATCTATTATGTCTTGGAAGCTGGCAGGGTTGAGTATCAAATTAATGGACATGCATTTTTCAGGTGACTGGGGCTTTGGTCCCAGTCTCTTTGTATTTTGTTTGTCTTATTATGTGGAGGCCCAGCCCGCTGCCTGGGGTAGCGGTCGGGCTAAGGGAGGCCTTTTGATATTGATAAATAAGAAACTGCAGTGCACTCACTCAGTGGTTTGCCAGGCAGTGATCCAGTCTGAGGGTACAGACCCTGGGCTGGAAGACCAGGTTCAGGGTGTCCCCCCTGACCTGGAGGAAGGGGCTACTGATAACAGTGCCCCTACCATGTTGTCTTCTGAGGAGGCCACTCCTAGTTCGGGGGTGCTGGGCCCCAGAAGGGAGGGAAGGGGGAGGGAAGCCTCACCCCGGGCCCTAGTCCAACCTGAAGGTACAGACCCCAGGTTGGAGGACCAGTTGCAGGTTAACAGCCCTGCACTGGTGAAAGAATGGTGCAGGGCTGCTTCCATAAGCACCCTGACCATGTTGGACTCTGGGGGTGCCGCTCCAGGAGGGAGGGTACAGAGCCCCAGAGGGGAGGACCAGGTTCAGGCTGTCATCCCTAACCTGGTGGAAGGGAGAGTGGTCAAAGGGTGCCCAGCACCCTGGGCTACCACCCCCCACTCTCCACAGCCACAGTGGTTGGAGAGCTTTGAGAGGCCTGGGGCCTGGCTCTCATCCCTGACAGCTGTCAGTAGCCACTGTGGCTTGCTGTCCGGGTGGACAGAGTTATCCCTGGGGAGGGGGCAAGAGTCACACCCCAGGGGTAGAGTGGGCAACACCACTGTGTTGGTGTTGGTCCTGGTGGTACTATCCAGCCCCTGAGATACATCTGTGAGCAAAGTAAAGTTAAGTGCTGCACAGATGGTAACCGCAGGAAAGGAGAAAGGTTCCCTATGGGTTGGCTTAGTGGGCCCTGAGAGTATGGACAGAGGGATCCAACTGGAGTCAGGAAGGCGAAGAACTGGAACATGCCCCTGCCGTTGTGGGCATGGGTCCTTGTTCTATCGCCTCAAACAGGGAAGTACATCAGGATAGTGATTGTTCTCCCCTGGCTTTAGGCTGGTGGGAGGTCATGTTGGACCTGGCTTTTTGACAGGGTCATTCCCAAACTTTTTGCCTCCTTCCTCCTATTTTTTCTGACCTGCTGTTGTTGGCTTTTGAACTCTGGGCACTTTACCACTGCTAACCAGTGCTAAAGTGCATATGCTCTCTGTGTAAATTGTACTGTTGATTGGTTTATCCATGATTGGCTATTTGATTTACTTGCAAGACCCTAGTAGAGTGCACTATATGTGCCTAGGGCCTGTAGATGAAATGCTACTAGTGGGCCTGCAGCACTGGTTGTGCCACCCACTTAAGTAGCCCCTTAACCTTGTTTCAGGCCTGCCATTGCAAGGCCTGTGTGTGCAGTTTCACTGCCACTTCGACTTGGCATTTAAAAGTACTTGCCAAGCCTAAAACTCCCCTTTTTCTACATATAAGTTACCCCTAATGTGTGCCCTAGGTAACCCCTAAAGCAGGGTGCTGTGTGGGTAAAAGGCAGGACATGTACCTTTGTAGTTTATATGTCCCGGTAGTGTAAAACTCCTAAATTCGTTTTTACACTACTGTGAGGCCTGCTCCCTTCATAGGCTAACATTGGGGCTGCCCTCATACATTGTTGAAGTGGTAGCTGCTGATCTGAAAGGAGTAGGAAGGTCATATTTAGTATGGCCAGAATAGTAATACAAAATCCTGCTGACTGGTGAAGTTGGATTTAATATTACTATTTTAGAAATGCCACTTTTAGAAAGTGAGCATTTCTCTGCACTTAAATCTTTCTGTGCCTTACAATCCACGTCTGGCTAGGTTTAGCTGACAGCTCCTTGTGCATTCACTCAGACACACCCCAAACACAGGGTACTCAGCCTCACTTGCATACATCTGCATTTTGAATGGGTCTTCCTGGGCTGGGAGGGTGGAGGGCCTGCCCTCCCACAAAGGACTGCCACACCCCCTACTGGGAACCTGGCAGACAGGATTGAACTGAAAGGGGACCTGGTGCACTTCTTAGCCACTCTTTGAAGTCACCCACACTTCAAAGGCACATTTTAGTATAAAACAGGGCCTCTTCTGCCCTACCACCTCAGCCACTTGCTGGAGAAGAAACCTGAACCAGAACCTGCATCCTGCCAAGAAGAACTGCCTGGCTGCCTAAAGGACTCACCTGACTGCTTTCTACAAAGGACTGCTACCTTGCTGTTGCCCTGCTGCGTTGCTGAACTCTTGCCTTACTGCAGAAGTGCTCTCCAAGGACTTGGATAGAGCTTGCCTCCTGTTCCCTGAAGTCTCAGGACCAAAAAGACTTCTCTTTTTCAACTGGACGCCTTGTGTGCCGAACAATTTGACGTACAGCTTGCTCCTCAGTGAAAAATTCACTGCACGCCGATCCGGAAAGCCGCCGCTTGACACGACGCCTGCGGTGTGACCGGAACTTCGGCGCACGGCCTCGCCTGGACAACGCCGCCCGACTTCCAGAGAAGAAATCGACGCAACGCCTGCCGTGAGGAAGAAAATTCCACACACAGCCCACATGAACGACGCGCAGCCGGATAACAAGCCTAGGATTCCACGCACAGACCCTGGGACATCTGGTAATCGCACGTCTTCCCCGAGTGAAAAATAACGCTGCAAGTCTGTGTGTGAAGGGGCGAAACCGACGCACACACCATTTTTCTTCCCGTAGAACGACGCACGTCTCCCCGTGTGGAAAATAACGACGCAAGTCCTTGTGTGAAGGGGCGAAACCGACGCACGCACCATTTTTACACACATCTCCTCCTCTGCGGCCCTCCGCTGAGATTTTCCACTCCAAACCAGGTACTTTGTGCTTGAAAGAGACTTTGTTTGATTTTTAAAGACTTAAGACACTTTGGGGGTTATTCCAACTTTGGAGGAGGTGGTAATCCGTCCCAAATGTGACGGATTTACCACCAGCCGTATTACGAGTTCCATAGGATATAATGGACTCGTAATACGGCTGGTGGTATATCCGTCACTTTACCGTCACTTTTTGGACGGATTACCACTTCCTCCAAAGTTGGAATAACCCCCTTTATATATCTCTACAATTTCATATTGCATCTTTAATCGTTTTGACCTGCAAATAACCAGATAAATATTATATATTTTTCTAAACACTGTGTGATGTATTTTTGTGGTGCTATATTGTGTTATTGTATGATTTATTGCACAAATCCTTTACACATTGCCTTCTAAGTTAAGCCTGACTGCTCAGTGCCAAGCTACCAGAGGGTGGGCACAGGATAATTTGGCTTGTGTGTGACTTACCCTGACTAGAGTGAGGGTTCTTGCTTGGACAGAGGGTAACCTGACTGTCAACCAAAAACCCCATTTCTAACATTGGTGATCAGTGGTGAGGATAGGACTTGTATTTGTGCAGTGACATACAGTACCTAAGAATTTCACTACCTACCCACAGTTGAAGGTCAACTTGATTTTTCATCTTTTTGCTTTTTGTTCTCTGATGTCCTCCTGGATATATTGTTGATAGTTTGGACTTTGGTTTTTTGGTTTTGCCTGTGATACCTTGCCAGATTGGGAATGGATACCAGCTTCAGAGAAGACTACGATGAGTCAAACATTGTACCTGTTGAATCCCTCACCAAGGCTGAGCTGAGGGGGCTTTGCAGAAAATGGGGACTTCCTATGTCAAGGAGATCCACTAAGATGGAACTGCTAGATATCTATGTAGCCTGGGGAGAAGCACAATGGGCAGAGGAACAGGCAGCAAAGAACCAAATGAATCATAGCCCTGAGAATGATTATGAGGAGGAGGACTACTCAGATGAGGAAAGAGAACCAGTGAGAGATGAATGGCTCCCAGCTCAAGAGCGGCGGATGGAACAGCTAGATGAGTTTATTGAGAGGGCGGAGGCAGCAAGACCCTTAGCCCGGGAAAAAGAAAGGATTGCAGCTCAGGAGCTGAGCTGTGAATAGCTGAAACTGGAAGCCGGAAGGGCTGAGTCCAGTTCAGATGGTGGCAGCAAAAATCTTGCATCAAATGCTGCTGAAGAAGTGCACAGGCCCAGAGATGTGGTGCCCGACTTGAAGAAGGGAGTTGACACACACCAGGTGGTTCAGGAGTATGAGGTAGTTCCCGTTATGCACAGGGTCCCTGAGGAGGATTGGGGAACTGGCACAGGGAGTCATATTCCTACTGGGGGGAGGGACACTTTACTGGCTCTAGAAGAGAGTGACAGGAAAAAGGGTTCCCCCCTGGTGGACGTCCTGGATATAGAGTGTGAAGACATACCAGAAGAGTATGGGTTGAGTGTCAGGGACAGTCAGGTACTGTCTCACCAGTCTCAGGAGGGTGATGTAGAGTGCTTTTTCAAGGCTGAGTCACTGGATGGTTGGGTGAAGGGTACTTTGGTTAATACATGTGAGGGGCAGAGTGATGTAATTGCTGGAGGGCATATGTCTGGTCCTTATTTTCCAGAGCTACGCCAACACCAGTTGGAGTGTGAGTTCTCTGACCCCAGGGAGCTTACAATGGAGGCAGACTTTTGGGTGAGTACCAGAAAGTCTGAAGAGGCATTTGGGGGCGCTCCTGAAGGGAGTGGTCTAGGTGTTTCCAAACCAATTGAGGTGGGGAGGATTGTAGTGTCCCAGGTAGGTCCCAGGTCCTAGAGGGTTCCATGAGGGAACGCCAGGAGAGAAGCCTAGCCTGTACCGTAGGGCCACCTGTTGAGGGAGACCCCGCAGTGTCAAAAGAACTTGGGGGGGGTGACTGTAGCCAGCATCCCACCAGTTCTGGTGTCTGGCAGTACCACTCCTAGTGAGGGGGTGCAGAAGTCCAGACAGAGGGTTGAGAGGGGGCTGCAGACCCCAGTGGAGGTCCTGGAGAGTCAGGGGTCAGCTCTGAGAGCAGAGCCCCCCAGGAATGACCCAGGTGAAACCATTTCTGGTTTGGGGGAGATCCAGACTCTGCCATATGTGCAGAGGTCAGGAGACCTGCGCCAGCCGGACTCTTGTGTGGCCCTTGGGGATGGTGTGTACCTTGGGGGGTGGGGGGGGGGGGTGAGTGTGCCCCCCAGGAAGTCCTGGCGTGCCAGGCAATTGTTCAACCTCAGGGCCAGGTTCAGGGGTTAAACTCTGACCTGGTGGGGGTAGGTGTGCCCCCCAGAAAGTCCTGGTTTGCCAGGCAGTGATCCATTCTGAGGGTACAGACCCTGGGCTGGAAGACCAGGTTCAGGGTGTCCCCCCTGATCTGGAGGAAGGGGCTACTCATAACAGTGCCCCTACCATGTTGTCTTCTGAGGAGGCCACTCCTAGTTGGGGGGTGCTGGACCCCAGAAGGGAGGGAAGGGGGGTGGAAGCCTCACCCCAGGCCCTAGTCCAACCTGAACGTACAGACCCCAGGTTGGAGGACCAGTTGCAGGTTAACAGCCCTGCACTGGTGAAAGAATGGTGCAGGGCTGCTTCCATAAGCACCCTGACCATGTTGGACTCTGGGGGTGCCGCTCCAGGAGGGAGGGTACAGAGCCCCAGAGGGGAGGACCAGGTTCAGGCTGTCATCCCTGACCTGGTGGAAGGGAGATTGGTCAAAGGGTGCCCAGCACCTGGGGCTACCGCCCCCCACTCTCCACAGCCACAGTGGTTGGAGAGCTTTGAGAGGCCTGGGGCCTGGCTCTCATCCCTGACAGCTGTCAGTAGCCACTGTGGCTTGCTGTCCGGGTGGACAGAGTTATCCCTGGGGAGGGGGCAAGAGTCACACTCCGGGGGTAGAGTGGGCAACACCACTGTGTTGGTCCTGGTGGTACTATCCGGCCCGTGGGATACATCTGTGAGCAAAGTAAAGTTAAGTGCTGCACAGATGGTAACCGCAGGAAAGGAGAAAGGTTCCCCATGGGTTGGCTTAGTGGGCCCTGAGAGTATGGACAGAGGGATCCAATTGGAGTCAGGAAGGCGAAGAACTGGAACATGCCCCTGCCGTTGTGGGCATGGGTCCTTGTTCTATCGCCTCAAACAGGGAAGTACATCAGGATAGTGATTGTTCTCCCCTGGCTTTAGACTGGTGGGGGGTCATGTTGGACCTGGCTTTTTGACAGGGCCATCCCCAAACCTTTTGCCTCCTTCCTCCTATTTTTTTCTGACCTGCTGTGGTTGGCTTTTGAACTCTGGGCACTTTACCACTGCTAACCAGTGCTAAAGTGCATATGCTCTCTGTGTAAATTGTACTGTTGATTGGTTTATCCATGATTGGCTATTTGATTTACTTGTAAGACCCTAGTAGAGTGCACTATATGTGCCTAGGGCCTGTAGATGAAATGCTACTAGTGGGCCTGCAGCACTGGTTGTGCCACCCACTTAAGTAGCCCCTTAACCTTGTCTCAGGCCTGCCATTGCAAGGCCTGTGTGTGCAGTTTCACTGCCACTTCGACTTGGCATTTAAAAGTACATGCCAAGCCTAAAACTCCCCTTTTTCTACATATAAGTTACCCCTAATGTGTGCCCTAGGTAACCCCTAGAGCAGGGTGCTGTGTGGGTAAAAGGCAGAACATGTACCTTTGTAGTTTATATGTCCTGGTAGTGTAAAACTCCTAAATTCGTTTTTACACTACTGTGAGGCCCGCTCCCTTCATAGGCTAACATTGGGGCTGCCCTCATACATTGTTGAAGTGGTAGCTGCTGATCTGAAAGGAGTAGGAAGCTCATATTTAGTATGGCCAGAATAGTAGTACAAAATCCTGCTGACTAGTGAAGTTGGATTTAATATTACTATTTTAGAAATGCCACTTTTAGAAAGTGAGCATTTCTCTGCACTTAAATCTTTCTGTGCCTTACAATCCACATCTGGCTAGGTTTTGCTGACAGCTCCTTGTGCATTCACTCAGACACACCCCAAACACAGGGTACTCAGCCTCACTTGCATACATCTGCATTTTGAATGGGTCTTCCTGGGCTGGGAGGGTGGAGGGCATGCCCTCCCACAAAGGACTGCCACACCCCCTACTGGGACCCTGGCAGTCAGGATTGAACTGAAAGGGGACCTGATGCACTTCTTAGCCACTCTTTGAAGTCACCCCCACTTCAAAGGCACATTTTAGTATAAAACAGGGCCTCTGCCCTACCACCTCAGACACTTGCTGGAGAAGAAACCTGAACCAGAACCTGCATCCTGCCAAGGAGAACTGCCTGGCTGCCTAAAGCACTCATGTGACTGCTTTCTACAAAGGACTGCTGCCTTGCTGTTGCCCTGCTGCCTTACTGAACTCTTGCCTTACTGCAGAAGTGCTCTCCAAGGGCTTGGATAGAGCTTGCCTCCTGTTCCCTGAAGTCTCAGGACCAAAAAGACTTCTCTTTTTCAACTGGACGCCTTGTGTGCAAAACAATTCGACGCACAGCTTGCTCCGCGGTGAAAAATTCACACCACGCCGATCCGGAAAGACGGCGCTCGACAACATGCCTGCGGTGCAACCGGAACTTCGACGCACGGCCTCGCCTGGACAACTCCGCCCGACTTCCAGAGAGGAAATCGACGCCCTGCGTGGAAAATAACGATGCATTCCGTGTGTGAAGGGGCGAAACCGACGCACACACCATTTTTCCACGCATCTCCTCCTCTGCGGAGATTTTCCACTCCAAACCAGGTACTTTGTGCTTGAAAGAGACTTTGTTTGCTTTTTAAAGACTTAACACACTTTATATCACTCTTCAGTGATATCTCTACAATTTCATATTGCATCTTTAATCGTTTTGACCTGCAAATAACCAGATAAATATTATATATTTTTCTAAACACTGTGTGGTGTATTTTTGTGGTACTATATTGTGTTATTGTATGATTTATTGCACAAATACTTTACAAATTGCCTTCTAAGTTAAGCCTGACTGCTCAGTGCCAAGCTACCAGAGGGTGGGCACAGGATAATTTGGATTGTGTGTGACTTACCCTGACTAGAGTGAGGGTTCTTGCTTGGACAGAGGGTAACCTGACTGCCAACCAAAAACCCAATTTCTAACATGGATATAATAATATCCATAAAAGAAACACCAACAAAAACATACAGACAAATCATAGAGACCATACATAAGTTCAAGATACTAAAATTCACGCAAGATAAAAAGGCATATAAAATATAAATAACACTTACAGGTCCTCCCCTATATGCAATTCAAACAAACACCTATCACATGAAATGTAAAAACATAAATGTAGGATGTTGGCTCTGTATATACTATTTCAAAGTAAGAAATAGCGTGCACAGAGTCCAAGGGTTCCCCTTAGAGGTAAGATAGTGGCAAAAAGAGATAATTTTAATGCTCTATTTTCTGGTAGTGTGGTCGAGCAGTAGGCTTATCAGAGGGTAGTGTTAAGCATTTGTTGTACACACACAGGCAATAAATGAGGAACACACACTCAAAGACTTACTCCAGGCCAATAGGTTTTTATATAGAAAAATATATTTTCTTAGTTTATTTTAAGAACCACAGGTTCAAGATTTACAAGTAATACTTCAAATGAAAGATATTGCACTCAGGTATTCTAGGAACTTTGAATAATCACAATAGCATGTACAGTTTTCACAAAAATGGCAATAAGCTATTTTAAAAGTGGACAGTGCAAAAATCAACAGTTCCTGGGGGAGATAAGTAAATGTTAAGTTCACAGGTAAGTAAAACACTTACAGGGTTCAAAGTTGGGTCCAAGGTAGCCCACCATTAGGGGTTCCAGGCAACCCCAAAGTTACCACACCAGCAGCTCAGGGCCGGTCAGGTGCAGAGGTCAAAGAGGTGCCCTAAACACACAGGCTTCAATGAAAACAGGGGGCCCCGGTTACAGTCTGCCAGCAGGTAAGTACCCGCTTCCTCGGAGGGCAGACCATGGGGGTTTTATAGGGCACCTGGGGGGACCCAAGCAGGCACAGAAAGTACACCCTCAGCGGCACAGGGGAGGCCGGGTGCAGAGTGCAAACAAGCGTCAGGTTTTGTATTAGAATCAATAGGGAGACCCGGGGGTATCTTCAACGATGCAGGCAGGCACAGGGGGGGCTCCTCGGGGTAGCCACCACCTGGGCTAGGCAGAGGGTCGCCTGGGGGTCGCTCCTGCACTGGAGTTTGGTCCCTTAAGGTCCTGGGGGCTGCGGGGGCAGTGTTGGTTCCAGGCGTCGGGTCCCTTGTTACAGGCAGTCGCAGTCAGGGGGAGCCTCTGGATTTCCTCTACAGGCGTCGCTGTGGGGGCTCAGGGGGGTCGTCTCTGGTTACTCACGGGCTCGCAGTCGCCGGGGAGTCCTCCCTGAGGTGTTTGTTTTCTGCAGGTCGAGCCGGGGGCATCAGGTGCTGAGTGGAAAGTCTCACGCTTCCGGCGGGAAACGTGGAGTCTTTAAAGTTGCTTCTTTGTTGCAGAAAGTTGCAGATGGTTGAACAGAGCCGCTGTTCACGAGAGCTTCTTGGTCCTTTGGGTGCAGGGCAGTCCTCTGAGGCTTCAGAGGTCGCTGGTCCCTGTTGGATGCATTGCTGTTGCAGTTTTCATCGAAGTAGGGAGACAGGCAGGTGGGGCTGGGGCCAAATCAGTTGTCGTCTCCATCTTCACTGCAGGGCTTCAGGTCAGCAGTCCTTCTTCTTCTTTAGGTTGCAGAATGAAAATGTCACTTACCCAGTGTATATCTGTTCGTGGCATCAGTCGCAGTAGATTCGCATGTTTTGCAATAGCTCGCCATCTGGTGTTGGGCCGGAGTGTTACAAGTTGTTTTTCTTCGAAGAAGTCTTTCGAGTCACGGGACCGAGTGACTCCTTCTTTTGTCTCCATTGCGCATGGGCGTCGACTCCATCTTCGATTGTTTTTCCCCGCAGAGGGTGAGGTAGGAGTTGAATTGTAGTAATAGTGCCCATGCAATGGAGTGACTAAGTATGCACCTATTTAAGGTTGAGATGATTATATACAAATAGTTGAAGGTAACTTCCAAACTGCTACAGGCTCCCGGGGAGGCGGGTGGGCACATGCGAATCTACTGCGACTGATGCCACGAACAGATGTACACTGGGTAAGTGACATTTTCAGTTCGATGGCATCTGTCGCTGTAGATACGCATGTTTTGCATAGACTAGTAAGCAGTTATCTCCCCAAAAGCGGTGGATCAGCCTGTAGGAGTGGAAGTAGTCTGAAATAATGTTCTTAATACGGCTTGACCTACTGTGGCTTGTTGTGCGGATAACACGTCTACACAGTAGTGCTTGGTGAATGTGTGAGGCGTAGACCATGTGGCTGCCTTACATATTTCTTGCATTGGGATGTTTCCTAGAAAGGCCATGGTAGCACCTTTCTTTCTAGTTGAGTGTGCCCTTGGTGTAATGGGCAGCTGTCGTTTAGCTTTAAGGTAGCAGATTTGGATGCATTTAACTATCCATCTGGCTATACCTTGTTTTGATATTGGGTTTCCTGCATGAGGTTTTTGAAATGCAATAAATAGTTGTTTAGTCTTTCTGATGTTCTTTGTTCTGTCAATGTAATACATTAATGCTCTTTTGACATCTAATGTATGTAGTGGCCTTTCAGCTACGGTATCTGGCTGTGGAAAGAACACTGGAAGTTCCACTGTTTGATTTAGATGGAACGGTGAAATAACCTTTGGCAAAAATTTAGGATTGGTCCTTAGGACGACCTTATTCTTGTGTAGTTGTATAAAAGGTTCCTGTATTGTAAACGCCTGAATCTCACTTACTCTTCTTAGGGAAGTAATGGCGATGAGAAATGCCACCTTCCAGGTTAGGAACTGTATTTCGCAGGAGTGCATGGGTGCAAAAGGTGGACCCATAAGTCTAGTTAGGACAACATTTAGGTTCCATGAAGGAACAGGTGGTGTTCTTGGTGGTATAATTCTCCTAAGGCCCTCCATGAATGCTTTAATGACTGGTATCTTATATAGGGAAGTTGAATAGGTAGTCTGCAGGTATGCAGATATTGCTGCAAGGTGTATTTTAATGGAAGAGAAAGCCAGGTTAGATTTTTGTAAGTGAAGCAAGTAACCCACTACATGTTCTGGAGTTGTGTGTAATGGTTGTATTTGATTAATATGGCAGTAGCAAACAAACCTCTTCCATTTACTTGCATAGCAGTGCCTGGTGGATGGCCTTCTGGCTTGTTTTATGACTTCCATACATTCTTGGGTAAGTTGTAAGTGCCCGAATTCTAGGATTTCAGGAGCCAGATTGCTAGATTCAGCGATGCTGGATCTGGGTGTCTGATCTTTTGGTTGTGTTGTGTCAACAGATCTGGCCTGTTGGGCAATTTGATGCAGGGTACTACTGATAGGTCTAGCAGCGTTGTGTACCAGGGTTGCCTTGCCCAAGTTGGTGCTATTAATATGAGTTTGAGTTTGTTTTGACTGAGTTTGTTTACCAGGTAAGGAAGGAGAGGGAGAGGAGGAAAAGCGTAAGCAAATATCCCTGACCAGTTCATCCATAGGGCATTGCCTTGGGACTGTTTGTGTGGGTATCTGGATGCGAAGTTTTGGCATTTTGCGTTCTCCTTTGTCGCAAACAAGTCTATCTGAGGTGTTCCCCAGAGTTTGAAATAAGTGTTCAGAATTTGGGGGTGAATTTCCCATTCGTGGACCTGTTGGTGATCTCGAGAGAGATTGTCTGCGAGTTGATTTTGGATCCCTGGTATAAATTGTGCTATTAGGCGAATTTGGTTGTGAATTGCCCAACGCCAAATCTTTTGTGCTAGCAGGCTTAACTGCGTGGAGTGCGTCCCCCCTTGCTTGTTTAGATAATACACTGTTGTCATGTTGTCTGTTTTGACGAGAATGTATTTGTGAACTATTATTGGTTGGAAAGCTTTTAGTGCTTGAAAAACTGCTAGAAGTTCTAGGTGGTTTATATGCAGTTTTGTTTGATGTACGTTCCATTGTCCTTGTATGCTGTGTTGATCGAGGTGTGCTCCCCACCCTGTCATGGAAGCATCTGTTGTTATTACGTATTGTGGCACTGGGTCTTGGAAAGGCCGCCCTTTGTTTAAATTTATGTTGTTCCACCACAGAAGCGAGAGGTAAGTTTGGCGGTCTATTAACACCAGATCTAGAAGGTGACCCTGTGCTTGTGACCATTGTGATGCTAGGCACTGTTGTAAGGGCCTCATGTGCAGTCTTGCGTTTGGGACAATGGCTATGCATGAAGACATCATGCCTAGGAGTTGTAGTACCATCTTTGCTT
Source organism: Pleurodeles waltl (assembly GCF_031143425.1). Taxonomy (NCBI): domain Eukaryota; kingdom Metazoa; phylum Chordata; class Amphibia; order Caudata; family Salamandridae; genus Pleurodeles; species Pleurodeles waltl. Next base: position 480,154,814 of record NC_090449.1, on the reverse strand, counting down.
GTATCCTTTGTGTTGGATACATGCGTTGTATGATGGTGTTGAAATTTTGAATTCTTTGTGGACTTGGAGTGGCTACTCCTTTTGATGTGTCTATTATGGCTCCCAGGTATTGTTGTACCTTGCGCGGCAGAATTTTGGATTTTGTGAAATTGACGGTGAACCCTAGTTTGAAGAGGGTTTGTATGATATGATTTGTGTGATTTGAGCACTCTATTAACGAATGGGCCTTGATTAGCCAGTCGTCTAGATATGGGAACACATGTATTTGCTGCCTTCTTATGTGTGCAGCGACTACCGCTAGACATTTGGTAAAGACTCTTGGTGCGGTTGTTAATCCGAAAGGCAGTACCTTGAATTGGTAATGTATTCCCTTGAATATAAACCTTAGGTATTTCCTGTGCGATGGGTGTACTGGTATATGGAAATAAGCATCCTTGAGGTCTAAAGTTGCCATGTAGTCGTGTAGTTTTAGCAATGGCAATACTTCTTGTAGTGTGACCATGTGAAAGTGGTCTGATTTGATGAAAGTGTTCACTACTCTGAGGTCTAGGATTGGTCTCAGCGTTTTGTCCTTCTTTGGTATCAGAAAGTACAGTGAGTAAACTCCTGTGTTTATTTGTGTGTTTGGCACTAATTTGATTGCATTCTTTTGCAATAGTGCCTGCACTTCTATCTCCAGGAGATTGGAATGATGTGTTGTCAAATTTTGTGCTTTTGGTGGTATGTTTGGAGGGAATTGTAGAAATTCTATGCAATAACCATGTTGGATAATTGCTAGAACCCAAGTGTCTGTAGTGATTTCCTCCCATGCTTTGTAATAATGACTTATTCTTCCCCCCACTGGTGTTGTGTGGAGGGGGTGAGTGACATGTGAGTCACTGTTTAGTAGTAGGGGTTTTGGGGCTCTGAAATCTTCCTCTATTCCTAGGGAATTGCCCTCCTCTATATTGTCCCCGAAAACCTCCTCTATACTGTCCCTGGTAACTGGACGGTGTTGCTTGTGAGGTGCTGGCTTGTGTGCTCTGACCCCGAAACCCCCCTCGAAAGGGTGTTTTACGGAATGTGCTGTAATTCCCTCTGCTCTGCGGGGAGTAGAGTGCGCCCATGGCTTTGGCAGTGTCCGTATCTTTTTTGAGTTTCTCAATCACTGTGTCCACTTCTGGACCGAACAGTTCTTTTTCGTTAAAAGGCATATTGAGAACTGCTTGTTGAATCTCTGGTTTAAATCCAGACGTTCGGAGCCATGCATGCCTTCTGATAGTTACAGATGTATTAATTGTCCGTGCAGCTGTATCTGCAGCGTCCATGGAGGAGCGGATCTGGTTGTTGGAAATGGTCTGTCCCTCCTCAACCACTTGTTTTGCCCTATTTTGTAAGTCCTTGGGCAGATGTTCAATGAGATGTTGCATCTCGTCCCAGTGGGCTCTGTCATAGCGCGCAAGTAGTGCCTGGGAGTTCGCGATGCGCCACTGGTTTGCAGCTTGTGCTGCGACTCTCTTACCAGCTGCATCGAACTTGCAGCTTTCTTTATCTGGGGGTGGTGCATCTCCAGATGTGTGGGAGTTGGCCCTTTTCCTAGCTGCTCCTACAACGACAGAGTCTGGTGGCAGCTGTGTAGTGATAAAAACCGGGTCTGTAGGAGGCGCCTTATACTTTTTTTCCACCCTTGGTGTGATTGCCCTACTTTTGACCGGCTCCTTAAAGATTTCTTTTGCGTGCCGGAGCATACCAGGGAGCATAGGCAGGCTTTGGTATGAGCTGTGGGTGGAGGAGAGTGTGTTGAATAAAAAATCATCCTCGACCTGTTCTGAGTGGAGGCTTACGTTGTGAAATTGTGCTGCTCTAGCCACCACTTGAGAATACGCGGTGCTGTCCTCTGGTGGAGATGGCTTCGTAGGCTATGCCTCCGGACTGTTATCTGACACTGGGGCGTCGTATAGGTCCCATGCGTCTTGATCTTGGTCACCCTGGCTTATGGTGGTGTGAGCTGGGGAGTGTGATGGGGTTTGTGCTGGTGAGGCGTTAATCACGGGCGGAGGAGAGGGTGGTGGGGTAACTCTTTTCACCACTTTTGGTTGTGGTGTCTGTTCAGTTTGGAACTCCAACCTTCTCTTTCTTCTAATAGGGGGAAGGGTGCTTATTTTTCCTGTCCCCTGCTGTATGAAAATACGCTTTTGCGTATGGTCCACATCAGTTGATTGTAGCTCTTCCTCAAACCTATGCTTTTGCATTTGGGAGGTTAGCGAGTGCTCTTCTGTATAAGAGCCTGAAGCTGGGTCGGTTGCAGTTTGTTTCGGGACCGAAACCCTGTCTGCGTCCTTTTTCGGCTCCGAGATGACTTTTTTCATTTTCGGGGCCGAAACCTGTCGGCGCCGATCTTCTTCGGGGCCGCTGTCTCGGCGTCGAGCCGTGTCCACACCGGCATCTCGGTGTCGAGGCTTGTCTCCAGCACTTTCTCGGTCCCGAGAAGGCTGCGTGCCGGTGTCTCGACCGGAGTCGGACGATCTCGGCACTGTTTGGGCCTTTTTCGGTGCCGACGGTCGGTCACCGAATTTATGGGTGGAGCCATGGCCTGATGGCAGTGGCGTCCCCTGGGCCTTGTAAATCTTCCTCTGTGTGGTTTTCGACGTCTTACTCACGGTTTGTGTATCGTCGAATCCTTCGGAGTCTGAGTCTTGGATCGAGAAGGTACCTTCCTCTTCTTGTTCCTCGAACTCTCGGTGGGCTGTCGGCGCGGACGCCATCTGAAGTCTTCTGGCTCGACGGTCTCGGAGTGTTTTTCGGGACCGGAACGCACGACAGGCCTCGCAGGTGTCTTCACTGTGCTCAGGTGACAGGCACAGGTTACAGACCAAGTGTTGGTCTGTATAGGGGTATTTATTGTGGCATTTGGGGGCAGAAACGGAACAGGGTCCGTTCCATCGGCGTTCTTCAGCACGCGGTCGGGCCCACCGGAGCTCTTCGATCCTTCGACGCGGTGTTGAATCTAACTACGCCGATCCCGAACGCAACAATACCGACGAAAATCTTCCGAAATTAGCTATCTTTCCGTTCCGAAACTCGGAGCGACAGGAACACGTCCGAACCCGATGGCGGAAAAAAAACAATCGAAGATGGAGTCGACGCCCATGCGCAATGGAGACAAAAGGAGGAGTCACTCGGTCCCGTGACTCTAAAGACTTCTTCGAAGAAAAACAACTTGTAGCACTCCGGCCCAACACCAGATGGCGAGCTATTGCAAAACATGCGTATCTACAGCGACAGATGCCATCGAACATATACATACTGCAGGGTGTGTAATGCAGTGGCCCACAGACCAGACGGTAGCCAATCAAAACGGTTCTGGCATAGGATCCCGTGACGAAGATTCCAACATGGCTACCATGAGAAGTCTATCTAAACAGACAAGCAGAGCACCAGACTGCAGGGATACCATCGGCATACCCAGCGAATCAGGAGTCAGGGGGAGGAGTGAGACACCTGAAGTTCAGGCGGAACAGCTGTGTTGGCGTGAATGTTTGGAAAACGAAAAGGAGAAAGTGAGAATACCGGAGCCTGAGAGGGAGGATGAGACCAATGGAACCACCAGAGACTGGGATTCACGGAAGGGGGAGAACGGGATACCAGGACCGTTCATAGCCAGCTAAGCGGGGAAGAGCCAAGCCCAGCGGAAACCTGGATCTGTGAATGGGAGAGAGGCCACAGGGACCTCAATGCTGCAACTCACCCCCTTGGTCGCAGCTCAAGGCAAGTGTGGTCACCTGTTTTTGCATGCTTACAAGGGTGGTAAAGTGTGCCGAGGAAAAGAGCTGGAGAGTCCTTTCCCTATCGCAGTTGTCAGGGTCTGTTAGACGGATGGGGGTGGGAGCACACAAGAGAGCAAGGCCACTCAAACACTGAGTGAAACACAAGAGTGTTGGTGATGGATTAAGACAGACGGACAAGAATTGATCTCTCAGACTCCTTTATTATTCTCCAAAGGGTCACCGTCAAGAAACGCAGGAGAGAAGACTTCTCCAAACCCCTAGACGAGTTATCTAAAGAAAGAAACAAATACATTCTTCTTAGCGTGGACATTTGACAGGAAACGTACTTGCATGATACTGAGAAAATAAAAATGATCTTCCCTTATACCCAGTGTGGTGTCAAATTAGCGTCACAACTTCCTGCATTGGTGTCAGAAGTGGGACCTGCCAGCCTCGAACATGTCGCATCAATCACTATTGAGGATATGGTAAAACAGTTGGCTGAAGGGCAACAACATCTCCAAGGGGGGATAGAGCAGCAAGCCCAATAGCCCAACAGGATTGAGAAGGCATACAGAACGGCATAAAAGCACGCGTTTTTCTGAAAACCAGCAAGCCCAAGACGCAGCAATTCTAAAGTTCTCGGATGCCCTTGCACATTATAAAGTACAGCCCAATGTGCCTAGCTCAGTACTCCAGAAATTCCACCCCAACGAGGATCCGGACTATTGTTTTAACAATTTTGAGAAGGTGGCATCTACAGCCTTCTGGTCCCACAAAAATGGTGCGGCCAATATATCGCCTTGTCTGTGGAATTACAATCGGCGTACCAAGCAGCCAACTCTTTAGGCACTACCTCATATAAAGAAGCAAAAAGGGCTATCCTGGATTGCCTCTGCTGTGACGCAGAATATTACAGAGCCAAGTTTTAGAAAGAAAAATGGTCTTTTAGCGACAATCCGAGAGCACTGTTCTTCTGTATCCAAGATCTCAGCAGACCAGACCAGAGCATGGCTAAGGCAACACCCAAATGTCACGGCTCCCATGACTGTTGACTTAACCTGTGCATATCATCGATCCCCATACTTCAAGGTCAGGGGCACGGAACCCCCGAATCCTCCCCCCATTACCTGGAAAGGCCCTGTAAAGCCTGTGTCCCGACCCTTATCTGATAGTAAACCTCCTTTGAAAACTGCAGGGAAAGAGAGAGGAAAAGGACCTCAATGTTTACAATTTGGGTAGAGGGATTATATAGCAAGACTCTGTCCACAAAAATCCGCAGCACCCGAACCTATGGAAATGGAGTATGCCAAGGGATGAGTCCTCGGCATAGAAGGGAAATCCAGTCAGACCTACCGTATACAGTTTACCCTTAACAGGCATCCTGTTATTGCTTTGGTAGATTCCAGATGCCACTTTTCTATAGGCCGGCAGGGTCTGGTAATACTGCCAGAAGGAAACACCCCAAGTGTAGTCTCTATCACCAGCGTTCATGGAGACCATAAAGCATACCCGACAGCCCAGGTATGGCTACAATAGAAGGATAGTGTGGTTAACATGGAGGTAGAAGTATTACCCCATTTAGAGGAAGAGATGATCACTGGGACAGATCACAAACATATGTTGATGGAGGTTAGGTATGAAGCAATGGGCACTGAGGTCTTACAGGAAACACCATACGTTAGTGAGTAAGTAGTTGTGTGTAAGAATAGAACAAAACGATCTAAATCTGAAAAGCGCTTAAACAATCAAATCTATATGCTAGTGAATTCTGCTACCCCTGTTTTAATCACTCCCTCTGCAGATAAAATGTGGGACCATCCACGTAGCTTCCGTGCAGCACAGAGGGAGAATCCCAATTTAGTGCAGGCTTGAGCTCAAGCGACCACAGATGACGGGAAAAGGTAGAACCACGTTTTGTTGTTAAAGAAGGTTTGCTCTACAGGAAGGTAGTTAAACACAGACCTATAACTGGTTGTCCCACTTCCTTTTTGCAAATAAGTACTACATTTTGCTCATTGCCAAGTAGGGGGCGGTCACTATGCCAGTGAAAATACTGAGGAGTGTTTATTAAGGAGATTTTACTGGCCTGATTTTTTTCTAACATTAGAAAATACTGTGCTTGTTGTAAAAGGTGCCAGGTGGTCAATACCCCATTGCCAGGCAAAGTACCCTTACAAACTCTATCTATAATAGATATACCCTTTTGCCGAGTAGGGATGGACTTAGTAGCACCTCTTTTCCCATAATCAAGGGGGATACCAATGTATTCTAGCACTGGCTAACTATGCCAGTAGATATCTGGAGGCAGTACCCTTAAATAGCATGACTACACAGGTGGTGGCCCAGGCTATGATTGAATTATTTAACAGAGTATGATTTCTTAGAGAACTCCTAACAGATCCGGGTACCCCTCTGGTGAATCCATTTTAGTTTCCCTTTGGGACACAGGAGTCAGCTTAGCCTTTAGCTTACAGGCCTGTGCCCCCATCACCTAGTGAGATTTTACCTACTTAGCTTTCCCTGTTTTATTTTACACATTTTATTATTTCTTTTAGCTTTCGCCATGGTCCTACATTTTATAGGTAATGTTTTGGTTTTCATTATCAGTGCCATTCAGAGAAGGTGTCATTATTAGCTTCATTATCAGTGATACACACAGGTATTGTCATCATGTCCCTTTCCCACTTACGTGTGATAGGAACATTGTGCGCACCTGTCAGGGATTGTTTAGCTAATTGCCGTCAACAACTCCGCAGCATTATCAGTTGTTTAGGAACATACCTGCTTCAGGGATCCTACATGATCTGGATAAATACACCTCACTCAGACAAGGTCATTAGAGGGGTTCCTTCCACATGCCATCTATGCTGTACGTCACCTTGCTGCAGAACACAGCCTTTGTGTCACCACAAAGTCTGACCTAGAGACCTCATTCAAATGTAACAAGGTTTGGTGGGCACTTCTCATGGACATAGTTCTGGCAGATTAGGTTTGTTTTACCTAGCCCTCACTAGGGTAGAGATTATGTTCTATTTGCTAGGAATTTGATATCTCATGTTTATTGTAAGATGGTGGGGGGTTTTATAGTCACAACTCTCATCTTGACAATTCTGCTTCTTTTACTATTTATTCATCTAATCATTGCAGCACATGCATTTTATTGTATATTTCAGTGTTTTCAATAAATATATTGAAAACTCTCCTGCATCTCCTTCATTGGCTATGTGTATATGAGACTTGTTGCTAATGAGAGAAAAGGGTAACTTCTGTTTGTAGGAGGCTGGCCTGGCTTGTAGTTGGTACCAGAGGTACTTACAACTTGTGCCAGGTCCAGTTATCCCTTATTAGTGTAGAAGAGGTGTTTCTAGCAGCTTAGGCTGATAGAAGGTAGCTATGGCAAAGCAGCTTAGGCTGAACTAGGAGACATGTAAAGCTCCTACTATACCATTGGTGTCATATGCACAATATCATAAGAAAACACAATACACAGAAGTACTAAAAATAAAGGTACTTTATTTTTATGACAATATGCCAAAAGTATCTCAGTGAGTACCCTTAGTATGAGGATAAGATATATACACAAGATATATATACAAAAAACAAAATTATTCAGGTAATAGCAAGAAAAGTAATGCAAGCAGTGTAAAGTTACAATAGATTGCAATAGGAGCACATAGGTATAGGGGCAACACATACCATATACTCCAAAAGTGGAATGCGAACCACAAATGGAACCCAAACCTATGTGAGCTTGTAGAGGGTCGCTGGGACTGTAAGAAAACAGTGAGGGTTAGAAAAATAGCCCACCCCAAGACCCTGAAAGGTAGGTGTAAAGTGCACCTACTACCCACAGAGAGCACAGAAGTCATGATAGGGGGATTCTGCAGGAAGAACAAACACCAGCAATGCAACAACAGTGCATTTCCGGACCTGAGTACCTGTAAGACAAGGGGACCAAGTCCAATAGTCGCGACAGTGTCGAGAGTGGGCAGGAGCCCAGGAAATGCCAGCTGAGGGTGCAAGGAAGCTGCCACCTGTTGGCAGAAGCTTGGAGTTCTGCAAGAAAGAAGAGGACTAGGAACTTCCCCTTTGGAGGATGGATGTCCCACATTGCGCTGAAGCTTGCAGAGGTGTTCCCACACAGATAGACCACAAACAAGCTTTGCTAGCTGCAAGGGTCGCGGTTAGGGTTTTTGGATGCTGCTATGGCCCAGGAGGGACCAGGATGTTGCCACTTGGATGAGGAGACAGAGGGGGTGCCCAGCAACGTAGGGAGCCCTCACAGAAGCAGGCAGCACCCGCAGAAGTACCTGAACAGGCACTTAAAAGAAAAGTGAACCAGAGTCCACCCGAAGTCACAAAAGGGAGTCCCACGACGCCAGAGGACAACTCAGAAGGTTGTGTACTGCAGGTTAGAGTGTCGGGGACCCAGGCTTGGCTGTGCACGAAGGAAATCCTGGAAGAGTGCACAGGAGCCGGAGCAGCTGCAAATCACACGGTACCCAGCAATGCAGTCTAGCGTGGGGAGGCAAGGACTTACCTCCACCAAACTTGGACTGAAGAGTCACTGGACTGTGGGAGTCACTTGGACAGAGTTGCTGAGTTCCAGGGACCATGCTTGTTGTGCTTAGAGGGGACCCAAAGGACCGGTGATGCAGTCTTTTGTTGCCTGCGGTTGCAGGGGGAAGATTCCGTCGACCCACAGAGATTTCTTCAGAGCTCCTGGTGCAGAGAGGAGACAGGCTACCCCCAGAGCATGCACCACATGGAAACAGTCGAGAAAGCCGGCAGGATGAAGCAATACAAGGTTGCTAATAGTCGTCTTGCTACTTTGTTGCGGTTTTGTGGGCATCCTGAGCAGTCAGCGGTCGATCCTTTGGCAGAAGGTGAAGAGGGAGATGCAGAGGAACTCTGATGAGCTCTTGCATTAGTTATCTGGTGAGATCCCCAAAGCAGAGACCCTAAATAGCCAGAAAAGGAGGTTTGGCTACCAAGGAAGGAGGTTTGGCTACCAAGAGAGGTAAGAGCCTATCAGAAGGATCCTCTGACGTCACCTGCTGGCACTGGCCACTCAGAGCAGTCCAGTGTGCCACAGACACCTCTGTTTCCAAGATGGCAGAGGTCTGGGACACACTGGAGGAGCTCTGGGCACCTCCCCTGGGAGGTGCAGGTCAGGGGAGTGGTCACTCCCCTTTCCTTTGTCCAGTTTCGCACCAGAGCAGGGCTGGGGGATCCCTGAACCGGTGTAGACTGGCTTATGCAGAGATGGGCACCATCTGTGCCCATCAAAGCATTTCCAGAGGCTGGGAGAGGCTACTCCTCCCCAGTCTTCACACCTATTTCCAAAGGGAGAGGGTGTTACACCCTCTCTCAGAGGAAGTCCTTTGTTCTGCCTTCCTGGGCCAGGGCTGCCTGGACCCCAGGAGGGCAGAAACCTGTCTGAGGGGTTGGCAGCAGCAGTAGCTGCAGTGGAGACCCCGGAAAGGCAGTTTGGCAGTACCCGGGTTCTGTGCTAGAGACCCGGGGGATCATGGAATTGTCCCCCCCCCAATGCCAGAATGGCATTGGGGTGACAATTCCATGATCTTAGACATGTTACATGGCCATGTTCGGAGTTACCATTGTGACGCTGTACATAGGTAGTGACCTATGTACAGTGCACGCGTGTAATGGTGTCCCCGCACTCACAAGGTCCGGGGAATTTGCCCTGAACGATGTGGGGGCACCTTGGCTAGTGCCAGGGTGCCCACACACTAAGTAACTTTTCACCCAACCATCACCAGGTGAAGGTTAGACATATAGGTGACTTATAAGTTACTTAAGTGCAGTGGTAAATGGCTGTGAAATAACGTGGACGTTATTTCACTCAGGCTGCACTGGCAGGCCTGTGTAAGAATTGTCAGAGCTCCCTATGGGTGGCAAAAGAAGTGCTGCAGCCCATAGGGATCTCCTGGAACCCCAATACCCTGGGTACCTCAGTACCATATGCTAGGGAATTATATGGGTGTACCATTATGCCAATATGAATTGGTAAATTTAGTCACTAGCCTGTTAGTGACAAATTTGGAAAGCAGAGAGAGCATAACCACTGAGGTTCTGGTTAGCAGAGCCTCAGTGAGACAGTTAGGCATCATACAGGGCACATACGTATGAGCACTGGGGCCCTGCCTGGCAGGGTCCCAGTGACACATATACTAAAACAACATATATACAGTGAAATATGGGGGTAAACATGCCAGGCAAGATGGTACTTTCCTACACTGTTCCACCACTACTTTCCTGAGAGGTCTAATCTAGAGTCCATGCGTGAGGCTGCCAGGAATCACCTTTGCTTTCTGAGTTTTGGTGAGGTACTGCTTGTGAGCTGGGAGGTTTGGGCCGACAGTTCCGACTTGTTGTACGAGTGACTCAGTTGCCTACAAACAAAAGTGCTGTCATACCTAAACAAACAGTCTCGCTAAGGAGCCAGCTTCGACACCCCATTCATGTTGCGTTGATGTCCCTGATTTTTAAAGGTGCTAGGAATACACCATCTACACACCTTGGTACATCACCCACAAACAGATGAAGTGGTGGAGAGATATACCTGTCCCATAAAGACCCTATTAAAGGAACGTGTCGGATACAGGGAGAGATTTGGATAAACTTCTTTTGGTTCTGTTCGCTATACGCAGTCATGTACAGAGCTCCACTGGATTTTCGCTCTTTGATCTTGTCTGGTCGACAGCCCTACACCCTGCTTGATATGGTCACTGAACAATGGGAAGAGGAGGAGGATGAGTCTACTCTGAAAGAGAATGTACAAAAGCTACAGGAAGAGGTATGTGTAAACTTAGAACAAGCACAAGAATGGGAAAGGAAAGAGTACAATAAATACAGCAGATTATGACATCTTTCTATTGGGCACAAGGTATTGGTATTACTTCCCTCCTTCAACAATAAATTACTAGCAAGTTGGCAAGGATCCTATGAAGTCCTTCAACAGGTAAGCCCTGTCATCTCTAAGATCTCAGTTTCACACAAAGGTCAACAGGGACAAGAATATCAACCTCCTAAAGCAGTGGTGAGAACCAAATGATGATGACCCTCCTGAACATCCTGCCTTTTTAGTCACAACTACTCAACCCCTCCAAATTGCTTTGCCCCTATAAAAGATGAGGAAAATATGGAAAAAACATGAATGGGCCCCAACCTAACCCAATAACAAAAGGCAGAAGTGGAAAATGTGTTGCAGGAGTTCACTTCGGTCTTCAGAGCAAAACCAGGGAAGAACCTGTTGATTAGTCATGATATTATTACAGAGGACAACAAGGTTGTCCACCTGCGACCATACAGAATACCTGAGGCCCAACGTAAGGTAGTAGAAGATGAGGTGGCAAAACGTTAAAAGATGGTATTATAGAACATTCCCGCAGTGTCTGGTGCTCCCCTGTTGTCCTGTTACCAAAACCTGGTGGAAACCTTGGGTTCTGCACAAACTTTAGACAGCTAAACACCATATCAAAGTTCAACACCTACCCCATGCCTAGAATTGCCCAGAGTGGAGGGGGCTGGGTTCTGGTTGCATTACCCCCCTATCACCACTTTTTCCTGCTAACCAGGTCGCCAGTGCCACTGTTCCTTCCCCAAAACAAGACACCTGGTCACTTGATCCCCAAGTGACCAGGCCCTTCAGCACCTCTATAAGTCCCTAGTAAATGGTACCCCAGATACCTAGGGCATGGTTACTGAAGAGGGCCCCCCTCAGAGCTGCAGCACAACTTGTGCCACTCTGAGGGACCCATCACCAACCATATGCAGAGTGCCATTGCAGATTGCATGACAAGGTGCTCCCAAAATTTATAATTTACACACCCCTCCCCACAGGATGACCTGCATTCCAAGGCAGGAGCTTCAAAGAAGCCCACCGATTTTGGTATACAGATTTGGCCTTCCTCAGAGGAAGATGCCAGCCCCCCTGCCCCAAGGTCCATCTGGCACCTGGACTGGCAGGACAATTAGCTGTGCAGGAGGCATGTCACACCTCCAGTCTGGGAACACACCCAGGGTGACCGGCCTGAAGTGGACACAACTTAGGAAATTCTGCCATCTTCTGTGTGGTGGAATTTAGGAGCTCTGGACAGGGTGATGCCCACTCTCCACAGGAAGTGGTCATCTAGGGGGTGTAAGGACCTCAAGGGTAAGTAACCCATTGCTACTACCCTTCATTCCTTTTAACTCCACCTAAATTGAGTATTTAGGGGACTCCCTGATACCGGATCCTTGCAGGACACACACAAAGAATGGACAAGAAGTCTGCTGAACCTGGGAACCAAGAAGCACAACAGACTTGGCGCTAACTCTGCCAGTCTGCCTGCTGCAGCTGACCCTCGAGAAGTAACTTACCGGCCCTGCTGCTGCAACATTCACGAAATTGAGAAAGCTGCTAGTGCTCCACAAGTCGGCAAGAAGAACTCCCTTGGAGTAGAGGAGGTGGTCCCCTGCATCCAGAGGCCCCCAAGAAAGAACTGCTAGGACCAGGACTGCCAGAAACCCAATGCCAGACATCACCACTGCACCAGAGCCGCCTAGCCCCTGATGAAGTGAGCCAACAGTGTCAGCGTGGTCCCCAGGTCCTTCGGAGACGAAGCCCACCTTGAGTGCACCCACTGTGGACTTCACAACGGCATCTGCAGCCTGTTTCTGCAGATGCCCCGCAACCACGAGTGACCAGGAGACAAAGACCATGACACCTTAGGACACCTCTGCACCTGTCCATTCCGGACCAAGGAGAAGAGAACCAAGGGTGTCCCCACATCTCCCCACGTTGTGCGGCCTGAGCCCACTTGTTGGCTTGCTCAGACTGGAACCCCAGTCCATGCCTCCAGAGTGTTTCTACTGTCCCCCTGCAACTGTAGAGAAGTCCAGTACCGGACCGGACGCCAGAAGACACCCCTCCTGCACCTACATCCTACAGCCTGAGGAGGAGTGGACTGATAGTGTTCCCACATGCCTGAGGACCTCAAGGTCGAGCCCTCTTGGAGTGTCCTTGCAGTCCATCCCTGCAGCAACTTTGTAACAGGACCTATTCCCATAGACTTGAATAGGACACCCGACGCCGTAACAGACCTCTGCACCCGGAAGCACCAGAGCTCACAGAGATTACATGTTTTGTGTAGCCTTGGACCTTGCCCCAAATGACCTTAAGTCCAGGACATTGGTCCCTTAAGTCGCTGTACTCTACCTGGTTCACCGTTTTTGCTTTCCTCCATAGGATTGCATTGCAACTTCCTCAAAAATGCTTTTAAACACTCTAAAAATTAATAACTTCAAAAGTACTCACCTGAACCCGGTGATCTTTTTATCAAAGTTTATATAAAAGTATGTGTTATTTTTATAAATTGGTGTCGGATGTTTTTATGGAGTGTGTGTCTCACTTTCTGCAGGAGTGTGTGCCTTACATGCTTAGGACTACCTTCTGATATGCCTAACTGCTTGACCACACTACCCAAAAAGAGATTGGGTTGTCATTTATGCCTCTGTGATACATCTGGGGATTGCATGGAGTCTTTGCACAGTGTACCTCATTTTGTTTGACTATATAAAGAGCCAGCTTCCTACAACAAACTAATAGAGAAGCTGGGGAAGGTAGTTTACATGACCACACTCAACCTTACCAAAGGCTATTTGCAAATCCCCTTAACAGTAAATACCAAAGAAAAATCAGCCTTCTCCACTCTCTTTGGCTACATTTTTTTAAAGTCCTACCTTTCGGCTTATGCCACCTTCCAGCGCCTAAGAGACAATATCTGACGCCCACAGCATCGGTGGCATACCTGGACAACACTTTAGTGTTTAGTTCCTCCTGGCGTTTACACTTATAGATAGATAGATTCTTTATTGCTTAATTAATAAAAACCCTTGATATGTAAAATATACTACAAAAATAAAAAGTTAACGCTTAAAAATGCCTGAGGGCAATTGGAACTGAGGCTGCTTAAAGTCATTGTCGATCGCATTACAGTCATTAATGTATCTGCATCTACGATCCTAGACCGGTTATAAACAGATATCAAGAGAGAATGGGAAAAATATATGCTTGCATTTATAATTTGACAACTAGGACACTGTATTTTTTCAATGAGACTGCCTGTTGTAAGAGAAAAAACATTTGTGATCAGTATACTCGTAAGTAGTAGGTGAAGTTTAAATCTGCAATCCTGAAACGTGATAAGACATTTGAGCGGTTTCCTTGCGAACTGTCGTCCATGGCACTATGCATGTATAGCAGTTATCCCAAGTACACCTTATTCAGTTTCTTATGGAACAGTTGTAAAAACTTTACCCTCCTGCAGCAGAATTAAATTGACTCACTCTTGAGTTATTACCGCCGGTTCTCAGGAGCAGATAATATTGGTTAGAAAATCGTGTTTTAGCAACTTCCTTCTTTCCGGTCCTAAGGCTGGACAGATGCAAAAGGCATGCAACCATGATTCCTGATTGTAGCCGCATAAGTGGCAATTTTGGTCAGTATACTGATCTTTCCAGGATGGGCGATCATCTTTGGTGTCAACGAATCTCATACGATAAAGCAAAAATTGATGTTTCATTTCAACAGAAAAGTGCTCAGCTAGATAGCCTTGTCTGTGATGAGCGAGAGGGAGCGGAAAGCGATATTGACTAATTGACTAAATTCAGGTCTTCCTCAAGCTACATTTCCATGCTTCTTCCACTCCCAGGCTAATAATAACCTGGTTTAGTTAACTTCCCCAAGGTTCCTTTCCTGTTGCAGAGTTGCTGCACCTGCATTTCGTGCCACAGGAGTGGAATATGGAGGTGTTCTCTGCTGACCGTAGCCTCCATGATGCTTTAAGAAAGGCGCCCTGTCACAAAAAAATCTGATTTTTTTAAGCCCATCTCCAATCTAACCTGGGCCAGGGAGGCACCTTTCGGAATGTTAAAGACAGGCTTGTATGCTTCAACTTGACTGTTGTTTAATGGATGGATCTCCCGACCCTTCAATCCTTCGGTCCCATAAGAAATGGCTGGAAGCAGCTGTGCTGACATGATTTTTAAGAGATGCGACCAACTTGGACAACCCAGCTTCTTAACTATGTGTTAGTGAGTGGGCCTTTGCCTTGATCGACAACAGGTGGCACTTCCATTTCAGGCGTGGTTCAAAGTAGACTCCTAAATATTTATACGATTGCACCCTCTCCACTTTTTTTGCTCCCAGGTACCAACTGAATGGTTTATAATTTGACCCAAGGAGCGTTATCAGTTTTGTTCTGCCCAGATTTATTTCTAGGCCTTGCTGGTCCATAAAAGTGTTAAACTCTGTTGCATCCCTTGTGGGGTATGACTCCGCAATAAAATATCAACTGCGTATTGTAAATCCAGATTTTCTCTGGACCTAACCCTAATGCTGGGGGGGGGGGGGGGGGGGGGGGGGACTGTTTATCTGTGCTAACGTGCCAGCAAGGTCTGCCAGGTATAAATTAAAGAGTTGGAGCCAGAACACAGCCTTGCTTTAGGCCAGATTTTATGGGTATTCTGTTTGTTTATCTTGAACCATCTCAAATTTTAACCTGGACCCAGGTGTCAGTGTAAACATCTATGATGGCCCTTAACAGGTTGTACGGGATAACCCATTTGGCCAGCTTGGAGCATAACCTTTCCCTGGGAACCCGGTCGAAGGCTCATTTGAGATCGATGAAACACGCGTAGAGGCCCAGCTTCCTGTGGCTTGCCTTTTACACAATAAGGGAAAGCGCAATTAGATTTGATGACGTTCTCATGCCTGCCCTGAAGCTCGTTTGAAATCTCGGGAGTAGCTTGTTTTCGTCAGCCCAGGTTTGAAGATGTTCTAACAAACAGGAGCTGTATAGCTTGGCTTCCACATCGGTGAGGGCTATCAGTCTGTAGTTTGAAGGCAGGGCGGGGTTTCTTCTTTTATATATGGTATGTATAATGGTGCTTCTCCGTGATTCTGGGATCCGGTTGGTGTAGGCGACGGAATTAAAAAGTGGCAAGAAATACTGCGCCCAATATTCTGGATCGCCTTTAAAGATTTCATTTGGTAGCCCATTTGGTCCAGCGGCCCCTTCGGACTTCATCTTCCTAATCAGACCGGCTAATTGTTCTGGCTCCCAGACTTGATCTTGATTTTCATTTTCAGGAATGCCCAAACGCTTCCCTTTGTCCTGGAGACGTGGCCGTTGGTTCTTGCTCAGGGGTGGTTGAACCTCCTTCATTATGGGTGGAGGCCTGACTGGTGTTTCTCTACCATTTGTCAGTCCATACAGACTGCTGATGTGACTCTCCTAGGCGGTTCGATCGATCCTGAAGCTGTGATGTCTGTTTTTATCTAATGCAAGTTCATTCACCAGCCCCCAGAAGAGCTTGCCGTTTGGCATTCAACTTGCCGACAGTAAGAATGTTCATGAAAGCTTTTCTTTGCGGACCAGCAATCAAACAATACTTTTTCCTCTCCCCCAAGTTTCCTGGTTTGCTGTGCAATTTGTCATTTCTGGCGTGCAAGGCTTCATTAAACCAGGGCTGACTGGCTCAATCCCTTTTTGATACGGAGGCCAATCGCTGGAAGGTTGAATTAGAAGTGGCCAGGAATTTTGCAAGCAAACCGCGACTTATCACAGCTCAGTCTTCATTCCAGTCTCCTTTGAGAGTAGGCTTCCTTTGTTGCATAACTGCTAGGTTTGTCCTCTCTTCTATGGAGCCTACCATGTGATACACCTCATCCATCACGGCTTCTATCCCTTTCACACACCATTTTAATCAGTTAAGATTAAACATGGCTGGGGGTCTCATTAAGTCCTTTGAGGGCTGCAGCAACTCGGGGTTTGTAACCCAACCCCAGTGTTTGTGGGAATTGGTCACTCTCCGCTCTGCATTTAATTGGAAAGCTCCGCAGAGTTTTCTTTAATCAGAGTGTAATTGATGGTTGAGCTTATTTTCCCGCTTTCAAAGGTTATGGATGCTGGCGAGTCCTTCTCACTGTTTACGTTTAGTAATGTTAGGCCTAATTGCTCCAGCTGTTTACTATGAACGCTTGCGATTCGGCTCTTCGTGGTATCTCCTTTTGAGGTCAGCAGATTGAAATTGAAATCGCCACTGATGATGAGTGTAGGCTTGTGGTGTTGTCTTTGTATGATCTTGATGAATTCGCCCACAGTTTCCACTATTCCCCCCTTTTGATTTTTTTTGGGTGAATATACACATTTATGAGAATTAACTCTAATTGGCTGTGCTGCGGCCTTCCTAGTGTGACCTTGGTTGGCTGGATCCAGTTTGACTCTGTGTCGATTGAGACTTTATGGCCTATGTGAGCCATGGAGACCAAGGTTGCCAGACCTCCTTTTGCGTGACCATATTTACTATGGCTCCTTGCTGGAATGTGTGAAGCAACGTACCCGGACAACGCAATCAGCTCTGTACTCCAGGTTTCCTGGAGTAGGATGATGTCATACTCCTGGAGAAAATACCGCATTTCTGGGTCATGTAAAAATGACTGAATGCTGTGGAGGTTCCATGAACAGATGTTGACCTATGGTCTGACTGCACCTTGGTCCCCTGTTGTCAGGGACGTTTTTGTGGTATAGGGGGCTGGAGCTGTTTAGAAGCCCAGAGAATGTGGCCTATTCTTGTTTCACCATCGTGCTTCACGACTGTTAGATTTCCCATAGCCAATGAGATTGTATCTGCTCCTGTCGCACCGCTTAGCACTGATTTATTGTGGGTACCTGGGAGCCCGCAGCAGACCTGGGTAGCTAGGATGGTCTACTTGTCGCGGTTCAATGCCCCGTGAATAAAAAATGTTTGAAAATGAAATTAGTTGATGCACTAAGCCTGCCGTGGTCCATTGTTGAGTGTGGCCTCTCGGTCACTCCCAAGAGGATAGGGTTTAAATTCAACGGAGAGAAGGTCTACCGACGAGACCTGGGATAAGTCTCTTATTTTCCTTATCAATTTTAAGATGTTTCCTTTATCGATGATGTCAAAATTCCCCTCTGACTGAATGTGTGGAATGAGGAGTAGTTTATGCGCCTCTGTAGGCGTGGCTGCTGATGGGACCATAGATAATCCTTCTCTGCCCTGGATCGGTCGCTTGTGACCTGCTTCCCGTTAATACTGAGGTGGATAGTTTAACTGAAGGCTAGTGCTGAATATACTCCTTTCCTTCCCTCTTTGGTCGTTGGCCTCCTCCTCAGGCTCCTGATTGGTGTGTTAGTATATGCTGATGTTCTATTGCACTACAAGGCTCTGTGCTTGTCGGAAAGTTTGCTAATGTAAGTTCAGTATGGGCTGGCCTTTTACTGGTCAACTTACCGACAGGATATGCCTTTTTCGCCTAGTTGTTTTTTCCCTCTGTTAATTATCCAAAAAAGAAGCTTTGTTCCTTGCTTCTATGGCCCCCGTCTACTGGGGGTTCACACTTACAGCATTTATCAGCTGTTCTCTCCTGCCTAAAAGATGCTGGTCTCACAGTAAACCAAAAGAAGTGCGTTCTAGCTACTGACTCAATACCTGGGTTACAACATTCAAAGTGGCAAAGTAGGCCCTCAGCTCGACAAAGTGCAGCCCATCTAGAATATTCCAGAGCCACTTAGCAAAAAAGCAGTACAATCCCTCCTGGGGCTTGTGGCTTATTACAGACGTTTTATTCCCCACTTTTCACAACTCACAACCCCACTTAAAGACTTATTGAAAAATACACAACCTAACTCTAAGAATAAACTGTAAAACGGTGCACCAGACATGTTTTGACCACCTCAAAAACCTCTTATGTGATGGACTTGCCTTGACATGTCCGGACTTCTCAAAACCCGTTGTATTAGAACAGATGCCTCTGGTAGGGGTTTGAGAGCAGTTTTGTCTCAACCTGATGAAAAGGACCAATTACATCCCGTTGGTATTATCAGCAGAAAACCTCCCCAAAGAGCTTCATTATGCGACAACTGAAAAAGAGTGCCTTGCAATACTATTTATCAGGTCAGCAATTTCTGCTGTATACTGAGCATGCCTCCTTAGTATGGTTGGCTAGGCATAAAGACACCAGTCCACGTGTCCTGAGGTCGTTTTTAGCTCTCCAAACCTTCCTTCAAGGTAAATCATCAAAAAGGTCTCTCCCTTCCCCCATGTGGATTATTTATCCCAGGATACAGCTTTTTCTTGGCCGGATCAGCCAATCTGGAGGGGGAGAATCTGTGATGGGGATTCCAACATGGCAACCATGGGAAGTCAGAACAGAGAGGCAGTGCCCCAGACTGCAGGGATACCATTGGCGTAGTCAGCCTGAAGTTCAGGCGGACCAGCTGTGTCACCGCTAACGTTCTGAAAATGAAAAGGAGGAAGCTAGATTAACGGAAAGGGAGGACAAGATCGATGGAACTATCAGAGGCTGGGGATTACAGAAGGCGTTGAATGAGGAGCTGGACACTGAGACCACCAATATAGATAAGCAGAAAAGAGCTAAGCCCAGCGGAAACCCAGATCTGTGACTAGGAGAGAGGCCACAGGGACCTGAACGTCATGACTCGACCCCCGGGTTGCAGCTTAAGGCAACTTTGGAGGTTAGCTGTTTTTGCATGCATACAAGGGTGGTAAACGGGAACCAAGTAAAAGGGCAGGAGAGCCTTTTCCTTATTTCGGGTGTCAGTGTCTGTTAGAGGGAGGAAGGTGGGAAACACACAAGAGAGAACATCCACTCAAATGACCATCGAGTGAAACACAAGTGTGTTGGTGATGAAATAAGATAGGAGGGTCGAGAATTGATCTCTCAGACTCCTTTATTATTCTCCTAAGTGTCATCACCAAGAAATGCAGGAGAGAAGACTATCTCCAAACCCCAAATAACTTAGAATGGTTTCCAAATGAACTGAAAATATCTGACAAAAGGAAGAAAGAGAGATGGCCAGAACTGCTCCGGTCTTGACAAGGTGAATTAGAATTAGGAATGAGATGCCTCTTTGCACATGGAGGAAAAATATGGGTATTTTTCATCTAGAGAGATGGCACAGCTGTGATCTTGTGTGCTCCATGCTGATCTCAGTTCTGAACTGTGCTTAACATCTAAACTCTGGTCAAGACGTTTGGGACAAAACTTCAGTATATCAAAAGAGTGGTGGAGCTAGAGATAGCACACGGAAAGAATACAGTGAAGTGTGGATCTCTGAATCAGAGAGTGGCTGACTTCGACTTCTTGTCACAGGAGACAGCAACCTTTAGGATGTGCTTGGTAGAAAATATACTGTGAATGAAGACCAGGATAGAGTGGAAGGGCACTCTCCACAGAGAACCATAAGGATTCCACTTTCTATGTGAGAGCACAAGTTGCAGGCAAGCCACAATGGAACACTGGTTACAACTTGTGTCCAGAGTCCAAGGAGACCAAGATGAGGTAAGCCTGCCTTTTACAAAATGTATATGTAGAATGCCTGGGAAGGATAAAAGGTTCGGGAGTGTTGGGGGGAGGTGTCTGTCACTGTCATGGTCATTTTGTAGGCTGCTGAGCTGAGATGCGAGTTTGAGGGGGGTGATTCATTTGGGAAGGGTCAAATAAGAAGATTGATGCATCTCATTTCTGAACCTCCATACACAGACCTTGAAGCATACGTGAGCCTTTCTTTCCCTTAAAAGAGAACTGAAAACACTGAGCATTTGTATCTCTTGCATCAACCTCAAACTGGCCTTAGCAGTTCTCAAACAGTGGTTAGTGGTTGTAAAGATAGGTGTAGAGCTTTATTTTCATTTTTCAGACGGACAATTTATAAACTTATATAAAATTGCTACATCAGCACTTAATGCTGGCTAAACCCCCAAGCCGGTTCAAACTTTAACTGAATTCAGTAAACTATTTTTAAAGTTATTCTACAGCAGCTGAAATTGGTTACATCAGGCTCACCTGACGACTCCTTTCTGGACAGTATGTTTCACAAAATAGCCTCAGTTGTTGCCTCACTAATTTGGGAGATCGTCAATTCTACTTTTAAATCAGGCATAATTCGATCAGAATGGTAATATGCCTCTGTCAAATCACTTTTGAAGAAACCCTCACAAGATCCTTTTATTTGAGGAAACTTTCGTCCCATCTTGCTCCTATCATTCTGTGCTGAGGCCGCTGAAAAGAGATTTAATATGCAACTCCCAAAATGTTATCAGTGAATACGTTTTGCTGAATCCTACCCAGGCCAGATAGACAGATCGTCAAAGAAGAGAAGTATAACTTGTTGACAAAAACATTTTCTAATGATACTGGATCAGGGAAAGATTGCAGTCCTCATCTTACTTGGCTTGTCCACTGCATTTGACACTGTCTGCCACTCCATCAACAGTCTTGTAGCAGCAGACATAAGGGGGCTTGCACATGAATGTATTCATTCCTCACAGAACCGAGTCAATCCATTAACTTGTCTCCAAATCAGGTCAGCTGCAAAACCTTTGAAGCCTGCAGTTCTGCAGAAGTCGTCTTTGAGTCTGACTCTTTTGAATCTATATGTGGCCCCTTCAGCCAAGTTAACTTAATGTCCTTGATGTGCTACGGGGCGAAAAACATCTGATCGTTAGATTTGATGGATCTGGTGATGCAGCACAGATTAATTTTCTGCAAGGCCCAAAGGCAGTGGTCACCTGGATGACAGTGCAATTCCAGAAACTAAACTAATAAAATTGAGGTGCTCATTATTAGTGTCTACCTTTCTTGTTGGGCCTCTCACTGGTGGTTAATGTTCTTAGTCTGTAACCAAAGCCAGTTCAAGTTCTCAGAAATCTTCGAGTGATGTTTAATGAGGATCTCTCTTTTCTGCCTCGGATTAACAAAGTAGAATCTACGCATTTTATTATTTGTCATGTTGAGAAACATTCTTCCTATATACTGAAGGGACCATACAATCCTATTATTCAAGCTTTAGTAGTATTCGGTCTTGGCACGCCCATATCTCTGGAAATCTTTGATCCTTAATCTGTTTATAGAAAAATAATTGTTTTCAAAAGCCTTTCTATTTTTTTCAAAACGTCATGGGCAAGCACCATGTGCTTCCAATGACGAATGTTAGTCCTCTTCTGCTGCTTACTTAAAAAAAAAATAAAAAAAATCACATGCACAATAAATATTTATTTTCTATTTCTTTTTTTAACCACATGGTGGCATGTTCACCTCTCCACAGGAAAATACTGTTTTCCTCACCTTGTAGTCTGGAAGTTTAGTCATCGAAGGCCATTGCTCTTCTGTTGGTGTCCCCAGCAATGTGATAGGAGTTATGGAAAATAAATAAATGTGTTCAATATTAAAAAATTCACACAAACCTTCCATTCTTGGTTTGAAAATAACTTGGGAATTCAAGGATAATAAGGTGAAGCGGCCTTAATCAACCTGATAATTATAAAGGATATCGGAAGATCCTCTTGAGTTGGTCGTCTACATCATTTCCAGGGAATAGTGGTCGTCCAGCATTTGCCAATTCTAAACAAAGAAAACAGGTAAACAGTCAGGTAACAAATGTTAACAACCGCCTAGAGACAAATGATAGACAAGGGACTCTGGATAAAGCAATTCATAAACATGAATGCAAAGGGGAGACTCGTTAATAGTATGAGCTGCTGGGACAGAACATTGCTGACCATGAATCAACTACATAGTGTCCCAATTTAAAAAAATGTTTTAAAGGCAAAACCGCTCCATTTTCTCAGAAGAATTACATTAGAATGAACCTTTGCCCTGGCAAACAAAACCAATTTCTTTTAACAAATAAATTCCCACAAGGAAAGTAGAAAGCACCATCATGCAACTATCCGTCCATGGTATAATATGGTGGCACTCAGTGTTGCCACTCATACTGCAGCACTCAATACCACGATCCAGGAAGATGAATTCCACCACTCGACATTTGTGGCTCTAACTATCACCATCCATCAGAGATGCAGACAAATGCTGATGTAAAGAAAATACCCAAATCTTACCTCATCAAAAATATTAACCTGAGAGCTATCCAGACTTGTACATCAAATTCCACCTGACACTTCTTACTCTAAAGATATAATGTCACCATTCCTCAATTATGTTTGCAAACGAAGGTGACACACATTACTTGCTGAATAGTTCACCGATACTTGTTCTATTGTATTTTGCTAAGGAGGAATGTGAGATAGGGAAGACTAATGCCAACCCAAGAGATATAAACAGGGGTAGGAGATATGAATGACTGGTCATCACACAATTTCAAAGCACTTTTTTCACCTAGTGTCTTACGTATTAGGACACTACACTTGCATACAACAAAACAGAAAGGAATCTTAACATTGGATGAAATGGTCCACTGATGTGTTGGAAGGGACTATGAAGAACCAACTTTAACCCAGGTCTTCTCTGTCACCAATTTCCTATCCTGAGGTTACACATCCATATCCATATATTACCTGCAAAGATACATCCTGCGGACCACATGTCTATTGAGGTAGAATAGAGTTTGGCACCGAAAAGCACATCTGGGGGGCGATACCAAAGTGTCACAACCTAGTGACAAAAACATAAAAGAGAAGAATTATGCTATTTTCCAAAAACTCAGATTTATTTAAGCCATTGCTTACAATTGGGGCTTTACACTCATTGCAAGTCCAACTCTAAGAAAAAAACTATTATCATAAAAAACTAAAAGAACAAAATAAAGTAGTCTTTTAACTTGCTCCACCTGAGGTATATATGGCTTCAGCACCTTGCCAATTCTTTTTTGATCCTGTCCCCAAACAGTACAGATGGCAATTCACAAACATTTGAAAGGGAGTCGGAGGGTCTTTAGTGGGCAAGAAATATTTTGACGATTAAATACTGAAATGGATTAATGGAACACAATGTGGCTACCTCGATATTTTACTTATCATTATTAGGGGCATGTAACAACAGTACAAATTATAAACCACCCTTTCAGCAAGGGGCAAAATATTATTCAATTATATTCATCTGTCCCGAACAACTGCAACAGAAGTGAATGAGCCTTGATTAAACATTATTAGAAGGTACCCATCAAGTGTAATATTTACTAGTCAAACTAACAAAAATAAAAATTTAGAACACAGAGGGTACAACTCATGGCACTTATTTAGATTTAGCAACATCCTCAAGATAGACCTAATTTCTTTCACCCAGAAAGCAAGCACAGTGGAACATAAAGTAGAAAGAATGTTTGTCTAGGTAAATCTGGAAGGAAAAGTGCATACTTGTCATCCTAATTTCTATTATAGCATTCACGTCATATTCACATACACACAATATCTTCCTCTACTTGCAAGATCTCAGAACACACTCACCCAACCCAGGAACAAGATTTTCTGGGGAAAAATAGATTTTCTTGACAGGTGCTTATCTAAAAGCTGTGATTTCTTTGTCATATAATACAGTAACCAGGGAACACAAGTGCACAGCTCAGGCAAAGTATCTGTCATCGCATGCCTACGATGTAAGGTAGTAAGTATGCAAGGCCAACAGCGTGGTTGCCCAGTATATGTCAGCAACCAGTACACCTCTGGAATGAGCTGTAGAAGCGGCTGGTAGAATGAGAATTTATTCCTACTGGAGGGTCTTTCTTAGACAAGGCATAGCATACTTTCATACAGAAAAGGCTCCAATGTAATTTGGTGCATCTGATCACAGCCTTGGCTTTCTTGACTCCAACAAAGACTACAAAGAACTGATGTAGTAGGATATTTTTCACATAGGGTTCAGTGCACACAACTGTACTTCCTCCTTGTTTCGATGCGGAGAAGGGAAGAAAGTTGGAAAAGTAATAGGCTAGGTCATCTGAAAGCCCTGAAACCACCTCGTGTAAGGACCATGGACAGGTATGAAAAACCAGCCTATCCAGATAGAAAACTTCAAAAGGGTGGATTAAATTGAAAAGGCTTTAAATTCTCAAACCTTACGAGTTGGCATAATTGTCACCGACATACCTATTTTAGAGTTAGAAGCCAAACCAAGCAATTGTGCATTACTTCAAATGGAGATGCCATCATGGAAGTAAAGACCAGGGCTGAATCCCACTGATGCACAGTAAATGGAATGGGAAGGAAAACATGAATCAAACCTTTCCTAAAAAGCACCACCAGTGGTGAATTGAACAGGGAAGGTTGATGAGAAAGGCGCTAGTAGGGACCCTTTAACTGCAGCCACCACTGGACCCTGCTGTTCCAGGGACAATGCAAACCTCAAGACATCAGACAAGAGACATTTCAAAGGATGGATGGCCAACACACACACCACTACACAAATCAGTTTCAGCATCCTGTGTAGAAGGATCTTATGTCAGGATTCGGTGTCAAAACAATTAACTCATGAGGAAGGATAAAAACAGCCAGAGTGTCTGGGGACGAGGATGGAGGATCTGACCATCCTGCTGCAAGAACAGGTCTGGTCTCTAGTCTGTGGGGGAGGGGCAGAGTAGGCTGATTGCTAAGTGCCAACAGATCAGCATACAAAATCCTCCACATCTGGTCTGGAATATAGTTGGCCCTAAGACCAGTAGAACCTGAAGGCATCCACCTGAGAACCACACAACAGGGAGTTTATGACACAAAACTGGGGACACTTCCTGTTCTTGGCTACGGGAACAGATGCACAAATGGAAACCCTCATCTGGAGACAATCGCTTATGTCACCTCAGGATATAGTTCCCATTTGTGGTCCTTTAACAACTGAAAGCAACCTCCCTCACACTGAGAGGGCCTGCCAAATGAGCCGCCACTGGAAAGTCTTGCCATTGCTATGCCCACTACAAGGGCACCTCGCCTCCCAACACAGGGTGCATTCTTCACCCCACCGGGTTTCCTGAGATAATAGACAGTGAGGTGGTCCTAGAGTTTATTTTTCTGGTTTGACTTTTTTATTGAGTTTTAGCATTTAATACAGTTTAGCCGGTTTCATGCACAAGTATGGCCAGTAGTATTTGACCAGTGATGCAATCAAATTCAAAGATGAAAATTCACATCTATAAAGTTATTGCACACCCTCTGACTGTACACCTAAGAAGGAAGATAAAGAGTTAAAGAGGGTGATGAAGAAAACAAAAGGGCATTGCTACCCATTCCTGACAGAATTTGGACATCGTCTCTTGGGACTGAAAGGAGGAAGGCCTTCAGAGCAAGAATGTCCTCAAGCAGCTCAAGCACATTTTATATGCAAGCACTGTTCCAAAATGGACAAAAGGCCACAGTCAGTACTACTGCCAAGATAAGCACCACAGCACAGCAAGAAGGCATTCAAGACAAAGGTAGCTTGAGGTTGTGCGGGGCTCAAATGTTGAATCCCTCAGGAGAATAGAGGACTCTTTGCCAGTGCAGATCTTGATGCACCGACTGGAAGATTTGCACCTGAGCTGAGAGGTTCAAACATTTCTTCCTCAAACATCACTGGATGAATCTCAGCCGTAAGGCCTAGTAGGCAAAACACCTGCAGGACCGGGATGTACGCTTCAGTTAGATGACATATCAGAAACATTGGTTGGATATCTACTGTCCTCTGAAGAGAAGGGAAGTGTTGCATGGAGCACTACCCACTTCAAATAGGCTTTTGTTAGTAAATGAGATGGATTTGTAGATGCTGATGGTATAGCCCAGGATGTGGAGATAAGTTATTGTCCTTTGGAAATGTTTCTGAACCAGTGTCAGAAAAGACACATTCCCCAGCTAGTCGGCCAAGTATAAAAAAAAATTATTGTCCAGAGATTTTCATTTTTGACTTGTTTCTGTATCATTAGAGAAGTAGTTTAACTAGGGTAGACATTGCTAATTCAGGTCGATTTTTTTCTATACAACATTTTTAACAAGGTGAGACAAACGTAAAGCATTCACCAATGTCATCAAAGGATTTTTGAAAGGCAAGTCCACGAACGAGTGAAAGTGATGCCCGTGATGCATGTGTGGTTAAAAGCCCACATAGATAACAACACACTGGAAAAGCAGTGCTTGCACGCTGCTATGCTCAACCTAAAAATGGGGGATGTGCTGCAGTGATGATGTAATATTTCAAGAGTCATGAGACCTATATACATCATTTTGGTGTCAAAACGTAGGTGTGAGGGTCAAGGCTCTATAATTATGTGTTTTAGCCATCGTATTGGTAATTTACTTAAATATTGTTTTTATTTCTGGTTGGCCGTTGATTCAGATTCGTAAACATAAGCAAAGCAGGTGGTAGCAGAGGGTCTTTACCTTCTGACAGTGTTGCTAATTACAAAATCTGAGGATTTTGTCAACAAAGAAAAATGTGTCATATGTCAAACTAATTCGAAAGAAAAGCTAACATCAACTGTGGCTGGACAGAAGAGAGTTTGTGATACTGCAGAAATACAGCAAGACGAAGAAGTTCACAAAAGACAAACTTATGGGTGAAGAGGTTCAAATATTATATCATTGTAAAAAGTGCTACAAGTCGTATACAATGGGAAAAAAAGCCTGGAAAAAATGTGTCAAAAAGTTTTCACAAACCAGTGAATGGCAAAAAGAATCCCAGTCTTCTGAGAAAGCGACGACAACCTAACCAATGCCCTCCCACTTACAAGATCGATGGTTATACCTTGTCCACCTCCAACAACTGATCAGAAAGCAGAGGACCTTCAGTGTGTTATCTGTGGTTTAGCCAGAACAAGGGCCAAAGGTATTGACGAAAGAACAGAGTACAGAGTAAGTGAATCTCAAAGAGCAAACATGTTTTTATCCGTAGCTAGTTTCTTCTAATCAGCTGAGTAGCTGCAAGTGTGAATGTATTTGCAGTGGATTTGTATGTCCACCTGAACTGCATGCGTGCATACATTCGAAAACATGAAAGTACAGTGAGTTCCCAGCAGCCGTGTAACCACCAGCCTTCAGGTTAGTTTGCACTTTTTGAAAAAAGCAAATAAAGTTTTAAAGCGACTATTGAATGTTGGCTACGGGTTTACACTCCGTGAGATCAGAGGCATAATGGTCATCATTGATTAAATTGTATTGATCCATAATAATGAAATTAAGCTTTTTCTGGTGAGAGTGTTCAACAACAGAATTTGTTTTTGTCAGTCTAACAAAAAGAATAAGCCAATTAGGGTGTTCTCAGCTGATCTAACTCCTGAGGTTCTCACTGCCAAAATAAGATTACAGGATGCAGTAAAATCAGCAGAAGCCATTTTAAGAAACATCCAAAAAGCAGGGGTGTAGAATTTTATGAAATATCTACTTGTCCATACGACAGGTTTTTTCATAAATCTCTGTGTCCTGTAAAAAAAAAAAAATCCACTTGTCCCTTTGGTGCCATGTACTGTGTCAACAAATTATGGCACAATCTCATTCAATAAAAACTCTGATAATAGCCTCCCTGATTACGCCATGGCTCATACTGTTATAGAATTTGAATACTAGCAATTACCTTATTTTGCCACCTTTCAGCATATACACAGGGGCCGGAGATAAGGGGAAGCAAACGTTCCAGGGTTTGGAATGCCATTTTTAGTCTGTGCAAAGTTACTAACTTGCATGTTTTAGGGGTTTTCACCAACTCGCCTAATCCTTTCCCATGCAGAGTAAGGTTTGAAATGCACTACTGACACGGACATAAGTACAACTTTTTTCCAGGGTTCAGAAAAAGTGGTTGGAGGGAAAGTGAACTTTTAAACATTGAATAGATTTTAGCATGAACAAATCTACACATGCATATTTGCTTGTGCTAAAATGCAGTTCACAAATATTTTCTAGGAGTACGATTTCCTGGCCTACTTCTGTAAATTCTTGTATATTCATGAAAGCTGTAAATCTGCACTAATGCGGACATATACCATGGGTGCACTTTTGTGATTTTCTTTAAGAATTGGGACCTTTTGTTTTTATTTCAATTCTATCTCTCTATGTACCACCTGTCTTCACTGTGAGTGCGAGCATTCTGCTCTTTCACAACGAGCACATTGGCACATAAAGTAGCTTCATTTGATGCACTGAACTACTGTGGCAAGGTGTGCTTTTTGACAAAATTTTTGTTTTCTTTTTGCCAATCTCTGTTATGATTGTGAGGGCCCGGCTGCTCCCACGAAAAAAGTTTTACAAAAACCATATCAAAACAAGACACACATTGGTGGTCACCCTTTTGGTTTTGCCAATGTCAGACCTATTGACTTTAATAATGCTTGTTTATTTTTATGTTTCCCATAATTTGTTGGAACTGGTTACATAGATTTTTCCATTATGAATATTTTTTGGAAATACTAGCATGTATCAACATATTGTACTTAAATAATGATTCAAAGAAATGGTACCTAAATTTCACAGTAGTTCAGAAAAACGTTTTTTGGCTAGTTGCAATTTTGTGAACATTTTATTCTGAAAGCAAAGTTCACCAATTCTGCTTTCAAGCTTCTGCAAATATTTGCATCAAACCAGAGAGCTTGTTGTGAGCATTATATATAGCCTAATATTGTTAAACTTTGCAAATGTGTGTACACATTTTTATACTGGAACCACTGTCAGTAGTGAAGTCCGAGTTTGCAACATTTTCTTAGAGCTCTCACCCTAATAATAAAGACTTTGTGTTAATGAACCATAAATACACGTCTGAACAGCATTAATATATGGGCACAAATATTACCCTAGCTGCAGACAATGCCCTTCCCTGATCCATTATGTAGTAATGTAAAATGCCAGCCAATGGGTTTGTGCTGTAGGAGGTTGGGCCTACTTGCCCCAAGTACAAAATAAACATGAAAACATGTTGTCCTTGGCCCCAAACATTATGTCCTGTGACTATGACTTCCACTCCCCTGCTGAAAGATTTAGTTTTTGCACTTAATTACTTTTTTTTTTGATGCCCCAGAGCTCTGCAAATCATGGGAGTCAACAAGAATGCCTGATGTTGTCTTAACATTTTTTCACATCATCGTTTAATATCAGCAAAGCAAAACTGTTACAAACTTTAGTTCTTGAGTTTGGAACAGAAGCCAACAACATTGATGATGGCTTTGAAGATAGCAGCAAAGCAGTGGAAGACAATCCCTTGAACCGAAAGGCTAATGCTTTTCAAATGTACTGTATTTTCCAAATCATGGTTTATGAATTACATCACAGCAAAAAGAAAACTCCGCTACGCATGACGACTGCCTAGGCAATCTATGACAAGTGCGAAAGTAGAGAGCTAATCACTTCAATGAATACGACTGGTGTATCGACAAGTTATAATCACATAGTATAGAGCAGGAACTTGTTAGCAGTTCATGCTGTAAAATCCTGTGACTCCAACAACACACCACTTCCAAGTCACTTTACCAAGAAAGGATTTACAATTGCTGCTCTTGATAATTTTGAAGACAACTCTTCTTTGTCCGGAACATCCAGCACACATGATACTGCCATGGTACTTTTTCAGGACTGAACTAATGAAGTAACTTATGGAGAACAAACTGTGTCAGCTGTAGCCATAAGCAAACGAAACTGTAAACTTATAACCCAACTGCCTTGCCAACATGTGAAAAATAATTACTGACATCAACATGTGCCATTCTACCATGAAGTTTCATAGTGGCTGAGGACATGGATCTTCTACCTGATGCTGCAGTCTGCACAACCGATTTAACTGAATTAATCTTATTTGCTTATTTGGTGCAGACTGAAGGAGAAGAAAAGTGAATTCCTCCATGGGCTGAAATTCATGCTCTGATCTCCTAGAATACCATCCCACTGAAGAAGGTTAGGTTTTTACCAGTAATACCTTCTCCAGTCACAAACTACGCAACAGTATACACAGCTCTAAAAGAAATTCAAAATGTGCATGCTCAGCTTCAAAACCGGCCTGCCCTGCCAATTTTCTGCGATGAAGGTGTTTAGCATATTGCAGTGGCATTTTTATAAGCAATCCAGTAGAATTTGATGATGTTTATCTAATGATGGGAGTTTTCCACCTGACAAAAGTTGAGTTGTGGTGTGCAGGAAGTTACAGTGGAAGTGTCATAGACAATGCACTTACTGAGGTTAAAATCTTTAGAAGCAAAACTGTCTAGTGAGTATTGAGCTGACCCCATTAT
Source organism: Pleurodeles waltl (assembly GCF_031143425.1). NCBI lineage: Eukaryota > Metazoa > Chordata > Amphibia > Caudata > Salamandridae > Pleurodeles > Pleurodeles waltl. The sequence goes on along the minus strand of NC_090449.1, from coordinate 480,124,045 downwards.
GTTTGTTTGTTACAAGATATGGACATTATATCTAAGGCTATAGAAATATTGTGTTGGAATTCTTTCTGGAACAAAAATGACAAATTAGCCTTTGCATTCTCAGAAGTGAATAAGGCACCGTGCACTTCATTCAAAATACATAATGCAAATTCTCTCAACAAAATCAAAAAACATGAAAAACAAGTTCGTAGAGTTTGTCAAAGAAAGTGAAGAAAACTCAGGACTTTGCAAGTACTGTGGGAATGTTTTACACGTGATAGCTCTAGTGAAAAACTTGGTACATGTTGATCAGGAAGGTAATTGGAAGCTGCATGTGAAGACTTGGGGAGTCATTGATTACTGTGTTTTGCGAATCTGATTGCATATACTGCCTGAGATATGGGTCTTGGTATTAAGAATGAGTGAAGAAGCTAGAGGTGGAAACACCATACCTCTATAAAAATTCATCCAAAGATATTGTGTGGTGAAAGATACAAAAGGTTCAATGCTGTGGCTCCAGATATGAAACTGGAACAGATGATCCAGAAATAACAGAAGAGCTCCAAGGGAATTGTTGGTCAGACACGTAAAAGTGAATATGTTGCTTGATGGCAGCTGGTTTACAATGAAGTCCTGCAATGTTTTCAGAGAGACGACACATTCAAAATTAACGGACAATCATGAAACTGTTCATCATCATGAACATGTGAGAAAGAGAGGGGAACGTGTTAATAAACATGTTGACAGCCTTCTTCATTTCATGCAGCAACTAAAGCCCTCTGAAATGACAGCCTATGCAACCACACAATTTCGTGACCTAACAATATGTGGCTAAAGATAGAAAGACATGTCTACCAGATGTCCTGGAACATGGATCGAAACTATACCCAGAACTGATGCAAGAGAGATTTGAATTGAGACGGAAAAAGCTGTATGACAATTACTAAAGCTAATCTTCTACGCTTTAATTGCCATAGTTAGAATTTCGTCGTACCAGCCACTACAAAACAGGTTACAAAAAACAACTTTTGCAAGCACATAGAGAAATGGATGTAGCAAAAGAAAGGGGTGAATGTATCAAGGGCATTCTGTTGCATGATCTTCTTCCAACAAACGCATTATTCTATTGAGATGCTGCAACCAAACCCGTGAAGCACAAACTCGTACAAGAGCTAAAAAAAATCTTTCACCTGAAGAATTTCAATTCGAAAAGGTGTCCTCATTGAAAACTGCTGCTGTTGTGGACTATATGACGATTGCGAATGGTCAAGATTTCATCCAAGCAAAACTTCGGAGAAGACATTCAGACTGCTCAACAGATATCAAAGTCAGTGTGTACCTTACAAGAACTGGACATTGTCTTTGACTGTTCTCTTGAAATATCTGTCAAAGAATATGAGCGAATAAGACAAATGTCTACAAGTAGAACAATTGACCTTGCCTGCATCACAAATGTGACACCTGTACCTGAGCAACTTGATAAATTCAGGTCATCAACATTGAACAAGATGAGCTTGTAGATGATAACTTGCCAAAACATTGCTGATGCTTCAGTGAATCTCCAATTATTGCAAGTGGAATGATAGTCAATTAGGAGTTGGTGCCTGCAGAAATATATTCAAAAGTTACAAGCTATATTGTTTAAGAACTTAACAGCAAATTGGAGAAAGCTGACCTTCGTATTGTTCCACATGTTGAGTAGGCTGTTCAATCGAGTCACTGTACAATCAAATGACACAGACATTATTGTGCTACTTAAATTTGTTGCGATTGTTCATAAAACAATGATTGCCAGAGTTATGGACACATTATGGAACAGGCGAGAAATGCATTTAATCGTGCTTCATATTCTGTACAAGAAACGACCCAGAGAGATGCTCAGCATTCTTATCAAGGCACATATTCTAACGGTAATGACACTATAAGCAAAACTGGAACAAAGTTTGGAGCTTCAACTGCTGAATCTGTGAAGTTTCTAAAGGATTTGCTGAGACAGATTGAGAATGTGACTTTAAAGACGCAGAAAAATACCTTGTGCATGTGTGGAAAACAAGTTCTGAGTGTCACACATCTGACGATTTTCGGTACACTGAGTTCAAGAGATCAGTCCATTATGTGACCTTCCACAGACGTCATATTCTGTGCGTGGATACAGTAAAAGAGCGCTCTATTTAATCAGAAGATGTGTAAATGTTTTGGATTATGCATATGTAGAGAAAGATCCATGTGGATTTGTTTGGGAATATACTGATGGGGTGCTAAAACGTATGCAATTTCTAAAGCCTACCCTAAGAACTTACACGTACAAATACTTGCAAAACTTGTGCTATAAGAAGATGTCCCTGTCGATATGCTCTTCTCAAATGTTCAACATTCTGCAAATGTATCATGAGCGAATGCCGAAACAAATAAGGTGAACTATGAAACTGTGCCTAAAATAGGAGTGATAATTATTTTTTTTTTCATATTCACATCATAAACATTGTTTGGTGTATACATAAAGGGATTTAAAAACATTATTTGTTTCCTTTCTACATATGTCTCGTCTTCCTCTATTATAGCCGACATTTTGGAAAATGGCAGAAGGGATGCTCTGAGGAGTTTTCTGTCTCTATAAGACTACTTGACCCCTAAAACCTATGTTTTGACACCAAAATAAAGTCTGAAATATTACATCATCACTGCAACACATATGCTGTTATTAAAAATGTTGTCCAGAAACATTTGGCCTGGATCAACAATGTCTACCCAAACTAAGTTACTTCTCTAAAGATCCAAAAACACAAATCAAAAATGATAATCTTTGGGCAACAATTTTTTTTAAAGGTGGTATATCAGGGGGCCGGGATTTAGAAGGGCATGACCACAGCAGATCAGCTATATGACCAGTGGTCTGTCGTGATCACCTCCAATTGGTGACAAAATGGGAGACTCTCCTCACATAGAAAATGGTAACATGAGGGACGGAGTTTATAAGTGGCGGATCCTGCAAGGGACAGTGAGGACTGGGTCTGCTACTAACGTGTACTCCTAGATCCACTCCTTCCCTAAAAGAAGCGATTAATCTTCAAATGCTTTTGACAGGCTGAGAGAGTTGCTACTTTGTGGACTGCACAGCCCTAGAGTTACCAAAGAACATCTAGTACTGTTGCTGGAATGGGTGAGCTCCATGGTAGAGTGGCGTAGAGTGAAGTGGCGGAGAATGGTGTACAGTGGGGTGGAAGAGAGTGGCATTGTATGAAATGGTGTGGAGCAGTGTACAGTGGCACTATAAAGAGTGGCATAGACTGGAGTGGCACAGTGTGGGGTGGCGTAGACTGGAGTGGAGAGGTGTGGAGTGGCATGAAGTAGAGTGGCATAGAACAGATTGGTATAGAGTGGAGCGGCTTAGAGTAGAATGGAGTAAAGTGGCGTAGAGTGGAATGGAGTAGAGTGCTGCTGAGTAGAGCGGCGTAGAGAGGCACACAGTGACAGAGTTAAAAAGAGTGGAGCGGCATGGGCTGGATTTGTGTGGAGTGGAATAAAGTGGAGTGGTATAGATCAGAATGGTGTAGAGTAGAATAGAGGAGAATTGTATAGAGTGGAGTAGAGCGGCGAGTTCAGTGGAGTGGCGTGGGGGAACAGAATGGCATAAAGTGGAGTGGCATAGAGCGTAGTGGCGTACAGTAGATTGGCACAGAGTGGCACTGAGTGGAGTGGTATTGGGTGACTGTGGAGTGGTGTTGATAAACGTAGACTAGAGTGGTGGAGTGGGGGGGCACAGAGTGGCGTGGAGTGCCAGAGTGGCATGGAGCAGAGTGGTGTAGAATGTCATTGTGTGGACTGGAGTAAAGTGGACTAGCGTGGAGTGGCTTACAGAGGGCTGGTGTAGTGTAAAGAAGCATAGAGTTGAATGGAGTGGGGTAGAGTGAGTGCAGTGGGGTCGAGTGACGTGGCGTAGAATGGCACAGAGTAGAGTGGAGTAGAGAGGTGTGGAGTGGCATAGAGAGGCGCAGAGTGGAGTGGCTTGGCATAAAGTGGTGTGGAGTCGAGCAGAGTGGAGTAACAGAGCATGGTGGAGTGGTGTAGAGTACAGTGGAGTGGCATAGAGTAAAGTGGAGTGGTTTAGAGTTGAGCGGAGTGGAGTAACGTAGTGTGGTGTAGAGAAGTACAGTTGCAGGTGTAAGTAAAGCGTCAATAGAGATAACAGACAGTGTGAATGCAACATAAATAAGCCCTGTGTCATAGTTAAAAGTAGGAAAAAAAATATGCATGTCAAAAAGTAATAACTAAATGCCTATTGTAGGAAGTTGGCTCTGTATGTGCTATTTCAAAGTAAGGAATAGCATGCACAGAGTCCAAGGGTTCCCCTTAGAGGTAAAATAGTGGTAAAAATAGATAATACTAATGCTCTATTTTGTGGTAGTGTGGTCGAGCAGTAGGCTTATCCAAGGAGTAGTGTTAAGCATTTGTTGTACATACACATAGACAATAAATGAGGTACACACACTCAGAGACAAATCCAGCCAATAGGTTTTTATATAGAAAAATATCTTTTCTTAGTTTATTTTAAGAACCACAGGTTCAAATTCTACATGTAATAGCTCATTCGAAAGGTATTGCAGGTAAGTACTTTAGGAACTTCAAATCATCAAAATTGCATGTATACTTTTCAAGTTATTGACAAATAGCTGTTTTAAAAGTGGACACTTAGTGCAATTTTCACAGCTCCTAGGGGAGGTAAGTTTTGATTAGTTTTACCAGGTAAGTAAGACGCTTACAGGGTTCAGTTCTTGGTCCAAGGTAGCCCACCGTTGGGGGTTCAGAGCAACCCCAAAGTCACCACACCAGCAGCTCAGGGCCGGTCAGGTGCAGAGTTCAAAGTGGTGCCCAAAACACATAGGCTAGAATGGAGAGAAGGGGGTGCCCCGGTTCCGGTCTGCTTGCAGGTAAGTACCCGCGTCTTCGGAGGGCAGACCAGGGGGGTTTTGTAGGGCACCGGGGGGGACACAAGTCCACACAGAAATTTCACCCTCAGCAGCGCGGGGGCGGCCGGGTGCAGTGTAGAAACAGGCGTCGGGTTTGCAATGTTAGTCTATGAGAGATCTCGGGATCTCTTCAGCGCTGCAGGCAGGCAAGGGGGGGATTCCTCGGGGAAACCTCCACTTGGGCAAGGGAGAGGGACTCCTGGGGGTCACTTCTCCAGTGAAAGTCCGGTCCTTCAGGTCCTGGGGGCTGCGGGTGCAGGGTCTCTCCCAGGCGTCGGGACTTTAGGTTCAAAGAGTCGCGGTCAGGGGAAGCCTCGGGATTCCCTCTGCAGGCGGCGCTGTGGGGGCTCAGGGGGGACAGGTTTTGGTACTCACAGTATCAGAGTAGTCCTGGGGTCCCTCCTGAGGTGTTGGATCGCCACCAGCCGAGTCGGGGTCGCCGGGTGCAGTGTTGCAAGTCTCACGCTTCTTGCGGGGAGCTTGCAGGGTTCTTTAAAGCTGCTGGAAACAAAGTTGCAGCTTTTCTTGGAGCAGGTCCGCTGTCCTCGGGAGTTTCTTGTCTTTTCGAAGCAGGGGCAGCCCTCAGAGGATGTCGAGGTCGCTGGTCCCTTCGGAAGGCGTCGCTGGAGCAGGATCTTTGGAAGGCAGGAGACAGGCCGGTGAGTTTCTGGAGCCAAAGCAGTTGTCGTCTTCTGGTCTTCCGCTGCAGGGGTTTTCAGCTGGGCAGTCCTTCTTCTTGTTGCAGGAATCTAATTTTCTAGGGTTCAGGGTAGCCCTTAAATACTAAATTTAAGGGCGTGTTTAGGTCTGGGGGGTTAGTAGCCAATGGCTACTAGCCCTGAGGGTGGGTACACCCTCTTTGTGCCTCCTCCCAAGGGGAGGGGGTCACAATCCTAACCCTATTGGGGGAATCCTCCATCTGCAAGATGGAGGATTTCTAAAAGTTAGAGTCACCTCAGCTCAGGACACCTTAGGGGCTGTCCTGACTGGCCAGTGACTCCTCCTTGTTATTCTCATTATTTTCTCCGGCCTTGCCGCCAAAAGTGGGGCCTGGCCGGAGGGGGCGGGCAACTCCACTAGCTGGAGTGTCCTGCTGGGTTGGCACAAAGGAGGTGAGCCTTTGAGGCTCACCGCCAGGTGTGACAATTCCTGCCTGGGAGAGGTGTTAGCATCTCCACCCAGTGCAGGCTTTGTTACTGGCCTCAGAGTGACAAAGGCACCCTCCCCATGGGGCCAGCAACATGTCTCGGTTTGTGGCAGGCTGCTAAAACTAGTCAGCCTACACAGATAGTCGGTTAAGTTTCAGGGGGCACCTCTAAGGTGCCCTCTGTGGTGTATTTTACAATAAAATGTACACTGGCATCAGTGTGCATTTATTGTGCTGAGAAGTTTGATACCAAACTTCCCAGTTTTCAGTGTAGCCATTATGGTGCTGTGGAGTTCGTGTTTGACAGACTCCCAGACCATATACTCTTATGGCTACCCTGCACTTACAATGTCTAAGGTTTTATTTAGACACTGTAGGGGTACCATGCTCATGCACTGGTACCCTCACCTATGGTATAGTGCACCCTGCCTTAGGGCTGTAAGGCCTGCTAGAGGGGTGTCTTACCTATACTGCATAGGCAGTGAGAGGCTGGCATGGCACCCTGAGGGGAGTGCCATGTCGACTTACTCGTTTTGTCCTCACTAGCACACACAAGCTGGCAAGCAGTGTGTCTGTGCTGAGTGAGAGGTCTCCAGGGTGGCATAAGACATGCTGCAGCCCTTAGAGACCTTCCTTGGCATCAGGGCCCTTGGTACTAGAAGTACCAGTTACAAGGGACTTATCTGGATGCCAGGGTCTGCCAATTGTGGATACAAAAGTACAGGTTAGGGAAAGAACACTGGTGCTGGGGCCTGGTTAGCAGGCCTCAGCACACTTTCAATTGTAAACATAGCATCAGCAAAGGCAAAAAGTCAGGGGGCAACCATGCCAAGGAGGCATTTCCTTACACAACCCCCCCCCAAACGAAAGAGGATGAGACTAACCTTTCCCAAGAGAGTCTTCATTTTCTAAGTGGAAGAACCTGGAAAGGCCATCTGCATTGGCATGGGCAGTCCCAGGTCTGTGTTCCACTATAAAGTCCATTCCCTGTAGGGAGATGGACCACCTCAACAGTTTAGGATTTTCACCTTTCATTTGCATCAGCCATTTGAGAGGTCTGTGGTCAGTTTGAACTAGGAAGTGAGTCCCAAAGAGGTATGGTCTCAGCTTCTTCAGGGACCAAACCACAGCAAAGGCCTCCCTCTCAATGGCACTCCAACGCTGCTCCCTGGGGAGTAACCTCCTGCTAATGAAAGCAACAGGCTGGTCAAGGCCATCATCATTTGTTTGGGACAGAACTGCCCCTATCCCATGTTCAGAGGCATCAGTCTGCACAATGAACTGCTTAGAATAATCTGGAGCTTTGAGAACTGGTGCTGAGCACATTGCTTGTTTCAGGGTGTCAAAGGCCTGTTGGCAGTCCACAGTCCAGTTCACTTTCTTGGGCATTTTCTTGGAGGTGAGCTCAGTGAGGGCTGTCACAATGGATCCATATCCCTTCACAAACCTCCTGTAGTACCCAGTCAAGCCAAGGAATGCCCTGACTTGAGTCTGGGTTTTTGGAGCTACCCAGTCCAGAATGGTCTGGATCTTGGGTTGGAGTGGCTGAACTTGGCCTCCACCTACAAGGTGTCCCAAGTAAACCACAGTTCCCTGCCCTATCTGGCATTTGGATGCCTTGATAGAGAGGCCTGCAGATTGCAGAGCCTTCAAAACCTTCCTCAGGTGGACCAGGTGATCCTGCCAGGTGGAGCTAAAGACAGCAATATCATCAAGATAAGCTGTGCTAAAGGACTCCAAGCCAGCAAGGACTTGATTCACCAACCTTTGGAAGGTGGCAGGGGCATTCTTTAAACCAAAGGGCATAACAGTAAACTGATAATGCCCATCAGGTGTGGAGAATGCTGTCTTTTCTTTTGCTCCAGGTGCCATTTTTATTTGCCAGTACCCTGCTGTCAAGTCAAAGGTACTTAGGAATTTGGCAGCACCTAATTTATCAATGAGCTCATCAGCTCTTGGAATTGGATGAGCATCTGTCTTGGTGACAGAATTGAGCCCTCTGTAGTCCACACAAAACCTCATCTCTTTCTTTCCATCTGTGGTGTGAGGTTTGGGGACTAAGACCACTGGGCTAGCCCAGGGGCTGTCAGAGCGCTCAATGACTCCCAATTCCAGCATCTTGTGGACTTCCACCTTGATGCTTTCCTTAACATGGTCAGACTGTCTAAAGATTTTGTTCTTGACAGGCATGCTGTCTCCTGTGTCCACATCATGGGTACACAGGTGTGTCTGACCAGGGGTTAAGGAGAAGAGTTCAGGAAACTGTTGTAGGACTCTCCTACAATCAGCTTGCTGTTGGCCAGAGAGGGTGTCTGAGTAGATCACTCCATCTACTGTACCATCTTTTGGGTCTGATGACAGAAGATCAGGGAGAGGTTCACTCTCTGCCTCCTGATCCTCATCTGTTACCATCAACAGATTGACATCAGCCCTGTCGTGGAAGAGCTTAAGGCGGTTTACATGGATCACCCTTTTGGGGCTCCTGCTTGTGCCCAGGTCCACCAAGTAGGTGACCTGACTCTTCCTCTCTAGTACTGGGTAAGGGCCACTCCATTTGTCCTGGAGTGCCCTGGGAGCCACAGGCTCCAGAACCCAGACTTTCTGCCCTGGTTGGAACTCAACCAGTGCAGCCTTTTGGTCATACCAAAACTTCTGGAGCTGTTGGCTGGCCTCAAGGTTTTTGGTTGCCTTTTCCATGTACTCTGCCATTCTAGAGCGAAGGCCAAGTACATAGTCCACTATGTCCTGTTTAGGCTCATGGAGAGGTCTCTCCCAGCCTTCTTTAACAAGGGCAAGTGGTCCCCTTACAGGATGACCAAACAGAAGTTCAAAGGGTGAGAACCCTACTCCCTTCTGTGGTACCTCCCTGTAAGCGAAAAGCAGACATGGCAGGAGGACATCCCATCTCCTTTTGAGTTTTTCTGGGAGCCCCATGATCATGCCTTTTAATGTCTTGTTGAATCTCTCAACTAAGCCATTAGTTTGTGGATGGTAAGGTGTAGTGAATTTATAAGTCACTCCACACTCATTCCACATGTGCTTTAGGTATGCTGACATGAAGTTGGTACCTCTGTCAGACACCACCTCCTTAGGGAAACCCACTCTGGTAAAGATACCAATGAGGGCCTTGGCTACTGCAGGGGCAGTAGTCGACCTAAGGGGAATAGCTTCAGGATACCTGGTAGCATGATCCACTACTACCAGGATATACATATTTCCTGAGGCTGTGGGAGGTTCCAGTGGACCAACTATGTCCACACCCACTCTTTCAAAGGGCACCCCCACCACTGGAAGTGGAATGAGGGGGGCCTTTGGGTGCCCACCTGTCTTACCACTGGCTTGACAGGTGGGGCAGGAGAGGCAAAACTCCTTAACCATGTTGGACATATTGGGCCAGTAGAAGTGGTTGACTAACCTCTCCCACGTCTTGGTTTGTCCCAAATGTCCAGCAAGGGGAATGTCATGGGCCAATGTTAGGATGAACTCTCTGAACAGCTGAGGCACTACCACTCTCCTAGTGGCACCAGGTTTGGGGTCTCTGGCCTCAGTGTACAGGAGCCCATCTTCCCAATAGACCCTATGTGTTCCATTTTTCTTGCCTTTGGACTCTTCAGCAGCTTGCTGCCTAAGGCCTTCAAGAGAGGGACAGGTTTCTTGTCCCTTACACAGCTCTTCCCTTGAGGGTCCCCCTGGGCCTAAGAGCTCAACCTGATAAGGTTCAAGTTCCACAGGCTCAGTTCCCTCAGAGGGCAGAACTTCTTCCTGAGAAGAGAGGTTCCCTTTCTTTTGCTGTGTTGCAGTTGGTTTCCCAACTGACTTTCCTGTTCTCTTGGTAGGCTGGGCCATTTTTCCAGACTCCAGCTCTACTTTTTCACCCTGTGCCTTGCATTGTGCTCTTGTTTTCACACACACCAGTTCAGGGATACCCAGCATGGCTGCATGGGTTTTTAGCTCTACCTCAGCCCATGCTGAGGACTCCAGGTCATTTCCAAGCAGACAGTCCACTGGGATGTTTGAGGAGACCACCACCTGTTTCAGGCCATTGACCCCTCCCCATTCTAAAGTAACCATTGCCATGGGATGTACTTTTCTCTGATTGTCAGCGTTGGTGACTGTGTAAGTTTTTCCAGTCAGGTATTGGCCAGGGGAAACCAGTTTCTCTGTCACCATGGTGACACTGGCACCTGTATCCCTCAGGCCCTCTATTCTAGTCCCATTAATTAAGAGTTGCTGTCTGTATTTTTGCATGTTAGGCGGCCAGACAGCTAGTGTGGCTAAATCCACCCCACCCTCAGAAACTAGAGTAGCTTCAGTGTGGACCCTGATTTGCTCTGGGCACACTGTTGATCCCACTTGGAGACTAGCCATACCAGTGTTACCTGGATGGGAGTTTGGAGTGGAACCCTTCTTGGGACAGGCCTTGTCTCCAGTTTGGTGTCCATGCTGTTTACAGCTATGACACCAGGCCTTTTTGGGATCAAAGTTTTTACCCTTGTACCCATTGTTTTGTGAAGAGGCTCTGGGCCCACCCTCCTGTGCAGGTTTTTGGGGGCCTGTAGAAGACTCTTTACTATTTTTAGTTTTGGTTGTCTCATCACCCTTCTGCTGGGGAGTCTTTGTGACCCCTTTCTTTTGGTCACCCCCTGTTGAAGTCTTGGACACCCTTGTCTTGACCCAATGGTCCGCCTTCTTTCCCAATTCTTGGGGAGAAATTGGTCCTAGGTCTACCAGATGCTGATGCAGTTTATCATTGAAACAATTACTTAACAGGTGTTCTTTCACAAATAAATTGTACAGCCCATCATAATTACTTACACCACTGCCTTGAATCCAACCATCTAGTGTTTTCACTGAGTAGTCAACAAAGTCAACCCAGGTCTGGCTCGAGGATTTTTGAGCCCCCCTGAACCTAATCCTGTACTCCTCAGTGGAGAATCCAAAGCCCTCAATCAGGGTACCCTTCATGAGGTCATAAGATTCTGCATCTTGTCCAGAGAGTGTGAGGAGTCTATCCCTACACTTTCCTGTGAACATTTCCCAAAGGAGAGCACCCCAGTGAGATCTGTTCACTTTTCTGGTTACACAAGCCCTCTCAAAAGCTGTGAACCATTTGGTGATGTCATCACCATCTTCATATTTAGTTACAATCCCTTTGGGGATTTTCAACATGTCAGGAGAATCTCTGACCCTATTTATGTTGCTGCCACCATTGATGGGTCCTAGGCCCATCTCTTGTCTTTCCCTCTCTATGGCTAGGATCTGTCTTTCCAAAGCCAATCTTTTGGCCATCCTGGCTAACTGGATGTCCTCTTCACTGGAGTTATCCTCAGTGATTTCAGAGTTGTTGGTCCCTCCTGTGAGGGAACCAGCATCTCTGACTATTATTTGTGGAGTCAGGGCTTGAGAAGCCCTGCTCTCCCTAAGTAGGACTGGAGGGGGGGAATTTCCCTCCAAGTCACTATCTTCATCCTCTGAGTTGCCATCCTCAGAGGGGTTGGCCTTTTCAAACTCTGCCAAAAGCTCCTGGAGCTGTACTTTGGTAGGTTTGGGGCCCATTGCTATTTTCTTTAGTTTACAGAGTGACCTTAGCTCTCTCATCTGTAGATGGAGGTAAGGTGTGGTGTCGAGTTCCACCACATTCACATCTGTGCTAGACATTATGCTTCTAAAAGTTGGAATACTTTTTAAGAAACTAAAACTGGTTCTAGAATCTAATTCAAACTTTTACAAACTTTTAAACTCTAAAAGAAATGCTAAACAGGATCTAACACAAGGCCCTAGCAGGTCTTTTAAGAATTTAGAAAACTTTTCAAATTGCAAAAATCAATTTCTAATGACAATTTTGGAATTTGTCGTGTGATCAGGTATTGGCTGAGTAGTCCAGCAAATGCAAAGTCTTGTACCCCACCGCTGATCCACCAATGTAGGAAGTTGGCTCTGTATGTGCTATTTCAAAGTAAGGAATAGCATGCACAGAGTCCAAGGGTTCCCCTTAGAGGTAAAATAGTGGTAAAAATAGATAATACTAATGCTCTATTTTGTGGTAGTGTGGTCGAGCAGTAGGCTTATCCAAGGAGTAGTGTTAAGCATTTGTTGTACATACACATAGACAATAAATGAGGTACACACACTCAGAGACAAATCCAGCCAATAGGTTTTTATATAGAAAAATATCTTTTCTTAGTTTATTTTAAGAACCACAGGTTCAAATTCTACATGTAATAGCTCATTCGAAAGGTATTGCAGGTAAGTACTTTAGGAACTTCAAATCATCAAAATTGCATGTATACTTTTCAAGTTATTGACAAATAGCTGTTTTAAAAGTGGACACTTAGTGCAATTTTCACAGCTCCTAGGGGAGGTAAGTTTTGATTAGTTTTACCAGGTAAGTAAGACGCTTACAGGGTTCAGTTCTTGGTCCAAGGTAGCCCACCGTTGGGGGTTCAGAGCAACCCCAAAGTCACCACACCAGCAGCTCAGGGCCGGTCAGGTGCAGAGTTCAAAGTGGTGCCCAAAACACATAGGCTAGAATGGAGAGAAGGGGGTGCCCCGGTTCCGGTCTGCTTGCAGGTAAGTACCCGCGTCTTCGGAGGGCAGACCAGGGGGGTTTTGTAGGGCACCGGGGGGGACACAAGTCCACACAGAAATTTCACCCTCAGCAGCGCGGGGGCGGCCGGGTGCAGTGTAGAAACAGGCGTCGGGTTTGCAATGTTAGTCTATGAGAGATCTCGGGATCTCTTCAGCGCTGCAGGCAGGCAAGGGGGGGATTCCTCGGGGAAACCTCCACTTGGGCAAGGGAGAGGGACTCCTGGGGGTCACTTCTCCAGTGAAAGTCCGGTCCTTCAGGTCCTGGGGGCTGCGGGTGCAGGGTCTCTCCCAGGCGTCGGGACTTTAGGTTCAAAGAGTCGCGGTCAGGGGAAGCCTCGGGATTCCCTCTGCAGGCGGCGCTGTGGGGGCTCAGGGGGGACAGGTTTTGGTACTCACAGTATCAGAGTAGTCCTGGGGTCCCTCCTGAGGTGTTGGATCGCCACCAGCCGAGTCGGGGTCGCCGGGTGCAGTGTTGCAAGTCTCACGCTTCTTGCGGGGAGCTTGCAGGGTTCTTTAAAGCTGCTGGAAACAAAGTTGCAGCTTTTCTTGGAGCAGGTCCGCTGTCCTCGGGAGTTTCTTGTCTTTTCGAAGCAGGGGCAGCCCTCAGAGGATGTCGAGGTCGCTGGTCCCTTCGGAAGGCGTCGCTGGAGCAGGATCTTTGGAAGGCAGGAGACAGGCCGGTGAGTTTCTGGAGCCAAAGCAGTTGTCGTCTTCTGGTCTTCCGCTGCAGGGGTTTTCAGCTGGGCAGTCCTTCTTCTTGTTGCAGGAATCTAATTTTCTAGGGTTCAGGGTAGCCCTTAAATACTAAATTTAAGGGCGTGTTTAGGTCTGGGGGGTTAGTAGCCAATGGCTACTAGCCCTGAGGGTGGGTACACCCTCTTTGTGCCTCCTCCCAAGGGGAGGGGGTCACAATCCTAACCCTATTGGGGGAATCCTCCATCTGCAAGATGGAGGATTTCTAAAAGTTAGAGTCACCTCAGCTCAGGACACCTTAGGGGCTGTCCTGACTGGCCAGTGACTCCTCCTTGTTATTCTCATTATTTTCTCCGGCCTTGCCGCCAAAAGTGGGGCCTGGCCGGAGGGGGCGGGCAACTCCACTAGCTGGAGTGTCCTGCTGGGTTGGCACAAAGGAGGTGAGCCTTTGAGGCTCACCGCCAGGTGTGACAATTCCTGCCTGGGAGAGGTGTTAGCATCTCCACCCAGTGCAGGCTTTGTTACTGGCCTCAGAGTGACAAAGGCACCCTCCCCATGGGGCCAGCAACATGTCTCGGTTTGTGGCAGGCTGCTAAAACTAGTCAGCCTACACAGATAGTCGGTTAAGTTTCAGGGGGCACCTCTAAGGTGCCCTCTGTGGTGTATTTTACAATAAAATGTACACTGGCATCAGTGTGCATTTATTGTGCTGAGAAGTTTGATACCAAACTTCCCAGTTTTCAGTGTAGCCATTATGGTGCTGTGGAGTTCGTGTTTGACAGACTCCCAGACCATATACTCTTATGGCTACCCTGCACTTACAATGTCTAAGGTTTTATTTAGACACTGTAGGGGTACCATGCTCATGCACTGGTACCCTCACCTATGGTATAGTGCACCCTGCCTTAGGGCTGTAAGGCCTGCTAGAGGGGTGTCTTACCTATACTGCATAGGCAGTGAGAGGCTGGCATGGCACCCTGAGGGGAGTGCCATGTCGACTTACTCGTTTTGTCCTCACTAGCACACACAAGCTGGCAAGCAGTGTGTCTGTGCTGAGTGAGAGGTCTCCAGGGTGGCATAAGACATGCTGCAGCCCTTAGAGACCTTCCTTGGCATCAGGGCCCTTGGTACTAGAAGTACCAGTTACAAGGGACTTATCTGGATGCCAGGGTCTGCCAATTGTGGATACAAAAGTACAGGTTAGGGAAAGAACACTGGTGCTGGGGCCTGGTTAGCAGGCCTCAGCACACTTTCAATTGTAAACATAGCATCAGCAAAGGCAAAAAGTCAGGGGGCAACCATGCCAAGGAGGCATTTCCTTACACCTATAGATTTTTTAGAAAGTGTCTTGCAAAAAGACGACAAAGAACTCATGTAATTGGTCCATGCATCAGGGAGGAGCTTACACAAGAAAGAAAGGGAAGACCATGGGAGCTAAGCAATCAACAGATTCCAAATGAGAGTAACAACAGAAACAACTAATGGTATGGATGGGTTGTAAGCCCACTAAAATGTTAACAATACGACTCTGGCCACTCAGTCACATATGTAGTTACACGAAAGCAGCATCAAAGACTGTGTGACACGGACCATAGAGCAAAAAGCGAAATGCAACCCGTCTACCAGCTGGTATTTCAATTATAAAATAAAGCAATAATCAGGGTTCAGAAGGCCCACTACCACTGCACCTGTTGTACCAGTGGAGGCTAGGCCCCAGCATTTCACATAAATATTTGATAACACGTTAGCTAAAGTAAACCTAACACTGATAGCAAAATCAACTTTATAGTTTATAACACAAACAAAAGCCATTGTTGGTTTAATGTAGTGCATTCTGTTTCATTAAATTCATCATTTAAACGGCTGGTCACACATTCATTAAACAGAATGCGAAATAAAAAAAGAATTGTTTACACTTGCCTTGCTACATGCTATGCATTATAGTTAGTTATTTCAAAGAACACTCTTTTCAGCATTAATATAACGTTTTGTGCCAATCGTCCTGTTCTTACGTATTTCTATGCAAAGCCACATTCTCAAATCTAACTCATAATGAAAACGAAATGCTATCTTTTGCTTTGTGAAAAAAAAAGAAAAAAAAAAGAAAAAAAAAAGAAGAACCCCCCCTAAACCTCTCCCTACAATTTACTTTGATGGCTACTCAAAATGCTATTTATATATTTTCTATGTGGGGGGGGGGGGGGTGAGGGGGGGGGGGGGGGGAATCAGTTACATTCTTTTTATTGTTACTTTATAACGACACTGTAGGTTAGACTTAGGGTTAGAGTTAGGTTTTACTCAAAAAGCCTTAAGGAAATATTTTATCGTTCCTAAATAACTAATTTTGAAATACAGATATGCAGTTACCTATTAAAGATGTAGCCAGGCGTGTGTGATAATGTTGTTGTCCATGTGTTTTACGTAATATCCCAAGTGCAAAACCTGACTAAACTATGAAAGGCAATCTCAGAGGATTAGCTGAATTAATTGTAATATGTTATAAAGTGATTTGGAATAATAAACGTGGTTCCTTATAAGAATACCAGGCTGGTAGCTCATTCGACAGATCAGACATGCCTGTGCTCGTCAGCCTACGTTGAATAAAAGACATACCCAAAGAAAGTGGGTAAATAAAAGAAATAAAAGTCTGAAGATTCTGTGGAAGTAAAGTAAGCGAAAGAAGAGACGCAACACTGCTTCACATTCTCCATTTATATAGCTAGTTCGTTAAATAACAAAAAAAACGGAAGGAATAAGCAGGCAAGGCGATTGAGAGAGGGAGGTTATAGTACTTCAATCATGTCGGGAGCAGCGGACACGCACTGATTAACTTGAATCAATCTGCGTATGGTCCCTGTTTCACTGAAGGGCATGGAATTGCTGACTGGCCAACACTGGCCAATTAAGGAGGCGGCTAAGAATAGGGAGGCTTCAGCCAGAAAATGGCATCAACCCTTTTTTGTAAACAATAGTGTCCCGAAAGCGACAGCCGTGCTCTCGCAGGCTAAACCTTAATAAAAAAGTGTTCATCCTTCACACAGCTGTGCTCCTTTTGTTTATTCAGCTGCCTGATGTTGAACTTTCAGGGGCACACACATTACACTATAATGCTATTAAAGTGTCTTAAATAGCCAGATTAGTTTTGTGTTTATCTCATTGAAGCAGCAAAGATTGCAGACGGGCAGTCACTAACCTACACCGATTTTTAGGTCTGGCTTAACAGTGCATTCATAAGCCAGACCTATTTCCATTGTCAATGTTTTTTTGTTTTTAAAGACACAAGGGAATGACGCCAAGCAGCAGCTCACGCGCACTGCCTGCTGTCTCGACCTAAAATCTAGGCTTCTATCCTGCCACTCCTAAATTTGCATATGACCACCTTAGTGCAGCAGAAAAACGATGGACTACACTCAAAATCCAAACCCCAAAATAAAGACCAGTATAATACACTCTCCAAATTGATACAAAAACTACAGTTATTTCTAAAACAAACAATAAAATAGGTTGCTCCACTCTCAATTGTCCAGTATTTAAAGAGTGGCAATTATGAATTGTGCCCTGAAAGGTTTGCAAGGGTGGTTCTCAGGCCAACAGGATTGGATGCAAAGGTTGAACGGCTGCCACTAGGAAATGTAGTGTTCTGCTGGCTGCAGGTGCTAATTTTGGAGGGGTTGGCTGGACCTTTTATCCTTCCCAAGGTCAGTGAAAGGTGGATAGTGTTAGCGGAGCACGTTGTTTGCAGCACTTGAATGATGGGGTGGTTTTTGGGTGATCGTGAGGGGTTGTGGAGGAGGGAGGGGTTGAGGAGGGGGAGGCCTGGTGGGATTTTGGATATGGGCTGCGATCCACCTACCCCAGAGTTTCTAGGCTTCCATCAGCTTCATATTTTTTGCAGCTCGCCCTTCCATGTTTTGTTTAGCTTTCCTTCACCTTTTCAATAGAGAAATGAACATTGGATATCTTACCACAAATTGCCTGGCGCTGAATAAGTGAGTTTCATTGGGGATGGGGACGTTTTTGGCAAAATCTAGAGTTAGGGGTCATCTCTGTTGTGTCTA
Source organism: Pleurodeles waltl (assembly GCF_031143425.1). Lineage (NCBI taxonomy): Eukaryota > Metazoa > Chordata > Amphibia > Caudata > Salamandridae > Pleurodeles > Pleurodeles waltl. The sequence continues at coordinate 480,106,613 of NC_090449.1, read as the reverse complement.
TTCTTGTTTCTCAGAACAGCTCTGAGATAACCTTCAGGAGGTCAGATTTGCTCCTAATCTGTGTGATTTAGTCTAGGCTAGGTCAGTGCAGAATCACTGGTCTTCCTAGCCACCTCAATCATGCAAGCACGAGCATTGCGGCTCAAATACACTCAGCTCAGAGGGGGATAATGGGTTTAGCAGTTATTAAAAATGAAGGCCACAGCTTGTATCGAACAAAAAGGTGTCAGGGCAAGAAAAACTTTATTCAGTAAATAAATCATGGCCATAAAAGTACATAATTAAGTCATAAAATTGGATTATAAATAATTAAAACATTTTTTTTTTTAAATCACAGCACATGTCTACTAATCATATCCAGACAGTACAGAACCTAAAAAGAGAGGCTTTTCCTTACATGGGTAGCATTTAAAATGTATAGCGCCATATTGTAACACAAGTGGGGATTATTTAGGTCTAATAAAAATTCTAATGTGGCCAGATGAGTTCTTATGTTCTGGGCAATTAAAAAAAAGTTTGATATAAAAATCCTAAGGTGTACATAAAATTTACAGAATAGCATAAAGTGCAAGGTGCTCTGTTTGCTAACCCCATCACAAAGGCAACAGACAGTTTCATTAGGGCAAGTCCTCATTTTAGGGAACGCTACCAAGTGATGCACCATTCCCAGTCTAAATCTTGTCAGGAAGAAACAATGCTGCATGTTAGTAACGCTTGATAAATATCCTTTACTACGTTCCTCAAGGGACTTATATACACCAACTGTAGCTTTTGTCATTTCGATGGTTTTCCTGCTGTCCAACCTATATTGCAGGAAGGTAGGTAGGTAAGCATAGCAGCTGTTTTAGGAATCAATTTCCCTCTATTTGCAGGGAAGTGCTCTTAGTATGACCCCACACACCTGCCACATAAACTATGATAGATAAAACTCTGGCCCTATAAATATCCACCATGGCTGTTATAGTACGACTTCCCAGTTTACTGGCAAAATTAAAGACACCATGCGAGTTCCTACACATTTTATTTCTACCCATGTGAATATAATGTTCCCAGGACCCTTTGCTTGAAAATAGGACACCCAGATAGCTAAAGGAACTAACAGTGGTAATTTGCGTGTTCTGGATGAAGAAACATCTAAATTTCTGGGCCTTTTGTTCACAAGCCATAGTGAAAGTTTTAGATTTATTAATCATCATATCATTAAGTGTCTTAAATTACTCAAAGCTGTTCATTAATTTCTGGAGTCCCAGTGGAGTCCTAGAGATCAAGGCTGCATTATCTGCATATAATAACACAGGTATAGTACACCCTGCCACCTGAGGTGGATTCACCTGTATGGTCAGCAGGAAATTATCCACCTCATTGATAAAAAGAGAAAATATTAACAGGGTGAGGACACAGCCTTGGCGGATACCACTCCCAACCTTAAAGGGAGGGGTGCATTCTCCCTTTAGCCCAAAACACACTTTGCATGTTAGATTTTTGTATAGGCAGGCCAAAAAGTCAATGATATCCTCAGGGTACCCAGTTCCAGTAGTGTAGGGCACAAAAGGGCATGTTCTGTTAAATCGAAGGCACTACTGAGATCCGCAAAATAGAGGTATAAAGCCCCTGGTTTAGCCTTTGTATATTTCCCTATCAACAGTTCTAGGTTTAAACATTGCTCAATAGTACCTACTCCTTTTCTAAAAACCAAATTGAACAGGAAAATTAATGTTATTGTCCAAAACTCACTCGCCAAGTATTGCCAATAAGATCCTATTTATGACTTTCATAGAAGAGTCCAGCAATGATAATGGCAGGTCGTTTTTGGGGGTCTGATTTAGCTCCTTTTTTATATATGGTACAATAATAGAAGAAGAAGTCTAGGATAAAGGGATATCTCGAGTCAATACCACGTAAAACACCTTAGTAGGGACTGGGGCTCAGCACTAGCTAAAATGGCCAGGAGGACCTCCTCCATAGTGATACTTAAATTAGTGGTGGGTAGGTTACCCCCAGTGTTTCCCCATCAAAGCTGTTACTACATGTCGTACTAGCAGCCCCAGCTGATCCTGGAGTCGTTGTGGGGGCACTACTACGACTGCTAGACATTATATCCCTAGTAGGCCACTCCATAGTAATGTGCCCGTCTGTTTATCCACCTGGCCGCTATATGTTTGTCAATCCTTATCTGATACTGAGCATACATCCTGATATCTATTACTTATAGACACTGGTAGAATGTTATGTGGCTCAATGTGAGAATGGACCAGTGGATGCACAGATTGCTGATGTCGATAAAAGAAACCCAGAAGGAACAATAACAGGGAAGTACCACATGGTGGGCATAAAAATGCCCTGGATAAAATGTCCCTCACAAATCTAGGGTTCTGAAAGTTAATAATTACACAATCACCCCCAAATGTTTTCGCAGGTGGGCCAACCTAACCCACACTGCTAGTTAAAAGGATTTGGTGAGCACTGTTGAGTAGGAATAGGTTATTTAGGGCCAGCCAGTGCATAACTTTATTCTTCAAGTTCTCATGGGGTTAAATCTGGCCTGGCCACAAAGACGGAACATTAAACATAACGATTACATAAGGGCAGCAGGCTGGTGGTAGATCAGTGGTGAGAGGATCCCCCGTGGGGAGCACGATGGCAGGCCCAGTCTTGTGACTGCAAAAGGCTGAAGTGAAATGATCTCAGAGGGAGTTATATTACATTTTAGGTTACCCAGTGACAGACAATGCACCTTATTGTTGGAAATTGCACACCGCCCAGTGATTTGTCCTACTTCACCTTCCTCCCTTAATTGCTCAGTGTCAGAGGCCCTCTGACAAGGCCCCTCGGCATTTACAGCTGCAAGATCTATAGCCTGTAGGGTAACGGTAGGGCCTAGCCCATTTGTAAAACGTCTGCCAAGCAGTTAAGAACCATAGTGGACAAGGAAAACTTCAGGCACATGGCAGTAATTTTCTCTAGCTCTCCTTCAAGTTTGGCCAGCTTATCTTTAAGTGGCATAAGCAAGTTACTGATGGCAGATAAAAAGTTGTTCCAGGATTTAGCTTCAGGGTTGGCTGGTGCAGGGGGACCCAAATCACTATTAGCCCCCCTTCGGCAGCGTCTCTTCTTTTTAGCGGCAGTTGAATTTGTGACTGATAGGGAAGTAACTGCAACTGGAACCACAGGTCTTAAAAGTTCTTCACTGCACCTCCATGCGTCAGTTTCCAAGCCATGATGAGCATCAAGACAATGCCCACTGGGCTAGAAGGCACCCCTGTAACTTTGCTGAGCCCAGCCACCCCCAAGGATAGGCACCTATCTGCCAGGTCTATTTCATTGGTGATAACCCCCTCTGCCCATACTAAAACGGAGTCAATGGTAGAGCAAGTTGGTTCGGGGGCTGGCTTCTGGCTTCCAGTTTTACGCTTGCCCATCTTCACGCTAGGTGTTGGCACACAATTCAAGCTAATGTCTATGTGAACAGTCAAGGAGCCTCTGCAGCCTCTGTCCCTGGGCAGAGAGGGAAAGGTTAGCAGGGATGACACAATTTGGTGGCACAGTCACTTACTCTGCTTTTCTTATTCACTGTCCTCTAGGGTATACTTGCACAGCAATAATAGTAGACATCCGGTGACTGTGCTCAGGAGCCAAGGGAGCAGGCCCAGCCTCAGCTGGCCGCGCCCGCTCTTCACCCGGCACACACCTTGGCGCGTTCCGCACAACTGAAACTCGAGTGCTGCTTTATGCACATCCAGGGGTGGCAGAATGGAGTTGGCAGCCTTCTTCCGCTGGTATGCCTTGAAGGTGTGGTCCTCTCAGGCCCAGATCCCCCGTGTCAAATGCAGTGTTCCACTGTTGAGTCAATGGTGGCTCTGCACACCTGCACTGCCACCAGACCCGCTCAATTGTTCGCTGGGGGGGCTCAGGTCCAGAGAAGGGGAGCCACCTCAAGTGCAAGCTGCTTGGAGTGTTCCCGGGAGGAGAAGCTGCGGTACTACAGCAAGGTTCCGCGCGCTTAATATTCCTCCTTGTCCAACTGAAAGGATGATGGGGTACACGGATGCAAATCACAGAGAAAGCAACATTGTTGATGTTTTTCGAATTGAAGCTGATTCTTTCCTTTTTCTCCTATTTCCCACTCACAAGGACAGCCCATTCTCTAAAGGACATATCAAATGGCAAAAGGATACAAACATTCACATCACAAGCCAGCCGTCTTCCTGAACCACCCCCATTTGCACTGCTCAGAAATTCTTCATACCTCTGTTTGTTGCTCTCTACCTTAGTCTCCTAGCTAAGAATACTGATGGGTGCTTCTTGCCCTCTTCCGCTGCAATCTTCCCACCAGATTCCCATATCGTTCCCATCCTTGTATTTTTACACTAGCTTCTTTCTGATGTTTTGCTTTTGCCCTCCCCTCACTCCTTTCCTCATCCCTATCTAATCTCTTCTACTCACCATCTTTCTCTTCCCTTTCTTGTACTTGTCTCTCTCAACACTCTTCCTCTATATATGATCCTATCCCTTCCTTTTGAACTGTCCTGTTTCTTCTACTCTTCTTTCCACTTGTTTTCTCACTTATATTCTATTCTTCCCTGAACTCTACTGTCAACTTATATTCCCGTTCTTCCATGGGCACTCTTGTCTCCCCTCAAACTCTTCACCACTTCATTTCCTTTCTTTCCATTCTTCCCCCTCATCACCTCTTCATGTCCACACTCCATCTTTCTCTCATCTCCTTCCTTCACCTTTCCAATTCTCTGCGTTCCCATGGTCACCTTAATTTATTTTCCATGTCTCCTCCTACCACACCTTTCTTCTCCTCGCCAATCTTCTTTTTTCCCACCTCTTCCCTCTGCCTCTCCTCCCTGCCGTTCTTCCCCTCTCCTGACTTCACTCATTCCTTTCCTTTCCCTATCCCTTGGCCTATCTTTCTTCTCCCCCACTCCTCTCCAATCCTCAACCACCCTTCTCGTACCCTCACTTTATTTCTTTCACGTCTCTCCTGCTCTCACATTACTTTACCCCTCTTATCCCTGCCCTTTACTTTTCTCCTGCTTTCCCTACTCCTCTACTCTCCTCCTCAATTTGTCCTCTTTCTTCTTCAATCCATTGTTCATCTTTCATCTCCAATTCTCACCCTTGTCTGTCTTCCCTTACCTTCTTTTCTCTCTCTATCCTAACCTTCCTTTCTTATTTCCTCTTCCTCTTCTTTCATTCCTTCTCCTCCTGTTCCTTTCTACTCTTGGCTTTCCTTACTCTTTAATCTTCCTCTTCCCGTTATCCTTCTGCTGCCTGAAGCATTCCTTTCTCCTCTCTACAGCTCCTTCACTCTTCTTTTCTCTCCTCGTTTTCGCCTCGCCTTTCCTACACTCATCAATTTCTTGCTATCCCCGTTGTTTTTTTTCCACCACAGACCTCTTCTTTCCTTCACCCTTCCTTTGTATCATCCAAACTCCTTTGATACCTTCTTCAGAACATGCATTCTTTGCTCTTCCTTTCTCTCCGGTTTCCTCTCACTTTTCCAGTTATCACTACATTCTCCTTCCCTTCCTCATCCCACTTACTCCCTTCCATCTTACAGCCTTCTTTTTCGTAGGCTCCCCCTTCTTCATTCTCACACTGCTAACACATTCTATCCTCCCATTCTTCCCCTTTCTTGTTTTTGCCTCCCCCTTGTGCAACCACATACCCCCTCTTCTCACTGTTCCATTATTTTCTTTTGTCACTCCTCCCTCTTCACTTTTCATGAATTCTTCTTTTGTTTCATTTCCACACTCCACTTCTCTTTCTTGTACTCCTCTATCCTGTCCTCCTCTTATTTGTATCCATCTCTCATGCACTCTTAGCTATCCCCTCGTTCTTTCTGGCTATCTCCCCTACTCTTATACTCCTTTTCTTTCTATTATTCCTGACATTCCTACTCTTCCTTGGTCTCCTTTTCTACACTATTCATCCTAGCACTTTTAACCCCATGGTCACCTTTTCCTTTCTTGCAATATACATCTTTTCCCTTTCTCTTTTCGTGCTGTCCACCCCCCTCCCATTTCTTACGCTCCCAGTTACGCATTTCCTCTCTTTTCTTATACTCTGATGCTTCACCCCTCTACCTTTTACTCTTACATTCCTTTCCTCCTCTCACGCTCGGTCCTCCCTACATTTTCCAGCCATCTGACATATTCCTTCAACTCTTCTCTTCCTTTCCTTTCCCTCTTTACTCTCACCCTTTTCTCTCACTTGACCCTATATATTGCTTCTCTTCCTTATTCTCCACTGTCTCTCCACAAATATTTTCTGTTTGGCACCTGCCTCTCATTTTTGCTTTTTTGCACAATTCTCTGTTTCATTTTTTCTTTACTTGCTCTCTTTCCTTGCAAACGTCTCTCCACCACCTCTCCTTCCTGTAGTCTTTTCCGCTAATCATCCTCACCTCTTCCTCGCAGGCCTTTCGTTACCCTACAACAACATTTATGCAGAACATCAAGGTATAGTTATAATATTGTGGCTTAGGCCACTCCCTTCACAGTAGATGATGTCACTCCATATTTTCATACCACAAAACTTCCTCATTTAAACTCACCCTCACTTCTTCATCCTTACCTCATCAAACTTCACAATACCACCTGACAGTGCAACTTGTAAAATAACATTCTGACAACAGCCAAGATTTTAAAAACAATATTTGTGTAGTATCACACTCATTTGCAATGACACTTTTAATTGATATGCACTTTTTAAAACATGCTGGTTTAGTAATTTTTGTGTCTGAAAATGAGTGGTTATATTGTATCTGTCCATTAACTAGATCTGTTTTAATTATGTGGAGTAATTGGTCAGAATAATTTACTGTACAAATAAACATATTATTGATGGACTGGCAAAGGCATGGTCCTGTTTCGGCACCCTTAGATCCAAAGAAAAGTTTTCAGCACAAAAGTCATTACTTTGTAGACCACGGAAACAGGAATGGCTCTAATGTAACGTAATCCAGAACAAGATGTTAGGTGGGCACTTTGTATTTGTGAGCTTCGGTCAAGGTCATGGTGCACTATTACTACTGCCCTAATCTATCAATATTAGTATCCACACTAATGTTCTTTTAATAACTTTGCCTTTGAGTCTTATTAAGGTTACGACCTGTCATTATCTGTGTGTCCCTTTTCAGTGCATTTCAGAGGATGCCCCAAGACTCTGCTGGTTTCAAACTGACCTGGCCTTTTTCAAACTTTTGGTGTAATCACATTTGATCTTGTGGAATGAGATGTATTCATTATTTATTTATTCTATTTGTATATCAAATTATACACCCTGTAGAATGTCTCACATTGCAGGGGCCCAAGGCAGCCAAGTCAGCTATAGCTGGTTGACAAAAGCCTTTTTAATTATTAACAGAGTTACAGATTGGTCATTTCCTCCCAGATATTCAGAGGAATATAATTTATTCCACAGTAAGACTCCCTTAACCCTAAGGGATTTTTTTGCCCCATGTATTAGGCTTAAACTTTGGGATAACAAAAATAAATTTAGGTGAAGATATGTGAGTTTTCCGAGGGACATATTATCGAAAAATAATTCTCAGAAAAGGCTGGCCTGAATCACAGTGAATGACATATTATAGCAGTGTAACTGCTGTAAAGAATCCAAAATATGATTTTTTTTAAAATCACCATAAAAGTCCTAGGCACAGCATTTCTGACAGACTGATTTGGAAATTGTCTTTTTACGGTAACCCAAGTTATAGTGAACTACCAAAGTCAACACAAGATTCGACAAACGTATCAGGACCAATGCACACTGAGGGAAGAATAATAATAGATAAAGCCTGAGGCTGTAGATAGCACCAAAGCAAGATGGCCACAGTCTGGAACAGGTGTCCCCTTATCAATATGTCAAGGCCATCAAGAAATATCCCTATGTAATTTATCAAAGAAGTGTAGTTCAAATTGATGTCCCCTCATCGCCTATCTTCTTAAAGATATGTCAGGGAGCCTTTCTCTGGTACCTGTAATCTGTACACCACATTCCTAAAACGTATTCAAAGGGCTTAATCTCTGATAACATTTAGGCCCTCATTACGTCCCTGGCGGGTGGGGGAGAAGTGGAGGTAATACCGCCAACAGGCCGGTGGGAAAAAAGGGAATTATGACAATGGCGGCTACTGCCATGGTCATCCGCCACTTCTCCACTCCAACTGCCAGGGCGGTGACGAGTGCTGGGCTGGGGACTTCGGTCTCCAGCCTGGCGGCCGTCACCAGACCGCCAGTGGCATCAGGATCCTGCATACTGCCATGGATTTCGGGTATCCACGAAATCCATGGCGGTAGGCACTATCAGTGGCAGGGAATTCCTTCCCTGGCACTGATAGGGGTCTCCTACACCCAAGTCCTCCCCCACACAGCCCCCCCCAAAGGTGGCAGGACCCCCCCTCCCTACTCCCAACATGCACATACACACACACCCTCACCACCCCCACCATGCACATACACACACCCCTACACGCACACATACACTACAATGACACATACCGGCACACATACAGACATGCACACAGACCGACCCGCACACATTTCCCATACACACAACACACCCCGTATGCATATAAGCACCCACACACCTCCTCTACATACTCACACGCACACCTCCATGCACGCACACAACACACAACACCCCCCATCCCCCTCCCCTAACGGACGATCAACGTACCTTGTCCGTTGATCCTCCGGGAGGGGACGGGATCCATGCGGGCCGCCACCAGCTCCCCATCACCAGAACACTGCCATGCCGAATCCTGGGTTGGGATTCGGTGGGCGGTGTTCTGATGATGGGGCGATGGAGATGGAGCAGCCTTCACTTCCCTGCTGACGCCAGTATGGCTGCCAGCAGTCATGATTTGGTGCGCGGAAAACCGTCTGCACTGGCGGTCTTCAGCACAGCAGTACCTCAGCAGTCTTGCTTAAAGACCGGCGAGGTTGAAATGAGAGCCTTAGTATTTAAGGACTACCACTCTCTTCGCCTCCAGCTGTCCTGCAAGATACTGTCCAAAGATGATCTTGGTTATTGCCAGCATTTGAGAAGCAGATGCATCCTGCCGAAGCCGATAAGAGCCGAGAACCGTTTGCCTTTTGCAGAGAACACTTCCTCCACAGCTCTTCTGATAACGACAGCTCAAACTGCCAGCAAGGTATGCAGTGTGCTGCTTTTTCCTAAGAAACTATATTCCAAAAAGTGCTGTCATTCATGCTGTCCTAGGGTAGCACAAGAAAGTAGGTTTAGTGCGTTAGGATTTTAGATGACATTTTAACCATGTTAGAAATATTCATTTTATTCTTGCTTTTTGTAACATGCCTTCTTGTTGTTTTTTATGATATCCTGTATGATTATTTTAGATATACTAAGAAATAGGTTCACGCTGTTTAATAGATACTTTTAGTTAACAGTGGGGTGGTGTCTGTGTGTGTCTCCCCACACTGTGAGCTCAAAGCGTGGGTAAACACTGTCAGTTCAAGACAAACACTATCCTTGTGAGGACCGGTGATTTATGAGGACCGGTCCCCATACTGTGTTTAAGTAGTTTTGAGCAAGTGTGTCAAAAAACTAAAGGTGCAGTTATATTTGCCTCGGTCCGCTTTATACTCCCTACTATTAAAGCCTGTGTGGTGTTAGAATAGTAAATACCCACTTCATTACGGTCAATGGCCGGTCCTCATAATTATAGGTATGCTATGCGGTGGGTGTGTGGGTGTGTGGGTGTGAGTGTGAGAGAGAGAGGGGGAGAGAGAGAGAGAGAGAGAGTGCGATAGCGAGAGAGAGAGAGACAAACAGAGAGAGAGAGACTCTAAAAAGCGAAACAGGTTTTCTGTTCCCACCATGCCTATGATCCCCTTCCGGGGATTGTTGGTAACCCAAAAGCAATGATTTCACTTTATGTAGTGAGTGGAGTTTTGTGGGACTACAATAGCCTGTCTTTCACATTCAGTGCTAGTGCATTAAACTAAGTTTACATAGGTCACCTGTGGGTGGGAAAGCAAACCTTGTAGTGCTGCACCCACCAGAGTTATAGCTAACATAACAACTCATGGGCCTCCTAATCTGCATTGCCATCCAAGTTTTACCCTTCTTCAGCTTGCTATGTGAGGACAGTCATGTAGCAAGCCCTCTACAATTGAACGTTTGCCGGTAAAAGGCACTGGAAAGCTCTCTTTATTGAACAAAGGTCTAGCGATTGGATTCAGCAGCAGGAACGGACAATTTTGAAAATGGCCTCTGCCACCATTCTTCGAGAGTTCTTTACCAATGCTAAGGGCGAACATAGGCTTGCAATGGGTAAAAATACCCTTGCTTTAAAGTCCTAGCTGTGTTTCTGTTATGTTGGGCATGCTCTTTTAGGGAATGGTGGGGAACCCTACTTTAGAGACTGAATGGTCTGCTGTACGTACTGTGTGATCAAAGTATCCACTTTACACGTCGCACTCACTGCAACTGCTGCTCTGCCCAAGCTCCATCTGTCCTGTGATGTTCCTTAGACCCGGCCTCGGTCTACATGCACGGTTGCTCTGTAGTGGGTACTGCACCACCGACAGGCACCAAAACTCTTTGGGACATACTTTTGCGGATATCCCAAAATAGCAACTACTATATAAACAACAATCTGGTTGCTATGTGAAGGCCCACATAAACGGTCACAGTAAATGATCACACGCTCACAACGAAGTATCTGAAAAAAGACTATTTGTGACTTAATCACAGACACAGGGTCTAATAGCTGCTTTGCATATGTGGAGCAGACTGAATAGTTGAACAATCTCAAACCAGTCACTGGCTGGATCTATGCTCTACATAGGATCCCCACCGGCACTGTCCTACAATCTGAGATAAACATCTTCCATAATATAGAGCAGAATTCTGAAAACACAATCAATACAGATGGCATAAAGCATCAATTTACTAATACTCTACACCTAATTACAATACTCCCTTCACAAAATCTTAGTGACAAAACTTTGCGGGCTATCGAGGGACACCTGACACACAGCCTCAGCGTCGAAGACTCAGAGCCTGACTGTCTCCAAACATTCAAACATGGCCGGGCAAAGAGAGAAAGAGCTCTAACCAGACTAAAATATTGAAAACATTCAAGAGCTATGATCTTCAGGCCACTAAGATATGGACACACAGAGGAAGTCCTAAACCAAATGGAGAAAAGACAACAAATAATATAGAAGGTGGAAGGGAGCCAAAATTGGCACTGTGCAGGATGATTTGAAAGAAACTGTCATCTACAGGACAGGCTTTTTTGCTCTCAGGAAGAACCTTCATAACCTATCCATTGTGTACTCCTTTGTTGGTCCAGCACATTTCAAAATCATATTTAGGGAGAATCCCAGGTTCTTCTTTGAATCATAAGAACTGCAAACATTTATTTCGAACATTTCCAAATCCGATATAGATATCTAATCTAACATCCTTTCTGCTTCTAATTGTAGGTCATATTATTCTTGTGCTATATAGTTCAATAGACGTAAGTTCACCGGTCACTGCCAAAGCCATTATGGGTATGCTAGTTCATGATGTGATCCATGGTGGGTATACTCGCTTGTGATGTGCTGCACTTGCTCTCATGTGCCATTAGTCACTGTTGTATGCCACTACACCTTATTCTAACACACATTTTGTCCAAGACGTACTGTTACCCAAGTAACATAAAAGTAGTCACGTCTTTAACAACTTTTATTCGGTATGAAAAAAATTCATCCATTACAATAAATAATCTCCAATACATTTGTTAAAATTAGCAATAAAACCATAAATAATAAGAACACCCATGAAGAATAAAAACATATATAACACATGCATAGAAACAATAAAATAAAAAGATTCATTCTAAAAACTCTACATTGTTACGCCAAGTAATAGCTCCCTTCAGGAATGATCCCAGCCCCTTCCACACCAATGCATCTGAGGCCATCTGCAGCCACATAAAATCAGGACGATATTGCACAAAACCCTTGGGCCTTAGGAGAGGTAATAAAAAACGAGTTCTGAATGGTGCATAGAAAACACAAAACAAAGTGAAATGGAGCACGGTCTGTTGGGACACCCCATCACAGGGGCAGGGTCTAATACATTTGTCCCCATACTGACCTAACGGGAAACACAGGTTACTTCTGATGATCCCCAAACGGAAACGGGTTATGAGAGACCTTTCCCTCACATCCTTAATCTCTAAGAGATAGCGCTCAGGGCCTACCCACATCTTTAACATAATGAAATCCCTGATCGATTTTTTTCCCTAAAGCCTAGCCCTCCTTCCTATTCTTCTGGATTCTTAAAAAATTCTCCTTAACCCATTTCTTATCACACCTGGTCAGGCCTTCAGGATGATCAACCAAATCAGGCCGCCCCAAATCACGAGCCATCTTCCTTATGTGCATCAACCAGGGATTATTCTTTACATTGTCACAAGCCAGACAATCCTTTAAGTTATCCCTATTCAGAGTGGCATGTTCGTTAGTCCAAATTGAGATCCATAGCAGAAGGGGAGCCAACTGAATAGTGTCCTGGACAAACTCAAGCTCCAACTCCAAATGAAGGCTAAAACCAGGGATATTTTGTCCAACTCACAATAGCCTTCTACAGAACCGATTTTCTTCCACCGTAAGGGCTCGGGAGTCCCAATACCCCCAAAGTGCAGCATCATACAGCAGGACGGGGAGGCATTTCCGCCTATAAATTTCAAGCAAAGGCTTGATGGGTTTACTACCTACCCTGACAGCAAAGTCAAAAGTTGTGCCAACTGCTGCATGAAAAAGCACACCCCTTCTGGCAATACAAGGTTTCCAAGATCCTTTCTCATCAAAAATAATCCCTAGGTATGGAAACTCATGGACCCTACTAATAATTTGATCCTCCACCCTTAGCTCCCCCACCCTACTCAGGGGTTTTCCACACACCATAAAATGAGATTTCTTAAAATTTAACTCTAAACCCAAAGCTGACATAAAGGTGGCATAAGCTCTAACTATTTCCCGGAGACCATTCATAGTACGTGCCATGAGGACTGCGTCATCCGTGTACGTTAGCACAGGGATATCAGTACCATTCACCTTTGGAACATCCCTACAATGTTTCATCAGAAAATCAGACAATCCATTTGTATATAGAAGAAACAAAGTAGGAGCCAGAACACACCCCTGGCGCACACCCCTTGAAAACTTAAAGGCCTCTGAGCATTCCCCATTCGACCCCACCCTCACATTTGCAACCGTCCCAGAATGTAGATATCGGAGCAACTCTACAATATTAGGATCCAACCCTAACTGATTTAATCCCTCCCATAATATAGACCAATTCACCTTATCAAAGGCACAGCTAAGATCCATAAAAGCAAGATAGAGCGTACCTTTCCTAGCATGCGTGTATATGGCGATCAACATCAGTAGGTTGAGACATTGGTCTTGCGTGCCAAGGCCTTCCCTGAAACCATACTGGTCCCGGCTTAAGATATCATTCCTTATCATCCAGGACTCCATACGCCTTAAAATAATCCATCCCAGAATCTTCACTTAAGAGTCCAGTAGAGAAATAGGGCGGTAGGACTTAGGATCATTTCGGTCGCCCCTTTTAAACACTGGGACAATACATGCCAGACTCCAAGAGGCAGGGGTACCCACAGTAACTGCTGCATTAAGGACATTTAAGAGAACAGGTGCCCATAACTGGGGGTTCGCTTTTTTACAAGTCCATAGGGATCGAATCCGGGACTGGAGATTTATTGCTCGCACTACTCTGTATCGCATCCATAACCTCCTGGAGCGAGAACCTAATTGCTAGGTTAGGAGCCATCTCATAGTTGTTCTCCCGGTTATTTCTTAGGAGATAACCCTCAAAAATACTACAAAAGTGAATTACCCATGCTTCCGGAGCGATGTTACAGCCAAGGCCCTCAGATGTATCTGTTCCAAAGGAACCTCTATTTACCACTTTCCAAAACAGGCCAGAATCCTTCAGAGCTATTGCACGTTCTAATTCTTCCCAGGCTTTATCTTTATGTTTTATCTTGCTATCCCTCAGGGCCCTCTTATATTTCATTCCAGCTTCTTTTACGAGGACCCAAACTCTAGGATGTTTCTTAGTGGCCATCTTCAGGTTTGCCCTTGCAACATAGCAGGTCTTATTGTACCAACCACAATTATGTTTACTAGGTTGGCTGCTTACTGAAGAAAGGCAGTCTCTCACTGCTGCATTTACTCTTGTTATTGCATTCATAACAGTCTTCGGATTAGGAGCCTCTGTCAAGAGTGTGTCCATAAATAAATGTAAATTTCCCCCCACCACTCTTTCTACAACTTTTAGGGAATCCATTTGCTTCCACCCAAGCCGCCTACCCTGGTCCTTTATCTCCACTACTACCGGCCTACCTCGTCCTAAATTACGTAGTGCCCCAGGGAGTTTAAAGGATACTATAAGGGGATTATGATCACTGAAACTCTCCCCCAGAACTTCCCCCTCAGTCACCAGGTCTTTCAAAGTTGGAGACATAAAAATATAGTCAATAGTGGATTCAGATCCTCTTCCCACATAGGTTGGGAGTTGATGAGTGCCAACGGCTTCTATATCACACACATTCAAAAGGCCCATCTTCCTGAGTAGTCACGTGAAATGTGAGAGGTCTCATGACTTATATGAAGGGACAAAGGATTTACTCATATATTGAGTGATGACATTTTGATGTGCCATTTCTCCTGGAGATGCATTTGACATTGCAGGAGCATACTAAATTAGCCACAAAGTGGAAGGCACACTAAACACATCATGGCATCCTCGTGTTCTAGAGGTGTTTCTCTCTGGGTGGCGGTGGGGTACCATTTCATTCTAAGGACGTGAGATGTGACCTTGATCTCTACATTTTGGTTTACGGGGTAATGAACAATCATCCTTTATACATATTGAATGTCTACACCCCCAACGTAAATGATATGCCTCATTTTTCTAAGCTGCAAGACCTGATGCTTCCTTTGGTGGGTATACCTCTGATATATCAGTGAGTGGAGTTCAACTGTGTGATGTGCCTGCTTCTAAAAAGAACACTAGGAGACAGCACCCATCGTCCATTCCCTTCCCCCTACTTTTCTTCCCTCCCAATCCCTTCCCTTTTCTGCCACGGTGGGTCCTTCAACACAGACTGTTAAGGCAACTGGTGAACATCACAGACAAGTTAGAGTTGACTATGTGTGAAGGGACAGAGAGCCAAATGGCAGCATACACTTTTCACTCTCCAACATATGGCTGCTATTGTCAACCGTACTACAGTTTCTTACCTTCATTCTTTGCACTGGTAGGACCCTTGTGGTGCTGACGCTTACGAAATGTCAAAAGAAACATTGTATAACTAACTATATGTCAAAGTAGGAGCTCCTGGATGCGGTCTTCTCTGCATCCTTCAGACAAACGGTAATATATTATCTGAACATTAATTTGGGTTCAACAGTAAGGAAGGCTATGGATTTGGATGCAAAAGGAACATTTTACTTATCAGTAGACATCCGTTTGTGGCATGTAGTGCTGTAGATTCATATACTGTGCATTATCCTGCCATCTACTGTTGCAACTTGGTTTTCTTCGAGACTGCTTTTCGAGTTACAGGATCGAGTGGCTCCTCCTTCTCGGTGCCACTGCGCATGGGCACTGAGTTCTTTGTTAGATTGGTTTTCCGCTGGCAGTGTGTGATAGAGTATAGAGAAGTATAGAAAATAGTATGTCCCTGCGAGTATAAGGAAAAATGTACAACTATAAATAGAAACTAACTGAAAGGGCCAAAGCCTTCCAGGGAGGAGGGAAGGCGCATGTGAATCTACAACACTACATGCCACAAACAGATGTCTACTGGTAAGCAACATTTTCTAATAGATGGCATGTGTGACTGTAGATACACAATCTGTGCATAGACTGTAAAGCAGACCTCCCAAACAAATGCAGTGGCTAGCCTGTGGAAGTTACAGTTGTTTGAAAAAGTGTTCTTAGGACAGCATGTCCTACACTGCTGACGAGCTTGAACATCTACGCAGTAAGGTTTAGTAAATGTGTGAGGCATAGACCAAGTAGCTGCTTTGCTAATGTCACCTAAGGGGATATTCCCTAAAATGCAGTAGTGGCACCTTTTTTTCTTGTGGAATGTGCTTTAGGAGCCAATGTTAATTTTCTTTTTGCTTTAGCGTAACATATTTGTATACACATTACTATCTATCTAGCTATGGTATTTTTGTAATAGGATTTCCTTTAGGTGGTGCTGAAAATGGCACAAAAAGCTGCTTAGTTTTCCTGAACTCTTTAGTTCTGTCAATATAATACATGAGGGTTCTTTTTACATCTTATGTGTGGAGTGTTCTTTTTGCCACAGAGTCAGGTTGTGAAAAAAAAAGACTGATGACTCAATAGTTTGATTAATGTGGAATTGTGATACAATGTTTGGTAGAAATTTAGACTTTGTACGCAGTACAAGTTTATCCTTTATGTATCTGAAAAAAAGGCACCTCTGATGTAAAGGCATGTTGCTCACTAAAACGTCCTAGAGCTGAAATAGCACTAAGAAAGCCACTTTGTAAGAAAGGAACTGTATAGGACATGAGTGAAGAGGCTCAAATGGATGACCCAGGAGCCTAATGAGTACAATATTAAGATTCCAGGCTGGCACTAGAGGTAGCCTGGGAGGGATTACTCTTTTATGGCCTTCCGTAAAAGCTTTAATGGCTGGTATTTTAAATACTGAAGTATGTTATCTGTTTTGTAAACATGCTACAATTGCAGCTTATTGAAGTGTAGGCTAGATTTTTTTTGCAGGTGAAGCAAATAACATATAGTGGGTCATTATGACCCTGGCGGTCTCCTGACCACCAGGGCAAAGGTGGCAGTTTCACCGCCAACAGGCTGGCGGTGAAGACCGCTACATTATGAGTGTAATGGGTTGGCCTCTGCCAACCCGCCACATCTCCAATCATGCCACCATGGCTACATCGCATGCAAGCTGTCATACAATGTCCATCATTTCTGCAGAAACCAGAAACACCCCCATCTCATGG
Organism: Pleurodeles waltl; assembly: GCF_031143425.1. Classification (NCBI taxonomy): domain Eukaryota; kingdom Metazoa; phylum Chordata; class Amphibia; order Caudata; family Salamandridae; genus Pleurodeles; species Pleurodeles waltl. Next base: position 480,089,553 of record NC_090449.1, on the reverse strand, counting down.
AAAAAATGGTTAGAAATGTTTGAAAATTATTTGGTAGCGATTGACACCTCTAAGTACAATGCCACTCGTCGTGCTGCATTATTGTTTAATCACTTAGGGGAAACAGGTCAAGATGTTTTTGATAATTTACCACCCATTTTAGCATCACCTGGAGAGGATTCTTGGGAAGCCTACATAGGAGCTACTGTGTGTATGGCCAAACAATATTCTGAGGAACCATCTGGATGAAAGTGTTGAAAATTAATCCGCAGTATTAAGGGTTCTTGCTGCTAAGGGTGAATTTGGATTGAATTTAGATATATATTTACGCAATCAATTGGTCTTTAATTACAACAAAAAGATTCAGGAGCGTATATTGGCTTGAAAAAATCCTACTTTAAGTGAAGTTATGGGCATATTAGAGAGTATAGAATGCTTACTTATCTTGTCCAGAATTGTGATAGACAATATTGAGTGTGCTGTTCAAGTGGGTGCTGTGTGTGATAGTAATGATATTGAAATTCATGTGTTATCCAACAAGGACAGAGGAGTTAAAAGACAGTAAAGAAGGTTTCAGGATATTGTTACAGATGTGGATCAAAAACTCACATGAGTAATAATCCATTATGTCCGGCCCAAGGGAAGAAATTTAAATTGTAAGAAAAGTGGGCATTTTCAAAGCGTGTGCCATTCAGTTACAGCTAAACTGAAAGTGTCTCAGATTGAAGTAGCTAACGATAATCTTTGTGACAATTTAAACAACGTTCTATTAACAGTGGATGTTGGTACTGTAGATATTTCACAAAAGAAATGCAAAGACCCTATATGTTCTGTTAAGATTGGTACTAAAATTTCAAATATTGTGGCGGACTCTGGTTCCCCAATTACCATCTTATCAGATGTAACCTTTGGGAAGTTGTGGTCGAGAAAGCTATTGCAACAGACAGATGTCAATCCAAAAGCTTTTGGTGAGTATGATATCATTATGAAAAGGTTATTTTATGGATGTTTTGGATTTTAAGGGCAGAAATGAATTTCCTAAAATGTATGTTGCTGAGCATGTTAGAGCTATCATGGGTTGGCAAGACCAAGCCAAACTAGGAATCATTTTGAAACCAGGTCATAACGAACCCGTTGCTCTAAGAGATGACCCTTTTCTTGCTATGGTATACTCATGTGAGCAAAATACTGATGATATTGTAGGACATTTGGTAAAAAAAAAAAAAAACTTGACAAAGTCTTCAAAAACGATATTGGTCTAGTCTAAGGATTTGAAGATTAAATTAAAAACCAATGGCAAGCTCATCACACAGAAAGTTAGACCTGTACCACTCTCTGTTAGGCACGATCTAGAGAAATTACCCAGTAGAATCTTCAGAATGGATTTCTGCAGTAGTTATTGCCTGGAAAAAATTCTGGTAAGATATGTTTGTGTGCTGAACTTTGAGCACTTAACCATAATATAGCAGTGGATTGTCATGCATTACCAAGGCTTCATGACATACTGGCAAATTTAAGAGGGAGCAGATATTTTTTAAACTATAGATCTGAGGTCAGCATATCATAAAATTCTTTGGCTAAAGAATCACAACCCTTAACATCTTTCATAACACCATATCAAACATGTATGTTCTTCCGGTGAGTGCTTCTGCTAGTAAGCTGTTCACATATGGAGTAAAAAAGTGTTATTACAGTGGATGCCAGCTCCTTAGGTTCTTGGTGTAGCACCATAAAAGGAGAAACTCTTGCTTGTTCTTGGTCTGCAGAGAAATTCAGAATGTACACTTGGTTATTAGATTTTATCTTTACACAGATCGCAAATTGTTGATTTACATGTTGGGTGACAGTTGCTCCAACAAAGTGTTTTCCAGATTAATTCGACTAATGTCCAACTTACAGGACTTGAATTTTGGCATAAAATATGTTCTAGGTGGTAAGAATATTAGAGCAGATTGTCTCTCGCGGTTGCCTGTACTGGAGGCAATGAATTTTGGGACTTATTTTATGAGATGGGCATGCCTTTTTTATACCCCCTATCATCTAGCTAGGAACTGGGAAGAGGTCATTGTCACGGGAGCCTGCTCTCAACCTCTGCTGCTTGCTTTGGCTATGGAACCACTGGCTATTATTTTGAGAGCAGAAATTGCCAATAAAGATAATGAGATAGATCATGCAACTCGCTTAGTGTCACTGTACGGCGATGACATCGGGGTTTATATGGGAGATGCAGAGAGACCGACCCCCCTAGTTATATGAATTATTGGACGAATTTAGAGAAATGTCATTCTCAGTGGGTCGGGTAAATTTTTGACATTCGTTAGAATGACAGCAGCGGCCCCATGCTGCTAGGATGGGTTACTAGGCAATCCCCCGAACTGGCCACGATGCAGGCAATTATACCACTCACTGGGGGCGCCAGTGGGTCACCTTGATATGTGAGCAATACTGCAGGACCCAAAGACAAGGTTTTAGCGGTTCAAGCCAAGTGGGAGAGGGACAAGAGTGCACCATCTACAACTAATGAATTGGCTAAAGTGATGCAATATCATACGACGGTCTCCAATGATAGGCAATTCTGCCTGTCTCAGATCAAGATGTTACATCAGGCCTACCTTGGTCTCAACACTCTCATCTTTGTGAGCCCAGTGATTAGGGAATTCTGGGAAAAGGTGGTGGACAGTGTCACAGGTTCCCAGGGTGCGCATTGACTGTTCCTTTGCACATTGCATATTGGGGGTTTCACCCTCGATGTAAAAAGGATAAACTCTGTTTCAAGTTTGCATCCCTGCCATTAGTACAAGCCATGCGTAGAATAATGATGCACTGGATACAACCCCAGTGCCCCTCCCTACAAATGCAGTACAAAAGTGCATCAGAACCATCCCCAACAGAAGAAATCTGGAGGAGGATAATGCATGCATATAAAAAGCTGCATGATGATCTCCTAGCCGGGCTTGAGATGATGGACTTAGTCTTGGAAAGGGAAAACAAACCTAACATTTCACAAACATCCCAATCTTCACAAACTTGATACTATCTAACGTACTGGGTATGCAGCTGTGCAGGCAATCAGATCAAATATAGATTGAACATAATTCTGCAACTATGCACCCTAGTCTTAATTGGTAGCTGATGATCTTCTGAAATGTTAATGTATACATGTATTTCCTCATTTCTCAATGGATAAATATAACAAAATATTTTAAAAACAATCTGAGGTCTTCCCGCTGACCGCCATCATGGTGTGAAAGGACATTGAATATTTGCTTAGACGTAGCAGACTCTGGAACCTATTTGGGGATCACAGGCCACAGATCAAGGGAGGTTGCTGATCCATGCACGACTTGCCTCTTAGTTTACTTGTAGCTTTGCCATCAGGGCAGGAGTGTTTCTCAGTTTATGTTTAAAGACTCACTTTTAATAAATATATTACTAAAGCATGATGTGGTAGTGTACTGTCATTTACAGACAATAAATTTCCAATAAATGTTCAAAAACCTTCCCACTAACCTGCAGCTTTACTGATAAAACTATATAGTGTATTAATAATAATTTGTGAAAACTGGGTTTCATAAAACATTTATCATTTGCACATCACCGAGTAAAGTGTTCTTTTTTTTTTTCATCCTATTTAAATATTTTTTTCATCACACACAAGTACATAAAATGGTCTTTCTCAGATACTGAAATATATTTTGAAATGTTTGTAAAGTTGACTTAGTTATATAAATGCTGTGTGTTATGAAAAACCTGATCCCAAAAGCCTTTCATTTCACATAGGTCAGACAGTTCACCTTACAAAATCCTGGAACTATACAGTCACAAGGAAAAATATTTACAGTGCAAGAAGACAAACTGGCATTTGACTTCCGCCTCTGAACATAGAGCAAATGTGACAAGAATAGGATTTAAAGGCATCTTAATTGCTAATTCAGTTTCTGACTGAACAGAACACCTGCTCTTTGTCCACTAGCCAGAAGGGTCAAGTGGAATCTAAAAATAGCTCGACCTCATAAAATGAAACTCGCCATAGAGAGTGGTCGCAAACTCTATTTAACCATGCAAAGAGACAGTTGGATACAGCTGCCCCTCTCAATGATAAGCAGGATTGCTATCATCAAGGCAGTAGTACTGCCAAAGCTGTGATTTTTTGTTATTAACATACTTCTACCACCTAACAGGGAGTTTTTTATTACAGTCCGGTCACTAATCATTAAACTGATCTTGGGGAGTACAATCTAGAATAAGGTTTCTTATTTAAGAGAAGGATCCTTTGCCCTGGAGCTTACATAATTTTCCATATAGTGCGGGCACATTCTGAGGTCTACTGGTTGAATCATGTTTTAGGGATACCTCACATATTTGCAGAAAGGAACAGAGCAGAAAAAGGCACCCTGCAAATGAATCTGGTAATGAGAAGGCTGAACAAGTTGAGAATGTTTACACTGTGTAGCTTCCACAAATGGGCATGGTCAGAATTGTTTAGAGAAGCGTGCAAACACAACTGTACTCACTCAATGCCACTACAATACAACCTGCTGATACATATCACCTCCAAAAGAGCAGTCTGACAGTCCGTGGAGAAGTCAGGGATAACACAAATGAACCATTTAAGTCAAGAGGGTGTTTTCCTGATGCCTGAGTTTACAGCAATTTAAGGAGAAGTTACATCATTATGTGTGTTTATATATTTTAGAACCTAACACTGCACACATTACATGGTGGATTACAGATTGTATACCATTTGCACAGATGAATAAGGCACAAGACTCAAGACCCGGTAAACTAAGCAATATGGCATGAGTCAAGCCTCACAGGCAGATTCCAAGAAAATAACAAGAAAATGATGGGAAGAATATCTATGTATTGAAGATTACAGATTCCTGTTGGAAATTCTACCACAACAAAAATATGATGGTTTCTCTAGTCAGAGGCACACGCTCCAACACTTCCCATTTCTGCATGCTTTTGTTAAAAACTTGTAACTCTGCATACATTTGACCTGGTACTAAGAATGCTACAGATGCCATAGACTGAAGGCAAACTTCAGACATCTAGCTTGGAGTTCTGACCAGACTGAAGAATATTTGGAGAAAGCCATTAAGGTCATTTCTGGGGTTGTAAGTCATAAGGAACATACGTCACTGCTAGGAATCTTGCTGGGCCATGTACAGGCGATCCCAGATGAGGTAAACCATCCAATTACAATAATTGGTTGGCTAAATGCAGAGTAGCTCTACTGTAGCAACACACATACCATCCTATGGTTAAATGATTGCTGACAAATTGATCCCTGTGTAATACACATGTGGAGAACTATGTCTTCTTTTAACCTGAAGTGACTAGACCAAAAGATATTTGGGCAACACTCTTGGACCATCCAAACGAAAAAGATAAAAGTGCAAAACAGGGCATCTTGATTTGGTATGAATAGATCCCAAATGTAATGTAACTAGTAAGACAGGAAATAGGGATAAAGCATGAAAATGATAAACCTTATCTGGAAATACTGTAAATTGAATAGATGCTCGAATTTATTGTTGGTATATGCACTGTCGTAAACAAATATGGTACCGCATTTATAAGTAAGGTAAGTTGCATGCTCACCTAGAGATAGAATGAATTTGTTATTGCAGAAGTGAACGGACATATCAGTTATGTTGATTTATTGAATATTTATATAACAATACTAAAATAAACCTCTTCAATATAAACACAATGTGGTATTCCAGGATAAGGCAGAATGACTGAAGTTTGGACTTCACGTAGAATATATATTTGATGATTTCTCTATAAACACAGGAAGCTATCTTTGTGACTAGAAATCTGTACTCATGCAAGAGATATAATTTTTTTACTGGATTCACCCTAGATGAAAGAGGTAAGCCACCCTTTAAAGTAGAATGCACGTAGTAACTTTGCACTACGCCGAATTTCTAAAAATGATTTAACGGTGCGTTAGAATCTCATTTCAACAGAGTGTATTCTTTCACAAATACCTATGTTTAATCCTTTCCATCTTTCCAAATTATTTTTGTCTTTACTGTCAAGGTGTCTAAATTTATGCCTTGTTATGTGGAGGTAAAATATTAATATGTATAATTGCACACAAACTTATATTGAACAAGATAGCTTTTGAATGCATGTCTGTTTAAAGGCCAGATACCTAATTTTCTCCAGTTACCTATATCCACAAAACTTGCAACAATGTTCAATAAGTAATAAAACTTGAGGAATAAAGCATCTTGGTTCTGACAATGTTAACATACCACCTGCATATATTCAGATGTTAATTTCCAAGTCACTTATTAACTTCCTTTACCCTAATTACATCATCCGATTGCTATTGCCAAGGGCTCTAAAAGCAAGGTCACATAACAATGGTGCTAATGGACACCATTGTGCTGTCCTTTTCGACTGCTCAAGTAAGTATTTCAACTGTACATATCTTTGTGGAACTTTCATAGTATAATCAGTATAAGGCACTAAAGTGATTCCCAAAACCAATCTCTTTAATGGTACTTCAAATACATTTTCAATTAGTGTTTACATAAGCTTTTTTGCTGGCAGTACTCAATAAGAATTTCTGAGAGTAGATAGTCAATTACATTTTAGAACTGTCTCATCTGTGGTCATGCTGCAGTTCCTGTAAAATCTTGTGAGTACAATCCTAATGTAGGCTGGTATTTATGCTCTCAATCAAGTGGTCATTTGAAATTCTAAAAGTTCAGGAATAAAGTGTGAAATCGGTTTTGCCAGAAACATACTCACCTCTGCTGAGTAACACCGCACTGGGATTCCAAAAGCTCGTGCCAAGCCAAAATCTGCCAGCTTTAACTCTCCATTCTGAAAAGAGAGGTAGAGATGATCAGTTTGTGCAGTCCTGATAATACATGGAGTCTACATATTCTATGCTGAAAATATGTAGTGTTAACAATGGACTACCTCCAAATCACTTCTTTGGTACATTGAGACAAGAAGGAAACAGAGAGGAGAGGAAGAGTGATTTAGACACACAGGTAATAGAAACAGAAGCTTAGACCCCACTGTCCCGCTGGTCTGTTAAAGTGCATTGCTTGCCTCCCTGTTGCTGGATGGTGTAGATATAGAGACAGAGGTGAAGAGGAGGATGGACACAGGGCTACTTTCAAGAAGACTTTGTTAGCAAGGAGCCTCTGAGTAGTTCTGCTTGGGAACTGGTAATTGGTAGATGGTACTGTGAATGTAGGGACTGTAGCTTCTGTTCTTCAAGGTGAGGAAGTTTCTAGCCAGGGCCTTCCCTTTTGTGTCCCAGACAACAGCCTCAGGAAGGCTGGTGATATGCGGGTGCAGAAACCTCACAATTTTATTGTGCCCATGTTTTGTGTATTACTGCTTGGAGCCAGCCAATACTAACTGCTGTGAGAGCCATCACTCTGTACAAAAGCTGTGCCTGGAAAGCAACCTGGAAATGATGTATGAAAGAGACCCAAACTGGTTCTGAAGCCTTAGACAGTGGATCTACATCAGTCTATAAAATGTATCCAAATGCATGATCCAAATCACCCCAACTCTGTTCCAGTTCCAAGTTGCCTTGACCAAGGAAGGGAGTGCTTCACAGAGTACTCAAATAGCTGCTGTGTAAACCGAGCGGGTTTTTGCTCGACAGCCAGCCTCTCAGAGACACCTTCTGCTGGAGGAGCTGCAGGTCTCCCTAAAGAGCCTATAACCGTGCCTTCTGGGTGAGGAAAGAAACGTTCATAGCCCTGCAAGAGAGACTGTCCAGGAGAAGAGACCCAGCATGCACCCTGAGTGAATGCGTCCTAGAGGATGCTGGTGACGCCAAATGAGTGATCTTGGAGTGACCCAGGCAATGAGGAGGGTCCCGCCAGTCACTCTGTGCAGCTCTACCTGTAATCTTGTAACGCCTAGCAGCCTGCCACAGGCTTGAGAAATGGCACTGCTGATGGGGAAAAGACTGAGTCATTGCTAAAGAAGGAATCCTTGATCAGCCCAGAGGCAGAAACTGCCCGAAAGACACCACAGCAAGACTCTGCCTCAAAATTGCCCCTGTAACAGATGATCACTGGCCTGCAGTCGATCAGGAAGGTCTCTGCTGGGGGGCATGGCCAAGCTGCTGACCGTATTGGCCATTCGGCTCTGAAGCTCCGGCAGAGGATCCCCTAACATCGGTGGTTAAAGACGCCTGTGACCTGAAAATGGGCAGATAACGTCCGACATATGGTGAGAAGCACTGGGGGGAGGGGTAGGTGGGAGGCCGCGACAGCACATACAAGGGGTGCGGCAGCAGAGTTTGTTAACGCCGGGGGGACAACCAGCTGCGGGCCCCTCCCGACACCCCTTGAACCACGCGACACCAGTGAAGAGATTCCAGTTATTCCAACTCTCAGCTGAGAGGATCGACATGATGCTGAGGCCACATTGCTGGTTTCCTCTGGGGGTTGTGCCCCAGTTTGCACTGGGGTTTACAGGATATATTTGCGGACCGGATGGAGGACCCATTGACATAGATTTTAGTAGATCAGACAGCCCAGGCCGTGTGCCTCCTTCGCATTGTTCTACTGAGGAGCCTTTATGTATGCGGGTTCACTGAGTCATCTATCCATTGATCTGGTGGTGTCCTGCTGCTGTGGTGATCGTTGCTTCAATTGCTTTTTGGAGATACCGCCAGATACTGCTTGGTGCACCACCGGAGCCGGTGAGCGATGTGGGGTGGCCACGGGCCGTGGGGACCCAAAACAACAGAAACTCACATTTGAGAAAAAACAGCAAACAGACATGGCCACAGCTCCGATGCAGGATTCGGATGAGGCCCAGAGTGGTCAGGTGCAAGACCGATCATTTGGAGCGGAGGCCATATTGACGGAGTTGAGGGCTTGGTTTCGCGCCATCGACAACAGATTGGACTTACTAACCACCAGACTTGATAGCATGAGCAGTCGTTTGGACAAACAACAATTGCGCCTGGAGGATGCAAAGGGACACATTTGCGCCATTGAGGATGATACAACGTCACTGCATAAGCGCCTTGAAAACATGGAGGGGAGGCTGAAGACTGTCTATAAAGAACAAAGATTTGGAGGCCAGGGGGCGCTGCAACAACTTGCGCATTGCCGGATTTGCTGAATCTGCCAACACCGGCAGGCTTCACCTGTTTGTAGAGAAATTGCTCACGGATCTATTAGGGCACCAAGGCTTCACATCAACCTTTGTGGTGGAAAGAGCACATTGTACCTTGGGCCCCAGACAACCCCCTCGGGGCATCTGCCCGCTTGATAATCACTTGTCTGCTGAATTACAGGGACCAAGACAGCCCTCCGACTTGCCAGAGAGAAAGCTCCTGTGCAGTATCAGGGAGCCCAAGTGTTCCTTTTTCCCAATTGTATGCGTGTGGTGCAGGAAGCCAGGCGAAAATTCACAGATGTCAAAGCTATGCTTCGTAAACCTGGTGTACATTATGCATGATCTATCCACTCAGATATGAGTTACAGCCTTACCAGCAGTTAAACAAAATGGTTTAGTGGATATTGGGTATTGGTAGGGTATCTCGTTTTATATTTGGAGCAAATTTTCTTTTGGTGCAATGGTTTGGCCTCAACTATTGTAATTCATCTTAGTATTAACATTTCTTTGTTCTTTCTTTTTTCAAGATTGGGGAGTTTGTATTTATTTGAAATTTTGGTTTTTAGGTCATTAACGGACTTCCAATGATCTTGTCCCAGATACTCTGTGCAAGAGAGTAATGAATGGAAGATTTTTGTTTTGAAATTTTGGCAACAAGGTTTTTTTTCGAATTGACTTAATCAGTGGAGGCAAGTTAAAAAATAAGTTGAAATTGTGGCGGTATTGGGTTTATTTTCACACTAATTGATTGGCAGCATTTGGGTGTAGGGGGTGCCATTGTCTCACAGATTCAGCACGTGTGCAATTTTCTGGATTAATGGTTGTTTGTGTGTTAATATTACTTGATCTTACGAACGAATGTATTACTCACCATTTTCCTCTCACATTTTACTTTATTATTTTTTATTTACTTTTTTCATCACATCAGTGGATAGTAAGCACTACTATGGGAGCACTGGGTATTATTATTACATATTTTATTCATGGAGTATTTGTTGCTTGATATTATTTAGCCAATTTTATTTATTAATTGCAGCCTTGAGGAAGTCAGTGCGAGGATTGGTCGCGTGATGAAACACGTGTTGGCTGCTATGGATGTGTTTGGAGAAGGATGCTACAATAAACACACAATAATTTGTCATCTATGGACCTGTAGACTGCTGTCATTTAACACATACGTGTGCCGTGGGCATTTTTCTGTTTTTGTTTTCATTGGGAAAAGTTTGAAGGAGTGGGGTGTTTCTTCCCCTCCAGGAGCACCGTAGTTTACTATTTGTGATTGTAATTTGGGTGGGATATTCATGAGCGCTGTTCCTCATTTGTTTAACACCCATCTTGTTTGTTTTTCTGCGTGCAAAAAGGGCCATTCAAACGAGTTGAAAGCCTTTTCAGCGTCTCATAATGTAACCTAGTGCAGAGTGTGGTTGTATAAAAATTGATGACTTCCAGTGGCTCCTGCAATCAAGGAGGCCCTGGTGTGTCACAAGGTTTCTTATATGCTTTTCTCATTCACTCTTTTGGAAAGTGTTGACGTTTCGACCCCTTGTACAGGTGAGTCAGGATGGGGTCATCATCAGGACAGAGATGAATATGGTGGAGGCACCTACGGGGGCATAAAGCACCGAATTACTGGGAGTCTAATGATTCAGTATCTTATTAATAGGGAGATTGGAGTGCAACACACCTAAGTTCCAGTGGTGAGAAAGGACTAGTAATGGCTGGGATCTCCCTGTTTGAAAAATGAACCATGAGTCACGGACATCGTACAGAATGTGGAGTAAACAAAAATTACTTTAAAATAAGTTGGGACTTACAGTAATCGTAGTCCCGAGGGGCTGTAGGTAGATATCACTCTGTTCTATTACTATGAATTAGGCAGGCCCAGTGTCGTATAAATCCAACGTGAGGGAATTACTAAGGATATATATAGGATATATTGATTAGACATCTCTAAATAAGGATCAGGTATTGCTAATGATTCTGAAAAGTGAGTAAAATGACTCACAACGACTTGAACAATCGTTGGGCTAAGTATAGCCAGGAAGCATCAAGACGGTAGAAGTAAAGTGAACTATAAAACAAAGACCAAAGTTAGTGAATAGATCAATGAATAGAGTCTCTCAATAGTGAATTATGATTGTTTAAAAAAAAAGGGGGGGGGGGGGGTTTAGAAACTCACGTAAACTTGAAACAACCATGGGCTAGAAATAGCCGGGGAGGCGAGGTTCCGATAATCTAGGAATAAAAAAGTTCAAAATATCTATCAAAACGGAGGCTGGTACATAGTAAATGATGCCGCCAGTACGAGGCAATTGCCAAATCTATCCTCACCTAATAATGAGAACTTCCTCGTTGTAGAAGGACGGCCGCATCAGTCGGCCTGTCATGTTTGCTTAGCGTCCAGTGCGGCGTAAAAACAACCATCAGAAAAAGCAGACGTTCTATATATCTGGCTCCGCGAGGGTAATGGAGCAAGTAATCCAGCACAGAGTAGCCTCAGACTGGCAGGAGAAGGACCAAGAAGTGGGGGGTTCCCCTTCTGGTCCGCACTGCCGGGGGATTCGATGTGTAGCCGAGGCCGCGGCCTGCATGCGGGTGTTGGCGCTACGGTATTAGGCGGACGCTAATGCTACGAGAGATCATATCAGTTACAGGGAAGGGGAGATAAGGGGGGGGTTTGATGTGTGTAATAACATCCTGCAAGTTGTCCAAGCATGTGGGCATGCATGGCGACTATATGGTGTAAAACCCAACAAATAAATATGCAATAGCACTGGTGAACAACATCATATATGTGCCATATAAACTAAATTAAGTCACATTGGACCGTATAAATATATCTGGCAAATCAAAGTTCTAGATAAATCCATACATAGATGGAAACATTTGTAAAATATAATATAAACACACTGTAAAAGTTTACAATGAAGACAAAGGGCTCATACAAACGAGTCCTAGCATATAAATAAATAATGGTCATCGGAGTGGACTCTGGTCCTTGGGAAATCAGTGTAGAGGAGAACTAGCCACAACGACAACCAACCACATATCTCGGTTTTGGAGGTGTCCAACGATAGCGTTGGTAGGTTAGACATACAGTGAAAGCTTATAAAGCTGCGTGACGCCAGTCCTCGATAGTATTGAGTCCCTTATTAATCGTGTCACATTTCTCGTTCCAAAAAAGTTCACGCTTGGATAGGATGCGTTCCTTATCTCCACCCCTTGGTCCAAAGGAGATACGTTCAATCACTTGCCATTTCAACGCCTCACTATTATGTCCAGCTGTCTCATAGTGCTCCACCAATGGGGCGCCTGTCTTTTTGCATCTAATCCTACTTTGGTGTTGGAGGATCCTGCACTTGACTTTTTGCGTGGTCTGCCCTATATACAATAGGCCACAGGGACACCAAATGGTGTAAATCACATCCTACGTGTTGCAATTGCTGAATTTTGGCAATGTAAACATGTAGTTATTGTGATCGAAATCTGTTGTGTTAAAAGTTGTTTTGAAGGCTGCACAGTTGCTGAACTTATAGTGACCCACTACCGCAGGTAAACCCCACAATGTGTTAATGTCCTTTTTGGGTTCTTGGGGTAAGAGTGCACTCGTGAGTCTGTCTTTCAAATTCCTACCCTTCTTGTATGAAAACAAGGGTGCCTCTTGTGCATGCAGGTGGTCCTTAATCAATGGCCAGTATTGTATAATTATTTTGCGGATGTTGTTACCGGCAGGGTTAAAGGTGGTGACACATGCAAGTCTATTGTTTTCTATTTCAGGTAGTTTAGGCTCTAGAAGGTTCTCCCTATGATTGACCCAGGCTTGTGTCCTCGATCTTTTCACCAGTCTCCTGGGGTACCCCCTTTCTATTAGTCTGTTAATCAGAAAGTCAGATTCCTTGAAAAAATATTTTTTTATTCGTGCAATTCCTCCGAATTCTGAGGAATTGTCCGAAGGGGAGATTATCCTTAAGACCCCTTGGGTGATGGCTTGTGTAATGCAATAGTGTGTTCCTGTCAGTTGGTTTGCAATAAAGGGTCACGTAAAGTTTTTCATTTTCCACTCCCAATTTCAGGTTAAGGAATGGAATGCTTATTTTACTGAATTCCATTGTGAATTGGATGTCCCTAGATTGGCCGTTTAGCCAGACGTGAAAGTCTCTCAGTTGAGTTATAGTACCATGCCAAATTAGTAGATCATCATCAATGTACCTAGACCATTTTCTCAAATGGCCTCGAAAGGGGGTTTATATGGCTGAAGATATGTTGTGTTTCATAGTCCGCCATAAATAGATTTGCTAGATTAGGTACGAAAGTAGCACCCATGGCTACACCTTTGGTCTGGAAATAGAATTGATTGTCAAACATGAAGTAGTTTTCTCCATGGCTATACCCATCATCTCCACCAGAAACCATGTGGGTACCTGTACCGGTTGGTCTCGGCTATCAAGAAACTTAGCGAGGGTGTTGAGTGCTTGTATCTGGGGGACGCTGGTGTATAATGATTGTATGTCCATGATGACAAGGATTTCTGCTTCCGATGAAAAATTAAGGCCTTCGTACAACATGATCACATGCATGCTGTCCCTGGTGTATGCCTCAGTGTGGGTTCCAAAAGGTTTAATGAAATAATCTAAATATTTGCATAGGGGTTCCAAGATGGACCCACAGCCAGGGACAATTGGTCTGCCTGGAGGGTTCGTCAAATTTTTGTGGATCTTGGGCAAGGTATAGATGACTGGGATACGTGGATCTTTCCTGTTAAGAAATTGGGGTTCTTTCTTAGAAATGAAGACCAAATCCAAACCCTTAGTTGTTAGTTCTAATATTTCTTTACTCAGTTGTTTGGTGGGATCAGTCATACTTGCTTTGTAACAGTCTTGATCACTGAGTTGTCTATAGATTTCCCGTTTGTAGTTGTCAATGTCCTGTAGCACTATACCGCCCCCTTTGTCAGCGGCCTTGATTACCACGTCTCGTCGTTGCTTCAGGTGTGGCAGGGCGATGTTGTCCGCATATGTAAGGTTGAATCTAGTGTAGTACCTCCCTTTGCTTAGAGTTTCCACATCCTTAAGTACCATTTTCTCAAATGTAAGGATTTCTACAGGCATCGCGTTTGAAGGAGGGGTAAAGGAGGAGGGTGGTCTAAATACCATGGTGGTACAAGGGCTCTCTCTAGGTTTATCTTTGTAGAAATTACTCAGGTGAATACGTCTGAAAAACTTCTGTAACTCAATTTTAGTCTCAAAGAAATCCGGTTTAGTAGTTGGTATGAATGATAAACCTTTTTCGAGGACCGTCATTTCTAGGGGTGTCAAGGCATGGCGTGACAGATTAAAAACGGGGGCGATATCTGAGGACGTTTTTCTAGTCATAGTGCATAGTGCTCCTGGTCCACCAGTATCGACTGGGTCGGGTAGGGAAAAATCTGATAAAGGTGAAGCAACCTGACCAGCTACCATGAATATTGTTGTCGTCTGGTCTGGCGCTCTCCTGTGGGTTCTTGAAAGTGGACACGCCCTCTGTTCCTACCCCTGCCCCTCCCTCTCTGCCTGTTCTCCTCTCCGCGGCCCCTCCCTAAAAAAGGCTCTGGGGGTTGTTGTTGGAAGTGAGTGGAACTTGTGCCTGGTTGTTCCCCGTCTGAACCATCAGACGCCGAGGTGTCAGAGAAGGTATAATACCTCCTATACCCACCCCTTCCTCTGTTTAAACATTTTCCAGTATTGTCCTGTTTATAATAGTCGTCGTCTAAATATGGGTATGTGTAAGCCTTATCATATTTGGCAATGTCCTTAGCTAGTTTGCCAAGTTTTTTTCTTTTGGGTTATGTAAGTGAATTCTTTAGCAGTTTTCTCTAGATCCTCAAGTGCTTGTCGTGCATTAGTGAGTGCTGTATCGTTCAGTATTTCCCTGACTAGATAGGCTATTTCTTTTTCCAAATTATTTATATCTTCTAAAGCTGTGTCTATACCTAACACCATCCAATGCCTGGAGCACTGATTGGCCACAAAGCTGAACTTTATTCTATACTTGGGGTCCTCTATGAATATTGCAGGTTCATTCCTGACTTGCAGACCCATCGGAATGACACTAGAGCGTAAATATTCCTTCAAGAGATGCCCATGTAGCTGTGTCCTTGTGAGTTTCTTTTTGATGCGTTCTAACTTTGAAATTTTCTCCTGCAGGGCATCTACTACAATGGTGGGGGCGGCTTCTATGAAAGAAGATCCACTCACTAGTCTATTTATGTAATCTTGAGTGTAGGAAAGGGTATCCCTTTCTGTCATTATAATACTATGTAGTATTGGATAGTACCCAAAGGTTACAGAGGTTTGTCTTGTTATCCCAAAGGGAGGCCTTCGCAGTCCACTGACTGCACTTTAGTAAGTTATACAATAAGGCAATTGCCAATGAAACACACTGACGTGACGTTGACAGGGCTCCGAGCCCTTTTCTAATACCTAAAGCGTCTCACTAGCGATACGCATGCGTGAGCGCATGCGACGCAGGCACGACCCTAAAAAGGACTCCGTACATAAAAAGTGTCCGCCATCTTTGTAGTGCAACTGTATTCGTGGAACGGAAAGCTAAGAAGGACTAATATTGACCGGGGATCACCGTTATTAAAGTTGTCTTTGTAACAATAAACGTACAATGATAACAATACCTCAAATATACGATTCATCTCAACCTATAACATATGATTTAAACAAGGCACACAAGAATCACTAAAATAACACAAATCTCACATAAAAAGAGTATTATATTATGAACCTAACAAACAAAATAAACAAACTGCAACCAAAATAAAACAGAAAATAACAAAACAAGCTATCATAAGAAAGCAACAAAGCGGAATAATAATAATAAAAGTCCGCCATTGTTAAGATTCACTATTCATCATCTAAAGGCAAATAATTGTCAATAAGCTATCAACACAAAACTAAAGGGAAAGAACCCCACTCAATTACCAGCCCCAATATCAACGGTGAGTGACCATTCTCCACAGAGTCATCACGCATCTCCACATAAATATCTCATCGAACATATCTATACTATGTATAATTTAATCACCCAAAAAGAACTCCAATTCACGATTAGTGTTTAAACCCTCCTAAACCGTTCTTAATTTCAATATCCAAACACATTCACGTTTCCTAAGACGCAATTCCCTGTTGCCCCCTCGAGGGTCCAAAGGTATGTGTTCCAGACCAAAAAAATAAAAGTTTAATATGGCCCTGCGCTGAACATTGTTGCATATGTAAAGCAATTGGGTACCTAGCATCACCTTGTCTAACCGCCCTATAATGTTCACTGATTCTCAATTTCAAAGCTCTAATAGTACTTCCAATATACATTCGATCGCAATTGCATACAATCGCATAGACCTCATATATACTATTACAGTTATTGTATGATTGGATCTGAAATTCTTCCCCAATACTGTTCGTAAATGAGCGAATACCATTTCTCGCCTACCTACACATACCAAAGTACCCACATTTGTAGAAGCCTTTGTTCCTCATTGTTAACCAGTCCCTAGAATGTACAGTCTTAGAATAGCTAGGACTCTACTTTTACTCGATTTACTTAAATGTATGCATAGGCTATGTGCCAGTGCCTATGCATACATTTAAGTAAATCACTAGACGCTTGAGTATAGTCCACCACACATCTTATCATATCCCTTTTGGTTTTGGGAACGTATGTAAGAGTATCCTTCCTGTCCACTGCTGTCATTTAACACGTACGTGTGACCTGGACATTTTTCTCTTTTTGCACGCAGACCTTCGAAAGCTCGGGTTCCCCCGGGGCTACACCAAACTGATTTCCCTGTTATATTTGCAGCCCAAGGCAGCTATATGGCTTGATGGTGAGTTCTCTTAATTTTTCCCCGTAAAACGAGGCACATGGCAGGGTTTCCCTGTATCCCCCTTGCATTTCATTCTGGCTATGGACCCATTAGTGCGCCACTTGTGCGAAAGTCATATGCATAGAGGACCGCTGTTGGTATCACTATATGCGGACGATATCCTGCTGTTCCTCCATCATCCAGAGATCAACCTTGCACCAATATTGGAAGAGGTGACTCATTTTGGTGCATTCTCAGGGATCTATATCAATGGGGCTAAATCAGAGTGTTTCCCAATGACTGATGCTACCCAGCCGCCTGAGACAAGGTTTCCCTTGCGCTGGTGCCCCGACTCAGTGAAATACCTTGGTATACACATACACAGAGACCAGGAGCAGGTACTGCAGCTCAATTACGAGCCTGCGGTGGAGAGATTTACTGCCTAGGTAGACAGACGGGTAAAACTACCAATATCCATGGCGGGCTAAATATCACTCCTAAAAATGGTGGTTCTCCCACAATTTTTATATCTGTTTTTAAACATTCCGATCCAGCTTACCAATTCCTTTTTCGTAACTCTCTGCAGCCTGGTTAACCGCCTGGTATTGGTTGATCGCCATCCAACATTCGTTGGGATGTTTTGATTCTCCCATATGAGTGCGGTGGATTTGGTGTCCTACACATCATTGGTATCAGCCGGATGCTCGTCTCCCTTACTCTGTCACGGAGAGAGCCCTTTCGGCCCCTGTCCCGCTGAGTGCCCTCCTGTCTGGGGGTGTCCCATTGCATAGCAACCATATCCAAACTCTTTCCACCACCAGCTGGGCATGGTGCAAACTGGCTTGTGTGCTTCACTGAAACACGCTATACTCTCCTGCTTTGGCACTTATCAATAATCCATTTATACCTATTGCTCAAGAGGCACTAGTCCAGCGCACATTACACACTTTCCACCTACATACCTTCGGGATGTTTTACTGGATGACAACATATTCTCACGCACCACAGATACTGATGCCATGCACTTAAAACATTTTGTAGTCTAAAAGCTGCAACGTGCTGTGTGGGCACATTTGCCATGTATCCTTTGGCACCGGCAGAGTTCACTCCACTTACCGTGGTGGCTACTGCGGACACAGGGGCACGCTTGGCATCCAGACTATCTATCTTGTATTAAAGCTCTTCCGATTCTGGACACTCGACTTGGGGAATCCTGGGAGAGGGATCTGGGTCGTCCATTGTCGCAAAAGTTATGGGACGCATGCTGTGCGCAGTCCAGGTTGTCTCAGCCAATGAGTGCCATAAATTAGTCCACTTTAAGTTCCTTAGGGTCATATACATCACGCCCAAAGACACTGCCCGTATTGACTCGAACCGTTCCTCTGCTTGCCCCAAATGCAGCGCTCCGATTTCCGATTTTCTTCACATGGCCTGGGCCTGTCTGGGGATCAGTTCTTTCTGGTGCGAGGTGTATGACAAATTGTCAGCAATTATCGATTGGCCTCTGCGACTCGACCGGCTCATGGCTCTTCTTGGATACACAGGCGAGATACATAAGACCATTAGACGCCTCACTGCACTTTCACTTCTGTTGGCTAAACAAGAGATAGCGCTCAGATGGGGATCCAAAAATGTGCCCAATACACATTCTTGGCTGGCCAGTCTCATATATTGTGACACAAACAGTGGATTATATGCTACATTGCAACCTGTGAGTTCCAGACCTAAGGGTATTTGGCAACCGCTGAGAAACTACCTGCTCACGCTTACCACTTCACGCCCCCCTCCCCATCTGTTGATGCCCGTCAAGGTTGAGCCCACATTGCTCGCACGATTCTCTATGTGTAAAGATTAATGTACTTATGTCTGCATGCCTTGCTTGTTCGTAAATTTAAATGACATTGATATTTAAAACATGTACTGATAATTTTCTTTCCCTTTCTGTGATTTCATTCCCATGCCTGAACTGCATTGCTGTTTGTTTGTTCCCTGGCATATTTCAAAATGATAAATAAAAATGTAAAAAAGAAACAAAAAAAAAGAAAGGTCTCTGCTATGGAAGACTGGTGCTGCTGCCCAGACCCACTTCCAAGAGTCTGTCCAGTGAAGACCATCTCAAGTGAGGCAGCTGCTGCAGTAAGTCACCAAACAAGTTGATGCTAAGAGGACGAGTGCAACCCCTGTCTGCACAGCCCAGATTTGTACAGACAACCTGCGGGTAAACAACGGGGCTTACCCTGCACTTGGGATGAGAGACTGAGGCTCACAGGTTAATCTGGCTGGCGTTTTAGACTTTTGGAAAAGAAACCAAAAAGATATTTAGTTTAATTGCCCACTCACCTTGTGAGAATCTTTGAGCTTTCAACACCTGCACCTAATCGTTTGCTATGCCCATAATGTATTGGGGTCAGTAATTATAGATCTCAACCAAAGGGTAGGGAGTAAGGCTGCTAGGAAGGAAGGATCGAGCCTAAGGCCTTACTGTGAAATCTCAACTTATGACCACCCTATGACATATCCATTGTGTTGTGTAGTATTTAGCTCTGCTGTGTGATGACAGTATTTTCTTTTTCCATAAAATATAAGCACTGAAGCACTGGTCAGGAAATTATATTACTGTCTCTATTGCTTGGCTGTTGAGTTCTGAGCTCATATCTCCCTCAGAAGTCTGGGATTGCTCGCCCTCAATACTATGGAAGTCAAAGGTAAAAAGGGCTTTACTTGGCCGAGTTTGCAGAGCTGCAGTCGACAGACACCAGGCTACAAAGAGTTGCAATGTGGACATTGCAAATCCAAAATACATTACAATTTAGTCAATTGAAACTTTGGTTTTACACTTGCAATTTTGCACCACAGCTTTGTGAGTACAAAACATGGTTGTACATTCGGAGCCAAATCCTATTATCACAGTATGGTAAACCCCATAGGAGAGTGCGGAGAGTATTTGGCAGCAATTAAATAATTTTGCCAAAATGACTCAGGGTGGATCATGTAGTCCCTTCATAACTCTGAAACCAAAGACATCCTTGTTCTGTTGTGGTCTTGGATGGTCTATGTAAAGCCAGCAGCAGATTATAAATTTGTATTTTCTGGGGGAACATGTTGTTTGCCTAAATAAATTTGTTATATGAAAACAAACCCATAAACGCAGCTGGCCTAAAAGGAAAAAAAGACAAGTTCCACACTACAGAGTTTCAGATAAAATATATCAACAGAGTGCTTAAAGCCCCCTTCTGGTAACAACCTCAGCTTGAAAACGAAAATAATTAGTGTGGACTGAAACCTCATGAGGGGAGCCTGGCTTGCCAGTAGGAACAATTGAAAGGGGCATAAGAGATGCATGGTCTTTGGAAGCACCATTGCCCAATGAGCTTCCAACTAATGTACTGAAAGCAGGGGCACCATTTGGGGTAAGCAACAGACTACAAGTATTTAAGGTATGCCCAGGAGGTAAGTTAATGCCCGATGCATGGTTTGGATGGTCAATCATTCATTCTTTTAATAGGGAATTCATCTGGGCACCTGGAGGTGAACAGAATGCTGCAAATATATACTGTCATAACATAGATGTAAGGCTTGATTGTATCAAATTGCTTTGTATGTGTCTTGCGCATGGAACAGGAGTTTTGTGCATGTAGAAGTAACCATTAGCTCATAGATCTGAGCACGTTTTCCTTGGTTTATGAAAATTCTGTTAAAAAGTAAAGGAAATTGTGCATGTCCAAGGAACTACAAATTGAATGCACTCTTAGATGCAGAACAAAATTATATCCAAAAATTGAATTAAGTAAACTGTAAGAATGAGTACATGGGAGCTGTCTTTTACAGTACGACCAAATGAGATGATAGTTAGTAGCCTTGGTTTGAACTTGTTAAGCCATAAAGTGGTAATAAGACAGGAAAGAGAACTGCATTCCCTTTTCCAGAACTTTTGAGAAGTATTCAACAGAGTTAATTGTAAGAACAACTTGATAGTCAACCAGCAGAAAATGAAGGTCCATTTTCATGGAAGGAAAAAGTAACTTTCAACTGAAATTATGGGGATTTGTAATTGAGAAGCTCAGGTTTTATATTTATTAGGGTGGAGCAACATCAAATGGCCAGTCACCAGACTAAACTAAAGACAATGACAATGACATTAAAAGCGTTGGTGACATCCTTTGCCTTGACAAAATTAAATCAACAGCTACATAGTACTTTTGGTATACCCTTTTCAGACGTTTTGAAGTGGAAATATGGGCCAGCACTAAAATATGGCTTTTTAGTGGTCCAAATCAAGCTGAATGTGTTTTTCAGAGTGTGTGGGGTAATTAAGTACTTTAGGGAACTATACTGTGCTTGGCTTCAAATGAGGTATCAGATGGCAACGGCAAAAAAACTCTTGAACGTGTAATCTAGAATGTGCACTGAACAGACCGTCAAGCTAGAATAATCAGGTGATGTACAATGTTATATAATACACTGAAAATATAATTCAAGAATGAACTGAGAGAAAGGTGAACGTCATTATTCAAGGACATAAAACTAACGGATGATATGAAGTCTTAATATTTGACAGGTTCATTTATCATGTTGTAGCCTTAACCCTATGTTAAAAAACATTTAGAGAATTAGAATATAACACTCACTTTCAGCTGCAATTAATAGCTACAGCATAATTTCAAATTGTGTGAGATGAAGATAATTTTAGTTGTTTAGGCTACTTCCTTTATGGGGCTAAAAGGGACAATATATCCCAGTCAATATGTTAATTTGAAGGCAAATCTAGTGCCTATTTGATAAAACCTTTTGCATAATTTTGGCCTCTATATTGACACAGCTATTTAACACCTTGTCAAACACTAGTTCAGTTAGATCACCCAAGACAGAGGACGTGTTAGCAGTCATCTGGAAGCGTAAGGCAAGGGCCCTACTGTGATGTCCCACTGAAGAACTCCAAATAGCAAGAGGGAATGTTTCAGGTAAGTTAGAGTTTTGTCACACACCTTGTCCACTTTACATCCTCTCTCACTCCCCCTTCGTTCCAGAACCCTTAACTCCTAAAATTCTCTGTGGAGGAGCAAACACAGTTGTGACAAATATCACAAATGGGTATAGAAGATATCACAATTCACCCTTCTTGGCATAAAAAGATTACAAATACATGCATAGGACAGCGGACTGTTAATATCACCAAATGCACTTTGTAAAAAAATATATAACATGAAGTAACTTGAAAACAGTAATGACAAAAGTACACTGTTGATTGTGAAACAAAATTTCGTACATAACTAGGCTTCTTAAGAACCCTAGAACTTTTACTACTATGAATCATGGTGGATGTATCTCTTCTTGACCTATTTCCATCCTCCTTTGTATCAGACGTACTTCCTATAGTTGCAATGCAACTATAATTCCAGATTCTTACATCATGAGTTTTAATGGCATTTTCGAAAAGTGTAATGCCTTTCAGTTCTCTCACGACCTTATACCCAGCTGGCACTTTTTATTTTCACCTGGTCATCGATCTGCATCGATCTGCACCTTAACATCTCTTACACTTTTCTTTTTACCAAACCTTTCTTTTTGACTTTTAATCCTTCTCTTTCCTTTCAATCATCAAGCAAATTATGTTTAAAACCTTTCCCCAAACCATCCACGTAGGACAGACTTTGATGCAAGGGGCACTTCCCTTAAATAGTTCAAAGATGTTACCCCTGTGGCTGAGTGAGGAGACATACGATAACAGCAAATATTTTCTTAAGTTCAGAATACAAACCCATCCATTCACTCGTGCTCAGCTGTATATCATCTTTCAAAGTCTTATGGACTCTCTCATTAGCACTATTAGTCTTGGGATGCTGTAAAGATGATCCTTTATGGACTGGCCAACACACATCTACAGTAATTTTCGATTTCCCTTGGACAAAATTGGTTCCGAGGTGCAGCACGGCTGCAATGCGAGGTCCTGTTGTGTCGATATTGAGGATCCCATCAACGGGGTTTGGATGTGAAGTCCAGTGTGAGGGTTGTGATGCGCAGTAGAGGCAATGCGTTGAGTGGTGAAGCTGCAATGCAGAGGTTCAGCATCATTGTTGAGGCGCCGTCAATGAGTGATTCAAGGATCTGCTACAGAAAAACGTCATGAAGCTGCAGTCCAAAGGTGATACGTCGAACCCAAGATGCGAGATGCGTTGCTCAGCAGAGAAGATGTGTCAGTTCCATCAGCAAGCACCATAGGCCCACTTCTATGGGTCCAGAACTGGGTTGGCACCACTGGTCAGGGTAGACTCATAGATGGCAGAGTCCAGGTGCAGAAGCAGGGTGTTTGGAAGTCTGCTATATCCCTAAGACTTCACATCAGGAGACCAGCCAGCTAGCCCTTTGGGTCACCCTGGGTTCAAGACATGGAGGCCCAGCCCTTCTCATCCAGACAAGAAGGCAGCAGATTAGCATAGCAAAGCATAGGTTCAGCAGGGTGGAGACCCTTCAGTAGCACAGCGGTCCTTCTTTCTGGCAGAGTATCCACAGGTCCAGAAGTGTACTGAAGTGGTTATGTCTGTGGTCCAGTTCTTATACCCTGTTGTGCCTTTGAAGTGGGAAAAAACTTTAAAGACATGTCTGCTCATTTGCCCTGCCCTGGCTTCAGATTAACTACAAGGGGTATGCAAGCTCTTTGTGTTGGGTCAGGACACAGCGTATTCAAGTGTGGGGCTGTGCCCAGCTTCTCCCTCCCATCCTGCCAGGATGGCCCCTCAAGTCGCAACTAAGCTCAAATTGTGTGCGGCTATCTAGGGGGAATACACAAACCCCAACTGCCAACTACACCCAGCCATGTGGCCAGACAGACTGCAGGCACCAAATGGCTAACACAAGAGAATGACAACTTCCTAAAAATTGCATTTTCAGAACTGCAATTTAAAATTTGAAATTCACCATAAGTTAAGATTTTAAATTATGATTCCAGAGACACCAAACTTGAAGGAATCATCTCTTCCCATCTGGAAATTACGCTTATGAAATTCAATAAGCCAATTCCAATGTTATCCAATTGGAGACATAGGCCTTGGAGTAGTGAAACATTAATCTAAGAGTTTGCACTACCAGGACATGTACAACTTAAAAGTAGATGTCCTACTTTTCAAATACATTGCACATTGACCTCTGGGCTCCCCAGAGACTATCCTAGGAGTGACATATGTATTAAAAAGAAAGGTTTGGGCTTGGCAAAAGGGTTAATATGCCAGGTGGAAATGGCAATTCAAAACTGCACACACTGGCTCTGCAATGGCAGGCCTGAGACATGTTTACAGGGCTAGTTAAGTGTGAGGCTAAATCAGTGCTGCAGGTCCACTAGCAGCATTTCATTTACAGACCCTATGCACCTGAACTGCACTTTACTAGGGACATATAGGTAAATTAAATATGTCAATTGGGGATAAGCCAACATTACCATGTTTAGAGAAGAGAGCACAAGCACTTAGTCACTGGTCAGCAGCGGTATGGCGATTTTCCATTAATGATGCAGCTGGGTTTTGCGGACCATTATTCCTCTGCATGCTTTTTGGCTGTCAAGTTCGGAGCCTACATTAAGGCTGGCAGAATGAAAAGCTTATTCCATGAATTATAATGCGGCAGCGGATGAGTCATGTAAAATGTACCCGAAGCAAAAGAAAAGGATGTTGTTGCACTCATTAGGGCTCCAAGGATTAAAAGAGTGCAATCATATGGCTAAAACACCTGCTTCCAGTGATGCTATATTTTTGATTTAGCAACATTAGATCTTGACAATTATTTTGCACCGAAGGTTTGCATTGGAATGACAAGGTTAGAGTTTTTTTTTTTTTTTTTTTTTTTTTAGGAAACAAGGCAAAATTGAGTTGGTGGATAAGTAGGTTTCTGAGTAAAAAAACAAAATTGGCACTGTATTGCAAGCTTGGAAATCTTCATGATGATTTGATCAGGGATCAGGTGGTCATGCATACTTGCAATCTTGCAATTTAGTAATGGTTTCGGGTCAATGAGATGTTGCATTAGAAGGGGTTCTTGCTATTGTATGCAAAGCAGAAATTTTGAGTAGATATGCGGTGGCTCTTAAGCAGGACACGCAAGACACTGATATGGTCGGCAAAGTCTATGTTACCATTGATAAAAAGAAGTGTCCTCTAAATTTGGCAAAGAAAAAACAAAATTGAAGGAACAGGGTAGGCATTACTGCTGTGACAGCACAGATAATTTAGCATACATCTGTGGGTGATAAGATGTTTAAAAACATCCTGTGTCTAGTAATGCCTTCGGGAATCTTTAGGGATTTGAACACAAAAAAATTCTTAACGAGGCTTCTATTCCCAAAGTACACAATGTGCATAACATGCCCATCCTAGAAAGTGATGAAGTGTCAAAGGTGTTGGACAAGTTGGTTGCTGCACAAGTTAATGATCTCATTGAGACTTTGAACTGGTTTCGCCACTAGTTGTGGCTAGATGAAGCAACAGTAAGACCAGGTTGTGCATGGACTTACGCTATTTGAATAACAATATTGTGATTAAAAGGTTTTCCTTGCCTATAATAAATGAAAAGGTCACTTGTCTTAAGGAAGCAAGTGAGAGAGAATAGTCTTTATTTCAGCCAAGGACTATAAAAGCACAATCAGAGCAGTACACTATAAACATTTGACAGTATACAAAAAAAAAAAACTATAATACAAAAATATATGATCCAGGCCCAGATAAAAAGATACATAAAATCAATAAAATATCAATTAAAACATCAAGGAATTACAAAGATTAACAGCAGGCCTTAAAAACAAGCCATTCTAAAGCAGACGTCCTCAAACGGCAGTGACTGAAGACAGTAAAGTGCAGCTCTACACTTACTAATCTTAACTTTCCATAGATCCGTAATGAGTAAGCTCTTACTCGGTTCTATGTAAAACCTACCAAAAACAATGAAGTGCAATAATGTTTGGTCAGATGACTAATCCCATGGACAACGACAGACAGTAAATGCATTGTACTGACCAAGAGGAAAGCACAGTTTCCATCTAACAGAGCCCAGGCGAAATCTCGTGAGCAGTGACGGTTCCTAGTGGTTATTAACCCATTCTAAATATGGTTCGAATCCGGAATGCGTTTTAATCCTCACATAATGCTTATAGGAGGCAGAGGAGGATAGAGTCCGGTCCCTTGACATACATCATTCTAACTGAAAATTGTCCTTGACCCACCTCTTATTCCCTTTTGTGAGGAGAGTAGGATCAGTAAGCAGTCTGGGTCTGCCAAGAGTGGAGAGGGTCATTCAAATGTACTGAATCCATGGCAGAGAAGGAGCCTGGGCACACTCTAGATAATCTTCAATTACAGTTCCACACAGAGATGCCTAGGCATTAGACCAGATTCAGCACAAGAGTAATAATGGGGCTAACTTGACATGGTCTTCGACAAAGTCTATGCCAAGCTTTTCATGCACCTCAGTATTGCTGCTGGTGTGAGGAACCTCAAAGAGGTTATGCAGCTTCCTGTTTTCTCCTAAATGGAGGTTAGAACAAGGACACATCTGCATCTTCTATCTCAATAAGCTGGTGAATAGGCTTATTACCTATACTTGCTGAAACATTAAAAACTGACCCAGTGGCACGTTTGAAGCTCAAACACCTACTAGCCACGCATGCAGTCCAGCTAAGATTATGCTCAAAAAGTGATGCCTAAGTAGGGGAAGGATCACATTATCTCGACCCAATGGGCCTTAATATAGATAAAGCGAGTCTTCTCAGGCCCAGGGACACTAACCATTATAAAAGATTTAGACCAGTTGGTTTCCAGGCTGAGGTCCTCCATAAAATCAACGAACCCGTCAAGTGTCTTCAGTCTATTGGAAGTTCTGGCCAATAGGACAGCATCATCGGCAAAGAATAAAGCCAGCACCATCCTTCCCTTGCTTCTAGGGACATCAGAGTTTAAACCAATCAGGGCAGTCTCAAGCTTATGGATACTGATGTTCAGTAAGAAGAGGATTGGTGCCAACACGTACCTCTGCAGGTCTCCTCACTGCAGGCTCAAAGAGTCAGAACACTCCCTGTTTTTCTCATACTTCAACCTGACCTGGAGATTCAGGTGCAGCTCCCTCAGGAACTGTACTAACCCCTTCTCCACACAAATTTCAGTCAAGAGGTACCACAACTTTGATCTGTTAACGCTGTTAAAAGCGCTAGACAGCTCTATGAAAGCCAGGTGAATAGCACTCCGCGTAGGCAGTGGAGATTAATACATTATTCAATAATTCCCAGGCCGGGGCGGAATCCAAACTGGACCTCAGACAAGACCCTGCTCTCATTAATCCAAAGTTCTAGCCTGTGATACAGGTGACTATTTTACAAAAGAATCTAAGAGGGGAAATAGGACGAAAACAAGCTGGATCTTGTCTATTCCCTTTCTGAAAAACAGGGACTATATTAGCATCTCCCCGTGACTAGGGAACTCAGCCTGACAGGAGGAATTAAAAAGATTCACAAGAGGAATTAAAAAAATTCACAAGCAGGGGGGCCCAAAAATGAAAGCTGGTCTTGTACAAGTCCATTGGAATATCGCCTGCAGGAGCTTTATTGGGCAGACTATGCTAGATGGCTGCGATGACTTCTTCCAGTGACAAGGACATTTCCAAGGGGATGTTGGATGGGGCAGGTGGCATCTCACTAGGGGTGCTATCCTTCAGGGCATAAATGCACTGGAAGGGACTTATCCAATCCCCCTGAACAATATTACTATCCAAGGCTTGCTTGGGTGCCAGAGAGTAGTTGTTGGCCAGATTTCAGAAAGCCCTATAATCTTTCAAATTACAGGTTTACACCAGTTTATCCCAGTGCATATTTCTTACATCAGCTTTCTTCATTTTCAATGCCCAAGCGTAATCTCTTCTGCAGATGGCTAGTTCCTACCTATTCCTGGGGATTTTCCCCTTAGGCTTGATGCAATTTCCTACTTAGCAGCAAATAGGTTTTAACGAACCACCAAGTCATACATTGATCAACGGCCCTAGCCTTCTTTGTGAGAATCGCTCCAATGGGATTTCTCAGGGCCACAAATGAGTCGACAACCAAACAGCTGTCCGACTGCAGAAAGCGACAATTAAGGATATTGATCTGGTTGTCACTAATTTGGCGAACACTAACTTGACACCGGCATGCCTCCATTCTAGTCTACTCAAATTATTCTTCACTTTAATAAGGAAGTTACCCACCATAGTGTCGCCTTGGGCCAACACAGAATAATTGGCTAACATATGTGAAGCACTGTGGTCACTAAAAACGCTGGGAATAACCCCACTTTTGACCACTCTAGTAGACTTGTCTCTGGAGACAAAGACATAATCAATAATGGAGCACTGTCCTCTCCTAGTAAATGTGGCAAGATTAGATACATCCTGAACAAGAAAATCAAAAGCATTACACAAGTTATTACTAAAATAGGAAAGACAAGTAAATCTCCAGCATCCCAATCGCTACTAAAAGGTTGACAAAACGAGTCCAAGGGCTGGGACACAGTAAGAGACAAGGTGTCCCCCAAGCTTGGCATTAAAATCTACTGCTACCAATAGCTTAAATCTTCCCCCAAGAGAGAGAGGACAAGAAGTCAGGGAATCAATACCGTACAGAGCATCAAATTTCCTATTACACTTGGCTGAAAAATAATTGTTCTAAAAATTAACCACAAATAACCCCCCTTTCAAGGGCCATTTCAGGTAAAAAGCCTGGATAGGTCTACTGCCGCTATCAATGTGTGTTTTGGTGCAGCCCTGGGAACCCTTAAACCAGGCTAATAAGCCAACCCTAGCCCGCCCCGAAGATTGAAAGGTATGTTAAGCAACACTTACATAACTGTCACACAAGACATTCTCCGTAGCCCAGGTCTCCTGCAGCAAGATAGTATCAAATTGTTGGAACAAGTCCAGCTAGACCTTGGACCCCACCTTGGTTTCAACCCCTGCTATGTTCCAGCTAAGCACCCTGAGGTAGTGCTGCCCAATCAGCAATTTGATAGGGAACAGGATGCCTTGCCCACGCCCCTGGGAAAGCCTGGATAAGGCCACAGAAGCTGGGCTCCACTGTGCTCTACAGGGGGACGGAAGGCAAGGTGACTGATAGTAGACTGGTACAGTGCACAGGGTCCGACAGTTGATCCACCCCAGACAAGGTGGAGAGTGATACAAATGATTTGAAACCCTGAGTCCCAAGCTCTGCACCTCATTGGTTTGAGCCGCTCGGCACTGGGGCCAGATTGCAGTAAAAGTGTAAAAGGGGCAACTATTGGATCAGATTGGACTGAATCTGATCCCTGCTGGCCTGAGACACCAAGCTTTCCACAATCCTGGGCTGCTGGAAATTCACAGTGATACAGTCCCCCTTAAAGCTTTTGGGCTGTGAGCCCACCCACCTGCTTCTTCGCACTATTAGAATATCTCTGGCAGGACAGAAAGATAAGTTGGTTTCAGTGTTCAACCAGTGGGAAACCTTGTTTCTCAGTTTAATGATCGTTTCACCAATCTCCAGAGGCAGCACAGGGCCGTTATGCAAAACAACCACATACTGACTTGAGGCTGGTGGGAGATTTAATGTGGAGGACCCAGTTCTATGTGGTGGTTCCAGGGTCCCAAGCCCCGGGGGCAGGGACCTGCCCAGTGGAACAACCATTAGATCCACATGAAAAGTGGCCTTTGTAGCCACTGATTGGCCCAGATTTCCAATTCCAGTCTTTCCAGAAGCAGGGAGGCAGTCACCCAATCCCATTGTGGTGGGTGTAGCGGGCCTGCCAGAGTCAGTGTCATGGGGTCAATACTACCTTGCAATGCATCCCCCAGGGCAGTACACCCTCCTGCTTCAAAATTCTTGGCATCCTCAAGTCGCGACAGGTTTGAATTAACAGACACTTGCTGGGTCATAACTGGGGCTAGCTTGGCGCTCAAAACAGCATCAAATACCACTTTGAGCCGACTAATCATATCCCCCAGGTAGCTCAAACCCTGCCAAAAGGACACCTCAGTTGGCATGTCTATGTTAGTCTTGATGGGCTTCCCTTTAGAGATAACTGTCCTCCTCCTGCAATTGCACATTGAGTTAGAGCTTTGGGACACACTAGGCATCTGCAGAATATCAACATCAGGTGACGCAGTTGCGGTTGAAGTGCTGATACATGGCTCAGTGGGTAGCATATCCAGCAAAGGGGTGGCCTCAGCTTCAGGCTGTCCAGTGTGCACACAACAACCTTCCCTAGATATCGCATCCAAACTCAATCAACACATTAGGGACCCGTCCTCCGTCAGGGAGAGTCTGCGCTCACCAACTCAATTTCTTTACAGACAATCCCAACGGCACGAGCCCAGAAGCCTTCAATGGTAGAGACTTGGGCAGGCACTGGAGAGGGTAATGGGTTGCTGGAAATTGCCTTTCTTTCCCCCATGTTGAAAACAGTAAAACTATGGATGGCAATGGTACCCCAATAGAGTATAAAATTAGATTGATGGAAGTGAGGTACCTGCTACAGTCCAAGATGAAACCAAGGGGGGAGGTCCAGCCCAGCCTCTCTGGGCGTTGGCTGGTGCAGGACAGGCCCGCTCTGGGCCCAGGCTTTGTCTGGTGTGGCCTGCGCAGCGGATCCTCGAAATGCACTTTACAGTACTGGTAGCAGGCAACAGGCGTACAGGTCTCAGGGGCTGCCTTCACAGCCCCACTGAGTCCTTGGACACGTTGTCCCACTGCAATTCATCCCACACAGCAGGTTCTTGCAATGTGCTTTATAGCGCTGCTAGCAGGCAATAGGTGTGCAGGTGTCAGGGGCTGCCTCCCAAGCCCCACTGAGTCCCGGGATACATAGTCCCACTGCCATTTATCTCGCACATTGGGTCCTTGCAATGCGCTTTACTGTGCTGGTAGCAGGCAGCAGGTGTGCAGGTGTCAGGGGCTGCCTCCAGAGCCCCACTGAGTTCTGGGACACATAGTCCCACCATAATTCGTCCCCGGGGGCAAAACTATTTTCAACCATTGAGCGTTCTTCTGCATACCATCAGATTTCTCTTGTGCCTGAATCAATGGAGTTTTTATCACCTCCTTTAGCTGCTTTCAGTTTAAGTGCATGCCATTTGGATTGGCATCAGAATCTTATGTTTCAATTTTTTTTTTTAGCAAGGAGCATGGAGTAACATTTTTTCAGGACGAAATTCTAGAATTTGGAACAGATCAAAATGAGCATGATTCTAGGGTATTGAAAGTCTTAAGACTTTTGGAGAAGAAAGGACTTATAGTAGAGTATTCTAAAGGTAAGTTTCCAAAGAATAATAATATTTATTTTGGACACATTATTGAAGAGCATGTGGCTGGACCAAATACACATTAGTGAGTGCTACTCAGAATGTGCCTAGGCCAACAGGTAGGAATGATGTTCAGTCATTTTTATGAATGGCTGAGTTATTATTAACTTTGTGGAAAAAACGTACAATATTTGCCAGCTACTCAAAAGAATAACATGTTCCACTGGTCTCCTGAATGTGAAGACGATTTCTGTGTCATTAAACATGTAATTGTTAATGCTAATTCTCTCAAAGGTTTTAATCCATGTACTGAGAGTATCATCACTACTCATGCAAGTAACAAAGGACTTGGAGCAGTTTTATCTCAAGTGGACAATAAAGAGAGGGATTATGCAATTGCGTATGATTCAAGAGCCTCCTAGTGAGAAGTGCCAGATCGCTGAAAGAGAGGCTTTATCTTGTGTTTGGGCTTTAGGATATTTTAGATCCTTAACCTGGGGATAAGCCACGCTCAATTCATTGTGATCATAAACCTTTGGCTAAAATCTTAACAGAAGGTTGCATTAATGCATCGTCATGACTTGCTACGATTTCGATGGTCTTGCATGATTTTTGTTTACAAAATGGTTTACACACCTAGGGAGCACAACATAGTTGCTGATTTTCTTTCAAGAATGCCTGTTTTGTGGGAAGAATGTAAGGATGAAGAGTGGAATGGATTTCATGTGGCTTGGGTATTTTGCAATCAACAAAGATGAGTGGAAAACAGAATACTTAAATGATAATGTACTGAAAGAGGTGATGTTGCGTATTTTGAGTGGCTGACCTAAAAAAACAAATTTTAAGCAGTCATGTTAGACCTTTTTGGGAAGTAAGGTCAGAGTTAACAGTTGATAATGGAACTCTATTCAGAGGTGAGAGTGTTGTTCCTCCAAAGGGATTGTGCAATGTAGTTGTGGAATTATGCTATAAGGGTTATTTCGGAAAGTTTGGAACTAAATCTGCATTGAAAAAGTTATTTTGGTGGAGTGGAGTAGATTTAGGGGCGGAAAGGGTAAAAGAGGTTGTTTTACTTGCCCTTCAGCAGATAAATCACTATGGGGGTCATTCTTACTTTGGCGGGCGGCGGAGGCCGCCCGCCAAAGTAACCCCGTCAGAACACCGCACCGCGGTCGAAAGACCGCTGCAGTGATTCTGAGATTTGCCCTGGGCTGGCGGGCGGCCGCCAAAAGGCCGCCCGCCAGCCCAGGGCAAATCAACCTTCCCACGAGGACGCCGGCTCAGAATTGAGCCGGCGTAGTGGGAAGGTGCGACGGGTGCAGTGGCACCCGTCGCGTATTTCAGTGTCTGCATAGCAGACACTGAAATACTTTGCGGGGCCCTCTTACGGGGGCCCCTGCAGTGCCCATGCCATTGGCATGGGCACTGCAGGGGCCCCCAGGGGCCCCGCGGCACCCCCTACCGCCATCCTGTTCATGGCGGGTTTCCCGCCATGAACAGGATGGCGGTAGGGGGTGTCTGAATCCCCATGGCGGCGGAGCGCGCTCCGTCGCCATGGAGGATTCAGAAGGGCAGCGGTAAACCGGCGGGTGACCGCCGGTTTACCCTTTCTGACCGCGGCTGAACCGCCGCGGTCAGAATGCCCTTCGGAGCACCGCCAGCCTGTCGGCGGTGCTCCCGTGGCCGGTGACCCTGGCGGTCACCGGCCGCCAGGGTCAGAATGAGGCCCTATGTGCTTTACGGTCTCCTAGGATTGGGGGATTTATTCCTAAGAATCCGTGGGAGGTTGCGGCCATCGCATCATGGACCCTATAGGGTAACCGCAAAATAATTTAATTGTCTTGCTTGACTTATTTTCCAGATGACCATTTGTCAAAGTACTTGATAAAGAAGATACATATTCCGTTTTAGAATTTTTAGATTAAATTGTAATTTCCATAATTTTTCCAGCATCTATCATGGGACTACATCATTATACAATCCTAGACGTAATGGCATTGTAGAAAGATGTAACCATGCTATTAAGGGAATTATTCAGTTACCCATAAGGAATAATAAGGATTGGATCACTCAGACTGGGAAAACAGTTTGGGCTTATCGAGTAACCTGGCCATCTGGCTAGCTTCATGTGATCATGAAAGCAAGAAAGCAAAGATCAAAGTATAATATAATCCTGGTTGGTCATTTGACACTGGTGTGGAGCACTGCTCTGTGGAAGAGGTTACGGACAGAACGTTAAAAAATGTGTGACAACAGAAAAGGTTGCTATGATGCCAAGCATGGGGTGAAAGATCGAGATCGAGATTGAGATTGATGACTGGGCTCTTGTTAAGGATTGGTTTGCAAGGGGAGAGTGAGTTCTATGACCCTGCAGAGGTTGTGAATGTTTTACATAACAGAGTCAAGGTGAGGAATGGTAAAGTGAGGAATCTCAAAAGGATTGCTGTAGGGGCGAAGAATGAGATTAACACGTTGAGGTGCATGTGGAAGAGGATTTTGGTTGGCTCAAGGATGAAGAGACTGTTGATGCTCCAGGTAAATGAGTGTGTGAACATTACTGGGTCATACCACTAGAGATTGTGCCTGGTATTGTGATGCAAAAAGATGATGGTGGTACACCTATTATATCAGATGATGTTACTGTTCCAATTCGAGATACTAATGAGATGGGGGGTGATGGTGGTGGTTCTGACTCTAATCACATTGCTAAGAGGAGCAGGAAACCACCAGGTTGGATTAAAGGTGTGGTGTGTTACTGTCTGAGTCTGTGAGTGGGTGTGTGACTCTCGGTAAGTCTGTAAATACGTGTGTGTGAGTGTATTTTTTTTTTTTTTTTTAAACAGTGCAGCGACATTGCCCCGCCACACCCCAACACCACCCACCCAAAGTGTGTAAGGTCACGACGGAATCGCGAATCCTGAAGACGGCAAAAAAAAAAAAAATACATTTCAAACTAATTTCTTCATCCTTTGCACTTAATAATAATGGGGTCAGGGAACCTCTAACCTGATCCTTTCAACTATATTGAAGCCCTTATTTCAGCTCCAGGGACCATTTCCCAATGTAGGAAATGGCAGCAGCAACTTTTCACTCAAGTTGAGACCAGCCAATCAGTGCCCTTCTGTGGCGCATGGATGCGTGAACCCGCCACGAGTGGAGTGACAAAGCCACCGCGCCCCTAGATATACAAATTTGCTTTTCCTTTAACACCCACCAAACTACTGAACGGATTTACACAAATAACAAAAAGCGTAATCTGGGTACCGAAAGCTACCTTTCTGCCAAATGTGATGTAATTCCGTCCAGCAGATCGCGCTGTAGTCGTATTCAAAGCTCCTACGGGAATTAACATAAGAAATGCATATTTTTTTTTTTTTTACCCCCAAACCCCTTTTTTTTTCCTCGACCCCCTGCTTGACGGATCACCCCGAAACTTCCCATGCACAACAAGAATACTTGGAACACTTTTTCTGGACAATTTTGTGAAGATTCATCAAATGGTGCCAAAAACATAGACAAATCAAAAAATGCTTTTTCAATGGAACCTAGGTCCTAAATATTACTACTTACTGGCAACCACCAGTAGGTAATATACATATATGTAGATACACACATATATATATATATATATATATATACACACACACACACACACATCTCACACATACATCTCACACATACATTTGCAAGGAAGTGTAAAGAGCCACAAGCTTTGTGACAAACTTAGTGGAGGGGGCAGCGCAAGCCAAGGTCCCCACAAGCTGCTCATTCTCAGGGCACAGGAGGCTGCCAAAGCTTTAGCTGGAGATGCAGAGCAGA
Organism: Pleurodeles waltl; assembly: GCF_031143425.1. Classification (NCBI taxonomy): domain Eukaryota; kingdom Metazoa; phylum Chordata; class Amphibia; order Caudata; family Salamandridae; genus Pleurodeles; species Pleurodeles waltl. The sequence goes on along the minus strand of NC_090449.1, from coordinate 480,054,506 downwards.
TGGTGCCTCAATCTGTGTTTCCCGGCTGTTTCCTGGCTATAAAACTATTCCCTGATAGACTCTAAGGAGCCCATCATCACCTCCTGTGCCGTTGTGCTACCCACAGCTCTAACATACCACCAACAACAGTGAAGCATAAGTAAAGGGCAAGAATGATTCCTTCTCCCCAAGCTTAGCTGGATGCCAAAACTTTTGGGAGATGGCGAAAACTTGAGTGATCCTCATCTGGACATCTTAAACAATGAGAGTCCTTCTGTACGAGCAACTGAAAGACCTGTGAAGCAACACGAAAGAGATAGAGTGCAAGGCCTCACACCAGGAGGGAGATGCATAAGAACATAAACCTAGAGTTGAGCTTAAGGACAAGCAGGTATCAGAGCTGGACTTGAGGATGTTGTCAGTGGGAATCCACGAATACGTCTTGCAAAGGTACAATGTGCATCACTTTGAAACTTTCAAGATCTGCTCAATCAATGTGGGGGTAAGACTGTAACCTGAAGTGGCGAGGTGGTATGAAGTAGTCCGAGATGCAGAGGTTAAGATTCCGGGAGTGTGTGTGCTGACGCTTCACATCATGAGGGACAATTTTCTAGACAGAGATCATGTAAACCTTCACTGAGCAGTCTTGCTTTCTAAATAGGGCCATGAACTTAATGCCCCAGGAGCAGCAACAATTATTGTCGACCTTGAAAATCCTTTTCTTAGGGAGGCAGAGACGGGAGCAGCAGCCAAACAGGAACTTACATTTTAGGTGCAGAAGGATCCACAAATTGTCAACACAATGTCATGTGCCCAGAAGGTGTGAAGGGTTGGCTAAGGAGGGGAAGGAGTGGCTCTGGCGGTGTCTCATAGAATCCCCATCAGGAAACTGAGGCCTATACGTGATCTTCCAACCACATTCCTGAGGTCCTACACATTAGGATGGTGGAGCTGGCCAAAGGGCTGCAAACACTGTCGTAACAACGGATTGAAGAAGCTAAATGACTTAGACCCGCAAATAGCAGGATGATTGGGGGATGTATGTGCTCATGATGTTTCATTTTTTATGCCAGAGTTCTTTTCTCTAACCACCACTACCTTCCACCAGCTACTTTTTTTGTGCCATTGTTTTCGTAAGAAGGACACCTGTGGTTATACTCAAAGCGTGTTTGGTAACAGACTGCTTCTTTTAGCTTCGATTAATATGTGCAATTTAGTTGATACTAGGTGCCGCAGTAACTGATTATAAATGGAAATAATGTATTGAGTCGCCTTTGTCTTGCACTGTGGAGAGATCGTTCATAATGATTTTGGAAAAAAGACAAAAACATTTGAAAAATAAAGACATTTTTGTTTAGAAACTTGCTTGTACTATTCTGGTGACATCTGACTCCAGTAGACAGTAGTGGTGCTGCTGGATTAAAAAATTGAAGTACTCAGTTTCAACCCCTTTTTCACCCCTTATGTATCTGTGCTTTTTCCGCTTGTTTTAGTCTTTCTTTAACCCACTGTTGCTTGTTCTCGTTTTCACCCTGTGCCTCTGGGCTCATTTTCACATGTTTCTGCCACCTTTCTCTTTCACCCCTCGTGCCTTTTCTGTCCTTTTTACTTGGTTCTTGGGCCTCCTTCACCCGTTTAAAGCCTTCTTCCCCCCACTGTTGTGCTCCCCGCAACCCCCCTCCCATGCCTTTTTCCCCACCTCCTGCCACTCCTTACTGCCCCACGCTCTTCCCCCTCCCAGGACAAGCTAAATGGCAGCTGCGCTCATCTTCACCTGGATCGCATCCAGCAGCAGGAACCCTGGTCCGACCGCCCCCGAGCGATACTCTGTAGCGCTTCTTCTATCCCTCGACCTGGGATGCCAATCCCCCTGCTGCTATTACACCAAGCCCCATACCACGTTTGCAGCTTTCACCTGCACCACTTGCAACAACATACCCATATAACCCACGCAAGCACTAGCAAGACCTACAACACACTTATCATACACCTCTGCAAAACCAGCACCTCAACAGTCACTCTCATTGATGCTGCTCAACACATGATCTCTCAGCAAACACACAACCGAAATCTAAGACCAGCTGGGCAGCAATGCACCGAACCTCCTCTTCAACCCCACAGCGCTGCACAACATTGCCATGGCAATTCCAGAGTGCTACAAGATTGCACAACCGGATGGCCTTCAGAACGTAGGAAGAGGACTCATAGTCATTTACAAAGACTCAATCAAGTGCTCACCATCCATGGAAAGCACAACCCTATTTGTGAAACACCTGCACTTCGAAATGCAAATCTCCAAAAACCTCACCTTAAACTGAACTCTCGTCTACTGACCTCCCCTCCCCCAAAACACAAGCTTTGTTTGCCGACCTCATAATAAACTTTAACGTCCCCCCACCATGGTGCTTGTACTACAACCTCACCAAATGTGATACCATTATGCAAAGATGCTTTTAAAAAGTGAGCAGTACAAACGCACTTTCTTGATGACAGAGAACAGGGAGCAGAGGTAGACATCTTGGGTAGAGAAGCAGAACACCTTAGAAGAGAAAAGCTCAAGCAGCAGGTCGGAATTCCTCTTCCACAGCAGTCTGTGGAGGGTGCAGAGGATCAAAAGCTGCGTAGAATGTGGCTTCTGCACATGCCACTTGCTCTTTGGAAGGGATGGTGGGTGCAGGGCTTCACAGGCAGCAGCATCATCTTGGGGCATGATGCTCGTCTTGCTCATAAATATGTTTCTGAAATGCAATACAATAATTGTGCAATAGCTCGTTCTATCAGCCACTATCCTCCCTAAATACTGACAGGCCTGTGGCTATGATGGGTGCAAGACTCATGCTTTCACATTAGCTGTCCTTAAAATGTCCTTGTTGTTGTTCTGCATTTTGGAATCCATGGCACCAATGTTTAGTGTGTCAAAGTGGACGAGGCGAAAAGAAGAGGGGGTGAGGGGTGTCTCTGTCCGGTGAAATACTAAATACTAGAAAGCCTGGCCGACAATGGTGATGTATTGTCAGTGTTATATAATATTTTTATGTTGTTTGTTTGTGGCTTTAGTGCAGTGCTAAGGCTATCTCAAAGTGCAGGAAGGGGAGAGTAAAGGTGGGATAAGGGAAGAGGGAGTGAGGGAAGAGCATTGTGATTAGAAAGAGCTTCCCAAAAACGCCCCCAATCATTCAAATGTTACTAGACCTGCAGGTCGAGTAGCTTGAATAATGTGACTCAACCTAACCGTAATGTACTTGACTCAGAAACGGGTCTTAAATTGTGTGATCCTAGGCAAATATTGTATTTCACAGTCATCTTTTTCTTCATTCTCACATATGAGTGCACCTTCCAATATGTGAGTTCAGCATTTCTGCTGTGAAAAAAAAATCCTCTTTTGTTTGATTAAATACAATAAATGTTTGCTCTATGTATAATAGATCTAGCCCACAAACAGGGTACACATGACCCATGCATGACTTGCCTCTTAGTTTACTAATAGTTTTGCCATCAGGGCAAGAGTGTTTCTCAGTTTATGTGTAAACACTCACTTTTCCTAAATATATTACTAAAGCATGATTTGGTGGTGCACTGTCAGTTATAGACAATAAATGTCCAAGAAATGTCCAAAAACCTTCCCACTAACTTGCAGCTTTAATGGTAAAACTATCTGGTGTATTAACAATAATCTGTGAAAATTGGTTTTCAGAAAACATTTATCATCTGCACATCATCAAGTAAAGTGTTCTTACTTTTTTCATCCTACTAAAATATGTTTTTCATCACACAGAAGTACATAAAATGGTCTTTAGCAGCTGCTGAAATATATTTTGAAATGTGTGTAAAGTTGACTTAGTTATATAAATGCTGTGTGTTAGGGAAAACCTGATACCAAGAGCTTTTCATTTCACATAGGTCAGACAGTTCACCTTACAAAATCCTGGCACTCTGCAGTCACAAGGAAAAGTATTTGCACTGCAAGAAGAGAAGCCGACTTTTGACCTTCGCCTCTGAATAAAGAGCAAATGTGACAAGAATAAGATTTAAAGGCATCTTAATTGCTAATTCAGTTTCTGACTGAACTGAAAACCTGTTCTTTGTCCACTTGCCAGATGGGTAGAGTGGAATCTAAAAATAGCTTGACCTCATAAATTAAAACTTAGCTAGTGGTTGAGTCGATTTTTCGGGCCCTGTAGCTGACTGCAAGTTAGTGCATAATGGATAGCCAGTGCAGCTCAGGGAACAATATTGTATTGAGGCTCCTTCAGCTGGTAACACTGGTTGTACAACAAATATGGGTATATATATATTTTCTGAAATTCCCATTGTTTGGAGTCCAAGGACACAACATGCGATTTGCAGATAATGTTTTTTGAAACTCCATACTCTAGGCATTGCTTGTGATTTACCATTGGACAGTGTTCATTTATAAGATGACCTTTCTGTTACTGTTTACCTTACTTATCAGTCAGGAATCATTATGGTAGTTCACAAGCTGTATTAAAGCACAGTGTGCTTTTATTTGATGTTTGCGTATTTAACTAGTGGCACGTGAAGGTTGTTGGTAGAAAGGAAGCCCACAGATAAAGAGAAAGACATGTCAGTACATGGAAGCAATGGAGTGCCTCCAGTTGTCCTCATCTGTCCCAACAAGTAGGGTATCCCAGTGGCCTGGTCTTAGTTGTACTCACTCTGGTTATTCTTGCTCTCTCTGCTGCTCAGGAATAGGTGTACCCTTCTATATAGCTTCCGGTGATAATTTTTCTCTAACCTAGTTATTCTTCAGAATTTTGGCACCAAAACACCCCAAGTGCTTTCTTTTTTTATTTTGGTGAGATGACTGAAGCTGCAACTGTGAACACTGCATAAATATTGGTTACCTTTTTAAGTTTCTGAGCCAAGCAGAAGATACTCATGTTTTAGCTCTTTTAGACACAGCAAACTCCTGTCTACGCCGACCTGAAGTCCCTTGACTCTGCATTCACTTATACTATGTTTTCATCACAACTCTACATCCTGCCCTTTCCAAAAAGATGCATTAATCCAAGCAAAGTGTCACGGTTAGTATTGATGGATGAATGTATTTTTGGGCAGGAAGGTGGATTTGATTATTATTAGGAGTCACTGCAGCACCTACCTCTTCTTTGTTCATGCAAACTTAGCTTCAATATAAAATAGGAAAGCTGTCCATTTGTTTCTTGTAGTATGCGTTTTAAGTGCAGCAGTAATAGATTTTAGTGTGTATGAATGAAAACCACTGTACAAAACATACAGCTATAAATGCATGTGTTTTGGAAATAAACAACAAATGCTTATGTCAACAATGTTAAAAATATGTATGCCCTGTATTAATTAAAATCTAGTCCACCTAATGTTCAAGATACTGCAGCATGTGGCGAAGTCACTTTTACAAAAATCAGGGTCTGGGTTGTTTTGCATTTGATAGAGAGATTTTAACATTATCAGTCTTCAAGTCTTAAGATCTCTGCAGTAGGTGTGTTTATCGCCTGAGCTACACCTTACTAGTTTACTAAGGAATAAGCATGCAAGCAGTGTATGTGTGTAATTTTCATCTAAGGATCCCCAAGTTTTTTTGTTCAGTAGCGCCCAATTTTCTTTAGCACATTGTACCCAACCTTGTAATCAGTCAGTCTTTGCATTCACCACCCATCAATTCCACCATCATCTGCAATGACAGCACAGTACTCACTCTATTGATGAGGAGATTCTGTGGCTTGAGGTCTCTGTGTAGCACGTTCCGTGTGTGGCAGAATGCCAATCCCTTCAATAACTGGTACAGGAAAGACTGGAAGAAAAGACATCAGTGGGAGCATGTTAAGATAAGAAGACTGGTCAATGACAGGAGGCATGGAAAGGACAGAGGCTAGTGACAGCAGATAGATGGATTTTAAATCTAAAAACAATGTTACCTTTGAATTCAGAAGGGAAGAGTATGGTTCAGACTATCATGAGAACTGCAAAGAGTTAGGATTAGGGCCAGGAAAGAGGTGTCTGTGTTGGCAGTCCACAACTAGAAAAGGTAATTTATGTGTTGTTCATTCCTAAAGTGTTGTGAAGGCAGTTTTCTGAACTCTATCTTAGTACTGCTCTGGGTTTGGAAGATGTATAAAAAATACTTACTTGTCGTCCTGGTTCTGCATCACAAGACTCTTCGTTAAAGTCACAAAAAACAAGAATAATTCTCCAATGCATGTGTGGACTCCGGAACAATTCATCTTAGTAAATTTGTCTATATTGACAGATAGGGTGCAAATCTCCATATGATCATGCAGCACCCTCCAGGAGCCTATCACTGTAAGATTTGCCAGAAATGTAGACTAGCAAACTCAAAAAACACCCCCTCTAAAGACTGTATTGTGGCAATTACAATCCAAAATAGCTAACAGCTGTGCATTTACCTTAAACTTGGGGAAAAGTGCAGTCTAAGCTTACATTGACAATGTAGAACTACAACTATAAGTGACCATTTCTTCTGCATCATAGGATTTTGATTGATAGTCATAAAAGTTGGACTAGAACAGCAAGCTGGACCTCAAAAGCTCTCTTCAGCTATCGGGCTGAAGAAAAATAAGTTGTATTCTAATGGGTACATGCAATGCAAATCCAGATATGTTGTTTAATCGGGCAAAGAGATTTCTCAGCGTGGCCTGACCAATGTCAGAATCAGCCATAGTATGAAACAAGCCATCGGTGATAGGTGGAATGCTTGCAATTAGTCTAACCACTGGCAATCACTCATGGTAGCATTATTCTTTTCCTCAATAGGTCACCTCAGTTTGGACCCAGCCATATTCAAATCAGTCTTGACCCTGCTTCTCATGGGAACAGTCCAGCCCCAACTGCCAGGTCAGGTTCTCTCTGAACCGGAACACAAGCAACCCAAGACCAATTTCACCTTAATTATGGACTCGTCAGCCAGGTACAGCTTGGTTCCAGTGACACAGTGAGCAGGGGACTCACGTTTGGGTGTACCCATGACACTTAGGCCAGTACATGACACACATAAAAGGTGAGTAGAGGAATCCATGCAATTTGTCCAACCACTGGCAAGCACTCAGGGTAGCTTCCCAACCCATTGTTCTTTTGTATATCATGACACCTCAGTTTGAATCCAGCCATATGCAAAAACGACTGGACCCTGCTCCTCTGGTAAACAGTCCAGCCCCAACTGCCAGGCCAGGTCCTCCCTGAACCAGAACACAGGCAACCCACAGACAGTTTTGCCCTACTAATGGGCTCATCAGCCACGTACAGCTTGGTTCCAGTGACACCGTGAGCATGCAGTAGGGAATTATTCCAGTGATTAGGATTGTTAATGACACTCCTATGATGCAGAATCGTTTTTAACACCAAGCATTCTCAGCTCTGTGTGCAGTAATTCAGTTGCATACCTTTGTCTTTTCAGAATTTGCCGGTTCACTCCAGTTTCCTTACAGTGTCCTTGGATTTTAAATGAATGTTAATGTTACCTGAATTTGGTAAACAAATGGAAGGTAATCTGGACCATGGTGAGGGACCCACCTCTCCTACTGGCCAGCAAAGGCCATGGCATCCTCTCCCTTAATGAAGGCCTGCTAGCACAATTTAGAGATCCAGCTTGCCAAGCAAAAACTTCTAAGGCTATATTACCGCCGTGGTGGCTCCTCTGTAGACTCAGTGAAAGACTGCACAGGCACCATGTTGTTTGAGGTCCAGTGTACATTTGCATATTTTGCACAAACCTCCAAAGTGTCCTTGTCTAAAACAAACGAATCAACAGTCCTGATGCAGAGCAAGTTTTCGATCTGCACACAAGGGTCACTGATGGTTTTCACTACCTAGGACCGCCCTGCCTTGCGTACCTGTCTCGGGCTGGAAAATCAAGCGACTCTCTCTCCCTTTTTAAATGGGCTGGGACATTCATAACCGGTGCCTGGCTGACCAGTGGCAGGTAAGCTGCCAGGTCAAGTGTTTCTACAAGTGCAGTCAGCTGAGACTCCTCCAGGGGAAATCTTGTTCCTCACCTACCTCAAAATGAGGTGGGTGAATCCTGATTTATGATGGGGGGGATCCCTCTCTGCCTAACTATAATAGTCACCCTTAATATTCCCTGCTTAGTCTCGGTTTCCAAGTATCTCTACTGGTTACGGCCTGGCTATTTTTTAGTGTAAGGATTCGGTTTACTGATAGAATTTCAAAGATGGCACAAAAAAATAACCTACGTCATGATCTACTGTATCATTGGGGCCAATCCCTGTTCTCCATGCCTGTTACTGCTTGAGCGTTATTTCTTGCTTGATAGATATGAATGCACTGTTTCTCCTACAGAGTTGTAGAGGAGAGACTACAGAGTAAACACTAATACCATGGTCACATAGTAATGCTGAACAACTTCAAAGAAACAAATAGCTGTTATGCTGGTGAACTTTTAGAGAGATCTGGAGCAGGTTAAAGCTTAAACTAATGCAAGTACAGTTTCCCATAATAGCTACTCCTAAACAGGCTGCTGCTGTCAAACCTGCCAATCGGAGCAACAATCGAAAGCAGAGTGGAAACCACTCCCAGGGAGCACAGATAGCAAAAGATTGGCAGTTCACAGACGGTGCTGGAAAGGTACCCTAGAAATTAAAGACAGACCAATTAGAGCGGACATGCAAAAGATAGCTAGAGCCTTCAGAGTGAGAATGGGGCAACAGGTCAGTCGTACTCCAAATGAGGAGATCGGCTGCCTAATAAAAGTAACCATAGAAGGGTAGTTAGCAAGTCAAAGCAGGCATAGGAAGAGAGAGAAGTAGCTTAGTTATCAGGGCTCATCCCCCTCTATTTCTACCATGGGCCCTTTACCACCAATTATCCAGAAACTGGTGGCCCAAGGTGGGTGGAGAGCAGCCAGGGCACTACTCTGGCAAAAGAGAAATCTAGAAAAGAGATTTCCTGAAGCAAATGCTTGCATGGCAAAAAGAGAAAACATGATAAACATTGTGCCTAGGTTGGCTGTGCTCTAACTTAAAACAAACTGAGAATAAGAGAAGGGCATATGCAAAATAGGCAATTGATGCCCATGTAGTGAATCTCTCATGGAGGGCATGAAGGTTCATGGCACACACTCACCTTTACTATTTCTGGATCTAGATCTCCATTGCAACTGTCAAAATATTTCTTTAGATCCTGTAGGAAATGTAAGCAAAGACAAATTAGAGGCCCACAGTGAAACAAAAGAACTACGGTTAAAAAAAACAATACTGAAAGAGGCCACAGAACCAAAAAGGACTTGTGCAAACGTGTTGTTGTCACTAACCCAGAAACAAAAGCCTTGACAGTAACAGGGAAATCCATACAGTAATCATGCTTGACTTTAGCTGTGAAAGCATCACCACAATCAATGAAGTTCAACCAGGGCTTTGAAGTACACTAAAGCAGAGTCTATCTTTATATATGGTTTATGTGATCTCACAAAGGCACTTACACTGTGAGAAGAAAAAAAACAAAATTACATAAGAGGTCCACTAGGGGATCAGTGCCTGGCTTTTCCGGACAGAGACACTTGCTGAATGAGGACTTGGTCTGTGGATCCACAGAGACATCACCCATCCACATACAGTCAGCTTGTATGGCCAGAGTTGAGGACAGGACATACACCTTGAATCATCAGAGTGGGTTGAGACTGAGGGTCCGGTGCCCAGGATGGACTGCTGGCCTTGGGAGCTGCACTGGGGACTGCAGAACCTACACTGGGAACTGAGGAAATTCAAAGATGCACTAGAAAAGGTAGGAGCTTCACAAAGGAATGGGTCCCCCTGTCCTTCAACTTCATTCTCCGAACATCCAGGAGGTCAGAGGAAAGGATGGAGCACAGCACATCAGATAAAACTATTGGGGTGGTTTTTACGGGGTCTGGCGCTCACTGGCCTTCTAAATGGAGTCCGTTCGCGGGCCGGAGATTATACGGAAGTAGTCACTGGATACGCTTTGCATCGGAGGCGAGTAGAGGCATCTGAAATACTAGGGAGATATTGAATACATACTGATGAGAGATAAGCGGAATGGAGTTATCAGGTATTAAAATTAAGGTCTGCTATGATCAAAAGGTAACTCATTACGGTTGGTTTCATTGTACAGAGGATATAACTTGTGATACCGAGGTTTATAAAATAAGGATAATCAGGAAGACGGTTATAAAAAGAAAAGACTATATTGAGATGTAACAATGGTGGACAGGTAGCGTCCTTTTTGGTTATATTATAGATTCAACACAGATATAACTAACAACCCCTCAGTTAGGGGGATGGGTTTCCACTGGTGTGTGCATGCCTTAAAATAAATAATGGGGACATCTGGTTTGAAATATGAGAGTCTATCACTTTCAGGATAAATGGTGTTTAATATTCACAAAAGAAAGTAAATATGTAGAGCACTAATTAATTATGGTTTCCACCTAAGGCACTCGAATTGAATTAATAGGACAGGGAGATTTATGTTATTTTAGATCGATATGCACTTAAAGATTGTATAATATATATAATTTACAGCCATAAAAAGGGGGATACAGTCGGAATGGGCTGAACTTCTAAGAAAACAACTTCTATGCCAGATTGTGCTCCCCAAGAAGGCGATCTGGCAAAGTTGGTAGCACAGTCAAGTACTCCTTGGTACGGTACACTAACACTGGGGTGGCCTTCCAGCAGGAATGAAGGACTGAAGTGGGTTAAGCAGGTTCCAGAAATTTCTGGTGCTTTTGCTTCTTTTTGTGTCTCTTGTGCTTTGGAATGGAATTTGGTGTGCCCGAGCACTGAGAAACACCTCCTTCCTGTCAAAGGCTTCCATTTGCTGACTGGTTGGAATATCCTTTTCAACAGCTAGTTAATTTAAAACCCCTCTTCCCACATAACCCTTCCCCCCCACCCCTACAATAACATGTAGGGGGTTATTCCAACTTTGGAGGAGGTGGTAATCCGTCCCAAATGTGACGGATTTACCACCAGCCGTATTACGAGTTCCATAGGATATAATGGACTTGTAATACGGCTGGTGGTATATCCGTCACTTTACCGTCACTTTTGGGACGGATTACCACTTCCTCCAAAGTTGGAATAACCCCCTTAGTCTTTTCTTTTTATAACCTAATGGTCTCTCTCACAAGTTTACTTGCTTATGGTCTGTTTTACTTATTGTCTCTTGTTCGAGGTAAAGTGTAGTTGCACTAGAGAAGACTGTTAAAAACATAATAAAAAAAAACTACTTAGCACTGACTCACTCGGACTGTTGCCCTGAACACCACCAAGGAAAATCAGATGGATCTCTCAGGGCTACCCCAGGAAATAGGCTCAACCGCTCAGCGCAACAGGTGTGCAGAGTTGAACCTTGGAGATTGCTTTAATCGTTCACTGCAATGGCACCCACACCCAAAACGAGAAGTTGGGCTTGACCAAACACTATCAAAGCTATCTCCGGACCAGTGGGGGTTGTCATTATGAGGAATCCTCTGGTCACGTGTTTCATACATTTTACACCTCAACCGTAACAAGCAGTTCCAGGTGGAACTAGTCATCAGGCATCGTCGGTTCAACCACACACCTTTACTTCCTGGAGTTATTCATGCCACTTACATGGGGCTAGTGAGAATGACCAACATGAGGTGTGGTCCTGGAGGAGTCTGCCTTGCTCGCTCACAGACAGTAAGGGTGCCAGATACCATGCCAAGTAGCAAGATCGCCCACTACTTTCTTTAACTCTTCTGCTTGGTGATGAAATCCACAATATTCTTCAGGATTGGCGCACACTTTCTTTGCATGCATGTTCCAGATATATCACCTACCGATACCATACAATACACAAGGGTGAACCTGATGATCACTGCCCAGGAACGAGGCGAGGAAGATATGCAGTGCAGCTATTGCAAATGAAGAGGCGATGGCATGGCTTAAAGATAAACAGATGCAGCATACACTACCTAACCTGAAGGACCAAGTAGATAATAATGACAACAATACTAGGCTTGTATTGTACGTACTGCATCATAACAAAATCTGATGTTTCCAATCTATGGATATAACAGATGTTACCGTTACCGAAATTGTGATAATTAATTTACTATAATTGATGGAGGAGGCTTGCTGTGATTCTAACTGGGGCCTACTGATCATCACTCGATAATGGTGAGATTTCAATTCACTGAGCCATCTTGCCAGTAGTGGGGGAAAAAGGAAAAAAACAGCAATGAGTATACACTAAACATTGGTACGAGAATAGAGGTTAGTCACAGCTAAGAATTAACTAAATATGACAGAAGCAAGTTCCAATCAAGAACCGTGGGGAGAAAAAAGGGAACTGGCAAGAAAATGCATCCACATAGATGGAGGTGTGTACCGCGTATGATGTATGAAACAATGTTCAATACTGCATGAAAAGCTCTACAATAACACAACAATAGCAGCAGTCTCTGTTCATGCGACTGGGTGCCAGGGATAAGCGGAAGCTGACAAGGGAAAACAAGCAATGTCCTAATAGTATCTGCACATTTATCAATTTTTAAGTGTTGCATGGCTTGCAACGTAAAACAGTACTGTCTGAATGACCATGAGAATAAATAGTGCTCAATTTGACAAAATAAAATAAACAAGTAAGTGCAGGCTTCCAAATTTGTTCTTGGGAGCCCATCGCCTACTCTGAAGACTGCCAGGGTTGCCTACTTCTAATTCTATGACATTTCTCCTTCCCCCATCCTACACTTCCAGTGTCTTTACATTCATCTTGTGGGTCCTTTTTCATACTTCTTCCTTTGACGCTGTATTCCTATTTTTCACTTTCTCCTTCTGCCTTTCTCTCTTTTCCTGAGAGAAAGTGTGATGATGCAAAATAAGTCCCAGTCACAAAAATGAGTGCCAGCCTCCACCACCTACGACCATTTGCACAAATTAAGCAAACAAGCTCCAAGAACATAGTTAGAGAAGTCATCTCAGCGTACCTTTGGTTTAAGTTGAGAAACTTGTTTAGAATTTCTGACCAAAACTCCTTGACCAAGCCTTGTAAAGTATAAAAAGTGAAAGCAGAAGTCAATACTCTACCAATTATAATAGGATGAGGAACGGATGTTGATCCAATGTACTGCAAGAAAAATGGAAACCAGAGATAAGGCAATCCAAGGGGAAACAGGAACAAAACTAGCCAGCACAAGGGTATCTGCTATCTAAGATTATGGGAAAGGTGGTATAGGTGGGTTTCTGTTTTCAGATAAGACAATCAGTGGGGCGTGGCTGATCGGGCCAACATGGCGGATGCTTAGTATCAGAGCTCCGCCGAGGCCTTAATTAATCCTGAGTAAATCAACATCCTCCAGGGTGCTAAGAGTGCGATCCTGAAGCTGCGGAGCTGGGTTGGCAGTTAGGACCACCCGGTCGAGAGGAAGAGCCGCAAGATGAACCCATACGACCGGGGCCCAACGCGAGTGTGTTCCGGAGCTGGGCCGGGCCAGGGTCACGAAGCGTGAGCAGCGTTGGGCAGAGGCGAGGAGAACCGGACCCCGGTAGATGACCCCGGGTGAGTCGTAGGCTAAGTGCTGCTTGCTGCAGATGAGACGCTGGGCTCCCTTGGCGGCTCCCGGGGGAGCGACGACCCGGTTGCCGAGATCTGCGGAGGGAGGCCGATGGGACCCAATAAAACTCAGCATCTTCCCACAGCCGGGGATACGATCTTGAAAGTGCAGAGCCGGGCTGGCCGCCGAGACCACCGGGCCGGATGGAAGAACTGAAGTGACGAATCCGGGTGACCTGGACCCGGCGATCATGTGGGCCCGGACTGGGCCGGCCCGGGGTTACGAAGCGCGAGCAGCACTGAGCAGAGAAAAGGAGAGCCGTGACAATGAGTGACCCTGAGTGCGGCTAAGGCTGAGGCTACGTGCTGCTTGATGCAGCTGGGGCAGGGAACTCCCCTGGTTATCCCCGGAGGAGAGACGACCCAACCGCCGAGACTGGTGGAGGGAGGCCGGCCAGGAAGGCCTCGGCTGGGCCAGACCAGAGTTACGAAGCACGAGCAGCGTTGGGCAGAGGTGATGAGAGCCGGACGCCGGTGAGTGACTCCAGGTGAGGCTGAGGCTACGTGCTGCCTGCTGCAGCGCGGAACTCCCCTGGTTGCCTCCGGGGGAGCAACGACCCAGTCGCCGAGACCGGTGGAGGGAAGACGGCCAGGAAGGCCCCGGCCGGGCCGGACCAGAGTTACGAAGCACAAACAGCGTTGGGCAGAGGTGAGGAGAGCGGGACGCCGGTGAGTGACCCCAGGTGAGGCTGAGGCTATGTGCTGCTTGCTGCGGCGTGGAACTCCCCTGGTTGCCTCCGGGGGAGCGACGACTGGGCTGCCGAGACCGGTGGAGGGAAGCCAGCCTGGAGGCCCAGACGGGGCCGGACCAGAGTTACGAAGCGCGAGCAGAGTTGGGCAGAGATGCAGAGTGCTGGATGCCAGTGAGTGCCTCAAGGTGAGGCTGAGGGTACGTGCTGCTTGCCGCGGCAGAGGCGTGGAACTCCCCTGATTGTTCCCGGGGGGGCGACGACCCGGCCGCTGAGATCGGCAGAGGGAAGCCCACCGGGAAGGCCATCTAGCCCACAGCAACACGAGTCCCGAATGTCTTCCAAGGGTAAGACCAGAAGCAAGACATTGCATTGTAATCCTATAAGTACACAACAGAAAGAAACCATAGGGGACTTCGCGCAACCAACGGCCCAGGCAACCCTGGAGAAGATCCTGGGGGCCATTGAAGACACAAAAATAACTTTACGACAAGACATTAACCAAGTGGCAGTGGAGCTGGGGTTGCTGAGGGCAGATCACACCAAACTGGCAGGCAGAGTAAAAGCTACAGAGACAGATATAGCAGAGCTCACTCCGAAGCACGAAAACCTTGCAGCCTCAGTTCTACAGTTGACAGACCGGGTACACCGCCTTGAACACTGCGTGGAAGATGCAGAAGGCAGGAACCGCAGGAACAACATTCGGGTGGTGGTCCTTCCGGAGGGAGTGGAAGGTTCCGACATGGTGGAATTCCTCGAAGGATGGCTACGCACAGTAGTGGCGCCGGATCACCTTACGGCCTTTTTCTCCCTGGAGAGAGCACACCGTGTCCCCTCGAGACCTTTGGCGCCAGGGAGGCCACCGCGGGTGGTGGTAGCGAAGTTAATGCATTATAGGAACAGGGACTGTCTGCTCTGTGGAACAAGCCAGAGAAGCGGGACCGTTTGAAGTTGAAAACAGCGCGATGACGCTATTCCCGGACTTCACCTTGGAAGTCCAGTTGAAACGTGCCTCGTTCTTGTCCGTGAAAAACGCCCTCCGCGAGGAGGGGATCCAGTACTCACTCCTCTTCCCGGCCAAACTTCGAGTGGTGCTGGATGGCAAAACTGTGTTTCTACAATCGCCAGAGGAAGCATGGGAATGGTTGGAGTCGAGGGGCCGGACAGCGGGCCGCCACGAACAGCCCAGACGAGCCGCCCGCAGATGTAAGAAGAGACAGCGCAATAGAGAGCGGCTGCCTGCGGGGCCAACCAGGGCCCAGAGAGAGTCAGCGAAGATAGAGGCCCTGGATGCGGTGGCCTCAGTGTGCGGGAGTGCGCCCTCGCAGGTCAATAGTGCAAAAGACTCGGACGCGGCGTCAGTCTCTTCAGAAGGAGGCTCCAGCGACCTCGGCGACGCCCCTAGAGTGACCCCCCAAACATCGGATGAACTGGCATAAGTGTCTTTCCGACTGGCACTGGAGGATAACAATACTTTATTGAAGAGGCCTTGATGACCTCGCAGCCACCCCCTCAACCGGTTTCTCGGCCACTCAATCGGAATGGCGAGAACTCAATCTGACTTGTTGTTATTACTGCACTGTTGCAATGTTAACTGGGCAACCTACAGTTTGAGAGGTGCCCTTGGGTTGGGACGTTGGGGTTTACAATTTAGTTCCTTGATGGTGGCACTGAGGTTACAATTTACTCACATTAAACTTAACGAGGAGGGTAGGGAACTAAGGCACGGGAAGGAAAGGGGGAACAATGTGGTTCACCACACACCGACATGGCTAGTTATTCATTCTTGACCTGGAACGTCAGGGGACTGGGTTCGCCCTCTAAGAGACATTGTGTACTCTGGTACTTGAAAAGAAGGGGGGTACATGTCGGCCTACTGCAAGAAACCCACCTCACAGCTAATGAGATTGATAAATTGAAGCGCAGATGGAGGGGTCAGATCTTCGCTACTAAATACTCAGCCTACGCCAGGGGAGCATTAGTGTGGATAAGAGCGGGGGTTCCTTTTGAGGTTACATCCACCAAAATTGACCACGAAGGTAGGTTTGTGATGGTGGGGGGCCTCCTACACGGAGTACCAACTACCCTATGCAGCATTTACGCCCCCAATCAGGACCAAATCCCCTTTTTACAGCAATTATCTAGACATCTTACATGTAGAAATGGGGAGGAATTAGTAATCGGAGGAGATTTCAACAGTGTGGTAGATGTGGACATGGACCGCTCCACCCCGCCACTTAAGGGGGCGATAACACATAAAATAGCCAGCCACTCCAAAGATTGGATGCTGAGTTGGGAACTGATAGACGCTTGGCGTGCCCAACACCCGACAGACAGGGACTACTCATACTATTCTAGCTTACACCGCCTAGGATAGATAGGATCCTATGCTCTGCACAGGCTACACAAAATGTAACTCACACGGAATACCTAGGTTGCACCCTGTCCGACCATAACCCCTTATTACTTGTATGGAAAGCAACTGAGGATAGGCCCCCCATTCTGTTGTGGAGATTACGTCCTTCGGCCCTGGAGGACCAGTCATACAGAGAGTCACTCCGCTCCCACATAACAGATCATGTTACCCTTAATGCCAGATCAGCCACATCTAGGGCCATAGAATGGGAAACCCTCATGCGGTGGACTAGGGATATGGGCGAGCAAAGGGGTTAGAACTCTTGGAGACTTCTTTCAGGGAGGAATACTGAGATCATTCACCGATTTGGTAGAAAGAAATCAAATACCGACTGGGCAGTTCTTAACCTACCAACACCTGACTCACCGTATTAAAATAAACTGGGGAACGATCAATGCAGAACCAGAGACACGCAATATCATACATATCCTCCTGACTATGGGCGAGGATACCCACCTGGTCGCAAAACTGTACAGGGCCCAAAATGACTGCACTCTGACCCCCCTCCAAGCCCTTCGTGAGAGATGGGAAGGGGCACTGGGTAATACTCTGACAGAGGCTGAGTGGAAGAAAGCAATGGCATACCCTAGGACAGTAACCAGGAACACACGTCTAAGATATATACAATTTAATTATTTGCACAGAACATATCTCACACCGCATAGACTAAACATAATTTTTGGGGGAGACCCCAGAACATGCCCCAGATGCAATGAACTTGATGCAGACCTGGACCATATGCTATGGCATTGCCCGGATATCCGGAGAGCCTGGGAGGTGATATTGGGCGAACTCGAGAAATTACTGGGTGTCAAACTGCCGCAGACCCCGTCGCTGTGCTTGTTGGGACTGCATTCGGGATTGGCGCTGGGTGCAGTAACTAACAGATTTCTGGACCTGGCACTGGCACTCTACAGGAGACAAATAACACTAAACTGGAAAGCTTCTAGCTCCCCTCCATTAGAAGTCTGGCGACGTGAAGTCACGAAATGGGCCAGAGCGGAACTCCAGGTCTTGGAGCGCAAAGAACTGAGGGGACTGCGCCAGAAACCCACTGCCCCTTTATGGGAGGAAATATTAAGAGGATGGGAATCTCGAGATAGCGACGAGGAAACACAGGGAGAGTAGCCGAGACACCATCTGGCCAAGTGTAGTTAGATAGACCAGAACTCATAAACATGCACTACGAACAGAAGGGGAAGATTGGTGAACCTAGCACAGAACGCAGGATAGCCAAGGAGGGCAGTACCCACAAGAGAGTGAGCGACACTATATAGCTCTGATCAGGAGCCAGCCCAGGTACACACAGACACGGCCAATAACCTCCGAGCAGACAGCTGAGTTTAAACTTAACAAGAGAACCCCAATCCCCAGCTGTCTAGTCCTTAACCCACCCTAGTAGGAGCATTCACCTCAACTAACCACCATCATGTAAATAGTTATTATGAAAATCTATTGAGAAGCTGCATAGACCAGGAATATGCTCAAGCAAGTACTATCCACAGTTCGGAACAGCACATTAACTGTTGGTAATAATTAATGTGGACTACTGCACAAGTTATAATTGTATTAATAATGTATTAAAATAAAATGACAATAAAATACTGTTTAAAAAAAAAGATAAGACAATCAGTTTGAGAAACACATATGATCGCATATTACATCATGAGCTGAACCAAAAATGAAATCAATGAAGGCAATAAACAACAATGTGTGATTAATAACACTATTAGGATTGCCAAACACAGCCGTTGACACTTTGTAGTCCTTGTATGTTCCTCCATTACAAACATAAAATGAATAGAGACTAAAGTACGTATTGGTATTTTATAATGTTGTGAACTGAGCTGGCTGTACGTTAGTGGGATCTGTTGGGAAGTGATAAAAGAATGTGTACATAACTTGGGGTAAATGGCAGTGAACAGTGCTTAGACTTCCCTAGGATGCCCATGCCCCAACCTAGCTGCTTGTGAGGCTTCGCTAAGGCATACATATTCTAAGCATTCACATACAGACTTAGTCACTCAAACCCAGTACAGACAGGAATACTTTGCAATGGACGAGGAATATATACAGACATTAAGAGGCTTTCCTGAAATTAGCGTAAAGTCAGTTAACCTCTAAGTACAATAAATTAATTAAGTGCACATTCACTTGTCTTTCAGTCTTCACTGATGAAGAAAAACTAAAATGTTTTAAATATTGTTTTGCAATGAATATATAACCCGAAATAAAGCAAATCATCCTACCCTCTCCTCCCTTTTCAGCTCACTGATGAAATCTCTCCACCACACCAACAAACCTTCTAGAACTGTTGAAAAAAATGAAACCCAAACACATTTTTTACATTATAACCAACAGCCAGCACAGCTGTTCACAAACCCTTCTAACCTCAAGAATCGTATACTCCACTGGCACCCTCACTACTTTCTGACAGATGCGAGAGACCCTCACACTATGTTCTCAAATGCACAAGTGTGCATTCTTAACATTCAATAGTTTACTTGCAAAATAGCCCAAAGATGCACTTTCTGGCTCTCGTTCTCTGAAAGTCTTGACATAAGGCAGTTTACAAGCACATATGAACACATTCTCATTTTACAAGGTCAGTGGAGTGTACAGCGTGCCTCACCTGGTCGCAGTATTCAAAAACAAGGGTAAGCTTCTTGTCACTGTGCAGGACATCATGCAGTCTGCACCAAGGAAGGAGAAAATGCAGATCATCAGATCGGGATTATCAACAATACATTTGTAAAGAACACAAAATAATATATGCATCTAGTGTGCACGTGTTCTATTAAAACAAAACAAAAATATTGTTCCAATGTACTGAGGTGTCAGAAAGCGGTCATAAGCTGCTTGTGACCCAAATCATAAATGGCCACAAAACAACATGTAAAGACTATTATCTTCTCATGTCCGACTGTTAATTTGTGCCAGTATTCGATAAGTGAAACTCCTTGAATCTACAAGCTAGGTAGAAAGTTTCTACATATTGACAACTTTTGCATAGATTCTTTATATAGGCTATCCTGCTGAACTCTGTGTTTAAGGTATCCGCTCTCTTTATGCACCCATTCTATAAATGAAAAGCTCCAAACACTTTTTTCCCTGCACACATTAGCCCACAAAGACAGCAAAACACACAAAAACATTTCCCTTACCGGACAATGTTCTTGTGTTTCAGCTCCTTGAGCAGACAGATTTCTCGCAAGGCTGAACTGGGCACTCCCTGCAAAAGACAGAGACAGAGTTGGTCCACTTTGAAGAATGCCCACTCTGTTTTTAACAACTTCTCCACTCAGTAAGCTATTTACCAACATATTAACAGCAACATCATCATAATATACCTGTCCATACAGTCCCAATGGCGGCTTTTACTCTTTTTACTTTTGCTCATCCACCTGAAACAAAATGCCTCCAAAGACGATAAGATTATAAACCGATTTTCAAACCTATATCACCCTCCAAAAGAAAGGTTAATTCTCTATTAAGCTTAATGAGATCATCCTCTACGACTCGATATCACCCAAATCTCAGAAAAAGTTAACAGGTATGAAACAATGATCTTATTTATGTAGTGTTTATTCCAAAGAGTGGAGAGAGCAGGTTTCAATCTATTCCCCTATCACGACTTCTGTGCTCTTTGGGGAACTTTAATGCACTTTGCACTCACTTTTCAGGGTCTTGGGGTGGGCTATTTTTCTAACCCTCACTGTTTTCTTACAGTCCCAGCGACCCTCTACAAGGTCACATAGGTTTGGGGTCCATTCGTGGTTCGCATTCCACTTTTGGAGTATATGGTTTGTGTTGCCCCTATCCCTATGTGCCCCCATTGCATCCTATTGTAACTATACATTGTTTGCACTGTTTTCTAATACTATACTGCATATTTTTGGTATTGTGTATATATATCTTGTGTATATTTGCTATCCTCATACTGAGGGTACTCACTGAGATACTTTGGCATATTGTAATAAAAATAAAGTACCTTTATTTTTAGTATATCTGTGTATTGTGTTTTCTTATGATATTGTGCATATGACACTAGTGGTACTGTAGGAGCTTCACTCGTCTCCTAGTTCAGCCTAAGCTGCTCTGCTAAGCTACCATTATCTATCAGCCTAAGCTGCTAGACACCCTATACACTAATAAGGGATACCTGGGCCTGGTGCAAGGTGTAAGTACCCCTTGGTACTCACTACAAGCCAGTCCAGCCTCCTACATTGGGGGTGCAGCGGTGGGATAAGTACTTTGCAACTACTTACCACTTTTGTCATTGTACTTTTCATAAGAGAAAAATATACAAAACAAGTTCAGTGTATGTACACCTAACCAAAAAAAGTTTTGCTTTTCTTTTCTCACTTCTTTTCTAAGTGCTGAAAAGTACCTCTAAACTTTCTAAAAAGTTCTTTAAAAGTTTTTTTTTCTGTCTTTCCAAAAGTTCTGAAAAACTTCTCACTTTTTCTATCCCTTAAACACTTTCTAAAAATGTCTGGCACAGGCCAAACTGTTGATTTGTCCAAACTTGCTTATGATCACCTTAGCTGGAAAGGAGCAAGGAGTCTCTGCATAGAAAGAGGTTTAAGTGTAAGGAAGAATCCCTCTAGAGAACTGTTAGTTAATATGCTTGTTGAACAGGATAAAGCCAGAGGTGGCACTTCTGGTGAGAAATTAGCTGATGGTTCCCAATCTGACCCTGGGGCACCCCTAGCAAAAGATTTAGAAGGGAAATTTCCTAGCCTGCCCATTAGCAGACCACCTAGCATAGCTGGTACTGATGTAGAGTCACATCACAGTAATAGTGTTGCCTCACATCACAGTAAGAGTATTCCTTCTCATCATAGTAGAAGTGCTGTTTCTGTTAGCCAGGCTGTTAGAGTGCCATCTGTTAGGGACAGGTCTCCTTCTGTTCATTCTCACCATACTTCTGTTTCAAGGCATGTCCCACCCACCCACCCTGACGACAAAGTGTTAGAAAGGGAGCTCAATAGATTGAGAGTGGAACAAACCAGACTGAAGCTCAAGAAGCAACAGCTGGATTTAGATAGACAGAAAATTGGGTTAGAAACCCATGGTGGCAGCAGCAGTATTCCCAATAGTCATCCTGCAAGAGAACATGATTCTAGGAATCTGCATAAGATAGTTCCCCCTTATAAGGAGGGGGATGACATTAACAAGTGGTTTGCTGCACTTGAGAGGGCCTGTGTTGTACAGGATGTCCCTCAAAGGCAGTGGGCTGCTATCCTATGGTTATCATTTAGTGGAAAGGGTAGGGATAGGCTCCTTACTGTGAAAGAAAGTGAAGCCAATGATTTCAAAGTTCTTAAGAATGCACTCCTAGATGGTTATGGCTTAACCACTGAACAGTACAGGATGAAGTTCAGAGAAACCAAAAAGGAGTCTTCACAAGACTGGGTAGACTTTGTTGACCATTCAGTGAAGGCCTTAGAGGGGTGGTTACATGGCAGTAAAGTTACTGATTATGAAAGCCTGTATAACTTAATCCTGAGAGAGCATATTCTTATCAATTGTGTGTGTGATTTGTTGCACCAGTACCTGGTGGACTCTGATCTGACCTCTCCCCAAGAATTGGGAAAGAAGGCAGACAAATGGGTCAGAACAAGGGTGAACAGAAAAGTTCATTTAGGGGGTGACAAAGATGGCAAGAAGAAGGATGGTAAGTCTTCTGACAAGGGTGGGGACAAATCTAAAAATGAGTCTTCATCAGGCCCACAAAAACACTCTGATGGGGGTGGTGGGCCCAAATCCTCTTCAAATCAAAACAAAGAAAATAAACCATGGTGCTATTTATGTAAAATAAAAGGCCATTGGACAACAGATCCCAGTTGTCCAAAGAAAAGCACCAAGCCTCCTACCACTACAACCCCTGCTGCTACACCTAGTGCCCCTAGTAATAGCAGTGGTGGTGGGAGCAAACCTACTAATAGCCAATCCAAGGGAGTAGCTGGGCTCACTTTTGGTAACTTAGTTGGGGTTGGTCTTGTTAGGGAGACCACAGAGGCGGTGTTAGTCTCTGAGGGGGCTATTGATTTAGCCACCTTAGTTGCTTGTCCCCTTAACATGGATAAGTACAAGCAACTACCCCTAATAAATGGTGTTGAGGTCCAGGCCTACAGGGACACAGGTGCCAGTGTTACAATGGTAATAGAGAAACTGGTCCACCCTGAACAACACCTACTTGGTCACCAGTACCAAGTAACCGATGCTCACAACAACCTGAATCTGACATCGCAGGAAAAAGTTAGAGTAAAACGTGGAGAAAAATGGCTGTTTTTTCACCGCAATTTCAATATTCTTTTATTTCAGCTGTTATTTTCTGTAGGAAACACTTGTAGGATCTACACAAATGACCCCTTGCTGAATTCAGAATTGTGTCAACTTTTTAGAAATGTTTTCTGGGATCCAGCATTGGTTTCTCACCCATTTCGGTCACTAACTGGAAGGAGGCGGAAAGCACAAAAAATAGTAAAAATGTGGTATGTCCCAGTAAAATGTCAAATTTGTGTTGAAAAATGGGGTTTTCGAAATCAAGTCTGCCTGAAAGTTGGGAAGATGGTGATTTTAGTACCGCAACCCCTTAGTTAATGCCATTTTCAGGGGGAAAACCACAAGCCTTCTTCTGCAGCCCTTTTTCCCCATTTTTTTTTTTTCTTTAAACGAAATTTTCACTGTAATTAGGCTAATTTCGTGGTCTCTTTCAGGGAAACCCACAAAGTCTGGGTACCTCTAGAATCCCAAGGATGTTGGAAAAAAAGGACGCAAATTTGGCGTGGGTAGCTTATGTGAACAAAATGTTATGAGGGCCTAAGTGCAAACTGCCCCTAATAGCCAAAAAAAGGCTCTGCACAGGAGGGGAAAAGGCCTGGCAGCGAAGGGGTTAATGAAGTCCAGGGCGTGGACGTGCCGCTGGCGCACTAAAGGCAGGCCTGTCCGCGCCGGACCATGGCCAGAACCCCTGCCCGTTTACCGTCATCCCAAATCTCTTATACGTCAGCACAAATGCAGGCATTCAAAGCACCTGTAGGGGAGCTTTGCAGGTACACTGTGTTCCTGAAGAGTCTCATTGGGCATGTAAGTATTGTAAATGAGAGATGGGGAATATTAATTTCACGTATAACAATATGATAATATCACTGTTAAGTAGTTTCTCCTATGAATGCATATGATGCTGCTAAACTGCAGATTTCTGCCTAAACACAGCTCTGAACTTTATTTTATTATAGGATAAACAAACAGACATACTATTTGTCACGGAAACCTGGTGAAGAGCGGATTCTATTCTAGACTTAGCCATGGCCCTGCCTCAAGGTTACAATATCAAAAGATGCAACTGGGAAGATAGGAAGGGAGGAGAGTAGCAATTATTTTTAAAGAAAACTTAAAAGGTCACTTCTGCCATATAAACATTCCAAGAAGTGAAAGTCTGGTGTTCTCGCTGGAACTCTCAGCTACCTTCACCTTTTCAGGTATTTTAATATATCCCTTGCCAGGTCCTGCAACTGAATTTAGTTCAGCCATTCAACTGCAGAATTCAATTTTAAAAAGTCCAATTTCCCAATATTAGGAGACCTTAACATACATTTCAATAAGCATGATAATGAAAGTTTAAAAATAAATTGTATACAGGATATGGCAGCAATTCAAATAAAGCAAGTAGTAAAGCACCCTACTCACAAACTAGGCCACATACTGGATCCAATCTTCTCCAGTATGGAGGAGCTTATCATTGATATCCTCATCCCCATGTACTGGTCAGACCATTACCTTATATCGTTCTCCCTTAATACCCCTAGGGATACACTAAAACAGCCACACTCAGTAAAATGTAAACAGAGCTGGTCTAAATTAGATACTACAGCCTGGGAAAACACCCTAGTAGACCTACTCTTAAAAAGGGAATGAGAAGTTGATGAGAGATATTATAATTTGGAAAACTGGCTTAAAGAATCTTTAGATGCCTCGATTCCCATGAAGTTAATGGGCGCATGTCGTCTGACAGGTTGTGCCCCTTGGTATTCGGCCAACCTTACTGCATTAAAAAGGGAAGCAAAAAAAAGCCGGAAGACAATAGAGGACAAGCATTTGCAATGCAACGGGTCTCACGTGTACTAGAGTTAAAGCTATTAGAGTTGTAAACTTCTAACCGAACTTTTCTTACCACATAAACTGAAAAGTAAAACAGTTTCACATAAGGGAGATGACGGCCACCATGAGCGCAAAGCAAACACACAAAAGAAAACAGAAGTCCGCTCGAATATGGCGGAGGAGTGTCGCCTCCCTTGTCAGCAGCAGGAGCTGGAAAATGAAAAATTTAAATGATAATAAACAGTGTTTATTATCGTTTGCATTTTTCAGTGGGCAGGGCCATGGATGATGACAGGGACGGAAGGGGAGTGTACAGCACTCCCCTCAGTGCGCAGCACTCCCCTAAGTGCGCATGTATGTTTGGCTGGCCGTCTTGGGCCGGCCAAACACACATGCACACTGGGTGCTATCCAACTCGGCACTGTGTTGCTGGGTTGGAGAGAGCAGGCAGAGGCTCTCACTCTGCCTAGGAGCGCCCGACCAGGGCACTCCGGCCAATCCTATCGCTGCTCTCATGCAAGAGCCACATCTGGACTGGTCGCTGGGCAGGCTGGGAGCCTGAGCCTGTGTCTGCAGCAAGCGGAGCAGGAGCCAAAAGAGCAGCAAGGCTGCGGCGGAGAAGAGTGTCTTTTTTTTAATTACTTTTTGTTGTTGTGCCCCTGCCCCGCTGCTTTGCCCCTACAGGAACAGCCCCTGGCTGGCATATATCGTTAAAATACATCATATGACAAGCAGATCGCATGAGAGTGGCATAAGCGGCAGTGGAAAAAGAAAGCAGTGCAGATTGGTATGATTAATAAGTGAGAGGAACATAATATTTTGTAAAATAATTAACATTATTACACTGTTTTGGGCTTTCAAAACAGAGATGAGAAAGAGTGTGTGTGCTTTGTCAGTATGTGCGTGCATAAATCCCAGGTGAAACCTGACAGACAACTCACCGTACCCAACTGAAAGCACCTGTATCCAACAATTCATCAGAATATACATTTGTTAGTGGGGGTGTAACACCCCAAAAACACCCTCTGAAGCTACGCCCCTGAGTGGGAGTGAGGATGAGTAAGTGAGAGAATGTGAGTTAGAATGAGTGAGGCACCCAACAATTTAGAACTGCAGAGGAGCAGGAAGTAAAGAAATAAACACAGCTGCCTTTTCCCAAACACCCTTCATGAAGCAGAAGCAGGTCTAGAACATGCGGGACACATTTTTTGTGTTCTACCAAAAATATCAAAGGGGCAGGTCCGCTTAAAACTGATAGCATGCCTGTGTACATGGACAAAGAACAGGAAAATACTCAATAGAAAAACCTGAAATGCTGGACTTGTTACAGGGTACAAAATATTATTTTATGAAAATGAAAGCATGTCTTTGCCTTGGCACAGAATGGTTTAACATAAGAATGGATGCAGGAAAATGAAGCAATTTGTGTACCTGCCACTTGAGAATGCTACAGTCATGTCTATGCCTGGGCCTGGGTGGGACTAATGGACAGGGCAGGCCAATGCATTGTAAAGACCAATAGACCACCAAGGGACAGAGTAGAAGAGTCCTGGTCCTCCAAAATATGTGCTGTGGGCTCACTGGCAACCCCTGGCGCAATGTAACCACTGGGTTAAGGAGAGGGCACTGTATGGCCATAAAGATAGGATGGTGGGTTGTTATAAAATAAGGTCTTATTTTAAGGTGTAGGTTAGCATAGGTTCAGAACACTTACTCTTGAATCTATCTTACCCAATATAGTGGTAATCTCAGAAGTGGTAATCCCTGCAGTGGCAATCTCAAAGGTAGTAATCACAGTAGTGGTAATATAATTAGTGGTAATCTCAGTGGTAGTAATCACAGTAGTGGTATCAGAGGTAGTAATCACAGTAGTGGTAATATCAGTAGTGGTAATCTCAGTGGTAACCACATCAGTGGTAATCTCAGCAGTGGTAAACCCTGCAGTGGTAATCTCAGAGGTGGTAATCCCAGTAGTGGTAATCTCAGCAGTGGTACTCTCAGAGGTAGTAATCACAGTAGAGGTAATCTCAGCAGTGGAATCTCAGACGTAGTAATCCCAGCAGTGGTAATCCCAGCAGTGGTAATCCCAGCAGTGATCTCAGCAGTGGTAATCCCTGCAGTGACAATTTCAACTGTGGTAATCACAGTAGTGGTAACCACCATAGTGGTAATCTCAGAAGTAGTAATCACAGTAGTGGTAATATCAGCAGTGGTAATCCCTGCAGTGACAATTTCAACAGTGGTAATCTCATCAGAGGTAATCCCAGCCGGGGTAATCTTAGAGGTAGTAATCACAGTAGTGGTAATCGCAGAGTTAGTAATCATGCAGTGGTAATCTCAGCAGTCATACTCAGAGGTAGTAATCCCTGCATCTCTGCAGTGCTAATCTCAGAGGTAGCAATCACAGTAGTTGTAATTTCAGTCGTGGAAATCTCAGTCGTAGTAATCACATCAATGGTAATATTAGCAGTGGTAATCTCAGAGGTAGTAATCCCAGTGGTGGTAATCACAGCAGTGGTAGTCCCTGCAGTGGTACTATAAGAGGTAGTAATCACAGTAGTGGTAATATCAGCAGTGGTAATCTCAGAGTTAGTAATCACAGCAGAGGTAATCTCAGCAGTGGTAATCCCTGCAGTTGTACTCTCAGAGGTAGTAATCACAACAGTGGTAATTGCAGTGGTACTCTCAGAGGTAGTAATCACAATAATGGTAAATCAGCAATGGTAATCACTGCTGTGGTAATTTCAAAAATTGTAATCTCAGCAAAGGTAATCTTTGCACAGGTAATCTCAGGGGTAGTAATCACAGTAGTGAACTTTAGGAGTGGTAATCCCTGCAGTGGTAATCTCAGAGGGGCTCATTTCAATGTAGTAGATTCTATGTAGCAGTATATGGACTCTGTTGTATTTTAGGTAGTGACATACAACTGTTCGCAGCTGGGTCCTCGGTCTGATGGCCTATGTTCATTGTATTAATGCTCAAACATTATCTGTTAATAAGGCACTTCCTGTTTATAAGGTACTTCCCTGAGGAACATGTTTTAAACCACGTCCTCAGCGAGAAAGAGACAGACTAGGGCCTTATAAAACAATGAGACTCGGATAGAATCTATTTCACAAGCATTTGCATGGGTATGGTTAAAGGTCCACAGAGAGATTACACCAGGGATGGAGCACTTTGAGCTCGACCCTAAAAAGGTAAGACGAACCAAGCAAGGTACTATATAGAAAAGCTATGAAAAGTACCAGTATGCCATTAGAGAAGCCAGGGTAATGTATTTAGTACCAGAATAGAAAATGCCCCAAATACCTCAAAATAACTGTTTCATCTGGTAAATAGTCTTATGAAACCAGCTAAGGCGTACACCCTAAATCGAGTGGTGCAATCTGCTAGCCAAGTTTTTTCTTGGATAAGGTAAATAACATATTGCTTGCACTTCCTAAAAACACCGCCCAATACTCCACTATTATTATTGGGGCAATAGCAAATCCAACAGTTACATCCTTTCCCAAACTGGAGACAGAGACAACTAAGGCGATCCTACACACTGTCAAATCAGGATCACCCTTAGACCAAGCTCTTCAGGATATTCTTAGTAAAGGAGATACTACAGTTGAGGTGACAGATCTCCTCAACTTCTCTTTAGAGAGTGGTATGGTCCCTTGTTCTTGGACGCCTACAATAGCAAGACCTCTCCTGAAACAGCCTACAGCCGATCCTTTGAGGGTTGAAGATTACTGGCCCATATCACTCCTTCTGGGGGTTAGCAAGATTCTTGAAAAACATATGAATAAACATCCATTTGCATTCCTGATATCACACTCCACCTTTCACCTTACTCAAGCAGGGTTTAGACCAGGGAATAGTACTGAAATGGCCCTTTTAGTGGCAACTGAAGAATTAGGAGCAAGGGCCCAGGGTGGCTGTGCTACATTGATCTTGTTAGATCTAAGAGCCACATTTGATACGGTATCTCACCCAGTCCTTATTTAAAGGCTAAAGGAGGCAGGAGTTAATGGAATCATCAACTTCCTGGACTCGAAAAGCTTTCAAGTCCAGATGGACTCTTCCTTCTCTAAAATCTATGAATTAAATTGAGGTGTCCCTCTGGGATCCTTCTTGAGTCCAACACTCTTTAATCTTTATGTACGTTCACTGATAGAAATACTACAAGCATATGTGTTTGCCCTTGTTTCTTATGCAAATGATACAAATTTGTCACCTCCCTCTACAAAAACAGCAACAACACATCACACCAGTTAAATGCATGCCTCAAGCATGTTACAAACTGGATATCGGACATCTGTCTAAAACAGAATGGAGATAAAACTGAGGTCATGGTTGTAGGTAACAACCCCTCACTTTGGAAGGAACACAATTGGCTGACAGAGTTGGGACCTCTCCCGATGCCTACTCCATCAGTTAAGAGCTTAGGGATCTGGACAGATGACAGGCTACCCATGGAAGTCCAGGCCAAGAAGTTGGTGGCATATTTCTTTGGTCTTCTTTGTTCCTTAAGAAAACTTCTAAGCTGGCTCCCAGTCCGTACAGTGGTAGTATAGGGTCTCATTAACACGCATCTGGATTATGGGAACTTCCTTAATTTAGGCAGTCTTAAGTATTTCACTGTTGTAAATAGCCCTTTTTGCAGGGTTATCCACAAACCTTTCACCTCTTACCTCCTGTTTTTGACTGTGTGCTTTGTTTTGTTTTTGTAGGATTTAGGATGTTGGGCACTTTACCACTGCTGACCAGTGCTAAAGTGCAAGTGCTCTCTGTCTAAATTGCACTGGTGATTGATTTCTCCATGATGTGCATATCCGATTTACTAGTAAGTCCTTAGTATAGTGCAAAAAGTAAGCCCAAGTCCTGTAACTCAAAGGCTACTAGTGGGCCTGCAGAACTGATTGTGCCATCCACATGAGTAGCCCTGCAAACAGGTTTCAGGCCTGCCACTGCAATGTCTGTCTGTACTGTTTTAAACTGCCATTTCGACCTGGAAAGTGCACCTACTTGCCAGGCCCAAAACTTCCATTTTACTACATGTAAGTCACCCCTAAGGTAGGCCCAAAATGCAGTCCCATGGGCAGGGTGCAGTATATTTGAAAGGTTGGGCATGTCCCGGTGTGTTTTACATATCCCGATAGTGAAATACTGCTAAATTTGTTTCTCACTGTTGGAAGGATTATCTATCCCATAGGGTAACATGAGGATTGCCTTGCAATATCTTTTAAGTGTAATTTCCCCATTGGGAGCAGATAGAGATGTGGGGTTTGGAGTCTCAGAAATCACAATTTAAAAATACATCTTTCAGTGAAGTTGGCTTTTGAATTGTAGGTTTCAAATGCCACTTGTAGAAAGAGGGTGTTTTCTTGCTCAACCATTCTGTGCCTGTGTCTGTCTTTTGGTCAGAATAACACTTGAGCTGTTTGTGAATTCGCTCTAAACAGTTACACAAAGGGAGCTGAGGTGTGCCCTGCATTTCTTGATGGGTGTTCCTGAGCTAGAGTGGTGGGATGAGCTGACAAGTGCACCTGAATAGGACTATGCCTGTCCTTACACAAAGTTGTCTCCAACCCCCTGGGGATAGGCAGGGTCTTGTGCACTACAAAGACTTCTCTTTGAAGTCTGCCTACTTCAAAGACAGAACTGGGTATAAGTACTAGGCCTCTAACACCACATCGTTAGAATCCTTGTGGACTGTGGAAATTCTGCCAGGAAGAAGAGCTGGATGCTGTAGGAGGGACTGAGACTCTGCCTGTCGCTTTGTTGTGCTGGCCTGCTGCTTCTTGCTTCTGTTCTAGGAGTGAAGGACTGGACTTGGCTTTCTACATCCTGCTTCCAAAGCTTCTACAAAGGTTTGGTCTGAGCTTGACTCCTGGTAGGAAGTCTCAGGGACATCGAAGACTTCACCTGCCAGTGTCTGGGATCTCTTGATGAGAGTCCTGGCTTGCCATGTGGTTCCAAATCCAGTTTCTGGGCCCTAGGGAGTCAGTTCTGGTGCACCAAGGAAGAAACAAGTGCATAGACCTCCAAAAGGACTTCGAAACTGGTGCAGTTCTATGACCCCGCGCTGTAGCCTGCAACTGGAGCCACAGTCCTTACTGAGTGCAACAACCGTGAACGACGCCACAGGCCTTATGTCGCTGCAGTGCCTCCGAAGTCCTACCACAGTCCAAGTCCAGAGAGCTGAGTCACTGACGTCCGTGGCACCCGATCCGCCGCAGCACATGTTGTCCCGTGATGTGATCGCGACACCACAAAGTCAATGCCTCACATCTTAACCTACTGGATTCATTGACCCCATCTTGTCATAAGGAACTGACGCTTCGCTGCATCACCGCCCTGCAACCGTAAGGAACCGACACCACCTCACCTCACCTCCCCTGCCTAGCAGTAAGGAATTGGTGCCTCATCTCACCAGTGGCAGTAAGGAATTGACTAGGCACCGGCTCCAGTGACGCCTCACCTTCCTGACTCCCTACAACGTCTTTGTTTCCTTATTGTTTTCAAAGTTACTGCAACTGGGGTTCGTGCAATTCCGTGACCAGACCGAAGTCCCCCACGAGTGTTGTCGGACTGTTGGAGACAACTGCGTCAAGATGTTGCAATAGATCAGTTGGAGCTGATGTGCTTCTAAGCACTATACTAAGATTTAATCTTTGATAATTAGTATCTTTGCTTGTGTATGTTGGATTTTTGTTGTTTTTGTCTTGTTTTACTCAGATAAATATTGGCTATTTTTCTAAACTGGTGTGAGGTACTTTTGTGGGGTTTTCACTGTGTTACTGTGCGAGTACAAATACATTATATCTGAGATAAGTGTGACTGCTCATGCCAAGCCAACAAGGGGTGAGAAGTGGTTATCTTAGCTGTGTGGCCCCCTTAGCCTGACTAGAGTGAGGGTCTCTACCTCGACAGGGTGCAAACCACTGCCAATTAGAGGCCCCATTTGTAACAGTCACCAACCGGCTGCAGGTAATTCAGAATGCTGCAACCCGTACGCTTTTTAAAATCCATGAGCATACTTCAGCAGCACCTGCATTGGCAGCACTTCATTGGCTGCCAATACAGAAAAAAAAACATTTAAGACTCTCTGCTTGATTCATCGACCAATACAGAAAAAGGACCCCAGCT
Source organism: Pleurodeles waltl (assembly GCF_031143425.1). Classification (NCBI taxonomy): domain Eukaryota; kingdom Metazoa; phylum Chordata; class Amphibia; order Caudata; family Salamandridae; genus Pleurodeles; species Pleurodeles waltl. Next base: position 480,022,601 of record NC_090449.1, on the reverse strand, counting down.
GATACAAAGTCTGATATTGCCTTATGTTCCTAAATGTGCACTTCGTTCAGAATTTCAAACCGTTGTTCTCGATATGAGGATTAAGAAAGCAAGAGAAGTGTGGGCAGTCTTTTAAATTCCTAGCTCTCAAACTTTGGAATACGCCCCCATTGCATATATGACAGGAGAGATCAATCAACCAATCAATCAATCAGGAATTTGTAAAGCGCACTACTCACCCGTGAGGGTCTCAAGGCAATGAGGTGGTGCTGTGTGAGGGGGGGGGGGGGGGGTGGTGCTGCTACTGCTCGAACAGCCACGTCTTGAGAAGTTTCCTTAAGGTAAGGAAGTATTTGGTCTGACGCATCAGACTTAGATCAGAAACCTGTTTCGGGAAGTAACTGAAAACCTATGTAATTTAGTAATTAGCCGAGTTTTTAATTCAGTGCTTTAGTCTTACCAGCGCTGGGAGGCCTGTTGGGTATCCATGCGCTATATAAATGATGGCGAATAGAATAGAATCTGCAGCCCCGACCCTCCTTGAGCCAGAGGGCGGCGGTGGGAATATTCAATGAGGCCTCATCGAAAGGGCATGGACATGTTGGGGAAGAAATCTGGCAGTGAACGATTTCCTGAAGAACAGCGTCTCTTATGATACCAGTTTTCTGATTTACTGCCCCTCGAATGCATGACGCGTGAGGAAAATTAAGTTCACTTGTGCAGAGAAGCACAGCAGACGAACAACACAAGAACACATTGACTGGCTGCAAGGTAGGAACTTTACTCAAGGCGCTTCTCTTTAGGCGACCAATGTGAAGCACCTTGGCGAGAAAGTGATTACTTTGGAATCTAAAGCAGTCTAGAATAGCATGTTTAAATTAACTGATAAATTATTGGTGCTAAGAAGTACTGGAGAGGTGCCACTCACCGCCCATTAAAAACCCCGGGACAGAAGAGCCTGACAATCACTGCCTCCAGTAAAGTGTCAGCATTAGGGCTTTGCAGAAGATTGGGAACACCCAGGCCAGCTCTGGTTGGCGACAGGCATGGATGGAATAAGAACATACGGGAAGGTGACGTCATTACACCACTCTCCTGAGAGTCACAATCCTTAGCAAAAAATGCTATCCCAGGTTAAAGAAAAAATTGAATCAAACGAGGACAGTGCATCCCAACGGGGTTTTGGACTGCATTTAAAGCGCGATGAGGAAAAAGCTCATTTCAATGATGGCAGTAGTCGGTATACTATGCTCTCTAGAGTTACACAAATTGTAAACAGAAGAGTATCAAACTTTTCGAATATGTTAAAAAAAATAAACAAATACCTTCTAACATTGACGTCTTTGTTTGTTAAGTCGTCCCAACCTTACAGCCACTACATTGTTGGGTTAGATCAAGTAGCAACTCCCCAGCCTTCTCAGCGTTGTCCCGAAACTCTGGTCGTGGATGTCACTGTCTACCCCAGACTTAGCCCTCCTATGTACTTTGAAACATTTAGCATCACCCACCTCATCGTCGTCATCCAGCCGTACTCGCTTTAAAGCCACTATCTCGTGTGTTTCCCGGTTCTTCGCCTTAAACACGGTCCCATAGGTACCTAGAATATAAAATGGGTAACAGTTCTGACAGTCATCTACAAATTTAGAACCACGAAGATAGATCGGAGCGACGGAGAGAAAAAGAGAAAGTAAAGTGAACGAAGAAGTGTTTCCCTACGCATGTAAATGGGCGGGGAGAGGAGCATTCGTGGATCTAGGAATAGGAGACATCAGGGCACAAGTCATAATGAAAGAAGTGGGGGGGACTACCAAGTTAGGCAGTATGCAAGTGGCATTACGGCGCACGAGATCACAACCCATGCCTTTACAGGAAGTGACGTCCTAAGAAGTGGCATTAAATCTAAAGACCTCATGGTACACGTTTAGTAGGTATATCATGAGTACATTTGAGCGCATTATGAATATACGTACAAACACTCCTTGCAAGTAAAGCCTACCTGATGAAATGTAACTCAATGCAGGGCAATGTGCTGCTTTGTGTTTGTGTTTTGTTTTTTCAATATCAAATCAACTCAACCAGGATTTGTGTGGCAATATAAATCCCCAAATAGTATTTGCCTGAGGGTTGCACCTGAAAAGTGATGCAACTCTAATGCAAAATTCTACACCTCAACTAATATATTTGTTTTTAAAAACTCTGCCACAAAGAAATTGGCAGCAAGGAAAAAACAGGACAGTAACTCTGTTCTGCTTAATTGGTTGCAAAGTCTGAATTTTAAAATATCTTATGGGGTTAAGGCACCTGTGGCAGAGATCTTTGGGGTCCTAGTAAATCTGAGCGAACAATATTATAGGTACGATAACTTTGGTGGTTAACACATTTGTTGGAAAGATGTGTTTTGTCTAGAGCCCCTTTTAACTCAAAGTAGCATTGATTGTTACAGAGGACATACTTTTCTTTTATGTAGATAGGTAAGTGGGTTACTGCTTTTAACACAGAGATACTTTAGTTACTTGCAGTTCAGAAATAGTATTTCTTCTAATATAGAGCAGTGAGCTATGAAGGATGATGTGTGACTCATACGCCTTGTAACCCTCACTCTTACGTAACATATCACGGACACTGATGTACTAACCTGTGTGAATGAATGTCAATGTAATGAGTGTGTTTGATTTAGAGTGCTCGGACACCCTCCATTTTGATGAGTGGTGCTATAACAGAAATAAAAATATAGCAGTATTTAACATTTTATTTTGTGTAGATACCGGGACAGACCAACACATCTGACATTCTTGCACCTGTGCATGCATATCTTTCATATACAGGGAATACACTAAGTCAAAGTATGCTTCTCTTTTGTACCTGTGAGGTGCTAACAAGCTTTGAGCCTTTGTCTCCCCTCCACTGCATTTACATCTAGATGTTAGGCTCTAGATAGATGCGAGGCAAGATACTCCAACAAAAGGAGGCTTGAAGGTTCCATTTGACCTTTGTGATGGGCCCAGCTAGACAAACGGGTTACCCCACTGATTGTGACCACCCTTGCACTGTTGGTGGGCTAATACTACTCAGGGTGGCGGGGGAAATGTCCTTGGTCCCTGACGTCTGTGATTTTTTGAGCATCTCAATAAAGGCTGTAATGGAAGGGGATTGAGGGCTTGTGTTATTACTAACATGCTTATTGTCCTTCTCTTGAAGGACAATACAAATTACGTTGACAAAAAGTAACAAGTCTAATGTTAGTTAAGCATACTGAAGCGTACTCGGCAAAAGATTATCATAGTCAATTCTGTTCATAGCGATTGCATTTTAGGGTTTCGGATATTTGGAAAGGAAACAAGGGGAAACGTATGCATAATGGAAAGCTGTTACTCGGCGGCTGAGGCTTCCGTTCCTCTGAAGCTTGCCAGACGCAGCCTTGACATAAAGGTCACAGGGGAGGTGTGTCCGGGTAGAAGAGATAGGGGCTGATGTACTGGATGGGGTGGGGCAGGGGGGTTGGAGGGCACAGTAGCTCGATTTTGATGACTAGAGCAAAAAGGAACTTAAAGTATCTCAGTGACGGAAGGATAGAGGACTGCACGGTAAGAGAGAAAATAAAACGAACCATCCGTATAGAGATAGCAAATTATGTAAAACGGGGGAGTACAGCGAGAATGAGAAGAACCTAAACACCAACAGAAAGACCAGCTGACGCCCGCGTGAAGTGCACCAACTGGGAATAATCATGTATATGAACAGGTTCAACGCCCAACCTCCATATCACCAGGAATGCCCGGAATACTTTACTGTTTTACATTTGAAGATACATATTAATTCAACCACCCAACCACGATATATTGCGCCACCCCGTATAGGTGATGTGCTCTCACCCTCCCCGATTTTCTCCAGCTTTTCATATTTCTGCATCTCTGCTGTTGCAGACTGGGTTTCTCATTGCGCATGCGCCACTTTCCTTCTGTAAGCGGCTGTCGGCGATGACACTTTTCTGGCGCGTCGACCATAGAGTATTGTTGGCTAGAGGGACGGAAATAGCGTCATTTGACAGCCAGAGAAGAACATTATGCTGGATTGTGGGGAGTGTTAGACGAGTGCGCAGATTAGCGTGCTGTTTAGTGGGACTGGGTGTCGGGGGAAATACAGTTTGTGTCAGAAGACACTGATGTCAAAGGCAAAAGAAGGTGATACATTCAGCAAATGAACGGGGTAAATTGCCTGACGTGTGGCTGGACGCTAAACTGCTTGGTGTTGCCTAGGTTGTTCTTGGAAAATGGGATGACGCTAGTTGTCTGTGCGACGGGTTAGGTTTTTAATTTTTAAGAACTGGGCGTTTGAGAGCTATAGCGGTTATTTAAAGGGAACGGGTGTGTAGTAATTATACATTGCAAGGCGTGGTAAGTTTGATCTTCTTTAATAAGTTCATAAGTAATAATGGGGCCAACACGTCCAACTCCCTTGACTTCAAAGCATAAACTGCCTCTTCACTATAACCTTAAGGCGGGCTAGACCGTCTATTAACCTGTTCTGTGCTGGGGATGTAATGGTTACGTCCGCTGGCACAATGCTGCTGTGCCGAGGACGTAACCATTATGTCCTGGCACATGAGCTCGGAGGCTTCTCTCCCACCCCCCCAGGGCAGGGATGGAAGGGGAAGCCCTTCCCTTTACACCCCCTGACACCAATGCACCAATGCAAAACATTTCTCTTCCGATCATGTGATGGGGCCTGAGAGGCTTCAAAAGGAAGGAAAGGAATAAAAAAAATTCTAGCTATCGCGTCAATAATTTTAGATTCTATTAAGGACACAGAGGCGAGGATTATGCTTTCTCTTCACTTTACTGACAAACAGCAGCCAATAAAATACAACAAAACTTTAAACTATAACTCCCATGAGCCAAAGTCCACCAATCATGGCTCTACACTGCCAACATAAATAGCCTGAACGCAACAGTCCTCTTTCTTTGCGAAATTCAAATGTTTGAGATGCATAAGAATTTGCAGAACCTTAGTCCATAGAATTCTCTCCTGCAACCTGGAACCATCTCAACCACTTGACCCAGTTACTTCGACCAGATGAATTTCCACTTGATCAAAACGGAAAATGAAGAACTCATGAAACAGTGTTAGTCGCCCCTGTGGAAGACAAATACAGAACTAATATCTATGTATAACATTGGGTGGGTCTTATTATCTATCATTACTATGCATTTTCAAAATTATGAAATTTATGCAAAGCATTTATAACAAATATTTATAAAGATGTACAACGGGTGGGATAATCCTTGCCTCCGTGTCCTTAATAGAATCTAAAATTCTTGACGCGATAGCTAGAAAATTTTAATTCTATGTCAGGAACGGAGGCTTTGGATTATGTTAGTTTAAAGTCTATTCACCACATCAGATACAACATCAACAGTAGGTTTATGATAAAATACTTTGAAAGTAGAATCATTTGACCAGTCCGCTGCTGCCATAATATCCTCTAGTCTAGCCCCAGTTGAAAAAGGTTTAGAAGCCATGGCTCCTCTAACCGTGTGAGCTCCAAATGTGCTTATATCTATACCTGCCTCTGCCAATAACAATTTGATCCAACAAGCCAAAGTTGCTGCAGTGACCAGCCGAAAAGGCCTCTGCAAGGAAATTAACAATTGGCCAAAAACATCTTGTCTGAATTCACATGTACAATTTTCATAAGCCTTTATACATTGAACAACACAAAGGTTTTATTCTGCGGAAAAGATGGGTAAGAAATACATTTTGAAGAAGTCTTAGTACGTCTGGTAATGGAAAAAGATACTCCTTCAGGAGTAAATACTCTACCTGATAAATCCAAGGCATTAACATCTGAGACTCGTCTACAAGATAATAAACATAACAGGATCGTCAGCTTTGCTGATAATTGTTTACGAGATACACCGTCATTATCTGGCCAATTCCTGAGAAAACGCAGAACAATATTAACATCCCATAAAGATGTATATTTTGGTTGAGGAGGCTTAACCATACGGATACCCCTAAGAATTTTACAAATCAAAGGATGTTCACCCACTGGCTTTTCCTGAATATGAAGATGACCAGCCGATAAAGCGGAACAACAATTATTAATTCACAAGGATGGTACAGATCCCCTTACATTAGATCAGGACCAAATGAAAGCGTTTACTGGGTTGAGAGAGAGTTTGTACAGAGCTCCAGCTTTGGGAATGCCTGATTACACAAAGCCATTCACATTGTTTTGTCATGAACGTGATGCTTGTTCTTTGTCTATCTTGACACAGGTCCATGGAGGTGCTTATCGCCCAGTAGCTTATTTTTCAGCTACCTTGGACACAGTTGCAGCAGCCTTACCAGGCTGTTTGCGTGCAGTCGCCGCAGTTGGTCAAAGCCTTTCACAATGTGAGGGATTAATGATGGGATATCCTCTGACGGTAATAGTACCTCACTCATTTGAGATTTTACTGACAAGGACGAAAACACAGTATTTGACTGGTGCGAGATTGACAAGGTATGAAACGAGAATTCTAGGTGCTCCAATTGTAACATTGAAAAGATGTACAGTGCTGAACCCGGCAACATTACTTCCAGGTGATACTGTTGAAATTGAAAAAGAAGAAGACATTGAGAATGATTGTCTTGAGGTAACCAAGTTGTGCACAAAACCAAGACCTGATATCAGAGATACACGATTGGAAGAAAATGACCAAATTGTTTTTGTTGATGGTTCATGTCCTAGAGATGGTACAAGAACATTGAGAGCAGGATATACTGTGTGCACAATTACAAGTACATTAGAAGCTTCTTGGCTTTGAGGTGTATATTCTGCACAAGTAGCAGAATTGGTAGGTCTTCCTAGAGCGTGCCATTTGTCTGCTAGACTGAGAGTCACTATCTATACAGATAGCCAATATGGATTTGGAATTGTTCATGATTTTGGTCAATTGTGGTCGTAAAGAGGTTTCCTGACCTCTACTGGTTCACCAGTAAGAAATGGTGACAAAATAGACGAATTGCTGCATGCAATACAATTACCTGAAGAAACTGCCGTGGTAAAATGCAGTGCACATCTAAAGTCACAGGACTACATCTCACTAGGAAATGGATATGCGGATCATGTCGCAAGGTTTTGCTTATTGAACTGTACATAGTTCAAAGACAAGTGGGAACTGATGTCAGAAGAAGATAATACATGTACAAGTTTTGCATTGAAAGTGTTCGATACTTTGGAAGAGTTGAAAACACTGCAGAGTAATGTCGACAAGGAGGAGAAACAACTTTGGTCCAAATTAAAATGTGTTCAAAGGCCTGATGAAATATGGGTTTCTGAGGAAGGTCAGATGGTCCTGCCAAATAGTTTATTGTCACAAATGGCCAGGTATTATAATGACCAAGCACACATTGGGAGGGATGCCATGGTTCGGTTGTTTAAGATTGACTGGTTCAATCCCAAGTTTAGGCAGGCAGAGGCAGTATGTCATCGCTGTATAATCTGTCAGCAGCTAAATATGGGAAAAGGAACAGTGGTGAATTTGAGCCACATTGGAAGAGCAGGAGGTCCATTCAGCAGAATGCAATTGGATTTCATTGAGATGTCTGCGAGTGGAGATTTGAGGTACGTGTTGGTCATTGAGTGCATTTTAAGTCTTTGAATTGAAGTATACCCCACCAGAAGGAATGACAGTCTCACAGTAGCAAAATTGTTGCTTAGGGAGTTGATACCACGTTTCGGGTTTCTGATCTCTTTAGAATCAGATAGGGGAACTCACTTCAACAATGAGGTGATTAAACTCTTGTGTGCACCACTGAACATTGAGCAGAAGTTTCATTGTAGCTATTGCCCTCAGGACTAGTAGAACATTAGAACAGATGACTGGCACTTTGAAATCAAGAATTGCTAAGATGTGTGCAGCTATGAATCTGAAATGGCCAGACGCATTGTCTTTGGTGTTGATGTCGATGAGAAATACACCTGACAGGAAGACAGGGCTGTCGCCCCACGAGATCCTCAAGGGCAGAGCAATGAGATTGCCAGCAGTTCCAGCTAATGCACTTGTGAATATTATAGATGATATGGTGTTGGACTACTGCAAGGGTCTGGCTGATGTGGTTCGCTCTTTCTCTCAGCAGGTGCAGGCCACTACCCTACCACCCATCCACGATCTAGGGCAAAATCTGAGAGCTGGCGACTGGGTTGTTGTCCGAAAACATGTTCGCAAGACGTGTTTAGAGCCAACTGGAGAGGACCTTACCAGGTGATCCTAACGACTACGACAGCTGTGAAGTGTGCAGGACTCCGGAACTGGATTTACACGAGTTATACAAAGAAAGTGGCATGTACACTGGATCATGAAGAAGTGTTGTTGAGAGCACCAACAACAGTGAAACAGGTTGCCGCACCTGAACCAGAAAAAAAACCAAGTGAGCCTGAAATTGAACAAGAGCTTGTGGAAGATGGTTCTATTACCCCTATAAGAGACGAAGGTGAAGAATTACAGGAGGGTGCAGAAGAATCAATCTCAACGGAGACAGCAGGAGAGCCTAGCTCAGCAGGGGTTCTGTTACGACTCTGTCATCCCATCTCTAGGGGGCGCTGTAAAGGGACTGTCTACAGCCTGGGAATCACCTTGAACACTCATCTAGAGTCCCTTTCTTACTCCCGTTTGTTTCCCTTTTCACTATGGTATGCTTTTGTAGAATTACATTTGCTTCCTGGGACTGCAAATCCCATAATGCACAGCCTGGTTGTCAGTAAAGCCTGGATTTTGTTATACATTGTTTTCTATGGGAGATGTCCAGTTGCTCCTTTTTTACTGGATTCTGTCCTCCAGGACATGCGAGTGTCTGAAACTACCTCCCCTGTGCAGCCCAGTGCACCTGAGACCTCCCCTGTGCAGCCCAGTCATGTGATTCCACCTGGGGTTTGCTGCAGCCTGGGAACTGCTTATAAGCAGCCATTTCCTCAAGATCCTCGTTGTGCATTGGAGTTCGATTCCTTTGTGTTACAGACCCCTTATTGGATGGTGTTCCAGTCTTGTTCCTGTTCTGTTTCTGCTTGAACCTGTTTCTCTGCCCTGTTCCTGATTGTTCTAGCCAAAGTCTGCTCCCTTTCTCTTAGCCTTGTACCTGTATGTTTCTTCCAGAGCCTACTCCCTGTCTCTCAGTCCTGTCCCTGCCTTGTTTCACCCTGAACCTGCTCTCAGTTTCCCAGTCCTGTTTCCTGCTTGTTCCAAGTCCCTGTTTTCCAGTCCTGTTCTTGCTTGTTCCAGCCAGAGCCTGCTCTCTGTTTCCCATTCCTGTTTCTGCTTGTTCCAGCCAGAGCTTGTGCTCTGTTTTCTAGTCCTATTTCTGCCTTTGCTTCAGCCTGAGGCTGTTCCCACTTCCTGCCCCTTCCTCCTAGTTTGTCCCTTCTGTTTCCGTTTCCTCTTGGGTATTTGCGTCTGGTAAGTGTTCTATCAGTCTTCACCAGTGTATAAGTGTTTTCCTTTGTTCTGGGGTTGGCTCCTGGTTTCCAGGAGGCAATACCAGCCCCCATCCTTTGTCTAGTGTTATACGTAGTCTTTAGTGCCTAACAGTGACAGTGTGCTATTGCTGTTTTTTCAGGAATTGCCACTGTGTTTCCAGCTGGACCCACAAGGGCTTGTCTTATGTATGTAAGTACAATCCTTGTTTGTGCTCAAAGGATCCAGAGACAGAATCACTTCTGCTGCCTCCTTTCTATGGGGCTTGCGAGGTGACTATCTGTAAGAGCAATCTGCACAGAGGCATTGACATTCCCTGTTGCTGTGGGAAGTTCTGAGCCCTACCCTGTCTACAACCTTAGTGGTAACCCTAGTGTGTTTATCCATTAGTAATCCATTTCCTGTTTGTTCACACTAAGGTTGCTCTGCTTTTACTTTCATGTTCCCTGTGCCTGTCCATAGCTGTCCTCTCCCGTGTATGCCTTTTGCTGCTCTTCTGCTCCAGTACACTACCTCTTTGGGATATCTGTGACCTCAAGGGGTGCCCCAACCAGAGTCCTGATCAGACCCGCCCGAAACCATGACAGAATGCACAACCCAAAAAGTTCAAGCTCCCCAGGCAGTAAAGGCACACACAGACCTAAAATGTTTTCCTATCATGTTAAGACACCCCTTTCTAAACCTATACATTCTCTGAAGACCTCTAAAAAAGGCCTTTGTTTAAAGGATAAACTTGTTAAAGAAAATCAGAGATTGCAAATTCAGTACTACATTACGTGGCTTGCTGATCCATCAATGTTCAAATAGTATCATATCTGTGATTATGACCCCCAATCCCTGTCTGTAGAAGAATTACAAAGAAAAAATGAGTTTTTGGAGATTCTATTACCTCAAACAGGGGAAAATGTTCTTAACAGTGAAAGTGCTTTTCTTACCTCTGCACAAGACACTTACTCTCAAGAAAAGCTGGTTAATTCCTTGCCTCATGCTAGTGCATCCCAAGTTCATATCCAGGACTCTGCTATAACAAAGAACCCTTACACTGTCTAAGAAGCCACCCTAGAGATCCCCTTGTTTTCTGATGCATGCTTTAGCCCATCTAGGTCAGTTTCTCAGAATTCAAAGTGCAGTGCTGACTCTTATAAAGACCTACCAGTCATTCAGAGCTTTCAAATCAGCAGGCTAGACCCTGTATCTTAAGGATCAGTAAAGACTATGGGATTCCTTAGTTCCACTCAAAAGGCTTGTGCTCTACCCAAACTGAATGATACTACACCAGTCTCAATCCCTAAAAGCTCTGCTAAAGCCTTTTCTATTCTGAGTGGGTTTGATGATGATATGGACATACACACACTAAAAGAGCAGATCTGACAGATTAAAAGGCAGATATCGGAATTCTATGATGAATATGTTGTAACATACACTAGAAATCTTGCACATGGGCTCTTTTCATCGATGCATATTTCACTGTTGCCAGATCCAGACACTCTGTTTATCTGTAAGGTAGAAGAAGTAACAGAGCAGCTGATGGAAACTACTGCAAGGCAATTTGAAAACCTGCAAAAAGAAAATGATCACCAGCTTTGGCTCAAAGAACAGTATGCTACTTCATGTGCCTCTCCAAAGACTACTTTAGAGCAGATTTTCTCTTCTATTAATGACTGTCAAAAGACTGTTCTAGTTATAAATATATCAGCCTCTCTCTCAGCCTGTAGTTCTCCAGAGAATATCCCTGTACATTTGACTGAATCTCTCAAGTCTCATGCACTGACACTTTATTTGTGGGAACGAGTGAATGTAGGCATGTGTTTTTGTTTCAGAGTAAATGGACCTTTATACTGAATGGTCAGGACTCTGCGATTCCCAGTATCTATTATATTTGTGGACTTAATGCTTATTATCGTCTTCCAAGAGGATGGTATGGGAGATGCTATTTGGGAATAGTTTTTCCAAAGATTTACCAGATAGATGACTTAAAGAAGTTTCCGAAATTGATTGGATTACAGCAAAAGCGACAGAGGAAGGAATCCTCTTCTGCAGTTGTAGGAGACATCTTTGGTGCCATGATTCCTTCACTGGGAGTCATCCTGAATTTGATCAAGATACAAAAGTTGTCTGCTATAGTGGATAACCTGCTGACAAATTTTACAGGGGCGACACTCCTGATAGATACTGAATTAGCTGTAGATAGAGCTATGACGCTTCAAAATCGCCTTGCTTTAGACATCCTTTTAGCGAAGGACAGTGGAGTCTGTAAAATGATTAACGCTAGGCATTGCTGCTCGTATATTCCTAACAATAGTAAGGAGATAAGAGATTTACTTATTAACCTGACTAACTCAAGTAAAGATTTAAAAGAATTGAAGGAACCAGGGGCAAGATGTATCATGACAGGGCTTTGCGAATCGCAAATAGCGATTTTTAAGAAATTGCTATTTCCGAGTCGCAATAGGCCATGTATCACTATTGCGATTTGGAATTAGCGATTTCTTAAAAATCGCTATTTGTGGTTTGCGAGGCCCAAATACCGAATCGCAATTTGCGAGAACGCAAATTGCGATTTGGTAATTGAAAATCTCAAATTGCGAGAATGCACACCTGGAGGAGCCTGATGACATCACAAGCAGGAAGTGAGTCATCCCAGGCAGTTTGTAGGTGCCACACCCAAAGTAGCACTCAGAGAGCAACAGCCCAGCCACAGTGAGCAACTCTGTGAAGAAGGCAGGACTGCAGAACCACCATGGTCACCTCTGCACAGGGAAAGGAGAAGGGAGAAAGGAAAGGAAACTAAAGTTTAGTGAGCAAGAACTGGAGGTGCTCACAGAGGAGGTTGTGAAGAGCCATGACAGTTTGTTTGGGAAAAGCTCACTCCAGGTGCCTGAGAGTAAAAAGCGCAGACTCTGGGCAGACATTCAGACCAAAATCTGCGCTGTTGGAGTAGCGCAGCGCTCTGTGCAGGAGATAAAGAAGAGGTGGTACGACCTGCGGTCCCGTGCCAAGGAGAGGGTGGCAAGACGACTGCAGGAGGCCAGGAGCACAGGAGACGGCCCACCCACAGAGACACCCTCCACCCCGATGGAAGACCTAGTGGAGTCGACACTCCTCCCAGAAGAAGTCAGTGGGGTCACTGACATCGACACATCCGGCACACCAAGTACCAGTAAAGGTAAGTGCCATATTGAAATGTAACCCCATATATGTATGTACAAAAGCCCCTTACTAATTAGCAAGTAGGGCAAAGCATTGGAATAAGTAGTCCATTCCACATCTTAGAAGCAGCACAACAGTGCCTTATGGGAGTGGTAGTCCACAAGCCAGAGCTGAAAGTAGCACATTGAATGTAATTAGGCAGAGCGACACCCAGAAGAACACAACACCCACAACATTGTGATGAGAAGTAACTGTACATTTATTACCATTGTGTGACCTTTGGTGATACATACATTACTTACATGCTTTATATTGTCGTTGCAGGTGGCCCAGGCCCAGCAGCCTCTGCAAGTGCCGTTGCGGGGGATACAGAAACCCACCCTGCATCTGACTCAAACACCAGCGAGTCACAGAATATAGCGCCCATCCGCTACCACTACCCAAACTTAGCCAGGACTCTGATGACCTGCAGGATGACTCCCACACACCTTCCCCAAGTGGCAGATGCACTGGTTGCAGGAGACCAGGACCCACCATAGCACAACACCCCGCAAGATGCCTACGTATGCAGGCACACATGCTTTCGAAGCAGGTGAGGGATCATCAGTGTTCGGTGGCCGGAATCTGCTATGTTAAAGCAGCAGCACCTGCAAAACAAGAAAATCTCTGCTTTACAAAGGCAGATGCAGGCACACAATTCAAACATGGGGGGCTGCATCACCAGCTGGAGTGCCTCAATGCGAACCTCACTAAACTGCATGAGGGACAGATCCAAGATCGGAGAACACCAGGGAGCTGACTAGTGCAGTGAGGGAACTGTGTACTGAGCTGTGCCACGACAGAGTTAGCCACCGCAGGCAGGAGAGACGTTTTATGGGGATGTTTGGTGGTTTTTGTCGCTCTGTCAATCGCCTGGCAAATTCAGCAGCCCTCATATCGCAGTGTGCTGTGGCCGCACAGGTGGAGGCAGCGCATAGCAGTAGGGATGTGGCACAAGGACTGGTGCAGATCACAAATGTGATAGACAATATGATGGGTAACCCTTCCGCCACACCCAGTGAACTGGGACTGGGGGACACAGAGGATGCATCTAGCCTCAGCAGCGTAGCTGTGCCCACAACTGATGCTAGACGTCGCAGTGCCAGGCACAGCACCGTCACTGAGGCAGAAAACAGAGGGGCCAGTGAGGCGACTGCGCACTCGAGTGGCTTGTGTGGCCGGAGGAAATGAGAGCAATGGCCACAGGGGACTGTTAATGTTTGTGTAATACAGGAGACTATGAAGGAATAGTGACATCCTGTTATCTGCTTTTGTTTTTTGTTTCATTTACTTATTTTTGCTACTAGTGAAACTGATGATACCTGACATTAAGGTAATAAATTTACTTACTACAAGTACAAATGTCAGTGTATTTGTGTTGTTCATACTTACATCTGAAATGGTTATGCGTGATGTCAGCATGCCTTTGCCTGCCCTCTGCTGCACTTGTCCTGTCTGCTGGCTGTAGGGGTGGTATGGCATCATCATCCTCATCAGATTCAGAATCACATATTTCCACAGGTATGCCCCTGGTGGTTGCTATATTGTGCAAGATTGCACAAGTAGCCACTATTCTACATGTTGTCTCTGGGCTGTACTGTAGTGCCCCTCCACTTTAGTGGAGGCACCAGAAGCAACTCTTCAGCAGCCGAAAGGTGCGCTCCACCACATTGCGGGTTGCCCTGTGTGCTGCATTGTATCTCCGTTCAGCATGTGTTGTAGGATTGAGGTAGGGCGTCATCATGTAGGTGCACACTGCGCAGGCACTGTCTCCTTTGAAGGAACAGAGGGTATGATGAGTAGCTGAGCCATCTGACATCACCACGCCATCAATGCGCCAGTGTACAGAGGGTCAATACCTAGTAGATATCCTTCACCAAACTCCCCAGCTCACAGTCTTGTGTGAATCCCGCGGTGGCGAAAGATGTACGAATCATGTGTGCTCCCTGGGTACCTGGCCACAAGATCAGTTATGATATCAGAGGCACTGCATATCACCTGTATATTCATGGAATGTTGGTATTTACGGTTTCAGTAAACATACTGTATGGCTGATGGTGGACATATTGCAACATGTGTCCCATCTATGGCACCTAGGACGTGGGGGAACTGTGCTATCTGGTAGAACTCAATTTTTGTCTGCTGAATTTCCTGTGGGGTGTGGGGGAATCTGATGTACTGGTGTATTCTGCTCAGCATGGAGTTGATAAATGCATTGAAAAATCTAGAGAGGGTACTCTGTGATGCTCCTCCAGCTGCTGCTATGACCCCTTGATAGCTCCCTGAACGAGTAGGTGCAGGGAGCATAATACCTGCACATGGGTGGGTATGCTATTAGTCCTATGTGTTGTGCGCTGCAGTATGGGTTGTAGCTCAGCTATCAGGTCAAGTATCATGGCTGAGTTCAACCTGTACTTCATAAATATTTCCTCCTCAGTCTGGTCAAAAAGTGTAATGCGCACTCTGAAAATGCGCTCCTGTCTCCTCCTTCCTCTCCTCAAACCTGCCAAGATCCTCATTCTCCTCGCCATGAAGTAGCCATTGTAGAAAAGGGTCTGAGGCATTCTGGGCCTCTTTATATAGGTTGCACCTGGTTACCACCTGGTTTCACTTAGTGGTATTTTGCATGTGAAAAATGCCATTCTGCGAAAAATTGCAATTTGTGATTTTTTTGGTGCATCGAATTGTGACTTGGTTTTGCGAGTCGTATTTTGCGTCTCGCAATTTCCTACTTGAAATACCGAATCGCTATTTGCGATTCGGTATTTCATGTCGCAAATTGCGAGACACAAAATGCGACTGGCAAAACCAAGTTGCAATGCAAAAAATAGCTATTTTTGCGATTTCGTATTTTGGGTCTGCAAAGGCCTTTCATGCATCGCAGACCACGTTTTTGCATTCGCAAACGGGCAAATTGTGCAATTCGCACCGTTTGCGAATGCAAGAACGTTTGATACATCTGGCCCCAGGTGTTTGGGAAAAGGTTGGAAAGGGATTTGCTTCAGTGGGAAATTGGCTTAGTAGCATTTGGGATGGGGTATAATTAAAAATCATACAGGGAATATTAATTGTGATTGCTTGCATATTAGGATTTTGGGTTTCATGTAAATTGTGTCAAAAGATTAAATTGAAAAGGTCTAAAAAATAATCGAGAAGGGAAGAACGAAACAGGGAACAAATTTATAGAGAAGATTTGAGAAGTAGTCAATACTGAAGAAATTGAGTATGAAAATGTTAATGGTAAAAGTAGTGTGATGACATATTTAGTTATCAGAGGAGGTATTGCTGAAGGAGATATGTTAATTTGAAATGCTAATGAGTGCTTATGCATTTTTGAATAATAAGAAAAATGTAGAAATAAATAACAGAGAAAATTAACATGCACGTTTGAAAATGTGCCCATTGAGAGTGGTCACCAAGATTCACAAATTATATTAAAAAGTGACAAAAAAATATGTGAAATGTTAAAAATGCATAGTAATATGTCATATTGAGATATATAACGTATGTTTTACATTATATCATTATATTGTAGCGCTAACTTAGCCGAAGGCGTGGCCTAGTTTTGCCAGGCCTCCTGCAGAAGCTGAATCATAATGCAATGTAGAGAAGCTAATGTGCTGAACTGACCATGAACCGTTCATTGTTTAATAAAGTCTGCTTAGCTAGAATTGTCTGCGATGAACCGACGGACAGGAGATGATTGAAGCAAAATGTATCAAAAACTGTGTAAAACAGACAAGATGTACTTTCCCAGGACTCAAACAATAGAGACACCGACTGAAGAAGAAGATGCAACATTTTCGATACCTGATGAGCCGGATGATGATGACATCGTACAGTGAACCAATCGACACCTTGAGAACGGCATAGTATTAGAATTCATAGATTTGAAACCCTAAATTTATTGGATAGAGTCATAACTGATGATTAATTGACCAATTAGGAATTGGGGGATAGTCTGGGTGACTTTGATATAATGTTGTGACACAGGGGAAACTTCAGATGCAGAACTGTTGGAGAGATGTTGGGTGCAGATGTCCGGAGAGAAGCTGCGAGAACAAAGAGATTTGAGATTCTGTCATTGGGCTCATGCTCTTGAGAGCCTGATGCGATGCTGATAGATTGATGACCTGAAGACGAAGACTGATTTTGTTGCTGATCCATACCGTGGATAGGTAGCTATGACAATGTGACTGAAATACCTTGTGTGCCTTTTCTTTCTAGGTACCAACTGCGCTGTTTTATATTGTTTCTCTTAGTTAGATGTTTTTCCAAATTCTTGTTCTAAACTGTTTTCGCATGAAGTCCCACATGCTAATGCTAATCTGTGCTAGGTGAGGGTCCTATGCTAAGACGTTGACATATACAGTGACAAATAATTGACGGACTGAATTGCTGAACTCTGCTACTTATGTCGACATATTAATCTTTGTTGTTTTATGCTGAAGCATTAGAATGTATGTTTTCTCAAGTTCTGATTAGATTATGTTACTGGTGGTCACTAATGAATTAATCTTGAGTTGATTGAATAAAGTTGAATTAATCCCATGAATTAGTATTGTAACCAATAGGGAAATAAAATTACTAAACCGTATGTTGAGTTGTGGTTATTCATGAAATGTTGATGCTATTAACTGCTGATTAATGATTTGCTTAATGGTTATTGATTTGTGTATTAATTATTGATGAACATTGGTTACTACATGGCTAGGATACTCAATGCAAATCAAAAGGTTCATCGACAAATACGCATCCCCTTGTAAATTTACCTACTAAGGACTGGGCGCACTGGCACACTAGAAATGCTGAGCCACCATTTAATTTAAAAAAAGTAATTTTGTGAAAAGGTTAGAGCATGCTGACAAAAAAGAATACACTGGTAACTAATGGTTAATAAGAGAAAAAGCAATCCCCTGTTGGATCAAAACCTATTTCCAATCTTTGCTTCCGTTAAATGACCTTTATGCAGCACACTTTCATCTGTTGCAGAGAGCGAGATAATAAGTACATCATTAGATAAGAGTTCTCAAGAGGGGGCCCGAAAGAGAAGTTCAAAGGGACTGAAACCATTCCATTCAGTGGAACCTTACAATAAAAGATATGTCAGGAGGGGATATACCCCCCTCCTGATGTTCTTTGTGTGGCTTAACGCCACCTTGTAAATACAGCCCCTTCACATGTGACGCTTTGTGTGGAAGGGGCATTGCTGTGGGTGTGCCACAGCAACACCCATTGCATTTTGACACTGCCCCAGATTTATGCATTTTAGTAAACCTGAGGCAGCACCAAAATCTAACGCCACCTTAGGGGTGGCATTAGCAAGGCGCAACAAGGAGGAATACTTTTATTCCTCCTAGTTTTTTGCTTTTTCTATGCGTGCTGCATTCTGCAGCACGCACAGAAAGAGCAAAATGGACATAAAAAATAATTTCAATTGATTGGCACTTCTGTGTGTACTGCATTCTGCAACACACACAGAAGTGCTAAATCACCATTAGTGATTGTTTATGTGCAGGAAGGGACACCTTGCTGCACACAATCAAACCCCTCAATGCAGACATCCTTGCAGGATGCCTGGGTTGGCAGCTAAATTTAGCGCCATCGCAGGAGTACGCCGTATTCTAATAAATATGGCGCATCCCTGTGTTTCTAAAGTGACGCAGCACAGTGCTGCCAATTTTGGCGCAGCACTACGCTGCACCAGTTTTCAGTTAATCTATTCCTTAATGCCTTCCCACCACTCATTTGCTGACCTGCTCCTCGGCTACTTACCAAAGTCTGACAAGCATAGAATGCTCAATTTGCACCTTTCAGATTTCCTGTTAAATAGGTCCTCCAGCAGCTAACAACTTTAGCAACCAAGACCTAGTCTGCTTCTGGTATCACATTTCCCTCTCTGTCTGGAGGAGAGGCAATGGATGCCATGGCCAATGCCATCTCTGAGGCTGCTCTGATCTGCTGACTAACTTGTTTTGGTTACTTCAAATCTGGGATGGTCAAACTCTCTTCCTGAGATTGAAGTGCAGCTTGTGCTCATTTCAATATTTCTGATGTGGCCTATGCTATGTAGGATTCTGGTTATGACACTAAACCATGCACAATCAAATCAAGCTTGTGCTCATTTCAATATTTGCGATGTGGCCTATGCTGTGTAGGATTCTGGTTTTGACACTAAACCATGCACAATCAAATCATTGCTCCTCCTTCTTTCCAAACCCTATATCAACCATGGCTGTTTTGCCATTGATTTCCATCTCAATACTGGCAATTAGATACTTCATGTGCTCTCCACTGGCTCCTAAGCCTGAGCCACTGAAGTCCGGGAGGTTTTCTTGTTCAGAGTTCTTTAAGCTCCCGCGTACCTCAGGGTCAGAACCTTCCTCCATTAATACTAGCTTCTAACACAAATCCCATTGCGTTTGGGTATTTGTGTTTTAAGGCATCTGGGTCCCTCTTCTGAATGTCTATAGCCGCTAGGTTGAGAGCAACAGGGCCCTCTCAGGTCCCTCTCTGTACATCCAACATACTTGCTATGATGGGTCCAACTCATACAGGATCTTTTACCAGACAGTCTCTCTTGTAAAACCCTTACTCGTGACTTAATCACTTTGGGCTTGGAACAACCTTCTTGTCTTCCCTCCACCTCGTGAACTCAATTCGCTTTCAGCTTAAGTCCTCCCTGGTGCCGTTGGTAATTGCCCTGGCATTTACCTGCCAGTTTGGAACCAGTCTGTTGAAGGTTCCTTTCTTCATTTGGCTTAAAGACATGCTGCTTCTCCCCTTTGTCAGCATAGTTATCTAACCATTTGTGACCCAAAGACTGCAGGTTTCTCTGGATCCCTTTCTAAAAAAGCTGACAGCTGCTGCTTAAGTGGAGTAAAGCATTTTTCCTTAAACCTCTCTGTCAACATGAACTGGTTAAGGAAATGAAAATCCTAGGCTATCATTCCTCTTACCTATGCATTCCACTCATGCAAAATACTATGAATCTAAGTCACATGGGGAACCTCATCTGCTCTCTTGCTATCCTTAAACCTAAGGAGGTACTGAGCTGGCTTCAGCCACAAATATCAAATTTGAGCTTCTTTAATCCGCTTGTGATTTATTTGTTCAGCCACAGGCATCCTTCCAAAAACTGCAGTACCTTCTATGGGCAAGTGACTCATTAGAGTAGGTGCCTTAAATACATTATTCAAAGGCCAAGCTCTCCAAGCAATTACAAAACTTGCAAACCATTACAAAATATCTTGTCTCTCCATATATATGTGCACATGATCTTTTGGAACCTTGCAATAATTCATGAAGAGTTGGAAGTGGAATCACTTGTCTTAGATGTAGCTCTCTCTGCTGTCATTCTGAGATTCTCTTTCTCTAAGGCTATCATCTCTCCATTTCTCCCTCCTTTCCCTATTTTTCCCTTTCTCATTCCTCATGCTCCCACTTTCTCTCCTTATAGGCCCATTCTTCCTGTCTCTCGCTCCTCCTTTCATCTTGTTCCTCATTAGCTAATCTCACCTTCTCTCTCTCTCAAACTCCATGGCCTTCTCCTCTTCCTCTGTCTTAGCTTTCTGGAAAGCCAACTGTAAGTTTATGGTCTTCGCTAGACTTAACCATGGAAAGGGAACAATTCTTGGACACTGTCTTGGGAAATTTTGGGAAAGCACATTTTGTAAAGTAACTTGGGTGTGGCTGGGGAAAACTAGTGCATGGAGGCTAAGAGAGTCAGACATTACAGCACTCCCTTCCTGGTCTTAAAAGTCCATCAATTTCTTCTTACTCCTCTCCCAAAGTTTGTCTCCATTGTAACTCACAGGACCTCCCTGTCTTTGTTCCTGAGAGCCCTCCACGCTTTATCCAAACACAGATCCACTACTGATCTAAGGACAGAAAGTCAAGATCTACCCCAGTGAACTATGTATCTCACATGTTGCTGTGTAGGTTTTAGGGTGTAAGTATTGGACGTGTATCTCAATTGTTGAAAGTGGGAAAATATTTAGCAGGATCTCACACCGCCTGCTGCCAACTGTCAGACCTAGTTTGGGGGGGGGGAGGGTCACAGGGCAAGCAGGAGCTATTGATAGTCAGCCATGGTGTTGGGATTTGTTTGTCTCTGATGTCCCAGGTCTGTCCAAATGTGGCTGTGCAAAGTACAGCCGCTTAATCACTTGATTCTCATTGGTAGCCAGGTGAGACGTCATAGGGTTCTCATGGAGTTTGTGTCAGGGTGCTTCAATCTTAGACCTCATGAAATACCCAGCCACACTATATAACAGATTGTCCAACCCAGTTCTTATCTTTATTGAAAGAAAGTACTTTAATACACACAAAACCTAATACTACACACTACAAGCAACTCATATGAATCCTTCACTTGTGCAGGACAACTGTGCTCTGTGATCGCTATTCTCTCCCCTCCACCTCCAGCTTTCAGTCCCTTTCTCACATGTTTGAGTTCTGGTTTTGGTAGGTATCATGCGCAGGAGCAGTTTTAACCCATTTGTGTTTGTGCTCTTAGTTTGAATTTCTTTCATTTGAATAGTCTTTATTAGATCAAATAAATAGATCATAAAAGAGTCACATACAATACAAAGTATAAAAACATATAAAATATACAAAACATTATCTATAAAAAACAACCAATGTCCCCCCCCCCCCACCCGAAAAAAAAAAAAAAAAAACATCTCATCTTGTGGTCATAAAAAATTAAAACAGCATCTTCTTACGCCAGGCCACTGCTCCTTTCAGGAAGTGGCCCATTGAGTAGCATACATCATAATCATTTAACTGGCGAAGGAAGAGCATGGCAGCCCTACAGTTAGTGAAGTTTTGTTTTTGTAACAGTGGTACCAAGTAAATTTTTTTAAAGGACTCATAATATTTACAAAAAACACAAAGTGCAACAGCGTTTGAAGTGAGTGCTCATCACAGAGGCAACTGCAGATAAGACTAGAGGAAAACTGTCTTTGGGGAAAGGACAGCATCCAATGAAGAGACCCTAATCTAAAGCCGGTTAAGAGCATTCGCTCATACGCATTATGGACAAACAATAACCCCGAATATGAAAAGGAGCTTACTTTCGTCAGGGTACGTCCTCCTATGTGCATAGGGCGCGCCTTAGTATTTTTAGGGCCACAGACCATTACAAAGGTCTTAGAACAGTTGGTTTCGAGGTCCAAGTTTTTAATGAACTCAACGAAATCAACTAGCTGTTTGAGCCCATTTGAGTTTGTGCTCTTACTTATTCTAGTAGTTCCCAATTTTTCTCACCTCCTGTTCTATCTATTATTTGTGCACAGCTATCAGGGACCAGGCAAAATGTGTCTGACTGCCTCCCTCTTCTGGAAGGCAACACACACCAGTTTTGGATGCACCAGTGCTTGTGTCATGACCACTGCAGGCAGCAGTGGACCTGCCACCCACAGTCTGTGTAGGCATACAGACTGCAGCATTGTTGCAGGTCCACAGCTGGTTTTAAGTCTGCTTCGGCTGAGCTAGGCCTGAAGGCTGCGATGTCAGGGATCAAAGGGCCACTTTGAGGCAAACTTCCTTCAGCAGCATGACCCCACCATGGCACATATTCTCGTTACATCAGCAGAGTCTGCTCAGGTACAGTTTTTCTTTGTTACAGTGCCATCTGCTTGGGCACAGTTCGATGTCACAGTGGGAAGGTCCACCGGGCACTACTTAATCACATTGCAGTGGCAGAGTCTCTTTAACTCCACAATGTTTCTGCAGTTCCCAAATGAAACTGCTTGTTGGGAGAGACAAGCTCATGTCCCTGAACCAGACAGATCTTCTCAGTCTTCCCGGGTGGATGGACCATCACACTGTTGAGTCAGCTGCTTTTGACTTGTCCTGGACAATCACTCCTTCTGCAGTGTTAAAGTCCACCTTCCATGTCTCACCAAGCAGATTGGTTTCTAGGCACTTCAGGAGAAGGGACAGCCTCTTCCTTCCAGGCCAACCTCCAGGTGTTGTCCCCTCACCTTTAAGAGTGTGATTGTCAGAAATTCAGCAGCTATGGCTGCTCAGGAGATTTCATAGTACTCTGAGGCACACTCCCTTCTTTGGACAAAGAGAACATGGAACTGGAACTGTTGCACCGCTGCATGCGGCACGAGCCGAACATTTGGCTCGGGCCGCAACACGTGTTTCCCTGACGCGGCGCACCCCCAGTCTGCTGTGTGCTTTCTGAGGCCCCAAATTGGGCATGGGGCCTCGCTCTTTTGCTGTGCACTGCGGTTTCAGGCATTTCTGACCCCCACTCACCGTGTTCTTTTCTTCTCTTTTTTCTTTTCTTCTTTTCAGCTTTTTCTCCTTTTCTGGGACATCGGGTTGTGCATATCCTTTATGTTTTTCCCCCCTTCCCATGTTACCTTTCTCTTCCCAGCATTCCTTATTCCCTATTCTCTATGGTTCCTAGTCCATTCTGTTCTATGTACTTTTCCCTATCTAAGATGGTGTCCTTTTACTTCCTGTTGGTCGTTTCCTGTTTGTTGGTATTTAAGGGCTGTGATTCTTTCTCTCCTTGCGCTGCACCACTTTCTGTTTGGATGGTGTCTTCGCTCCTGCTTCCTCGTATTCTTGTGCTGGTTCTCAACAGTTTGGAATACTTTTTCCTGTATTTGCTCTTGTTGATATCTCTTCCTTTTTGTTCCAGTTTTAGGAACATATCTTTGTGGACGTTTTTTCCCCTTTTCTGTTTTTTTTTCTCCCTCTGGTGCTACTTCTGAGGGACACGGCCTGCTCTTGGCGTACCCATTGCCGTGGCTACCAGAAAGAGTCACCCCTACTTGGGCCAAGGCCGAACATTCAAGAACAGGATCCACGCCACTCGCTCTGTGGCCTCCAGGGTAAAGCAGCACGTAAGTTGTGACAGGAACAACTAGTAGGTCAGCATCTCCCAATTAGAAACAGTCAAAGCAGACTTGGATTATCCGTCTGCGTTTTCAGAACTGGTTTGGGACGATTCTTCTTTAATGTACCCTCACCAGGCTGTTCTCCAAACACAACCTTTTCTAGAGTGATGCCCTTCACTGCAGGCAGTCTCCAGCCTGGAGTACCCACATCGGAGGCACAAAGAGATGTGCGCTTTCTGCACCTGGGTATCATCAGCCACAAGGAACAATGATCTGATTTTTAATAAAGGCTAACCTCATCCAAATGACCCTCCGCACTTTGATCGACAGACCGCAGTCACACCTGTCACCCCCACATCTACCAAATCGCAATGTTCATGATGACTATTATGCTAATCAGGGTCTGGGTCTCCTCCGTATAGCTTCGGGAATGTCAGCCAAACACTTCCACTGCCTGCAAAAACAACCATCCTTCCATCTTGACCACATGAACATGCTGGGGCTTCCAAAATGGAAACCAGTAATCTGGTTCACTTTTAAACACAAGGTGTGTGACACAGGCTACACACATATAAAACACAAAAAGAGAGTACTTGGAGTATTGCTATCCCACACCACTTCCCAAGAGAAATCTATATAATCACTAAGGGTGTGGGGTAGTAGAAGTTGATGGTAGAACTGGGTCAGTGTTCCCTCGGTAGACGGTGTCAGTTAGGATGCCTTATGCTGTGAAACGGGGAAAGAATGGGTGAAAAGTGTCCCAGCGGCGGGGCACTGTTTTTGTTCTACAGGGGGAGGGGGGAGTTCCCTTACGGACTAGGTGGTCTCACACACATAATAGTGTCAAGCTTCATCATTTGACCACCTAGCCCCACCCAAGTAAGATGATACTACTTGGGCGGACTCAACCTCTTGGTTAAAAGAACCAAAGGGAGTGCTGAAATTAAACTGGCTGGATAATTACAGAGATCCAGATGGGGTGGAAATAAAATTACCATACATGTCACCGGTTGCTACTAGTTAGTTTTAATGGGGGTGCATGTTGGTAAGGTTAAGAACAGGGGAGGAGGCTCATTCGAGGATAATGTCTCTCAGAGTCTAAAAAGAAATACGTATGACCAACATGTTTCTGCCCTCACAAAGTGCTGGTAGGTCAGGGGCATTCGTCAGGGTCGGAGCACTAGCAGTAGGTGAAGTGCTCAAAGTGAATCATGAATGGCCTACCTGAACAGGTAGTTCATGGTGTGGTAAGTCTGTAATAGCTGATAGATAAACCACAAATTAATAAGAGTGAGAGGTGGCACACCATTGCACACAACACAGCAAAAAGTGACAGTGTATGGGAAAAAAACACTCACACACACATGCATTAGTGACTTACCCCGGAGTTGGGGGCAGGTGGCCTCTGGTCTGGCTAGTGCCGGGGGGGGGGGGGTTTCCCTTGTAGTCACACTCTGAGGAGATTAAGGGTTTAACAGGGGAAGAAAGGGAAATGAAAAGAAAGAGAAAAGACGCAGAAGAAAAGAAAAAAGAGAGAGAAAAAGAAGAAAGGGAAAATAAAGGAGGAGGGGAACAAGGGAAGCAAGAATGGGGAAAAAGAGAAAAACAAGGAAAAGAAAAAGAAGAAAAGGGGGGAAGCTGATAAGGGGAGGGAGAGAAGAAAAAGAAGAAGAAGAGGGAAAAAAAGGTTGGAGAGGAGAAAAAAGAAGAGAGAAGAAAAAGGAAAGAGAGAAGAAGAGAAAAGAGGGGAGTAAAGGCCACAAGAAAAGAGAGGCAGCAGGCCAAGAGGGCTGTGGGCCAAAGAGGTTGTCTCTGGTACAGACTAAGGAGAAATCCAAACGGCCACGTATGCTCAAACTTACCACTCCAAAGGGATTACCGGGGTGAGTACCTACATGCCGGTGCCAGGCCGCTCTGGTACTCAGTGGAGGGCTAGCCCGGTATTTATGATGGAAATAGCCAATGAATGCGAGGCAAAAGGCGGCAAGCAATCAATACGTGGAATCAGGAAAGGATGTGCCTGGCATCGTCGGGCAACGTGCGTCCTGACTGGTTGAGACGCATAAGAAACACCTGCGTTCCGACCGCGCCCAGTGAGGGGGCCGCACGCGGCCAGGCGCATTGAGGTGACGCGCCGGGCCCGGTGGGGCGCGACCCGCCGCAGGACCCTGTGGGAAAAGGAGTCCCACGGCGGGGGGCCGCGCCCGAGGAGAGTGTGGCCCAGAGGAGGCGCTCCAACCACGCCCCGCCCAAAGGACGCGGTGGGGCGCCCAATGATGACGCGCCGCGAGTGGTGCGGCGCATCAAGCTGGGCCGCGGGACTCTGGGAAGGAGAGTCCCGCGGTTAAGGCCCGGCACCCTGCGAGTACCACGATGGGTGGGGGCCACAGAAGCAGGGGGGGGGGGAAGGAAAATTAAAGAGAAGGAGGAACGGGAGGGGGAGGGAAGGGGGTTTAGTTAGCAAAAAAGGGGGGGAACAGGAGAGAGGGGGGAGGGATAGAAATGAAGGAAGGAAAGAAAGAAAGAAAGACGAAGGGCTGAACAGAACAAATGGAAAAGAAAGAAACAAGGAAAAAAAAGGGGAAGAAGGCAGAAGAAGAAAAGAAGGGGGTTTATGCCATAAGGGGGGAGGAGGAGGGGAGAAGTGAAGGAAAAAAGAGAAGGGGAGGTGTTTAGGGTGGGGGTTGTAAAAGAAGAAGAGGGGGAAAGGGGAGGGATCGAGCAGCAAGGAGTAGGGAGAGAAAGGAGAAAGTAAAGACTGAAAGAAATGAGAAAGAAGTGTAGGGCGATAAGGGAAGGGAAGGAAAGAAAAAGATATAGTGAAAGAGAGAAAGAAAGGAAAAGGGGGATAAAATGACAATAGCTCTTTTTACAAAGAGGTTATTTAGTTGAACCGAGGACACTAAAATGCTAGATGAGGATTGTCATAGCAGGACATTCCAAAATAAAGGGAATATAGAAGTCGTTTGCATGCTGCCATTGGCAAGGATAGTTATATGCTGGGTAGAGATCATGCGGAGTCTATCTTAGAAAGGATATACTAGTAATCAAGCCATTAGCCTAAGGCTGACCACTGGATATTGTCATTCAGTCCTGTGGTATCGGTTCGCAGCCTCCATATCCATCTCTGTTCATATAGTAGGAGTTTTTGTTTTGCGTTGGTTGCTGTAGGTTTTAGTTGGTCCAATACCACCCATTGCATGTGGTCGGGATGGTGATTGTTGGTGACGTAGTGTTCTGTGAGTCTCGTGGCATCTCTTTTGCAGCGAATGGTGCTCCTATGTTCGCAGATGCGTGTACCCACTCTTCTTGTTGTCATCCCAATGTATCTATGACCACGGGCATGTGATTATATACACATTTTTGCTATTGCAGTTTGTTAGTTGTCTTCCCAAGGTGTTCGTAGGCCCAGGTCTACTGTGAGTTTTTTTTTGGTGAAGGCACATACACTGCAGTTGCCGCATGGGAAGACAAAAGACTCTCTGGGATCTCCCTCCTCTCAAGGGACACTTCCCATGCGGCGTATGTGCCTTCACCAAACAAAACCTAAAAAATGTCGTGTCTATGATCACATGCCCCTGGGTGGTATTGGACCAACTAAAACCTACAGCAACCAACGCAAAACAAAAACTCCTACTATATGAACAGAGATGGATATGGAGGCTGCAAACCGATACCACAGGACTGAATGGCAGCATGCAAACGACTTCTATTTTCCCTTTATTTTGTAATGTCCTGCTATGACAATCATCATCTAGCATTTTAGTGTCCTCGGTTCAACTTAATAACCTCTTTGTAAAAAGAGCTATTGTCATTTTATCCCCCTTTTCCTTTCTTTCTCTCTTTCACTACATCTTTTTCTTTCCTTCCCTTCCCTTATCGCCCTACACTTCTTTCTCATTTCTTTCAGTCTTTACTTTCTCCTTTCTCTCCCTACTCCTTGCTGCTCGAGCCCTCCCCTTTCCCCCTCTTCTTCTTTTACAACCCCCCACCCTAAACACCCCCCTTCTCTTTTTTCCTTCACTTCTCCCCTCCTCCTCCTCCTCCCTTATGGCATAAACCCCCTTCCCTCCCCCCTTCTTTTCTTCTTCTGCCTTCTTCCCCTTTTTTTTTTTTCCTTTTTTTTTCTTGTTTCTTTCTTTTCCATTTGTTCTGTTCAGCCCTTCGTCTTTCTTTCTTTCTTTCCTTCCTTTATTTCTATCCCTCCCCCCTCTCTCCCGTCCCCCCCCTTTTTTGCTAACTAAACCCCCTTCCCTCCCCCTCCCATTCCTCCTTCTCTTTAATTTTCCTTTCCCCCCCCACTTCTGTGGCCCCACCCATCGCGGTACTCGCGGGGTGCCTGGCCTTAACCGCTCTCCTTCCCAGAGTCCTGCGGCCCAGCTTGACACGCCGCACCACTCGCGGCGCGTCATCATTGGGCGCCCCACCGCGTCCTTTGGGCGGGGCGCGGTTGGAGCACCTCCTCTGGGCCACACTCTTCTCGGGCACGGCCCCCCGCTGTGGGACTCCTTTTCCCACAGGGTCCCGCGGCGGGTTGCGCCCCACCGGGCCCGGCGCGTCACCTCAATGCGCCCGGCCGCGCGCGCCCCCTCACTGGGCGTGGTCGGAACGCAGGTGTTTCTTATGCGTCTCAACCAGTCAGGACGCACATTGCCAAACGATGCCAGGCACATCCTTTCCTTATTCCACGCGTTGATTGCTTGCCGGCTTTTGCCTCGCATTCATTGGCTATTTCCATCATAAATACCGGGCCAGCCCTCCACTGAGTACCAGAGCGGCCTGGCACCGGCAAGTAGGTACTCCCCCCGGTAATCCCTTTGGAGTGGTAAGTTTGAGCCTACATGGCAGTTTGGATTTCTCCTTATTCTGTACCAGAGACAACCTCTTTGGCCCACAGCCCTCTTGGCCTGCTGCCTCTCTTTTCTTGTGGCCTTTACTCCCCTCTTTTCTCTTCTTCTCTCTTTCCTTTTTCTTCTCTCTTCTTTTTTCTCCTCTCCAACCTTTTTTTCCCTCTTCTTCTTCTTTTTCTTCTCTCCCTCCCCTTATCAGCTTTTCCTCCCCCCTTTTCTTCTTTTTCTTTTCCTTTTTTTTCTCTTTTTCCCCATTCTTGCTTCCCTTGTCCCCTCCTCCTTTATTTTCCCTTTCTTCTTTTTCTCTCTCTTTTTTCTTTTCTTCTTCGTCTTTTCTCTTTCTTTTCATTTCCCTTTCTTCCCCCGTTAAACCCTTAATGTCCTCAGAGTGTGACTACAAGGGAAAACCCCCCCAGCACTAGCCAGACCAGAGGCCACCCGCCCCGACTCCAGGTTAAGTCACTAATGCATGTGTGTGTGAGTGTTTTTTTCCCATACACTGTCACTTTTTGCTGTGTTGTGTGCAGTGGTGTGCCACCTCTCACTCTTATTAATTTGTGGTTTATCTATCAGCTATTACAGACCTACCACACCATGAACTACCTGTTCAGGTAGGCCATTCATGATTCACTTTGAGCACTTCACCTACTGCTAGTGCTCCGACCCTGACGAATGCCCCTGACCTACCAGCACTTTGTGAGGGCAGAAACATGTTGGTCATACGTATTTCTTTTTAGACTCTGAGAGACATTATCCTCGAATGAGCCTCCTCCCCTGTTCTTAACCTTACCAACATGCACCCCCATTAAAACTAACTAGTAGCAACCGGTGACATGTATGGTAATTTTATTTCCACCCCATCTGGATCTCTGTAATTATCCAGCCAGTTTAATTTCAGCACTTCCTTTGGTTCTTTTAACCAAGAGGTGGAGTCCGCCCAAGTAGTATCATCTTACTTGGGTGGGGCTAGGTGGTCAAATGATGAAGCAAGACACTATTATGTGTGTGAGACCACCTAGTCTGTAAGGGAACTCCCCCCTCCCCCTGTAGGACAACACAGCGCCCCGCCGCTGGGACACTTTTCACCCATTCTTTCCCCGTTTCACAGCATAAGGCGACCTAACTGACACCGCCTACCGAGGGAACACTGACCCAGTTCTACCCTCAACTTCTACTACCCCACACCCTTAGTGATTATACAGGCTACACACACACATGCATAGCATACATCTGAGATGGTAATGCTAAGATCTGGGTTAGTACACAGAAGTCAAATTCACATGAGTGGGCCAGTAGGCTCCTACACCAGGGACAAAGATAAAAAGTTCAGGTCAAAACTATAGATTCACAAATGCCTTATACTACCTCCACCAAAAACATGCTACCTCCATGACAGGGATGATACTCAAAATAACAAATGAAGGGTACAAGTGCTGTTAACTTTCAGGTCCAGCTATATAATTTGCTTTTATCCTCCCTCTGTCGTTGTTGTTTAAGTCCCAGGGATTCGAAAAAATTGAAGGCCTTCCAGTTTATTGGCTGTTAGTTGGATATAGACAAGCCAAGGAATCCGAGACCCTAGATCACAAGACAGGCAATCCTCAATGACCTCCCAGTTAACAAATGGCCTGGGGATTGCACCAAATCGAGCACCAAGGCAACAAAGGGGCAAGGTTAATCAAATCTTCAATGGACGCCAGGCCCACTCTTCGTAAACAGCTTAAGTGGGGATACGTCTGCAGACTCTTTTCTCCTATGTATGCAGGGATCTTACGTTCTTATAACTCAACATCCCTGTGCCATAGGTTAGAATAGGTACACCCTTCCTTTTGCACACCTCTAGAAGTGGGCTCATCGTTTTCCTTCTAGTAGAGAACACCAGATTAAATAGGGAGCCAACATCATTTGAAAATCTCAGTATGCGTTTGGATAGGCAAGGAGCCCAACACCTTTGTGTATCAAAGGTTACACCTAAACAGGGAAATTCATGAGTTCTAGATATGGGCATGCCTTTTACGGCTAGACAGCAGGACCTGAGAGTCTTAGGTCCACATGCCAACACAAAGATTTTAGTTAAGCTGGTCTCAAGAAATAGAGCCTGATTTAGGTTTTGACGTAGGGAAATACTCTGTCACAAATGTGACGGATATCCCGTGCACCATATTACAATTCCATTATCTCCTATGGGTTTCGTAATACGGCAGACGGGATATCTGCCACGTTTGTGATGGAGTATTCCCTCCACAAAGACCTAAGTTAGGCCCCTCACTTGCCCATAAAGTCAACAAACATATCTAGTAGGGGTTTGAGCCCATTAGAGGTTCTAGCTAGAAAGACAGCATCATTTGCATAGAATAATATGGGTACAGCCTTACTCTTAACCATGGGCCTATCCTTACCCACCCTAATGAGTGCAGTCTCAAGCCCACTGATATGCAGCAAAAATAGAAGAGGGGTCAGCACACATTCCTGTCTCACCCAAGGATAGTCTAGTGGGATCTCAGTATTAACCATTCAACCCATTCAACCCATTCAACCTGTTCAACCCATACCTGACAGAGGCTTTAAGATCACTGTGAAGAGCAGGCAAAAAAATAACAATGCCTTGTTTGACCCCCAGGCATTCCAAGATTTCCCACAGTTTGGATCTCACCACACTATTGAAGGCACAGGAAAGGTTCATGCATGCCAGGTAGATGGAACTGAGCTTAGCGCATGTGTATTTATTTATGAAAAGATGAAGATTGAGACATTATTCCATTGTGCTTAGACCCTCATGGAATCCATACTGCACCCTAAATAGAATTTGATCAGACATACAGGTAGTCAACAGTTAAGTCCCCCTGCCCCTGACCTTCACACCAGAGTTCAACAACGAAATAGGATGGTAACAGTTAGGACTAGCACAGTTACCCTTCTTAAAGAGAGGTATAATAATTCCATATGCTACTGGATTATTGCTACGAGGATCCCTAACATGTACTGCTGAATTGACATGCCCCACAGAGCCTGTAGTAGCATCATCTTTAGGAAGAGGGCAGTCCATGAGTAAGAGTTACAATACAGATCCCTTACTCCTGCAGTCTCACAGCCACAGAGGCTTTAGATAGAGAGGGCTATCAAAAAAAACAACTCCATTGGATGAATTACACTTGCAGCCACATATGAGCAACTGTATGCAGATACATGGTAGCAATATTCTTTACTAGAATTGGAGTCTTTGTCCCCTTAATTTTGGAAGACCTGACCGTTGAAGAACTCATTATTGTAATAAAAGCGTTGAAAAACTATTGTGCGTCCGTCCCGGATAAAACAATTGTAGGTGTAATACAATCTCACCCCAGTTCCTGGGCTCTCCCTCCATTTGAAATAACTCTTTGATTACTGCTTAAATAATAGATCTATCCCATCATCTTGGAAGGGTTGTATTGTTATTCCTCTTTATGGAAGGGATGATGAGAACGATCCTAAAAGGTAATAGACCTTTTGCCCTATTAGATACAATAGGTAAAATATTTGTTAAATGCCATTTACATAGACTTTCTGCATGGGTAGATGCAAAAAATCTTCTCTTGATGGAAAATTGTGGTTTCCGATAGGGCTATTCTATAATAGATAACATTTTAGCTTAAGTAATGATTGCTGAATATTATGGCCCTCATTATGACTCTGGCGGTCTTTACTGAAGACCGCCGTGGTGACAGCCGCCAAAAGACCACTGCGGAGGCGGCAATCCACCTGCCAGATCATGACTCACAAACACAAAACCGCCAGAAAGCAGCCTAAAGTACAATCCCGCCAGACCCAACGAAGAAGAGTCGGACCCACCACCCTCCCCTCCTACAACACACGGCCCTCCGAATAATGACCCACTAATCACCACAGCGGTCACTCAACGCCGGATACCCATTGGCTGTGTGGACCCCGCGGTTGATTTTGCCACTCCACACCAACAGAAGCCAACATTGTCCAGAATGAAAAACCCTCACCTGATACACATACACACACCGTACACACCCACCAACAGCACTATAAAGCACACCCCCATACAACCCACAATTCTTTGCAAATGTGAAAATCCAGCTACACGTTGCCAGCCCACATATTTCCAGAACTGCACACACAAACCACATCCACCTACACACCCTTCACACATCATACCTCTACACCTAACACACACAACAACACTGGACACAATCACTACTTCACAGCGTCCCACATACGCACACACCCTGCACCCTCTGCACAACACACACACTACACCCA
Source organism: Pleurodeles waltl (assembly GCF_031143425.1). Lineage (NCBI taxonomy): Eukaryota > Metazoa > Chordata > Amphibia > Caudata > Salamandridae > Pleurodeles > Pleurodeles waltl. The sequence continues at coordinate 479,990,000 of NC_090449.1, read as the reverse complement.
CTACACAATTGGCATGTCACCACAAATGAACCCCTGTATCACTGATGAGGCGTTGCGGGTCATGGTAGACAAAATCATAAGGATAGAGCCACAGCTGTTCGGTGCACAGGTCCAGCAGATGCCCATTGCCAGGAAGATGGGGCTACGGCAAAGAGTTGTGGACAAGGTGAACTCCCTGGGAAACTATCCACGCATGAGGGACGACATTAGAAAGAGGTGGAATGACCTACAGGTGAAGGTGTGTGCAGTGGCATCCAGGCACCACATTGACGTCATGAAGACTGGCGTGGACCCCCCGCCTCCTCCCCCACAGTTGACAACATGGGAGGAGAAAGCTTGGCTACCCTGCATCCCGAGGGCCTCACTGGAATCACTGGATGGCTGGACACTGGTAAATCACCATTACTTCCCCACCACCACCTACACCTTTGTGGCATGTCTCCCCATCATACTATCTTCCTTCTCCCCACTCCATCCCAAACAGAAAACCACCCCATAACCACCCTCAACAATTTACCCCTGCATGCCCTACCCACTGCAAGCACACCTCTCCCAGGTCAGCATTCACACACATCAGTAATGCATGGGCAGCATGTAGCACTACCAATCCCACAATGCATCACCAGACACAAACCAAAGGTGGAAAAACCGCACCCATCACATAGGGAAACCCAGAAATGCTGAATATTATCTGAGAACGAATGTAACAAATATTATACATGTCCACAGGTACCCTAGCCAATGTAAGCTGGCAGCATGTGCCACGTCAACCGTGTCGTCCACCAGAAGAAGGCCCCAGTGATGACAGCAACTCTGGATGTCTGGATCTGAAAGATCTCCCTGGCCCATCTGGTACCACTGGTCAGTCAGACACCACATGCAACACCCAGTCCACCCCACATCGGACTCCACTACCACAGCAGCCACCCTAATGTCCCCAAACCTCTGTCCCCAGGACACGTCAATCAACAGTGTGCCTACCTGTACAGGGACCTTACAGGCAAGATGAAGAATGTCCTGGTGTCAGTGTGAGTGGGCACACAGTTCAGGGGACACAAGCACAGGGGGCCAGTCGGAGGATATATGTGCACCAAGGGCTGGGCCAACCCAGGGAACCGACTTCCCAGGAGGCCCTGTCACATGTCCTGGGAGCATACCAGAAATCCCAGGATGGGCCAGGTACTTACCATCTTGCAGGAGAACCAGAGGCTGCAGGGGGAACACCACCAGGAGGTCATGCAGCAGTTGCAGGCCTTCAGTGCCACCATGGCCTCCATTGCAGGGGTGCTCAGTGATATGGCTACCATCATGTGTGACTACACAACGCACCAGCAGGCCCCCTTCCACTAGCCAGTGTGCTGACCAGCCCTCCACATCTGCTGCAGCTAGTGGGCAGGAGGACCTGCCACAGTACTCACAGACCACTACACCCCAACCTCTGCGGCAGAAGAACTACCCCACAAACATTCCCTGCAACCCTGACAGCCACCAGAGACCGTAGCCAAGACCCAAACCACTGCCAGGAAGGGAACCTCTCCTGCATGTCTCCCTTATGTGCCACTGAAACACCTTGTTTACTTTGGACTGCCATTGCTCCTTTTCCAGTGGCCCCATGGATACTGGACCTGTGCTACCAACTAACTGGGCCACTACACTGAAGATTTTGTCCACCATTACCCCACTCTACTGCACTATCCCTTCTTTTTTGTCAATTCAATGAACACACTTGAACACAACTGAAGGGGTTGTGCTTTAATTTCAACAATATGCAATGTTTTGATCTTTATTATCCTGTGCAAATGTAACACAAAGTGTGAATCCATCCAATGTACAGTCAGCTTGGTGTACACATAACTAGTGTAAGAGCATGCCACAAGTCACCATCTGCCAAACTGTGTGAAAGTAGTCTGTAGACATTACATGAGTACACAGTAGTGACCACACCAACATCTGTAAAAAGGGAAATGTTTAGTGACATTCAAATGAGAAGTTAATGAAGAAGCGCAACATAAGCCCCTGTGACATAACAGCCTACATTCAGCTGGTCACATCAACTCAGAAATTTGCACTGCAATTGACTCCAAACACCAAAAGTGAGGAGAAACAACTAATTTGAGGTCCTCACACAAGATACCACAGTATTAGCTATGCCATGTTGTCAGTATGTCAATCCCTCCTCTGGAGCACCTAGTCTGGGCCAAACTGCCAGGGACAATTAAGTCACAAAGCATTTGTGTAAGCACATTGTAACTCACATTACATTCCCAGCAACTAATGCTAAGTACTGCATGAAGTGAGGACACAGTTTGATTTGGGCATGTATTTGAAACTGCAAAACAGCTGATACATTGCATAGGTTGAATAAGCTTTATCACTATCATCATACCACTGGCATGACTGACCACAGCTCGAACAGTGTTGAGTTACAAAATGCACACATTTGTCATTGGAAGTACTGGTGTATCAGATGTGTCCTGTTGTCCACATCCTCCTCCTCACCATCTTCATTACTGTCTTCAGTGTCCTCTGCTACCGCAGGCCACCAATATCGGCAGACCTTTCCAGGTGAGTAGAATAGGGATCCACCAGAAATATGGAGGCACCTGAACCTTCATTAGCCCAAAAGTTCTTTTGATAACACTTCTGGTCCGTCCACGTGCCTCATTGCATCGATTCTCTGTTCCCGTCCTCGGATTCCTCACTGGTGTCAACAGCCAGAATAGGTTTGGGTAGCCGGAGTCACCTGGAAATAGTGAGAAACACACATTACTTGTGTACAATAGCACAGAGGACAACTCCAGATGGCATACAGTGACATACATAGTGTGAAACATCAAGCTCACCAAGAGCCAGGCTCTCTCTCTCTCTGTAATTGTGCATCCTCTGTGGGACACTGCTGTTCCTCAATATGTAGGCATCATGCACAGATCCTGGAAACATGGCAGTAATGTGGGAAATATACTGATCAGCAAGGCACACCATCTGCACATTTATAGAATGGTAATTCTCCCTATTTCTGTTCACCTGCTTATTTGTCCTGTGAGGGACCAAAGCAATATGGGTCCCATCAATGGCCCCAATCACATGTGGAATGCGTCCCATTGTGTAGAAAGCAGCCTTCACAGTGGGCAAATCATCACTGTGGGGGAATGAGGTATAGCTGCTCATGTGTTTCAACACAGCAGTCAAGACTCTACTCAGCACATTAGCAAACATTGGCTGTGACATACCTGCAGCCAAGCCCACAGTCACCTGAAACGATCCACTGGTCAGGAAGTGGAGCACTGACAGTACCTGTAGTGTAGGAGGTATTGCAGTAGGACTACGAACAGCAGGAATGAGATCTGGCTCCAATTGTGCATACAGTTCAATGATTGTGGCCCCGTCCAGACGATAGGTGAGTATTATATGGCGTTCCCCCAGTGTAGCCAAGTCGAATAGGGGTCTGTACACGGGTGCATTCCTCCTCCTCCTCCTCCACAGTGGTTGATATCTAATCAAACCAAACACCAAAAGTGTGTGACAGCAGGAAGGTTAGCCACATGACATCAGTAAACAGAACTGTCTCATAAAATTCAGGCAAACAATGATTGGACTCTGCACTGGTGTACTCTACATGCAAAAGGACTTCTGAAACCATACATTATTTGCCATAGTGTGTCACAGATGTAGTCGAAGTTGTGTGATGTAATTTGTAGCATTACATTTTACATGTTCTGTCAACTACTCTTCTGCAAGCAGTGCACTGGTATGCGATCCCATTGAAGGGCCAGAGTCTTCCACCAAACCAAAGTATGTAGACGGCTTGGAATTGCCTTGTGGTGTATCATCCATACCTATGATGCACATTTAATTGACTGCCATGAGGACTATCATTAGGTAATGGGACCCGCCTTCCCTGCATACAGAGGACAGGTGGAAGTGACCTCACCTCGCTGACTTTTGACGTCATGGCGGAGGGCGGTCTGAACCACCATGCAACTCCTCATTGGTTAACACTGAAGTCTATGGAGCACAGGGGCAAATGATGATCACCGCCGGCAGTGACGGTGTTTACCAGCGCGGACGTGACCACGATTTTCAGAAGACCATGTCACTTGACTCCTGACTCTCACCCTATCAACACCTGCACTGCGTGTGCTGCTGTGTCCTATGTCTGGAATCCACAATGGCCTGTGTTATAGGGGATAGCGCCCCAGCCTTCACATCTGATGAACTGGAGAAGCTTGTGGATGGGGTCCTACCCTTGTATGGACAGTTGTATGGGCCTCCAGATCAACAGGTGAGCACCTTTTGGGTATTTTGGATGCAACATGGGTGTATGTAGATGTATGTGTGTGCAGGCAGTGTGTCCTTTAGAGAGTGTTTTTTTGCTGCATGCAATATGTATGCAGAGGTACGAGTTATGTGTGAGATGAATGTGGGATCAATGCAGTATGTAGTCCATTGCTGTAACAGAATGTAGAGTGTAGTTAATGGTGTCCTTCTGTCTGTGTTTCCTGTGGAGGTCAGCACCCATCAGAAGAAAGGGTTATGGCGTGCCATCGGCCAAGGACGTGCGGACCCTGGGGGTCCATAGCCGCGGAGCACCCACTGCAGAAAGAGGTGGGAGGACCTGCGACACTAGGCCCGGAAGACCGTGGGGGCCCAGCGAGGCAGGGGTGCCGTCGAACCCTGACCCCACTCCATGGCCTGCATATTGGCAGTGGCCAACCCAGAGTTGGATGGGCGCTTGAGGGCAGCACAGCAGCCACAAGGGGGTTAGTACACACTGTGTTGATTTCATTTTTGATGCCTGGCATGGTATTTGGATGCAAGGATATAGGGGGTCATTCTGACCTCGGCAGTAAAAGGCACTTACCGCCGGTCAGAAGACCGCCATAACACCGCCGCAGCCGCGGTAAACCACCACAGTCATTCTGACCGGCAACTGGCAAACCGCCAAAAACCCAACATCCACAAAAGTCCGCCACACCAAAGGTCAGCGAAAAAATGGTGATGACCAAACCTCCACCGTCACGCCAACAGAAATACGCCCATACCATTCCGACCCACAAATCCACGCGGCGCTCTTTCAAACGCGGTATTCCATTGGCGGTACACACCACCACACGCACCACACTCATCACCACAAACGCCACCCCACACCTCAACCAAACCACCCCATGGCACCCCAAAGACACCCCAGGTTCAGTGACGCCGAACTCAGGGTCATGGTGGAGGAAATAGTCCATGTAGAGCCCCAGCTCTTCGGGGCACAGGTGCAGCACACCACAATTGCCAGGAAGATGGAGCTATGGCAAAGGATAGTGGACAGGGTTAACGCAGTGGGACAGCATCCACGCAATCGGGAGGACATCAGGAAGAGATGGAACGACTTACGGGGGAAGGTGCGTTCCATGGTATCAAGGCACAACATTGCGGTGCAGAAGACTGGCGGCGGACCCCCACCTACTCCCCCTGAATTTACCGCATGGGAGGAGGAAGTCTTGTACATCCTGCATCCTGAGGGCCTCGCAGGAGTAGGCGGAGGAATGGACTCTGGTAAGTCAAATCTTCACTACTGCTTCCCACCCCCACCTGCATGCCAAATCATACCCCCACCCCCATCACATCAACACCTAGCAAAAGGCTCACCATCACAACCCACCCATCCCAACACCAAGCCCTGCATGCGACCACAAAGCATGGACACCCATCACCAAAGCATGCCCACTGCACACACACATCACCCCCACAAGCCACCCTCACAAAAGCCTCCACAAGGAAATGCCTGCACTTGGGTACACGGACACCCACCCATCACACGAAATGCCACACACAGAAGCAATAACCATACCTTTATACCCCTGCAGGACCCGAACGCCACCACACCGCCACGGAGGGTCCAGAGATGTCCATCCCACCCCCAGAAAAGGCCCTCAGCGATGACAGCAGCTCTGTCTCCCTGGAGCCAGATGACCAGCCCGGCCCATCGGGGACCTCTGGACAGTCGGTTCCCCACAGACAGCCACAGGCTACACCAGACCCAACCCCCTCTGGGAACACCAGCACAGCTCCCACCCAGCGGGCCCATGCCTCTGTCTCCAGGACACGTAAATCAGCGGTGTGTCCACCACTACAGGGCACCCAGGTTGACCCACCACCCCAACAACAACAGGGACCTGGGGGCAGTGATAGTGGGCACACCGTCCAGGGGACAGAGGCCCAGGAACACAGGGGAACTGGGAGGGCTGCTGTGCGACAGGGGGGGGACAGGCCCGGGGAACCGACTCTCCAAGAGGCCCTCTCCTCCATCATGGGAGCATACCACCGCTCCCAGGAGACGATGGCGACGGTACTGGCCCGGTTCCAGGAGATCCAGGAACTGCAGGAGGAACGGTACATGGGGTTCAGGGAGGAACTGAGGAACATAGGTTCCGCAATGGGGACCATCGTCGTGGCCCTTACCCAGATCGTCACCACATTGCGGGACCATGTGGCACCCCAAAGGGCCCCTGTCACTAGCCCAGGCCAGGAACAGCCTACCACCTCCGCCGGCGCTAGTGGACAGGAGGCCCCCACACAACGACAGGCCACCAGAACCCCACCTCCTGCAGAAGAAGAACCACCCCGCAAGCGGAACCTGAGATCTCACAAGAAGACAGAGTAGGATTGCAAGATCCCCGCCAGCCTAAGATACCCCCTGATGTCATCCCACTGTCCCACATTGTCACCCTGTCCAACCTTGAACTGCCCCTGCTCCATCCTTCCCCAGGCATATGGACAATGCACCTGTGAGAACTGGACTCTGCCATGGACATTACTCCACCCCCACCCATCACCGTTTCCCAATCATGTACCTATATGTAGCACTTAAAATAAATCACTTATTGCACTTAAAATAACAGGAGTCTGCTTGTATTCTTAACAAATGTATTACACATAACGGTGCAATAATGTCCAGTTACTTTGTGATGACAACATAGCAATTTCAATAAGCTTTAGTCCATGGGCAAACAAAGCTGAGGTCAGGCAGTGGGTCATACAGCTCTGAAAATGGAAGGGAAAGTCACAAATCAGTTAACAGGAACTGGGGGGAAGCACAGACAGTGGAGAGGCATGAGGCCTTAAGTAAATGTAAAATGGCGTGGCTGATTCTTACCTGTGTGCTACTGAAAATATTGTTGTATAACTGTATCCCTGTTGTCCGTGTCGTCCCCGTCGTCTTCCTCCTCTTCACTCTCCACAGGCTCCACAGCTGCTACAACACCACCATCTGGACCATCCTCCTGCAGAAAAGGCACCTGGCGTCGCAAAGCAAGATTGTGAAGCATACAGCAGGCCACGATGATCTGGCACACCTTCTTTGGTGAGTACATTAGGGATCCCCCTGTCATATGCAGGCACCTAAACCTGGCCTTCAGGACCCCGAAGGTCCTTTCTATGATCCTCCTAGTTCGCCCATGGGCCTCATTGTACCGTTCCTCTGCCCTGGTCCGGGGATTCCTCACTGGGGTCAGTAGCCACGACAGGTTGGGGTAACCAGAGTCACCAATTAGCCACACACGGTGTCTCTGTAGCTGTTCCATCACATAAGGGATGCTGCTATTTCGCATGACATATGCGTCATGCACTGACCCAGGGAACTTGACATTTACATGGGAGATGTACTGGTCAGCCAAACAGACCACCTGGACATTCATCGAATGATAACTTTTTCTGTTTCTGTACACCTGCTCACTTTCTTTGGGGGGAACCAAAGCCACATGGGTCCCGTCAATGGCACCAATGATGTTGGGGATATGTCCAAGGGCATAGAAATCACCCTTCACTGTAGCCAATTCGCCCACCTCAGGGAAAATAATGTAGCTCTGCATGTATTTCATCAGGGCAGACAACACTCTGGACAAAACCTTAGAAAACATAGGCTGAGACATCCCAGATGATATGGCCACTGTTGTCTGAAAAGACCCACTTGCCAAAAAATGGAGTACTGACAGAACCTGCACCAGAGGGGGAATCCCTGTGGGTTGGCGGATGGGGGACATCAGGTCTGGCTCCAGCTGGGCACATAGTTCATGTATAGTTGCTCTGTCAAGCCTGTATGTAAGTATGATATGTCGTTCTTCCATTGTCGACAGGTCCACCAGCGGTCGGTACACGGGAGGATTCATCCTTCTCCTCGCAAGTCCCAGCGGACGGTGCCTAGGAAGGACAACATGGAGCACAGAGTCAAGCAACCCACAGGTTCGTTCACACAGCTTGCACAGTACACGAATCGCTATGCATTGAAAGGCTTGTATGAGTGGCAATGCAAGGCCTAGGCCTGTGTGACGCAGTAGAAATCATGCCATGTGGGCCCTTGAAATGGCGGCTGCCTGACCTGTGAAGTGTGACAGTGGGATGTGAGGTCACTGCGCTGGCGTGGCACACCGTGGCGGTAGGCGGTCGAAGACCGCGGCGCAAAGCAGCATTGGTTAACATTGAACCCTATGGGTCTCAGGAGCCAATGACGATGTGTGCCGGCGGTCGCGGTACGCACCGCCGCGGGCATGACCGCCATTTTCTATCTGATTAATCACTCGAGACCTGATCATCCACAGGAGAGGACCTATACTGCAAGTGCTGCTGTGACCTCGGTCTGGGAGATACAATGGCTGCTGCGACTGGGGGAAAGGGCCCCTACCTTCACTTCCGAAGAATTGAAGAGACTTGTTGATGGGGTCCTCCCCCAGTATGCGCTACTCTACGGTCCTCCAGACCAACAGGTTAGTACACAGGGTGCACGTTGAACGGGCTATGCCTGTTTTGAGTGGGGTGTATGTAAGATGGTGGGGAGGGGAGCGAATGAGGAGTGCAACGCACGAAAGATGAGAGCATGTGCCACATGGCAAGGTTGGGGAGGGGGGGGCCTTTACCACGCTGTACATGTCACATAAGTCAGCGCCCATCAGAAGATCGACATTTGGCGTGCTATCGCCAAGGACGTCCGGGCCCTGGGGGTCCACAACAGACGGGGCACCCACTGCCGAAAGAGGTGGGAGGACATCCGCCGCGGGACCAGAAAGACCACAGAGTCTCTGCTGGGGATGGCCTCCCAACGTAGGAGGGGTGCCAGCCGCCAATTGACCCCCCTGATGTCCCGGATCCTGGCAGTGGCCTACCCCGATTTGGATGGGCGCGTGAGGACATCACAGCAGACACAAGGGGGTGAGTATCAGCACATTCTGCTATCTTTGCGCAGTGAAGGTGTCTGGGTGGGGGAGGAGGGCTGTGGCTATCTCCAGGCCAGGGTGCATTCTGTAGGCTAGGCCCCTCCGTTAGACACGGCCCTGTGCCCCCGCCCCCCACCTCTGTAGGGTGCCAAGTACAGCTATCCATGGTCCGGCCTCACCCATGTGTGCATTTGTCGTCCATAGACCTGTAGGCCTAGTCACAATAACTGAGTAGTGTACCCCGATTGCGCGGCCTAGTTCAGGGGGCTTCTGTATCTGTCCTCTCCGACAACGGTGTTGCCAATGCATGCACTCAACCTGTCTTCATTTCTCCCCCCCCCATTTTCTTTGTCTTCCTGTTCATGTGTGCATTAGCATCATCAGGCGGAGGAGAAGTGGCATCGGCGCACGAGGGAGCTGCATCTCACATGGCCCCGGAGGGCCATACAACAGACTCCGAGTACACCAGTGAGACGGAGGGCGAGTGGAGCTCCACAACGGGGACCCGTGGAGACGTCAGCGACACCGACACGTCCTCGGAAGGGAGCTCCCTAGCGGTGGCGGCAACATCCGTGCCCACCGCCACAACAGGTACAGCCGCCACCCAGCGCACCAGCCCCGCCCTCCCAGCAGCCCCTCAGCCTTCGCTCCGTTCCCGCTCGCCCAGGAAGGCGGGCCTCTCCTTCGCCCCAGGCACCTCAGGCGCTGCCCCAGTTACCCCTGCTGCCCTCAGTGAGGAGGTCATTGACCTCCTCAGGACACTCATTGTTGGGCAGTCTACCCTTTTGAATGCCATCCAGGGTGTAGAAAGGGAGGTGCATCGGAGCAATGCATACCTGGAGGGCATTCATTCGGGTCAGGCTGCCCATCAGCGATCGTTCAACGCTCTGGCCTCAGCACTGACGGCAGCCATTGTCCCTGTCTCCAGCCTCCCACTTCTGACTCCCTCGACCCAGTCCCAGTCTCCTGTTCCTCTGCCTATCCCATCCACACCATCAGACCAGCCTGCACACACCTCTACACCCAAAGGCAGCTCATCCAGACATAAGCACCACAGATCCCACAAGCATTCACCCAAGCAACATCCAGATGCAGACATGCCAACAGTCACTACCACCTCTGTGTCCCCCACCTCCTCATCTCCCTCCTCCCTCCCTGTTACGTCTCCACTCACACCTGCATGCACACCACCATCAGCCAGTACTTCCATCACCAGCACACCCTCCATTACAGTCCGCACACGTGCAGTCACCACCCCCACTGCCATTTACACGTCCCCTGTGTCCTCTCCCAGTGTGTCTGTCACCCCCTCTTCCAAACCACACAAACGCAGGCAGCCACCCACCCAACAGCCATCCACCTCACGACAGCCTCCGTCACAAGCACCTGCACCCAAAGACAGTTCACTTGACTCTCCTACAACCACATCCTCTTCCTCCACTCCCATACCCACTACACCTACCCGTCCCTGTCCTTCCCAAGTTGTTTTCCTTTCCAACCTTGAGCTCATTCCAATCACTGACCCACCCCCTCCATCTGGTAAGAGTAAAAAAAGCACCTCAGCCACCACCAGCAGCAAGGGGACAGCCAGCCCACCCCCTGGGAAGAGGACAAAAAAAAAAGGCCCGGCGCGACAAGACTGAGACGGCTGCCAACAAGGACAGTAGCCTTGCCCCGTCACCTGCCACATCATCCAAGGGAGGCAAGGGCCACAGAACTTCAGCGAAGGAGGGCAAGGGCGGGGAAGTCAGGCAGCAGGCGAGCTGCCCAGGAGGGCCCCACCAGCCCCATTCCGGTTGTGACGGACGACACCCACGGGCCCAGGACTCCATCACAGGAGGGCCCCGCGACCGCAAGGTCGGATGGCGAATGAGCGGGAAGTCTTGCCCAGGTCAGGCTCCCTAGACACACAGGACAAGCACCGCCGAACAGGGCCCCGCCGGGAGGAGCACCGCTGAACAGGGCCCGCCGGGACGAGAACCGCTGAACAGGGGCCCGCCGGGACAAGAACCGCTGAACAGGGGCCCGCCGGGACAAGAACCGCTGAACAGGGGCCTGCCGGGACAAGAACCGCTGAACAGGGGCCCGCCGGGAGGAGCACCGCTGAACAGGGGCCCGCCGGGACAAGAACCGCTGAACAGGGGCCCACCGGGACAAGAACCGCTGAACAGGGGCCCGCCGGGAGGAGCACCGCTGAACAGGGCCCGCTGGGAGGAGCACCGCTGAACAGGGGCACGCCAGGAGGAGCACCGCTGAACAGGGGCCCGCCGGGACAAGAACCGCTGAACAGGGGCCCGCCAGGACAAGAACCGCTGAACAGGGGCTTGCCGGGAGGAGCACCGCTGAACAGGGGCCCGCCGGGACAAGAACCGCTGAACAGGGGCCCGCCGGGACAAGAACCGCTGAACAGGGGCCCGCCGGGAGGAGCACCGCTGAACAGGGGCCCACTGGGACAAGAACCGCTGAACAGGGGCCCGCCGGGACAAGAACTGCTGAACAGGGGCCCGCCGGGACAAGAACCGCTGAACAGGGGCCCGCCGGGAGGAGCACCGCTGAACAGGGGCCCGCAAGGACAAGAACCGCTGAACAGGGGCCCGCCGGGACAAGAACCGCTGAACAGGGGCCCGCTGGGACAAGAATCGCTGAACAGGGGCCTGCCGGGACAAGAACTGCTCCGCTGGGCCCTTCATCTCAAGCACCGCTCCGCTGGGCCCTTCATCTCAAGCACCGCTCCGCTGGGCCCCGCCGTCTCTGCACCGCTCCGCTGGGCCCTTCATCTCAAGCACCGCTCCGCTGGGGCCTTCATCTCAAGCACCGCTCCGCTGGGCCCCGCCGTCTCTGCACCGCTCCGCTAGGCCCTTCCTGTCAAGCACCGCTCCGCTGGGCCCCGCCGTCTCTGCACCGCTCCACTGGGCCCTTCATCTCAAGCACCGCTCCGCTGGGCCCTTCATCTCAAGCACCGCTCCGCTGGGGCCTTCATCTCAAGCACCGCTCCGCTGGGCCCGCCGTCTCTGAACCGCTCCGCTGGGCCCTTCCTGTCAAGCACCGCTCCGCTGGGCCCCGCCGTCTCTGCACCGCTCCGCTGGGCCCTTCATCTCAAGCACCGCTCCGCTGGGCCCCGCCGTCTCTGCACCGCTCCGCTGGGCCCCGCCATCTCAAGCACCGCACTGCTGGGCCCCGCCGTCTCTGCACCGCTCCGCTGGGCCCTTCCTGTCAAGCACCGCTCCGCTGGGCCCTTCATCTCAAGCACCGCTCCGCTGGGGCCTTCATCTCAAGCACCGCTCCGCTGGGCCCCGCTGTCTCTGCACCGCTCCGCTGGGCCCTTCCTGTCAAGCACCGCTCCGCTGGGCCCCGCCGTCTCTGCACCGCTCCGCTGGGCCCTTCATCTCAAGCACCGCTCCGCTGGGCCCCGCCGTCTCTGCACCGCTCCGCTGGGCCCCGCCATCTCAAGCACCGCACTGCTGGGCCCCGCCGTCTCTGCACCGCTCCGCTGGGCCCTTCCTGTCAAGCACCGCTCCGCTGGGCCCTTCATCTCAAGCACCGCTCCGCTGGGGCCTTCATCTCAAGCACCGCTCCGCTGGGCCCCGCTGTCTCTGCACCGCTCCGCTGGGCCCTTCCTGTCAAGCACCGCTCCGCTGGGCCCCGCCGTCTCTGCACCGCTCCGCTGGGCCCTTCATCTCAAGCACCGCTCCGCTGGGCCCTTCATCTCAAGCACCGCTCCGCTGGGGCCTTCATCTCAAGCACCGCTCCGCTGGGCCCTTCATCTCAAGCACCGCTGCGCTGGGCCCCGCCGTCTCTGCACCGCTCCGCTGGGCCCTTCCTGTCAAGCACCGCTCCGCTGGGCCCGCCGTCTCTGCACCGCTCCGCTGGGCCCTTCATCTCAAGCACCGCTCCGCTGGGCCCCGCCGTCTCTGCACCGCTCCGCTGGGCCCTTCCTGTCAAGCACCGCTCCGCTGGGCCCTTCATCTCAAGCCCCGCTCCGCTGGGGCCTTCATCTCAAGCACCGCTCCGCTGGGGCCTTCAACTCAAGCACCGCTGGCCCATTGACAGTGCCGGTTCTGTGTCGAGCAGGGCTTCAGGAAGCACTCTGGCCACCATGCCTCCTCCATTAACAGTGGAGTCGGTAATCCATCTGATGGACTGTGGCTTGGCACTTCCCAGGATGGAACAGTGGGCAAGCCACCCACTGTAGAGACTTGAGAGACTGTGGCTTTGCACTCCCCAGGATGGAACAGTGGGCAAGCCACCCACTGTAGAGACTTGTGAGACTGTGGCTTTGCACTCCCCAGGATGGGACAGTGGGCAAGCCACCCACTGTAGGGACTTGAGAGACTGTGGCTTTGCACTCCCCAGGATGGGACAGTGGGCAACCCACCCACTGTAGAGACTTGTGAGACTGTGGCTTTGCACTCCCCAGGATGGGACAGTGGGCATGGAGGCCCCTCGTGGATCTGGCGTCAAGGACTCATGTGGCTGAGGTGCCCCCCTTCCCTTCCCCCTGAGGTGCCTGTAGTTTTATCATCTGATGCCCCAGCAGTGTTCTCTCCAATGGTATCTGGTCTCCTGTGTGGGCTTTGCCCATGTGTTTGTGCACATTGGCCCACGGACTATGGAACTTTGAGGGAATGTGCAGGACTTATTGCCTATGTATATATTGTTGACTATGTTCATTCCTTATTTTTGTATCTTTTATATAGCATATTTCCCATACCTTTAATGGAGCTATTTATACATATATTTTACAGATTATTTTAATTGTGTCTTTGCATTATTCCGGTGGGTTTGGGGGGTGTCACTCTGACTTGTTGCTCGGCATTGGGGTGTAGGTATTTGTGGTGGGGGGGTGGGTGTATGGCGCATGTGTGTGCCCGTAAGCTTTCCTCCTCCTCCCTCCCCTGTGTCGTAGGTGCAGTACTCACCGTTGTCATCTGCGCCGGCGTTCGTACTCCTGGTAGATGAGCAGGTAGACAATAGCTGGTAGGATGTTTAATTCGGGTTCCATGCTGTCCTCCTTCCTCGTGGAGTGTGTATAGGTGAGCGTTTTCCCGTTCGTAGTCTGTTTCCGCCGTGTTTTTATCGGCGGGGCTCCCGCCCCGGAAAAGGTGTCGGATTGGTGAGTTGTGATAGGGTGGGCGGTACATTGTCTGCCGCCTGCCTGTTGGCGGTGACCGCCGCGCTGTTTGTCTGTCCCGCCGTGGCGGTCGGAGTGTTAAAGTAGCGGGCTGTGTTGGCGGTTCCCGCCAGGGTCAGAATTCCTTTTTTTGGACCGCCTGCCTGTTGGCGGGTTGGCCGCCGCTTTATCACCGCCCACCAGGGTCAGAATGACCCCCATAGTCAGTGTATGCCTCAATATGCCCCTGCAGGTAATGTTGTCAAGTTCTGCATAGCTATGGTGAGAGGTAAGTACAATTGGTATTAGTAATTTGCTATGATTCCAGCTTCAGTAAGGGCCTACATCCTGACTCATCGGTGTTGGAGTGATGTTCTGATGTCCACTGCCTAGGTGGTGGGACCTGGCAATTGCACGTTGTGCAGTCACTTTTTCAGAGTAGTGTAGCTGTGCCTTTGTCAACAGGCAGACATGGATTAGTGAGTCTCAGAAGGTGTGCAGATGGTTGTGTCTGCTGAGTTCATTTCAGCTGTTGTTCCCAGGCAATGGTGTGGTATTGTGGTTTTCATTGCATAGTGTAATTACCAGTGAGTCATTGTGATGACGAGTGGGGGAGCTGCAGCACATGAGACCCAGGAGGCAGTGTCCACTGACGCCGAGGGGACCAGTGGGTTAGAGAGTGAGGGGAGCACCACGGGGGAGACAGGAGCTACAGCAGACTCTGATTCCTCCTCCAATGGAAGCTCCCTGATGGTGGCAGACCCCTCTGGGACCACCCCAACATCATCATCAACCACCACCCCTGTACCAGCACCGCCCTCCTAGTAGCCCCCCACCCAGTTGCCCACTCACCCAGGAGGGTGGGCGTCTCCGCTGCAGGCACCTCAGCCCCTGCCCCAGTCAGCCCTGCTGCCCTCATTGAGGAGGCAATTGACCTCCTGAGATCCATCTCTGTAGGCCAGTCAACCATAGTCAATGCCATCCTGGAGCTGGCATCCCAGATACACCAATGCAATGTCTATCTAGATGGCATTAACTGTGACTTGGCTGCCCTACAGAGATCGTTTTAGACTCTGGCCTCCTCTTTGACGGCAGCCAGTGTCCCTAGTTCTTCCATCCCCCCTCCAGCTACCTGTACCCAGTCCCAGAGCCCTCTCCCTGCACCCATCCCAAGCACACAATTAGATGAGCATGCACCCAAGACAAGAGACAGAACTCGCAAAGACAAGCACAAGCACCACAGATCACACCACAAGCATACACACAGCCAACACACAGAAGCACACACAAAAACAGCCTCTGCCTCCACTGTCTCCCCCTCCACCTCCTCCCTCCCAGTCACATCAGCACTCACACCTGCAAGCACTGCATCCTCAGTCCCAGATCCTGCCACCTGTTCAGCCTTGTCCATAGTCACCACAACAGCAGACATGCAGACTAGCACCCCATTCACCACATGTGCAGTCACCACCACAACCACATGCAGCACACTCACCTCATATGCAGACACCACCCAAACATACATGCACTGCACACAACCTGTTTGTCCTCTCCCTCCCTCTCTGCCCCCCTCTTCCCAAGACACATAAACGCCCCCACTCAGACACTCAACAGCCATCCACCTCACATGCACACTTAACATGCACCTACAACCCAGTCCAGCACATCTACACCTCCTACAATCACTCCCTCTACTTCCATTCCCAAACCTCCTCCCACCCTCTGCCCCACTGTACCTAAGAAACTTTTCCTTACTCACCTTGACCTCTTCCCTCCTCCTAACCCACCCCTTGTTGTCCGAAACGGAAGGTCCCGCTCCCCCCAGCCCAGTCCCTCCAGCTCCCAGTCCTCTCATGGCCCCCCTAGTGTTAGACATGTACCTACTCTGCTAAAAACCTCCCACTATGGGGCATAGGGCAGCCACTCTGACCCCCCACTCCAAGCCTACTCTTCTGCCCCTTAAACAGAGGAGCAAAAGCCAGCCCCCTCCCAAACCAAAATTCAAAGACCGCCCCTCCAAGAAAAAACCCTCTCCACCCCCCTCCGGCCCTCTGAGGTGCCTGCCTTCCGCATTGATGTCCCTGCCCAGTGGAATCACTTGGGCTGTTAGGAGTCAAGTTGGGCCTCTCACGTTGCCCTGTGTAGCGGCATGGACACTTCTGGACTGGCCAATGTCCCTTTGTGTATATAGTTCTGTTTATTTTATGTGATTGCTATTCCCACCAGAATACAGTGGTTGGACCAAAGTTATTTGTCCTGGCTTTCTTTACTTCTGGCTTATATTGTTTTTGTATTTTTCACTGGATTGTTCTGTGTGTGTGGTATGTGTGTATGATGTGTGTTATGCATGTGGGTGTGTCACTCTCCCCTCCCTCCCTTGTGTGCTAGGCAGCTGTACTCACCGTCGTCGTCTTCATCAATGTCATTGCTCCTGGCCTCCCATTGCGTGTACAGCATCGGCAGGACTTCCAGTGCGGGTTCCATGGCGGCCACGGAATCCTCTGTGTCCCTGGAGGTGAGTGTCTCCTTTTATATGGCTCCTTTCCGCCAGACTTTTCGTGGCGGTGGTCCCTCCCCGGAAATTGGTTAAAAATCTTACTCGGCTACAGGTCTGAATATACCTCCAATATTGCACTTCGAAATGGTCTTAAATAAGGCTGCCTTTTATTGCCCCTGTTATTTTCCCTTTACCTAGCCGATTTTCCCAAGTGAGGGGCACAGTGAGGGGCATATTTATCAAATATTCATGCAGCAGCAGCTCAGCAAGCCATCTTGCTGTGCTGCGCCGTGTGAAAGGAAGAGGACAGGAATCTACCATATTTAACATTATACAGCACACTCCTGCTCTCCAACGCTGGCGCACAAACTGCAGCCTAGCATCAATGCAGGCTCCATCGCACCATGGTGCAAAGGTACCTGCGTTGTAGATAGGATTGTTTTTTGTTCAGAAAGGGACATTTTCCTATACAAAAAAATCCTCTGAGGAATTTGGCTTTTTCTATGTGTAATGCAGAATGCAGCACACATAAAAAGAGGAAGAAGCGAGGAGAAATAAGCACATTTCTCCTCGTTAAACCTTGTCTGGGGAGGCATAGCATTTCAACGCATTCCTAGGTCTACAACTAAAGGTAAATCTGGGAATGTGGCAAAATCCATGGGTGGATGTCGGGTAACACCCACATTCCACGCATGGAACTCCTCCCTGTTGCAGAGTAACACAAGGTACAGATTTGCGCTGCCTTGCGTTACTCCCCATTTACCAAGACACGCAGGGCCACACAAGATTGCCTTGTGTGGCTTGGTAAATGTCATTCTAGTTTTTTGGTAAATGTCATTCTAATTTTTGTGTCGCTATTAAGCCCTATTGTGTGGCGCAAGAGCGACACAAAACCATTACAAATATGCCCCTGAATGTGTACCCTCCTAAAGTAGGGTTGAAATCAATTTTGATATGAATGTATGTTGATGATTAAATGTTGTTGTCTCTGACTCCGGTCGGTCTTCCAAGACACTTAGGGGCAGATGTAGAAAGCTTTTTGCATGGTGCAAACTGCGAAAATTGCAGTTTGTGCCATGCAAAAAGCCTTTTGCGATGCACATTCACAATTTGCGAGTCAGTACCGACTCGCAAATTGTGAATGCGACTGGCAAATAGGAAGGGGTGTTCCCTTCCTATTTGTGACTCGCATCGCTATTCTAAATTGCTTTGTGACCGTGAATGCGGTTGCAAAGCAATTTGCAGTTACCACCAGTGTCACACTGGTGCTAACCCATTCACAAAAGGGAAGGGGTCCCCATGGGACCCGTTCCCCTTTGTGAATGTTGCCAATAAGGGTTTTTCAGAGCAAGCAGTGGTCCAATGGACCACTGCCTGCTCTGAAAAACCGAAACCAAAAGGTTTCGTTATTTTTTTTATTTTGCAACTCGTTTTCCTTTAAGGAAAACGGGCTGCAAAATAAAAAAAAATACTGCTTTATTTAAAAAGCAGTCACAGACATGGAGGTCTGCTGACTTCAGCAGGCCACCATCCCTGTGAGTGCAGGGACTCGCTATGGGGTCGCAAACTGCGACCCACCTCATTAATATTAATGAGGTGGGTTTTTACGACCCCATAGCGACTCGCACTCGGTGTCTGAGACACCGTACTGCATCCGATTTTGCGAATCGGAAATTGCGAGTCGCACCGACTCGCAATTTCCGATTCGCAAAATTGGACTTTGCTACATCTGGCCCTTAGATGCTTTAGCAATTTACTTTTCTTCCCACAACATAAGTGTGAATAAAGCGAAAACAAAAATTATGTCTATGGGAAATTCGGGTTTAGCTTAAAGAAATGTTTCAACATGGTGGGAGGTAGAATCATTTCATTATTATCAAAAGTGCATGCAAAAATCTCTTCTGTAATACTGTGTGCAGAAAACGCTCACTCCACAGCTGCCTTAAAAACGCATGCCGACATAGAATCAAAACTTTGGAAATGTTACTCAGGTTTCAGGTGGTCATCCACAATAGCAATGATGCGTTTGGAGCTGGCATTAACTAGCATTATACTTAGGGCCACCACTTAAATTGTCCATTCCGCATACAGGCTATTTAGTAGTCAGGATGATGTTATTAAAAAAACGAATTTGGGGCGTATTTGTGCATGACTTTCAAAGGGCGTTTACCTTCACTAAATTATTTTGGTACTTGGAGGTTCAATTACACAATTCAGTTCAATTCCTTATTTATGTTTTGGAACTCAAAAGAGGCCCACATAAAAAAAGATATGGCAGTAAGCTTAACGTACATTAATACACATAACATTCAAAGTTTGTTGGGAACATGTGTACAAGCATCCTATTTTTTTAAATAAACAGAAAGTGTCCCTGCCACTGCAGCTGAATTGATATTATTCTTTAAAACATTATGCTTACAATAAAATGGCACAAAAAGAACAGTGCAGGGCAAACGAATGGCACTTGAAAAAAATCTTTACTGCCCATATTACCAAGCTATAGGACCATGATATGGCAGTGAACCTGAATCAAATTAATATTAATTCATAAAACCTTTAAAAGTGCTAAAAAAACTGTTGTGCAAATAACTTTATTTTTTAGGTGATAAAGGAAACCTTGTGCTGCCACAACTGATTTAATATTATTCTTTGAGAACATTGGACTTAGAAAGTGGCGGCGCTGAAGGGTCAGTGCGGGACAAACAAATAGCACATGGTTGGAATTCTGGATACTAGTGTTATATAGATCGCACACTTCCCCTTTTTCTCCAGAAATGGACCAGTTTGTTGTTAACACATTTAGTGGTAGCCAATTTATTCAGAATAGGGTCCAGAAATGGCATAGTCCATGGCCAGGTATGGCAGAGCTACCTTGGGGCGACAGGAAGAAATCACCACCTCTGATTTTTTCTTTGACATACAGTACATAAGCCCTCATTATGACATTGGCGGCAAGTCCCGCTTACCGCCATGCTGACTGCCGCCAATATACCGGCGCCGTGGCGGATTACCGCTACCCATATTATGAAACACACATAGCAATCCGTCACTATACAGACACACACACAAGTCCGCCAGCCCAAAGGTCAGTGATAAATTAGCAGTACCAAAACCCACACCGTTATGTAAACAGAACTATGCCCACAGCATTATGACCCACGAATCACCGCAGCGGACATCCAACCGCGGTACACCATTGGCGGTACATACCACCACGCTTAAAATACACAAACACATACAATACTACACCACATTGGACAATTCAAACTACACACACCTGACACACATGCACAAACCACACCCACACACCCACACCATTATAAAACACACACCCACACTCCCCACATCCCCTTGTGACTAAAAAATATTGCCAACTGAGAGAGACAGACCAAGAGCACCCACAGGACCAGAGCCACAAAACATCATCACCCACACACCATCCACGCACCTTACAGCACACACCCGACACATCACCCCACACACCCTCACACACACCACTCACACTACACCCATGGCACCACAAAGACACCCCAGGTTCTCAGAGGAGGAGCTAAGTGTCATGGTGGAGGAAATCATCCCGGTAGAACCACAGCTATTCGGGTCACAGGTGCAGCAGACATCCATTGCTAGGAAGATGGAGCTATGGCAGAGGATCGTGAACAGGGTCAACGCCATGGGACAGTACCCAAGAACAAGGGATGACATCAGGAGGAAGTGCAACGACCTACGGGGGAAGGTGTGTTCTGTGGTAGCAAGACACCAGATAGCAGTACAGAGGATTGGCAGTGGACCCCCACCTCCTCCCCCACAACTAACAACATGGGAGGAGCAAGTCTTGGCAATCATGCATCCTGAGGGCCTGGCAAGAGTAGCAGAAGGACTGGACTCTGGTAAGTCAAATCTTTATTACTATCACCCCCCTACCTGCATGCCATCACATACCCCCACCCCTGCCCACACCCCCATCACCCCACCACCTGACATATACCCCACCATTAGAACCCACTCATCCCAATGCCAAGCCCTGCACGTAACACCAATGCACGGACCCCCATCACAGACCTGCATGGACACACAACACTAAAGCATGCACACTTGAGACAATCACCTAGCCCACCAAATCACTACTCACACAAGGCTAAGCTGCCATGGCAATAACAACCATCGAGGGCAAGACACCCATGCACAAGATGGCACACAGAAACAATAACACTGCATTTACATCCCCACAGGTCCCCCATCCAACGTCACTGGAGAGGCGGTGCCAGCAACATGCAGTGCCCCCCCAAAAGAGGCCCACAGTGATGACAGCAGCTCTGGACGCCTGGATCTGGATGATCAACCTGGTCCATCAGGGACCTCCGGACAGTTGGATACCCAGGCACAGTCCCATAACACCACAGAGCCTACCCCTTCATGAAACACCAGCATAGCACCCACCCAGCGGGCCCATACCACTGTCCCCAGGACACATCAATCAGCAGTGTGCCCACCACTACAAGGACCCCAGGCCACCCCACAAACACAGGACAATCAGGGTCCTGGGGTCAGTGGCAGTGGGCACACGGTTCAGGGGACAGAGGCACAGGACAACAGGGAAGCTGGGAGGACTGCTGTGCGACAGGTGGAGGACAGGCCCAGGGAACTGACTCTCCAGGAGGCACTCACCAACATCCTGGGAGCACACCACCATTCCCAGGAGACGATGAGCCAGATACAGGACAAGTTGCAGGAGACCCAGCGGCTGCAGGAGGGACATTACCTGGGGATCAGGGAGAACCTGAGGGACATCCACACCACCCTGGTCACTATTGCAGGGGGGCTGGTGAGATATGGCCAACATCATGAAGGAGGCAGTGTCACACCAACGGGCCCCTGACACTAGCCACACCAATGAACAGCCCTCCACCTCCGCTGCCGCTAGTGGACAGGAGGCCCCGCAACAGGACCAACAGGCCACCAGCACCCCTCCCCTTGCAGAAGGGGAACCACCTTGCAAACGGTCCCTGCGATCCAGGCAGAAGCCAGAGAACATTGCCAAGACCCGCCAGGAAATAAGGCTCTCCTGAATGTCACCCTTGTGTCCCACTCTGTCACCCTGTCCACCTTGAACTGCCATTGCTCCACTTCCTATGCCCCCTTGGATAATACACCTGTGATACGAATAGACTGGACTCTACCTTGGACTTTCTTCCATCAGCAAACCAGCCCATTGCAATACCCCCTCCACTTATTAGCACCTAAATAAATACCCTTGGAAAAAATACAAGTATGTATTCTGTCAACTGACGGAAATATGTATTTGTTTAACAAGCTGTAAACATTGCAATTCAACTGTACAGTAATGTATACATAGGTATGACCTGAACTTGGCTGCAGTCAACACACCAGGAGCCAGAGTGAGGCACAGATATCTGAAAATAAAGATGCCAAAGGGTACAGTAAGTGGCCATAGTAGTAGGAAAATCAGCCTGCCATGTACAATGTCCAACACAAAACTGTCACTGGAAGGTGAAGTTACAGTGTCTTACCTGTGTGTCACTGGAAGTACTGTCGTATAATTGCTGTTCTGTTGTCCTCATCCTGATCCTCTTTCTCCTCTTCGTCACTGTCCACAGGGCCCACTGCTGCCACACGCCCATCTCCAGCCTCATCCTCCTGCAGAAAAGGCACCTGGGGTCTCAAAGCAAGCTTATGCAACATACAGCATGCCACAATGATCTGGCAGACTTTTTTGGGTGAGTAGCACAGGGAACCACCTTTTAGATGGAGGCAACGAAACCTGGCCTTTAGGAGGCCGAATGTCCTCTCAATTATTCTTCTTGTTCGCCCATGTGCCTCATTGCAACGTTCCTCTCCCCTTGTCCTGGGATTCCTCACCGGGGTCAGTAGCCATGAGAGGTTGGGGTAACCAGAGTCACCTGCAAATATCGATGGATACCTGTTAGCCAAACACTAACCCTTAGGGCCAACACCATACCCATACACCAACATATACTGGGTGGGAACCATGGGCTCACCTATTAGCCACACCCGGTGCCTCTGGAGTTGAGCCATCACATATGGGATTCTGCTATTCCTCAGGTTAAAGGCATCATGCACAGACCCAGGATACTTTGCATTGACATGGGAGATGTACTGGTCTGCCAGGCACACTATCTGCACATTCATCGAGTGAAAGCTCTTTCAATTTCTGAACACCTGTTCATTTCTCCAGGGGGGGAGGGGGGCAAATGCAATATGTGCATCTATCAATAGCCCCAATAATGTTGGGGATATGTCCCATTGCATAGAAGTCAGCTTTCACTGTAGCCAAATCCTCCACCTGGGGGAAAACAATGTAGCTGCGCATGTGTTTAATCAGGGCAGACAACACTCTGGTCAGCACTATTGAGAACACTGACTGAGACATTCCTGCTGCCAAGCCCACTGTCACTTGGAAAGAGCCAGTTGCCAAGAAATGGAGCACAGATAGGACTTGCACAAGAGGGGGGATCCCAGTGGGGTAACGGATAGCAGATATCAGGTCTGGCTCCAACTGAACACACAGCTCTGTGATTGTGGCCCTGTCAAGTCTGTAGGTGAGGATAATCTGCCTGTCCTCCACTGTTGCCAAGTCCACCAGGGGTCTGTACACGGGGGATGTCTCCATTTCCTACTCATCTGCAGCGGTTGTAATCTAGGGGGCAAAACGGGGAGAAGCTGGTCAGTATTCCACATTTCCAAACTGTACACTGCATTGCATGTTGTGACAGAAACAGTATGTTGTTGGATAGGCCCAAATGATGCCTATGTATACTGTGACACAGTTTAGTGCCATGGCCTGCCCCCCCCCCTGAAATGGCATCCGCCTGTCCTGTGTGGCTGAACATGTGGAAATGAGGTAATGCTGCTAACGTGTGCCGTTGCGGGAGGCGGTTGAGTACTGCCGTGCAACTCCTAATTAGTTGTCATTGGGGCCTATGGGTTACAGTGGCCAATGGTGAAGTACGCTGGCGGTGACAGTACGCACCGCCGCTGACGTGACCGCCATTTTCTATCTGTTCTCTCACTTGCTACCTGACATTCAACAGGAGAGGACCTACACTGCAAGTGCTGCTGTGACCTGTGTCTGGAACCGACCATGGCTCGAGTCACTGGGGAAAGGGCCCCTGCCTTCACCGCTGCAGAGTTGGAGAGATTGGCAGATGGGGTCCTACCCCAGTACCGAATGCTGTATGGGCCTCCAGACCAACAGGTGAGTACATTGTGAGCACGATGCATGGGGCATGAATGCATGGAGTGCTGTGTGTGAGTGCCTCGTGTAAGGGGGTGTTGGTGGAAGGGTCCTGGGCAGCGTACTGCATGTATGGTGGGCAATGTCTGTGCGTCAGGGGATGTGATGGTGAGGGCTATGGTGGGCCATGAGTGTACGAGGCCGGACGGTATGGCTGATACCTTTATCTATGTTTATTTGTCTGCAGGTCATCGCCCATCAGAAAAAGGGTATATTGGGTGCCATCGCCAATGACGTGCGGACCCTGGGGGTCTACGGAAGGTGGAGTACCCACTGTCGCAAATGGTGGGAGGACCTGAGATGCTGGGCACAGAAGACGGCAGAGGCCCAGCTGGGGATGGCCTCCCAACGAGGAAGGGGTGCCCGTCGAACCAATGACCCCACTGATGTTCCGCATACCGGCGGTGGCCTATCCGGAGCTGGATGGGCACTTGAGGGCATCACAGCATCCATGAGGGGATGAGTACAGTTTCCAGATATACTACTTGCACGTGGTGGGGTGGTCTACAGGTGGGGGATGTGGGACTGTGGGTGCCCCTATGCCAGGCCGGACATTGCATGGTAGGTCCCATGTTGGGTAGGGGCTGATGAACACCACCTCCTACAAAGCTAGTAGGCATCCACTACTGGGCAGAGGTCTGTGGGTCTCAGGTATGTGCTCTTGGCGTTAGGTATTGCTGTCCTTGGTCTGGTGACTAGCATTGTGACTGGTAGTGCATTGCATAGTGCGCAGGCCTGTTCCCTGTGTGAGGGTGCTGTGTACGCCAATGGTGGTGTTGTGGCAGCCATTGACCAAGTGTATCCTTTCTCTCCCACCCCTTTTTGTTTTGTCACCCTGGGCCAGATGTAGCAAAGGGTTTTACCCATTCTATGTCTATGGGAAAATTCGTTAGTACATATGCCCCTCTGTCCTTATTTGCATTAGCATCATCTGGCAGAGGAGCAGAGGCACCGGCGATAGAGGGAGCTGCATCCCACAAGGCCCATGAGGCCAAATCCACCGACGGTGAGGGCACCAGTGGGACGGAGGGCAAGGGGAGCACCACGGTGGAGAAAGGAGGGGACAGTTCGGACAGTGATACCTCCTCTGATAGAAGCTCCCTGGTGGTGGTGTACACCTCTGTGCCCACCCCAACTACAGGTACAGCACCCCCGTGCCAGCACCGCCCTCCAAGAAGCGACTCAGGGAGTTTCCCGTGCCCGCTCACCCAGGAGGGTGGGCATCTCCTTCACCCCAGGCACCTCAGGCCCTGCCCCAGTCAGCCCTGCTGCCCTGAATGAGGAGGCTATTGACCTCCTGCGATCCATCTCTGTGCGATCCATCTCTGTTGGGCAGTCAACCACTGTGAATGCCATCCAGGGGCCGGCAGCCCATTTGCAACAAACAAATGCATTGCAGGAGGGCATTCACTCTGGCATGGCGGCCCAACAGAGATGAATCCAGGCTCTGGCCTCCTCTTTGATGGCAACCATTGTCCCGGTCTCTAGCCTCCCCCCTCCAACGTCCTCTACCTAGTCCCATTCCCCTCAAACCAAACCTATCCCAAGCACACATTCAGACCAGCATGCACCCAAGACAACACACAGGAGTGGCTCAGGCAAACACAAGCACCACACATCATCCCACAGGCACTCACACAAACACCATCCAGATGCAGATACACCAACATCCACTGCCTCCACTGTGTCCCCCTCCTCCTCCTCGTCCACCACCCTCCTAGTAGCGTTTCCACTCACACCTGCATGCACTACATCCTCATCCACTACCGCCATCACCATCATGCCTATCACTACACACCCTTCACTGGCAGTCACCACCCCCACATCCATGCACACGTCCCCTGTGTCCTCTCCCACTGTCTCTGTGCCCCCTCCTCCCAAAGTACATAAACGCAAGCACTCAGACACCCAACAGCCATCCACATCACAACAGCATCCAGCCCATGCACCTGCACCCAAACACAGCAGACTAACACCTCCTACAACCACTCCCTCTTCCACCACTCCAAAACCTTCACCCTCTTCCCACCTCATTGTCCCTAAGAAGCTTTTCCTCTCCGCTGATGACCTCTTCCCTGCCCCTCCCCCCCATCCTTCAGGTCGGGCCAGGGTGGTCAGAACCCAGCCGAGCACCTCAGCCACCCAGTCCACAGCCACAGTAGTGTCGGCAGCTACTGCTGGTGGGAGAGGCCCAAGGGAACCAGCCATCAGCACTGACAGTGTGCCTGCACCAGCTGCCAAGGGGAAAGGCAAGGAGGCACCACCAGCTACCAAGGAGAAGGGCAAGGAGGCACCACCAGCTGCCAAGCGGAAGGGCAAGGAGGCACCACCAGATGGGAAGGGCAAGGAGGCACCACCAGCCGGCAAGGGCAAGGTGAGCCTCCCCCCACCACTGGCATTACCGACAACAGCACCGCCACCAGCACCACTGCCTGCAGCACTGCCAGCAGCAGCAGCCCCAGTGGGTGGCCGTCCGAGGCTGCAAGGGAAGGCTGGAGCCTCCCCCCACCACTGGCATTCCCGACAACAGCACCACCACCAGCACCACTGCCTGCAGCACTGCAAGCAACAGTAGCCCCAGTGGGAAGCCATCCGAGGCTGCAGGGAAAGGGCTGGAGCCTCCCCCCACCACTGGCATTCCTGACAACAGCACTGCCACCAGCACCGCCACCAGCACCACTGCCTGCATCACGGCCAGCAGCAGCAGCCCCAGTGGGCAGCCGTCGGAGACTGCCACGGTGTTTGTCTGGAGCCTCCCCCTGTAGTGTGGTCAGTTTTACGTATCCTTTGCGCATTAGCTTCAGGCTTTAGGCCTTTGTGCATTTTGCCCTGGATGTATTTTATTCCTTTGCTCACAGCTTAGAGCCTCTGTGCACTTTGCTCTAGATGCTTTTATTCGGCTTCGTACTGTTATTTTTCAAATAGCCAGTTCTACGGTCTTGTTTTATTTTTTATATCATACTGTTTAGCCTACTTCAGCACTGGAATTCTCCATAAACACATTCCTGTTCACTCTGTGCTTCAGTCAAGGATACAGTCTGGTACATTGCCGATAGATGTGGTAGGAGTTTAGTCTTTGGCATTACTGCGTAGGGACATTTTGTGATCACGCTGACATGTTAGTTATAAAAACACTTCCTTGTCCTAATACACGCAAGAGGGAGATTCCGACCAGGGAACCACAACTAGACGCTGACTGCCTTGTTGCAGATGCTGAACCAGATCACAGGCCTTTGCTCAGGTATGAGGGCTGATGTCTCCCAAGGGATTGAGAAAGGCAAGTTAGAAGCTTAACATGCTGTGCTCGAAATCGAACTAGCTGAGGGAGAGTAGAAATTGTTAAACACCATGATAGCGTTGTTCTTATGTTTCACTCTCCTCGTGACTATTTCAATCCTACTGTGTTGTATGGTTCTGGTTATTGCGGCTCACGCCTTATTATCTAAAATGCAGTCGTTTTATTAAAACATTATATAAAACTTATACTGCCTTTGTCATTTGTATATGAGATCATACTGTAAATGAGAGAGTTGGTTTGGATCTGAGTGACCACGACTTCCCTGAGAAGTTCCAAAGATGTCATGCGCTCGGCTGCCCAATCATCTCTTCCCTTTTGGAGAAATGAGGCACTGCTAGTTAGCCGGAGCAAAACCGGGTTTAGGTTGACAGAGGTCCTTCCAAGTGGGTCAGACTCAGTCCCCCACACTGTGAACGATCCTGCTGCCTAGAAATCCAGTATTCTCATTTAAGATAATGAGAGCCCACCCGACATGGCGCCGCCAACGATTGGTCTGGCTCTAATTTTTGGGTCCGGCTGACTCTCTCGGTCTCATATATATATTGACTTCTCGGTTCCGTACGCGGAGACGTCCGTGGGGCTGAGGATTTCCGCCGCCACGGGATAGGTGCATCCTATTACTTAGTGGTCGGTTGTTCAAGCTTGAACTTTGAAAGGAAAACCCCGTTATTGGTGTGCTTTCTCTGCCCTAGTGCTATTTTTTATAATGGCGAATCCTCAAGTAGTGAACGTAGCGCTTAATATGCGCCAACCGCTCACGGGACATCTGATAGCACATGGACTGACGGTCCAGGGGGGTCGGTCACTTTTGTGGTGGATGCCCATGCAGCCTATAGAACAGAACTTTTTTATTCTTGGGTCACATTTCCAGCAGTTGATGGGGGTACAAACACTTTTCACGATTACACTGTTGCGAATGTCCCTGGACAGTACAGGGCTTATGCATACCTAGAGATACCTTTATCTTATCAAGAACACCATAATTGGCTTGATGGCGCCCTCCCACACACAGTAGCACCAGTTAGGTTAGGTCCACTGAGTAATGATGGTCCGACCTGGCCTTTATTGGCTACATACACACCATATCCTGCGGTTGCTAACTTGGCAGTGGCTGACGTGCGTCGTTTATATATAGACTTAGCAACTACATACAGAAGACTGGTTCAGTTTGTGATGCAGGCTTTAAATACTAATGCAGCACGTGCTGCTCCGGCTCACCCACAGGCAGTGGTTCCGGGTATTAATCCGGCCACTGTACACTCAGTTATGGGTAAGGAACCGGCTAAACGTGAGGAAACTCCATTTTGTCTGGCGCAAAAAATTAATACGCTGGAAGCAGTATTTCCCCATATGGGACCTCAGGATAAACATAGAATATTGACAATGTGTTTGCCTTATGGAATGGTTCCTCCAGTGGACCATTGTAATACTTGGGGCACGGTGTTTGCCGCGCTCTACACTACAGCACACGGTACACCAACATTAGCTAATCTACCGGAAGTGCTTAAACAAATTCAAGATGAATATGGGGCTGCCCCCGCCTTAGATTTAGGCATGCAGCTGATGGGCAATTTTGCTGCAGTTTCTTCTATTATTTTGAGTAATCTCAAGGGAGAGGCAGTGGCACTAGCCGTGCGTATGCGTCTTTGAGACGTTCCGCAGATTAACCAGGAGCGGGTACTCCCGAGAATAATAACAGAAACATATTCCAGTATTGGTCGCAATAGCCTAGGGGCTAGACCGCAAAAACCCCAATTACAGGGTAAAAATAGTAAAGATAATGCTAAACAACAGCAGCCTGAGGGTACTAAGAAGCGCTGGGAAAAGAAACAGCAAACACCTAAGAAAGATGAGACAGCCTCCGCAACCGGAGACCCCGCAGAATAGGTACAATCTCAGGAATAGGGATAATTTGAAGACGCCTGATAGATTTCAATATACTGATACACGCCAATCTCGTTCCTTTCAGGACTCCTCGGACAATAGAAGTGAGAGAGGTGGGCGGTCAAAGCGGAGCACTGAGGCCCATATTTATACTTTTTGACGCACAACTGCGCCAACGCAGTTGTGCGTCAAAAATTTTAACGCCGGCTAACGCCATTCCAAAGCACCATGCGGGCGCCTTATTTATTGAATGATGTTAGCCGGCGCAGCTGACTGGTGTGCGTCAAAAAAAATGACTCACCCCAGGCAGCGCCGGCGTAGGGGATAATGGAGCTTGGGCGTCAAAAAATGGGGCAAGTCAGGTCTGAGGCAAAATTTTGGCCTCAACCCGATTTGCGCCATTTTTTTTTGACGCCCAACCCCCATTGAAATGACTCCTGTCTTAGCAAAGACAGGAGTCATGCCCCCTTGCCCAATGGCCATGCCCAGGGGACTAATGTCCCCTGGGCATGGTCATTGGGCATAGTGGCATGTAGGGGGGCACAAATCAGGCCCCCCTATGCCACAAAAAAAAAATAATAATAATACTTACCTGAACTTACCTTAAGTTCCCTGGGATGGGTCCCTCCATCCTTGGGTGTCCTCCTGGGGTGGTCAAGGGTGGCAGGGGGTGTCCCTGGGGGCATGGTAGGGCACCTCTGGGCTCCTTCTGAGCCCACAGGTCCCTTAACGCCTGCCCTGACCCAGGCGTTAAAAAACTGCGCCCATCAGACTGGGCGCCGTTTTTTAAGGCCTCCCCCCTCCTGTGCGTCAAAATGACGTCAGAGTATAAATATGGGGCACAGGCCTTAAAGTCATTTTTTGGAAGGGAACGCCTACCTTGCATATAATAAACGCAAGGCTGGTTCCCCCTTCTAAAAAATGACGCACATGGTGGAACTTTGACGCCCGCGGGGTCGGACGTCAAAGTATAAATATGTGGCAGTGTTTGCGCCGATTGTGCGTCAAAAATTTTGACGCACATTCGGCGCAAAGAGAGTATAAATATGCCCCTCAGTACGTGAAACCGAGACAGGAATCACCACGCTCAACTGAGGTTTCTGTTAAACAGGAAGAGAAACCGCTCCAACAAAAGCAACAATTTAAAAAGAAGAAAGTGGCAGCAGTCTCAGTTAGACATGCCGCTCAAGAAGAGAGTTCTCTTGACGAACAAGACATGGGCGTTGGCACTGTTAGACAGCGCGGCAGAGGTCACAATGGTTCGCCGGAGTCTTCTAGAGCATCTGGAGGTGAAAGCAACTGATGACTTCATACAAGTCGAAACGGCAGATATGCGTGTCTCTGATCCTGATAGAGTATATAAAGTAACTTTGCAGTTAGAAGGGGACATTGACTGCATTGTACACGCCATCTTTTGGGACCATGTGGTAAAATCATATGACGTTCTGCTGGCCGAACAAGATTGGCCACCTGACTTTGTTCGCGACTGTCCAGTAGGCGAGGAGGTTATTACACCTTCATTCTCACCACTTGTTCCGAGAGAACTAGCAGAGTCCTATAGTAAATCATGGGCTCTAGCACAAGCCCCCGCACTATATAGAAATAACATGGGGTGGGATAGACAATCACCTTATCATGTAAATCCAATAAAGGGCGAACCTCAGCCGCAGCCGCAGTATCCTATCAAATTTGAGGCAAGGGCATCGGTTAGGAAAATTCTTACACAATTGGAGTACCAGGGTGTAATTGAACCCTGTGTCTCGCCGATGAATAATCCCTTATTTCCAGTTGCTAAACCGGACCATTCATATAGGATAGTGGTGGATTACAGACACTTAAATGGACATACATGCACATATGCAATACAGAATTCAAATAGCGCAGCGCTAATGAATAATATTGTGCGTAAAAAATACAAAACAACATTAGATATCTCGAATGGATTTTTCTGCCAAAATATAGCGCCCGAAAGTCGGGACTATACCAGTTTCAGTGCGTTTGGCTCTCAAAAAAAGTTTTGTCGTTTGCCTCAGGGGTATAAGAATAGCCCAGGACTATTTTCGGCTCGTGTAACTGAAATTCTGCACGAGTTGGACCCTGAAGCTTTGTCATATGTTGATGACATATATTTGACGGACGATGAGATACTGCAGCATCTAAGGCGTGTAGCACGCATTGTTGTGGGGTTTGCTGGAATTGGCTATAAGTTTAATTTTAAGAAATCGAAGATTGCCTTCCTCAGCGTCATTTTCCTGAGATATGAGTTGTCGAATGAGGGCAAGAGCTTGGCGCCGCATTTTTTGGAGAAATGTGCTCAATTGCAGCCTCCTAATACGGTTTGGAAGCTCCAGTCATTATTGGGGTTTCTGAATTTTGTCAGAACTTACATTCCTGAATATGCTACACGTATAAAACCCTTATACGAGTTGATTCGCCCGAATTTTTCAAGTAGATTCTGGACAATTGAACATACACATATTCTTCAGGATCTACAAGCTGATCTTTTAGCTGTTAAACATTTACACACTCGGGACAATAAAATGCATCTGGTCATCAGGGTAATACCTGGTGCCGTTGGGTTTATGTATGTCACCTTTAATGAGGGTGAGACAGTCCCGATAGCATACAAGTCACACTTGTATTCTACTGCAGAACAACGATTTGCACAAACTGAGAAAATACTCACTGCTGTACAGATGGTTGTGATTAAAGAAAGACCTCTTGCCCAGGGCCAACGCATTATTGTCGTTTCCCCAATTCCAGCCTTAGAGGCTGTTACGAAAGCGAGTGTTCCTAATTCGATAGCTTTACACCCGCGATGGATACAATGGGCTACATCTTTGACAGCCACTGATGTAGATTACATATTTGACCCTAAACTGCAGACTCAAGAATTTCTACAATATGAAATGGAGTACCCAGTTCCCGCTGGCACGTTGCTTATTGACCAATATCAAGTGGTCATGTATACAGATGGCTCTGCGCAGCCAGCGGTTGGGACTAAACAACAGTATTCTGCTGCATGTGCGGTGGTGAGCGGCACTATGGAGGGGGAAGTGTTCTGCCCCCGACATACTTATACACAGACCTTGGGAGATTGTACGGCACAGTTGGCTGAGCTCAAGGCTCTATTGTTAGCCTTGGAACACGCGGATCCGGCGATACTTACCTTGCTGGTCTGTGACTCCTACTACTGTGTTCAGTCTTTCAATGAATACTTGCACTACTGGAGGTTGAATGGGTACAGAGATTCCAAAGACAACACCATTAAACACAAATTGCTGTGGGGGAAGGTTGCGAATCTGAAAGAAATGCTTCCTAAAGTCCATGTTGTACATACACTTGGACACCAGCGCGTTGGAATACACGTTGCTGGAAATACTTTGGCTGATGAAGCCGCAAAATCGGCAGTGGCGGTTGCCACTGTGGCCTCAGTAACTCGTTCGAGTTCCAAACCAGACACAGAGATTTCGGCTGCCATAAAAGCTACGGCTGATGGCACGCCATTTCCCAAAGGATTCCCTTCTAAATATAGTTACTGTATGGGTGGTATGCTTAACGCTGTTGTTAAAATTCCAGGCGTTGGTGTACGTGAAATGCCCAATAAAGTTGAGAGACCTCGATTAATATCTGCAGCACATGAGGGGGCGGCATCTGCACATGCTGGTGTGGCTGCCACGATTTCACTTTTACAGGCTCGTTACTGGTGGCCTGGTCTCTATAAAGAGATAAAGGAGTATGTCCTTTGTTGTGACGTCTGTCTGTCAACAAATTAAAGCTTCGACGGCTAAACGCCCGCAGCAGACGCCCCTTCTGATTTCAAATAAACCTTTACAGTGTGTGTACTTGGACCACTGTGGTCCGCTGACACCAGATAGTGCATACAAATATATATTGGTTGCTGTAGATTCGTGCTCCAGATTTGTGTGGGTCTGGCCACAGCGCTCGACTGATGCTCGGACTGTTATTAAAGATTTGCGCATCTTTGTCGATACATTTGCAGTTGCGGCTTTTCATTCAGACCAGGGCCCTGCTTTTGCCTCTAAGGCATTCAGGGACACCATGGCTTCGTTGGGGGTCCAACTCCAGTTCTCATCTCCATTTCATGCCGAGGGAAATTCTGTCGTGGAGCGTTTAAATCGTGATTTAAAGCAATCCTTAACGGCCAGAGTAATAGGTACGGGTCGTAGCTGGCTAGCCCACCTGTATGGAGTACAGAGAGCACTTAATAACTTGCCTAGAAGGTCCCTGGGGGGTCGTACTTCGTATGAGTGCCTGTTTGGAACACAAATGTATGTTCCTGATCTAGATGGTCCTGGTGTGGAGGCGGCAGATACGCCCTTTGACATAAATGATCGTGTCACTGTTTTACAGGATTTACAACAATTCCGTGAAGATAACTCTTCTGCGATGTCTGCATCCACAGGAATTAAGGATGAGCCAGTAACACCTACTGGTTGGATACCCAGGATTGGGGATCTTGTGCGTGAAAAGGTCGCAGTGAAGAAAGAATTTGGTCCTTCTTATCGAGCACCAGTACCTGTGTTAGGGGTCAGCGGCACGAGAACTGTAATTTTACCGCCGCTGCACGGGGCCAAGGGAAATCGCTTTGTTTCCATTGATAATGTCAAATTACAACATGTGGCCGATTCTGCACAGCAGACCAAGAGGGACACCCAGTAGTTCCGGAATCCCTCTCACTACTGGGGACAAAGTCCCGCTGCAGGTGATTTGCACCGATGCTGTTTTCTCTCCGAGCTTGGGGAGGGTGGAAGCTGATCTTGCAATTGTTCCACAGACGATGATTAATTTGGAATCTTTTGATCAAGTTGCTGTACGTTCTAATGATATTTCTGAACATGTGGTTTATAGCGTGCCAAGGCGAGAGCCACCATCTGCTTCTTTGTTCACGGTTGCACCTTTTGCAAGAACTGCCTCTGGCTGCTTCAACGACACTGATGATGCCGTGTCAGACTCCACGTCCTCTCTTATCTTCAGTCCGGGGTCCACGTAAGCTGCTGTGTTGGCTTAAACACACATATTTTGTTTTTCCTTGGAACTATTTGTGGCTTTTTATGACTGTAATGACTCTTTTCTTGTGGTTGGGATTTGTGGTTACCTTTTTTTTGGTAATACATGGTCATTTTCTTCCTGAACGTTCTGACATTGAGCACGTGGAGACGGTGTTGAAACCACATTTTTCATCTCATATGTGAACATTTCTGCAGTACCGATTCCGGATGGGATTGTGTGGGATAAAGTGATGTTTGATATATATTGTCCCACTGAATTGATTCAAATACCGTATGTTCTCCAGTTATCAATGAATGATATTGTTATACCAGGCATTGTTTCTGATGATTGGGATGTGAAGACAGTAGATTCTATGCTGACAGAATTGCAATATTATACTGTCTATGACGATGAAGATGCTTACCTATTTAGAGATAATCATGGTGACATGTTTTGCTACAATTATTATGGACACCACTTTATTCATAAAGCTAGTAGCCCTAAATCGATATTTGAGTATATGCAATGGGAACATTGCCCGACTCCTCCGCAGGGGAGTTCTAAAACGTATTATGATAAATTTGCATATTTTTCTGGGCATAATCAACAGAATGCTAAGTCTTACTATTTTAAAGTTACTCCGTCTGCTAATAAGCAAATGTTATTGACCGATACTAAATTACTGTATTCAAATTTGTTTGTATCTAAACTTTCGGTTGAGGGGTATGAATATTGGTCCAAGACTGTTGACTTGAAAAGTGTCTGGGGAACGAAAAATTGGCAAATGCGAGGCAGGGACACTTTATTTAGGGCATATATTATTCCTGTCCAAATGATTTTCCTCAATGACACTGTACAACAGACTAGCTGTTTGGGCTTAGCAACGATTGGGAATTTGTATTTGCCTGGTATACCTGTCCCTTCCAAATTGAACGATTGGCAGCGATATGTTAATGCTACGTTTAGTGAGTTTACACACTGGGTCCAGAATGGTACGCTTAACACTTCATTGATACATCCGGGCGGGTGGTTATTATGGCCCATAGACACTAATCGGTGTCATCAGCGTTTTGTCACCTCTTCAGGGGGGTTCAGGACTAGTAGGGCAGACCCTCGCTACATATCACCAGAACATGCTGATATCATTACTACATACAGCGTGGGGAAGCTTTGTCAGCAATGGTTGAAGTCATCCACGCTGGATACAGTTAAGTCACATCTCACGTTACTGTCTAATGATACTGACTTACAAGATTTTTTGTCAGGACCACGAATGCCGCGGAAGAAGCGTTTTCTATATGAAGCATATAATGAGATTTGGAAGCTTTCACAACAAGAGGCGGCGGCCCGGTTGAGACAAATTGATCAGGAAAATTTGATACAGGCTTTGTCTGTTGTGGATAATGGGATACATACCCTTTCAGACCGTGTTTATACAATTGACAACATTGTTTCCTCTGCTATAGACATTATTAAATCGGATATGTCTTCTTTATATCATGGGCAGAGTCAGACAGGGTCCATCATGCAGCTGGGTTGGACTCTACAGACCTTAAAGGCAGGTCGCGTTCCATGGCAGCACATTCGTGCCAGGGAGATATTTATTTCCTTTAATTTGACTCGTCAACAACAGCTGATGGCTAAAAAGGAAGCAACATATGTTATGTTAAACATTGAGAGATTGGAGAGACTGCATTTTACGGTTGCTGAGATTCCGTCAGCTGAGTGGTTGATTCATGGGGTGATTAATTTGCCTATCTCCACTCTGCAATTTACTTCTTGTTTAAAGCACATTCCGGTGGGTAGATATGAACGGTTGGGAGACAGTTACATACACGAGGTGTGGGAGCTTCCCTTTCTATACAGATGTATTAATGGTTTGAGGGAGGTTTTTCTTAGCGAATGCGAAGCTTCTGTCAGCCATTCCATGATTTGTAAACAGCTGTCCTTGCACGGGGCATGTAATGCCTCGATTGCTAACTTAGCTTGTTATCTGAAGGGAGTTCCAGTCCCAGTAATTAAAAACACTTTCCAGGTGCTTTCTAACGGCAGTTACGTTATTCTTAACAGTGAGCCCTGTTGTGGCATGCGTGCCGGAATAGTTTACGTAGTCGTTGTCACCAAGGCCGTTACGTGCTGCGGGAATGTGTTGTTTCCCCCCACTCAAATTAGGGAGGTAGCGGACATCTGACCTCATATTGCTACTTCCAAGGTAAATTTCGACAATTTGAGTCGACTAAAGGCTCTATTGTTTCAAAAGCATGTGGCCCTTACATCTGCTAGCGAGACCTACGCACTTCAGGTGGCAAGGTCATCGGAGGAAATACAGTCCCTTTTGAATACTAACTTTCCGAGTCACTTTGGTGAACTCGTGGGACGTATATTTAATGCGTCCAGCACTGCTGGAATTGCACATTTTTTCAAAGCCGTTGGTGTTGGTTTTGCTCACACCTTCTCTTCTATATTCGGTTTAATACCTTCGGCTATTCACTCTATTTTCGGAAGCATTTTTGGGGGTTTCCCGATTACTTTGGCTTTATTGGCTGGGGTTTTGCTGTTGCTGCTGTTCTTCCGCAATGGCTGTCCCGCCGCGACGAGATCCCGTCCATGTTACTTTTTGGCGTGGATCTTCCGATATTGATATATATCTAAGTGGAGGAACTCCTGCTTTCTATTGCTTCTGTCTGACAATTGGATATTTTTTTTTTTTTTGACATACAAATTGGCATTATGTTGAATTTGGTTTTATCGTCACATGCTTCCCAAATTTATGACTTTGTTGTCTTCTGATCTTGTCGAAATATATCTATTATTTTAATCTGGGGCATACTTTTATATTATTGGAACCACTTGCTACCGACAAGGGGAGGGTGTAGTGTGGTCAGTTTTACGTATCCTTTGCGCATTAGCTTCAGGCTTTAGGCCTTTGTGCATTTTGCTCTGGATGTATTTTATTCCTTTGCTCACAGCTTAGAGCCTCTGTGCACTTTGCTCTAGATGCTTTTATTCGGCTTCGTACTGTTACTTTTCAAAAAAACAGTTCTACGGTCTTGTTTTATTTTTTATATCACACTGTTTAGCCTACTTCAGCACTGGAATTCTCCATAAACACATTCCTGTTCACTATGTGCTTCAGTCAAGGATACAGTCTGGTACATTGCCGATAGACGTGGTAGGAGTTTAGTCTTTGGCATTACTGCGTAGGGACATTTTGTGATCACGATGACATGTTAGTTATAAAAACACTTCCTTGTCCCAATACACGCGAGAGGGAGATTCCGACCAGGGAACCACAACTAGACGCTGACTGCCTCGTTGCAGATGCTGAACCAGATCACACGCCTTTGCTCAGGTATGAGGGCTGATGTCTCCCAAGGGATTGAGAAAGACAAGTTAGAAGCTTAACATGCTGTGCTCGAAATCGAACTAGCTGAGGGAGAGTAGAAATTGTTAAACACAATGATAGCGTTGTTCTTATGTTTCACTCTCCTCGTGACTATTTCAATCCTACTGTGTTGTATGGTTCTGGTTATTGCGGCTCACGCCTTATTATCTAAAATGCAGTCGTTTTATTAAAACATTATATAAAACTTATACTGCCTTTGTCATTTGTATATGAGATCATACTGTAAATGAGAGAGTTGGTTTGGATCTGAGTGACCACGACTTCCCTGAGAAGTTCCAAAGATGTCATGCGCTCGGCTGCCCAATCATCTCTTCCCTTTTGGAGAAATGAGGCACTGCTAGTTAGCCGGAGCAAAACCGGGTTTAGGGTGACAGAGGTCCTTCCAAGTGGGTCAGACTCAGTTCCCCACACTGTGAACGATCCTGCTGCCTAGAAATCCAGTAGTCTCATTTAGGATAATGAGAGCCCACGCGACACCCCCACCACTGCCAGCACCGCCAGCAGCCCCAGTGGGCAGACGTCCGAGGCTGCAGGGGATGGGCTGGAACCTCCCCCAACCACTGCCAGCACTGACACCAGCCCAGCCACTGCAGCCACTGAGCAGCCGTCAACGCCGGGGGGCAGTGTGTAGTCCTGCCTCCATGGACTGTAGTGCGTCACGGACCCTGCAAATCCTGTGGGTGTGACACCCAGGTGAGAGACTGTGACCTTACACTCCCCAAGTGCTGCATCACAGGGCACAAAGCCCCCTCCAGAACCAGTGGAAGAAGCCATCCACTCACCCCTTTCTTACCAGGATAAAGCACACTGGGCACAAAGCCCTCTCCAGAACCAGTGGAAAAAGCCATCCACTCACTCCCTCCTTGCCAGGATGAAGCACATTG
Source organism: Pleurodeles waltl (assembly GCF_031143425.1). Taxonomy (NCBI): domain Eukaryota; kingdom Metazoa; phylum Chordata; class Amphibia; order Caudata; family Salamandridae; genus Pleurodeles; species Pleurodeles waltl. The sequence continues at coordinate 479,951,435 of NC_090449.1, read as the reverse complement.
GGCACAAGGCCCGCTCCAGAACCAGTGGAGAAGCCATCCACTTGAGAGACTGTGGCTTCGCACTCCCCAGGACCAAGCAGTGGGCAGACCACCCACTTGAGAGACTGTGGCTTTGCACTCCCCAGGACCAAGTAATGGGCAGACCACCCACTTGAGAGACTGTGGCCTTGCACTCCCCAGGACCAAGCAGTGGGCAGACCACCCACTTGAGAGACTGTAGCTGTGCACTCCCCAGGACCAAGCAGTGGGCAGACAGAGTGATGGGCATGTTGCCCCCTCCAGAACCAGTGGTTTTGTACCATTTTCCAGCTGAAGTGCCCGCCGTTCCCCGTCCCCCTGAGGTGCCTGTGTATTTTCGACCTGACGCCCCTGCCGTGTTCTCTCCGTGTTGTTGCAGGAGTAAGGTGGGACCTTGGCCTATGTGATGTGGCCCTGTGGCCCACGGACATTGTGGACTGGGCTGTGTTCGTCCATTTTTATATATGTTTATACTGTTTTGATTTTGAAGCACGATTTTCTACAATTTTATCTTATTACACTCATTTAATCAATTTCTTTTGTCCTTGCATTATTCCTGAGGGGTATGGGGTAAATCTGTTTTATTGCTACATCAATTTGTGTGTACGGTGTTGGGGGTGGGGGTGTTGCATGTCGCGTGTGTGTGTCACTCTCCTTGTCCTCCCCCCTCCCTTGTGTGCTAGGTGGCAGCGCTCACCGTGGTCGTCTTTGCTGGCGTTGGTGTTCATAGTGAAGAAGGAGATAGATGAGCTTGGGGAACACCTGCAACTCAGGCTCCATGGCGGCGTGGTTCTTCCTTGTGTCTCCAGGGGTGAGTCCTTTGTCTTCTGTGTACTGTTTCCGCCGTGCTTTTGATGTCGTTGGTACCGCCCCGGAAAAGGTGGCGGATAGGCCTGTTGTAATAGTCCGGGCGGTACATTGTCTTCCGCCTGGCTGTTGGTGGTTACCGCCACTGTGCTTGTTGCTACCGCCGTGACGGTCGGTGTGTTAAAGTGGCTGTCTGTGTGAATGGTTTCCGCCGTGGTCATAATTCCATTTTTGTTACCGCCAGCCTGTTGGCGGTATTACCGTCGCTTTATCACCGACTGACATGGTTGTAATGAGGGCCATAATGTCTAAACGTTGAATAGCAGAACTAGAGGTAACCTTTAAAAGGCTTTTGAGTTGAATGGGGGAGAGAAAGGTGCCAACGCCACTTCCTGAAGTTCAAATTGATTTAGTGCAAGGGCAAAGTCCTGGGAAAATGTATATTTTCCTAGATCTGAGCCAAAAAATTCAAGATTCATAAAGCCCCTCATACAATCTTTTTTTCCTATTATTAAACTGAACGCCCCACCAGATCAGCCTTAAAGCAGGGGTCAAAACAGACAAATTAAAATTACAAAGTTTCCATAAGATGTGCCCTTTCATTGTCTCTAGAAAATCCCACTTTGACACTTTAATTGATTCAATGGCATATAATAATGTCAGAGGAACTTAGAATGCCTGTAACCCATAGGCATGCTAAGAGGCAGAGGAGTAATGTTCAATATGTGCCTTTCCCATCGTATTACTCACAATCATTTTTCTAGGTAAGGATATTAGTTTATTACGACCAGTTTCTCTGGACCTAAAACCCCAGACATAGTTACTGGTCTTCCGGACTTTTCTATTTTTGAGGATCAATACCTTGCTCTTTGAGACATTAATCTTCAAATAATTAAGGGTGGCTATAATGAGACCAGCCTATGTTTCAAGCCCTTGGGAGTTAGATCCAGGATTACAATATCATCCGCATTCATCTAGCAAGGAAAGGGCAGTGACTTATCTTAGGAACATCCCCTTGTTAATTTCTAGACTGTCAGGGAGGTCTGAGACATTCAATGAAAAGAGTAATGGAGCCACCAGGCAACCCTGTTTCAGACCGTTTTTAGTTGGAATTATTGAGAACAATCCCTGATCCCCACCTAGCAGCAGCAACACTAGGTAGAGGAATGGACAGCAATGACTAATGAAAGGGCATACCCAACTTCTTTCATTTTTTCCATAGTGTTGATTACTATCGACACTAATAGTCGAATGCCGTTTAAAAATCTATGAATACCACATACACATTGAGCCCTTGAATTGAAGTATACTTTTCCGCTATGAATTTCAACATGCATACGCTATCAAGTGTACAGTGTTTCCTTCTAAAATCAGCTTGTTCAATATGGAGGATCTTTTCCTCTTTGACCCACACAGTGAGATGTTCCAAGATACTCTTAGCAAATATTTTCCATACAGCATCCAGCAAGAAATGTCTTGGACTCTTTTTATGTTGTGGAATTAAAATGCTTCCAGACCAAGAAGGGGGTGACTCTATGCTGATACCGGTGGGCAAAAAGTGGGGTAAGATAAATGGCTCACAAAGAGAACTCCCTTTTAATAAAAGTAATGGGCACCTCATCCAGGCCCATTGACCCAGAGGCCTTGATTCCCCTAATAATACCCTCAATCTCCTTTGAAGTAGGTGCACAATGTACTGGGGGAGAAAGGGAGAGTTAAACAGAAGGAGTGTGAAACCCCTGTGTACCCGCATTATCTGTGTAAAGTTCCCCTAGACAAGCTTTCCATACTGCTTCTTTTATTGGAAGTGGGAGAGATTTTACTCCAGTGCCACAGCTATTAGAAATAATTTCCCAGTATCTTATAGCGTCTTTACGAGAGGCTGTTTCTTTTAGCTGTTATAATTATAATCATCCTTTTCTTTCTTTAAATAGTATGTTAATCTGGGTCTTCTCCTTTTCAGGAGATTAATGTACTTTGTTCAGTGGTAAAGGAAATATATTGGATCCTCACTAGTCTGTTTATCTTCTTATTTAAACACATAACAGGATATGGTCTCCTGTGGGAGGATTAATTGTTTATTTTACAAGCTGTAACCAGTGTTTTTAAACACATTCCATGCTTAATTAGCAGATCAGGAAACTAAACCTGTGGGTCCCCTATTAATGCTGTCAGCAATTCTTTCTGATGCCTTGAAATTCCAATAACATGTGCCATTATATCTCTTGAACCCCACTGTTATAGCTTTAAAATTCCACTTTCCTACTTCTGTTAAGGTCACATCAGTCAAGCAGGAAACCAACTTATGATCACTGTAGGAACTGTCAAGAACGGGGGTCGAATAGTAAAGGGCAGAGATACATAGAAGGCAAAGGTGTTCTGGAGACTGGTGGGTGGGTGGGCCCGCACATACACGACGCCAATATTCAGGCCATTGGTGGTCTGATTGCTCAACAGGATGGGGGGCCAGTCCCGGGGAGGGAGGAAGTATGGGAGGGGGATGGAGGAGACTGGTCTGGGGTGGAGGAGGGGGGGAGGGGAAGGGGAGGAGGGAGGAGGAGAGGGATAGGGGAGAAGGGTAGGATATGGAGGGAAGGGATAGGAAAACGGGGAATAAAATGGAAAGGAAAGGATCAAGGGAAGCAAGGGAAATGGAAAGAATAGGAAGAGGGGAACAAAGTGAGAAGAGAATTTCAAGAAAGTGTGCAGTTGGATAACAGAAAGAGAAAATAAATGAAACGGGGGGCAAAGGGAAAAGGGGAAAAGGGGAAAATAAAAATAGAAAAGTAGTAAATGGCTAGACTTCGAATTGCCTCAATTAATATATGCGGACTAAATGACCCTCGTAAAAGAAGGAGAGTGGTTGAAGAATTGAAGACTTTTAAGGCAGATATTTATTGCCTACAGGAGACACATGTGGAATATAAAAATTCGGCAATTCTTGCCTCGCTTGGGTTGAAAGTGATCGCCCGGTCAGAACAAGAGGTTAGAACTAAAGGGGTGGCAATATTAGATCGGACTAATAAATTAAATTTCACCAGGCAGAAGGCGGACAGGGGTGGGAGAAGGGTCATTGTAGAGTGCAGTTATGGCCATAGCAGCTTTACATTATGTTCTTTATGTGGGGCAGTCACAGACGACCCAGCAGTTTTAGATACCCTCGCTATTGAGCTAACAGGATGGGCCCCTCCCTATATTCTATGTGGTGATTTCAACTTCAATGGCTCTTGGGAGGGACTACAGGATTTACTAGCGCCCACATCTAAAAAATATCAGGGACGTAAACCTCGGGTATATAAGGCAATGGTCGCCATTCAGAAAGAATTAGGACTAGTGGACGCTTGGGTGAAATTATGTAAGCCAGATCCTGGGTATACTTACTATTCGGCCCCCCATATGAAATTAGCACGACTTGATTATTTTTTTATATCTCCTGTACTATTAAAGCAGGGTGGGATGGAGTTATATCCAAGGGCTATATCAGATCATAATCCCCTGGTCTTCGATCTGGAATTGGATGGGCTTGAATCAAAAGTCAGGAGATGGACATTTGAAAGATGACTCCTTAAGGACCCGGAATATTGTGAATATATGATAAAGTGGATATTTGAATTCTTAAGGTTCAACCAGGGATCAGCTCCAGTAGAGATAGTCTGGGATACCTTAAAAGCAGGAATTCGAGGTGAAACTTTGAGTTTTAGTTTTAGAAGGCAGAAAATCTCCCAAGGCAGAATAAAAGACTTCCAAACGAAGCTGAGGGTAGCAGAAAGACAATTGATCATAGCTATAGAAACTGGGGTGGGTGTAAAGAGGGCTCAGGAAGAAGTCGCTATAGTCAAAGCAGCAATGAATGAGGCTATGGCTCAAAGAATAGCGGAGAAATATTTAGCACAGCGCTCACAAGGGTATGAGTATGGAGAAAAATCCAGGCGCTTGCTAGCAATAAGGGCAAGTCAGAAGATAGCATCCGGGGTCATTAGAGAGATTAGAGATTGGCAAGGACAGATAGTATCTGAAGTGGATGGAATTAGGAGGGTGTTTCACAGATACTATATAACAATACATCAGTGTATCCGGAAGGAGAAATGGCGGAATTTTTATACCCCATAAAGGTAGATAAGCTATCTGGGAGTGAGAATCTATATATGGGAGAACAGATAGATATTTTGGAAATTGACAAGGCAATGAGTGATCTTGCCTCTGGAAAAGCCACAGGTCCTGACACGATTCCCTTAGAGTTTTATAAAACTTTTAAAATATTATTATTCCCGGTAATGATAGAGCTATTTATCGAGGTACAGAGTGGAGGGGAAACCACCCCCATCATGGGATATGGCCAACATGGTAATGTTTTTGAAAAAAGGGAAACCCCCATTAAACCCGGCCTCATATCGGCCGATCACATTAATTAACAGCGATGTTAAAATATATTCAAAAATATTGGCCGCTCGATTATCTCTGGTGATTAGGAAGCTAGTTTCCCCTAGGAAGCATGGGTTTGTCCCGGGAAGGGACACTACCGATCATATTCAAAGAGTTCTCGCACTCTTTGATGCTACGGAAGTAGCAGAGGAACCGATGGCAGTCGCATTATTAGATGCTGAGAAGGCGTTTGACCAGGTCAACTGGAACTACCTGTGGTATGTAATGGAGTATTATGGGTTAGGGAAGAAATTTATTGTAGCAGTAAGGGCGCTATATAGATCACCAGTAGTGAAAATACAGCTAATGGGAGGACAGTCCGAGGGTATCCAGGTCAGGAGAGGCACTAGGCAGGGATGCCCATGTTCTCCGCCCCTGTTTGCTTTATATATAGATCCCTTGCTTAGGCAGCTGGAAGAGAACTACAAGATTCCGCCGATTCGCAGGCAGGGATGGGATACAAAAGTCCTAGCATATGCAGATGATATAGCTATATTAACTCCCACCCCTGATTCGGCATTGAGAAAGGTTGAAGAGGTGACGACGAGATTTGGAAGATTTTCAGGGTACCTGCTAAATAGAGCTAAAACGCAGTTACTGGCTAATCAATATACAAGCACCCAGGATATGCGGAGGGTGGACCACACAGTATATCTGGGTATAAATATTACACCAAAAGTAGGAGAAATTGTTAGTTTGAATCTGGATCCCATACTTTCGAAAGCCAGAAGAGATATGTGCAGATGGAATAATTTACATCTGACTATTATGGGTGTGAGAAAGTAGCCTCTTTCTAACCTTGTTACCCCCACTTTTGGCCTGTTTGTGAGTGTATGTCAGGGTGTTTTCACTGTCTCATTGGGATCCTGCTAGCCAGGGCCCAGTGCTCATAGTGAAAACCCTATGTTTTCAGTATGTTTGTTATGTGTCACTGGGACCCTGCTAGTCAGGGCCCCAGTGCTCATAAGGTTGTGGCCTATATGTATGTGTTCCCTGTGTGGTGCCTAACTGTCTCACTGAGGCTCTGCTAACCAGAACCTCAGTGGTTATGCTCTCTCATTTCTTTCTAAATTGTCACTAACAGGCTAGTGACCAATTTTACCAATTTACATTGGCTTACTGGAACACCCTTATAATTCCCTAGTATATGGTACTGAGGTACCCAGGGTATTGGGGTTCCAGGAGATCCCTATGGGCTGCAGCATTTCTTTTGCCACACATAGGGAGCTCTGACAAATCTTACACAGGCCTGCCAATGCAGTCTGAGTGAAATAACGTCCACGTTATTTCACAGCCATTTTATACTGCACTTAAGTAACTTATAAGTCACCTATATGTCTAACCTTTACCTGGTAAAGGTTAGGTGCAAAGTTACTTAGTGTGAGGGCACCCTGGCACTAGCCAAGGTGCCCCCACATTGTTCAGGGCCAATTCCCCGGACTTTGTGAGTGCGGGGACACCATTACACGCGTGCACTACATATGGGTCACTACCTATATGTAGCTTCAGAATGGTAACTTTTAATATGGCCATGTAACATGTCTATGATCATGGAATTGCCCCCTCTATGCCATCCTGGCATAGTTGGCACAATCCCATGATCCCAGTGGTCTGTAGCACAGACCCTGGTACTGCCAAACTGCCTTTCCTGGGGTTTCACTGCAGCTGCTGCTGCTGCCAAACCCTCAGACAGGTTTCTGCCCCCCTGGGGTCAAGCCATGCTTTTCCCAGGATGGCAGAACAAAGGACTTCCTCTGAGAGAGGGTGATACACCCTCTCCCTTTGGAAAATGGTGTGAAGGCAGGGGAGGAGTAGCCTCCCCCAGCCTCTGGAAATGCTTTCATGGGCACATTTGGTGCCCATTTCTGCATAAGGCAGTCTACACCGGTTCAGGGACCCCTTAGCCCTGCTCTGGCGCGAAACTGGACAAAGGAAAGGGGAGTGACCACTCCCCTGACCTGCACCTCCCCTGGGAGGTGTCCAGAGCTCCTCCAGTGTGCTCCAGACCTCTGCCATCTTGGAAACAGAGGTGCTGCTGGCACACTGGACTGCTCTGAGTGGCCAGTGCCACCAGGTGACGTCAGAGACTCCTTCTGATAGGCTCCTTCAGGTGTTGCTAGTCTATCCTCTCTCCTAGGTAGTCAAACCCTCTTTTCTGGCTATTTAGGGTCTCTGTCTCTGGGGAAACTTTAGCTAACGAATGCAAGAGCTCAGCCGAGTTCCTCTGCATCTCTCTCTTCACCTTCTGCCAAGGAATCGACTGCTGAACGCGCTGGAAGCCTGCAAACCTGCAACATAGTAGCAAAGACGACTACTGCAACTCTGTAACGCTGATCCTGCCGCCTTCTCGACTGTTTTCCTGGTGGTGCATGCTGTGGGGGTAGTCTGCCTCCTCTCTGCACTAGAAGCTCCGAAGAAATCTCCCGTGGGTCGACGGAATCTTCCCCCTGCAACCGCAGGCACCAAAAAGCTGCATTACCGGTCCCTTGGGTCTCCTCTCAGCATGACGAGTGAGGTCCCTCGAATCCAGCAACTCTGTCCAAGTGACTCCCACAGTCCAGTGACTCTTCAGTCCAAGTTTGGTGGAGGTAAGTCCTTGCCTCACCTCGCTAGACTGCATTGCTGGGAACCGCGACTTTTGCAGCTACTCCGGCCCCTGTGCACTTCCGGCGGAAATCCTTTGTGCACAGCCAAGCCTGGGTCCACGGCACTCTAACCTGCATTGCACGACTTTCTAAGTTGGTCTCCGGCGACGTGGGACTCCTTTGTGCGACTTCGGGTGAGCACCGTTTCACGCATCCTCGTAGTGCCTGTTTCTGGCACTTCTCCGGGTGCTACCTGCTGCTAAGAGGGCTCCTTGTCTTGCTCGACGTCCCCTCTACCTCCTGGTCCAATTTGCGACCTCCTGGTCCCTCCTGGGCCACAACAGCGTCCAAAAACGCTAACCGCACGATTTGCAGCTAGCAAGGCTTGTTGGCATTCTTTCGGCGGGAAAACACTTCTGCACGACTCTCCACGGCGAGAGGGATCCGTCCACCAAAGGGGAAGTCTCTAGCCCTTTTCGTTCCTGCAGAAACCTCAGCTTCTTCTGTCCAGTAGAAGCTTCTTTGCACCCACAGCTGGCATTTCCTGGGCATATGCCCATCTCCGACTTGCTTGTGACTTTTGGACTTGGTCCCCTTGTTCCACAGGTACCCAAGATTGGAAATCCATCGTTGTTGCATTGTTGGTTTGTGTCTTTCCTGCATTATTCCTCTATCACGACTTCTATGTCCTTGGGGGAACTTTAGTGCTCTTGGCACTCACTTTTCAGGGTCTTGGGGAGGGTTATTTTTCTAACTCTCACTATTTTCTAATAGTCCCAGCGACCCTCTACAAGGTCACATACGTTTGGGGTCCATTCGTGGTTCGCATTCCACTTTTGGAGTATATGGTTTGTGTTGCCCCTATCCCTATGTGTCCCCATTGCATCCTATTGTAACTATACATTGTTTGCACTGTTTTCTAAGACTATACTGCATATTTTTGGTATTGTGTACATATATCTTGTGTATATTTCCTATCCTCTCACTGAGGGTACACTCTAAGATACTTTGGCATATTGTCATAAAAATAAAGTACCTTTATTTTTAGTATAACTGTGTATTGTGTTTTCTTATGATATTGTGCATATGACACTAAGTGGTACTGTAGTAGCTTCACACGTCTCCTAGTTCAGCCTAAGCTGCTCTGCTAAGCTACCATTATCTATCAGCCTAAGCTGTTAGACACCCTATACACTAATAAGGGATAACTGGGCCTGGTGCAAGGTGCAAGTACCCCTTGGTACTCACTACAAGCCAGTCCAGCCTCCTACATTGGTTGTGCAGCGGTGGGATAAGTGCTTTGAGACTACTTACCACTCTTGTCATTGTACTTTTCATAAGAGAAAAATATACAAAACAAGTTCAGTGTGTGTACACATAGCTAAAAAGTTTTGCATTTCCTCTTTTCACTCTTTTCTAAAGTGCTGAAAAGTACTTCTAAACTTTCAAAAAGTTCTTAAAAGTTTAAAAAGTTTTTTCTGTCTTTCTAAAAAAGCTCTGACAAACTTTTTTCTCTTTTTCTATCACTTTAACTCTCTCTAAAAATGTCTGGCACAGGCCAAAATGTTGACCTGTCTAAGATTGCATATGACCACCTTAGCTGGAAAGGAGCAATGAGTCTCTGTGTGGAGAGAGGTTTGAGTGTAAGGAAGAATCCTTCCTTGGAATTGTTACTTAACATGCTTAGAGAACAAGATAAGGCTAAAAGTGCCCCATCTGTTGAAAAAGTAGCTAATGGTTCCCAGTCTGATCCAGGGACTCCCCCAGGAAAAGATTCAGGAAAGAAACTTCTTAGCCTGCCCATTACTAGACAGTCTAGCATAGTTGGTACTGAGGTGGAGTCACATCATACAGATGATGTGCTCTCACATTACACTGTCAGCCAAGCTGTTAGGGTGCCCTCTGTAAGGGACAGGTCTCCTTCTGTTCATTCTCATCATACTTCTGTGTCTAGGAATGTCCCTCCCACCAACCCTGATGACAGATTGTTAGAAAGGGAACTCAATAAGTTGAGGGTGGAACAAACCAGACTGAAGCTTAAAAAGCAACAGCTGGATTTGGATAGACAGTCTTTAGAACTAGAGAAGGAAAGACAGAAGTTGGGTTTTGAAACCCATGGTGGCAGCAGCAGTATTCCCCATAGTCATCCTGCAAAAGAGCATGATTCCAGGAATCTGCACAAGATAGTTCCCCCTTATAAGGAGGGGGATGACATTAACAAGTGGTTTGCTGCACTTGAGAGGGCCTGTGTTGTACAGGATGTCCATCAAAGGCAGTGGGCTGCTATCCTATGGCTATCATTTAGTGGAAAAGGTAGGGATAGGCTCCTTACTGTGAAAGAAAGTGATGCCAATAATTTTACAGTTCTTAAGAATGCACTCCTGGATGGTTATGGCTTAACCACTGAACAATACAGGATAAAGTTCAGAGAAACCAAAAAGGAGTCTTCACAAGACTGGGTTGATTTCACTGACCATTCAGTGAAGGCCTTGTAGGGGTGGTTACATGGCAGTAAAGTTACTGATTATGACAGCCTGTATAACTTGATCCTGAGAGAGCATATTCTTAATAATTGTGTGTCTGATTTGTTGCACCAGTACCTAGTGGACTCTGATCTGACCTCTCCCCAAGAATTGGGAAAGAAGGCAGACAAATGGGTCAGAACAAGGGTGAACAGAAAAGTTCATACAGGGGGTGACAAAGAGAACAATAAGAAGAAAGATGGTGAAAAATCTCAAGATAAGCATGGGGATAAGGGTAAAACCAAAGATCCCACTTCAAATCTTAAACACTCTTCAGGGGGTGGGGATAAAACAAATTCTTCCTCTTCTTCTCAACCTACACAATTTAAAAAGCCTTGGTGCTTTGTGTGTAAAAATAGAGGCCATAGGCCAGGGGATAAGTCCTGTCCAGGTAAACCCCCTGAGCCTACCACTACTAATACATCAAGCTCTAGTGCCCCTAGCAGTAGTGGTACTCGTGGTGGGACTGCTGGCAACAGTCAAGTTAAGGGTGTAGTTGGGTTCACTTATGGGTCCATAGTAGAAACTGGGGTAGTCACTCCCAAGACAGTTTCTGTCACACCTAGTGGCATTGGCCTTGCCACACTGGCTGCTTGTCCCCTTACAATGGATAAGTACAGGCAGACAGTTTCAATAAATGGTGTTGAGGCCTTGGCCTACAGGGACACAGGTGCCAGTATCACTTTGGTGACTGAAAACCTAGTGCACCCTGATCAACACATCATTGGACAACAGTATAAGATTATTGATGTCCATAACTCCACTAAGTTTCTTCCCTTAGCTATAATTCAGTTTAGTTGGGGTGGAGTTACTGGCCCTAAGCAGGTGGTGGTATCACCTAGCTTACCTGTAGACTGTCTCTTAGGTAATGACCTAGAGGCCTCAGGTTGGGCTGATGTAGAGTTTTATGCCCATGCAGCCATGCTGGGCATCCCTGAGGAATTGTTTCCTCTCATTTCTACTGAAATGAAAAAGCAAAGGAGAGAAGGCCTGAAACCTCAGGATCCCTCTCCATCAACAGGTAAAAAGGGTATCACAGTATCCCCTAACCACCCTACCATTCATGATATCATTCCTGTGGTGGGAGAAACTTCTCCTGGGGTGGCACCTGTTCCAAGGGAATCATCGGCTGGCAAAGCTGGACTCCCTGAGGTAGAAGTACCTCTCTGTGGGATAACTAACATTGGTGAGAGAAAGAGCACCATTTTAGTTAACATGGAGCATCCCTCCAACCCTCCCAGAGAAACTTTAGTGCAGAAACCCTGCACTGCCTCACAACACTTAGGACAGCATCCCTGCCCTAGTGTGGAGCTCATAGGACAGCATCCCTGCCCTGCTCCAACTCAAGAGAAACAGCATCCCTGTTCTCTCTTCCAGCCATATGGACAAAGTTTTTGCCCAGCTATGGCTTTACTGAGACAGCATCCCTGTCTGGCATTTCCATCATTACAAATAGGTTCAGTGGATAATTCCCACTGCTCTAAACTAAAACTTACTGATAGAAACTCTGAAAATACATCTTCACATTGTTGCTTAGCTAAAAAACTTCAAACAGGGTGGTTTACATCCCCACAGGGAAGTAACCATATAGTGGATGATAAAGGGAGTAACCAGTCTATTGCAGAGCTACTCTCTACTTATCACCACTTAGACAATAAAGTCTCAACTGGCCAAGGTTAGCCTTATTGTCCTTCGTTTGGGGGGGGGGGTTGTGTGAGAAAGTAGCCTCTTTCTAGCCTTGTTACCCCCACTTTTGGCCTGTTTGTGAGTGTATGTCAGGGTGTTTTCACTGTCTCACTGGGATCCTGCTAGCCAGGGCCCAGTGCTCATAGTGAAAACCCTATGTTTTCAGTATGTTTGTTATGTGTCACTGGGACCCTGCTAGTCAGGGCCCCAGTGCTCATAAGGTTGTGGCTTATATGTATGTGTTTCCTGTGTGGTGCCTAACTGTCTCACTGAGGCTCTGGTAACCAGAACCTCAGTGGTTATGCTCTCTCATTTCTTTCTAAATTGTCACTAACAGGCTAGTGACCAATTTTACCAATTTACATTGGCTTACTGGAACATCCTTATAATTCCCTAGTATATGGTACTGAGGTACCCAGGGTATTGGGGTTCCAGGAGATCCCTATGGGCTGCAGCATTTCTTTTGCCACCCATAGGGAGCTCTGACAAATCTTACACAGGCCTGCCACTGCAGCCTGGGTGAAATAAGGTCCACGTTATTTCACAGCCATTTTACACTGCACTTAAGTAACTTATAAGTCACCTATATGTCTAACCTTTACCTGGTAAAGGTTAGGTGCAAAGTTACTTAGTGTGAGGGCACCCTGGCACTAGCCAAGGTGCCCCCACATTGTTCAGGGCCAATTCCCCGGACTTTGTGAGTGCGGGGACACCATTACACGCGTGCACTACATATGGGTCACTACCTATATGTAGCTTCACAATGGTAACTCCGAATATGGCCACGTAACATGTCTATGATCATGGAATTGCCCCCTCTATGCCATCCTGGCATAGTTGGCACAATCCCATGATCCCAGTGGTCTGTAGCACAGACCCTGGTACTGCCAAACTGCCTTTCCTGGGGTTTCACTGCAGCTGCTGCTGCTGCCAACCCCTCAGACAGGTTTCTGCCCCCCTGAGGTCAAGCCAGGCTTGTCCCAGGATGGCAGAACAAAGGACTTCCTCTGAGAGAGGGTGATACACCCTCTCCCTTTGGAAAATGGTGTGAAGGCAGGGGAGGAGTAGCCTCCCCCAGCCTCTGGAAATGCTTTCATGGGCACATTTGGTGCCCATTTCTGCATAAGCCAGTCTACACCGGTTCAGGGACCCCTTAGCCCTGCTCTGGCGCGAAACTGGACAAAGGAAAGGGGAGTGACCACTCCCCTGACCTGCACCTCCCCTGGGAGGTGTCCAGAGCTCCTCCAGTGTGCTCCAGACCTCTGCCATCTTGGAAAGAGAGGTGCTGCTGGCACACTGGACTGCTCTGAGTGGCCAGTGCCACCAGGTGACGTCAGAGACTCCTTCTGATAGGCTCCTTCAGGTGTTGCTAGTCTATCCTCTCTCCTAGGTAGCCAAACCCTCTTTTCTGGCTATTTAGGGTCTCTGTCTCTGGGGAAACTACAGATAACGAATGCAAGAGCTCAGCCGAGTTCCTCTGCATCTCTCTCTTCACCTTCTGCCAAGGAATCGACTGCTGACCGCGCTGGAAGCCTGCAAACCTGCAACATAGTAGCAAAGACGACTTCTGCAACTCTGTAACGCTGATCCTGCCGCCTTCTCAACTGTTTTCCTGGTGGTGCATGCTGTGGGGGTAGTCTGCCTCCTCTCTGCACTAGAAGCTCCGAAGAAATCTCCCGTGGGTCGACGGAATCTTCCCCCTGCAACCGCAGGCACCAAAAAGCTGCATTACCGGTCCCTTGGGTCTCCTCTCAGCACGACGAGCGAGGTCCCTTGAATCCAGCAACTCTGTCCAAGTGACTCCCACAGTCCAGTGACTCTTCAGTCCAAGTTTGGTGGAGGTAAGTCCTTGCCTCACCTCGCTAGACTGCATTGCTGGGAACCGCGACTTTTGCAGCTACTCCGGCCCCTGTGCACTTCCGGAGGAAATCCTTTGTGCACAGCCAAGCCTGGGTCCACGGCACTCTAACCTGCATTGCACGACTTTCTAAGTTGGTCTCCGGCGACGTGGGACTCCTTTGTGCGACTTCGGGTGAGCACCGTTTCACGCATCCTCGTAGTGCCTGTTTCTGGCACTTCTCCAGGTGCTACCTGCTGCTAAGAGGGCTCCTTGTCTTGCTCGACGTCCCCTCTACCTCCTGGTCCAATTTGCGACCTCCTGGTCCCTCCTGGGCCACAGCAGCGTCCAAAAACGCTAACCGCACGATTTGCAGCTAGCAAGGCTTGTTGGCGTTCTTTCGGCGGGAAAACACTTCTGCACGACTCTCCACGGCGAGAGGGATCCGTCCACCAAAGGGGAAGTCTTTAGCCCTTTTCGTTCCTGCAGAAACCTCAGCTTCTTCTGTCCAGTAGAAGCTTCTTTGCACCCACAGCTGGCATTTCCTGGGCATATGCCCATCTCCGACTTGCTTGTGACTTTTGGACTTGGTCCCCTTGTTCCACAGGTACCCAAGATTGGAAATCCATCGTTGTTGCATTGTTGGTTTGTGTCTTTCCTGCATTATTCCTCTATCACGACTTCTATGTCCTTGGGGGAACTTTAGTGCACTTGGCACTCACTTTTCAGGGTCTTGGGGAGGGTTATTTTTCTAACTCTCACTATTTTCTAATAGTCCCAGCGACCCTCTACAAGGTCACATAGGTTTGGGGTCCATTCGTGGTTCGCATTCCACTTTTGGAGTATATGGTTTGTGTTGCCCCTATGCCTATGTGTCCCCATTGCATCCTATTGTAACTATACATTGTTTGCACTGTTTTCTAAGACTATACTGCATATTTTTGGTATTGTGTACATATATCTTGTGTATATTTCCTATCCTCTCACTGAGGGTACACTCTAAGATACTTTGGCATATTGTCATAAAAATAAAGTACCTTTATTTTTAGTATAACTGTGTATTGTGTTTTCTTATGATATTGTGCATATGACACTAAGTGGTACTGTAGTAGCTTCACACGTCTCCTAGTTCAGCCTAAGCTGCTCTGCTAAGCTACCATTATCTATCAGCCTAAGCTGTTAGACACCCTATACACTAATAAGGGATAACTGGGCCTGGTGCAAGGTGCAAGTACCCCTTGGTACTCACTACAAGCCAGTCCAGCCTCCTACAATGGGAAGGTGTAATATGGTGAAAATGATTTTCCTCCCTAAGCTGTTGTATCTGTTTCGTGCTATACCACTGAGTTTCACAAATCTAAGATTCAAGGAGATAGATAGATTGGTTATGAGATTTATCTGGGCTTATGGTAAGTGTAGAAGAGCAATTAAATTTATGTCTCTTCCTCGAGAAAGAGGGGGATGGTCCCTACTGAATATAAAATATATCAAATGGTTGCAGCTTTTCAGTGTATGCGTCCATTATGGGGTCCTAAGAGAGAGGGGACCGTGGAAGAAGATTGCCCTAATATATACGAGTTGCAGATAGGAGCAGCAGCCAATGGGTGTTTGGTAACATTTCATGAGCCCGGATATTATAAGAAAACCCGATTTAAGGTAATGGAAGCGGCCTATAAGTGTTGGCGATTATGGCATAAAAAGAAAGGACTTGGCAGATATAATTATTACACCATGATTGAGAAGAATCCATTGCTCCCCAAAATATTTAAGGATAGGTGTATGGCAAGATGGGCCTCCCTAGGTATAGTGAGGTTAGGGAAATTTTTCGATAATTTTGGGGTTAAGTCGTTTGGGGATCTACAGGAGCAGTATGGTTTAGATCGAAGGGACTTCTTTAAATACCTACAGATACGAGATTTTCTTACACGGAAAACAGAGGGTGTGCAGGGATTTAGAAGTAATCAACTGTTGAATGATATCCTGGTTAACCCCAATATAGCAAATAGATCGATTTACGCTTTACTGCTGGCAGAACAGCCTAATGATTTAGAGAAGAACAAGGAGAGGTGGGGAAATAAGCTAGTGGATGGGAGTAATAAGTTTATAAGGTCACTAGAGCTGGGATACACTATTTTACTTTCCTTGTCCCTGCAAGCACAACATTATAAAACCATATTTGACCTGTACCATACCCCAGCTCATCTTGTCAAATGGGGGAGTTTGTCAGGAATAAACTGTGCAAGATGTGGGATGCATGGTACAGACATTGTACACATGATGGCTACTTGTGGGGAACTAATGGCTTTGAGGGAGGGTATTCAAGTTGTTTTGAAAGGGGTTCTGGGATATGATCTGGTCCTTACCCCAGAGATCATGGTTTTGAGAATCGCTGGAGAAGTGGGGGGTCCACATAGAGCATTTATTTTTGTGGCCATGGCAGTGTATCGAATATGTATATCATCTGCGTGGCTGAATGTACGACCTCCGTCCTGGCAGCAATGGTTGGCTAGATTGTTGTCTGTATATTATTTGGAGAATGCACTGTACGAACGCAAGGGGAAATGTGGTAGGAGGAAAGGGAGGGCAATCTGGGGGTCACTTCAGGACTGGATCCTGGCTCATAATGATTAATGTTTAAACTGAAACCAGATTATCCTCCCCCAACTTAATTCAATTTAAACATTTGGGAAATCTCTCTTCGTCTGGATGAGTCGGGCTGCTGTGCTTCCCAGTATAGATTTAGGTGGTGCCTTTCTTCTAATGTTCTTTGTCTTTTTGGTTTGAATTTCTTTCATGCAGTTTAAAGTGATGTAAGAGTACATTTGCTGTATTATTCTTTTCCAAATAAAATAAAATAAAAATAATAATAAAAAAAAGGAATTGTCAAGAACATTCATATCTGAGATCATGTTAAAAGTAGAACATGGAGCAATCACATAGTCAATAACAGAACAGCTGGAAGAAGACTGAATTTTTGCTGGGGTATCTCTATACTTCCATTTACTATTAAAAAATCATTATTCCTTAAACCTTCTAGCAGCAGTCCTCTTTTATCAACTTTACAATTAGAAGGGAAGATTGCCGGGGGACTGTTAATGCTTCCCCTTTGGGCTCATTTGCAAATGACCGTAAAGTATGATTAGAAACTTTAGCATTTAGGCCCCCTAGCAGTACTGGACATTTACAAGACTCTCTCTGCATAATAGTGGTGATAAAGTAAAACATGTCCATTAACAGGTGGGCGTAGGTAGGATCAGGTGGATTATATGCATTCACCACCAGTAATGACTTATTCTATCTTGTTTCCCATTACAGCTTATTTTTATAGCCTAGATTATATTTGAGTCATGAGTAACTTCATTAAATGTCCAACTGTAAGTGGTACTTAGCAATACTGCTACCCCAGGTCAAACAGGATTACTTTAGAAGCCATCCCAGAGTCATTGGATGATCATCCAACTACCTTAGAAGTCATTTTCACATCATCAGACATCATCAAGATCTTGAAGTCATCAGCAAAGCTTAGAAACTTGTGCCCGATGATTTGAGAATGACATGAAAATGAGTACCTGATGACTCCTCTAGAGGTGGTTGTTCCTGATGATTTGAGGATGACTTGAAAATTACTGTCTGATGACTTCAGAAGATGACTTTGCGCTTGATGATTTGAGGATGATTTCAAACTAGATTATGATTACTTCACAAGGATCGTTACATTCAAAAAGATGAAAGTGTTTACTAATGTTTGTGGATGATTTACTGATTATTTCAAGAGCAACTTTCATATATTTATTTCAGTTTTGTTTTAAAATGTAACCGGCTGGGTGTTTTCTGGAGTTTTACCTAACTATTGTTAAATTACTTCATGTGATATCTATTGATCAGCATCTGATATACATCAGATCACGTGTTAATTAAGTCAGAGGTTAGTATTTTTACTGGCTTTTGTTACTTATAAATCATTCTTATTTATTATAATTGTTAAAACAAACAATTAAAATCTTAATATGTTCAACATTTCATATTAATAACACAGAGTTTAGGGCTGTTTTACTGATAAGACTTTACTACTACCTAAAGAAACCCTTCTTAGTAACTTTGGAATAACAAAAGATTGAGGAAAAAACTAGGGGGCAGATTTAGGAAAAGTGGCTCTGCTCCTAGTGCAGTGCCGCTTTCCTTGCCCCTCTATCGCCACCATATGTGAGCTGCATTTAAAATACAACGCACCATGGCACAGGGTAGGGGGCAATAGCGTCATTTGTTTTTTACGCTATTGATGTACTGTGCATGCGTAGCGCCAACATTTTGGTGCAACTCATGCAGAGTACATAGGGGCCCATTATAAATAATGTAAGCCCTCTTTAAACACCTGCCCTAAGCAGGCGTTAAAAATGCCAAAAAAAATGGCAGAGGGAAATCTCTTAGATTTCCTTCTGCCATTCCTCCCCCACACCCCAACGGGGGAATGCCCCCCTTGCATACATGATGCCTGCTGCAGGCATAATGTGGCGCAATGGTTTACAAAGTGGCGCAATGCATGCATTGCACCACTTTGTAAATATAGCGCGGGAAAAATGCCATTTAAGCGCCGCCTTAACGTAACAAAAATTACACTATAGTGGCACTAGAGGCTCTTAAATATGCCCCTAGGTTTCTATGTTTGCATGCTGCATCTTGGTGTTGGTTTATGGCTCATTGTGCAATATTAGAAATATTGCAGTTTTTACTCTGAAAGTAACAAAAGTATTTCTGTGACAAAAGCAGTAACCCACTGAACAGAACTACCCACATAAAATACAAATTTGTCTTATGCATGTTTCATGTTTGCAGTTCCATGCTACTTTATGAAGAATCGAAACTGGAACTAGACAAAACCCAGATCTCCCCAGCAAGCACATTTACCCTAGGAGTTGTGTTCCTAGTGTTAAGATGCCTTGATTAATGCTGGACACAAACATTTCTGCAGCATGTGCCTAAACCCTGTCAAGTGGTTTAAAGTGCAACCTGCTTGTGACCAATTAAGTAAGCCAAAACAGACTTACTGTCATGTTTGTCCTTGGTGGCAGTTATAGATGAGAATTTCACAAACTCTGCCCTTTCAGAAATAGTTTATAGTCACAGAAAGAACTAATTGTGACGTCACACATTATTAGCTCACTGTCTGATGTGGTTGTACTGTAGGACATGTAGTCTTGGTTTTCAAGTGGCAAGTATTAAATCATAGGTACCAGCCAGCAAATTATAAAAGAAGGACGGGCTAATGTTTCAACTGTTTTTCGGTAAAGCAGAGTAGGCAAGAAATGCACACCGATTCGTAATCAGAATTATTTGCATTGTGCAAGCACAAAACGAAAAAAGATAATGGTCACACCATTTTTTCACATTAATTATAGAATTAAAATTGTGGCACTGTCTATTGCTGGAAGAAAGCCCTGTAAACTAACGCTTCATTTAGATGCATTATATTATTTTTAACCCAAGTTCTTTCCCGTCCCCAATGCTGTGATAAAGTCCAGTAGAAAGTAGGCGATGCTGGCCCCTGGTTTAAGGGCTCCTCAGCCGCTCAGAGCTTTTTAATGCCCACTGTGCTTCATGAATAGATCGAAGCGGTGCATCTGGGAACGCCCTAAAACAATTCACTTCTATTCAAGCTTTGTTGTAAAAAAAAAGGGTATTGTAACCATGCAAAGGCTTGGAGTCAGTTCAACATCCTGTGGTTGTGGGCAAATCACTGTCTCCTGCTCTTTAAGTATAAAAATAAAAACCGACCTTGTGTAAAGTAATTCTGGGGCTCATGCAAACCACTCCAATCATGCTCTCGGACAAAGTTTGCACGCGTAACACTAGAAGAAACAAAATGCTTTGTAGGTCATCACACGCACTTACGGTGTTGCCTGAAGCTACGTCACTTTACTGTGCAGTTTGGAATAAACACGATGGTGAGAAAGTGGTCAAGGTCTATGCAAAAGGGGACTACAGCGTTTTCCCCGCTCTGGATGGTTGCATTTACAATCTGCAAGTCTTTTCTGGCCACGGAGACAGGAGCGGGGCATTTCTTTCTCGCAGTTTGGAGGTTCGTATCACACTAGTCAGATGTGTACATTAAGAAAAAAACGTCTGTTTGTGTGTTTCTCAGCTATCTCGGCTTTCTGAAATGTCCTGTTAAAGATTTATGTTTGTCACGATTGTGTGACTCTTGTTGCTCAGTTTATTTGCAGCGCCTTTGTGGGCTTGGATATTAAATAGCTGACTTAGAGAAATAAAAAAAAAAGCATAAATTATCGTTTTTTCTCGTTTTAGTTTGCTTTTTTTAAAACACATTTCTCTACTTCATTTTTTGGTGTGCTTCAGGGAATGTATTTTAATGGTGATTGGGGAGAGAATTATGTGGAGTTCTGGTCAGAGCTGTCCGCTTTGAAACTGGCGAACCAGGTTCCAGTCCTGTTGTCTGCTCAACATCCTATGATAATGGGCAAATCACATAATCTGCCCATGCATAAAACAGAAATGAATGTGACCTTCTGTATTTTAACTAATGCTTGTGTAAACCACTCCAGTTCTTTCGGGTCGAGTTTGCTCTATGTGAAACTGCTTAAAAATATTTGTAGCTATTGGGAAAGTTACCATGTTTTTTCTGCTTCTATAATTCTTGGCAGCTTTTGTTTTCCAAAATATACTGTAAGCCCTTTGTATCATCATTATGCAAGGATTTTTAAATATAAAGGTTCCAAATTCCATCTAGAATGGGTAGGTGAAAGTCCGAATTGGCAGAGTACAAACCCTAATTTGAATGTTTCACAACTCTATTTACAGCAGGCACATTAACATACAGTGTTCTTATTGACAGTTTCTAATACTATTTGACATTAAACCTGTACAGTGTAAGATAGTTCAGTGACTTAAGGCCCATAGCTCTGGGTACACTTTGAAACCTGGTGAGGTGAACTGTGCCTTTTATCTTTCCAGTGTACTGAACTGCATAACAGTTTTACTGGATGAAAATGTACATGTATGTCATATAAATAGACATGTATTAGGATAAGTGCAATGAGCACCCATCCAGTCTCTGCACCACATGACCCTCCCAACCTATGTTCCCTGCTCTAGTGAGCCTCTATTCAAGGTCCCACCCACAATACAGAAAAGCTCAATTTAACAATTGCCTGTAACCATCTGCAGAAAAGCCCCCATAGCAATGCTCTGTGATGCTTGAAAAGGACAGTGAAGCATGTGTCAGTGATAGGATACATTGTACCCTTGCCGCTATACTGGAATGGAGAGCATTTTGATCTGGATGCCATGGCAAGTAACTTTAAAAAAAATCCACAGTTTTCCCATTAAGGTAATCCAAGGAAAACCCTGGAAGTGGTGGAGGATTAAAAGGGAAGGTGCCCCGACTGAGAATGGCTATAGTGTATATTTAGATTGGGTTCTCTGCAGCAAGACCAACTCACAATCCTTACATCCCCATTCCATTAGGTGCTACAAAGCCAGAGTCCCCCTCACCATCTTCACCCTCAAACCAGATGATACTGACCTAGCTTCCCTATTAGAACTTCTCCCAGTACCACAGCAAATGTATGCCTAGGCCTTACCAAAATTGTCATAACACTTGGGGAATTTCAATTTATGCAAAATAATGTGAATTTCACAGTGCTAAAGCGTGGGCAATTCTGTTCTGTATGAGACTGGTACAAGCAGAAAATAACTTGCAGGAGATATTTTCTCCACAAACTAGACCACTCGTCTGCCTGTATCTCACAAGACGTTGGTTTGTGGTATATGTCCTGTTGTTCAACTTTTGCATATGTGGCGGTACAATTTTGCTTCACATACTTTTGTTCTCTAGACCCAGTACATGTTTGTAAAAGGGGGGGGGGGGGTGAAACAATCAAGAGCCACTCACCAGGGGATCCTGCTGCTCAGCACCTACCTGAAAAGGCTTCCTCAAATTTTTTTAAAAAACAGGTCCAAATACATATTGGAAGACGGGCGTTGCTGACAAGCCTTGGGCCCATCCACAAAACCCTGGCTAGGTTCCCCTCCCTTCTACCCTGCATCCCAAAAGAAACATCCATCTCACCCACTATTTTCACTGTTCTTCTCTATCCCATTTCCTATCCCTCCTCCAACTATATCTGCCGCCATCTCTGTCTTTGCTCTTACCCTACGCTTAGATAGTATATAGAGGTACAATTAAATAAATGTTCAAGGCCAAAGAAACCTGACAGAACCATCTAGACTCCCTGTCTGCCTCTATCTCTCAAACACTACTTAGTCTTTAACCCTGTCTTTGTTTCTGGTAACTTTTGAAGGTGGTGGGGTTGGAAGGGTGTGGAGGCTTCTACATAAAAAGTTCTGATACCAAATATTGAGTTTAGATGGATGACTCAATAAAATATTTGTGGATGCTGATTCATACTGTCCTTCAGCTGCTAGCATTCTTATTTACTTCATTCTTTCTGATGCTCCTATCAGAAAATGTTGGCAAACTTTTACACAGGAGTGTAACACACCTACATTTTTCATATAACATAGTCTCTCACCTCTGCAACATCCAGCTGCCCATGCTCACCGATGGCCACCTGCTAATGCTCTCTCATGCTTGCTGCTTCCCACACTCTTCTGTTTGAAACCCTCCCCTAAGCTGTGTCACTCACTCCCAGTTGCTGCCTCCTGCAGTCTGCCCAAAGGACTCCTGTGAGAAAGTAGCCTCTTTCTAGCCTTGTTACCCCCACTTTTGGCCTGTTTGTGAGTGTATGTCAGGGTGTTTTCACTGTCTCACTGGGATCCTGCCAGCCAGGGCCCAGTGCTCATAGTGAAAACCCTATGTTTTCAGTATGTTTGTTATGTGTCACTGGGACCCTGCTAGCCAGGACCCCAGTGCTCATAAGTTTGTGACCTATATGTATGTGTTCCCTGTGTGGTGCCTAACTGTCTCACTGAGGCTCTGCTAACCAGAACCTCAGTGGTTATGCTCTCTCTGTACAAATTATCACTAACAGGCTAGTGACCAATTTCACCAATTCACATTGGCATACTGGAACACCGTTATAATTCCCTAGTATATGGTACTGAGGTACCCAGGGTATTGGGGTTCCAGGAGATCCCTATGGGCTGCAGCATTTCTTTTGCCACCCATAGGGAGCTCTGACAATTCTTACATAGGCCTGCCACTGCAGCCTGAGTGAAATAACGTCCACGTTATTTCACAGCCATTTACCACTGCACTTAAGTAACTTATAAGTCACCTATATGTCTAACCTTTACCTGGTAAAGGTTGGGTGCTAAGTTACTTAGTGTGTGGGCACCCTGGCACTAGCCAAGGTGCCCCCACATTGTTCAGGGCAAATTCCCCGGACTTTGTGAGTGCGGGGACACCATTACACGCGTGCACTATACATAGGTCAATACCTATGTGTGGCTTCACAATGTTAACTCCGAATATGGCCATGTAACATGTCTATGATCATGGAATTGCCCCCTCTATGCCATCCTGGCATTGTTGGCACAATCCCATGATCCCACGGGTCTGTAGCACAGACCCGGGTACTGCCAAACTGCCTTTTCAGGGGTTTCACTGCAGCTGCTGCTGCTGCCAACCCCTCAGACAGGTTTCTGCCCTCCTGAGGTCCAGCCAGGCTTGGCCCAGGATGGCAGAACAAAGGACTTCCTCAGAGAGAGGGTGTTACACCCTCTCACTTTGGAAAAAGGTGTTAAGGCAGGGGAGGAGTAGCCTCCCCCAGCCTCTGGAAATGCTTTCATGGGCACAGATGGTGCCCATTTCTGCATAAGCCAGTCTACACCGGTTCAGGGACCCCTCAGCCCTGCTCTGGCGCGAAACTGGACAAAGGAAAGGGGAGTGAACACTTCCCTGACCTGCACCTCCCCTGGGAGGTGCCCAGAGCTCCTCCAGTGTGCTCCAGACCTCTGCCATCTTGGAAACAGAGGTGCTGCTGGCACACTGGACTGCTCTGAGTGGCCAGGGCCAGCAGGTGATGTCAGAGACTCCTTCTGATAGGCTCCTTCAGGTGTTGATAGCCTATCCTCTCTCCTAAGTAGCCAAACCCTCTTTTTTGGCTATTTAGGGTCTCTGCTTTGGGGATTTCCTTAGATAACGAATGCAAGAGCTCATCCGGGTTCCTCTGCATCTCTCTCTTCACCTTCTGCCAAGGAATCGACTGCTGACCGCGCTGGAAGCCTGCAAAACTGCAACAAAGTAGCAACGACGACTACTGCGACACTGCAACGCTGATTCAGCCGCCTTCTCGACTGTTTTCCCGGTGGTGCATGCTGTGGGGGTAGTCTGCCTCCTCTCTGCACTAGAAGCTCTGAAGAAATCTCCTGTGGGTCGACGGAATCGTCCCCCTGCAACCGCAGGCACGAAAGAACTGCATCACCGGTCCTCTGGGTCTCCTCTCAGCACGACGAGCGAGGTCCCTTGAATCCAGCAACTCTGTCCAAGTGACTCCCACAGTCCAGTGACTCTTCAGTCCAAGTTTGGTGGAGGTAAGTCCTTGCCTCCCCACACCAGACTGCATTGCTGGGAACCGCGTGTTTTGCAGCTACTCCGGCTCCTGTGCACTTTCCGAGGGAATCCTTTGTGCACAGCCAAGCCTGGGTCCACGGCACTCTAACCTGCATTGCACGACCTCCTGAGTTGTCCTCCGGCGGTGTGGGACTCCTTTGTGCAACTTCGGGTGAGCACTGTTTCACTCCACTTCGTAGTGCCTGTTCCGGCCCTTCTGCGGGTGCTGCCTGCTTCTGAGAGGGCTCCTTGTCTTGCTGGGCGCCCCCTCTGTCCCCTGACGCAATTGGTGACATCCTGGTCCATCCTGGGCCACAGCAGCACCCAAAAACCCAAACCGCGAGCTTTGCAACTAGCAAGGCTTGTTTACGGTCTTTCCGCAGGAAAACACTTCTGCACGACTCTCCACGGCGTGGGACATCTATCCTCCAAAGGGGAAGTTTCTAGCCCTTGTCGTTCTTGCAGAATCCTCAGCTTCTACTGTCCAGTAGCAGCTTCTTTGCACCCACAGCTGGCATTTCCTGGGCATCTGCCCACTCTCGACTTGATATTGACTTTTGGACTTGGTCCCCTTGTTCCACAGGTACCCTCGTCTGGAAATCCATCGTTGTTGCATTGCTGGTTTTGGTCTTTCCTGCAGAATTCCCCTATCACGACTTCTGTGCTCTTTGGGGAACTTTAGGTCACTTTGCACTCACTTTTCAGGGTCTTGGGGTGGGCTATTTTTCTAACCCTCACTGTTTTCTTACAGTCCCAGCGACCCTCTACAAGGTCACATAGGTTTTGGGTCCATTCGTGGTTCGCATTCCACTTTTGGAGTATATGGTTTGTGTTGCCCCTATCCCTATGTGTCCCCATTGCATCCTATTGTAACTATACATTGTTTGCACTGTTTTCTAATACTATACTGCATATTTTTGGTATTGTGTACATATATCTTGTGTATATTTGCTATCCTCATACTGAGGGTACACACTGAGATACTTTTGGCATATTGTCATAAAAATAAAGTACCTTTATTTTTAGTATATCTGTGTATTGTGTTTTCTTATGATATTGTGCATATGACACTAGTGGTACTGTAGGAGCTTCACTCGTCTCCTAGTTCAGCCTAAGCTGCTCTGCTAAGCTACCATTATCTATCAGCCTAAGCTTCTAGACACCCTATACACTAATAAGGGATCCCTGGGCCAGGTGCAAGGTGTAAGTACCCCTTGGTACTCACTACAAGCCAGTCCAGCCTCCTACATTGGTTGTGCAGCGGTGGGATAAGTACTTTGCAACTACTTACCACTTTTGTCATTGTACTTTTCATAAGAGAAAAATAAACAAAACAAGTTCAATGTATGTACACCTAACCAAAAAGTTTTGCTTTTCTTCTCTCACTTCTTTTCAAAGTGCTGAAAAGTACCTCTAAACTTTCTAAAAAGTTCTTAAAACGTTTTAAAAGTTTTTTCTGTCTTTCCAAAAGTTCTAAAAAACTTGTTCTCACTTTTTCTATCACTTAAACACTTTCTAAAATGTCTGGCACAGGCCAAACTGTTGATCTGTCCAAACTTGCTTATGATCACCTTAGCTGGAAAGGAGCAAGGAGTCTCTGCATATAAAGAGGTTTAAGTGTAGGGAAGAATCCCTCTAGAGAACTGTTGGTTAATATGCTTGTTGAACAGGATAAGGACAGAGGTGCCACTTCTGTTGAGAAATTAGCTGATGGTCCCCAATCTGACCCTGGGGCACCCCTAGCAAAAGATTTAGAAAGGAAACTTCCTAGCCTGCCCATTATCAGACAACCTAGCATAGCTGGTACTGATGTAGAGTCACACCATACTGATAGTGTTGTCTCACATCACAGTAAGAGTATTCCTTCTCATCATAGTAGAAGTGATGTTTCTGTTAGCCAAGCTGTTAGGGTGCCATCTCTTAGGGACTGGTCTCCTTCTGTTCATTCTCACCATACCTCTGTTTCAAGGCATGTTCCACCCACCCACCCTGATGACAGAGTGTTAGAAAGGGAGTGTTAGAAAGGGAGCTCAATAGATTTAGAGTGGAACAAACCAGGCTGAAGCTCAAGAAGCAACAGCTGGATTTGGGTAGGCAGTCCTTAGAAGTGGAAAGAGAAAGACAGAAATTGGGTTTAGAAACCCATGGTGGCAGCAGCAGTATTCCCTATAGTCATCCTGCAAAAGAGCATGATTCTAGGAATCTGCACAAGATAGTCCCCCCTTATAAGGAGGGGGATGACATTAACAAGTGGTTTGCTGCACTTGAGAGGGCCTGTGTTGTACAGGATGTCCCTCAAAGGCAGTGGGCTGCCATCCTATGGCTATCATTTAGTGGAAAGGGTAGGGATAGGCTCCTCACTGTGAAAGAAAGTGAAGCCAATGATTTCAAAGTTCTTAAGAATGCACTCCTAGATGGTTATGGCTTAACCACTGAACAGTACAGGATGAAGTTCAGAGAAACCAAAAAGGAGTCTTCACAAGACTGGGTAGACTTTGTTGACCATTCAGTGAAAGCCTTGGAGGGGTGGTTACATGGCAGTAAAGTTACTGATTATGAAAGCCTGTATAACTTAATCTTGAGAGAGGATATTCTTAATAATTGTGTGTCTGATTTGTTGCACCAGTACCTGGTGGACTCTGATCTGACCTCTCCCCAAGAATTGGGAAAGAAGGCAGACAAATGGGTCAGAACAAGGGTGAACAGAAAAGTTCATACAGGGGGTGACAAAGATGGCAAGAAGAAAGATGGTGAGAAATCTCAAGATAAGCATGGGGATAAGGGTAAAACCAAAGATCCTTCTTCTAATCTTAAACACTCTTCAGGGGGTGGGGATAAAACAAATTCTTCCTCTTCTTCTCAACCTACACAATTTAAAAAGCCTTGGTGCTTTGTGTGTAAAAACAGAGGCCATAGGCCAGGGGATAAGTCCTGTCTAGGTAAACCCCCTGAGTCTACCACCACTAATACATCAAGCTCTAGTGCCCCTAGCAGTAGTGGTACTAGTGGTGGGACTGCTGGCAACAGTCAAGTTAAGGGTGTAGTTGGGTTCACTTATGGGTCCATAATAGAAACTGGGGTAGTCAGTCCCAAGACAGTTTCTGTCACACCTAGTGGCATTGGCCTTGCCACACTAGCTGCTTGTCCCCTTACAATGGATAAGTACAGGCAGACAGTTTCAATAAATGGTGTTGAGGCCTTGGCCTACAGGGACACAGGTGCCAGTATCACTTTGGTGACTGAAAACCTAGTGCATCCTGAACAACACATCATTGGACAACAGTATAAGATTATTGATGTCCATAACTCCACTAAGTTTCTTCCCTTAGCTATAATTCAGTTTAGTTGGGGTGGAGTTACTGGCCCTAAGCAGGTGGTAGTATCACCTAGCTTACCTGTAGACTGTCTCCTAGGTAATGACCTAGAGGCCTCAGGTTGGGCTGATGTAGAGTTTTATGCCCATGCAGCCATGCTAGGCATCCCAGAGGAATTGTTCCCTCTCATTTCTACTGAAATGAAAAAGCAAAGGAGAGAAGGGCTAAAAACTCAGCATCCCTCTCCATCAACAGGTAAAAAGGGTATCATAGTATCCCCTAACCACCCTGCCAATCAGAATATCATTCCTGTGGTGGGAGAAACCTCTCCTGGGGTGGCACCTGTTCCAAGGGAATCATCAGCTGGCAAAGCTGTACTCCCTGAGGTAGAAGTACCTCTCTGTGGGATAACTAACATTGGTGAGAAAAAGAGCACCATTTTGGTTAACATGGAGCATCCCTCCAACCCTCCCAGAGAAACTCTAGTGCAGAAACCCTGGACTGCCTCACAACACTTAGGACAGCATCCCTGCCCTAGTGTGGAGCTCATAGGACAGCATCCCTGCCCTGCTCCAACTCAAGAGAAACAGCATCCCTGTTCTCTCTTCCAGCCATATGGACAAAGTTTTTGCCCAGCTATGGCTTTATTGAGACAGCATCCCTGTCTGGCATTTCCATCACTACAAATAGGTTCAGTGGACAATTCCCACTGCTCTAAACTAAAACTTACTGATAGAAACTCTGAAAATACATATTCACATTGTTGCTTACCTAAAAAACTTCAAACAGGGTGGTTTACATCCCCACAGGGAAGTAACCATATAGTGGATGATAAAGGGAGTAACCAGTCTATTGCAGAGCTACTCTCTACTTATCACCACTTAGACAATAAAGTCTCAACTGGCCAAGGTTAGCCTTATTGTCCTTCGTTTGGGGGGGGGGGGTGAGAAAGTAGCCTCTTTCTAGCCTTGTTACCCCCACTTTTGGCCTGTTTGTGAGTGTATGTCAGGGTGTTTTCACTGTCTCACTGGGATCCTGCCAGCCGGGGCCCAGTGCTCATAGTGAAAACCCTATGTTTTCAGTATGTTTGTTATGTGTCAATGGGACCCTGCTAGCCAGGACTCCAGTGCTCATAAGTGACCTATATGTATGTGTTCCCTGTGTGGTGCCTAACTGTCTCACTGAGGCTCTGCTAACCAGAACCTCAGTGGTTATGCTCTCTCTGTACAAATTGTCACTAGCAGGCTAGTGACCAATTTCACCAATTCACATTGGCATACTGGAACACCCTTATAATTCCCTAGTATATGGTACTGAGGTACCCAGGGTATTGGGGTTCCAGGAGATCCCTATGGGCTGCAGCATTTCTTTTGCCACCCATAGGGAGCTCTGACAATTCTTACATAGTCCTGCCACTGCAGCCTGAGTGAAATAACGTCCACGTTATTTCACAGCCATTTACCACTGCACTTAAGTAACTTATAAGTCACCTATATGTCTAACCTTTACCTGGTAAAGGTTGGGTGCTAAGTTACTTAGTGTGTGGGCACCCTGGCACTAGCCATAGTGCCCCCACATTGTTCAGGGCAAATTCCCCGGACTTTGTGAGTGCGGGGACACCATTACACGCGTGCACTACACATAGGTCAATACCTATGTGTGGCTTCACAATGGTAACTCCGAATATGGCCATGTAACATGTCTATGATCATGGAATTGCCCCCTCTATGCCATCCTGGCATTGTTGGCACAATCCCATGATCCCACGGGTCTGTAGCACAGACCCGGGTACTGCCAAACTGCCTTTTCAGGGGTTTCACTGCAGCTGCTGCTGCTGCCAACCCCTCAGACAGGTTTCTGCCCTCCTGAGGTCCAGCCAGGCTTGGCCCAGGATGGCAGAACAAAGGACTTCCTCAGAGAGAGGGTTTACACCCTCTCCCTTTGGAAAAAGGTGTTAAGGCAGGGGAGGAGTAGCCTCCCCCAGCCTCTGGTAATGCTTTCATGGGCACAGATGGTGCCCATTTCTGCATAAGCCAGTCTACACTGGTTCAGGGACCCCTCAGCCCTGCTCTGGCGCGAAACTGGACAAAGGAAAGGGGAGTGACCACTTCCCTGACCTGCACCTCCCATGGGAGGTGCCCAGAGCTCCTCCAGTGTGCTCCAGACCTCTGCCATTTTGGAAACAGAGGTGCTGCTGGCACACTGGACTGCTCTGAGTGGCCAGGGCTAGCAGGTGACGTCAGAGACTCCTTCTGATAGGCTCCTTCAGGTGTTGATAGCCTATCCTCTCTCCTAAGTAGCCAAACCCTCTTTTCTGGCTATTTAGGGTCTCTGCTTTGGGGATTTCCTTAGATAACGAATGCAAGAGCTCATCCGAGTTCCTCTGCATCTCTCTCTTCACCTTCTGCCAAGGAATCGACTGCTGACCGCGCTGGAAGCCTGCAAAACTGCAACA
This sequence comes from Pleurodeles waltl, assembly GCF_031143425.1. Taxonomy (NCBI): domain Eukaryota; kingdom Metazoa; phylum Chordata; class Amphibia; order Caudata; family Salamandridae; genus Pleurodeles; species Pleurodeles waltl. Next base: position 479,921,258 of record NC_090449.1, on the reverse strand, counting down.
AAGTAGCAACGACGACTACTGCAACACTGTAACGCTGATCCAGCCGCCTTCTCGACTGTTTTCCCGGTAGTGCATGCTGTGGGGGTAGTCTGCCTCCTCTCCGCACAAGAAGCTCTGAAGAAATCTCCCGTGGGTCGACGGAATCGTCCCCCTGCAACCGCAGGCACGAAAGAACTGCATCACCGGTCCTCTGGGTCTCCTCTCAGCACGACGAGCGAGGTCCCTTGAATCCAGCAACTCTGTCCAAGTGACTCCCACAGTCCAGTGACTCTTCAGTCCAAGTTTGGTGGAGGTAAGTCCTTGCCTCCCCACACCAGACTGCATTGCTGGGAACCGCGTGTTTTAGCCGGCTCCTGTGCACTTTCCGAGGGAATCCTTTGTGCACAGCCAAGCCTGGGTCCACGGCACTCTAACCTGCATTGCACGACCTCCTGAGTTGTCCTCCGGCGGCGTGGGACTCCTTTGTGCAACTTCGGGTGAGCACCGTTTCACTCCACTTCGTAGTGCCTGTTCTGGCCCTTCTGCGGGTGCTGCCTGCTTCTGAGAGGGCTCCTTGTCTTGCTGGGCGCCCCCTCTGTCCCCTGACGCAATTGGCGACATCCTGGTCCATCCTGGGCCACAGCAGCACCCAAAAACCCCAACCGCGAGCTTTGCAGCTAGCAAGGCTTGTTTACGGTCTTTCCGCAGGAAAACACTTCTGCACGACTCTCTACGGCGTGGGACATCTATCCTCCAAAGGGGAAGTTTCTAGCCCTTGTCGTTCTTGCAGAATCCTCAGCTTCTACTGTCCAGTAGCAGCTTCTTTGCACCCACAGCTGGCATTTCCTGGGCATCTGCCCACTCTCGACTTGATCGTGACTTTTGGACTTGGTCCCCTTGTTCCACAGGTACCCTCGTCTGGAAATCCATCGTTGTTGCATTGCTGGTTTTGGTCTTTCCTGCAGAATTCCCCTATCACGACTTCTGTGCTCTTTGGGGAACTTTAGTGCACTTTGCACTCACTTTTCAGGGTCTTGGGGTGGGCTATTTTTCTAACCCTCACTGTTTTCTTACAGTCCCAGCGACCCTCTACAAGGTCACATAGGTTTGGGGTCCATTCGTGGTTCGCATTCCACTTTTGGAGTATATGGTTTGTGTTGCCCCTATCCCTATGTGTCCCCATTGCATTTTATTGTAACTATACATTGTTTGCACTGTTTTCTAATACTATACTGCATATTTTTGGTATTGTGTACATATATCTTGTGTATATTTGCTATCCTCATACTGAGGCTACACACTGAGATACTTTTGGCATATTGTCATAAAAATAAAGTACCTTTATTTTTAGTATATCTGTGTATTGTGTTTTCTTATGATATTGTGCATATGACACTAGTGGTACTGTAGGAGCTTCACTCGTCTCCTAGTTCAGCCTAAGCTGCTCTGCTAAGCTACCATTATCTATCAGCCTAAGCTGCTAGACACCCTATACACTAATAAGGGATACCTGGGCCTGGTGCAAGGTGTAAGTACCCCTTGGTACTCACTACAAGCCAGTCCAGCCTCCTACAACTCCCGCCCACTTCTCCTGGGAGTACTGACCGGGGAACTGCAGCTGCCTATGTGAGGGAGAAGCAAAACTGCCTTGAGCATCATTTGGCGTCAGGACAGCAGTAGAGGGTAAGTTAGAAAAACATTTGATGTTCTGTGAGTGCGTGGGTGGGAAGTGTTGCGCCTATTGCTCACACTGGTGACATGCTGACCCTCACATAACAGCAGTATTCCTTGGAAACTAGGCATCCCTTGCATGATACCCAATCTTTGCATATGCAGGCAGCACTGTGCTTTGACAAACATTCTAGATTCCCTGCAAAACGAAATCCATATTGGAGTACATTTTTGACATGGCTACTGTGTATTTCTGGCACTAATTCACCAGTGTTTTTTTCACTATTACACAGAACGCTTATGAATGTCAAATAGCCATTCAGAAATGAAACCTTTTTTTTTTCTTTTTCAAAGCATGTATATATGACGGCATGTATGATAATGCTTTCTACTGTTATCTTCAGGTTGAGATGCAGCAGCTGGTGAAGGTTTTATTGGGCCCTATTCATTTTCAAAGATTGTGTGATGAGACTAGTATTGGGCAATGATCAACTGAAAATTGATTCTTCATTTGGTAAGATATTTCAGTTAACTTAATTACCGTTCTGATAATGAACATTCAGGTCAAAGCTGCAAATTGTTTGTGTTAAAACAGTAATGAACATTACAATTTGTTTTCAGCGATAAAACCTTTAGCCTTAAGTGGTCCCCTAGCAGCTCACATTATTACAGGAGTGTTCTTTTAATGATGTTTTGTATTGTCTTTCCCCTCCTTCAGTCACTTCTACCCAGATAAGCAGGCCATACAGGGCTTAAACCAGAACTCTTGGTGACAGCACTGAGAGCACACAGTGCATCCAGCTCTACTTTGGACTTTCTTTGGTGGTCTAAACACTTATTTGTAGGCCATCATTGTAGGAAGCTGGCCTGGTGTGTGTTGAGTATCTATGGTATTATCACCTTATACCAGGTATTCCCTATTAGTGCATTGTAGCCAGTGTCTAGGAAGCCAGGCTCTCTAGAGGTAGCTGTGGATGAGCAGCCATGGCTTATCTAGGAGTCATGCAAATCTTAAGCAGTACCACTTATAGTCACACATCACTTACACACATGAAAGAACCACACAGTGTTACAAAAATAAAGGTATTTTGTTTTAGTGACGCAAATACTAAAATGCTAGATAGGCAATACTTCAATAGCAGGTAAGTAAACACACTATTATATATACAGTAGCAATCAAAAATTGGTATAAAGAGCTATAGAAAAAAGTGAAAAGCAATAGGTAATTCTGAAGGCCGGTGGTGGTGGGGGGGGGGTGGCTTGGGGGATGTGCCCAAACCATATACGAAGAAAGTGGAATGCAAAAGTCGGGCCCACCCAAGGAAGTGGAATTGGTAGAGGTGAGCTGGAGGAACTAGGAAACCCCAAAGGTAAGTACCAGAGTGCCCACTAGCAACCAGGAGAAAAGAGGGAAGTGACAGTTTTTTCCCCCAACCCACCAAAAGTACTTCAGAGAAAGATATTGCAAGACCCAGACAAGGCTGCAAGAAACCAGAGGTGGATCCTGGAAGAGGAAGACCTGGAAAAGAAGAGAACCAAGTCCAGTTCACGTTGGAGTGTCCGGTCATGGCAGGAGCCACTACCCACCCTAGTATGGATGCAAGATCTGGTCGATGGTGAGACAAAAACGGTCAGCAATGCAGCACTGGAGCAGCTGAAGAGTTCCTGAGTAATGCAGTCGATGTCCCACGCTAGATGAAGAATTAGTTGGTCTGTAGTGTGGAGAAACCACCAACAAGCCTTGGCAAAAGCAAATGTCGCGAATGAAGAAAAGTGGAGCTGCCGGGACCCAGCAAGGTCCAAGGGGACTAAACCCATGAAAGGAAGTCCCGGGTGACCCTTAGCTACCACAAGAGCCAGAAGAAGAGGAGGCAGCCCCCACAGATGACCCACGGGCAGTAAGCACAGGTGTCACGGTGAGGCCCACGCAGCAAACTTGGAAATGAGTTCCCCGTCGCTGGAGAAGCACGCAGAGAGCTGTGTGTCGCAGGGAGGAGTGCTGGGGCGACACGGAGCCAGAAGATCCCTCGGAGGAGATGCCAACATGTTTTGGTAGCAGCAAGAGACGTGGTGCATGGGAGTACTGTCCTGCGTGGAGAGGGAAGAGCCTACCATCTCTAAAGTTGGACAGCTGGCAGAGAGGATCAAGGGGACCACACCAGATCACCACCCGAGATGCAGTTTCCACGCACCTCAGGGTGAGAGGAGACCCATGCAGCCGGTGGACGTTGCAGTTCCCTCCAAGGGAGATTCCTTCTTGCGCAGACTGAAGACTTGTCACCCTCAGAGTATTCACAGCTGAGGAAATGTTGCAGGTGCTGGAAGGAGCCAGAGAAACAATGTTGCAGAACAGAGTTGTCACTGTAGCTGTAGACTGTAGGTTCCTGTTGAGTACAGTTGTGGTTCCAGTGGCCAGAAGTCAAAGTAAACATTGCAGAGGAGTCCTCCTGGTGTCTTGCACGTCAAATCTGGGGACCCACCCAAGAGGGAGACCTTAAATAGCCCTGGAAGGTGGTCTGGTCACCTAGCAGGGTGACCACCTTTCAGGAGGGGGGCTGTGAAATCAGCTGCCTGACCTCACCACTCAGATGCTCCCAGAGGCCTCTACCCACCTTGGAGTCAACATGGCACAATCAAGTGGCCACCTGGAGGAGGTCTGGGCACCATCCCTGGGTTGGTGATGGACAGTGGAGTGGTTACTCCCATTTCCATTGTCCAGTTTTGTGCCAGAGGAGGGCCTGGAGGTCCCTGAACGGGTGCAGACTGGTTTATGCAAGAAGGTCACCAAATGTGCCCTTTAAAGCATACCAGTGACTTGGGGAGGCTACCCCTCCCAAGCCATGCAACACCTATTTCCAAAGGGAGAGGGTGCTGCTGCCGTCTCCCAAAGGAAAATTCTTTGTTCTGCCTTCCTGCGCTTGATCTGATCAAGCAGAAGGAGGGCAGAAACCTGTCTGTAGGATGGACTGAATACTGTTAGGAGCAATGCTGGGAGTCCTCTAAGGAGCCCCTAAAGTGCATGGAATCATACAATCAATACTGGCAACAGTATTTGGGTATGATTCTGACCTGTTTGATACGGAAGTGAAAGGGTGCATGCACCTCTTCACGCAGCCTGCAAAAGCAGGCCTGTAGACACATTCTACATGGGTTCCAATGGGCAGCATAATAGATGCTGCAGCCCATGGTCAACACCTGATTCCCCAATGCCCTGGGCACCATATACTAGGGACTTATGAGGGGGCACCAGTATGCCAAATGTGGGAGGTTTGTAGTCCAAACAACTAAATTTAAAGGGAGAGAGTCACTGGCGTCCTGGTTAGCAGGATCCCAGTGCACACAGTCAAAACATGCTGACAACAGGCAAAAAGTGGGGGGTAACCGTGCAAAAAAGGGGTACTTTCCTACAGTCATGTACTGGTCACTATGGAAATCTGTTAACTCATTTTTTAGGTCAAGCATAGCAGCGCACAATTGCTGCTTTTCCGACGTGGTTGTATGTATCTGGGCTTTTAACCATACCCATCACTATCGCTCGTTCATGCGCCTGCCTTTCAAAAATCCTTTGTTTTTCATTGGTAAATGCTTTACGTTTGTCCCTCCTTGGGGCTTTTTTGTTACCACCTTGGCCATCAACCCTGTTACATGGATAATTGCTCTTTCGGTGATCACTTTGACTGCAAGCAAACTTCTTTTTCTTTTTGTTTTTCTCCTTCGCGCTCAAGCTCAGGACGGCTGTGGCAGTTTGAATTGGCTTGCTTATGTGAACTCTTCTACTTTTTATTTCTAGTTTGTGTGGCAAGAAAAGCCCAGTTAGAAATTTACAATGCTAATAGCTTGAAGTCGAACAAACATGAGACCCATTGCATTGCAAATGCTTGTTTCTTTTCAGATGGACATGCTGCAAGCATAGTTCAATGGTGCTCCCTCCAATATCCATCGAGAGGGCAGCATATGTTGGCCCCAAGATGGTTACTCCCTGTTTGCACAGGCAACATCTAGTGACTCACCGCGTCTGGTAGTTGGAGGACACACCTGCTGCTTTCAACATTTGTACATCTGTGATTTATCCTGTATGTTGGAGGGGCAATGTGTAAAGACACTATGCTGTCAAACTATATTGTTAATGTATGGCAGGGATTGAAACTGCATATTCCCTTGTCTGTTGAGGGGGGAAAAAATGGATTTTCTATTATTATGTTATGTTGTAACTCTGGGACTGATATTCTGAATCTTACTTGCCCCATTGCTCGTACAGTCCAGAAAGGGACACTTTCTTTCTTCACCTTCGATCTAACAATGTCCCAGTTTCACACATGCACTTTTGAAACAAGCACCATAAGCAAAGCAGGGTTAAAAACATCTCTTAAGGCACCCTTTATGCTGGAGGGGGATCCAGTGATTTATGAAAGCAGCCAGTCTAAAAGAAAACCTAAAGTAACTTGGTTGAAGAAAGGATACTAATATATGCTTTTGTTATCTTTTTTAGAATGTTATGACACCTCCGTGCAAGCTGGCTACCTCTCAACAACTGACCTATGAGGAGGAATCTTGCCATAATGATCTGAAATTGCAAAAGAGGACAAAATACTCTGAATCTGGAAACACACAACACAGTTGCTTGTTTCGTTGACTTTTTAAAATTCTTGTTGCTTGCTTGTAATGTTGTCTTGTACAGTGTCCTATTTCTCTTTGAAGCCAAGTATGTGCTTTGGCTAAATAAAAGCTAACAATGGCAAGTCATTTCAATTCATTTTATTTCAGCCAATACATTGTTCGGTATATTGCCACAGGCCACCATATCAAAACTTAGAGTAATGTTGTTTAGCTCAAATGAAGACACTGCACAGCGAGTATGGGGTAATGTCATCAAGGCTGCTACTAAATGCATGTTGGCGTACTTGCTGACATCTGCTTTCCTCACAAATTCATTTTATATCACTCACCCCTTTGTTTAAAGAAGAAACATATTTTAAACCCAATCAGATTTCTTTTTTACAGGGACGTCATGTTTCTCCCAAGTACTTAATTTCAGATTTGTGTTTTTAAATTAGACTTCATGCATTCTGGATTGGATAAATGTCATTGGGAGAAGGTACTTGCGTCACAGACTCTAAAAGAAATTATCCAACCCTAAGTCGCTATTTTAACATTAAGGAGTGATCCACACGCATTAAAAAACATTTTATGGAATCATTCGGAAGTAATCCCCATTCATAACAACCTAGAGTACCCACCCATTGGATACTATTGGTTATTACTGTAGGAAAGTACCATCTTGCCTGGCATGTTACCCCCATATTTCAATGTATATATGTTGTTTTAGTTGTATGTGTCACTGGGACCTTGCCAGCCAGGGCCCCAGTGCTCATAAGTGTGCCCTGTATGTGTTCCCTGTGTGATGACTAACTGTCTCACTGAGGCTCTGCTAACCAGAACATCAGTGGTTAGGCTCTCTCTTTGCTTTCCAAATTGTCACTAACAGGCTAGTGACCAAATTCACCAATTCACATTGGCATAATGGAACACCCTTATAATTCCCTAGTATATGGTACTGAGGTACCCAGAGTATTGGGGTTCCAGGAGATCCCTATGGGCTGCAGCATTTCTTTTGCCACCCACAGGGAGCTCTGACAATTCTTACACAGGCCTGCCACTGCAGCCTGAGTGAAATAACATCCATGTTATTTCACAGCCATTTACCATTGCACTTAAGTAACTTATAAGTCACCTATATGTCTAACCTTTACCTAGTAAAGATTGGGTGCTAAGTTACTTAGTGTGTGGGCACCCTGGCACTAGCCAAGGTGCCCCCACATTGTTCAGGGCAAATTCCCCGGACTTTGTGAGTGCGGGGACACCATTACACACGTGCACTATACATAGGTCACTACCTATGTATAGCGTCACAATGGTAACTCCGAACATGGCCATGTAACATGTCTAAGATCATGGAATTGTCACCCCAATGCCATTCTGGCATTGGGGAGACAATTCCATGATCCCCGAGTCTCTAGCACAGACCGGGGTACTGCCAAACTACCTTTCCCGGGGTTTCACTGCAGCTGCTACCAACCCCTCAGACAGGTTTCTGCCCTCCTGGGGTCCAGCCAGGCTTGGCCCAGGAAGGCAGAACAAAAGACTTCCTCAGAGAGAGGGTGTTACACCCTCTCCTTTTGGAAAAACGTGTCAGGGCTGGGGAGGAGTAGCCTCCCCCAGCCTCTAGAAATGCTTTGATGGGCACAGATGGTGCCCATCTCTGCATAAGCCAGTCTTCACCGGTTCAGGGATCCCCCAGCCCTGCTCTGGCGCGAAACTGGACAAAGGAAAGGGGAGTGACCACTCCCCTGACCTGCACCCCCCAGGGGAGGTGCCCAGAGCTCCTCCAGTGTGCTCCAGACCTTTGCCATCTTGGAAACAGAGGTGCTGCTGGCACACTGGACTGCTCTGAGTGGCCAGGGCCAGCAGGTGACGTCAGAGACTCCTTCTGATAGGCTCTTACCTGTGTTGCTAGTCTATCCTCCTTCCTAAGTAGCCAAACTTCCTTTTCTGGCTATTTAGGGTCTCTGCTTTGGGGAATTCTTTAGATAACGAATGCAAGAGCTCATCAGAGTTCCTCTGCATCTCTCTCTTCACCTTCTGCCAAGGAATCGACAGCTGACTGCTCTGGACGCCTGCAAAACCGCAACAAAGTAGCAAAGACGACTACTGCAACCTTGTATCGCTGATCCTGCGGCCTTCTCGACTGTTTTCCTGGTGGTGCATGCTGTGGGGGTAGTGTGCCTCCTCTCTGCACTAGAAGCTCCGAAGAAATCTCCCGTGGGACGACGGAATCCTCCCCCTGCAACCGCAGGCACCAAAAGACTGCATCACCGGTCCTCTGGGTCCCCTCTCAGCACGACGAGCGTGGTCCCTGGAACTCAGCAACTCTGTCCAAGTGACTCCCACAGTCCAGTGACTCTTCAGTCCAAGTTTGGTGGAGGTAAGTCCTTGCCTCCCCACGCTAGACTGCAGTGCTGGGTACCGCGTGATTTGCAGCTGCTCCGGCTCCTGTGCACTCTTCCAGGATTTCCTTTGTGCACAGCCAAGCCTGGGTCCCCAACACTCTAACCTGCAGTGCACGACCTCCTGAGTTGTCCTCCGGCATCGTGGAACCTTCTTTTGTGACTTCGGTTGAGCTCCGGTTCACTCTTCTTCGTAGTGCCTGTTCCGGCACTTCTGCGGGTGCTGCTTGCTTCTGAGTGGGCTCCTTGTCTTGCTGGACGCCCCCTCTGTCTCCTCACGCAATTGGCGACATTCTGGTCCCTCCTGGGCCACAGCAGCATCCAAAAACCCTAACCGCGACCCTTGCAGCTAGCAAGGCTTGTTTGCGGTCTTTCTGCGTGGGAACACCTCTGCAAGCTTCTTCACGACGTGGGACATCCATCCTCCAAAAGGAAGTTCCTAGTCCTCTTCGTTCTTGCAGAAACCACAGCTTCTACCATCCGGTGGCAGCTTCTTTGCACCCACAGCTGGCATTTCCTGGGCATCTGCCCACTCCCGACTTGAGTGTGACTCTTGGACTTGGTCCCCTTGTTCCACAGGTACTCTCGTCTGGAAATCCATCGTTGTTGCATTGCTGGTGTTGGTCTTCCTTGCAGAATTCCCCTATCACGACTTCTGTGCTCTCTGGGGAACTTAGGTGCACTTTACACCTACTTTTCAGGGTCTTGGGGTGGGCTATTTTTCTAACCCTCACTGTTTTCTTACAGTCCCAGCGACCCTCTACAAGCTCACATAGGTTTGGGGTCCATTCGTGGTTCGCATTCCACTTCTAGAGTATATGGTTTGTGTTGCCCCTATACCTATGTGCTCTCATTGCAATCTATTGTGACTGTACATTGCTTGCATTGCTTTCTATTGCTATTACTGCAAAATTTTGGTATTGTGTACATATATCTTGTGTATATTTGTTATCCTCATACTGAGGGTACTCACTGAGATACTTTTGGCATATTGTCATAAAAATAAAGTACCTTTATTTTTAGTATATCTGTGTATTGTGTTTTCTTATGATATTGTGCATACGACACTAGTGGTATAGTAGGAGCTTTGTATGTATCCTAGTTCAGCCTAAGCTGCTCTGCTAAGCTTCCCTTTTTCTATCAGCCTAAGCTGCTAGACACCTCTTCTACACTAATAAGGGATACCTGGACCTGGTGCAGAGTGTAAGTACCCCTTGGTACTCACTACAAACCAGGCCAGCCTCCTACAATTACGAATAGGGAATACTTCTGATAAATTCCACTGGGTGATCTTGGATGTTTTGTGCTGATATGGGGATGTACCATAGTGTGTGTTTCCCCACTCTCCTGGTGTATATTAACTGTAATCTTTGGTCATCCTGCAGTAGTCATGAACTCCTCTAAAAGTAATTCACACTCATTATGAAGCTGTTATAAAAATTTCTGGTGTAATCCACACTCATTCTGAAGATGTTAAGAAATCATTCTGGAGTAATCCACACTCATCCTGAAGTTGTCTTAAAATCATCCTGGAGTAATCCACACTCATTCTGAAGATGTCAGGAAATCATCCATGGGTTATCCACACTTATCATGACATCGTCCAGAAATCATCATGGAGTAATTCACACTCCTCCTGAAGTTCTCAATTAGTATTCCTGGAGTAGTACGAGATCATCACGCATTTTTAATTAAGGTAATCAGGACACCATCCTGGAGTAGTTTTTGTGCTGACTCTGGAGTCATCTCATTTAAATATTTTGCCCTATACACTTACTTCAGGATGGCTTGGGATGACTTCCTCAGATAATTACAGGAATAGCCCAGCTGAAGACATCCGATGACTCTAGAATGACTCTAGGATGATCTTCCTTTTTGACAAGGGACACCCCGTTTTGCATGGCCCATCACAGAGGAGATTGCGGAGCAGTTTAACACAAAAATCCCTCTAATAACCAATTGTTTGTAAACCAGATTTATTGGATGCACTTTAAATCAGCCTCCAATCTGTTCAGAAATATTATTTTGTTACTATTAGTCACTAACCCAGCCGCATTCCACAAAACTAATTTAAGATTATTACTAGGTATGGCTTTTGCAGTTTAGCCAAATAGAACCCTTAGAATTAAATACCCACCCTACCCAGCTCCACCTCCCAGCTTCCTTGTGTCAGTCAGCAGGGAAACTCTCCTACCCCCTTTACCCGAGACCCGCAAATTATTTACCTTCTTAATTGCTAATGAATCTAGGGGAGGGAAATTTGGGGGATAGTTGCCCTCACCCAAGGTGTTATGTGAGGATGTTTTGGTGACTTTCTCCTCCTGCAGAGGGATTACATTAATACTGCAACAGAGCAGTTTGAAGATACTCACCTCGCGCGCACAGTTCAATGCTGTGTGACGGAGTTGTTTGCTCCTTTTTTGAGTGAGGTTATAGGAATGCAATGAGCACTTGTATTCCTTAACTTCCCTCAAGAAGTGGAAGCCATACTAGGTTGGGCGCAATCCCAATGTTTTATTAAGCGGCTATGATAGCGTTTCGCCGCCCATTGACAGCTGGGTCTTATCAGTTGATGTGAGGCATTTGGTGAGAACAGTCGCATTTTTAGTCACGTTAAAGTTAGATTTCTACTGTAAACTATTTGTAATTTAGTTTTAGATACTATAACAGTCTTTCATTTATTAACATATATAAAATTAGCAAGGATGTCAGAATCTGAGAATGTGGTGGTCATTTTTTAGGGTTAAATAAGTGAAGAGATAATTAGGAGATTGATACAAAATGAAATGAAGAGTTGTATTGAGCACTCATTAAAAGATGTGCTGAATAGGAACATTAAATCAGATTCTGAAATTGAATTTTGGTAGGTATCAGAAACTTATGCAGAAAAGAAATGTTATTCTGGGAAAAAAGAAGAAGAAAACAAAACATCTGAATAAAAAGCCGGTTGGCAAGATAGAGATAGTTGGTCTTAGCACCAAGAGCAGGAAAGGTGTCCTAAGCGGCACAAATGAGAAAGAAGTCCTTGGTGGCTTCAGTAAGAAAGGTTTCCGAAGCTGCACACCAAATAAAGCTTTTTCTAGCATCTCTCAATTCTATTAAGGACACAGGGGCAAGGATTATGCTTCTCTTTCTTCACTTTAAATTATTTCAGCAACCAATCAGAATGTCGAAACACAAAAAGCTACAAATCCCATGAAGATACACATCATGTGATAACCATAGAAAGACACTCCTATATAATGCACACAACAAAGTATCAACTCCTCTTTCTTTGCACAAGTTAGAACAAGTACAATCTTCACAAATCGATAACAAGAACATAAACTCTGAGAGTCACAAAACTACAACTTCAGAAGAATCCCACTGGAGAAGTCCAACTTGGAAGAAACAAAGATGACCATAGCGATGAGACACTGGCTCCAAGCTGAGGGAAAAAACTCTTTCTGAAATGCCAATGGATTATTTATCATCATTTCCTGAAAGGAAGACGACAAAGACGAAGCCATAAACCTGAACCAAAACTATGGTAGCAGTGACAAGGAGGGAAAATCACCATAACCAAACATCAAATGCAATAATTTCACAGGATAAACAATTACAGCCGTAAGAACAGATCAACAAGTCCAGGTGGGATAATCCTTGCTTCCGTGTCCTTAATAAAACTGAAAAATTCTTAGCATGAATGCTAGAAAAATAATTATTTTATTTCAGGACCAGAGGCTCCGATTATGCTTGTTCAAAGCTCTCCCACAACAACAGAAGCAATGTCAGCAATAGGCTTATAATAAAATGATTTAAATGTAGATTCCAACGACCAATCGGCTGCCCTTAAAATGTCTTCCAATCTGGAACTCAAGGCAAAGGATTTAGAAGCCATGGCCCGTCTAGTTGAATGGGCACCAAACTTCTATATGTCAAAGCCAGCCTCGCTCAAGAGCCCTCTAACCCATCTTGACAAGGTAACTGATGATACCGGGTGATAAGGCTTTAAAAGCTAAATTAATAATTGTACCCCGATATCAGAACTAAATTCTTCTGTGCTTATCTCATAAACCTTCAAACACTGCACCACAAACAACTTAGGTTGTCCACAAAGCAAGGGTAAGACACCGATTTGGAATTGCATTTAGTGCGGCGAGGTATGGAAAAAGTCACACCTTCAGGGGAAAAAACCCTGCCTGCCAAATCGAAGTCTCTGACATTAGAAACTTGTTTTCAAGATAATAAACACAAAAGCATAGTGAGCTTAGCAGAAAGCTGTTTTATATAAAGAAACCTATTAGCTGGCCTGGATTTCAAGAATCTCAAAACTATATTGAAATCCAAAAGGGTAGAATATCACGGACGAGGGGAATTAGCCAACCTGATGCCCTTCAGAAGCTTGCAAACAATGGGTAACTCCCCCACAGGTTTACCGTTCACTGGTAAATGTCCTGCAGATATAGCTGACCGTTAAGTATTGACCGACCTGTAGGCTAAACCAGACGATGCCAGGGAGGACAAGAAGTTCAAGACCAGATTGCAATCTGCTGAAGAAGGATCTGTGTTCCATGCACTGCACCAAGAACACCGTTGTTTCTAAGCAGACGCATATCTCTTATGGGTGCTGGTAGACCAGGCCCCTAAAATGAAAACACTAGACTCCTTCGAAAGCCCTGGGAGACTCCATCTTTCCCTGAAAGTCGCCACGCTACTAGAGAGAACTGCCCCAATAGGATCAGAGGATGTGGAAGGTCCATTGGATCTAGACAGAGGTTCCACCTGTGTGGAATTAACACTGAATGAGAAGCTCAACTCCAGAGTGACTAGGAACTATGCCTGGGCTCTCCAAAGAGGAGTCTGTAACCGGACGTCTCCGGGCGCCGGTTTCCAGGACATTGTGCGGAACGGACGCGAGCCTGTGACGTCAGACGCCTTCGGCGTCTGGACGACAACCGAAAGAAAAGACGGACCAAAAGAGGACGAAGAGAGAGAGGAGACGGAAGTGGTATCTCGACGTGCGCGGCCGGAGGAGAAGGAGACCGGGACGCCGACGACAGAGAAGAAGGAACCCGCCGAAGGAACCGAGACCCCGAGAGAGAGAGGAGAGCCCCGGGGCTCTCCCGCCCCCGTCGGAGAGAAGCCGGGAGGCTGCCAAAGTGCCGGCCACGTCCCAGGAGGGGCGTGGTCACCTCAGGTACGTTCGTACCGCAGCTGGGGGTTTGCTAGAGGGTGGTTGTTAGGGAAAAGGGGAGCCAAGGGAAAGGAAGGGAGGTCCTGCCGGGAAGGGGAGGCCATATAACAAAGACCCCTAAAATAAAACCTAACCTCACAAAAACCAACCACCAGAGGATTTCTACAAGGAGGAGAAGGTCTGAGAACACCCATAGGGGGGAACCACAAACCAACGGGCAGTTAAACCCTCACTTCCCTTCACTTATACCTACCCCCCCCTCACCGCCCTACTAACCCTATATACTTACCTTATATATATATCCCACTTACCTGTTTTGTTATCCTCCTTTCTATTTCTTTGGAGAGCCGGGCCCCTGACGAAGAGGAGGACCGGAGACCTTCCCAAGCCTGGACCGCGTTACTCACGGACTACCACCAAAACCCTGAAAGAGAAAAACAAGGGGGAACTTTTTTGTTAATTATTTCTGGATTGCAAGTGCGTTATCCGTGTGAACAAAACAAGGGATAAAAAGCCATCCTTAAAACCAAAACACGAATAAAATAACTAAAACCTACCTTCTGCGCCTGTTATCTTATTCCAATATCCCTTTTATGTGCTTCAGGGATAAAGAACCCATTACAGTGGTGCCAGAAGTGGGATATTGGAATAACTACAGGTAACCAAAGACGATGGAGGGCACACCCAGCCTATCGGAGATGATGCAGCAGCTAGCCGCAGGGCAGAGGCATCTGCAAGTAGTATGGGAAGAGCAACAGAAGGAGGCTAAAGTGGAAAGGGAGGCCCTACAAAGCGCTCTGAAAAGTCAGGCCACTATCATGGCCAACAATCAGTTGGTCCATGAGACTGCAATCAAAAACCTCACGGACACTATTGCCGCTACCCGGGTACATCCGAACGTACCCAGTTCGGTCCTGCAGCGATATCAGGAAGGCGAAGACCCGGATGCCTTTTTCACGAATTTCGAGCGGGTTGCTACTTCCGCCACCTGGCCCCCGGATAGGTGGGGCCAATACATCGCCCCGTTATTGACAGGAACTCTCCAAGCGGCTTATCAAGCGGTAAACCCCGGCGGAACGACACCCTATCAGGATATTAAGAAGAGTATCCTGGGGCGGGTGGGGTTTGATACAGAACATTATAGGGTCCGGTTTAGGAAAGCCAAGTGGGGACCCTCCGAGAATCCCCGGGCCCTATATTTTCGAATTAAGGACTTAGGACTCAAATGGCTAGGTCCCATTGGGACCAATAGGGAGGATATCATTGAGGTTGTTCTCCTAGAACAATATCTAGATGCTCTACCTACCAATACCCGTAATTGGATCAAGCAACACCCAAGTCCAGATACTAACACCACTATTGAATTAGCCTGTGCCTTTCACCGCTCCCTTGAGTTAAAAATCCCTCCCGTACGGCCAACACTTAACCCCCTCCGACAGAACCTCGGACCCTCCCCATCCCTAGGGCGAAAACCAACCGAGGATCCGGGAAAATTGCGAGGTCCAGAAAGACCCTATATGCAACAACCACAGTGTTTTAGCTGTGGAGAGTGGGGACATATCGCCCGGGTTTGCCCACTGAAGTCAGAAAAGTCAGAGCCGATGGAAATAGGAGTCACCAGGGGGAGAGTCTTCTATACAGGGGGAAAGGAAACCCGATACAAGAAGAGACTTGTTATCAATGGAAGAACCACAGTAGCGCTCATCGACTCAGGGTGCAGCCAATCTGTAATTCGTGCTGATTTATTGGAAAAAACCCTTTTTGCTTCAGGGCTTACAGTATCCATATGTTGTATTCATGGAGATACAAGAGAATACCCCCTAATCTGGACAACTTTGTCCTGGGATGGAAAAGAAGTCCCCATAAGGATGGGGGTGGTGGAACGATTAGTCGAAGAAGCTATCATAGGAACCGACTTCCCTGACTTTTCGGAACTTCTTGACAGTACAAAAGACTCTGAAAACATGAGCACATGGTGGAAAAGAGCTCCTTTTTCTAGTACACCAATAACACCACCGGTGCTTAAATACCGACCCTCCCGAAAAGAAAAGAGAGAAACCCGAAGAGTCTTTGCCCAAGGAAACATGAGTCCAGATAGGGTAATTACAAAGGTCCTTACTCTTACTGACCTTCCCCCATTCCGTAGTTGTCAAAGGGAAGATCCGAGTTTGATCCATACCTGGAAAAATGCCCGACCCCGGGAACCCCAAGACAAAAGCCCCTCTTTTACCATAATCAGAAACCTGTTGTACCGTGTCACTGGTAATAACCGAGAAGAAAAGAAGCAGCTATTAGTCCCCGAACCTTATAGACCACAAGTCCTACACCTAGCCCATAGCCAGCCGGGGGGGGTCACTATGGCAGGGAAAAAACGGAAGAATATCTGTTGAGGAAGTTTTACTGGCCGGGGGTCTTTTCACAGATTAGGAGGTTTTGTCAGCAATGTCCCAAATGCCAAATGATTGATCCTGGTCCCAAAAGAAGAGCCCCCTTACAACCGTTGCCCATTATAGACATCCCTTTTTCAAGAATAGGAATGGACATTGTAGGTCCTCTCCTACCTTCTTCTAGAGGATACCGTTATATACTGGTATTAGTGGATTATGCCACCAGATACCCAGAAGCCATCCCACTCAGCAGTATTAACTCCAAGAGCATAGCTCATGCAATGATAGGGTTCTTCTCCCGAATAGGCTTTCCCCGAGAAATTTTAACAGACCAAGGTACCCAGTTCATGTCCAACTTGATGTCACAAATATGTCAACTTCTGGGGATCAAACAGTTACGGACAGCGGTTTATCATCCTCAAACGGATGGTTTGGTAGAAAGGTATAACCGCACTCTGAAAACTCTACTAAAGAAATCTATTTCAGAGACAGGTAAGGACTGGGATAGAAAACTCCCCTTAGTGTTATACGCTATCAGGACCCATGAACAAGCTTCCACGGGCCATAGTCCATTTGAATTATTGTTCGGACGACAGCCCAGGACCTTGTTAGATATGGCTGCCGAGTTATGGGAGGAGGAGGACGGAGAAAAATCCCTCTTAGAATATACCCAGGAGTTAAAAACCAACATCCAAAATGTGTGGGAAAATGTAAGGGAGCATATGGAAAAGGCTCAAGAAAAGCAGAAAAGATATTACGACAGGAATACCCAATTAAGGACCTTTACCATAGGTGATAAGGTGTTAGTGCTTCTCCCTAGCTCAGACAACAAGTTGCTGGCAAAGTGGCAGGGACCTTATAAAGTGATAGGGGTAATAACCCCCGTGACCTATAAGATCCAGCTCACAGATAGTTCCAACCGGTCCCAGATCTTTCATGTCAATCTATTGAAAAAGTGGGAAGAGCCACAGGGAGAACCAACCAGGGGATGCCTAGTTAACACCGTTAAGGAGTTGGAGATAGGGTGGTGTCCCACTGAGCATCCTAGCGGAAACGAGGTGCCTCCCATAAATAGCGAAATCTCGATCCAACAGAGTGAGCAATTAAATCAGCTCCTCCATGTTCATGCCCATGTGTTCTCCTCGATACCAGGCAAGACCAAGCTGGTGCATCATCAAATCATAACCCCACCTGGCAAGGTCATACGCTTACGGCCATATCGTATCCCAGAAGCTAGAAAGATCCTGGTAGAAAACGAAATAGAAAAGATGTTAGACCTAGGCGTTATAGAGCCTTCCCAGAGTCCCTGGTGTTCCCCGGTGGTATTAGTGCCAAAGCCAGATGGGTCCATACGTTTCTGTATTGACTTTAGACAAGTCAATTCTATATCCCAGTTTGATACCTATCCCCTTCCAAGGGTAGACGAACTCTTAGAGAAGTTGGGAAAAGCTAGGTACATGTCTACACTCGACTTGACCAAAGGCTATTGGCAGATTCCTTTGACGCCAGAAGATAAAGAGAAAACGGCCTTCTCTACCCCCTCTGGGTTATACCATTTTAAGGTTCTCCCTTTCGGGTTACATGGGGCACCCGCCACCTTCCAACGTCTCATCGACACCATTCTACGACCTCATACCAGATACGCTGCCGCGTATCTGGATGATATCGTTATCCACAGCGAGACTTGGGAGGACCACTTGACACATTTAACCAAAATCTTTACAGCGTTACGAGGGGCTGGGTTAACAGCCAATGCCTCCAAAAGCCGGTTGGCGTTCAATGAGATCTCTTATCTAGGATATCATATAGGGAAAGGTATACTTAGACCACAAATGAGTAAAGTTGAAGCCATCCTACGGATAGAGGCACCCACAACGAAAAAGGAGGTCCGCTCATTCTTAGGCTTAGTAGGCTACTACCGAAGATTTATACCCCATTATTCCACCGTGGCCGCTCCCCTAACCGATCTCCTGAGGAAAGGAAAAAAAAAAAATATCACGAATTTAAACCCCGTACAATCCCATAGTTACCGTACCCTCCAAAGATACCTCACTACCCAACCGATTTTAAAATGTCCTGACTTCACTGTCCCCTTTCACCTCCAAACGGATGCCTCAGACGTGGGTCTGGGGGCCGTGCTTTTTCAGAAAGATGGGAAAGGTATTAGTCACCCCGTGGTCTTTATTAGCCGTAAACTGTTTCCCAGGGAGCAAAACTATCCCATTATTGAGCGAGAATGTCTCGCCATCAAGTGGGCACTTGAGAGCCTCCAATATTACCTCCTGGGAAGATCCTTTCTATTATATACGGACCACGCTCCCCTCACCTGGCTATCGAGGTATAAAGATACTAACAGTCGCATATTGAGATGGTTTATGGAGCTTCAACCTTTCTCCTTCCAGGTTTGCCATCTCCCTGGTGATCTTATGGGACAGGCTGACTATTTATCCCGGTTCCCGGGACCTTTGGGTCTCGAACAGCCCCATTCAAGGGAGGGGATGTGTAACCGGACGTCTCCGGACGCCGGTTTCCAGGACATTGTGCGGAACGGACGCGAGCCTGTGACGTCAGACGCCTTCGGCGTCTGGACGACAACCGAAAGAAAAGACGGACCAAAAGAGGACGAAGAGAGAGAGGAGACGGAAGTGGTATCTCGACGTGCGCGGCCGGAGGAGAAGGAGACCGGGACGCCGACGACAGAGAAGAAGGAACCCGCCGAAGGAACCGAGACCCCGAGAGAGAGAGGAGAGCCCCGGGGCTCTCCCGCCCCCGTCGGAGAGAAGCCGGGAGGCTGCCAAAGTGCCGGCCACGTCCCAGGAGGGGCGTGGTCACCTCAGGTACGTTCGTACCGCAGCTGGGGGTTTGCTAGAGGGTGGTTGTTAGGGAAAAGGGGAGCCAAGGGAAAGGAAGGGAGGTCCTGCCGGGAAGGGGAGGCCATATAACAAAGACCCCTAAAATAAAACCTAACCTCACAAAAACCAACCACCAGAGGATTTCTACAAGGAGGAGAAGGTCTGAGAACACCCATAGGGGGGAACCACAAACCAACGGGCAGTTAAACCCTCACTTCCCTTCACTTATACCTACCCCCCCCTCACCGCCCTACTAACCCTATATACTTACCTTATATATATATCCCACTTACCTGTTTTGTTATCCTCCTTTCTATTTCTTTGGAGAGCCGGGCCCCTGACGAAGAGGAGGACCGGAGACCTTCCCAAGGCTGGACCGCGTTACTCACGGACTACCACCAAAACCCTGAAAGAGAAAAACAAGGGGGAACTTTTTTGTTAATTATTTCTGGATTGCAAGTGCGTTATCCGTGTGAACAAAACAAGGGATAAAAAGCCATCCTTAAAACCAAAACACGAATAAAATAACTAAAACCTACCTTCTGCGCCTGTTATCTTATTCCAATATCCCTTTTATGTGCTTCAGGGATAAAGAACCCATTACAGTGGTGCCAGAAGTGGGATATTGGAATAACTACAGGTAACCAAAGACGATGGAGGGCACACCCAGCCTATCGGAGATGATGCAGCAGCTAGCCGCAGGGCAGAGGCATCTGCAAGTAGTATGGGAAGAGCAACAGAAGGAGGCTAAAGTGGAAAGGGAGGCCCTACAAAGCGCTCTGAAAAGTCAGGCCACTATCATGGCCAACAATCAGTTGGTCCATGAGACTGCAATCAAAAACCTCACGGACACTATTGCCGCTACCCGGGTACATCCGAACGTACCCAGTTCGGTCCTGCAGCGATATCAGGAAGGCGAAGACCCGGATGCCTTTTTCACGAATTTCGAGCGGGTTGCTACTTCCGCCACCTGGCCCCCGGATAGGTGGGGCCAATACATCGCCCCGTTATTGACAGGAACTCTCCAAGCGGCTTATCAAGCGGTAAACCCCGGCGGAACGACACCCTATCAGGATATTAAGAAGAGTATCCTGGGGCGGGTGGGGTTTGATACAGAACATTATAGGGTCCGGTTTAGGAAAGCCAAGTGGGGACCCTCCGAGAATCCCCGGGCCCTATATTTTCGAATTAAGGACTTAGGACTCAAATGGCTAGGTCCCATTGGGACCAATAGGGAGGATATCATTGAGGTTGTTCTCCTAGAACAATATCTAGATGCTCTACCTACCAATACCCGTAATTGGATCAAGCAACACCCAAGTCCAGATACTAACACCACTATTGAATTAGCCTGTGCCTTTCACCGCTCCCTTGAGTTAAAAATCCCTCCCGTACGGCCAACACTTAACCCCCTCCGACAGAACCTCGGACCCTCCCCATCCCTAGGGCGAAAACCAACCGAGGATCCGGGAAAATTACGAGGTCCAGAAAGACCCTATATGCAACAACCACAGTGTTTTAGCTGTGGAGAGTGGGGACATATCGCCCGGGTTTGCCCACTGAAGTCAGAAAAGTCAGAGCCGATGGAAATAGGAGTCACCAGGGGGAGAGTCTTCTATACAGGGGGAAAGGAAACCCGATACAAGAAGAGACTTGTTATCAATGGAAGAACCACAGTAGCGCTCATCGACTCAGGGTGCAGCCAATCTGTAATTCGTGCTGATTTATTGGAAAAAACCCTTTTTGCTTCAGGGCTTACAGTATCCATATGTTGTATTCATGGAGATACAAGAGAATACCCCCTAATCTGGACAACTTTGTCCTGGGATGGAAAAGAAGTCCCCATAAGGATGGGGGTGGTGGAACGATTAGTCGAAGAAGCTATCATAGGAACCGACTTCCCTGACTTTTCGGAACTTCTTGACAGTACAAAAGACTCTGAAAACATGAGCACATGGTGGAAAAGAGCTCCTTTTTCTAGTACACCAATAACACCACCGGTGCTTAAATACCGACCCTCCCGAAAAGAAAAGAGAGAAACCCGAAGAGTCTTTGCCCAAGGAAACATGAGTCCAGATAGGGTAATTACAAAGGTCCTTACTCTTACTGACCTTCCCCCATTCCGTAGTTGTCAAAGGGAAGATCCGAGTTTGATCCATACCTGGAAAAATGCCCGACCCCGGGAACCCCAAGACAAAAGCCCCTCTTTTACCATAATCAGAAACCTGTTGTACCGTGTCACTGGTAATAACCGAGAAGAAAAGAAGCAGCTATTAGTCCCCGAACCTTATAGACCACAAGTCCTACACCTAGCCCATAGCCAGCCGGGGGGGGTCACTATGGCAGGGAAAAAACGGAAGAATATCTGTTGAGGAAGTTTTACTGGCCGGGGGTCTTTTCACAGATTAGGAGGTTTTGTCAGCAATGTCCCAAATGCCAAATGATTGATCCTGGTCCCAAAAGAAGAGCCCCCTTACAACCGTTGCCCATTATAGACATCCCTTTTTCAAGAATAGGAATGGACATTGTAGGTCCTCTCCTACCTTCTTCTAGAGGATACCGTTATATACTGGTATTAGTGGATTATGCCACCAGATACCCAGAAGCCATCCCACTCAGCAGTATTAACTCCAAGAGCATAGCTCATGCAATGATAGGGTTCTTCTCCCGAATAGGCTTTCCCCGAGAAATTTTAACAGACCAAGGTACCCAGTTCATGTCCAACTTGATGTCACAAATATGTCAACTTCTGGGGATCAAACAGTTACGGACAGCGGTTTATCATCCTCAAACGGATGGTTTGGTAGAAAGGTATAACCGCACTCTGAAAACTCTACTAAAGAAATCTATTTCAGAGACAGGTAAGGACTGGGATAGAAAACTCCCCTTAGTGTTATACGCTATCAGGACCCATGAACAAGCTTCCACGGGCCATAGTCCATTTGAATTATTGTTCGGACGACAGCCCAGGACCTTGTTAGATATGGCTGCCGAGTTATGGGAGGAGGAGGACGGAGAAAAATCCCTCTTAGAATATACCCAGGAGTTAAAAACCAACATCCAAAATGTGTGGGAAAATGTAAGGGAGCATATGGAAAAGGCTCAAGAAAAGCAGAAAAGATATTACGACAGGAATACCCAATTAAGGACCTTTACCATAGGTGATAAGGTGTTAGTGCTTCTCCCTAGCTCAGACAACAAGTTGCTGGCAAAGTGGCAGGGACCTTATAAAGTGATAGGGGTAATAACCCCCGTGACCTATAAGATCCAGCTCACAGATAGTTCCAACCGGTCCCAGATCTTTCATGTCAATCTATTGAAAAAGTGGGAAGAGCCACAGGGAGAACCAACCAGGGGATGCCTAGTTAACACCGTTAAGGAGTTGGAGATAGGGTGGTGTCCCACTGAGCATCCTAGCGGAAACGAGGTGCCTCCCATAAATAGCGAAATCTCGATCCAACAGAGTGAGCAATTAAATCAGCTCCTCCATGTTCATGCCCATGTGTTCTCCTCGATACCAGGCAAGACCAAGCTGGTGCATCATCAAATCATAACCCCACCTGGCAAGGTCATACGCTTACGGCCATATCGTATCCCAGAAGCTAGAAAGATCCTGGTAGAAAACGAAATAGAAAAGATGTTAGACCTAGGCGTTATAGAGCCTTCCCAGAGTCCCTGGTGTTCCCCGGTGGTATTAGTGCCAAAGCCAGATGGGTCCATACGTTTCTGTATTGACTTTAGACAAGTCAATTCTATATCCCAGTTTGATACCTATCCCCTTCCAAGGGTAGACGAACTCTTAGAGAAGTTGGGAAAAGCTAGGTACATGTCTACACTCGACTTGACCAAAGGCTATTGGCAGATTCCTTTGACGCCAGAAGATAAAGAGAAAACGGCCTTCTCTACCCCCTCTGGGTTATACCATTTTAAGGTTCTCCCTTTCGGGTTACATGGGGCACCCGCCACCTTCCAACGTCTCATCGACACCATTCTACGACCTCATACCAGATACGCTGCCGCGTATCTGGATGATATCGTTATCCACAGCGAGACTTGGGAGGACCACTTGACACATTTAACCAAAATCTTTACAGCGTTACGAGGGGCTGGGTTAACAGCCAATGCCTCCAAAAGCCGGTTGGCGTTCAATGAGATCTCTTATCTAGGATATCATATAGGGAAAGGTATACTTAGACCACAAATGAGTAAAGTTGAAGCCATCCTACGGATAGAGGCACCCACAACGAAAAAGGAGGTCCGCTCATTCTTAGGCTTAGTAGGCTACTACCGAAGATTTATACCCCATTATTCCACCGTGGCCGCTCCCCTAACCGATCTCCTGAGGAAAGGAAAAAAAAAAAATATCACGAATTTAAACCCCGTACAATCCCATAGTTACCGTACCCTCCAAAGATACCTCACTACCCAACCGATTTTAAAATGTCCTGACTTCACTGTCCCCTTTCACCTCCAAACGGATGCCTCAGACGTGGGTCTGGGGGCCGTGCTTTTTCAGAAAGATGGGAAAGGTATTAGTCACCCCGTGGTCTTTATTAGCCGTAAACTGTTTCCCAGGGAGCAAAACTATCCCATTATTGAGCGAGAATGTCTCGCCATCAAGTGGGCACTTGAGAGCCTCCAATATTACCTCCTGGGAAGATCCTTTCTATTATATACGGACCACGCTCCCCTCACCTGGCTATCGAGGTATAAAGATACTAACAGTCGCATATTGAGATGGTTTATGGAGCTTCAACCTTTCTCCTTCCAGGTTTGCCATCTCCCTGGTGATCTTATGGGACAGGCTGACTATTTATCCCGGTTCCCGGGACCTTTGGGTCTCGAACAGCCCCATTCAAGGGAGGGGATGTGTAACCGGACGTCTCCGGACGCCGGTTTCCAGGACATTGTGCGGAACGGACGCGAGCCTGTGACGTCAGACGCCTTCGGCGTCTGGACGACAACCGAAAGAAAAGACGGACCAAAAGAGGACGAAGAGAGAGAGGAGACGGAAGTGGTATCTCGACGTGCGCGGCCGGAGGAGAAGGAGACCGGGACGCCGACGACAGAGAAGAAGGAACCCGCCGAAGGAACCGAGACCCCGAGAGAGAGAGGAGAGCCCCGGGGCTCTCCCGCCCCCGTCGGAGAGAAGCCGGGAGGCTGCCAAAGTGCCGGCCACGTCCCAGGAGGGGCGTGGTCACCTCAGGTACGTTCGTACCGCAGCTGGGGGTTTGCTAGAGGGTGGTTGTTAGGGAAAAGGGGAGCCAAGGGAAAGGAAGGGAGGTCCTGCCGGGAAGGGGAGGCCATATAACAAAGACCCCTAAAATAAAACCTAACCTCACAAAAACCAACCACCAGAGGATTTCTACAAGGAGGAGAAGGTCTGAGAACACCCATAGGGGGGAACCACAAACCAACGGGCAGTTAAACCCTCACTTCCCTTCACTTATACCTACCCCCCCCTCACCGCCCTACTAACCCTATATACTTACCTTATATATATATCCCACTTACCTGTTTTGTTATCCTCCTTTCTATTTCTTTGGAGAGCCGGGCCCCTGACGAAGAGGAGGACCGGAGACCTTCCCAAGGCTGGACCGCGTTACTCACGGACTACCACCAAAACCCTGAAAGAGAAAAACAAGGGGGAACTTTTTTGTTAATTATTTCTGGATTGCAAGTGCGTTATCCGTGTGAACAAAACAAGGGATAAAAAGCCATCCTTAAAACCAAAACACGAATAAAATAACTAAAACCTACCTTCTGCGCCTGTTATCTTATTCCAATATCCCTTTTATGTGCTTCAGGGATAAAGAACCCATTACAGAGTCAAAAGAACGAGATCCACCTGCTAACGGCGGACCTGAGCCAAAACCCTGGAGATCATCAAAAAAGGGGGAAAGACATCCGGAGACCACTCCTGTAGAAAGGCTTTGGTTGCTAGAGCTTCTGAGTCCGGCCTCCAACTGAAAAACATCTTCAGATGTCAATTGAGGTGGGAGGCAAGGAAATCTATGGACAGGGAGTCCCACAGAGACTGGAAAGCTCGAAAAACCTTCGGATGAAGTCTCCATCACTGTAGTCCCGAAGATGGCGTGCGTGATTGCCAATCTGCCACCGAATTGTTGCACCCTGGCGGATACTTAGCCACCACTGAGATCCGGTGTTGCAGATAAAAATGCCAAAAATCCTTGGCAATCTCCGCCAGAATGCAGGACTTTGTTCCGCCCAACTTGTTGACCTATCTCACTGCTGAGATATTGTCTATTCGAAGAAGAATACAACAATCCGTCTTAAGAGGGGATAGACTCCTGATCGAAAACAAGCCTGTAAGGAGCTCCAGACAATTGATGTGAAGGTCCAACTCTGCTTTGGACCAACTACCCCCTGTGGACACTGTGCCACATCGAGCTCCTCACCCCCAAAGGCTGGCATCAGACTCTATAACAAACTCCAAAACTTGACCTGCTGTTCCAGCCCTCCGTATGGGCCAACCACCAGTGCATCTCTGACTGAGCCTCCTCCGAGAGGGGAACCTGATCCACATAACTGAGGCCCTTCTCAAGATGAGAAATCTTCAAACGCTGCAGAGCCCTCTATAAAAGGGGACCTGGGAAAATTTCCTGATTAGAGGAAGAAAGTAGGCCCACTATGCGGGCAACCGCCCTCAATAATACAGTCTGTCTGGACAATAGTAACCTCAAATTCCTCTTGATTACATGAATCTTTTGAAGTGGAAGCAACAACTGAGCTATGGTAGAGTCATCCAGACACCCCAAGGAATCCATTTGTTGGGACGGTATTAAGACTGACTGATGACCACTGACAATGAACCCCAGATTCTGAAGGAGGGAAATGGACCACTCCAGATGGGAGAGGACAAGGCGGGAGCACTGATAAGGATGATGTTGAGGGAAATTATCAGACAAACACCCCCTGCTCGGAGATATTCCGCTACTGGCATCATAAAATTTGTGCAGCACCAAGGTGCTGATGACAGGCTGAATGGAAAGACTTTGTACTTGTAACAAAGCACCTCCCAAAGGAACTGAAGAAACTGACGATGGGGAGAAAAAATTGGGATGGTCAAGTAGGCATACTTTAAGTCTAAACTAACCATCCAGAAGTAGCCTTTCAAACCTGTCTCAGGCCTGCCACCACAGGGTCTGCAAGCGCAGTTTAGTGCCACAGGGACCTGGCATCTAAATTTACTTGCCAGGCCTGGAACTCCCCTTTTACTACATATATGTCACCCCTATTGTAGGCCCTAGCTAGGTCTATCAGGGTGCTGTGTTTGTAAAAGGTAGGACATATGTCTTTATGTACTACATGTCCTAGTAGTGACAAACAGCCTATTTAGTTTCTCACTACTGTGAGCGCTGCTCCTCTCATAGGTTTGCATTTGAAATGTCCTAACATATTTCCAAGTGGTATTGCCTGATCTATGAGGGGTGGTGTAGGCATGTTTGATATGGTTGGAATAGTAATGAGAAATGCTGCTTACTGGGGTAGTTGGATTTTTAATTACCATAGTAGAAATGAAACTTTTAGAAAGTGGGCATTTCTCTGTGCTTATGACTGGTGTTTTGCAGCTTGACTCCAATCCACGTCTGGGGCAGAGTGACAGCTGGGTTTTGTGCATACTTTTCAGAGAGCCTGTACACAGGGAGGGTGGAGGTGTAACAAGAGAGCATCTACATACTGAATGGTCTTCCTGGGCTGGGAGAGGCAGAGGCAGGGCACACATGCATCTGTAAAGGCTGTGCCCTGGCCTTACACAAACAGCTTGTTTGCCCCCAACTGATGTCTGGAGCCAGTGCTGGAGGAGAAAGGGGACATTACTGGAACCGGTTAGTGCTGGTTGGAACCCCCCTTCCCATTTTGTGGAAGCTGCGCAAAATTAGTGTAAGTACAGAGGGCTGTCCCCAACAGTGGTAGACACTAATGGACTGGACACCAGATGCTGCTGGCAGGACTCGTTAGGAATGGCCTTGGGACTGCTCTGCTGTTGTGCTGATCTATGACCTGCTAGGTCACCAAGAGGGACTGGCACTGTTTTTGAACCCTTGTGCTGGCCTTTTTGTTTTGGCCTTGCAGCCCTGTGCCCCCCTTGCTGTCTCCAGGTGCAGGGTGGTGTGCCCCCTTCTCTCCTGTTTTCACATTCATAAATGCGAGGGAAGTTCTGTGCTCGTCAGATCAGGAGCGTGGAGGAGCGCTCCATTCTTTCACTGCAGCATGTGAAGAGCACTGGGTGTGTGAACCTGAAGCATTACGTGAAGAGCGCTTTGATTGCTTGTTTCCCAGGGTGTGAGGAGCACTGTTGTGGCTCTGGGGGCAGAGTGGAGTGCGAGTAGAGCGTTCCTTGCGCCCCAGTCCCAGCACGTGAGGAGCACTTTGGGCCATATTTATACTTTTTGACGCAAAGCTGCCTAGGAGCCACACAGCACTAAGGACACACACATGCTGCATACGTCAGGGTCCCTCACATGCCTGGCTAACAAGGCAACATCACTAATGTCATACTGCTCAGACAACAACATTGAGCAGGGGACACATGCAACTGGTCACTGAAACACACCTGCACAGTCAGAGGACCAAATAGGACATTGATACGATAAACAGGGCAATCCAATTAAACACACATTACCCAACATCAGCTGGAAACATCAACAATGTCTACATCCATATCACATCGTAACATTGCCATGCATAGGATATGCCACATAACAATTACAATTAGCTCAATGTGAACAAACAGATTTTGGGGCAGGTCCTGAGAGGCAAGTGTGCTGCCAGGGCAATCACAACACCCACAGCCAGTGAAAGGTCTCACCATAAGAATAGATATACACGGAGGGTCGAGTAGTACAAAAAGATGGCTATTCCCTAATTGGTACAAAGCAACACCTAGAGGCGATTAGGCAGACAAGTCTGATAACTCTATATCATACATGTGACACACAGGTGGGCCATAGGCCTATAACAATGCCCATATGAAGGACAGCAGATACCAATACCAAACAAGATCACAAAGTAAAGTCATCAAAAGGCTTGCATGTTACGTCAAAATTGTCACAACACAGACACACTAATTGCACCCTGTTTCATTGCAGAGGAACATGGATCTCCTGCTGATATGCCTGTCCCTGATTTCTCTGATGACATGGATGACGAGCCCATAAACATTCCCCAGGAGACCATCCAAAAGGTCCTTGAAACCCTCCAGACCCCACCTTCAGTCACAAGGAGGAGCACAGAACAAGTAGCCATCACAGAAGAACCACCCACCACCCCAATTGTAAGACCTGCCAGCTCCAATACAGCTGAGGACTCTGACGACACTGGCACCAGCTTTGAAAGAACTGTAGTTGGTGTACAGCGGGAGCTGGCCAAGGAGGTGCGGGTGGGGATGCAAAATATGGCAGCCAGCCTTGAGGGGGTGTGCTCGTGCATGTTGTCATCTGCAGATCAGGCAGCAGCTATGCAAGCCCTAACATCCATACTGCAAGGACTACAAGAAAGTATAAAGGAATTCACCACTGCAGTAAGGGAGTTGCCACAACACCTCGCACCCCAAACTTTCCACTGCATGCACGAATGCAATCATGACTCCCTCAGGGCTGACCTGGCTGCCTACCATCGTGATGTGGCTGCTATTCTCAAAAACCAGCAGGCCCTCCTTGCAGCAGTACTGCCCTTAAGAACTTCACAGGGAGCAGCCCCCGGGATGTCTGACTCCACGTCTTCTAACACTGAGGTGTGTGTTGTCCCTTCACAACCAACAACAACAAGGACAAAGCAGGCAACACACACATCAGAAGAAGAAGACATGGAACAGATCACATTCACACGGAAGAGAACCCGGAAGCACTAGTCCTTGCACCATGGCCTACTTTGACCAAGGTCCTACGTTTTGTCAAATGCCAGTCTCACTACAACTATACTCAAAGACTGTTCTGCTAACCACTGTATGACTTGTCAGCATTGCCAGTGAATGTCTCTCTCCTACTATTCGGCAAATCCTGTCCCTCTGCTCTGTCTGTTACATCACCCCAGCATGTCAGGAGCATCATCCACACCCCTTCTGTAGGATCAACATGTAAGAATGCACCAGAACGGACTCAGCAAACATGGACAATGTACATTTTGCACTACAGCACCTATCAATAAATTGCACTTGCACACCTTATATGTCTCTGTGTAATTTGACACATCAACTGTGCAGTAGGTAACTCTAAAGTGCCTGTGTGACAACCATGTAGCTTGTCAATACAACTGTCCTGACATCATGTAGTCTGATACATCTGTGCAGTGGCCAGGATTGCATCATAGCCTGACCATCCTGACGAGAATAACTGATGAAGGGACAAACCACACACAATTATGCTGCATTGGACAGAATAATGTTCCATCTATAGCAATCCAAGTCAACTAATGGTGGCTGAGAAATGTAGGCACCATGCAATACTAAAAAATGAATTTATGCAGCATAATCTAAGCAAACACAACTAAACACTGCATCAATCACCCTTTCTGAGTATACTTCCATGAAGGGAAGTCATGCTGAATTTGTACACACATGATCTATGTCAGCAATGAAGACAACAAGACAGTTAACAACACCTCATCTACAAAGATGTCCCTGAACATCACACTGCAGTCCGACCTAATAAATTACCCACAATACCAAGTCTGGAAGCACACTTTGTGATGTAGAATACCTACTCATCAACACAAATCCTTGGTGATCGTTGTAAACTACTAATGGTGGGTCTACCAAATGGTGGATACTTACCAAGTTAGCACAGGGGTAGCTGCCATGTTAAACCTCCATTTTCTGTGGTGGGTAGCATAGGACACAAATGTCATAGAAAAACACTCACCTACACTGATGTCAAGCCCATGATCAAGCAGCAGTTAACGCATAATGCAAAGGGTTAACTATATGTTTATTCCTATGTATTCACACCAGAGGCAACTAAGGGAAAAGTCATACCTACACTAATCTAACCTGACTACTCCTAACCCACAACTGTCCCTAACTAACCTAAGCTAAACTTACTCTACACATATAACGAATCGATCTAAACATCAACCCCCCACCCACCATTATGAGACAGGACACATGCAGGACAACACATACTAACCTACACACATACTATACTATCCTAAACAATCATATATTTTTTTGTATATATATATTTTTTATTTTTATTTTTATAAACAGACAGGAATCCCAACATTGACCCCCACCCACCCACCCAAAAATGAAAAATAGAAAGAATAAGGACCCCCCACCCTCCTCCCTAACACTAACTAAGCTAACAACCTACACTAACCTAACACTAATCCCCAAAACCCAACTATCATTACAAAAAGGAAAGAGGAGAGAGGGGAGGGATAAATTTAAAACAAGCAATAAAGTCCTAAAGGTTGGCCCTCAGTAGGGTCCCCCTGATGGACCGAACCCTTTTCTTAATGTAGGCCACATCCTGGCTTAGCTTGTCCACCTTGGTAATAAACTTGTCCATTTTCCTGTTTAATGCCAGGAATGCCGCAGGGTCAATAGGAGGGGCTGCTGCAGTCTGTGTGCTGGCAGAGGTGCACGGTGTTGGAGTTGTTGTTTGCCCACTGGACTGTCCTGCAGCTCGGAAATTGCTGGGTCCAGGTCGTGCTGCAGAGGCAGGGTCAACTGTCCCCGCCGTTGCTGGGGCCACTTGGGGAGAACTGGTGGATGTGGTGGTGGTGGCTGTTGTGGGCAATGTTGGGCCACCCTGTGGTGAGGCCCACCATGCTCCGGAGGCCCGATCCGCTTTGTATTTTCGGGCCATCCTTCTGAACCCCGACTGCACCTGCAAGATGTGCCGGTATCTCATTGCACGCCTTTCGAACTGATGTCTCTGTGCGGCACTCATGTTTGCAGCTGTGAAGAGAAAGGGCAACTATTTACCATAGGAAATGCATTGGGTGGAATAGCACAATGGGTCAATTGCACATTAATTGTACTGTATTTGTTAAAGCGATTTTCACAACATAGATCATTGAAAGTCTCAGAGGAAGTACATGGGAAGCCTGTATACCAAAGGGCATCTCACACCTAGCATATACATGTCTCTACATGATGGGTGACATCAGCCTAAACTTCTCATCCAAATAATGGGTAATGCAGCTGACATTATGGCTGAACCTCTTCCGCCTACTGACTTCACTACATATGTCACTCTATGTGATAACAATCACAACCCTCAATATATGCCATTTGTAATTGTTTTTTACTAATATAGAACTCATGTGCCATAACCGAATGTGTACACTAGGTTCAAAACAAAGTTGCCAAAGGTCACAAGTATATGTAACATACTGGTTGCTACAGTCCTAGGTACCCTATTCCCAAACACATGGCAGTCTTTGAGGGTGGGGTGGGAAGAACAACCAACAATCCCATATTCAATGCACACCCAGGAGTGTATAGAAATCTCAACAAGTATTTGCCTCCACACACAACACCAATGAAGGGCTAGCAAGAAATTGGAGTCAGCCAAACCTTGTCCTATCCAAGGTCCACACATGTCAAAATGTACTGACTTAGGCCAATATCACATACTACCAGCGAGGCATATTTTACCACACACACAGAGGAGCAAGAACACCCATGATCATGAGTAGAATGAACACCTAGGCCATTGCACTCTAGTCCCACACACTTCTAGTTCAACTTGTGATAGTACATGCCCCCGGAAGATCCAACCTACAGTGTACTCAGTCCATCCTCAACTAGGGAACCTGCATATTTAAGACAAGCCTTTTGCAGAAGCTATCTGGGATAATGTCAGTCTGAAATGCAGACTCAGTCCAAGCCAAGTCCCAGAGCAACTCTTACATTAACCAGTGTATTCCACATGACTCATCCCATTCCCCATAGCGGGCCGACTGGTATGGCCTACAGACCCTAAATCTGAGAGATGGATAAGCATAGGTCTACTGAAACTGAAGTGATAATTGAAATCCCACTAATGGAACAATACTAATGAATGGGCAGCGCATCAAACCTTGAATTCTGTTGAACACACAGGAGTCCATCATGCATCACTAGCAAACAATAAAAATAGCACACATGCAACACTCACTGTAGGTGTCGGGGTCCTCAAAATGAGCCACCTCTCCCATGGTGTACGGTGCAGGTCCACCTGTAAAGCATGGAAGGAAGAATATACTCAGACTCCGTGCACTGACAAACAATTGCAATTACAAAGACAATGTGAGAATATGACATGCGTAATGAAACACTTTCACACATGCTCATACTGCATGGAATAATTCTTGATCAACATTTACATTGGATGAGTCTCCTGCTACAGTTACACACCCTACTACACACATGCAGTGGCCAGGACAGTCATGTAGTGTCAAAGAAGCACCTCCATTAGTATGCCCCAACAATATCGGGGTGCATTCATCTCATCATGTGCATCCCAGAGAGACATCCAAAAGCTGGTTACTTGAGGACTGCATGACCCCTCAAACTCAAACAGCCTATGTGGTCATTTTCAACACACACCAACCAGACACACATGTGACATATGTGTGGACAACATAGCTAACTTCAATTGACGTGAAGGCAGCACTCATTTATAGCATCATATTGGGTTTACAAATTTCAGTCTAGCTATGGCGTCTACATATGTAGGTATGATGCAACATCCATTTTTCACTGGCTATTGTGACCTGTAGAGTTCAAATAGAGGCATTAACGTGTCGCTTGTCTGACACAAAGGCAACACTACATTACATACAGCTACAGGCAACCGGTATGTGTAGAAAACATGAGCTACCTGACTGCTAGCATTTGTCTTCCTACACATCGTGCAACAATTAGCCAGTAGGTTTCCCTAGCATTACACACAGTCAGCTACTTATCTAGCAGATTGGGTAACAATCATCACATGTCCCCACACAGCTTTCAATTGTTCACATGTAATTGATTTGTACTCACCAACATGTCCACCAATCCTGATTCCCAGGTGGTCCAGCAGATCCTGCTCCCTGGATATCAGATCAGCCCAGCGGTGCTTGAGTTGATGGTCATTCCTCAGGCTACCATAGACACGGACCAAGTGATGGCGCACCTTCCCCCACCGGACTTTACGTGCCTCCGTGTGATACCCCTGTATCACACGACCCCCAGCCTCCAGCATGATTGGGAGGAAATGGCAAACAAGCCATATAAATCCCCCCAATTCCTCCTCACCCATCCTGGCAAGCCGTGGCCTACCTGACATCTCTGCACAAAAAAGTGGAAAAAGTTGGGAAAAAAGGAAAAGGGGGAAATGGGGAAAAGTAGAGTAGTGAAAAACAAAGAAAACTTAAGAATAAGAGCCCAACTAACCCCAAAATTACACTACCCAGAACAGACTCCCACAGACAATAAAAGAAACACTGGACTTGACAAAAGTATACAATACAGACTCAGACAGTATTCAACAACAAGACAATGATGACAAAAGCACAATAGAGAAGTACACTGGACACAAAAGCACTAAAACACAGGACAACACTTTCCACACAGCCACACAGTCTAGAATAATCTGAGACTGCAAAGTGAAAGTGAAAGTACACCCACAGTACAGAATCTGTAAACAGGATATCCTATTACATCACATCCTGCATAAAATGGGCGCCGTTTTTATTTTTCCGTTATGCGTCATTTTTTCACGCATACAGATTGTGCGTCATATTTTTTGACGCATAAGAGTGCACATA
Organism: Pleurodeles waltl; assembly: GCF_031143425.1. Classification (NCBI taxonomy): domain Eukaryota; kingdom Metazoa; phylum Chordata; class Amphibia; order Caudata; family Salamandridae; genus Pleurodeles; species Pleurodeles waltl. Next base: position 479,887,429 of record NC_090449.1, on the reverse strand, counting down.
ATGCAGAGTCAAAAAAAAGTTTCGTCATTGTTCCCTTATATTTGTGTGAGGCTTATTTTATAGTTCTAGAGTTGAAATTTAAGCCGCTGGCAAATATGATGACCAAATATGAAAATTAATTTTGACTCTGCATTATATGCACTCCTGTGCGTCAAAAATTTATGACGCCCAAGCTGTATGCGTGGAAATATGACGCATTATAGAAAATATGGTGGCCATGTAATGCTGGTTATTAATATATTTATTTTTAAATGATATTTTTTGACTCAGCATTATGTGCACTCCTGTACGTCAAAAATATATGACGCCCAAGCTGTATGTGTGGAAATATGACGCTTTATAGAAAATATGGTGGCCATGTAATGCTGGTTATTAATATATTTATTTTAAAATGATATTTTTTGACTCAGCATTATGTGCACTCCTGTACGTCAAATATTTATGACGCCCAAGCTGTATGCGTGGAAATATGACGCATTATAGAAAATATGGTGGCCATGTAATGCTGGTTATTAATATATTTATTTTAAAATGATATTTTTTGACTCAGCATTATGTGCACTCCTGTACGTCAAAAATTTATGACGCCCAAGCTGTATGCGTGGAAATATGACGCATTATAAAAAATATGGTGACCATGTAATGCTGGTTATTAATATATTTATTTTAAAATTATATTTTTTGACTCAGCATTATGTGCACTCCTATGCGTCAAAATTTATGACGCACAAGCTGTATGCGTGGAAATATGACGCATTTTGACAAATATGTCTTTATTTTGTCAAATTGTGAAGAGAATTTTGTCATGACCAAACGGTGCTAAGTGATACACATTTGGGCTTAGCTATGGCACATGTCCCTTATAGGATGTATAGAAGGCATTCACAGTGTAATAGTAATGGTTTCTCCAAATGGTTATTACCCATAATTGTACACATATTTTGGGTAATTGCTGATGGCTAATTTCAAATGATGAATGTGATACCAGGATGTATTCCTTAGCAAAAATGTGTCCACATTTATCACGGTAATCCAAATTATCTGTAGGCCAAATAGGTAGTGCAATTGTCACCTACACTTTTTATGGGGGTAACCATGTCCTAATTAAGAATTTGTGTATGTTATATGTGTTTAACTTTTGACATGTAGGCCACACATGCGCCTTATGTATGTGTGTACTTCACATGTGCATATTTCATGTATATTTGGGGGGCGGTAGAGGTGGACTTAGGCCCCCAGCACCCTAGGGTTTGCCCTTCCAGATTTGCTCATTTATCCAAGGGTTTCATTTATTCAGTAATGCTAAACCTGCAGCAGCAGGCTCATGGAAGCCCATAGGGTGTGATTCACTGTTTGCCATTCAATAATCCCATTTGCCCATTTGACGTTTGCCCTATTGATTCTTTGGAGCAATTTGACATACCATTTTGCATTAATATTTTTTGCTAAATCTCGACGTTCCTCATGTGCTGATGACAAATAGGTTGTTGATGTATGTGGCCCTTTATGCATTACCTGGTTTAGTGGCATGTTTCATTCTTCCATGCTAGGTTCCAACTGGGACACTACTGTGATCGGCTGCTTGCAAATATTTTGTTGATTGGATGGCACATGTTTATATGTGTGGTCCAATGTAGATCCACTATCAACTGTCAGGGTGTATGTTGTCACTGTAACTTCCAGGTCTCCTCATGAGTTAGTGGCAGCTAATCTTGTTCCAATTGGGCATTGTTTGTAGCAAAAATGGAGAGAAGCCATTGAGGACATGGTCACCTACACATGGGTGGTCCCACCCTGTCACTGAACATGTGTAATGATACTTTCGAATGGGCAACCTTTTTGTGCTGAGTGAGAGAATGTCTCAGGTGTCTGGATCTGGCATGTGTCATTGCCACATTTGTACTCCAGTTGGCCTCTGTGGATGGTAATGTATCATGAAACATCATAGCCTCTGTGCAGAAGTAAATGGCTGGTATTCAACACACGACTCATCTTTATCATTTGAAAAAGTGTTACTCAGCGTTTTGAACAGTCAGGGTCCTCATATGTGTTGACTTTTCATGGACATTATCTGAGGTTGCTGGTTTTGATGGAGGCCATTTACACCATCATACACTATGGTCCTGGTCCACTGTCACACATTAAGCATTAATGAAGGTCAGACAACGGAAGGGCCAAGATATGGCTATTCATGGGCACTGTCACAAATCTGATGCAAATGACAGTCAGATGCACTACTATGTATTTGAGTATACATTGATGAGGCTAATGACAAATTATTGTCTGAGGTACAAAAGGTATTGGACAGCATGTGTGGTCCATAGGTGGACCCCAGGTATCTGTAGAGTGACCCACGGACAGGTGCCAGTCAGGCTGACAGGATGCTGGGTCAATCAGGTGCAAGCTCTTTCAGTAATCACATGATCAAGTGTTCTGACTAGGACTGGTCAGAGGGAGCATTAGACAGTTGAGATGTCACACTGTGTATGTCCTGTGTTGCTTTGAAGGTGACACATGAACCCTGATAAAGTGTTACACGGCAACATTAGTGTCAAAGCTTAATGATGTAATGGCTCACATTCAAACATGTATGCAGTAGGAGGCATCTGCAGGGACAGGGCATGTACATTTGGGTGGTGTGCATGGAGGGGGTCACAGGTGTGGCCTCCATCTGTGTCTCACTAGTCCTGTCAGATGGGATTAGCTGATAAATAGCCTACAGTACCTTTCACAGAAGAATCAATCTACAGGTGATACCAGGCCTTATAAACTCCAAGGCAGTGTATTATATGAGCTGTGTTCCATGCAGTGAGATGGTAGTATGACAATGGTCGGCATAGTAAAGGGTGTGGCACACTGGATGACTCTTGTGAGTGTGTGTGTGTAGATGAGGGAATCTCAGTGTACACAAATCGGCATTCCAGGGACCTTTTCAGACAGGTGGGGTGTGAGCAGCTGCAAGTGTGTGTATTGTTTTTAGAAAAGGGCTGACATGTAGATGGGATGTGATGTGCTGGATGCTTGTCGTAGGTGTAGCACTTGTGCTGTGTATGTTCTGCTTATGTGTAACTCTAGTGACAGATAGTCATTGCAATGATAGTAAGTAGTTGGAATTACTGTTGGCAAGAGTCTAGTACTACATTCCTGTTCCTGAAGCATTAGCATGTGAACAGCCTGATGTATGAGGCCTGTTTTCCCCTAGTTGAGTGATGGTGTTTTAGTTGTGTGCCATCTGCTGCGATGATACATGTTTCCTACATGTATGTGAGTCATATGTGTGGTCCTCAGCTATTGCCCTTCAAAGGTGAACTGTACAGGATGTCTGTCATTTACATGGTGTATGTATTTGACCATTGTATGGTGGCCATTACATTTGTGGTGTATATTTTTTGTGTGATGATTGTTATGTCATTATTGCTCAATGAGACGACATTCTTCTTCAGCAATTTCAAACTAAAGGTGGGCAGAAATGAATAGGCCAAACCATGATGTGGTGTTTGTTATCTGTGTTTATTTACAATTGTGCATTAAGTGGTGATAGTAAAAATTAAGAAAATAAATTATTTACAATGTGTTGGCGCCTACGCACTCCAGCAGCCGTGTTTGGTTGTTCCCCCTCCTGTTGCAGGCCAGCATCCTCCTCTTCATCGTCTTCAGGAATGCATGGGTCTGGTTCCAGGAGGGGAATGTTCCTTTTTACACAAATGTTGTGCAATATGGCACAAGTGAGTATGATCCTACAGACCATCTCTGGGGAATATAGTAGGCTACCGCCAGTGATGACAAGGCAGTGGAACCTTGACTTTAGGATCCCAAAGGTGCGCTCGACAATGCTGCATGTCCTCTTATGGGCGTCATTGTATGCCCGCTCTGCAGCAGTAGTCGGGTTCCCAAATGGTGTCATTAGCCACGGCTGGATGCCATACCCCTGATCAGCTGAAAGAAAAACACAGAATGGGATCATGTAGATATAGCTGGCACTATTGAAAAGACCTTTAATGGCAGTAGTTGTCTTGTGTTGTCTGTGACTCTTTTGTGTACTAATGTGACAACCTATACTTGTAGGCTATACCTTCTGCATTGTGTTTTTTCCTTGGCTGAGCAAGTGTTTGTCTGCTAACCCTTTGTCAGCAGTATGTTTTGGGAATTGCAATAGAGTGTGTCCTCCCTAGCATTGTGACTTGTGATACAGGTGTCCGTGTGTCTTCACTGGGGGTGAGATGATAGTTCCATGCAGAGTTAAAATTGAAAGTGTTTTTAACACGTTCATATCAAAGTACCCTGGACATCCCATCCCTTGAAACTAATGCAATGTATTAATGTAAAGGTTATTGTGACACTTACAATTTGCAAGGTGACATTTAGGCAACCACACTCATTGTCTTCACATTAAGCTGTACAGTAAATTACAATTTGTGACATATTCAATGGTGAGTTAAGAAACATGGCTAGTGATGTGAGGACCTCAGTGTGTTCCTGTCTAGGTGTTGCTGTTCTGGTGTATGTGTTGTGTGTCCTAGAGGGTTGCTGTGCAGTGTGTATATGAGTAGGTTTCTGTACTTACCAACAAGTAGTCCATTGCCATACCGTCCATCCTGGAAGTGTTGGTTGATGGTGCTGTGACGGAAGATGAAGGAGTCATGTACACTCCCAGGATATTTAGCCACGATGTTGGTGATCAATCCCTGGTGACCGACTATGGCCTGCACGTTGATTGAATGTGTGTGCTTCCTGTTGCGGTAGAGGTGTTCTGTTGCAGCAGGTGGCACAAGGCGTACGTGTGTGCAGTCGATTGCACCAAGGACGTGTGGGAAGCCACTGATGGCGTAGAACCCCTGTTTAGTTTCCTGCTGCTTCTGCAGTGTGTTAGGGAAGCAGATGTGGAGGGGTGTCAGGCGAATGATGGCATCCAGTACTTTTGGCAGAAATGCGGAGAATGATGGTTGTGATATTCCGCCAACCAGGGCACCAGTTGTTTGAAAGGAGCCACTTGCCAGCAGGTGAAGTACGGCAAGCAGCTTTGTTTCTGTTGGGATAGTGCGGGGTGTCACCAAAGTGGGGGCCAACTGCTGTTCAATGTTTCGCAGCAGCTGCTGAATGGCCTGCCAGTTCAACCGGTACCTCTGGATGATGTCGTGTTCCCTGAGGCCATGCAGGGTTGTTCTTGGGCGGAATATCCTCTCCTGCCTTCTGCGCTGCCTTTGGGGTCCCTGCTGTTGTTGTTGTAGCTGCTGTTGTTGCTGCAGGGCTCTGCGTCTACGTGCACGCTGGATAAAAATCACCTCCATGTCTCCCTGTTGCTGCTCTGCTGCTCTGTTGTTTGTTCTGTGTGTTCTGATTAAATACAGGTGTATTTGCCCCATTTTAACACCTGCCCTGACCCAGGCGTTAAATTTTGACGCACATCGGGCTTCGCGTAATTTTTTTGCTCCGCCTCCTGGCCGAGAGTCATTTTTGCCGGGAAGCATAAATACGACGCACGGCTGTGTGCGTCGTTTTTTGGACGGGAACGCCTACCCTGCATATCATTAACGCCGGGCGGGTTGCCGCATCCAGAAAATGACGCATACTGCGGATTTTTTACGTCCGCGGGCTCCAGCGTCAGGGTTTAAATAGGGGGCAACGTTTGCGCTGATTGTGCGTCAATTTTTTTGATGCACAATCGGCGCAAACGGAGTATAAATATGCCCCTTTGTTTTTGGCGACCAGAGACTGGGCCCGTCTGGAGTATGTCTCGAGCCCTCTCGGACTCAGGGACAAGGCGGCAACACTTTAGGCGGGTACATGGCCAGAAAGGATGCTGTGGGAGGGAGCAGCTGCTGCAGCTAGGTGGACAGCTGCCTGATGGTTCCTTCACCCGCAAGGGATCCAAGGAGGGTTCCTCGGTGATTGAGACCCCTTTGTGCCCCTCTCCCAATTCCTTACCACAAGAGAGAGGGCCATGGTGGTATAGCACCACCGACATCTGTAGCAGGCTGGCGTGGCGACCCTTGACGGAGGTCCCCAGCTCTGCCCACAATATTGCTTGATTATTGCATGTTTTCTGCTGGGAGAGCAGGAGCTCCTGAAATGGGACACGTGCGCCCCGAATTACCTTAATCTCTATGAAAGGAGTGCAGGAGCTCATGAGCTGGACGGGGTGTATTGTGGTAACCCCACATTGTGTAGAACCAGTGCAGGGGCGCAGTGCCCCGCTTATGGAAAGTGCTTCTAGATGATCCAGTAAGAATTACAGTTCATTGCAAAAATCTTGTCCTCATGTACGCTGCCTCCTTTTCCCCACTTTGTAACCTGATTATGTTTAGGTTGGGTTGGGGTGGCCCACATATTTTCAGGATCTGCCTTTTGTACAGGGGGAGGGTATGATCATGATACAGGCCATATGAATATGTTTCCTTCTATGGGCACTCACCAGGAGGTTGCATAGTACATGTGCTGTTCTTTTTATTGGCATGCATGGTAATGTTTTACCTGACTCAAGCAGCATGGAAATGTTACCTTTTTCTGCATTCATGATGATGTGTTTGTTATGACATGTACTGTTTTGGTGCTAATGATGACCTGACTACTGCTTGCTTTTGCAGAATACTAGTAACCTGTGTGATGCTCTGACAACTGCTTGTGTAGCAGTGTATTACTGATACATGTTGTGTTTGGTCTAATGATGTTTTATGCAATACAGTATATTTTTATATAACTTGTCGTAGCGTTTCCATTGCGGTGTATGTGTTGTGTCACAAGTGTTGCATGTGTTGTGCAAACGCTTTACACATTGCCTCTAGGATAAGCCTGACCGCTTGTGCCAAGCTGCCATGGGGGTGAGCAGGGGTTATCTTGGGTGTGTAGCTTCCTCGCCCTGACTGGAGTGGTGGGTTCTGCCTGGCTGAGGTGCATACCTGAGCCAAACAGAAACCCCATGTCTAACAGTCACTCCAGAAGAGCTGATTGGTGGCCTTTGGACATGTGGCAAAATTGATAAAACAATTGATACATACTCCATTAGACAAAGAAGTGAGAAGTATTAAAAAAGCGGAATGTACGAGGGCAGTATTTGAGGATAAGGTATTTCTTATTTGGATTCGGAGCTCAAACCTTTTTTATTTAAAATGGGGAGAGATCCTCGGAAAGGCCTGGAACAATCTCTTAAACAGTGCCAGGATAAACTCCTGGATGTTAGTGGTCCACTGGTGCGTATTCTGAAAATGGCTGAATGAGGTGTATTTTAATGACTCTCAAACAGATTTAGAATTGTTGAAAGGGCGGAGTCAGAGAGCGATTGTTCTTTTGTGGAATGCTAACATGAGTTTGAATACTGAAAGAAGAAAAGCTGTCTTATTCAAAATGAATCCCAAATTATGGGATCTTGCACTCAAAAAAGGTATTGATAATCCGAAAGGTATTGCTTTTTGAAGACAATATGATTAAGAATCTGAGTAAATACGTCTCAACCTGCACAGCTTTAGATAAAGCACAATATAACATGAGACACTTGTTTAACAATAGTGTTTTTGGAAAGGCAGACACAAGGGGACTTTCTGCTGGCTGAGGATTTCAAAGGTCCCATTATGCACAACGAGGTGGAAGAGGATATTCGAGAGGTGCAACTTCCTCCCTCTACCCTCAAGAAGGAAGATCACAATGAGGAAGAGGATCTAGAGGACGAGGTCAATCTTCAACTGGTGAGTATAGTGAATACTTTTGGTTTTTTTCTAAGAAAAAGTAGGAGGTTGTTATTGTTATTTTATAAAAGCATGGGACGCAATTACTCAGGACCCTTGGATTGTGAATATGGTTCTTGGTTAGGAAATATGTTTACAGAAATTCCATGTCAATACCAAGACAACTGATATTGAATGAGAATCAGTATGTGATTGTCAAAAAAAAGATAGCAATTCTTGTCTGACAATGGACAATGTTTCTGATTAGGGGGATGTTGGTCCCCTGGTCTTTCAGAATTGGCAAAAGAAGTTTGGCATTTATGTTTGGAGCAAAAGATAATTCTGAAAGCAGAGTATTTACCTGGGAAGGAAAAATTTTGTGCAGACTGGAGTTCAAGATATTTGAGGGATTACACAGATTGGAAACTTTGTCAAAGAGTTTTTCAGAGGGTAAATTTTCTTTGGGGTCCTTTGGAGATGGACGTATTCGCAAGCAGACTGACTTACCAGATTCAGAAACATTACAGTTGGTTGCCTGATCCGGGGGCTCTGGCAGTGGATGCACTCCAACTCAGTTGGAAGGGAGTGAGACCTTATGCCTTCCCTCTAATTGCCATGATTCAGAAGGTTCTACAGAAAGTGAGACAGGAAGGGTGCATTCTGGTGTTGATAACTCCTTCTTGGCCATCTCAGGCATGGTTCCCTATGGTTTCGGAGATGGTGTGCAAAATTCCATTTTACTTACCAGGATAAGGTCTCTTGATGAGTGTAGAAGGAGAGGACCATCCTATGATACTGTCACGGGTTTGAACCTTCTTGCTTGGAAGATATCAGGAGATATGCAGGTATGTCAGATCTTTCGGACAAAGCTGAGGAATTATTGGAAGAGCCCTGGGCTCCAGGAACCAGGCAACGATATAGAGGAATTTGGAACAAATGGGTATGTTGGTGCAGGGAAAGGGCTCTGGATCCCGAGGAATTCCCTCTAGGGGAAGTTGTACATTTTTTGGTAGATTTGTTTGAGAAAGGTTTTTCTTATAGAACTATTAATTGTTATAGATCAGCTTTTTTGGCAGGTCATTCCCAAGTAGAAGGACGAAGTATATGGTGCAATGTTTTAGTATATAGAGTCATGAAGGGTATTAGGTTAAAGAGACCACCTATGTCAAAATACAGAGAATTACGGGATATGAATAAAGTGTTACCTATGTTCATTTCGTGGCCAAGTAACAAATACTTAGACTTTTGAAGAGATTATCTATGAAATTAGTTTATTTACTATGTTTGATATCATGCTGAAGGGTATCAGGTGAAGGTGTTGGAGGTAAGTAACATGGTTTATGGTCCCTCTGGGGTACCTCTTGAAATTTCAAAATGAACTAAGACTCTCACAATTTCTATCTAAAATATGACTCATACAAAGATCTGTGTGTGGTACATTGTATTAAGGAGTATGAATTGAGAACTCTGGAAGTGAGACCTCATGGGGTAAGTCAATTCTTGATATCTTTGGTAAAACCATACAAGGCGGTAACCATGACCACTATTGCAAGATGGGTTAAATGGACGATACAGGAGGCAGGTATTGATGAGAATAAATTTAAAGCTCATTCTGTGAAAGGAGCTATGGCCAACAAAGTGTTTTGGAGAGATGGAAGGTTGGAAGATATTCTGAAAGCAGCAGATTGGTCTAATGCTTCTACTTTTGCTGATTATTGCAAACCAATTGAACATATGTCTAGAGTGGTGCTGGAGAGCTACCAACATGGAGAGTGGTAGCCTCTGGCCTTGTAATAAAATAGCAAATCTCATAATGTAATGAAAAGAGAAACTAGATTTCATTAAAGACACGGAGGCTGGCATTATCCCTCCTGCCACTCCCTTTAGTGTTTGTGTTTCTAGGAAATTAAATGAATGATAAAATTTAAATATGTAAGATTAATGTTTAATTTGATGTCATAAGAAAAAAATAGAATTGACAGTTGAAATCTTACAAGTTTTGAGATAATTCAATTGTAATGAATTTGTGTCTGTATGTTTGTTTTTTCAGATAATAATTAAGGAACAGTTTGTGTTGGCGGAAATTCATTTCTTTGGGAAATCTCCAATGGAATTATTTTCTGGATTCTGCAATGTAAAAGAGGAAGTGGCTGCAGTTCAGAAACTACTTATGGATTGTTGTATTCTATTCTAGAATGTTTCTTTATGATGTAATCTTATTCTTTTAAAAGGTGCTGCTTGGAGTGGCAATAAAGGTTTATAATGCATAATGCTAGCCTCTATGTCTGTAATGAAATCTAGATTCTCTTTTCATTACTTTAAGAGAATCTGTATTTTAAAACAAAATATATTTTCCAATGATTCATCTGTAAATCTAGATTTTTATGATTCTCTCTTATCAAATAACAATTTGAGGGAGTTAAGTTGAGGGAAGATTGTTTTTAAAAGGTAATTTTAGGATGATGTATTGTGTGTGTGACATCAGTGTCTCTGTAGTTTCATTGAGTATGTAAATAAATAAAGAGGACTGGACAACAGGCGACTTGACCACTATATATATAATGCCCTCCTCTCCCACCGGCCAGAGCACATAAGGACTCGTTTAAGTTTGATTGAGTCCAGCCATTTCATTATCGGACTAAGACAGTCTCCCAGAGTCTGTTTGAGCTGTTTACATAAGTCTGAGATTAAACAATTCTTTAACATTTCCAAATAGCCTAGAGACACAAGGGAGGGGTGCGGAGCTGGGGGGTGGGTGGGGAGATTGAGTAATATGGAGGGACAGGCCCCTGGAACCACCCTCTGAGGATTTGAGGTTTTTGGGGTTTTCACAAGCTTTGGTCGCTTTGACACAGATCCGGGGGTTGGAAATAATAACATATGGTCAGTGGTAGCAGATGTGGACTCCCCATCAGCCTTAGGGGAAACCACACTGGCATTGGGACGAGCCTTTGACCCCAGAGTAACACATCCTGTGATGGCAGCAGGTATCTCCCCGCAATCCAAGGTTAGCAAGAGGTGCATCTCCGCCAACTGAATTTCCTCATCGATAACCCCCACTGCTCACTCGAAAGAGCAATCCAGGGTGGTAGTTTTAGCACAGTTAGGTCTCTGCCCATCTAACTTCTGTTTCACCACACTGTCATAGATGCCAGGAAATTAGGACCAAGACCAAATTCAATAAGCCTGGTTCTGGAAATCAGGCAATTAGCCTATTAGAAAGCCCCAATGTGAACTGGATAAATGACCATAAAGACACCTATGCAAGAGAGATCACTTACTGTCATAAATGCCTCAGGTATCCAACCCATCAGTGAAGAGGGACCCGGGCCGGCCTCCACTGGGCCTGGATGGGCTCAGATGGGCCCACTCTTGGCCCAGTCACGCATCCAGGTGCGTCCTGCGTGCATCCCATGCTGTGGGAGGGCCGCTGTGCTTTTCTGGGCCGTGTGGAGTTACAGCTCGGACTCCCTAAGACTGTTGCGGGCTTATCCTGGAAGTCTGCGTGTCGGACAATAAAATGTCCCGCTCTGCAGGAAGCCTGTCGTGCTTTTCTGGGCCATGTGGAGTTAAAGCCCTGACACCTTTTGGCTGTTGCAGGCTGGCCCTTGTAGAGTTGTGGGCTCTAGTCCCTCATACCGGAAAAATTAATACACAAGCAGTGGGAGTATAGTTACTGGAACTGGCCATGAGCATGTGCCCTTGAGTTCTATTATTGCCAGGGTCACCTGATCAGTAGTGCCTGCATTGGATGGGTGTGGGTGGGAGGGGTAAAGATCCAGCCCTTGCGGAGGGCTGGCAAACTACTATGTGAAGAAGGGCACATGTGTGTCCAGCAGGTCACTACATTCCTCCTAAACGTTCTTAAAAATATAAACAAGTCCAACCAGTAACAATAAAATAAAAATACACACAAAACACCAACTAAGTCTCTCAGCCTCGAGAGGAAGTTCACAATATGGGAGAGGACAGGTGCAGCTGGGAGCACCCAGGTATCTCTGATAGCATCCATGATTTAACCAGCTCCTGCTGGGCATGAACGCTGTGTGGATGGAGTTCGAATTCTGTGACAGCCGGTTGGTTGATTCACAGTCCTCTCATGCACTGTTGCTCAGGCCTTTGGGCTCTCGTGATATGGTTGGTATTAATCAGTTCAAACTTAATGCATCGGGAGCATTGATGGAGTTTGCTGCAGAGACAATTCGTATAACATTCTGACTCTATGAAGGCCAATCCTGAAAAGACTGGGAAGACACCAGCAATGTTGGGCACCTTCCTCTGCAATCCAGGTGCTTCTTGGTACCCTGTCAATGGAGCAGCTTCTGGAACATCTCTTGTGTGGAGTTTCGCTTGAGGCCCTTTCAGTGGGTCGCCATGGGACCACATTGGCTGTGCTGGGCTGCATGTGGTCTGTCAGTGGGCCGCTGCAGGCTGTCCAACAGAAGCCACAGCCAGGTCATTCGTGCAACCCCAAGGATGGATGATACGTGGTCGGTGTGATTTCCAACAGAAACCAGGTGTGGGTGGACTCTCCGATAGTCTCTGGACAATTTGTATTTAGGTGTCTGTAGGTACACTTTCAGGTAGTGGCATGAGTCCTCCTTCTCTTCACCCTGTGATCTTTCACTCTTGCGCATCTTTGGCTGCCAGGTCTTTCAATGTTACAGGTCTGTCACACGATCTTCTCTCCTATCCCTTTCCTTCCTTCTTTGTGACTTGGCAATGTGCCACGCTCACATTTTGCTTGCTGTGATGTAACATCCGGCCACATCTTCACTTTGTGTGGATCTCTCACAGGTCCGGTCCTGTCTGAGGACTACGTGTCTTCCCTTTGTGTTGTAGTGGTGGCAGCTTGCTACTCTGGGGTGTGCAACTCTTTTCTCACCTGTCATGGGTCACTGGTAACTCTGTCTTGAGGCTTTGTGGAGGACTCTCCTTGAACAGCCTCTGGCCCACTGCGGGGCTGTGATGGGGGTAACCTCCTTTCTGCCTCCTCTTTACTCAAGGGCACAGTGCTTGCACCTCAAGTCTGCACCGTCACAATGCTCGGTCCTGCCTCGGTTTGTGCGGGCTTGACAGGGTTGGTCACTCCTTGTGACATTCTCCTTAACAGGTAAATGGTGGTCATTCAGTACTGGGGTTGTGTCTCTCTGGCTGGCTTGTGCACCCAATATAGGGCCAGATGTATCATGGAGGCCTTTTGCGATTCGGAAATAGCGATTTTTAAGAAATCGCTATTTCCGACTCGCAAAATGCCATGTATCACATTTGCAAATCTACAATAGCGATTTCTTAAAAATCGCAAATGCTATTACTGAATCGCAAATTGCGATACCGGCCCCATTCGCACCTATGGGCCTGTCCCATATCTGCGAATTTTTTGCATTTCCAAAATTGCGATTTCTTAATTAGAAATCGCAATTTTGGAAATGCAAAACCCCAGGGTGCTGGGGGCCTAAGGCCCCCTCTGCTGCACCCCAAAAATATTTTTTGGGACATGTAAGGTGCACACATGCCAAAAGGGCATGTGTGCTTTACATGTACATTTTAAAAATGCATTTAAAATGCATTTTCAAATTTTACACATGGTTACCACCAGGTTCAACCTGGTGGTAAATAGCGATTCCTAAATGCCCAAATCGCATTTAGGAATGGCTTCATACACATGTTAAGAAATCGCAAATAAGGAATCCTTATTTGCGATTTCTTATTTAGAGAGTCGCAATTTGCGACTCTCTAAACAGGGTCGCAATTTGAAGGAATCGCTATTTTAGGGATTCCTTAATATTGCGTTCAGAATGTCTTTCATACATTCTGAACTGGCTTTTTGCATTCGCAAACGGGCATTCGCACCGTTTGCGAATGCAAAAAACCTTGAGACATCTGGCCCGTAGTGCCTTGAGCGTACTTGTCCTCCTTGGTGGGTTATCTCTCCACCTGCGCGCCAGTGGCACAGATGATGGCCTCATTTGATGTAGAGCTGGCCAAATGAGCGCTGTGCCCATGGGCATGTGGAATGCGCAGTCAGATCTTAGTGTCCCGCAACTCAGTCCTTTCAGGTGCTTCCCCTCCAACATATTTGTGTGCTGCTGTAGGGCGGTATGACTGCAGGCAGTGGGGGTTCCAAACAAACCTTAACCTCTAAGGGCCAGATGTATCAAAGTTTTTTGCATTCGCAAACGGTGCGAATGCTCGTTTGCAAATGCAAAAAGCCCTTTCAGAATGTATCAAAGGCATTCTGAATGCAATTTTAAGGAATCGCTAAAATAGCAATTCCTTAAAATTGCGACCCTGTTTAGAGAGTTGCAAATTGCGACTCTCTAGATAAGAAATCACAAATAAGGAATCCTTATTTGCGATTTCTAAAGCACATGTATGAAGCAATTCCTTAATGCGAATTGGGCATTAAGGAATCGCTATTACCACCAAGTTCAACTTTGTGGTAACCATGTGCAAATTTAAAAAATGCATTAAAAATGCATTTTTTAGATTTACATGTAAAGCACACATGCCCTTTTGGCAAGTGTGCACCTTACATGTTGTTAAAAATTGTTTTGGGGTGCAGCAGAGGGGGCCTTAGGCCCCCAGCACTATGGACTTTGCATTTCCCAAAATTGCGAATTCCATTTAGGAATTCGCAATTTGGGACATGCAAAATATTCACAAATATGGGCCGACAGGCCCATAGATGCGAATGGGGGCGGTATTGCAATTTGCGATTTGGTAATAACATTTGCGATTTTTAAGAAATCGCTTTTACTGAATCTCAAATATGATACATTGCATTTTGCGAATCAGAAATAGCGATTTCTTAAAAATCGCTATTTCCGATTCGCAAAAGGCTTTTTTCATACATCTGGACCTACGTATGCTGTGGGTTTGTGCTTTGGTACCATATGGTGTGGCTGCTTGTAGCTCTATAGGTCAGTTGGTTTGGTGGGGAACGGTGCAGCTCTCTGGGTCAGTCTTGGCTCTCTTAGGGCCAGATGTAGCAAAGTTTTGCGAGTCGCAAATGGCCCGAATCGCAATTTGCGACCCTGCAAAATCGGAAATGGGATGCAAAAATCCCATTTCCGAATCGCAAAATGCGACGCAAGCCATTGCCGACTCGCAAAAATTGCGACCCCATTTTGCGACCCGCAAATAGGAAGTCGCAATTTGCGAGTCTCAAACCATATGAAATAGCCACTCGCAAATTGCGACTAGTCGCAAAAAGCCCATTTTGCACTTCCAATTTACCACTAACCCAGAGCAGGTGGTAACCATAACCAAAGTATAAAAGGAGACCCAGAAGGCATCTGGGTTACTCAAGATGGCAGAGATATATGTGATAGCAAGGAGGAGGAGAGCCCACGCTGCACAGCAGATGAGGAGGAGGAGGAGCCAGAGACAGGAGAAGATATACAGAACCAGACAGACACTTTTCCAACAAACTGAGGAGGAGATATATGATAAATACAGACTTAGCAGTGCAGCAATCCTAGATTTAATAGATCTACTCAATCCGCAGCTTCAACGCCAGACTGTGCGCGGCAGCGCCATCCCCACACATGTGCAAGTGCTATGCTCACTGTACCTCTTGGCCTCGGGTAGCTATCAGGGGGTCATTGCTGTGGCAGGTGGGGTATCCCAAAGTGCACTCTCCCGGTTCTTCAGAGCATGCCTAGATGACATACTCACACACATGTCCAGATACATATACCTACCCAGGAATGAGGCAGAAATCAACAGCACCAAGTTGGAATTATACAGAATTGCCAACTTCCCTCATGTAATAGGGTGTGTAGACGGGACACATATACAAATATGCCCTCCTGCAAATCTGGAATATATGTTCCGCAACCGGAAGTGTACCCACTCACTGAAAATCCTGGTGGTATGTGACGCCCATTATGTTATCACTGACATGGTTGACAAATTTCCTGGGAGTACACATGACTCCTACATTTTCAGGCACAGTGGGATGCATTAACGCCTAGAACGTGGGGAGTTTGGAGACGGATACCTCCTAGGTATAGCTGAATACACCTTGAAGACATACACACAGATCAATGTGGAACCCATCTATGCCCAGCTAACATTGTAAATTTTGTGCCAAATAGGTGACAGTGCATATGCACTACGACCATGGATACTTACCCTGTACCTAACACCCAGCAATGAGAGAGAGAGGCGATACAACAGTGCACATAGGAGGACCCGAAATATTATAGAAAGGACCTTTGGACTGCTGAAGACAAGATTCAGATGCCTCCACAGAAGTGGAGGTGCCCTCCAGTATGCCCCAATAACAGCTTTCAAGATTGTTGGCGCATGCGCTATACTCCACAACATTGCCACCAGACGTGGGCTACCTCTCACACCAGAAGACTCATTTTCGGAGGATGACGAGCAAGAGCTACCACATCACCAGCCTGGGGATAGAAGCATTGCAAATCAAGGCAGACAGAGACGGGACCACATTGCAAACCAATACTTTGGAAGGTACGTGCCAACTGTCACCACACACACGAATGTCACACACAGGGTTTGAATTTAAATGAGCTTTCAATAAAGGATGTTCAAGATACTGCGACCCTATTATCTATCTCTGAACATGAAGAATTTCCAATTATTTTTTCACAAGTGCTCATAGACTTAAATATTACACACAATGCCAGCATTACTAGTGGTCTTAAAAGTAAATCGAGATGGGTTCCAAGGCTCATTGGTAACAACAAATTGGATATTTTCTTTGACCTAGTCTGTAGAGATTTGGATAAGGTTAAACCACACTTTACCTGTCCCAGCCTGAGTCATGGGTAAAGGAAAGCTCTCGAAGAACTTAGACATAATGATGAAATAATTATTAGACCTGCCGACAAAGGGGGAAATGTGGTAATAATGAATACATGTGATTACGAGACAGAAATTATCTCTCAACTACAAGACACATCTTGTTATGAAAAATTTACATACAATCCTATTCCGGGTCTGACCAATAACATACAGAAGAAATTGAAACAGTGGCATGAACGGAAACTATTGGACAAAGATGAATACCAGTACTTGTTAGTGGCCACACCAAGATACCCGTGTATCTACACAGTACCAGAAATACATAAGCAATTACCATTCCCTCCGGGGAGACCGATTATTTCGTGAATCTCGGGGCCTACAGAAAGGATATCTGAATATGTAGATGTTTTCCTCCAACCTATGGTTAATAATTTACCATCATTCATTAAGAATACCACACATATTCTAAGTATTCTAAGTGACCTTTAATGGGATGCTGATATGACACTTGTCACTTTGGATGTGGTTTCTTTATATACGTGCATTAGACATGAATTGGGCTTGAAGGCAGTTGAGACATTTCTCAACAGACAATCAGTTACCCATTGGGAGCACTCTAGAATAATATTAGACATGATTGAACTTATTTTGAATAACAACTTTTTTCTGTTTAAGAGAGATTGGTTCAGACAGAAACAGGGAGTGGCGATGGGCTCGAGATTCTCCCCTTCTTACACCAACGTATTTATGGGATGGTTTGAGGAGAGGTGGGTCTGGGGCCCTAATGCCGCCAAATGGCACTCATACATTTTATATTGGGGTCGTTATATTGACGATTGCTTAATGATATGGACAGGGAATATGGAACAACTCACTGAATTCTGTGAGCATCTTAACGGGAACGATAAGAATGTACAATTTACATATCAGCATAGCAAACATTGTATTGACTTTTTGGATGTTCAATTATATATCGACAACAATAGAATTCATAGCAGGCTATATAGAAAATCAACCGCCTGTAACTCCGTACTACATGCTGCAAGTGCCCATCCGTATCATCAAATAACTGCAATCCCATATGGTGAAATGATTCGGGCAAGACGCAATTGTAGTGAGGACAAGGACTTTGAAACATGCATTGAGGATATGTGTCAATGTTTTGAACAAAGGGGATACGATAGACAAATCCTTAATGATGCAAAACGGCGAGTTAAAAATATACAAAGGGAATATACACTAAAACCTAAGAAACATATCATTGATAAGGATCGAGGAAAGGTTAGACTTATCATAGATTATATACAGAACGCAAAATTATTGCGTAAGTATATACGCAAACATTGGCATATTTTATCACATGATGATTCATTAAAAGACATTGTTGGTACTAAACCTGAGATCACATACCGTAGGGGTAAAACATTAAGATGTATCTTAAGTCCTAGTTATCCCTCAAACCATACTAAGGAGAATTGGCTATCATTTCGATTAATTGGTTTCCACAAGTGTGGTCACTGTAGTGTTTGTAAGTGGGCTAGTTGCAAAAGAACAGATTTTACAGATACGTTTAGAAAAATCTTTAAGATTACAACACGCATCAACTGTGGTACCTCCTTTGTGGTATATATGGTGCTCTGTAAATGCAAACGGTACTATGTTGGAAGTACAATTCGCCCATTAAGAATCAGGATAGGTGAACATGCAAGGGCACTTGCACATGAAGACTATAGGTACCCATTAATCGCACATATACTATCATGTGAACTACAAGGACGTTTCAAATAATTTGAGTTTTTTGGTATTGACCATATTGGTATCGACCCAAGAGGAGGCAATAGGGAACTGACATTGAGGAAAAAAGAGGCCATGTGGATATTACGATTAAAAGCTGTCGAAATAGGTCTCAACACGGATAGGGAACTTGAATACTTTTTGGACGACTAGGTGGTGGGATTCATTTTGGGTACTGGTATATCTTAAATGGGTACCAAATCAAAAGGTCGACACACATCTTAACCACCTATAAATGATTTTTAGATAGAATACTACCATGTTTCGTTTGGATTTAAGACAAACACATTTGTCTACACGGTGACTATATTAGACCAGTTACCGAGTTGAACCATTGTCCATATTATCACATTTATATTTTACTATATAATATGCTTTATATGTTCTGTATGATTTGTTTTTTAATAATGTAGAATAGATTACTGTTATTTTGTTATGTGCCAACATTATGTCCTGTCCTGTGGAAGTATCACTATCGTAGAAAATTGTTTGTTACTAAAGTATGATTATCATATATGGCTCACTTATCTCAAACCACAATACCATTGCGAGCACTTACTAACTCCCACTATAGTAATATTGCATATATTATAACCGAGTTACTATAGGCTCCTGATTTTCCCTTGGTACATTTTACCCATACATATAGGGTATGCCTATGAGCAGTGCAGTAAGGCATAATTCCAAATGAATTAAGAACATAGTAAACAAATCTTTCATCGTATGAAATCTATACCGTCAGATGAATCATAATAGTATTCTTCATGACATAGTACAGCGGAGATCGCCCATTGTCCTTCATCCGCTTAAAGTAATTACGTGATCAATATATTGTCTTCATCGGAATATAGTTACCAAATATAATTAGCTTGCAAACGGTGGACAGTAGTCCTTTGGATAATATATTATAACAGATTTCCGCCCATTGGTACTAACGTACTACCAATATGGCGGCTGGGATTAATGGTCCTTTCTCTATGTTAACTCACCATCATCTGAGTGCGCATAACCTTTTACGCCGCTCTAGTACTCAACACCCTGACTGTATTTAGGGAGGGGAGACGGAACCCATAGAGTTTGACTTGACACACAGCGCTACGCGTACTCGCGTTAGGCAGCGCACTCTACCATATTACGAGCCCGAATACAAATACACTAGTAGGTGAGTATATTGATGAATAAGGCTTTCTATTCTTAACTTTAAGGCTAGTGAATATTTTTATTTACTTATCAAATGGTAGATTTAACTATTTGTTACAATTTCATCAATCACTACACAAGTGGGTTTGGATTCTAGATATAGGGGGTCATTCTGACCCTGGCGGCCGGTGACCGCCAGGGTCACCGACCACGGGAGCACCGACAACAGGCTGGCGGTGCTCCCTCGAGCATTCTGACCGCGGCGGTTCAGCCGCGGTCAGAAACGGAAAGTCGGCGGTCTCCCGCCGACTTTCCGCTGCTCGGGTGAATCCTCCATGGCTGCAGAGCGCGCTCCGCAGCCATGGGGATTCTGGCGGTAGGGGGTGCCGCGGGCATGGGCACTGCAGGGGCCCCCGTAAGAGGGCCCCACTGTGTATTTCAGTGTCTGCAAAGCAGACACTGAAATACGCGACGGGTGCAACTGCACCCGTCGCACCTTCCCACTACGCCGGCTCCATTCGGAGCCGGCGTCCTCGTGGGAAGGTAGATTTGCCCTGGGTTGGCGGGCGGCCTTTTGGCGGCCGCCCGCCAGCCCAGGGCAAATCTCAAAATACCCTCAGCGGTCTTGTGACCGCGGAGCGGTATTTTGACGGGGGAACATTGGCGGGCGGCCTCCGCCGCCCGCCAATGTTAGAATGACCCCCATAGTTGTGAATAAACTTGACTTATTTTCGATAATTTATAATCTTTATGCTGTTCACTAACAGCGAGATTTTCGATATATATGCATATATAGAGGAGCGTACTCATGATATTTAAATAGATATAGTGGTCGGTGAGTCACACGCTAATTAACTAACAAGGTAATAGTTATTTATGCAATACATACAGATGGGAGGTTCTTATAAGTTAAACTTTATTGGTTATCTTGATGCATTGTGCATCTGGTTGTTTAATTGGTTTCTGTATTTTTTATAATAGATATCCGTTTAGAATTTTCTTGGACATGACATTAAGACATATAGAATACTATGTTTGGACATACTCAATATAGGTAAGAAATTAGGTAATACTATCAGGGGCACTATTAAGTAACAAGGTTAAGCACATTATTATGATTTATCAAGTTCCATTCCCTTAACTCTCACATATGGATTCATCCCTTTCTGTTAGTACTATCTTCGTAACTTCACTCTTGCCCTAGTGGCACATGATTTAGTAACGTAAGCATGAAGACATCACGCTGACAATGTTTGCATAAGGGAACTAAGTTGTTCTAAGTCACTGCTTGACTCTCTATCCCACCGTCTACAGCACAATGGTGATGATACCTATTTTTCTAATGTGAGCTGGGAGTACACTAACAGACACTCATACTTCCATTTATATCGCTCTGGTGGTGGCATCTACCTTTAATAAATACATTAGTAACTATAATAATAGATATATATACAATTACAGCCCTGACGAAGTCATTGGGATAAACCCAGACGAAACACGTGTTGGCTGGTGGTGAATTTGAAAAATAAATCAACATCAACAACGACGTTCATAACTCAATTTGGACAGAAGGACTTGGGACTTTTGAATTTGGACCATACCACAAATTTTGGAGCATCAACTCATATTATTTGATTACATTGGACATGAACATTGTTACTTCAGTGAAGGACGTTGATATATAAAATATATATGTATTTCCTTTTTGTTAGCAATACACAATATATGCACATGAGGAATCTCTATTCATGAGTACTCTGTTCTCAATTCTAGAATATTGTTACACAGTTATATAAAATTAATTGAGTGCCTCTTGTAGTTAATGGTGAAGTGGAACAAACAAGGAATTTAATAATGTGCACCAAAAAACTATTTACACAAACTACAGTTCAGGGGCTGTAATAGTCCACATGCCATGAGGACACATTAACATCATGTGCCTCAAGTCAATGACAGGGCGTAGCTCACACCCTACGCTGTGCTCGACCACCATGGCTGGTTCCTGGTGCGTCTGCAGTGCCCTGCCGTGCGCTACCACTGCGCAACACCCTGGTGTCTGTGGCAGAGACAATGCTAACAGTAGAGCACTCCTCACTGTCCTGCGGCGTGTCTGCCGCGCCCCTAGCCACCTGTCGTGCCTCCATTAGATCTACTGCGTGGCTAATACGTCCCAGCCCACGTGCCACATCACTGGCAAAGTGGCCCATGTCCACCTGGAGGCTGACCGTGCGCTGCGACAGCCCAGTGATGTTAACAGCCAGCCGGACGATGGAGGCAGGCATGCGGTCCAGCCGGTGGATGAGCTGCCGGTCACGGCGCCTTGCACCCTCTCTCTCAGTGATAAGTTCTGACACCAGTTGTCTCATTGAGAGCGCAAGGTCACCAACATG
Organism: Pleurodeles waltl; assembly: GCF_031143425.1. Lineage (NCBI taxonomy): Eukaryota > Metazoa > Chordata > Amphibia > Caudata > Salamandridae > Pleurodeles > Pleurodeles waltl. Next base: position 479,865,669 of record NC_090449.1, on the reverse strand, counting down.
GGTATTTAGCTGTTGCAGCTCACTGTGGACCAGTTGCATCCCTGTGGCCTGGTTACTTTCCATGCACCGCATGGCCCCTGAAATAATCCTTATCTCTCTTGTCTGAAGGCGCTGACCATGTAGGAGTGCAGCCTCGGTGGCGGACATGGAGGTGTCCCCTGCTTCACCCTGTGGCACTGGAGGGGCTTTGAGACGTCGCCTGCGACGCAGTGGAGGTTCTGTGTCCTCAACACTGGCACTGTGGCTGGGACCGGGTGCTGGCTCACTCTCCAGTATGGCCACTGGTGCATCAGGAGGGGACTGTGTTTGGGTGGTGCAGGTCCCTGGGGTGGCTGGTCCTGGGTCCTGTGCTGGCTGGTGGCTGACCTGTGGCCCCTGGACGCTGCAGCTGGAGGTGGTGTCGTGTGGGAGACCTGTGGGACATAGGGAAAACACTGTCAGTATCTACCATCTGTTATCAGCTTCCTAATAAACTGTTGCCTATCAACTGCCTACTTGACTACATTGCCCATAATGCACCATGCAGGTAGTTGCTACTCTGAAATGGAGCTATTTTGGTTGCGCATGCTGCTGTGTACTAGGTGGGTGGGGGTATGGCAGATATGGGTGTAGATGCATGTCTCATGGTACTCACCGGTTGATGGTCCTGGCGCTGACGTGTCCAGATCTCCTATCCCGGACACTGCCTCTGGCTCCAAGGTCTCCTCCACTCTTTCCTCCAAGGGTGTGGGTGGTGGTATGGTAGATGGTCCCCCTCCAGTGCCCCTCATCTCCCGGAGCCGCTCTGCCACCCTCTCCTTGGTCCGGGAGCGCAGGTCATACCACTGTTTCTTCAGTTCTTCGATACTCCGGTGGCTCACACCCAGTGAGTTGACCTTGTCCTGTATGTCACTTCATATTCGTTGTTTTTCCACCTCTGGCACACTGAGGGCTGCCCTCCCAAATAGTTTTTAGTGGTGCTGGCAGCATTCCTCAGTCAGCACCTCCAGATCTTTTTCAGCAAATTTAAATTTTCTTTTTCTAGGAGTTTCTGCCATTGTAGCTGCTTTTCCTCCTGTTGGCTGTTCAGCAGTTTAAAATGGGTGTGGTCCTCCCTCCTCCCAGGTGTATTAGTAAACTTACTGGCTGTGATGTCATCATCATGAGCCAGGAAGTGTTTTCCAGAGTGTTCTGCTGCACCTGCATTCAATTTGCAGCACAGTCGCAATTTGCGACACCCACTCGCAATTTGCGTTTTTGTTTTTTAGTGCGGTCGCAAAAAGCGACCCCGCAAACAGCGGACTCGCAATCTGCGGTGCGACTTCATTTGCGAGTCGCAAAATGATGTTGCTTTTTCTTCTAGGATACCATTTAGCTAGTCGGAAATTGCGAGTCGCAACGACTCACAATTTCCAACTCGCTAATTTTTTCCTACCTACATCTGGCCCTTTGTCTTACATCTTGGGCACACTTTCTGCCTTGCTGTTCTGGGTGCGGCGCTGGTGCTGCTCTCCTTGCACTGCCCTCACATCTCTTCTCTCATGCTGAGGAGCAGGGCACCAGGGGGCGCACAGCACACTAGGAACTTGTTGTTAATGCCGGGCAGCAGGGCGGCTTGTTGCCTGCATAAATGTTTGCTCCTCGGGCCTCTCCTCTTGCGAGCCACTTCTCTCGAACCAAGGCCGAGGTGCTGTGCAGGAAGCTACTACTAGGTGGCGCTGCAGCCATTCTTTTTGATGCAGTAGCAGCTTTCTCCGAACAGTGGGCCATACAAGGCAGCAGCTGCAAATTATGACTTGAACTGTCACTTCTGCAGCGTCGGCCCTAGGGTGTGCTGGACACTGATTTTTCACTGGCTAAGCCTCCTTGTAGTCTGACGGTGGCCTAACGCTAAGTGTTCTGTAGTTTATTGCTGTGGCTCCACTCTTTCTTCCATTAGTTCTCTGCTGCTGATTTAAGGTTGCCACAAGAGTCAGTCTGCTTTTCTCCAGGTGATGTCAGCAGATAGCTACCAGATGCCACAGAGGCTCCACTCGCGCTCGTATCCCAGACGTGCTGCATAAACCTTGTTGAGCAGTGGGTGACGGGGGCACTTTTGCTAGTTCTTCAGGCCTGTTAAGGGTAGCAGTGCTAAAACTCAGGTCTGGTTTCCTCCCCACCTTGCTTCGCTTGCATTACTCACTCATGCCCGATGAGGCCACCACGTTGCATGGTTTGTCTGTGGCTACGCAGGGCTCACCCTCAGCTGGAGCATGCCATAGGAACGGTGTTGAGGCACGAGTGGGCAACCATCCTTGTTGCCATTGTGGACCTTAGACCCGATAAATTAATACACAGACAGCGTGGGTATAGCTACTGGAGTTGGCCACGAGCCTGTGCACTCAGGCTCTTTAATTGGCAGGGTCACCTGTAAAGTACAGCCTTATGGGAGTGGCAAACTACTAACTGCAGAAGGGTTTGAGTGTGTCCAGCAGGACCATAAAGTCCTGGTGGTCCACGAGTTGGACAACAAAAGAACATCCCTTTAAAGCTTCTTGTTACAGCTTAAGCTCTATAGACATTAAGTTTATTTACCTACACAAAATTAGAGACAAGTTGTTTTAACAAGCCCACCGGGCTGGCAGATGTCTCGCTGGTGCAGAAAGAATACTGAAGAAACAAAACCACAAATGGTGTCCTCTGTAAGCATTCTGGTGCCTAAAGTAGTGTGTCCTACCGGAGATGTATCTTGTTGATGTAAGAGTTTTCATTCACCCACTGTTTGTGTTGTTTGGCATACCTGTTTTTAACCTGAGTGTGGATTTTTAATATATAATTCTTTTGATTGGTTTTTACAGAACTCCAAAGGCAAAATGCAACATGCAGCAAAACAAATACTGCAGTACACACCTTTGCCTCCTTTTAGGTAGGGTTCCAAAGATTCATCCAACAGATATGTCTGATGCAAGTCATCCTACTAATCCCAACTCCATACTCACACTCTGGGATGTATTTGGTGAAATGTATCCCAGTAAGCACTCCCATATTTAACATGCTTTTTCTAGCACCCGTCATTTTATAGATCCACTCCTCTGCATCAGTGGAGAAGCCCATGCACCTTAATTACTCAGCAACTGCTGGATTGGACAGTGCTCTCCAATACCATTATGAGTTATATTCCTTTTAGCAACCAGCAGACCCAAAAACAACAGTTTCTGCCATCACTGTCCATTATATGTATGGGGGGTGGTTTGTGTTCTGTTATTGTAAGCCACTGTCATGCTGCCCTGTTCTTTGTCCCAGAGAAAAGAATAGGCTAATAATTGTGGTTTTACTGTCTCATCTGGACTTATTCATGCTGTACATAACCATAGACGAGACGTCTGTTAAGGCATGAATGGGCATACTATTGGCTACAGGGTCTTTGATGACAGCAAATTATACTGATATATAAAGAAGTAACTGCGGTAGTAAAGAAATAGCGATTCTTCAAATGCATAGAGAATCTGAATTTCATTAAAGACACGGAGGCTACCATTATGCATTATTCATTTAATGTCACTCCACACAGCACTTAAAAGATCTTATACCTCATAAACCTTACAGAACAGAACTGACATAACTAATAATAATTCCCAGCACAAAACAATGTGCCTCTCTGAAGTGTGCAACTCACTCCATTCTTGATGGATGGCTGAAGGATTAGATATCCCTCAAAAAATAAAGACTTTGTGTAGCAAACCACTTTAATGCCAGAAAATTACTGGTTATTATCTGAAAGAAAGTGAAAAATATTAAGACTCAACCTTAAGAAAGTCTAAACAAAAAGGTGCATCAATAACAACTAACACTGGAATGTTCAACTGAAAATGAAACATTTTCTTAATTCTTTTGATGTATTTAAAACTATAATTCTTTTTTTTATGAGAGAATTTTAATCCCTAAACACCCAAAAAAGGGAAGGGAGGGTGGGATAATGTTAGACTCTGTGTCTATAATGAAACTCAGATTCTCTTGGCATAACATTTGTAGAATCGCTATTTCATTACAAGACCAGAAGCTACCATTATGTATGTTGGTAGCTCTGCAGAACCACAATCATGTTTTGCAAAGGTAGAAGAGTTAGACCTGTCTGCGGCACTCAAATATCTTCCAATTTGCCACCTTTCCAAAAACACTGACTAGCCATAGCTCCTCTCACAGAGTGAGCTTGAAATTTCTGGAAATCGATACCAGCCAATTGCATAGTCCTGTTTACCCACCTTGCAACAGTTGCACAGGTAACCGCTTTCATAAACGTAATTAGGAGCTGGTCAGTGCCATCCGGGTGGACTCACTCATTCTGGAATAAAATTTCATCATGCAATTTACAACACACAGGTTTTTGCATGAATCAAACTTTGGGTAAAATATAGTGTCAGACATTGCCTTTGTTCTCTTAACGATCTCAAAAGTAACGCCAAAAGCATCATATAATTTGAAATCCGAGACTCGATGACAAGATATTAAACAAAGCAAGGATGATAATTTTATTGAAGGTCTTTTCAGGTCTAAGTATCTATTACTGAACCAAGAACAAAACATAATGGGAACTAAATTTACATCCCATAGGGTTTTATATCTAGGTCTAGGAGATCTCTTTAATTTGATACTCTTAGTACTCTACAGATGATAACATTTGTTCCTACGTTCCTGCCATCTACCATATTGGGTTCTGCAGAAATCGCAGATGTATAGCAATTAATCATTCTATAGCTAAGGCCTCTATGAAACTGATCTACGAGAAAGTTGACCACCTCGACTAAAGGAGCTTCAATGGGATCCAAGTCCCTTTCCAAGCACCAACGTAACCACATTCTCCATATCCCTTTATACCTGGAAAGTGTTCCTGAAGCCCAGGACTCCTCAAGGAATTCCTCAGCAATTCTTAAAGACCTGACATTTCTCACCAACGTAACCATCGTCCATATCACTCTATAACTGGAACATGTTCCTGGAGCCCACGATTCCTCAAAGAGTTCCTCAGCTCTTCCTGAAAGAACTGATGTTTCGCTAGATCTCCTGATATTTTCCGAGCAAGAAGGTTCAAAGTCCCTGTCAGAACCAGAGGATGTTCCTTTCCATCTGCGCCTTTCAGCAGACCTTATACAGTGGGAATAAAAAAGGGAACGTTGTAGGCTAACTTCAAGGTCATTGAAACCATGCCTGAGATACCCAAAAGGGAGTTATTAGGACAAGCAAGCATCTCTACTGCCTCACCTTCTGAAGAACTCTCTGAATTATTGCAAAGGGTCGGAATGCATAAGCATTGTTCACTTTCCAAGTCTGCAGAAACGCATTTTCTGCTTGAGCACCCGGGTCCGGCTCCAACTAAAGTACTTCTTCGGTTGAGAGGCCAGCCTGCTCGCAAAGAGGTCTAAATCTAAAGGTCCCCAAATCTGATTAATTTTCCTGAAATAGGTCTTGTTCAATTTCCAGTCACTGAAATCCCTAAAGAATTTTGAATTCCAATCCGCAGACACATTTGTCTTTCCCAGCAGATATTCTGCTTTTAAACTGATCTTGTTTTTCAAGCAAAACATCCAAAGTTTCTTGGCTAAGTTTGACAGGTCTGAGAAGCCCGTTCCTCCTAATCGATTTATTTAAGAGACTGCAGAAACATTGTCCATCTTTAACAAATTCGCACTTCCTTGCAAACAATCTTTGTAACTCTAATGGACACACAGACCTGCAGTCAACTCCAAATAATTTATGTGATATGATTTCTCTGCATACGACTACAACCCCCCTGTATCCAGTGCACCCAGACATGCACCCCAACCGTGTAGACTCAAATCTGGCCCCAGAATGAATTCTGGGGTGCATCCAAAGACTGCTCTGCCATTCCAAGCATCCAAATTCGCCAACCACCAACTCAATTTCAATCTCGCTTCCTGATCTAGAGATATTTTGTACCTATACCACAAACCTTCTCAAAGTGCATTTGCTTTTACTCTCTGTAATGTATGATACTGACGGGCCCTGGAAAAATATCTTGGATAGAAGAAAGAAGGCTTAAAAGTCTGGCTAGTTTCCGCAGAGTTAAAGATTCTCTTTTCAAAGCAAATCTTAACATTTTACAATTTTTTTAATCTTTTTTATAGGTAAGAGTGGAACCATGTTCACTGTATCCACTATAAAACCTAAAAACTCAGGGGATCTGGACGGAATGAGGAAAGATTTCTCCTTGTTTATTATGAATCCAAAACATACCAGGAGGGACATAACCATGTGTACATCCTTCAGAATCTGAGTCTGGCATTGGGACATAATCTTGATATCATCCAAGCAAATGATCATATGCACACCCCACTCCCTGAGCTAGAAAGCTACAGCTCTCATCACCTTGGTAAAGCACCATGGTGCCAATGACAGTCCAAGCTGTAATGTGCGGAATTGGTAAAAATGGCCCTGCCAAGTGAACTGCAGGTAGTGCTGACACCCCTTGGCCATTGGAACGGTAAAGTAGGCATCCTTCAGGTCAACTTTTACCAACCATTCCTCCTCCAGTAATATACCTCTCAAGAGAAGGATTCCTTACATCTTGAAATGTCTGTATACAAGGAACACGTTTAGGTCTCATAAGTTTATCACAGGTCTCCACCCCTTGTCCTTCTTTTACATTAGAAAAAATTGTACTTACAAAACACTTTTGGCCTAAGGAAACTTCTATAATAGAGCCCTTTTGCAACATACTTTTTTACTTCCTCTGTGATGACCTCTTGTTGAACTGATGTTAATTTCAATTCTCTTGAAGAAACCTTTTCGAAGGATATCTTCAGGAAATCTATCTTGAAACCCTTGACAGTCTCTAGCACCCAAGGATCCTGAGTAATTGTTTCCCAGGCTTGGGAAAAAAAAAACTTAGGCGGCCTCCACTCTTACCTGGGAAGAGGAACTTAAAGTTGTTATTGTACTCACCCTTGTAACTGGGTGAGCTTTGTCCACAACACCTGCTCTTTTGTGGTTCTGATATGGCTTCAGCCAAAGCCAATGTTTCTGAAACAGCACCACTGGAAACCTTGGCCGGCAGAAAGTCCCCTGCCAGCCTGCCCAAAAAAACCTGGGCTGAAAATGTTGGATTGCACCTTATCTAGGGCAGTAAGGCCCATATTTATACTTTTTGACCCAAACCTGCGCCAGCGCAGGTTTGCATCAAAAAGTTTAACACCAGCTACCGCCATTCCAACACGCCAGCTGGGCATCATATTTAAGGAATGACGGTAGCCTGCGCTGCGGCCTGATTAGCGTCAAAATAAATTACTCTAACTGGGCAGCAGAGGCGTAGGGAAGTCTGGGGGTTGTGCATCAAAGAATGGTGCAAGTCATGTTAGAGTAAAAAAAAAAAAAAAAAAGACTTTAACCTGACTAGCGTCATTTTTTGATGCACAACCCCCACGGAAATGACTCCTGTCTTAGCAAAGACAGGAGTCATGCCCCCCTTCCCAATGGCCATGCCCAGGGGACTTCTGTCCCCTGGGCATGGCCATTGGGCTCAGTGCCATGTAGGGGGGCCCAGGTTAGGCCCCCCATGCCACCTAAAAAAAAAAATGTATTACCTCTACTTACCATAGATGGCTAGGGTGGCAGGGGATGTCACTGGGGGCAGGGAAGGGCACCTGTGGACTGCTTCCATGGTCAGAGACCATGAAAATTAGCCCACAGGTCCCTTAACACCTGCCCTGACCCAGGCGTTAAAAAATGGCACAAATCCGTCTGGGAGCCATTTTTTAAAGCCTGCCTCCTCCCGTGCGTCAAAATGAAGCGGAGGATAAATAAGGTGCACATGCCTTAGAGTCATTTTTTGGACAGGAACACCTACCTTGCATATCATTAGCGCAAGGAAGGTGTCCACGCAAAAAAATTACTCAAACTCCATGGATTTTGGCGCTAGACGGGTCTAACGCCAAAGGATAAATACGGAGTTGAGTTTGTGCCAGATTTGCGTAAAGAAAATGACGCAAATGTGGAGCAAAAAGAGTATAAATATGCCCCTAAATGTTGCTGCCTGTTTGCCTATGGTATTTATTATGTCCTCATTGAATAGGAGACCCTTGGGGTTTTCAGATGTTTTTTTCTCTGCGAGATTCCCAAGTTTAGGTTTAATCTTCAAAAGAACTACCCTACGCCTCCCTGCATTGAGGCCACCATTGGCATTCCCTAGGAGAACACATGCCTGTTGGCTACAACCCCTGAGGGGTTTATGTCCAGAGGAAGGTCACTGAATTTCCCAACGTGATCTAGAGGCCACCATTCGGCACTCCTAATGGTACTTCAGTGTCTAATGGTATACGGAGAAAACATTCCTTGACCCAGTGGGTCTCTGACAGTTCCCTCTGAGGTAGAGGTAACTTCAGTTTCAATAAAAAGTTAATCCATATAATAATCCCCTTGATCAAGATCTAGCACATACTCATCAAAGGGTTCCTGACCCTCGTGTTCCTCCTCCCTTATGTCATTGTCCTGATCATCATTAGGGATAGAAGAATCTGTTGTGCCACAGTGGACACCTTTCAATTTTGTGCCGCATAGGACACAGATCTTTTTTTAAGTGCTTTGACCTCCCAAACCTTTTGAGGTGCTTTAGCCTCCCAATCTTTTCGAGGTGCTTTGACCTCCCAATCTTTTCGCGGTGCATCAATCTCCCAATTCTTCTGAGATGCTTAGACCTCCCATTTTTTAAGGGGTCAAGGCTTGTTTCAATATGCTTTAGTTTTCTCTTTCTCTTACCACCTCTATTCATATAGTGCAAGTCCCCTTCTGACCCACCTTGAGATTCACAATCTGATTCTAGAGGTCTTTTATTGCAACTACTTGATCTAAAGTCTTGCATACAAAAGGGCACATCTCTTGCTGGATCAATCTCTTTAAATTCCCCTCCTTAATTCTAATGCGGGAATAGCAGGGATCTCTGAATCGTGCTCTGAATCTTGCCCTGACATCTTGGAAATGAGTTACTAGAGGAAATTCTAGAACGTTATAGTTTTTTTTTTTTTTTACATATTTTTATTTGTATTTTGAACAAAACACACACAAGTGACTTCATGATGATCCTGCCCTCCCCAACTCTAACACTCCCTCCATCCGTATCTGCTCACTGCTTACATCCCCATTGTCGAAGTTTTAAGACTTCTGTGACCGTGGTGTGGACTCACGTGTCGAACTCAGCAGTTTAATTTTGTCCTTGATCCCCTTCTTCGTTGAGCCCTACTCATGTTGTGGAGGAGTTCAGTGATTCAGATTCTGGCTCTTTTAGTCAGTCCATCAGGCGATCCCAGGTTCCAGCCGTCTCTATTAGGATGTAGCCCCTTGCTGTCTCCAGGTGTAAGGTCCTTCCCTCCACTTCCGCCCATCTTAACAGTGTATCCCTCCATCTACCCAGGTGTGGGCCCCCTCGATCCTTCCAATGTATGGTGATTTCTCTCTTTGCTAGAAGTAAGGCTAGGTCTATATATTTATTTGTTACATTTTTGGCGTTGTGGCGGGGAAATTCTCCCAGTAGGGCCACCAGTGGCGAGATAGGCAGTCTCTGTTCCGTCACCTCTGCAATGTTTTCGAACACTCCCTTCCAACAGTGCTTAATTTGTGGGCACCCCCATAGCATATGTGCAAGGCTTGCCTCCTGCTCAGTACAATGGTGACACACACCATTCGCCACATCAAACACCTTAGATATTGTCAGAAGATTACCCATTAAATCAAACTTCCACAGGAGCAGATGCCTTTTACCCAACTCCCTCCAACAGATGCGTGCTCAGACTTTAACTGATTATCTAAACCCTGCATCTGCTAGGGGGAAAGGTGAATGGGAATAGAAAAAAAGAGACCACCTCAAGAGCCAGTTCCAGCCTGTGTTTCCCACTTGAAGATAGGATATTCAGTGTGTGTCTCTGCTCTGAGAACCTGCACCTTTCTTCTTACCGGGATTTCTTTAAAAGAAGGACCTGCAGTAGGGTGATTTGAACATAGATAAGTACATTCCGTCTGCACATTCAACTGTTCAGTCATTCACATTTACCCAATTCTATCGATCTCCTAACCAGGATCTTTTGAGAGACTAGCCTCTCTCTAAGAGAACAATGTTAACTTAATATCTTCTTTTCTCCAGGAGTCAGAGGTCTCTAAGGTTCTCTGGAGAACAGTTTAAAAGTTCACAAATATACAAACTACTAATGTTTTTTACAGGAAACGAAAACTCCTTCTCAAGGTTCAGTTTTCTCAATCACAGTCTCTAGGAATTAGTCTGAACACTGAGGTTTGTCTCTAAAACTGACAAGTCTGCAACGCAAAGAGTTCTTGAATATATATGAACACATATATTGACAAGTCTGGAAATCATACAAAAGGATTCCTTACTGCAGTTGCTTGAAGTTCTGTTAAGCCAAAATGAATTCCCCTCAGAAAGTCAATAGCCAGTTGTTGGAAGAAGGAAAAAATACAGCTTCTTCAAAAGGGAAAAAGTAGCTGTGTGCACACTGTAACAAGAGAAAGAATAAATTACTTAAAACTTGAAGAATTCTCTATGAAACGAAGCGTCTCAGGAACACTGCTCATTCTCCTTAGGATGACAGTTGAAATGCAGAGCTCCCAGAGAGAAACAGATGGAAGGAAGCTTCAGCACGAGGCTAAGGTAGAAACACTAGAGCGCTGACCTCACTAGGATTTACGTCCACCATCTTGAGTGGCAGTTAAACCTGAAGAAGCTAGTTTTAAGAACAACCTCCGCAAGAGCCACTGGGAGTGAGGATGCCGCTGCAACCACATGGGTACAAGGTAAAGGTGAATTGTTTTTGCTGAGGGAAGAACTTAACAACGCTGGCAATAGTTTTCCTGACAGATATCTTTTTGGGCGTGAGATATGCCCTATGGAATACATAAAAACGAATCAGTTTGAAGCGAGCATTTCTAGATACAGTATAGATGTATGATGTTATTCCGGCCCACTGATTCTCATCTATAGGTATCCCAATGTCTCCCGCCCAGGCTAGTCTTAAAGTGTCCAGTGGGAGCAATGTGTCTTTTCTCAGCACTTTATATAAAGTGAATACGGCCTTCCCTTCTCCACTAATAGTGCATATAGCCTGACATCCCGCATGTGTAGGTGGTTCCACTGCCTCTTGTTTCCAGTGTTGGTGGATGATGAGGAGAGGTCGAAATTGTCCACAAGGGCTTCAAAAGACAAAAGCTCCCCATTTCTATACAGATCCCCCATTGTGGAGACATTGTACTCCACAAGTCGCAATATTTCCGCTAGAGCTTGGCCTCCTGGAAGGGTGGAGAGTCCAGTAATGGGTATTTCAGGTGCATAAGGCAAGGCGGTTCTAGTGCGCTGTAAACTGCGTAGCCAACAACTGCGCAGTGTGTGCATGCCCAGGGGCTCATAGGGTGTCGCCGTCTTAGGGTTTAGCAGGAGCCGAAGCAAGCCGTCTTCGGAATTCTCCATTTGATGCCCCACTCCTGGAAGTGGTGTCGCCGTATGCATCTCCTGTGCATCTCCTGTGCGAGCCATTGTAACTGGCACGCCAGATAATAGAGTGCCACATTGGGCGCTCCCATCCCCCCCTCATTGGTGGGTCGCTGCAGTTGAATCAGGGCCACTCTGCATCTGCCTGCTCCCCAGATGAAGCTGATTATTATGGAGCTTATCTCCCGAAATAAGGAGCAAGATAGAATTAGTGGCAGAGTTGTAAAATAGTATGTTAATCTGGGCAGGGCCACCATTTTGATCAGTCCAATCTGCTCCGCCACCAATAATGGAAGCATTTTCCAGAACAGGACATCCACTTTTAATTTCCGAATCGCCTGACCCACATTACCCTCTAGTAGATCCTCTGGCTTGTGCTATATTTGTACTCCCAGGTAACAAAAGGTGGAGGCCACCCACATGAGACCACATCTGTTCCCCACCGGAGGAGCGCCATTCCTCAGCAGGAAGATATGGATCTTTGCCAGCCCAGAGAGTTCACCGAATTCCCCCATCAGCCCCACCACCCCTGTCAATTCTGTATCTGCATCATGTAGGAAGAGCACCATATAATCCACATATAGTGCAATTCTCTGAGTTCAACCCTCGACGCTTAACCCCATGAAGTAGTCAGAGGCTCTATTGCTATGACAAATAGTAGGGGTGGGAGAGGGCAACCTTGTCTGGTCCCCCTGCCCACTGCATAAAGCTCTGATATTGTACGACCCATCTGGACACGGGCCGTTCGATTTGTGTATAGTAATTTTGTCCCCTTGATAAAACCCTGTCCCAAGCCCATCTGCTCCATCACTTGGTATAAGTAGTCCCATCTGAGACTACTAAAGGCTTTCTCTATGTCAACTGCTGTAATCACTGCTCTCTACAATTGTGGGGACTGCTGTTGAAGGACGGAGATTAAGCGTCTAATGTTAATTGCCATATCATGGCGAGGAATTAATCCGGTCTGATCCGGATGAATCCACCTGGTCATGTAAGGTATATGGCTACTCCATATTTTGTAATCCATGTTCAACATGGATAAATGGCGGTATGATCGCACATCTGTAGCAGTGCGCCCGGGCTTTAGGAGTGGTATAATTATGGCTTAGTTTGTGGAAGGGGGCAGTGTTCCTGTCTTTAGCGCCTCTGAATCGAGTGCACTAAGTTGAGGAGCTAGTAACTCATTATATGCGATGTAAAATTCCATTGGGAGTCCGTCTGCCCCCGGCACTTTGCCCCTAGCCATTGCCTTCATAGCTGCACTAATTTCTAAAGGGGAAATTACATCTCCCAACACCTGATGGTCTGTCTCTTCCAACTGGGAAGGTTGAATCTCTTCCAGGGTTCTCAGCTGAGCATGAGATATATCCTCCGCAGGAGAAGCGTATAGCAAGGAATAATAATCTGTAAAGCTGACATTTATTTCCCCTTGCCTGAATAGCCAGGCCCCCCTTTCATCCTCAATCTCCATCACTAGTGCTGTTGAGGAGGGGTCGAGAGCCATGCCAGAAGAGCACCCCCTTTGTCCCCATCTGCATGCATCTGGGTCATATAATTTTTATGATCAAAACATCTCAGTCGTTCGATTGCTACCGCAACCTTTTCCTTAGCCTCTGTAATTATGGGGGATAGTTCTGGAGCACCTGGTCTCTCCTGTTCCAGCGCGCTCAGTCTACCTTTACTGTCCTCACTTTCCTTCTCAAGCGTCTTCTTGACCCCCATTACCCTGGTCATACGCTGACCCATGACTACCGTTTCAAAGGCCTCCCATTCCACCGTGCGAGAAGACACAGTTACCTCATTCTTCACAAAATAAGTCTGAATCGTCTCGCCAATTGACTGCCGAAGGCTCCATCTTCTAGTGTTTCCATTCTGTGCCGCCAGTCCGGTATTCAAGGGTGCTCCATGTGCCACGCTAAAGTAAGCAATAAAGGATTGTGATCTGAAATCATGCAGCAGAGGTATTCTTCAGCGTGGGACATGCTGTTGACTTCGGGTGATGCCAAGAAAACATCCAGTCGGACATGGAGATCATGTAAGCTTGAATAAAAGGAGTAATCCTGTTCCATGGGATGTAAATGTCTCCAAGAGTCTATGAAGCCCCAGTGTTGTTGCCAATCTGTGAACGCCTTGGCCGGCCGATGTGTAGGGAATCATAGCAGCAGGGGGTGCGATCTAACAAGTTCCGTGTTAGAGACACAACTGAAGTCTCCTCCGATAATAGTTGCCTGAGTGAGCTGTGGTCCTAGTGTATGCAAAAGTGACTCCAAAAAGGATCCTGGTTCATGGTTAGGTGCATAAACACCCCCTATTGTAATGTCTCTTCCCTCCAACCTTCCAGAGATCAAAACATAGCGACCCTCTTGGTCTACTGATTAATTTGTCTTTTGGAAGGGGACCCTGGGCCGGATCCATAGGAGGACTCCTCTAGCGAATGCTGAATATGTTGTAGCATATACCTGCCATGCCTAAGCAGTTTAGCGACCACCAGCCGGTGTCCTGCACCCAGTGGCAGGGACCGGGACGGTACTCTATGGGCGTACTCAATTGCAAAGTATGGAGAGACTCCATCAGGAGCTACTTCCTTGCGTATCCATTGTTCTAGGAATGCCGTCATATTTGCTGCTTTCTCTTCTACTTTTCCTGGGAGACCCACTAGTCACAGTTTGCTTTTTCGCGCCGTGTTTTCTGTATCTTCCGCTCGGGTCTCCAAGGTTTTGATGCAAGCTATAATTTCAGACAAGGTTGTATTCAGCTACTGGCAATTTGAGGTAAGTTGTTCCAGGGACCTTTCGTTTGCAGAGACTCTGTCTGATAGGCGACAATGATTGTCCCTTAGGAGGTTCAGGTCAATGGTGATCGTATCTATTTTCAGCTCCAGGGCCTCCCGGGATGCCGCTATTGCCTGGAGAATCGTGTTGAGGGTTGTTTCTGGGGGCAAATCCCAGTTTGTAACTGCCTGTTCAACGCCATTGCCCTAATCAAGCGGGCCCATCGCGGCACCCCGGTCCGTGCCTTCTCTCTTTTTCATCTTGCCCATTGTTCACACCGGTGGGCAACCGCTGCATTCAGATGGCTCTGCGGGTTGTTCTGATTTCAGTATTGTCTTTTTTTTTTTGGGGGGGGGGGAGGTCATACCTTGTTGTTGCTGTACTTATTGCACATCTCAACAGCCGCCTTGGTGCACTGTGCCACAGGAGAGTGGCGCCTGATTCAGGGGGCCTGTCCTGCTGTTCTGCTCTCAGCGCATATCCTCTCTTTGTCCGAGGAACTGGGGTTGGGGACTTGCTTCAGTGTCTTACAGCAGTAGCACCACGCTGCAGGGGCTGTCTCCTCACGTCATCTCCCACTGGTGCAGGTACTTCACGGGGTACCCCCCTGGCCTCTGCACCCCCCTTATTTTGCTCCGAATTAAGCTGTTGCGGGAGGGGTCCGATTTACCTACCCCGGTATATGGAGCATCACTCGTGGCCTTTCTCTCTGGGCGGTGCCGCTGCTGCCCCACCCGTGCTCACTCACCCAGAGTCCAGTTACAGAGGAGGGCATGCATCACCGCCCAGTAACCCGTCAGCTCCCGCCACTCCTGTCTCCGCTCCCCACTCCTCGGGCCTCTCGGCTCCCTCCTACCATCACAGGCAGCTCCATACCTCACCTGGGGTCCGTCCTCAGATTTGTTCCCGGGGGGACAGCCACGATCCACCAGTTGCCACTTCATAGATCTCGTCCAGGCTTCTCAGTCTCCTCCACTCTCGGGTGTGTGAGGCAGCCGCACAGCTTGTGCCCGTGCGCCATCACTGCTCTCGGCGTCCCCTTCCAAACATTCTCCGGGCCACCAATTTGTACTACAGTCGCGAGCCCCGCTCGATCCGCGCTGGTCCGACAAGACAGATCCAGGCACCGAAATTGCTCCGGAGGGACGCAGACTGTATCTACACAGGGAACGGGCAATCCGTTCTGGGTCTGGATTGGCCGGAGATTTAGGATCCTGTCTAATGCTGGAGGCCACTGGGAGCTTCACTCTAAGCGTGTTACTCCATCCGCCCCAGGCCACGCCCCCCCCCCCCCAGAAAATTATAGCTATAGGAGGAATACTACAATATTTGTACGAAATAAGGAGAGTATCCCTTTAAAATATATATGTAATATAGGAAACATTTCTTGTGGATGCAATGGATTCTAACAGCTGATCGAAGACACTGCAACTGTCAAACGTCAGTTGCATGACAGTGACTGTAACTGCTGCTAAGGCGTGGCATAGAGAGCTGAGGCATCATGCCACATGGGGGACCCACTCCAGCATTATTTAATCCGACACATCTTCTTGAGAGACGTGATGGAGGAAAAATAAAAGCTGTTTGTGAAAGTAGCCTCTTTGAGGCAAGTGCAGGCCCAGCAGCCGCACGTTGGAGAACTGGAGGCCCTCAAGATCTCTCCGTGTTCCACACCCACCAGAAAGGAGCTGCGTAGTGGACTCGGAGGCCTTTAAAAGCTCTTCATCACCACGCCTGCGTGAACCGAAGTTGGTGTTATCAAAGCAGGTGCGCACCTCGCTCTCCTTAACACGGTAATAATTATAGACGCATTGGAATTTGAGCAAAGAGGTAACCGCTCTCAAGTGCGATAAAATGGGTCTAAAGTTTAATATAAAACATTTCCAAAACCTGGAAACCACTGAAACAGTCTAGATATATAAAACATCAATCTCGGTACATCTCAAGCAAACAATATCAGTATAGCTAAGACACAACAAAATGGAGATACCTATCTGCGAGGAGCAGCATTCAAAAGAGACAGATTGTTGTGTGCTGGCACTCATCATTCGTTATCTGAATTCTGCTCTAGAATGTTTACTTTATGATATATAAGATATTTTAAGTGCTGTGTGGAGTGGCATTAAAGGAATAATGCATAATGGTATCCTCCGGTCTTGTAATGACATTTTATGACTTACAGGATACCTTCAGATATATGCTTGTGCTGTTTACATTGTGAATTAAGTTTATTTTACATTGTTGGGTTGTGCCTTTGGGAATTTGGATTCATTTTAAAGGCAACTCCAAGAGCCCTCTGACCTTTCAATTTTATCATGCATCTGAGGTCTTTGTTTATTTGAAAGCAGTGCAAGGACTGTGCCTCTGCTGGGCTTCTGTGAGTTGCCCAACAATGCATAGTACACAGATGTAAAATTACAAC
The DNA here is from genome assembly GCF_031143425.1 of Pleurodeles waltl. Lineage (NCBI taxonomy): Eukaryota > Metazoa > Chordata > Amphibia > Caudata > Salamandridae > Pleurodeles > Pleurodeles waltl. Next base: position 479,849,015 of record NC_090449.1, on the reverse strand, counting down.
TGTGAACTCTGCTTTGCTCATTGCTCTACTGCCTTTTTCATCTATGGAGAAAGAATAAGCACAGTTCAATATATTTCCATTACATATGGTGCCCATGGATAGTACAGGTGATTTTGTACAGTTCCAGGCTTAGCTTCAGCACCGTACGTTCCAAGCTTCATTCTGACATGGTGACAGTAGGAATGAAAGTTGAATTTGATTAGTCTGGGGCTCTATCATGTTATGGTGTGTTGATTTGTATAGCGCTCTAATCACCCGCTAGCATATCCAGGCACTTGAGCAGGAGGGTAGGCATGTGGTCCCAATGGAATTATTCGAAGAGCCATGTCTCCAGATTCTTGCAAAACTCAAGTAGAGAGGAGGAGGAGGCTCTGATGTGTTGTGGGAAGTTGTTGTATGTCTTGGGTGCTATGTAGGAGAATGAGCGATCTCATGTTCTGCATTAGTGAATGTGGTGTGGGGTGTATGTACGCAAGTGAGTGAAAGCTTGAGTGTAGGTGTCTTGATGGGTTGTGAAAGTGTATGTGGATGTTGAGATATGCAGTTCCCGTATTGTGTAGGGCTTTGTATGTGTCCATAAGAATTGGCTTTGTTTGTTGTATGGGGAGCCAGTGGAGCTCCCGGACGAGAGGTGGGATGTGGGAGCAGTGAAGGAGATTGGGTATGAGTCTTACAGCGGCACTGTGGGTGGTCTGAATTCTGTTCAAGAGTTGGTTGGAGATTCCGGTGTACAGTGCAATTTTGTAGTCAAAGCTTGTGATGGGTGCTTGTGTGACAGTTTGTCGGATGTTATGCTGGAGTCACATTAAGATTTTTTGTAGTATTCATAGGTTATGGAAGTAAGCAGAGCTTACTGTGTTGACCTGTGCTGTCATGTTGAGCTGGTCATCTAGGAGGATCCCCAGATTTCTGTTATGGTTGGTGGGTGCTGGAGTGGGTCCAAGTTCTGGTGGCCACTAGGTGTCGTCCCATAGGGAGTTCTTGTTTTCAAAGGCCAGTACTTCAGTCAGAGTTCAGTTTCAAGCAGTCATGAACCTGTTCTATTTCAGTGTGCCTACTTCAGCGTGCAGGCTCAATATGGGACCATGCATCAGTTTTTGCTCAAATTGTGCTGTAGCACATACTGAGAAACAGAGAAGCTGCTGCCTGTTCATTTGTATGAACTACAAAGTCTACTCCGCGCAACATCTGGGCTTACTCAAGCACTGTATTTCCAAACTACAGGGAGGCCCAGCTCAGTCTGCAGTTTGTTTCAGTGATGCTGGGGTTCTGTCACCTCTAAGGGCCCAACCATCTGCACCAGTATGCCTTGCCCTCCCCTGCATTTACCGCAGGTCCTGCCTGGACGTCAGGCCAGGCTCCATCTTTTCATCAGTTCACTTTGCATCGGTGGGGTTCTAGCAAGGTGTGTTGTCATCACTGCTCCAAGCCTCGGATGCCATTCAGGCGTGGTCCCCAGTCTTGCACCATCAACGATGGCCCACGCCTATGTTAAGAGGAATGCCTCTGGGCCTGCGTCATTCCTGTCTTACCTCGACAAGTTCAGCATATGTCCACATAGGCCCGACCTCATTGCAGGTAAGGGAGCCCCACTCTGGTAGCACTTGGCCACCACCCCTGCTCAACCTACTGCGGAGAGCAAGACCATTACTAGAACTGTTCAGGGAAGTCACCAATAGCAGGGTTGTCCATGCTTAAATGAGGCATGGCTCAGAGCCTCAGAGCCTTGCGGCCGCAATTCTGGGCTGCCAAGTCCCCCAACTCATTGGTTGTGGATTTAATGCATTGCTTAACTACTAAGTTGCATCTGTAGCAAAGATCGCTGTAGCTTTGCCTGGAGACGGCTACCAAGGAACCCCATGGCTTCAAGACAATTTGGAATGCTGTAATTGCCTGGAGATGGTATTGTTGACTAGAGAGAAAATCATCTTGCAAGTTATCATGCACTTAAGTGTGTGTGCATAAATATCACTTTGTTTATCCGTCACTGTGAAGCCACGGTCTACAGTGCATTACTTGATATGCTTCTTTGGGGTTTATCTTAGATTAGGACAGTTAAACAGTCAGACTGTAACACATGTGAAGGTCCCTCCTGAACCATGTGTGCTACCCTTCATGCCTCATGTTTGTGCATCTTTATCAAATGGGAGATGTTCCATTTATAAAGGCGCCTGTTTGTCTGGAACTGTTTTGGGCAAATCAGGCTGTTGCGGCTTTTAACTGCCTGCCTACAAATTAAGATAATATTATGTCACTGTCACCCAGAAGAATGCCGTACTTAAACATCTAGTGGCAGTGCAGTCACCTTGGAATGACTGGCGCTATTAGGCTTCAAAACTAGGGGCCAGATGTAGCAACATTCTGAATTGCGACCCGCAAATTGCGAGTCGCAATTCGGAATGTTGGATGGTGTCCCTGACACCATCTGCGACTCGTAAGGGGGTCGCAAAGGCCCACCTCATGAATAATCATGAGGTGGGTCGCAATTTGCGACCCCCTTGCGAGTGGCGGCCCTCACAGGGATGGTGGCCTGCTGCGGACAGCAGACTACCATGTCTGTGACTGCTTTTTAATAAAGCAGTTTGTTTTTTTGTAATGCAGCCCGTTTTCCTTAAAGGAAAACGAGATGCATTACAAAAACGAAAAATGAAAGTTTTTGTTTCATTTTTTCAGAGCAGGCAGTGGTCCATAGGACCACTGCCTGCTCTGAATTGTTTTTTGCAGTGCCATTCACAACGGGGAAGGGGTTCCATGGGGACCCCTTCCCTTTTGCGAATGGATTACCACCCATTACAAAAGGATGCAATCTGCGATTGGTTTGCGACCGCGTTTGCGGTCACAAAGCAATCCTGCATTGCACTGCGACTCGCAATTAGGAAGGGATCACCAGGTTACCGAATCGCAAAACGGAGTTTGTGCATTGCAAAGTGCTTTTTGCACGTCGCAAACAGCAAAATTCCCTGTTTGCGACGTGCAAAAAGCTTTGTACATCTGGCCTTAGAAGTGTTAGAGAACAGGTAATTGCACCTAAACAGGAATTATATTGAGGATCAAAAGGTGGAGTCCTACATGGAGTATACTTAAAATGTTAGGAGCAGTACTGTGTAGAGTTGTTAAGCTAACATGCAGGTTAAATTTACCTTCACCACTTTTATCTTGATCGGGTAAGTCTACAATTCCACGGGAGCAATGGGCAATAATAAGAAGTTGTATTAACAATAGTATCAGGAGATGTAAGATACTTGATGAGAACAAATGGTTGATTTTGGTCAATTAATTGGGGTGTCGGGGGAAAGGGCTGAAAACCACAGAATTGAGCCATTAAAGAAGGGTAGAAGAGACAAGGAAACCGAGTTTGCTAAAGTGTTGAGGCAAATATGTGATTACTATTGAAAGAAGGTTATAATATAGAGATATATGCTTTATTGTAAAAGTTGAAAGGAAAATAAAACTGTGAATGGGTATGTGGTGGTGTTAATAGGAGTGATTGTAAATTGCAAATTCACTGTGTATATTAGAAGCCAATTAATTATGAAGACATGCAATCCAATAGCAAATGACCCCAGATTAACGTAGGGGATTACCATTGTCCAAGGGATAGAAAGTAGGTTGAAATGTGTTAAAACTTAAATGAAAAGAAAGTGAGTAGAGATGTGAATGTTAAACGGTAAAGTACAGGTTAGAATGAGAAGACGATTAGGGTCAAAGGGACACACGAAAAGTCTGCTAAAAGTGCTAAGGATGTACAGTTTGACTCAAAGGTGTGCTGTAGATTTGATAATACAAATCATACAGCGAATGATAAAAATGTCTCACATGAAGGAGTGAGTGTGAGGAGCAGACAGTAGGTACATTTGGCCAGTGTGTGCCGCAGTGGAGGAGTTAATGCAAAATGAATGTGTGTGAACTGTAAGTGTGATCCAGTGGGAAATTGAGGTACTGATGTCAGTAAAAGTAATGATGTAATTTTGTCAGTAACTGATTTGGCTAATGAAGATCTGGTTCCAGAGCTGTATTGTGATTTGTTAATTCATGGAGTTGTAGCTTTAGCAAAGGTGGATTCTGTCTGTCTAGAGTATACCCACTCTATTACCATGGGTATACACAAAAAAGAAGCGAGCTTCTGAAGATTCCAAACCATCAGATATTCACACTCATGAGAAGAGATTGGGTCTTTTTCCCATATAAGTTGGGTTTGATTAATTAAGAGTATAGTGAAAGGTGGGAAGATTTATGTTGCCAAGAAGTGCAGCATCTAGCTGACATGGAAACATCAAGACTAGCTGAGTATTAACCACTTCACTGCTATATATATATATATATATATATATATATATATATATATATATATATATATATATATATATATATTTTCATGGGACGTTATGATTACATATATCAGTATGGAAAGGGCCACCATTTTTTATGTATTTTTTTGTCAGCTGATGGGGCCATCCTCCTCCAGTTTGGGGGGGAAGAAGTTTACTGGTGCCCGATTCTTTATGGACACATAAAAACTTAATGAACAGGGTGCCATGTGCTCACTTCCGCACAGGCATATTGATATGCATGTGACATAACTAGCGACATCAAAACCATCCAATGGGCCTGGAGGGTATTCCCTAGCGCCTCCCAGGTCCTCCCAAGGATCACACTGGTGTGCAGGTCTATAGGTGGTGCAAAGGGCAGCTACTGCTGCCATTACTCCTTTCTAGTCAATACCGACAATCTAAAGCCACTTTTTCTGCTGGGGGGGATGGGAGAAAGTGTGGGAGATGAAGCAGTCCTCCAACCACTCTCTCTCCTAGCAGCCCTACAAACCCACTGTTATATTGAAATAGTCGATGTGTATAATGACACAATCACATATACCAAGAACATCACATCTCTATTAGGTAATCCACCCAACATAAACTCTCCTTCAAAATACGTGGTCAAGTAGGCTCTGAGACCTCGGCCTGAGATTACTGACTGACAAGACACATGTGGGGCAGCACATGGCTGGCAGACAAATGAGCTAACAGGAAACTCAGATTACTGATAGGCACTGCAACACCACAATGGTCCCAGGAGATTGGCCCTCACAAAACACACATGGCTGGATGGGCATGCGCATTCCCAAACACCTGAAAGTCATATGCCACATGAAGCTAAAAACACACAGTCAATCAGAACACAGCATGCACAGCAACACACAGTGATCATGTGCCCCTCAGTCTGGACATCTGGAAACGTTCCCAGCTGGCCTACATTGTGTCCTCTCAAGGTCGAGGACCACCTGCATTTGTTATCAGGACCTTATTTATGACTCCATGACAACTGTTCATATCATTCACTCCAAATGAATGCTGTAATTGTTTTATTGTACCCAAAGAAATGTATAAACTCTGTGCAGGACAAATTTTCTTTGAGACAGTCCTCAGACTCCAGTTCTGTAACTGTTCTCCCAGCCATAATGTTTAAATAAACAAACTGTTCCTGCTTTGCCAGACACCACTTGTTTTTCATTTTTTTCAAGGTAAATTCACATTTGAGCAACATTTGGGCGAGACAGCTGGAAGCCGATTGGTTCCTTGGACCCAACTGCGACCAAAGGAAGGGGACCCCGCCCAGACAGATTCACATTTGCACAACAAGATGAGCGGACGCTGCAATTGATTGGAAGTTCTGCTGAATCCGCGGTGCAGAGGTCCGTCCTGAAGCTGCTGACAGAAGAGAAAATGACTACATCAGAGCCTCAGTCCCAGCATTTTGCGAAGGGCAAACTACGAAGAAGTGTAACCCGCGGAAGTCATCTTTTTTGATAGTCAACACGCCAGGAAATGTAAACATTGTCTGACTTGATTAAATATCGATTTGCTGCTTGTCACCTGGGTATGACTCCGGGGTGACTGCTTGGACTGCTGGACATGACACCAATGGTATGCATAGGCTCTGGGTCTGCTGTAGGACAGGCTTCTCAATTTTGTGAGGTGTCTACCGCTTGGACGGCTGGGCGTTATACAGATGGTATACATGGGGCCTGTGTGTAATACAGGACTGAGGCCTCACTGCCTGGACCACTGGGAATGACACACATGGTACACATAGGCCCTAGGTGCAATATAAGGCCTGCACCTCAATCTTACTTTTAGTCTGAAAGGGTTTTTCAGTGCCACACGTTTCTTGACACTATTGACATCTGAAAGAAGTGAGAGATATTGTTCGCTTGGACTGCTGGGTGTGACAGAGATGGTACGCATGACCCACTAGGTGTGATATAGGGTGTGACTCAGACGTTAGGGAAGAAAAAGATTGGGATGTAGGAGATTAGGCATAGGTTGTTGGTGTAGGAGGCTGACCTGGGGTGTGGTGGGTACCTATGGTACCTACACCTTATACCAGGTCAAGCTATCCCTTATTAGTGCAGTGTAGTCAGTATGTAGAAGCCAGGCTCTCTAGAGGTAGCTGTGGATTAGCAGCCAAGGCTTTTCTAGGAGACATGCAAAGCTCATGCAATATCACTGTAGTCACACTTAGGGGCATATTTATACTCCGTTTGCGCCGAATTTGCGTTGTTTTTTTCGACGCAGATTCGACGCAAAACTAACTCCATATTTATACTTTGGCGTTAGACGCGTCTAGCGCCAAAGTTCATGGAGTTAGCGTCATTTTTTTGCGTGAACACCTTCCTTGCGTTAATGATATGCAAGGTAGGCGTTCCCGTCTTAAAAAATGACTCCGATGCATATGCGTGGGATTTATACTCCTGGGCAAAAATCACGCCCGGGAGTGGGCGGGTCTAAAAAACCCGCATTAGCGCCGGATTTTATAGCCTGGTTCAGGGCAGGCGTTAAGGGACCTGTGGGCTCAGAATGAGCCCAGAGGTGCCCCCCCATGCCCCCAGGGACACCCCCTGTCACCCATGCCCACCCCAGGAGGACACCCAAGGCAGGAGGGACCCATCCCAGGGACATTAAGGTAAGTTCAGGTAAGTATTTTTGTACACACAATAGAAAACACTCAGTGTAACAAAAATACTTTTTTTTGGTGACACAAATACCAAAAATAGCATAGAGGCTACACTTCCTTAGGAGGTAAGTAATACACAAATTATATACACTAATATGCAGAACCAGGCAGAAAAACTGTTAGAAAACAGTGCAAATAGTGAAAATCACAATAGGGAGAAACGGCCTTAGGGGGAGCGCAAACCATATACTAAAAAAATGGAATGAGAAAGTTGGACCCCTCCTAGGTAAGTGTAGTGTATAGAAGGGAGCTGGGAGTACTAGAAAAGCCCAAAGGTAAGTACCACAACCCACCCTAGCGACGAGAAAAGCAGGAGTAAATCTCTGTAAATTCCCCAGAACACACACACACAGAAGAGAAGAAGAAGAATACAAAAAACAGAAAAGACTGCAAGACACCAAGAGTGGATTCCTGGACAAGAGGACCTGTGGAGGAATGGGACCAAGTCCAAGATGCACAGCAGAGTACAGGAAGAGCAGGAGCCCCTACCCAGCAGACTGCAGGTGCAAGAGATGAGTTGACGGTGGCGAAGGAGAGTTAGCACTGTACCCAAGAAGACGAAGTCGAGTTCCTGAGGATGCAGGTGATGTCCTACAACAGAAGGAGTACTGCAGTCAGGTTTGCATCTTTGGATTCCACCAACAAGGCTTGGCACACGCAAAACTCAGGGTTAGCGGACAGTGGAGCTGACAGGGACCAGAAAGGACCAGGTGGACTCTGTAGGAGGCTGGTCTGGTTTGTAGTGGGTACCTAAGGTACTTACACCTTATACCAGGTCCAGTTATCCCTTATTAGTAAAATGTAGGCAGTGTTCTAGCAGCTTAGACTGTCTAGAGGTAGCTGTAGCAGAGCAGCTTAGGCTGAACTAGGAGACACGCAAAGCTCTTCTAATTACCACTATAGTCACACAGTACTTATACACAATAAAAGACAATACTCAGTGTTACCAAAAATAAAGGTACTTTATTCAAGTGGCACAAGGTCAAAAATATCTTAGAGGCAATACTTCTTCTGGAGGTAAGTATTATACACAATATATACACCAGTAACCAAAATCAGGTAAGTAAACAGTCATAGGATAGTGCAAACAGTGAAAAACAATAGATTGCAATGAGCCTAGGGGAAACACAAACCATATACTAAAATAGTGGAATGCAAAAGTTTGATTCCCTCCTAGGCAAGTGTAGTGTGTAGACAGGCGCTGGGAGTGTAAGAGAACACCAAAGGTAAGTAGAGTACTCCACCCTAGAGACCTGGAAAGCAGGAGTAAAGTACAGGAAGTTTCCTCAGAACACACTACAAGTTGTGGTGAAGGATTATGCAAGAACCAAGTAAGACTACAAGCAACCAATGACGGATTCCTGGACCTGAAGACCTGTGGAGAGAGGAGACCAAGTCCAGAAGTCGACGAAAAGTCCAGGACGAACAGGAGCCCCTGCCATCCTCAAAGAAGGTGCAAAAGTGGATTCTCCGGTTGCAAGAAAAGTACAGAAATGCACCAAAGAAGATAGCTGTGGGTTCCTGCTTGGTGCAAGAGATGTCCCACGTCGAGTCGTTGGATGCAGGCTGTTTGTGTTGCTGGATTCTGCCAACAAGCTTCGGTTCACGCAAGAAAGCGTGTTGCGTCAAAGAGGAGCTGTCTGGACCCAGGAGGGACCTGGGGGTCTCAACTCAGACTGAGGAGACAAAGGGGGCTCTCAGCACTTCAGAGAGCTCTCAGAAGACCAGGCAGCACCCACGGGAGTCCCAGGACACGGGGACAAAGCAGTTGCAGAGTGCGGTCATCGCAGCACTACACAGAGGGATGCCACGCCACCGGAGAACAACTCAGGGATCTGAGCGTCGCAGGATAGAGTGCTGGAAACCTTTTGGAAGAAGTGCACAGAAGCCCAACGAGCTGCAGAGGACGCGATGCACAGGGGTACTGTCTGGCAGGGGGAAGGAAGCTCTTACCTTCACCAAATTTTGACAGCTGGACCTTTGGACAGTCAGGATCACTTCGGTCCACCACCTGTGTTCCTGGGATCACACTCGCCGTCAGGAGAGGAGTCCCAGAGTACCGGTCGTCATTACAGAGAGGTGCCTGCTGAAGCAGGGAATTGACTCTGTCACTCCACGGGAGATTCCTTCGGTTTTTCTGGTGCAGGGTGAAGACAGGCAGTCCTCAGAGTGTGCACACCCTGGAAACTGTTGCAGTTGCTGGCTGGAGCTGAAGTTGCAGGTCACAGGAGCCTTCCTGGATACTTTGTTGCAGTTAAAGCAGATCCTGGAGCAGTCTGCGGTTGATCTGATGGTCAGAAGCAGAGGAGTCCTGGTGGAATCTGAGGAAACATCCAGAGGAGAGACCCTAAATAGCCCTGAGAGGGGGGTTGGCTACCTACCCAGGGATGCATCTTTCAGGAGTGGTCTCTGACGTCACCTGCTGGCATTGGCCACTCAGATGCTCCGAGAGGGTCCCCACACCTTGGAATCCAAGATGGCTAATGCCAGGGACACTCTGGAGGAGCTCTAGGCACCACCCCTGGGATGGTGATGGACAGGGGAGTAGTCACTCCCCTTTCCTTTGTCCAGTTTCACGCCAGAGCAGGGACTGGGGGTCCCTGAACCGGTGTAGACTGGATTATGCAAGGAGGGCACCGTTTGTGCCCTTCAAAGCATTTCCAGAGGCTCTGGGAGGATACTCCTCCCATGCCTGTAACACCTATTTCCAATGGGAGAGGGTGTAACACCCCTATCCTAAAGGAAAAGCATTGTTCTGCCTTCCTGGGATTGAGCTGCTCAATCCCCAGGAGGGCAGAAACCTGTCCTGTGATGTGGCAGCAGCTGGGGCTGCAGTGGAAACCTTAGAGAGCTGGTTTGGAAGTACAGGGGGTCTGGAGGTAAGTATTATACACGGTATATACACTAGTCACCAAAATTAGACAAGTAAATAGTCATAGAACAATGCAAACAATAGGAAATGCTATAGAATGCAATGGGAGAAAATAGGTCTAGGGGCAACACAAACCATATCCTAAGAAAATGGAATGCGAATCACGAATTCCCCTATAGACAAGTGTAGTGTGTGCAGAATCGCTGGGAGAGGAAGAATACAGTAAAGGTAAGTAAATTACCCCACCCCAGAGCCCAGAAAAGCAGGAGTAAAGTACTGCAAGTTTCCTTAGGACACACTACACCTCGTGATTGGGATTTTGCAGCAGCCAACCAAGTCTGCAAAGAACAACTGCTGGATTCCTGGACCTGAAGACCTGCAAAGGAAGGAGACCCAGTCTAGAAGTCGAAAGAAGTTCCAGGAAGGACATGAACCACTGCCAAACCCAGAAGAGGGTGCAAAAGAAGAGTCCCCGGTTAGTTGAAGACTGCAGGAATGCACCCTAGGAAGATGCCAGTGGGTTCCTGCATGATGCAAAAGATGTCCCACGACGAGAAGATCGTTGCAGATGAGATTTTGTGTTGAAATTCGCCAACAAGCCTTGGCTAAGACAAAAGTGTGTTTTGCATCAAAATGGCAGTGGATGGACCCAGGAGAGACCTGGGGGCCTCAACTCTGTGTGAGGAGGAAGAGGGGGCTCTCAGCACTTTAGAGAGCCCACAGGATGCCATCCAGCACTCCCTGAGTCGCAGAATCTGGGGACAAAGTAGGTGCAAAATGCAGTTGATGCAACACAACAAAAGAAGGTCCCACGCCGCTGGAGAACAACTCAGCGAGTTGAGCATCACAGGATGGAGTGCTGGGGACCTGGGCCATGCTGTGCACGAAGGAATTTTGCAAATGGTGCACAGAGGCCTCAGGAGGTGAAGAAGACACAGTACATAAGGGTACCGTCGCTCTCAGGGAAGGCAAGGTCTTACCTCCTCCAAATTGCATCAGCAGGACCTCAGGACAGACTATGTCGATGATGTCCACCCTCTGTGTCCTTAGGAGCACGCTCATTGCTGTGAGAGGAGTCCAAGGGTACCGGTCGCCGTCTTGGAAGGTGCCTGTTTGGAGCAGGGAAGTGACTCCGTCACTCTACGGGGGATTTCTTTGCCCCTTCTGGTGCAGGATGAAGACAGGGAGTCCCCAGAGCGTGCACACCATGGAAACTGTTGTAGTTGCTGACTTGGAGCTGAGGTTGCTGAAGAAAAGTGTCTCTTGTAGACACTTTGTTGCAGTTACAGCGTTTCTTGGAGCAGGCTGCAGTTGATCCGAGGTCAGAGGAGTCTGAAGTTGTTGCAGAGGATTCCTGAAGGAAACTTGCAAGCAGAATCTGAAGAGAACCCACAGGAGAGACCCTGAATAGCCTTGAAAGGGGGATTGGATACCTTATCAGGTATGGACCAGTCAGGAGGGGTCTCTGACATCACCTGCTGGCACTGGCCCTCCTGAGTGCCCCACACCTTGCAAAGCAAGATGGCTGAAGTCTGGGATACAGTGGATGAGCTCTGGGCACCACCCCTGGGGTGGTGATGGACAGGGGAGTCATCACTCCCCTTTCGTTTGTCCAGTTTCGCTCCAGAGCAGGGGAGAAGGGGTCCCTGAACTGGTGTAGAGTGGTTTATGCAAGAAGGGCACAATCTGTGCCCTTCAAAGCATTTCCAGAGGCTGGGGGAGGCTACCCCTCCCCAGCCTGTAACACCTATTTCCAAAAGGAGAGGTTGTAACACCCTGCTCTCAGAGGAAATCCTTTGTTCTGCCTTCCTGGGACTGGGCAGGAGGGCAGAACCCTGTCTGTGAGGTGGCAGCAGCTGTAGCTGCAGTGCAAGCTTCAGAGAGCTGGTTTGGCAGTACTGGGGGTCCATGGTGGAGCCCCCAGGATTCATGGAATTGGCTCCCCAGTACCAGATTTGGAATGGGGGGACAATTCCATGATCTTAGACATGTTACATGGCCATATTCTGAGTTACCATTGTGAAGCTACATATAGGTATTGACCTATATGTGCTGCACGCGTGTAATGGTGTCCCCACACTCACAAGGTCTGGGGAAATGGCCCTGAACTATGTGGGGGCACCTTTGCTAGTGCAAGGGTGCCCTCACACTTAGTAACTTTGCACCTAACCTTCAGCAAGTGCAGGTTTGACATATAGGTGACTTATAAGTTACTTAAGTCCAGTGAAAATGGCTGTGAAATAATGTGTGCACTAGTTCACGCAGGCTGCAGTGGCAGTCCTGTGTAAGGGGTTTTCTGAGCTTCTTATTGGAGGCAAAAGAAATGCTGCAGCCCATATGAATCTCCTGGAACCCCAATGCCCTGGGGACCTGGGTACCATATACTTGGGACTTATAACGGGAGGTCCAGTGTGCCAACTGAAATTGTTAAATGAAGTCACTGGCCTACAGTGACAAATTTAAAAGCAGAGAAAGCATAAGCACTGAGGTTCTGATTAGCAGAGCCTCAGTGACACAGTGAGGCACTACACAGGCTTACACATCAGGCTTACACATTAGGACATAAACTATGACCAGCAGGATCCCAGCGAGACAGGCAAAAACATACTGACATACATGTGAAAATGGGGGTAACATGCCAAGGAAGATGGTACTTTCCTACACAACCCCCCCAAACGAGAGACAATAAGGCTAACCTTGCCAAGAGGAGTCTTCATTGTCTAAGTGGAAATATCTTGAGAGTCCATCTGCATTGGAGTGGGTACTCCCAGGTTTATGTTCCACTGTATAGTCCATCCCCTGTAGGGAAATGGACCACCTCAACAATCTAGGGTTTCCAACTTTCATTTGTTTAAGCCATAATAGAGGTTTGTGGTCTGTCTGAACAAGAAAGTGAGTCCCAAACAAATAGGGTCTCAGCTTTTTCAGTGCCCAGACCACAGCAAAGGTCTCCCTCTCTATGGTAGACCAACACTTTTCTCTAGGGGTCAACCTCCTGCTAATAAAAGCAACAAGTTGATCCTGGCCCTCTGAGTTAAGTTGTGATAGTACAGCCCATACCCCTAATTCAGAAGCATCTGTTTGGGCAATGAATGCTTTGGAATAGTTTCAGCTCTTTAAGACAGGTGCAGAGCACATTGCCTGCTTAAGCTCCTCAAAAGCTTTTTGACAGCTAGCTGTCCATAATACCTTTTTAGGCATTTTCTTGCTGGTGAGGTCATTAAGAGGTGCTGCAATGGAGCCATAGTTCTTAATGGACCTCCTGTAATACCTAATGAGACCTAAGAAGGCTCTGACCAGGGTCTGAGTTGTAGGGGGAACGCAGTCCATAATGGTCTGAATCTTCCCCTGAAGTGGTGCAATCTGTTCCCCACCTACCAGGTGGCCCAGATAAACCACTTTCCCCTGCCCTATCTGGCACTTTAAGGCCTTGATAGTTAGGCCTGCCTTATGCAGGGCCTCCAAAACTTTCCAGAGGTTGACCAGGTGATCATTCCAGGTGGAGCTAAAGACAGCTATATCATCCAAATATGCTGCACTAAAAGCTTCCAAACCTTGGAGGACTGTATTCACCAGCCTCTGAAAAGTGGCAGGTGCATTTTTCAAACCGAAGGGCATCACTGTGAAGTGATAATGCCCTCCTATGGTAGAAAATGCAGTTTTTGCTTTAGCATCTTCTGACATTTTGATCTGCCAATACCCTGCAGTCAAGTCAAAAGTGCTTAGATACTTGGCAGATGCCAGTGTGTCTATTAGCTCATTTGCCCGTGGTATAGGGAGAGCATCTGTTTTGGTTACTGTATTGAGTCCCCTATAGTCCACACAAAACCACATTTCTCTCTTTCCTTCTTTGTTATGAGGTTTGGGGACATGCACCACTGAGCTAGCCCAGGGGCTATCAGAAGGCTCAATAACTCCAATGTCTAACATTTTCTGAACTTCAGCTTTTATGCAATCTCTGACATGGTCAGGTTTCCTGTAAATTTTACTTTTGACAGGTAAACTGTCTCCAGTGTCACTTGTATGTTCACATCAAGTAGTTGTACCAGGTGTGAGTGAGAAGAGTTCAGAAAACTGATCAAGGAGATTTTTACAGTCTTCCTTCTGCTGAGCAGTAAGGTAGTCTACCAGAACCACTCCCTCTCTAAACCATCAGTTTCAGTGGTGGAGAAGAGATCAGGGAGAGGGGCACTCTCTTCTTCCTGTCCCTCATCTGTAGCCACGAGGAGGGTTAAATCAGCCCTGTCATAATAAGGCTTTAGGCGATTTACATGATGCACCCTAAGAGGACTTCTGGCAGCCCCCAGGTTTACCAGGTAGGTGATCTCACTTTTTTCTCTACAATTAGATGGGGTCCACTCCATTTGTCCTGGAGCACTCTTGGGGCCACAGGCTCCAATACCCACACCTTCTGTCCTGGGTGGTACTCTGTCAGGACAGCCTTCTGGTCAAACCATTGCTTTTGGAGCTCTTGGCTGGCCTGAAGGTTTTTTCTGGCCTTTTTCATGTACTCAGCCATTCTACTTCTCAGGCCAAGTTCATAGTCCACAATGTCCTGTTTTGGAGCTTTTAAAGGTTGTTCCCAACCCTCCTTAACAAGAGCAAGGGGACCCCTAACAGGGTGACCAAAGAGGAGTTAAAAGGGGCTAAAGCCCATTCCTTTTTGGGGTACCTACCTGTAGGCGAAAAGGAGGCATGGTAATAGGACATCCCATCTCCTTCTGAGTTTTTCAGAGAGTCCCGTAATCATACCCTTGAGAGTATTATTAAACCTCTCAACCAGTCCATTAGTCTGTGGATGATAAGGGGTGATGAACTTGTAGGTAACACCACACTCCTTCCACATTGCTTTTAGGTATGCAGACATGAAGTTACTACCTCTGTCTGACACCACTTCCTTAGGGAAGCCCACCCTGGAAAAGATTCCTAGGAGGGCCGTTGCCACTGCAGGAGCTGTAGTGGTCCTTAAGGGGATAGCTTCTGGGTACCTTGTGGCATGGTCCACAACCACAAGGATAAACCTATTGCCAGAAGCTGTTGGAGGGTCAAGGGGGACTACAATATCAACCCCTGCCCTTTCAAACAGCACCCCAACCACTGATAGTGGCATTAAGGGGGCCTTTGGGGTGCCACCAGTATTGCCACTGGCTTGGCAGGAGACATAGAAGTGCAAAACACATTTGTGTCTTCTGACATATGGGGCCAGTGAAAATGTGGAACAAGTCTGCCCCATGTTTTACTCTTGCCTAAATGCCCAGCTAAAGGGATGTCATGAGCCAGAGTTAGGAGGAATTCCCTGTAGTGAAGGGGATGACCACTCTCCTGGTGGCACCAGGTTTAGGGTCCCTTGCTTCTGTATAAAGGAGATTATTCTCCCAGTAAACTCCGTGTGTGTCAGTGACATCACCATTTTGCTGCTTGATAGCTTGCTGTCTGAGGCCCTCCAATGTGGGACAGGTTTGCTGTGCCACACTCAGCTCTTCCCTGGCAGGCCCTCCTGCACCCAAAAGCTCAGCAGTATCAGCTTCCAGCTCCTCTGGTATAGGTTCTGCACAGGGAGAGAATTGCTCTTTCTCAAAGAGGGAATCATCTGTGGAGGGAGGGATAGTGGACAAGGGTTTGCCCTTCTTACCCCTAGTTTTTGGGAGCACATAGTCCATTGGTCCAGGATCCAAGTTTCCCTGTCCTCTTTGCTTCTTGGCCTGAGCCCTGGTAAGAGCAGCAAAGCTGTGCCCTGGACTGCCCAGCATTGCGGCATGGGCCTCCAACTCCACTTCAGCCCAAGCTGAAGTCTCCAAATCATTGCCTAGCAGACATTCTACAGGTAAATCAGTGGCTATCAGAACTTTCTTTGGACCAGTAAACGCCCCCCCAGTTGAGAGTCACAACAGTCCTGGGGTGGCTTACAGTGTTGCTATGGGCGTCTGTCACTTGGTACTAGTGACCAAGTAGGTGTTGCTCGGGTAACCAGTTTGTCCATCACCATGGTGACACTGGCACCTGTGTCCCTGTAGGCGTCAACCTGAACACCATTAATCAGGGGTAGCTGTTTGGTCTTTTCCATATTAAGGGAACAAGGAACTAAAGTGGCTTGTCAATGCCACCATCAGAGACTAAAACAGACCATGTGATCTCCCTAACTAGACCAACCCAACTACATTACCAATGGCGAGCCCAGGTACACCCTTAGATTGGCTATTAGTAGTGCTTTTTCCACCACCACTGCTATTACTAGGGGCACTAGTGGTTGCAGTTGGGGTTGTGGTGGTGGGAGGTTTGGTGTTTCTTTTTGGACAATGAGGATCAGTTGCTCAGTGGCCTTTGGCTTTACACATATAACACCAAGGTTTCTTATCTTTGTGAGAAGAGGACCCACCACCCCCAGAGGATTTTTGTGGGCCTAATGAAGACTCTGATGATTTTTTATCTTTGTCCCAACCTTTGCCATGTAACTTACCATCCTTCTTCTTGCCATCCCTGTCACTCCCTGTATGATCTTTTCTGCTCACTCTTGTTCTGACCCATTTGTCTGCCTTCAATCCCAATTTTTGGGGAGAGGTCAGATCTGAGTCCACAAGATACTGATGCAACAAGTCAGACACACAATTAGTCAAGATATGCTCTCTCAGAATCAAGTTATATAGGCTTTCACAGTCAGTCACCTTACTGCCATTTAACCACCCTTCTAGGGCCTTCACAGAACAGTCTACAAAGTCTGTCCAGTCCTGTGATGACTCCTTTCTGGTCTCTCTGAACTTAATTCTGTATTGTTCAGTGGTTAAGCCCAGACCATCTAAGACTGCACTTTTAAGAATTTGGTAATTATCTGGACCATCCTCTCTGAGAATAAGAAGTCCGTCTCTCCCCTTGCCAGAGAAGGATAAACAAAGGATAGCAGCCCACTGTACATGAGGGACCCTCTGAACTTTACAGGCCCTCTCAAGTGCAGCAAACCACTTATAGATGTCATCACCATCCTTGTAAGGAGGGACAACTTTGTGCAGACTTCTAGAATCAAATGAAGGTTCCCTAACATTTGTATTTCTAAAACTGATGCTGCCACCATGGGGAACTAACCCCAAACCCTGCCTCTCTTTCTCCACAGCCAGGGATTCCCTTTCTAAGGCCAACTGTTGCTGCATTAGCCTCAGCCTGGCCTCCTCTAACCTCAGCTTTCTGAGTTCCCTATCTAGGGACTGGTTCTCAGGGTTAGTATTTTGTGAAGCCTCTGAAACAGAGGTAACATGAGAGTGTGCAGAAGCAGACCTATCTCTAACAGGGGCCACTCTAGTGACCTGGCCTCTAGGGGTGAAGGGAGCTCTACTTGTGTGTGAACCCTTCCCACTACCATTTATACTAGGCAGCTTGTTGATAGTTAGGTCTGTGGAAGACCCCTCCCCAGGATTGTCATTCTGCTCCTCTGAGCCTTCCTGGTTGGACTCATCCTCTACCAAACCCCTGTCTCATCTGGACCAGTGCTGAGTCCCTGGTCATCTTGGAGGAGAAGATTTAAGAGGAACTCCTTTATTGGGGTTCTTCCCAATCCCCAAACTTCTTTCAATACAGAGACCCCTCAAACTTTTAAAGTTAAGATTTTCATATGTTGTTTTCACAACTCTAGGGGTAGCTTCTACAGAAGACATATTGAAAGAAAAAAGTTTAGGAAAGTGAGTAAAAAGTTAGTAGAATAACAGAGCTAACTTTTTAGAGAAAAGAAGAAAACTTCTCAGAACTTTGTAAAAACTTTTGCAAAGTTTAAAGAACTTTTAAGAAAGTTAAAAAAATTACTTCTAGGTATATATTATATATGCTCTAAGTATTGGAGCAAGCTTTTCTTGTGAAAAGCACAGGTAACAAAGTGGTAAAGCAATTGCAAGTACTTATCCCACTGCTGCACCACCAATGTAGGAGACTGGCCCGGTTTGTAGTGGGTACCTTGGGTACTTACACCTTATACCAGGTCCAGTTATCCCTTATTAGTGAAATGTAGTAGTGTTCTAGCAGCTTAGGCTGACAGAGGTAGCTATAGCAAAGCCGCTTAGGCTGAACTAGGAGACATGCAAAGCTCATGCAATACCACTTATAGTTACACAGTACTTATACACAAGTAAAGACAATACTCAGTGTTACCAAAAATAAAGGTATTTATTTGGGTGACACAGTACCAAAAATATCTTAGAGACCATACCCCTTCTGGAGATAAGTATTATACACAATATATACATTAGACACCAAAATGAGACAAGTAAATAGTCATAGAACAATGCAAACAATAGGAAATGCTATAGAATGCAATAGGAGAAAATAGGTATTGGGGCAACACAACCATATACTAAGAAAGTGGAATACAAATCACAAATTCCCCTCTAGACAAGTGTAGTGTTGCAGAATCTCTGGGAGAGGAAGAATACAGTAAAGGTAAGTATATTACCCCACCCCAGAGGCCAGAAAAGCAGGAGTAAAGTACTGCAAGTTTCCTTAGGACACACTACACCTCGTGATTGGGATTTTGCAGCAGCCAACCAAGTCAGCAAAGAACAACTGCTCGATTTCTGGACCTGAAGACCTGCAAAGGAAGGAGACCAAATCCGGAAGTCGAAAGAAGTTCCAGGAAGGACAGGAGCCCCTGCCAACCCAGAAGAGGGTGCAAAAGAAGAGTCCCCTGTTAGTCGAGACTGCAGGAATGCACCCTAGGAAGATGCCAGTGGGTTCCTGCATGATGCAAAAGATGTCCCATGAAGTGAAGATTGTTGCAGATGAGATTTTGTGTTGAAATTCGCCAACAAGCCTTGGCTAAGACAAAAGTGTGTTTTGCATCAAAATTGCGGTGGATGGACCCAGGAGAGACCTGGGGGCCTCAACTCTGTGTGAGGAGGAAGAGGGGGCTCTCAGCACTTTAGAGAGCCCACAGGATGCCATCCAGCACTCCCTGAGTCGCAGAATCTGGGGACAAAGGAGGTGCAAAATGCAGTTGATGCAACACAACAAAAGAAGGTCCCACGCCGCTGGAGAACAACTCAGCGAGTTGAGCATCACAGGATGGAGTGCTGGGGACCTGGGCCATGCTGTGCACGAAGGAATTTTGCAAATGGTGCACAGAGGCCTCAGGAGGTGAAGAAGACACAGTACATAAGGGTACCGTCGCTCTCAGGGAAGGCAAGGCCTTACCTCCTCCAAATTGCATCAGCAGGACCTCAGGACAGACTATGTCGATGATGTCCACCCTCTGTGTCCTTAGGAGCACGCTCATTGCTGTGAGAGGAGTCCAAGGGTACCGGTCACCGTCTTGGAAGGTGCCTGCTTGGAGCAGGGGAGTGACTCAGTCACTCCACAGGAGATTTCTTCAGCCCTTCTGGTGCAGGATGAAGGCAGGGAGACCCCAGAGCGTGCACATGGTGGAAACTGTTGCAGTTGCTGACTTGGAGCTGAGGTTGCTGAAGAAAAGTGTCTCTTGTAAACACTTTGTTGCAGTTACAGCGTTTCTTGGAGCAGGCTGTGGTTGATCCGAGGTGAGGGGAGTCTGAAGTTGTTTCAGAGGATTCCTGAAGGAAACTTGCAAGCAGAATCTGAATAGAACCCACAGGAGAGACCCTAAATAGCCCTGAGAGGGGGATTGGCTACTTTATCAGGTATGGACCTATCAGGAGAGGTCTCTGATGTCACCTGCTGGCACTGGTCACTCAGAGCCCTCCAGAGTGCCCCCACACCTTGCAAAGCAAGTTGGCTGAAGTCTGGGACACACTGGAAGAGCTCTGGGCACCACTCCTGGGGCGGTGATGGACAGGGGAGTGGTCACTTCCCTTTCCTTTGTCCAGTTTCATGCCAGGGCAGGTGAGAAGGGGTCCCTGAACCGGTGTAGACTGGTTTATGCAAGGAGGGCACCATCTGTGTCCTTCAAATCATTTCTAGAGGCTGGGGGAGGCTACCCCTCCCCAGCCTGTAACACCTATTTCCAAAGGGAGAGGGTGTAACACACTGCTCTCAGGGAAAATGCTTTGTTCTGCCTTCCTGGGACTGGGCTGCCCAGACCCCAGGAGGGCAGAACCCTGTCTGTGAGGCGGCAGCAGCTGTAGCTGCAGTGCAAGCCTCAGAGAGCTGGTTTGGCAGTACTGGGGGTCCATGGTGGAGCCCCCAGGATGAATGGAATTGGCTCCTCAATACCATATTTGGAATGGGGGGAAGATTCCATGATTTTAGACATGTTACATGGCCATATTCAGAGTTACCATTGTGAAGCTAGATATAGGTATTGACCTATATGTAGTGGACGTGTGTAATGGCGTCCCCACACTCACAAAGTCTGGGGAAATGGCACTGAACTATGTGGGGGCACCGTTGTTAGTGCAAGGGTGCCCTCACATTTAGTAACTTTGCACCTAACCTTCAGCAAGTGGAGGTTTGACATATAGGTGACTTATAAGTTACTTAAGTCCAGTGCAAATGGCTGTGATATAGTGTGTGCATTATTTCACGCAGGCTGCAGTGGCAGTCCTCTGTAAGGGTTTGAATGAGCTCCTTATGGGTGGCAAAAGAAATGCTGCAGCCCATATGGATCTCCTGGAACCTCAATGCCCTAGGTACCATATACTAGGGACTTATAAGGGGGGTCCAGTGTGCCAATTGAAATTGGTAAATGAAGTCACTGGCCTACAGTGACAAATTTAAAAGCAGAGAGAGCATAAGCCCTGAGGTTCTGATTAGCACGGCCTCAGTGACACAGTAAGGCACTACACAGGCCTACACATTAGCCATAAACTATGAGCACTGGGGTCCTGACCAGCAGGATCCCAGTGAGACAGGCAAAAACATACTGACATAAATGTGAAAATGGGGGTAACATGCCAAGCAAGGTGGTACTTTCCTAAACCTAGGACCTAAAAAATTGTCCTGCAAGTCTATGGTAGTCATTACAACCCTGGCGGTCAGTGTTAAAGCGGCGGTAAGACCGCCAACAGGCCGGCGGTAAAAAAAATTGCAATCACGACCGTGGCGGAAACCGCAAACAAAGACAGCCACTTTAACACTCCGACCGCCACGGAGGTACAAACACACAGCGCTGCGGTCACTGCCAACAGACAGGCGTAAGACAATGTACCGCCCACACTATTATGACAGGCCAATCCGCCACCTTTTCCGGGGCGGATTCAACGCGGATAAAAATACGGCGGAAACAGGAATCCCGAAGGAAAAACGCTCACCTCTACACACCCCACAAGGAACGAGGACGCCATGGATACGGAACTCCAAATTCTCCCTGCAATAGTCTTCCTGCTCTTCTACCAGGAGCACGAACGCCGGCGGCGAAGACCACAGTGAGTACTGCACCTACGACACAGGGGAGGGGGGAGGGAAAAAACAGGGACATATACACGCAACACCCCCACCCTCACCCACTACAACACACACACTAATGCAAATCAATACATCACAGTTACACCCCCCAAACCCCCTGGAAGAATGCAAAGACAATAGAAAATGAGTGTAACCATTGTAATATATTAAAAGCAAGTAGGCAGAAATATATATATATATATATATATACATCATGTACAAAATATATACCAAGCATAGTAGTCCAGGTAGTGCTCTAAGAAAGTCAGTGAAACACTGGGACCACACGGTATGGGCGAGGCCCACACAAGATCCACGACCATGACGGAGAGAACAGGGGCATCAGACAGCAACTAAATAGGCAGCTCAGGGGGAGGGAAAGGGGGGGCACCTCAGCCGCTTGAGTGCACAACGCCAAATCCACGAGGGGGCCACATGCCCACTGTTCCATCCTGGGGAGTGCAAAGCCACAGTCTCTCAAGTCTATACAGTGGGTGGCTTGCCCACTGTTCCATCCTGGGGAGTGCAAAGCCACAGTCTCTCAAGTCTCTACAGTGGGTGGTTTACCCACTGTTCCATCCTGGGGAGTGCAAAGCCACAGTCTCTCAAGTCTATACAGTGGGTGGCTTGCCCACTGTTCCATCCTGGGGAGTGCAAAGCCACAGTCTCTCAAGTCTATACAGTGGGTGGCTTGCCCACTGTTCCATCCTGGGGAGTGCAAAGCCACAGTCTCTCAAGTGGATAACAGTCTCCACTGGTTCTGGAGGGGGCATGGTGCCCAGAGTGCTTCATCCTGCTAAGGACAGAGGTAGTGGATGACAGTCTCCACTAGTTCTGGAGGGGGCATGGTGCCCAGAGTGCTTCATCCTGCTAAGGACAGAGGTAGTGGATGACAGTCTCCACTGGTTCTGGAGGGGGCATGGTGCCCAGAGTGCTTCATTCTGCCCGTGATGGACTCAGTAGCATCAGTGCCCTTGGCACTCATGGGCCAACGTTGCTTGAGACAGCAGTGCCCTGTTCAGCGGTGTTTGAGATGGCGGTGCCCTGTTCAGCGATGCTTGAGACGGCGGTGCCCTGTGCAGCGTTGCTTGAGATGGTGGTGCCCTGTGCAGCGGTGCTTGAGACGGCGGTGCCCTGTTCAGTGGTGCTTGAGACGGCGGTGCCCTGTGCAGCAGTGCTTGAGACGGCGGTGCCCTGTGCAGCGGTGCTTGAGATGGCGGTGCCCTGTGCAGCGGTGCTTGAGATGGCGGTGCCCTGTGCAGCGGTGCGTGAGATGGCGGTGCCCTGTGTAGCGGTGCTTGAGATGGCAGTGCCCTATTCAGCGGTGCTTGAGGCGGCGGTCTCCATTGCAGGGACTCAGCTGCTGGCGGTCCTTCATGGCCCAGCAGGGCTTTTGCTGGCGGTCCTTCATGGCCCAGCGGGGCTTGTGCTGGCGGTCCTTCATGGCCCAGCGGGGTTTTTGCTGGCGGTCCTTCATGGCTCAGCGGGGCTTATGCTGGCGGTCCTTCATGGCCCAGCGGGGCTTGTGCTGGCGGTGGCCTCCTGGGCAGGTAGGCTGGTGCTGGTGGGCCCCTCCTGGGTGGCTGGGCTTGTGCTGGTGGTCATGTCCTGGGCAGCTAGGCTTGTGCTGGTGGTCCTGTCCTCGGCAGCTGGGCTTGTGCTGGCGGGCCTGTCCTGGGCAGCTGGGCTTGTGCTGGCGGTCCTGTCCTCGGCAGCTGGGCTTGTGCTGGCGGGCCAGTCCTGGGCAGCTGGGCTTGTGCCGGCGGTCCTGTCCTCGGCAGCTGGGCTTGTGCTGGCGGTCCTGTCCTGGGCAGCTGGGCTTGTGCTGGAGGTGGCCTCCTGGGCAGCTGGGCTCGTGCTGGCGGTCCTGTCCTGGGCAGCTGGGCTTGTGCTGGCGGCCCTGTCCTCGGCAGCTGGGCTTGTGCTGGCGGTCCTGTCCTGGACAGCTGGGCTTGTGCTGGAGGTGGCCTATTGGGCAGCGGGGATGATGGCGGTCTTCTCCGCTGTGCTGCTCTTCCCAGACTTGCCAGGTTTCTTGTGGCCCTTCCCCACCTTGGAAGGTGTCACAGCTGACTCCACACTCCCACAGGGACCCCTGGGAGCGGCTTTGGTGGCTGGAGTCTTCCCCCTCTCCCGCCGGGCACTGGCCAACTTCTGATGCTTCACAGGTGGGGGACTGTCTGTGCTGTGGCTCCGTGCCACACTGGCTGCCCTGGTGGCCGGTGCACTCCAGATTCCGGTGACTACAGGCACCACTGGTCCCGGAGATGTTGTGGCTGAGGTGCTAGTTCGGGACCTATGAGACGGATGGGGTGGGGGAGGTGTGGGAAAGAGGTCATGGTTGGGCAGGAAACGTTTTTTGGACACACTGGGACGGGTGGCTGGAGGGGGTTTGGGAGTGGAGGAAGAGCTGGTGGTTGTAGGAAGTGTACGTTTGGTGACTTTGGGTGAAGGTGCATGCGCTGGAGGCTGTCGTGAGGTGGATGGCTGTTGGGTGGGTGTGTGCCTGCGTTTGTGTATCTTGGGAGGGGGTGTCACACACACACTGGGAGAGGACACAGGGGACGTGTGAATGGTAGTGGGGGTGGTGACTGCACGTGAGCGGGGTGTGGTGTTGGGTGTACTGGAGAGGGACGTAGTGGCTGTAGAGGTAGTGCATGCAGGTGTGACTGTAGACGAGACTGGGAGGGAGGAGGGAGACAAGGAGGAGGGGGACACAGTGGAGGCAGTGGATGTTGGTGTGTCTGCATGTGTGTGATGCTTGCGTGAGTGCCTGTGGGATGTGTGGTGCTTATGTTTGCCTGAGCTTCCCTTGTGTGTTGACATGTGTGCATGCTGGTCTGTAGGTGTGCTTGGGATAGGCTGAGGTACAGGGGATTGGGTCGGGGTGGAGGAAGTTGGAGGGGGGAGGCTAGACACAGGGACAATGGCTGCCATCAGTGCTGAGGCCAGAGTCTGAAAAGCTCGCTGAAGGGCCGCCTGATCAGAATGAATGCCCTCCAGGAATGCATTTGTTTGTTGCAACTGCCTTTCTACACCCTGGATGGCATTCAAAATGGTAGACTGCCCAACAGTGAGGGACCTGAGGAGGTCAATGGCCTCCTCACTGAGGGCAGCAGGGGTGACTGGGGCAGGGCCTGAGGTGCCTGGGGCAAAGGTGATGCCCACCCTACCGGGTGAGGGGGCACAGGGCGAAGGCTGAGGGGCTGCTGGGAGGGCAGTGCTGGAAGGAGGGGTGGCGGCTGTACCTGTAGATGGGGGTGGCACAGATGTTGCCGCCACCACAAGGGAGCTTCCATCAGAGGATGAGTCCGTGTCACTGGTGTCAGCTCCTGTCCCCGCCGTGGAGCTCCCCTCGCCCTCTGTCCCACTGGTGAAGTCCGATTCCGTAGTGTGGCCCTCCATGGCCATGTGGGATGCAGCCCCCTGGTGCTCCGGTGCCACTGCTCCTTCGCCTGATAATGCTAATGCACACAAGAACAGGGAGACCACAAAAAGTGGGGGGACGACAGAAGAAAGACATGTTGAGTGCATGCATTACCGCTACCGATGGCGGACACGACAGACACAGAAGCCCCCTACACTACGCTCTTGGGCTCCACTGTTCAATTCCTGGGAAATGGGCTACAAGGCTATGGACGACATCTGCACACATAGATGACACAGGGGCATGACTAGGTGTAGTTGTCACTCCACAGAGGTGGGGTGGGGTGCCACATGGCCTGCCTTACGGAGGAGCCTTGCCTACGGAACTCGCCCTGGCCTAGGGAAACCCACAGCCCACCTCCCCCACCCAGACACCTCCACTGCACGCAAAGTCAGCAGAATGAGAGTGTACTCACCCCCTTGTGGCTGCTGTGATGCCCTCAAGTGCCCATCCAACTCCAGGTAGGCCACCGCCAGGATCCTCAACATCAGGGGGGTCATGGTGCGACAGGCACCCCTCCCACGTTGGGAGGCCATCCCTAGCTGAGCCTTCACCGTCTTCTTGCTCCAGTGGCGAATGTCGTCCCATCTTATCCGGCAGTGGGTGCTCCGTCTGTGGTAGACCCCCAGGGTCCGGACGTCCTTGGCGATGGCACGCCAAATATATTTTTTCTGGTGGGCGCTGACCTACATGAAATGTACAGGGGAAAAAGAGAAGTTATTACCAACTGCACCGTCAAACTGATTGGCCCCATCCCTACCCTTGACATGTGGAACATGCATTCACCGTCTTTCATGCATGCAGCACTCTCCCCCCTTCCTTCTTACGTCCAGCCCTCTCCACATAGGCATAGCCCATACAACATACTCCCTGTGTACTTACCTGTTTGTCTGGAGGACCGTAGAGTAGCGTGTACTGGGGGAGGACCCCATCCACGAGTTTCTCCAACTCCTCCGATGTGAAGGCAGAGGCCCTTTCCCCAGACACTCGAGACATTGTCTCTTCCAGACCGAGGTCACAGCAGCACTTGCAGTGTAGTTCCTCTCCTGTCGAAGATCAGATATCGAGTGATTCAACAGATAGAAAATGGCGGTCACGTTCGCGGCGGTTCGTACCGTCACCGCCGGCGTACATCGTCATTGGTTCCTGGGACCCATAGGGTCCAATGTTAACCAATGCAGCATTGCGCCGTGGTCTTCGACCGCCTACCGCGACGGTGTACAACGCCAGGCAGTTACCTCACATCCGATTGTCAAACTTTAGCGGTCAGGCAGCCGCCATTTCAGGGGCCCACATGGCTTCATTTTCAACTGCGTCACACATACCTAGGCCTAGACTCAACACACATACAGGCCACCTTTTGTGTATGAATGGTGTTCTGTGTAAACTGTGGGTACGTACCTCTGAGTTGTTTGACTCTGTGCTCGCTGTTGTCCTTCATAGGCACTGTCCGCTGGGACATGTGAGGAGATGGCGGCATCCTCCGGTGTACCGACCGTTGGTGGACCTGTCGACAATGGAGGAGCGACATGTGATTTTCACATACAGGCTTGACCGTGCCACAAGCCAGGAACTGTATACCCAGTTGGAGCCAGACCTGATGTCAGCAATCTGCCAATCCACAGGAATCCCCCCTCAAGTGCAGGTGCTGTCAGTGCTCCATTTCCTTGCAAGTGGGTAATTTCAAACAACAGTGGCCATAGCATCAGGGATGTCCCAGCCTATGTTTTCCAACGTATTGTCCAGAGTGTTGTCTGCCCTTCTGAAACACATGCAGAGCTACATCGTTTTGCCTCAGGTGGAGGATTTGCCTACAGTGAAAGGTGATTTCTATGCCCTGGGACACATCCCCAACATCATAGGTGCCATTGATGGGACACATGTGGCTTTAGTCCCCCCCACAGGAGTGAACAGGTGTACAGAAACCGGAAGAGTTATCATTCGATGAATGTACAGATGGTATGTTTGGCAGACCAGTACATCTCCCATGTGAATGCCAAGTTCCCTGGCTCAGTGCATGACGCCTACATCCTGTGGAATAGCAGCATCCCTTATGTGATGGGTCAACTCCAGAGGCACCGTGTGTGGCTATTAGGTGAGCACCTGGAAGCAAGACAGTGGGAATGGTTGTCTGGGTCTGGGGATATCCCTCCAGGTTAGTGCGTGTCTAACAGTTGTCCCTCGCCATTTGCAGGTGACTCTGGTTACCCCAACCTGTCATGGCTACTGACCCCGGTAAGGAATCCCAGGACAAGGGCAGAGGAACTCTACAATGAGGCCCATGGGCGAACTAGGAGGGTGATCGAGCGGACCTTCGGCCTTCTGAAGGCCAGGTTCAGGTGCCTCCACATGAAAGGTGGATCCCTATTCTACTCACCAAAGAAGGTGTGCCAGATCATCGTGGCCTGCTGTATGCTTCACAGCTTAGCTTTGCGTCGACAGGTGCCTTTTCTGCAGGAGGATGGTCCAGATGGTGGTGTTGTAGCATCTGTGGACAGGGAAGACAAGGAAGCAGAGGAAGAAGACATGAACAACAGGGACTCGTTGATCCAGCAATATTTCCAGTGAGACACAGGTAAGAGTACAGACCTGCCTACTACATGTACTTTCACACTACTACCTCTCTACTGTCTGTTGTTTTCACCCAGTGTATGGTCACTGATTTGTCACTTTCCCTTACGATTTCACAGATGTGGGTCCCACTGTGTGACATCTGCTTAGATTCCTCATAGACTAGAGCTGTGTGACATAGGTATGTTGACATTACAATTGAAAGAGCATTTTGTCACTGTAATTGCTAATACACTATTTCGAAAGCACAGACAGACTCCAGTTTTGTGCTTTAAGTGTGTTTATTTAAGTGCTCAATATTGGAGGGGGTAGTAAAATGATGAGGGGTGATGGCGGAGGAATGTCCATGGCAGAGTCCAGTCTATTAGTCTCACAGGTGCATTGCCCATATGGGCATAGGATGTGGAGCTGGGGCAGTTTAAGTATGGACAGGGTGACAAAGTGAGACAGTAGGATGACAATCAGGGTGGTCTCATTTCTTGGCGGGGGTCTTGGCATCGAGCTATGTCTTGTTCCTGGATCTCAGGGACCATTTGCGGGGTGGTTCTCCCTTTGCAGGGGGTGGGGTGCTGGTGTGGTGGTCCTGTGGCGGGGCGTCCTGTCTACTAGCGCCGGCAGAGGTGGTGGGCAGTTCATCGTCCATGCTAGTGTCAGGGGCCCCTTGTAGTGCCACAGTGTCCCTCCTGGTGTTGACGAGTTCCTTCAGCACCCCTATGATGGTGCCCAGGGTGGAGCTGATGGTTCTGAATTCCTCCCTGAAGCCCATATACTGTTCCTCCTGCAGGCGCTGGGTCTCCTGAAACTTGGCCAGTACCGTTGCCATCGTCTCCTGGGAGTGGTGGTAGGCTCCCATGATGGAGGAGAGGGCCTCGTGGAGAGTGGGTTCCCTTGGCCTGTCCGTCCCCTGTCGCACAGCAGCCCTCCCAGTTCCCCTGTGTTCCTGTGCCTCCGTCCCCTGGACCATGTGCCCACTACCACTGCCCCCAGGTTCCTGTTGTTGTTGGGGTGGTGGGTTAGCCTGGGTTCCCTGTAGTGGTGGACACACAGCTGATTGACGTGTCCTGGGGACGGAGGTATGGGCCCGCTGGGTGGGTGCTTTGCTGGTGTTTCCAGAGGGGGGAAGGTCTGTGGTGGCCTGTGACTGGGTGTGGGGAACCGACTGTCCAGAGGTCCCCGAAGGGCCAGGCTGGTCATCTAGATCCAGTTGGACAGAGCTGCTGTCATCACTGTGGGCCTCTTCTGTTGGTGGTGTTGACAGGTGTGGACCCTCCTGTCCGGTGATGTCCTGCAGGGGTATAAAAGGATGGTTATTACATCTGTGTGTGTCATGGTGCGTAATGGGTGTGTGACCGTGTACCCCAGTGCTTGCATTCCTGTGTGGGACCTTGTGTGATGATGGTTTAGGGGGTTGAATGGGTATGTGCAGTGGGCATACTTTAGTGACGTGTGTCCATGCTTTGTTGTTGCATGCAAGGCTTGGTGTTGGGATGGGTGGTTTGTGATGTTGGGACATATGTGAGAATTTTGGAGTGCTGGGGGTGAGGGTGAGGGTGGGGGTATGTGCTGGCATGCAGGTAGGGTGGGGGATGTAAGATTTGTCTTACCAGAGTCCATTCCTCCACCTACTCCTGCGAGGCCCTCAGGATGCAAAATCGCCAAGACCTGCTCCTCCCATGTTGTTAGTTGTGGGGGAGGAGGTGGGGGTCTGCCGCCAGTCCGCTGAACCGCCAGGTGGTGTCTTGAGACCACAGAACGCACCTTCCCCCGTAGGTCGTTCCACCTCTTCCTGATGTCCTCCCGATTTCTTGGGTGCTGTCCCACTGCGTTGACCCTGTCCACTATTCTTCGCCATAGCTCCATCTTCCTTGCAATTGAGGTGTGCTGCACATGTGATCCGAATAGCTGTGGCTCTACCCGGACGATTTCCTCCACCATGACCCTGAGCTCCTCCTCAGAAAACCTGGGGTGTCGTTGAGGTGCCATGATGTATGTGGTGTGGGTGATGTGTGAGGTGGTGTCTGTTGTGATGTGTGAGGGGGTGTGTTGGTATGTGTTATTTGAGGTGCGTGGATGTTGTGTAAGTGATGGTATTGTGTGTCTGTGGATGCTGGTGTTGTTTTAGGTAGTGTCTCTCTCTGGCCTGCTTTCAAATTTCTGGTAGTAAGGGTTTGTGGTAATGTGGGTGTGTGCTTTATATTGGATTGGGTGTGTGGGAGTGGTGTGTGTATGTGTATCAGGTGTGTGTATTTCGAATTCTCCAATGTGGTTGTGTTTTGGAAATGTGTGTGTATTTTGAGCACGGCGGTGTGTACCGCCAATGGATTACCACGGTTGAAAGACCGCCGCGTTGATTCGTGGGTCGTGATAGTGTGGGCGAATTCTTGTCAGTGTGACGGTGTCGGTTTTGTTATCGCCAGTTTATCACTGACCTTTGATGTGGCGGGCTGTGGGTCATAATACCTTTAGCAGAATTCCACGGCCGCAGCAGTTTGTTGGCGGTCTTCTGCACGGCGGTAGGCGGGATTTACCGCCAGGGTTGTAATGAGGGCCAGAGTGTATAATATGTCCTATTACCCTATTCTAATAGACCTAACCTTCTACCAAAAGGAGAGCTGGGTATGTTAAACCTAATCTGCCGATGCCATGTCCCTGAGAAGAGCCCCCAACCCTTGTTACCTTGGAATGAGGTCTATAGCTTATACTTCATAGGAACACGAAGTCCGGGTCAGCGTCAAGACAACAGGCAGCATCGAAAGCAGCAATGGTATCTGGTCGGAATCCCTCTGATTATCTGTCTAAAGTGAGGTGTATTTATACAGATCTACTTAGACCCCTGACATAGGATGTTCCCAAACAATAGATAACAACAGCATGCTTGGGACGCTAATTAATATAAACAATTCCCACAAAAGCGTGAAGAGGGAAAGTACCCAATGTGAACACCTATAGTTTGTTTGTCTTTGTCAATTGATTTGACGCCTTAGCGCAGTGACACTGATAACATAAACTTAAACAAATGGCCTAACTATAAACACAGCAGCCATCTTAGAAGAATTAATTAAATAAATGGGCTAAGACAGAGCAAGCTGAGTAGGTTATAAGTCACTAGATGACGAGGGCACAAGTCTGCAAGCCAAAGGCTAAGCTAACTCCTGTTATCCCATTAAAACAAACTAGGATTCACTACACCAGTGTGCCAATTAGAATTGGTATATGGAGACACTAAACTATAGTGACAAATTTGGTACACAGAGAGAGCATAAGCACTGGAGTTCTGGTTAGCAGAACTCCAGTGACACAGTCAAGCATACTGACATAACACATAGGCCACAAACTATGAGCACTGGGGTTCTGGTTAGCAGGATCCCAGTAAGACAGTAAAAACACACTGACAAATAGGTCTCAAACTATGAGCACTGGGGTCCTGGCTAGCAGGATCCCAGTGAGATAGTAAAAACACACCGACAAACAGGCCAAAAATAGGGGTAACCATGCTCGAAAGAGACTACTTTCTCACAGACTCTACACAGGAGAGAGAGTGAGAGAAGCCCCTCAGCAACACAGAGAGCCCACAGAAGACCAGGTAGCACCCACAGGGGTACCACAGGATGGGGACACGAAGGTTGCAGAAGACCCCCCATGCAGCACTACGAAAAGGGATCCCACACCGCCAGAGAATAATTCAGGGAACTGTGCATCGCAGGATGGAGTGCTGGGGGCTGGAGCTTTAGGATGCCTGAAGATTTTGTGGAAAAGATGCCAACAAGCCTTGGCAGCTGCAAGGAACGTGGTGCACGGGGTTACTGACCTGAGTGAGTAGGCAATGGTTTACCTCCACCCAAGTTGGACAGCTGGAAAAGAGAACCTTAGGGACCACTTCAGTCCACCACCCGTGATACAGGATCCACACAACTCAGCAGGAGAGGGGATCCACGCAGCCGGTCATTGTTGCAGTTGGTGCCTGCAGAAGCAGGGGAGTGACTGCTTCACCCCAAGGGAGATTCTTTCTTTCTCCTGATGCAGGCAGAAGACGGGCTGTCCTCATAGGATGCACGGCTGGGGAAATGTTGCAGTTGCAGGAAGAATCCGGAGGTGTCTTGCTTCTTTGTTGCACCTTGTCGGGTCCTAGAGCGTCCCGATGCAGTTTCTTGGTCAGAAGTCGAAGTGGAGGGTGAAGGGGATTCCTGCTGGAGTCTTGCAATCCGAATCCGAGGAACCACCCAAGAGAGAGATCCTAAATAGCCCTGAAAGGGGGATTGGTCACCTAGCTGGGTGACCACCTATCAGGAGGCGGCTCTGGCGTCACCTGTTGGCACTGGCTGCTCAGATGCCCCCAGAGTTCCCTGCTAACCTTGATTCCAAGATGGCAAAACCCAGGGACCCTCTGGAGGAGCTCTGAGCACCACCCCTCGGGTGGTGATGGACAGGGGAGTGGTCAATCCCCTTTCCTTTGTCCAGTTTCGCGCCAGAGCATGGACTGGGGTCCCTGAATCAGTGTAGACTGGTTTATGCAAGGAGCACACCAAATGTGCCCTTCAAAGCATTGCCAGTGGCTTGGGGAGGCTACCCCACCCAGGCTTGTAACACCTATTTCTAAAGGGAGAGGGTATAACACCCCTCTCCCAAAGGGAATCCTTTGTTTTGCCTTCCTGGGCTTGGGCTTCTCAAGCAACAGGAGAGCAGAAACCTGTCTGGGAGGTGCCAGCAGCTTGGGCTGCCTGGAAACCCACAGAAAGCTGTAATGGCAATACTGGGGTCCTCTAAGGAGCCCCAAGAGTGCATGGTATCATACAACCAATGCTTGCAAAAGCATTGGGATATGATTCCAACACGTTTAATACCAAACATGCCTATGTTTGGAATTACGATTATCTAGCTGGACATAGGTATGGACCTATGTCCAATACACACGTAAAATGGCGTCCCTGCACTCACTAAGGGGGTCATTATGACCCCGGCAGACGGCGTTAACCCCTTCGCTGCCAGGCCTTTTCCCCCTCCTGTGCCAGGCCCTTTTTTGCCTATTTGGGGCAGTTCGCGCTTAGGCCCTCATAACTTTTTGTCCACATAAGCTAACCAAGCCAAATTTGCGTCCTTTTTTTCCAACATCCTAGGGATTCTAAAGGTACCCAGACTTTGTGGGTTCCCCTGAAGGAGGCCAAGAAATTGGCCAAAATACAGTGAAAATTTCGTTTTTTTCAAAAAAATTGGAAAAAGGGGCTGCAGAAGAAGGCTTGTGGTTTTTCCCCTGAAAATGGCATCAACAAAGGGTCTGCGGTGCTAAACTCAGCAGCTTCCCAGCTTTCAGGAACAGGCAGACTTGAATCCGAAAACCCAATTTTTCAACACAATTTTGGCATTTTACTGGGGCATACCCCATTTGTGCAATTTTTTGTGCTTTCAGTCTCCTTCCAGTCAGTGACAGGAATGGTCATGAAACCAATGCTGGATCCCAGAAACCTAAACATTTCTGAAAAGTAGACAAAATTCTGAATTCAGCAAGGGGTCATTTGTGTAGATCCTACAAGGGTTTCCTACAGAAAATAACAGCTGAAAAAGAAAAATATTGAAATTGAGGTGAAAAAACCATCAATTTTTCTCTACGTTTTACTCTGTAACTTTTCCCTGCAATGTCAGATTATCGAAAGCAATATACCGTTACGTCTGCTGGACTCCTCTGGTTGCGGGGATATATAGGGTTTGTAGGTTCATCAAGAACCCGAGGAACCCAGAGCCAATAAATGAGCTGCACCCTGCAGTGCGTTTTCATTCTATACCGGGTATACAGCAATTCATTTGCTGAAATATAAGGAGTAAAAAATTGCTATCAAGAAAACCTTTGCATTTCCAAAAAGGGCCCAAGATAAGGTGTTGAGGAGCAGTGGTTATTTGCACATCTCTGAATTCCGGGGTGACCATAGTAGCACGTGAATTACAGGGAATTTCTCAAATAGATGTCTTTTTTACACACACTCCTATATTTGGAAGGAAAAAATTTAGAGAAAGACAAGGGGCAATAGTACTTGTTTTGCTAATCTATGTTCCCCCAAGTCTCCC
This sequence comes from Pleurodeles waltl, assembly GCF_031143425.1. Taxonomy (NCBI): domain Eukaryota; kingdom Metazoa; phylum Chordata; class Amphibia; order Caudata; family Salamandridae; genus Pleurodeles; species Pleurodeles waltl. The sequence continues at coordinate 479,815,746 of NC_090449.1, read as the reverse complement.
GATAAAAATGGTACCTCACTTGTGTGGGTAGGCCTAGCACCCGCGACAGGATATGCCCCAAAACACAACGTGGACACATCACAGAAAACAGAGCTGTTTTTAGCAAAGTGACTACCTGTAGATTTTGGCCTCTAGCTCAGCCGCCACCTAGGGAAACCTACCAAACCTGTGCATTTCTGAAAACTAGAGACCTAGGGGAATCCAAGGAGGGGTGACTTGTGTGGCTCGGACCAGGTTCTGTTACCCAGAATCCTTTGCAAACCTCAAAATTTGGCTAAAAAAACACATGTTCCTCACATTTCTGTGGCAGAAAGTTCTGGAATCTGAGAGGAGCCACAAATTTCCTTCCACCCAGCGTTCCCCCACGTCTCCCGATAAAAATGATACCTCACTTGTGTGGGTAGGCCTAGCACCCGCAACAGGATATGCCCCAAAACACAACGTGGACACATCACAGAAAACAGAGCTGTTTTTAGCAAAGTGACTACCTGTAGATTTTGGCCTCTAGCTCACCCGTCACCTAGGGAAACCTACCAAACCTGTGCATTTCTGAAAACTAGAGACCTAGGGGAATCCAAGGAGGGGTGACTTGTGTGGCTCGGACCAGGTTCTGTTACCCAGAATCCATTGCAAACCTCAAAATTTGGCTAAAAAAACACATGTTCCTCACATTTCTGTGGCAGAAAGTTCTGGAATCTGAGAGGAGCCACAAATTTCCTTCCACCCAGCGTTCCCCCACGTCTCCCGATAAAAATGATACCTCACTTGTGTGGGTAGGCCTAGCGCCCGCGACAGGATATGCCCCAAAACACAACGTGGACATATCACAGAAAACAGAGCTGTTTTTAGCAAAGTGACTACCTGTAGATTTTGGCCTCTAGCTCAGCCGCCACCTAGGGAAACCTACCAAACCTGTGCATTTCTGAAAACTAGAGACCTAGGGGAATCCAAGGAGGGGTGACTTGTGGGGCTCGGACCAGGTTCTGTTACCCAGAATCCTTTGCAAACCTCAAAATTTGGCTAAAAAAACACATGTTCCTCACATTTCTGTGGCAGAAAGTTCTGGAATCTGAGAGGAGCCACAAATTTCCTTCCACCCAGCGTTCCCCCACGTCTCCCGATAAAAATGATACCTCACTTGTGTGGGTAGGCCAAAGCGCCCGCGACAGGATATGCCCCAAAACACAACGTGGACATATCACAGAAAACAGAGCTGTTTTTAGCAAAGTGACTACCTGTAGATTTTGGCCTCTAGCTCAGCCGCCACCTAGGGGAACCTACCAAACCTGTGCATTTCTGAAAACTAGAGACCTAGGGGAATCCAAGGAGGGGTGACTTGCGGGGCTCGGACCAGGTTCTGTTACCCAGAATCCTTTGCAAACCTCAAAATTTGGCTAAAAAAACACATGTTCCTCATATTTCTGTGGCAGAAAGTTCTGGAATCTGAGAGGAGCCACAAATTTCCTTCCACCCAGGGTTCCCCCACGTCTCCCGATAAAAATGATACCTCACTTGTGTGGGTAGGCCTAGCGCCCGCGACAGGATATGCCCCAAAACACAACGTGGACATATCACAGAAAACAGAGCTGTTTTTAGCAAAGTGACTAACTGTAGATTTTGGCCTCTAGCTCAGCCGCCACCTAGGGAAACCTACCAAACCTGTGCATTTCTGAAAACTAGAGACCTAGGGGAATCCAAGGAGGGGTGACTTGCGGGGCTCGGACCAGGTTCTGTTACCCAGAATCCTTTGCAAATCTCAAAATTTGGCTAAAAAAACACATGTTCCTCACATTTCTGTGGCAGAAAGTTCTGGAATCTGAGAGGAGCCACAAATTTCCTTCCACCCAGCGTTCCCCCACGTCTCCCGATAAAAATGATACCTCACTTGTGTGGGTAGGCCTAGCGCCCGCGACAGGATATGCCCCAAAACACAACGTGGACATATCACAGAAAACAGAGCTGTTTTTAGCAAAGTGACTACCTGTAGATTTTGGCCTCTAGCTCAGCCGCCACCTAGGGAAACCTACCAAACCTGTGCATTTCTGAAAACTAGAGACCTAGCGGAATCCAAGGAGGGGTGACTTGCGGGGCTCGGACCAGGTTCTGTTACCCAGAATCCTTTGCAAACCTCAAAATTTGGCTAAAAAAACACATGTTCCTCACATTTCTGTGGCAGAAAGTTCTGGAATCTGAGAGGAGCCACAAATTTCCTTCCACCCAGCGTTCCCCCACGTCTCCCGATAAAAATGATACCTCACTTGTGTGGGTAGGCCTAGCGCCCGCGACAGGATATGCCCCAAAACACAACGTGGACATATCACAGAAAACAGAGCTGTTTTTAGCAAAGTGACTACCTGTAGATTTTGGCCTCTAGCTCAGCCGCCACCTAGGGAAACCTACCAAACCTGTGCATTTCTGAAAACTAGAGACCTAGGGGAATCCAAGGAGGGGTGACTTGCGGGGCTCGGACCAGGTTCTGTTACCCAGAATCCTTTGCAAATCTCAAAATTTGGCTAAAAAAACACATGTTCCTCACATTTCTGTGGCAGAAAGTTCTGGAATCTGAGAGGAGCCACAAATTTCCTTCCACCCAGCGTTCCCCCACGTCTCCCGATAAAAATGATACCTCACTTGTGTGGGTAGGCCTAGCGCCCACGACAGGATATGCCCCAAAACACAACGTGGACATATCACAGAAAACAGAGCTGTTTTTAGCAAAGTGACTACCTGTAGATTTTGGCCTCTAGCTCAGCCGGCACCTAGGGAAACCTACCAAACCTGTGCATTTCTGAAAACTAGAGACCTAGGGGAATCCAAGGAGGGGTGACTTGTGTGGCTCGGACCAGGTTCTGTTACCCAGAATCCTTTGCAAACCTCAAAATTTGGCTAAAAAAACACATGTTCCTCACATTTCTGTGGCAGAAAGTTCTGGAATCTGAGAGGAGCCACAAATTTCCTTCCACCCAGCGTTCCCCCACGTCTCCCGATAAAAATGATACCTCACTTGTGTGGGTAGGCCTAGCGCCCGCGACAGGATATGCCCCAAAACACAACGTGGACACATCACAGAAAACAGAGCTGTTTTTAGCAAAGTGACTACCTGGAGATTTTGGCCTCTAGCTCAGCCGCCACCTAGGGAAACCTACCAAACCTGTACATTTCTGAAAACTAGAGACCTAGGGGAATCCAAGGAGGGGTGACTTGTGTGGCTCGGACCAGGTTCTGTTACCCTGAATCCTTTGCAAACCTCAAAATTTGGCTAAAAAAACACTTGTCCCTCAAATTTCTGTGGCAGAAAGTTCTGGAATCTGAGAGGAGCTACAAATTTCCTTCCACCCAGCGTTCCCCCAAGTCTCCCGATAAAAATGATACCTCACTTGCGTGGGTAGGCCTAGCGCCGGCGACAGGAAACACCCCAAAGCGCAACGTGGACACATCCTAAATTTTGGAAAAAAACAGAGGTGTTTTTTGCGAAGTGCCTACCTGTAGATTTTGGCCTCTAGCTCAGCCGGCACCTAGGGAAACCTACCAAACCTGTGCATTTCTGAAAACTAGAGACCTAGGGGAATCCAAGGAGGGGTGACTTGCGGGGCTCGGACCAGGTTCTGTTACCCAGAATCCTTTGCAAACCTCAAAATTTGGCTAAAAAAACACATGTCCCTCACATTTCTGTGGCAGAAAGTTCTGGAATCTGAGAGGAGCTACAAATTTCCTTCCACCCAGCGTTCCCCCAAGTCTCCCGATAAAAATGATACCTCACTTGCGTGGGTAGGCCTAGCGCCGGCGACAGGAAACACCCGAAAGCGCAACGTGGACACATCCTAAATTTTGGAAAAAAACAGAGGTGTTTTTTGCGAAGTGCCTACCTGTAGATTTTGGCCTCTAGCTCAGCCGGCACCTAGGGAAACCTACCAAACCTGTGCATTTCTGAAAACTAGAGACCTAGGGGAATCCAAGGAGGGGTGACTTGCGGGGCTCGGACCAGGTTCTGTTACCCAGAATCCTTTGCAAACCTCAAAATTTGGCTAAAAATACACATGTTACTCACATTTCTGTGGCAGAAAGTTCTGGAATCTGAGAGGAGCCACAAATTTCCTTCCACCCAGCGTTCCCCCACGTCTCCCGATAAAAATGATACCTCACTTGTGTGGGTAGGCCTAGCGCCCACGACAGGATATGCCCCAAAACACAACGTGGACATATCACAGAAAACAGAGCTGTTTTTAGCAAAGTGACTACCTGTAGATTTTGGCCTCTAGCTCAGCCGGCACCTAGGGAAACCTACCAAACCTGTGCATTTCTGAAAACTAGAGACCTAGGGGAATCCAAGGAGGGGTGACTTGTGTGGCTCGGACCAGGTTCTGTTACCCAGAATCCTTTGCAAACCTCAAAATTTGGCTAAAAAAACACATGTTCCTCACATTTCTGTGGCAGAAAGTTCTGGAATCTGAGAGGAGCCACAAATTTCCTTCCACCCAGCGTTCCCCCACGTCTCCCGATAAAAATGATACCTCACTTGTGTGGGTAGGCCTAGCGCCCGCGACAGGATATGCCCCAAAACACAACGTGGACACATCACAGAAAACAGAGCTGTTTTTAGCAAAGTGACTACCTGGAGATTTTGGCCTCTAGCTCAGCCGCCACCTAGGGAAACCTACCAAACCTGTACATTTCTGAAAACTAGAGACCTAGGGGAATCCAAGGAGGGGTGACTTGTGTGGCTCGGACCAGGTTCTGTTACCCTGAATCCTTTGCAAACCTCAAAATTTGGCTAAAAAAACACTTGTCCCTCAAATTTCTGTGGCAGAAAGTTCTGGAATCTGAGAGGAGCTACAAATTTCCTTCCACCCAGCGTTCCCCCAAGTCTCCCGATAAAAATGATACCTCACTTGCGTGGGTAGGCCTAGCGCCGGCGACAGGAAACACCCCAAAGCGCAACGTGGACACATCCTAAATTTTGGAAAAAAACAGAGGTGTTTTTTGCGAAGTGCCTACCTGTAGATTTTGGCCTCTAGCTCAGCCGGCACCTAGGGAAACCTACCAAACCTGTGCATTTCTGAAAACTAGAGACCTAGGGGAATCCAAGGAGGGGTGACTTGCGGGGCTCGGACCAGGTTCTGTTACCCAGAATCCTTTGCAAACCTCAAAATTTGGCTAAAAAAACACATGTCCCTCACATTTCTGTGGCAGAAAGTTCTGGAATCTGAGAGGAGCTACAAATTTCCTTCCACCCAGCGTTCCCCCAAGTCTCCCGATAAAAATGATACCTCACTTGCGTGGGTAGGCCTAGCGCCGGCGACAGGAAACACCCGAAAGCGCAACGTGGACACATCCTAAATTTTGGAAAAAAACAGAGGTGTTTTTTGCGAAGTGCCTACCTGTAGATTTTGGCCTCTAGCTCAGCCGGCACCTAGGGAAACCTACCAAACCTGTGCATTTCTGAAAACTAGAGACCTAGGGGAATCCAAGGAGGGGTGACTTGCGGGGCTCGGACCAGGTTCTGTTACCCAGAATCCTTTGCAAACCTCAAAATTTGGCTAAAAATACACATGTTACTCACATTTCTGTGGCAGAAAGTTCTGGAATCTGAGAGGAGCCACAAATTTCCTTCCACCCAGCGTTCCCCCACGTCTCCCGATAAAAATGATACCTCACTTGTGTGGGTAGGCCTAGCGCCCACGACAGGATATGCCCCAAAACACAACGTGGACATATCACAGAAAACAGAGCTGTTTTTAGCAAAGTGACTACCTGTAGATTTTGGCCTCTAGCTCAGCCGGCACCTAGGGAAACCTACCAAACCTGTGCATTTCTGAAAACTAGAGACCTAGGGGAATCCAAGGAGGGGTGACTTGTGTGGCTCGGACCAGGTTCTGTTACCCAGAATCCTTTGCAAACCTCAAAATTTGGCTAAAAAAACACATGTTCCTCACATTTCTGTGGCAGAAAGTTCTGGAATCTGAGAGGAGCCACAAATTTCCTTCCACCCAGCGTTCCCCCACGTCTCCCGATAAAAATGATACCTCACTTGTGTGGGTAGGCCTAGCGCCCGCGACAGGATATGCCCCAAAACACAACGTGGACACATCACAGAAAACAGAGCTGTTTTTAGCAAAGTGACTACCTGGAGATTTTGGCCTCTAGCTCAGCCGCCACCTAGGGAAACCTACCAAACCTGTACATTTCTGAAAACTAGAGACCTAGGGGAATCCAAGGAGGGGTGACTTGTGTGGCTCGGACCAGGTTCTGTTACCCAGAATCCTTTGCAAACCTCAAAATTTGGCTAAAAAAACACTTGTCCCTCAAATTTCTGTGGCAGAAAGTTCTGGAATCTGAGAGGAGCTACAAATTTCCTTCCACCCAGCGTTCCCCCAAGTCTCCCGATAAAAATGATACCTCACTTGCGTGGGTAGGCCTAGCGCCGGCGACAGGAAACACCCCAAAGCGCAACGTGGACACATCCTAAATTTTGGAAAAAAACAGAGGTGTTTTTTGCGAAGTGCCTACCTGTAGATTTTGGCCTCTAGCTCAGCCGGCACCTAGGGAAACCTACCAAACCTGTGCATTTCTGAAAACTAGAGACCTAGGGGAATCCAAGGAGGGGTGACTTGCGGGGCTCGGACCAGGTTCTGTTACCCAGAATCCTTTGCAAACCTCAAAATTTGGCTAAAAAAACACATGTCCCTCACATTTCTGTGGCAGAAAGTTCTGGAATCTGAGAGGAGCTACAAATTTCCTTCCACCCAGCGTTCCCCCAAGTCTCCCGATAAAAATGATACCTCACTTGCGTGGGTAGGTCTAGCGCCGGCGACAGGAAACACCCGAAAGCGCAACGTGGACACATCCTAAATTTTGGAAAAAAACAGAGGTGTTTTTTGCGAAGTGCCTACCTGTAGATTTTGGCCTCTAGCTCAGCCGGCACCTAGGGAAACCTACCAAACCTGTGCATTTCTGAAAACTAGAGACCTAGGGGAATCCAAGGAGGGGTGACTTGCGGGGCTCGGACCAGGTTCTGTTACCCAGAATCCTTTGCAAACCTCAAAATTTGGCTAAAAATACACATGTTACTCACATTTCTGTGGCAGAAAGTTCTGGAATCTGAGAGGAGCCACAAATTTCCTTCTACCCAGCGTTCCCCCAAGTCTCCCGATAAAAATGATACCTCACTTGTGTGGGTAGGACTAGCGCCCACGAAAGGAAAGGGCCCAAAACACAACGTGGACACATCACATTTTTTTATAAAAAGCAGTGCCTACCTGTGGATTTTGGCCTGTAGCTCAGCCGACACCTGAGGAAACCTAGCAAACCAGTGCATTTTTGAAAACTAGAAACCCAGGGGAATCCAAGATGGGGTGACTTGCGGGGCTCTGACCAGGTTATGTTACCCAGAATCCTTTGCAAACATCAAAATTTGGCCCAAAAAACACTTTTTCCTCTCATTTCGGTGACAGAAAGTTCTGGAATCTGAGAGGAGCCACAAATTTCCTTCCACCCAGCGTTCCCCTAAGTCTCTCGATAAAAATGGTACATCACTTCTGTGGGTAGGCCTAGCGCCCACAAAAGGAAATGGCCCAAAACACAACGTGGACACAACATATTTTTCACAGAAAACAGAGGTGTTTTTTGCAAGGTGCCTACCTGTGGTGTTTGGCCTGTAGCTCAGCCGCCCCAGGGGGGGGGGGGCGGGGCAGAAATGCCCTAAAATAAATTTGCCCCCCCAACCCCCCACCCTCCCCCGTCGGGAGCGACCCTTGCCTACGGGGTCGCTCCCCCTGCGTGACATTGGCACCAAAAAACAAATCCCCGGTGCCTAGTGGTTTCTGCCCCCTTGGGGGCAGGTTGACCTAAAATCAGCCAATCTGCCCCCAAGGGGGGCAGAAATGGCCTAAATACAATTTGTCCCTCAGGGAGCGACTTTTGCCTGATGGGTCGCTCCCCATCTCTATAAAAAAAAAACAAAGAAAAAAAAAAAGAAAAAATGAAAAATTCCCCTGGCGCCTAGAGGTTTCTGCCCCCCCCCCCGGGGGGCAGATCGGCCTAATAATAGGCCGATCTGCCCCCGGGGGGGCAGAAATGGCCTAAAATAAATTTGCCCCCCCAACACCCACCCCCCCCCCCGGGAGCGACCCTTGCCTACGGGGTCGCTCCCCCTGCGTGACATTGGCGCCAAAAAACAAATCCCCGGTGCCTAGTGGTTTCTGTCCCCTTGGGGGCAGATTGACCTAAAATTGACAAATCTGCCCCCAGGGGGGCAGAAATGGTCTAAATACAATTTGCCCCCCCAGGGGAGCGACCCTTGCCTGATGGGTCGCTCCCCATCTCTAAAAAAAGAAACAACAAAAAAAAAAAAACACAAAAAAAAAATTGCCCTGGTGCCTAGAGTGTTCTGCCCCCCCCCCCCCCGGGGCAGTTCGGCCTAATAATAGGCCGATCTGTCCCCCGGGGGGCAGAAATGTCCTAAAATAAATTTGCCCCCCCAACCCCCATCCCCCCCCCGGGAGCGACCCTTGCCTACGGGGTCGCTCCCCTGCGTGACATTGGCACCAAAAAACAAATCCCCGGTGCCTAGTGGTTTCTGCCCCCTTGGGGGCAGATTGACCTAAAATTGGCCAATCTGCCCCCAGGGGGGCAGAAATGGTCTAAATACAATTTGCCCCCCCAGGGGAGCGACCCTTGCCTGATGGGTCGCTCCCCATCTCTAAAAAAAGAAACAACAAAAAAAAAAAACACAAAAAAAAAATTGCCCTGGTGCCTAGAGTGTTCTGCCCCCACCCCCCCGGGGGCAGTTCGGCCTAATAATAGGCCGATCTGTCCCCCGGGGGGGCAGAAATGGCCTAAAATAAATTTGCCCCCCCCACCCCCCCCCCCCGGGAGCGACCCTTGCCTACAGGGTCGCTCCCCCTGCGTGACATTGGCGCCAAAAAACAAATCCCCGGTGCTAGTGGTTTCTGCCCCCTTGGGGGCAGATTGACCTAAAATTGGCCAATCTGCCCCCCAGGGGGGCAGAAATGGTCTAAATACAATTTGCCCCCCCAGGGGAGCGACCCTTGCCTGATGGTCGCTCCCCATCTCTAAAAAAAGAAACAACAACAAAAAAAAAACACAAAAAAAAAATTGCCCTGGTGCCTAGAGTGTTCGCCCCCCCGCCCCCCCCCGGGGCAGTTCGGCCTAATAATAGGCCGATCTGTCCCCCGGGGGGGCAGAAATGGCCTAAAATAAATTTGCCCCCCCAACACCCACCCCCCCCCCGGGAGCGACCCTTGCCTACGGGGTCGCTCCCCCTGCGTGACATTGGCGCCAAAAAACAAATCCCCGGTGCCTAGTGGTTTCTGTCCCCTTGGGGGCAGATTGACCTAAATTGACAAATCTGCCCCCAGGGGGGCAGAAATGGTCTAAATACAATTTGCCCCCCCAGGGGAGCGACCCTTGCCTGATGGGTCGCTCCCCATCTCTAAAAAAAGAAACAACAAAAAAAAAAAACACAAAAAAAAAATTGCCCTGGTGCCTAGAGTGTTCTGCCCCCCCCCCCCCCGGGGGCAGTTCGGCCTAATAATAGGCCGATCTGTCCCCCGGGGGGGGCAGAAATGTCCTAAATAAATTTGCCCCCCCAACCCCCACCCCCCCCCCGGGAGCGACCCTTGCCTACAGGGTCGCTCCCCCTGCGTGACATTGGCGCCAAAAAACAAATCCCCGGTGCCTAGTGGTTTCTGCCCCCTTGGGGGCAGATTGACCTAAAATTGGCCAATCTGCCCCAGGGGGGCAGAAATGGTCTAAATACAATTTGCCCCCCCAGGGGAGCGACCCTTGCCTGATGGGTCGCTCCCCATCTCTAAAAAAAGAAACAAAAAAAAAAAAAAACACAAAAAAAAAATTGCCCTGGTGCCTAGAGTGTTCTGCCCCCCCCCCCCGGGGCAGTTCGGCCTAATAATAGGCCGATCTGTCCCCCGGGGGGGCAGAAATGGCCTAAAATAAATTTGCCCCCCCAACCCCCAACCCCCACCCCCCCCCCGGGAGCGACCCTTGCCTACGGGGTCGCTCCCCCTGCGTGACATTGGCGCCAAAAAACAAATCCCCGGTGCCTAGTGATTTCTGCCCCCTTGGGGGCAGATTGACCTAAAATTGGCCAATCTGCCCCCAGGGGGGGCAGAAATGGTCTAAATACAATTTGCCCCCCCAGGGGAGCGACCCTTGCCTGATGGGTCGCTCCCCATCTCTAAAAAAAGAAACAACAAAAAAAAAAAACACAAAAAAAAAATTGCCCTGGCGCCTAGAGTGTTCTGCCCCCCCCCCCCGGGGGCAGTTCGGCCTAATAATAGGCCGATCTGTCCCCCGGGGGGGCAGAAATGGCCTAAAATAAATTTGCCCCCCCAACCCCCACCCCCCCCCCCGGGAGCGACGCTTGCCTACGGGGTCGCTCCCCCTGCGTGAGATTGGCGCCAAAAAACAAATCCCCGGTGCCTAGTGGTTTCTGCCCCCTTGGGGGCAGATTGACCTAAAATTGGCCAATCTGCCCCCAGGGGGGCAGAAATGGTCTAAATATAATTTGCCCCCCCAGGGGTGCGACCCTTGCCTGATGGGTCGCTCCCCATCTCTAAAAAAAGAAACAACAAAAAAAAAAAAACACAAAAAAAAAATTGCCCTGGTGCCTAGAGTGTTCTGCCCCCCCCCCGGGGGCAGTTCGGCCTAATAATAGGCCGATCTGTCCCCCGGGGGGGCAGAAATGGCCTAAAATAAATTTGCCCCCCAACCCCCACCCCCCCCCCCCCGGGAGCGACCCTTGCCTACGGGGTCGCTCCCCCTGCGTGACATTGGCGCCAAAAACAAATCCCCGGTGCCTAGTGGTTTCTGCCCCCTTGGGGGCAGATTGACCTAAAAATTGGCCAATCTGCCCCCAGGGGGGCAGAAATGGTCTAAATACAATTTGCCCCCCAGGGGAGCGACCCTTGCCTGATGGGTCGCTCCCCATCTCTAAAAAAAAAAAAAGAACCAAAAAAAAAAAACACAAAAAAAAAATTTGCCCTGGCGCCTAGAGGTTTCTTCCCCCCCTGGGGGCAGATCGGCCTAATAATAGGCCGATCTGCCCCCAGGGGGGCAGAAATGGCCTAAAATAAATTCCCCTCCCCCCCAGGGAGCGACCCTTGCCTAAGTGGTCGCTCCCTTTGCGTGAAATTCACGCAAAGAAAAAACTCCCTGGTGTCTAGTGGTTTCTACCCCCTTGGGGGCAGATTGGCCTCATCAAAATAGGCCAATCTGCCCCCAAGGGGGGCAGAAATGGGCAAAATATAATTTTCCCCCAAGGGGAGCGACCCTTGCCTAAGGGGTCACTCCCCACCAAAAAAAAAAAATGAAAAAAAAAAAAAAAATGGTCCCTGGTGCCTAGAGGTTTCTGCCCCCCTGGGGGCAGATCGGCCTAATAGTAGGCCGATCTGCCCCCAGGGGGGCAGAAAAGGCCTTCCCGAAAATATGCCCCCCTGGGAGCGACCCTTGCCCAAGGGGTCGCTCCCTTTTGTCAATAACCATAAAAAAAAAAAAAAATCCCTGGTGTCTAGTGGTTTCTACCCCCCTTGGGGGCAGATTGGCCTCATCAAAATAGGCCAATCTGCCCCCAAGGGGGGCAGAAATGGCCAAAATATAATTTTCCCCCAAGGGGAACGACCCTTGCCTAAGGGGTCGCTCCCCACCTCAATAAAAAAAAAATGAAAAAAAAAAAAAAGAGGTCCCTGGTGCCTAGAGGTTTCTGCCCCCCCTGGGGGCAGATCGGCCTAATAAGGCCGATCTGCCCCCAGGGGGGCAGAAAAGGCCTTTTCAAAAAAATGCCCCCCCTGGGAGCGACCCTTGCCCAAGGGGTCGCTCCCTTTTGTCAATTTCTACGAAAAAAAAAAAAATCCCTGGTGTCTAGTGGGGTTTCAAAAACCGGATTGCAAGCAATCCGGCTTTTGAAACCCTCGGAGGGACTTCAAAGGGAAGGAAATACTTTTCCTTCCCTTTGAAGCCCCTCCGGGCCTCCCAAGTGATTGAAAAAGAAATGCTTTTGCATTTCTTTTTCAATCGCGCTGGAAGCAGAGCTTCCAGCGCGACGAGGGAGGCCCCTGTGACACATCAGCGCGCGCGCGCGCGCTGACGTCACAGGGGGGGTGGGGGGGGGGTCGGGGGTGGAAGGGGAAGGTCTTCCCCTTCCATCCCCGACTTGGGGGGGGGGGAGGGGGGTGCAACGGGGGGCGCGCTAGCGCGCCCCCAAGTTCCCCTGTGCCATGGACGAGATGATCTCGTCCAAGGCACAGGGGAACTGTAGCCTTGGACGAGATCATCTCGTCCAAGGCACAGAAGAGGTTAATATGGAGGAAAGTACTGCTAACAGGCTGGCGGTACTTTTCTCCATATTAAGACATTGGCGGTTTGGCTAAAGCAAAACTGCCAATGTACCACACCGAACGCCATGGCGGTAATGACCGTTGGGCTGACGACTTCACTCTCCAGCCCGGCGGCTGTCACTTGCCCGCCTGCGGGATTATGAACCCGCCTACCGCCATGGTTTTCGTGGCAACGTTACCCGCCACGAAAGCCATGGCAGTAGGCACTATCAGTGACAGGGAATCCCCTTCCCTGTCACTGATAGGGGTCTTCCCCACCCCCCTCCCCAGATTCCCCCCACACCCCCCTCCTCCCCAGACCGCCCCACTACATAAACGCACCTTCAATCACATATGAACACACGGATTCACACACTCATTCCCACATTCATCCACCCATGCATACATCCATTCACACACACATCCACACACATTGACATACATACAAGCCCACACGCATTCACACAACACAACATACACGCACTAAGACATCCATACATGCACACACATACAACACGCATCACACACCCCCATACATGCACGCACAGACATACACACATACCCCCAACACACACAACACCCCCATCCCCTCCCCTGTTGGAGCACCCGACTTACCTGTTGTTAGGGGGTCGTCCGGCAGGAGACGGGACAGGGCGCTGCTGCCAGCAGCAGTGTCCACCAGCAGAACACTGCAGCAGCGCCACCTTACTGCTATCCGCAGGCGTGGCCACAGCCGGACTTCCGCCATCATTCTGGTGGAAATCCGGCTGTGGTCATAATAGGGCGGATGGCTGGTAGCCGCGGCGACGGTCTTTTGGTGGCCGTCGCCGTGGCTGTAGGTGTTTTTTACCTCCGGGGTCATAATGGGCCCCTAAGTCCAGGAAAATGGGCCTGGAGTTTATGGGGGCAGCTCTGCTAGTACAGGGGTGCCCTTACACACAGGTACTTTGCACCCTGCCCTCTGGGCTAGAAGGCCTGCTATAGGGGTGACTTATAGGTGACCTGGTGCAGTGTGAAGTGTTAGGGCTATACACCAAACCCTGGCAAAAGATAAAAGATCACATATTACACTATCACAAAAAGAAACAAGAAAAGGACATGGAAAGATAGGAGCAGGCCTAGAGAGACACCACTAAGCTGGTACAACACAAATCGAAAAAGCCTGCCCTCAAAGGGGCAGCGTTGGCCGCAAGCATGCAAATGGCATCAGTTCTGAAGGGAGCTCCACTGCAAAACCCCAGAGGGTTTTAAGCTAGCTATAACAGCAAAGACAAGGGAGTTTGGCAGCAGCCAGACCTTAGAGAATGTTACTATTGCCACAGAATGGGCCACATGAGAGACAGATGCTGGCTAAAAGAATATCACGAGCAAAGGTCTATGGGCCTGGCCCGTCCATTCCAAATTTCCATCCATAAAGCCAAGCTGAGGGAAGCCTGAATGCACCTTATACTCAGCCACAGGGAAGTCAGTCCACTGCTGCAACAGGGGTCAGGTAGTTTGACAAACACATGGGAACAGCAACCACAGACAGGGATTCCACACCAACAAGGACTGTGACTGTGCGTAAATAATACCTTCACACACCTGCAGAACCCAAATGTGCAGTAAAACGTAATACCCCCAATCCAAAGCATTCATTTTGTGCGCACCTTAAAATGCACTGTACGAAAAGTCAAAAGAAGGACGAACGAGACAGCAGTAGAGATTCAAGCCTTTACTTGCATCCAGGGTTGCTGTGCGTGCTCTGTTGAACGGGTATCCTCACTAAAATATGCCATTCAGGATGCCGGGGGGAGCCTAGGCCCCACTCTGCTGCTGATCCCCCAGGGAAGATTGGCTGGCACACCCCAGGGGGAGGAGTAGTCTGACACGGTGGGTAGGGCAGCTCCCGGTTTAAAAACAAGCACCCCAGGTCCTCACACCCATAAGTCAATTGGAAAGTCCCCATTCTTCGGTACCCAGCCGGAACAACATATTTTTATGGCATGTAGTCCCAACAGCAATAGTGCCCCCAGAAAGCTAAACAGCCACCAGCCAAATAGAGGCCTCCTTTCAATTCCAAAACAAAGCTGGTATCCAGTGTCTGAAGCCAGGTTGCAAAAGTTGGGATAGTGAAGATCCCATAACCTCCACAAGCATGATATCCACAGATTGCGAAACACTGCATGGTGCAGAGTGCCTAGATTGGGGAGTCTTGACCAGAACAACCGGCTGTCACAGTCCATTACCGTCAATTGGACAAAAGGTGACAAGTTAGCATACAGAGATACAAAGGAGGCAAAGGTAGCATACTTTCCATGTATTGCTATCTTTGCCTCTTCCTCTCACTAAAAGTCTTCAGAGTAACAGCCAGGACCAGCAGGTCCAAATATCCTGGGAAAGATATTGGCCCTGGGGTGGGGGAGCAGGGAAAAAGGCAGTCTGAGAAGATCCATCACAGCTCAGAGAAGAATTGTACGCAGAAATATGCTAATTCCAGTGTCAGGCCTAGCAATCAGCCACACACAAGACCTTACACACACACCCCCGGGAGAAAGCCATAATCCTGTTTTTAGACTCTGCAAATCAGAGGCACATGGGGGCCGTGTAATAACTCTCCAACCCAATCCGGTTCACAAAAACTGAAATAAAGAACATGTGAAGGTCTAGAGAAGCTCCCAATGACTAATAAAAAGAAGCCCAAAGTTAGCCCAAAAGAAGCCTCCAGAAAAAGGGTGCAGAAAGGCTTTAATTGTCCCAATAGATAGTCCCTGAAAAAGCAAAGTGCCTTCTCCACTTATACCTATGTAGGAGGAAGGCCAAGATACAACTGCACAGAGTGGAACCCCACAGAGTAGTAGTAGTAAATCTGACCCACTACAAGACCAATTCCACAGCACTGTACCTTCTCACGATCCTAGCGATATCCAAACTGAGCTAAATAGGATGCGCAGAAATGTCGATGTAGGGGAGTACTGTTTGGCCCTGAGAATTTCCAGAAAAGTGATTCTTGGAGGTAGCAAAATCACCAAATCAGTGCACAAACCCACGGCTCCCTCTTCCATCCGTTGTCCCAGGGTTGTCCTTAGCGTATCTGGGGCCGTCTCCGGTAACAATACGTGGACCCCAGACATGGAGTTTCAGTGTAGGATCATCCACCTTCATGATACGAAGGGAATTGCGTCCTATAGGGGATCGTTGAATAACAGCATAGATACCTTGTGTCAGGAAATCTGGGATACTGATATAGATAGGTATACTGGATGGAAGAGGAAGGGCAACCGTTAATTCTCACACTGTATTCCTTTGGTTTCAGAGGCACAGGAACACTTTCATTGGGTATAAATAAATAAAAACTGTGGCACAATCCTGCACATTCTAGACATGCAATGGGGCAACTCCACGCTGATGGACACTTACTGGCAATGTGGCAAGTTTGCCTACACTCAGCTCGTCTCTGGATGGCAGGGACTCTGCTACCTCACCACCATACACACCTTGACCCTGGTCATTCCCGGAGAAGATCTGTTAGAACTGTACCAATTCCCCCTAAGGAAGAAGACAACTCTGTTGCATCAGGCTCAAGAGAAAAGAAATGCGGATTATTTTGTCTGGGCTCTGTACAAAGACATTCCAGAAGAATTCAGACTCTTCTCCAGTGCACAAGTATCAGGGGGATGGCCCATACCCTTCTTCACCTTACAGACAAAAGCAAACGCTCACTGGTTGCAAATAGCCAGGTGGGAAATGCTCAAAATGATGAACAGCACTGAGCTCAGCCTTAATCCAATCAAAGAAGAACTGAGAGCCATCTGCCTCATGGTGATGTAACATTGATATGTGTTGTACTTGATGACCACAGTGGAAGGTGGGGTGTGTGTGTGTGAAGATCGGGGCATCCAGCTGCACGTTTGCACCAGGCAATGACATGGACAATGGGACTCTGACTCTTGCCATGCAAGCACTGCACGGATTACAAAAAGATATGTGTGAAGGGGGAGGTCCCCCTGAGAAGGAGTGGTTCACAAACTGGTTCTCCTAGCTCACCTCGCAGCTGACTGGTCTGTGCACGTCATCGTTGCCCATTTTCATATTGTTACTGTTTTAGTCTGGTTTACTGCAAGTAGGAGTTTCCTGCTGTAAAAACGCAGTCCTCAAATCGACTAGAATGCAAGTAACTAGGGAAGTAGTAGTAAGCAAAACTGAAACCCCCAATAATGTGACTGTCATGAAGCATGGGTTAGATGGTGTAGTTGATAATTAAATTAGAGGGGTGAATGTTAATATTGGAATAGTCGATGCCGATGCGTACAATGACACAATCACATATCACATATACCAACAAAATCATATCATTATTAGCTAATCCACGCAAAATGAACTCTCCTTCAAGATATGTGGTCAGACAGGCTCTGAGACCTACGCCTGAGATTACTGACTGATAGGGCACCGGTGGGGCAGCACATAGCCAACAGACAAACGCACTAACAGTAAACTCACAGATAGGTGCAGCAACACCAAAATGGTCTCAGGAGCATTCCCCCCATAAAACATACATGGTTGGAGGGGTACACAAAGTCCCAAACACCATAAAGTCAGGTGCCACATGATTAGGAACACACAGCCGTTTAGAACACAGCACGAACAGTAACACACAACAATCACGCACCCCTCAGGCCTGCCATCTGGACATTACTGGCTGGACCACATTATGTCCACACAAGGTCTAGGCCCACCTGCATTTGTTATCAGGGCCTTATTGATGACTCCATAGCAGCTGTTCGCATTCTTCACCCCAAAAGGAAAGCTTTGATTGTTTTATGGTACCCAAAACATTTTATAAAACATTGCGCAGAACAAATATAAGTTTGAAACAGTCCTCAGACCCTGGTTCTGTAACTGTTCTCCTGGCGGTAATGTTTAAACAAATTGTTCCTGCTTTATCAAACGCCTCTTGTCTTTTTTTTCAAGGTAAATTCACATTTGAGCAACACCACCAACAGAATACATGAACAAGGAGATAGGGATTGGGAGTGAATGGACAAGAATTGTTTCTAATTGCTTCCCTGTCAGTCCACACTTGCTGATTCCTTTTGATTCAGCTCCTTAATCTCCCAGTGATTTTCTCCCCAAGAGAAGAATTGGGAAAGAAGGAAGCTATGTGTCTATGCCCCATTAGAAGCCATATGCCTTTTGGATTTTCTTTAGCTTGTGAAAAGCCAAACAATGCCGGACGCTTTGTGGAGCACAGAACTTCTGGGATATGGCAGAGTTCTGTGGCCCAGCAGTGAGGCACATGCTGTTTCTATTTTATCTTCAGAAGCAATCCTTACAGTGTCTGAATGTTGGCTGGTAGTGCAGACACATATTTCTGCATCCCCAACGAGGTGCTGAAGCTATTTTTAAATTTACAAGAACAATAAGCAGAAACTCCCATTGGCCATGAATTTCAGCAATTATTTATTCCTGGAGGTCACAAAGAATCAATTTATTGTGTTCATTTGTTTCACTTTCAAATGTCTATTTAAACCTTATTTTAATAATAGCACCTTCATTCACACACAACCAACAGCACTATAACAAAACTCACAAGAAGACATAAACAAGCACATAACATATTTCAACATAGATGAGTGTTAGTCAGATCACTTCAGTTCAATATTGAACTGAGTAATAATTAATCTTAATGTATTTCTGTCCTGGACCTGATATTTAAACTGATGTAAGGTATAGAAAATGTTTTTAGAACTTGTTTATGTAGTCCCTTTGTGAGGGATAAAGTTTTTGAAAAAGAAACTTGCAGTTTCAGAAATTGTATTAAAAGTTAAAACAGTTCCATTAATGGATTAATGCTGCTCATAAAGCTTTGACGTGCTGACACGTTTCGACCTCGAAAGCGGAACATTAGTTGGATGACATCTTCCTCATGGTGATACTCAATTATTTAATGAGGAACACTATGTAGAAACAAATATGATATCAATACATAAGAAAATAGATATTTGATCAATATATTTTCACTTAATATGTAGTGTTGTCTTTCTAATATACCAGGTGTTCTTTCCTGGTCTGTGAGAAACACTGTAAGGATGAGAAAATACAAGTCAAGGCTGCAGTGAATGATCTGGGTATAGTAGTAATAGTGACCCACCACCACATTCAACCTGTGATAGTTAGTAATGAGTGGTCTCACCTGCATATATAATTTTGCACAATGTCAACTGGGGTTTTTGCTACATGTGTATTTGATCCCTCTCCTATGGGCCTTAGCTCCATCAAATCATATGTGGACAGAATAATGTTTTTGGACTACAGGCTCTCCTCCCCGCTGGAGCGTAGACACTCACCTCTGTGCCCCAGCTTGGAGCCCCTGCACTGTTTGAATTTTTCTTAGTCTCAGAAAAAATCCACACAGTGTCTGGCTCTTTGCTGGGGCACATACACAAACCTCTAGTACTGGTGTCCTCTAGAACCTAGGGAAACCTCTCAGCCTAAGAAAGTTATGAACACTAGGCACCTGAAGGAGCCTAGGATGGTGTGGTTTGCGAGGAGCCCTTCACTTTTTCTTACCCAAAATTACTTGCACAGGTCAGACATTGTTTAAAAAAATAACTAACTCACCTGTCTGGGACAGAAAGTTCTAGAATTTGTGAGGTACTACAAAATACCAGCTATCCACTATTCCTACACTTCTTGCAATAACAACAGTATCTAACGTGTAGATAGGCCTGTCTTAACTGACAGAACAAATATGTGACCATGTGGAGTCAACATGGTCTTCACATAGTCAAACTTTTGGCCTATCTCTGTCCCATGCAATAGGCCCACCCACAATTATAGGGTACCAGTTTTATCTGGAATAGTGTGGGAATATTAGATGTAGGACTGTTGCCTTTCACCTGATGCTAGCTCTAGAGTTATCACTGCAAAGATACAATTTGTGATTTCTTTACCAATACATGGACATTTGCATTGGATTTTGGATAATAAAACATGTTGAGATTCATGCAAGCTACATCACTGTAGATTCGACTGTCTCCCTAAATTTCAGAAGTGTCTTTCAGAAGGGTTGGTAAGTTCCCCTGGCTGCCATCTGATCCTGAGTCCAAAGACAATGACTGTAGACATCTTCCATAAAATATCCCCTATCATAACATAATGTGGTGTCTAGTGTGGCTATCTTAACTCAGACCCATGGAGACCCCCACGTGTGATAACCCAACTCTCATAAGATCTAAGGAAATACAGATTTTGTTTTAAGGCTTGAGAGGGTTATGTTCATTTGTGTGGCAGACTGAAGGAAAGGTTTTGGGCAAAAAGTGTTGAAAATCTCACAAATATAATGCTCAGGTCAATCTTGAGGTCAGACAATCTATGAGAGGAAGGTCTGACGCCCAGTAATAGGAACCTAAGGATGCGTGGACATTCAATATTCATGGTTGTGCTATTTTCTAATACACTACAGGAGTGGTGGAAGTGACCAAAGGCAGATGCCATAAACTGGCATTTTGCTTGCAGTTACTTTCCAAATTTGCAAAATACACTGCACTCAGTTTCTCACCTCTGGCAGTTTGAACCCATAACCTGGCACTCCAACGTTCTGGAAACCCAGAGGAACAAAGTTGGGGATCAAGTCTTGTCAGGGTTATGTTCCTCCATGAAAGAGACTGGAAGGAGTGATCACATGTTGGACAACAAATTACAAAACATCTGGCAAATGTCATGTTCACTATTCTATTGGTCATTCAGACAGCAAAGGTGGTATGGTTTGCACCAACAGATTTATTAGGCTGTACAGAATTTAGAAAATATTTAGATTTTATACAAAATAAAATGTATTATAGAAGCACACAGTTAATTAAACCATTACGCTTTCACACAAGAAAACACCTATAGATAAAAATATGCAAGCGACCATCTTTTCAATTGGACCAATTCATAAAGTGTGTAGTTTAACAGAATAACTATTTAGTAATCACTGTCTATCCATGTGATCATCATGGGCAGGGTTGAGTTTAGGGTGGTGCGTGCGGTGCGGCCACACCGGGTGCTGACCTAGATGGGGGGGTGCTGACCTCAAGGGGGCGCTGTGTAACCCCCCGCCAGCGTCGCTCCCCTTGCCTGCAGCAAACGCTACAAATCCTTTAACAACGTATCCTTTCGTTGTTAAAGGGTCAGGGCATTGGGGATGACAAGCACTGAAGAGAGTGTACTGTGTTGGAGTGTGTCTTTTAAAAGCAATACTAATACGAAAGCTTGCAATATATTGTGTGATGAAGTTGCATAGAAAATGTGTTAACATAGAAAATAATGCACACGCTTGAAATGTGCCCACGGGGAGTGGTCACCAATGTATACGAAGACTAATGAAAAGGCTTGTTAATTCTGAATTATTATGCAATAATGTTTGACATTGTATTAGTATATCATAATTAGGGTTGTGTGTTAAGAATTTGCTTTATTAACTTAGCGAGGGTTTGGGCCTAGCTGCCTGGCCTCATATTGAATTGCATTTTCTAACATGCAGTGTGCTGTTTTTCCTGAAGGACACGAAGCTGTACTTTTCCAGGAGCTATATGTGTGTAGCCGTAGTAAATTCTATCTCATGAGAACCGGCTTGCTCAAGGCGATGTTCTTGCTAGATGCAACAGTGTCATTTGTAACAGGTGCAAGGTTAACCGTACTAGGAGAAGACAATGAAGACACTGACTGGAGCGCAAAGTGTAACATTTTCTACCTGACATTCCAACCGCTGAAGACGTCAATAACGTGGACCAATCCGTGATGTGGGAACTGTGGAAAATTCTAGCAAGGTGCTTACCAAATTATTGTTCAGAGATAATGATGCACCAAACTTTATCCAATGATTAATTAGGGAACAGTTAGATAGTTTTGATTTAACGACTCAAGGAAAAACTAGAGAAATACTTTAACTTTGACTTTTACCATTGCCATTTGCCATTCCTTTTGCTATGAGACTTTTGGTAGAGTGACTTTTGCTAGCTGCCATATATTAGTTTAGTTGTCCTGTCACTTTAAACCAACCTCTATTCCATTCTTGCCTGAGGATAACTTCTCCTCCATCTGAGGGAAGTAATCATTCCCTAGCTATGCTATCTTATGCGTCTTGAAAGAGACTTTGCTTTGCCTTAATGCTAAAGACTTTGTCCCGTCCTATCTCTGCTGATGGTGAATCGACTGATGTCCTGAGGACGAAGACTGACGCTGCTTGCTGATCTGTTGGATTGGTAACTATCTGATGCAAATTGTGATTGTCTGTTGCCTTTTCTTTCTAGGTACCAACTGCTATTTTGATAGAGGCCTTAGTTTAGATGTTTTCCAAATTTGTGTTCACTAAATGTTTTGCATGAAGCCCAACATGTTAATGCTAATTTGAGGTTAGTTAAGGTGGTCACTAACACCTTGTGCAAATAGACAAATGATTGAGATCTTGCTTTGTTGATTCATGTACTAATTAAACGCTGCTGAGTTGATTCAGATTAATGATGTGCATAAATATTGAATTAATATAGCCTATGCATTGATTAAGTTGTGCTCTGATTGCTAATCAATAGTGTTTTCTGATGAGTTTATTGCTATTGAGACTAATAGACATGATATTAGATTGTAACTAATAGGGAAATAAATATCTTAACACTAAATTAAACTGGTGTGGTTATTCATGACTGAAAGGTCATGGTGTGTTCAAAATTTGATTCTTATTGATTGTTCATTGATTGGTGATTGTCATTATTGATTACTTATTGATATTGTTGGTTAATGATTTAGAGGAAATACTTCTTACTGGGAAGTCTCCAAACGCGGTCTAAAGGTTTGTCGACCTAGACGCGTCTCATTGTAAGTTTACTTATTAAGGCTCTGACGCGCTAACAACTGTGCACTCCCCTCAGTGCGCATGTGTGTTGGCCGGCTGTCTCGGGTCAACCAAACACACATGCGCACTGTATTCTCTCCTGCCCAGCACTGTGTTGCTGGGCAGATCAGGCACAGACTCCAAGTCTACCTGGGAGCGTTCTGGCTGGGTGCTCCAAGCCAATCCTAACGCTGCTCTGAGCAGCATCTGGATTGGCCGCAAGGCAGGCTGGGATCCTGAGCCTGTCTGCTGCTGAGGAGACGGAGCAGCGGCGACACAGCATGCAGGTAAGTTTTTAAAATTTTATTAATATTCTCTCCTCCGCCCGCACATGAAACTTGCGATTTAAAAGCACCTGATGAAAAGTTCCTAGTGCGTCTAGTCTTCAGGAAACAATTAAAATGGCAAGATACCTCTTGTGATTAATGTTCCTACTAGGGATTGAGATAGGAGTTTTGTCTAGCTGCAACTTTGACTCGCAATGAAGTAGCGTAGAGGATTAATATGCCTCCTGCAAAGAACAGAACTATATTTTATGTGGAAGCTGAGTGGATTAGTAAAGCCAGCCTTTTCAGGCGCTTTAAAACAAATTAATGTATGTGAAAGGGGTGCTATGGAGAGATGTGGAGCACATTTGCTGGGTGGTAATGAGTGAATCCGAGGAGGTGGTCATGGGGTGGAGTGGGGGGGCACACAAAAAAGGCTGTCGCACAGGGCACCATCAGTGCTAAAACCGGCCCGATCATGGGCTCCTTGTGCTGCCACTTAGGCGACTCAGAATCATTCAGTGGAAGCACTGTCCGAGGTACCCGAATAGTGGTTCTGTCTGAACAGTGACAGTGTTGGCTATTGTTATGACTGTGAAAAGTTTGGTAAAGTAACCGTGCTCTGCTCAGTTGTCCTTTGCTGATGATGCCGTCTCAGTAGGCCGCCAATTCAGAATGCCAGTACGCGCTGTTTTCAGCGACAAATGTCAAATTAATGAGGCAATATCTGTAGTTGTGCAAACTTTCCTGAAGTGGCAGTGCTCGACTGTGTCATCTTTGCTGTAGGTCATCTAGTCATACTGCCACTTTCAGCTATTTTCCACTGCGTGTGTGAAATCATTGAGGCCATGTCATCAGCAGTGGCAAAGTACCTCGTCATTAACCCACATTAACATTACTCTAGCTCAAATGTTGTCAGTAACTTTACCAGCCACGTGTTTAAACGTGTATGTTCCACGTTGAGTGCAGCAAGAAGGGCCTGCCTGCAAGTTCGAATTGTCCCTTGATTGAAAACCCTGTGCAGCATCCTTCCTTTTTTGGAAAGCATGCCTAGGCAGATGTAAAGGACACGGATTATAGTCCCACACTGCCGAGTCTGCATCCTGGAATCTCAACAGTTTTTAACCAGGCAGGTAAAGGATCTAATGTTGGTTGAATTCCTAACTGGGGTTGCATGAACTTGAGCTTTACATGGAATGGGAACACAAGGTCAAAGTAGGGCTGATGCTTTAGGAACTTATAGGTATTATTGAGTTGCCAGACTTGAGCCCACTTCACTAGAGTCGTTTATCTTCTTTAGGGATAGGAATCCAGTCGTGGCTCGCTGTGTTCACAAGGGGCGGGTGCGGCGTGCAGGAGTTGGGGTGGAGGCGGGGTAACATTTAATAAAATGTTAAAGAATAAAAATAAAAACGTAACTGAATTGCCACTATGCCGCTCCTCTTTCTCCCGTCACCACAGGCACAGGCTCCCAGCCCGCCCTTCGGCCAATCCTGAAGTTGCTCAGAGCAGCGTCAGGATTGGTTGGGAGCATCCTGTGCCTGCTCTCTCCAGCCCAGCAACACAGTGCCGGGCTGGAGAGGGCACACTGCGCATGTGTTTGGCCGGCTCGAGATGGCTGGCCAAACCACATGCGCTCTGAGGGGAGTGCACAGTGCACTTCCCTCATTCCCATCATCCCCCAATGCCCCGCCCTTTTCATAACGAAAGGATAATAAACACTGTTTATTATCCTTTCGTTGTGAAATGTTTTGCAGCTTTTGCTGCTGGAGGGGACGGGGAACTGGGGGGGAGCAATGCTAATGGATGAGTCGCCACTGGAGGAATCTGGAATTGTGGTTAAGTTGTTTTTTTTAATTCGTCAAGTGATGCCAAAATGTTCCATAGACTGGTGGCTTGGAACAACTGCACCTTCTTATAAGAAATGTCTACATGTTGAATTTCAATTCTGCCTATGTATTTCAAGTCAGATGTGCACTTATACTTTCAATATTGTACCGAGATTTGTATCTATCATCAAATGAATACTGCACGATAAAGATTTATTCTGTCACAGTTTTGTCTGCAATAACATTATATCATTGTGCAAACTACATTACCCAAGGAAACCCCTCAAATATTTAGAACTGCTGGAGGCCAGACATTCAGGGCAATATTTCCTTGGTTAGCATTCCACCATTTATTCTAGTCCATTTGAGAAATGCAACAAAACATTCTGTTTAAAAGAATGAACCTATCTCTACATTTGTCATTAAATATTCAATCTGCCTGGTGATAATTAAGCAGGATTTGCATCAAGGCTGCATCAATACATTGACAATAATATGCTAAAAAAGATATGGGGCCTGATGCACAAAGGCATTTTGCGACTGCACACGCTGCAATTCACAAACATCTCACGGTTTGTGAACACAAAATGGCTTTTTCCTAATTATTAAACTCATTCTGTAAGTCAGAAAAACTGGCTGCCTGGTACTCCTGATGTATTATGAAACAAGACACATTTTTTAAAGCAGCACCGAATTCTTTAAAGAACACAGACTGCTTTTGGTGTTTGGGAATCCAAAAACAAGTATAGTGGCTAAGACGTAAATTCTCCAATATGTCAAGGGTAGCGGAAGGGACATCACACGTCCTTTGACCTCCACTTTCACTCACACACACATACTTACACATACACACAAATTCACACTTACACACACTCTCGCTCACAAAAACACACTTTCACCCACAAGCACGTACACTAAATATATTTAAAAGCATTTTTTACTTACCTCAGCTTCCATGGAAGAGCACTTTCCAGCTAGTTGTATTCCATTTTTATTATACTAATAGTGAATAACACCGGGTTATTCACAATTATTGTCATAAAAAATGGAAAGAAAACAAAGTGAGTGGAGCCCCAACTGACATCCATAAGGATGAGCTTCCACGGTGTTCCTGGCACTGTAATGGCCACCTCTGAGGTCAGTTGTCGCAAATGCATTGCCAGGGATCGCAAAGGGCAAGCCAGGGCTTGCAGCTGCGACCCCTGGCGGCCCCTAAATGGCCTCCATGTATGGTGGTCTGTTGTTCCTTGCAGGCCACCACCCCTGTGTTTGTCGCCAATCACAAGGTTGCAAATAATGAACTGTCTAATTAAAGTTCATTATGCAGTTCATTCTGCGATCCCTTTCAACTGTAGATTTTGGGACGTAACATAACGATACAGACTTAAGCAACCTAATGCCATTTTTTATTTGGACAACGTGGGTTAATTAAAAGGTTTCAGGCAGAAGACAATATTTTGTAAGGGGGAGAGATCTGTAGTCCATAAGGTTTGTAAAGTGAGGAGACAGGCACCCCCTTCACTATAATGGATATATTTTGAGGAGCCTAGCAAAGCCCAGTTGTTTTGTACTATCAATTGTTTTGATTATGTCACCAAATTGAACTGGATGTAGATTCAAACACATCTCTTCTTTTCTTTATACCTCTGATGTAACTGTTGTTCACTAGACGATCAGCAAAAGTAACACCTTATGCCGTGCTTAGTTTGTAAAAAAAACATGTCAGTGCCCAAAGCTCTCCATTGAAACACGGGACTGCTGCATTTCAATGTGCGAGCATGGAATAAATGTGCGAGCATGGAATAAATGTGCGAGCATGGAATACTGAGGTAGTGTAATCCTAAAGCCATTTTGGGCCTTTTTAATCCATTTATAGCTACTCCCTGTCCCTTCAGCTCACTCTTGCAGCTTTCTGCACTTTTCAGTCTTTTTCTTCCTCCATCTTTCTCATAAGTGTCTTTTGCTCGCAGTAAAAGCCTGATGTAGAAAAATAAGTGTCGGCCCCAAAAAATAAATGCCACACATTTTTCATCTATACGGTATCCTCCCGGCATCAGACTGGGTCCAGATAATTTTGTAGCAATGCTCCTGCATGAAAGTAGGGGGCGTCATTCCGCTCCATACTTACTCCATAGTGCCATGGAAGTGACAGAGTAGAGCTGCATAAAGCTCCACCCCGCGTGCTGACGTCAGTTTATTGTCTTTTTACTTTCTCTATCTTCAGACGCAGAGTGTAAAACATTATTGGTAATAGTGTACTGATCTCATATGTGGCCACTTTTTAGTTGTTAAATAAAGGCCACCTTGCAGAACTGGGTCGCAAGAAGGCAGTGAGTAATCTGCAGTTAGATGGAGTATCCACCAGAAAGTGAATACAGAAGGTAATTTGTTCTTCTGATGGATACTTTTAACTGAACATTCCTCACCATTAGAACAGATACCAATGCAGGGCATCCCAAAGGTGGAAGGTCTGTGGAGGTAAGGTTAGTGTCCAGGGTCAATCCAAGTGACCTGGCATTTGGTGAAAGGTGGGGTTTGAAACTGTCAAAATGTATGGATTGAGACTGGTTGTACTGTTTCAGATTTATGAGTCTTGGTAAATAACAGAAATTCTGCCTTGGCGTGGCTGAGCTGACCTTCAAGTAGGCCCTGGACATTCAGGTCTGGTTAATGTGTAGGAACTGTTTGAGGCACTGAATGCTTATACCAAAGGAAACTTCTAAGTAGAGTTATATATAATTGGGATACTTGCGAATCAATGCTTTTATCTGTTGGTTGAGCACAAAACAGCTCCATGTGTTGAATATGGCAGGAGGAGACCGTATTGAATCCTTGGAGACTCCGCAGGTGATAGGGATCTTTTGGGACCTTGAAGTGCACATGTGAACAAACTGGTGTTGGTTGGAAATGTAGGAGAACCAGTGAAGGACACTGACAGTGAATCCCATTGGAGACTCAAGCGTGCATATACAGTTGGTAATGGTGACTTTGTCACAGGCAGCTGAGAAGTCCTGCAATATCAGGAAGAAGGGTTCATCTTCATCTGTGAGCAGGAGGGCACTGTCAACAATGTGTAAAGTAGCAGTCGCTATGCAGCAACGAAATATGATGCCAGACTAGTTGTGGTGCAGGGCATGGTTATCATTGTTATGATATTGTAGTTGAACATAGACTGCTTTTTTAATGATCTTGTTGATGAATGGTAGGTGACTGATGAGCCGACAATTGGCAATGTCCTTAGGGTCTAGTGTAGGCTTCTTTAGATGTGGGAGATTCTGGCCTGTCTTTAGTGCTTCTGGGAAGATGCTTTCAGCGAGAGAGGCATTGACAATGGCGAGTACAGGGTGAGAGCGCATCCCCAGAGAGAGCTTTGAAGAAAGACATGGATAAGACATCATCTTCATAAGTGGCTTTGAGGGAGTGGAGTGTGTCAGGGGGGTCTGGGAGAGATAGGGCTTTGAAGGCTGACTATTTCAGGGTTCTACAGGAAGGGGATTAACAAGATGAAGTAGGTTTGGTGTTGCTATTGTGCTGTCAGAACTATATTTTTTTACTGAAGGAGAAGGTTGATGGCATTGCACGTTTCTGTGGAATGAGGAATACGTGGGTCTGGCAGGTGGTTGATGCACTGCTTGATTGTCTTGAAATTTGTTCTGCTTCTGTTGGTGGCTTCATTGATGGTGCTAATATAGTGCTTTCCCTTGGCTAATGTGATTAGCTGTCTGCATGTTGTGTGGAGGGACTTCAGTATCATGAAAACTTCTGGATTTCTGTTTTTCTTTCCTATCTACAGATGGATCATTTATAGTTAGGAAGGTCTTTAGAGTACCAGGGTGCTAAAAGCTTAACTTTGCACTTGCGTGTTTTAATTGGGGTACCTGAAGGATATTTTAAAGGTGAGACATATGTGATTAAAAATATTCATAAGAATAGGTAATCTAATTATAGGAGTAGTGTTCAAATGGAACATATGGTGGGGAATGAAAATATGGTGACAGATTTTGTCAAGGAATGGTGTGGACAAAGGAGATATAAAGGTGTGTACATTGAATTAATAGGATTTAGTTAGGCTATGAGAGTGTCCAGAGGTGGCAATCTCTGAGGCTGAAGATAAAGAGCATGAAGGAATAAATGTGTCATAATGTGAACTGAGGAGAAAGGTTTGGTGGCTCCAATTAATAGAACGATTGAGGAGTTTGCTCAAAGAAAGATAAAAGTTTGAAGTCAGTTATTACACCAAAGGATCTGGTTTCTGTTCCAAATAAGCTGGGCAGCAAGGTGTGTTTGGCACAGTGAGAATGATGGGAGTGGCTAGGAAGCAATCATAAACATGTGATAGTAATTGTGGATAATTAAAAGGAGTTGGATGGAGGTAAATGGGTACCACGTGTTGCAACAATTTATGGCAAGGGATAGATTACAGAAAGTGTTTTGAGCGAGGAAGTACCTAAAATTATAATTATAGATAATGTTGTTCTGATGTGTAATAAGGTTGGAAGAACAGATGACGAACAGAATGCTGAACAATGCAAACATTCACCCCCCACTCACAAGATCTGTGACTGGGGGGTGAATGTTTGAAAAGTTTCAACACTCCATCCATCACTTGATTTTATGATGTTGCTTCGTAATAAGGTGGAAAACACTGACAGGATGGTTATGGAAAACTTACAGTTAGAAGTAAAACATAATTTTATTGGAGGCGGCAGTTGCAAAAATGGTTATGGACCTATCAATCAATACTAATTACTGTAAGAGGAAGCTGTACTTATGAGAGGGCAGAATGTGTGATTACAGTAGTTTCCTACATGGTTGGAGCATGTGGCTGAAGTACATCATGTATAGATGAATGTTTTGAAAAGATAGTGAAGTACAAGGAATTGAATGACAGGATGAAAGTTAAACTTTGCCTTATTTTCAAGTAAGATTGGATTCAAGTGAGTAAACAGGTTTAGGTTTTTAGAGAAAGAAAGACTGATAAGAGGATGGAGCCTTCTAGGACTGAGAAAGTTGGTGTAAATGCAGCAAGGACACGTTTATGAGAGTGGGACTCTTGGATGCAGGGATTCTTGTCATAGCTGTTCGCCTGTCAATCTGTTATTTTTGTTTTTGTACCAGGTTTGTATAGTGTGAGCATATTTCTGCATTTTCTGTTTTGTGTAGGGGGCTAGAATGGGTCGTAATCTGGGCCTTGCATAAATGGAATGTTATAAGGGTATTAAAATGTGGAACCTGAAGGTTCACGAGCAGTCAGATGCAGTAACTTAAGACCATGCCAGCATGTGTGTCTCTAGCACACCAGCAAAGCAAACGCACTGCTATACATGCCAATTCTGCAATGAAAAACTTGAACAGGATTACACTTCTGAGACTATTCATACATTTTCTTTTTTGTGGGATTCTTCAGGTGGGCACTGATTGCAGCTAAGTCCTGAACGTATTTGACTCAATGTTTGGCCACAGCCAGTAATGGGAAGCGATATTAACAAGCTGACATGAGTGCTTCCACTTTCTCTGAATAAGACATCTCAAATGTTATTCATTTAACTCTGTCCTGCACCTCCACTATGACTTCAGGCAATGGTGTATGTCTCTGGTCACAAGCACGTCTCTCACACAGAAGATGGGTTATAACATTGTGTGCTTTTGTGTTTAGAGACATGAAGAGTTTACACCTTTGTTGTGTAACCTGGGAGTCTAGCCTCGGTCTACAAGGTTTGGCTTCCCTGAAGATGGATGACTAGACTGACTTGTGTCCACCATTGCTTGAACAGGGGAATCCATGTTATTGTCGCCCCACACAACCAACTGAGAATACATGCTAGTGTAGTGTCTTTGCTTTTTGGGTTACAGCCCCTGAAAGGGATGAGGGACACAGCGATGATTCTTGCCAAATTGTGTTCCTTAGAATAGCACACTCATCCACTGTACTAAGAAAATACACCATATATGTTTAAAAGTTTCTTATTTAACAATCTCATCCTGTTGCTTAGTACATGAGAAATAACTCAGGAGAATATAATTAAAACAACACTTATGCATGTTGCTAGCAGAAAGAATAAAATGAACAGTTCTAACATAATTCAAATGATCCCAGCAGCCTATCACCCTACAAAGTTCTTCTATGTGTTACATATGTGGTTATCAGGCTTCAGCTGGAAGAGTGTTCCCTTGGAAAAAACACACAATCAACTGGGCTCAGTTTCTCTCATCCCTGTATTAACTTTTGGCATACAAGCGTATGCTACAGCAGTCTTGCAGGACTTCTAGAGATAACCTGGAGTGAATGCCTCTCAAAATGAGTGATCAATTCATTGTATTTATATAGGGTTGACCATTGCCTTTTAGCTTACATTGGGGGACGTTCCATTAATCTGAGACATAACCAGTTTAAACCAGCATGATGAAAAATGTCATCTCGGACTACATATTTATTCTGCACGTCTTATTGTCAAACCTCAAAATGTAGATAGCCTTTAGCAAACTTTGTCACCTTATGTGATAGCAAAATCACTGTTTAGATGAACTGACACTTTCAAGAGTTCTGCAAAAGATAATGACTTGCTGAACGTGGACCAAAGGCAGACAGGCTACCTTAACATGCTCAGAATGGAGTATGGCTTTAGGGAGGTTCACAGTAGCTTTATGGGCTAATTGAACATTTGATTTAAAATTGCCGTAAGCAATACATTCCAGGAAGGGACCTTCGACGTTAACAAATACCACATATTACACCTTTATATAGAACATCACATCTATCCTAGTCTGATAGCTTCAGTTTGCATCTTAATACATAGAATTGCTCTCCCTATAAAATAGAATGGGCTCACTGAGATCTTAAATTCCCTAAATCTCCGACATTGTGTTTCACCTCTTTCTAGATGGGTATTATTTTCCAACAGACCCACAAGTATGCAAAAGGCCTACCTTTTAATAATTGAAACCAAATGTTTAGGATTTCTGCACTCGCCATTAATAAGTCCGAATTTACCAAACAGACCTGCAAATTATAGCATTTTAATCATTAAGAAGAATAGAAAGTCACAGATTTACTCGGTGTTTGGGCTGTGGCAAGGCATTTACTTATCAGTGCAAAGGGTATTTTGAGCTGAAAAGTGCTCTTTTCTCACAGCAAGTAGAACTATACACCACTTTACATCAAGGGGTTGTCACCTGGGTGTCACTTAGGTGGATCAGCATAGGCACCCATAGTTTATTTAAACAAAGCCCAATCTACTAAACTAATATTTTGTGTTTTCTTACTTAACTTCTTGGATATACTATAC
This sequence comes from Pleurodeles waltl, assembly GCF_031143425.1. NCBI lineage: Eukaryota > Metazoa > Chordata > Amphibia > Caudata > Salamandridae > Pleurodeles > Pleurodeles waltl. The sequence continues at coordinate 479,784,162 of NC_090449.1, read as the reverse complement.
ATGCACTAACCACTGCTGGTGCTGCACAAGGTTGTTTAGGTGGGATTAGGACATTCAGGCTGGCAAACCAAAGATCTTTATGTAACAGTTAATGTCTGCAAGGTAGACAGAGGAAATGTTGTGACCCACTTTGAACAGCAGAGTCAATATTCTGTAGTGTGTCTGTTTTTAGCAGACAGCCAACTAACTTTGTGTCAGAAACATATACTACCTTTCATTCAAAAAATGTGTTCTACTGTACTGAATGCTTTTGCAAACTCTGCTATATTGGAAAAACTAAATAGGATTCTGGAGCACCAATCGAGAATTTGCTATAATGTAATGCATGCACTTTTAGTGGGTCATTACCAAAAATTCAATCATATGACAGCTGAAATGACACAAGTTGATATTAAGTTGTGCAGCTTTCCAAGAGAGGAACTAATGTTTAGAAACCATTAACATGGAAAGAAAACAAAAGGATCTGGAAACTGAATACTGTTCAACAAGGTTTAAATGCTACTGTGGAAAGGATAGTGATTTCCATCCTTTAATTACAAAAATGTTTGACTGAGATAATTTTAAAAATGACATCTAATATGTTGTACATCCTTGCTAAACACAGAGACCTCCTGTGTTAGACAGGAGTGATTTTGTGAGGTTTGCTTCGAGTATGGGAATGTAATCTGATCAAAGAAATTATTTTCAGTTTCATTATTGTTTAGGTCAAAATGTGAATGCTTGTTAACAGCGCAGCATGATTCAGTAGATGGCCCACATTTGGATCACCTTGCCTTTCTTGTAACTAACAAGAACCGGTGGTCCATGCAGTACATTCTTTCTTTCTTTTTGGTGGGATAAGGAGACACATTGGATGTTGGCAAAGTAATGCACAGACCCATGTGAAACTTAGTGGCAACTTTCAGCAAGAAGGAAGCCTTGATCCTCGTGTAGGAGGCTGGCCTGGCTTATAGTGGGTACCTGATGGTAATTACACCTTGTGCCAGGTCCAGTTATCCCTTATTAGTAGATTAGTAGTGTTCTAGCAGCTTAGGCTGATAGAAGTAGCTATAGCAGAGCAGCTTCGGCTGGACTAGGAGACATACAAAGCTCATGCTATACCACTTATGTCATACAGGTACTATGTCATAAGAAAGACAATACTCAGAGTTACTAAAAATAAAGGTACTTTACTTTAGTGACAATGTGCCAAAATTATCTCAGAGGATATACTCCCTAAGGAGTTAAGTAAAATACACAAAATATACACACAAACCAAAATCAGGTAAGTAAAACAGTCAGAAAGTAACGCAAACACTGTAGAATACAATAGGATGCAATAGGCCTAGGGGCAACACAAACCATATACTAAGAAAGTGGAATGCGAACCATGAATGGACCCCTATGCTAGTGTAGTGTGTAGAGGGTCGCTGGGAATGTAAGAAAGCACTAAGGGTGTCCAAGATACCCCACCCCAAGGCCCTGGAAAGTAGAAGTAAAGTACTACTATTTCCCCAGAAACACACTAAACTCGTGATAGGGGATTTTGCAAAGACAACAACAGACTGAAAAGCACTGAAGGCGGATTCCTGGACCTGAAGACCTGCAAAGGAAGGGGAACAAGTCCAAGAGTCGGGAAAGTGTCCAGGGGGGGCAGGAGCCCACTAAACCCCTGCTGAAGGTGCAAAATGGCTGCCTCTGGATGGAAGAAGCTGAAGATTCTGCAACAACGAAAGATGCTCGGAACTTCTCCTTCGTGCAGAAGATGTCCCACGGAGTGCTGGAGGATGCAGAGTTGTTTCTTTGGCAAAAGACCACAACCAAGCCTTGCTAGCTGCAAGAGTCACGATTGAAGAAAAATTCTACTGCCCGGGCCCAGGAAGGACCACGATGTTGCCACTTGGGAGAGGAGACAGAGGGGGCCCTCTGCAATGTAGAGAGCCTGCGCACAAGAAGGTACCACCTGCAGAAGTATTTGAACACGGGTTCAAGAAGTCTGAACATGGCGGTTATCTCAACACTACAAAAGAGGGTCCCACGAAGCCGGAGAGCAATACAGGGAGCTGAGCATCACAGGAAAGAGTGCTGGAGACCTAGGCTTGGCTGTGCATGAAGGAGTTTGTGGAAATGTGCAAACAAGCCCTAGCAGCTACAGTTCACGCGGTGCACAGGATTACTGTCTGGAGAGGGGAGGCAAGGACTTACTTCCTCCAAATTTGGACAGTTGGACCACTGGACAGTCTGGGTCACTTGGTTCCACCACCTGTTTTCCAGGGGCCACGCTCGTCAGGGTGAGAGGGGTCCCAGAGTACCAGTGACGCTGAAGTTTGGTGCCTGCTGAAGCAGGGGGAAGATTCCATCGACCCATGTGAGATTTCTTTGTGGCTTCCAGTGCAGGATGAAGGCAGGCAGCCCCCAAAGCATGCACCACCAGGAAACAGTCATGAAAGCTGGCAGGATTAGGCGCTACAATGTCGCTGGTAGTCTTCTTGCTACTTTGTTGCAGTTTTGCAGGAGTCCTGGAGTAGTCAGTGGTCGATCCTTGGCAGAAGTCGAAGAGAGAGGTGCAGAGGAACTCTGGTGAGTTCTTGCAAGTCGTTATCTGAGCAAAAGCCTACTGGAGAGACCCTAAATAGCCCTCAGAGGAGGATTGGCCACCTAGTCAGGTAAGCACTTATCAGGAGGGGTCTCTGATGTCACCTACTGGCACTGGCCACTCACAGGCCTCCAGAGTATCCTCACACCTCTGGATCCAAGATGACAGAGGTCTGGGACACACTGGAGGAGCTCTGGGCACCACCCCTGGGGTGGTGATGGACAGGGGAGTAGTCACTCCCCTTTCCTTTGTCCAGTTTCGCACCAGAGCAGGGACTGGGGGTTCTCTAAACCGGTGAAGACTGGCTCAAGCAAGGAGGGCATCATCTGTGCCCTTCAAAGCATTTCCAGAGGCTGGGAGAGGATACCCCTCCCCAGCCTTTAACACCTATTTCCAAAGTGTTAGAAATGGGGTCTTTGGTTGGCAGTCAGGTTAGCCCCTGTCCAAGCAAGTACCCTCACTCTTGTCAGGGTAAGTCACACACAAACCAAATTTTCCTGTGCCCACCCTCTGGGAGCTTGGCACTGAGCAGTCAAGCTAAACTTAGAAGGCAATGTGTAAAGTATTTGTGCAATAAATCATACAATAACACAATACAGCCCCATAAAAATACACCACACAGTGTTTAGAAAAATATATAATATTTATCTGGATATTTGCAGGTCAAAACGATAAAAGATGCAATAAGTAACTGTAGAGATATCGCTGAAAAGTGATATAAAGTGTCTTAAGTCTTTTAAAAGCAAACAAAGGCCCTCATTACAACCCTGGCGGTAAATCCCGCTTTCCACCGTGCAGAAGACCGCCAACATACCACTGTGGCCAATGATGTTGGGGATATGTTCCAGGGCATAGAAATCACCTTTCACTGTGGGCAAATCCTCCACCTGAGGGAAAACGATGTAGCTCCGCATGTGTTTCAGCAGGGCAGATAACACTCTGGACAACACGTAAGAGAACATTGGCTGGGACATTCCTGATGCCATGGCCACTGTTGTTTGAAAAGACCCACTGGCCAGGAAATGGAGTACAGACAGGACCTGCACTAGAGAGGGGATTCCTGTGGGATGGCGGATAGCTGACACTGGGCACACTGTTCCAGGATTGTTGCACGATCAAGTCTGTATGTGATTATGATGTGTCTCTCTTCCATTGTTGACAGGTCCACCAGGGGTCTGTACACTGGAGGATGCCGCCATCTCATCACCTGCCCCAGCAGACGTGCCCTATGGAGGAGAACAGCAAGCAGAGAGTCATCCAACACTGAGGTATCACAATGTGTTATTTGCAGAAACGTTTGTAATTCGCAATGTGCCGGTATCTGTCTGTATTCCCGGCCTAGATAGGTGTGACGCAGTTTTTATCCATCCCATGTGGCCCCCTGAAATGGAGGCTGCCTGACCTGTAAGGTGGGACAAGGGGAAATAAGGTAACTGCGCTGGCGTTGTACACCATTGCGGTGGGCGGTCGAAGACCGCAGCGCAATTCTGCATTGGTTAACATTGAGCCCTATGGGTCCCAGGAGCCAATGACGATGTACTCCGGCGGTGACGGTACGCACCGCTGCGGACATGACCACCATTTTCTGTCTGTTCACTCAGTTGATACCTGACCTTCAACAGGAGAGGACCTACACTGCAAGTGCTGCTGTGTCTGGAAGTGACGATGGCTGCAGTATCTGGGGAAAGGAACCCTGCCTTCACATCGGAGGAGTTGGAGAAACTAGTGGATGGGGTCTTCCCCCAGTACACTCAACTGTACGGTCCTCCAGACAAACAGGTGAGTACACTGTGAGCATGCTGGGTGGGCAATGCCTTTTTTGAGTGGTGTGGATGGAAGATACATGGGGGAGGGGCTGAGGCCTGCATGTACGGATGGTTAGTGTATGTACGTCAGGGCATGGATGGGAACTGGTGGGCAATGACTATGACGGTCCGCGCGGGTGAGTAATTTCCTTTCCCGCGTACCATTCCTCTAGGTCAGTGCCCACCAGAAGAAGGGTATTTGGCATGCCATTGCCAATGACGTCCGGACCCTGGGGGTCTACCACAGACGGAGCACCCACTGTTGTAAAAGATGGGAGGACCTGCGCTGCTGGAGCAAGTAGACGGCGGAGGCCCAGCTGGGGCTGGCGTCCCAAACTGGAATGTGTGCCCGGCGCACCATGATCCCCCTGATGTACCGGATCCTGGCGGTGGCCTATCCAGAGTTGGATGGGCGCTTGAGGGCATCACAGCAGCCACAAGGGTACACTCTCATTCAGCTGACTCTGTGCGCATTACGAGGTGTCTGGAGGGGGGAGGTGGGCAGTGGGTTCCCCTAGGCCAGGGCGAACTTGGTAGGCAAGGTCCCTTGTGAGGCAGGCTCTGTGGCACCCCAACCCCACTAGTGGTAAGAGCCATCTACACCTAGTCAGGCTCCTGTGACTTCAAGGTGTGCAGCAATTGGGCTTAGGCCTCGTACCCCATGGGCATGTGAATTTTCTAGGAACTGTTAGTGCATGACGTAGTGCTGAGGGCTGCTCTCTGTGTGTTGTGTCCGCCAACTGTAGTGGTGTTGCATGCACTGAACATGTTTTTCTTCTGTCTCCCCCCCCCCTTTTTGTTGTCTCCCTGTTCTTGTGTGCAATGGCATCATCAGGCGGAGGAGCAGTAGCACGGGAGCAGGAGGGAGCTGCAACCCACTTGGCCCTGGAGGGTGAAGCAACGGAGTCTGAAGCCACCAGTGGGACAGAGGGCGAGGAGCATACACCAGTGACAGCGACTCCTACTCTGATGGGAGCTCCCTTGCGGTGGCGGGCACCTCTGTGCCCACCGCATCAACAGGTACAGCCACCACCCCCCACCAGCACCGCCCTCCCAGCAACCCCTCAGTGTGTGTCCCGTGCCCGATCACCCTGGAGGGTGAGCATCTCCTTCGTCCCAGCCACCTCAGGCCCTGCCCCAGTCAGCCCTGCTGCCCTCAGTGAGGAGGCTATTGACCTCCTGAGATCCCTCACTGTTGGGCAGTCTACCATTGTGAATGCCATCCAGGGTGTTGAGAGGCATTTGCAACAAACAAATGCATACCTGGAGGGCATTCATTCTGGGCAGGCGGCCCAACAGAGAGCATTTCAGGCTCTGGACTCAGCACTGATGGCAGCAATTGTCCCTGTGTCCGGCCTACCCCCTCCAACTTCCACTACCCAGACCCAATACCCTGTACCTCAGCCTATCCCAAGCACACCACCAGACTAGCATGCACACTCATCAGCACACAAGAGTGGACATGGCAAACATAAGCACCACACATCCCACAAGCACTCACACAAGCACCATCCCCATGCAGACACAGCAACATCCACTGCCTCCACTGTGTCCCCCTCCTCCACGTCCTCCTCCTCCCTCCCTGTCTCGTCTCCACTCACACCTGCATGCACTACATCTTCATCCACTGCCTCCATCACCAGTACGCCCATCACCACACACCGCTCACGTGTAATCACCACCCCGACTACCATGCACACATCCCCTGTGTCCTCTCCCAGTGTGTCTGTGAGCCCTCCTCCCAAAGTACACAAACGCAGACACACACACACCCAACAGCCATCCACCTCACAACAGCCCTACGGCCCACGCACCTTCACCCAAATTCAGCAAACGAACACCTCCTACAACCTCTTCCTCTTCCTCCACGCCCAAACACACTCCATCTTCCCGTCCCAGTGTGTCTAAAAAACTTTTCCGGGCAAACCTTGACCTCTTCCCTTCACCTCCCCCCCGTCCTTCCCCTAGGGCCAGGCTTTCCAGGTCCCAGCCCAGCACCTCAGCCACCAAATCCCCAGGCAGAGTGGTGCCAGCAACTGCAGGGGCATCAAGTGCGCCACCCATCAGGGCTGCCAGTGTGCCACGTAGCGAGGGCAAGGACATTCTGTTACCTGCCAAGGTGAAGAAGGTGCCCACATCCCAGAGATAGAAGCCGCACCTACCAGCCACCAAGGGCTCCGTAAAAACAAAAGGGGATAGTGGCAAGACACCTGCGGCACCATCAAAGGTGGGGAAGGGATAAAAGCAGAAGAGCAGGTCAGGACAGGGCACGGTGGCACCGACTGAGGGACCAGTGTCACCCCTTCTGTCCACGACAACACCAACCTGTACGGTGGTGAACACTACAAGCTGCAACGCCCCCAGCACCGCCACCTGCACCGCCCCCTGCACAGCCAATTACACAGCCACCGGCACGTCTGCAGCCTCAGCGACAGTCCCCAGTATCTTCCCCAGTGGGCAGCCGTCCGAGGCTGCAGGAGATGTCCTGCTGTGTCCCTCAGCAGGTGCTGACCCATGGACCACCGCCAGCACCGCCGCCACAGACACTGCCACAAGCACCGCAGCAAGCACCGCCACCAGTCCCGCAACGTGCTTGGACAGTGGTACCACCGCTGACATGGCTACCATCCCCAGTGGTCAGTCATCCGAGGATGGAGGAGACTTCCTGGATCCTGCCCAGCTTCCATGAGGCATGACTTCCATCACTGTTTGCACTTGCAGGCGGAAGGCGAAGCCGCAGCAGTGTGGGGTATGTCGCTGCCTCCATGGCGTATCATGCTACCTGTTCCTGGCAATCTCGTGGCACACACACCCAAGTGAGGGAATGGTACCGGCCACACTGCACGTGGAGCACTCTGGGCACCATGCCCCCTCCAAAACCAGTGGAGAATGACTTCCACTACCTCAGTCCTTGGCAGGATGAAGCACTCTGGGCACCATGCCCCCTCCAGAACCAGTGATGAATGACATCCACTACCTCAGTCCTTGGCAGGATGAAGCACTCTGGGCACCAGGCCCCCTCCAGAACCAGTGGAGACATACATCCAGTACCTCAGTCCTTGGCAGGATGAAGCACTCTGGGCACCAGGCCCCCCTCCAGAACCTGTGGAGAATGACATCCACTACCTCAGTCCTTGGCAGGAGGAAGCACTCTGGGCACCAGGGCCCCTCCAGAACCAGTGGAGACATACATCCACTACCTCAGTCCTTGGCAGGATGAAGCACTCTGGGCACAAAGCCCCCTCGAGAACCAGTGGAGATTCACATCCACTACCTCAGTCCTTGGAAGGATGAAGCACTCTGGGCACAAAGCCCCCTCCAGAACCAGTGGGGAAAGGCATCCACTACCTCAGTCCTTGGCAGGATGAAGAACTCCCAAGGATAAAGCAGTGGGCAAACCACCCACTGGAGAGACTTGAGAGACTGTGGCTTTGCACTCCCCAGGATACAGCAGCGGGCAAACCACCCACTGGAGAGACTTGAGAGACTGTGGCTTTGCACTCCCCAGGGTAAAGCAGTGGTCAAACCACCCACTGGAGAGACTTGAGAGACTGTGGCTTTGCACTACCCAGGATACAGCAATGGGAATGGAGCCCCCTCGTGCAGCAGTGGCGTTGTGCGTTCATCTGGCTGAGGTGCACCCCCTCCCCTCCCCCTGAGGTGCCTGTTTATTTTCGATCTGATGCCCCAGCAGTGTTCTCTCCGTTTCCAGCCAGGTATCTTGTGTGGGCTTCGCCCATGCATTTTGGGACCAGTGGTCCACTGACAATGATTGGTACACTATCCGGACGTGTGTAGTTGGTGTACATATTTGTATATACTGAATTTTGAACTTTGACTATCAGATTTTTCATGATTACAATTGTTACAATCATTTCATTTTGCCCTTGCGTTCTTCCGGGGGCTGGGAGGGTGTATATGTAATGTTGCTGCATGCATTTGTGTGTATGTTGTTGTGGGTAAGGGTGGGGGTGGGGGTATTACGTGTTGCGTGTGTCACTCTCTTTTCCATCCCCCCTCCCGTTTTGTAGGTGCAGTACTCACCGTGGTCATGGACGGCATCTGTCCTGCTCCCGATAGAGCAGGAATAAGAGCAGCATAGGCAGGACCTGTAGTTCGGGCTCCATGGCGTCCTGGTTCCTTATTGGGTGTTGAGAGGTGAGTGGTTTCCCTTCTGTGTACTGTTTCTGCCATGCTTTTGATAGCGTTGGTTCCGCCCCGGAAAAGGTGGCAGATAGGCCTGCTTTGATAGGATGGGCGGTACATTGTTTTCCATCTGTCTGTTGGTGGTTACCGCCGCGGTGTTTGTTTCTACCGCTGTGGCGGTTGGAGTGTTAAAGTGGCTGTCTATGTTGGCGGTTTCTGCCATGGTCGTGATTCCATTTGTTTTCCGTCGACCTGTTGGCGGTATTACCGCCGCGTTAACACCGACCGCCAGGATTGTAATGAGGGCTAAAGTCTCTTTTTAGCACAAAGTACCTGGTTCATGTGAAAAATCTCCGCAATGGGCAGCAGAGGAGGAGCGTGGAAACAAAGGGGGTGTGCGTCGATTTCTCAGGCCACACACAGTGATGCGTCATTTAGTTTCCATGCAGGGACGGCTGTGCATCGATTTCCGGCACTTGGTCGTGGATTCTCTTCGGGTTGCGGGGTTTTCAGATGGCCCGGGGTCTCTGCGTGGAATCCTGGGCTTGTGGAGCAGAGTCACAAGCGCTGCATCGTTCCGGTGGGCGTTGCGTGGAAATTTGTTCCGCACGGCAGGCGTTGTGTCGTTTTCCCCTCTGGAAGTTGGGCCGCGTCATCCCAGGTCGGCTGTGCGTCGATCTGGTGGGCTGTGCGTCAAAGTTCCGGTTGCAACGCAAGCGCCGTCTTGATCTTCTCCTTGCGAAGTCGGGCTGCAATGAATTTCTCACCGCGGGGCAGGCTGTGTGTCATTTCTAGCAAGCTGTGCATCAAATGTTTGCCACACAAGGAGTCGAGTTGCAAGAGAGAAGTATTTTTGGTCCTGAGACGTCAGGGAATAGGAGGCAAGCTCTATCTAAGCCCTTGGAGAGCACTTCTTCACTGCAGCCAGGGAGCAGCAAGGCAGCAGGGCAACAGCAAGACAGCAGTCCTTCACAGAAAGCAGTCAGGTGAGCCCTTTGGGCAGCCAGGCAGTTCTTCTTGGCAGGATGAAGGTTCTGGTTACAAGTTTCTTCTCCAGGAAGTGACTGAGTTGGAAGGGGCAGAGGCCCTGTTTATATACCCAAATGTGCCTTTGAAGTGGGGGAACCTTCAAAGCGGGGCTTAGAAGTGCACCAGGTCCCCTTTCAGTTCAATCCTGTCTGCCAGGGTCCCAGTAGGGGGTGTGGCAGTCCTTTGTGTGAGAGCAGGCCCTCCATCCTCCCAGCCCAGGAAGACCCATTCAAAATGCAGATGTATGCAAGTGAGGCTGAGTATCCTGTGTTTGGGGTGTGTCTGAGTGAATGCACAAGGAGCTGTCAACTAAACCCAGCCAGACGTGGATTGTAAGGCACAGAAAGATTTAAGTGCAGAGAAATGCTCCCTTTCTAAAAGTGAAATTTCTAAAATAGTAATATTAAATCCAACGTCACCAGTCAGCAGTATTTTACATCACCATTCTGGCCATACTAAAAATGACCTTCCTACTCCTTTCAGATCAGCAGCTACCACTCAAACAATATATGAGGACAGCCCCAATGTTAGCCTATGAAGGGAGCAGGCCTCACAGCAGTGTAAAAATGAATTTTGGGAAGTTTACACTACCAGGAAATGTAAACTACATAGGTACATGTCCTGCCTTTTGCCTACACAGCACCCTGCCCTATGGGTTACCAAGGGCATACCTTAGGGGTGTCTTATATGTAGAAAAAGGGGAGTTTTTAGGCTTGGCAAGTACTTTTAAATGCCAAGTCGAATTGGCAATGAAACTGCACACACAGGCCTTGCAATGGCAGGCCTGAGACAAGGTTAAGGAGCTACTTAAGTGGATGGCACAACCAGTGCTGCAGGCCCACTAGCAGCATTTAATCTACAGGCCCTGGGCACATATAGTGCACAGTACAAGGGAATTATAAGTAAATTAAATAGTCCAATTGGGTATGATCCAATGTTACCATGTTTAAACGGAGAGAGCATATGCACTTTAGCACTGGTTAGCAGTGGTAAAGTGCGCAGAGTCTAAAAACCATCAAAAACAGTATCCAAAAAGTGGAGGGAGGCAGGCAAAAAGTTAGGGGTGACCACCCTAAGGCTGTCAGGTCTAACACAAAGGGAGAGGGTGTAACACCCTCTCTCAGAGGAAATTCTTTCTTCTGCCTTCCTGGGACTGGGCTGCCCAGACCCCAGGAGGGCAGAACCCTGTCTGTGGGGTGGCAGCAGCGGTAGCTGCAGAGAAAACCCCAGAGAGCTGGTTTGGCAATACCCGGGGTCCATAGTGGAGCCCCCAGGATGCATGGAATTGGCTCCCCAATACCAGATTTGGCAAGGGGGGACAATTCCATGATCTTAGACATGTTACATGGTCATATTCGGAGTTACCATTGTGAAGCTACATATAGGTATTGACCTATATGTAGTGCACGCGTGTAATGGCATCCCTGCACTCACAAAGTCCGGGGAAATGGACCTGAACTATATGGGGGCACCTTTGCTAGTGAAAGTGTGCCCTCACACTTAGTAACTTTGCACTTAACCTTCAGCAAGTATAGGTTAGACATATAGGTGACTTATAAGTTACTTAAGTGAAGTGAAAATGGCAGTGAAATAATTTGTGTGCACTATTTCACGCAGGCTGCAATGGCAGTCCTGTGTAAGGGTTTGTCTGAGCTCCGTATGGGTGGCAAAAGAAATGCTGCAGCCCATATGGATCTCCTGGCACCCCAATGCCCTGGGTACCTAGGTACCATATACTAGGGACTTATAAGGGGGGTCCAGTATGCCAACTGAAATTGATCAATGAAGTCACTGTCCTACAGTGACAAATTTAAAAGCAGAGAGAGCATAAGCACTGAGGTTCTGGTTAGCAGAGCCTCAGTGACACAGTTAGGCACTACACAGGCATACACATTAGGCCATAAATTATGAGCACTGGGGTCCTGACCAGCAGGATCCCAGTGAGACAGGCAAAAACATACTGACAAACATGTGAAAAATGGGGGTAACATGCCAAGGAAGATGTACTCTCCTACAGTAAGTCCCAAGTAAAGTATACTACATGCCCCCAGGGCCTGTAAATGAAATGCTACTAGTGGTCCTGCAGCACTGACTGTGTCACCTACAACTGTAGCACTTTAAACATGACTGTGTGTGCAGTTTTAAACTGCCATTTCGACCTGCCAAGTGCACCCACTTGCCAGGTCCAAACCTTCCTTTTTAATCCATGTAAGTCACCGCAAAGGTAGGCCCTTGCTAGTCTCAAGGGCAGTGTGCTGTGCATTTAAAAAGTTGGACATGCACTTTTAAGTTTAACATGTCTAGGTAGTGAAAAACTGCTAAATTCATTTTTTACTATTGGAAGGCCTATCTCTCCCATACGAAAACCTTGTGTTTTCATTAAAACATGTTTGAAGTGTAATTTCAAATTGGAAAAAGATAGAAAAGTGGAGTTTGGTGTCTCTGGACTCACAATTAAAAATCATAACCTATGGTAAAGTTGGGTTTTAAATTGTACATCTGAAAAAGCCACTTTTAGACAGTTGTCATTTTCTTATTTTAACTATTCTGTGCCACTGCCTGCCTCTGAATACACGTCTGGGTTGAGTGACAGCTGGGCTCTGTGCATTCCCTCTAGACAGCTACACACAATGGGAGTTTAGATGTGACATGATGGGCCCTAATGGTCCTTAATGGACCATTAACTGGCTTGATGGGAAAGGGGGTGAGCTTAGTACTGCCTCATTTACACCTGAAGAGACTTGTCCTGTCCACCCACAATACGGCTTAACGGCCCTGTATTGTCACTCCAGCCAGTTTGGAGCCAAGACAGGGGAGGCAGGGCATCTGTACATTTCAAAAGAAGGCATGGATGTTTCTCCCACCTTCCAGCACCACAGCAACATTGTATAAATACTGGACCCCAAGCCCCACCAAATCAGACTCTACTCGGACCAGGCACATTCTTCTAGGAAGAAGAACTGCTGGACTGCCAGGAGGGACTGCCACTCTGTAACTGCATTGCTGTATTTGCCTACTGCTGCTGTTGAAGGAGGAACTGCCACTTTGCTACTGGCTCTGCTTTGTTGGCCTGCTGCTGTTGTAGGAGGGACTGGGTGTTTGCTGTTTCCTCTGTTGTGTTGGTCTGTTGCCTGCTGGGTCTGTCCTGCAGTGAGAAGGACTATACTTGCTCTCGACATCCTTGCAACCAAGAATCCCCAAGGGCTTTTTGGCTTGCCCCCTGTTCTGTAATCTCAGGGACATCAAAGACTGCTTCAACTCACCTGCTACAGCACCTGCACTCTGACACCTCTGAGACTACCTTGCCAAGTGGTGCCATCCCAGTCCTCGACCCTTGGAAGTGGGCCTAAGGTGCTCTGTCTTCTGTGGTTTTCATCAGAACCATTGTGCAGCAACTTAAAGACCCATAAAGCATCTCTGTGCACCTTCCAGCTTTACCGGATCATCTCTGAGTGACGCAAAGCATTGCCACACAGCTGCTGGCCATTGGACCAAAGCACAGTGATACCAAGCCCTGCAAAGCCTCACTGCACAACTTCCTGGGATCGATACAAAACGATGCCAAGGCCCGCAAAGCCTCACCACACACCTCGCCGTGATCAAAGTAAAGCGACTCCAAGCCCTCCAAAGCCTCCCCGTTCAGCTTCTTGGAACCAATGCTGGACAACGCGAAGCCTTGTAAAGCAATACTGCGCAGACCGCGCACTAGGATTTAAGGTACTGTGTTTATCGGGCCCATGTGGATCGCAGTAGCTGGCCTGGACTCCCTTGCAGTCAGCCTGAACTTAAGACTTTGTTCCGGTCCAGTGTGACCAGATAACCACCATTGGTGCTTTGCGCTTCTATGTGCTATTTTCACCTTCATCTTTAAAATTGTATATCTCAGGGTCTACTTATTGGAATTTTGTTGTTTTGGCCTTCTTTTACTCAGATAAATATATGCTATTTATGTAATATGGTGTTGAGTCCTTTTTCTGGTGTCTTTCAGTGTGTTACTGTAATGAAGTGTTGCACAAACACTTTACACATTGCCTTCTAAGTTAAGCCTGCCTGCTCTGTGCCAAGCTGCCAGAGGATGAGTAGAAGTTAATTTAGGTTGTGTATCTGACTTACCCTGACTAGGATTGTGGTCCTTACTTTGACAGGATGGGTACCTCTGCCAACTAGAGATCGAATTTCTAACATTGGTAGCAGCGGTGGGATAGGACATGTATTTTTGCAGTGCCTTACACTAATTTGGTATACATTACTACTTTACACTCTTAATTGGTAATATTTCTAAATTTTACTCCTGCTTCATCGTCTTGCACTGGGACTCTTGTTGTTACATCAGTGGTGCCTTAGCAGGCTAGAGTGAATGCTGGATCTCAATCTCCAGGCAGATTACACTAGGAGTGAGATGAAAGCACTCTGCAAGTAGAGGGGGGTGAAGGTGTCTAAAAGACCCACAAAGCAGGACCTTAAGGAAGCCCTGTATGCTTTGGAGGACCCCTTTTGAATTCTAAGGAACCCAAAGCCCTGGAATCTCCTGGATCCCAAACCAGAGGCCCAAGAGGGCAGTGGCCCTGAGAAGGTTGAGGGGGAGGAGAAAAATGTCTGTTCAGTGGCTTACGGGGAGAAAGGGGAGCCCCAAGAGAGGGAGTCCCCTGATGGATCACCTGTAGGAAACAGTGTCACCTCCCACACCCTGTCCCCTGAGGAGCTCAAGGATAGACAGGTGAAGAAGAACGTGAGGCTGCAGCTGGCCCAACTGGCTGCAGAAGAGAAAAAAGCAGAGGCTGAGAAAGCCCTGGCAGAAGAGAGGATGGTGGAGGCTCAAAGGGCCTTCGCCAGGGAAACACTCAACTAAGAATCCATGGACGAAAGGAGGACCTTGCTGACTCGTGAACTGAGTGTCAAGGGTCTGGACTTGAAGGCTAAACTGCTGGCAGAGACTAGCAGAAATGCTGTCACCAAAAATACCATGTCCAGTGCTGAGGGAAAAGACCACACACCCAGAGATTTTGTGCCTGCCTTCAGGGAGTACTGCACACTATCCCTGAGGAGGATTGGGGGCTGTCCTATGGTGGCATATACCTGGTGATGGGATGGATGCCATACTGGCTCTAAATGAGAGAGACAGGCTGAGGTATCCCACCATGAAGGAGACTTATGTCAAGAGGTATGACCTCACCCTAGAAACACACGCACAACATACACACATAACATAGACACATAACATGCACACCAATATAAATATTAAAGAAACACACTTACCTTACTCGATGTTCTGCAGCACGTCCACATCCTTCTGAAGCACGTCCTCCGAACGTGAAGTGTCATGAATGACTCTCATCTCTCTGCGAGACTGCTGTATTAGGGGGTGCATCCCTTTTGTTCATAGATGACTGAGTCACTCCTACGCCAGTAAGAAGCTGTCAGCCTAAACCTACTGGCTCTCTAGCAGTACCTCATCCAAATCCTATGTAGCAAATGTGATCTCTGGCAGCTTAGCGCATGGCTCTGCAGACCTCTCGGGGAAGTCGTGGTGTAACAAATCTTATCCCTTTTCTCTCGTTTGGAAATAAGTCTCTTAGACACACAAAGACAAGGAAGAAGATGCAGGACAGTTTTTAATATATTTATTGAAAAGACTGCAATCTACAATAAAATGAATGTGCCTCAATGATTATTACTATGAGAAATAACAGTAGCTGAATGGTAAGGATAAAAGTGGTAAATATGAAAACCTCCAACATACTGCAATAACATGAAATTTATGCAATTCCTAGTAATAAGGCCTGTACCCTACCCTAAAGTGAGAGCTAGGCATGATAAGCCTAATCAGTGTCCATGGGAAATGCCCCCCAACCCTGTCACCTTGGGATGAAATTGGCCCCTCAGTTTCCGGATCAGGAACCAGAGAGACACAAGGCAGAAATTCACTGCAAGGCAGTGTGGACTCCAGATGGTGTATCCTGGTAGAACCCCCTCTAGTGATCTTGTTCTTGTGAGGTGTGTTTATAGGGCACATCTTATTGTTTGTGCAGGAATCCTGATGTGATTATGTACAGATTGTGTATGCAAACTTGTGTCAGCAATTACATAACAAATACCTGACATGTTCCCATTCTGTTCCTGTCAATGTAAAACAAAAGGAGTATGATGACATTACTCACGTACATCACTGATAATGATACTCTCTTAGAATAACACTGATTAGAAACATAAAAACATTTGTCTAAAATGGAGGCATGTGCAAACAGTGTTAAAAGGAAATACATAATCAAATAGAATAAAACAGAGCATGAAAATAGGTAAAAGGGGATCAGGTAAGAAGGGTAACAGGTTCGCAAGCTAAAAGCTAAGCTATCTCCTGGGCTCAGGAAAGGAACCAAAATAGATCCCTGACACCCTCCCCATTTCCGAAACAAGGATTCTAAGCAATCTTGCCAAGCGAGGGTGCAAGAGCTGAGGCCAAAAAATGCTCTAACCTAAAATCTAAAAGCATTTTTAAAAGCGTATATTAAAACAATTTAAAAAGATATATGAGAGATATATAATGTCAAAGGTGACAAGCAAAGCAGGCCATGAGACAGGCCGAATTAACAAGGCATTTTGGTGTTTTGTTAAAAATAGGCAATGATCAAGTTTCAACAGTAAGTCTGATCATGCAGGAGGTCTTTGATGTCATCAAAAGAGACTGAGACCAAAAAGGACTCCACTCTGGCAGGCGTTAGAGTAACCAGCGGATTGGCAGAAGGATCCACTGACCAGAAGTGTGTATCATCGATTGCGCCAAACAGTGTTGGAGCCATTCAGTTCACAAGTGGTGGCTCATAAGTTGCCTCGCAAATCAACCTCAGTCTCAAGGGGCATGACCGAGAAAGAACCCCCACCAAGAACAGTTCCTTGTCCACAGGAGGCAGGGGTTGTATGGCAAGAGAAACTGTAGGTGTGCATTAGAAGAAGCACGAGATGCAATGGAATACTGGCTGCACACACCATAAGACTTGCCTGAATGACTGTAGGAAAGTACCATCTTTCTTGGCATGTTACCACCATTTTTACCTGTATGTCAATATGTTTTTGCCTGTCTCACTGGGATCCTGCTGGTCAGAACCCCAGTGCTCATAGTTTGTGGCCTAATGTGTGTGTTGTCAGTAGTGCTTAACTGTGTCACTGGGGCACTGCTAAGCAGTCCCTCAGTGCTTATGCTCTCTCTGCTTCCACATTAGTCACTATAGTTTAGTGACCTCATTTACCAATTCCAATTGGCACATTGGAGCCCCTTATAAGTCCCTAGTATATGGTACCTAGATACCCAGGGCATTGGGGTTCCAGAAGATTCTTATGGGCTGCAGCATTTCTTTTGCCACCCATAAGGAGCTCAGACAAATCCTTTCACAGGACTGCCACAGCAGCCTGCGTGAAATAGTGCACACACTATTTCACAGCCATTTTCACTGCACTTAAGTAACTTATATGTCACCTATATGTCTAACCTTCATTTGCTGAAGGCTAGGTGCAAAGTTACTAGGTGTGAGGGCACCCTTGCAGTAGGAAAGGTGCCCCCGGGCTGTCCAGGGCCAAATACCCAGACTTCGTGAGTGCGAGGATGCCATTACACGCGTGCACTACATATAGGTCAATACCTATAAGTAACTTCACAATGGTAACTCTGAATATGGCCTTGTAAGGTGTCTAAGATAACGGAATTGTCCCCCCATTCCAAATCTGGTATTGGGGAGCCAATTCCATGCATCCTGGGGACTCCAACATGGACCCCAGTACTGCCAAACTAGCTCTTTGAGGCTTGCACTGCAGCTACAGCTGCTGCCACCTCACAGACAGGGTTCTGCCCTCCTGGGGTCTGAGCAGCTCAGTCCCAGGAAGGCAGAACAAAGCATTTCCTTTGGGAGGAGGGTGTTACACCCTCTGCCATTGCTTTGGGAATAGGTGTTTCAGGCTTGGGAGCGGTAGCCTCCCAGAGCCTCTGGAAATTCTTTGAAGGGCACAGATGGTGCCCTCCTTGCATAAGCCAGTCTACACCGGTTCAGGGACCTCCAGTCCCTGCTCTGGCATGAAACTGGACAAAGGAAAGGGGAGAGAGCACTCCCCTGTCCAACACCACCCCAGGGGTGGTGCCCAGAGATCCTCCAGTGTGTCCCAGAGTTCAGCCATCTTGTTTGCAAAGGTGTGGGGACACCCTGGAGGACTCTGAGTGGCCAGTGCCAGCAGGTGACGTCAGAGACCCTTCCTGAAAGGTGCATACCTTGTTAGGTAGCCAATCCCCCTCTCATGGCTATTTAGGGTCTCTCCTGTGGGTTCCTGTAGGAGTCTGGCTTGGTTTGTAGTGGGTACCTTGGGTACTTACCCCTTATCCCAGGTCCAGTTATCCCTTATTAGTGAAATGTAGTAGTGTTCTAGCAGCTTAGGTTGATAGAGGTAGCCATAGAGGAGCAGCTTAGGCTGAACTAGGAGACATGCAAAGCTCCTGCAATACCTCTTATAGTTACACAGTACTTATACACAAGTAAAGACAATACTCAGTGTTACCAAAAATATAGGTAGTTTATTTGGGTGACACAGTACCCAAAATATCTAGAGGCAATAGTCCTTCTGAGGTAAGTATTATACACAATATATACACTAGACACCAAAATAAGGCAAGTTATTAGACATAGGATAGTGCAAACAATAGAAAATGCTATAGAATACAATGGGAGAAAATAGGTCTAGGAGCAACACAAACCATATACTAAGAAAGTGGAATGTGAATCACAAATTCCCCCCTAGACAAGTGTAGTGTGTGCATAATCGCTGGGAGAGTAAGAATACAGTAAAGGAAAGTAAATTAGCCCACCCCAGAGCCCAGAAAGGCAGGAGTAAAGTACTGCAAGTTTCCTTTAGGACACACTACACCTCGTGATTGGAATTATTGCAAGAACCAACGAAGTCTGCAAACAACAAATGGTGGATTCCTGGACCTGAAGATCTGCAAAGGAAGGAGACCAAGTCCAGAAGTCGAAAGAAGTTCAAGGAAGGACAGTAGAGCCTGCCAACCAAGAAGAGGGTGCACAAGAAGAGTCCCCGGTTGGAGGAAGGCTGCAGAAATGCACACTAGGAAGATGTCAGTGGGTTCCTGCATGATGCAGTGGATGTCCCACGTCGTGAATTCAGCTGCAGGTACATTTTGGCACTGGATTCCTCCAACAAGCCTTGGTTCTGGCAAGGTCACTTTTTGCGTCAACTAGGAGCAATCTGGACCCAGGAGGGACCTGGGGGCCTCAACTCTGTGTGAGGGGGAAGAGAGGGCTCTCAGCACTTCAGAGACCCCTCAAAGCACCAGATAGCACCCACAGGAGTCCCAGGACACGGGGACAAGGATGTGCAAAATGCAACACAAAGGAAGGTCCCATGCCGCTGGAGAACAACCCAGCGAGTTGAGCGCTGCAGCACAGAGTGCTGGCGACCTGGGCCAGGCTGTGCATGAAGGAATTTTGCAAATAGTGCACAGAGGCCTCAGGAGATGAAGAAGACACAGTGCACTGTCGTTCTGGGGGAAGGCAAGATCTTACCTCCTCCAAATTGGGACAGCAGGACCACAGGACAGTCTGTGTCGATGGGGTCCACCCTCTGTGTTCCAAGGGGCATGCTCATTGCCAGGAGAGGAGTCCAAGTGAGCCAGTAGTCGACTTAGAAGGTGCCTGCGTGAGCAGGGGAGTGACTCCGTCACCCCACGGGAGATTTCTTCAGTTCTTCTGGTGCAGGGTGAAGACAGGGAGTCCTCGGGAGCGTGCACACCGTGGAAACTGTAGCAGTTTCTGGCTGGAGCTGAAGTTGCAGAGGAAAAGTATCCCTTCTGGATACTTTGTTGCTGTTACAGCGGTTCCTGGGGCAGGCTGTGGTTGATCCGAGGTCAGAGGATGAAGTAGTAGTTGCAGAGGATTCCTGCTGGAAACTTGCAAGTAGAATATGAAGAGAACCCACAGGAGAGGCCCTAAATAGCTCTGAGAAGGGGATTGGCTACCTTATCAGCTAAGGATCTATCAGGAGGGGTCTCAGGCGTCACCTGCTGGCACTGGCCACTCAGAGGCCTCCGGAGTGCCCCCACACCTTGCAAAGCAAGATGGCTGAAGTCTGGGACACATCTGAGGAGCTCCGGGCACCACCCCTACGTGGTGATGGACAGGGGAGTGGTCACTCCCCTTTCCTTTGTCCAGTTTCGCGCCAGAGCAGGGACAAGGGGTCCCTGAACCGGTGTAGACTGGCTTATGCAAAGAGGGCACCATCTGTGCCCTTCAAAGCATTTCCAGAGGCTGGGGAAGGCTACCCCTCCCCAGCCTATTACACCTATTTTCAAAGGGTGAGGATGTAACACCCTCCTCCCAAAGGAAATGCTTTGTTCTGCCTTCCTGGGACTGAGCTGCTCAGACCCCAGGAGGAGGGCAGAACCCTGTCTGTGAGGTGCAGCAGCTGTAGCTGCATTCCAAGCCTCAGAGAGCTGGTTTCGCATTACTGGGTGTCCATGGTGGAGCCCCCAGGATGCATGGAATTGGCTCCCCAATATCAGATTTGGAATGGGGGGACAATTTAATTATCTTAGACACCTTACATGGCCATATTCGGAGTTACCATTGTGAAGCCATATTTAGGTATTGACCTATATGTAGTGCACACATGTAATGGCGTCCCCGTACTCACAAGGTTTTGGGAAATGGCCCTGAACTATGTTGCGGCACCTTTGCTAGTGCAAGGGTGTCCTCACACTTAGTAACCTTGCACCTAACCTTCAGCAAGTGAAGGTTAGACATATAGGTGACTTATAAGTTACTTAAGTGCAGTGAAAATGGCTGTGAAATAGTGTGTGCACTATTTCACGCAGGCTGCAGTGGCAGTCCTGTGGAAGGGTTTGTCTGAGCTCCTTATGGGTGGCAAACGAAATGCTGCAGCCCATAAGGATCTCCTGGAACCCCAGTGCCCTGGGTACCTAGGTACCATATACTAGGGACTTCAAGGGGGGTCCGGTGTGCCAATTAGAATTGGTAAATGAAGTAACTAGTCTATAGTGACAAATTTAGAAGCAGAGAGAGCATAAGCACTGAGGTTCTGGTTAGCAGAGCCTCAGTGACACAGTTAAGCACTACTGACAACACACACATTAGGCCACAAACTATGTAAGCTTATGTTGCTTCCTTCTTAGCCATTATCTGTTGATCTCTAGGCAAATTAAAAGCAGCAAATAAATCGCTACTGTAAATGTGTTTCACTAGCACGTGGCCATTTTTCAGAACCTGCAGTGTCCAACCTAGGTGCGTAATAGAAAGCAGCTGATTTTGCCCATGTTGTAAAAAGGACGTCATTCTAAATGATATCAATCGCATAAGACACAATATTACTTAGGGCATAAATTCTGTTGAGTGTTCATGCCATTATCGACAACAGCTAAACCCTTTTCCATGTTTTCCTTATCTATCTGCCTTGAACGTGCAGCAGCTTCCATTTGGGAAAGTTTCCACATTGCATTATAAATGGCATACAGGAATTGTTTCGAGCGCCGCTTTCTTGGACCCAAGAAGAAATCTTGTAAGTCTACTTCCTCCGACGGGAGACTAAGATGTTCCTTCACTGCTGCTAAGGTGGAAGAGCATGACCATTGTTGGCATAGTATACCCACACTATATGTGGTGACTGTACAGAAGTGTTGACCCAAGACAAAGTGAGGGTCCCACCAGCTAGTCCTATAACCGCCTGAGGAATTGACAAAATAATATGCCTGGCTACCACTTGTGCTCTTTGGCTACAATAACCACCCGCTGGGACTGGAAAGTGAGGAATTAAAGGTACCATTCTGAACCAAAGCATTCAATACTTCTTCTGTGACATTTAGGAATGTTTGCCTATTCTCAAATTTGGCTGGTGTGGAGATACCGGACATGTTAATTTCTTTTATTTTTGCTAACCCTAAGCAGGATGTTTCCTGGATAGTTTAATTCAAAAATATAATTAGTAAGGGAATAAGGCATTCTCTAAATAAAGCTTCACTACTTTGTGTTTGCCAGTCTTTTCTTACCATACTCTCTTCAATTCAATAGTGTTTTTCTAAAACTCATAGCCTTCAACAGCAAGCTGGGAAACAAAGGAATCTTAATAGATTGATTTGGTGTCAGTACCACCCCAGGAACAAGAACTGAGAGAGAAGGCAAAATAACATCTTCTCCCTGTGTGAGCTTGCAGACAAATTCAGGTGTCCAGTCTTTTTCTGCCAATATATCACAATTGAGTTCTTCTCAGAAAATTACTTCTATAGTGCGCTCTAGGTCTCCTTCTATTTGGATAATGATCTCATAAACCCTTTTGGTTGGGGAGACGCGCCTGTCCGCAGTATCGACTACAAGAAAGTAGTTAGTTGCTGCCGCATCTAGATGATCTATCAGATTCTGGGGACATATTGTGACCTCTGCCGAGCTGTCTAGCAGAGTCACTGCCTACGTCTTCCGCAACATTCTCGCTGTTGCTGGCATGCTTAATAGATATAGTTACCATCTTTTTCTTTTTAAATTGTGGTTTTTGTTGAGGAGATTTGTCCTACTTCTTGTCTGCGGATCGCTGTGAGTCCTTCCTCATCTTCAGATAGTCAGTGCTTTGCTCTGACTGACCCACTCTCTCACTCCATTTAGCCGGCGTGTCCTGAAAGGAACGAGAGGGACGTACATCAGTATATTGGTATCTATCGGGTGTTTTTAATATCTCTCTATTTCGGAGAATGTATCTCCTGTCAGAGGTCTCCAGATGTGGAGAATATGCCCTCTGACTTCTTTTGTCTTTATTTTGTTTGTCCCAGTGTTTTTTAGAACATTCTTGTGCTTGTTTAGTACCTTCCTTAGGGGTGGTACTTTGTATTTGTGGTTTTGTTGGTCTGGCCCCCAGACTATCCCGTCCTATAATTATATAGATTTTGGAAATAATTTTTGGCAGCTCCTGTTCCTGTTGAGGAATCTCCCAGAACCGCTGGCGGATTGCCAACACAGCTGTTCTCCCTTTGATGTTAGTGAGAATAATTGGGGAGACTGTGACGAAGTTGCCCATCAGTTTCATCCCAAAGTCTAGGGTTGGGGCAGTCCCATGTTCATTTTGAATTTGTTTGAACACTTCTGGTAAATATGCAAGTGTCGGAGTACCATGTGTGGCAGTGTAAATTGCGATGGAGAATGTACCCCAACTGGCGCAGTCCTCTATTGAGGGAACCATTCTAAATGGCAAGCAAATTGTGAGAATTCTTGGCGTCCTGTATGGGAAAACGTTGCTCCCAGATTTGTTTTTTTTTGCTATCCAGAATGGAATCTTCTCTCGCTCCATGGGTGTTTTATCCATGATAAAGTGAACTGTTTGTGGATTAATGTCTCGAACAGCCAATTGGTGAACAGCTGGTGAAGCCCTTGCTGGGGCGGTATTCAAAGTTCGCATAGCGGACTGGACTAGTCGTATGTGAATTACTACTAGGTCATTATAAAGAGTGCGTACATCAGCTACTTGCATAGCCTGAACGCCAGGATGTGGTGTGTATTTGGCAAACACAGGCCATACTGATCTGTTATTACTTGGAGGACCTAATCTCACAGATTGTACTGGATGTGGTAGGGCGTCATTAAACTAGTTTTGGTTATCTTGGTATTTCTGTGTGTTGATAAGCTTGGTACCGCTGCGGTATGTTTGCTACTCTGTATGTGTGAAAGAAATGTGTATTTGCATTTGTTCTAGGAAAGGTGAAAGAGTAAAATGTTTCTGTTTGGAAAGCTCCATTTGCTTCTACAACAAGTGTTACATCCCCACCCTCATCTGTTAAGCCATGCACTAGGAGATGCTGCGTTAAGTTTTGTCTGCAGTTCTCTGGAATATTTATGGCGTTAGCCATATTTAAAAATAGGTAAATGAGAATGGAACACCAAATGGAGAGAAATCCTTCTGGAAGTCTTGAACAACCTACAGTTTAGATAGGTACTCCCTATTTAACCGCTTCTGTGCCTTGGACGAGATGATCTCGTCCAAGGCTACAGTTCCCCTGTGCCTTGGACGAGATCATCTCGTCCATGGCACAGGGGAACTTGGGGGAGCGCTAGCGTGCCCCCCGTGCACCCCCCTCCCCCCCCAAGCCGGGGATAGAAGGGGAAGACCTTCCCCTTCTACCCCCCCCTATGACGTCAGCGCGCGAGCTGATTAGTCACAGGGGCCTCCACCATTGCGCTGGAAGCAGAGCTTCCAGCGCGATTGAAAGAGAAATGCTAAGCATTTGGGCAAGGGTCGCTCCCAGAGGGGGCATGGTTTCGGTAAGGCCTTTTCTGCCCCCCCTGGGTGCAGATCGGCCTATTATTAGGCCGGGGGTAGAAACCTCTAGGCACCAGGGATAATTTTTTTACTTTTTTTGTTTTACTTTTTTATTTTTATTTAGGTGGGGAGCGACCCCTTAGACAAGGGTCGCTCCCCTTGGGGGAAAATTATATTTAGCCCATTTCTGCCCCCCCTATTTTGATTAGGCCAATCTGCCCCCAAGGGGGGTAGAAACCACTAGACACCAGGGAGTTTTTTCTTTGCGTGAATTTCACGCAAGGGGAGCGACCCCTTAGGCAAGGGTCGCTCCCTGGGGGGGGGGCAATTTATTTTAGGCCATTTCTGCCCCCCCTGGGGGCAGACCGGCCTATTATTAGGCTGAACTGCCCCCAGGGGGGGGGGCAGAACCCTCTTGGCGCCAGGGCAAATTTGTTTTTTGTGTTTTTTTTTTTTTTTTTTTTTTTTTTTAGAGATGGGTAGCGACCCATCAGGCAAGGGTCGCTGCCCTGGGGGGCAAATTGTATTTAGACCATTTCTGCCCCCCCTGGGGGCAGATTGGCCGATTTTAGGTCAATCTGCCCCCAAGGGGGCAGAAACCACTAGGCACCTGGGATTTGTTTTTTGGCGCCAATGTCACGCAGGGGGAGCGACCCCGTAGGCAAGGGTCGCCCCCGTGGGGGGGGTGGGAGTTGGGGGGGCAACTTTATTTTAGGCCATTTCTGCCCCCCTTGGGGGCAGATCGGCCTATTATTATGCCGATCTGCCCCCAGGGGAGGGCAGAACCCTCTAGGCGCCAGGGCAATTTTTTTTGTTTTTTTGTTGGTTTTTTTTTTTTTTTAGAGATGGGTAGCGACCCATCAGGCAAGGGTCGCTGCCCTTGGGGGCAAATTGTATTTAGACCATTTCTGCCCCCCTTGGGGGCAGATTGGCCGATTTTAGGTCAATCTGCCCCCAAGGGGGCAGAAACCACTAGGGCAGAACCCTCTAGGCACCAGGGCAAATTTTTTTTTTTGTGTTTTTTTTTTTTGTTTGTTTGTTTTTTTAGAGATGGGTAGCGACCCATCAGGCAAGGGTCGCTGCCCTGGGGGGAAAATTGTTTTTAGACCATTTCTGCCCCCCTTGGGGGCAGATTGGCCGATTTTAGGTCAATCTGCCCCCAAGGGGGCAGAAACCACTAGGCACCGGGAATTTGTTTTTTGGCGCCAATGTCATGCAGGGGGAGCGACCCCGTAGGCAAGGGTCGCTCCGGGGGGGGGGGTGGGGGCAAATTTATTTTCGGCCATCGGCCTATTATTAGGCCGATCTGCCCCCAGGGGGGGGGCAGAAGCCTCTAGGCACCAGGGCAAATCTTTTTTTTGTGTTTTTTTTTTGTTGTTTTTTTTTTTTTTTAGAGATGGGTAGCGACCCATCAGGCAAGGGTCGCTCGCCTGGGGGGCAAATTGTATTTTGCCATTTCTTCCCCCCTTGGGGGCAGATTGGCCGATTTTAGGTCAATCTGCCCCCAAGGGTGCATAAACCACTAGGCACCTGGGATTAGTTTTTTGGCGCCAATGTCACGCAGGGGGAGCAACCCCGTAGGCAAGCGTCGCTCCGGGGGGGGGGGGGGCTGGGGGGGCAACTTTATTTTAGGCCATTTCTGCCCCCCCTGGGGGCAGATCGGCCTATTATTAGGCCGATCTGCCCCCAGGGGGGGGCAGAACCCTCTAGGCGCCAGGGCAATTTTTTTTTTGTGTGTTTTTTTTTTGTTGTTTGTTTGTTTTTTTAGAGATGGGTAGTGACCCATCAGGCAAGGGTCGCTGCCCTGGGGGGCAAATTGTATTTTGCCATTTCTGCCCCCCTTGGGGGCAGATTGGCCTATTTTAGGTCAATCTGCCCCCAAAGGGGCAGAAACCACTAGGCACCTGGGATTTGTTTTTTGGCGCCAATGTCATGCAGGGGGAGCGACCCCGTAGGCAAGGGTCGCCCCCGGGGGGGGGGGTGGGAGTTGGGGGGGGCAAATTTATTTTAGGCCATTTCTGCCCCCCCTGGGGGCAGATCGGCCTATTATTAGGCCGAACTGCCCCCAGGGGGGGGGGCAGAACCCTCTAGGCGCCAGGGCAAATTTTTTTTGTTGTGTTTTTGTTGTTGTTAATTGTTTGTTTTTTTAGAGATGGGTAGCGACCCATCAGGTAAAGGTTGCTGCCCTGGGGGGCAAATTGTATTTATTTAGGCCATTTCTGCCCCCCTTGGGGGCAGATTGGCCGATTTTAGGTCAATCTGCCCCCAAGGGGGCAGAAACCACTAGGCACCGGGGATTTGTTTTTTGGCGCCATTGTCACGCAGGGGAAGCGACCCCGTAGGCAAGGGTCGCTCCGGGGGGGGGCTAACTTTATTTTAGGCCATTTCTGCCCCCCCTGGGGGCAGATCGGCCTATTATTAGGCCGATCTGCCCCCAGGGGGGGCAGAACCCTCTAGGCGCCAGGGCAAATTTTTTATTTGTGTTTTTTTTTTGTTGTTTGTTTGTTTTTTTAGAGATGGGTAGTGACCCATCAGGCAAGGGTCGCTGCCCTGGGGGGCAAATTGTATTTTGCCATTTCTGCCCCCCTTGGGGGCAGATTGGCCTATTTTAGGTCAATCTGCCCCCAAGGGGGCAGAAACCACTAGGCACCTGGGATTTGTTTTTTGGCGCCAATGTCATGCAGGGGGAGCGACCCCGTAGGCAAGGGTCGCCCCCGGGGGGGGTGGGAGTTGGGGGGCAAATTTATTTTAGGCCATTTCTGCCCCCCCTGGGGGCAGATCGGCCTATTATTAGGCCGAACTGCCCCCAGGGGGGGGGGCAGAACCCTCTAGGCGCCAGGGCAAATTTTTTTTGTTGTGTTTTTGTTGTTGTTGTTTGTTTGTTTTTTTAGAGATGGGTAGCGACCCATCAGGTAAAGGTCGCTGCCCTGGGGGGCAAATTGTATTTATTTAGGCCATTTCTGCCCCCCTTGGGGGCAGATTGGCCGATTTTAGGTCAATCTGCCCCCAAGGGGGCAGAAACCACTAGGCACCGGGGATTTGTTTTTTGGCGCCAATGTCACGCAGGGGGAGCGACCCCGTAGGCAAGGGTCGTTCCCGGGCAGGGGGGGGTCAAATTTATTTTAGGGCATTTCTGCCCCCCCCCCTCCCGGGGCCGGCTGAGCTAGAGGCCAAACTCCACAGGTAGGCACTTTGCAAAAAACACCTCTGTTTTCTGTGAAAAAATATGTTGTGTCCACGTTGTGTTTTGGGCCATTTCCTTTTGTGGGCGCTAGGCCTACCCACAGAAGTGAGGTACCACTTTTATCGAGAGGCTTAGGGGAACGCTGGGTGGAAGGAAATTTGTGGCTCCTCTCAGATTCCAGAACTTTCTGCCACAGAAATGTGAGGAACATGTGTTTTTTAAGCCAAATTTTGAGGTTTGCAAAGGATTCTGGGTAACAGAACCTGGTCCGAGCCCCACAAGTCACCCCATCTTGGATTCCCCTAGGTCTCTAGTTTTCAAAAATGCACAGGGTTGGTAGGTTTCCCTAGGTGCCGGCTGAGCTACAGGCAAAAATCCACAGGTAGGCACTGTTTTCTTCCAAAAATTTGGATGTGTCCGCGTTGCGCTTTGGGGCGTTTCCTGTCGCGGGCGCTAGGCCTACCCACACAAGTGAGGTATCATTTTTATCGGGAGACTTGGGGGAACGCTGGGTGGAAGGAAATTTGTGGCTCCTCTCAGATTCCAGAACTTTCTGCCACAGAAATGTGAGGAACATGTGTTTTTTTAGCCAAATTTTGAGGTTTACAAAGGATTCTGGGTAACAGAACCTGGTCCGAGCCCCGCAAGTCACCCCTCCTTGGATTCCCCTAGGTCTCTAGTTTTCAGAAATGCACAGGTTTGGTAGGTTTCCCTAGGTGCCGGCTGAGCTAGAGGCCAAAATCTACAGGTAGGCACTTCGCAAAAAACACCTCTGTTTTCTTCCAAAAACTTGGATGTGTCCACGTTGCGCTTTGGGGCGTTTCCTGTTGCGGGCGCTAGGCCTACCCACACAAGTGAGGTATCATTTTTATCGGGAGACTTGGGGGAACGCTGGGTGGAAAGAAATTTGTGGCTCCTCTCAGATTCCAGAACTTTCTGCCACAGAAATGTGAGGAACATGTGTTTTTTTAGCCAAATTTTGAGGTTTGCAAAGGATTCTGGGTAACAGAACCTGGTCCGAGCCCCGCAAGTCACCCCTCCTTGGATTCCCCTAGGTCCCTAGTTTTCAGAAATGCACAGGTTTGGTAGGTTTCCCTAGGTGCCGGCTGAGCTCGAGGCCAAAATCTACAGGTAAGCACTTCGCAAAAAACACCTCTGTTTTCTTCCAAAAATTTGGATGTGTCCACGTTGCGCTTTGGGGCGTTTCCTGTCGCGGGCGCTAGGCCTACCCACACAAGTGAGGTATCATTTTTATCGGGAGACTTGGGGGAACGCTGGGTGGAAGGAAATTTGTGGCTCCTCTCAGATTCCAGAACTTTCTGCCACAGAAATGTGAGGAACATGTGTTTTGTTAGCCAAATTTTGAGGTTTGCAAAGGATTCTGGGTAACAGAACCTGGTCCGAGACCCGCAAGTCACCCCATCTTGGATTCCCCTAGGTCTCTAGTTTTCAGAAATGCACAGGTTTGGTAGGTTTCCCTAGGTGCCGGCTGAGCTAGAGGCCAAAATCTACAGGTAGGCACTTCGCAAAAAACACCTCTGTTTTCTTCCAAAAATTTGGATGTGTCCACGTTGCGCTTTGGGGTGTTTCCTGTCGCGGGCGCTAGGCCTACCCACACAAGTGAGGTATCATTTTTATCGGGAGACTTGGGGGAACGCTGGGTGGAAGGAAATTTGTGGCTCCTCTCAGATTCCAGAACTTTCTGCCACAGAAATGTGAGGAACATGTGTTTTTTTAGCCAAATTTTGAGGTTTGCAGAGGATTCTGGGTAACAGAACCTGGTCCGAGCCCCGCAAGTCACCCCTCCTTGGATTCCCCTAGGTCTCTAGTTTTCAGAAATGCACAGGTTTGGTAGGTTTCCCTAGGTGCCGGCTGAGCTAGAGGCCAAAATCTACAGGTAGGCACTTCGCAAAAAACACCTCTGTTTTCTTCCAAAAATGTGGATGTGTCCACGTTGCGCTTTGGGGCGTTTCCTGTCGCGGGCGCTAGGCCTACCCACACAAGTGAGGTATCATTTTTATCGGGAGACTTGGGGGAACGCTGGGTGGAAGGAAATTTGTGGCTTCTCTCAGATTCCAGAACTTTCTGCCACAGAAATGTGAGGAACATGTGTTTTTTTAGCCAAATTTTGAGGTTTGCAAAGGATTCTGGGTAACAGGACCTGGTCCGAGCCCCACAAGTCACCCCATCTTGGATTCCCCTAGGTCTCTAGTTTTCAGAAATGAACAGGTTTGGTAGGTTTCCCTAGGTGCCGGCTGAGCTAGAGGCCAAAATCTACAGGTAGGCACTTCGCAAAAAACACCTCTTTCTTCCAAAAATGTGGATGTGTCCACGTTGCGCTTTGGGGCGTTTCCTGTCGCGGGCGCTAGGCCTACCCACACAAGTGAGGTATCATTTTTATCGGGAGACTTGGGGGAACATAGATTAGCAAAACAAGTGTTATTGCCCCTTTTCTTTCTCTACATTTTTTCCTTCCAAATATAGGAGAGTGTGTAAAAAAGACATCTATTTGAGAAATGCCCTGTAATTCACATGCTAGTATGGTCACCCCGGAATTCAGAGATGTGCAAATACCACTGCTCCTCAACACCTTATCTTGTTCCCTTTTTGGAAATACAAAGGTTTTCTTGATAGCAATTTTTTACTCTTTATATTTCAGCAAATCAATTGCTGTGTACCCGGTATAGAATGAAAACGTACTGCAGGGTGCAGCTCATTTATTGGCTCTGGGTTCCTTGGGTTCTTGATGAACCTACAAGCCCTATATATCCCCGCAACCAGAGGAGTCCAGCAGACGTAACGGTATATTGCTTTCGATAATCTGACATTGCAGGGAAAAGTTACAGAGTAAAACATAGAGAAACATTTATGTTTTTTTCACCTCAATTTCAATATTTTTCTTTTTCAGTTGTTATTTTCTGTAGGAAACCCTTGTAGGATCTACACAAATGACCCCTTGCTGAATTTAGAATTTTGTCTACTTTTCCGAAATGTTTAGGTTTCTGGGATCCAGCATTGGTTTCATGCCCATTTCTGTCACTGACTGGAAGGAGGCTGAAAGTACAAAAAATTGCAAAAATGGGGTATGTCCCAGTAAAATGCCAAAATTGTGTTGAAAAAATGGGTTTTCTGATTCAAGTCTGCCTGTTCCTGAAAGCTGGGAAGCTGCTGAGTTTAGCACCGCAAAACCTTTGTTGATGCCATTTTCAGGGGAAAAAACACAAGCCTTCTTCTGCAGCCACTTTTTCCATTTTTTTTAAAAAAACGAAATTTTCAGGGGAACCCACAAAGTCTGGGTACCTCTAGAATCCCTAGGATGTTGGAAAAAAAGGACGTAAATTTGGCTTGGTTAGCTTATGTGGACAAAAAGTTATGAGGGCCTAAGCGTGAACTGCCCCAACTAGGCAAAAAAAGGCCTGGCACAGGAGGGGGAAAAGGCCTGGCAGCGAAGGGGTTAACTGATGAGGATGATCCCTAAGACCACCGACGTCTCCGTAAATTGGTACTTAGGTTACCTACTGTTAGTGAGACAGAGATACTCAGGGCGATTCCTAAATTAGTGCCTAAACACCCTCATTGGTGGTGCCATTTTGTGAATGGCTCTCGCCTCTCACCAAGACTGCTGATTACTTTTGTTCATAGGTGACTGAGTCACTCCTATACCAGTTAGAAGCTGTCGGACCAAACCTCCTGGCGCTCTAGCAGTACCTCACCCAAACCATAAGTAGTAAAGGTGACTTCTGACAGCCTACCACATGGACACTGGGAATCTCTCATGGAAGTCATGGAGTAACAAATCTTACCCCTTTCCTCTTGTTAGAAATAAGTCTCTTACAGACACAAAGGCAAGGAAGAAGATGCAGGATAGTTTTCAATATATTTATTGAAAAGACTGCAATTTACGATAAAATGCATGTGCTGCAATGATTATGACAATGAGAAATAACAGTAGAAGAATGGTGAGGATAAAAGTGGTAAAAAAAAAAAAACATATTGCAATAACATGAAATATGCAATTCCTAGAAATAAGGCCTAAACCCTACCCTAAAGTGAGAGTTGGGCATGATAAACACTAACCTGCCAGTACAGTGTCCACGAGAATTTACCCCAATCCCGTTACCTTGGGATGAGATCGTCCCCTTAGTCTCTGATTTGGGAAGCATAGAGATACAAAGCTGAGATTCGCTACAAAGCGACGTGGAGTTTAGATGGTGTATCCTGGTGAAACCTCCTCTAGGAAACTTGGTGCCAAATGTATCAAGCGTTTTTGCATTCGCAAACAGTGCAAATGGCCGTTTGCGAATGCAAAAATGCCTTCGCAGTGCAAAAATAAGGAATCGCAAAAATAGTGATTTTTTGTGAATGATACATCAATTAGCGTGTCGCAAACAGCGTTTTGCAAATTGTGATATGAATTACTGAATCGCAATTTGCAAAACGCAAATTGCAACACAGATTAGCGAATCGCAGATAGCGATCCGCTAAATCGTGACGCTATTTGCGATACGCAAAAACGGATTCGCAATGTGATGCATCAAAAAATCGCAATTTGCGATTATTCGCCGAATGGCCGTTTGCACATGCAATTTACCACGAACTGAAACCAGGTGGTAACCAGGTGCAACCTATATAAAGAGGTCCAAAATGCCTCAGCTTCTCTTCCACAAAGGCTGCACTCTATGTCATGGCGAGGAGAATGAGGATCTGGGCAGGTTTGAGGAGAGAGAGGAGGAGTGTGCATCACCCTTTTTGACCAGAATGAGGAGGAAATTTATGAGAAGAACAGGTTAAGCTCGGCCATGATACTTGACCTGATAGCTGAGCTACAACCCATGCTGCAGCGCACAATACACAGGGCCAATAGTATACCCGCCCATGTGCAGGTATTATGCTCTCTGCACTTACTAGCCTCAGGGAGCTATCAAGTGGTCATAGCAGCAGCTGGAGGGGTATCACAGAGTGCCCTCTCTAGATTTTTCAACGCATTTCTCAATGCCATGCTGAGCAGAATACAACTGTACATAAGATTCCCAAACACCCCACAGGCATTACAACAAACTAAAATTAATTTCTACCAGATAGCACAGTTCCCACATGTCCTAGGTGCCATCGAAGGGACACATGTAGCAATCTGTCCACCATCGGCCAACACGTATGTGTATTGCAACCGTAAAAACAATCATTCTAGGAACATACAGGTGATATGCAATGCCAAAACAACAAGTGATGGACGGACTGCTGAACATTGTCAAACATTCACCCCCAGTTCAGTGATCTGGGCCTAAATCCATTGTTTTTTTGCTGCCCATGCCATTCCAGTTTGGACCCAGCCATATGCAAATCAGTCTTGACCCTGTTCCCCATGGGAACAGTCCAGCCCGAACTGCTAGGCCAGGTCTTCCCTGGACTGGAAACAAGCATCTTGGGACTGGTTTCGGGGTATCACCCCTCATCAGCCAGACTAGCTTGAATCCAGTGGCATGGGAAGCACGGGACCCACGTCTGGGCATACCCTTCCCACTTAGGGCGACAAATGCAAAAACAACAAGTGATGGACGGAATGCTGAACATTGTCAAACATTCACCCCCAGTACAGTGATCTGGGCCTAAATCCATCATTTTTTTGCTGCCCATGCCATTCCAGTTTGGACCCAGCCATATGCAAATCAGTCTTGACCCTGTTCTCCATGGGAACAGTCCAGCCCTAACTGCTAGGCCAGGACTTCCCTGGACTGGAAACAAGCATCCTGAGACCGGTTTTGGGGTATCACCCCTCATCAGCCAGGCTAGCTTGAATCCAGTGGCATGGGAAGCACAGGACCCACGTCTAGGCATTCCCTTCCCATTTAGGGCGACAAATGCAAAAACAACAAGTGATGGACGGAATGCTGAACATTGTCAAACAATCACCCCCAGTGCAGTGATCTGGGCCTAAATCCATCGTTTTTTTGTTGCCCATGCCATTCCAGTTTGGACCCAGCCATATGCAAATCAGTCTTGACCCTGTTCCCCATGGGAACAGTCCAGCCCGAACTGCTAGGCCAGGTCTTCACTGGACTGGAAACAAGCATCCTGGGACCGGTTTCGGGGTATCACCCCTCATCAGCCAGGCTAGCTTGAAACCAGTGGCATGGGAAGCACGGGACCCACGTCTAGGCATACCCTTCCCACTTAGGGCGACAAATGCAAAAACAACAAGTGATGGATGGAATGCTGAACATTGTCAAACATTCACCCCCAGTACAGTGATCTGGGCCTAAATCCATTGTTTTTTTGCTGCCCATGCCATTCCAGTTTGGACCCAGCCATATGCAAATCAGTCTTGACCCTGTTCCCTATATGCAATGCCACCTACATCATTACCGATCTCATGGCAAGATACCCAGGGAGCACACAAGACTCCTACATCTTTCGCCACAGCGGGATAGACACCAGACTGCTAGCTGGGGAGTTTGGTGAAGGATATCTACTAGGTAATTTGATAGTTTAGAATAATGCATTGATGTAAGCGTGAAGTCAGACAGCACATGTACTCATTTTACTCTCTGTGCATTCAGTAGACAGTGCCTTCGCTGTGCGTACCTATATGCTTACACCCTACCTGAGCCCTGCAACTCCAGCAGAGAGGAGGTACAATGCTGCACATAGGGCAACCCGCAATGTGGTGGAGGGCACTTTTGGGCTGCTGAAGAGCCGCTTCAGGTGCATCCATAAGAGTGGAGGTGCATTACAGCACAGCCCAGAGACGACATGCAAAATTGTGGCCACATGTGCTATCTTGCACAACATAGCAACCACCAGGGGCATACCAGTGGAACTCACAGAGCCAGACTCAGATGAGGATGATGATCCCTTACCACCCCTTTAACCAACAGACAGGACCGGAGCGTCAGAGGGCAGGCAAAGACGTGCTGACATCACGCACAACCATTTTTGATGTAAGTAATGACAATTCCACTTAAATGAGATGTATTTCTGTAGTTAGCATCTTTATTACCTTGACTTCAGGTAACCAATGTGTCAATAGGACATAGCTATTCACAATGGGCAGACATGAACAATTAACAGTGTCACACTATTAGCATCATAGCATAACTGTATTTCTACATGTTTAGGTAGTCCCCTGTATCCCTCAACATCACTTCTTACATCCACGTACTCCACTTGAGTGCTCAGTGCCCTCACTGGCAACTCTTGTCGCAGGATCACATGCAGTACTGTGTCTGGCTCTGGGAGGCCTTGGCTCAATCACAGGGACTGTCAGACTGCTGAGGCTAGAGGACTCCTCACTTTCCCCAACACCCAGTTCGCTGGTTGTGGTACTGCGTGCTGTTTGCATAGCATCCAGTACGTTGGTTATTTGCACCAATCCCTGTGCAATTTCCCTACTGCAATGTGCCATCTCCACCTATGTGGCTATGGCACGCTGTGATATCAGGGCTGTTGAACTTGCGTGACGATTGACGGATCTACAGAAGCTATCAAACTTTCCCAAATATTGGTGATGGCGCCTGCGCTGGCTGACATGCTCCTGCCGTATCTCAGTGCAGAGTTCCCCAATGACCTGCGTCAACTCCTTGGTGTTTACAGCTGTTTGCTATCCCTCAATAAGAGAATCCAACTGCTTGTGTAGTAACCCTGTATTGCTACTGTGAGACCCAAACTGTCTGTGCAGTGACTTCAATTGTTTGCATTGCAGGTGCTACACCTTCAGAATGGAAGCTTCAAGGCTGCCAAAGATTGATGGGCCCACTCCTTCATCTGTGCACTGTCTGCCTGCATCGTGGCGCCTCCTGAGGGGAGTTGACTGGCGCTGGCGCTGGGACTGCTGTCTTCCTGTGGGACTAGCCTCTGGTGGTGGTGTGGGTTCGTGTTCTGGAATCTCATCTGAGTCCAGGTTTTACTCTGCCAGTGGTAACACCCTTGCCCTTAGTCTAGTCGGAACAATACTGTAGGATTCACTGGTATTTGAGTTAGACTGTTGCTGTGTTTCTGCTTCCCCCACTTTTTCAGATCCTGCAGCAGCACGGACTGGGTCATCTGCAAGGACAATGTGCAGCATCTCAGTTCTAGCATTTTTCACAGATTTCTGCAGTGTTCCTTTAAATGTACAATTAAATTGTGTCACCCTGAGTCGTTTGTGGTGTTTCTCTATGTGGCTGACCGCTATCTTACTATTTATGTTGTGTACTCATCTTAGGGTTGTGTACTACCACTCCCATAAGGCACAGTTGTATTGTATGTAAGATGTGACATGGACTACTTTTCACTGTGCATCAAGCTACTTTCTACTTCCTAAGGGGCATTTGTACATGCACATGTGGAGATACACATAATTACTGGCCTTACCTTTGCTGGTGCTGGGAGTCCCTGAGGTGTCAATGTCAGTGACACCACTGACAACTTCTGGGATCAATGTGGACTCCACCAGGTCTTCCATAGGAGTGGACGGTGTCTGGGTGGATGGTCAGCCTCCGGTGCTCCTTGCCTCCATAAGCCTGCTGGCCACCCTCTCTTTGGCACCGGACTGAAAGTCGTACCATCACTTGATTTTCTCCTCCACAGAGCACTGCGCAACACCCACTGCGCATATTTTTGTCTGGATGTCAGCCCAAAGTCTCCGCTTCTCACTCTCAGGTACTTGGAGTGAGTTTTTGCTAAATAGTCTATCATGGTTCATAACAACCTCCTCAATGAGCATCTCCAATTCTGGCTCACTGAATTTGAGCTTCCTTTTCCAGTCTCCCTTCTCCTTCCCATTTCCAGCATTTGCCATGTTGCAGTTTGGTCCTGGCTTACTCACAATTCTGACTCCCTGGTGCTGGGCTGGTTCTCTCTCCCTGCTCCTGTGGGTGTGGCTCCTGGAAACAGCATGGGCTGACTCACTTCCAGGTTGTGATGTCATCAGGCTGTTCCGGTTTGCCGTTTTCCCTATTTGCAATTTTCAATTACCGAATCGTAAATGTTTAGGGGGAACCTGGTCTGTACCAGGAGGCCACCCACCAATGGTAAGCCCACAGTATAAGGAGCACTTGGGGGGGTTGGGGGTTGCTGCCACAAACACCCCACTGGTTTTGGTTTCTAGCAGTACCACTTTACAGACGAGGGTGCGGAAGCCCAGATGGAGAGGTTTGAGGTGGAAACCGTCCATAGTAGGAGGACCAGTGCGTGAGGGGCTGGCAGCTCTGAGGTCAGGGCACCCCAAGACTAATCTTGGGGGGACACTTCTGGCTTAGAAGCACACTACGCACTGTCACAGGGACAGAAGGCTGGGGACTGGCGCCAGGTAGACTCTTGCACAATACATGCAGAGTGTGTTTTCCTTGGCAGGGTAGTTGTAATCAACTGAACCTGGTTTATATTGGGTACCTAAGGTACTTATACCTTATACAAGATCCAGTTATCCCTTATTACTGAAATGTATTAGTGTTCTAGCAGCTTCGGCTGATAGAGGTAGCTGAAGCAGAGCAGCTTAGGCTGAACTAGGAGACATGCAAAGCTCCTGCAATACCACTATAGTGACACAGTACTTATACACAAGTGAAGACAATACTCAGTGTTACCAAAAATAAAGGTACTTTATTTTAGTGACACAAGGCCAAAAATATCTTAGAGGCAATACTCCTTCTGAAGATAAGTATTATACACAATATATACACTAGTAACCAAAATCAGGTAAGAAAACAGTCATACAATAGTGCAAACAGTAGAAAATATAATAGAATCCAATAGGCCTAGGGGCAACACAAACCATATACTAAGAAAGTGGAATGTGAATCACAAATTCCCCCCCTAGGAAAGTGTAGTGTGTAAGGGGGCGCAGGGAGTGTAAGAAAACACTAAAGTTAAGTAAAATACCCCAGAGCCCAGGAATGTGGGAGTAATGTACTGCAAAGTTCCTCAGGAAACACTACAAGTTGTGATAAGAGATATTGCAAGAACCAAGCAAGATTGCCATTAACAACCAGTGGATTCCAGGACCTGAAGACCTGTGAAGAGAGGAGACCAAGTCCAGAAGTCGCAGAAGATTCCAGGAAGGACAGTATCCCCTGCCAACCTAGAAGATGGTGCAAAAGTGGATTCTTCGGTTAGAAGAAGAGTACCGAAGACCACCAAAGTAGATGGCTGCGGTTCCTGCATGGTGTAGGAGATGTCCCATGCAAGTTGTTGCATGCAGACTGTTTGCATTGCTGGATTCCACCAACAAGCCTTGGCTCAGTCAAGTTTGCATCAAAGTGGCGCTGCCTGGACCAAGGAGGGGCCTGGGGGTCTCAACTCAGACTGAGGAGACAGAGGGGTCTCTCAGCACTGTAAAGAGCCCACAGAAGATCAGACAGCACTCACAGGAGTCCCAGGACACAGGGACAAAGAAGATGCAAAGTGCGGTCATCGCAGCACAACAAAGGAAGGTCCTACGCCGCCGGAGAACAACTTAGGGAGTTCTGCGTCGCAGGATGGAGTGCTGGGGACCTGGGCTACACTGTGCACGAAAGGTTCTTGGAAGAAGTGCACAGAAGCCCAAGGAGCTGGAGATGATGCGGTGCACAGGGGTACTGTCGCAGCACGGGGAGGCAAGCTCTTATCTCCAACAAATTTAGACAGCTGGACCTTAGAACAGTCTGAGTCACATCAGTCCACCACCTGTGTTCCAGGGAGCGAGCACGCTCATCATCAGGAGAGGAGTCCCAGAGTACCGGTCATCATCGCAGAAGGGTGCCTGTAGGAGAAGGGAAGTGACTCTGTCACTCCACGGGAGATTCCTTCAGTTCTTCTTGTGCAAGATGAAGACAGGCAGTCCTCAAAGTGTGCACACCTTGGAAACTGTTGCAAATGCTGGCTGGAGCTGAAGTTGCAGGTCACAGGAGTCGTCCTGGATACTTTGTTGCAGTTACATCAGTTTCTGGGGCAGTCTGCGGTTGATCCAACAGTCAGAAGCTAAAGCAGAGGATGCAGAGGATTCCTGTAGTAGTCTTGCAAGCTGAAACTGAGGAAACACTGAGAGGAGAGACCCTAAATAGCACTGAGAGGGGAACTGGCTACCCACCCAGGTATGCACCTATCAGGAGGGATCTCTGACGTCACCTGCTGGCACTGGCCAATCAGAGGTCTCCAGGGTGACCCCACACCTTGGAATCCAAGATGGCTAATGCCAGGGACACACTGGAGGAGTTCTGTTCTGAGCACCACCCCTACGGTGGTGATAGACAGGGGAGTGTCCAGTTTCGTGCCGGAGCAGGGACTTGGGGTCCCTGAACCGGTATAGACTGGTTTATGCAAGGAGGACACCATCTGTGCCCTTCAAAGCATTTCCAGAGGCTCTGTAACAACTATTTCCAAAGGGAGAGGGTGTAATACCCTGCTCCCAAAGGAAATACATTGTTCTGCCTTTCTGGGATTGAGCTGCTCAGTCCCCAGGAGGGCAGAAACCTGTCTGTAAGGAGGCAGCAGCCGGGGCTGCAGGGGAAACCTCAGAGAGCTGGTTTGGCAGTATTGGGGGTCCATGGTGGAGCCCCCAGGGTGCATGGGATTGGCCCCCCAATACCAGATTTGGAATGGGGGACTATTCCATGATCTTAAACACCTCACATGGCCATATTCGGAGTTACCATTGTGAAGCTACATATATATATTGACATATATGTAGTGCACATGTGTAATGGTATCCAGGCACTCACAAAGTCCGGGGAATTGGCCCTGGTCAACGTGGGGGCACCCTTGCTAGTGCAAGGGTGCCCTCACACACAGTAACTTTGCACCTAGCCTTCAGTAAATGAAGGTTAGACATATAGGTGACTTATAAGGTACTTAAGTGCAGTGAAAACAGTTGTGAAATATTGTGTGCACTATTTTACTCAGGCTGCAGTGGCAGTCTTGAAGAAAGGTTTGTCTCAGCTCCTTATGGGTGGCAAAAGAAATGCTTCAGCCCATAAGGGCTTCCTGGAACCCCAATGCCCTGGGTACCTCGGTACCATATACTAGGGACTTATAAGGGGGAGTCCAGTGTGCCAATTGGAACTGGAACATGGATTCACTAAACCACAGTGTCCAATTTGGTAAGTAGAGAGAGCATAAGCACTGGAGTTCTGGTTAGCAGAACTTCAGTGACACAGTTAAGCATACTGACAACACACACATAGGCCACAAACTATGAGCACTGGGGTCCTGGCTAGCAGGATCCCAGTGAGACAGGCAAAACACACTGACAAACAGGGTTTTAACTGCGAGCACTGGGGTCCTGGCTAGCAGGATCCCAGTGAGACAGTAAAAACACACTGACAAACACTCACAAACAGGCAAAAAGTGGGGGTAAGGGTAACCATGCTAGAAAGAGGCTACTTTATCACACAAGGCATCTGGGGCTTCTGCCCCCACGCTGAGAAATCAGGGATCCAGCCGAGTTCAGAGAGGTGTAGAACTGGAAACTGCCTTGCAATGTGAGCCATTGTCCAAGTTCTATTGCCTTAAGCAGGAAAGTCTTACAGAGGACTGAGTAGTCTCCCCTGGCTTTAGGCTGGAGTGGGTTGTGTTGGAAATGACCCTTTCTGCAGGGTCATCCCCAGATCTTTTTACTCCCTTGTCCTATTTTTCTGACCCTGTTTCGTTGGTTTTAGGACTCTGGGAACGTTACCACTGCCAAACAGTGCAAAGATGCATGCTCTCTCTCCTCTAAACATGGTAACATTGGCTTAACCACAATTGGCATATTTAGGTTACTTGTAAGTCCCTAGTTAAGTGCAATGCATGTCCCCAGGACCTGTAAATTGAATGCTACTAGTGGGCCTGCAGCGATGATTGTGCCACTCACTACTGTAGCACTTTAAACATGACTCAGGCGTGCCACTGCAGGGCCTGTGTGTGCAATTTTCAACTGCCATGTCAACCTGGTAAGTGCACCCACTTGCCAGGCACAAACCTGCTTCTTTCATTACAAAAATCACCCTTAAGGTCGCCCTAGTTAGCCCGAAAGTCAGAGTGCAGAGTATTTAAAAAGTTTAACATTTACGTTTAAGTTTAACATGTACAGGTAGTTAAAAACTGCTAAATTCCTTTTTCACTATTGCAAGGCCTATCTCTCCCGTAGGGTAACACTGGGATTACCTTAAAACATTTTTTAAGTGTAACTCCCAATTGGGAAAAGATAGAAATGTGGAGTTTGGTATCACTGAACTCACAATTTAAAATCACACATTATGGTAAAGTCGGATTTTAAATTGTATTTCTGACAATAACAATTTTAGAAAGTTGACTTTAAACATTCTGGCCCAAATTACGAGCTTGGCAGTCTTTACTGAAGACTGCTGTGGTGGCCGCTGCCAAAACACCAACACTGATGGCGGTATCCCGACCGAGGGCGGGACAGAGGTGGTCCCACCATCAGCCCCGCCACGTCGCCAACATCCCGCCCTCCATATTACAACCCACAAATCAGCACAACGGTCATTGCACGGCAGAAAACCATTGGTGGTGCGAACCGCCGCGATCAAAATATCGCCTCCACCAGAACCCAACACCACATTGGGCAGTATGAATATCCCACACCTGACACACATACCCACACTAGACCCACCCACACACACCACTATACAACACACCCTCACACAACCCACAATCCTTTGCAAATACAACCACAGAAAGAAAGTGAGGACCCACAAATCCATTACTAACCAATGATACACCATAGGCACATAAACACTTCACACTCAGCACACAACTGCACCAACACCATACACACATCCCAACTGCACACAAACACCACAACACACCGGCACACAAAACTAAGCACCCCCCACATCCCATTAAGCCACAAAAACCTCACCCTTGCGCACAACATCCCAACCCCCAAACCACTTCATTACCACCATGTCTCCTCAAAAGCACCCACGATTCACAGATGAAGAGTTGAGGGTCAGGGTACATAAAATCGTCAGGGTAAAGCCACAACTGTTGGGAGAACAGGTTCAGCAAACATCCATAGCCAGGAAAATTTAGTTATGGCAGAGGATCGTTGATGGGCTCAACTCAGTGGGCACCCATCCACACACACATCAGGAAGAGGTGGAATGACCTTAGGGGGAAGGTGCATTCCAAGGCATCACAGCACCAGATTGCTATCAGCAAGAATGGCAATGGGTTCACATCGTGGGAGAATGTCTTGGACATCATGTATCCAGAGGGCCTGACTAGAATAACCGGAGGACTGGACTCTGGTAAGTCAACTACACTCCCCTAGCACCAATGACTCCTGTACAGCATGTGTCCCCATCACCCTATTACCCCAATTCACCCCATCTCACATTTCTGTCCCCCAATCACCTGATGCCCCTCCCTGCATGCCACACCACCCAACTCCCACTATCCCCACACAGTCCCTCCCTAGTGCACGGACAGCACTCACAATGGCAAGCACCACAACACCCACAATGCATCACTCCCTACACATGAAAATATGCCATTCCCACCTCACAGTGAAACACCTGCACGTAAAACTATTGCACATGCAGCACATACTGGGTGCTTCTACTGCGTACTACTACATGGCAATGACAGCAATGGTATCCACTGTGCACAACCCTAAAAAAATGTCACAATCCATCACCCAAAACCATGTCTGCAGTGAAGCACCTGTCATTGTCATCAGTAGGAAGCAAGTCAAGGCACTGTATGCATCAGACTATGATATGAACAAGTAGACCTCCACAATGTAACTCTTTCCCTCTCCATCCACATGAACCCCTGCCACTGCCACCCTGCAGAGGATGCCAGAGACAGCCAGCCCTCCCCGAGATGAAGGTCTGAGTGGAAGTCAGGACATTGACAACTTACCTGACTCATCTGGGACAACTGGGCAGTCCACCACCACCAGCCCCATCCTGCCCACTTCCGAGTCCCCCACCACAGTGGCAACAACACCACAGCCAACCCCTCACCCCCAAACCTGTGTTCCAAGTACTGTTCAATCAGCAGTGTGCCCCACAGTAGAGGGAGCAGAGTAAACCCCTCGCACCCAAGATGACGAAGGTCCTGGTGTAACTGGGGGTGGGCAAACTGTGCCTTGGGGCACAAGGACGGGGGCAAGGGGCAGTGGGAGGGCACCTGTGGGCCAAGGGATGGAGCCCCACGGGAATCAAATGGCCAGGTGAGCCATCTCCTGAGTACTGGGAGCATACCAGCAATCACTGGACAAGATGGGCCAGATCCTCTCAACCTTGCAGGGGACCCAGAGGCTGCAGAGGAAATACCACCAGGAGGCCATACAGCAGTGGCAGGCTCACAATGCCACAGTGGCCTCCATTGCAGGGGTGCCAAAGGAACTACAATCCTGCGTGCATCCTTCACCCACCAGCAGGCCCCTTACACTAGCCACATACCAACTGAGCCCTCCACTTGTGCAGCAGCTAGTGGAATGGAGGCTCTGTCAGAGGACTCGCAGACCACCATCACCCCTCCCTCTGTAGCTGAGTAACCCCCACACAAACGAGGTCATCTATCTAGACATCCTGCAGGACCTGATGCCAAGACCAAAACCACTGCCAGGAAGTGACCCTCTCCTGAACATTCCTGTGTGTGTGTGCCACTGAGACAACCTGTTGACTGTCCACTGTCATGTTTCCATTTTCCCATGGCCCCTTCGATACTGGACCCGGACTACCCACAGCTTGGCCAACTGCTCTGATGATTACATCCACCATGACCCCACTCATCAACCACTGCACTTGTGTATCACACAGTGCTTAATTTGTGATTGTGGTTTCCAGTGCTTAGCACCAGCACTTTTTTCTCAGGGCCGGAGCTACACGAGATATCAGCTTGCTAAATTCACATGGCCTCCCCAGTAAAGAGTTATCGCACAGTAATCCATGATTGCCTCAGTTGTTGTAAAATATTTAAAAATTGGACACCACATGAGGCCTGCTTACGAGGCACACGCACTCACCGCCACAAACTGACTGGGTGAGGTCCCTGCTGTGTCAGCTTAACAGGTGGTTCCATCAATCACAGTAGTGTATGCGTGGGCTACCACTGAACACTTGGAAAAGGGGATAGCCCCTCTCTGTCCCTCCTTGGCATTTATTTGTCATGTATTCTCCGAGTCGACACAATGCAGACCACTGCCCTGGTTTTCTCCCGCATCCCGCCCCAACATAATGCCCAGCTGCAGAGCTAGTGATTCGACAGAATAAGAAAGCAGAGTCGCACAGCAGCTGCAGGCCTGCCTTTAACTAAAATGCATTAAGTAGTAAAAGTAAGTAATGATTTCATTTATTTCATTTTCGTAACATGCCTTTACTTGCGCAAGTAGTGTGAACTTCGACTTAAGCAAGCATGTCTTGTTTAATGGTTGAGGTACGTGCCCGGAAAAGTGCAACCTCTTATATCTTGTGCTTGTTTTTTGTTAAAGTAGTGTAGGTCGTCATAGGGTTAATTTGGGAACTGCAAGATCCAGTCCAGATGAAGTGCCTCACAATCCTGATTGCTGATTGATAATAATCTGTCTGTGTGTTGTTAACAGAGCAGCTAGGTTTCCATATACCTGCCCTCTTTCATTTCTTGATCTGCATCACAACCTACGAACGCACAAGCAGCCTGTGGACACTCCCGACCGGGAACTACACCAAGCCCGACAGTTCCCACCCACACCCACAGTTGGCTTTCAAACAATCTTTTTTACTTTTTTTTTCTGATATTTGTAAACGTTTTAGAATTTGAAGAAATGCCATATGGTTGTTCCTTCTTGAGCATGCTTACTGTTTTACATCAGTACCCCTTCTCGGGCCTCTTAAATCCATTTAAAGCCACTCCCTGCCCCTTCAGCTCACTTTTGTAGCATTTTGCTTTCTCCCATTGTGACTTTTTTTGTTTTTCCCTTCCTTCGTCTTTCCCATGTGTGTCTTTTGCTTGCAGCAAATGCTTGGGGCATAAGAATAAGCGCCGGCTCTCAAAAATAAGTGCTGGTGCTCAGCACCAGAAACAACAAGCGCAAATTAAGCACTGCTTCTCTGGTCAATTCTTGTTTCCCTCTCGGGCTGTTCTGTGTTTCGCACTAGCTTTTAAAGAAGTGCTCATCAATTCATGGACACATTGTGGGGGAAACGACATTTGCCATCCTTCTGTTTGATAGGGCATGGATTCTCATGGGACTCCACCTCTTTTAAGACAGGGTTTGTAAGTTGCAAACCTTCAGTTAGGGAAGCTCTGCCTGCAGTATGCCCTTCTCTGTGACTACACACTTGTCCTGTGCCCTTGTGGCATGGCTTTTGAGTAGTACTGTTTTTGTGGAGCTTTGGTCTGTCTAAACCAGGGTTCAA
The DNA here is from genome assembly GCF_031143425.1 of Pleurodeles waltl. NCBI lineage: Eukaryota > Metazoa > Chordata > Amphibia > Caudata > Salamandridae > Pleurodeles > Pleurodeles waltl. The sequence goes on along the minus strand of NC_090449.1, from coordinate 479,739,810 downwards.
GTCTGTTGTGGTTTGTTTCTTATAATGCAAACCTAAAACTTGTATTTAATAAAGAGGTTATTCAATGCTTTACCCTCCAGCCTACCTCTATATTGCACATTGATTCATACAGGAAATAATATTAATACATTCTTGTTTGCATATATTTATTAACATGCCTAAAGAAAGAAATGTGCGACCTATTGCCTTTGTCAATGCCCGTGGGGGTGGTGACTGGATTGTTCTGGGAGTGGTGAACGGGAAGGCGGATCGTGGTGTCTGCTGCTGTGCGGAGGGAGGCCCCAAAGATAGTCGCGATGCGGGAGTAAGTGCATATGAGGTACATATGCAGAGGCTTTCACAACTTGACATATATAGGTATATGCAGTCTCCAGTATATGCTCTGTAATGCTTAGGTCATCTTCACATCTGAAAAGTGTAATTTTCAGATACCACAGCATTATGTATTGTGCATATACAAATGGTCTGCTTTGTATACTGTAGGCATATCTGTGACATTGCACTTTACATGAGCCTATGATATATGCACATTTTGGAGATTTGATATATGCATATAACCAGAGCATTTAGATGTCCATGTTGGGTATGGTGCACGACTAAGTGGTGTGCATTAATCAGATACAGGCAGTGCATATGCCAGGGAGGTGCATATTGTGCATTAAGCAGAGTCCAATATATTCTTCATGTGATAGATGCCTTCATTGTGGGCTTGTACCTTTGAGCTCTATATTGTAATATATCCTTTGGCAACAAAATGTATATATATCAGTGGAATGCAAATTCCCCAAATTTTCAGAGCAAAACAATTGAGAAATGTGTAAGGTGTAGTACCCTCTTTCATTAATAGTCTGGCCCCGGGCAGTTTATGGTGTTAATTGCTAATCAGGCCTGGGGAGACACAAAATACAACAGAAATAGATTGTTATTTCAGCATTATTTTAGAGTCAGGGCTTTCATGGTCAGAAAAAGTTCATTATCTTCGGTTCAGAAGTCATGACATCCAGTCTCTTTTGCAGTTTTGTTTTGGTTTTATTAAGATAACCTCCCCAAGGAGCCTGAAAACCAACATGTGTTTCAAGTCAACTATCATATTACCAAGTTAGTAGGAGTGAGAACAACAGTAAGTAATGCTGGTGCCTTCCCTCCTGACTCTTGCTTAAGTACTGGATTGGTAAAGTACCAGTTGCCACATAAAATGCACAATGCCACATACAATGCTCAATGCTACTGGGTTTTTGGGTTCACTTTGGGCATCCAGAACCAAAGTGGACAAATGTATCTAGCTCAAGTCCTTCTTAGAATTTCCCTTAAATTCTAGTTGGTTTTCCTCGGTGATTCTGAATAACTGCTCTTTAAAATGCACCATTTAGCAAACATTTGTCTACATATTTGGTATGGGAGAGAACAGATACCTATCTACAAAATTGTTTTTAAGTTCCACTGGCCATTAAATTCGTACAATTTGATACTAGTTTACCAATATTATTCTTGAGAGACCCATCAGTGTTCCCATAAGGTTATGTTAAATCCTTTTCAATTTTGACAAATGGACTTGAACTTAGAACTGCCCAATGTTCAGCAACTTCTGCTACTAGCTCAGTTGGGAGCCTTTTTGTGCCAGGCCTGGTACATGTTTTATTCTTGGCATTCTGATGCACACCCTGATTCTCTTATTAAAGATCTGTGACAGTATTTGCTATAATGAAAAGAAAAAAATGGATTGAATGAAATATTCACACATGGAATGGAGAAACTTAAAGCTGAAAGAGGAAGAGAGGCTGTGTCTGTGCGTGCGTATGAATGAGAGAGAACAAGAGAAGGAATGTGCCTTACTTTCCATGTATGGGTCTGTATGAAAGTAACATGTCTTGTATTTTAAGTGTAGGTAAAATGTGTGGGTGTTAGGAAAATGTACCTGAGTGACTGTATATGTTAAGAAGGTGTGCATCTTATTATATATATGTCTGTTTTATGTGCCCTCTGTGTTTGGCTGTGCCGTTGTTCAAAATAGATTTCTTAGAGCGTAATAAACGTGTTTTTTGTTTGGAAAGTGTGCCTTGCTGCGAATCTTTAAAGTGTATTCTTAGACCCACAGAGTTGTGTGTTTAAGGTATGTTCTTCTGGTTGTGTTTAAGGAATTGTGTCTGGGGCTTGACTGTGTCAGGACCATATTTCTGCATTGGTGTGTTTCTTGTGTTTGTGTCAGGAATATGTGTCTGATTGCGATTGTTAAGAGTAGTGACTGGGACCGTGATGGCATGTTAGAGGCAACAGCGGGTCTCACAGTAAAATTAGGAATGTATAGGTGGATTTTTAAGAGCACCCTCTCAGATATGCTATCTCTTGCTCAGAAAAGTCAATGCGCCTGATGCTTTTTAGGGAGGCTTTCTCTGGTTTCTGTGCCATTATTGTTTTTTGGGGTATGCAGAAGGTGTACTGACAGTTTAATGAGTTTCAGGGGTGTAACTGTTGCAGCAGGTTCAGTGGCACCTGGACCCGGGGTGAAGGGGCAACTAACTGATAGAGGCCCATTTGTTATACTTTTCTTGTTGACCTTTGCAGCATTGTAATGCAACTGATCTTCTTAGCTGCCATAGTGGGGTTGTCACTACACAGCTGTCTTTATATATTTTGTCTGTATTTCTCGAGGAAAAGCGGTCTCAATACAGTCTGTTGTTTAACTCCTCATCTATTTTGTTTGTCTCGTGAGAAGTAGCTGTGTGTGTGTCGAATGACATCTCTCTTGCTATAAGTTGCCTCCTCCAGATTTCATACAATGCTCAATCCTGCAGGCACTTGCCCAAAGCCTTCAGCCATATTCCACAGATTTAGTCATAAGAGTGATCTAAATACTTCCTATTCGCTTTCTTTACCTTCTTTTGCAAGAAATGCTTTGCTGGTTCTGGTTTATTAGTGGGCTAATATTTTAACTCCAGAAATCTGTGTTTGATCTCAGGGTCTTACATTTGAATCTTGGTGTGGCAACTCAGTCTTTCATATTTCTGAGGCTGATAAAATTACTGCCATTGAGTTGGATAACAACATTTTTAATTTGGTGTCATGGCCACTTCTGGTGAATATGTGCTTTACAAACATACATAGGCCCAGATTTAAGAGGGCCTAGCACCTACTTGGGCCACATTAGCGTCATTTGTTTTACACTAATATGGCCCAACGAGCCCAAAATCGTTGCACCAGATTTACAAAGCGGCACAATGCCTGGATTCTGCCACTGTGTAACCCCTTGCGCTACATTATGCCTGCACTAGGCATAATTATGCAAGGGGGGGTGTTCCCCCGTTAGGGGAGGCTGAAAAAAATTATGCAAATAAATATAAAAGATTTCTTTGCACCATTTTTTAAGCATTTTTAACAGAGGCGTTAAAAGAGGGCACACCATTGGTTACAATGGGCCCCTATCTACTGTTCAGGGTTAGCGCCAAAATTGTGGCACTAACCCAGAACAGTAAATCAATAGCGTAAAACATTCTGACGCTATTGCCCCCTACCCTGCGCCATGGTGCACCGTATTTTAAATATGGTGCACAAATGGTGGCGGTACGGGGGGCGCTAAGGGGCGCAAGGAAAGTGGTGCTGCACTGGGTGCAGCACCACTTTTCTTAAATCTGCCCCATGGTGTGTTAAGGACACAGAAATGTATTTTAATCTTTTGGTTTTCAATTTCTTTGCAATATTACACTGTCATTATTTCCTCTGTCCATCCTTGACAAGGTGCCTTTCACATATCCATCATGACAGCCCAGGCTATAGTACAGCAAAATGCACCACAGACAGTTCATTCAATGTTTCATGCTAAAGAAATGGGCTGGTTCTTTATCAAATGCCCTTTTCAGGCTGCGTCTATAGCACAACCTTTGTGTAAAGCAATGCTTCTCAAAGCAGGTAAACTGGGAATGACTCCAAGCAGGAGTACACATAACATGGGCACAATTTAATTATGAGTTATCTGCACATGGTTGTCATTAACCTTCCTGAAGAAACAATGAAGGACATACAAAAGGGCAGGCTTGGCCGAGAAACGTTCTCTCCTTAAACAAATTACAGTCTCACCTGCCCCCATACCATTCACCAAATGGCTGTTCTCAGGAAGAGCTATAGCTACCTCTATCAGCCTGAACTGCTAGAACACTACTACATTTCACTAATAAGGGATAACTGGACCTGGTATAAGTCGTAAGTACCCAAGGTACCCTCTATAAACCAGGCCAGCCTCCTTCACAGGGTTTATCTCCACACATAACACAGCCCAGAATATCCGCTGGGTTATCAACCTCTTAGACGCTGATATTCCAGAAAGAAGAACTGCAGCTGTATTTGCCGTCGAAATAGAGAAGACATTTGACAGCCTGGAATGGAACTATCTATATGCAGTCCTAGAAAGCATGGTGCTGGGCTTGGGATTTATTAGATGGGCACAGTTGCTGTACACAGATCCCAAAGCATGCATGCAAACTGGACCCACAATATCTGAATTAAATAGCGTAGAAAGGGGCACACGACAAGGGTGTCCCCTCTAGCCCTTGCTATTTGCGCTGGCAATGGAACCACTGGCCACCCAAGCACAGACAGCTCTTTGGTTTCAGGGATGGCAGCACGCTGATACCTCTCTCCGAATAGCGCTGTATGCAGACGATCTGCTTATGTTTCTACGGTGTACAGTATCGGAACTCAGGGGGGCCCAGACGCTCCTAGAACAATTTGGCATGATATCAGGCCAAAGGGTAAATTGGCAAAAATCACAACTCTACCCACTATCAGCACACCGTGACCCACCGGAGGACTTAGGACATGTTCCCTGGGAACCTAGGAGCTTGACCTACCTGGGAGTCAAAGTCTATCACACTAGGGCTGATCTATTGGAAGGTAACATAGGCAATGCCACTAGAGTGCTGGAAACTAGTCTGGAATTTTGGGAGACACTTCCTTTGTCGGTGATGGGGAGAATAGCACTCCTCAAAATAGTGGCCTCAAAATAGTGGCTCTGCTGAGGCTCATACTATTTTGCGGTCCTGCCACTATGGATACCTGCTGCGGTCTTAAGGGAGTTAGACTCCCTGATCACTGCGTTCATTTGGGGGAATGGGAGGCGCCGAAGGGGCCCTTGCCACAATGAAAAGACCAAGGGTGGAGGGGGGGTCTGGTGGTCCCAGACTACAAATCGTAGTATCTGGCAGCCGAACTAGAATGGCTGGCCCAATGGATAGTGGGGCGTCGCCTGCAAACTGGTGGTTTGGCTTCAACGGTCCCCCATCTCCCTCAATTGGTGGGAATGCTATTAAAGTACTATCGACCCTCTCATTTAGACACCCCAGAGGTCTGCGTCATGAGAAGTCTCCAAAAAACTGACACTGACGCATCCTGGGTGAACGCGGGGGCCACATGGCTGGGGGACTTGTACAGAGATGAGGGCTACTCCCCTTCGAGGTATTCCAGCAGGAATATGATCTCCCACAAGGTCACTTCCTGCTACATCGTGCGGTTACCCTCACTATCCAAAAGTACTGGCCCTCGGGGCGAATAGAACCGCGGCCCCATGGAGTCAGCAACTACATAGTAACCTTGGAAGGTACCGACAAGGCAGTAACCTGCTGTAGGAAGTTGGCTCTGTATGTGCTATTTCAAAGTAAGGAATAGCATGCACAGAGTCCAAGGGTTCCCCTTAGAGGTAAAATAGTGGTAAAAAGAGATAATACTAATGCTCTATTTTGTGGTAGTGTGGTCGAGCAGTAGGCTTATCCAAGGAGTAGTGTTAAGCATTTGTTGTACATACACATAGGCAATAAATGAGGTACACACACTCAGAGACAAATCCAGCCAATAGGTTTTGTTATAGAAAAATATCTTTTCTTAGTTTATTTTAAGAACCACAGGTTAAAATTTTACATGTAATAGCTCATTTGAAAGGTATTGCAGGTAAGTACTCTAGGAACTTTGAATCATTACTTTAGCATGTATACTTTTCACATAAAACACAATAAGCTGTTTTAAAAGTGGACACAGTGCAATTTTCACAGTTCCTGGGGGAGGTAAGTTATTGTTAGTTTCAACAGGTAAGTAAGGCACTTACAGGTTTCAGTTTTTGGTCCAAGGTAGCCCACCGTTGGGGGTTCAGAGCAACCCCAAAGTTATCACACCAGCAGCTCAGGGCCGGTCAGGTGCAAAGGTCAAAGAGGTGCCCAAAACACATAGGCTATAATGGAGAGAAGGGGGTGCCCCGGTTCCAGTCTGCCAGCAGGTAAGTACCCGCGTCTTTGGAGGGCAGACCAGGGGGGTTTTGTAGGGCACCGGGGGGGACACAAGCTAGCACAGAAAGTACACCCTCAGCAGCGCGGGGGCGGCCGGGTGCAGTGTGCAAACAAGCGTCGGGTTTCCTTTAGTTTTCAATGGGAGACCAAGGGGTCTCTTCAGCGGTGCAGGCAGGCAAGGGGGGGGCTCCTCGGGGTAGCCACCACCTGGGCAAGGGAGAGGGCCTCCTGGGGGTCACTCCTGCACAGAAGTTCCGTTTCTTTAGGCGCTGGGGGCTGCGGGTGCAGGGTCTTTTCCAGCCGTCGGGAAATGGAGTTCAGACAGTCGCGGTCAGGGGGAGCCTGGGGATTCCCTCTGCAGGCGTCGCTGTGGGGGCTCAGGGGGGACAACTTTGGTTACTCACAGTCGTAGAGTCGCCGGAGGGTCCTCCCTGAGTTGGTTGTTCTCCACCAGTCGAGTCGGGGTCGCCAGGTGCAGTGTTGCAAGTCTCACGCTTCTTGCGGGGAGTTGCAGGGGTCTTTAAATCTGCTCCTTGTAACAAAGTTGCAGTTCTTTTGGAGCAGTGCCGCTGTCCTCGGGAGTTTCTTGTCTTCTTCGAAGTAGGGCAGTCCTCAGAGGATTCAGAGGTCGCTGGTCCCTTGGAAAGCGTCGCTGGAGCAGGGTTCTTTGGAAGGCAGGAGACAGGCCGGTGAGTCTGGGGCCAAGGCAGTTGGTGTCTTCTGTTCTTCCTCTGCAGGGGTTTTTCAGCTCAGCAGTCCTCCTTCTTGTTAGTTGCAGGAATCTGTTTTTCTAGGTTCAGGGGGAGCCCTTAAATACTAAATTTAAGGGCGTGTTTAGGTCTGGGGGGTTAGTAGCCAATGGCTACTAGCCTTGAGGGTGAGTACACCCTCTTTGTGCCTCCTCCCAAGGGGAGGGGGTCACATCCCTAATCCTATTGGGGGAATCCTCCATCTGCAAGATGGAGGATTTCTAAAAGTTAGAGTCACTTCAGCTCAGGACACCTTAGGTGCTGTCCTGACTGGCCAGTGACTCCTCCTTGTTGCTTTCTTTGTTTCCTCCAGCCTTGCCGCCAAAAGTGGGGGCCGTGGCCGGAGGGGGCGGGCAACTCCACTAAGCTGGAGTGTCCTGCGGTGCTGTGACAAAGGGGTGAGCCTTTGAGGCTCACCGCCAGGTGTTACAGCTCCTGCCAGGGGGAGGTGTTAGCATCTCCACCCAGTGCAGGCTTTGTTACTGGCCTCAGAGTGACAAAGGCACTCTCCCCATGGGGCCAGCAACATGTCTCTAGTGTGGCAGGCTGCTGGAACCAGTCAGCCTACACAGATAGTCGGTTAAGTTTCAGGGGGCACCTCTAAGGTGCCCTCTGTGGTGTATTTTACAATAAAATGTACACTGGCATCAGTGGGCATTTATTGTGCTGAGAAGTTTGATACCAAACTTCCCAGTTTTCAGTGTAGCCATTATGGTGCTGTGGAGTTCGTGTAAAACAGACTCCCAGACCATATACTCTTATGGCTACTCTGCACTTACAATGTCTAAGGTTTTGCTTAGACACTGTAGGGGAACAGTGCTCATGCACTGGTACCCTCACCTATGGTATAGTGCACCCTGCCTTAGGGCTGTAAGGCCTGCTAGAGGGGTGTCTTACCTATACTGCATAGGCAGTGAGAGGCTGGCATGGCACCCTGAGGGGAGTGCCATGTCGACTTACTCATTTTGTTCTCACTAGGACACACAAGCTGGTAAGCAATGTGTCTGTGCTGAGTGAGGGGTCTCCAGGGTGGCATAATACATGCTGCAGCCCTTAGAGACCTTCCCTGGCATCAGGGCCATTGGTACCAGAGGTACCAGTTACAAGGGACTTATCTGGATGCCAGGGTGTGCCAATTGTGGAATCAAAAGTACAGGTTAGGGAAAGAACACTGGTGCTGGGGTCTGGTTAGCAGGCCTCAGCACACTTTCAATTCAAAACATAGCATCAGAAAAGGCAAAAAGTCAGGGGGTAACCATGCCAAGGAGGCATTTCCTTACACAACCCCCCCCCCCAAACGAAAGAGGATGAGACTAACCTTTCCCAAGAGAGTCTTCATTGTCTAAGTGGAAGAACCTGGAAAGGCCATCTGCATTGGCATGGGCAGTCTCAGGTCTGTGTTCCACTATAAAGTCCATTCCCTGTAGGGAGATGGACCACCTCAACAGATTTGGATTTTCACCTTTCATTTGCATCAGCCATCTGAGAGGTCTGTGGTCAGTCTGAACTAGGAAGTGAGTACCAAAGAGGTATGGTCTCAGCTTCTTCAGGGACCAAACCACAGCAAAGGCCTCCCTCTCAATGGCACTCCAACGCTGCTCCCTGGGGAGTAACCTCCTGCTAATGAAAGCAACAGGCTGGTCAAGGCCATCATCATTTGTTTGGGACAAAACTGCCCCTATCCCATGTTCAGAGGCATCTGTTTGCACAATGAATTGCTTGGAGTAATCTGGAGCTTTTAGAACTGGTGCTGTGCACATAGCTTGCTTCAGGGTGTCAAAGGCCTGTTGGCATTCTACAGTCCAGTTTACTTTCTTGGGCATTTTCTTGGAGGTGAGTTCTGTGAGGGCTGTCACAATGGATCCATATCCCTTCACAAACCTCCTATAGTACCCAGTCAAGCCAAGGAATGCCCTGACTTGAGTCTGGGTTTTTGGAGCTGCCCAGTCCAGAATAGTCTGGATCTTAGGCTGGAGTGGCTGAACTTGGCCTTCACCTACAAGGTGTCCCAAGTAAACCACAGTTCCCTGCCCTATCTGGCATTTGGATGCCTTGATAGAGAGGCCGGCAGATTGCAGAGCCTTCAAAACCTTCTTCAGGTAGACCAGGTGATCCTGCCAGGTGGAGCTGAAGACAGCAATATCATCAAGATAAGCTGCACTAAAGGATTCCAACCCAGCAAGGACTTGATTCACCAACCTTTGGAAGGTGGCAGGGGCATTCTTTAAACCAAAGGGCATAACAGTGAACTGATAATGCCCATCAGGTGTGGAGAAGGCTGTCTTTTCTTTTGCTCCAGGGGCCATGCTGATTTGCCAGTACCCTGCTGTTAAGTCAAAGGTACTTAAGAATTTGGCAGCCCCTAATTTGTCTATGAGCTCATCAGCTCTAGGAATGGGATGGGCATCTGTCTTGGTGACAGAGTTGAGACCTCTGTAGTCCACACAAAACCTCATCTCTCTCTTTCCATCTTTGGTGTGAGGTTTGGGGACTAAGACCACTGGGCTAGCCCAGGGGCTGTCAGAGTGCTCTATTACTCCCAATTCCAGCATCTTGTGGACTTCCACCTTGATGCTTTCCTTAACTTGATCAGACTGTCTAAATATTTTGTTTTTGACAGGCATGCTGTCTCCTGTGTCCACATCATGGGTACACAGGTGTGTCTGACCAGGGGTTAGGGAAAAGAGTTCAGCAAACTGTTGCAGGACCTTCCTACAGTCAGCTTGCTGTTGGCCAGAGAGGGTGTCTGAGTAGATCACTCCATCCACTGAGCCATCTTTAGGGTCTGATGAGAGGAGATCAGGGAGAGGCTCACTCTCAGCTTCCTGGTCCTCATCTGTTACCATCAACAGATTTACATCAGCCCTGTCATGGAAGAGCTTAAGGCGGTTTACATGGATCACCCTCTTGGGGCTCCTGCTTGTGCCCAGGTCTACCAGGTAGGTGACCTGACTCTTCCTTTCTAGTACTGGGTAAGGGCCACTCCATTTGTCCTGGAGTGCCCTGGGAGCCACAGGCTCCAGAACCCAGACTTTCTGCCCTGGTTGAAATTCAACCAGTGCAGCCTTTTGGTCATACCACAACTTCTGGAGTTGTTGGCTGGCCTCAAGGTTTTTACTTGCCTTTTCCATGTACTCTGCCATTCTTGAGCGAAGGCCAAGTACATAGTCCACTATGTCTTGTTTAGGCTCATGAAGAGGTCTCTCCCAGCCTTCTTTAACAAGAGCAAGTGGTCCCCTTACAGGGTGGCCAAACAGAAGTTCAAAGGGTGAGAATCCTACTCCCTTCTGAGGCACCTCTCTGTAAGCGAAAAGCAGACATGGCAAGAGGACATCCCATCTCCTTTTGAGTTTCTCTGGGAGCACCATGATCATGCCCTTTAATGTCTTGTTGAATCTCTCAACAAGGCCATTAGTTTGTGGATGATATGGTGTAGTGAACTTATAAGTCACTCCACACTCATTCCACATGTGTTTTAGGTATGCTGACATGAAGTTGGTACCTCTGTCAGACACCACCTCCTTAGGGAAGCCCACTCTGGTAAAGATACCAATGAGGGCCTTGGCTACTGCAGGGGCAGTAGTTGACCTAAGGGGAATAGCTTCAGGATACCTAGTAGCATGATCCACTACTACTAGGATGTACATATTTCCTGAGGCTGTGGGAGGTTCTAGTGGACCAACTATGTCCACACCCACTCTTTCAAAGGGGACCCCCACCACTGGAAGTGGAATGAGGGGGGCCTTTGGATGCCCACCTGTCTTACCACTGGCTTGACAGGTGGGGCAGGAGAGGCAAAACTCCTTAACCTTCTGGGACATATTGGGCCAGTAGAAGTGGTTGACTAACCTCTCCCACGTCTTGGTTTGTCCCAAATGCCCAGCAAGGGGAATATCATGGGCTAAGGTCAGGATAAACTCTCTGAAACTCTGAGGTACTACCACTCTCCTAGTGGCACCAGGTTTGGGATCTCTTGCCTCAGTGTACAGGAGTCCATCTTCCCAATAGACCCTATGTGTTCCATTTTTCTTGCCTTTGGACTCTTCAGCAGCTTGCTGCCTAAGGCCTTCAAGAGAGGGACAGGTTTCTTGTCCCTTACACAACTCTTCCCTTGAGGGTCCCCCTGGGCCCAAGAGCTCAACCTGATAAGGTTCCAGCTCCATAGGCTCAGTTCCCTCAGAGGGCAGAACTTCTTCCTGAGAAGAGAGGTTATCTTTTTGGTGTTGTGTTGCAGCTGGTTTCCCAGCTGACTTTCCTTTCCTCTTGGTAGGCTGGGCCATTTGTTCAGACTCCAGCTCTACTTTTTCACCCTGTGCCTTGCACTGTGCCCTAGTCTTGACACACACCAGTTCAGGGATACCCAGCATGGCTGCATGGGTTTTCAGTTCTACCTCAGCCCATGCTGAGGACTCCAGGTTGTTTCCAAGCAAACAGTCTACTGGGATATTTGAGGAGACCACCACCTGTTTCAGGCCATTGACCCCTCCCCACTCTAAAGTTACCATTGCCATGGGATGTACTTTAGTCTGATTGTCAGCATTGGTGACTGGATAGGTTTGTCCAGTCAGGTATTGGCCAGGGGAAACCAGTTTCTCTGTCACCATGGTGACACTGGCACCTGTATCCCTCAGGCCCTCTACACTTGTCCCATTAATTAAGAGCTGCTGCCTGTATTTTTGCATGTTAGGGGGCCAGGCAGCCAGTGTGGCTAAATCCACCCCACCCTCAGAGACTAATGTAGCTTCAGTGTGACACCTGATTTGCTCTGGGCACACTGTTGATCCCACTTGGAGACTGGCCATTCCAGTTTTAGCTGGATGGGAGTTAGAAGTGGTATCTTTCTTGGGACAGGCCTTGTCTCCAGTTTGGTGTCCAGACTGACTACAGTTACGACACCAGGCCTTTTTGGGATCAAAGTTTTTACCCTTGTACCCAGAATTGTTTTGTGAAGAGGCTCTGGGCCCACCCTCCTGTGCAGGTTTTTGGGGGCCTGTAGAAGACTCTTTACTATTTTTGTTTTTGGCTGTCTCACCACCTTTCCCCTGGGGAGGTTTTGTGACCCCTTTCTTTTGGTCACCCCCTGTGGAAGTTTTGGACACCCTAGTCTTGACCCAATGGTCCGCCTTCTTTCTCAATTCTTGGGGAGAAATTGGTCCTAGGTCCACCAGATGCTGATGCAGTTTATCATTGAAACAATTACTTAATAGGTGTTCTTTCACAAATAAATTGTACAGCCCATCATAATCATTTACACCATTGCCTTGAATCCAACCATCTAGTGTTTTTACTGAGTAGTCTACAAAGTCAACCCAGGTCTGGCTCGAGGATTTTTGAGCCCCCCTGAATCTAATCCTATACTCCTCAGTGGAGAATCCAAAGCCCTCAATCAGAGTACCCTTCATGAGGTCATAAGATTCTGCATCTTTTTTAGAGAGTGTGAGGAGTCTATCCCTACACTTTCCTGTGAACATTTCCCAAAGGAGAGCACCCCAGTGAGATTTGTTCACTTTTCTGGTTTCACAAGCCCTCTCAAAAGCTGTGAACCATTTGGTGATGTCATCACCATCTTCATATTTAGTTACAATCCCTTTGGGGATTTTCAACATGTCAGGAGAATCTCTGACCCTAGTTATGTTGCTGCCACCATTGATGGGTCCTAGGCCCATCTCTTGTCTTTCCCTTTCTATGGCTAGGATCTGTTTTTCCAAAGCCAATCTTTTGGCCAACCTGGCTAACTGGATGTCCTCTTCACTGGAGTTATCCTCAGTGATTTCAGAGAGGCTGGACCCTCCTGTGAGGGAGCCAGCATCTCTGACTATTATTTTTGGAGTCAGGGCTTGAGAAGCCCTGTTCTCCCTAGATAGGACTGGTGGAGGGGATTCTTCCTCCAGTTCACTATCATCCTCCTCTGTGTTATCCACAGAGGGGTTGGCTCTATCATACTCTGCCAACAGCTCCTGGAGCTGTACTTTGGTAGGTCTGGAGCCCATTGTTATTTTTCTTATGTTACAGAGTGACCTTAGCTCTTTCATCTGGAGATGGAGGTAAGGTGTGGTGTCGAGTTCCACCACATTCATCTCTGTACTAGACATTATTCTTCTAAAAGTTGGAATGCTTTTAAGAATCTAAAACTAGTTCTAGAATCTAATTCAAACTTTTACAAACTTTTAAACTCTAAAAGAAATGCTAACAGGGACTAACACAAGGCCCTAGCAGGACTTTAAAGAATTTAGAAAACTTTTTAAATTGCAAAAATCAATTTCTAATGACAATTTTGGAATTTGTCGTGTGATCAGGTATTGACTGAGTAGTCCAGCAAATGCAAAGTCTTGTACCCCACCGCTGATCCACCAATGTAGGAAGTTGGCTCTGTATGTGCTATTTCAAAGTAAGGAATAGCATGCACAGAGTCCAAGGGTTCCCCTTAGAGGTAAAATAGTGGTAAAAAGAGATAATACTAATGCTCTATTTTGTGGTAGTGTGGTCGAGCAGTAGGCTTATCCAAGCAGTAGTGTTAAGCATTTGTTGTACATACACATAGGCAATAAATGAGGTACACACACTCAGAGACAAATCCAGCCAATAGGTTTTGTTATAGAAAAATATCTTTTCTTAGTTTATTTTAAGAACCACAGGTTCAAATTTTACATGTAATAGCTCATTTGAAAGGTATTGCAGGTAAGTACTCTAGGAACTTCGAATCATTACTTTAGCATGTATACTTTTCACATAAAACACAATAAGCTGTTTTAAAAGTGGACACAGTGCAATTTTCACAGTTCCTGGGGGAGGTAAGTTATTGTTAGTTTCAACAGGTAAGTAAGGCACTTACAGGTTTCAGTTTTTGGTCCAAGGTAGCCCACCGTTGGGGGTTCAGAGCAACCCCAAAGTTATCACACCAGCAGCTCAGGGCCGGTCAGGTGCAAAGGTCAAAGAGGTGCCCAAAACACATAGGCTATAATGGAGAGAAGGGGGTGCCCCGGTTCCAGTCTGCCAGCAGGTAAGTACCCGCGTCTTCGGAGGGCAGACCAGGGGGGTTTTGTAGGGCACCGGGGGGGACACAAGCCCGCACAGAAAGTACACCCTCAGCAGCGCGGGGGCGGCCGGGTGCAGTGTGCAAACAAGCGTCGGGTTTCCTTTAGTTTTCAATGGGAGACCAAGGGGTCTCTTCAGCGGTGCAGGCAGGCAAGGGGGGGGCTCCTCGGGGTAGCCACCACCTGGGCAAGGGAGAGGGCCTCCTGGGGGTCACTCCTGCACAGAAGTTCCGTTTCTTTAGGCGCTGGGGGCTGCGGGTGCAGGGTCTTTTCCAGCCGTCGGGAAATGGAGTTCAGACAGTCGCGGTCAGGGGGAGCCTGGGGATTCCCTCTGCAGGCGTCGCTGTGGGGGCTCAGGGGGGACAACTTTGGTTACTCACAGTCGTAGAGCCGCCGGAGGGTCCTCCCTGAGTTGGTTGTTCTCCACCAGTCGAGTCGGGGTCGCCGGGTGCAGTGTTGCAAGTCTCACGCTTCTTGCGGGGAGTTGCAGGGTTCTTTAAATCTACTCCTTGTAACAAAGTTGCAGTTCTTTTGGAGCAGTGCCGCTGTCCTCAGGAGTTTCTTGTCTTCTTCGAAGTAGGGCAGTCCTCAGAGGATTCAGAGGTCGCTGGTCCCTTGGAAAGCGTCGCTGGAGCAGGGTTCTTTGGAAGGCAGGAGACAGGCCGGTGAGTCTGGGGCCAAGGCAGTTGGTGTCTTCTGTTCTTCCTCTGCAGGAGTTTTTCAGCTCAGCAGTCCTTCTTCTTGTTAGTTGCAGGAATCTGTTTTTCTAGGTTCAGGGGGAGCCCTTAAATACTAAATTTAAGGGCGTGTTTAGGTCTGGGGGGTTAGTAGCCAATGGCTACTAGCCCTGAGAGTGAGTACACCCTCTTTGTGCCTCCTCCCAAGGGGAGGGGGTCACATCCCTAATCCTATTGGGGGAATCCTCCATCTGCAAGATGGAGGATTTCTAAAAGTTAGAGTCACTTCAGCTCAGGACACCTTAGGGGCTGTCCTGACTGGCCAGTGACTCCTCCTTGTTGCTTTCTTTGTTTCCTCCAGCCTTGCCGCCAAAAGTGGGGGCCGTGGCCGGAGGGGGCGGGCAACTCCACTAAGCTGGAGTGTCCTGCGGTGCTGTGACAAAGGGGTGAGCCTTTGAGGCTCACCGCCAGGTGTTACAGCTCCTGCCTGGGGGAGGTGTTAGCATCTCCACCCAGTGCAGGCTTTGTTACTGGCCTCAGGGTGACAAAGGCACTCTCCCCATGGGGCCAGCAACATGTCTCTAGTGTGGCAGGCTGCTGGAACCAGTCAGCCTACACAGATAGTCGGTTAAGTTTCAGGGGGCACTCTGTGGTGTATTTTACAATAAAATGTACACTGGCATCAGTGGGCATTTATTGTGCTGAGAAGTTTGATACCAAACTTCCCAGTTTTCAGTGTAGCCATTATGGTGCTGTGGAGTTCGTGTAAAACAGACTCCCAGACCATATACTCTTATGGCTACTCTGCACTTACAATGTCTAAGGTTTTGCTTAGACACTGTAGGGGTACAGTGCTCATGCACTGGTACCCTCACCTATGGTATAGTGCACCCTGCCTTAGGGCTGTAAGGCCTGCTAGAGGGGTGTCTTACCTATACTGCATAGGCAGTGAGAGGCTGGCATGGCACCCTGAGGGGAGTGCCATGTCGACTTACTCATTTTGTTCTCACTAGCACACACAAGCTGGTAAGCAGTGTGTCTGTGCTGAGTGAGGGGTCTCCAGGGTGGCATAATACATGCTGCAGCCCTTAGAGACCTTCCCTGGCATCAGGGCCCTTGGTACCAGAGGTACCAGTTACAAGGGACTTATCTGGATGCCAGGGTGTGCCAATTGTGGAATCAAAAGTACAGGTTAGGGAAAGAACACTGGTGCTGGGGCCTGGTTAGCAGGCCTCAGCACACTTTCATTTCAAAACATAGCATCAGCAAAGGCAAAAAGTCAGGGGGTAACCATGCCAAGGAGGCATTTCCTTACACCTGCCTATACGAGCAATCTCAGCGGGAGCATTAAGCTCCCTGGAGGATCTGCGAATAAAGTGGGAGACAGAGTTAGGGATACCGAGGAAGTCCTGGAGGCAGATAGCACCAAAGGTATATAGAAACGCAAGATTTAAAATAATACACTTCTAAGTACTGCATAGGGCCTATCTTACCCCTAAAAGGTTCCGCAAACACTTTCAGGTAATAGATGCTAAGTGTCTATGGTGCGGAGAAGCAGCTGCAGAATTCATACACATTCATACACATACTATGGACTTGCACAAACCTAACCGCTTATTGGCGTCGGGTAGCAACCCACATGGCGGAGGTCCTAGACCGAGATATCCATTGCATGCCTGGACATTGTCTCCTTCACTGGTTCCTGAAACCTCCCAAAAATAAGGCCACTAGCAGACTACAGGACCTTATATATATATATTAGAAAAGAGGTAAATAACAAGGAATTGGAAACGTTCCACTGGCCCTGGGCTGATTACCTGGGATAGGGAATTGGAACGGTGGGTAGAATATTAGAGTTTAGTCTTACAACTAGAGACCTAGCAGGGCTGGGGTTCGCTGGAACTGGCATGAATTGGGGAACAACTAGTGGAAGCCCTGAAAGATAAAGATCGGTTATCCCTCAATGAACCCATAGAGACCTTACCAACAGCCACCCAACAGGAGTAGGAGAAATGCCTATTAGGAAAACTGGTTAGCAATCACCTGTAACATTTGTAAATGAATACACGCACATATACAGATCGCACACGACACGATAAAGTTCAAGCAAGGAGCGGCGGTGTAGGGGTAGGATGGGAGAGGAGGGGGATTACATGCAGAATGTTCAGAAGCACACTGGGTTTGTCTGTTGATATACTAAAACTGCCAATAAAAACTGTTTAAAAAGAAAAAAGGATCTAGAGAACAAGTCCAGTCCCTCTCACTGCAGTACAGAAGCAGCAGGCCAACACAGAAGAGCACACAGCAAAGTGGCACTCCCTCCTACAGTGGCAGTAGTAGGACAACAAAGCAGAGCAAGTAGCAAAATGGCAGTCCCTCCTACAAAAGCAACAGTAGGCCAACACAGCAATGAAGTTGGCTGCCCTGCAGAGATCCTTTCAGGCTCTGGCCTCCTCACTGATGGTGGCCAGTGTCCCTTTGTCTTCCGTTCCCCCTCCAGCTACCTGTGCCCAATCCCACGCCCCTCTCCCCACACCCATCCTGAGCACACAGTCCGACCACCATTCATCCACCTCAACAGACACGGTTTGCAAAGACAAACATAGGCACCACAAGACCCACCACCACCATGCACACAGTCAACAGACACATGCAGACCCCACACAGACGTCCCCCACCCCCCTCACAGAGACTACACCCCTCAAACCTGCTATCACCACATCATCACTCTCAGATCCAGACCCAAGTCCCTTCATGACCACCTTCATCAGAATAGCAGATGCCCATACATCCACCCCATACACCACATGCACATTCACCATGACTACCAACACACCCACATGTAGCACTTCCACCTTACCTGCAGACACCACCCGAAAGACATTCACACATCCATCCTGTCATCTCCCTGCATCTCCTCCCCCCTCCTCCCAGTACACCTAAACGCCCGTACTCACCCACCCAACAGACATCCAGCATACACATCATCCACCCACGCACCAGCACCCCAAGGCACCTACACGTACACACCACTCAACCACTCCCTCTCCCTCTACTTCCAAACAATTTCCCCATGATCGCCCTTGTGTCCCTAAAAAATAAATTCCTGTATGAGTTTTCCCTGTTCCCTCCTACTAGCCCAGTCCCTGTGTCCCTCAAGTGCCCAGTTACCCTCCTCATACCCAGTCCTTCCACCTCCCAGTCCTCCCATGGCCCCACTGTACAGCCCATGCCCCTCCCCAGCAAAGCCTTCTAGACCCACCAAACCCAAGGTCACCCCTCCCAAATCAAAAACCAAGGGCCCTCCTCCAAAGGGCAAAACTAAGGGCAAACCTCTCCCAAAAACCAAGTCAGGGGACCCTCTCACAAACCCAAGCCCTCATCTCAGCCCCCCACCCATGAGGTGCCTGCCTGCCCATTGATGCGCCTGCCATGTGGAGGCCAAATTGCAGTCAGAAGTTGAGTTGGGCCCAGAGACATTGCCCACTGTGCATGGGGCACAATGAACAATTGGACTGGCCAGTAGGACTATGCTGTACATATTTTATTATTAATATAATGTATATTTAATATATCTGCATCAGAGAACCACTGGTATCGAAGGTGACGAACTTGTCCTGGCTTTCCTTCCACGTGTATGTGTTGTATGTGTGCAATTTGGTATGTGTGTTCTATGTACGTTGTGTGTTTGTGTAGCAGCATGAGTTGTGTAGGTGAGTTGTGCTATGGACTTGTGATGTGTTGTGATGGTGTTGTGTTGCATTGTGTGGTAGTGGTGTGTGCATCTGTGTGTGTTGTGATGCATCTGTGATGTGCTTTGTATGTTGGGTGGATGTGGCGTGTGATCTGGCACATTGTTTGGCAGTGTTTTGGTTTGGATTGGTTGTCTGCTGTTGTTACATGTTCCTGCCAGTATGGGTTGTCCTGTGGAGGTGTACAGTGTGCCTCTCTGCCAATGCTTTTGTGTGGTTGCGATGGTGTTGTTGTGTGACTCAGGGGTGTTGTGTGTGGATGTGTTTGACAGTGCCGGGGGTGTGTGTCTGCAGTGTGGTGTGTGTATGGCATCTGTAGGTTGGCCTTGGTGTGTGTTGTTTGTGTGTGAGTGTGTGTAGGTAGGTGTGTTTGTGTGTTGGTACGGGTGTCTGTTTGTGTGTGTGTGGGGCCGTTGTTATCTGTGCCGGGGTTGTGTGTGCGTGTACACTAATCGCCTTCCCTCCAGTGTGTGCTAGGTGGGTGTACTCATGGTTGTTCGTCGCTGGTTCTGGAGTTGTATGGCCAGCAGGAGCAGTGGAAAGACATCAAATTTGGGTTCCATGGAGGCTACGGAAGTGTCTGTGTTCCTGAAGGTGAGGGCCTCCTTTTATGTTGTTCATTTCAGCCAGGCTTTTTGTGGTGGTGAGGCCACTCTGGAAATCCTGGCGGTGGGAAACCTCGTAATATATTCGGCAGAAACATGGTCTTTGCTGGCGTGGAGATGCCTGGCGCCAGCCGCGGCAGTCCGTCTGCACTGGCAGTGTATTGCCTGTGTTCTGTTGGGAACACCAACATGCTCATAATATGGTGGTCTTCTCTGCCGGGCCGCCAGCGGTACGACCTCCATTGCCACCGTAGCGGTCCTAGGACCGCCAAACTCATAATGACTGTAGGAAAGTACCATGTTCCTTGGCATGTTAGCCCCAAATTTACCTGTATGTCAGTATGGTTTTGCCTGTCGCACTGGGATCCTGCTAGCCAGGACCCCAGTGCTCATAGTTTATGGCCTAATGTGTGTGTCTGTGTAGTGCTTGACTGTGTCACTGAGGCTCTGCTAATCAAAACCTCAGTGCTTATGCTCTCTCTGCTTTTAAATTTGTTACTCTAGGCTAGTGACTTCATTTACCAATTTCAATTGGCACACTGGATCCCCCTCATACGTCCCTAGTATATAGTACCTAGGTACCCAGGGCATTGGGGTTCCAGGAGATCCATATGGGCTGCAGCATTTATTTTGCCATCCATAAGGAGCTCAGACAAACCCTTAAACAGGACTGCCATTGCAGCCTGCGTGAAATAGTGCACACACTATTTCACAGCCATTTTCACTGCACTTAAGTAACTTATAAGTCAACTATATGTCTAACCTTCACTTGCTGAAGGTTAGGTGCAAAGTTACTAAATGTGAGGGCACCCTGGCACTAGCCAAGGTGCCCCCACATCGTTCAGGGCAAATTCCCCGGACTTTGTGAGTGCGGGGACACCATTACACATGTGCACTATACATAGGTCACTATCTATGTATAGCGTCACAATGGTAACTCCGAACATGGCCATGTAACATGTCTAAGATCATGGACAATTCCATGATCCCCGGGTCTCTAGCACAGAACCCGGGTGCTGCCAAACTGCCTTTCTGGGGTTTCCTCTGCAGCTGCTGCTGCTACTAACCCCTCAGACAGGATTCTGCCCTCCTGGGGTCCAGGCAGTCCTTGCCCAGGAAGGCGGAACAAAGGATTTCCTCTGAGAGAGGGTGTTCCACCCTCTCCCTTTGGGGAGTCGCAGTTGAAGGTTTTGGGTGCTGCCAGGGCCCAGGAAGGACCAGGAGGTCGCCCCTTGGAGGAGGAGACAGAGGAGGCGCTCAGCAACACTGAGAGCCCACGGAGAAGCAGGCAGCACCAGCAGAAGCACCTGAACAGGCATTCAGAAGATCTGAGCACGACGGTCGACTCAGCACAACAAAAGACCCACAGGAGATTTCTTCTTGGCTTCCAGTGCAGGGTGAAGGAAGACAGCCCTCAGAGCATGCACCACCAGAAAACAATCGAGAAAGCAGGCAGGATGAGGCGCTACAATGTTGCTGGTAGTCTTCTTGCTACTTTGTTGCAGTTTTGCAGGCGTCCTGGAGCAGTCAGCTGTCGATCCTTGCCAGAAGTAAAAAAGGGAAGTGCAGAGGAACTCTGGTGAGCTCTTGCATTCCTTACCTGATGAGAAACCCACAGGAGAGACCCTAAATAGCCCTCAGAGGAGGATTGGCTACAGAGAGAGGTAAGCACCTATCAGGAGGGGTCTCTGACGTCACCTGCTGGCACTGGCCACTCAGAGGTGTCCATTGTGCCCTCACACCTCTGCATCCAAGATGGCAGAGGTCTGGGATACACTGGAGGAGCTCTGGGCACCTCCCCTTGGGAGGTGCTGGTCAGGGGAGCGGTCACTCCCCTTTCCTTTGTCCAGTTTCGCACCAACGCAGGGCTGGGGGGATCCCTGAACCGGCGTAGACTGGCTTAAGCAAGGAAGGCGCCATCTGTGCCCTTCAATGCATTTCCAGAGGCCAGGAGAGGCTAATCCTCTCAGGCCCTTAACACCTTTTTCAAAAGGGACAGGGTGTAACACCCTCTCTCAGAGGAAAATCTTTGTTCTGCCTTCCTGGGACTGGGATGCCCAGGCCCCAGGGGGGCAGAAACCTGTCTGATGGTTGGCAGCAGACGTAGCTGCAGAGAAAACAGAGAGTTAGTTTGGCAGTACTCAGGCTATATGCTGGAGCCCCGGGGATGCATGGAATTGTCTCCCCAATACCAGAATGGTATTGGGGTGACAATTCCATGATCCTAGACATGTTACATGGCCATGTTCAGAGTTACCATAGTGACGCTACATATAGATATTGACCTATATGTAGTGCACGCGTGTAATGGTGTCCCCGCACTCACAAAGTCCGGGGAAATTGCCCTGAACAATGTGGGGGGCACCTTGGCTAGTGCCAGTGTGCCCTCACACTATGTAACTTTTCACCTAACCTTCAATATAGGTGACTTATAAGTTACTTAAGTACAGTGTAAAATGGCTGTGAAATAACGTGGACGTTATTTCTCTCAGGCTGCAGTGGTAGTCCTGTGTAAGGATTGTCTGAGCTCCCTATGGGTGGCAAAAGAAATGCTGCAGCCCATAGAGATCTCCTGGAACCCCAATACCCTGGATACCTAGGTACCATATACTAGGGAATTATAAGGGTGTTCCAGTGTGCCAATGAGAACTGGTAAAATTAATCACTAGCCTGCAGTGACAATATTAAAAGCAGAGAGAGCATAAACACAGAGGTTCTGGTTAGCAAAGCCTCAGTGATACAGTTAAGCACCACACAGGGAACACATACAGGGCACACTTTATGAGCACTGGGGTCCTGGATAGCAGGATCCCAGTGACACAGGCAAAAACAAACATACATACAAGTAAAAAAATGGGGTTAACATGCCAGGCAAGATGGTACTTTCCTACAGCAACGTGGGGCCTTCCTTTGTTGTGCTGCGACGACCGCACTTTGCATCTTCTTTGTCCCCATGTTCTGGGACTCCTGTGGGTGCTGCCTGGTCTTCTGTGGGCTCTCTGAAGTGCTGAGAGCCCCCTCTGTCTCCTCAGACTGAGTTGAGACCCCCAGGTCCCTCCTGGGTCGAGGCAGCCCCATTTTGACACGTACCGCGTACTTGCGTGAACCAAGGCTTGTTGGCGGAATTCAGCGAGGCAAACAGCCTGCATCCAACAACACCGCCGTGGGACATCACCTGCAGCAAGCAGGAACCCGCAGCCATCTTCTTTAGTGCTCTTCTGTACTCTTCTTCTTACCAGCGAATCCACTTTTGCACCATCGTCTAGGTTGGCAGGGGCTCCTGTCCTTCCTGGACTCTTCTTCGACTTCTGGACAGGTCTCCTCTATCCACAGGTCTTCAGGTCCAGGAACCCATTGTTTGTTGCTTGCAGTCTTGCTTGGTTCTTGCAAAATCTCTTATCACGACCGCTAGTACTGCCAAACCAGCTCTCTGAGGCTTGCACTGCAGCTACAGCTGCAGCCACTTCACAGACAGGGTTCTGACCTACTGGGGTCTGAGCAGCTCAGTCCCAGGAAGGCAGAACAAAGCATTTCCTGGGGGAGCAGAGTGTTACACCCGCTCCCTTTGGAAATAGGTGTTACAGGCTGGGGAGGGGTAGCCTCCACCAGCCTCTGGAAATACTCTGAAGGGCACAGATGGTGCCCTCCTTGCATAAGCCAGTCTACACCAGTCCAGGGCCCCTCAGTCCCTGCTCTGGCGCGAAACTGGACAAAGGAAAGGGGAGTGACCACTTCCCAGTCCATCACCACCTAGGGGTGGTGCCCAGAGCTCCTCCAGTGTGTCCCAGACTTCAGCCATCTTGTTTTGCAAGGTATGGGGGCACTCTGGAGGCCTCTGAGTGGCCAGTGCCAGCAGGTGACATCAGAGTCCCCTCCTGATAGGTCCTTACCTGATAAGGTAGCCAATAGCCCTCTCAGGGATATTTAGGGTCTCTCCTGTGGGTTCTCTTCAGATTCTACTTGAAAGTTTCCAGCAGGAATCCTCTGCAACTACTACTTCATCCTCTGACCTCAGATCAACCACAGACTGCTCCAGGAATCGCTGTAACAGCAACAAAGAATCCAGAAGGGCTACTTTTCCTCTGCGACTTCAGCTCCAGCCAGCAACTGCAACAGTTTTCACAGTGAGCACACTCTGGGGACTCCCCGTCTTCACCCTGCACCAGAAGGACCAAAGAAATCTCCAGTGAAATGACGGAGTCACTTCCCTGCTCAAGCAGACACCTTCTAAGTCGACGACCGGTTCTCTTGGACTCCTCTCCTGGCGACAAGAGTGCTCCTTGGAACACAGAGGGTGAACGCCATTGACACAGACTATCCTGAGGTCCTGATGTCCTTATTTGGAGGAGGTAAGACCCTGCCTTCCCCCAGAACGACAGTACCCCTGTGCACCACGTCTTCTTCACCTCCTGAGGCCTCTGTGCACTATTTGCAAAATTCCATCATGCACAGCCTGGCCCAGGTCCCCAGCACCCTATCCTGCGACGCTCAACTCACTGAGTTGTTCTTCGGCGGCGTGGGACCTTCCTTTGTAGTGCTGCACCAAACGCATTTTGCACCTCCTTTGCCCCAGTGTCCTGGGACTCCTGTGGGTGCTATCTCGTGTTCTGAGGGCTCTCTAAAGTGCTGAGAGCCCCCTCTTCCTCCTCACACAGAGTTGAAGCCCCCAGGTCCCTCCTGGGTCCAGATAGCACCAACTTGATGCAAAATGTGACTTTGCCAGAACCAAGGCTTGTTGGAGAATTCCAGCGCTAAAACTCACCTGCATCCAAATTCACGACGTGGGTCATCCAGTGCATCATGCAGGGACCCGCTGACATCTTCCTTGGGTGCATTTCTGCAGTCTTCGTCCAACCGGGGACTCTTCTTTTGCACCCTCTTCTGGGTTGGCAAGGGGCTCTTGTCCTTCCTAGAACTTCTTTCGACTTCTGGACTTGGTCTCTTTCAATTGCAGATTTCAGGTCCAGGAATCCACCATTTGTTGTTTGCAGTCTTGCTTGGTTCTTGCAATAACTCTAATCACGACTTGTAGTGTGTCCTAAGGAAACTTGCAGTACTTTCCTACTTTTCTGGGCTCTGAGATGGGGTAATTTACTTACCTTTAATGTATTCTTACTCTCCCAGTGATTCTGCACACACTACACTTGTCTAGGGGGGAATTTGTGATTCGCATTCCACTTTGTTAGTATATGGTTTGTGTTGCCCCTAGACCTATATTCTCCCATTGCATTCTATAGCATCCTATGTCTAATTACTTACCTTATTTTAGTATATATAATGTGTACAATACTTACCTCCAGAAGGAGTATTGCCTCTAAGATATTATTGGTACTGTGTCACCCAAATAAACTACCTTTATTTTTTGTAACACTGAGTATTGTTTTTACTTGTGTATAAGTACTGTGTTACTGTACACAAGGTGCCCACTACAAACCAGACCAGCCTCCTACATTGGCAGCAGTGATGGGATAAGTACTTGCAATTGCCTTACCACTTTTCTACCTGTGCTTTTCACAAGCAAAGCATGCTCCAATACTTAGAGCATACATAATATATACCTAGAAGTCATTTTCGAACTTTCTAAAAAGTTCTTTTAACTTTGCAAATGTTTTACAAAGTTTTTGAAAAGTTTTCTTCTTTTCTCTCAAAAGTTAGCTCTGTTAGTCTACTAACGTTTTAGTCACTTTCCTAAACTTTTTCACTTTCAATATGTCTTGTATAGAAGCTACCCCTAGAGTTGTCAAAACTATCTATGAGAATCTAAACTTTAAAAGTTTGAGGTGTCTCTGTATTGAAAGAAGTTTAGGGATTGGGAAGAACCCTAATAAGGAGTTCCTCTTAAATCTTCTCCTCCAAGATGACCAGGGACTCAGCACTAGTCCAGATCAGGCAGAGGTGGGGGTTGAGGAAGACTCCAACCAGGTACGCTCAGAGGAACACACTAATAATCCTGTGGATGGTCCTTCCACTGATCTTTCTGTTAACAGGCCCCCTAGTGTAGCTGGGAGTGGGAATCGTTCACACACTAGTAGGGCTCCCTTCACCCCTAGAGGCCAAGTCACTAGAGTGACTTCAGTTAGAGAAAGATCAGCCTCTGCACATTTCCATGTTACCTCTTTTTTAGAGGTATTCCACACATCTAACCCTGAGGACCAGTCCCTAGATAGGGAACTCAGAAAGCTGAGGGTAGAGGAGGCCAGACTGAGGCGACTGCGGCAACAGTTGGCCTTAGACAAAGAATTCCTTGCTGTGGAAAAGGAAAGGCAGGGTTTGGGATTAGTTCCCCATGGTGGCAGCAGCAGTTTCAGAAATTCAAATGTTAGGGAACCTTCATTTGACTCTAGGAATCTGCATAAAGTTGTCCCTCCTTACAAGGATGGAGATGACATATATAAGTGGTTTGCTGCACTTGAGAGGGCCTGTAAAGTTCAGAGTGTCCCTCATGTTCAGTGGGCTGCTATCCTGTGTCTATCCTTCTCTGGTAAGGGGAGAGACAGACTCCTTATTGTCAGAGAGGATGATGCAGATAATTACTAAATTCTTAAAAGTGCACTCTTAGATGGTCTAGGCTTAACCACTGAACAATACAGGATAAAGTTCAGAAAGACCAGAAAGGAGTCATCACAGGATTGGACAGATTGTGTAGACTGTTCAGTGAAGGCCCTAGAAGGTTGGTTAAATGGCAGTAAGGTGACTGACTATGAAAGCCTGTATAACCTAATTCCGAGAGAGCATATATTGAATAATTGTGTGTCTGACTTGTTGCATCAGTATCTTGTGGACTCAGATCTGATCTCTCCCCAAAAAATGGGAAAGAAGGCAAACAAATGGGTCAGAACAAGGGTGAACAGAAATGTTTATACAGGGGGTGACAAGGACAGCAAGAAGAAGGATGGTAAGTCACATGACAAGGGTGGGGACAAAGATAAGAAATCATCAGAGTCCTCATCAGGCCCACAAAAATCCTCTGGGGGGGTAGGGTCCAAATCCTCTTCTCACAATAATAAGAAAGCATGGTATTATCTGTGTAAAGCCAAAGGTCATTGGGCAACTGATCCTCAGTGCCCAAAAAGAAACACCAAACCTCCCACCACCACAACCCCTACTGCAACCATTAGTGCCCCTAGTAATAGCAGTGGTGGTGGGAAAAGCACTACTAATAGCCAGTCAAAGGGTGTGGCTGGGCTCACCATTGGCAATGTAGTTGGGGTTGGTCTGGTTAGGGAGATCACTGAGGCTGTTTTAGTCTCTGATGGTGGCATTGACCTCGCCACCTTAGGTGCTTGTCCGCTTAACATGGATATGTACATGCAACTACCCCTGTTTAATGGTGTTCAGGTTGAGGCCTACACGGACACAGGTGCCAGTGTCACAATGGTGATGGAAATACTGGTTGCCCCTGAGCAGCACCTACTAGGTCACCAGTACCAAGTGAGAGATGCCAATAGCAACACTGTTAGCCACCCCTTGGCTGTTGTGAATCTCAACTGGGGGGAGGGTTACTGGTCCAAAGAAATTTGTGGTAGCCACTGATTTACCTGTAGAATGTCTGCTAGGCAATGATTTGGAGACTTCAGCTTGGGCTGAAGTGGAGTTGGTGGACCATGCAGCAATGCTGGGCATTCCTGGGCATATCTTTGCTTTCACTAGGGCTCAGGCCAAGAAGCAAAGATGACTGGAAAACTTGGATCCTGGAAAAATGGACCAAGGGCCCCCAAAAACTAGGGGTAAGACCATCCTCCTACACTTGGTGCGCAGCTCCACACGATCAATGCAAAGCAACGCCAAGCCCTGCAAATCCTCCCCACTCACCTTCTTGGAACCGACGCCAGACAACGCAAAGGAACGTAAAGTAACGACGTACAGACTGCACATAAGGATTTAAGGTACTGTGTTAGGCAGGCCCAAGTACGTCCCTGTAGCTGGCCTGTGCTCCATCGCGGTCAGCCTCAACTTAAGACTTTGTCCTGGTCCAGTGTGACCATATAACCACCACTGGCGCTCTGTGATTCTATTCGCTATTTTCATCTACATTTTTAAAATTGCACATCTCAGGATCTACTTATTGGATTTTTGTTGTTTTGGTCTTGTTTTACTCAGATGCATATTAGCTATTTATGTAACTTGGGCCCTCATTATGACATTGGCAGTAAGTCCTGCTTACCGCCATGCTGACTGCAGCCAACATACCGCCGCTGCAGCGGATTACCGCTACTCATATTATGACACACACATAGCAATCTGTCACTATACAGCCACACACACAAGTCCGCCAGCCCAAAGGTCAGTGATAAACTGGTGGTAGCAAAACCCACACCGTTATGCCAACAGAACTACACCCACAGCATTATGACCCACGAAGCACCAGGGAGGACATTCAATGGTGCTAAACCATTGGTGGTACATGCCGCCACGCTCAAAATACACACACACTAACAAAACAACACTACATTGGACAATTTGAATAACACACACCTGACACCCATACACACACCCACACCACTATAAAACACACACCCACATTACCCACAACCCTTTACAACTAAAAACAATTGACACAAGAGAGATAGCAAGACCACAGACAAGACCACAGCCACACACCACCATCACCTATACACTATCCATGCACCTTACATCACACACCCCAACACATCACCCCACACACCCCCACCCACACTACTCACACTACACCCATGGCACCACAACAACACCCCAGGTTCTCAGAGGAGGAACTAAGAGTCATGGTGGAGGAAATCATCCAGGTAGAGCCACAGCTATTCGGATCACAGGAGCAGCAGACATCCATCGCAAGGAAGATGGAGCTATGGTGGAGAATCATTGACAGGGTCAATGCCGTGGGACAGCGCCCCAGAACAAGGGATGACATCAGGAAGAGGTGGAACAACTTATGGGGGAAGGTGCGTTCCAGAGGAGCAAGACACCAAACAGCTGTACAGAGGATTGGCGGTGGACCCCCACCTCCTCCCCCACAACTAACATGGGAGGAGCAAGTCTTGGCAATCATGCATCCTGAGGGCCAGGCAGGAATAGGAGGAGGACTGGACTCTGTAAGTCAAATCTCTATTACTATCACCCCCCCACCTGCATGCCATCACAAACCCCCACCCTTACCCTCACTCCCATCACTCCACCACCTCACACACACCCCACCATCACAACCCAACCCTCCCAATACCAAGCCCTGCATGTAACACCAATGCACAGACCCACATCACAGAGCTACATTGACATCCATCACTAAAGCATGCACACAAGAGAGAATCACCTAGCCCACCAAAAAACTACTCACACAAGGCAAAGTTACCAGGGCAATAACAACCATAGAGGGCAACACACCCATGCACATGATGTCACATGCAGAAACAATAACACTGCATTTACATCCCCATAGGTCCCCCACCCAACGTCACCGGAGAGGTGGCGCCATCAACATCCAGCTCACACCCCCCCAGAAGAGGCCCACAGTGATGACAACAGCTCTGGACGCCTGGATCTGAATGACCAACCTGGCCCATCAGGTACCTGCGGACAGTCGGTTACCCAGGCATAGTCCCATACCACCACAAAGCCTCCCCGCTCAGGAAACACCACCACAGTACCCACCCAGCGGGCCCAAAGCTCTGTCCCCAGGACATGTCAATCAACGGTGTGTCCGCCACTACAGGGACACCTGGGCACCCCACAAACACAGGACAATCAAGGAACTGGGGTCAGTGGCAGTGGGCACACGGTTCAGGGGACAGAGGCATAGGAAAACAGGGAACCTGGGAGGACTGCTGTGCGACAGGGGGAGGACAGGCCCAAGGAACCGACTCTCCAGGAGGCACTCACCAGGATCCTGGGACCATACCACCATTCCCAGGAGACGATAGGCCAGATACTGGAAAAGTTGCAGGAGTCCCAGCGGCTGCAGGAGGGACAGTACCTGGGGATCAGGGAGGACTTGAAGGACATCAACACCACCTTGGTCACCATTGCAGGGGTGCTGGCAGACATGGCCAACACCATGAGGGAGGCAGTGGCACACCACCTGCGGGCCCCTGACAATAGCCAAACTGATGACCAGCCTTCCACCTCCGCTGCCACTAGTAGACAGGAGGCCTCTCCACAGGACCAACAGACCACCAGCACCCCTCCCCCTGCAGAAGGAGAACCACCCCGCAAACGGTCCCCGCGATCCCGGCAGAAGCCAGAGACTATTGCCAAGACCCCTGCCAGGAAATAAGTCTTTCCTGATTGTCACCCTTATGTCCAACTCTGTCACCCTGTCCACCTCGAATTGCCATTGCTCCCCTTCCTATGCCCCCTTGGACAATGCACCTGTGATACAAATAGACTGGACACCATCCTGGACATTCATCCACCATCACCCCCCCTCCCCATTGCACATCCCCCTCTACTTATTGACACTTAAATAAACACCATTTGTCCTGGCATTCCTCACAGGGGTCAGTAGCCATGAGAGGTGGGGGTAACCACGGTCACCTGCAAATATCGAGGGACAACTGTTAGACACTCTACCCTTAGGGCCCACACCATACCCATACACCAACACCTACTGGGTGGGAACCAGGGCTCACCTATTAGCCACACCCGGTGCCTCTGGAGTTGAGCCATCACATATGGTATGCTCCTGTTCTTCTGGATAAAGGCATCATGCACAGACCCAGGATACTTTGCATTGACATGGGAGATGTACTGGTCCGCCAGGCACACTAACTGCACATTCATGGATTGAAAGCTCTTTCGATTTCTGAACACCTGTTCATTTCTCCAGTGGGGGACAAATGCAAAATGTGTAACCTCAATAGCCCCAATAATGTTGGGGATGTGTCCCATTGCATAGAAATCAGCTTTCACTGTGGCCAAATCCTCCACCTGGGGAAAAACAATGTAGCTGCGCATGTGTTTAATTAGGGCAGACAACACTCTGGTCAGCACTATTGAGAACATTGGCTGAGACATTCCTGCTGCAAAGCCCACTGTCACTTGGAAGGAGCCAGTTGCCAGGAAATGGAGCACAGATAGGACTTGCACAAGAGGGGGTATCCTGGTGGGCTGATGGATAGCAGATATCAGGTCAGGCTCCAATTGGGCACACAGCTCTGTGATTGTGGCCCTGTCCAGTCTATAGGTGAGGATATTGTGCCTGTCCTCAATTGTTGCCAAGTCCACCAGGGGCCTGTACACGCGTGGATGTCTCCATCTCATATTCATCCGCAGCAGTTGCAATCTAGGGGGCAAAACGGTGAGCAGCTGGTCAGTATTCCATATTTACAAACACTACACTGCATTGCATGTTGTGACTGTAACAGTAAATTGTAGGATAGGCCCAAATGGTGCCTATGTGTACTGTAACGCAGTTAGGTGCCATGGCCTGCCCCCCCCCCGAAATGGTGTCCACCTGTCCTGCATGGAGGGACATGTGGAAGTGAGGTAATTCCGCTGACATTGTGCGCCGTTGCGGGAGGCGTTCGAGAACCACCGTACAACTCCTCATTGTATACCATTGGGCCCTATGGGTTACAGTGGCCAATGTTGATGTGCGCCGGCGGTGACAGTATGCACCGCCGCGGACATGACCGCCACTTTCTATCTGTTCACTCACTTACTACCTGAACTTCAACAGGGCAGGACCTACATTGCAAGGGCGGCTGTTATCTGTGTCTGGAACAGACCATGGCTCGTGTCACTGGGGAAAGGGCCCCTGCCTTCACCGCTGCAGAGTTGGAGAGACTGGTGGAAGGGGTCCTACCCCAGTACCGAATGCTGTATGGGCCTCCAGACCAACAGGTGAGTACACTGTGAGCACGAGGCATGGAGTGCTGTGTGTGAGGGCCTCGTGCAAGGGGTAGGGTTGGTGGAAGGGCCCTGGGCAGCGTGCTGCATGTATGGTGCATGAGGGGATGTGAGGGCTATGATGGGCCATGAGTGTAACAGGCAGGACGGTCTGACTGATACCTTTTCCTATGTGTATTTCTCTGCAGGTCAGCACCCATCAAGAAAAGGGCATATGGCGTGCCACCGCACTTCAGCTTTCCTGCTCTTATCTCATAACCGAGCTTACAGAACCTCTCTGGAATGCACTTCTGAGTTTAAAGAAGACATTTATTGTTATTATTACTTCACCACGAGGTTCCTGAGAGACGAAATTAGTAGATTGGCAGCACACATTCAAAAGTAGTCGCAGCAATGAAATCAAAATATATCAAAGTACTTCTCAGTTGCAATGTACACAACAAATACATATGATTATATTATAGCATAACTTCAAAGCAAAGCATAAAAGTCAAAATTACATCACCGTAGGACAAGGCTGTAGGGCCTATAACTCAGCTTCATCTTTCGGGGACCTGAAAGTTGATGACTCCGGTTCAACTGCGAGAAAGAGATTTTCTACCCAAACGGGAGACAGGCAACTGACGTCTCCATTCCTGTCTGAAGTCAAGATAGATTCAATGTAACTCTGCTGTACTCCAGAGTCATCCTTAAAAGCAAACTCAGTGTGAGAACCGAAGAAACTTGGAGAGTGGCCAATTCTCCGAGCCTCACTCGTTCTCAGACTGGATTGAGAGGTGAACACAAAATCTACGTGCTCTTATCAGCAAAGGTCTGGTGTGAAAAACACAGCTTGGTCTACCATGTGGAAAAACACAGCTCATCTGCAATGTCTCAACTGCAATGTTCAACTCCACGTTAAAGCCAATAGGCAGCTAACCTAAATACCAAATGTAATGTCTAATGCCATGTCAAAGCCAATAGGCAGTTAACCTAAATATCAAATGTAATGTCTAATGCCATGTCAAAGCCAATAGGCAGCTAAACTGAATACAAAACATATAGGGGGTCATTACAACATTGGCGGTAAAAGCCGCTTACCGCCGTGCAGAAGACCGCCAGCACACAGCCGCGGCCGTGGAATTCCGCCACAGCTATTATGACCCACATCTCGGAATCCGACAAAATTCAGACACCCACACAAGTCCGCCACACCAAAGGTCAGTGATAAACTGGCAAAAAAAAAAACCTCCACCTTCACGGCAACAGAAATACGGCCACACTATCAAGACACACGAATCCACGCGGTGGTCTTTCAACCGCGGTATTCCATTGGCGGTACACACCGCGGCGCTCAAAATACACACACATTTACAAAACACTACCACATTGGACAATTCAAAATACACACACCTGATACACATACACACACCACTCCCACACACCCATTGCAATATAAAACACACACCCACATCACCCACAAACCCCTACGACTACTATTACAGAGAGAAGGCCAGAGAGAGACACCACCATCCACAAACTAGCAGCCACAGGCACACAACACCATCACCCACACAACTTCCACGCACAAAAGACCACACACCACTACATATCACCACACTTATCACCACACACACCACCCCACACATCACCTACACCATCCCATGGCACGGCAAAGACACCCCAGGTTTTCGGAGGAGGAGGAGCTCAGGGTCATGTTGGAGGAAATCGTCCGGGTAGAGCCACAGCTATTTGGAGCACAGGTGCAGCACATCTCAATTGCAAGGAAGATGGAGCTATGGCGAAGAATAGTCGACAGGGTCAACGCAGTGGGACAACACCCAAGAAATCGGGACGACATCAGGAAGAGGTGGAACGACCTACGGGGGAAGGTGCGTTCCGTGGTCTCAATACACCACCAGGCGGTTCAGCGGACTGGCGCCAGACCCCCACCTCCTCACCCACAACTAACAACATGGGAGGAGCAGGTCTTGGTGATTCTGCATCTTGAGGGCCTCGGAGGAATGGACTCTGGTAAGTCAAACCTTTAACTACCATATCCCCCACCCTACCTGCATGCAATCACAGACCCCCACCCTCGCCCCCACCCCTATCACTCCAACTCCTCACAAATGTACCAATATCACAAACCACACATCCCAACACCAAGCCCTGCATGCAACACCAACGCATGGACACCCATCACTAAAGCATGTCCACTGCACATACCCATACACCCCCCTAAACCATCATCACACAAGCCCCCACACAGGAATGCCAGCACTGGGGTACACGGTCACCCACCCATTGCACACCATGACACACACAGATGCAATAATCATGCTTTTCCACCCCTGCAGGACCACTACCCAACGTCACCAGACAGGAGGGTCCAGACATCTCCACTCCACCCACAGAAGAGGCCCACAGTGAGGACAGCACCTCTGTCCACCTGGATCTAGATGACCAGCCCGGACCATCGTGGGACTCAAGACAGTCGGTTCCCCTCACACAGGCACAGGCCACCACAGACCTTCCCCCCTCTGGTAACACAAGCACTGCACCCACCCAGCGGGCCCATACCTCCGTCCCCAGGACACGTCAATCAGCTGTGTGTCCACCACTACAGGGAACCCAGGATAACCCACCACCCCAACAACAACAGGGACCTGGGGGCAGTGGGCACATGGTCCAGGGGACGGAGGCCCAGGAACACAGGGGAACTGGGAGGGCTGCTGTGCGACAGGGGGCGGACAGGCCAAGGGAACCCACTCTCCACGAGGCCCTCTCCTCCATCATGGGAGCATACCACCACTCCCAGGAGACGATGGCAACGGTCCTGGCCAAGTTTCAGGAGACCCAGCGCATGCAGGAGGAACAGTATTTGGGGTTCAGGGAGGAACTCAGAACCATCAGCTCCGCCCTGGGCACCATCATAGGGGTGCTGAAGGAAATACTCAACACCAGGAGGGACACTGTGGCACTACAAGTGGCCCCTGACACTAGCATGGACGATGAACGGGCCACCACCTCCGCCGGCGCTAGTGGACAGGAGGCACCGCCACAGGACCACCACACCAGCACCCCACCCCCTGCAGAGGGAGAACCACCCGGCAAACGGTCCCTGAGATCCAGGAACAAGACAGAGCACGATGCCAAGACCCCTGCCAATAAATGAGACCACCCTGATTGTCAAGCCACTGTCCCACTTTGTCACCCTGTTCATATTGAAACTGCCCCAGCTCCACTTCCTATGCCCATATGGGCAATGCACATGAGACAAATAGACTGGACTCTGCCATGGACACTCCTCCGCCATCACCCCTCACCATTTGACTTCCCCCTCCAATATTTTGTATGTAAATAAACACACCTAAAGCACCAAAAGATCTGGAGTCTGTCTGTGATTTCAAAATAGTGTATTAGCAATTACAGTGCCAAAAATGTATTGAAAATATAATGTCAACATACCTATGTCACACAGCTCTAGTCCATGAGGAATCTAAGCAGATGACACACGTTGTGACCCACACCTGTGAAACCGTAAGGGAAAGTGACAACTCAGTGACCATACACTGGGTGAAATCAACAGACAGGATAGAGGTAGAAGTGTAAAAGTACTTGTAGTAGGCAGGAATGTATTCTCACCTGGGTTTCACTGGAAATATTGCTGGATGACTGAGTCCCTGTTGTCAATGTCTTCATCCTCTGCTTCCGCCTCATCACTGTCCACAGGCTCCACAGCTGCCACAACACCGCCATCTGGACCATCCTCCTGCAGAAAAGGCACCTGTCGTCGCAAAGCCAAGTTATGAAGCATACAGCAGTCCACGATGATCTGGCACACCTTCTTTGGTGAATAGAATAGGGATCCACCTGTCATATGGAGGCACCTAAACCTGGCCTAAAGAAGGCTGAAGGTCCGCTCTATTACCTTCCTAGTACGCCCATTGGCCTCATTGTAGCATTCCTCTGCCCTGGTCCTGGGATTCCTCACTGGGGTCAGTAGCCATGACAAGTTGGGGGTAACCAGAGTCACCTAATAGCCACACACGGTGCCTCTGGAGTTGACCCATCACATAAGGGATGCTGCTATTCTGCATGATGTAGGCGTTATGCACTGAGCCAGGGAACATGGCATTCACATGGGAGATGTACTGGTCGGCCAAACATACCATCAGTACATTCATGGAATGATAACTCTTCCGGTTCCTGTACACCTGTTCACTCCTGTGGGGGGGGACCAAAGCCACATGGGTCCCATCAATGGCACCTATGATGTTGGGGATATGTCCAAGGGCATAGAAGTCACCTTTCACTGTAGGCAAGTCCTCCACCTGATGAAAAACGATGTAGCTCCGCATGTGTTTCAGCAGGGCAGACAACACTCTGGACAATACGTTGGAAAACATAGGCTGGGACATCCCTGATGCTATGGCCACAGTTGTTTGAAATGACCCACTTGCAAGGAAATGGAGCACTGATAGCACCTGCACTTGAGGGGGGATTCCTGTGGGATGGCGGATTGCTGACAGCAGGTCTGGCTCCAACTGTGTACACAGTTCCTGGATTGTGGCACGGTCAAACCTGTAGGTGATTATCAAATTTCTTTCCTCCATTGTCGACAGGTCCACCAGCGGTCGGTACACCGGAGGATTCTGCCATCTCCTCACATGTCCCAGCGGACGGTGCCTATGAAGGACAACAGCGAGCACAAAGTAAAACAAGTCAGAGGTATGTACCCACAGTCTACACAGAACATGATTCATACACAAAATCTGGCCTGTATGTGTGTTGAGAGTAGGCCTAGGTATGTGTGACGCAGTTGGTAATTAGGCCATGTGGGCCCCTGAAATGGCGGCTGCCTGACCTATAAAGTGGGACAATGGGATGTGAGGTAACTGGGCTGCCGTTGTACACCGTTGCGGTAGGCGGTCGAAGACCTCGGCGCAATGCTGCATTGGTTAACATTGGACCCTATGGGTCCCAGGAGGCAATGACGATGTACGCCGGCGGTGATGGTACGCACCGCCGTGGACGTGACCACCATTTTCTAGCTGTTGAATCACTCGATACCTGATCTTCGACAAGAGAGGACCTACACTGCAAGTGCTGCTGTGACCTCGGTCTGGAAGAGATAATGGCTCGTGCGTCTGGGGAAAGGGCCCCTGCCTTCACATCGGAGGAGTTGGAGAAGCTCGTCGACGGGGTCCTCCCCCAGTACACGCTACTCTACGGTCCTCCAGACCAACAGGTAAGTACACAGGGAGCATGTTGTATGGGCTATGCCTGTGTGGAGAGGGCTGGTTGTAAGAAGGAAGGGGGCAGAGTTCTGAGTGCATGAAAGACGGTGGGTGCATGTGCCACATGGCAAGGGTAGGGATGGGGGCAACTCACTTTAACGGCGCAGTTGGTAATGACTTCTCTTCTTCCCCTGTACATTTCATGTAGGTCAGCGTCCACCAGAAGAAGGATATTTGGCGTGCCATCTCCAAGGACGTCTGGACCCTGGGGGTCCACCACAGACGGAGCACCCACTGCCTGAAGAGATGGGAGGACATTCGCTGCTGGAGCAAGAAGATGGCGGAGGCTCAGCTGGGGATGGCCTCCCAACGTGGGAGGGGTGCCTGTCGAACCATGACCCCCCTGATGTTCCGGATCCTGTCGGTGGCCTACCTGGACTTGGATGGGCGCTTGAGGGGAGAACAGCAGACACAAGGGGGTGAGTACACTCTCATTCAGCTGACTTTGCGCGCAGTGGAGGGGTCTGGGTGGGGGAGGAGGGCTGTGGGTTTCCCTAGGCCAGGGCGAGTTCCGTAGGCTAGGCCCCTTCGGAAGGCATGGCCCTGGGTCCCCCCACCCCACCTCTGTAGAGTGCCAAGTACAGCTATTCATGCACCTGTGTCATTTATGTGTGCAGATGTCGTCCATAGCCTTGTAGGCCATTTACCAGGAATTGCACTGTAGAGCCCAACAGCGCAATGTAGTGCAGGGGGCTGCTGTGTCTGTCTTGTCCGCCAACGGTAGCGGTAAGCCATGCACTCAACCTGTCTTTCTTCTGTTCCCCCCCTTTTTTTGCGGCCTCCCTGTTCTTGTGTGCATTAGCATCATCAGGTGTAGGAGCAGTGGCACCGGAGCACGAGGGAGCAGCATCCCACATGGCCAAGGAGGGCCACACTACGGACTCTGAATACACCAGACGGAGGGCGAGGGGAGCACCACGGCGGTGAGAGGAGCTGAAACCAGCGACACAGACTCGTCCTCCAATGGGAGTTCCCTTGTGGTGGCGGCAACATCTGTGCCCCCCACTTCTACAGGTACAGCCGCCACCCCCCCTACCAGCACCGCCCTCCCAGCAGCCCCTCAGCCTTCACCCGTGCCCGCTACCCAGGAGGGTGGGCATCACCTTCGCCCCAGGCACCTCAGCCCCTGCCCCTGTCACCTCTGCTGCCCTCAGTGAGGAGGCCATTGACCTCCTCAGGTCCCTCACTGTTGGGCAGTCTACCATTTTGAATGCCATCCAGAGTGAAGAAAGGGAGTTGCAACAAACCAATGCATTCCTGGAGGGCATTCATTCTGGTCAGGCGGCCCTTCATCGAACCTTTCAAACTCTGGCCTCAGCACTGATGGCAGCCATTGTCCCTGTGTCTAGCCTGCCCCCTCCAACTTCCTCCACCCAGACCCAATCCCCTGTACCTCTGCCTATCCTAAGCACACCATCAGACCAGCCTGCACACACCTCACCACACAA
Organism: Pleurodeles waltl; assembly: GCF_031143425.1. Taxonomy (NCBI): domain Eukaryota; kingdom Metazoa; phylum Chordata; class Amphibia; order Caudata; family Salamandridae; genus Pleurodeles; species Pleurodeles waltl. The sequence goes on along the minus strand of NC_090449.1, from coordinate 479,702,177 downwards.
GGGAAGTTCAGGCAAACATAAGCACCACACATCCCACAGGCACTCACGCAAGCATCACACACATACAGACACAACAACATCCACTGCCTCCACTGTGTCCCCCTCCTCCTGGTCTCCCTCCTCCCTCCCAGTCTCGTCTACACTCACACCTGCATGCACTACCACTACAGCCACTACGTCCCGCACCAGCACACCCACCACCACACCCCGCTCACGTGCACTCACCACCCCCACTACCATTCACACGTCCCCTGTGTCCTCTCCCAGTGTGTCTGTGACGCCCCCTCCGAAGATACACGAACGCAGGCACACACCCACCCAACATACATCCACCTCACAACAGCCTCCAGTGCATGCACCTACACCCAAAGCCACAAAACTTACACCTCCTACAACCACCACCTCTTCCTCCACTCCCAAACCCCCTCCAGCTACCCGTCCCAGTGTCTCCAAACAACTTTTCCTGTCCACCCTTAACCTATTTTACACCACCCCCCCGTCCAACTCATAGTACTAGCACCTCAGCCACAAAATCTCTGGGACCAGTGGTGCCTGTTGTCACAGGTATGTGGAGTGCACCGGCCACCAGGACAGCCAGTGTGGCACGGAGCCACAGCACAGTCAGTCCCCCCCGTGAAGCACCAGAAGTTGGCCAGTGCCCGGCGGGAGAGGGGGAAGACTCCAGCCACCCAAGCCGCTCCCAGGGGTCCCGGGGGGAGTGTGGACTCAGCTGTGACTCCTCCCAAGGTGGGGAAGGGGCAGAAGAAACCCGCAAAGTCTGGGAAGAGCAGCACGGCGGAGAAGACTGCCATCATCCCCGCTGGCCAGGAGGCCACCGCCAGTCCCATTGTCACTGCCCAGGAGGCCACCGCCAGTCCCATCGTCGCTGCCCAGGAGGGCACCGCCAGCTCCATCGTCGCTGTCCAGGAGGACCCCGCCAGCCACAGCCCAGCTACCCAGGAGGGCCCCGCCAGCCACAGCCCAGCTGCCCAGGACGGCCCCGCCAGCCACAGCCCAGCTGCCCATGAGGGCCCCGCCAGCCACAGCCCATCTGACCAATGAAGGACTGCCAGCCCAGCTGGGCAACGAAGGACCGCCAAGTCAAGCACCGCTGAACAGTGCAAGGACCGCCAAGTCAAGCACCGCTGAACAGGGCAAGCACCGCTGAACAGGGCAAGGACCGGCAAGTCAAGCACCGCTGAACAGGGCAAGGACCGCCAAGTCAAGCACCGCTGAACAGGGCAAGCACCGCTGAACAGGGCAAGGACCGGCAAGTCAAGCACCGCTGAACAGGGCAAGGACCGCCAAGTCAAGCACCGCTGAACAGGGCAAGGACTGGCAAGTCAAGCACCGCTGAACAGGGCAAGGACCGCCAAGTCAAGCACCGCTGAACAGGGCAAGGACCGCCAAGTCAAGCACCGCTGAACAGGGCAAGGACCGCTGAACAGGGCAAGGACCACCAAGTCAAGCACCGCTGAACAGGGCAAGGACCGCCAACTCAAGCACCGCTAGCCCATGAGCGGCAGGGGCAGTGACGCAACTGGGACCGTCACGGGGTGAGTGATGCACTCTGGGCACCAGTCCCCTTCCAGAACCAGTGGAGACATGCATCCACTACCTCTGTCCTGCACAGGATGAAACACTCTGGGCACTAGTCCCCTTCCAGAACCAGTGGAGACATGCATCCACTACCTCTGTCCTGCACAGGATGACGCACTCTGGGCACTAGTCCCCCTCCAGAACCAGTGGAGACATGCATACACTACCTCTGTCCTGCACAGGATGACACACTCTGGGCACCAGTCCCCCTCCAGAACCAGTGGAGACATGCATCCACTACCTCTGTCCTGCACAGGATGAAACACTCTGGGCACCAGTCCCCCTCCAGAACCAGTGGAGACATGCATCCACTACCTTTGTCCTGCACAGGATGACACACTCTGGGCACCAGTCCCCCTCCAGAAGCAGTGGAGACTTTTATCCACTTGAGAGACTGTGGCTTTGCACTCCCCAGGATGCAGGAGTGGGCAAACCACCCACTGTATGGACTTGAGAGACTGTGGCTTTGTACTCCCAAGGATGCAGCAGTGGGCAAACCACCCACTGTAGAGACTTGTGAGACTGTGGCTTTGCACTCCCCAGGATGGTACACTGGGCAATCCACCCACTGTAGAGACTTGTGAGACTGTGGCTTTGCACTCCCAGGATGCAGCAGTGGGCAAACCACCCACTGAAGAGACTTGTGAGACTGTGGCTTTGCACTCCCCAGGATGGTACAGTGGGCAATCCACCCACTGTAGAGACTTTTGAGACTGTGGCTTTGCACTCCCCAGGATGGTACAGTGGGCAATCCACCCACTGTAGAGACTTGTGAGACTGTGGCTTTGCACTCCCCAGGATGCAGCAGTGGGCAAACCACCCACTGTAGAGACTTGTGAGACTGTGGCTTTGCACTCCCCAGGATACAACAATGGGCATGGAGCCCCCTCATGGATCTGGTGTTGTGCGCTCATCCGGCTGAGGTGCCCCCCTTCCCTTCCCCCTGAGGTGCCTGTTGTATTTCTATCTGATGCCCCAGCAGTGTTCTCTCCGTCATGTTCGGGTATCTTGTGTGGGCCTCGCCCATGCATTTTGGGCCCAGTGGTCCACGGACTATGAATGATGCAATACCTGGACTACTAATCGTGGTGTTTATTTTGTTAATAGTGTAAATATATATATATTTTTTTCTTACTGAATTTTGATATATTACAATGGTTACACTCATTTCCTTTTGTCTTTGCATTCTTCCGGGGGGGTTGGGGGGTGTTACTGTAATGTTTCGATATGCATTGGTGTGTGTGTTGTAGTGGGTGAAGGTGTGGGTGGGGGTTGTGGTGTTGCGTGTGAGTGTCCCTGTTTTTTCCCTCCCCCCTCCCCTATGTCGTAGGTGCAGTACTCACTGTGGTCTTCGCCGCCGGCGTTGGTGCTCCTGGTACAGGAGCAGGAAGACTAGCGCAGGAAGAATATGGAGTTCCGGCTCCATGGTATCCTCCTTCCTCGTGGAGTGTGTAGAGGTGAGCGTTTTTCCTTCGAAATGACTGTTTCTGCCGTGTTTTTATCCGCAGTGAATCCGCCCCGGAAAAGGTGGCGGATTGTCCTGTCATAATAGTGTGGGCGGTACATTGTCTCCCACCTGTCTGTGGGCGGTGACCGCTGCGCTGTTTGTTTGTACCGCCGTGGCGGTCGGAGTGTTAAAGTGGCTGTCTTTGTTGGCGGTTTCCGCCACGGTCGTAATTGCAAAATTTTTACCGCCGGCCTGTTGGTGGTCTTACCGCCGCTTTAACACCGTCCGCCAGGGTTGTAATGACCACCATAATGTGCTACTGGTGAACATTGAGCAACTAATATGCGCAATGGTGAAACACAAAGTCATTGGTCAAACACAATTAATAGCATCACACACCGCCAAGGACGTGCGGACCCTTGGGGTCTACGGCAGGCGGAGCACCCACTGTTGGAAACGGTGGGAGGACCTGAGAAGCTGGGCACGGAAGACGGCGGAGGCCCAGCTGGGGATGACCTCCCAACGAGGAAGAGGTGCCCGTTGAACCCTGACTCCCCTGATGGCCCGCATACTGGCGGTGGCCATTCTGGAGCTGGATGGGCGCTTGGGGGCATCACAGCAGCCACAAGGGGGTGATTACAGTTCCCCAATATGCTACTTGCGCGTTGTGGGTGGCATCCGGGTGGGGGATGTGGGCCTGTGGGTGCTCCTAAGCCAGACCAGACATTGCAGGGTAGGGCCCATGTTGAGCAGGGTCTGATGGAAACCTCCTCCAACAAAGCTAGTAGGCATCCACTACTGGGCAGGGGTCTCAGGTATGCTGCAATTGGTGTTAGGTATCCCTGTCCATGGGCTGGTGACTAGCATTGTGACTGTTAGTGCATTGCCTAGTGCGTAGGGCTGTTCCCTGTGTGTGTGTGTCGTGTACGCCAACGGTGGTGTTGCTGCCGTCATTGACCAAGGGTATCCTTTGTCTTTCGCCCCCGTTTTGTTTTGTCACCCTGTCCTTATGTGCATTAGCATAATCTGGTGGAGGAGCAGAGGCACCGGCGACGGGGAGAGCTGCATCCCACAGGGCCCATGAGGCCGAATCCACCAACTATGAGGGCACCAGCGGGATGGCGGGCAAAGGGAGCACCACGGCGGAGACAGGAGGGGACAGTTCTAACAGTGATACCTCCGCCGATGGAAGCTCCCTGGTGGTGACGGACACCTCTGTGCCCACCCCAACTACAGGTACAGCCGCCATCACCGTACCAGCACTGCCCTCCCAACAGCATGTTTCCCGTGCCCGCGCACCCAGGAGGGTGACATCTCCTTCGCCCCAGGCACCTCAGGCCCTGCCCCAGTTAGTCCTGCTGACCAGAGTGAGGAGGCTATTGACCTCCTACGATCCATCTCTGTTGGGCAGTCAACCATGTGAATGCCATCCAGGGGCTGGCAACCCATTTGCAACAAACAACCGCATTCCTGGAGGGCATTCACTCTGGCATGGCGGCCCAACAGAGATCAATCCAGGCTCTGGCCTCCTCCCTGATGGCAGCCATTCTCCCTGTTTCTAGCCTCCCCCTCCAACTTCTTCTACCCAATCCCATTCCCCTCAACCCCAACCTATCCCAAGCACACAGGCAGACCAGCATGCACACAAGACAACACACAGGAGTGGTTCAGGCAAACACAAGCACCACACATCATCCAACAGGCACTCACACAAACACCATCCAGATGCAGACATACCAACATCCACTGCCTCCACTGTGTCCCCCTCCTCCTCGTCCACCTCCCTCCCAGTTGTGTCTACACTCACACCTACATGCACTACATCCTCATCCACTACCACCATCACCATCATGCCTATCACTACACCCCCTCACTGGCAGTCACCACCCCCACATCCATGCACACGTCCCCTGTATCCTCTCCCACTGTGTCTGTGCCCCCTCCTCCCAAAGTACACAAATGCAAGCACTCAGACACCCAACAGCCATCCACCTCACAAAAGCATCCAGCCCAGGCACCTGCACCCAAACACAGCATTCAGACACCCCCTACAACCACTTCCTCTTCCTCCACTCCCAAACCTTCACCCTCTTCCTGCCCCAATGTCCGTAAGAAGCTTTTCCTCTCCAGCGTTGACCTCTTCCCTACCACTCCCCCCACTGTCCTTCACGTCAGGCATTCGGAGCCCCCACCACCAACCATGGTGGTTCAGCTGTCTGAGGCTGCAAAGGAAGGGCTGGAGCCTCCCCCCACCACTGCCAGCACCACCACCAGCACCACTGGCAGCAGCCCCAGTGAACAGCCGTCCGAGGCTGCAGGGGATGGGCTGGAGCCTCCCCCCACCACTGCCAGCACAGCCACCAGCACCACTGCCAGCAGCAGCAGCCCCAGTGGGCAGCTGTCCGCAGCTGCAGGGGATGGGCTGGAGCCTCCCCCACCACTGTCAGCACTGACATCAGCCCTGCAACTGCCACCACTGAGCAGCCGTCACTGCCGGCAGACAGTGTGTAGTCCTGTCTCCATGGGCTGTTGTACGTCCTGGCCCCTGCAAAGCCTGTGGGTCTGACACCCATGTGAGAGACTGTGACCTTGCACTCCCCAAGATCTGCATCACAGGGCACAATGCCCCCTCCAGAACCAGTGGAAGAAGCCATCCACTCACCGCATCCTTCCCAGGGTGAAGCACACTGGGCACAAGGCCCCCTCCAGAACCAGTGGAAGAAGCCATCCACTCACCCCATTCCTCCCAGGATGAAGCACACTGGGCACAAGGCCCCCTCCAGAACTAGTGAAGAAGCCATCCACTCACCCCATCCTTCCCAGGATGAAGCACACTGGGCACAATGCCCCCTCCAGAACCAGCAGAGAAGCCATCCACTAGAGAGACTGTGGCCTTGCACTCTTCAGGACCAAGCAGTAGGCAAACCACCCATTTGAGAGACTGTGGGCTTGTACTCCCCAGGACAAAGCAGTGGGCAAACCACCCACTTGAGAGACTGTGGCCTTGCACTCCCCAGGACAGCACACAGGGCATGTTGCCTCCTCCAGAGCATGTGGGTAAGTCATCCACTTGAGAGACTGTGGCCTTGCACTCCCCAGGACAGCTCACAGGGCATATTGCCCCCTACAGGACCAGTGGTGTTGTACCATCTTCCGGCTAAGGTGCCCCCTTATTACTCGTCCCCCTGAGGTGCCTGTGTATTTTCGACCTGATGCCCCTGCAGTATTCTCTTCGTGTTGTTCGCAGGAGTGTGGTGGGGCCTTGGCCTATGTGTGTGGCCCTGTGGCCCACGGACACTGAGGACTGGGCAGTGTCTCTAAATTTGTAAATATGTCTAGACATTTGTATTTTGATGCACTTATTCATGTTATTTTATCGTATTACCCTCACTTTCTTCAAATCATTTTGTCCTTGCATTATTCCTGAGGGGCATGGGGTGAATATGTAATGTTTGTGCATCTGGTTGTGTGTATGGTGTTGGGGGTGTTGCGTGTGTGTGTCACTCTCTTTTTCCTCCCCTCTCCCTTGTGTGCTAGGCGGCAGTACTCACCATGGTCATCTTCGCCGCCGTTGATGTTCATAATGCAGCAGAAGGTAGACGAGCATCGGAAATATGTGCAGCTCGTGCTCCATGGCATCGTGGTTGTTCCCTGAGTCTCCACAGGTGAGTCCTTTGACTTCTGTGCAATGTTTCCGCCATGCATTTGATGTTGTTGGTACCGCCCCAGAAAAGGTGGCGGATAGGCCGGTTGTAATAGTGTGGGCAGTACATTGTCTTCCACCTGGCTCTTGGCGGTTACCTCCGTGGTGCTTGTTGATTCCGCTGTGGCAGTCGGTGTGTTAAAGTGGCTGTCTGAGCAGTTTCCGCCGTGGTCATAATTACATTTTGGCTAACATTGGCCTGTTGGCGGTATTACCACTGCTTTAACACCGACCGCCAGGGTTGTAATGAGGGCCTTGGTGTTGAGTCCTTTTTGTGGGGTCTTTCACTGTGTTACTGTAATTAATTGTTGCAAAAGAACTTTACACATTGCCATTTAAGTTAAGCCTGCCTGCTCTGTGCCAAGCTGCCAGAGGGTGAGCACAGGTTAATGTAAGTTGTGTATCTGACTTACCCTGACTAGGACTGTGGTCCCTTCTTGGACAGGGTGCATACCTCTGCCAACGAGAGATACAATTTTTAACATTTGTAGCAGCGGTGGGATAGAAATAGTATTTGTGAAGTGCCTGATACTTATTTGGTATACACTACTACTCACATCTCAGACCATTGACAGTTATTCTCCTTTATACTCTCAGTTGATAATTTTTCAAAATTTTACTCCTGCTTCATCTTCTTGCACTGGGTGTAGGAAAGTACCATCTTGCCTGGCATGTTACCCCCATTTTGACTTGCGTGTCAGTTTGTTTTTGCCTGTCTCACTGGGATCCTTCTAGCCAGGACCCCAGTGCTCATAGTTGTGGCCTGAATGTGTGTTCCCTGTGTAGTGCCTAACAGTGTCACTGAGGCTTTGCTAATCAGAACCTCAGTGCTTATACTCTCTCTGCCTTTAAAAATGTCACTACAGGCTAGTGACCACTTTTACCAATTCTAATTGGCACACTGGAACGCCCTTATAATTCCCTAGTATATGGTACCTAGATACCCAGGGTATTGGGGTTCCAGGAGATCCATATGGGCTGCAGTATTTCTTTTGCCACCCATAGGGAGTTCAGACAATTCTTACACATGACTGCCACTGCAGCCTGAATCAAATAACGTCCACGTTATTTCACAGCCATTCTACACTGCACTTAAGTAACGTATAAGTCACCTGTAAAGAAATGGCTCCCTGTTGCAGTTACCCCCCACTTTTTGCCTGATACTGATGCTGACTTGACTGAGAAGTGTGCTGGGACCCTGCTAACCAGGCCCCAGCACCAGTGTTCTTTCACCTAAAATGTACCATTGTTTCCACAATTGGCACAACCCTGGCACCCAGTTAAGTCCCTTGTAACTGGTACCCCTGGTACCAAGGGCCCTGATGCCAGGGAAGGTCTCTAAGGGCTGTAGCATGTCTTATGCCACCCTAGGGACCCCTCACTCAGCACAGACACACTGCTTGCCAGCTTGTGTGTGCTGGTGGGGAGAAAATGACTAAGTCAACATGGCACTCCCCTCAGGGTGCCATGCCAACCTCACACTGCCTGTGGCATAGGTAAGTCACCCCTCTAGCAGGCCTTGCAGCCCTAAGGCAGGGTGCACTATACCACAGGTGAGGGCATAGGTGCATGAGCACTATGCCCCTACAGTGTCTAAGCAAAACCTTAGACATTATAAGTGCAGGGTAGCCATAAGAGTATATGGTCTGGGAGTCTGTCAAAAACGAACTCCACAGCTCCATAATGGCTACACTGAATACTGAGAAGTTTAGTATCAAACTTCTCAGAATAATAAACCCACACTGATGCCAGTGTTGGATTTATTAAAAAATGCACACAGAGGGCATCTTAGAGATGCCCCCTGTATTTTACCCAATTGTTCAGTGCAGGACTGACTGGTCTGTGCAAGCCTGCTGCTGAGAGACGAGTTTCTGACCCCATGCGGTGAGAGCCTTTGTGCTCTTTGAGGACAGAAACAAAGCCTGCTCTGGGTGGAGGTGCTTCACACCTCCCCCTTGCAGGAACTGTAACACCTAGCAGTGAGCTTCAAAGGCTCAAGCTTCGTGTTACAATGCCCCAGGGCAATCCAGCTAGTGGAGATGCCCTCCCCCTGGACACAGCCCCCACTTTTGGCGGCACGTCCAGGAGAGATAATGAGAAAAACAAGGAGGAGTCACTGGCCAGTCAGGACAGCCCCTAAGGTGTCCTGAACTGAGGTGACTCTGACTTTTAGAAATCCTCCATCTTGCAGATGGAGGATTCCCCCAATAGGATTAGGGATGTGCCCCCCTCCCCTCAGGGAGGAGGCACAAAGAGGGTGTAGCCACCCTCAGGGCTAGTAGCCATTGGCTACTAACCCCTCAGACCTAAACACACCCCTAAGTTCTGTATTTAGGGGCTCCCCAGAACCTAGGAACTCAGATTCCTGCAACCTAAGAAGAAGAGGACTGCTGAACTGAAAAACCTGCAGAGAAGACGGAGACACCAACTGCTTTGGCCCCAGCTCTACCGGCCTGTCTCCCCACTTCTAAAGACACTGCTCCAGCGATGCGTTCCCAGGGTCCAGCAACCTCTGAAGCCTCAGAGGACTACCCTGCATCTAGAAGGACCAAGAACTCCCGAGGACAGCGGCTCTGTTCACCAAAGACTGCAACTTTGCAACAAAGAAGCAACTTTGAAACAACACACGTTTCCCGCCTGAAGCGTGAGACTTTGCACTCTGCACCTGACGCCCCCGGCTCGACTTGTGGAAAACAAACACCACAGGGAGGACTCCCTGGCGACTTCGAGACCGTGAGTAGCAAGAGTTGACCCCCCTGAGCCCCCTCAGCGACGCCTGCAGAGGGAATCCCGAGGCTTCCCTGACCGCGACTGCCTGCTTCAAAGACCCGACGCCTGGTAAAGACTCTGCACCCACAGCCCCCAGGACCTGAAGGATCCGAACTCCAGTGCAGGAGCGACCCCCAGGTGGCCCTCTCCCTTGCCCAGGTGGTGGCTACCCCGAGGAGCCCCCCCTTGCCTGCCTGCATCGCTGAAGAGACCCCTTGGTCTCCCATTGAATCCTATTACGAACCCGACGCTTGTTTGCACACTGAACCCGGCCGCCCCATGCCGCTGAGGGTGCACTTTCTGTGTGGACTTGTGTCCTCCCCGGTGCCCTACAAAACCCCCCTGGTCTGCCCTCCGAAGACGCAGGTACTTACCTGCTGGCAGACTGGAACCGGGGCACCCCCTTCTCCATTGAAGCCTATGCGTTTTGGGCACCACTTTGACCTCTGCACCTGACCGGCCCAGAGCTGCTGGTGTGGTAACTTTGGGGTTGCTCTGAACCCCCAACGGTGGGCTACCTTGGACCCAAACTTGAACCCCGTAGGTGGTTTACTTACCTGCAAAAACTAACAAACACTTACCTCCCCCAGGAACTGTTAAAAATTGCTCTGTGTCTAGTTTTAAAATAGCTATATGTCATTTGTGTGAAAACTGTATATGATATTTTGCTAATTCAAAGTTCCTAAAGTTCTTAAGTGAAGTACCTTTCATTTAAAGCATTACTTGTAAATCTTGAACCTGTGGTTCTTAAAATAAACTAAGAAAATATATTTTTCTATACAAAAACCTATTGGCCTGGAATTGTCTCTGAGTGTGTGTTCCTCGTTTATTGCCTGTGTGTGTACAACAAATGCTTAACACTACCCTCTGATAAGCCTACTGATGGACCACACTACCACAAAATAGAGCATTTGAATTATCTATTTTTGCCACTATCTTACCTCTAAGGGGAACCCTTGGACTCTGTGCATACTATTCCTTACTTTGAAATAGTGCATACAGAGCCAACTTCCTACATTGGTGGATCAGCGGTGGGGTACAAGACTTTGCATTTGCTGGACTACTCAGCCAATACCTGATCACACGACTAAATTCCACAAATTGTCATTAGAAACTGATTTTTGAAATTTGTGCTATTTTTCTACATTTTTAAAAGTCCTGCTAGGGCCTTGTATTAGTCCCTGTTAGCATTTCTTTTAGAGTTTAAAAGTTTTGTAAAAGTTTGAATTAAGTTCTAGAGATAGTTTTAGATTCTTAAAAAGTATTCCAACTTTTAGAAACATAGGGGGTCATTCTAAGTCTGGCGGGCGGCGGAGGCCGCCCGCCAGACTTCCCCCTCCGAAATACCGCTCCGCGGTCGAAAGACCGCGGAGGGTATTCTAGGTTTTTCCCTGGGCTGGCGGGCGGTCGCCAAAAGACCGCCCGCCAGCCCAGGGAAAAACTCCCTTCCCACGAGGATGCCGGCTCGTAATCGAGCCGGCGCAGTGGGAAGGTGCGACGGGTGCTGTTGCACCCGTCGCGTATTTCACTGTCTGCTATGCAGACAGTGAAATACTAGCGGGGCCCTCTTGCGGGGGCCCCTGCAGTGCCCATGCCATTGGCATAGGCACTGCAGGGGCCCCCAGGGGCCCCGCGACACCCCCTACCGCCATCCTGTTCCTGGCGGGCGAACCGCCAGGAACAGGATGGCGGTAGGGGGTGTCAGAATCCCCCATGGCGGCGCAGCGAGCTGCGCCGCCATGGGGGATTCAAATGGGCAACGGAAAACCGGCGGGAGACCGCCGGTTTTCCATTTCTGACCGCGGCCAAAGCGCCGCGGTCAGAATGCCCAAGGGAGCACCGCCGGCCTGTCGGCGGTGCTCCCGCCCCCGTTGGCCCTGGCGGTGCAACACCGCCAGGGTCATAATGAGGGCCATAATGTCTACTGCAGAAGAGACAGTGGTAGAGCTCAACCTCACACCTTACCTGCGTCTTAGGATGTCAGAGTTAAGGACTCTCTGCAGAATCAAAAAAATAAAAACTGGATCAAACCCTACCAAAGAACAGCTCCAGGAGCTCTTGGCAGAGTTTGATAAAAACAACCCCTCTGAGGATGCCCTCATAGAGGGGGAAGCTAGTGATGTGGAGGAGAATTTCCCCCCTCCAGTCCTAGTTAGGGAGAACAGGGTCCCTCAAACCCTGACTCCAAATGTGATAGTCAGAGATGCTGCTTCTCTCACAGGAGGGTCCAGCACCTCTGGAATCACTGAGGATAGCCTCAGTGAAGATGACCTACTGTTAGCCAGAATGGTCAAAAGATTGGCTTTAGAGAGACAGCTCCTAGCCATAGAAAGGGAAAGACAAGAGATGGGTTTTGGTCCCATCAATGGTGGCAGCAACATAAATAGGGTCAGAAATTCTCCTGACATGTTGAAAATCCCAAAAGGGATTGTAACTAAATATGAAGATGGTGATGACATCACCAAATAGTTCACAGCTTGTGCAACCAGAAAAGGAAACAGATCTCACTGGGGTGCTCTCCTTTGGGAAATGTTCACTGGAAAGTGTAGGGATAGACTCCTCACACTCTCTGGTAAATATGTAGAATCTTATGACCTCATGAAGGCTACCCTGATTGAGGGCTTTGGATTCTCCACTGAGCAGTACAGGATTAGGTTCAGGGGGGCTCAAAAATCCTCGAGCCAGACCTGGGTTGATTTTGTAGACTACTCAGTGAAAACACTGGATGGTTGGGTAACTGGAAATGAAGTGCATGACTATGTTGGGCTTTATAATTTGTTTATGAAAGAACACATTTTAAGTAACTGCTTCAATGAAAAGTTGCATCAGTATCTGGTAGACCTAGGTCCAATTTCTCCCCAAGAATTGGGAAAGAAGGCAGACCACTGGGTCAAGACTAGGGTAACCAAAACTTCCACTGGGGGTGACCAAAAGAAAGGGGTTACAAAGCCTCCCCAGGAGAAAGTGGGTGACACTAGAAACAAAGAAAAAGAGTCCTCTGTAGGCCCCCAAAAACCAGACCAGGTGGGTGGGCCCCGAGACACAACCCAAAACAAAGGTGGGTACCAGGGTAAGAACTTGGATGCCACTAAGGCATGGTGCCATAACTGTAAACAGACAGGGCACCACACCAAGGACACTTCTTGTCCCAAAAACAAACCCCCTAGCAAAATCCCAGGGGTGACCAGTGTAGCCATTGGGGATGACTCCTCAGATGAGGAGGTCTTCATAGCCTTCAAGTGGAAAAAGGGCCCAACAGGTGAGTTGGAGATTCCAGAGAGAAGTAGACACTTCCACCACCTACTGGTGAATGGAATCCCAGCCACTGCCCTGAGAGACACTTGTGCCAGTCACACTATTGTGCATGACAGGCTGGTGTTCTCCAACCAGTACATCCCAGGTGAGACTGCCAGAGTAAGAGTTAGCCTAGACAGGGTCACTGATAGGCCTGTGGCTTTTGTGCCCATAGAAGTGCGTGGGACTTTTAGCTGGAGAAGGGTGGTAGTCAGTACAGACCTCCCCCTTGATTGTCTCCTTGGAAATGACTACCCAGAGGTTAGTCAGAGCCCAAGAGAGGAACTGGTCCAGTGCCAGTTCTCTCCCAAGGATTCTGGAGGTTCTGCCCCTGCAGTAACTGCAAGCAGGCTCCAGAAGAAAAAGAAAAGAAAACAGTGTAGGAAGGATGGACAACCTTTAGCCAAGGTTCCAGCAAGCCAAGGAGATTCTGCTCCAGTAGGGGAGAACTCCAAAAGGGGCACTGGTAAAGTTCAACCTGACCCACAAGAAGTCCTGGCTAGTCAGGCAACTGTTAAGCCTGAGTGGGTGGCTCCTCAGCTAACAGAAGAAAGAGTGGAAGAAGGGTGTTTACTACAAGATGTGGTAACCCCCCACTTTAATACAGCAGACAGGCACCCTGAAACCAAAGAAGCCTGTAACTTAGCCCCTTCCCTTGTAGGTGAAGAGCTAAAGGTGTGGTTCTGGGCACTGACAGCTGTCAGTGGCCTCTGCTGGGTGTTAGCCTTTATGGCTGCACTATCCTTGGCATGGTGGTCTGACCCCATGCCAAATAGCAAGTTAGGCCCCCTGACCCTGTTGGTCATGGTGGGGTTACTCCAGCTCTGGGTAAACTCTTTGGGTAAGCTAGGGGTGACCCTGGCTAAGATATGATTAGCAGAGGTGGATACCTCTAACCCCAAAATAGAGAGAATGGGTGGAGACATTAAAGGCACAGACAAGAGGCAATTCAGACTAGGTCCTATCACTGTGGAAGTGGGTCAGTTCCCCAGAGGGAATGACCTGAACAGGAGGATGTAAGGCAGAGTAGGCCCTGCAACAAACCAGCCTATTTCCTCTACTCTTCCTCGTCTGACAAACCAGGAAGACTCTCCCAGCTTTGGCTGAGTCTCCTGGCCTGTGGGCTGGGGGGGGGCTTATGTAAAGAAATGGCTCCCTGTTGCAGTTACCCCCCACTTTTTGCCTGATACTGATGCTGACTTGACTGAGAAGTGTGCTGGGACCCTGCTACCCAGGCCCCAGCACCAGTGTTCTTTCACCTAAAATGTACCATTGTTTCCACAATTGGCACAACCCTGGCACCCAGGTAAGTCCCTTGTAACTGGTACCCCTGGTACCAAGGGCCCTGATGCCAGGGAAGGTTTCTAAGGGCTGTAGCAGGTCTTATGCCACCCTAGGGACCCCTCACTCAGCACAGACACACTGCTTGCCAGCTTGTGTGTGCTGGTGGGGAGAAAATGACTAAGTCGACATGGCACTCCCCTCAGGGTGCCATGCAAACCTCACACTGCCTGTGGCATAGGTAAGTCACCCCTCTAGCAGGCCTTACAGCCCTAAGGCAGGGTGCACTATACCACAGGTGAGGGCATAGGTGCATGAGCACTATGCCCCTACAGCAAAACCTTAGACATTGTAAGTGCAGGGTAGCCATAAGAGTATATGGTCTGGGAGTCTGTCAAAAACGAACTCCACAGCTCCATAATGGCTACACTGAATACTGGGAAGTTTAGTATCAAACTTCTCAGAATAATAAACCCACACTGATGCCAGTGTTGGATTTATAAAAAAATGCACACAGAGGGCATCTTAGAGATGCCCCCTGTATTTTACCCAATTGTTCAGTGCAGGACGGACTGGTCTGTGCCAGCCTGCTGCTGAGAGACGAGTTTCTGACCCCATGCGGTGAGAGCCTTTGTGCTCTCTGAGGACAGAAACAAAGCCTGCTCTGGGTGGAGGTGCTTCACACCTCCCCCCTGCAGGAACTGTAACACCTAGCAGTGAGCTTCAAAGGCTCAAGCTTCGTGTTACAATGCCCCAGGGCACTCCAGCTAGTGGAGATGCCCGCCCCCTGGACACAGCCCCCACTTTGGCGGCAAGTCCAGGAGAGATAATGAGAAAAACAAGGAGGAGTCACTGGCCAGTCAGGTCAGCCCCTAAGGTGTCCTGAGCTGAGGTGATTCGGACTTTTAGAAATCCTCCATCTTGCAGATGGAGGATTCCCCCAATAGGATTAGGGGTGTGCCCCCCTCCCCTCAGGGAGGAGGCACAAAGAGGGTGTAGCCACCCTCAGGGCTAGTAGCCAAGCAAGGCTTGTTTGTGGTCTTTCTGCATGGAAACAACTCTGCATCCTCCAGCACACCGTGGGACATCTTCTGTGCAAAGGAGAAGTTCCTGGCATCTTCCGTTGTTTCAGAATCTTCAGCTACTTCCACCCGAGGGCAGCCATTTTGCACCTTCATCCGGGGTTTAGTGGGCCCCTGCCCAACCTGGACAATTCAATTCAATTGAATTGCCCAACCTGGACACTTTCGGGACTCTTGAACTTGGTCCCCTTCCTTTACAGATCCTCAGGTCCAGGAATCTGTCTTCAGTGTTTTGCAGTCTGTTGTGGTCTTTGCAGAATCTCTTATCACGACTTTAGTGTGTTTCTGGGAAAGTAGGGTAATTTTACTCCTACTTTTCAAGGTCTTGGGATGGGGTATCTTGGACTCCCTTAGTGTTTTCTTACACTCCCTGCAACCCTCTACACTCTACACTAGGCCTGGGGTCCCTAAGAGGTTCACATTCCATTTTCTTAGTATATGGTTTGTGTTGCCCCTAGGCCTATTGCATCCTATTGTATTCTACAGTGTTTGCACTACTTTTCTAACTGTTTACTTACCTGATTTGGTGTGTGTGTATATTTTGTGTATTTTACTTACCTCCTAAGGGAGTATATCCTCTGAGATATTTTTGGCTCATTGTCACTAAAATAAAGTACCTTTATTTTTAGTAACTCTGAGTATTGTGATTCTTATGATACAGTGCTATATGATTTAAGTGGTACAGTAGGAGCTTTGCATGTCTCCTAGTTCAGCCTAAGCTGCTCTGCCATAGCTAACTCTATCATCCCAAACTGCTAGAACACTACTAATCTACTAATAAGGGATAACTGGACCTGGCACAAGGTGTAAGTACCATCAAGTACCCACTATAAGCCAGGCCAGCCTCCCACACTGGGACTCTTGTTGGTGCAATAATGGTGCCTGAGCAGGCTGGAGTCAATTCTGGATCTCAATTTCAAGTTTGATTACACTAGGAGAGAGCTGAAAGTACTCTGCAAGCAAACGGGGTTGTAGGTGTCTCAAAGATCCCCAGGGCAAGAGCTTAAGGAAGCCCTGTATGCTTTTGAGGATCCCCTTGGAATTCTAAACAACCCACAGCTCTGGAATCTCCTGGATGCCAAACCAGAGGTCCAAGAAGACAGTGGCCCTGAAAAGGATGAGGCGGAGGAGAAAAACAACAGTGCTGAGGCTCCAGGGGAAAAAGGGGAGCCACCAGGGAGGGAGTCCTTTGATAAATCACCTAGAGGAAACAGTGTCACCTCCCACACCCTGCTCCCTGAGGAGTTCAAGGACAGACAGGCGGAGAGGGACCCAAGGCTGCAGCTGGTCCAATTGAATGCAGAAGAGAAAAAAGCTGAGGCTGACAAAGCCCTGTAAGAAGAGAGAACGGTGGAGGCCGAAAGGGCCTTCATCAGGGAATCACTCAGCTTAGGCCGGGGATCCATGGAATAAAGGAGGACCTTACTGGCTCATGAACTGAGTCTCAAGGAGCTGGACTTGAAGGCTAAACAGCTGGCAGAGACTAGCAGACATGGTGGCAGAAAGAGTACCATGTCCAGTGCTCAGGGAAAGGTCCACAAACCCAGAGATTGGTGCCTGCCTTCAGAGAGGGGAGGACATACACATATGGTTTGCGGCGTGTGAGGTCACTCTAGTACTGCACACTATCCATGAGGAGGATCGGGGCTGTCCTAGGGAGGCATATCCCTGGTGATGTGAGGGGTGCCCAATCTGGCCTAAATGGGAGAGACAGCCTGAGGTATCCCACCATGAAGGAGACTCTTGTCAAGAGGTATGGCTTCACCCCAGAAGAGTGCAGGTTGAGGTTCAGGGGCAGTAGGAAACCGCCTCACCAGTCCTGGGGGATTTTGTGGGTCACTTTTGCAGGGCACTGGATGGTTGGGTGTAGGGTAGTATGGTGAAGACATGTGAGGGGCTGTACAATTTGGTTGCTAGAGAGCACATGTTCAGTCACTGTTTTCTAGAGCTACGCCAACACCTTTTTGGATTGTAAGTTACCTGACTCCAGGGAGCTTTCAAGGGAGGGAGAGGCTGCCACAAGTGCCCCGCCGGTTTTGGTTTTTGCCAGTACCACTCCACAGAGGAGGGTGCGGAAGCCCAGATGGAGGGACTTGAGGTGGAAACCGGTCACAGTGAGAGGGCCAATGGGTCAGGGGTTGCCAGCTCTGAGGTCCGAGCACCCCAAGACTGATCCTGCTGGGGTCACTTCTGGCCTAGGGTGTCACACTGTCACAGGAACAGAAGCTGGGGACCAGCACCAGGTAAACTCTTGCACAACACATGCAGAGTTGTGTTTCCCTTGGGGGGTAGATGTACTCCCCTGAAAGTCCTAGCTTGCCAGGCACAGGTTCAGCCTAAGGGTATAGACTCTGGGGATGGAGGACCAGCCGCAGTATATCACCTCTGTAATGGTGGGAGAAGTGGCTGCCACAAGAGCTCCAACAGTTGTGGCTACAGGGGAGTACCACTGCCAAGCAGAGGGTATAAGACACTAGAGGGAGGAGCAAGGTGAGAGGGAGCCCACATTTGCCTCCTGGTCAGCCTCAGGGTACAGACCCTGGGATGTAGGAACAGTGTCTGATACCACTCCTGAACTGGTGGGAAGGGGAGTGGAGAGAAGATGCAAGGCACCTGGGGCTACTGCCCCCCACTCTGAGAAAACAGGGATCCAACCGAGTTCAGAAAGGCATAGAACTGGCAAATGCCATTCAGTGTGAGCCACTGTCTGAGTTCTATCACCTTAAGCAGGAAAGTCCAGCAAGGGACTGATTAGTCTCCCCTGGCTTCAGGCGGGAGGGGTTGTGTTGGAAATGGCCCTTCATGCAGGGTCATTCCCAAACCTTTTGCCTTTCTCCTCCTATTTTACTGACCATGTTTTGTTGATTATAGGGCTCTGGGACATTTACCACTGCTAAACAGTGCTAAAGTGCATGAGCTCTCTCCTCTAAACATGGTAACATTGCCTTAACCACTACTGGCATATTTATTTGACTTTTAAGTCCCTAGTAAAGTGAACTGTATGTCCTCAGGGCCTGTAAATTGAATGCTACTAGTGAGCCGCAGACCTGATTGTGCCACCCATTACTGTAGCACTTTAAACATGACTCAGGCCTGACACTGCAGGGCCTGTGTGTGCAAATTGAAACTGCCATGTCAACCTGGTAAGTGCACCCACTTGCCAGGCCCAAACCTTCCTTTTTATTACATAAATCACCCTTAAGGTAGGCTCCAAAGTCAGAGTGCAGTATATTTAAAAAGTTTAACATGTACGTTTAAGTTTAACATGTCCAGGTAGTGAAGAACTGCTAAATTCATTTTTCACCATTGCAAGGCCTGTCTTTCCCGTAGGATAACCTTGGGATTACCTTAAAACATATTTTAAGTGTAACTCCCAATTGGGAAAAGATAGAAATGTGGAGTTTGGTAACATTGGTTTACCAACAATTGCCACATTTAATTTACTTGTAAGACCCTAGTAAAAGTGTATTATATGTGCCCAGGGCCTGTAACATAAATGCTACTAGTGGGCCAGCAGCACTGATTCTGCCACCAACACGGTAGTACTTTAAACATGACTCAGACTTGCAACTACAGGGCCTGTGAGGGCAATTTTAAACTGCCATTTCAACCTGGTGTGAGAAAGTAGCCTCTTTCTAGCATGGTTACCCCCACTTTTGGCCTGTTTGTGAGTGGGTGTCAGTGTGTTTTTACTGTCACACTGGAATCCTGCTAGCCAGGACCCCAGTGCTCAGTTTGTGGCCTAATGTGTGTATTGTCAGTCATGCTTAACTGTGTCACTGACGTTCTGCTAACCAGAACTTCAGTGCTTATGCTCTTTCTGCTTCCATATTAATCACTATAGTTTAGTGACTTTAATTACCAATTCCAATTGGCACACCGGACCCCCCTTATAAGTCCCTAGTAAATGGTACCTAGGTACCCAGAGCATTGGGATTCCAGGAGATACTTATGGGCTGCAGCATTTCTTTTGCCACCCATATGGAGCTCAGACAAACCCTTTCACAGGACTGCCACTGCAGCCTGAGTGAAGTAGTGCACACACTATATCACAGCCATTTTCACTGCAATTAAGTACCTTATAAGTTACCTATATGTCTAACCTTCATTTACTGAAGGCCAGGTGCAAAGTTTCTAAGAGTGAGGGCACCCCAGCACTAGCAAAGGTGCCCCCACGGTGTCCAGGGCCAATTCCCCGGACTTCGTGAGTGCGGGGACACCATTACACGTGTGCACTACATATAGGTCAATACCTATATGTAGCTTCACAATGGTAACTCCTCAATATGGCCATATAAGGTGTCTAAGCTCATGGAATTGTCCCCCCATTCCAAATCTGGTATTGGGGAGCCAATCCCATGCATCCTGGGGGCTCCACCATGGACCCCCAGTACTGCCAAACCAGCTCTCTGAGGCTTGCACTGCAGCTACAGCTGCTGCCACCTCAAAGACAGGGTTCTGCCCTCCTAGGGTCTGAGCAGCTCAGTCCCAGGAAGGCAGAACAAAGCATTTCCTTTGGGAGGAGGGTGTTACGCCCTCTCCCTTTGGAAATAGGTGTTGCAGGCTTGGGAGGGGTAGCCTCCCAGAGCCTCTGGAAATGCTTTGAAGGGCACAAATGGTGCCCTCCTTGCATTAGCCAGTCTACACTGGTTCAGGGACCCCCAGTCCCTGCTCTGGTGCGAAACTGGACAAAGGAAAGGGGAGTGACTACTCCCCTGTCCATCACCACCCCAGGGGTGGTGCCCAGAGCTCCTCCAGTGTGTCTCTGGCATTAGCCATCTTATTTTACAAGGTGTGGGGACACGCTGGAGACTTCTGAGTGGTCAGTGCCAGCAGGTGACGTCAGAGATCCCTCCTGATAGGTGCATACCTGGTTAGGTAGCCAATCCCCCTCTCAGGACTATTTAGAGTCTCTCCTGTGGGTTCCTCTACAGATTCAGCTTGCAAGTTTCCATCAGGAATCCTCTACAACTCCTGCTTCATCCTCTAACCGTCGGATCAACCGCAGACTTCTCCAGGAACTGCTGTAACTGCAACAAAGTATCCAGAAAGGCTACTGTGACCCTACAACTTCAGCTCCAGCCATCAACTGCACCAGTTTCCAAGGTTTGCACACTCTGAGGACTCCCTGTCATCACCCAGCACCAGAAGGACCGAAGAAATCTCCTGTGGAGTGACGGAGTCACTTCCCTGCTCCAGCAGGCATCTTATACGACGACAACTGGTTCTCTGGGACTCCTCTCCTGGCGACGAGCGTGCTCCCTGGAACACAGGTGGTGGACCCCTTCGACACAGACTGTCTTAAGGTCCAGCTGTCCAAATTTGGAGGAGGTAAGAGCTTGCCTTCCCCGTTTGCGACAGTACCCCTGTGCACCACGTCATATTCACCTCCTGAGGCCACTGTGCACTATTTGCAAGAATCCTTCGTGCAAAGCCTGTCCCAGGTCCCCAACACTCTATCCTGCAATGCACAACTCGCTGAGTTGTTCTCCGGCGGCGTGGGACCTTTAGTTGTAGTGCTGCAGCAACAGCAATTTGCACCTTCTTTGTCCCCGTGCCCTGAGACCTCCATGGGTGCTGCCTGGTCTCGATGTGGGACATCCTTTGCATCATGCAGCAACCCGCGGCCATCTTCTTTGGTGCTTTTCTGCAGACTTCTTCAAACCAGAGAATCCTCTTTTGCACCACCTTCTAGGTTGGCAGGGG
Source organism: Pleurodeles waltl (assembly GCF_031143425.1). Taxonomy (NCBI): domain Eukaryota; kingdom Metazoa; phylum Chordata; class Amphibia; order Caudata; family Salamandridae; genus Pleurodeles; species Pleurodeles waltl. The sequence continues at coordinate 479,681,296 of NC_090449.1, read as the reverse complement.
CTCCTGTCCTTCCTGGAATCTTCTGCAACTTCTGGACTTGCTCTCCTCTCTTTACAGGTCTTCAAGTCCAGGAATCCACCATTTGTTGCTTGCAGTCTTGCTTGGTTCTTGCAATAACTCGTATCACAACTTGTAGTGTGTCCTGAGGAAACTTGCAGTACTTTACTCCTACTTACCTGGGTTCTGGGGTGGGGTATTTACTCACCTTTGTGGTTTTCTTACACTCCCAGTGCCCCTCTACACACTACACTTGCCTAGGGGGGAATTTGTGATTTGCATTCCACTTTCTTAGTATATGTTTTTTTTTGCTCCTAGGCCTATTTCTTCCTATTGCATTCTATGGTATTTTCTATTGTTTGCACTATTCTGTCACTATTTACTTACCTGACTTTGGTCTCTAGTGTATATATTGTGTATAATACTTACCTCCAGAAGGAGTATTGCCTCTAAGATATTTTTGGCCTTGTGTCACTAAAATAAAGTACCTTTATTTTTGGTAACACTGAGTATTGTCTTTTATTGTGTATAAGTACTGTGTAACTATAGTGGTATTGCATGAGCTTCGCATGTCTCCTAGTTCAGCCTGAGCTGCTCTGCTACAGCTACCTCTAACAGCCTAAGCTGCTAGAACACTACTACATTTCCCTAATAAGGGATAAATGGACCTGGTGTAAGGTGTAAGTACCCAAGGTACCCACTACAAACCAGGCCAGCCTCCTACACCTGGCAAGTGCACCCACTTGCCAGACCCAAACCTTCCTTTTTATTACATGTAAGTGACCCCTAATGTAGGCCTTAGTTAGCCCCAAGGGCAGGGTGCAATGTATTTAAAATGTTGGACATGTTCTTTTAAGTTTAACATGTGCAGGTAGTGAAAAACCGCTAAATTTGTTTTTCACTATTGCAAGGCCTATCTCTCCCATAGGATAACATTGGAATTACCTTAAAACATCTTTTAAGTGTAATTCCCAATTGGGAAAAGAAATGTGGAGTTTGGTATCTCTGGACTCTTAAAATCATAGCCTATGTTAAAGTCGAATTTTAAATCGTAAAACTGAAAATTATACTTTTAGAAAGTTGGTGTTTTCTTACTTTAATCATTTTGTGCCTCTGCCTGCCTCTGAATACCCGTCCGGGTTGAACGACAATTGGCTTTGTTTATTCCATCTAGACTGCCACACACAGTGGGAGTTTAGGTATGACTTGATGGGCCTTGATGGGCTTTATGGCCCTTAATGTGCTTGATGAAGGCTTAGCACTGCCTCACTTACACCTGAATAGACTAGTCCTGTCCATCCACAATATGGCTTAGTGAACCTGTATTGTCACTCCAGCAAGTTTGGAGCCAGGACAGGGGAGACAGGGCATATGTACATGACAATGAAGGCCTGGAAGTTTCTCCCACCTTCCAGTAGTAGGGCACCAAAGTATAAATACTGGCCCCCAGTCCCACCAAATCAGATTCTACTGGAACCAAGGACATTCTGCCAGGAAGAAAGACTGCTGTGTTGCCAGTAGGGACTGCCACTCTCCAGCTGCTTTGCTGCGTCATACTACTGCTGGTGTTGTGAGAGGCACTGTCACTTTGCTGTTTGCTCTGCTGTGTTGGTCTGCTGCTTCTGGCCTGCAGTGAGGAGGACTGGACTTGTCCTCTACATCCCTGAAACCAAGAATCTCCAAGGGCTTGTAAGATTGTCCCATTCTTCTGCAGTCTCTGACTGTTGCCACTCACCTGCTACAGTACCTGGACTCTGCCATCTGTGAGTCTCCCCTGCCAAGTGGAGCCACCCCAGTCCTAGACCATTGGAGGTGGGCCTAAGGTGCTCTGCTGCCTATGGTTTTCATCAGAAACAACACAATGTCCTGCAAAGCCTTGCTGTTTAGCTACCAGCTTAACGAGAATCAACGCCGGGTGACCCAAAGCCCTGCAAAGTGTTACCGCGAAGCTGCCAGTCCATCGGAACTGACGCACAGCAACGTCAAGCCCTGCAAACCCTCATTGCTCAGCACCAACGCAAAGCCTCCTAAAGCAACATCGTGCAGACCATGCACCATGATTAAGGTACTGTGTTCAGCAGGCCCAAGTGGATCCCTTTTATTGGGCCTGTGCTCCATCGAGTTCGGCCTGAACTTTTGACTTTGTCCCGGTCCAGCCTGACCAGATAGCCACTGTCGGCACTTTGCGCTTTTATGTGCTATTTTCACCTAAATCTTTAAAATTGCATCTCAGGAACTACTTATAGGATTTTTGGTGTTTTGGTTTTGTTTTACTCCGATAAATATTCTCCATTCTTCTAACCCGTTGTTGAGTCCTTTTTGTGGTGTCTATCACTGCAGTACTATAATTAAGGCCCTCATAATGAACACGGTGGTTGAAACCTCCGTGTTCATGCTGGCGGTCAAAACACTGACCGCCAGCGTCCCTGGATCCCCACGGCTGTATTAGGAACATTCCTCTCGGCTGGTGGGCGGAAACATTGTTTCCGCCCACCAGCCCAGAGGAATGCCTGGCTAGGACATTGACGGCGGCTCCACATGGAGCAGCCGCCAATGCCTCTGTGTGGTGGGTGCAGCTGCACCCGTCGCGCAGATCACTGTGAAAATCGGGCAGTGATCTGCGCGATGGGGCACTGCACAGGGGCCCCTGCACTGCCCATGCCAAGTGCATGGGCAGTGTAGGGGCCCCGAGAACCCCCTCTGCCAGCCTTTCCCTAGCAGGTTTCCCCACCAGGGAAAGGCTGTAGGATTAGGGATCATTATCCGATGGGCAGCACCGCTGCCCTGTCGGATAATGATTCCGAACACCGCCAGGCTGCCCGACGGAGGCAGCCTGGCGGGAGTGAGGGCTGCCGATGACGGCCCTCATGGTGTTGTTTACGTGGCGGTGTGGCCCGCCATGCCAGCTGGCGGGTTTTCCCGCCACCGTCGGCATAGCGGCCCACACCGCCATGTTTATAATGACCACCTAAGTGTTGTACTAATACTTTACACATTACCTTCTAAGTTAAGCCTGCCTGCTCTGTGCCAAGCTGCCCGAGGGTGAGCACATGTTAATTTAGCTTGTGTGTCTGACGTACCCTGTCTAGGATTGTGCTCCCTACTTGGACAGGGTGCACACCTCTGCCAACTAGGGACCAAATCTCTAGCATCTCATATGGAACACATATACCAGTGCTCCCTGCAGAGGGAACTACAGCACAAACAACTATGGAAGGTGGGTGCTCTCATGATTTGCCAAGAGGTCTACTGGGTGACTGCTCAAAGGGCGAAAATGCTCAGGACCATCTCTAGGTTAAGTGCCTCTCCTGACTGGGCAACTGAGAAAGTCTGCCCACATGGAGCGGAGAAGGACTGGTATTGCCTGTGTGAAAGCTACCCCATTGTTCTTGTTAGCCTGAGTCCAAGACCATAGCTTTAGAACTTACAGCCACAGTGGATCCAAGCCCATGCCACCCTGCTTGATGGTAATCAACATTGTAGTGCTATTGTCTGTCAGGAGTTGAACTGATTGACAGCAGATGGAAGGCAGTAATGCTTTGAATGCCACGTGGATTGGCCGGTTTCAAGAATGTTAATGTTCAAATTTCGCTCTGAAGTCGAACACAGGCTTTCTGATCTCCAGTGCATCAAGATGACTGTCCCAGCTGAGGAAGAAGGTCTCTGTCACCACTGTGGTCACCACCAGTGGAGGCAGAAAGAGTCTTACCATAGAAAGTGGTCCAACACCAAATTTCCCCAATTGAGGTGGTCCAACACCATCCACCACTTCAGATCTTGAGCTGCATTTGGGAATAGCCTAATGCTTACCTTCAGGACTCCACACTGCTGAGCCCACTAAAAACTGAGACACGAGTGGAGTCACTGCATGTGCCAAGGAGCCTGAGACATCAGCAGGATGCAAGAAGAGAGAAGGCACAAGAAACAGATGATTGTTTTATTTTGTGCCACGGAATGAGCAGGCCTCAGGAATATCCCTTGCACTTTTGGTATTACTCATGAAACTGGCAAGCTAGTCCCAGGCACTGAACAGTAGCTGGCCTTGTATGAACTCCTTTAGCACTGAATCTACTCTCCCTCCAAAGCGGTGCAGTTCCTTGAAGGCTATACTATTAGATGAGCTTGAACATCCCTTGAAATGTCAATGGTACATATTAAGGTGTGGTGGTAGATGGTGATGGCAGAACCCATGGACTCTGCCAATGAATCCACTGTATACCAGCCAGGGCAAAGAATCTGCATAGCTGTGTCATGCCCATCACATACCACATCCATGAAGTGGTCTAAAGATGGTCTGAAAGGTTTTGAATGGCCATCTGCATCATCTCCCATGGGGTGTGGGAGAAACAGGCCACAATTCAAATTGTGATCATAGAACAAATGGTGAGATTCCATGAAGAGAAAACATTCTTTGCCCTTACCTCTTTCCTTCAATACTCCCTTTCTGTAGAATTGGGGTTCTGTGTGGAAGAAGACAACACCAGGACCACAAGACTCTCCAGGGAGGGGGGAGGAGTCAAAAATTTGAGACACCAGAAAACAGACACGAATGGTCTGGCAGCTCATCACAGAGGCAGACACTGGTTTGTTCCATGCAACCAAAATGGGGTCCAACAACATCTTGTTAAAAGGAGGCAACAGACTTTGTTCATACCTCTACGCATATTACCAGAGCAGCAGCCACAGTGGAGATAGGGGTAGTGGCACTATCGGACCATTCCCCCATTACTCTATGGGTTACCTTGCCTAACTTAGCTCCACCTCCCTGAATATAATGTTTTAACACTACACTCCTCACCTATGAGAGCACACTCACAGAGATTAAGACCACTATAGAGACCTTTCTAGCTACAAATGATACACCTACCACCCCCATAACACTATTGTGTGACACTTTGATGTAAGTGGTAAAGGGTCAATTTATTGCCATAGCCGTGCAATTTAATGCAGACAGACGCACTAAGCGAGCACAGCTAGACTCTATAGTTAGGGACCTTGAAGCCAAGCAAAAACAATCGGGGTCATTGGCAATTTGAAGGCAACTCACTACGGCCCACAAACAATTGAATGCTACAGATATCGACAAGACGGAATATGCTTTGTAGTGACTCAAACAAAAATACTACGCTGGAGGGACCAAGGCGGCACACCTATTACCCATCGGCTCCAAGCCCAGGCAGTACATCAAAGGGCAGATGAATTGATGCATTTGGATGGTACTCCAACCCATCGAGATGTGGTGATTCTAAGGGAGCTTGGATCATTTTATGCCAACCTCTACTCTGCAGAGGATCTTGATGCTGATGGTGCAAAGGCATACTTGGAGTCGATCCCCCTACCTTGAACCCCACAATCAGATGCCATCGGCTTAGAAAAGGAAATCACTCCCAATGAGGTCCTCATGACGATAAATGCCTCCAAGCTGGCAAGACCCTGCGCCTGATGGATATAATGGCGAGTTCTATAACACATTCGGGACACTCTTAGCCCTAGTACTAACAAGGTTCTATAATACCTTCAACACTATTGGCTCTTTAACTCCCACAATGCACCTGGCGCCAATAACTGTAGTCCCTTAACCCCGGAAGGACCCTAGGTACTGCTCCTCATATTGCTCCATCTCATTATTGAATGTAGATACAACATTTTTTATGAGCATTCTGGCACACATACTAGCTCCCTATATGCAAGTACTAGTAGACCCTGACCAGACCAAGTTTATACCTGAAATGAGCTGCAGCGACAATATCAAACGCCTTTGTCAACTTCTAGATAAAACTCAGTGATCCTGTACACCTGCCCTTCTTCTGTCTATTGATGCAGAGAAGGCCTTCAACCAGGTTCAATGGCCGTATTTTTGTGAGGTGCTAGCACACATCAGACTGGCCCCCTGGTTTTGCCAGTGGATCCTTTGCAGTCTGCCTCCCCTTAGGCGATGGTGAGAGTCAATGGACTCTTGTCTCTGGCCTTTTCTATTGCTAGATGTACACAACAGGGTTGCCCTTTGTCCCCTCTTTTATTTGCTTTATATATGGAACCCTTTGCCGAGAGGATACGCAGTCACTCGCAGATTACAGGCATTCCCATGGGAGGCAGACCCCATAAAATTTCGACGACGTTTTACTCCTTCTGTCGAATCCCTGTACCTCCCTGGAGGTTGTGGAGGAGCTACAGACATTTGGAAAAATCTCAAGCTTCATAACCAATTTTCAAAAATCCACCATATTGAACCTCACCATTCCTGTGACAGAGAGGGCCTTATTGGAGGCCAGCTTTTCATTCACTTGGGCAGAGAAGGAGGTGACTTATCTGGTTCTACAGATACACCCCACCCCGGCCCTGACGGTGTCCCACAATTATGAAACCTAACTAGTGATTGCCCGAACAGACTTATCTAAATAGAAAGGATATGGTCTTTCATGGTTAGGTCCCTTAGCGCCAGTCAAGCCTACCGCTCTGACCCAACCCCCTCCCCCCACAGATATTGGATAAATTACAGAGTCTTAACTGAGAATTCCTTTGGGATGGGAAGAAAGCGAGAGTGGCAAAGGCACAGGCCTATTAGCCTCACGTGACAGGAGGCCTGGGGGAGCCCCACCTATTTTGGTGGAGTGGTCCCGTCCTAGCACTGGAATGCATTGGTGCTTTATTGACCAATTGGTAGCAGGCATGCATATCTGGAAAATCCCATGGCTGCCAAAAGTTTATAGGCCTCCCGGGGGCGATATTTCACTGGTACTGTGTGAAACCAAGGGGGGGGTGGGACCCGGTCCAAGTAAGCAAGGGTGTCTTCACTCCCACCTCCATTCAGACACCAATACTGGCAAATCCGTACATTCCTCCAGCACTATCAAACACTCCCTATGCTACGTGGCAAGAGGCCAATTTTAAAAAGATAGGAGATCTTTTTGATGCTGACGGCTTTATGGATTTCCCCTAACTTCGGATGGCTTACGGTATCCCACCAACTGCCCAGTGGCAACACATACTCATTCGCCTCATGAGGGCAGGCCTCTTATGCCGTTTGAGAAGTAGGTCCTTACCTGCTCCTTTGATAAGCGTATTCTGTAGGATTTATACACTTTCTTAGTTACACTTCAGAAGTCACCTCAAATACCTGCACAACGTAGATGGGAGGCAGAATGTGTACGCACTTTTACACACAGGGAATGGAGAGATATTCTTCACTGTGCTCGTGTCTCTGGGCGCAACACGTCTAGTAAAAAATGTTCCTCAAGATAGCCCATTAATGGTATTACACTCCAGCACAAGTTGCACACCGGAGAGTGAATCGGGCAACACATGGAGACGATGCGGACAGATGGATACACTTACCCACATTATATGGCAATGTCCGAAAATAAGCTGCTTAGGGAATTAAGCCCTGGCTGTGATAGACGAAAATACAAAACAGACACTCCAAGATTGCCCAGTAATGTCCTGCTAGGAATCCCAAAACCACTGACGTACCCCTTAAAATCAATCAAGGGACGAGCCATCACATTAGCCATGGGAGCAGCAAAGCAACTCCTGCTCTCTCTGTAGGTCTCAGAAACAGATTGGCTTCATGAATTGGTGGGATTTGTTGGGGATGGAGAAGCTCACAGCGCTGTCACTCATACACTGCCCTTATTTGACAAGACATGGGGACCTTGCGTTTCTTATCTCTCGGATGAGTTCAGAGAATTTACATGCCCAATATATTTACAAATCCTTAGCCTCACTCAAAGTGCCTCAGAACAGGTTTAGCTACGCACCGAATGACTGACCCCTACCTGTTCTACCTACCCTAATGTCTTACTGTGTCTTCTTTACCAGCCTACTTGGGATCCTCTTTTCATCTAGACAGTTGTTACTCCATGTTTTCCTCATGACCTGTATCCCTCTAATTTGACCTTTTACCTATGCTTTCTCACTTGTTATTATTTTCTCCACCAGCCAAGGGATGCAGGTGGGAGATTGTTGTAATTGTTGATAAAAATCTAATAACAGAAATCTTAAACCTAATAGGAGGCAATGTTCCAACGAAGGCAGATGCTGGCAATAGAATTTCTGTGAGGTGGTTAACTTTGTATTCCCCTATTGGAAAAGGCAACTCAAGGAACTCCCAGTCTTGCAAAGCACATTAATAAAAAAGGCAAGTTCCCTTGTGGGAGGGCTCGAAGTACATTCCATGCCACCTCTAGGGAGGTGTCCAGATCACTGGCATTGTACAGGGAAAGACAGTCACCACCATCTCCTTCCCAGTAGGGGAAGAAGGTTGCCCACTACACTGTCATGGTTCACAATGTTCAGCATATGAATGGTGTCAGAATCAGAGCAAAATCACCCCTGCAACCTGGCTGCCAAAGTATTCTAAAAAAGCAAGAGTCGGTAGGGGGTTACTTCAACATTAACTATTGTGCTTTGTGCTGGGATCGGACCAAAAAGGTCTTTGTCTTTGGAAAATTGTCTATGTTTTGAAGATAATCCAAAATTGGAGGTGGTGGAATGCGGCACTGTTTTGTCACCAGTAGCAGACCAATAGGCCAGGCCTTCATCAGAGATGAGACTACTGGCATCAAACAGTATCAGGAATTTGGCCAATGGGGCTCAACAACTGCCAGAAAAGAAGCCACCTGCAGAAGTCTGGTAGGGGACCTCTATGGATTTGGGGCCAGCCAACAAGCACAAGCATGTTGTGGTGGAGCGGCTAGAATCGTCTGCGGGAAAGCAGCACACTGTGGCAATGGGACCGGGGCCTGGAAATTATGGGGTGGAGCAGAAGGATCTTTTTCCTAGGGCTGGATCCAGTGCTGGATGATCTCCACCAAGAGAGACTTCAAGGACAACATGAAGGATGGGAAACTACGCCTTGAATAGAATTAAGAAGCTGAAGAATTCCTCTTATTATGCATCATGTGCTTGTTCCTGAAGGAATTGTCTTTATTCTTCAAGGTGGCCTTGTTCAGTGAGGTTCTGGTCAAAAGAGAGCAGGATATGGACTAAGACTTGGGTCTGGAGCTGTACTGGGCCAGACATTCATCCTCAGTCCATACCATGAAAAGATTGGCCCCGCTCTTGATAGAAGACAGACATAGTGCAGGTCCAACAGCAACATCTCACTTTGACAAGAGCAACGAAGTTTAAAATGTGAAATTTGCAGGTGAGACCTCTGAAGCACTGCAGATAGTAATGAAAATGTTCTGATGAGAGCAACTCCAGAACCACATGAAACAAGCATTTGCAATACAATAGGTCTTGCATTTGTTTGCTTAGAGCTATTGGCATTGTAATTGCATAACTAGACATTTCTTGCCACATAAAATGATCAACCCTGCTGCATAATTTGCTCCCCTGCCACATAATTCCAGTGGCCCTGCATATAACTAAAGCACTTCCATTTACCATCTTCCCCTCTCTGCAGCAAAAAATGAAAATATTGTCATTATTTATTATATGTTTTTATATTATTACTTTGCCCCCTCCATCCTAGTGTGGGGACCCAGAAATGACCTAGTCAGAAAAAGCATGACGTGCAGTGAGTTATAGTCAACAATGTTTTCTAAAAGGAATGCTCTGCAAAGCATTATGGGGCGCGTTATCGAGTGCAGCAAATATTGTAGGGTGTTGACTGTAATGCTCATAACAGCCCCTAGAGAGCATCCCTATAAAAATAAAATGTGTAAGAAACATGGTCATGTAACCATATAGCCAGCTTTTGAGAGCATAACCACATGAAAACAGAATGACAGAACGTAATGCAGTGTAATCATATTTTTAGCCCCCGCCCCCTTGTGTGCAAGAGTTCTTTGGTAACAAAAAACTAGGGAGCCTGAAAAAAGAGAGAGAGAGTGTGAGTGAGATCAATGTTCACAGCTGTACAAAATATACGTTCACTTTGCCACTACTGTTTCATTGTGTAGAGAAGGTAAATAAATAAGGTGTAGACATATGGTGAGCCTGTGCCATATTAATGAGAACAAATGGAGCCCACTGCTTTGACTCTTTTAAGTCCACTCTTGCAGTTAAGACAATGGGCCTTAAAATATACATGGCCAGTAAACATAGTAGGAGCACATTGGTTCTCACACATGAGGAAGGAGACATTTAAGGCTGTCTACATCCCCTACACTGGACCCACAATGTATCTGTCCTACTCAGATGCACTGAGCTGAGGCTGCGGTTTTCATGGCCCTGTCAGATGGTTTGTGCACTCTACAAATAACACACAGGCAGTGGGGAAGAGTAACAGACGTGGTACTGATACTTATATATCATATGTGAACAGTACCATATCTGTTGGCATACGAAGCCATTAATAACGTGTTCGGTTAAGTGCACCTATCTAGACAGTGTACACACATAAACCATGATAAACGGGGACAGCTGATAGACATCTGTGTGTTGTGGTAAATGCTTCTTTATTGCCTTTATGCTTTGAGGGTTCATATATTTCATCACACTAAGTACATTTTTATTTGTTTTAAGGGCGACGCGCACGTTACATGGCGGCCACTGTATAGAGGAAAATTATGGCAACTGTGGAAGAGGCCGGTGTATGCATCTCTGTCTGTAGGTGAGCGTGCGCAGTTGCGTTGTCTGCCTCTATATATGTGCATTTGTCTAGGCATCGTATAGAAATGTTTGTGTGTCAGGTTATGTGTGTAAGCGCGCGTGTGTCTTCGGGAGTGTATCTAAATGCGTATGTATATCTTTGAGTGTGTGTGTGTATGTGTGTGTGTCTATGTATTGCCAAGGTGTATATCTCTTCGTGTGTTTGTGAGAATAGCTGTGCAGTTGCGCGATTGTGTATCGATGTTGTGTGTCAGTGTCTTTGTGTGTATATCTGTGTGTATTGATGTGTAGGCGTGTGTATTAGTGTGTAAGTGTGTCTTTGGGCATGTCTGAGTACGTGTTTATGTGTCATCTGGGAGCGTGCAGTGGTATACATAAGTGCATTTGTGTATGTCTGAGTGTGTGCCGGTGTGTATGAGTTTGTAATATCAGCGTTAGGTAGATTGTGTACCTGTGTGTGTGTGTCTCTTAGTCCTTTTCAGACCGGTTTGCCTCGGATGACTCCTCCTATACAACACCAATACATCAATAAAACGTTGTATGTTTTGCCAGCACTGGAAAGGATGTAAAACCGGGTTGAAATTTTACCCAAGGCAGACTTTAAGCAGCAGATAATGGTTTCCCCGCTCCTGCCTCCCTCATTACAGCCTTACCTATTAAGGTGCCTTCCCATTCCAGGCACAAACATTTATTTACAGCATCTGAATATTAAAAGGGCATTTGTGGACGCTGCTTCTGCACCTCCCAAGTAAAACAAGCATTTGCAATGCAATGGGTCTCGCATTTGAGCTATTAGCGTTGTAAACTCCTAACCGGACTTTTCTTGCCACATAAACCGAAAATGAAAAGTAATACAATTTCACATAAGGAGACGATTTAAAGTGCCATGCCATGAGAAAAAAAAAACAGCATGATTGTGCTGTGTAAAACCTTGAATTCTCCAAGTACTGCTAGGTTAAACAATAGAATTAGACTGGTAGTCATGAAAGTACTTGATTACAGCCCAGCGAGCTTGCGAGATTGCGCTGCCTACGAAATAACAAGAAAAAGTAGTCCAGAAACCATACGGAAAACATGGAGCCTCGTATGTTTTTGGTAGTTGCCTGGTGCTGTCAAGGCATGCTAAACACTGAAGTACGCATGCCTTTCACTAATGAAATCAAGAGAATTTCAAAAGGCAACCCACGATCCAACTAAAGTGATGGACGTGACATGGGTGTGATTAAAAGCCCACAGTGATTGCAACAGGGACCAGAGCGCTTGCGCGCTCAACCCTAACAAAAACGGCTTGCACGACGCTCGGATGGCAAGTCAGACTTCTGAAGCCAGCTCTTTTCCTTGCACTGATGCTCTTTCCCACTCCAATCTTTATTTGCGAGAATGAATTTGCAATTTTTTTTTTTTTTTTTTTTAACGTGATGCTTTGAAGACTGGCTTTTGATGTACTTGTACTGTTTCCGTTTTCAATGGCAGGATGCAATCAAGGCTTCCCGCTGAGTGAATTATTGCAGAAATATTTTTTTTAAATGGTCAGCGGACTCCAGGCCCGAGATATATTTCTGTTTTTGTTGGGCGTGAAGGCACCTGGGTGCTTCTGCTACATTTGTGGGCAGAGGGAACCAGAGCCTCCTAGCCTCTTGCATTCGGTGGAAGAACACTGCAGCCGCCCCAGTCCTCCCATCTCTCGATGTGTGCCTCATCGAGGAGCTTGCTTGCTCTCCTGGCTCCATTTTCATGGGATCTTCTCCACACTTGACCGTGCATCTGGCTTGGCGCCGCTGAAAAGGTAAACCCGAAGCCGCAGCCTGAGCCTTGGAAGGAACTGGGCTGGTGTTCGGGGAGCAGGGAGAACTCCCCCAAAACTAAAACCAGGCTTCATCTTAAAATTTCTTTATGTACACGCCTAAACTTGATTAAAATCAAGTATGTTTGCTGGTATCCGCTTTTTGATGTTCTATTGTTTCAAGCAGAAGTTGAATGTTGGTAGTTGCATTGAAAGGCACTACTAAAAATGAAATTAGTAAAAAGACCCTGGAAAAAGTAAACACTCATAGAAAATGCAAGATTAAAAAAAGCGTGTAATGTAAGCAGGATCAACATGGTTATGTTAGCAGAGAGCAAAAATGCTCTGCAAATGAAAAGGGAACATTCCCTGAACACGAGCAGGAAACCAAGAAAAAATATATCACCCAAAGAACAGATAAACAAGACAAAGCATAATTATACAGTAGTTAGTCCCTGCTCCCCAAGAGAAAAAGGAGGGCAAAAAGGCATGACTGACCACTAGCAAGCAAAGCTTTTTAAATGACACTGAAACTAACAAATGAAATGGCTTTAAGCCCACAGAGAACTATACTAAAAGTATACAAGAGGCGGTATGCTTACACTCAATCTAAAAAGGAATTTGTGTCAGGACGCCTGGGTCTCGCCTTATACAACTCAAATATGAGATACCCCCTTGGCAGAATCCAAAGCCCAATCGTGACACCGCCTATCAGAACAGGAGAACTTTCATATCCAGCAAAGAGGAGACAGTGAGTTATGTTGCAAGTTGTGTGCATTCAACAATGTCAATGGCCTTAAGTGTCTGATCTAGAACCATAACGTTATTGTGTCCTTTTCAGTGAATAATATAATGAAATGAGGCTGTTTGCAGGCATTGAACCTAGCTTGTATTAGATGCAAGAGTGGAGGGATCTTTTTCCACACAATTTGGGGATGTCACATAATCAATGTCTTCTGGACTAAAGTGAACTCAGGCATATTAACGAAGTTAGCCTTTGACCTGAGAAATTTCTAAGCTAGGCATTTGAGCTGACACAAACATATACTGGTTGTGTACAATTTAGGGTGGGGACAATAGCGTTCAGGGATACAGGTCTTGAATTGGGAAACATCAAGATACCATAGTTAAGGGTGTAGAAAGAGGGAATGTACTTGATCATGTACTTAAAGAGTGTTATGTATGGGGGGGGGGGCAAAACGTTTGCCAAGATGTGGGAATTATGGGCGAAACATTTTGACTTGATGTAGAGTGTCTGAAAAGCTCCATGCTTACTGGAAATTGAAAAAAAAAGATTGTAGTAGAATCTTGGTAGTTTCAACACACTACAAAATAATGTGAGCTGTCTTTTAACAATAAGTAGAAAATAGAATACCAGTGTTGCTTATCTTATGATTTCATTTTCCGACACGTCTATGTTTTATGGTTCGTTGTCTGTTTTCCTTCTAATAAAAAAAATACTAAAATAAATCTTTTTTTATTAAAAAAACAAACAAAAAATAAATGAGTGCATGAGCTGATAATGTGTTATACAAGACACGAGACAGGCTGCCAAACTGATGTCTCATTGACCAAAAACTCTGAAATGTAATCCTCACTTCAGGGTTAGATAAACTGGGCGATCCTGCACATGTCAATTTTTGTCTTGTGACACTTTGCTTCCAACAAGACTGGAAACAAAAAATAAATAGTAATAAAATGCCTGGAATTTACATTTCTGATGATCTTATGACATACAAACAACTGAATTACAACTGCAATCACGTTACATGCCCAAATGCTGAATGAGCAAGATATATCCCCACCTCTTGGAAATGTCTGTAAGCTTCACCCAAATGCTATTTAACACACACATGCTGCTACAGACACTGGGAAGCTGCTTTGTAAACCCGTGTGAGCTACAGAGAAGTTAGATTTAATTTGCCCTGTTTTTGTTTGGATTAGTATTAGAGGAACTTGCAGGACCCTGACATGTGACGTAACTCGGTTTCTAGTTGTGTTTGATTTTCTAGCACATGGATAAAGAAGGGCGATTACCTGACACAGGAACAAGGATGTCATTGTACCTTATGGCACACTGTTTAAAACCAATGCATTTGTATGTCAGAAACTGAGGATAGAATTATGCACAATTCTTCCTTCAGTATTTATTCAGCAGTCACAGATCTCAACCTTACAACCATCTAGCGTAAAATCATACACAGCTACTTTTCTCAATAGACTAGGACATCGGATAGTAATCATCCTCCGACCCACTGTCCTAACACCTGAGAATATCGAGCACTTCCTTTTTTTTCGATGCTGAGCTGCCAGTTAAGTGCTATTCCTTATTTCTTTGCTTTGGTCAGTTTAAATTGGGTATTAAAAGTGGATGTTAAACTGGATTTAGTGTAATCTGTGTGGATGGACACTAACTACTTTTGTTTGAGAAGAGCATTTCATTACCTTTAGAGAACATGGGAGTGAACGGGAGGCGCAGTCGTTCTTTCTGGAAGACTGATGTAGGAGGACCTTTAACAGTGGCATCATATATGTGAGAATCTAACATGAGATAGGGCCGGAGAGCTGCACACCACCCCACCCCAGCACACTCGATGTGTGTGTGCAGCAGAGGGTACCTCTGCCCCTAAAGTAATCTGCCAGCCCCTGCACACTCACATGGAGTCACACGCCCACAGTGACAATGTTGACTGGAAAGTGGAATATGTGTTCTGCTGTGTTTGGCACTAGGCCCCCAGATTTTCATTATTTTTTCTGCAGTGCTGGCCTCCGGGTTTCTTCCAATTTCAGCTTGATTCTGGGTTTCTCTGCTGCTCCCCATTGTTGACGGCCAGTGGGCCTATATCATTGAATTGAGGTGTTTAACTCTAAGGGGCAGGTGGTGGAGCAGGATTATATTAGGAGGTGAAATGGTACTTTGTGGAAACTGGCACATCTCAAGGCAGTCTCTATTTGAGACAACCCAATAGCAATTTTGGTTCTTCACATTGATCACCTCTCAGGTGCCAACCTTTAACAGCTAAGTAGGAGGAGGCTTGTATTCATTTTTAGGAATGGCCCTTCAAAAGCCACGGACCGTGGTCTCAATGGCAGTAAGTGATGTGATGAAGTCCATGATGAGAACTGCTTTTGTTGGCGGCATGCCATCTTGGATACCCTTCTAAGAGGGGCGAAGAGTTTGGGTTTCCAGGGACCAAACTTCAAAGACTTCATGATCCTGCTATGCCCTCCAAGGTGAAAAAGAAGAGGGTCTCCAGTGGATTTACAGATGCATGCAGGAACAAGAGGGAGGTGCACATCTTGCACCAACTATGTTTCACCCCAGAGATAATAGACCCCATAGTTCCAGCAACTCTGTTGCATGGAAACTGGTTGTCCTCTTGGGAGAACTCTCTGATGGAAGGGATTGGACAAATGGGAAAGGATTCAGAAGCCTAATTAGAATTTATCTGCAACAACAGGTTTGTAATGATGTGTCCCAGTTGCGAGGTTAGAGAAACGAAGATTAGTGTGGGGTCAGACATATTCAACCCGGATGACCTCTTTCCCCTAAACTGTTCGGTCTTGGCACCAGCTGAGGAAAAGTGTCTACCTTATCTAGGTGGTAGACAAGGAAATGAGAGGGCTTCTTGTACCCATCCCAGGAGGTATAAGTAGACTTTACCCAGTCGATTGATTGGGAGATGGACAGCTTTATGGCTAAGTTTTCTAAGGACGGTTAACAATAGATCATGGAAAGCATTCAAGGCAAGCTCCTGGACATCACAATGACAAGTTAGTGATAATACATTCAGACCTGCCTGAGCTTCGAAGCTAAAAACGTTAGGCAGCCTCATCTCTCCGGAGATTCTCTTAGGATGGGTGCAATATACCGTTAATTTCCTGTGTAACACTGTATGTTAACAATGGATTGAAGACCATCTCTTCTGATAAAAATTCACCCTAAATGAGGGGATCTGTCCATCCCAGAAACTGGACCAGTGGTGGAGGGTAGGAGGTAAATTATTTATTTAATGTTAGGCTCTCATTTACAGCCACAGCCTGATACCTCCTGCTCGAGGTCCAGCCTTCCTCAAATTAACTGCCAGGCTAGACACAGCACACAAACTCCAGCATTCCACTCATTATCACATTCTCACAGCATCCACACTAAAAATTCTACAGCATGGCCCCTTTGCTTATGGGTACACAGGCACATCACCCATTTGCTTACACACAGGACAACCAGACACATCAGCCCCCCAATCTGAACACGAGAAACCATGTGCACAGTTGAATGGAAAGGTTTTCTGCAGCAGGAATAGTTAATAATGTTCAAATTATAAAACAGAATATTACACGATGTTTTATGTGACTGGAGAGGAACAGTGACTTGACACAAAGAGGGAAAAAGTGCACTGTGTTCTCTGACGTTATGGTAGTCTATCAAAGGATGCTAACTGGTTGTTTTTTCATTACTATAATTTACTGGACTCTAAGGAGATATCATTCTGAACGGTTTTACTTAAGATGACTACAGAAGTTGTGTTCTATGACTGCCAAATGAATAAGGATGGACACATTATTCATAACTCTTACACTTGTGTCTTTACTTAAACTGAAACTTTCCTTCTTTACCTTCGGTAATGTTCCTTTTGGATACTCTATTAAACAGCAGATGCCTCACCTTGTGAATAGCCCCCAGAACTAGAATGGATCCAGAGATTTTATTTAAGCAATTCCTTCGCAAGCTGGTAGGTGGCATCATGTCTCTCAATGTGAAGTCTGTTCCACCATGGAAATTACATAAGGGCCACAACATAACCACCACCTCCGATCAAGATCAGTTTCCTTATGATACCTATCCGCATCATCGGACGAGAAGCTTTCTGTATTCACTTGTGCCTGTTTAAAGATCTGTAAATGTAATCTTTTTAATTTGAACCAATGTAGTCCAGTCCTTAAAACAGGGAGGTGGGAGGGTCGGTGAGGAATCTGCAGTTAGATTTGTTATCCACCAGAAAGAGTGTTACCAAATGTAAGTAACTTGTTCTTCTAATGGGTACTTGTAAGCACAGATTCCTCATCTTGTGAATAGACACCAAAGCAGTACCTCCCCAGGTTATGGGTCTGTCTAATGACTCAGATCATAACATCCTACAATACTGAACGGGCAAAAAAAACCTCCACCAGACCTAGCAATCCAAGCAGCTGTACTTTGTGAACTTGTGAACTGACTTCCCCGCTGCAGCCTGGCAGATGTCCAAGACCAGCAATTCATGCACCAGCACAGTGGTGGCAGCTTTGGCTCTAGAAGAATAAGCCCACAGGCCTGCCATAGGCTGTTTCTTGGCCAGTCCATAGCAGGTTTTTGTGAAAAAGGAAATCCATCTGGAGATGGTTCGGTTCTGCACTGCTTCTCGGAGAACTCAATGAACAGTTGTTCTTCCACCCAATTGTCCGTAGAATAAATGCAGAAACTTAAGAGTTTTCAGAGGGTCTAAGAGATGTAGTCTTTCTTCCACTTTGGATAGATGAGAGGCAAAGACACCAGCAGAGTGATTGACTACCTGATGCCGAAAGGCATGACAAATTTCTGTAGGAATGCTGTCTTTGTGTGTAGCACTAGCTTGTCTCGAAAGAAGGTCTACAGTCGCTGAACAGAATGCATGCAGCCCACTCATGTGACGGGTGGAGGTGATCTCTCTAAGGAACACTGTCTTCTGGGTTTGTAACCTTAGAGGACAACAGTGCATTGGCTCAAATGGGATGCACATCAGAAATATAACAACCAAATTCAGATCCTATTGGGGCATCAACAAAAGGTTTTCTGAAGAAACCTGTGGGTCAACCTTTTTAAAAAATAACCACCACAACAGATGATTTAAATAGAGATGGCTGATAAGTTAACTGTAAAAACAATGGATAAGGCTGACAAATTACCCTCAACTATGGCCACAGAGAGGCCTTGCTGAGATAATGAAAGAGAGAAAAGGATGTTCGATAACTGCAGGGGCTGGATGTGCAAAGACAAACGCCACACAGCAAACTTGTCCCAGCATCCTGCATTGATGGTTTTGATGAAGGGACATCTGGCTGAAAAAATGATATTTACTACCTAGGAAGGAAAGATAAAAGCAGTTAACTATTGTTGGTAAATCTCCAAGCAATGAGGTGTAAGCTGTACAGGCTCAAGAAGGGACCCTGACCTGCTGCTTCAAGAGAAAATCCTTCAGAAGGGGCCGCTGGATTCTGTTACACCTTTCAGCTCTTTGTGTGGTTTCCCCTGTCTTTTTGCTTCTGCCTCCTGGTTTTAATCCTGTGCTGAATTTAGTTTTTGCTAGCTTTAAGGACTTTGGCACTTTACCATTGCTGACCAGTGCTTAAGTGCATATGCTCTCTGTCTAAAATATATTAGTGATTGGTTTCTCCATGATTGGCTTATTTGATCTACTAGTAAATCCATAGTATAGTGCACCATGTGTGCCCAGGGCACACCTCCAGCACTGATTGTGCCACCCATCTGAGTAGCCCAGCAAGCATGCCTCAGGACTGCCACCACAGTGTCTGTGTGTGTAGTTTTAAACTGCCATTTCGAGGTGGCAAGTGCACCCACTTGCCAGGCCCAAACACTCCCTTTTACTACATGTAAGTCACCCCTAAGGTAGGCCCAAGGCAGCCTCATGGGCGTGGTGCAGTGTATGTAAAAGGTAGGACATGTACCGGTGTGTTTTACATCTCCTGATAATGAAATACTGCTAAATTAGTTTTTCACTATTCAAGGACCATCCCCTCCCGTAGGGTAGCATGGGGATTTCCTTGAAACACCTTTAAAGTGTAATTTACTATTGGGAGCAGATAGAGATGTGGAGTTTGGGTCTCTGAGCTCAATTTTAAAATACATCTTTTGGTGAAGTTGGTTTTCAGATTTGTAAGTTTGAAAAAAGCCACTTTTAGAAAGTGACCATTTTCTTACTTAACCATTCTGTGCCTCTGCCCATCTGTAGAATACACGTCTAGGTCAGGATGACAGGTGGGCTGTTTGTAAATTGACGCTAGATAGTCACACAAAGGGAGCTGAGGTGTGCCCTACATATCCTGATGGTCCATCACCAGGCTGATGAGTCTTCCTGAGCAAGAGTGGTGGGAGGCACTGACACTTGTACCTGAATAGGGCTGTGCCTGTCCTCACACATAGCAGTCTTCACCCCCAGTAGTGTGTCAGTGGCCATGGCAGGGAAAGGCAGGGTATTGTGCACTAAAAAGACTTTCTTTGAAGTTTGCCTACTTCAAAGACAGAAATGGGTATAAGTACTGGACCTCTGACACCACATAGTTAGAATCCTTCTGGACTGAGAACGTTCTGGCAGGAAGAAGAGCTAGACACTGCCAGTGGGACTGCCAATCTGCCTGGTGCTTTATTGTGCTGGCTTGCTGCTTCTATCCTGGGAGGGAAAGCACTGGACTTGGCTTCCTACATCCTGATTCCAAAGGTTCTCCAAGGGCTTGGACTGAGCTTGCCTCCTGTTAAGAAGTCACCCAGACATCGAAGACTTCACCTGCCAGCGCCTGGGCTCTCTTGGTGAGAGTCCTGACTTGCCAAGTAGTGCCAACTCCAGTTCCTGGGCCCTTGGAAGGGACTTCTGGGGCAACAAGGAAGAAACTAGTGCATTGACTTCCAGAATGACTTCGGAACCAGCACCTCTCTCTGCTCCAAAGCCATGGTCTACGCCGAAAGCAACAAACCCACGACCTATAATGCAGGCCTGACGCCAGGGCACCGCCTCCAAGGTCTCCACCACAGCATGAGTCTAGAGTGGTGTGTCATTGACGCCCGTGACACCTGACTCTGACTCCGCCACAGCACCTGTGGCCCGTGGTGTGATCACAACACTGTACACTTGAAGCTTTGCATCTTTACCTGCTCAATTCACTAACCCTGTCATGGAGTAAGGAACCACTGCCTCGCTACCAACACCACATCACCTTCCCTGCAACCGAAAGAAACTAACGCCTCACCTGCCTACCTAGGAGTAAGGAATCTATGCCTCAGCTCCATGGAAAAAGTAAGGAACAAATACCTCACCAGCACCAGTGACGCCTCACCTCCCCAACTCCGTGCCACGCCTTTGTTTCATCATAAATTTCGAAGGAACTGTACCTGGGGTCTGTGTGACTTCGTGACCGACCCCCACTCGCCCGTGAGTGGCGTTCGACTGTTGGGAATGAGTCTGTCAAGACATTGTGATAGTCCAAGTCAGAGCTATAGTTTTTCTAAGCGCTTTACTAAGATTTAATCTTAGAAAATGTGCATCTTTACCAGTGTATGTTGGATTTTTGTTGTTTGGTATTGTTCTACTCAGACAAACATTGGTTATTTTTCTGAACTGGAGTGGAGTGCTTTTGTGGTGTTTTCGCTGTGTTATTGTGTGCCTGTAAAATATTTTACACATTGCCTCTGAGAAAGGCCTGACTGCTCGTGCTAAGCTACCAAGGGGTTGAGGGCAGGGGTTATCTTAGCTGTGTGTCTCCCTTATCCTGACTAGAGTGAGATTCCCTACTTGGACAGGGTGCAAACCACTGCCAACTACAGCCCCCATTTCTAACATTGGTGGCAGTGGTGGGATAGGACTTGTATTTATACTTGACATATAGTGACTGGTGTACCCTACTTCCATATGGAAAGCCATTATACAACCATATACAGTTTTTTTCCTTTTTGGCCTTCTTTTTCTGCCTTCTGGAATTCTTTACCAACTTCTGGGTTTCATCCACCATCACGTCTCAGTCTGGGGAGCCATCAGCAGTTATTGCAGATTTGGTGTTTGGGCAGGAGCAGTTGGAGACCTATATGGTGCCTCAGCTCAAAACGTTCTGCAAGGAGTTCAAGTGTCCTTTTGGATGCCTCACTAGAAAGGAAGAGCTGGTAAAGGTGCTGAGGGCCTGGTTGGCAGCCAGTGAGGATGGTGAACATGCAGAGGAGCATAGTGTGGATCTATAGGAACAGAGACTGCCTGGGGATTTTGTGGCGTAACAGGTTCTCCCTGGGGGAAAGTCACACTCCAGGGCAGGCAGCAGTGTTTCTTCAAAGGGTCTGACCCTAGAGGAGCTGAAGGACAGGTGGGGAGCTAGGAAGCACACTTTGGAGCTTGAAACGCTCAGGGTAGAAATGGAGGCCATAGAAGAAAGGGAAATTATCTTGGCTCATGAGCTGAGTTTAAATGAGCTGGACTTGAAAGGCAAGGCTACCACAGAGGCTGGCACCATTTCATCAGTGCGGTCTGAGGGAAGGGTGCACCTACCCCAGAATCTAGGGAAGGAGTACACAAAGGGGATTGACATACACAGGTGGCTTCAGGGCTATGAGGCAGCGCTCCACATGCACAGGATCCCTGAGAAAGACTGGGGGCCGGTCTGTGGAACTACTTCACAGTGGAAGGGAGGGACACCTTGTAGGCACTAGGGGCAGCAAGAAGGCTTACCTACACTACCATGAAGGGTGTCCTTATCTTCTGACACCAGAGATGTACAGGAGGAAGTTTCGGGAGAGTCAAAAACGAGATTCCTATACCTGGTTTGAGCGTGTGGATTCCTTTTGCAGAGCACTGGATGGTTGAGTGAAGGGAGGTAAGGTAACAGGCTATCAGAGGCTATACAATTTGTTTGTATGGGAGAACTTGTCTAGTCTGAGATTTCCAGAACTGTGCCAGCACTTGATTGACTATCTTACCAACCACAGAGGGTAACCCAGGAAAACCCAATGGGGTCTGGGTGGAACTTTATCACAAAAACAACATGAAACCCCTGGGAACTAATTGTGAACACAGTCACCTCACCCCTCATACCCAAATACGCAGCATTACCATTGATTCATTCCAAAGAACATTATTTATTACAAATACAACATATATTCTTACTTCATATAAATACAATTTGTACAGTCCCCCATCGTATCACCAAAATAACAAAGAAACAGGACAGAACCATGTGCAAATCAGATCAAGTGCTCGTGATTCAGAAAGAGTTAGAAAATAATAGATTTCCCATTAAACTATTAAAAAAAAAACATTTAAAAGGATATTGTAAAACAGCCTGCTGGTTATTCCTTTAGCCACATTGAATCACAATATTATTTCACAAACAGAATTATATCCCTAATTAAGTCCTTTTAAAAAATAAACCAAATCCAGGCTAAGAGCATCATCGTCGACGTTTAAACTCGCTCTTTGGCCAATTACCGGCTCCACATGGGTCTTTCTCAGGACTGATCAACAGGGGACACCTACAATCATCCAAATGAATAAATCAACCTACATATCACCTACTCAATCTCCTAGGTAATCTGCTGCGTCAACATCCTATCCATACTCACCCACATTGCTCCACATTACATTAAACATCCATCTTCATCAGTAACCCTTAATTAGTCCACCAATCTAAAACACAAAAGAAAACTGCTATAATTAATTCCCTCACACCCAAACTACCAATCATACACAGAAAAAAACCTTCTTAAACACACTCTCACCTCAACTACCATATGATTAATCCACACAATTTCCACTTAGATTCAGATCACATCAAAAGCTTCCATCTATCGTCTCTTCTAATTCGATTTCATAGCCTTAAATAGAGACAAATAAATCCCATTCATGTGTCATTAAAATCCAAAATGAACCTGTATCATATAAATCCTTAATGGCTTCAGTTACAGACCCAGAGTTTTTTAATCAAATTAATAATCCCCAATAAGTCCTACATCTCTCAAAAGTCGGTATTTACTCCGACTACCTATAGAGTCCCCATCTGCTTTGTGAAACCCCGATACAGAACACCCCACTTATCAGTATTATCTTCAAAAACACGCATTCGCGTTGTCACCATAAATGAAACAAAATAAAACAAAATCACTCCAGTTGAGATTAACCAGCTTAAAAAAGCTTTTCTTTCACATGGTGCCAGGTTTCCCCATATGCCGCCTTACCCTTTAGATGCCACCATTTATTCTGATCATCTTCAATCCTGCATCCGCCTTTTAGGGAACCCGCCCGGTCAAGCTCCGTGTTAAAATCTTCTTAGTAGACGCATATGCATACGTCGTCACACAGAATGTTAGGAATGTGGAAGTACTCGCATTCGAATATACATCGTCCTTCCGGGGATCCAATTACCAAATAGACATCTCCCTCTACATAATCAACGCGCATGTCTGCGTCATCCAGAAAAATAATTAAACATGTGAAAATACTCGCATTCAACTGCGCTCGTGCCACAAACGGTCAAAAGCCTTATCCCAAATATGGCATTCTACACCGATATCACCTTCCCTTCTTTAAATAGGAAAAATTATTTCTCAAAATGACTCGCATTGGTCCATATTTAGTCAAATCCAAACCTATATTTAAACTGAATATCCGACTATCAAAGGTATATGGGGACACAATAAAAGAGTCAATATCCATAAATAACATGCAACATCTATGACATTTATACAGACATAGAATATACAGATCAACCTCAAACAACTCTCCAGATCCAAAACGCCAAAGCTCCACAAATTGAACATGCCACATTTGCATCATCTGCATCTATAAATCAGTTAAAAACTGATAACTAGGTTCAGACCCTAATTTATCAAATTGTTGGTGATACGATAGGAGACTGTACAAATTGTATTTATATGAAGTAAGAATATATGTTGTATTTGGAATAAATAATGTTTTTTTGAATGGTAATGCTGCATGTTTGGGCATGAGGGGTGAGGTTACTATGGTCACAATTAGTTCCCAGGCAACAGTGAGCGTAAATATCTGGTAACTCAGGTTCCTTTTGAACGGGGGGAGTTCTCAGGTTCTTTGAGGATAGCTGTGAGCACATCCATGCCTGTGGACTGTCTGCTAGGGAATGACCTGGAGCATACCACCTGGAAGGAGGTGGAGCTCAGGTCCACTTGGAAATTTTCGGATTACCAGAGTGGGCTCTCAGGACCACATGGTCCCTGGCCATCAGACAGGGTGATCAAAAGAACCTGGAGTCTGAAACAGTGGCCAAGGTGCCTTCCAGGATGAGGAGGAGGGGCAAGGGGCGCAGGAAACTCGCTCCTGAGATTCCCACTGTCCGGGAGGAAGATGAACCTGAAGGGGATGCCGTGGAACCTACAGGGGAAGAAGTGGCTGAACTGGGGGACCTACCTGAGCTGACTCATTGACAATGGGAAGGAGTCCCCACCAGGGAGTAGTTCTGTGCAGTGCAGAAAGCATACCCCACTCTTCAGTGTCTTAGCAAACAGGCCCAGGCAGCTGATGATGTCTCTGGAGCTCTCCTGATCTATTGGGAGATTAATCTTGTGAATAGAGAGCCTAAGTTTGTTGAACCTGGGGCAGTCTGTGTACTGGTGGTACGCCGGTGTTTCAGAGCCTTCCTCCTGGGTCTGGCTCATTATGTGCCACTGGCAGGTCATTTGTGGTAGGACAATACCTTTGACAGGCTTGTCACCCACTTCTATTGGCCCCAAATAAGGAAAAACTCAGAAGCGTTCTGCAAGACCTGTCAAATCTGCCAGGCAAGTAGCAAATCTGGGAAGAGTGGCAAGGCTCCTCTTCAACTGTTTCCTGTCATGAACACCTCTTTTGAGCGGGTGGGCATTGACATTGTGGGGCCTGTGGATGTCAAGACAGCCATGGGCAACAGGTTTATCTTGGTCTTGGTGGACCATGCCACTCGGTACCCAGAAGCTTTCCCTCTGAGGACAGTGACTGCACCCACCGTGGCCAGGGCACTTATGGGGATCTTTACCCGTGTGAGTTTCCCCAAGGAGGTAATATCTGACCGGAGTGCCAATTCCATGTCACGGTAAATGAAGGCCATGTGGAAGGCGTGTGTTGTAACATACAAGTTCAACACACCTTACTACCCCCAAAGCAATGGGTTGGTTGAGAGGTTCAATCGTACTCTGAAGGGCATGGTTATGGATTTCTCAGAACCTATGAGATGTAAATGGGCCGTCCTGTTACCATGTCTGCTGTTTGCCTACACGGAGGTACTGCGGAAGTGGGATGGCTTCAGCCCTTTTGAGCTTCTGTAAGGGCACCCTGTGAGAGGGCCTCTCACTTTGGTGAAGGAGGGCTGGGAGCAAGCTCCTAAGAAGCCACTCCAGGATGTATTCAGTTACATGTTGGCCTTCAGGAACCAGACAGCCCGCTTCTGGAAACTCACACAGGAGAATCAGGAAGCTAGCCAGAAGAACCTGAAATGCTGGTATGACAAACATACCACTCTGGTTGAGTTTCAACCTGGCTAGAAAGTGTGGGTGATGGCCCCGGTGGAGGCCGGTGCCTCCAAGAAGGTCGGTCTGGGCCATTTGAGGTAAAAGAGTGCAAGTGTAATGCCACCTATCTGGTGGTCATGTAGACCCCTAGGAACTCTTTGAGGGTCCTACACGTGAACTGCCTCAAGCTGCACTTTGAGAGGTCTCAGTTGACTATGCTCTTGGTCATGGATGAAGGGGTGGAGGAGAGTGAACCTTTCCCCGACCGCCCACCTTCCAAAGAGCAGGATGCATCTGTGAAGGGTATGAACCTCTCCCCTACTCCGACCATTGAACAGCAGAGGTAGTGTCACCAGTTACTGAGACAGTTCACCTCTGTGTTCTCGCTCACCCCTGGAGTCACCAAATGGTGTACCCACAACATTGCCACTGGGCGCAAACTGTCCGTTGATGACATGTTTTACAGGTTGATTGACTTGAGTGGAGAACAGCATCAAAGAGGAAGTCTCTAAGATGCTGGAGTTTAGAGGTGATTGAACAGTCCTTGATCCAGTCCAGTGGTTTTGGTCCCGAAGGCTGCTCCATGCGGAGTCACATCTGAGCTGAGGTTCTGTGTTGACTACGGGGGGCTTAATGCCGTGACCAAGACTGAAGTGCACCCTATCACCCGAGATGACGAGCTCATCGAACGGTTGGGAGCTGCCAAGTTCCTCAGCACCTTTGATTTAACATCTGGGTACTGGCAAATTGCCTTAACCGTGAAGGGCAAAGAAAGGTTGGCGTTCTTAATGCCAGAGGGGCATTATCAGTTTTGTGTGATGTCCTCTGGGATGAAAAATGCCCCTGCCACATTCAACAGGCTGGTCAACCAGGTTCTGGCTCGGCTGGAGAACTTCAGTGGCACCTACCTAGATGACATTGCTATCTTCAGCTCTAGCTGGGGAGACCACTTGCACCACCTCCAATAAGTGTTGACGGCTCTGCAGAGTGCAGGCCTCACTATCAAGGCCAGTAAGTACCAGATAGGGCAGGGGTCTGGGGTGTACCTGGACACCAGTTAGGGAGCTGCTAGGCGGCTCCCCTGCAAGCTAAGATTGACACCATTCTGGCTTGGGCATCCCCAAAGACCCAGACAGAGGGGAGGGCCTTTTTTAGGCCTCAGTGGGTACTACCGGAGAGTCTTCAAGGGTTACGGCACAATTGTTGCCCCCCTTGACTGAACTGACTTCCCAGGAAGCAGCCACATCAGGTGCTCTGGAACGAGGCATGCCAGATTGCTTTTGACACCCTGAAGGAAGCCATGGGCATTGCACCCGTGCTCAAAGCTATTGACTTTTCCAAGGAATATGTGGTGCAAACAGATGCCTCAGAGCATTGTGTGGGAGCTGCGCTCTCACGGCTAAAAGAAGAAGGCCTAGATCACCTTGTAGTCTTCATTAGTAGCAGGTTACTTCCAAGAGAACATAGGTGGAGCGCAACAGAAAGGGAAGCTTTTGCTGTTGTTGGGCACTAAAGAAGCTAAAACACTGCTTGTTTGGGACTCACTTCCAGGCTCAGACAGACCACAGGCCCCTCAGATGGTTAATGCAAATGAGGGGTGAGAATCCTAAACTGTTCAGGTGGTCCATTTCTCTACAGGGAATGGACTTTATGATAGAACACCGACCTGGAACAGAACACTCCAGTGCCGATGGTCTTTCCAGGTTCTTCCGCCTTAGTGATGAGAACTCCCAAGGTGTAGGGCAGTTCTACCACTTTCAGCTGGCGAGGATGCAAGTGTTAGACCTGTCAGCTCTTGGCATGGTTTCCACTGTATTTTTGCTTCTGGCCTCCTGGTTTTCATCATGAGCTGAATTTCATTTTTCCTGACTTTAGCACTCTGGGCTCCTTACCACTGCTATAGTTCATATGATCTTAGTCTAAAATATATTGGTGATTGTTTCTCCATGATTGGCTTAACTGATTTACTAGTAAGAGTAAGTCCCTAGTATAGTATACCAGGTGTGTCCAGGGTCTGTAAATCAAATGCTACCAGTGAGCCTGCAGCACTGGTTGTGCCACCCACATGAGTAGCCCTGCAAACATGTCTCAGGCCTGCTACCGCAATGCCAGTGTGTGTAGTATTAAAATACTATTTCGACATGGCAAGTAAACTCACTTGCCAGGTCTAAACCTTCCCTTCCACTACATGTAAGTCACCCCCAAGGTAGGCCCAAGGCAACCCCATGGGCAACGTGCAATATATTTAAAAGGTAAGACAGGTTAGTGTGTTTTACATTCCTTGATAGTGGAGTACTGCTAACTTTGTGTTTCACTATTACAAGGACAACCTCTCCCATAGGGCAACATGGAGATTGCCTTAAAATATCTTTTGAGTGTAATCTATCATTGGGAGCAGATAGAGATGTGATGTTTGGGGTCTCTGAACTCTATTTAAAAATACATATTTTGGTGAAGTTGTTTTTTGAATTGTAGGTTTGAAAACACCACTTTAAGAAAGTGGTCATTTTCTTGCTTAACTATTTTGTGCCTCTGCCTGTCTGTGTAAGACACGTCTGGGTCAGGATGGCAGTTGGGCTGTTTGTGCATTCACTCTAGACAGTCACACAAAGGCAGCTGAGGTGTGCCCTACATATCCTGATGGCCCATTACCAGGCTGATGGGTCTTCCTGAGCTAGAGTAGTGGAAGGAGCTGTCACTTGTACCTCAATAGGGCTGTACCTGTCCTCAGGGAAAGGCATGGTCTTGTGCCCTACAAAGACTTTTCTTTGACGTTTGCCTACTTCAAAGACAGAAATGGGTAGAAGTACTGGACCTCTGACTCCACATAGTTATAATCCTTCTGGACTGAGGAAATTCTGCCAGAAAGAGGAGATGAATGCTGTAGAAGGGACCGCCACTGTGCCTGTTGCTTTATTCAGATTACCTCCTGCTTTCTGCTTCTGTCCTGGCAGTGAAAGGACTGGACTTGGCTTTCTACATCCTGCTTTCAAAGGTTCTCCAAGGTCTTGGACTGAGTGTGCTTCCTGTTAAGAGGTCTGAGGGACATCAAAGACTATACCTCCCAGAGCCTGAGCTCTCGTGCTGAAAGTTCTAACTTGCCAAGTGGTGCCAAATCTGGTTCCTGGGCCCTTGGGAGTGAGTTCTGGTGCAACAAGGAAGAAACTAGTGCATTGACTTCCAGAACGACTTCTGAACCGACGGCGCTCTCTGACTCTACGCCGCTACCTGCACCAGAGCCGGGGTCCCCCCTGAGTCCAACGACCGTGACCTATAATGCAGGCCCGGTGCCGCCGCAGCACCTCTAAAGTCCCCGCCACAGCGTGAGTCCAGAGTGCTGTGTCACCCGACTACACTGGAACACCTGTGGCCTGTGGTGTGATCACAACCTGCTTGATACATCGACCCCTCCCTGTCATGAGGAACCGACGCCTCGCTACCGTCACCGCATCACCTCCCCTGCAACCTTAAGGAACTGATGCCTCACCTCCCCTGCCTAGCAGTAAGGAACCAAAACCTCACCTCCCTGGAAGCAGTAAGGAACAGACTCTGCATTGGCTCTAGAGATCTCTCAACTCCCTGACTCCGTGCATCGTCTGTTTCCTCATCGTTTTCCAAGGTACTGTACCTGTGGTCCATGTGATTCCATGACCATTCCACACTTCCTTGCAAGGGGCATTGGACTGTTGGGAACGACTCCATCAAGATGCCATGATAGCCCCAGTTGGAGCTGTTGTGTTTCTAAGCGCTTTACTAAGACTTAGGGCCTGATTATGACCCTGGCGGACGGCGGAGGCCGTCCGCCAAGGTACCGCCGCTGAATGACCGCACCGGCCATTTAGACATTTCCTCTGGGCCGGCGGGCGCTCTCCAAAAGAGCGCCCGCCGGCCCAGAGGAAATGCCCCTGCAACGAGGACGCCGGCTCAGAATTGAGCCGGCGGAGTTGCAGGGGTGCGACGGGTGCAGTTGCACCCGTCGCGTATTTCAGTGTCTGCTTAGCAGACACTGAAATACTTTGCGGGGCCCTCTTACGGGGGCCCCTGCCGTGCCCATGCCATTGGCATGGGCACGACAGGGGCCCCCAGGGGCCCCGCGGCACCCCCTACCGCCATCCTGTTCCTGGCGGGCGAACCGCCAGGAACAGGATGGCGGTAGGGGGTGTCAGAATCCCCCATGGCGGCGCAGCAAGCTGCGCCGCCATGGGGGATTCTAAGGGCAGCGGTAAACCGCCGCGGTCAGAATGCCCTGCGGGGCACCGCTGGCCTGTCGGCGGTGCTCCCGCCGACCCTGGTCAGAATGACCCCCTTAATCTTTGAAAAGTTGTATCTTTACTTGTGCATGTTGGATTTTTGTTGTTTTAGTCTTGTTCTATTCAGATAAATATTGGCTATTTTTCTAAACGTGTGGAGTACTTTTGTGGTGTTTTCGCTGTGTTACTGTGTGTATGTATACAAGTGAGGAACCAGGAAAGATTTGACCCCCACCTGGGGTCTCCTTCCCAGCGGTGGATGGACACCCTTTATGTCCTCAGGGTCAATTTATAAGAGAGTTCACAAATCAGACGGAGCCACCAACTGGAGGAATAAAGAGAAGTTTATTACATGGATTATAGCTCGAGCTAATACAGAGTCCCGGGACAGTCAAGTGACTATCCTACGGAGGCTGCCCCTTCACTCTGGGGCACCCAACCTTATATACACACAAAACTGCTTAGTCAGAGGACAACTCCACCCCTAACGTATTCAAGGTCCTCTACGGCCTTCAGAATATTTCAGGGATACACGTGTGGTGGGAGAAGGTACAGATACAGCTGGCAGAAGGTGGCAACGACCTGTACAAACTTGTTCTGGCAGTTACTGATTAAGCACGACAATTCTCAGAACTGTAATTGGAAAAAGTAATATGGCAGCGATAAGCAGATTGCAGCCCAAGGCTGCGAGCACAAGGTCAATCATCAAAGTTCAAGAGGTTTGTCGAGCACATGGCAACATAATAAAGATAAACAGATGCCTAGCAGCTATGGTGTATGATTAACTTTATGTACATTTTCTCAATCCCTCCTTTTGCCATTGTGAGGCAAGTTTGAACGTCATTCAGTGTCTATGTTAATGGACATAAGGTCCTTTATCTCCTGCTCAAGGGACAGCATAGCTGTGTGTTGAGGAGGGCGAACAGGCCAGGGGGCAGGGGATGCCATACAGCAACCGCACAAAGCAGGTAGGCACTATACACAAAGACAACAGGTGAGGAATACAGCAGCAAGCACAAAAAGGAATATTAGTATCTTCCAGCCCCATTGGGAAATCAAGCCCCAAAACTAGTCGGTCAAGGACCATGTTCCTTTGTTTTGGTGTATTGTGGAAGCTATCATATGCAACCTTTGAATAGCTTTATACACTGAAGGGGCATTGTCTGGTATATAAATGCAGCAGCTCGATCCGATCAAAGTACACACTCCACCATGGTCTGCCAAGATAATTTCAAGAACCATTCTGTTTTGAAGAGTAACAAGGCGGTCAGCAGCGAGGTCTGCAGTGATGTTACTCAGAGCTCCTGCTGTTTCATTTATTGCTGCTTTCACGATTCGTGTGAAATCTCTGATATCCCTACTGTTCATCATAGGGCCCCAAAATGGAAGGACTCCTTTAAAGTAGTCCAATGCTTCTTGTGCTGAGGTATCTTCTGCAGAGTCCTGTCCTGTGGTGTTGAGGACCAGCTGTGTAAGTTGGTGGTAGTAACCAAGCAATGTAACACGTGCCGGTCCAGGTGGGTACCAAGGAGGTGTAGGCATTATTACCACAAAAAAAATACGAGTTTCATGATGGTATCATGGTAGGCCAATTAGTTCCATTAAATATTACCGTAGCATTACAGTTACTGGCACCTACACTTCTATTACCACTTTTCTGAAAACAAAGTGGAGCCTTGACCTGTGTTACAAAAAATCTTCGGCCAATCCGGGGTGTGGTATTAAAGGATAAAAAATATATGTCAGTGGACCTATTTCGTCGGTCAGCATATTCTGACTTTTCTTCCTTTGTTCCATAAACTCTTGTTCCAGTGGGCCAGCATAACCGGTATAGGTGGGTGACCAATAGTCCGGAATTAGTAGCATCCATTGAGGTAGCCCAAATGGCTGATAGTTCATACCAGGTGCTGCAGGAGCCATCAAAAGAAAAAGGGAATGAAATATATGGCAACCTTCTTTGCACGGAACTCGGTAGCAAGCCACATATCCAACAATTTGTTCTATTTACAGCCAGCTGACGTTGATGTAACATAGATGAAGGTATTGTTTTCATATTCCTTACGTCGTCCTTCCTCATGGGTTGGTAAGGAAACATGGCTGTGTTCTGGAGGCAGTGGCGTAGTTGGTGAGACCTCTGAGTCAGAATCATGTATTACCCACCCAATGCAAGACAGAAGTACCAAAAATAGTATTGTTATGGTGAGACAAGCGATACGTGGGCCTAATAGTCTTTTTAAATTACTTATTTTCTTCTTTTTCCTCTTGTCTTCTTGTATAACATCCATTTCTCTTTATTGCTTGCACCACTAGCAATTCAGTCCAACCTAGGTGCTGCCCGTGACTGGTGGTTGCTTCACTGTGGGGTGATTCCAGCAGTCCTATTGACACACTCTGGTCCGCCCCAACAGTCAAAATCACGGCCCTGCAGCTATCGTCAGACTTAATACAGGGGACAAGCAATCAGTTCATTGTTAATTTTCTTATTTTCGTGGGGGGAAAGCGTATCTTGTGGACTGTGGTATGGTATGGTCAGGAAACAATTGTTCAGTGTGACCTAAATCTGAGGGAACCTCCTGCAGCACACTGTCGTTCTGTTTTTTATCACTCCGCGTAGTGTTGCTGAAATGGTCCTCAGTCGTCGGGTGGTCACCACTTTTTATTTCATCAGAGGGGACGAGTAGGGGTACTTTCTTACAGTGGGATGCATGTATCAAATTCTTAGGTCCCTCGACTTTAACTGCTGTTCGAGTAGCAAGAAGGACCTGTCGCGGACCTTTCCATCGAGGTTCGAGACTCTTTTTCCACTGGAAATTCTTTGTGAGGACCCAGTCTCCAGGTAGTATCTTGTGGCCTGGATCAGTGGATACAGATGGAAGTGCTTCACGCACCTGTTGGTGAATAGAACGCAAAGAATTAGTGAGTTCATTTAAATAGTCCATCAAAACAGGATGTTCTAGTTCTGAGTACTTGTGAGGTCGAGGGACCCCCCCAGACATTTGCTGGCCTACCCATCACTATCTCATGGGGTGACAACCCTGATCTAGAGTGAGGCGTCATTCTGACAGACATTAAAGCCAGGGGCAATGCGTCCGGACACAGTATACCGCGTTCTGCGCATATTTTTGACATCTTCAATTTAAGTGTGCCATTATATTTTTCAACTAGTCCTGCTGCCTGGGGGTGGTTAGCTGCATGAAACATCTGGTGGAGGCCCAACCCTTCACACACCCTTTTCATCACCTGCCCTACAAAATAACTCCCATTTTCTGACCAGACACACCTTGGGACCCCAAACCGTGGGAAGAACTCCTTCAGAAGTACCTTTGCGGTGGTAAGGGCAGTATTATCTT
Organism: Pleurodeles waltl; assembly: GCF_031143425.1. Classification (NCBI taxonomy): domain Eukaryota; kingdom Metazoa; phylum Chordata; class Amphibia; order Caudata; family Salamandridae; genus Pleurodeles; species Pleurodeles waltl. The sequence continues at coordinate 479,648,113 of NC_090449.1, read as the reverse complement.
TAGTAGGGTAAGCTTCTACCCACTTACTAAACATACAGACCACAACTAGGACATATTTCAAGTTATTACACCTTTCCATCTCAATATAATCCATTTGTAGTACTTCAAAGGGATACCTTGGTGGGGAAAAATGCCCAGCGGGGACTGAGGCACCCTTCCCTATGTTATGTTGTAAACAAATCATGCAGGATTGAACCAGTTGGTCAGCTACTCTTCTGATATTTTTATTAGACCAAACCGGATCAAGCAAATCACAGATGCTTTTCGCACTAACGTGTGCAGGACCATGGGCCATAGTCACTACTGGCAGAACTAATGCATCGGGTAACATCCATCTTTCCCTCTGTGACAGATCTGTCCAGCACAGCGTATTTTCATCTAGCTTGGCCTTCCCTTCTTCCCATTCCTTTCTCTCGTGTTCAGTTGCCTCATCCTGTATCTTCCTGACACTCTCTACTGTGTTCCCAAATATTTCATGGGGACGAACCTTCTCTGTACTATCTACCACATACATGTGTCCTGTCTTTGCATACGCTGTATCTTTTGCTGTTTGATCGGCTAGGGCGTTGCCCTGTCCAGTTTCATCTGTCACCTTTTTGTGTGCACTACACTTCATGATAGCCATTGTTTTGGGCAACGCCAGGGCAGAAAGTAAGTTAGTTATAAGGGTCCCATGTTGAATACGTGTCCCATGTGAAGTGAGGAATCCTCGTTCTGCCCACAAGCGACCAAAATTGTGTGCTACGCCAAATGCATACTGACTGTCCGTGTAAACATTCACATTAAGGGCCAGATGTAGCAAAGCTTTAGCGAGTCGCAAACGGCGAAAATCGCTGTTTGCGAGTCGCTAAAGCCACTTTGAGATGTAGAAATGCATTTTGCGAGTCGGAACCGACTCGCAAAATGCATTTCCGAGTCGCAAATAGGAAGGGGTGTTCCCTTCCTATTTGCGAGTCGCACTGGTATGCATTTTCATTTGCAAAGTGCAGTTACCATCCACTGGAAGTGGATGGTAACACAGGCGCAAACGGGAAGGGGTCCCCATGGGACCCCTTCCCCTTTGTGTCTGGCACAAAAATTAATTTTTCAGAGCAGGCAGTGGTCCAATGGACCACTACCTGCCCTGAAAAATACCGAAACAAAAGGTTTCGGTTTATTTTTCAAAGTGCAGCTCGTTTTCCTTTAAGGAAAACGGGTTGCACTTAGAAAAAAAAAACTGCTTTATTTAAAAGCAGTCACGGACATGGTGGTCTGCTGTTCCCAGCAGGCCACCATCCCCGTGAGTGCCCTGACTCGCTATGGGGTCGCAAATTGCGACCCACCTCATTAATATTAATGAGGTGGGTCTTTGCGACCCCATAGCAACTCGCAGAAGGTGTCTGAGACACCTTTCTGCATTCCAAATTGCGAGTTGCAATTTGCGAGTCGCTGGGACTCGCAAATTGCAAGTCGCAATTTGGAATAATGCTACATCTGGCCCTAAGTCCTTTACTTAACTCACAGGCTTGTGTTAGAGCTATTAATTCTGCGGCCTGAGCAGAGTTATGTGGTATTCTAGCTGTTTCAACTACAGTGGTAGCTGTTGTAACTGCATAGGCTGCAGAGGTAGTGCCATTGGGTAGCTTGATGCATGAGCCATCTACGTATAATATGCCATCAGGGTCTCTCAGTGGAGTGTCCTGTAAGTCCACTCTCCCTTTTGTTTCATCCTCCGTCCGGAGAATGCAGTCATGTATGTCATCATAAGAATCTTCAGTTTTTTCAGTAATTGGCAATAAAGTGGCAGGATTGAGCGTGTTGCACCTTTTTAATGTTATATGACTAGCTAAAAGTGTAAGTTCATAAGTAGTTAATCGTGCATTAGTAAGATGCTGTGTTTTTGTTTTGTTTAATAGTGCGTCAACAGTGTGTGGGACCAACAGGGTGAGGGGTGAATCCATGACTATCCCGGCCGACTGGCGCACTGCGACCGCTGCAGCGGCTACTGACCGTAGACAGCTCGGGAGTGCATGGGCCACTGGATCCAGTAGGGCCGAAAAATAAGCACAGGGGCGTTGTTTGCCGCCATGCTCTTGGGTTAACACTGATAGTGAACATCCATTTCTCTCGCTCACATATAACTGAAAATCTTTACGATAATCAGGCATACCCAGTACAGGTGCTGTGCTGAGTGTATTTTTCAATTCATCAAAACCAGACTGAAAATCATCATTCCATTCAATTTTTTCAGGACAATCTTTGTGGGTGAGATGCAAAAACGGTTTTATCAAAAGAGAATAATTAGGAATCCATTGACGACAGAAGGAGGTAATACCTATAAAGGCCCTAACCTCTCTCTGTGTCCTTGGAACCAGTATGTCTCGTATAGCTTGTATTTTCTCAGCCGTTATCGGACGTCCCTCCTTAGACAGGAGGTGTCCTAGGTATATAACCTCCTGTCTACAATATTGCAATTTGGAGAGGGAGACCTTATGGTGATGGTGTGCTAGATGTTTCAATAAGGCTACAGTATCTGTTTTACAATTTTGTTCTCAAGTGGATGCTATTAAAAGGTCATCCACATATTGAACCAGCTTCGAGGAGCAAGGAAAAATAAGGGCATCTAATTGACCCTTGAGGGCCTGGCTAAAAATGCTACGCGATTCAGTATAGCCTTGTGGAGCGCGACAGAACCGGAAACTGCGACCACCCAGTGAAAACCCAAAGATGTGTCTACTATCTGGATGAATGGGAATGCTAAAGAATGCATTCTTAAGATAGATAACAGAGAACCAAGTAGCAGAGGCAGGTATCATTGTTAATAATGTCGTAATGTCAGGAACAACAGGGAACTGGAGTATTACAATCTTATTGACTGCCCATAAATCAATAACAAATCGGAGTCCTGGAGACGCGGTGCCATCAGATAATTTTTTATGAACAGGAAGGACAGGACTGTTAAAATGATTACCACGCGTTTCTTCAATGACACCCAAATCAATCAACTGGGTCACAATATTTTTGAGTTGTTGTTCAATGTGTTGGGATAATTTGTATTGAGGAAGACGAGGCAATTTGGCATTGGCTTTCAAGTGTATGACATACGGTGGTATGTCCAAACATCCAACATCGTCCTTATGTGTGGCCCATAAAATGTCTGGCAAATCTCGAAGTTCGGGTGGAAGTGGTTTTGACAAAAATTGTGACGGGGAAATATTTGGAGTGACATGAACTCAATCCGGAGAGCAATAAATGGTGGCGTACAATTTCTTTAATAGGTCCAAACCCAATAAATTCTCACTACAGGCCAAAGTAAGAATGAGAGGGGAGCTAATGGTGTAAGGACCTATAGCAACATGCAGCGGCTGGGAGACGGGGTTAGCCACCGGAACACCAGAAAAAACCCTTGGACCTCTTCCTGTTTAACAGAACTTTTGGTGGCCCCAGTATCTACCAAAAAATCACGTGGAGTACCGTCTAATTGTACCTCAATGTGAGGGCCATTGTGCCTAACAGGAATAAAAACTGGTCCCACCCCCCTCTGTCGAAGGCTGTCCTAGTCAAAGGAGGACCCCTGACCTTCATACGCATCATAGTTGTCATTAAAATATTGACGCTGGGATGAAGCATCAAAATAATTCGGGCGGGGGGTACTGTGGGACCGTGGAGGGGCCTGCTGGCGGGGTCTGTCTGCAGGACCAGACCTACCACGTGGTCTGTAGTCCTGTTGCGGTGGGGGCATGGGGCAGCCTGTGGAGTTGTCCTTATTGGGGCAGTCATTCTTCCAGTGGCCCTCCTGCTTGCAATAGGCGCACTGATTGTAGGAGAGAGAAGAACGGGGAGGGCATTGGGACTGCCTTCTGTCATTGGGAGGTCCTTGTGACCTTGATCTGGACTGCTGTTGACGGGGCTCAGGGTAGGCCTGCTGAAATAACACCTTTGTTTTCAACTCCTTCGTTTTTTTCTCATTCTTTTCTTATTCTTCCATCTCCCTGCTCTCATAATATTGGGCCATTGTCAGTATTCCAGTGGCAGTAGAGACTGGCCACGTACTTTCACACAATTTCAATTTTCCCTTTATGTCTGGTAATAAATTGTCCACAAATTTGTCAACAAAGAGTCTTATCCCCCCTTCAGTAGTCATGTCTTGGCCGCTGTAATCAGAAAAGACACCCTCAAACCTTGTATAAAAGTCTGAAGCACCCTCGTCCTTTTTCTGTTTACAGGCGGCCAATTTACCCCAATTTATCCTGTGTGGTGCAAGTATGGTCTTCATTAAATCCAAAATACGCAGTGGGAGAGCCAATATAAGTGGGTCTGGTTTCGCTCCCCCAACCCTGTCTCTTTCTGCTGCTTGCAATTGGTCCCACGTGCCCCCTAGTTCAGCATGGTCATGCCTCCGTACTTTTTTCTATACTACTTGCGGGACTACTGCTGCCATTAACATGTCAATATCGGACAACGTCATAGTACATGATTCAAGAATTTGTTGCAATTCTTTATAATATCCTGCACTGTTCTTACGGGGGTCAGGTAAGGCGGCTTTTAGGGTATATGTTTCAGATCTTTTCCATGGGGTGTGTACCCACATTTGTTGAAAATGCCCTGCGGTAATAACTTGGCCAGCGTCATCCGTCACCAGATCTCGCCAAACCGGCGCAACCTCTCTCATGGGAAACATGGATGCCCTTATAGAAGGGCTACATGTCCACAGGCGGTCCCTATATACAAGAAGAGTAACAACATAATCATGTAGACCAGAACCAAACGGCAGCCCAGTAGAGGCGCGTTTTCGGAGGTCCACCAGTCCTGCGGGAGCTGAGGAACCATCATCCTCATATTCTTGTATTATAATGTTGCACATAAGGGTGGCTGCAACTAAACTATCCCATTGTTTCATAGTGTGGACAATCTCCCTGACCCCATAGTCATTCCAATTAGTCATCCACCTCCGTGTCATTTCTTCAATGACATCTTCCTCTTGTGAATTAGAGAACAAGTGTCCGCGCAGGGTGCGCTTTCGCGGGGTCATGGGACGGGGGGGTATGTATGGTGTCTAAACAGGAGTCAGGGGTGGGCCAAACGGGGGCCAGTCGAGGGGTGGGTAAAGTCGGGCGGGGTGTATCCTCTATAGGTCTGGTGACAGGAGGGGTGGTGGTGGGTGGCGGAGCACTCGCCTGAGATCCAACCGGGGGTGGCACAATAGGGTCACCTGGTGCAGGTTGAGGATGTAGTGTAGGATATATTGGTGGCATTTATAACGGGGGTTTATCTAACATATCGTTTAAAAGGGGGTCTTCCTCTTGTGGCTTATCCACTACTGTCCTGGAAGGGTAACACTTATCAGTTTGTAAGTGAAGCCTTCGGTCATGTTCTAAAATTTTCTGTTGATGTTCAGCTATGTCAGAGTCATATACCTTTTCAGTCACCGTCCTGGTCTTATGTCTCTGTTATTCTTTCTCTGCCTTCCTACGTCTTTGGTCTGCTTCTTTCTGCCAAGTCCGTAGTGAATCAAACATTACTGGTCTACTTTCTGTCACAAACAAACGTTCCTGTAAATAGTCTAATTTATCTTTATCAAATGTCCCGTGAATAGGCCATTGCAAATCAGAACTACCTTTGGTTCTTTTTCTCCATATATCAGACCAGATAATCGGACCTATGCCATATTTAACATATATATCATGATTCGGAGTCCCGGCTGGAGGAGCGGGGCATGTTTCCTCCAGGCGGGATTCCCTACTGCAAAGACAATAACGCAATTTCCTGCAACAACTGAACGCTGGCATTCTTCCAGTAATTTTTTTAAAAAAAATTCTTACACAGTGGTTTGAATACACCAAATGAGTGGCAAATATGCCTTTTGCTTCCTATATACTTAAATGACAACTGAGGTCAGTCTTACCACTGACGTCGATCTTTGCAAAGAGCGATAGAGACCGTACAATACTCACAGACCTATTTTTAGACAGGAATCTTTCAACTCCCATCCTTACCTGACACTTCTGTTATAGTCCAACAGTTGGGGACTCCAGTAGTTCATGGAAAACAAAGACCCGAATTCAGACAGTGCCAGGAGAGGTCGAGCCGGCTGGAAGACACACAGTGGAGATCCGCAGGTTCACGACAGAGAACAAAGCTCAGAATCTGGTGTGGGGCGCCTCCCTTGGAAATCCAATTGTGAGTCCTCCGTCACCTGGTTGGTCCCCTGGATGCCTGACTCGGGTCCCTGTTCGGGCGCCAACTGAGGAACCAGGAAAGATTTGACCCCCACCCGGGGTCTCCTTCCCAGTGGTGGAGGGACACCCTTTATGTCTTCAGGGTCAATTTAGCAGAGAGTTCACAAATCAGACGGAGTCACCAACTGGAGGAATAAAGAGAAGTTGATTACATGAATTATAGCTCGAGCTAATACAGAGTCCCAGGACAGTCAAGTGACTATCCTACGGAGGCTGCCCCTTCACTCTGGGGCACCCAACCTTATATACACACAAAACTGCTTAGTCAGAGGACAACTCCACCCCTAACGTATTCAAGGTCCTCTACACGGGTGGTGGGAGAAGGTACAGATACAGCTGGCAGGAGGTGGCAATGACCTGTACAAACTTGTTCTGGCAGTTACTGATTAAGCACAACAATTCTCGGAACTGTAATTGGAAAAAGTAATATGGCAGCGATAAGCAGATTGCAGCCCAAGGCTGCGAGCACAAGGTCAATCATCAAAGTTCAAGAGGTTTGTCGAGCACATGGCAACATAATAAAGATAAACAGATGACTAGCAGCTATGGTGTATGATTAACTTTATGTACATTTTCTCACAAGTACTCACAAGTACTTTACACATTACCTCCAAGATGAACAGGTTACTTACCTTCGGTAACACATTATCTAGTACAGACTATCAAGCTGCAGATTCCTTACATTTGAATTTCCTGGCATCAGCTTGGAATCTGGAATTTTTTGCTGAGCGGTACCCTGCGAGCACCGTCGGGTGGCGTTATTTGGATCCGCGTGGTGTCGTTGGAGCCGTCTGTGACATCACGGTCACCTATAAAGGCACCACCCGAGGACTTATATGTCAGTTCTTTTACCCACGAACGTCTACGCCAGACGTTCGTGGGTAACACAGTCATGGATAGAACCAGCAGTTAGTCTGTGAAAAACTAGTGCCCTGAAAGGGATAAACCCTAACCCTATGAGACAAATCCGCAGATCGGGGCGGCATAGGTGCGTGTAAGGAATCTGCAGCTAGATACAGTCTCTACCAGATAATAAGTTACGGAAGGTAAGTAACTTGTTCATCTGATAGAGACTTCTAGCTGCAGATTCCTTACCTTAGAATACATACCCAAACCATAACCTCGTGGCTGTGGGCTGCGGATAGATTTCCTTTACATTAAAATGTCCTGTAGGACCGAATGGGCAAAGTGTCCGTCTCTTTGGAACTGATTGTCCAGGCAGTAGTGTTTTGCAAACGTGTGCAAGGATGCCCATGTTGCTGCCTGACAGATATCCAGGACTGGAACACCTCATGCTAGTGCAGTGCTAGCAGCCTTGCCCCTGGTAGAATAACTTCTCCAGCCCTCAGGAGGCTGCTTCTTGGCCAGTGCATAGCAGATTTTAATGCAGAGAACGACCCAGCGCAAAATGGTTTGTTTCTGCACTGCCTGACCCTTCTTTGCTCCCACGTACCCCACAAAGAGTTGGTCATCCACCCAAAACTCTTTTGTGCTGTCAAGGTAGAGTTTGGGCTCAGCCGGTGAAGTCAATCCTCTTCCTTAGAGGGATGTGGTGGAGCAAAGAAGGTGGGCAGGTATATGTTCAGACCCAGATGAAATGGGGTCAACACTTTAGGGAGGAAAGAGGCACATGTTCTGAGAACCACCTTGTCTGGATAGATAGTGAGATACGGTGGCTTTGATGACAGAGCTTGCATCTCACTCACCCTCCTGGCAGATGTTATTGCCACTAAAAAGGGTCTTATGATGGCGAGCAGCTGGAGGGGACAGTTGTGTAAGGGCTCGAAGGGAGTACACATAAGAAATGTAAGGACGAGATTTAAGTCCCACTGAGGCATAACAAAGGGCGTACGGGAAAACAGATTCCTCAAAGGGCTTGTACATATATTTACAATGGGAGATTTGAACAGTGAAGGCTGATCAGGCAGCCGAAGGAATGCCGATAAGGCAGAAAGATAGCCCTTGCGAGTACCCAATGCAGAACCCTGCTGGGCAAGGAATAGTATAAAGAGAAGGATATCAGAAAGAGAAGTAGAAAGAGGATCAATAGCTCTTTCTACACAATAATGTAAAAAATGTTTTCAACGGCAGACGTATACCGTTTTAGTCGGGGGATTCCTGGCTGCCAGAATAACTTTACAGACTTCGGAAGGAAGGTCAAAAGCAGTCAACTGCCGCCGCTCAATCTCCATGCATGGAGGCGTACATTTCACAGGTCGGTGGAGAACCTTCCCGTGCTGCTGCAACAGAAGATCCTCCTGAAGGGGCAGCCTGATCGGAGGATAGATGCTCATTCTCTGAAGTGCGGATACCAGATTCTCCGTGCCCAATCCGGAGCCACTGGGATTACTTGGGCCAGGTCATTCTTGATCTTCTTGAGAACTCTGGGCAGAAGTGGTATGGGCAGAAAGGTGTACAAGAGCCCTGAATTGTAGTTGTGACGAAAAGTGTCGCCGAGTGATTGCGCTTTGGACACTCCAACGTGCAATACTGCTGACATTGCGCATTCTCTGCGGGGGCCAACAGATCTAACCAAGGCTCTCACCACTGCTGAAAGAGTCGTTGTGCCACCTCCGGGTGGAGACACCATTCATGCTCCGCTAGGCATCAACAGCTGAGTTTGTCTGCCTTGACATTCAGAGAACCTGCCAGGTGTTAATCAACCAGCGTTATGCCCTGCTGTTACAGCCATGTCCAGAGTCTCCTGACAAAGGGTCCACGACCCCACACCGCACTGTTTGTTGCAATACCACATTGCGGTATTGTTGTCTGTGAACACCTGCACCATCTTCCCCTTTACAACCGGAAGAAATGCTTTCAATGCCAGTCGGATCGCCTGTAGCTCCAGTAAGTTGATTTCCACCTCTCCCAGATGACCGCCCCATGCCAGAAGTGACCCATCTGTCACTACTGTGAGATCTGGTTGGGGAGCGCAGTTCACTAACCACCAATGCAGGTCTTTTGCAGTTCCCTCCGAGATCTGAACCATGTCGGTAAGATTCCCCTGATGCTGTGCCCACTGGAACTTTAGATCCCACTGCAGAGCCCTCATATGCCATCTGGCATGTTTGACTAACAGGATGCAGGAGGCCATGAGGCCCAGCAGCCTCAGAGGCTGTCTCACCAAAATCCTGGATAGAAGCCGAAACATCAGTATCATAACCTGAATATCCTGGACTAGATGCTCGGGAGGATAAGCACTGTGTCCAGAACAGCTTGGATGAAAGGGAGCTTCTGAGAGGGAGTCAGGTGTGAATTTGGCACGTTCACAGTGAATCCCAGCAAATGCAGGAGGTTCACCATAGTCTGAAGGTGGGTGACATGATCCTAGGGCATAGAAGCCTTCAACAGCCAGTCGTCGAGGTAGGGGAAGACTAGAATCCCACACCTGCCCAGATGAGTGCTACCACAGCCATAACTTTTGTGAACACCCGAGGGGCACTGGGGAGACCGAAGGGCGGCACGGTAAATTGAAAGTGCTCCTGGCCCACATTGAACCGCAAGTAATGCCTGTGGGCCGGCAGGATGGGGATGTGAAAATACACATCCTGCAAGTCCAGTGCTACCATCTAGTCTCCTTAATCTAGGGCAGAAAAGACCTGAGCAAGAGTGAGCATCTTGAATTTCTCCTTTTTGAGGGAGAGACTGACGTCCCGTTAATCCAGAATAGGTGGGGCGAAGACCCTTGTCAGTGTTTGGGAATCTGAAAGTAGCGAGAATAACAACCATTGCCTACATCTGACATTGGGACCCTTTCTGTGGTTCCCTTGGCCAAGCGGAGCAATAGTAAATAATCCTCCATCAGCCATTTTAATGGAGGCATGGAGGGAGGAAAAGACTGAAAGGGGAGGGAATAGCTATTCTGTATGATCTACAAGACCCATTTGTCTAATGTTATAGACCGCAAGTGAGGGAGATTAAATTGAATCCGCCCTCCAACTGGACGCGAGTGGTCTTGTAGAATCATACTGGGAGGGCTTAGGTGCTGGGCGCTGTGGAGGAGAGGGGCTGGGTGGTAGCTGACCTCTGGCTAGACCCTCTGGTCTGACGATATAATGACCTCGTCCTCGTACTAGATGTTGAGTTGACAAAAGACGGTGGCTGACTAGTGGGTGGTGTGGTACCATACCCCTTTCGAAGCCTCGAAAGGGCTGACAGGCAGGCTGCTGACGAGGGGACACCTAGAGGCCCAAGGATCTGGCCGTAGCCCGAGAGTCCTTGAACCGTTCAAGTGCCAAGTCTGCCTTTTCTCCAAATAGATGTGAGCCATCGAAGGACAAGTCCACACGTTTTGCCTGGATATCCCCCAAAAAAACAGAAGTACGAAGCCAGGTGTGGCGTCAAAGGGCCACCATAAATGAAATCTCTCTGCCCAGCGAGTCGGTTGTGTCCAAACCACACCTAATTATAAACTTTTTTTTAAATTGTTTTATTGATTGCATAGAAACAACTACAACAAACAACATGAGGTACAGTTAATGGGTACAAGTTAATTGTCGACACAATACGGTTCCATACATAAAGCATGCGTTTCAATATGTCCCTCCAGATCCCATTAGTAGGCCCACAACAAGAGACATTGTTATTAGTTAAGGGCATGGTTTAAGAGCCAAAGTACTATATGGATTAGTATTTACCAGACTCGGCCCACATGCGGCATATTCTGGTTAAGGGTGCTATGGCAGGAACTAACGTGCAATGTTAGCCAAGCTTTCATTTATCCCGCTGTCTGTGATGTGGTGATAGTTGACTTAGTTATGGGAGAAATAGGTCTGCTCTGGATGTAAGGTAAGAGCAGAAGGGGCCCCATATATCCCTGGGTCAGGAGCTAGGTGGTAGCAGTTTACCATATTCATCTAATTTTTCATGACAGTATGTAGCATCTTGAACCCAGGCAACAACAGTGGGGGACGGGTGCCTACCCCAGTGTATTTCCAATCTCCTTTTTACTAACAGGAGTAGCATGGCTGTGAGGCGCCTGCACTCGACTGGTACATGCGCAACGTGGCCTAGTAGTGCCACTAACGGCGTCCTAGACGGGTCCTGCCCAGTTATTATGTGTATGGTATCGAAGACCGGCTCCCAGAATGCTAATATCGGCAGGCATACCCATGCTAAGTGTAGGAAGGAGGCCTGAGTCTCACCGCATCTGATGCACCTCGCATCTGGGGATAAGCCTATTTTGAAAAGTTGTAAAGGGTTTCGACAGTGGCTGTGCAAGGATTTAAAGTGTATGAGTCATAATCTGTGTTTAGGGGAAAGGTGTTCTAGTTGGCCGCAACAACAGCCCCATTGTTCATTGGAAAGTGTTAAGGAGTGGTCTCCATCCCACCTTGCACGGGCATCTGATATGAAAGGCGGGCAGAATCCTGGGTGGAATTATAAAGATGAGTGATCAGGCGCCTAGGGGAAGGGGACGAAAGAAGAATTTCTAATGGTGGTAATGAGGGTGGCGCAGCTGGTAATATAACAGGACGTCTGATGGTGTGTGACTGGCGCCCTCTACCGCAGGTAGTTGTGTGTAATTGGCCATCGGAATATATACCAGCAAATTCGGAGATTTTACGTTTAAGAGGCCGTACCCTGGTGCTGTGTCCCTGAAGGGGCGAGATCATTGGGTTCTCAAATAGTGAAATAGATGGTGTATATAGAATAGGTAGTCCAGCTCGTCTACGTAGCCCCTCCCATGCCCAACGCACGCAGGCGGCCGTGTTCATTTTAGCGCCGGGTGCCTTGTAGGGGTTGAACAATGCCGTCTTGAGGGGGCATGGTGCTGCTCTATCCGCCTCTATGGTGGTGTGCGGTTGAAATGGGGTGGGGTGCACCCAGAAGTGGAGATATTGCGCTTGTACACAGTAGGTGTAGAGTCATGTCTGGCACCCCCAGACCACCCCTCGCCGCAGGTAGAGTGAGAAGTTCCCAGAATGCTCTGGGCTGCTTCCCCACCCAGACTAGGGTGCACAGATTGGATTTTAAACATTTGAGGAAGAAAGCAGTCAGTCGGAAGGGGAATACTAAGGAACAGATAGAGGTACTTTAGAAGGACCACCATCTTTGCTAGAGAGATGCAGCCTGTGAGGGATAGCGAGAGGCAAGACCATAATGGTATTGTGTACTCCAACCAGGTCACTGCCCTACCATAGTTTGCTTGATACAAAGCAATAATGTCTTGGCTAAGCCAAATGTCTAGGTAGCAACCCGGCTCTTCTGCCCATTGAAGGGGAAATTCAAGGGGGAAAGGCAGGGTCTCATCTGTAAGGGTAAATAGCACTGATTTCCCCCAGTATATCTTCACACCAGAATAGCCTCCAAATCCGATCACCTCTTGTATCACGGGAGTCAGGTTGTCACGTCAGTCACGTGTATAAGCACAATGTTGTCAGAGTATATTGAGATCACCAGGGCCCTGGAAGTCAGGCCAATGCCCCTGTTTATGTGGTGATGTCGAAGGTGTGCTGCTAGTGGTCCCATCATGATGGTGAATAAAAGAGGCGATGGCCGACAGCCCTGTCTCGTCCCCCGGGTAATCTGGAAGGGATATGAAACAGTCCTGTTTATATGCACTCTTGCCATTGGGAGGGTGTATAATAGACGGATCTGTTTTATAAATATGGGACTAAGTCCTATTCTTGCCAGAAGGGGGGGGGGAGAGGTATGACCATTCTAGTGTGTCAAACGCCTTTGTGGCGTCCAATAAAGCAGCAGTTGCCTGAATATGTGGGGCAAAGTGGTGCATAATGGCAAATATTGTGCGGCGATTATGGGATGTGGACCTGCCGGTATAAAACCAGCCTCATCAGGATGAAAGATTTTTGGTAAGAGTGATAGTAACCAGTTAGCCAGCACCTTAGTGTATATTTTATTGTTGACGTTGATGAGAGGTAGCGGCCTGTAGGAGTCGCAGCGCTGCCCTGGCTTGTCCGGTTTGAGTAAGGTAACTATCATAGCCTCTCGTAGTGAGGCAGGGAGGCACCCCGTATCTAATGACTCCTGGTACATGGCCAGGAGGTGGGGGGCCAGCAATGAGCCATTTTCCTTATAGAACGAAGTGGCGAGACCGTCTGCACTTGGGGCTTTTCCACCAGGGAGCTCAGCAATTACCTTAATTATCTCCTCTGTTGTAATGGGGGTGTCTCTAGGTAGGTGTGATGAGCTCAGTCCAGCCACACCAGTTGTAGCGTATCAAACTACTTAATGAGTTCTGGTCCACCCATCACTGAGATTGCTTGGTATAATTCTGCATAGAATGTGGAAAATACTTGTGTTATCTCCGGTGTGGTGGTAACCGAGTTGTTAGTGAGGTCAATGATTTCAGCTACATGGAAGGAGGTCGGTTAGGATGTAGTAACCTTGCCAGGGTTCTGCCCCGTCGGTCTCCCTCACCATATCTGCACACCTGAGTTTCTTAATGTAGGTACTCAGTTTCACGGGTGGCCTCGATCTTGAACTCTGTTAATTTAGAGTTAATGTCCGCTAGCAAGTCGGCTTTCCTTGAGTGGAAACAGCAACTCTCAAGGGCACGGATCTCCAATTCGAGGCCTGCCAGTGATGTGCAAATGGATTTTAGTACCCCAGCCGGCTTTGCTATACATGCTCCTCTTATTACTACTTTAAAGGCCTCCTACAGTGTTGAAGGCAATTTGAATGAGTTTGTATTATGGGCAAATAATTCAACAATCTTGCGCTAGGTGCCATGAAAAAGGGCGAGGCATGGTGTGGAGAAGCCAGAGCTCTCATAAAACTGGTGCATGATCTGATAAAGTATGGGGAAGATGTGTAACGGCAATCAGCCATGATCATACCCTTGGTGATACTATCCAGAAGTCTATACGGACCAGGACCCATGGTATGTGGAAATCCAGGTGTCCTCGAGTATATGCTGATGAGAAAGTCTCCAAATGTCTAGTAGCTGACTATCAGTCATAATCGTGCGTAACATTTTAGAGGCACGTGGGTGAAGTTCCTGGGATACACCCAATCTGTCCATTTGTCATGAAGGACAACGTTAAAGTAGCCACCCCGCATAATAGCCCGCGGGCCTTAGCTCTGCATCTTTGACCAAAGTGCAGAGAAAAAGTTTGGATTATCCGCATTTGGACCATAAACGGCCACCAACATTACAGGATGTCTTTCCAAAGAGCCTGCCAGGAGTACATATTTGCCTTCAGGATAGAGTACTGTTTGTGTTGTTTGCCAGACTCAACCCCTGCGTAATAACATCGTGACCCGCCATGGCGTAACTTAACTTGAGTATGTGGAGGAGTAACCTGAGTCCCAGCCTCTGGCTCTCAGACGAGGAGATTTGGGGTCAGCTAGGTGTCTTTCTTGTAAGAAACAAATGTCTATGTTGTGTCTGTTTAGATTAGAATACACAAATTGGGCCTTTCTAGCATCATTAAGGCCACGTACATTCCAGGTTAGATTTCCAAGTGGCCATGATGATGTAATGTGTACTATCTTGTGGTCCCAGGATCCCTTACATGTGTTTTGGAATGTGCAGACTGTGCATCATCTTGTACCTCAGCAGTGCAAACAGAGACAAACAGTCATGTGACGTAACAAAACAACAAATATCCCCACCCCCCAACACCAACCCCCAAATGTGGTTGAGGAGTGGCTCCTTTCTCCCTCCCCAGCATGCCCAACCTAACATAAAGAAAACAAATATGTGAAACAGCCTTTGGGGTGAAGTGAATCCGGCCATTGCCCAACCAGGTGGTTGGGTGGCCGGCTGCTGGAACCGAGGACCCGGTAGAGCGGAGCGCAAAAGGGACATTGCCTCAGTGCATCCAGTGATTCTTATGTAGCGGAAATCTGCAAGAGTTAGTCATTGTCACTTAGATCAGTGTTCTCAGCAGCCATCAGCGAACCACTCACCGGGCTGTGTTTCTCAGTGTCACATCTGGCGAATTTTGGGGCCGGCTTGGCATGAAGAAATGTGCTTTCCCGTCAGCCAAAATTCTGAGCCTGGCGGAGGACAATAATGCATATGGTATTTCAGATTTCTGAAAGAGTTTCATTACAGGAAGGAATTCTCGGTGGGCAGCCTGTTTATCCTACGTGAAGTCAGCATAAAAGGAGATGACATTGCTGTGGTATTGCCGTGGACTTTTTTGATGAGCTTGGCGCAAAACTGTGTCCCTGTCCTGGTAATTCAGGAGTTTGGCGATTATTGGTCTGGAGGGCGCCACGGGGGGAAGCTGGGGGCCGAGAAACCTATGGGCTCGTTCCACTATAAATACTAGAGATATGTTCTTGCCGAATAGGCTGTGTAGCATGTTACCCACATAGACTTCCATTTTGGATATGGCAGTAGATTCCGGTACGCCTGTAATGCAGAGATTACTGCAACTGAACATTGCCTCCAAATCTTCACTTTTGGCTTTTATAATGTTCAATATCTTGTCCATTAGAAGTTGCTCTTTTGTTTCAGATTGTTGATCATCTATGTCAGACATTCGAGTTTCCAAGCAGTCCACCCTGTACTCATGTGTGTCCACACGTTGTTTGACTTGGTCAAGACGGGCAGTGAGGGGGTCTAGCTTGCCAGCAATAGTTTTAAGACTAGTTTTCACAGCAAGTAGTATTTCCTTGAGGTCAAGCTCGCCAGGGTCTTCCTCTATTCAGAGACTTGTAATTGCACCATGGGATCTCTCAACTTCTGCATGACGTACGCGCTTTTTCCCTTCGAATGTGAGTTTCACCTGTTTATTGTCTGTTTTGCCCATGGTTGCAGCTGGAACAGGGTGTCTGGGCAGAAAAGGGAGGAAAGGAGTCTTCCCAGTTCGGGGATCTGTATTTTGCACAGGGTGGAGGCTGCAATCCACTGCCCCGGATGTCGCAGCCCAAAGGGCCCTGCCACTTCCTCATCCAAGGCAGGGATACGAGCAGGCCCTCAGAAGTGACCCCAGCAAGAGTAGGGCCCCGGGGTGCACCTAACCTGGCGCGTGGTTCACCTGCATCAATATGCCCAATAGACTCTGGGCCCTACACCGATGGCCTGCCAGGCTGCCATCCCGCAGGGGGAGAGGGGGCTTTGTGGTTGGAGCAGTCGCAGCGACCCCCGGGCCTCTCCTTCTCAGGCACGAGAGCCCCCCTCACACACTGGGTTCTCACCCACACTGCTGCAGTCAGGCTTGCCGAGCACTCCCACACTCGCCCTCAGGTCACGCCACAGGCCACAGCCCTCGCACTCAGCCATGGCCCAACCCAGACTGTGCCATTCAGTGCAGGTCTCTCCTTTCCGGCCTGATCTTGCGCTCCCAGGCTGCTTGCCACGCGGTCAGACCCTCTCCGTCTCTCTCCCACCCGGTCTCGTGACAGCCAATCAGTCACTCGGGACCCAGAGGTCATGTCACGGCCTCTGTCCACCAGGCGCCACCACGAACTGGGCCTCGGACAAGCTCGACCATGAGGTCCCAGGAGGCGCAATCAAGTGGCGTCGGCCCAGCCTAATATCGTTAACCAATACAGCATCTGATGATGTTAGCACCACTCAATGGGCGCCCTCAATATGTTCGGATTTGATAGGATTAACTCAGCCAGCCTGCAGAGCCCTCTAGGGAGCGGCCATCTTGCTGCCCGGTGAGACCACACCACCCGAAATCAAACTTGGCTGTGTCTCTCCCATCTTTAACAGCTTGTGAGAGAGTGACCTGCACGCCCTCCAGGCCTTAGGGCAGCATCTGCACCACCGTATCCCATAAAGTATGGGAAAAGCGGCCCAATAGGTAGGAGGTGTTAATGACCTCAATGCCAGGCTGGAGGAAGAAAACATCTTCTTCCCAAGTTGGTCCAGCCGCTTGGATTCTCTATCCATGGGAGCAGAAGTGAAGGCACCATGGGAAGTGGAGGCCTGGACCACCAAGCTCTCCCGGGTGGGGTGTTGGGTGAAGAAACTGGGATCATTAGGAGCTGGTCTATGGCGACCGCCGGTTGTCCTTCTAAGACCACTCCCATTCCTTCCCTGTACCTGGCTGATCAAAATAAGCCTCAGGCACTGATCTGGCCCCTGTCTGCACCGTTGAAGTCGGAATCTGCATCATACAACGTAATTCCAGCTCTGGATCATCTGTGATGAGGATGGGACTCACACCGCCGGTTGGCACCAGCGGAGCGGGCGCGTTGATGTCGGGAACGACGCCGGAGGAGGCTGACTGTATGCACTTGACGTCGTTCTGGATCCGGTATCGGATCCAGGAGTCCCCAACAGCACCAACGCCGAAGCTGCTGGCGTGGAATCTGATGGGGCCCCTGCCAACCCCACGAGGCGCATGGCTTCGTAAAACTCACTGAGCTGAGCAGAGGTTGCTCAGGCTCCAGGAAAGTGGGGGAGACCTGAAGTCGGCTCTACCATTGGTTCTGCAGAACCGTGCTCGGACCATCGACGTTCCTGAGACGCCTCGTCAGTCGATAGGCGAAGCGAAGTCTGCTTGGATGACGACTTCTTTTAGTGCCTCTTCCCCGAGTGCCTAAAGGATCTCAAGCGTGAAGAAGAGGACTTATGGCTCCTAGAGCGGTCTGGCGACTTCCTCATCGATTGGGACCACCGGACCTCCTAGGAGTCGCATCAACCGAAGTCGACTGCCAGGCCGCCATGAGCTTCAGAGACCATTGGAACACTACTTTGAGTCGTGGTCTCTGTCGAGGCACCAGAGACATACCTGATGATAGTCTGTCACTGACATGGCGCATTGGCATGCACCACACGGCTTGAACCCCGTCTTCCTCAATGATATCCTCGCACAGACTCAAAAAAAGCATAGACAAAAATGTCAAAAAAAGGCCTGCCAAAAAAGGCAGAGGGTAGCTCAAATCTGGAGCTGCACTTAACTGACACGGAAGGAAAATAACTGATATACATGCGCTGGGATGGTGTCTTTATAGGCGACTGTGATGTCACAGACAGTGGCGACGACGCCACGTGGATCTGAACGACGCCCCCCGACAGCGTGCACGGGGAACTGCTCAGCCAACAATTCTAGATTCCAAGCTGATGCCAGGAAATTCTAGGGTAAGGAATCTGCAGCTAGAAGTCTCTATCAGATAAGCATGACTGCACGTGCCAAGCTGCCAAACGAATAAGCAGGGGTTATCTTAGCTGTGTGGCTCCCTTACCCTGACCAGAGTGAGGATTGCTACTTGGACAGAGAGCAAACCACTGCCATCTAGAGACCCCATGTAGGAGGCTGGCTCTGTATATACTATATCAAAGTGAGAAATAGTGTGCACAGAGTCCAGGGGTTCCCCAGAGGCTTAACAGAGACCAGAATAGAAAATACTAATGCTTTCTTTGTGGTAGTGTGGTCAAGCAGTTAGGCTTATCACAGGGTAGTGCAAAGCATTTGTTGTACACACACAGATAAAAGAAGAAGCACACATTCAATGACTTAACTCCAGACCACTGGTTTTTAGATTGCAAAAAATATATTTTCTTAGTTTATTTTTAGAACCACAAGATTCAAGTTGCAGGTAAGTACCTTAAAAGTTTCGTATTCCACACAGGTATCAACAATACTTTGTTTGAAATAGGCAATTAACCTCTTAGCTGCTGGGCCTTTTCCCCCCCCAGTGCTGATCCCTTTTTTGGCTATTTGGGGTAGTTCGCGCTTAGGCCTTCATAACTTTTTGTCCACATAAGCTATCCACGCCAAATTTGCGTCCTTTTTTTCCAACATCCTAGGGATTCTAGTGGTACCCAGAGTTTGTGGTTTCCCCTGGAGGAGACCAAGAAAATAGCCAAAATACAGTGAAAATTTTGTTTTGTAAAAAAAAATGGGAAAAAAGGGCTGCCGAAGAAGGCTTGTGGTTTTTTCCCTGAAAATGCCATCAACAAAGGGTTTCTGGTGCTGAAATTACTATCTTCCCACCTTTCAGGAACGGACAGACTTGAATCAGAAAACCACATTTTTCAACACAAATTTGGCATTTTACTGGGACATACCCCATTTTTACTATTTTTGGTGCTTTCAGCCTCCTTCCAGTTAGTGACAGGAATGGGTGTGAAACCAATGCTGGATCCCGGAAAGCTAACCATTTCTGAAAACTAGACAATATTCTGAATTCAGCAAGGGGTCATTTGTGTAGATCCTACAAGGTTTTCCTACAGAAAATAACAGCTGAAATAAAAAAATATTGAAATTGAGCTGAAAACAACAGCCATTTTTCTTTATGTTTTACTCTGTAACTTTTTCCTGCGATGTCAGATTTCTGAAAGCAATATACCGTTTTGTCTGCTGGACTCTTCTGGTTGCGGGGATATAAAGAGCATGTAGGTTCATCAAGAACCCTAGGTACCCAGAGCCAATAAATGAGCTGCACCCTGCAGTTGGTTTTCATTCTATACTGGGTATACAGCAATTCATTTGCTGAAATATGAAGAGTGAAAAATAGGTATCAAGAAAACCTTTGCATTTCCAAAATGGGCTCAAGATAAGGTTTTGAGGAGCAGTGGTTATTTGCACATCTCTGAATTCCGGGGTGCCCATACTATCATGTGAATTGCAGGGCATTTCTCAAATAGACGTCTTTTTTACAGACTCTCTTATATTTGGATGGAAAAAATGTAGAGAAAGATAAGGGGCAATAACACTTGTTTTGCTATTCTATGGTCTCCCAAGTCTCCCGATAAAAATGATACCTCACTTGTGTGGGTAGGCCTAGCGCCCGCGACAGGAAATGCCCCAAAACACAACGTGGACACATCCCATTTTTTTGACAGAAAACAAAGCTGTTTTTTGCAAAGTGCCTAGCTGCGGATTTTGGCCTCTAGCTCAGCCGGCACCTAGGGAAACCTACCAACCCTATGCATTTTTTAAAACTAGAGACCTAGGGGAATCCAAGATGGGGTGACTTGTGGGGCTCTGACCAGGTTCTGTTACCCAGAATCCTTTGCAAACCTCAAAAAGTGGCTAAAAAAACAAGTTTTCCTCACATTTCGGTGACAGAAAGTTCTGGAATCTGAGAGGAGCCACAAATTTCCTTCCACCCAGCGTTCCCCCAAGTCTCCCGATAAAAATGATACCTCACTTGTGTGGGTAGGCCTAGTGCCCGCAACAGGGAAATGCCCCAAAACACAACGTGGACACATCCCATTTTTTGACAGAAAACACAGCTGTTTTTTCCAAAGTGCCTACCTGTAGATTTTGGCATCTAGCTCAGCCGGCACATAGGGAAACCTACCAAACCTGCGCATTTATGAAAACTAGAGACCTAGGGGAATCCAAGATGGGGTGACTTGTGGGGCTCTGACCAGGTTCTGTTACCCAGAATCCTTTGCAAACCTCAAAAAGTGGCTAAAAAAACAAGTTTTCCTCACATTTCGGTGACAGAAAGTACTGGAATCTGAGAGGAGCCACAAATTTCCTTCCATCCAGCGCTCCCCCAAGTCTCCCGATAACAATGATACCTCACTTGTGTGGGTAGGCCTAGTGCCCGCGACAGGAAATGCCCCAAAACACAACGTGGACACATCCCATTTTTTGACAGAAAACACAGCTGTTTTTTCCAAAGTGCCTACCTGTAGATTTTGGCCTCTAGCTCAGCCGGCACATAGGGAAACCTACCGAACCTGTGCATTTTTGAAAACTAGAGACCTAGGGGAATCCAAGATGGGGTGACTTGTGGGGCTCTGACCAGGTTCTGTTACCCAGAATCCTTTGCAAACCTCAAAAAGTGGCTAAAAAAAACAAGTTTTCCTCACATTTCGGTGACAGAAAGTTCTGGAATCTGTGAGGAGCCACAAATGTCCTTCCACCCAGCGTTCCCCCAAGTCTCCCGATAAAAATGATACCTCACTTGTGTGGGTAGGCCTAGAGCCCGCGACAGGAAATGCCCCAAAACACAACATGGACACATCACATTTTTTGACAAAATACAGAGCTGTTTTTGCAAAGTGCCTACCTGTAGATTTTGGCCTCTAGCTCAGCCGGCACATAGGGAAACCTACCAAACCTGTGCATTTTTGAAAACTAGAGACCTAGGGGAATCCAAGATGGGGTGACTTGTGGGGCTCTGACCAGGTTCTGTTACCCAGAATCCTTTGCAAACCTCAAAAAGTGGCTAAAAAAACAAGTTTTCCTCACATTTCAGTGACAGAAAGTTCTGGAATCTGAGAGGAGCCACAAATTTCCTTCCACCCAGCGCTACCCCAAGTCTCCCGATAAAAATGATACCTCACTTGTGTGGGTAGGCCTAGTGCCAGCGACAGGAAATGCCCCAAAACACAACGTGGACACATCCCATTTTTTGACAGAAAACACAGCTGTTTTTTCCAAAGTGCCTACCTGTAGATTTTGGCCTCTAGCTCAGCCGGCACATAGGGAAACCTACCGAGCCTGTGCATTTTTGAAAACTAGAGACCTAGGGGAATCCAAGATGGGGTGACTTGTGGGGCTCTGACCAGGTTCTGTTACCCAGAATCCTTTGTAAACCTCAAAAAGTGGCTAAAAAAACAAGTTTTACTCACATTTCGGTGACAGAAAGTTCTGGAATCTGAGAGGAGCCACAAATTCCCTTCCACCCAGCGTTCCCCCAAGTCTCCCGATAAAAATGATACCTCACTTGTGTGGGTGGGCCTAGTGTCCGCGACAGGAAATGCCCCAAAACAGAACGTGGACACATCCCATTTTTTGACAGAAAATACAGCTGTTTTTTTCCAAAGTGCCTGCCTGTACATTTTGGCCTCTAGCTCAGCCGGCACCTAGGGAAACCTACCAAACCTGTGCATTTTTGAAAACTAGAGACCTAGGGGAATCCAAGATGGGGTGACTTGTGGGGCTCTGACCAGGTTCTGTTACCCAGAATCCTTTGCAAACCTCAAGATTTGGCTAAAGAAACACATTTTCCTCACATTATGGTGACAGAAAGTTCTGGAATCTGAGAGGAGCCACAAATTTCCTTCCACCCAGAGTTCCCCCAAGTGTCCCGATAAAAATTATACCTCACTTGTGTGGGTAGGCCTAGCGCCCGCGACAGGAAATGCCCCAAAACACAACGTGGACACATCACATTTTTTCATAGAAAACAGTGCCTACCTGTGGATTTTGGCCTCTAGCTCAGCCGGCACCTGGGGAAACCTAGCAAACCAGCGCATTTTTGAAAACTAGAAACCCAGGGGAATCCAAGATGAGGTGACTTGTGGGGCTCTGACCAGGTTCTGTTACCCAGAATCCTTTGCAAACCTCAAAATGTGGCTAAAATAACACGTTTTCCTCACATTTCGGTGACAGAAAGTTCTGGAATCTGAGAGGAGCCACAAATTTCCTTCCACCCAGCGTTCCCCCAAGTCTCCCGATAAATATGATACCTCACTTGTGTGGGTAGGCCTGGTGCCCGCGACAGGAATAGATCACACAACGGTCAATGTTGGTCCTTACGTGAGGCAGCTGTTGACCCTGGGGTGATCCATTCCTGACGCAGGCACTAGGTGTAGGCCCTCAAGTGGGGTAGTGTTTTTATCAGGACAGGTGAGGAGTCACTGGGTGGTAGGAATTTTGTGGATCCCAGCATATTCCTGTAGTTTGTGTGACAGAAATGCGAGAAAAATAGAGTTTTTATTCAACATTTCAGCTTTGCAGGGTATTCTGGGTAAGAAAACTTTGGGGAATCCACACAAGTCACACCTCTGTGGACTCCCCTGAATGTCTAGTTTCCAGAAATGTTTGGGTTTAGTGTGTTTCTCTATATGGCCGCCGAATCCAGGACCAAAAACACAGGTGCCTGCCTTACAAAACCAGTTTGTTTTGCCATAGATAATTTTGATGTCTCCACAATACGATTTGGGTGGTGGAATTTGGGGCTGAACTAAATTGGGGAGCTCCCAAGAGAGCACTCTCTCTCTCTCTGCTTGCCGCCACATTCACCTGCTCTCTGGGTTGGGCTAACCCACTATTACCCAGTTGCACAAACAGCTTGCGAAGGGACAGCAGGACTGTCCTCATCACCTCCCTCATAATGTACTGGAAGAGGAGTTATCGAATGGGACTCCTCCGACTGAAAAATCACTCCCAGAGTCTGCGCCATTGTCCTATCCCTCAGATGCTGTCTCAGTATCTGATGTCTCAGTCTCTGATCCTATGTCAGAGCGGTCCTCTATAACCCGAGTGCAGGCAGCAGTCATCCATCAAGATGCCATCTCTGCTATTGGCTAAACTGTTGCTCTAAAACACTAGCCTACGTAGACAGTCACAAAATCGATGGTGTGTGTGAGATACGTGCAACAGTAGAGGCCACCTTACCTGCGCTTCTTCCCTCAATCAGCACGTTCTTTCAAGACACTCAAAAAACACCTTGTCACATACCATTCGTCACAGTCTTTAGCACCTCCTGCGCCCAGTCCAACAATCATTATTGGTGCTCCCACTCCCTCCTCCTCGGATTCCCTCATTATCACCCAGCAAAAGTGCCCTTCATCTCTCCATAGCCGCCCTCCACCCCGCACATACATTTCATTGGTATTATAGCGCAGGTAATGGCTGACTTTACTAATGTACACAGCTATTTACATAAAATACAGATTTGCTCTTTGCAGTAGGCATATAAACCTTCTGCGCTTCTTTATGGCACTAAAACTGCCACTAGACAAGTCTGACCCTTTTCCCCCCAGGGAAACCACACACATATTGACAAAAGTGATATATATATGACAGCCAACCACCTGAAACTCAACTCAAGCAAAACCGAAATAATCCTCTTTGGCCCACACAAAAACACCTGGGACCCCTCATGGTGGCCCACCACGCTAGGCCCTGCACCCACCCCCGCCAACCACGCACGCAACATCGGCATCATCCTAGACTCCTCCCTCTCGATGACCCAACAAATCAACGCTCTCACCTCCTCATGCTTCAACACACTCCGTATACTAAAAAAAACATTCAAATGGATCCCCACAGAGACCAGAAAAACTGTCACTCACGCACTTATCAGCAGCAGACTTGATTACGGAAACGCCCTCTACGCCGGCACCACTCTAAAACTCAAGCGCAAACTACACGCATCCAGAACTCAGCAGCACGACTCATCCTCGACCTCCCCAGACACGAACACATCTCTCCACACCTCAAATCCCTCCACTGGCTCCCCATTGACAAAAGGATCACCTTCAAGATCCTCATCCTCGCACACAAATCACTCCACAACACAGGCCCTGCCTACCTCAACGAGAGTCACCATCCACACCCCCACACGAAACCTCCACTCAGCTGACCTCTCTCTCGCCTCTGTCCCCCGTATCAAACACACCACCACCGGGGGCAGATCCTTCTCCTACTTTGCACCCAAAACCTGGAACGCCCTCCCAACCCACCTTTGCAAGACCCAAAACCTACTTCTTTTCAGGAAGGGCCTCAAAACCTGGCTTTTCGAACAGTGAACCTCCCAGCCCTTTTCCCTCCCCCCATCCCCCCCCCCAGCGCCTTGAGACCCTCACGGGTGAGTAGCGCGCTTTATAAATCTCTTTGATTGATTGATATATATAGATCTATCTATATCGGACAAAATGGCCCCCAGGGAAACCCTACAACATCTAAAAAAAATATTGCCCCCACAGGGGGTCACCCTGCCCACGGACGACCCCCTGTTTTTTTATTTCTTATTTTATTTTATTTTTTGGAAAAAAAAAGAAATTCCCCTGGGGGGTGGCACCTACCTTTTTTTAAAAAAAAATATGCCCCCGGGAGGGGCCGGCCCGTTTTCCGAGGGGGCCGACCCCCCCAAGTGAAATCCCTGGCGTCTAGTGGTGTTTCCTGGCCCCCGATCGCAGCTGTGCTGCGATCGGGGGCCAGGAAACAGTTTCAGAAGGCCTCGTAAGAAAGGGGAGAGTCTCCCCTTTCTTACGAGGCCTTTTGAAAGTTTTCCTGGCTCCCCGATCGCAGCACAGCTGCGATCGGGGGGCCAGGATACCTGAAAGTGTTTCCTGGCCCCCGATCGCAGCACAGCTGCGACTGGGGGCCAGGAAACACTTTCAGGAAGGCCTCGTAAGCTGCGATCGGGGGCCAGGAAACACTTTCAGGAAGGCCTCGTAAGAAAGGGGAGACTTTCTCCTTTCTTACGAGGCCTTACGAGGAAAGGGGAGATTTTCCCCTTTCTTACGAGGCCTTCCCGAACATGGGGAAGGCCGTTTTCCCTTTTGAAGCAGGAAGCGGCCGCAAGGCTGCTTCCTGCTTCGACGGGGAAAACAACTTTGCAACGTCAGCGCGCCTAGCGGCACGCTGACATCACAAAGGGGCGGGTGGGGTGGCGGGGGGAGACACGGAAGCTTCCGTGTCTCCCGGGGAAAGTAAAAAAATACAAATAAATCCTCGGGTGCGACGCACCTGAGGATTTATTAATACCCTTCCTGGTGTCGGCCACTGGTCGTGACCCGCACCAGGGAGGTAGTGCGGGCGTCAGCCAGTGGCCATCGCCCGCATTGAAGGGGTTAATATAGTTTTTTGAATTATTGACAAAAAGCTATTTTAAAAATGGACCCTTCATTTTTTAAACAGTTCCTGGGGGGAAGAAAAGTTAGATCTGTTTACAACACTTACAGTCTCCGGGTTTCAGGAAGTCCGCCGGTTGGAGTTCAAGTTAGCCCCAAACATCCACCACCAGCAACACAGGGCCGGCCAGGTGCAAATGTCAAAGTTGAGCAAATTTAACGTGGGCTCTTATGGAGATAAGGGTACTCGGAATCTGTTCAGCCAGCAAGTAAGTACCTGCAACCTGGAAGTGTAGGAGGCTGGCCTAGTTTGTAGTGGGTACCTTGGGTACTTACACCTTATACCAGGTCCAGTTATCCCTTATTAGTGAAGTAGTAGTGTTCTAGCAGCCTAGGCTGATAGAGGTAGCTATAGCAGAGCAGCTTAGGCTGAACTAGGAGACATGCAAAGCTCATGCAATACCACTTATAGTTACACAGTACTTATACACAAGTATAGACAATACTCAGTGTTACCAAAAATAAAGGTAGTTTATTTGGGTGACACAGTACGAAAAATATCTTAGAGGCAATACTCCTTCTGGAGGAAAGTATTATACACAATATATACACTAGACACCAAAATAAGGCAAGTAATTAGACATAGGATAGTGCAAACAATAGGAAATGCTATAGAACGCAATGGGAGAAAATAGGTCTAGGGGCAACACAAACCATATACTAAGAAAGTAGAATGCGAATCACAAATTCCCCTCTAGACAAGTGTAGTGTGTGCAGAATCGCTGGGAGAGTAAGAATACAGTAAATGTAAGTAAATTACCCCACCCCAGAGCCCAGAAAAGCAGGAGTAAAGTACTGCAAGTTTCTTTAGGACATACTACACCTCGTGATTGGGATTGTGCAGTAACCAACCAAGTCTGCAAACAACAACTGCTGGATTCCTTGACCTGAAGACCTGAAAAGAAGGGGACCTAGTCCAGAAGTCGAAAGAAGTTCCAGGAAGGGCAGGCGCTCTTTCCAACCCAGAAGAGGATGCAAAAGAAGAGTCCACGGTTGGACGAAGACTGCAGGAATGCACCCTAGGAAGATGCCACCGGGTTCCTGTGTGATGCAAAGGATGTCCCACGACGTGAAGATGGATGCAGGCATGATTTTGTGTTGGAAGTCGCCAACAAGCCTTGGTTACGACAAAAGTGCGTTTTGCGTCAAAATGGCGCTGGCTGGACCCAGAAGGGACCTGGGGGCCTCAACTCTGTGTGAGGAGGAAGAGGGGGATCTCAGCACTTTAGAGAGCCCTCAGGATGCCAGGCAGCACCCACTGGAGTCCCAGGACACAGGGACAAAGGAGATGCAAAATGCGGTTGGTGCAGCACAATAAAGGAAGGTCCCATGTAGCTGGAGAACAACTCAGCGAGTTGAGCGTCGCAGGATGGAGTGCTGGGGACCTGGGCCAGGCTGTGCAAGAAGGAATTTTGCAAATAGTGCACAGAGGCCTTAGGAGGTGAAGACGACGCAGTACACAGGGGTACCATTGCTCTCAGGGAAGGCAAGGTCTTACCTCCTCCAAACTGCGTCAGCAGGACCTCAGGACAGTCTACGTCGATGGGATCCACCCTCTGTGTCCTTAGCAGCACGCTTGTTGCTCTGAGAGGAGTCCAAGGGTACAGGTTGTCGTCTTGGAAGGTGCTTGCGTGAGCAGGGGAGTGACTCCATCACTCCACTGGAGATTTCTTCGGTCCTTCTGGTGCAGGATGAAGACAGGGAGTCCCCAGAGCGTGCACACCGTGGAAATTGTTGCAGTTGCTGGCTGGAGCTGAAGTTGCAGAGGAAAAGTAGCCCTTGTGGATACTTTGTTACTGTTAAAGTGGTTCCTGGAGCAGGCTGCGGTTGATCCAAGATCAGAGGATGAAGTAGTAGTTACAGAGGATTCCTGAAAGAAACTTGCAAGCAGAATCCGAAGAAAACCCACAGGAGAGACCCTAAATAGCCCTGAGATGGGATTGGCTACCTTATCAGGTAAGGACCTATCAGGAGGGGTCTCTGATGTCACCTGCTGGCACTGGCCACTCAGAGCCCTCCAGAGTGCCCCCCACACCTAGCAAAGCAAGATGGCTGAAGTCTGGGACACACTGGAGGAGCTCTAGGCACCACCCCTAGGGTGGTGATGGACAGGGGAGTGGTCACTCCCCTTTCCTTTGTCCAGTTGCGAGCCAGAGCAGGTGACAAGGGGTCCCTGAACCGGTGTAGACTGGCTTATGCAAAGAGGGCACTATCTGTGCCCTTCAAAGCATTTCCAGAGGTTGGGCACGGCTACCCCTTCCCAGCCAGTGACACGTATTTCCAAAGGGAGAGGGTGTAACACCCTGCTCTCAGAGGAAATACTTTGTTCTGCCTTCCTTGTACTGGGCTGCCCAGACCCCAGGAGGGGAGAACCCTGTCTGAGGTGGCAGCAGCTGTAGCTGCAGTGAAAGCCTCAGAGAGCTGGTTTGGCATTACTGGGGGGTCCATAGTGAATCTCCCAGGGTGCATGGAATTGGCTCCATAATACCAGATTTGGAATCGGGGGACAATTCCATGATCTTAGACATGTTACATGGCCATATTCGGAGTTACCATTGTGAAGCTACACATACGTATTGACCTATATGTAGTGCACGCATGTAATGGCGTCCCTGCACTGACAAAGTCTGGGGAAATGGCCCTGAACTATGTGGGGCACCTTTGATCGTGCAAGGGTGCCCTCACACTTAGTAACTTTGCACCTAACCTTCAACAAGTGAAGGTTAGACATATAGGTGACTTATAAGTTACTTAAGTGCAGTGAAATAACGTGTGTGTTGTTTCTAGCAGGTTGCAATGGCAGGCCTGTGCAAGGGTTTGTCTGAGCTCCCTATGGGTGTCAAAAGAAATGCTGCAGCCCATATGGATCTCCTGGAACCCCAATGCCCTGGGTACCTAGGTACCATATACTAGGGACTTATAAGGGGGTGGTCCAGTGTGCCAATTGAAATTGGTAAATGAAGTCACTAGCCTATAGTGACAAATTTAAAAGCAAGGAGAGCATAAGCACTGAGGTTCTGGTTAGCAGAGCCTCAGTGACGCAGTCAAGCACTATACAGACACACACATTAGGCCAGAAACTATGGGGAAACTGGGGTCCTGACCAGCAGGATCCCAGTGAGACAGACAAAAACATACTGACATACAGGTAAAAATGAGGGTTACATGCCAAGGAAGATGGTACTTTCCAACAGGAAGGCAGACCAGGGGGGATTAGAAAAGCACTGGAGGGGCCACAAGTAGGCATCAAACACACACCCTCAGCGGCACAGGGGCGGCCGGGTGCAGGGTGCAAACAGGACTTCGGGTTTCCCATGCTGGTCTATGGGGAGACCCCGGGTGTCACTCAGAGGCTGCAGTCGGGTCCAGCGGGGTGTCTCGGGCATACCACCAGTCGGACAGGGAGGAGGAATGCCTGCTGACTGATGAGGCACCGGGGGTCGGTTTCTCCAAGGCCCAGGGGCTGCGGGTGCAGTGTGTCCTTTAGGCATCGGATATCTTTCGCCGGGGCTCGCAGTCAGGGTGTTCCTCTGGATTCCCTCTGCAGGCATCGTCGTGGAGGGGTGGACCACAATCTCCTGGGGACCCTCTCTTGATGGGTGGACCACCTGGACACGGGCTGTGGGTGTTGGGTGAACAGGGGGTCAGGACTCACGCATCTGGAGTGAGATGGGAGTCCTTAGTTGTAGGTTTCTTCAGACAAAGCCGCTGTCCTCAGGAGTTCTTGGTCCTTTTGGGTGCAGGGCAGTCCTCTGGAGTTGGCAGAGGTCGCTGGGCCCGCTGGACACGTCGCTAGTCTTGTTGCAGGTTCTTTGAATCAGGACACATACCGGTAGGGCTGGAGCCAAAGCAGTTGTTGTCTTCCTCCTTCTCTGCTGGGGTTTTCAGCTTAACAGTCCTTCTTCTTTAGGTCACCAGGAATCTGGTGAGCTGGGTTCGGAGAGGCCCTTAAATCCTAGATTTTGGGGTGGGTTAGCGGTCAGAGGGAAGTAGCCAATGGTTACTGTCCCTCAGGGTGGCTACACCCTCCTTGTGCCCACTCTCTTTTGGGAGGGGGGCACATTCCTATCCCTATTGGTCCCTGTCCTCCAAACCAAGATGGAGGATTGTGCAGGGAGGGGGTCACCTCAGTTCTGGACACCTTAGAGGTGTTCCTGGCTGGGGTGGTCACTCCTCCCTGTTTTCCCTAATTTTCCCGCTGGACTTGCCACCAAAAATGGGGCTTTGTCCGGGGGGGCAGGCATCTCCACTAGCTGGAGTGCCCTGGGCCACTGTAACCCGAGGCTTGATCCTTCGAGGCTCACCGGCAGGTGTTACAGTTCCTGAAGGGGGAGGTGTGAAGCACCTCCACCCAGGACAGGCTTTGTGTCTGACCACAGAGTGCACAAAGGCACTCACCCACGTGGTCAGAAACTTACCTGAAAGTGGCAGGCTGGCACAGACCGGTCAGTCCTACACTAGCAGTGGGGCTAACATACAGGGGGCATCTCTAAGATGCCCTATGTGTGGATTTTTCAATAAATCCCATACTGGAACCTGTGTGGGTTTATTGTGCTAAGAAGTTTGATACCAACCTTCCCAGTATTCAGTGAAACCGTTATGATGCTGTGGAGTTCGTAGAGACAAACTCCCAGACCATATTCTCAATATGACTACGCTGCACTTACAATGTCTAAGAATGGAGTTAGACACTGTAGGAGCATATTGCTCATGTAGCTAATCCCTCACCTGTGGTATAGTGCACCCTGCCTTAGGGTTGTAAGGCCTGCTAAAGGGGTGAGTTACATATGCCACAGGCAATGGTTTGTGTGTATGGCACCCTGAGAGGGGTGCCATGCCGACTTTGTCTTTTTCTCCCCACCAGCACACACAAGCTGCAAGGCAGTGCGCATGTGCTGAGTGAGGATTCCCCCAGGGTGACATAATAAATGCTGCAGCCCTTGGGGACCTTCCCTGGCCACAAGGCCCTTGGTACCATGGGTACCTTTTACAAGGGACTTAACTGTGTGCCAGGGATGTGCCAATTGTGGAAACAAAGATCCAGTTTTAGGGAAAGAACACTGGTGCTCGGGCCTGGTTAGCAGGGCCCCAGCACACGTTCAATCAAAGATGGTATCAACACCAGGCAAAAAGCAGGGGCGTAACCATGCCAACAGTGGCACTTTCCTACAACCCATTTCTAACGAATTCTCATAGTCAGAACTTCTAGGTACCACACTCTGCAGGCCAAGTCTGAGACCACTAGGATGACTTGGTCCCAGTCATTCCTGATCTTCTTTGGAACCTTGGGCAGGAGAGGTAGAGGCGGGAAAGCATAAAGAAATCCAGAGCTCCATTCCAACCAAAACACAGCACCGATGGAGTGTTTCCTTGAAAATTCCAACACATAAAAGTCTGATTAGTCCGCATTCCCAGCAGTGGCGAAAAGAAGGAGACAAGATTCTCCCCGTTAGTGGGCGAAGCCCTGTGCAACTCTGAGTATAGCAGCCATTCGATATCCACTAGGCAACACTGGCTGTGTTAGTTCGCTCTGGCGTTTAGAGATCCTGCCAAGTGCTATACAACCATAGAGACGCTCTGATGATTCTACCAGTTTGAGGGACATAGAACCTCTAGACCAGGACCCAATACCACACCTTGTCCTGCTTTTTGTAGTATCACATTGCAGTGGTATTGTCCGTAAGAACCTGTACTTGCTCCTCCTTGATGGACAGGAGGAAAGCCTTTAGTGCCAAGCAAATCATCCACAATTCTGATTCTGGTGGTGCATTTCCTGCAACTGTTGTGTAGTTGGTCTAAATGTGCACTACTACTTCTTAGACTATACCCTGTTCCATTTACTATATAGTGCAGGCAGTGCTGTTGCTTGCATATACATTGATATTAAACTTTGCACTTTTCTGATGTGTGATACCTGGAGGGGGTGTATTTAGGTCTGGACTGACAATGCAGCTGTCTCCAGAATGTATGTAATCAAATAGAGCTTTCAAGTGTATTACAGAGAAGATCATGGCTCCACTCAGATGCTGGTTCATCTGAGTACAGCTTTCGATTCATAAAAAGCTGTGTGCTTCCATAGAAAAAGTTCCAAACAGCTGTGATCACTGGTTTATCCAGCTACTTGAACCAGGCTATTTATCAATCAAAGCTATAGTATTGGACCATCTTTTTTGAATTTAAAAGTAGTTTTTGCTTTGAAAGTAAACAATAATCCATGAACATCACACTGACACAGCTGCACATTACCTTGTAGAAGGTAGAAAACCAGTCTTTTACCCCCTTGCCCCCACCATTTACAAACAGTTCCATCCACATAACCATCCATGTTGTGTTGTGATCCTCTTTGCTTATGTGGTTGCACCCTCTTTTTGGACCTTTCACCCCTGGGACCGTCGCATTCATCCGTGTTATGTCCTTCTATCTACTCAGTGGCTAGTCGGCACCACCAGGATTCCAGGTCCCCCAGATCTTCTAAAACTTTTTTTCACAGCTGCTTCTGCCCCTGTATACCTCCTGCTCTAGTGTTTTGCATTGTTTCATCCATAGATCCCATTTATGTATGATGTGGCCACCTCACATCCCCACTTCTGGACGATACCTCGTTTTGGTACCATAAATCCCACATTCACCGAAATCTTCTGGTATTTTGTAAGATCCGAAGGTCCCCAGATACCCTGCAGGGCCATCTGAGGCATCAATTCAATGGAAGTTCCTGGAGCCCCTTCAATGGATGTCCTTACTTGTTCCCAAAAAAGGTGTATACCATGGCAGTGCCACCATGTGAGGATAAATGTGGCTTTGTTGACACAAGAGACAAACAGTGTGTCCCACCCTCCTGATTTTGTGGATGAGTGCTCTGGTGTAGTACGTCCTGTGGAGGAGTTTCAACTGAATTAACTGGAAGCTGGTCCTTATTGCCATCTCCGCTGGTAACCACGATGCCTCCTGCCAGTCCTTGTTGTCAATCTCCCCTATGTCCTGGTCCCACAGGTCTTTAAGGTGTGTTAGTGTCCCTTGTCTGTTCCGCATTCTTTCTAATGGAGAGTCTTCCTGGGATTCCTCCTCTGGGTCTATGCATCTACTAAGTGCACGTCTCAATTGTCTGTACTTCAACCACTGAGTGACTGGCATCCGGTACTCCTTCTGGATGTGCTCAAAGGGAACCACTTCATTAGCATTCCATATGTCAACCAGCGTACAGATACCTATTGCGTCCAAACCCTGAAAACCCTTCAGAAGGGTCACTTGTCACAGCCATGTACCTTCCCACAGTGGAGTGCAAGGTGTGAGTCTCACCCTCATTTAATCTCTTGAAGCAGATTTCTCCACACCGTCAGCACTGTGCCTGCCGCCGGGCATGCCCGCTTATTCATTTTGCCCTCATATAGCACATGCATAACGCTCTGGTCACCCATTCCCCATCTGTCCACCTGAACTGCCGGGTCCTCTCTGTCTGCATACACCCAAGTAGCCTGTGTTGCCTCCTAATATTTCCTAACATTGAGGAACACTATACTGCCTTCAGATTTAGAGCACTTTAATGTCTGCATCGTTATTCAAGGTTGTCCTCCCGCCCAGAGCAATGTTTTTACCAGGGCATCTACTCGATCAAAAAATGCCTTTGGGATCGCAAAGGGACTGTTTTGCAACACATAGAGCAGCTGGGAGGGAGAGATCATTTTAAACATGGCTGCCTTGACTAACAGGGATGGTGGTAATGTACATCAGTGTTTGACGTCCGTTTCTAGCCTTTGAATTAGTGGGTTGAGGTTTGCCTGGACAAATTAAGTGGCGTCCCCAGTGAGCTATATGCCCAAGTACTTGAACCTATGTGGTTCCACTCACTGAGGTAGTGGCAGGTTGGTATGCCGCCTCCAACCCCTCATTGGAAACAGAGAAATTTCTCCCAATTAATCACAAAGCCCAAAAAGTCTCTGAACATTTGGAACAGTTCATGAACGCGGGGCAGAGAACATTAAGTATTTGTCAGATACAGGACAATGTCGTTGGCATACAACCATAACCTTTCTTCCCACCATAGTATCCCATCCATCCTCAAATCTTAGTGTCTACGCTTATGAGTTTCCAGAGGTTCCACCACCAATGCGAAGGGCATTGGCAATAGGGGGCAGCCCTGGCTCGTGCCCCTCCCGATGCAAAACTCTCCCAGAAGTAAGCCATTTACTTTTATCCTGGCCAGCCGCTCCCTGTATAGCAACTTGACCCAGCTGACATATTTGGGACCAAACCCCATCCTTTCAAGAAGCAGGAGCAGTAAAGGCCACTCCTAGTCAAACACCTTAATGGCGTCCAACGACACAATCGCCCAGGGTGCTCCCTCCACGTCAGACTGTGTCATATTATTATGCAGGCAGTGCAAATTCAGCTTCGTCGATAGGGCATGAAGCCTGTCTGAGCTGCATGAATCAAGTCTGTTACCACAGCACAGTATGTTAGCCAGTACTTTGCAAGGATTTTGGTGTCTGCATTCAATAATGAGACCAGTCTGTAGGACTCACACGTGTGTGCAGGTTTCACTGCCTCGGGGATGAGGACAACTGTAGCTGTGTGCAAGTCTGTCTGCAGTGTCCCAGCACAGAGGGCCTCTTTGTACATCGAGAGCAGCGGCTTAACCACTCTTGGTCATTTTGGGAAAGCAGTCTGCGGGCTGGCACATGCAGCTAAGCCAATACCACTGTGATTTCTGACTCTAAGAGCAGCCTCCATGGTTTCCTACTGGTCTGGGCTCTGAGTTTTGACTGGGCAGTCTGAGACAAACCTCCTATTCTCCTCCTCTAAGGCTCTCACCCTTAGTATATAAGAAGCCGCCATGTACATTACAAACGTTGCTGCAATTTGTTTACTGCCCCTGATAATCTCCTCGTCTTCAGTTGAAGCTCCAGAACATGCATACTTTCCCGTTCTCTACTCCCCAACCAAGCCAGGAGTTTACCAACCTTGCTTCTGTTTAGCCAGGAAGGAAGTCTTCACTTCATGATGCGCCACCTCCTGGTATTCTCCATGTGTGTGTTCTAAACTTTGCTTAAGGGCCACCGCAGGGTGAGTATTGTGTTCCCTCTCCAATGTCTCTAGTCTATACTCTAGCATCTCTAGGCATTTGAGCCAGTCCCTCGTCTCCCAATTCACCTGCTATAAGTACACACCTCATTGTTGCTTTATAAGCCTCCCAAATGATACAGGTGCTTTTAACAGTGCCCCCGTTTTCTCTGAAGTAGAGCTGGTTAGCCCTATTGAGTCCTTTGACCACCTTTTTATTTTTCAAACACCATGTGGCCATTCGCCAGCCCTGAGGTTCTCTTTCCTTAGTAGTGGGGAGGGTGATCTTCAAAGGAGAGTGGTTAGAGATCCCTTGCGCTATATATTTAGCCTCCGAGAACCTTTCCAGTGTGTCTCTAGGTGTCAGAAAGAAGTCCAGTCTGGAGGACGTCATGTGAGTAGAAAGAGAATTCCCTTTCCTGCCCATAAAGTGACCTTCATAGATCCTCTAATCCTAGTGCCAAGACAAATTCCTATAGCTTCCCCACTGTGGCCTCCTCTTCTGGCGTGGTACTCATTCTGTCCAAATGAATGTTGTGCACTAAAAAGAAATATCCCTCAATTATGGCTCAAACCTGCGGAAACTCGACAAGAAGCTGGCCCAATCTATGTAAAGATGGCAACTGGAGGCCCGTTGGGATATGCATGTTCAGAAGGGCCACTGTCTCGCCCCCCTTCCCCTACCAGAGCTGTATAGCTCCTTGCCACATCCGAATATGTGTGAAGGACCTTGATATGCTAGTCACTTCCTAATGAGGAATGCCACACCTTTAGGTCTCGTTTTATGCTGTGCATAGGATAGCACTTATTTGCCCCTTCCTAGGCTATGGTGTTGGGAGTCCACCAGGTGGGATTCTTGTAGAAATAGCACCTCTTCTCTCTATCTATTGAAAGTTCTAGTCATTAGGCTCCTCTTCACCAATTGCCAAGGCCATTAACATTCCAGGATACTAGGGTTAAGTTCTGCGTCTGTGCCATATTGGTTTAATATATCCAAGCTAGACTGTCAGAACCATGTCCGGGGTGGGATGGGAGGGTTGGGGGGTTGTCCCATGGAGTGTCCATATGTGTGTGTGTGTGTGTGAGTTTTAACTATCGCCAAGAAACCCTACACTGTACCTTACTGTGCCATGATCCAGAACATGACCCCCCCACATCAATGTGTGTGCCCTTATCCAGAACAACATGATAAAGAAGCTTTGTGCACAACTTGTGCAACAGTGGGCCTTGCAGATCCTGCAACAATAGTAAAGCAATGTGGTACCCACCCACTCCACCCCTGAACCCCACTTCCACAGTGCAGACAGTCCTGCTTGTAAGGCGTGCCAAGCAGAAGCCCAAGTCCAGACCGCCTCGTTTTCGAGAATGCAGGGCCCCCTATTATATTTACAGTCCATATGTATGAGGAAGGTACTCATCTCAGACGATGCGGTCCAAGGTTATCAGGGTAACTACCGGCAGATGTTCTCCTCCTGGTGCCAAGTCGGAGCCCCCAGATTCTGTGACACCACCCTCTCATGCTGGTGCTATGGCCCTCTA
The DNA here is from genome assembly GCF_031143425.1 of Pleurodeles waltl. NCBI lineage: Eukaryota > Metazoa > Chordata > Amphibia > Caudata > Salamandridae > Pleurodeles > Pleurodeles waltl. The sequence goes on along the minus strand of NC_090449.1, from coordinate 479,611,819 downwards.
TTTTGCTTTTGTCCAGAATATCTCTGCAGTTCTTGACCTCCTCCACCACCCTCTCCTGTTCCACCCTTATCTGTGCTTTTGTCAAAGAAGTTCTGCGGCCAGAACCTCTCAGTTTACTGGTTTTGTTTGGTTGGCAGTCTGTGTCCTTCTCTGATAAGATCTCAGGCCTAGACCAGAGTCCCCGTTGTTCCAACCAGTTCCAGGCCTCCTGGGGAGAGAACAAGAAAATGTGCCTTGTCTTTGTGTATTATTCTCAATTTCACAGGTCCCTCCTTTGCTTCTGGACCAGAGTTGTGTAGTCTGGATATAGGATTACTTCCTGTGCCTTCAGTAAGCCAAAGACCATGTTTGCTAAAAATCTGAAGAATGCTGTCCTGGTCACAGTAGTTCATTTGAAGGGCTATGATGGGTCGGGGCTGGCGTTCTTGCTGGCATTCTGTGCACTCGTTCTACTGAAAAGAAAAGCAAGGGCTGTCCCTATAACAGTATATTTTTCAACCAGTCCTCCACAAATAGTTTGGTGTTCTGCCCCTCTGCCCTCTCAGGGACCTCTATCAGTTGCACATTGTGCCTTCTGAAACTCACTTCCTCGTCTTCTTCAAGGCAGTTGGTGAGGACAGTCATCCCTTTCTCCGGCGGCGCAAGCCATCTTGTGAGGTCCTGTACCATTGAGTGCGTTGTGTCCAATATTGTTTTCACCTCTCAAACATTCTCCGCTAGCTTCTTACGGTCAATTGCGAGTATGCCCACTTCTTTCACCACTGCTGTTATTTGTGCCTCCAGTGTTTGGTATATTTAATGGCTGCCAGAATCACTGCCCCTTCCGTCTTCCTGTAGGGGCACGTCCAGTCCTTTGCCTTTCACTGTCTTTGTCTTTCCCAAGATTTGTCAAGCTTTAGTCACCAGCACTGTCCCTGGTAACCAAGAAGGGACGGGGAGAGCAAAGCCACTCCTTGGAGCATCAGACTACTGCTGCATAGGGGACTGTCTCCGCTGTCCCAGAATCCCCTCTGGTCAGACTGGTACTGAATGGTGTGCTGTTTCTGCAACATGGCTCTCACTTGTCGCGAGCCAGTCCTCTTTCCCTCCACCTACTCGGGAACCCAATATGGGTAAGGCATTGTCACGTCCCAATTCTCCGTATATGGAGAGCTAGTGGGCTGTGGTATCAACTGGATATCAGGCTACCTTTGTCAGAGAGCCGGCCAGGGCTTCCCTTTGCTCCTGTTGCCACCCATGCAGTCTCCTTCATCCAGACTGGCCAGGCATCAGCGGCACCATATTTTATCTCCCGGGGCATCAGCGATTTGTTTCATCGGCTATTTCCTCCAAGCCCGGATCCCCAAAGTCGTCCATCCCAGCTTTTCTTCCCTTTGTGTATGTGTTTGGGGGGGTAGAGAGCATCAGTGTCTCATGTTCTCCTAGTATGGGGAGGGGAGGAAGAAGAGCACGCTGTTTCTTATGGCATAGTCCCCCCCAGGAATCAGCCACATCAGAGGCTGCTTTCTCCTCTGGCCTTCGTGTGATCTCAGGCTCTCGCTGTGTCTGCTACTATTAAGGAGTCACAGGTGACTGTTTCTGACCGTGCCTCGATCAGGTCGGGTGCTGCATCCCTTTCTCAGGACCTTCCTTGGCCTGAGGGGTCCAAGCATCTCCTTCTGCTGCTGTATGTGCCACTGCCCGTAGCATGTTTCTTGAGTCGCCGGCTCGCACGGCAGGCCACTCGCTTCTTGGTGTGAGGTGGAGAGACATCCAGGGCATGGAGAGCCAAGTGAAGGACTCCACCCTTGTTATGCCATTAATTGTGTTTGACCACTGGCTTTGTGTTTCACCACTGCGCATATTAGTTGTTCAATGTTCACCAGTAGCACATTACATGTTGTATTCAGTTTAGCTGCCTATTGGCTTTAACGTGGCATTAGACATTACATTTTGTATTTAGGTTAGCTGCCTACTGACTTTAATGTGGCATTATACTATTCAGGTTAGCTGCCTATTGATTTTATTGTGGAGTTGGACATTGCAGATGAGCGGTGTTTTTCCACATGGTAAACTAAGCTTGTGTTTTTCTCTCACCGAACCCTAGCATGATAAGGGAGCGCACATTTTGTTTTTCTCCTCTCTACTCAGCCTTGGGAAGGTGAACGAGATGTGGAGACTTGGCCACCCTCCGACGCTTGTTTTTCCTTTCTCCCAACTCTGATCTACAGTAGCCAGTACTTTTTTATAATTCGCCTCTAAGTGGGGGTCGGGGGGCTTTCTGGAAAGTTCTCCATTCAAAGGATATAAAACAGATGACTCTGTTCGGTAGTGGGGAATTCTGAGACTTCAGTCAGGAGCGGGTGCCCAGCTGCCTGACGTTGTCCTGTGAGGGTGGAAAATCTTTCTTGCAGTTGAACAGGAGTCATCAACTTGCAGGCATGAGAAAGATGAAGAGCAGTGATAGGCCTTACTACGGTGATGAATTTGGACTTTTATTCTTTGAAGTTATGCTATAATATAATCACATATATTTGCTGGTTACATTGCAGTTGAGAATCGCTTTGATATATTTTCCTTTCATTGCTGTGACTATTTTTAATTGTGTGCCTCCAACCTACTAATCTCTTCTCTCAGGAACTTTGTGGTGAAGTAATAATAATAAATGTCTTCTTTAACCTAAGAAGTGCATTCCAGAGATAGTTTTCAGCTCGGTCTAAAGTGTAAATCAAAACATTTTGTCGAGTCAGCAGTCTGGGAGTGGAATTGGAGATTGGAAGTGCACGATTTAAAGGTGTAATTGTTTTTTTGTTGTTTAGAGATTTAAAGGAAGAACGGCAGACCATGTTTGAAAATGCATGTGAAGTTAAACTGCCTTATAGTGGTGTGAGAAACATGTTTTCTTGTTTATCAGGATTTTCTGAGTTTTAGGATGAGTGCTTGGATAAAGCAAAAGTGTTTTCATATTTAGAAAATGCACTTTTTGAAAGAAATGATATTCCTTTTGTTCTTGACAGAAGAGTTTGGATACTTTTGTCTGCTTACAGGAAAAAGCATGAGATGTAGGCACTTGGAACATGAAAATAAGAATTTACGTGAGCAAATTAGCCAGAACAAATTATTGCAAGATAAAACTGAAATGTATAAAGCTATTGCAGGAGAATCTGGCTTTTCCCATTCCAGTAATGAGGATGTAAAAAAGGTTGGGGCCAGTGTGAGTCTCACGAGCAGAGCGTAGATCTCCGTGGGCAGAGCAGCCCACAGTTTTTGGCAGGACTTGAAGTGCATTCCTTAAAAGAGCACGAAGTTGACGATGTTATATTCAGACTGCTTTTGCAAAGTACAATGTGTAAAATTAATTCAGACAAGGCAGAGGTACTGTCGCAAAATGTGCAGTTTCTGGGAATTCAGTGGAATCCAGAAAATAGACAGATGTTGTCACAGGTAAAACAAAAGATTTTAGAGTTTCTTACTATTTGCACTAAGCAAGAGTCACCGAGTTTCATGAGCTTGTTTGATTTTTGGAAACAGTATAGCGCTCATCTGAGTAAAATCTTAACACTTTGGTACAAAGTAACTACGTAAAAACATGAGCTTGAATGGAGTGAGAAGCAGCTGCGTGCTTTTGATTTGGCAAATTAAATAATTCAACAGACTTTAGATTTGTGCGCAGTGCAAGAGGGAAACGCTGATTTACATGTAAAGCAGGAACAATTTGCCACCTTGAGTATGTGGCAGAAACAGGGGAGGACAAGGGTGCCCCTGGGGTTTTGGATTAGAAAACTATCTGACTTTGTGGAGCGATGTACTCCTTTTGAAAAACAGTTTTTGACTTGTTATTGGGCTCTAGTGAATACTGAGCAAATGACATTAAATTATAATGTAATTCTGAAATCTGAAATATCAATCATGCAGTGGGTGATGAGTTTACCTAAATTGCACAGTATAGGACAGGCACAAGAGGCTAGTATCATACTTTGGATCTGGTACATACAAAAGAGGGCTCAAGTAGGACCTACAGGCACTATTGCCCTACATGAACATGTGTCACAAGTCCCTTTACAGGATGAGGAGAGGGTGCAGGAAGTACCACAGGCAAACGAGTCACTAGTGAAATTGAGTGCACCATTTGAATTCTTGTCCCCTGAGAATAGAAAGCGTGTTTGTTTGACTAATGATTCATTGAAATACGTGAGTACTAAAAGACAATGGAATGCAGTGTTATACAATCCAGTTACTGAAAAGTTGTTGTCTACCACAGGAGAAGGAAAAAGTAACCAATATGCAGAGTTGTACAATGTGTGACAGACTTTAAAGCAAGAGCTTCCTGAGACGTGTCATTTTTACACTGATTCTTGGTTCACTGCCAATGGATTAGCCGTTTGGCTTTCCACATGGCTTGCACATTACTGGTCAATTAACTTAAAGGAGGTGAGGAGCAAAGAGTTGTGGCAGGTAATTTGGGAAATGTTAAAACAGAGCATAGTTATAGATACTAATTGTCCCATTGACTCATTAGAACGCTGGTTCAATGCCCTTGCAGATGTTAAAGAGAAAAGTGCAAAGACAGAAGTGTCAACCCAGAATTCTGACTTGGTGGGGATGGCTAAGTGGGTGCACTAGAAATGTGGACATCTGGGAGAAAAAGCCACTTACAGGTGGGCAGAGATTAGAGAGATTCACATTCCCCCAGACTTGATAAAAACTGTGATTTTGCAATGTCCTGTCTGTCAGAACACAACAGAGATCTGTCCCACAAACAGTCAAAGATCAGTTGGGGAGAGGAAAGTTATCAGGACAGATATGGCAAATTGATTACATTGGACCACTACCGATTAGTTGCGGGTGTCAATACGCCTGCACTGTAGTGGACACTTATTCTGGATACTTGATTGCTGTCCCTTGCAAATGCGTTACTCAGGACAATACTATCAGAACTCTGGATTTGTTAATGTTATACTATGGAGTACCACTCCAGATCCAGAGTGACAATGGATCACACTTCAAAGGCAGATTGGTACAAGACTACTGTTCTCAGCACAATATTGAGTGGATATTTCATATTCCTTATTATCCACAGGCCTCAGGATTAATTGAGAAAATGAATGGCTTACTGAAAGCTCAATTGCGTAAATTATCTAATGGAACTTTGAAAAACTGGAGAGAGCATTTAAATGAAGCCCTCCAGATTCTGAACAATAGACCATTAACAAATGCTGAAACACCTTTGATGCAAATGTTAACTCCAGCCACCAATACCATCACATACTGGGAAATAAAACCCATAGTGTTAGCCCCTTACAGAGCCACACCCGAAGCTGCAGGTCCTGATTTACATGCTTTTTCAAGCTTACAGACTAAAACCCCGAGACATAGCTTTGTGTGAAACAGGTGTTGGAGTAGATTCCCCCAGAGAATTTTGGGTTGATTGCTCCAGATCTGGATTGGCCCTCAAAGGTATTCAGGTTTTAGGGGCAGTGATTAGTTCAGATGACCAAGGAGAAATCAAAGTTATTCTGATAACCAGAAGAGAATCTGATGTATTCATACAGATTGGAGACAGAATTGCCCAACTTGTCATAAGTGCGGTGAATGGAGGTTTGGTATGGAAGGAGTCTACCCCAGCCCTTCTGACAGTGCAAGGAAAGGGAAGCTGTGGTGCAGCAGATGAAAACCTCAGTGCTAAAGTGTGGGTTGAATCCCCAAATGATCCTCCAGATCCTGCAGAAATCATAGCAAAGGGCCCCAACAATGTTCTGTTGATCATGAAACCAGGACAGGAAAAATGGGAACATATTCCAGCTGATAAATGTTATTTGCAAGAATGTTCATACTTGTTTCTTTTACAGGTCATACTACAGCTTTTTTGTGTCGCAAGTGTTCCGTGTGGTCTCCTTTTGGGCTTGTGCGTGTGGGGTCGGGAGGGACCCAACACCCCCAATCTCAACTTGATTGATTGACCACATCGTGCAACACCTTTACTGCTCTGAATGACAACATTTGAATTCATTTGGCGCAGACCGTGCTCAACAGATCCGATTTTTGCATGGGCGCCACGCGAAGCACTGTGGATGTTTTGTCAACATGTTTAATCGCCATACCAATGGCAACAAACATCTTAGTAGAAATTTTTAATGCTACTAATCGTGACAAAGACGTGCAAGAACACGATTTTGAAACCCACTTCAGTCCATATGAGTATTGCAGGGACTGCCAGGAAACAACCAATGAAACGTGGGATAATCTCACTCATATAATCACTTACAACATTATTCCCGGTGACGTGTGTTACTACATGTCTTGTAATTCTTGTGACATCGGAAAATGCATTCAATCACGCTTAGAAAAGAAAACATAAACTTCTCAAAATTTACTGTAGGAACACAGAGTTTTGTGCTTTTACCGAACGGACAGACATTGCAAAAATATGTCAAATCAAATGGTTTGTCATCAACTAGTGATTGCTGCCAGTCACAATTAAACATGTCAAGTTGCCAGTTGGCTGGCTGTTTTCTTGTGGAAACTTAACTTTCACTTACATTCCAGCAAACCTTTCAGGTGGACCGTGTACCTTTACATGAGTAGAACTCATGCTACATCAACTTGCTATTTTAGAGACACTATTTAATCAGTTATTATCCCAATCAGAGTATATAAGCTTCAGTTTTTCCATTGTAGGTATATATGATTTGAAAGGTTATGAGATCAATACATTAATCCACTTCCATTGCTTTACAGTGATTGCTTTTATCATTCAAACCTGATTTGCTTACAATGTTTTTTTGTGTTTTTTTTCTTTTCTTTGAAATAAGAGAAAAGTAAACAAAAGTCATTGTTCAGAGGGTGGAGATGTTATGCCATTAATTATGTTTGGCCACTGATTTTGTGTTTCACCACTGCGCATATTAGTTGTTCAATGTTCACCAGTAGCACATTACATGTTGTATTCAGTTTAGCTGCCTATTGGCTTTAACGTGGCATTAGACATTACATTTTGTATTTAGGTTAGCTGCCTATTGACTTTAACGTGGCATTAGACTATTCAGGTTAGCTGCCTATTGATTTTATTGTGGAGTTAGACATTGCAGATGAGACATTGCGGATGAGCTGTGTTTTTCCACATGGTAAACTAAGCTTGTGTTTTTCTCCCTCCGAACCCTAGCATGATAAGGGAGCACGCATTTTGTTTTTCTCCCCTTTACTCAGCCTTGGGAAGGGGAACGAGTTGTGGAGACTTGGCCACCCTCTGACGCTTGTTTTTCCCTTTCTCCCAACTCTGATCTACAGTAGCCAGCACTTTTTTATAATTCTCCTCTAAAAGAGGGGGGGGCTTTCTGGAAAGTTCTCTATTTAAAGTATATAAAACAGATGACTCTGTTCGGTAGCGGGGAATTCCGAGACTCAGTCAGGAGCGGGCGCCAGCTGCCTGACGTTGTCCGGTGGCGGTGGAAAATCTCTTTCTTGCAGTTGAACAGGAGTCATCAACTTGCAGGCATGAGAAAGATGAAGAGCAGTGATAGGACTTACTACGGTGATGAATTTTGACTTGTATTCTTTGCTTTGAAGTTATGCTATAATATAATCACATATATCTTCTGTGTACATTAAAACTGAGAATCGCTTTGATATATTTTCCTTTAATTGCTGTGACTATTTTTAATCGTGTGCCTCCAACCTACTGATCTCTTCTCTCAAGAACCTTGTGGTGAAGTGATAATAATAAATGTCTTCTTTAAACTAAGAAATGCATTCCAGAGATTGTTTTCAGCTCGGTATGAAGTGTAAATCAAACCAGCCCTCCCCTGGGTTAGTTATTCCCCAGCTTCACACAGGGCCAGGGATCAGGATATTCAGCACTGGGGCACGGTGGGCAAGAGGAGCTCAGCCACACGCTTCTGCCACTATTGCCCAATGTTGGACCATTCTTCACATACATCCTACTCTGATGGATGGAGCATGCCCTTTAAGTTGAAGCAAATGTCACTGTGAAATTATTATACACCTTCTCCTAGATAATGTTAGTGTTTGTTCCTTTCTGATTGCTATGTGTGAAGGTGTATGCTTAATACAGTGTGTGGCACGTGGATCGAATGTAGATCTACATTCGATCCACCTCAGAGAGGAATGCTGGGCAGAAGAAGGTTCAAAAGGTGGCGGCTAGGCAGATGACTGCCTGGACGTGAAGAGGTTGACATCGGCTCCTGTATTGACCCAACATGTTCTTAAAATATAATAAAAAAATAAAAAAAAGATTTTCTCAACCTTATTCGGCTTTCGTCTTTACAATGGCAACAAAGCGGACAGGAGCGATGTCAGTCTAGGTGCCGCGCCCCAGTCCGAATTTGTGTTCTGTACGCGGCTCATGCTGTTATTCTTTGCTGTTCTTCGTGTGCTGACACGTAAACGGTTCATGCTGTTTCTCTTGCTGTTCTTCCTATACGGAGATGTTGGTGCTTCAACTGAGGTATTCCCTGCTATACCCTGCTACAGTTGAAGGAGCATGGAATTCTGGGTAACAGTGTGCCCGAATTCCTATTGAAAGCACGTACAAGGTGTGCGGCAGCCATCTTTGAGGACTGGGGAGTTTACCATTTTCTTTGTTAGTTACACGGTGATAGGCACACCATTGTGCCTGTCAGATGCAACTTAACTACGGTGATAGACAAACCACTGTGTTTCTCATTCAATATAGTTACTGGAACAACCGGTGATAGACACGCCTTTCTGCCTGTCCAAGATATAACATTTTAAGCATATTTACTGGAACAATAGATTGTAAAAATGTGTTATGCGGTGACAGGCACACCTCTGTGCCTTTACTGGAGCATCGGTGATAGGCACACCTTGGTGCCTTTTGAATTGCATATTATTTTAAGCATATTTTTGAGAACACTATAAAAATAGTTAATCATACAAACATTAGGAGACAATTGATATTACCGTTTTGTTCTGATTGTTGGAATTTGTATTGTGGTGTTCTTACATATTTATACATACTGAACTATTGTATAAAATGTCTAGTATACAACCTCCACCATTTTTTTTTTTTTTTTTAATTGAACCTGGAGACCCTCCTGTTCAGTGGGAATTGTGGTTGGACTTATTTAGAGAGTACGTAGATGTATTGGAAGACGGCGCATTTTCCCCCGCAAGACATTTGTCATTGCTTAAACATCAGTTGGGAGCTGTAGGTTTGGGGGAGATTTTTAAAATCTGCTACCGGTAGAAAATGTGAATGGAGAAGATGCGTAAAAGTGTGCGTTAAAACAGTTACAGGAGAGGTATAGTAGGAAGATCAATGTGGTCATGGAAAGATATAACTTTTATTCCAGGGAACAGAAAGTGGACGAATTGATTGACCAGTATATGGCGGTATTAAGAGGCCTTGCAGTTACTTGTGCTTTTGATCATATGACATATGACTAAGTTTTAATAGATCAATTATTAATGAAGACTAAATCTAAAAACAATACATGAGAAACTATGGTCTTCAGGAGAAAAATCTTTGAAAACAGCTATTGACGTGGCAAGAGGTATTGAGATAACAGAGAGTTGCATACAACTTATGAGAAATGAAGTCAAGGATAATGGCACTGTATATGAGTGGTGATATGAATAAGGAAGGAAAAAAAGGATTGTTACATAGTTTGTTGGTGAGACTAACAAAACTGGGACGAATAACAACGTAAAAGTGTGTTTCAGATGTGGTGCCAGCTGATATTTGTGCAAAGTTTAGTGGATGTCCTGCTGTTGGAAAAATTAGCAGCACTTGCAAAAAAAAGAAAAGGGTCTTTTTGTTCCTGTGTGTAAGAGTTTTGGGAGGACAGTGAGTTGCGTTGTGGAGAGCGTGGATGATGGAATTGAGGAAGGTATGCAGAATATGGTGTTAAGTATTCAGAGTTTGTTGGTGGGACTAACAAAACTGGGACGAATAACAATGTAAAAGTGTGTTTCAGATGTGGTGTCAGCTAATATTTGTGCACATTTTAGTGGATGTCCTGCTGTTGGAAACATTTGCAGCACTTGCAAAAAAAAATGTTTTTTAAAAATGGGTCTTTTTGTTCGTGTGTATAAGAGTTTTGGGAGGACAGGGAGTTGCGTTGTGGAGAGTGTGGATGATGGAATTGAGGAAGGTATGCAGAATATGGTGTTAAGTATTCAGAGTAGTAATGTTAAGAAAAAAATCATCAGTTTCCCCAGTGTTGCTCAAGTATTGATGGTGTTCAGGTGGAAGTCATGGTAGACTTGTGCGCATGGTACACTATAATGGGGAAACCATTATTTAATCAGTTATGGCCTGGAAGAGAATTACAAAATATTAGGATAAGCCTGTGTAGCTATTCAGGACATAAAATTGTGAGTGTGGGAAAACACAAGCAGTGATTGAGTTTGCAGGGAAGAGGTGTTCAGGAGAGATTCTTATAGCTGAAAGTGGTACGACGATTTTAGGTTGGCCGCATATATGTGAATTAGGGTTCAAAGAGGACCCTAGTGCTAACCCGCCAGTGTACACGGTGGGTGCGGAATGGTTGCAGAATGGTTTGTACTCAGACTTAAAGAAGATGTTCCCAACAGTCTTTAGCAGTCAATAGGGAAGCATGAGAAATTTCCAACATACAATTGTATTAAAACAGAGTGCTGTTCCAGTGAGACAAAAGTTGAGGAATGTTCCCCTTTAATCATAGAGGGAAATTAAAGGAAATGCTACGGGATTTGTGTAACAATTATATTATTGAACCCATAGAGTGCTCTGATTGGGTTTCTCCAATTGTAATTTCAGTGAAGTCTAATGGAGATCTTAGGCTGTGTGTGGACCTGCGGGCACTCAATGATGCATTTGGGTAGATGCATTTCCATTGCCAAATTTGCAGGAATTGATGTCCTCAACTGGAGATGCTACAGTTTTTTCAACAATTGATTTGGTTAGTGCTTATCATCAAATACATTTGAATCCTGAGTCTAAACACTGCCCAGCGTTTATGACATCAGAAGGAATGTTCAAGTATAAAAGAATGCCATTTGGCTTAGCTAGTGCATCTGCAGTTTTGCAAAGGGAGTTATCCAAAATACTTTCAGATGTAAAGGGTACAAAGGTGTTCCAAGACAATATATTAGTATATGGGAAAGATAAAATTGAGCATGACAGTAACTTGAAGGCAGTTTTGCAGGCACTAAAAGATTTCGGATTAACTGTTAAAGAACACAAATGCAAACCTGGTGAGAGTCGGGCCGGATATTTAGGCCACATTTTTTTCTAAGGATGGTATTCGACCTAAAATTAGTCATGTGAAAGCTATTTGTGAAGCTCCGGAACCTACGAGTAAGGAACAACTTCTCTCATTTTTAGGATTAGCTGAATTTTATTCTCGCTTTGTGGAAAATTTTGCATCCAAAGTGGAGAATCTTCATGCTTTGCTCAGGAAAAATATGACATTTTGCTGGAAGCAAATACATGCCAAGGAGTTTGCAACTATAAAAGAAGACATTGTGGATGTATCCTAAGATCATTTGATGAGACTGCTGACTGTAACATATCAGTGGATGCTTGTGGATATGGAATTGGAGCAGTATTGTCTCAACAAAAGAAGGGGAACTCATTGGTAGTTGCATATGCATCTCGTACTTGATCGCAGGCAGAAATAAATTATTCAGTGATTGAAAAAGAGTTGTTGGCTTCTACTTGGGCTGTGCAACGATTTAGAATGTACATATGGGGCGCAAATTTAAAATATGTACAGATCACAGGCCTCTGGTTAACATATTGAGTTCGGGAGGTGGAAGGAACCTTACTCCAAGGTTGGCGACGTTGGCCTCGAAACTACAAATGTATCATTTTGAGATTGTACATTTGCCAGGGAAGAGCAATTGTGTGGCAGATGGGTTATCTCGGCTACCATTGTCACCAGGAACTGTTGAGGAGGTTGACGATGGAGAGTGTGAAGTTGCATTCACTTATGAGGATGTGATGCTCCTGCAAAAAGGGGAAATGGATGGTGAGATATCTGAATATGTGTGGATGAAGGAAATGCATAAGGATGAAATTTTGTTGAAAGTGAGGGATTTTATTTTGAAGGGGTGGCCATCAGAACGTAGTTTGCAAGGTGAATGCAGTACGTATTGGAAGGTTAAAAAAAGAGATGTCTGTGTTGAATGACATTATATTGAGAGGTGATAAAATCGTGCCACCCTATGGTACGCGTGATGTTATTGTCAAAGTGGGGCATGAGGGACATGGTGGAATGGCAAGTATTAGGAGGAAGATTAAAGAAATCTTTTGGTGGCCGGGTCTGGATGGCATGGTGGAGCTTTGGGTAAGAGAATGTGATAAATGTATGTTGAGTGATTAATCAGTGAAATCATTAGTGGTGCCATTGCAAATAATAGAACTGCCTGATGGGCCGTGGTGTAAAGTTGCGATAGATTTCATGGGCCCGTTTGTTACCTTACCTACTAAGGAAGCATACGCTATTGTCCTGATTGATTATTTTTCTAAATGGCTGGAAGTTCGTATGGTGGGCAATATAACTACTGACACGGTTATTGAGTTCTTAAAAAATGTGTTTGCAAGGGAAAGTATTCCCGAAACTATTGTTTCAGACAATGGGGTGCAACTCACTTCTGAAAATATGCAATCCTTCTTGAACAGCTGTGGTGTAACTCATGTAAGGGTATCATTGTATCATCCTGAAGGAAATGTTCAGGTAGAAAGATTTAACAAAGTGATTAAGGAAACTGTACAATTAGCTTTGGCATCTAAATCATCCTGGAAAGAAGCCATTCAAAGTATGTTATTATCTTACAGGATTACACTGGGAAAACACCTTTTGAACTATTGAGGGGTCAGAAACCATCTTCTAAATTGATTCATTGGTGGTTAAAGAATAGGAAACAAAGGGATTTGTAATGATTTTAGTATTGTTAGAAAAAGAGTGCAAGAGTATCAAGGTAAAGGTCTGAGTAGAGTTAACAATGGAAAAACTATGCCGAAATTGGTGGCTAGACAGTATGTACTTGTAAAGAATCATGGATTGATACACAGAGGGGATGCTCGATGGTCGAAGCTGTGAAGGTTTTGGATGGAGCTGTTCAACTTGAAGACGGGAGAATACGTAATTTGCGGCATTCGAGTTTTTTCAAAGCAAGTGGTATTCCAGAAGGGAGAGAGTGTGATTATCTGGATGAAGCTAATGGATACTTATGGGGAGCCGATTCCGTATTGCAATCGGATGAATTGCGCTCAGGTGGTGTTGATGAGAGTGAGCCTAGGTGTCAATAGAATAATACACTACCTATTTGGAAAAGTCAAAGAGAACGGAAGTTACCTAGACATTTCAATGAGTTTGTGATGGGAAGTAAATAGATGGTTGAGAAGAATACACTACCTATTCCGAAAAGTCAAAGAGAACGGAAGTTACCTAGAAATTTCAATGAGTTTGTGATGGGAAGTAAATAAGTGGTTATGATGGTATTTCTTGTTTGGGAAAATGTACATATGTATATTTTATTATATGTGAAAATAATAATAGTAATAAGATAATTCGTTTTTTTTTGTTTGATAAGGGGGACGATGTGTGGTGCGTGGATCGAATGTAGATCTACATTCGATCGACCTCAGAGAGGAATGCGGGGCAGGAGAAGGTTCAAAGGGTGGCAGTTGGGCAGACAACAGCCCAGATGTGAAGAGGTTGACATCGGCTCCTGTACTGAACCAACGTGTTCTTAAAATATAATTTTAAAAAAAGGATTTGCTCAACCTTATTTGGTGTCCGTCTTCACACATTAGGGCTTTGCTGGCTATGGTGGCCAATGACCAAGGCTATAAGCTAGATAGGTTTATATTGAAAACTTACAATAGGGTCAGTGAGCCTGACATTGTGAAAAGGATATGTTAAAGTCAATAGGCATTTAAAGGCAGATTGTTATTTCTCTATTAAAATATACTTAAGTATTTTTTGCAAAGAATCTCAGTTTACATTAGTAGGCAAGGGTTTTATTGTTGGTTACCCATGGGGATAGGAGACTTGCACTGTGATAATCCTGATTAGGTACTATTAGGAGACATAGTAGCTTGTTTTGCCAACTGTGAAGTTGTTTATATTTTTTATTTTGTGACTGCATGCCTAGTGGTTTGCTTGTTGACACACCTATGATCAATACAGTAGGCCTGAGTAGGTTATGGTCACAAGCCAATGATACAGATATATTATCAATTGGTTCACAGGTAAAAGTTATGTCAAGAAGCCATTGCTCTGAGGTCATAGGTTTGATCAACTGATCATAAAAATTATGAGAAAGCCAATAGGCCTGTTTACTGATTGTTTAGTTTAGTTTAGTTTATAAGATTTGTAAAGCGCATGGCGACCCGAAGGCATCCCAGCGCTAAAAGCAGCAACGCACAAATAGGAGGGGGGATCAATGCTAATTACAGAATAAACAAGTTTTGAGCTTTTTCCTAAAGAGGTGCTCGGAGGATTCATAGCGGAGCTCCAAAGGAAGGGTATTCCAAAGGTGGGAGGCCTTACTGGAAAAAGAATTGTTGCCCCAGGCTCTCTTAGATCGAGAAATGTGTGCATACCTAAGAGAGGAGGAACGTAAGTTCCTAGAAGGAGTATGCAGGGAGATCCGTTTCCTTAGAGAGATGGGACCTTTACCATGTAGGGCCCTATGGACAATGCAGAGAGATTTAAAATGGATCCGTTCTTTGATGGGGAGCCAGTGGAGGGTGGAGATAGCCAATTTGGCGGATGAATATTTTGAGGAGTGAGTAAGAAGCCTGGCAGCTGCATTTTGCACTCTTTGCAGCTTCTTTATAACATAAAAAGGGGAGCTAAGGAACAGAGAGCTTCCGTAATCCAGACGGGAAAGAATTAAGGCTTGGATGAGAATTCTTCTGGCTGTAGGAGGAAGAAGAGAGAGAATCTTTCTGAACATGCGCATAAGACCAAAGCAGGTAGAAGAAACTTTACTGGCTTGAGAGTCCATAGTAAGCCTGGGGTCAAGCATCACACCTAGAGTTTTAACCTGAGATTTGGGGGGAGGAAGAGTACTGAAGGCATCTGAGAGCGAGGGAAGGGGAAGAGGGGGGGACCGTTGCCCAAAACCAGGACTTCCGATTTTCCATCGTTAAATTTGAGTTTGGACTTGGTCATCCATTTGGCGATGTCACTCATACAGCGGGAGAGATTGGTCACCGGCGAGTCTCCAGAGCTGGAGAGGGATACCACTAACTGGGTGTCATCTGCATAGGTGACCAAGGACAGATTATGAGGGGCAACTACTCTACCTAAAGGTGACAAGTAAACGTTAAAAAGAGTGGGGCTAAGAGACGAGCCCTGGGGGACTCCACATGCCAAGGGGAAAAGGCCAGAAAAGAAGGTCCGGTCCAAGACTTGGAAAGATCTGTCTCTAAGGAAGGAGGAAAACCAAGAGAGGGCGGAACCTCCGACTCCTACATCCGATAGTCTCCGACAGAGAAGATCATGGTCGACAGTGTCGAAAGCTGCACTTAGGTCAAGCAGGATGATGGCTACGTGAGACCCTAGGTCTAAGAGCTGGCGGGCCGTCTCAGTTACTGAAAGGAGAGCTGACTCAGTACTGTGCAAGGCTCTAAAGCCCATTTGGGTGGGATGAAGAAGTTCATTGCTTTCGAGATAGTTGGTTAGTTCAGTGTTGACATGTTTCTCAAGGATTTTTGCGGAGATAGGGAGGAGGGCAATAGGTCTGAAATTTTCCAATAAAGTGGGGTCAAGTTTGGGTTTCTTCAGAAGGGGCTTAACCACAGCATGTTTAAATGACTGGGGAAGGGAGCCCGAGGATAAGGAGCTGTTAAGAATTTTAGTGAGAGGAGGCGCAATGGTGCCTGCTACCTGCAAGAGAGCAGAGGGAGGGGCGGGGTCCAGAGGGGAGCCGGATTTAATTTTGGACAGGAAATTAATGGTCACCTCCTCGTTGAGAGGGGGGAAGGAGGTTAGAGAGACTCCTACAGGAAGGGAGTCAGTGTCATTACAAATAGAGGGATCATTCATATAGACGGGAAACCCAGAGTATATACTGATGACTTTGTCCTGAAAAAAGGATGCCAGTCGATCACTGTGGGAGACGGAGGCTTCCGTCATAGGGGTAGAAATGGGAGGGGAGGTAAGGTCTCTAAAAATTTGAAAGATTTCTTTCTGAGGACATGAAGAACATTCTATTTTTCCACCATAAAAGGTAGACTGGGCAGTTTTAATATTGTGTTGATAGGTTCTGACTGATTGCTTGTAGATCTCTCTGTTAGAGAGACTGTAGTTTTTACGCCACAGTCTCTCAAGTATTTTACAGTTCTAATTGTGAAATGCATATGTCAAAGAAAAGACACTTTTAACAGTGGATTGTAATTACACTATGGTCAAAGCCTGTAGGAACTTATTTTGATAAATGAAATCTCACAGATTACAGAAGATTTTGAATGTGATAATCCTTGGTACACCCTCTAAGGAGGGATTTTACATGGTTTTGACAACTTTGTACGTTCTTGTAATTTTATGACTGTATACCTGATAGTAGCCTTGTGGGGAAACATACACTCACCTGAATACATTTCTTTGACTGGGGTCGAAATGTCGACATTGTATTAGAAAATGTGGATTGGCTTTTGGAAAAATCATCAGGCTCACACCACCTATTGTTATAGGTGCTTATTTGAGACCTCATACTTTTAACCACGGTTTGGTTTTAGTTTCCATGTAAATAGCACTGTGACACACACTAACACATAATTCACTCACACTGCGCCGTTATAAAGGAGCACCTCGATTACTTTACTTTCAATTGTGGAATTCAAGTTTCTAATAAATATGATATATTACTCCCAAAATTCATTGGTACAGAAAGTTCATTATGGTACAACCACTGTCGTGGAGGTTAATTCATATCCTTCCCCCGGAGGGACCAAAACATTTTTCTGTTACATTATTCACTTACCCAGGTCCCAGGGTTGCCCTATTTTTTCAAAATAAGTTATTCAAGAGGGTAGCAGAACTACACTGTCATATTTCTAGCTACAATCTCTTTGGAAGGTCTGATAAACGTACTTGTCTGCGAGGATTTTGGAAAATAAAATAAAAATACATATTATATAGATATTGGAGAAAGGACAGAATAAGGAGAGAAATATTATCAGAAAAATGCTGTCACTCAGAGTGCAATAGAGCCAATGGCTGAGGCACTCCCTTTGCATCCATGATAATATTCAGCATGGGGCAGCCACTTCAGAAACTGACTATGCTGCCCTATATGTGATGACATTTTCTGATCAAGTGCCATTCAAATGAAAAATAATGTTCTTCAGTGCCAGCACTGATGGGCCAATAGTTCAGTTTTCCATTCTTTTACTTGTCTTTTTCCTCGTCTTTTTATTTTCACTGTTTTAATGCATACTAGAGGGCTCCAGACAGTGGAAACAAGCTGCTTGCTTGCCGTGCATTTCATCCGAAGTGCACAACATCCCACTATTCTACAGCCTCTAGACCAGGCAACTGTAAAGGAATGGTATTGTTTAAAGTTTCACTGTTTTGTCTTTCCAAGATACTGAACACATTTGCTCTAAACGTGGCTGACATGCTGTGACGTCAAAATAATAAAAACACCACCTACAAAACTACTGCAACACGGTCACCTGCTACTATGTCTAATTATATTTTGTATTGCAAGCATATGCCTGCCATGATCAGGCGGCGGCATGTTTGCTTTTTCTACTTTTATTCGTTTATCTTGCATATGTTGTCGAGTCGGTGTGTGGGTTTATTGCATTTATATATGTGAATGAATGCAAGAGTTAGTGAGTGGCTAAAAGGGCGCATTAGTGTTAAGATGAGTGGCAGAGATAATTTATGATGACTTACTGAATGCCTAAATCCATTATTAGCTGAGGAGGCACTTTAATTTAAAAGATAGATCTATTGCGTAGTGTTGTAGGTGTAAAACGTGTAATACCCCTGTATTTGCTGCACATTTTGTAAGATCCACAAGCTTTCACAGCTGAAACTGTTTGAATGTAAAAGAGGTATAATGATTCATGTTGTCAATCCTTGTGAATCTTATGAAGCAAAGAAACAGAGTTTACAATGCATAGCAGTTATACGAGCTACAGGTACAAATATCAGCTTTATTTACAATTTTACAGATTAAGATAGCCCATTACACAATCCAGATCAGACTACTGCCTTACAATAACTGGACTTATGACTAACGAACTAAGCAATACATAGAGATCAGTGCACTAGACCTGACCTTAACACAAAACATAATGTGAATTAACTAGCTGTATACCTATTTCCTGAGGAAAAAGGAGACAATCCGCCACAATCACAAGGCCATAATGTACATTAGAAATACATTCTCTGCCTCAATCAATAAGTGCTGCCTTCATTTATGTATATCATATGCAGGAAATTCAAGCACGCTATAGGTACTCTATTAAAAATGTGAAATACTTGACCTCACAAACTATCAACTGCCTAGGTAACTATTTGAATTCAGGTAGACTGAACAATCGGTTACCGAAAAGCTATTGCATAACATACAATCAAATCCCCTTCAAGATATCACTAAGTCGGTGTTGTGCCCTTTGTATAACACTGAATGAGCTCTTCTTTAAAAAACTAAAATACTATTGAACTTGCTAGTAGTGGCTGATACACAGCTCACAAGAAATCTGTTGATCAACTCAAAACCTTTTACGGGATGGCAGATAAAGCTCTGGCCAGGATTATACCTAGTCAAAGAGGCAGAAGCATGTAAAACTTGGTGATTTATGGTACCAGGAGGTGCAAGTATTATATAATATAATGTGCCAGGAGGGTCCCCTATTTTCCCTCACAGATGTTGAAGTACTCAACTGGTTATTAACACGAAGAGTAACTTATGACACAAACAGCGAAAATAAATGTTACAGAGAAAGGATATACAAGATTTTGGAATATGATAAATTAATGGGTAAATCACAGATTTATCTATAGAAATGAGTGGCTTTGTGTGTGTAACAGGCGTGAGGAGAGATAAAGACCCAATAGTCAGGGTCTCAAAGGACGACTAGAAATGTGATTTAGTGTGTGATTATTTTTCCTATAAACAAAGACATCTCAAGAGTCACAGAATAAAATGTGTTTCAAGCATTAATTGTGCACCTCCGATTATCCATTTTATTTTTCGAAAGGAAACTCTCTGGGCTCACCACTTTTCGTATCAAGTGGCAAACATTTAATAGCTGTTCCTAACGAAAGCAAAGACACCAGTTGTAGACACCTCCGTTAACCATGACAGAATTGTTTTACCATAGACTTGCCAAATATTATTTACAAAAAAATGCAATGTATAGTACTGAACAAATGCAGATGTCTTCTGTCCCCTTGCAATCTGATCAGTGGTCCCATCAATAGGTCGCACAGGTGTCATGGCAAACGCATGTACTAAAAAGTTTCTTGCTTCACATTTGCAACAAAACTGGAGTGTGATGTAACTGAACATTTGGATACTATGTCCTAGTGCTATACAGGAGGATGTACGATCGAAGAGTTACTCACAAAAGCACTGTAGTCTGACTGACTTTCTGGAGAATTAATTTCTACTGTTCCCCTAACGATCTTTTGAGAGAATCATTCTTAAATCATACACTCTCCACATCATTAAGTTTCTACTAGATAAAGCACCAGTTTGTAATAAAATTAAGAAAGAGGTTTTTGATAATTCCTTACTGGTTTATTGTCATTTTCATATAGTATGCTTGCCACTCTCTGAGAAATCTTTATTTTCCTTCTGGGCTTTTGAACATGCTTGGAACAATAAGAAGAACCAGCCTCCCTGCATGCTTCAACTTCTACTGCTTGACAGTGGAACACAGGACGTTTGTTCTGCCATTTGATTTGAAATATGCATACAGAGCTGGGATGCCATTTGGAAGACCTAGCCCAGAAGGCTAGTTAGGTCCATTACTGCATCACTGGCTGCTGCAATTACCCTACTCCAAGGAACTTTTAGCTGCGAAGGAAGAAATGGTCCTATTTCGAGAGCCAGAGGGTGACCTTTAAAGGACCCTCAACCAATTGGACTGCCTACTGAAAATCCAGTTCCAAGACCTGTGAGTTTGAACCAGACGGGGCCTATAAAGTTAATAGCAGTACTACTGTCCAGAAATAATTATTTGCTGAATTTTGAAGTGCTGGTTGGGCGTTGTTGTGAGATGCCTCCATGAGAACATATCATCAAGAGGCCTGTCCCAAGAAATACACCCTGAAATGCGTCTGAGGACTGCTAAAATATTTACAAATATTTGAAAACTTCCTAGAACATCCCATTACAAAAGCTGAATGCAAAAAATCAAGGTAGTAGACTTTGTCTAGATAATCGGAATTTCTTGGAGTGAGCAACTTATCTTCCAGAAAAGGCAAAATCGATGCACCAGGTGGCTCCGTGGGCATTTTAAAGGAGTAGATATGTTCTTGTGCTTTTTATTTTACTGTGTTCCCCACAGTGTATTTTTCAGAATAATTTGGTTTGCTATAACTTTTGATCACTTTAGAAATATTTTAATAGCTTTGTATTTTAACTACATTCTGTTTACTTTTAAGTTATTTCTTAACAAAATGTTTATCTGGTTGTCCTGTTACAAATAACAGCGCTCACATTTTACATTTTGCTTTGACCCTGCAACCAAAAGGGGGTCATAGTAGTCTCAAAGAAATAGTCTACGTTTGTGAGCTGGACTGTGGCCCGCTGCCCAAAAGAGCTGATACTATTGTTCACATTCTTACCAATCACCTTGTGTCTTAACTTCTTATCCAGTTTTTATAAGTCTCTTTCTCGCCTTTTCTTTAACTCTGAATCACAATGACTCAAATCCAGAAACCAGAGTTACAAAAAACAATATATTCGAATCAGAGCTGTGAAATTTGAGCATCAGACCCTCCCATAGATTGTGGCTTTCATGTACCTAAGCCTCCACCGACATGTCTGTTTACTATTCCCTTTGAAATCCTTTCCATATCTCTATGAAAGTACCAGGCACAGTCAAGCAGAGGTTTGGATTCTATTTGGCAGAGTAGGAAGGGAGACCTCCTGTAGCACAAGCCCACCTTCTTGAGTTAGAGTTGTAAGATAGTTCCATTGAAGCCCATGAATATCAGTTTTACAACTGCACCAAAAGACCATGTCAGCGGAATCAAGGCAATCATGAGTGTTACATATGAGGTACTGGATACACAGTGGATTAGCAGAGGGGGTTGGTAAAGTAGGAATGCACTCGAAGAGACCTACAGCTCACTTTAAAACCAATAGGCAAGGTATAGTTTGGCTCCACTGTCTTGCAGCTCATTTGTGCGGTTGGAAAAATTAGACTATGTTTGCCGCGGAGACTACTTTATTCAGAAGACTGTGTTCTTAGCTCAAATTATACCCCAGTGAAGGTGAGGCTAGCCTGCCAATCAACAATGTCGTTGCACTGTGAGGCTGAAATAGGGTTGTTTGAAGTTTAAACAACAGTAGGAAGTGCAGTATCATTAGATGTGGGCACAACAGGCTTATCTGCAGGTGTTTTCCTCCTCACTGAGAATGGGCTCTGCAAATCCTGTTAAAGTATTGATGGCTGTGACAGATGATGTGATGAAATCTGTGGCAGCAACACTGGCTTTGGACACAGACGTCTTTCACTCAATAAGCACATTATCAACGGGTTTGGATGCTGCAAATATGGTCTTTGCAGATTTGTCTTCACCAAGCCGGTCAACACATTTGACCACAATTGGTCATATATCATTAATGTCTCTAACAACAGATATGGCCCGTTAGATCCTGACATATGAGGTCTCATCTCTACAGACATAGGGGGTTATTCTAACTTTGGAGGAGTGTTAATCCGTCC
Organism: Pleurodeles waltl; assembly: GCF_031143425.1. Taxonomy (NCBI): domain Eukaryota; kingdom Metazoa; phylum Chordata; class Amphibia; order Caudata; family Salamandridae; genus Pleurodeles; species Pleurodeles waltl. The sequence continues at coordinate 479,589,945 of NC_090449.1, read as the reverse complement.
CAAAAGTGACGGTAAAGTGACGGATATACCACCAGCCGTATTACGAGTTCCATAGGATATAATGGACTCGTAATACGGCTGGTGGTAAATCCGTCACTTTTCCGTCACTTTTGGGACGGATTAACACCTCCTCCAAAGTTAGAATAACCCCCATAGTTGCTGCAGACAGTCATAACATGTATGGTCAAGACAAAACTGATTTCAGGAGGGGTGTCTGCTGAAGGAAGGTTCAGAGCAAGTATGTTCTAACAATATCCGTCAGCACCCACATCCACTTGAATCAGGCATGTCCTCACTAAGTCTTATACCAGGCACTGCCACAATAGGTATGGTATTGTAAAGCTCTGTCATCGTAGCTGTGCCAGCATCAGCTGTAAGAGAAGGACATTCGGCTGAATTAAGTGTGGTTGCAGCAGAGTTGGACAAAGCAAGCATGCATCTAGCAGAATTTCCCTCTGTAACATTGGTATCAATTAGCTCATTCACAGCATGCACAGGAGGCTTCATATCTACAGACATTTTTGCTGCCCCAGGGATTGCAGTATGCATGTTTAGAGTTGGCATAGCATCATTAAGCCCAGGCGTAGCTTGCTCAGTTTCAAGTGACTTGGTTGCCATAGCTTGGACCGTAACAGAGACCATCATAGCAGACTCGTCACAAAGTTGATGCACAGGTCTGGCCACTTTAGGTACGGCATCATTAAACTCTGTCACAGCACACTTGGGCATATCATGCATGATCACTGCAGGCAAGACAAGAGGCACATTTGTAGTAGGTGTGTACTCACAATCCCCATTTGCAATGTGAGTTTCCCTATGTTTTTCAAAGTCAAACCTTGTTTTAAATGTCTCTCCACATTGCTGACAGGGCCTCTGCCTTTTGCTCAAATGCCACCAGCTCTGATGTCTTCTGAAGAGAGCCTCATATTTGAAGCCCATTGCACAGTGCACACACCAGAATGAGGAAATCACACATGACTGTGAAGTGGTTCCCTGATCAGGAACCCCAGATGCATTAGGTATGTAGGTGGTATGGCTTACAGTGGATGTAGAAATAGCATCAGACACCATAACAACAGGAAATTTCATTTGAGAGTTGCCTACAGGTACCTCTGCAGCTGATTTAGATGCCAACGTTTTAGTTGAAAATGCTTTTAGTGCAGTCCGCTTGGCTACAGCAACCAGCTTCATAGCAGCTGAAATAGTAGCTACAGAAAAGTTCAAACGAGTAACGGCTGCGGCAGGGGAGTTAATTGTTTTCACAGTGACATCATGCATGCCACAAAGCCCCTCATCTCTATGGGTTCTCCAGTGCTTTTCAAAATCAAATTTTGTGCTAAATTTCTTACCACACTGCCAGCATGGCCTTGGCCTTTTGCTCATGTGCCACAACCTATGATGTTCACTGAACATAGATTCATCTTTCCAGCCTAACCCACAGTCTGCGCACCAAAAGGATTTTTCTGAAGCGGAAATCTCACCAGACTCTGAAGATGCTTTCTGGGTGTGATTGGCAGATGTGTGCATGACGTGGGTTTCCAGGGGGTCTGCAAGGCTGGTAATTAGATTACAGCTTTCTCCAAATTTAACAGAAGCTTTTAAGTCAGTAGAGGGCATAAGAGTAAGTTCTTTTATGGTAGCTGGAGGAAACTTCAAAAGTGGGATAGCCTCAACAAGCATTTGACTATCAGATTTGGCTCCAGGAATACTGTTTAAAGAGGATGTCATTGCAGACAGCTCGGCTACAGCAACTTGCTTCTCAACTGAAGGAGTAGCATCTGCAGTCGTAGTCACACAAGGCATTGTCACATCAGATGTGGTTGCAGCACGCTGCTGCCCAAAGTGCTCACTTTTATTAACAGCTAGTGCACTCTCCAAGTTCAGCCTGTTCTTACAGTAGATTTTTTGGTGCACAAAGATGCCTTGCTCACGGGAGAGACTTTCCCCCCAGTCTGTATGCGACAACTGCTTATCCCTATTGTGGCTGATACGATGCAAAAGAAGGCTCTTTTTGTGACTGAAGCTTTTCCCACACGCTTCACAAGAAAATAGACTCTCATCAGTGTGAGTTCGCTGGTGGGCCATCAGTTGACATTTTTGTTTGTAGCTTTTCTTGCACTTGTAGCATGAAAACGGCCTATCCATTGAGTGAATCTTCTCATGCATTAAGTAGTTTCTCTTCCCAGTGAAGTTTTTGTCACACACAGTGCAAGTGAACAAACCTGTAATGCTGTGTGTTTTCTGGTGCCGCTCCATGTCTAGCCTATGTCGGAATACTTTTGCACATTCAGGAAACATACACTGAACTTCTCCAGTATGAGTTTTCATGTGAACTTTAAGAGTATGCTTAAGCCAGTATCTTTTCCCACATTCAACACACAAAAATGGCTTCTCTCCTGTGTGCAAGACCTCGTGAGGCGCAAGGTCAGACTTAATGCTGATGGTACTCTCAGGCTTAGAACACTTTAAGACCTCCCCTGCTGCATGTATTTTAAGGTGTATGAGCAATGCACTCCTCCAGAAAAATCTCTTATCACACTGGTCACACTGGTATGTCTTCTCTCTGGAATGCATTCTCTTCTTGTGGTTCTCAAAGACATTGCTTGTTTTGAAGGCTTTTCCACACTCCATACATATGAAGGACTTTTCTGCTACATGAGTTTTCCGATGCGTGCTGAGGGCACTGCTCCAGGAAAACCTTTTGTGGCACTCACTGCATTGGTAAGGCTTCACACCTGTGTGCATGACCTGATGACGTTTAAGCTCTGACTTGTGAATAAAGGATTTGCCACACTCAAGACATGTGAATGCTTTCACTCCAGCATGGAGTTTACGGTGCATGCTGAGAGCACTGTGGCTGGAAAACCTTTTGTTGCACTGGCCACACTGATAAGCTTTTTCTCCCGTATGGCGCATTTTGTGGTATACAAATATGCTCCTCCATTTAAAGGATTTTCCACATTCTTCACACTTGTATGGCATCTCACCGGTGTGGACACGGCTGTGCATTGTTAGGGAGGACTTCAAGGCAAACGACTTACCGCATTCCGTGCATGTGTTCTCATCTGTGTGTGTCTTTAGGCGACCCCACAAAGTCCTGTTGCACATGTTCTCACCTGTATGTGTCCTTATGTGGCTCCACAAAGCCCTGTTGCATTTGAAGGCTTTCCTGCACTCGATGCAACTGTAGTTTTTTGAGTCAGTGTGGCTGCGTTCATGTAGCAACTGTTTCAACTCGTGACTGAAGCACTGCCCACAAATGGTGCACTTATAGTGCCTATCATCTTCACTTGAGTTCTTGCAGTTGAGGTATTTAATTTCCTTGGCTGTGTCCTTTACAGCAGAGGTCTCCATTAAATTTGCTTTTCCCAAATTTGTACTTTGCTGTAAGTTCTCTTCTATCTTACAGCGGTCTACGGATTGGTGTCTTCTCAATGCATAATTACTACAGAAGCCTCTCCCACACTTAGAACACTCAAATGGAGTATGTCCTGTATGGATCATCTCATGCTTTCTCAGACTGATTTTCCGGTTGAACCCTTCCCCACATTCCTCACAGCTGTACCACTTCTCACCAGTGTGGACCTGTTCATGGGCTTTCAGGTTACTCTCAGTTTTGAAGGTTTGTCCACACGTGGCACACTTAAAAGGCCTTTCTGCCTGATAGCTGCACTGGTGGATGATAAGACTGGTCTCCCACTCGAAAGTCCTTTTGCATTTACTGCATGTAAAAGTGCTCTCCGTTTCTTGTTTATGCTGTTTCTGACCTCTGTTGTGTTGTCTCTGGTGGCGCTGCAGGGATTTCTCACAGCCAAAGATCTTCCAGCATTGCCTGCAGCTGAAGCACTTCTCACCTGAGTGGATCCGCTCATGTACCACGAGATTGTTGTTGTATTTGAATTCTTGGTCACAGATTTTGCACTTGAGAGGAGAATTCTTCACTTTTTTGTGATCTGGTGCTTTCTGGTGGACTTTCTGATGACTCTTCAAACTCTCCTTGACAGTAAAGCCTTTACCACAATCAGGACACACAAAAGGCTTCTCATTGGAGTGTGTCAAACGATGTGTCACAAGATTCTTCTTACAGTTGAAGCCTTTACCACATTCTTCACATACAAATGATCCTGCTAATGTATGAATTTTATTATGTCCCAGAAGACAACCATATTGTTTGAATGCGGCTCCACACACAGTACATTTGAAAGGTCTCTCTGTTGAGTGGATTCTCTTATGTTTCAACAGCACAGACTTAAATTTGAAACTTTTACCACATTCATCACAGGTATGTATCCTAATCTTTTTTTGCTGAATTTCCTTTTCTGCAGAGTGCTTAGTCAAATTGGTACGTTCCCTCTTGCGAGGAACATATGTACCTGAGGAACTTCCGTCAAGCTTTCCCTGTTTAAAACTTAGAGTTTCCCTTTCACAAGGAGTGCATAAATCTGTAGAGCTACCAGGCAATCCTTTCTCAACAGGGTTCTCTTTTACATTCAAGGGTACATGTTCACAGCTAGATGAATCTGCCAAGTTTTGTATACTTGCTAAGTGATGCGTAAGGCTGTAAGGTAGAGTTCTACCTTCTTTCTCATTGGGAATCAAAGACAATACTGAGAGGCCTGCGTCAATTTGTGACTCTGCAAAGTGTCCTTTAGCAATTTTTTGTTGTATGACATTTTCAGTTAGGCTCCAGAGCTCTCTCTCACATAACTTCCAAAGTTCTTTGTCACCAAGAGGAGATGAGAGATCTGAGCCCTGTGAAGAGCTGCCCTGCTGTGACATGTTTTCTAGAAGGTTCTCTGGATCCTTTGAACAAAATATGGATAATCCGGATGAGCTTCCAGGACACTTTGCTTCATTTAGCTGCTCCTTAGTTTCTAGAAACCATACAGTGCCTCATCACACAAGAGATCATAACTGCAGCATTCCATCACCAAACTGTATTCTGGTTTCAGCTGTTTTGAGGCCTTTTCTTGAATTTTCATATTTAAAAGCACTGAAACACGAACACCTGCAGACACAAAGTTACATGTAATTAAAAAAAAAAAATCATAATAGTATTTCCCCTCATACACAAATATATCACATTAAAGAGATCCTCCAGAATCAGAATGAGAAAGTGAGGGAATAAGTAGATTAACAACACTTCAGGGATGCAATATATACACAGCAGAAATATGAGGGTTGCAGATTCTGAGAATATTATAGGTACATCAAAACGTCTGTGCTAAAACAAATTCAGTATTGTATGAAACAAACTTTACATCTCAAAGGCACCACTATCAGCGAGCACACAAATCATTTTGAGTAATACGCAGAAATGTACTTAAAGCACCACAGTTAAAGTGAAGTGAATTTCTGGCAGTTTAAACCAAATACATCATAAACCTTTTACAAAAGTCTACCCGGAGACATAGTTTTCTGTTAAACTCTGCGCCCAGCCCTCCACCGGAAGCAAATACTAGCTATGCATTTCCTATGGGGTGGCCGCTGGGCCTGACCATCACCTGGACCTGTACTTCCTTCATGATTTGCTGAACCTGTCAAGGGGTCTGTGGACCTTCAAAGTCGTATGGCCTTGTTTTGGCATTCTTCAGACCTGTCACTAGGTCTGCGATCCACGCAGAATGCCGAACAAGGGAACAGGACCTCCTTGATGGGCCTGCAGACCACAAAGCTGGGCTCGAGGACATCTAAACCAAGAACTCAGGGTATGCAAAAGCTGAAGCACAATCCATTGAAAAAAAAAAAAACTTTTAACACATGGATGAGGCCTTGCATAATGGCAGACACAACATTTTTTTAAGGTGTGGCGGGCAAATTACAGAGGTTGCGATCTGCAAACTACATTTTGTTTTTGCTGACCCAAAATGGACACTGGGAGGAAAAAGGCCTACATCAAAATGAATATGACCATTTATTTATTTTTAATTTTGGTCTGCGAATCCAGGTTCTCAGACTAATGGTACACATATCTCTATCTTTATTGAAATTTGGCTCCATTTCAGACCTAGAAAACACATTTTTCTAATGCTAACTAATTTCTTGAAAACTACTGAAATGATTTACACCACTCCCAGATAAGGCACTTCCTGGCACCTCTTTGTTGGCCCTTCTTCATGTCTCTGCAAGAAATTGATCTAAAAAAAACTAAATCGAATGAAAAATTTATTTGGAAGATTCTGTACAGATTCGTCAAAGGGAGCCAAAGTTATTAGGGAAAAAAAGCCTTTTAAATAAAAATTCCTACAAAACCGTAACTACAGAGGCTCAATTGCCGCCTTTGTAATGTTATTTACACACACATATGCACTCCATGAGAAATGGATACCGGAAGTAACTGAGTACCTCTGGGTCAGGTTACAAGCTGAGCCAGTAATCCTAACGGCATGTACAGCAGTCCATTTTTAATGTGACTTGAACGCACAGTATAAGTGATACTGTATCTGTTTTACCAATCTCCGATGTACATTTAAGCTGTTATAGTATGTCAGTATGCATACTATTTTAGTATGTAACCTCTGGAGTGAAACGTTTCCTGACATACCAGTATATTACACTGTATAGAGGTAATTTTTACGGGAGGATTATTGTTCATGATTACATCTTCTTAACATTGGGGTGAATAAGCAACTTTGGGATAAGATGCGATTAGGAGACAAAGTACGCGTGCCTTTTGTCCTTTGATACTGACGAACATGCCATAGATTCTAAGGCATGTCAATCGTCTCTATAGCACCCCTTCACATCTTTAACTGTACTCTAATAGCCTGCATTCTTCTATACTGAGGACACACATAACACTCCTCATTAGGCTACGTGAAACCTCCTTTCCTTCCCATGACATATTCAGAGTAAGTATTAGGTCGATTATCGGTAGGCCTCCCCCCACTGACTTACCTGTTCAATCGCAAATGAGTGGATGATGAAACATTACACCCTGCTTGCCCCATTAGGTCTCCCTTATTCGTGGAGTGTGCACCAATGATGTGAAGCACTACAACCAGTAAGCAACGTTTCTGTGATCCCTGACATCACGGCCATGAAGTGTCTCGTCCAACACTAGTGTGGACTTGTGTCCACCACTGACACAAGGCTACTTCATCAATTCATACTTTAAGGTTGCCTAAGAGGAATTCTAACTTCTTAAGAGTATACAATCGACTGCTATTATAAAGAATATTTAAGCCCAATGTTTTCAGATTCTAAGAATAAGCAGTCGTTATGTGATTGGGGCATGAGTAGTATTTATGTCCTTGGTGAAGGGTGCCTGAATCCTCTCCCCTCTTGGATCCCTTAGTTGTCAGTCTAAAGAACTCATGAAACTAAGGTCAACAATATGAAAGGGACCTGGCAGACCCTTACCTGGGAAGAACTGGGAATGGAAAGGGGGACAAGAGATTAGGAAGGGTTTTAGTGAAATCATGTTGCCTGGCAACTATCCTCAATAGACAAACATTATTCCTGGAATTGTTATGAGTTGCCAGGGCACACCAAAGCAGTCCGTACAAGTCCACATAAACAATAAGGTATGCTAATGAGAGTCTTGAGCACGTCTTGTGAATGTTATAGGTTTATTCTTTCCAAGTCACGATACATCCAAGAAAACAGCTGGCACGTGTTTTGTCATCTAGACTTTTTCAAGGCTCTAAGAGTTAATGTACAAAAGAAAATACAGTAATGAGAGTTACAGGGCTTTATAAAAATTCCACGATGCCACGTGTTGAAAGAACACAATTGTTTTTTCAACACATGACATTGTGGAATTTTTTATAAATCCTTGTTAATGTCATTACATCTTACTATATTTCTTCTGTACAATAACTCTTGCAGCCTTGAAAAAGTCTAGATGACGAAACACGTGTTGGCTGTTTTCTTGGATGTATCGTGGCTTGGAAAGTATAAACCTATAACATTTCCCCCCTTACCCCCTGCTGGTGTAGAGAATCCCATCTTGTTTTAAATGGGAAACAAGAGTTAGATTAGCCTTCTGGCTTGCAGGCATGTGCTCCTGTAACCCAGTACCTTTTAAACTAATTAGCTTGCTCTGTTTTAGCTCAATTATTTAATTATATCTTTCCGAGATGGCTGCATTGTTTTTAGTTAGGACAATGTTTTAGTTTCCTACTATCAGTACCACTCTGCTAAGGCGTCACTATCAGTGCCAGCGAAAAATGAGATGTAGGTATTCACATTCGATATTTTCCCACTTTTTGCTTTCGAGGAATTGTTTATGTAATTGCCGCCCCAAGAATGTCTTGTTATCTATTGTTTGGGAACAGACCTACGTCAAGAGTCCGAGCAGATCTGTATAAATGCACCTTACATAGACAGATAGACAGAAGGATTCTGACCAGATGCCATCACTGCTATCGATGCTGCATGTCATCTTGATGCTGACCCATTCTCCATGTCCCTACGAGGTCTGAGCTAGAGACCTCATTCCAAGGTAACGAAGGCTGGGGGGCTCTTCTCATGGACATGGCATTGGCAGATTAGATTTAACACAACTAGCTCTCTTTAGGTTAGGGATTAGGTTCATCATGCTAGGGTAATAGGACATATTTTATATTTCATGTCATTTTGTGTTATTGCAAGATGGTGGGGGTATTTGTACTAATGACTCTCGTTTTCACAATTCTGTTTCTTGCACTGTTCATTATCCTAATCTTTGCAGCCCATGCAACTTATCATAGATTGCAGTTTTGTTAATAAAAACTAATGAAAACTTTACTGCATTTCCTTCATTGCCTGTGTTTGATTGAGACATGTTGTTTATGTGACAAAGGGGTAATCTCCGTTTAACCATGACACTCCCCGAGATGTTGCACTCTTGAGTCCATGCATAAAGGCTACCACAAATCTGCTTTTACTGTTCGGCATTTGTAGTGAGGTGCTGCTTGTGAGGTGGGAGGATTGGGATGACAGTTGCGACTTGTAGGACTGGCATAGTCGCCCACAAACATAAGTACTGTCATTCTTAAACCAACAGTCTTGCCTTGAGCAAGAGTCAAACTACGACATGGCGCCACCAACGATGGTGTTTAGGCACTAATTTACAGATACCCTGACTATCACTGTCTCACATACAACAGGTTCCCCAAGTACCATTCCACGGTCTTGGGGAAGATCCTCCTCAGCTGAACAGGGAGCATCTAATTAGACTGCAGGATGTTCGAGCTCGAACCATTAAAAGGACTTTACTCCCCACTTGGTGTTCCATCTCTCTACTCACTTCACAAAATGGCTAACGCCATAGAAATTCCTGAGAATGCTAGACAAGTATTAACATTACACCTAGTAGCGCGTGGCTTAACAGACGAGGGCGGGGATGTCACATTCATAGTAGAAGCTAGTGAAGCTTACCAAACAGAAACATTCTACTCTTGGGTCACCTTTCCTGAGGAAGACCAAAGATCATTCACATTCCACACATACAGAATTACAAATGTACCTCAATGGTACCAAGCATACCAGTATCTTCAAATCCCGATTACTTATCAAGAACATCAGAACTGGTTTAATGGTGCCCTACCACATGTAATACAACCCGTGAGATTAGGTCCCTTAGGTAACGAAGGACCAACGTGGCCTATGTTTGCCACATACACACCTCACCCAGGTATACAAAACACACAGGCAGCTGATCTGCGGAATCTATACATTGATATAGTAACATTATATAGACAACTTGTTCAGTTTGTAATGCAAACTCTGAACACTACACCAGCGCGTCCAGCACCTGCTGGTTACCACTTGGCCACTACTGGGATGAATCCACAAACAGTACTTTCTAATATGGGTAAGGTACCCACAGAACAAGAGAAAATCCCGTTCTGGATAGCCCAGAAAACAAATCAGATGGAAGCTGTGTTTCCCTATACGGGGCCACAGGAGGAATATAGAATTCTCACAATGGGCTCGCCCTTCGGGATGGTTCCCTCGGCGGATGACTTCACCACACTGGGTACACTCTTTGCTGCAAAATACACTACCGCACATGGTACCCCGACGCTTGCCAATTTAGCGACGTGCTAAAACAAATTTAGAATGAGCACGGGCTGCTCCTGCACTAGATTTGAGGACAAAATTAATGCGTAACTTTGGCGCAGTCTCCTCTATCATACTCAGTTACATTAAAGGGGAAGCGGGAGCACTTGCTATACGGCAGTTCCTCCAAGAGATTCCACATTTGGACCAGGAGAAACAGCTACCGAAAATTATTTCCGACACCTATACCAGTATAGGATGGGATAGTTTGGGAGCCAACCTGTAAAAGCTCAAAATTCAGAGTACCACCCCTAAGGAAGGTAGTAAACAAGCACAGGAGTGTTCTAAAAAGCGTTAGGATAAACAAAAGCAATTTAAAGACAGACGAAATAAGAGAGCAGATTCTCCACACCAGGAGAACTCAGACAGGAGATATACTCTCAGAAATAGAGAAAATATAAAAGCTCCTGACAGATATAGTGATTCACGTCCCTCTCATTCCTTTCAGGACGCACCGGATACACGTAACGATAGGACGTCGTTCTGACCGGCCCACTCTGACTACGTGAAACAGAAGGAAGACTCACCACAGTCTTCAGACAAAAAAAGAAGACAAATTCCCACAACAAAGGCCACAGTTTAAAAAGAAAAAGGTGGCAGCACTGTCAATTAAAAATGCCAGTACACTTGAGAACATTACTGAAGAACAAGACGTGGGCAGTGACACTGTTAGACAGCGCAGCAGAAGTCACGATATGTCACCAGAGTCTGAAAGATCATCTGGATGCGACAGCAACTAGCGATTACATTGCAGATGAGACAGCGGATGGGCACGTCCTCCCATCCAACAGGGTTTATGATTTAAATATCCAAATTGAGGGAGACACAGAGCACACCATTAGTGTGATATTCTGGGATGAACTTAGTTGTGTTATCCTGCTGGCCAAGAGGGACTGGCCACCTGAGCACGTCCATAAGCTCCCACATAGGGAAGATGTCATTTTGCCTTCTTTCTCTGATCTTGTTCCAGAAGCGGTAAAACAAGCCTACGCTGTCAACTGGGCTTTAGCGCAAGCACCTGCTTTGTACCGCAATCATGCAGGTTGGGACAAGGAATCACCTTGTCATGTAATAACTATCAGGTCTACACTCCAGCCTCAGCCACAATATCCTGTTAAACATGAAGCTAAAGCTACGGTGAGGGAGATCCTCACTCAAGTTGAGTACCAGGAAGTAATTGAGCCCGGTGTCTCTGCAATTAATAGCCCGTTATTCTCTGCTGCAAAACCAGACCATTCCTACAGAATAGTCTTAGATTACAGACACTTAAACAGTCATACACGTACATACGCTATACATAAATCATATAGCACAGCACTAATCAATAACATAGTGCGTAAGAAATACAAAACAACCTTGGATGTCACCAATGTTTTGTTCTGCCAAAACTTAGCACACAAAAGTCAGGACCTGATTGCATTCTCATTTGGCTCACAAAGACGCTTCTGTCATTTGCCCTAAGGCTACAAGAACAGCCCAGGGCTGTTCTCAGCCTGCGTAACATAAATATTACATGATATTGATCCTGAGGCGTTGTCTTATGTGGATGATATCTATCTCAAAGATGATGACCTCAACATTCATCTTGCCAGGGTCGCTCGGATCATTATACAGGGAGTGCAGAATTATTAGGCAAATGAGTATTTTGACCACATAATCCTCTTTATGCATGTTGTCTTACTCCAAGCTGTATAGGCTCGAAAGCCTACTACCAATTAAGCATATTAGGTGATGTGCATCTCTGTAATGAGAAGGGGTGTGGTCTAATGACATCAACACCCTATATCAGGTGTGCATAATTATTAGGCAACTTCCTTTCCTTTGGCAAAATGGGTCAAAAGAAGGACTTGACAGGCTCAGAAAAGTCAAAAATAGTGAGATATCTTGCAGAGGGATGCAGCACTCTTAAAATTGCAAAGCTTCTGAAGCGTGATCATCGAACAATCAAGCGTTTCATTCAAAATAGTCAACAGGGTCGCAAGAAGCGTGTGGAAAAACCAAGGCGGAAAATAACTGCCCATGAACTGAGAAAAGTCAAGCGTGCAGCTGCCACGATGCCACTTGCCACCAGTTTGGCCATATTTCAGAGCTGCAACATCACTGGAGTGCCCAAAAGCACAAGGTGTGCAATACTCAGAGACATGGCCAAGGTAAGAAAGGCTGAAAGACGACCACCACTGAACAAGACACACAAGCTGAAACGTCAAGACTGGGCCAAGAAATATCTCAAGACTGATTTTTCTAAGGTTTTATGGACTGATGAAATGAGAGGGAGTCTTGATGGGCCAGATGGATGGGCCTGTGGCTGGATTGGTAAAGGGCAGAGAGCTCCAGTCCGACTCAGATGCCAGCAAGGTGGAGGTGGAGTACTGGTTTGGGCTGGCATCATCAAAGATGAGCTTGTGGGGCCTTTTCGGGTTGAGGATGGAGTCAAGCTCAACTCCCAGTCCTACTGCCAGTTCCTGGAAGACACCTTCTTCAAGCAGTGGTACAGGAAGAAGTCTGCATCCTTCAAGAAAAACATGATTTTCATGCAGGACAATGCTCCATCACACGCGTCCAAGTACTCCACAGCATGGCTGGCAAGAAAGGGTATAAAAGAAGGAAATCTAATGACATGGCCTCCTTGTTCACCTGATCTGAACCCCATTGAGAACCTGTGGTCCATCATCAAATGTGAGATTTACAAGGAGGGAAAACAGTACACCTCTCTGAACAGTGTCTGGGAGGCTGTGGTTGCTGCTGCACGCAATGTTGATGGTGAACAGATCAAAACACTGACAGAATCCATGGATGGCAGGCTTTTGAGTGTCCTTGCAAAGAAAGGTGGCTATATTGGTCACTGATTTGTTTTTGTTTTGTTTTTGAATGTCAGAAATGTATATTTGTGAATGTTGAGATGTTATATTGGTTTCACTGGTAATAATAAATAATTGAAATGGGTATATATATTTTTTTGTTAAGTTGCCTAATAATTATGCACAGTAATAGTCACCTGCACACACAGATATCCCCCTAACATAGCTAAAACTAAAAACAAACTACAAACTACTTCCAAAAATATTCAGTTTTGATATTAATTAGTTTTTTGGGTTCATTGAGAACATGGTTGTTGTTCAATAATAAAATTAATCCTCAAAAATACTACTTGCCTAATAATTCTGCACTCCCTGTAGGATTCTCAGCCCCTGGTTACAAATTGAATGTTAGGAAAACTAAAATAGCCTTTCTCAGAGTAGTGTTCCTGGGATACGAGCTATCAAACGGGGGCAAGAGCCTGGCCCTGCACTTTCTAGAAAAATTTGGTAAACTCAAGCCACCAAATACAATCAAGAAACTACAGTCTTTACTTGGTTTCTTCAACTTTGGCAGAACTTACATTACTGACTATTCACAACGTATCAAGCCACTTTATGACTTAATACGCCCTGATTTTTCTAGAAGACACTGGACTGTTGAACACACATGCATCCTTAGGGAATCGCAACAGGACATGCTAGAAGCAAAACATTTGCACACCCGTGACAAAACGAATGTGGTCATCAGAGTAACTGCTGGTGCCATTGGGTTCACTTATGTCATCTTTAATGAAGGGGACACGTGCCCATAGCCTATAAATCGCATTTCTATTTCAATGCAGAACAGCCTTTTGCACCAACAGAAACATTTCTAACTGCAGTTCAGATGGCTTGCATTAAGGAGAGGCCCCTTGTCCAAGGGAAATGCATTACTGTTGTTGCCCAGGTGCCAGCCTTAGAGGCCGTCACCAAAGCAAGCGTTCCTAACGCTAAAGCATTACCATCCATGTTGGATTCAGTGGGAAACCTCCCTGACTGCCACTGATGTAGAGTGGTTATATGTTAGAACCACGGGTGCTTCAAGCACCCGTGGCTCAACGACGAGGTCAGAACAAAGACCTCGTTTTAATCACTAATGCCTTTACCACGAATGCGTTTACAATGATTTTACTGTTGTAAACGCATTCCTTGTAAAGGCATTAGCGATTCCCTGACCCCCCCAACCCTAATCACCCCCAGCCCCCCCCACCCCACAAACTAAAACTACCCTGAGTCCCCAACCTAAAACCTAAACACCCCAACCCACCACTTATACCTAAACCCTGACCCCCTCCTCCCCCGAACCCTAATCACCCCCAGCCCCCCACCCCAAAAATGAAAAATACCCTGAGTCCCCACCCCGCCCCTAAAACCTAAACACCCCAACCGCCCAACACACCCCCTAAACCTAAACCCTGACACCCCCTCCACCGTAAACACTAATCACCCCGGGCCCCCCAACCCACCCCCCCAACAAACAGCCCCAGTCCCAGCCCAACTTACCTCCTCCTTCAACGCGTCGACTCAGACTCCCTTCTTCTGTACCTTAACCACGCATGTACGTGGTTCAGACATGTGTGGCTAAGGTACCAAAACCAGGAAGTCGTGGAAAACGAAAGCGTTGTTTCGCTTTGGTTTTTCACAACTTAGTGGTTTCAGAGTCGTTGTTCCGGGTGTTTCCCATGTAGAGTACATCTTTGATCCAAAACGTCAGACACAAGAATTTCTCCAAAACGAACAGGAGTACCCTGCACCTCTAGATATTTTGCCACTTGACAGATACCATGCTGTCATTTACACTGATGGTTCAGCACAACCAGCTGTAGTTACCAAACTTCAATACTCAGCCGCTTGCGCAGCTGTGAGCGGAGTGATGAAGGATGGTGTATTCCACCCTCACAATACCTACACACAGACCCTAGGAGACTGTACAGTTCAGCTGGCTGAACGCAAAGCCCTTATCTTAGTACAAGAACACACAGATCCAGGATTACTGATGTTGATTGTCTGTGACTCATACTACTATGTCCAGTCTTACAATGATTATCTTAATCATTGGTGACTGAACGGGTTTAGAGACTCCAAAGAGAATGCCATAAAACCCAGAACTCTGTGAGGGAGGAAGGCTGATCTCAAGTATAAGCTACCTTGTGTCCATGTAGTACACACATTGGGCCACCAACGTGTAGGAGTACACATTATCGGCAACAATTTGGTTGATGAAGCAGCCAAATCTGTAGTAGCTACGGCTTCTGTGGCTGCAGTGACTCATTCTCAGAAGAGATTGGATGCTGAAATATTGGTTGCTGTGAAAGCTTACCCTAAAAAATACTCTTACCACATCAGTGCACAGAATGTTGCCTACGTAACACTTCCTACAGGTCAACCAAGACCAGAGATTAGATCTAATAAAAGCAGCGCATGAGGGCGTCACATCTGCTCATGCTGGTATTTCGGCCACAGTAACACACTTACAGAAACGCTTCTGATGGCCAGGTCTATACAAAAAGACTAAACAATACGTCCTTTGTTGTGACATTTGCCAGCAGTTTACGGGCTCCAATATCAAACGCCCACTACAGACATCCCTCATAGTGTCCAACAGGCCACTACAATGTGTGTACCTGGACCATTGCGGTCCGCTCCAACCTGATGGTGCATATAAATATATCTTAGTCGCTGTAGATTCTTGTTCTAGATTCCTGTGGGTATGGCCTCAGTGGTAGGCTGACGCTCGAACTGTTATAAAAGACTTGCTGGTCTTTATCAGTAAATATGCAGTTGCAGCATTCCATTCGGACCAGGGCCCTGCCTTTGCCTCTAAGACATTCAGGGACACCATGGGGATGATGGGTGTTGAACTCCATTACCCCTCACCATTTTCGTTGTGGAGAGGAGAGGAGGGATCGGGATCTAAAGCAGTCCTTAGCAGCTAAGGTATTAGGTTCTGGCTGCAGTTGGCTTCATCACCTATATGGGGTCCAGAGAGCACTGAATAATCTGCCAAGAAGGTCCTTTAGGGGATGCACGCCCTGTGAGGTTCTCTTTGGGATACCTACGTATGTCCCAGATCTTGATGGTCCTAGTTTGGTGGCAGCAGATACATCTTTTGACATAAATGAATGTCTCACTGTCTTACAGGAGCTTCAGCAATTTTGTGATGATAAATCACCCACCAGGGCTGCCACCTTACGAATAAGGGATTTACCAACAAGTTCTACTGGATGGATTCCTAAAGTTGAGGCTCTCGTTCATGAGAAGATCGCTGTGAAGAAGCAATTCGGTCCATACTACAGAGCACCAGTCCCAGTCCTGGGAATACAAGGTACCAGAACTGTCATCTTACCATGGCTCCCAGGCTCCAAAGCTAACAGATTCATTTCCATTGACAATGTCAAACTTCACCAGGTGGCCGAACCTGCACAGTAGACCCAGCGGTCCCTTGGGTAGTTCCCGGTCCCCTCTCACTACCCAACAAGACATACTTCTTCAAAGCAGAACTAACAATACTTCTGACTACACAAGAATGTTCAACGATGCTATGAATATCCCCTCAACCATGGGGAGAGTGGAAAATGAGCTCTTGCTGATTCCAGTTATCACTGCAACGCAAATACTTGTCCAAGATTTGGCTGTCTTCTACACCAACACAACACAAGCTGACGACATCGCCTACCATGAGCCTCCACACAAAGTGGATCTAGCAACCGGTAATGCACCTGCTTCTGCGTTTGCAGAGAGTGCTTCTGTTTTTTTTTTATCTTCAACTTCATCCACTCCTGCTACTGAAAATGTTTCAAAGACACCACCCTCACACACAGGGAACAGCCCTACGCACTATGCAATGCACTACCAGTAACAATGCTAGCCACCAATGCATGGGGAAGGACACATACCGCCAACTGCAGCACAGCTGGGACCCACACAGCCCTGGCCAGTGGTGGATGCCTACAAGCTAGGTAGCAGGATTATCACATCAGAACCCTGCCCAACATGGGACCTACTCTGCAATGTCAGGCCTGGCCTAGGGGTACCCACTGACACACATCCCCCACCTGGGTACCCCCCTACCATGTGTATGTTGTAATGATGGGAACTGTACTCAGCCCCTTGTGGCTGCTGTGATACCCTCAAGCGCCCATCCAGCTCTGGATAGGCCACCACCAGTATGCGGGCCATCAGGGGGGTCAGGGTTCGACAGGCACCCATTCCTCGTTGGGAAGCCATCCCAACCTGGGCCTCCGCTGTCTTCCGTGCCCAGCATCTCAGGTCCTCCCACTGTTTCCGACAGTGGGTGATCCACCTGCCATAGACCCCCAGGGTCCGCACATCCTTGCCGATGGCACGCCATATACCCTTCTTTTGATGGGCGCTGACCTGCAGAGAAATACACACAGGGAAAGGTATTAGTCAGAACGTCCTGCCTGTTACACTTATTGCCCACCATACCCCTTCAAATCGCCATTTGCACACACAGGGCCCAGCACACAAGCTGCCCGCCGCCGAGGGGCCATGTACCAACCACCCCCTACACGAGGCTTTCACACACACCACTCCATGCATTCACACCCCATGCATCCTGCTCACAGTGTACTCACCTATTGGTCTGGAGGCCTATACAGCAGTCCGTACTGGGGTAGGACCCCATCCACCAGTCGCTCCAACTCCGTTGAGGTGAAGCCAGGGGCCCTTTCCCCAGTCACACTGGCCATGGTAGGTTCCAGACACAGGTCACAGCAGCACATGCAGTGTAGGTCCTCTCCTGTCCAAGGTCAGGTAGCAAGTGAGTGATCAGATAGAAAACGGCGGTCACGTCCGTGGCGGTGCGTACCGTCACCGCCTGCGTACATCACCATTGGCCACTGTACCCCATAGGGGCCATTATCATCCAATGAGGCGTTGGACGGCAGTTCCAGACCACCTCCCGCAACGGCGCACATCAGCAGAATTACCTCAGTTCCACCTGTCCCTCCACACAGGACAGGCGGATGCCATTTAAGGGGCGTGGGGCAGACCCTTTATTATAACTGCGTCAAAGTTCACAATTGGACATACAGGACAAATGCCACTTCTACATTAAAAATTAACATCATGCATTGTACTGGTGTGGCTACGATGTACAGTTTGTGACCGCCTCCTCACTCTTTGCCGCATAGATTGCCACTGCTGCAGATGAATAGGAGATGGAGACATACCCCGTGTACAGACCCCTGGTGGACTTGGCAACACTGGAGGACAGGCACATTATCCTCACCTATAGACCTGACAGGGCCACAGTCAAGGAGCTGTGTGCCCAACTGGAGCCTGACCTGATATCTGCTGTACGTCACCCCACTGGGATCCCCGCTCTTGTGCAAGTCCTATCTGTGCTCCATTTCTTGGCAATTGGTTCTTTCCAAGTGACAGTGGGCTTGCCAGCAGGAATGTCACAGCCAATGTTCTCAATAGTGCTGACCAGAGTGTTGTCTGCCCTGATTAAACACATGTGCAGCTACATTGTTTTCTCCCAGATGGAGGATTTGGTCACAGTGAAGGCTGACTTCTATGCAATGGGACATATCCCCAACATCATTGGGGCAATTGATGGAACACATATTGCATTTGCCCCCCCCCGCAAAACGAACAAGTGTTGAGAAATCAAAAGAGTTTTCATTCCATTAATGTCCAGATGGTGTGCCTGGCGGCCTGTACATCTCCCATGTCAATGCTAAGTATCCTGGGTCTGTGCATGATGCCTTTATCCTGAGGAATAGCAGCATCCCAAATGTGATGGCCCAACTACAGAGGCACAGGGTGTGGCTAATAGGTGAGCCCTGGTTCCCACCCAGTGGATGTTGGGGTATGGGTATTGTGTGAGCCATATTTGATAGTGTGTGGCTAAATGTTATTTGCAGGTGACTCTGTTTACCCAAACCTATCATGGCTGCTGACCCCTGTGAGGAATGCCAGGACAAGGGCAGAAGAACGTTATAATGAGGCACATGGGTGTACAAGAAGGATAATAGAACGTACCTTTGGGCTCCTGAAGGCCAGGCTCCGGTGCCTCCATCTAACAGGTGATCCTTGTGCTACTCACCCAAGAAGGTCTGCCAGATAATTATTGCATGTTGTATGTTGCACAACCTTGCCTTGAGACGCCATGTGCCTTTTCTGCAGGAGGAGGAGGCTGGAGATGGCCGTATGGCAGCAGTGGACCCTGTGGATAGTGATGATGAGGTGGCAGAGGATGAGGATGAGGACAACAGAACTGCACTGATTCGACAATACTTCCAATGACACACAGGTAAGACAGTGTTACTTCATCTTTCAATGACATTTTCTTGTTTACCTTTGTCACTGGCATGCTGGTATTTCACACTTGTATGCCCACTCACTGTACCCTTTGGCAACTCATTTTGCAGATGTTGGTGCCCCACTATCGCTCCCGGTGTGATCACTGCAGACAACTACAAGTCTTTCCTATGTGAACATTACTGTACAATTGAATTGTAATGAATGAACCTGGTTAAACGAAAACATACTTAAATCATTTGACATATTCCATACTTGTATTTATTCAAAGGGTATTTATTGAAGTGCTAAGGAGGAGTGGGGCAAGTGCATTGGGATGGGGTGATGATGGAGGAAAATCCAGGGTATAGTTCCAGTCTATTGGTAGCACAGGTGCATTGTACAAGGGGACATAGGAAGGGGAGCAATGGCAGTTCAAGGTGGACAGGGTGACAGAGTGGGGCACAAGGGTGACAATCAGGAGAGTCTCATTTCCTGACGGGGGTCTTGGCAATAGTCTATGGCTTCTGCCTGGATCACAGGGAACGTGTGCAGGGTGGTTCACCTTCTACAGGGGGAGGGGTGCTGGTTGCCTGTTGGTCCTGTGGCGGGGCCTCCTGTCCACTAGCGGCAGCAGAGATGGAAGGCAGTTCAGATGTCTGTCTAGTGGCAGGGGCCCGCTGTTTTGAGGCTGCCTCCCTCATAATGTTGGCCATGTCTGCCAGCACCCCTGCAATGGTGACCAGGTTGGTGTTAATTGCCTGAAGTCCTCCCTGATTCCCTGGTACGGTCCCTCCTGCAGCCACCTGTTCTCCTGCATATTGGCCAGGATCTGGCCCAGCGTATCCTGGGAATGTTGGTATGCTCCCAGGATCTCGGTAAGTGCCTCCTGGAGAGTCGGTTCCCTGGGTCTGTCCTCCCCCCGGCACACAGCACTCATCCCAGTTTCCCTGTTGTCTTGTGCCTCTGTCCCCTGAACCGTGTGCCCACTAACACTGACCCCAGGTCCCCGATTGTCTTGGGTATGAGGTGTGCCCTGGGGTCCCTGTAGCAATGGACACACTGCTGATTGACGTGTCCTGGGGACAGAGGTATGGGTACGCTGGAAGGGTTCTGTGGAGGTGTTCCCTGAGGGGGAAGGCTCTGTGGTGGTGTGTGACTGTGGCTGGGTAACCGACTGTCCGGAGGTCCCTGATGGGCCAAGTTGGTCATCCAGATCCAGGTGACCAGAGTCGCTGTCACCACTGTGGGCCTCTTCTGTGGGGGGACTGGATATCGCTGGCACCTCTTCCCTGCTGACATTGGCTGGGGTACCTGTGGGGATGTGAATGCAGTGGTATTGTTTCTGTGTGTGACATATTGTGCATCAGTGGGTTGCCCTGTTTGGTTGTATTTGCCCTGGCGCCTTTCACTTGTGTGAGTTGTTTGTGGTGGGCTAGCTGATTCTCTCTTGTGTGCATGCTTTAGTGATAGGTGTCCAAGCAGGGCTGTGAGTGGCGTCCATGCATTGGTGGTGCATGCAGGGCTTGGCATCGGGATGGGGGATATGTGATGGTGGGGTGTGTGGGAGGTGGTGAAGTGATGGGGGTGAGGGTGGGGGTATGTGATGGCATGCAGGTAGGGGGTGATAACTGTAGGAAGATAGCCTCTTTCTAGCCGCGTTACCCCAACTTTTGGCCTGTTTGTGAGTATATGTCAGCATGTTTTTACTGTCTCACTGGGATCCTGCTATCCAGGGCCCAGTGCTCATAGTGAACACCCTATGTTGTCTGTGTGTTTGATATGTGTCACTGGGATCCTGCTAGCCAGGACCCCAGTGCTCATAGGTTTGTGGCCTATATGTGTTCCCTGTGTGATGACTAACTGTCTCACTGAGGCTCTGCTAACCAGAACCTCAGTGTTTATGCTCTATCTGCTTTCTAAATTTGTCACTGCAGGCTAGTGACTAAATTTACCAATTCTCATTGGCACACTGGTACACCCATATAATTCACTTGTACATGGTACTTGGGTACCCAGGGTATTGGGGTTCCAGGAGATCCCTATGGGCTGCAGCATTTCTTTTGCCACCCATAGGGAGCTCAGGCAATTCTTACATAGGCCGGCACTCCAGCCTGAGTGAAATAACGTCCACGTTACTTTACAGCTATTTTTCACTGCACATAAGTAACTTATAAGTCACCTATATGTCTAACCCTCACTTGGTGAAGGTTGGGTGCCAAGTTACTTAGTGTGTGGGCACCCTGGCACTAGCCAAGGTGCCCCCACATAGTTCAGGGCAAATTCCCTGGACTTTGTGAGTGCGGGGACACCATTACACGTGTGCACTATACATAGGTCAATACCTATGTATAGCGTCACAATGGTAACTCCGAACATGGCCATGTAACATATCTAAGATTATGGAATTGTCCCCCCCCCAATACCATTCTGGTATTGGGGGGACAATTCCATGATCCCCCGGGTCTCTAGCACAGAACCCGGGTACTGCCAAACTGCCTTTCCGGGGTTTCCGCTGCAGCTGCTGCCAACCCCTCAGACAGGATTCTGCCCTCCTGGGGTCTGGGCAGCCCCGGCCCAGAAAGGCAGAACAAAGGATTTCCTCTGAGGGAGGTGTGAATGGCTGGGGAGGAGTAGCCTCCCCCAGCCTCTAGAAATGCTTTGATGGGCACAGATGGTGCCTATCTCTGCAGAAGCCAGTCTACACCCTTTCAGGGATCCCCCAGCCCTGCTCTGGCGTGAAACTGGACAAAGGAAAGGGGAGTGACCACTCCCCTGACCAGTACCTCCCAAGGGAGGTGCCCAGAGCTCCTCCAGTGTGTCCCAGTCCTCTGCCATCTTGGATTCAGAGGTGTTGGGGGCACACTGGACTGCTCTGAGTGGCCAGTGCCAGCAGGTGACATCACAGACCCCCTCTGATAGGCTCTTACCTCTCTTGGTAGCCAATCCTCCTTTCTTGGTAGCCAAACCTCCTTTTCAGGCTATTTAGGGTCTCTCCTCTGGGGTATTCTTCAGATAACGAATGCAAGAGCTCACCAGAGTTCCTCTGCACTTCCCTCTTTGACTTCTGCCAAGGATCGACCGCTGACTGCTCCAGGACACCTGCAAAACCGCAGGCACATTGTAGCGCCTCATCCTGCCGGCTTTCTCGACTGTTTCCTGGGGGTGCATGCTCTGAGGGCTGTTTGCCTTCACCCTGCACTGGAAGCCAAGAAGAAATCTCCTGTGGGTCGATGGAATCTTCCCCCTGCTAACGCAGGCACCAAAAGACTGCATCACCGGTCCTCTGGGTCCCCTCTCATCCTGACGAGCCCGGTCCCTGGAACACACGAGCTAGATCCAAGTGACCCCCACAGTCCAGTGATCCTTCAGTCCAAGTTTGGTGGAGGTAAGTCCTTGCCTCCCCACACCAGACAGCAAACCTGTGTACTGTGTGATTTGCCACTTCTCCAAGGATTCCTTTGTGCACAGCCTAGCCTGGGTCCCCAGCACTCCGTCCTGCAGTGCTCAACCCTCTGAGTTGGACTCCGACGTCGTGGGACCCTCCTTTTGTGATTCCTGTTTAACAAATCTTCTAAGTGCCTGCTCCGGTACTTCTGCGGGTGCTGCCTGCTTCTGCAGGGGCTCTCTGAGTTGCTGAGCGCCCCCTCTGTCTCCTCCTCCAAGAGGCGACATCCTGGTCCTTCCTGGTCCCCAGTAGCACCCAAAAACCTCTACCACGACCCTTGCAGCTAGCAAGGCTTGTTTGCGGTATTTCTGCGTGGAAACACTTCTGCAACATCCAGCACGCCGTGGGACATCTTCCATCCAAATAAGAAGTTCCTAGCCCTTTTCGTGGTTGCAGAATCCTTGGCTTCTTCCACCCGGAGGCAGCCTCTTTGCACCTTCATCCGGGGTTTCCTGGGCTCCTGCCCCCCCTGGACACTATTGCGATTCTTGGACTTGGTCCCCTTGCCTGCAGGTCCTCAGGTCCAGGAATCCGTCTTCAGTGCTTTGCTGGTGTTTGTGGTTCTTGCAGAACCCCCCTATCACGACTATTGTGTCCTATTGGGGCAGTAGGGGAACTTTACTCCTACTTTTCAGGGTCTTGGGGTGGGGTATCTTGGACACCCTGACTGTTTTCTTACAGTCCCAGCGACCCTCTACAAGCTCCCATAGGTCGGGGGCCCATTTGTGATTTGCATTCCACTTTTGGAGTATATGGTTTGTGTTGCCCCTAGACCTATGTTCACCTATTGCATCCTATTGTAATTCTACACTGTTTGCATTACTTTTCTTATTACTACTTACCTGTTTTGGGTTTGTGTACATATAACTTGTGTATATTCCTTGCCTTCTAACTGAGGGTACTCACTGAGATACTTGTGGCATATTGACATAAAAATAAAGTACCTTTATTTATAGTAACTCTGAGTATTGTGTTTTCTTATAACTTTGTGCTATATGATATAAGTGGTATAGTAGGAGCTTTGCGTGTCTCCTAGTTCAGCCTAAGCTGCTTTGCCATAGCTACCTTCTATCAGCCTAAGCTGGTAGAAACACCTCTATTCTACTAATAAGGGATAACTGGACCTGGCAAAGGGTGTAAGTATCACAAGGTACCCACTATAAGCCAGGCCAGTCTCCTACAATAATAGTATAGAGTTGACTTACCAGAGTCCAGTCCTCCTGCCAGGCGCTCAGGATGCATGATTGCCAAGACTTGTTCCTCCCATGTTCTTAGTAGTGGGGGAGGAGGTGGGGGTCCACCGCCAGTGCTCTGTACAGCGAGTTGGTGTCTTGCTGAAATGGAACGTACCTTCCCTCATGGGTCGTTCCACCTCTTACTGATATCATCCCTTGTTCTTGGGTGCTGTCCCACGGCGTTGACCGTGTCCACGATTCTCCGCCATAGCTCCATCTTCCTTGCAAAGGATATCTGCTGCACCTGTGCTCCAAATAGCTGTGGCTCTACCCTGATGATTTCCTCCACCATGACCCTTAGCTCCTCCTCTGAGAATCTGGGGTGTCTTTGTGGTGTCATGGGTGCTGTGTGAGTCGTGTGGGTGAGGGTGTGTAGGGTGATGTGTTGAAGTGTGTGATGTAAGGTGCATGGGTGGTGTATAGGTGATGGTGGTGTGTGGCTCTGGCTGTGTGGGTGCTCTCGCTGTCTTTCTCTGTTGGCAATTATTTGTAGTCGTAAAGGGTTGTGGGTAATGGGTGTGTGTGTTTTATAATGGTGTGGGTATGGGTGTCCGGTGTGTGTTATTTAAATTGTCCAATGTAGTGTTGTTTTGTATGTGTGTGTCTATTTTGAGCGCAGAGGTACGTACCGCCAATGGTTTACCGCCATTGAATGTCCGCCATGGTGATTTGTGGGCCATAATGTGGTGGGAGTAGTTCTATTGGCGTAACGTTGTGGGTTTCGATACCGCCAGTTTATCACTGATCTTTGATGTGGCAGAATTGTGTATGTGGCTGTATTCTGTCGGATTGGTGTGTGTGTCATAATATGGTGAACGGATGTCTGCCGCCTGCGGCGGTATGTTGGCGGCAGTCAGTGTGGCAGTAAGCGGGATTTACCGACAATGTCATAATGAGGGCCATAGTGTTGTCTGCGATAGATGTCATTCAGACAGACATGTCCCTGTTATATCATGGTCTAAGTCAGCTGCGTTCCATCATGCAGTTAGGTTGGACATTACAAACTTTGAAAAACGACAATGGCTAAAATGGAAGCGAGTTTCACCATGCTTCACATAGAAAATTTTGAAAAGTTGCCTTTTACTGTTGCAGAAGGTCCATCAATGGTATGGATTTTACATGCCATTATTAACTTGCCCATTTCCACTTTGTTTTTCTAAATGCCTGAAACATCTTGCTGTGGGCAGATATGAGCGGCTAGGCGATAGCTATATTAAAGAAGAGTGCAAGTTGCCCTTTGAATAAAAGTGTCTGAACGGCGAAACAGAAGTCTTTCTCAGCAGAAGCGAATGTGAGACTACTGTTAGTCATTCAATTATCTGCAAACAGGTGAGATACAATCCCTATTAAATACCAACTTCCCCAAGCACTTTGGAGAGCTGGTATCCAGAATTTTCAACGCTTCAAACACTACAGGGATTGTCCATTTTTTTTTTTTTTTTAAGGCTGTTGGGTCTGGATTCATGTCCATCTTCCAGACTGTCTTCAGAGTCATTCCTTCAGATCATCCATTCACACTTTTCGAGTATGTTTGGCGGCTTTCCTATCATTTTGGCGTTAATAGGCGGAATAAATACTACTGCTGTTGGTTCTGATTCTCAGTGGTTGTGCCTTTCCAGTTAAGTGGAGTAATGGAGCCACTACCACCAGCTCAACTATGCCGTGAACACATGGTTCAGTTCTTTAATGCTCCGTTGCTGGAAGAATTGGAGTGTGATTGGTCATTATCATTCAGACAAGTCCTATGGTGCATGCAGCAGGTCTTTCACTGTGTATGGTGTCTCTTTAAATATTTGTCTGCAGTGTGTCTTGCTGTTCCGCCAGTGCCTCCTGTGGACAAGAACTGCTGATGTCCCCAATGAGGGTTCATTCACAGTCGTGCCCCTTGAGACTGAGGCTGATTGCAAGGCCACTTATGAGCCGCCCTCGGTAAACGATCTGGCTTTATTTGCTGCTGTGGAGAGTGCCACTCCTGCAGGTGGTCCTGCACAAGAGACTGCCCACGCACTACTGTTCCGTGGATCCATCTGCCTGTCCTGTCATTGACCTAACATCGGACGTTGTGGCCTCTTTCCTGAGGTCCTTTCCATTCAATGGCTTTGAAGATGCTCTTCAAGAGCATGACTACTGTTAAATGAATTTGATGATTGGCTTAGCTTACCAAATTCAAAGTTTGCATTTATTGCCCTTACTTTGGCCTGCTGTGCTTGTCATGGTCAACATTATATCTCTTTGTATGTTTTTAGCTACGTTTTTTAACACATTTTTAACACAATTTTTTTAGCTTGTTTTTAATGATTTTAACATTTTTAGTTTAGAGCATTTTAGCTTAGATTCATTTACCTTCAATGGCGTCATCCAATGGCGTCATACTTGTTCCGGCAATGGGGAAGGTGTAGTGAATCCTATCTTGTTTTAAATGGGAAACAGGAGTTGGCTTAGATTCCTGGCTTGCAGGCCTGTGCCCCTGTCACCCAGTGACTTTTACCCTACTTAGCTTGCTTTGTTTTAGCTCAATTATTTAATTATATCTTTACAAGATGGCTGCATTGTTTTTAGTTAGGACAATGTTTTAGTTTCCTACTATCAGTGCCACTCTGCTAAGGCATCATGATCAGCACCAGAGATAGATAAGATGTAAGTATTCACATTAGGTACTTTCCCACTTTTTGCTTTCGAGGATTTGTTTATGTAATTGCCACCCCAAGCATGTCTTGTTCTCTATTGTTTGGGAACAGACCTATGACAAGGGTCCGAGCAGTTCTGTATAAATGCACCTTACATAGACAGACAGATAGTCAGAGGGATACCAACCAGATGCCATTGTTGCTATCGATGCTGCACGTCATCTTGACACTGACCAGGTCTTCGTGTCCCTATGACGTCTGAGCTAAAGACTCCAAGGTAACGAGGGTTGGGGGGCTCTTCTCATGGACATGGCATTGGCAGATTAGGATTAACACACCTAGCTCTTTAGGTTAGGGATTAGGTTCATCATGCTAGGGTATTAGGACATATTTTATATCTCATTCCATCTTGTGTTATTGCAAGATGGTGGGGGTCTTTGTACTAATGACTCGTTTTCACAATTCTGTTTCTTGCACTGTTCATTATCCTAATCATTGCAACCCTTGCAATTTATCATAGATTGCAGTTTTGTTAATAAAACCTATTAAAAACTTTACTGTATCTCCTTCATTGCATGTGTTTGATTGAGACGTTGTTCATGTGACAATGGGGTAATCTTCGTTTAACCATGACACTACCCGAGATGTTGCATTCTTCAGTCCATGTGTAAAGGCTGCCACAAATCACCTTTTACTGTTATGTTTTTTTTTGGTGAGGTGTTGCTTGTGAGCCGGGAGGGTTGGGACGACAGTTGCGACTTGTTGTAGGATTACCATAGTCGTCTACAAACATAAGTACTGTCATCCTTAAACCAGCAGTCTTAACTAGATCACAAGTCAAACTACGACACTGGGTTTAGCAGAACAAATGAGTAAAAGTAAGGCTGTAGAAGGGTCTCTGAATCCTTCTAGAGCTAAAATATCTCTTTTCTCAGCAACAGGCAAGTGTATTATGGATAGAGTAGTCTTATCTCAGAATGTGAAGAGATTATCAACCCTAAACCACCCTTAAATTGCAAAAATGATATCATTACCCCAGTTGTCCCTGCTAAGCGCATTCTAAAAAAAATGTTCAGACAATCTCAGGCTTGTGTTGACATCATCTCCCACGGGAAAGACATTGAGCCCTTCCATACTACTGGCCCTGAAAAGTCTCCATGTGCTCGAGTTGTGAAAGATATTGGGTGCAGTAACCGATTTTCTGTTCTTTTTTCAGATGATGCTTCGGGGGGGCCAAAACCGATTTGAGCAATGCACCCAACCTGGGGTTATAACCATTGTCGCAAAGTTTGATGGGTGTATTT
Organism: Pleurodeles waltl; assembly: GCF_031143425.1. Taxonomy (NCBI): domain Eukaryota; kingdom Metazoa; phylum Chordata; class Amphibia; order Caudata; family Salamandridae; genus Pleurodeles; species Pleurodeles waltl. Next base: position 479,562,177 of record NC_090449.1, on the reverse strand, counting down.
GGGGAGCTGAGGAACCAGGTTACAGCTCTGAACAAAGTAGTGAAGAAGCTTGAAGGGTGTGAGGGTGGCAAGCAAGCTCAGAGGTCGACTAGCCTCCCTTGAATGATGGGAAGCGAAAGTGCAGGAAGCTGACAACTAAATAATAACGGGCCTCTTAATTCTTTGCACACTTCTGCCCTCCTAAAGCAGATTATTATAATTAAAAATGCATCAGCTAGGCTAGGAGGTGTGGTTTACTGGAATCAAAGATAATAGTCTCTGAGCCACTTCAGCTACAGGGTGCTTTTTATCACTGCTTCTAACTGCCGAGCAAGAATCAATGGAATGCTGGTAAGTACCAATTAACAGCAAAGGGAAAGAGAGGAGGACGGAAGGGTACAACTGATTAAATATATTGCAGGTAATAACATGCCCTATGCAACATCACAAAATAAAATAAAAAGATGGGTGGACTATTGAAATGTTTTAAACACTCACCCCCAATCACAGATCTGGGTCTAATCCATTGGTATTTTGCTTGCTATGTCACCCCAGTTAGGACCCTGCTCCCTACAACACAGGTATTGACGAAAATGTACATCCTATAAATAACATGTTAAGAATAAATTACAATGCAGTCTATAACAACTAATCCCCTTCTACCCACCAATATACCTTTTGTTTCGTGCCGCCGCTTGTGCAATGCCGGAGGTGGAGGTTCCTAGGACTGGTCCCCCAAGGATGACCCTGAGCGAGGGACCGTGAAGAAGTGGAGGGAGGAGGATGGTGGGGTTGTGCCCACACACACTTCTGGCTGAGAGATCCGGTATTACCTGTGTTAGAGGGATGGTGCAAGATGTCTTCCATATTTCTAGACAGCCAGGGGTGAATCAGTTTACCTCACAAAAGTACCCAAGTTGAACCAGAGCACAAAGGAAGATTGTGATTTGCTGACTAACAAAGTTATTCACTGGTTCTGTTAGGGCAGACGCTGCTATTCGATCATTAGGAGCAACATAGCATGTACCGAAAGAATACTCTCCCCGGAGGTTACATATGATAGCGTCAAAGTTACTTTATTGCATAATGACCTGGTTGATGGCCTTGAACTACCACTCGAGCTGCTGCTGGTATACTGAATAAATATTGAGCCCCAAAAACAGAAACTAATGGATGTTGTTTCATTGAAAAAGAGGGGGATGATGGAAGCAGGAGCACAAGAGATCTTCCTTGACTGGGGTCTGAGGAATTCTGTTGGGCCAAGGATGAAGGGCAACCAGGAGTGGCGGGGTCTGTAATGTCTAATTTTGTTCCAAACCGTAATCCCAACAATGGGGGTCTCTTGTGGTGCAAATGGTGAATGTTTGTTGCCACCAGAACCCTTGCAAGTGAACAGTTGCCAGGGAGTGAATGTGGAGGAAAATTATAGTGAAGGCCCAACTTTTCTCTCTCTCCCTGTTGCAATCTGAAAACGCCAGTCAGATCAAAATTGCATCATGCAATGTAGCAGGGATTCTGAAGCTGCTCCCAAACGTGGAGTGGGCCAATTAATTGATTCTTATGATATATATCTCTTTCAGGAGAGAAGGTGTTTAACTCCCTCCCTTCCACAGGAGCAGGCTTACTTCCTAGTGTGTAAATGAGATGCAGGCAGGCCTTTCGGGGGGGGGGGGGGGGGCAAGGAGGGAGGGGGTCCTAGGAATTCAGGTTAAAACTGCACTTGCGTGTAAAATGGAAATTGTTCCTACTGACTCCCATGACATGTTAGTGGTTAGGTTGGTGCTTTCCTCTGGGCTTTGCCTTAAAATCTTTATTATTTACAATAGGGTAGGAATTGATAAGAATGAGTCTAGGGTATTAAATATCCTCAAGCATGTGTTGCCTGAACACTCAGAGAATAGTTTATTGTTGGTGGCCAGAAATTTGCAATGTGTGAGATGACCTTCCAAAGAAGCCCAGGTGTTGGCTTTAACATTAAACTTTGACCTCAGAGCTGCTAATGGTAGAACTATCTCTGATTGCCTCGGCAAAATGAGATTTAATAGGCCCGGGCATCAAACAGAATTGATTTCTTCCTTGCGGCCCTAGAGTTTTGGCCTGGCATAGTGAACATGGAAGTGGTGGAACAAACAGATAGTGAACATCATGCTTTAAGTAAATCCAGCCACTAAATCAACACTCTGGGGAACTAAGGACTTGGGTGATATTTTACAGTCAAACAGTCGGCATGGCCTTAGAGGTAGTTCAGCGCAGGGTGGAGCAAGAGGTTGTATTTCTAACTCAACTGTCTTCGGAGTGCAGGACTGAAGAAGCAAATAATAGACACGAAACACTGCTCTCCCAGATCAGAGATTAAACCGGTCAAGTTAAGAGTAAGGGAAAAAAAGCGTGTAAACCTTTTCTTTGGTACAACCGCGCAGGCAGACAAGCAAAAAGTGATCTTTCAGCTGCGACTAAGTTTAATTCTCGCTCGGATTTAGAGAGGTGTAGGACTCAATAAAGGCAGGCCCTGGCTAAAACGAAAAGGGTCTGGGAGAATTCCCTGCGGGTACCTTTGCACAATGCCTTGACCATTAGGGATAACAAGTGCTTTTGGAGTACAGCAGTGGTTTGTACAAGAGGCCCCCAAGCAGTGCTCGGATTTTGTGTTCAACCCCATGAGTGGATGTCTCATTTTAGCCAGTGCCACTCTGAGAAGAAAGATAGCGTGGTCTTAGGAAAAGGTGATTCAAGTAGTTCTGGCATGCTTGTGTTCTCGTTAAAGGAAACTACAGATGCAATGCAGTTTTGCATCCCTGCCTGTGATCTGGGCCCTGACGGGATACTGAATGACATATATAAGGCCAACCATGAAGTCTGGGGCCCGTACATAAATCTGCTACCTGACATGACTCTTTATGGTATGGCTATCCCTCCTTCTTGGAAAAAAGCAGAAATCATCCTTATTTACAAGACAGGGGATTGGTTGATGTCAAGGAACTATAGGCCAATTAGCTACATTGACTCCCTTAAACAAAATCTTCTGTAAACAGGTATTGGCGCATTTGCAAGATTAGATGAGTGAAAGGAACGTCCTGTGTTATTTGCAAGCAGGTTTTAGAGCCAACATAAGCATTATTGACCAGGTCTTTTGCTTTATGTATATCTACTGGCAAGCAGTGATAATCAACAAGGGCAAACGATGTTACCTTTGTTAACTTACAACCTGCCTTTGACCAGGTACCTAGGGGCATGATGTAGCAGGAGCTGGACAAATGGGCAACCCAGAGCCTCTCTTGAACATCTTAAGCAGGCTTCATGTGAGAACTGTTCTCAAGTCAGGTGGGGGGAAGGATGGGAAGTTGACTGAATTAATTCAGGTAGATCGGGGGGGGGGTGTCAGGCAAGGTTGTAATCTTCCCCTAACCCTGTTTACTTTGTATATTGATGGAATAATTGAATTTGTGAATAAAGATGGATGTGATGCATCCAGACTAAGGGGGAAGAGGATGCCAGCTCACCCAGGGGTGTGGAATTTAATAAAATATCTACTTGTCCATGGGACAGGTTGCTTCTTAAATCTACTTGGCCTGTAAAAAACAAATCCTTTGGTGCCATGTAGTGCAGCGACAAATTATGGCAGCAATCTCAATATGTAAAAGCTCGGATAATAGCCTCTCTGATTATGCCAGGGCTAATACTATAGTAGGGCTGGAATACTTCCAATTTCAATCCTTACTATAGCAATTTCCTTACTTTGCCACATTTCTGCAGATCTACATACTGGGACTGGAAGAAGCAGTAAGCAATAGTTCCAGGGCTGAAAATGTCTGAGTCTGCAAACCTACTAACTTGCACGTTTTAAGGATTTTCACCAGCTCTTCCCTAATCTCTTCCCATAATGAGAAAGGTTGGAACTTTACTCTTGACAATGGCAGAAGTAGAAGTTCTTCCAGGGTTCGGAAAAAAGTGGTTGGAGTGAAAGAGAACTTGTAAAACGCTCAGTAGATTTTCTCATGAGCAAATCTAACAGTGAATATTTGCTTGTGCTAAAATACAGTACACAAATATTTTCTAGGAGTATGATTTCCTGGTCTACTTCTGTACGTTCTTGTGAATTCATGAAAGCCACTAGCTCAAAGACTTACACCCTGGGTGCACATTTGTGACTTTCTTTAAGAACTGGATCCTTAATTAGTTATGGAGTAAACAAAGACATTTTGTTTTATTAAACTTCTATTTCTCTCTCTATCGCCTGGCTTTACTGTGGGTAATCACGTTCTGCACTTCCACAAGTATTATATTGGCACACAAAGTAGCATAACAAAACTGGAGGGGTGCCCCATGCAAAGAACGTGTAGGGCCCCCCTCCAGACTCAATTAGGGCAGGTACTGTGCTGAGGGGCCACCTGCAGAAGAGATGTGGGGTCTTTGTTATGCCACTGGTAGCAATGTGTACATTTTGAAACCAAAAACATTTTTTTCTTTTTACCAGTGTTTGTTACAATGGTGAGGGCCTGGCAGCTCCCACAACAATGAAGTGTTACAAAAGCTATGTCAAAACAAGACAAACACTGACGAAATGAAAAGACTCACAAAAAATGTTGAATTGGTTGGCTTTGCCAGTGCTTGTTTAGTTTCATGCTTTCCATAATCTTGTTGAAATTGGTTACACTGATTTTCTATTAGGAATATTTTTGGGGGAAATACTAGCATGTATGAACACATTTTACTAAATGACGCTTCAAAGAAAAAACACCTAAAATTTCATAGTAGCAAAATTTATTTTTCCTACTTGCATTTTTTAATTAACATTTTATTTTGAAAGCAAAGAATAATCACTGTTGCTTATAAGCTTCTGCAAACATCTGCATCTAATCAGAGAGCATTCTGGGAGCATTATACTTAGCCTCATATTGTTAAACTTTTCAAACATGTGTGTACAGTTTTTCTTTTTTTTTTTTTTTTACTGGAACCACTGTCAGTAGTGCAGTGTGACGTTAAAATGTTTATTTACAACGCTTACACTAATAAAAATGCTTTTCATTGATGAACCATAAATAAAAGTTTGAACAGCATTAGCATATTTGCACACATATTACCTCAGACAGTTCTCTTCTCTGTAAACTGGCAGCCAAAGGGTTTGTGTTGCAGGGGATTGGGCCTACCTGTCGCATGGACAAAATAAACATGAAAACTTGTTGCCCTTGATCCCAAACAATATGTCTCGGGCATCAGGCGACAAGAATTCCACACCCCTGTCACCTCTTCGCAGATGGCAACTTGGTGATTTGCAAGTCGCCTCAGGGGGCTACAGCATTAATTAAACACATTTAATGCTTTCTGCGAGTAGCGGAGAATGGAGCTTTATACCTCCAAGACAAAGTGTATGTTCTCAGTTCAATTCCTTATTTTGCACACTGGAGTGGAGTTCTCAAACAGGAGGTGACCTGCTATAAAAGGCATACGGTTGTGGGTGGTGATCCTATAGATGTGGTGGCAGAATTTGACTACTTAGGGATAAGTCTCTCACCCAACTTGTGGTGGGCACCAGAACTAGAAAAGGCACATATGTCCCTAATCAATCAGACCACACGCATAACCAAGATCCACAGAAGGAGAACATCAAGAAGGATGGCCCCAGCTCTTGAGATCTACAACATCAAGGCTATGGGGTCAGTCCCCTACAGGGCTGAACTGTTAGGCTGTACAAATGTCCAGAGCCGAACTACAGACGAGCATAGGTTCTTAAGATCCCAATTACATCTACTGCCACTGTTTGAGTTTACTTAGATTCGGCCCAAAAAAAGACCTCCCAAAAAACTGACTGCAGACTTCTTACCTTTTGGTATTGAATGTGGTCTCCTCCAGCTGTCGAACCATACCAAGTGTGCTTTAGTGCTCTCATGGTACCAGAGTGTGCTGGAAAAATCCCTTGGCTAAGAGCTTTAAAGGACCTACCCCAGAAGTTGGGTTTAGAGCTCTACTGGACCTCCCCGAGAAATTGTGCATGATCCCCAGGTCCAAAATTAAAGAAATATACTGGGAGTTTGTATCATTAGAAAATATGATGAGTTGCACAGGAACTCTATCATTAGCTTTCATTCATATTAAACCATGTGCATGGTACGAGCAAATTATTGATGAAATAGCCCCCCCTTAACACAAAAGCTGTATTTACAATTTAGATACAGTTTCCTACACATTAAAGTATTCAGCAGCAAATTGCAAAGGAGGGGTGCTGAAAATGATTTGTACCCATTGTGCCAAGGGGGGCCAGAATACACAAAACATGTATTATTCATTTGTCCATGCTATCAAAATCTCTGGGCAAAGTGGTTAGTGCCACTTTGAAGGAATTTGGGCATCAGAAGGCACATGGAGAAGTTAAAAATATTGAGATAGGATACTAGTATAGTGATTTTTGGGGCAGAAAAATAAATACCTTATGGCTTTCTGGGTAAAGCGCGCTAAGAGTTTACAAGGAACAGGCTGAACTGTAATTTTATTAGTGGCCATACGAATTGTAAAGTACACTAGTTGAAATGCTTGAATGGGCGCAATGACGGAGGGGGCTATTTATGTGCTTCTATAAACACACTGGTCTCTCTAATCTGAAAGATTATCCTACAAACAATGCAGTGGGAGAGTCTTGTTCCACAGGCTTATTATGACACTGTACTGAAAGTATCTTGTATGCTTCTTCCCAGATGCCCTCATTATACACATTTATTTTATTGTCTTTTCAGTATATCCAGGTTATCCAAGTTAGTTTTATCCTGTGATTTGTGCATCATGTAAGCTGACAAATCTCTTGAGATTTTATTGTATTGCATTTTTAACTTTCTATCCATTGTAGGACTTTTTACTGTTTTTATTGGCCATTTTAGGTGGCCTTGTTCCAAGATAGTTTTACACAAAATATAGTATACCTTGCAAGAAACTGTTCGCTTGAAGGTGTGGCACTAGCCTACGGAGAAAAAGATGGAGGTCTTGGGGTACAATAAAACACTGTAACAGTAGAAATATGTGCCATCTGCTAAGCTCATTAGCCATGCAGAACAATTATCTAGGCCATTTAGCCACAAGGCAAGTCTTGCAGGTGTGCCCCTGTGTAAGGAAATGCCTCCTTGGCATGGTTGCCCCCTGACTTTTTGCCTTTGCTGATGCTATGTTTACAATTGAAAGTGTGCTGAGGCCTGCTAACCAGGCCCCAGCACCAGTGTTCTTTCCCTAACCTGTACTTTTGTATCCACAATTGGCAGACCCTGGCATCCAGATAAGTCCCTTGTAACTGGTACTTCTAGTACCAAGGGCCCTGATGCCAAGGAAGGCCTCTAAGGGCTGCAGCATGTCTTATGCCACCCTGGAGACCTCTCACTCAGCACAGACACACTGCTTGCCAGCTTGTGTGTACTAGTGAGGACAAAACGAGTAAGTCGACATGGCACTCCCCTCAGGGTGCCATGCCAGCCTCTCACTGCCTATGCAGTATAGGTAAGACACCCCTCTAGCAGGCCTTACAGCCCTAAGGCAGGGTGCACTATACCATAGGTGAGGGTACCAGTGCATGAGCATGGTACCCCTACAGTGTCTAAACAAAACCTTAGACATTGTAAGTGCAGGGTAGCCATAAGAGTATATGGTCTGGGAGTCTGTCAAACACGAACTCCACAGCACCATAATGGCTACACTGAAAACTGGGAAGTTTGGTATCAAACTTCTCAGCACAACAAATGCACACTGATGCCAGTGTACATTTTATTGCAAAATACACCCCAGAGGGCACCTTAGAGGTGCCCCCTGAAACTTAACCGACTGTCTGTGTAGGCTGACTAGTTCCAGCAGCCTGCCACACCAGAGACATGTTGCTGGCCCCATGGGGAGAGTGCCTTTGTCACTCTGAGGCCAGTAACAAAGCCTGCACTGGGTGGAGATGCTAACACCTCCCCCAGGCAGGAGCTGTGACACCTGGCGGTGAGCCTCAAAGGCTCACCCCTTTGTCACAGCCCAGCAGGGCACTCCAGCTTAGTGGAGCTGCCCGCCCCCTCCGGCCACGGCCCCCACTTTTGGCGGCAAGGCTGGAGGGAACAAAGAAAGCAACAAGGAGGAGTCACTGGCCAGTCAGGACAGCCCCTAAGGTGTCCTGAGCTGAGGTGACTCTGACTTTTAGAAATCCTCCATCTTGCAGATGGAGGATTCCCCCAATAGGGTTAGGATTGTGACCCCCTCCCCTTGGGAGGAGGCACAAAGAGGGTGTACCCACCCTCAGGGCTAGTAGCCATTGGCTACTAACCCCCCAGACCTAAACACGCCCTTAAATTTAGTATTTAAGGGCTACCCTGAACCCTAGAAAATTAGATTCCTGCAACTACAAGAAGAAGGACTGCCTAGCTGAAAACCCCTGCAGAGGAAGACCAGAAGACGACAACTGCCTTGGCTCCAGAAACTCACCGGCCTGTCTCCTGCCTTCCAAAGATCCTGCTCCAGCGACGCCTTCCAAAGGGACCAGCGACCTCGACATCCTCTGAGGACTGCCCCTGCTTCGAAAAGACAAGAAACTCCCGAGGACAGCGGACCTGCTCCAAGAAAGGCTGCAACTTTGTTTCCAGCAGCCTTGAAAGAACCCTGCAAGCTCCCCGCAAGAAGCGTGAGACTTGCAACACTGCACCCGGCGACCCCGACTCGGCTGGTGGAGATCCAACACCTCAGGAGGGACCCCAGGACTACTCTGATACTGTGAGTACCAAAACCTGTCCCCCCTGAGCCCCCACAGCGCCGCCTGCAGAGGGAATCCCGAGGCTTCCCCTGACCGCGACTCTTTGAATCCTAAGTCCCGACGCCTGGGAGAGACCCTGCACCCGCAGCCCCCAGGACCGGAAGGACCGGACTTTCACTGGAGAAGTGACCCCCAGGAGTCCCTCTCCCTTGCCCAAGTGGAGGTTTCCCCGAGGAATCCCCCCCTTGCCTGCCTGCAGCGCTGAAGAGATCCCGAGATCTCTCATAGACTAACATTGCGAACCCGACGCTTGTTTCTACACTGCACCCGGCCGCCCCCGCGCTGCTGAGGGTGAAATTTCTGTGTGGGCTTGTGTCCCCCCCGGTGCCCTACAAAACCCCCCTGGTCTGCCCTCCGAAGACGCGGGTACTTACCTGCAAGCAGACCGGAACCGGGGCACCCCCTTCTCTCCATTCTAGCCTATGTGTTTTGGGCACCACTTTGAACTCTGCACCTGACTGGCCCTGAGCTGCTGGTGTGGTGACTTTGGGGTTGCTCTGAACCCCCAACGGTGGGCTACCTTGGACCAAGAACTGAACCCTGTAAGTGTCTTACTTACCTGGTAAAACTAACAAAAACTTACCTCCCCCAGGAACTGTGAAAATTGCACTAAGTGTCCACTTTTAAAACAGCTATTTGTCAATAACTTGTAAAGTATACATGCAATTTTTATGATTTAAAGTTCCTAAAGTACTTACCTGCAATACCTTTCGAATGAGATATTACATGTAGAATTTATTTGAACCTGTGGTTCTTAAAATAAACTAAGAAAAGATATTTTTCTATACAAAAACCTATTGGCTGGATTTGTCTCGGAGTGTGTGTACCTCATTTATTGTCTATGTGTATGTACAACAAATGCTTAACACTACTCCTTGGATAAGCCTACTGCTCGACCACACTACCACAAAATAGAGCATTAGTATTATCTATTTTTACCACTATTTTACCTCTAAGGGGAACCCTTGGACTCTGTGCATGCTATTCCTTACTTTGAAATAGCACATACAGAGCCAACTTCCTACATTGGTGGATCAGCGGTGGGGTACAAGACTTTGCATTTGCTGGACTACTCAGCCAATACCTGATCACACGACAAATTCCAAAATTGTCATTAGAAATTGATTTTTGCAATTTGTAAAGTTTTCTAAAATCTTAAAAGACCTGCTAGGGCCTTGTGTTAGATCCTGTTTAGCATTTCTTTTAGAGTTTAAAAGTTTGTAAAAGTTTGAATTAGATTCTAGAACCAGTTATAGATTCTTAAAAAGTATTCCAACTTTTAGAAGCAAAATGTCTAGCACAGATGTGACTGTGGTGGAACTCGACACCACACCTTACCTCCATCTTAAGATGAGGGAGCTAAGGTCACTCAGTAAAATAAAGAAAATAACAATGGGCCCCAAACCTACCAAAATACAGCTCCAGGAGCTTTTGGCAGAGTTTGAAAAGGCCAACCCCTCTGAGGGTGGCAACTCAGAGGAAGAGGATAGTGACTTGGAGGAAAATTCCCCCCTACCAGTCCTATCTAGGGAGAACAGGGTCTCTCAAACCCTGACTCCAAAAATAATAGTCAGAGATGCTGGTTCCCTCACAGGAGAGACCAACACCTCTGAAATCACTGAGGATAACTCCAGTGAAGAGGACATCCAGTTAGCCAGGATGGCCAAAAGATTGGCTTTGGAAAGACAGATCCTAGCCATAGAGAGGGAAAGACAAGAGATGGGCCTAGGACCCATCAATGGTGGCAGCAACATAAATAGGGTCAGAGATTCTCCTGACATGTTGAAAATCCCTAAAGGGATTGTAACTAAATATGAAGATGGTGATGACATCACCAAATGGTTCACAGCTTTTGAGAGGGCTTGTGTAACCAGAAAAGTGAACAGATCTCACTGGGGTGCTCTCCTTTGGGAAATGTTCACAGGAAAGTGTAGGGATAGACTCCTCACACTCTCTGGACAAGATGCAGAATCTTATGACCTCATGAAGGGTACCCTGATTGAGGGCTTTGGATTCTCCACTGAGGAGTATAGAATTAGATTCAGGGGGGCTCAAAAATCCTCGAGCCAGACCTGGGTTGACTTTGTAGACTACTCAGTGAAAACACTAGATGGTTGGATTCAAGGCAGTGGTGTAAGTAATTATGATGGGCTGTACAATTTATTTGTGAAAGAACACCTGTTAAGTAATTGTTTCAATGATAAACTGCATCAGCATCTGGTAGACCTAGGACCAATTTCTCCCCAAGAATTGGGAAAGAAGGCGGACCATTGGGTCAAGACAAGGGTGTCCAAGACTTCAACAGGGGGTGACCAAAAGAAAGGGGTCACAAAGACTCCCCAGGGGAAGGGTGATGAGACAACCAAAACTAAAAATAGTAAAGAGTCTTCTACAGGCCCCCAAAAACCTGCACAGGAGGGTGGGCCCAGAGCCTCTTCACAAAACAATGGGTACAAGGGTAAAAACTTTGATCCCAAAAAGGCCTGGTGTCATAGCTGTAAACAGCATGGACACCAAACTGGAGACAAGGCCTGTCCCAAGAAAGGTTCCACTCCAAACTCCCATCCAGGTAACACTGGTATGGCTAGTCTCCAAGTGGGATCAACAGTGTGCCCAGAGCAAATCAGGGTCCACACTGAAGCTACTCTAGTTTCTGAGGGTGGGGTGGATTTAGCCACACTAGCTGTCTGGCCGCCTAACATGCAAAAATACAGACAGCAACTCTTAATTAATGGGACTAGAATAGAGGGCCTGAGGGATACAGGTGCCAGTGTCACCATGGTGACAGAGAAACTGGTTTCCCCTGGCCAATACCTGACTGGAAAAACTTACACAGTCACCAACGCTGACAATCAGAGAAAAGTACATCCCATGGCAATGGTTACTTTAGAATGGGGAGGGGTCAATGGCCTGAAACAGGTGGTGGTCTCCTCAAATATCCCAGTGGACTGTCTGCTTGGAAATGACCTGGAGTCCTCAGCATGGGCTGAGGTAGAACTAAAAACCCATGCAGCAATGCTGGGTATCCCTGAACTGGTGTGTGTGAAAACAAGAGCACAGTGCAAGGCACAGGGTGAATGTAGGAAGTTGGCTCTGTATGTGCTATTTCAAAGTAAGGAATAGCATGCACAGAGTCCAAGGGTTCCCCTTAGAGGTAAAATAGTGGTAAAAATAGATAATACTAATGCTCTATTTTGTGGTAGTGTGGTCGAGCAGTAGGCTTATCCAAGGAGTAGTGTTAAGCATTTGTTGTACATACACATAGACAATAAATGAGGTACACACACTCAGAGACAAATCCAGCCAATAGGTTTTTGTATAAAAAAATATCTTTTCTTAGTTTATTTTAAGAACCACAGGTTCAAATTCTACATGTAATATCTCATTCGAAAGGTATTGCAGGTAAGTACTTTAGGAACTTCAAATCATCAAAATTGCATGTATACTTTTCAAGTTATTCACCAATAGCTGTTTTAAAAGTGGACACTTAGTGCAATTTTCACAGTTCCTAGGGGAGGGAAGTATTTGTTAGGTTAACCAGGTAAGTAAGACACTTACAGGGCTCAGTTCTTGGTCCAAGGTAGCCCACCGTTGGGGGTTCAGAGCAACCCCAAAGTCACCACACCAGCAGCTCAGGGCCGGTCAGGTGCAGAGTTCAAAGTGGTGCCCAAAACACATAGGCTAGAATGGAGAGAAGGGGGTGCCCCGGTTCCGGTCTGCTTGCAGGTAAGTACCCGCGTCTTCGGAGGGCAGACCAGGGGGGTTTTGTAGGGCACCGGGGGGGGGACACAAGCCCACACAGAAATTTCACCCTCAGCGGCGCGGGGGCGGCCGGGTGCAGTGTAGAAACCAGCGTCGGGTTCGCAATGTTAGTCTATGAGAGATCTCGGGATCTCTTCAGCGCTGCAGGCAGGCAAGGGGGGGATTCCTCGGGGAAACCTCCACTTGGGTAAGGGAGAGGGACTCCTGGGGGTCACTTCTTCAGTGAAAGTCCGGTCCTTCAGGTCCTGGGGGCTGCGGGTGCAGGGTCTCTCCCAGGCGTCGGGACTTTAGGTTCAAAGAGTCGCGGTCAGGGGAAGCCTCGGGATTCCCTCTGCAGGCGGCGCTGTGGGGGCTCAGGGGGGACAGGTTTTGGTACTCACAGTATCAGAGTAGTCCTGGGGTCCCTCCTGAGGTGTTGGATCGCCACCAGCCGAGTCGGGGTCGCCGGGTGCAGTGTTGCAAGTCTCACGCTTCTTGCGGGGAGCTTGCAGGGTTCTTTAAAGTTGCTGGAAACAAAGTTGCAGCTTTTCTTGGAGCAGGTCCGCTGTCCTCGGGAGTTTCTTGTCGTCGTCGAAGCAGGGCAGTCCTCAGAGGATTCAGAGGTCGCTGGTCCCTTTGGAAGGCGTCGCTGGAGCAGAGTTCTTTGGAAGGCAGGAGACAGGCCGGTGAGTTTCTGGAGCCAAGGCAGTTTGTTGTCTTCTGGTCTTCCTCTGCAGGGGTTTTCAGCTAGGCAGTCCTTCTTCTTGTTGTTGCAGGAATCTAATTTTCTAGGGTTCAGGGTAGCCCTTAAATACTAAATTTAAGGGCGTGTTTAGGTCTGGGGGGTTAGTAGCCAATGGCTACTAGCCCTGAGGGTGGATACACCCTCTTTGTGCCTCCTCCCAAGGGGAGGGGGTCACAATCCTAACCCTATTGGGGGAATCCTCCATCTGCAAGATGGAGGATTTCTAAAAGTTAGAGTCACCTCAGCTCAGGACACCTTAGGGGCTGTCCTGACTGGCCAGTGACTCCTCCTTGTTATTCTCATTATTTTCTCCGGCCTTGCCGCCAAAAGTGGGGCCTGGCCGGAGGGGGCGGGCAACTCCACTAGCTGGAGTGTCCTGCTGGGTTGGCACAAAGGAGGTGAGCCTTTGAGGCTCACCGCCAGGTGTGACAATTCCTGCCTGGGAGAGGTGTTAGCATCTCCACCCAGTGCAGGCTTTGTTACTGGCCTCAGAGTGACAAAGGCACTCTCCCCATGGGGCCAGCAACATGTCTCGGTTTGTGGCAGGCTGCTAAAACTAGTCAGCCTACACAGATAGTCGGTTAAGTTTCAGGGGGCACCTCTAAGGTGCCCTCTGTGGTGTATTTTACAATAAAATGTACACTGGCATCAGTGTGCATTTATTGTGCTGAGAAGTTTGATACCAAACTTCCCAGTTTTCAGTGTAGCCATTATGGTGCTGTGGAGTTCGTGTTTGACAGACTCCCAGACCATATACTCTTATGGCTACCCTGCACTTACAATGTCTAAGGTTTTGTTTAGACACTGTAGGGGTACCATGCTCATGCACTGGTACCCTCACCTATGGTATAGTGCACCCTGCCTTAGGGCTGTAAGGCCTGCTAGAGGGGTGTCTTACCTATACTGCATAGGCAGTGAGAGGCTGGCATGGCACCCTGAGGGGAGTGCCATGTCGACTTACTCGTTTTGTCCTCACTAGTACACACAAGCTGGCAAGCAGGGTGTCTGTGCTGAGTGAGAGGTCTCCAGGGTGGCATAAGACATGCTGCAGCCCTTAGAGACCTTCCTTGGCATCAGGGCCCTTGGTACTAGAAGTACCAGTTACAAGGGACTTATCTGGATGCCAGGGTCTGCCAATTGTGGATACAAAAGTACAGGTTAGGGAAAGAACACTGGTGCTGGGGCCTGGTTAGCAGGCCTCAGCACACTTTCAATTGTAAACATAGCATCAGCAAAGGCAAAAAGTCAGGGGGCAACCATGCCAAGGAGGCATTTCCTTACAGTGAACAAGTAGAGCTGGAGTCTGGAAGAATGGCCCAGCCTACCAAGAGGAAAGGAAAGTCAGTTGGGAAACCAACTGCAACACAGCAAAAGAAAGGGAACCTCTCTTCTCAGGAAGAAGTTCTGCCCTCTGAGGGAACTGAGCCTTTGGAGCTTGAACCTTATCAGGTTGAGCTCTTAGGCCCAGGGGGACCCTCAAGGGAGGAGCTGTGTAAGGGACAAGAAACCTGTCCCTCTCTTGAAGGCCTTAGGCAGCAAGCTGCTGAAGAGTCCAAGGGCAAGAAAAATGGAACACATAGGGTCTATTGGGAAGATGGACTCCTGTACACTGAGGCCAGAGACCCCAAACCTGGTGCCTCTAGGAGAGTGGTAGTGCCTCAGCTGTTCAGAGAGTTCATCCTAACATTGGCCCATGACATTCCCCTCGCTGGACATTTGGGACAAACCAAGACGTGGGAGAGGCTAGTCAACCACTTCTACTGGCCCAATATGTCCAACATGGTTAAGGAGTTTTGCCTCTCCTGCCCCACCTGTCAAGCCAGTGGTAAGACAGGTGGGCACCCAAAGGCCCCCCTCATTCCACTTCCAGTGGTGGGGGTCCCATTTGAAAGAGTGGGTGTGGACATAGTTGGTCCACTGGAACCTCCCACAGCCTCAGGAAATATGTACATCCTAGTAGTAGTGGATCATGCTACTAGGTATCCTGAAGCTATTCCCCTTAGGTCGACTACTGCCCCTGCAGTAGCCAAGGCCCTCATTGGTATCTTTACCAGAGTGGGTTTCCCTAAGGAGGTGGTGTCTGACAGAGGTACCAACTTCATGTCAGCATACCTAAAACACATGTGGAATGAGTGTGGAGTGACTTACAAATTCACTACACCATACCATCCACAAACTAATGGCTTGGTTGAGAGATTCAACAAGACATTAAAAGGCATGATCATGGGGCTCCCAGAAAAACTCAAAAGGAGATGGGATGTCCTCTTGCCATGTCTGCTTTTCGCTTACAGAGAGGTGCCACAGAAGGGAGTAGGATTCTCACCCTTTGAACTTCTGTTTGGTCATCCTGTAAGGGGACCACTTGCTCTTGTTAAAGAAGGCTGGGAGAGACCTCTTCATGAGCCTAAACAAGACATAGTGGACTATGTACTTGGCCTTCGCTCTAGAATGGCAGAGTACATGGAAAAGGCAACCAAAAACCTTGAGGCCAGCCAACAGCTCCAGAAGTTTTGGTATGACCAAAAGGCTGCACTGGTTGAGTTCCAACCAGGGCAGAAAGTCTGGGTTCTGGAGCCTGTGGCTCCCAGGGCACTCCAGGACAAATGGAGTGGCCCTTACCCAGTGCTAGAAAGGAAGAGTCAGGTCACCTACCTGGTGGACCTGGGCACAAGCAGGAGCCCCAAGAGGGTGATCCATGTGAACCGCCTTAAGCTCTTCCATGACAGGGCTGATGTGAATCTGTTGATGGTAACAGATGAGGATCAGGAGGCAGAGAGTGAACCTCTCCCTGATCTTCTGTCATCAGACCCAAAAGATGGCACAGTAGATGGAGTGATCTACTCAGACACCCTCTCTGGCCAACAGCAAGCTGATTGTAGGAGAGTCCTACAACAGTTTCCTGAACTCTTCTCCTTAACCCCTGGTCAGACACACCTGTGTACCCATGATGTGGACACAGGAGACAGCATGCCTGTCAAAAACAAAATCTTTAGACAGTCTGACCATGTTAAGGAAAGCATCAAGGTGGAAGTCCACAAGATGCTAGAATTGGGAGTAATTGAGCGCTCTGACAGCCCCTGGGCTAGCCCAGTGGTCTTAGTCCCCAAACCTCACACCAAAGATGGAAAGAAAGAGATGAGGTTTTGTGTGGACTACAGAGGGCTCAATTCTGTCACCAAGACAGATGCTCATCCAATTCCAAGAGCTGATGAGCTCATAGATAAATTAGGTGCTGCCAAATTCTTAAGTACCTTTGACTTGACAGCAGGGTACTGGCAAATAAAAATGGCACCTGGAGCAAAAGAGAAAACAGCATTCTCCACACCTGATGGGCATTATCAGTTTACGGTTATGCCCTTTGGTTTAAAGAATGCCCCTGCCACCTTCCAAAGGTTGGTGAATCAAGTCCTTGCTGGCTTGGAGTCCTTTAGCACAGCTTATCTTGATGATATTGCTGTCTTTAGCTCCACCTGGAAGGATCACCTGGTCCACCTGAAGAAGGTTTTGAAGGCCCTGCAATCTGCAGGCCTCTCTATCAAGGCATCCAAATGCCAGATAGGGCAGGGAACTGTGGTTTACTTGGGCCACCTTGTAGGTGGAGGCCAAGTTCAGCCACTCCAACCCAAGATCCAGACTATTCTGGACTGGGTAGCTCCAAAAACCCAGACTCAAGTCAGGGCATTCCTTGGCTTGACTGGGTATTACAGGAGGTTTGTGAAGGGATATGGATCCATTGTGACAGCCCTCACTGAACTCACCTCCAAGAAAATGCCCAAGAAAGTGAACTGGACTGTGGAATGCCAACAGGCCTTTGACACCCTGAAACAAGCAATGTGCTCAGCACCAGTTCTAAAAGCTCCAGATTATTCTAAGCAGTTCATTGTGCAGACTGATGCCTCTGAACATGGGATAGGGGCAGTTTTGTCCCAAACAAATGATGATGGCCTTGACCAGCCTGTTGCTTTCATTAGCAGGAGGTTACTCCCCAGGGAGCAGCGTTGGAGTGCCATTGAGAGGGAGGCCTTTGCTGTGGTTTGGTCCCTGAAGAAGCTGAGACCATACCTCTTTGGGACTCACTTCCTGGTTCAAACTGACCACAGACCTCTCAAATGGCTGATGCAAATGAAAGGTGAAAATCCTAAACTGTTGAGGTGGTCCATCTCCCTACAGGGAATGGACTTTATAGTGGAACACAGACCTGGGACTGCCCATGCCAATGCAGATGGCCTTTCCAGGTTCTTCCACTTAGAAAATGAAGACTCTCTTGGGAAAGGTTAGTCTCATCCTCTTTCGTTTGGGGGGGGGTTGTGTAAGGAAATGCCTCCTTGGCATGGTTGCCCCCTGACTTTTTGCCTTTGCTGATGCTATGTTTACAATTGAAAGTGTGCTGAGGCCTGCTAACCAGGCCCCAGCACCAGTGTTCTTTCCCTAACCTGTACTTTTGTATCCACAATTGGCAGACCCTGGCATCCAGATAAGTCCCTTGTAACTGGTACTTCTAGTACCAAGGGCCCTGATGCCAAGGAAGGCCTCTAAGGGCTGCAGCATGTCTTATGCCACCCTGGAGACCTCTCACTCAGCACAGACACACTGCTTGCCAGCTTGTGTGTACTAGTGAGGACAAAACGAGTAAGTCGACATGGCACTCCCCTCAGGGTGCCATGCCAGCCTCTCACTGCCTATGCAGTATAGGTAAGACACCCCTCTAGCAGGCCTTACAGCCCTAAGGCAGGGTGCACTATACCATAGGTGAGGGTACCAGTGCATGAGCATGGTACCCCTACAGTGTCTAAACAAAACCTTAGACATTGTAAGTGCAGGGTAGCCATAAGAGTATATGGTCTGGGAGTCTGTCAAACACGAACTCCACAGCACCATAATGGCTACACTGAAAACTGGGAAGTTTGGTATCAAACTTCTCAGCACAACAAATGCACACTGATGCCAGTGTACATTTTATTGCAAAATACACCCCAGAGGGCACCTTAGAGGTGCCCCCTGAAACTTAACCGACTGTCTGTGTAGGCTGACTAGTTCCAGCAGCCTGCCACACCAGAGACATGTTGCTGGCCCCATGGGGAGAGTGCCTTTGTCACTCTGAGGCCAGTAACAAAGCCTGCACTGGGTGGAGATGCTAACACCTCCCCCAGGCAGGAGCTGTGACACCTGGCGGTGAGCCTCAAAGGCTCACCCCTTTGTCACAGCCCAGCAGGGCACTCCAGCTTAGTGGAGCTGCCCGCCCCCTCCGGCCACGGCCCCCACTTTTGGCGGCAAGGCTGGAGGGAACAAAGAAAGCAACAAGGAGGAGTCACTGGCCAGTCAGGACAGCCCCTAAGGTGTCCTGAGCTGAGGTGACTCTGACTTTTAGAAATCCTCCATCTTGCAGATGGAGGATTCCCCCAATAGGGTTAGGATTGTGACCCCCTCCCCTTGGGAGGAGGCACAAAGAGGGTGTACCCACCCTCAGGGCTAGTAGCCATTGGCTACTAACCCCCCAGACCTAAACACGCCCTTAAATTTAGTATTTAAGGGCTACCCTGAACCCTAGAAAATTAGATTCCTGCAACTACAAGAAGAAGGACTGCCTAGCTGAAAACCCCTGCAGAGGAAGACCAGAAGACGACAACTGCCTTGGCTCCAGAAACTCACCGGCCTGTCTCCTGCCTTCCAAAGATCCTGCTCCAGCGACGCCTTCCAAAGGGACCAGCGACCTCGACATCCTCTGAGGACTGCCCCTGCTTCGAAAAGACAAGAAACTCCAGAGGACAGCGGACCTGCTCCAAGAAAGGCTGCAACTTTGTTTCCAGCAGCCTTGAAAGAACCCTGCAAGCTCCCCGCAAGAAGCGTGAGACTTGCAACACTGCACCCGGCGACCCCGACTCGGCTGGTGGAGATCCAACACCTCAGGAGGGACCCCAGGACTACTCTGATACTGTGAGTACCAAAACCTGTCCCCCCTGAGCCCCCACAGCGCCGCCTGCAGAGGGAATCCCGAGGCTTCCCCTGACCGCGACTCTTTGAATCCTAAGTCCCGACGCCTGGGAGAGACCCTGCACCCGCAGCCCCCAGGACCGGAAGGACCGGACTTTCACTGGAGAAGTGACCCCCAGGAGTCCCTCTCCCTTGCCCAAGTGGAGGTTTCCCCGAGGAATCCCCCCCTTGCCTGCCTGCAGCGCTGAAGAGATCCCGAGATCTCTCATAGACTAACATTGCGAACCCGACGCTTGTTTCTACACTGCACCCGGCCGCCCCCGCGCTGCTGAGGGTGAAATTTCTGTGTGGGCTTGTGTCCCCCCCGGTGCCCTACAAAACCCCCCTGGTCTGCCCTCCGAAGACGCGGGTACTTACCTGCAAGCAGACCGGAACCGGGGCACCCCCTTCTCTCCATTCTAGCCTATGTGTTTTGGGCACCACTTTGAACTCTGCACCTGACTGGCCCTGAGCTGCTGGTGTGGTGACTTTGGGGTTGCTCTGAACCCCCAACGGTGGGCTACCTTGGACCAAGAACTGAACCCTGTAAGTGTCTTACTTACCTGGTAAAACTAACAAAAACTTACCTCCCCCAGGAACTGTGAAAATTGCACTAAGTGTCCACTTTTAAAACAGCTATTTGTCAATAACTTGTAAAGTATACATGCAATTTTTATGATTTAAAGTTCCTAAAGTACTTACCTGCAATACCTTTCGAATGAGATATTACATGTAGAATTTGAACCTGTGGTTCTTAAAATAAACTAAGAAAATATATTTTTCTATACAAAAACCTATTGGCTGGATTTGTCTCGGAGTGTGTGTACCTCATTTATTGTCTATGTGTATGTACAACAAATGCTTAACACTACTCCTTGGATAAGCCTACTGCTCGACCACACTACCACAAAATAGAGCATTAGTATTATCTATTTTTACCACTATTTTACCTCTAAGGGGAACCCTTGGACTCTGTGCATGCTATTCCTTACTTTGAAATAGCACATACAGAGCCAACTTCCTACACCCTGTAACAGTTTCAGGTAGGTAGCCCGACAAAGAAAACCATTTACAGAGTAAGTGAGTTGTACTTTGTTAAAGTCCAGTGAGAGAACCTCAGCCATTTGCTAATTCTAATGGAAAACTACCTGGCAGCTTCCAAAACTTTCAGGTTCACAAAGGACAGGACTAGATTTCAATGATAATTCCTTAGAATCCATTCACATGAAAGTGTGGAGGAAAGAGGTTGAGTGTGGAGCACCCTCCTCATCACAATGGATAAGAGGCCCCTACAGAATCAGAGATGGATTTTGCCCCTATGTAGATGTTGGAATCTTTCTGAGTACCAAAGCTTAGGAGGTGGCTCCTTGATCTTGAAGGGCCAGCCAATTCATTCAGAGAGGCAAGAGGAAAGGTACATAGAAATGTCACAATCTTGGCCACAACAAACAAACAAAAAAAAGAGAGAGATAAATGCCACCAGCCCACATCTTGCCCTATAACAAGTCATCCCTTGCTGATTGGTGTGTCTATTCTTTCACAAAGTAACCTTAACACACGTGAGGTTGTGGTAGTTAGCAAAGGACTTACTGGAGAATCGACTACCCTTGGGATGAGTAGCCAGCTGCTTAAATTGCCCGATCTGGTGTTGACAATCTTTGTGGTCTGGGAGCCCAGCTAGAACATGCCTTTTTGCAACTGCCACTCCCACAGAGCTGCTGCTGGCTAGTACAGCTCTGTACCATGACTGCCCTTATTTTTCCAGTTAAAGGGCTATGGTGTGGTCTGAGTGGCCCTCCAGCCACTGAATACCTTTCTGAGAAAGGACATGTTCAATTTGGTCCCAGCCCTCTAAGCTCTGGATCCTGGTTGGTGTTCCTTGAAGTTGCAGGGCGCTATTTTCATATAACCATCCTTTAGTCTCATGCAATACCACCTGCAATGCAAGGTGGGGTCAGAGCTCTTCTAATCTGTTGTGGTGCCCTGCAGCCTTACCTTGGCACCTCGGGGTCCACAAACATTATAGTGGTGACCCAGGGCATCTTCAAAGGTCAGAGATACATGTATTGCCATTCCTCGATGACTGGCTAGCAACAGATCACCATTGGACAATGGCTGCTCTCTTGACCTTCTTGGGGTTTGCCTTCAGTAAGCCAAAGTCCCACTTGAGCCTCACAGAGGGGATTCTCTTCATAAGGGCTATCTTGGACACAGTGGTGTTCAATGCCTTTGCACAGCCACAGATAGGGACATTCAATAAGCCCACTGTTTCAGGCTCAATTCTGGGTCTCCGCGAGGATGGTTCTGAGGTTTTTTCTGCACCTAGCCTCATGCATCCTCCTTGTCCCATATGCCAAATGGCATATGCATGCCCTCTGGCCCTCAAGGTTAAGTGAGCTCAGTACTTTGGGTGTGTCTTTGATTGTCTCTTTGATTCGATCCACATGTCCCATCAGACTACTCAGGACTACTTGGGACCTTCCGTCGTGGCAGATGAACACCATCCTGCCATGCGACAGCCCTACTCTCCCTTCCCAAGCTAGACCTCATGGTTGTGTCACGTGTGTCATTGCCGGGGGTCGAGTGGCATCTGGGAGAGGTGGAGATCATAGGCCTCGGGTCTCCAGCGGAGCGCCAGCTTCATATCAATCTTTTGGAGCTTTGCGCAGGTGGCATTGAAAACATTTCTTTTGATCATTGGAGGAAGGCTGGTGCAGACCCTCAAGGACAATATGAATTCCATGTGGCGTTGCAGTAAGCAGGGCAGAGTGGAGCCCTAGATTCTGTGCTAGGACGCCTTGAGCCTCTAATGACTGGCTAGAACAGCAGCAGATCCTTCCGGTGGCCTACCACCTGGCATCTCCATAAAGCGGTAGCACTGAGATGCTTTGTATAGTGGCGTCACAATTACATCTGTTTACCACTGCCAGGAATGTGCAGTGGCAGAACTCTCCTACCTAGAGAACTGAAGAAAACCAGGATGGAATAGGCCACAGTCATCTTAATAGCCCTAGACTGGGCCAAAAGGGTGTGGTACTCATTTCTCTTGTGCCTGAACAATTGCCTTCCGATCTGGCAAACTCTTCAGGAAAACCTCCTGTATCAGCAAGAGGGGATGGTCCTACATTGGAAACTGTGGAACCTACTTATCCATGCACGGAGATTGAGCGGTGACTGCCAAGTTCTTCCGAGTAGCCACCTGAAGTACTGATGTCATTATTACAGCTGGATGTTCTTAAATGAAATCCAATTATAATAGATGCTGGCAGAAGACTGTGTTTTGGTATGGGACCTATCATCTTGATTCTCTGCAAGCCAAACTTTCTGATATATTGTTGCATAGTTGAGGCTTGTGCACACCATTTGAGCCAATGCGTAGCTGTTCACTACAGCTTCTGATAATCAAACTTCTGTGCCAGGATCAGAAGCTTGGATTATGCTTCTCTATCCTTACTGCTCAAAATTTACAGCAGCGAATAAAACAACATTAACAGAAAAACTACATTTGTCATGAATACCTTGCACATGAAATTTTGTCCCCACCAACAATCATGACACCCTTAGCTGTATAAATGCATAAGTAAATGCATAAGCCACCATAGTCCTTCCTCTTTCTTTGCAGCTTAGCACCCAAGCGAAGTACAATCTACTAATGTGTGTTATACGTTTAGGGCTTGCTGGCCGCAGCCTGACCAAAGTGGTCTGCAATCCAACTGAGTATGAGTAATTAATGTTCTTCAAGCGATACTGTGGTACAGATCCCCAGAGGAATTACATCCGCATACCAACGGCCTAGAACTATTAGTGGGTTAATTTGCAATTAAGACCCACTCCCCACACAAGACAAACTGTTGTATCCTACAGCAGATTAACAATATCTCTGCAGTGCGATACATCAACAAACTGGAGGGCACAAAATCTGTTTGTTGGCGGCTGATTGCCAAGGACTTCTACCATTTTCACCTGCAGAACTGAATCTCAGTGGTGCAGAATATATTTCGGACCAATGGAATGGGGTTCTGGACTGGAACTCTCACCTCTTTCATGATTCAGTGACTTGAGATTAAACTGCCACAAGTTTCAGACCCTGAACCAACTTTGTAGCCTTGTGTGATGAACCTTTTCGCATCCCGCCTGAAAGCACAACTCCCAGTGTTTTTCAGTTGGAGTCCGGAACCTGTAGTAGTCGGATCAGATGCCTTACTGCGAAACAGGGCAAGCAATGTAAACTACGCCTGGCCCCCTTTTGTTATTATTGCCATAGTGATATCTCAGATGAAACAACAGGCTGTCGGAACTGGTCTCGGTGACGCCAAGGTGGTAAGCTCAATCATGATTCCCCGCACAGTTAGAGCTCTCATGCAACAGTCCTCTTCAGATTCTGTTGTTCTAGAATCTTTTTAACAGATCCGCTAGGGGTGCCTCATCCACTGGTAATGTTAGGACAACTGATGTTAATAGTTTTGAGAGTCTCCAGAGACAATGAGAAGTGATGGGACTTTCACAATAAGCTTTGTTCTACTTCGAACAATCTTGGTCATCAATACTCACAAGAGATATTCTTCAGCCTGGTGACAATGGGGTGCTTGGTGCAACGAACGGGATGTGGATCCCGGGGCAGCAGAACTGCAATTGGTGGTAAGATTCTTATCACAGTTAGCACAGGGCGGATTAGCATGTAGAACTGCTAATAACTATTGATCTGCCATTTCTGCTGGCCACCATCCAAAAGACAGCAAACAGGTTGGTGAACACCCATTGGTTTGTAAAATTTTGAGTTATTAGGCTAATTAATCCTCTCAAACCAAAATATTTGGCGGTATAGGATGTCACTGTGGTTCTCAGGTTTTTGACAAAATGGCCAACAAATTAAGATTTATTGCAAAAACAATTGTCTGCAAAGTTGGTGACCCTATTATGTTTAATCTTGTGTAGGAGAATTTCAGATGTCGAAGCCTTTGATTTAAAAGGTAAAATTTTTTCCCTCATAGGAATTTCCTTTACTATTTCTAAAAGGACAAAAACAAACTCCAAGTCTGTCTCTTATCCAGCATTTCTAGAGAATCCTAAACTGGGAGGTGAAATGTGTGAAGTCCAATGAAGACTGCACTAGAGAGTTTTCTGTGTTTTTAATGGTTTATTGTACAGATAATAAAATCCCATACATTTAAAACAGAAAAGAACAATCAATAATACATTTGCAGGAAAAAAAAGAGCCCCAACTGCACATACAAACTAATGAATCAGACATTAAATACATATTAAAATACTCAATAGTTTAGATACGCTAACCTCAATAAAAGCATTCTTAAAATGGTATTGTATAAACAGCAATTAAAACACAACCAGACCTCCACAAACCAGAACCCCACGTGATGCACAATAAACAGGGGGTCCCATGGTAGTCAAGGTCCTAAAGTGCTTATGTGCATTGAATGATCTTAAGCTAGCTACCAACAGGGATCAAAACCCATGGTGCAAAGTTGAAGCTCAACAACTTGACAAAATTGATACAAACTCAAATGTGGCAAGAGCGGGTGAAAATTTCAAACATAATTATCCACTGCTCACAGTGCCCCTAAATTTTGTCTGAACAACTTTAATAAATTTGGTCAATAAAACATTTAACACTGAGTTCTCAGGATCCAAAGAAAAAATAGTGGCCTGCCAACAGGAGCGGATCCCCAATTCATTCAACTTACTCTGAAGCAGAGATATACACTCCTTGAGCAGGGCTGGACACAAACAACCCACATGTTCAGTTGTTTCTTCCCAACAGCCACAACTCCTACACATCACACCTTTCTCCTGAGTTAACTGACATGTGGGTAGATGTTTTAGAAAACTCCAATCGCCCATTCTTAAGGCCATTAATACCTCTTTCAGACAAAACCCGTATGAGCAAGAGGGATAGCCAGCTGAAGTACCTGGCTTAAATAAATTAATTACCGACCAGGCATGCTTGTGTTCGGCAAGGAGGGTGCGATCCGAGTGGTACGAGTGTAACTGTGTAATCTTTTTGACACCCAGTTTGAAAAGAGAAGGGGAGGGGTTTACTTGCCAAGAGGTCCTCGGCTTTTTAATCGCTGTTTGCAATCATCCAGAGAGTGAATGTGAGACCCCTTCGTTTTCGACGCATTAATTTCCAGACACAGAACTGCCTCCAAGCTACCTTCCTTGGTCCAGCATAACTTATTACAAAGCTTCCAGAAGGCACAAGCATCTACTGCCTGCTGATCCAAAAGCCCAAATTCCAACCACACCTGCATGAGAGAGGCAAGATGTGGTACACGGAAACCTCACTTGTAGATCTTATTAACCAGCCTATTTAATAAACAAGAGCTTTTACCCAGCAACATTTCCTGACCATAAGACAATGAAGAGATAATCTCTGCTCTCATAACTTCCATTAGAAGGAGAAGATTGGGCCCCTTTAGAGCTTTAAATAATGTAGAAAAGACCACCTGCAGAACCACAGCTTTAAGTTCAATCTCCTTCCTATGCTTAACAAAAAAAAAAACTAGAGTCGAAAGGTACCCCTAGATATTTATAGGACTGGTCTGAAAAAGGTTTACTACTCTTGTAGTACCAACTAATTCCCAAATGTTTTTTTCTACTGGAGGAGATCACTTTGGTTTTGAGCAGGTTAACTTCTAATTGATTCACAAGCGTATATGATGTAAGTTGGTTACGCAGTTGTTAAAGGCCAATCTTGTTATAGCTGAACATACCAGATCATCAGCATAGAGCAAGTGGCTGAGCCTAAGACCACCAATCTTGGGGGGATGAGAATTAACTGCATCGAGAGCTGATGACAAATCTGCAATAAACAGATTAAAAAAACAGGGGCGCAAACACGCAACCTTGTTTCACACCGCGACCAGTGGAAATTGTCCTAGAAAGGGAACAACCATCTCCTAATTTAATACGGACCCAGGTATCTGTGTGTAGTTCCATAATGGCACCCAAAAGCACTAATGGAATTCCCCAGTTTTTTTTATTTAGCCCAAAGGGCACTCCTGGGAATCCGATCAAAGGCTACCTTAAAATCAACAAACAGCAATGCCTGATAGGATCGCCCTGTCCGTCAAAATAGATGGAGCTAATAAGTTCGTAGTTGTACCGGAAGCAGCGGAGAACCTTGTTTGAACAATAGGGATTAATCCCTTCGATTCAGCCCAGGTACGAAGATATTCCAACAGAAGACTGGCATAAAACTTGGCCTTGTTATCAAGCAAGGATATCATCCTGAAATTAGCTGGATCCGACCTTGAACCGCTTTCATATAGAGGATGAAGTATGGCACTACGCCAGGACTCAGGAATTCTTGAAGTCAAAAGCCAATATTCGAACAGATGCGCAAGATGAACTCCATCTCGCTTTGCCCTAGAAATTAGACGAAGGAGACGAGTTTTTAAAAGGGTCTTCTCTTCAAGAGGGGGAAACACGAATACTGCGGGCTGAGAACAAGGCTTGACTGGGACAGCTACGGAGCAGTAAGCCCCCTCACTCAACAATTTCCCATCATACTCGCTTGCAGAGAAATGTCTAATCAAGTAGGTCGTCCAAACCCCTTCTGAGATATTCACAGGACCAAGACCCCTTTGATTATTTGTTAAATTGTTAATGAGGGACCAAATTGTTTTAGAATTTGGATCCTTACTCGCACTTATGAGTTTAGCCCAAAACTGATTAAAATGTCTCTGATGGTCATCATAGATAGCCTTCCTATAGTCTTTCCTCAGTTCCTTATATCTGATTAGTAGACTCCCAGAGTCAGGGCTCTTCCTAATTGCCCTTGCTAATCTGTTATGCGCTTTCTTTAAACTCCGAGTTTCCCTAGAAATAGCAAAGGGAGGAAGTGAGGTGCAGTTACGTGCGGGTTGGTGAAACTTTGACCATAGGAAGGAAGAAAATGTATCTCATAACTTAATTGGGGACATACAACCAGATCCTTCAGAATCGAGGAAATTAACACATTCAGCCATTACTGTACCACTAATAGAAAGGTTCCATTTTATAATTTTGTAGTGAATCCCAAAAAAACGCCACCACTCACAGCCCGCATGACATCATGGAAATGAAAACTAAATTTCATAGTTACAATTTGGGGATGGTGATCACTCTTGCTCCAGGTGGAAATCAAAACTTTCTCAATAAGGGGAAACAATTCCATGTTACAAATAGTATAGTCCAAATAGGAAAAGGATCGTCCGCCCGATCTCGTCCAACAAGGAGAAGCATCAACGTATGAACGGACATTCAGAACTCTGAAACCCATACTATTCAAATGCATTCCTAAATATTCTCCCAATGGACAGTGCGGACAATTCTGGGTTGTTCAGGAACTAACTGACGATTACAAAGATCAGGGCCTTCAAGAGCCTCTGCAGTATACTGAAACAAATTTGTATTAAAATCCCCAGTTATAAGGTCATCAGCACGCGGACATTCCCCAGCTAAACCACTCAAAATCTGCATTCGTCGGGACAGCCTCCCCCTTTTTTTCCTTTGTTCCAGGGGCAATATAGACATTAATTACTATGAGAGTCTGCTGCAAGCTCCAGTTCCTAATCACAATCCCCTGGATCCAATTGTAGTCCCAAGCCAGTGGCGGAATACACCCTTTTAGTTTGACAGTGACATAAGTGGCCACCCCACCCTCAGCACAGCCATTCTTGCTCTTTCTACGGGTGGGTTTCCATATTTCTAAATACCCCGACAGCAGGCAACTGATCTCAGCCCATGTTTTCTGAAGGGTGATTACATAACTGTTTAAAAAGGATATTAACCCCTTCTATGCCCAGGACGTAACCATTACGTCCTGGGCACAGAGCACAGAGGGAGCGCTAGCGCTCCCTCTGTGGGTTCCCCCCACCCCCCCAAGGCAGGGATGGAAGGGGAAGCCCTTCCCCTTACACCCGACCCCCCCACTCTCCCCTGTGATGTCAGCGCACGATCGCGCGCTGACAATCACAGAGGCCTCCTCCCATTGCACTGGAAGCTCAGCTTCCAGCGCGATCGGAAGAGAAGTGCAAAGCATTTCTCTTCCAATCACGTGAAGGAGGCCGGAGAGGCTTCAAAGGGAAGGAAATGAATTTCAAGCAATCCGGAAGCTAAAACGCCCACTAGACACCAGGGATTTACTTTTTATTAGGAAATTGGCACCCTTGGGCAAGGGTCGCTCCCTGGGGGGGACATTTTTTTTTTTAAGGCCTTTTCTGCCCCCCCCCCCCTCCCCCGGGGGAAGAAACCTCTAGGCACCAGGGATCAGTTTTTTTTCTTTGTTTTGTTTTTGTTTTTTTAGAGGTGGGGAGCGATCCCTTAGGCAAGGGTCGCTCCCCTAGGGGGCAAATTATATTTAGGCCATTTCAGATCGGCTTATTGTTATTAGGCCGATCTGCCCCCAGGGGGGACAGAAACCTCTAGGCACCAGGGCTAAAAAAAAATTGTGTTTTATTTTTTGTTTGTTTGTTTTTTTTTTTTTTAGATGGGGAGCGACCCATTAGACAAGGGTCGCTCCCCTGGGGGGCAAATTGTACTTAGACCATTTTCCATTTTTGCCCCCCTTGGGAGCAGATCGGCCGATTTTAAACAACTAGGCACCGGGGATCTCTTTTTTTGCGCCAATGTCACGCAAGGGTCGCTCCCCAGGGGGTGGGGGAGGGGCAAATTTATTTTATTTATTCTATTGTTATTAGGCCAATCTGCCCCCGGGGGGGGCAGAAACCTCTAGGCGCCAGGGCAAAATTGTTTTTGTGTTTTTTTTTTGTTTGTTTGTTTTTTAGAGATGGGGAGCGACCCATTAGGCAAGGGTCGCTCCCCTGGGGGGCAAATTGTATTTAGACCATTTCTGCCCCCCTTGGGGGAAGATCAACCAATTTTTGTTAGGCCAATCTGCACCCATGGGGGCAGAAACCAATTAGGCACCAGGGATTGGTGTGTGTGTATGCGTGTGCTTTCTTTAGGGAAGCAGCCCCTTGGTTAAGGGTCGCTCCCCATGGGAGCACATTACTGTTGGCCATATCTGATCCCCATTGGGGGCAGACGGGCCTATTTTTGGAAGGCCCATCTGCCCCAAGGGGGGGCAGAAAGCCCACCAGAGGCCAGGGAACTTTTTTTCTCCAAAAATAAGAGGGTGGGGATATGGCCATACCCCCACCCCAAATAAATGGGGCCAAAGTTGTTCTGCCCACCAGTGGGCAGAGGGGGCAATTACCCCTGATCCACACCCCGGGGGGGCAGAGAGGCTACTAGATGCCAGGGAATTAAAAAAAATATATATATATATATTGGGGTGGTGGCTACCAACCAATATGGGCCTGGTTACGCCCCCACCTCAACTGAAGGGGTTAACAGTCTTTCAGCTCTCCCCAGCATTCTAAAACATCTTAACCCACAGCAAGCAAGAAGACATTTGATTATTTTGGGTTTTAGTTTTACATTGGGGCCATGAGAACTTGGCTTACTCTCAAAATCGTCCTACTTGGAATGGTGAGGGCTGCACTTTATGGACTTTGGGACGCTGCCATGTAGAAAAATCCACAAGACCTAGACACATCTGAAAACTAAACATCTGGGTGATTCCAGGGTGGTGTGTTTCACATGCACCGCACCATTTTTGTACCCACAATCCCCTGCAAACCTCCAACTTTGCTGGAAATCACACATTGTTCCCACGTTTTTGTGATGGAACCTTCCGGAATCTGCAGGAATCCACAAAATTCCTACCACCCAGCATTGTCTTATCTATACCGATAAAAATTCTGCTGCACTTGTCAGCCTAAAAATGTTTTTTTGCAAACTGCCCTTTTGGACCCCCTTTGTTCCCCCTCAATATCGACATGTTTTTGGATCTTCCCTTTCACAAGCACTTGGCCCACCTACACAAATGAGGTATCATTTTTACCGGGAGACTGAGGGGAACATTGGGTGGTATGAAATGTGTCCCAGTGTGGTGATCCAACGCAGAAATGTGGGAAAAATGTGATTTTTTAGCTAAATTTAAGGTTTGCTGAAGATTCTGGGTAAGAAAACATTGAGGGATCCACGCAAGTCACACCTCACTGGACTTCCTCGGGTGTCTAGTTTTCAGAAATGTCTGGGTTTGGTAGGTTTCCCTAGAAGGCTGCTGAGCCCAGAACCAAAAACGCAGGTGCCCCCCTGCAAAAACAGGTCGTTTCTGTATTTGATAATTTTGATGTGTCCAGATAGTGTTTTGGGGCATTTCCTTTTGTGGGCGCTAGGCCTACCCACACAAGTGAGGTACCATTTTTTATTTGGAGACTTGGGGGAACGCTGGGTGGAAGGAAATGTGTGGCTCCTCTCAGATTCCAGAACTTTCTGTCACCGAAATGAGAGGAAAAGGTGTTTTTTTGGTCAAATTTTGAGGTTTGCAAATTATTCTGGGTAACAGAACGTGGTTAGAGCCCCACAAGTCACCCCATCTTGGATTCCCCTATGTGTCTAGTTTTAAAACATGCACTGGTTTGCTAGGTTTCCCCAAGTGCCGACTGAGCTAGAGGCCAAAATCCACAGGTAGGCAGTATGTAAAAAACACTTCTGTTTTCTGTGAAAAAATGTGATGTGTCCACATTGTGTTTTGAGCCATTTCCTTTCGTGGGTGCTAGGCCTACCCACACAAGTGAGGTACCATTTTTATCAGAAGACTTGGGGGAACACAGAATAGCAAAACAAGTGTTATTGCCCCGTGTCTTTCTCTACATTTTTTCCTCCCAAATGTAAGGCAGTGTGTAAAAAAGACGTCTATTTGATAAATGCCCTGTAATTCACATGCTATGGGCTCCCCGGAATTCAGAGATGTGCAAATAACCACTGCTTCTCAACACCTTATCTTGTGGCCATTTTGGAAATACAAAGGTTTTCTTGATACCTATTTTTCACTTTTTATATTTCAGCAAATGAATTGCTGTATACCCGGTATAGAATAAAAACCCATTGCAAGGTGCAGCTCATTTATTGGCTCTGGGTACCTAGAGTTCTTGATGAACCTACAAGCCCTATATATCCCCGCAACCAGAAGAGTCCAGCTGAGGTAACAGTATATTGCTTTCAAAAATCTGACATCGCAGGAAAAAGTTACAGAGTAAAACGTGGAGAAAAATGGCTGTTTTTTTCACCTCACTTTCAATGTTCTTTTATTTCAGCTGTTATTTTCTGTAGGAAACACTTGTAGGATCTACACAAATGACCCCTTGCTGAATTCAGAATTTTGTCTACTTTTCAGAAATGTTTAGCTGTCCGGGATCCAGCATTGGTTTTTCTCCCATTTTGGTCACTAACTGGACGGAGGCTGAAAGCACAAAAAATAGTAAAAATGGGGTATGTCGCAGTAAAATGTCAAATGTCAAAATTGTATTGACAAATGGGGTTTTCCAATTCAAGTCTGCCTGTTCCTGAAAGCTGGGAAGATGGTGATCTTGCCAGTGCAAACCCTTTGTTGATGCCATTTTCAGGGAAAAAAACACAAGCTGCCTTCTGAAGCCCTTTTTTCCAATTTTTTTGAAAAAAACAACAACTTTTCACTGTAGTTTGGCTAATTTCTTGGTCTCCTTCAGGGGAACCCACAAAGTCTGGGTACCTCTAGAATCCCTAGGATGTTGGAAAAAAAGGACGCAAATTTGGCGTGGGTAGCTTATTTGAACAAAAAGTTATGAGGGCCTAGGCACGAACTGCCCCAATTAAACAAAAAAAAGGCTCGGCACAGGAGGGGGAAAAGGCCTGGCAGCGAAGGGGTTAAATAAACAAAATGAAACTTATACACAACCCCATTATTGTTCCACGAGCATAAGGACAAATGTTCAAACATTGTCACTAAGGCCCCCACCCTCCGGGTTCATTGGGGTCCCCCCATGCAAAAGAGCAGAGGGCAACCAATCCCAATTGAGCCCCCACTGGCAGCCGGCACCTGTGCTACTAGTGCCATTGATGGTAGTGGTACTGATCTGAGCACCTTTCAGAATCAAGAACGGCTTTGATGCTATAGGAACCATTGGACTTTGGGATTCTGATAACAGCACAGGGGAGTCCCACTTCTTATAAGAAATAATTATAATACCTCAAGACTAGAATATATCTTTCTTGGAGAGAACGACTGTGCTATAGGGGTGGAGATCAATGAGACCAAGATGGATTCCCCAGCTTGAGACCCCCTTGGGGCAAGAAATTCAATAGAGGGAATATCACTGGATCCAATATTACTCAGGTCTGAGATGGCCTTGAAGAGTCGCAGGATGTTCCCTCTATTTAAAATATTGTGGGTGCCCCTTGAGCGGTATTCTGGTGTAAACACAAGTTTGATAGTGGCACACTTCTATGAGGCCTTTGGGGGGCACAAAAGCGGCCTGTGATGGGTCTATTCCACTGTATTAATGGGACCTCTCTACCCAAGCCTGGGGTGTCAATAAAAGAGGCTTGGTGGCACGACAGCAGGGCTAGAGGCAGGCTCCCATGACAATCAGAAGGCAACTTGGGAGGAATAGACGATCCTGAGTCTGTGAACTCACCATCAGTAATTTCATGGACTGCTTTGGGGTTTGACAAGGTTACTGCAATACTAACGGGCCACCCACCCCCGCTTGTTACAGTGGGATCGGCCAGACTGCCAGTTTTGCCTTCCTCAGCAGGGATCAAAGGTTCCTTGGTGGGTAATTTGATTTCCTGCAGAATAGCACTAACCGAAGAGCCCTGCATAGGCTCACTAGATGGTAAAGAGCCACCCTGTATGACCATCAAAGAATTAGTCAGTGGAATCTCATTGGACACCTCCTGCGACTGTTGCACATCAAGTCAGACCAGTGGTTGAACTTTATTTGGGGGCACTAGGGGAGGTAAGCTTCGCATTTAGTTCTGTTTTTTCCTGAGCCTTTTTTTCCCCTCTTGCTCAACGGGTGCCGAACTCCACGATCAGCTCCTGGTGGCAACGGTTGTGGTGAATCAGTTTGTGCACAGTGCAGGAATAAAGTGAGCGAACTGGCTCCATAGGATCGGCTTCCTATAAACACAGTTGGCCAAAGTATCTTGCTCTGAGACTCCAGTAACAGCAGGCTGGGTTGAATTGATGATTGTTGCACTCTTTGCTGGAAGAAAATAGTCGTCCAACGTTTTTCGTTTAGTTGGTTTCCGAGCTGGATCAGGTTGGGACCTCAGATTTGGGAAGGTCACCAGAGGCACAGGTGCTGTGGAGAGCCTCTTCAGTTCAGTTAAGACAGACCTCAAAAAGGAAGACAGAGATAATGGACTTTCAATAATTAGGGAACAGCTGCAGGTTGCTTGAACTAACTTGGAGCTTGTTTGTGCTCTGGTAATAAACGGATTTAGATTTTCTATTTTATGATCAATCCCAGCTACATATGTGTTTGTGTATTCAACAAATCAACTTGGACATCTAGCTTATCAGAGTGATAGTTCAAGGCCAGCACAGTGGATTGAAGGGTTTGAAGAAGCTATGCCCAAGCAGAGCCAATTACAGCAATCTTAAAGTTGAGAACAGAATTAGATTCCACCTCAGCGCCACCTGTAAATTCAGGTTGAAGACAGGATAGGTCTAAAAGCGATTGATCATTGAGCTAGCCCTTGTTAAACTCAATTTGAGAGCTGGTGTCACACGACCTTGTGGGTAGCATGGGTCGAATGCTGCCAGTTGGACTACTGGTCCATTGTGCCCCAGGGGGACTAGTTAGAGGGGCGATGCTGCAATCCTGCAGACAGTCTTGACTGCTCGTGACCTGCCCATCCTGCTAATAAAAAGCTGCTGGGGAAGCAGCAAGAGAAGTCACCCACCCTCAGCCAACAAAGGAGTGGTTACTACATGTATTAGAGAGTTGAGACAAAAATCTGCTGGACAGCTTCTGATTGCACTAAAAAAACCTTTTCGGCCGGTGGCGCCTGCCACTTTGGCCAGGTGGCTGCAATGGCTTTTAGCGGAGGCGGGAGTGGATGTGTCTGCCTTCAGAGCACATTGGGTCAGGGGAGCTATGGATTCCAAACCTTACTTCCTAGGTTCTAGACTGGAAGACATTATGGTTGCAGCAGACTGGTCTGCAGAATCTATATTCAAAATGCTTTATCATAAACCAATTGTTGATGTAGCATTTATTGTAGTTAGACTGCTTTAAACTAGCTAATCCGACCATCCAGTCTGAACATAGAAAATAAAAATTGTTATAACTGACACGTCAAGAATTTTCAATTCTATTAAGGACTCTTGAGGCAATGATTATCCCCGCCCAGAACACAGAATATATATTTAGAAAGATACAATGTTTCATGTTGAAATATATGCTTATATATAGGTCATTTTTTAGATTTGTCCTTAATGAGACCCACCCTAATTTAACAGGAGCATATGATGGAGTTGTTCTATCTCCAACTCTGTGGTCATGTCTATGGTATTTCTACATTCACAGGTGAAGAGCTTCAATAAGATTGAGAGATGACTGTTGACATTTCAATGTTGGTTCCAGTTTCTGGCAGTATGGTGGTAATCCATAAGTGTGGTTGAAATGTTCCAGATGGCACAGGACTTCTCAGACAGGAATCCTGTTGGTTTGAGTTGAGATTGTGAAGTTATGCTGGATTTACAGAAGTTTGAAGTTTTTTTTTTCTCTGGACTAAATGTTAAGCATGCAACAAAAGAGGAAGGGCTAAGGTGGATCAAGCATTTATACAGGTAAGAGTACCCTGATTGGTGGGCGGGACAGACATGTCACATGCACGGTATTCATGGAGAATGTAGTGTTTTCTGTTAATGCTTTTTATTTGCCTCCGAGGCCTTAATAGATTTGAAACTTCTTGATGCGTGAGCTAGAAAATGTTTTATTGCCTTTCATATTGTGATAATTTCTACGCTCCATTTTAGTGAGCTACAGGTGCTGTCACTGCAAACTCCCTACATTATTTTCTTCCCAAGCAAATAATTGCTAAAGACCCTGGGTGCTTTCCACCCAAAATGTGGTGTTGCATTATCATCCAGGGGAATCAACCGTTTTCAAGATGGCAGAACCAAGTGTACACATGGAGGAGCTCTGGACACCACCCCTGGGGTGGTGATGGACAGGGGTGTGGTCACTCCTCTTTCCTTTGCCCAGTTTCGCATCAGAGCAGGGACCAGAGGTTCCTGGACTGGTGCAAACCGGTGACTTGGGGACTGCCTATAAGTAATCTAGCATTGTGTTACTGTAATAAAGTATGTTTATTTTTGTAACACTGCGTGGTTCCGTTCATGTGTGATGAGTTACTGTGTGTCTATTGTGGTATTGCATAAGCTTTGCATGTCTACTAGATAAGTCTTGGTTGCTCATCCACATCTACCACAAGAGAGCCCTGGCTTCCTAGACATTGTCTTCATTCACTAATAGAGGTTGCCAGGACCTGGTATAAGGTGCCAACACATAGGTGTCCATCACACACCAGGTCATCTTCCTACAATGTGTACCCGCTCTATATGAGCTAGATTCTTAATATACATGGAGCAAACGTTTAGTCTATTTAATCAAATGAAGGGTTGTTCTTGTACAGTAGAAATGCTGAACTTGCATATTTGGAGGTGCACTCGTATGTGTGAATGAAAGAAAAGTCAACTCTGTAAAATAAAATGTCTGCCCAGAATCACACAAGAACGTTTTGCAAAACCCATGACAAAACAAAAAACAAATTGCAGATAAAGCAAAAAGGCTGGTGGCCAAATTCAGACCTACTAGCTTTGTCTATGCTTGTTTTAATGTTTCTATATTTTGTTGTCGTAAATAAAGTTCTACAACATTTGCAAGAGAAGTCTCTATGTGAACAGTGGCTCTGTTTTCTGTCAAAGTGCAGACACTTGAGTCTAAAAATGCCTACAACCTCCTAGGCTAACTCTTAATCCAAATCCAAACAAGAACATATTGTATCCAAAGAGAAGTGCAAGAGTACTCCGGGCTCTGGGACTTTTGATGCAAACAACAGTTACTAATCCAGGAACTGACCATCTATCAATAGCTGTGGGAAAACCTGGCTTTGCTAATGCTTCACATGAAGACATTTTTATGTGGGGCACACATGCTAAAAGAGTAAACAACAAATGCATTGGCTCAAAGTACCTATTTATATTTATTGCAGAGCAGAAAATAAGCTGATAACATGAGATGCTTCAATTCAAGAGAAAGGTAGATAAATCAAACATGGGATCATGCATTTAGGCATGCCCTATCCACAGTATGTGCCTATTTACTTACTTAGGCTTTATTTAGGTAATAAAAAAAATACCATAAAAGCTCATCATACAATGCACAAATTGAAAATATAAAAAAGCAATAATATAAAAACTCTCTAACTGGATAATACTTAAAAATGGACAATTAAAATGTAAAATACAAGATTCTAAAACAATCAAAAATTATAAAAGATCGCTAGTACAAGAAGACAATAATATAAGATCCTTCAACTAACAGGTTTATAATGCAAAATAAAAATACAATATGACAGCGTTAAGATTATAATCAAATATTACAAGGGAGTCACTAGATGATCCATCATTCCCTGTAAGAGCAACAAATTCAATTTGATCTACAGACTTAGACTTGCTTTAGTATGATGCTTTGCAAACTGCCCCTAACCGTTTTGCTCTTATGTGCCAAACTGCATCTAAGAATCTTGCCAATGCACATACCACAATCCCATGGGTATTTGTTTTGCAGATCCCAAGAGCTAGGGGCCGGTTGTTAATGTCCATGGATCTGCAAAGAGGTATAATCCATTGAGTCTGCTGTTTGGCATATGTGGGACAATGGAATAACACACAAGCAATACATTCAGATGACCCACAGCCCATTGGGCATAGATCTTGTTGGTTATCCTGCTGGGACTACCTGCAAGTGAAAGTACGTAGTGGTAGCAATCCCAGCCTAAACCGGATGTAAAGTGCACATGCTCGAGGGGATAAAATCAAATCCATGTAATTTTCAAATTCATAATGACATTTAACTGATATAAATCTGTCAAGCTGAACGAAGGCACCTCAGCTAGCTTTCCTACTTTTAAATTTAGCCAATATGCATCCGTAACAACTTGTACAGCATTTTTTGGGAGACGATGGGGGTCTGACCAGAACAAGCCCAACCCTAGTTTGGTCAAACTGTTTTCAACATGATTACACCTTGGGATTTTTCTTATTATGTGTGTACTCAGCAGAGCATCCAACCATATTCTGTATGGGCTAAAAATATCTGTGGACCAAATCCTAATCCAATACAATATTGGTCTTAAGGCAGCTATGTGGGTGATGGAATCTAAATTTAGATCCATCCGAATAGGCAACGTGGGGGAGCTTGCAGGTATTTTTAACAAGGCTTTTATAAATGAATTTTCAGCGAGCTCTAAGTCCCTCAAGTTGCCCTGCCCCCATAGCTCTGCTCCATACAGAGCCCCCCCTCTAGCTTGTACTTTATATATTTCTATTGCGGGAGAGACTGCGAATCTAGGGGATCTCAGGACACCCCCGAGTTATGTTTCAGTCTCATATATGCCTTTGATAAATGGGCCTGCCATTCATGAGTTTCTCTAGTCTGACCCCGAAATAATCAAAATCTGTGACTCTCTCTAATGCCTCCCCATCCAGAAGGATCGTCCTCCTTATTTTATGTTTTTTATCACCAAAGATCATGTATTTGGTTTTTGAGGTATTAACTTCAAGACCATGTTCCTTGCAAAAACACATGAACTTCACAAGTAAACTGGCGAAGCCAAGGGCAGTTTGGGATAGTCACAAAGTGTCATCCGCAAATAGCAAACACAGAATCTTTGTCCCGCCTAATTTTGGTGCATCATTGTCACAGTCCAGTAAGTAAGGGATACAAGCGTTGATAAACATTTAAAAAAGTGTGGGGGCCAGCACACATCCCTGCCTCACCCCTCTTTTAATCAGAATCTCTCTTGTTACCTCCCCATTTAATCCCCATTGAATTTTAGCAAAACTCTCAGCATATAAACTTTTAATTAAGTTTAATAGGGGACTCAGGAATCCAGCTCTGTCTAGTACCTCCCACAATTTACAGCGCCGGACCAGATCGAATGCAGATTTGAGGTCCACAGAGGCCACAAAAAGGTTCCCTGCATCCAGGTCTACGGTCTTCCATTTGATCGTGAGGAACCTAAATATCTGATCGACTGTACTTATCTTCTGTCTAAAACCTGCTTGAAGATCACTGAGGGCTTGAGTCTCTTCTAGCCATTCTTTTACCCTTTTCAGAACCCGATAACAAAATATTTTTTGAAGATTATCCAGAAGGCTGATTGGTCTATAATTTGATGGAGCGGCCATATCCCCCTTTCTGTAAATAGGTACAATAATTGCTCCCTTCCAGGAGCGAGGATAATTTGAACTAGCCAAGACAGCATTTGATGCATTATTAACATAGGGGCAGCACATGTCAAGGTCAGATCTAAACAAGTCAGCAGGTATACCATCCAACCCGGGGGCTTTTCCTGGTTTTTGGGCCGCAATGGCCATCCTAGTTTCGTTCAGAGTAAAAGGAGTCAGGCTGTCAGTGGGACAGGAGTCTAGTCCAAATACAGTACTGCTATTGGAGAAAGCGTCAATTTCAATGTCATACAACGTAGTAAAGTGGCCCACCCAGTTTTCCGGAGGAATATAGCAATCTGGTCTAGAGTTTTCATTTCGCCCATTAAAAGCCACCAAGGACCAAAAACGTTTCAGATGCTTTTCCTTAGCTGCTGTCAGCAAATGCTGCCATGACTCCTCTTCCCAATTATTTTTGCAGGTCTTTATTACACATGCGTACTCACGCCTAGCACTAGTTATCAGATGTCTATCTTTAGATTTAATTGCCTTTAAGAAGCTACACTTAGAATCCCTGCATGCTTTGCCGAACCACCTATGGTGGGGTCCAACTACTGAATGATTATTTTCCCTAACAGTTCTATTAAATAAATCCCTCAAAGTGGAAAAAATATCTATGTGCAAGGCCATGACCTCATTGGGGGAATATAAGCAAGGACCATCCATTAATTGTTGGGTTGATGCTAAGTCAAGCATTTTCCCCCCACTGGGGAGGAAATGGTTTCATAACTATTTTGCATATCTATTTTTTTTTTAAATAAGCCCATCATATGTAACTAAGATTGGGGCATGATCGCTATTATATTGATTTCCTACGCTAATATCTTTAATAGTGTGCCATATCCTCAAATCAATGACCACATAATCTAATATACTACTATAAGACCTTCTGAAAAATGTGGGTTTTGCAGGAGAGTCCGAGGAAAAACGCCCATTTCCTGGGTGAAGACCGTGTGTTATCATGAAGTCTATTATCTGCAAAGCCCTACTACTAGTTTTGGACTGCTTCGTCAGAGAGGAAAAGGGAAGAATATTCCATAATGTGTCTTCTAGATGCGTAATCTCGGAAAATACAGAGTTCGACTCAAGTGACACATTTATATCCCCAGCAACAAAAATACAATGCGATGTTATATAATCTGACACCAAAGCATTCAACACCTGAATAGTTTTTGACAATTGATTAAAAGGACCTGGTCTATTGTAAACATTAACAGATAACAAGGGGAAGCCTCGCTTTTGCGGAATAGATTAAGCCAGTATATCATCTGAGTCCACATAAATTTCTCTAATATTGCCCAGGTCTGAATTTCTTGTCCTTATAATAAGACCCCGCGCCGCTCTCCCCGCCAGGGACGGTCTGGCTTCTTTGCAAAATGAGTTAAACCCTTGTCTAAAAACATGAATAGTAGACCAAGTTTCCTGGAACAAGCAAATAGCAAATTTGTCAATAAACTCCCCCCAATCTGGGTCATCTAATTTGTTGTGAATTCCAGCCAGATTCCATGTCAGAAACTTTGGAGTTAGAGTCGCCAGGGTCCTTCCAGAGGGATGACGAGATACAACATCTAACATGGTTCTTCCTAGGTGATAATCTGACCATACGTGCATTGAGAGCATCAAATGCTGAAACCCTGCTCCTAGGCGAAAGGAACTCTGGATCTGAGACCCCTTCTACCTGCAAGTTAACAATATGAGAAGATCCACTACTATCCCGAGCAATTGCAGACAAAGTCAGTCAATCAATATCTGGAGCAACAGCAACTTGTACCAGCCTCCCTGAATTAGTCGTCACGTTCTGGCAAACACGCTCCTTCTTATTAGCTGACACAGGGGTCTCCTCAGAAGTGGCTAGAGGTTCATCTCTCTCGATTCGAAAGCTATGGTTTGGGGCGGGAGAATTCCTCCTCAATGAAGAATCATTTATAGGCCAACAGCTTTTAAAACAAATATTTATTTGGTCCATCAGCCTGTGCTGTTAGTGGCCTCAAAGTAACACCACTGTCGGAGATTTTTTCCTTGCCCTGGGATTTAACTGACAGGAAGGTGGTGAGTGAACCATTCTTCAATCTTTTCTGGGAGTCTTTCTTCTTTTTAGTCAGCAAGGATTCCACTTCCTCCATCAGATTATCAATTTCGGCAGTTACACAACTAGAGGAAATGTGTGGCGTTTGATGCAATTTAGGAATTTTTGTTTGAACAGTGCCCACCGGTGGACTACCCCTTGCCTTGCGCTTCCCCATTTAGACAAACTTGGCGCTACAAAAACGACTGTGGGGCAAGTTTTAAAAATGTATAGCGCCAAGCAGCAATGCGTTGCAGGAATAACTCATAGTTTAGGGCCGGGGGGGTTGCCCAGCCTGGCCTCAGACGGGCGCACCGTTGGCTAGGGCTTCGCCCGGGTGTGGCCAGTGCGCGTTGCAGGGAGACACGTTGCTATGAGCGCCCGCAATCGGAAGTCCGGCCCCACAGCAGCAAGGATCCCTGGGACAGCAAGTCCCTCCAGGTGAGGTAAGGCACAACAACGTTGCGGGGCGACGCGGCGCTATGAGAGCCCGCGATCGGAAGTCAGGCCCCCACAACAGCAAGGATCCCTGGGACAGCAAGTCCCTCCAGGTGAGGTAAGGCACAACAACGCTGCGGGGCGACGCGGCACGCTATGAGCGCCTGCGATCGGAAGTCCGGCCGCCACAGCAGCAAGGATCCCTGGGACAGCAAGTCCCTACAGGTGAGGTAAGTGCCTATTTACAATTTACCCAGTGGAGATGTTTTGGGAGCAGGTATGGGAGGTTGGATTGAGTTTGCCTTGGCATGTTTCTTCAAATTAAGCAAGTGGAATTGGACACTGTGATTGAACACCTTAGTGTTGATTATGAGTGCATTTCAGAGAAAGTCTCTAGCCTCAAAATGAATTCATGCACATCCTATATTTTCCCCTTACTCCCAAGATGTGTGATGGCCCTCTAAAGGCAGCATGACCTCAAAAAGACGTGAAGCAGTCATGTTTCAATATCTGGGTATTAATACATATAATTCCCCTGAAGACTTACAGGATGGAAACTTGGGTAGAGTGGTTCTGGCCCGCAGCAGTCACTTTGCCTTTTGGCCCACCCTTCCCCTTTCCCTCATGAGACTTGGTATAATGATAAAGACTGTGGTCCTATCCTGTGTAAGGGGGTGTGGGATTTAATAAAATATCCACTTGTCCATGGGACAGGTTGCTTCTGAAATCTACTTATCCTGTAAAGAAATCTACTTGTCCTGTAAAAAAAAAATCTGTTAGTCCCTTCGGAGCCATGGAGTGCTGTGACAAATTATGGCAGCGATCTCATTATGTAAGAGCTCGGATA
This sequence comes from Pleurodeles waltl, assembly GCF_031143425.1. NCBI lineage: Eukaryota > Metazoa > Chordata > Amphibia > Caudata > Salamandridae > Pleurodeles > Pleurodeles waltl. Next base: position 479,520,277 of record NC_090449.1, on the reverse strand, counting down.
ATAGCCTCTCTGATTATGCCAGTTCTACTACTATAGTAGGGCTTGAATGCTTGCAATGTCAATCCCTACTTTGGCATTTTCCTTATTTTGACACCTTTCTGCAGATCTATATACTTATGCTGGTGTAAGCAGCAAGCAATAGTTCCAGTGCTGGAATGGCTTTGAGTCTGAAAACCAACTAACTTGCATGTTTTAAGGATTTTCATCACCTCTTCTCTAATCTTTTCCCATAATGAGAAAGGTTGGAAATTTACTCCTGACAATGACAGAAGCAGAAGTTCTTCCAGGGTTGGGAAAAAAGTGGTTGGATGAAAAGTGAACTTGTAAACGCTCATTAGATTATCACATGAGCAAATCTAAACATGCATATTTGCTTGTGCTAAAACACAGTTCACAACTATTTTCTAGGAGTATGATTTCCTGCTCTACTTCTGTAAGTTTTTGTGCATTCATGAAAGCCACTAATTCAAAGACATACCATGAGTGCACTTTTGTGACATTTTGTTTTTATTAAACTTCTATTTCTTCCTCTATTGGCTGGCTTTACTGTGAGTCATCGCATTCTTCTCTTCGACAAGGAGCATATTGGCACACAAAGTAGTTTTGTTCAGTGCCAGGAACTACTGTGGCAATCAGTGGCGTAACAAAACTGGAGGTGGCCCCCTGCAAAAAATACGGAGGGCCCTCTTCCAGGCTCACTCAGGGCAGGTGCTGTGCTGATGGGGCTCCCTGGAGGGGGGCTGCGGGGTCTTTGTTACGCCACTAGTGGTTATGAGTGCATTTTTAGAACAAAAACTATTTTTTGTCTTTTTGCTAGTGTTTGTTACAATGGTGAGGGCCTGGCAGCTTCCAGAACAATAAAGTTTTCCAAAAGCTATGTTAAAACAAGACATGCATTGACAAAACCAGAAGACTCAAAAAAATGCCGGATAGGTTGGCTTTGCCAGTGCTTGTTTATTTTCATGCTTCCCATAATCTTGTTGAAAATGGTTACACTAATTTTCCATTAGGAATATTTTTTGGAAATACTAGTATGCATCAACACATTTTACTAAACGACGTTTTAAAGAATTGCACCTAAAATGTTATAGTAGTGAAACGTTCTTTTTCCTACTTGCATTTTTTTCTGAACATTTTATTTTGAAAGCAAAGAATCATCACTCTTGCTTACAAGCTTCTGCAAATATTTGCATCTAATCAGAGAGCATTCTGGGAGCATTATACTTAGCCTCATATTGTTAAACATTTCAAATGTGTGAACACTTTGTTTTTTTACTGGTACCACTGTCAGTAGTGCAGTGTGACCTTAAAAGGTTTATTTACAGCGCTCACCCTAATAATGAAGGTTTTTCATTAATGAAGCAAATACAAGTTCAAACAGCATCAACATACGGACACATATATTAGGTCAACGGCAGAAAGGCCCCTTCTCTCTAAACTGGCCGCCAAAGGGTTTATGCTGCAGGGGGTTGGGTCTACTTGTCTCAGTGACAAAATAAACATGAAAACTTGTTGCCCTTGACCCCAAACAATATGTCCTGGGCATCTGGCGATAGGAATTCCACATCCCTGTGTATATTATTTTATGTTGCAAATCTTCCTTTGCTTATTCCTCATTCCTTCTTTAGGGACCCTGACAAATTACTTACCGCATATGATTTGGGGTGCAGGGAGGCATTGAGTACCTTTGTCAACTTTGAAACTATCTGTAGTGGCGGGCGGCCTTGCCCTCATCGATTCTGAGTGGTATTGTTAGAAATGGGGTCTGTAGTTGGCAGTGGTTTGCACCTTGTTCAAGTAGTGACCCTCACTCTAGTCAGGGAGCCACAAACTGAGATTACCCCATGTCACCCCCTTGGTAGCCTGACACGAGGGGTCAGGCTTATCTCATAGGCAATGTGTATAGTATGTGTACACACACACACACACACACACACACACACACAGAAAAAAAGGACTCCACACAAGTTTTGAAAATCTGCAAATATTTTTCTGAATAAAACAAGAACAAAACGACAACAATCTAACATACAAAAACAAAGATATCATTTTTAAAGAGTTGCAACGAGTCGTCATCCGGGACGATCAATGGTTGTCTCTTTTTAACACACACTACGTGGGATGTGTCAAAAACAAAGACGATGCAGGCCGCACGGGAGATGAGGTGCCGGAAAACAAAGTGACGCGTTAGTTCCTTACTGACAGGGGAGGGGATACGGCAGTTCCTTACTGGCAGGGGAGGTGATGCGTCAGTTCTCTCCCCGCAGGAGAGGGGATGCGCCGGTTTCTGGTCACGTGGCCTTGGCTCCTTGCTGCGGTGCAGGGTCGATGCAAAAATACTGCCCAGGGACGATGTGTGGGAAAATCCAAAAGCACTCTGATGATAGAGACACAGTGGAACAGGCGCTGCGTCGGTCCTACAGGCACTACGTGGATCCTACCACCACAAGGCAGGCGCTCCGCTGATTCCTCAACTACAATACAGGTGCTGTCGATTCTTCTGCCGCAACTCAGGCGATTCACCAATTTTCAGTTGCAGCGATCCGATGCATGGATTTTCTTACTCATCACACCAGTTTTCACTTCCAGGGGCCCAGGGACTGAATTTGCCACCACTTGGCAAGTCAGGACTCTCAGCAGATGAGTCCAGGCACTGGCAGATGAAGTCTTAGATGGCACTGAGACTTCTAACAGGAGGCAAGCTCAGTTCATGCCCTTGGAGAACCTAGGAAAGCAGGCTGTAGAAATCAAAGCCCAGTCCTTTCACTCCCAGGACAGAAGTAGCAAGCATTAGGCCAGCACAACAAAGCAACAAGCAGAGTGACAACTCCTCCTACAGCATCAAGCTCTTCTTCCTGGCTGAATTCCCTTAGTCCAGAAGAGTTCTAAAGTTGCAGACTCAGAGGCCCAATACTCATATTTATTTCTGCTTCTGAAGTAGGCAAACTTCAAAGGGAAGTATTTGTAGAACGCAAGACCCTCCCTTTCCTGCCCTGGCCTCAGACACCGCACATGGGGTTGGAGAATGCTTTGTGTAAGGACAGGTACAGCCCTATTCAGGTGCAAGTGTCAGCGCCTCCCACCACTCTAGCCCAGAAAGACCCATCAGGATATGAAGGTCACACCTCCACTCCCTTTGTGAATTCACTCTGGCCAGTCACACAATCAGCCCAGCTGTCATTCTGAACCAGATGTGTATTCCACACCCAGGCAGAGGTACGGAATGGTTAAGCAAGAAAATGCCCACTTTCTAAAAGTGGCATTTTCAAACTTACAATTTAAAAACCAACTTCACCAAAAGATGTATTTTTAAATTGTGAGTTCAGAGACCCCACCCAAAATCCACATCTCTATCACTCCCAATTGGAAATTACACCTGAAAGCTATTTCAAGGCAACCCCCATGTTACCATATGGGAGAGGTAGGCCTTGCAGTAGTAAAAACCAAATTTAGCAGTATTTCACTATCAGGACATATAAAATACACCAGTACATGTCCTACCTTTTAAATAGACTGCACCCTGTCCATGGGACTGCCATCGGTCTACCTTGGGGTGACTTACATGTACTAAAAGGTAAGGTTTGGGTCTGGCAAGTGGGTGCACTGGCCAGGTCGAACTGGCAGTTAAAGCTGCACACAGAGACACTACAGTGGCAGGTCTGGGAATGTTTACAAGGCTACTCATGTGGGTGGTACAAACAGTGCGGCAGGCCCCCTAGTAGCATTTGATTTACAGGCTATGGGCACAAATAGTGCACTTTATTAGGGACTTACTGGTAAGTCGAATATGCAGATCATGGGCAAACCAATTACCAAACAATTTAGATAGAAAGCACTTGCACTTTAGCACTGGTCAGCAGTGGTAAAGTGCACAGAGTACTAAAGCCAGCAAAAACTAAATTCAGCACATGATCAAAAAACAGGAGGTCAGAGGCAAAAAGTCAGGGGAAACCTGCAGAAAAGGCCATTTCCAACAGGTATTATTTGGCATACCAGCTACAATGGGTAGATCGATGGTTGGCAGGCCATTTTCTTCCTGAAACAGGGCTTGGCATCACCAATTGTAGGATGGCTTATTATATTATCCTTTGTTCTCTTCTAAGTCCTCCCAGTCACATTTTCCTAGGCTGTTTCGGGTGGCTTTATCCTGTCTTAATTGAACCAGAGTGCCTAGCAAGGCAGCATCACCTTATGCTCTGACAGACCCTTTGCTGGGCCTTCCTATTCAATCAGGATGGATGCAATCTGTACAGCTCCAGTCTTGGACAGCCTCTGGTTTATCAACACTAGGTGAACTGTTTGTCAGTAGCAAGGTACTGGATTGTCAGGTGCTTATGACTGATTACGCTCTTCCTGTGGGTCAATTTCTTACTTATGAATGTGTTAAGAAAGTACTGTATGATTTATTTCAAACTCGTTTAGTCACACCCACTACCACAAAGTATACCAGATGCTTCATACCACTGAAACAGGTGGTAAATTGTTTAAGTGGCTGTAAAGAGCCTTTTTTCAGCATTGAGATCAATCCACAGCTTCTCTTCGATGTAGCTAAATATCAGACCTGTCTAAGCCACTTAATGATAGTGAATGGTGTAAAATGTTGGAACATCCTTACAGTTGTCAAGTGCTGTCCGCTTTAAGTGAATTCAATATCTTGAATTGCACCTATCTCGCACCTAATCACATTCATAAATTATTCACAGAAGCAGACTCTAAGTGGCCTTGATGTATGTGGTCAGATGCTGATTTACTGCATATGCTCTGGTCCTGCCCATTTCTCTCTTCGCGCTGTATTGGTTTTACCGAGTTATTAGCTAAAGTGATGGGTCACACCATTACAAATTCTCCCAAAACGGTCCTGCTGGGCCTCTTTCTGCACCTTAAACTTCAGAAAGCTTGCACAAAGTTTATAGATCTGGCTTTACTTGTACTCAAGCACAATAATACTAAATTGGCAAAGAGAGAGCAAGGTTGTGAAAAACTTTAAATGTCAGGAGACAGCTTACTGTGCCGAGACCCGTTTTTGGTCAGCCAACCACCCACTTTAGTTTCAGCGAAAGAAGGGATGTGATGTTCTGGGAAGATTAAATATTGTTCAGCTGATGGAATTGATGATCCTGACAACAATGTGTAAGAGGAAGTCCAAAAAGGAAGGCTTTGCAAAAGTTTGGCTTACTTATTATTGCATTGGTCACAGTCTACGCACTTTGGAAGGAGACATGTTAGCATATTGTTTCTAGTGCTTAGTAGCTGGGACCTAGGACCATATGTACAAAGTATTTTTGTGGGTGGAAATGGCCCGACTGGGCCTCTTTCAACCTCAAAAATGCTTTCACATATGCTCAAGGCACACGTCGCGATTCGGTAACAAATTACCAAATCACAATTTGTGTTTGCAATTCGATATTTGTAAAGAGGGTGTTTGGTCCCCCCCAGGCCAATCCCAAACAATCTGCCTTGCACCAATCCAAAATAACCTTTGCCAATCCAATCCAAAGCAATCTGCTTCACTCCAATCCAAAACAATCTGCCCCACTCCGATCTAACGCAATCTGCCCCACTCCGATCTAACGCAATCTGCCCCACTCCGATCTAACGCAATCTGCCCCACTCCGATCTAACGCAATCTGCCCCACTCCGATCTAACGCAATCTGCCCCACTCCGATCTAACGCAATCTGCCCCACTCCGATCTAACGCAATCTGCCTCACTCCGATCTAACGCAATCTGCTTCACTCCAATCTAACGCAATCTGCCTCACTCCGATCTAACGCAATCTGCTTCACTCCAATCTAACGCAAGCTGCCCCGCTCCATTCTAACGCAAGCTGCCCCGCTCCATTCTAACGCAAGCTGCCCCGCTCCATTCTAACGCAAGCTGCCCCGCTCCATTCTAACGCAAGCTGCCCCGCTCCATTCTAACGCAAGCTGCCCCGCTCAAAGCCAAAACAAGCTGCCCCGCTCAAAGCCAAAACAAGCTGCCCCGCTCAAAGCCCAAAACAAGCTGCCCAACTCCAAGCCCAAAACAATCTGCCCAACTCCAATCCCAAAACAATCTGCCCAACTCCAATCCCAAAACAATCTGCCCAACTCCAATCCCAAAACAATCTGCCCAACTCCAATCCCAAAACAATCTGCCCAACTCCAATCCCAAAACAATCTGCCCAACTCCAATCCCAAAACAATCTGCCCAACTCCAATCCCAAAACAATCTGCCCAACTCCAATCCCAAAACAATCTGCCCAACTCCAATCCCAAAACAATCTGCCCAACTCCAATCCCAAAACAATCTGCCCAACTCCAATCCCAAAACAATCTGCCCAACTCCAATCCCAAAACAATCTGCCCAACTCCAATCCCAAAACAATCTGCCCAACTCCAATCCCAAAACAATCTGCCCAACTCCAATCCCAAAACAATCTGCCCAACTCCAATCCCAAAACAATCTGCCCAACTCCAATCCCAAAACAATCTGCCCAACTCCAATCCCAAAACAATCTGCCCAACTCCAATCCCAAAACAATCTGCCCAACTCCAATCCCAAAACAATCTGCCCAACTCCAATCCCAAAACAATCTGCCCAACTCCAATCCCAAAACAATCTGCCCAACTCCAATCCCAAAACAATCTGCCCAACTCCAATCCCAAAACAATCTGCCCAACTCCAATCCCAAAACAATCTGCCCAACTCCAATCCCAAAACAATCTGCCCAACTCCAATCCCAAAACAATCTGCCCAACTCCAATCCCAAAACAATCTGCCCAACTCCAATCCCAAAACAATCTGCCCAACTCCAATCCCAAAACAATCTGCCCAACTCCAATCCCAAAACAATCTGCCCAACTCCAATCCCAAAACAATCTGCCCAACTCCAATCCCAAAACAATCTGCCCAACTCCAATCCCAAAACAATCTGCCCAACTCCAATCCCAAAACAATCTGCCCAACTCCAATCCCAAAACAATCTGCCCAACTCCAATCCCAAAACAATCTGCCCAACTCCAATCCCAAAACAATCTGCCCAACTCCAATCCCAAAACAATCTGCCCAACTCCAATCCCAAAACAATCTGCCCAACTCCAATCCCAAAACAATCTGCCCAACTCCAATCCCAAAACAATCTGCCCAACTCCAATCCCAAAACAATCTGCCCAACTCCAATCCCAAAACAATCTGCCCAACTCCAATCCCAAAACAATCTGCCCAACTCCAATCCCAAAACAATCTGCCCAACTCCAATCCCAAAACAATCTGCCCAACTCCAATCCCAAAACAATCTGCCCAACTCCAATCCCAAAACAATCTGCCCAACTCCAATCCCAAAACAATCTGCCCAACTCCAATCCCAAAACAATCTGCCCAACTCCAATCCCAAAACAATCTGCCCAACTCCAATCCCAAAACAATCTGCCCAACTCCAATCCAAAAACAATCTGCCCAACTCCAATCCCAAAACAATCTGCCCAACTCCAATCCAAAAACAATCTGCCCAACTCCAATCCAAAAACAATCTGCCCAACTCCAATCCAAAAACAATCTGCTCAACTCCAATCCAAAACAATCTGCCCAACTCCAATCCAAAACAATCTGCCCCACGCCAATCCAAAACAATCTGCCCCACGCCAATCCAAAACAATCTTCCCCACGCCAATCCAAAACAATCTGCCCCATGCCAATCCAAATCAATCTGCTTCACGCCAATACAAAACAATCTGCCCCATGCCAATCCAATTCAATCTGCTTCACTCCAATCCAAAACAATCTGCCCCACCCAAATCTAAAGCAATCTGCTTCACTCCAATCTGCTTCACTTCAATCCAAAGCAATCTGCTTTACTCCAGTCCAAAACAACTAGCCCTACTCCAATCTGCCCACTCCAATCCAAAACAATCTGCCCCACTCCAATCTAACGCAATCTGCCCCACTCCAATCTAACGCAATCTGCCCCACTCCAATCTAACGCAATCTGCCCCACTCCAATCTAACGCAATCTGCCCCACTCCAATCTAACGCAATCTGCCCCACTCCAATCTAACGCAATCTGCCCCACTCCAATCTAACGCAATCTGCCCCACTCCAATCTAACGCAATCTGCCCCACTCCAATCTAACGCAATCTGCTTCACTCCAATCTAACGCAATCTGCTTCACTCCAATCTAACGCAATCTGCTTCACTCCAATCTGCCCCACTCCAAGCCAAAGCAAGCTGCCCCACTCCAAGCCAAAACAAGCTGCCCCACTCCAAGCCAAAACAAGCTGCCCCACTCCAAGCCAAAACAAGCTGCCCCACTCCAAGCCAAAACAAGCTGCCCCACTCCAAGCCAAAACAAGCTGCCCCACTCCAAGCCAAAACAAGCTGCCCCACTCCAAGCCAAAACAAGCTGCCCCACTCCAAGCCAAAACAAGCTGCCCCACTCCAATCTAACGCAATCTGCTTCACTCCAATCTAACGCAATCTGCTTCACTCCAATCTAACGCAATCTGCTTCACTCCAATCTAACGCAATCTGCTTCACTCCAATCTAACGCAATCTGCTTCACTCCAATCTAACGCAATCTGCTTCACTCCAATCTAACGCAATCTGCTTCACTCCAATCTAACGCAATCTGCTTCTCTCCAATCTAACGCAATCTGCTTCTCTCCAATCTAACGCAATCTGCTTCACTCCAATCTAACGCAATCTGCTTCACTCCAATCTGCCCCACTCCAATCCAAAACAATCTGCCCCACTCCAATCCAAAACAATCTGCCCCACTCCAATCCAAAGCAATCTGCTTCATTCCAATCTAACGCAATCTGCTTCATTCCAATCTAACGCAATCTGCTTCACTCCAATCTGCCCCACTCCAATCCAAAGCAATCTGCTTCTCTCCAATCCAAAGCAATCTGATTCTCTCCAATCCAAAGCAATCTGATTCTCTCCAATCCAAAGCAATCTGATTCTCTCCAATCCAAAGCAATCTGATTCTCTCCAACCCAAAGCAATCTGATTCTCTCCAACCCAAAGCAATCTGCGTCACTCCAATCTAAAGCAATCTGCGTCACTCCAATCTAAAGCAATCTGCGTCACTCCAATCTAAAGCAATCTGCGTCACTCCAATCTAAAGCATTCTGCGTCACTCCAATCTAAAGCATTCTGCGTCACTCCAATCTAAAGCATTCTGCGTCACTCCAATCTAAAGCATTCTGCGTCACTCCAATCTGCCCCACTCCAGGCCAAAACAAGCTGCCCCACTCCAGGCCAAAACAAGCTGCCCCACTCCAGGCCAAAACAAGCTGCCCCACTCCAGGCCAAAACAAGCTGCCCCACTCCAGGCCAAAACAATCTGCCCCACTCCAGGCCAAAACAATCTGCCCCACTCCAGGCCAAAACAATCTGCCCCACTCCAATCTGCTTCACTTCAATCCAAAGCAATCTGCTTTACTCCAGTCCAAAACAACTAGCCCTACTCCAATCTGCCCCACTCCAGTCCAAAACAATCTGCCCCACTCCAATCTAACGCAATCTGCCCCACTCCAATCTAACGCAATCTGCTTCACTCCAATCTAACGCAATCTGCTTCACTCCAATCTAACGCAATCTGCTTCACTCCAATCTAACGCAATCTGCTTCACTCCAATCTGCCCCACTCCAAGCCAAAGCAAGCTGCCCCACTCCAAGCCAAAACAAGCTGCCCCACTCCAAGCCAAAACAAGCTGCCCCACTCCAATCTAACGCAATCTGCTTCATTCCAATCTAACGCAATCTGCTTCACTCCAATCGGCCCCACTCCAACCCAAAACAATCTGTTTCTCTCCAACCCAAAGCATTCTGTTTCTCTCCAACCCAAAGCAATCTGCTTCACTCCAATCTAACGCAATCTGCTTCACTCCAATCTAACGCAATCTGCTTCACTCCAATCTAACGCAATCTGCTTCACTCCAATCTAACGCAATCTGCTTCACTCCAATCTAACGCAATCTGCTTCTCTCCAATCTGCCCCACTCCAATCCAAAGCAATCTGCTTCATTCCAATCTAACGCAATCTGCTTCATTCCAATCTAACGCAATCTGCTTCATTCCAATCTAACGCAATCTGCTTCATTCCAATCTAACGCAATCTGCTTCATTCCAATCTAACGCAATCTGCTTCATTCCAATCTAACGCAATCTGCTTCATTCCAATCTAACGCAATCTGCTTCATTCCAATCTAACGCAATCTGCTTCACTCCAATCTGCCCCACTCCAATCCAAAGCAATCTGCTTCTCTCCAATCCAAAGCAATCTGATTCTCTCCAATCCAAAGCAATCTGATTCTCTCCAATCCAAAGCAATCTGATTCTCTCCAATCCAAAGCAATCTGATTCTCTCCAATCCAAAGTAATCTGCGTCACTCCAATCTAAAGCAATCTGCGTCACTCCAATCTGCCCCACTCCAGGCCAAAACAAGCTGCCCCACCCCAGGCCCAAACAAGCTGCCCCACCCCAGGCCCAAACAAGCTGCCCCACTCCAGGCCCAAACAAGCTGCCCCACTCCAGGCCCAAACAAGCTGCCCCACTCCAGGCCCAAACAAGCTGCCCCACTCCAGGCCCAAACAAGCTGCCCCACTCCAGGCCCAAACAAGCTGCCCCACTCCAGGCCCAAACAAGCTGCCCCACTCCAGGCCCAAACAAGCTGCCCCACTCCAGGCCCAAACAAGCTGCCCCACTCCAGGCCCAAACAAGCTGCCCCACTCCAGGCCCAAACAAGCTGCCCCACTCCAGGCCCAAACAAGCTGCCCCACTCCAGGCCCAAACAAGCTGCCCCACTCCAGGCCCAAACAAGCTGCCCCACTCCAGGCCCAAACAAGCTGCCCCACTCCAATCCCAAACAAGCTGCCCCACTCCAATCCCAAACAAGCTGCCCCACTCCAATCCCAAACAAGCTGCCCCACTCCAATCCCAAACAAGCTGCCCCACTCCAATCCCAAACAAGCTGCCCCACTCCAATCCCAAACAAGATGCCCCACTCCAATCCCAAACAAGATGCCCCACTCCAATCCCAAACAAGCTGCCCCACTCCAATCCCAAACAAGCTGCCCCACTCCAATCCCAAACAAGCTGCCCCACTCCAATCCCAAACAAGCTGCCCCACTCCAATCCCAAACAAGCTGCCCCACTCCAATCCCAAACAAGCTGCCCCACTCCAATCCCAAACAAGCTCCCCAACTCCAATCCCAAACAATCTGCCCCACTCCAATCCCAAACAACCCGCCCCACTCCAATCAAAAACAACCCACCCCACTCCAATCCAAAACAACCCACCCCACTCCAATCCAAAACAACCCACCCCACTCCAATCTGCACCACCCCAATCTGCCCTACTTCAATTTTCCCCACTCCAATCCAAAACAATTAGCCTCATTCCAATCCAAAACAATCTGCCCCAACCCACCCTACTCCACTCCAATACATTCAATCCAACCCAATCTAATCCACTACACCCAATTCACTTCATTTCAAACCCCATTCAAATCCACCCTAAATCAATCCACCCCACCCCAATCCAATCATCCCACCCCAATCCAATCTACCCCTTTCCAATCCACCCCAGTCCACCTCACCCCACTCCAATCAACCCCATCCAATCCACCCACTTCAATCAAAGCCACCCCAATCAAACCCACCCTAATCAAACCCACCCCACACAAGTCCAACCCACCCACCCATTTTCAATCCACCCCATCCAGCCCACCCCACTCCAATCTACTACAATCCACTCCAGTTCAGTCCAACCCACTTCGATCTAATCCACTCCAAACAACCTGACTCCAATAAATCTAATCCAACCCGTTCCAATCTAATCCACTCCAACTCACTTAATTCCAAACCGTCCCATTCCAATCTACCCACCCCAATCCAATGTACCCCACTCCAATCACCCCAGTCCACCTTAACTCACCCCAATCCACCCTTTCCAGTCCACCCATTCAAATCAAACCCACCCCAATCAAACCCATCCCACTCCACCCCATTTCAATCCACCCCACTCCAATCCACTCCAATCCACCTCACTCCAATCCAATCTACACCACTCCATCCCAGTTCAGTCAACCCCAGTTTGATCCAATCCACTCCCAGCCACCCCACTCCAATAAATCCAATCCACCCCAATCCAATCTAATCCACCTCAACTCACTTCATTCCGAAGCATTCTATTCCAATCCACCCAACCCCAATCCAATCCACCAACTCCAATCTAATCTAATCTACCCCTCTCCAATCCACCCCAGTCCACAAGACCACACTCCAATCCACCCCTTCCAGTCTGCCCATTCCAATCCAATCCATACCAATCAAACCCACCCTTTACAAACCACTGCACCCACCCCATTTCAATCTACCCCACTCCAATCCACCCCATCTAGTCCACCCCACTCTAATCTACTCCACTCCAGTCCACCCAACTTCAGTCCAATCCACCCCACTCCAGTCCAATAAATCCAATCCACCCACTCCAGTCCAGTCCAATCCACCCCACTCCAATCCAGTCCAATCCACCCCACTCCAATCCAATCTACCCCACTCCAATCCAATCTACCCATCTCCAATACACCCCACCCCAGTCCACCTCATCCCCCTGCAATCCACCCCATCCACTCCACCCACTCCACTTTGTCACACTCCTCCAATTCACTCCACTGTACCCCAAGCCAATCCAACCCACTCTACTCCAATACAATCCACCAGACTATCTCAATCCACTCCACCCTATTTCACCTCCACAATACTGCAGAACACTCTCTGCCACTGAACTCTACAACACTCTCCTACCCATACTAAACTCTTTGACACTCTACTCCAACAAATCCACTCTAGAACACTAGCCCCACTCCACACTAGGACACTCCATGCCACTAACTTTTAGCCATGCTGAACAGCAGTCACACTGGTGTACAGCATGGTAGAAACACATCACCAAGCCAATAGTGGTTGTATAGGCGAGACCTACTGGCTTTGCCAATGCTTGTTATGTATGCAACTGCACCTTGAGGTTAAAAATCAAGATCATGAAGTAGCTCAATCTCGGGTTTTAGAGTCAAGTTGTGTAATACTGTCCATCTAAATACAGGCAGTGGGAGAACAGTGCCACTAATGCCACCTCCCTGACGTGCTTTGCTTCAAAAACTCTGTAATCCAACTTGTCTTCACAGTTTGCACAATTTGCTCATGGTATTTACCGTTTCCTCACAGATGGAAAGAAAACCAGAAGCAGGACAATAGAGCAGAAGGAAAATTCCTTCACCTGCCCTTAAAATTGTGAAAAGCAGCCATGGACAAAGTGAAGGCTGCACAGAAGTGAAGGCAAAGCCAGAAAGCTCTAACTATATCAAATAATGACAAAACCGACTGACACTATGTGCGTCTGATGAATTTAGTAATGCCACCTGAAAATTAGTCTAGTTATCACAAAAAAACAAAAGCTGCTCCAGAGCAGCAGAATTTGTCAGTGTGGAATTAAATATGTTCAAATGTTCCATGGAATGATATGGCAATAAAAGATTAGTTATTTGGTCAGCCGTTGGAAAGACTACCGAACTCAAGCTGCCCCATGTCATGGGACAGTGGCTTTTTCAGTTGTTTTTTTTGTGTCATTTTTTTTAACTTTATATTCTGGTACCTGACGTTCTCTGTTTGCCATTATAAATGCATAACTGCATGCCCCGCACCTGACAAGGTGCATATTAAAGACTGTTGGTGTTAGGCAAGGAGTGCCACCTCTGTGACTCTTTTAGAGTACTTATGATTCGATGCTGGGGGATGGTGGGGAGCAATGGACTTTTCAGAAAAGAAAAGGTAGGGGGTCATTTGGTGAGCTGATCTGACTAGGCAGCGCAGGGGTTATAGTTAGACAACTGTAATTATTAAAGCCAGGAGATTAATTACTTTGACACAGAACACGGTACTGTCTAGTGGCTTTGCACTGATTACCCCCATTGAAAAAAATGAAGGGTAAAGGATTTGCACTATGGAAATCCTTGCCATAACCCCTGAGGAGGACATGAACGGTTTAATTTAATCCTAGGCTATTGTTATCAAAAACAGTTCACAATAAATACACACATACATACCTAGAGGGACTATGGGTCAGCAGTGCTTAATTTGTAAATAAAAACGTGCTGGTGCCCAAAGCTGTCCTCTGAAACACGCGGCTGCTGCAATTAAATGTGCGAGCCCAGAATACTGAGGCAGCAGGGGCCTCTTCTATCTCTTTATAGCTACTCCATGTTCCTTCAGCTCACTCGTGCAGCTTTCTCCCTTTGTGGTGCTTTTTCATTTTTCTCTTCCTCCGTCTCTCCCATATGTGTCTTTTGCTCGCAGTAAATGCTTGAGGGAGAAAAATAAGTGCCGGCCCTCAAAAATAAATGCTGGTGCCCGCACCAGAAACCATCGGCTCAAATTAAGCACTGTGGGTCAGCTCTTTACTGCACGTGGTCTAGTCAATCGTTATTCACATTCTGCTTCAGACCAAGAACCCATAAGCATGAGGAAATGGACTGGGCCACTTCAGCTGATGTATCAATTGTTCTAGGAATGACTGCATTTTTCCTGAGCACATTTGCACGTTCACCTGAAAAGAAGAGCATTTCATTGCCATGGCCAGTACACCAGTCATTTAGCTATGCATTTTCCTCTTTTTACAGTTCAATGTTTATGTCTTTTCAACCTGGCAGCTCCTTAAACAGTGCTGCGAGATCGACCACTTATCACTCTTTTTATCTGAAGTGAGCCACATTCCACGCAGCTGCTGCTTCTAAACTGGATGGCCATCTTGAAATGGTGTTGTCAATACTGTAGCACTATTTTACCATTCATGAAGCATGACGTTAGTCATCTTGGATCAATGTGGTACTCTTTGCACATGTACCATTTCAAGATGGCCTCAGTGTGATGTTTACTGAGCGAACATTTTTAATGATATTGTGCACAGTGTATCTTTGATTAACCGCTCCAAAACTGCAAACACGATGCTTCTAAATGCAGCAGCCATCTCCTACACTATGTAAATTACATTTGAAAGACGGCTGCCAACCGCTGTGTTTAATTTTTATTGCAAACATTTGTTCGCCACATTTAAGCGATATCTTCTTTTTTTTGTTTTTGTCTTTTAATTTATATTATATATGCTTTTAGAGTTTTTGTATTTTATTATGAAAAGGTAAGTTGCTAAAAGCAAGAGAGGCTAATGTATGACTGAATGAATGAATGGATGCAAGGATGAGCAACAGACTGCATGTATGATAACTTCAGTGCCTAAAGCTCCTGATGACTGCAGGGGCACTTTCCATTACAAGGCAGGCCTCTCGACATTGTCAATACTCGTTGCAATAGTCAGTGCATCGACATGTTAAGCAAAAACTGTGTAGGTAAAACGTTGTGACCGCATTTAACATAAAACAATTGAAAAGGAGAATAAAACTCTCAAGAGAAAGGGAAACATTTAAAATAACCATAAAGAGGGTCTTCTGTGGTGCCAACCAGAGCAATCGAGGAAGCATACTCCTGTTATTAACTGACCACAATCACTCATAGCCTTACAAGTGGGCATCCACACGTAGGACCGAAACATTACGCACAGTAATTCAAATACCCTTGCCCATCAGCTCCCACTAACAACTTTGTGCTAAAATTGCACAACAATGGTGTAAGAAATTGGGTTATTAGTTGCAAAGGATGTGAGCCCTGCACAAGTATTAAGACCACAATTGTCTTTTTACTGGGAACCAAGTACCAGATAGTAGCACTTTACTCTCTTAGGGAAGAAAGGCAGATCAGTGCAAGGCCTACTCAGGGGAGTTGGTATAGGCTAGTAATCTTAATTTGCTGGCACAGAACAATGACAATAATTTCCAGTCAGTGCCTTCTATTTTAAAGAAGAAATGTACATTGAAATACAAATAAATATACATTAAGGTAGATGGACATACCTTTGGTGACACCCTCATTTCATAATACACCTCTCATGGTTCTTGAACACCATAACTGTAATGCTCTCAGACGTAATCTCGCACTATAATACAGTTTGGTCATATCACGCAGGCTTACTAGCTTGGTCAAAGGGTCATTACATCAATATATTTAAATCAGGCTTATTGACTGTCAAGGGGTCACCACAGTAATAACAAGAATCACGTTATACTTTAGCCCCATACCAGCACATCATCACCATAAAAAACAAAGGGAACATTATAGTACTTCCCAGCAGTCATTTTAAGGTGAAGGTGTGGAGCAGAAATGGGTGAAGTCACGATGGGACAATCAACATATATTTTTTTAACAAACAAAAAAACTCTGCCCCAAAGCAATTAGCAACAAGAACAAATGTGACTGTAAATCTGTCCTTACTAATGTAATTGGTCACAAATACTGTAATGTAAACTATTTTATGGGTTAAGAGGCCTGCTGCAAAGATCTTTGTGTATCCATCAACTTTCAGGAGATAATAATGGTAAAATAACCTGGAGGGTAATATATTTACTTCTGAAGTGGTATGTGTGCTGATTAGTCAGAATTCGGGTTCACCATAAGTTAACAAAAAGGGGGGATGCGCCTGCTGTAAAGCATACCATGTAACATGCAAGTCATTGATTTGTATTTTATGTAGAATGGTCAGTAGG
This sequence comes from Pleurodeles waltl, assembly GCF_031143425.1. Classification (NCBI taxonomy): domain Eukaryota; kingdom Metazoa; phylum Chordata; class Amphibia; order Caudata; family Salamandridae; genus Pleurodeles; species Pleurodeles waltl. Next base: position 479,503,638 of record NC_090449.1, on the reverse strand, counting down.
TTAATGAATTTGTTGAAATACCTGTGTTGCCTTTAGACCATACTTTACAAGTAATTTTAATATAACAAGCAACTGCATGCAATCTGCAAGAATTTTGCTAGTTTCCCCCCTCGAGCTTTTGTTATTCTAAAAAGTTGTTAAAACAGTTCCTCTAGGTAACGATAAAGACACACTACATACATACAACTCCAGACATCGCATTCAGTAGACGCCACTCGTTTTAAATCCCTAACTGGGTTACCCTTTAACACGCTAGCTTAACATGTAAAGTATATGTGTATGGGTGATATGCAATTCCGGCAACTTACAACCCCCTGTCTTCTGTAAAATTTCCTGTATATTGACGAACTTAAACTAAAGCACTCTGACACTATAATGGAGTGAGTAGTGAAATGAAATAAATTAAAGAAACAAGAATAAATTAGCGAATGCTCAATCACTGGTTATTACTGTAATTACTCATACATATTCCTCTGACATTCTTACACATAATGTATATATCTTACATACAGCTGATTTCAAACGGGCCGACCAAGATCTGTTTCAATTATAGCAGATGGATTTGAAATCCAGCAGGATCCCCTCATTTTCGGCACTGGAACTTCTAAAAATAGCCGGTGAAGCAAATAGCTGGTGAAGCTTTCATTTAACTAAAATATTCTAGGACTAAAACTAAAATAATAAACAAGCCCCCTAAGTATTCTAGGAAAAGTTGCACGTTCCCTAAATATCTAGGATGACATTTAGAATCGTACGTATGCTTCCATATGTTCGCCAAACTCTGCTTCCGTAACGGCGCACCGACGGGCATGAAACTCAAATCTGCGATATGTACGCCGACCGGGGGTAATGCTTGCTAAGTCCGTCAGCAAAGGTTGAGACAACATGATGACGGTCTATCCCAAGGGTAGGCCAAAATCCACAGCCAATGTACATACCACTTTAAGGGCCGTTTATAAGTTGAGTAGTGGGAAAATCAGAGCATGTTCTGATATAGTAAAGCAGTCCCTTGTTGGTTAGGTGTAGCTCAAAGAAAGAGCACCCGGTTTCCTATGTAGCAGGTGGAAGGGCCGTAAAATTAACGAGAAGAGAGGAAATATATTTCCACTGTGGAAATCTGCCAATCGTTACTAGCACTAAGCAAGCAGGAGTAAAAGCTGCCACCAAGATAAGTACATCCTCTACTTACACACACAGCCCGCGACTTGAACCTCATACTCCCCATAATTAATCTCTACAGAGTTGACGTTTGGTCTTTTTCGTTTCCGGGTCACATGACGACCAATCCCGCGGCTGAACATATTTTAACACTGTCTAGGAATGAGAGGGTGCGTAATGCGTAAGGTGGCGTAGGATTGGAGCATTAGCGGCACTTCAACCAGCCATCCACGTGCTGCACGGATTTCCGAAGTGCTCATTGGCTGTAGAGTCAGGGAACTGTCTTTCGGTGTATGGATAGCATTATATCTGTAGTTGTACTCTACCCGGTAGTACGTTTTGCTTGACTAAAACTTAGTCTGTTTTGTGCTTGTGATGGGTCTGGCTTTAAGAAATGTGTCGGTCGTTGTAGCCTGTGCACGTATTTTACTACGGCCACACACAACTCCCGATGAGAGGGTTGAAGAAAGTGAAATGGGATATATTCAGTCGGCAGTCTGGAACATGGTTGACCTCGGGTGGCGAGAGGGACGGGCGTGTGGTCTGACTATCGAGGGGTCGGTTCACTACTGAAAAATGGCCGGAGAGGCCTTACTGGTTTTTAATTCGTAGTGCTCTGGAATCTTCTAGGGTTTGTCTGTTGCGACGACAAACCTTCGATGCGTAGCTGATTGCACGGAGACACGGGCGTCGTAACCACAAGGCATAGCGATACTGCGACTGCCTTTTGCCGAGAATTACACAGGATAAACAACGCCGAGACTCAACCTGGTCCCTCAATTCCATCGTCGGCAGTTCTGCCCATAACGCCACATCCTCCCGTCACATTCTGTTACAACTTTAAAAACAAACGTTTACAATGCAGTGGGTCTCGCGTTAGCTCCAGTTAGAGCTATTGGATTTGTAATTTCCTAACTGGACTTTGCTTGCCACATAAATTGAAAATGAAAAGTAAAACAGTTGACATAAGAGAGCCTTGGCCGCCATGTTTCTGGGCGCAAAGTAGAGACACAAAAGGAAAAAGTTTGCCAACAGTCGAACATTTCGGTAATCCGTGCAATTATCCATGTAACAGGGTCAGTGTGCAAGGCGGTAACAAAACCTCCCTGAGGCGGGACAAATGTAAAGCCAATGAAAACAAGGATTTTTGAAAGGCAAGCCCATGAACGAGACCAACTCGGAGGTACTAAAAGGCACTGCGTTTGTGTTGTTTTCACTGCTTGTGAAAATTAACAAGCTGCTATAACTTTAAACATACATTTGCAATGCAATGGGTCTCGCTTTTGCGCAAGTTAGAGCTATTAGCCGTGTAGAATCCTAACTGGACTTTTCTTGCCACATAAAATGAGAAGTAAAACAGTTACATAAGCAAGCCAATTCAAAAGGCAATGGGCGCCGTGAGGGCGAAGGAGAGAAACAAAAGGAAAAAACTTTGGTCGCAAGTCAAACGTAAAGCATTTACCAATGATCTTAAAGGATTTTTGAAAGGCAAGCCCATGAAAGAGTGATGGTGATGGAGGTGCTGTGAGTGTGGTTAAAAGCCAACAGATAGATTACAGCGCATCAGAACGCTTGCATGCTTGAGCTAAAAACTGTCCCAGCAGACCATAAAACAGGTCACAAACAGCCAAGAAAACCATCCCACACTGACCTTTCAGACCAACCTCGCATGGCACTGCCTGATTGTCCTGTAGGCCAGTCTAACCCTGAATAGACCAATGGATGAAGAGGTCTGACTAAAGGCCCTTATATGTAAGCATATTGTATGTATAATTTCAATAAAATAAAAAGGCATTAGCTAACACAGGAACGAAAAAAGAAGAACTAATGGGTTGCACGGCTTGAACTGTAGCTACAGGGCAAATTTCTACTCTATGGAATATTGTCAAATATGAACCTGATTGTTTTTAAATTAATTTTGTACAGACTTAGTAGACGTTCTATGTTAACACATCTCACAAGTAATTTAGAGTTTAGTCTCGTCTCGAACTTCCCAGTATATTAGGGTTTTTTCCCTTTCCAAGGAAGGATTTCAAAAGCTAAAAATGCAAAATACACCTGAAGCTATATGTTATTATGTTTGAAGCATGGTCATTAGCAAAAGTGTTTAGTGGTGCAAGAGACACACTCAGCATGCCAAGTAAAATGCATTTGAAAAGCACCTGAAGACACCTCACTCAGTGAATCCCAAACTCCTTTAGGAGTCGAAAGCAGTGGGAGGCTCGCGTCTCGTAAAACACTAATAGCAATGCTGGTAAAGAGCTTTTTTTATTGTTGTCCAACTGTAATGCATGGGCAGTTGGTCTAATGTACTTTTGCTGCTCCTCAGAAGCACATCAAAATGCCCCCAAAGATGTCCTACTTTTAAAGCAAAGAGAATTACTACAGAATACGACTAGGGAAAAAAGCAAGATGGGCTAATTTTATGAGGCAACCAAAGCTCCTCCTGTTTTATTCATAGGAGGTTAAACTCTGCTGTTACAGTGTGGATGTTGCTCGCTGTAGGCTTGCAGGAAAACTATTCAAAAACATAATTGAGTAAACAAGATGATCCATATTCAGTCACTGTAGCAGGACTACTCACCGTTCCTTGTAAATAAGTAGTGTTCATCAACTTGATTAACTGCAGAATTACAATGACAGATCTTAAACTGTACTAGGATCAAAAGAGCTACATTCCACCAGAGCCCTATGTTAGGGAGGAAAGAACAACACATTACAGGCAAACACACAAGAGGCGGGCTCACGTGACAAGGCTGTGAAGTGGACTAAAGTACTCTCCGATTATTTGCCTTCAAAAACAAAAATGAAAAGTAAAACAGTTGACATAAGCGAGCTGATTCAAAGCGTCACAGCCGCCATGAGTATGAGCGCAAAGGAGACACACAAAAGGAAAAATGAAAAGTAAAACAGTTTACATAAGCCAGACGATTTAAAGCGCTACAGCCGCCGTGAGTGCGAAGAAGACATACAAAAGGAAAAAGAAGTTTGCTCGAAGTCAAACATATCGGCAAACGTGCAGTTATGCATGTAACAGGGTCAGTACCCAAGGCGCTAACAAAACCACCCCAAGGAGTGACAAACAATCAATGATAACAAAGGATTTTTGAAAGGCAAGCTCACGAACGAGTGAAAGTGATGAGCATGAGGTGGGTGTGGTTAAAAGCCCACATAGATACCAACACGCACTGTTATACTCGACCGAAAAACACCAACACAGGTGCACTGTCATTGGTAAAAGATGGTAATAGCAATGCATCAGTGTTTATGTCTCTTGATTCAGGGGTAGGTGTTGGGCTTGGGGTCTATGAGGACCCTGAGACAGAGCTGAGTGTCTGGGTCATGCTTTTAATAGCTCATCCACCTTTATGTTAAGCCTACATGTTCTCCAGAGTCGGGTTAGGCATTGAAGGCCCAAGCCAGATGCCAGGCTCTGGCTCAACTCGAGGTCCTCCTGGAACCTCAATTCCAAAACAAGCTGAACTTTCCTTTGGCTTCTGCTTGCGGCCCATGCTGTAACCTTATGCACAATTAATTTAAGACAAAGAATTAAGCATTAAATTCAAGTTTAAAAAGTATCACTTTGAGAAAAAAAAGTGCCCTTCAATGCAGCAATATATTCTGAAGTACTCAAAGACAGCTTCTGCATGTTAACAGAATACAATTTTTTTGAATTTTCAAAAGCCTTTACCAAATGTATATTTTAATGCGTGGTACACAATATACATGCCACACATTTTCATGGATCGGCTCGTGCACAGGCAACGTCAGACACTTGGCTCAGCTCAGACTCCCTCTTAATTCATTGTCTCCCCCACCGCTAGTGTTCCCTAAAGAAGTGGCTGAAAGTATGTTATATCTTCTGTGCTATTGCTCAAGCAGGGACATCTCAAGGATTTTTGGGGGGCCGGGGCCAAAAATATTTTGGAGGCCCCTCGTCAGAACAGCTTAGAATTTATGATCCAATTTCAGCTTTTTCATGACCTCTTTGGCCAGGTCACTGACAGCGCACAGACATACTAGTCCAAATTCTAAATGTGTTTAATTCTTATATTCAGGGATAGTAGCATGTTCTTTTAAAATTGTAACTGTAGGAAAGTACCATCTTTCTTGTCATGTTACCCCCATTTTTATCTGAATGTCAGTATGTTTTTGCCTTTCTCAGGACCCCAGTGCTCATAGTTTGTGGCCTAATGTGTGTATTGTGAATAGTGCTTAACTGTGTCACTGTGGCTCTGCTAACCAGAACCTCAGTGCTTAGGCTCTCTCTTCTTTTAAATTTGAGACTATAGGCTAGTGACTTCATTTACCAATTTCAAATGGCACACTGGACCCCCCTTTTAAGTCCCTAGTATATGGTACCTAGGTACCCAGGGCATTGGGGTTCCAGGAGATCCTTATGGGCTGCAGCATTTCTTTTGCCACCCATAAGGAGCTCAGACAAACCCTTTCACAGGACTGCCACTGCAGCCTGCGTGAAATAGTGCACACATTATTTCAAAGCCATTTTCAATGCACTTAAGTAACTTATAAGTCACCTATATGTCTAACCTTCATTTACTGAAGGCTAGGTGCAAAGTTACTAAGTGGGAGGGCACCCTTGCACTAGCAAAGGTGCCCCACGCAGTCCAGGGCCAATTCCCTGAACTTTGTAAGTGCGGGGACGCAATTACACGTGTGCACTACATATAGGTCAATACTTATATACAGCTTCACAATGGTAACTCTGAATATGGCCATGTACGGTGTCTAAGATCATGCAATTGTCCCCCATTCCAAATCTGGTATTGGGGAGCGAAGTCCATGCTTCCTGGGGGCTCCACCATGGACCCACAGTACTGCCAAACCAGCTCTCTGAGGCTTGCACTGCAACTACAGCTGCTGCCACCTTACAGACAGCGTTCTGCCCTCCTGGGGTCTGACCAGCTCAGTCCCAGGAAGACAGAACATAGCATTTCCTTTGGGAGCAGGGTGTTACACCCTCTCCCTTTCGAAATAGGTATTACAGGCTGGGGAGGGGTAGCCTCCCCCAGCCTCTGGAAATGCTTTGAAGGGCACATATGGTCCCTCCTTGCATAAGGCAGTCTACACTGGTTCCGGGACCCCCAGTCCCTGTTCTGGCACGAAACTGGACAAAGGATAGGGGAGTGACCACTCCCCTGTCCATCACCACCCCAGGGGTGGTGCCCAGAGCTCCTCCAGTGTGTCACAGACTTCAGCAATCTTGTTTTCCAAGATGTGGGGACACTCTGGAGGCCTCTGAGTGGCCAGTGCCAGCAGGTGATGTCAGAGACCCCTCCTGAGAGGTCCATACCTGATAAGGTAGCCAGTACCCCTCTCAGGGCTATTTAGGGTCTCTCCCGTGGATTTCTCTTCAGATTCTACTTGCAAGTTTCCAGCTGGAATCCTCTGCAACTACTACTTCATCCTCTGACCTCGGATCGACCGCAGACTGCTCCAGGAACCGCTGTAATACCAACAAAGTATCCAGAAGGGCTACTTTTCCTCTGCAACTTCAGCTCCAGGCAGCAACTGCAACAGTTTCCACGGTGTGCACGCTCTGGGTATGCCCTGACTTCACCCTGCACCAGAAGGACCGAAGAAATCTCACGTGGAGTGACGGAGTCACTTCCCTGCTCACGTAGGCACCTTCTAAGTCGACAACCAGTTCTCTTGGACCCCTCTCCTGGCGACAAGCGTGCTTCTTGGAACACAGGTGGTGGACTCCTTCGACACAGGCTATCCTAAGGTCCTGCTGTCCCAATTTGGAGGAGGTAAGAGCTTGCCTTCTCATAGTACGACAGTACCCCTCTGCACCACGTTGTCTTCACCTTCTGAGGCCTCTGTGCACTATTTGCAAAATTACTTTGTGCACAGCCTGGCCCAGGTCCCCATCACTCTATCCTGCGACGCTCAACTCGCTGAGTTGACCTCCGGCGGCGTGGGACCCTCCTTTGTAGTGCTGCACCAACCGGATTTTGCACCTCCTTTTTCCCCGTGTTCTGGGACTCCCGTGGGCAGCCTGGTCGACTGAGGGATCTCTGAAGTGCTGAGAGCCTCATATTCCATCCTCACGCAGAGTTGAGGCCCCCAGGTCCCTCCTGGGTCCAGACAGCGCCACTTTGACGCAAATTGCGACTTTGCCGGAACCAAGGCTTGTTGGACGAATCCAGCACCAAAACTCGCCTGCATCCAACATCTCTTCGTGGGACATCCATTGCATTACACAGAAACCCGCTGATATCTTCTTAGGGTGCATTTCTGCAGTCTTCGTCCAACCGGGGACTCTTCTTTTGCACCCTCTTCTGGGTTGGCAGGGGCTCCTGTCCTTCCTGCAACTTTTTCCGACTTCTGGACTTGGTCTTCTTCCTTTGCAGGTCTTCAGTTCCAGGAATCCACCATTTGTTGTTTGCAGTCTTGCTTGGCTCTTGCAGTAACTCTAATCACAACTTGTAGTATGTCCTAAGGAAACTTGCAGTACTTTACTCCTACTTTCCTGGGCTCTGGGGTGGGGTATTTTACTTAACTTTGCTGTATTCTTACTCCCCTAGCGATTCTCTACACACTACACTTGTGTAGGGGGAATTTGTGATTCGCATTCCACTTTCTTAGTATATGGTTTGTGTTGCCCCCTAGACCTGTTTTCTCCCAGTGCATTCTATAGCATTTCCTATTGTTTGCACTATCCTATGTCTAATTACTTACCTTATTTTGGTGTCTAGTGTGTATAATAGTTATCTCCAGAAGGAGTATTGCTTCTAAGATATTTTTGGCCTTGTGTCACCCAAATAAACTACCTTTATTTTTGGTAACACTGAGTATTGTCTTTACTTGTGAATAAGTACTGTGTAACTGTAAGTGGTATTGCATGAGCTTTGCATGTCTCCTAGCTCATCCTAAGCTGCTCTGCTATAGCTACCTCTATCAGCCTAAGCTGCTAACACTCTACTATATTTCACTAATAAGGGATAACTGGGCCTGGTGTAAGTTGTAAGTACCCACGGTACCCACTACAAACCAGGCCAGCCTCCTACATTGGCGGCAGCGGTGGGACAAGTACTTGCAATTGCTTTACCACTTTGTTACTAGTGCTTTTCACAAGAAAAGCTTGCTCCAATACTTATAGCTATACATAATCTATACCTAGAAGTCATTTCTAACTTTCTAAAAAGTTCTTTAAACTTTGGAAAAGTTTTACAAAGTTTCTGAAAAGTTTTCTCTAAAAAGTTATATCTGTTAGTCAACTAACTTTTTACTCATTTTTCTAAACTCTTTTCCTTTCAATATGTCTTCTGTAGAAGCTACCCCTAGAGTTGTGAAAACAACCTATGATAATCTTAACTTTAAAAGTTAGAGGGGTCTCTGTATTGAAATACGTTTAGGGATTGGGAAGAACCGCAACAAGGAATTCCTTTGAAATCTTCTCTTGAAGAATGACCAAGGTCTTAGTACTGGTCAGGATCAGCCAGATGTGGGAGTAGAGGAAGAATCCTACCAGGCAGGCTCAGAGAAACACACTGATAATCCTGGAGAGGGTCCTTCCATTGATCTTTCTGTAAACAAACCCCATAGTGTAACTAGGAGTAGGAAGGGTTCACACACTAGTAGGGCTCCCTTCACAACTAGAGGCCAGGTCACCAGGGTGGCTCAAGTTAGGGAAAGATCAGCCTCTGCAAGTTCAATGTTACTTCTGTCGCAGAAGTATCCCACAATTCTAACCCTGAGGACCAGTCCCTAAATAGGGAACTCAGAAAGCTGAGGTTAGAGGAGGCCAGACTGAGGCTACAGCAGCAACAGTTGGCGTTAGACAGGGAATCCCTGGCTGTGGAAAAGGAAAGGCAGGCTTTGGGGTTAGTTCCCCATGGTGGCAGCAGCAGTTTCAGAAATTCAAATGTTAGGGAACCTTCATTTGACTCTAGGAATCTGCATAAAGTTGTCCCTCCTTACAAGGATGGAGATGATATATTCAAGTGGTTTGCTGCACTTGAGAGGGCCTGTAAAGTTCAGAGGGTCCCTCAAGTTCAGTGGGCTGCTATCCTGTGGCTATCCTTCACTGTCAAGGGGAGATACTGACTCCTTATTGTCAGGGAGAATAATGCAGATAACTACCATATTCTCAAAAGTCCACCCTTAAATGGTCTGGGCCTAACCACTGAACAATACAGGATAAAGTTCAGAGAGACCAGAAAAGAGTCATCACAGGAGTGGACAGCCTTTGCAGACTGTTGAGTGAAGGCCCTAGAAGGTTGGTTAAATGTCAGTAAGGTAACTGACTATGAAAGCCTATATAACTTGATTCTAAGAGAGCATATATTGAATAATTGTGTATCTGATTTGTTGCATCAGTATCTTGTGGACTCAGATCGGACCTCTCCCCAAGAGGTGGGAAAGAAGGCCGACAAATGGGCCAGGACAAGGGTGAGCAGAAAAGCTCATAATGGGGTGACAAAGACAGCAAAAAGAAAGATGGTGAAAAATCTCAGGACAAGCATGGGGATAAAAGTAAGCACAACGATCCTTCTTCAGGTCCAAAACACTCCCCTGGGGGTGGGGATAAATCATCTTCATCTTCTCACTCTTCACACAATCATAAAAAGCGTTGGTGCTATGTGTGCAGAGGTAAAGGCCATTGGCCATGGGGAGAAGTCCTGCCCAGGGAAAGCCCCTGAGCCTACCACCACTAATACAGAAAACTCTAGTGTCCTAGTAGTAGTGGTAATAGTGGTGGGACTACTGGCAATAGTCAAACTAGAGGTGTAGTTGGGTTCACGTTTGGGACCATAATAGAAATTGGGGTAGACAGTCCAAAACAGTTTCTGTCACACCTGGTGGTATTGGCCTTGCCACCTTAGCTGCTTGTCCCCTTAACATGGATAAGTAAAGGCAGTCAATCTTAATAAATGGTGTTGAGGCCCAGGCCTACAGGAACACAGGTGCCAGTATCACTTTGGTGACTGAAAACTTTGTGTCACCCGCACAACACCTCCTTGGACAGAAGTACCAAGTTACTGATGTCAATAACTCCACTCAGTCCCTCCCCTTAGCTGTAGTGCAACTTAGTTGGAGTGGAGTTACTGGCCCTAAGCAGGTGGTGGTATCACATAGTTTACCTGTAGATTGTCTCTTAGGGAATGACCTAGAGGCCTCAGGTTGGGCTGAGGTAGAGTTTAGGACCCATGCATCCATGCTGGGTATCCCTGAGGAATTGCTTCCTCTCATTTCTGGTGAAATGAAAAAGCAAAGGAGAAAAAAGGCCTGAAATCTCAGGATCCCTCTCCACCAACAGGTAAAAAGGGTATCAAAGTATCCCTTCCCCACCCTGCCACTGAGGATACCATTCCTGTGGTGGGAGAAACCTCTCCTGGGGTGGAACCTGTCCCAAGGGAGCCCTCAGCTACTACAGCTGGACTCCCAGAGGTAAAGGTACCTCTCTGTGGAACTACTAAGTCAGATGTGCAAAATTGCACCATTTTAGTAAATATGGAGCATCCCTCCAACCCTCCGAGAAACTTTAGTGCAGCAGCCCTGCACTGCCTCTAAACATTTAGGACAGCAGGCCTGTCCTAGTGTGGAGCTTATCGGACAACAGCCCTGCCCTGCTCCGACTCAAGAGAAACAGCAACCCTATTCTCTCTTACAGCCATATGGACAAACCTTTTGCCCAGCTATGGCTTTATCGAGACAGCATCCCTGTCTAGCATTTAATGCATTTGACATAGGCCCACTGGAGAAATCCCACTGCCCAACTTTAAAACATACTAATAGGAACTCTGAGAATTTACACTCACACTGTTGGTTAGGTAAAAATCTCCAAACAGGGTGGTGTACATCCCCACAGGGAAGTAACCATATAGTGGATGATAAAGGGAGTAACCACTCTACTGGAGATCTGCTCTCCACTTATCACCACTAAGACAATAAAGTCTCAACTGGCTGTCAGAGTCACCAGATCCTCGGGATCTGTGCATGTTCCCAACACATCCACCACTGAACAGCTCCAAGACTCTGATAGATAAATCACAGAGACTGAGAGAGTTCAAGAGGGGAAGAGGGGATTAGGAAGGGAACAGCTGGGAAGGAGACCTGTAGTAAAAAAAAGGTTAGAACACACAATATGAAAATTATACCTCCTGAAATCAATACTAGACTATGATTCTAAGCCTAGTCACTCTGAAAACATGAACAATCTAAGAGTTAAGTTTAAAATGACTAAGTTTCAAGATGGCCGGATACCTGTAGGGGAATCAAGATGAATTAAATGAAAACTTTCTTTTCTTATTCAAGTACTTTCCTTTACATGAGAATCAGAAAAAAATTCTGACAAAATTTTAAACCAGTCATATAAATCCTATTTTGAGAATGTATACTAGGACCATACAATATTGCATCTAGAAACTCTGGCCTTCTGTGTACTCTTAAAATGTTTCAACACAAATTGTGCATATTGCAGATATATGTTTATATATATATATATATATATATATATATATATATATAGTAAAAACCATGAAAAGATTGTGCACCATGAATAAAACAATATGGATTCAGGAAACAAATCACATAACTTGTCAACTTGAATATTACATAATAAATATCATAGAATAGTGGCATACAATAAACAACATGAAATAAACTCAAGGAGAGAATCATGCGTCTAGCTGATTCGAGTGTCACCATGTAAAATACCAAGAAATGGTAGCACGCAATGAATATCAAAGTCAAATCATCATTAATCGAATTGCGCGTCTTGCCGATTCGTTAAACACGATGTAAATGTCAGGAAATAACAGCTCACAATAAATAATAAGATCAAAGTACAATGAAACGAATCGCGCTTCTTTTGCCGATTCTTAAGCCACCATGTAAATGTCAAGAAACGGTAGTGCGCAATGAACAACAAAGTTAAATCCTCATGAAACGAGTTGCGCGTCTTGCCAATTCGTAAAACATCATTTAAATGTCAAGAAATAGTAGCGCGCAATGGACAACAATGTTTAAACACCATAGAACGAATCTCGCGTCTTGCCGATTCTTAAGCCACCATGCCAATGTCAAGAAATGGTAGCATGCAATGAATAACAAAGTCAAACCTTTATGAAACAAATTGCGCGTCTTGCCTATTTGTAAACTACCATATAAATGTCAAGAAATGGTAGCGCGCAAGTAATCTGTTACTCATTTAAGAATTAAACCAAGAATATGAAAATTCTCAATAACGGTGTTGGGACAGTCCAACCACCGTCTTACCGCCTGGAACAATGATCACCAATGAAGGATGAAGGGCAGAAGACTGGAAGATCCAAATAGGCCGCCGAGACAGAAGCTTCTGCTCTGCACCAGGACCTCTGAATAGTGAGCACTGGGAGTTGGGCTGGCTCTCTTTTACAGAGTCTTGGCCCAGCCCCAGAACCACGCCCAGGCATGTTGCAGGGAAAGTCTCTGGAAGGCCCTGGAAAGGGGCCACACCCTAACACACTCTGAAAACCTGCAGCAATACATTGCAAAGGAACAGTATTTGTAAGCATATTAAAAATAAGTTTTCAGGATTGAACTCTGCAATGCAAAAGGTTAAACCACAACATATCAGCACAATGCATAAATAACGCTGTTTTGAGAGTGCTGGATTTTTGAATTTTTGTCGCCAATAGAGCGTGTACTGCTCTGGTGTTGACACTGGCCAAGGTTAGCCTTTTTGTCCTTCGTTTGGTGGGGGGGTTATGTCCGAAAGTAACCTCTTTCTAGCATGGTTACCCCCACTTTTGGCCTGTTTGTGTGTGTCAGTGTGTTTTGACTGTGTCACTGGGATCTTGCTAGCCAGGACCCCAGTGCTCATAGTTTATGGCCTAATGTGTGTCTGTGTGTGTGTGTAGTGCTTAACTGTGTCACTGAGGCTCTGCTAACCAGAACCTCAGTGCTTATGCTCTCTCTGCTTTTATATGTGTCACTATAGGCTAGTGACTTCATTTACCAATTTCAATTTGCACACTGGACCCCCCCTTATTAGTCCCTAGTATATGGTACCCAGGGCATTGGGGTTCCAGGAGATCCCTATGGGCTGCAACATTTCTTTTGCCACCCATAAAGAGCCCCGACAAACCCTTTCACAGGACTGCCACTGGGGCCTGCATGAAATAGTGCACACATTATTTCACAGCCATTTTTCACTGCACTTAAGTAACTTATAAGTCACCTCTATGTCTAACCTTCATTTAATGAAGGCTAGGTGCAAAGTTACCAAGTGTGAGGGCACCCTTGCACTAGCAAAGGTGCCCCGACATAGTTCAGGGCCAATTCCCTGGACTTTGTGAGTGCGAGGACGCCATTAAATGCGTGCAATACATATAGGTCAATACCTATATGTAGCTTCACAATGGAACTCCAAATATGGCCATGTAAGGTGTCTAAGATCACAGAATTGTCCCCCCATTCCAAATCTGGTATTGGGGAGCCAATTCCATGCAGCCTGGGGACTCCACCATGGATCCCCCGTACAGCCAAACCAGCTCTCTGAGGCTTGCAATGCAGCTACAGCTGTGCCACCTCAAAGACAGGGTTCTGCCCTCCTGGGGTCTGAGCAGCTCAGTCCCAGGAATAGGTATAGCCTCCCCCAGCCTCTGAAAATGCTTTGAAGGGCACAGATGGTGCCCTTCTTGCATAATCCCGTCTACATCGGTTCAGGGACCCCCAGTCCCTGCTCTGGCGCGGAACTGGACAAAGGAAAGGGGAGTGATCACTCCCCTGTCCATCACCACCCCAGAGGTGGTGCCCAGAGCTCCTCCAGTGTGTCCCAGACTTCAGCCATCTTTTTTTCCAAGGTGTGGAGACACATTGGAGGCCTCTGAGTGGCCAGTGCTAGCAGGTGACATCAGAGACCCCTCCTGATAGGTCCATACCTGATAAGGTAGCCAGTGCCCCTCTCAGGGCTATTTAGGGTCTCTCCTTCAGATTCTACTTGCAAGTTTCCAGCTGGAATCCTCTGCAACTACTACTTCATCCTATGACCTCGGATCGACCGCAGACTGCTCCAGGAACCGCTGTAACAGCCACAAAGTATCCAGAAGGGCTACATTTCCTCTGCAACTTCAGCTCCAGCCAGCAACTGCAACAGTTTCCACGGTGTGCACGCTCAGGGGACTCCCTCTCTTCACCCTGCACCAGAAAGACTGAAGAAATCTCCTGTGGAGTGATGGAGTCACTTCCATGCTCACGCAGGCACCTTCTAAGTCGGCAGCTGGTTGTCTTGGACTCCTGTCCTGGCAACGAGCATGCTCCTTGGAACACAGGTGGTGGAACCCTTCGACACAGACTGTCCTAAGGTCCTGCTGTCCCAATTTAGAGGAGGTAAGAGCTTGCCTTCCCCGAGTACGACAGTACCCCTGTGCACCATGTCTTCTTCACCTCCTGAGGCCTCTGTGCACTATTTGCAAAATTCCTTCATGCACAGCCTGGCCCAGGTTCCCAGCACTCTATCCTGCGACGCTCAGCTAGCTGAGCTGAGATCTGGCGGCGTGGGACCCTCCTTTTGTAGTTCTGCACCAACCGCATTTTGCACCTCCTTTGTCCCCATGACCTGGGACTCCCGTGGGTGCTGTCTGGTCGGCTGAGGGCTCTCTGAAGTGCTGAGAGCCCCCTCTTCCTCCTCACGTAGAGTTGAGGCCCCCAGGTCCCTCCTGAGTCCAGACAGCACCACTTTGACGCAAAACGTGACTTTGCCGGAACCAAGGCTTGTTGGATGAATCCAGCGCCAAAACCCGCCTGCATCCAACATCTCTTCGTGGGACATCCATGGCATCATCCAGGAATCCAGTGACATCTTCCTGGGGTGCATTTCTGCAGTCTTCGTCCAACCAGGGCTCTTTTTTTGTACCCTCTTCTAGGTTGGCAGGGGCTCTTGTCCTTCCTGGAACTTCTTCTGACTTCTGGACTTGGTCTCCTGGTCCAGGAATCCACCATTTGCTGTTTGCAGTCTTGCTTGGTTCTTGCAATAACTCTAATTGCTACTTGTAGTGTGTCCTAAGGGAACTTGCAGTACTTTACTCCTACTTTCCTGGGCTCTGGGGTCGGGTATTTTACTTACCTTTGCTGGGTTCTTACTCTCTCAGTGATTCTCCACACACTACACTTGTCTAGGGGGGAAACGTGATTCGTATTCCACTTTCTTAGTATATGGTTTGTGTTGCCCCTAGACCTATTTTATCCCATTCCATTCTATAGCATTTCCTATTGTTTGCACTATCCTATGTCTAATTACTTACCTTATTTTGGTTTCTAGTGTATATATTGTGTAGAATACTTACCTCCAGAAGGAGTATTGCCTCTAAGATATTGTTGGCCTTGTGTCACCCAAATACATTACCTTTATTTTTGGTAACACTGAGTATTGTCTTTACTTGTGTATAAGTACTGTGTATCTATAAGTGGTATTACAGTAGCTTTGCATGTCTCCTAGTTCAGCCTAAGCTGCTCTGCTATAGCTACCTCTATCAGCCTAAGCTGCTAGAACACTACTACATTTCACTAATAAGGGATAATTGGACCTGGTGTAAGGTGTACGTACCCAAGTTACGAACTACAAACCAGGCCAGCCTCCTACAGTACTCACCTGGGGGGATAACGTTATTCAAGTGTATGAAGTAAAGGGAGTGAGATTACTGCTAATGCCAGGATGCTCTGTTTCTCTAACTCCAAACATAAGCCCAGTGTTCACATGCCCAAATACCCATGTCTGTTAACTCTCAATTGAAGTTTTCTCACCTGGGATGATACCCTTTGTATAGTGGTGGTAAGTAGAGGGAGTGACCGGAATGCAAAGCCCAATAGGACCTGTTTCTCTGACTCCAACCACAAAACCAGTGTTCATTCGCACAAATCCGTGAATTCTCAAATGCAGTTACTCACATGGGAGGGTAACATTTGTCAAGTGTGTGTAGTATGGAAAGTGTCATGACTGCAACTTTCAGAAGGCACTGTTTCTATAACTTTAACCACCAGACCAGTGTTCACTTGTCCAAATACCCTTGCTTGCTAACTCTTAATTGAAGTTTATTCACCTGGGAGTGACCAAGGCACAGATCATGCTCAACTCTGAGATGTGTCTGGCTACCTAGGTCAACTTTGACCTGCTAACCCAAGATGAATCTATTGAGGACAGGAAGAACAGCTCGCCCAGTGTGCAAAACGATGATCCCAAAGGCCTCAAGATGCATAAGCAGAATGGTATTAGCAGCAGACATATTCACACTGTACTGACCACATGACGACTCCAGTCACATATACAACAAACTCCTGGGTCTGCCTTCATTACAATGAAGTAGGCCTCAAAATGGCCAAATGCATATCTTGCCTAGCCACTGTGTTGCCTGCACTGGTGGCCAGATGGCATTATCAGGCCATCCTCCCTAGGGCTAATGATCTGGCATGCTCCACAAATGTCATCTCACCACAACCAATGCCGTGTGTACTTGCCACAATAGGATTAACTGTAGCTTAACTTTGTACAAGGTCTCTGATTAATGTAACACTAAACTGCTGGAGGTAGATGTCACAATACAACCAGTAACATTGTATCTTTCACATCAACAGGTTGAGCTGTCACTGGGCATGCAGAGGCCACAGAAGAGACTGCCACTACCCCCATGGATGAAGCCCTGAGTGAAGAAGATACTCCCAGAAATCTGGACATGGAGGACAGTTTTGGCCCATCTGGGAAACCTGGTCAGACACAAACAGTGAGTCTCACTGTGACCAAACAACACCTCTCAGCCCGGGTGCCTCAACATCACAGGCAACCATTTGCACCCCCCAGCCGGTGTACCAACCACAGTGTCTACCATTTTGTGTCCCCCAGTCCTGGATCCTGATTTGCAGCGCCACACTTCTGACAATGAGGTTCCAGGACCCAGTGGGAGAAGGCACCTTGTGGCAACGGCACAGAGCCGTGGGGGTAGGGATCATGGGAGGGATGCTGTGAGCCATGGGGAAAGGCCACTGGGGCTGTTCCTGACCAGGACACCATCAGTCACTTCTTGGGGGTCTATCAGAAGAACCAAGGTGTGATGGGCCAGGTCTTGACTGAACTCCGGGAAATCAAGCAGCTTCAGAGGGACATACGCAGAGTCATGCGAGAACAGATGGAGGTCCACAATACCAACATGCCTACCATTTAACAGGGGTGATGAGGCACATACACACCACCCTGAGCAGTGCTTTTCAAAATCAATCTTCCCCCTTCCTTTGGCTCATCAGCACCAGACACAACACCGGTGCCAGCCACTGGAAGGGAGGCTCTGCCAGAGGAAGAAGCCGCCTCATACAACCTTGCCTCTATAGCAGCAGATTCCCCCCACGCAAGCAAAGAATTCAGGAGGAGCAGATGGCAAGACACCCGCCACTGCCAGCAAGTGATCTCTTCCTAATGGACCTCCTTTGTGTCTCACATATTTACTCAGTTGACTGATCCTCAACCACCTACCAGTTCCAATAGGAGGAGTACTCTGGACTTTGGACTCCCATTGATGTGGCATCTACTCCAATGTCTTCATTCACCATGACTGACACTTCACTTTACTTTTTTGTTCCTTTCTGTCTAAACATTATTTTGGCATCAACAGTGTAATAAATTCACCCATCACAAACTCATTGTCTGCTTGCTTAATTTCCACATTTTGCTATGTAGAGATGTAAGACCATGTGAACCATATGATGAAGACACAAACTATTTGTACAAGGAGGGATATGTTACAGGTACACAGTGTCCTGCCCAGGATTACAACCATTACACACACGCATTAGTACAAGTATCTGGTCACACCAAATATTTTATTCCAGTATACAGCACATAGGCGGTCTATATGTCTGGATGTTTTGAAACAATAATATGTGACTCATTCTGAGTCAAAGTACATATTCCAAGGTACAGCTTCCCACTCCAAGGAAGGAAGGGATTTGTGAGACACTGTCCTGTAGAATGGGCAAACATTGGTGGATGATGTCACCAGCTTGAGCCTTATCACGCACCACACCAAAGTAATCCAACATCACATAATCCAAGATACAGACAGATAGCAGTACAACAGTCTCTGAACAGAGGCACATCTTATGCCAATGACCAAGCATCTGGTGGTATTACCCAAACAAATGTCAGTGTTGTGGCACAGGCACTGTGGCCTGCAGTGATGAAACACATCTACAGCTACATGCAGGTCACACAAGAATAGTTTTTAGCCGATGTGAAGGAAAAAATTACTTGGTTGAAATCGATGACTACATATTTCATGCTCACATGATGATACACACGATGTAATCGACCCACTACAGCACACAAAACTACTCCATTGTGCACTTCTAACCTTCCACCCAAACACTGTACAAGCCGCCTTGGCACTGGTCTCATACACCCCAAAAACTGTGACCTACATTACCTGGAACAATCCATGACCACTTTGTATGTCAGAACAGCCTCAGATACCCACCAATGTCACAACTCTGAAATGCCCACATGAAGATGTCATGGTGAAGGTACCTGTACAAAGACAAAACAAGAAGTAAAGACTTGAAAACATACCCATTACACAAAACACATAGCAAGCACCTGGAAATGAAATTACATTGCAAGGAAACTGACACAAGCAAAGCAACATCATCAATGTGGGGATATGTCAAAAGCTAACTCATCAATCAGCCTTTGGCTGTATAATGCAGAGAATCAGCTCTCTAGTTGTTTCTAAAACACTCAACTCCACACCTTCTGACAACTACAGTTCACTGTACAGCCACAGTCATAGTCATGCCATTGCATTACATACTTACTCTCATGAAAAGTAGCTGTTGAGATCTTCCTGAAAGTCATCAGCTTCCTCTTCACCACTGTCATCCTCACTTGGCATTTCAGGAATCTCACTGGGTGGCACTGTAGGCTACACCTCCTATGGAACATATGGGAAATTCCTCAGCAGGACGATATTGTGGAGGATGCAGCATGCCACAGTGGTCCACCACACTTTCCTGGGGAAGTAGAGGAGGGCTCCACCAGTCCTCTCCAGACACCTAAGTCTGGCCTTTGGGAGCCCAAAATGCTGCTCCACTACCTATTGTGTTAACCAATGGGCCTCGTTGAAGTGGACTTACCCTGGCATAGTTGGGTTCCTAAGTGGCGTCGACAATCAAGGATGGTTTGGATATGTGGAGTCTCCTGCTAAAGAATGGGACATATGTGCAACAATAAGTAACTCACTTACAGATTGTAGCACCTGACATTGCACACATACAGTCAAGACAGATGAGACTTACTAACAAGCCAGGCCCTCTCTGGGTACAGTTGTGACATCAGCTGAGGTATGGTGCTGTTCTGTATTATGAAGGAATCATGGGCTGAACCCGGATAACAGGCACAGACGTGCAATGGAGAGATCCGCCAAACAGACAACTTGTACGTTGATGGAACGAAGTTCTTTCTGGTAGGATAAACTTGTTCATTAGCCTGCAGTGGCACCAAGCCAACATGTCTGCCATCAATGTCCCCCACCACATGTGGAAGTGGGCAAAACCATAAAAGTTTGTCTTCACATGGGCTAAATCCTCATGTTGGGGAAACCAGATATAGCTGTCAAGATGTTTCAACATTGCTGAAAGGACATCCTTTAACACCAGAATAAACATAGGTTGGGACATACCAGCAAATAGGGCCATTGTACATTGGAAGGACCCTGTGGCTAGGAAATACAATACTGACATGCCTTGTACAATGGGAGGTATGCCGGTTGCATAACTAATAGCTGGCATCAGATCTGGCTTCAACTGAAGGCATAAGTCCACTATTGTTTGCCTATCCAGGCGTTAGTATATGATTATGTGTCTTTACTCCATGATCTAAAGGTCTGGCAGTGGACGGTAGACAGGAGATTGTCGCATTGTCCCTCTCTCAGGGTACCTCTGAGACATGATTTTTCATATTAGTCAGTGTGTCCACAGCAACACACATGATGCATGTGAATGATATCATGTGAGAAAGCAATCCTGAATGTATAGACATGACATACAGTACACATCACAGCTGCCAACTGCACAAGGGTCACATGTGACCCCCATGGGTATCAACACATCTACAACATGGACTTGGAGGAAACTCAGAGATGTGCAACACAATTGCCCCTTGAAATGTGACTGTATATCCCCACCACAAAAATGGCTGTTGGTAATGGTGGAGGTAAATGGTGCCCGCAGGTAAATGCCCTCTGTGCCCAGCAGCATATTATAATGGTGGTTGATAAGTAGGACCTACATGACAAGATAGGATAAGGATGTTTGTGAGGTAAAAAAACATGTTTTGTATCTGTGACGCAGTTTATAAAGCACAGTAGAGCATTTCAGGGATGCCAAAAAGGCAGATGCCTGACTTACTCCACTGGACATTAGGACCGCCCACGACCACCTGCAGAAGTCGTCTTGGTGGTAGGTGGTTACAACCGTGACGGACACAGCCATTGGCTAACGTTGTTGCCAGTGGCGGTCATGGGCCAAGGGCTATATCCACCGGCTGTGACCCCTGTGTACATGGCAGACGTGACCTTCATGACCTGGAGATTTGCTCACTTGACTTCTGACACTTCTCCGACAACACCTCCACGAACTAAGCTCCTCTGTGCCACCTCTGGGAGCAATCATGCCACGTCCAGCAGGTGATAAGGACTCTAACTTCTCTTCAGAGGAGACGGAGAGGCTAGTTAATGAGATCCTACCTCTGTATGAACAGCTCTATGGCCCACCAGAGGAGTAGGTAAGTACCTCACTGGCACAATTTTCTCTGTACTTCACCATCATTTTCCTCCTCACAGGTTACAATGTGTGCCGTTGAGACTTCTTGTACGCCTCATGTTGCAGTCTGTGTGGCATCAATGGGATGGAGAATGTGCAGGTATTATTGGCCAGTACCATAGGTTAAGTTAAGTCACATTGTGTTTTGTGAGGTTTTTTGGGTCCTAGATCATCCTTGTGTTAGATGCACATACATTACTGCCATCCAATTATATATCTTTCCGCATGATTGTAGTAAATGTTGAACAACATGTATGTGCATGACAGCATGAGCTCTGTATGCATGTTGTATGAGTCATTTGACAGTCATATGAGCAATGTGTATAGTGCCACAGATCTTTCAAACCACCTCTGGCCTTGCTAAACTGTTTTGTGAACGGCATATCATGACTCACTGAGCCCTTCAGGTTGCCACACACACCACATGCCAAATTGCTGATAGGCACATGATGTACTGTCATGCATGGAAGTGATAGGAATGGAGTGTCATGTAGGTTCGGTCTATTCAGCCTGCAGAGTCCAGGGCCTATCAAATGGATCTCCCAGTCTGGGTCCTAGTCTAGGCTGTAGGAGTGTCACTATGGCTATGCAACTGTGGTACTGTGCCCACTTCCTATAGCCCAGAAGATCCTGGCATGTGGCCAGTATGATGCTCTAGTAGCACAACCTGACCTGAGTGCTTCATGTCTCTGACTAGATTAGGAATGGGTACAGAGATAAATCATTCATCTAGTCCATATGTGCATGTTGCCTCAGTGTGTGTCTTAGATTAATGACAGGTCCCTTACTCCCACAGCTCCGTTGTCACCTTCACACAGGTCATATTTGTCCTGTACAGGCTTATTGCATAAATGACAGTCCCACAGTGCAGCCAGAGTGTTAATTCCTGGGAGTCCTTGATATGTGACTCAGTAGCTTGGTCACATAGCACACATGTGTAGTGTTCAATGCATGCCTTTGTATGTTCAATGCCATCTCTGTAGGATAGACACATATGTCCTAAGGACTGTAATGTGGTAAAGATACACACCACAGAATCCACCTCCTGAAGCGATATGAGTCTGCATTTGTTATTCCACATATCCACACATGGACATGGACAACACTTTCTGTACCCAACATGCAAGCTCCTAGATTGTTACTCACGTGTAATGGTGACGTTTGTACTATGGAAGTTGCCTATAGGGACCGTATGCAATGAGTCAATCTCACAGAGTGTGAATGTGTTGATCCATTCAGGCCTAAAGAGTTTACTCTTCAGAAGCCACATAGGTGTGTAGTGTTTCATTGTGACTCACATCACAGTACAGGTTGCTGGAGCAGGAGCAACATGCTGTCAGTAAGCTTGCTTTCTTATTGTAGGCCATGAGCAGGGTAGTGGGTTAGTCTGTAGATGCAAATACATATGTTTGTAGTGATGTCCCTGTACTTATGGGCTTCTGTGTTTCAAACTTGTGGAGTGTTAACAATTTGAAAGTTCTAGCTTGCTGTTTCTGACGTATGTGACTCAACCATTTGTGACAAGAATTGTGATTGTAATCTCTTGAGTTGTGTTTTGCATCCATGCAGGTCAATGCCCATCAGAAAAAGGAGCTATTGAGAGCTATCACCAAGAAGGTGCAGATGCTGGGGGTCCACAGCTGGGGGATTGCCCACTGTCAGAAGAGGTGGGAGGACCTGAGACGCTGGGCACTAAAGATCGCTGAAGTCCAGCTGTGGATGTATTCTTGTGGGCGAGGTGCCCATCGGACCATGACCTTCCTAATGACCCGCAGTTTGGTGGTGGCCTACCCAGACCTTGATGGGCATTTGAGGACAGCACAGCAGTGACAAGGGGGTGAGTAGAGGGCATATTCCTGTCTGTCAAATTGCCAAGTGAATGTGATAGGCTCTGACAGTTCCCCGTGATGATTGGGGATGAGCCTTGTGTAACACAGTAGGTGAGTGACTGCTTGGATAGACAAGTCTTGTGTTGCATACCAATGTGCCTTGCCAATTGGCCCAGGGACCTAGAACACAACTGTGTACAATCCACAAACAATTTGCTCTCCAGGGACAAAATATGGCTGTGTACAGTGATCAAGCAAGTACTGTTTGATGTTGTAGTGGGTATAATTCCAATGCAACAGACCACTACTCCTTAGTGTTACAGGCCAAAATGAAGGTAGTGATGGATCAATGTCCTCAGCCCTGTGTCCGATGAAAAGAGTATATTGGCCTCTGCCACCCAGAGGCTACTTATCTTCAGTGGGTGCTGGTGCCTCACTAATGTCTGGAATGTGAAGATGGCCATCATTCATGTGACAGTGCATACATTTTTTGGGGGTGCAGCTACGGATCAATACTTTTCCTTGGTAAGTGGGGAATGTCCATTGATCGCTGAAGTCCAGCTGTGGATGTATTCTTGTAGGCGAGGTGCCCATCGGACCATGACCTTCCAAATGACCCGCAGTTTGGTGATGACCTACCCAGACCTTGATGGGCATTTGAGGACAGCACAGCAGTGACAAGGGGGTGAGTAGAGGGCATATTCCTGTCTGTCACATTGCCAAGTGAATGTGATAGGCACTGACAGTTCCGGCTGATGATTGGGGATGAGCCATGTGTAACACAGTAGGTGAGTGACTGCTTGGATAGACATGTCTTGTGTTGCATACCGATGTGCCTTGCCTTTTGGCCCAGGGACCTAGAACACAACTGTGTACAATCCACAAACAATTTGCTCTCCAGGGACAAAATATGGCTGTGTACAGTGATCAAGCAAGTACTGTTTGATGTTGTAATGGGTATAATTCCAATGCAACAGACCACTACTCCTCAGTGTTATAGGCCAAAATGAAGGTAGTGATGGATCAATGTCCTCAGCCCTGTGTCCGATGAAAAGAGTATATTGGCCTCTGCCACCCAGAGGCTACTTATCTTCAGCGGGTGCTGGTGCCTCACTAATGTCTGGAATGTGAAGATGGCCATCATTCATGTGACAGTGCATACATGTTTTGGGGGTGCAGCTATGGATCAATACTTTTCCTTGGTAAGTGGGGAATGTCCATTGACATGATTTGTATGCAATCACTGTTGCCAGCTTTCCTTGTGTCCCTTTCTCTTTAAAAAAAGCATTTGTAAGCTCTTGTTTCATGCATGATCTACCTGTGTTGAGGGGATACTTTCTGTATTCCATCACATATATGCGCATGCCACCCTGTGTGTGGAATAGGACATTTACAATGGGGATACATTTCATGTTGTACTTCAGATAGCAGTGTGTCACCATTGATTATTGACTGACACATACCCTCACCTGTACTAGGATGTCATTTGGCAAGTACAACTGAAGTAGCGATGAGGGACATGACAGGTAGGCCTAGAGCCTTTTATCTACAATGTGCATTTCCATGCCATTGATGTAGAGTCACGTATCAAAATGCTTTGCACAAGTGAAATGGGTAAGGTTTGTAACCTGACTGTTGGCATGCATCATGGAGTGACTTGCAGTTATGTTGGTAACACATGCTTGGGTACAAGCATTCATCCACAGACATCTGGGTTTGCATTACCAAAATGGAGACAATTATGTAGGTTCCAATTGGGCAACATGTTGAGGGCCTTCTACAAGTACTTGTAAATCTCCGGGCTTCTCCAACATCCAAGGGACTAATGGCGTCTACTGATGCACTCAGAGTATATCATTGTAAGGGGTGCCAGACATTAGTGGTGATTTCTCTGGACTTGCTGATTCACTGTGTTGTGGATTTTAGAGATAAATCTCCCTGCCATTTTGCAAATTTTTTCTACAGTGCACATATCCATACAAAAAGTGTAGCATATCTGAGCAACATTAGAACTACCTCCAAGACTCCACTGGGACAAATATCATTTGGTGAAGTGTGCATTCTGGAACTGTTTCCAGTGTGATATTAGTATTTCCATGTCACCTTCTCCAGTCTATTGAACTGTTGTCAGCAACATGACATGTTCTGGGAGCACCAGTTCATATTGTTGTGTCATTGTGTTTGTGAAATTGGCCTACTATTGTAGGACAACAAGTACGTGATGTATGCTCCAAGAGGCAAACCATTGAAGGTGATGAGTTATCCTACATTTTCAGAGGTAGTTGTGATTTTACAACTTCAGCCCTACAATTGTAGCTGCATGAGATCCTGATATTCCTGTGGCAACTGTTGATAATTCAGATGGCATGCATGCATATGGTATGGTACATGCATGCGCCACTTAAGTGGAGTATTTTGCTGAGGCCTACTTGATATCATGGTAATGTTTGCTAATGACAACTGTTGTTCAAGTGTGATCATGGACATGTGATGACCCTATTTCTCTTTGTCTTTGCAGCATCAGCACAGGGAAGCAAAGGAGACAGGGCACAGTCAAGTGGGGAAGCATCTGGCCACAGGACCTCAGGTCAAGACACCACTGACGCAGAAGGACTCAGTGACCCGGAAGGTGAGGAGAAGTGCCATGAGAGAGATGGTATCAACATCCTCGTCATCATCTGATTCTTCCTCCAGGGGCTACTCCCTAGTGGTGGCGGACCCATCGGGACGTTTCCCTGTACCATCTTTGTCTGCCATCTCCAGTTCTATTACCACCCTCACTGTGGCTCCCCACACAGTTGGCCGTGCCCACTCACCCAAGAGGTTGGGCATCTACTTTGCTGCAGGCATCTTCACCCCAGCCCCTGATGCCCCTGCTGCCATCAGTGAGGATGCTGTTGACCTCCTGAGGAGTATCTCTGTGGGTCAAACAGCCATTGTGAATGCCATCCATGGGTTGGCCACCCAACTGCAGCAGACAAATGCATTCCTGGAAGGCATTCATAGTGCAATGTCTGGCCTACAGAGAATCTTTCAGGCTCTGGCTTACACACTGATGACAGCCAGTCACCCCCACCTTTCCGTCCCCCTCAACCTCCCTCTTTCCAATGCAAATCTCCCATTCCCCTATCTATCCCAAACACACATATCAATCCGCATGGACCCACCTCAACACACAAGACCAGCACACACAAACACCACAAAACACACCGGCATGCAAGCATACAACAGATACCCACACACAACAACATCAGCCACCACTTCCTCAGGCACCCCCACCATACCACACATCACATCAAGCATACCCACATTCACCACCACAACAGTTAGTGACACACCCACCATACCCGCAGACACCACCCCTATAGGCAGTGACACACCAACCACATCCACCATACCAGCAGATACCACCCTAACAGACACACAGACATCCACCATACCCACAGACACACAGGCATCCACCACTAGAAGCATACCAGCAGACACCACCCCAACAGATACACACACATTCACCACTCCCACATCACCCAGCACCTTCACCTCCCAGCCCCACAAGACACACAAACAAACACACACACGGAACAGACACAATCTACATATAAGCATACCTCACACATGCACACCCCCCAAGACATCCACACCTACACAGAAGACAACCACCCCCTCTACCTCCAAATCCCCACCCCCTTCTGCTGACCATCCCCTTGATCCTCAGAAAGTTTTTATGTTTGACATTGCCCTTTCACCTGTTCCCTCCAACCCCTTTCCCAAACCCAGGAGGCCCCCACCCACCTCCCAACCTATTCCTTCTACCCCCAAGTCCTCCCCTGTTAAATCTGCCCCCCACAAGCACTGATACCTCTCCCGCCCAAGAAGAAACCCACCCCTCCTAAGAAGCAGTCCACCCTTCCCAAACCCACCTATCCCAAATCCAACACCCCCTAGAGGATCCCTGAGGATCCTGCCTGCCCACTTGAGGCCCCTTTCTGTGGACGTTCCTTGGAGTTAGGAGTCAAGTGACTGCACAGTGATGTGCCTGGAAAATTATATTTGGACTGGGCAGTGGTCTTGGACTTTCAAGTTTAGTCATGAATAAACCTAAACAGTTGTTTTTTTGGGTCCTACAATTCCTTTTTTACCTTTATGTTGTTCATGAGTAAATTGTGTTTGTTTCAGCCTGCTTACTGATCCATTTGCTTTTACTTGTAGTATCTGACTTTTTGGGAAGTGCTGGTGTCCCCCAAGACAAAGGTGGATGTTGAATGTATGGATATGTGTTTATTAATGAAATTGTGGTGTCATTGCATTGTGTTCTGTTTGGTATGGTAAGTATTTCATCTTGTGTTGTCCATTGGGAGCATTTATGGTGTTAGATGTGTCCCCTGATGTGGATTATGGATTTTTCTCATGTGTGGCAGCTTAAGTTTTGTTTGTGCAAACATGGAGTGTGTTCACTTGGGCTAGCTTGGTTTGCATTTGACTGTACATGTATCCATTTAGCTGCATATATCTTGCATCTACTTCATGTAGATGTATGTCCTATGCAGTTGGAGTTGGAGTTGTATTTGCTTTGTTGACCTGCACTTCCACATTGTGCAGATTGGCATGCCACTTGAGTCTAGTATTGTGTGTCCCAGAGATACCTAAAGGACCAGTTCCTGTGTAAATGTTGCTCACGGGGAATGTGCGAAGTCTTATGTGTCTCTTCGAAGCCTCCTTCCCTGAGTGCTCTTGAGACCCCCATCCTTATTGTGCAGTTATTGTTTGCATAGTCTGCTTGGGATATTTATCTCTCTGTCTGTTGTGCATTCCATTGTCCTTCCTTTGTGTTGCAATGTGAGTGATGTGTGTGTCAATTGCAGGGCTGTTTAATGGTAGTGGTGTTTGTGTTCCATTCCATATCCATACATATGGGTTTGAATGTGACAACAGTCCATGGCATGTGAGGAATGTGAGTGTGTAAGTTGTATTTGTAGATGTGGTGTTGCTGTGTTGTTGGTGTTGTGATACAGTGTTGTGTACACTTCACTGTCCTTGTGCCTGAGTTGAGCAGATGTGTGTTTTTGTGTAGTATTGTGGTGCAATGTGAGTGACCTGCCCAAAGGGGGCTTTTGGTGACAATGAATGTGTTCTTCGTTGTGTCTGAGTCAGACCCGTGACACAATTACGTGTACTTGGTGCCCATAGGGGGACCCCCATATAATATGGCTTGACGGCACGACGATCTGTTGTTAAACGTAATGACACAGGTAGAGTCCATGGCAGCATGGATTTTGTGCATCTTCGATGATCTGCAGCGGTGGACATGTGTGATGGGCTTCATAGAAGCACTGGATGTGTTAGACTGCCTGCAAATGAGTTGCTCCCTTTCTACTGTCCGTTTGTGCCTGCTGAGACGTGGTGGTTGGAGCGCCATGGTCACATTGGCGATGTGTAACCTCATAATGTGTCCGGCGGAAGCACTGTTTCCGCTGGCCTGTTTGTGCTGCCTGATGATCCCGGCGATCTCTGCTGCCTGATGGTGCCGGCAGGATTGCGGCGGTCTTTGCTCCAACGACCCGCAAGACTTATAATACGTCAGTCTGACCGTCAACCCGACGGCTGTCGGACTGCCACTGTGCCATGGTGGACCAAGGACTGCCAAACTCACAATGAGGCCCAAAGTCTTTTGCCATTTGTACAGCAAAATCTTTAAGCATAGAATTGGTGCAGTGGCATACATGCCGAGGTGTAAAGAGACAAAAGTCTTTCATCACTCCAGGCAGAGTATTACAGCTTCGGATTGGTAAAACACCATCCAAGGCAACCTGGAATGAGCAAAACCAACTCCTGATAGATGTTTCACTCTCACTCTAGCTCTTCAGAGACGTTTAGCTTTGTCCAGACACTAGGGAGAACCCAGTATAAATCAAAACAAAACCCTTGCTAGAAAAACAGACTTTTGAGGTGATCAAATCTAGAGTATCGCTGGTGTTGCAGGGTGCTTCTTACTGGAGCTGCTCTCCACATAAAGTTGGGAAATACCCAGAGTTCGATCTATCTATGTCTGTCTGTTTATCTAGCTATTCATTGCAAAAAACAAAGGTTACATGGATGTTATAGTAAATAAATAGAAATTAAAAACAATGTATAAATTCACTTAAAAAACAAAGGTTACAGGGACGTTATAGCTAGGTTCTGAATTTACTAACACAAAACCAGACAAATTCAGCAGTTATAGTTATTTCAAGTAACCATAACGTGTGACCTATGGTAACTATAACTCACGCCCCCGCCATGCATAGTTTTCTTCAATAATTTAACTTTGAATGTTCCATTGGTATTTTTATTGAAATTATAAAAGTTTTCATGAGTGCTGTACTATTTGGGGTAATCAGCAGTGCAAGGCGAGGGTGAACGTTATAGTTACCTGAGGCCACGAGGTCCTCGGGCCCTGGACTTCTGTCCTGGGTGCCCCTCAGGGCACCCAGTGTGTAATGGGAGTGTGGGGGGAGCCTCAAGGTCCACGCGGTCCCAGCCGGCTCCCCACCTCCTGCAGGGGCCGGCACTGCTGACACAAACAGGGAGCTGCTAAACATGCAGCTGCCTGACTGTGAGAGCAATAGTTTCCTCTATTTCCCTGCTCAAATCTCTGCAAGAAGGGAAACAGAGGAAACCTCTGCTTCCAGCAAGCAACACTCCTGCTTGCTGGAACTGGAGTGTTTGCTCTGACTTGGCTGGAACCTGTCAGAACTCTGCCAAGTCAAAGCAAACAGCTATGTCCAGGGGGTGGGCACCCCCCCCCCCCGGGCCATAGCAGGAGCCGGCCCTGGGTCATTAATGGTTCCTCAGGGAGAAGCCACTTGGCCTCCCTCCAACATTAAAATCTGCCCAGGATGTCGTGGTCCCTGGGGCCTGGGGTCCACAATGGCCCCCCTTCCTTTTCTTTTTTCCATCCCAGGGAGGTGGCGTTCCCTGGGACTGTGGGAGGGCGAGGGGGGAAGGGTTTGTGCCCCCCCCCCCTTAATTTGAAATGAATTGCCTCAGGGAGGTGGCAGAATCCGGGCTATGAGGGGCCGTGTGGGCCCCTGTGTTAATTTAATCTTTAGCCCAAAGGAGGTGGTGTTCCCTGGGACTCTTGGGGAGGCCATACGAGCCTCTCCCATATCAAGTTATTGTTTTGCCCTGGGGTGGTGGTGGTCCCCGGGGCCCACGTAACCACCTGTCTCACATATTTGTCTAAGATCGCCCCAGAGAGGTGGCGATCCCCGGGGCTAATACAAGCCCTGGGGGGCTCCTTTTTAAAGCTCCCAATGCCCCAGGGACCTGGCCCACCCACGGGCAAAATAAAGAAAGCATTGGAGACTGTTTCTTTTTTTTTTTTTTATCTCAGAAAAATCTTTGGATCCATCCATTTTTTTTTAAAAATGCTTTTAAGCACTGGCGGGGTCCATAGGGGACCCCTAGACCAAGGCAAGAGGCTCAGGCTGACCCTATCCAGATCCCTTTTCTTTTTTTTTTAATCTTCTTTTGTGGAACTCAGCTAAAGCCAAGTCCCAAGATGGCTGACAACCTTTCCTTGTTGAAGTGTTGGCAGCCAATCAGATTTCAGCACAGGGACAGTTGGATCCGCAGATTATCTGTCTACATAGATATCTATATTTTTAAAACTTTAATTGCTCCAAAACTACTGAATGGATTTACATCAAAAACCAAAATACACTATTTCTAGACCAAGAGCTAGGTTTCTTCCTAATTTGGGGTAATTCTGGTCAGTGGTTTGGACTTTAGTTGTGTTCAAAAATATGAAAAATCCCATTGATGTAGAATGGGAAAAAGTGTTTTTGTGACCCCAATTTTCCTTGGCCCCCGCCTGCCGGATCAATCCAAAACTTCCAACACAGCAGCTGAACCAACGGAAGTATATCTTTTGAAAATGTCATGAAGATTCATCAAAAGGCACCAAAGTTATTGGCAAAACATATATGTACCCAAAGATAACAGAGCACTGGGGTAATCCTAGTGTGAATCCTTTATAATCATCCGTAATGTGAGAGCAAACAGATAACTCCAGTGCATTTCAACCTTGCTGTCTTGGTCATGTCTATTGAATCCTTCCACAAAATATCACCTTTTTATACTTGCCAAACTCTGCTTTTTATGATGCATGTTGGGAAATGTAGCTCACATAAAAAAACAGTGAATTCATTATGTGACACTGTAAAATAAGAGTGCTGTTTGAGAACTTTGAGGACACCATAGGGGCAGAGCCTACTCCCAACTGAACTGAGGATAAAGAAGTAGACCTCACTGCTTAATTAGTTGTCCTCTTGTGCAAGCTACATTGCAACACCAAGCTACAAAAGGCCTTTTCATGAGGAGTTGAGCTACCAGTACCAAATGAACCATGCTGGCTGTCTCTACTGGAGTGAGTCTTTGCCTCTAAATGATGTTCCTGAAGACCTTAGATCCTTGGCTGTGTCTAACTGGACTTCTCCTAATATTCCTTGAAAGCCAGGAAATCAACATTTTGGACTTGAAGACCTCTGGGGAACCGGGACAAACTTGTCACTCTGATCCGCCCAGGTCATGTTGCTGATGGGCTGAAGAAACTGGTTTTCCTCCTCAGAGCCTCTCTGCAGCAGTATATCAGATGCAGCATGACATCACTGAGAAGGTGTCCACCATTGTGGAAACCTTCTTGGATGCAGTCTTCAGCCTGGCCCAACTTGAATAATCTGAACTCCAAAAAAGGGACTAAGTCTGAAGGTGAAAATCGTGACCAGGCAAAGTGTCAAAGGACTCTTACAATGGTAGTAAGACTGCTTGGTTTTGGGTGGCAGCACAATTGTGTGTAGGTGACTGAGTCAGTTCCACCCCGTCCGGAAAGCTGATGGCCTAACCTTCTCAGCTAGCCAGTAGCACCTCACCCAAACCACAAAGTAAAGGTCATTTGTGTCAGCCTGAAGTAAGACACTCTGGCACCTCTGGGAAGTCGTGGTGGAACAGATCTTACCCCTTTCTCTCATTTGCACAGGTCTCCCACATACAAAGACTGACATTGAAATGTAGGATAAGTTTCAATACATATATTGAAGAAACTGCATTCTATTATAAAAGACATGACCGGAAATTATTAGGAAGATGAAACATAATACAGTGATGATTGTGACCATTAGAGTAAAACATATGAACAGTCCCAGCATCTTGACATAATCATGAGTCTAAGAATTCCTACCTACACTTCTAGCATCTAATGTAAGAGCATAGCAGCGTTAGCCCTTCGGCTCATACTAGTCTATGATGATAGCCCCCCAACCCCAAACTTGGAAAGCAGCATGTGGGCTGCTGGCAGTCCTCCCAGTTGGCTGGAGAGACAAGGCAAAAATCAGCAAAGCTGCGACAAAGTGGCAGACAGTATAAAATGGCTGGCTGGAATGTCCCCTCTGCCCTCCTTCGGCCTTTGTGGTGTTTGTTCTGAGAACAGGCCTGACGTGATAATATATCTAGGTTTGGAAAGTTGACTCTGATCTCTTGGACTGGCAATACTAGGTAAACTATCATGTACAGCCTTGTAAAGAGGCACAGAATTAAATGTTGTGCAAAGGAACAACTATACTTTTACAGACAGAAATGAGGCTGATTAGAAAATAAAAGCAACCTTGCTAAAAGCAAGCCATGTTTAAATAAAATAAAATGAATAAACAAATTAAATGAGTATAAAGGGCACAGGCCTAGATCTAAAATAAATGTGCCCAAGCAAAGAGCCAAAATGACCCCATGTCAAAGGTGGCAAAAGTATCCAACCAGTAAGAAGACTTCCTTGATAGCAAAATTCTAATTTTGCCACTCAGAGTTTTTTCTGCCAAAACCAACAGCCTCTCTGGGACCTTGTCCAGTACCTATCTGACATAGTGGAGCCATTGTTGGAAGCAGCTTGCTGCCTTGCCCCGCTATAGAAGTTTGTCTTCCGGAAAGAAGACTAAGGTGCTCATTTCAACTTACACGAGCGCCAAAAGACCGCCAGTGCTGGTGGTCTGAAGACCACCATAATATGACATCATGCCAATTTCGACACCATTGGCCTGGCCAATGTTGTAATAAAAGTGATTGGTGTAGCAGAGCTGCAGTCCATCGCAGTCAGCCTGGAATCGCGCATAGGACCTAGTCTACGCAAACATTGCTCTGTGTCATAGTGACAAGGGGTTGCGGGTTAAATTACTGAAACCTCTTACTGGACCCAAAAGGATAGTGACTTTATTATTTGTTGTGGACTTCAATTCACAATGGCTAATAAACCACTTTCTCACATTAGTTTTCAGTAATGAGATGCAGAACTGGTGTTTAGCAGCATCACTTAGCTATTAAGTTGGAGTTTAAAAATACCAACATTTAACTATCAGCAAAAATTGATTTCTTATTCGGCATCATGCCTTTCATTGGGTGAGTTATGACTCTTCCACTTTTTTATCACAGTTTTTGCACCACCTTAAAAGTCTAAGGTAACATCGAGTTGGATCTGGATACCTTGGGTACTCCCACTGTAGTGGCGATGAATGATCTATGCTTGGGCAAAAAGTTCAAGATGGGCCTGAATGTCAGAATAAAAAAAGCCCCTCAGGGCCTGGGAGGGGGTCCCGTGGTACAGATTCCCCTCCCTAAGAATGAAGAGATTTAGGAAACTCCAGAGGAAGAAGAGGTAGGGGTAACCTGTCCCAAAATTGACTTTCTTGTGCACTCCCATGGGCTGGAAGCTCTGGAGGGCCTGGCAGCATAAGCCTTTATACAAATACATATAGCATCATATAAGAGATGTCTCATTAAAAGCAGTGGAGGGTGGGGTGAAAGGCATACCACCACTGTTTACAACAGGCTATATAATTTAATTATGAAGGGGTACATCTTGAGCAATTGTCATTCCGAATTACACCAGTTTCTAGTGGGTTCCAAGCTTGGAAAGGCACTATCATGTGGGTACACTATAGGGTGTCTAAAAAGTCCTGGTGAGTGGGGAGGGGGGGATGCCCTGAAATGAGGACAAGCCTTGTTTAAGGGAAAAGGATTAAAAAAACAAGCTCTCACAAGCACCACAAACTTCTTACCCGGAGGGGAGTTCCATACCTTTCCTAAACCTAATTGGGGGTGGTAGAATGGGGAGAAATGGTTTAATGCCTCTTATGGTGGGTATGCCCAGACTATCACAAGCTCAGACACAAGAAGAGAGACTTTTGTTCCAAGAAGCCCCCACCATTGGCCAGTCCTGAGGTACTGAAGTGTAGGTTTTGGGGGAGGGGGTGGCGGTGAAAGTTGGCCCGGGGCTGAAATGAATCCACTTTAGTCTCCGTGGGTGGGGTGGACATTGAAACCCTGGCTGCTTTACCTGCCAGCATGTTGAAGTACAGGAAACGGCCAATCCACAGGAGCCAACATGACTCCCATGGTGCACCAGCATGTGTCCCCAGAGCAAATCATCCCAGATGTTTTCCATAGGGTAGGCAACGCAGACAATGAAGTGAAATTTCAACCCAAAGCAATGGTCATCTTTGAGTGGAAAGGGGTTACTAGCCCTAAGAATATAGTTTTGATCTCTGCCATACCAGTGGAATGTCTATTAGGAAATGACCAATGTATGACATTTTCTTTTGCGGCTTGCAATCTGCAATCAGTTTAGGATCGCAAATTGCGAGTCGCAAAACAAAATGTACAACAGTGTCAAGTACACTATATGTGATTCCCAAAGAGGTCACAAATGACCTACCTCATGAATATTCATGAGGTAGGTTGCAATTTGCAACCCCATTGGGAATGGCTGCACTCACAGGGATGGTGGCCTGCTGGGGACAGCAGACCACCATGTCTGTGACTGCTTTTCAAATAAAGTAGGTTTTTTTCTTTTTTTTAATGCAGCCCGTTTTCCTAAAAGGAAAATTGGATGCATTGCAAAAAAAATGAAAAGTTTCCTTTTCATTTTTTCAGAATAGGCAGTGATCTGTGGGACCACTGCCTGCTCTGAATTTTTTTTGCCACCCCCATTCACAAAGGGGAAGCAGTCCCTTGGAGACCCCCTCCCGTTTGCAAATGGGTTACCACCAACTTGAAGTTTGTGGTAACTGTGATTGTTTTGCAACAACATTCACGATCGCGAAACAATCTAACATACCACTATGGCTCACTATTTGGAAGAGATGCCTTCGGCACGCCCCTTCCAAATAGCGACTGTAGGAGGCTGGCCTGGTTTGTAGTGGGTACCTTGGGTACTTACACCAGGTCCAGTTATCCCTTATTAGTGAAATGTAGTAGTGTTCTAGCAGCTTAGGCTGATAGTGGTAGCTATAGCAGTGCAGCTTAGGCTGAACTAGGAGGCATGCAAAGCTTCTGCAATACCACTTATAGTGACACAGTACTTATAAACAAGTAAAGACAATACTCAGTGTTACCAAAAATAAAGGTAGTTTATTTGGGTGACACAAGGCCAAAAATATCTTAGCAATACTCCTTCTGGAGGTAAGTATTATACACAATATATACACTAGACACCAAAATAAGGTAAGTAATTAGACATAGGATAGTGCATACAATAGGAAATGCTATAGAATGCAATGGGAGAAAATAGGTCTAGGGGCAACACAAACCATTTACTAAGAAAGTGGAATACGAATCACGAATTCCCCCTTAGACAAGTGTAGTGTGTAGAGAATTGCTGGGAGAGTAAGAATACAGCAAAGGTACGTACGTTACCTCACCCCAGAGCCCAGGAAAGTAGGAGTAAAGTACTGCAAGTTTCCTTGGGACACACTACAAGTTGAGATTAAAGTTATTGCAAGAACCAAGCAAGACTGCAAACAACAAATAGTGGATTCCTGGACCTGAAGACCTGCAAAGGAAGGAGACCAAGTCCAGAAGTCAAAAGAAGTTCCAGGAAGGACAGGAGCCCCTGACAACCCAGAAGAGGGTGCAAAAGAAGAGTCCCCGGTTAGACAAAGACTGCAGAATTGCACCCAGGTAAGATGTCGTCAGGTTCCTGCATCATGCACTGGATGTCCCACAAAGAGAAGTTGGATGCAGGCAAGTTTTGGTGCTGGATTCCTCCAACAAGCCTTGGTTCTGGTAAAGTCACGTTTTGCGCTGTATGGACCCAGGAGGGACCTGGGGGGGCCTCAACTCTATGTGAGGAGGAAGAGGGGGCTCTCAGCATTTTAGAGAGCCCTCAGAAGATCAGACAGCACCCACGGGAGTCCCAGGACACAGGGACAAAGGAGGTGCAAAATGCAGTTGGTGCAGCATTACAAAGGAGGGTCCCAAGCCGCCGGATGTCAACTCAGTGAGTTGAGCGTCGCAGGATAGAGTGCTAGGGACCTGGGCCAGGCTGTGAATGAAGGAATTTTGCAAATAGTGCACAGAGGCCTCAAGAGGTGAAGAAGACATGGTGCACAGGGGTACTATTGTTCTCAGGGAAGGCAAGGTCTTACCTCCTCCAAATTGGGACAGTAGGACCTCAGGACAGTCTGTGTCGAAAGGGTCCACCCTCTGTGTTCCAAGGAGCACGCTCGTCACCAGGAGAGGAGTCCAAGAGAACTGGTTGTTGACTTAGAAGGTGCCTGCATGAGCAGGGAAGTGACTCCGTCACTCCATAGGAGATTTCTTCGGTCCTTCTGGTGCAGGGTGAAGACAGGGAATCCCCAGAGTGTGCACACCATGGAAACTGTTGCAGTTGCTGGCTGGAGCTGAAGTTGCAGAGGCAGAGGAAAAGTAGCCCTTCTGGATACTTTGTTGCTGTTACAGCAGTTCCTGGAGCAGTCTGCGGTTGATCCGAGGTCAGACGATGAAGTAGTAGTTGCAGAGGATTCCTACTGGAAACTTGCAAGAAGAATCTGAAGAGAACCCACAGGAGAGACCCTAAATAGCCCTGAGAGGGGGATTGGCTGGCTTATCAGGTATGGACCTATCAGGGAGGGGGTCTCTGATGGCACCTGCTGGCACTGGCCACTCAGAGGCCTCCAGAGTGTCCCCACACCTTGGAAAACAAGATGTCTGAAGTCTGGGACAGAGTTACTAAAGTGCAGTGAAAATGGCTGTGAAATAGTGTGTGCACTATTTCACGCAGGCTGCAATGGCAGGCCTGTGGAAGGGTTTGTCTGAGCTCCTTATGGGTGGCAAAAGAAATGCTGCAGCCCATAAGGATCTCCTGGAACGCCAATGCCCTGAGTACCTAGGTACCATATACTAGGGACTTATAAGGAGGTGTCCAGTGTGCCAATTGAAATTGGTAAATTAAGTCACTAGCCTATACTGACAAATTTAAAAGCAGAGAGAGCATAAGCACTGAGGTTCTGGTTAGCAGAGCCTCAGTGACACAGTTAAGCACTACTGACAACACACACATTAGGCCAGAAACTATGAGCACTGGGGTCCTGACCAGTAGGATCCCAGTGAGACAGGCAAAACACACTGACATATAGGGTTTTCACTATGAGCACTGGAGTCCTGGCTAGCAGGATCCCAGTGACACAGTAAAAACACACTGACATACACTCACAAACAGGCCAAACGTGGGGGTAACCGTGCTAGAAAGAGGCTACTTTCTCACAGTGACTCGCAAACCTATTTTGCTATTTGGTAACTAGATTACCGAATCACAAAATATGCTTTGTACATACCAAAATGCTTTTTTCTTGTCTTAAACGGCCCGATTCTGTGAATCAGGCCCTTTGCGACAAGTAAAAAGCAAGGTACATCTGGCTCCTAGAAACCTCTGTTTGGGCAGAGGTAGAAAGGAAGATCCATGCTGAAAGGCAAGGGGCACGGGAAACCACCCTTAAAGCTTATCTTGGCCCACAAGAAACTGACCCCTTACTGGCAGATCTGGAACCTGAGGGGGAAGAGGGTCCTTTCCTGAGGGATCTGCCAGAATTCACCGAGTTACATGGGTTGGGAAGACCCTCCAGGTGGAAATCTGCAAACTGCAGAGAGAGTCCCCAATTCTTGAAGACTTTTGGTGCCAGGCTGAGGTCCGAGGACAAGGGGACACCAGTGAAACTTACAGGATCTATTAAGAAGAGGGTGTCCTGTACATAGGGCTAGAGACCCAAAATCAGAAGACTGGCAATCATCCAGCATTACAGAGCTTTTCTCTTAAATGTAGTCCCAAAAACACCCTTCACTGACCGCCTGGGCAGACAAACACCTGCAACAGGTTTTACCACTCTTACTGGCCCCAGATGTCTGAAAAGGTGCAGATTATTTCTGGCTACTTCACCACCTGTCAAGCCAGTGGTACAACAGAACACCTACATAGATCTCACTACCCATGGGGGAGTAACACCCTTTGAAGGTGTAGGGCTTAACATAGTTAGGCCCTTAGACTGCCTCAGGAAACAGGTTCCTCTTGTTAGTGGTAGGCCATCCTACTAGGTACTCTGAGGCCATACCTCTGTGTATGGTAACTGTGTCCTTAGTGGCCAGGGCCCTCCTTGGTATATTTTCTAAAGTAGGGGTCTCTTAAGAGGTCATCTCAGGAAGGTGCACAAACTCCATGTCTGCGTACTTGAAGGCAAAGTGGAATGAGTGTAGGGCGACTTACATGTTCACCACCCCAAACCAATAATCTTGTGGAGATCTACAAAAGTATCCTAAAAGGCATGATTATAGGGTTGTCTGAAAAACTCTGAATTAAGTGGGATATCTGGTAACATGCCTGTTATTTCCCTACAGGGAGGTTCTAAAAAAAGGAGTGGGCTTCAACCCCTTTGAGCTTATGTATGGGTACCCTGTCAGAGGTCTCTTAAGTCGTGCCTAAGAAGGATGGGAGAAACCTCTCAAGGGACAATACAGGACATCATAGATTGTGTGCTTGACCTGCATTCCCTCATAGTTGAGTCAACCTTGAGGCAACCTTGGTGGGATACCAGCAATGCCAAAAGATGTGGGTGGTGGAGCCAAAGGCTCCAAGGGCCCTCCAAGATGAATTGACTGGGCCGTACACAGTGCTGGATAAGATGTGGGAGGTCACCTACTCAGAGGACTTGGTACCCCAGACATCCCCACAGTGTGATCCTTATGAACCATTTGAAGCCCTACTTTGACCAGGCATCCTAATGGTCACTGAGGTAGGGGAGAAGGAGAAAAGTGAACCTCCCTCAGACTTCCTATCCCACAATTCCAAGGGTGGTTCATTGGAGGGAGTAGTGCTCCCCACTACACTGACAGAGCAGCAGAAGAGAGACTGTTGTTTGGCCAGTCTGATAGACTGTTCTCACTGACATCTGGACTGCCAGAGTAGTGTATCCATGACATTCACACTGGTGACAGTTTTCCTGTCAAAAATAAGATGTCTAGCTT
Source organism: Pleurodeles waltl (assembly GCF_031143425.1). Lineage (NCBI taxonomy): Eukaryota > Metazoa > Chordata > Amphibia > Caudata > Salamandridae > Pleurodeles > Pleurodeles waltl. Next base: position 479,464,522 of record NC_090449.1, on the reverse strand, counting down.
GTCAGGCAAAGGTTGTCAGGGCCATGATACAGGATGAAATTCCAAAATGTTGTCCCTTGGACTGACTGAGCTGTTCACTGGTCCCTGGGCCAGCCCAAGGATAACCCAAAAGGAGGGACCATTGAACTCATGTTCTTTGTACTGAGGACACAGTGCTATCATCAAGAGTGATGCCACCCAATTCCCAGAGTTAATGAGCTTCTTGACCGTTTAGGGACTGCCAAGTATCTAAGTACATTTGATTTGATTTACAAGTACTGGCAGGTTACCCTAACAACAGGAGCAAAGGTGAGATCAGCATTTACAACTCCTGAGGGCCACTTCAAAGGTAATGCCTTTCTAGTAATGAATGTCCCTGCCACCTTTCAGAGTTTGGTCAACATGGTACCATCTTGGCTGGAGCATATCTGGATAGTATTTCTGTCTTTAGCTCTATCCTGCACGAACATCTGACCCACCTCAGGAAAGTGATTCAGGCCCTGAATCAAGTGAGACTGTCTGTCAACACCAGCAACTGCCAGATAAAACAGGAGTTTCTATTGTGCCTGTACACCTGGTTGGTGAAGGATATATGTAACCCCTCAAGCCCATTATCCAAACTCTCATGGCTACAGAACATCTCAAAAGGCAGACTCAAGTCAGAGCTTTCGTGAGTATGACAGATTACTACAGTAGGTTCATCAAGGATAATGGCATCATTGTAGCCCCCTGAGAGAGCTGCCTGCAAAGAAGCAGCCTACGAAGGTCACATTGGCTGAGGAGTGTCAGGAGCCTTTGACACCCCAAATGAAGCATTGTGCACTGCACTTATCCTTGAGGCACCTGATTTCAGCAAAGAGCTTGTGGACCGAAAAGATAATTTAGAACATAGCACAAGGGCAGTGTTCTCACAGCTGAATAATTAAAGGTCAGGGTAAACCCGTTGTCTTCATTAGCTGATGACTACTCCAAAGAGAGCAGCATTGGAGTGACCTAGAGGGGGGCCTATGCTATGGTTGGTTCCCTGAAGAACGTAGACCTTTAGCTGTTTGGGACTCACTTCCATATTCACACTGACCACAGACCTCTCTGGTGGATAATGCAGATGACAGGAGATAATCCCAAACACCTGAGATTGTCCAAGGGTATGGACTTTAAAGCGGAGCACAGGCCAATAACTGACATCAGCAATGTAGAAGGCCTTCTAGGTTCTTCTACTTTGATGATGAGAGCTGCAAAGGGAATGGCTGAAGTGCTCCTCACCTTTTATCTGGAGGGTTATGTGAGAAAGAGCTTTTTTTTTGCATAGTCACCCAGATTGTTTGTGGACAAATGCTGCTGTTTCATGACTCTGCACTGGGACACTGCTACTATGCTCTAGTGTATGTGCTCTAACCCCCTAAAACATGTTGAAATTGGCTAAAACCCTATTCAGCATATTTAACTTTCCTAAAAGGCCATAGTGCATGGTGCCTAAAATATATCCTTGGCATGGAAATTGAAATGTCATCTATGGACTACAGCACTACTGTGCCATCCACTAATGTGACAAGGCAAAAGGGAATCCAGGCGTAACACTGAAGCGTTGCTGCTGCAGTTTAAAAACCACAATGTTACCGGTGAAAATAACCCTTTTTGACAGGAGAAAGCCTTCCTTTTCAATACTAATAAGTCACTTCTCTGTAGACCTTGTATCAAAAAAGGCAGGGTGCATGATATTTAAAAGTAGGACATGTAGACATTTTTTAGTTAATGTGTCCTTACAGTGTCCTTACAGAGACTCACCTCCAGACACAAATCTGGGTTAAATCCATTGTTTTTTTGCTCACCATGCCACCCCAGCTTAGACCGAGGTTTTTCTTGTCTGCGGACTGTCAAGGCCCTTTCGCACCTGACTCCAGGGCTTGAGGCACCATCCTCACTTTTCTCTTTCTCACTTTCTCTGTCCCTTTCTCTCTCACATTCTCTCTGTGTGACCTTTTGTGTCATTTGTTGTCATTTGTTGTCTCTGTGGACTCTTTGTACTATTTTTCTCTCTCCTTGTGACCTTCTGTACATTGAAAATGGAGAGTCAACCAGAATTAATCTGAAAAGGTCACCTACAAATCTGCACCAAGACTCTACCACCAAAAAATCTGAGAAACCAAGAAGGCCCTAGCTGAGTGCATAGAATTCAGCAAGGAGATCTTCACAAATCTCAAAGACTTCCCCTCCCCAACAGCCACAGGCCAAAAACATCACCCCACTGAAGTCCTATGTGACAATCTATCTACACTGCAGCGCTCGTACTCCTCTGGCACTCAGCAGCGTTCAACACGGTCTCCCACAGCACCCCACACACCAGACACCATGACATAGGAATCAGCGGAAGAGCCCTGGAATGGATCCACTGCTTCCACTCTGGGAGGACGCAGAGGGTCAGACTCCCGCCCTACACATCCAGACTCACAGGAGCCAACTGTGGAGTCCCCCAAGGATCCTCACTGAGTCCCGCACTGTTCAACGTATAAATAAGCCCCTCTCGCAGCCATCGTCAGAAGCCACGGTATGAGCATCGTGTCATTTGCTGACGACACACAACTCATCATTTCCCTCACTGAAGACCTGGACACGGCCAAAAGGAACTTCCACTCAGAGGAATGGAAGCTGTCGCCACCTGGATGAGAGAAAGCTGCCTCAAACTCAACTCCGACAAGACTAAGCTCACCATCTTCAGAAATGCCACCTCAGCTTCGGACGACTCCTGGTGGTCCACATCCCTCAGCACCCCCACTGCACCGACTGAGCACGCCTGCAACTTAGGCATCATCCTCGACTCCTCCCTATCCATGACCTGCCAGGTAAACTCAGTCTCCTCCTCCTGCTGGCACATACTACGCAAACTTCTGAAGATCTTCAGATGGATCCCAGCAGACTGTCGTAGAACAGTCATCCATGCCTTAGTCACAAGCAAGCTCGACTACTGCATCGCTCTCTACGCTGGCACCTCAACTAGAAACATCAAAAAACGACAAGACATCCAGAACACTGCTGCCAGACATCCTGGATCTTCGACGCTGTGAACACATCTCCCAGCTCCTGAGGACTCTTCACTGGCTCCTGATCGAGAAACAAATCACCTTCAAACTAGTCACTCACACGTACAAGGCCATACACAACACAGGACCAGTCTACCTGAACCACTGTGTCTCCTTTCCACACCCCCGCCAGATCCCTCCGCTCCTCCCAGATGGCCCTGGCCACCAAACCCTCGCATCTGCAAGTCCACCGCTGGAGGACGGTCCTTCACCTACATCACAGTCAAAGAGCTGGAACAACCTCCCCCTGCACCTTAGACAAAGCCCATTGCTGACCATCTTCAGGAAGAACCTGAAAACGTGGCTTTTCGGATGAGGCCCCTCCCCTCCTGCCCAGCGCCTTGAGACCCTCACAGGTGAGTAGCTGCGCTTTAAAAAAACTGACTGATTGATTATCTGACGTCTTCAACAACATAATCGCAACTATCTACAACAATGTTGACCTTCAACCAAACCTCAGTAGCCTCACCACAGCCAGCAGATGAAAGGCACAGGAAAAACCATTACCACTTCACAATCTACTACCACAGAAGTGACATCTATCATCTTGAGAACCATATACTCCTGGGCCCCAGAGAACTCGTGCCCCTACCACACTACCAACATGGGAGTCTCCCCATCAGTGAAACACTCACTCGCATCCTAAACACCTCCATTGTAATTGCCAACTTGCTGGAAGCCTGTAAACTCGCAGCCGTCAATGCACTCCTAAAGAAACCCTCTTCACCCAACTAGCAAACTACTGCCCAATCTCTATCTTATTGTGCACAGCCAAGGTCATGGAAAGGGCAATCAACAAGTGACTCTCAGACTGCCTGAATGAACACCAGATTCTAGACACCATACAATCAGGCTTCAGACTCCACTACAGCACAGAGACAGCCCTCATTGTAGCGACAACATCAGGAAGCTCCTCGGGTGTGGAGAATCAGGGCCCTCATCCTGCTTGACCTCTCAGCAACTTTCAACATGGTCTCCTACTCCACCCTGATGAGAAGACTGCACAAGCCGGCATCTAGAAACCTGCCCTTACCTTGGTCTGCTCCATCTTAACCCTAAGAACCCAGAAAGTTTAAATGCCAACATGCACTTAGGAAGGCAAGAAAGTAATCAGTGGAGTCCCACAAGGATCCTCACTAAGCCTGCCCCTTTACAACATCTATATGACGCAACTGGCCAACATCATCAGAATGCTTGGCATCAAAATACTTATCTATGCAGATGACACACTTCTAATAGTGTCACTCATGGCAAGACGCTTACTACAAAAATCAACTTGCCTGAGACATGTTTTAAGAGCTACTTATTACACAAAAGTCCTGCAGGCACACTAGAATGCATTTAATTTACAGGCCCAGGGTACATGCAGTATCACTTTACTAAGACTTAGAAGTAAATTGTGTGCCAACTGGAGATAAGTCAGTATTACCATGTTTTAAGAAGTGAGTACACACACTTTAGCACTGGATAGCAGTGGTAAAATGCACATAGTCTTAAGGTCAACAAAAGCAAGATCAGAAAAATATGGAGGAGTAAGGCAAACATTTGGGGATGACCATCCTAAGGCTGACAAGTCTAACATGTGTCCCCTCAGCTTTGGCATGATCTGACCCAGGACGGTGTTTAACCGTAAAGTCCATTCCCTTTAGGGAGATCGACCACCTCAGCAGTTTGGGATTTTCATCCTTCATTTGCATGAGTCATCTGAAAGGCCTGCGGTCTGTCTGAACTCTGAAGTGAGACTCAAACAGATATGGTCTCAGCTTTTTCAGAGCTCACACCACAGTAAAGGCCTCTCTTTTGATAGCACTGCACCTCTATTCCCAGGGAAGCAACCTCTATTAATGAAGGCTATGGGGTGGTCTCAGCCTCCTCATTTAACTGTGCTAAGGCAGCCCCTATTTCATGCTTCGAAGTGTCAGTCTGCATAATAAACTCCTTAGAGAAGTTAGGAGCTCTGAATACGGGTGCTGTACACATGACTTCCTTAAGGGTGTCAAACGCTTTCTGGCATGCCTTTCGAACACCTTTCTGGGCTGCTTCTTAGAAGTCAGCTCTATTAACAATGGTGCCATATCCCCTAACAAATGTCCTACAGTGTCCTGTGAGGCCCAGGAATGCCCTCCCATCAGTCTGTATTTTCAGTGGTTGTCAGGCCAGGATAGGCTCAATCTTGGCCTGGAGAGACTGCACCTTGCTTCCACCCACAATGTGGCCCAGACATACCACGGAACCCCGCCTCATCTGGCCCTTACTGGCCTTGACCATCAGGCCTGCTCCAGGTCCTGAAGCACATCCTGGAGGTGGTAAAGGTTTTCCTCCCAGCTGGAGCGGAAGACAGCTATGTCATCGCTGTAGGCAGCACAGAATGCCTCCTTCCAGCTAGGACCCTATTGACCAATCTCTGGAAGGTGGCAGGGGCATTCTTTAAACCAAAGGGCATCACCATAAACTGGAGTGACCCTCTGGGGTTGAGAATGCAGACCTCTCTTTGGCCCTCTCAGTCAGAGTTATCTGCTAGTACCCTGATGTGAGGTCAAAGGAACTGCGAAACATGACATCGCCCAGCATGTCTATGAGCTTGGGGATGGGGTGTGCGTCAGTCTTAGTGATGGGATTTAATCCCTGGTAGTCTGCACATAACCTGAGTTCTGGAATGGTGCCTGGTAAGCACTGAGCACATCTCTTTACCACTGGTTAGCTGCTGTAAAGTACACAGAGTCTTAAGGCCAACAAAAACAAGATCAGAAAAATATGGAGGAGTAAGGCAAAAGGTTTGGAAGAAGACCACCCTAAGGCTGATAGGTCTAACAGGTCTGTCCCTGCTGTTTGAGGAGGGATGGACCTGCTCTTACATGTACCTAGGACAAAGAAGTGGACTCCATAGGTCAGTTTGCTGACCTCCTGAGTAAGCCACAGGGCCAGAACATGCTACAAAAGGCCTTTTCATGGAGAGCCCAGTTGACCTGTGCCACGAAGACCTCATCTGAACCTTGTTGGCGGCCTCAGCTAGAGTGAGTCTGATCCCCATGTTAATCATATTTCTAAATGGTGATATAGGGGGTCATTCTGACCCTGGCGGTAAAATACACCAGGGCCAATGACCGCGGGAGCACCGCCAACAGGCTGGCGGTGCTCCCTTGGGCATTCTGACCGCGGCGATACAGCTGCGGTCAGAAACGGAAAACCGGCGGTGTACCGCTGGTTTTCCGCTGCCCTGGGGAATCCTCCATGGCGGCGCAGCTTGCTGCGCCGCCATGGGGATTCCGACCCCCATACCGCCATCCTGTTCCTGGCGGTTTTGGCCGCCAGGCACAGAATGGCGGTATGGGGTGTCGTGGGGCCCCTGGGGGCCCCTACAGTGCCCATGCCAATGGCATGGGCACTGCAGGGGCCCCCGTAACAGGGCCCCACCAAGATTTTCAGTGTCTGCCATGCAGACACTGAAAATCGCGACGGGTGCAACCGCACCCGTCGCACCCCTTCCACTCCGCCGGCTCCATTCGGAGCCGGCATCCTCATGGAAGGGTGTTTCCCGCTGGGCTGGCGGGCGGCCTTCTGGCGGTTGCCCGCCAGCCCAGCGGGAAACCCAGAATACCCGCGGCGGTCTTTTGACCGCGCAGCGGTATTCTGCCGGTTCCAGCCAGGCCGGCGGCTTCCGCCGCCGGCCGGGGTCAGAATGACCCCCATAGTCTTTATTAATTAGGTACTGCCACCTCAGTGTATGTAAGAAATGCTTAAGAATTTGTGTCTATTGCAGGAAAATCGATCCACGAATAGAAAACCTCACATTTATAAGCTTTGTGGGCTTCTACCACAAAGGTAACTCCCTCCTCATGTGTCAGGGAAACCCTTTGGTGCCAAATATGGTGTTACAGCCTGTCCGCAGGTAACCAGAATATTAACTATGTTCGCTATTTTAAAGAATAGGATTCAGAGAGGAAACACTGTAGTGGGAGGACCATTTCAAATGTTCAAGCTTGAACAACCTACAGACTAAAATAGGGGTTTCCTATGAAGCAGAGGAGGATTAATCCCTGACACCACAGACATCTCTGTATAAAGGTGAGAACGCAGCATTTGGGTACTTAACAACTACTCTAGAGGCCAATAAATTAAGTATTTGACCTAGAACGTTGTTTGTGCCATATTATATGGTTCCAATGAATCAAGTGTATCTGGTCAACATAAACATCAGTATATAAGGACTCAATCTGCCTATATCATCAGGAAATGTGGACACCATTCCTAGCTAGTTTACGGTACCCCATCTGAATCCCTAAACATACCAAGGTACCAGATGGGTTTTGCAAACTAAAACATGACTATTCAGATTCCCAAAGAAATCATGAAAACAGATCTATCCTATTGTTGTCACTCAGCATACCCAAGATTAATGTCTTTTAGAACATTTATTGCTACAATCTTATTCCTGCATACAAAACATGAGCTGCAAGTATGAGGCAAACAAGACAGAGCATGGTAACCAGCATTACAGAAATGGTGGAAAAGTTAAACCATGGTATTGTTATTGTGTTGGTACACTCCTATCTACTACTACCTACACTATTGGGAGCATAGTGGGAGTACCTTCTGCCTGACCAATAGGGAAGGGGTGACCCCCCCCCCATTCCTGAGTAAGATGTACCAGGAAGCCAGGAGGCTGGTCTGGTGTAGTGCAAGCTATTGTCCTGTGCAAAGTGGAGGTCAGGAACAGGATCAGAGTCAGCCAAGCTGCTTCTCGGGCACTGTGTCCCCCATTCCAGGATAATCCCAGCACAAGTGCTCTTCTGCTCAATATGGCACAGAGGCACTTTTTATAATGCAAGCACCGTTCATGTCACACTGTGTCAGAGGTGCAGGTTTGATGTTATGATGTTTCTGTAACTGCGCAGCTATCTCCATGGACAATCAGAATACTTAGGGCATTGCTCTTTGTGTGCTCATCCTTAAAAGGAGTGTAAAAGTCTAGATGGTATCAACGCTCACAAGAAACAAGCAACATCAACTATGATTTCTCAATACATTATTGCATTAGTGAAAAACCTTGTAAAAGGTAACTAACAGAAAAAGAATGCTAAGTTAAAGTGTGCATTTAAAAAGGCAGGCACTAAGTGGGCTCTAACGGGCATTACCACCAGCTGCTTGCAGACAAGCCTATGCTACCACCCACAGGTTAGAGAGCCAAAAAGGACCTCTTCCAACAGTTGGGTCTTTTCAAGATGGGATATGTTTTTGTGAATGACACAATTATCTCAAAGCAAGCCTTCTGTTCCTGTAAAGGAGCGACATACCTAGCCATTCTGCTTCCTCTGGCTAGGGTCAGCTCCCTGGACTGCTGTATCCACATTCCCCGCTGCACCACTGGAAACATTGCTCCTTACGCTTGGATTGGACAAACAGACAGTGTACACTATTTCATACCTGTACATCACCTATCTAACTGCCACAATGTAGGAAAGTACCATCTTACCTGGTATGTTACCCCCATATTTCACTGTATGTATGTTGTTTTAGCCCTTGTGTCACTGGGATCCTGCCAGGCAGGACCCCAGTGCTCATAGTATGTGCCCTGTATGTGTTCCCTGTGTGGTGCCTAACTGTATCACTGAGGCTCTGCTAACAAGAACCTCAGTGTTTATGCTCTCTCTGCTTTCCAAATTTGTCACTGCAGGCTAGTGATTAAATTTACCAATTCTCATTGGCACACTGGTACACCCATTTAATTCCCTGAGGTACCCATGGTATTGGGGTTCCAGCAGATCCCTATGGGCTGCAGCATTTCTTTTGCCACCCATAGGGAGCTCAGACAATTCTTACACAGGCCTGCCACTGCAGCCTGTGTGAAATAACGTCCACGTTATTTCACAGCCATTTTCCACTGCACATAAGCAACTTATAAGTCACCTATATGTGTAACCTTCACCTGGTGAAGGTTGGGTGCCAAGTTACTTAGTGTGTGGGCACCCTGGCACTAGCCAAGGTGCCCCCACATCGTTCAGGGCAAATTCCCCAGACTTTGTGAGTGCGGGGACACCATTAGACGTGTGCACTATACATAGGTCACTACCTATGTATAGCATTACAATGGTAACTCCGAACATGGCCATGTAACATGTCTAAGATCATGGAATTGTCACCCCAATATATGGTATTGGGGGTACAACTCCATGGTCCCCCGGGTCTCTAGCACAGAACCCGGGTACTGCCAAACTGCCTTTCCGGGGTTTCCACTGCAGCTGCTGCAGCCAACCCCTCAGACAGGTTTCTGCCCTCCTGGGGTCCAGGCAGCCTTGGCCCAGGAAGGCAGAAAAAAGGATTTCCTCTGAGAGAGGGTGTTACACCCTCTCCCTTTGGAAATAGGTGTGAAGGACTGGGGAGGAGTAGCCTCCCCAGCCTCTGGCAATGCTTTGATGGGCACAGATGGTGCCCATCTCTGCATAAGCCAGTCTACACCGGTTCAGGGATACCCCAGCCCTGCTCTGGTGCGAAACTGGACAAAGGAAAGGGGAGTGACCACTCCCCTGACCAGTACCTCCCAGGGGAGGTGCCCAGAGCTCCTCCAGTGTGTCCCAGACCTCTGACATCTTGGAAACAGAGGTGTTGGGGGCACACTGGACTGCTGTGAGTGGCCAGTGCCAGCAGGTGACGCCAGAGACCCCCCTCTGATAGGCTCTTACCTCTTTTGGTAGCCAATCCTCCTTTCTTGGTAGCCAAACCTCCTTTTCTGGCTAGTTAGAGTCTCTGCTTTGGGGAATTCTTCAGATAACGAATGCAAGCGCTCACCAGAGTTCCTCTGCATCTCCCTCTTCGACTTCTACCAAGGATCGACCGCTGACTGCTCCAGGACGCCTGCAAAACCGCAACAAAGTAGCAAGACGACTACCAGCAACATTGTAGCGCCTAATCCTGCCGGCTTTCTCGACTGTTTCCTGGTGGTGCATGCTCTGGGGGGTCGCCTGCCTTCACCCTGCACCAGAAGCATAGAACAAATCTCCTATTGGTCGACGGAATCTTCCCCCTTCTAACGCAGGCACCAAAAGACTGCATCACTGGTCCTCTGGGTCCCCTCTCATCCTGATGTGCGTGGTCCCTGGAACACAGGAACTCTACCCAAGTGACTCCCACATTCCAGTGGCCTTTCAGTCCAAGTTTGGTGGAGGTAAGTCCTTGCCTCCCCACGCTAGACTGCAAACCTGTGTACCGCGTGATTTGCAGCTGCTCTGGCTTCTGTGCACTCTTCAAGGATTTCCTTCATGCACAACCTAGCCTTGGCCCCCGCACTCCGTCCTGTAGTGCTCAACCCACTGAGTTGGCCTCCGACATCGTGGGACCCTCTTTTGTAACTCTGCGTGGACTCCGGTTCACTGTCTCCTTCTCCAAGGGGTGACATCCTGGTCCTCAGCAGCACCCAAAAACCTCTACCACAACCCTTGCAGCTAGCAAGGCTTGTTTGCGGTATTTCTGCGTGGGAATACTTCTGCAACCTTCATCGCGACGTGGGACATCTTCCTTCCAAAGGAGAAGTTCCTAGTCCTCTTTGTTCTTGCAGAATTCCAAGCTTCTTCCATCCGGAGGCAGCTTCCTTGCACCTTCATCTGGGGTTTCCTGGGCTCCTGCCCCCCTGGACACTGTTGCGACTATTGGACTAGGTCCCCTTGCCTTGCAGGTCCTCAGGTCCAGAAATCCGTTGTCAGTGCACTGCTGGTGTTTGTTGTTCTTGCAGAATCCCCCTATCACGACTATTGTGCTCTCTTGGGGTAGTAGGTGTACTTTACTCCTACTTCTCAGGGTCTTGAGGTGGGGTATCTTGGACACCCTGACTGTTTTCTTACAGTCACAGCGACCCTCTACAAGCTCCCATAGGTCTGGGGTCCCTTCGTGATTCGCATTCCACTTTTGGAGTATTTGGTTTGTGTTGCCCCTAGACCTATGCTTGCCTATTGCAACCTATTGTAATTCTACACTGTTTGCATTACTTTTCTGACTCTTACTTACCTATTTGTGGTTTGTGTACATATAACTTGTGTATATTACTTACCTTCTTACTGAGGGTACTCACTGAGATACGTGTGGCATATTGTCATAAAAATAAAGTACCTTTATTTTTAGTAACTCTGTGTATTTTGTTTTCTTATGATATTGGTGGTCATTACAACCCTGGCGGATGGTGTTAAAGCTGCGGTAATACCGCAAACAGGCCGGCGGAGAAAAAAAGGGAATCATGACCCTGGCGTAAACCGCCAACAAAGACAGCCACTTTAACACACCGCCCGCCATGGCTGTACAAACAAGCAGCGCGGCGGTCACCACCAACAGACAGGCGGAAGACAATGTGCCGCCCATAGTATCACAACCTACCAATCGGCCACCTTTTCCGGGGCGGATTCACTGTGGATAAAAACACAGCGGAAACAGTTACTGCAATGTGAAAACGGTCACCTGAACACATCCCACGAGGAAGGAGGACTCCATGGAGCCGGAATTACAAATCCTGCCGGCCCTTGTATTCCTACTCATCTACGAAGAGCAACTCTGGCGCCGGCGAAGACAACGGTGAGTACTGCACCTACGACATAGGGGAGGCAAAAGTTAGGGGGACACACACGAAACGCCCCCACACCCACCATCGCATATTACAACACACTCACCAATGCATTCACAAAAATCACAGTAACAACCCACAACCCCCCCGGAAGAATGCAAAGACAAAACAAAATCAGTTCAAACATTGTAATGTATCAAAATACATGTCTCTAAAATATACAGATAGATTATTAAATCATTCATAAGTATATAGATTACGGGAAGTAGTGCAGATATGCACATATCAATGTCCGTGCACCACTAGTCCAAAAATGCATGGGCGAGGCCCACAAAAGATACCTGTCCACAGAGAGAACACTGCCGGGGCATCAGATATAAATACTACAGGCACCTCAGGGGGGAGGGAAGGGGGGGCACCTCAGCCGGATGACTGCAAAGCCAGATCCACGACGGGGCTCCATGCCCATTGATGTATCCTGGGGAGTGCAAAGCCACGGTCTCTCAAGTCTCTACAGTGGGTGTCTTGCCCACTGTTCAATCCTGGGGAGAGCAAAGCCACAGTCTCTCTAGTCTCTACAGTGGGTGGGTTTCCCACTGGACCATCCTGGGGAGTGCAAAGCCACAGTCTCTCAAGTCTCTACAGTGGGTTGGTTGCCCACTGTTCAATCCTGGGGAGTGCAAAGCCACAGTCTCTCAAGTCTCTACAGTGGGTGGCTTGCCCACTGTTCAATCCTGGGGAATGCAAAGCCACAGTCTCTCTTGTCTCTACAGTGGGTGGCTTGCCCACTGTTCAATCCTGGGGAGTGCAAAGCCACAGTCTCTCAAGTCTCTACAGTGGGTGGCTTGCCCACTGGACCATCCTGGGGAGTGCAAAGCCACAGTCTCTCAAGTGGATAACAGTCTCCACTGGTTCTGGAGGGGGACTGGTGCCCAGAGTGCTTCATCCTGTTAAGGACAGACGGAGTGGATGCATGTCTCCACTGGTTCTGGAGGGGGACTGGTGCCCAGAGTGCTTCATCCTGTTTAGGACAGACGGAGTAGATGCATGTCTCCACTGGTTCTGGAGGGGGAATGGTGCACAGACTGGATTAGTCTCCCCCTGAAAGTTCCTGTCCCGTCACTGTCCCAGCTGCACATGGGATAACGATGCTTGATATGGCGGCCTCTTCATTCTTCCCCGGTGCATGCCCTGTTCAGCGGTGCTTTGCCATGGCGGTCTCTGGACTGTTCAGCGGTGCTTTGCCATGGTGGTCTCTGGACTGTTCAGCGGTGCCTTGCCATGGCAGTCTCTGGACTGTTCAGCAGTGCTTTGCCATGGCGGTTCTGGACTGTTCAGTGGTGCTTTGCCATGGCGGCTCTGGACTGGGCATTGGTGTGTGGCATGACGTTCTCTGGACTGGACATTGGTGTGTAGCATGATGTTCTCTGGACTGGGCATTGGTGTGTGGCATGACGTTCTCTGGACTGGGCATTGGTGTATGGCATGAAGTTCCCTCATTGCCCAGCGGGGCTGTGGCAGCCAAGGCCCTCCTGGGCACTGACTCCGGCGGTGTCGGTGGTCTCCTGTCCAGTGATGATACTTGGGCCCTCCTGGGCACTGACTCCGGTGGTGTCGGTGGTCTCCTGACCAGTGACGATACTTGGGCCCTCCTGGGCACTGACTCCGGCGGTGGCCGTGGTCTCCTGACCAGTGACGATACTTAGGCCCTCCTGGGCACTGACTCCGGCGGTGGCGGTGGTCTCCTGACCAGTGACGATACTTGGGCCCTCCTGGGCACTGACTCCGGCGGTGTCGGTGGTCTCCTGTCCAGTAACGATACTTGGGCCCTCCTGGGCACTGACTCCGGCGGTGTCGGTGGTCTCCTGACCAGTGACGATACTTGGGCCCTCCTGGGCACTGACTCCGGTGGTGGCGGTGGTCTCCTGACCAGTGACGATACTTGGGCCATCCTGGGCACTGACTCTGGGGGTGGTCTCCGGACCAGTGACGATACTTGAGCCCTCCTGGGTAATGACTCTGGCGGTGGTCTCCGGACCAGTGACGACGGTGCTGGGGGTGGCGTCCCGACCGCCGGGAAGGATGGCGCCCTTCTCCGCTGTGATGCTCACAGCAGGCTGTGCAGACTTCCTATGGCTCTTCTCCACCTTTGGAGGAGTCACAGCTGACTCTGCAATCCCCCTGGGACCCCTGTTAGTTGTTTTGCCTCCAGGAGTCTTCACAGGGTCCCGTCGGCCACTTTCCAATTTCAGAGCTTTTACAGGGGGTGGGCTGCCAGTGCCTTGGCTCCGGGTCACACTGCCTGCCCTGGTGGCCAGTGCACTCCACACACCTTGAACAGGCACCACTGGTATTGGAGGCTTTTTGGCTGAGGCGCTACGACGGGACTGATGAATTGGAGGGGGGGTGGGGGCAAAAAGGTCAACTTTACAGAGGGACAGTTTCTGACGGACACTGGGATGGGTAGTTGGAGGGGGTCTGGGAGTGGAGGAAGAGGAGGTGGTTGTAGGAGGTGTCACTTTAGGTGTTTTGGGTGCAGGTGCAGGTACTGGAGGCTGTCGTGAGGTGGATGGATGTTGGGTGTGTGGGTGCCCGCGTTTGTGTACTTTGGGAGGGGGCGTCACAGACACACTGGGAGAGGACACAGGGGACGTGTAAATGGGAGTGGAGGTGGTGATTGCAGGTGAGCGGTGTGTGGTGCTGGGTGTTCTGGTGCAACTCCTGGTGCCTGTAGATGTAGTGCATGCAGGTGAGAGTGTAGACGACACAGGGAGGGATGAGGGAGACGACGAGGAGGGGGACACAGTGGAGGCAGTGGATGTTGCTGTGTCTGCATGTGGGTGATGCTTGTGTGTTTGCCTGTGGGTTGTGTGGCGCCTATGTTTGCCTGAGCTTCCCTTGTGTATTGACGTGTGTGCATGCTGGTCTGTAGGTGTGCTTGGGATGGGCTGGGGTACAGGGGATTGGGTCTGGGTGGAGGAGGTTGGAGGTGGGAGGCTAGACACAGGGACAATAGCTGCCATCAGTGCTGAGGCCAGAGATTGCAGGGTTCGCTGAAGGACAGCCTGACCAGAATGAATGCCGTCCAGGAATGCATTACCGTGTTGCAACTCCCTTTCTATACCCTGGATGGCATTCACAATGGTAGACTGCCCAACAGTGAGTGACCTGAGGAGGTCAATGGCCTCCTCACTGCGGGCAGCAGGGGTGACTGGGGCAGGGCCTAAGTGCCTGGGGCGAAGGTGATGCCCACCCTCCTGGGTGAGCGGGCACGGTGCGAACGCTGAGGGGCTGCTGGGAGGGCGGCGCTGGTAGGGGAGGTGGCGGCTGTACCTGTAGAAGTGGGGAGCACAGATGGTGCCGCCACCACGAGGGAGCTCCCATCGGCGGATGAGTCCGTGTCGCTGGTTGGTGATCCGGTGGCTGGCGTGAAGCTCCCCTCGCCCTCTGTCCCACTGGTGCATTCAGAGTCCGTGGTGTGGCCCTCCATGGCCATGTGGGATGCAGCTCCCTCGTGCTCCGGTGCCACTGTACCTCCGCCTGATGATGCTGATGCACAAAAGAACAGGGAGAGCACAAATGGGGGGGGAACAGAAGAAAGACAGGTTGAGTGCATGGCATACCGCTACCGTTGGCGAACAATACAGACACAGCAGCCCCATGCAGTACGCCGTGCTCCTGGCCTCTGCAGTTGCAATTTCTGGGATACGGCATACATGGCTATGGTGGACATCTGCACACATGGATGCCACAGGGGCATGACTAGGTGTACTTAGCACTCTACAGAGGTGTGGTGGGGTGCCACATGGCCTGTCTTACGGAGGGGCCTTGCCTACGGAACTCGCCCTGGCCTAGGGAAACCCACAGCCCACCTCCCCCACCCAGACACCTCCACTGCGCGCAAAGTCAGCAGAATGTGAATGTACTCACCCCCTTGTGTCTGCTGTGATGCCTTCAAGCGCCCATCCAACTCAGGGTAGGCCACCGCCAGGATCCTGAACATCAGGGGGGTCATGGGGCGATGGGCACCCCTCCCACGTTGGGAGGCCATCCCCAGCTGAGCCTCCGCCGTCTTCTTGCTCCAGCGGCGAATGTCCTCCCATCTCTTACGGCAGTGGGTGCCCCATCTCTGGTGGACCCCCAGGGTCCGGACGTCCTTGGCGATGGCACGCCAAATGTCCTTCTTCTTGTGGGCGCTGACCTACATGACATGCACAAGGGAAGAAGCAAAGTCATTGACAACTGCACCATCGATGTGAGTGGCCCCCCTCCCTACCCTAGCCATGTGGCACATTCATTCACACGCATTCCTGTTCCCTGAACTCTGCCCCCTTCCCTCTTACAACCAGCCCTCTCCACCCAGGCCTAGCCCATACAACGTGCTATCTGTGTACTAACCTGTTGGTCTGGAGGACCGTAGAGTAGCGTTGACTTGGGGGAGGACCCCGTCTACCAGTTTCTCCAACTCCTGAGCAGTGAAGGTAGGGGCCCTTTCCCCAGACGCAGCAGCCATTGTCGCTTCCAGACCGAGGTCACAGCAGCACTCGCAGTGTAGGTCCTCTCCTGTCGAAGATCAGGTATCTAGTGATTGAACAGTTCGAAAATAGCGGTGACGTCCGCGGCGGTGCGTATCATCACCGCCGGCGCACTTGTTCATTGGCTCCTGGGACCCATAGGGTCTAATGTTAACCAAAGCAGCATTGCGCCGCGGTCTAAGACCGCCTACCGCGACGGTGTGCAATGGCAACACAATTACCCCACAATCCCATTGTCCCAGTTTAGAGGTCAGGTAGCCGCCATTTCAGGGGCCCACATGGCTTCATTTGCAACTGCATCACACATAGCTAGGCCTACACTCAACACACATACAGGAAGGGTTTTGTGTTTGGTGTCATCTTCTGTGTAACTGTGGGTACATACCTGGAAAAAAATTGACTTGATCGTCGCTGTTGTCCTTCCTAGGTGCCGTCAGCTGGGACATTTGAGAAGATGGCGGAATCCTACGGTGTACCGACCACTGGTGGACCTGTTGACAAAGGAGGAGCGACATTTAATCGTGACCTACAGGTTTGACCGTGCCACTATCCATGAACTTTGTACCCAGTTGGAGCCAGGCCTGATGTCACCAATCCGCCATCCCACTGGAATCCCCCCTGAGGTGCAGGTGCTGTCAGTGCTCCATTTCCTTGCAAGTGGGTCTTTTCAGACAACAGTGGCCATGGCATCAGGGATGTTCCAGCCTATGTTTTCCAACGTGCTGTCCAGAGTGTTGTCTGCCCTGCTGAAACACGTAAGGAGATACATCATTTTCCCTGAGGTGGAAGATTTGGCTACAGTGAAAGGTGACTTCTATGCCCTTGGACATATCCCCAACATCATAGGTGCTATTGATGGGACCCATGTAGCTCTGGTCCCCCACCCCCCCACAGGAGTCAACAGGTGTACAGGAACAGGAAGAGTTATCATTCTATGAATGTACAGATGGTATGTTTGGCAGACCAGTACATCTCCCAGGTAAATGCTATGTTCCCTGGCTCAGTGCATGACGCCTACATCCTGCGGAATAGCAGCATCCCTGATATGATGGGTCAACTCCAGAGGCACCGTGTGTGGCTATTAGGGGACTCTGGTTACCCCAACCTGTCATGGCTACTGACCCCAGTGAGGAATCCCAGGACCAGGGCAGAGGAATGCTACAATGAGGCCCATGGGCGGACTAGGAGGGTGATCGAACGCACCTTCGGCCTCCTGAAGGCCAGGTTCAGGTGCCTCCATATGACAGGTGGTTCCCTATTCTACTTACCGAAGAAGGTGTGCCAGATCATCATCGCCTGCTCGATGCTTCTTAATCTTGCATTGCGACGCCAGGTGCCTTTTCTGCAGGAGGATGGTCCAGATGGCGGTGTAGTGGCAGCTGTGGAGCCTGTGGACAGTGATGAGGAGGAAGCTGAGGAAGAAGACAACGACAACAGGGAGTCTGTCATACAGCAATATTTCCAGTGACACACAGGTGAGAACATTTTCATTTTAACCATTACATTCACTGTCACACATCTTACTCTATCCTGTGTGTAATTTAATGGGATTATTTGGTAAATGAGTTGTTCCTTTCCATTACGGTTTCACATGTGTGGTTACCAACGTGTGTCATCTGCATGCATCCTTCAATGACTTGTGATGTGTGACATTGGTATGTTGCCTTTACAACTAAAAACGCATTTTTACACTGTCATTGATAATACATTTTACCAAATCATAGACTGACTCCAGATAGTTTTTTGATTTAAGGGTGTTTATTTACATGCAAAATAGTGGAGGGGGTTATAAAATGGTCAGGGGTGATGGTGGAGGAATGTCCATGGCAGAATCCAGTCTATTGGTCACACAGGTGCACTGCCCATATGGGCATAGGAAGTGGAGCTGGGCAGTTTAAGTATGGACAGGGTATGAAAGTGGGACAGTAGGAGGACAATCAGGGTGGTCTCATTTCCTGGCGGGGGTCTTGCCATCTTGCTCTGTCCTGTTCCTGGATCTCAGGGCCCGCTTGCGTGGTGGTTGTCCGTCTGCAGGGGATGGGGTGTTGGTGTGGTGGTCCTGTGGCGCGGCGTCCTGTCCACTAGCGCCGGCGGAGGTGGTGGGCAGTTCATCGTCCTGGCTAGTGTCAGGGGCCCCTTGGAGTGCCACGGTGTCCCTCATGGTCTTTTGTATGTCCTTCAGCACCCCTACGATGGTGCCCAAGGCGGAGCTGATGGTCCTGAGCTCCTCCCTGAACCCCAAATACTGTTCCTCCTGCAGGCGCTGGGTCTCCTGAAACTTGACCAGGACCATCGCCATCCCCATCGTCTCCTGGGAGTGGTGGTATGCTCCCATGATGGAGGATAGGGCCTCGTGGAGAGTGGGTTCCCTTGGCCTGTCCGCCCCCTGTCGCACAGCAGCCCTCCCAGTTCCCCTGTGTTCCTGTGCCTCTGTCCCCTGGACCGTGTACCCACTACCACTGCCCCCAGGTCCCTGTCGTTGTTGGGGTGGTGGGTTATCCTGGGTTTCCTGTAGTGGTGGACACACTGCTGATTGACCTGTCCTGGGTACTGAGGTTTGGGCCTGCTGGGTGGGTGCTGTACTGGTGTTACCAGAGGGTGGAAGGTCGGTGTTGGGCTGTGCCTGTGCTAGGGGAACCGACTGTCCCGAGGCCCACGATGGTCCGGGCTGGTTATCAGGCTCCAGTAGGGCAGAGCTGCTATCCTCACTGTGAGCCTCTTCTGTGGGTGGAGTGGGGATGTCTGGACCCTCCGGTGTGGTGACGGTCCCTCGTGATCCTGCAGGGGCATAAGAGCATGATTATTGCATGTGTGTGTGTGATGGTGTGCAATGGGTGGGTGTGCATGTACCCCAGTGCAAGCATTCCTGTGTGTGGGCTTGTGTGATGATGGTTAGGGGGTTGTTATGGGTATGTGCAGTGAGCATGCTTTAGTGCTGGGTGTCCGTGCTTAGTTGTGTCATGCAGGGCTTGGTGTTGGGATGTGTGGTTTGTGTTATGAGTACATTAGTGAGGAGTTTGAGTGATAGGTGAGGGGGTGAGGGTGGGGGTGTGTGTGATAGCATGCAGGTAGGGTGGGGGATATGATAGTTAAGACTTGACTTACCAGTGTCCATTCCTCCATCGACTCCTCCGAGGCCCTCAGGATGCATGATGGTCAAGACTTGCTCCTCCCATGTTGTTAGTTGTGGGGGAGGAGGTGGGGGTCCGCCGCCAGTCCGCTGAACCGCGATGTTGTGCCTGGAGACCGTTGAACGCACCTTTCCCCGTAGGTCGTTCCACCTCTTGCTGATGTCCTCCTGATTTCTTGGGTGCTGTCCCACAGCGTTGACCCTGTCGACTATTCTGCGCCATAGCTCCATCTTCCTGGCTATGGATGTGTGCTGCACCTGTGAGCCAAATAACTGTGGCTCTACCCGTACGATTTCCTCAACCATGACCCTGAGCTCCTCCTCGGAAAAGCGGGGGTGTCTTTGGTGTGACATGGGGTGGTGTAGGTGATGTGTGGGGTGGTGTATGTGGTGATGAGTGTGGTGATGTGTAGTGGTGTGCGGTGTTTTGTGCGTGGATGTTGCGTGGGTGATGGTGTTGTGTGCCTTTGTGTCGTGGGATTGCCTAGTCAGTGCTGTCTCTCTGTCCTTCTTGACAAATTTTTGGTCGTTGGGGTTTGTGTGTGATGTGGGTGTGTGTTTTATATAGTGTTGGGTGTGTGGGAGTGGTGTTTGTATGTGTATCAGGTGTGTGTATTTGGAATTGTCCAATGTGGCGGTGTTTTGGAGATGTGTGTGTATTTTGAGCGCGGCGGAGTGTACCGCCAATGGAATACCGCGGTTGAAAGACCGCCGCGTGGATTCGTGGGTCATGATAGCATGGGCGTGTTTCTGTTGTCGTGGAGGTGGAGGAATTGTTTTCACCAGTTTAACACTGACCTTTGGTGTGGCGGACTTGTGTGGGTGTCTGAATTTCGGCAGATTCCGAGATGTGTGTCATAATAGCTGTGGCGGAATTCCGCGACCGCGGCGGTGTATTGGCGGTCTTCTGCACGCGGTAAGCGGGTTTTACCGCCAATGTTGTAATGACCCCCATTGTGCATATAAGTGGTATAGTAGGAGCTTTGCATGTCTCCTAGTTCAGCCTAAGCTGCTTTGCCATAGCTACCTTCTATCAGCCTAAGCTGCTAGAAACACCTCTATTCTACTAATAAGAGATAACTGGACCTGGCACAAGGTGTAAGTACCTTTGGTACCCACTACAAGCCAGGCCAGCCTCCTACATTGGTGGTGCAGCGGTGGGATAAGTACTTGTAACTGCTTTACCACTTTGTCATTTTGTACTTTTCATAAGAGAATCATATACCACACAGTTCAGTGTATGTACACTTAACCCAAAAAGTTTGCTTTTCTATCCTAAAACCTTTTACAAAGTTCTGAAAAGTTTCTTAAAACTTCTAAAAGTTTTCTAAAAGTTAGAAAAAGTTTTTTCTCTGTGCTTTCAAAAGTTCTAAAACTTTTTCTCTCTTCTCCCTATCTCTAAACCTTTTACTATCATGTCTGTGGTAGATTCTACTCTCAAAACTGTCAATGCTACTTATGACATTTTGAACTACAAGAGCTTAAACTTAAACCTTGTATAGCGCACTACTCACCCGTTAGGGTCTCAAGGCGCTGTACGCATACCGCTGTGGAACCCCTCCTGGCTTTTCCCTATGAGGCGCCCACTCCTGGGCAACCTCCAAGGTGAAGCCAAGCATCCCAGCACTGTTGGGGCCGTTGTGGAGATTAAGCAAGCTATTGCCCATTGTTACAGAGTGGGACCCATGAATTAGGTTAGGCACTGATGCAAGAATTATCAGGTCTGAAGAAATTGAGCCCAAGACCCGCCAAGGCAGGAATTGAACCCTGATCCCAGGCCAGATTTCTGCCATAGGGTCTGCCGCTCTAACCATTTAGCCACACTTCTCCGAGCTTAAGGAGTCTCTGCTTAGATAGAGGTTTAGTTATAGGAAAGAACCCTACAAAAGAGTTTCTGTTTAACATGCTTGTTGTGGATGACCAGAACCAGTCTGGCCCATCAAATGAGAGGTTAGTAGAAGCTTCCCAGTCTGATTCAGAGGATCCCCCTGAGGAAGCTGGGGAGGGTTCTGATAAGGGTCTGCCCCCTAGCAGGGCACCTAGTAATGCTGGTAGTGATAGTGGTTCCCATCACAGTAGGGCATCCTTTATTCCTAGAGGCCAGGTTACCAGGGTCCAGACAGTTAGGGACAGGTCCCTCTCTAAAGTTTCCAATTTGTTATCTGTGTCAAAGCATTAACAACCCACCCACCCTGAGGATAACTTGTTAGAAAGGGAACTCAAAAAGTTGAGGGTTGAAGAGACCAGCCTGAAGCTTAAACAGCAACAGCTGGCCTTAGATAGGGAATCCCTATACACTGAGAAGGAAAGACAGAGGATGGGGTTAGGACCCCATGGTGGCAGCAGCAGTATTTCTGATAGCAATCCTGTTAGAGAGCAAGATTCCAAGAATCTGCACAATATAGTCCCCCCTTACAAGGAGGGGGATAACATCAACAAGTGGTTTCCTGCACTTGAGAGGGCCTGTATGGTACAGTTGGTCCCTCAAAGGCAGTGGGCTGCTATTTTGTGGCTATCTTTCACTGGAAAGGGTAGGGATAGACTCCCTACTGTTAGAGAAAGTAAAGCTAACAACTATACAGTACAGTATTGAAAGATGCACTCTTGGATGGATTTGGCTTAACCACTGAACAATACAGGATTAAGTTCAGAGACACCAGAAAAGAGTCTTCTGAAGACTGGACAGATTTTGTCGACTGTTCAGTGAAGGCCTTGGAAGGGTGGTTACATGGCAGTAAGGTATCTGACTATGAAAGCCTGTATAATCTTATTCTGAGAGAGCATATTCTGAACAACTGTGTGTCTGACTTGTTGCACCAATACCTAGTGGACTCGGATCTGACCTCTCCCCAAGAAGGCAGACAAGTGGGTCAAAACAAGGGTGAACAGAAAAGTTCATACAGGGGGTGACAAGGATGGCAAGAAGAAGGAGGGTAAGTCTTCTGACAAGGGTGGGGTCAAAAGTAAACATTTTGAGTCTTCATCAGGCCCACAAAAATCCTCTGGGGGTGGTGGGTCCAAATCCTCTTCCAATAATCAACCTAAAAACCCTTGGCGTTATTTGTGTAAAGTCAAAGGCCATTGGGCAACTGATTCCAGTTGTCCAAAGAAAAACACCAAACCTCCCACCACCACAACCCCTGCTGCAAATTCTAGTGCCCCCAGTAATAGCAGTGGTGGTGGGAAATCTACTACTAATAGCCAATCCAATGGTGTAGCTGGGCTCACTATTGGCAATGTAGTTGGGGTTGGTCTTGTTAGGGAGACCACAGAGGCTATTTTAGTCTCTGAAGGTGCCATTGATTTGGCCACCTTGGTTGCTTGTCCCCTTAATATGGATAAGAACAAGCAACTTCCCCTAATAAATGGTGTTGAGGTTCAGGCCTACAGGGACACAGGAGCCAGTGTAACTATGGTGACAGAAAAACTGGTCCACCCTGAACAACACCTACTTGGTCAGCAGTACCAAGTGACAGACGCTCATAACAACACTCTTAGCCACCCCATGGCTGTTGTGAATCCCAACTGGGGGGGGAGGGTTACAGGTCCAAAGAAAGTTGTGGTTGCCTCAGATTTACCTTTGGCCTATCTACTAGGGATTGATTTAGAGACATCAGATTGGGCAGAAGTGGAGTTGGAGGCTCATGGAGCAATGCTGGGCATTCCTGGGCATATTTCTGCTTTAACCAGGGCTCAGGCCAAAAGGACAGGGTAACTTGGATCCTGGAACAATGGACCAAGTGCTCCCTAAAGCTAGGGGTAGCAAGGGTAAATCCCTACCCACCATCCCTCCCTCTACAGATGATTCCCCTTCTGAGGAAGAGGAATTTCCTCCTTGTGCAGAACCTACACCAGAGGATCTGGCAGCAGACACCGCTGAGCTTTTGGGTGGAGAGGTGCCTGCCAGGGAAGAACTGAGTGTGGCACAGCAAACCTGTCCCACATGAGAGGGTCTCAGACAGCAAGCTGTCAAACAGCAAAATGGGGATGTAGTGACAATCATAGAGTATACTGGGAAGATAACCTCTTGTACACAGAGGCAAGGGACCCAAAACCTGGAGCAGCCAGGAGATTGGTCATTCCCCTGCAGTACAGAGAGTTTCTTCTCACTCTTGCACATGACATTCCTTTGGCTGGGCATTTCAACCAGATAAAAACTTGGGAGAGACTTGTCCCCGTTTCACTGGCCTCGTATGTCAGAGGACACCAAAGATTTTTGCAAGTCTTGTGTGACCTGCCAAGCCAGTGGCAAGACTGGTGGCACTCCAAAGGCCCCTCTAATTCCACTTCCAGTGGTTGGGGTGCCCTTTGAAAGGGTAGGGGTTGACATAGTTGACTCCCTTGACCCTCCTACTGCTTCAGGCAATAGATTCATCTTGGTGGTTGTGGACCATGCCACAAGATATCCTGAAGCCATTCCTCTAAGGACCACTACAGCTCCTGCAGTGGCAAAGGCCCTCCTGGGAATCTTTTCCAGGGTGGGGTTTCCTAGAGAGGTAGTATCAGACAGGGGTAGCAACTTCATGTCTGCATACTTGAAAGCAATGTGGAAGGATTGTGGTGTTACCTACAAGTTCACCACCCCTTACCATCCACAGACTAATGGACTGGTAGAGAGGTTTAATAAAACTTTCAAAGGTACGATAATGGGACTCCCTGAAAAACTCAGGAGGAGATGGGATGTCCTGTTACCTTGCCTCCTTTTTGCTTACAGGGAGGTACCCCAGAAAGGAGTGGGCTTTAGCCCCTTTGAACTCCTCTTTGGACACCCTGTAAGAGGTCCACTCACTCTTGTGAAGGAGGGTTGGGAACAACCTTTAAAAGCTCCTAAACAGGACATAGTGGACTATGTACTTGGCCTAAGATCCAGAATGGATGAGTACATGAAAAAGGCCAGTAAAATCATTCAGGCCAGCCAGGAGGTGCAAAAGCAATGGCATGACCAGAAGGCCGTTCTGATCCAGTACCAACCAGGATAGAAGGTGTGGGTATTGGAGCCTGTGGCCTCAAGAGCACTCCAAGACAAATGGAGTGGACCCCATCTAATTTTTGAGAAAAATGGTGAGGTTACCTATTTGGTAGACCTGGGCACTGCCAGGAGTCCCCTTAGGGTGATTCATGTCAACCGCCTGAAACCCTACTATGACAGGGCTGATCTCACCCTGCTCATGGCAACAGATGAGGGACAGGAAGAAGAGAGTGACCCTCTCCCTGATCTCTTCTCCAACACTGAAGCAGATGTCTTAGTGGAGGGAGTAGTTTTAGCAGATTGTCTGACTGCTGAACAGAAAGACAACTGCATCAATCTCCTAGGCCAATTTTCAGACCTCTTCTCAATTGTACCAGGTACAACATCCTTGTGTGAACATACAATTGACACTGGAGACAGCCTGCCTGTCAAAAGTAAAATGTATAGGCAGCCTGACCATGTCAGAGACTGCATTAAACAAGAGGTGCAGAAGATGTTGGATCTAGGAGTGATTGAACCTTCTGAAAGCCCATGGGCTAGCACAGTGGTGCTTGTACCAAAACCCCAAACCAAAGATGGAAAGACGGAGATGAGGTTTTGTGTAGACTACAGAGGTCTCAATCAGGTAACAAAAACGGATTCTCACCCTATACCCAGGGCAGATGAGCTCACTGATACACTGGCTTCTGCCAAGTATCTTACCACTTTTGATCTGACTGCAGGGTGTTGGCAGATCAGATTGGCAGAAGATGCTAAACCAAAGACTGCATTTTCAACTATAGGAGGGCACTACCAATTCACAGTGATGCCCTTTGGTTTGAAAAATGCACCTGCCACTTTTCAGAGGTTGGTGAACACAGTCCTGCAAGGGTTGGAGGCTTTCAGTGCAGCATATCTTGATGATATTGCTGTCTTTAGCTCAACCTGGGATGAGCACCTGGTCCACCTTTGGAAAGTTTTGGAGGCCCTGCAAAAGGCAGGCCTCACTATCAAGGCCTCAAAGTGCCAGATAGGGCAGGGGAAAGTGGTTTATCTGGGTCACCTGGTAGGTGGAGAACAGATTGCACCACTACAGGGGAAAATCCAGACAATCATGGATTGGGTTCCCCCTGCAACTCAGACCCAGGTGAGAGCCTTTTAAGGCCTCACAGGGTATTACAGGAGATTCATCAAGAATTATGGCTCCAAAGCAGCCCCTCTTAATGATCTCACAAGCATGAAAACGCCTAAGAAGGTGTTATGGACAGCTAGCTGTCAGAAAGCTTTTGAGGAGCTCAAACAGGCCATGTGCTCTGCACCTGTCCTAAAAAGCCCATGTTACTCCAAGAAATTCATTGTTCAAACTGATGCATCTGAATTAGGGGTAAGGGCAGTCTTATCACAACTGAATTTTGAGGGCCACGATCAACCAGTTGCTTTTATCAGCAGAAGGTTGACCCGTAGAGAAAAGCATTGGTCTGCCATAGATAGGGAGGCCTTTGCTGTGGTCTGGGCACTGAAAAAGTTGAGGCCATACCTGTTTGGCACTCACTTTATTGTTCAGACAGACCACAAACCTCTACTTTGGCTAAAACAAATGAAAGGTGAAAATCCTAAATTGTTGAGGTGTCCATATCTCTATAGGGAATGGACTATACAGTGGAACATAGACTTGGGAGTACTCACTCCAATGCAGATGGACTCTCCAGATATGTCCACTTAGACAATGAAGACTCATCAGGTCATGGCTAGTCTTATTGTCCTTCATTTGGGGGGGGGGGGTTGTGTAGGAAAGTACTATCTTGCCTGGCATGTTACCCCCATATTTCACTGTATGTATGTTGTTTTAGCCCTTGTGTCACTGGGATCCTGCCAGGCAGGACCCCAGTGCTCATAGTATGTGTCCTGTATGTGTTCCCTGTGTGGTGCCTAACTGTATCACTGAGGCTCTGCTAACCAGAACCTCAGTGTTTATGCTCTCCCTGCTTTACAAATTTGTCACTGCAGGCTAGTGACAAAATTTACCAATTCTCATTGGCACACTGGTACACCCATATAATTCCCTTGTATATGGTACTGAGGTACCCAGGGTATTGGGATTCAAGGAGATCCCTATGGGCTGCAGCATTTCTTTTGCCACCCATAGGGAGCTCAGACAACTCTTACACAGGCCTGCCACTGCAGCCTGCATGAAATAACGTCCACATTATTTCACAGCCATTTTCCACTGCACATAAGTAACTTATAAGTCACCTATATGTCTAACCTTCACCTGGTGAAGGTTGGGTGCCAAGTTACTTAGTGTATGGGCACCCTGGCACTAGCCAAGGTGCCCCCACATCGTTCAGGGCAAATTCCCCGGACTTTGTGAGTGCGGGGACACCATTACACGCGTGCACTATACATAGGTCACTACCTATGTATAGCATCACAATGGTAACTCCGAACATGGCCATGTAACATGTTTAAGATCATGGAATTGTCACCCCAATAGCATTCTGGTATTGGGGGACAATTCCATGATCCCCCGGGTCTCTAGCACAGAACCCGGATACTGCCAAACTGCCTTTCCGAGGTTTCCACTGCAGCTGCTGCTGCCAACCCATCAGACAGGTTTCTGCCCTCCTGGGGTCCAGGCAGCCCTGGCCCAGGAAGGCAGAACAAAGGATTTCCTCTGAGAGAGGGTGTTACACCCTCTCCCTTTGGGAATAGGTGTGAAGGCCTGGGGAGGAGTAGCCTCCCCCAGCCTCTGGAAATGGTGCCCATCTCTGCATAAGCCAGTCTACACCGGTTCAGGGATCCTCCAGCCCTGCTCTGGCGTGAAACTGGACAAAGGAAAGGGGAGTGACCACTCCCCTGACCAGTACCTCGCAGGGGAGGTGCCCAGAGCTCCTCCAGTGTGTCCCAGACCTCTGCCATCTTGGAAACAGAGGTGTTGGGACACACTGAACTGCTCTGAGTGGCCAGTGCCAGCAGGTGACGTCAGACCCTCTGATAGGCTCTTACCTCTCTTGGTAGCCAATCCTCCTTTCTTGGTAGCCAAACCTCCTTTTCTGGCTATTTAGGGTCTCTGCTTTAGGGTTTTCTTCAGATAACGAATGCAAGAGCTCACCAGAGTTCCCTCTTTGACTTCTATCAAGGATCGACCGCTGACTGCTCCAGGACACCTGCAAAACCGCGACAAAGTAGCAAGACAACTACCAGCAACATTGTAGCGCATAATCCTGCCGGCTTTCTCGACTGTTTCCTGGTGGTGCATGCTCTGGGGGTCACCTGCCTTCACCCTGCACCAGAAGCACAGAAGAAATCTCCCGTGGATCGACGGAATCTTCCCCCTGCTAACGCAGGCACCAAAAGACTTCATCACTGGTCCTCTGGGTCCCCTCTCATCCTGACGAGCGTGGTCCCTGGAACACAGGAACTCTACCCAAGTGACTCCCACAGTCCAGTGGCCCTTCAGTCCAAGTTTGGTGGAGGTAAGTCCTTGCCTCCCCACGCTAGACTGCAAACCTGTGTACTGCGTCATTTGCAGCTGCTCCGGCTTCTGTGCACTCTTCCAGGATTTTCTTTGTGCACAGCCTAGCCTGGGTCCCCTGCACTCTGTCCTGCAGTGCTCAACCCACTGAGTTGGCCTCCAACGTCGTGGGACCCTCTTTTGTAACTCTGCTTGGACTCCAGTTCACAAATCTTCCAAGTGCCTGATACTTCTGCAGGTGATGCCTGCTTCTGTGAGGGCTCTCTGAGTTGCTGAGCGCCCCCTCTGTGTACTCCTCCAAGGGGCGACATCCTGGTCCTTCCTGGTCCTCAGCAGTACCCAAAAACCTCTACCGCAACCCTTGCAGCTAGCAAAGCTTGTTTGCGGTATTTCTGCGTGGGAACACTTCTGCAACCTTCATCGCGACGTGGGACATCTTCCTTCCAAAGGAGAAGTTCCTAGTCCTCTTCGTTCTTGCAGAATTCCAAGTTTCCTCCATCCGGAAGCAGCTTCCTTGCACCTTCATCCGGGGTTTCCTGGGCTCCTGCCCCCCCCTGGACACTGTTGCGACTATTGGACTTGGTCCCCTTGCCTTGCAGGTCCTCAGGTCCAGAAATCAGTTGTCAGTGCACTGCTGGTGTTTGTTGTTCTTGCAGAATCCCCCTATCACGACTATTGTGCTCTCTTGGGGTAATAGGTGTACTTTACTCCTACTTTTCAGGGTCTTGTGGTGGGGTATCTTGGACATCCTGACTGTTTTCTTACAGTCCCAGCGACCCTCTACAAGCTCCCATAGGTCTGGGGTCCCTTCGTGATTCGCATTCCACTTTTGGAGTATATGGTTTGTGTTGCCCCTAGACCTATGCTTGCCTATTGCAACCTATTGTAATTCTACACTGTTTGCATTCCTTTTCTGACTCTTACTTACCTATTTGTGGTTTGTGTACATATAACTTGTGTATATTACTTACCTTCTTACTGAGGGTACTCACTGAGATACTTGTGGCATATTGTCATACAAATAAGGTACCTTTATTTTTGGTAACTCTGTGTATTGTGTTTTCTTATGATATTGTGCATATGATATAAGTGGTATAGTAGGAGCTTTGTATGTCTCCTAGTTCAGCCTAAGCTGCTTTGCCATAGCTACCTTCTATCAGCCTAAGCTGCTAGAAACACCTCTATTCTACTAATAAGGGATAACTGGACCTGGCACAAGGTGTAAGTACCTTTGGTACACACTACAAGCCAGGCCAGCCTCCTAAACACAATAGATACACTTCCTGAGAATAGGCATAAAAGGGAGGTCTCCCTGGGTAATCAACTTACAGAGAAGACATCAGCATTTTGCTGTTCACAAGTCAAAAACATCCCATTTAGTTATAATCATAAACTGATACAATTGAAACACTTGCAGCAATACTACTACATGCCTGCTAGACTCTCTCAATTTGCTGGTCACCGCGTTAGCGAATGGCGCAGATGAGGCCGCATTAAAGTGAACTTCATTCATATGGCACTGGCCAGACCTAGTCTGTTTCTTGCGTGATGTATTTCAGTCTCTCTCTGATTTCTTAGACACCTAAATCATATCATTTCCCACATCTCCCTATTGGACGACACTTTAGCGATTCCACCTTGATGACGACACTTCTCCTTTCTACTGTTAGTGCTTGCTAAATGCTGTGTTGACATGGTTTGGATGCAGAAAAGAGCCTTGTTGATCTCTCACTGGCTATAAGATACAAGATATTGCCAAAGGATGATAGACCAGTACCCTTAATTAGTCCCTCCTTCCTCTCATCCCTCGGACATCTGGCCACCATACTGAGCCTACGTATGGAGTAACTGTTTTGCTTCACTAATGATCGAGCTGAAACACTCATGCATTGACAAAAATCTCTGGAATGCACTTCTTAGTCCAAAGAAGACATTTATTATTTCACTACGCAAGGCTCCTAAATGGAGATTAGCATGCTGAAAGCACACATTCAAAAATGGTCACAACAATGAAAGAATGTACAAATGAGTCTCCACTCAATATACACAGCAAATATATGTATCTATATTACAATGCAAAGCAAATAATGAATTAAAAATATGCATCAACACGAGAAAAAGGCATAATTGCTTAATCTCCCTCCTATTCAGCATCAGATCTTCAGATCCCAGAATCGATCGAGGAGAGAGAGATCAATTATCCTCACTGGAAGGATGGCACACTCCAGCGTCCTGGATGTGTCTAAGATCTGCAAACACTCTCCGACCCCAGTCCATCTAGTCTCGGCCTCTTATACTTTGAACAATCAAGAGAGGAAAAGTCTAGAACATCTCTCTCACTGTAGAAGTTTATTTATTCAAAAAAGGCTGATTGCCTTAAGCCTGCTTTGAAAATAACAAGTCGGGACTTGGCCACAATCCCAAGATGACAATTCAAAACAAGATTGTCTCTGCTGTCTGAGTACATTCTTATCAGCCTAAGCCCTTGGTGGGAAAAAAACACGAAGAATAAAAACATGAGCACAGTACAACGTGGAAAACTACTTGCAGCTTTTAACATGGCAGTGGATAATGCTAAAACAAAGTCAATAGGCAAAATGAAGCTGGTGGTCACTAATGTGATGGTGTAGTGCTAGGCTAAGTGCAACATGGAGTCAGTGGTCAAAACTCACTTATCATTACAGTAAGTCAGGGCACTCCCACTCTCCCTCGCCATCTGGGAGCACTTCTGTTTCACCCACCTGACCTACACCTCCACACTCTCTTCTTTATGTTGTCACCCTATACTGCCACTATTAAGGGTACGCCCTACACAGACTGTCTGTGTATTTTGAGTGTCTCTACTGTATTGCTTTCTCTGTACGAATGCAATTTTTTTGGTTGTATTGTAAAAAACTCAATAAAGAAGTTATTAAAAAAAGACTACTGTGCCAGTATCAGATAGTGTCTTCTATAACTCCAAGGTCAGAGTGTAACAGTCCAGGCTTTTTATTTACGTTGCGTTCTCTGATTTTTCAGCAAATACTTACCAGTTCCCTATGTGGGCTGAATTGATGGAGGATTCTGAGGATGGCAGCATAAGAAGTATAAATAAGAACCATTTACAAAACAGATATCCTAATACATGTGGCCTAGACTCACGTAGATGTCCTCCTCCTCTCAGTCTTCTTCCTTTTCTTCCTTCTTCCAGGTCCTTCTGTGTCATTAGGTTTTGGTTCTTCTCCTAGTCGTGTTCCAAGGCCTCCTTTTCTGGGCTGCTTTGGTCCTCTTGATCCTCTTCCTGGCCCTAGTTTAACTAGTTCCGGTCACCCTGGTTTCGGTTTCCTGAATTTGGTGCTCCTAGTTGTAGTAATCATAACCCTGGTTTTCCTGGCTGATCTTTGTATGAGCCCTTCTTGGACCTTGAAAACCATAGGATTAAGTTTAAAAAAGAAAGAGGAGTACCAGGAGAAACTCCAAGAAAGCTATCCTTCAAAATGAAGAATGCAGCAGATAGGTGGTTAATGCCCCTTAGTGCTAGTAAAGAAGAAATCATGGAAAATATCTATCTTGAACAATATCCTGAGGCACTACTATATCCGGAAGTGGTTGAGACAACACACAGGTCTAAACCTGGCCCAGACTCGGGGACCCCTATCGGACTTTGGAAAATAGGTAAACCTATGCCCTCGACAGGACACAAGCCAGAGAAGAAACCCTACAAATGAACACGAGGGCCTCCCAGAGTCAAAGCAGTAATACCTTATGTGAATACTGGTCCTCATTTCTAATTTTTATAATGGAAATCATAAACTGACATTCAAATAGATGTTGTCTGTCAATGGCAAAAATTGGGACCAATTGTTACCCTTGGCACTTTTTGTCCTTCAAGATCAAGTACAAAGTAACCTAGAGGTTTCCCCTTTTGAACTACTTTCTGGTAGACAACCTCGTAGCGTTCTTGAAAACAAATATGAAGCTTGGGAAAAGGACTCCACAAACAAAGCAAAGACCCTGTTTGATTAAACCAATGAACTCAAGTCCTGAATAGGCAAGTTGAGGGCACTGACTCATATAAACCCAGAGAGAAGCCAAAGAATGCAAAAAACATTTCTATGACATGGGAAAGAAATAGAGGGAATATGCTGTGGTTGATTAGGTCCTATTTCTACTGCCCACTCCTGATCCCAAAAATGAGAGCTGAGTGACAAAATAATTAGGAAGATAGGACAAGTTACTTACCAATTACAGATATCCCAGAACAAGTCACAGATTTACCACATAAACCTCCTGAAGAAGTGGCTAGGCCCACCACACAGTGCAATACAGATAGCAGTACCAGCAGGACAACCAGGCATACCATAGGCAACATTGGGATCAAAGAGGCTGTTTCAGAGGTAGAAAGGAATAGCTTGTTAAGTGTCCTAAAATCATTTTCAGACATCTTTTCTGACTTATCAGGCAGAACCTCTCTTGCTGTGCATTCCTTTCCCACCCAGGAGGGAGTTGTTATAAAACAGCACCCCTATAGAGTTTCTGCAGCCCGGTGACGAGCTCTACAGGCTAAAGTAGAGCAGATGTTGAAAATGAGCATAATAGTGCCTTCTATTAGTAATTGGTTATCCCCAATAGTGCTGCTTCCAAAGCTTGATGAAAGCATTTGCTTCAGTATAGATTTAGGGCCATCAATAAGGTCTCCAAGTTGGATAGTTATCCATTACCTTGGGTTGTTGAACTGGTTGAGATATTAGGAGAGGCTCACTACATCACAACCATAGACCTAACAAAAGGGTATTAGCAGGTCCCCTTAAATCCCAGTGACCATGAAAAAACAGCCTTTGCCACTGTTCATGAACTGTACCAGATCACCGTTTTACCCTTTGGACTCCACGGAGCTCCAGCTACTTTCCAGAGGCTCATGAACTCCCTGTTGCAACATCACCAAGGTTGCTCATCCGCCTACTTGGAGGACATAGTTGTCTATAGTAAGACCTGGCAGAAACACCTAAAACACCTTCAGTTACTCTTGTTGGAGTTACAGTGAGCTCATTTGCACATCCACGCCATGAAGTCCAAGTTTGCACACAGTAAAGTGAAATATCTAGGCTATCTTCTGGGGGAAAAAGTCATGGAGCCACATGTTGAGAAAGTCAAAGCCATCACAAAAATCACTTATCCCTATATCAAAAAGAAATATGAGGGCTTTCTTGGGGCTGCTTGGGTATTTTAGGAGATTAATTCCACAGTACTCGGAATTGGCTCCACCTCTAACTGATCTCCTTAAGGAAAACATCACCAACAGAGCCTTCAGTAAGCCACCGTCGTCTGCTCTTGATGTTGTTTGGAGATTAAAAGTAGGTCTCACTACCAGCCCTGTATTGGTGACCCTGACTTCGACAAGACCTTCATGTTGCAAACAGACACCTCTAATATGAGTATAGAGCAGTACTATCCAAAACAGACAATAAGTTAATGAGAGGCTGATAGTTTATATTAATAGGAAGTTGTTTCTCCATTAGCATATCTATCTTACAATACAAAAAAAATGCCTTGCCCTTAAGTGGGCTATCAAAAAACTACAAGTTAGGTCCTTTATTCTCTACACATACTACTCTCTCCTTACATGTGTTTATCGAAATAAGGGGAATAACCTTTCTGTTTTGAGGTGCGACATAGGGAGTGTAGAGATCAGGGCAATGCTGACTTTCTTTCTTGCTTCCCCTTTTTCCCAGTCAGGAAAATCCTATGGAGGGGATGTGTGACATGGAGGAGGATTTGCCTTGGCCCTCTCCTCATAACCCATAACCAATGACCCTTTTTCACAGGCCAACCTGAGTCCCTTTAAATTTATTTTGCCGGAGTCGCACTTCTGCCCCTTGATCTTCCTTCATTAAATCTCTGTTGTCTTGGCCCTCCAGTTTCTGCTCCTTCTTTTCACTGGTCTGCTGGTACTGGTCCTCTTTGATCAGTCTACCTGGGTCTGCTACTCCTGGCCCTGGTTGTCTGTGTTCCTCAAGTCCTGGTTGGTGCTCCCAGGCCCTCCTGCCCTCCTTGTCGTTATGGTCCTTGGCCTTCTTTTCTTCTGTCCCTGGTGTTTCTGTTCTTTCAGGCCCCTGTTCACTATGTCGAGTTACCCCATTTTGCATCCTCCTGGTCATCCTGACCTTCTCACCCTTGTGCTGGTACCCTTCATCCTGTTTTTCTTTGTCCTGCTCCTTACCACTTATTTGTTCCTAGTCCCCTCTGGCATTTGTAATCTTTGTCCTCACAGAATAGTTTTTGCTGGGCCTGTTTTTTCTGGCCTGGACCTCGTGGCTCTAGTTGTCCTAGCCCTCCCTGTGGTCCATCTTCAGGCCTTTTTTCTTCTACTTGGCATCATACTGCTGCTAGTGGTCCTACTCCTTCCTTCCCCAACC
Organism: Pleurodeles waltl; assembly: GCF_031143425.1. Classification (NCBI taxonomy): domain Eukaryota; kingdom Metazoa; phylum Chordata; class Amphibia; order Caudata; family Salamandridae; genus Pleurodeles; species Pleurodeles waltl. The sequence goes on along the minus strand of NC_090449.1, from coordinate 479,430,438 downwards.
TTCCTCCACAATTGCTTTAGTCAGGTACAGCTTTCAATCCTGTCACCCAGATTTTTATTTTTTCAGTTAAAAGATGAATTTTGCTGAGATAGCACTATCAAGGACCGAAATGAGGGCTCAGTACAGACAGGGCCTTGCCCACTTAAAATCCTGCTTAGCATGTTAAAAATCAGAAGCACCATTCCAAAAACATACTGTGCAGGTCACTAAAATGTCACTATGGCTGAAGGGACCACTCATGACATGAGCCCAATAAGCACTGATGCTTGAAACCCACGTTGCTAGGTGAAATACATAAACAAGCAAGAGAGTAGCCAGGAAATTAAAATACCCCCCACTTTAAACCAAAGCTTTTATGGCGCCAAGCAACCAAGGCAAGTCAATGGAACCCTCTCCAAAATAGCTTACTTGTCTTTTCCATCCAAGCATCTATCCATTCATCCTTCCAAACACCCGCACATATCCACCATTTCACCTTTACATTCTGTCATCCATTCACTCTTTCATCCAAAATTCAGTCTGTCACTATTACGTCCATCCGTCCACCCATCCTTCTTCAAACCTATTCATCAGCCATGTCCATCCATCCATCCATCCATCCACCCTTTCACTCAGTTATCCATCCTTTCACTTATCCACACACTTTCATCCCATACATCCATCTATCCTTTTGCTCATCCATACACACTTTCACTCCATCCATCCTCCCATTCACTCCATCCATCCTCCCTTTCACTCATCCATCCACCACATCACTCAGCCATTCTTTCACTTTTACATCCACTCTTTGACACATTTATCCACTTTTACATCCACGCATTTACCCTTTCACTCATCCATTTGTCCTTTCACTCACTCATCCATCCATCCACCCCTTCACTCATCTGTCCGTCCATTCACCCTTCCAGTCATTCATCCAGCCACCGATCTACTCTTTCACTCATCCATCCATTCTTTCATTCATCCATCCTTTCATCCATTCACTTTTTCAATCTTCCAACCATACAGCCTTTCCCTCCAATCAGCCATCGATCCATCCACTCATCAACCCATTCATTCACCCTTTCACTCATCCATCTAACCACCCAGCTATCCATCTACCCTCCCTTTCACTCATCATCCAGCCACTCTCTCACTCATCTATCCATTCATCCTTCCTCCCTTTCACTCATCCATCCTTAAACCAAACTTTCACTCATTCGTCCATGCATCTATCCATCCACCTTTTAACTCATCTATCCATTCACCCTTTCAGCCTTTCACCCATCCATCCATCCAACTATTCTTCCTCCCTTTCAGTTATCCATTCTTACATCCATCCTTTCACTCATTCATCCATGTATTTATCCATCCACCATTTCACTCATCCTTCCGACCACCCATCCATTCATCCTTTCACCCATCCATTTATCCATCCATCCTTTCTATAATCATTCAGACCCTTACACTCATCTTTCCATCCATTCATCCTTCCTCCCTTTTACTCATCCATCCTCACATCCAGCCTTTCACTCATTCATCCATAAATCTACCCATCCACGCTTTCACTCATCCATTCACCCTTTCATTCATCCATCCATTCATCCATCCACCCTTCCATCCGTCTTTCCGTCCCTCCCCCCATCCTCCCTTTCAGTCATCCATTCTTACATTCATCTAGCCATCCTTTCACTAATTCACTCTCCTACCGTTTTACTGTTTATGAGCTTTTGTCTGCCCAGTTGCAGACAGAAGAAGTCTATTTGGAACCCCACCCGCCGTATCTGCTAAAGCGGGGGATTAACAACTCCCCTGTAAACAAGTGTGTTTATTCACAAGCAGTCGAGTGAACTCCTGTGAATTATCCAGATGGATTACTTTCTTGGCTCCTGCGTTCACTTCCCTACTCCACAGAATCACCATTACTCAATGTACTTCCTGCAAGTGCCCCAAAGCTCTGTGCCCCCAAACACCAATTGCCTACTGTACATGTCGCTCCCTTTGGGGACAGATACCACCCATCTGTCATCATTCCTTCTTTGCTGCTTCTTGTTGTCTACTGCTGTGTTGCCAGTTTTGAAATACTAAGCAAGCACAATCCCCTTTAAAAAAGCCTAAAGGCCTTCTATGAGAAGCTCACGAAGATCCCAGTCCTCAAAAAATATCAAAGGAAGATCATGAATATTAGATAAAAACAATGTATTCTTATGAGTAAGACATATATGTAGCAATAACACCATCTATAAAATCAAACCAAAGTATTCTTTGCAGACAGCCAAATATCCCTAGGATACAGTGCTAAATATCTGTGCACCATAGCCTGAAGCTCTGGAAATAGAACTTTCTTACATTTCTTATCTGAATGATAAAATAACATAAATGTTTTTATTCAGAATTGATTTTACTGTGTTTTTATGTGTGATTAATGAATGTACTTAAATTTGAACAAATTATTGTACATACACTTACATTCAAATGCCTCACATCTTACATTCCCGTTACAAAATGGCCAACACCCATCATTTGCTTGTTGTCCCTTTTTGCTTAATGGGCAGCTAAGCAAAGACCTCCTTCAAACTATTTATCCAGCTGCCAGTCAACATGTACATAATCTCTACTATTTAGCCTTTGGCCGGCTAAACAGCATAGGTTATGTGCTATTTTGCCAGCTGCTGGTCAAATAGTATGGATTATGTACTATTTGTCCAGTGGTCGGGCAAATAGCCACTTTATTGTGCCTAGATCTGGAGTAGCAGGCTTCAACAGGCAGTTATTGTGACCGGTGTATTGATTTAATTCAATATTTGTTAGAAAAAATTGCAGAGGGACACTCTGTCATACAGGGCAAAATTTCAGCCAGAGAGGAGAGAGTCCCAATATGGTTACCCGTATGGGGAGTTAGATGAAGCTGATTCTCTCCTAGCTAGGAGTTTCAAAAGAGTTGTAGCTGCTTCAGCAGATACCACAGTGTGCAGTGCAGTCTGTGACGCTTTGGCACCATTCAAAGGATTTCTAGATCCCTTGTTAAGGAAAATGCCATGCCCAAAGAGCCTTCTTGGGAGGGAACATTTGAGTAAGGCAACAGGGGAGACCAGCATATAAGAAAAAAAGGTACATAAAGTGGTAAGGGACGACAAGGCATAATGGAGAAAACAACTGCATGCCAGCACAAGAGGGTCCAAAATGCCATTAAGCGGAGAGAAGATGATAAACCCTTGGTGTGCACCTTGATACAAGATGATCCCTTTGCCAGATTGCATGCAGTCCTTTTTTGGAGGCTACATCAAATCTCCAAGAGAGTTTCCAAGGGGAAGTGAGTCGGTCAGGCATGAATCTGACTATTCTTTCTCAGATGATACAAATGGCACAAAGGAAGAACAAAGCTGGGCTTCGGATAGTTCAGACATAGATACAGAGTCAAAATGTGACAATTCCTTGCAGCCAAAATGGAGGAAGGTAGACTCCCTTCAGGCTGAGGGAAACAAAGATGGATCTGAAGATACTAAGAATGAAACACAAGAAAATAAAGACTTCAGCCCAGCAATGAGTGTAGATCCCAGGTCTTCCTACTGGGAGCTATGTCAGAAAGAGGCCAAGAGACTGAGGGGGTCATTCTGACCCTGGCGGTAAAAGGCTCTTACCGCCGGTCAGAAGACCGCCATCATCCCGCCGCGGCCGCGGTAAACCGCCACGGTCATTCTGACCCACAACTGCCAAACCGCCAAAAACCCGACATCCACTGAAGCCCGCCTCATCAGCGGTCAGCGATAAACTGGAGATGACCAAACCTCCACCGTCACGCCAACACAAACACGCCCATGCCATTACGACCCACGAATCCACGTGGCGGTCTTTCAACCGCGGTATCCCATTGGCGGTACACACCGCCGCGCTCAAAATACACACACATCTACAAAACACAGCCACATTGGACAATTCGAAATACACACACCTGATACACATACACACACCACACACCATATAAAACACACACCCACATCACCCACAAACCCCCACAAATCGAAATTCAGAGACAAGGCGCAATACACAGAGAGAGAGCACAGGGAACGCAAACCACAACACACACAGGAACCCAACATCATCACCCACACCACATCTACGCACAAAACACCACACACCACCACACTCATCACCACAAACACCACCCCACACCTCATCCACACCACCCCATGGCACCCCAAAGACACCCCAGGTTCACGGACCAAGAACTCAGGGTCATGGTGGAGGAAATAATCAGGGTAGAGCCCCAGCTCTTCGGCACACAGGTGCAGCACACCACAATAGCCAGGAAGGCGGAGCTATGGCAAAGGATCGTCGACAGGGTCAACGCTGTGGGACAGCATCCCAGAAATCGGGAAGACATCCGAAAGCGCTGGGAAGGTGCGGTCGATGGTGTCAAGACACAACATCGCTGTGCAGAAGACTGGCGGCGGACCCCCACCCACTCCACCCGAATTCACAGCATGGGAGCAAGAGGTCTTGAACATCCTGCATCCTGAGGGCCTCGCTGGAGTAGGCGGAGGAATGGACTCTGGTAAGTCTAATCTCAACTACTTCACCCCCCCCAACCACCAGCATGCCAACCCACACCCCCACCCTCACCCCTAACCCCCAGCACACATACTCCCTGTTAATGTCTCACCAGCACAACCCACCCAACCCAACCCAAACCCCTGAATGCCAACACAAACCATGGACACCCATCACCTAAGCATGACCACTGCACATACCCATCCCCCCCACAAACCACCCTCACAACCCCTCCCACATGGGACTGCCAGCACTGGGGGACACGGGCACCCACAAATCGCACGCCACAGGACACACAAAATCAATAACCATATTCTTTTACCCCTGCAGGGCCCGAACGCCAACACACCGGCCAGGAGGGTCCAGATTTGGCCATCCCACCCCCAGAACAGGCCCCCAGTGATGACAGCAGCTCTATCGACCTAGAACCTGATGACCAGCCCGGACCATCGGGGACCTCTGGACAGTCGGTTACCCTCAGTCAGCCCCAGGCCACAGCAGACCTACCCCCCTCAGGAAACACCAGCACAGCACCCACCCAGCGGGCCCATGCTTCTGTCTCCAGGACAGGTCAAGCAGCGGTGTGTCTACCAGTACAGGGCACCCAGGGTAACCCACAACCCCAACAACAACAGGGACCTGGGGGCACTGGTAGTGGGCACACCGTCCAGGGGACAGAGGCCCAGGAACAAAGAGGAACTGGGAGGGCTGCTGTGCGACAGAGGGAGGACAGGCCTAGGGAACCCACTGTCCAAGAGGCCCTCACCACCATCATGGGAGCGTACCACCACTCCCAAGAGACGATGGCGACGGTCCTGGCCAGGTTCCAGGAGATCCAGGCCATGCAGGAGGGCCAGTACATGGGGTTCCGGGAAGAACTGCGCAGCATCAGTTCCGCAATGGGTACAATCGTGGTGGCACTCAACCAGATTGTCACCACATTGCGGGACCATGTGGCCCCCCCAAAGGGCCCCTGCCACTAGCATGGAGGAAGAACAGCCCACCACCTCCGCCGGCGCTAGTGGTCAGGAGGCCCCGACACAACAGCAACGGCCCTCCCGGACCCCACCCCCTGCAGAACAAGAACCACCCCGCAAGAAAGGCCTGAGATCGAGGAAGAAGACAGAGTAGGATGTCAAGACCCCCGCCATGCATGGAAACCCCCGGATGTCATCCCACTGTCCCACTTGTTTACCCTGTCCAACCTTGAACTGCCCCTGCTCCACCTTCCACAGGCATATGGACAATGGACCTGTAGGAACGACAGTCTGGACACTGCCATGGACATGCCTCCACCATCACCCTGTTTGAACTATACACCTATTTTAAAACTTCAATAAACACAATTATTGCACATTAACCAACTGGATTCTGCTATCTATTTATTTAAACCAAATGTATTCGATATAACCAACAAAACATTTCTAGTTACATTGTGATGACAACATACCAGTGTCACACAGCGGTAGTCCATGGGGAAAAAAACCAGAGGGCACTCCGTGGGGATCAGATCACTGAAATAGGAAGTGATATACACAACTAAGTTACCATACATTGGGGTGAAAGGTCAGACAGTAGAGAGCCACAACAGTTACAGATATAATACAATGCAGGAGTAGATTATTACCTGTGTGTCACTGGAAATACTGCAGTATCACTCTGTCCCTGTTGTCTGTGTCGTCCTCTTCGTCTTCCTCCTCTTCACTCTCCGCAGGCTCCACAGCGGCCACAACACCACCATCTGGACCATCCTCCTGCAGGAAAGGCACCTGGCGTCGCAAAGCCAGGTTGTGAAGCATGCAGCAGGCCACGATGATATGACACACCTTCCTTGGTGAGTACATTAGGGATCCACCAGTCATATGCAGGCACCTAAACCTGGCCTTCAGAAGGCCGAAGGTCCGCTCAATCACCCTCCTAGTCCGCCCATGGGCCTCATTGTACCGTTCCTCTGCCCTGGTCCTGGGATTCCTCACTGGGGTCAATAGCCAAGGCAGGTTTGGGTAACCAGAGTCACCAATTAACCACACACGGTGTCTCTGTAGCAGTTCCATCACATAAGGGATGCTGCTATTTCGCATGATGTACGCGTCATGCACTGACCCTGGGAACTTGGCATTTAAATGGGAGATGTACTGGTCAGCCAAACAGACCACCTGGACATTCATCGAATGATAATTTTTACGGTTCCTGTACACCTGCTCATCGTCTTTTGGGGGAACCAAAGCCACATGGGTACCATCAATGGCACCAATGATATTGGGAATGTGTCCAAGGGCATAGAAATCACCCTTCACTGTAGGCAAGTCACCCACCTCAGGGAAAATGATGTAGCTCCGCATGTATTTCATCAGGGCAGACAACACTCTGGACAACACCTTTGAAAACATAGGCTGAGACATTCCAGATGAAATGGCCACGGTAGTTTGAAATGATCCACTTGCCAAAAAATGCAGTACTGACAGCACCTGCACTAGAGGCAGAATCCCTGTGGGTTGGCAGATGGGTGACATCAGGTCTGGCTCCAGCTGGGCACACAGTTCCTGTATAGTGGCACGGTTGAGTCTGTAGGTGAGTATGACGTGTCTTTCTTCCATTGTCGACAGGTCCACCAGCGGTCTGTACACGGGAAGATTCCTCCGTCTCCTCGCAAGTCCCAGCGGACAATGCCTAGGAAGGACAACATGGAGCACAGAGTCAAGCAACCCACAGGTAAGTGCCCACAGCATGCCCAGTACACGAATCTCTCTGGATTGAATGGTTAGTATGATTGTCGGTGCAAGGCCTAGCCATGTGTGACGCAGTAGGAATGAAGCCATGTGGGCTCTTGAAATGGCGGCTGCCTGACCTGTAAAGTGTGACAATGTGAAGTGAGGTCATTGCGCAAGCGTGGCACACCGTGGCGGTAGGCGGTCGCAGTCCGCGGCTCAAAGCCTCATTGGACAACATTGAACCCTATGGGTTTCAGGAGCCAATGGCGGTGAGCGCCGGCGGTTGCGGTACGCACCGCCGCGGCACGCACCGCCGCGGCACGCACCGCCGCGGCCGTAACCGCCATTTTCTCTCGGCTTGATCACACGAGACCTGAGCATCCACAGGAGAGGACCTATACTGCAAGTGCTGCTGTGACCTCGTTCTGGAAGTGACAATGGCTGCTGCGACTGGGGAAAGGGCCCCCGCCTTCAGTTCCGAGGAGTTGGAGAAGCTCGTGGACGGGGTCCTCCCCCAGTATGCGCTACTCTACGGGCCTCCAGACCAACAGGTGAGTACACGGGGGGCAATGCATAGTGCCCAATGCCTGGGCTGAGTGGGGAGGATGTACGATGGAGGGGAGGGCAGCGAATGACGAATGCATGGCACGACAGATGAGAGCATGTGCCACATGGCAAGGTTGGGGAGGGGGGGCCACTCACATCGAGCATGCAGAAAAGTGATGATGTTTCTCTTCCCCCCCTGTACATGTCACATAGGTCAGCGCCCATCAGAAGATTGACATTTGGCGTGCCATTGCCAAGGACGTCCGGGCCCTGGGGGTCCACACCAGAAGGGGCACCCACTGCCGCAAGAGGTGGGAGGACATCCGCCGCAGGAGCAGGAAGACCGCGGAGGCTCTGCTGGGGATGGCCTCCCAACCTAGGAGGGGTGCCAGTCGTGCCTTGACCCCCCTGATGTCCCGGATCCTGGCGGTGGCCTACCCCGATTTAGATGGGCGCTTGAGGACATCACAGCAGACACAAGGGGGTGAGTACCAGCACATTCAGCTATTTTGCGCGCAGTGGAGGTGCCTGGGTGGGGGAGGAGGGCTGTGGGTATCCCTAGGCCAAGGCGATTTCTGTAGGATAGGCCCGTCCGTGAAGTATGGTCCTGTGCCCCCGCCCCCCACCTCTGTAGGGTGCCTAGTAACGCGATTCATGGATCAGTGTATACTGTGTGGGCAGTTGTCGCCCATAGGCTTGTAGGGCATGTCCCAGTGAATGAGTAGTGTACCCCAAGTGCGCAGCGTAGTGCAGGGGGCTTCTGTGTCTGTCCTCTCCGCCAACGGTGTCCCCAATGCATGCACTCAACTTGTCTTTATGTTTTCCACCCCCCCCCCCATTTTCTTTGTTTTACTGTGAATGTGTGTATTAGCATCATCAGGCGGAGGAGAAGTGGCATCGGCGCAAGAGGGAGCTGCATCTCACATGGCCCCGTAGGGCCATGCAACGGACTCCGACATGACCAGTGAGACGGAGGGCGAGGGGGGCTCCACCACGGGGACCCGTGGAGACGGCAGCGACACCGACACGTCCTCGGAAGGAAGCTCCCTTGCGGTGGCGGCAACATCCGTGCCCACCGATCCTACAGGTACAGCCGCCACCCAGCGCACCAGCTCCGCCCTCCCAGCAGCCCCTCGTCCTTTGGCCTGTGCCCGCAAGGCCAGGAAGCCGGCCATCTCCTTTGCCCCAGGCACCTCAGGCCCTGCCCCAGTCACCCCTGCTGCCCTCAGTGAGGAGGTCATTGACCTCCTGAGGACCATCATTGTTGGGCAGTCTACCCTTTTGAATGCCATCCAGGGTGTGGAGAGGGAGGTGCATCAAAGCAATGCATACCTGGAGGGCCTTCATTCGGGTCAGGCTGCCCATCAACGATCGTTCAACGCTCTGGCCTCAGCACTGACGGCAGCGATTGTCCCTGTCTCCAGCCTCCCTCTTCTGACTCCCTCCACCCAGTCCCACTCCCCTGTTCCTCTGCCTATCCCATCCACACCTACAGACCAGCCTGCACACACCTCAACACCCAAGGGCAGCTCATCCAGACATAAGCACCACAGGACACACAAGCATTCACCCAAGCAACATCCAGATGCAGACATGCCAACAGCCACTACCTCCTCTGTGTCCCCCACCTCCTCGTCTCCCTCCTCCCTCCCTGTGACGTCTCCACACACACCTGCAAGCACACCACCATCAGCCATTGCACCCATCACCAGCACACCCTCCACACCAGTCCGCACACGTGCAGTCACCACCCCCACTGCCATGTACACGTCCCCTGTGTCCTCTCCCAGTGTGTCTGTCACCCCCGCTTCCCAACCACACAAACGCAGGCAGGCACCCAAACAACAGTCATCCACCTCAAGTCAGCCTCCTGCCAAAGCACCTGCACCCAAAGACAGCACAATTGACTCTCCTACAACCACATCCTCTTCCTCCACTCCCATACCCACTCCAGCCACCCTTCCCATGGCTCCAAAGAAAATTTTCCTCTCTAAAGTGGACCTCTTTTCCTCACCTGACCCACCCCCTCCATCCCGTAAGAGTTCCACAAACACCTCAGCCACCACCAGCCCAGCAACTCCAAAGAACGTCGTGCCTGGTTTTTGGAGTCCGCCCTTTCCTTGGGCTGGGACATCGTCCAGCAGCAAAGGCACAGCCAGCCCCCCCCCCTGGGAAGAGGACCAAAAAACTGAAGGGCAGGCGCGACAGGCCTGATACGCCTGCCCCCAAGGAGGGTAGCCTTGCACCGTCACCTGCCACATCGGGTAAGGCAGCCAAGGGCCACGGACAGTCTGCCAAGGAGGGCAAGGGCAGCAAGGAGCAAAAGGCAGGGAGCAGCCGACCTGGCCATGAGGGCCCCACCAGCCCCATTCCGGGGGTATCGAAGGAGAGGCAGGGCCCCAGGACTCCATCACAGGAGGGCCCCGCAACGGAAAGGTCCGATGCAGACTGAGCGGCAAGTATTGGCCAGGTGTGGTTCACTGGAAACACAAGACAGGCACCGCTGAACAGGGCCCCGCCATGAGGAGCACCGCTGAACAGGGCCCCGCCGTGAGGAGCACCGCTGAACAGGGCCCCGCCGTGACCAGAACTGCTGAACAGGGCCCCGCCGTGAGGAGCACTGCTGAACAGGGCCCCGCCGTGAGGAGCACCGCTGAACAGGGCCCCGCCGTGACCAGAACCGCTGAACAGGGCCCCGCCGTGAGAAGCACCGCTGAACAGGGCCCCGCCGTGAGGAGCACCGCTGAACAGGGCCCCGCCGTGACCAGAACCGCTGAACAGGGCCCCGCCGTGAGAAGCACCGCTGATCAGGGCCCCGCCGTGACCAGAACCGCTGAACAGGGCCCCGCCGTGACCAGAACTGCTGAACAGGGCTCCGCCGTGAGAAGCACCGCTGAACAGGGCCCCGCCGTGACCAGAACCGCTGAACAGGGCTCCGCCGTGAGGAGCACCGATGAACAGGGCCCTTCCTGTCAAGCACCGCTCCGCTGGGCCCTTCCTGTCAAGCACTGCTCCGCTGGGCACCGCCGTCTCTGAACTGCTCCGCTGGGCCCTTCCTGTCAAGCACCGCTCCGCTGGGCCCTTCCTGTCAAGCACCGCTCCGTTGGGCCCTTCCTGTCAAGCACCGCTCCGCTGGGCACCGCCGTCTCTGAACTGTTCCGCTGGGCCCTTCCTGTCAAGCACCGCTCCTCTGGGCCCTTCCTATCAAGCACCGCTCTGCTGGGCCCTACCTGTCAAGCACCGCTCCGCTGGGCCCTTCCTGTCAAGCACCGCTCCGCTGGGCACCGCCGTCTCTGAACTGCTCCGCTGGGCCCTTCCTGTCAAGCACCGCTCCGCTGGGCCCTTCCTGTCAAGCACCGCTCCGCTGGGCCCTTCCTGTCAAGCACCGCTCCGCTGGGCACCGCCGTCTCTGAACTGCTCCGCTGGGCCCTTCCTGTCAAGCACCGCTCCGCTGGGCCCTTCATCTCAAGCACCGCTCCGCTGGGCCCTTCCTGTCAAGCACCGCTGGCCCATTGGCAGTCCCGGTTCTGTGTCGGGCAGGCCTTCACGACGCACTCTGCCCACCATGCCTCCTCCATGACCAGTGGTCTCTGTAATCCATCTGATGGACTGTGGCTTTGCACTCCCCAGGATGCCACAGTGGGCAATCCACCCACTGTAGAGACTTGTGAGACTGTGGCTTTGCACTCCCCAGGATGGCACAGTGGGCAATCCACCCACTGTAGAGACTTGTGAGACTGTGGCTTTGCACTCCCCAGGATGGCACAGTGGGCAATCCACCCACTGTAGAGACTTGTGAGACTGTGGCTTTGCACTCCCCAGGATGGCACAGTGGGCAATCCACCCACTGTAGAGACTTGTGAGACTGTGGCTTTGCACTCCCCAGGATGCCACAGTGGGCAATCCACCCACTGTAGAGACTTGTGAGACTGTGGCTTTGCACTCCCCAGGATGGCACAGTGGGCATGGAGGCCCTTCGTGGATCTGGCGTCGTGGACTCATGTGGCTGAGGTGCCCCCCCTTCCCTTCCCCCTGAGGTGCCTGTCTTTTTATTTTCGTGATGCCCCAGCAGTGTTCTCTCCAATGGACTCGATCTCGTGTGTGGGCTTTGCCCATGTGTTGCTGCACATTGGCCCACGGACATTTGGACTTTGAATGACTGGGCCGGACTTTTGCTACTGGTATGGATAGAGTTCTAGATGTGTATTCATTCTTCATATATTGCTAAGGTCGCTATACTTTATTGTTGCAATAATATGGTTCTACTTTTACATTCATTGCCTTTTGTCTTTGTTTTTTGGGGGGGGGTTGGGGGTGTCACTCTGACTTTTTTATCTGCATAGGTGTGTAGGTATTTCGGTGGGGTGAGGGTGGGGGTGGGTGTGTGGCGTATGTGTGTGCCCGTAACCTTTCCTCCTCCCCCCTCCCCTGTGTCGTCGGTGCAGTACTCACCGTTGTCGTCTGGGGCGAGGTTCGTGATCCTGGAAGAAGAGCAGGAAGGCAATGGCTGGGAGGATGTGGAGTTCGGGTTCCATGCTGTTCCGATTCCGCGTGGAGTGTGTCGAGGTAAGCGTTTTCCATTGGAGATGTCTGTTTCTGCCGTGTTTTTATCGGCGGGGCTCCCGCCCCGGAAAAGGTGGCGGATTGGTGGGTCGTGATAGGGTGGGCGGTACATTGTCTGCCGCCTGCCTGTTGGCGGTGACCGCCGCGCTGTTTGTTTGTACCGCCGTGGCGGTCGGAGTGTTAAAGCGGCGGCCTGTGTTGGCGGTTCCCGCCAGGGTCAGAATTCATATTTTTAGGCCGCCAGCCTGTTGGCGGGTTGGCCGCCGCTTTAACACTGACCGCCAGGGTCAGAATGACCCCCTGAGTGCCTCTAGACAGAGAGGTTCATAACAAGCTCTTAGCAGAATGTCTTTGCTCGGATATTGAAGGCATCCTCAGAGATAGATACTAACCTCCTCGCTTTCATGTCAACATTTGTTAAAAACACAAAATGGGGTAGACCGGGCCAAATGTGGCTGCTAGGATGGAGTTTTGAACATTTGCATGGGCTTAGCAAAAATTTTGGACCTGGCGGATTAAGTGAAGACACCCAATTTTTCGTAGGCCAAACTATTTTGAATGGCTGCACCCAGAGAGCCATACGCTTTCTAGGTAATGCCAACAGTGCTCTTGCAGCAGAAAGATGGAAAGGTTTTCTCCTCAGGATTGCCTCGAGGTCGGAGATTTAATGATGACAGACAGGAACCACACAAGGGCAGCTCTTTATAGGTACCTTTATAAAGGAGTTTGCAAAGTTTGTTGGCATGTACGTGGCCATAGAGAAAGCTCAGCCCTCACTAAAAAAAAGGTGTTTGACACTGCGTTTTTGGAAAAGGAGCAGAGGAAGGGGTTGCTCATCTGGCTGAGGTTTTCTGACGAACAGGCTCAAAAAAACAGATATGGCCAACTATACCAAGTTAAATCTACCCCCTTCTCCTTGTTACCTTGTTCCCTTCTTGGGGGAGAGGAGGTCATGGCAGATCGTGGAGAGGGGGACAGAAGTTTGTCTAAGATTTCTGTACAAATAGGGTAGGTTGTCTTTGTTCATCAAATATTGGAAAACAATTTCCCCAAAACACTTGAATAACACAGACAGTAGTTTGGTTCTGTCTGGAGTTCACTGCAATTCAAATTCAGTAATACCTCCATTGCCCATCAGAAAAGTTTTGGTTGATTGACAGAGAGGAACAAAAATTGTGACAAAAAAGAAAGCATAATCAAGATATACTCTGTATACCCTGGCTTCCTAGGCAGTCTGTGTTAGGTGGTCAACAGAGGCGCTCTAGAAATGAAACCTACTACAAACTTGAAAGAATTGAACTGTTGGCTATTATACCACCATTTTAAATTGGAGTGAATTCAGCACATTTTACATCAGGGAGATTGGATGGTCATTGGGATTGTCTTCCACCCCATGCTATTTCACAAAACCTGTTAAACAAATGGAGACCTTTTTTGAGGTCCAGAAGGGTAAGAATGATCCCTTAACTGGTCAACAAGTTGGGCACAGGAAAAGAGAATGCTACAATAACAAGTGGCAATGGCAATATTCTTGCTACCGGGCTTTCGTATGTAATCAACTGGGAAAAATAAGTCCCACTCCATCTCAGGAGACGTCAGATCCTTAGACAGCTGTTCAGTACCAAATCCTCACACTACTTATTTTCACAATGTCCACCTGTGCCAGACCTTTCTTTTACTACCACTGTCAGCTGTTCACACTGCTGCTAATGAAGGCTTTGCTTGTTCCGCTAGACCAGATATCACCCCGTACTCCTCTTGTCACTCTTCGTCTATGTGCTTGCTCTTTCTACTGCTCCCCTTTGTGTTTGAACTTCCCACTGATTCACTGCTTGCCCTGTACAACAGTATGTCAGTTCTGTGAGTGTGATTAACAAATCCCAGCAACCAGCAAGGCATCACATAATACTGTATTGTACTTTATTGCAGCATTATATAGCGCTTAGTATCCTGTTGTGCTTGCCTACGTGGGTAGCACACTATATCATGTAGGGTGTGTGGTTGAATGGATGTTGTTTTTGTTTTAATCCTATGTGGGAAGTGTTCATACTCAATACGGTGAGTCTTTCTTGAGGTCAGGTTTACCTTTTATGGGAAATGATGTGAGTTAGATTTTCTTTCCCCGACATCAACATCATACTTCTGTTCTTTTTGAGTGTTTATTTGTTTGATAATGTGCCAATTACGTGTTTTAAAAAAAATAAAAATAAAAATCATTTATGTTAATCATTTATTATGTTTTATCTTTTTGTATGTATGTATTTGGCATTTGTATGGCACCAACCTAGTAAAAAAGACAGCAGAGCACCGTAGATGGTCAAGCATACAGTCATTGAGTGCTAGCAGAGGTCACTGTTAATGGGGTTGTTAGTGCATTGTGATTTATTCTTCATTAAAGAGATGGCTCTTCAGATCTTTCCTACTAAAGAGCAGCAGCAATAGGGTGGTCCTTGTGGATGTAGGGATGTTGTTCCATATTTTGGATTCATAGATGAAAAAGGTTTGCTGCCTAGTTTTTTTCATTTTTTACACTTTTTAGTTTCCAGTCTGATGGTGGCTTTGCAGTGGGCATTCTGAGAAGCTACCAAGACGATGGGCTTGTCCGCAAGATAAACGTGGGTGCTCATCATGATGGCTTTGTAAATGATGTAACTGGTTTTGAAGATGATACAGGCTGGCAAGGGCAGCTGATGAAGTTGCGGCACTGTTTGAAGTGTAAAAAGCCCTTAAGGTGTGCCATTGTAGATTCTGCAAGGCAATGAAAGCAGGGCATTTCCCCACCCAGATGTGGCAGGATGAAGACTTGAACAACAGTTCTGAATTCACTTTCTTCAGTAAACATTTTTAGTTTCTTTAAAAGAGAGCTGGTGGCAGGTCATCTTTGTTTTTTTGGCATGGTGTTGAGGGGGAAGTTGATGTCTAAAGTAATTCCAAGTGACTTGACATTTGGTGAAAGTTGGGTTCAAAGACATCAACATTCTCATTATTGAGCCAGATTTGCATGATTTCTTGCTTGTTCTTGACAATACAGGAATTGTGTCTTTGTTGGGTTAAACTTCAGGAAGGTGCTGGACATCAAGGTCTGAATGAGGTGCAGGCAGTATTTGAGGCGTGGGATGTCTGTAGCAGAGAAGACTTTCAGGTGGAGTTTTGTATCTACGTATTGGTGAATCTTGATGCTTTTATCTGTGAGTAGAGCTCAGAATGGCTTCATGTAGCATTTGAAGATAACATTTGAAAGTAAGAAACTCTGTGGGACTCCGCAATTGATAGGAATCTTTTGGGACCTGAAGGTGCCCATGTGAACAAGCTAGCATTGATAGAAGAACCAGTGGAGGACATTACCAGTGAATCCCATTTTCAACTCCAGGGTATGGATTAGGGTCAGATCGTTGACTGTGTCAACAGCAGCTGAGAGGTCTAGTAATATCTTGAGGCAAGGGTTATCTTCATCTGTGGTCAGGAGGGTGTCATGTATAATGTTTATGGTAGCAGTCTCTGAGATCCGAAGCCATATTGGTAGTCATGCAGGAGAGGTGTTGCATTGATTTTATTTTGGAGCTGACGGCTTTTTCAGAGGTCTTGGTTATGAGGGGTAGGAGAGTGATGGGCCAGTAGTTGGTATGTTATCATGGTCTAATATAGTGTTCTTTAGGAAAGGGAGGATCTGGTCTGTCTTAAAGCTTCAGAGAAGAAGCCTTGATTGAGGGAAGCCTTGACAGAGGTAAATAAGGGTGAGAGAGCTTCCACGGAGGGAGCTTTGATGAGGGACAAGGATAAGATAGTAAGACATCTTCTTCATAGGAAGCAGCCTTGAGAGAGTTGCGTATGCCGTCAAGATCTGAGAGACAGGGTTTTGAAGGATGACAATTTGGGGATTCTATGTAAAGGGGTATGCTTTAGAAGAGAAGCATGCTTGGTAATATCTATGTCCTGTCTGACCTCAGAAGAGGCTGCTGGCAGTGGACATGTCTGTGGAGTGTGGGATAGGTAGGTCATAAAAGGAATTGGTGGCTTGATTACATTTTTTAAATATGCTTTACATTTCTTTTTTAGATTGGTGGGACTATTGGGGAATTCAATGTGTGAATGTTATATTTATCATACTGTATTGTTAATTCATTAATTTGTTAATTATTTTTATATATTATTTTTTATTTAATGTTGTATTAATTTCCAGGCTTTGTGCTGTTATTTAGATATTGAGTGGGCAGTTTTGTTTTGATTATATATTAATTTATGTTAATTGATTCACATTTGTTTTTATAAATGTGTAAATTGTTATTCATAAACAATCATAAAAGCATCAAAAACACTGAATATATTATCATCCAAAAGCAACCAAGGCAAATATATTACATACACAAAAGTCAGAGACCTTAAAAAAGAAGCAACCTTTGTTTAGACACTGCAAGTTTAAAAAAACTACCAACATTAAAACAGACCTGGATATTTGTAGGAGGCTGGACTGGCTTGTAGTGAGTACCAAGGGGTACTTGTACCTTGCACCAGGCCCAGTTATCCCTTATTAGTGTATAGGGTGTCTAGCAGCTTAGGCTGATAGATAATGGTAGCTTAGCAGAGCAGCTTAGGCTGAACTAGGAGACGTGTGAAGCTACTACAGTACCACTTAGTGTCATATGCACAATATCATAAGAAAATACAATACACAGTTATACTAAAAATAAAGGTACTTTATTTTTATGACAATATGCCAAAGTATCTTAGAGTGTACCCTCAGTGAGAGGATAGGAAATATACACAAGATATATATACACCATAGCAAAAATATGCAGTATAGTCTTAGAAAACAGTGCAAACAATGTATAGTTACAATAGGATGCAATGGGGAAACATAGGGATAGGGGCAACACAAACCATATACTCCAAAAGTGGAATGCGAACCACGAATGGACCCCAAACCTATGTGACCTTGTAGAGGGTCGCTGGGACTATTAGAAAATAGTGAGAGTTAGAAAAATAACCCTCCCCAAGACCCTGAAAAGTGAGTGCAAAGTGCACTAAAGTTCCCCTAAGGACAAAGAAGTCGTGTTAGAGGAATAATGCAGGAAAGACACAAACCAGCAATGCAACAACTGTGGATTTCCAATCTAGGGTACCTGTGGAACAAGGGGACCAAGTCCAAAAGTCACAAGCAAGTCGGAGATGGGCAGATGCCCAGGAAATGCCAGCTGCGGGTGCAAAGAAGCTTCGACTGGACAGAAGAAGCTGAGGTTTCTGCAGGAACGAAAAGGGCTAGAGACTTCCCCTTTGGTGGACGGAGAGTCGTGCAGAAGTGTTTTCCCGCCGGAAGGACGCCAACAAGCCTTGCTAGTCGCAAATCGTGCGTTTGGCGTTTTTGGACGCTACTGGGGCCCAGGAGGGACCAGGAGGTCGCAAATTGGACCTGAAGAGAGAGGGGACGTCGAGCAAGACAAGGAGCCCTCACTGAAGCAGGTAGCACCCGGAGAAGTGCCAGAAACAGGCACTACGAGGATGCGTGAAACGGTGCTCGCCGAAGTTGCACAAAGGAGTCCCACGTCGCCGGAGACCAACTTAGAAAGTTGTGCAATGCAGGTTAGAGTGCCGTGGACCCAGGTTTGGCTGTGCACAAAGGATTTCCGCCGGAAGTGCACAGGGGCCGGAGTAGCTGCAAAGTCGCGGTTCCCAGCAATGCAGCCCAGCGAGGTGAGGCAAGGACTTACCTCCACCAAACTTGGGCTGAAGAGTCACAGGACTGTGGGGGTCACTTGGACAGAGTCGCTGGATTCGAGGGACCTCGCTCGTCGTGCTGAGAGGAGACCCAAGGGACCGGTAATGCAGCTTTTTGGTGCCTGCGGTTGCAGGGGGAAGATTCCGTCGACCCACGGGAGATTTCTTCGGAGCTTCTGGTGCAGAGAGGAGGCAGGCTACCCCCACAGCATGCACAAGCAGGAAAACAGTCGAGAAGGCGGCAGGATCAGCGTTACAGAGTTGCAGTAGTCGTCTTTGCTACTATGTTGCAGGTTTGCAGGCTTCCAGCGCGGTCAGCGGTCGTTTCCTTATCAGAAGGTGAAGAGAGAGATGCAGAGGAACTCGGATGAGCTCTTGCATTCGTTATCTAAAGTTTCCCCAGAGACAGAGACCCTAAATAGCCAGAAAAGAGGGTTTGGCTACCTAGGAGAGAGGATAGGCTACTAACACCTGAAGGAGCCTATCAGCAGGAGTCTCTGACGTCACCTGGTGGCACTGGCCACTCAGAGCAGTCCAGTGTGCCAGCAGCACCTCTGTTTCCAAGATGGCAGAGGTCTGGAGCACACTGGAGGAGCTCTGGACACCTCCCAGGGGAGGTGCAGGTCAGGGGAGTGGTCACTCCCCTTTCCTTTGTCCAGTTTCGCGCCAGAGCAGGGGCTAAGGGGTCCCTGAACCGGTGTAGACTGGCTTATGCAGAATTGGGCACCTCTGTGCCCAACAAAGCATTTCCAGAGGCTGGGGGAGGCTACTCCACCCCTGCCTTCACACCATTTTCCAAAGGGAGAGGGTGTCACACCCTCTCTCAGAGGAAGTTCTTTGTTCTGCCATCCTGGGCCAGCCCTGGCTGTACCCCAGGAGGGCAGCTGCCTGTCTGAGGGGTTGGCAGCAGCAGCAGCTGCAGTGAAACCCCAGGAAGGGCAGTTTGGCAGTACCAGGGTCTGTGCTACAGACCACTGGGATCATGGGATTGTGCCAACTATGCCAGGATGGTATAGAGGGGGCAATTCCATGATCATAGACATGTTACATGGCCATATTCGGAGTTACCATGGTGAAGCTACATATAGGTAGTGACCTATATGTAGTGCACGCGTGTAATGGTGTCCCCGCACTCACAAAGTTCAGGGAATTGGCTCTGAACAATGTGGGGGCACCTTGGCTAGTGCCAGGATGCCCTCACACTAAGTAACTTTGCACCTAACCTTTACCAGGTAAAGGTTAGACATATAGGTGACTTATAAGTTACTTAAGTGCAGTGTAAAATGGCTGTGCAATAACGTGGACGTTATTTCACTCAGGCTGCAGTGGCAGGCCTGTGTAAGAATTGTCAGAGCTCCCTATGGGTGGCAAAAGAAATGCTGCAGCCCATAGGGATCTCCTGGAACCCCAATACCCTGGGTACCTCAGTACCATATACTAGGGAATTATAAGGGTGTTCCAGTAAGCCAATGTAAATTGGTAAAATTGGTCACTAGCCTGTTAGTGACAATTTGAAAGTAATGAGAGAGCATAACCACTGAGGTTCTGGTTAGCAGAGCCTCAGTGAGACAGTTAGGCACCACACAGGGAACATACACATGCACACCTATGAGCACTGGGGCCCTGTGTGACAGGGTCCCAGTGACACATACCTATAGGCCACAAACCTATGAGCACTGGGGTCCTGACCAGTAGGATCCCAGTGACACATAACAACCATACTGAAAACATAGTGTTTTCACTATGAGCACTGAGGCCTGGCTATCAGGATCCCAGTGAGACAGTGAAAACAGTGACAAACACCCTGACATACACTCACAAACAGGCCAAAAGTGGGGGTAACAAGGCTAGAAAGAGGCTACCTTCTCACACAACCCCCCCCCCCAAACGAAGGACAATAAGGCTAACCTTGGCCAGTTGAGACTTTATTGTCTAAGTGGTGATAAGTAGAGAGTAGCTCTGCAATAGACTGGTTACTCCATTTATCATCCACTATATGGTTACTTCCCTGTGGGGATGTAAACCACCCTGTTTGAAGTTTTTTAGCTAAGCAACAATGTGAAGATGTATTTTCAGAGTTTCTATCAGTAAGTTTTAGTTTAGAGCAGTGGGAATTGTCCACTGAACCTATTTGTAGTGATGGAAATGCCAGACAGGGATGCTGTCTCAGAAAAGCCATAGCTGGGCAAAAACTTTGTCCATCTGGCTGGAAGAGAGAACAGGGATGCTGTTTCTCTTGAGTTGGAGCAGGGCAGGGATGCTGTCCTATGAGCTCCACACTAGGGCAGGGATGCTGTCCTAAGTGTTGTGAGGTAGTGCAGGGTTTCTGCACTAAAGTTTCTCTGGGAGGGTTGGAGGGATGCTCCATGTTAACTAAAATGGTGCTCTTTTTCTCACCAATGTTAGTTATCCCACAGAGAGGTACTTCCACCTCAGGGAGTCCAGCTTTGCCAGCTGATGATTCCCTTGGAACAGGTGCCACCCCAGGAGAGGTTTCTCCCACCACAGGAATAGTATCCTGAATGGTAGGGTGGTTAGGGGATACTGTGATACCCTTTTTACCTGTTGATGGAGAGGGATCCTGAGTTTTCAGGCCTTCTCTCCTTTGCTTTTTCATTTCACTTGAAATGAGAGGGAACAATTCCTCAGGGATGCCCAGCATGGCTGCATGGGCATAAAACTCTACATCAGCCCAACCTGAGGCCTCTAGGTCATTATCTAAGAGACAGTCTACAGGTAAGCTAGGTGATACCACCACCTGCTTAGGGCCAGTAACTCCACCCCAACTAAACTGAATTATAGCTAAGGGAAGAAACTTAGTGGAGTTATGGACATCAATAATCTTATACTGTTGTCCAATGATGTGTTGTTCAGGAGGCACTAGGTTTTCAGTCACCAAAGTGAAACTGGCACCTGTGTCCCTGTAGGCCAAGGCCTCAACACCATTTATTGAAACTGTCTGCCTGTACTTATCCATTGTAAGGGGACAAGCAGCCAGTGTGGCAAGGCCAGTGCCACTAGGTGTGACAGAAACTGTCTTGGGACTGATTACATCAGTTTCCACTATGGACCCATAAGTGAACCCAACTACACCCTTTGCTTGACTGTTGCCAGCAGTCCCACCACTAGTACCACTACTGCTAGGGGCACTAGAGCTTGATGTATTAGTGGTGGTAGGCTCAGGGGGTTTACCTGGACAGGACTTATCCCCTGGCCTATGGCCTCTATTTTTACACACAAAGCACCAAGGCTTTTTAATGTGTGCAGGTTGGGAAGAAGAGGAAGAATTTGTTTTATCCCCACCCTCTGAAGAGTGTTTAAGATTTGAAGTGGGATCTTTGGTTTTACCCTTATCCCCATGCTTATCTTGAGATTTTTCACCATCTTTCTTCTTATTGCCATCTTTGTCACCCCCTGTATGAACTTTTCTGTTCACCCTTGTTCTGACCCATTTGTCTGCCTTCTTTCCCAATTCTTGGGGAGAGGTCAGATCAGAGTCTACCAGGTACTGGTGCAACAAATCAGACACACAATTATTAAGTATATGCTCTCTCAGGATTGTGTTATACAGGCTTTCATAATCAGTAACTTTACTGCCATGTAACCACCCCTCCAAGGCCTTCACTGAATGGTCAATGAAATCAACCCAGTCTTGTGAAGACTCCTTTTTGGTCTCTCTGAACTTTATCCTGTACTGTTCAGTGGTTAAGCCATAACCATCCAGGAGTGCATTCTTAAGAACTTGGAAATTATTAGCATCATTTTCTTTCACAGTAAGGAGCCTATCCCTACCTTTTCCACTAAATGATAGCCATAGGATAGCAGCCCACTGCCTTTGAGGGACATCCTGTACAACACAGGCCCTCTCAAGTGCAGCAAACCACTTGTTAATGTCATCCCCCTCCTTATAAGGGGGAACTATCTTGTGCAGATTCCTGGAATCATGCTCTTTTGCAGGATGACTATGGGGAATACTGCTGCTGCCACCATGGGTATCTAAACCCAACTTCTGTCTTTCCTTCTCTAATTCAAAAGACTGTCTATCCAAATCCAGCTGTTGCTTTTTAAGCTTCAGTCTGGTTTGTTCCACCCTCAACTTATTGAGTTCCCTCTCTAACATTCTGTCATCAGGGTTGGTGGGAGGGACATTTCTAGAAACAGAGCTATGATGGGAATGAACAGAAGGAGACCTGTCCCTTACAGAAGCCACCCTAACAGCTTGGTTTACAGAAACATTACTACCAGTATGGTGAGAATAAATGCTTTTGCTATGATGTGAGACAACACTATTTATTTGGTGTGGCTCATCATCATTACCATCTATGCTAGATTGTCTAGTAATGGGCAGGCTAGGAAATTTATTTCCTGAATCTTTTCCTGGGGGAGTCCCTGAATCAGATTGGGAACTATTAGGTACTTTTTCAACAGATGGGGCACCTATGGCCTTATCCTGTTCTCTAAGCATGTTAAGTAACAGTTCCAAGGAAGGATTTTTCCCTACACTCAAACCTCTCTCTATACAGAGACTCCTTGCTCTTTTCCAGCTAAGGTTGTCATATGCAAGTTTGGACAGATCAACACTTTGGCCTGTGCCAGACATTTTTTAGAGAGAGTTTAAAGTGATAGAAAAAGAGAAAAAAGTTTTCAGAACCTTTTGGAAAGACAGAAAAAAACTTTTTAAACTTTTAAGAACTTTTTGAAAGTTTAGGAGTACTTTTCAGCACTTAGAAAAGAGTGAAAAGAGGAAATGCAAAACTTTTTGGCTATGTGTATATACACTGACCTTGTTTTGTATATTTTTCTCTTATGAAAAGTACAATGACAAGAGTGGTAAGTAGTCTCAAGCACTTATCCCACCACTGCACAACCAATGTAGGAGGCTGGACTGGCTTGTAGTGAGTACCAAGGGGTACTTGCACCTTGCACCATGCCCAGTTATCCCTTATTAGTGTATAGGGTGTCTAGCAGCTTAGGCTGATAGATAATGGTAGCTTAGCAGAGCAGCTTAGGCTGAACTAGGAGACGTGTGAAGCTACTACAGTACCACTTAGTGTCATATGCACAATATCATAAGAAAACACAATACACAGTTATACTAAAAATAAAGGTACTTTATTTTTATGACAATATGCCAAAGTATCTTAGAGTGTACCCTCAGTGAGAGGATAGGAAATATACACAAGATATATATACACCATAGCAAAAATATGCAGTATAGTCTTAGAAAACAGTGCAAACAATGTATAGTTACAATAGGATGCAATGGGGAAACATAGGGATAGGGGCAACACAAACCATATACTCCAAAAGTGGAATGCGAACCACGAATGGACCCCAAACCTATGTGACCTTGTAGAAGGTCGCTGGGACTATTAGAAAATAGTGAGAGTTAGAAAAATAACCCTCCCCAAGACCCTGAAAAGTGAGTGCAAAGTGCACTAAAGTTCCCCTAAGGACAAAGAAGTCGTGTTAGAGGAATAATGCAGGAAAGACACAAACCAGCAATGCAACAACTGTGGATTTCCAATCTAGGGTACCTGTGGAACAAGGGGACCAAGTCCAAAAGTCACAAGCAAGTCGGAGATGGGCAGATGCCCAGGAAATGCCAGCTGCGGGTGCAAAGAAGCTTCGACTGGACAGAAGAAGCTGAGGTTTCTGCAGGAACGAAAAGGGCTAGAGACTTCCCCTTTGGTGGACGGATCCCTCTCGCCTTGGAGAGTCGTGCAGAAGTGTTTTCCCGCCGGAAGGACGCCAACAAGCCTTGCTAGTCGCAAATCGTGCGTTTGGCGTTTTTGGACGCTACTGGGGCCCAGGAGGGACCAGGAGGTCGCAAATTGGACCTGAAAAGAGAGGGGACTTCGAGCAAGACAAGGAGCCCTCACTGAAGCAGGTAGCACCCGGAGAAGTGCCAGAAACAGGCACTACGAGGATGCGTGAAACGGTGCTCGCCGAAGTTGCACAAAGGAGTCCCACGTCGCCGGAGACCAACTTAGAAAGTCGTGCAATGCAGGTTAGAGTGCCGTGGACCCAGGTTTGGCTGTGCACAAAGGATTTCCGCCGTAAGTGCACAGGGGCCGGAGTAGCTGCAAAGTCGCGGTTCCCAGCAATGCAGCCCAGCGAGGTGAGGCAAGGACTTACCTCCACCAAACTTGGGCTGAAGAGTCACTGGACTGTGGGGGTCACTTGGACAGAGTCGCTGGATTCGAGGGACATCGCTCGTCGTGCTGAGAGGAGACCCAAGGGACCGGTAATGCAGCTTTTTGGTGCCTGCGGTTGCAGGGGGAAGATTCCGTCGACCCACGGGAGATTTCTTCGGAGCTTCTGGTGCAGAGAGGAGGCAGGCTACCCCCACAGCATGCACAAGCAGGAAAACAGTCGAGAAGGCGGCAGGATCAGCGTTACAGAGTTGCAGTAGTCGTCTTTGCTACTATGTTGCAGGTTTGCAGGCTTCCAGCGCGGTCAGCGGTCGTTTCCTTATCAGAAGGTGAAGAGAGAGATGCAGAGGAACTCGGATGAGCTCTTGCATTCGTTATCTAAAGTTTCCCCAGAGATAGAGACCCTAAATAGCCAGAAAAGAGGGTCTGGCTACCTAGGAGAGAGGATAGGCTACTAGCACCTGAAGGAGCCTATCAGCAGGAGTCTCTGACGTCACCTGGTGGCACTGGCCACTCAGAGCAGTCCAGTGTGCCAGCAGCACCTCTGTTTCCAAGATGGCAGAGGTCTGGAGCACACTGGAGGAGCTCTGGACACCTCCCAGGGGAGGTGCAGGTCAGGGGAGTGGTCACTCCCCTTTCCTTTGTCCAGTTTCGCGCCAGAGCAGGGGCTAAGGGGTCCCTGAACCGGTGTAGACTGGCTTATGCAGAATTGGGCACCTCTGTGCCCAACAAAGCATTTCCAGAGGCTGGGGGAGGCTACTCCTCCCCTGCCTTCACACCATTTTCCAAAGGGAGAGGGTGTCACACCCTCTCTCAGAGGAAGTTCTTTGTTCTGCCATCCTGGGCCAGGCCTGGCTGTACCCCAGGAGGGCAGCTGCCTGTCTGAGGGGTTGGCAGCAGCAGCAGCTGCAGTGAAACCCCAGGAAGGGCAGTTTGGCAGTACCAGGGTCTGTGCTACAGACCACTGGGATCATGGGATTGTGCCAACTATGCCAGGATGGTATAGAGGGGGCAATTCCATGATCATAGACATGTTACATGGCCATATTCGGAGTTACCATGGTGAAGCTACATATAGGTAGTGACCTATATGTAGTGCACGCGTGTAATGGTGTCCCCGCACTCACAAAGTTCAGGGAATTGGCTCTGAACAATGTGGGGGCACCTTGGCTAGTGCCAGGGTGCCCTCACACTAAGTAACTTTGCACCTAACCTTTACCAGGTAAAGGTTAGACATATAGGTGACTTATAAGTTACTTAAGTGCAGTGTAAAATGGCTGTGCAATAACGTGGACGTTATTTCACTCAGGCTGCAGTGGCAGGCCTGTGTAAGAATTGTCAGAGCTCCCTATGGGTGGCAAAAGAAATGCTGCAGCCCATAGGGATCTCCTGGAACCCCAATACCCTGGGTACCTCAGTACCATATACTAGGGAATTATAAGGGTGTTCCAGTAAGCCAATGTAAATTGGTAAAATTGGTCATTAGCCTGTTAGTGACAATTTGAAAGTAATGAGAGAGCATAACCACTGAGGTTCTGGTTAGCAGAGCCTCAGTGAGACAGTTAGGCACCACACAGGGAACATACACATGCACACCTATGAGCACTGGGGCCCTGTGTGACAGGGTCCCAGTGACACATACCTATAGGCCACAAACCTATGAGCACTGGGGTCCTGACCAGTAGGATCCCAGTGACACATAACAACCATACTGAAAACATAGTGTTTTCACTATGAGCACTGAGGCCTGGCTATCAGGATCCCAGTGAGACAGTGAAAACAGTGACAAACACCCTGACATACCCTCACAAACAGGCCAAAAGTGGGGGTAACAAGGCTAGAAAGAGGCTACCTTCTCACAATATTTGGCAACATTCATAAAAATTAGAGGGCAGGCTTTAATTGTTAAAAATCCATACATATTAAGAATTTGTTTTAAAAACATTTGAATAAAAGGTGTGTGGCATTCTGTATGTAGAACCTGTATGTAGTACCTTCACTGGAACCTGGTTACGGAACCTGGCAACTGTTACTAAGAGAACCTAGTGACAGTAACCAGGGGATCTGACAGTTGGAGGAGAGAAGCAGAGAGAAGGCTTGTGTTGGCTGGGGTGTTTTATATGACTCTTAACTTAAATCAATCACAACGGATTTCATCGTAAATGGTGTCACTCCTCATCATTTCATTGGCGACGAGGTAGAAGAACCCATCGACATTTACATCACAAGCGAAGTGAAGTGATGTACCCCAACACCCCAACACTACTGGATTTGCGCAGCTGTGTAAAAGCTCACCTGATTTCAATAAACTCTGGCAGCTTTGGTAGGAGCGCCACAAGGATTCAGCTTGTTAATGTGGCGGAGACTTAAATTCCAATCCAGAGCCGATCCAGCACCATTTGAATCAACGTAACATAACTCATTCAACTTGCCTTCACTGCTACGAGTCTCCGTGGTGTAGCGGAGTCTTGGTGCGAGCAACAGTGAGTGGCGGTATCAATTTTCAGATCTTGTGTCTTCCCGCGTTGAGGTCACAAGTCCCTCCGGCCGCACCCGGCAGTGTAGTTGTGCTCTTGGGGTTCCGCGCTGCTCTGGAGGCGTTTCAGGATACGACCGCCATCTTGGCCGATTTAACCGTTCCCTTTGCAGTGCAGCGATTCAGCTGTAACTTCGGTTCAGCTGTAAGTGAAGGGCTGCGCTAGCTGTGGGAGAGGCTGCGCTCCTCTGCAGTGCAGCAAAGCTGCGGAGAGACGATTTAGCCAACAGGTGAGGTGGCAAATTGGCTTATCAGCTGCTCTGCTTCTCCACAGTGTCGGACGACGTTTCCTTCTTGGACTCTCCAGGAAGTAGTTCCGGGTGCCAGAAGGTGGTGCTAAAGCGCAAAGGAAGAGATGGAGTCGTATAAAAAATGCTTCCTAGAGCTGGGACTGTAATTTGTAAACTGTTCTGTAGGAAAATGCTTCCTAGAGCTGGGACTGTAATTTGTAAACTGTTCTGTACTAGTGATTGTGTTCTTTTATGAATGAAATTGTAGTTTGAAATTTAAATCTTCTCCAAATCTTTAGTTTTAAATTCCTGTATACTGCATTACTGCAAGACAGTAAAACACTAGATACAGATTCAACAATTAATACTATTTTGCATGTTCTAGAGTGGCACAAATTTTAAAGGAAATATTGATACCTTATTTAATAGTATAATTCGCCGTGCAGAATGTAACTTGTCCCCCATTTTTCTTACCTTCTCCTGGTGAACCACAGATTCCGTGGAAGAAATGGAAAGGTGTATTTGCGCATTATGCAAGAGTTTGTGGCACTTCATTGAGTGCCGAGCACAAGATGTCACTTTTGTTACACTGTCTAGGGGCGGAAGGCCAGGAGGTTTTTGAAAATCTTCCTGAACTTTCTGTTGATGATGCGAGTGAGCTCAATGATTTTGAGATTTGTATCAAGAAACTAGATTTGCATTATTTACCTAAAGTTTCCACAGTTTTAGAAAGGTATCACTTCGGGAAAAGAGTTCAACACCCAGGTGAATCTGTAGAGGAATTCATCACAGTTCTCAGGAAATTAGCCTCATCATGTAGTTTTGGGAGTAATAAAGAGGAAAGGTTAAGGGACCAGTTCATGTTGGGCTGTAGCATTGAGAAAGCAAGAGAATCCTTTTGGGACAAGGATAATCCTTCTCTTAGTGAAGTGATTGTTATTGCTAAAATGCATGAACATAGTTCAGCTTGTGTTGAAGAAATTAGGAAGACAAATTTTACTGAAAGAGAATGTGATGTACATCTTGTTAGTCATAGGAAGAACCCACAAGAGAGGGTGAAACCTCAGAAAATGGTCAAGGAGAATTCGAAAGTCAATAAGGAGAAAGAACATTTCCAGGGAAGGTGTTATAGGTGTGGAGAGTTTGGTCATTATGCTAACTTCAAAGGCTGTGTTGGGTGGAAAGTGTCTTGCAAAAAGTGTGGTAAGAAAGGACACGTTACTTCGTGTTGTAGGAGTGCAGACATAAAGAAAAAAAGGGTTCAGGAAATAAGTTTGGAGGATGATGATTGTTCTGAAGAATTTGTCTTACAGGTCAAAAAGGGTAACAGTGGTCCAATAGAGTCTGTCCAAATTGAGGGAGTAAATATTTCCATGATGTTTGATTCGGGAGCAAAAATTACACTTATTCCTAGAGCTCTATTTGAAAAACATCTCAGAACTTCTGTAAGACTTTTCAAACCTGACATTTCACCTAAAGGGTATGGTGGAAAAACAATTAAGTTATTAAGTTACTTTATTGGCTCAATTCAATTCAAAGATAGGTCTACAGTTGGTAAGGTCTATGTTTCCATGAGAGGTGATTCCCTTATTAGCTGGTTTCACCAGAGAGATTTAAAGGTGTATCTTGACCCTAATGAATGTCCACCTGTAAGATTGAAAAATGATGTGTGTATTGATACTGTGAAACATGATGGGTATATCAATGTTAACTGTCCGAGACCATCATATGAACAAGAATTTCCAAGCCTTTTTCAAAACAAACTTGGATGTATGAAAGGTTATGTACATAAAATTAAGATGAAGAAAGATGTCGTACCTGTGGTCAGCAAAGTAAGAAGTGTACCTTTAATGGTCAAAGAGAAAATGAAAACAGAATTAGATAATCTTAAGCTGAATGGCATTATCAAAGAAGTGGAGGCCACTGAATGGTTAGCTCCAGTGGTCATGGCTGTAAAGGCCAATGGCGAACCAAGGCTTTGCATTGATTTAAGAGAATTAAATAAGTGTATAGTAGTGGATCATTATCCTTTGCCCAACATTAATGAAATGTTATCTTTATTAGGAAGTGCAAATTGTTTCTCTTCTATAGATTTAACATCTGCCTACCACCAGATTACTTTACATGAGGACTCTCAAGATTTAACAGCGTTCATCACTCCTTTTGACAGTTATAAGTTTATTTGTATGCCCTTTGGCCTGGCTTCAGCTGCAGCCGTTTTTCAATGTGCCATGGAAACACTGCTAGGAGGACTGCAAGGTATCAAGGTATATCAAGATGACATTCTTGTATATGGTAGAGATGAGAAAGAACACAACGAAAGAGTACGCTGAGTTCTTCAGAGACTTGAAAGGAGCGGTTTGACCTTAAAAGCAGGAAAATGCAAATTTAATCTTCATGAAATTGATTATCTTGGTCACAAAATTTCTTCCAAGGGTATTGAACCCAAGAAAGAATTGGTTGATACTACTATTAATTTTTCCAGTCCTTCCTCAAAAGATGAGGTAGTGAGATTTCTTGGCATGGCAGAGTTTTACAGTAAATTTGTGGATCATTTTGCTGACAAAACTATATGTATGAGAGAATTAGTGAGGAATGGTGTCACCTTTGACTGGAGTGATGAGTGTGAAAAGGAGTTTGTTTCAATGAAGCAAAGTTTGAAATTTGCTGCTAGTTTAAATAGTTTTGAACCGGGACAGCATACAATAATTCTCTAGGCCTCTCAAAGTTAAGAAAGTTCTGGAAAATGCTGTAAGAACTGAAGATCACAAAGTGTGGAATGTAGGAAGGGTGGGCAAAGTGAAATCTGCTTGTGAGGAAGATAAATCTGTGAGAGATGATGTAGAGGGAAAACATGGTAATGTTGACAATCATTTTTCACCAAGGAAGTATTCAAGAATTATCAAACGGCCTAAAATTGTAGATGACTTTGTTTAGTACTTATGTTTCTTTATTGTATGTGTTTTCATGTTAGAAGTTGTCATTTTTACTTAGATACTCTTCATTGTTGTTAAAATTTCATTTCCTCTTTTGTTGATGAAGGGAGGGAGATGTGTGGCATTCTGTATGTAGAACCTGTATGTAGTACCTTCACTGGAACCTGGTTACGGAACCTGGCAACTGTTACTAAGAGAACCTAGTGACAGTAACCAGGGGATCTGACAGTTGGAGGAGGGAAGCAGATAGAAGGCTTGTGTTGGCTGGGGTGTTTTATATGACTCTTAACTTAAATAAATCACAACGGATTTCATCGTAAATGGTGTCACTCCTCATCATTTCAAGGTGCATAATATTTACAAAAGGAAATAAAGGGCCAGATGTAGCAAGCGTTTTGCATGGCACAAACTGCGAAAATTGCAGTTTGCACCATGCAAAACGCGCATCACGATGCACCTTCCCAAAATGGGAATGCGACTCGCAAATAGGAAGGGGTGTTCCCCTTCCTATTTGCGAGGTGCACCGCGATGCAGAATTGCTTTGTGAACGTGAACACGGTCGCAAACCAATTTGCAGTTACCACCAGTGTCACACTGGTGGTAACCCATTTGCAAAAGGGAAGGGGTCCCCATGGGACCCCTTCCCCTTTGTGATTGTTGCCATAAATGTTTTTTCAGAGCAGGCAGTGGTCCAATGGACCACTGCCTGCACTGAAAAACCGAAACCAAATGGTTTCGTAATATTTTTGTATTGCATCTCGTTTTCCTTTAAGGAAAACGGGCTGCAATCCAAAAAAAACTGCTTTATTTAAAAAGCAGTCACAGGCATGGAGGTCTGCTGTCTCCAGCAGGCCACCATCCCAGTGAGTGCTGGGAATCGCAATGGGGTCGCAAAATGCGACCCCACTGCGATTCGCAGACCGTTCTGCACTCGAATTTGCGATTCAGAAATTGCGAGTCGCACCGACTCGCAATTTCCGAATCGCAACTTCAGAATTTGCTACATCTGGCCCAAAGTGCTTAAGATATTGGACAGCGGACTCATCGCATGGGCAAACTAGTACAGCCCGGTATAAACTGAACCAGAGTTAAACAAAATAACAATCTAATAGTCCTTAGGCAAAACTTGGATAAGAGTGCGCGTTAACATGGCCTCACCACCCAACTCAAATATTGCTCAAGATTAGGTTACATTTTAAATTCAGGATGTGAGATTTATTGGGGATTGGGTGGGTAGTTTTTTAAATAACATTTTTAAAAAGAACAAATAACTAATGTATTTATTATTGTAAATATTAAATTGGCAAGTAAATGTATTTTTTATTCATTTATAATTGAAAAATACTATTTAATATATATAAATATATATATTTTTTTAAATAAGATGACTACTTTTCATGGGCTGTGTTGTGTTTTGTGAGGTTGATTGTATCTGTTTAATGTTATTTTATAATTCATTTAGTCTTTTGTGACTGGAAAGTTACAGCTCAGTGAGGTCTAAGTACCTCTATTTGGTTTACAAACAGGACTGTACACTGGGGATTGTTTGAGAAAGTTGTTTTTTTTATTTCCCACAAGAGCTTTAGGTGTTTTCTCAGAGTCTATTCAGAGGATAGGTTTTTCCACGTCTTGGCCTTCGGTGCGCCTGGTAATCTCTTCTCTTTCTGTTTCCTCAGGGAAGTCATAGCTTCGCCGTTCGTCTGATCCCACGTGACCAGCGAGAGAAGGAGAGAGAAAAAAAGAAAAGAAGCCTCTATCAGGTAAGTGTTTCCTTTCTTTTCTAATCAGCTTCTGTTTTTTTCCTACTTTGTCAATTGTGCTCTTAAGACTTTGAGTGAATATAGTGTGAGTAGGGGGGGGGAGTTAAGTGAGACACTCCTTTGGTGTGCCTTTTAATGAGAAATAGTGCTCCCCAGAAGATAGCCACATTCCTTTATCCTTTTACTCCAATAGATTATGGTGGTGGTGTTTTCTCTCTTTCTGAGGCTTACTTGTTTTATATATGAGCCGTTAAATAAAATAAACAAACAAAAGAAAACCAAAATCATCAGTAGTCACCAAGCAAATGTGTTATTGCTTCGCTTTTGACTACGAGGGCTTTGCCCTCTTTAGCTTTTAGTTGTGCTGCTCCGGTCTGCCCTTTCCTCCTCCCCGCTGCCCACCAGCCTTCCCCACTAACGTTGAGAGAGAACAGCATAAGAGGTTCCGTAGCTGCAAGAGTCACGTCACTGGCTCTTCCGCTCTCCCCCTCCTCTGTGGCTGGTTCTTGGCTTCTCGCTGTTCCTCTGCAAACGGCGCTTGTCCTCTTCTCCCTTTTGGGGTTCTCAGGTCCGGTCCTCTTCCGTCTGCGTCTCTCCTCCTGCTGTTCGTCCTCCGCACCTTCCCTCTCTCTCCCCGGCGTTCCTCGTCTCTCTGCTTTTCCCCTCTCAATGCTGGGATTTCCCCTGACATCAGCAGGTTCCCTTGTGCTTACTGGAAATGGCCTCCTGCGAGTCCCCCAAGCCGTGCACACTTCTGTGTCCTGACACATCTTTATATTTGGTAAATTGTAAAAGGGAAAAAGCTATGTCAAAATGCATTTTATGATGTAGAGAATTATTTTAATGTTTGTGGTTTTAAGGTATACTATTTATTTCAAGATATTTTACCTTTCCTATAAATTATACATATATATATATATATATATATATATATATATATATAATAATTTTTTAATGAGAAATTGCATGATTTTGGCACAGTGAATTTGACAACCACATATGTGCTCTTCCCAATTGTTTGTGAGATTGGAATACTGTATCAGTTAACTTTCAATTTATGAAAGTTCAACATATTAATTCAGAGCCTCTCTCTCCATGTAATGTATGCACTTTCCCCAGTGGCTCTTAAATTTGAGTTAGAATTGTTAATCCAAAATTCCCAATGTATGCACTTATGCACTTTCCCAATTGTGTGTTAGATTGAAATCAGAATAGTAAATCTGTCCCCAATGAATGCACTTTCCTCAATATTTGTTACACTGGAGTTATGATAGTAAATCATACCTCGTATGCTCTTTCTCCACTGTTTGTTAGACTTGAGTGAGATTAGTCCATCTGAAATCCCACAATCTAGGCCAGTGATATCCAAAGTACGGCCCGGGGCCGCATTCAGCCCTTTTGACCTTTACATGTGGTCCCCTAGGCAGCAGTAGGACTAGGCTGCTGTTTACTCGACTTAACAGGCAATACTTTATTTAAACACTATTAAAGATAAAGAAAGGAAGAAAGGAATTTGTCCTGAACTGCTTAACTGCAGGAACACTTTAATAAACCTCACAGCAAATGTCTGCAACTATGATAAGGGTTCTTAAAAATTCAAAAAGTGTATTTAATTTACACAAATGACCATTTCATTTTACTACATCAGATTATATCAGTGCATGGAGAAGTATTTTCTTTTAAGAACAATAGATTTCAAACATAAATTCAGAAACATTCATTCCTACCCCCCACCTTGATAACAATGCCAATGTGAATTAAGAGGCAAGTGCGTTATCTGCACTCTTTGATTGGCCTGATTTGCTATTATACATGAACAACTTCATAGTTTATTAAATCAAACACAGGAGAAGGGTTCACACAGCGCACATACTGAAGTCATGCATTGTGAAGTCCTCCTATATACAATAATGAAGAAAATAAAGGGAATGTGAAATAAAACAATTGCCTAGGATCACACAATTTGGTAAAGTGGGGAAGCTGGGATTAATTCCATGTTTTCCGGTTTCACATTGAGCGATTCAGCCACTAGATCTATATGCTTTGCTGCCCCCCTACACCCACAATAGCACCACAACCCCTCCCTATCCAGAGCCCCCTCCTACCTTTGATCGCTACGCTGCTATCATCAGTGCTGCTCTCGGTCACACCACAGACCAAACTTTGTGGCCCCTGGAAAAATGTTTGTGAGTACCCATGATCTAGGCACTTTCGCCAGTGTTTGTTAGATTGTAGTAAAAGTAGTACATCTGACACTCTGTCCTAATGTTATTCACTTTTCCCTAGATTGGAGTTATAATTATTTGACCCACTAATGTATATGTTTTCCGCAACGTCTAATAGATTGGACTTACAATAGAACACCTCACCACCCAGCCCAATGAATGCACTTTCCCCAGTGTTTGTTAAACTGGAGCTAGAGTAGTATAAGTATAGTATAGTATACCTAATCCTCACCAATGTATGGACTTTACGTGTTGTTAGACTGAAGATAACATAGTAAATATGATGCCCCAATGTATACTGTATACATGTACACAGAAACAGATTCCTCAATTGTATACACTTTCCTCAATGTTTGGGAGCCTGGAGTTAAACAATGAAATCAAACCTCCCATACATCGAATGTATACACTTTTCCCAGTGTATGTTACATTAGTGTTAGAACAATAAATAACCACAACCTGAATGTATGCACTTTTTACAATGTTTGACAGATTTGAGTTAAAATAGTAAATCGGACACCTGCCCCAATTTTATGCACTTTTCACTATGTTTATTATAGTTAGAATAATATACTCAACCCTGAATCTATGTGTTTTCCTCATCATGGGCTCGTTTGGACTCACCATAATAAGTCTCACCCCACAGCCCAATGTGTGCACTTTCTACAGTGCTTGTTAAACTGAAGTTAGAGTAATATATCTGCCTCCATGTATATTTAACATGTATTTTAATGTATAACTTAATTTTTAAATGTATTTGTCATTTTCATTTTTTAAGTTCTTTCAAAGTTATGTGCGTTTGAATAAACTATTTTTTGTTAGCTGAAGTTACAATAATGGTATATATATATATATAAAAATTTTGAAATCTATATAGATATATAGATATACAATTTAGGTATTTTGGCCCACAATATTTTTGTAGTTGATATTCCTGTACTTTACAGTACAGCTATGGATGGTCTATAGTTTTATCCCCTCTGTGGGTTCTCCACAGTATCTTTGGTTCATCACATTCTTAGGTCAATATTTTATCATGGAGCTGGCAAAATTACCTTTCTGGTGGACTTGGAAATCCAATAGTGTCTAGTGAAGGTGTGGATCAGTGCCAGGGTCGCAGCCCAGCAAATGTCAAGAACAGAGACACAGTCAGAAAACTGAAAGGAAACGGAAAAGCCACTACTCTAGTGTAATGTGCCCTCATGCCTTCCAGTATACCCTTTTTGACCAAGTCATAGTGTAGTTGTATGCTAAGGATAACTGAGTGGTAAAATGTTCCCTTTTGGATCACCTTGACCATCTTGTGAACCACAAAACCAGAGAAACAGCTGGTCATCTACATGCTAACACAGAAGTAAGAATCCAGTGTAGATCTAGGCGGTGCTGCCTTTCCACCTTCTTCTTAGGGTGCAGAGGAGGGAAGACCACAAGAAGAGTAAGAGACCAACCTAAATGAAGTGATAAATTACCTTAGATAAAAAGCAGTGCCACATCTGAAACAGCAGCCAGTCTGAAACAAATGGGGTAAAGTGAGGACGAACAGAAGGCCTGCAGTTTACTCATAGACAGAGCTGATATAACGGAAATGAGGAACACCATTTTCAGAGTGAGATGCCAAAGAGAACAGATGTGCATGATCTAAAGGGGTCCCTGGTCAAAAAAGTAAGGATCAGCTTCAAATCCCATTAGAGAAGCATAATGAACAGAGACAGAGAAAGTAAACGAATTAGCTCTTTTAAGAACTGCATAGCAAAAGGTGATTTGAATAATGATGGCAGGCCATGTAAGCAGAAAGACAGATTAGCCATCAAATAACCTTTAATCAAGCCCAAAACAAAGCCTTATCTGGCCAAGGTGATAGCAAACAATGAAAAGCCAAACATTTGTGCCTTGAGTCCCTTTTTAGTGCACCAATGCAAACAACTCGAGCAGTGGCTACAAATAAGCAAACTTGGCGGATGGGTGGCATGCAAGAAGAATAAAAGTCACAAACTCTGAAGGAAAATTGACATTGAAAGTACTCACATTTCCCCGCTCTTTCTCTGTGCAGTATTATAGACATGGGAGGTTCAGGTAGAGTTCCTTGCCCCAAACTCGAAGGTCCTCCTTAAGGGTTGACACTGAAGCACAGCAGCTGCAAGCACCTTACTCACTGCACCCAGACGAGGGACATCAGGATCACCATGGCAAGATTCTGTCTCATATTCCTCAGAACATGTGGACTCATCAGAGCAGTGATTGGTAATGTGTAATGCAGGTCAAAATGCAAGCTTATGCAGAAAGATTCTCCCAGGGCCACCTACAATGGAAACTGCAGGACACAGACCAGTTGCTGATGAACAGATCAACCTGAGGCGTCTGCACCACATGCAGATAGAGACTCCATTAGTGATCGGCAAGATACTACCTGCTCAACTTGTTCCCCTTCACTGTGAGAGAGCCATCAAGTTGATTCAATGGCTGAAACTTGAGCAGGCTAATATGGTACTTTGGTTCTACAGGAAACAAAGACCTCAGATCAACTATGTTGTCCAGGTGACCCCAACAAAGTGATGAAGCATTGTTGACAACTGCAACAACTGCTGTTGGCGGACAGAAGAGAATACTGCTTGCAAATGCTTCTGTACCAACCAACATTGCAAGTCCAGGAAGACCTAAATAGGAATAAGATTAATGTCTGAAAGGTCCCCTCAAAATTGGTATGACTGAGAGCGGCAGCACCACTGAATCTCTTGTTAGTACCACCTTGTATGAGGAGCAAGGAGGATGCAGGAGGCCCAGCAGAGACTAACCGGGACAGAATATGAGCTCTGTCTGAAACATGGGGATCATATTGTGAATGTCCCAGGCTAGGCTTGTTGCATGTGGGGAAAGCCTTCAGAGTGACCATATCCAGAACTGCCCAAATAAAGAGGAGGCTTTGAGAGTGTTGAGGTAGTATGTAAGGTAGTCGACCACAAATCCATAATCAACAGAAGGAGAATCATTATTTGGAGGCAGCTGTGTGGAGAGCCTGCTGGTATGAAGCAGTAATGTATGGAAACGCATGCAACCCTGACCAGCGAAGATGTTCCGCAACCAATGACATGCCCTTCATAAAGACTTAAGGTGATAATATAAGGGAAAAAATGATTACTGTGAACTGATAGTGGGTGATCCCCATCTAAAACTGCAGAAACTACCTGTGGGACTGCAAGAGTGGGACAGAAAATTCCCCAAGGACACCAAGTCCAGGAACACCATTCAATCCATGAACTTCATGATCTGCAGGACCTGTGCAAGAGATAACCTTTTTAACTTCGACTTGCGGAGGAAGGAGTTACAAATCTGAAGGTGAAAATTAAACCAAAGGCACCCGTCCTACACTGGGATCAAATAAGTAGCTGGTATAGCATTCTTGTCCTTTCTATGAGTCAGGAACAAGCTTGATGGTGGTTTTCCTGTTCACAGTCATCAACTCTTCCTTGGAAAAAATGAGGGCATGGTCAGCTTTCAGCCAATCTGCAAAAGAAACAGGTGGCATCATGGAGAAGTGTGTTTCAACTTGAGGGTGTACACATTCTCCAAAATTTGAAACACCCAGTCCAAGGCAGTGGCCTTCCAATGAACCCCACACAAAAATGCATGTGGTAGGTCAAGGACAAATTATAATGGTTTTGGGCAGGGAAGCAAGAACTGGAAGGCAGCCTCTGATTTTAGTGTCTGTCCTTGGCTCTGCTCAGGCATCATAAGACACAAAACATCTGTTGCAGCTGCTTAGTTGAAAGGGTTGCCTTTGACAAAATGGCAGCTTTTGACAAAAGGGTAGCCCCTTATAGTAACCCTGGAACGTCCAGCATTGCTGCCGGAAAAGGTGCTCTACGGAAGAAAGACACAATGAGTGCATTGTGGAATGACTCTGCTTAAAGCACAAAAGTGCAGTCAGGTCTGATGGCAAAAGGTTGAGTGCTGCTAAATGACATGTCATATAATAAAGGTAAGGCCAAGTGGCTGTTTGTTAGCATACCCTTGATTTGACGCCCTCATAGCTAAGGGTATCTGCTAATATCTTGGAAAGTTAGGGACTTAAATTAGTATATCAAATAGAGGAGGGTGAACCCATTCTTGAAGCAACATGAAGCTTAGATTTTCCTCCTACATGATATGTATTTTTTGGGGAGGGAAGCCAAAATGTCAGGAGTCCACACACCTTTATCCACCTGAAATTATGTGAACTCATGTAAACCCTAGTGCTATAAACTCCTCACACAAGATTCAGAATTCTGGCCATGTCCACAACACAGGTGGGAGGGAGAGGGGATTCTTCTAAACAAGTGAGTATTTACTTGTTTGGTACACAACCTGAGTTACTCTTACTGCTCACCCTGGGTAGAATGCCTGGACAGCAATGAGAATCTGAATACCAAATAAACAAGAAACACAAGATATTGTTACCTGTTTTGATTATACACTCTTCTCAGACTACCGAGCACAAATCCATTGTCTCTTGCACAACATGCACATATTCACATGAAGACTGAAATGACATTGCCTAAATATTGTTTTAAAGTGAGCTATTGCAACCAAGCTACCAGATACCAGTATTTACTCTCTTTCTTGATCTTGCTAGTTGTAATAGTAGTATTTATATAGTGCTTAATACCCCTGACGAGGCGTTGAAGCGATTTTTCGGCGAGTAGCACGATACTTCGGAACCCAACAAGAATTAGTGATGGATTAGTATCGGGAAATATGAGTACAGTTTTAGTATTATTATGAGTTAATTTGAGCCGCAGTTATGAGAGTTTGTTAGTTAGATTGACTGGAGTAATAGAGGGGTGGAGGAGGAAAGAACCCAGAAGTGTTAATTGGGAGTATATGGTAATAGGATTTAGGCTTGGGATGAGTAAAGGGGGATGGAGGAGGGAAGAGTTTGTGGAAGGGGTTAGGGAGATCATAGTAGCAGGGTGAGATAAATAAGGGTGAATTTAGTAGGGTTGTTTGGAAGGTCATGGTAGTAAAGTGAGGTTTGGTGAGTTAGATGTGGAAGCGGAGGAAAGAGCTTAGGCAGAGTTATTTAGGAGATGAAAGTAGTAGAATGGATTTGGGATGAGTCAGAGTGGGAATGGAGGATAGATTGATAGAAACAAGAACATATGATGATGGGTAGATAGGTGTGATATAAGATGAGAGCATGGATTCATAGATATCTAGTATAACAACCCACCCAGGACCATGCAATGATCCACAAATATGCCAAGCCCAGAACAACATACACACATACATACATATATATCTGGACATCAGAGAAGATTTCTGGATGTACTGTTTAAAATCACTGCATCCAGATGGACTGGACATCACTGACAATACCACTTGATTTCTGCATATCTGAAGAGTTCTCAGGACTGCATTGATTCCACATTCCAGTTTGAATCTTCACTCATGATGCTTTTTGAAAATCCACCAGTGTCAGCTGTGCAGCCACTGAGCAAACAATCTTGTACTACCTGAGGAAGGCAGAAGCTGAAACGTTGTAGTAGAAATATATTTTTGGTCTTTAGTGAGATCATCTGTTTGAGTCACTTCTTTCTTGGATATTACATTTTCTTGTGGCTCATTGTATCCTTTGGGATCCACATTTTTGCCCTGGCTGGCTGTTGTTTTCTTGAGATCGTGCATCTTCCAGTATATATATATATATATATATATATATATATACATACACATACATACACACACACACACACATACATACACACACGCATATGGACACATACACATACATACACACACACATATGGACACATATATGTACATACAATACATATTTAGAACCATGGGCAAATATACTTAGTTAAACAGGTTTAAAGACGGTGTGTGTATTTTATTGTTATGACATAGTAGCAATACATATTTTCTAAAGAACTATACATAACTAGAAATATACACATAATCAGAAAAAAATATTTATCAACATAGCCATATGCAGTCCATAGTTGTTTGAATATGGTGGTTATGAAGGAAAGAGCCAAATCTTGAGTAGTTTTCTGAAGACAAGAAAGTTATCTGTGGTTCTTATAGTTGGGGGTAATGAATTCCATAGTTTGGCTGCTTGAACGGAGAAAGATGTACAACCTATAGTCTTTTTCTTGTATGGTAGTGTTCTAAGGTGGGGTGCCAATCTTGAGTGGAGGTTTCTTTGTTGGATGTATTTGGTTATTTTGTTTCTGATAAAAAGCGGTCATGTTCCATGTATAGCTTTGTGAGTGTTACAAAGCAGCTTGAAAGTGCATCTTCTGGCAACGGGTAAACAGTGTATGCTCTCAAGGCACGGGAGATGTGGGCTTGCAGCTTTACCTGTAATAGTAGCCTGGCTGAGGAGTTCTGAATACGTTGTTGTTTTTTCATAATAGATAGAGATGATCCATGGTAGAGGCCATTGGCATAATCCAGTTTGGATAGTACAAGCGAGATAGTAGCTTGCACTTTGTGTGGAAATCCGAGGTGGGGGAAGATGCGTCATAGAGTCTTCAAGGTGATGAAGCTTGTTCATGCTAATTTGTCCACTTGGGCATTCATAGTTAACTTGGAGTCCATGGTGATTCCAAGGTTTTTAACATCCTTGGGTAATTAAGGAGGTGGTCAGAGATCGTCAGGCCAGACGCACAGAGCGTCATACCTTTTCCAGTCACCACATATGAGTATTTCTGTTTTGGAGTTATTTAGTTTGAGATGGCTCCAGGTCATCCACTGATCAACGGCTCTGAGGCAACTGATGATTTCTGAATTTTCAATGTTTTTGGGGCATTCTAATTTAAGTAGTATTTGTGTGTCATCTGCATAGTTGCAGCATGTGAGATGAAAATCATTGATCAGTTCTGGTAATGATATCATGTAGATGTTGAAAAGCAAAGGTGAGATGATTGATCCTTGGGGGACCCCTGCTTTTGTGAGGTAGGGTTTGGACGAGAAGGGGGGCGAGTAGATGATATTAGATCTTTTTTGAGGATAGGAAGTAATCCAGTCGAGAACAGTACCTTGTATGCCGGCTTCGTGGAGTCTTTGAATTAGGGTGTCATGGTTAACCGTATCAAAGGCAACCGAGAGGTCCAAGAGAAGTAGTGCAGCAACTCCATTGCGGTCGACTGTGTTTTTAAGATCATCCCAGATTGCTATGAGTGCCGATTTAGTGCCTCTTCCTGGGTGGAATCCAGTTTGGAAGTCTGAAAGTATAGAATTGTATTCAATGAATTGTGAAATCAGCTCGAATGCTGCTCTTTCTATCAGTTTGCCCAGGAAAGGTCCATTTGTGATTGGTCTGTAGTTGTTGGGGTCCTGCTGGTCTAGGTTTGTTTTCTTTAATAACGGTCGTATGTATGACTTTTTCAGGTCTACAGGAAAAGTTCCTGTAGTTAAAGAGTTGTTGCTGATTCTTCTTACAGGCGTGGCAGCAGAAGTAGATAAAAGAATGTTCTTGAAGATATGGACAAGGGTCAGAAGGGCAACCGGAAGGCCTGCTTGCTTTGACCGAATCCATAAATTCACCTTGGGATATTTGTTTGAAGGACTGTAGAGGCTGGGTTGGTTTATTCTTAAGAGGGTATTTTAGGAAAGGGGTTGGTGTTGATGGTTTCCTTTTGTTTTAAATAGGAGTCCAATGTGTCTGCCTTGGTTGTGTAATGGGTTGCCAATTTGTTTGAGAAATCTTGAGTAGTGGGATGACTTCCTTCCATGCATGTAGGTTTTCGAAATTCATTAAGAATTCTATAAAATTCCTTGGTTGTAGATTTAGCATTTTGAATTCTGTCTGAGTAGTACTTTTTTTTAGCTTTTTTGATTGGTGATTTGTGTATTCTGTTAAGTTTGTGGAGCTGCAGTTTGTCTTGACTGTTGTTTGTTTTGAGCCAGGTCCGCTGCAACTTTCTGATTTGTAAGTTCTGTGTTTCTCCAAGGTGTTGGTTTTCTTTTGTCGTGTTTAGTTTTTCTGAGTGGTATTAGGATATCAATAGCTTCCTGTAGCCATTCATAAAGTTTTGGAACATAATTAATTGTATCTAGATCTGTGTTGGCTGTTAGTTGTGTTTCTAAGTCATCCAAATTGAGTTTGCTCAAAGTAGTTGTGGGGTGTGTTGATTTGTGGAGTTTTATGTCGGAAAGTTATCAAATGGTGGTCTGACCATGTGATTGGCGTGATGCTATGAACGGTAACTAGTTCAGGCTTAGCATAAATTACATCTAGGATGTGTCCAGCGATGTGTGTGGGATTGTGTACAATCTGATGTAGGTTCAATGCGACTAGGCAGGTGGTGATAGCTTTTGGAAGGGGCATATTGGGTTTGTCAAACTAAATGTTTAGATCCCCAAGAATGCATAGGTTGGAGTATAGTGTAATAAGGTTTGAGACTGTATCTAGAAAAGTATCTGGGAATGTCGAGTTGTTAGGTGGAGGTCTGTAAAGGAGGAGAAAGTTACAGGAGGAAGTTGGAGTAGGGTGGCATCTGGTGAGGAGGGCTTCACAACCTTGTATGGAAATGTTGTCTGTTTTACTGAGGTTTATTGCCTATTTGAATATAATAGCTAGTCCACCTCCTCTCTTGCCTATACGGTTTTGTGTGATAGTTTGATAGCCCGGAGGAAGGGCTTTGTGCAACACTGGGGCCATGTCATCTCCCAACCAAGATTCTGTTATGAATATTAAGTCAGGTTGTGTGTCTGTGAGCAGGTCGTAGATGGGGTGCTTGTTTTTTTAGAGTGATCAAGCCTTTATGAGCTGGCAGGTTAGAAAAGGTGTGTTAGTGGTAGTGTTGTTTTGTTTAGGAGAAGGGTAAGTAGTATAATATGAGCTTGAAGCAGGAGTGTTGTTAGGTGTGATAACTGTGTGAGGCTCACAATAGTCTTGCTTTTCAACATAGTGTTCCTCTTTCAGTAGGTTAAGGAGGCATTTTGTTGGGTCTGTGTGGGTGGGTGGTGGACTTGGTGGCGGAGAGAAACATGAGAAGTGTACTGTTTTTTGTAGGGTAGTCTTATTATGTAATAGGCAAGGGGATGCAAGGTTGTAAAGAGTGGCATGTTGTTTATTTTGTTTGAGTCTGTTTAATGTGGATGGAGTACGGGTTAGGGGTGGTGGAGGAGCATGTGGATCATGATGTAAGGCTCTAAATTGTGCAATGGAGAAGAGGCGAGTGAATGAAAGTTGCTGGGTTGGGGTGTTAGTGGTAGGTGTTTGTGAAGAGTGAGAAAGTAGGTGGTAAAGATAGGACAGGACTTGTATTCTTTGTGTAGTCCTGAGCGTGGGAGTGGGTGTGACGATAAGTATAATGAAAGTTTGTGTTGATTTGATGTGCTGATGTGTGTGGCCTGTATTGTTTTTGTGGAATAGTGAGAGGTGATATTGATGGAGTTGTTTTTGGTGAGGGATTTGTATGTGAGTTAGTGCTGGTGAGTGGAATTAGAGTGTTAGAGCGGGTGTTTTGGAGATAAATGTATGAGGTGTGTAAGAGGGGATGGATGTGTGTCAGGGGAGTTAGTGTTAGTTGTGATGACTGGAAGAGGTAATATGTGTGGTGGAGTGAAGTGTGGGGATTGTAAGGTTGTGTGTAATTGGTGAAGAAAGGGGAAGGGTGCTTGTAGATGGTGTGTTGGAAGGCTGGGTTTGGGTATTGTTATGATGAAAGGTGGTCTTTGTGGAGCAAACAGAGGATAGTGTTGTTGGTTGTTGTTTCTGTCACAGTGGATGCAACTGGAATCACTATTACCGTTCTTCCATGATTGAACAATTACTTCTGGATATTAGTTATTTGCTCACAAGGCTCCTCGAATCATCTTGATATTTGTTGCAGCATAATGAAATTCTGTACCAATGTGCCATGAGACAGTTCTTTCCTCAATCACTATTATTGATTACATGATTACGCTTTCTTTAGGGCTGAGAATCATCACAAGCATAAAGGTCACTAATATTTCCTTTGTGTTTTTCTCTGTTCTCTGCTTAGGAAATTCAGAGCCGGTGATGTGGATGGACCAACTCTCAAAGGTAAGGCAGCTCCCTGGACACGATGGATAAACAGGCAAATTTGAGAACCTGCGGCCGCTGACAGATGCGAAGAGGTCGAAAAGCCAAGCGGTATTATCAACTCAGGTGACATTTTAATTGCACCCAAGCAGATTGCCAGTTCTCTCACGTCTACCTGCTGAGGCTTAATACAGTAAACACGCAGTCAGAAATCCTCTCACCTCCTCGTTTATCACAAATAATGTATATGAATGCGACTAGCTTTCAGCACACAGGGTTTCGGCCGTGTAACAATAGTTACTTCAATGCTGGAAGTCAAAACATTCGTATTGACAGCGTTACCTCAGTAAATCGGAAACTTAGTCCAAATCAAATATTGATGGAAGATGTGGAATTACTTTAGCGTCGACCCCTGACCCCTCCAACCCAAACCAATGAGATCTGTGCACTGAATGACATGAAGCTGTCATTAGCTCATTGTCAGCGTGCTCTAGGAGCTGGTGAGTGCTGCTCATTACATCCGGTGGGAATTGTCCCCTCCCACTTTAATGGTGAGAGAGATATCATTGGATGGAAGGAAGTATTAAAAAAGAATTTGCAGCTAGCCTACAATTTGCGCATTAAATAAAAGCACAAATAGCTTTGGCATAGTTCCCTGTAAAATAAGTCATTAAAC
Organism: Pleurodeles waltl; assembly: GCF_031143425.1. Classification (NCBI taxonomy): domain Eukaryota; kingdom Metazoa; phylum Chordata; class Amphibia; order Caudata; family Salamandridae; genus Pleurodeles; species Pleurodeles waltl. The sequence goes on along the minus strand of NC_090449.1, from coordinate 479,385,864 downwards.
ATAATATGCTAACTGAATTCCCCTGTTACCAACACATGAAACAAAACTAGCTTCACTAATGGATTATTTTGATGATACTTGGGTTGGTTGCCAGCACACTTCAGGCTACAGATGCCAACCCAGGTATCACATTCCATTGTAGAATGTCAAACACCATGTCCCAAGAAACAAAGCTAAATACCACTGGGGCACAATTACTTCCTAGACAGAGAAAGGTATGGGTAGTGGTAGTGGTGGTAAACTGGGTGCACTACTTAGGCGTTATGAAAGTGCAGTCAATGATAGTTTGTATTGAAGGTAGTCCAAAGTAGGGTACAGCACGGTGCTAAGCGGAGGAATATGCTCCACTACCCGAAAGCACAATACAGTGTTCCCGAGAAACACCATACATATATTTATCAAAGATACCATGGCACTCCAAAATAGTTCATAAACAATAAGTCATCCAGATGAGTTTGGTTGTAGTAGGTTCCGTTTATTTGTAGACATGGACATCAAAGCAGCAAGATGAGTGTTATTCCACAATCACAGCCAACACGTGTTTCGTCACAAAAGGTGACTTTTTCAAGGCTGTAAGATACAAAGAAATAAGGTTGCCAAACCTAGTATGCAGATGTTGAGGATGATAGCAAAGAGATCCAAAGTGTGGAAACTTATCGTTAGGTATGTGACCATCCAAATAAGGGGGCTGGTGGTGATGCACGCCTATACCCAAACAAAGGGAGTAAACAGGTTGTGAAGTACGCAAGATAATTAATGACAGAAAAGTGATAAGTGTGCAAACAAAGAGCAGGAGTTATTTGTGCCCGCCGCATAACAGTGCAATTCAACCCAAACTAAAATGGGGTTGGTCTAACCAAGCCAAAGTCAGTGGAGTAAGTTGACTATATAAGCCCGTAGAAGGCAGTGGTGATTCTTGAGGAGGATACCGCGTAGTGTTGCAAGTCAACAAGACAAAAAAATTGAGAAACTGTAATACATGCCTTGCCTAGTTGGATAACCGAAGTGCGTAATGTAACTACAACAGCATGTGTCTGAAACAGAACAGGCGGTAATTGTCAGTAACGAGAGAACAGCGCAAATATAAGAGGTATGTGTATTGAACACCAAAACTTCCAAAAACTCACTTCTATATTACAAAGTGTAACAGAAGGTGGCAAAGAGATCAGTCACTCAATCGTGTCCCTGATGCGGGCACACATAACTTCTGTGTCTACAAATAAACGGAACCTACTACAACCAAACTCATCTGGATGACCTGTTGTTTATGAACTATTTTAGAGTGCTACGGTATCTTTGATACAATTACTTCCTAGAACACTTGGAAGAAACCACCCTCCAGTCTACCAATTCCCAGAAATACTTAAAAAAAAAAACCAAAGATGCCAAGAGTTAAGAATGGAACAATCCCAAACCCAACTCTAACCAAAAATCTTTAAGCAAATGCATGAACTCCTAGCATTCAAAGTGAGACCCTTCACTAACAAATCGGGCCTACCATAACAAGATTTAATAACACACTAAACAAAATGATCCAACCTGCTTAAATTACAAACACCCATATTTTATTAACCTGTATTTCTAAATATTAAAACAAATTTAAAATACCAAGATAATTACAATTTAGTATAATATTTAAAAATAAATAACCATGCAAAATACCCAATATTATTTTAAATAAATACTTTTCTATAACCTGTAAACATCTGCTAATACCACTTCAATGTATGTATTGTTTTGGCTTATAACTATAAGCCATACAATATAAAAATACAAATACACAAATTTTAAACATTAAAAACATTGCTTTACAAAGTAAATTTGACTGAATAATTCATCAAATATTCTGCTTCCAAAACAATAAAGCAGCTGAGTAGCATGTAAATATACACCAGTCTCATCCATAACATCTTGAAGTGCACAGCGCATTTAACTGTTGATTTATTAATCAATTTTGCGATGACAACCAGAAGCAGTTATGAGCAATGTATTTCAAACTCATAGTGAGTGCCTTTTACTCAGTTTTTTTCTATCCCTTATGCTTGCCCTTCTGATGTATATGCGGCAAAGCTTTCCTATATGGTAAAAAAAATATAATGAGTGATGTAAACTACCTTAAATGCATGACTTTAACCACATTTAATTTGTGCATAGATCTTAGGCCTAAGACAAAGAATGTTATTGATTTTGGATTTTGCAGCTAAAAACAAAAATGGTTAAAAACCAACCAATAAATGTAAAAAGACATTTATTTACTCATGAGGTGACAGTCGAGTGGCTTTCCAGGCTGCATAAATGTAAGAGGGCACTGGGTTAAAAACATGTTTACTGTCAGTTCGAAGGCATCAGTTCATAGCAGCATGACTATTGTACTTTTTAAAAAGTGGACAAAGGTATAGCCTCCTTGCTAGAAAAGAAAAAGTGCATAACAGCACAAAGTGCAGAAATGATGCATCACCATCTTGCATTCATGTGCTAGAAGTGTCACGATTCGTATTCAACCAGTCCTTTGAAAGGTCTTTACCGGGAGGCGTCTTAACCTAAATTTTATGAAAATGGCTCTCTTTGTGTAAGAAATTAGCCTCTTTCTAGCATTGTTACCCCCACTTTTGGTCTGTTTGTGAGTATATGTCAGGGTGTTTTTACTGTCTCACTGGGATCCTCCTAGCCAGGGCCCAGTGCTCATAGTGAAAACCCTATGTTTTCAGTATGTTTGTTATGTGTCACTGGGACCCTGCTAGCCAGGACCCCAGTGCTCATAAGTTTGTAACCTATATGTATGTGTTCCCTGTGTGATGCCTAACTGTCTCACTGAGGCTCTGCTAACCAGAACCTCAGTGGTTATGCTCTTTCTGTACAAATTGTCACTAACAGGCTAGTGACCAATTTCACCAATTCATATTGGCATACTGGAACACCCTTATAATTCCCTAGTATATGGTACTGAGGTACCCAGGGTATTGGGGTTCCAGGAGATCCCTATGGGCTGCAGCATTTCTTTTGCCACCCATAGGGAGCTCTGACAATTCTTACACAGGCCTGCCACTGCAGCCTGAGTGAAATAACATCCACGTTATTTCACAGCCATTTACCACTGCACTTAAGTAACTTATAAGTCACCTATATGTCTAACCTTTACCTGGTAAAGGTTGGGTGCTAAGTTACTTAGTGTGTGGGCACCCTGGCACTAGCCAAGGTGCCCCCACATCGTTCAGGGCAAATTCCCCGGACTTTGTGAGTGCGGGGACACCATTACACGCGTGCACTATACATAGGTCACTACCTATGTATAGCGTCACAATGGTAACTCCGAACATGGCCATGTAACATGTCTAAGATCATGGAATTGCCACCCCAGTGCCATCCTGGCATTGGGGAGACAATTCCATTATCCCCCGAGTCTCTAGCACAGACCCGGGTACTGCCAAACTGCCTTTCCCGGGGTTTCACTGAAGCTGCTGCTGCTGCCAACCCCTCAGACAGGTTTCTGCCCTCCTGGGGTCCAGCCAGGCTTGGCCCAGGAAGGCAGAACAAAGGACTTCCTCAGAGAGAGGGTGTTACACCCTCTCCCTTTGGAAGAAGGTGTCAGGGCTGGGGAGGAGTAGCCTCCCCCAGCCTCTGGAAATGCTTTGATGGGCACAGATGGTGGCCATCTCTGCATAAGCCAGTCTACACCGGTTCAGGGATCCCCCAGCCCTGCTCTGGCACGAAACTGGACAAAGGAAAGGGGAGTGACCACTCCCCTGACCTGCACCTCCCAGGGGAGGTGCCCAGAGCTCCTCCAGTGTGCTCCAGACCTCTGCCATCTTGGAAACAGTGGTGCTGCTAGCACACTGGACTGCTCTGAGTGGCCAGGGCCAGCAGGTGACGTCAGAGACTCCTTCTGATAGGCTCTTACCTGTGTTGCTAGCCTATCCTCCTTCCTAGGTAGCCAAACCTCCTTTTCTGGCTATTTAGGGTCTCTGCTTTGGGGAATTCTTTAGATAACGAATGCAAGAGCTCATCAGAGTTCCTCTGCATCTCTCTCTTCACCTTCTGCCAAGGAATCGACCGCTGACTGCTCTGGACGCCTTCAAAACCGCAACAAAGTAGCAAAGACGACTACTCCAACCTTGTATCGCTGATCCGGCCGCCTTCTCAACTGTTTTCCTGGTGGTGCATGCTGTGGGGGTAGTCTGTCTCCTCTCTGCACTAGAAGCTCTGAAGAAATCTCCCGTCGGTCGACGGAATCTTCCCCCTGCAACCGCAGGCACCAAAAGACTGCATCACCAGTCCTCTGGGTCCCCTCTCAGCACGACGAGCGTGGTCCCTGGAACTCAGCAACCCTGTCCAAGTGACTCCCACAGTCCAGTGACTCTTCAGTCCAAGTTTGGTGGAGGTAAGTCCTTGCCTCACCACGCTAGACTGCATTGCTGGGTACCTCGTGATTTGCAGCTGCTACAGCTCCTGTGCACTCTTCCAGGATTTCCTTTGTGCACAGCCAAGCCTGGGTCCTCGACACTCTAACCTGCAGTGCACAACCTCCTGAGTTGTCCTCCGGCGTCATGGGATCTTCTTTTGCGACTTCGGGTGAGCTCCGGTTCACTCTTCTTTGTAGTGCCTGTTCCGGCACTTCTGCGGGTGCTGCCTGCTTCTGAGAGGGCTCCTTGTCTTGCTGGGTGCCCCCTCTGTCTCCTCACGCAATTGGCGACATCCTGGTCCCTCCTGGGCCACAGAAGCATCCAAAAACCCTAACCGCGACCCTTGCAGCTAGCAAGGCTTGTTTGCGGTCTTTCTGCGTGGGAACACCTCGTCAAGCTTCTCCACGACGTGGGAAGTCCATCCTCCAAAGGGGAAGTTCCTAGTCCTCTTTGTTCTTGCAGAATCCACAGCTTCTACCATCCAGTGGCAGCTTCTTTGCACCCTCAGCTGGCATTTCCTGGGCATCTGCCCAATCTCGACTTTGTCGCGACTCTTGGACTTGGTCCCCTTGTTCCACAGGTACTCTCGTCCGGAAATCCATCATTGTTGCATTGCTGGTGTTGGTCTTCCTTGCAGAATTCCCCTATCACGACTTCTGTGCTCTCTGGGGAACTTAGGTGCACTTTACACCTACTTTTCAGGCTCTTGGGGTGGGCTATTTTTCTAACCCTCACTGTTTTCTTACAGTCCCAGCGACCCTCTACAAGCTCACATAGGTTTGGGGTCCATTCGTGGTTCGCATTCCACTTTTGGAGTATATGGTTTGTGTTGCCCCTATACCTATGTGCTCTCATTGCAATCTATTGTGACTGTACATTGCTTGCATTGCTTTCTATTGCTATTACTGCATATTTTTGGTATTGTGTACATATATCTTGTGTATATTTGCTATCCTCATACTGAGGGTACTCACTGAGATACTTTTGGCATATTGTCATAAAAATAAAGTACCTTTATTTTTAGTATATCTGGGTATTGTGTTTTCTTATGATATTGTGCATATGACACCAGTGGTATAGTGGGAGCTTTGCATGTCTCCTAGTTCAGCCTAAGCTGCTCTGCTAAGCTACCTTTTCTATCAGCCTAAGTGCTAGACACCTCTTCTACACTAATAAGGGATACCTGGACCTGGTGCAGAGTGTAAGTACCCCTTGGTACTCACTACAAACCAGACCAGCCTCCTACACTTTGCTACCGGAAAAAGTTGATCCAAATATTTCTCATATCGAGGAATGTGGTTAATTTCCTGAGCCGTACTAAGTGGGGTCTCATTTCTGCTGTAGATCGGAAGTTTACACTTTAAGAACTATTGTTACATAATCTTAATAGAAGCAAGATAGTTTATTGAGCGTAACACACACAAAACTGAAAAGTGAGGATTGTGTGTTTGGATTTTATGTTGCTTCAATATGGCGGCCATCTGCAGTTAAAAATCACGAAAACTTAGTCCGTCTTACCTAGTAGCACCTAGTTATATAAGGGCTAGACAAGGTGCCCGTTTTGAATGCCAATGAGTGCACTCACTCACGGAGAGCACGAAACAGTCGTGTTTGTAAACGGACGCGGTGACTTTACTATGGGTTTGCGGCCAGAAACTGGATTAAGGACTCTTTGGGGTGATATATCGCGTCTATAGACAAGCTCCTTACATTTTCCTTTTCTTTTGGAGTCACAGATACAACTAATTTACGAAATATGAAGTACAACTGATGCTAATAGTTCAGAGAATAATTGTGGAAACTCTGGTACTACAGACACAATTGGTGAGTGTCTCATACGCTTTTCAACTTAGGAGCACTAACTGTGCTGAGTACAAGTTGTATTTAATCTTTTCTTCATAAATATGGTGTTTCCAAGCTAGAGATTTAGCTACACAGAGATTTGACTCTCTCGGACCGACTGGGACTGCGATTTCTAATGGATTGATATATTGTTGGGAAAGTAAATGCCTTTGTACTGTGTTCACAGTTCACACTTGCATGTTTAGTGAATCTTTACATGCAAAGTTTGGTGGTCTCTATTCTTCTTTGTGTGGGACCAAACTACCCGGGGCTAATAATCTTTATTGCATGTTGGTCTTTTATGGACTCAATTAAAATATTTAGACAGCAAATTCACTCCACTGGCATATTCACTTTTTTGTATAATATGTTGGAGCCAACTGTCTTGGATCTGTAATCATGTTGATATTTCATTGTATTTTTCAGAAGGATTTCTCTGTGGTTGCAGTTTGCATGGGGTTCCACTAGTGAGACAAATAATGTACTACACAGTATATATTTTGCTTAATGTGGTGAATGTATAAAAAAAATACCTAATATATGTGAATACAATGGCAGGAGTTTATGTTATGTCCAGCCCTGGTTAAGTGATTGAGATACTCCCAAATGACAAAAACGTGTTGGCTGAAAATTGGCTGGGACTGTGAGACATCAGAAGAGAAAGAACTGTCTAAGAATCAACCTAAAACAAAGAATCTTTTGAATGTTTCAAAGACTGTATATTATTTTGGGCATGAGCCTTGGACCTGAGTCTGTATTTTCGTCAATCTTAGGATAACATATACTTTGTCTTGGCAATGTTAATTATGAGGTTCTTCTGTTAACAATAGTTTTCAAACCCCTGTTTTCAAACAAATAGTTTGTCGAAGTCAGTGAACAACATTACTGGTGTTTTGCTCTCCACCCAATGAATACATGTATGGCTAAGAGGTGCTCCCCAACATCATTAATAAAATAAATAGTAAGGGTGAAAGGCCACATCTTTGCCTCATGCCTGATTTTATGTCGAAGCTTGATGTGCACTCCCCCTTGGTGCCAAATCTCACTGCAGATGTGTTACCTTGGTGGAGACACTTTCCCACACTTATTAGTTTAATATTGATACTCAGTTTCTGCAGGCTCTGCCAGAGCACTTGTCATTTCACTGAGTCAAATGGTGCTTTGAGATCAGCACAAATTTAAAAGAGCACAGAGTGCTTTATGAATGTGTACAACAGGCAAGCACTGGACAGTCTAGAGACATGGTAAATAGGGCCTTGTGATTTGCAGAAACCAGCTTGGACTGGTGACAGAATCTTATGGTCATCAACCCATTACTGTAGGCTGATTAGCAATAGCTTCACATAGATTTTACCCGCACTGTCCAACAGTGAAATTGGGCCATAGTTTGCTAGATTATTCTGAGGACCTTTGTATGCCCCAGAACAATAATTGCAGATCTCCAGGATGCAGAGACTTTCCCAAACTCTCAGACTGCATTATATGTTGTGGTTAGAATAGGCACCCAGATGGACAAGTTTTTACAATAGATGTCAAATGGAATTCTTTCTGGGCCTGGGGCTTTCATTTGCTTCTGACTTAGAATAGCATCTCAGGCTTCCCTGTCAGTAAAAGATGGACAAACAATACCAGATTTATCAAAGGCTAAAATCAAGGAGTTGATAGACTCAGGCTCTTTAGCAATACTCAAGGTCAGTGCCTTCTATTCTTTCTGGCCACTGTGGTAAATGGATTATACATAGCTGCAAAATGTTCTACCCAGGCATGCACCGCAAGGCCTGCTTCAAGGAATTTGGACGCGCCCTCACATCCCCATCTAATTAAACTCCAAAAGCATCTTGGGCTCTCATCTTGAATTGTGGACTTGAATTCTAACCAAGCATTAACATGCAGATGTCTTTTTTGTATCTAATTAGCTGCTTATTGTAGGAGGCTGGCCTGGCTTGTAGTGGGTACCAGAGGTACTTACACCTTGTGCCAGGTCCAGTTATCCCTTATTAGTGTAGAAGAGGTGTTTCTAGCAGCTTAGGCTGATAGAAGGTAGCTATGGCAAAGCAGCTTAGGCTGAACTAGGAGACATGTAAAGCATAAAGTGGTGTCATATGCACAATATCATAAGAAAACACAATACACAGATATACTAAAAATAAAGGTACTTTATTTTTATGACAATATGCCAAAAGTATCTCAGTGAGTACCCTCAGTATGAGGATAAGTTATATACACAAGATATATGTACACAAACCAAAATTATGCAGATACTAGCAAAAGGAAGTAATGCAAGCAATGTAAAGTTACAATAAAATCTGTACTCTGCTAGGTGTATTTCAAAGGGAAATAGGGTGCACCAAGGAATTAGTTTAAAAGTTCATACACTAGCTATTCTACTTACAACGGTGCACTACTATGGGGAATACACCCTGACCCCAAATGCTGACTGTGTAAACAGTGAGACTAAACATGTACACACTGTGAAACCCGTTGTTCTCAAGTATATGCCCAAGTGTAATGATTATAATTTTTAGACAGATACAGTACTCTTATTTATGCAAACACTGCCCCCACTCGAGATAGTGGTTACATTAATACACAGAAAATACACTAAACAAATAGTTTTATGTTCTTTATGTTTTTTGGGAACCTGGTTTAAATACTCGCTCCCCCGCACTCATTAGTCTAAACATTTCAATGTCACGATCACACAAATCCAAATGTATCAATCCATCTCATTCCAAATTGATAAATTATACGAGAGTCATTTAATCAAAATCCACACTCTGTTCTGTTTGAACACAAATATTCCCAAAGTCCTGATCAACTCCTTGAGTTCAGGTAAAAGTCCAAAATGAAACAAAATTGTCCGAGTTCTTTGTAACGACCTTACAGCCAACACGTGTTTCGTCACTTGACTTCCTCAGGGCTGGAATACAGTCGATTCATTTAAATAGTGATTCTGGAACCCAAGAGTCATTGTAAACAAGTTGAATATACTTAATGTAGTAATAGTACATTTATTAAACAGAATTATAGAGCCGTAGTACATACGTGAGGATCCATATCCAAAATTTAGTGATTGGATTAGTATCACATGCCCACATTAATTTAAGAAAATACCAAAATTAGTTCATAAAACATCCAATCTGTTGCTGCCCTCATCATGCACTAATGATCTCGCCATCATAAGGTGAAAAGAGAGAGTCCGAAAAGCATGCACAATAATTACCATATAATAGAAAAACACCCATTTATTGTCACAGCACAAATAAATAAAAACTAAATCTACCAATAACCTAAAGTAACCCGAGAAAAAGATATCTGGTCACGCATTACCTCAGATAATCCAAAGAACATATTATATCTAATGGCGTTCCAGTTCCCTAATATTCCCGCTGACACAATTGAAACATAGCCTTTCCTTCCCTCGGCTTGAAGAGAATTCACCCGACTTTGTCCTAAAATGTGAAAAGTATAATCACACCTTCTTACATTCCACAACCTCGTTAAACTCTTGGTAGCATGTTAGTACTAAATAAAATATTATTGAGCAAATATACACTCAATTAACCGCTCCCCGACCCAGCTATAAGCTAAATGAAATAGACGCGCTCCTAATGCGCCTCCCCCTAATATTAGCTTTGGGGTTCTGATTAACCCGCATTTATTAATACCTTCTTGTAACTCCTCAGGACGTATAACAGAAAAACCCTATCCCGCTAAGGAAATCGCCTCTGAGATCCTTGGCCGCTAAACACGTTCCTCCAAACACAAACAAGTCGATTACATTCCATACACACTCCTCTAGAGTTGTTGCAGACTCGCTATGCTAGCCGCCGTGTACGGCGTTCTCCCTCTCCCCCAATTAAGGACTTTTCCGACATTGTAATAGACGAAGGACTAGTCTCCTTGGTAATGCGCTAAACATAAAAAAAGAACTAAAGACATAAAGTTGCCCATTTGGATATTCAACAACCAAATGGAGAAACTAATCTCACTCGCTGCTAATATCCCAATAAATACCATTACCTGTAAAACTATTGGAAAAAACTATCTACCATTCACCCCCATAATAATGTAAATTAAATACCCAAATAACTCAGTCCACTCACTTGTAGTGTGGCAACAAACAGTTATGCGACACCCATTGAAAAAGATAATTAGTACATAACTAAAATGTGAAAGATATATAAAGTGTAGTCATGAAGTGTCACTATACAAGAAAATAGTGAAACAGTTAGGTATTCAGACCTAACCCAAAGTATTTCTTCAGATAAATTCCACCACCCATTCACAAATAATGCATAGGTAACACTTATATTGAATTTCATATAACAATTTGTAGTTCAATTATGACAGAACTTACATAAAACCTCATCAATTTACACAATGACAAACACGAGTCACATTATCGTCTCAAGTAAATTAGACAATGCTACTTGCCATATAACCAACCATACTCATATAGATTATCAGATTCATGGTCCCAGAAAGAATTCCAATTCCTTATCTGAGTTTAGACCGTCTTCTACTGCCCTTAACCGCATTATCCAAATAGCTTCTCTTCTTCGTAGCGTTAGTTCCCTATTCCCTCCTCTTTGATCTTTCAACACCTGTTCGCAACCAAAGAACGTAAATCCAGCCCTAGTATTCTGAGACACACAGTTAATCATATGTGCTACCACAGGATATCTGATATCCTGCTGTGCTAACGCTCTAGCGTGTTCTCCAATTCTTAATTTTAGAGGTCGGATAGTACTCCCAACATAGTATTTATTACATTTACATACCAGTATATAAACAACAAAGGAATAATTACAGTTCATACTGGACCTAATGGGAAATGTTTCACCCAATGTATTAGAGAATTCTTTCTGCCCATGGCAGGCCCACTTGCAGAGACCACAGTCTCCCCATCTAAAAAATCCTATCCTCTGTTTTTGCAACCAATTAGTTTTCGGAACCATTCTAGGAAAACTTGGGCTAAGGATTTTTTGTAAAGTCCTCCCCCTACGGAAAGTAAAACTAGGTTTACTGGTTAGATATTCAGACACTATTTCATCACGAAGTAGGATATGCCAGTGTTTGGTAACAAACTTCTTAAAGATCCCCGTACTCCCTGTAAAATCTGTAACCAGTCTTACTTTTTCACCTTTGTGCACCCTTGCATTCCTGTTTTTAGATATTAAAGTTGCATACCTTGGTACATGTTTAATTCTATTCTGTGCCTTGGTAATAACACTACCTCTATAGCCTCTGCTTCTAAACCGATTACCCATTTCCTCTATACACTTCTCAAATTCCATGCCATTGCTACAGGTCCTCCGTGCTCTGATCATCTCTCCATAAGGAATTGAATACATTTGGTGTTTGGGATGTGCACTTGTCGCATGTAATACTGCATTGCAGGCAGTAGATTTGCTATATAGTTTGCTCTCTATATGACCATTCTCAATGTACAGTTCTACATCCAGAAATTCTATACATTTTGCACTGTACTTACAAGTAAATTTGACGTTCATATCATTAGAATTCAAATATTCAACAAAATCCAATAGCTCATTAGCACCCCCTGTCCATAACATGATACAATCGTCAATATAACGTCCCCAATAGAGGATAAAGGTTTGCCAGTAGGCAGCACCTGGACCCCAGACCCACCTCTCCTCGTATCGGCCCATGAAGAGTCCTGCATACGAGGGAGAGAATCTGGAGCCCATAGCCACCCCTTGTTTTTGTCTAAACCAATCTTGCTAAAAAATAAAATAATTATTTTCAATAATCATTGAAATCATTTCCAATAACATCCTAGTATGTTGCCACCTATTCACAGGTTGCTTGTTTAAGAACCACTCTGTAGCTTCCAGACCCACACTGTGCTGGATACAAGTATAGAGAGAGACCACGTCTAATGTAACCATTAACATGCCTTCTTCCCATTCCACATCATTAAGAATACTTAGAATATGCATAATGTCCTTGATGCACGATGGTAATTTTTGCACAATAGGTTTCAAAAATACATCCACATATTCAGACAGTTTTTTAGTGTGACCACCTATACCCGAAATTATAGGTCTACCGGGGGGAAAAGGCAAATCTTTATGGATTTTGGGCAACATGTAAAAACATGGAAAACTAGACTTAATTACCTTCAAATACAAATATTCATCCCTACTTAGTAAATCAGATCGGCACCAGGCTTCTAGTTTTTCATTATTAATACCACTAAATCTAAAAATAGGGTTCGAATTCAGCTTCTCATAACAATGTAAATCATCCAATTGTGACCTTATCTCCTGAACATAATTCCTCCTGTTCATTAAAACAACATTACCTCCTTTGTCCGCCTTTCTTATCATTATCTGGTCATTTTCACTTAATTCTTTTAATGCCCTTCGCTCCCCTTGATTTAAATTGCTAGTAATTTTAGGTAGACCATGTTTGCATTTGTGAAAGTCCAAATCTCTACAGACCAAATCAAAAAAAGTATCTAGATTCCTATTGTCCAATGTTTTGGGAATCCATTTCGATTTGCATTTCAAGCCACTCCTACCACCTCCACTACAGGTGATGTCTAAATCCTCTAACACCTGCTGAAAGATAATCGGAACTTCTTCCTGCTCTGTAATGGAGAGCAGCATAGCTGTATCAAAAACGTCTTGTATATAGTTTACCGTATCCTCTTTGGAAACCAAAGTATCATTGCACTTGGTTACAGACGGGTTTAACTTAAAGTATTTCTTGAGTTTCAGTTGTCTAATAAACTTAAAAAGATCTATTTTAGCTCTACATAAATCTCCTCTACTGGTAGGGCAGAAACTCAATCCCTTTTCCAATAATGATGTACCCTCTGCTGAAAGTGACACGTCCGATAAATTAACTACATTGATAATTTCCTTTCTGCCGATTAAAGTTTCCTGTCCCTGGATCTGGTTACCACACCCATCCTCTCTTTTGCCTCTACCCTTTCTCCTACTTCTTCTGATCCTCCTAAATTTACCCTTCCCTTGTTCATATCTCGTTGTCCCTGTCTCATCCTCAGTATCTCCTGTAAAAAACCTGTCCTATTGTCAGATCTAGCTTGTACAGAGGTGCCTACTAATCCTTCCGTTTCACTTTCACTAGACAATATACCACTTGCCGATGTGGAATCAGACGATAGTGATGTTTGGGAACCCTGCCTGGGGGGGGGGATGACTAACCAAGTGATCATATTTCCTAGCAAATGTAAAGATTCTACCTGACTGGTAATCCTTCTCATCTCTCTTGAATTTCCTAGTTATCCTCTGCATAATCTCCTCCTGATGTTTTAAAAGTACCTGTTCCAAAATTTTATAATTCTTCTCTGTGGCTTCCGGGAGATTTAACTCCTTAATTTCTCTTTCCAAACTATCAATTGCCTTCTGAAGTGAAGTTACCTTCCTTTCTGAGTTTGTTATGAGAATTTCCATTAATCTCATTAAGCTAGCTGTCAATTCTTTATCCCATAAATTGAGTAAATCAGTATCTAAATCATCGTAAGTAGGGAAAATCTGCGACCTTAGACCTCTCGGGATCCTATTCAGCTTTAAGTATTGCTTTAGGTTGACACCATCCCACCGTTTCGAGAGTTCATTCTTCTTTAATCTTTCCAGTTTTATAAATTTCATTTTGAGTCCCTCATTTTGAGGGCGATTCGGAAACGAAATTACACTGCCTTTCACAAGGTTCCCCAAATAATTCCTCTGCCATCTTATTCCTATCCATCATGTTATTATGATCCTTGTGCTACCTCACCCTATACTGATTAATCTGTACTCTGCTAGGTGTATTTCAAATGGAAATATGGTGCACCAAGGAATTAGTTTAAAAGTTCGTACACTAGCTATTCTACTTACAACGGTGCACTACTATGGGGAAAACACCCTGACCCCAAATGCTGACTGTGTAAACAGTCAGACTAAACATCTACACACTGTGACACCCGTTGTTCTCAAGTACATGCCCAAGTGTAATGATTATAATTTTTAGACGGATACAGTACTCTTATTTAGGCAAACACTGCCCCCACTCGAGATAGTGGTTACATTAATACACATAAAATACACTGAACAAACCATATACTCCAAAAGTGGAATGCGAACCACGAATGGACCCCAAACCTATGTGAGCTTGTAGAGGGTTGCTGGGACGGTAAGAAAACAGTGAGGGTTAGAAAAATAGCCCACCCCAAGACCCTGAAAGGTAGGTGTAAAGTGCACCTACTACCCCCAGAGAGCACAGAAGTCGTGATAGGGGGATTCTGCAAGGAGAACAAACACCAGCAATGCAACAACAGTGGATTTCCGGACCGGAGTACCTGTAAAACAAGGGGACCAAGTCCAAGAGTCGCAACAGTGACGAGAGTGGGCAGGAGCCCAAGAAATGCCAGCTGAGGGTGCAAGGAAGCTGCCACCTGTTGGAAGAAGCTTAGAGTTCTGCAAGAACGAAGAGGACTAGGAACTTCCCCTTTGGAGGATGGATGTCCCACGTCGTGAAGAAGCTTGCAGACGTGTTCCCACGCAGAAACACCACAAAGAAGCCTTGCTAGCTGCAAGGGTCGCGGTTAGGGTTTTTGGATGCGGCTGTGGCCCAGGAGGGACCAGGATGTCGCCACTTGGATGAGGACACAGAGGGGGGCGCCCAGCAAGTCAGGGAGCCCTCACAGAAGCAGGCATCACCCGCAGAAGTACCTGAACAGGCACTTAGAAGAAAAGTGAACCAGAGTCCACCCGGAGTCACAAAACGGAGTGCCACGACGCCGGAGGACAACTTAGAAGGTTGTGCACTGCAGGTTAGAGTGTCGGGGACCCAGGCTTGGCTGTGCACGAAGGAAATCCTGGAAGAGTGCACAGGAGCCGGAGCAGCTGCAGGTCATGCGGTACCCAGCAATGCAGTCTAGCGTGGGGAGGCAAGGACTTACCTCCACCAAACTTGGAATGAAGAGTCACTGGACTGTGGGAGTCACTTGGACAGAGTTGCTGAGTTCCAGGGACCACGCTCGTCGTGCTGAGAGGGGACCCAGAGGACCGGTGATGCAGTCTTTTGTTGCCTGCCGTTGCAGGGGGAAGATTCCGTTGACCCACAGGAGATTTCTTCAGAGCTCCTGGTGCAGAAAGGAGGCAGGCTACCCCCAGAGCATGCACCACCTGGAAACAGTCGAGAAAGCCGGTAGGATGAAGCAATACAAGGTTGCTAGTAGTCGTCTTGCTACATTGTTGCGGTTTTGCAGGTGTCCTGAGCAGTCAGCGGTCAATCCTTTGGCAGAAGGTGAAGAAGGAGATGCGGAGGAACTCTGGTGAGCTCTTGCATTCGTTATATGGTGAGATCCCCAAAGCAGAGACCCTAAATAGCCAGAAAAGGAGGCTTGGCTACCCAGGAAGGAGGATTGGCTACCAAGAGAGGTAAGAGCCTATCAGAAGGAGCCTCTGACGTCACCTGCTGGCACTGGCCACTCAGAGCAGTCCAGCGTGCCACAAACACCTCTGTTTCCAAGATGGCAGAGGTCTGGGACACACTGGAGGAGCTCTGGGCACCTCCCCTTGGAGGTGCAGGTCAGGGGAGTGGTCACTCTCCTTTCCTTTGTCCAGTTTCGCGCCAGAGCAGAGCTGGGGGATCCCTGAACCGGTGTAGACTGGCTTATGCAGAAATGGGCACCATCTGTGCCCATCTAAGCATTTCCAAAGGCTGGGGGAGGCTACTCCTCCCGAGCCTTCACACCTATTTCCAAAGGGAGAGGGTGTTACACCCTCTCTCAGAGGAAGTCCTTTGTTCCGCCTTCCTGGGCCAAGGCTGCCTGGACCCCAGGAGGGCAGAAACCCGCCTGAGGGGTTAGCAGCAGCAGCAGCTGCAGTGGAGACCCCGGAAAGGCAGTTTTGCAGTACCCGGGTTCTGTGCTAGAGACCCGGGGGATCATGTAATTGTCCCCCCAATGCCAGAATGGCATTGGGGTGACAATTCCATGATCTTAGAAATGTTACATGGCCATGTTCGGAGTTACCATTGTGACGCTGTACATAGGTAGTGACCTATGTACAGTGCACGCATGTAATGGTGTCCCCGCACTCACAAAGTCCGGGGAATTTGCCCTGAACGATGTGGGGGTACCTTGGCTAGTGCCAGGGTGCCCACACTAAGTAACTTTGCACCCAACCTTCACCCGGTGAAGGTTAGACTTATAGGTGACTTATAAGTTACTTAAGTATAGTGGTAAATGGCTGTGAAATAAGGTGGACGTTATTTCACTCAGGCTGCACTGGCAGGCCTGTGTAAGAATTGTCAGAGCTCCCTATGGGTGGCAAAAGAAATGCTGCAGCCCATAGGGATCTCCTGGAACCCCAATACCCTGGGTAGCTCAGTACCATATACTGGGGAATTATATGGGTGTACCAGTATGCCAATGTGAATTGGTGAAATTGGTCACTAGCTTGTTAGTGACAAATTTGGAAAGCAGAGAGAGCATAACCAGAGGTTCTGGTTAGCAGAGCCTCAGTGAGACAGTTAGGCATCACACAGGGAACACATACAGGGCACATACTTATGAGCACTTGGGCCCTGCCTGGCAGGGTCCCAGTGACACATAGACTAAAACAACATATATACAGTGAAATATGGGGGTAACATGCCAGGCAAGATGGTACTTTCCTACACTTATATTTTCTTAAATGCTTCAAGATATTTCTCACCATTACAGAGTTCCTTCTAAGACACAGACCAGTGACTAGTGGGGTCTTTCATTTTGGGCATGCATCAGCAATCAACTGGATATTTGTAATTCCTATGCTGCATGACGGTCTGTGTGCAGCAGTGTTGCTGCTTGGGACCATCTTTGAAGTTCTTCTAAGTAGATTTTTCAGATTATGGTGTAGCAGCAGATTCAACTGACTCCCTCAGCTTTATTAGTTCTTCACATTCTCTTTTTTTAAATAAATCGTTTTATTAGTTTCAACCACAACAGAATCAACCACATCACAGAGACATTAAATCCTGACCTTACATAATGACTTGTCTTATATCCTCCTCTCCCCATCAGAAACCCTTCCCCCTTGATGTGTCTCCTTAATATCCGCTTGGAGTCCCACATTTCACAAGTCCCTGTTGTCTCTTGTCACAGGTTATGGCAAATGTCTCCTCTATATCCATTTCAGTGTCCCTAAATCTTTGTCCACTTACGTGGGCAGACCGGTCCCCATTATATCACTTGTTCTGCCAGCATGCACCAATCTATGTCTGTTTTCCAGTCTTTCAGTTGGGGCGGTTGACTGGATCCCCACAATCTGGTTATGTTTCTTTTTACAACGGCCTATCCCAGTGTCACACATATAAGGTGCATGCGAGTCAATTCTGTCCCCCCCATACATTCAGTAAGCACAATTTTGCAGTTTGGGTAACATTAATCCCAAACACAACATTCAGGCATTCAGTTACCCACCCCCCACCCTCAGAATGTTTGTATGTGGGGATAGGTCCAGAGTGTGTGAAAGTAGGTTCCCTCCTGGCCACAAACCCTCTTGCACATGGAATTTACTGTTTTACCCATTTTGGCCAATGTGGTGGGAGCGTAGTATGTACGATGCAGTATTTTTAGTGGAACCAATCTTAATACTGATCTATAGCTACAACTCTCTAAGAGAGGCGAGGGCCTCTCGCCATTCGTCATCTTCTATTTCCCCCCAGGTTGGCCGCCCATCATTCTCTCAAAGGTGTCAGTCTATCTGGCATATTATATAGTATTTTCTTGTAAGTCAGTGAAGTGGCTTTTCTAGGCATTTGCTCGTCCAACAGCTTGTCCTCTAAGGGGGCAGAGTCCGGTAGTATTGCAGCTTTTGGCAGCACTGATTGGAGTGCGTGCCTGATTTGTAAATACCAAAATATTTTGGTTGGAGCCAGTTGATACTCCTGTTGTAGTTCAGAAAGGTGACCACATCTCCCTGCTGCCATAATTCCCTCACTGTGAAGATGCCCAGCTGGTTCCACTTGGCAAAGCCCAGGAGGTGTCTCATTGTTCCCAGCATCGCTGAGCCCCAGAGTGGTGTTGCTGGTACCATTCCAGCTCAGTTTTTGTGTGGTTGTGTGCCAAAGATCCACTACTATTTTCGTGGGTCCCTTGAATCGCCCACTGTGGTGAGGTGTGTAAAGAGCTCTCAGGAACCCCCCCCCCTCCCCAGCTATATTTGCCATTTATCAAATCGATAGGCAGGTTCATCTGAAGGGCCATAGATCCAGCCGTAAATGGTGGATAGTTGAGCTGCCCAATAATATTTTTGGATGCCTGGCAGGGCAATGCCACCATTGTACCAGCTCCTTGTCAGTTTGTGTTGTGCGATGTGTACCGGGCCCCCGTCCCAAAGCAGTGTGCTTATTTCCTCCTCAATATCTCGAAAGTATGACCCAGACACCAAGTATGGAGTGTTGTGCAATAAATATAAAAACCTGGGCAATTACATCATTTTGAAGAGGGCCGCTTGGCCAAGTAGTGTCAATGGGAGAGACCTCCAGTGTCAGACATCTCTTTTTAGCCATTCCATAGGTGGCATCAGGGGCCGTGGTATGGAACAACCCCAGATAGTGGAATCCTTTCATGGCTAGAAGCACTCCACAGTCAGGCAGCAAGCACGGTGGGTCTCCCCATAGAGTGTAGATTTGAAATTTCCCCCAATTTATCGTGTATCTAGAATATTGACCAAAAGTGTGTAATATCTGCATTAGTCTTGCTAGTGTAGATTCTGGGTCTGCGACGGTGAGTAAGACATCGTCCGCATAAAGTGAGATTCTGCCCTCTCAGTTTTCTGACCAACATAAGCCTCTGACCAGGGGGTCCTGACGTACCCAAGCCACCCAAGGTTCTAGAGCCAAAGTGAGTATGAAAGGGGAGAGGGGGCAACCTTGATGGGTGCTGTGCTGCAGTCGGAAAACCCTTGAGATACCTCCATTTACTTTCATTTGCGCCAGAGGTTCAGCATACAGGACTGGCACCCACAATACAAATCCTGGGCCAAAACCCATCCGAATCAGAACCTCAAATGAGTGTGCCCACACCATGGAGTTGAATGCAATGCAGGCATTCAAAGAAAACACTAGGGCTCACTCCTGCAAGTTTGGAACTCTACTGAGTACCCTGTGGAAGAGTTTTTCACATTCTTGTTTCCACTGATTATCCCATCCACAGTTAATTAACTTTTTACGGGGACCACCAGCCTGCCACAGAATATTTTTTCCTATTTGTCTTCACAATGATTTCAGTTGATTCAAAGGAACAAGGAGCTTCCAGATGTTGATTTTGTTCCATCTGAATATCTGTTTGCTATTAATGAATCATGGTCACTATCGATTCATCTTAGAGTGCTCATGCCAGGTTTCCATATTCATAAACATGTATGCTATCACGCTAGTAAATTTGCATTGTGCTGGACAATCCAAAACAGTGCAACCATTCAGGGACCATACTTCAGTTCTGAGCAACAGTTGACTTAAAGAGCTATCCACTTGGTGGTTCTTAATTTAGGTGCATCTAGTTGAGGAAGACCCCACACAATCTCTTGCATGCACATTACTGGATCCACCATCATCATATCAGGGCCAGTATTGAAGTCTCCACAGGCAATTATAGTGTGGGAACTGCTAATTTTACTGCTTGAATTCTCTAGATCCAGGAATTTGATTTGTGCGCTAGTTATATGCCTTTCAAGTTCCTTGACATGGGCTAAATAGTTTTACAGGTTGCTTGGTGGAAGGTAAATGTGAAAAATATTGATTGTCATCTTTCATTATTGAATCTTACATGCTGGATTTTATCATTAATTTTATAATTGTTCAATTTAGCTGCTCAAGTGTTAGTTCAAATCCAAATTGCCAAACTACTCTTTAGCCTTCCTTTACCTTCTTTCACAGCTCTAGTGCCAAACGTTACATATCCACTAAATCTAGGTTTTCCAGAGCCCAGGTATCCTGGAAACAACAAATACTGTTGGTTGTGATAAATGAAACAGTGTTGAGATTATCCAGTTTTGGCCTCAGTCCAGCAATGTTCCAATGAAGTATCCGTCCAAACCCTGTCTGATCTCAACAGCTGTCTGGGCCTGAGTCAGTATAACTTAGTTGATGGGGAGATTTCAAAGATTAAAAGATTTCATGAATACAGTAGGATAGGGTTCTGGATTCCCTTGAGTTACTAAAATGGTCCTGTGTTCCATAATAGAGTTTTATGACAACACTACATTTGCTAAAAGTGTATCAGACCATCATGTTATCGTTGTTTTTAATTTGTCTGCTTGGGGAATTGGTATAAAACCTACCCTGTATAGGTCATGCCCTTTTACTTCTGATAGGCCTGGAAGTGAGTTAATAACTTTTATTAAGTTGGCTTTGTCTAAAATATATTGGAGTTCCTTTGAATAATAGAGAGCTGTAAATTAAATAACTATTTTTTTACTGATATTAGAGGTTGCCTTCACTTTCTTCGAAAAGTGAGGGTTGATTGTCCATGGATCAGTAGTGCAGATAAGAATTCATTGGATCGCTGTTAAGGATCCCGCTAGGCATTTGTGCATCTTTTGCTAATTAATTCACATTTGCTTGCCTGTAAGCTTCTGCAAGTGCTTGACTATCAATTTCCAGCCAATAGTATTGCTGAGTAGGAGGCTGAAATGACACCACAGCACCTGTGTTTATCAGACCAGATACTTCTACTTGTGAGTGAGTGCCATCATCTGACTTGTTATAGGTGCTAATGCAAAAAGTATTCTCATTGAATGCAGCCATTTCCTGACTCTGGGGCAGTTGTAGGTGAGCACTCAATGTAGCAGTGCTCACAGTTTGTCATGGGTGGACATTCAGTGTTGTGTAATTACTTCTTATTTCGAATTTAGAAAATTCTGCAAGGGCAGCAGGCCCACAGAGCATATTAGATTGAAGGTCTTGTCAAGGAGCAACTGAAATATTGGCTGACTATTGCTACTTTGACAGGACATGGATTTATCTGCCTAGGTAGAATTTGCAGCCGATCTTCAGTGTCTCTGGCATTGTGCACATTAAGGGTGGGGAAAGTCTTCAGCTTTTCAGGGGCAATAGTAATGGCATTGATGGAGAGTTTAGCAGGTCTCTTGGACAGTGCGGAGTCTTTGCGAAGTATTAGCCTTGCATGACATGTCACATTTTAATGGGGGGGGCAGAGAAGACTGACAGTAATGGATTCCCAGCAGCTATTCTGCCTTGGTGTATGCTGTGTCCTCTCTCTTGGGACTCATGGACTTCAGAGGCTGGTGAAAGACTCTCTGGTGTATTTTCCCTTAGCAAGTGGCGTGTGGCAGGGGTGTGTATTAGTACCCCTTCTTTTTGTTCTATACATAAATTAAATAAATGCCAGTCTATCTAATTCTACATTGGACAAACCAAAAATTGCCAACTCAGCCTTCCTGGTTTTACTGTATGCTGATGACTTCTGCTGGCCAGAAACCCTTGCGCATTACTGAACCTAGTTGATGCTTTTTTAGATATAAACACAAACTCTGGTAAATCTCATAACATGGCTTCTGGGCCTGGTAGGAGAACAGTATCAGTTCTGCAAGTGGGCGAAAATTCAATTAGTGCTGTCGGGAATTTTTGTTACCTAGGTTTGGATTTTTCTTTTAGTAATTCCTGGGTGACACAGGTAAACATAACCCAGCGGAAACTAGCAAGGTCCGCGGGTTCCCTTTTAAACTTAGTTTAAAAAGACAGCAGGTCCACAATTTCTCCTTTTATTGAAGTCTACAAAATGCGATGTATTCCTACAGCTGTATATAGCCCCGGATTATGGGGGTATCAAAATTCTACAGCTGTACAGCTGGAAGAAAATATTATTTTTAGACGGCTGTTAAACCTTCCGCCCATGAGCGCACATTTTATCTTACATTCTGAATTGAATTTAGAGTATAGCTCAGATACTTTAAGATTGGCGCCACTCTTGCTCTTGGTGAGCGTGTAGTGTAATAAAGAGGCTTGTTTTAACAGGGAAATAATAATGGATTGTTTGAACCTAGACAAAGGGACTACCATTCCCTGGTTGAAGTATATAGGTAACAACAAACACTGGCTTATTCTCAACATTAGGTCGATCAATGTTCCTAAGCCAATGTTCTCACATAGACGTGGACTAAGCTTGAGAGACTTGTTGGTACATACATATCCCCGAAAAAAGAGGGTAGACAGGACAGATGGGCCTAACACATTACCCCTGTTAGCAGGCCATCACCAGTGCGGGGGCTGTAGTGTTTGCCACCTCACAAAAGTCACCAAAACCATAATTTTCAATGATAACACAAAATGAGACGTGAGGGAGTTCACTAACTGTAACTCGCAACGACTGATATACCTAACAACATGTCCCTGCAACTTACACTTTGTGGGAATGACCACTCGCAAAATCAAAACAGAACACCGCAGTAATCTTAGATGCAGACGAGCTACCACTAAGATGTCAACCTACTACATAGACAAGAGTCATAGAGTACAGGACTACCAGGACTACCAATCGGTCATTCTAGAACACCTAAAAGACACGACCAACTGTGAATCCACACTTTTTGAAAAGCAACAGCTTTACTGAGAACACTTGTTAAGGGACTGAACAAAAACATCCCGTGGGGCCAGTTGACTCCATAATAGCCTCTCCCGCAGTGTGAATCCTTGACCCTTTTTGGCTACAGTTCATCGGCAGTAGAGGTCGTAAAAAGGTTTCTATAACATCTACTAGACACTGTAGAAACTTTTCACTGCACTATACTGTTTTGTTTTGTCGCAATAGGTATGGCCATCTCCGCATGATTACAAAATGCCTTTTTGAAGCACGTTATAATATACAAACAACATTTTGTTGGGGGCATGTAGATTCTAACTGCAAGTTCCGCCATACCAGTATTCAAAATGCCAGAGTGACCAGCTCCTTTTTTTGCTGTTTCTTCCCATAGTTGACACTAGTGCCAGTCCAGTGAAACGGGCACCTTTCTAACCACCTATTTCGTAGTGGGGTCTTTGTGAAATGATAAGAAGTGCCAAGGCCGTCTGCCATTTTTTAAAAGTTAGCGGTCTGGTCGTCCACCCCAATGAGCCTGTCAGAGTGCCACAGCATGTCTTTGCAGACGTGGCAGCGTGTCTGAGCATGTTACGGAGAGCATGCCTATCGTGTACAACTCCCAGCCCTTTTCTCCACATTATAAAACTTACCGTGCAAGATTGAGAAAGCAATATGTGGACCCCTGCAAGGACACTTGTAGGTCAGAGAGCGGGAGTGGGGTTATGGCGGAGTGAGTATTGCCTCTGATTTCATTTACTAGCATGGGAGTGGACTGCCAGGAGCAGTAACTAGAACGCCATATTATATTTGATCTCCCTTTTTTCAGAGTGTGACTACAAACACCCCCCCCCCCCCCCCCCCCCCCCCGGTGGATCCGTGATTTCTGGACACATGTGCTTTATGTTGTTTGTCATGTGTTGTACCAACGTATACAGGCATTTCTGATTGCAATAACAATAATAGATAAGGATCATTGAAGGAAGTCAAGCAGCATTATTTCCTGAATGCTGCAGGCACAGTTTGAGTTATTGTATGTTAATTGTTTGCACAGCATCCTGTTGCATGTAATTAAGCCATGATACTGCCAAAAGTTGGGCAAGCTAATTCTCCCTTTATGTCTCCACAGGTAATTGACAGCACTACAAGAGCTAGGTGCAGTATATCATATAATTAGCATGCAAGGGTCGTGTATAGGCACATTTTCCTTTAAGGATTGGCACCAAGGAGTCATCCTTAGTCCTGATGATAAGCCTAGGGGTAGGCTTTGAAACATATAGACTAGGAAGGCAGGTACATAATATACCCCTCTTCCACTTACCCTGTTTTTAATCATACCACCACTAGGTCAGGTATCAAAATATTGATTTCCCTGGTAGACAGGTATTTTTAAACTTCTCTAGACCCCCTCACTCCTATTTACTTCCACCTCAGGTTATATATATATAAAAAAAAAGTGCTCCCACGTTATTTTAATCATACCACCACTAGGTCAGGTATCAAAATATTGATTTCCCTGGTAGACAGGTATTTTTAAACTTCTCTAGACCCCCTCACTCCTATTTACTTCCACCTCAGGTTATATATATAAAAAAAGTGCTCCCACGTTATTTGTTGTTCGCAGCATGCCTCGTTCCACAATGGAAAAAGATGCCACCAAAGGGTAACCCTGGTGTTTGAGGGTTTCCTTAGGAAAACTATAGTTTTCACATGATTATCATGTGGAGGGTTTCTCCTTAGAGCTGGACTGGGCTTCTGGGTTATGTTACATCTATTTTAGTTGACTGCATAGTTAGTGCAGTAGCTGCAACGTCTAGGATCTTGCACATTGTGGTAATAATTGTTGAAATTGGTTGGGCCTGAGGGGTCTCAGGTCTCCTTTCCCCACAATCACTAAGAAATACGTTGCTCTTTTATACAGTAGAAGGGCCAGATGACAGTTATGTACTGTACACACACACATTGGGCAAAGGCAGGGCTCAGGTGGAGAGCAGTAAGTGACTACTATGCGGAAACAGGCCTATTGCAGCCCACCACACTTTTTGCCCCCATTTGGGCTGATGCTGCTGTTTCGACTCTGAGAATGCCTGCTAACCAGACCTCAGTGCCAATGTTCTAATCCCTTACAAAATGTATGTTGAATTGTCTATGCCCAAATGACATATTCTGGCTTACTTATAGTATATGGTGCCAAGGATATGTGAGTTAGAGTGTCTACCCAGGGCTGCCGTACTGATTGTGCCAGGCTGTGCACCACAACGTACAAAATGGCTCCCAGCCTGCCACTGAAGCCTGGAAGAGCAGTTTTAAAACTAATGGCAAATAGCCTATTTCCCTTTACAATGTATGTTTATTTCCTCCCCTTAGGAAGGCCTATAGAGTTCTAGGGCAGGGAGCTTTATCAATAAGTAGGACATGTACTTTCAATGTGTCTTAGCAGCAAAATGTCCAAATTGTTGTTTTGCTGTGGAAATGTTAGTAGTTCCATTGGCTAACACAGAGCTATCAGCTGGCCCCTCAGTCCTGCTAACTTCAGAATGAAACTACCAAGATGGGTAATTTAAGGTATTAAATCAATCATGCCATTAAAATAAACTTGATGCCCAAGTTGAACATAATGCCACTTTTAAGAAAATGCTACTTTTAGAAAGTTGCCACTCTCTTGCTCAATTTGTTCAGTGGCCTTGCACAGTTGCTGGCCAACCAGAGAGCCTTCTGTCCCCCTGGGGAGTAGTGTGAACGACTCCCAGGCAAAGGAACAATATGAGCCTGCTACAGAAAAAAACATCCAGAGTGTTGGCCCAAAAGCTTCAAAGATGAAACTGCCATTGATTGGCAAATGGCAATCACACTCCTGAAGGGGTGTCTCTTTGGTCAGGTAGACAGGCTGACGGTGGGAACAGAGAAGGAAGACCAGTGCCCAAACTGTTTTTTCCAGTGGCATGTAGCCCACATTTAGCCACACCTCTAGGGCAGGCTACCAAGCTCCTGATATCTAAGGGAGGGTTCAGACATCTGGAAGGTGGGCAGAAGAGTGTACTTAGGGATTGCTAGATGCTGCACATAGCCGGACGTCATCACAGGGTAGGAGGGATCCTGGTTGCCCTTTGGCTAGTGACAGTATATTCCCTTATGTCACTTTCTGGGCATAAACATGGCACCCTGATACTCAGATCACAACGCAACTGGAGAAAGGGCCGAAGAAGGACAGCCCTGCTGACCCTCGACCTGGCAAGCGAACCTGCACGACTGCTGGACTGTACCTGCCGCACCTTGGGCTAGCAAAGAGAGAGTTGTGCCTGTGGCTTCTGATTCATGTAAAAGTCACTCCTAAGCCCCAGACCAAGGAAGTGACTCCAAGGATCAGTTGGCAGGCCCGCTGGACCCAGCACCAGACCATCAAAGTTGAATAAGCACACTCCTGCAAGTCAGTAGCCACATTCTTCGATCCTTGATGGCTAAAAGTTTCAGTTGAGTCTGATAGACCCAGGAGTTTCACCTGAGCCCAGATTAGTTGCCAAAGAGGGACACCAGCCTTCACCAAAGGATACTGCTGGGCCCTCTGTGTATGGTGATTGGTAGCCCAGCAGCAGCTGGTCTTCTACTGGCTCAAAGAGGACTTTGAGTGATACCGACCCTTGTGGCCAAAGTCACTCCACCTTACCCTTGGATGAGGAATAACCGTAAGGACATCCCTGTCTGCTGCACAGCACCCAGAGCATCATTCAGCATCATTCAGCATCCTCAGAATCCTGCATCCTGCATCCCCAGCATCAGGACCACTCCATTGAAATCTAGGGCAGATTTGACCTAAAATGTA
This sequence comes from Pleurodeles waltl, assembly GCF_031143425.1. NCBI lineage: Eukaryota > Metazoa > Chordata > Amphibia > Caudata > Salamandridae > Pleurodeles > Pleurodeles waltl. Next base: position 479,359,238 of record NC_090449.1, on the reverse strand, counting down.
GAACTGGACAAGAGGCTGCTTTGGTGACCAGGTAACTGTCCAAATACTCCTTGGCACTCTGACTTTCTCCCTGCCAGAAGTAATTGCCCTATTCGGGCCAGAGTAGCCGAAAGTAACTCTTTCAAACTTTTCAAAAGTTTCTAAACTTTTAGATTACCAATGTTTGTTTGCACTTTGAACATAAAAGCTGAGATTTACATTTTATAAAATGCATAAAAATAAAATCTATTTCTGTTTCTATAATTTGGTATTGGATTTCTTTAGTGTTGTGTGACTTTCTTATTTCGTTGTTTGGTGCTCCTCTATGCTTTACATTTGTTCCTTTTGTTTAAGCTTTGCTGCTCAAAGCCACAGCTACCCAGAGTTGGGCTAAAAGTTTTGCAAATCGTCCTGACTGCCCCCAAGATGTTTTTGTGATTGCATCAGACAGTAAAGTTGCACAACTATCCCATGTAATACACCACAATCCTCACATCTACCCACTCAAGTAGTTGGTCATCTAATTTGAAGAATTGAGATTAATGGAATGAGGTGTTACTCTCGAGGTGCCATTCTAGATTGCAGTTACGGCTTGATATATCTGACTTGTTGATTTTGGCCATCCAGAGATTCCCACCAGAGGGAGCTCCTACAATACTATTGAATGGGGCAGATGGAGAGCTCATTTTCTCTTGCTCCTATGTCTCGGCCACTCTTTGTATAACTGCTGTTACAATATTATTGGCCTACTTTGTGTGGTTTAGTTTTGGGCAACTGACTGCTGACTTGTAGAATCAGTAGGGTTGCACTGGCCCATCCTTATTGCAGGGATTTACATCTGCCATCAATGTCCTCGGCATCCTTGAGATCCTCTTTTTGAATTTCATTAGTGGATAGAAATATGTCAACTGAAGTTATTAAGCATTCTGTACTTGCATATAAAGTATTAATATTATTAGTTAGAAAAGCAAGATGTATTGTTTCGCTTCTGTTTTTAGTGTAGTAATAGTCAGTGATTTTGTTGCTTGCAATTCTATTACGAGCTGGTCTTATTCTCAAGCGGTAGGAGGGGTCCTCAAACATATACAGGGTGAGCGGGTTCCACAACTTGTGCGTGGTGGCAGCATCATCTATTGTGGCAGGTCCTTGTGAGATGTTAGAGGTAGCAGTAGACTGCATGACAGATAGACTTAACCGCCTTTTGATCACACAATGGATTTTTAATCTCTCATACTGCTGAGTTTGACTTAGTAGCATCCTTTAAGTCACATTTTAAAACCTGCCTGACAACAGTTCCTAATCTGCATGGAAGAATGGGGCTGTTTTTAGCTGGAGAAACATCCTTGTGTTTTTGTTAGATGTTTGCCATGGCTTCCATTGCCAGTGACCACATGGATGCAAACAACAGTTGGCTCTTGGCATTTGACACTGGTGCTGCCTTCACTAGGGAAGAGGGAGCACTACCCCCGACCCCCTACCCCCCCAAACATTTGAGCACACACCAGAGCAAACAACGCTGGTTAATTTCTTGACCACCAATAACCAGAGCTGTGGTGCGGGTGTGTTCGAGCAGCCACAATCCCACGAACCCCGGGTACAAGCAGACCTAGGCACTCCCACTATAGCATTGCTTACACTCTGACAGCCTACTATGAAGTCCTTCTCAAGGAACAACTTCTTGCTATCTTCGTCAGCAAGAAACACCTTACTTGTTCAAGGTTTTTCTCCTCGTACCACTTAGGTTTAGCATCCCTCCAGCTTTCAGGCTTGGCAGAAAACTTGGCGAAAACCACCAGCTTTGCCAGCAGGATGGCATTTTACTATTCCAAAGCTGTGATACTGTGTCTGGAGTGATGAAAGGCCTTTGTCATTTTCAGCTCGTGTGGATGGCACTTGCTAATCCTATGCTATAAGGTGCTTCTTTTTGCATGTTCACCCCCACATTTGTGGACTGATGCTGCTGGTTTTTCAACTCTGAGAGTGCACTGAGGCCTTCTAACCATACTTCAGTGCCAGTGTTTTTACCCTATGCAAAGTACATGTTGAATTGGATACACCCAACTAGCAAGGCATGACTTACTTATAAATCCCTAGTATATGGTACCCAGGGCATGTAAGACAGAGTGTCCACTCAGGGCTGCAGCACTGTTTGTGCCACCTTTCATGCGACAAGGTACAAAATGGGTCCTAGCCTGCCACTGCAGACTGGAAGGGCAGTGTTTTCACTGCCAGTTTGACTTTGCTATTCAGACCAATAGCAAAGCCACCTTTTCCCTTAGCAATATATAAAAGTCTCCTCTAAAGAAGGCCTATGGAGTCCTGTGACAGGGAGCTGTAAGGGAAGAGGCAAGGAAAGCACAGGCCCTACTGGGAGATGTGATTACCCCTGACAGTGGGAATGAGAATGACAATAACGATCCATTCACAAAAGGGGATCAGGAGAATGTGGTTCCCACAATTCGTTCAAGGCATTACTCTGTCTGGAAGTGCACGGAGCTTCACATCTGTGAGGAGACCTAGAAGTCCAGCATAGCCTCTTGGAGCTACAGGAGAGGAAACTGTCTCTGGAAGAAAAGACACTGGCCCTGAAGGAGAAAAGGGTCAAGCTGAGGATGAGACCCACAAGATTGGATCAGAGGGACAGAGGTAACTGCTGAGGGTGCCTGTGATCCCACATTGTCCAATATGTTTGTGTCTAAATACACTGAGGGGAATGACATAGATAAGTGGTTGACATCCTATGAGAGGGCACATAGGATAAGAAGGCAGGGTGCACAACATTGGGGGTCCTTACTATCGGAGCTCATTCCAACTGTAGGGAGAGACGGTTTGCTGACATAGGGGATGAAGTGGCAGAATCTTGCACTCACATGAAAGGTGTACTCATTGAGCCCTTTGTTCTAACCCCTGAAGAGTACAGACAAATGTTTAGAAGCACACAAAAGGAAGCAGCACAATCATGAGTTGATTTTGTAAATGCCTCTGTGAAGTCACTGGATTGGTGGTTTAAAGTTAGAAAGTTTGATAACTATTAGAACAATTCAGTGGTTGAAAAACACATTTTTACAAATTGTTCCTCAGGGAAGTTACACTAGCATCTGGCAGACTCTAAGCTATCTAGCCCTAGAGAGCTGGGGAACATAGATGAGTGGGCATGCACTAGGGTATCAAAGAAGTCCTCAGGTACTGAACACAAAAGGGGGGATGGGCCCCTTCAGGGAAAAGATGGGGGCTAAGTTTAAAAAGTCTAAGAAACCCAAAGAATCCCCAAAAGAAGCCCAAGGATGGAAGTCTAGAGCTGCATCCCATGCTAAGGGGAGAGGGTATCAGAGAAAGAATTATGACCCTTCATAGGCTGGGGTGTGCTTTGACTGTTGGCAGCCAGGGGACAAGAGAGGTGATGCAGCATGCACCAAAAGGTCAACCACTGGTGACACTCCCAAGGGGATTGCCAGTGTAGGGATGGGGTGGAAGTTCTCTCTAGGGATTGCAAAGGGTACCCTGCAGGCACTTTAGTTTCCTTGGGTGGTGAGAAAATTGAGACTTTGGCCTACCTGCCTGCCAGTATGGTAAAGTGCAGGCAGTGGCTAAAAATCAGTAGGGCTGAAGCTCAGGCCTTGAGGGATACATGAGCCAGCATAACCACGGTTATGGCCAAGCTGGGTTCCCCAAGCCAAATCTTACCAGATGAGGTACATGATATAGCTCTGTCAAAGTAACATCCCGTAGCCGTGGTCGACTTTGCGCGGGGAGAGGTTACTTGCCCTAAGAAAGTAGCTGTATCCCCTGCCTTCCCAGGGGAGTGTCTATTGGGCATGAACTTGAAACGTCTGCCTAGGCAGAAGTGGAGAGGACTCATGCAGCAATGCTGGGTCTCCCTTAGTGGATTTGTGTCCCCACTATAGCACGGAATGCCTTAAGGAAAAGAAAAGAGACTGTGGATCCTGAAACAGTGGACCCAGTCTCTAGTGACAAGAGAAAGGGCAAGAAGCCTAGGAAGGCTTTGGGGGCGTGGCTAGGCACCGATGGAATAGGAAGCACAAACCAGTGCTCCTACCAGGAATAACCCCATCTAACCTCTATAGAGCCGAAAGCAGAGCACCAAAGGGGCAGCGCAGCAGTGTTCATAAGATGGCAAACAGCAGCTGCATTGTGGCATTTGCAGATAAAGTGAGAGGGGCCTAGCATGGGTTCGTCAAGAATGCTAAAATGCTGGACCCAGGAGTTCATACCACGAACAGTTGAAGGAGATTGGCAGTGGTGAGTGTTCTGCTGAAGCACAGACTCCCTCGTAGATGAGCGGGAGGGGCAGATTGCAGGTGGCTGGCCCGGAAGAGAGAAAACTTTGAGAAGAGGCAAAGGAGCAGAACAGAGCAGTGCAGTGCAGTGAGGAGGAGGCCTGGCTTTGTGGAGGATAGTGGGTGAGCAACGATGCACTGAAGCTGCGAAATAGCCTTACTAATGGCTGAAAAACATGACGACTGAAAAGCACCAAAAAACGTCAAAGATGACCGTGACCTCCCTGATGGCTATTTTTTGAGGCTGGGAATGCTGAATCCCTTCCACCGTCCCAGATTAATGGCACAGACAATTAAGGGCGCGTTTGGTGTAGAGAGTGCTCCTGAGCTTCCAGGGGTATGCTGCTGCTGGAGTCTTCATTGCCTAGGCCCTGCAGTCTTTATCAGCTCACCGCATTCTCTCCCATGCAACATTGGAGCATGGTGATGAAGGGTATTTGGACATTAGTGCTTCCCCTCACAACAATATCGCTATGGCCGGGTTAGTGCTGTCCCGGCCAGCGGGGTCACCACAACCTGGTGGAGGATGAACACTGGTCATAAATAGTGCCCCACAACTTTCCCTTGAAGCCCCAGGTTTGAGAACTACTGGTGCACCAAGGGAGCCAGTATGGTTCCCTGATGAGCCTCACTGTTACCTTTAACCCCCCCTGGTGTCCATCATTCTATTCACACATCCTCGCCTGCAAAGGGAGTGACCTGGGAGCACTCTAGAGGACGTTTATACTAAGCTTTCTTACCTCCCACATCGATGAGTTGGCGGTCTCCTAGCCAACCGCCACCAGACAGAGAACACACTCCAAAACCCGAGTGACACCTTACTCCCTACTAACATGGGGAAGGTCACTTTCAAGATGAAACTGGACACTGTTGACACGACTATGGGGAAGGCTGCTGATTCCCCACGAGAAGGGGGAGCTATCTCAGGGCCTGGGGATCCTGAAGGTCCCACTCTGCAAGACATTCTGCAAGCCAAAACAGCTCCTAGAGAGGTGCTAGAGACCAAAGTAGACACCGTGGTGGTGGACATGGGAACCTTAGGGGACAACCACTGCCAACTGATAGAGTGAGTCACCATGGCAGAGAGAGCCCTCAGACTGCATGTCCAGTTCATCTGGGGACTCCAGTGCAGAACTGCCTGTGGTGATGCCTGGGACCTCCGATTAGATCATTTGATGCAGCAATTGTGTTGGTATTGTTGCAAAGTGTGATTGACGTGGTTCCTTATGTGGAGACCCCATCGGGTGGAGGGAGGATACCTTAATCCCCTGAGTTAGGAGCTTCTCCTTTCCTTTTGTTACTGTGTGGGGTTAACATGGTGCTGGGCACTGGACAGTCCCAGCCCCTTAGTTAGATTTCCACATGGGTTCACCCACGACTGATTGTGGTTCAATTGAATGTTTGGATGGGGGGAATCGTTGCCTACTTGTCCTGGGGAGTTGGAGTTGGCTTGCATGTTTGTTGGATGGGGAACATGAGTCACAACCCATTGGCTTATCTATTTCCACCTCAGCACTGGATGGCATGTTGTATTTCCAGAGACAGAAGTTGGATGCACTTATTTGAATGTAAATTTATGAGATGGTAACCCCCATGACCAATAAGCTCCTGTCATGGAACATTAGCGGGATGTACACTATCACCAAGTGTTATAAAGTGTTTTTCTATTGCAACAGAAGGGGAATCCATATCACAGTCCTGCCAGAGACACACCTAACAGTCAAAGATGGGACAGCATTGCAGAGGAGGTGGAGAGGCCAGGCCGGCTACACTGCTTATTCTGCTTATGCAAGAGGAACACTGATTTGGATACGTGCTGGAGTCCCTTTCCAACACACAGCAGCCCAGATTGACCCAGCGGGTAGATATGTGTTGGTGACAGGCCAGCTAGAGGGCCATGACATAGCTATCATAAACATATATGCCCTGAACACAGATGAAGGGATATTACTGGTAGGCCTGTCAGGGCCATTGGCCCCTTATCTGGTACAATCGATCACCATAGGGGGAGACTTTAACTGTGTAGCGGACCCTACTGTTGACCTTTCCCACCCTCCACTGAGGGACTCACCAGTGACCAGGACAACCCATCTGTTTGCGGATTGGCAGACCAAGTGGAGGCTAACAGACACCTAGTGGTAGACGCACCCAAATACACTCGACTATTCTTTCTTCTCGAGTCTCCAAGAATTACATGTGCACCTGGACACGTTTCTCTACACCCCTGATGTTCACCATCTTACTACAGGATATACAATACTTGGATCCTGTATATAAAGAAGTGATTAAGGCAATACTTTGAGGACAATAGTGGCACAGTATAATTCCCCCCAGATGGAGTAGGATGCCTTTAAGACGGTGCTTCCGTACTCACTGAAGGGGCAATAAATGCTTTCCTAGTACCATTACTTCTCCCGACTCTCACAATTGAGGAGGCAGAGGGTCTGGACGGGGATATTACCCTGCAGGAGATTCGAGCAGTGATAAAGAGCTTAGCAAGAGGCAAAATGCCTGCAATGGAAGGGTTCCCTGTCGAGTTCTACGCCATGTATATCAATAAACTAGCTCCCAAGCTGGTAGACCTACATAAATCAGCTAAAGATGCAGGATGTCCACCGAATTCCACCAGGGAGGTGCTGGTGGTGCCACTGTTGAAGCCCAAGAGACTGTCACGACTCACGTGCTGCTTGCGCCTGGAAACCGCAGATCTAGTGGCGTGGGTCTTGAAGGTTCGACTTTGGCCCAGAAAGGGGCGACTCTTTCTAGTAGCCACGGTGCTGTAGGCAATGGAACCGCCAAGAACAGACCGTGCCCTTTAGAAATAGTGCCAGAGGGAAAAAAACCCTAAAAGGGGAAAAAACCTCCAAACAGTGGATCCCTGAAACAAGAACAAAACCAGGAATCAAAAAGAAACAAAAATGCAGGTAAACACGAATTTGACAAGATTCAGAACCAAAAGCTAAGAATCAGGAGCGAAGACACAATCAGAGCAGATAGTGTTGCAGCGCAAGGAAAGGGAGAAAACAGAGCCCTTATATACCAAGAAACAGGAAATGACCAACAGGAAGTAAAAAGACACCATCTTAGATAGGGAAGAAGTACATAGGACAGAATAGAACAGGAACCATAGAAAATAGGGAACAAGGAATGCTGGGAAGAAAAAGGTAACATGGGAAGGGGGGAAAGACATAAAGAAAGGACAAGAAAAATGCCTCAGAAGCAAAGAAGAAAAAGAACAGGTAAGGAGGGGTCAGAGGGAAACAGGGACGCAACAGAAAGCAGAGCGAGGCCCCAAGTAAAATCTGGGGCCTCGCGCCGTACACAGAAGGCTCGGGACGCGCGGCGCGAGCCGAGCATTCGGCTCGCGTGGTGCGGCGCGACAGTAGGTCCCCCCCCCCCCGAAGGTCCAGGTTTGAAGGGAAACAAACAATGAAAACGAGAAAGCAGAAGAGGGGCGTGAACAGAAGATGCATCTTCCCAAGAGCATTCACTAAGAGGATATCCCTTCCAGTGAATCAAATACTGAAGACGTCGGTGAAAAAGGCGAGAGTCACAAATTTCCTGAACCTCATATTCAGGTACATCATTCACCAACACAGGAGGAGGACAAGGAAACTGACGAGAGAAAGGGTCAGGGACATAAGGTTTGAGCTGGGATACATGAAAGACCGGATGAATTTTCCAAGTATGAGGCAAGCGAAGACGAACAGTGACAGGATTGATCAACTGAAGAATACGGAAAGGCCCATAATAGCGAGGCGTGAACTTATTTAGAGAAAGGCGAGAGGGCAAAAATTTGGAAGAAAACCAGACTTTATCTTGAGGGTGATAATCTGGAGTGGGTCCACGTTTCTTATCTGCGATCTTCTTCATATATCTCTTGGTGTTCAATAAATTAGATCTAATTAGCCTATGGAGTTGCAGGAGATGTTTGAAAAAAGATGTAATTGCAGGCAGAGGAGAGGTAAATTGAGGAGAAGTAGGAAAAGAGGTAGGATGATAGCCATAGGAACAGAAAAAAGGAGTGACGTTGGAGGCACTATGGACAGTATTGTTGTAGGAATATTCAGCAATAGGAAGATAAGTGTTCCAGTTGCTTTGGGTGGAATTACAAAAACAGCGAAGGTATTGTTCTAATCCTTGGTTCAAACGCTCGGTTTGTCCATTGGTCTGAGGATGGAAACCGGATGATAGTGCTATATTGATATTTAGTGTCTTGCAAAAATATTTCCAAAACTGGGAAATATACTGAGGTCCCCTGTCAGATACAATGGTATGTGGAAGTCCATGGAGACGGAAAATATGGTCGATAAATATCTGGCTCAATTCTTGGGATGTAGGTAACTTCTTTAGGGCAGGGAAGTGAGCCATTTTAGTGAAAGAATCAACAGTGACCATGATAACCTGGTTTCCAGCTGATGGTGGAAGTGAACACATGAAGTCAGTGGAAATAGTATGCCATGGAGTTGGTGGAACCGGCAAAGGCTGTAGTAATCCTGCAGGTCTGGTACAGGGAATCTTGACTTGAGCACATATGGGACAAGCCTGAACGTATCTTTCGACATCTGATTTCCAGGTAGGCCACCAGAAAGATCGCGAAAGAAGTTCTTGTGTGGCCTTGATGCCTCTATGACCAGCAACCGGTGAATCATGGCACATCTGTAATGCTTTGTCTCGAACTCTGTTAGTAGGAAGGAATAACAGATTCTGATGATAATAGTATCCTTCTTTCTTGCATAAAAAGGTTCTTAATTTCTCTAATTCGCTATTAGACAGGCTGGAGTACTCCAGTTGTACCTCCTCCAGAAAAAATTGAGCAACTCCAATGATCTTACTAGGCTCCAGGAGAAACTGAGACGGGGAAGGAGTACAATCTGGATAACGGCGAGACAGAGCATCAGCCAGAATGTTTTGAGATCCAGGAATATAGGTGATGTAAAAGTCATACTGACTGAAGAAAAAGGCCCAACGGGCCTGGCCACTATTCTGGCATACAAAATTACGTAGACATTGCAGATTACGGTGATCTGTTCTCACCTCGAAAGGCTCCTTGGAACCCAACAGAAACTGTCTCCATTCGATGCAGGCTGTCTTCAGAGCTAACAACTCTCTTTCTAGTACTGAGTAATGCTGTTCTGCTGAAGAGAGAATATGGGACAAATAGAAAACAGGATGTTCAAGACCATCATCCTCTTGTAGTTGGAGTAAGACAGCTCCAATAGCTCTTTCGGAAGCATCGGTAACTACAATAAACTGTCTGTTGGTATCTGGGTGTCTTAAGATGGGAGCTTGAGTGAAAGCCTTCTTTAAATCTTGAAAAGCTGTTTCAGCCGCCTTAGTCCAGACAAACCCCTGTTTTAGATTTTCCTTCTTTAAAGTATGAGTTATATGGCTGGTCTGTTTAGCAAAGTCTTGAATGAACTGCCGATAAAAATTTGCTAATCCTAGGAAACATTGTGTTTCTTTAATAGAAGAGGGAGAAGGCCAATCGAGAATTGCTTGTATCTTTTCTTTGTCCATAGCTATGCCGGTGGGACTTAAATGATAACCCAGATATTTGACTTCCGTCTTATCGAACTCACACTTTTCGGGTTTACAGGATAGTTGATGTGCTCGGAGTCTTTGAAGGACTTGTTTCACATGAGAAGAATGGAGTTCGGGATGTCTGGAAAAAATAAGGATGCCGTCTAAGTAGATTACGACTGTCTGGTTCAAGAGATCGGAAAAAATTGAGTCCATAAATCTTTGAAATATTGCAGGGGCATTTGTAAGACCAAAAGGCATGACTTTGTACTCAAAATGACCAAACGGTGTCCTGAATGCTGTTTTCCACTCGTCTCCTTCTTTTATACGTAAAAGTTGGTAAGCTCCCCGAAGATCCAACTTGGTAAAACGTTGAGCCCCTCTGACTGCCTCTAGAATATCCTTGATGAGGGGCAAAGGATAACGATCCTTTATAGTTATTTTATTTAGGCCTCAAAAATCCAGGCAAGGACGAAGATCTTTGGTCTTCTTAGGTACAAAAAAGAGAGGAGCCCCTGCCGGAGAAGACGATGGAACAATGAGACCACTCTGTACATTTTCCTCCAGATACTCTTTAAGAACTTCCTTTTCAGGTTCCGTGAGAGAATACATTCTCCCAAAGGGGACGACTGTTCCAGGTTCCAAAGGAATAGCACAATCGTACTCTCGATGTGGAGGTAATACAGGTCTGGATGGTTTTTGAAACACGTCTTGAAACTCTAAATAATGTTCAGGAACTCCTTGGACAGTATTAATGGAATATTCAGTAGTACTCTTAATAGGTGTTACTCTGTTCGGTGACCAATATTTGTCGGAAGCAAAGCAGTTCTCTTGACAAAACTGTGAGGACAAGGAAATTGTCCGAGTTACCCAGTTCACATACGGATTATGTCTAGTAAACCATGGAATTCCGAGAATAATGGTATGGTTGGGAGATGAAATGAGATCAAAGGAGATGTGTTCTTGATGATTACCAAACTGTAAATTTAACATCAATGTTGTAGTATCGACTGGACCTGAGGATATCAAGGATACATCCACGGTGTGCACTTGTTCAGGAATGTCTTTGGGTTGTGTGGGAATCTGTTGATTAGTGGCCCAAGTCTTATCCATGTATATACCACTAGCACCACAATCTAATAATGCCATAGTTCTTTCTTGGCGGCCATCAGGTAGTTGTAATATGGCAGGTAACACGAACAAGTATGTTGTATTGTCATTAAATGAACTGATGGAAGGTATAGCCGATGATCCCGTCCCCTCCCTTCTTACAGAGGACGGGAAGTGGCGTTTCCCGAGGGTCTTGGTGGACGTACAGGACAGGTACGAAGCATGTGACCAGCAGAACCACAGTATAGGCACAATCCTTTCTTCCGTCTGTCTTCCTTCTCACTAGCGGAGAGCGGCCCTCGAGTAGTATCCACTTGCATGGGTTCCTCTTCTATGTCTCTAGCAGGGGGACGAGATTCCTCAGAACGAGGTAGATACATCCGTGAAGTGCTTGGCTGGGAAGATCCTCTACTCCTTCTCTTCTCCATTTGTCGTTCTTGAAGACGATACTCAATGGAAAGTGCTTGATCCATCAGGCCACGAAGATCTTCAACTCTGGTGGAATGTACTAATTCATCCTTTATTTCTTCCTTAAATCCTCTGCGAAACAAAGTTACCAGGGTACGCTCCACCCAAGTGGTCTCTGCCGCTAACTGACGGAAACGTGTAATATATTGAAGGACATCTTGGGAACCTTGCTGGATATCACATAATGCTTCCTCTGCCGAGGCTTCCAATCCTGGACGACTTAACATTTGTTTGAAGCGGGTCACGAAGGCAGAATAGTCCGACAATACCGGGTCGTTGGAGGACACCATCAGGGTTGCCCAGGCCAAGGCAGGACCGGATAATGCACTGATAAGATATCCCACCTTTGTCCTGTCATGAGAGAATTGGGTAGGTCGGAAGGCGAAGTACACCGTTAATGCATCCAGGAATTCACGCAGTTTAGTTGGTTCACCAGAGAAACGAGGAGTAGAGGCGGAGATAATCGGAACATCGCCACTGCGGAAGGCCAAAGCCTGTCGTAACACAGCATTCTCATTGCGCATTTGTTGCAATTCCTGAGCTTGTTGTTGAATAGTAGTCAAAAGAGATGGATCAGGATCTGCAGCAGCCGCCACTGTGTTATCCATGGTGTCAGAAGACGTCGGATTGGTTAGGCGCTGCAATCTGTCACGACTCACGTGCTGCTTGCGTCTGGAAACCCCAGATCCAGTGGCGTGGGTCTTGAAGGTTCGGCTTTGGCCCAGAAAGGGGCGACTCTTTCTAGTAGCCATGGTGCTGTAGGCAATGGAACCGCCAAGAACAGACCGTGCCCTTTAGAAATAGTGCCAGAGGGAAAAAAACCCTAAAAGGGGAAAAAACCTCCAAACAGTGGATCCCTGAAACAAGAACAAAACCAGGAATCAAAAAGAAACAAAAATGCAGGTAAACACGAATTTGACAAGATTCAGAACCAAAAGCTAAGAATCAGGAGCGAAGACACAATCAGAGCAGATAGTGTTGCAGCGCAAGGAAAGGGAGAAAACAGAGCCCTTATATACCAAGAAACAGGAAATGACCAACTGGAAGTAAAAAGACACCATCTTAGATAGGGAAGAAGTACATAGGACAGAATAGAACAGGAACCATAGAAAATAGGGAACAAGGAATGCTGGGAAGAAAAAGGTAACATGGGAAGGGGGGAAAGACATAAAGAAAGGACAAGAAAAATGCCTCAGAAGCAAAGAAGAAAAAGAAGAAAAAGAACAGCCGTACACAGAAGGCTCGGGGCGCGCTGTGGTGCGGCGCGACAGAGACTGGTTCACGACTCAAAGCTTATCGCCCATTGTCGATTCTCAACATCGACTACACGATACTCAGCCACGTCTTAGCTACCAGACTCCTTCCACTCATGACCAAGTTTGTCCAACCTGATCGAGCAGGGTTTATTCCCTGCCGCAACAAGGTGCTTAATATCAGGCGCCTTTTCACTTTGCTAGAGGATAATACATAAGATCATGGTAAAGCTGCGGTGTTTGCTGTTGATATAGAAAAAGCCTTTGACAGCTTGGAGAGGGACTTTCTATATGGCGAATGGAGCGCCTACAACTAGGATGCAGATTCTTCGCCTGGACTAGGTTGCCATACACAAACCCCACAGCCAGAGTCCGCATGGGCCGGTTCATATCTGAGAGTTATAAAGTGGGTCGCAGGACCAGGCAGGGGTGCCCCTTGCCACCCTTACTTTTTGCACTGGCCATGAAACCTCTGGCCAGCTATGCGAGGACAGGGGTCTGCTATCATGGCATAGCATTAGGGGCCATCACCACTGCATTGCCTTGTATGCCGACAACATAGTAATCTTCCTTTGGAATACCACAATGGACCTAGAGGGGGCTGGGCCCTGCCAGAGGAATTTGGATTGCTATCTGGACTGAGGTTCAATTGGCAAAAGTCAAGGCTGTTCCAGAGGATTACAAATTCCAAAACCCCTCTCCAGCCAATTCCCCCCCTCCGCGGGGGAATAGAGGTGTTACAGTGGGAGCATCGATGCCATTAATATCTGGGGGTCAAAATAATTCACGACCAGGCTGATCCCCTGGACGAGAATGTACAGATGGCCATTAGGGCACTTAAAACGAACATTGACTTCTGGAACACTCTTCCCCTATTGGTAGCGGGGCGAGTAGCACTGCTTAAGATTGTCCAAATTGCTATATTTCTTTGTGATGCTGCCGTTGTGGGTCCCATGTGCGCTGTTTCAGGAGCTAGAATCACTGCATTCTTATGGGGATTGAGCCACAGAAGTGTAGCACTATCCACATTATAGCACCCAGGGAATGAGCGAGGAATGGCTGTTCCTGGTTTCTAGTCATATTATCTTGTGGTGCAACTACAATAGCTCACACTATGGTTGGCGGGCAGGTAGACCCCAGACTGCATAATGGGGCAATTTGCCCCAGAGTTTCATCAACTTTCGGGAGTGTTACTGAGAAAGGGGCACCCCTTAGATAGTGATACCCATAAACTCTGAGTAATGTATGCTGCTGAACGGAATGCCTACAGAAGACACAAATGTGAGGTTCTTATTCACCCAAAATACCCATGACTATGATAGAATCCCTGCCCCATGGTGGTAACTGGGGAGGGTTGCCGGTAGGACGACAGCGAGGGCGTCAAGAATTGGGGATTTGTTCTGTGCTGAGGAACTTCTCACATTTGTGGACTTTCACTCGGAATTTGATCTCCCACAAGGCCACTTTCTATTCCACAGGGTGATGATGACCGCGATCCAAAAGCACTGCGGAACCGGCATATCAGACCTATGGTCTCATAAAGCTGCTAATACATTAGTTCATCTTCAGGCAGCGTCAAAGCGGTTACAGGCCTATATCAGGCAATTAGGAAAGGCATGCTACAGGGACTACTTAACCCCAGGGAGAATAAAAAGATATTTCAACATGGTCAGAACAACATATCCAAGATGCGGGGAGATGGAGGTGTAATTCCTGCACGTGGTGTGGAGCTGCCTCTTGCTGAATGATTATTGGAAAGAGATAATGACAGTGGTAGCTGATGTCACCTTGAAAGAAGTTCCGTGCTCCCTGTGACATTGCTTGTTGAGCTGGTTTTCACACACCGCCAGGACTAAGGTCATAAGTAGATTTCAAGACTTGGCCTTTATTTTAGTAAAGAGGGAAATTACTAGGCATTAGAAAGCCCCGGGAGTCCCATGTTACCACTTGGTGTAAGGAACTTGAGAGGTGGGCGGGATATGGGGGCGATGTGTTGTTGAGAGAAGCCAGACGGGGATGAGGTTCACTGGACACTGTCAGGGCCTGGGAGGCGCTAGTTGATTGCTTAAGGGATCCAGATAACCATTGCAGATGACAATCCCATGGGATCTCCGGCTCCAGCAACTACCAAGGACTGTCAATGTAAGCACAAACATATTCCTTGCAGCATGCCCTTCAATGACTCAACTACTGGCTGTGAATTTTAGGTTCCTCCTCTTATTTGTATATGATAGTGGTACGCTTATTGATGAGACTCAACTACCTGCTGTATGTATTTCTTTTGGTCATGTCTCTGGGAGGGGAGGGGGCAGGGAGTTTGGGGAGTTCAGATTAGGTTAATCCAAGAAAGAGTGGAAGGGCTTGAATAACCTTGTACACAATGCACAAATGTGCTTGTTTGATGATGCTACAAAACTCAATAAAGTCTGTTAAAAAAAAAAAGAAGCCTTGGATGGCTTCTGCAAAGAGTCCTCAGAACCAGAAAGAGCCCAAACCTCAGTGGGAGGGCGTCGTCTCTGAAGAGGAGGATGCTGCCTTGAGAGACTTGCCTGATTTAGCAGAACTTCAAGGAGCAGGTAGTCCTTCCAGAGAGTACTTGAGCCAGGGACGGACAACTTGTCCCACTCTTGAAAGCCTGAGACAGTTAGCTGTCAGACAGGAGGAAGGTGATGCCAGTGATACCCAAAAGATACACTGGGAGGAAGGAGTCTTGTACAGAGAGGCAAGGGACCCCAAACCAGGGGCAACTAGGACAAGGCTCTGACAAGACTGAGCTCATCATCTTCGGAAAAGGCCACCTCAGCTTGGGACGACTCTTAATGGTCCACATCCCTCAACGCCCCCCCTGAACCGACTGAGCACACCGCAACTTAGGAATCAAGGAATCATTCTCAACTCCTCCCTATCCATGGCCCGCCAGGTAAACTCTGTCGTCGCCTCCTGCTGGCACAGACTACGCAAACTTTGGAAGATCTTCAGATGGATCCCAGCAGACTGTCGCAGAACAGTCACCCACACCTTAGTCACTAGCAAACTCGACTATGGCAACGCCCTCTAGGCGGGGACCTCAACTAGGAACATCAAAACTTCTACTCATCCAGAACGCCGCCGCCAGACTCATTCTGGACCTCCCTCGCCAAGAACACATCTCCCAACACTGGAGGACCCTCCTCTAACTCACACGTACAAGGCCATACACAACGCAGGATCAGCCTACCTGAACCACCGCATCTCCTTCCACACCCCAGCCAGATCTCTCCACTCCACCCAGATGGCCCTGGCCAATGTCCCTTGCATCTGCAAAACCACAGCCGGAGGGCAGTCTTGCACCTACACTGCAGCAAAGAGCTGAAACAGCCTCCCCCTGCACCTCAGACAAAGTCCGTCGCTCACCATCTTCTGGAAGAACCTCAAGACGTGGCTCTTTGGATGAGTCCCATTCTGCTACCCCCCCCAGCACCTTGAGACCCTCACAGGGGAGTAGCCATACTTTACAAATATTGCTTGATTGATTGAGTGGTGGCCCTCCAACAGTACAGATAATTCCACCTTAACTTAGCCCATGACACCCCCTTGGCTGGGCATCTGGGGCAAACCTAAACCTGGGACATGTTAGTCAACTGTTTCTGTTGGTCCCAGATGTCAGTAAAATTGAAGGAGTTCTGTTGCTCCTATGTGACCTGCCAGGCCAGTGACAAGGCAGGTAGCAACCCAAAGCCCCCCTCATACCACTATCAGTGGTAGGGGTTCCCTTTGAGAGGGGTGGGGACTGATACTGTTGGTCTCCTAGATCAGCCTACTGCCTCAGTGCACAGTTCATTCTGGTGGTAGTGGACCATACCACTAGATCTCCAAAAGCCATACCTCTTAGGATAGTTACTGCCCCTGCAGTAGCTAGAACCTTACTTAGTATGTTTACTAGAATGTGCTTCCTTAAGAAGGTCATTTCAGATAGGGGCACATACTTCATGTCTGCCTGTCTAAAAGTGATCTGGGGTGAGTATGGGGTGACATAAGTGCACTACACCTTATCAAGAAGGAAAGGCCTTGTTGAAAGATTTAACAAGACCCTGAAAGTCATGATCATGTGTTTATCATAGAAACTCAGGAGAAGACAGGATATTCTTCTCCCATGCCTATTGTTTGCCTACAGGAAGGGTTCCTCAGAAGGGAGTAGGTTTTAGCCGTTTGGAACTGCTCTCTGGGCACCATGTCAGATGTCCTTTAAGTTTGGTAAGAGAAGGTTGGGATAGAACTCTCAAAGAGTTCAAACAGGATGTCCTAGATTATATACTAGGCCTTCACTCCAGTGTACACGAAAAAGGCAAACAAGAAATTGGAGGCCAGACAGTACCTTGTCAAGTACTGGTATGACTAAAAGGCATCTATGGTTGAGGATTAACCTGGACAATTGGTTTGGGTGCTGGAGTCTGTACCACCCAGAGCACTCCAATACAAATGGACTAGGCCTTGCCCTGTCTTGGAAAAGAAGGGAGATGTCACATACTTGGTGGATTTAGGTATCGCAAGGAACACTCATAGGGTGATACATGTGAACAAAGTCAATTTACATCATGACAAAGCAGACATTACCATGCTCAAGGTGACAGATGGTGGAGAAGAGGAAGAAAGTGACACTCTCCCAGAAATGATGTCTACCAGGGTCAAAGACGGTTCAGTGGAAGGAGTAGTACTCGCTCACTTTGACAGATCAGCAGCAAAAGGACTGTCTTAGCCTGCTTAGGCAGTTCTCTGGGTTATTTTCCTTGAACCCAGGTCTGACAACATGATATGCCCATGATGTGGACACAGGTGACAGTTCACCTATCAAAATTAAGATTTACAGCCTGTCAGACCAAGTCAAGGCTAGCGTAAAAGCAGAAGTTCCTAAAAATGCTTATGTTAAGGGTGACTGAACCCTCTAATACTCAGTGGGCCAGCCCAGTTTGTTCTGGTGCCCAAAGGTAATTCCAAAGGCAAAAAACCTGAGCTAAGATTTGATTTTGTGTGGTGTAGGAGGCTGGCCTGGCTTGAAGTGGGTACCAGAGGTACTTACACCTTGTGCCTAGTCCAGTTATCCATTATTAGTGTAGAAGAGGTGTTTCTAGCAGCTAAGGCTGATAGAAGGTAGATATGGCAAAGCAGCTTAGGCTGAACTAGAAGACACGTAAAGCTCCTACTATACCACTGGTGTCTTATGCACAATATCATAAGAAAACACAATACACAGAATTACTAAAAATAAAGGTACTTTATTTTTATGACAATATGCCAAAAGTATATCAGTGAGTACCCTCAGTATGGGGATAAGTTATATACACAAGATATATGTACAGAAACCAAAATTATGCAGGTAATAGCAAGAAAAGTAATGCAAGCAATGTAAAGTTACAGTAGATTGCAATAGGAGCACATAGGTATAGGGTCAACACAAACCATAAACTCCAAAAGTGGAATGCGAACCACAAATGGACTCCAAACCTAGGTGAGCTTGTATAGGGTCGCTGGGACTGTAAGAAAACAGTAAGGGTTAGAAATATAGCCCACCCCAAGACCCTGAAAGGTAGGTGTAAATGGCACCTACTACCCCCAGAGAGCACATAAGTCATGATAGGGGGATTCTGCAGGAAGAACAAACACCAGCAATGCAACAACAGTGGATTTCCGGACCTGAATACCTGTAAGACAAGGGGACCAAGTCCAATAGTCGCGTCAGTGTCGAGAGTGGGCAGGAGCCCAGGAAATGCCAGCTGAGGGTGCAAGGAAGCTGCCACCTGTTGGAAGAAGCTTGGAGTTCTGCAAGAAAGAAGAGGACTAGGAACTTCTCCTTCGGAGGATGGATGTCCCACGTCACGATGAAGCTTGCAGAGGTGTTCCCACGCAGAAAGACCGCAAACAAGCCTTGCTAGCTGCAAGGGTCACAGTAGAGGTTTTTGGGTGCTGCAGTGGCCCAGGAGGGACCAGGATGTCGCCACTTGGAGGAGGAGACAGAGGGGGCGCCCAGCAAGTCAGGGAGCCCTCACAGAAGCAGGCAGCACCCGTAGAAGTACCTGAACAGGCACTTGGAAGAAGAGTGAACCGGAGTCCATGCAAAGTCACAAAAGGGAGTCCCACGACGCCGGAGGACAACTCAGAAGGTTGTGCACTGCAGGTTAGAGTGTCGGGGACCCAGGCTTGGCTGTGCACGAAGGAAATCCTGGAAGAGTGCACAGGAGCCGGAGCAGTGCAAATCACGTGGTACCCAGCAATGCAGTCTAGCGTGGGGAGGCATGGACTTACCTCCACCAAACTTGGACTGAAGAGTCACTGGACTGTGGGAGTCACTTGGACAGAGTTGCTGAGTTCCAGGGATCACGCTCGTTGTGCTGAGAGGGGACCCAGAGGACCAGTGATGCAGTCTTTTGGTGCCTGCGGTTGCAGGGGGAAGATTCCGTCGACCCACGGGAGATTTCTTCAGAGCTCCTGGTGCAGAGAGGAGGCAAGCTACCCTCAGAGCATGCACCACCTGGAAACAGTCGAGAAAGTCGGCAGTATGAAGCAATACAAGGTCGCTAGTAGTCATCTTGCTACTTTGTTGCGGTTTTGCAGGCGTCCTGAACAGTCAGCGGTCGATCCTTTGGCAGAAGGTGAAGAGGGAGATGCAGAGAAACTCTGATGAGCTCTTGCATTCGTTATCTGGTGAGATCCCCAAAGTAGAGACCCTAAATAGCCAGAAAAGGAGGTTTGGCTACCAAGGAAGGAGGATTGGCTACCAAGAGAGGTAAGAGCCTATCAGAAGGAGCCTCTGACGTCACCTGCTGGCACTGGCCTAGTAATCTTCCTTTGGAATACCACGATGGACCTAGAGGGGGCTGGGCCCTGCCAGAGGAATTTGGATTGCTATCTGGACTGAGGGTCAATTGGCAAAAGTCAAGGCTGTTCCAGAGGATTACAAATTCCAAACCCCCTCACAAGCCAATTCCCCCCGCGGGGGAATAGAGGTGTTACAGTGGGAGCATCGATGCCATTAATATCTGGGGGTCAAAATAATTCACGACCAGGCTGATCCCCTGGACGAGAATGTACAGATGGCCATTAGGGCACTTAAAACGAACATTGACTTCTGGAACACTCTTCCCCTATTGGTAGCGGGGCAAGTAGCACTGCTTAAGATTGTCCAAATTGCTATATTTCTTTGTGATGCTGCCGTCGTGGGTCCCATGTGCACTGTTTCAGGAGCTAGAATCACTGATCACTGCATTCTTATGGGGATTGAGCCACAGAAGTGTAGCACTATCCACATTATAGCACCCAGGGAATGAGCGAGGAATGGCTGTTTCTGGTTTCTAGTCATATTATCTTGTGGTGCAACTACAATAGCTCACACTATGGTTGGCGGGCAGGTAGACCCCAGACTGCATAATGGGGCAATTTGCCCCAGATTTTCATCAACTTTCGGGAGTGTTACTGAGAAAGGGGCACCCCTTAGATAGTGATACCCATGATCTCTGAGTAATGTGTTGCTGCTAGACGGAATGCCTACAGAAGACACAAATGTGAGGTTCTTATTCACCCAAAATACCCATGACTATGATAGAAGCCCTGCCCCATGGTGGTAACTGGGGAGGGCTGCCGGTAGGACGACAGCGAGGGCGTCAAGAATTGGGGATTTGTTCTGTGCTGAGGAACTTCTCACATTTGTGGACTTTCACTCGGAATTTGATCTCCCACAAGGCCACTTTCTATCCAAAAGCACTGCGGAACCGGCATATCAGAGCCATGGTCTCATAAAGCTGCTAATACATTAGTTCATCTTCAGGCAGCGTCAAAGCGGTTACAGGCCTATATCAGGCAATTAGGAAAGTCATGCTATAGCCCCTAGAAACCCTACAGAAACAAAGGGAGGACAACCTGGGGATTCCAATACCTGATGGTGAATGGGCGATCCTATTGGAGAGGGTTTCCAGGGTATCCAGGAACGCTTGATTCAAATGAATCAACTTCTATATACTACACAGGGAGTACTTAACCCCAGGGAGAATAAAAAGATATTTCAACATGGTCAGAACGACATATACAAGATGCGGGGAGATGGAGGTGGAATTCCTGCACGTGGTGTGGAGCTGCCTCTTGCTGACTGATTATTGGAAAGAGATAATGACAGTGGTAGCTGATGTCACCTTGAAAGAAGTTCTGTGCTCCCTGTGACATTGCTTGTTGAGCTGGTTTTCACACACCGCCAGGACTAAGGTCATAAGTAGATTTCAAGACTTGGCCTTTATTTTAGTAAAGAGGGAAATTACTAGGCATTAGAAAGCCCCGGGAGTCCCATGTTACCACTTGGTGTAAGGAACTTGAGAGGTGGGCGGGATATGGGGGTGATGTGCTGTTGAGAGAAGCTAGACGGGGATGAGGTTCACTGGACACTGTCAGGGCATGGGAGGCGCTAGTTGATTGCTTAAGGGATCCAGATAACCATCGCAGATGACAATCCCATGGGATCTCCGGCTCCAGCAACTACCAAGGACTGTCAATGTAAGTACAAACATATTCCTTGCAGCATGCCCTTCAATGACTCAACTACTGGCTGTGAATTTTAGGTTCCTCCTCTTATTTGTATATGATAGTGGTACGCTTATTGATGAGACTAAACTATCTGCTGTATGTATTTCTTTTGGTCATGTCTCTGGGAGGGGAGGGGGCAGGGAGTTTGGGGAGTTCAGATTAGGTTAATCCAAGAAAGAGTGGAAGGGCTTGAATAACCTCGTACACAATGCACAAATGTGCTTGTTTGATGATGCTACAAAACTCAATAAAGTCTGTTAAAAAAAAAGAAGCCTTGGATGGCTTCTGCAAAGAGTCCTCAGAACCAGAAAGAGCCCAAACCTCAGTGGGAGGGCGTCGTCTCTGAAGAGGAGGATGCTGCCTTGAGAGACTTGCCTGATTTAGCAGAACTTCAAGGAGCAGGTAGTCCTTCCAGAGAGTACTTGAGCCAGGGATGGACGACTTGTCTCACTCTTGAAAGCCCGAGACAGTTAGCTGTCAGACAGGAGGAAGGTTATGCCAGTGGTACCCAAAAGATACACTGGGAGGAAGGAGTCTTGTACAGAGAGGCAAGGGATCCCAAACTAGGGGCAACTAGGACAAGGCTCCGACAAGACTGAGCTCATCATCTTCGGAAAAGGCCACCTCAGCTTGGGACGACTCTTAATGGATCACATCCATCAACGCCCCCCCTGAACCGACTAAGCACACCGCAAGTTAGGAATCAAGGAATCATTCTCAACTCCTCACTATCCATGGCCCGCAAGGTAAACTCTGTCGTCGCCTCCTGTTGGCACACACTACGCAAACTTTGGAAGATCTTCAGATGGATCCCAGCAGACTGTCACAGAACAGTCACCCACACCTTAGTCAGTAGCAAACTCGACTACGGCAACGCCCTCTAGGCGGGCACCTCAACTAGGAACATCAAAACTTCTACTCATCCAGACCGCCGCCGCCAGACTCATTCTGGACCTCCCTCGCCAAGAACACATCTCCCAATACTGGAGGACCCTCCTCTAACTCACACGTACACGGCCATACACAACGCAGGATCAGCCTACCTGAACCAACGCGTCTCCTTCCACACCCCAGCCAGATCTCTCCACTCCACCCAGATGGCCCTGGCCAATGTCCCTTGCATCCGCAAACCACAGCCGGAGGGCAGTCTTGCACCTACACTGCAGCAAAGTGCTGAAACAGCCTCCCCCTGCACCTCAGACAAAGTCCGTCGCTCACCATCTTCTGGAAGAACCTCAAGACGTGGCTCTTTGGATGAGGCCCATTCTGCTACCCCCCCACACTCCCCCCCCCCCAGCACCTTGAGACACTCACAGGGGAGTAGCCATACTTTACAAATATTGCTTGATTGATTGAGTGGTGGCCCTCCAACAGTACAGAGAATTCCACCTTAACTTAGCCCATGACACCCCCTTGGCTGGGCATCCGGGGCAAACTTAAACCTGGGACATGTTAGTCAACTGTTTCTGTTGGTCCCAGATGTCAGTAAAATTGAAGGAGTTCTGTTGTTCCTATGTGACCTGCCAGGCCAGTGACAAGGCAGGTAGCAACCCAAAGCCCCCCTCATACCACTATCAGTGGTAGGGGTTCCCTTTGAGAGGGGTGGGGACTGATACTGTTTGTCTCCTAGATCAGCCTACTGCCTCAGTGCACAGTTCATTCTGGTGGTAGTGGACCATACCACTTAATCTCCAAAAGCCATACCTCTTAGGATAGTTACTGCCCCTGCAGCAGCTAGAACCTTACTCAGTATTTTTACTAGAATGTGCTTCCTTAAGAAGGTAATTTCTGATAGGGGCATACACTTCATGTCTGCCTGTCTAAAAGTGATCTGGGGTGAGTATGGGGTGACATAAGTGCACTACACCTTATCAACAAGGAAAGGCCTTGTTGAAAGGTTTAACAAGACCCTGAAAGTCATGATCATGTGTTTATCATAGAAACTCAGGAGAAGACAGGATATTCTTCTCCCATGCCTATTGTTTGCCTACGGCAAGGGTTCCTCAGAAGGGAGTAGAGTTTAGCCCTTTGGAACTGCTCTCTGGGCACCATGTCAGATGTCCTTTAAGTTTGGTTAGAGAAGGTTGGGATAGAACTCTCAAAGAGTTCAAACAGGATGTCCTAGATTATATACTAGGCCTTCACTCCAGTGTACAAGAAAAAGGCAAACAAGATCTTGGAGGCCAGACAGTAGCTTGTCAAGCACTGGTATGGCTAAAAGGCATCTATGGTTGATGATTAACCTGGACAATTGGTTTGGGTGCTGGAGCCTGTAACTCCCAGGGCACTCCAATACAAATGGACTAGGCCTTGCCCTGTCTTGGAAAAGAAGGGAGATGTCACATACTTGGTGGATTTAGGTATCGCAAGGAACACTCATAGGGTGATACATGTGAACAAAGTCAATTTACATCATGACAAAGCAGACATTATGATGCTCAAGGTGACAGATGGCGGAGAAGAGGAAGAAAGTGACACTCTCCCAGAACTGATGTCTACCAGGGTCAAAGACGGTTCAGTGGAAGGAGTAGCACTCGCTCACTTTGACAGATCAGCAGCAAAAGACTGTCTTAGCCTGCTTAGGCAGTTCTCTGGGTTATTTTCCTTGAACGCATGTCTGGCAACATGATATGCCCATGATGTGGACACAGGTGACATTTCACCTATCAAAATTAAGATTTACAGCCTGTCAGACCAAGTCAAGGCTAGCGTAAAATCAGAAGTTCCTAAAAATGCTTATGTTAGGGGTGACTGAACCCTCTAATACTCAGTGGGCCAGCTCAGTTTGTTCTGGTGCCCAAAGATAATTCCAAAGGCAAAATACCTGAGCTAAGATTTGATTTTGTGTGGTGTAGGAGGCTGGCCTGGCTTGTAGTGGGTACCAGAGGTACTTACACCTTGTGCCAGGTCCAGTTATCCCTTATTAGTGTAGAAGAGGTGTTTCTAGCAGCTAAGGCTGATAGAAGGTAGCTATGGCAAAGCAGCTTAGGCTGAACTAGAAGACATGTAAAGCTCCTACTATACCACTGGTGTCATATGCACAATATCATAAGAAAACACAATACACAGAATTACTAAAAATAAAGGTACTTTATTTTTATGACAATATGCCAAAAGTATATCAGTGTGTTCCCTCAGTATGAGGATAAGTTATATACACAAGATATATGTACACAAACCAAAATTATGCAGGTAATAGCAAGAAAAGTAATGCAAGCAATGTAAAGTTACAGTAGATTGCAATAGGAGCACATAGGTATAGGGGCAACACAAACCATATACTCCAAAAGGGGAATGCGAACCACGAATGGACCCCAAACCTAGGTGAGCTTGTATAGGGTCGCTGGGACTGTAAGAAAACAGTAAGGGTTAGAAAAATAGCCCACCCCAAGACCCTGAAAGGTAGGTGTAAAGTGCACCTACTACCCCCAGAGAGCACAGAAGTTGTGATAGGGGGATTCTGCAGGAAGAACAAACACCAGCAATGCAACAACAGTGGATTTCCAGACCTGAGTACCTGTAAGACAAGGGGACCAAGTCCAATAGTCGCGTCAGTGTCGAGAGTGGGCAGGAGCCCAGGAAATGCCAGCTGGGGGTGCAAGAAGCTGCCACCTGTTAGAAGAAGCTTGGAGTTCTGCAAGAAAGAAGAGGACTAGGAACTTCTCCTTCGGAGGATGGATGTCCCACGCCACGCAGAAAGACCGCAAACAAGCCTTCCTAGCTGCAAGGGTCGCAGTAGAGGTTTTTGGGTGCTGCTGTGGCCCAGGAGGGACCAGGATGTCTCCACTTGGAGGAGGAGACAGAGGGGGCGCCCAGCAAGTCAGGGAGCCCTCACAGAAGCAGGCAGCACCCGCAGAAGTACCTGAACAGGCACTTGGAAGAAGAGTGAACCGGAGTCCACGCAAAGTCACAAAAGGGAGTCCCACGACGCCGGAGGACAACTCAGAAGGTTGTGCACTGCAGGTTAGAGTGTCGGGGACCCAGGCTTGGCTGTGCATAAAGGAAATCCTGGAAGAGTGCACAGAAGCCGGAGCAGCTGCAAATCACGCGGTACCCAGCAATGCAGTCTAGCGTGGGGAGGCAAGGACTTACCTCCACCAAACCTGGACTGAAGAGTCACTGGACTGTGGGAGTCACTTGGACAGAGTTGCTGAGTTCCAGGGACCACGCTCCTTGTGCTGAGAGGGGACCAGGGGACCAGTGATGCAGTGTTTTGGTGCCTGCGGTTGCAGGGGGAAGATTCCGTCGACCCACGGGAGATTTCTTCAGAGCTCCTGGTGCAGAGAGGAGGCAGGCTACCCTCAGAGCATGCACCACCTGGAAACAGTCGAGAAAGCCGACAGGATGAAGCAATACAAGGTTGCTAGTAGTCATCTTGCTACTTTGTTGCAGTTTTGCAGGTGTCCTGAGCAGGTGTCCTGAGCAGTCAGTGGTCGATCCTTTGGCAGAAGGTGAAGAGGGAGATGCAGAGGAACTCTTGCATTCGTTATCTGGTGAGATCCCCAAAGTAGAGACCCTAAATAGCCAGAAAAGAAGGTTTGGCTACCAAGGAAGGAAGATTGGCTACCAAGAGAGGTAAGAGCCTATCAGAAGGAGCCTCTGACGTCACCTGCTGGCACTGGCCACTCAGAGCAGTCCAGTGTGCCACAAACACCTCTGTTTCCAAGATGGCAGAGGTCTGGGACACACTGGAGGAGCTCTGGGCACCTCCCCTGGGAGGTGCAGGTCAGGGGAGTGGTCACTCCCCTTTCCTTTGTCCAGTTTCGCGCCAGAGCAGGGCTGGGGGATCCCTGAACCGGTGTAGACTGGCTTATGCAGAGATGGGCACCATCTGTGCCCATCAAAGCATTTCCAGAGGCTGGGGGAGGCTACTCCTCCCCAGCCTTCACACCTATTTCCAAAGGGAGAGGGAGTTACACCCTCTCTCAGAGGAAGTCCTTTGTTCTACCTTCCTGGGCCAGGGCTGCCTGGACCCCAGGAGGGCAGAAACCTGTCTGAGGGGTTGGCAGCAGCAGCAGCTGCAGTGGAGACCCCAGAAAGGCAGTTTGGCAGTACCCGGGTTCTGTGCTAGAGACCCGGGGGATCATGGAATTTTCCCGCCAATGCCAGAATGGCATTGGGGTGACAATTCCATGATCTTAGACATGTTACATGGCATGTTCGGAGTTACCATTGTGACGCTGTACATAGATAGTGACCTATGTTCAGTGCACGCGTGTAATGGTGTCCCCGCACTCACAAATCCGGGAATTTGCCCTGAACGATGTGGGGGCACCTTGGCTAGTGCCAGGGTGCCCACACACTAAGTAACTTTGCACCCAACCTTCACCAGGTGAAGGTTAGACATATAGGTGACTTATAAGTTACTTAAGTGCAGTGGTAAATGGCTGTGAAATAACGTGGACGTTATTTCACGCAGGCTGCAGTGGCAAGTCTGTGTAAGAATTGTCAGAGCTCCCTATGGGTGGCAAAATAAATGCTGCAGCCCATAGGGATCTCCTGGAACCCCAATACCCTGGGTACCTCAGTACTAGGGAATTATATGGGTGTACCAGTATGCCAATGTGAATTGGTAAATTTAGTCACTAGCCTGTTAGTGACAAATTTGGAAAGCAGAGAGAGCATGACCACTGAGGTTCTGGTTAGCAGAGCCTCAGTGAGACAGTTAGGCATCACACAGGGAACACATACAGGGCACATACTTATGAGCACTGTGGAACTGCCTGGCAGGGTCCCAGTGACACATAGACTAAAACAACATATATACAGTGAAATATGGGGGTAACATGCCAGGCAAGATGGTACTTCCCTACATGTGGGCTATAGAGAACTGAATGCAGCCACTAAGACTGATGCTTAGTGTCTACTCCACTAAGTGGAACGCCAAGAGCTCATGAGTTCACAGATAGCTTGGGGGCTGCAAAGTATTTGAGTACCTTTGACCTGACTTCAGGTTGTTGGCAGATAGCCCTCACACCAGGAGCCAAGGAGCGGTCTGCATTTTCAACCCCAGAAGGCCACTTTCAGTTCAGAGTGATGCCTCTTGGGTTGAACAATTCACCTGCCGCCTTCCAGAAGTTGGTATATAGAGTACTTTGATGTCTGGAAAGTTTCAGTGCAGCATATCTTAGTGAAATTGCTGTCTTTAGTTACACCTTGGAGGATCACCTGGTCCACCTTAATGAAGTAATTCAAGCCCTTCTATAGGCAGGGGTGACTATCAGGGCAAGTAAGTGCCAGGTAGGACAAGGACCTGTAGTGTACCTGGGCCACCAACTTGGTGGGGGCCATGTACAAGCTCTGCAACCTGAGATCCAGACAGTTCCGACCTAGAAATCTCGAAAGACTCAGACCCAGGTCAGAGCTTTTTCAGGCCTGACTGGTGGCAGCTCTGGGTCTCACTTCAAAGTTCAAACTAACAACGGACCTCTCAGAACACTTATGGAAATGAAAGAAGAGAATCCTAAACTATTGAGGTGGTCCATCTCTCTACTGGGCATGGATTTTACCGTAGAACATAGACCTTGGACTGACCATACCAATACAGATTACCTTTCCAGGTTTTCCCACATAGATGATGAGAACCACCAGGATAAGGGTTTAGTTGCTTATCCTTTTTTGCCTGGAGGGGGCCATGTAAGTAAATGCCTCTTGTTGCATGCTCACCCCTAAAGTTTTGGACTATGCTGCTGTTTTTCCAAATCTGAGAGTGCACTGAAGCCTACTAACCAGACCTCAGTGCCATTGTTTTAACACCATACAAAGTGCATGTTGAATTGGACACACCCAATTGGCAAGGCCTGATTTACTAATAAGTCCCTAATATATGGTACCCAGGGCATGTAAGACAGTGTCCATGCATGGCTGCTGCACTGTCTGTGCCACCTTTTGTGTGACAAGGTACAACATATGTCCCAGCGTGCCACTGCAGGCTGGAAGGGCACTGTTTTCACTGCCAGTCTGCCTTTGCCATTCAAACCAAAGGCAAAGCCACATAGGCGGTCATTACAACATTGGCGGTAAAAGCCGCTTACCGCCGTGCAGAAGACCGCCAACACACAGCCGCGCCTGCGGAAAACCGCCACAGCTATTATGACCCACAGCACGGAATCCGCCAAAATTCAGACACCCACACAAGTCCGCCACACCAAAGGTCAATGATAAACTGGCGAAAACAAAACCTCCACCGTCATGCCAACAGAAATACGCCCACACTATCACGACACACGAATCCACGGGCGGTCTTTCAACTGCAGTATTCCATTGGCGGTACACACCACTGCGCTCAAAATACACACACATTTACAACCACATTGGACAATTCGAAATACACACACCTGATACACATACACACACCACTCCCACACACCCAATACAATATATAACACACACCCACATCACCCACAAACCCCTACGACCAAAATTCACGAACGAAGGCCAGAGAGAGACACCACCATCAACAATACTAGCATCCACAGGCACACAACACCATCACCCACATAACTTACACGCACCTCACACTACACACCACCACATATCAGCACACTTATCACCCCACACACCACCCTACACATCACCTACACCACCCCATGGCACGGCAAAGACACCCGAGGTTCTCGGAGGAGGAGCTCAGGGTCATGGTGGAGGAAATCGTCCGGGTAGAGCCACAACTATTCGGATCACAGGTGCAGCACACCTCAATTGCAAGAAAGATGGAGCTATGGCGAAGAATAGTGGACAGGGTCAACGCAGTGGGACAGCACCCAAGAAATCGGGAGGACATCAGGAAGAGGTGGAACAACCTACGGGGAAGGTGCGTTACGTGGTCTCAAGACACCACCTGGCGGTTCAGCAGGCTGGCGGCAGACTCCCACCTCCTCCCCCACAACTAACAACATGGAAGGAGCAGGTCTTGGCGATTCTGCATCCTGAGGGCCTCGCAGGAGTAGGTGGAGGAATGGACTCTGGTAAGTCAAATTCTAACTATTACATCCCCCACCCTACCTGCATGCAGGCACATACCCCCACCCTCACCACCATCACTCTAACTCCTCACAAATGTCCCAACATCACAAACCACACATCCTAACACCGAGCCCTGCATGCAACAACAACGCATGGACACACATCACTAAAGCATGGCCACTGCACATACCCATACACCCCCCTAAACCATCATCACACAAGGTCCCACACAGGAATGCAAGCACTGGGGTACACGGTCTCCCACCCATTGCACACCATGCCACACACAGATGTAATAAACATCCTTTTATACCCTTGCAGGACCCCTACCCAACGTCACCAGACAGGAGGGTCCACACAAGTCCACACCACCAACAGAAGAGGCCCACAGTGATGACAGCACCTCTGTCCAACTGGATCTAGATGACCAGCCCGGCCCATCGGGGACCTCAGGACAGTCGGTTCCCCACACCCAGTCACAGGCCATCACAGAGCTTCCCCCCTCTGGAAACACCAGCACAGCACCCACCCAGCGGGCCCATACCTCCGTCCCCAGGACATGTCAATCAGCAGTGTGTCCACCACTACAGGGAACCCAGACTAACCCACCACCCCAACAAAAACAGGGACCTGGAGGCAGTGGTAGTGGGAACACAGTCCAGGGGACGGAGGTCCAGGAACACAGGGGAACTGGGAGGGCTGCTGTGCGACAGGGGGAGGACAGGCCCAGGGAACCCACTCTCCACGAGGCCCTCTCCTCCATCATGGGAGCCTACCACCACTCCCAGGAGACAATGGCAACGGTACTGGCCAAGTTTCCGGAGACCCAGCGCCTGCAGGAGGAACAGAATATGGGCTTCAGGGAGGAACTCAGAACCATCAATTCCACCCTGGGCACCATCGTAGGGGTGCTGAAGGAAGTACTCAACACCAGGAGGGACACTGTGGCACTACAAGGGGCCCCTGACACTAGCCTGGACGATGAACTGCCCACCACCTCCGCCGGCGCTAGTGGACAGGATGCACCGCTACAGGACCACCACACCAGCACCCCACCCCCTGCAGAGGGAGAACCACCTCGCAAACGGTTCCTGAGATCCAGGAACAAGACAGAGAACAGTGCCAAGACCCCCACCAAGAAATGAGACCACCCTGATTGTCATCCTACTGTCCCACTTTGTCACCCTGTCCATCCTTAAACTGCCCCAGCTCCACTTCCTATGACCATTTGGGCAATGCACCTGTGAGACTAAAAGACTGGACTCTGCCATGGACATTCCTCCGCCATCACCCCTCACCATTTTGCTACCCCCTCCAATTTATAGCACTAAAATAAACACCCTTAAAGCACAAAACAATCTGGAATCAGTCTGTGATTTCAGAATACTGTATTAGCAATTACTGTGGCAAAAAGCTCTTTCACTTGTAATGTCAACATACCTATGTCACACAGCTCTTGTCCATGAGGAATCAAAGCAGATGTCACACTGTGGGTCCCAGATCTGTGAAATCGTAAGGGAAAGTGACAACTCAGTGACCATACACTGGGTGAAAACGACAGACAGTAGAGAGGTAGTAGTGTTTAAGTACATGTAGTAGGCAGGTTTGTATTCTTACCTGTGTTTCAATGGAAATATTGCTGTATCACTGAGTCCCTGTTGTCAATGTCTTCTTCCTCTGCTTCCTCGTCTTCACTGTCCACAGGCTCCACAGCTGCAACAACACCGCCATCTGGACCATCCTCCTGCAGAAAAGGCACCTGTCGTCGCAAAGCCAAGTTGTGAAGCATACAGCAGGCCACGATGATCTGGCACACCTTCTTTGGTGAGTAGAATAGGGATCCACCTGTCATATGGAGTCACCTGAACCTGGCCTTCAGGAGGCCGAAGGTCCACTCGATCACCCTCCTAGTTCGCCCATGGGCCTCATTGTAGCGTTCCTCTGCCCTTGTCCTGGGATTGCCCACTGGGGTCAGTAGCCATGACAAGTTGGGGTAACCAGAGTCACCTGCAAATGGCGAGGGACAACTGTTAGACACACACTAACCTGGAGGGATATCCCCAGACAACCATTCCCACTGACTAGCTTCCAGGTGCTCACCTAATAGCCACACACAGTGCCTCTGGAGTTGACCTATCACATAAGGGATGCTGCTATTCCGCAGGATGTAGGCGTTATGCACTGAGCTAGGGAACTTGGCATTCATATGGGAGATGTCATGGTCGGCCAAACATACCATCTGTACATTCATCGAATGATAACTCTTCCGGTTTCTGTACAACTGTTCACTCCTGTGGGGGGGGGGTACCAAAGCCACATGTGTCCCATCAATGGAACCTATGATGTTGGGGTTATGTCCCAGGGCATAGAAATCACCTTTCACTGCAGGCAAATCCTCCACCTGAGGAAAAACGATGTAGTTCCGCATGTGTTTCAGCAGGGCAGACAACACTCTGGACAACACGTTGGAAAACATGGGCTGGGACATCCCTGATGCTATGGCCACTGTTGTTTGAAATGACCCACTTGCAAGCAAATGGAGTACTGACAGCACCTGCACTTGAGGGGGGATTCCTGTGGGATGGCGGATAGCTGACATCAGGTCTGGCTCCAACTGGGGGGTACACAATTCCTGGATTGTGGCACGGTCAAGCCTGTATGTGATTATCACATTTCTTTCCTCCATTGTCGACAGGTCCACCAACGGTCGGTACACCGGATGATGCCGCCATCTCCTCACATGTCCCAGCGAACGGTGCCTATGAAGGACAACAGCGAGCACAGAGTCAAACAACTCAGAGGTACGTACCCACAACTTACACAGAACACCTATCATAATCTAAAAAGTGGCCTGTATGTGTGTTGAGTCTAGGCCTAGGTATGTGTGATGCAGTTGAAAATGAAGCCATGTGGGCCCCTGAAATGGTGGCTGCCGACCTGTAAAGTGGGACAATGGGATGTGAGGTAGACCGTGGCGCAATGCCGCATTGGTTAACATTGGACCCTATGGGTCCCAGGAGCCAATGACGATGTACGCCGGCGGTGACGGTACGCACCGCCGCGGACGTGACCGCCATTTTCTATCTGTTCAGTCACTCGATACCTGATCTTCGACAGGAGAGGACCTACACTGCAAGTGCTGCTGTGACCTCGGTCTGGAAGAGACAATGGCTCGAGTGTCTGGGGAAAGGGCCCCTGCCTTCATATCGGAGGAGTTGGAGAAACTCGTGCATGGGGTCCTCCCCCAGTACACGCTACTCTACGGTCCTCCAGACAAACAGGTAAGTACACTGGAAGCATGCTGTACGGGCTATGCCTGTGTGGAGAGGGGTGGATGTAACATGGAAGGGGGGAGAGTGCGGCGTGCATGAAACGACGGTGAGTGCATGTGCCACATGGCAAGGGTAGGGATGGGGGCCAATCACTTTGACGGTGCAGTTGGTAATAAGTTTCTCTTCCCCCTGTACAACTCATGTGGGTCAGCGCCCACCAGAAAAAATATATTTGGCGTGCCATCGCCAAGGACGTCCGTTCCCTGGGGGTCTACCACAGACGGAGCACCCACTGCCGGAAAAGATGGGAGGACATTCGCCGCTGGAGCAAGAAGACGGCTGAGGCTCAGCTGGGGATGGCCTCCCAACGTGGGAGGGGTGCCCGTCGCACCATGACCCCCCTGATGTTCAGGATCCTGGCGGTGGCGTACCCGGAATTGGATGGGCGCTTGAGGCATCACAGCAGCCACAAAGGGGTGAGTACACTCTCATTCTGCTGATTTTGCGCGCAGTGGAGGGGTCTGGGTGGGGGAGGTGGGCTGTGGGTTTCCCTAGGCCAGGGCGAGTTCCGTAGGCAAGGTCCCTCCGTAAGGCACGCCATGGGCACCCCACCGCTCCTCTGTAGAGTGACAACTACACCTAGTCATGCCCCTGTGTCATCCATGTGTGCAGATGTCGTCCATAGCCTAGTAGGCCATTTCCCAGGAATTGAACAGTGGAGCCCAAGAGCGCGGCATAGTGCAGCGGGCTTCTGTGTCTGTCGTGTCCGCCAACGGTAGCGGTAATGCATGCACTCAACATGTCTTTCTTCTGTCGTCGTCACCCCCCTTTTTGTGGTCTCCCTGTTCTTGTGTGCATTAGCATCATCAGGCGGAGGAGCACTGCCACCGGAAGCACCAGGGGGCTGCATCCCACATGACCATGGAGGGCCACACTACGGACTCGGACTTCACCAGTGGGACGGAGGGTGAGGGGAGCTCCACGGCGGGGACAGGAGCTGAGACCAGTGACACGGACTCGTCCTCTGATGGGAGCTCCCTTGTGGTGGCGGCAACATCTGTTCCCCCCCCATCTACAGGTACAGCCGCCACCTCCCCTTCCAGCACCGCCCTCCCAGCCGCCCGTCAGCCTTTGTGCCGTGCCCGCTCACCCGGGAGGGTGGGCATCACCTTCGCCGCAGGCACCTCAGGCCCTGCCCCAGTCACCCCTGCTGCCCTCAGTGAGTAGGCCATTGACTTCCTCAGGTCCGTCACTGTTGGGCAGTCTACCATTTTGAATGCCATCCAGGGTGTAGAAAGGCAGTTGCAACAAACAAATGCATTCCTGGAGGGCATTCATTCTGGTCAGGCGGCCCTTCAGCGAGCTTTTCAGACTCTGGCCTCCGCACTGATGGCAGCCATTGTCCCTGTGTCTAGCCTCCCTCTCCAACTTCCTCCACCCAGACCCAATCCCCTGTACCCCAGCTTATCCCAAGCACACCTCTAGACCAGCATGCACACACGTCAACACACAAGGGAAGGTCAGGCAAACATAAGCACCACACATCCCAGAGGCACTCACGCAAGCATCAGACACATGCAGACACACCAACATCCACTGCCTCCACTGTGTCCCACTCCTCCTCGTCTCCCTCCTCCCTCCCAGTCTCGTCTACACTCACACCTGCATGCACTACCTCTATAGCAACTACGACATCACCAGCACACCCACCACCACACCCTGCTCACGTGCAGTCACCACCCCCACTACCATTCACACGTCCTCTCCCAGTGTGTGTGTGACACCCCCTCCCAAGATACACAAACGCAGGCACACACCCACCCAACAGCCATCCACCTCACAACAGCCTCCAGCGCATGCACCTTCACCCAAAGTCAGCAAACGAACACCTCCTACAACCACAACCTCTTCCTCCACTCCCAAACCCCCTCCAGCTACCCGTCCCAGTGTCTCCAAAAAACGTTTCCTGTCCAACCGTGACCTCTTTCTCACACCTCCCCCACCCCGTCCGTCTCCTAGGTCCCGAACTAGCACCTCAGTCACAACATCTCCGGGACCAGTGGAGCCTGTAGTCACCGGAATCTGGAGTGCACCGGCCACAAGGGCAGCCAGTGTGGCACGGAGCCACAGCACAAACAGTCCCCCACCTGTCAAGCATCAGAAATGGGCCAGTGCCCAGCGGGAGAGGGGGAAGACTCCAGCCACCAAAGCCACTCCCAGGGGTACAGGTGGGAGTGTGGAGTCAGCTGCGACACCTTCCAAGGTGGGGAAGAGGCACAAGAAACTCAGCAAGTCTGGGAAGAGCGGCATGGCGGAGAAGACCGCCATCATCCCCGCTGCCCAGGAGCCCACCGCCAGCACCAAACCAGCTGCCCAGGAGGCCACCGCCACCAGCCCTGCTGCCTAGGAGGCCACCACCGGCACCAGCCCAGCTGCCCAGGAGGCCACCGCCAGCACCAGCCCTGCTGCCTAGGAGGCCACCGCCACCAGCCCAGCTGCCCAGGAGGCCACCGCCAGAACCAGCCCTGCTGCCCAGGAGGCCACCGCCACCAGCCCTGCTGCTCAGGAGGTGACAGCCATCATCCCCGCTGGGCCATGAAGGACCGCCAGCACAAGCCCCGCTGTGCCAGAGAGGACCGCCAGCACAAGCCCCGCTGGGCCAGAGAGAACCGCCAGCACAAGCCCCACTGGGCCATGAAGGACCGCCAGCAGCTGAGTCACTGCAAAGGAGCCCGCCGCACCAAGCACCGCTGAACAGGGCACCGCCGTCTCAAGCACCGCTGAACAGGCCACCGCCGTCTAAAGCACCGCTGAACAGGGCACCGCCGTCTCAAGCACCGCTGAACAGGTCACCGCCGTCTCAAGCACCGCTGAACTGGGCACCGCCGTCTCAAGCACCGCTAAACTGGGTACCACCGTCTCAAGCACCGCTGAACTGGGCAACGCCGTCTCATGCACCGCTGAACAGGGCACCGCCATCTCAAGCACCGCTGAACTGGGCACCGCCGTCTCAGGCACCGCTGAACTGGGCACCGCCGTCTCAAGCAACGCTGGCCCATGAGCGCCAAGGGCACTGACGCTACTGATTCCGTCACGGGCAGGATGAAGCACTCTGGGCACCATGCCCCCTCCAGAATCAGTGGAGAGATCCATCCACTACCTCTGTCCTTAGCAGGATGAAGCACTCTGGGCACAATGCCCCCTCCAGAACCAGTGGAGAGATCCATCCACTACCTCTGTCCTTAGCAGGATGAAGCACTTTGGGCACCATGCCCCCTCCAGAACCAGTGGAGACTGTTATCCACTTGAGAGACTGTGGCTTTGCACTCCCCAGGATGGAACAGTGGGCAACCCACCCACTGTATAGACTTGAGAGACTGTGGCTTTGCACTCCCCAGGATTGAACAGTGGCGCGCCGCACGTCTCTCTCGACCGGACGCTTCGGGCTTGGATTTCCGGGACCCACAAAGAAAAGAAACGACGGACTTCAAGAAGGAGGAGTTTCGGGCGAAGGAGACGGAGGAGGAAAAGACGCCGAACGCCGAGGAGGAGGAAAAGAGGCCGAACACCGAGAAGGAGGTTTTCACCCCTGAAGCGACTCCGGAGACCCGCAAAGCTGTTTCTACACGAACCGGAGACCTAACAGCCTGCAAATCCCGCCACGACCCTGGAGGGTCGAAGCTACACAAGGTACGGTCCTTCTTAGGACAGAGCGCTCATAAAAGAACTATCAGTGCACAGGGAAGGGGAGCCGTGGAAAAGAGGGGAGGGTCGGAGGTGGACCTGGGGAAAGGGAACACCCGGGCACAACTGGGGAGCACTCCGGGGCATAGCTCTGAGTGGTAAGAGTGAGAGCGTACCGTAAAGTACCTGAGACCCACACCCCACGGCTGGACACTTCCTTTTCTATCCCTTCACCACTAAACCCCGAGAACCTTCCCTCCTTGCATGCCAACCCTAAAACAACACGCAAAGTAACCCACAACCGACTTATCTTTGGTATCCCCTGTGTTTTTTTCCCGGTATCCGAGGGAGACCAGATGAGTCAACGTCCACCAAGCCTAAAAGAAGAGAAAAGACAAGACAGTTAAACAAGAAAAGAAGACTCAACAAGGCAGCACAATATCTCTACATCCTGTGAACTGCACTATATTTAAAATAAAAATAAACCACTCACGATACCTAAGGCTCCGACTCCTCTGTACCGTCAGTAGCCTATCACAGTGGTGTCAGAAGTGGGATTTGTAATCTGAGAGGCTACTGTGAGGTACATAGAATGGGGGGAAAACCCACGCTTGAAGACATGATTAAACAACTGGCGGAGGGCCAAAGACACCTACAACTGGTCTGGGAGGAACATCAACGAGAGGCAAAAGAAGACAGAGAAGCCCTGCAAACAGCCTTAAAAAGCCAAGCTACGATCATGGCTAACAACCAGCTCGTACATGAGACTGCGCTGCAGAAACTAACGGACACCATAGCAGCCAGCAAAGTACACCCTAATGTCCCGAGCTCTGTCTTACAAAAGTTCCAAGAAGGGGAAGATCCAGACTCCTTCTTCAAAAACTTCGAACGTTTAGCCTCTTCAGCCCAATGGCCTGAAGAACGGTGGGGACAATATATCGCACCTCTCCTCACGGGAATCCTACAGACAGTTTACCAGGCCGCTAACCCAGGAGGCACCACGCCATACAAAGATATCAAGAGTAGTATCCTTGAAAGGGTCGGTCATGATGCAGAATACTACAGAATGAAGTTTAGAAAAGTGAGATGGGGACAGAGTGAAGATCCTCGTACTTTTTACTTTCGGGTTAAAGACTTGGGATTAAAGTGGTTGGGACCACTAGGGACGACCAGAGAAGATGTAATCAAAACAATTATTCTGGAACAGTACCTAGACTCTCTCCCGAATAGCACCAGGAATTGGATAAGACAACATCCCAAGGTGGATACAGAATTAGCCATAGACCTCGCCTGTGCCTATCACCGGTCGGCGGATGTTAAATCCATCAACCCCAGAACCCCAGTAAGACCAACCCTGGCCCCCCTTAAATATTCACCCTGACATCTAGTAGAAGAAATCGGACCACACAAACATGGAGAGGGTAGTCCTATGCAACAACCCCAGTGTTTTAGTTGTGGGGAGTGTGGACACATTGCGAGGGCATGTCCCAGGAAAAGTGACGGGGTCGAACCTATGGAAATCAGAGTTACCCAACACAGAGTATTATGTACAGGAAAGGGAAGTTATAAGTTCAAACAGGTCATCAAAATAAATGGAAATCCCATAAACGCCTTAATTGACTCAGGTTGTAGCCAATCAGTAATACGCAAGGATTTATTGAACTCAACAGAGTCAACACCAAGCCAGTGGGTCACTATCTATTGTATTCATGGGGACAAGGAAGAGTATCCCCTGGGGTCGGTCAGGATAGAATGGGACGGGTATCACGATTTCCTCCCAGTGGGGATTATGGACAGACTGATAGAAGATTGTATCATCGGGACGGACTATATCAGGTTTTACGGTCTTCTCGATAAAACCAGAGTACCCCAACAAACCCCGGACTGGTGGACAGAAGCGCCCTTTTCAAACACATACATTGAGAGTCCTTCTGGACGCGTAAAACTAACCCGGAGGGAGAAAAGACAAGAAAAACTAAAATACCAGGAGTCTAGGAATGAGCTAAAGCCCGGGAAACTGGTAGCAGGAACCAGCGAGGCAGCCGTTTCCTTTAGAGATAGTCAGCGGCAAGACCCTACTCTCTGTCATGACTGGAACATAGTTAAAACGGAGTCCACAAACGAGGTGGGTCCTTATTTTTTAATACAGAAGAATCTTCTGTATAGAATAACCACATCTGAAAAGGGAGAGAAGAAACAGTTGGTGGTACCTGAACCCTGTCGAAATCAGGTCCTGTTCTTAGCTCATAACCAGCCGGGGGGGGGGACATTACGGTCGTGAAAAGACTGAGGAGTATCTCTTACGGAGATTCTATTGGCCAGGAGCCTATGCCCACATCAGAAGGTATTGTCTACAATGTCCTAGTTGTCAATTAACGGAACCAGGAACCCCCAAGAGAGCTCCATTACAACCCCTACCCATTATTGAGACTCCTTTTAGTCGCGTAGGCATGGATCTGGTCGGACCCCTCCTTCCCTCATCCAAAGTTCATACCTATATTCTGGTATTGGTGGACTACGCTACGAGGTACCCAGAAGCAATTCCCTTATCCAGCATGACTACGAAAACGGTGGCTCAAGCGATGATAACTTTTTTCTCTAGAATAGGATTTCCCCAGGAAATCCTCACCGATCAAGGCACTCCTTTTATGTCGAGCCTTATGAAACAGATATGCAAGCTATTAGGGATCACTCAGATAAAAACCGCTGTATACCACCCCCAAACAGACGGTTTAGTGGAACGCTATAACCGTACCATAAAAACCCTACTGAGGAAAATAGTAGATGACTTCGGAAAGGACTGGGACCAGAAGCTGCCTCTGGTCCTTTATGCCATCCGGACTCATGCACAATCCTCCACGGGATACAGCCCTTTTGAATTAGTGTTTGGAAGGCAACCACGTAGTCTCCTTGATATGGCCACAGAAACATGGGAAGAGGAAGGAGATGAAGGGAAACCCTTACTGGAATATGTCCATAAACTGAAATCACATTTACAAACCATATGGGAAGATGTGCGTAGTCATCTAGAGAAAGCACAGACAAACCAAAAGAAGTATTACGACCAAGGGACTAAATTACGATCTTTCCACCCTAATGACCAAGTTCTCATAATGCGACCAACC
Source organism: Pleurodeles waltl (assembly GCF_031143425.1). NCBI lineage: Eukaryota > Metazoa > Chordata > Amphibia > Caudata > Salamandridae > Pleurodeles > Pleurodeles waltl. The sequence goes on along the minus strand of NC_090449.1, from coordinate 479,320,017 downwards.
TCTGAAAATAAACTCTTAGCTAAATGGCAAGGACCTTATAGAGTGATAAAAGCAGTTTCCCCCGTCACCTACCTCATCGAACTAAATCCACACCCAAAAAGAACCCAAATATACCATGTAAATTTACTAAAGAAATGGGAACAACCAGAAGATGTCAGAAGCAACGCTGCTGACGGGTTTTTTATCACTCCGTCCACGGGTCTAGGGTTGGAACTCTATCCCACTAGGTGCAAAAACCCAGTAGAAGCTCCATGCTTGAATAGTTCTCTTACCGAAATTGAAAAAGCACAGCTATCCTCCCTATTACAACAGCACTCACATTTCTTTTCTGAGACGCCAGGGAGAACCATGTTAATCCACCACCAAATCAAAACACCCGAGGGCCAGACTATTCGGCTCCGCCCCTACCGCATTCCCGAAGCCCGGAAACAAATCATCAAGGAAGAAATAAAAAAAATGCTAGCCCTAAAGGTAATCGAACGCTCTGTGAGCCCATGGTGCTCCCCGGTGGTTCTCGTTCCAAAACCCGACGGATCTGTTCGATTCTGCATCGATTTCCGTAAGTTAAATGACATATCACTCTTTGACACGTATCCTATCCCCGTGTAGATGATGTATTAGAGAAGTTAGGAAGAGCCAAATACTTATCTACCCTTGATCTAAGAAAGGGGTACTGGCAAATTCCCCTCGCACCGGGGGATAAAGAAAAAACAGCTTTTGTGACCCCATCATGCCTTTATCACTTTACTGTCCTGCCCTTTGGTCTCCACGGGGCCCCAGCTACCTTTCAACGCTTAATGGACCAGCTACTACAACCATTTCATAACTTTGCAGCAGCATACTTGGATGACATTGTAATCTTTAGTGACACTTGGTCCGATCATTAATACCATCTCAATTAAGTTTTCACTGCCTTGGCGGACGCCGGGTTGACGGCTAATCCAAAAAAATGCACCCTGGGAAACACACAAATATCCTATCTAGGTTATCTAATAGGTAACAGGACTCTACGACCACAGAAGAGTAAAATTGAGGCCATATCACAAGTACCAATACCAAAGACCAAGAAAGACCTTCGCTCCTTTTTAGGCTTCGTGGGCTATTACCGCAGGTTTATACCCCAATACTCCACAATTGCCGCCCCCCTCACTGATCTCCTAAAAAAACAGCAACCCTCCACTTTAACCCCGTTATCCGGTTCTCAGCTCGCCAGCTTCGAGCAATTAAAACGATCCCTGACAACCGAACCAGTCCTTACGTGTCCTGATTTTTCCATGCCTTTTCACTTATATACCGACGCTTCTAATGTCGGTCTAGTTGCAGTCCTCGCCCAACCTGACAAGGAGGGTCAAGAGCATCCCATTGTCTTCATCAGCAGGAAACTTCTTCCCAGGGAGTGTCATTACCCCGCTATTGAAAAGGAGTGTCTGGCTATTAAATGGGCTGTGGAGAACTTACAGTATTACCTCTTGGGCAGACCTTTCGTTCTTTATACCGACCATGCCCCTCTCACTTGGTTGGCCTCCCATAAGGACTCCAATTCCAGAGTGCTGCGATGGTTTCTTGAACTCCAACCTTTTACTTTTCAGGTCCGCCACATATCGGGTACTCAGCAGGGTCCTGCTTATTATCTGTCATGGTTCCCCACCTCGGCGGTCCTCTACCAGTCCCGTTCATGGGATGGGGAGTGTAGACGGGTCTCCTCGACCACGTCTTGTGATTCCCTCAACTGGCGCCGTTCGCACGTCTCTCTCGACTCGCTTCCGCGCTCCCATGTTACCATGGGAACGCCACCGGACGCTTCGGGCTCGGATTTCCGGGACCCACAAAGAAAAGAAACGACGGACTTCAAGAAGGAGGAGTTTCGGGTGAAACCGAAGGAGACGGAGGAGGAAAAGACACCGAACGCCGAGGAGGAGGAAAAGACGCCGAACACCGAGAAGGAGGTTTTCACCCCTGAAGCGACTCCGGAGGCCCGCAAAGCTGTTACTACACGAACCGGAGACCTAACAGCCTGCAAATCCCGCCACAACCCTGGAGGGTCGTGGCTACACAAGGTACGGTCCTTCTTAGGACAGAGCGCTCATAAAAGAACCATCAGTGCACAGGGAAGGGGAGCCGGGGAAAAGAGGGGAGCGTCGGAGGTGGACCTGGGGAAAGGGAACACCCGGGCACAACTGGGGAGCACTCCGGGACATAGCTCTGAGTGGTAAGAGTGAGAGCGTGCCGTAAAGTACCTGAGACCCACACCCCACGGCTGGACACTTTCTTTTCTATCCCTTCACCACTAAACCCCGAGAACCTTCCCTCCTTGCATGCCAACCCTAAACAACATGCAAAGTAACCCGCAACCGACTTATCTTTGGTATCCCCTGTGTTTTTTTCCCGGTATCCGAGGGAGACCAGAAGAGTCAACGCCCACCAAGCCTAAAAGAAGAGAAAAGACAAGACAGTTAAACAAGAAAAGAAGACTCAACAAGGTAGCACAATATCTCTACATCCTATGAACTGCACTATATTTAAAATTAAAATAAACCACTCACCATACCTAAGGCTCCGACTCCTCTGTACCGTCAGTAGCCTATCACAGTGTCCCTGTTTTTTCCCTCCCCCCTCCCGTGTCATAGGTGCAGTACTCACCGTGGTCTTCGCCGCCGGCGTTGGTGCTCCTGGTAGAGGAGCAGGAAGACTATTGCAGGGTGAATTTGGAGTTCCGGATCCATGGTGTCCTCCTTCCTCGTGGGGTGTATAGAGGTGAGCGTTTTCCCTTCGGAATCCTGTTTCCGCTGTGTTTTTATCCGCGGTGAATCCGCCCCGGAAAAGGTGGCGGGTTGGTAGGTTGTGATACTGTGGGCAGTACTTTGTCTCCCGCCTGTCTGTTGGCGGTGACCGCCGCGCTGTTTGTTTGTACCGCCGTGGCTGTCGGAGTGTTAAAGTGGCTGTCTTTGTTAGCGGTTTCCGCCACGGTCGTAATTGCAAAATCTTTACTGCCGGCCTGTTGGCGGTCTTACTGCCGCTTTAACACCGACCGCCAGGGTTGTAATGACCACCATAATCCCTTAACATTATGTAAAAGTCTCCCCTGAGGAAGGCCTATGGAGTCCTATGGCAGGGAGATGTATTTTGTTGAATAAGAAATATGTTTTTCAATATATCTTAACAGCAACACTGCTGTTTTGCTGTGGGTAAAGTTGGTAGCCCCTTTGGCTAAAACAGGATTACTGGGTGGCATCCCAACTCAGTTAACTTTTGACTGGGCCTACCAAACTAAGGGGGTTATTCTAACTTTGGAGGAGGTGTTAATCCATCCCAAAAGTGACGGAAAAGTGACGGATTTACCACCAGCCGTATTACGAGTCCATTATATCCTATGGAACTCGTAATACGGCTGGTGGTATATCCGTCACTTTACCGTTACTTTTGGGACGGATTAACACTCCTCCAAAGTTAGAATAACCCCCTAAGTCATGTAAGGTAACAAATTAATTGTGGCATTAAATGTGACCTGATGGCCATTTCAAAATTAATGTCACTGTTAAAGGTCGGCAACATTTAGAAAGTTGCCACTCTGAGCTCTATTCGTCCAGTAACCTCAGCACACACACCAACAGCTTTCTGATCACCTGGGAAGATGTGTGTATAACTCCTAGGACAGGAACAAAGGCAGTGCTGCAGCAGCAAAGTGTCACCTCTGCCAGGATGGTCACTCGGGGGGGATAGCCAAGAGGTGAGCTTCAAAGGGGAATCCACTTTTGATGGGCAGCCCAGCCCAACACCCCTGAGGAGGATACCTTTTGTTCTTGTAGACAGCATGTAGATAGGACTAGAGAGGGGAAACTAGCCCCCATACTGGTTTTACCGTGGGTGTGTAGCCCTCAGTTAGCCACACCTCTAGAGTAGGCTACCAAGCTCCTGACGACCGAGGAAGGGTTGTGCCATCTTGAAAGAGGCAAGAATGTGGCATTCTGGGATAGCCAGATGCCACATACCACTGAACTTTTGCAGCTAGTTTGGAGGGGACCCAGTAGCTCATTGGTTAGTGACTGTGTGGCCCCCGCAGGGCACTTTCCTGGGATAAATATGGCACCCCTCGTGCCCTGATCCTCTGATCATGCTGGAATAGGAGAAAGGGCTGAAAAAGAGCTGCCCACCTGCTCTTGGACCTACACAAAGAGAGGCTGTATGCTCAGAAGGACTGCACCTGCTGCACTTTGGGCTAGGAAAGATTTGACTGTGCTTATGGCTCCTGGCTTGGGGAAACGTTGATTCACGAAATCTAACAGTAGTGACTCCAAAGATTAGTCGGCTGATTTTCTGCAACTAGCTCCAGGGATAAAAGAGCTGAAGTTGCCCAAGTCGCAAAGTTTGTAGCCACCGCAGATGTTTTGCTACTACTAATTGCCGGGCACCCAAGAGGACAAGTCTGAGATAGCCAATACCTACATCATTCTCTGCTGACCACAGGAGTGCTATCCAGGACCAGGTTCATCACACCAAAGGGACACTAGCTCCCACTAATGGATTTTGTTACAACCGCGGTGCAGACTGACCAGTAGCCAAGCAACGGCTGGCCAACTATTGTAACGTAGAGGATTTTAAGGGACCCCACCTCTGTGGCCAAGTTTGCCCCACTTCACCTATGGACCAAGTAATCACCACAAAAGCAGCCCCTTTGACTGCACCACAACTAAAGCATTCTTTGAGCATCTTTTTGCTTGCACTCCTCAGTATCAGGACCACTACATTGATGTCTATGGCAGTCGTCCTGCAAAGTTTGTAACTTGCCTTAAAATGCTCTGGTAGCCAGGTAGCTATCCAAAGTATCCTTTCTGGCCCCCAACACCTCAATTCAGACCGGAGTAGTTGAGCTAACTTTTACAAACTTTTTTAAAGTTTACAAACTTTTTGTTGGCCAATGCTTGTTTGCGGTTGATAGAAAAGGTATTTATTATTTCTAAAATCTCTATCTCTGGAACCCTTCATTTGATTTTGATGGTTAAGGCCTCTAAAATTCATTGGTGTCTTGTTTCTTTAGTTTCGTGTGACTTTCTTATTCTGTTTGGTGCTGTTAAATGTTTTACACATTGTTCTTTTGCTAAGCCTTACCCCTCGCAGACACAACTACCCAGGGTTGAGCTTAACGTTAAGTAAATGTACTTGACTGGACCCAAGATGGTATTTGCGAGTGTAGTGCACAATAAGGCATCACAGCCATATCTTATAAAATACTGAGATCCTCACATACGATTAAAGATTTTGCTGTAAAATGGCAAAGGACTTTGTCCCTCTCTAGCTCGGCGTGGTTGGCACTGTGCTAATGCAATGCTTAAAAGCTCTGCTGGAGTAACAGACATTTGAGGTAAGCAGATTCAGAGTGTTGGTGGCGTTGTAAGGTGCTCCATACAGGAGCTACTCTCAACCCCAATTTGGGAGCTACTGAGTGTTCCCTGCTCTACAAAATCATAGAAATTCAGCAGTTATAGTTATGCTTATACTTATGTTAAGAAACTATAACTCGTGGTCTAAAGTTACTTAATGGCACAATTTATAGTTTCTTCAGACAAGTATAACAATAAGTATAACTATAACTTCTTAATTTTCTGTGGTTTTGTTTGGGTTAAACATCAACCTAACTATAATGTCCCTGTTACCTCTCTTTTTTCAGTGAATTTCTGTTTTTTTTTTCGTTTTTTTTAAAATGTAAAGTAATATCTAATTCCGACATGTTATTACAACCACTGCCTGCGGTTGGCCCTGTGACCAACCCCTTGTATGTACTCTACCCCATGCTGCACACAGCCAAAGGCTGTGAGCAGCGGGTATTGTTGTGAGTAGGTTTTTTTCATTCTTTTTTGGATCCACAGATCCTTGGTGAGTTTACATAGGGAGTGCACGCAGGGCAATGCAGTGAATCTGCAGATCAGCAAAAAAAGGACAATTTTCCCCTCATGAGGTGTCCCCAGAGACCTCTCCATCTCCCCTATGGGGTAAGGATACCCATATGTCAGTTTTTAGTGTTTTTCCTCTCCCTGGCCTAATGTGAAAAAGAAAATGGCTGCCACAAATTTCCTTTCAGGTTGCAGCCAGCCAATCAAGACCTTGCTTTTCCCCTGCAGCTGCAGAACCTCCACGAGTGGATCTGCAAATGATCTGCGTCCCTAGGTATGTATTTCTTTTTCCTTTAATAGCCCCAAAACTACTGAATGGATTTACATCAAATGACTAAAAGGGCTCTTTCTGGACCAAGAGCTACTTTTTTGCCAAAGTTGGTGTAATTCTGTCCAGCAATTAGGGTCATAGTCCTATGTAGTCGTGTCTAAACTCCCTACTCCCGCTTGATGAATCACTCCAAAACTTTTCAAACAGCAGCTAACATACTAGTTTTGAAAATGTTGTAAATATACATCAAACAACACCAAAGTAAAAAGATAACTATAACTCACGCCTTCGCCATACACTGCTGATTACCCCACAAATTACAGCACTCATGACATCTTTGATAACATCACTGATAATATCAATGTAATATTTGCAGGAACATTTTTTACAAAAAACTATGCATGGAGGGGCGCAAGTTATAGTTACCTTAGGGCATGAGTCATAGTTACTTGAGATAACTCTAGCTATAACAGGTGAATTTCGACGGTTTTGTGCGTTTAAAATGTGAGCCTAATTATACCGTCCCTGTATCCTTTGTTTTTTTTTTTTCAGTGAATTTCTATGTTTTTTTAATTCTATTTCCTGACTATAGCATAGCATCCCTGTAACCTTTGTTTTTTTTTCAGTGAATAATGATATATATATATATATATATATATATCTGTCAAGCCGGGTTCAGAAAACGAGGGGGCTCCAAAACTCAATTTCCCTTTGCAATTTTTAACTGAATAGTGATACTGCATAATCAGCTGAATGGAATGACACTAAATTAGCCAGAAAGGTAGATCTTTGTCAAGCGGGAATGCTTCTTTTGATTTGGTGTAATGCCTTTTAGTACTTTTTGAAAAAACCAAAACAATTTATGTAAATATCAGGCAGCTGAGTATCCACAGACCCAAAAGATCTAAAGATAAGATCAGATTGGCTGCTATCACATCAACAAAGGTGTGACAGCAGCCATTTTAGAACTTAAGGACTCGGACCTGATTTAGAGTTTGGCGGATCACAAACGTGACGGATATATCATCTAACGTATTACGATCTCCATTGGCTATTGTGGAATTGTACTACGGTGGACAGGATATCCGTCACGTTTGTAAAGGAGTAACCCCATCCGCCAAACTCTAAATCAGGCCCTCAATCCCTTGTCCTACAGAAAGAATAAAATAAAACATTTAGGGGGAGGATAGGCATACCCTGCCCAATAGGTTAAGTTGGGGGGTGGGGGAGGTCTCAGAGGGACCTCTCTGGGGCCAAAAAACTTTTTTTAACAGTGCAGTGGATTCACAGAGAATCCATGGTCCTATTGAAAAACAGGGAGCCTCTCCTTTTTAGAAATAAGCCCACAAGGGTGAGCCAGAGTCTGGGGGTTGAATCCCCTTCTCTGAGCAGTTTTGGAGGCCCCAGGTATCCCCTCCCCTATGGACTATATGTATTTTTTGTGGAGGTGACACGGGGACCCCATCTTCAGGGCATAGTGGCAGCAGTATCCTGGGGATCCCATCTCACAGGACACTGCTGTTCCCTACCCGGGAGAGTGAGAGAAGGGAATATGATTTTAATTCCCTGTCCACACTCTCTTGGGCAGATAATACAGCTTTTTTCCTGCCGGTTGGTAGCAAAGAAAAAGGCTGCTGTCACCGGGCAGGTGCAAAACAACATAGCCGGCTCCCACTGCATCTTAGATGGGTACTGGCTGGGGAGCCGACAGGGGCCTTGGGGCTTCCCCCACAGCCTCAAACATAAAAAAAAGGTCTGGGTGCCCCTGATGGGCACAGAGCACCCACAGTAAAATAATGGACGGCTCTCACCACAACCCTGAATGGCTGCTGCCTGGAAAGCCAGTAGGGACCAAGGGACTCTAGGGGCACCCTGGTGGCCCCCAAAAGAAAAAAGGTCTGGGTGCCCTGGGTGGGCACTGTGGCATCCACTGTAAACTAATGGCTGGCTAACATCGGCATCCAGTATAAGTAAAGTGTTTGTACACACACACACACACACACACACAGTAACCCCATGAAAACACCACGGAAGTACTCCACACAAGTTTAAGAAATAGCCATCATTTATTTGAGTAAAACAACACCAAAATGACAAAAATCCAACATACACAAGTAAAGATACAAATTTTCAAATTTCAAATCTTAGTACAACTCTAAGAAACGCAATAGCTCCAATTAGAGCTATCACAGCATCTTGACAAAGTCACATCCAACAGTCCAACACCATTCTCCAGGGAGTGTGGGCCGGTCACGGAGTCACACAGACCCTGGGTACGGTACCTTGGAAAATGATGAGGAAACAAAGACGTTGCACAGAGTCAGGGAGATGAGGCGTCGCTGGAGCTGGTGGTGTATCGGTTTCTTACTGCTACCGTAGGGTGAGGTGTCAGTTCCTTACTGCCAGGCAAGGGAAGTGAGGCATCGGTTCCTTACGGTAGTAGGGGGTCAATGAACCCAGCAGGTAAAGAGGCAATGTGTTGACTTTGTGGTGTCATGATTACACCACGGGCCACAGGTGCTGCAGTAGAGTTGGGTGTCATGGACATTGTTAACACTACACTCGGGACTCACGCAGTGATGGGACTTTGGAGGTGCTGTTGTGGTTTCTGGCCTGTGTTGCAGGTCGCGGTCGTTGCAGTGAGCGGAGACCACGGCTCCAGTGCAGATGACATGGAGTCAGAGAGCGGTGCCGGTTCCGAAGTCACTCTGGAGTCGATGTACTTAGTTTCTTCTTGGTTGCACCAGAGCTCACTTCCAAGGGCCCAGGAACTGGATTTGGAACCACATGGCAAGACCGAAATCTCAGCAAGAGAGCCTAGGCACTGGTACGTGACCCTGTGACTTCTTAAGAGGAGTCAAGCTCAGTTCAAGCCCTAGGAGAACCTTGGAAAGAAAAATGTAGAAAGCAAAGTCCAGTCCTTTCACTCTCAGGACAGAAGCAGCAAGCAGCAGGCCACCACAACAAAGCAACAAGCAGAGTGGTAGTCCCTTCTACAGCATCCAGCTCTTCTTCCTGGAAGAACATCCTCAGTCCAGAAGTGTTCTAACAATGTGGTGTTAGTGGTTCATTACTAATACCCATTTCTGTCTTTGAAGTAGGCAAACTTCAAAGAGAAATCTTTGTAAACGCACAAGAACCTGACTTTCCCTGCCCTGGCCCCAGACTCACTCCAGGGGGTTGGAGACTGCTTTGTGAGAGGACAGGCTCAGCCCTAGTCAGGTGCAGGTGACCGCTCCTCCCACTACCATAGCTCAGGAAGACTCATCAGCCTGATGATGGGCCATCAGGATATGTAGGGCCCACATCATCTCTCTTTGTGCGACTTTCTAGAGTGAATGCACAACCAGCTCGACAGTCATCCTGACCCAGACGTGTATTCCACAGTAAGGCAGAGGCACAGAATGGTTAAGCACGAAAATACTCACTTTCTAAACGTGGTATTTTCAAACTAACAAATCAAAAACCAACTTCCCCAAAAGTTGTATTTTTAAATTGTGAGTTCAGAGACCCCAAACTCCACATCCCTATCTGTTTCCAAAGGGAGATTCCACTCAAAAGATATTTCAAGGCAATCCCTATGTTATCTATGAGAGAGATAGTCCTTGCAATAGTGTAAAATTAATTTAGCAGTGTTTCACTATCAGTACATGTGAAACACACCAGTACATATTCTACCTTTTAAATACATTGCACCCTGCTCATGGGGCCGCCTTGGTCCTACATTAAGGGTGACATGCATGTAGTAAAAGGGAAGGTCTGGCCTGGCAAGTGGGTGTGCTTACCAGGTTGAAATGGCAGTTTAAAACTGCACAAACAGACACTGCAATGGCAGGCCTGAGACATGTTTGCAAGGCTACTGAGGTGAGTGGCACAGTCGGTGCTGCAGGCCCACTAGTAGCATTTGGGTTGCAGGCCCTGGGCACACACAGTGCACTTTACTAGGGACTTACTAGCAAATCATATGTGCCAATCATGGATAAACCAATCACCAATACGATTTACACAGGGAGCACTTGCACGTTAGCACTGGTTAGAGTCCTGAGACCATCAAAAGTGAACTACAGCACAAAGTCAAAACCAGGAGGTCAGAGGCACAATGTGGGGATAACCCTGCCAAAAGGGCAATTTCCAACATATACTGTGACCATAAGTATTAGTAAACATTGCAATGTGTACATTTATAAAATATAAGTTTCATTGTAATTATTGGTGACAGTTGGAAATGGCCATTTCTGCGGGGGTATCCACAAACATCTTGCCTGTCTCCTCCTAGGTTTTTGACTGTCTTTTTGTTGTCTTTAGTACTCTGGGCACTTGTGCATGTGCTCTCTCCCCTAAAGCTTGGTATAACTGTCTTACAGCTGTTTGGCATATTTAATTCACCCCTGAGTCCCTTGTAAAGTGGTATACCATGTACCCAGGACCTGTAAATCAAATCCCTGGTGGGCCTGCAGCGCTGATTGCGCCACCCACAGAAGTAGCCTTTCAAACTTGTCTCAGGTTTGCCACTACAGTGGCTATGTGTCTAGTTTACTGCCACATTGGCTTGATAAGTCAAGCTAATTGCCAGGGCCTAAACTCCCTTTTTACTACACCTATGTCACCCCTCAGCTAGGCCCTAGATAACCCTGTGGGCAGGGTGCTGTAGGTAAAAGGTATGACATGTACATATATGTTTTACATTGTCCTAGTAGTGACCAATAGCCTATTTTGTTTTTCACTTCTTTGAGTGCTGCTCCTCTCATAGGTTTGCGTTAAGAATTCCCTTATATATTTCCAAGTGGTAATTTATGATGTATTAGGAGTAGTTTGGGCATGTTTGGTATGTTTGGAATGGTAGTGAGAAATCCTGCTTACTGTTGTAGATGGATTTTACATTACTGTTTTAGAAATGCCACTTTTAGAAAGTGGGCTGTTCTTTCTGCTTATAACTCTAGTGCTTTGCATCCTTACTCCAATCCATATCTGGGGCAGAGAGACACCTGCACTTGGTGCATACTTTCCAGACAGCCATCACAGAGGAGGGGCTGGATGTGATAGAAGAGGCATCTGCATTCTGATAGACGTCCTAGGCTGGGGAGAGGGAAGGTCGTTCACATCTTACATATCAACAGGCTGTGTCCTGCCTTCACAGAATGAGCTGATTATCCCCTACTGATATCTGGAGACAGGGCTGGGTTGAAAGGGTATTATGCTTCACTTAAAAGGGATCCTGTGAAGTTACCCCCTGAACAAAGGCATTTTTAGTATAAGTACAGGGGCTCTGATCCCATGATTTCAGAGCACTTTGGGAATTGGGACAGAACCTCTGTCAAAAGGACTGCGGGACTGTGCCAAGGATTCACCTAGACTGCTCTTCTGCTTTTGCCCAGCTACCTGCTAAGTGTTGGATGGCATAATGGACTCACTGGAATTGCTTTTCTGCTTGTTGCCCTGCTGCCAGGTGCTCCCTGACCCTGTACTGTCAAGGCATTGTGGGACTACCATAAGGGATTACCATTTGGACAACCTGCCTTGCTGTGCTGACCTGCTGCCTACTGGACTGCTGGAGGGACTGTGTAGAAGGCTGGACTGGCTTGTAGTGAGTACCAAGGGGTACTTACACCTTGCACCAGGCCCAGTTATCCCTTATTAGTGTATAGGGTGTCTAGCAGCATAGGCTGATAGATAATGGTAGCTTAGCAGAGCAGCTTAGGCTGAACTAGGAGACGAGTGAAGCTCCTACAGTACCACTAGTGTCATATGCACAATATCATAAGAAAACACAATACACAGATATACTAAAAATAAAGGTACTTTATTTTTATGACAATATGCCAAAAGTATCTCAGTGAGTACCCTCAGTATGAGGATAGCAAATATACACAAGATATATGTACACAATACCAAAATATGCAGTAATAGTATTAGAAAACAGTGCAAACAATGTATAGTTACAATAGGATGCAATGGGGACACATAGGGATAGGGGCAACACAAACCATATACTCCAAAAGTGGAATGCGAACCACAAATGGACCCCAAACCTATGTGACCTTGTAGAGGGTCGCTGGGACTATTAGAAAATAGTAAGGGTTAGAAAAATAGCCCACCCCAAGACCCTGAAAAGTGAGTGCAAAGTGCACTAAAGTTCCCCAAAGGACATAGAAGTCGTGATAGGGGAATTCTGCAGGAAAGACACAAACCAGCAATGCAACAACAATGGATTTCCAGTCGAGGGTACCTGTGGAACAAGGGGACCAAGTCCAAAAGTCACAAGCAAGTCGGAGATGGGCAGATGCCCAGGAAATGCCAGCTGTGGGTGCAAAGAAGCTGCTACTGGACAGTAGAAGCTGAAGGTTCTGCAGGAACGACAAGGGCTAGAGACTTCCCCTTTGGAGGATGGATCCCCCACGCCGTGGAGAGTCGTGCAGAAGTGTTTTCCTGTAGAAAGACCGCCAACAAGCCTTGCTAGCTGCAAATCGTGCGGTTAGGGTTTTTGGATGCTGCTGTGGCCCAGGAGGGACCAGGATGTCGCCAATTGCGTTTGGGGACAGAGGGGGTGTCGAGCAAGACAAGGAGCCCTCTCAGCAGCAGGCAGCACCCGCAGAAGTGCCAGAACAGGCACTACGAAGATGCGTGAAACGGTGCTCACCCGAAGTCGCACAAAGGAGTCCCACGTTGCCGGAGGACAACTTAGGAGGTCGTGCAATGCAGGTTAGGGTGCCGTGGACCCAGACTGGACTGTGCACAAAGGATTTCCGCTGGAAGTGCACGAAGGCCGTAGTAGCTGCAAAAGTCGCGGTTCCCAGCAATGCAGTCTGGCGTGGGGAGGCAAGGACTTACCTCCACCAAACTTGGACTGAAGAGTCACTGGACTGTGGGAGTCACTTGGACAGAGTTGCTGGATTCAAGGGACCTCGCTTGTCGTGCTGAGAGGAGACCCAGGGTACCGGTGATGCAGTTCTTTGGTGCCTGCGGTTGCAGGGGGACGATTCCGTCGACCCACGGGAGATTTCTTCGGAGCTTCTAGTGCAGAGAGGAGGCAGACTACCCCCACAGCATGCACCACCAGGAAAGCAGTCGAGAAGGCGGCTGGATCAGCATTACAGAGTTGCAGTAGTCGTCTTTGCTACTTTGTTGCAGTTTTGCAGGCTTCCAGCGCGGTCAGCAGTCGATTCCTTGGCAGAAGGTGAAGAGAGAGATGCAGAGGAACTCGGATGAGCTCTTGCATTCGTTATCTAAAGAATCCCAAGAGACAGAGACCCTAAATAGCCAGAAAAGAGGGTTTGGCTACCTAGGAGAGAGGATAGGCTAGCAACACCTGAAGGAGCCTCTCAGAAGGAGTCTCTGACGTCACCTGATGGCACTGGCCACTCAGAGCAGTCCAGTGTGCCAGCAGCACCTCTGTTTCCAAGATGGCAGAGGTCTGGAGCACACTGGAGGAGCTCTGGGCACCTCCCAGGGGAGGTACAGGTCAGGGGAGTGGTCACTCCCCTTTCCTTTGTCCAGTTTCGCGCCAGAGCAGGGCTAAGGGGTCCCTGAACCGGTGTAGACAGGCTTATGCAGAAATGGGCACCGTGTGTGCCCATGAAAGCATTTCCAGAGGCTGGGGGAGGCTACTCCTCCCCTGCCTTCACACCATTTTCCAAAGGGAGAGGGTGTAACACCCTCTCTCAGAGGAAGTCCTTTGTTCTGCCATCCGGGGCCAGGCCTGGCTGGACCCCAGGAGGGCAGAAGCCTGTCTGAGGGGTTGGCAGCAGCAGCAGCTGCAGTGAAACCCCGGGAAAGGCAGTTTGGCAGTACCCAGGTCTGAGCTACAGACCTGTGGGATCATGGGATTGTGCCAACTATGCCAGGATGGTATAGAGGGGGCAATTCCATGATCATAGACATGTTACATGGCCATATTCGGAGTTACCATTGTGAAGCTACATATAGGTAGTGACCTATATGTAGTGCACGCGTGTAATGGTGTCCCCGCACTCACAAAGTCCGGGGAATTGGCCCTGAACAATGTGGGGGCACCTTGGCTAGTGCCAGGGTGCCCTCACACTAAGTAACTTAGCACCCAACCTTTACCAGGTAAAGGTTAGACATATAGTTGACTTATAAGTTACTTAAGTGCAGTGTAAAATGGCTGTGAAATAACGTGGACGTTATTTCGCTCAGGCTGCAGTGGCAGGCCTGTGTAAGAATTGTCAGAGCTCCCTATGGGTGGCAAAAGAAATGCTGCAGCCCATAGGGATCTCCTGGAACCCCAATACCCTGGGTACCTCAGTACCATATACTAGGGAATTATAAGGGTGTTCCAGTAAGCCAATGTAAATTGGTAAAATTGGTCACTTGCCTGTTAGTGACAATTTGAAAGAAATGAGAGAGCATAACCACTGAGGTTCTGGTTAGCAGAGCCTCAGTGAGACAGTTAGTCATAACACAGGTAACACATTCAGGCACACTTATGAGCACTGGGGCCCTGACTAGCAGGGTCCCAGTGACACATACAACTAAAACAACATATATACAGTGAAAAATGGGGGTAACATGCCAGGCAAGATGGTACTTTCCTACACACTGCCACGCTGCAAGTTACCTCATGTGCTGACCTGCTACCTAATCTTCGCTCTACCCTGGTTTGTAGAAGTCCCAGGGTTGTAAAGGTTCCCTGGAGTGTTATTTGGTCTCCTGACTTCCTTAGCACGGGTATTGCGTTATTGCTTCTCAGCGCATGCTAAAGTGCCCTTTTCTCTCCCTTGAGTGGGGCTTGGACCCAAAGTGCTCAACAGGAGTGAAGACTTTTGCTGTTGTGTGGTGGTATTAGCCACCTGGGGTAGTTTGTGCCCCGGGATTGCTGACAGCACGTCTCTCCCCACTGAAGGAGAACATGGGCGGGTTACCCTCCCTCCTGCGGTTATACCGTGAGAATCCCCTTCGGAGCAGTCTCCTCCACTGGTAGCAACTACTGGACAATGGAAGAATATATGAAAATAGATGCCAGAATCAGAGTTACACCCACAGCATGAATCTTGCCTAATAAGTATGAGTTTGAACATATGTTCAGGTGTATAAAATAACCTATTATAAAAATAGTATAGCGTTTGTGTTAAATTTGCTGAACAACATGTGGAGTGTATTTTTGCGAAAATTGTATCCCATTTAGAAAGAGGCCAACTAAATTGGAAATCAATTTCCCATAATCTTTCTTGTTTAGATGTGGGTCTTTCTTGGACAGTTGAAGTAAGTGTTTTATAAATGAGGGGGCTGAAGGAGTTTTGTGTGGTGAATACGTAGGTGTTTGCTGAACATCAGTACTAGTAGAAGGGTTGGAAAATGAAGTGAGAGCCACTGTAAAAAGTTAATGTAATATGTTGAATTGATCAAGAAATTAAGATGGTAAATTATGTGATTCGGAAAGAACGAGAAAGGAATAACTATTGTTTGTGATGAGTTGAGAAACAATACGTAGACCTTTATCAATCCATCTCTTCCCTAAAAGAGGCCTTCCCTTGAGGAGAAGCCTTTTATTGTACCAACTGGGGCTCTGAAGAAATTTCTGAAATGGAGAAGTATTAGAGATAAGAAGTGATTTGATTAAAAAACAGGAGTATGAGATAAGTGATGATAGCAAAACTCAGGGAGTTGGGATATATAGATAATCTGTGGGGAAAAGGAAAGATAATGGAGGGTTCTAATGTAAACCATAATTTAGGTTTAAAGGAGGTAGAATGAAAAATAAATAATTGTATCTCCTTAATACCGAAGGTCCTGTGATAATAATAGAAATTGGAAAAGTTAACACCTTCCGCCAATTTGGAATGTTTGTCTGTTCAGTAATATTCATGGTCTTTTCCCATTCTATCAGAATTTAGATAACAGTTTATCCAGGGAAATAAAATATTTCCTAGGAATCTTAAGTGGTAACATCTGAAGAAAAAACTGATATAGGAAGGATCATCATTTTAATTATATCAAGGCGTCACCACCATGATACGAAGAGTGGTGACCACCCTTGGGTAAGATCAGTAATTCTATCAATTGTACTATCAAGTTTGAGTTTTACCATTTCTTTAAAATTATTAGTGTAGAAAATCTCCAAACATTTATTCTCAAGAGGATTCCAGGATAGTCCTGCCACAGTTAAAGGTTATTTTATGCAATATTTATTAAGAGGTAGATCTTCAGATTTATCCAAATTAAGCTTGTAGCCCGATACCTCAGAATATGATCTCAATTCTTTAAAGAAGGACGGTAGTGAGAGATCGGGTTGTGAAATAAAAAGAAGAATGTCATCTGCATATGCAGCATATTTGATATGAGTATCCTTAACTCGAAATCCATGCAAGGTTTCTGTATTTTTTAGTTAATATAAAAAAAGGGTTCTAATGCCAAAATAAATAAGAAATGAGACAAAGCCAAATTGTTCATGGGAAACCAAATTAGGTATAGGATGAATTATTCGAAGAGCTAGGGCTTTAGCAAAAACTTTTCAGTATGTATTAATGAGAGAAATAGGGTGATAGTTCTTACATAAAGTCAAATCACAATCTTTTTTTCAGAACGATACAATTCATAACTTCTGTGCAGGAACCAATAGATGAATTGATGAGAAGAAAGTAATTAATAAGTTTGAAGAGTTGACAAAATAAAATCTGGGAAAACTGAAAATAGAACTCAACGGTAAAGCCGCCTGGAGGACGTGCTTTGCCTTTTGGTAAACATTTAATTACATTGTGAAGTTCATCTATAGTGAATTCAGTTTCCAGGAAGGAGATATCAGAGTTAATGAATTTACGAGGTTTAAGATTGGTGAAGTATGAATTAATAAGAGTTTCTGAAGGATTACTGTCAGAGTATAAAGTGTTTGGTATTATTTTGCAAAACAATCTGCTATATCAGAATCACAGAGTAATTGGGCACCAGAGGAATTGTTGATGGTCTTTATGTTGTTTTTTCTGTTCTACCTTTTACCTTTTAAATAATTTATGAGCAGGGCTCCTGCTTTGTTTTTACCCCCGTAACAGGGAGCATTAACTCTAAGAAGCATACCACACACTTTTTCAGTTGATAGCTTATTAAACTGTAATTATTATAGAATACCAGGGCACACCTACATAGTCCACAAAGTCCATGTAAATTGAAGGGTGTGAGACAAAGTCCGGTACACGTTTTGTAGTTGGTTAAGATTTATTCTTCCCAAAGCACGGTACATCCACAAAAGACAGCGGACAAGTGTTTCGTCATCTAGACTTTCTCAAGGCATTCATCACGGACTATGACGTCCATATGTGTTAGGAAGTGTGTATTTTCTCAAAATAGTCAATATAAAGAACGGAAAATCTTGAAAGCTAGTCCTGTGTGGTGCAAAGAGTGAAGTGATCGCTTACTAAACTGTAACTTTGCCGCTATCAGCTCTTCTAAATCTGTCTTATTGTTTTTTGAAGTATAATATACATGTTCTAATAGCTTGATATTAGTTATAATGTTAACCCCTTCAAAGCGGGCATCGGCCACTGGCCGACGCCCGCTCTACCTCCCTGGTGCGAGCCACGATCAGTGCCCGACACCAGGGAGGATTTTCTTTTTTTTTTTTTAAACCCTGGGAGACACAGAAGAGCTTCCGTGTCTCCCCCCGCCCCCCACCTGCCCCTTTGTGACGTCAGCGCGTCACAGTGTTGTTTTCCCCATTGGAGCAGGAAGCGGCCTTAGGGCCACTTCCTGCTCCGATGGGGAAAACGGACCCAAACGGCCTTCCCCACGTTCGGGAAGGCCTCGTATGAAAGGGGAGACTCTCCCCTTTCATACGAGGCCTTCCTGAACGCGTTCGAGGGCTAGGAAACGCCACTAGACACCAGGGATTTCACTAGGGGGGGTCGGTCCCACTAGGAAAACGGGCCGGCCCCTCCCCCGGGGCCATATTTTTAAATTTCAATATTGGGGCCCCCTGGGCGGGCACGATTGCACGCGATCGCACCACCCTCAGGGACTATATTTTTTTTGAAATAACAAAATTGACAGGGGGTCGCCCGTAGGCAGGGTGACCCCCTGTGGGGCCATATTTTTCAATGTTGGGGCCCCCTGGGGGGCGCGATGGCGCCACCCCCAGGGGCTAATTTAAAAAATAAATAACGAAATTCACAGGGGGTCGCCCATAGGCAGGGCGATCCCCTGTGGGGTCAAATTTTTTTTAGTAGTTGTAGGGTTTCCCTGGGGGCCATTTTGGCCCCAAGGAAAACCTACAACTACCAAAAAAAATACAGATATATATATATCAATCCATGTAGACAGATATGTCTATCTGCATGGATATATCTATAGATAGATCTGCATATATATATATATATATATATATATATATATATATATATATATAGATATATCCATGTAGATGGATATATCTATATAGAGATCTAATCTATATATATATATCACTCTTGTCAGTGCATGTGTGGTTTCCCTGGGGGCTGCAATCGGCCCCCAGGAAAACCAGACCCACATATAAAAGTGATCTATATATATCTTATATATATATACATTTATATATATATTTGCCACCAGTTGTCTTGCAGTTGCAGCTTGCGTCTTCAAAGCAGTGCACATACTTCAACTGACGCATTTCAACTGTGGCTTTTAAGCAGCAATAAAGAAGTCAAGTAAGTATTGTGATTATGTTTCTTCTACAAAAGGATCAGACGTTTGTCTAGTGGCAGTTTTAGTGCCATAAAGAAGCGCAGAAGGTTTATATGACTACTGCAAAGAGCAAATCTGTATTTTAAGTAAATAGCTGAGTATGTTAGTAAAGTCAGCCACTACCTGCGCTATAATACAAATGAAATGCATGTGCGGGGTGGGGGGGTGGCTATGGAGAGATGAAGAGCACGTTTGCTGGGTGGCAATGAGGGAATCCGAGGAGGAGGACATGGGAGTGGGAGCACCAATAATGATTGTTGGACTGGGCGCAGGAGGTGCTAAAGACTGTGACGAATGGTATGTGACAAGGTGTTTAAGTGTCTTGAAAGAACGTGCTGATTGAGGGAAGAAGCGCAGGTAAGGTGGCCTCTAATGTTGCACGTACCACACACACACACACCAGCAATTTTGTGACTGTCTATGTAGGCTAGTGTTTTCGAGCAACAGTTTAGCCAATAGCAGAGATGGCATCTTGATGGATGACTGCTGCTGACGTCACTCTGGTTATAGAGGACAACTCTGACATAGGATCAGAGACTGAGTCAGCAGATACTGAGACAGCATCGGAGGGATAGGACAATGGCGCAGACTCTGGGAGTGATTTTTCAGTTGGAGGAGTCCCATTGAATAACTCCTTCCAGTAAATTGTGAGGCAGGCGATGAGGGCAGTCCTGTTGTCCCTTCGCAAGCACAGTCTGTGCAACAGGGCAATAGTGGGTTAGCCCAACCCAGAGAGCAGGTGAATGCGGGGGCAAGCACAGAGAGGGTGCTCTCTTGGGAGCTCCCCAATTTAGTTCAGCCCGGAATTCCACTGCCCAAATTGTATTGTGGAGACATCAAAATTATCTATCACAAAACAAACTGGTTTTGTAAGGCAGGCACCTGTGTTTTTGGTCCTGGGTTCGGCGGCTATATAGGGAAACATACTAAACCCAAACATTTCTGGAAACTAGACATCCGGGGGAGTCCACAGAGGTGTGACTTGTGTGGATTCGCCAAAGTTTTCTTACCCAGAATACCCTGCAAAGCTGAAATGTTGAATAAAAACTCTATTTTTCTTGCATTTCTGTCACACAAACTACAGGAATATGCTGCGATCCACAAAATTCCTACCACCCAGTGATTCCTCACCTGTCTTGATAAAAACACTACCCCACTTGACTGCCTATACCTAGTGCCTGCGTAAGGAATGGATCACCCCAGGGTCAACAGTTGCCTCATGTAAGTACCAACATTGACCGTTGTGTGATCTATTCCTGTCGCGGGCACTAGGTCTACCCACACAAGTGAGGTACCGTTTTTATCGGGAGACTTGGGGGAATGCAGGGTGGAAGGACATTTGTGGCTCCTCTCAGATCCCAGAACTTTCTGTCACCGAAATGTGAGGAAAAAGTATTTCTTTGGCCACATTTTGAGGTTTGCAAAGGATTCTGGGTAACAGAACCTGATCAGAGCCCCACAAGTCCCCCCATCTTGGATTCCCCTAGGTGTCTAGTTTTCAAAACTGTGCAGGTTTGCTAGGTTTCCCTAGGTGCCTGCTGAGCTAGAGGCCAAAATCCACAGCTAGGCACTTTGCAAAAAACAGCTCTGTTTTCTTTGTCAAAATGTGATGTGTCCACGTTGTGTTTTGGGGCATTTCCTGTCGCGGGCACAAAGCCTACCCCCAGAAGTGAGGTATCATTTTTATCGGTTGACTTGGGGGAACGCTGGGTGCAAGGAAATTTGTGCTCCTCTCAGATCCCAGAACTTTTCTGTCACCGAAATGTGAGGAAAAAGTGTTTTTTTGGGCACATTTTCTGATTTGCAAAGGATTCTGGGTAACAGAACCTGATCAGAGCCCCACAAGTCAGCCCATCCTGGATTCCCTTAGGTGTCTAGTTTTAAAAAATGTGCAGGTTTCGTAGGTTTCCCTAGGTGCCGGCTGAGCTAGAGGCCAAAATCTACAGCTAGGCACTTTGCAAAAAACACCTCAGATTTCAATGTAAAAATGTGATGTGTCCATGTTGCCTTTCCTGTTGCGTGCATTAGGCCTACCCATGCAAGTGAGGTACCATTTTTATCGGGAGACTTGGGGGAACACAGAATAGCACAACAAGTGTTATTGCCCCTTGTCTTTCTCTACATTTTTTCCTTCCAAATGTAAGACAGTGTGTAAAAAAAGATGTCTATTTGAGAAATGGCCTGTAATTCACATGCTAGTATGGGCACCCCGGAATTCAGAGATGGGCAAATAACCACCGCTGCTCAATACCTTATCTTATGTCCATTTTGGAAATACAAAGGTTTTTTTGATACCTATTTTTCACTATTAAATTTCAGCAAATTAATTGCTGTATACCCGGTAAAGAATGAAAACCCATTGAAAGGTGCAGCTCATTTATTGGTTCTGGGTACCTAGGGATCTTGATAAAACCTACAAGCAATATATATCCCTGTAACCAGAAGAGTCCAGCACACATAACAGTATATTGCTTTAAAAAATCTGACATTGCAGGAAAAAGTTACAGAGTAAAACGCTGAGAAAAATGGCTGTTTTTTTCAGCTCAATTTCAATATATTTTTTTCAGCTGTTATTTTCTGTAGGAAACCCTTGTAGGATCTACACAAATGACCCCTTGCGAATTCAGAATTTTGTCTACTTTTCAGAAATGCTTAGCTGTCCGGGATCCAGTTTTGGTTTCACGCCCATTCCTGTCACTAACTGGAAGGAGGCTGAAAGCACCAAAAATAGTAAAAATGGGGTATGTCCCAGTAAAATGCCAAAATTGTGTTGATAAATGTGGTTTTCTGATTCAAGTATGCCTGTTCCTGAAAGCTGGGAAGATGGTGATTTTAGCACCACAAACCTTTTGTTGATGCCATTTTCAGGGGAAAAACCACAAGCCTTCTTCGACAGCCCTTTTTTCCCATTTTATGATAAAAAACAACATTTTAGGTGTATTTTGGCTAATTTCTTGGTCTCCTCCAGGGGAGAAACTCTGGGTACCTTTAGAATCCCTAGGATGTTAGGAAAAAAAGGACACAAATTTGGCATGGATAGCTTATGTGGACAAAAAGTTATGAAGGCCTAAGCGCGAACTACCCCAAATAGCCAAAAAAGGGCTCAGCACTGGGGGGGGAAAGGCCCAGCAGCTAAGATGTTAATACTTTTTTTTCTTTTAGTTTTCTCTTAGATGAAACATAATTAATTATAGAGCCCCTGGATGCAGACTTAAGAGCATCCCATTCAAAATTAAAGGATGTATTGCTGTTGTCATTCTTTTCAAAAAGGTCAGAGCAAAAGATTCAAATGCTGTAAGAAAGGCTTTATCTGAGAGTAAATAATTATTGAACTGCCATATTGATTTGTGATTATGTGTATTTAAAAGTTCGAGATCAGCCAGACTAGAAGCATTGTCAGAAATCAAAATTGAACTTATCTCTGAGTAAGTCAAATGTTGAAGAAGGTTTGTGCTTAAAAAATGTAGCTGATTCTTGTTTTAGGTTGATGGGGGGAGAATAAAAGGAATATTCTTGAAGGTCCAGGTTACATATTCTCCAGTAATCAGACAGTGAATTGTGTGTAATAGAATGTTGGAAAGCTTTGTGTGCTTTATGAGGTGAAAACTTAGTAGAGGAAGATCGATCTAAAAAGGGGTTGAATACTTGATTACAATCACCACTCAATAAGAAATTCTGTGAAT
This sequence comes from Pleurodeles waltl, assembly GCF_031143425.1. NCBI lineage: Eukaryota > Metazoa > Chordata > Amphibia > Caudata > Salamandridae > Pleurodeles > Pleurodeles waltl. The sequence goes on along the minus strand of NC_090449.1, from coordinate 479,297,506 downwards.
ATTAGTGTGCCATTTTGTGAGAAATTGATAACTAAAAATCAGAGTCGGGATGTGTTGGACCATAAACATAAAAAAGTGAAGGGAATGTCCTTAATAATAAGGTTAACTAATACCCATCTGCCTTCCAAATAACATTCTTGAGAGACAAACAAAATATTGAGACATTTATGGCATAATATTATAACTCAATTTTTAAGATGAATAGAAGATATGAAATATAAGTCACCAACCCTGCATTTATTCAATGAATTAACTTCCTTGTCAGTGAGGTGTGTCTCTTGAAGAAAATCAATTTGACATTTAAGGTTAGATAAGTGTGAAAATTCTCACTGGCATTTAACCGGGTTCTTTAGGCCCATTACATTCCATGTAACAACTCTTTAATTTACTGCGTGAACAGACATGGCAATGAAAAATCAACATATGTGAAGGTAAATACAATATACATTTGAGTCGAAAACAATAAGATAAAAAAAGAAGAGAAAGATAAAAGGTAGAAGCTGAGGAAAGAATAAAAGAAAGTGGGAATATCAGAAAAGATAGAGTAAGAAATATACAGGGCAATACAGGAAAGACTATGGGGGTCATTATGACCCCAGCGGTAGGTGTTAAGGTGGCGGTAGTACCGCCAACAGGCTGGCGGTACATACCTCCACCTTATGACAAATCTACCATTCATACCGCCATGGTGGTAGCAGGCGCCAGGCCGGCAGATATCAATCTCCAGCCCAACGACCGCTATAGTACCGCCGGCGGCATGTTGAGCCAGCCTACCGCCATGGTTTTCGGGGCATTAGCAATGCCATGAAAACCATGGCAGTAGGCCCTACCAGTGACAGGGAATTCCTTCCCTGTCACTGGTAGGAGGCTCACCCACCCCCCAAAATCTCCCCAGATGCCCCCACCCCCATCCATCCATGCTCCCCCCTTCCGATGCCCCACCCCCATACACGCACACACCCGCAGACATGCACCACACATACACCCACTCACTCACACTGGCATACACGCATTCATACACGCTTACATCCAGACATCCTTGCACACATCCCTACATACATTCACACTGACATGCAGACACGCATTCACATTTCCATTCTTACACGCATTCACCCACATGCATACACCCACGCAAACAACACTACACAGACGCATTCATGCACACACTCACACATTCATGCTCACAACCTCCCCCCCAACACACACACACACAACACCCCCCTCCCCTGTCGGAAGCTCAACTTACCTTCATCCAGCTGGTCTTCCATCAGGGAATGGAACGGGGCGCTGCTACCGCCAGCAGCGCCCGCCAGCAGAACACCGTCAGGCCATATCATATGTCATGATACGGCTGGTGGCGGTCTACTGGAGTGGCGGTGCTGGTGGTAGCAGCGCCACCTTACCACCATCCGCCTATATGGCCACAGCCGGATTTCCGCCCTTCTTGTGGCGGAAGTCCGGCTGTGGTCATAATCTGGCAGATGGATGGTAGCCGCGGTGATGGTCTTTTGGCAGCGGTAGGCGGTTTATACTGTCAATGTCATAATGTACACTTGCATCCTTAATTGCAATTTAAAAAAGGATAACAAAAATAGAACATCCCACTGGGCATGAGGGGACAGAACACCGAAGGAAGATGCGCCTGACTGGGCTCCGAATGGACACGGAAGTGATATTCACATCAAACTCTACTGAACAAGGATGAACAAGTAAGGAAAGGGAGGGGAAAAAAATAAATGTAATGAAATGAGGTACAAACTGCCCTTTTAAAGACGCAATATTGATGTCAATGGATGAGACTCTGGAAGGGAAGACACATATAGGTATGGGAGTGTTAGAAAGTACCATCTTGCCTGGCATGTTACCCCCATTTTCACTGTATGTTTGGTTGTTTTGCCCATGTGTCACTGGGATCCTGCTAGGCAGGACCCCAGTGCTCATAATGTATGCCCTGTATGTGTTCCCTGTGTGGTGCTTAACTGTCACTGAGGCTCTGCTAACCAGAACCTCAGTGTTTACTCTCTCTCTGCTTTCTAAAATTGTCACTGCAGGCTAGTGACTAATTTTACCAATTCTCATTGGCACACTGGAACACCCATATAATTCTCTTGTATATGGTACCTAGGTACCCAGGGTATTGGGGTTCCAGGAGATCCCTATGGGCTGCAGCATTTCTTTTGCCACCCATAGGGAGCTCAGACAATTCTTACACAGGACTGCCACTGCAGCCTGAGAGAATTAACATCCACGTTATTCCACAGCCATTTTTCACTGCACATAAGTAACTTATAAGTCACCTTTATGTCTAACCCTCACTTGGTGAAGGTTAGGTGCCAAGTTACTTAGGTGACAACCCTGGCGGTCGGTGTTAAAGCGGCGGTAAGACCGCCAACAGGCCAGCAGGCCAGCGGTAAAAAAAAATTGAATTACGACTGTGGCGGAAACCGCCAACATAGACATCCACTTTAACACTCCGACCGCCACGGCGGTACAACCAAACACAGCGGCAGTCACCGCCTACAGACAGGCGGAGGACAATGTACCGCCCACAGTATTACAACCCACCAATCCGCCACCTTTTCCGGGGCGGATTCACCGCGAACAAAAACACGGCAGAAACAAGACTTCGAAGGGAAAACGCTCACCTCTGCACACCCCACGAGGAACCAGGACGCCATGGAACCAGAGCTCCAGATTTTTCCAGCCTTTATCTTCCTGCTCCTCTAGCAGGATCACGAAGACCAAGGTGAGTACTGCACCTACGACACAGGGGAAGGGGGAGGGAAAAAACAGTGACACACACTCAACACCCCCACCCTCACCCACTACAACACACACGCTAATACATCATGATACATCACAGTTACACCCCCAAACCCCCCATGGAAAAATGCAAGGACAAAAGGAAATGAGTCAAAAAATTGTGATATATTCAATTACATACATCAAAAATATTTACAAATATATACATTTATACTATATACAATTAAATACACCAAGAACACAAGTCCAAGGGAGCCCACCATCATAGTCCGTGGATCACTGGGCCCAAAAGGCATGGGCGAGGCCCACACAAGATACCCGAACAAGACGGAGAGAACATTGCAGGGGTATCAGATAGAAATAAAACAGGCACCTCAGGGGGAAGGGAAAGGGTGGGCACCTCAGCCGGTTGTGTGCGCGACGCCAAATCCACGAGGGGGCCCCATGCACACTGTGCAATCCTGGGGAGTGCAAAGCCACAGTCTCTCAAGTCTCTACAGTGGGTGGTTTGCCCACTGTACAATCCTGGGGAGTGCAAAGCCACAGTCTCTCAAGTCTCTACAGTGGGTGGTTTGCCCACTGTTCAATCCTGGGAAGTGCAAAGCCACAGTCTCTCAAGTCTCTCCAGTGGGTGGTTTGACCACTGTTCAGTCCTGGGGAGTGCAAAGCCACAGTCTCTCAAGTCTCTACAGTGGGTGGTTTGCCCACTGCTATATCCTGGGAAGTGCAAAGCCACAGTCTCTCAAGTCTCTCCAGTGGGTGGTTTGCCCACTGTTCAATCCTGGGGAGTGCAAAGCCACAGTCTCTCAGGGGGCCTTGTTCCCAGAGTGCTTCATCCTGCCAAGGACTGAGGTAGTGGATGTCAATCTCCACTGGTTTCTGGAGGGGGCCTTGTGCCCAGAGTGCTTCATCCTGCCAAGGACTGAGGTAGTGGATGGCAATCTCCACTGGTTCTGGAGGGGGCCTTGTGCCCAGAGTGCTTCATCCTGCTCGTGGCGGGCTCAGTAGCGTCAGAGCTTTTGGCGCTCAAGGGCCTGAGGGGCTTGTGGCAGCAGTGTCTTTGGCAGCGGTGTAGGAAAGTACCATCTTGCCTGGCATGTTACCCCCATTTTTCACTGTATATATGTTGTTTTAGTTGTATGTGTCACTGGGACCCTGTCACCCAGGGCCCCAGTGCTCATAAGTGTGCCTGAATGTGTTACCTGTGTAGTGACTAACTGTCTCACTGAGGCTCTGCTAATCAGAACCTCAGTGGTTATGCTCTCTCATTTCTTTCCAAATTGTCACTAACAGGCTAGTGACCAATTTCACCAATTTACATTGGCTTACTGGAACACCCTTATAATTCCCTAGTATATGGTACTGAGGTACCCAGGGTATTGGGGTTCCAGGAGATCCCTATGGGCTGCAGCATTTCTTTTGCCACCCATAGGGAGCTCTGACAATTCTTACACAGGCCTGCCACTGCAGCTTGAGTGAAATAACATCCACGTTATTTCACAGCCATTTTACACTGCACTTAAGTAACTTATAAGTCACCTATATGTCTAACCTTTACCTGGTAAAGGTTAGGTGCAAAGTTACTTAGTGTGAGGGCACCCTGGCACTAGCCAATGTGCCCCCACATTGTTCAGGGCCAATTCCCCGGACTTTGTGAGTGCGGGGACAACATTACACGCGTGCACTACATATAGGTCACTACCTATATGTAGCTTCACAATGGTAACTCTGAATATGGCCATGTAACATGTCTATGATCATGGAATTGCCCCCTCTATACCATCCTGGCATAGTTGGCACAATCCCATGATCCCAGTGGTCTGTAGCACAGACCCTGGTACTGCCAAACTGCCTTTCCCGGGGTTTCACTGCAGCTGCTGCCAACCCCTCAGACAGGCATCTGCCCTCCTGGGGTCCAGCCAGGCCTGGCCCAGGATGGCAGAACAAAGGACTTCCTCTGAGAGAGGGTGTTACACCCTCTCCCTTTGGAAAATGGTGTGAAGGCAGGGGAGGAGTAGCCTCCCCCAGCCTCTGGAAATGCTTTCTTGGGCACAGATGTGCCCAATTCTGCATAAGCCAGTCTACACCGGTTCAGGGGACCCCTTAGCCCTGCTCTGGCGCGAAACTGGACAAAGGAAAGGGGAGTGACCACTCCCCTGACCTGCACCTCCCCTGGGAGGTGTCCAGAGCTCCTCCAGTGTGCTCCAGACCTCTGCCATCTTGGAAACAGAGGTGCTGCTGGCACACTGGACTGCTCTGAGTGGCCAGTGCCACCAGCTGACGTCAGAGACTCCTTCTGATAGGCTCCTTCAGGTGTTGCTAGCCTATCCTCTCTCCTAGGTAGCCAAACCCTCTTTTCTGGCTATTTAGGGTCTCTGTCTCTGGGAAACTTTAGATAACGAATGCAAGAGCTCATCCGAGTTCCTCTGCATCTCTCTCTTCACCTTCTGCCAAGGAATCGACTGCTGACCGCGCTGGAAGCCTGCAAAACTGCAACATAGTAGCAAAGACGACTACTGCAACTCTGTAACGCTGATCCTGCCGCCTTCTCGACTGTTTTCCTGGTGGTGCATGCTGTGGGGGTAGTCTGCCTCCTCTCTGCAGTAGAAGCTCCAAAGAAATCTCCAGTGGGTCGACGGAATCTTCCCCCTGCAACCGCAGGCACCAAAAAGCTGCATTACTGGTCCCTTGGGTCTCCTCTCAGCACGACGAGCGAGGTCCCTCGAATCCAGCAACTCTGTCCAAGTGACTCCCACAGTCCAGTGACTCTTCAGTCCAAGTTTGGTGGAGGTAAGTCCTTGCCTCCCCACGCCAGACTGCATTGCTGGGAACCGCGACTTTTGCAGCTACTCCGGCCTCCGTGCACTTCCGGCGGAAATCCTTTGTGCACAGTCCAGCCTGGGTCCACGGCACTCTAACCTGCATTGCACGACCTCCTAAGTTGTTCTCCGGCGACGTGGGACTTCTTTGTGCGACTTCGGGTGAGCACCGTTTCATGCATCCTCGTAGTGCCTGTTTCTGGCACTTCTCCGGGTGCTACCTGCTGCTGAGAGGGCTCCTTGTCTTGCTCGACGACCCCTCTCTCTCCTGACGCAATTTGCGACATCCTGGTCCCTCCTGGGCCACAGCAGCATCCAAAAACGCTTACCGCATGATTTGCAGCTAGCAAGGCTTGTTGGTGGTCTTTCGGCGGGAAAACACTTTTGCACGACTCTCCACGGCGTGAGGGATCCGTTCTCCAGAGGGGAAGTCTCTAGCCCTTGTCGTTCCTGCAGAAACCTAAGCTTCTTCTGTCCAGTAGAAGCTTCTTTGCACCCGCAGCTGGCATTTCCTGGGCATCTGCCCATCTCCGACTTGCTTGTGACTTTTGGACTTGGTCCCCTTGTTCCACAGGTACCCTCGACTGGAAATCCATCGTTGTTGCATTGCTGGTTTGTGTCTTTCCTGCAGAATTCCCCTATCACGACTTCTATGTCCTTTGGGGAACTTTAGTGCACTTTGCACTCACTTTTCAGGGTCTTGGGGTGGGCTATTTTTCTAACCCTTACTATTTTCTAATAGTCCCAGCGACCCTCTACAAGGTCACATAGGTTTGGGGTCCATTTGTGGTTCGCATTCCACTTTTGGAGTATATGGTTTGTGTTGCCCCTATCCCTATGTGTCCCCATTGCATCCTATTGTAACTATACATTGTTTGCACTGTTTTCTAAGACTATACCTGCATATTTTGGTATTGTGTATATATATCTTGTGTATATTTCCTATCCTCTCACTGAGGGTACACTCTGAGATACTTTGGCATATTGTCATAAAAATAAAGTACCTTTATTTTTAGTATAACTGTGTATTGTGTTTTCTTATGATATTGTGCATATGACACTAAGTGGTACTGTAGGAGCTTCACTCGTCTCCTAGTTCAGCCTAAGCTGCTCTGCTAAGCTACCATTATCTATCAGCCTATGCTTCTAGACACCCTATACACTAATAAGGGATAACTGGGCCTGGTGCAAGGTGCAAGTACCCCTAGGTACTCACTACAAGCCAGTCCAGCCTCCTACATTGGTTGTGCAGCGGTGGGATAAGTGCTTTGAGACTACTTACCACTCTTGCCATTGTACTTTTCATAAGAGAAAAATATACAAAACAAGTTCAGTGTATATACACATAACCAAAAAAGTTTTGCATTTCCTCTTTTCACTCTTTTCTAAGTGCTGAAAAGTACTTCTAACTTTCTAAAAATTTCTAAAAAGTTTTAAAAGTTTTTTTCTCTGTCTTTCTAAAAGCTCTGACAAACTTTTTAACCTTTTTCTATCACTTTAACTCTTTCTAAAAATGTCTGGCACAGGCCAAAATGTTGATGTGTCCAAACTTGCATATGACCACCTTAGCTGGAAAGGAGCAAGGAGTCTCTGTGTAGAAAGAGGTTTGAGTGTAGGGAAGAATCCTTCCTTGGAATTGTTACTTAACATGCTTAGAGAACAAGATAAGGCTAAAAGTGCCCCATCTGTTGAAAAAGTAGCTAATGGTTCCCAATCTGATCCAGGGACTCCCCCAGGAAAAGATTCAGGAAAGAAACTTCCAAGCCTGCCCATTACTAGACAGTCTAGCATAGTTGGTACTGATGTTGAGTCACACCATACAGATAGTGTTGTCTCACATCATAGCAAGAGCATTCATTCTCATCACAGTAGAAATTATGTTTCTGTTAGCCAAGCTGTTAGGGTGCCCTCTGTAAGGGACAGGTCTCCTTCTGTCCATTCTCATCATACTTCTGTTTCAAGACATGTCCCTCCCACCCACCCTGATGACAGATTGTTAGAAAGGGAGCTCAATAGATTGAGAGTGGAACAAACCAGACTGAAGCTCAAGAAGCAACAGCTGGATTTGGATAGACAGACTTTAGAAGTAGAGAAGGAGAGACAGAAACTGGGTTTAGAAACCCATGGTGGCAGCAGCAGTATTCCCCATAGTCATCCTGCAAAAGAGCATGATTCCAGGAATCTGCACAAGATAGTTCCCCCTTATAAGGAGGGGGATGACATTAACAAGTGGTTTTCTGCACTTGAGAGGGCCTGTGCTGTACAGGATGTCCCTCAAAGGCAGTGGGCTGCTATCCTATGGCTGTCATTTAGTGGAAAAGGTAGGGATAGGCTCCTTACTGTGAAAGAAAATGAAGCTAATGATTACAAAGTTCTTAAGAATGCACTCCTGGATGGTTATGGCTTAACCACTGAACAATACAGGATAAAGTTCAGAGAGACCAAAAAGGAGTCTTCACAAGACTGGGTTGATTTCATTGACCATTCAGTGAAGGCCTTGGAGGGGTGGTTACATGGCAGTAAAGTTACTGATTATGACAGCCTGTATAACTTGATCCTGAGAGAGCATATTCTTAATAATTGTGTGTCTGATTTGTTGCACCAGTACTTGGTGGACTCTGATCTGACCTCTCCCCAAGAATTGGGAAAGAAGGCAGACAAATGGGTCAGAACAAGGGTGAACAGAAAAGTTCATACAGGGGGTGACAAAGATGGCAACAAGAAGAAGGATGGTAAGTCTTCTGACAAGGGTGGGGACAAATCTAAAAATGAGTCTTCATCAGGCCCACAAAAACACTCTGGTGGGGGTGGTGGGCCCAAATCCTCTTCTAATCAAAACAAGGAAAAGAAACCATGGTGCTATTTATGTAAAATAAAAGGCCATTGGACAACAGATCCCAGTTGTCCAAAGAAAAGCACCAAGCCTCCTACCACTACAACCCCTACTGCTACACCTAGTGTCCCTACTAATAGCAGTGGTGGTGGGAGCAAACCTACTAATAGCCAATCCAAGGGAGTAGCTGGGCTCACTATTGGTAACTTAGTTGAGGTTGGTCTTGTTAGGGAGACCACAGAGGCTATACTAGTCTCTGAGGGGGCTATTGATTTAGCCACCTTAGTTGCTTGTCCCCTTAATATGGATAAGTACAAACAGCTACCCCTAATAAATGGTGTTGAGGTTCAGGCCTACAGGGACACTGGAGCCAGTATGACTATGGTCATAGAGAAACTGGTCCACCCTGAACAACACCTACTTGGTCACCAGTACCAAGTAACCGATGCTCACAACAACACACTTAGCCACCCCATGGCTGTTGTAAATCTCAACTGGGGGGGGGGTTACTGGTTCAAAGAAAGTTGTGGTAGCCACAGATTTACCTGTAGACTGTCTACTAGGAAATGATTTGGAGACATCAGCTTGGTCAGATGTGGAGTTGGAGGCCCATGCAGCAATGCTGGGCATCCCAGGGCATATTTTTGCTTTAACCAGGGCTCAGGCCAAAAAGCAAAAAGGACAGGGAAGCTTGGATCCTGGAACAATGGACCAAGTGCTCCCTAAAGCTAGGGCTAGTAGAAGCAAACCACTTCCTACTATCCCTCCCTCTACAGTGGATTCTACTTCTGAGGAAGAAGAATTTCCACCCTGTGCAGAACCTACACCAGAGGAGCTGGAAGCAGACACTGCTGAGCTTTTGGGTGAAGGGGGGCCTGCCAGGGAGGAGCTGAATGTGGCACAGCAAACCTGTCCCACACTAGAGGGTCTAAGACAGCAAGCTGTCAAACAGGCTAATGGGGATGTCAGTGACTCTCACAGAGTTTACTGGGAGGACAACCTCTTGTACACTGAAGCAAGGGATCCTAAACCTGGAACTGCCAGGAGGTTAGTGATTCCTCAGGAGTACAGAAAGTTCCTCCTAACTCTAGCCCACAACATTCCCCTAGCTGGACATCTGGGGCAAATGAAAACTTGGGACAGACTTGTTCCCTTGTTTCATTGGCCTAGGATGTCTGAGGACACAAAGGAATTTTGTAAGTCCTGTGAAACCTGTCAAGCCAGTGCAAGACAGGTGGCACTCCAAAGGCACCCCTTATTCAACTGCCTGTGGTTGGGGTTCCCTTTGAAAGGGTAGGGGTTGACATAGTTGGCCCCCTTGACCCTCCTACTGCTTCAGGCAATAGGTTTATCTTGGTGGTAGTAGACCATGCCACAAGATATCCTGAAGCAATTCCTTTAAGGACCACTACAGCGCCTGCAGTGGCAAAGGCCCTCCTGGGAATATTTTCTAGGGTGGGCTTCCCAAAGGAAGTAGTATCAGACAGGGGAAGCAATTTCATGTCTGCATACCTAAAGGCCATGTGGAAGGAGTGTGGTGTGACTTACAAGTTCACTACACCCTATCATCCACAAACAAATGGACTGGTGGAGAGATTTAATAAAACTCTCAAAGGCATGATTATGGGTCTCCCTGAAAAACTCCGCAGGAGATGGGATATCCTGTTACCATGCCTCCTTTTTGCCTACAGGGAGGTACCCCAGAAAGGAGTGGGCTTCAGCCCCTTTGAACTCCTCTTTGGTCACCCTGTTAGGGGTCCACTAACACTTGTCAAGGAGGGTTGGGAACAACCTTTAAAAGCTCCAAAACAAGATATTGTGGATTATGTACTTGGCCTCAGATCAAGGATGGCTGAGTATATTAAAAAGGCCAGTAAAAACCTTCAGGCCAGCCAAGAGCTCCAGAAGCAATGGCATGATCAGAAGGCTGTTTTGGTTCAGTACAAACCAGGGCAGAAAGTGTGGGTCTTGGAGCCTGTGGCCCCAAGAGCACTCCAAGATAAATGGAGTGGACCCCACACAATTGTTGAGAAAAAGGGTGAAGTCACCTATTTAGTTGACTTAGGCACTGCCAGGAGTCCCCTTAGGGTGCTCCATGTCAACCGCCTGAAACCCTACTATGACAGGGCTGATCTCACCCTGCTCATGGCAACTGATGAGGGACAGGAAGAAGACAGTGATCCTCTACCTGATCTCTTCTCTTCCACAGAACAAGATGCTCTTGTGGAAGGTGTAGTTTTGGCTGATTGTCTTACTGCTGAGCAGAAAAACCATTGCATAAATCTCCTGGGTCAGTTTTCTGAACTCTTCTCTACTGTGCCAGGTACCACTTCTTGGTGTGAGCACACTATAGATACTGGAGACAGTTTACCTGTCAAAAGTAAGATCTATAGGCAGCCTGACCATGTCAGGGACTGCATAAAGCAAGAGGTGCAGAAAATGCTAGAACTAGGAGTGGTTGAGCACTCTGAAAGTCCATGGGCTTCTCCTGTGGTACTTGTACCAAAATCCCATTCGAAAGATGGAAAGAAGGAAATGCGGTTTTGTGTAGACTACAGAGGTCTCAACCAGGTAACCAAAACTGATGCTCACCCTATACCCAGGGCAGATGAGCTCATAGATACACTGGCATCTGCCAAGTATCCAAGCACTTTTGATTTGACTGCAGGGTATTGGCAGATCAAATTATCAGAAAATGCAAAACCTAAAACTGCATTTTCAACCTTTGGAGGCCATTACCAGTTCACTGTAATGCCTTTTGTATTGAAAAATGCACCTGCCACTTTTCAGAGGTTGGTGAACACAGTCCTGCAAGGGCTGGAAGCTTTCAGTGCAGCATATTTGGACGATATAGCTGTCTTTAGCTCCAGCTGGGATGATCACCTGGTCCACCTATGGAAAGTTTTGGAGGCCCTGCAAAAGGCAGGCCTCACTATCAAGGCTTCAAAGTGCCAGATAGGGCAGGGTAAGGTGGTTTATCTGGGACACCTTGTTGGTGGGGAACAGATTGCACCACTTCAGGGGAAAATCCAAACAATTATTGATTGGGTTCCCCCTACCACTCAGACTCAGGTGAGAGCCTTCCTAGGCCTCACTGGGTATTACAGGAGGTTCATTAAGAACTATGGCTCCATTGCAGCCCCTCTTAATGACCTCACATCCAAGAAAATGCCTAAAAAGGTATTATGGACAGCAAACTGTCAGAAAGCTTTTGAGGAGCTGAAGCAGGCCATGTGCTCTGCACCTGTCCTGAAAAGCCCTTGTTACTCTAAAAAATTCTATGTCCAAACTGATGCATCTGAATTAGGAGTAGGGGCAGTCCTATCACAACTTAATTCTGAGGGCCAGGATCAACCTGTTGCTTTTATTAGACCCAACCATACACCACTGAACCCGCTTCCCCGGACATCACCCTCAACAACTGGACCCACATCAACACAGAAGAAACCAAATCCATCATGAACTCTATCCACTCCGGCGCCCCTTCGGACCCCTGCCCGCACTTCATCTTTAACAAAGCCGACGACATCATCGCCCCGCACCTCCAGACCGTCATCAACTCTTCTTTTTCTTCTGCTACCTTCCCCGAATGCTGGAAGCACGCTGAAGTCAACGCCCTACTAAAGAAACCTACGGCTGACCCAAGCGACCTGAAAAACTTCCGCCCCATCTCTCTTCTACCTTTCCCAGCCAAGGTAATAGAAAAGACCGTCAACAAACAGCTGACCACCTTCCTGGAAGACAACAACCTGCTCGACCCTTCACAAACCGGATTCCGAACCAACCACAGCACGGAAACCGCCCTCATCTCAGTCACAGACGACATCAGAACCCTGATGGACAACGGTGAAACAGTCGCCCTCATTCTCCTCGACCTCTCGGCTGCCTTTGACACCGTCTGTCACCGCACCCTAATCACCCGCCTACGCTCCACCGGGATCCAAGGCCAGGCCCTGGACTGGATCGCCTCCTTCCTCGCTAACCGCTCCCAAAGAGTTTACCTCCCTCCGTTTCGCTCAGAACCCACCAAGATCATCTGCGGCGTACCTCAAGGCTCATCGCTCAGCCCGACACTCTTCAATGTCTACATGAGCCCCCTCGCCGACATCGTACGCAAGCACGACATCATCATCACCTCCTACGCCGACGACACCCAACTTGTACTCTCCCTCACCAAGGACCCCGCCAGCGCCAAGACCAACCTACAAGAGGGTATGAAGGACGTCGCAGATTGGATGAGGCTCAGCCGCCTAAAGCTGAACTCTGAAAAAACGGAAGTCCTCATCCTCGGCAACACCCCGTCCGCCTGGGACGACTCCTGGTGGCCCACGGCCCTCGGCACCGCACCGACCCCCGCAGACCACGCCCGCAACCTCGGCTTCATCTTGGACCCTCTTCTCACCATGACCAAGCAAGTCAACGCCGTGTCCTCCGCCTGCTTCCTCACTCTCCGCATGCTCCGTAAGATCTTCCGCTGGATCCCCGCCGACACCAGAAAAACCGTGACCCACGCCCTCGTCACGAGCCGCCTGGACTACGGCAACACCCTCTACGCCGGGACCACAGCCAAACTCCAGAACCGCCTGCAACGCATCCAAAACGCCTCGGCCCGCCTCATCCTCGACGTACCCCGCAACAGCCACATCTCCGCACACCTGAGACACCTGCATTGGCTCCCAGTCAGCAAAAGGATCACCTTCCGTCTTCTCACCCACGCACACAAAGCCCTCCACAACAAGGGACCGGAATACCTCAACAGACGCCTCAGCTTCTACGTCCCCACCCGCCCCCTCCGCTCCGCTGGCCTCGCACTTGCTGCCGTCCCTCGCACCCGCCGCTCCACGGCGGGTGGGAGATCTTTCTCCTTCCTGGCGGCCAAGACCTGGAACTCCCTCCCCACCAGCCTCAGGACCACCCAGGACCACTCCGCTTTCCGGAGACTCCTAAAGACTTGGCTGTTCGAGCAGCGATAACCCCCCCTTTCCCCCCTAGCGCCTTGAGACCCGCACGGGTGAGTAGCGCGCTTTATAAATGTTAATGATTTGATTTGATTTGATTTGAGGTTGACCCCTAGAGAAAAGCGTTGGTCTGCCATAGAGAGGGAGGCCTTTGCTGTGGTCTGGGCTCTGAAGAAGTTTAGGCCATACCTGTTTGGCACTCACTTCATTGTTCAGACAGACCACAAACCTCTACTTTGGCTAAAACAAATGAAAGGTAAAATTCCTAAATTATTGAGGTGGTCCATATCCCTACAGGGAATGGACTATACAGTGGAACATAGACCTGGGAGTAGCCACTCCAATGCAGATGGACTCTCCAGATATTTCCACTTAGACAATGAAGACTCATCAGGTCATGGCTAGTCTTATTGTCCTTCGTTTGGGGGGGGTTGTGTAGGAAAGTACCATCTTGCCTGGCATGTTACCCCCATTTTTCACTGTATATATGTTGTTTTAGTTGTATGTGTCACTGGGACCCTGTCACCCAGGGCCCCAGTGCTCATAAGTGTGCCTGAATGTGTTACCTGTGTAGTGACTAACTGTCTCACTGAGGCTCTGCTAATCAGAACCTCAGTGGTTATGCTCTCTCATTTCTTTCCAAATTGTCACTAACAGGCTAGTGACCAATTTCACCAATTTACATTGGCTTACTGGAACACCCTTATAATTCCCTAGTATATGGTACCGAGGTACCCAGGGTATTGGGGTTCCAGGAGATCCCTATGGGCTGCAGCATTTCTTTTGCCACCCATAGGGAGCTCTGACAATTCTTACACAGGCCTGCCACTGCAGCCTGAGTGAAATAACGTCCACGTTATTTCACAGCCATTTTACACTGCACTTAAGTAACTTATAAGTCACCTTTATGTCTAACCTTTACCTGATAAAGGTTGGGTGCTAAGTTACTTAGTGTGAGGGCACCCTGGCACTAGCCAAGGTGCCCCCACATTGTTCAGGGCCAATTCCCCGGACTTTGTGAGTGTGGGGACACCATTACACGTGAGCAATACATATAGGTCACTACCTATATGTAGCTTCACAATGGTAACTCCGAATATGGCCATGTAACATGTCTATGATCATGGAATTGCCCCCTCTATACCATCCTGGCATAGTTGGCACAATCCCATGATCCCAGTGGTCTGTAGCACAGACCCTGGTACTGCCAAACTGCCTTTCCCGGGGTTTCACTGCAGCTGCTGCTGCTGCCAACCCCTCAGACAGGCATCTGCCCTCCTGGGGTCCAGCCAGGCCTGGCCCAGGATGGCAGAACAAAGGACTTCCTCTGAGAGAGGGTGTTACACCCTCTCCCTTTGGAAAATGGTGTGAAGGCAGGGGAGGAGTAGCTTCCCCCAGCCTCTGGAAATGCTTTCTTGGGCACAGATGTGCCCAATTCTGCATAAGCCAGTCTACACCGGTTCAGGAGACCCATTAGCCCTGCTCTGGCGCGAAACTGGACAAAGGAAAGGGGAGTGACCACTCCCCTGACCTGCACCTCCCCTGGGAGGTGTCCAGAGCTCCTCCAGTGTGCTCCAGACCTCTGCCATCTTGGAAACAGAGGTGCTGCTGGCACACTGGACTGCTCTGAGTGGCCAGTGCCACCAGGTGACGTCAGAGACTCCTTCTGATAGGCTCCTTCAGGTGTTGCTAGCCTATCCTCTCTCCTAGGTAGCCAAACCCTCTTTTCTGGCTATTGAGGGTCTCTGTCTCTGGGGAAACTTTAGATAACGAATGCAAGAGCTCATCCGAGTTCCTCTGCATCTCTCACTTCACCTTCTGCCAAGGAATCGACTGCTGACCGCGCTGGAAGCCTGCAAAACTGCAACATAGTAGCAAAGACGACTACTGCAACTCTGTAACGCTGATCCTGCCACCTTCTCTACTGTTTTCCTGGTGGTGCATGCTGTGGGGGTAGTCTGCTTCCTCTCTGCACTAGAAGCTCCGAAGAAATCTCCCGTGGGTCGACGGAATCTTCCCCCTGCAACCGCAGGCACCAAAAAGCTGCATTACTGGTCCCTTGGGTCTCCTCTCAGCACGACGAGCGAGGTCCCTCGAATCCAGCAACTCTGTCCAAGTGACTCCCACAGTCCAGTGACTCTTCAGTCCAGGTTTGGTGGAGGTAAGTCCTTGCCTCCCCACGCCAGACTGCATTGCTGGGAACCGCGACTTTTGCAGCTACTCCGGCCTCCGTGCACTTCCGGCGGAAATCCTTTGTGCACAGTCCAGCCTGGGTCCACAGCACTCTAACCTGCATTGCACGACCTCCTAAGTTGTTCTCCGGCGACGTGGGACTTCTTTGTGCGACTTCGGGTGAGCACTGTTTCACGCATCCTCGTAGTGCCTGTTCCTGGCACTTCTCGGGGTGCTACCTGCTGCTGAGAGGGCTCCTTGTCTTGCTCGACGTCCCCGCTCTCTCCTGACGCAATTTGCGACATCCTGGTCCCTCCTGGGCCACAGCAGCATCCAAAAACGCTTACCGCACGATTTGCAGCTAGCAAGGCTTGTTTGCGGTCTTTCGGCGGGAAAACACTTCTGCACGACTGTCCACGGCGTGAGGGATCTGTCCTCCAAAGGGGAAGTCTGTAGCCCTTGTCGTTCCTGCAGATACCTAAGCTTCTTCTGTCCAGTAGAAGCTTCTTTGCACCCGCAGCTGGCATTTCCTGGGTATCTGCCCATCTCCGACTTGCTTGTGACTTTTGGACTTGGTCCCCTTGTTCCACAGGTACCCTCGACTGGAAATCCATCATTGTTGCATTGCTGATTTGTGTCTTTCCTGCAGAATTCCCCTATCACGACTTCTATGTCCTTTGGGGAACTTTAGTGCACTTTGCACTCACTTTTCAGGGTCTTGGGGTGGGCTATTTTTATAACCCTTACTATTTTCTAATAGTCCCAGCAACCCTCTACAAGGTCACATAGGTTTGGGGTCCATTCGTGGTTCGCATTCCACTTTTGGAGTATATGGTTTGTGTTGCCGCTATCCCTATGTGTCCCCATTGCATCCTATTGTAACTATACATTGTTTGCACTGTTTTCTAAGACTATAACTGCATATTTTGGTATTGTGTATATATATCTTGTGTATATTTCCTATCCTCTCACTGAGGGTACACTCTGAGATACTTTGGCATATTGTCATAAAAATAAAGTACCTTTATTTTTAGTATAACTGTGTATTGTGTTTTCTTATGATATTGTGCATATGACACTAAGTGGTACTGTAGGAGCTTCACTCGTCTCCTAGTTCAGCCTAAGCTGCTCTGCTAAGCTACCATTATCTATCAGCCTATGCTGCTAGACACCCTATACACTAATAAGGGATAACTGGGCCTGGTGCAAGGTGCAAGTACCCCTAGGTACTCACTACAAGCCAGTCCAGCCTCCTACAAGCGGTGCTTGTGGCGGCGGTGTCCTTGGCAGCGGTGATTGTGGTGGCAGTGTCCTTGGCAGCGGTGATTGTGGCGGTGGTGTCCTTGGCAGCGGTTCAGCTGTGGTGGTCTTGTCTGTGGCAGTGGGGCTGATGGTGGTTGCCTCCTGGGCAACGGGGCTGCTGCTGGTGGTCCTGTCTGTGGCAGTGGGGCTGCTGGCGGTCCCCTACTGGGCAGCGGGGCTGCTGCTGGCGGTCCTGTCTTGGGCAGTGTGGCTGCTGGCGGTCGCCTCCTGGGCAGCGGGGCTGCTGCCGGCGGTCCTGTCTGGGGCAGTGTGGCTGCTGGCGGTCGCCTCCTGGGCAGCGGGGCTGATGGCGGTCTTCTCCGCCGTGCTGATCTTCCCAGACTTGCCGGTTTTCTTGTGCCCCTTCCCCACCTTGGAAGGTGTCTCGGCTGACTCCACATTCCCAACTGTACCCCTGGGAGCGGCTTTGGTGGCTGGTGCCTTCCCCCTCTCCCACCGGGCAGTGGCCAACTTTTGATGCTTGACAGGTAGGGGACTGTCCTCACTGCCTGCCCTGCTGCCTGGTGCACTCCAGAATCCGGTGACTACTGGCACCACTGGTCCCACCGATGTTGTGGCTGAGGTGCTAGGTTGGGACCTGGATAGTCAGGCCCTAGGAGACTGACGGGGTGGGGGAGGTGAGGGAAAGAGGTCAAAATTGGACAGGAAAAGTTTCTTAGGAACACTGGGACGGGTAGATGGAGGGGGTTTGGGAGTGGAGGAAGAGGTAGTGGTCGTAGGAGGTGTACGTTTGCTGACTTTGGGTGAAGGTGCATGGGCTGGAGGCTGTCGTGAGGTGGATGGCTGTTGGGTGGGTGTGTGGCTGCGTTTGTGTACCTTGGGAGGTGGCCTCACAGACACACTGGGAGAGGACACAGGGGACGTGTGAATGGTAGTGGGGTGGTGACTGCACGTGAGCAGGTGTGGTGGTGGGTGTGCTGGTGATGGACGTAGTGGCTGAAGATGTAGTGCATGCAGGTGTGAGTGGAGACGAGACAGGGAGAGATGAGGGAGATGAGGAGGAGGGGGACACAGTGGAGGCAGTGGATGTTGGTATGTCTGCATGTGTGTGATGCTTGCGTGAGTGCCTGTGGGATGTGTGGTGCTTATGTTTGCCTGAGCTTCCTTTGTGTGTTGAGGTGTGTGCATGCTGGTCTGATGGTGTGCTTGGGATAGGCTGAGGTACAGGGGTGTGGGTCTGGGTGGAGAAAGTTGGAGGGGGAGGCTAGAGACAGGGACAATGGCTGCCATCAGTGCTGAGCCCGGAGTCTGAAAAGCTTGCTGAAGGGCTGACTGACCAGAAAGAATGCCCTCCAGGAATGCATTGGTTTGTTGCAACTGCCTCTCTACACCCTGGATGGCATTCAAAATCGTAGACTGCCCAACAGTGAGGGACCTGAGGAGGTCAATGGCCTCCTCACTGAGGGCAGCAGGGATGACAGGGGCAGGGGCTGAGGTGCCTGGGGCGAAGGTGATGCCCACCCTCCTGGGTGAGCGGGCACGGGGCAAAGGCTGAGGGGCTGCTGGGAGGGCGGTGCTGGAGGGGGGGTGGCGGCTGTACCTGTAGATGCGGGGGGCACAGATGGGGCCGCCACCGGAAGGGAGCTCCCATCAGAGGAGGAGTCTGTATCGCTGGTGTCAACTCCTGTCCCCGCCGTGGAGCTCCCCTCACCCTCCGTCCCACTGGTGAATTCGGAGTCCGTAGTCTCGCCCTCCAGGGCCATGTGGGATGCAGCTCCCTCCTGCTCCGGTGCCACTGCTCCTCCGCCTGATGATGCTAATCCATACAAGTACAGGGAGACCACAAAAAGGGGGAGGGGGGGAGACAGAAGAAAGACATGTTGAGTGCATGCAATACCGCTACTGTTGGCGGACACGACAGATAGAGAAGCCCCCTGCACTACGCCGCGCACTTGGGGTCCACTATGCAATCTGTGGGACATGGCTTACAAGGCTATGGCCAATTTCTGCACAAATTGATGTCACAGGAGCCTGACTAGGTGTAGTTGGCACTGTACCCAGGTGGGGTGGGGTGCCACAGGGTCTGCCTGAAAAAGGGGACTTAACTAGCAAACTCACCCTGGCCTAGGGGAACCCACAGCCCACCTCCCCCACCCAGACACCTACAATGCGCGCTGAATCAGCTGAATGAGAGTGGACTCACCCCCTTGTTGCTGCTGTGATGCCCTCAAGAGCCCATCCAACTCCGGGTACGCCACCGCCAGGATCCTTAACATCAGGGGGGGTCATGGTGCGACGGGCACCCCTCCCACGTTGGGAGGCCATCCCCAGCTGGGCCTCCGCCGTCTTCTTGCTCCAGCGGCGAATGTCTTCCCATCTCTTACGGCAGTGGGTGCTCTGTCTGTGGTAGACCCCCAGGGTCCGGACGTCCTTGGTTATGGCACGCCAAATATCCTTTTTCTGGTGGGCGCTGACCTACATGAATTGTACAGGGGGAAAAGAAAAGTTATTACCAACTGCACCGTCACAGTCATTGGCCCCCATCCCTACCCTTGCCATGTGGCACATGCAGTCACCGTCGTTTCATGCACGCCTCAATCTCCCCCCCATCTTTCATCCACCCCACTCCACGCAGGCATAGCCCATACAGCATGCTCCCAGTGTACTTACCTGTTTGTCTGGAGGACCGTAGAGTAGCGTGTACTGGGGGAGGACCCCATCCACGAGTTTCTCCAACTCCTCCGATGTGAAGGCAGGGGCCCTTTCCCCAGACGCACGAGCCATTTTGTCTTCCAGACTGAGGTCACAGCAGCACTTGCGTCGAAGATCAGGTATCGAGTGATTGAATAGATAGAAAATGGTGGTCATGTCCGCGGCGGTGCGTACCGTCACCGCCGGCGTACATCCTCATTGGCCCCTGGGTCCCATAGGGTCCAATGTTAACCAATGCAGAATTGCGACCGCCTACCGTGACGGTGTACAACGCCAGCGCAGTTACCTCACATCCCATTGTCCCACTTTACAGGTCAGGCAGCCACCATTTCAGGGGCCCACATGGCTTAATTTCTAACTGCGTCACACATACCTAGGCCTTGCCTCAACACTCGTGTAAGCTGTGGGTACGTACCTCTGAGTTGGTTGACTCTGTGCTCGCTGTTGTCCTTCATAGGCACCGTCCGCTGGGACATGTGAGGAGATGGCGGCATCCTCCGGTGTACAGACCGCTGGTGGACCTGTCGACAATGGAGGAAAGACATGTGATCATCACCTACAGGCTTGATCGTGCCACAATCCTGGAACTGTGTGCCTAGTTGGAGTGTTCTGCTTTCCTACTTATCTCATATCAGAGCTTACGGAACCTCTCTGGAATGCACTTCTGAGATCAATTCAATTTTTTTCAATTTATAACTTTATTTCGGCTGGAAGCCATAAAAGTAAACAATACAAAACATAACATGATTGTGCAACATGTCGATTGATGACACAGTTTACTTTGGGAATCCTAAAAGATACACGAATATAAACTATTGTTAAAATTTTAACGTCCCAAAAGATATAAAAATATTAGGTCATTGTAATTTGACTCCCGTCAATTAAAACTTATCAAAATAGATATAATCTAAAACCAAATTATTAAAAGCACGTGATTATAACAATTCTCTTGTTCATATCTCCCTATGTTCTACAAGTACCTCACTGCTGAGGAACCAGTTTTATCATTTCTCTCAGTTGTTTGGTATAAAGGGAGGAAATTCCATAGTTTACTTTAAGAGCCCTAGAAAAATAATGGAATCACAAAGTTGTCAAAAAAAACAGAGCAAATCATAATTATTCTTAAAATCTGAAAGTCCCAACCATTGTGTCTTTAGCTTCAGCCAGTTAAGACCCGTTATATAAAATAAATATAATCTAAAACCAATATATTAAAAATATATGTTTATGATAGTTCTCTTGTTCTTATGGCCCATGCACTTCGCAAATATCTCGCAACAGAAAAGACTATTTTATCATTGGTGTCGGTTGTTAGAAATCGTAATGCTGTATTCCATTCCCTTATCCCAACTGCCCTACATAACGGAGCAATCCACTTTTTCCTAGGTACCAGATATCTAGGGCAGAAAAACATAAAGTGCGCGAGTGACTCTTTTGTCTTTTGACAATGATGGCAGTATATTAAGTTGCAGTCCTCCGATCTCCATTGCGCTGTAAATGTCTTGAGCGGGAGGGTCCCCAATCTGAACTTGATGAATAGTGTTTTAGTATAGAGAGGATTTACATTATCCATATAGGCCTCAAATTTGGGGCTGCATTTATGGTCTAAAAACTGTAGAGTCAGACTGCCATGATTTTTTAACCAAATTTGGGCCAAAATGCTCTCCCAATAGCACCTTTTTACACACTCCTTTGTTTCCTTGGTCAAATTGTGAGGAGCACTCCACACCTCCTCCATCTTAAGGAATTTACACGTATCTCTAATGTGTCTGAACCAAGGGATCTTTAGTACGCTGTCACTTATGAGAAATTAATCTAATGCTATATGGAGGGTGGACCGAGTCTCTGAGGTCCAAAGACGAATCCAATACATTAGTGGTCTTAGTGCAATTTCATTATGTATTTCATTTAGGGCTAAGTCAAATCTGAGTGGGGTGAGAGGGGTGCTCATCAGGAAGTTTCGTATAAAGCGATTTTCTACCGTGGTCAGACACCTAGAGTTAGTATGTCCCCAAAGCTCAGCACCATAAATTGAGGCTGCTACTGCCACTGCTTTGTAAACGGTGATGGCAGGTGTTATCTCCCCTTCCGAAGTATTGGCTATTTTCCTCGCTATCACTGTTGACCTTTGCCTAAGTACTGTCAGACTCTTCCTGATCTGTGCCGACCAACGTTGGTCGTCACTTAGCCTAATCCCCAAATAATCAAATTGGCTGACTCTCTCCACTGGTTGGCCTGCTATCATCATTTTTCCCCTAAATAGTTTGTGCGGGTTAAAAACCATGAACTTTGATTTTGTTGGGTTAATTTCAAGTCCTCTGCTAGAGCAAAAATTATAAAAGGTGTCCAATTCATTTTGTAAGCCCATAGGTGTTCTTGAAATTAATAAAGTGTCATCGGCGAACATTAAAATGGGAACGGGGGCTCCAGCTAACCTTGGGGCATCATAATTACAATGTAGCAATTGGTCCGCAGCACCGTTGATGTAAAGGTTAAACAGTGTAGGTGCCAAAATGCACCCCTGCCTAACCCCTCTATCAACAGGTATAGCTTCCGTTAGATCGCCGCTTTCTGACCAGCGCACGTGAGCATAAGTTCCTTCAAAGAAGACCTTTATTGTTGTTAATTCTTCCCCACCCACAAGTTCTTGAGAGACGAATTAATAGATTTCAAGCACAAAAGTAGTCGCAGCAAGAAAACAAAATATATCACAGTACTTCTCAGTTGCAATGTACACAGCATATAGATAATATATGATTATATTAGCAAAGCATAAAAATCAAATTCATCACCGTTTGAGCAAGGCGGCAGGGCCTAAATATTCAGCTTCATCTTTCTGGGGTCTGCAAGTTGATGACTCCAGTCAACTGCGAGAAAGAGATTATCTACCCAAACGGGAGACTGGCAACTGCCGCCTAGTTCCTGCCTAAAGTCAAGCAGATTCAAATCTAACTCACTGTAGCCCAGAGTCATCCTTACAAAAGCGTGCCCCCTCCTCTCAGACTCGGGAAAACTACACAAGCCTTTGGAGACTGGCCAGATCTCCTAGACTTCTCCTCTTCCCAAGCGTGAGCAGAAAGGAAAACACCAAATGTACTCTCTCTTATCAGGTCTAGTCTGGTGTGAAGAAAACAGCTTGGTCCATCTAGTGGAAAAACACAGCTTGGAAGAATACAGACATCTGCGATGTTTCAACTGCAATGTCTAACTCCACGCTAAAGCCAATAGGCAGCTAACCTAAATATCAAATGTAATGTCTAATGTCATGTCAAAGCCAATAGGCAGCTGAGTTGAATACAAAATGTAATGTCTAATATCATGTCAAAGCCAATAGGCAGCTAAGCTGAATACAGAATGTAATGTATAATATCATGTCAAAGCCAATAGGCAGCTAAGCTGAATACAAAATGTAATGTCTAATATCATGTCAAAGCCAATAGGCAGCTAAACTGAATACAGCATGTCAAGGCCAATAGGCAGAATACAGAATGTAATGGCTAATGCCATGTCAAAGCCAATAGGCAGCTACACTGAATACAGCATGTCAAAGCCAATAGGCAGAATACAGAATGTAATGGCTAATGCCATGTCAAAGCCAATAGGCGGCTAAACTGAACAAAAGATATAGGCCCTCATTCTGACCCTGGCGGTCTTTTTGCAAGACCGCCGAGTTACCGCCGCGGTGAAGACCGCCGACCGCGGCGGTATGCCGCTGTGCGCATTCTGACCGCTGGGAGCGTTCCGCCGGAAAACCGCCAGCAGCCACACTGGCGGTCGGCGGGAAAGTGGAGACTGGTCAACCTCCACCGCCACGCCAGCAGAACACCGCCCACAGAATTACGACCCACATTTCTGTGTGGCGGTCTTCTGTTGGCGGTCTTCTGTTGGCGGTCACCTCCCCATGGCTCCCGTCGCCTCCCGGAGGACCAACGCACAAGGTAAGTTGATCGTCCGTGAGGGGAGGGGGTGGGGGGGTGTTGTGTGATGTGGGCGTGCATGGGGGTGTGCGTGTGAGTGTGTAGAGGGGGTGTGTGAGTGCGTGTATGCGGGCGGGGGGTGCTGCTGTGTCTATGGGTAATGTGTGCTGTTCGGCAGGTGCGCATGTCTGCATGTATGTGTGCGGGTATGTGTCCCCGTTGTGTATGTGTGTGTAGGGGGTGTGTATATGTGCATGTTGGGGGTGTGTGCATGTCGGGGTGCATGTATGTGCATGTCGGGGTGGGGGTGGGGAGGGGGTTCGTACCACCTCTGGGGGGTGGCAGGGGGGTGGAGGGGGTGGGGGGAGGACTCGGGTGGGTAGTGGGGGGTGGGGGAGACCCCTATCAGTGCCAGGGAAGGAATTCCCTGGCCCCGATAGTGCTTACCGCCATGGTTCGCACGGCGGTTCCCGCCCGCAAGAAACCGCGGCGGTAGGCAGGGTCATAATACCCTTGGCGGTCTTGGGACGACCGCCGGGCCGGAGTGCGCAAACTCCAGCCCGGCGGTCATGACCGCCGTGGCGGTCGGAGTGGAGAAGTGGCGGTCGGTAGCGGCGGGGACCGCCGCGGTCAGAATGCCATTTTTAATACCGCCGGTCTGTTCGCGGTCCGACCGCCGTCTCTCCGCCGACCGCCATGGTCAGAATGAGGGCCATAATATGCTACTGGTGAACATTGAGCAACTAATATGCGCAGTGGTGAAACACAAAGTCATTGGTCAAACACAATTAATAGCATCACATTCCACCCTATGACCAATGAATTTTTGTTTCACATATCTCTTGTTTCAAAAAAAAAAAAAAAACATCAACACAAAAAAAAACCATTATCAGGAAATCAGATTTGAATGATAAAAGCAATCACTGTAAAGCAATGGAAGTGGATTAACATATTGATCTCATAACCTTTCACATCAGATACATCTACACAGAAAAGACTGAAACGTTTATACTCTGAATGAGATTATAGTGTTTCTAAAATAGCATTTGATGTAGCATGAGTTCTACTCATGTAAAGGTGCACGGTCCACCTGAAAGATTTGCTGGAAGGTAAGTGAAAGTCAGAGTTCCACACGAAAAAACACAGACAGTTAACTGTTAAGGTTGCTTAGTTCCAGTGGAAGAATGTAATCAAACAAGTTGAACTTGAACTGAAGGCGCCATTTGCGCAAAATGGATCCATGGTGCTTGCACTTTACTCAGTCAGGTTCAGGTTGGGGGTTCGGTCCCTTCCCCGACCCCACACGCACACACCCGAAGGGAGACCACACAGCACACTCAGGGACAATGGCGAAACGTGTTAGGATCTGCAAAAGAAAAAAGTATGACTTTTCTTGCAAATGACATTTGTCATTTGAAATGCACCCTTCCTCTTCCTTTCCCTGTTTTATAATCAGCAGGATGTTTGTAGGGCCCTTTGTTATGATTTCTGCAGGTTCTGGAGGGTCATTTGGGGATTCAACCCACACCTCAGCACTGAGGTTTTTATCTGCTGCACCACAGCTTCCCTTTTCTTGCACTGTCAGAAGGGCTGGGGCAGACTCCTTCTTTACCAAACCTCCATTCACTGCATTTTTGACAATTTGGGCCATTCTGTCTCCAATTTGTATGAATAAATCAGATTCTTTTCTAGTTATCAGCATAATTTTGATTTCTTCTAGGTAATCTGCAGCAATCATTCGCCCTAAAACCTGATCAATTTGCCATATCTGTCCTGGTAACTTTCCTCTCTCCAACTGCTCTGTGACTGCTTGTGGGGCAGATTTCTCTTGTGCGTGCTGCACAGTTCTTTTCAAATCTAGGAGAATGTGCATCTCTCTCATCTCTGCCCACCTGTGAGTGTTTTTTTCTCCCAGCTGTTCACATTTCTGGTGCACCCACTTAGCCATCCCCACTAAGTCAGAATTCTGGGTGGACACTTCTCTCTCTGAATTTTTCTCTGTAACATCTGCAAGGGAATTGAACCAGTTATGTACAAGCCATGTGGAAAACCAAACGGCTAAACCATTGGCAATGAACCAAGAATCAGTGTAAAAATGACACATCTCAAGCAGCTCTTGCTTTAAAATCTGGCACACATTGTACAACACTGTTCCTTCTCTTGTGCTAGAAAACAACATTTCAGTCAATGAATCATTGGTCAAACAAACATGCTTTTTATCCTCAGTGGACACAAATTCAAATGGTGCACTCAATTTCACTGGTGACTCTTTTACCTGTGGTACTCTAGCCCTGTCTTGCAGGTACCAGATCCAGTGTATGATCCTAGCTAGGGGCACTCTTTTCTTCCCCTGTTCCTGATTTACATATAAATCAGTGTTTTCCTCTTGCACTGCGCAGAAACCTAAAGTCATTATTTCATTTGCCAAATCACAAGCGCGCAGCTGCATATATTTTTTCCTAGTGACCATATAACAAATTGTTAGGATTTCACTCAGATGAGGGCTATTCTGTTTCCAAAAATCAAATAAGCTAATGAAACTCGGTGTCTGTTGCTTAGGGCAAACAGTAAGAAACTCTAAAATCTTTCGTTTTACTTGTACATTTTGCGACTGTACCTCGTAAATCACATTCTGAGCTCTGTTCTCCGTGTGTTCAGTTAAGGAATGCACTTCGACTGCCAAAAAACCTGGCTCACACGGAGGCTCAGACTGGCTCACAGCTGTCTTAACCCCCTCATTACTGGAATGGGAAAAGACAGGTTCTTCTAAAACAGCAGTTTTGTAACTTTCAGAATTATCTTGCATTAATGTATTCTGGCTAATTTGCTCACGTTAATTCTTATTTTCATGTTCTAACTGCCTACATTTCTCCTGCATTTTTCTGTAAGCAGATAAAAGTTTCCAAACCCTTCTGTCAAAAATAAAAGGATCATCATTGCTTCCAAAAGGCACATTTTCTAAATATGCTTTATTACAGAAAGAAAACATGTTTCTCACAGCACCATCAGGCAGTTTAACTACACATGCATTTTCAAACATGGTCTGCTGTGCTTCTGTAATTCTCTAAACAACAAAAAACAATTACACTTTTAAATTGTGCACGTAGAAATCTATAATTCGACCCCACTTCTGGTACCAAAATGTTCTGCTTTCCTACTTATCTCATATCACAGCTTACAGAACCTCTCTGGAATGCACTTCTGAGTTCAAAGAAGACCTTTATTGTTGTTAATTCTTCCCCACCCACAAGTTCTTGAGAGACGAATTAATAGATTTCAAGCACAAAAGTAGTCGCAGCAAGAAAACAAAATATATCACAGTACTTCTCAGTTGCAATGTACACAGCATATAGATAATATATGATTATATTAGCAAAGCATAAAAATCAAATTCATCACCGTTTGAGCAAGGCGGCGGGGCCTAAATATTCAGCTTCATCTTTCTGGGGTCTGCAAGTTGATGACTCCAGTCAACTGCGAGAAAGAGATTATCTACCCAAACGGGAGACTGGCAACTGCCGCCTAGTTCCTGCCTGAAGTCAAGCAGATTCAAATCTAACTCACTGTAGCCCAGAGTCATCCTTACAAAAGCGTGCCCCCTCCTCTCAGACTCGGAAAAACTACACAAGCCTTTGGAGACTGGCCAGATCTCCTAGACTTCTCCTCTTCCCAAGCGTGAGCAGAAAGGAAAACACCAAATGTACTCTCTCTTATCAGGTCTAGTCTGGTGTGAAGAAAACAGCTTGGTCCATCTTGTGGAAAAACACAGCTTGGAAGAATACAGACATCTGCGATGTTTCAACTGCAATGTCTAACTCCACGCTAAAGCCAATAGGCAGCTAACCTAAATATCAAATGTAATGTCTACTGTCATGTCAAAGCCAATAGGCAGCTGAGTTGAATACAAAGGGGGTCATTCTGACCCTGGCGGTAAATACCGCCATGGCGGAGGTTGGCGGTAGCACTGCCAACAGGCTGGCGGTGCTCCGCCGGGCATTCTGACCGCGGCGGTACAGCCGCAGCCAGAAGCGGAAAGCCGGCGGTGTACCGCCGACTTTCCGCTGCCCATGGGAATCCGCCATGGCGGCGCAGCTTTCTGCGCCGCCATGGGGATTCTGACACCCCATACCGCCATCCTGTTCCTGGCGGTTCGCCCGCCAGGAACAGGATGGCGGTATGGGGTGTCGTGGGGCCCCTGGGGGCCCCACAAAGAATTTCAGTGTCTGCTTTGCAGACACTGAAATTCGCGACGGGTGCAACTGCACCCGTCGCACCTTCCCACTCCGCCGGCTCCATTCTGAGCCGGCTTCCTCGTGGGAAGGGTGTTTCCCGCTGGGCTGGCGGGCGGACTTTCGGCGGTCGCCCGCCAGCCCAGTGGGAAACCCAGAATGACCGCCGCGGTCTTTTGACCGCGGTACGGTCTTCTGGCGGTTCCCGCTTGGCGGGCGGCTACCTCCGCCCGCCAAGCTTAGAATCAGGGCCAAAATGTAGGGCCTGATTACAACTTTGGAGGAAGTGTTAATCCGTCCCAAATGTGATGGATATACCATCAGCCGTATTACGAGTTCCATAGGATATAATGGACTCGTAATACGGCTGGTGGTATATCCGTCACTTTTGGGACGGATTAACACCTTCCTACAAAGTTGTAATCGGGCCCGTAATGTCTAATATCATGTCAAAGCCAATAGGCAGCTAAGCTGAATACAGAATGTAATGTCTAATATCATGTCAAAGCCAATAGGCAGCTAAGCTGAATACAAAATGTAATGTCTAATATCATGTCAAAGCCAATAGGCAGCTAAACTGAATACAGCATGTCAAAGCCAATAGGCAGAATACAGAATGTAATGGCTAATGCCATGTCAAAGCCAATAGGCAGCTAAACTGAATACAGCATGTCAAAGCCAATAGGCAGAATACAGAATGTAATGGCTAATGCCATGTCAAAGCCAATAGGCGGCTAAACTGAACAAAACATATAGGGGGTCATTCTGACCTCGGCGGTAAAAGGCTCTTACCGCCGGTCAGAAGACCGCCATTCTACCGCCGCGGCCGCGGTAAACCGCCACGGTCATTCTGACCCACAACTGCCAAACCGCCAAAAACCCAACATCCACGGAAGGCCGCCTCATCAGCGGTCAGAGATAAACTGGAGATGACCAAACCTCCACCGTCACGCCAACACAAACACGCCCATGCCATTACGACCCACGAATCCATGCGGCGGTCTTTCAACCGCGGTATTCCATTGGCGGCACATACCGCCGTGCTCAAAATACACACACCCATACAAAACACAGCCACATTGGACAATTCAAAATACACACACCTGAGACACATACACACACCACTCCCACACACCCATCACCATATAAAACACACACCCACATCACCCACAAACCCCCACAAATCGAAATTCTGAGACAAGGCGCAATACACAGAGAGAGAGCACGGGGAACGCAAACCACAACACACACAGGAACCCAACATCATCACCCACACCACATCCACGCACACATCACCACACACCACCACTCACATCACCACAAACACCACCCCACACCTCATCCACACCACCCCATGGCACCCCAAAGACACCCCAGGTTCTCGGACCAAGAACTCAGGGTCATGGTGGAGGAAATAATTAGGGTAGAGCCCCAGCTCTTCGGCACACAGGTGCAGCACACCACAATAGCCAGGAAGGCGGAGCTATGGCAAAGGATCGACGACAGGGTCAACGCTGTGGGACAGCATCCCAGAAACCGGGAAGACATCCGAAAGCGCTGGAACGACCTACGGGGGAAGGTGCGGTCGATGGTGTCAAGACACAACATCGCTGTGCAGAAGACTGGCGGCGAACCCCCACCCACTCCACCCAAATTCACAGCATGGGAGCAAGAGGTCTTGAACATCCTGCATCCTGAGGGCCTCGCTGGAGTAGGCGGAGGAATGGACTCTGGTAAGTCTAATCTCAACTACTTCACCCCCCTCAACCACCAGCATGCCAACCCACACCCCCACCCTCACCCCCAACCCCCCAGCACACATCCTCCCTGCCAATGTCTCACCAGCACAACCCACCCAACACAACACCAATCCCTGAATGCCAACACAAACCATGGACACCCATCACCTAAGCATGACCACTGCACATACCCATCCCCCCCCACAAACCACCCTCACAACTCCTCCCACAAGGGAATGCCAGCACTGGGGGACAAGGGCACCCACAAATCGCACGCCATGGCACACACAGAAGCAATAACCATACTCTTTTACCCCTGCAGGGCCCGAACGCCAACACACCGGCCAGGAGGGTCCAGATTTGTCCATCCCGCCCCCAGAACAGGCCCCCAGTGATGACAGCAGCTCTGTCGTCCTAGAACCTGATGACCAGCCCGGACCATTGGGGACCTCTGGACAGTCGGTTCCCCACACACAGACACAGGCCACAGCAGACCCAACCTCCTCTGGGAATACCAGCACAGCTCCCACCCAGCGGGCCCATGCCTCTGTCTCCAGGACGCGTCAATCAGCGGTGTGTCCGCCACTACAGGGCACCCAGGCTGACCCACCACCCCAACAACAACAGGGACCTGGGGGCAGTGGTAGTGGGCACACCGTCCAGGGGACAGAGGCCCGGGGAAATAGGGGAACTGGGAGGGCTGCTGTGCGAGAGGGGGTGGACCGGCCCAGGGAACCCACTCTCCAAGAGGCCCTCACCACCATCATGGGAGCATACCACCACTCCCAGGAGACGATGGCGACGGTACTGGCCAGGTTCCAGGAGATCCAGGCACAGCATGAGGAACGGTACATGGGGTTCAGAGACGAACTCAGGAACATCGGTTCCGCAATGGGGACCATCGTCCTGGCCCTCAACCAGATAGTCACCACATTGCGGGACCATGTGGCACCCCAAAGGGCCCCTGTCACTAGCCCGGACCACGAACAGCCTACCACCTCCGCCGGCGCTAGTGGACAGGAGGCCCCCACACAACGACAGGCCACCAGAACCCCACCTCCTGCTGAAGATTAACCACCCCGCAAGCAGAACCTGAGATCACACAAGAAGACAGAGTAGGATGCCAAGACCCCCACCAGCATAAGATACCCCCTGATGTCATCCCACTGTCCCACATTGTCACCCTGTCAAACCTTAAACAGCCCCTGCTCCATCCTTCCACAGGCAAATGGACTGTGCACCTGTGAGACTGAGAACTGGACTCTGCCATGGACATTACTCCACCCCCACCCATCACCGTTTTACTATCATGGACCTATATGCAGCACTTAAAATAAATCACCAATTGCACTTCAAAAATCAGGAGTCTGCTTGTATTCTTAACAAATGTATTACACATAACGGTGCAATAATGTTCAGTTACATTGTGATGACAACATACCAATGTCAATAAGCATTAGTCCATGGGCAAACAAAGCAGAAGTCACGCTGTGGGTCATACAGCTCTGAAAAGGGAAGGGAAAGTCAAAAATCAGTTAAAAGGAACTGGGGGGAAACACAGAAAGTAGAGATGCAGGAGGCCAGAAGTAAATGTAAAATGGCGTGGGTGATTCTTACCTGTGTGCTACTGAAAATACTGTTGTATAACTGTGTCCCTGTTGTCCGTGTCGTCCCCGTCGTCTTCCTCCTCTTCACTCTCCACAGGCTCCACAGCTGCTACAACACCACCATCTGGACCATCCTCCTGCAGGAAAGGCACCTGGCGTCGCAATGCAAGATTGTGAAGCATACAGCAGGCCACGATGATATGACACACCTTCTTTGGTGAGTACATTAGGGATCCACCTGTCATATGCAGGCACCTAAACCTGGCCTTCAGGACCCCGAAGGTCCGTTCTATAATCCTCCTAGTTCGCCCATGTGCCTCATTGTACCATTCCTCTGCCCTGGTCCGGGGATTCCTCACTGGGGTCAATAGCCAAGGCAGGTTGGGGTAACCAGAGTCACCTATTAGCCACACACAGTGTCTCTGTAGCTGTTCCATCACATAAGGGATGCTGCTATTTCGCATGACATACGCGTCATGCACTGACCCAGGGAACTTGGCATTTAGATGGGAGATGTACTGGTCAGCCAAAAGGACCACCTGGACATTCATCGAATGGTAATTTTTTCTATTTCTGTACACCTGCTCATTGTCTTTTGGGGGTACTAAAGCCACATGGGTCCCAGCAATGGCACCAATGATGTTGGGGATATGTCCAAGGGCATAGAAATCACCCTTCACAGTGGCCAAATCACCCTCCTCAGGGAAAACAATGTAGCTCCGCATGTATTTCATCAGGGCAGACAACACTCTGGACAAAACCTTAGAAAACATAGGCTGAGACATCCCTGATGACATGGCCACTGTTGTCTGAAAAGACCCACTTGCCAAAAAATGGAGTACTGACAGAAGCTGCACCAGAGGGGGAATTCCTGTGGGTTGGTGGATGGGGGACATCAGGTCTGGCTCCAGCTGGGCACACAGTTCATGTATAGTGGCTCGGTCAAGTCGGTATCGAAGTATAATATGTCGTTCTTCCATTGTCGACAGGTCCACCAGCGGTCGGTACACGGGAGGATTCATCCTTCTCCCCACAAGTCCCAGCAGACGGTGCCTAGGAAGGACAACATGGAGTACAGAGTCAAGCAACCCACAGGTACGTTCACCCAGCTTGCACAGTACACGAATCGCTATGCATTGAAAGGCTTGTATGAGTGGCAATGCAAGGCCTAGGCCTGTGTGACGCAGTAGTAATTAAGCCAGGTGGGCCCTTGTAATGGCAGCTGCCTGACCTGAGAAGTGTGACAGTGGGATGTGAGGTCAACGCGCTGGCGTGGCACACCGTGGCGGTAGGCGGTCGAAGACCGCAGTGCGAAGGCACATTGATTAACATTGCACCCTATGGGTCTCAGGAGCCAATGACGATGTGCACCGGCGGTCGCGGTACGCACCGCGGCGGTACGCACCGCTGCGGGCGTGACCGCCATTTTCTATCTGCTTAATCACTCGAGACCTGATCATCCACAGGAGAGGACCTATACTGCAAGTGCTGCTGTGACCTCGGTCTGGAAGAGACAATGGCTGCTGCGACTGGGGAAAGGGCCCCTGCCTTCACTTCAGAAGAGTTGGAGAAACTTGTGGATGGGGTCCTGCCCCAGTATGCGCTACTCTACGGTCCTCCAGACCAACAGGTAAGTACACTGGGTGCACGTTGAATGGGCTATGCCTGGGTTGTGTATGGTGGATGTAAGATGGTGGGGTGGGGAGCGAATGAGGAGTGCAAGGCATGACAGATGAGAGCATGTGCCACATGGCAGGGTTGGGGAGGGGGGGGCAATCACATCTAACATGCAGAAAAATGTTGAAATTTCCTTTCCCACCCTGTACATGTCAAATAGGTCAGCGCCCATCAGAAAGTCGACATTTGGCGTGCCATCGCCAAGGAAGTCCGGGCCCTGGGGGTCCACAACAGACGGGGCACCCACTGCCGAAAGAGGTGGGAGGACATCCGCCGCGGGACCAGGAAGACCGCCGAGTCACTGCTGGGGATGGCCTCCCAACGTAGGAGGGGTGCCAGTCGTACTTTGACCCCCCTGATGTCCCGGATCCTGGCGGTGGCCTACCCCGATTTGGATGGGCGCTTGAGGACATCACAGCAGACACAAGCGGGTGAGTACCAGCACATTCTGCTATCTTTACGCGCAGTGGAGGTGTCTGGGTGGGGGAGGAGGGCTGTGGGTGACATTAGGCCAGGGCGCTTTCTGTAGTGTAGTCCCCTCCTTTAGGCATGGCCCTGTGCCCCCGCCCCCCACCTCTGTAGGGTGCCAAGTACAGCAATCCATGGTCCAGCATCACCCATGTGTGCATTTGTTGTCCATAGACCTGTAGGCCTATTCACAAGTACTGAGTAGTGTACCCCGATTGCGCGGCGTAGTGCTGGAGGCTCCTGTGTCTGTCCTCTCCGACAACGGTGTTGACAATGCATGCACTCAACCAGTCTTTATTTCTCCCCCCACCCTTTTTCTTTATCTTCTTGTGCATGTGTGCATTAGCATCATCAGGCGGAGGAGAATTGGCATCGGAGCACGCGGGAGCTGCAACTCACAAGGCCCCGGTGGGCCATGCTACAGACACCGAGGTCACCAGTGATACGGAGGGCGAGGGGAGCTCCACAACGGGGACCCGTGGTGACACCAGCGACACTGACACGTCCTCGGAAGGGAGCTCCCTAGCGGTGGCGGCAACATCCGTGCCCCCCGCCTCAACAGGTACAGCCGCCACCCAGCGCACCAGCTCCGCCCTCCCAGCAGCCCCTCAGCCTTCGCTCCGTGCCTGCTCGCCCAAGAAGGCGGGCATCTCCTTTGCCCCAGGCACCTCAGGCCCTGCCCCAGTTACCCCTGCTGCCCTCAGTGAGGAGGTCATTGACCTCCTACAGACCATCATTCTTGGGCAGTCTACCCTTTTGAATGCCATCCAGGGGGTAGAGAGGGAGGTGCATCGGAGCAATGCATACCTGGAGGGCATTCATTCGGGTCAGGCTGCCCATCAACGATCGTTCAATGCTCTGGCCTCAGCACTGACGGCAGCCATTGTCCCTGTTTCCAGCCTCCCTATTCTAACTGCCTCCACCGTCTCCCAGTCTCCTGTTCCTCAGCCTATCCCATCCACACCATCAGACCAGCCTGCACACACCTCAACACCCAAGGGCAGCTCATCCAGACATAAGCACCACAGTTTCCCGCAAGCATTCACCCAAGCAACATCCAGATGCAGCCATGGCAACAGTCACTACCACCTCTGTGTCCCCCTCCTCCTCGTCTCCCTCCTCCCTCCCTGTGACGTCTCCACTCACACCTGCATGCACACCACCATCAGCCAGTACTTCCATCACCACCACACCCTCCAGTACAGTCCGCACACGTGCAGTCACCACCCCCACTGCCATTTACACGTCCCCTGTGTTCTCTCCCACTGTGTCTGTCACCCCCTCTTCCAAAACACACAAACGCAGGCAGCCACCCACACAACAGCCAACCACCACACGACAGCCTACGTCACAAGCACCTGCACCCATAGACAGCACACCTGACTCTCCTACAACCACATCCTCTCCCTCCACTCCCATACCCACTGCACCTACCCTTCCCATTGCTCCTAAAATACTTTTCCTCTCCAAACTTGACCTCTTTGCACCACCTGACCCACCCCCTCCATCTGGTAAGAGTCCGAAGAGCACCTCAGCCACCACCAGCCCTGCATCAAGTCTGACCATTGTGCACAGGTTTTGGAGTCCACCCTTTCCCAGCACAGATACATCGGCCAGCAGCAAGGGGACAGCCAGCCCCCCCCCCTGGAAAGAGAACCCGTAAAACCAAGGCCCGCCGTGAGAAGGCTGACACGGCTGCCCCCAAGGAGCAAAGTCGTGGCCCGTCACCTGCCACATTATCAAGGGCAGGCAAGGGCCAGAGAGCCTCATCGAACGAGGGCAAGGGCAGCAGGGCGGAGAAGTCAGCCAGCAGGGGCGCGGACCAGGAGGGCCCCACAAGCCCCATCCCGGGTGTGACAGAGGACACCCACGGGCCCAGGACTCCGTCACAGGAGGGTCCAGCAACTGCACGGTCGGAGGGCGACTAAGCAGGGAGTCCTGGCCAGGTCTGGCTCCCTTGATAGACAAGAAAGGCACCGCTGAACAGGGCCCCGCCGTGAAGACAGGCACCGCTGAACAGGGCCCCGCCGTGAAGACAGGCACCACTGAACAGGGCCCCGCCGTGAAGACAGGCACCGCTGAACAGGGCCCCGCCGTGAAGACAGACACCGCTGAACAGGGCCCCGCCGTCTCAAGCACCGCTCCGCTGTGGGCCCTTCCTGTCAAGCACCGCTCCGCTGGGCCCTTCCTGTCAAGCACCGTTCCGCTGGGCCCTTCCTGTCAAGCACCACTCTGCTGGGCCCCGCCGTCTCAAGCACCGCTCCGCTGGGCCCTTCCTGTCAAGCTCCGCTGGCCCATTGACAGTGCCGGTTCTGTGTCGAGCTAGTGTTCACTCTGCACTCTGGGCACCCTGCCTCCTCCATGACCAGTGGAGTCTGTAATCCACCTGATGGACTGTGGCTTTGCACTCCCCAGGATGGCACAGTGGGCATGGTGGCCCCTTCGTGGTTCTGGCGTCGTGGACTCCTGTGGCTGAGGTGCCCCCCCTTCCCTTCCCCCTGAGGTGCCTGTAGTTTTGTCATCTGATGCCCCAACAGTGTTCTCTCCAACGGACTCAGGTCTCCTGTGTGGGCTTTGTCCATGTGTTTGGTAGACATTGGCCCACGGACTGTGGATATTTGACACACTGAGCAGGACTTATTGACTATGTACATAGCTTTCGCACTGTTCATGATTTTTGCTTTGATATTTCATAACGATAATTTTCCATGACTTCAATGAACCTAATTTATACATAAATTTAAATTAACATTTTATTATGTCTTTGCATTTTTCAGGGGGGTTTGGGAGGTGTCACTCAGTTGTTGCTCTGCATTGGTATGTTGATAGTTGGGGGCGGGGGGGCGTATGTGTGTGCCCGTAACCTTTCGTCCTCCCCCCTCCCCTGTGTCGTAGGTGCAGTACTCACCGTTGTCTTCTGCGCCGGAGTTCGTACTCGTGGTAGATGAGCAGGTAGACAAGAGCTGGTAGGATGTTTAATTCGGGTTCCATGCTGTCCTCCGTCCTCGTGGAGTGTATAGAGGTGAGCGTTTTCCCGTTCGTAGTCTGTTTCCGCCGTGTTTTTATCGGCGGGGCTCCCGATCCGGAAAAGGTGGCGGATTGGTGAGTTGTGATACTGTGGGCGGTACATTGTCTGCCGCCTGCCTGTTGGCGGTGACCGCCGCGCTGTTTGTCTGTCCCGCCGTGGCGGTCGGAGTGTTAAAGTGGCGGGCTGTGTTGGCGGTTCCCGCCAGGGTCAGAATTCCATTTTTTTGACCGCCAGCCTGTTGGCGGGTTGGCCGCCGCTTTATCACCGACCGCCAGGGTTGGAATGACCGCCATAATGTGCTACTGGTGAACATTGAGAAACTAATATGCGCAGTGGTGAAACACAAAGTCATTGGTCAAACACAATTAATAGCATCACATGGAGCCAGACCTGATGTCAGCTATCCGCCATCCCAC
This sequence comes from Pleurodeles waltl, assembly GCF_031143425.1. NCBI lineage: Eukaryota > Metazoa > Chordata > Amphibia > Caudata > Salamandridae > Pleurodeles > Pleurodeles waltl. Next base: position 479,260,905 of record NC_090449.1, on the reverse strand, counting down.
AGGAATCCTCCCTCAAGTGCAGGTGCTGTCAGTACTCCATTTCCTTGCAAGTGGGTCATTTCAAACAACAGTGGCCACAGCATCAGGGATGTCCCAGCCTATGTTTTCCAACGTGTTGTCCATAGTGTTGTCTGCCCTGCTGAAACACATACGGAGCTACATCGTTTTCCCTCAGGTGGAGGATTTGCCAACAGTGAAAGGTGATTTCTATGCCCTGGGACATATCCCCAACATCATAGGTGCCATTGATGGGACACATGTGGCTTTGGTACCCCTCCGAAGGAGTGAACAGGTGTACAGAAACCGTAAGAGTTATCATTCCATGAATGTGCAGATGGTGTGTTTGTCCGACCAGTACATCTCCCATGTGAATGCCAAATTCCCTGGCTCAGTGCATGACGCTTACATCCTGCGGAATAGCAGCATCCCTTATGTGATGGGTCAACTCCAGAGGCACCGTGTGTGGCTATTAGGTAAGTACCTGGAAGCAAGTCAGTGGGAATGGTTGTCTGGGTATATCCCTACAGGTTAGTGTGTGCCTAACAGTTGTCCCTCGCCATTTGCAGGTGACTCTGGTTACCCCAACCTGTCATGGCTACTGACCCCAGTGAGGAATCCCAGGAGAAGGGCAGAGGAACGCTACAATGAGGCCCATGGGCGAACTTGGCGAATTATAGAGCGGACCTTCGGCCTCCTGAAGGCCACGTTCAGGTGCCTCCATATGACAGGTGGATCCCTATTCTATTCACCAAAGAAGGTGTGCCAGATCATCGTGGCCTTAGCTTTGCGACGACAGGTGCCTTTTCTGCAGGAGGATGGTCCAGATGGCGGTGTTGTTGCAGCTGTGGAACCTGTGGACAGTGAAGACGAGGAAGCAGAAGAAGAGGACATGGACAACAGGAACTCAGTGATCCTGCAATATTTCCAGTGAGACACAGGTAAGAATACAAACCTGCTTACTACATGTGCATTAACACTACTACCTCTCAACTGTCTGTCGTTTTCACCCAGTGTATGGTCACTGAGTTGTCACTTTCCCTTACGATTTCACAGATGCGGGTCCCACTATGTGACATCTGCTTTGTTTCCTCATGGACTAGAGCTGTGTGACATAGTTATGTTGACATTACATTTGAAAGAGCATTTTGACACTGTAGTTGCTAACACACTATTTCGAAATCACAGACTGACTCCAGATTGTTTTGTGCTTCAAGGGTGTTTATTTAAGTGTTCAATATTGGAGGGGGTTGTAAAATGGCCAGGGGTGATGGGGGAGGAATGTCCATGGCAGAGTCCAGTCTATTAGTCTCACAGGTGCATTGCCCAAATGGGCATAGGAAGTGGAGCTGGGTCAGTTTGAGGATGGACAGGGTGACAAAGTGGGACAGATGGATGACAATCAGGGTGGTCTCATTTCTTGGTGGGGTCTTGGCATCGTTCTCTGTCTTTGTCCTGGATCTCAGGGACCGTTTGCGGGGTGGTTCACCCTCTGCAGGGGGTAGGGTGCTGGTGTGGGGGTCCTGTGGCGGTGCCTCCTGTCCACTAGCGCCGGCGGAGGTGGTGGGCAGTTCATCGTCCAGGCTAGTGTCAGGGGCCCCTTGTTGTGCCACAGTGTCCCTCCTGGTGTTGAGTACTTCCTTCAGCACCCATACGATGGTGCCCAGGGTGGAATTGATGGATCTGAGTTCCTCCCTGAAGCCCAAGTACTGTTCCTCCTGCAGGCGCTGGGTCTCCTGAAATTTGGCCAGTACTGTTGCCATCGTCTCCTGGTAATGGTGATAGGCTCCCATGATGTTGGAGAGGGCCTCGTGGAGAGTGGGTTCCCTTAGCCTGTCCTCTCCCTGTCACACAGCAGCCCTCCCAGTTCTCCTGTGTTCCTGGGCCTCCGTCCCCTGGACCGTGTGCCCACTGCCACTGCCCCCAGGTCCATGTTGTTGGGGTAGTGGGTTAGCCTGGGTTCCCTGTAGTGGTGGACACACTGCTGATTGACGTGTCCTGGGGACAGAGGAATGGGCCCTCTAGGTGGGTGCTGTGCTGGTGTTTCCAGAGGGGGGAAGCTCTGTGGTGGCCTGTGTCTGTGTGAGGGGAACCGACTGTCCAGAGGTCCCCGATGGGCCGGGCTGGTCATCTAGATCCAGTTGGACAGAGCTGCTGTCATCACTGTGGGCCTCTTCTGTTGGTGGTGTGGACACGTGTGGACACTCCTGTCAGGTGACGTTGGGTAGGGGTCCTGCAGGGGTATAAAAGATGTTTATTATATCTGTGTGTGGCATGGTGTGCTATGGGTGGGTGACCGTGTACCCCAGTGCTTGCATTCTTGTGTGGGACCTTGTGTGATAATTTTTTAGGGGAGTGTGTGGGTATGTGCAGTGGCCATTCAATGGTGATGGGTGTCCATGCTTTGTAGTTGCATGCAGGGCTTGGTGTTGGGATGGGTGGGTTGTTTGCTGGGCCATGGGGTGGTGTGGGTGATGTGTGGGGTGGTGTGTGTAGTGATAAGTGGGGTGATATGTAGTGGTGTGTTGTGTGAGGTGCGTGGAAGTTATGTGGGTGATGGTATTGTGTGCCTGTGGATGCTTGGTAGTTGTTTGTAGTGTCTCTCTCTGGCCTTCTCTCTGTAATTTTGTCATAGGGGTTTGTGGGTGGGTGTTTTATATTGTTTTGAGTGTGTGGGAGTGGTGTGTGTATGTGTATCAGGTGTGTGTATTTCGAATTGTCCAATGTGGCAGTGTTTTGGAAATGTGTGTGTATTTTGAGCGCAGCGGTGTGTACCGCCAATGGAATACCGTGGTTGAAAGACTGCCACGTGGATTCGTGGGTCGTGATAGTGTGGGCGTATTTTTGTTGGCGTGACGGTGGAGGCTTTTTATCGCCAGTTTATCACTGACCTTTGGTGTGGCGGACTTGTGTGGGTGTCTGAATTTTGGCGGATTCCGAGCAGTGGGTCATAATGACCGTGGCAGAATTCCACTGCCGCAGCGGTGTGTTGGCGGTCTTCTGCACGGCGGTAAGCGTCTCTTACCGCCAATGTTATAATGAGGGCCATAATCCTGATCGCCCGATGTACCTCCGTAAAAAAACATGTTGTTCAGAGGTTTTCATGTCTGATTTGTGTTTTTGGATCATTAGAGAAGTAATTTAGCTTGGGTAAACATTGCTGATCCAGGCCAAATTTTTCAGGACGACATTTTTAAAGATGACAATGTGTTGCAGTGATGATGTAATATTTCAGGAGACTTATACACTTCATTATGGTGTCAAAACATAGGTTTGAGGGGTCAAGTAGACTTATAGAGACAGACAATAGATCATCAAAGCAACCCTTCCGCCATTTTTCAAAATGGCGGCTACAATAGAGGCAGAAGAGACATATATAGAAATGAAACAAATAATAACGTTTTTTAACCCCTTCGCTGCCAGGCCTTTTCCCCCTCCTGTGCCGAGCCTTTTTTTGGCTACTTGGGGCAGTTCGCGCTTAGGCCCTCATAACCTTTTGTTCACATAAGCTACCCACGCCAAATTTGCGTCCTTTTTTTCCAACATCCAATGGATTCTAGAGGTACCCAGACTTTGTGGGTTCCCCTGAAAGAGACCAAGAAATTAGCCAAAATACAGTGAACATTTTGTTTTTTTCAAAAAAATGGGAAAAAAGGGCTGCAGAAGGCAGCTCGTGTTTTTTTCCCTGAAAATGGCACCAACAAAGAGTTTGCGGTGGAAAGATCACCATCTTCCCAGCTTTCAGGAACAGGCAGACTTGAATTGGAAAAACCAGTTTTTCAATACAATTTTGACATTTTACTGGGACATACCCCATTTTTACTATTTTTTGTGCTTTCAGCCTCCTTCCAGTTAGTGACCAAAATGGGTGAGAAACCAATGCTGGATCCTACAGAAAATAACAGCTGAAATAAAAAAATATTGAAATTGAGGTGAAAAAAACAGCCATTTTTCTCCACGTTTTACTCTGTAACTTTTTCCTGCGATGTCAGATTTTTTAAAGCAATATACCGTTACGTCAGCTGGACTCTTCTGGTTGCGGGGATATATAGGGCTTGTAGGTTCATCAAGAACTCTAGGTACCCAGAGCCAATAAATGAGCTGCACCTTGCAATGGGTTTTTATTCTATACCGGGTATACAGCAATTCATTTGCTGAAATATAAAAAGTGAAAAATAGGTATCAAGAAATTATTTGTATTTCCAAAATGGCCACAAGATAAGGTGTTGAGAAGCAGTGGTTATTTGCACATCTCTGAATTCAGTGGTGCCCATACTAGCATGTGAATTACAGGGCATTTCTCAAATAGACATCTTTTTTACACACTGCCTTACATTTGGAAGGAAAAAGTTTAGAGAAAGACAAGGGGCAATAACACTTGTTTTGCTATTCTGTGTTCCCCCAAGTCCCCTGATCAAAATGATGCCTCACTTGTGTGGGTAGGCCTAGCGCCCACAAAAGGAAATGGCCCAAAACTCAACGTGGGCACATCAAATTTTTTCACAGAAAACAGTGCCTACCTGTGGATTTTGGCCTCTAGCTCAGCCGGCACCTGGGGAAACATAGCAAACCAGCACATTTTTGAAAACTAGAAACCTAGGGAAATCCAAGATGGGGTGACTTGTGGGGCTCTGACCAGGTTCTGTTACCCATAATCCTTTGCAAACCTCAAAATTTGGCCAGAAAAAACACTTTTTCCTCTCATTTCGATGACAGAAAGTTCTGGAATCTGAGAGGAGCCACAAATTTCCTTCCACCCAGCGTTCCCCCAAGTCTCCCGATAAAAATGGTACCTCACTTGTGTGGGTAGGCCTAGCGCCCACGAAAGGAAATGGCCCAAAACACAACGTGGATACATCACATTTTTTCACAGAAAACAGGTGTTTTTTTGCAAAGTGCCTACCTGTGGATTTTGGTCTCTAGATCAGCCGGCCCCAAGGGGGGCAGAAATGGCCTAAAATAAATGTGCCCTCCCCAACCCCCCGGGAAGCGACCCTTGCCTACGGGCTAGCTCCCCCTGCGTGACATTGGCGCAGAAAAAAAGATTTGCGGTGCCTAGTTGTTTCTGCCCCCCTTGGGGGCAGATTGACCTAAAATCGTCTGATTTGCCCCCAAGGGGGGCAGAAATGGTCTAAATACAATTTGCACCCCCAGGGGAGCGACCCTTGCCTAATGGGTCGCTCTCCATCTCTAAAAAAACAAACAAACAAAAGAATTATAATTTTTTTTTACCACTGGTGCCTAGAGGTTTCTGCCCCCCCCTGGGGGCAGCTCGGCCTAATAACAATAGGCCGATCTGCCCCCGGGTGGGTTTGCCCCCCACCCTCCGGGAGCGACCCTTGCCTACGGGATCGCTCCCTTTGCGTGACGGCGCAAAAAAAAGATCCCTGGTGCCTAGTGGTTTCTGCCCCCCTTGGGGACAGATTGACCTAAAATCGGCCGATCAGACCCCAAAGCGGGCAGAAATGGCCTAAATACAATTTGCCCCTCCAGGGGAGCGACCCTTGTCTAAGGGGTCGCTCCTCATCTGTAAAACAACAACAACAACAAAATCCCCGGTGCCTAGTGGTTTCTGCCCCCCTTGGGGCCAGAGCGGCCTAAAATAAATTTGCCCCCCAGGGGAACGACCGCTCCCCTTACGTGAAATTCACGAAAAAAAAAAACCTCCCTGGTGTCTAGTAGTTTCTGTCCCCCTTTGGGGCAGATTGGCCTCATAAAAATAGGCCAATCTGCCCCCAAGGAGGGCAGAAATGGCCAAAATATATTTTCCCCCCTATGGGAGCGACCCTTGCCTAAGGGGTCACTCCCCACCTCTAAAATCAAAAACAAAACAAAAAAATTATCCCTGGTGCTTAGAGGTTTCGGCCCCCCCTGGGGGCAGAAAAGACCTTCAAAAAATATGCCCCCCCGGGAGCGACCCTTGCCCAAGGGGTTTCTCCCTTATGCCAGTTTCATTTATAAAAATAAATCCCTGGTGTCTAGTGGGCGTTTCAAAAGTCAGATTGCTTTACAATCCAGCTTTTGAAACGCTGAGAGAGACTTCAAAGGGAAGGAAATTCCTTTACTTCCCTTTGAAGCCTCTCTGGTCTCCCCCACGTGATCGGAAGAGAAATGCTTTGCATTTCTCTTCCGATCGCGAGCTTCCAGCGCGATGGCGGAGGCCCTCTGTGACAATCAGCGCGCGATCGCGCGCTGACTTTATGGGGGGGGGGGGTCTGTGGTGGAAGGGGAAGGTCTTCACTCCCTCTGGGCTCTGTGCCCAGGACGCAATGGTTACGTCCTGGGCAAACGAGCACTATGCCTCAGGACGTAACCATTACATCCTGGGCACAGAAGGGGTTAAAACTTTTATGTATACACCAAACAATGTTTATGAGCTGAATATGAAACAAAAATTATGTGTATCACACATGTTTTAGACACATTTTCATAGTTCACTATTTTATTTGTTTCCGCAATCGCTCATGGTACATTTGCAGAATGTTGAACATTTGAGAAGAGCATATCAACTGGGACATCTTTTTGTAGGACAGGTTTTGCAAGTACATGCACCTTTAAGTTCTATGGGTAGAGGCCTTACAAATTTCGTAGGTTTTAGCCCCCCATCAATATCTTCCAAACCAAATTCACACGGATTTTTCTCTACATATGCATGATCCAAAACATTTACACACTTCTGATCAAGTAGCATGCTCTTTTAATGTGTCCACGCCCAGAATGACGTTGGTGGGAGGTCACTTAGCTGGACTGATCTCTTGAACTCACTGTGCTACAGATCGTCAAATGTGTGTCAGTCAGAACTCATTTTCCACACATTCGCAAGGTATTTTTGAATGTCTTTAAAATCACATTCTTTTTCTTTGTCAGCAAATCCTTTTAGAAACTTGACAGGTTCAACAGTACAAGGTTCAGACTTTGTTCTACTTTTGCTCAGTGTCATCACCCGTAAGAATATGTGCCTTGATAGGAACACTGAGCATCTTTGGGTCAAGTTTCTTGTACATATTATGAAGCAGGATTAAGTATCTTTTCCCACATGCTTTATAACATATCCATAACTCTGACAATCCTTGACTTATGATAATTGCAACAAATCTAAGTAGCACAATAATAACATCTGTGTCATTTGGCAGTATAATGACTCAAAGGGGGAACCATTTCGAACAGCCCACTCAACATGTGGCACAATACAAAGGCCAGCTTCCTCCAATTTGCTGTTATGTCTTGAACAATATGGCCCGTACCTTTTAAATATATCTTTGCAGGCACCAACTCCTCATTGACAGTCATTCCGCTTGCAATAATTGGAAATTCTGAACTCACAGAAGCGTCAGCAATGTTTTGGCGAGTTATCATCTCCAAGTTCATCTTGTTCAATGTTGATGACGAAAATTTATCAAGTTGCACAGGCATTGGTGTCAAATTTTTGATGCAGGCAAGGTCAGTTTTCCACTTGTAGACATTCATCTGAGTCTCTCACATTCTTTGAGATAGTTCAAGATTACTGTCTAAGAAAATGTGTAGTTCTTACAAGGTGCACACTGACTTTGATATTTGTAGAACAGTCTGAACGACCTCTCTGAATTTTTGCATGGATAAAACTTTGACCATTCGCAATTGTGACATATAGGGGGTTATTCCAACTTTGGAGGAGGTGGTAATCCGTCCCAAATGTGACGGATTTACCACCAGCCGTATTACGAGTTCCATAGGATATAATGGACTCGTAATACGGCTGGTGGTATATCCGTCACTTTACCGTCACTTTTGGGACGGATTACCACTTCCTCCAAAGTTGGAATAACCCCCTTAGTCCATTACAACTGCAGTTTTCAATGAGGACACATTTTCAAATTTAAATTCTTCAGGTGAAAGGTTTTTTTTCGAGCTCTTGTACAAGTTTGTGCTTCACTGGTTTGGTTGCAGCATCTCTATCAAATAATGCGCTTGTTGGAAGAAGATCATGCGACAGCATGTCCTTGATAAATTCACCACTTTCTTTTGCTACATCCATCTCTCTGTGTGCTTGCAAAAGCTTTTTTTTGTAACCTGTTTTGTGGTGGCTGGTTAGACGAACCTCATTAAGGCAATTAAAGTGGGAAAAGTTTAGCTTTAGCTTTAGTGATTATGTCAGCTTTTTCTCTTTCAATACAGATCTCTTCTGCTTCTGTTCTGCGTATAGTTTTGATCCATGTTCCACGACATCTAGTAGATGTGTCTTTATGTCATTATCCACATATTGTTTGGTCACGAAGTTGTGTACTAGCACAGCCTCAGACATTTCAAAGAGGTCTCCTTGCTGTCTGCATGAAATTAAGAAGGCTGTCAACATGTTTATTAAAACGTTCAGCTCTGTTTCCCACAAGTTCGCGGTCAGGAACAGTTTCACAATGGTCCATTAATTTTGTATTTGTCATCTCTCTGAAAACATTGCAAATAGAAAGGACTTCATGGTAAACTAGCTGCAATATGCCAATATATTAACCTTTACGTGTCTGACCAACAATTCCCTTGTAGCTTTTCTGTGATCTCTGGATTGTCTGTTCCAGTTTCATATCTGGAACCACAACATTGAACCTTCCCTCTCTGTCTTTCACCACAAAATGTCTTTGGATGAATTGTCTGTAGAGGTATGGTTTTCAACTTCTAACTTCTTCACTCTTTCCAAATACCAGGACCCATACCTCAGGTAGTTTATTCAGTCAAATTCGTGAAACATAATAATCAATGTCTCCACAGTCTTCACGTACAACTCCCAATCACCTTCCGGATCAGCATGTACCAAGTTTTTCACTAGAGCTATCATGTGTTAAACATTTCCCCGGTACTTGCAAAGTTCTGATTTCTCTTCACATTCTTTGACTAACTCTACAAACATGGTTTTCAGGTTTTCTGAGTTTGAACTGAGTGTATTGAACATTGCCTGGCTTTGCATTATGTCTTTTAAATCAAGTGCACCCTGTTTCTTGTTCATTTCTGAGATAAGATATGCAAAACCTAGTTTGTCATTCTAGTTCCAGAAAGCATTCCAACACAATGTTTCTATAGACTTAGATATAATGACCATACCTTGTAATGAACAAACATAATGAGTTCTGCTTAATACTGACTAGACACTTTTGCTTCCAAAGATTTCAGCCTCAATAAGTGCATCATCTGTGCCACATCCACTGAGATAACTTCCTCCACACCACAACACAACTTTGTAATGTGCAAAACGCTCATCATTGGATAAAGTTCATCAAATTCTACTAGATTGCTCTTGAAAATGTCAGCTGGAATACGGAAAACACCTCATCGCAGAAAATTGGCAGGATAGGCTGGTCTTGAAGCTGAGCATGCACATTTTGGCTTTTTTTAGAGCTGTCTATACTGTTGCGTAGATGGTGACTGCAGATGACATTATTCGTGAAAATCCAACTGTCTTCAGTGGGATAGTATACTGGGAGATCAGAGCATGAATTCCAGCCCAGAGAGGAACTGGCTTTTCTTCATCCTCCATTCCGCACCGAGTAAGCAACATGATAAATTCAGTTAAATCAGCTTTGCGGACTGCAGCATCAGGTAGAGGCAGATCCATATTCTCAGCCACTTTGAAACTTTCTGATAGACTGGGACATGTTGATGGCTTGTAGTGATTTTGCACACGTTGGTGAGGCAGATGGGTTATAAGTTTGCAGTTTTGTTTGTTTATGCCTACAGCTATAACAGCTTGTTTTCCAGCAGCTACTTCTTTGGTACAGTCATGAAAAAGCACCATGGCATTATCATGTGTGCTGGATGTTCCAGACAAAGAAGAGCTGTCTTCAAAATCAGACTTATCAAGAGCAGCCATTGTAAAGCATTCTCTGGTAAAGTGACATGGAAGTGGTGTGCTGTTGGATTCACAAGAATTTACAGCACGAGCTGCTAACATGTTCCTGCTCCGTACTATGTCATTATAACTTGTTGATACACCAGTCCTATTAATTGAAGTGATTAAGGGCCAGATGTAGGAAACTTTTGCGAGTCGCAAATGGCCTGAATCGCAATTTGCGACCCCGCAAAATCCGAAATGGGATGCAAAAATCCCATTTCCGACTCGCAAAATGCGACGCGAGCCATTACCGACTCGCAAAAATTGCGACCCCATTTTGCGACCCGCAAATAGGAAGTCGCAATTTGCGAGTCGCAAACCATATGCAATAGCAACTCGCAAATTGCGACTAGTCGCAAAAAGCCCATTTTGCCTTCCAATTTACCACTAACTCAGAGCAGGTGGTAACCATTACCAAAGTATAATAGGAGACCCAGAAGGCATCTGGGTTACTCAAGATGGCGGAGATATATGTGATAGGAATGAGGAGGGGAGCCCATGCCGCACAGCAGAGGAGGAGGAAGAGCCAGAGACAGGAGAAGATATACAGAACCAGGCAGACACTTTTCCAACAAACAGAGGAGGAGATTTATGACAAATATAGACTCAGCAGTGCAGCTATACTAGATTTAATAGAATTATTCAAACCACAGCTACAAAGACAGACTGTGCGCGGCTGCGCCATCCCTACACATGTGCAAGTGCTTTGCTCACTGCACCTCTTGGCCTCGGGTAGCTATCAGGGGGTCATTGCCGTGGCAGGTGGGGTATCCCAAAGTGCACTCTCACGGTTCTTTAGGGCATTCCTAGATGCATTACTCACACACATGTCCAGATACATATACCTACCCAGGAATGAGGCAGAAATCAACAGCACCAAGTTGGAATTCTACAGGATTGCCAGCTTCCCCCATGTCATAGGGTGTGTAGACGGGACACATATACAAATATGCCCCCCTGCAAATCTGGAATATCTGTTCCGCAATAGGAAGTGTACCCACTCACTCAACATCCAGGTGGTATGTGACGCCCATTATGTTATCACTGACATGGTTGCCAAATTTCCAGGGAGTACACATGACTCCTACGTTTTCAGGCACAGTGGGATACACCAACGTCTAGAACGTGGGGAGTTTGGAGACGGATACCTCTTAGGTATAGCTGAATACACCTTGCAGACATACACACAGGTCAATGTGGAAACTATCCATGCCCAGCTAATATTGTACATTTTGTGCCACACAGGTGACAGTGCATATGCACTACGACCATGGATACTCATCCCGTACTTAACACCCAGCAATGAGACAGAGAGGCGATACAACAGTGCACATAAGAGGACCAGGAATATCATTGAACGGACCTTTGGACTGCTGAAAGCAAGATTCAGATGTCTCCACAGAAGTGGAGGTGCCCTCCAGTATACCCCAATTACAGCTTTCAAGATCGTTGTCGCATGCGCTATACTGCACAACATTGCCACCAGACGTGGGCTACCTCTCACCCCTGAAGACCCTGATTCGGAGGATGAAGAGCAAGAGCTCCCACATCGTCATCCTGGGGATAGAAGTATCGCAAATCAAGGCAGACTGAGACGGGAACACATTGCGAATCAATACTTTGGAAGGTACGTGCTAACTGTCACCACACTCACTAATGTCACCCACAAAGAGTCCAGGTGTTCAGTGGAAAGAACAAGTGATTTAATTAGTGCAAACAAAAAAACTATATACATTGTGAACAGTTCAGGGGCTGTAAAAGTCCACCTGGCATGGGACACATTGACTTCATGTGCCCCAACCCCAGGACAGTGTGGAGCTCAAACCCTACGCCGGCCTCGGCCAGCATGGCTGGTGCTTGGGGGGTCAGCAGTGCCCTGCCTTACGCTTCCACTGCGCAGCACCCTGGAGTCACTGGCAGAGACACTGCTGACAGTGGAGCCCTCCTCGCTATCTTGCGGCATGTCGCCCGCACCCCTGGCCACCTGCCGTGCCTCCATTAAGTCAACAGCGTGGCTGGGACGGCCCAGTCCACGTGCCACGTCACTGGCAAAGTGGCCCACTTGGAGGCTGACCGTGCGCCTAGAAAGACCACTAATGTTCACGGCCAGCCTTACTATGGATGCTAACATTCTGTCCAGGCGGTTCAGTAGCTGCCTGTCCCTACGCCATGCACCCTCTGTCTGCGTTAGGAGTCCAGCCACAAGTTGACACATGGAGAGTGCAAGGTCGCCCATGTGTGTATTTATTTGTTGCAACTCTGTATGCACAAGCTGCATGCTGTTGCCTTGATTGCGCTCCATGTGCCGCAATGCCCCTGTAATCCTCCTCATCTCTTGTGTTTGCAGGCGCTGACCCCGTAGGAGTGCGGCCTCAGCACCTGACATGGAGGCGTCCCCTGACTCTGCCTGCCGCTGTGATGATAAATGTCCACGTCGCCTGCGATGCAGTGGAGGCTCCGTTACGTCTACCGTGGCACTGTGGCTGGGACCTGGTGCAGGATCACACACCAGTATGCCAACTGGTGTCTCATGAGGGGACAGGGTGTTGGTGGTGCAGGTCTCAGTGGTGGCTGGTCCTGATCCCTCTGTTGGCTGCTGGCTGACCAGTGGCCCCTGGCTGCTTTGGCTGGTGGGGGTGTCTTGTGGGAGACCTGTGGGACATAGGGAACACACTGTCAGTATCTACTATCTGTTGTCAACTTCCTAATAAACTGTTGCCTATAAACTGCCTACTTGACTACATTGCCCATAATGCACCATTCTGGTGATTGCTACTCTGAAATGGAGCTATTTTGGTTGTGCATGCTACTGTGTACAAGGTGGGTGGGGGTAGGGCATTAATGAGGGTACATGCATGTCTCATGGTACTCACCGGTTGATGGTCCTGGCTCAGATGTGTCCAGCTCTCCCATCCAGCATACTGCCTCAGGCTCAAGGGTCTCCTCTACCCTTTCCTCCAGGGGTGTGGGTGGTGGTAATGTGGACGGTCCTCCTCCAGTGCCCCTCACCTCCCGGAGCCGCTCTGCCACCCTCTCCTTGGTCCAGGAGCGCAGGTCATACCACCTTTTTTTGAGCTCTTCTATGCTCCGGTGGCTGACACCCAGGGAGTTCACTTTCTCTTGGATGTCCATCCATAGTCTTTTTTTCTCCACCTCTGGCACCCTGAGGGCTGCCCTTCCAAACAGTTGGTCATGGTGCTGACAACACTCCTCGGTCAACACCTCCAGCTCTTTCTCTGCAAACTTGAGTTTCCGCTTCCTTGGTGTCTCTGCCATGGTAGCTGCTGTTCTTTCAGTTTGCAGTTCTGCTGTTGAAATGGGTGTGGTCCTCCCTCCTCCCAGGTGTATTAGTAAACTTCCTGGCTGTGATGTCATCATCATGTGCCAGGAAGTGTTTTCCAGAGTGTTCTGCAGCACCTGCATTCAATTTGCGGCACAATCGCAATTTGCGACACCCACTCGCAAATTGCGTGTCCGTTTTTAGCGCGGTCGCAAAAAGCGACCTCGCAAACAGCGGACTCGCTATCTGCGGTGCGACTTCATTTGCGACTCGCAAAATGAAGTTGCATTTTCTTCTTGCATTACATTTAGCGAGTCAGAAATTGCGAGTCGCACCGACTCGCAATTTCCAACTCGCTAATTTTTCACTACCTACATCTGGCCCTAACTCACTACTTTTGCACTTGTCATAGATTGCATGGGCAGCCATCATATGTAGCCGAGTTTTCTTTTTGCTGTGATGTAATTTATAAAACATGATTTGGAAAAGACAGTACATTTGCACAGCATAAGCCTGTCGGTTCATGGGATTCTCTTCCACTTTTAGCTTATATCTTCAAAGCCATCATCATTGTTGTCGGCTTCGGTTCGGAATTCAAGAACTTTAGTCTGTAACAGTTTTACTTTGCTGATATTAAACAATGATGTAAAAAATGTTAAGACAACATCAGTCATTCTTTTTGACTCCCATGATTTGTGGAGCTCTGGGGCATCACAAAATTTCCCATTAAGTCCAAAATCTAAGTCTTTCAGGATGTTTCTTAAAATTATTCCTGCTGTCTTTACTGCAGCCTGCGATCTTATTTAGGTAGCAAAAACTTCAGGAGTCACATAAGCTGAGAACACCATAAGTGACTCCTTATTTTGTTAGACTGCCAAAAACTAATTCTGTCACTGTACATTTTCACCAGAAAAATCTTGATTTCATTATTATGGATCAATATAGTTTCATCAATGTTGACCGTTATTTCTCAGGTTGCACTCAGTGTGAAACCATAGCCAGCACTCAGAGTGGCTGTAAAACTTAATTTGCATTTTCTAACAGTGCAAACTTAACCAAAGGCTAGGAGTTACGTTGCTACTGGGAGCTAATTCTACATTCATATTTTCGAATGTATGCACACATGCAGTTCAGGTGGGCATACAAATCAGCTGCAAATACATTCACCTCACGTTTAGATCAACTGCTCGGCTGAAAACTTCATCTTAGAAGAAACTAGCTGCAGATAAAAACATGTTTGCCCTTTGAGACTCACATACCCTGTACTTTGTTCTTTAGTCAATCCCTTTGTCCCTTGTTCTGGCTAAAACACAGATAACACATTGAAGATCCTCTGCTTTCTGATCAGTTATTGGAGGTGGATGAAGGGTAGCCATAGACCTCTAAGTGAATGGGCATTGGGTTTGGTTGTTGTTGCTTTCTCAAAAAACTTGGATTCTTGTGGTGATTCACTGTTTTCCGCTATATTTTGACAAATGTTTTTCAGGCTTTTTTCCATTGTATACAACTTGTAGCATTTGTTACAATGATAAAATATTTGATCCTCTAAACCCATCAGTTTTATTCTTTTGTAAACTTCATCTTGCCATATGTTTGCAGCATCTTGAACTCTCTTCTGTCCAGCCGCAGTTGATGTTAGCTTTTCTTTTGAATTAGTTTGGCAAATTACACATTTTCTTTGTTGAAGGAGTCCTCAGATTTTGTAGTTAGCAACACTATGTCAGGAGGTAAAGATCATCTGCTACCATCAGCTTCACTCATGTTTACAAATTTGAATCACCGGAAAACCTGAAACAAAAACAGTATTAAAATAAATGACCCATATGATGGCTAAAACACATCATTATAGAGCTGCCATTTTGGAAAATGGCGGAAGGGTCGCTCTGAGGAGTTATTTTCTGTCTCCATAAAGACTACTTTGTCTCTATAAAGACTACTTGACCATCAAACCCTATGTTTTGACACCAAAGTAAAGCATATAGCTCCTATGGTTCCTGAAATAGTACATCCTCATTGCAATACATCCACCATTTTCAAAAATGTCATCCAGAAAAAAATCGGCCCAGATGAGTAATGTCTACTCAAGCTAAATCACTTCTCTAATAATTCAAAAACACAAATCAAAAATGAAAATATCTGGACAACAATTATTTTACGGCGGTATCTCAAGAGGCCAGGACTAATATCCACCAGAGCATCTCACCACTATTTCTTAAACGGTGGATGACTGCAAAGAAGTACTTCATATAAGAAGTGCCAAACACTTTCTCCAGATAAGCCTCCTCCTAATGATAGAAAAGTAACATCTGTCCATCTAATCAAACTTGGATGAAACATTCCTGAATCTTCAACTTCTCTTGTGGGAAGTAAAGGAAAAGTGGGGCAAGGAGTGTGAATGCTTTATCACCGTTTACCATTTGGTCACCAGTGTGTTCTCTTAGTTACAGGAGAAAAGGCGTAGCTAAAGAATAGAACCCCATGGGAAAACGTTTTCACAGAAATGTCTTTGTATCAGCCCTTTGTAAACAAGGATGTTTAACTTACCTAGTTCTACCTATACATCAACTATTGGTTCTGTGAATTGTCTCTAAAGTGGCACACTTAGAAAGGGAGTAAACTCATAATAGTCAAGGAAAGGTGAAATAAAAATTCTGCCATAAACCCTGCAAGTAAGGTGACTAGCTGACAGAGAGGAACGTGCCTGTATTGTTAACCACTACAAGGGAGATTCCCGACTACAAGTTTATTTTGTTGAACTAATAGCCAGCAATTTCTGCTACCTTTCACATTCCTTTGTTCTTGAAAAAAATTGTATTGGTTTTATTGGTTTTAGTACAAAGTACAAACATAAGTGTTGCAACATAAGCATCAGATACAGTAAAACAAAAAGAAGAATAGCATTGCACTCAAGTACACACCGTATAATCAGATCATCACCCTGAGCAACTAACCCCACATAATGTGGCACTGCAGCATAAAAGCAATGATAATGGCAGAACATACCAAGACCCCTCCACCCACCCTGAGCTGATAATTCCCACAGGGTTACAGTCCTTCCCTCCAGAGTGACCGGGGTAGTTCAGGCACAAGGGTCCTGGAGGCAAGCAGGGGCATCTGACCCTTAAACTCCTTGGCATGCCAGTACATAGGATGTCAGTGAAGCCCAGATGTCTTTAGGGTATGAGTGTATGGGCATCAGTTCCCAATAGGTGTCTAGTTGCTCTCTGCAGTAGACAGCATCTTGTATCCACAGCAGGTCAGTTGAGGAACAGGGCGTCGGTCCCAATGCATAGCTACCTCTGCTTAGCCAACACCATTAGAATAGCAATGAGTATATGCAAGTCCATTGGGACATCTTTCACATAGCCAAGTAACGCAATCAGTGGTGTCAGTGCAATCTCAAAGCCTGTTATCGACTTGATGGTATCGAAAACCTGGGACCAATAGCACACAGCTCGAGGACACTCCCATGCCAAATGTAAGAAGTTTGCAGTTGGTGCAGCACAAGCAGTGTGGATCATCCAATAAACCCATCCCATGGATCTGCACAAGTGTACTGTACAGTCTGTGTATTTATTTAAAATGGACTAGACAGAGTATGTAGTTCGGGAACAAGGGCAGAGATTGAGAGCAGCCATATCACCACAGCTTCTAACTAACTGGGGTCACCAAATCAGCTGCCCATCCAGTACATGCATGAAGTGTGAGGATCAGTGCTGTCTCCTGCATCATAGTGTAGAGTCTAGTAATGAGCGCACGCGGCAACAGGTTAGTGATCAGTGTCTCCAGTGCCAGGAGAGGTGGAGGGACATCCTGGAAGGAATCCTGAATGGCCCGTAAGGCCACCAATAGATGATAATAATGTGTAAGAACATCCAGAAGAGTGGAATCGGGAGCCTCATATACCTGCTGTTGGGGATGAAAATCCCTCCAGGAAAACATCTCCAAAGGACTGGCAGAAAGAGGCTGCCAGTGGGATTCACAAAAAGATAAAGGAATTTGGGAAGTACAACCATTTTGGTCAATGTAATCCTCTCAATAAGAGACAGTGGCAGCCTCGCCAATGCAACCATTCGGACTTCGAGCTGTGTCATCAACCAACCATCATTTTCGTGCCATAAGTCGTCCAGATTCCGATTGATCCAGACTTTTAAATATTTAACTGAGTCAGTCACCCACTTCAGAGGAAACTCAGACTCAGAGGTCTGGTAGCAACAGTGAGCAGGAATATGATGAATTTAGACCAATTAATACTAATACTGGTAAAACCACTGAAGTAAATTATCTCTCAAATTAAAGGATCTAGATTTCACTCGAGGTCTCTAACATACATGGCTACATCATCTGCTTACATAGAGATAAGTAGTCTCCCTGGGGTAACCACAAGGCCACGGTGCAGATGATTCTGCTGCAATCGAGCAGCCAGAGGCTTCATTGCAACAGCAAAAAGAATGGGTGACAGTGGGCAGCCATGCTGAATCCGCCATGTAATCGCAAGAGGGTATTTACTCTGTTTATGCTTAGTGGGGCCACAGACTGATCATACAGCAATTTAATCTAACACAGAAAGACATTACCAATACCAATGTGGGCCAGGAGATGGAAAAGAGAGGGCCACTCAAGGAACCCCAGATGCCTCGTGGCGTCTATGAACACCACTGCTGCGCTGAAGGGGGGGCTGGTGACCAAGCGCAGGACTGCAAAGAAGGTGTGTAAATTATGAGCTGTCTGTGCACATTATTTGGCAGCAAAGGGAGAAGGCACGATGCAACCAATTTTGCTATCTAAGTTGATCTTTGAAAGAGGCCTGTATGAGTCGCAGCACTGGGGATCTTTGTCAGGTTTCAAAATGGTAACAATAAGTGCCTCCGGGAGAGGGGGTGGAAGAGCACTGCGTGGTAAAGGATTCCTCATACATGGCCAAGAGATGGGGAGCAAGGGGAGGCACATACTCCATGTAAAGGGCTCCTGTCAGGTCATCTAGGCCGGGTGCCCTGTTGTCAGACATATGGTCTGTATGACATCCTCCACCATAAAGAGTTCGTTTAAAAACTGGCGGTATGCCTCATCCAGCTATAGCAGCTACACAGAGTCAAGATAGGAAGTCAAGGCAGGCATGTTGGGCGTCGGGAATGGGGTGTACAGTGTGGAATAGACATCATTATTGATACACTATACAGCTGCAACACCCGCATGTTCATTTTGCTGGTCATCCACAGGCTTTACAAGGTAATCTCTATCCTAAGATTTCTGCAGCAGGCCACCTAGCGTCTTACTCGCCCCATCGCCCTCTCCGTATCACCTAGCGTGGGCTTCCTTCCTAAGTTAATGTGTTTCTTGTAGCGCTGCATGATCATAATCTTAGAACTTACTGCAAATAGCCGCAAGGACAGCATTGCGGTTAGTGAATAAAAACTGGAGCTCCATGGCATTGATATCAGCTTCCAAATGTGCAACTTCTCTCAGGAGCGACTTTAACACCCCTGCCGGCTTGGCAATACATGTCCCATGAATCACAACTTTAAAAGCCTCCAGGAGTGTATAGAGGGACTCCAAAGACTGCTTATTCTGTTTGAAATATTCAATAATAGGCATCCTAATTTCAGTGCTAAACACTTGATCAGGAAGGGCAATAGGAGGGAGCTTCCAGGTAACAAACTGGCCGTGGAAACAAACTCTGGAGGTAAAAATTCCAGCAGTACTGGCTCATGATCCAACAACGTTCTAGGGAGGTGGGTGACATCAGTGGTCCAAGAGGACACATCTCTGGTTATCAGCCAGTAGTTGATTCTAGACCAGGTGTTGTGCATCGGGCCAACGCATGTGCCCTCAGCTCTAGAAGTGTGGTAAGCCTGCAAGGTGTCAGTGAGATCATTGTCCACCACTAGGGTGGACAGCTTTGCTGTGGCCCCCGGGTGCAGGCAACAAGTCTCACTAGACCCGTTGTCACGTGCATCTAGAACCACATTAAAATTCCCCCCACAGAATCACCCCTGAACCCGTCGTATCAGCCAGCCACCATACCTCTGCAAAAAAATTATGGTCATTCACATTTGGGCTATAAATTGAAATCTGTATCGGGGGCTCCCCTGAAGCGTGCCCAACAGGAAGTCAAATCTCCCCAGAGAATGACATAATGACTTGAGAGTGTGTCATTGAAGCCCCCTGTGAATAAGCACTGCCACACAGCTGGTGTAATTAGTGTAGTGGGACACAAGTGCCTCAGCAACCCAACCTGCTTGCAGGCACGCATGAGTCAATTAATTTATGTGTGTTTCCTGCAAGCAGCAAATGTCAATGTGGTGCCACTGCAGATATGCTAACACATGCTGCATCTTACGGCAATCATTCAATCCACATATGTTCCAGGTCAAGCATTTAATGGGGTGCATCAGACCTTAAGGGGGAAATAATCAGGCATGACGCACAGAGTGTGTGGGGGAAATGGAGTGGTAAGGATGTACATCTGAGTGGAAAAGGGAACAGACAAAGCAATGCAAGAAACAAGAAATAATGTCCATCCCAGACCTCCACTCACTTTGTCCCCCTCACCCCCCAAAACTAGACAATTTCCCCCATCCCTCCCCCCATTAAAAATAATAACAGCAGAGCAACACATCGCAGCAGTGTAAGGAAACATCCCCCAAGGGCGATCAGAGGTCCCAGCGCACACCCCAACCACTAACTGCCGAGTGGCCAGGAACAGTAGAAATGGGGTTAGTCTGGGATATGGGGACAGCCATCACCCCCCAGCCTGCTGGATAAATTGTCGTACCAGTACTTTCAAGCTAGGCCAGCCAGAAAAGGGTCCAGGGGTCGAGGCACACTCCATTCAAGCCCGCATGCGAGGCACATGCATGGCTAGGTGACTAGTCATAGTCACAGAGGAGGCTGCCGCCTAAGCCCCCTAGTGAGGGATCAGACTTTACAGAGGGATAATCCAATTTGTGTACGAACGTAGTGGCTGTCTAGGTATCTTTAAAGTGATAGGTCTTCCCTCAGTGAAAAACACAAAGCTTGGCCGGATAGAGCAAACAGTGAGTGGCACCAGCTTTTTGCAAGGATCTTCTCATAGGGAGGAATTCCCGATGAGCCATCTGCACCGCCAGCGTAAAGACAGGGAAGAAAGTGACAGTTCCTGGACACAGTGTCCCGATCCCTATAATTTCAAGAGATGAGCAACAATGGGGTGCGCCAGGGCCCCACTGTGTGGACACGCACCAAAGGAATGATATGTCCTCTCTACAATGAACATAGGGGAAAGAACATCTCCAAAAAGGGAATGCAGCTTGGCTTCAACGTAGTTCTCCATCCGGTCCATTGCAGTAATTTCAGGGACACCAAGAATGTGCAGGTTGTTTCCGTGTAATCGCACCTCGAGGTCCTCATTTTTATTTTTGATGTGCAAGTTATTTTTACATCTCAAGCAACTGTTCCCCAGCAGTTGACTCTGTATCCTCAGCTTCAGACATGCAGCGTTCCAGTTTTTCAAGTTGCTCCTCATGTCAGTAAACTTTCTCTTTAAGACGATCAAATTGGTCCGCAAGGAGATCTATCTTTGCGTCAATGTTGTGCAAACTGTGCTTTAGATCTAAAAAACATGGTGCGAATGTGCTGCGCATAGCCAGTCTCTTAAGCCTGTTGGTCCAGGTCACAGGCCTCAGAGTCTGGATCTGTAGTTTGTGTAAGGCAATACGACTTAAAAGAGAGCTTTGATTGTTTATTATCTTGCCTCCTCATGGTGTGGTTTAGAGGAGGAAATACAGGCACTAACCAGGATCACCAACTGCAATGGGAACACCCCAGAAACCCCCCACCAGGGAACACGATCAGGCCTGGGCACACCTGGAAGTCTGCTGAGCTCAAGTGAAGAATATAAGGGTCAGGATGGCAACAGCAATCCAGTTGCAGTCGCCGCAGCCCTTCGCAGTGGTATATCCCCCGCTGTCCCTGCCTCAGGCAAGTTAAGAGGCTGGGTTGCGTGCCACAGTGTAGCAGCGCTGCAGGAACATTGCCTTGCTGCCTTAAGGCTGGCATGTCCAGATGAGGTGCTGCACCTCTCACCAGGCCCAACTACACACATAAGGTGGCGCCCCACCTTTCCCATTCTTTAATCTAAAGCAGGCCTCTACAGGGTGGAGTGAAGTGCCTACTGTTCCACCTCTCCATAAAAAATAGATTATTTAATTGCCCACTGTGGACTGCCATTGCCCCAAGGTGCAAAGACTCAGCAAAGTTGTCTGCTTCAACGTGACAGACACATGGCAACTAAAGCTTCTCCTAGGAATTACCTTCACATGCCAATCCTCTCCCAATAAATTCTAAAGGTTGAAGCACTGTGTCTTAAATCACTGCTTCCACAACCCAAAAGCAGGTAAACTAACGTGTCAAACGCAGGTTAGTGGACTTAAAAGATTTTTACAAAGTAAAGGGGCCAAGTGCACACAAGGTCTTGACATACAGAAATGGATAGAAAAAAATGTAGGTGTTCTGTTTTACAATAGTTCCTCGTTATTCACACACAGTGGTAATTTACTGCCTCAACTATTCAGAGTTTATAGATTAGACTTATCACGTCTTTACAAACCATTTGCACCCTCTACCGGCCAATTTGGTCCTGGCCCCTTGGATTCAGTGATGCAGTCTTTTCACATTAGACAGCAACTCCCTTAACAGTTGCAAAATGCGTAAAAAGAGGGAATAGTTCAGTTGGGACAAGTTGGAGTACACATTCTTCAAGTCTGGCTGAAGACTGACATCACAGTAGGTAAGCCATAACTCAGACCGCCAATATAAGTCTATTCAAGCACCACCTACTGATTCCTGGAAGACGTTCTCCCCTTTTTTATATAAAAGAAAAGGTGGAGTGGGCTATTGAAATGACAAGCATCCCACAAAGTTTCCTGGAAAGTTTGAAGTAGTTAGAACAAACAAAAGTAGAAAAAGTCAATATATCTGTGAGTAATGTGATATGGCTCTTCTGGTGCAAGGTCTACTATTTATGTGACAGCTGCAGAAAATGCAGCCATTTTTAATTAAAGCAAATTGAATTATTTCTAAGGCGCACTGTAGCACAGTTCTATACAGAACATGTCACAACTGATTTCCCCCAGCTATTTCATATCCCATACTCACCTCAGTAGTGCCCAGATCGCCCTTAGCATGCCAAATCGTTGGTGTGTCTAAAGTAAGCCCCTTTACTTAGGGTGCCACCAGTGACAAGAAACCCAAAGTCAGTTGCTTGGACTTGCTTCCACTTTTAAGGAGGGTGGGGGGGGGTGGGGGCGGGTCGAGGGGTGGGGGTGCCTCTCAATTAAGGACCAATAAGATCAAGTTATCTGCGGTTTGTGGTGTCATTCTTAGATCTTCGCTCACGGATGTTTCTGATGTGGGTAATGCACTGGAATGTTTTCTAAATGCTGCAACTGCCGATCCTTGTTGAATCCAGCCACCAACGAAATCACAGTACTTCTTCTTTCGTCTTGGGTGTGGTGTTGGGCGGGATTTTTCAGGTTTCCAGCATGAGGATGTCACCTTCTGTGGAGCTTCACCTGCTGCTGGCATAGTGGAGGCCCTGTACCTCCTCCTCTCTCCTTGTTCTGTGCATTCCCGTGCTTTCCTAGGCTCAGTAAAGAGGTTTTTCCACCATCAATGACCTTAAGTTTCCCAGGAAAAGAAGTGCATAGTACACCCTAATGTCTTTACATGTCACTGCCAAAAATAAAGAATCCTGCTGTTAAACAGCCACCATGTAGTCAGGGACTATCATTACTTTTTGTTATCCACTGCATAAAATGAGGCTGTATTCGCCTTCCTCAGAATCAGGTGATAGTCATGATATTTGAGCATTCGTGCTACCACAGGCCTTGAGGGAGAACCAGACAGCGTTCGCTGGGCAGGTACTCTGTGAGGTCACATGAGCGTGCAGAATATATGTAAACTGCATGAAACCAGAGTATGCCATATCCAGAGGTCCAAGTACAGAACCTTGTCCAGGCACCTTCAGGAAGGCCCACAACAACATTATTGCATTTTGGGTTGTCAGAGGCCTCTGCCTTGAACTCCAGAAATTGCACTCACTCTATTAGGCCTTCCAATTGTGTCATTAAGTCTTCTGCAGTAGTTTATAGTGCCATGAGAGTAGATTCAACTTTGGTTATGCATTCTGAGAATTTCTGCTTCCACGCTCTTCAGTATTTGCTGCTTTAGATTCCTCACTGTTAGCTTTAGCATTTTTAGGTTTGTGCATATTCCTTTCCATACCCCTCGAAGGCTGGGCCCAAAAGACACCACAATCACTGCTCTGACACCCCTTCCTCTACTATGTTACAGTTTTTTTTCTCCGTGATTGAGTTTCCTGCTCTGTTGTTCTGTTTGCTTAATTTGCTGTGGCCTATGTAAATCCCTTTATTACCCCTTGAAAGGTCCAGCCAAATTACTTTTTTCAATGTATTTTGTGGACTGCTGAACAGTTGCAAAAAATAAAGAAGCACCTGGCAGTAAGCTCCAAAGGCTATACCAGTCAAACTCAGTTGAGACAAATCATTTCAATCGGACTGGAGGAGCTTATGCCAAGGTATCGTTTCCACAGGACAGATTCAAAAGTGGATATAGTTTTAAATGAGGAAATCAACCTTGCCTCTATTCCATACAATGCAACAGGAATAACACTAGCAATATAACCTTTAAAAGTGTCTCCTTCCCTGTGCATTAAACAATTGCATAATGCTAATTCATGTAGACTTCGTTTTAGAAAGCGGGTCTGGTGGCATAGTGGACTAATGTGTTCACTGTAGAGGCCTGTGTTCAACCTCATGGTCACACATTCAAATCCTGGCGGGTCCAATTAGCCTTTCAACCTTCTGAGGTAGATACAATTAGTACCATTTAGTTGGGTAAAAATAAACATCTGTTATTCAGCATCTTAATACCCTCAGATGATATGTGCACTTTACAAATATACATGTTATGTAGGTACCCATGACAAGTTGTGGGAGATGCTCACTCCTAAGTGTAAGTGCTCTTTTACCACCTCTAATTTTCCCACATTAAAAAAACAAAATCAGATCAATAAGGTTAATAAGGAGAAAATAACAAAGGAGCTAAAATACAACCCCGTTTGAGGCCATTGTCTATTGGAGGGGTTCCCAAACAGTGCGCTGCGGCACCCCGGTACACCATTAGAACTAACCAGGGGCGCCGCGCACATCTTGGGAATGTGGTAAAAGGAAGTTAAGATTATTTTAGGACGGGGCCACACACTCGTTCTTTTTCTACCCCCTAGATGTATTTTAATTCTATTATTAATAGACCAGGATTCTGCCAACTGCCTCAGGCTGTCTGCGACTCCAGGCAGCGCTCGCAAGTCAGGGTTATGGCAGGTACAAATCATGCACACTAAGCATGCGCAGGCGATCCTAGAGTTGCCGGGCTGACAAGCTCACAGCCTTGAGGCTTGTGATATCACCAGCCCGAGCAAAGACATTGCATTTTTTCCTGAAGACCTCCCCCATACATAAAGGTACTCTGGAACACTGTGGACTTCAGCTCTGCAGCAGGCAGAGATACACATCAATCACAGTTGAGCAAGCCTCGCTGTTAACCCACCCTGCCTAGCCCTGTGATGAACCAAATGAGGACTGGGTTAATGTTAAAAGAAAAAAGCTGCACCAGCCTTCCATGCACGTCAAGTAAGAGAAATGAAAATGTAGATATTTCTAAAATAAACAGCTCAAAATGCATGCACCTGTTTTATCTCTCAGTCAGCCATAAAAGCGTTTAGCAGTATTCAACTGCCATTGTGCTGTGTATTAGTTGCTGAAAAACATTAGTTTGATGTTCAGAGGGAGTAATAATAAATGTTAGTTTATATTAACTACTAGCATAGTGTGTACCCTAAAATGAAGTGTTCCACATGTGCTTTCAATCTGGTTTCTATTAAGAAACTAACTGCTACAGTTTATGGCTCCTTAAGGTTGAAAGAAGTAGTAATTCACTTCAGGATTCTAGCTACAGTCTACAAACTAATTTGTAGGAGTTAGAGGTGGAAAGCATGAAATCAGTCTGTGACGTCTTAGCCTTCCACCTATCAGAGGACATAAACTTGAATATCATCATACTACAAATACTTATCTATGCTGCTATGGAGCAAAATTAAAGTAGGAGCAAGCACTCCCTAAATATCATGATTAATGACCTATAAAACGGTGATGCACAGCAGATGTACTGCTATTGAATCTGAAATATACATTCTACCAGGAAGCCCAATTTCCACATGAAATTGGCTGCATTGATGGGACACATGTAGCAATCTGTCCACCATCTGCAACAGAGTGTGTGTGTGTATATATATATATATCGAAAAAATAGCCATTCTATGAACACCCAGCTCATATGCAATGCCTCCAACATCATAACTGATATTGTGGCCAGATACCCTGGTAGTACACAATTCCTACATCTTTAGGCACAGTGGAATTCACACAAGACTCCTTGCTGTGGAGTTTGGAAAAGGATACCTACTTGGTAATTGTAGGAGGCTGGACTGGCTTGTAGTGAGTACCAAGGGGTACTTGCACCTTGCACCAGGCCCAGTTATCCCTTATTAGTGTATAGGGTGTCTAGCAGCTTAGGCTGATAGATAATGGTAGCTTAGCAGAGCAGCTTAGGCTGAACTAGGAGACGTGTGAAGCTACTACAGTACCACCTAGTGTCATATGCACAATATCATAAGAAAACACAATACACAGTTATACTAAAAATAAAGGTACTTTATTTTTATGACAATATGCCAAAGTATCTTAGAGTGTACCCTCAGTGAGAGGATAGGAAATATACACAAGATATATATACACAATAGCAAAAATATGCAGTATAGTCTTAGAAAACAGTGCAAACAATGTATAGTTACAATAGGATGCAATGGGGAAACATAGGGATAGGGGCAACACAAACCATATACTCCAAAAGTGGAATGCGAACCACGAATGGACCCCAAACCTATGTGACCTTGTAGAGGGTAGCTGGGACTATTAGAAAATAGTGAGAGTTAGAAAAATAACCCTCCCCAAGACCCTGAAAAGTGAGTGCAAAGTGCACTAAAGTTCCCCTAAGGACAAAGAAGTCGTGTTAGAGGAATAATGCAGGAAAGACACAAACCAACAATGCAACAACGCTGGATTTCCAATCTGGGGTACCTGTGGAACAAGGGGACCAAGTCCAAAAGTCACAAGCAAGTCGGAGATGGGCAGATGCCCAGGAAATGCCAGCTGCGGGTGCAAAGAAGCTTCTACTGGACAGAAGAAGCTGCAGTTTCTGCAGGAACGCAAAGGGCTAGAGACTTCCCCTTTGGAGGACGGATCCCTCTCGCCTTGTAGAGTCGTGCAGAAGTGTTTTCCCGCCGAAAGAACGCCAACAAGCCTTGCTAGTTGCAAATCGTGCGGTTAGCGTTTTCGGATGCTGCTGTGGCCCAGGAGGGACCAGGAGGTCGCAAATTGGACCAGGAGGTAGAGGGGACGTCGAGCAAGATAAGGAGCCCTCTTAGCAGCAGGTAGCACCCGGAGAAGTGCCAGAAACAGGCACTACGAGGATGCGTGAAACGGTGCTCACCCGAAGTCGCACAAAGAAGTCCCACGTCGCCGGAGAACAACTTAGGAGGTCGTGCAATGCAGGTTAGAGTGCCGTGGACCCAGGCTGGACTGTGCACAAAGGATTTCCACCGGAAGTGCACGGAGGCCGGAGTAGCTGCAAAAGTCGCGGTTCCCAGCAATGCAGTCTAGCGAGGTGAGGCAAGGACTTACCTCCACCAAACTTGGACTGAAGAGTCACTGGACTGTGGGAGTCACTTGGACAGAGTTGCTGGATTCGAGGGACCTCGCTCGTCGTGCTGAGAGGAGACCCAAGGGACCAGTAATGCAGCTTTTTGGTGCCTGCGGTTGCAGGGGGAAGATTCCGTCGACCCACGGGAGATTTCTTCGGAGCTTCTAGTGCAGAGAAGAGGCAGACTACCCCCACAGCATGCACCACCAGGAAAACAGTCGAGAAGGCGGCAGGATCAGCGTTACAGAGTTGCAGTAGTCGTCTTTGCTACTTTGTTGCAGTGTTGCAGGCTTCCAGCGCGGTCAGCAGTCGATTCCTTGGCAGAAGGTGAAGAGAGAGATGCAGAGGAACTCGGATGAGCTCTTGCATTCGTTATCTAAAGTTTCCCCAGAGACAGAGACCCTAAATAGCCAGAAAAGAGGGTTTGGCTACCTAGGAGAGAGGATAGGCTAGCAACACCTGAAGGAGCCTATCACAAGGAGTCTCTGACGTCACCTGGTGGCACTGGCCACTCAGAGCAGTCCAGTGTGCCAGCAGCACCTCTGTTTCCAAGATGGCAGAGGTCTGGAGCACACTGGAGGAGCTCTGGACACCTCCCAGGGGAGGTGCAGGTCAGGGGAGTGGTCACTCCCCTTTCCTTTGTCCAGTTTCGCGCCAGAGCAGGGCTAAGGGGTCCCCTGAACCGGTGTAGACTGGCTTATGCAGAATTGGGCACATCTGTGCCCAATAAAGCATTTCCAGAGGCTGGGGGAGGCTACTCCTCTCCTGCCTTCACACCATTTTCCAAAGGGAGAGGGTGTAACACCCTCTCTCAGAGGAAGTCTTTTGTTCTGCCATCCTGGGCCAGGCCTGGCTGGACCCCAGGAGGGCAGCTGCCTGTCTGAGGGGTTGGCCATATTCGGAGTTACCATTGTGAAGCTACATATAGGTAGTGACCTATATGTAGTGCACGCGTGTAATGGTGTCCCCGCACTCACAAAGTTCGGGGAATTGGCCCTGAACAATGTGGGGGCACCTTGGCTAGTGCCAGGGTGCCCTCACACTAAGTAACTTTGCACCTAACCTTTACCAGGTAAAGGTTTAGACATATAGGTGACTTATAAGTTACTTAAGTGCAGTGTAAAATGGCTGTGAAATAACGTGGACGTTATTTCACTCAGGCTGCAGTGGCAGGCCTGTGTAAGAATTGTCAGAGCTCCCTATGGGTGGCAAAAGAAATGCTGCAGTCCATAGGGATCTCCTGGAACCCCAATACCCTGGGTACCTCAGTACCATATACTAGGGAATTATAAGGGTGTCCCAGTAAGCCAATGTAAATTGGTAAAATTGGTCACTAGCCTGTCAGTGACAATTTGAAATAAATGAGAGAGCATAACCACTGAGGTTCTGGTTAGCAGAGCCTCAGTGAGACAGTTAGGCACCACACAGGGAACACATACATATAGGCCACAAACTTATGAGCACTGGGGTCCTGACTAGCAGGGTCCCAGTGACACATAACAAACATACTGAAAACATGGGGTTTTCACTATGAGCACTGGGCCCTGGCTAGCAGGATCCCAGTGAGACAGTGAAAATACCCTGACATACACTCACAAACAGGCCAAAAGTGGGGGTAACAAGGCTAGAAAGAGGCTACTTTCTCACACAACCCCCCCCCCCAAACGAAGGACAATAAGGCTAACCTTGGCCAGTTGAGACTTTATTGTCTAAGTGGAGAGTAGCTCTGCAATAGACTGGTTACTCCCTTTATCATCCACTATATGGTTACTTCCCTGTGGGGATGTAAACCACCCTGTTTGAAGTTTTTTAGCTAAGCAACAATGTGAAGATGTATTTTCAGAGTTTCTATCAGTAAGTTTTAGTTTAGAGCAGTGGGAATTGTCCACTGAACCTATTTGTAGTGATGGAAATGCCAGACAGGGATGCTGTCTCAGAAAAGCCATAGCTGGGCAAAAACTTTGTCCATATGGCTGGAAGAGAGAACAGGGATGCTGTTTCTCTTGAGTTGGAGCAGGGCAGGGATGCTGTCCTATGAGCTCCACACTAGGGCAGGGATGCTGTCCTAAGTGTTGTGAGGCAGTGCAGGGTTTCTGCACTAAAGTTTCTCTGGGAGGGTTGGAGGGATGCTCCATGTTAACTAAAATGGTGCTCTTTTTCTCACCAATGTTAGTTATCCCACAGAGAGGTACTTCTACCTCAGGGAGTACAGTTTTGCCAACTGATGATTCCCTTGGAACAGGTGCCACCCCAGGAGAGGTTTCTCCCACCACAGGAATGGTATCCTGAATGGTAGGGTGGTTAGGGGATACTGTGATACCCTTTTTACCTGTTGATGGAGAGGGATCCTGAGTTTTCAGGCCTTCTCTCCTTTGCTTTTTCATTTCAGTAGAAATGAGAGGGAACAATTCCTCAGGGATGCCCAGCATGGCTGCATGGGCATAAAACTCTACATCAGCCCAACCTGAGGCCTCTAGGTCATTACCTAAGAGAAAGTCTACAGGTAAGCTAGGTGATACCACCACCTGCTTAGGGCCAGTAACTCCACCCCAACTAAACTGAATTATAGCTAAGGGAAGAAACTTAGTGGAGTTATGGACATCAATAATCTTATACTGTTGTCCAATGATGTGTTGATCAGGGTGCACTAGGTTTTCAGTCACCAAAGTGACACTGGCACCTGTGTCCCTGTAGGCCAAGGCCTCAACACCATTTATTGAAACTGTCTGCCTGTACTTATCCATTGTAAGGGGACAAGCAGCCAGTGTGGCAAGGCCAATGCCACTAGGTGTGACAGAAACTGTCTTGGGACTGACTACCCCAGTTTCTATGATGGACCCATAAGTGAACCCAACTACACCCTTTGCTTGACTGTTGCCAGCAGTCCCACCACTAGTACCACTACTGCTAGGGGCACTGGAGCTTGATGTATTAGTGGTGGTAGGCTCAGGGGGTTTACCTGGACAGGACTTATCCCCTGGCCTATGGCCTCTGTTTTTACACACAAAGCACCAAGGCTTTTTAAATTGTGTAGTTTGAGAAGAAGAGGAAGAATTTGTTTTATCCCCACCCCCTGAAGAGTGTTTAAGATTTGAAGTGGGATCTTTGGTTTTACCCTTATCCCCATGCTTATCTTGAGATTTTTCACCTTCTTTCTTCTTATTGTTCTCTTTGTCACCACCTGTATGAACTTTTCTGTTCACCCTTGTTCTGACCCATTTGTCTGCCTTCTTTCCCAATTCTTGGGGAGAGGTCAGATCAGAGTCCACCAAGTACTGGTGCAACAAATCAGACACACAATTATTAAGAATATGCTCTCTCAGGATCAAGTTATACAGGCTGTCATAATCAGTAACTTTACTGCCATGTAACCTCCCCTCCAAGGCCTTCACTGAATGGTCAATGAAATCAACCCAGTCTTGTGAAGACTCCTTTTTGGTCTCTCTGAACTTTATCCTGTATTGTTCAGTGGTTAAGCCATAACCATCCAGGAGTGCATTCTTAAGTACTGTAAAATTATTGGCATTACTTTCTTTCACAGTAAGGAGCCTATCCCTACCTTTTCCACTAAATGATAGCCATAGGATAGCAGCCCACTGCCTTTGAGGGACATCCTGTACAACACAGGCCCTCTCAAGTGCAGCAAACCACTTGTTAATGTCATCCCCCTCCTTATAAGGGGGAACTATCTTGTGCAGATTCCTGGAATCATGCTCTTTTGCAGGATGACTATGGGGAATACTGCTGCTGCCACCATGGGTTTCTAAACCCAACTTCTGTCTTTCCTTCTCTAGTTCTAAAGACTGTCTATCCAAATCCAGCTGTTGCTTTTTAAGCTTCAGTCTGGTTTGTTCCACCCTCAACTTATTGAGTTCCCTTTCTAACAATCTGTGATCAGGGTTGGTGGGAGGGACATTTCTAGATACAGAGGTATGATGGGAATGAACAGAAGGAGACCTGTCCCTTACAGAGGGCACCCTAACAGCTTGGCTAACAGAAACATCAGTACCACTGTGGTGTGAATAAATGCTTTTGCTATGATGTGAGACAACACTATTTGTATGGTGTGGCTCTTCATCATTACCAACTATGCTAGACTGTCTTGTAATGGGAAGGCTAAGAAGTTTCTTTCCTGAACCTTTACCTGGGGGAGTCCCTGGATCAGATTGAGAACCATTAGCTACTTTTTCAACAGATCGGGCACTTTTAGCCTTATCCTGTTCTCTAAGCATATTAAGTAACAGTTCCAAGGAAGGATTCTTCCCTACACTCAAACCTCTCTCTATGCAGAGACTCCTTGCTCCTTTCCAGCTAAGGTGATCATATGCAAGTTTGGACAGATCAACATTTTGGCCTGTGCCAGACATTTTTAGAGAGAGTTAAAGTGATAGAAAAAGAGAAAAAGTTTGTCAGAGCTTTTAGAAAGACAGAGAAAAAAACTTTTAAAACTTTTTAGAACTTTTTAGAAAGTTTAGAAGTACTTTTCAGCACTTAGAAAAGAGTGAAAAGAGGAAATGCAAAACTTTTTGGCTATGTGTATATACACTGACCTTGTTTTGTATATTTTTCTCTTATGAAAAGTACAATGACAAGAGTGGTAAGTAGTCTCAAAGCACTTATCCCACCGCTGCACAACCAATGTAGGAGGCTGGACTGGCTTGTAGTGAGTACCAAGGGGTACTTGCACCTTGCACCAGGCCCAGTTATCCCTTATTAGTGTATAGGGTGTCTAGCAGCTTAGGCTGATAGATAATGGTAGCTTAGCAGAGCAGCTTAGGCTGAACTAGGAGACGTGTGAAGCTACTACAGTACCACCTAGTGTCATATGCACAATATCATAAGAAAACACAATACACAGTTATACTAAAAATAAAGGTACTTTATTTTTATGACAATATGCCAAAGTATCTTAGAGTGTACCCTCAGTGAGAGGATAGGAAATATACACAAGATATATATACACAATAGCAAAAATATGCAGTATAGTCTTAGAAAACAGTGCAAACAATGTATAGTTACAATAGGATGCAATGGGGAAACATAGGGATAGGGGCAACACAAACCATATACTCCAAAAGTGGAATGCGAACCACGAATGGACCCCAAACCTATGTGACCTTGTAGAGGGTCGCTGGGACTATTAGAAAATAGTGAGAGTTAGAAAAATAACCCTCCCCAAGACCCTGAAAAGTGAGTGCAAAGTGCACTAAAGTTCCCCTAAGGACAAAGAAGTCGTGTTAGAGGAATAATGCAGGAAAGACACAAACCAACAATGCAACTACGCTGGATTTCCAATCTGGGGTACCTGTGGAACAATGGGACCAAGTCCAAAAGTCACAAGCAAGTCGGAGATGGGCAGATGCCCAGGAAATGCCAGCTGCGGGTGCAAAGAAGCTTCTACTGGACAGAAGAAGCTGCAGTTTCTGCAGGAACGCAAAGGGCTAGAGACTTCCCCTTTGGAGGACAGATCCCTCTCGCCTTGTAGAGTCGTGCAGAAGTGCTTTCCCGCCGAAAGAACGCCAACAAGCCTTGCTAGCTGCAAATCGTGCGGTTAGCATTTTTGGATGCTGCTGTGGCCCAGGAGGGACCAGGAGGTCGCAAATTGGACCAGGAGGTAGAGGGGACGTCGAGCAAGACAAGGAGCCCTCTTAGCAGCAGGTAGCACCCGGAGAAGTGCCAGAAACAGGCACTACGAGGATGCGTGAAACGGTGCTCACCCGAAGTCGCACAAAGAAGTCCCACGTCGCCGGAGAACAACTTAGGAGGTCGTGCAATGCAGGTTAGAGTGCCGTGGACCCAGGCTGGACTGTGCACAAAGGATTTCCGCCGGAAGTGCACGGAGGCCGGAGTAGCTGCAAAAGTCGCGGTTCCCAGCAATGCAGTCTAGCGAGGTGAGGCAAGGACTTACCTCCACCAAACTTGGACTGAAGAGTCACTGGACTGTGGGAGTCACTTGGACAGAGTTGCTGGATTCGAGGGACCTCGCTCGTCGTGCTGAGAGGAGACCCAAGGGACCGGTAATGCAGCTTTTTGGTGCCTGCGGTTGCAGGGGGAAGATTCCGTCGACCCACGGGAGATTTCTTCGGAGCTTCTAGTGCAGAGAAGAGGCAGACTACCCCCACAGCATGCACCACCAGGAAAACAGTCGAGAAGGCGGCAGGATCAGCGTTACAGAGTTGCAGTAGTCGTCTTTGCTACTTTGTTGCAGTGTTGCAGGCTTCCAGCGCGGTCAGCAGTCGATTCCTTGGCAGAAGGTGAAGAGAGAGATGCAGAGGAACTCGGATGAGCTCTTGCATTCGTTATCTAAAGTTTCCCCAGAGACAGAGACCCTAAATAGCCAGAAAAGAGGGTTTGGCTACCTAGGAGAGAGGATAGGCTAGCAACACCTGAAGGAGCCTATCACAAGGAGTCTCTGACGTCACCTGGTGGCACTGGCCACTCAGAGCAGTCCAGTGTGCCAGCAGCACCTCTGTTTCCAAGATGGCAGAGGTCTGGAGCACACTGGAGGAGCTCTGGACACCTCCCAGGGGAGGTGCAGGTCAGGGGAGTGGTCACTCCCCTTTCCTTTGTCCAGTTTCGCGCCAGAGCAGGGCTAAGGGGTCTCCTGAACCGGTGTAGACTGGCTTATGCAGAATTGGGCACATCTGTGCCCAAGAAAGCATTTCCAGAGGCTGGGGGAGGCTACTCCTCTCCTGCCTTCACACCATTTTCCAAAGGGAGAGGGTGTAACACCCTCTCTCAGAGGAAGTCTTTTGTTCTGCCATCCTGGGCCAGGCCTGGCTGGACCCCAGGAGGACAGCTGCCTGTCTGAGGGGTTGGCAGCAGCTGCAGTGAAACCCCAGGAAGGGCAGTTTGGCAGTACCAGGGTCTGTGCTACAGACCACTGGGATCATGGGATTGTGCCAAATATGCCAGGATGGCATAGAGGGGGCAATTCCATGATCATAGACATGTTACATGGCCATATTCGGAGTTACCATTGTGAAGCTACATATAGGTAGTGACCTATATGTAGTGCACGCGTGTAATGGTGTCCCCGCACTCACAAAGTTCGGGGAATTGGCCCTGAACAATGTGGGGGCACCTTGGCTAGTGCCAGGGTGCCCTCACACTAAGTAACTTTGCACCTAACCTTTACCAGGTAAAGGTTTAGACATATAGGTGACTTATAAGTTACTTAAGTGCAGTGTAAAATGGCTGTGAAATAACGTGGACGTTATTTCACTCAGGCTGCAGTGGCAGGCCTGTGTAAGAATTGCCAGAGCTCCCTATGGGTGGCAAAAGAAATGCTGCAGTCCATAGGGATCTCCTGGAACCCCAATACCCTGGGTACCTCAGTACCATATACTAGGGAATTATAAGGGTGTTCCAGTAAGCCAATGTAAATTGGTAAAATTGGTCACTAGCCTGTCAGTGACAATTTGAAATAAATGAGAGAGCATAACCACTGAGGTTCTGGTTAGCAGAGCCTCAGTGAGACAGTTAGGCACCACACAGGGAACACATACATATAGGCCACAAACTTATGAGCACTGGGGTCCTGACTAGCAGGGTCCCAGTGACACATAACAAATGTACTGAAAACATGGGGTTTTCACTATGAGCACTGGGCCCTGGCTAGCAGGATCCCAGTGAGACAGTGAAAATACCCTGACATACACTCACAAACAGGCCAAAAGTGGGGGTAACAAGGCTAGAAAGAGGCTACTTTCTCACAGTAATGTAACAGAAAACAATGCTGCATAACGTATATGTGATGTCACAGATAACAATAAGTAATATGACACTCCTGTCATTCTAGGAGACAGTGCATATACAGTGTGGTCCTTCATTCTGACACCGTACATCAATCCTGCCAAGTGAACGGAGATACAATGCGGCACATAGGAAGGCATGAAATGTCATTGAGAGGACCTTTGGCCTGCTGAAGAGTTGCTTCCGATGTCTCCATAAAAGTGGGGGAACACTCCAATACAGTCCAGAAAACTCCTGCAAGGTTGTGGCCACATGTGCAATTTTGCATAACATTGCAACAACAAGA
Organism: Pleurodeles waltl; assembly: GCF_031143425.1. NCBI lineage: Eukaryota > Metazoa > Chordata > Amphibia > Caudata > Salamandridae > Pleurodeles > Pleurodeles waltl. The sequence goes on along the minus strand of NC_090449.1, from coordinate 479,225,913 downwards.
GGCATACCAGTTGAATCCACAGAGCAGCAGAGGGCAAGCAAAGGCGTGCTGAGATTACGCGCAACTATTTCAGATGTAAGTAATGACAACACCACGTATTGTTTCACTTTTTGCTGCCTGTATCACATTTATTGCCTTAACTTCAGGACAAATGTGTGAATAGGACATAGGTATTCAAAAGACACAATAAGGTCCCAATTACAGTGTCATACTATTGCCATCATAGTATCAATGAATTGCTACAAAATATGCAAGGCCCTAAACTTCTCAAGGTTACTTTTCACATCCACGCACTCCACTTGAACGCTCAGTGGTGCCTCTTGTTGCGGGTTCGGAGATAGAACTGTGTCTGGAACTGCAATGCTAAGGATTCATCACAGGGGCTGTGACACTGCTGAGGCTAGAGAGCTCCTCACTATTCCCACCACCCAGATCGCTGTTTGCAGCACTCCGGGCTGTCTGCATTGTCTCCAATACATTGGTGACTTGCACCAATCCTCGTACAACGTCCTAACTGCTATGTGCCATTTCCACTTGCATGCCCACAGCAAGTCGTGACAGCAAAGCAGTTGCGTTAGTGAGCCGAATGCAGATCTGCTGAACCCATCCAACCTGCCCATCAATTGGTGATGCCGTCTACGGTGGTTGCCATGCTCCTGCTACATTACAGTGTAGAGTTCCTTAATGGCGTTCGTCATCTCCCTTATGTGCTCGGCTGTAGCTTGCTGTCCCTCATGCAGCTTGCACACGTTGGGGGTGATTCTCACCTTGGCGGGCGGCGGAGGCCGCCCGCCAGAGTTCCCCCCTCCAAAATACCGCTCCGCGGTCGAAAGACCGCTGAGGGTATTTTGGGATTTGCACTGGGCTGGCTGGCGGGCGACCGCCAAAAGGCCGCCCGCCAGCTCAGTGCAAATCATCCTTCCCACGTGGACGCCGGCTCAGAATTGAGCCGGCGGAGTGGGAAGGTGCGACGGGTGCAGTGGCACCCGTCGCGTATTTCAGTGTCTGCAAGGCAGACACTGAAATACTAAGTGGGGCCCTCTTACGGGGGCCCCTGCAGTGCCCATGCCATTGGCATGGGCACTGCAGGGGCCCCCAGGGGCCCCACGACACCCCATACCGCCATCCTGTTCCTGGCGGGCGAACCGCCAGGAACAGGATGGCGGTATGGGGTGTCAGAATCCCCCATGGCGGCGCAGCAAGCTGCGCCGCCATGGGGGATTCCCAGGGCAGCGGAAAACCGGCGGGAGACCGCCGGTTTTCCCTTTCTGGCCGCAGCTGAACCGCCGTGGTCAGAATACCCTGTGGAGCACCGCCAGCCTGTTGGCGGTGCTCCCTCCAACCCTGGCCCCGGCGGTCCATGACCGCCGGGGTCAGAATGACCCCGTTGTGACTGAGAGACACCAACTGCCTGTGCATTGATTTCATGTGTTTACATTCAACATGGATGCCTCAGGACCATTGAACTGTGATGGGCCGTCACGTTCCTCTGTGCTCTGTCTGCCTTCTTCACAAAGCCTCCTGAGGGGATTAGACTGATGCCGGGACAGAGACTGCGGTCTGTGGGTGCGTCTACCATCTAAAATTGGTCTGGGTACATCTTCCTGTAATTCATCAGAGTCCTGAGTAAACTCATGGAGAGGTAGCACTCTTGCTCTGCGTCTAGTTGGTGCTCATATGATGGGCTCAATTATGTTTGAATCAGACTGTGGCTGACTTTCGTCATTCCCCACTGTTGCAGTTTCTGCTGTGTCAGGGCCCGGAAGATCTGCAACAACAAGTCGCAGCATGTCATTCATGATGTTCTTCTTGCATGTGTCATTTCACAGTTACTTTCATAATAAACATTTCCCCTGGCATAGTGCCTCTATTTGTCGGTTGTGTTGTCTCTCTGTTTGGTTTTACACAATACTGCTATTTATGTAGTAGATGCACTTTTGGGTGATGGACTAACACTCCCATAAGCCATTGTTGTGTTGAATGGAAAATGTGGCATGGACTATTTCTCACAGTGCATGGTGCCATTGCAATTTTCTAAGGGACATTTGTACATGCACATATGGTGATTCAAATCATTACTGCCTTTACCTTTGCTGGTGCCTGATGTGCCTGATGTGCCTGAGGTGTCTATGTCAGTGACACCACCTACTGCTTCAAGCAGCAATATTGACTCCACCATGTCTTCCAAGGGGGGTGGATGGTGTCTGAATGGGTGGTCCACCACCAGTGCTCCTTGCTTCCTTCAGCCTGCTTGCTACCCTTTACTTGGCATGTCATCGTAAGTCGTACCAGCGCTTGGGTATCTCCTCAGTTGTACGCTCCGCAACACCCACCGCGCTGATTTTGGTCTGGATGTCAGTCCACATTTTCCTTTACTTACTTTCTGTGACATTTAGTGAGTGTTTGCCAAATAACTGGACCTGACCACCTCTTCTGTGAGCACCTCCAATTCCTGCTCACTGAATTTTCTCCCTCCTGTGTCCTTGTCATTTCCATTAGTAGCCATTGTATTCACCTGGCCCTGGCTGACTCTCCTGAGTGCCTCCCTGGTGCTGTGCTGGGTCTCTCTGCCTGCTTCTGTGGCTCAGGCTTCTGGAAACAGCATGCACTGACTCACTTCCTGTTTGTGATGTCACCATAGTGCTCCAGAATACAAAAATCGCAATTTGCGATTTCCAAATACCAATTCGGTATTTTACCAAATCACTATTTGGTACTCGCTATTTGCGATTGCAAATCTTAAGAAATCAAAAAAAATCTGCGATGGTCTTGTTACATCGCATTTTGCAAATCCCAGTTAGCGATTCGGTAAAAATCACAATTTGGCATTCTCAATTGCGAATCTTCATACATCTGGCCCTAAGTGATTTATTAAACATTTGGCAAAAATCTTCCCGGTAACGTCTAAGAGTGCAATTGCATGATAGTTTTTTGGAAGATTGCGATCCTTTTTTAAATTTATTTATATATAGATATATATATAAACGGTGGCTTCAGGATACCTGCCCATAATTGAGAATCAGTTTTAATGAGACAGAGTAGTATACCAGCCAGTCCCTGAGGTAAACTATTAATTGTTTCTAAAATGAGACAAGCAATTTCATCCACAGTATATTCAAGAGAAGTAGAGCCTCTATTAGAAAGTAACTGTCTCAAATCAAGAAGGTCAGAGGAAGTTGATGCACACAACACAAACCAAAATCTAAACATATTTCAAGAGATAACCGCAGACTGAAAATCAAACCAGAGCATTGCCTCTTGAGTATTTTTAATAATGTTCTGTTCCAACTTGGAGTATTTAGAGATTCTAAATATGTAGGGTTTGTTGGGAATTTTTTAGCTGCTTCGGAGTCACCCTAGGGACTTTTAATCTTGTTACAGAGGTGTCTCATAGTGAGCGCAAAATAACTTAAAAGTCAGTGACATTCACTGTCATAGGCAGCTCCTGTAATACATCTTTCATCCAATTGGTAAAGTATTTTTCAGCACATACTTCCAGACATAAACACAATCTGAGCGAGATCTTATATCATAACTGGACACTTTATCCCCTCATCATGCAGTTGGACAAAAACCCAGTGCAAAATAAAGCTGTGAATGGTCACTCCATGAGTGAGGACGTATTTCAAGATTGATAATAATATTAATGGTCCAATACTGTATGAAAATCAATCAACAAATGTTGAAGACATGGTAAAATTGTCAGTAAGTGATTTTATCAAACCATCCATTTATCACAGCCAGATCATCTCCAGGGCCCAAGATAATGGAGTTGAAGAGTGACACAGCACTACTTGTTTGGAAAACAAGGAGACAAGAGAACACACAATGCATCTAAATCTGAAAATCCCATTTTCTTGTATTCAGATGCTGTTATTATTGCATTAAGATCACTGGTTACAATTAAAATTGATTTTGGATAACAAGTCAATAAAATTGAAAGTCTTTTGAAGAATAGTTATTGATAAAGTATAATAATTAATAGTAGGAGCATTCATGCAATGAAACATATGATGTGGTATAGGAACAATAGACAACAATAGCATTAGGGGGAGTGACTAGCAGGATGGCTAATCCAACACTGGTCCACCCTCTAATTGAAGGGGTGGTTGGGGAGCAAAAAAACAAAGTACTTGCCAAAGTCAAAATCATTTATTAACCAGGTTTCCTAAAGACAGATAATAAACGCATCATCAAAATAAAAGCCAAAATCAGACACAGACAATAATGTCTGAAGCTGGTAAAAAATGGTTTCTAGTGAGCACAGTAGGGAACCAAGACCAATTGTTGTCCTTCATGTTGTCATCATTCGCCTCATGTGTCACTTTCTTCTTTGCATGCCTGAGACCACTAGAACGAACTGTCTAACTGGTCGCGAGGGACTATGTTGCTGCTTAAAAGGAAGAGTAGAAGAAGAAGTGCATATGGCATTACACACGCCGTACCCAAACATAGGTAAAACATCAATGCCCACTTTGAAAAAAGACTTTAGTATCAAAGAAGAAATTGTCGAAAATGTACAGTAGTCTCATGAACTTCTTGGCTGTCATTAACGTATAACTTCAGCTCAACTAAAGCAAGAGGCTGAAAGAAAAAATATATTTTAAACCTCTTGACAATTAAAAAAGTGAGTTTCTGATGGATACAACTACCTGTGGATTCCTCACCTAATGAATTCTCCCCCATGCGTAGCATTCGACGGAAACTTCTCTCTCTAGCTGTGCACGTCGGCGAGGACGTCACAATTGCCCAACTCCACGCGGCTCCGTGTGACGTCATCGTGGCAATAAGAGGTCCTCACCACCGTGCTGACGTCAGTTCCCTTTTTTCCGTGCCTTCGATAACGGTTACTTTTTTGTTACCTGTATCGTTAGCTCTTCGGAAGGGATACTTTGTGTATTATCCATGATGTCGGCTCCAGAGAAGTCGGTTTTCAAGCCCTGCAGGGAATGTGGAGGTCACATATCTGTGACTGATCCACACAGTGATTGTCTTTGGTGCATCAGTTCCGATCACGACGTTCAAGAATGCGGATCCTGCCAGAAGATGAATCCGAAGGCATTGAAGGAACGCAAGGCAAAGCTTTTCTTGGGAGGTCCAAGAAGGAGAGGAAGCGGCACAATCGGTCCTCTTCTGGAATATCGTCCCATAAGAAACAACGTCATCGTGACTCCCGACGTCAGTCTAGAAGTCTTTCGGCGTCGAGGTCTCCATCGTCCCGGCGCCGCAAGTCTTGGGAAGTGAGTCCGACGGTGTCCCCTCAACCTGCGACACCGCAGACGTCCCCGGCGCCGTCAGTCTTTGAAGTCGTGGAGCCCCAAAGTCATCTGGCTTCGCCGGTGCATCCAGAACCTGAAGAATCCAGCCCGGCACCGGCTCCGGCTCCGCAGACTTATCCTTCGTTCCCGGCTCCGGGTACGGATCCGGCAGCATTCCTTAATGCCATGTTTCAAATTTTTCAGAATATGGCTCCGGGAGGTGGTGCGCCGGCTTGCCCCACTGGTCCCCTGGCTTTCAATCTCGGAGTTCCGGCTCCATATAAGCCGACGCCGTCTATGCCATTTTGTTCGGCTGGAGACTCAGGTCATGCCCCTATGCCGGCAGCGCAGCCCTCGACGTCGAGGGAGAGACCCTCGACGCCGGTGTCGGAGGTGATGGAGCCAAGAGGTCGGATGTTGGCGTCGGATGTGGGTGCCTTTTCCATGGCGCCGATGGATCCATCTGCAGCGCCGGGTGGATCCGGAGAACCTATCATGACGCCTTCCTGGCGCCATTCACCGACATCACTGCGCTCCATGTCGATGCCTGGGCTCGAGGCCAAGTTGAGGTCACGTCGAAAGGCCCTTAGACTTTTGGAGGAGAGGGAATATCAACAGCAATTCCTTGAAGAAGGGGAGATCACTGATCCCCAGGGTGACTTCCCTGGGCTGGACACTGCAAGTGGTCTTGATACCTCACCTGAGTATGACCTGGCCTCCCCGGGTGAATATACAGAGGAGGCAGCCTCTTACCACTCTGTAATTAGGAAGGCTGCAGCATTCCTGGATCTTTCCTTACCGACAGTGCAGGTGAAGACCAACCTATTGACTGCGGTTTTGTATCCTGCTACAGCCATGGTGGATACCATTTAATGAGGCCCTGATGGATCCGATCAAAGAGGTTTGGAAAAAGCCGGTCACCTCTTCGGCTGTTAGTAGGTCGGTGGCCAGGCGTTACAGATCTGCGCCTGGGGACCCGGAGTTTTTGTCCAAGCACCCTTCACCAGAGAGCTTGGTGGTACAACCATCCTGCTCTTCAAGGTCGGCCCCTGGTTCGTTTCCGGGAGTACCATCGGACCGGGAATCCAAGCGGATGGACCAATCGGCCAGGAAGGTGTTTTCATCTTGCAGCATGGCTCTAAAATCTGCCAATGCAACTTGTATTCTGGGCAGGTATATCCATGCTATAATGGATGCAACGAAGACTGTTCTTCCAGACATGCCCCAGGACTTGCGTGGTCTTCTTTTGGATGCTCAGGCGGCGGCTACGCAAGTTATTCAGGCAGGGCTGGATACCACGGACTCTATTGCAAGAGCCATGGGGACTTCCCTTGCCTCCAGACAGCATGCGTGGTTACGCACTTCCGGATTTTCGTCTGACGCCCAGTCTACGTTACTAGATCTGCCTTTTGATGGGGCAAAACTATTTGGTTCAAAAGCAGACTCTGGGCTAGAGCGCTTTAAAGAATGTAGGGTCACTGCTAAGTCTTTGGGTCTGCAGGCTGCTTCTACCCCATTTCGATCTTTTAGACGGCTGCATGTTTTTTGAAGGGGTGCTTCCTTTCGTGGGAGGTGACAGCACCCGGGGCAGCAGTCCTCCAGCCTCCCTTATCGTTCATACAGGGGGCGGGGTAGAGTCCGCACAAGAGGGGCCATCCAACAGCAGCACCCTTCCTCTTCCTCTACCTCTGGATGGTTACCCTAGTCCGCTTGCCATTGTCTCTCATACCTCTCCGGTAGGGGGTAGGCTTTCTCTTTTTCTCCCCATATGGGAGTCCATAACAACAGACTCTTGGGTCATCAGTTTGGTGAGAAAAGGTTACGCCCTTCCCTTTCGGGAGATTCCTCCTCTCTTCCCTCCCCGTCCTTCCTTTTGTTCAGAAGATCATCTCCTGTTGCTAGAACAGGAGGTTCTCTCCCTATTATTGAAGGGCGCAGTGGAGTTGGCTCCAGAGCAAGAAAGGGGTCAGGGTTGTTATTCCAGGTACTTCCTGATCCCCAAGAAGGATGGTCGTCTGAGACCTATTTTGGACCTGAGGATTTTGAATTGGTTCTTCAAACAGGAGAAATTCAAAATGTTGACTCTATCACAGGTGCTTTTGGCGCTGAGCAAGGAGGATTGGATGGTGTCGGTCGACTTGCAGGATGCTTATTTTCACATTCCCATTCTCAAGTCACACAGGAAGTATCTCAGGTTTGTGGTAGGATCACAGCACTACCAGTTTGCGGTCCTTCCTTTTGGTCTTACTTCAGCACCACGGGTCTTCACGAAGGTGATCGCGGTTGTAGCGGCACACCTCAGGAGGAAGGGAGTAGCAGTATTCCCTTACCTGGACGATTGGCTGACCAAAGCCGAGTCTCCGGGGCTTGTGCTGCATCATCTGCAGCTGACAACCCAGTTGTTGTTCAGTCTGGGTTTTTCAATAAATGTACCCAAGTCTCACCTAGAGCCCTCTCAACGCCTCCTGTTCATAGGGGCAGTACTGGACACAACATTGAATCGGGCCTTTCCTCCGCCACAGCGGATACGGGACATTCAGGCGTTGGTTCCAAGTTTCAAGAAGGAGCGATAGTTCCGGTCCTCAAGGTCCTTCGTTTGTTCGGTCTGTTCGCTTCTTGCATTCTGTTGGTCACTCATGCACGCTGGCATATGAGGGCTCTTCAGTGGTGCCTCCGCAAGCAGTGGTTTCAGCACAGAGGAGATCTCGGGGAGTTGATAAAAATCTCCAGAGACACTGCAGCGGATCTCCGATGGTGGGCTGTGGAAGGCAACCTTTCACAAGGGAAGCTGTTTTCGCAGCCAACTCCCATGGCCATGGTGATAACGGATGCCTCCACCTTAGGGTGGGGAGCTCATCTGGAGGATCTGGAGATCAAGGGTCGTTGGTCTCCAGTGGAGCAGCTGTTTCATCTCAATCTGCTAGAGCTGCGGGCGATTAGTTTGGCCCTCAAGGCCTTCCTCCCTTCCCTTTGGGGTCGCTTAGTTCAGATTCTGATGGACAACACGACCGTGATGTGGTATATCAACAAACAGGGGGGTGTAGGGTCGTACCTTCTTTGCAGAGAGGCTCTGCGACTCTGTTCCTGGGCTCGGGACCATCGGCTTTGTGTAGTGGCAAACCATTTGGCCGGGGTCCAAAACATACGTGCGGACAGACTCAGTCGCTTCTTCTCGGACGACCACGAGTGGCGTCTACATCCGGATCTGGTTCTTTACATTTTTCGGATGTGGGGTTTTCCCCGTATAGACCTGTTTGCCACTCGAGAGAACGCGCACTGTCCGTCGTTCTGCAGCCTTCAGTATCCGATGCAAGGGCCATTGGGGCACGCGTTTCAGATGTCCTGGTGCGGCCAGTTGCTTTACGCGTTTCCTCCCATACCCTTGATTCCTCGGGTTTTGAGGAAGATTCGCCAAGACCGGGCCCAAGTCATTCTGATAGCTCCGGATTGGCCACGAAGGGTGTGGTATGCAGACCTTCTCTGACTCTCAATGTACCCGCCGCTCCGTCTCCCTCTCAGGGCAGACCTCCTCTCGCAGTCGCAGGGGCAGGATCTACACCCCCACCTCCAGAGCCTGCACCTTCATGCCTGGAAATTGAACGGGGTAACCTGAGTTCCTTTTCTCTCCCACCAGAGGTGGTGGACATTCTTTTATCGGCCAAGCGACACTCCACCAAGTCGGTCTATGCAAGTAGGTGGGCTAATTTTGTTTGTTGGTGTGGAGAGAAGAAAATGTATCCCTTAAGTGCCCATCTTTCTGATATTTTATTGTTTGCATTGTCATTGGCTCAGCGTGGTTGTGCTGTGGCCACAGTTAAGGGCTATCTTTCGGCTCTTTTATATCTTCCAGATCAGCCCTCTTTATTCAAACCTCCTTTGGTTGTTCGATTTTTGAGGGGGCTTACTAATAAATTTCCTCCCAGGCCTTTTATTATGCTGCAGTGGGATTTGAATTTGGTGTTGACTTTTTTGATGGGCTCCCCATTTGAGCCACTTCATTCATACCCATAAAGGTATTTGTTTTTTAAGACTGTGTTTTTGGTAGCCATCACGTCGGCTAGACGTGTTAGTGAATTACAAGCCCTTTCTGCTCACCCGCCTTTCACCACTTTTTATAAAGACAAGGTGGTTTTGAGGACCAGGGCGGCTTTCCTCCCCAAGGTGGTGTCTCCGTTTCACTTGGGACAGTCCATAACTCTCTCAACGTTCTACCCTCCTCCGCATCCATCTAAGGAGGAGGAAAGACTCCATTGGCTGGACCCCAAGAGGGCTCTCAGCTTTTATGTCGACAGGACGAGAGAGTTCCGGTTGGATGAACAACTCTTTATCGGATACGTGGGGAAGAGGAAGGGGAAGGCTGTCCACAAGAGAACGCTCTCCAGGTGGGTCGTTCTTTGTATAAAAATATGTTACTCATTGGCAAAGAAGGATCCTCCTGAGGGGATCAGGGCTCATTCCACCAGGGCCAAGTCGACCTCATCAGCTTTGGCTAGAGGTGTTCCGATGGTGGACATCTGTAAGGCTGCAACTTGGTCTTCCCTTCACACCTCTGTGAAGCATTATTGTTTGGACGCGGAGGTGCGGAGGGATGGCCATTTCGCGCGGTCTGTGCTGCAAGAGTTCCTGGTTTGACCAGACGGACACCACCCTCCGAGGTGGTACTGCTTTGGGACTCTATTCATTAGGTGAGGAATCCACAGGTAGTTGCATCCATCAGAAGAGCAAATTACTTACCTTCGATAACGCTTTTTCTGGTGGATACATTACCTACCTGTGGATTCCTCACGGTCCTTCCCACCTCCCCGTAGTCTGTCTGGTCACGCCAGGATCTCTTTGGATGTGCACTTCAGTGCTTTTATTTCAATGTTTCTATACATGTATATATGTTTATAGTTCTAATTCAGGTTATTTTCAAGTTTAGAAACCGTTCATGATGGTATGCGCTCTTTTTTAAAGAGTTGTGCAAAAGTTTTTATATGAAGATTCTCTATAAAGTTTATTCTTGTTAATCTTAAAGGGTGTAAATTGTCGATGTTCTATACATGTTTCAAAGGCACGTCAAAAGTGGCGTGAACTGACGTCAGCACGGCGGCGAGGACCTCTTATTGCCACGATGATGTCACACAGAGCCGCGTGGAGTCGGGCAATTGTGACGTCCTCGCCGACGTGCAGAGCTAGAGAGAGGAGTTTCCGTCGAATGCTACGCATGGGGGAGAATTCATTAGGTGAGGAATCCCCAGGTAACTAATGTATCCACCAGAAAAAGCATTACCAAAGGTAAGTAACTTGCTTGTTAGGTTTAGGAAACAATTCAGTAAATTGTAAAAGTGTATGAATATCAAAAATTGGTGTTTCTAGCAAGTTACTCAACTCACCATTCGTGTAATCTAACTCAGTTCCAGGAGACAACCTTACAGCGTTAGGATTAAGTTGAAATTTTTACCCTGATCTAACAACAGGTACACCGGCACTACACTCACCACTAGAATTCCTCCTACTTTCACTCACTAAATTTACACAACAAAGGGGCAAAACCTTATTACTTATGGTGTCATCAGTCGTCCATAAGCTGTCTTGTAAGATGATGGAAGAGGCAAGGACCTCTGACGTAGTGCTCCTTTTCTCTAACTCAGATAAATTAGGTAATTTAGCAAACCTGTTTTTCCTCCCCGGTTTCTCCTTTATTCTACAAACTTTAGGGTGTTCCTTCTTCCTCTGACACCTAGAAGGTTCAGGGATTGATGTGTTCTCAGAAGAAATAGACTTATTGACATTCATACCAAGATCAACCTCATCAGAAATTCTCAATTTCCTTATTAGATTTCCCCGCGGAAGAGAGGCTAACCACATGATTTATTTCACCAAACGTCTCAAGCCTAAAAGAGTGAAATGGGGATAGGAGTTCTTTCTAGTCAGATTTATCTTGATAACTAGAATCTGAGATCACTACTGTCACAGGATCAATATTCACCACATATGGTTTTAAGGAGGATAACAAAGACTTAGCCCCCCCCAATTCAAATCTAATGTTGCAGGAAAAAATATTCCTACAAGGAGGCAAATATACTGTGAAGTGATTACCAGTACCATTACTATTACAAGAACACTTGTTCTTAAGTGCGTTTAAAACTGATGATAACATCAACAATGAATGTTCTTGATCTATAATTATTTGTTATTTATTTTCAACAATGAAGAGAGAACCAAATGGATCGAAGTCATCATACTGGATATTAAAGGATCCACAATCTGCGGCTGATGCATCTCATTGTCTGATTGAAAGAGTTTCTCTCCTCCAAAATTGAGGCATATTTCATTAAATGTTGATCTAAAGAGAGTCCTCCATGCAGATATCAGATTTATCAAAAACATAATTTCTCAATTGTACCTGTGAAGATTCCAAAAACTCAGATGACTCAAACATTTATATAGATAAAAAGTGGCAATGAGGAAGCCCTCATCATAGGCCGCTTATACAGTCCAACAGACCATTACCCTCCATAGCTGCCATTGTGGAGATGAAGATTTAAAATGATGTAGTGCAGTATTGCCTCTTTCCGAGGTCCATTCCAAATTCAGCTTGGTGAAGTCTAATCTAAATTTCTTTAAATTAAATTCAGACATTAAACAACAGAATAACAGCAGTCCAAGATGGCCAGCAGGGAGCTCTGAGGTCTCCATGAAACTCTATTTCCCAGCTGTTCACAGACCCTACTACACTCCTGTTTTGGCAGGCGCAGAAGATAATGAAGAATCACCTTAATTCTTACAAACAAACAAAATAACCACTTTGACTATTCACTGAGCATCAGAAACATTGTTTGTCAAGGTACCTGGGTAAGTTGTGACCTTTTTGCGAAAAATCCTATGGATTTGTGAAAAGTAGACACAATTTTATTGTTAAACACAATGGACCTAATTACGACCTTGGCAGATGGGATACTCCATCAAAAACATAACTGCTTTCCTGTCTGATGTATTACAAGTTCCGATATATCCTATGGAACTTGTAAAACGGCGGGTGGATATCTGTCACATTTGTGACGGAGTATCGCATCTGCCACAGTCGTAATTAGGCCCATAATGTTGTCAACATGGGAAAATAGAGTTCACTTTTTAAATATTTTAGGTATGGATAGTGCTTGTGAAAACATTCTCTCACCGTGATATAAATGAATACACACCATGCACACTTGTGGTAAAGAAAATAATGTATTGCTTGACATACGTATAGAAGGAGTATGAATGGTTTTTTTTTTCATGTGATTTTTCCAAATAAGGCTACAACTTAGAGCACCTTGGCAATATTTTGATGCTTAATCAATGGTCAGAGAGGATACCTTTTAAAAAAAAAAAAAAATTGTATTTGTTTTATAATAGTATACAGCTATATACCATATATAAGCATTCTACACTGAACTTTGGCATCTTTGGAGAATGTCTGTGTCAGGAACCAAACCGCAATTGAACATTTGGCCCACAAAAAATATCTTAAGATATGAATGTGGCATGTGAGCACAAGGGGCTGACTTGAGACATTGGGGAAGTTTTTTTTAACAGACAGACAACTATCACTGTGTTGACGTTGGTAATAAAGGGAGATGCACTGGTATAGTATGACTATGGAACATCTGGTTGATGCCAGTCAGTCAAATAACTTTATTCAGCAGTTGCCATGAAAGTGCAAACCAGAACACATATTACCGATCTATAAATAATGTAGAACACGTTTAAAACTATAAAACGGTTTCTAAAAACACCATATAAACATCCGATCTAAAACCCCTAGACAAATAGCAGATAAATATACTAAACATGATTAAGAAATAACAAAAGCTCAAAAGTACAGATATTATCTTAAATAGTAGACTTTCACTAAAATATACGGATTTAAAATACAGCAGACCTTTTCCTAATACTTAAAGAAGCTATAACAAAATCTAGTACATGATGACAGGTTTGAATATCTGACAGTCTCTGGAAATATAATAAAGCTTCCTTGTAGTGGACAGGTCTAAGGTGACATAAAATCGGTAGGGTAAAAGCTTTTCTGGAAGCAGCGTGTAGAGGGCAAAAAAGAAAAAAATGCGAGGTACTCTGATTTGACTTGAAATCACAGGGGCAGAATGGTAAATCCTTTTTCCAGAAACATGGTTCGGGGAAGGCTACTTTAAAATGAATTAGATTAAATCTAAAAAGTGTTAAAAGAGAAATTGTTCTAAAACTTGAAAACCAGGTCAAATAGGGTTCAAGGCATGGATCAGTCACAATCCGAGTATAGGGATCGAAAGATTTCAGTTTCAGGGAACTATAAAATCTCAACTCTCAAACATGCTCAGAATAAGTTGACTTCAAGACAGTCCTAGAATTTGTAGCTAACAAATGGGGTTCGTCAAACATATACCTGAGCCCTAGCTTCTCAAAGGAGTTTCGCAGAAACTTAAGCCAGGGAATCCTATTTGAATTGTCTAATTGTAGGCAATCAAAAATGCAGTCTTGAACAAGTTTTGCCGCGGGGTTTAACCAGCATCTAATCCAGAGTAGTAGGGGAGCAATAGAGACCCTGTCCTCCCACAAACGCTGACCCATTTCTTCGTGGCAGATGATATTTGCTGTACATTTTGGAACTATCAGTAATCTACGCAGGAATTTATTTTCAACGCTCTGGAGAGAGGGAATTTTGTTATAGCCCCAAACTCATGCCCCGTATAGGACTGCTGCAGCGCACTTGGAGTTATAGAGTGTTTTCATCTGTGCAGGGGGTCTGTGGCCTAGTTTACTAGTAAAGCAAAAAATCGCTTCGTTATTCCTTGTCAGATGTTGCAGCTTGAAGTTAATATGTGTCTTCAAGGATAGAGAGGAACTCATATGCAAGCCTAAATAACAAAAATTATTCACCTTATTTAAAATATGTCCTCCCATAATAAATTGTTTAGACTTTGTGTTACGTGGGCCACATGTCATAACAAAAGTCTTGGTATAATTTACTTTCAGATCAAGGTTCAACATAAAATTGTGAAATAGGTCCAAAAGTCCCTGTAAACCATTTGCGGTACGAGCAATTAAAACTGCATCATCAGCATATAATAAAACTGGGAGTGATCTCTGGCCCATCTTTGGTACATCCTTTGCATGTTTTACCAGGCAGTCATAGAGCCCATTTATGTAGATCAAAAAAAGAAAGGGCGCTAAGATACATCCCTGTCTTACGCCCCTTGTTGACGGATTGGGAGAAGTTCTCTGCCCATGTAAACCAGTCTGAACAGAAACCGTTAAATCTGTGTGTAGCCGTTTAATAAGCTCCAAAAGGGACATATCACAGCCTAATGCTCCTAAGGTTTGCCATAGCTTCGACCTATTAACCATATCAAAGGCACTAGTTAGATCAATAAATGCCAAATGAATGGACTCTTTTTTGACTATCACATATTTACTGAGTATCAGATGCAGATTTAAAACTTGCTCAACTGTACCTACACCGGGTCTAAAACCAAATTGAATAGGGGATAAAATCTGGCCCTCAGTCACCCAATCTTCTAAACGGGATAAGATCGCACTTCCTAAAATCTTTGCCGTCAAATCAATAAGGGAAATTGGTCTGTAACAGGAAGGATCTTGTCTGTTTCCTTTTTTGAAAATGGGAACAATAATAGCCAATTTCCATGAGATGGGTACATTACTATTTACCGCACTATTCAGCACATTTGTAACTAGCGGGCCCCAAAGGTCAATTTCAGATTTAAAAAGATCAGCGGGAACCCCATCAGGGCCAGGAGCCTTTCCCTGCCTTGATCGATTGATGGCACTTAAGACCTCATGGAGATCAAAGGTAATATCTAGGCCTTAGTGTTAGGGTCTAAAATAGAATGTGCTATAGGATTATCTTCTATATACAGGTTCTCAATATTTTCTGGACAAAAAACTTTCCTAAAATGGGTTACCCAGACGTCCTCGGCAATAAGGCAATCATCAACCTTAGTATTATTATCTGAAAAGTAAGGGTGATTGATCACTTTCCAAAATTTGGACGAATCCTTCAGCTCAGAGGCGGTCAAAAGTTCATCCCAGGCCTTAGACCTAATTTCCAGTTTCCTTTTTTCAAGGGCGGCCTTGTAATCGGCTCTAGCTAGTTTAACTAGTTGGCGGGAGAAGGGAACTGCTTTGAGAGCAGCTTTAAGTTTTTTATGGGCAGATGAGCACTCAGAGTCAAACCATCTGTGGGCCACTGGCCCCTTCAAGGGCCTGTCCGCCACCAAAGCTTGTGAAATATCAGTACTTAGAGATTCAAATTCACGAACTATACATTCAGGATCTAGCTGCTGGGACAGACACATGTGAATAGAGTCTGACCTACTTTTTACAATTTCAGGATTACAAATTTTAGGATCTATTTTGTCCCATTTTAAGCGTAAACCACAATTTGGATTATAAACAGTAGTAGCTTTCGAACTTTTATTCTTAGGAACCTGGTTGATTTTTAAATCCAAGTTAATACTAAGGGGATTATGGTCACTGGCACAGTGAGGCGTGATCTTAAATTCTTGAATTAAATAATAATCAGAGGAGCCAATAAGTATAAAATCAATAATACTCCCCTTCAAATTCCCTGAGAAAGTTGGTATTTTACAGGCGTCAGCAGCCAGTTTCTCTGTAATGTGAACCAGATCAAACTTACAAATGAAAAGATATAGAGCATCTCCTTCAGTAGTGTGATTGAAATGAATTAATGACTCTCTACGCTCAGCAGGGAAAGCACACAAGTCCATGTGTTCCTTGCTACACAGAGGAGTATTGAAATTGCCCACCCATAGAGTAATTAGATCACTATTCTGCAAAACATTTGATGAATCTATAAGATCCGTTATCTCCTCCAAGTGACCCATAAGGAGAGCCTGAGGGATATTATTATAAAAATTTAAAATTAAGATATCTTTTTGTCCGCTAATAGAAACTAAAACAACCACTAAGTAAGGGGAAGACCAAATTAAGGACACTTTTAAAAGCAGAAGATGTAAGGAAACAAGAACTAAGAGGCCACCACGTGCTCTCCCCATTTGGGAGGTTATTGCCGGCTGACACAAAGAAGTAAAACCGTTCAGAAGGAACGTATCCTTAGACCAGGTCTCCTGTAGACAAACTATGTCATAAGAAGAAATAAAGCTCCTCCAACCCAAATTGTCAGATTTGGATCGCAACCCTGCTATATTCCAGCTAAGCAGGGTTAGTGGTCTAGACCCAGAACATGGAGTTAGAACTCTAGTATTTATAAGAGCTAGTGAGTCCAATACAGGCATTTCTGTGTCCCAAATACGTTCATTGTGAACATTCCCTGCTTCTGGTCTCTCCGTATTAGAGGAACAAGGGTAGACCAAAGCCGTCAGTCAATCGTTTTCGTCAAGGTGGTTAAGAGCCGAAAACCGGTTGCTAGTGGGTACTTTTACCTGTAAATGGGACTTTTCTGGGTCAGGTCTATGGGTACTTCGATTAGTAACAATGCGTTTTGGTAGGAGCACGGGGTCATAAAATTGACACAGGGGATGTATTTGAATCCTATTACATGACCTATTACATTGTTCCGAGTTGGTCAAAAGATGGTCCTCTGAACGAGGATTTGCAAAATTAGGAACAACATAATCTCCCTCCTCCATTTTCTTTGAATATCCAACCCTCCTCACTCTACAGGCCACAAGAATCTTGTCATTATGGTAAAAATTTGATTTAATGTTGGATTTCAACCAGTGACCAGCTTTCCTAATTAGGGATTGGGTATCTTCTTGCTTGGAGCTCTCCATGGGGGAACATTTGAGAGAACCAAAACATACGGATTGCAATCAGAAGGTAGACGTAAAGAATCTGCGTGACTTGTAAATTTAATTGGTCCCATGTCTTGCAACCTAGAGGAGTGAACTTCCCTTGACAACCCCTGTAAAGGTGTAGAGCTGAGTTTAGTGCCGCCATGGCTGGTTACAAGCCCAGCTGCCGTCAACCCGTCGGGATCACTGATCCTGGCAGGGACGGCAGTCTTTAGGTGGGTCTGCCTGCCAATCCTGTAATGTGGCAGTCGGTCGGCCACAGCCAAGGTGGTCCGACCTCCATCACGCGTCTGGCGGTCCTATGACCGCCAACCTTGTATGAGGCCATAAATGTTTTAGCATGAGCTTAAAAAGCTGCTAAAACAGTTATAATCGAATAGAACACTTATAATTGGAAAAAACTGCTTTTACCTGAAAAATGAATTTATTGATTCTTTTCCAATGGTCTAGAACTATCAAAACCTTAGTACATTGTTTATTAGCATTCAACTAGTCTGTTAAAGTACTATATTAGTTTATGTGTCATTTGGAAGCATTCTGTGGATCAGTTTCTCTTTGCGATGATAAACCTTTAGGCCACATAAACCCCAATTCACAAAAGAGCAGAGGACCAAAATCTTAAAACGTGGAAACGGTATGAAAAATAAAGCATTGTTTGTAGCTAGGAGCAAAATAAAGTAGGACCTTAAATAAAAAAAAGTTTCGATCTTTTAAAATTCTTCACTGTGTAGCTATGCTGTCCAAGTTCAGTTCTTCCATAATATCTGCATCATAAGTGATGAGCATCAAATTATTTAAGCTCTCATCTGTCTCTGTGAATTTAAGGTAATTCTTCACCAGTTTTAGTTGGCTCAATCTATGCTCATTGCTGGCACCAATAAATGGTACAATCAATGCCAGTTTGTAAGCCGAAGCAAGATGTGGGTAAATGTTAGCTTTGCCAGATAACAGCTGTACTGATTTATATAGAGTAGTTTTCCTCGATTCAGTAATGTCTCAACTTATCATTTCGGCCAAAATATCCAAATCAGATTCCTTTAAGTAGTCAGGGAAAAGGTGAACTAAATTCTTGAAATTATCCATAGCTGCCTTGTAGCTAGTCTCTGTCATGGTACTCCATTTTTAGTCTATCAGTTATTTTCGGAAACCCAGCTTTGTAAAAGGTCTTTAAAGTCCAGTTCACAGTAGTATCTGGATTACCATCTAAGCATTCTGTAGTTTTGTGTGACCTATGGTGTTTGCAACATTTTATTTCGCCATTCATACCCACCTTTTAACAAATAGTTGAAGCAGCTTGTATAATCCCATTTATTCCATCCTCATTCTCTCACATTTGCTGCAGGATCTCTGCAGTTTGACTCACCACAGCATTGGCTTGTAAGATACCAAGATCCTCCTGCTGCAAGAGTTTAACAGCATTTTTTGTTTTGAGCTTGAGGTTTTTATCAGCAGCATGACCAACACAAATTCACAAGAGATCATTTGGCCTAATACATTATTTGCTGTTGACTTAGAATCCTTATCAAAGTGCTTATCCTCATCTTTAATGTGGAGAAAACCCTAAACTATCAAAAGAAGCCCATACTGCTTTAACAGGGTCACATCTCATAGTCTACCGTGTTTTTGACAGTGACTTTAGTGGCTGGCTATTGCCAACCTTTTCTAAGGTTTCCTCAAATTCATCAAAATACTTGAAGCTGAAAGTGAAGAGATTATACAATTTCTGCAAAATGCTGTAGAAGGTTTTCACCATTAGGCTTTTATCACATGCCTTTTGTATTGACTGGTTACGTTTGTGTGCCAGGCATGGAATACAGATCAGAGATTGCTTTGCCATTTTATTAGGAATGGCCTGACATCCTTTATTGGCACTTGCCATTGAAGATATTGTATCTTATGATTGAACAACACAGTTTTTAGAATCCAGCACACAGTCGGATAGCACATCTACCATAGCTGATGCCATTCCTTCACTAGTTTTATCATGAATACTGCCAATGTCAGGCTTTCCTCAACCTTAAAAAGATGTGTAACATCAAATTACTGTACTGAGCTGATCATGGTGAGACATCCGGGGTAGCATCAGGCGTCACAGCACAAGGCCCACATCCTTGCCCCCTGCTGACAACCTCCTCCTGAATGCAATTGTCGTCATCCCTCTCTCAAAGTGCAATTGCCTGTCTACTGAGAAAATATGTACAGTCCAACAGAATTAGTATTATCTCACAGTTTTGAAGACGGATACGGTCTTCAACTGCAACTGCATGTCCCTTGTGAACACCTAGTTGAGCGTCTATCTGTTTGCTTTTGTTCCATAGGACTTGAATTTTTTGCATAGCTATCTTATGACTGTCACTATTGAAATGGAGTAAACACTTTCCATCACTTTTTAATCCTCGATTTTTCACTTTGTGCCACTCTCATACACCATTCTGAATCCATACATTAATACTTTTCTCTTGTCCAAATGAAGGTGGGCATACAGAACATGCAAAACTAAATGCTATGTCAACTTTCTCACTATATTTGAGATAAAGATACTCATTAAAACATTTTGCACTTAAAGTGTTTTGTTTCTTTAGGTCTATTTCTGATTTTTTTGAGTAATGCTGTTTACGTGGCTGATGAGGTCAATTTTCAATCAAAAATAAACTGTGACTTTTAGTCAGCGTTTGTGTTTTCCAGTCTGCTGGATCATAGCTTACAATGGCATCCACTGGTTTATTTGGTTGTATGCAATACCAATCCATTAGACAAATTCAAAAGCTTCTGTGACTTTTCCTCTGTAGCAAACTGTTTTACTTCTGTGCAAAAACTGTCAGTATAGAATTGGGTTTTACCACACTAGATTTTAATTCAGTTCCTTGTTTCATTACTGTAAGCAAGTCATCCAGTATGACAGCTACCATAACAATGGAATCGGATGCAGGAACAGTCCTATCTTGTAGATCGTGATTTTACTCTGGCATTTCTGAGCTGTCCTCTGGCATAGGACACCCATAAGGTACTATTTCCCCACAATGAGTGACATGTGGCTCAATTTGGACGATCTTTGAGGTCGAAGATACTTGAAACAGCTCTGATGAAGTTTCTGAGGTTTCTTGTGAATATATTTTCACATTAATTACTTTGCTTTTTAATATTATACTGTCATTACTCTCATCTAGCAGAGGCTCAGCTGTTTCTTCTAGCGACGCAGTCACGACAGATGGCTCAGGATGGAAATCTTCAAGTTCATTGATCCTTGAAGTAGCTCAGTAGATGCAAGACTTTGTTAGAGACATTTCAGCTGCACGCCTACAAGCGATACTGGCTGCTACAGCCTTAAAACAAGTAAAATAACCTATAATTATTATACAAATTAGTAGCAAAGTTCTAAAGCACCACTACGTGCCTGTCACAGATTAAATGTTACCAGCAGCAAAGATTGTACTAAAGTGTCTTTTCATTTAGAAAATTAAGTTTGAAAATTGGTACATTTTGCATCTGGGACAAATAACTATTATTTTTGGACTTGGCTTCTCTCAAGTAAGCCATGTCCATAAAGCCCTACAGAGCCCTTGTTGTCTTTCACAATGAAACGTTTCATTGTGCTGATTCAGGAGGTCATTGTCAAAAATGAAGTTGCAGAGTAAACACTGAAGTTTACATCTTTTGTTTTTTGGCATTTTCTTTGCAGTATGGTGTTTTATTTAGAGATAGCAGTCTTTCTTAGGCCTTGTTAGCAATGCCTGCAAATTATGATGATAATGATTATACATATTATTATTAATAATGACGATAATAATAATAGCAATAACAATAAAACAAGTATTGTTTTTCTATCCTTTTGCTTCATATTGCATTTCTGCTGTATTCCAAGCACTGTAAATACCAAACTATAATATTATCCAATTTAATATTACTCAATACACCAACTTCGAAAGGACGAAACTTTGAGGTAAACAACAAATAAACACCAGGCAATTCCAAATGTGAAGCATATGACAAAGTGTTGTATTTACAAAGTGGAATAATGCAAGCAAAATTCACATGATATACATTATATGTGCACATAAGAGACTTTGCATGGTACCACTTCTGCAACATCTCAAGTGTTTAGCTCGAGTCAACAAACTATGCATTTTTAAGTGGGTCTATTAAAGTTGACTCCAAATGTAAAACATGCCCACTACATAGCCACCTACAACATAACTTTACCGCTTATTGATGGACCAAGATGTGCAACAGGAGAAACTTTAAAAAAATAAATGCAATAAGATCAAACATCATCTAATTTTTGACCATTATCCTAACTCCAACACCTCTTGGCATTCAGCCTAATCTGAGATTAGCCATTGATGTGTCAGCAGGTGGGGGACTGAATTCTTATCTTGTCTGTTCTCAATCTGTCGTTGGGTAGGTCACCTCCAAGGTCCCAGTGTGATGACAATCTAGTCACTCAGTACAGGGATGCAGTGAAATAGTCTGGACTACGCTGCCCACTGTAGTCCAGTACATATGCACAGCAACCTAGGGCAGGGAGGCGAAGAGGAACAGGCCCAGTGCCAGCTCAGGCCTAACATCAGCAGAACAGACTAAGGGAAGGCATCAACAACAGACCTTATAGTAGCCCAATCCCATCAGAAAGTCATGCTTTACAGCTTGGAAAGAAAAAGGGACCACAAGCAAGGTGAAATAACTGAAACAGACAGAAATGTTGCAGAATCCTAGCAATGTGTAATAATAAAGGCACCCTAAAGTCCATGACTAGAAAAGCTTGAAACTAACTGGACCATAAATCCCTTGTACACTGTGGTCATCCATACAGCACCGAACTAGCGAACACTCTTTTGTTTCTTCCTTTTAATAGAAAATTTTAAAACAATATAACAAATTGAAAAATAAGAAGACTATGTGCATGGATTTGTGTGATGGAAAACATTGAGGATTCTTTCATACTACTGAGGTAAATTACTGTTCTTTGCAAAGTGTTTACTGGTTGCTAAGTTTTCAGGTATCTTTACTAATTATGTGGCTTTGATGCCATTGCATGTGTTTGTGGGTGTGGGTGTGGTAGGCTCCATTTTACTTTTACAGAATGAGACAACAAATGCTTGTCCTACCCAAGGCTTGGAGCTGTATTGTGCATATGATTATGACAGCATTTGGGTTACAATGTGGTGATGAGTAAGCATGTTTTGATCATTATGTGCTGTTGAGGGAGAACACAGTTGGCCAACAGTATCTTTCTGAGCCATTTTGTGTGCATGATGGTGCTGGACGTTATGTCCAATGTATATTGATGTTATAGGGATATGTTTATGTGTGGCTTGAACTACATATGCTAATAGGCTAGAAAAGACTGAGCCAGTGGGATAGCTAGGATCTAATTTATGTGGATTATAGCCCCAGGAGTTGTTTCTTAACCCTCAGACATTGATGCAAACATATAACACCACAAGCCTGATGTGAATGGAAATAACAATAGGGAGGGTATTTAACAATAACCTGAAGCAGGAGGAAAATGGGAAACACTGAGTCCAAGTCAACCCCCACACTCCCCCACATCCCCGCAGCAGATGATAAATGGCCTTAAGGTAAATGCAAAAGGAGGGGAGTAAGTGGGACAAAGGTCAGCAATACGCACATGGTCTATGGCTGAAGATCCATCAACTTGGCCCACTCCAGCTATATAAAGTGTTGGAAAGAATGTCCACCAAACCCCACCCCACACGTAAACCAAAACAGCTGAACAAGGGGCCAGGCACATCATGAGAGGCAATGGCAATGTGATCAGGTATCCACTCTCTCGCTCTGTGCATATGAGATCAGACAGAAAGAAACATGAGAAATAGGTAGGCCATGCCAGGAACCCGACCTTGCAGAACAAACAAAAACATTGTGCTTGTTAAACCACTAATAATAACTAATTATATATCTCTATGCAAACAATTGCCACTCCATAGTATTTATAGTTACACAGTTGACCAATTTTAGAAGACCTAGAAGACTTAAACATTGAGTTAGAACATCCAACACCAAAACCTTTGCATTACTTGAGAAATTTTTCAGAAATCACTGGCCGAATATGAGTGAATGGGCCCAGATTTTTATCGCTGATGTCCTTGAGGTTAATTTACCAGTTGAGTCCAAACCTGACCAACAAGCACAAAACACACCCCTTTATTACTTAACATGTGTATTTGTAAAGCGAATGTTCACCCAAGGGTAACTTGGCACTGAATAACAGATGTTTATTGTTTCACAGCTCGACATAAGAAGGATGAAAGACTGAGTGGTCCCGCTGGGATTTCAACCTGTGACCATGAGGTCGAACATAGGCATATACAGTGGATGCATTAGTCCACTAAGTCACCAGACCCAGCTCCCTTGATCTCTAGGGTAGCAAAGTGAAGCAGTCCAAGACTGGTTCCAGGAAGTGGTGTGGTGTTAGAGACTCAGAACTCAACAAACTATCTAAAATAGGATAATAATTTAGGGCCCAATTTATTAGTCAGTAGATGCCCCTTTGCTCCGCCGGGGGAGGGTGGAGCAGATTATTTCGTCCTCCTGATGGAGGGACCGCCCACCGAATTTATAAATGAACGCCAAGCAGGTGGTCACTTAGAATTCAGTGGCAGGAAGCCCTGTCACAGTTCCTGCCAATGTATTTCGCTGTTTGGTGCAGGGCTGCATTAGCATCATGCAACCCTGAACAAAACTGTTTTGTTTTTTTATTTTAAAATAAGAAAATACCAAAATGGGATTTTCTGTTTGAAAATAAAATAATAAATGCACCCCTCACCATAGTAAGCAATATGAGGAGTAATAATTTGTAAGCTAAAGACCTGTGAAGTAGGGTTGCCACCTGGCCATATCTTTTCCTTGAGTGTCCTCATTCGTTTATGTCCCTACCAGTTAAAAAATGAGAACAACCAGTGACCCTATGAAAACTATACCCAAAAAAGGCATAAGGAAAATCACTTAAAAAGTGATTGAGAATCTGTGTAAATAATGTCAAAATTATTATTAAAACACACAGAGGTATAAATGCCGTGGTCCGGAAGAATACATAAACCCTGACTTCAAACTTTTTTGATCCAGATGCTTTTTATCGCACCAGATAATTAATGATACCCCACAGTATTTTATTTACCAGGTGTGATACATAGCACCTATTGCGATTTCGTTACGGAATAACCAACTGCACCAAAATGTGAATGATACACTAATACCTTTCACTGTCCTCTGTTAATTTCTGGCAGATTTGACCTACCAAAATTTAATGAATGGTGAGATATTTAATGCACCCCAGTAATTACCAGATCCAGCAAATACCATTCAATTTATAATTCCAATCCCCGTACAAACAAAGATAGGAATACACTAACCCCCTGTTTAGCTGTGAGTCTCAGATTTGGCACATCAAAGATATAGGCCCTCATTCCAACCCTGGCGGTCATAGACCGCCAGGGTGGCGAATGACGGAAGCACCGCCAACAGGCTGGCGGTGCTTCAATCGTCATTCCGACCGCGGCGGTACAGCCGGGTCTGGCGGTTTCCCGCCGGATTAACCCCGGCTGGGAGAATCCTCCATGGCGGCGCTGCAAGCAGCGCCGCCATGGGGATTCTGACCCCCTTCCCGCCAGCCTGTTTCTGGCGGTTTTCACCACCAGGAACAGGATGGCGGGAACGGGTGTCCTGGGGCCCCTGGGGGCCCCTGCACTGCCCATGCCACTGGCATGGGCAGTGCAGGGGCCCCCTAACAGGGCCCCATGAAGCTTTTCACTGTCTGCTTAGCAGACAGTGAAAAGCGCGACGGGTGCAACTGCACCCGTCGCACACCTGCAACACCGCCGGCTCCATTCGGAGCCGGCTTCAGTGTTGCAGGCCTCTTTCCCGCTGGGCCGGCGGGCGAAATATAGGCTAGCGCCCGCCGGCCCAGCAGGAAAGTCAGAATGGCCCCAGCGGTCTTTCAACCGCGGAGCGGCCATATGGCAGTTCCCGCCAGGCGGGCGGCGGTCGCCGCCCGCCGGGGTCGGAATGACCCCCCTAGTCCTTGATGTCCACCAATGTCACACTGCAGAAACCGTTTTGTGATAATTTACACAGAACCTTAAGAGAGCAGGATGCAGTGCTGCAGCTGACCAACTTAAATTTACATAACCAAAGGAAGATAATAAAGTAACTGGAATCACATTTATTTATATAGCACTTAATACCCTTGAGGAGGCGCCAAGGTGTTTAATGTCAGGCAGTACCCTGCTCCAGAACCCAAGGTTAGTGGTTAGTCCAGTGTCATTGGTTACTTTTAGTTATTGGGATTAGTCTTGTGCGCTCAAACCAGTTAGTTATGATCATTTGTGTGGGGGGGAGGATAATGCATATTGTTGGTGGGACTTATAGATGAGTTAGAGAAAGATTAGGTTTCAAGTTGTAGAGGTATGTGTAGTGTTCTGGCTCGCGGCATCGGCGTGCGGTGTTTTCTTTGATCCGCGCGCCGCACTCGCGAACCGGTTCGGCACGAGACACGTTCTGTCAATGCTCCGTGCCGAACGAATTTGTTTAAAAAAAATGTGAAGAGAGCGTCGGAAGAAGCTGGACAAAGGAGCTTCCCTGTAATATGTTGCTAGGGTGGTTTCTATTACAAATAAATCTGGACGAAATCCACTTACGTTTGAGCGGCTTCATTACTACAGTATGGCTTTCAGAAGAAGGAGGGGAGATTGTGTTCTTGTAAATGAGTTGTGTGGGATATTTGCAAAAATACAATAATACAGAGTAGGGCATGTTTCTGAGTCAGCATGCAGTTTGAAACTGCAAGAATGTAGAAAGAAACAACATTGTTTAAATGTTTAATTGTGCTATATTAGGAATTGTTTATTGGTACTAAAATCAGGTAAACCTTGTGTCCGTTGCTAGGCCACCGATCCAGCCAAGTCAGTTGATCATCTCAAGGGCTCAAGAGTTGAAAGTAAAAAGTAACGGCTGGACGCACATGTCAAGAAATATCACGAGGTTTAGGCCGCACTTGCAGAAAGTAGGAACTTCAAGATCATGGCAGCGTGAGAAAATACATGGGAAATAATGTGCACAATGAAAACAAGATTCTACAGATGCTGAGAGGATGTCTTCTGATGGTCATCCTCAGGTTTGGCTTTCAGTATTAATTACAAAGGAGAGTGGTATACATTTGAATGCCTCTGGTTTGTATTGGCACCAGATGGAAGGTGAGTATACCTTCCCAAACAGTGTAAATGTATTTCTTGCATTCCATTGGCTGGAGAGCCGAGATGCAAACACTGGCTTGAGTGTGGGGAAGCTGAACCGTCTCCTTTTGCAAATTCAGTGAAGACTTTCTTAGCAAATGGCTGCTGATTAGACTTCCTGAAGCACTGTACTTTGTAGCTGCTATGAGTGAAGAGAGGTGAACTACAGGTTGAAGGGAGCCATTTAGATTGGGCCAGGCCTTTTGTCTACCTTGATCACACTATGGTGTTGAGCCCTCACACTTCTTTGTGCCTCTGTTATGGGTGTTCAAGGCTGGAGACTACCCTGCTGTGAGGGGCTTCGTACACAAAGGCTGTGTCTGGAGACCAATCTGGAAAGACAGTACAGAACTGCACAAGCCTTGAAAAACAATATTATTAATTATTACTACAGCGCTAATTTAAAGTCCTAAAGTAGTGAAACTACATTTCACCATCACAAAAGGAACGGAAGTATGTTAATTTTTACTATCACTAAAAGATTGTAAGACTGAGCAAGTGGCACGTAGATTTAGACACTTGACCAGTAACCAAAAATTGACATACAAATCTAATGTGCAGTAACTCGCAGAGTGAACTTACTGGTTAAAAAGATATTTTTTATTATGAATGTTTCTTTTTTTTATATATATTATTAGGAATTTTTAAAACATAGTCTTAGTTTAGACAAACCATAGTTGCTAAAATATGTTAATTTATAAGTGCTTCTCTTCTACTTATACAATCAGTTCCAGTATCCGAAAATGTGTGACGTATGTGAATCTGAAATGTAAGTAATTGTTTAACAGAGAGTTACACAACGTCAGCTGTCACTTTGCAGTGCTGTTAAACCATCATCATTGCACTTAACCAAAGCTGCACATTTTTAAAGTAACTGGCAATCACATAATTAATCCAAATGTATTTGGATTCATTATGAATCCAACTTGATTCCCTTTTGTCTTAAGAGGCTGAATACAGCAGGCGTGTATTAACGTGCCATGGCGCAAGCGTGGACAAGACAGAGATATCCCAGGTCTTCAAATGCAAGCCGGTTCTGAGAAGCTCGAATTTAATGACTGAGAGATAACCACTGGGTGTTTTTAAGTTTCATCCAGTGCCCAGGTCACTGCATCCCAAAAGGACTAAAAGTTTACATTAAAAAAAGAACATTTGTACTCTAACCCATTGTTTGCTGAGGACAGGAACAGTTCCATCCCCAGCCATGGTAGGCGTGTGCTGAGGATGGAACGGTTACGTCCTCGCACCCTCCCACGTGGGAAGCGCTGGTGCTCCCTCCTTTATACCTCCCCACCAGGGATTGCAGTGGAAGTGCTTCCGCTGCCACCCCTATAGCCCCCTGTTGGCTTTCTGATGATGTAATTTGCCTTCAGCGCATCTAGGGAGAGGACATTTTCTGGCAAGCCCATCTCCAGGGGTGGGGGAGGGTTTTGTGGGAGAAAAATAGACACAGGAGGAAAGGAAAGAGTTTTTCCTTTACCTCTGTGCCTTTTTGGAGTGGATTACTCCTTCACGATCTCTGCGAGGGCCGCAGTCGTAGAGCAGGAATCCTACCACAGGACCTCCAGGGATTTCTTTTTTGTGTAGGGGGAGTGACTCCTTGGGCAAGGGTCACCACCCACCCCTTGCGGGCTTAATATGCATCTATTTTTCTGCCCCCCTTAGGGATTAGATCGTCCACCAGGGAATTATATTGGCATAAATCTGAATATGGAGAGCGACCCCTTGGGCAAGGGTCGCTCCCCTTGCTTTGTATTCTGCCCTCCAAGAAGACAGATGGTCTGTTTTTAGGCCGATCTGGCCTCTGTAGGTGGGGGGCTGGAAATCCACTACACTACCAGTAATTGTTATGTTTTGGTGGGAGAAAGCCCTTTGGGCAAGGGTCACTCCCCTTGGAGGGCATTTTTTGTATTCCCCCCCACTCCAGATGGCAGTATCTGTTTTTAGTTTGATCTCGCCTCGAGGAAAGGGGTGGAAGTCCACTGGACTACCAGGGATTGTTTTGTTGTTGGGAGAGCGCCACCTTGGGCAAGAGACGCTACCCTTGGGGGATATTTGTTTTCTCTCACGCCCCCCAAAAAACTTTTCCAGTAGGAGATGTAGTCTGCGTCCAATGAGGTGTGTGGAAAGAGTTATATGTACTGTCCTGAGTGTCCTAATACCAGGCTATTCATGCCCCCATGTTTTAAATTGTACCCCACGTAACAGAGTTATTAGGGAGGAACCGTGAGTATAAAAGTGAACTGACTAGTCTATATTGTTTTATTTTTATGTTTTAGATTTCACGGTTGGCATTAGTGTCATGTATTTAGTTAGAGATGCTGTGTTTGCAGGTATAGTTTTGCATTTACTTTAAATTGGTTTGTGTTTTCTTTTCTGTTAAAAACAAAATGTGATGGTGTTGTGCGTTGAATGGCGCTTGACTGGCAGTGTGCATGGACTAGTGATTGGAGGGCGGTGTGCATGGATTGGTGCTTGGCTGGCAGTGTGCATGGACTGGTGCTTGGCTGGCCATGTGCATGGACTAGTGATTGGAGGGCAGTGTGTGTAGACTGGCGCTTGGCTGGCAGTGTGCGTGGACTGGTGCTTGGCTGGTGGTGTACGTGAACTGGTGCTTGGCTGGTGGTGTGCATGGACTAGAGCTTGGCTGGCAGTGTGCGTTGACTGTTTCTGGGCTGGTGGTGTGTGTTGTAGGAAAGTACCATCTTGCCTGGCATGTTACCCCCATTTTTCACTGTATATATGTTGTTTTAGTTGTATGTGTCACTGGGACCCTGTCACCCAGGGCCCCAGTGCTCATAAGTGTGCCTGAATGTGTTACCTGTGTAGTGACTAACTGTCTCACTGAGGCTCTGCTAATCAGAACCTCAGTGGTTATGCTCTCTCATTTCTTTCAAATTGTCACTAACAGGCTAGTGACCAATTTTACCAATTTACATTGGCTTACTGGAACACCCTTATAATTCCCTAGTATATGGTACTGAGGTACCCAGGGTATTGGGGTTCCAGGAGATCCCTATGGGCTGCAGCATTTCTTTTGCCACCCATAGGGAGCTCTGACAATTCTTACACAGGCCTGCCACTGCAGCCCGAGTGAAATAATGTCCACGTTATTTCACAGCCATTTTACACTGCACTTAAGTAACTTATAAGTCACCTATATGTCTAACCTTTACCTGGTAAAGGTTAGGTGCAAAGTTACTTAGTGTGAGGGCACCCTGGCACTAGCCAAGGTGCCCCCACATTGTTCAGGGCCAATTCCCCGGACTTTGTGAGTGTGGGGACACCATTACACGTGTGCACTACATATAGGTCACTACCTATATGTAGCTTCACAATGGTAACTCCGAATATGGCCATGTAACATGTCTATGATCATGGAATTGCCCCCTCTATGCCATCCTGGCATAGTTGGCACAATCCCATGATCCCAGTGGTCTGTAGCACAGACCCTGGTACTGCCAAACTGCCTTTCCTGGGGTTTCACTGCAGCTGCTGCTGCTGCCAAGCCCTCAGACAGCCTTCTGCCCTCCTGGGGTCCAGCCAGGCCTGGCCCAGGATGGCAGAACAAAGAACTTCCTCTGAGAGAGGGTGTTACACCCTCTCCCTTTGGAAAAGGGTGTGAAGGCAGGGGAGGAGTAGCCTCCCCCAGCCTCTGGAAATGCTTTCATGGGCACTTTTGGTGCCCATTTCTGCATAAGCCACTCTACACTGGTTCAGGGACCCCTTAGCCCTGCTCTGGCGCGAAACTGGACAAAGGAAAGGGGAGTGACCACTCCCCTGACCTGCACCTCCCCTGGGAGGTGTCCAGAGCTCCTCCAGTGTGCTCCAGACCTCTGCCATCTTGGAAACAGAGGTGCTGCTGGCACACTGGACTGCTCTGAGTGGCCAGTGCCACCAGGTGACGTCAGAGACTCCTTCTGATAGGCTCCTTCAGGTGTTGCTAGCCTATCCTCTCTCCTAGGTAGCCAAACCCTCTTTTCTGGCTATTTAGGGTCTCTGTCTCTGGGGAAACTTTAGATAACGAATGCAAGAGCTCATCCGAGTTCCTCTGCATCTCTCTCTTCACCTTCTGCCAAGGAATCGACTGCTGACCGCGCTGGAAGCCTGCAAAACTGCAACATAGTAGCAAAGACGACTACTGCAACTCTGTAACGCTGATCCTGCCGCCTTCTCAACTGTTTTCCTGGTGGTGCATGCTGTGGGGGTAGTCTGCCTCCTCTCTGCACTAGAAGCTCCGAAGAAATCTCCCGTGGGTCGACGGAATCTTCCCCCTGCAACCGCAGGCACCAAAAAGCTGCATTACCGGTCCCTTGGGTCTCCTCTCAGCACGACGAGCGAGGTCCCTCGAATCCAGCAACTTTGTCCAAGTGACTCCCACAGTCCAGTGACTCTTCAGTCCAAGTTTGGTGGAGGTAAGTCCTTGCCTCCCCACGCCAGACTGCATTGCTGGGAACCGCGACTTTTGCAGGTACTCTGGCCTCCGTGCACTTCCGGCGGAAATCCTTTGTGCACAGTCCAGCCTGGGTCCACGGCACTCTAACCTGTATTGCACGACCTCCTAAGTTGGTCTCCGGCGACGTGGGACTTCTTTGTGCGACTTCGGGTGAGCACCGTTTCACGCATCCTCGTAGTGCCTGTTTCTGGCACTTCTCCGGGTGCTACCTGCTGCTGAGAGGGCTCCTTGTCTTGCTCGACGTCCCCTCTCTCTCCTGACGCAATTTGCGACATCCTGGTCCCTCCTGGGCCACAGCAGCATCCAAAAACGCTTACCGCACGATTTGCAGCTAGCAAGGCTTGTTGGCATTCTTTCAGCGGGAAAATACTTCTGCACGACTCTCCACGGCGTGAGGGATCTGTCCTCCAAAGGGGAAGTCTCTAGCCCTTGTCGTTCCTGCAGAAACCTTAGCTTCTTACGTCCAGTAGAAGCTTCTTTGCACCCGCAGCTGGCATTTCCTGGGCATCTGCCCATCTCCGACTTGCTTGTGACTTTTGGACTTGGTCCCCTTGTTCCACAGGTACCCTCGACTGGAAATCCATTGTTGTTGCATTGCTGGTTTGTGTCTTTCCTGCAGTATTCCCCTATCACGACTTCTTTGTCCTTTGGGGAACTTTAGTGCACTTTGCACTCACTTTTCAGGGTCTTGGGGTGGGCTATTTTTCTAACCCTTACTATTTTCTAATAGTCCCAGCGACCCTCTACAAGGTCACATAGGTTTGGGGTCCATTCGTGGTTCGCATTCCACTTTTGGAGTATATGGTTTGTGTTGCCCCTATCCCTATGTGTCCCCATTGCATCCTATTGTAACTATACATTGTTTGCACTGTTTTCTAAGACTATACTGCATATTTTTGGTATTGTGTATATATATCTTGTGTATATTTCCTATCCTCTCACTGAGGGTACACTCTGAGATACTTTGGCATATTGTCATAAAAATAAAGTACCTTTATTTTTAGTATAACTGTGTATTGTGTTTTCTTATGATATTGTGCATATGACACTAAGTGGTACTGTAGGAGCTTCACTTGTCTCCTAGTTCAGCCTAAGCTGCTCTGCTAAGCTACCATTATCTATCAGCCTATGCTGCTAGACACCCTATACACTAATAAGGGATAACTGGGCCTGGTGCAAGGTGCAAGTACCCCTTGGTACTCACTACAAGCCAGTCCAGCCTCCTACATGTGTGAGCTGGCATTTGGCTCCCGGTGTGTGAGTAGTGACTTGCTGCACACACTGCTACCCAAACGCCAGTCCACACACTCAGTCAGCCACCAGCCAGTGTGATTGTTGTGTCAGTCATGTGGGCATGTGAACATGATGGGGCCTGACATGGCCGTCTGTTAATGTGAGTTTTGTAAAGTGCTGGGCCTGCGGCTGGGGGAGTGATTGGTCTTGTGTGTGTCACGAGCAGTTGGTGCCTTGATTAGGCTTTACAGCTCACAAGCTGTGAATCACTGGTTCAGTTTTTTTGACCTTCCAATTATTAAGTGTATTTCATTTTTGTGAACTCTCTTGTTAATAAAATTTTACTTTTTGAATCTTCACTCACCCTCGTGCCAAGTCCAACCAGTATGTGTGTATACTTGAGGAATAGATGCTTGTGAAGTAATATTTGTCTTTTCTGTCTTTCTCTGCCGGGGGTACATTGTCTCTAGGGAAAATCTACCAACTCTAGATATTTTCGGAAACTAGACACCCAGCGGGGTACAGAGTGGTGTTCCTCTCGTGGGTCCCAACACGTTTTCCTACCCACAATGGCCTGCAAACCTCAAAATGTGACTAAAATCACACATTGTCCTTGAATTTCAGTGCCATATTCTTCCTGAATCCGAAGAAAAAAAAAAAAAATCCTTCCACCCAGTGTTCCCCCCACTTGTCTAAATAAAAGTGTTGCCCCACTTGTGTGTCTGGGTCGAGTTTCCACAACAGGAACTGATCTAACTAACATCAGTGGGAGTCCTTGCCAAGGAACTCTCCATGACCTTGGTTTGATTTGTTCTGGGTCAGGCACTAGGCCCAGTCACATAAGTGAGCTACCATTTTTATTTTGAGACTTGGGGGGGTGTCAGGTGGAAGGACGTTTGTGGCTCCCCACATGTTCTAGAACCTTCCATGAGGAAAATGTGTTCTTAGCCACAGTTTGAGGTTTGCAAAGGATTCTGGGTAAAAAAAAACTGGTGAGAGCTACACAAGTCAGCCCACCCTGGATACTTCTAGCTGTCTAGTTTTCAAAACATACAGGTTGGCTATGTTTCCTGTTAGAAATTGGGTCTCTGGTTAGCAGTCAGTTTGCACTCTATCCAAGCAGGGACCCTCATTCTAGTCAGGGTAAGGGAGATACACACCTAGGAGAACCCCTGCTCACCTCCTTGGTAGCTTGGCACTAGCAGTCAGGCTTATCTCAGAGGCAATGTGTAAAATATTTGTACCAACACACACAGTAACACAGTGAAAACACCATAAGGTCACTCAACACCAGTTTAGAAAAATAGAAATATTTATCTGAGTAAAACAAGACCAGAATGACAAACATCCAAAAGACACAAGCCAAGATATGAAGTTTCATAGATTAAACTTCAATATAGCGCCTAGAAGCACAATAGCTCCAATTCGGGCTATTGCATTGTCGGTGACGGAGTCATTCCCAACAATCCAACACCAATCACAAGGAGGGGGTCACCAGTCATGGAGTCGCTGTACCTTTGGTAAATGAGGAAACAAGCCAGTGCAGAGAGCACGGAGTCCAGGAGGTGAGGCGTCGCTGGATCCGGAGTAGCGTTGGTTCCTTACTGCAGAGCAGGGGAGGTGATGCTGCATCAGTGCAAGGCATCGGTTCCTGACGATCTGGCGGGGTCGATGAATCCGGCGGGTCAAGACGCATTGGGCGACCTCACGGGGTTGCGGTCATGCCATTGGGCTACAGGTGCCACAGCAGAGTTGGGTATCACGGATGTCGGTGACACAGCACTCTGGACTAACGGAGTTGTAGGGCGTCAGGGGGGCTACGCGGTGTCGGGCCTGCGATGTCAGTTAACATACACTGTAACACAGTGAAAACACCACAAAAGCACTCAACACCTTTTTAGAAAAAATAGACAATATTTATCTGAGTAAAAGAAGACTAGAACGACAAAAATCCAACATACACAAGCAAAGATATGAAGGAAGTTTGTGTCTCTCCACAGACTCTGGACATTTCCAGCACAGAAATATGCTGAAAATTTGTTTTTTTTTAGTCAAAGTTTGAAGTTTGCAAGGGATTATTGGTACCAAAACTTGGTGAGAACCACACGTCATCTCACCCTGGATATCCCTTGGGATCTAGCTTTCAAAAATATATATGTTGCCCAGGTTTCCGTAGGTTCCAGCTGACATAGGGCCCAAAATCTGGAGATTCCTACATTGGAAAAAGAGGGTCAGATTTGGGTGGAAAAATGCGCTGTGGCCTTGTTGCATTTTTGGCTGTTTCCAGTCGCAGGCACTAGGTCTACCCACAGAAGTGAGGTACAGTTTTTAGCAGACGTGCAGGAATGCCAAGTAAAAAGAAGCTTGTGGCTTCCGACAGATTCTACGACTTTCCATCACAGAAATGTGAGGAAAATGTCTTCTTTTAGTCTAAGTTTGAGGTTTGCAAGGGATTCTGGGTAACAAAACATAAGTCAGCTCACTCTACATACCACTAGGTGTCTAGTTTTTAACAATGTACAGGTTGGCTATGTTTCCCTAAGTGCCACCTGAGCTAGCGTCCAAATTGTAAAGCTACCCAGATTGGAAAATGAGGATCAGTTTGGAGTGGAAAAATGTGCTGCTTCCATGTTGTGTTTTGGGCCGTTTCTGTCGCCAACACTAGGTATGCCCACACAAGTGAGGTACCATTTTTATCGGGAGAATTGTTGGAGCATAGAATAATAGAACATTTGTTATTACCAATTGGATTTCGCTGCATTTGCGCATTTCAAATGTAAGCCAGTGTATTAGAAAGAGATGGCATTTTCAAAAATATCCTCCAAATCATACACTGGCTACGGGTACCCACAAATTCACAAATTTAGAAATAACCATCATTCCTAAACTCTATATCTTTTGCCCAGTTGAGAAATACATACGTTTATCTTGATACCCAATTTTTCACTATGCCTATTTTGCTAAACAAATTGGTCTATACTCGGTACGCAATGAAAATCAATTGTACAGTGCAGCTCAATTTGTTGCTGTGGGTACCTTGGGTTCTTGGAAAACCCACAAGCCCTATATATTTCTGCAACTTGAGGAGACTAGCGGACGTAACGGTATATTGCTTTTGTCAAACTGCTATTGTGACAACATTTTATAGATGAAAATGGTGTCACAAATGCCAATTTTTTTCCTACTCATTTTCAATATTTCTCTATTTCAACATTTATTTCCTTGTGAAAACCTTGAGGGATCTACACATATGGCCCCTTGCTGAATTCTAGTTTTCAGAAATGTATTGCTTTTTCTGAGACATCGCTGGGTTTCGCGCTGGTTTCCACAACAAACTGGAAGTAGGTTGAGAGCACAAAAAATAGGGAAAATAGATACCTTTTAGAAAAATGTGGAACAAAATTAGATTTTTTGATTGAGCTTTGCATGTTCCTGAAAGCTGCGAAGATTTCTGACTTTAGTAATATAAACTGTTCACAGATGCTATTTTTAGGAAAAAAACAGACTCTTTTATCTGGAGCACTTTCCCCCTATTTTTAGAAATTAAAAACTCAAAATGTTGCTATAATTTGCCTATTTTCTCAGTCCCCTCCAGGGAAATCCACAAACCCTGGGTATTTTTACAATCCCCAGGATGCTGGAAAAAAGGAGCAAAATTTAGTGTGAGTACCTTATCTAGAAAAAAAGTTATGGAGCCCTAAGCGCGAACTACCCCGAATAGCCCCCAAAAAAGGCTCTGCTTGGGGGTGGGGCTAACAGCAAATGGTTTAAAAGGGATGATTCTTTCTTTTCTTTTTTATTGTATGTTGGTTATGCAACTTATTCTTATGGCAGGACTGGCTTTAGTGCTGGTGGCACCTGGTGCTGCAATCTTATTCAGTGACCCCTCCCCCCATGTCCCCAAAATGACCTCCTTTTCCACAGATTTCCTCACTACTGCTATCCAGCATTGCCATTCATCTCTCCATAGCCCATCTCGCAAATGCCTTTAATTTGTTTTTTAGCGCTAGTCATACCAGTGTAGTGTGTCAGAGCACTTTGCCTCACACATAAACTTTGCTCAATCAATCAAACATGTGTAAATCAGTCTACAAAAAATATTACATAAGGCAATGAGGATTACACGGTGTAGGAATCACACGTCATCCACACTAGTAGGCAGTATATTTTAATAATGGTTGGGGTGAAGAAACACAAACTTAGGATTTAAAACATACAACTGTGGTTGGGGTTGTCTATACTAAAAGGAATGTATTTCTACCCAAACCAATCTTTGTTAGCAACATTAGGATAAAGAAAGACTGGAGAACAAAATATAACGTTCTAATCTATACCATGCAGTTTACATGCAGCTCTTTGATGGCAGTTCATAGGTCACTATATTATGATAGGACTGTAATTTATGAACAGCAAGTACCAAAAGGATTTCATTGACAACAAAAGAAACCCACTGAGCTACCCACATAAATTCAATTCTGTGATCTGCATTGTACAAGTTCTTTGCAGAAGGCACATTAATCCTCTGTGCTACAGGCACAACTGCCACTAGACAAAACTCCAATCTCTCTCCATCAGAAACATAACATTGAATAACCAGCGTTATCATGATATTTTTATTGTTGCCTGAATCCTGCTGGAACACAGAAGGAACTCTGCAGCAGGCGCTTGTAAACCAAGTTATTTCCTAACACAGTTTCCCCAACTCCGTAACCCCAAACTCAGGGCTGTGTTCTGTGCCCAGCTGGAATGTAGTTTTTATTGTTGAACTTTCTTACAGTAGTGCTGATAACTGACAGCCACTTCAAAGCACTTGTTGGCATGTAAATACATACATGAAACACATATATCAGAGCTTCCAAACAGGTCGAGTACATATACGTGGTAGGTGCACATGCAGCCTGTCGTAGACAAAAATGTAAAAAAATACACATGTGAACAGCATCAGTCTTCCCCACCTGCCTGGCCCACCTGCCTTCTCCCAGGCAATTTCAAGTACAGCACTACTAGAACACACACACTATTCCTATTGTAGATAAAATCACTGGCATGCAGAGAGAGTGTATGTTACTATGCTGCTCAAGCACTGGGTCCCAAATGTGGTGCCACATCCTGACAAAGGCGCAAAGAGCATTAGTTAGGTCACTGAGTCTGAGGGGTCAACCCAGCAACACAATAGAGTGAGTGACAGGCAGGAAGAGCCCCCTATATGGTTTGAGCCCAGGGCCCTGCCTGTGCTCTAACACATTGCCCCATCCTGGGCCCAGTAATCTTACAATAAACACATGATTACCTACAGTAGAACTGACTATGCAGCCTCATAACTGACAGAACAATTATTTGTCGGGGAATGTTCCACCCCATACAGCCCGTCTAAAGCTACACCCATGTCCTAGACATAGGTTTTTCTTTTATTTGAGTGTCTAGAATTCTAAGGAAAAGAGGTTTTAACTGTAGTAACAACAGAAATTTTGTTCCCAACCACTATCCAGCACCTGCTCTGAGGTAAGCACCTGGCCGAGTTAGAATAGTAATTTTGCCCCACAGCCACAGTCCAACACCTGCCCTCAGGTAATATTTGTCCAAGGTAGATTGTTCCGTTTTATTCCCCAGTCGATGATTGTCTGTGAATTCTTTTTTTCAAAAAGTACTTTTATTCCTAGTGCCATATTAGGTTGTTGTAAAGTAAGATTATACTTGTGTAGCTAGATGGCACTGTTTTCAAATGGGTGGGTTGCTTTTCTCTGGAATGAGTGGTGCGTGTGGTCTCATCACAAGACAGTTAAACACTGATCACAAAATGGTGGACAACTCATTATATATGCCTTTCTTAGGTATTCAATTAATTACAACAAAATAAGTGTTGGAAAGTGGGGTTTTCCTTTTCTAAATCATGACTAAATGGATAATTCCTTTTTTTGTGTGAAAAATAACACGTTTTTGGCCTTGACTGTACGCAACAGCCATCTTGGTTGGGGACAAGAGGCATTGCTTCTGCTAAAATGAAAGACAGACCAATATATATACGTTTATTTTGTCAAAATGTTTGATAAA
Source organism: Pleurodeles waltl (assembly GCF_031143425.1). Lineage (NCBI taxonomy): Eukaryota > Metazoa > Chordata > Amphibia > Caudata > Salamandridae > Pleurodeles > Pleurodeles waltl. Next base: position 479,187,851 of record NC_090449.1, on the reverse strand, counting down.
ATGTGAAATGTTTCTCAATGTTGAATTATGTTTTCTTATTATAAGATATTCTGGAAATCGCTTGTGTATTATAGAGATAGATTGTATAATTCTAGTACAATGTTATGTAGAGTTTCGGAGTATTGCATAGTTTTTCACATGAATTGCGTGGTCATTTGGTGTTAAAATGGTGTTGCGTCACGCACCAATGTATTGCATGGTTTTTAGGTGCGTCGCGTTGGCTTGTAACACAAAATCACCAATCAAAATCTTTATTTTAATACAAATGTTCGGCTATTATACATTATGGGCCCCATTACGACTTTGGCAGTCTTTCCGGAAGACCGCTGCGGTGGCGGCTGCCAAAAGACCACCATGTTGGTGGTCCTCCGACTGCTGTATTAAATGTCACACAGTGAAGACTGCCAAAATACAGCCAAAAATCTGAGACCACCAGGACATTGAAGGCGGTTCCACCACCAACATCACCAGCCCGACAACTTTCCACCCACCACATTACGAGCCAGAAATAACCAAAGCGATCCTTCCATGATAGAAAACCATTGGCAGAGCAAACTGCTGCGTTCAAACACTCACTACAGACAGAACACCACACCACATAGGACAATTTGAATACCCCACAACAGACACACCTACTCACTGCACTATATAAAACACCCACACACAACCCACAATCCCTTGCAACCAAAATTACATTCATTGACACCGAGGAGCCAAAACCTAATGAATAAACACTTGTACACCATAGGCAAATAAACACTTCACACTCAGCACACACCACACAACTGCACAAACACAATACACACATCACGACTAAACACAAACACCACAACCAACCATCTCACACAACCAAACACCCCCACCGCACCAACCACCCTTTACTGCACCCTTACACATAACACACCCACCCCCAACACAACCACCACCATGTCCTGTCAAAAGCATCCACGATTCACAGACAATGAGTTGAGGGTTATGGTCGATTAAATTGTCAGGGTAGAGCCACAACTGTTTGGAGCACAGGTCCTGGAAACCTCCATTGCCAGGAAAATGGAGGTATGGCAGAGAATTCGCGACGGGGTGAACTCAGTAGGCAACCATCCACACACAAAGGAGGACATCACTAAGAGGTAAAACGACCTACGGGGGAAGGTGCGTTCCATGATATCGAGACACCAAATTGCCGTGCAGAAGACTGGCAGTTGGCCCCCACCTCCTCCCCCAGAGTTCACATCATGGGAGAAGAAGGTCTTGGACATACTATATCCAGAGGGCCTAACTGGATTACCTGAAGGACTGGACTCTGGTAAGTAACTACCACTTCCCTGGCACAATTTTATCCTGGCCAGCATGCTTCCTCACTACCCAAACACTCCCCAATTCACCTTGTCTCCCACTACACCTCCTACCGAATCACCTAATGCCCCTCTCCTGCATGCCACACCACCACCCAGCCCCAATGCCCATATAGTCCCTGGCAAAGGCACGGATAGCAGTGTCAATAACAATCACTATGACTCCCATAATGCACTAGCCCATCTACAGCAAAACCTACTATGTCCAGTTCACAGCACAACTCTTGCATGTATGACTATTGCAGTAGCTACACCAACTGGATGCTTCGACTGAGGACCACTACATGGCAATGACAGCAATCGAATGGCACTACATAATGGCAAACAAGGCCAAACGCAGCCACAGCACTGCACCAAACCAAATGGCCACTTATTCAGATCTACAACCCTAAAATGGACTGAGCATGAGCTAGAAAGTAAGAAGGTAAACCCCATGCACCAAATGCACACACAAGACAAGTTATCATGCTTACACACATACCCTCCTCTCACTTGGATCCCATGTTGCAATGTACAGCCATCCCCACTCACAATTAGCAAGCCTGATTTACAATGAGCAAACAGGGCATATCTGCCATGTGAACCATCTCACAGGACCTGATAAAATGTTGTCTACCCAGATTGACACCAATCCTCAATGGAGCATGGTACACATGTCACAATCCACTACCCACAAACAATGTGTGCAGTGCATCGTCTGTCATTGCCATTGCTGGGAATCATGTCAAGACACTGTATGCGTCAGACAAAGAGACTACCAATCACACCTCTACCACGTAACTCTCTCAAACTCCATCCACAGGTACCCCTGCCACTGCCACCATGGAGAGGATGCCAGAGACAGCCAGCCCTCCTAAGGATGAAGGTCCCAGTGAGGACAACACCTCTGAATGTCTGGACATTGACAACTTACCTCACCCATCTGGGACACCTGGTCAGAACACCACTCCCTGCTTCACCCTGCCCACATCAAACCCCCCTCCACCCTGTCATCAACAGCACAGCCAACCCTTTGTCCCCAAACCTGTGTCCCAAGGACAGTTCAATCAATAGTGTGCCCCACAGTACAGGGACCTGAGTCGACCCCTCACACCCAAGACAAAGAAGGTCCTGGTGACACTGGGAGTGGACACACCGTGCCAGGGGCATAGGCACATGGGGCAGGGGGCATGGGAGGGAACCTTTTGGGCCAGAAGTTGGGGCACCCAAGGGACTCAACTGACCAGGTGTGATGCTATTAATTGTGTTTGACCAATGACTTTGTGTTTCACCACTGAGCATATTAGTTGCGCAGTGTTCATCAGTAGCACATTATGGTGGTCATTACAACCCTGGCGGTCGGTGTTAAAGCGGCGGTAAGACCGCCAACAGGCCGGCGGTAAAAATTTAGCAATTACGACCATGGCGGAAACCGCCAACAAAGACAGCCACTTTAACACTCCAACTGCCACGGCGGTACAAACAGACAGCGCGTCGATCACCGGCAACAGACAGGCGGAGGACAAAGTACCGTCCACAGTATCACAACCTACCAATCCGCCACCTTTTCCGGGGCGGATTCACCGCGGATAAAAACACTGCGGAAACAGGATTCCGAAGGAAAAACGCTCACCTCTACACACCCCACGAGGAACTAGGATACCATGGAGCCGGAACTCCAAATTCTCCCTGTGATAGTCTTCCTGCTCCTCTACCAGGAGCACGAACGCCGGCGGCGAAGACCACGGTGAGTACTGCACCTACGACACAGGGGAGGGGGGAGGGAAAAAACAGGGACACACACATGCAACACCCCCACCCCCACCCTCACCCACAACAACACACACACTAATAATACATCATGATACATTATAGTTACACCCCCCAGTTCCCCCGGAAGAATGCAAAGACAAAAGATAATGAGTGTAACCATTGTAATATATTCAAAGCAAGTAGGCAAAAATATATATATACACCATTAACAAAATATACACCAAGCATAGTAGTCCAGCTAGTGCTCCAATTAAGTCCGTGGAACACTGGGCCCATACGGTATGGGCGAGGCCCACACAAGATCCCTGAGCATGATGGAGAGAACACTGCAGGGGCGTCATAGAGCAAGAAAACAGGCACTTCAGGGGGAGGGAAAGGGGGGGGCACCTCAGCCGGTTGAGAGCAGGACGCCAAATCCATGAAAGGGCCACATGCCCACTGTTCAATCCTGGGGAGTGCAAAGCCACAGTCTCTCAAGTCTATACAGTGGGTGGGTTGCCCACTGTTCCATCCTGGGGAGTGCAAAGCCAGTCTCTCAAGTCTATACAGTGGGTGGTTTGCCCACTGTTCATTCCTGGGGAGTGCAAAGCCACAGTCTCTCAAGTGGATAACAGTCTCCACTGGTTCTGGAGGGGGCATTGTGCCCAGAGTGCTTCATCCTGCTAAGGACAGAGGTACTGGATGGATCTCTCCACTGGTTCTGGAGGGGGCATTGTGCCCAGAGTGCTTCATCCTGCTAAAGACAGAGGTAGTGGATGGATCTCTCCACTGGTTCTGAGGGGGGCATGGTGCCCAGAGTGCTTCATTCTGCCCGTGACGGACTCAGTAGCATCAGTGCCCTTGGCGCTCATGGGCCAGCGTTGCTTGAGACGGCGGTGCCCTGTTCGGCGGTGCCCTGTTCAGCGGTGCTTGAGACGGTGGTGCCCTGTTCAGCGGTGCTTGAGACGGCGGTGCCCTGTTCAGTGGTGCTTGAGACGGTGGTGCCCTGTTCAGCGTTGCTTGAGACGGCAGTGCCCTGTTCAGCGTTGCTTGAGACGCCGGTGCCCTGTTCAGCGGTGCTTGAGATGGCGGTGCCCTGGCGGTGCTTGAGACGGCGGTGCCCTGGCGGTGCTTGAGACGGCGGTGCCCTGGCGGTGCTTGAGATGGCGGTGCCCTGTTCGGCAGTGCTTGAGACGGCGGTGCCCTGTTCGGCGGTGCTTGAGACAGCGGTGCCCTGTTCAGCAGTGCTTGAGACGGCGGTGCCCTGTTCAGCAGTGCTTGAGACGGCGGTGCCCTGTTCAGCGGTGCTTGAGACGGCGGTGCCCTGTTCAGCGGTGCTTGAGACGGCGGTGCCCTGTTCAGCGGTGCATGAGACGGCGGTGCCCTGTTCAGCGGTGCTTGGAGCCGCGGCCTCCTTTGCAGTGACTCAGCTGCTGGCGGTCCTTCATGGCCTAGCGGGGCTTGTGCTGGCGGGCCTCTCTGTCCCAGCGGGGCTTGTGCTGGCGGTCCTCTCTGTCCTAGCAGGGCTTGTGCTGGCGGTCCTCTCTAGCCCAGCAGGGCTTGTGCTGGAGGTCCTCTCTGTCCCAGCGGGGCTTGTGCTGGCGGTCCTCTCTGTCCCAGCGGGGCTTGCGCTGACGGTCCTCTCTGTCCCAGCGGGGCTTGTGCTGGCGGTCCTCTCTAGCCCAGGGGGGCTTGTGCTGGTGGTCCTCTCTGTGTTAGCGGGGATGATGGCTGTGGCCTCCTGGGCAGCGGGGGATGACGGCTGTGGCCTCCTGGGCAGCGGGGATGATGGCGGTCTCCTCCGCCGTGCTGCTCTTCCCAGACTTTCCTGGTTTCTTGTGGCCCTTCTCCACCTTGGAAGGTGTTGCAGCTGACTCCACACTCCCACCTGGACCCCTGGGAGCGGCTTTGGTGGCTGGAGTCTTCTCCCTCTTCCGCCGGCCACTGGCCAACTTCTGATGCTTCACAGGTGGGGGACTGTCTGTGCTGTGGCTCCGTGCCACACTGGCTGCCCTGGTAGCCGGTGCACTCCAGATTCCGGTAACTACAGGCACCACTGGTCCCGGAGATGTTGTGGCTGAGGTGCTAGTTCGGGACCTAGGAGATGGACTGGGGGGGGAGGTGTGGGAAAGGTGTCAAGGTTGTACAGGAAAAGTTTTTGGGAGACACTGGGACGGGTAGCTGGAGGGGGTTTGGGAGTGGAGGAAAAGGTTGTGGTTGTAGGAGGTGTTCGTTTGATGACTTTGGGTGAAGGTGCATGCGCTGGAGGCTGTCGTGAGGTGGATGGCTGTTGGGTGGGTGTGTGCCTGCGTTTGTGTATCTTGGGAGGGGGTGTCACAGACACACTGGGAGAGGACACAGGGGACGTGTGAATGGTAGTGGGGGTGGTGACTGCACGTGAGCGGGGTGTGCTGCTGATGGTAGTAGTGGCTGTAGAGGTAGTGCATGCAGGTGTGAGTGTAGAGAAGACTGGGAGGGAGACGAGGGGAGGGGGACACAGTGGAGGCAGTGGATGTTGGTGTGTCTGCATGTGTGTAATGCTTGCATGAGTGCCTGTGGGATGTGTGGTGCTTATGTTTGCCTGAGCTTCCCTTGTGTGTTGACGTGTGTGCATGCTGGTCTAGAGGTGTGCTTGGGAGAGGCTGGGGTACAGGGGATTGGGTCTGGTTGGAGGAAGTTGGAGAGGGAGGCTAGACACAGGGACAATGGCTGCCATCAGTGCTGAGGCCAGAGTCTGAAAAGCTCGCTGAAGGCCACCTGACCAGAACGAATGCCCTCCAGGAATGCATTTGTTTGTTGCAACTGCCTTTCTACACCCTGGATGGCATTCAAAATGGTAGACTGCCCAACAGTGAGGGACCTGAGGAGGTCAATGGCCTCCTCACTGAGGGCAGCAGGGGTGACAGGGGCAGGGCCTGAGGCGAAGGTGATGCCCACCCTCCCGGGTGAGCGGGCACGGGGCAAAGGCTGAGGGGCTGCTGGGAGGGAGGTGCTGGAAGTGGGGGTGGGGGCTGTACCTGTAGATGGGGGGTGCACAGATGTTGCCGCCATCACAAGGGAGCTCCCATCAGAGGACGAGTCTGTGTCGCTGGTCTCAGCTCCTGTCCCTGCCGTGGAGCTCCCCTTGCCCTCCGTCCCACTAGTGAAGTCCGATTCCGTAGTGTGGCCCTCCATGGCCATGTGGGATGCAGCCCCCTCGTGCTCCGGTGCCACTGCTCCTCCGCCTGATGATGCTAATGCACACAAGAACAGGGAGACCACAAAAAGGGGGGGGGGGACGAAAGAAGAAAGACATGTTGAGTGCATGCATTACCGCTACCGTTGACGGACACGACAGACACACAAGCCCCCTGCACTATGCCGCGCTCTTGGGCTCCACTGTTCAATTCCTGGGAAATGGCCTACTAGGCTATGGACGACATCTGCACACATGGATGACACAGGGGCATGACTAGGTGTACTTGGCACTCTACAGAGGTGGGGTGGGGTGCCACATGGCCTGCCTTACGGAGGGACCTTGCCTACAGAACACGCCCTGCCCTAGGGAAACCCACAGCCCACCTCCCCCACCCAGACACCTCCACTGCACGCAAAATCAGCAGAATGAGAGTGTACTCACCCCCTTGTGGCTGCTGTGATGCCCTCAAGCGCCCATCCAACTCCGGGTACGCCACTGCCAGGATCCTGAACATCAGGGGGGTCATGGTACGATGGGCACCCCTCCCACATTGGGAAGCCATCCACAGCTGAGCCTCCGCCGTCTTCTTGCTCCAGCGGCGAATGTCCTCCCTTCTTTTCCGGCAGTGGGTGCTCCGTCTGTAGTAGACCCCCAGAGTCCGGACGTCCTTGGCGATGGCACGCCAAATATATTTTTTCTGGTGGGAGCTGACCTACATGATTTGTACAGGGGAAGAGAAACTTATTACCAACTGCACCTTCACAGTCATTGGCCCCCATCCCTCACCGTCGGTTCATGCACGCCGCACTCTCCCCCCTTCCTTCTTCCATCCACACCTCTCCACACAGGCATAGCCCATACAGCATGCTCCCAGTGTACTTACCTGTTTGTCTGGAGAACCGTAGAGTAGCGTGTACTGGGGGATGACCCCATCCACGAGTTTCTCCAACTCCTCGGATGTGAAGGCAGGGGCTCTTTCTCCAGACACTCGAGCCATTGTCTCTTCCAGACCGAGGTCACAGCAGCACTTGCAGTGTAGGTCCTCTCCTGTCGAAGATCAGGTATCGAGTGATTGAACAGATAGAAAATGGCGGTCACCTCCGTAGCAGTGCGTACCGTCACCGCCGGCGTACATCGTCATTGGCTCCAGGGACCCATAAGGTCCAATGTTAACCAATGCAGCATTGCGCCATGGTCTTCAACCGCCTACCGCAACGATGTACAACGCCAGCGCAGTTATCTCACATCCCATTGTCCCACTTTAGAGGTCAGGCAGCCGCCATTTCAGGGGCCCACATGGCTTCATTTTCAACTGCGTGACACATACCTAGGTCTAGACTCAACACACATACAGGCCAATTTTTTTATTATGATTGGTGTTCTGTGTAAGCTGTGTTTACGTACCTCTGAATTGTTTGACTCTGTGCTCGCTGTTGTCCTTCATAGGCACCGTCCGCTGGGACATGTGAGGAGATGGCGGCATCCTCCGATGTACCGACCGTTGGTGGACCTGTCGACAATGGAGGAAAGACATGTGATCATCACATACAGGCTTGACCGTGCCACAATCCAGGAACTGTGTACCCAGTTGGAGCCAGACCTGATGTCAGCTTCCGCCATCCCACAGGAATCCTCCCTCAAGTGCAGGTGCTGTCAGTGCTCCATTTCCTAGCAAGTGGGTCATTTCAAACAACAGTGGCCATAGCATCAGGAATGTCCCAGCCTATGTTTTCCAACGTGTTGTCCAGAGTGTTGTCTGCCCTGTTGAAACACATGCAGAGCTACATCGTTTTCCCTCAGTTGGAGGATTTGCCTACAGTAAAGGTGATTTCTGTGCCCTGGGACATATCCCCAACATCATAGGTGCCATTGTTGGGACACATGTGGCTTTGGTCCCCCCCACAGGAGTGAACAGGTGTACAGAAACCAGAAGAGTTATCATTCGATGAATGTACAGATGGTATGTTTGGCAGACCAGTACATCTCCCATGTGAATGCCAAGTTCCCTGGCTCAGTGCATGATGCCTACATCCTGCGGAATAGCAGCATCCCTTATGTGATGGGTCAACTCCAGAGGCACCGTGTGTGGCTAATAGGTGAGCACCTGGAAGCAAGTCAGTGGGAATTGTTGTGTGGGTCTGGGGATATCCCTACAGGTTAGTGTGTGTCTAACAGTTGTCCCTCGCCATTTGCAGGTGACTCTGGTTACCCCAACCTGTCATGGCTACTGACCCCAGTGAGGAATCCCAGGACAAGGGCAGAGGAACGCTACAATGAGGCCCATGGGCGAACTAGGATGGTGATCGAGTGGACCTTCGGCCTCCTGAAGGCCAGGTTCAGATGCCTCCATATGACAGGTGGATCCCTATTCTACTCACCAAAGAAGGTGTGCCAGATCATCGTGGCCTGCTGTATGCTTCACAACTTGGCTTTGCGACGACAGGTGCCTTTTCTGCAGGAGGATGGTCCAGATGGCGGTGTTGTTGCAGCTGTGGAGCCTGTGGTCAGTGAAGACGAGGAAGCAGAAGAAGAAGACATGGACAACAGGGACTCAGTGATCCAGCAATATTTCCAGTGAAACACAGATAAGAATACAAACCTGCCTACTATATGTACTTAAATACTACTACTTCTCTATTGTCTGTCGTTTTCACCCAGTGTATGGTCATTGAGTTGTCACTTTCCCTTACTATTTCACAGATGTGGGTCCCACAGTGTGACATCTGCTTTGATTCCTCATGGACTAGAGCTGTGTGACATAGGTATGTTGACATTACAAATGAAAGAGCTTTTTGCCACAGTGACTGCTAATACAGTATTCCGAAATCACAGACTGACTCCAGTTTGTTTTGTGTTTTAAGGGTGTTTATTTAAGTGCTCAATATTGGAGGGGGTAGCAAAATGGTGAGGGTTGATGGTGGAGGAATGTCCATGGCAGAGTCCAGTCTATTAGTCACACAGGTGCATTGCCCTAACGGGCATAGGAAGCGGAGCTGGGGCAATTTAAGGATGGAAAGGGTGACATAGTGGGACAGTAGGATGACAAATCAGGGTGGTCTCATTTCTTGGCGGGGGTCTTGGCATTGTTCTCTGTCTTTGTCCTGGATCTCAGGGACCGTTTGCGAGGTGGTTCTCCCTCTGCAGGGGGTGGGGTGGGGTGCTGGTGTGGTGGTCCTTTGGCGGTGCCTCCTGTCAACTAGCGCCGGCGGAGGTGGTGGGCAGTTCATCGTCCATGCTAGTGTCAGGAGCCCCTTGTAGTGCCACAGTGTCCCTCCTGGTGTTGAGTACTTCCTTCAGCACCCCTACGATGGTGCCCAGGGTGGAATTGATGGCTCTGAGATCCTCCCTGAAGCCCGAATACTGTTCCTCCTGCAGGCGCTGGTTCTCCTGAAACTTGGCCAGTACCGTTGCCATTCTCTCCTGGGAGTGGTGGTAGGCTCCCATGATGTTGGAGAGGGCCTCGTGGAGAGTGGGTTCCCTGGGCCTGTCCGCCCCCTGTCGCACAGCAGCCCTCCCAGTTCCCCTGTGTTCCTGGGCCTCCGTCCCCTGGACCGTGTGCCCACTACCACTGCCCCCAGGTCCCTGTTGTTGTTGGGGTGGTGGGTTAGCCTGGGTTCCCTGTAGTGGTGGACACACTGCTGATTGACGTGTCCTGGGGACGGAGGTATGGGCCCGCTGGGTGGGTGCTGTGCTGGTGTTTCCAGAGGGGAGAAGGTCTGTGGTGGCCTGTGACTAAGTGAGGGGAACAGACTGTCCAGAGGTCCCCGATGGGCTGGTCATCTAGATCCAGTTGGACAGAGGTGCTGTCATCACTGTGGGCCTCTTCTGTTGGTGGTGTGGACATATGTGGACCCTCCTGTCCGGTGACGTTGGGTAGGGGTCCTGCAGGGGTATAAAAGGATGTTTATTACATCTGTGTGTGGCATGGTGTGCAATGGGTGGGTGACCGTGTACCCCAGTGCTTGCATTCCTGTGTGGGACCTTGTGTGATGATGGTTTAGGGAGGTGTATGGGTATGTGCAGTGGGCATGCTTTAGTGATGGGTGTCCATGCTTTGTTGTTGCATGCATGGCTTGGTGTTAGGGTGTGTGGTTTGTGATGTTGGGACATTTGTGAGGAGTTAGAGTGATGGGGGTCCATTCCTCCACCTACTCCTGCGAGGCCCTCAGAATGCAGAATCGCCAAGACCTGCTCCTCCCATGTTGTTAGTTGTGGTGGAAGAGGTGGGGGTCCGCCGCTAATCCGCTGACCCGCCAGGTGGTGTCATGAGACCACGGAACGCACCTTCCCCCGTAGGTCGTTCCACCTCTTCCTGATGTCCTCACGATTTCTTGGGTGCTGTCCCACTGCGTTGACCCTGTCCACTATTCTTCGCCATAGCTCCATCTTCCTAGCTATGGAGGTGTGCTGCACCTCTGCTCCGAATAGCTGTGGCTCTACCCGGACGATTTATTCCACCATGACCCTGAGCTCCTCCTCCGAGAACGTCGGGTGTCTTTGCCGTGCCATGGGGTGGTGTAGGTGATGTGCGGGGTGGTGTGTGGGGTGATAAGTGTGCTGATATGTAGTGGTGTGTAGTGTGAGGTGCATAGAAGTTATGTGGGTGATGGTGTTGTGTGCCTGTGGATGCTAGTATTGTTGATGGTGGTGTCTCTCTCTGGCCTTCTCTCAGTAATTGTTGTCGTAGGGGTTTGTGGGTGATGTGGGTGTGTGTTTTATATTGTAATGGGATTGTGGGAGTGGTGTGTGTATGTGTATCAGGTGTGTGTATTTCGAATTGTCCAATGTGGCTGTGTTTTGCAAAAGTGTGTGTATTTTGAGCGCGGCGGTGTGTACCGCCAATGGAATACCGCGGTTGAAAGACCGTGGGTCGTGATAGAGTGGGCGTATTTGTGTTGGCGTGACGGTGGAGGATTTGTTTTCACCAGTTTATCACTGACCTTTGGTGTGGCGGACTTGTGTGGGTGTCTAAATTTTGGCGGATTCCGACCTGTGGGTCATAATGACCGTGGCGGAATTCCGCGGCAGTGTGTTGGCCGTCTTCTGCACGGTGGTAAGCGGCTTTTACCGCCAATGTTGTAATGACCCCCTTAGTGTGTGGGCACCCTGGCACTAGCCAAGGTGTCCCCACATGGTTCAGGGCAAATTCCTCGGACTTTGTGAGTGCGGGGACACCATTACACACGTGCACTACACATCGGTCACTACCTATGTGTAGCGTCACAATGGTAACTCCGAACATGGCCATGTAACATGTCTAGGATCATGGAATTGTCCCCCCAATACCATTCTGGTATTGGGGGGACAATTCCATGCATACCGGGGTCTCTAGCACAGAACCCGGGTACTGCCAAACTGCCTTTCCGGGGTCTCCTTTGCAGCTGCTGCTGCTGCCAACCCCTCAGACAGGTTTCTGCCTGCCTGAGGCAATTTTGGCGGATTCTGTGCTGTGGGTCATAATAGCTGTGGTGGATTTCCGCTGCCGCGGCGGTGTGTTGGCAGTCTTCTGCACGCCGGTAAGCGGCTTTTACCGCCAATGTTGTAATGACCGCCTGTATGTTTTGTTCAGTTTAGCTGCATATTGGCTTTAACATGGAGTTAGCCATTTCATTCTGTATTCAGTGTAGCTGCCTATTGGCTTTGACATGGCATTAGCCATTACATTCTCTATTCAGTTTAGCTGCCTATTGGCTCTGACATGAAATTAGACATTACATTCTGTATTCAGTTTAGCTGCCTATTGGCTTTGACATGACATTAGATATTACATTTGATATTTAGGTTAGCTGCCAATTGGCTTTAATGTGGGGTTAGACATTGCAGTTGAGACATTGCAGATGAGCTGTGTTTTTTCCAAGCTGTGTTTTTCCACATGGTAGACCAAGCAGTGTTGTTTACACCAGACCTTAGCTGATAAGAGCACGTAGATTTTGTGTTTACCTCGCAATCCAGTCTGAGAGCGAGGGAGCTCGGGAGAATTGGCCACTCTCCAAGTTTCTTCGGTTCTCACACTGAGTTTGCTTTTAAGGATGACTCTGGGCTACAGCAGAGGTAGATTGAATCTGCTTGACTTCAGACAGGAACGTAGACGTCAGTTGCCTGTCTTCCGTTTGGGTAGAAAATCTCTTTCTCGCAGTTCACCGGAGTCATCAACTTGCAGACCCCAGAAAGATGAAGCTGAGCTATAGGCCCTACGGTGATGAATTTTGACTTTTATGCTTTGCTTTGAAGTTATGCTATAATATAATCACATATTTGCTGTGTGCATTGCAACTGAGAAGTACTTTGATATATTTTGCTTTCATTGCTGCGACTACTTTTGAACGTGTGCTTCCAATCTACTAATTTCGTCTCTCAAGAACCTTGCGGTGAAGAAATAATAACAATAAATGTCTTCTTTAACCCCTTCGCTGCCAGGCCTTTTCCCCCTCAGGTGCCAAGCCTTTTTTTGGCTATTTGGGGCAGTTCACGATTAGGCCGTCATAACTTTTTGTTCACATAAGCTACCCACGCCAAATTTGCGTCCTTTTTTTCCAACATCCTAGGGATTCTAGAGGTACCCAGACTTTGTGGGTTCCCCAGAAGGAGGCCAAGAAATTAGCCAAAATACAGTGAAAATTTCGTTTTTTTTTAAAAAATTGGAAAAGGGGCTGCAGAAGAAGGCTTGTGGTTTTTGCCCTGAAAATGGCATCAACAAAGGGTTTGCGGTGCTAAAATCACCAGCTTCCTAGCTTTCAGGAACAGACAGACTTGAATCAGAAAACCCAATTTTTCAACACAATTTTGGCTTTGTACTGGGATATACCCCATTTTCACGATTTTTTGTGCTTTCAGCCTCCTTCCAGTCAGTGACAGAAATGGGCATGAAACCAATGCTGGATCCCAGAAACCGCAACATTTCTGAAAAGTAGACAAAATTCTGAATTCAACAAGGGGTAATTTGTGTAGATCCTACAAGGGTTTCCTACAGAAAATAACAACTGAAAAAACAAAATATTGAAATTGAGGTGAAAAAATCTGCAATTTTTCTCTACGTTTTACTCTGTAACTTTTTCCTGCAATGTCAGATTTTTTAAAGCAATATACCGTTACGTCTGCTGGACTCTTCTGGTTGCGGGGATACATGGGGCTTGTAGGTTCATCAAGAACCCTAGGTACCCAGAGCCAATAAATGAGCTGCACCCTGCAGTGCGTTTTCATTCTACACTGGGTATACAGCAATTCATTTGCTGAAATATAAAGAGTGAAAAATAGCTATCAAGAAAACCTTTGTATTTCCAAAAAGGGCACAAGATAAGGTGTTGAGGAGCAGTGGTTATTTGCACATCTCTGAATTCCGGGGTGACCATACTAGCATGTGAATTACAGGGCATTTCTCAAATATATGTCTTTTTTACACACTCTCTTATATTTGGAAGGAAAAAATGTAGAGAAAGACAAGGGGCCATAACAGTTGTTTTTCTAATCTATGTTCCCGCAAGTCTCCCGATAAAAATGATACCTCACTTGTGTGGGTAGGCCTAGCGCCCGCGACAGGAAACGCCCCAAAACGCAACGTGGACACATCACATTTTTTTAAAGAAAACAGAGTCGTTTTTTGCAAAGTGCCTACCTGTAGATTTTGGCCTCTAGCTCAGCCGCCACCTAGGGAAACCTACCAAACCTGTGCATTTTTGAAAACTAGAGACCAAGGGGAATCCAAGATGGGGTGACTTGTGGGGCTCTGACCAGGTTCTGTTACCCAGAATCCTTTGCAAACCTCAAACTTTGGCTAAAAAAAAACACATTTTCCTCAAATTTTGGTGACAGAAAGTTCTGGAATCAGAGAGGAGCCACAAATTTCCTTCCACCCAGCGTTCCCCCAAGTCTCCTGATAAAAATGATACCTCACTTGTGTGGGTAGGCCTAGCGCCCGCGACAGGAAATGCCCCAAAACGCAACGTGGACCCATCACATTTTTTGAAAGAAAACAGAGGTGTTTTTTGCAAACGTGCCTACCTGTAGATTTTGGCCTCTAGCTCAGCCGGCATCTAGGGAAACCTACCAAACCTGTGCATTTTTTTAAACTAGAGACCTAGGGGAATCCAAGATCGGGTGACTTGTGGGGCTCTGACCAGGTTCTGTTACCCAAAATCCTTTGCAAACCGCAAAACTTGGCTAAAAAAACACGTTTTCCTCATATTTTGGTGACAGAAAGTTCTGGAACCAGAGAGGAGCCACAGATTTCCCTCCATCCAGCGTTCCCCCAAGTCTCCCGATAAAAATGATACCTCACTTGTGTGGGTAGGCCTAGCGCCCGCAACAGGAAATGGCCCAAAACACAACGTGGACACATCACATTTTTTCATAGAAAACAGTGCCTACCTGTGGATTTTGGCCTCTAGCTCAGCCGGCACCTAGGGAAACCTAGCAAACAGCGCATTTTTTAAAACTAGAAACCCAGGGGAATCCAAGATAGGGTGACTTGTGGGGCTCTGACCAGGTTCTGTTACCCAGAATCCTTTGCAAACCTCAAACTTTGGCTAAAAAAACACATTTTCCTCAAATTTTGGTGACAGAAAGTTCTGAAATCAGAGAGGAGCCACAAATTTCCTTCCACCCAGCGTTCCCCCAAGTCTCCTGATAAAAATGATACCTCACTTGTGTGGGTAGGCCTAGCGCCCGCGACAGGAAATGCCCCAAAACGCAACGTGGACCCATCACATTTTTTGAAAGAAAACAGAGGTGTTCTTTGCAAACGTGCCTACCTGTAGATTTTGGCCTCTAGCTCAGCCGGCACCTAGGGAAACCTACCAAACCTGTGCATTTTTGAAAACTAGAGACATAGGGGAATCCAAGGTGGGGTGACTTGTGGGGCTCTGACCAGGTTCTGTTACCCAGAATCCTTTGCAAACCTCAAACTTTGGCTAAAAAAAAAAACATTTTCCTCAAATTTTGGTGACAGAAAGTTCTGGAATCAGAGAGGAGCCACAAATTTCCTTCCACCCAGCGTTCCCCCAAGTCTCCCGATAAAAATGATACCTC
This sequence comes from Pleurodeles waltl, assembly GCF_031143425.1. Taxonomy (NCBI): domain Eukaryota; kingdom Metazoa; phylum Chordata; class Amphibia; order Caudata; family Salamandridae; genus Pleurodeles; species Pleurodeles waltl. Next base: position 479,172,563 of record NC_090449.1, on the reverse strand, counting down.
ACTTGCGTGGGTAGGCCTAGCGCCCGCGACAGGAAATGCCCCAAAACGCAACGTGGACCCATCACATTTTTTGAAAGAAAACAGAGGTGTTTTTTGCAAACGTGCCTACCTGTAGATTTTGGCCTCTAGCTCAGCCGGCACCTAGGTAAACCTACCAAACCTGTGCATTTTTTTAAACTAGAGACCTAGGGGAATCCAAGATCGGGTGACTTGTGGGGCTCTGACCAGGTTCTGTTACCCAAAATCCTTTGCAAACCGCAAAATTTGGCAAAAAAAACACGTTTTCCTCACATTTTGGTGACAGAAAGTTCTGGAATCAGAGAGGAGCCACAAATTTCCCTCCATCCAGCGTTCCCCAAGTCTCCCGATAAAAATGATACCTCACTTGTATGGGTAGGCCTAGCGCCCGCGACAGGAAATGCCACAAAACGCAACATGGACCCATCACATTTTTTGAAAGAAAACAGTGCCTACCTGTGGATTTTGGCCTCTAGCTCAGCCGGCACCTGGGGAAACCTAGCAAACCAGCGCCTTTTCTTAAAACTAGAAACCCAGGGGAATCCAAGATGGGGTGACTTGTGGGGCTCTGACCAGGTTCTGTTACCCAGAATCCTTTGCAAACCTCAAACTTTGGCTAAAAAAACACATTTTCCTCAAATTTTGGTGACAGAAAGTTCTGAAATCAGAGAGGAGCCACAAATTTCCTTCCACCCAGCGTTCCCCCAAGTCTCCCGATAAAAATTATACCTCACATGTGTGGGTAGGCCTAACGCCCGCGACAGGAAATGCCCCAAAACGCAACGTGGACCCATCACATTTTTTTAAAGAAAACAGAGGTGTTTTTTGCAAACGTGCCTACCTGTAGATTTTGGCCTCTAGCTCAGCCGGCACCTAGGGAAACCTACCAAACCTGTGCATTTTTTAAAACTAGAGACCTAGGGGAATCCAAGATCGGGTGACTTGTGGGGCTCTGACCAGGTTCTGTTACCCAAAATCCTTTGCAAACCGCAAAATTTGGCTAAAAAAACATGTTTTCCTCACATTTTGGTGACAGAAAGTTCTGGAATCAGAGAGGAGCCACAAATTTCCCTCCATCCAGCGTTCCCCCAAGTCTCCCGATAAAAATGATACCTCACTTGTGTGGGTAGGCCTAGCGCCCGCGACAGGAAATGGCCCAAAACACAACGTGGACACATCACATTTTTTCATAGAAAACAGTGCCTACCTGTGGATTTTGGCCTCTAGCTCAGCCGGCACCTGGGGAAACCTAGCAAACCAGCGCATTTTTTAAAACTAGAAACCCAGGGGAATCCAAGATGGGGTGACTTGTGGGGCTCTGACCAGGTTCTGTTACCCAGAATCCTTTGCAAACCTCAAACTTTGGCTAAAAAAACACATTTTCCTCAAATTTTGGTGACAGAAAGTTCTGAAATCAGAGAGGAGCCACAAATTTCCTTCCACCCAGCGTTCCCCCAAGTCTCCCGATAAAAATGATACCTCACTTGTGTGGGTAGGCCTAGCGCCCGCGACAGGAAATGCCCCAAAACGCAACGTGGACCCATCAAATTTTTTTAAAGAAAACAGAGGTGTTTTTTGCAAACGTGCCTACCTGTAGATTTTGGCCTCTAGCTCAGCCGGCACCTAGGGAAACCTACCAAACCTGTGCATTTTTTAAACCTAGAGACCTAGGGGAATCCAAGATCGGGTGACTTGTGGGGCTCTGACCAGGTTCTGTTACCCAAAATCCTTTGCAAACCGCAAAATTTGGCTAAAAAAACAAGTTTTCCTCATATTTTGGTGACAGAAAGTTCTGGAACCAGAGAGGAGCCACAGATTTCCCTCCATCCAGCGTTCCTCCAAGTCTCCCGATAAAAATGATACCTCACTTGTGTGGGTAGGCCTAGCGCCCGCGACAGGAAATGCCCCAAAACGCAACGTGGACCCATCACATTTTTTGAAAGAAAACAGAGGTGTTTTTTGCAAACGTGCCTACCTGTAGATTTTGGCCTCTAGCTCAGCCGGCACCTAGGGAAACCTACCAAACCTGTGCATTTTTTTAAACTAGAGACCTAGGGGAATCCAAGATCGGGTGACTTGTGGGGCTCTGACCAGGTTCTGTTACCCAAAATCCTTTGCAAACCACAAAATTTTGCTAAAAAAACACGTTTTCCTCATATTTTGGTGACAGAAAGTTCTGGAACCAGAGAGGAGCCACAAATTTCCCTCCATCCAGCGTTCCCCCAAGTCTCCCGATAAAAATGATACCTCACTTGTGTGGGTAGGCCTAGCGCCCGCGACAGGAGATGGCCCAAAACACAACGTGGACACATCACATTTTTTCATAGAAAACAGTGCCTAGCTGTGGATTTTGGCCTCTAGCTCAGCCGGCACCTGGGGAAACCTAGCAAACCAGCGCATTTTTTAAAACTAGAAACCCAGGGGAATCCAAGATGGGGTGACTTGTGGGGCTCTGACCAGGTTCTGTTACCCAGAATCCTTTGCAAACCTCAAACTTTGGCTAAAAAAACACATTTTCCTCAAATTTTGGTGACAGAAAGTTCTGGAACCAGAGAGGAGCCACAGATTTCTCTCCAACCAGCGTTCCCCAAGTCTCCCGATAAAAATGATACCTCACTTGTATGCGTAGGCCTAGCGCCCGCGACAGGAAATGCCCCAAAACGCAACATGGACCCATCACATTTTTTTAAAGAAAACAGTGCCTACATGTGGATTTTGGCCTCTAGCTCAGCCGGCACCTGGGGAAACCTAGCAAACCAGCGCCTTTTCCTAAAACTAGAAACCCAGGGGAATCCAAGATGGGGTGACTTGTGGGGCTCTGACCAGGTTCTGTTACCCAGAATCCTTTGCAAACCTCAAACTTTGGCTAAAAAAACACATTTTCCTCAAATTTTGGTGACAGAAAGTTCTGAAATCAGAGAGGAGCCACAAATTTCCTTCCACCCAGCGTTTCCCCAAGTCTCCCGATAAAAATTATACCTCACATGTGTGGGTAGGCCTAACACCCGCGACAGGAAATGCCCCAAAACGAAACGTGGACCAATCAAATTTTTTGAAAGAAAACAGAGGTGTTTTTTGCAAACGTGCCTACCTGTAGATTTTGGCCTCTAGCTCAGCCGGCAGCTAGGGAAACCTACCAAATCTGTGCATTTTTTAAAACTAGAGACCTAGGGGAATCCAAGATCGGGTGACTTGTGGGGCTCTGACCAGGTTCTGTTACCCAAAATCCTTTGCAAACCGCAAAATTTGGCTAAAAAAACATGTTTTCCTCACATTTTGGTGACAGAAAGTTCTGGAATCAGAGAGGAGCCACAAATTTCCCTCCATCCAGCGTTCCCCCAAGTCTCCCGATAAAAATGATACCTCACTTGTGTGGGTAGGCCTAGCGCCCGCGACAGGAAATGGCCCAAAACACAACGTGGACACATCACATTTTTTCATAGAAAACAGTGCCTACCTGTGGACTTTGGCCTCTAGCTCAGCCGGGACCTGGGGAAACCTAGCAAACCAGCGCATTTTTTAAAACTAGAAACCCAGGGGAATCCAAGATGGGGTGACTTGTGGGGCTCTGACCAGGTTCTGTTACCCAGAATCCTTTGCAAACCTCAAACTTTGGCTAAAAAAACACATTTTCCTCAAATTTTGGTGACAGAAAGTTCTGAAATCACAGAGGAGCCACAAATTTCCTTCCACCCAGAGTTCCCCCAAGTCTCCCGATAAAAATTATACCTCACTTGTGTGGGTAGGCCTAGCGCCCGCGACAGGAAATGCCCCAAAACGCAAAGTGGTGTCGCGGTTCTCAGCGGTCTTACCCTCGCAGCGGAGAGGCGTAGGGGAACGGTCCTTGTTCCGACGGGTTCTGCTCTGGCCGAGGTAGGGGCGACCCCTTCCGGTAGCCACGGTGCTGTTTGGTATGAGCGAACCACTACAGTCCGTGCCCTCCAGAAGGAGTCCCAGAGGAAAAACCCCAGTAGGGTAAAAAACCTCCACAGGAACTCCCTGAAACGAAAAGGAGGACACCAGGGTATTAGGACCGCAGTTCAGGAAGGCAGGAAAACAAAGCAAATCAGGAACAGACAGGATTCGCAGAAGGATATCAAATAGGAGCGTGACTATCACCAAGGAGTGTTGCAACGCAATGAACAGGCAGTTGGAATCCCCTTAAATACCCCTGGAGAGGAAACAGGAAACAGGAAGTAGAACACCGCCATCTTGGATTGGGGAAAAGAAAACAGTAATGAATTAGGTATGTGTGTTAGACAATGCATGCTGGGTAGAGAGGAAGTGGTAAGCATGCTGGGAAGAGAAAAAAGGCAAGTATAAAGAACCCCCAGTGTAAGGGTTCGGTTTGTCCTAGGAACATCGGTAAGTGGTGGTGGGCAGGTGAATACATGCAAGAGAAATAAATGTTAAGCGCATAATGCGCTGTGTGCGGCCATGCCTGAAACCCCCTCGGGGTTTCAGGCTCTGCCGCGTCTGCCTTTAAGGCAGAACTTGAAAAAGGGGGAGCGGCGAGCGCCGTGACCCCCAGACCGGCTCCCTGGAGCCTTTATGGCCCTCGCCGGAGCCGCGGCGACCCCCGCGACCTGGGTGTCTGCCTCGGCGTCTACCGCGGCCCGGGCGTCGGCCGCGGCAAAATTAACGTGCCGCGCCGCGGCAACCTGAGCCCGCGGCCGCAGCGAGCGCTGCGGTGTAACAGTATGCCCCCTCCCCGAGGCCCCGGGTTTGTGAGGGAAGAGCCGAAAAAAGCGGCGGATTAAAAGAGGAGCATGGACTGAAGAGGCATCCTCCCAGGAACACTCACTCAAAGGGTACCCCTTCCAATGAATAAGGTATTGGAGGCGCCCATGGAAAAATCGAGAGTCACAGACCTCCTGCACTTCGTATTCAGGCACATTGTCAACCAACAAAGGAGGGGGACAGGGCAACTGCCTATGAAAGAGATCAGGACGGTAAGGTTTCAGTTGCGAGACATGGAATACTGGGTGGATCTTCCATGTCCGAGGTAGGCGAAGACGCATGGACACTGGGTTGATCTTCTTGAGAATGAGAAAGGGACCATAAAAGCGGGGCTTGAATTTGTTTTGGGTGAGTCGGAGAGGTAGGAATCTAGAGGAGAGCCAGACCTTATCATGGACTTGATATAGAGGAGCCGCACAGCGTCTCCTATCTGCTATTGTCTTCATGCGGGACTTGGTGGACACAAGGTTAGAATGGATAATTCGCTGTATACCCCGTAGCTGTCGAACGAAAGAGGAGATGGCGGGAAGGTTGGAGTTGTCTCTCAGGGGAGTTGGGAAGGCCCTGGGATGGAAACCATAGGAGCCATAGAAAGGAGAGACTTTAGAGGCACTGTGTAGAGAGTTATTATAGGAGAATTCGGCAAGCGGTAAGTAGGGAGCCCAATTACTTTGTGTAGCGTTACAGAAGCTACGTAAGTACTGCTCGAGACCCTGATTGAGTCGTTCTGTTTGTCCATTGGTTTGAGGGTGGAACCCGGATGACAAGGCCACCTGGATCCCCAAGATCTTGCAGAATTGGTTCCAGAAACGGGAGATATATTGGGGACCTCTGTCTGATATAATAACTTGGGGTAGCCCATGTAGCCTGAAAATTTCTTGAGTAAAGACCTGACTTAACTCCTTTGCCGTGGGTAACTTTCTCAAGGCCGTGAAGTGGGCCATCTTGGTGAAGGAGTCCACAGTTACCATTATGACGTGGTTTCCCATTGAGGAAGGTAAGGCGCACATAAAATCGGTGGATATGGTAAGCCATGGGCCTGGGGGAACAGGTAATGGGCGGAGTAAGCCCACAGGTCTGGTTCGGGGTGTCTTGGCTTGAGCACATGTAGGACAGGATAACACATATGCCTCAGTGTCAGCCTTGAGAGTTGGCCACCAGAAAGAGCGAAGCAAAAGATCTTGAGTCGCTTTCACTCCTCGATGACCCGCAATAGGAGAATCATGGCACATGTGTAAGGCTTCGATTTGCACTGTTTTAGTGGGTAAAAACAGGGCCTTATCATGATAATAGTAGTCATGATCTATGTGCAGCTGTGGACGTAACCTCTTTAGTTCTGTTTCGTGTAGACGGGCATATTCAGACTTAACTTGATCTAAAAAGGTCTGTGCTACCCCTATGATTTTATTGTTGTCGAATAAGTTTTGAACCGCGGAATCACCGCACCCAGGATAACGTCGGGACAGGGCATCCGCCAGGATGTTCTGAGAACCAGGGATGTAGGTGATATAGAAATCATACTGGCTGAAGAAGAAGGCCCATCGAGCTTGCCGGCTATTTTGGCACTGGAAATTTCTTAAACACTGTAGATTTCTATGATCGGTCCGGGCTTCGAAGGGCTCCTTTGATCCCATCAAAAAGTGTCTCCATTCAGTGCACGCGACCTTTAAGGCGAGTAATTCGCGTTCTAGCACGGAATAGTTTCGCTCAGAATCAGATAGAATGTGGGATAGATAGAATACAGGGTGTTCTAGGTCATCATCGTCTTGTCTTTGTAACAAGGCAGCCCCAATGGCTCTTTCTGAGGCGTCTGTGACAACAATGAATTGTTTGCTAGTGTCTGGGTGTCGAAGAATAGGGGCTTGACTAAAGGCTTTCTTTAAGTCCTGAAAAGCTGACTCAGCGCCTGGTGTCCAACAAAAACCTTTCTTTAGGTGTTCCTTTTTGAGGGTTTGAGTAATGAAGCTGGTTCTCTGGGCAAAGTCTGCTATGAACTGCCGGTAGAAGTTGGCTAGTCCCAGAAAACATTGAGTCTCCGATGGCCAGTTCAATATAGCCTGTACTTTGTCTGAGTCCATGGCAATTCCGGTTTGGTCTATACAGTATCCCAAATATTTCACTTCTATCTGATCAAATTCGCATTTTTCAGGCTTACAGAACAAATGATGTTGTCGGAGTCTTTCTAAGACTTGGCGGACGTGTTTGGAATGTTCCTCTGGATGAACCGAATAAATTAGGATATCGTCAAGATACACTACCACTGTTTGTTGCAAAAGATCAGAAAAGATAGAATCCATGAATCTTTGAAAGATGGACGGGGCATTAGTGAGTCCGAAGGGCATTACTCTATATTCGTAGTGACCAAAAGGTGTTCTAAAGGCGGTCTTCCACTCATCACCTTCTCTGACTCTTAGCAGATGATAGGCTCCTCGGAGATCCAGCTTAGTGAACCTCTTGGCTCCTCTGACTGCTTCTAAGATGTCTTTGATGAGGGGTAGCGGATACCGGTCTTTGATAGTGATCCTGTTTAACCCTCTGAAGTCGATACAGGGACGCAGGTCTTTGGTTTTCTTTGGTACAAAGAAAAGAGGAGCCCCGGCGGGTGAAGAGGAGGGAGTTATTAACCCACTTTGTAGATTCTCATCTAGGTACTCCTTCAGAATTTGTTTCTCTGGTTCGGTGAGGGAGTACATCCGCCCAAAAGGAACTACAGTGTCTGGCTCTAAAGAAATGGCACAGTCGTATTCTCTGTGGGGTGGCAATTCAGGTCTTTCTGGCTTCTGGAATACATCGATATAGTCCTGATACTGTCTGGGAACTGCCTGTAGAACATTAATGGATCCTCCCACCTGGGCAGGTGCTGTTGAGAGACTTTTTGGGGACCAATAATCCCCGGCCGGATAGCAATGGTGTTGACAAAAATGGGAGGATAACGAAATGGTTTTTGTTTCCCAGTTGATGTAAGGATTGTGCCGTGTAAGCCATGGAATTCCCAGGATCATGACATGGTGTGGTGATGAGATTAAGTCAAACGAGAGAATTTCCTGATGTTTACCGAACTGTAAACAGAAAGTAGGGGTGGTGTATTGTACCGGTCCAGAGGCCAAGAGTGACCCATCAACAGTATGTACCTGTTCTGGTATTTCTTTGGGTATTTGTGTTATTTGTTGTTCTTTGGCCCAGGTTTCATCTAAATATAGGGCACTGGCTCCGCAATCCAATAAAGCCAAAGTTCTTGCTTCACGGCCATCAGTTAAATGGAGGATAACTGGTAAGAGAAAAAGAGCAGTTCCTTCCTCCCTGGAAGAGCAAATAGAAGGTATATCACGATATCCCGTCCTCACCCTTCTTACTGGGGACGGGAGTTGGCGTTTCCCAAGGGCTTGGTTGGACGAATGGGGCAGGCGCGAATTAGGTGACCAGCTGCACCACAATATAGGCAAAGCCCCTTCCTTCGTCTATGTTCCCTTTCGCTGGCGGATAGAGGTCCGCGAGCTGTGTCAATCTGCATGGGCTCTTCCTCGGTATTCCCTTTGGATTCAGGGCGGGCTTCCTCGGAACGATGGGCGAAGGGACGAGATGGTACTGAGTGAAAAGGCAAACGACTCTTCTTTTTCTCCATTCGTCGTTCATTTAACCGATACTCTATAGTTAGTGCTTGGTCCATCAACCCTTTGAGGTTTTCTATCCTGGCAGAATGTACTAGTTCATCTTTGATGTCCTCTCTTAGACCTCTACGAAAGAGTGTCACCAAGGTACGTTCCACCCAGGTTGTTTCTGCAGCTAATTGTCTGAAACGGGTGATGTATTGTAATACATCCTGACTCCCTTGTTGGACTTCGCAAAGAGCCTCTTCTGCTGACGCCTCGAGTCCAGGGCGTTCAAACATCTGTTTAAAAGTAGTGATAAAGGTGGAATAATTAGATAGACAGGGATCGTTTCTGGTTACTAGAGGTGTGGCCCAGGCCAAGGCTGGTCCTGATAAGGCACTAATCAAATACCCCACCTTGGTCTTATCTTGTACAAATTGCGAGGGGCGAAAGGCAAAGTACACCGTTAAGGCATCCAGGAATTCTTTTAATGTGGTGGGATCCCCGGAAAATCGAGGTGTAGAGGCGGCTACTGCAGGGACATCTGTGGTCCTGGAGGCAAAGGTTTGTCGATAAACAGTATTCTCAGTACGTAATTGCTGGAGTTCTTGAGCCTGTTGTTGTATCGTCGCCAGTAGGTCCTGGTTAGTAGGTTCCGTGTTTACCACTGGGTTATCCATAGTTCCGGACTGCAACAGGAATTGTGGGCGTTGCAATCTGTCGCGGTTCTCAGCGGTCTTACCCTCGCAGCGGAGAGGCGTAGGGGAACGGTCCTTGTTCCGACGGGTTCTGCTCTGGCCGAGGTAGGGGCGACCCCTTCCGGTAGCCACGGTGCTGTTTGGTATGAGCGAACCACTACAGTCCGTGCCCTCCAGAAGGAGTCCCAGAGGAAAAACCCCAGTAGGGTAAAAAACCTCCACAGGAACTCCCTGAAACGAAAAGGAGGACACCAGGGTATTAGGACCGCAGTTCAGGAAGGCAGGAAAACAAAGCAAATCAGGAACAGACAGGATTCGCAGAAGGATATCAAATAGGAGCGTGACTATCACCAAGGAGTGTTGCAACGCAATGAACAGGCAGTTGGAATCCCCTTAAATACCCCTGGAGAGGAAACAGGAAACAGGAAGTAGAACACCGCCATCTTGGATTGGGGAAAAGAAAACAGTAATGAATTAGGTATGTGTGTTAGACAATGCATGCTGGGTAGAGAGGAAGTGGTAAGCATGCTGGGAAGAGAAAAAAGGCAAGTATAAAGAACCCCCAGTGTAAGGGTTCGGTTTGTCCTAGGAACATCGGTAAGTGGTGGTGGGCAGGTGAATACATGCAAGAGAAATAAATGTTAAGCGCATAATGCGCTGTGTGCGGCCATGCCTGAAACCCCCTCGGGGTTTCAGGCTCTGCCGCGTCTGCCTTTAAGGCAGAACTTGAAAAAGGGGGAGCGGCGAGCGCCGTGACCCCCAGACCGGCTCCCTGGAGCCTTTATGGCCCTCGCCGGAGCCGCGGCGACCCCCGCGACCTGGGTGTCTGCCTCGGCGTCTACCGCGGCCCGGGCGTCGGCCGCGGCAAAATTAACGTGCCGCGCCGCGGCAACCTGAGCCCGCGGCCGCAGCGAGCGCTGCGGTGTAACTAGTGGACCCATCACATTTTTTGAAAGAAAACAGAGGTGTTTTTTGCAAACGTGCCTACCTGTAGATTTTGGCCTCTAGCTCAGCCGGCACCTAGGGAAACCTACCAAACCTGTGCATTTTTTAAAACTAGAGACCTAGGGGAATCCAAGATTGGGTGACTTGTGGGGCTCTGACCAGGTTCTGTTACCAAAAATCCTTTGCAAACCGCAAAATTTGGCTAAAAAAACAAGTTTTCCTCATATTTTGGTGACAGAAAGTTCTGGAACCAGAGAGGAGCCACAGATTTCCTTCCACCCAGCGTTCCCCCAAGTCTCCCGATAAAAATGATACCTCACTTGTGTGGGTAGGCCTAGCGCCCGCGACAGGAAATGCCCCAAAACGCAACGTGGACCCATCACATTTTTTGAAAGAAAACAGAGGTGTTTTTTGCAAACGTGCCTACCTGTAGATTTTGGCCTCTAGCTCAGCCGGCACCTAGGTAAACCTAGCAAACCTGTGCATTTTTTTAAACTAGAGACCTGGGGGAATCCAAGATCGGGTGACTTGTGGGGCTCTGACCAGGTTCTGTTACCCAAAATCCTTTGCAAACCCCAAAATGTGGCAAAAAAAACACGTTTTCCTCATATTTTGGTGACAGAAAGTTCTGGAACCAGAGAGGATCCACAAATTTCCCTCCATCCAGCGTTCCCCCAAGTCTCCCGATAAAAATGATACCTCACTTGTGTGGGTAGGCCTAGCGCCCGCGACAGTAAATGGCCCAAAACACATCGTGGACACATCACATTTTTTCATAGAAAACAGTGCCTACCTGTGGATTTTGGCCTCTAGCTCAGCCGGCACCTGGGGAAACCTAGCAAACCAGCGCATTTTTTAACACTAGAAACCCAGGGGAATCCAAGATGGGGTGACTTGTGGGGCTCTGACCAGGTTCTGTTACCCAGAATCCTTTGCAAACCTCAAACTTTGGCTAAAAAAAAACACATTTTCCTCAAATTTTGGTGACAGAAAGTTCTGGAATCAGAGAGGAGCCACAAATTTCCTTCCACCCAGCGTTCCTCCAAGTCTCCCGATAAAAATGATACCTCACTTGTGTGGGTAGGCCTAGCGCCCGCGACAGGAAATGCCCCAAAACGCAACGTGGACCCATCACATTTTTTGAAAGAAAACAGAGGTGTTTTTTGCAAACGTGCCTACCTGTAGATTTTGGCCTCTAGCTCAGCCGGCACCTAGGTAAACCTACCAAACCTGTGCATTTTTTAAAACTAGAGACCTAGGGGAATCCAAGATCGGGTGACTTGTGGGGCTCTGACCAGGTTCTGTTACCCAAAATCCTTTGCAAACCGCAAAATTTGGCTAAAAAAACAAGTTTTCCTCATATTTTGGTGACAGAAAGTTCTGGAACCAGAGAGGAGCCACAGATTTCTCTCCATCCAGCGTTCCCCCAAGTCTCCCGATAAAAATGATACCTCACTTGTGTGGGTAGGCCTAGCGCCCGCGACAGGAAATGCCCCAAAACGCAACGTGGACCCATCACATTTTTTGAAAGAAAACCGAGTTGTTTTTTGCAAACGTGCCTACCTGTAGATTTTGGCCTCTAGCTCAGCCGGCACCTAGGGAAAACTACCAAACTTGTGCATTTTTTTAAACTAGAGACCTAGGGGAATCCATGATCGGGTGACTTGTGGGGTCTGACCAGGTTCTGTTACCCAAAATCCTTTGCAAACCGCAAAATTTTGCTAAAAAAACACGTTTTCCTCATATTTTGGTGACAGAAAGTTCTGGAACCAGAGAGGAGCCACAAATTTCCCTCCATCCAGCGTTCCCCCAAGTCTCCCGATAAAAATTATACCTCACTTGTGTGGGTAGGCCTAGCGCCCGCGACAGGAGATGGCCCAAAACACAACGTGGACACATCACATTTTTTCATAGAAAACAGTGCCTACCTGTGGATTTTGGCCTCTAGCTCAGCCGGCACCTGGGGAAACCTAGCAAACCAGCGCATTTTTTAAAACTAGAAACCCAGGGGAATCCAAGATGGGGTGACTTGTGGGGCTCTGACCAGGTTCTGTTACCCAGAATCCTTTGCAAACCTCAAACTTTGGCTAAAAAAACACATTTTCCTCAAATTTTGGTGACAGAAAGTTCTGAAATCAGAGAGGAGCCACAAATTTCCTTCCACCCAGCGTTCCCCCAAATCTCCCGATAAAAATGATACCTCACTTGTGTGGGTAGGCCTAGCGCCCGCAACAAGAAATTCCTCAAAACGCAACGGTGACCCATCACATTTTTTTAAAGAAAACAGAGGTGTTTTTTGCAAACGTGCCTACCTGTAGATTTTGGCCTCTAGCTCAGCCGGCATCTAGGGAAACCTACCAAACCTGTGCATTTTTTAAAACTAGAGACCTAGGGGAATCCAAGATCGGGTGACTTGTGGGGCTCTGACCAGGTTCTGTTACCCAAAATCCTTTGCAAACCGCAAAATTTGGCTAAAAAAACACATTTTCCTCATATTTTGGTGACAGAAAGTTCTGGAACCAGAGAGGAGACACAGATTTCCTTCCACCCAGCGTTCCCCCAAGTCTCCCGATAAAAATGATACCTCACTTGTGTGGGTAGGCCTAGCGCCCGCGACAGGAAATGCCCCAAAACGCAACGTGGACCCATCACATTTTTTGAAAGAAAACAGAGGTGTTTTTTGCAAACGTGCCTACCTGTAGATTTTGGCCTCTGGCTCAGCCGGCACCTAGGTAAACCTACCAAACCTGTGCATTTTTTTAAACTAGAGACCTAGGGGAATCCAAGATCGGGTGACTTGTGGGGCTCTGACCAGGTTCTGTTACCCAAAATCCTTTGCAAACCGCAAAATTTGGCAAAAAAAACACGTTTTCCTCATATTTTGGTGACAGAAAGTTCTGGAACCAGAGAGGAGCCACAAATTTCCCTCCATCCAGCGTTCCCCCAAGTCTCCCGATAAAAATGATACCTCACTTGTGTGGGTAGGCCTAGCGCCCGCAACAGTAAATGGCCCAAAACACATCGTGGACACATCACATTTTTTCATAGAAAACAGTGCCTACCTGTGGATTTTGGCCTCTAGCTCAGCCGGCACCTGGGGAAACCTAGCAAACCAGTGCATTTTTTAACACTAGAAACCCAGGGGAATCCAAGATGGGGTGACTTGTGGGGCTCTGACCAGGTTCTGTTACCCAGAATCCTTTGCAAACCGCAAAATTTGGCTAAAAAAACACATTTTCCTCAAATTTTGGTGACAGAAAGTTCTGAAATCAGAGAGGAGCCACAAATTTCCTTCCACCCAGCGTTTCCCCAAGTCTCCCGATAAAAATAATACCTCACTTGTGTGGGTAGGCCTAGCGCCCGCGACAGGAAATGCCCCAAAACCCAACGTGGACCCATCACATTTTTTGAAAGAAAACAGAGGTGTTTTTTGCAAACGTGCCTACCTGTAGATTTTGGCCTCTAGCTCAGCCGGCACCTAGGTAAACCTACCAAACCTGTGCATTTTTTTAAACTAGAGACCTAGGGGAATCCAAGATCGGGTGACTTTCTGGGGCTCTGACCAGGTTCTGTTACCCAAAATCCTTTGCAAACCGCAAAATTTGGCTAAAAAAACACGTTTTCCTCACATTTTGGTGACAGAAAGTTCTGGAATCAGAGGGGAGCCACAAATTTCCCTCCATCCAGCGTTCCCCCAAGTCTCCCGATAAAAATGATACCTCACTTGTGTGGGTAGGCCTAGCGCCCGCGACAGGAAATGGCCCAAAACACAACGTGGACACATCACATTTTTTCATAGAAAACAGTGCCTACCTGTGGATTTAGGCCTCTAGCTCAGCCGGCACCTGGGGAAACCTAGCAAACCAGCGCATTTTTTAACACTAGAAACCCAGGGGAATCCAAGATGGGGTGACTTGTGGGGCTCTGACCAGGTTCTGTTACCCAGAATCCTTTGCAAACCTCAAACTTTGGCTAAAAAAAAACATATTTTCCTCAAATTTTGGTGACAGAAAGTTCTGGAATCAGAGAGGAGCCACAAATTTCCTTCCACCCAGCGTTCCCCCAAGTCTCCCGATAAAAATGATACCTCACTTGTGTGGGTAGGCCTAGCGCCCGCGACAGGAAATGCCCCAAAACGCAACGTGGACCCATCACATTTTTTTAAAGTAAACAGAGGTGTTTTTTGCAAACGTGCCTACCTGTAGATTTTTGCCTCAAGCTCAGCCGGCACCTAGGTAAACCTACCAAACCTGTGCATTTTTTTAAACTAGAGACCTAGGGGAATCCAAGATCGGGTGACTTGTGGGGCTGTGACCAGGTTCTGTTACCCAAAATCCTTTGCAAAATGCAAAATTTGGCAAAAAAAACACGATTTCCTCACATTTTGGTGACAGAAAGTTCTGGAATCAGAGAGGAGCCGCAAATTTCCCTCCATCCAGCGTTCCCCCAAGTCTCCCGATAAAAATGATACCTCACTTGTGTGGGTAGGCCTAGCACCCGCGACAGGAAATGGCCCAAAACACAACGTGGACACATCACATTTTTTCATAGAAAACAGTGCCTACCTGTGGATTTTGGCCTCTAGCTCAGCCGGCACCTGGGGAAACCTAGCAAACCAGCGCATTTTTTAAAACTAGAAACCCAGGGGAATCCAAGATGGGGTGACTTGTGGGGCTCTGACCAGGTTCTGTTACCCAGAATCCTTTGCAAACCTCAAACTTTGGCTAAAAAGAACACATTTTCCTCAAATTTTGGTGACAGAAAGTTCTGAAATCAGAGAGGAGCCACAAATTTCCTTCCACCCAGCGTTCCCCCAAGTCTTCCGATAAAAATTATACCTCACTTGTGTGGGTAGGCCTAGCGCCCGCGACAGGAAATGCCCCAAAACGCAATGTGGACCCATCACATTTTTTGAAAGAAAACAGAGGTTTTTTTTTGCAAACGTGCCTACCTGTAGATTTTGGCCTCTAGCTCAGCCGGCATCTAGGGAAACCTACCAAACCTGTGCATTTTTTAAAACTAGAGACCTAGGGGAATCCAAGATAGGGTGACTTTTGGGGCTCTGACCAGGTTCTGTTACCCAAAATCCTTTGCAAACCGCAAAATTTCGCTAAAAAAACAAGTTTTCCTCATATTTTGGTGACAGAAAGTTCTGGAACCAGAGAGGATCCACATATTTCCCTCCATCCAGCGTTCCCCCAAGTCTCCCGATAAAAATGATACCTCACTTGTGTGGGTAGGCCTAGCGCCCGCGACAGGAAATGCCCCAAAACGCAACGTGGACCCATCACATTTTGTGAAAGAAAACAGAGGTGTTTTTTGCAAACGTGCCTACCTGTAGATTTTGGCCTCTAGCTCAGCCGGCACCTAGGGAAACCTACCAAACCTGTGCATTTTTTAAAACTAGAGACGTAGGGGAATCCAAGATCGGGTGACTTGTGGGGCTCTGACCAGGTTCTGTTACCCAACATCCTTTGCAAACCGCAAAATTTAGCTAAAAAAACACGTTTTCCTCATATTTTGGTGACAGAAAATTCTGGAACCAGAGAAGAGCCACAAATGTCCCTCCATCCAGCGTTCCCCCAAGTCTCCCGATAAAAATGATACCTCACTTGTGTGGGTAGGCCTAGCGCCCGCGACAGGAAATGGCCCAAAACACAACGTGGACACATCACATTTTTTCATAGAAAACAGTGCCTACCTGTGGATTTTGGCCTCTAGCTCAGCCGGCACCTGGGGAAACCTAGCAAACCAGCGCATTTTTTAACACTAGAAACCCAGGGGAATCCAAGATGGGGTGACTTGTGGGGCTCTGACCAGGTTCTGTTACCCAGAATCCTTTGCAAACCTCAAACTTTGGCTAAAAAAACACATTTTCCTCAAATTTTGGTGACAGAAAGTTCTGAAATCAGAGAGGAGCTACAAATTTCCTTCCACCCAGCGTTCCCCCAAGTCTCCCGATAAAAATGATACCTCACTTGTGTGGGTAGGCCTAGCGCCCGCGACAGGAAATGCCCCAAAATGCAACGTGGACCCATCACATTTTTGGAAAGAAAACAGAGGTGTTTTTTGCAAACGTGCCTACCTGTAGATTTTGGCCTCTAGCTCAGCCGGCACCTAGGTAAACCTACCAAACCTGTGCATTTTTTTAAACTAGAGACCTAGGGGAATCCAAGATCGGGTGACTTTCTGGGGCTCTGACCAGGTTCTGTTACCCAAAATCCTTTGCAAAACGCAAAATTTGGCTAAAAAAACACGTTTTCCTCACATTTTGGTGAAAGAAAGTTCTGGAATCAGAGGGGAGCCACAAATTTCCCTCCATCCAGCGCTCCCCCAAGTCTCCCTTTAAAAATTATACCTCACTTGTGTGGGTAGGCCTAGCGCCCGCGACAGGAAATGGCCCAAAACACAACGTGGACACATCACATTTTTTCATAGAAAACAGTGCCTACCTGTGGATTTTGGCCTCTAGCTCAGCCGGCACCTGGGGAAACCTAGCAAACCAGCGCATTTTTTAACACTAGAAACCCAGGGGAATCCAAGATGGGGTGACTTGTGGGGCTCTGACCAGGTTGTGTTACCCAGAATCCTTTGCAAACCTCAAACTTTCGCTAAAAAAAAACACATTTTCCTCAAATTTTGGTGACAGAAAGTTCTGGAATCAGAGAGGAGTCACAAATTTCCTTCCACCCAGCGTTCCTCCAAGTCTCCCGATAAAAATGATACCTCACTTGTGTGGGTAGGCCTAGCGCCCGCGACAGGAAATGCCCCAAAACGCAACGTGGACCCATCACATTTTTTGAAAGAAAACAGAGGTGTTTTTTTGCAAACGTGCCTACCTGTAGATTTTGGCCTCTAGCTCAGCCGGCACCTAGGTAAACCTACCAAACCTGTGCATTCTTTTAAACTAGAGACCTAGGGGAATCCAAGATCGGGTGACTTGTGGGGCTCTGACCAGGTTCTGTTACCCAAAATCCTTTGCAAAACGCAAAATATGGCAAAAAAACACGTTTTCCTCACATTTTGGTGACAGAAAGTTCTGGAATCAGAGAGGAGCCACAAATTTCCCTCCATCCAGCGTTCCCCCAAGTCTCCCGATAAAAATGATACCTCACTTGTGTGGGTAGGCCTAGCGCCCGCGACAGGAAATGGCCCAAAACACAACGTGGACACATCACATTTTTTCATAGAAAACAGTGCCTACCTGTGGATTTTGGCCTATAGCTCAGCCGGCACCTGGGGAAACCTAGCAAACCAGCGCATTTTTTAACACTAGAGACCCAGGGGAATCCAAGATGGGGTGACTAGTGGGGCTCTGACCAGGTTCGATTACCCAGAATCCTTTGCAAACCTCAAACTTTGGCTAAAAAAAAACACATTTTCCTCAAATTTTGGTGACAGAAAGTTCTGGAATCAGAGAGGAGCCACAAATTTCCTTCCACCCAGCGTTCCTCCAAGTCTCCCGATAAAAATGATACCTCACTTGTGTGGGTAGGCCTAGCGCCCGCGACAGGAAATGCCCCAAAACACAACGTGGACCCATCACATTTTTTGAAAGAAAACAGAGGTGTTTTTTGCAAACGTGCCTACCTGTAGATTTTGGCCTCTAGCTCAGCCGGCACCTAGGTAAACCTACCAAACCTGTGCATTTTTTTAAACTAGAGACCTAGGGGAATCCAAGATCGGGTGACTTTCTGGGGCTCTGACCAGGTTCTGTTACCCAAAATCCTTTGCAAACCGCAAAATTTGGCTAAAAAAACACGTTTTCCTCACATTTTGGTGACAGAAAGTTCTGGAACCAGAGAGGAGCCACAAATTTCCCTCCATCCAGCGTTCCCCCAAGTCTCCCGATAAAAATGATACCTCACTTGTGTGGGTAGGCCTAGCGCCCGCGACAGGAAATGGCCCAAAACACAACGTGGACACATCACATTTTTTCATAGAAAACAGTGCCTACCTGTGGATTTTGGCCTCTAGCTCAGCCGGCACCTGGGGAAACCTAGCAAACCAGCGCATTTTTTAACACTAGAAACCCAGGGGAATCCAAGATGGGGTGACTTGTGGGGCTCTGACCAGGTTCTGTTACCCAGAATATTTTGCAAACCTCAAACTTTGGCTAAAAAAACACATTTTCCTCAAATTTTGGTGACAGAAAGTTCTGATATCAGAGAGGAGCCACAAATTTCCTTCCACCCAGCGTTCCTCCAAGTCTCCCGATAAAAATGATACCTCACTTGTGTGGGTAGGCCTAGCGCCCGCGACAGGAAATGCCCCAAAATGCAACGTGGACCCATCACATTTTTTGAAAGAAAACAGAGGTGTTTTTTGCAAACGTGCCTACCTGTAGATTTTGGCCTCTAGCTCAGCCGGCACCTAGGGAAACCTACCAAACCTGTGCATTTTTTTAAACTAGAGACCTAGGGGAATCCAAGATCGGGTGACTTGTGGGGCTCTGACCAGGTTCTGTTACCCAAAATCCTTTGCAAACCACAAAATTTGGCAAAAAAAACATGTTTTCCTCACATTTTGGTGACAGAAAGTTCTGGAATCAGAGAGGAGCCGCAAATTGCCCTCCATCCAGCGTTCCCCCAAGTCTCCCGATAAAAATGATACCTCACTTGTGTGGGTAGGCCTAGCGCCTGCGACAGGAAATGGCCCAAAACACAACGTGGACACATCACATTTTTTCATAGAAAACAGTGCCTACCTGTGGATTTTGGCCTCTAGCTCAGCCGGCACCTGGGGAAACCTAGCAAACCAGCGCATTTTTTAAAACTAGAAACCCAGGGGAATCCAAGATGGGGTGACTTGTGGGGCTCTGACCAGGTTCTGTTACCCAGAATCCTTTGCAAACCTCAAACTTTGGCTAAAAAAACACATTTTCCTCAAATTTTGGTGACAGAAAGTTCTGAAATCAGAGAGGAGCCACAAATTTCCTTCCACCCAGCGTTCCCCCAAGTCTCCCGATAAAAATTATACCTCACTTGTGTGGGTAGGCCTAGCGCCCGCGACAGGAAATGCCCCAAAACGCAACGTGGACCCATCACATTTTTTGATAGAAAACAGAGGTGTTTTTTGCAAACGTGCCTACCTGTAGATTTTGGCCTCTAGCTCAGCCGGCATCTAGGGAAACCTACCAAACCTGTGCATTTTTTAAAACTAGAGACCTAGGGGAATCCAAGATCGGGTGACTTTTGGGGCTCTGACCAGGTTCTGTTACCCAAAATCCTTTTCAAACCGCAAAATTTCGCTAAAAAAACAAGTTTTCCTCATATTTTGGTGACAGAAAGTTCTGGAACCAGAGAGGATCCACATATTTCCCTCCATCCAGCGTTCCCCCAAGTCTCCCGATAAAAATGATACCTCACTTGTGTGGGTAGGCCTAGCGCCCGCGACAGGAAATGCCCCAAAACGCAACGTGGACCCATCACATTTTTTGAAAGAAAACAGAGGTGTTTTTTGCAAACGTGCCTACCTGTAGATTTTGGCCTCTAGCTCAGCCGGCACCTAGGGAAACCTACCAAACCTGTGCATTTTTTTAAACTAGAGACCTAGGGGAATCCAAGATCGGGTGACTTGTGGGGCTCTGACCAGGTTCTGTTACCCAAAATCCTTTGCAAAACGCAAAATTTGGCAAAAAAACCACGTTTTCCTCACATTTTGGTGACAGAAAGTTCTGGAATCAGAGAGGAGCCACAAATTTCCCTCCATCCAGCGTTCCCCCAAGTCTCCCGATAAAAATGATACCTCACTTGTGTGGGTAGGCCTAGCGCCCGCGACAGGAAATGGCCCAAAACACAACGTGGACACATCACATTTTTTCATAGAAAACAGTGCCTACCTGTGGATTTTGGCCTCTAGCTCAGCCGGCACCTGGGGAAACATAGCAAACCAGCGCATTTTTTAAAACTAGAAACCCAGGAGAATCCAAGATGGGGTGACTTGTGGGGCTCTGACCAGGTTCTGTTACCCAGAATCCTTTGCAAACCTCAAACTTTGGCTAAAAAAACACATTTTCCTCAAATTTTGGTGACAGAAAGTTCTGAAATCAGAGAGGAGCCACAAATTTCCTTCCACCCAGCGTTCCCCCAAGTCTCCCGATAAAAATTATACCTCACTTGTGTGGGTAGGCCTAGCGCCCGCGACAGGAAATGCCCCAAAACGCAACGTGGACCCATCACATTTTTTGAAAGAAAACAGAGGTGTTTTTTGCAAACGTGCCTACCTGTAGATTTTGGACTCTAGCTCAGCCGGCACCTAGGGAAACCGACCAAACCTGTGCATTTTTTAAAACTAGAGACCTAGGGGAATCCAAGATTGGGTGACTTGTGGGGCTCTGACCAGGTTCTGTTACCCAAAATCCTTTGCAAACCACAAAATTTCGCTAAAAAAACACGTTTTCCTCATATTTTGGTGACAGAAAGTTCTGGAACCAGAGAGGAGCCACATATTTCCCTCCATCCAGCGTTCCCCCAAGTCTCCCGATAAAAATGATACCTCACTTGTGTGGGTAGGCCTAGCGCCCGCGACAGGAAATGCCCCAAAACGCAACGTGGACCCATCACATTTTTTTAAAGAAAACAGAGGTGTTTTTTGCAAACGTGCCTACCTGTAGATTTTGGCCTCTAGCTCAGCCGGCACCTAGGGAAACCTACCAAACCTGTGCATTTTTTAAAACTAGAGACCTAGGGGAATCCAAGATCGGGTGACTTGTGGGGCTCTGACCAGGTTCTGTTACCCAAAATCCTTTGCAAACCGAAAAATTTGGCTAAAAAAACACGTTTTCCTCATATTTTGGTGACAGAAAGTTCTGGAACCAGAGAGGAGCCACATATTTCCCTCCATCCAGCGTTCCCCCAAGTCTCCCGATAAAAATGATACCTCACTTGTGTGGGTAGGCCTAGCGCCCGCGACAGGAAATGCCCCAAAACGCAACGTGGACCCATCACATTTTTTGAAAGAAAACAGAGGTGTTTTTTGCAAACGTGCCTACCTGTAGATTTTGGCCTCTAGCTCAGCTGGCACCTAGGGAAACCTACCAAACCTGTGCATTTTTTAAAACTAGAGACCTAGGGGAATCCAAGATTGGGTGACTTGTGGGGCTCTGACCAGGTTCTGTTACCCAAAATCCTTTGCAAACCGCAAAACTTGGCTAAAAAAACACGTTTTCCTCATATTTTGGTGACAGAAAGTTCTGGAACCAGAGAGGAGCCACAAATTTCCCTCCATCCAGCGTTCCTCCAAGTCTCCCGATAAAAATGATACCTCACTTGTGTGGGTAGGCCTAGCGCCCGCGACAGGAAATGGCCCAAAACACAACGTGGACACATAACATTTTTTCATAGAAAACAGTGCCTACCTGTGGATTTTGGCCTCTAGCTCAGCCGGCACCTGAGGAAACCTAGCAAACCAGCGCATTTTTTAAAACTAGAAACCCAGGGGAATCCAAGATGGGGTGACTTGTGGGGCTCTGACCAGGTTCTGTTACCCAAAATCCTTTGCAAACCGCTAAATTTGGCTAAAAAAACACGTTTTCCTCATATTTTGGTGACAGAAAGTTCTGGAACCAGAGAGGAGCCACATATTTCCCTCCATCCAGCGTTCCCCCAAGTCTCCCGATAAAAATGATACCTCACTTGTGTGGGTAGGCCTAGCGCCCGCGACAGGAAATGCCCCAAAACGCAACGTGGACCCATCACATTTTTTGAAAGAAAACAGAGGTGTTTTTTGCAAACGTGCCTACCTGTAGATTTTGGCCTCTAGCTCAGCTGGCACCTAGGGAAACCTACCAAACCTGTGCATTTTTTAAAACTAGAGACCTAGGGGAATCCAAGATTGGGTGACTTGTGGGGCTCTGACCAGGTTCTGTTACCCAAAATCCTTTGCAAACCGCAAAACTTGGCTAAAAAAACACGTTTTCCTCATATTTTGGTGACAGAAAGTTCTGGAACCAGAGAGGAGCCACAAATTTCCCTCCATCCAGCGTTCCTCCAAGTCTCCCGATAAAAATGATACCTCACTTGTGTGGGTAGGCCTAGCGCCCGCGACAGGAAATGGCCCAAAACACAACGTGGACACATAACATTTTTTCATAGAAAACAGTGCCTACCTGTGGATTTTGGCCTCTAGCTCAGCCGGCACCTGAGGAAACCTAGCAAACCAGCGCATTTTTTAAAACTAGAAACCCAGGGGAATCCAAGATGGGGTGACTTGTGGGGCTCTGACCAGGTTCTGTTACCCAGAATCCTTTGCAAACCTCAAACTTTGGCTAAAAAAACACATTTTCCTCAAAGTTTGGTGACAGAAAGTTCTGAAATCAGAGAGGAGCCACAAATTTCCTTCCACCCAGCGTTCCCCCAAGTCTCCCGATAAAAATGATACCTCACTTGTGTGGGTAGGCCTAGCGCCCGCGACAGGAAATGCCCCAAAACGCAACGTGGACCCATCACATTTTTTGAAAGAAAACAGAGGTGTTTTTTGCAAACGTGCCTACCTGTAGATTTTGGCCTCTAGCTCAGCCGGCACCTAGGTAAACCTACCAAACCTGTGCATTTTTTTAAACTAGAGACCTAGGGGAATCCAAGATCGGGTGACTTTCTGGGGCTCTGACCAGGTTCTGTTACCCAAAATCCTTTGCAAAACGCAAAATTTGGCTAAAAAAACACGTTTTCCTCACATTTTGGTGAAAGAAAGTTCTGGAATCAGAGGGGAGCCACAAATTTCCCTCCATCCAGCGCTCCCCCAAGTCTCCCTTTAAAAATTATACCTCACTTGTGTGGGTAGGCCTAGCGCCCGCGACAGGAAATGGCCCAAAACACAACGTGGACACATCACATTTTTTCATAGAAAACAGTGCCTACCTGTGGATTTTGGCCTCTAGCTCAGCCGGCACCTGGGGAAACCTAGCAAACCAGCGCATTTTTTAACACTAGAAACCCAGGGGAATCCAAGATGGGGTGACTTGTGGGGCTCTGACCAGGTTGTGTTACCCAGAATCCTTTGCAAACCTCAAACTTTGGCTAAAAAAAAACACATTTTCCTCAAATTTTGGTGACAGAAAGTTCTGGAATCAGAGAGGAGTCACAAATTTCCTTCCACCCAGCGTTCCTCCAAGTCTCCCGATAAAAATGATACCTCACTTGTGTGGGTAGGCCTAGCGCCCGCGACAGGAAATGCCCCAAAACGCAACGTGGACCCATCACATTTTTTGAAAGAAAACAGAGGTGTTTTTTTGCAAACGTGCCTACCTGTAGATTTTGGCCTCTAGCTCAGCCGGCACCTAGGTAAACCTACCAAACCTGTGCATTCTTTTAAACTAGAGACCTAGGGGAATCCAAGATCGGGTGACTTGTGGGGCTCTGACCAGGTTCTGTTACCCAAAATCCTTTGCAAAACGCAAAATATGGCAAAAAAAACACGTTTTCCTCACATTTTGGTGACAGAAAGTTCTGGAACCAGAGAGGAGCCACAAATTTCCCTCCATCCAGCGTTCCCCCAAGTCTCCCGATAAAAATGATACCTCACTTGTGTGGGTAGGCCTAGCGCCCGCGACAGGAAATGGCCCAAAACACAACGTGGACACATCACATTTTTTCATAGAAAACAGTGCCTACCTGTGGATTTTGGCCTCTAGCTCAGCCGGCACCTGGGGAAACCTAGCAAACCAGCGCATTTTTTAACACTAGAAACCCAGGGGAATCCAAGATGGGGTGACTTGTGGGGCTCTGACCAGGTTCTGTTACCCAGAATATTTTGCAAACCTCAAACTTTGGCTAAAAAAACACATTTTCCTCAAATTTTGGTGACAGAAAGTTCTGATATCAGAGAGGAGCCACAAATTTCCTTCCACCCAGCGTTCCTCCAAGTCTCCCGATAAAAATGATACCTCACTTGTGTGGGTAGGCCTAGCGCCCGCGACAGGAAATGCCCCAAAATGCAACGTGGACCCATCACATTTTTTGAAAGAAAACAGAGGTGTTTTTTGCAAACGTGCCTACCTGTAGATTTTGGCCTCTAGCTCAGCCGGCACCTAGGGAAACCTACCAAACCTGTGCATTTTTTTAAACTAGAGACCTAGGGGAATCCAAGATCGGGTGACTTGTGGGGCTCTGACCAGGTTCTGTTACCCAAAATCCTTTGCAAACCACAAAATTTGGCAAAAAAAACATGTTTTCCTCACATTTTGGTGACAGAAAGTTCTGGAATCAGAGAGGAGCCGCAAATTGCCCTCCATCCAGCGTTCCCCCAAGTCTCCCGATAAAAATGATACCTCACTTGTGTGGGTAGGCCTAGCGCCCGCGACAGGAAATGGCCCAAAACACAACGTGGACACATCACATTTTTTCATAGAAAACAGTGCCTACCTGTGGATTTTGGCCTCTAGCTCAGCCGGCACCTGGGGAAACCTAGCAAACCAGCGCATTTTTTAAAACTAGAAACCCAGGGGAATCCAAGATGGGGTGACTTGTGGGGCTCTGACCAGGTTCTGTTACCCAGAATCCTTTGCAAACCTCAAACTTTGGCTAAAAAAACACATTTTCCTCAAATTTTGGTGACAGAAAGTTCTGAAATCAGAGAGGAGCCACAAATTTCCTTCCACCCAGCGTTCCCCCAAGTCTCCCGATAAAAATTATACCTCACTTGTGTGGGTAGGCCTAGCGCCCGTGACAGGAAATGCCCCAAAACGCAACGTGGACCCATCACATTTTTTGATAGAAAACAGAGGTGTTTTTTGCAAACGTGCCTACCTGTAGATTTTGGCCTCTAGCTCAGCCGGCATCTAGGGAAACCTACCAAACCTGTGCATTTTTTAAAACTAGAGACCTAGGGGAATCCAAGATCGGGTGACTTTTGGGGCTCTGACCAGGTTCTGTTACCCAAAATCCTTTGCAAACCGCAAAATTTCGCTAAAAAAACAAGTTTTCCTCATATTTTGGTGACAGAAAGTTCTGGAACCAGAGAGGATCCACATATTTCCCTCCATCCAGCGTTCCCCCAAGTCTCCCGATAAAAATGATACCTCACTTGTGTGGGTAGGCCTAGCGCCCGCGACAGGAAATGCCCCAAAACGCAACGTGGACCCATCACATTTTTTGAAAGAAAACAGAGGTGTTTTTTGCAAACGTGCCTACCTGTAGATTTTGGCCTCTAGCTCAGCCGGCACCTAGGGAAACCTACGAAACCTGTGCATTTTTTTAAACTAGAGACCTAGGGGAATCCAAGATCGGGTGACTTGTGGGGCTCTGACCAGGTTCTGTTACCCAAAATCCTTTGCAAAACGCAAAATTTGGCAAAAAAAACACGTTTTCCTCACATTTTGGTGACAGAAAGTTCTGGAATCAGAGAGGAGCCACAAATTTCCCTCCATCCAGCGTTCCCCCAAGTCTCCCGATAAAAATGATACCTCACTTGTGTGGGTAGGCCTAGCGCCCGCGACAGGAAATGGCCCAAAACACAACGTGGACACATCACATTTTTTCATAGAAAACAGTGCCTACCTGTGGATTTTGGCCTCTAGCTCAGCCGGCACCTGGGGAAACCTAGCAAACCAGCGCATTTTTTAAAACTAGAAACCCAGGGGAATCCAAGATGGGGTGACTTGTGGGGCTCTGACCAGGTTCTGTTACCCAGAATCCTTTGCAAACCTCAAACTTTGGCTAAAAAAACACATTTTCCTCAAATTTTGGTGACAGAAAGTTCTGAAATCAGAGAGGAGCCACAAATTTCCTTCCACCCAGCGTTCCCCCAAGTCTCCCGATAAAAATTATACCTCACTTGTGTGGGTAGGCCTAGCGCCCGCGACAGGAAATGCCCCAAAACGCAACGTGGACCCATCACATTTTTTGAAAGAAAACAGAGGTGTTTTTTGCAAACGTGCCTACCTGTAGATTTTGGACTCTAGCTCAGCCGGCACCTAGGGAAACCGACCAAACCTGTGCATTTTTTAAAACTAGAGACCTAGGGGAATCCAAGATTGGGTGACTTGTGGGGCTCTGACCAGGTTCTGTTACCCAAAATCCTTTGCAAACCACAAAATTTCGCTAAAAAAACACGTTTTCCTCATATTTTGGTGACAGAAAGTTCTGGAACCAGAGAGGAGCCACATATTTCCCTCCATCCAGCGTTCCCCCAAGTCTCCCGATAAAAATGATACCTCACTTGTGTGGGTAGGCCTAGCGCCCGCGACAGGAAATGCCCCAAAACGCAACGTGGACCCATCACATTTTTTTAAAGAAAACAGAGGTGTTTTTTGCAAACGTGCCTACCTGTAGATTTTGGCCTCTAGCTCAGCCGGCACCTAGGGAAACCTACCAAACCTGTGCATTTTTTAAAACTAGAGACCTAGGGGAATCCAAGATCGGGTGACTTGTGGGGCTCTGACCAGGTTCTGTTACCCAAAATCCTTTGCAAACCGAAAAATTTGGCTAAAAAAACACGTTTTCCTCATATTTTGGTGACAGAAAGTTCTGGAACCAGAGAGGAGCCACAAATTTCCCTCCATCCAGCGTTTCCCCAAGTTTCCCGATAAAAATGATACCTCACTTGTGTGGGTAGGCCTAGCGCCCGCGACAGGAAATGGCCCAAAACACAACGTGGACACATCACATTT
The DNA here is from genome assembly GCF_031143425.1 of Pleurodeles waltl. Classification (NCBI taxonomy): domain Eukaryota; kingdom Metazoa; phylum Chordata; class Amphibia; order Caudata; family Salamandridae; genus Pleurodeles; species Pleurodeles waltl. The sequence goes on along the minus strand of NC_090449.1, from coordinate 479,145,963 downwards.
TTTCATAGAAAACAGTGCCTACCTGTGGATTTTGGCCTCTAGCTCAGCCGGCACCTGGGGAAACCTAGCAAACCAGCGCATTTGTTAACACTAGAAACCCAGGGGAATCCAAGATGGGGTGACTTGTGGGGCTCTGACCAGGTTCTGTTACCCAGAATCCTTTGCAAACCTCAAACTTTGGCTAAAAAAACAAATTTTTCCTCAAATTTTGGTGACAGAAAGTTCTGAAAACAGAGAGGAGACACAAATTTCCTTCCACCCAGCGTTCCCCCAAGTCTCCCGATAAAAATGATACCTCACTTGTGTGGGTAGGCCTAGCGCCCGCGACAGGAAATGCCCCAAAACGCAACGTGGACCCATCACATTTTTTGAAAGAAAACAGAGGTGTTTTTTGCAAACGTGCCTACCTGTAGATTTTGGCCTCTAGCTCAGCCGGCACCTAGGGAAACCTACCAAACCTGTGCATTTTTTAAAACTAGAGACCTAGGGGAATCCAAGATCGGGTGACTTGTGGGGCTCTGACCAGGTTCTGTTACCCAGAATCCTTTGCAAACCTCAAACTTTGGCTAAAAAAACACATTTTCCTCAAATTTTGGTGACAGAAAGTTCTGAAATCAGAGAGGAGACACAAATTTCCTTCCACCCAGCGTTCCCCCAAGTCTCCCGATAAAAATGATACCTCACTTGTGTGGGTAGGCCTAGCGCCCGCGACAGGAAATGCCCCAAAACGCAACGTGGACCCATCACATTTTTTGAAAGAAAACAGAGGTGTTTTTTGCAAACGTGCCTACCTGTAGATTTTGGCCTCTAGCTCAGCCGGCACCTAGGTAAACCTACCAAACCTGTGCATTTTTTAAAACTAGAGACCTAGGGGAATCCAAGATGGGGTGACTTGTGGGGCTCTGACCAGGTTCTGTTACCCAGAATCCTTTGCAAACCTCAAACTTTGGCTAAAAAAACACATTTTCCTCAAATTTTGGTGACAGAAAGTTCTGAAATCACAGAGGAGCCACAAATTTCCTTCCACCCAGCGTTCCCCCAAGTCTCCCGATAAAAATTATACCTCACTTGTGTGGGTAGGCCTAGCGCCCGCGACAGGAAATGCCCCAAAACGCAAAGTGGACCCATCACATTTTTTGAAAGAAAACAGAGGTGTTTTTTGCAAACGTGCCTACCTGTAGATTTTGGCCTATAGCTCAGCCGGCACCTAGGGAAACCTACCAAACCTGTGCATTTTTTAAAACTAGAGACCTAGGGGAATCCAAGATCGGGTGACTTGTGGGGCTCTGACCAGGTTCTGTTACCCAAAATCCTTTGCAAACCGCTAAATTTGGCTAAAAAAACACGTTTTCCTCATATTTTGGTGACAGAAAGTTCTGGAACCAGAGAGGAGCCACATATTTCCCTCCATCCAGCGTTCCCCCAAGTCTCCCGATAAAAATGATACCTCACTTGTGTGGGTAGGCCTAGCGCCCGCGACAGGAAATGCCCCAAAACGCAACGTGGACCCATCACATTTTTTGAAAGAAAACAGAGGTGTTTTTTGCAAACGTGCCTACCTGTAGATTTTGGCCTCTAGCTCAGCTGGCACCTAGGGAAACCTACCAAACCTGTGCATTTTTTAAAACTAGAGACCTAGGGGAATCCAAGATTGGGTGACTTGTGGGGCTCTGACCAGGTTCTGTTACCCAAAATCCTTTGCAAACCGCAAAACTTGGCTAAAAAAACACGTTTTCCTCATATTTTGGTGACAGAAAGTTCTGGAACCAGAGAGGAGCCACAAATTTCCCTCCATCCAGCGTTCCTCCAAGTCTCCCGATAAAAATGATACCTCACTTGTGTGGGTAGGCCTAGCGCCCGCGACAGGAAATGGCCCAAAACACAACGTGGACACATAACATTTTTTCATAGAAAACAGTGCCTACCTGTGGATTTTGGCCTCTAGCTCAGCCGGCACCTGAGGAAACCTAGCAAACCAGCGCATTTTTTAAAACTAGAAACCCAGGGGAATCCAAGATGGGGTGACTTGTGGGGCTCTGACCAGGTTCTGTTACCCAGAATCCTTTGCAAACCTCAAACTTTGGCTAAAAAAACACATTTTCCTCAAAGTTTGGTGACAGAAAGTTCTGAAATCAGAGAGGAGCCACAAATTTCCTTCCACCCAGCGTTCCCCCAAGTCTCCCGATAAAAATGATACCTCACTTGTGTGGGTAGGCCTAGCGCCCGCGACAGGAAATGCCCCAAAACGCAACGTGGACCCATCACATTTTTTGAAAGAAAACAGAGGTGTTTTTTGCAAACGTGCCTACCTGTAGATTTTGGCCTCTAGCTCAGCCGGCACCTAGGGAAACCTACCAAACCTGTGCATTTTTTAAAACTAGAGACCTAGGGGAATCCAAGATCGGGTGACTTGTGGGGCTCTGACCAGGTTCTGTTACCCAACATCCTTTGCAAACCGCAAAATTTAGCTAAAAAAACACGTTTTCCTCACATTTTGGTGAAAGAAAGTTCTGGAATCAGAGGGGAGCCACAAATTTCCCTCCATCCAGCGCTCCCCCAAGTCTCCCTTTAAAAATGATACCTCACTTGTGTGGGTAGGCCTAGCGCCCGCGACAGGAAATGGCCCAAAACACAACGTGGACACATCACATTTTTTCATAGAAAACAGTGCCTACCTGTGGATTTTGGCCTCTAGCTCAGCCGGCACCTGGGGAAACCTAGCAAACCAGCGCATTTTTTAACACTAGAAACCCAGGGGAATCCAAGATGGGGTGACTTGTGGGGCTCTGACCAGGTTGTGTTACCCAGAATCCTTTGCAAACCTCAAACTTTGGCTAAAAAAAACACATTTTCCTCAAATTTTGGTGACAGAAAGTTCTGGAATCAGAGAGGAGCCACAAATTTCCTTCAACCCAGCGTTCCTCCAAGTCTCCCGATAAAAATTATACCTCACTTGTGTGGGTAGGCCTAGCGCCCGCGACAGGAAATGCCCCAAAACGCAACGTGGACCCATCACATTTTTTTAAAGAAAACAGAGGTGTTTTTTGCAAACGTGCCTACCTGTAGATTTTGGCCTCTAGCTCAGCCGGCACCTAGGTAAACCTACCAAACCTGTGCATTTTTTTAAACTAGAGACCTAGGGGAATCCAAGATCGGGTGACTTGTGGGGCTCTGACCAGGTTCTGTTACCCAAAATCCTTTGCAAAACGCAAAATATGGCAAAAAAAAACACATTTTCCTCACATTTTGGTGACAGAAAGTTCTGGAATCAGAGAGGAGCCACAAATTTCCCTCCATCCAGCGTTCCCCCAAGTCTCCCGATAAAAATGATACCTCACTTGTGTGGGTAGGCCTAGCGCCCGCGACAGGATATGGCCCAAAACACAACGTGGACACATCACATTTTTTCATAGAAAACAGAGGTGTTTTTTGCAAACGTGCCTACCTGTAGATTTTGGCCTCTAGCTCAGCCGGCACCTAGGTAAACCTACCAAACCTGTGCATTTTTTTAAACTAGAGACCTAGGGGAATCCAAGATCGGGGGACTTTCTGGGGCTCTGACCAGGTTCTGTTACCCAAAATCCTTTGCAAACCGCAAAATTTGGCTAAAAAAACACGTTTTCCTCACATTTTGGTGACAGAAAGTTCTGGAACCAGAGAGGAGCCACAAATTTCCCTCCATCCAGCGTTCCCCCAAGTCTCCCGATAAAAATGATACCTCACTTGTGTGGGTAGGCCTAGCGCCCGCGACAGGAAATGGCCCAAAACACAACGTGGACACATCACATTTTTTCATAGAAAACAGTGCCTACCTGTGGATTTTGGCCTCTAGCTCAGCCGGCACCTGGGGAAACCTAGCAAACCAGCGCATTTTTTAACACTAGAAACCCAGGGGAATCCAAGATGCGGTGACTTGTGGGGCTCTGACCAGGTTCGATTACCCAGAATCCTTTGCAAACCTCAAACTTTGGCTAAAAAAAAACACATTTTCCTCAAATTTTGGTGACAGAAAGTTCTGGAATCAGAGAGGAGCCACAAATTTCCTTCCACCCAGCGTTCCTCCAAGTCTCCCGATAAAAATGATACCTCACTTGTGTGGGTAGGCCTAGCGCCCGCGACAGGAAATGCCCCAAAACGCAACGTGGACCCATCACATTTTTTGAAAGAAAACAGAGGTGTTTTTTGCAAACGTGCCTACCTGTAGATTTTGGCCTCTAGCTCAGCCGGCACCTAGGTAAACCTACCAAACCTGTGCATTTTTTTAAACTAGAGACCTAGGGGAATCCAAGATCGGGTGACTTTCTGGGGCTCTGACCAGGTTCTGTTACCCAAAATCCTTTGCAAACCGCAAAATTTGGCTAAAAAAACACGTTTTCCTCACATTTTGGTGACAGAAAGTTCTGGAACCAGAGAGGAGCCACAAATTTCCCTCCATCCAGCGTTCCCCCAAGTCTCCCGATAAAAATGATACCTCACTTGTGTGGGTAGGCCTAGCGCCCGCGACAGGAAATGGCCCAAAACACAACGTGGACACATCACATTTTTTCATAGAAAACAGTGCCTACCTGTGGATTTTGGCCTCTAGCTCAGCCGGCACCTGGGGAAACCTAGCAAACCAGCGCATTTTTTAACACTAGAAACCCAGGGGAATCCAAGATGGGGTGACTTGTGGGGCTCTGACCGGGTTCTGTTACCCAGAATATTTTGCAAACCTCAAACTTTGGCTAAAAAAACACATTTTCCTCAAATTTTGGTGACAGAAAGTTCTGATATCAGAGAGGAGCCACAAATTTCCTTCCACCCAGCGTTCCTCCAAGTCTCCCGATAAAAATGATACCTCACTTGTGTGGGTAGGCCTAGCGCCCGCGACAGGAAATGCCCCAAAACGCAACGTGGACCCATCACATTTTTTGAAAGAAAACAGAGGTGTTTTTTGCAAACGTGCCTACCTGTAGATTTTGGCCTCTAGCTCAGCCGGCAGCTAGGTAAACCTACCAAACCTGGGCATTTTTTTAAACTATAGACCTAGGGGAATCCAAGATCGGGTGACTTGTGGGGCTCTGACCAGGTTCTGTTACCCAAAATCCTTTGCAAAACGCAAAATTTGGCAAAAAAAAACACGTTTTCCTCACATTTTGGTGACAGAAAGTTCTGGAATCAGAGAGGAGCCACAAATTTCCCTCCATCCAGCGTTCCCCCAAGTCTCCCGATAAAAATGATACCTCACTTGTGTGGGTAGGCCTAGCGCCCGCGACAGGAAATGGCCCAAAACACAACGTGGACACATCACATTTTTTCATAGAAAACAGTGCCTACCTGTGGATTTTGGCCTCTAGCTCAGCCGGCACCTGGGGAAACCTAGCAAACCAGCGCATTTTTTAAAACTAGAAACCCAGGGGAATCCAAGATGGGGTGACTTGTGGGGCTCTGACCAGGTTCTGTTACCCAGAATCCTTTGCAAACCTCAAACTTTGGCTAAAAAAACACATTTTCCTCAAATTTTGGTGACAGAAAGTTCTGAAATCAGAGAGGAGCCACAAATTTCCTTACACCCAGCGTTCCCCCAAGTCTCCCGATAAACATTATACCTCACTTGTGTGGGTAGGCCTAGCGCCCGCGACAAGAAATGCCCCAAAACGCAACGTGGACCCATCACATTTTTTGAAAGAAAACAGAGGTGTTTTTTGCAAACGTGCCTACCTGTAGATTTTGGCCTCTAGCTCAGCCGGCACCTAGGGAAACCTACCAAACCTGTGCATTTTTTTAAACTAGAGACCTAGGGGAATCCAAGATCGGGTGACTTGTGGGGCTCTGACCAGGTTCTGTTACCCAAAATCCTTTGCAAACTCAAAATTTGGCAAAAAAAACATGTTTTCCTCACATTTTGGTGACAGAAAGTTCTGGAATCAGAGAGGAGCCGCAAATTGCCCTCCATCCAGCGTTCCCCCAAGTCTCCCGATAAAAATGATACCTCACTTGTGTGGGTAGGCCTAGCGCCCGCGACAGGAAATGGCCCAAAACACAACGTGGACACATCACATTTTTTCATAGAAAACAGTGCCTACCTGTGGATTTTGGCCTCTAGCTCAGCCGGCACCTGGGGAAACCTAGCAAACCAGCGCATTTTTTAAAACTAGAAACCCAGGGGAATCCAAGATGGGGTGACTTGTGGGGCTCTGACCAGGTTCTGTTACCCAGAATCCTTTGCAAACCTCAAACTTTGGCTAAAAAAACACATTTTCCTCAAATTTTGGTGACAGAAAGTTCTGAAATCAGAGAGGAGCCACAAATTTCCTTCCACCCAGCGTTCCCCCAAGTCTCCCGATAAAAATGATACCTCACTTGTGTGGGTAGGCCTAGCGCCCGCGACAGGAAATGCCCCAAAACGCAACGTGGACCCATCACATTTTTTTAAAGAAAACAGAGGTGTTTTTTGCAAACGTGCCTACCTGTAGATTTTGGCCTCTAGCTCAGCCGGCACCTAGGGAAACCTACCAAACCTGTGCATTTTTTAAAACTAGAGACCTAGGGGAATCCAAGATCGGGTGACTTGTGGGGCTCTGACCAGGTTCTGTTACCCAAAATCCTTTGCAAACTGCAAAATTTGGCTAAAAAAACACGTTTTCCTCATATTTTGGTGACAGAAAGTTCTGGAACCAGAGAGGAGCCACAAATTTCCCTCCATCCAGCGTTCCCCCAAGTCTCCCGATAAAAATGATACCTCACTTGTGTGGGTAGGCCTAGCGCCCGCGACAGGAAATGGCCCAAAACACAACGTGGACACATCACATTTTTTCATAGAAAACAGTGCCTACCTGTGGATTTTGGCCTCTAGCTCAGCCGGCACCTGGGGAAACCTAGCAAACCAGCGCATTTTTTAAAACTAGAAACCCAGGGGAATCCAAGATGGGGTGACTTGTGGGGCTCTGACCAGGTTCTGTTACCCAGAATCCTTTGCAAACCTCAAACTTTGGCTAAAAAAACACATTTTCCTCAAATTTTGGTGACAGAAAGTTCTGAAATCAGAGAGGAGCCACAAATTTCCTTCCACCCAGCGTTCCCCCAAGTCTCCCGATAAAAATTATACCTCACTTGTGTGGGTAGGCCTAGCGCCCGCGACAGGAAATGCCCCAAAACGCAACGTGGACCCATCACATTTTTTGATAGAAAACAGAGGTGTTTTTTGCAAACGTGCCTACCTGTAGATTTTGGCCTCTAGCTCAGCCGGCATCTAGGGAAACCTACCAAACCTGTGCATTTTTTAAAACTAGAGACCTAGGGGAATCCAAGATCGGGTGACTTTTGGGGCTCTGACCAGGTTCTGTTACCCAAAATCCTTTGCAAACCGCAAAATTTCGCTAAAAAAACAAGTTTTCCTCATATTTTGGTGACAGAAAGTTCTGGAACCAGAGAGGATCCACATATTTCCCTCCATCCAGCGTTCCCCCAAGTCTCCCAATAAAAATGATACCTCACTTGTGTGGGTAGGCCTAGCGCCCGCGACAGGAAATGCTCCAAAACGCAACGTGGACCCATCACATTTTTTGAAAGAAAACAGAGGTGTTTTTTGCAAACGTGCCTACCTGTAGATTTTGGCCTCTAGCTCAGCCGGCACCTAGGGAAACCTACCAAACCTGTGCATTTTTTAAAACTAGAGACCTAGGGGAATCCAAGATCGGGTGACTTGTGGGGCTCTGACCAGGTTCTGTTACCCAAAATCCTTTGCAAACTGCAAAATTTGGCTAAAAAAACACGTTTTCCTCATATTTTGGTGACAGAAAGTTCTGGAACCAGAGAGGAGCCACAAATTTCCCTCCATCCAGCGTTCCCCCAAGTCTCCCGATAAAAATGATACCTCACTTGTGTGGGTAGGCCTAGCGCCCGCGACAGGAAATGGCCCAAAACACAACGTGGACACATCACATTTTTTCATAGAAAACAGTGCCTACCTGTGGATTTTGGCCTCTAGCTCAGCCGGCACCTGGGGAAACCTAGCAAACCAGCGCATTTTTTAAAACTAGAAACCCAGGGGAATCCAAGATGGGGTGACTTGTGGGGCTCTGACCAGGTTCTGTTACCCAGAATCCTTTGCAAACCTCAAACTTTGGCTAACAAAACACATTTTCCTCAAATTTTGGTGACAGAAAGTTCTGAAATCAGAGAGGAGCCACAAATTTCCTTCCACCCAGCGTTCCCCCAAGTCTCCCGATAAAAATTATACCTCACTTGTGTGGGTAGGCCTAGCGCCCGCGACAGGAAATGCCCCAAAACGCAACGTGGACCCATCACATTTTTTGATAGAAAACAGAGGTGTTTTTTGCAAACGTGCCTACCTGTAGATTTTGGCCTCTAGCTCAGCCGGCATCTAGGGAAACCTACCAAACCTGTGCATTTTTTAAAACTAGAGACCTAGGGGAATCCAAGATCGGGTGACTTTTGGGGCTCTGACCAGGTTCTGTTACCCAAAATCCTTTGCAAACCGCAAAATTTCGCTAAAAAAACAAGTTTTCCTCATATTTTGGTGACAGAAAGTTCTGGAACCAGAGAGGATCCACATATTTCCCTCCATCCAGCGTTCCCCCAAGTCTCCCAATAAAAATGATACCTCACTTGTGTGGGTAGGCCTAGCGCCCGCGACAGGAAATGCTCCAAAACGCAACGTGGACCCATCACATTTTTTGAAAGAAAACAGAGGTGTTTTTTGCAAACGTGCCTACCTGTAGATTTTGGCCTCTAGCTCAGCCGGCACCTAGGTAAACCTACCAAACCTGTGCATTTTTTTAAACTAGAGACCTAGGGGAATCCAAGATCGGGTGACTTGTGGGGCTCTGACCAGGTTCTGTTACCCAAAATCCTTTGCAAAACGCAAAACTTGGCTAAAAAAACACGTTTTCCTCATATTTTGGTGACAGAAAGTTCTGGAACCAGAGAGGAGCCACAAATTTCCCTCCATCCAGCGTTCCTCCATGTCTCCCGATAAAAATGATACCTCACTTGTGTGGGTAGGCCTAGCGCCCGCGACAGGAAATGGCCCAAAACACAACGTGGACACATAACATTTTTTCATAGAAAACAGTGCCTACCTGTGGATTTTGGCCTCTAGCTCAGCCGGCACCTGAGGAAACCTAGCAAACCAGCGCATTTTTTAAAACTAGAAACCCAGGGGAATCCAAGATGGGGTGACTTGTGGGGCTCTGACCAGGTTCTGTTACCCAGAATCCTTTGCAAACCTCAAACTTTGGCTAAAAAAACACATTTTCCTCAAAGTTTGGTGACAGAAAGTTCTGAAATCAGAGAGGAGCCACAAATTTCCTTCCACCCAGCGTTCCCCCAAGTCTCCCGATAAAAATGATACCTCACTTGTGTGGGTAGGCCTAGCGCCCGCGACAGGAAATGCCCCAAAACGCAACGTGGACCCATCACATTTTTTGAAAGAAAACAGAGGTGTTTTTTGCAAACGTGCCTACCTGTAGATTTTGGCCTCTAGCTCAGCCGGCACCTAGGGAAACCTACCAAACCTGTGCATTTTTTAAAACTAGAGACCTAGGGGAATCCAAGATCGGGTGACTTGTGGGGCTCTGACCAGGTTCTGTTACCCAACATCCTTTGCAAACCGCAAAATTTAGCTAAAAAAACACGTTTTCCTCACATTTTGGTGACAGAAAGTTCTGAAATCAGAGAGGAGCCACAAATTTCCTTCCACCCAGCGTTCCCCCAAGTCTCCCGATAAAAATGATACCTCACTTGTGTGGGTAGGCCTAGCGCCCGCGACAGGAAATGCCCCAAAACGCAACGTGGACCCATCACATTTTTTTAAAGAAAACAGAGGTGTTTTTTGCAAACGTGCCTACCTGTAGATTTTGGCCTCTAGCTCAGCCGGCACCTAGGGAAACCTACCAAACCTGTGCATTTTTTAAAACTAGAGACCTAGGGGAATCCAAGATCGGGTGACTTGTGGGGCTCTGACCAGGTTCTGTTACCCAAAATCCTTTGCAAACTGCAAAATTTGGCTAAAAAAACACGTTTTCCTCATATTTTGGTGACAGAAAGTTCTGGAACCAGAGAGGAGCCACAAATTTCCCTCCATCCAGCGTTCCCCCAAGTCTCCCGATAAAAATGATACCTCACTTGTGTGGGTAGGCCTAGCGCCCGCGACAGGAAATGGCCCAAAACACAACGTGGACACATCACATTTTTTCATAGAAAACAGTGCCTACCTGTGGATTTTGGCCTCTAGCTCAGCCGGCACCTGGGGAAACCTAGCAAACCAGCGCATTTTTTAAAACTAGAAACCCAGGGGAATCCAAGATGGGGTGACTTGTGGGGCTCTGACCAGGTTCTGTTACCCAGAATCCTTTGCAAACCTCAAACTTTGGCTAAAAAAACACATTTTCCTCAAATTTTGGTGACAGAAAGTTCTGAAATCAGAGAGGAGCCACAAATTTCCTTCCACCCAGCGTTCCCCCAAGTCTCCCGATAAAAATTATACCTCACTTGTGTGGGTAGGCCTAGCGCCCGCGACAGGAAATGCCCCAAAACGCAACGTGGACCCATCACATTTTTTGATAGAAAACAGAGGTGTTTTTTGCAAACGTGCCTACCTGTAGATTTTGGCCTCTAGCTCAGCCGGCATCTAGGGAAACCTACCAAACCTGTGCATTTTTTAAAACTAGAGACCTAGGGGAATCCAAGATCGGGTGACTTTTGGGGCTCTGACCAGGTTCTGTTACCCAAAATCCTTTGCAAACCGCAAAATTTCGCTAAAAAAACAAGTTTTCCTCATATTTTGGTGACAGAAAGTTCTGGAACCAGAGAGGATCCACATATTTCCCTCCATCCAGCGTTCCCCCAAGTCTCCCAATAAAAATGATACCTCACTTGTGTGGGTAGGCCTAGCGCCCGCGACAGGAAATGCTCCAAAACGCAACGTGGACCCATCACATTTTTTGAAAGAAAACAGAGGTGTTTTTTGCAAACGTGCCTACCTGTAGATTTTGGCCTCTAGCTCAGCCGGCACCTAGGGAAACCTACCAAACCTGTGCATTTTTTAAAACTAGAGACCTAGGGGAATCCAAGATCGGGTGACTTGTGGGGCTCTGACCAGGTTCTGTTACCCAAAATCCTTTGCAAACTGCAAAATTTGGCTAAAAAAACACGTTTTCCTCATATTTTGGTGACAGAAAGTTCTGGAACCAGAGAGGAGCCACAAATTTCCCTCCATCCAGCGTTCCCCCAAGTCTCCCGATAAAAATGATACCTCACTTGTGTGGGTAGGCCTAGCGCCCGCGACAGGAAATGGCCCAAAACACAACGTGGACACATCACATTTTTTCATAGAAAACAGTGCCTACCTGTGGATTTTGGCCTCTAGCTCAGCCGGCACCTGGGGAAACCTAGCAAACCAGCGCATTTTTTAAAACTAGAAACCCAGGGGAATCCAAGATGGGGTGACTTGTGGGGCTCTGACCAGGTTCTGTTACCCAGAATCCTTTGCAAACCTCAAACTTTGGCTAACAAAACACATTTTCCTCAAATTTTGGTGACAGAAAGTTCTGAAATCAGAGAGGAGCCACAAATTTCCTTCCACCCAGCGTTCCCCCAAGTCTCCCGATAAAAATTATACCTCACTTGTGTGGGTAGGCCTAGCGCCCGCGACAGGAAATGCCCCAAAACGCAACGTGGACCCATCACATTTTTTGATAGAAAACAGAGGTGTTTTTTGCAAACGTGCCTACCTGTAGATTTTGGCCTCTAGCTCAGCCGGCATCTAGGGAAACCTACCAAACCTGTGCATTTTTTAAAACTAGAGACCTAGGGGAATCCAAGATCGGGTGACTTTTGGGGCTCTGACCAGGTTCTGTTACCCAAAATCCTTTGCAAACCGCAAAATTTCGCTAAAAAAACAAGTTTTCCTCATATTTTGGTGACAGAAAGTTCTGGAACCAGAGAGGATCCACATATTTCCCTCCATCCAGCGTTCCCCCAAGTCTCCCAATAAAAATGATACCTCACTTGTGTGGGTAGGCCTAGCGCCCGCGACAGGAAATGCTCCAAAACGCAACGTGGACCCATCACATTTTTTGAAAGAAAACAGAGGTGTTTTTTGCAAACGTGCCTACCTGTAGATTTTGGCCTCTAGCTCAGCCGGCACCTAGGTAAACCTACCAAACCTGTGCATTTTTTTAAACTAGAGACCTAGGGGAATCCAAGATCGGGTGACTTGTGGGGCTCTGACCAGGTTCTGTTACCCAAAATCCTTTGCAAAACGCAAAACTTGGCTAAAAAAACACGTTTTCCTCATATTTTGGTGACAGAAAGTTCTGGAACCAGAGAGGAGCCACAAATTTCCCTCCATCCAGCGTTCCTCCATGTCTCCCGATAAAAATGATACCTCACTTGTGTGGGTAGGCCTAGCGCCCGCGACAGGAAATGGCCCAAAACACAACGTGGACACATAACATTTTTTCATAGAAAACAGTGCCTACCTGTGGATTTTGGCCTCTAGCTCAGCCGGCACCTGAGGAAACCTAGCAAACCAGCGCATTTTTTAAAACTAGAAACCCAGGGGAATCCAAGATGGGGTGACTTGTGGGGCTCTGACCAGGTTCTGTTACCCAGAATCCTTTGCAAACCTCAAACTTTGGCTAAAAAAACACATTTTCCTCAAAGTTTGGTGACAGAAAGTTCTGAAATCAGAGAGGAGCCACAAATTTCCTTCCACCCAGCGTTCCCCCAAGTCTCCCGATAAAAATGATACCTCACTTGTGTGGGTAGGCCTAGCGCCCGCGACAGGAAATGCCCCAAAACGCAACGTGGACCCATCACATTTTTTGAAAGAAAACAGAGGTGTTTTTTGCAAACGTGCCTACCTGTAGATTTTGGCCTCTAGCTCAGCCGGCACCTAGGGAAACCTACCAAACCTGTGCATTTTTTAAAACTAGAGACCTAGGGGAATCCAAGATCGGGTGACTTGTGGGGCTCTGACCAGGTTCTGTTACCCAACATCCTTTGCAAACCGCAAAATTTAGCTAAAAAAACACGTTTTCCTCACATTTTGGTGAAAGAAAGTTCTGGAATCAGAGGGGAGCCACAAATTTCCCTCCATCCAGCGCTCCCCCAAGTCTCCCTTTAAAAATGATACCTCACTTGTGTGGGTAGGCCTAGCGCCCGCGACAGGAAATGGCCCAAAACACAACGTGGACACATCACATTTTTTCATAGAAAACAGTGCCTACCTGTGGATTTTGGCCTCTAGCTCAGCCGGCACCTGGGGAAACCTAGCAAACCAGCGCATTTTTTAACACTAGAAACCCAGGGGAATCCAAGATGGGGTGACTTGTGGGGCTCTGACCAGGTTCTGTTACCCAGAATCCTTTGCAAACCTCAAACTTTGGCTAAAAAAAAACACATTTTCCTCAAATTTTGGTGACAGAAAGTTCTGGAATCAGAGAGGAGCCACAAATTTCCTTCCACCCAGCGTTCGTCCAAGTCTCCCGATAAAAATGATACCTCACTTGTGTGGGTAGGCCTAGCGCCCGCGACAGGAAATGCCCCAAAACGCAACGTGGACCCATCACATTTTTTTAAAGAAAACAGAGGTGTTTTTTGCAAACGTGCCTACCTGTAGATTTTGGCCTCTAGCTCAGCCGGCACCTAGGTAAACCTACCAAACCTGTGCATTTTTTTAAACTAGAGACCTAGGGGAATCCAAGATCGGGTGACTTGTGGGGCTCTGACCAGGTTCTGTTACCCAAAATCCTTTGCAAAACGCAAAATATGGCAAAAAAAACAAGTTTTCCTCATATTTTGGTGACAGAAAGTTCTGGAATCAGAGAGGATCCACATATTTCCCTCCATCCAGCGTTCCCCCAAGTCTCCCGATAAAAATGATACCTCACTTGTGTGGGTAGGCCTAGCGCCCGCGATAGGATATGGCCCAAAACACAACGTGGACACATCACATTTTTTCATAGAAAACAGAGGTGTTTTTTGCAAACGTGCCTACCTGTAGATTTTGGCCTCTAGCTCAGCCGGCACCTAGGTAAACCTACCAAACCTGTGCATTTTTTTAAACTAGAGACCTAGGGGAATCCAAGATCGGGGGACTTTCTGGGGCTCTGACCAGGTTCTGTTACCCAAAATCCTTTGCAAACCGCAAAATTTGGCTAAAAAAACACGTTTTCCTCACATTTTGGTGACAGAAAGTTCTGGAACCAGAGAGGAGCCACAAATTTCCCTCCATCCAGCGTTCCCCCAAGTCTCCCGATAAAAATGATACCTCACTTGTGTGGGTAGGCCTAGCGCCCGCGACAGGAAATGGCCCAAAACACAACGTGGACACATCACATTTTTTCATAGAAAACAGTGCCTACCTGTGGATTTTGGCCTCTAGCTCAGCCGGCACCTGGGGAAACCTAGCAAACCAGCGCATTTTTTAAAACTAGAAACCCAGGGGAATCCAAGATGCGGTGACTTGTGGGGCTCTGACCAGGTTCGATTACCCAGAATCCTTTGCAAACCTCAAACTTTGGCTAAAAAAACAAATTTTCCTCAAATTTTGGTGACAGAAAGTTCTGGAATCAGAGAGGAGCCACAAATTTCCTTCCACCCAGCGTTCCTCCAAGTCTCCCGATAAAAATGATACCTCACTTGTGTGGGTAGGCCTAGCGCCCGCGACAGGAAATGCCCCAAAACGCAACGTGGACCCATCACATTTTTTGAAAGAAAACAGAGGTGTTTTTTGCAAACGTGCCTACCTGTAGATTTTGGCCTCTAGCTCAGCCGGCACCTAGGTAAACCTACCAAACCTGTGCATTTTTTTAAACTAGAGACCTAGGGGAATCCAAGATCGGGTGACTTTCTGGGGCTCTGACCAGGTTCTGTTACCCAAAATCCTTTGCAAACCGCAAAATTTGGCTAAAAAAACACGTTTTCCTCACATTTTGGTGACAGAAAGTTCTGGAACCAGAGAGGAGCCACAAATTTCCCTCCATCCAGCGTTCCCCCAAGTCTCCCGATAAAAATGATACCTCACTTGTGTGGGTAGGCCTAGCGCCCGCGACAGGAAATGGCCCAAAACACAACGTGGACACATCACATTTTTTCATAGAAAACAGTGCCTACCTGTGGATTTTGGCCTCTAGCTCAGCCGGCACCTGGGGAAACCTAGCAAACCAGCGCATTTTTTAACACTAGAAACCCAGGGGAATCCAAGATGGGGTGACTTGTGGGGCTCTGACCGGGTTCTGTTACCCAGAATATTTTGCAAACCTCAAACTTTGGCTAAAAAAACACATTTTCCTCAAATTTTGGTGACAGAAAGTTCTGATATCAGAGAGGAGCCACAAATTTCCTTCCACCCAGCGTTCCTCCAAGTCTCCCGATAAAAATGATACCTCACTTGTGTGGGTAGGCCTAGCGCCCGCGACAGGAAATGCCCCAAAACGCAACGTGGACCCATCACATTTTTTGAAAGAAAACAGAGGTGTTTTTTGCAAACGTGCCTACCTGTAGATTTTGGCCTCTAGCTCAGCCGGCAGCTAGGTAAACCTACCAAACCTGGGCATTTTTTTAAACTATAGACCTAGGGGAATCCAAGATCGGGTGACTTGTGGGGCTCTGACCAGGTTCTGTTACCCAAAATCCTTTGCAAAACGCAAAATTTGGCAAAAAAAAACACGTTTTCCTCACATTTTGGTGACAGAAAGTTCTGGAATCAGAGAGGAGCCACAAATTTCCCTCCATCCAGCGTTCCCCCAAGTCTCCCGATAAAAATGATACCTCACTTGTGTGGGTAGGCCTAGCGCCCGCGACAGGAAATGGCCCAAAACACAACGTGGACACATCACATTTTTTCATAGAAAACAGTGCCTACCTGTGGATTTTGGCCTCTAGCTCAGCCGGCACCTGGGGAAACCTAGCAAACCAGCGCATTTTTTAAAACTAGAAACCCAGGGGAATCCAAGATGGGGTGACTTGTGGGGCTCTGACCAGGTTCTGTTACCCAGAATCCTTTGCAAACCTCAAACTTTGGCTAAAAAAACACATTTTCCTCAAATTTTGGTGACAGAAAGTTCTGAAATCAGAGAGGAGCCACAAATTTCCTTACACCCAGCGTTCCCCCAAGTCTCCCGATAAAAATGATACCTCACTTGTGTGGGTAGGCCTAGCGCCCGCGACAGGAAATGCCCCAAAACGCAACGTGGACCCATCACATTTTTTGAAAGAAAACAGAGGTGTTTTTTGCAAACGTGCCTACCTGTAGATTTTGGACTCTAGCTCAGCCGGCACCTAGGTAAACCTACCAAACCTGTGCATTTTTTTAAACTAGAGACCTAGGGGAATCCAAGATCGGGTGACTTTCTGGGGCTCTGACCAGGTTCTGTTACCCAAAATCCTTTGCAAACCGCAAAATTTGGCTAAAAAAACACATTTTCCTCAAATTTTGGTGACAGAAAGTTCTGAAATCAGAGAGGAGCCACAAATTTCCTTCCACCCAGCGTTCCCCCAAGTCTCCCGATAAAAATGATACCTCACTTGTGTGGGTAGGCCTAGCGCCCGCGACAGGAAATGCCCCAAAACGCAACGTGGACCCATCACATTTTTTGAAAGAAAACAGAGGTGTTTTTTGCAAACGTGCCTACCTGTAGATTTTGGACTCTAGCTCAGCCGGCACCTAGGTAAACCTACCAAACCTGTGCATTTTTTTAAACTAGAGACCTAGGGGAATCCAAGATCGGGTGACTTTCTGGGGCTCTGACCAGGTTCTGTTACCCAAAATCCTTTGCAAACCGCAAAATTTGGCTAAAAAAACACGTTTTCCTCAAATTTTGGTGACAGAAAGTTCTGAAATCAGAGAGGAGCCACAAATTTCCTTCCACCCAGCGTTCCCCCAAGTCTCCCGATAAAAATGATACCTCACTTGTGTGGGTAGGCCTAGCGCCCGCGACAGGAAATGCCCCAAAACGCAACGTGGACCCATCACATTTTTTGAAAGAAAACAGAGGTGTTTTTTGCAAACGTGCCTACCTGTAGATTTTGGCCTCTAGCTCAGCCGGCACCTAGGGAAACCTACCAAACCTGTGCATTTTTTTAAACTAGAGACCTAGGGGAATCCAAGATCGGGTGACTTGTGGGGCTCTGACCAGGTTCTGTGACCCAAAATCCTTTGCAAAACGCAAAATTTGGCAAAAAAAACACGTTTTCCTCACATTTTGGTGACAGAAAGTTCTGGAATCAGAGAGGAGCCACAAATTTCCCTCCATCCAGCGTTCCCCCAAGTCTCCCGATAAAAATTATACCTCACTTGTGTGGGTAGGCCTAGCGCCCGCGACAGGAAATGGCCCAAAACACAACGTGGACACATCACATTTTTTCATAGAAAACAGTGCCTACCTGTGGATTTTGGCCTCTAGCTCAGCCGGCACCTGGGGAAACCTAGCAAACCAGCGCATTTTTTAAAACTAGAAACCCAGGGGAATCCAAGATGGGGTGACTTGTGGGGCTCTGACCAGGTTCTGTTACCCAGAATCCTTTGCAAACCTCAAACTTTGGCTAAAAAAACACATTTTCCTCAAATTTTGGTGACAGAAAGTTCTGAAATCAGAGAGGAGCCACAAATTTCCTTCCACCCAGCGTTCCCCCAAGTCTCCCGATAAAAATGATACCTCACTTGTGTGGGTAGGCCTAGCGCCCGCGACAGGAAATGCCCCAAAACGCAACGTGGACCCATCACATTTTTTTAAAGAAAACAGAGGTGTTTTTTGCAAACGTGCCTACCTGTAGATTTTGGACTCTAGCTCAGCCGGCACCTAGGTAAACCTACCAAACCTGTGCATTTTTTTAAACTAGAGACCTAGGGGAATCCAAGATCGGGTGACTTTCTGGGGCTCTGACCAGGTTCTGTTACCCAAAATCCTTTGCAAACCGCAAAATTTGGCTAAAAAAACACGTTTTCCTCAAATTTTGGTGACAGAAAGATCTGAAACCAGAGAGGAGCCACATATTTCCCTCCATCCAGCGTTCCCCCAAGTCTCCCGATAAAAATGATACCTCACTTGTGTGGGTAGGCCTAGCGCCCGCGACAGGAAATGGCCCAAAACACAACGTGGACACATCACATTTTTTCATAGAAAACAGTGCCTACCTGTGGATTTTGGCCTCTAGCTCAGCCGGCACCTGGGGAAACCTAGCAAACCAGCGCATTTTTTAACACTAGAAACCCAGGGGAATCCAAGATGGGGTGACTTGTGGGGCTCTGACCAGGTTGTGTTACCCAGAATCCTTTGCAAACCTCAAACTTTGGCTAAAAAAAAACACATTTTCCTCAAATTTTGGTGACAGAAAGTTCTGGAATCAGAGAGGAGCCACAAATTTCCTTCCACCCAGCGTTCCTCCAAGTCTCCCGATAAAAATGATACCTCACTTGTGTGGGTAGGCCTAGCGCCCGCGACAGGAAATGCCCCAAAACGCAACGTGGACCCATCACATTTTTTGAAAGAAAACAGAGGTGTTTTTTGCAAACGTGCCTACCTGTAGATTTTGGCCTCTAGCTCAGCCGGCACCTAGGTAAACCTACCAAACCTGTGCATTTTTTAAAACTAGAGACCTAGGGGAATCCAAGATTGGGTGACTTGTGGGGCTCTGACCAGGTTCTGTTACCCAAAATCCTTTGCAAACCGCAAAACTTGGCTAAAAAAACACGTTTTCCTCATATTTTGGTGACAGAAAGTTCTGGAACCAGAGAGGAGCCACAAATTTCCCTCCATCCAGCGTTCCTCCAAGTCTCCCGATAAAAATGATACCTCACTTGTGTGGGTAGGCCTAGCGCCCGCGACAGGAAATGGCCCAAAACACAACGTGGACACATAACATTTTTTCATAGAAAACAGTGCCTACCTGTGGATTTTGGCCTCTAGCTCAGCCGGCACCTGAGGAAACCTAGCAAACCAGCGCATTTTTTAAAACTAGAAACCCAGGGGAATCCAAGATGGGGTGACTTGTGGGGCTCTGACCAGGTTCTGTTACCCAGAATCCTTTGCAAACCTCAAACTTTGGCTAAAAAAACACATTTTCCTCAAAGTTTGGTGACAGAAAGTTCTGAAATCAGAGAGGAGCCACAAATTTCCTTCCACCCAGCGTTCCCCCAAGTCTCCCGATAAAAATGATACCTCACTTGTGTGGGTAGGCCTAGCGCCCGCGACAGGAAATGCCCCAAAACGCAACGTGGACCCATCACATTTTTTGAAAGAAAACAGAGGTGTTTTTTGCAAACGTGCCTACCTGTAGATTTTGGCCTCTAGCTCAGCCGGCACCTAGGGAAACCTACCAAACCTGTGCATTTTTTAAAACTAGAGACCTAGGGGAATCCAAGATCGGGTGACTTGTGGGGCTCTGACCAGGTTCTGTTACCCAACATCCTTTGCAAACCGCAAAATTTAGCTAAAAAAACACGTTTTCCTCACATTTTGGTGAAAGAAAGTTCTGGAATCAGAGGGGAGCCACAAATTTCCCTCCATCCAGCGCTCCCCCAAGTCTCCCTTTAAAAATGATACCTCACTTGTGTGGGTAGGCCTAGCGCCCGCGACAGGAAATGGCCCAAAACACAACGTGGACACATCACATTTTTTCAAAGAAAACAGTGCCTACCTGTGGATTTTGGCCTCTAGCTCAGCCGGCACCTGGGGAAACCTAGCAAACCAGCGCATTTTTTAACACTAGAAACCCAGGGGAATCCAAGATGGGGTGACTTGTGGGGCTCTGACCAGGTTGTGTTACCCAGAATCCTTTGCAAACCTCAAACTTTGGCTAAAAAAAAACACATTTTCCTCAAATTTTGGTGACAGAAAGTTCTGGAATCAGAGAGGAGCCACAAATTTCCTTCCACCCAGCGTTCCTCCAAGTCTCCCGATAAAAATGATACCTCACTTGTGTGGGTAGGCCTAGCGCCCGCGACAGGAAATGCCCCAAAACGCAACGTGGACCCATCACATTTTTTTAAAGAAAACAGAGGTGTTTTTTGCAAACGTGCCTACCTGTAGATTTTGGCCTCTAGCTCAGCCGGCACCTAGGTAAACCTACCAAACCTGTGCATTTTTTTAAACTAGAGACCTAGGGGAATCCAAGATCGGGTGACTTGTGGGGCTCTGACCAGGTTCTGTTACCCAAAATCCTTTGCAAAACGCAAAATATGGCAAAAAAAACACGTTTTCCTCACATTTTGGTGACAGAAAGTTCTGGAATCAGAGAGGAGCCACAAATTTCCCTCCATCCAGCGTTCCCCCAAGTCTCCCGATAAAAATGATACCTCACTTGTGTGGGTAGGCCTAGCGCCCGCGACAGGATATGGCCCAAAACACAACGTGGACACATCACATTTTTTCATAGAAAACAGAGGTGTTTTTTGCAAACGTGCCTACCTGTAGATTTTGGCCTCTAGCTCAGCCGGCACCTAGGTAAACCTACCAAACCTGTGCATTTTTTTAAACTAGAGACCTAGGGGAATCCAAGATCGGGGGACTTTCTGGGGCTCTGACCAGGTTCTGTTACCCAAAATCCTTTGCAAACCGCAAAATTTGGCTAAAAAAACACGTTTTCCTCACATTTTGGTGACAGAAAGTTCTGGAACCAGAGAGGAGCCACAAATTTCCCTCCATCCAGCGTTCCCCCAAGTCTCCCGATAAAAATGATACCTCACTTGTGTGGGTAGGCCTAGCGCCTGCGACAGGAAATGGCCCAAAACACAACGTGGACACATCAAATTTTTTCATAGAAAACAGTGCCTACCTGTGGATTTTGGCCTCTAGCTCAGCCGGCACCTGGGGAAACCTAGCAAACCAGCGCATTTTTTAACACTAGAAACCCAGGGGAATCCAAGATGGGGTGACTTGTGGGGCTCTGACCAGGTTCTGTTACCCAGAATCCTTTGCAAACCTCAAACTTTGGCTAAAAAAACACATTTTCCTCAAATTTTGGTGACAGAAAGTTCTGAAATCAGAGAGGAGCCACAAATTTCCTTCCACCCAGCGTTCCCCCAAGTCTCCCGATAAAAATGATACCTCACTTGTGTGGGTAGGCCTAGCGCCCGCGACAGGAAATGCCCCAAAACGCAACGTGGACCCATCACATTTTTTGAAAGAAAACAGAGGTGTTTTTTGCAAACGTGCCTACCTGTAGATTTTGGACTCTAGCTCAGCCGGCACCTAGGTAAACCTACCAAACCTGTGCATTTTTTTAAACTAGAGACCTAGGGGAATCCAAGATCGGGTGACTTTCTGGGGCTCTGACCAGGTTCTGTTACCCAAAATCCTTTGCAAACCGCAAAATTTGGCTAAAAAAACACGTTTTCCTCAAATTTTGGTGACAGAAAGATCTGGAACCAGAGAGGAGCCACATATTTCCCTCCATCCAGCGTTCCCCCAAGTCTCCCGATAAAAATGATACCTCACTTGTGTGGGTAGGCCTAGCGCCCGCGACAGGAAATGGCCCAAAACACAATGTGGACACATCACATTTTTTCATAGAAAACAGTGCCTACCTGTGGATTTTGGCCTCTAGCTCAGCCGGCACCTGGGGAAACCTAGCAAACCAGCGCATTTTTTAACACTAGAAACCCAGGGGAATCCAAGATGGGGTGACTTGTGGGGCTCTGACCAGGTTGTGTTACCCAGAATCCTTTGCAAACCTCAAACTTTGGCTAAAAAAAAACACATTTTCCTCAAATTTTGGTGACAGAAAGTTCTGGAATCAGAGAGGAGCCACAAATTTCCTTCCACCCAGCGTTCCTCCAAGTCTCCCGATAAAAATGATACCTCACTTGTGTGGGTAGGCCTAGCGCCCGCGACAGGAAATGCCCCAAAACGCAACGTGGACCCATCACATTTTTTGAAAGAAAACAGAGGTGTTTTTTGCAAACGTGCCTACCTGTAGATTTTGGCCTCTAGCTCAGCCGGCACCTAGGTAAACCTACCAAACCTGTGCATTTTTTAAAACTAGAGACCTAGGGGAATCCAAGATTGGGTGACTTGTGGGGCTCTGACCAGGTTCTGTTACCCAAAATCCTTTGCAAACCGCAAAACTTGGCTAAAAAAACACGTTTTCCTCATATTTTGGTGACAGAAAGTTCTGGAACCAGAGAGGAGCCACAAATTTCCCTCCATCCAGCGTTCCTCCAAGTCTCCCGATAAAAATGATACCTCACTTGTGTGGGTAGGCCTAGCGCCCGCGACAGGAAATGGCCCAAAACACAACGTGGACACATAACATTTTTTCATAGAAAACAGTGCCTACCTGTGGATTTTGGCCTCTAGCTCAGCCGGCACCTGAGGAAACCTAGCAAACCAGCGCATTTTTTAAAACTAGAAACCCAGGGGAATCCAAGATGGGGTGACTTGTGGGGCTCTGACCAGGTTCTGTTACCCAGAATCCTTTGCAAACCTCAAACTTTGGCTAAAAAAACACATTTTCCTCAAAGTTTGGTGACAGAAAGTTCTGAAATCAGAGAGGAGCCACAAATTTCCTTCCACCCAGCGTTCCCCCAAGTCTCCCGATAAAAATGATACCTCACTTGTGTGGGTAGGCCTAGCGCCCGCGACAGGAAATGCCCCAAAACGCAACGTGGACCCATCACATTTTTTGAAAGAAAACAGAGGTGTTTTTTGCAAACGTGCCTACCTGTAGATTTTGGCCTCTAGCTCAGCCGGCACCTAGGGAAACCTACCAAACCTGTGCATTTTTTAAAACTAGAGACCTAGGGGAATCCAAGATCGGGTGACTTGTGGGGCTCTGACCAGGTTCTGTTACCCAACATCCTTTGCAAACCGCAAAATTTAGCTAAAAAAACACGTTTTCCTCACATTTTGGTGAAAGAAAGTTCTGGAATCAGAGGGGAGCCACAAATTTCCCTCCATCCAGCGCTCCCCCAAGTCTCCCTTTAAAAATGATACCTCACTTGTGTGGGTAGGCCTAGCGCCCGCGACAGGAAATGGCCCAAAACACAACGTGGACACATCACATTTTTTCAAAGAAAACAGTGCCTACCTGTGGATTTTGGCCTCTAGCTCAGCCGGCACCTGGGGAAACCTAGCAAACCAGCGCATTTTTTAACACTAGAAACCCAGGGGAATCCAAGATGGGGTGACTTGTGGGGCTCTGACCAGGTTGTGTTACCCAGAATCCTTTGCAAACCTCAAACTTTGGCTAAAAAAAAACACATTTTCCTCAAATTTTGGTGACAGAAAGTTCTGGAATCAGAGAGGAGCCACAAATTTCCTTCCACCCAGCGTTCCTCCAAGTCTCCCGATAAAAATGATACCTCACTTGTGTGGGTAGGCCTAGCGCCCGCGACAGGAAATGCCCCAAAACGCAACGTGGACCCATCACATTTTTTTAAAGAAAACAGAGGTGTTTTTTGCAAACGTGCCTACCTGTAGATTTTGGCCTCTAGCTCAGCCGGCACCTAGGTAAACCTACCAAACCTGTGCATTTTTTTAAACTAGAGACCTAGGGGAATCCAAGATCGGGTGACTTGTGGGGCTCTGACCAGGTTCTGTTACCCAAAATCCTTTGCAAAACGCAAAATATGGCAAAAAAAACACGTTTTCCTCACATTTTGGTGACAGAAAGTTCTGGAATCAGAGAGGAGCCACAAATTTCCCTCCATCCAGCGTTCCCCCAAGTCTCCCGATAAAAATGATACCTCACTTGTGTGGGTAGGCCTAGCGCCCGCGACAGGATATGGCCCAAAACACAACGTGGACACATCACATTTTTTCATAGAAAACAGAGGTGTTTTTTGCAAACGTGCCTACCTGTAGATTTTGGCCTCTAGCTCAGCCGGCACCTAGGTAAACCTACCAAACCTGTGCATTTTTTTAAACTAGAGACCTAGGGGAATCCAAGATCGGGGGACTTTCTGGGGCTCTGACCAGGTTCTGTTACCCAAAATCCTTTGCAAACCGCAAAATTTGGCTAAAAAAACACGTTTTCCTCACATTTTGGTGACAGAAAGTTCTGGAACCAGAGAGGAGCCACAAATTTCCCTCCATCCAGCGTTCCCCCAAGTCTCCCGATAAAAATGATACCTCACTTGTGTGGGTAGGCCTAGCGCCTGCGACAGGAAATGGCCCAAAACACAACGTGGACACATCACATTTTTTCATAGAAAACAGTGCCTACCTGTGGATTTTGGCCTCTAGCTCAGCCGGCACCTGGGGAAACCTAGCAAACCAGCGCATTTTTTAACACTAGAAACCCAGGGGAATCCAAGATGGGGTGACTTGTGGGGCTCTGACCAGGTTCGATTACCCAGAATCCTTTGCAAACCTCAAACTTTGGCTAAAAAAAAACACATTTTCCTCAAATTTTGGTGACAGAAAGTTCTGGAATCAGAGAGGAGCCACAAATTTCCTTCCACCCAGCGTTCCTCCAAGTCTCCCGATAAAAATGATACCTCACTTGTGTGGGTAGGCCTAGCGCCCGCGACAGGAAATGCCCCAAAACGCAACGTGGACCCATCACATTTTTTGAAAGAAAACAGAGGTGTTTTTTGCAAACGTGCCTACCTGTAGATTTTGGCCTCTAGCTCAGCCGGCACCTAGGTAAACCTACCAAACCTGTGCATTTTTTTAAACTAGAGACCTAGGGGAATCCAAGATCGGGTGACTTTCTGGGGCTCTGACCAGGTTCTGTTACCCAAAATCCTTTGCAAACCGCAAAATTTGGCTAAAAAAACACGTTTTCCTCACATTTTGGTGACAGAAAGTTCTGGAACCAGAGAGGAGCCACAAATTTCCCTCCATCCAGCGTTCCCCCAAGTCTCCCGATAAAAATGATACCTCACTTGTGTGGGTAGGCCTAGCGCCCGCGACAGGAAATGGCCCAAAACACAACGTGGACACATCACATTTTTTCATAGAAAACAGTGCCTACCTGTGGATTTTGGCCTCTAGCTCAGCCGGCACCTGGGGAAACCTAGCAAACCAGCGCATTTTTTAACACTAGAAACCCAGGGGAATCCAAGATGGGGTGACTTGTGGGGCTCTGACCGGGTTCTGTTACCCAGAATATTTTGCAAACCTCAAACTTTGGCTAAAAAAACACATTTTCCTCAAATTTTGGTGACAGAAAGTTCTGATATCAGAGAGGAGCCACAAATTTCCTTCCACCCAGCGTTCCTCCAAGTCTCCCGATAAAAATGATACCTCACTTGTGTGGGTAGGCCTAGCGCCCGCGACAGGAAATGCCCCAAAACGCAACGTGGACCCATCACATTTTTTGAAAGAAAACAGAGGTGTTTTTTGCAAACGTGCCTACCTGTAGATTTTGGCCTCTAGCTCAGCCGGCAGCTAGGTAAACCTACCAAACCTGGGCATTTTTTTAAACTATAGACCTAGGGGAATCCAAGATCGGGTGACTTGTGGGGCTCTGACCAGGTTCTGTTACCCAAAATCCTTTGCAAAACGCAAAATTTGGCAAAAAAAACACGTTTTCCTCACATTTTGGTGACAGAAAGTTCTGGAATCAGAGAGGAGCCACAAATTTCCCTCCATCCAGCGTTCCCCCAAGTCTCCCGATAAAAATGATACCTCACTTGTGTGGGTAGGCCTAGCGCCCGCGACAGGAAATGGCCCAAAACACAACGTGGACACATCACATTTTTTCATAGAAAACAGTGCCTACCTGTGGATTTTGGCCTCTAGCTCAGCCGGCACCTGGGGAAACCTAGCAAACCAGCGCATTTTTTAAAACTAGAAACCCAGGGGAATCCAAGATGGGGTGACTTGTGGGGCTCTGACCAGGTTCTGTTACCCAGAATCCTTTGCAAACCTCAAACTTTGGCTAAAAAAACACATTTTCCTCAAATTTTGGTGACAGAAAGTTCTGAAATCAGAGAGGAGCCACAAATTTCCTTACACCCAGCGTTCCCCCAAGTCTCCCGATAAACATTATACCTCACTTGTGTGGGTAGGCCTAGCGCCCGCGACAAGAAATGCCCCAAAACGCAACGTGGACCCATCACATTTTTTGAAAGAAAACAGAGGTGTTTTTTGCAAACGTGCCTACCTGTAGATTTTGGCCTCTAGCTCAGCCGGCACCTAGGGAAACCTACCAAACCTGTGCATTTTTTTAAACTAGAGACCTAGGGGAATCCAAGATCGGGTGACTTGTGGGGCTCTGACCAGGTTCTGTTACCCAAAATCCTTTGCAAACCACAAAATTTGGCAAAAAAAACATGTTTTCCTCACATTTTGGTGACAGAAAGTTCTGGAATCAGAGAGGAGCCGCAAATTGCCCTCCATCCAGCGTTCCCCCAAGTCTCCCGATAAAAATGATACCTCACTTGTGTGGGTAGGCCTAGCGCCCGCGACAGGAAATGGCCCAAAACACAACGTGGACACATCACATTTTTTCATAGAAAACAGTGCCTACCTGTGGATTTTGGCCTCTAGCTCAGCCGGCACCTGGGGAAACCTAGCAAACCAGCGCATTTTTTAAAACTAGAAACCCAGGGGAATCCAAGATGGGGTGACTTGTGGGGCTCTGACCAGGTTCTGTTACCCAGAATCCTTTGCAAACCTCAAACTTTGGCTAAAAAAACACATTTTCCTCAAATTTTGGTGACAGAAAGTTCTGAAATCAGAGAGGAGCCACAAATTTCCTTCCACCCAGCGTTCCCCCAAGTCTCCCGATAAAAATGATACCTCACTTGTGTGGGTAGGCCTAGCGCCCGCGACAGGAAATGCCCCAAAACGCAACGTGGACCCATCACATTTTTTGATAGAAAACAGAGGTGTTTTTTGCAAACGTGCCTACCTGTAGATTTTGGCCTCTAGCTCAGCCGGCATCTAGGGAAACCTACCAAACCTGTGCATTTTTTAAAACTAGAGACCTAGGGGAATCCAAGATCGGGTGACTTTTGGGGCTCTGACCAGGTTCTGTTACCCAAAATCCTTTGCAAACCGCAAAATTTCGCTAAAAAAACAAGTTTTCCTCATATTTTGGTGACAGAAAGTTCTGGAACCAGAGAGGATCCACATATTTCCCTCCATCCAGCGTTCCCCCAAGTCTCCCGATAAAAATGATACCTCACTTGTGTGGGTAGGCCTAGCGCCCGCGACAGGAAATGCCCCAAAACGCAACGTGGACCCATCACATTTTTTGAAAGAAAACAGAGGTGTTTTTTGCAAACGTGCCTACCTGTAGATTTTGGCCTCTAGCTCAGCCGGCACCTAGGGAAACCTACCAAACCTGTGCATTTTTTTAAACTAGAGACCTAGGGGAATCCAAGATCGGGTGACTTGTGGGGCTCTGACCAGGTTCTGTGACCCAAAATCCTTTGCAAAACGCAAAATTTGGCAAAAAAAACACGTTTTCCTCACATTTTGGTGACAGAAAGTTCTGGAATCAGAGAGGAGCCACAAATTTCCCTCCATCCAGCGTTCCCCCAAGTCTCCCGATAAAAATTATACCTCACTTGTGTGGGTAGGCCTAGCGCCCGCGACAGGAAATGGCCCAAAACACAACGTGGACACATCACATTTTTTCATAGAAAACAGTGCCTACCTGTGGATTTTGGCCTCTAGCTCAGCCGGCACCTGGGGAAACCTAGCAAACCAGCGCATTTTTTAAAACTAGAAACCCAGGGGAATCCAAGATGGGGTGACTTGTGGGGCTCTGACCAGGTTCTGTTACCCAGAATCCTTTGCAAACCTCAAACTTTGGCTAAAAAAACACATTTTCCTCAAATTTTGGTGACAGAAAGTTCTGAAATCAGAGAGGAGCCACAAATTTCCTTCCACCCAGCGTTCCCCCAAGTCTCCCGATAAAAATGATACCTCACTTGTGTGGGTAGGCCTAGCGCCCGCGACAGGAAATGCCCCAAAACGCAACGTGGACCCATCACATTTTTTGAAAGAAAACAGAGGTGTTTTTTGCAAACGTGCCTACCTGTAGATTTTGGACTCTAGCTCAGCCGGCACCTAGGTAAACCTACCAAACCTGTGCATTTTTTTAAACTAGAGACCTAGGGGAATCCAAGATCGGGTGACTTTCTGGGGCTCTGACCAGGTTCTGTTACCCAAAATCCTTTGCAAACCGCAAAATTTGGCTAAAAAAACACGTTTTCCTCAAATTTTGGTGACAGAAAGATCTGGAACCAGAGAGGAGCCACATATTTCCCTCCATCCAGCGTTCCCCCAAGTCTCCCGATAAAAATGATACCTCACTTGTGTGGGTAGGCCTAGCGCCCGCGACAGGAAATGGCCCAAAACACAATGTGGACACATCACATTTTTTCATAGAAAACAGTGCCTACCTGTGGATTTTGGCCTCTAGCTCAGCCGGCACCTGGGGAAACCTATCAAACCAGCGCATTTTTTAACACTAGAAACCCAGGGGAATCCAAGATGGGGTGACTTGTGGGGCTCTGACCAGGTTGTGTTACCCAGAATCCTTTGCAAACCTCAAACTTTGGCTAAAAAAAAACACATTTTCCTCAAATTTTGGTGACAGAAAGTTCTGGAATCAGAGAGGAGCCACAAATTTCCTTCCACCCAGCGTTCCTCCAAGTCTCCCGATAAAAATGATACCTCACTTGTGTGGGTAGGCCTAGCGCCCGCGACAGGAAATGCCCCAAAACGCAACGTGGACCCATCACATTTTTTGAAAGAAAACAGAGGTGTTTTTTGCAAACGTGCCTACCTGTAGATTTTGGCCTCTAGCTCAGCCGGCACCTAGGTAAACCTACCAAACCTGTGCATTTTTTAAAACTAGAGACCTAGGGGAATCCAAGATTGGGTGACTTGTGGGGCTCTGACCAGGTTCTGTTACCCAAAATCCTTTGCAAACCGCAAAACTTGGCTAAAAAAACACGTTTTCCTCATATTTTGGTGACAGAAAGTTCTGGAACCAGAGAGGAGCCACAAATTTCCCTCCATCCAGCGTTCCTCCAAGTCTCCCGATAAAAATGATACCTCACTTGTGTGGGTAGGCCTAGCGCCCGCGACAGGAAATGGCCCAAAACACAACGTGGACACATAACATTTTTTCATAGAAAACAGTGCCTACCTGTGGATTTTGGCCTCTAGCTCAGCCGGCACCTGAGGAAACCTAGCAAACCAGCGCATTTTTTAAAACTAGAAACCCAGGGGAATCCAAGATGGGGTGACTTGTGGGGCTCTGACCAGGTTCTGTTACCCAGAATCCTTTGCAAACCTCAAACTTTGGCTAAAAAAACACATTTTCCTCAAAGTTTGGTGACAGAAAGTTCTGAAATCAGAGAGGAGCCACAAATTTCCTTCCACCCAGCGTTCCCCCAAGTCTCCCGATAAAAATGATACCTCACTTGTGTGGGTAGGCCTAGCGCCCGCGACAGGAAATGCCCCAAAACGCAACGTGGACCCATCACATTTTTTGAA
This sequence comes from Pleurodeles waltl, assembly GCF_031143425.1. Taxonomy (NCBI): domain Eukaryota; kingdom Metazoa; phylum Chordata; class Amphibia; order Caudata; family Salamandridae; genus Pleurodeles; species Pleurodeles waltl. The sequence goes on along the minus strand of NC_090449.1, from coordinate 479,116,549 downwards.
AGAAAACAGAGGTGTTTTTTGCAAACGTGCCTACCTGTAGATTTTGGCCTCTAGCTCAGCCGGCACCTAGGGAAACCTACCAAACCTGTGCATTTTTTAAAACTAGAGACCTAGGGGAATCCAAGATCGGGTGACTTGTGGGGCTCTGACCAGGTTCTGTTACCCAACATCCTTTGCAAACCGCAAAATTTAGCTAAAAAAACACGTTTTCCTCACATTTTGGTGAAAGAAAGTTCTGGAATCAGAGGGGAGCCACAAATTTCCCTCCATCCAGCGCTCCCCCAAGTCTCCCTTTAAAAATGATACCTCACTTGTGTGGGTAGGCCTAGCGCCCGCGACAGGAAATGGCCCAAAACACAACGTGGACACATCACATTTTTTCAAAGAAAACAGTGCCTACCTGTGGATTTTGGCCTCTAGCTCAGCCGGCACCTGGGGAAACCTAGCAAACCAGCGCATTTTTTAACACTAGAAACCCAGGGGAATCCAAGATGGGGTGACTTGTGGGGCTCTGACCAGGTTGTGTTACCCAGAATCCTTTGCAAACCTCAAACTTTGGCTAAAAAAAAACACATTTTCCTCAAATTTTGGTGACAGAAAGTTCTGGAATCAGAGAGGAGCCACAAATTTCCTTCCACCCAGCGTTCCTCCAAGTCTCCCGATAAAAATGATACCTCACTTGTGTGGGTAGGCCTAGCGCCCGCGACAGGAAATGCCCCAAAACGCAACGTGGACCCATCACATTTTTTTAAAGAAAACAGAGGTGTTTTTTGCAAACGTGCCTACCTGTAGATTTTGGCCTCTAGCTCAGCCGGCACCTAGGTAAACCTACCAAACCTGTGCATTTTTTTAAACTAGAGACCTAGGGGAATCCAAGATCGGGTGACTTGTGGGGCTCTGACCAGGTTCTGTTACCCAAAATCCTTTGCAAAACGCAAAATATGGCAAAAAAAACACGTTTTCCTCACATTTTGGTGACAGAAAGTTCTGGAATCAGAGAGGAGCCACAAATTTCCCTCCATCCAGCGTTCCCCCAAGTCTCCCGATAAAAATGATACCTCACTTGTGTGGGTAGGCCTAGCGCCCGCGACAGGATATGGCCCAAAACACAACGTGGACACATCACATTTTTTCCTAGAAAACAGAGGTGTTTTTTGCAAACGTGCCTACCTGTAGATTTTGGCCTCTAGCTCAGCCGGCACCTAGGTAAACCTACCAAACCTGTGCATTTTTTTAAACTAGAGACCTAGGGGAATCCAAGATCGGGGGACTTTCTGGGGCTCTGACCAGGTTCTGTTACCCAAAATCCTTTGCAAACCGCAAAATTTGGCTAAAAAAACACGTTTTCCTCACATTTTGGTGACAGAAAGTTCTGGAACCAGAGAGGAGCCACAAATTTCCCTCCATCCAGCGTTCCCCCAAGTCTCCCGATAAAAATGATACCTCACTTGTGTGGGTAGGCCTAGCGCCTGCGACAGGAAATGGCCCAAAACACAACGTGGACACATCACATTTTTTCATAGAAAACAGTGCCTACCTGTGGATTTTGGCCTCTAGCTCAGCCGGCACCTGGGGAAACCTAGCAAACCAGCGCATTTTTTAACACTAGAAACCCAGGGGAATCCAAGATGGGGTGACTTGTGGGGCTCTGACCAGGTTCGATTACCCAGAATCCTTTGCAAACCTCAAACTTTGGCTAAAAAAAAACACATTTTCCTCAAATTTTGGTGACAGAAAGTTCTGGAATCAGAGAGGAGCCACAAATTTCCTTCCACCCAGCGTTCCTCCAAGTCTCCCGATAAAAATGATACCTCACTTGTGTGGGTAGGCCTAGCGCCCGCGACAGGAAATGCCCCAAAACGCAACGTGGACCCATCACATTTTTTGAAAGAAAACAGAGGTGTTTTTTGCAAACGTGCCTACCTGTAGATTTTGGCCTCTAGCTCAGCCGGCACCTAGGTAAACCTACCAAACCTGTGCATTTTTTTAAACTAGAGACCTAGGGGAATCCAAGATCGGGTGACTTTCTGGGGCTCTGACCAGGTTCTGTTACCCAAAATCCTTTGCAAACCGCAAAATTTGGCTAAAAAAACACGTTTTCCTCACATTTTGGTGACAGAAAGTTCTGGAACCAGAGAGGAGCCACAAATTTCCCTCCATCCAGCGTTCCCCCAAGTCTCCCGATAAAAATGATACCTCACTTGTGTGGGTAGGCCTAGCGCCCGCGACAGGAAATGGCCCAAAACACAACGTGGACACATCACATTTTTTCATAGAAAACAGTGCCTACCTGTGGATTTTGGCCTCTAGCTCAGCCGGCACCTGGGGAAACCTAGCAAACCAGCGCATTTTTTAACACTAGAAACCCAGGGGAATCCAAGATGGGGTGACTTGTGGGGCTCTGACCGGGTTCTGTTACCCAGAATATTTTGCAAACCTCAAACTTTGGCTAAAAAAACACATTTTCCTCAAATTTTGGTGACAGAAAGTTCTGATATCAGAGAGGAGCCACAAATTTCCTTCCACCCAGCGTTCCTCCAAGTCTCCCGATAAAAATGATACCTCACTTGTGTGGGTAGGCCTAGCGCCCGCGACAGGAAATGCCCCAAAACGCAACGTGGACCCATCACATTTTTTGAAAGAAAACAGAGGTGTTTTTTGCAAACGTGCCTACCTGTAGATTTTGGCCTCTAGCTCAGCCGGCAGCTAGGTAAACCTACCAAACCTGGGCATTTTTTTAAACTATAGACCTAGGGGAATCCAAGATCGGGTGACTTGTGGGGCTCTGACCAGGTTCTGTTACCCAAAATCCTTTGCAAACCGCAAAATTTGGCTAAAAAAACACGTTTTCCTCTCATTTTGGTGACAGAAAGTTCTGGAACCAGAGAGGAGCCACAAATTTCCCTCCATCCAGCGTTCCCCCAAGTCTCCCGATAAAAATGATACCTCACTTGTGTGGGTAGGCCTAGCGCCCGCGACAGGAAATGGCCCAAAACACAACGTGGACACATCACATTTTTTCATAGAAAACAGTGCCTACCTGTGGATTTTGGCCTCTAGCTCAGCCGGCACCTGGGGAAACCTAGCAAACCAGCGCATTTTTTAACACTAGAAACCCAGGGGAATCCAAGATGGGGTGACTTGTGGGGCTCTGACCGGGTTCTGTTACCCAGAATATTTTGCAAACCTCAAACTTTGGCTAAAAAAACACATTTTCCTCAAATTTTGGTGACAGAAAGTTCTGATATCAGAGAGGAGCCACAAATTTCCTTCCACCCAGCGTTCCTCCAAGTCTCCCGATAAAAATGATACCTCACTTGTGTGGGTAGGCCTAGCGCCCGCGACAGGAAATGCCCCAAAACGCAACGTGGACCCATCACATTTTTTGAAAGAAAACAGAGGTGTTTTTTGCAAACGTGCCTACCTGTAGATTTTGGCCTCTAGCTCAGCCGGCAGCTAGGTAAACCTACCAAACCTGGGCATTTTTTTAAACTATAGACCTAGGGGAATCCAAGATCGGGTGACTTGTGGGGCTCTGACCAGGTTCTGTTACCCAAAATCCTTTGCAAAACGCAAAATTTGGCAAAAAAAACACGTTTTCCTCACATTTTGGTGACAGAAAGTTCTGGAATCAGAGAGGAGCCACAAATTTCCCTCCATCCAGCGTTCCCCCAAGTCTCCCGATAAAAATGATACCTCACTTGTGTGGGTAGGCCTAGCGCCCGCGACAGGAAATGGCCCAAAACACAACGTGGACACATCACATTTTTTCATAGAAAACAGTGCCTACCTGTGGATTTTGGCCTCTAGCTCAGCCGGCACCTGGGGAAACCTAGCAAACCAGCGCATTTTTTAAAACTAGAAACCCAGGGGAATCCAAGATGGGGTGACTTGTGGGGCTCTGACCAGGTTCTGTTACCCAGAATCCTTTGCAAACCTCAAACTTTGGCTAAAAAAACACATTTTCCTCAAATTTTGGTGACAGAAAGTTCTGAAATCAGAGAGGAGCCACAAATTTCCTTACACCCAGCGTTCCCCCAAGTCTCCCGATAAACATTATACCTCACTTGTGTGGGTAGGCCTAGCGCCCGCGACAAGAAATGCCCCAAAACGCAACGTGGACCCATCACATTTTTTGAAAGAAAACAGAGGTGTTTTTTGCAAACGTGCCTACCTGTAGATTTTGGCCTCTAGCTCAGCCGGCACCTAGGGAAACCTACCAAACCTGTGCATTTTTTTAAACTAGAGACCTAGGGGAATCCAAGATCGGGTGACTTGTGGGGCTCTGACCAGGTTCTGTTACCCAAAATCCTTTGCAAACCACAAAATTTGGCAAAAAAAACATGTTTTCCTCACATTTTGGTGACAGAAAGTTCTGGAATCAGAGAGGAGCCGCAAATTGCCCTCCATCCAGCGTTCCCCCAAGTCTCCCGATAAAAATGATACCTCACTTGTGTGGGTAGGCCTAGCGCCCGCGACAGGAAATGGCCCAAAACACAACGTGGACACATCACATTTTTTCATAGAAAACAGTGCCTACCTGTGGATTTTGGCCTCTAGCTCAGCCGGCACCTGGGGAAACCTAGCAAACCAGCGCATTTTTTAAAACTAGAAACCCAGGGGAATCCAAGATGGGGTGACTTGTGGGGCTCTGACCAGGTTCTGTTACCCAGAATCCTTTGCAAACCTCAAACTTTGGCTAAAAAAACACATTTTCCTCAAATTTTGGTGACAGAAAGTTCTGAAATCAGAGAGGAGCCACAAATTTCCTTCCACCCAGCGTTCCCCCAAGTCTCCCGATAAAAATGATACCTCACTTGTGTGGGTAGGCCTAGCGCCCGCGACAGGAAATGCCCCAAAACGCAACGTGGACCCATCACATTTTTTGATAGAAAACAGAGGTGTTTTTTGCAAACGTGCCTACCTGTAGATTTTGGCCTCTAGCTCAGCCGGCATCTAGGGAAACCTACCAAACCTGTGCATTTTTTAAAACTAGAGACCTAGGGGAATCCAAGATCGGGTGACTTTTGGGGCTCTGACCAGGTTCTGTTACCCAAAATCCTTTGCAAACCGCAAAATTTCGCTAAAAAAACAAGTTTTCCTCATATTTTGGTGAGAGAAAGTTCTGGAACCAGAGAGGATCCACATATTTCCCTCCATCCAGCGTTCCCCCAAGTCTCCCGATAAAAATGATACCTCACTTGTGTGGGTAGGCCTAGCGCCCGCGACAGGAAATGCCCCAAAACGCAACGTGGACCCATCACATTTTTTGAAAGAAAACAGAGGTGTTTTTTGCAAACGTGCCTACCTGTAGATTTTGGCATCTAGCTCAGCCGGCACCTAGGGAAACCTACCAAACCTGTGCATTTTTTTAAACTAGAGACCTAGGGGAATCCAAGATCGGGTGACTTGTGGGGCTCTGACCAGGTTCTGTGACCCAAAATCCTTTGCAAAACGCAAAATTTGGCAAAAAAAACACGTTTTCCTCACATTTTGGTGACAGAAAGTTCTGGAATCAGAGAGGAGCCACAAATTTCCCTCCATCCAGCGTTCCCCCAAGTCTCCCGATAAAAATTATACCTCACTTGTGTGGGTAGGCCTAGCGCCCGCGACAGGAAATGGCCCAAAACACAACGTGGACACATCACATTTTTTCATAGAAAACAGTGCCTACCTGTGGATTTTGGCCTCTAGCTCAGCCGGCACCTGGGGAAACCTAGCAAACCAGCGCATTTTTTAAAACTAGAAACCCAGGGGAATCCAAGATGGGGTGACTTGTGGGGCTCTGACCAGGTTCTGTTACCCAGAATCCTTTGCAAACCTCAAACTTTGGCTAAAAAAACACATTTTCCTCAAATTTTGGTGACAGAAAGTTCTGAAATCAGAGAGGAGCCACAAATTTCCTTCCACCCAGCGTTCCCCCAAGTCTCCCGATAAAAATGATACCTCACTTGTGTGGGTAGGCCTAGCGCCCGCGACAGGAAATGCCCCAAAACGCAACGTGGACCCATCACATTTTTTGAAAGAAAACAGAGGTGTTTTTTGCAAACGTGCCTACCTGTAGATTTTGGACTCTAGCTCAGCCGGCACCTAGGTAAACCTACCAAAGCTGTGCATTTTTTTAAACTAGAGACCTAGGGGAATCCAAGATCGGGTGACTTTCTGGGGCTCTGACCAGGTTCTGTTACCCAAAATCCTTTGCAAACCGCAAAATTTGGCTAAAAAAACACGTTTTCCTCAAATTTTGGTGACAGAAAGATCTGGAACCAGAGAGGAGCCACATATTTCCCTCCATCCAGCGTTCCCCCAAGTCTCCCGATAAAAATGATACCTCACTTGTGTGGGTAGGCCTAGCGCCCGCGACAGGAAATGGCCCAAAACACAACGTGGACACATCACATTTTTTCATAGAAAACAGTGCCTACCTGTGGATTTTGGCCTCTAGCTCAGCCGGCACCTGGGGAAACCTAGCAAACCAGCGCATTTTTTAACACTAGAAACCCAGGGGAATCCAAGATGGGGTGACTTGTGGGGCTCTGACCAGGTTGTGTTACCCAGAATCCTTTGCAAACCTCAAACTTTGGCTAAAAAAAAACACATTTTCCTCAAATTTTGGTGACAGAAAGTTCTGGAATCAGAGAGGAGCCACAAATTTCCTTCCACCCAGCGTTCCTCCAAGTCTCCCGATAAAAATGATACCTCACTTGTGTGGGTAGGCCTAGCGCCCGCGACAGGAAATGCCCCAAAACGCAACGTGGACCCATCACATTTTTTGAAAGAAAACAGAGGTGTTTTTTGCAAACGTGCCTACCTGTAGATTTTGGCCTCTAGCTCAGCCGGCACCTAGGTAAACCTACCAAACCTGTGCATTTTTTTAAACTAGAGACCTAGGGGAATCCAAGATCGGGTGACTTGTGGGGCTCTGACCAGGTTCTGTTACCCAAAATCCTTTGCAAAACGCAAAATATGGCAAAAAAAACACGTTTTCCTCACATTTTGGTGACAGAAAGTTCTGGAATCAGAGAGGAGCCACAAATTTCCCTCCATCCAGCGTTCCCCCAAGTCTCCCGATAAAAATGATACCTCACTTGTGTGGGTAGGCCTAGCGCCCGCGACAGGAAATGGCCCAAAACACAACGTGGACACATCACATTTTTTCATAGAAAACAGAGGTGTTTTTTGCAAACGTGCCTACCTGTAGATTTTGGCCTCTAGCTCAGCCGGCACCTAGGTAAACCTACCAAACCTGTGCATTTTTTTAAACTAGAGACCTAGGGGAATCCAAGATCGGGGGACTTTCTGGGGCTCTGACCAGGTTCTGTTACCCAAAATCCTTTGCAAACCGCAAAATTTGGCTAAAAAAACACGTTTTCCTCACATTTTGGTGACAGAAAGTTCTGGAACCAGAGAGGAGCCACAAATTTCCCTCCATCCAGCGTTCCCCCAAGTCTCCCGATAAAAATGATACCTCACTTGTGTGGGTAGGCCTAGCGCCCGCGACAGGAAATGGCCCAAAACACAACGTGGACACATCACATTTTTTCATAGAAAACAGTGCCTACCTGTGGATTTTGGCCTCTAGCTCAGCCGGCACCTGGGGAAACCTAGCAAACCAGCGCATTTTTTAACACTAGAAACCCAGGGGAATCCAAGATGGGGTGACTTGTGGGGCTCTGACCAGGTTCGATTACCCAGAATCCTTTGCAAACCTCAAACTTTGGCTAAAAAAAAACACATTTTCCTCAAATTTTGGTGACAGAAAGTTCTGGAATCAGAGAGGAGCCACAAATTTCCTTCCACCCAGCGTTCCTCCAAGTCTCCCGATAAAAATGATACCTCACTTGTGTGGGTAGGCCTAGCGCCCGCGACAGGAAATGCCCCAAAACGCAACGTGGACCCATCACATTTTTTGAAAGAAAACAGAGGTGTTTTTTGCAAACGTGCCTACCTGTAGATTTTGGCCTCTAGCTCAGCCGGCACCTAGGTAAACCTACCAAACCTGTGCATTTTTTTTAACTAGAGACCTAGGGGAATCCAAGATCGGGTGACTTTCTGGGGCTCTGACCAGGTTCTGTTACCCAAAATCCTTTGCAAACCGCAAAATTTGGCTAAAAAAACACGTTTTCCTCACATTTTGGTGACAGAAAGTTCTGGAACCAGAGAGGAGCCACAAATTTCCCTCCATCCAGCGTTCCCCCAAGTCTCCCGATAAAAATGATACCTCACTTGTGTGGGTAGGCCTAGCGCCCGCGACAGGAAATGGCCCAAAACACAACGTGGACACATCACATTTTTTCATAGAAAACAGTGCCTACCTGTGGATTTTGGCCTCTAGCTCAGCCGGCACCTGGGGAAACCTAGCAAACCAGCGCATTTTTTAACACTAGAAACCCAGGGGAATCCAAGATGGGGTGACTTGTGGGGCTCTGACCAGGTTCTGTTACCCAGAATATTTTGCAAACCTCAAACTTTGGCTAAAAAAACACATTTTCCTCAAATTTTGGTGACAGAAAGTTCTGATATCAGAGAGGAGCCACAAATTTCCTTCCACCCAGCGTTCCTCCAAGTCTCCCGATAAAAATGATACCTCACTTGTGTGGGTAGGCCTAGCGCCCGCGACAGGAAATGCCCCAAAACGCAACGTGGACCCATCACATTTTTTGAAAGAAAACAGAGGTGTTTTTTGCAAACGTGCCTACCTGTAGATTTTGGCCTCTAGCTCAGCCGGCACCTAGGTAAACCTTACAAACCTGGGCATTTTTTTAAACTATAGACCTAGGGGAATCCAAGATCGGGTGACTTGTGGGGCTCTGACCAGGTTCTGTTACCCAAAATCCTTTGCAAAACGCAAAATTTGGCAAAAAAAACACGTTTTCCTCACATTTTGGTGACAGAAAGTTCTGGAATCAGAGAGGAGCCACAAATTTCCCTCCATCCAGCGTTCCCCCAAGTCTCCCGATAAAAATGATACCTCACTTGTGTGGGTAGGCCTAGCGCCCGCGACAGGAAATGGCCCAAAACACAACGTGGACACATCACATTTTTTCATAGAAAACAGTGCCTACCTGTGGATTTTGGCCTCTAGCTCAGCCGGCACCTGGGGAAACCTAGCAAACCAGCGCATTTTTTAAAACTAGAAACCCAGGGGAATCCAAGATGGGGTGACTTGTGGGGCTCTGACCAGGTTCTGTTACCCAGAATCCTTTGCAAACCTCAAACTTTGGCTAAAAAAACACATTTTCCTCAAATTTTGGTGACAGAAAGTTCTGATATCAGAGAGGAGCCACAAATTTCCTTACACCCAGCGTTCCCCCAAGTCTCCCGATAAACATTATACCTCACTTGTGTGGGTAGGCCTAGCGCCCGCGACAAGAAATGCCCCAAAACGCAACGTGGACCAATCACATTTTTTGAAAGAAAACAGAGGTGTTTTTTGCAAACGTGCCTACCTGTAGATTTTGGCCTCTAGCTCAGCCGGCACCTAGGGAAACCTACCAAACCTGTGCATTTTTTTAAACTAGAGACCTAGGGGAATCCAAGATCGGGTGACTTGTGGGGCTCTGACCACGTTCTGTTACCCAAAATCCTTTGCAAACCACAAAATTTGGCAAAAAAAACATGTTTTCCTCTCATTTTGGTGACAGAAAGTTCTGGAATCAGAGAGGAGCCGCAAATTGCCCTCCATCCAGCGTTCCCCCAAGTCTCCCGATAAAAATGATACCTCACTTGTGTGGGTAGGCCTAGCGCCCGCGACAGGAAATGGCCCAAAACACAACGTGGACACATCACATTTTTTCATAGAAAACAGTGCCTACCTGTGGATTTTGGCCTCTAGCTCAGCCGGCACCTGGGGAAACCTAGCAAACCAGCGCATTTTTTAAAACTAGAAACCCAGGGGAATCCAAGATGGGGTGACTTGTGGGGCTCTGACCAGGTTCTGTTACCCAGAATCCTTTGCAAACCTCAAACTTTGGCTAAAAAAACACATTTTCCTCAAATTTTGGTGACAGAAAGTTCTGAAATCAGAGAGGAGCCACAAATTTCCTTCCACCCAGCGTTCCCCCAAGTCTCCCGATAAAAATGATACCTCACTTGTGTGGGTAGGCCTAGCGCCCGCGACAGGAAATGCCCCAAAACGCAACGTGGACCCATCACATTTTTTGAAAGAAAACAGAGGTGTTTTTTGCAAACGTGCCTACCTGTAGATTTTGGCCTCTAGCTCAGCCGGCACCTAGGGAAACCTACCAAACCTGTGCATTTTTTAAAACTAGAGACCTAGGGGAATCCAAGATCGGGTGACTTGTGGTGCTCTGACCAGGTTCTGTTACCCAAAATCCTTTGCAAACTGCAAAATTTGGCTAAAAAAACACGTTTTCCTCATATTTTGGTGACAGAAAGTTCTGGAACCAGAGAGGAGCCACAAATTTCCCTCCATCCAGCGTTCCCCCAAGTCTCCCGATAAAAATTATACCTCACTTGTGTGGGTAGGCCTAGCGCCCGCGACAGGAAATGGCCCAAAACACAACGTGGACACATCACATTTTTTCATAGAAAACAGTGCCTACCTGTGGATTTTGGCCTCTAGCTCAGCCGGCACCTGGGGAAACCTAGCAAACCAGCGCATTTTTTAAAACTAGAAACCCAGGGGAATCCAAGATGGGGTGACTTGTGGGGCTCTGACCAGGTTCTGTTACCCAGAATCCTTTGCAAACCTCAAACTTTGGCTAAAAAAACACATTTTCCTCAAATTTTGGTGACAGAAAGTTCTGAAATCAGAGAGGAGCCACAAATTTCCTTCCACCCAGCGTTCCCCCAAGTCTCCCGATAAAAATTATACCTCACTTGTGTGGGTAGGCCTAGTGCCCGCGACAGGAAATGCCCCAAAACGCAACGTGGACCCATCACATTTTTTTATAGAAAACAGAGGTGTTTTTTGCAAACGTGCCTACCTGTAGATTTTGGCCTCTAGCTCAGCCGGCATCTAGGGAAACCTACCAAACCTGTGCATTTTTTTAAACTAGAGACCTAGGGGAATCCAAGATCGGGTGACTTTTGGGGCTCTGACCAGGTTCTGTTACCCAAAATCCTTTGCAAACCGCAAAATTTCGCTAAAAAAACAAGTTTTCCTCATATTTTGGTGACAGAAAGTTCTGGAACCAGAGAGGATCCACATATTTCCCTCCATCCAGCGTTCCCCCAAGTCTCCCGATAAAAATGATACCTCACTTGTGTGGGTAGGCCTAGCGCCCGCGACAGGAAATGCCCCAAAACGCAACGTGGACCCATCACATTTTTTGAAAGAAAACAGAGGTGTTTTTTGCAAACGTGCCTACCTGTAGATTTTGGCCTCTAGCTCAGCCGGCACCTAGGGAAACCTACCAAACCTGTGCATTTTTTTAAACTAGAGACCTAGGGGAATCCAAGATCGGGTGACTTGTGGGGCTCTGACCAGGTTCTGTGACCCAAAATCCTTTGCAAAACGCAAAATTTGGCAAACAAAACACGTTTTCCTCACATTTTGGTGACAGAAAGTTCTGGAATCAGAGAGGAGCCACAAATTTCCCTCCATCCAGCGTTCCCCCAAGTCTCCCGATAAAAATGATACCTCACTTGTGTGGGTAGGCCTAGCGCCCGCGACAGGAAATGGCCCAAAACACAACGTGGACACATCACATTTTTTCATAGAAAACAGTGCCTACCTGTGGATTTTGGCCTCTAGCTCAGCCGGCACCTGGGGAAACCTAGCAAACCAGCGCATTTTTTAAAACTAGAAACCCAGGGGAATCCAAGATGGGGTGACTTGTGGGGCTCTGACCAGGTTCTGTTACCCAGAATCCTTTGCAAACCTCAAACTTTGGCTAAAAAAACACATTTTCCTCAAATTTTGGTGACAGAAAGTTCTGAAATCAGAGAGGAGCTACAAATTTCCTTCCACCCAGCGTTCCCCCAAGTCTCCCGATAAAAATGATACCTCACTTGTGTGGGTAGGCCTAGCGCCCGCGACAGGAAATGCCCCAAAACGCAACGTGGACCCATCACATTTTTTGAAAGAAAACAGAGGTGTTTTTTGCAAACGTGCCTACCTGTAGATTTTGGACTCTAGCTCAGCCGGCACCTAGGGAAACCGACCAAACCTGTGCATTTTTTAAAACTAGAGACCTAGGGGAATCCAAGATTGGGTGACTTGTGGGGCTCTGACCAGGTTCTGTTACCCAAAATCCTTTGCAAACCACAAAATTTCGCTAAAAAAACACGTTTTCCTCATATTTTGGTGACAGAAAGTTCTGGAACCAGAGAGGAGCCACATATTTCCCTCCATCCAGCGTTCCCCCAAGTCTCCCGATAAAAATGATACCTCACTTGTGTGGGTAGGCCTAGTGCCCGCGACAGGAAATGCCCCAAAACGCAACGTGGACCCATCACATTTTTTGAAAGAAAACAGAGGTGTTTTTTGCAAACGTGCCTACCTGTAGATTTTGGCCTCTAGCTCAGCCGGCACCTAGGGAAACCTACCAAACCTGTGCATTTTTTAAAACTAGAGACCTAGGGGAATCCAAGATCGGGTGACTTGTGGGGCTCTGACCAGGTTCTGTTACCCAAAATCCTTTGCAAACCGCAAAATTTGGCTAAAAAAACACGTTTTCCTCATATTTTGGTGACAGAAAGTTCTGGAACCAGAGAGGAGCCACAAATTTCCCTCCATCCAGCGTTCCCCCAAGTTTCCCGATAAAAATGATACCTCACTTGTGTGGGTAGGCCTAGCGCCCGCGACAGGAAATGGCCCAAAACACAACGTGGACACATCACATTTTTTCATAGAAAACAGTGCCTACCTGTGGATTTTGGCCTCTAGCTCAGCCGGCACCTGGGGAAACCTAGCAAACCAGCGCATTTTTTAACACTAGAAACCCAGGGGAATCCAAGATGGGGTGACTTGTGGGGCTCTGACCAGGTTCTGTTACCCAGAATCCTTTGCAAACCTCAAACTTTGGCTAAAAAAACACATTTTCCTCAAATTTTGGTGACAGAAAGTTCTGAAAACAGAGAGGAGACACAAATTTCCTTCCACCCAGCGTTCCCCCAAGTCTCCCGATAAAAATGATACCTCACTTGTGTGGGTAGGCCTAGCGCCCGCGACAGGAAATGCCCCAAAACGCAACGTGGACCCATCACATTTTTTGAAAGAAAACAGAGGTGTTTTTTGCAAACGTGCCTACCTGTAGATTTTGGCCTCTAGCTCAGCCGGCACCTAGGGAAACCTACCAAACCTGTGCATTTTTTAAAACTAGAGACCTAGGGGAATCCAAGATCGGGTGACTTGTGGGGCTCTGACCAGGTTCTGTTACCCAGAATCCTTTGCAAACCTCAAACTTTGGCTAAAAAAACACATTTTCCTCAAATTTTGGTGACAGAAAGTTCTGAAATCAGAGAGGAGACACAAATTTCCTTCCACCCAGCGTTCCCCCAAGTCTCCCGATAAAAATGATACCTCACTTGTGTGGGTAGGCCTAGCGCCCGCGACAGGAAATGCCCCAAAACGCAACGTGGACCCATCACATTTTTTGAAAGAAAACAGAGGTGTTTTTTGCAAACGTGCCTACCTGTAGATTTTGGCCTCTAGCTCAGCCGGCACCTAGGTAAACCTACCAAACCTGTGCATTTTTTAAAACTAGAGACCTAGGGGAATCCAAGATGGGGTGACTTGTGGGGCTCTGACCAGGTTCTGTTACCCAGAATCCTTTGCAAACCTCAAACTTTGGCTAAAAAAACACATTTTCCTCAAATTTTGGTGACAGAAAGTTCTGAAATCACAGAGGAGCCACAAATTTCCTTCCACCCAGCGTTCCCCCAAGTCTCCCGATAAAAATTATACCTCACTTGTGTGGGTAGGCCTAGCGCCCGCGACAGGAAGTGCCCCAAAACGCAAAGTGGACCCATCACATTTTTTGAAAGAAAACAGAGGTGTTTTTTGCAAACGTGCCTATCTGTAGGTTTTGGCCTCTAGCTCAGCCGGCACCTAGGGAAACCTACCAAACCTGTGCATTTTTTAAAACTAGAGACCTAGGGGAATCCAAGATCGGGTGACTTGTGGGGCTCTGACCAGGTTCTGTTACCCAAAATCCTTTGCAAACCGCTAAATTTGGCTAAAAAAACACGTTTTCCTCATATTTTGGTGACAGAAAGTTCTGGAACCAGAGAGGAGCCACATATTTCCCTCCATCCAGCGTTCCCCCAAGTCTCCCGATAAAAATTATACCTCACTTGTGTGGGTAGGCCTAGCGCCCGCGACAGGAAATGCCCCAAAACGCAACGTGGACCCATCACATTTTTTGAAAGAAAACAGAGGTGTTTTTTGCAAACGTGCCTACCTGTAGATTTTGGCCTCTAGCTCAGCTGGCACCTAGGGAAACCTACCAAACCTGTGCATTTTTTAAAACTAGAGACCTAGGGGAATCCAAGATTGGGTGACTTGTGGGGCTCTGACCAGGTTCTGTTACCCAACATCCTTTGCAAACCGCAAAATTTAGCTAAAAAAAACACGTTTTCCTCACATTTTGGTGAAAGAAAGTTCTGGAATCAGAGGGGAGCCACAAATTTCCCTCCATCCAGCGCTCCCCCAAGTCTCCCTTTAAAAATGATACCTCACTTGTGTGGGTAGGCCTAGCGCCCGCGACAGGAAATGGCCCAAAACACAACGTGGACACATCACATTTTTTCATAGAAAACAGTGCCTACCTGTGGATTTTGGCCTCTAGCTCAGCCGGCACCTGGGGAAACCTAGCAAACCAGCGCATTTTTTAACACTAGAAACCCAGGGGAATCCAAGATGGGGTGACTTGTGGGGCTCTGACCAGGTTGTGTTACCCAGAATCCTTTGCAAACCTCAAACTTTGGCTAAAAAAAAACACATTTTCCTCAAATTTTGGTGACAGAAAGTTCTGGAATCAGAGAGGAGCCACAAATTTCCTTCCACCCAGCGTTCCTCCAAGTCTCCCGATAAAAATGATACCTCACTTGTGTGGGTAGGCCTAGCGCCCGCGACAGGAAATGCCCCAAAACGCAACGTGGACCCATCACATTTTTTGAAAGAAAACAGAGGTGTTTTTTGCAAACGTGCCTACCTGTAGATTTTGGCCTCTAGCTCAGCCGGCACCTAGGTAAACCTACCAAACCTGTGCATTTTTTTAAACTAGAGACCTAGGGGAATCCAAGATCGGGTGACTTGTGGGGCTCTGACCAGGTTCTGTTACCCAAAATCCTTTGCAAAACGCAAAATTTGCAAAAAAAACACGTTTTCCTCACATTTTGGTGACAGAAAGTTCTGGAATCAGAGAGGAGCCACAAATTTCCCTCCATCCAGCGTTCCCCCAAGTCTCCCGATAAAAATGATACCTCACTTGTGTGGGTAGGCCTAGCGCCCGCGACAGGAAATGGCCCAAAACACAACGTGGACACATCACATTTTTTCATAGAAAACAGAGGTGTTTTTTGCAAACGTGCCTACCTGTAGATTTTGGCCTCTAGCTCAGCCGGCACCTAGGTAAACCTACCAAACCTGTGCATTTTTTTAAACTAGAGACCTAGGGGAATCCAAGATCGGGTGACTTTCTGGGGCTCTGACCAGGTTCTGTTACCCAAAATCATTTGCAAACCGCAAAATTTGGCTAAAAAAACACGTTTTCCTCACATTTTGGTGACAGAAAGTTCTGGAACCAGAGAGGAGCCACAAATTTCCCTCCATCCAGCGTTCCCCCAAGTCTCCCGATAAAAATGATACCTCACTTGTGTGGGTAGGCCTAGCGCCCGCGACAGGAAATGGCCCAAAACACAACGTGGACACATCAAATTTTTTCATAGAAAACAGTGCCTACCTGTGGATTTTGGCCTCTAGCTCAGCCGGCACCTGGGGAAACCTAGCAAACCAGCGCATTTTTTAACACTAGAAACCCAGGGGAATCCAAGATGGGGTGACTTGTGGGGCTCTGACCAGGTTCTGTTACCCAGAATCCTTTGCAAACCTCAAACTTTGGCTAAAAAAACACATTTTCCTCTAATTTTGGTGACAGAAAGTTCTGAAATCAGAGAGGAGCCACAAATTTCCTTCCACCCAGCGTTCCGCCAAGTCTCCCGATAAAAATGATACCTCACTTGTGTGGGTAGGCCTAGCGCCCGCGACAGGAAATGTCCCAAAACACAACGTGGACACATCACATTTTTTCATAGAAAACAGTGCCTACCTGTGGATTTTGGCCTCTAGCTCAGCCGGCACCTGGGGAAACCTAGCAAACCAGCGCATTTTTTAACACTAGAAACCCAGGGGAATCCAAGATGGGGTGACTTGTGGGGCTCTGACCAGGTTCTGTTACCCAGAATCCTTTGCAAACCTCAAACTTTGGCTAAAAAAACACATTTTCCTCAAATTTTGGTGACAGAAAGTTCTGAAATCAGAGAGGAGCCACAAATTTCCTTCCACCCAGCGTTCCCCCAAGTCTCCCGATAAAAATTATACCTCACTTGTGTGGGTAGGCCTAGCGCCCGCGACAGGAAATGCCCCAAAACGCAACGTGGACCCATCACATTTTTTTATAGAAAACAGAGGTGTTTTTTGCAAACGTGCCTACCTGTAGATTTTGGCCTCTAGCTCAGCCGGCATCTAGGGAAACCTACCAAACCTGTGCATTTTTTTAAACTAGAGACCTAGGGGAATCCAAGATCGGGTGACTTTTGGGGCTCTGACCAGGTTCTGTTACCCAAAATCCTTTGCAAACCGCAAAATTTCGCTAAAAAAACAAGTTTTCCTCATATTTTGGTGACAGAAAGTTCTGGAACCAGAGAGGATCCACATATTTCCCTCCATCCAGCGTTCCCCCAAGTCTCCCGATAAAAATGATACCTCACTTGTGTGGGTAGGCCTAGCGCCCGCGACAGGAAATGCCCCAAAACGCAACGTGGACCCATCACATTTTTTGAAAGAAAACAGAGGTGTTTTTTGCAAACGTGCCTACCTGTAGATTTTGGCCTCTAGCTCAGCCGGCACCTAGGGAAACCTACCAAACCTGTGCATTTTTTTAAACTAGAGACCTAGGGGAATCCAAGATCGGGTGACTTGTGGGGCTCTGACCAGGTTCTGTGACCCAAAATCCTTTGCAAAACGCAAAATTTGGCAAACAAAACACGTTTTCCTCACATTTTGGTGACAGAAAGTTCTGGAATCAGAGAGGAGCCACAAATTTCCCTCCATCCAGCGTTCCCCCAAGTCTCCCGATAAAAATGATACCTCACTTGTGTGGGTAGGCCTAGCGCCCGCGACAGGAAATGGCCCAAAACACAACGTGGACACATCACATTTTTTCATAGAAAACAGTGCCTACCTGTGGATTTTGGCCTCTAGCTCAGCCGGCACCTGGGGAAACCTAGCAAACCAGCGCATTTTTTAAAACTAGAAACCCAGGGGAATCCAAGATGGGGTGACTTGTGGGGCTCTGACCAGGTTCTGTTACCCAGAATCCTTTGCAAACCTCAAACTTTGGCTAAAAAAACACATTTTCCTCAAATTTTGGTGACAGAAAGTTCTGAAATCAGAGAGGAGCCACAAATTTCCTTCCACCCAGCGTTCCCCCAAGTCTCCCGATAAAAATGATACCTCACTTGTGTGGGTAGGCCTAGCGCCCGCGACAGGAAATGCCCCAAAACGCAACGTGGACCCATCACATTTTTTGAAAGAAAACAGAGGTGTTTTTTGCAAACGTGCCTACCTGTAGATTTTGGACTCTAGCTCAGCCGGCACCTAGGGAAACCGACCAAACCTGTGCATTTTTTAAAACTAGAGACCTAGGGGAATCCAAGATTGGGTGACTTGTGGGGCTCTGACCAGGTTCTGTTACCCAAAATCCTTTGCAAACCACAAAATTTCGCTAAAAAAACACGTTTTCCTCATATTTTGGTGACAGAAAGTTCTGGAACCAGAGAGGAGCCACATATTTCCCTCCATCCAGCGTTCCCCCAAGTCTCCCGATAAAAATGATACCTCACTTGTGTGGGTAGGCCTAGTGCCCGCGACAGGAAATGCCCCAAAACGCAACGTGGACCCATCACATTTTTTGAAAGAAAACAGAGGTGTTTTTTGCAAACGTGCCTACCTGTAGATTTTGGCCTCTAGCTCAGCCGGCACCTAGGGAAACCTACCAAACCTGTGCATTTTTTAAAACTAGAGACCTAGGGGAATCCAAGATCGGGTGACTTGTGGGGCTCTGACCAGGTTCTGTTACCCAAAATCCTTTGCAAACCGCAAAATTTGGCTAAAAAAACACGTTTTCCTCATATTTTGGTGACAGAAAGTTCTGGAACCAGAGAGGAGCCACAAATTTCCCTCCATCCAGCGTTCCCCCAAGTTTCCCGATAAAAATGATACCTCACTTGTGTGGGTAGGCCTAGCGCCCGCGACAGGAAATGGCCCAAAACACAACGTGGACACATCACATTTTTTCATAGAAAACAGTGCCTACCTGTGGATTTTGGCCTCTAGCTCAGCCGGCACCTGGGGAAACCTAGCAAACCAGCGCATTTTTTAACACTAGAAACCCAGGGGAATCCAAGATGGGGTGACTTGTGGGGCTCTGACCAGGTTCTGTTACCCAGAATCCTTTGCAAACCTCAAACTTTGGCTAAAAAAACACATTTTCCTCAAATTTTGGTGACAGAAAGTTCTGAAAACAGAGAGGAGACACAAATTTCCTTCCACCCAGCGTTCCCCCAAGTCTCCCGATAAAAATGATACCTCACTTGTGTGGGTAGGCCTAGCGCCCGCGACAGGAAATGCCCCAAAACGCAACGTGGACCCATCACATTTTTTGAAAGAAAACAGAGGTGTTTTTTGCAAACGTGCCTACCTGTAGATTTTGGCCTCTAGCTCAGCCGGCACCTAGGGAAACCTACCAAACCTGTGCATTTTTTAAAACTAGAGACCTAGGGGAATCCAAGATCGGGTGACTTGTGGGGCTCTGACCAGGTTCTGTTACCCAGAATCCTTTGCAAACCTCAAACTTTGGCTAAAAAAACACATTTTCCTCAAATTTTGGTGACAGAAAGTTCTGAAATCAGAGAGGAGACACAAATTTCCTTCCACCCAGCGTTCCCCCAAGTCTCCCGATAAAAATGATACCTCACTTGTGTGGGTAGGCCTAGCGCCCGCGACAGGAAATGCCCCAAAACGCAACGTGGACCCATCACATTTTTTGAAAGAAAACAGAGGTGTTTTTTGCAAACGTGCCTACCTGTAGATTTTGGCCTCTAGCTCAGCCGGCACCTAGGTAAACCTACCAAACCTGTGCATTTTTTAAAACTAGAGACCTAGGGGAATCCAAGATGGGGTGACTTGTGGGGCTCTGACCAGGTTCTGTTACCCAGAATCCTTTGCAAACCTCAAACTTTGGCTAAAAAAACACATTTTCCTCAAATTTTGGTGACAGAAAGTTCTGAAATCACAGAGGAGCCACAAATTTCCTTCCACCCAGCGTTCCCCCAAGTCTCCCGATAAAAATTATACCTCACTTGTGTGGGTAGGCCTAGCGCCCGCGACAGGAAGTGCCCCAAAACGCAAAGTGGACCCATCACATTTTTTGAAAGAAAACAGAGGTGTTTTTTGCAAACGTGCCTATCTGTAGGTTTTGGCCTCTAGCTCAGCCGGCACCTAGGGAAACCTACCAAACCTGTGCATTTTTTAAAACTAGAGACCTAGGGGAATCCAAGATCGGGTGACTTGTGGGGCTCTGACCAGGTTCTGTTACCCAAAATCCTTTGCAAACCGCTAAATTTGGCTAAAAAAACACGTTTTCCTCATATTTTGGTGACAGAAAGTTCTGGAACCAGAGAGGAGCCACATATTTCCCTCCATCCAGCGTTCCCCCAAGTCTCCCGATAAAAATGATACCTCACTTGTGTGGGTAGGCCTAGCGCCCGCGACAGGAAATGCCCCAAAACGCAACGTGGACCCATCACATTTTTTGAAAGAAAACAGAGGTGTTTTTTGCAAACGTGCCTACCTGTAGATTTTGGCCTCTAGCTCAGCTGGCACCTAGGGAAACCTACCAAACCTGTGCATTTTTTAAAACTAGAGACCTAGGGGAATCCAAGATTGGGTGACTTGTGGGGCTCTGACCAGGTTCTGTTACCCAACATCCTTTGCAAACCGCAAAATTTAGCTAAAAAAAACACGTTTTCCTCACATTTTGGTGAAAGAAAGTTCTGGAATCAGAGGGGAGCCACAAATTTCCCTCCATCCAGCGCTCCCCCAAGTCTCCCTTTAAAAATGATACCTCACTTGTGTGGGTAGGCCTAGCGCCCGCGACAGGAAATGGCCCAAAACACAACGTGGACACATCACATTTTTTCATAGAAAACAGTGCCTACCTGTGGATTTTGGCCTCTAGCTCAGCCGGCACCTGGGGAAACCTAGCAAACCAGCGCATTTTTTAACACTAGAAACCCAGGGGAATCCAAGATGGGGTGACTTGTGGGGCTCTGACCAGGTTGTGTTACCCAGAATCCTTTGCAAACCTCAAACTTTGGCTAAAAAAAAACACATTTTCCTCAAATTTTGGTGACAGAAAGTTCTGGAATCAGAGAGGAGCCACAAATTTCCTTCCACCCAGCGTTCCTCCAAGTCTCCCGATAAAAATGATACCTCACTTGTGTGGGTAGGCCTAGCGCCCGCGACAGGAAATGCCCCAAAACGCAACGTGGACCCATCACATTTTTTGAAAGAAAACAGAGGTGTTTTTTGCAAACGTGCCTACCTGTAGATTTTGGCCTCTAGCTCAGCCGGCACCTAGGTAAACCTACCAAACCTGTGCATTTTTTTAAACTAGAGACCTAGGGGAATCCAAGATCGGGTGACTTGTGGGGCTCTGACCAGGTTCTGTTACCCAAAATCCTTTGCAAAACGCAAAATTTGCAAAAAAAACACGTTTTCCTCACATTTTGGTGACAGAAAGTTCTGGAATCAGAGAGGAGCCACAAATTTCCCTCCATCCAGCGTTCCCCCAAGTCTCCCGATAAAAATGATACCTCACTTGTGTGGGTAGGCCTAGCGCCCGCGACAGGAAATGGCCCAAAACACAACGTGGACACATCACATTTTTTCATAGAAAACAGAGGTGTTTTTTGCAAACGTGCCTACCTGTAGATTTTGGCCTCTAGCTCAGCCGGCACCTAGGTAAACCTACCAAACCTGTGCATTTTTTTAAACTAGAGACCTAGGGGAATCCAAGATCGGGTGACTTTCTGGGGCTCTGACCAGGTTCTGTTACCCAAAATCATTTGCAAACCGCAAAATTTGGCTAAAAAAACACGTTTTCCTCACATTTTGGTGACAGAAAGTTCTGGAACCAGAGAGGAGCCACAAATTTCCCTCCATCCAGCGTTCCCCCAAGTCTCCCGATAAAAATGATACCTCACTTGTGTGGGTAGGCCTAGCGCCCGCGACAGGAAATGGCCCAAAACACAACGTGGACACATCAAATTTTTTCATAGAAAACAGTGCCTACCTGTGGATTTTGGCCTCTAGCTCAGCCGGCACCTGGGGAAACCTAGCAAACCAGCGCATTTTTTAACACTAGAAACCCAGGGGAATCCAAGATGGGGTGACTTGTGGGGCTCTGACCAGGTTCTGTTACCCAGAATCCTTTGCAAACCTCAAACTTTGGCTAAAAAAACACATTTTCCTCTAATTTTGGTGACAGAAAGTTCTGAAATCAGAGAGGAGCCACAAATTTCCTTCCACCCAGCGTTCCGCCAAGTCTCCCGATAAAAATGATACCTCACTTGTGTGGGTAGGCCTAGCGCCCGCGACAGGAAATGTCCCAAAACACAACGTGGACACATCACATTTTTTCATAGAAAACAGTGCCTACCTGTGGATTTTGGCCTCTAGCTCAGCCGGCACCTGGGGAAACCTAGCAAACCAGCGCATTTTTTAACACTAGAAACCCAGGGGAATCCAAGATGGGGTGACTTGTGGGGCTCTGACCAGGTTCTGTTACCCAGAATCCTTTGCAAACCTCAAACTTTGGCTAAAAAAACACATTTTCCTCAAATTTTGGTGACAGAAAGTTCTGAAATCAGAGAGGAGCCACAAATTTCCTTCCACCCAGCGTTCCCCCAAGTCTCCCGATAAAAATTATACCTCACTTGTGTGGGTAGGCCTAGCGCCCGCGACAGGAAATGCCCCAAAACGCAACGTGGACCCATCACATTTTTTTATAGAAAACAGAGGTGTTTTTTGCAAACGTGCCTACCTGTAGATTTTGGCCTCTAGCTCAGCCGGCATCTAGGGAAACCTACCAAACCTGTGCATTTTTTTAAACTAGAGACCTAGGGGAATCCAAGATCGGGTGACTTTTGGGGCTCTGACCAGGTTCTGTTACCCAAAATCCTTTGCAAACCGCAAAATTTCGCTAAAAAAACAAGTTTTCCTCATATTTTGGTGACAGAAAGTTCTGGAACCAGAGAGGATCCACATATTTCCCTCCATCCAGCGTTCCCCCAAGTCTCCCGATAAAAATGATACCTCACTTGTGTGGGTAGGCCTAGCGCCCGCGACAGGAAATGCCCCAAAACGCAACGTGGACCCATCACATTTTTTGAAAGAAAACAGAGGTGTTTTTTGCAAACGTGCCTACCTGTAGATTTTGGCCTCTAGCTCAGCCGGCACCTAGGGAAACCTACCAAACCTGTGCATTTTTTTAAACTAGAGACCTAGGGGAATCCAAGATCGGGTGACTTGTGGGGCTCTGACCAGGTTCTGTGACCCAAAATCCTTTGCAAAACGCAAAATTTGGCAAACAAAACACGTTTTCCTCACATTTTGGTGACAGAAAGTTCTGGAATCAGAGAGGAGCCACAAATTTCCCTCCATCCAGCGTTCCCCCAAGTCTCCCGATAAAAATGATACCTCACTTGTGTGGGTAGGCCTAGCGCCCGCGACAGGAAATGGCCCAAAACACAACGTGGACACATCACATTTTTTCATAGAAAACAGTGCCTACCTGTGGATTTTGGCCTCTAGCTCAGCCGGCACCTGGGGAAACCTAGCAAACCAGCGCATTTTTTAAAACTAGAAACCCAGGGGAATCCAAGATGGGGTGACTTGTGGGGCTCTGACCAGGTTCTGTTACCCAGAATCCTTTGCAAACCTCAAACTTTGGCTAAAAAAACACATTTTCCTCAAATTTTGGTGACAGAAAGTTCTGAAATCAGAGAGGAGCCACAAATTTCCTTCCACCCAGCGTTCCCCCAAGTCTCCCGATAAAAATGATACCTCACTTGTGTGGGTAGGCCTAGCGCCCGCGACAGGAAATGCCCCAAAACGCAACGTGGACCCATCACATTTTTTGAAAGAAAACAGAGGTGTTTTTTGCAAACGTGCCTACCTGTAGATTTTGGACTCTAGCTCAGCCGGCACCTAGGGAAACCGACCAAACCTGTGCATTTTTTAAAACTAGAGACCTAGGGGAATCCAAGATTGGGTGACTTGTGGGGCTCTGACCAGGTTCTGTTACCCAAAATCCTTTGCAAACCACAAAATTTCGCTAAAAAAACACGTTTTCCTCATATTTTGGTGACAGAAAGTTCTGGAACCAGAGAGGAGCCACATATTTCCCTCCATCCAGCGTTCCCCCAAGTCTCCCGATAAAAATGATACCTCACTTGTGTGGGTAGGCCTAGTGCCCGCGACAGGAAATGCCCCAAAACGCAACGTGGACCCATCACATTTTTTGAAAGAAAACAGAGGTGTTTTTTGCAAACGTGCCTACCTGTAGATTTTGGCCTCTAGCTCAGCCGGCACCTAGGGAAACCTACCAAACCTGTGCATTTTTTAAAACTAGAGACCTAGGGGAATCCAAGATCGGGTGACTTGTGGGGCTCTGACCAGGTTCTGTTACCCAAAATCCTTTGCAAACCGCAAAATTTGGCTAAAAAAACACGTTTTCCTCATATTTTGGTGACAGAAAGTTCTGGAACCAGAGAGGAGCCACAAATTTCCCTCCATCCAGCGTTCCCCCAAGTTTCCCGATAAAAATGATACCTCACTTGTGTGGGTAGGCCTAGCGCCCGCGACAGGAAATGGCCCAAAACACAACGTGGACACATCACATTTTTTCATAGAAAACAGTGCCTACCTGTGGATTTTGGCCTCTAGCTCAGCCGGCACCTGGGGAAACCTAGCAAACCAGCGCATTTTTTAACACTAGAAACCCAGGGGAATCCAAGATGGGGTGACTTGTGGGGCTCTGACCAGGTTCTGTTACCCAGAATCCTTTGCAAACCTCAAACTTTGGCTAAAAAAACACATTTTCCTCAAATTTTGGTGACAGAAAGTTCTGAAAACAGAGAGGAGACACAAATTTCCTTCCACCCAGCGTTCCCCCAAGTCTCCCGATAAAAATGATACCTCACTTGTGTGGGTAGGCCTAGCGCCCGCGACAGGAAATGCCCCAAAACGCAACGTGGACCCATCACATTTTTTGAAAGAAAACAGAGGTGTTTTTTGCAAACGTGCCTACCTGTAGATTTTGGCCTCTAGCTCAGCCGGCACCTAGGGAAACCTACCAAACCTGTGCATTTTTTAAAACTAGAGACCTAGGGGAATCCAAGATCGGGTGACTTGTGGGGCTCTGACCAGGTTCTGTTACCCAGAATCCTTTGCAAACCTCAAACTTTGGCTAAAAAAACACATTTTCCTCAAATTTTGGTGACAGAAAGTTCTGAAATCAGAGAGGAGACACAAATTTCCTTCCACCCAGCGTTCCCCCAAGTCTCCCGATAAAAATGATACCTCACTTGTGTGGGTAGGCCTAGCGCCCGCGACAGGAAATGCCCCAAAACGCAACGTGGACCCATCACATTTTTTGAAAGAAAACAGAGGTGTTTTTTGCAAACGTGCCTACCTGTAGATTTTGGCCTCTAGCTCAGCCGGCACCTAGGTAAACCTACCAAACCTGTGCATTTTTTAAAACTAGAGACCTAGGGGAATCCAAGATGGGGTGACTTGTGGGGCTCTGACCAGGTTCTGTTACCCAGAATCCTTTGCAAACCTCAAACTTTGGCTAAAAAAACACATTTTCCTCAAATTTTGGTGACAGAAAGTTCTGAAATCACAGAGGAGCCACAAATTTCCTTCCACCCAGCGTTCCCCCAAGTCTCCCGATAAAAATTATACCTCACTTGTGTGGGTAGGCCTAGCGCCCGCGACAGGAAGTGCCCCAAAACGCAAAGTGGACCCATCACATTTTTTGAAAGAAAACAGAGGTGTTTTTTGCAAACGTGCCTATCTGTAGGTTTTGGCCTCTAGCTCAGCCGGCACCTAGGGAAACCTACCAAACCTGTGCATTTTTTAAAACTAGAGACCTAGGGGAATCCAAGATCGGGTGACTTGTGGGGCTCTGACCAGGTTCTGTTACCCAAAATCCTTTGCAAACCGCTAAATTTGGCTAAAAAAACACGTTTTCCTCATATTTTGGTGACAGAAAGTTCTGGAACCAGAGAGGAGCCACATATTTCCCTCCATCCAGCGTTCCCCCAAGTCTCCCGATAAAAATGATACCTCACTTGTGTGGGTAGGCCTAGCGCCCGCGACAGTAAATGCCCCAAAACGCAACGTGGACCCATCACATTTTTTGAAAGAAAACAGAGGTGTTTTTTGCAAACGTGCCTACCTGTAGATTTTGGCCTCTAGCTCAGCTGGCACCTAGGGAAACCTACCAAACCTGTGCATTTTTTAAAACTAGAGACCTAGGGGAATCCAAGATTGGGTGACTTGTGGGGCTCTGACCAGGTTCTGTTACCCAACATCCTTTGCAAACCGCAAAATTTAGCTAAAAAAAACACGTTTTCCTCACATTTTGGTGAAAGAAAGTTCTGGAATCAGAGGGGAGCCACAAATTTCCCTCCATCCAGCGCTCCCCCAAGTCTCCCTTTAAAAATGATACCTCACTTGTGTGGGTAGGCCTAGCGCCCGCGACAGGAAATGGCCCAAAACACAACGTGGACACATCACATTTTTTCATAGAAAACAGAGGTGTTTTTTGCAAACGTGCCTACCTGTAGATTTTGGCCTCTAGCTCAGCCGGCACCTAGGTAAACCTACCAAACCTGTGCATTTTTTTAAACTAGAGACCTAGGGGAATCCAAGATCGGGTGACTTTCTGGGGCTCTGACCAGGTTCTGTTACCTAAAATCCTTTGCAAACCGCAAAATTTGGCTAAAAAAACACGTTTTCCTCACATTTTGGTGACAGAAAGTTCTGGAACCAGAGAGGAGCCACAAATTTCCCTCCATCCAGCGTTCCCCCAAGTCTCCCGATAAAAATGATACCTCACTTGTGTGGGTAGGCCTAGCGCCCGCGACAGGAAATGGCCCAAAACACAACGTGGACACATCAAATTTTTTCATAGAAAACAGTGCCTACCTGTGGATTTTGGCCTCTAGCTCAGCCGGCACCTGGGGAAACCTAGCAAACCAGCGCATTTTTTAACACTAGAAACCCAGGGGAATCCAAGATGGGGTGACTTGTGGGGCTCTGACCAGGTTCTGTTACCCAGAATCCTTTGCAAACCTCAAACTTTGGCTAAAAAAACACATTTTCCTCAAATTTTGGTGACAGAAAGTTCTGAAATCAGAGAGGAGCCACAAATTTCCTTCCACCCAGCGTTCCGCCAAGTCTCCCGATAAAAATGATACCTCACTTGTGTGGGTAGGCCTAGCGCCCGCGACAGGAAATGTCCCAAAACACAACGTGGACACATCACATTTTTTCATAGAAAACAGTGCCTACCTGTGGATTTTGGCCTCTAGCTCAGCCGGCACCTGGGGAAACCTAGCAAACCAGCGCATTTTTTAACACTAGAAACCCAGGGGAATCCAAGATGGGGTGACTTGTGGGGCTCTGACCAGGTTCTGTTACCCAGAATCCTTTGCAAACCTCAAACTTTGGCTAAAAGAAAACACATTTTCCTCAGATTTTGGTGACAGAAAGTTCTGGAATCAGAGAGGAGCCACAAATTTCCTTCCACCCAGCGTTCCTCCAAGTCTCCCGATAAAAATGATACCTCACTTGTGTGGGTAGGCCTAGCGCCCGCGACAGGAAATGCCCCAAAACGCAACGTGGACCCATCACATTTTTTGAAAGAAAACAGAGGTGTTTTTTGCAAACGTGCCTACCTGTAGATTTTGGCCTCTAGCTCAGCCGGCACCTAGGTAAACCTACCAAACCTGCGCATTTTTTTAAACTAGAGACCTAGGGGAATCCAAGATCGGGTGACTTGTGGGGCTCTGACCAGGTTCTGTTACCCAAAATCCTTTGCAAAACGCAAAATTTGGTAAAAAAAACACGTTTTCCTCACATTTTGGTGACAGAAAGTTCTGGAATCAGAGAGGAGCCACAAATTTCCCTCCATCCAGCGTTCCCCCAAGTCTCCCGATAAAAATTATACCTCACTTGTGTGGGTAGGCCTAGCGCCCGCGACAGGAAATGGCCCAAAACACAACGTGGACACATCACATTTTTTCATAGAAAACAGTGCCTACCTGTGGATTTTGGCCTCTAGCTCAGCCGGCACCTGGGGAAACCTAGCAAACCAGCGCATTTTTTAAAACTAGAAACCCAGGGGAATCCAAGATGGGGTGACTTGTGGGGCTCTGACCAGGTTCTGTTACCCAGAATCCTTTGCAAACCTCAAACTTTGGCTAAAAAAACACATTTTCCTCAAATTTTGGTGACAGAAAGTTCTGAAATCAGAGAGGAGCCACAAATTTCCTTCCACCCAGCGTTCCCCCAAGTCTCCCGATAAAAATGATACCTCACTTGTGTGGGTAGGCCTAGCGCCCGCGACAGGAAATGGCCCAAAACACAACGTGGACACATCACATTTTTTCATAGAAAACAGTGCCTACCTGTGGATTTTGGCCTCCAGCTCAGCCGGCACCTGGGGAAACCTAGCAAACCAGCGCATTTTTTAAAACTAGAAACCCAGAAGAATCCAAGATGGGGTGACTTGTGGGGCTCTGACCAGGTTCTGTTACCCAGAATCCTTTGCAAACCTCAAACTTTGGCTAAAAAAACACATTTTCCTCAAATTTTTGTGACAGAAAGTTCTGAAATCAGAGAGGAGGCACAAATTTCCTTCCACCCAGCGTTCCCCCAAAACTCCCGATAAAAATGATACCTCACTTGTGTGGGTAGGCCTAGCGCCCGCGACAGGAAATGCCCCAAAACGCAACGTGGACCCATCACATTTTTTGAAAGAAAACAGAGGTGTTTTTTGCAAACGTGCCTACCTGTAGATTTTGGCCTCTAGCTCAGCCGGCACCTAGGGAAACCGACCAAACCTGTGCATTTTTTAAAACTAGAGACCTAGGGGAATCCAAGATTGGGTGACTTGTGGGGCTCTGACCAGGTTCTGTTACCCAAAATCCTTTGCAAACCACAAAATTTCGCTAAAAAAACACGTTTTCCTCATATTTTGGTGACAGAAAGTTCTGGAACCAGAGAGGAGCCACATATTTCCCTCCATCCAGCGTTCCCCCAAGTCTCCCGATAAAAATGATACCTCACTTGTGTGGGTAGGCCTAGCGCCCGCGACAGGAAATGCCCCAAAACGCAACGTGGACCCATCACATTTTTTTAAAGAAAACAGAGGTGTTTTTTGCAAACGTGCCTACCTGTAGATTTTGGCCTCTAGCTCAGCCGGCACCTAGGGAAACCTACCAAACCTGTGCATTTTTTAAAACTAGAGACCTAGCGGAATCCAAGATCGGGTGACTTGTGGGGCTCTGACCAGGTTCTGTTACCCAAAATCCTTTGCAAACCGCAAAATTTGGCTAAAAAAACACGTTTTCCTCATATTTTGGTGACAGAAAGTTCTGGAACCAGAGAGGAGCCACAAATTTCCCTCCATCCAGCGTTCCCCCAAGTTTCCCGATAAAAATGATACCTCACTTGTGTGGGTAGGCCTAGCGCCCGCGACAGGAAATGGCCCAAAACACAACGTGGAGACATCACATTTTTTCATAGAAAACAGTGCCTACCTGTGGATTTTGGCCTCTAGCTCAGCCGCCACCTGGGGAAACCTAGCAAACCAGCGCATTTTTTAACACTAGAAACCCAGGGGAATCCAAGATGGGGTGACTTGTGGGGCTCTGACCAGGTTCTGTTACCCAGAATCCTTTGCAAACCTCAAACTTTGGCTAAAAAAACACATTTTCCTCAAATTTTGGTGACAGAAAGTTCTGAAATCAGAGAGGAGACACAAATTTCCTTCCACCCAGCGTTCCCCCAAGTCTCCCGATAAAAATGATACCTCACTTGTGTGGGTAGGCCTAGCGCCCGCGACAGGAAATGCCCCAAAACGCAACGTGGACCCATCACATTTTTTGAAAGAAAACAGAGGTGTTTTTTGCAAACGTGCCTACCTGTAGATTTTGGCCTCTAGCTCAGCCGGCACCTAGGGAAACCAACCAAACCTGTGCATTTTTTAAAACTAGAGACCTAGGGGAATCCAAGATCGGGTGACTTGTGGGGCTCTGACCAGGTTCTGTTACCCAAAATCCTTTGCAAACCACAAAATTTCGCTAACAAAAACACGTTTTCCTCATATTTTGGTGACAGAAAGTTCTGGAACCAGAGAGGAGCCACATATTTCCCTCCATCCAGCGTTCCCCCAAGTCTCCCGATAAAAATGATACCTCACTTGTGTGGGTAGGCCTAGCGCCCGCGACAGGAAATGCCCCAAAACGCAACGTGGACCCATCACATTTTTTTAAAGAAAACAGAGGTGTTTTTTGCAAACGTGCCTACCTGTAGATTTTGGCCTCTAGCTCAGCCGGCACCTAGGGAAACCTACCAAACCTGTGCATTTTTTAAAACTAGAGACCTAGCGGAATCCAAGATCGGGTGACTTGTGGGGCTCTGACCAGGTTCTGTTACCCAAAATCCTTTGCAAACCGCAAAATTTGGCTAAAAAAACACGTTTTCCTCATATTTTGGTGACAGAAAGTTCTGGAACCAGAGAGGAGCCACAAATTTCCCTCCATCCAGCGTTCCCCCAAGTTTCCCGATAAAAATGATACCTCACTTGTGTGGGTAGGCCTAGCGCCCGCGACAGGAAATGGCCCAAAACACAACGTGGAGACATCACATTTTTTCATAGAAAACAGTGCCTACCTGTGGATTTTGGCCTCTAGCTCAGCCGCCACCTGGGGAAACCTAGCAAACCAGCGCATTTTTTAACACTAGAAACCCAGGGGAATCCAAGATGGGGTGACTTGTGGGGCTCTGACCAGGTTCTGTTACCCAGAATCCTTTGCAAACCTCAAACTTTGGCTAAAAAAACACATTTTCCTCAAATTTTGGTGACAGAAAGTTCTGAAATCAGAGAGGAGACACAAATTTCCTTCCACCCAGCGTTCCCCCAAGTCTCCCGATAAAAATGATACCTCACTTGTGTGGGTAGGCCTAGCGCCCGCGACAGGAAATGCCCCAAAACGCAACGTGGACCCATCACATTTTTTGAAAGAAAACAGAGGTGTTTTTTGCAAACGTGCCTACCTGTAGATTTTGGCCTCTAGCTCAGCCGGCACCTAGGGAAACCAACCAAACCTGTGCATTTTTTAAAACTAGAGACCTAGGGGAATCCAAGATCGGGTGACTTGTGGGGCTCTGACCAGGTTCTGTTACCCAAAATCCTTTGCAAACCGCAAAATTTGGCTAAAAAAACACGTTTTCCTCATATTTTGGTGACAGAAAGTTCTGGAACCAGAGAGGAGCCACATATTTCCCTCCATCCAGCGTTCCCCCAAGTCTCCTGATAAAAATGATACCTCACTTGTGTGGGTAGGCCTAGCGCCCGCGACAGGAAATGCCCCAAAACGCAACGTGGACCCATCACATTTTTTGAAAGAAAACAGAGGTGTTTTTTGCAAACGTGCCTACCTGTAGATTTTGGCCTCTAGCTCAGCCGGCACCTAGGGAAACCTACCAAACCTGTGCATTTTTTAAAACTAGAGACCTAGGGGAATCCAAGATCGGGTGACTTGTGGGGCTCTGACCAGGTTCTGTTACCCAAAATCCTTTGCAAACCGCAAAATTTGGCTAAAAAAACACGTTTTCCTCATATTTTGGTGACAGAAAGTTCTGGAACCAGAGAGGAGCCACAAATTTCCCTCCATCCAGCGTTCCCCCAAGTCTCCCGATAAAAATGATACCTCACTTGTGTGGGTAGGCCTAGCGCCCGCGACAGGAAATGGCCCAAAACACAACGTGGACACATCACATTTTTTCATAGAAAACAGTGCCTACCTGTGGATTTTGGCCTCTAGCTCAGCCGGCACCTGGGGAAACCTAGCAAACCAGCGCATTTTTTAATACTAGAAACCCAGGGGAATCCAAGATGGGGTGACTTGTGGGGCTCTGACCAGGTTCTGTTACCCAGAATCCTTTGCAAACCTCAAACTTTGGCTAAAAAAACACATTTATCTCAAATTTTGGTGACAGAAAGTTCTGAAATCAGAGAGGAGACACAAATTTCCTTCCACCCAGCGTTCCCCCAAGTCTCCCGATAAAAATGATACCTCACTTGTGTGGGTAGGCCTAGCGCCCGCGACATGAAATTCCCCAAAACGCAACGTGGACCCATCACATTTTTTTAAAGAAAACAGAGGTGTTTTTTGAAAACGTGCCTACCTGTAGATTTTGGCCTCTAGCTCAGCCGGCACCTAGGTAAACCTACCAAACCTGTGCATTTTTTTAAACTAGAGACCTAGGGGAATCCAAGATCGGGTGACTTTCTGGGGCTCTGACCAGGTTCTGTTACCCAAACTCCTTTGCAAAACGCAAAATTTGGCTAAAAAAACACGTTTTCCTCACATTTTGGTGAAAGAAAGTTCTGGAATCAGAGGGGAGCCACAAATTTCCCTCCATCCAGCGTTCCCCCAAGTCTCCCGATAAAAATGATACCTCACTTGTGTGGGTAGGCCTAGCGCCCGCGACAGGAAATGGCCCAAAATACAACGTGGACACATCAAATTTTTTCATAGAAAACAGAGCCTACCTGTGGATTTCGGCCTCTAGCTCAGCCGGCACCTGGGGAAACCTAGCAAACCAGCGCATTTTTTAACACTAGAAACCCAGGGGAATCCAAGATGGGGTTACTTGTGGGGCTCTGACCAGGTTCTGTTACCCAGAATCCTTTGCAAACCTCAAACTTTGGCTAAAAAAAAACACATTTTCCTCAAATTTTGGTGACAGAAAGTTCTGGAATCAGAGAGGAGCCACAAATTTCCTTCCACCCAGCGTTCCTCCAAGTCTCCCGATAAAAATGATACCTCACTTGTGTGGGTAGGCCTAGCGCCCGCGACAGGAAATGCCCCAAAACGCAACGTGGACCCATCACATTTTTTTAAAGAAAACAGAGGTGTTTTTTTCAAACGTGCCTACCTGTAGATTTTGGCCTCTAGCTCAGCCAGCACCTAGGTAAACCTACCAAACCTGTGCATTTTTTTAAACTAGAGACCTAGGGGAATCCAAGATCGGGTGACTTGTGGGGCTCTGACCAGGTTCTGTTACCCAAAATCCTTTGCAAAACGCAAAATTTGGCAAAAAAAACACTTTTTCCTCACATTTTGGTGTCAGAAAGTTCTGGAATCAGAGGAGCCACAAATTACCCTCCATCCAGCGTTCCCCCAAGTCTCCCGATAAAAATGATACCTCACTTGTGTGGGTAGGCCTAGCGCCCGCGACAGGAAATGGCCCAAAACACAACGTTGACACATCACATTTTTTCATAGTAAACAGTGCCTACCTGTGGATTTTGGCCTCTAGCTCAGCCGGCACCTGGGGAAACCTAGCAAACCAGTGCATTTTTTAAAACTAGAAACCCAGAGGAATCCAAGATGGGGTGACTTGTGGGGCTCTGACCAGGTTCTGTTACCCAGAATCCTTTGCAAACCTCAAACTTTGGCTAAAAAAACACATTTTCCTCAAATTTTGGTGACAGAAAGTTCTGAAATCAGAGAGGAGCCACAAATTTCCTTACACCCAGCGTTCCCCCAAGTCTCCCGATAAACATTATACCTCACTTGTGTGGGTAGGCCTAGCGCCCGCGACAGGAAATACCCCAAAACGCAATGTGGACCCATCACATTTTTTGAAAGAAAATAGAGGTGTTTTTTGCAAACGTGCCTACCTGTAGATTTTGGCCTCTAGCTCAGCCGGCACCTAGGGAAACCTACCAAACCTGTGCATTTTTTAAAACTAGAGACCTAGGGGAATCCAAGATCGGGTGAATTGTGGGGCTCTGACCAGGTTCTGTTACCCAAAATCCTTTGCAAACCGGAAAATTTCGCTAAAAAAACACGTTTTCCTCATATTTTGGTGACAGAAAGTTCTAGAACCAGAGAGGAGCCACATATTTCCCTCCATCCAGCGTTCCCCCAAGTCTCCCGATAAAAATGATACCTCACTTGTGTGGGTAGGCCTAGCGCCCGCGACAGGAAATGCCCCAAAACGCAACGTGGACCGAGGTGTTTTTTGCAAACGTGCCTACCTGTAGATTTTGGCCTCTAGCTCAGCCGGCACCTAGGGAAACCTACCAAACCTGTGCATTTTCTTAAACTAGAGACCTAGGGGAATCCAAGATCGGGTGACTTGTGGGGCTCTGAAACGTGCCTACCTGTAGATTTTGGCCTCTAGCTCAGCCGGCACCTAGGGAAACCTACCAAACCTGTGCATTTTCTTAAACTAGAGACCCAGGGGAATCCAAGATCGGGTGACTTTTGGGGCTCTGACCAGGTTCTGTTACCCAAAATCCTTTGCAAACCGCAAAATTTCGCTAAAAAAACAAGTTTTCCTCATATTTTGGTGACAGAAAGTTCTGGAACCAGAGAGGATCCACATATTTCCCTCCATCCAGCGTTCCCCCAAGTCTCCCGATAAAAATGATACCTCACTTGTGTGGGTAGGCCTAGCGCCCGCGACAGGAAATGCCCCAAAACGCAACGTGGACCCATCACATTTTTTGAAAGAAAACAGAGGTGTTTTTTGCAAACGTGCCTACCTGTAGATTTTGGCCTCTAGCTCAGCCGGCACCTAGGGAAACCTACCAAACCTGTGCATTTTTTTAAACTAGAGACCTAGGGGAATCCAAGATCGGGTGACTTGTGGGGCTCTGACCAGGTTCTGTTACCCAAAATCCTTTGCAAAACGCAAAATTTGGCAAAAAAAACACGTTTTCCTCACATTTTGGTGACAGAAAGTTCTGGAATCAGAGAGGAGCCACAAATTTCCCTCCATCCAGCGTTCCCCCAAGTCTCCCGATAAAAATGATACCTCACTTGTGTGGGTAGGCCTAGCGCCCGCGACAGGAAATGGCCCAAAACACAACGTGGACACATCACATTTTTTCATAGAAAACAGTGCCTACCTGTGGATTTTGGCCTCTAGCTCAGCCGGCACCTGGGGAAACCTAGCAAACCAGCGCATTTTTGAAAACTAGAAACCCAGGGGAATCCAAGATGGGGTGACTTGTGGGGCTCTGACCAGGTTCTGTTACCCAGAATCCTTTGCAAACCTCAAACTTTGGCTAAAAAAAACACATTTTCCTCAAATTTTGGTGACAGAAAGTTCTGAAATCAGAGAGGAGCCACAAATTTCCTTCCACCCAGCGTTCCCCCAAGTCTCCCGATAAAAATTATACCTCACTTGTGTGGGTAGGCCTAGCGCCCGCGATAGGAAATGCCCCAAAACGCAACGTGGACCCATCACATTTTTTGAAAGAAAACAGTGGTGTTTTTTGCAAACGTGCCTACCTGTAGATTTTGGCCTCTAGCTCAGCCGGTATCTAGGGAAACCTACCAAACCTGTGCATTTTTTAAAACTAGAGACCTAGGGGAATCCAAGATCGGGTGACTTTTGGGGCTCTGACCAGGTTCTGTTACCCAAAATCCTTTGCAAACCGCAAAATTTCGCTAAAAAAACAAGTTTTCCTCATATTTTGGTGACAGAAAGTTCTGGAACCAGAGAGGATC
This sequence comes from Pleurodeles waltl, assembly GCF_031143425.1. NCBI lineage: Eukaryota > Metazoa > Chordata > Amphibia > Caudata > Salamandridae > Pleurodeles > Pleurodeles waltl. The sequence continues at coordinate 479,081,470 of NC_090449.1, read as the reverse complement.
CACATATTTCCCTCCATCCAGCGTTCCCCCAAGTCTCCCGATAAAAATGATACCTCACTTGTGTGGGTAGGCCTAGCGCCCGCGACAGGAAATGCCCCAAAACGCAACGTGGACCCATCACATTTTTTGAAAGAAAACAGAGGTGTTTTTTGCAAATGTGCCTACCTGTAGATTTTGGCCTCTAGCTCAGCCGGCACCTAGGGAAACCTACCAAACCTGTGCATTTTTTAAAACTAGAGACCTAGGGGAATCCAAGATCGGGTGACTTGTGGGGCTCTGACCAGGTTCTGTTACCCAAAATCCTTTGCAAACCGCAAAATTTGGCTAAAAAAACACGTTTTCCTCATATTTTGGTGACAGAAAGTTCTGGAACCAGAGAGGAGCCACAAATTTCCCTCCATCTAGCGTTCCCCCAAGTCTCCCGATAATAATGATACCTCACTTGTGTGGGTAGGCCTAGCGCCCGCGACAGGAAATGCCCCAAAACGCAACGTGGACCCATCACATTTTTTGAAAGAAAACAGAGGTGTTTTTTGCAAACGTGCCTACCTGTAGATTTTGGCCTCTAGCTCAGCTGGCACCTAGGGAAACCTACCAAACCTGTGCATTTTTTAAAACTAGAGACCTAGGGGAATCCAAGATTGGGTGACTTGTGGGGCTCTGACCAGGTTCTGTTACCCAACATCCTTTGCAAACCGCAAAATTTAGCTAAAAAAAACACGTTTTCCTCACATTTTGGTGAAAGAAAGTTCTGGAATCAGAGGGGAGCCACAAATTTCCCTCCATCCAGCGCTCCCCCAAGTCTCCCTTTAAAAATGATACCTCACTTGTGTGGGTAGGCCTAGCGCCCGCGACAGCAAATGGCCCAAAACACAACGTGGACACATCACATTTTTTCATAGAAAACAGTGCCTACCTGTGGATTTTGGCCTCTAGCTCAGCCGGCACCTGGGGAAACCTAGCAAACCAGCGCATTTTTTAACACTAGAAACCCAGGGGAATCCAAGATGGGGTGACTTGTGGGGCTCTGACCAGGTTGTGTTACCCAGAATCCTTTGCAAACCTCAAACTTTGGCTAAAAAAAAACACATTTTCCTCAAATTTTGGTGACAGAAAGTTCTGGAATCAGAGAGGAGCCACAAATTTCCTTCCACCCAGCGTTCCTCCAAGTCTCCCGATAAAAATGATACCTCACTTGTGTGGGTAGGCCTAGCGCCCGCGACAGGAAATGCCCCAAAACGCAACGTGGACCCATCACATTTTTTGAAAGAAAACAGAGGTGTTTTTTGCAAACGTGCCTACCTGTAGATTTTGGCCTCTAGCTCAGCCGGCACCTAGGTAAACCTACCAAACCTGTGCATTTTTTTAAACTAGAGACCTAGGGGAATCCAAGATCGGGTGACTTGTGGGGCTCTGACCAGGTTCTGTTACCCAAAATCCTTTGCAAAACGCAAAATTTGGCAAAAAAAACACGTTTTCCTCACATTTTGGTGACAGAAAGTTCTGGAATCAGAGAGGAGCCACAAATTTCCCTCCATCCAGCGTTCCCCCAAGTCTCCCGATAAAAATGATACCTCACTTGTGTGGGTAGGCCTAGCGCCCGCGACAGGAAATGGCCCAAAACACAACGTGGACACATCACATTTTTTCATAGAAAACAGAGGTGTTTTTTGCAAACGTGCCTACCTGTAGATTTTGGCCTCTAGCTCAGCCGGCACCTAGGTAAACCTACCAAACCTGTGCATTTTTTTAAACTAGAGACCTAGGGGAATCCAAGATCGGGTGACTTTCTGGGGCTCTGACCAGGTTCTGTTACCCAAAATCCTTTGCAAACCGCAAAATTTGGCTAAAAAAACACGTTTTCCTCACATTTTGGTGACAGAAAGTTCTGGAACCAGAGAGGAGCCACAAATTTCCCTCCATCCAGCGTTCCCCCAAGTCTCCCGATAAAAATGATACCTCACTTGTGTGGGTAGGCCTAGCGCCCGCGACAGGAAATGGCCCAAAACACAACGTGGACACATCAAATTTTTTCATAGAAAACAGTGCCTACCTGTGGATTTTGGCCTCTAGCTCAGCCGGCACCTGGGGAAACCTAGCAAACCAGCGCATTTTTTAACACTAGAAACCCAGGGGAATCCAAGATGGGGTGACTTGTGGGGCTCTGACCAGGTTCTGTTACCCAGAATCCTTTGCAAACCTCAAACTTTGGCTAAAAAAACACATTTTCCTCAAATTTTGGTGACAGAAAGTTCTGAAATCAGAGAGGAGCCACAAATTTCCTTCCACCCAGCGTTCCGCCAAGTCTCCCGATAAAAATGATACCTCACTTGTGTGGGTAGGCCTAGCGCCCGCGACAGGAAATGTCCCAAAACACAACGTGGACACATCACATTTTTTCATAGAAAACAGTGCCTACCTGTGGATTTTGGCCTCTAGCTCAGCCGGCACCTGGGGAAACCTAGCAAACCAGCGCATTTTTTAACACTAGAAACCCAGGGGAATCCAAGATGGGGTGACTTGTGGGGCTCTGACCAGGTTCTGTTACCCAGAATCCTTTGCAAACCTCAAACTTTGGCTAAAAGAAAACACATTTTCCTCAGATTTTGGTGACAGAAAGTTCTGGAATCAGAGAGGAGCCACAAATTTCCTTCCACCCAGCGTTCCTCCAAGTCTCCCGATAAAAATGATACCTCACTTGTGTGGGTAGGCCTAGCGCCCGCGACAGGAAATGCCCCAAAACGCAACGTGGACCCATCACATTTTTTGAAAGAAAACAGAGGTGTTTTTTGCAAACGTGCCTACCTGTAGATTTTGGCCTCTAGCTCAGCCGGCACCTAGGTAAACCTACCAAACCTGCGCATTTTTTTAAACTAGAGACCTAGGGGAATCCAAGATCGGGTGACTTGTGGGGCTCTGACCAGGTTCTGTTACCCAAAATCCTTTGCAAAACGCAAAATTTGGTAAAAAAAACACGTTTTCCTCACATTTTGGTGACAGAAAGTTCTGGAATCAGAGAGGAGCCACAAATTTCCCTCCATCCAGCGTTCCCCCAAGTCTCCCGATAAAAATTATACCTCACTTGTGTGGGTAGGCCTAGCGCCCGCGACAGGAAATGGCCCAAAACAGAACGTGGACACATCACATTTTTTCATAGAAAACAGTGCCTACCTGTGGATTTTGGCCTCTAGCTCAGCCGGCACCTGGGGAAACCTAGCAAACCAGCGCATTTTTTAAAACTAGAAACCCAGGGGAATCCAAGATGGGGTGACTTGTGGGGCTCTGACCAGGTTCTGTTACCCAGAATCCTTTGCAAACCTCAAACTTTGGCTAAAAAAACACATTTTCCTCAAATTTTGGTGACAGAAAGTTCTGAAATCAGAGAGGAGCCACAAATTTCCTTCCACCCAGCGTTCCCCCAAGTCTCCCGATAAAAATGATACCTCACTTGTGTGGGTAGGCCTAGCGCCCGCGACAGGAAATGGCCCAAAACACAACGTGGACACATCACATTTTTTCATAGAAAACAGTGCCTACCTGTGGATTTTGGCCTCCAGCTCAGCCGGCACCTGGGGAAACCTAGCAAACCAGCGCATTTTTTAAAACTAGAAACCCAGAAGAATCCAAGATGGGGTGACTTGTGGGGCTCTGACCAGGTTCTGTTACCCAGAATCCTTTGCAAACCTCAAACTTTGGCTAAAAAAACACATTTTCCTCAAATTTTTGTGACAGAAAGTTCTGAAATCAGAGAGGAGCCACAAATTTCCTTCCACCCAGCGTTCCCCCAAAACTCCCGATAAAAATGATACCTCACTTGTGTGGGTAGGCCTAGCGCCCGCGACAGGAAATGCCCCAAAACGCAACGTGGACCCATCACATTTTTTGAAAGAAAACAGAGGAGTTTTTTGCAAACGTGCCTACCTGTAGATTTTGGCCTCTAGCTCAGCCGGCACCTAGGGAAACCGACCAAACCTGTGCATTTTTTAAAACTAGAGACCTAGGGGAATCCAAGATTGGGTGACTTGTGGGGCTCTGACCAGGTTCTGTTACCCAAAATCCTTTGCAAACCACAAAATTTCGCTAAAAAAACACGTTTTCCTCATATTTTGGTGACAGAAAGTTCTGGAACCAGAGAGGAGCCACATATTTCCCTCCATCCAGCGTTCCCCCAAGTCTCCCGATAAAAATGATACCTCACTTGTGTGGGTAGGCCTAGCGCCCGCGACAGGAAATGCCCCAAAACGCAACGTGGACCCATCACATTTTTTGAAAGAAAACAGAGGTGTTTTTTGCAAACGTGCCTACCTGTAGATTTTGGCCTCTAGCTCAGCCGGCACCTAGGGAAACCTACCAAACCTGTGCATTTTTTAAAACTAGAGACCTAGCGGAATCCAAGATCGGGTGACTTGTGGGGCTCTGACCAGGTTCTGTTACCCAAAATCCTTTGCAAACCGCAAAATTTGGCTAAAAAAACACGTTTTCCTCATATTTTGGTGACAGAAAGTTCTGGAACCAGAGAGGAGCCACAAATTTCCCTCCATCCAGCGTTCCCCCAAGTTTCCCGATAAAAATGATACCTCACTTGTGTGGGTAGGCCTAGCGCCCGCGACAGGAAATGGCCCAAAACACAACGTGGAGACATCACATTTTTTCATAGAAAACAGTGCCTACCTGTGGATTTTGGCCTCTAGCTCAGCCGGCACCTGGGGAAACCTAGCAAACCAGCGCATTTTTTAACACTAGAAACCCAGGGGAATCCAAGATGGGGTGACTTGTGGGGCTCTGACCAGGTTCTGTTACCCAGAATCCTTTGCAAACCTCAAACTTTGGCTAAAAAAACACATTTTCCTCAAATTTTGGTGACAGAAAGTTCTGAAATCAGAGAGGAGACACAAATTTCCTTCCACCCAGCGTTTCCCCAAGTCTCCCGATAAAAATGATACCTCACTTGTGTGGGTAGGCCTAGCGCCCGCGACAGGAAATGCCCCAAAACGCAACGTGGACCCATCACATTTTTTGAAAGAAAACAGAGGTGTTTTTTGCAAACGTGCCTACCTGTAGATTTTGGCCTCTAGCTCAGCCGGCACCTAGGGAAACCAACCAAACCTGTGCATTTTTTAAAACTAGAGACCTAGGGGAATCCAAGATCGGGTGACTTGTGGGGCTCTGACCAGGTTCTGTTACCCAAAATCCTTTGCAAACCGCAAAATTTGGCTAAAAAAACACGTTTTCCTCATATTTTGGTGACAGAAAGTTCTGGAACCAGAGAGGAGCCACATATTTCCCTCCATCCAGCGTTCCCCCAAGTCTCCTGATAAAAATGATACCTCACTTGTGTGGGTAGGCCTAGCGCCCGCGACAGGAAATGCCCCAAAACGCAACGTGGACCCATCACATTTTTTGAAAGAAAACAGAGGTGTTTTTTGCAAACGTGCCTACCTGTAGATTTTGGCCTCTAGCTCAGCCGGCACCTAGGGAAACCTACCAAACCTGTGCATTTTTTAAAACTAGAGACCTAGGGGAATCCAAGATCGGGTGACTTGTGGGGCTCTGACCAGGTTCTGTTACCCAAAATCCTTTGCAAACCGCAAAATTTGGCTAAAAAAACACGTTTTCCTCATATTTTGGTGACAGAAAGTTCTGGAACCAGAGAGGAGCCACAAATTTCCCTCCATCCAGCGTTCCCCCAAGTTTCCCGATAAAAATGATACCTCACTTGTGTGGGTAGGCCTAGCGCCCGCGACAGGAAATGGCCCAAAACACAACGTGGACACATCACATTTTTTCATAGAAAACAGTGCCTACCTGTGGATTTTGGCCTCTAGCTCAGCCGGCACCTGGGGAAACCTAGCAAACCAGCGCATTTTTTAACACTAGAAACCCAGGGGAATCCAAGATGGGGTGACTTGTGGGGCTCTGACCAAGTTCTGTTACCCAGAATCCTTTGCAAACCTCAAACTTTGGCTAAAAAAACACATTTTCCTCAAATTTTGGTGACAGAAAGTTCTGAAAACAGAGAGGAGACACAAATTTCCTTCCACCCAGCGTTCCCCCAAGTCTCCCGATAAAAATGATACCTCACTTGTGTGGGTAGGCCTAGCGCCCGCGACAGGAAATGCCCCAAAACGCAACGTGGACCCATCACATTTTTTGAAAGAAAACAGAGGTGTTTTTTGCAAACGTGCCTACCTGTAGATTTTGGCCTCTAGCTCAGCCGGCACCTAGGGAAACCTACCAAACCTGTGCATTTTTTAAAACTAGAGACCTAGGGGAATCCAAGATCGGGTGACTTGTGGGGCTCTGACCAGGTTCTGTTACCCAGAATCCTTTGCAAACCTCAAACTTTGGCTAAAAAAACACATTTTCCTCAAATTTTGGTGACAGAAAGTTCTGAAATCAGAGAGGAGACACAAATTTCCTTCCACCCAGCGTTCCCCCAAGTCTCCCGATAAAAATGATACCTCACTTGTGTGGGTAGGCCTAGCGCCCGCGACAGGAAATGCCCCAAAACGCAACGTGGACCCATCACATTTTTTGAAAGAAAACAGAGGTGTTTTTTGCAAACGTGCCTACCTGTAGATTTTGGCCTCTAGCTCAGCCGGCACCTAGGTAAACCTACCAAACCTGTGCATTTTTTAAAACTAGAGACCTAGGGGAATCCAAGATGGGGTGACTTGTGGGGCTCTGACCAGGTTCTGTTACCCAGAATCCTTTGCAAACCTCAAACTTTGGCTAAAAAAACACATTTTCCTCAAATTTTGGTGACAGAAAGTTCTGAAATCACAGAGGAGCCACAAATTTCCTTCCACCCAGCGTTCCCCCAAGTCTCCCGATAAAAATTATACCTCACTTGTGTGGGTAGGCCTAGCGCCCGCGACAGGAAGTGCCCCAAAACGCAAAGTGGACCCATCACATTTTTTGAAAGAAAACAGAGGTGTTTTTTGCAAACGTGCCTATCTGTAGGTTTTGGCCTCTAGCTCAGCCGGCACCTAGGGAAACCTACCAAACCTGTGCATTTTTTAAAACTAGAGACCTAGGGGAATCCAAGATCGGGTGACTTGTGGGGCTCTGACCAGGTTCTGTTACCCAAAATCCTTTGCAAACCGCTAAATTTGGCTAAAAAAACACGTTTTCCTCATATTTTGGTGACAGAAAGTTCTGGAACCAGAGAGGAGCCACATATTTCCCTCCATCCAGCGTTCCCCCAAGTCTCCCGATAAAAATGATACCTCACTTGTGTGGGTAGGCCTAGCGCCCGCGACAGGAAATGCCCCAAAACGCAACGTGGACCCATCACATTTTTTGAAAGAAAACAGAGGTGTTTTTTGCAAACGTGCCTACCTGTAGATTTTGGCCTCTAGCTCAGCTGGCACCTAGGGAAACCTACCAAACCTGTGCATTTTTTAAAACTAGAGACCTAGGGGAATCCAAGATTGGGTGACTTGTGGGGCTCTGACCAGGTTCTGTTACCCAACATCCTTTGCAAACCGCAAAATTTAGCTAAAAAAAACACGTTTTCCTCACATTTTGGTGAAAGAAAGTTCTGGAATCAGAGGGGAGCCACAAATTTCCCTCCATCCAGCGCTCCCCCAAGTCTCCCTTTAAAAATGATACCTCACTTGTGTGGGTAGGCCTAGCGCCCGCGACAGGAAATGGCCCAAAACACAACGTGGACACATCACATTTTTTCATAGAAAACAGAGGTGTTTTTTGCAAACGTGCCTACCTGTAGATTTTGGCCTCTAGCTCAGCCGGCACCTAGGTAAACCTACCAAACCTGTGCATTTTTTTAAACTAGAGACCTAGGGGAATCCAAGATCGGGTGACTTTCTGGGGCTCTGACCAGGTTCTGTTACCCAAAATCCTTTGCAAACCGCAAAATTTGGCTAAAAAAACACGTTTTCCTCACATTTTGGTGACAGAAAGTTCTGGAACCAGAGAGGAGCCACAAATTTCCCTCCATCCAGCGTTCCCCCAAGTCTCCCGATAAAAATGATACCTCACTTGTGTGGGTAGGCCTAGCGCCCGCGACAGGAAATGGCCCAAAACACAACGTGGACACATCAAATTTTTTCATAGAAAACAGTGCCTACCTGTGGATTTTGGCCTCTAGCTCAGCCGGCACCTGGGGAAACCTAGCAAACCAGCGCATTTTTTAACACTAGAAACCCAGGGGAATCCAAGATGGGGTGACTTGTGGGGCTCTGACCAGGTTCTGTTACCCAGAATCCTTTGCAAACCTCAAACTTTGGCTAAAAAAACACATTTTCCTCAAATTTTGGTGACAGAAAGTTCTGAAATCAGAGAGGAGCCACAAATTTCCTTCCACCCAGCGTTCCGCCAAGTCTCCCGATAAAAATGATACCTCACTTGTGTGGGTAGGCCTAGCGCCCGCGACAGGAAATGTCCCAAAACACAACGTGGACACATCACATTTTTTCATAGAAAACAGTGCCTACCTGTGGATTTTGGCCTCTAGCTCAGCCGGCACCTGGGGAAACCTAGCAAACCAGCGCATTTTTTAACACTAGAAACCCAGGGGAATCCAAGATGGGGTGACTTGTGGGGCTCTGACCAGGTTCTGTTACCCAGAATCCTTTGCAAACCTCAAACTTTGGCTAAAAGAAAACACATTTTCCTCAGATTTTGGTGACAGAAAGTTCTGGAATCAGAGAGGAGCCACAAATTTCCTTCCACCCAGCGTTCCTCCAAGTCTCCCGATAAAAATGATACCTCACTTGTGTGGGTAGGCCTAGCGCCCGCGACAGGAAATGCCCCAAAACGCAACGTGGACCCATCACATTTTTTGAAAGAAAACAGAGGTGTTTTTTGCAAACGTGCCTACCTGTAGATTTTGGCCTCTAGCTCAGCCGGCACCTAGGTAAACCTACCAAACCTGTGCATTTTTTTAAACTAGAGACCTAGGGGAATCCAAGATCGGGTGACTTGTGGGGCTCTGACCAGGTTCTGTTACCCAAAATCCTTTGCAAAACGCAAAATTTGGTAAAAAAAACACGTTTTCCTCACATTTTGGTGACAGAAAGTTCTGGAATCAGAGAGGAGCCACAAATTTCCCTCCATCCAGCGTTCCCCCAAGTCTCCCGATAAAAATTATACCTCACTTGTGTGGGTAGGCCTAGCGCCCGCGACAGGAAATGGCCCAAAACACAACGTGGACACATCACATTTTTTCATAGAAAACAGTGCCTACCTGTGGATTTTGGCCTCTAGCTCAGCCGGCACCTGGGGAAACCTAGCAAACCAGCGCATTTTTTAAAACTAGAAACCCAGGGGAATCCAAGATGGGGTGACTTGTGGGGCTCTGACCAGGTTCTGTTACCCAGAATCCTTTGCAAACCTCAAACTTTGGCTAAAAAAACACATTTTCCTCAAATTTTGGTGACAGAAAGTTCTGAAATCAGAGAGGAGCCACAAATTTCCTTCCACCCAGCGTTCCCCCAAGTCTCCCGATAAAAATGATACCTCACTTGTGTGGGTAGGCCTAGCGCCCGCGACAGGAAATGGCCCAAAACACAACGTGGACACATCACATTTTTTCATAGAAAACAGTGCCTACCTGTGGATTTTGGCCTCCAGCTCAGCCGGCACCTGGGGAAACCTAGCAAACCAGCGCATTTTTTAAAACTAGAAACCCAGAAGAATCCAAGATGGGGTGACTTGTGGGGCTCTGACCAGGTTCTGTTACCCAGAATCCTTTGCAAACCTCAAACTTTGGCTAAAAAAACACATTTTCCTCAAATTTTTGTGACAGAAAGTTCTGAAATCAGAGAGGAGGCACAAATTTCCTTCCACCCAGCGTTCCCCCAAAACTCCCGATAAAAATGATACCTCACTTGTGTGGGTAGGCCTAGCGCCCGCGACAGGAAATGCCCCAAAACGCAACGTGGACCCATCACATTTTTTGAAAGAAAACAGAGGTGTTTTTTGCAAACGTGCCTACCTGTAGATTTTGGCCTCTAGCTCAGCCGGCACCTAGGGAAACCGACCAAACCTGTGCATTTTTTAAAACTAGAGACCTAGGGGAATCCAAGATTGGGTGACTTGTGGGGCTCTGACCAGGTTCTGTTACCCAAAATCCTTTGCAAACCACAAAATTTCGCTAAAAAAACACGTTTTCCTCATATTTTGGTGACAGAAAGTTCTGGAACCAGAGAGGAGCCACATATTTCCCTCCATCCAGCGTTCCCCCAAGTCTCCCGATAAAAATGATACCTCACTTGTGTGGGTAGGCCTAGCGCCCGCGACAGGAAATGCCCCAAAACGCAACGTGGACCCATCACATTTTTTTAAAGAAAACAGAGGTGTTTTTTGCAAACGTGCCTACCTGTAGATTTTGGCCTCTAGCTCAGCCGGCACCTAGGGAAACCTACCAAACCTGTGCATTTTTTAAAACTAGAGACCTAGCGGAATCCAAGATCGGGTGACTTGTGGGGCTCTGACCAGGTTCTGTTACCCAAAATCCTTTGCAAACCGCAAAATTTGGCTAAAAAAACACGTTTTCCTCATATTTTGGTGACAGAAAGTTCTGGAACCAGAGAGGAGCCACAAATTTCCCTCCATCCAGCGTTCCCCCAAGTTTCCCGATAAAAATGATACCTCACTTGTGTGGGTAGGCCTAGCGCCCGCGACAGGAAATGGCCCAAAACACAACGTGGAGACATCACATTTTTTCATAGAAAACAGTGCCTACCTGTGGATTTTGGCCTCTAGCTCAGCCGCCACCTGGGGAAACCTAGCAAACCAGCGCATTTTTTAACACTAGAAACCCAGGGGAATCCAAGATGGGGTGACTTGTGGGGCTCTGACCAGGTTCTGTTACCCAGAATCCTTTGCAAACCTCAAACTTTGGCTAAAAAAACACATTTTCCTCAAATTTTGGTGACAGAAAGTTCTGAAATCAGAGAGGAGACACAAATTTCCTTCCACCCAGCGTTCCCCCAAGTCTCCCGATAAAAATGATACCTCACTTGTGTGGGTAGGCCTAGCGCCCGCGACAGGAAATGCCCCAAAACGCAACGTGGACCCATCACATTTTTTGAAAGAAAACAGAGGTGTTTTTTGCAAACGTGCCTACCTGTAGATTTTGGCCTCTAGCTCAGCCGGCACCTAGGGAAACCAACCAAACCTGTGCATTTTTTAAAACTAGAGACCTAGGGGAATCCAAGATCGGGTGACTTGTGGGGCTCTGACCAGGTTCTGTTACCCAAAATCCTTTGCAAACCGCAAAATTTGGCTAAAAAAACACGTTTTCCTCATATTTTGGTGACAGAAAGTTCTGGAACCAGAGAGGAGCCACATATTTCCATCCATCCAGCGTTCCCCCAAGTCTCCTGATAAAAATGATACCTCACTTGTGTGGGTAGGCCTAGCGCCCGCGACAGGAAATGCCCCAAAACGCAACGTGGACCCATCACATTTTTTGAAAGAAAACAGAGGTGTTTTTTGCAAACGTGCCTACCTGTAGATTTTGGCCTCTAGCTCAGCCGGCACCTAGGGAAACCTACCAAACCTGTGCATTTTTTAAAACTAGAGACCTAGGGGAATCCAAGATCGGGTGACTTGTGGGGCTCTGACCAGGTTCTGTTACCCAAAATCCTTTGCAAACCGCAAAATTTGGCTAAAAAAACACGTTTTCCTCATATTTTGGTGACAGAAAGTTCTGGAACCAGAGAGGAGCCACAAATTTCCCTCCATCCAGCGTTCCCCCAAGTCTCCCGATAAAAATGATACCTCACTTGTGTGGGTAGGCCTAGCGCCCGCGACAGGAAATGGCCCAAAACACAACGTGGACACATCACATTTTTTCATAGAAAACAGTGCCTACCTGTGGATTTTGGCCTCTAGCTCAGCCGGCACCTGGGGAAACCTAGCAAACCAGCGCATTTTTTAATACTAGAAACCCAGGGGAATCCAAGATGGGGTGACTTGTGGGGCTCTGACCAGGTTCTGTTACCCAGAATCCTTTGCAAACCTCAAACTTTGGCTAAAAAAACACATTTATCTCAAATTTTGGTGACAGAAAGTTCTGAAATCAGAGAGGAGACACAAATTTCCTTCCACCCAGCGTTCCCCCAAGTCTCCCGATAAAAATGATACCTCACTTGTGTGGGTAGGCCTAGCGCCCGCGACATGAAATGCCCCAAAACGCAACGTGGACCCATCACATTTTTTTAAAGAAAACAGAGGTGTTTTTTGAAAACGTGCCTACCTGTAGATTTTGGCCTCTAGCTCAGCCGGCACCTAGGTAAACCTACCAAACCTGTGCATTTTTTTAAACTAGAGACCTAGGGGAATCCAAGATCGGGTGACTTTCTGGGGCTCTGACCAGGTTCTGTTACCCAAACTCCTTTGCAAAATGCAAAATTTGGCTAAAAAAACACGTTTTCCTCACATTTTGGTGAAAGAAAGTTCTGGAATCAGAGGGGAGCCACAAATTTCCCTCCATCCAGCGTTCCCCCAAGTCTCCCGATAAAAATGATACCTCACTTGTGTGGGTAGGCCTAGCGCCCGCGACAGGAAATGGCCCAAAATACAACGTGGACACATCAAATTTTTTCATAGAAAACAGAGCCTACCTGTGGATTTCGGCCTCTAGCTCAGCCGGCACCTGGGGAAACCTAGCAAACCAGCGCATTTTTTAACACTAGAAACCCAGGGGAATCCAAGATGGGGTTACTTGTGGGGCTCTGACCAGGTTCTGTTACCCAGAATCCTTTGCAAACCTCAAACTTTGGCTAAAAAAAAACACATTTTCCTCAAATTTTGGTGACAGAAAGTTCTGGAATCAGAGAGGAGCCACAAATTTCCTTCCACCCAGCGTTCCTCCAAGTCTCCCGATAAAAATGATACCTCACTTGTGTGGGTAGGCCTAGCGCCCGCGACAGGAAATGCCCCAAAACGCAACGTGGACCCATCACATTTTTTTAAAGAAAACAGAGGTGTTTTTTTCAAACGTGCCTACCTGTAGATTTTGGCCTCTAGCTCAGCCAGCACCTAGGTAAACCTACCAAACCTGTGCATTTTTTTAAACTAGAGACCTAGGGGAATCCAAGATCGGGTGACTTGTGGGGCTCTGACCAGGTTCTGTTACCCAAAATCCTTTGCAAAACGCAAAATTTGGCAAAAAAAACACTTTTTCCTCACATTTTGGTGTCAGAAAGTTCTGGAATCAGAGGAGCCACAAATTTCCCTCCATCCAGCGTTCCCCCAAGTCTCCCGATAAAAATGATACCTCACTTGTGTGGGTAGGCCTAGCGCCCGCGACAGGAAATGGCCCAAAACACAACGTTGACACATCACATTTTTTCATAGAAAACAGTGCCTACCTGTGGATTTTGGCCTCTAGCTCAGCCGGCACCTGGGGAAACCTAGCAAACCAGCGCATTTTTTAAAACTAGAAACCCAGAGGAATCCAAGATGGGGTGACTTGTGGGGCTCTGACCAGGTTCTGTTACCCAGAATCCTTTGCAAACCTCAAACTTTGGCTAAAAAAACACATTTTCCTCAAATTTTGGTGACAGAAAGTTCTGAAATCAGAGAGGAGCCACAAATTTCCTTACACCCAGCGTTCCCCCAAGTCTCCCGATAAACATTATACCTCACTTGTGTGGGTAGGCCTAGCGCCCGCGACAGGAAATACCCCAAAACGCAATGTGGACCCATCACATTTTTTGAAAGAAAATAGAGGTGTTTTTTGCAAACGTGCCTACCTGTAGATTTTGGCCTCTAGCTCAGCCGGCACCTAGGGAAACCTACCAAACCTGTGCATTTTTTAAAACTAGAGACCTAGGGGAATCCAAGATCGGGTGAATTGTGGGGCTCTGACCAGGTTCTGTTACCCAAAATCCTTTGCAAACCGGAAAATTTCGCTAAAAAAACACGTTTTCCTCATATTTTGGTGACAGAAAGTTCTAGAACCAGAGAGGAGCCACATATTTCCCTCCATCCAGCGTTCCCCCAAGTCTCCCGATAAAAATGATACCTCACTTGTGTGGGTAGGCCTAGCGCCCGCGACAGGAAATGCCCCAAAACGCAACGTGGACCGAGGTGTTTTTTGCAAACGTGCCTACCTGTAGATTTTGGCCTCTAGCTCAGCCGGCACCTAGGGAAACCTACCAAACCTGTGCATTTTCTTAAACTAGAGACCTAGGGGAATCCAAGATCGGGTGACTTGTGGGGCTCTGAAACGTGCCTACCTGTAGATTTTGGCCTCTAGCTCAGCCGGCACCTAGGGAAACCTACCAAACCTGTGCATTTTCTTAAACTAGAGACCTAGGGGAATCCAAGATCGGGTGACTTGTGGGGCTCTGACCAGGTTCTGTTACCCAAAATCCTTTGCAAACTGCAAAATTTGGCTAAAAAAACACGTTTTCCTCATATTTTGGTGAGAGAAAGTTCTGGAACCAGAGAGGAGCCACAAATTTCCCTCCATCCAGCGTTCCCCCAAGTCTCCCGATAAAAATGATACCTCACTTGTGTGGGTAGGCCTAGCGCCCGCGACAGGAAATGGCCCAAAACACAACGTGGACACATCACATTTTTTCATAGAAAACAGTGCCTACCTGTGGATTTTGGCCTCTAGCTCAGCCGGCACCTGGGGAAACCTAGCAAACCAGCGCATTTTTTAAAACTAGAAACCCAGGGGAATCCAAGATGGGGTGACTTGTGGGGCTCTGACCAGGTTCTGTTACCCAGAATCCTTTGCAAACCTCAAACTTTGGCTAAAAAAAACACATTTTCCTCAAATTTTGGTGACAGAAAGTTCTGAAATCAGAGAGGAGCCACAAATTTCCTTCCACCCAGCGTTCCCCCAAGTCTCCCGATAAAAATTATACCTCACTTGTGTGGGTAGGTCTAGCGCCCGCGACAGGAAATGCCCCAAAACGCAACGTGGACCCATCTCATTTTTTGAAAGAAAACAGAGGAGTTTTTTGCAAACGTGCCTACCTGTAGATTTTGGCCTCTAGCTCAGCCGGCATCTAGGGAAACTTACCAAACCTGTGCATTTTTTAAAACTAGAGACCTAGGGGAATCCAAGATCGGGTGACTTTTGGGGCTCTGACCAGGTTCTGTTACCCAAAATCCTTTGCAAACCGCAAAATTTCGCTAAAAAAACAAGTTTTCCTCATATTTTGGTGACAGAAAGTTCTGGAACCAGAGAGGATCCACATATTTCCCTCCATCCAGCGTTCCCCCAAGTCTCCCGATAAAAATGATACCTCACTTGTGTGGGTAGGCCTAGCGCCCGCGACAGGAAATGCCCCAAAACGCAACGTGGACCCATCACATTTTTTGAAAGAAAACAGAGGTGTTTTTTGCAAACGTGCCTACCTGTAGATTTTGGCCTCTAGCTCAGCCGGCACCTAGGGAAACCTACCAAACCTGTGCATTTTTTTAAACTAGAGACCTAGGGGAATCCAAGATCGGGTGACTTGTGGGGCTCTGACCAGGTTCTGTTACCCAAAATCCTTTGCAAAATGCAAAATTTGGCAAAAAAAACACGTTTTCCTCACATTTTGGTGACAGAAAGTTCTGGAATCAGAGAGGAGCCACAAATTTCCCTCCATCCAGCGTTCCCCCAAGTCTCCCGATAAAAATGATACCTCACTTGTGTGGGTAGGCCTAGCGCCCGCGACAGGAAATGGCCCAAAACACAACGTGGACACATCACATTTTTTCATAGAAAACAGTGCCTACCTGTGGATTTTGGCCTCTAGCTCAGCCGGCACCTGGGGAAACCTAGCAAACCAGCGCATTTTTTAACACTAGAAACCCAGGGGAATCCAAGATGGGGTGACTTGTGGGGCTCTGACCAGGTTCTGTTACCCAGAATCCTTTGCAAACCTCAAACTTTGGCTAAAAAAACACATTTTCCTCAAATTTTGGTGACAGAAAGTTCTGAAATCAGAGAGGAGCCACAAATTTCCTTCCACCCAGCGTTCCGCCAAGTCTCCCGATAAAAATGATACCTCACTTGTGTGGGTAGGCCTAGCGCCCGCGACAGGAAATGTCCCAAAACACAACGTGGACACATCACATTTTTTCATAGAAAACAGTGCCTACCTGTGGATTTTGGCCTCTAGCTCAGCCGGCACCTGGGGAAACCTAGCAAACCAGCGCATTTTTTAACACTAGAAACCCAGGGGAATCCAAGATGGGGTGACTTGTGGGGCTCTGACCAGGTTCTGTTACCCAGAATCCTTTGCAAACCTCAAACTTTGGCTAAAAGAAAACACATTTTCCTCAGATTTTGGTGACAGAAAGTTCTGGAATCAGAGAGGAGCCACAAATTTCCTTCCACCCAGCGTTCCTCCAAGTCTCCCGATAAAAATGATACCTCACTTGTGTGGGTACGCCTAGCGCCCGCGACAGGAAATGCCCCAAAACGCAACGTGGACCCATCACATTTTTTGAAAGAAAACAGAGGTGTTTTTTGCAAACGTGCCTACCTGTAGATTTTGGCCTCTAGCTCAGCCGGCACCTAGGTAAACCTACCAAACCTGCGCATTTTTTTAAACTAGAGACCTAGGGGAATCCAAGATCGGGTGACTTGTGGGGCTCTGACCAGGTTCTGTTACCCAAAATCCTTTGCAAAACGCAAAATTTGGTAAATAAAACACGTTTTCCTCACATTTTGGTGACAGAAAGTTCTGGAATCAGAGAGGAGCCACAAATTTCCCTCCATCCAGCGTTCCCCCAAGTCTCCCGATAAAAATTATACCTCACTTGTGTGGGTAGGCCTAGCGCCCGCGACAGGAAATGGCCCAAAACACAACGTGGACACATCACATTTTTTCATAGAAAACAGTGCCTACCTGTGGATTTTGGCCTCTAGCTCAGCCGGCACCTGGGGAAACCTAGCAAACCAGCGCATTTTTTAAAACTAGAAACCCAGGGGAATCCAAGATGGGGTGACTTGTGGGGCTCTGACCAGGTTCTGTTACCCAGAATCCTTTGCAAACCTCAAACTTTGGCTAAAAAAACACATTTTCCTCAAATTTTGGTGACAGAAAGTTCTGAAATCAGAGAGGAGCCACAAATTTCCTTCCACCCAGCGTTCCCCCAAGTCTCCCGATAAAAATGATACCTCACTTGTGTGGGTAGGCCTAGCGCCCGCGACAGGAAATGGCCCAAAACACAACGTGGACACATCACATTTTTTCATAGAAAACAGTGCCTACCTGTGGATTTTGGCCTCCAGCTCAGCCGGCACCTGGGGAAACCTAGCAAACCAGCGCATTTTTTAAAACTAGAAACCCAGAAGAATCCAAGATAGGGTGACTTGTGGGGCTCTGACCAGGTTCTGTTACCCAGAATCCTTTGCAAACCTCAAACTTTGGCTAAAAAAACACATTTTCCTCAAATTTTTGTGACAGAAAGTTCTGAAATCAGAGAGGAGCCACAAATTTCCTTCCACCCAGCGTTCCCCCAAAACTCCCGATAAAAATGATACCTCACTTGTGTGGGTAGGCCTAGCGCCCGCGACAGGAAATGCCCCAAAACGCAACGTGGACCCATCACATTTTTTGAAAGAAAACAGAGGTGTTTTTTGCAAACGTGCCTACCTGTAGATTTTGGCCTCTAGCTCAGCCGGCACCTAGGGAAACCGACCAAACCTGTGCATTTTTTAAAACTAGAGACCTAGGGGAATCCAAGATTGGGTGACTTGTGGGGCTCTGACCAGGTTCTGTTACCCAAAATCCTTTGCAAACCACAAAATTTCGCTAAAAAAACACGTTTTCCTCATATTTTGGTGACAGAAAGTTCTGGAACCAGAGAGGAGCCACATATTTCCCTCCATCCAGCGTTCCCCCAAGTCTCCCGATAAAAATGATACCTCACTTGTGTGGGTAGGCCTAGCGCCCGCGACAGGAAATGCCCCAAAACGCAACGTGGACCCATCACATTTTTTGAAAGAAAACAGAGGTGTTTTTTGCAAACGTGCCTACCTGTAGATTTTGGCCTCTAGCTCAGCCGGCACCTAGGGAAACCTACCAAACCTGTGCATTTTTTAAAACTAGAGACCTAGCGGAATCCAAGATCGGGTGACTTGTGGGGCTCTGACCAGGTTCTGTTACCCAAAATCCTTTGCAAACCGCAAAATTTGGCTAAAAAAACACGTTTTCCTCATATTTTGGTGACAGAAAGTTCTGGAACCAGAGAGGAGCCACAAATTTCCCTCCATCCAGCGTTCCCCCAAGTTTCCCGATAAAAATGATACCTCACTTGTGTGGGTAGGCCTAGCGCCCGCGACAGGAAATGGCCCAAAACACAACGTGGAGACATCACATTTTTTCATAGAAAACAGTGCCTACCTGTGGATTTTGGCCTCTAGCTCAGCCGCCACCTGGGGAAACCTAGCAAACCAGCGCATTTTTTAACACTAGAAACCCAGGGGAATCCAAGATGGGGTGACTTGTGGGGCTCTGACCAGGTTCTGTTACCCAGAATCCTTTGCAAACCTCAAACTTTGGCTAAAAAAACACATTTTCCTCAAATTTTGGTGACAGAAAGTTCTGAAATCAGAGAGGAGACACAAATTTCCTTCCACCCAGCGTTCCCCCAAGTCTCCCGATAAAAATGATACCTCACTTGTGTGGGTAGGCCTAGCGCCCGCGACAGGAAATGCCCCAAAACGCAACGTGGACCCATCACATTTTTTGAAAGAAAACAGAGGTGTTTTTTGCAAACGTGCCTACCTGTAGATTTTGGCCTCTAGCTCAGCCGGCACCTAGGGAAACCAACCAAACCTGTGCATTTTTTAAAACTAGAGACCTAGGGGAATCCAAGATCGGGTGACTTGTGGGGCTCTGACCAGGTTCTGTTACCCAAAATCCTTTGCAAACCGCAAAATTTGGCTAAAAAAACACGTTTTCCTCATATTTTGGTGACAGAAAGTTCTGGAACCAGAGAGGAGCCACATATTTCCCTCCATCCAGCGTTCCCCCAAGTCTCCTGATAAAAATGATACCTCACTTGTGTGGGTAGGCCTAGCGCCCGCGACAGGAAATGCCCCAAAACGCAACGTGGACCCATCACATTTTTTGAAAGAAAACAGAGGTGTTTTTTGCAAACGTGCCTACCTGTAGATTTTGGCCTCTAGCTCAGCCGGCACCTAGGGAAACCTACCAAACCTGTGCATTTTTTAAAACTAGAGACCTAGGGGAATCCAAGATCGGGTGACTTGTGGGGCTCTGACCAGGTTCTGTTACCCAAAATCCTTTGCAAACCGCAAAATTTGGCTAAAAAAACACGTTTTCCTCATATTTTGGTGACAGAAAGTTCTGGAACCAGAGAGGAGCCACAAATTTCCCTCCATCCAGCGTTCCCCCAAGTCTCCCGATAAAAATGATACCTCACTTGTGTGGGTAGGCCTAGCGCCCGCGACAGGAAATGGCCCAAAACACAACGTGGACACATCACATTTTTTCATAGAAAACAGTGCCTACCTGTGGATTTTGGCCTCTAGCTCAGCCGGCACCTGGGGAAACCTAGCAAACCAGCGCATTTTTTAATACTAGAAACCCAGGGGAATCCAAGATGGGGTGACTTGTGGGGCTCTGACCAGGTTCTGTTACCCAGAATCCTTTGCAAACCTCAAACTTTGGCTAAAAAAACACATTTATCTCAAATTTTGGTGACAGAAAGTTCTGAAATCAGAGAGGAGACACAAATTTCCTTCCACCCAGCGTTCCCCCAAGTCTCCCGATAAAAATGATACCTCACTTGTGTGGGTAGGCCTAGCGCCCGCGACATGAAATGCCCCAAAACGCAACGTGGACCCATCACATTTTTTTAAAGAAAACAGAGGTGTTTTTTGAAAACGTGCCTACCTGTAGATTTTGGCCTCTAGCTCAGCCGGCACCTAGGTAAACCTACCAAACCTGTGCATTTTTTTAAACTAGAGACCTAGGGGAATCCAAGATCGGGTGACTTTCTGGGGCTCTGACCAGGTTCTGTTACCCAAACTCCTTTGCAAAACGCAAAATTTGGCTAAAAAAACACGTTTTCCTCACATTTTGGTGAAAGAAAGTTCTGGAATCAGAGGGGAGCCACAAATTTCCCTCCATCCAGCGTTCCCCCAAGTCTCCCGATAAAAATGATACCTCACTTGTGTGGGTAGGCCTAGCGCCCGCGACAGGAAATGGCCCAAAATACAACGTGGACACATCAAATTTTTTCATAGAAAACAGAGCCTACCTGTGGATTTCGGCCTCTAGCTCAGCCGGCACCTGGGGAAACCTAGCAAACCAGCGCATTTTTTAACACTAGAAACCCAGGGGAATCCAAGATGGGGTTACTTGTGGGGCTCTGACCAGGTTCTGTTACCCAGAATCCTTTGCAAACCTCAAACTTTGGCTAAAAAAAAACACATTTTCCTCAAATTTTGGTGACAGAAAGTTCTGGAATCAGAGAGGAGCCACAAATTTCCTTCCACCCAGCGTTCCTCCAAGTCTCCCGATAAAAATGATACCTCACTTGTGTGGGTAGGCCTAGCGCCCGCGACAGGAAATGCCCCAAAACGCAACGTGGACCCATCACATTTTTTTAAAGAAAACAGAGGTGTTTTTTTCAAACGTGCCTACCTGTAGATTTTGGCCTCTAGCTCAGCCAGCACCTAGGTAAACCTACCAAACCTGTGCATTTTTTTAAACTAGAGACCTAGGGGAATCCAAGATCGGGTGACTTGTGGGGCTCTGACCAGGTTCTGTTACCCAAAATCCTTTGCAAAACGCAAAATTTGGCAAAAAAAACACTTTTTCCTCACATTTTGGTGTCAGAAAGTTCTGGAATCAGAGGAGCCACAAATTTCCCTCCATCCAGCGTTCCCCCAAGTCTCCCGATAAAAATGATACCTCACTTGTGTGGGTAGGCCTAGCGCCCGCGACAGGAAATGGCCCAAAACACAACGTTGACACATCACATTTTTTCATAGAAAACAGTGCCTACCTGTGGATTTTGGCCTCTAGCTCAGCCGGCACCTGGGGAAACCTAGCAAACCAGCGCATTTTTTAAAACTAGAAACCCAGAGGAATCCAAGATGGGGTGACTTGTGGGGCTCTGACCAGGTTCTGTTACCCAGAATCCTTTGCAAACCTCAAACTTTGGCTAAAAAAACACATTTTCCTCAAATTTTGGTGACAGAAAGTTCTGAAATCAGAGAGGAGCCACAAATTTCCTTACACCCAGCGTTCCCCCAAGTCTCCCGATAAACATTATACCTCACTTGTGTGGGTAGGCCTAGCGCCCGCGACAGGAAATACCCCAAAACGCAATGTGGACCCATCACATTTTTTGAAAGAAAATAGAGGTGTTTTTTGCAAACGTGCCTACCTGTAGATTTTGGCCTCTAGCTCAGCCGGCACCTAGGGAAACCTACCAAACCTGTGCATTTTTTAAAACTAGAGACCTAGGGGAATCCAAGATCGGGTGAATTGTGGGGCTCTGACCAGGTTCTGTTACCCAAAATCCTTTGCAAACCGGAAAATTTCGCTAAAAAAACACGTTTTCCTCATATTTTGGTGACAGAAAGTTCTAGAACCAGAGAGGAGCCACATATTTCCCTCCATCCAGCGTTCCCCCAAGTCTCCCGATAAAAATGATACCTCACTTGTGTGGGTAGGCCTAGCGCCCGCGACAGGAAATGCCCCAAAACGCAACGTGGACCGAGGTGTTTTTTGCAAACGTGCCTACCTGTAGATTTTGGCCTCTAGCTCAGCCGGCACCTAGGGAAACCTACCAAACCTGTGCATTTTCTTAAACTAGAGACCTAGGGGAATCCAAGATCGGGTGACTTGTGGGGCTCTGAAACGTGCCTACCTGTAGATTTTGGCCTCTAGCTCAGCCGGCACCTAGGGAAACCTACCAAACCTGTGCATTTTCTTAAACTAGAGACTTAGGGGAATCCAAGATCGGGTGACTTGTGGGGCTCTGACCAGGTTCTGTTACCCAAAATCCTTTGCAAACTGCAAAATTTGGCTAAAAAAACACGTTTTCCTCATATTTTGGTGAGAGAAAGTTCTGGAACCAGAGAGGAGCCACAAATTTCCCTCCATCCAGCGTTCCCCCAAGTCTCCCGATAAAAATGATACCTCACTTGTGTGGGTAGGCCTAGCGCCCGCGACAGGAAATGGCCCAAAACACAACGTGGACACATCACATTTTTTCATAGAAAACAGTGCCTACCTGTGGATTTTGGCCTCTAGCTCAGCCGGCACCTGGGGAAACCTAGCAAACCAGCGCATTTTTTAAAACTAGAAACCCAGGGGAATCCAAGATGGGGTGACTTGTGGGGCTCTGACCAGGTTCTGTTACCCAGAATCCTTTGCAAACCTCAAACTTTGGCTAAAAAAACACATTTTCCTCAAATTTTGGTGACAGAAAGTTCTGAAATCAGAGAGGAGCCACAAATTTCCTTCCACCCAGCGTTCCCCCAAGTCTCCCGATAAAAATGATACCTCACTTGTGTGGGTAGGCCTAGCGCCCGCGACAGGAAATGGCCCAAAACACAACGTGGACACATCACATTTTTTCATAGAAAACAGTGCCTACCTGTGGATTTTGGCCTCCAGCTCAGCCGGCACCTGGGGAAACCTAGCAAACCAGCGCATTTTTTAAAACTAGAAACCCAGAAGAATCCAAGATGGGGTGACTTGTGGGGCTCTGACCAGGTTCTGTTACCCAGAATCCTTTGCAAACCTCAAACTTTGGCTAAAAAAACACATTTTCCTCAAATTTTTGTGACAGAAAGTTCTGAAATCAGAGAGGAGCCACAAATTTCCTTCCACCCAGCGTTCCCCCAAAACTCCCGATAAAAATGATACCTCACTTGTGTGGGTAGGCCTAGCGCCCGCGACAGGAAATGCCCCAAAACGCAACGTGGACCCATCACATTTTTTGAAAGAAAACAGAGGTGTTTTTTGCAAACGTGCCTACCTGTAGATTTTGGCCTCTAGCTCAGCCGGCACCTAGGGAAACCGACCAAACCTGTGCATTTTTTAAAACTAGAGACCTAGGGGAATCCAAGATTGGGTGACTTGTGGGGCTCTGACCAGGTTCTGTTACCCAAAATCCTTTGCAAACCACAAAATTTCGCTAAAAAAACACGTTTTCCTCATATTTTGGTGACAGAAAGTTCTGGAACCAGAGAGGAGCCACATATTTCCCTCCATCCAGCGTTCCCCCAAGTCTCCCGATAAAAATGATACCTCACTTGTGTGGGTAGGCCTAGCGCCCGCGACAGGAAATGCCCCAAAACGCAACGTGGACCCATCACATTTTTTGAAAGAAAACAGAGGTGTTTTTTGCAAACGTGCCTACCTGTAGATTTTGGCCTCTAGCTCAGCCGGCACCTAGGGAAACCTACCAAACCTGTGCATTTTTTAAAACTAGAGACCTAGCGGAATCCAAGATCGGGTGACTTGTGGGGCTCTGACCAGGTTCTGTTACCCAAAATCCTTTGCAAACCGCAAAATTTGGCTAAAAAAACACGTTTTCCTCATATTTTGGTGACAGAAAGTTCTGGAACCAGAGAGGAGCCACAAATTTCCCTCCATCCAGCGTTCCCCCAAGTTTCCCGATAAAAATGATACCTCACTTGTGTGGGTAGGCCTAGCGCCCGCGACAGGAAATGGCCCAAAACACAACGTGGAGACATCACATTTTTTCATAGAAAACAGTGCCTACCTGTGGATTTTGGCCTCTAGCTCAGCCGGCACCTGGGGAAACCTAGCAAACCAGCGCATTTTTTAACACTAGAAACCCAGGGGAATCCAAGATGGGGTGACTTGTGGGGCTCTGACCAGGTTCTGTTACCCAGAATCCTTTGCAAACCTCAAACTTTGGCTAAAAAAACACATTTTCCTCAAATTTTGGTGACAGAAAGTTCTGAAATCAGAGAGGAGACACAAATTTCCTTCCACCCAGCGTTCCCCCAAGTCTCCCGATAAAAATGATACCTCACTTGTGTGGGTAGGCCTAGCGCCCGCGACAGGAAATGCCCCAAAACGCAACGTGGACCCATCACATTTTTTGAAAGAAAACAGAGGTGTTTTTTGCAAACGTGCCTACCTGTAGATTTTGGCCTCTAGCTCAGCCGGCACCTAGGGAAACCAACCAAACCTGTGCATTTTTTAAAACTAGAGACCTAGGGGAATCCAAGATCGGGTGACTTGTGGGGCTCTGACCAGGTTCTGTTACCCAAAATCCTTTGCAAACCGCAAAATTTGGCTAAAAAAACACGTTTTCCTCATATTTTGGTGACAGAAAGTTCTGGAACCAGAGAGGAGCCACATATTTCCCTCCATCCAGCGTTCCCCCAAGTCTCCTGATAAAAATGATACCTCACTTGTGTGGGTAGGCCTAGCGCCCGCGACAGGAAATGCCCCAAAACGCAACGTGGACCCATCACATTTTTTGAAAGAAAACAGAGGTGTTTTTTGCAAACGTGCCTACCTGTAGATTTTGGCCTCTAGCTCAGCCGGCACCTAGGGAAACCTACCAAACCTGTGCATTTTTTAAAACTAGAGACCTAGGGGAATCCAAGATCGGGTGACTTGTGGGGCTCTGACCAGGTTCTGTTACCCAAAATCCTTTGCAAACCGCAAAATTTGGCTAAAAAAACACGTTTTCCTCATATTTTGGTGACAGAAAGTTCTGGAACCAGAGAGGAGCCACAAATTTCCCTCCATCCAGCGTTCCCCCAAGTCTCCCGATAAAAATGATACCTCACTTGTGTGGGTAGGCCTAGCGCCCGCGACAGGAAATGGCCCAAAACACAACGTGGACACATCACATTTTTTCATAGAAAACAGTGCCTACCTGTGGATTTTGGCCTCTAGCTCAGCCGGCACCTGGGGAAACCTAGCAAACCAGCGCATTTTTTAATACTAGAAACCCAGGGGAATCCAAGATGGGGTGACTTGTGGGGCTCTGACCAGGTTCTGTTACCCAGAATCCTTTGCAAACCTCAAACTTTGGCTAAAAAAACACATTTATCTCAAATTTTGGTGACAGAAAGTTCTGGAACCAGAGAGGAGCCACAAATTTCCCTCCATCCAGCGTTCCCCCAAGTCTCCCGATAAAAATTATACCTCACTTGTGTGGGTAGGCCTAGCGCCCGCGACAGGAAATGGCCCAAAACACAACGTGGACACATCACATTTTTTCATAGAAAACAGTGCCTACCTGTGGATTTTGGCCTCTAGCTCAGCCGGCACCTGGGGAAACCTAGCAAACCAGCGCATTTTTTAATACTAGAAACCCAGGGGAATCCAAGATGGGGTGACTTGTGGGGCTCTGACCAGGTTCTGTTACCCAGAATCCTTTGCAAACCTCAAACTTTGGCTAAAAAAACACATTTTCCTCAAATTTTGGTGACAGAAAGTTCTGAAATCAGAGAGGAGCCACAAATTTCCTTCCACCCAGCGTTCCCCCAAGTCTCCCGATAAAAATGATACCTCACTTGTGTGGGTAGGCCTAGCGCCCGCGACAGGAAATGGCCCAAAACACAACGTGGACACATCACATTTTTTCATAGAAAACAGTGCCTACCTGTGGATTTTGGCCTCCAGCTCAGCCGGCACCTGGGGAAACCTAGCAAACCAGCGCATTTTTTAAAACTAGAAACCCAGAAGAATCCAAGATAGGGTGACTTGTGGGGCTCTGACCAGGTTCTGTTACCCAGAATCCTTTGCAAACCTCAAACTTTGGCTAAAAAAACACATTTTCCTCAAATTTTTGTGACAGAAAGTTCTGAAATCAGAGAGGAGCCACAAATTTCCTTCCACCCAGCGTTCCCCCAAAACTCCCGATAAAAATGATACCTCACTTGTGTGGGTAGGCCTAGCGCCCGCGACAGGAAATGCCCCAAAACGCAACGTGGACCCATCACATTTTTTGAAAGAAAACAGAGGTGTTTTTTGCAAACGTGCCTACCTGTAGATTTTGGCCTCTAGCTCAGCCGGCACCTAGGGAAACCGACCAAACCTGTGCATTTTTTAAAACTAGAGACCTAGGGGAATCCAAGATTGGGTGACTTGTGGGGCTCTGACCAGGTTCTGTTACCCAAAATCCTTTGCAAACCACAAAATTTCGCTAAAAAAACACGTTTTCCTCATATTTTGGTGACAGAAAGTTCTGGAACCAGAGAGGAGCCACATATTTCCCTCCATCCAGCGTTCCCCCAAGTCTCCCGATAACAATGATACCTCACTTGTGTGGGTAGGCCTAGCGCCCGCGACAGGAAATGCCCCAAAACGCAACGTGGACCCATCACATTTTTTGAAAGAAAACAGAGGTGTTTTTTGCAAACGTGCCTACCTGTAGATTTTGGCCTCTAGCTCAGCCGGCACCTAGGGAAACCTACCAAACCTGTGCATTTTTTAAAACTAGAGACCTAGCGGAATCCAAGATCGGGTGACTTGTGGGGCTCTGACCAGGTTCTGTTACCCAAAATCCTTTGCAAACCGCAAAATTTGGCTAAAAAAACACGTTTTCCTCATATTTTGGTGACAGAAAGTTCTGGAACCAGAGAGGAGCCACAAATTTCCCTCCATCCAGCGTTCCCCCAAGTTTCCCGATAAAAATGATACCTCACTTGTGTGGGTAGGCCTAGCGCCCGCGACAGGAAATGGCCCAAAACACAACGTGGAGACATCACATTTTTTCATAGAAAACAGTGCCTACCTGTGGATTTTGGCCTCTAGCTCAGCCGGCACCTGGGGAAACCTAGCAAACCAGCGCATTTTTTAACACTAGAAACCCAGGGGAATCCAAGATGGGGTGACTTGTGGGGCTCTGACCAGGTTCTGTTACCCAGAATCCTTTGCAAACCTCAAACTTTGGCTAAAAAAACACATTTTCCTCAAATTTTGGTGACAGAAAGTTCTGAAATCAGAGAGGAGACACAAATTTCCTTCCACCCAGCGTTCCCCCAAGTCTCCCGATAAAAATGATACCTCACTTGTGTGGGTAGGCCTAGCGCCCGCGACAGGAAATGCCCCAAAACGCAACGTGGACCCATCACATTTTTTGAAAGAAAACAGAGGTGTTTTTTGCAAACGTGCCTACCTGTAGATTTTGGCCTCTAGCTCAGCCGGCACCTAGGGAAACCAACCAAACCTGTGCATTTTTTAAAACTAGAGACCTAGGGGAATCCAAGATCGGGTGACTTGTGGGGCTCTGACCAGGTTCTGTTACCCAAAATCCTTTGCAAACCGCAAAATTTGGCTAAAAAAACACGTTTTCCTCATATTTTGGTGACAGAAAGTTCTGGAACCAGAGAGGAGCCACATATTTCCCTCCATCCAGCGTTCCCCCAAGTCTCCTGATAAAAATGATACCTCACTTGTGTGGGTAGGCCTAGCGCCCGCGACAGGAAATGCCCCAAAACGCAACGTGGACCCATCACATTTTTTGAAAGAAAACAGAGGTGTTTTTTGCAAACGTGCCTACCTGTAGATTTTGGCCTCTAGCTCAGCCGGCACCTAGGGAAACCTACCAAACCTGTGCATTTTTTAAAACTAGAGACCTAGGGGAATCCAAGATCGGGTGACTTGTGGGGCTCTGACCAGGTTCTGTTACCCAAAATCCTTTGCAAACCGCAAAATTTGGCTAAAAAAACACGTTTTCCTCATATTTTGGTGACAGAAAGTTCTGGAACCAGAGAGGAGCCACAAATTTCCCTCCATCCAGCGTTCCCCCAAGTCTCCCGATAAAAATGATACCTCACTTGTGTGGGTAGGCCTAGCGCCCGCGACAGGAAATGGCCCAAAACACAACGTGGACACATCACATTTTTTCATAGAAAACAGTGCCTACCTGTGGATTTTGGCCTCTAGCTCAGCCGGCACCTGGGGAAACCTAGCAAACCAGCGCATTTTTTAATACTAGAAACCCAGGGGAATCCAAGATGGGGTGACTTGTGGGGCTCTGACCAGGTTCTGTTACCCAGAATCCTTTGCAAACCTCAAACTTTGGCTAAAAAAACACATTTATCTCAAATTTTGGTGACAGAAAGTTCTGAAATCAGAGAGGAGACACAAATTTCCTTCCACCCAGCATTCCCCCAAGTCTCCCGATAAAAATGATACCTCACTTGTGTGGGTAGGCCTAGCGCCCGCGACATGAAATGCCCCAAAACGCAACGTGGACCCATCACATTTTTTTAAAGAAAACAGAGGTGTTTTTTGAAAACGTGCCTACCTGTAGATTTTGGCCTCTAGCTCAGCCGGCACCTAGGTAAACCTACCAAACCTGTGCATTTTTTTAAACTAGAGACCTAGGGGAATCCAAGATCGGGTGACTTTCTGGGGCTCTGACCAGGTTCTGTTACCCAAACTCCTTTGCAAAACGCAAAATTTGGCTAAAAAAACACGTTTTCCTCACATTTTGGTGAAAGAAAGTTCTGGAATCAGAGGGGAGCCACAAATTTCCCTCCATCCAGCGTTCCCCCAAGTCTCCCGATAAAAATGATACCTCACTTGTGTGGGTAGGCCTAGCGCCCGCGACAGGAAATGGCCCAAAATACAACGTGGACACATCAAATTTTTTCATAGAAAACAGAGCCTACCTGTGGATTTCGGCCTCTAGCTCAGCCGGCACCTGGGGAAACCTAGCAAACCAGCGCATTTTTTAACACTAGAAACCCAGGGGAATCCAAGATGGGGTTACTTGTGGGGCTCTGACCAGGTTCTGTTACCCAGAATCCTTTGCAAACCTCAAACTTTGGCTAAAAAAAAACACATTTTCCTCAAATTTTGGTGACAGAAAGTTCTGGAATCAGAGAGGAGCCACAAATTTCCTTCCACCCAGCGTTCCTCCAAGTCTCCCGATAAAAATGATACCTCACTTGTGTGGGTAGGCCTAGCGCCCGCGACAGGAAATGCCCCAAAACGCAACGTGGACCCATCACATTTTTTTAAAGAAAACAGAGGTGTTTTTTTCAAACGTGCCTACCTGTAGATTTTGGCCTCTAGCTCAGCCAGCACCTAGGTAAACCTACCAAACCTGTGCATTTTTTTAAACTAGAGACCTAGGGGAATCCAAGATCGGGTGACTTGTGGGGCTCTGACCAGGTTCTGTTACCCAAAATCCTTTGCAAAACGCAAAATTTGGCAAAAAAAACACTTTTTCCTCACATTTTGGTGTCAGAAAGTTCTGGAATCAGAGGAGCCACAAATTTCCCTCCATCCAGCGTTCCCCCAAGTCTCCCGATAAAAATGATACCTCACTTGTGTGGGTAGGCCTAGCGCCCGCGACAGGAAATGGCCCAAAACACAACGTTGACACATCACATTTTTTCATAGAAAACAGTGCCTACCTGTGGATTTTGGCCTCTAGCTCAGCCGGCACCTGGGGAAACCTAGCAAACCAGCGCATTTTTTAAAACTAGAAACCCAGAGGAATCCAAGATGGGGTGACTTGTGGGGCTCTGACCAGGTTCTGTTACCCAGAATCCTTTGCAAACCTCAAACTTTGGCTAAAAAAACACATTTTCCTCAAATTTTGGTGACAGAAAGTTCTGAAATCAGAGAGGAGCCACAAATTTCCTTACACCCAGCGTTCCCCCAAGTCTCCCGATAAACATTATACCTCACTTGTGTGGGTAGGCCTAGCGCCCGCGACAGGAAATACCCCAAAACGCAATGTGGACCCATCACATTTTTTGAAAGAAAATAGAGGTGTTTTTTGCAAACGTGCCTACCTGTAGATTTTGGCCTCTAGCTCAGCCGGCACCTAGGGAAACCTACCAAACCTGTGCATTTTTTAAAACTAGAGACCTAGGGGAATCCAAGATCGGGTGAATTGTGGGGCTCTGACCAGGTTCTGTTACCCAAAATCCTTTGCAAACCGGAAAATTTCGCTAAAAAAACACGTTTTCCTCATATTTTGGTGACAGAAAGTTCTAGAACCAGAGAGGAGCCACATATTTCCCTCCATCCAGCGTTCCCCCAAGTCTCCCGATAAAAATGATACCTCACTTGTGTGGGTAGGCCTAGCGCCCGCGACAGGAAATGCCCCAAAACGCAACGTGGACCGAGGTGTTTTTTGCAAACGTGCCTACCTGTAGATTTTGGCCTCTAGCTCAGCCGGCACCTAGGGAAACCTACCAAACCTGTGCATTTTCTTAAACTAGAGACCTAGGGGAATCCAAGATCGGGTGACTTGTGGGGCTCTGAAACGTGCCTACCTGTAGATTTTGGCCTCTAGCTCAGCCGGCACCTAGGGAAACCTACCAAACCTGTGCATTTTCTTAAACTAGAGACTTAGGGGAATCCAAGATCGGGTGACTTGTGGGGCTCTGACCAGGTTCTGTTACCCAAAATCCTTTGCAAACTGCAAAATTTGGCTAAAAAAACACGTTTTCCTCATATTTTGGTGAGAGAAAGTTCTGGAACCAGAGAGGAGCCACAAATTTCCCTCCATCCAGCGTTCCCCCAAGTCTCCCGATAAAAATGATACCTCACTTGTGTGGGTAGGCCTAGCGCCCGCGACAGGAAATGGCCCAAAACACAACGTGGACACATCACATTTTTTCATAGAAAACAGTGCCTACCTGTGGATTTTGGCCTCTAGCTCAGCCGGCACCTGGGGAAACCTAGCAAACCAGCGCATTTTTTAAAACTAGAAACCCAGGGGAATCCAAGATGGGGTGACTTGTGGGGCTCTGACCAGGTTCTGTTACCCAGAATCCTTTGCAAACCTCAAACTTTGGCTAAAAAAACACATTTTCCTCAAATTTTGGTGACAGAAAGTTCTGAAATCAGAGAGGAGCCACAAATTTCCTTCCACCCAGCGTTCCCCCAAGTCTCCCGATAAAAATGATACCTCACTTGTGTGGGTAGGCCTAGCGCCCGCGACAGGAAATGGCCCAAAACACAACGTGGACACATCACATTTTTTCATAGAAAACAGTGCCTACCTGTGGATTTTGGCCTCCAGCTCAGCCGGCACCTGGGGAAACCTAGCAAACCAGCGCATTTTTTAAAACTAGAAACCCAGAAGAATCCAAGATGGGGTGACTTGTGGGGCTCTGACCAGGTTCTGTTACCCAGAATCCTTTGCAAACCTCAAACTTTGGCTAAAAAAACACATTTTCCTCAAATTTTTGTGACAGAAAGTTCTGAAATCAGAGAGGAGCCACAAATTTCCTTCCACCCAGCGTTCCCCCAAAACTCCCGATAAAAATGATACCTC
The DNA here is from genome assembly GCF_031143425.1 of Pleurodeles waltl. Classification (NCBI taxonomy): domain Eukaryota; kingdom Metazoa; phylum Chordata; class Amphibia; order Caudata; family Salamandridae; genus Pleurodeles; species Pleurodeles waltl. Next base: position 479,050,252 of record NC_090449.1, on the reverse strand, counting down.
ACTTGTGTGGGTAGGCCTAGCGCCCGCGACAGGAAATGCCCCAAAACGCAACGTGGACCCATCACATTTTTTGAAAGAAAACAGAGGTGTTTTTTGCAAACGTGCCTACCTGTAGATTTTGGCCTCTAGCTCAGCCGGCACCTAGGGAAACCGACCAAACCTGTGCATTTTTTAAAACTAGAGACCTAGGGGAATCCAAGATTGGGTGACTTGTGGGGCTCTGACCAGGTTCTGTTACCCAAAATCCTTTGCAAACCACAAAATTTCGCTAAAAAAACACGTTTTCCTCATATTTTGGTGACAGAAAGTTCTGGAACCAGAGAGGAGCCACATATTTCCCTCCATCCAGCGTTCCCCCAAGTCTCCCGATAAAAATGATACCTCACTTGTGTGGGTAGGCCTAGCGCCCGCGACAGGAAATGCCCCAAAACGCAACGTGGACCCATCACATTTTTTGAAAGAAAACAGAGGTGTTTTTTGCAAACGTGCCTACCTGTAGATTTTGGCCTCTAGCTCAGCCGGCACCTAGGGAAACCTACCAAACCTGTGCATTTTTTAAAACTAGAGACCTAGCGGAATCCAAGATCGGGTGACTTGTGGGGCTCTGACCAGGTTCTGTTACCCAAAATCCTTTGCAAACCGCAAAATTTGGCTAAAAAAACACGTTTTCCTCATATTTTGGTGACAGAAAGTTCTGGAACCAGAGAGGAGCCACAAATTTCCCTCCATCCAGCGTTCCCCCAAGTTTCCCGATAAAAATGATACCTCACTTGTGTGGGTAGGCCTAGCGCCCGCGACAGGAAATGGCCCAAAACACAACGTGGAGACATCACATTTTTTCATAGAAAACAGTGCCTACCTGTGGATTTTGGCCTCTAGCTCAGCCGGCACCTGGGGAAACCTAGCAAACCAGCGCATTTTTTAACACTAGAAACCCAGGGGAATCCAAGATGGGGTGACTTGTGGGGCTCTGACCAGGTTCTGTTACCCAGAATCCTTTGCAAACCTCAAACTTTGGCTAAAAAAACACATTTTCCTCAAATTTTGGTGACAGAAAGTTCTGAAATCAGAGAGGAGACACAAATTTCCTTCCACCCAGCGTTCCCCCAAGTCTCCCGATAAAAATGATACCTCACTTGTGTGGGTAGGCCTAGCGCCCGCGACAGGAAATGCCCCAAAACGCAACGTGGACCCATCACATTTTTTGAAAGAAAACAGAGGTGTTTTTTGCAAACGTGCCTACCTGTAGATTTTGGCCTCTAGCTCAGCCGGCACCTAGGGAAACCAACCAAACCTGTGCATTTTTTAAAACTAGAGACCTAGGGGAATCCAAGATCGGGTGACTTGTGGGGCTCTGACCAGGTTCTGTTACCCAAAATCCTTTGCAAACCGCAAAATTTGGCTAAAAAAACACGTTTTCCTCATATTTTGGTGACAGAAAGTTCTGGAACCAGAGAGGAGCCACATATTTCCCTCCATCCAGCGTTCCCCCAAGTCTCCTGATAAAAATGATACCTCACTTGTGTGGGTAGGCCTAGCGCCCGCGACAGGAAATGCCCCAAAACGCAACGTGGACCCATCACATTTTTTGAAAGAAAACAGAGGTGTTTTTTGCAAACGTGCCTACCTGTAGATTTTGGCCTCTAGCTCAGCCGGCACCTAGGGAAACCTACCAAACCTGTGCATTTTTTAAAACTAGAGACCTAGGGGAATGCAAGATCGGGTGACTTGTGGGGCTCTGACCAGGTTCTGTTACCCAAAATCCTTTGCAAACCGCAAAATTTGGCTAAAAAAACACGTTTTCCTCATATTTTGGTGACAGAAAGTTCTGGAACCAGAGAGGAGCCACAAATTTCCCTCCATCCAGCGTTCCCCCAAGTCTCCCGATAAAAATGATACCTCACTTGTGTGGGTAGGCCTAGCGCCCGCGACAGGAAATGGCCCAAAACACAACGTGGACACATCACATTTTTTCATAGAAAACAGTGCCTACCTGTGGATTTTGGCCTCTAGCTCAGCCGGCACCTGGGGAAACCTAGCAAACCAGCGCATTTTTTAATACTAGAAACCCAGGGGAATCCAAGATGGGGTGACTTGTGGGGCTCTGACCAGGTTCTGTTACCCAGAATCCTTTGCAAACCTCAAACTTTGGCTAAAAAAACACATTTATCTCAAATTTTGGTGACAGAAAGTTCTGGAACCAGAGAGGAGCCACAAATTTCCCTCCATCCAGCGTTCCCCCAAGTTTCCCGATAAAAATGATACCTCACTTGTGTGGGTAGGCCTAGCGCCCGCGACAGGAAATGGCCCAAAACACAACGTGGAGACATCACATTTTTTCATAGAAAACAGTGCCTACCTGTGGATTTTGGCCTCTAGCTCAGCCGGCACCTGGGGAAACCTAGCAAACCAGCGCATTTTTTAACACTAGAAACCCAGGGGAATCCAAGATGGGGTGACTTGTGGGGCTCTGACCAGGTTCTGTTACCCAGAATCCTTTGCAAACCTCAAACTTTGGCTAAAAAAACACATTTTCCTCAAATTTTGGTGACAGAAAGTTCTGAAATCAGAGAGGAGACACAAATTTCCTTCCACCCAGCGTTCCCCCAAGTCTCCCGATAAAAATGATACCTCACTTGTGTGGGTAGGCCTAGCGCCCGCGACAGGAAATGCCCCAAAACGCAACGTGGACCCATCACATTTTTTGAAAGAAAACAGAGGTGTTTTTTGCAAACGTGCCTACCTGTAGATTTTGGCCTCTAGCTCAGCCGGCACCTAGGGAAACCAACCAAACCTGTGCATTTTTTAAAACTAGAGACCTAGGGGAATCCAAGATCGGGTGACTTGTGGGGCTCTGACCAGGTTCTGTTACCCAAAATCCTTTGCAAACCGCAAAATTTGGCTAAAAAAACACGTTTTCCTCATATTTTGGTGACAGAAAGTTCTGGAACCAGAGAGGAGCCACATATTTCCCTCCATCCAGCGTTCCCCCAAGTCTCCTGATAAAAATGATACCTCACTTGTGTGGGTAGGCCTAGCGCCCGCGACAGGAAATGCCCCAAAACGCAACGTGGACCCATCACATTTTTTGAAAGAAAACAGAGGTGTTTTTTGCAAACGTGCCTACCTGTAGATTTTGGCCTCTAGCTCAGCCGGCACCTAGGGAAACCTACCAAACCTGTGCATTTTTTAAAACTAGAGACCTAGGGGAATGCAAGATCGGGTGACTTGTGGGGCTCTGACCAGGTTCTGTTACCCAAAATCCTTTGCAAACCGCAAAATTTGGCTAAAAAAACACGTTTTCCTCATATTTTGGTGACAGAAAGTTCTGGAACCAGAGAGGAGCCACAAATTTCCCTCCATCCAGCGTTCCCCCAAGTCTCCCGATAAAAATGATACCTCACTTGTGTGGGTAGGCCTAGCGCCCGCGACAGGAAATGGCCCAAAACACAACGTGGACACATCACATTTTTTCATAGAAAACAGTGCCTACCTGTGGATTTTGGCCTCTAGCTCAGCCGGCACCTGGGGAAACCTAGCAAACCAGCGCATTTTTTAATACTAGAAACCCAGGGGAATCCAAGATGGGGTGACTTGTGGGGCTCTGACCAGGTTCTGTTACCCAGAATCCTTTGCAAACCTCAAACTTTGGCTAAAAAAACACATTTATCTCAAATTTTGGTGACAGAAAGTTCTGAAATCAGAGAGGAGACACAAATTTCCTTCCACCCAGCGTTCCCCCAAGTCTCCCGATAAAAATGATACCTCACTTGTGTGGGTAGGCCTAGCGCCCGCGACATGAAATGCCCCAAAACGCAACGTGGACCCATCACATTTTTTTAAAGAAAACAGAGGTGTTTTTTGAAAACGTGCCTACCTGTAGATTTTGGCCTCTAGCTCAGCCGGCACCTAGGTAAACCTACCAAACCTGTGCATTTTTTTAAACTAGAGACCTAGGGGAATCCAAGATCGGGTGACTTTCTGGGGCTCTGACCAGGTTCTGTTACCCAAACTCCTTTGCAAAACGCAAAATTTGGCTAAAAAAACACGTTTTCCTCACATTTTGGTGAAAGAAAGTTCTGGAATCAGAGGGGAGCCACAAATTTCCCTCCATCCAGCGTTCCCCCAAGTCTCCCGATAAAAATGATACCTCACTTGTGTGGGTAGGCCTAGCGCCCGCGACAGGAAATGGCCCAAAATACAACGTGGACACATCAAATTTTTTCATAGAAAACAGAGCCTACCTGTGGATTTCGGCCTCTAGCTCAGCCGGCACCTGGGGAAACCTAGCAAACCAGCGCATTTTTTAACACTAGAAACCCAGGGGAATCCAAGATGGGGTTACTTGTGGGGCTCTGACCAGGTTCTGTTACCCAGAATCCTTTGCAAACCTCAAACTTTGGCTAAAAAAAAACACATTTTCCTCAAATTTTGGTGACAGAAAGTTCTGGAATCAGAGAGGAGCCACAAATTTCCTTCCACCCAGCGTTCCTCCAAGTCTCCCGATAAAAATGATACCTCACTTGTGTGGGTAGGCCTAGCGCCCGCGACAGGAAATGCCCCAAAACGCAACGTGGACCCATCACATTTTTTTAAAGAAAACAGAGGTGTTTTTTTCAAACGTGCCTACCTGTAGATTTTGGCCTCTAGCTCAGCCAGCACCTAGGTAAACCTACCAAACCTGTGCATTTTTTTAAACTAGAGACCTAGGGGAATCCAAGATCGGGTGACCTGTGGGGCTCTGACCAGGTTCTGTTACCCAAAATCCTTTGCAAAACGCAAAATTTGGCAAAAAAAACACTTTTTCCTCACATTTTGGTGTCAGAAAGTTCTGGAATCAGAGGAGCCACAAATTTCCCTCCATCCAGCGTTCCCCCAAGTCTCCCGATAAAAATGATACCTCACTTGTGTGGGTAGGCCTAGCGCCCGCGACAGGAAATGGCCCAAAACACAACGTTGACACATCACATTTTTTCATAGAAAACAGTGCCTACCTGTGGATTTTGGCCTCTAGCTCAGCCGGCACCTGGGGAAACCTAGCAAACCAGCGCATTTTTTAAAACTAGAAACCCAGAGGAATCCAAGATGGGGTGACTTGTGGGGCTCTGACCAGGTTCTGTTACCCAGAATCCTTTGCAAACCTCAAACTTTGGCTAAAAAAACACATTTTCCTCAAATTTTGGTGACAGAAAGTTCTGAAATCAGAGAGGAGCCACAAATTTCCTTACACCCAGCGTTCCCCCAAGTCTCCCGATAAACATTATACCTCACTTGTGTGGGTAGGCCTAGCGCCCGCGACAGGAAATACCCCAAAACGCAATGTGGACCCATCACATTTTTTGAAAGAAAATAGAGGTGTTTTTTGCAAACGTGCCTACCTGTAGATTTTGGCCTCTAGCTCAGCCGGCACCTAGGGAAACCTACCAAACCTGTGCATTTTTTAAAACTAGAGACCTAGGGGAATCCAAGATCGGGTGAATTGTGGGGCTCTGACCAGGTTCTGTTACCCAAAATCCTTTGCAAACCGGAAAAGTTCGCTAAAAAAACACGTTTTCCTCATATTTTGGTGACAGAAAGTTCTAGAACCAGAGAGGAGCCACATATTTCCCTCCATCCAGCGTTCCCCCAAGTCTCCCGATAAAAATGATACCTCACTTGTGTGGGTAGGCCTAGCGCCCGCGACAGGAAATGCCCCAAAACGCAACGTGGACCGAGGTGTTTTTTGCAAACGTGCCTACCTGTAGATTTTGGCCTCTAGCTCAGCCGGCACCTAGGGAAACCTACCAAACCTGTGCATTTTCTTAAACTAGAGACCTAGGGGAATCCAAGATCGGGTGACTTGTGGGGCTCTGAAACGTGCCTACCTGTAGATTTTGGCCTCTAGCTCAGCCGGCACCTAGGGAAACCTACCAAACCTGTGCATTTTCTTAAACTAGAGACCTAAGGGAATCCAAGATCGGGTGACTTGTGGGGCTCTGACCAGGTTCTGTTACCCAAAATCCTTTGCAAACTGCAAAATTTGGCTAAAAAAACACGTTTTCCTCATATTTTGGTGAGAGAAAGTTCTGGAACCAGAGAGGAGCCACAAATTTCCCTCCATCCAGCGTTCCCCCAAGTCTCCCGATAAAAATGATACCTCACTTGTGTGGGTAGGCCTAGCGCCCGCGACAGGAAATGGCCCAAAACACAACGTGGACACATCACATTTTTTCATAGAAAACAGTGCCTACCTGTGGATTTTGGCCTCTAGCTCAGCCGGCACCTGGGGAAACCTAGCAAACCAGCGCATTTTTTAAAACTAGAAACCCAGGGGAATCCAAGATGGGGTGACTTGTGGGGCTCTGACCAGGTTCTGTTACCCAGAATCCTTTGCAAACCTCAAACTTTGGCTAAAAAAAACACATTTTCCTCAAATTTTGGTGACAGAAAGTTCTGAAATCAGAGAGGAGCCACAAATTTCCTTCCACCCAGCGTTCCCCCAAGTCTCCCGATAAAAATTATACCTCACTTGTGTGGGTAGGTCTAGCGCCCGCGACAGGAAATGCCCCAAAACGCAACGTGGACCCATCTCATTTTTTGAAAGAAAACAGAGGAGTTTTTTGCAAACGTGCCTACCTGTAGATTTTGGCCTCTAGCTCAGCCGGCATCTAGGGAAACTTACCAAACCTGTGCATTTTTTAAAACTAGAGACCTAGGGGAATCCAAGATCGGGTGACTTTTGGGGCTCTGACCAGGTTCTGTTACCCAAAATCCTTTGCAAACCGCAAAATTTCGCTAAAAAAACAAGTTTTCCTCATATTTTGGTGACAGAAAGTTCTGGAACCAGAGAGGATCCACATATTTCCCTCCATCCAGCGTTCCCCCAAGTCTCCCGATAAAAATGATACCTCACTTGTGTGGGTAGGCCTAGCGCCCGCGACAGGAAATGCCCCAAAACGCAACGTGGACCCATCACATTTTTTGAAAGAAAACAGAGGTGTTTTTTTGCAAACGTGCCTACCTGTAGATTTTGGCCTCTAGCTCAGCCGGCACCTAGGGAAACCTACCAAACCTGTGCATTTTTTTAAACTAGAGACCTAGGGGAATCCAAGATCGGGTGACTTGTGGGGCTCTGACCAGGTTCTGTTACCCAAAATCCTTTGCAAAACGCAAAATTTGGCAAAAAAAACACGTTTTCCTCACATTTTGGTGACAGAAAGTTCTGGAATCAGAGAGGAGCCACAAATTTCCCTCCATCCAGCGTTCCCCCAAGTCTCCCGATAAAAATGATACCTCACTTGTGTGGGTAGGCCTAGCGCCCGCGACAGGAAATGGCCCAAAACACAACGTGGACACATCACATTTTTTCATAGAAAACAGTGCCTACCTGTGGATTTTGGCCTCTAGCTCAGCCGGCACCTGGGGAAACCTAGCAAACCAGCGCATTTTTGAAAACTAGAAACCCAGGGGAATCCAAGATGGGGTGACTTGTGGGGCTCTGACCAGGTTCTGTTACCCAGAATCCTTTGCAAACCTCAAACTTTGGCTAAAAAAAACACATTTTCCTCAAATTTTGGTGATAGAAAGTTCTGAAATCAGAGAGGAGCCACAAATTTCCTTCCACCCAGCGTTCCCCCAAGTCTCCCGATAAAAATTATACCTCACTTGTGTGGGTAGGCCTAGCGCCCGCGATAGGAAATGCCCCAAAACGCAACGTGGACCCATCACATTTTTTGAAAGAAAACAGTGGTGTTTTTTGCAAACGTGCCTACCTGTAGATTTTGGCCTCTAGCTCAGCCGGTATCTAGGGAAACCTACCAAACCTGTGCATTTTTTAAAACTAGAGACCTAGGGGAATCCAAGATCGGGTGACTTTTGGGGCTCTGACCAGGTTCTGTTACCCAAAATCCTTTGCAAACCGCAAAATTTCGCTAAAAAAACAAGTTTTCCTCATATTTTGGTGACAGAAAGTTCTGGAACCAGAGAGGATCCACATATTTCCCTCCATCCAGCGTTCCCCCAAGTCTCCCGATAAAAATGATACCTCACTTGTGTGGGTAGGCCTAGCGCCCGCGACAGGAAATGCCCCAAAACGCAACGTGGACCCATCACATTTTTTGAAAGAAAACAGAGGTGTTTTTTGCAAATGTGCCTACCTGTAGATTTTGGCCTCTAGCTCAGCCGGCACCTAGGGAAACCTACCAAACCTGTGCATTTTTTAAAACTAGAGACCTAGGGGAATCCAAGATCGGGTGACTTGTGGGGCTCTGACCAGGTTCTGTTACCCAAAATCCTTTGCAAACCGCAAAATTTGGCTAAAAAAACACGTTTTCCTCATATTTTGGTGACAGAAAGTTCTGGAACCAGAGAGGAGCCACAAATTTCCCTCCATCCAGCGTTCCCCCAAGTCTCCCGATAATAATGATACCTCACTTGTGTGGGTAGGCCTAGCGCCCGCGACAGGAAATGGCCCAAAACGCAACGTGGACCCATCACATTTTTTTAAAGAAAACAGAGGTGTTTTTTTCAAACGTGCCTACCTGTAGATTTTGGCCTCTAGCTCAGCCAGCACCTAGGTAAACCTACCAAACCTGTGCATTTTTTTAAACTAGAGACCTAGGGGAATCCAAGATCGGGTGACTTGTGGGGCTCTGACCAGGTTCTGTTACCCAAAATCCTTTGCAAAACGCAAAATTTGGCAAAAAAAACACGTTTTACTCACATTTTGGTGTCAGAAAGTTCTGGAATTAGAGGAGCCACAAATTTCCCTCCATCCAGCGTTCCCCCAAGTCTCCCGATAAAAATGATACCTCACTTGTGTGGGTAGGCCTAGCGCCCGCGACAGGAAATGGCCCAAAACACAACGTGGACACATCACATTTTTTCATAGAAAACAGTGCCTACCTGTGGATTTTGGCCTCTAGCTCAGCCGGCACCTGGGGAAACCTAGCAAACCAGCGCATTTTTTACAACTAGAAACCCAGGGGAATCCAAGATGGGGTGACTTGTGGGGCTCTGACCAGGTTCTGTTACCCAGAATCCTTTGCAAACCTCAAACTTTGGCTAAAAAAACACATTTTCCTCAAATTTTGGTGACAGAAAGTTCTGAAATCAGAGAGGAGCCACAAATTTCCTTACACCCAGCGTTCCCCCAAGTCTCCCGATAAACATTATACCTCACTTGTGTGGGTAGGCCTAGCGCCCGCGACAGGAAGTACCCCAAAACGCAATGTGGACCCATCAAATTTTTTGAAAGAAAACAGAGGTGTTTTTTGCAAACGTGCCTACCTGTAGATTTTGGCCTCTAGCTCAGCCGGCACCTAGGGAAACCTACTAAACCTGTGCATTTTTTAAAACTAGAGACCTAGGGGAATCCAAGATCGGGTGACTTGTGGGGCTCTGACCAGGTTCTGTTACCCAAAATCCTTTGCAAACCGGAAAATTTCGCTAAAAAAACACGTTTTCCTCATATTTTGGTGACAGAAAGTTCTAGAACCAGAGAGGAGCCACATATTTCCCTCCATCCAGCGTTCCCCCAAGTCTCCCGATAAAAATGATACCTCACTTGTGTGGGTAGGCCTAGCGCCCGCGACAGGAAATGCCCCAAAACGCAACGTGGACCCATCACATTTTTTTAAAGAAAACAGAGGTGTTTTTTGCAAACGTGCCTACCTGTAGATTTTGGCCTCTAGCTCAGCCGGCACCTAGGGAAACCTACCAAACCTGTGCATTTTTTTAAACTAGAGACCTAGGGGAATCCAAGATCGGGTGACTTGTGGGGCTCTGACCAGGTTCTGTTACCCAAAATCCTTTGCAAACTGCAAAATTTGGCTAAAAAAACACGTTTTCCTCATATTTTGGTGAGAGAAAGTTCTGGAACCAGAGAGGAGCCACAAATTTCCCTCCATCCAGCGTTCCCCCAAGTCTCCCGATAAAAATGATACCTCACTTGTGTGGGTAGGCCTAGCGCCCGCGACAGGAAATGGCCCAAAACACAACGTGGACACATCACATTTTTTCATAGAAAACAGTGCCTACCTGTGGATTTTGGCCTCTAGCTCAGCCGGGTCCTAGGGAAACCTACCAAACCTGTGCATTTTTTAAAACTAGAGACCTAGGGGAATCCAAGTTCGGGTGACTTGTGGGGCTCTGACCAGGTTCTGTTACCCAAAATCCTTTGCAAACCGCAAAATTTGGCAAAAAAAACATGTTTTCCTCACATTTTGGTGAGAGAAAGTTCTGGAATCAGAGAGGAGCCACAAATTTCCCTCCATCCAGCGTTCCCCCAAGTCTCCCGATAAAAATGATACCTCACTTGTGTGGGTAGGCCTAGCGCCCGCGACAGGAAATGGCCCAAAACACAACGTGGACACATCACATTTTTTCATAGAAAACAGTGCCTACCTGTGGATTTTGGCCTCTAGCTCAGCCGGCACCTGGGGAAACCTAGCAAACCAGGGCATTTTTTAAAACTAGAAACCCACGGGAATCCAAGATGGGGTGACTTGTGGGGCTCTGACCAGGTTCTGTTACCCAGAATCCTTTGCAAACCTCAAAATTTCGCTAAAAAAACACGTTTTCCTCATATTTTGGTGACAGAAAGTTCTGGAACCAGAGAGGAGCCACATATTTCCCTCCATCCAGCGTTCCCCCAAGTCTCCCGATAAAAATGATACCTCACTTGTGTGGGTAGGCCTAGCGCCCGCAACAGGAAATGCCCCAAAACGCAACGTGGACCCATCACATTTTTTGAAAGAAAACAGTGGTGTTTTTTGCAAACGTGCCTACCTGTAGATTTTGGCCTCTAGCTCAGCCGGTATCTAGGGAAACCTACCAAACCTGTGCATTTTTTAAAACTAGAGACCTAGGGGAATCCAAGATCGGGTGACTTGTGGGGCTCTGACCAGGTTCTGTTACCCAAAATCCTTTGCAAACTGCAAAATTTGGCTAAAAAAACACGTTTTCCTCATATTTTGGTGACAGAAAGTTCTGGAACCAGAGAGGAGCCACAAATTTCCCTCCATCCAGCGTTCCCCCAAGTCTCCCGATAATAATGATACCTCACTTGTGTGGGTAGGCCTAGCGCCCGCGACAGGAAATGGCCCAAAACACAACGTGGACACATCACATTTTTTCATAGAAAACAGTGCCTGCCTGTGGATTTTGGCCTCTAGCTCAGCCGGCACCTGGGCAAACCTAGCAAACCAGCGCATTTTTTAAAACTAGAAACCCAGGGGAATCCAAGATGGGGTGACTTGTGGGGCTCTGACCAGGTTCTGTTACCAGGAATCCTTTGCAAACCTCAAACTTTGGCTAAAAAAACACATTTTCCTCAAATTTTGGTGACAGAAAGTTCTGAAATCAGAGAGGAGCCACAAATTTCCTTCCACCCAGCGTTCCCCCAAGTCTCCCGATAAAAATGATACCTCACTTGTGTGGGTAGGCCTAGCGCCCGCAACAGGAAATGCCCCAAAACGCAACGTGGACCCATCACATTTTTTTAAAGAAAACAGAGGTGTTTTTTGCAAACGTGCCTACCTGTAGATTTTGGCCTCTAGCTCAGCCGGCACCTAGGGAAACCTACCAAACCTGTGCATTTTTTAAAACTAGAGACCTAGGGGAATCCAAGATCGGGTGACTTGTGGGGCTCTGACCAGGTTCTGTTACCCAACATCCTTTGCAAACCGCAAAATTTGGCTAAAAAAACACGTTTTCCTCATATTTTGGTGACAGAAAGTTCTGGAACCAGAGAAGAGCCACAAATTTCCCTCCATCCAGCGTTCCCCCAAGTCTCCCGATAAAAATGATACCTCACTTGTGTGGGTAGGCCTAGCGCCCGCGACAGGAAATGGCCCAAAACACAACGTGGACACATCACATTTTTTCATAGAAAACAGTGCCTATCTGTGGATTTTGGCCTCTAGCTCAGCCGGCACCTGGGGAAACCTAGCAAACCAGCACATTTTTTAACACTAGAAACCCAGGGGAATCCAAAATGGAGTGACTTGTGGGGGTCTGACCAGGTTCTGTTACCCAGAATCCTTTGCAAACCTCAAACTTTGGCTAAAAAAACACATTTTCCTCAAATTTTGGTGACAGAAAGTTCTGAAATCAGAGAGGAGCCACAAATTTCCTTCCACCCAGCGTTCCCCCAAGTCTCCCGATAAAAATGATACCTCACTTGTGTGGGTAGGCCTAGCGCCCGCAACAGGAAATGCCCCAAAACTCAACGTGGACCCATCACATTTTTTGAAAGAAAACAGAGGTGTTTTTTGCAAACGTGCCTACCTGTAGATTTTGGCCTCTAGCTCAGCCGGCACCTAAGTAAACCTACCAAACCTGTGCATTTTTTTAAACTAGAGACCTAGGGGAATCCAAGATCGGGTGACTTTCTGGGGCTCTGACCAGGTTCTGTTACCCAAAATCCTTTGCAATCCGCAAAATTTGGCTAAAAAAACACGTTTTCCTCACATTTTGGTGACAGAAAGTTCTGGAACCAGAGAGGAGCCACAAATTTCCCTCCATCCAGCGTTCCCCCAAGTCTCCCGATAAAAATGATACCTCACTTGTGTGGGTAGGCCTAGCGCCCGCGACAGGAAATGGCCCAAAACACAACGTGGACACATCACATTTTTTCATAGAAAACAGTGCCTACCTGTGGATTTTGGCCTCTAGCTCAGCCGGCACCTGGGGAAACCTAGCAAACCAGCGCATTTTTCAACACTAGAAACCCAGGGGAATCCAAGATGGGGTGACTTGTGGGGCTCTGACCAGGTTCTGTTACCCAGAATCCTTTGCAAACCTCAAACTTTCGCTAAAAAAAACACATTTTCCTCAAATTTTGGTGATAGAAAGTTCTGGAATCAGAGAGGAGCCACAAATTTCCTTCCACCCAGCGTTCCTCCAAGTCTCCCGATAAAAATGATACCTCACTTGTGTGGGTAGGCCTAGCGCCCGCGACAGGAAATGCCCCAAAACGCAACGTGGACCCATCACATTTTTTGAAAGAAAACAGAGGTGTTTTTTGCAAACGTGCCTACCTGTAGATTTTGGCCTCTAGCTCAGCCGGCACCTAGGTAAACCTACCAAACCTGTGCATTTTTTTAAACTAGAGACCTAGGGGAATCCAAGATCGGGTGACTTGTGGGGCTCTGACCAGGTTCTGTTACCCAAAATCCTTTGCAAAACGCAAAATTTGGCAAAAAAAAACACGTTTTCCTCACATTTTGGTGACAGAAAGTTGTGGAATCAGAGAGGAGCCACAAATTTCCCTCTATCCAGCGTTCCCCCAAGTCTCCCGATAAAAATGATACCTCACTTGTGTGGGTAGGCCTAGCGCCCGCGACAGGAAATGGCCCAAAACACAACGTGGACACATCACATTTTTTCATAGAAAACAGTGCCTACCTGTGGATTTTGGCCTCTAGCTCAGCCGGCACCTGGGGAAACCTAGCAAACCAGCGCATTTTTTAACACTAGAAACCCAGGGGAATCCAAGATGGGGTGACTTGTGGGGCTCTGACCAGGTTCTGTTACCCAGAATCTTTTGCAAACCTCAAACTTTGGCTAAAAAAACACATTTTCCTCAAATTTTGGTGACAGAAAGTTCTGAAATCAGAGAGGAGCCACAAATTTCCTTCCACCCAGCGTTCCCCCAAGTCTCCCGATAAAAATGATACCTCACTTGTGTGGGTAGGCCTAGCGCCCGCGACAGGAAATGCCCCAAAACGCAACGTGGACCCATCACATTTTTTGAAAGAAAACAGAGGTGTTTTTTGCAAACGTGCCTACCTGTAGATTTTGGCCTCTAGCTCAGCCGGCACCTAGGTAAGCCTACCAAACCTGTGCATTTTTTTAAACTAGAGACCTAGGGGAATCCAAGATCGGGTGACTTTCTGGGGCTCTGACCAGGTTCTGTTACCCAAAATCCTTTGCAAACCGCAAAATTTGGCTACAAAAACACGTTTTCCTCACATTTTGGTGACAGAAAGTTCTGGAATCAGAGGGGAGCCACAAATTTCCCTCCATCCAGCGTTCCCCCAAGTCTCCCGATAAAAATGATACCTCACTTGTGTGGGTAGGCCTAGCGCCCGCGACAGGAAATGGCCCAAAACACAACGTGGACACATCACATTTTTTCATAGAAAACAGTGCCTACCTGTGGATTGTGGCCTCTAGCTCAGCCGGCACCTGGGGAAACCTAGCAAACCAGCGCATTTTTTAACACTTGAAACCCAGGGGAATCCAAGATGGGGTGACTTGTGGGGCTCTGACCAGGTTCTGTTACCCAGAATCCTTTGCAAACCTCAAACTTTGGCTAAAAAAACACATTTTCCTCAAATTTTGGTGACAGAAAGTTCTGAAATCAGTGAGGAGCAACAAATTTCCTTCCACCCAGCGTTCCCCCAAGTCTCCCGATAAAAATGATACCTCACTTGTGTGGGTAGGCCTAGCGCCCGCGACAGGAAATGCCCCAAAACACAACGTGGACCCATCACATTTTTTGAAAGAAAACAGAGGTGTTTTTTGCAAACGTGCCTACCTGTAGATTTTGGCCTCTAGCTCAGCCGGCACCTAGGTAAACCTACCAAACCTGTGCATTTTTTTAAACTAGAGACCTAGGGGAATCCAAGATCGGGTGACTTTCTGGGGCTCTGACCAGGTTCTGTTACCCAAAATCCTTTGCAAACCGCAAATTTTGGCTAAAAAACACGTTTTCCTCACATTTTGGTGACAGAAAGATCTGGAACCAGAGAGGAGCCACAAATTTCCCTCCATCCAGCGTTCCCCCAAGTCTCCCGATAAAAATGATACCTCACTTGTGTGGGTAGGCCTAGCGCCCGCGACAGGAAATGGCCCAAAACACAACGTGGAAACATCACATTTTTTCATAGAAAACAGTGCCTACCTGTGGATTTTGGCCTCTAGCTCAGCCGGCACCAGGGGAAACCTAGCAAACCAGCGCATTTTTTAACACTAGAAACCCAGGGGAATCCAAGATGGGGTGACTTGTGGGGCTCTGACCAGGTTCTGTTACCCAGAATCCTTTGCAAACCTCAAACTTTGGCTAAAAAAACACATTTTCCTCAAATTTTGGTGACAGAAAGTTCTGAAATCAGTGAGGAGCAACAAATTTCCTTCCACCCAGCGTTCCCCCAAGTCTCCCGATAAAAATGATAGCTCACTTGTGTGGGTAGGCCTAGCGCCCGCGACAGGAAATGCCCCAAAACGCAACGTGGACCCATCACATTTTTTTAAAGAAAACAGAGGTGTTTTTTGCAAACGTGCCTACCTGTAGATTTTGGCCTCTAGCTCAGCCGGCACCTAGGTAAACCTACCAAACCTGTGCATTTTTTTAAACTAGAGACCTAGGGGAATCCAAGATCGGGTGACTTTCTGGGGCTCTGACCAGGTTCTGTTACCCAAAATCCTTTGCAAACCGCAAAATTTGGCTAAAAAAACACGTTTTCCTCAAATTTTGGTGACAGAAAGATCTGGAACCAGAGAGGAGCCACAAATTTCCCTCCATCCAGCGTTCCCCCAAGTCTCCCGATAAAAATGATACCTCTCTTGTGTGGGTAGGCCTAGCGCCCGCGACAGGAAATGGCCCAAAACACAACGTGGACACATCACATTTTTTCATAGAAAACAGTGCCTACCTGTGGATTTTGGCCTCTAGCTCAGCCAGCACCTGGGGAAACCTAGCAAACCAGCGCATTTTTTAACACTAGAAACCCAGGGGAATCCAAGATGGGGTGACTTGTGGGGCTCTGACCAGGTTCTGTTACCCAGAATCCTTTGCAAACCTCAAACTTTGGCTAAAAAAACACATTTTCCTCAAATTTTGGTGACAGAAAGTTCTGAAATCAGAGAGGAGCCACAAATTTCCTTCCACCCAGCGTTCCCCCAAGTCTCCCGATAAAAATGATACCTCACTTGTGTGGGTAGGCCTAGCGCCCGCGACAGGAAATGCCCCAAAACGCAACGTGGACCCATCACATTTTTTGAAAGAAAACAGAGGTGTTTTTTGCAAACGTGCCTACCTGTAGATTTTGGCCTCTAGCTCAGCCGGCACCTAGGGAAACCTACCAAACCTGTGCATTTTTTTAAACTAGAGACCTAGGGGAATCCAAGATCGGGTGACTTTCTGGGGCTCTGACCAGGTTCTGTTACCCAAAATCCTTTGCAAACCGCAAAATTTGGCTAAAAAATCACATTTTCCTCACATTTTGGTGACAGAAAGTTCTGGAATCAGAGGGGAGCCACAAATTTCCCTCCATCCAGCGTTCCCCCAAGTCTCCCGATAAAAATGATACCTCACTTGTGTGGGTAGGCCTAGCGCCCGCGACAGGAAATGGCCCAAAACACAACGTGGACACATCACATTTTTTCATAGAAAACAGTGCCTACCTGTGGATTTTGGCCTCTAGCTCAGCCAGCACCTGGGGAAACCTAGCAAACCAGCGCATTTTTTAACACTAGAAACCCAGGGGATTCCAACATGGGGTGACTTGTGAGGCTCTGACCAGGTTCTGTTACCCAGAATCCTTTGCAAACCTCAAACTTTGGCTAAAAAAAAACACATTTTCCTCAAATTTTGGTGACAGAAAGTTCTGGAATCAGAGAGGAGCCACAAATTTCCTTCCACCCAGCGTTCCTCCAAGTCTCCCGATAAAAATGATACCTCACTTGTGTGGGTAGGCCTAGCGCCCGCGACAGGAAATGCCCCAAAACGCAACGTGGACCCATCACATTTTTTGAAAGAAAACAGAGGTGTTTTTTGCAAACGTGCCTACCTGTAGATTTTGGCCTCTAGCTCAGCCGGCACCTAGGTAAACCTACCAAACCTGTGCATTTTTTTAAGCTGGAGACCTAGGGGAATCCAAGATCGGGTGACTTTCTGGGGCTCTGACCAGGTTCTGTTACCCAAAATCCTTTGCAAACCGCAAAATTTGGCTAAAAAAACACGTTTTCCTCAAATTTTGGTGACAGAAAGATCTGGAACCAGAGAGGAGCCACAAATTTCCCTCCATCCAGCGTTCCCCCAAGTCTCCCGATAAAAATGATACCTCACTTGTGTGGGTAGGCCTAGCGCCCGCGACAGGAAATGGCCCAAAACACAACGTGGAAACATCACATTTTTTCATAGAAAACAGTGCCTACCTGTGGATTTTGGCCTCTAGCTCAGCCGGCACCTGGGGAAACCTAGCAAACCAGCGCATTTTTTAACACTAGAAACCCAGGGGAATCCAAGATGGGGTGACTTGTGGGGCTCTGACCAGGTTCTGTTACCCAGAATCCTTTGCAAACCTCAAACTTTGGCTAAAAAAACACATTTTCCTCAAATTTTGGTGACAGAAAGTTCTGAAATCAGTGAGGAGCAACAAATTTCCTTCCACCCAGCGTTCCCCCAAGTCTCCCGATAAAAATGATAGCTCACTTGTGTGGGTAGGCCTAGCGCCCGCGACAGGAAATGCCCCAAAACGCAACGTGGACCCATCACATTTTTTGAAAGAAAACAGAGGTGTTTTTTGCAAACGTGCCTACCTGTAGATTTTGGCCTCTAGCTCAGCCGGCACCTAGGTAAACCTACCAAACCTGTGCATTTTTTTAAGCTGGAGACCTAGGGGAATCCAAGATCGGGTGACTTTCTGGGGCTCTGACCAGGTTCTGTTACCCAAAATCCTTTGCAAACCGCAAAATTTGGCTAAAAAAACACGTTTTCCTCAAATTTTGGTGACAGAAAGATCTGGAACCAGAGAGGAGCCACAAATTTCCCTCCATCCAGCGTTCCCCCAAGTCTCCCGATAAAAATGATACCTCTCTTGTGTGGGTAGGCCTAGCGCCCGCGACAGGAAATGGCCCAAAACACAACGTGGACACATCACATTTTTTCATAGAAAACAGTGCCTACCTGTGGATTTTGGCCTCTAGCTCAGCCAGCACCTGGGGAAACCTAGCAAACCAGCGCATTTTTTAACACTAGAAACCCAGGGGAATCCAAGATGGGGGACTTGTGGGGCTCTGACCAGGTTCTGTTACCCAGAATCCTTTGCAAACCTCAAACTTTGGCTAAAAAAACACATTTTCCTCAAATTTTGGTGACAGAAATTTCTGAAATCAGAGAGGAGCCACAAATTTCCTTCCACCCAGCGTTCCCCCAAGTCTCCCGATAAAAATGATACCTCACTTGTGTGGGTAGGCCTAGCGCCCGCGTCAGGAAATGCCCCAAAACGCAACGTGGACCCATCACATTTTTTGAAAGAAAACAGAGGTGTTTTTTGCAAACGTGCCTACCTGTAGATTTTGGCCTCTAGCTCAGCCGGCACCTAGGTAAACCTACCAAACCTGTGCATTTTTTTAAACTAGAGACCTAGGGGAATCCAAGATCGGGTGACTTTCTGGGGCTCTGACCAGGTTCTGTTACCCAAAATCCTTTGCAAACCGCAAAATTTGGCTAAAAAATCACATTTTCCTCACATTTTGGTGACAGAAAGTTCTGGAATCAGAGGGGAGCCACAAATTTCCCTCCATCCAGCGTTCCCCCAAGTCTCCCGATAAAAATGATACCTCACTTGTGTGGGTAGGCCTAGCGCCCGCGACAGGAAATGGCCCAAAACACAACGTGGACACATCACATTTTTTCATAGAAAACAGTGCCTACCTGTGGATTTTGGCCTCTAGCTCAGCCAGCACCTGGGGAAACCTAGCAAACCAGCGCATTTTTTAACACTAGAAACCCAGGGGAATCCAACATGGGGTGACTTGTGAGGCTCTGACCAGGTTCTGTTACCCAGAATCCTTTGCAAACCTCAAACTTTGGCTAAAAAAAAACACATTTTCCTCAAATTTTGGTGACAGAAAGTTCTGGAATCAGAGAGGAGCCACAAATTTCCTTCCACCCAGCGTTCCTCCAAGTCTCCCGATAAAAATGATACCTCACTTGTGTGGGTAGGCCTAGCGCCCGCGACAGGAAATGCCCCAAAACGCAACGTGGACCCATCACATTTTTTGAAAGAAAACAGAGGTGTTTTTTGCAAACGTGCCTACCTGTAGATTTTGGCCTCTAGCTCAGCCGGCACCTAGGTAAACCTACCAAACCTGTGCATTTTTTTAAGCTGGAGACCTAGGGGAATCCAAGATCGGGTGACTTTCTGGGGCTCTGACCAGGTTCTGTTACCCAAAATCCTTTGCAAACCGCAAAATTTGGCTAAAAAAACACTTTTTCCTCAAATTTTGGTGACAGAAAGATCTGGAACCAGAGAGGAGCCACAAATTTCCCTCCATCCAGCGTTCCCCCAAGTCTCCCGATAAAAATGATACCTCACTTGTGTGGGTAGGCCTAGCGCCCGCGACAGGAAATGGCCCAAAACACAACGTGGACACATCACATTTTTTCATAGAAAACAGTGCCTACCTGTGGATTTTGGCCTCTAGCTCAGCCAGCACCTGGGGAAACCTAGCAAACCAGCGCATTTTTTAACACTAGAAACCCAGGGGAATCCAAGATGGGGTGACTTGTGGGGCTCTGACCAGGTTCTGTTACCCAGAATCCTTTGCAAACCTCAAACTTTGGCTAAAAAAACACATTTTCCTCATATTTTGGTGACAGAAAGTTCTGGAACCAGAGAGGAGCCACAAATTTCCCTCCATCCAGCGTTCCCCCAAGTCTCCCGATAAAAATGATACCTCACTTGTGTGGGTAGGCCTAGCGCCCGCGACAGGAAATGGCCCAAAACACAACGTTGACACATCACATTTTTTCATAGAAAACAGTGCCTACCTGTGGATTTTGGCCTCTAGCTCAGCCGGCACCTGGGGAAACCTAGCAAACCAGCGCATTTTTTAAAACTAGAAACCCAGAGGAATCCAAGATGGGGTGACTTGTGGGGCTCTGACCAGGTTCTGTTACCCAGAATCCTTTGCAAACCTCAAACTTTGGCTAAAAAAACACATTTTCCTCAAATTTTGGTGACAGAAAGTTCTGAAATCAGAGAGGAGCCACAAATTTCCTTACACCCAGCGTTCCCCCAAGTCTCCCGATAAACATTATACCTCACTTGTGTGGGTAGGCCTAGCGCCCGCGACAGGAAATACCCCAAAACGCAATGTGGACCCATCACATTTTTTGAAAGAAAACAGAGGTGTTTTTTGCAAACGTGCCTACCTGTAGATTTTGGCCTCTAGCTCAGCCGGCACCTAGGGAAACCTACCAAACCTGTGCATTTTTTAAAACTAGAGACCTAGGGGAATCCAAGATCGGGTGAATTGTGGGGCTCTGACCAGGTTCTATTACCCAAAATCCTTTGCAAACCGGAAAATTTCGCTAAAAAAACACGTTTTCCTCATATTTTGGTGACAGAAAGTTCTAGAACCAGAGAGGAGCCACATATTTCCCTCCATCCAGCGTTCCCCCAAGTCTCCCGATAAAAATGATACCTCACTTGTGTGGGTAGGCCTAGCGCCCGCGACAGGAAATGCCCCAAAACGCAACGTGGACCGAGGTGTTTTTTGCAAACGTGCCTACCTGTAGATTTTGGCCTCTAGCTCAGCCGGCACCTAGGGAAACCTACCAAACCTGTGCATTTTCTTAAACTAGAGACCTAGGGGAATCCAGGATCGGGTGACTTGTGGGGCTCTGAAACGTGCCTACCTGTAGATTTTGGCCTCTAGCTCAGCCGGCACCTAGGGAAACCTACCAAACCTGTGCATTTTCTTAAACTAGAGACCTAGGGGAATCCAAGATCGGGTGACTTGTGGGGCTCTGACCAGGTTCTGTTACCCAAAATCCTTTGCAAACTGCAAAATTTGGCTAAAAAAACACGTTTTCCTCATATTTTGGTGAGAGAAAGTTCTGGAACCAGAGAGGAGCCACAAATTTCCCTCCATCCAGCGTTCCCCCAAGTCTCCCGATAAAAATGATACCTCACTTGTGTGGGTAGGCCTAGCGCCCGCGACAGGAAATGGCCCAAAACACAACGTGGACACATCACATTTTTTCATAGAAAACAGTGCCTACCTGTGGATTTTGGCCTCTAGCTCAGCCGGCACCTGGGGAAACCTAGCAAACCAGCGCATTTTTTAAAATTAGAAACCCAGGGGAATCCAAGATGGGGTGACTTGTGGGGCTCTGACCAGGTTCTGTTACCCAGAATCCTTTGCAAACCTCAAACTTTGGCTAAAAAAAACACATTTTCCTCAAATTTTGGTGACAGAAAGTTCTGAAATCAGAGAGGAGCCACAAATTTCCTTCCACCCAGCGTTCCCCCAAGTCTCCCGATAAAAATTATACCTCACTTGTGTGGGTAGGTCTAGCGCCCGCGACAGGAAATGCCCCAAAACGCAACGTGGACCCATCTCATTTTTTGAAAGAAAACAGAGGAGTTTTTTGCAAACGTGCCTACCTGTAGATTTTGGCCTCTAGCTCAGCCGGCATCTAGGGAAACTTACCAAACCTGTGCATTTTTTAAAACTAGAGACCTAGGGGAATCCAAGATCGGGTGACTTTTGGGGCTCTGACCAGGTTTGTTACCCAAAATCCTTTGCAAACCGCAAAATTTCGCTAAAAAAACAAGTTTTCCTCATATTTTGGTGACAGAAAGTTCTGGAACCAGAGAGGATCCACATATTTCCCTCCATCCAGCGTTCCCCCAAGTCTCCCGATAAAAATGATACCTCACTTGTGTGGGTAGGCCTAGCGCCCGCGACAGGAAATGCCCCAAAACGCAACGTGGACCCATCACATTTTTTGAAAGAAAACAGAGGTGTTTTTTGCAAACGTGCCTACCTGTAGATTTTGGCCTCTAGCTCAGCCGGCACCTAGGGAAACCTACCAAACCTGTGCATTTTTTTAAACTAGAGACCTAGGGGAATCCAAGATCGGGTGACTTGTGGGGCTCTGACCAGGTTCTGTTACCCAAAATCCTTTGCAAAACGCAAAATTTGGCAAAAAAAACACGTTTTCCTCACATTTTGGTGACAGAAAGTTCTGGAATCAGAGAGGAGCCACAAATTTCCCTCCATCCAGCGTTCCCCCAAGTCTCCCGATAAAAATGATACCTCACTTGTGTGGGTAGGCCAAGCGCCCGCGACAGGAAATGGCCCAAAACACAACGTGGACACATCACATTTTTTCATAGAAAACAGTGCCTACCTGTGGATTTTGGCCTCTAGCTCAGCCGGCACCTGGGGAAACCTAGCAAACCAGCGCATTTTTGAAAACTAGAAACCCAGGGGAATCCAAGATGGGGTGACTTGTGGGGCTCTGACCAGGTTCTGTTACCCAGAATCCTTTGCAAACCTCAAACTTTGGCTAAAAAAAACACATTTTCCTCAAATTTTGGTGACAGAAAGTTCTGAAATCAGAGAGGAGCCACAAATTTCCTTCCACCCAGCGTTCCCCCAAGTCTCCCGATAAAAATTATACCTCACTTGTGTGGGTAGGCCTAGCGCCCACGATAGGAAATGCCCCAAAACGCAACGTGGACCCATCACATTTTTTGAAAGAAAACAGTGGTGTTTTTTGCAAACGTGCCTACCTGTAGATTTTGGCCTCTAGCTCAGCCGGTATCTAGGGAAACCTACCAAACCTGTGCATTTTTTAAAACTAGAGACCTAGGGGAATCCAAGATCGGGTGACTTTTGGGGCTCTGACCAGGTTCTGTTACCCAAAATCCTTTCCAAACCGCAAAATTTCGCTAAAAAAACAAGTTTTCCTCATATTTTGGTGACAGAAAGTTCTGGAACCAGAGAGGATCCACATATTTCCCTCCATCCAGCGTTCCCCCAAGTCTCCCGATAAAAATGATACCTCACTTGTGTGGGTAGGCCTAGCGCCCGCGACAGGAAATGGCCCAAAACGCAACGTGGACCCATCACATTTTTTGAAAGAAAACAGAGGTGTTTTTTGCAAATGTGCCTACCTGTAGATTTTGGCCTCTAGCTCAGCCGGCACCTAGGGAAACCTACCAAACCTGTGCATTTTTTAAAACTAGAGACCTAGGGGAATCCAAGATCGGGTGACTTGTGGGGCTCTGACCAGGTTCTGTTACCCAAAATCCTTTGCAAACCGCAAAATTTGGCTAAAAAAACACGTTTTCCTCATATTTTGGTGACAGAAAGTTCTGGAACCAGAGAGGAGCCACAAATTTCCCTCCATCCAGCGTTCCCCCAAGTCTCCCGATAATAATGATACCTCACTTGTGTGGGTAGGCCTAGCGCCCGCGACAGGAAATGGCCCAAAACGCAACGTGGACCCATCACATTTTTTTAAAGAAAACAGAGGTGTTTTTTTCAAACGTGCCTACCTGTAGATTTTGGCCTCTAGCTCAGCCAGCACCTAGGTAAACCTACCAAACCTGTGCATTTTTTTAAACTAGAGACCTAGGGGAATCCAAGATCGGGTGACTTGTGGGGCTCTGACCAGGTTCTGTTACCCAAAATCCTTTGCAAAACGCAAAATTTGGCAAAAAAAACACGTTTTACTCACATTTTGGTGTCAGAAAGTTCTGGAATTAGAGGAGCCACAAATTTCCCTCCATCCAGCGTTCCCCCAAGTCTCCCGATAAAAATGATACCTCACTTGTGTGGGTAGGCCTAGCGCCCGCGACAGGAAATGGCCCAAAACACAACGTGGACACATCACATTTTTTCATAGAAAACAGTGCCTACCTGTGGATTTTGGCCTCTAGCTCAGCCGGCACCTGGGGAAACCTAGCAAACCAGCGCATTTTTTACAACTAGAAACCCAGGGGAATCCAAGATGGGGTGACTTGTGGGGCTCTGACCAGGTTCTGTTACCCAGAATCCTTTGCAAACCTCAAACTTTGGCTAAAAAAACACATTTTCCTCAAATTTTGGTGACAGAAAGTTCTGAAATCAGAGAGGAGCCACAAATTTCCTTACACCCAGCGTTCCCCCAAGTCTCCCGATAAACATTATACCTCACTTGTGTGGGTAGGCCTAGCGCCCGCGACAGGAAATACCCCAAAACGCAACGTGGACCCATCACATTTTTTGAAAGAAAACAGAGGTGTTTTTTGCAAACGTGCCTACCTGTAGATTTTGGCCTCTAGCTCAGCCGGCACCTAGGGAAACCTACCAAACCTGTGCATTTTTTAAAACTAGAGACCTAGGGGAATCCAAGATCGGGTGACTTGTGGGGCTCTGACCAGGTTCTGTTACCCAAAATCCTTTGCAAACCGGAAAATTTCGCTAAAAAAACACGTTTTCCTCATATTTTGGTGACAGAAAGTTCTAGAACTAGAGAGGAGCCACATATTTCCCTCCATCCAGCGTTCCCCCAAGTCTCCCGATAAAAATGATACCTCACTTGTGTGGGTAGGCCTAGCGCCCGCGACAGGAAATGCCCCAAAACGCAACGTGGACCCATCACATTTTTTTAAAGAAAACAGAGGTGTTTTTTGCAAACGTGCCTACCTGTAGATTTTGGCCTCTAGCTCAGCCGGCACCTAGGGAAACCTACCAAACCTGTGCATTTTTTTAAACTAGAGACCTAGGGGAATCCAAGATCGGGTGACTTGTGGGGCTCTGACCAGGTTCTGTTACCCAAAATCCTTTGCAAACTGCAAAATTTGGCTAAAAAAACACGTTTTCCTCATATTTTGGTGAGAGAAAGTTCTGGAACCAGAGAGGAGCCACAAATTTCCCTCCATCCAGCGTTCCCCCAAGTCTCCCGATAAAAATGATACCTCACTTGTGTGGGTAGGCCTAGCGCCCGCGACAGGAAATGGCCCAAAACACAACGTGGACACATCACATTTTTTCATAGAAAACAGTGCCTACCTGTGGATTTTGGCCTCTAGCTCAGCCGGGTCCTAGGGAAACCTACCAAACCTGTGCATTTTTTAAAACTAGAGACCTAGGGGAATCCAAGTTCGGGTGACTTGTGGGGCTCTGACCAGGTTCTGTTACCCAAAATCCTTTGCAAACCGCAAAATTTGGCAAAAAAAACATGTTTTCCTCACATTTTGGTGAGAGAAAGTTCTGGAATCAGAGAGGAGCCACAAATTTCCCTCCATCCAGCGTTCCCCCAAGTCTCCCGATAAAAATGATACCTCACTTGTGTGGGTAGGCCTAGCGCCCGCGACAGGAAATGGCCCAAAACACAACGTGGACACATCACATTTTTTCATAGAAAACAGTGCCTACCTGTGGATTTTGGCCTCTAGCTCAGCCGGCACCTGGGGAAACCTAGCAAACCAGGGCATTTTTTAAAACTAGAAACCCACGGGAATCCAAGATGGGGTGACTTGTGGGGCTCTGACCAGGTTCTGTTACCCAGAATCCTTTGCAAACCTCAAACTTTGGCTAAAAAAACACATTTTCCTCAAATTTTGGTGACAGAAAGTTCTGAAATCAGAGAGGAGCCACAAATTTCCTTCCACCCAGCGTTCCCCCAAGTCTCCCGATAAAAATTATACCTCACTTGTGTGGGTAGGCCTAGCGCCCGCGACAGGAAATGCCCCAAAACCCAACGTGGACCCATCACATTTTTTGAAAGAAAACAGAGGTGTTTTTTGCAAACGTGCCTACCTGTAGATTTTGGCCTCTAGCTCAGCCGGCACCTAGGGAAACCTACCAAACCTGTGCATTTTTTAAAACTAGAGACCTAGGGGAATCCAAGATCGGGTGACTTGTGGGGCTCTGACCAGGTTCTGTTACCCAAAATCCTTTGCAAACCGCAAAATTTCGCTAAAAAAACACGTTTTCCTCATATTTTGGTGACAGAAAGTTCTGGAACCAGAGAGGAGCCACATATTTCCCTCCATCCAGCGTTCCCCCAAGTCTCCCGATAAAAATGATACCTCACTTGTGTGGGTAGGCCTAGCGCCCGCAATAGGAAATGCCCCAAAACGCAACGTGGACCCATCACATTTTTTGAAAGAAAACAGTGGTGTTTTTTGCAAACGTGCCTACCTGTAGATTTTGGCCTCTAGCTCAGCCGGTATCTCGGGAAACCTACCAAACCTGTGCATTTTTTAAAACTAGAGACCTAGGGGAATCCAAGATCGGGTGACTTGTGGGGCTCTGACCAGGTTCTGTTACCCAAAATCCTTTGCAAACTGCAAAATTTGGCTAAAAAAACACGTTTTCCTCATATTTTGGTGACAGAAAGTTCTGGAACCAGAGAGGAGCCACAAATTTCCCTCCATCCAGCGTTCCCCCAAGTCTCCCGATAATAATGATACCTCACTTGTGTGGGTAGGCCTAGCGCCCGCGACAGGAAATGGCCCAAAACACAACGTGGACACATCACATTTTTTCATAGAAAACAGTGCCTGCCTGTGGATTTTGGCCTCTAGCTCAGCCGGCACCTGGGGAAACCTAGCAAACCAGCGCATTTTTTAAAACTAGAAACCCAGGGGAATCCAAGATGGGGTGACTTGTGGGGCTCTGACCAGGTTCTGTTACCAGGAATCCTTTGCAAACCTCAAACTTTGGCTAAAAAAACACATTTTCCTCAAATTTTGGTGACAGAAAGTTCTGAAATCAGAGAGGAGCCACAAATTTCCTTCCACCCAGCGTTCCCCCAAGTCTCCCGATAAAAATGATACCTCACTTGTGTGGGTAGGCCTAGCGCCCGCGACAGGAAATGCCCCAAAACGCAACGTGGACCCATCACATTTTTTTAAAGAAAACAGAGGTGTTTTTTGCAAACGTGCCTACCTGTAGATTTTGGCCTCTAGCTCAGCCGGCACCTAGGGAAACCTACCAAACCTGTGCATTTTTTAAAACTAGAGACCTAGGGGAATCCAAGATCGGGTGACTTGTGGGGCTCTGACCAGGTTCTGTTACCCAACATCCTTTGCAAACCGCAAAATTTGGCTAAAAAAACACGTTTTCCTCATATTTTGGTGACAGAAAGTTCTGGAACCAGAGAAGAGCCACAAATTTCCCTCCATCCAGCGTTCCCCCAAGTCTCCCGATAAAAATGATACCTCACTTGTGTGGGTAGGCCTAGCGCCCGCGACAGGAAATGGCCCAAAACACAACGTGGACACATCACATTTTTTCATAGAAAACAGTGCCTATCTGTGGATTTTGGCCTCTAGCTCAGCCGGCACCTGGGGAAACCTAGCAAACCAGCGCATTTTTTAACACTAGAAACCCAGGGGAATCCAAGATGGAGTGACTTGTGGGGGTCTGACCAGGTTCTGTTACCCAGAATCCTTTGCAAACCTCAAACTTTGGCTAAAAAAACACATTTTCCTCAAATTTTGGTGACAGAAAGTTCTGAAATCAGAGAGGAGCCACAAATTTCCTTCCACCCAGCGTTCCCCCAAGTCTCCCGATAAAAATGATACCTCACTTGTGTGGGTAGGCCTAGCGCCCGCAACAGGAAATGCCCCAAAACGCAACGTGGACCCATCACATTTTTTGAAAGAAAACAGAGGTGTTTTTTGCAAACGTGCCTACCTGTAGATTTTGGCCTCTAGCTCAGCCGGCACCTAAGTAAACCTACCAAACCTGTGCATTTTTTTAAACTAGAGACCTAGGGGAATCCAAGATCGGGTGACTTTCTGGGGCTCTGACCAGGTTCTGTTACCCAAAATCCTTTGCAATCCGCAAAATTTGGCTAAAAAAACACGTTTTCCTCACATTTTGGTGACAGAAAGTTCTGGAACCAGAGAGGAGCCACAAATTTCCCTCCATCCAGCGTTCCCCCAAGTCTCCCGATAAAAATGATACCTCACTTGTGTGGGTAGGCCTAGCGCCCGCGGCAGGAAATGGCCCAAAACACAACGTGGACACATCACATTTTTTCATAGAAAACAGTGCCTACTCGTGGATTTTGGCCTCTAGCTCAGCCGGCACCTGGGGAAACCTAGCAAACCAGCGCATTTTTTAACACTAGAAACCCAGGGGAATCCAAGATGGGGTGACTAGTGGGGCTCTGACCAGGTTCTGTTACCCAGAATCCTTTGCAAACCTCAAACTTTCGCTAAAAAAAACACATTTTCCTCAAATTTTGGTGATAGAAAGTTCTGGAATCAGAGAGGAGCCACAAATTTCCTTCCACCCAGCGTTCCTCCAAGTCTCCCGATAAAAATGATACCTCACTTGTGTGGGTAGGCCTAGCGCCCGCGACAGGAAATGCCCCAAAACGCAACGTGGACCCATCACATTTTTTGAAAGAAAACAGAGGTGTTTTTTGCAAACGTGCCTACCTGTAGATTTTGGCCTCTAGCTCAGCCGGCACCTAGGTAAACCTACCAAACCTGTGCATTTTTTTAAACTAGAGACCTAGGGGAATCCAAGATCGGGTGACTTGTGGGGCTCTGACCAGGTTCTGTTACCCAAAATCCTTTGCAAAACGCAAAATTTGGCAAAAAAAAACACGTTTTCCTCACATTTTGGTGACAGAAAGTTGTGGAATCAGAGAGGAGCCACAAATTTCCCTCCATCCAGCGTTCCCCCAAGTCTCCCGATAAAAATGATACCTCACTTGTGTGGGTAGGCCTAGCGCCCGCGACAGGAAATGGCCCAAAACACAACGTGGACACATCACATTTTTTCATAGAAAACAGTGCCTACCTGTGGATTTCGGCCTCTAGCTCAGCCGGCACCTGGGGAAACCTAGCAAACCAGCGCATTTTTTAACACTAGAAACCCAGGGGAATCCAAGATGGGGTGACTTGTGGGGCTCTGACCAGGTTCTGTTACCCAGAATCCTTTGCAAACCTCAAACTTTGGCTAAAAAAACACATTTTCCTCAAATTTTGGTGACAGAAAGTTCTGAAATCAGAGAGGAGCCACAAATTTCCTTCCACCCAGCGTTCCCCCAAGTCTCCCGATAAAAATGATACCTCACTTGTGTGGGTAGGCCTAGCGCCCGCGACAGGAAATGCCCCAAAACGCAACGTGGACCCATCACATTTTTTGAAAGAAAACAGAGGTGTTTTTTGCAAACGTGCCTACCTGTAGATTTTGGCCTCTAGCTCAGCCGGCACCTAGGTAAGCCTACCAAACCTGTGCATTTTTTTAAACTAGAGACCTAGGGGAATCCAAGATCGGGTGACTTTCTGGGGCTCTGACCAGGTTCTGTTACCCAAAATCCTTTGCAAACCGCAAAATTTGGCTACAAAAACACGTTTTCCTCACATTTTGGTGACAGAAAGTTCTGGAATCAGAGGGGAGCCACAAATTTCCCTCCATCCAGCGTTCCCCCAAGTCTCCCGATAAAAATGATACCTCACTTGTGTGGGTAGGCCTAGCGCCCGCGACAGGAAATGGCCCAAAACACAACGTGGACACATCACATTTTTTCATAGAAAACAGTGCCTACCTGTGGATTTTGGCCTCTAGCTCAGCCGGCACCTGGGGAAACCTAGCAAACCAGCGCATTTTTTAACACTTGAAACCCAGGGGAATCCAAGATGGGGTGACTTGTGGGGCTCTGACCAGGTTCTGTTACCCAGAATCCTTTGCAAACCTCAAACTTTGGCTAAAAAAACACATTTTCCTCAAATTTTGGTGACAGAAAGTTCTGAAATCAGTGAGGAGCAACAAATTTCCTTCCACCCAGCGTTCCCCCAAGTCTCCCGATAAAAATGATACCTCACTTGTGTGGGTAGGCCTAGCGCCCGCGACAGGAAATGCCCCAAAACACAACGTGGACCCATCACATTTTTTGAAAGAAAACAGAGGTGTTTTTTGCAAACGTGCCTACCTGTAGATTTTGGCCTCTAGCTCAGCCGGCACCTAGGTAAACCTACCAAACCTGTGCATTTTTTTAAACTAGAGACCTAGGGGAATCCAAGATCGGGTGACTTTCTGGGGCTCTGACCAGGTTCTGTTACCCAAAATCCTTTGCAAACCGCAAAATTTGGCTAAAAAACACGTTTTCCTCACATTTTGGTGACAGAAAGATCTGGAACCAGAGAGGAGCCACAAATTTCCCTCCATCCAGCGTTCCCCCAAGTCTCCCGATAAAAATGATACCTCACTTGTGTGGGTAGGCCTAGCGCCCGCAACAGGAAATGCCCCAAAACGCAACGTGGACCCATCACATTTTTTGAAAGAAAACAGAGGTGTTTTTTGCAAACGTGCCTACCTGTAGATTTTGGCCTCTAGCTCAGCCGGCACCTAAGTAAACCTACCAAACCTGTGCATTTTTTTAAACTAGAGACCTAGGGGAATCCAAGATCGGGTGACTTTCTGGGGCTCTGACCAGGTTCTGTTACCCAAAATCCTTTGCAATCCGCAAAATTTGGCTAAAAAAACACGTTTTCCTCACATTTTGGTGACAGAAAGTTCTGGAACCAGAGAGGAGCCACAAATTTCCCTCCATCCAGCGTTCCCCCAAGTCTCCCGATAAAAATGATACCTCACTTGTGTGGGTAGGCCTAGCGCCCGCGGCAGGAAATGGCCCAAAACACAACGTGGACACATCACATTTTTTCATAGAAAACAGTGCCTACTCGTGGATTTTGGCCTCTAGCTCAGCCGGCACCTGGGGAAACCTAGCAAACCAGCGCATTTTTTAACACTAGAAACCCAGGGGAATCCAAGATGGGGTGACTTGTGGGGCTCTGACCAGGTTCTGTTACCCAGAATCCTTTGCAAACCTCAAACTTTCGCTAAAAAAAACACATTTTCCTCAAATTTTGGTGATAGAAAGTTCTGGAATCAGAGAGGAGCCACAAATTTCCTTCCACCCAGCGTTCCTCCAAGTCTCCCGATAAAAATGATACCTCACTTGTGTGGGTAGGCCTAGCGCCCGCGACAGGAAATGCCCCAAAACGCAACGTGGACCCATCACATTTTTTGAAAGAAAACAGAGGTGTTTTTTGCAAACGTGCCTACCTGTAGATTTTGGCCTCTAGCTCAGCCGGCACCTAGGTAAACCTACCAAACCTGTGCATTTTTTTAAACTAGAGACCTAGGGGAATCCAAGATCGGGTGACTTGTGGGGCTCTGACCAGGTTCTGTTACCCAAAATCCTTTGCAAAACGCAAAATTTGGCAAAAAAAAACACGTTTTCCTCACATTTTGGTGACAGAAAGTTGTGGAATCAGAGAGGAGCCACAAATTTCCCTCCATCCAGCGTTCCCCCAAGTCTCCCGATAAAAATGATACCTCACTTGTGTGGGTAGGCCTAGCGCCCGCGACAGGAAATGGCCCAAAACACAACGTGGACACATCACATTTTTTCATAGAAAACAGTGCCTACCTGTGGATTTTGGCCTCTAGCTCAGCCGGCACCTGGGGAAACCTAGCAAACCAGCGCATTTTTTAACACTTGAAACCCAGGGGAATCCAAGATGGGGTGACTTGTGGGGCTCTGACCAGGTTCTGTTACCCAGAATCCTTTGCAAACCTCAAACTTTGGCTAAAAAAACACATTTTCCTCAAATTTTGGTGACAGAAAGTTCTGAAATCAGTGAGGAGCAACAAATTTCCTTCCACCCAGCGTTCCCCCAAGTCTCCCGATAAAAATGATACCTCACTTGTGTGGGTAGGCCTAGCGCCCGCGACAGGAAATGCCCCAAAACACAACGTGGACCCATCACATTTTTTGAAAGAAAACAGAGGTGTTTTTTGCAAACGTGCCTACCTGTAGATTTTGGCCTCTAGCTCAGCCGGCACCTAGGTAAACCTACCAAACCTGTGCATTTTTTTAAACTAGAGACCTAGGGGAATCCAAGATCGGGTGACTTTCTGGGGCTCTGACCAGGTTCTGTTACCCAAAATCCTTTGCAAACCGCAAAATTTGGCTAAAAAACACGTTTTCCTCACATTTTGGTGACAGAAAGATCTGGAACCAGAGAGGAGCCACAAATTTCCCTCCATCCAGCGTTCCCCCAAGTCTCCCGATAAAAATGATACCTCACTTGTGTGGGTAGGCCTAGCGCCCGCAACAGGAAATGCCCCAAAACGCAACGTGGACCCATCACATTTTTTGAAAGAAAACAGAGGTGTTTTTTGCAAACGTGCCTACCTGTAGATTTTGGCCTCTAGCTCAGCCGGCACCTAAGTAAACCTACCAAACCTGTGCATTTTTTTAAACTAGAGACCTAGGGGAATCCAAGATCGGGTGACTTTCTGGGGCTCTGACCAGGTTCTGTTACCCAAAATCCTTTGCAATCCGCAAAATTTGGCTAAAAAAACACGTTTTCCTCACATTTTGGTGACAGAAAGTTCTGGAACCAGAGAGGAGCCACAAATTTCCCTCCATCCAGCGTTCCCCCAAGTCTCCCGATAAAAATGATACCTCACTTGTGTGGGTAGGCCTAGCGCCCGCGGCAGGAAATGGCCCAAAACACAACGTGGACACATCACATTTTTTCATAGAAAACAGTGCCTACTCGTGGATTTTGGCCTCTAGCTCAGCCGGCACCTGGGGAAACCTAGCAAACCAGCGCATTTTTTAACACTAGAAACCCAGGGGAATCCAAGATGGGGTGACTAGTGGGGCTCTGACCAGGTTCTGTTACCCAGAATCCTTTGCAAACCTCAAACTTTCGCTAAAAAAAACACATTTTCCTCAAATTTTGGTGATAGAAAGTTCTGGAATCAGAGAGGAGCCACAAATTTCCTTCCACCCAGCGTTCCTCCAAGTCTCCCGATAAAAATGATACCTCACTTGTGTGGGTAGGCCTAGCGCCCGCGACAGGAAATGCCCCAAAACGCAACGTGGACCCATCACATTTTTTGAAAGAAAACAGAGGTGTTTTTTGCAAACGTGCCTACCTGTAGATTTTGGCCTCTAGCTCAGCCGGCACCTAGGTAAACCTACCAAACCTGTGCATTTTTTTAAACTAGAGACCTAGGGGAATCCAAGATCGGGTGACTTGTGGGGCTCTGACCAGGTTCTGTTACCCAAAATCCTTTGCAAAACGCAAAATTTGGCAAAAAAAAACACGTTTTCCTCACATTTTGGTGACAGAAAGTTGTGGAATCAGAGAGGAGCCACAAATTTCCCTCCATCCAGCGTTCCCCCAAGTCTCCCGATAAAAATGATACCTCACTTGTGTGGGTAGGCCTAGCGCCCGCGACAGGAAATGGCCCAAAACACAACGTGGACACATCACATTTTTTCATAGAAAACAGTGCCTACCTGTGGATTTCGGCCTCTAGCTCAGCCGGCACCTGGGGAAACCTAGCAAACCAGCGCATTTTTTAACACTAGAAACCCAGGGGAATCCAAGATGGGGTGACTTGTGGGGCTCTGACCAGGTTCTGTTACCCAGAATCCTTTGCAAACCTCAAACTTTGGCTAAAAAAACACATTTTCCTCAAATTTTGGTGACAGAAAGTTCTGAAATCAGAGAGGAGCCACAAATTTCCTTCCACCCAGCGTTCCCCCAAGTCTCCCGATAAAAATGATACCTCACTTGTGTGGGTAGGCCTAGCGCCCGCGACAGGAAATGCCCCAAAACGCAACGTGGACCCATCACATTTTTTGAAAGAAAACAGAGGTGTTTTTTGCAAACGTGCCTACCTGTAGATTTTGGCCTCTAGCTCAGCCGGCACCTAGGTAAGCCTACCAAACCTGTGCATTTTTTTAAACTAGAGACCTAGGGGAATCCAAGATCGGGTGACTTTCTGGGGCTCTGACCAGGTTCTGTTACCCAAAATCCTTTGCAAACCGCAAAATTTGGCTACAAAAACACGTTTTCCTCACATTTTGGTGACAGAAAGTTCTGGAATCAGAGGGGAGCCACAAATTTCCCTCCATCCAGCGTTCCCCCAAGTCTCCCGATAAAAATGATACCTCACTTGTGTGGGTAGGCCTAGCGCCCGCGACAGGAAATGGCCCAAAACACAACGTGGACACATCACATTTTTTCATAGAAAACAGTGCCTACCTGTGGATTTTGGCCTCTAGCTCAGCCGGCACCTGGGGAAACCTAGCAAACCAGCGCATTTTTTAACACTTGAAACCCAGGGGAATCCAAGATGGGGTGACTTGTGGGGCTCTGACCAGGTTCTGTTACCCAGAATCCTTTGCAAACCTCAAACTTTGGCTAAAAAAACACATTTTCCTCAAATTTTGGTGACAGAAAGTTCTGAAATCAGTGAGGAGCAACAAATTTCCTTCCACCCAGCGTTCCCCCAAGTCTCCCGATAAAAATGATACCTCACTTGTGTGGGTAGGCCTAGCGCCCGCGACAGGAAATGCCCCAAAACACAACGTGGACCCATCACATTTTTTGAAAGAAAACAGAGGTGTTTTTTGCAAACGTGCCTACCTGTAGATTTTGGCCTCTAGCTCAGCCGGCACCTAGGTAAACCTACCAAACCTGTGCATTTTTTTAAACTAGAGACCTAGGGGAATCCAAGATCGGGTGACTTTCTGGGGCTCTGACCAGGTTCTGTTACCCAAAATCCTTTGCAAACCGCAAAATTTGGCTAAAAAACACGTTTTCCTCACATTTTGGTGACAGAAAGATCTGGAACCAGAGAGGAGCCACAAATTTCCCTCCATCCAGCGTTCCCCCAAGTCTCCCGATAAAAATGATACCTCACTTGTGTGGGTAGGCCTAGCGCCCGCAACAGGAAATGCCCCAAAACGCAACGTGGACCCATCACATTTTTTGAAAGAAAACAGAGGTGTTTTTTGCAAACGTGCCTACCTGTAGATTTTGGCCTCTAGCTCAGCCGGCACCTAAGTAAACCTACCAAACCTGTGCATTTTTTTAAACTAGAGACCTAGGGGAATCCAAGATCGGGTGACTTTCTGGGGCTCTGACCAGGTTCTGTTACCCAAAATCCTTTGCAATCCGCAAAATTTGGCTAAAAAAACACGTTTTCCTCACATTTTGGTGACAGAAAGTTCTGGAACCAGAGAGGAGCCACAAATTTCCCTCCATCCAGCGTTCCCCCAAGTCTCCCGATAAAAATGATACCTCACTTGTGTGGGTAGGCCTAGCGCCCGCGGCAGGAAATGGCCCAAAACACAACGTGGACACATCACATTTTTTCATAGAAAACAGTGCCTACTCGTGGATTTTGGCCTCTAGCTCAGCCGGCACCTGGGGAAACCTAGCAAACCAGCGCATTTTTTAACACTAGAAACCCAGGGGAATCCAAGATGGGGTGACTTGTGGGGCTCTGACCAGGTTCTGTTACCCAGAATCCTTTGCAAACCTCAAACTTTCGCTAAAAAAAACACATTTTCCTCAAATTTTGGTGATAGAAAGTTCTGGAATCAGAGAGGAGCCACAAATTTCCTTCCACCCAGCGTTCCTCCAAGTCTCCCGATAAAAATGATACCTCACTTGTGTGGGTAGGCCTAGCGCCCGCGACAGGAAATGCCCCAAAACGCAACGTGGACCCATCACATTTTTTGAAAGAAAACAGAGGTGTTTTTTGCAAACGTGCCTACCTGTAGATTTTGGCCTCTAGCTCAGCCGGCACCTAGGTAAACCTACCAAACCTGTGCATTTTTTTAAACTAGAGACCTAGGGGAATCCAAGATCGGGTGACTTGTGGGGCTCTGACCAGGTTCTGTTACCCAAAATCCTTTGCAAAACGCAAAATTTGGCAAAAAAAAACACGTTTTCCTCACATTTTGGTGACAGAAAGTTGTGGAATCAGAGAGGAGCCACAAATTTCCCTCCATCCAGCGTTCCCCCAAGTCTCCCGATAAAAATGATACCTCACTTGTGTGGGTAGGCCTAGCGCCCGCGACAGGAAATGGCCCAAAACACAACGTGGACACATCACATTTTTTCATAGAAAACAGTGCCTACCTGTGGATTTTGGCCTCTAGCTCAGCCGGCACCTGGGGAAACCTAGCAAACCAGCGCATTTTTTAACACTTGAAACCCAGGGGAATCCAAGATGGGGTGACTTGTGGGGCTCTGACCAGGTTCTGTTACCCAGAATCCTTTGCAAACCTCAAACTTTGGCTAAAAAAACACATTTTCCTCAAATTTTGGTGACAGAAAGTTCTGAAATCAGTGAGGAGCAACAAATTTCCTTCCACCCAGCGTTCCCCCAAGTCTCCCGATAAAAATGATACCTCACTTGTGTGGGTAGGCCTAGCGCCCGCGACAGGAAATGCCCCAAAACACAACGTGGACCCATCACATTTTTTGAAAGAAAACAGAGGTGTTTTTTGCAAACGTGCCTACCTGTAGATTTTGGCCTCTAGCTCAGCCGGCACCTAGGTAAACCTACCAAACCTGTGCATTTTTTTAAACTAGAGACCTAGGGGAATCCAAGATCGGGTGACTTTCTGGGGCTCTGACCAGGTTCTGTTACCCAAAATCCTTTGCAAACCGCAAAATTTGGCTAAAAAACACGTTTTCCTCACATTTTGGTGACAGAAAGATCTGGAACCAGAGAGGAGCCACAAATTTCCCTCCATCCAGCGTTCCCCCAAGTCTCCCGATAAAAATGATACCTCACTTGTGTGGGTAGGCCTAGCGCCCGCAACAGGAAATGCCCCAAAACGCAACGTGGACCCATCACATTTTTTGAAAGAAAACAGAGGTGTTTTTTGCAAACGTGCCTACCTGTAGATTTTGGCCTCTAGCTCAGCCGGCACCTAAGTAAACCTACCAAACCTGTGCATTTTTTTAAACTAGAGACCTAGGGGAATCCAAGATCGGGTGACTTTCTGGGGCTCTGACCAGGTTCTGTTACCCAAAATCCTTTGCAATCCGCAAAATTTGGCTAAAAAAACACGTTTTCCTCACATTTTGGTGACAGAAAGTTCTGGAACCAGAGAGGAGCCACAAATTTCCCTCCATCCAGCGTTCCCCCAAGTCTCCCGATAAAAATGATACCTCACTTGTGTGGGTAGGCCTAGCGCCCGCGGCAGGAAATGGCCCAAAACACAACGTGGACACATCACATTTTTTCATAGAAAACAGTGCCTACTCGTGGATTTTGGCCTCTAGCTCAGCCGGCACCTGGGGAAACCTAGCAAACCAGCGCATTTTTTAACACTAGAAACCCAGGGGAATCCAAGATGGGGTGACTTGTGGGGCTCTGACCAGGTTCTGTTACCCAGAATCCTTTGCAAACCTCAAACTTTCGCTAAAAAAAACACATTTTCCTCAAATTTTGGTGATAGAAAGTTCTGGAATCAGAGAGGAGCCACAAATTTCCTTCCACCCAGCGTTCCTCCAAGTCTCCCGATAAAAATGATACCTCACTTGTGTGGGTAGGCCTAGCGCCCGCGACAGGAAATGCCCCAAAACGCAACGTGGACCCATCACATTTTTTGAAAGAAAACAGAGGTGTTTTTTGCAAACGTGCCTACCTGTAGATTTTGGCCTCTAGCTCAGCCGGCACCTAGGTAAACCTACCAAACCTGTGCATTTTTTTAAACTAGAGACCTAGGGGAATCCAAGATCGGGTGACTTGTGGGGCTCTGACCAGGTTCTGTTACCCAAAATCCTTTGCAAAACGCAAAATTTGGCAAAAAAAAACACGTTTTCCTCACATTTTGGTGACAGAAAGTTGTGGAATCAGAGAGGAGCCACAAATTTCCCTCCATCCAGCGTTCCCCCAAGTCTCCCGATAAAAATGATACCTCACTTGTGTGGGTAGGCCTAGCGCCCGCGACAGGAAATGGCCCAAAACACAACGTGGACACATCACATTTTTTCATAGAAAACAGTGCCTACCTGTGGATTTTGGCCTCTAGCTCAGCCGGCACCTGGGGAAACCTAGCAAACCAGCGCATTTTTTAACACTAGAAACCCAGGGGAATCCAAGATGGGGTGACTTGTGGGGCTCTGACCAGGTTCTGTTACCCAGAATCCTTTGCAAACCTCAAACTTTGGCTAAAAAAACACATTTTCCTCAAATTTTGGTGACAGAAAGTTCTGAAATCAGAGAGGAGCCACAAATTTCCTTCCACCCAGCGTTCCCCCAAGTCTCCCGATAAAAATGATACCTCACTTGTGTGGGTAGGCCTAGCGCCCGCGACAGGAAATGCCCCAAAACGCAACGTGGACCCATCACATTTTTTGAAAGAAAACAGAGGTGTTTTTTGCAAACGTGCCTACCTGTAGATTTTGGCCTCTAGCTCAGCCGGCACCTAGGTAAGCCTACCAAACCTGTGCATTTTTTTAAACTAGAGACCTAGGGGAATCCAAGATCGGGTGACTTTCTGGGGCTCTGACCAGGTTCTGTTACCCAAAATCCTTTGCAAACCGCAAAATTTGGCTACAAAAACACGTTTTCCTCACATTTTGGTGACAGAAAGTTCTGGAATCAGAGGGGAGCCACAAATTTCCCTCCATCCAGCGTTCCCCCAAGTCTCCCGATAAAAATGATACCTCACTTGTGTGGGTAGGCCTAGCGCCCGCGACAGGAAATGGCCCAAAACACAACGTGGACACATCACATTTTTTCATAGAAAACAGTGCCTACCTGTGGATTTTGGCCTCTAGCTCAGCCGGCACCTGGGGAAACCTAGCAAACCAGCGCATTTTTTAACACTTGAAACCCAGGGGAATCCAAGATGGGGTGACTTGTGGGGCTCTGACCAGGTTCTGTTACCCAGAATCCTTTGCAAACCTCAAACTTTGGCTAAAAAAACACATTTTCCTCAAATTTTGGTGACAGAAAGTTCTGAAATCAGTGAGGAGCAACAAATTTCCTTCCACCCAGCGTTCCCCCAAGTCTCCCGATAAAAATGATACCTCACTTGTGTGGGTAGGCCTAGCGCCCGCGACAGGAAATGCCCCAAAACACAACGTGGACCCATCACATTTTTTGAAAGAAAACAGAGGTGTTTTTTGCAAACGTGCCTACCTGTAGATTTTGGCCTCTAGCTCAGCCGGCACCTAGGTAAACCTACCAAACCTGTGCATTTTTTTAAACTAGAGACCTAGGGGAATCCAAGATCGGGTGACTTTCTGGGGCTCTGACCAGGTTCTGTTACCCAAAATCCTTTGCAAACCGCAAAATTTGGCTAAAAAACACGTTTTCCTCACATTTTGGTGACAGAAAGATCTGGAACCAGAGAGGAGCCACAAATTTCCCTCCATCCAGCGTTCCCCCAAGTCTCCCGATAAAAATGATACCTCACTTGTGTGGGTAGGCCTAGCGCCCGCGACAGGAAATGGCCCAAAACACAACGTGGAAACATCACATTTTTTCATAGAAAACAGGGCCTACCTGTGGATTTTGGCCTCTAGCTCAGCCGGCACCTGGGGAAACCTAGCAAACCAGCGCATTTTTTAACACTAGAAACCCAGGGGAATCCAAGATGGGGTGACTTGTGGGGCTCTGACCAGGTTCTGTTACCCAGAATCCTTTGCAAACCTCAAACTTTGGCTAAAAAAACACATTTTCCTCAAATTTTGGTGACAGAAAGTTCTGAAATCAGTGAGGAGCAACAAATTTCCTTCCACCCAGCGTTCCCCCAAGTCTCCCGATAAAAATGATAGCTCACTTGTGTGGGTAGGCCTAGCGCCCGCGACAGGAAATGCCCCAAAACGCAACGTGGACCCATCACATTTTTTGAAAGAAAACAGAGGTGTTTTTTGCAAACGTGCCTACCTGTAGATTTTGGCCTCTAGCTCAGCCGGCACCTAGGTAAACCTACCAAACCTGTGCATTTTTTTAAACTAGAGACCTAGGGGAATCCAAGATCGGGTGACTTTCTGGGGCTCTGACCAGGTTCTGTTACCCAAAATCCTTTGCAAACCGCAAAATTTGGCTAAAAAAACACGTTTTCCTCAAATTTTGGTGACAGAAAGATCTGGAACCAGAGAGGAGCCACAAATTTCCCTCCATCCATCGTTCCCCCAAGTCTCCCGATAAAAATGATACCTCTCTTGTGTGGGTAGGCCTAGCGCCCGCGACAGGAAATGGCCCAAAACACAACGTGGACACATCACATTTTTTCATAGAAAACAGTGCCTACCTGTGGATTTTGGCCTCTAGCTCAGCCAGCACCTGGGGAAACCTAGCAAACCA
This sequence comes from Pleurodeles waltl, assembly GCF_031143425.1. Lineage (NCBI taxonomy): Eukaryota > Metazoa > Chordata > Amphibia > Caudata > Salamandridae > Pleurodeles > Pleurodeles waltl. The sequence goes on along the minus strand of NC_090449.1, from coordinate 479,010,361 downwards.
GCGCATTTTTTAACACTAGAAACCCAGGGGAATCCAAGATGGGGTGACTTGTGGGGCTCTGACCAGGTTCTGTTACCCAGAATCCTTTGCAAACCTCAAACTTTGGCTAAAAAAACACATTTTCCTCAAATTTTGGTGACAGAAAGTTCTGAAATCAGAGAGGAGCCACAAATTTCCTTCCACCCAGCGTTCCCCCAAGTCTCCCGATAAAAATGATACCTCACTTGTGTGGGTAGGCCTAGCGCCCGCGACAGGAAATGCCCCAAAACGCAACGTGGACCCATCACATTTTTTGAAAGAAAACAGAGGTGTTTTTTGCAAACGTGCCTACCTGTAGATTTTGGCCTCTAGCTCAGCCGGCACCTAGGTAAACCTACCAAACCTGTGCATTTTTTTAAACTAGAGACCTAGGGGAATCCAAGATCGGGTGACTTTCTGGGGCTCTGACCAGGTTCTGTTACCCAAAATCCTTTGCAAACCGCAAAATTTGGCTAAAAAATCACATTTTCCTCACATTTTGGTGACAGAAAGTTCTGGAATCAGAGGGGAGCCACAAATTTCCCTCCATCCAGCGTTCCCCCAAGTCTCCCGATAAAAATGATACCTCACTTGTGTGGGTAGGCCTAGCGCCCGCGACAGGAAATGGCCCAAAACACAACGTGGACACATCACATTTTTTCATAGAAAACAGTGCCTACCTGTGGATTTTGGCCTCTAGCTCAGCCAGCACCTGGGGAAACCTAGCAAACCAGCGCATTTTTTAACACTAGAAACCCAGGGGAATCCAACATGGGGTGACTTGTGAGGCTCTGACCAGGTTCTGTTACCCAGAATCCTTTGCAAACCTCAAACTTTGGTTAAAAAAAAACACATTTTCCTCAAATTTTGGTGACAGAAAGTTCTGGAATCAGAGAGGAGCCACAAATTTCCTTCCACCCAGCGTTCCTCCAAGTCTCCCGATAAAAATGATACCTCACTTGTGTGGGTAGGCCTAGCGCCCGCGACAGGAAATGCCCCAAAACGCAACGTGGACCCATCACATTTTTTGAAAGAAAACAGAGGTGTTTTTTGCAAACGTGCCTACCTGTAGATTTTGGCCTCTAGCTCAGCCGGCACCTAGGTAAACCTACCAAACCTGTGCATTTTTTTAAGCTGGAGACCTAGGGGAATCCAAGATCGGGTGACTTTCTGGGGCTCTGACCAGGTTCTGTTACCCAAAATCCTTTGCAAACCGCAAAATTTGGCTAAAAAAACACGTTTTCCTCAAATTTTGGTGACAGAAAGATCTGGAACCAGAGAGGAGCCACAAATTTCCCTCCATCCAGCGTTCCCCCAAGTCTCCCGATAAAAATGATACCTCACTTGTGTGGGTAGGCCTAGCGCCCGCGACAGGAAATGGCCCAAAACACAACGTGGACACATCACATTTTTTCATAGAAAACAGTGCCTACCTGTGGATTTTGGCCTCTAGCTCAGCCAGCACCTGGGGAAACCTAGCAAACCAGCGCATTTTTTAACACTAGAAACCCAGGGGAATCCAAGATGGGGTGACTTGTGGGGCTCTGACCAGGTTCTGTTACCCAGAATCCTTTGCAAACCTCAAACTTTGGCTAAAAAAACACATTTTCCTCATATTTTGGTGACAGAAAGTTCTGGAACCAGAGAGGAGCCACAAATTTCCCTCCATCCAGCGTTCCCCCAAGTCTCCCGATAAAAATGATACCTCACTTGTGTGGGTAGGCCTAGCGCCCGCGACAGGAAATGGCCCAAAACACAACGTGGACACATCACATTTTTTCATAGAAAACAGTGCCTACCTGTGGATTTTGGCCTCTAGCTCAGCCGGCACCTGGGGAAACCTAGCAAACCAGCGCATTTTTTAACACTAGAAACCCAGGGGAATCCAAGATGGGGTGACTTGTGGGGCTCTGACCAGGTTCTGTTACCCAGAATCCTTTGCAAACCTCAAACTTTGGCTAAAAAAACACATTTATCTCAAATTTTGGTGACAGAAAGTTCTGAAATCAGAGAGGAGACACAAATTTCCTTCCACCCAGCGTTCCCCCAACTCTCCCGATAAAAATGATACCTCACTTGTGTGGGTAGGCCTAGCGCCCGCGACATGAAGTGCCCCAAAACGCAACGTGGACCCATCACATTTTTTTAAAGAAAACAGAGGTGTTTTTTGAAAATGTGCCTACCTGTAGATTTTGGCCTCTAGCTCAGCCGGCACCTAGGTAAACCTACCAAACCTGTGCATTTTTTTAAACTAGAGACCTAGGGGAATCCAAGATCGGGTGACTTTCTGGGGCTCTGACCAGGTTCTGTTACCCAAACTCCTTTGCAAAACGCAAAATTTGGCTAAAAAAACACGTTTTCCTCACATTTTGGTGAAAGAAAGTTCTGGAATCAGAGGGGAGCCACAAATTTCCCTCCATCCAGCGTTCCCCCAAGTCTCCCGATAAAAATGATACCTCACTTGTGTGGGTAGGCCTAGCGCCCGCGACAGGAAATGGCCCAAAACACAACGTGGACACATCAAATTTTTTCATAGAAAACAGAGCCTACCTGTGGATTTCGGCCTCTAGCTCAGCCGGCACCTGGGGAAACCTAGCAAACCAGCGCATTTTTTAACACTAGAAACCCAGGGGAATCCAAGATGGGGTGACTTGTGGGGCTCTGACCAGGTTCTGTTACCCAGAATCCTTTGCAAACCTCAAACTTTGGCTAAAAAAAAACAAATTTTCCTCAAATTTTGGTGACAGAAAGTTCTGGAATCAGAGAGGAGCCACAAATTTCCTTCCACCCAGCGTTCCTCCAAGTCTCCCGATAAAAATGATACCTCACTTGTGTGGGTAGGCCTAGCGCCCGCGACAGGAAATGCCCCAAAATGCAACGTGGACCCATCACATTTTTTTAAAGAAAACAGAGGTGTTTTTTTCAAACGTGCCTACCTGTAGATTTTGGCCTCTAGCTCAGCCAGCACCTAGGTAAACCTACCAAACCTGTGCATTTTTTTAAACTAGAGACCTAGGGGAATCCAAGATCGGGTGACTTGTGGGGCTCTGACCAGGTTCTGTTACCCAAAATCCTTTGCAAAACGCAAAATTTGGCAAAAAAAACACTTTTTCCTCACATTTTGGTGTCAGAAAGTTCTGGAATCAGAGGAGCCACAAATTTCCCTCCATCCAGCGTTCCCCCAAGTCTCCCGATAAAAATGATACCTCACTTGTGTGGGTAGGCCTAGCGCCCGCGACAGGAAATGGCCCAAAACACAACGTTGACACATCACATTTTTTCATAGAAAACAGTGCCTACCTGTGGATTTTGGCCTCTAGCTCAGCCGGCACCTGGGGAAACCTAGCAAACCAGCGCATTTTTTAAAACTAGAAACCCAGAGGAATCCAAGATGGGGTGACTTGTGGGGCTCTGACCAGGTTCTGTTACCCAGAATCCTTTGCAAACCTCAAACTTTGGCTAAAAAAACACATTTTCCTCAAATTTTGGTGACAGAAAGTTCTGAAATCAGAGAGGAGCCACAAATTTCCTTACACCCAGCGTTCCCCCAAGTCTCCCGATAAACATTATACCTCACTTGTGTGGGTAGGCCTAGCGCCCGCGACAGGAAATACCCCAAAACGCAATGTGGACCCATCACATTTTTTGAAAGAAAACAGAGGTGTTTTTTGCAAACGTGCCTACCTGTAGATTTTGGCCTCTAGCTCAGCCGGCACCTAGGGAAACCTACCAAACCTGTGCATTTTTTTAAACTAGAGACCTAGGGGAATCCAAGATCGGGTGACTTGTGGGGCTCTGACCAGGTTCTGTTACCCAAAATCCTTTGCAAAACGCAAAATTTGGCAAAAAAAACACGTTTTCCTCACATTTTGGTGACAGAAAGTTCTGGAATCAGAGAGGAGCCACAAATTTCCCTCCATCCAGCGTTCCCCCAAGTCTCCCGATAAAAATGATACCTCACTTGTGTGGGTAGGCCTAGCGCCCGTGACAGGAAATGGCCCAAAACACAACGTGGACACATCACATTTTTTCATAGAAAACAGTGCCTACCTGTGGATTTTGGCCTCTAGCTCAGCCGGCACCTGGGGAAACCTAGCAAACCAGCGCATTTTTGAAAACTAGAAACCCAGGGGAATCCAAGATGGGGTGACTTGTGGGGCTCTGACCAGGTTCTGTTACCCAGAATCCTTTGCAAACCTCAAACTTTGGCTAAAAAAAACACATTTTCCTCAAATTTTGGTGACAGAAAGTTCTGAAATCAGAGAGGAGCCACAAATTTCCTTCCACCCAGCGTTCCCCCAAGTCTCCCGATAAAAATTATACCTCACTTGTGTGGGTAGGCCTAGCGCCCGCGATAGGAAATGCCCCAAAACGCAACGTGGACCCATCACATTTTTTGAAAGAAAACAGTGGTGTTTTTTGCAAACGTGCCTACCTGTAGATTTTGGCCTCTAGCTCAGCCGGTATCTAGGGAAACCTACCAAACCTGTGCATTTTTTAAAACTAGAGACCTAGGGGAATCCAAGATCGGGTGACTTTTGGGGCTCTGACCAGGTTCTGTTACCCAAAATCCTTTGCAAACCGCAAAATTTCGCTAAAAAAACAAGTTTTCCTCATATTTTGGTGACAGAAAGTTCTGGAACCAGAGAGGATCCACATATTTCCCTCCATCCAGCGTTCCCCCAAGTCTCCCGATAAAAATGATACCTCACTTGTGTGGGTAGGCCTAGCGCCCGCGACAGGAAATGCCCCAAAACGCAACGTGGACCCATCACATTTTTTGAAAGAAAACAGAGGTGTTTTTTGCAAATGTGCCTACCTGTAGATTTTGGCCTCTAGCTCAGCCGGCACCTAGGGAAACCTACCAAACCTGTGCATTTTTTTAAACTAGAGACCTAGGGGAATCCAAGATCGGGTGACTTGTGGGGCTCTGACCAGGTTCTGTTACCCAAAATCCTTTGCAAACCGCAAAATTTGGCTAAAAAAACACGTTTTCCTCATATTTTGGTGACAGAAAGTTCTGGAACCAGAGAGGAGCCACAAATTTCCCTCCATCCAGCGTTCCCCCAAGTCTCCCGATAATAATGATACCTCACTTGTGTGGGTAGGCCTAGCGCCCGCGACAGGAAATGGCCCAAAACGCAACGTGGACCCATCACATTTTTTTAAAGAAAACAGAGGTGTTTTTTTCAAACGTGCCTACCTGTAGATTTTGGCCTCTAGCTCAGCCAGCACCTAGGTAAACCTACCAAACCTGTGCATTTTTTTAAACTAGAGACCTAGGGGAATCCAAGATCGGGTGACTTGTGGGGCTCTGACCAGGTTCTGTTACCCAAAATCCTTTGCAAAACGCAAAATTTGGCAAAAAAAACACGTTTTACTCACATTTTGGTGTCAGAAAGTTCTGGAATTAGAGGAGCCACAAATTTCCCTCCATCCAGCGTTCCCCCAAGTCTCCCGATAAAAATGATACCTCACTTGTGTGGGTAGGCCTAGCGCCCGCGACAGGAAATGGCCCAAAACACAACGTGGACACATCACATTTTTTCATAGAAAACAGTGCCTACCTGTGGATTTTGGCCTCTAGCTCAGCCGGCACCTGGGGAAACCTAGCAAACCAGCACATTTTTTACAACTAGAAACCCAGGGGAATCCAAGATGGGGTGACTTGTGGGGCTCTGACCAGGTTCTGTTAACCAGAATCCTTTGCAAACCTCAAACTTTGGCTAAAAAAACACATTTTCCTCAAATTTTGGTGACAGAAAGTTCTGAAATCAGAGAGGAGCCACAAATTTCCTTACACCCAGCGTTCCCCCAAGTCTCCCGATAAACATTATACCTCACTTGTGTGGGTAGGCCTAGCGCCCGCGACAGGTAATACCCCAAAACGCAACGTGGACCCATCACATTTTTTGAAAGAAAACAGAGGTGTTTTTTGCAAACGTGCCTACCTGTAGATTTTGGCCTCTAGCTCAGCCGGCACCTAGGGAAACCTACCAAACCTGTGCATTTTTTAAAACTAGAGACCTAGGGGAATCCAAGATCGGGTGACTTGTGGGGCTCTGACCAGGTTCTGTTACCCAAAATCCTTTGCAAACCGGAAAATTTCGCTAAAAAAACACGTTTTCCTCATATTTTGGTGACAGAAAGTTCTAGAACCAGAGAGAAGCCACATATTTCCCTCCATCCAGCGTTCCCCCAAGTCTCCCGATAAAAATGATACCTCACTTGTGTGGGTAGGCCTAGCGCCCGCGACAGGAAATGCCCCAAAACGCAACGTGGACCCATCACATTTTTTTAAAGAAAACAGAGGTGTTTTTTGCAAACGTGCCTACCTGTAGATTTTGGCCTCTAGCTCAGCCGGCACCTAGGGAAACCTACCAAACCTGTGCATTTTTTTAAACTAGAGACCTAGGGGAATCCAAGATCGGGTGACTTGTGGGGCTCTGACCAGGTTCTGTTACCCAAAATCCTTTGCAAACTGCAAAATTTGGCTAAAAAAACACGTTTTCCTCATATTTTGGTGAGAGAAAGTTCTGGAACCAGAGAGGAGCCACAAATTTCCCTCCATCCAGCGTTCCCCCAAGTCTCCCGATAAAAATGATACCTCACTTGTGTGGGTAGGCCTAGCGCCCGCGACAGGAAATGGCCCAAAACACAACGTGGACACATCACATTTTTTCATAGAAAACAGTGCCTACCTGTGGATTTTGGCCTCTAGCTCAGCCGGGTCCTAGGGAAACCTACCAAACCTGTGCATTTTTTAAAACTAGAGACCTAGGGGAATCCAAGTTCGGGTGACTTGTGGGGCTCTGACCACGTTCTGTTACCCAAAATCCTTTGCAAACCGCAAAATTTGGCAAAAAAAACATGTTTTCCTCACATTTTGGTGAGAGAAAGTTCTGGAATCAGAGAGGAGCCACAAATTTCCCTCCATCCAGCGTTCCCCCAAGTCTCCCGATAAAAATTATACCTCACTTGTGTGGGTAGGCCTAACACCCGCAACAGGAAATGCCCCAAAACGCAACGTGGACCAATCAAATTTTTTGAAAGAAAACAGAGGTGTTTTTTGCAAACGTGCCTACCTGTAGATTTTGGCCTCTAGCTCAGCCGGCAGCTAGGAAAACCTACCAAATCTGTGCATTTTTTAAAACTAGAGACCTAGGGGAATCCAAGATCGGGTGACTTGTGGGGCTCTGACCAGGTTCTGTTACCCAAAATCCTTTGCAAACAGCAAAATTTGGCTAAAAAAACATGTTTTCCTCACATTTTGGTGACAGAAAGTTCTGGAATCAGAGAGGAGCCACAAATTTCCCTCCATCCAGCGTTCCCCCAAGTCTCCCGATAAAAATGATACCTCACTTGTGTGGGTAGGCCTAGCGCCCGCGACAGGAAATGGCCCAAAACACAACGTGGACACATCACATTTTTTCATAGAAAACAGTGCCTACCTGTGGACTTTGGCCTCTAGCTCAGCCGGGACCTGGGGAAACCTAGCAAACCAGCGCATTTTTTAAAACTAGAAACCCAGGGGAATCCAAGATGGGGTGACTTGTGGGGCTCTGACCAGGTTCTGTTACCCAGAATCCTTTGCAAACCTCAAACTTTGGCTAAAAAGAACAAATTTTCCTCAAATTTTGGTGACAGAAAGTTCTGAAATCAGAGAGGAGCCACAAATTTCCTTCCACCCAGCGTTCCCCCAAGTCTTCCGATAAAAATTATACCTCACTTGTGTGGGTAGGCCTAGCGCCCGCGACAGGAAATGCCCCAAAACGCAATGTGGACCCATCACATTTTTTGAAAGAAAACAGAGGTTTTTTTTTGCAAACGTGCCTACCTGTAGATTTTGGCCTCTAGCTCAGCCGGCATCTAGGGAAACCTACCAAACCTGTGCATTTTTTAAAACTAGAGACCTAGGGGAATCCAAGATAGGGTGACTTTTGGGGCTCTGACCAGGTTCTGTTACCCAAAATCCTTTGCAAACCGCAAAATTTCGCTAAAAAAACAAGTTTTCCTCATATTTTGGTGACAGAAAGTTCTGAAACCAGAGAGGATCCACATATTTCCCTCCATCCAGCGTTCCCCCAAGTCTCCCGATAAAAATTATACCTCACTTGTGTGGGTAGGCCTAGCGCCCGCGACAGGAAATGCCCCAAAACGCAACGTGGACCCATCACATTTTGTGAAAGAAAACAGAGGTGTTTTTTGCAAACGTGCCTACCTGTAGATTTTGGCCTCTAGCTCAGCCGGCACGTAGGGAAACCTACCAAACCTTTGCATTTTTTAAAACTAGAGACCTAGGGGAATCCAAGATCGGGTGACTTGTGGGGCTCTGACCAGGTTCTGTTACCCAAAATCCTTTGCAAACCGCAAAACTTGGCTAAAAAAACACGTTTTCCTCATATTTTGGTGACAGAAAGTTCTGGAACCAGAGAGGAGCCACAAATTTCCCTCCATCCAGCGTTCCCCCAAGTCTCCCGATAAAAATGATACCTCACTTGTGTGGGTAGGCCTAGCGCCCGCGACAGGAAATGGCCCAAAACACAACGTGGACACATCACATTTTTTCATAGAAAACAGTGCCTACCTGTGGATTTTGGCCTCTAGCTCAGCCGGCACCTGAGGAAACCTAGCAAACCAGCGCATTTTTTAAAACTAGAAACCCAGGGGAATCCAAGATGGGGTGACTTGTGGGGCTCTGACCAGGTTCTGTTACCCAGAATCCTTTGCAAACCTCAAACTTTGGCTAAAAAAACACATTTTCCTCAAAGTTTGGTGACAGAAAGTTCTGAAATCAGAGAGGAGCCACAAATTTCCTTCCACCCAGCGTTCCCCCAAGTCTCCCGATAAAAATGATACCTTACTTGTGTGGGTAGGCCTAGCGCCCGCGACAGGAAATGCCCCAAAACGCAACGTGGACCCATCACATTTTTTGAAAGAAAACAGAGGTGTTTTTTGCAAACGTGCCTACCTGTAGATTTTGGCCTCTAGCTCAGCCGGCACCTAGGGAAACCTACCAAACCTGTGCATTTTTTAAAACTAGAGACCTAGGGGAATCCAAGATCGGGTGACTTGTGGGGCTCTGACCAGGTTCTGTTACCCAACATCCTTTGCAAACCGCAAAATTTAGCTAAAAAAACACGTTTTCCTCATATTTTGGTGACAGAAAATTCTGGAACCAGAGAAGAGCCACAAATGTCCCTCCATCCAGCGTTCCCCCAAGTCTCCCGATAAAAATGATACCTCACTTGTGTGGGTAGGCCTAGCGCCCGCGACAGGAAATGGCCCAAAACACAACGTGGACACATCACATTTTTTCATAGAAAACAGTGCCTACCTGTGGATTTTGGCCTCTAGCTCAGCCGGCACCTGGGGAAACCTAGCAAACCAGCGCATTTTTTAACACTAGAAACCCAGGGGAATCCAAGATGGGGTGACTTGTGGGGCTCTGACCAGGTTCTGTTACCCAGAATCCTTTGCAAACCTCAAACTTTGGCTAAAAAAACACATTTTCCTCAAATTTTGGTGACAGAAAGTTCTGAAATCAGAGAGGAGCTACAAATTTCCTTCCACCCAGCGTTCCCCCAAGTCTCCCGATAAAAATGATACCTCACTTGTGTGGGTAGGCCTAGCGCCCGCGACAGGAAATGCCCCAAAATGCAACGTGGACCCATCACATTTTTGGAAAGAAAACAGAGGTGTTTTTTGCAAACATGCCTACCTGTAGATTTTGGCCTCTAGCTCAGCCGGCACCTAGGTAAACCTACCAAACCTGTGCATTTTTTTAAACTAGAGACCTAGGGGAATCCAAGATCGGGTGACTTTCTGGGGCTCTGACCAGGTTCTGTTACCCAAAATCCTTTGCAAAACGCAAAATTTGGCTAAAAAAACACGTTTTCCTCACATTTTGGTGAAAGAAAGTTCTGGAATCAGAGGGGAGCCACAAATTTCCCTCCATCCAGCGCTCCCCCAAGTCTCCCTTTAAAAATTATACCTCACTTGTGTGGGTAGGCCTAGCGCCCGCGACAGGAAATGGCCCAAAACACAACGTGGACACATCACATTTTTTCATAGAAAACAGTGCCTACCTGTGGATTTTGGCCTCTAGCTCAGCCGGCACCTGGGGAAACCTAGCAAACCAGCGCATTTTTTAACACTAGAAACCCAGGGGAATCCAAGATGGGGTGACTTGTGGGGCTCTGACCAGGTTGTGTTACCCAGAATCCTTTGCAAACCTCAAACTTTGGCTAAAAAAAAACACATTTTCCTCAAATTTTGGTGACAGAAAGTTCTGGAATCAGAGAGGAGTCACAAATTTCCTTCCACCCAGCGTTCCTCCAAGTCTCCCGATAAAAATGATACCTCACTTGTGTGGGTAGGCCTAGCGCCCGCGACAGGAAATGCCCCAAAACGCAACGTGGACCCATCACATTTTTTGAAAGAAAACAGAGGTGTTTTTTTGCAAACGTGCCTACCTGTAGATTTTGGCCTCTAGCTCAGCCGGCACCTAGGTAAACCTACCAAACCTGTGCATTTTTTTAAACTAGAGACCTAGGGGAATCCAAGATCGGGTGACTTGTGGGGCTCTGACCAGGTTCTGTTACCCAAAATCCTTTGCAAAACGCAAAATATGGCAAAAAAAACACGTTTTCCTCACATTTTGGTGACAGAAAGTTCTGGAATCAGAGAGGAGCCACAAATTTCCCTCCATCCAGCGTTCCCCCAAGTCTCCCGATAAAAATGATACCTCACTTGTGTGGGTAGGCCTAGCGCCCGCGACAGGAAATGGCCCAAAACACAACGTGGACACATCACATTTTTTCATAGAAAACAGTGCCTACCTGTGGATTTTGGCCTCTAGCTCAGCCGGCACCTGGGGAAACCTAGCAAACCAGCGCATTTTTTAACACTAGAAACCCAGGGGAATCCAAGATGGGGTGACTAGTGGGGCTCTGACCAGGTTCGATTACCCAGAATCCTTTGCAAACCTCAAACTTTGGCTAAAAAAACACATTTTCCTCAAATTTTGGTGACAGAAAGTTCTGAAATCAGAGAGGAGCCACAAATTTCCTTCCACCCAGCGTTCCCCCAAGTCTCCCGATAAAAATTATACCTCACTTGTGTGGGTAGGCCTAGCGCCCGCGACAGGAAATGCCCCAAAACGCAACGTGGACCCATCACATTTTTTGAAAGAAAACAGAGGTGTTTTTTGCAAACGTGCCTACCTGTAGATTTTGGCCTCTAGCTCAGCCGGCACCTAGGGAAACCTACCAAACCTGTGCATTTTTTAAAACTAGAGACCTAGGGGAATCCAAGATCGGGTGACTTGTGGGGCTCTGACCAGGTTCTGTTACCCAAAATCCTTTGCAAACTGCAAAATTTGGCTAAAAAAACACGTTTTCCTCATATTTTGGTGACAGAAAGTTCTGGAACCAGAGAGGAGCCACAAATTTCCCTCCATCCAGCGTTCCCCCAAGTCTCCCGATAAAAATGATACCTCACTTGTGTGGGTAGGCCTAGCGCCCGCGACAGGAAATGGCCCAAAACACAACGTGGACACATCACATTTTTGGAAAGAAAACAGAGGTGTTTTTTGCAAACGTGCCTACCTGTAGATTTTGGCCTCTAGCTCAGCCGGCACCTAGGTAAACCTACCAAACCTGTGCATTTTTTTAAACTAGAGACCTAGGGGAATCCAAGATCGGGTGACTTTCTGGGGCTCTGACCAGGTTCTGTTACCCAAAATCCTTTGCAAAACGCAAAATTTGGCTAAAAAAACACGTTTTCCTCACATTTTGGTGAAAGAAAGTTCTGGAATCAGAGGGGAGCCACAAATTTCCCTCCATCCAGCGCTCCCCCAAGTCTCCCTTTAAAAATTATACCTCACTTGTGTGGGTAGGCCTAGCGCCCGCGACAGGAAATGGCCCAAAACACAACGTGGACACATCACATTTTTTCATAGAAAACAGTGCCTACCTGTGGATTTTGGCCTCTAGCTCAGCCGGCACCTGGGGAAACCTAGCAAACCAGCGCATTTTTTAACACTAGAAACCCAGGGGAATCCAAGATGGGGTGACTTGTGGGGCTCTGACCAGGTTGTGTTACCCAGAATCCTTTGCAAACCTCAAACTTTGGCTAAAAAAAAACACATTTTCCTCAAATTTTGGTGACAGAAAGTTCTGGAATCAGAGAGGAGTCACAAATTTCCTTCCACCCAGCGTTCCTCCAAGTCTCCCGATAAAAATGATACCTCACTTGTGTGGGTAGGCCTAGCGCCCGCGACAGGAAATGCCCCAAAACGCAACGTGGACCCATCACATTTTTTGAAAGAAAACAGAGGTGTTTTTTTGCAAACGTGCCTACCTGTAGATTTTGGCCTCTAGCTCAGCCGGCACCTAGGTAAACCTACCAAACCTGTGCATTTTTTTAAACTAGAGACCTAGGGGAATCCAAGATCGGGTGACTTGTGGGGCTCTGACCAGGTTCTGTTACCCAAAATCCTTTGCAAAACGCAAAATATGGCAAAAAAAACACGTTTTCCTCACATTTTGGTGACAGAAAGTTCTGGAATCAGAGAGGAGCCACAAATTTCCCTCCATCCAGCGTTCCCCCAAGTCTCCCGATAAAAATGATACCTCACTTGTGTGGGTAGGCCTAGCGCCCGCGACAGGAAATGGCCCAAAACACAACGTGGACACATCACATTTTTTCATAGAAAACAGTGCCTACCTGTGGATTTTGGCCTCTAGCTCAGCCGGCACCTGGGGAAACCTAGCAAACCAGCGCATTTTTTAACACTAGAAACCCAGGGGAATCCAAGATGGGGTGACTAGTGGGGCTCTGACCAGGTTCGATTACCCAGAATCCTTTGCAAACCTCAAACTTTGGCTAAAAAAACACATTTTCCTCAAATTTTGGTGACAGAAAGTTCTGAAATCAGAGAGGAGCCACAAATTTCCTTCCACCCAGCGTTCCCCCAAGTCTCCCGATAAAAATTATACCTCACTTGTGTGGGTAGGCCTAGCGCCCGCGACAGGAAATGCCCCAAAACGCAACGTGGACCCATCACATTTTTTGAAAGAAAACAGAGGTGTTTTTTGCAAACGTGCCTACCTGTAGATTTTGGCCTCTAGCTCAGCCGGCACCTAGGGAAACCTACCAAACCTGTGCATTTTTTAAAACTAGAGACCTAGGGGAATCCAAGATCGGGTGACTTGTGGGGCTCTGACCAGGTTCTGTTACCCAAAATCCTTTGCAAACTGCAAAATTTGGCTAAAAAAACACGTTTTCCTCATATTTTGGTGACAGAAAGTTCTGGAACCAGAGAGGAGCCACAAATTTCCCTCCATCCAGCGTTCCCCCAAGTCTCCCGATAAAAATGATACCTCACTTGTGTGGGTAGGCCTAGCGCCCGCGACAGGAAATGGCCCAAAACACAACGTGGACACATCACATTTTTTCATAGAAAACAGTGCCTACCTGTGGATTTTGGCCTCTAGCTCATCCGGCACCTGGGGAAACCTAGCAAACCAGCGCATTTTTTAAAACTAGAAACCCAGGGGAATCCAAGATGGGGTGACTTGTGGGGCTCTGACCAGGTTCTGTTACCCAGAATCCTTTGCAAACCTCAAACTTTGGCTAAAAAAACACATTTTCCTCAAATTTTGGTGACAGAAAGTTCTGAAATCAGAGAGGAGCCACAAATTTCCTTCCACCCAGCGTTCCCCCAAGTCTCCCGATAAAAATTATACCTCACTTGTGTGGGTAGGCCTAGCGCCCGCGACAGGAAATGCCCCAAAACGCAACGTGGACCCATCACATTTTTTGATAGAAAACAGAGGTGTTTTTTGCAAACGTGCCTACCTGTAGATTTTGGCCTCTAGCTCAGCCGGCATCTAGGGAAACCTACCAAACCTGTGCATTTTTTAAAACTAGAGACCTAGGGGAATCCAAGATCGGGTGACTTTTGGGGCTCTGACCAGGTTCTGTTACCCAAAATCCTTTGCAAACCGCAAAATTTCGCTAAAAAAACAAGTTTTCCTCATATTTTGGTGACAGAAAGTTCTGGAACCAGAGAGGATCCACATATTTCCCTCCATCCAGCGTTCCCCCAAGTCTCCCGATAAAAATGATACCTCACTTGTGTGGGTAGGCCTAGCGCCCGCGACAGGAAATGCCCCAAAACGCAACGTGGACCCATCACATTTTTTGAAAGAAAACAGAGGTGTTTTTTGCAAACGTGCCTACCTGTAGATTTTGGCCTCTAGCTCAGCCGGCACCTAGGGAAACCTACCAAACCTGTGCATTTTTTAAAACTAGAGACCTAGGGGAATCCAAGATCGGGTGACTTGTGGGGCTCTGACCAGGTTCTGTTACCCAAAATCCTTTGCAAACTGCAAAATTTGGCTAAAAAAACACGTTTTCCTCATATTTTGGTGACAGAAAGTTCTGGAACCAGAGAGGAGCCACATATTTCCCTCCATCCAGCGTTCCCCCAAGTCTCCCGATAAAAATGATACCTCACTTGTGTGGGTAGGCCTAGCGCCCGCGACAGGAAATGCCCCAAAACGCAACGTGGACCCATCACATTTTTTGAAAGAAAACAGAGGTGTTTTTTGCAAACGTGCCTACCTGTAGATTTTGGCCTCTAGCTCAGCCGGCACCTAGGGAAACCTACCAAACCTGTGCATTTTTTAAAACTAGAGACCTAGGGGAATCCAAGATCGGGTGACTTGTGGGGCTCTGACCAGGTTCTGTTACCCAAAATCCTTTGCAAACCGCAAAATTTGGCTAAAAAAACACGTTTTCCTCATATTTTGGTGACAGAAAGTTCTGGAACCAGAGAGGAGCCACAAATTTCCCTCCATCCAGCGTTTCCCCAAGTTTCCCGATAAAAATGATACCTCACTTGTGTGGGTAGGCCTAGCGCCCGCGACAGGAAATGGCCCAAAACACAACGTGGACACATCACATTTTTTCATAGAAAACAGTGCCTACCTGTAGATTTTGGCCTCTAGCTCAGCCGGCACCTAGGGAAACCTACCAAACCTGTGCATTTTTTAAAACTAGAGACCTAGGGGAATCCAAGATCGGGTGACTTGTGGGGCTCTGACCAGGTTCTGTTACCCAGAATCCTTTGCAAACCTCAAACTTTGGCTAAAAAAACACATTTTCCTCAAATTTTGGTGACAGAAAGTTCTGAAATCAGAGAGGAGACACAAATTTCCTTCCACCCAGCGTTCCCCCAAGTCTCCCGATAAAAATGATACCTCACTTGTGTGGGTAGGCCTAGCGCCCGCGACAGGAAATGCCCCAAAACGCAACGTGGACCCATCACATTTTTTGAAAGAAAACAGAGGTGTTTTTTGCAAACGTGCCTACCTGTAGATTTTGGCCTCTAGCTCAGCCGGCACCTAGGTAAACCTACCAAACCTGTGCATTTTTTAAAACTAGAGACCTAGGGGAATCCAAGATGGGGTGACTTGTGGGGCTCTGACCAGGTTCTGTTACCCAGAATCCTTTGCAAACCTCAAACTTTGGCTAAAAAAACACATTTTCCTCAAATTTTGGTGACAGAAAGTTCTGAAATCACAGAGGAGCCACAAATTTCCTTCCACCCAGCGTTCCCCCAAGTCTCCCGATAAAAATTATACCTCACTTGTGTGGGTAGGCCTAGCGCCCGCGACAGGAAATGCCCCAAAATGCAAAGTGGACCCATCACATTTTTTGAAAGAAAACAGAGGTGTTTTTTGCAAACGTGCCTACCTGTAGATTTTGGCCTCTAGCTCAGCCGGCACCTAGGGAAACCTACCAAACCTGTGCATTTTTTAAAACTAGAGACCTAGGGGAATCCAAGATCGGGTGACTTGTGGGGCTCTGACCAGGTTCTGTTACCCAAAATCCTTTGCAAACCGCTAAATTTGGCTAAAAAAACACGTTTTCCTCATATTTTGGTGACAGAAAGTTCTGGAACCAGAGAGGAGCCACATATTTCCCTCCATCCAGCGTTCCCCCAAGTCTCCCGATAAAAATGATACCTCACTTGTGTGGGTAGGCCTAGCGCCCGCGACAGGAAATGCCCCAAAACGCAACGTGGACCCATCACATTTTTTGAAAGAAAACAGAGGTGTTTTTTGCAAACGTGCCTACCTGTAGATTTTGGCCTCTAGCTCAGCTGGCACCTAGGGAAACCTACTAAACCTGTGCATTTTTTAAAACTAGAGACCTAGGGGAATCCAAGATTGGGTGACTTGTGGGGCTCTGACCAGGTTCTGTTACCCAAAATCCTTTGCAAACCGCAAAACTTGGCTAAAAAAACACGTTTTCCTCATATTTTGGTGACAGAAAGTTCTGGAACCAGAGAGGAGCCACAAATTTCCCTCCATCCAGCGTTCCTCCAAGTCTCCCGATAAAAATGATACCTCACTTGTGTGGGTAGGCCTAGCGCCCGCGACAGGAAATGGCCCAAAACACAACGTGGACACATAACATTTTTTCATAGAAAACAGTGCCTACCTGTGGATTTTGGCCTCTAGCTCAGCCGGCACCTGAGGAAACCTAGCAAACCAGCGCATTTTTTAAAACTAGAAACCCAGGGGAATCCAAGATGGGGTGACTTGTGGGGCTCTGACCAGGTTCTGTTACCCAGAATCCTTTGCAAACCTCAAACTTTGGCTAAAAAAACACATTTTCCTCAAAGTTTGGTGACAGAAAGTTCTGAAATCAGAGAGGAGCCACAAATTTCCTTCCACCCAGCGTTCCCCCAAGTCTCCCGATAAAAATGATACCTCACTTGTGTGGGTAGGCCTAGCGCCCGCGACAGGAAATGCCCCAAAACGCAACGTGGACCCATCACATTTTTTGAAAGAAAACAGAGGTGTTTTTTGCAAACGTGCCTACCTGTAGATTTTGGCCTCTAGCTCAGCCGGCACCTAGGGAAACCTACCAAACCTGTGCATTTTTTAAAACTAGAGACCTAGGGGAATCCAAGATCGGGTGACTTGTGGGGCTCTGACCAGGTTCTGTTACCCAACATCCTTTGCAAACCTCAAAATTTAGCTAAAAAAACACGTTTTCCTCACATTTTGGTGAAAGAAAGTTCTGGAATCAGAGGGGAGCCACAAATTTCCCTCCATCCAGCGCTCCCCCAAGTCTCCCTTTAAAAATGATACCTCACTTGTGTGGGTAGGCCTAGCGCCCGCGACAGGAAATGGCCCAAAACACAACGTGGACACATCACATTTTTTCATAGAAAACAGTGCCTACCTGTGGATTTTGGCCTCTAGCTCAGCCGGCACCTGGGGAAACCTAGCAAACCAGTGCATTTTTTAACACTAGAAACCCAGGGGAATCCAAGATGGGGTGACTTGTGGGGCTCTGACCAGGTTGTGTTACCCAGAATCCTTTGCAAACCTCAAACTTTGGCTAAAAAAAAACACATTTTCCTCAAATTTTGGTGACAGAAAGTTCTGGAATCAGAGAGGAGCCACAAATTTCCTTCCACCCAGCGTTCCTCCAAGTCTCCCGATAAAAATGATACCTCAATTGTGTGGGTAGGCCTAGCGCCCGCAACAGGAAATGCCCCAAAACGCAACGTGGACCCATCACATTTTTTTAAAGAAAACAGAGGTGTTTTTTGCAAACGTGCCTACCTGTAGATTTTGGCCTCTAGCTCAGCCGGCACCTAGGTAAACCTACCAAACCTGTGCATTTTTTTAAACTAGAGACCTAGGGGAATCCAAGATCGGGTGACTTGTGGGGCTCTGACCAGGTTCTGTTACCCAAAATCCTTTGCAAAACGCAAAATATGGCAAAAAAAACACGTTTTCCTCACATTTTGGTGACAGAAAGTTCTGGAATCAGAGAGGAGCCACAAATTTCCCTCCATCCAGCGTTCCCCCAAGTCTCCCGATAAAAATGATACCTCACTTGTGTGGGTAGGCCTAGCGCCCGCGACAGGATATGGCCCAAAACACAACGTGGACACATCTCATTTTTTCATAGAAAACAGAGGTGTTTTTTGCAAACGTGCCTACCTGTAGATTTTGGCCTCTAGCTCAGCCGGCACCTAGGTAAACCTACCAAACCTGTGCATTTTTTTAAACTAGAGTCCTAGGGGAATCCAAGATCGGGGGACTTTCTGGGGCTCTGACCAGGTTCTGTTACCCAAAATCCTTTGCAAACCGCAAAATTTGGCTAAAAAAGCACGTTTTCCTCACATTTTGGTGACAGAAAGTTCTGGAACCAGAGAGGAGCCACAAATTTCCCTCCATCCAGCGTTCCCCCAAGTCTCCCGATAAAAATGATACCTCACTTGTGTGGGTAGGCCTAGCGCCCGCGACAGGAAATGGCCCAAAACACAACGTGGACACATCACATTTTTTCATAGAAAACAGTGCCTACCTGTGGATTTTGGCCTCTAGCTCAGCCGGCACCTGGGGAAACCTAGCAAACCAGCGCATTTTTTAACACTAGAAACCCAGGGGAATCCAAGATGGGGTGACTTGTGGGGCTCTGACCAGGTTCGATTACCCAGAATCCTTTGCAAACCTCAAACTTTGGCTAAAAAAAAACACATTTTCCTCAAATTTTGGTGACAGAAAGTTCTGGAATCAGAGAGGAGCCACAAATTTCCTTCCACCCAGCGTTCCTCCAAGTCTCCCGATAAAAATGATACCTCACTTGTGTGGGTAGGCCTAGCGCCCGCGACAGGAAATGCCCCAAAACGCAACGTGGACCCATCACATTTTTTGAAAGAAAACAGAGGTGTTTTTTGCAAACGTGCCTTCCTGTAGATTTTGGCCTCTAGCTCAGCCGGCACCTAGGTAAACCTACCAAACCTGTGCATTTTTTTAAACTAGAGACCTAGGGGAATCCAAGATCGGGTGACTTTCTGGGGCTCTGACCAGGTTCTGTTACCCAAAATCCTTTGCAAACCGCAAAATTTGGCTAAAAAAACACGTTTTCCTCACATTTTGGTGACAGAAAGTTCTGGAACCAGAGAGGAGCCACAAATTTCCCTCCATCCAGCGTTCCCCCAAGTCTCCCGATAAAAATGATACCTCACTTGTGTGGGTAGGCCTAGCGCCCGCGACAGGAAATGGCCCAAAACACAACGTGGACACATCACATTTTTTCATAGAAAACAGTGCCTACCTGTGGATTTTGGCCTCTAGCTCAGCCGGCACCTGGGGAAACCTAGCAAACCAGCGCATTTTTTAACACTAGAAACCCAGGGGAATCCAAGATGGGGTGACTTGTGGGGCTCTGACCGGGTTCTGTTACCCAGAATATTTTGCAAACCTCAAACTTTGGCTAAAAAAACACATTTTCCTCAAATTTTGGTGACAGAAAGTTCTGATATCAGAGAGGAGCCACAAATTTCCTTCCACCCAGCGTTCCTCCAAGTCTCCCGATAAAAATGATACCTCACTTGTGTGGGTAGGCCTAGCGCCCGCGACAGGAAATGCCCCAAAACGCAACGTGGACCCATCACATTTTTTGAAAGAAAACAGAGGTGTTTTTTGCAAACGTGCCTACCTGTAGATTTTGGCCTCTAGCTCAGCCGGCAGCTAGGTAAACCTACCAAACCTGGGCATTTTTTTAAACTATAGACCTAGGGGAATCCAAGATCGGGTGACTTGTGGGGCTCTGACCAGGTTCTGTTACCCAAAATCCTTTGCAAAACGCAAAATTTGGCAAAAAAAACACGTTTTCCTCACATTTTGGTGACAGAAAGTTCTGGAATCAGAGAGGAGCCACAAATTTCCCTCCATCCAGCGTTCCCCCAAGTCTCCCGATAAAAATGATACCTCACTTGTGTGGGTAGGCCTAGCGCCCGCGACAGGAAATGGCCCAAAACACAACGTGGACACATCACATTTTTTCATAGAAAACAGTGCCTACCTGTGGATTTTGGCCTCTAGCTCAGCCGGCACCTGGGGAAACCTAGCAAACCAGCGCATTTTTTAAAACTAGAAACCCAGGGGAATCCAAGATGGGGTGACTTGTGGGGCTCTGACCAGGTTCTGTTACCCAGAATCCTTTGCAAACCTCAAACTTTGGCTAAAAAAACACATTTTCCTCAAATTTTGGTGACAGAAAGTTCTGAAATCAGAGAGGAGCCACAAATTTCCTTACACCCAGCGTTCCCCCAAGTCTCCCGATAAACATTATACCTCACTTGTGTGGGTAGGCCTAGCGCCCGCGACAAGAAATGCCCCAAAACGCAACGTGGACCCATCACATTTTTTGAAAGAAAACAGAGGTGTTTTTTGCAAACGTGCCTACCTGTAGATTTTGGCCTCTAGCTCAGCCGGCACCTAGGGAAACCTACCAAACCTGTGCATTTTTTTAAACTAGAGACCTAGGGGAATCCAAGATCGGGTGACTTGTGGGGCTCTGACCAGGTTCTGTTACCCAAAATCCTTTGCAAACCACAAAATTTGGCAAAAAAAACATGTTTTCCTCACATTTTGGTGACAGAAAGTTCTGGAATCAGAGAGGAGCCGCAAATTGCCCTCCATCCAGCGTTCCCCCAAGTCTCCCGATAAAAATGATACCTCACTTGTGTGGGTAGGCCTAGCGCCCGCGACAGGAAATGGCCCAAAACACAACGTGGACACATCACATTTTTTCATAGAAAACAGTGCCTACCTGTGGATTTTGGCCTCTAGCTCAGCCGGCACCTGGGGAAACCTAGCAAACCAGCGCATTTTTTAAAACTAGAAACCCAGGGGAATCCAAGATGGGGTGACTTGTGGGGCTCTGACCAGGTTCTGTTACCCAGAATCCTTTGCAAACCTCAAACTTTGGCTAAAAAAACACATTTTCCTCAAATTTTGGTGACAGAAAGTTCTGAAATCAGAGAGGAGCCACAAATTTCCTTCCACCCAGCGTTCCCCCAAGTCTCCCGATAAAAATGATACCTCACTTGTGTGGGTAGGCCTAGCGCCCGCGACAGGAAATGCCCCAAAACGCAACGTGGACCCATCACATTTTTTGAAAGAAAACAGAGGTGTTTTTTGCAAACGTGCCTACCTGTAGATTTTGGCCTCTAGCTCAGCCGGCACCTAGGGAAACCTACCAAACCTGTGCATTTTTTAAAACTAGAGACCTAGGGGAATCCAAGATCGGGTGACTTGTGGGGCTCTGACCAGGTTCTGTTACCCAAAATCCTTTGCAAACTGCAAAATTTGGCTAAAAAAACACGTTTTCCTCATATTTTGGTGACAGAAAGTTCTGGAACCAGAGAGGAGCCACAAATTTCCCTCCATCCAGCGTTCCCCCAAGTCTCCCGATAAAAATGATACCTCACTTGTGTGGGTAGGCCTAGCGCCCGCGACAGGAAATGGCCCAAAACACAACGTGGACACATCACATTTTTTCATAGAAAACAGTGCCTACCTGTGGATTTTGGCCTCTAGCTCAGCCGGCACCTGGGGAAACCTAGCAAACCAGCGCATTTTTTAAAACTAGAAACCCAGGGGAATCCAAGATGGGGTGACTTGTGGGGCTCTGACCAGGTTCTGTTACCCAGAATCCTTTGCAAACCTCAAACTTTGGCTAAAAAAACACATTTTCCTCAAATTTTGGTGACAGAAAGTTCTGAAATCAGAGAGGAGCCACAAATTTCCTTCCACCCAGCGTTCCCCCAAGTCTCCCGATAAAAATTATACCTCACTTGTGTGGGTAGGCCTAGCGCCCGCGACAGGAAATGCCCCAAAACGCAACGTGGACCCATCACATTTTTTGATAGAAAACAGAGGTGTTTTTTGCAAACGTGCCTACCTGTAGATTTTGGCCTCTAGCTCAGCCGGCATCTAGGGAAACCTACCAAACCTGTGCATTTTTTAAAACTAGAGACCTAGGGGAATCCAAGATCGGGTGACTTTTGGGGCTCTGACCAGGTTCTGTTACCCAAAATCCTTTGCAAACCGCAAAATTTCGCTAAAAAAACAAGTTTTCCTCATATTTTGGTGACAGAAAGTTCTGGAACCAGAGAGGATCCACATATTTCCCTCCATCCAGCGTTCCCCCAAGTCTCCCGATAAAAATGATACCTCACTTGTGTGGGTAGGCCTAGCGCCCGCGACAGGAAATGCCCCAAAACGCAACGTGGACCCATCACATTTTTTGAAAGAAAACAGAGGTGTTTTTTGCAAACGTGCCTACCTGTAGATTTTGGCCTCTAGCTCAGCCGGCACCTAGGTAAACCTACCAAACCTGTGCATTTTTTAAAACTAGAGACCTAGGGGAATCCAAGATGGGGTGACTTGTGGGGCTCTGACCAGGTTCTGTTACCCAGAATCCTTTGCAAACCTCAAACTTTGGCTAAAAAAACACATTTTCCTCAAATTTTGGTGACAGAAAGTTCTGAAATCACAGAGGAGCCACAAATTTCCTTCCACCCAGCGTTCCCCCAAGTCTCCCGATAAAAATTATACCTCACTTGTGTGGGTAGGCCTAGCGCCCGCGACAGGAAATGCCCCAAAATGCAAAGTGGACCCATCACATTTTTTGAAAGAAAACAGAGGTGTTTTTTGCAAACGTGCCTACCTGTAGATTTTGGCCTCTAGCTCAGCCGGCACCTAGGGAAACCTACCAAACCTGTGCATTTTTTAAAACTAGAGACCTAGGGGAATCCAAGATCGGGTGACTTGTGGGGCTCTGACCAGGTTCTGTTACCCAAAATCCTTTGCAAACCGCTAAATTTGGCTAAAAAAACACGTTTTCCTCATATTTTGGTGACAGAAAGTTCTGGAACCAGAGAGGAGCCACATATTTCCCTCCATCCAGCGTTCCCCCAAGTCTCCCGATAAAAATGATACCTCACTTGTGTGGGTAGGCCTAGCGCCCGCGACAGGAAATGCCCCAAAACGCAACGTGGACCCATCACATTTTTTGAAAGAAAACAGAGGTGTTTTTTGCAAACGTGCCTACCTGTAGATTTTGGCCTCTAGCTCAGCTGGCACCTAGGGAAACCTACTAAACCTGTGCATTTTTTAAAACTAGAGACCTAGGGGAATCCAAGATTGGGTGACTTGTGGGGCTCTGACCAGGTTCTGTTACCCAAAATCCTTTGCAAACCGCAAAACTTGGCTAAAAAAACACGTTTTCCTCATATTTTGGTGACAGAAAGTTCTGGAACCAGAGAGGAGCCACAAATTTCCCTCCATCCAGCGTTCCTCCAAGTCTCCCGATAAAAATGATACCTCACTTGTGTGGGTAGGCCTAGCGCCCGCGACAGGAAATGGCCCAAAACACAACGTGGACACATAACATTTTTTCATAGAAAACAGTGCCTACCTGTGGATTTTGGCCTCTAGCTCAGCCGGCACCTGAGGAAACCTAGCAAACCAGCGCATTTTTTAAAACTAGAAACCCAGGGGAATCCAAGATGGGGTGACTTGTGGGGCTCTGACCAGGTTCTGTTACCCAGAATCCTTTGCAAACCTCAAACTTTGGCTAAAAAAACACATTTTCCTCAAAGTTTGGTGACAGAAAGTTCTGAAATCAGAGAGGAGCCACAAATGTCCTTCCACCCAGCGTTCCCCCAAGTCTCCCGATAAAAATGATACCTCACTTGTGTGGGTAGGCCTAGCGCCCGCGACAGGAAATGCCCCAAAACGCAACGTGGACCCATCACATTTTTTGAAAGAAAACAGAGGTGTTTTTTGCAAACGTGCCTACCTGTAGATTTTGGCCTCTAGCTCAGCCGGCACCTAGGGAAACCTACCAAACCTGTGCATTTTTTAAAACTAGAGACCTAGGGGAATCCAAGATCGGGTGACTTGTGGGGCTCTGACCAGGTTCTGTTACCCAACATCCTTTGCAAACCGCAAAATTTAGCTAAAAAAACACGTTTTCCTCACATTTTGGTGAAAGAAAGTTCTGGAATCAGAGGGGAGCCACAAATTTCCCTCCATCCAGCGCTCCCCCACGTCTCCCTTTAAAAATGATACCTCACTTGTGTGGGTAGGCCTAGCGCCCGCGACAGGAAATGGCCCAAAACACAACGTGGACACATCACATTTTTTCATAGAAAACAGTGCCTACCTGTGGATTTTGGCCTCTAGCTCAGCCGGCACCTGGGGAACCTAGCAAACCAGCGCATTTTTTAACACTAGAAACCCAGGGGAATCCAAGATGGGGTGACTTGTGGGGCTCTGACCAGGTTGTGTTACCCAGAATCCTTTGCAAACCTCAAACTTTGGCTAAAAAAAAACACATTTTCCTCAAATTTTGGTGACAGAAAGTTCTGGAATCAGAGAGGAGCCACAAATTTCCTTCCACCCAGCGTTCCTCCAAGTCTCCCGATAAAAATGATACCTGCCTTGTGTGGGTAGGCCTACCGCCCGCGACAGGAAATGCCCCAAAACGCAACGTGGACCCATCACATTTTTTTAAAGAAAACAGAGGTGTTTTTTGCAAACGTGCCTACCTGTAGATTTTGGCCTCTAGCTCAGCCGGCACCTAGGTAAACCTACCAAACCTGTGCATTTTTTTAAACTAGAGACCTAGGGGAATCCAAGATCGGGTGACTTGTGGGGCTCTGACCAGGTTCTGTTACCCAAAATCCTTTGCAAAACGCAAAATATGGCAAAAAAAACACGTTTTCCTCACATTTTGGTGACAGAAAGTTCTGGAATCAGAGAGGAGCCACAAATTTCCCTCCATCCAGCGTTCCCCCAAGTCTCCCGATAAAAATGATACCTCACTTGTGTGGGTAGGCCTAGCGCCCGCGACAGAATATGGCCCAAAACACAACGTGGACACATCACATTTTTTCATAGAAAACAGAGGTGTTTTTTGCAAACGTGCCTACCTGTAGATTTTGGCCTCTAGCTCAGCCGGCACCTAGGTAAACCTACCAAACCTGTGCATTTTTTTAAACTAGAGTCCTAGGGGAATCCAAGATCGGGGGACTTTCTGGGGCTCTGACCAGGTTCTGTTACCCAAAATCCTTTGCAAACCGCAAAATTTGGCTAAAAAAACACGTTTTCCTCACATTTTGGTGACAGAAAGTTCTGGAACCAGAGAGGAGCCACAAATTTCCCTCCATCCAGCGTTCCCCCAAGTCTCCCGATAAAAATGATACCTCACTTGTGTGGGTAGGCCTAGCGCCCGCGACAGGAAATGGCCCAAAACACAACGTGGACACATCACATTTTTTCATAGAAAACAGTGCCTACCTGTGGATTTTGGCCTCTAGCTCAGCCGGCACCTGGGGAAACCTAGCAAACCAGCGCATTTTTTAACACTAGAAACCCAGGGGAATCCAAGATGGGGTGACTTGTGGGGCTCTGACCAGGTTCGATTACCCAGAATCCTTTGCAAACCTCAAACTTTGGCTAAAAAAAAACACATTTTCCTCAAATTTTGGTGACAGAAAGTTCTGGAATCAGAGAGGAGCCACAAATTTCCTTCCACCCAGCGTTCCTCCAAGTCTCCCGATAAAAATGATACCTCACTTGTGTGGGTAGGCCTAGCGCCCGCGACAGGAAATGCCCCAAAACGCAACGTGGACCCATCACATTTTTTGAAAGAAAACAGAGGTGTTTTTTGCAAACGTGCCTTCCTGTAGATTTTGGCCTCTAGCTCAGCCGGCACCTAGGTAAACCTACCAAACCTGTGCATTTTTTTAAACTAGAGACCTAGGGGAATCCAAGATCGGGTGACTTTCTGGGGCTCTGACCAGGTTCTGTTACCCAAAATCCTTTGCAAACCGCAAAATTTGGCTAAAAAAACACGTTTTCCTCACATTTTGGTGACAGAAAGTTCTGGAACCAGAGAGGAGCCACAAATTTCCCTCCATCCAGCGTTCCCCCAAGTCTCCCGATAAAAATGATACCTCACTTGTGTGGGTAGGCCTAGCGCCCGCAACAGGAAATGGCCCAAAACACAACGTGGACACATCACATTTTTTCATAGAAAACAGTGCCTACCTGTGGATTTTGGCCTCTAGCTCAGCCGGCACCTGGGGAAACCTAGCAAACCAGCGCATTTTTTAACACTAGAAACCCAGGGGAATCCAAGATGGGGTGACTTGTGGGGCTCTGACCGGGTTCTGTTACCCAGAATATTTTGCAAACCTCAAACTTTGGCTAAAAAAACACATTTTCCTCAAATTTTGGTGACAGAAAGTTCTGATATCAGAGAGGAGCCACAAATTTCCTTCCACCCAGCGTTCCTCCAAGTCTCCCGATAAAAATGATACCTCACTTTTGTGGGTAGGCCTAGCGCCCGCGACAGGAAATGCCCCAAAACGCAACGTGGACCCATCACATTTTTTGAAAGAAAACAGAGGTGTTTTTTGCAAACGTGCCTACCTGTAGATTTTGGCCTCTAGCTCAGCCGGCAGCTAGGTAAACCTACCAAACCTGGGCATTTTTTTAAACTATAGACCTAGGGGAATCCAAGATCGGGTGACTTGTGGGGCTCTGACCAGGTTCTGTTACCCAAAATCCTTTGCAAAACGCAAAATTTGGCAAAAAAAACACGTTTTCCTCACATTTTGGTGACAGAAAGTTCTGGAATCAGAGAGGAGCCACAAATTTCCCTCCATCCAGCGTTCCCCCAAGTCTCCCGATAAAAATGATACCTCACTTGTGTGGGTAGGCCTAGCGCCCGCGACAGGAAATGGCCCAAAACACAACGTGGACACATCACATTTTTTCATAGAAAACAGTGCCTACCTGTGGATTTTGGCCTCTAGCTCAGCCGGCACCTGGGGAAACCTAGCAAACCAGCGCATTTTTTAAAACTAGAAACCCAGGGGAATCCAAGATGGGGTGACTTGTGGGGCTCTGACCAGGTTCTGTTACCCAGAATCCTTTGCAAACCTCAAACTTTGGCTAAAAAAACACATTTTCCTCAAATTTTGGTGACAGAAAGTTCTGAAATCAGAGAGGAGCCACAAATTTCCTTCCACCCAGCGTTCCCCCAAGTCTCCCGATAAACATTATACCTCACTTGTGTGGGTAGGCCTAGCGCCCGCGACAAGAAATGCCCCAAAACGCAACGTGGACCCATCACATTTTTTGAAAGAAAACAGAGGTGTTTTTTGCAAACGTGCCTACCTGTAGATTTTGGCCTCTAGCTCAGCCGGCACCTAGGGAAACCTACCAAACCTGTGCATTTTTTTAAACTAGAGACCTAGGGGAATCCAAGATCGGGTGACTTGTGGGGCTCTGACCAGGTTCTGTTACCCAAAATCCTTTGCAAACCAAAAAATTTGGCAAAAAAAACATGTTTTCCTCACATTTTGGTGACAGAAAGTTCTGGAATCAGAGAGGAGCCGCAAATTGCCCTCCATCCAGCGTTCCCCCAAGTCTCCCGATAAAAATGATACCTCACTTGTGTGGGTAGGCCTAGCGCCCGCGACAGGAAATGGCCCAAAACACAACGTGGACACATCACATTTTTTCATAGAAAACAGTGCCTACCTGTGGATTTTGGCCTCTAGCTCAGCCGGCACCTGGGGAAACCTAGCAAACCAGCGCATTTTTTAAAACTAGAAACCCAGGGGAATCCAAGATGGGGTGACTTGTGGGGCTCTGACCAGGTTCTGTTACCCAGAATCCTTTGCAAACCTCAAACTTTGGCTAAAAAAACACATTTTCCTCAAATTTTGGTGACAGAAAGTTCTGAAATCAGAGAGGAGCCACAAATTTCCTTCCACCCAGCGTTCCCCCAAGTCTCCCGATAAAAATGATACCTCACTTGTGTGGGTAGGCCTAGCGCCCGCGACAGGAAATGCCCCAAAATGCAACGTGGACCCATCACATTTTTTGAAAGAAAACAGAGGTGTTTTTTGCAAACGTGCCTACCTGTAGATTTTGGCCTCTAGCTCAGCCGGCACCTAGGGAAACCTACCAAACCTGTGCATTTTTTAAAACTAGAGACCTAGGGGAATCCAAGATCGGGTGACTTGTGGGGCTCTGACCAGGTTCTGTTACCCAAAATCCTTTGCAAACTGCAAAATTTGGCTAAAAAAACACGTTTTCCTCATATTTTGGTGACAGAAAGTTCTGGAACCAGAGAGGAGCCACAAATTTCCCTCCATCCAGCGTTCCCCCAAGTCTCCCGATAAAAATGATACCTCACTTGTGTGGGTAGGCCTAGCGCCCGCGACAGGAAATGGCCCAAAACACAACGTGGACACATCACATTTTTTCATAGAAAACAGTGCCTACCTGTGGATTTTGGCCTCTAGCTCAGCCGGCACCTGGGGAAACCTAGCAAACCAGCGCATTTTTTAAAACTAGAAACCCAGGGGAATCCAAGATGGGGTGACTTGTGGGGCTCTGACCAGGTTCTGTTACCCAGAATCCTTTGCAAACCTCAAACTTTGGCTAAAAAAACACATTTTCCTCAAATTTTGGTGACAGAAAGTTCTGAAATCAGAGAGGAGCCACAAATTTCCTTCCACCCAGCGTTCCCCCAAGTCTCCCGATAAAAATTATACCTCACTTGTGTGGGTAGGCCTAGCGCCCGCGACAGGAAATGCCCCAAAACGCAACGTGGACCCATCACATTTTTTGATAGAAAACAGAGGTGTTTTTTGCAAACGTGCCTACCTGTAGATTTTGGCCTCTAGCTCAGCCGGCATCTAGGGAAACCTACCAAACCTGTGCATTTTTTAAAACTAGAGACCTAGGGGAATCCAAGATCGGGTGACTTTTGGGGCTCTGACCAGGTTCTGTTACCCAAAATCCTTTGCAAACCGCAAAATTTCGCTAAAAAAACAAGTTTTCCTCATATTTTGGTGACAGAAAGTTCTGGAACCAGAGAGGATCCACATATTTCCCTCCATCCAGCGTTCCCCCAAGTCTCCCGATAAAAATGATACCTCACTTGTGTGGGTAGGCCTAGCGCCCGCGACAGGAAATGCCCCAAAACGCAACGTGGACCCATCACATTTTTTGATAGAAAACAGAGGTGTTTTTTGCAAACGTGCCTACCTGTAGATTTTGGCCTCTAGCTCAGCTGGCACCTAGGGAAACCTACCAAACCTGTGCATTTTTTAAAACTAGAGACCAAGGGGAATCCAAGATTGGGTGACTTGTGGGGCTCTGACCAGGTTCTGTTACCCAACATCCTTTGCAAACCGCAAAATTTAGCTAAAAAAAACACGTTTTCCTCACATTTTGGTGAAAGAAAGTTCTGGAATCAGAGGGGAGCCACAAATTTCCCTCCATGCAGCGCTCCCCCAAGTCTCCCTTTAAAAATGATACCTCACTTGTGTGGGTAGGCCTAGCGCCCGCGACAGGAAATGGCCCAAAACACAACGTGGACACATCACATTTTTTCATAGAAAACAGTGCCTACCTGTGGATTTTGGCCTCTAGCTCAGCCGGCACCTGGGGAAACCTAGCAAACCAGCGCATTTTTTAACACTAGAAACCCAGGGGAATCCAAGATGGGGTGACTTGTGGGGCTCTGACCAGGTTGTGTTACCCAGAATCCTTTGCAAACCTCAAACTTTGGCTAAAAAAAAACACATTTTCCTCAAATTTTGGTGACAGAAAGTTCTGGAATCAGAGAGGAGCCACAAATTTCCTTCCACCCAGCGTTCCTCCAAGTCTCCCGATAAAAATGATACCTCACTTGTGTGGGTAGGCCTAGCGCCCGCGACAGGAAATGCCCCAAAACGCAACGTGGACCCATCACATTTTTTGAAAGAAAACAGAGGTGTTTTTTGCAAACGTGCCTACCTGTAGATTTTGGCCTCTAGCTCAGCCGGCACCTAGGTAAACCTACCAAACCTGTGCATTTTTTTAAACTAGAGACCTAGGGGAATCCAAGATCGGGTGACTTGTGGGGCTCTGACCAGGTTCTGTTACCCAAAATCCTTTGCAAAACGCAAAATATGGCAAAAAAAACACGTTTTCCTCACATTTTGGTGAGAGAAAGTTCTGGAATCAGAGAGGAGCCACAAATTTCCCTCCATCCAGCGTTCCCCCAAGTCTCCCGATAAAAATGATACCTCACTTGTGTGGGTAGGCCTAGCGCCCGCGACAGGAAATGGCCCAAAACACAACGTGGACACATCACATTTTTTCATAGAAAACAGAGGTGTTTTTTGCAAACGTGCCTACCTGTAGATTTTGGCCTCTAGCTCAGCCGGCACCTAGGTAAACCTACCAAACCTGTGCATTTTTTTAAACTAGAGACCTAGGGGAATCCAAGATCGGGGGACTTTCTGGGGCTCTGACCAGGTTCTGTTACCCAAAATCCTTTGCAAACCGCAAAATTTGGCTAAAAAAACACGTTTTCCTCACATTTTGGTGACAGAAAGTTCTGGAACCAGAGAGGAGCCACAAATTTCCCTCCATCCAGCGTTCCCCCAAGTCTCCCGATAAAAATGATACCTCACTTGTGTGGGTAGGCCTAGCGCCCGCGACAGGAAATGGCCCAAAACACAACGTGGACACATCAAATTTTTTCATAGAAAACAGTGCCTACCTGTGGATTTTGGCCTCTAGCTCAGCCGGCACCTGGGGAAACCTAGCAAACCAGCGCATTTTTTAACACTAGAAACCCAGGGGAATCCAAGATGGGGTGACTTGTGGGGCTCTGACCAGGTTCTGTTACCCAGAATCCTTTGCAAACCTCAAACTTTGGCTAAAAAAACACATTTTCCTCAAATTTTGGTGACAGAAAGTTCTGAAATCAGAGAGGAGCCACAAATTTCCTTCCACCCAGCGTTCCGCCAAGTCTCCCGATAAAAATGATACCTCACTTGTGTGGGTAGGCCTAGCGCCCGCGACAGGAAATGTCCCAAAACACAACGTGGACACATCACATTTTTTCATAGAAAACAGTGCCTACCTGTGGATTTTGGCCTCTAGCTCAGCCGGCACCTGGGGAAACCTAGCAAACCAGCGCATTTTTTAACACTAGAAACCCAGGGGAATCCAAGATGGGGTGACTTGTGGGGCTCTGACCAGGTTCTGTTACCCAGAATCCTTTGCAAACCTCAAACTTTGGCTAAAAGAAAACACATTTTCCTCAGATTTTGGTGACAGAAAGTTCTGGAATCAGAGAGGAGCCACAAATTTCCTTCCACCCAGCGTTCCTCCAAGTCTCCCGATAAAAATGATACCTCACTTGTGTGGGTACGCCTAGCGCCCGCGACAGGAAATGCCCCAAAACGCAACGTGGACCCATCACATTTTTTGAAAGAAAACAGAGATGTTTTTTGCAAACGTGCCTACCTGTAGATTTTGGCCTCTAGCTCAGCCGGCACCTAGGTAAACCTACCAAACCTGCGCATTTTTTTAAACTAGAGACCTAGGGGAATCCAAGATCGGGTGACTTGTGGGGCTCTGACCAGGTTCTGTTACCCAAAATCCTTTGCAAAACGCAAAATTTGGCAAAAAAAAACACGTTTTCCTCACATTTTGGTGACAGAAAGTTCTGGAATCAGAGAGGAGCCACAAATTTCCCTCCATCCAGCGTTCCCCCAAGTCTCCCGATAAAAATTATACCTCACTTGTGTGGGTAGGCCTAGCGCCCGCGACAGGAAATGGCCCAAAACACAACGTGGACACATCACATTTTTTCATAGAAAACAGTGCCTACCTGTGGATTTTGGCCTCTAGCTCAGCCGGCACCTGGGGAAACCTAGCAAACCAGCGCATTTTTTAAAACTAGAAACCCAGGGGAATCCAAGATGGGGTGACTTGTGGGGCTCTGACCAGGTTCTGTTACCCAGAATCCTTTGCAAACCTCAAACTTTGGCTAAAAAAACACATTTTCCTCAAATTTTGGTGACAGAAAGTTCTGAAATCAGAGAGGAGCCACAAATTTCCTTCCACCCAGCGTTCCCCCAAGTCTCCCGATAAAAATGATACCTCACTTGTGTGGGTAGGCCTAGCGCCCGCGACAGGAAATGGCCCAAAACACAACGTGGACACATCACATTTTTTCATAGAAAACAGTGCCTACCTGTGGATTTTGGCCTCCAGCTCAGCCGGCACCTGGGGAAACCTAGCAAACCAGCGCATTTTTTAAAACTAGAAACCCAGAAGAATCCAAGATGGGGTGACTTGTGGGGCTCTGACCAGGTTCTGTTACCCAGAATCCTTTGCAAACCTCAAACTTTGGCTAAAAAAACACATTTTCCTCAAATTTTTGTGACAGAAAGTTCTGAAATCAGAGCGGAGCCACAAATTTCCTTCCACCCAGCGTTCCCCCAAAACTCCCGATAAAAATGATACCTCACTTGTGTGGGTAGGCCTAGCGCCCGCGACAGGAAATGCCCCAAAACGCAACGTGGACCCATCACATTTTTTGAAAGAAAACAGAGGTGTTTTTTGCAAACGTGCCTACCTGTAGATTTTGGCCTCTAGCTCAGCCGGCACCTAGGGAAACCTACCAAACCTGTGCATTTTTTAAAACTAGAGACCTAGGGGAATCCAAGATCGGGTGACTTGTGGGGCTCTGACCAGGTTCTGTTACCCAAAATCCTTTGCAAACCGCAAAATTTGGCTAAAAAAACACGTTTTCCTCATATTTTGGTGACAGAAAGTTCTGGAACCAGAGAGGAGCCACAAATTTCCCTCCATCCAGCGTTCCCCCAAGTTTCCCGATAAAAATGATACCTCACTTGTGTGGGTAGGCCTAGCGCCCGCGACAGGGAATGGCCCAAAACACAACGTGGAGACATCACATTTTTTCATAGAAAACAGTGCCTACCTGTGGATTTTGGCCTCTAGCTCAGCCGGCACCTGGGGAAACCTAGCAAACCAGCGCATTTTTTAACACTAGAAACCCAGGGGAATCCAAGATGGGGTGACTTGTGGGGCTCTGACCAGGTTCTGTTACCCAGAATCCTTTGCAAACCTCAAACTTTGGCTAAAAAAACACATTTTCCTCAAATTATGGTGACAGAAAGTTCTGAAATCAGAGAGGAGACACAAATTTCCTTCCACCCAGCGTTCCCCCAAGTCTCCCGATAAAAATGATACCTCACTTGTGTGGGTAGGCCTAGCGCCCGCGACAGGAAATGCCCCAAAACGCAACGTGGACCCATCACATTTTTTGAAAGAAAACAGAGGTGTTTTTTGCAAACGTGCCTACCTGTAGATTTTGGCCTCTAGCTCAGCCGGCACCTAGGGAAACCTACCAAACCTGTGCATTTTTTAAAACTAGAGACCTAGGGGAATCCAAGATCGGGTGACTTGTGGGGCTCTGACCAGGTTCTGTTACCCAAAATCCTTTGCAAACCGCAAAATTTGGCTAAAAAAACACGTTTTCCTCATATTTTGGTGACAGAAAGTTCTGGAACCAGAGAGGAGCCACATATTTCCCTCCATCCAGCGTTCCCCCAAGTCTCCTGATAAAAATGATACCTCACTTGTGTGGGTAGGCCTAGCGCCCGCGACAGGAAATGCCCCAAAACGCAACGTGGACCCATCACATTTTTTGAAAGAAAACAAAGGTGTTTTTTGCAAAAGTGCCTACCTGTAGATTTTGGCCTCTAGCTCAGCCGGCACCCAGGGAAACCTACCAAACCTGTGCATTTTTTAAAACTAGAGATCTAGGGGAATCCAAGATCGGGTGACTTGTGGGGCTCTGACCAGGTTCTGTTACCCAAAATCCTTTGCAAACCGCAAAATTTGGCTAAAAAAACACGTTTTCCTCATATTTTGGTGACAGAAAGTTCTGGAACCAGAGAGGAGACACAAATTTCCCTCCATCCAGCGTTCCCCCAAGTCTCCCGATAAAAATGATACCTCACTTGTGTGGGTAGGCCTAGCGCCCGCGACAGGAAATGGCCCAAAACACAACGTGGACACATCACATTTTTTCATAGAAAACAGTGCCTACCTGTGGATTTTGGCCTCTAGCTCAGCCGGCACCTGGGGAAACCTAGCAAACCAGCGCATTTTTTAACACTAGAAACCCAGGGGAATCCAAGATGGGGTGACTTGTGGGGCTCTGACCAGGTTCTGTTACCCAGAATCCTTTGCAAACCTCAAACTTTGGCTAAAAAAACACATTTATCTCAAATTTTGGTGACAGAAAGTTCTGAAATCAGAGAGGAGACACAAATTTCCTTCCACCCAGCGTTCCCCCAAGTCTCCCGATAAAAATGATACCTCACTTGTGTGGGTAGGCCTAGCGCCCGCGACATGAAATGCCCCAAAACGCAACGTGGACCCATCACATTTTTTTAAAGAAAACAGAGGTGTTTTTTGAAAACGTGCCTACCTGTAGATTTTGGCCTCTATCTCAGCCGGCACCTAGGTAAACCTACCAAACCTGTGCATTTTTTTAAACTAGAGACCAAGGGGAATCCAAGATCGGGTGACTTTCTGGGGCTCTGACCAGGTTCTGTTACCCAAACTCCTTTGCAAAACGCAAAATTTGGCTAAAAAAACACGTTTTCCTCACATTTTGGTGAAAGAAAGTTCTGGAATCAGAGGGGAGCCACAAATTTCCCTCCATCCAGCGTTCCCCCAAGTCTCCCGATAAAAATGATACCTCACTTGTGTGGGTAGGCCTAGCGCCCGCGACAGGAAATGGCCCAAAACACAACGTGGACACATCAAATTTTTTCATAGAAAACAGAGCCTACCTGTGGATTTCGGCCTCTAGCTCAGCCGGCACCTGGGGAAACCTAGCAAACCAGCGCATTTTTTAACACTAGAAACCCAGGGGAATCCAAGATGGGGTGACTTGTGGGGCTCTGACCAGGTTCTGTTACCCAGAATCCTTTGCAAACCTCAAACTTTGGCTAAAAAAAAACACATTTTCCTCAAATTTTGGTGACAGAAAGTTCTGGAATCAGAGAGGAGCCACAAATTTCCTTCCACCCAGCGTTCCTCCAAGTCTCCCGATAAAAATGATACCTCACTTGTGTGGGTAGGCCTAGCGCCCGCGACAGGAAATGGCCCAAAACACAACGTGGACCCATCACATTTTTTTAAAGAAAACAGAGGTGTTTTTTTCAAACGTGCCTACCTGTAGATTTTGGCCTCTAGCTCAGCCAGCACCTAGGTAAACCTACCAAACCTGTGCATTTTTTTAAACTAGAGACCTAGGGGAATCCAAGATCGGGGGACTTTCTGGGGCTCTGACCAGGTTCTGTTACCCAAAATCCTTTGCAAACCGCAAAATTTGGCTAAAAAAACACTTTTTCCTCACATTTTGGTGTCAGAAAGTTCTGGAATCAGAGGAGCCACAAATTTCCCTCCATCCAGCGTTCCCCCAAGTCTCCCGATAAAAATGATACCTCACTTGTGTGGGTAGGCCTAGCGCCCGCGACAGGAAATGGCCCAAAACACAACGTGGACACATCACATTTTTTCATAGAAAACAGTGCCTACCTGTGGATTTTGGCCTCTAGCTCAGCCGGCACCTGGGGAAACCTAGCAAACCAGCGCATTTTTTAAAACTAGAAACCCAGAGGAATCCAAGATGGGGTGACTTGTGGGGCTCTGACCAGGTTCTGTTACCCAGAATCCTTTGCAAACCTCAAACTTTGGCTAAAAAAACACATTTTCCTCAAATTTTGGTGACAGAAAGTTCTGAAATCAGAGAGGAGCCACAAATTTCCTTCCACCCAGCGTTCCGCCAAGTCTCCCGATAAAAATGATACCTCACTTGTGTGGGTAGGCCTAGCGCCCGCGACAGGAAATGTCCCAAAACACAACGTGGACACATCACATTTTTTCATAGAAAACAGTGCCTACCTGTGGATTTTGGCCTCTAGCTCAGCCGGCACCTGGGGAAACCTAGCAAACCAGCGCATTTTTTAACACTAGAAACCCAGGGGAATCCAAGATGGGATGACTTGTGGGGCTCTGACCAGGTTCTGTTACCCAGAATCCTTTGCAAACCTCAAACTTTGGCTAAAAGAAAACACATTTTCCTCAGATTTTGGTGACAGAAAGTTCTGGAATCAGAGAGGAGCCACAAATTTCCTTCCACCCAGCGTTCCTCCAAGTCTCCCGATAAAAATGATACCTCACTTGTGTGGGTACGCCTAGCGCCCGCGACAGGAAATGCCCCAAAACGCAACGTGGACCCATCACATTTTTTGAAAGAAAACAGAGATGTTTTTTGCAAACGTGCCTACCTGTAGATTTTGGCCTCTAGCTCAGCCGGCACCTAGGTAAACCTACCAAACCTGCGCATTTTTTTAAACTAGAGACCTAGGGGAATCCAAGATCGGGTGACTTGTGGGGCTCTGACCAGGTTCTGTTACCCAAAATCCTTTGCAAAACGCAAAATTTGGCAAAAAAAACACGTTTTCCTCACATTTTGGTGACAGAAAGTTCTGGAATCAGAGAGGAGCCACAAATTTCCCTCCATCCAGCGTTCCCCCAAGTCTCCCGATAAAAATTATACCTCACTTGTGTGGGTAGGCCTAGCGCCCGCGACAGGAAATGGCCCAAAACACAACGTGGACACATCACATTTTTTCATAGAAAACAGTGCCTACCTGTGGATTTTGGCCTCTAGCTCAGCCGGCACCTGGGGAAACCTAGCAAACCAGCGCATTTTTTAAAACTAGAAACCCAGGGGAATCCAAGATGGGGTGACTTGTGGGGCTCTGACCAGGTTCTGTTACCCAGAATCCTTTGCAAACCTCAAACTTTGGCTAAAAAAACACATTTTCCTCAAATTTTGGTGACAGAAAGTTCTGAAATCAGAGAGGAGCCACAAATTTCCTTCCACCCAGCGTTCCCCCAAGTCTCCCGATAAAAATGATACCTCACTTGTGTGGGTAGGCCTAGCGCCCGCGACAGGAAATGGCCCAAAACACAACGTGGACACATCACATTTTTTCATAGAAAACAGTGCCTACCTGTGGATTTTGGCCTCCAGCTCAGCCGGCACCTGGGGAAACCTAGCAAACCAGCGCATTTTTTAAAACTAGAAACCCAGAAGAATCCAAGATGGGGTGACTTGTGGGGCTCTGACCAGGTTCTGTTACCCAGAATCCTTTGCAAACCTCAAACTTTGGCTAAAAAAACACATTTTCCTCAAATTTTTGTGACAGAAAGTTCTGAAATCAGAGCGGAGCCACAAATTTCCTTCCACCCAGCGTTCCCCCAAAACTCCCGATAAAAATGATACCTCACTTGTGTGGGTAGGCCTAGCGCCCGCGACAGGAAATGCCCCAAAACGCAACGTGGACCCATCACATTTTTTGAAAGAAAACAGAGGTGTTTTTTGCAAACGTGCCTACCTGTAGATTTTGGCCTCTAGCTCAGCCGGCACCTAGGGAAACCTACCAAACCTGTGCATTTTTTAAAACTAGAGACCTAGGGGAATCCAAGATCGGGTGACTTGTGGGGCTCTGACCAGGTTCTGTTACCCAAAATCCTTTGCAAACCGCAAAATTTGGCTAAAAAAACACGTTTTCCTCATATTTTGGTGACAGAAAGTTCTGGAACCAGAGAGGAGCCACAAATTTCCCTCCATCCAGCGTTCCCCCAAGTTTCCCGATAAAAATGATACCTCACTTGTGTGGGTAGGCCTAGCGCCCGCGACAGGGAATGGCCCAAAACACAACGTGGAGACATCACATTTTTTCATAGAAAACAGTGCCTACCTGTGGATTTTGGCCTCTAGCTCAGCCGGCACCTGGGGAAACCTAGCAAACCAGCGCATTTTTTAACACTAGAAACCCAGGGGAATCCAAGATGGGGTGACTTGTGGGGCTCTGACCAGGTTCTGTTACCCAGAATCCTTTGCAAACCTCAAACTTTGGCTAAAAAAACACATTTTCCTCAAATTATGGTGACAGAAAGTTCTGAAATCAGAGAGGAGACACAAATTTCCTTCCACCCAGCGTTCCCCCAAGTCTCCCGATAAAAATGATACCTCACTTGTGTGGGTAGGCCTAGCGCCCGCGACAGGAAATGCCCCAAAACGCAACGTGGACCCATCACATTTTTTGAAAGAAAACAGAGGTGTTTTTTGCAAACGTGCCTACCTGTAGATTTTGGCCTCTAGCTCAGCCGGCACCTAGGGAAACCTACCAAACCTGTGCATTTTTTAAAACTAGAGACCTAGGGGAATCCAAGATCGGGTGACTTGTGGGGCTCTGACCAGGTTCTGTTACCCAAAATCCTTTGCAAACCGCAAAATTTGGCTAAAAAAACACGTTTTCCTCATATTTTGGTGACAGAAAGTTCTGGAACCAGAGAGGAGCCACATATTTCCCTCCATCCAGCGTTCCCCCAAGTCTCCTGATAAAAATGATACCTCACTTGTGTGGGTAGGCCTAGCGCCCGCGACAGGAAATGCCCCAAAACGCAACGTGGACCCATCACATTTTTTGAAAGAAAACAGAGGTGTTTTTTGCAAAAGTGCCTACCTGTAGATTTTGGCCTCTAGCTCAGCCGGCACCTAGGGAAACCTACCAAACCTGTGCATTTTTTAAAACTAGAGACCTAGGGGAATCCAAGATCGGGTGACTTGTGGGGCTCTGACCAGGTTCTGTTACCCAAAATCCTTTGCAAACCGCAAAATTTGGCTAAAAAAACACGTTTTCCTCATATTTTGGTGACAGAAAGTTCTGGAACCAGAGAGGAGACACAAATTTCCCTCCATCCAGCGTTCCCCCAAGTCTCCCGATAAAAATGATACCTCACTTGTGTGGGTAGGCCTAGCGCCCGCGACAGGAAATGGCCCAAAACACAACGTGGACACATCACATTTTTTCATAGAAAACAGTGCCTACCTGTGGATTTGGGCCTCTAGCTCAGCCGGCACCTGGGGAAACCTAGCAAACCAGCGCATTTTTTAACACTAGAAACCCAGGGGAATCCAAGATGGGGTGACTTGTGGGGCTCTGACCAGGTTCTGTTACCCAGAATCCTTTGCAAACCTCAAACTTTGGCTAAAAAAACACATTTATCTCAAATTTTGGTGACAGAAAGTTCTGAAATCAGAGAGGAGACACAAATTTCCTTCCACCCAGCGTTCCCCCAAGTCTCCCGATAAAAATGATACCTCACTTGTGTGGGTAGGCCTAGCGCCCGCGACATGAAATGCCCCAAAACGCAACGTGGACCCATCACATTTTTTTAAAGAAAACAGAGGTGTTTTTTGAAAACGTGCCTACCTGTAGATTTTGGCCTCTATCTCAGCCGGCACCTAGGTAAACCTACCAAACCTGTGCATTTTTTTAAACTAGAGACCAAGGGGAATCCAAGATCGGGTGACTTTCTGGGGCTCTGACCAGGTTCTGTTACCCAAAC
Organism: Pleurodeles waltl; assembly: GCF_031143425.1. Classification (NCBI taxonomy): domain Eukaryota; kingdom Metazoa; phylum Chordata; class Amphibia; order Caudata; family Salamandridae; genus Pleurodeles; species Pleurodeles waltl. The sequence goes on along the minus strand of NC_090449.1, from coordinate 478,971,116 downwards.
TCCTTTGCAAAACGCAAAATTTGGCTAAAAAAACACGTTTTCCTCACATTTTGGTGAAAGAAAGTTCTGGAATCAGAGGGGAGCCACAAATTTCCCTCCATCCAGCGTTCCCCCAAGTCTCCCGATAAAAATGATACCTCACTTGTGTGGGTAGGCCTAGCGCCCGCGACAGGAAATGCCCCAAAACGCAACGTGGACCCATCACATTTTTTTAAAGAAAACAGAGGTGTTTTTTTCAAACGTGCCTACCTGTAGATTTTGGCCTCTAGCTCAGCCAGCACCTAGGTAAACCTACCAAACCTGTGCATTTTTTTAAACTAGAGACCTAGGGGAATCCAAGATCGGGTGACTTGTGGGGCTCTGACCAGGTTCTGTTACCCAAAATCCTTTGCAAAACGCAAAATTTGGCAAAAAAAACACTTTTTCCTCACATTTTGGTGTCAGAAAGTTCTGGAATCAGAGGAGCCACAAATTTCCCTCCATCCAGCGTTCCCCCAAGTCTCCCGATAAAAATGATACCTCACTTGTGTGGGTAGGCCTAGCGCCCGCGACAGGAAATGGCCCAAAACACAACGTTGACACATCACATTTTTCATAGAAAACAGTGCCTACCTGTGGATTTTGGCCTCTAGCTCAGCCGGCACCTGGGGAAACCTAGCAAACCAGCGCATTTTTTAAAACTAGAAACCCAGAGGAATCCAAGATGGGGTGACTTGTGGGGCTCTGACCAGGTTCTGTTACCCAGAATCCTTTGCAAACCTCAAACTTTGGCTAAAAAAACACATTTTCCTCAAATTTTGGTGACAGAAAGTTCTGAAATCAGAGAGGAGCCACAAATTTCCTTACACCCAGCGTTCCCCCAAGTCTCCCGATAAACATTATACCTCACTTGTGTGGGTAGGCCTAGCGCCCGCGACAGGAAATACCCCAAAACGCAATGTGGACCCATCACATTTTTTGAAAGAAAACAGAGGTGTTTTTTGCAAACGTGCCTACCTGTAGATTTTGGCCTCTAGCTCAGCCGGCACCTAGGGAAACCTACCAAACCTGTGCATTTTTTAAAACTAGAGACCTAGGGGAATCCAAGATCGGGTGAATTGTGGGGCTCTGACCAGGTTCTGTTACCCAAAATCCTTTGCAAACCGGAAAATTTCGCTAAAAAAACACGTTTTCCTCATATTTTGGTGACAGAAAGTTCTAGAACCAGAGAGGAGCCACATATTTCCCTCCATCCAGCGTTCCCCCAAGTCTCCCGATAAAAATGATACCTCACTTGTGTGGGTAGGCCTAGCGCCCGCGACAGGAAATGCCCCAAAACGCAACGTGGACCGAGGTATTTTTTGCAAACGTGCCTACCTGTAGATTTTGGCCTCTAGCTCAGCCGGCACCTAGGGAAACCTACCAAACCTGTGCATTTTCTTAAACTAGAGACCTAGGGGAATCCAAGATCGGGTGACTTGTGGGGCTCTGAAACGTGCCTACCTGTAGATTTTGGCCTCTAGCTCAGCCGGCACCTAGGGAAACCTACCAAACCTGTGCATTTTCTTAAACTAGAGACCTAGGGGAATCCAAGATCGGGTGACTTGTGGGGCTCTGACCAGGTTCTGTTACCCAAAATCCTTTGCAAACTTCAAAATTTGGCTAAAAAAACACGTTTTCCTCATATTTTGGTGAGAGAAAGTTCTGGAACCAGAGAGGAGCCACAAATTTCCCTCCATCCAGCGTTCCCCCAAGTCTCCCGATAAAAATGATACCTCACTTGTGTGGGTAGGCCTAGCGCCCGCGACAGGAAATGGCCCAAAACACAACGTGGACACATCACATTTTTTCATAGAAAACAGTGCCTACCTGTGGATTTTGGCCTCTAGCTCAGCCGGCACCTGGGGAAACCTAGCAAACCAGCGCATTTTTTAAAACTAGAAACCCAGGGGAATCCAAGATGGGGTGACTTGTGGGGCTCTGACCAGGTTCTGTTACCCAGAATCCTTTGCAAACCTCAAACTTTGGCTAAAAAAAACACATTTTCCTCAAATTTTGGTGACAGAAAGTTCTGAAATCAGAGAGGAGCCACAAATTTCCTTCCACCCAGCGTTCCCCCAAGTCTCCCGATAAAAATTATACCTCACTTGTGTGGGTAGGTCTAGCGCCCGCGACAGGAAATGCCCCAAAACGCAACGTGGACCCATCTCATTTTTTGAAAGAAAACAGAGGAGTTTTTTGCAAACGTGCCTACCTGTAGATTTTGGCCTCTAGCTCAGCCGGCATCTAGGGAAACTTACCAAACCTGTGCATTTTTTTAAACTAGAGACCTAGGGGAATCCAAGATCGGGTGACTTTTGGGGCTCTGACCAGGTTCTGTTACCCAAAATCCTTTGCAAACCGCAAAATTTCGCTAAAAAAACAAGTTTTCCTCATATTTTGGTGACAGAAAGTTCTGGAACCAGAGAGGATCCACATATTTCCCTCCATCCAGCGTTCCCCCAAGTCTCCCGATAAAAATGATACCTCACTTGTGTGGGTAGGCCTAGCGCCCGCGACAGGAAATGCCCCAAAACGCAACGTGGACCCATCACATTTTTTGAAAGAAAACAGAGGTGTTTTTTGCAAACGTGCCTACCTGTAGATTTTGGCCTCTAGCTCAGCCGGCACCTAGGGAAACCTACCAAACCTGTGCATTTTTTTAAACTAGAGACCTAGGGGAATCCAAGATCGGGTGACTTGTGGGGCTCTGACCAGGTTCTGTTACCCAAAATCCTTTGCAAAACGCAAAATTTGGCAAAAAAAACACGTTTTCCTCACATTTTGGTGACAGAAAGTTCTGGAATCAGAGAGGAGCCACAAATTTCCCTCCATCCAGCGTTCCCCCAAGTCTCCCGATAAAAATGATACCTCACTTGTGTGGGTAGGCCTAGCGCCCGCGACAGGAAATGGCCCAAAACACAACGTGGACACATCACATTTTTTCATAGAAAACAGTGCCTACCTGTGGATTTTGGCCTCTAGCTCAGCCGGCACCTGGGGAAACCTAGCAAACCAGCGCATTTTTGAAAACTAGAAACCCAGGGGAATCCAAGATGGGGTGACTTGTGGGGCTCTGACCAGGTTCTGTTATCCAGAATCCTTTGCAAACCTCAAACTTTGGCTAAAAAAAACACATTTTCCTCAAATTTTGGTGACAGAAAGTTCTGAAATCAGAGAGGAGACACAAATTTCCTTCCACCCAGCGTTCCCCCAAGTCTCCCGATAAAAATTATACCTCACTTGTGTGGGTAGGCCTAGCGCCCGCGATAGGAAATGCCCCAAAACGCAACGTGGACCCATCACATTTTTTTAAAGAAAACAGTGGTGTTTTTTGCAAACGTGCCTACCTGTAGATTTTGGCCTCTAGCTCAGCCGGTATCTAGGGAAACCTACCAAACCTGTGCATTTTTTAAAACTAGAGACCTAGGGGAATCCAAGATCGGGTGACTTTTGGGGCTCTGACCAGGTTCTGTTACCCAAAATCCTTTGCAAACCGCAAAATTTCGCTAAAAAAACAAGTTTTCCTCATATTTTGGTGACAGAAAGTTCTGGAACCAGAGAGGATCCACATATTTCCCTCCATCCAGCGTTCCCCCAAGTCTCCCGATAAAAATGATACCTCACTTGTGTGGGTAGGCCTAGCGCCCGCGACAGGAAATGCCCCAAAACGCAACGTGGACCCATCACATTTTTTGAAAGAAAACAGAGGTGTTTTTTGCAAATGTGCCTACCTGTAGATTTTGGCCTCTAGCTCAGCCGGCACCTAGGGAAACCTACCAAACCTGTGCATTTTTTAAAACTAGAGACCTAGGGGAATCCAAGATCGGGTGACTTGTGGGGCTCTGACCAGGTTCTGTTACCCAAAATCCTTTGCAAACCGCAAAATTTGGCTAAAAAAACACGTTTTCCTCATATTTTGGTGACAGAAAGTTCTGGAACCAGAGAGGAGCCACAAATTTCCCTCCATCCAGTGTTCCCCCAAGTCTCCCGATAATAATGATACCTCACTTGTGTGGGTAGGCCTAGCGCCCGCGACAGGAAATGGCCCAAAACGCAACGTGGACCCATCACATTTTTTTAAAGAAAACAGAGGTGTTTTTTTCAAACGTGCCTACCTGTAGATTTTGGCCTCTAGCTCAGCCAGCACCTAGGTAAACCTACCAAACCTGTGCATTTTTTTAAACTAGAGACCTAGGGGAATCCAAGATCGGGTGACTTGTGGGGCTCTGACCAGGTTCTGTTACCCAAAATCCTTTGCAAAACGCAATATTTGGCAAAAAAAACACGTTTTACTCACATTTTGGTGTCAGAAAGTTCTGGAATTAGAGGAGCCACAAATTTCCCTCCATCCAGCGTTCCCCCAAGTCTCCCGATAAAAATGATACCTCACTTGTGTGGGTAGGCCTAGCGCCCGCGACAGGAAATGGCCCAAAACACAACGTGGACACATCACATTTTTTCATAGAAAACAGTGCCTACCTGTGGATTTTGGCCTCTAGCTCAGCCGGCACCTGGGGAAACCTAGCAAACCAGCGCATTTTTTACAACTAGAAACCCAGGGGAATCCAAGATGGGGTGACTTGTGGGGCTCTGACCAGGTTCTGTTACCCAGAATCCTTTGCAAACCTCAAACTTTGGCTAAAAAAACACATTTTCCTCAAATTTTGGTGACAGAAAGTTCTGAAATCAGAGAGGAGCCACAAATTTCCTTACACCCAGCGTTCCCCCAAGTCTCCCGATAAACATTATACCTCACTTGTGTGGGTAGGCCTAGCGCCCGCGACAGGAAATACCCCAAAACGCAACGTGGACCCATCACATTTTTTGAAAGAAAACAGAGGTGTTTTTTGCAAACGTGCCTACCTGTAGATTTTGGCCTCTAGCTCAGCCGGCACCTAGGGAAACCTACCAAACCTGTGCATTTTTTAAAACTAGAGACCTAGGGGAATCCAAGATCGGGTGACTTGTGGGGCTCTGACCAGGTTCTGTTACCCAAAATCCTTTGCAAACCGGAAAATTTCGCTAAAAAAACACGTTTTCCTCATATTTTGGTGACAGAAAGTTCTAGAACCAGAGAGGAGCCACATATTTCCCTCCATCCAGCGTTCCCCCAAGTCTCCCGATAAAAATGATACCTCACTTGTGTGGGTAGGCCTACCGCCCACGACAGGAAATGCCCCAAAACGCAACGTGGACCCATCACATTTTTTTAAAGAAAACAGAGGTGTTTTTTGCAAACGTGCCTACCTGTAGATTTTGGCCTCTAGCTCAGCCGGCACCTAGGGAAACCTACCAAACCTGTGCATTTTTTTAAACTAGAGACCTAGGGGAATCCAAGATCGGGTGACTTGTGGGGCTCTGACCAGGTTCTGTTACCCAAAATCCTTTGCAAACTGCAAAATTTGGCTAAAAAAACACGTTTTCCTCATATTTTGGTGAGAGAAAGTTCTGGAACCAGAGAGGAGCCACAAATTTCCCTCCATCCAGCGTTCCCCCAAGTCTCCCGATAAAAATGATACCTCACTTGTGTGGGTAGGCCTAGCGCCCGCGACAGGAAATGGCCCAAAACACAACGTGGACACATCACATTTTTTCATAGAAAACAGTGCCTACCTGTGGATTTTGGCCTCTAGCTCAGCCGGGTCCTAGGGAAACCTACCAAACCTGTGCATTTTTTAAAACTAGAGACCTAGGGGAATCCAAGTTCGGGTGACTTGTGGGGCTCTGACCAGGTTCTGTTACACAAAATCCTTTGCAAACCGCAAAATTTGGCAAAAAAAACATGTTTTCCTCACATTTTGGTGAGAGAAAGTTCTGGAATCAGAGAGGAGCCACAAATTTCCCTCCATCCAGCGTTCCCCCAAGTCTCCCGATAAAAATGATACCTCACTTGTGTGGGTAGGCCTAGCGCCCGCGACAGGAAATGGCCCAAAACACAACGTGGACACATCACATTTTTTCATAGAAAACAGTGCCTACCTGTGGATTTTGGCCTCTAGCTCAGCCGGCACCTGGGGAAACCTAGCAAACCAGGGCATTTTTTAAAACTAGAAACCCACGGGAATCCAAGATGGGGTGACTTGTGGGGCTCTGACCAGGTTCTGTTACCCAGAATCCTTTGCAAACCTCAAACTTTGGCTAAAAAAACACATTTTCCTCAAATTTTGGTGACAGAAAGTTCTGAAATCAGAGAGGAGCCACAAATTTCCTTCCACCCAGCGTTCCCCCAAGTCTCCCGATAAAAATTATACCTCACTTGTGTGGGTAGGCCTAGCGCCCGCGACAGGAAATGCCCCAAAACCCAACGTGGACCCATCACATTTTTTGAAAGAAAACAGAGGTGTTTTTTGCAAACGTGCCTACCTGTAGATTTTGGCCTCTAGCTCAGCCGGCACCTAGGGAAACCTACCAAACCTGTGCATTTTTTAAAACTAGAGACCTAGGGGAATCCAAGATCGGGTGACTTGTGGGGCTCTGACCAGGTTCTGTTACCCAAAATCCTTTGCAAACCGCAAAATTTCGCTAAAAAAACACGTTTTCCTCATATTTTGGTGACAGAAAGTTCTGGAACCAGAGAGGAGCCACATATTTCCCTCCATCCAGCGTTCCCCCAAGTCTCCCGATAAAAATGATACCTCACTTGTGTGGGTAGGCCTAGCGCCCGCAACAGGAAATGCCCCAAAACGCAACGTGGACCCATCACATTTTTTGAAAGAAAACAGTGGTGTTTTTTGCAAACGTGCCTACCTGTAGATTTTGGCCTCTAGCTCAGCCGGTATCTAGGGAAACCTACCAAACCTGTGCATTTTTTAAAACTAGAGACCTCGGGGAATCCAAGATCGGGTGACTTGTGGGGCTCTGACCAGGTTCTGTTACCCAAAATCCTTTGCAAACTGCAAAATTTGGCTAAAAAAACACGTTTTCCTCATATTTTGGTGACAGAAAGTTCTGGAACCAGAGAGGAGCCACAAATTTCCCTCCATCCAGCGTTCCCCCAAGTCTCCCGATAAAAATGATACCTCACTTGTGTGGGTAGGCCTAGCGCCCGCGACAGGAAATGGCCCAAAACACAACGTGGACACATCACATTTTTTCATAGAAAACAGTGCCTGCCTGTGGATTTTGGCCTCTAGCTCAGCCGGCACCTGGGGAAACCTAGCAAACCAGCGCATTTTTTAAAACTAGAAACCCAGGGGAATCCAAGATGGGGTGACTTGTGGGGCTCTGACCAGGTTCTGTTACCAGGAATCCTTTGCAAACCTCAAACTTTGGCTAAAAAAACACATTTTCCTCAAATTTTGGTGACAGAAAGTTCTGAAATCAGAGAGGAGCCACAAATTTCCTTCCACCCAGCGTTCCCCCAAGTCTCCCGATAAAAATGATACCTCACTTGTGTGGGTAGGCCTAGCGCCCGCGACAGGAAATGCCCCAAAACGCAACGTGGACCCATCACATTTTTTTAAAGAAAACAGAGGTGTTTTTTGCAAACGTGCCTACCTGTAGATTTTGGCCTCTAGCTCAGCCGGCACCTAGGGAAACCTACCAAACCTGTGCATTTTTTAAAACTAGAGACCTAGGGGAATCCAAGATCGGGTGACTTGTGGGGCTCTGACCAGGTTCTGTTACCCAACATCCTTTGCAAACCGCAAAATTTGGCTAAAAAAACACGTTTTCCTCATATTTTGGTGACAGAAAGTTCTGGAACCAGAGAAGAGCCACAAATTTCCCTCCATCCAGCGTTCCCCCAAGTCTCCCGATAAAAATGATACCTCACTTGTGAGGTAGGCCTAGCGCCCGCGACAGGAAATGGCCCAAAACACAACGTGGACACATCACATTTTTTCATAGAAAACAGTGCCTATCTGTGGATTTTGGCCTCTAGCTCAGCCGGCACCTGGGGAAACCTAGCAAACCAGCGCATTTTTTAACACTAGAAACCCAGGGGAATCCAAGATGGAGTGACTTGTGGGGGTCTGACCAGGTTCTGTTACCCAGAATCCTTTGCAAACCTCAAACTTTGGCTAAAAAAACACATTTTCCTCAAATTTTGGTGACAGAAAGTTCTGAAATCAGAGAGGAGCCACAAATTTCCTTCCACCCAGCGTTCCCCCAAGTCTCCCGATAAAAATGATACCTCACTTGTGTGGGTAGGCCTAGCGCCCGCAACAGGAAATGCCCCAAAACGCAACGTGGACCCATCACATTTTTTGAAAGAAAACAGAGGTGTTTTTTGCAAACGTGCCCACCTGTAGATTTTGGCCTCTAGCTCAGCCGGCACCTAAGTAAACCTACCAAACCTGTGCATTTTTTTAAACTAGAGACCTAGGGGAATCCAAGATCGGGTGACTTTCTGGGGCTCTGACCAGGTTCTGTTACCCAAAATCCTTTGCAATCCGCAAAATTTGGCTAAAAAAACACGTTTTCCTCACATTTTGGTGACAGAAAGTTCTGGAACCAGAGAGGAGCCACAAATTTCCCTCCATCCAGCGTTCCCCCAAGTCTCCCGATAAAAATGATACCTCACTTGTGTGGGTAGGCCTAGCGCCCGCGACAGGAAATGGCCCAAAACACAACGTGGACACATCACATTTTTTCATAGAAAACAGTGCCTACCTGTGGATTTTGGCCTCTAGCTCAGCCGGCACCTGGGGAAACCTAGCAAACCAGCGCATTTTTTAACACTAGAAACCCAGGGGAATCCAAGATGGGGTGACTTGTGGGGCTCTGACCAGGTTCTGTTACCCAGAATCCTTTGCAAACCTCAAACTTTGGCTAAAAAAACACATTTTCCTCAAATTTTAGTGACAGAAAGTTCTGAAATCAGAGAGGAGCCACAAATTTCCTTCAACCCAGCGTTCCGCCAAGTCTCCCGATAAAAATGATACCTCACTTGTGTGGGTAGGCCTAGCGCCCGCGACAGGAAATGTCCCAAAACACAACGTGGACACATCACATTTTTTCATAGAAAACAGTGCCTACCTGTGGATTTTGGCCTCTAGCTCAGCCGGCACCTGGGGAAACCTAGCAAACCAGCGCATTTTTTAACACTAGAAACCCAGGGGAATCCAAGATGGGGTGACTTGTGGGGCTCTGACCAGGTTCTGTTACCCAGAATCCTTTGCAAACCTCAAACTTTGGCTAAAAGAAAACACATTTTCCTCAGATTTTGGTGACAGAAAGTTCTGGAATCAGAGAGGAGCCACAAATTTCCTTCCACCCAGCGTTCCTCCAAGTCTCCCGATAAAAATGATACCTCACTTGTGTGGGTAGGCCTAGCGCCCGCGACAGGAAATGCCCCAAAACGCAACGTGGACCCATCACATTTTTTGAAAGAAAACAGAGGTGTTTTTTGCAAACGTGCCTACCTGTAGATTTTGGCCTCTAGCTCAGCCGGCACCTAGGTAAACCTACCAAACCTGCGCATTTTTTTAAACTAGAGACCTAGGGGAATCCAAGATCGGGTGACTTGTGGGGCTCTGACCAGGTTCTGTTACCCAAAATCCTTTGCAAAACGCAAAATTTGGCAAAAAAAACACGTTTTCCTCACATTTTGGTGACAGAAAGTTCTGGAATCAGAGAGGAGCCACAAATTTCCCTCCATCCAGCGTTCCCCCAAGTCTCCCGATAAAAATTATACCTCACTTGTGTGGGTAGGCCTAGCGCCCGCGACAGGAAATGGCCCAAAACACAACGTGGACACATCACATTTTTTGATAGAAAACAGTGCCTACCTGTGGATTTTGGCCTCTAGCTCAGCCGGCACCTGGGGAAACCTAGCAAACCAGCGCATTTTTTAAAACTAGAAACCCAGGGGAATCCAAGATGGGGTGACTTGTGGGGCTCTGACCAGGTTCTGTTACCCAGAATCCTTTGCAAACCTCAAACTTTGGCTAAAAAAACACATTTTCCTCAAATTTTGGTGACAGAAAGTTCTGAAATCAGAGAGGAGCCACAAATTTCCTTCCACCCAGCGTTCCCCCAAGTCTCCCGATAAAAATGATACCTCACTTGTGTGGGTAGGCCTAGCGCCCGCGACAGGAAATGGCCCAAAACACAACGTGGACACATCACATTTTTTCATAGAAAACAGTGCCTACCTGTGGATTTTGGCCTCCAGCTCAGCCGGCACCTGGGGAAACCTAGCAAACCAGCGCATTTTTTAAAACTAGAAACCCAGAAGAATCCAAGATGGGGTGACTTGTGGGGCTCTGACCAGGTTCTGTTACCCAGAATCCTTTGCAAACCTCAAACTTTGGCTAAAAAAACACATTTTCCTCAAATTTTTGTGACAGAAAGTTCTGAAATCAGAGAGGAGCTACAAATTTCCTTCCACCCAGCGTTCCCCCAAAACTCCCGATAAAAATGATACCTCACTTGTGTGGGTAGGCCTAGCGCCCGCGACAGGAAATGCCCCAAAACGCAACGTGGACCCATCACATTTTTTGAAAGAAAACAGAGGTGTTTTTTGCAAACGTGCCTACCTGTAGATTTTGGCCTCTAGCTCAGCCGGCACCTAGGGAAACCGACCAAACCTGTGCATTTTTTAAAACTAGAGACCTAGGGGAATCCAAGATTGGGTGACTTGTGGGGCTCTGACCAGGTTCTGTTACCCAAAATCCTTTGCAAACCACAAAATTTCGCTAAAAAAACACGTTTTCCTCATATTTTGGTGACAGAAAGTTCTGGAACCAGAGAGGAGCCACATATTTCCCTCCATCCAGCGTTCCCCCAAGTCTCCCGATAAAAATGATACCTCACTTGTGTGGGTAGGCCTAGCGCCCGCGACAGGAAATGCCCCAAAACGCAACGTGGACCCATCACATTTTTTGAAAGAAAACAGAGGTGTTTTTTGCAAACGTGCCTACCTGTAGATTTTGGCCTCTAGCTCAGCCGGCACCTAGGGAAACCTACCAAACCTGTGCATTTTTTAAAACTAGAGACCTAGCGGAATCCAAGATCGGGTGACTTGTGGGGCTCTGACCAGGTTCTGTTACCCAAAATCCTTTGCAAACCGCAAAATTTGGCTAAAAAAACACGTTTTCCTCATATTTTGGTGACAGAAAGTTCTGGAACCAGAGAGGAGCCACAAATTTCCCTCCATCCAGCGTTCCCCCAAGTTTCCCGATAAAAATGATACCTCACTTGTGTGGGTAGGCCTAGCGCCCGCGACAGGGAATGGCCCAAAACACAACGTGGAGACATCACATTTTTTCATAGAAAACAGTGCCTACCTGTGGATTTTGGCCTCTAGCTCAGCCGGCACCTGGGGAAACCTAGCAAACCAGCGCATTTTTTAACACTAGAAACCCAGGGGAATCCAAGATGGGGTGACTTGTGGGGCTCTGACCAGGTTCTGTTACCCAGAATCCTTTGCAAACCTCAAACTTTGGCTAAAAAAACACATTTTCCTCAAATTTTGGTGACAGAAAGTTCTGAAATCAGAGAGGAGACACAAATTTCCTTCCACCCAGCGTTCCCCCAAGTCTCCCGATAAAAATGATACCTCACTTGTGTGGGTAGGCCTAGCGCCCGCGACAGGAAATGCCCCAAAACGCAACGTGGACCCATCACATTTTTTGAAAGAAAACAGAGGTGTTTTTTGCAAACGTGCCTACCTGTAGATTTTGGCCTCTAGCTCAGCCGGCACCTAGGGAAACCTACCAAACCTGTGCATTTTTTAAAACTAGAGACCTAGGGGAATCCAAGATCGGGTGACTTGTGGGGCTCTGACCAGGTTCTGTTACCCAAAATCCTTTGCAAACCGCAAAATTTGGCTAAAAAAACACGTTTTCCTCATATTTTGGTGACAGAAAGTTCTGGAACCAGAGAGGAGCCACATATTTCCCTCCATCCAGCGTTCCCCCAAGTCTCCTGATAAAAATGATACCTCACTTGTGTGGGTAGGCCTAGCGCCCGCGACAGGAAATGCCCCAAAACGCAACGTGGACCCATCACATTTTTTGAAAGAAAACAGAGGTGTTTTTTGCAAATGTGCCTACCTGTAGATTTTGGCCTCTAGCTCAGCCGGCACCTAGGGAAACCTACCAAACCTGTGCATTTTTTAAAACTAGAGACCTAGGGGAATCCAAGATCGGGTGACTTGTGGGGCTCTGACCAGGTTCTGTTACCCAAAATCCTTTGCAAACCGCAAAATTTGGCTAAAAAAACACGTTTTCCTCATATTTTGGTGACAGAAAGTTCTGGAACCAGAGAGGAGCCACAAATTTCCCTCCATCCAGCGTTCCCCCAAGTCTCCCGATAAAAATGATACCTCACTTGTGTGGGTAGGCCTAGCGCCCGCGACAGGAAATGGCCCAAAACACAACGTGGACACATCACATTTTTTCATAGAAAACAGTGCCTACCTGTGGATTTTGGCCTCTAGCTCAGCCGGCACCTGGGGAAACCTAGCAAACCAGCGCATTTTTTAACACTAGAAACCCAGGGGAATCCAAGATGGGGTGACTTGTGGGGCTCTGACCAGGTTCTGTTACCCAGAATCCTTTGCAAACCTCAAACTTTGGCTAAAAAAACACATTTATCTCAAATTTTGGTGACAGAAAGTTCTGAAATCAGAGAGGAGACACAAATTTCCTTCCACCCAGCGTTCCCCCAAGTCTCCCGATAAAAATGATACCTCACTTGTGTGGGTAGGCCTAGCGCCCGCGACATGAAATGCCCCAAAACGCAACTTGGACCCATCACATTTTTTTAAAGAAAACAGAGGTGTTTTTTGAAAACGTGCCTACCTGTAGATTTTGGCCTCTAGCTCAGCCGGCACCTAGGTAAACCTACCAAACCTGTGCATTTTTTTAAACTAGAGACCTAGGGGAATCCAAGATCGGGTGACTTTCTGGGGCTCTGACCAGGTTCTGTTACCCAAACTCCTTTGCAAAACGCAAAATTTGGCTAAAAAAACACGTTTTCCTCACATTTTGGTGAAATAAAGTTCTGGAATCAGAGGGGAGCCACAAATTTCCCTCCATCCAGCGTTCCCCCAAGTCTCCCGATAAAAATGATACCTCACTTGTGTGGGTAGGCCTAGCGCCCGCGACAGGAAATGGCCCAAAACACAATGTGGACACATCAAATTTTTTCATAGAAAACAGAGCCTACCTGTGGATTTCGGCCTCTAGCTCAGCCGGCACCTGGGGAAACCTAGCAAACCAGCGCATTTTTTAACACTAGAAACCCAGGGGAATCCAAGATGGGGTGACTTGTGGGGCTCTGACCAGGTTCTGTTACCCAGAATCCTTTGCAAACCTCAAACTTTGGCTAAAAAAAAACACATTTTCCTCAAATTTTGGTGACAGAAAGTTCTGGAATCAGAGAGGAGCCACAAATTTCCTTCCACCCAGCGTTCCTCCAAGTCTCCCGATAAAAATGATACCTCACTTGTGTGGGTAGGCCTAGCGCCCGCGACAGGAAATGCCCCAAAACGCAACGTGGACCCATCACATTTTTTTAAAGAAAACAGAGGTGTTTTTTTCAAACGTGCCTACCTGTAGATTTTGGCCTCTAGCTCAGCCAGCACCTAGGTAAACCTACCAAACCTGTGCATTTTTTTAAACTAGAGACCTAGGGGAATCCAAGATCGGGTGACTTGTGGGGCTCTGACCAGGTTCTGTTACCCAAAATCCTTTGCAAAACGCAAAATTTGGCAAAAAAAACACTTTTTCCTCACATTTTGGTGTCAGAAAGTTCTGGAATCAGAGGAGCCACAAATTTCCCTCCATCCAGCGTTCCCCCAAGTCTCCCGATAAAAATGATACCTCACTTGTGTGGGTAGGCCTAGCGCCCGCGACAGGAAATGGCCCAAAACACAACGTTGACACATCACATTTTTCATAGAAAACAGTGCCTACCTGTGGATTTTGGCCTCTAGCTCAGCCGGCACCTGGGGAAACCTAGCAAACCAGCGCATTTTTTAAAACTAGAAACCCAGAGGAATCCAAGATGGGGTGACTTGTGGGGCTCTGACCAGGTTCTGTTACCCAGAATCCTTTGCAAACCTCAAACTTTGGCTAAAAAAACACATTTTCCTCAAATTTTGGTGACAGAAAGTTCTGAAATCAGAGAGGAGCCACAAATTTCCTTACACCCAGCGTTCCCCCAAGTCTCCCGATAAACATTATACCTCACTTGTGTGGGTAGGCCTAGCGCCCGCAACAGGAAATGCCCCAAAACGCAACGTGGACCCATCACATTTTTTGAAAGAAAACAGAGGTGTTTTTTGCAAACGTGCCCACCTGTAGATTTTGGCCTCTAGCTCAGCCGGCACCTAAGTAAACCTACCAAACCTGTGCATTTTTTTAAACTAGAGACCTAGGGGAATCCAAGATCGGGTGACTTTCTGGGGCTCTGACCAGGTTCTGTTACCCAAAATCCTTTGCAATCCGCAAAATTTGGCTAAAAAAACACGTTTTCCTCACATTTTGGTGACAGAAAGTTCTGGAACCAGAGAGGAGCCACAAATTTCCCTCCATCCAGCGTTCCCCCAAGTCTCCCGATAAAAATGATACCTCACTTGTGTGGGTAGGCCTAGCGCCCGCGACAGGAAATGTCCCAAAACACAACGTGGACACATCACATTTTTTCATAGAAAACAGTGCCTACCTGTGGATTTTGGCCTCTAGCTCAGCCGGCACCTGGGGAAACCTAGCAAACCAGCGCATTTTTTAACACTAGAAACCCAGGGGAATCCAAGATGGGGTGACTTGTGGGGCTCTGACCAGGTTCTGTTACCCAGAATCCTTTGCAAACCTCAAACTTTGGCTAAAAGAAAACACATTTTCCTCAGATTTTGGTGACAGAAAGTTCTGGAATCAGAGAGGAGCCACAAATTTCCTTCCACCCAGCGTTCCTCCAAGTCTCCCGATAAAAATGATACCTCACTTGTGTGGGTAGGCCTAGCGCCCGCGACAGGAAATGCCCCAAAACGCAACGTGGACCCATCACATTTTTTGAAAGAAAACAGAGGTGTTTTTTGCAAACGTGCCTACCTGTAGATTTTGGCCTCTAGCTCAGCCGGCACCTAGGTAAACCTACCAAACCTGCGCATTTTTTTAAACTAGAGACCTAGGGGAATCCAAGATCGGGTGACTTGTGGGGCTCTGACCAGGTTCTGTTACCCAAAATCCTTTGCAAAACGCAAAATTTGGCAAAAAAAACACGTTTTCCTCACATTTTGGTGACAGAAAGTTCTGGAATCAGAGAGGAGCCACAAATTTCCCTCCATCCAGCGTTCCCCCAAGTCTCCCGATAAAAATTATACCTCACTTGTGTGGGTAGGCCTAGCGCCCGCGACAGGAAATGGCCCAAAACACAACGTGGACACATCACATTTTTTGATAGAAAACAGTGCCTACCTGTGGATTTTGGCCTCTAGCTCAGCCGGCACCTGGGGAAACCTAGCAAACCAGCGCATTTTTTAAAACTAGAAACCCAGGGGAATCCAAGATGGGGTGACTTGTGGGGCTCTGACCAGGTTCTGTTACCCAGAATCCTTTGCAAACCTCAAACTTTGGCTAAAAAAACACATTTTCCTCAAATTTTGGTGACAGAAAGTTCTGAAATCAGAGAGGAGCCACAAATTTCCTTCCACCCAGCGTTCCCCCAAGTCTCCCGATAAAAATGATACCTCACTTGTGTGGGTAGGCCTAGCGCCCGCGACAGGAAATGGCCCAAAACACAACGTGGACACATCACATTTTTTCATAGAAAACAGTGCCTACCTGTGGATTTTGGCCTCCAGCTCAGCCGGCACCTGGGGAAACCTAGCAAACCAGCGCATTTTTTAAAACTAGAAACCCAGAAGAATCCAAGATGGGGTGACTTGTGGGGCTCTGACCAGGTTCTGTTACCCAGAATCCTTTGCAAACCTCAAACTTTGGCTAAAAAAACACATTTTCCTCAAATTTTTGTGACAGAAAGTTCTGAAATCAGAGAGGAGCTACAAATTTCCTTCCACCCAGCGTTCCCCCAAAACTCCCGATAAAAATGATACCTCACTTGTGTGGGTAGGCCTAGCGCCCGCGACAGGAAATGCCCCAAAACGCAACGTGGACCCATCACATTTTTTGAAAGAAAACAGAGGTGTTTTTTGCAAACGTGCCTACCTGTAGATTTTGGCCTCTAGCTCAGCCGGCACCTAGGGAAACCGACCAAACCTGTGCATTTTTTAAAACTAGAGACCTAGGGGAATCCAAGATTGGGTGACTTGTGGGGCTCTGACCAGGTTCTGTTACCCAAAATCCTTTGCAAACCACAAAATTTCGCTAAAAAAACACGTTTTCCTCATATTTTGGTGACAGAAAGTTCTGGAACCAGAGAGGAGCCACATATTTCCCTCCATCCAGCGTTCCCCCAAGTCTCCCGATAAAAATGATACCTCACTTGTGTGGGTAGGCCTAGCGCCCGCGACAGGAAATGCCCCAAAACGCAACGTGGACCCATCACATTTTTTGAAAGAAAACAGAGGTGTTTTTTGCAAACGTGCCTACCTGTAGATTTTGGCCTCTAGCTCAGCCGGCACCTAGGGAAACCTACCAAACCTGTGCATTTTTTAAAACTAGAGACCTAGCGGAATCCAAGATCGGGTGACTTGTGGGGCTCTGACCAGGTTCTGTTACCCAAAATCCTTTGCAAACCGCAAAATTTGGCTAAAAAAACACGTTTTCCTCATATTTTGGTGACAGAAAGTTCTGGAACCAGAGAGGAGCCACAAATTTCCCTCCATCCAGCGTTCCCCCAAGTTTCCCGATAAAAATGATACCTCACTTGTGTGGGTAGGCCTAGCGCCCGCGACAGGGAATGGCCCAAAACACAACGTGGAGACATCACATTTTTTCATAGAAAACAGTGCCTACCTGTGGATTTTGGCCTCTAGCTCAGCCGGCACCTGGGGAAACCTAGCAAACCAGCGCATTTTTTAACACTAGAAACCCAGGGGAATCCAAGATGGGGTGACTTGTGGGGCTCTGACCAGGTTCTGTTACCCAGAATCCTTTGCAAACCTCAAACTTTGGCTAAAAAAACACATTTTCCTCAAATTTTGGTGACAGAAAGTTCTGAAATCAGAGAGGAGACACAAATTTCCTTCCACCCAGCGTTCCCCCAAGTCTCCCGATAAAAATGATACCTCACTTGTGTGGGTAGGCCTAGCGCCCGCGACAGGAAATGCCCCAAAACGCAACGTGGACCCATCACATTTTTTGAAAGAAAACAGAGGTGTTTTTTGCAAACGTGCCTACCTGTAGATTTTGGCCTCTAGCTCAGCCGGCACCTAGGGAAACCTACCAAACCTGTGCATTTTTTAAAACTAGAGACCTAGGGGAATCCAAGATCGGGTGACTTGTGGGGCTCTGACCAGGTTCTGTTACCCAAAATCCTTTGCAAACCGCAAAATTTGGCTAAAAAAACACGTTTTCCTCATATTTTGGTGACAGAAAGTTCTGGAACCAGAGAGGAGCCACATATTTCCCTCCATCCAGCGTTCCCCCAAGTCTCCTGATAAAAATGATACCTCACTTGTGTGGGTAGGCCTAGCGCCCGCGACAGGAAATGCCCCAAAACGCAACGTGGACCCATCACATTTTTTGAAAGAAAACAGAGGTGTTTTTTGCAAATGTGCCTACCTGTAGATTTTGGCCTCTAGCTCAGCCGGCACCTAGGGAAACCTACCAAACCTGTGCATTTTTTAAAACTAGAGACCTAGGGGAATCCAAGATCGGGTGACTTGTGGGGCTCTGACCAGGTTCTGTTACCCAAAATCCTTTGCAAACCGCAAAATTTGGCTAAAAAAACACGTTTTCCTCATATTTTGGTGACAGAAAGTTCTGGAACCAGAGAGGAGCCACAAATTTCCCTCCATCCAGCGTTCCCCCAAGTCTCCCGATAAAAATGATACCTCACTTGTGTGGGTAGGCCTAGCGCCCGCGACAGGAAATGGCCCAAAACACAACGTGGACACATCACATTTTTTCATAGAAAACAGTGCCTACCTGTGGATTTTGGCCTCTAGCTCAGCCGGCACCTGGGGAAACCTAGCAAACCAGCGCATTTTTTAACACTAGAAACCCAGGGGAATCCAAGATGGGGTGACTTGTGGGGCTCTGACCAGGTTCTGTTACCCAGAATCCTTTGCAAACCTCAAACTTTGGCTAAAAAAACACATTTATCTCAAATTTTGGTGACAGAAAGTTCTGAAATCAGAGAGGAGACACAAATTTCCTTCCACCCAGCGTTCCCCCAAGTCTCCCGATAAAAATGATACCTCACTTGTGTGGGTAGGCCTAGCGCCCGCGACATGAAATGCCCCAAAACGCAACTTGGACCCATCACATTTTTTTAAAGAAAACAGAGGTGTTTTTTGAAAACGTGCCTACCTGTAGATTTTGGCCTCTAGCTCAGCCGGCACCTAGGTAAACCTACCAAACCTGTGCATTTTTTTAAACTAGAGACCTAGGGGAATCCAAGATCGGGTGACTTTCTGGGGCTCTGACCAGGTTCTGTTACCCAAACTCCTTTGCAAAACGCAAAATTTGGCTAAAAAAACACGTTTTCCTCACATTTTGGTGAAATAAAGTTCTGGAATCAGAGGGGAGCCACAAATTTCCCTCCATCCAGCGTTCCCCCAAGTCTCCCGATAAAAATGATACCTCACTTGTGTGGGTAGGCCTAGCGCCCGCGACAGGAAATGGCCCAAAACACAATGTGGACACATCAAATTTTTTCATAGAAAACAGAGCCTACCTGTGGATTTCGGCCTCTAGCTCAGCCGGCACCTGGGGAAACCTAGCAAACCAGCGCATTTTTTAACACTAGAAACCCAGGGGAATCCAAGATGGGGTGACTTGTGGGGCTCTGACCAGGTTCTGTTACCCAGAATCCTTTGCAAACCTCAAACTTTGGCTAAAAAAAAACACATTTTCCTCAAATTTTGGTGACAGAAAGTTCTGGAATCAGAGAGGAGCCACAAATTTCCTTCCACCCAGCGTTCCTCCAAGTCTCCCGATAAAAATGATACCTCACTTGTGTGGGTAGGCCTAGCGCCCGCGACAGGAAATGCCCCAAAACGCAACGTGGACCCATCACATTTTTTTAAAGAAAACAGAGGTGTTTTTTTCAAACGTGCCTACCTGTAGATTTTGGCCTCTAGCTCAGCCAGCACCTAGGTAAACCTACCAAACCTGTGCATTTTTTTAAACTAGAGACCTAGGGGAATCCAAGATCGGGTGACTTGTGGGGCTCTGACCAGGTTCTGTTACCCAAAATCCTTTGCAAAACGCAAAATTTGGCAAAAAAAACACTTTTTCCTCACATTTTGGTGTCAGAAAGTTCTGGAATCAGAGGAGCCACAAATTTCCCTCCATCCAGCGTTCCCCCAAGTCTCCCGATAAAAATGATACCTCACTTGTGTGGGTAGGCCTAGCGCCCGCGACAGGAAATGGCCCAAAACACAACGTTGACACATCACATTTTTCATAGAAAACAGTGCCTACCTGTGGATTTTGGCCTCTAGCTCAGCCGGCACCTGGGGAAACCTAGCAAACCAGCGCATTTTTTAAAACTAGAAACCCAGAGGAATCCAAGATGGGGTGACTTGTGGGGCTCTGACCAGGTTCTGTTACCCAGAATCCTTTGCAAACCTCAAACTTTGGCTAAAAAAACACATTTTCCTCAAATTTTGGTGACAGAAAGTTCTGAAATCAGAGAGGAGCCACAAATTTCCTTACACCCAGCGTTCCCCCAAGTCTCCCGATAAACATTATACCTCACTTGTGTGGGTAGGCCTAGCGCCCGCGACAGGAAATACCCCAAAACGCAATGTGGACCCATCACATTTTTTGAAAGAAAACAGAGGTGTTTTTTGCAAACGTGCCTACCTGTAGATTTTGGCCTCTAGCTCAGCCGGCACCTAGGGAAACCTACCAAACCTGTGCATTTTTTAAAACTAGAGACCTAGGGGAATCCAAGATCGGGTGAATTGTGGGGCTCTGACCAGGTTCTGTTACCCAAAATCCTTTGCAAACCGGAAAATTTCGCTAAAAAAACACGTTTTCCTCATATTTTGGTGACAGAAAGTTCTAGAACCAGAGAGGAGCCACATATTTCCCTCCATCCAGCGTTCCCCCAAGTCTCCCGATAAAAATGATACCTCACTTGTGTGGGTAGGCCTAGCGCCCGCGACAGGAAATGCCCCAAAACGCAACGTGGACCGAGGTGTTTTTTGCAAACGTGCCTACCTGTAGATTTTGGCCTCTAGCTCAGCCGGCACCTAGGGAAACCTACCAAACCTGTGCATTTTCTTAAACTAGAGACCTAGGGGAATCCAAGATCGGGTGACTTGTGGGGCTCTGAAACGTGCCTACCTGTAGATTTTGGCCTCTAGCTCAGCCGGCACCTAGGGAAACCTAGCAAACCTGTGCATTTTCTTAAACTAGAGACCTAGGGGAATCCAAGATCGGGTGACTTGTGGGGCTCTGACCAGGTTCTGTTACCCAAAATCCTTTGCAAACTGCAAAATTTGGCTAAAAAAACACGTTTTCCTCATATTTTGGTGAGCGAAAGTTCTGGAACCAGAGAGGAGCCACAAATTTCCCTCCATCCAGCGTTCCCCCAAGTCTCCCGATAAAAATGATACCTCACTTGTGTGGGTAGGCCTAGCGCCCGCGACAGGAAATGGCCCAAAACACAACGTGGACACATCACATTTTTTCATAGAAAACAGTGCCTACCTGTGGATTTTGGCCTCTAGCTCAGCCGGCACCTGGGGAAACCTAGCAAACCAGCGCATTTTTTAAAACTAGAAACCCAGGGGAATCCAAGATGGGGTGACTTGTGGGGTTCTGACCAGGTTCTGTTACCCAGAATCCTTTGCAAACCTCAAACTTTGGCTAAAAAAAACACATTTTCCTCAAATTTTGGTGACAGAAAGTTCTGAAATCAGAGAGGAGCCACAAATTTCCTTCCACCCAGCGTTCCCCCAAGTCTCCCGATAAAAATTATACCTCACTTGTGTGGGTAGGTCTAGCGCCCGCGACAGGAAATGCCCCAAAACGCAACGTGGACCCATCTCATTTTTTGAAAGAAAACAGAGGAGTTTTTTGCAAACGTGCCTACCTGTAGATTTTGGCCTCTAGCTCAGCCGGCATCTAGGGAAACTTACCAAACCTGTGCATTTTTTAAAACTAGAGACCTAGGGGAATCCAAGATCGGGTGACTTTTGGGGCTCTGACCAGGTTCTGTTACCCAAAATCCTTTGCAAACCGCAAAATTTCGCTAAAAAAACAAGTTTTCCTCATATTTTGGTGACAGAAAGTTCGGGAACCAGAGAGGATCCACATATTTCCCTCCATCCAGCGTTCCCCCAAGTCTCCCGATAAAAATGATACCTCACTTGTGTGGGTAGGCCTAGCGCCCGCGACAGGAAATGCCCCAAAACGCAACGTGGACCCATCACATTTTTTGAAAGAAAACAGAGGTGTTTTTTGCAAACGTGCCTACCTGTAGATTTTGGCCTCTAGCTCAGCCGGCACCTAGGGAAACCTACCAAACCTGTGCATTTTTTTAAACTAGAGACCTAGGGGAATCCAAGATCGGGTGACTTGTGGGGCTCTGACCAGGTTCTGTTACCCAAAATCCTTTGCAAAACGCAAAATTTGGCAAAAAAAACACGTTTTCCTCACATTTTGGTGACAGAAAGTTCTGGAATCAGAGAGGAGCCACAAATTTCCCTCCATCCAGCGTTCCCCCAAGTCTCCCGATAAAAATGATACCTCACTTGTGTGGGTAGGCCTAGCGCCCGCGACAGGAAATGGCCCAAAACACAACGTGGACACATCACATTTTTTCATAGAAAACAGTGCCTACCTGTGGATTTTGGCCTCTAGCTCAGCCGGCACCTGGGGAAACCTAGCAAACCAGCGCATTTTTGAAAACTAGAAACCCAGGGGAATCCAAGATGGGGTGACTTGTGGGGCTCTGACCAGGTTCTGTTACCCAGAATCCTTTGCAAACCTCAAACTTTGGCTAAAAAAAACACATTTTCCTCAAATTTTGGTGACAGAAAGTTCTGAAATCAGAGAGGAGCCACAAATTTCCTTCCACCCAGCGTTCCCCCAAGTCTCCCGATAAAAATTATACCTCACTTGTGTGGGTAGGCCTAGCGCCCGCGATAGGAAATGCCCCAAAACGCAACGTGGACCCATCACATTTTTTGAAAGAAAACAGTGGTGTTTTTTGCAAACGTGCCTACCTGTAGATTTTGGCCTCTAGCTCAGCCGGTATCTAGGGAAACCTACCAAACCTGTGCATTTTTTAAAACTAGAGACCTAGGGGAATCCAAGATCGGGTGACTTTTGGGGCTCTGACCAGGTTCTGTTACCCAAAATCCTTTGCAAACCGCAAAATTTCGCTAAAAAACCAAGTTTTCCTCATATTTTGGTGACAGAAAGTTCTGGAACCAGAGAGGATCCACATATTTCCCTCCATCCAGCGTTCCCCCAAGTCTCCCGATAAAAATGATACCTCACTTGTGTGGGTAGGCCTAGCGCCCGCGACAGGAAATGCCCCAAAACGCAACGTGGACCCATCACATTTTTTGAAAGAAAACAGAGGTGTTTTTTGCAAATGTGCCTACCTGTAGATTTTGGCCTCTAGCTCAGCCGGCACCTAGGGAAACCTACCAAACCTGTGCATTTTTTAAAACTAGAGACCTAGGGGAATCCAAGATCGGGTGACTTGTGGGGCTCTGACCAGGTTCTGTTACCCAAAATCCTTTGCAAACCGCAAAATTTGGCTAAAAAAACACGTTTTCCTCATATTTTGGTGACAGAAAGTTCTGGAACCAGAGAGGAGCCACAAATTTCCCTCCATCCAGCGTTCCCCCAAGTCTCCCGATAATAATGATACCTCACTTGTGTGGGTAGGCCTAGCGCCCGCGACAGGAAATGGCCCAAAACGCAACGTGGACCCATCACATTTTTTTAAAGAAAACAGAGGTGTTTTTTTCAAACGTGCCTACCTGTAGATTTTGGCCTCTAGCTCAGCCAGCACCTAGGTAAACCTACCAAACCTGTGCATTTTTTTAAACTAGAGACCTAGGGGAATCCAAGATCGGGTGACTTGTGGGGCTCTGACCAGGTTCTGTTACCCAAAATCCTTTGCAAAACGCAAAATTTGGCAAAAAAAACACGTTTTACTCACATTTTGGTGTCAGAAAGTTCTGGAATTAGAGGAGCCACAAATTTCCCTCCATCCAGCGTTCCCCCAAGTCTCCCGATAAAAATGATACCTCACTTGTGTGGGTAGGCCTAGCGCCCGCGACAGGAAATGGCCCAAAACACAACGTGGACACATCACATTTTTTCATAGAAAACAGTGCCTACCTGTGGATTTTGGCCTCTAGCTCAGCCGGCACCTGGGGAAACCTAGCAAACCAGCGCATTTTTTACAACTAGAAACCCAGGGGAATCCAAGATGGGGTGACTTGTGGGGCTCTGACCAGGTTCTGTTACCCAGAATCCTTTGCAAACCTCAAACTTTGGCTAAAAAAACACATTTTCCTCAAATTTTGGTGACAGAAAGTTCTGAAATCAGAGAGGAGCCACAAATTTCCTTACACCCAGCGTTCCCCCAAGTCTCCCGATAAACATTATACCTCACTTGTGTGGGTAGGCCTAGCGCCCGCGACAGGAAATACCCCAAAACGCAACGTGGACCCATCACATTTTTTGAAAGAAAACAGAGGTGTTTTTTGCAAACGTGCCTACCTGTAGATTTTGGCCTCTAGCTCAGCCGGCACCTAGGGAAACCTACCAAACCTGTGCATTTTTTAAAACTAGAGACCTAGGGGAATCCAAGATCGGGTGACTTGTGGGGCTCTGACCAGGTTCTGTTACCCAAAATCCTTTGCAAACCGGAAAATTTCGCTAAAAAAACACGTTTTCCTCATATTTTGGTGACAGAAAGTTCTAGAACCAGAGAGGAGCCACATATTTCCCTCCATCCAGCGTTCCCCCAAGTCTCCCGATAAAAATGATACCTCACTTGTGTGGGTAGGCCTAGCGCCCGCGACAGGAAATGCCCCAAAACGCAATGTGGACCCATCACATTTTTTTAAAGAAAACAGAGGTGTTTTTTGCAAACGTGCCTACCTGTAGATTTTGGCCTCTAGCTCAGCCCGCACCTAGGGAAACCTACCAAACCTGTGCATTTTTTTAAACTAGAGACCTAGGGGAATCCAAGATCGGGTGACTTGTGGGGCTCTGACCAGGTTCTGTTACCCAAAATCCTTTGCAAACTGCAAAATTTGGCTAAAAAAACACGTTTTCCTCATATTTTGGTGAGAGAAAGTTCTGGAACCAGAGAGGAGCCACAAATTTCCCTCCATCCAGCGTTCCCCCAAGTCTCCCAATAAAAATGATACCTCACTTGTGTGGGTAGGCCTAGCGCCCGCGACAGGAAATGGCCCAAAACACAACGTGGACACATCACATTTTTTCATAGAAAACAGTGCCTACCTGTGGATTTTGGCCTCTAGCTCAGCCGGGTCCTAGGGAAACCTACCAAACCTGTGCATTTTTTAAAACTAGAGACCTAGGGGAATCCAAGTTCGGGTGACTTGTGGGGCTCTGACCAGGTTCTGTTACCCAAAATCCTTTGCAAACCGCAAAATTTGGCAAAAAAAACATGTTTTCCTCACATTTTGGTGAGAGAAAGTTCTGGAATCAGAGAGGAGCCACAAATTTCCCTCCATCCAGCGTTCCCCCAAGTCTCCCGATAAAAATGATACCTCACTTGTGTGGGTAGGCCTTGCGCCCGGGACAGGAAATGGCCCAAAACACAACGTGGACACATCACATTTTTTCATAGAAAACAGTGCCTACCTGTGGATTTTGGCCTCTAGCTCAGCCGGCACCTGGGGAAACCTAGCAAACCAGGGCATTTTTTAAAACTAGAAACCCACGGGAATCCAAGATGGGGTGACTTGTGGGGCTCTGACCAGGTTCTGTTACCCAGAATCCTTTGCAAACCTCAAACTTTGGCTAAAAAAACACATTTTCCTCAAATTTTGGTGACAGAAAGTTCTGAAATCAGAGAGGAGCCACAAATTTCCTTCCACCCAACGTTCCCCCAAGTCTCCCGATAAAAATTATACCTCACTTGTGTGGGTAGGCCTAGCGCCCGCGACAGGAAATGCCCCAAAACCCAAAGTGGACCCATCACATTTTTTGAAAGAAAACAGAGGTGTTTTTTGCAAACGTGCCTACCTGTAGATTTTGGCCTCTAGCTCAGCCGGCACCTAGGGTAACCTACCAAACCTGTGCATTTTTTAAAACTAGAGACCTAGGGGAATCCAAGATCGGGTGACTTGTGGGGCTCTGACCAGGTTCTGTTACCCAAAATCCTTTGCAAACCGCAAAATTTCGCTAAAAAAACACGTTTTCCTCATATTTTGGTGACAGAAAGTTCTGGAACCAGAGAGGAGCCACATATTTCCCTCCATCCAGCGTTCCCCCAAGTCTCCCGATAAAAATGATACCTCACTTGTGTGGGTAGGCCTAGCGCCCGCAACAGGAAATGCCCCAAAACGCAACGTGGACCCATCACATTTTTTGAAAGAAAACAGTGGTGTTTTTTGCAAACGTGCCTACCTGTAGATTTTGGCCTCTAGCTCAGCCGGTATCTAGGGAAACCTACCAAACCTGTGCATTTTTTAAAACTAGAGACCTCGGGGAATCCAAGATCGGGTGACTTGTGGGGCTCTGACCAGGTTCTGTTACCCAAAATCCTTTGCAAACTGCAAAATTTGGCTAAAAAAACACGTTTTCCTCATATTTTGGTGACAGAAAGTTCTGGAACCAGAGAGGAGCCACAAATTTCCCTCCATCCAGCGTTCCCCCAAGTCTCCCGATAATAATGATACCTCACTTGTGTGGGTAGGCCTAGCGCCCGCGACAGGAAATGGCCCAAAACACAACGTGGACACATCACATTTTTTCATAGAAAACAGTGCCTGCCTGTGGATTTTGGCCTCTAGCTCAGCCGGCACCTGGGGAAACCTAGCAAACCAGCGCATTTTTTAAAACTAGAAACCCAGGGGAATCCAAGATGGGGTGACTTGTGGGGCTCTGACCAGGTTCTGTTACCAGGAATCCTTTGCAAACCTCAAACTTTGGCTAAAAAAACACATTTTCCTCAAATTTTGGTGACAGAAAGTTCTGAAATCAGAGAGGAGCCACAAATTTCCTTCCACCCAGCGTTCCCCCAAGTCTCCCGATAAAAATGATACCTCACTTGTGTGGGTAGGCCTAGCGCCCGCGACAGGAAATGCCCCAAAACGCAACGTGGACCCATCTCATTTTTTGAAAGAAAACAGAGGTGTTTTTTGCAAACGTGCCTACCTGTAGATTTTGGCCTCTAGCTCAGCCGGCACCTAGGGAAACCTACCAAACCTGTGCATTTTTTAAAACTAGAGACCTAGGGGAATCCAAGATCGGGTGACTTTTGGGGCTCTGACCAGGTTCTGTTACCCAAAATCCTTTGCAAACCGCAAAATTTCGCTAAAAAACCAAGTTTTCCTCATATTTTGGTGACAGAAAGTTCTGGAACCAGAGAGGATCCACATATTTCCCTCCATCCAGCGTTCCCCCAAGTCTCCCGATAAAAATGATACCTCACTTGTGTGGGTAGGCCTAGCGCCCGCGACAGGAAATGCCCCAAAACGCAACGTGGACCCATCACATTTTTTGAAAGAAAACAGAGGTGTTTTTTGCAAATGTGCCTACCTGTAGATTTTGGCCTCTAGCTCAGCCGGCACCTAGGGAAACCTACCAAACCTGTGCATTTTTTAAAACTAGAGACCTAGGGGAATCCAAGATCGGGTGACTTGTGGGGCTCTGACCAGGTTCTGTTACCCAAAATCCTTTGCAAACCGCAAAATTTGGCTAAAAAAACACGTTTTCCTCATATTTTGGTGACAGAAAGTTCTGGAACCAGAGAGGAGCCACAAATTTCCCTCCATCCAGCGTTCCCCCAAGTCTCCCGATAATAATGATACCTCACTTGTGTGGGTAGGCCTAGCGCCCGCGACAGGAAATGGCCCAAAACGCAACGTGGACCCATCACATTTTTTTAAAGAAAACAGAGGTGTTTTTTTCAAACGTGCCTACCTGTAGATTTTGGCCTCTAGCTCAGCCAGCACCTAGGTAAACCTACCAAACCTGTGCATTTTTTTAAACTAGAGACCTAGGGGAATCCAAGATCGGGTGACTTGTGGGGCTCTGACCAGGTTCTGTTACCCAAAATCCTTTGCAAAACGCAAAATTTGGCAAAAAAAACACGTTTTACTCACATTTTGGTGTCAGAAAGTTCTGGAATTAGAGGAGCCACAAATTTCCCTCCATCCAGCGTTCCCCCAAGTCTCCCGATAAAAATGATACCTCACTTGTGTGGGTAGGCCTAGCGCCCGCGACAGGAAATGGCCCAAAACACAACGTGGACACATCACATTTTTTCATAGAAAACAGTGCCTACCTGTGGATTTTGGCCTCTAGCTCAGCCGGCACCTGGGGAAACCTAGCAAACCAGCGCATTTTTTACAACTAGAAACCCAGGGGAATCCAAGATGGGGTGACTTGTGGGGCTCTGACCAGGTTCTGTTACCCAGAATCCTTTGCAAACCTCAAACTTTGGCTAAAAAAACACATTTTCCTCAAATTTTGGTGACAGAAAGTTCTGAAATCAGAGAGGAGCCACAAATTTCCTTACACCCAGCGTTCCCCCAAGTCTCCCGATAAACATTATACCTCACTTGTGTGGGTAGGCCTAGCGCCCGCGACAGGAAATACCCCAAAACGCAACGTGGACCCATCACATTTTTTGAAAGAAAACAGAGGTGTTTTTTGCAAACGTGCCTACCTGTAGATTTTGGCCTCTAGCTCAGCCGGCACCTAGGGAAACCTACCAAACCTGTGCATTTTTTAAAACTAGAGACCTAGGGGAATCCAAGATCGGGTGACTTGTGGGGCTCTGACCAGGTTCTGTTACCCAAAATCCTTTGCAAACCGGAAAATTTCGCTAAAAAAACACGTTTTCCTCATATTTTGGTGACAGAAAGTTCTAGAACCAGAGAGGAGCCACATATTTCCCTCCATCCAGCGTTCCCCCAAGTCTCCCGATAAAAATGATACCTCACTTGTGTGGGTAGGCCTAGCGCCCGCGACAGGAAATGCCCCAAAACGCAATGTGGACCCATCACATTTTTTTAAAGAAAACAGAGGTGTTTTTTGCAAACGTGCCTACCTGTAGATTTTGGCCTCTAGCTCAGCCCGCACCTAGGGAAACCTACCAAACCTGTGCATTTTTTTAAACTAGAGACCTAGGGGAATCCAAGATCGGGTGACTTGTGGGGCTCTGACCAGGTTCTGTTACCCAAAATCCTTTGCAAACTGCAAAATTTGGCTAAAAAAACACGTTTTCCTCATATTTTGGTGAGAGAAAGTTCTGGAACCAGAGAGGAGCCACAAATTTCCCTCCATCCAGCGTTCCCCCAAGTCTCCCAATAAAAATGATACCTCACTTGTGTGGGTAGGCCTAGCGCCCGCGACAGGAAATGGCCCAAAACACAACGTGGACACATCACATTTTTTCATAGAAAACAGTGCCTACCTGTGGATTTTGGCCTCTAGCTCAGCCGGGTCCTAGGGAAACCTACCAAACCTGTGCATTTTTTAAAACTAGAGACCTAGGGGAATCCAAGTTCGGGTGACTTGTGGGGCTCTGACCAGGTTCTGTTACCCAAAATCCTTTGCAAACCGCAAAATTTGGCAAAAAAAACATGTTTTCCTCACATTTTGGTGAGAGAAAGTTCTGGAATCAGAGAGGAGCCACAAATTTCCCTCCATCCAGCGTTCCCCCAAGTCTCCCGATAAAAATGATACCTCACTTGTGTGGGTAGGCCTTGCGCCCGGGACAGGAAATGGCCCAAAACACAACGTGGACACATCACATTTTTTCATAGAAAACAGTGCCTACCTGTGGATTTTGGCCTCTAGCTCAGCCGGCACCTGGGGAAACCTAGCAAACCAGGGCATTTTTTAAAACTAGAAACCCACGGGAATCCAAGATGGGGTGACTTGTGGGGCTCTGACCAGGTTCTGTTACCCAGAATCCTTTGCAAACCTCAAACTTTGGCTAAAAAAACACATTTTCCTCAAATTTTGGTGACAGAAAGTTCTGAAATCAGAGAGGAGCCACAAATTTCCTTCCACCCAACGTTCCCCCAAGTCTCCCGATAAAAATTATACCTCACTTGTGTGGGTAGGCCTAGCGCCCGCGACAGGAAATGCCCCAAAACCCAAAGTGGACCCATCACATTTTTTGAAAGAAAACAGAGGTGTTTTTTGCAAACGTGCCTACCTGTAGATTTTGGCCTCTAGCTCAGCCGGCACCTAGGGTAACCTACCAAACCTGTGCATTTTTTAAAACTAGAGACCTAGGGGAATCCAAGATCGGGTGACTTGTGGGGCTCTGACCAGGTTCTGTTACCCAAAATCCTTTGCAAACCGCAAAATTTCGCTAAAAAAACACGTTTTCCTCATATTTTGGTGACAGAAAGTTCTGGAACCAGAGAGGAGCCACATATTTCCCTCCATCCAGCGTTCCCCCAAGTCTCCCGATAAAAATGATACCTCACTTGTGTGGGTAGGCCTAGCGCCCGCAACAGGAAATGCCCCAAAACGCAACGTGGACCCATCACATTTTTTGAAAGAAAACAGTGGTGTTTTTTGCAAACGTGCCTACCTGTAGATTTTGGCCTCTAGCTCAGCCGGTATCTAGGGAAACCTACCAAACCTGTGCATTTTTTAAAACTAGAGACCTCGGGGAATCCAAGATCGGGTGACTTGTGGGGCTCTGACCAGGTTCTGTTACCCAAAATCCTTTGCAAACTGCAAAATTTGGCTAAAAAAACACGTTTTCCTCATATTTTGGTGACAGAAAGTTCTGGAACCAGAGAGGAGCCACAAATTTCCCTCCATCCAGCGTTCCCCCAAGTCTCCCGATAATAATGATACCTCACTTGTGTGGGTAGGCCTAGCGCCCGCGACAGGAAATGGCCCAAAACACAACGTGGACACATCACATTTTTTCATAGAAAACAGTGCCTGCCTGTGGATTTTGGCCTCTAGCTCAGCCGGCACCTGGGGAAACCTAGCAAACCAGCGCATTTTTTAAAACTAGAAACCCAGGGGAATCCAAGATGGGGTGACTTGTGGGGCTCTGACCAGGTTCTGTTACCAGGAATCCTTTGCAAACCTCAAACTTTGGCTAAAAAAACACATTTTCCTCAAATTTTGGTGACAGAAAGTTCTGAAATCAGAGAGGAGCCACAAATTTCCTTCCACCCAGCGTTCCCCCAAGTCTCCCGATAAAAATGATACCTCACTTGTGTGGGTAGGCCTAGCGCCCGCGACAGGAAATGCCCCAAAACGCAACGTGGACCCATCTCATTTTTTGAAAGAAAACAGAGGTGTTTTTTGCAAACGTGCCTACCTGTAGATTTTGGCCTCTAGCTCAGCCGGCACCTAGGGAAACCTACCAAACCTGTGCATTTTTTAAAACTAGAGACCTAGGGGAATCCAAGATCGGGTGACTTTTGGGGCTCTGACCAGGTTCTGTTACCCAAAATCCTTTGCAAACCGCAAAATTTCGCTAAAAAACCAAGTTTTCCTCATATTTTGGTGACAGAAAGTTCTGGAACCAGAGAGGATCCACATATTTCCCTCCATCCAGCGTTCCCCCAAGTCTCCCGATAAAAATGATACCTCACTTGTGTGGGTAGGCCTAGCGCCCGCGACAGGAAATGCCCCAAAACGCAACGTGGACCCATCACATTTTTTGAAAGAAAACAGAGGTGTTTTTTGCAAATGTGCCTACCTGTAGATTTTGGCCTCTAGCTCAGCCGGCACCTAGGGAAACCTACCAAACCTGTGCATTTTTTAAAACTAGAGACCTAGGGGAATCCAAGATCGGGTGACTTGTGGGGCTCTGACCAGGTTCTGTTACCCAAAATCCTTTGCAAACCGCAAAATTTGGCTAAAAAAACACGTTTTCCTCATATTTTGGTGACAGAAAGTTCTGGAACCAGAGAGGAGCCACAAATTTCCCTCCATCCAGCGTTCCCCCAAGTCTCCCGATAATAATGATACCTCACTTGTGTGGGTAGGCCTAGCGCCCGCGACAGGAAATGGCCCAAAACGCAACGTGGACCCATCACATTTTTTTAAAGAAAACAGAGGTGTTTTTTTCAAACGTGCCTACCTGTAGATTTTGGCCTCTAGCTCAGCCAGCACCTAGGTAAACCTACCAAACCTGTGCATTTTTTTAAACTAGAGACCTAGGGGAATCCAAGATCGGGTGACTTGTGGGGCTCTGACCAGGTTCTGTTACCCAAAATCCTTTGCAAAACGCAAAATTTGGCAAAAAAAACACGTTTTACTCACATTTTGGTGTCAGAAAGTTCTGGAATTAGAGGAGCCACAAATTTCCCTCCATCCAGCGTTCCCCCAAGTCTCCCGATAAAAATGATACCTCACTTGTGTGGGTAGGCCTAGCGCCCGCGACAGGAAATGGCCCAAAACACAACGTGGACACATCACATTTTTTCATAGAAAACAGTGCCTACCTGTGGATTTTGGCCTCTAGCTCAGCCGGCACCTGGGGAAACCTAGCAAACCAGCGCATTTTTTACAACTAGAAACCCAGGGGAATCCAAGATGGGGTGACTTGTGGGGCTCTGACCAGGTTCTGTTACCCAGAATCCTTTGCAAACCTCAAACTTTGGCTAAAAAAACACATTTTCCTCAAATTTTGGTGACAGAAAGTTCTGAAATCAGAGAGGAGCCACAAATTTCCTTACACCCAGCGTTCCCCCAAGTCTCCCGATAAACATTATACCTCACTTGTGTGGGTAGGCCTAGCGCCCGCGACAGGAAATACCCCAAAACGCAACGTGGACCCATCACATTTTTTGAAAGAAAACAGAGGTGTTTTTTGCAAACGTGCCTACCTGTAGATTTTGGCCTCTAGCTCAGCCGGCACCTAGGGAAACCTACCAAACCTGTGCATTTTTTAAAACTAGAGACCTAGGGGAATCCAAGATCGGGTGACTTGTGGGGCTCTGACCAGGTTCTGTTACCCAAAATCCTTTGCAAACCGGAAAATTTCGCTAAAAAAACACGTTTTCCTCATATTTTGGTGACAGAAAGTTCTAGAACCAGAGAGGAGCCACATATTTCCCTCCATCCAGCGTTCCCCCAAGTCTCCCGATAAAAATGATACCTCACTTGTGTGGGTAGGCCTAGCGCCCGCGACAGGAAATGCCCCAAAACGCAATGTGGACCCATCACATTTTTTTAAAGAAAACAGAGGTGTTTTTTGCAAACGTGCCTACCTGTAGATTTTGGCCTCTAGCTCAGCCCGCACCTAGGGAAACCTACCAAACCTGTGCATTTTTTTAAACTAGAGACCTAGGGGAATCCAAGATCGGGTGACTTGTGGGGCTCTGACCAGGTTCTGTTACCCAAAATCCTTTGCAAACTGCAAAATTTGGCTAAAAAAACACGTTTTCCTCATATTTTGGTGAGAGAAAGTTCTGGAACCAGAGAGGAGCCACAAATTTCCCTCCATCCAGCGTTCCCCCAAGTCTCCCAATAAAAATGATACCTCACTTGTGTGGGTAGGCCTAGCGCCCGCGACAGGAAATGGCCCAAAACACAACGTGGACACATCACATTTTTTCATAGAAAACAGTGCCTACCTGTGGATTTTGGCCTCTAGCTCAGCCGGGTCCTAGGGAAACCTACCAAACCTGTGCATTTTTTAAAACTAGAGACCTAGGGGAATCCAAGTTCGGGTGACTTGTGGGGCTCTGACCAGGTTCTGTTACCCAAAATCCTTTGCAAACCGCAAAATTTGGCAAAAAAAACATGTTTTCCTCACATTTTGGTGAGAGAAAGTTCTAGAATCAGAGAGGAGCCACAAATTTCCCTCCATCCAGCGTTCCCCCAAGTCTCCCGATAAAAATGATACCTCACTTGTGTGGGTAGGCCTTGCGCCCGGGACAGGAAATGGCCCAAAACACAACGTGGACACATCACATTTTTTCATAGAAAACAGTGCCTACCTGTGGATTTTGGCCTCTAGCTCAGCCGGCACCTGGGGAAACCTAGCAAACCAGGGCATTTTTTAAAACTAGAAACCCACGGGAATCCAAGATGGGGTGACTTGTGGGGCTCTGACCAGGTTCTGTTACCCAGAATCCTTTGCAAACCTCAAACTTTGGCTAAAAAAACACATTTTCCTCAAATTTTGGTGACAGAAAGTTCTGAAATCAGAGAGGAGCCACAAATTTCCTTCCACCCAACGTTCCCCCAAGTCTCCCGATAAAAATTATACCTCACTTGTGTGGGTAGGCCTAGCGCCCGCGACAGGAAATGCCCCAAAACCCAAAGTGGACCCATCACATTTTTTGAAAGAAAACAGAGGTGTTTTTTGCAAACGTGCCTACCTGTAGATTTTGGCCTCTAGCTCAGCCGGCACCTAGGGTAACCTACCAAACCTGTGCATTTTTTAAAACTAGAGACCTAGGGGAATCCAAGATCGGGTGACTTGTGGGGCTCTGACCAGGTTCTGTTACCCAAAATCCTTTGCAAACCGCAAAATTTTGCTAAAAAAACACGTTTTCCTCATATTTTGGTGACAGAAAGTTCTGGAACCAGAGAGGAGCCACATATTTCCCTCCATCCAGCGTTCCCCCAAGTCTCCCGATAAAAATGATACCTCACTTGTGTGGGTAGGCCTAGCGCCCGCAACAGGAAATGCCCCAAAACGCAACGTGGACCCATCACATTTTTTGAAAGAAAACAGTGGTGTTTTTTGCAAACGTGCCTACCTGTAGATTTTGGCCTCTAGCTCAGCCGGTATCTAGGGAAACCTACCAAACCTGTGCATTTTTTAAAACTAGAGACCTCGGGGAATCCAAGATCGGGTGACTTGTGGGGCTCTGACCAGGTTCTGTTACCCAAAATCCTTTGCAAACTGCAAAATTTGGCTAAAAAAACACGTTTTCCTCATATTTTGGTGACAGAAAGTTCTGGAACCAGAGAGGAGCCACAAATTTCCCTCCATCCAGCGTTCCCCCAAGTCTCCCGATAATAATGATACCTCACTTGTGTGGGTAGGCCTAGCGCCCGCGACAGGAAATGGCCCAAAACACAACGTGGACACATCACATTTTTTCATAGAAAACAGTGCCTGCCTGTGGATTTTGGCCTCTAGCTCAGCCGGCACCTGGGGAAACCTAGCAAACCAGCGCATTTTTTAAAACTAGAAACCCAGGGGAATCCAAGATGGGGTGACTTGTGGGGCTCTGACCAGGTTCTGTTACCAGGAATCCTTTGCAAACCTCAAACTTTGGCTAAAAAAACACATTTTCCTCAAATTTTGGTGACAGAAAGTTCTGAAATCAGAGAGGAGCCACAAATTTCCTTCCACCCAGCGTTCCCCCAAGTCTCCCGATAAAAATGATACCTCACTTGTGTGGGTAGGCCTAGCGCCCGCGACAGGAAATGCCCCAAAACGCAACGTGGACCCATCTCATTTTTTGAAAGAAAACAGAGGTGTTTTTTGCAAACGTGCCTACCTGTAGATTTTGGCCTCTAGCTCAGCCGGCACCTAGGGAAACCTACCAAACCTGTGCATTTTTTAAAACTAGAGACCTAGGGGAATCCAAGATCGGGTGACTTGTGGGGCTCTGACCAGGTTCTGTTACCCAACATCCTTTGCAAACCGCAAAATTTGGCTAAAAAAACACGTTTTCCTCATATTTTGGTGACAGAAAGTTCTGGAACCAGAGAAGAGCCACAAATTTCCCTCCATCCAGCGTTCCCCCAAGTCTCCCGATAAAAATGATACCTCACTTGTGTGGGTAGGCCTAGCGCCCGCGACAGGAAATGGCCCAAAACACAACGTGGACACATCACATTTTTTCATAGAAAACAGTGCCTATCTGTGGATTTTGGCCTCTAGCTCAGCCGGCACCTGGGGAAACCTAGCAAACCAGCGCATTTTTTAACACTAGAAACCCAGGGGAATCCAAGATGGAGTGACTTGTGGGGGTCTGACCAGGTTCTGTTACCCAGAATCCTTTGCAAACCTCAAACTTTGGCTAAAAAAAACACATTTTCCTCAAATTTTGGTGACAGAAAGTTCTGAAATCAGAGAGGAGCCACAAATTTCCTTCCACCCAGCGTTCCCCCAAGTCTCCCGATAAAAATGATACCTCACTTGTGTGGGTAGGCCTAGCGCCCGCAACAGGAAATGCCCCAAAACGCAACGTGGACCCATCACATTTTTTGAAAGAAAACAGAGGTGTTTTTTGCAAACGTGCCCACCTGTAGATTTTGGCCTCTAGCTCAGCCGGCACCTAAGTAAACCTACCAAACCTGTGCATTTTTTTAAACTAGAGACCTAGGGGAATCCAAGATCGGGTGACTTTCTGGGGCTCTGACCAGGTTCTGTTACCCAAAATCCTTTGCAATCCGCAAAATTTGGCTAAAAAAACACGTTTTCCTCACATTTTGGTGACAGAAAGTTCTGGAACCAGAGAGGAGCCACAAATTTCCCTCCATCCAGCGTTCCCCCAAGTCTCCCGATAAAAATGATACCTCACTTGTGTGGGTAGGCCTAGCGCCCGCGACAGGAAATGGCCCAAAACACAACGTGGACACATCACATTTTTTCATAGAAAACAGTGCCTACCTGTGGATTTTGGCCTCTAGCTCAGCCGGCACCTGGGGAAACCTAGCAAACCAGCGCATTTTTTAACACTAGAAACCCAGGGGAATCCAAGATGGGGTGACTTGTGGGGCTCTGACCAGGTTCTGTTACCCAGAATCCTTTGCAAACCTCAAACTTTCGCTAAAAAAAACACATTTTCCTCAAATTTTGGTGATAGAAAGTTCTGGAATCAGAGAGGAGCCACAAATTTCCTTCCACCCAGCGTTCCTCCAAGTCTCCCGATAAAAATGATACCTCACTTGTGTGGGTAGGCCTAGCGCCCGCGACAGGAAATGCCCCAAAACGCAACGTGGACCCATCACATTTTTTGAAAGAAAACAGAGGTGTTTTTTGCAAACGTGCCTACCTGTAGATTTTGGCCTCTAGCTCAGCCGGCACCTAGGTAAACCTACCAAACCTGTGCATTTTTTTAAACTAGAGACCTAGGGGAATCCAAGATCGGGTGACTTGTGGGGCTCTGACCAGGTTCTGTTACCCAAAATCCTTTGCAAAACGCAAAATTTGGCAAGAAAAAACACGTTTTCCTCACATTTTGGTGACAGAAAGTTGTGGAATCAGAGAGGAGCCACAAATTTCCCTCCATCCAGCGTTCCCCCAAGTCTCCCGATAAAAATGATACCTCACTTGTGGAGGTAGGCCTAGCGCCCGCGACAGGAAATGGCCCAAAACACAACGTGGACACATCACATTTTTTCATAGAAAACAGTGCCTACCTGTGGATTTTGGCCTCTAGCTCAGCCGGGTCCTAGGGAAACCTACCAAACCTGTGCATTTTTTAAAACTAGAGACCTAGGGGAATCCAAGTTCGGGTGACTTGTGGGGCTCTGACCAGGTTCTGTTACCCAAAATCCTTTGCAAACCGCAAAATTTGGCAAAAAAAACATGTTTTCCTCACATTTTGGTGAGAGAAAGTTCTGGAATCAGAGAGGAGCCACAAATTTCCCTCCATCCAGCGTTCCCCCAAGTCTCCCGATAAAAATGATACCTCACTTGTGTGGGTAGGCCTAGCGCCCGCGACAGGAAATGGCCCAAAACACAACGTGGACACATCACATTTTTTCATAGAAAACAGTGCCTACCTGTGGATTTTGGCCTCTAGCTCAGCCGGCACCTGGGGAAACCTAGCAAACCAGCGCATTTTTTAACACTAGAAACCCAGGGGAATCCAAGATGGGGTGACTTGTGGGGCTTTGACCAGGTTCTGTTACCCAGAATCCTTTGCAAACCTCAAACTTTGGCTAAAAAAACACATTTTCCTCAAATTTTGGTGACAGAAAGTTCTGAAATCAGAGAGGAGCCACAAATTTCCTTCCACCCAGCGTTCCCCCAAGTCTCCCGATAAAAATGATACCTCACTTGTGTGGGTAGGCCTAGCGCCCGCGACAGGAAATGCCCCAAAACGCAACGTGGACCCATCACATTTTTTGAAAGAAAACAGAGGTGTTTTTTGCAAACGTGCCTACCTGTAGATTTTGGCCTCTAGCTCAGCCGGCACCTAGGTAAGCCTACCAAACCTGTGCATTTTTTTAAACTAGAGACCTAGGGGAATCCAAGATCGGGTGACTTTCTGGGGCTCTGACCAGGTTCTGTTACCCAAAATCCTTTGCAAACCGCAAAATTTGGCTACAAAAACACGTTTTCCTCACATTTTGGTGACAGAAAGTTCTGGAATCAGAGGGGAGCCACAAATTTCCCTCCATCCAGCGTTCCCCCAAGTCTCCCGATAAAAATGATACCTCACTTGTGTGGGTAGGCCTAGCGCCCGCGACAGGAAATGGCCCAAAACACAACGTGGACACATCAAATTTTTTCATAGAAAACAGTGCCTACCTGTGGATTTTGGCCTCTAGCTCAGCCGGCACCTGGGGAAACCTAGCAAACCAGCGCATTTTTTAACACTAGAAACCCAGGGGAATCCAAGATGGGGTGACTTGTGGGGCTCTGACCAGGTTCTGTTACCCAGAATCCTTTGCAAACCTCAAACTTTGGCTAAAAAAACACATTTTCCTCAAATTTTGGTGACAGAAAGTTCTGAAATCAGTGAGGAGCAACAAATTTCCTTCCACCCAGCGTTCCCCCAAGTCTCCCGATAAAAATGATACCTCACTTGTGTGGGTAGGCCTAGCGCCCGCGACAGGAAATGCCCCAAAACACAACGTGGACCCATCACATTTTTTGAAAGAAAACAGAGGTGTTTTTTGCAAACGTGCCTACCTGTAGATTTTGGCCTCTAGCTCAGCCGGCACCTAGGTAAACCTACCAAACCTGTGCATTTTTTTAAACTAGAGACCTAGGGGAATCCAAGATCGGGTGACTTTCTGGGGCTCTGACCAGGTTCTGTTACCCAAAATCCTTTGCAAACCGCAAAATTTGGCTAAAAAACACGTTTTCCTCACATTTTGGTGACAGAAAGATCTGGAACCAGAGAGGAGCCACAAATTTCCCTCCATCCAGCGTTCCCCCAAGTCTCCCGATAAAAATGATACCTCACTTGTGTGGGTAGGCCTAGCGCCCGCGACAGGAAATGGCCCAAAACACAACGTGGAAACATCACATTTTTTCATAGAAAACAGTGCCTACCTGTGGATTTTGGCCTCTAGCTCAGCCGGCACCTGGGGAAACCTAGCAAACCAGCGCATTTTTTAACACTAGAAACCCAGGGGAATCCAAGATGGGGTGACTTGTGGGGCTCTGACCAGGTTCTGTTACCCAGAATCCTTTGCAAACCTCAAACTTTGGCTAAAAAAACACATTTTCCTCAAATTTTGGTGACAGAAAGTTCTGAAATCAGTGAGGAGCAACAAATTTCCTTCCACCCAGCGTTCCCCCAAGTCTCCCGATAAAAATGATAGCTCACTTGTGTGGGTAGGCCTAGCGCCCGCGACAGGAAATGCCCCAAAACGCAACGTGGACCCATCACATTTTTTGAAAGAAAACAGAGGTGTTTTTTGCAAACGTGCCTACCTGTAGATTTTGGCCTCTAGCTCAGCCGGCACCTAGGTAAACCTACCAAACCTGTGCATTTTTTTAAACTAGAGACCTAGGGGAATCCAAGATCGGGTGACTTTCTGGGGCTCTGACCAGGTTCTGTTACCCAAAATCCTTTGCAAACCGCAAAATTTGGCTAAAAAAACACGTTTTCCTCAAATTTTGGTGACAGAAAGATCTGGAACCAGAGAGGAGCCACAAATTTCCCTCCATCCAGCGTTCCCCCAAGTCTCCCGATAAAAATGATACCTCTCTTGTGTGGGTAGGCCTAGCGCCCGCGACAGGAAATGGCCCAAAACACAACGTGGACACATCACATTTTTTCATAGAAAACAGTGCCTACCTGTGGATTTTGGCCTCTAGCTCAGCCAGCACCTGGGGAAACCTAGCAAACCAGCGCATTTTGTAACACTAGAAACCCAGGGGAATCCAAGATGGGGTGACTTGTGGGGCTCTGACCAGGTTCTGTTACCCAGAATCCTTTGCAAACCTCAAACTTTGGCTAAAAAAACACATTTTCCTCAAATTTTGGTGACAGAAAGTTCTGAAATCAGAGAGGAGCCACAAATTTCCTTCCACCCAGCGTTCCCCCAAGTCTCCCGATAAAAATGATACCTCACTTGTGTGGGTAGGCCTAGCGCCCGCGACAGGAAATGCCCCAAAACGCAACGTGGACCCATCACATTTTTTGAAAGAAAACAGAGGTGTTTTTTGCAAACGTGCCTACCTGTAGATTTTGGCCTCTAGCTCAGCCGGCACCTAGGTAAACCTACCAAACCTGTGCATTTTTTTAAACTAGAGACCTAGGGGAATCCAAGATCGGGTGACTTTCTGGGGCTCTGACCAGGTTCTGTTACCCAAAATCCTTTGCAAACCGCAAAATTTGGCTAAAAAATCACATTTTCCTCACATTTTGGTGACAGAAAGTTCTGGAATCAGAGGGGAGCCACAAATTTCCCTCCATCCAGCGTTCCCCCAAGTCTCCCGATAAAAATGATACCTCACTTGTGTGGGTAGGCCTAGCGCCCGCGACAGGAAATGGCCCAAAACACAACGTGGACACATCACATTTTTTCATAGAAAACAGTGCCTACCTGTGGATTTTGGCCTCTAGCTCAGCCAGCACCTGGGGAAACCTAGCAAACCAGCGCATTTTTTAACACTAGAAACCCAGGGGAATCCAACATGGGGTGACTTGTGAGGCTCTGACCAGGTTCTGTTACCCAGAATCCTTTGCAAACCTCAAACTTTGGCTAAAAAAAAACACATTTTCCTCAAATTTTGGTGACAGAAAGTTCTGGAATCAGAGAGGAGCCACAAATTTCCTTCCACCCAGCGTTCCTCCAAGTCTCCCGATAAAAATGATACCTCACTTGTGTGGGTAGGCCTAGCGCCCGCGACAGGAAATGCCCCAAAACGCAACGTGGACCCATCACATTTTTTGAAAGAAAACAGAGGTGTTTTTTGCAAACGTGCCTACCTGTAGATTTTGGCCTCTAGCTCAGCCGGCACCTAGGTAAACCTACCAAACCTGTGCATTTTTTTAAGCTGGAGACCTAGGGGAATCCAAGATCGGGTGACTTTCTGGGGCTCTGACCAGGTTCTGTTACCCAAAATCCTTTGCAAACCGCAAAATTTGGCTAAAAAAACACATTTTCCTCAAATTTTGGTGACAGAAAGATCTGGAACCAGAGAGGAGCCACAAATTTCCCTCCATCCAGCGTTCCCCCAAGTCTCCCGATAAAAATGATACCTCACTTGTGTGGGTAGGCCTAGCGCCCGCGACAGGAAATGGCCCAAAATACAACGTGGACACATCACATTTTTTCATAGAAAACAGTGCCTACCTGTGGATTTTGGCCTCTAGCTCAGCCAGCACCTGGGGAAACCTAGCAAACCAGCGCATTTTTTAACACTAGAAACCCAGGGGAATCCAAGATGGGGTGACTTGTGGGGCTCTGACCAGGTTCTGTTACCCAACATCCTTTGCAAACCGCAAAATTTGGCTAAAAAAACACGTTTTCCTCATATTTTGGTGACAGAAAGTTCTGGAACCAGAGAAGAGCCACAAATTTCCCTCCATCCAGCGTTCCCCCAAGTCTCCCGATAAAAATGATACCTCACTTGTGTGGGTAGGCCTAGCGCCCGCGACAGGAAATGGCCCAAAACACAACGTGGACACATCACATTTTTTCATAGAAAACAGTGCCTATCTGTGGATTTTGGCCTCTAGCTCAGCCGGCACCTGGGGAAACCTAGCAAACCAGCGCATTTTTTAACACTAGAAACCCAGGGGAATCCAAGATGGAGTGACTTGTGGGGGTCTGACCAGGTTCTGTTACCCAGAATCCTTTGCAAACCTCAAACTTTGGCTAAAAAAAACACATTTTCCTCAAATTTTGGTGACAGAAAGTTCTGAAATCAGAGAGGAGCCACAAATTTCCTTCCACCCAGCGTTCCCCCAAGTCTCCCGATAAAAATGATACCTCACTTGTGTGGGTAGGCCTAGCGCCCGCAACAGGAAATGCCCCAAAACGCAACGTGGACCCATCACATTTTTTGAAAGAAAACAGAGGTGTTTTTTGCAAACGTGCCCACCTGTAGATTTTGGCCTCTAGCTCAGCCGGCACCTAAGTAAACCTACCAAACCTGTGCATTTTTTTAAACTAGAGACCTAGGGGAATCCAAGATCGGGTGACTTTCTGGGGCTCTGACCAGGTTCTGTTACCCAAAATCCTTTGCAATCCGCAAAATTTGGCTAAAAAAACACGTTTTCCTCACATTTTGGTGACAGAAAGTTCTGGAACCAGAGAGGAGCCACAAATTTCCCTCCATCCAGCGTTCCCCCAAGTCTCCCGATAAAAATGATACCTCACTTGTGTGGGTAGGCCTAGCGCCCGCGACAGGAAATGGCCCAAAACACAACGTGGACACATCACATTTTTTCATAGAAAACAGTGCCTACCTGTGGATTTTGGCCTCTAGCTCAGCCGGCACCTGGGGAAACCTAGCAAACCAGCGCATTTTTTAACACTAGAAACCCAGGGGAATCCAAGATGGGGTGACTTGTGGGGCTCTGACCAGGTTCTGTTACCCAGAATCCTTTGCAAACCTCAAACTTTCGCTAAAAAAAACACATTTTCCTCAAATTTTGGTGATAGAAAGTTCTGGAATCAGAGAGGAGCCACAAATTTCCTTCCACCCAGCGTTCCTCCAAGTCTCCCGATAAAAATGATACCTCACTTGTGTGGGTAGGCCTAGCGCCCGCGACAGGAAATGCCCCAAAACGCAACGTGGACCCATCACATTTTTTGAAAGAAAACAGAGGTGTTTTTTGCAAACGTGCCTACCTGTAGATTTTGGCCTCTAGCTCAGCCGGCACCTAGGTAAACCTACCAAACCTGTGCATTTTTTTAAACTAGAGACCTAGGGGAATCCAAGATCGGGTGACTTGTGGGGCTCTGACCAGGTTCTGTTACCCAAAATCCTTTGCAAAACGCAAAATTTGGCAAGAAAAAACACGTTTTCCTCACATTTTGGTGACAGAAAGTTGTGGAATCAGAGAGGAGCCACAAATTTCCCTCCATCCAGCGTTCCCCCAAGTCTCCCGATAAAAATGATACCTCACTTGTGGAGGTAGGCCTAGCGCCCGCGACAGGAAATGGCCCAAAACACAACGTGGACACATCACATTTTTTCATAGAAAACAGTGCCTACCTGTGGATTTTGGCCTCTAGCTCAGCCGGGTCCTAGGGAAACCTACCAAACCTGTGCATTTTTTAAAACTAGAGACCTAGGGGAATCCAAGTTCGGGTGACTTGTGGGGCTCTGACCAGGTTCTGTTACCCAAAATCCTTTGCAAACCGCAAAATTTGGCAAAAAAAACATGTTTTCCTCACATTTTGGTGAGAGAAAGTTCTGGAATCAGAGAGGAGCCACAAATTTCCCTCCATCCAGCGTTCCCCCAAGTCTCCCGATAAAAATGATACCTCACTTGTGTGGGTAGGCCTAGCGCCCGCGACAGGAAATGGCCCAAAACACAACGTGGACACATCACATTTTTTCATAGAAAACAGTGCCTACCTGTGGATTTTGGCCTCTAGCTCAGCCGGCACCTGGGGAAACCTAGCAAACCAGCGCATTTTTTAACACTAGAAACCCAGGGGAATCCAAGATGGGGTGACTTGTGGGGCTCTGACCAGGTTCTGTTAACCAGAATCCTTTGCAAACCTCAAACTTTGGCTAAAAAAACACATTTTCCTCAAATTTTGGTGACAGAAAGTTCTGAAATCAGAGAGGAGCCACAAATTTCCTTCCACCCAGCGTTCCCCCAAGTCTCCCGATAAAAATGATACCTCACTTGTGTGGGTAGGCCTAGCGCCCGCGACAGGAAATGCCCCAAAACGCAACGTGGACCCATCACATTTTTTGAAAGAAAACAGAGGTGTTTTTTGCAAACGTGCCTACCTGTAGATTTTGGCCTCTAGCTCAGCCGGCACCTAGGTAAGCCTACCAAACCTGTGCATTTTTTTAAACTAGAGACCTAGGGGAATCCAAGATCGGGTGACTTTCTGGGGCTCTGACCAGGTTCTGTTACCCAAAATCCTTTGCAAACCGCAAAATTTGGCTACAAAAACACGTTTTCCTCACATTTTGGTGACAGAAAGTTCTGGAATCAGAGGGGAGCCACAAATTTCCCTCCATCCAGCGTTCCCCCAAGTCTCCCGATAAAAATGATACCTCACTTGTGTGGGTAGGCCTAGCGCCCGCGACAGGAAATGGCCCAAAACACAACGTGGACACATCAAATTTTTTCATAGAAAACAGTGCCTACCTGTGGATTTTGGCCTCTAGCTCAGCCGGCACCTGGGGAAACCTAGCAAACCAGCGCATTTTTTAACACTAGAAACCCAGGGGAATCCAAGATGGGGTGACTTGTGGGGCTCTGACCAGGTTCTGTTACCCAGAATCCTTTG
This sequence comes from Pleurodeles waltl, assembly GCF_031143425.1. Lineage (NCBI taxonomy): Eukaryota > Metazoa > Chordata > Amphibia > Caudata > Salamandridae > Pleurodeles > Pleurodeles waltl. The sequence continues at coordinate 478,927,266 of NC_090449.1, read as the reverse complement.
CAAACCTCAAACTTTGGCTAAAAAAACACATTTTCCTCAAATTTTGGTGACAGAAAGTTCTGAAATCAGTGAGGAGCAACAAATTTCCTTCCACCCAGCGTTCCCCCAAGTCTCCCGATAAAAATGATACCTCACTTGTGTGGGTAGGCCTAGCGCCCGCGACAGGAAATGCCCCAAAACACAACGTGGACCCATCACATTTTTTGAAAGAAAACAGAGGTGTTTTTTGCAAACGTGCCTACCTGTAGATTTTGGCCTCTAGCTCAGCCGGCACCTAGGTAAACCTACCAAACCTGTGCATTTTTTTAAACTAGAGACCTAGGGGAATCCAAGATCGGGTGACTTTCTGGGGCTCTGACCAGGTTCTGTTACCCAAAATCCTTTGCAAACCGCAAAATTTGGCTAAAAAAACACGTTTTCCTCACATTTTGGTGACAGAAAGATCTGGAACCAGAGAGGAGCCACAAATTTCCCTCCATCCAGCGTTCCCCCAAGTCTCCCGATAAAAATGATACCTCTCTTGTGTGGGTAGGCCTAGCGCCCGCGACAGGAAATGGCCCAAAACACAACGTGGACACATCAAATTTTTTCATAGAAAACAGTGCCTACCTGTGGATTTTGGCCTCTAGCTCAGCCAGCACCTGGGGAAACCTAGCAAACCAGCGCATTTTTTAACACTAGAAACCCAGGGGAATCCAAGATGGGGTGACTTGTGGGGCTCTGACCAGGTTCTGTTACCCAGAATCCTTTGCAAACCTCAAACTTTGGCTAAAAAAACACATTTTCCTCAAATTTTGGTGACAGAAAGTTCTGAAATCAGAGAGGAGCCACAAATTTCCTTCCACCCAGCGTTCCCCCAAGTCTCCCGATAAAAATGATACCTCACTTGTGTGGGTAGGCCTAGCGCCCGCGACAGGAAATGCCCCAAAACGCAACGTGGACCCATCACATTTTTTGAAAGAAAACAGAGGTGTTTTTTGCAAACGTGCCTACCTGTAGATTTTGGCCTCTAGCTCAGCCGGCACCTAGGTAAACCTACCAAACCTGTGCATTTTTTTAAACTAGAGACCTAGGGGAATCCAAGATCGGGTGACTTTCTGGGGCTCTGACCAGGTTCTGTTACCCAAAATCCTTTGCAAACCGCAAAATTTGGCTAAAAAATCACATTTTCCTCACATTTTGGTGACAGAAAGTTCTGGAATCAGAGGGGAGCCACAAATTTCCCTCCATCCAGCGTTCCCCCAAGTCTCCCGATAAAAATGATACCTCACTTGTGTGGGTAGGCCTAGCGCCCGCGACAGGAAATGGCCCAAAACACAACGTGGACACATCACATTTTTTCATAGAAAACAGTGCCTACCTGTGGATTTTGGCCTCTAGCTCAGCCAGCACCTGGGGAAACCTAGCAAACCAGCGCATTTTTTAACACTAGAAACCCAGGGGAATCCAACATGGGGTGACTTGTGAGGCTCTGACCAGGTTCTGTTACCCAGAATCCTTTGCAAACCTCAAACTTTGGCTAAAAAAAAACACATTTTCCTCAAATTTTGGTGACAGAAAGTTCTGGAATCAGAGAGGAGCCACAAATTTCCTTCCACCCAGCGTTCCTCCAAGTCTCCCGATAAAAATGATACCTCACTTGTGTGGGTAGGCCTAGCGCCCGCGACAGGAAATGCCCCAAAACGCAACGTGGACCCATCACATTTTTTGAAAGAAAACAGAGGTGTTTTTTGCAAACGTGCCTACCTGTAGATTTTGGCCTCTAGCTCAGCCGGCACCTAGGTAAACCTACCAAACCTGTGCATTTTTTTAAGCTGGAGACCTAGGGGAATCCAAGATCGGGTGACTTTCTGGGGCTCTGACCAGGTTCTGTTACCCAAAATCCTTTGCAAACCGCAAAATTTGGCTAAAAAAACACGTTTTCCTCAAATTTTGGTGACAGAAAGATCTGGAACCAGAGAGGAGCCACAAATTTCCCTCCATCCAGCGTTCCCCCAAGTCTCCCGATAAAAATGATACCTCACTTGTGTGGGTAGGCCTAGCGCCCGCGACAGGAAATGGCCCAAAACACAACGTGGACACATCACATTTTTTCATAGAAAACAGTGCCTACCTGTGGATTTTGGCCTCTAGCTCAGCCGGCACCTGGGGAAACCTAGCAAACCAGCGCATTTTTTAACACTAGAAACCCAGGGGAATCCAAGATGGGGTGACTTGTGGGGCTCTGACCAGGTTCTGTTACCCAGAATCCTTTGCAAACCTCAAACTTTGGCTAAAAAAACACATTTTCCTCATATTTTGGTGACAGAAAGTTCTGGAACCAGAGAGGAGCCACAAATTTCCCTCCATCCAGCGTTCCCCCAAGTCTCCCGATAAAAATGATACCTCACTTGTGTGGGTAGGCCTAGCGCCCGCGACAGGAAATGGCCCAAAACACAACGTGGACACATCACATTTTTTCATAGAAAACAGTGCCTACCTGTGGATTTTGGCCTCTAGCTCAGCCGGCACCTGGGGAAACCTAGCAAACCAGCGCATTTTTTAACACTAGAAACCCAGGGGAATCCAAGATGGGGTGACTTGTGGGGCTCTGACCAGGTTCTGTTACCCAGAATCCTTTGCAAACCTCAAACTTTGGCTAAAAAAACACATTTATCTCAAATTTTGGTGACAGAAAGTTCTGAAATCAGAGAGGAGACACAAATTTCCTTCCACCCAGCGTTCCCCCAAGTCTCCCGATAAAAATGATACCTCACTTGTGTGGGTAGGCCTAGCGCCCGCGACATGAAGTGCCCCAAAACGCAACGTGGACCCATCACATTTTTTTAAAGAAAACAGAGGTGTTTTTTGAAAACGTGCCTACCTGTAGATTTTGGCCTCTAGCTCAGCCGGCACCTAGGTAAACCTACCAAACCTGTGCATTTTTTTAAACTAGAGACCTAGGGGAATCCAAGATCGGGTGACTTTCTGGGGCTCTGACCAGGTTCTGTTACCCAAACTCCTTTGCAAAACGCAAAATTTGGCTAAAAAAACACGTTTTCCTCACATTTTGGTGAAAGAAAGTTCTGGAATCAGAGGGGAGCCACAAATTTCCCTCCATCCAGCGTTCCCCCAAGTCTCCCGATAAAAATGATACCTCACTTGTGTGGGTAGGCCTAGCGCCCGCGACAGGAAATGGCCCAAAACACAACGTGGACACATCAAATTTTTTCATAGAAAACAGAGCCTACCTGTGGATTTCGGCCTCTAGCTCAGCCGGCACCTGGGGAAACCTAGCAAACCAGCGCATTTTTTAACACTAGAAACCCAGGGGAATCCAAGATGGGGTGACTTGTGGGGCTCTGACCAGGTTCTGTTACCCAGAATCCTTTGCAAACCTCAAACTTTGGCTAAAAAAAACAAATTTTCCTCAAATTTTGGTGACAGAAAGTTCTGGAATCAGAGAGGAGCCACAAATTTCCTTCCACCCAGCGTTCCTCCAAGTCTCCCGATAAAAATGATACCTCACTTGTGTGGGTAGGCCTAGCGCCCGCGACAGGAAATGCCCCAAAACGCAACGTGGACCCATCACATTTTTTTAAAGAAAACAGAGGTGTTTTTTTCAAACGTGCCTACCTGTAGATTTTGGCCTCTAGCTCAGCCAGCACCTAGGTAAACCTACCAAACCTGTGCATTTTTTTAAACTAGAGACCTAGGGGAATCCAAGATCGGGTGACTTGTGGGGCTCTGACCAGGTTCTGTTACCCAAAATCCTTTGCAAAACGCAAAATTTGGCAAAAAAAACACTTTTTCCTCACATTTTGGTGTCAGAAAGTTCTGGAATCAGAGGAGCCACAAATTTCCCTCCATCCAGCGTTCCCCCAAGTCTCCCGATAAAAATGATACCTCACTTGTGTGGGTAGGCCTAGCGCCCGCGACAGGAAATGGCCCAAAACACAACGTTGACACATCACATTTTTTCATAGAAAACAGTGCCTACCTGTGGATTTTGGCCTCTAGCTCAGCCGGCACCTGGGGAAACCTAGCAAACCAGCGCATTTTTTAAAACTAGAAACCCAGAGGAATCCAAGATGGGGTGACTTGTGGGGCTCTGACCAGGTTCTGTTACCCAGAATCCTTTGCAAACCTCAAACTTTGGCTAAAAAAACACATTTTCCTCAAATTTTGGTGACAGAAAGTTCTGAAATCAGAGAGGAGCCACAAATTTCCTTACACCCAGCGTTCCCCCAAGTCTCCCGATAAACATTATACCTCATTTGTGTGGGTAGGCCTAGCGCCCGCGACAGGAAATACCCCAAAACGCAATGTGGACCCATCACATTTTTTGAAAGAAAACAGAGGTGTTTTTTGCAAACGTGCCTACCTGTAGATTTTGGCCTCTAGCTCAGCCGGCACCTAGGGAAACCTACCAAACCTGTGCATTTTTTAAAACTAGAGACCTAGGGGAATCCAAGATCGGGTGAATTGTGGGGCTCTGACCAGGTTCTGTTACCCAAAATCCTTTGCAAACCGGAAAATTTCGCTAAAAAAACACGTTTTCCTCATATTTTGGTGACAGAAAGTTCTAGAACCAGAGAGGAGCCACATATTTCCCTCCATCCAGCGTTCCCCCAAGTCTCCCGATAAAAATGATACCTCACTTGTGTGGGTAGGCCTAGCGCCCGCGACAGGAAATGCCCCAAAACGCAACGTGGACCCATCACATTTTTTGAAAGAAAACAGAGGTGTTTTTTGCAAACGTGCCTACCTGTAGATTTTGGCCTCTAGCTCAGCCGGCACCTAGGGAAACCTACCAAACCTGTGCATTTTCTTAAACTAGAGACCTAGGGGAATCCAAGATCGGGTGACTTGTGGGGCTCTGACCAGGTTCTGTTACCCAAAATCCTTTGCAAACTGCAAAATTTGGCTAAAAAAACACGTTTTCCTCATATTTTGGTGAGAGAAAGTTCTGGAACCAGAGAGGAGCCACAAATTTCCCTCCATCCAGCGTTCCCCCAAGTCTCCCGATAAAAATGATACCTCACTTGTGTGGGTAGGCCTAGCGCCCGCGACAGGAAATGGCCCAAAACACAACGTGGACACATCACATTTTTTCATAGAAAACAGTGCCTACCTGTGGATTTTGGCCTCTAGCTCAGCCGGCACCTGGGGAAACCTAGCAAACCAGCGCATTTTTTAAAACTAGAAACCCAGGGGAATCCAAGATGGGGTGACTTGTGGGGCTCTGACCAGGTTCTGTTACCCAGAATCCTTTGCAAACCTCAAACTTTGGCTAAAAAAAACACATTTTCCTCAAATTTTGGTGACAGAAAGTTCTGAAATCAGAGAGGAGCCACAAATTTCCTTCCACCCAGCGTTCCCCCAAGTCTCCCGATAAAAATTATACCTCACTTGTGTGGGTAGGTCTAGCGCCCGCGACAGGAAATGCCCCAAAACGCAACGTGGACCCATCTCATTTTTTGAAAGAAAACAGAGGAGTTTTTTGCAAACGTGCCTACTTGTAGATTTTGGCCTCTAGCTCAGCCGGCATCTAGGGAAACTTACCAAACCTGTGCATTTTTTAAAACTAGAGACCTAGGGGAATCCAAGATCGGGTGACTTTTGGGGCTCTGACCAGGTTCTGTTACCCAAAATCCTTTGCAAACCGCAAAATTTCGCTAAAAAAACAAGTTTTCCTCATATTTTGGTGACAGAAAGTTCTGGAACCAGAGAGGATCCACATATTTCCCTCCATCCAGCGTTCCCCCAAGTCTCCCGATAAAAATGATACCTCACTTGTGTGGGTAGGCCCAGCGCCCGCGACAGGAAATGCCCCAAAACGCAACGTGGACCCATCACATTTTTTGAAAGAAAACAGAGGTGTTTTTTGCAAACGTGCCTACCTGTAGATTTTGGCCTCTAGCTCAGCCGGCACCTAGGGAAACCTACCAAACCTGTGCATTTTTTAAAACTAGAGACCTAGGGGAATCCAAGATCGGGTGACTTGTGGGGCTCTGACCAGGTTCTGTTACCCAAAATCCTTTGCAAAACGCAAAATTTGGCAAAAAAAACACGTTTTCCTCACATTTTGGTGACAGAAAGTTCTGGAATCAGAGAGGAGCCACAAATTTCCCTCCATCCAGCGTTCCCCCAAGTCTCCCGATAAAAATGATACCTCACTTGTGTGGGTAGGCCTAGCGCCCGCGACAGGAAATGGCCCAAAACACAACGTGGACACATCACATTTTTTCATAGAAAACAGTGCCTACCTGTGGATTTTGGCCTCTAGCTCAGCCGGCACCTGGGGAAACCTAGCAAACCAGCGCATTTTTGAAAACTAGAAACCCAGGGGAATCCAAGATGGGGTCACTTGTGGGGCTCTGACCAGGTTCTGTTACCCAGAATCCTTTGCAAACCTCAAACTTTGGCTAAAAAAAACACATTTTCCTCAAATTTTGGTGACAGAAAGTTCTGAAATCAGAGAGGAGCCACAAATTTCCTTCCACCCAGCGTTCCCCCAAGTCTCCCGATAAAAATTATACCTCACTTGTGTGGGTAGGCCTAGCGCCCGCGATAGGAAATGCCCCAAAACGCAACGTGGACCCATCACATTTTTTGAAAGAAAACAGTGGTGTTTTTTGCAAACGTGCCTACCTGTAGATTTTGGCCTCTAGCTCAGCCGGTATCTAGGGAAACCTACCAAACCTGTGCATTTTTTAAAACTAGAGACCTAGGGGAATCCAAGATCGGGTGACTTTTGGGGCTCTGACCAGGTTCTGTTACCCAAAATCCTTTGCAAACCGCAAAATTTCGCTAAAAAAACAAGTTTTCCTCATATTTTGGTGACAGAAAGTTCTGGAACCAGAGAGGATCCACATATTTCCCTCCATCCAGCGTTCCCCCAAGTCTCCCGATAAAAATGATACCTCACTTGTGTGGGTAGGCCTAGCGCCCGCGACAGGAAATGCCCCAAAACGCAACGTGGACCCATCACATTTTTTGAAAGAAAACAGAGGTGTTTTTTGCAAATGTGCCTACCTGTAGATTTTGGCCTCTAGCTCAGCCGGCACCTAGGGAAACCTACCAAACCTGTGCATTTTTTAAAACTAGAGACCTAGGGGAATCCAAGATGGGGTGACTTGTGGGGCTCTGACCAGGTTCTGTTACCCGAAATCCTTTGCAAACCGCAAAATTTGGCTAAAAAAACACGTTTTCCTCATATTTTGGTGACAGAAAGTTCAGGAACCAGAGAGGAGCCACAAATTTCCCTCCATCCAGCGTTCCCCCAAGTCTCCCGATAATAATGATACCTCACTTGTGTGGGTAGGCCTAGCGCCCGCGACAGGAAATGGCCCAAAACGCAACGTGGACCCATCACATTTTTTTAAAGAAAACAGAGGTGTTTTTTTCAAACGTGCCTACCTGTAGATTTTGGCCTCTAGCTCAGCCAGCACCTAGGTAAACCTACCAAACCTGTGCATTTTTTTAAACTAGAGACCTAGGGGAATCCAAGATCGGGTGACTTGTGGGGCTCTGACCAGGTTCTGTTACCCAAAATCCTTTGCAAAACGCAAAATTTGGCAAAAAAAACACGTTTTACTCACATTTTGGTGTCAGAAAGTTCTGGAATTAGAGGAGCCACAAATTTCCCTCCATCCAGCGTTCCCCCAAGTCTCCCGATAAAAATGATACCTCACTTGTGTGGGTAGGCCTAGCGCCCGCGACAGGAAATGGCCCAAAACACAACGTGGACACATCACATTTTTTCATAGAAAACAGTGCCTACCTGTGGATTTTGGCCTCTAGCTCAGCCGGCACCTGGGGAAACCTAGCAAACCAGCGCATTTTTTACAACTAGAAACCCAGGGGAATCCAAGATGGGGTGACTTGTGGGGCTCTGACCAGGTTCTGTTAACCAGAATCCTTTGCAAACCTCAAACTTTGGCTAAAAAAACACATTTTCCTCAAATTTTGGTGACAGAAAGTTCTGAAATCAGAGAGGAGCCACAAATTTCCTTACACCCAGCGTTCCCCCAAGTCTCCCGATAAACATTATACCTCACTTGTGTGGGTAGGCCTAGCGCCCGCGACAGGTAATACCCCAAAACGCAACGTGGACCCATCACATTTTTTGAAAGAAAACAGAGGTGTTTTTTGCAAACGTGCCTACCTGTAGATTTTGGCCTCTAGCTCAGCCGGCACCTAGGGAAACCTACCAAACCTGTGCATTTTTTAAAACTAGAGACCTAGGGGAATCCAAGATCGGGTGACTTGTGGGGCTCTGACCAGGTTCTGTTACCCAAAATCCTTTGCAAACCGCAAAATTTCGCTAAAAAAACACGTTTTCCTCATATTTTGGTGACAGAAAGTTCTAGAACCAGAGAGGAGCCACATATTTCCCTCCATCCAGCGTTCCCCCAAGTCTCCCGATAAAAATGATACCTCACTTGTGTGGGTAGGCCTAGCGCCCGCGACAGGAAATGCCCCAAAACGCAACGTGGACCCATCACATTTTTTTAAAGAAAACAGAGGTGTTTTTTGCAAACGTGCCTACCTGTAGATTTTGGCCTCTAGCTCAGCCGGCACCTAGGGAAACCTACCAAACCTGTGCATTTTTTTAAACTAGAGACCTAGGGGAATCCAAGATCGGGTGACTTGTGGGGCTCTGACCAGGTTCTGTTACCCAAAATCCTTTGCAAACTGCAAAATTTGGCTAAAAAAACACGTTTTCCTCATATTTTGGTGAGAGAAAGTTCTGGAACCAGAGAGGAGCCACAAATTTCCCTCCATCCAGCGTTTCCCCAAGTCTCCCGATAAAAATGATACCTCACTTGTGTGGGTAGGCCTAGCGCCCGCGACAGGAAATGGCCCAAAACACAACGTGGACACATCACATTTTTTCATAGAAAACAGTGCCTACCTGTGGATTTTGGCCTCTAGCTCAGCCGGGTCCTAGGGAAACCTACCAAACCTGTGCATTTTTTTAAACTAGAGACCTAGGGGAATCCAAGTTCGGGTGACTTGTGGGGCTCTGACCAGGTTCTGTTACCCAAAATCCTTTGCAAACCGCAAAATTTGGCAAAAAAAACATGTTTTCCTCACATTTTGGTGAGAGAAAGTTCTGGAATCAGAGAGGAGCCACAAATTTCCCTCCATCCAGCGTTCCCCCAAGTCTCCCGATAAAAATGATACCTCACTTGTGTGGGTAGGCCTAGCGCCCGCGACAGGAAATGGCCCAAAACACAACGTGGACACATCACATTTTTTCATAGAAAACAGTGCCTACCTGTGGATTTTGGCCTCTAGCTCAGCCGGCACCTGGGGAAACCTAGCAAACCAGGGCATTTTTTAAAACTAGAAACCCACGGGAATCCAAGATGGGGTGACTTGTGGGGCTCTGACCAGGTTCTGTTACCCAGAATCCTTTGCAAACCTCAAACTTTGGCTAAAAAAACACATTTTCCTCAAATTTTGGTGACAGAAAGTTCTGAAATCAGAGAGGAGCCACAAATTTCCTTCCACCCAGCGTTCCCCCAAGTCTCCCGATAAAAATTATACCTCACTTGTGTGGGTAGGCCTAGCGCCCGCGACAGGAAATGCCCCAAAACCCAACGTGGACCCATCACATTTTTTGAAAGAAAACAGAGGTGTTTTTTGCAAACGTGCCTACCTGTAGATTTTGGCCTCTAGCTCAGCCGGCACCTAGGGAAACCTACCAAACCTGTGCATTTTTTAAAACTAGTGACCTAGGGGAATCCAAGATCGGGTGACTTGTGGGGCTCTGACCAGGTTCTGTTACCCAAAATCCTTTGCAAACCGCAAAATTTCGCTAAAAAAACACGTTTTCCTCATATTTTGGTGACAGAAAGATCTGGAACCAGAGAGGAGCCACATATTTCCCTCCATCCAGCGTTCCCCCAAGTCTCCCGATAAAAATGATACCTCACTTGTGTGGGTAGGCCTAGCGCCCGCAACAGGAAATGCCCCAAAACGCAACGTGGACCCATCACATTTTTTGAAAGAAAACAGTGGTGTTTTTTGCAAACGTGCCTACCTGTAGATTTTGGCCTCTAGCTCAGCCGGTATCTAGGGAAACCTACCAAACCTGTGCATTTTTTAAAACTAGAGACCTAGGGGAATCCAAGATCGGGTGACTTGTGGGGCTCTGACCAGGTTCTGTTACCCAAAATCCTTTGCAAACTGCAAAATTTGGCTAAAAAAACACGTTTTCCTCATATTTTGGTGACAGAAAGTTCTGGAACCAGAGAGGAGCCACAAATTTCCCTCCATCCAGCGTTCCCCCAAGTCTCCCGATAATAATGATACCTCACTTGTGTGGGTAGGCCTAGCGCCCGCGACAGGAAATGGCCCAAAACACAACGTGGACACATCACATTTTTTCATAGAAAACAGTGCCTGCCTGTGGATTTTGGCCTCTAGCTCAGCCGGCACCTGGGGAAACCTAGCAAACCAGCGCATTTTTTAAAACTAGAAACCCAGGGGAATCCAAGATGGGGTGACTTGTGGGGCTCTGACCAGGTTCTGTTACCAGGAATCCTTTGCAAACCTCAAACTTTGGCTAAAAAAACACATTTTCCTCAAATTTTGGTGACAGAAAGTTCTGAAATCAGAGAGGAGCCACAAATTTCCTTCCACACAGCGTTCCCCCAAGTCTCCCGATAAAAATGATACCTCACTTGTGTGGGTAGGCCTAGCGCCCGCGACAGGAAATGCCCCAAAACGCAACGTGGACCCATCACATTTTTTTAAAGAAAACAGAGGTGTTTTTTGCAAACGTGCCTACCTGTAGATTTTGGCCTCTAGCTCAGCTGGCACCTAGGGAAACCTACCAAACCTGTGCATTTTTTAAAACTAGAGACCTAGGGGAATCCAAGATCGGGTGACTTGTGGGGCTCTGACCAGGTTCTGTTACCCAACATCCTTTGCAAACCGCAAAATTTGGCTAAAAAAACACGTTTTCCTCATATTTTGGTGACAGAAAGTTCTGGAACCAGAGAAGAGCCACAAATTTCCCTCCATCCAGCGTTCCCCCAAGTCTCCCGATAAAAATGATACCTCACTTGTGTGGGTAGGCCTAGCGCCCGCGACAGGAAATGGCCCAAAACACAACGTGGACACATCACATTTTTTCATAGAAAACAGTGCCTATCTGTGGATTTTGGCCTCTAGCTCAGCCGGCACCTGGGGAAACCTAGCAAACCAGCGCATTTTTTAACACTAGAAACCCAGGGGAATCCAAGATGGAGTGACTTGTGGGGGTCTGACCAGGTTCTGTTACCCAGAATCCTTTGCAAACCTCAAACTTTGGCTAAAAAAACACATTTTCCTCAAATTTTGGTGACAGAAAGTTCTGAAATCAGAGAGGAGCCACAAATTTCCTTCCACCCAGCGTTCCCCCAAGTCTCCCGATAAAAATGATACCTCACTTGTGTGGGTAGGCCTAGCGCCCGCAACAGGAAATGCCCCAAAACGCAACGTGGACCCATCACATTTTTTGAAAGAAAACAGAGGTGTTTTTTGCAAACGTGCCTACCTGTAGATTTTGGCCTCTAGCTCAGCCGGCACCTAAGTAAACCTACCAAACCTGTGCATTTTTTTAAACTAGAGACCTAGGGGAATCCAAGATCGGGTGACTTTCTGGGGCTCTGACCAGGTTCTGTTACCCAAAATCCTTTGCAATCCGCAAAATTTGGCTAAAAAAACACGTTTTCCTCACATTTTGGTGACAGAAAGTTCTGGAACCAGAGAGGAGCCATAAATTTCCCTCCATCCAGCGTTCCCCCAAGTCTCCCGATAAAAATGATACCTCACTTGTGTGGGTAGGCCTAGCGCCCGCGACAGGAAATGGCCCAAAACACAACGTGGACACATCACATTTTTTCATAGAAAACAGTGCCTACCTGTGGATTTTGGCCTCTAGCTCAGCCGGCACCTGGGGAAACCTAGCAAACCAGCGCATTTTTTAACACTAGAAACCCAGGGGAATCCAAGATGGGGTGACTTGTGGGGCTCTGACCAGGTTCTGTTACCCAGAATCCTTTGCAAACCTCAAACTTTCGCTAAAAAAAACACATTTTCCTCAAATTTTGGTGATAGAAAGTTCTGGAATCAGAGAGGAGCCACAAATTTCCTTCCACCCAGCGTTCCTCCAAGTCTCCCGATAAAAATGATACCTCACTTGTGTGGGTAGGCCTAGCGCCCGCGACAGGAAATGCCCCAAAACGCAACGTGGACCCATCACATTTTTTGAAAGAAAACAGAGGTGTTTTTTGCAAACGTGCCTACCTGTAGATTTTGGCCTCTAGCTCAGCCGGCACCTAGGTAAACCTACCAAACCTGTGCATTTTTTTAAACTAGAGACCTAGGGGAATCCAAGATCGGGTGACTTGTGGGGCTCTGACCAGGTTCTGTTACCCAAAATCCTTTGCAAAACGCAAAATTTGGCCAAAAAAAACACGTTTTCCTCACATTTTGGTGACAGAAAGTTGTGGAATCAGAGAGGAGCCACAAATTTCCCTCCATCCAGCGTTCCCCCAAGTCTCCCGATAAAAATGATACCTCACTTGTGTGGGTAGGCCTAGCGCCCGCGACAGGAAATGGCCCAAAACACAACGTGGACACATCACATTTTTTCATAGAAAACAGTGCCTACCTGTGGATTTTGGCCTCTAGCTCAGCCGGCACCTGGGGAAACCTAGCAAACCAGCGCATTTTTTAACACTAGAAACCCAGGGGAATCCAAGATGGGGTGACTTGTGGGGCTCTGACCAGGTTCTGTTACCCAGAATCCTTTGCAAACCTCAAACTTTGGCTAAAAAAACACATTTTCCTCAAATTTTGGTGACAGAAAGTTCTGAAATCAGTGAGGAGCAACAAATTTCCTTCCACCCAGCGTTCCCCCAAGACTCCCGATAAAAATTATACCTCACTTGTGTGGGTAGGCCTAGCGCCCGCGACAGGAAATGCCCCAAAACGCAACGTGGACCCATCACATTTTTTGAAAGAAAACAGAGGTGTTTTTTGCAAACGTGCCTACCTGTAGATTTTGGCCTCTAGCTCAGCCGGCACCTAGGTAAACCTACCAAACCTGTGCATTTTTTTAAGCTAGAGACCTAGGGGAATCCAAGATCGGGTGACTTTCTGGGGCTCTGACCAGGTTCTGTTACCCAAAATCCTTTGCAAACTGCAAAATTTGGCTAAAAAAACACGTTTTCCTCAAATTTTGGTGACAGAAAGATCTATAACCAGAGAGGAGCCACAAATTTCCCTCCATCCAGCGTTCCCCCAAGTCTCCCGATAAAAATGATACCTCACTTGTGTGGGTAGGCCTAGCGCCCGCGTCAGGAAATGGCCCAAAACACAACGTGGACACATCAAATTTTTTCATAGAAAACAGTGCCTACCTGTGGATTTTGGCCTCTAGCTCAGCCAGCACCTGGGGAAACCTAGCAAACCAGCGCATTTTTTAACACTAGAAACCCAGGGGAATCCAAGATGGGGTGACTTGTGGGGCTCTGACCAGGTTCTGTTACCCAGAATCCTTTGCAAACCTCAAACTTTGGCTAAAAAAACACATTTTCCTCAAATTTTGGTGACAGAAAGTTCTGAAATCAGTGAGGAGCAACAAATTTCCTTCCACCCAGCGTTCCCCCAAGTCTCCCGATAAAAATGATAGCTCACTTGTGTGGGTAGGCCTAGCGCCCGCGACAGGAAATGCCCCAAAACGCAACGTGGACCCATCACATTTTTTGAAAGAAAACAGAGGTGTTTTTTGCAAACGTGCCTACCTGTAGATTTTGGCCTCTAGCTCAGCCGGCACCTAGGTAAACCTACCAAACCTGTGCATTTTTTTAAACTAGAGACCTAGGGGAATCCAAGATCGGGTGACTTTCTGGGGCTCTGACCAGGTTCTGTTACCCAAAATCCTTTGCAAACCGCAAAATTTGGCTAAAAAAACACGTTTTCCTCAAATTTTGGTGACAGAAAGATCTGGAACCAGAGAGGAGCCACAAATTTCCCTCCATCCAGCGTTCCCCCAAGTCTCCCGATAAAAATGATACCTCTCTTGTGTGGGTAGGCCTAGCGCCCGCGACAGGAAATGGCCCAAAACACAACGTGGACACATCACATTTTTTCATAGAAAACAGTGCCTACCTGTGGATTTTGGCCTCTAGCTCAGCCAGCACCTGGGGAAACCTAGCAAACCAGCGCATTTTTTAACACTAGAAACCCAGGGGAATCCAAGATGGGGTGACTTGTGGGGCTCTGACCAGGTTCTGTTACCCAGAATCCTTTGCAAACCTCAAACTTTGGCTAAAAAAACACATTTTCCTCAAATTTTGGTGACAGAAAGTTCTGAAATCAGAGAGGAGCCACAAATTTCCTTCCACCCAGCGTTCCCCCAAGTCTCCCGATAAAAATGATACCTCACTTGTGTGGGTAGGCCTAGCGCCCGCGACAGGAAATGCCCCAAAACGCAACGTGGACCCATCACATTTTTTGAAAGAAAACAGAGGTGTTTTTTGCCAACGTGCCTACCTGTAGATTTTGGCCTCTAGCTCAGCCGGCACCTAGGTAAACCTACCAAACCTGTGCATTTTTTTAAACTAGAGACGTAGGGGAATCCAAGATCGGGTGACTTTCTGGGGCTCTGACCAGGTTCTGTTACCCAAAATCCTTTGCAAACCGCAAAATTTGGCTAAAAAATCACATTTTCCTCACATTTTGGTGACAGAAAGTTCTGGAATCAGAGGGGAGCCACAAATTTCCCTCCATCCAGCGTTCCCCCAAGTCTCCCGATAAAAATGATACCTCACTTGTGTGGGTAGGCCTAGCGCCCGCGACAGGAAATGGCCCAAAACACAACGTGGACACATCACATTTTTTCATAGAAAACAGTGCCTACCTGTGGATTTTGGCCTCTAGCTCAGCCAGCACCTGGGGAAACCTAGCAAACCAGCGCATTTTTTAACACTAGAGACCCAGGGGAATCCAACATGGGGTGACTTGTGAGGCTCTGACCAGGTTCTGTTACCCAGAATCCTTTGCAAACCTCAAACTTTGGCTAAAAAAAAACACATTTTCCTCAAATTTTGGTGACAGAAAGTTCTGGAATCAGAGAGGAGCCACAAATTTCCTTCCACCCAGCGTTCCTCCAAGTCTCCCGATAAAAATGATACCTCACTTGTGTGGGTAGGCCTAGCGCCCGCGACAGGAAATGCCCCAAAACGCAACGTGGACCCATCACATTTTTTTAAAGAAAACAGAGGTGTTTTTTGCCAACGTGCCTACCTGTAGATTTTGGCCTCTAGCTCAGCCGGCACCTAGGTAAACCTACCAAACCTGTGCATTTTTTTAAGCTGGAGACCTAGGGGAATCCAAGATCGGGTGACTTTCTGGGGCTCTGACCAGGTTCTGTTACCCAAAATCCTTTGCAAACCGCAAAATTTGGCTAAAAAAACACGTTTTCCTCAAATTTTGGTGACAGAAAGATCTGGAACCAGAGAGGAGCCACAAATTTCCCTCCATCCAGCGTTCCCCCAAGTCTCCCGATAAAAATGATACCTCACTTGTGTGGGTAGGCCTAGCGCCCGCGACAGGAAATGGCCCAAAACACAACGTGGACACATCACATTTTTTCATAGAAAACAGTGCCTACCTGTGGATTTTGGCCTCTAGCTCAGCCAGCACCTGGGGAAACCTAGCAAACCAGCGCATTTTTTAACACTAGAAACCCAGGGGAATCCAAGATGGGGTGACTTGTGGGGCTCTGACCAGGTTCTGTTACCCAGAATCCTTTGCAAACCTCAAACTTTGGCTAAAAAAACACATTTTCCTCATATTTTAGTGACAGAAAGTTCTGGAACCAGAGAGGAGCCACAAATTTCCCTCCATCCAGCGTTCCCCCAAGTCTCCCGATAAAAATGATACCTCACTTGTGTGGGTAGGCCTAGCGCCCGCGTCAGGAAATGGCCCAAAACACAACGTGGACACATCACATTTTTTCATAGAAAACAGTGCCTACCTGTGGATTTTGGCTTCTAGCTCAGCCGGCACCTGGGGAAACCTAGCAAACCAGCGCATTTTTTAACACTAGAAACCCAGGGGAATCCAAGATGGGGTGACTTGTGGGGCTCTGACCAGGTTCTGTTACCCAGAATCCTTTGCAAACCTCAAACTTTGGCTAAAAAAACACATTTATCTCAAATTTTGGTGACAGAAAGTTCTGAAATCAGAGAGGAGACACAAATTTCCTTCCACCCAGCGTTCCCCCAAGTCTCCCGATAAAAATGATACCTCACTTGTGTGGGTAGGCCTAGCGCCCGCGACATGAAGTGCCCCAAAACGCAACGTGGACCCATCACATTTTTTGAAAGAAAACAGAGGTGTTTTTTGAAAACGTGCCTACCTGTAGATTTTGGCCTCTAGCTCAGCCGGCACCTAGGTAAACCTACCAAACCTGTGCATTTTTTTAAACTAGAGACCTAGGGGAATCCAAGATCGGGTGACTTTCTGGGGCTCTGACCAGGTTCTGTTACCCAAACTCCTTTGCAAAACGCAAAATTTGGCTAAAAAAACACGTTTTCCTCACATTTTGGTGAAAGAAAGTTCTGGAATCAGAGGGGAGCCACAAATTTCCCTCCATCCAGCGTTCCCCCAAGTCTCCCGATAAAAATGATACCTCACTTGTGTGGGTAGGCCTAGCGCCCGCGACAGGAAATGGCCCAAAACACAACGTGGACACATCAAATTTTTTCATAGAAAACAGAGCGTACCTGTGGATTTCGGCCTCTAGCTCAGCCGGCACCTGGGGAAACCTAGCAAACCAGCGCATTTTTTAACACTAGAAACCCAGGGGAATCCAAGATGGGGTGACTTGTGGGGCTCTGACCAGGTTCTGTTACCCAGAATCCTTTGCAAACCTCAAACTTTGGCTAAAAAAAAACAAATTTTCCTCAAATTTTGGTGACAGAAAGTTCTGGAATCAGAGAGGAGCCACAAATTTCCTTCCACCCAGCGTTCCTCCAAGTCTCCCGATAAAAATGATACCTCACTTGTGTGGGTAGGCCTAGCGCCCGCGACAGGAAATGCCCCAAAACGCAACGTGGACCCATCACATTTTTTTAAAGAAAACAGAGGTGTTTTTTTCAAACGTGCCTACCTGTAGATTTTGGCCTCTAGCTCAGCCAGCACCTAGGTAAACCTACCAAACCTGTGCATTTTTTTAAACTAGAGACCTAGGGGAATCCAAGATCGGGTGACTTGTGGGGCTCTGACCAGGTTCTGTTACTCAAAATCCTTTGCAAAACGCAAAATTTGGCAAAAAAAACACTTTTTCCTCACATTTTGGTGTCAGAAAGTTCTGGAATCAGAGGAGCCACAAATTTCCCTCCATCCAGCGTTCCCCCAAGTCTCCCGATAAAAATGATACCTCACTTGTGTGGGTAGGCCTAGCGCGCGCGACAGGAAATGGCCCAAAACACAACGTTGACACATCACATTTTTTCATAGAAAACAGTGCCTACCTGTGGATTTTGGCCTCTAGCTCAGCCGGCACCTGGGGAAACCTAGCAAACCAGCGCATTTTTTAAAACTAGAAACCCAGAGGAATCCAAGATGGGGTGACTTGTGGGGCTCTGACCAGGTTCTGTAACCCAGAATCCTTTGCAAACCTCAAACTTTGGCTAAAAAAACACATTTTCCTCAAATTTTGGTGACAGAAAGTTCTGAAATCAGAGAGGAGCCACAAATTTCCTTACACCCAGCGTTCCCCCAAGTCTCCCGATAAACATTATACCTCACTTGTGTGGGTAGGCCTAGCGCCCGCGACAGGAAATACCCCAAAACGCAATGTGGACCCATCACATTTTTTGAAAGAAAACAGAGGTGTTTTTTGCAAACGTGCCTACCTGTAGATTTTGGCCTCTAGCTCAGCCGGCACCTAGGGAAACCTACCAAACCTGTGCATTTTTTAAAACTAGAGACCTAGGGGAATCCAAGATCGGGTGAATTGTGGGGCTCTGACCAGGTTCTGTTACCCAAAATCCTTTGCAAACCGGAAAATTTCGCTAAAAAAACACGTTTTCCTCATATTTTGGTGACAGAAAGTTCTAGAACCAGAGAGGAGACACATATTTCCCTCCATCCAGCGTTCCCCCAAGTCTCCCGATAAAAATGATACCTCACTTGTGTGGGTAGGCCTAGCGCCCGCGACAGGAAATGCCCCAAAACGCAACGTGGACCCATCACATTTTTTTAAAGAAAACAGAGGTGTTTTTTGCAAACGTGCCTACCTGTAGATTTTGGCCTCTAGCTCAGCCGGCACCTAGGGAAACCTACCAAACCTGTGCATTTTCTTAAACTAGAGACCTAGGGGAATCCAAGATCGGGTGACTTGTGGGGCTCTGACCAGGTTCTGTTACCCAAAATCCTTTGCAAACTGCAAAATTTGGCTAAAAAAACACGTTTTCCTCATATTTTGGTGAGAGAAAGTTCTGGAACCAGAGAGGAGCCACAAATTTCCCTCCATCCAGCGTTCCCCCAAGTCTCCCGATAAAAATGATACCTCACTTGTGTGGGTAGGCCTAGCGCCCGCGACAGGAAATGGCCCAAAACACAACGTGGACACATCACATTTTTTCATAGAAAACAGTGCCTACCTGTGGATTTTGGCCTCTAGCTCAGCCGGCACCTGGGGAAACCTAGCAAACCAGCGCATTTTTTAAAACTAGAAACCCAGGGGAATCCAAGATGGGGTGACTTGTGGGGCTCTGACCAGGTTCTGTTACCCAGAATCCTTTGCAAACCTCAAACTTTGGCTAAAAAAAAACAAATTTTCCTCAAATTTTGGTGACAGAAAGTTCTGAAATCAGAGAGGAGCCACAAATTTCCTTCCACCCAGCGTTCCCCCAAGTCTCCCGATAAAAATTATACCTCACTTGTGTGGGTAGGTCTAGCGCCCGCGACAGGAAATGCCCCAAAACGCAACGTGGACCCATCTCATTTTTTGAAAGAAAACAGAGGAGTTTTTTGCAAACGTGCCTACCTGTAGATTTTGGCCTCTAGCTCAGCCGGCATCTAGGGAAACTTACCAAACCTGTGCATTTTTTAAAACTAGAGACCTAGGGGAATCCAAGATCGGGTGACTTTTGGGGCTCTGACCAGGTTCTGTTACCCAAAATCCTTTGCAAACCGCAAAATTTCGCAAAAAAAACAAGTTTTCCTCATATTTTGGTGACAGAAAGTTCTGGAACCAGAGAGGATCCACATATTTCCCTCCATCCAGCGTTCCCCCAAGTCTCCCGATAAAAATGATACCTCACTTGTATGGGTAGGCCTAGCGCCCGCGACAGGAAATGCCCCAAAACGCAACGTGGACCCATCACATTTTTGAAAGAAAACAGAGGTGTTTTTTGCAAACGTGCCTACCTGTAGATTTTGGCCTCTAGCTCAGCCGGCACCTAGGGAAACCTACCAAACCTGTGCATTTTTTTAAACTAGAGACCTAGGGGAATCCAAGATCGGGTGACTTGTGGGGCTCTGACCAGGTTCTGTTACCCAAAATCCTTTGCAAAACGCAAAATTTGGCAAACAAAACACGTTTTCCTCACATTTTGGTGACAGAAAGTTCTGGAATCAGAGAGGAGCCACAAATTTCCCTCCATCCAGCGTTCCCCCAAGTCTCCCGATAAAAATGATACCTCACTTGTGTGGGTAGGCCTAGCGCCCGCGACAGGAAATGGCCCAAAACACAACGTGGACACATCACATTTTTTCATAGAAAACAGTGCCTACCTGTGGATTTTGGCCTCTAGCTCAGCCGGCACCTGGGGAAACCTAGCAAACCAGCGCATTTTTGAAAACTAGAAACCCAGGGGAATCCAAGATGGGGTGACTTGTGGGGCTCTGACCAGGTTCTGTTACCCAGAATCCTTTGCAAACCTCAAACTTTGGCTAAAAAAAACACATTTTCCTCAAATTTTGGTGACAGAAAGTTCTGAAATCAGAGAGGAGCCACAAATTTCCTTCCACCCAGCGTTCCCCCAAGTCTCCCGATAAAAATTATACCTCACTTGTGTGGGTAGGCCTAGCGCCCGCGATAGGAAATGCCCCAAAACGCAACGTGGACCCATCACATTTTTTGAAAGAAAACAGTGGTGTTTTTTGCAAACGTGCCTACCTGTAGATTTTGGCCTCTAGCTCAGCCGGTATCTAGGGAAACCTACCAAACCTGTGCATTTTTTAAAACTAGAGACCTAGGGGAATCCAAGATCGGGTGACTTTTGGGGCTCTGACCAGGTTCTGTTACCCAAAATCCTTTGCAAACCGCAAAATTTCGCTAAAAAAACAAGTTTTCCTCATATTTTGGTGACAGAAAGTTCTGGAACCAGAGAGGATCCACATATTTCCCTCCATCCAGCGTTCCCCCAAGTCTCCCGATAAAAATGATACCTCACTTGTGTGGGTAGGCCTAGCGCCCGCGACAGGAAATGCCCCAAAACGCAACGTGGACCCATCACATTTTTTGAAAGAAAACAGAGGTGTTTTTTGCAAATGTGCCTACCTGTAGATTTTGGCCTCTAGCTCAGCCGGCACCTAGGGAAACCTACCAAACCTGTGCATTTTTTAAAACTAGAGACCTAGGGGAATCCAAGATCGGGTGACTTGTGGGGCTCTGACCAGGTTCTGTTACCCAAAATCCTTTGCAAACCGCAAAATTTGGCTAAAAAAACACGTTTTCCTCATATTTTGGTGACAGAAAGTTCTGGAACCAGAGAGGAGCCACAAATTTCCCTCCATCCAGCGTTCCCCCAAGTCTCCCGATAATAATGATACCTCACTTGTGTGGGTAGGCCTAGCGCCCGCGACAGGAAATGGCCCAAAACGCAACGTGGACCCATCACATTTTTTTAAAGAAAACAGAGGTGTTTTTTTCAAACGTGCCTACCTGTAGATTTTGGCCTCTAGCTCAGCCAGCACCTAGGTAAACCTACCAAACCTGTGCATTTTTTTAAACTAGAGACCTAGGGGAATCCAAGATCGGGTGACTTGTGGGGCTCTGACCAGGTTCTGTTACCCAAAATCCTTTGCAAAACGCAAAATTTGGCAAAAAAAACACGTTTTACTCACATTTTGGTGTCAGAAAGTTCTGGAATTAGAGGAGCCACAAATTTCCCTCCATCCAGCGTTCCCCCAAGTCTCCCGATAAAAATGATACCTCACTTGTGTGGGTAGGCCTAGCGCCCGCGACAGGAAATGGCCCAAAACACAACTTGGACACATCACATTTTTTCATAGAAAACAGTGCCTACCTGTGGATTTTGGCCTCTAGCTCAGCCGGCACCTGGGGAAACCTAGCAAACCAGCGCATTTTTTACAACTAGAAACCCAGGGGAATCCAAGATGGGGTGACTTGTGGGGCTCTGACCAGGTTCTGTTAACCAGAATCCTTTGCAAACCTCAAACTTTGGCTAAAAAAACACATTTTCCTCAAATTTTGGTGACAGAAAGTTCTGAAATCAGAGAGGAGCCACAAATTTCCTTACACCCAGCGTTCCCCCAAGTCTCCCGATAAACATTATACCTCACTTGTGTGGGTAGGCCTAGCGCCCGCGACAGGTAATACCCCAAAACGCAACGTGGACCCATCACATTTTTTGAAAGAAAACAGAGGTGTTTTTTGCAAACGTGCCTACCTGTAGATTTTGGCCTCTAGCTCAGCCGGCACCTAGGGAAACCTACCAAACCTGTGCATTTTTTAAAACTAGAGACCTAGGGGAATCCAAGATCGGGTGACTTGTGGGGCTCTGACCAGGTTCTGTTACCCAAAATCCTTTGCAAACCGGAAAATTTCGCAAAAAAAAACACGTTTTCCTCATATTTTGGTGACAGAAAGTTCTAGAACCAGAGAGGAGCCACATATTTCCCTCCATCCAGCGTTCCCCCAAGTCTCCCGATAAAAATGATACCTCACTTGTGTGGGTAGGCCTAGCGCCCGCGACAGGAAATGCCCCAAAACGCAACGTGGACCCATCACATTTTTTGAAAGAAAACAGAGGTGTTTTTTGCAAACGTGCCTACCTGTAGATTTTGGCCTCTAGCTCAGCCGGCACCTAGGGAAACCTACCAAACCTGTGCATTTTTTTAAACTTGAGACTTAGGGGAATCCAAGATCGGGTGACTTGTGGGGCTCTGACCAGGTTCTGTTACCCAAAATCCTTTGCAAACCGCAAAATTTGGCTAAAAAAACACGTTTTCCTCATATTTTGGTGAGAGAAAGTTCTGGAACCAGAGAGGAGCCACAAATTTCCCTCCATCCAGCGTTCCCCCAAGTCTCCCGATAAAAATGATACCTCACTTGTGTGGGTAGGCCTAGCGCCCGCGACAGGAAATGGCCCAAAACACAATGTGGACACATCACATTTTTTCATAGAAAACAGTGCCTACCTGTGGATTTTGGCCTCTAGCTCAGCCGGCACCTGGGGAAACCTAGCAAACCAGCGCATTTTTGAAAACTAGAAACCCAGGGGAATCCAAGATGGGGTGACTTGTGGGGCTCTGACCAGGTTCTGTTACCCAGAATCCTTTGCAAACCTCAAACTTTGGCTAAAAAAACACATTTTCCTCAAATTTTGGTGACAGAAAGTTCTGAAATCAGAGAGGAGCCACAAATTTCCTTCCACCCAGCGTTCCCCCAAGTCTCCCGATAAAAATGATACCTCACTTGTGTGGGTAGGCCTAGCGCCCGCGACAGGAAATGCCCCAAAACGCAACGTGGACCCATCACATTTTTTGAAAGAAAACAGAGGTGTTTTTTGCCAACGTGCCTACCTGTAGATTTTGGCCTCTAGCTCAGCCGGCACCTAGGTAAACCTACCAAACCTGTGCATTTTTTTAAACTAGAGACCTAGGGGAATCCAAGATCGGGTGACTTTCTGGGGCTCTGACCAGGTTCTGTTACCCAAAATCCTTTGCAAACCGCAAAATTTGGCTAAAAAATCACATTTTCCTCACATTTTGGTGACAGAAAGTTCTGGAATCAGAGGGGAGCCACAAATTTCCCTCCATCCAGCGTTCCCCCAAGTCTCCCGATAAAAATGATACCTCACTTGTGTGGGTAGGCCTAGCGCCCGCGACAGGAAATGGCCCAAAACACAACGTGGACACATCACATTTTTTCATAGAAAACAGTGCCTACCTGTGGATTTTGGCCTCTAGCTCAGCCAGCACCTGGGGAAACCTAGCAAACCAGCGCATTTTTTAACACTAGAGACCCAGGGGAATCCAACATGGGGTGACTTGTGAGGCTCTGACCAGGTTCTGTTACCCAGAATCCTTTGCAAACCTCAAACTTTGGCTAAAAAAAAACACATTTTCCTCAAATTTTGGTGACAGAAAGTTCTGGAATCAGAGAGGAGCCACAAATTTCCTTCCACCCAGCGTTCCTCCAAGTCTCCCGATAAAAATGATACCTCACTTGTGTGGGTAGGCCTAGCGCCCGCGACAGGAAATGCCCCAAAACGCAACGTGGACCCATCACATTTTTTTAAAGAAAACAGAGGTGTTTTTTGCCAACGTGCCTACCTGTAGATTTTGGCCTCTAGCTCAGCCGGCACCTAGGTAAACCTACCAAACCTGTGCATTTTTTTAAGCTGGAGACCTAGGGGAATCCAAGATCGGGTGACTTTCTGGGGCTCTGACCAGGTTCTGTTACCCAAAATCCTTTGCAAACCGCAAAATTTGGCTAAAAAAACACGTTTTCCTCAAATTTTGGTGACAGAAAGATCTGGAACCAGAGAGGAGCCACAAATTTCCCTCCATCCAGCGTTCCCCCAAGTCTCCCGATAAAAATGATACCTCACTTGTGTGGGTAGGCCTAGCGCCCGCGACAGGAAATGGCCCAAAACACAACGTGGACACATCACATTTTTTCATAGAAAACAGTGCCTACCTGTGGATTTTGGCCTCTAGCTCAGCCAGCACCTGGGGAAACCTAGCAAACCAGCGCATTTTTTAACACTAGAAACCCAGGGGAATCCAAGATGGGGTGACTTGTGGGGCTCTGACCAGGTTCTGTTACCCAGAATCCTTTGCAAACCTCAAACTTTGGCTAAAAAAACACATTTTCCTCATATTTTAGTGACAGAAAGTTCTGGAACCAGAGAAGAGCCACAAATTTCCCTCCATCCAGCGTTCCCCCAAGTCTCCCGATAAAAATGATACCTCACTTGTGTGGGTAGGCCTAGCGCCCGCGTCAGGAAATGGCCCAAAACACAACGTGGACACATCACATTTTTTCATAGAAAACAGTGCCTACCTGTGGATTTTGGCCTCTAGCTCAGCCGGCACCTGGGGAAACCTAGCAAACCAGCGCATTTTTTAACACTAGAAACCCAGGGGAATCCAAGATGGGGTGACTTGTGGGGCTCTGACCAGGTTCTGTTACCCAGAATCCTTTGCAAACCTCAAACTTTGGCTAAAAAAACACATTTATCTCAAATTTTGGTGACAGAAAGTTCTGAAATCAGAGAGGAGACACAAATTTCCTTCCACCCAGCGTTCCCCCAAGTCTCCCGATAAAAATGATACCTCACTTGTGTGGGTAGGCCTAGCGCCCGCGACATGAAGTGCCCCAAAACGCAACGTGGACCCATCACATTTTTTGAAAGAAAACAGAGGTGTTTTTTGAAAACGTGCCTACCTGTAGATTTTGGCCTCTAGCTCAGCCGGCACCTAGGTAAACCTACCAAACCTGTGCATTTTTTTAAACTAGAGACCTAGGGGAATCCAAGATCGGGTGACTTTCTGGGGCTCTGACCAGGTTCTGTTACCCAAACTCCTTTGCAAAACGCAAAATTTGGCTAAAAAAACACGTTTTCCTCACATTTTGGTGAAAGAAAGTTCTGGAATCAGAGGGGAGCCACAAATTTCCCTCCATCCAGCGTTCCCCCAAGTCTCCCGATAAAAATGATACCTCACTTGTGTGGGTAGGCCTAGCGCCCGCGACAGGAAATGGCCCAAAACACAACGTGGACACATCAAATTTTTTCATAGAAAACAGAGCGTACCTGTGGATTTCGGCCTCTAGCTCAGCCGGCACCTGGGGAAACCTAGCAAACCAGCGCATTTTTTAACACTAGAAACCCAGGGGAATCCAAGATGGGGTGACTTGTGGGGCTCTGACCAGGTTCTGTTACCCAGAATCCTTTGCAAACCTCAAACTTTGGCTAAAAAAAAACAAATTTTCCTCAAATTTTGGTGACAGAAAGTTCTGGAATCAGAGAGGAGCCACAAATTTCCTTCCACCCAGCGTTCCTCCAAGTCTCCCGATAAAAATGATACCTCACTTGTGTGGGTAGGCCTAGCGCCCGCGACAGGAAATGCCCCAAAACGCAACGTGGACCCATCACATTTTTTTAAAGAAAACAGAGGTGTTTTTTTCAAACGTGCCTACCTGTAGATTTTGGCCTCTAGCTCAGCCAGCACCTAGGTAAACCTACCAAACCTGTGCATTTTTTTAAACTAGAGACCTAGGGGAATCCAAGATCGGGTGACTTGTGGGGCTCTGACCAGGTTCTGTTACTCAAAATCCTTTGCAAAACGCAAAATTTGGCAAAAAAAACACTTTTTCCTCACATTTTGGTGTCAGAAAGTTCTGGAATCAGAGGAGCCACAAATTTCCCTCCATCCAGCGTTCCCCCAAGTCTCCCGATAAAAATGATACCTCACTTGTGTGGGTAGGCCTAGCGCGCGCGACAGGAAATGGCCCAAAACACAACGTTGACACATCACATTTTTTCATAGAAAACAGTGCCTACCTGTGGATTTTGGCCTCTAGCTCAGCCGGCACCTGGGGAAACCTAGCAAACCAGCGCATTTTTTAAAACTAGAAACCCAGAGGAATCCAAGATGGGGTGACTTGTGGGGCTCTGACCAGGTTCTGTAACCCAGAATCCTTTGCAAACCTCAAACTTTGGCTAAAAAAACACATTTTCCTCAAATTTTGGTGACAGAAAGTTCTGAAATCAGAGAGGAGCCACAAATTTCCTTACACCCAGCGTTCCCCCAAGTCTCCCGATAAACATTATACCTCACTTGTGTGGGTAGGCCTAGCGCCCGCGACAGGAAATACCCCAAAACGCAATGTGGACCCATCACATTTTTTGAAAGAAAACAGAGGTGTTTTTTGCAAACGTGCCTACCTGTAGATTTTGGCCTCTAGCTCAGCCGGCACCTAGGGAAACCTACCAAACCTGTGCATTTTTTAAAACTAGAGACCTAGGGGAATCCAAGATCGGGTGAATTGTGGGGCTCTGACCAGGTTCTGTTACCCAAAATCCTTTGCAAACCGGAAAATTTCGCTAAAAAAACACGTTTTCCTCATATTTTGGTGACAGAAAGTTCTAGAACCAGAGAGGAGACACATATTTCCCTCCATCCAGCGTTCCCCCAAGTCTCCCGATAAAAATGATACCTCACTTGTGTGGGTAGGCCTAGCGCCCGCGACAGGAAATGCCCCAAAACGCAACGTGGACCCATCACATTTTTTTAAAGAAAACAGAGGTGTTTTTTGCAAACGTGCCTACCTGTAGATTTTGGCCTCTAGCTCAGCCGGCACCTAGGGAAACCTACCAAACCTGTGCATTTTCTTAAACTAGAGACCTAGGGGAATCCAAGATCGGGTGACTTGTGGGGCTCTGACCAGGTTCTGTTACCCAAAATCCTTTGCAAACTGCAAAATTTGGCTAAAAAAACACGTTTTCCTCATATTTTGGTGAGAGAAAGTTCTGGAACCAGAGAGGAGCCACAAATTTCCCTCCATCCAGCGTTCCCCCAAGTCTCCCGATAAAAATGATACCTCACTTGTGTGGGTAGGCCTAGCGCCCGCGACAGGAAATGGCCCAAAACACAACGTGGACACATCACATTTTTTCATAGAAAACAGTGCCTACCTGTGGATTTTGGCCTCTAGCTCAGCCGGCACCTGGGGAAACCTAGCAAACCAGCGCATTTTTTAAAACTAGAAACCCAGGGGAATCCAAGATGGGGTGACTTGTGGGGCTCTGACCAGGTTCTGTTACCCAGAATCCTTTGCAAACCTCAAACTTTGGCTAAAAAAAAACACATTTTCCTCAAATTTTGGTGACAGAAAGTTCTGAAATCAGAGAGGAGCCACAAATTTCCTTCCACCCAGCGTTCCCCCAAGTCTCCCGATAAAAATTATACCTCACTTGTGTGGGTAGGTCTAGCGCCCGCGACAGGAAATGCCCCAAAACGCAACGTGGACCCATCTCATTTTTTGAAAGAAAACAGAGGAGTTTTTTGCAAACGTGCCTACCTGTAGATTTTGGCCTCTAGCTCAGCCGGCATCTAGGGAAACTTACCAAACCTGTGCATTTTTTAAAACTAGAGACCTAGGGGAATCCAAGATCGGGTGACTTTTGGGGCTCTGACCAGGTTCTGTTACCCAAAATCCTTTGCAAACCGCAAAATTTCGCAAAAAAAACAAGTTTTCCTCATATTTTGGTGACAGAAAGTTCTGGAACCAGAGAGGATCCACATATTTCCCTCCATCCAGCGTTCCCCCAAGTCTCCCGATAAAAATGATACCTCACTTGTATGGGTAGGCCTAGCGCCCGCGACAGGAAATGCCCCAAAACGCAACGTGGACCCATCACATTTTTGAAAGAAAACAGAGGTGTTTTTTGCAAACGTGCCTACCTGTAGATTTTGGCCTCTAGCTCAGCCGGCACCTAGGGAAACCTACCAAACCTGTGCATTTTTTTAAACTAGAGACCTAGGGGAATCCAAGATCGGGTGACTTGTGGGGCTCTGACCAGGTTCTGTTACCCAAAATCCTTTGCAAAACGCAAAATTTGGCAAACAAAACACGTTTTCCTCACATTTTGGTGACAGAAAGTTCTGGAATCAGAGAGGAGCCACAAATTTCCCTCCATCCAGCGTTCCCCCAAGTCTCCCGATAAAAATGATACCTCACTTGTGTGGGTAGGCCTAGCGCCCGCGACAGGAAATGGCCCAAAACACAACGTGGACACATCACATTTTTTCATAGAAAACAGTGCCTACCTGTGGATTTTGGCCTCTAGCTCAGCCGGCACCTGGGGAAACCTAGCAAACCAGCGCATTTTTGAAAACTAGAAACCCAGGGGAATCCAAGATGGGGTGACTTGTGGGGCTCTGACCAGGTTCTGTTACCCAGAATCCTTTGCAAACCTCAAACTTTGGCTAAAAAAAACACATTTTCCTCAAATTTTGGTGACAGAAAGTTCTGAAATCAGAGAGGAGCCACAAATTTCCTTCCACCCAGCGTTCCCCCAAGTCTCCCGATAAAAATTATACCTCACTTGTGTGGGTAGGCCTAGCGCCCGCGATAGGAAATGCCCCAAAACGCAACGTGGACCCATCACATTTTTTGAAAGAAAACAGTGGTGTTTTTTGCAAACGTGCCTACCTGTAGATTTTGGCCTCTAGCTCAGCCGGTATCTAGGGAAACCTACCAAACCTGTGCATTTTTTAAAACTAGAGACCTAGGGGAATCCAAGATCGGGTGACTTTTGGGGCTCTGACCAGGTTCTGTTACCCAAAATCCTTTGCAAACCGCAAAATTTCGCTAAAAAAACAAGTTTTCCTCATATTTTGGTGACAGAAAGTTCTGGAACCAGAGAGGATCCACATATTTCCCTCCATCCAGCGTTCCCCCAAGTCTCCCGATAAAAATGATACCTCACTTGTGTGGGTAGGCCTAGCGCCCGCGACAGGAAATGCCCCAAAACGCAACGTGGACCCATCACATTTTTTGAAAGAAAACAGAGGTGTTTTTTGCAAATGTGCCTACCTGTAGATTTTGGCCTCTAGCTCAGCCGGCACCTAGGGAAACCTACCAAACCTGTGCATTTTTTAAAACTAGAGACCTAGGGGAATCCAAGATCGGGTGACTTGTGGGGCTCTGACCAGGTTCTGTTACCCAAAATCCTTTGCAAACCGCAAAATTTGGCTAAAAAAACACGTTTTCCTCATATTTTGGTGACAGAAAGTTCTGGAACCAGAGAGGAGCCACAAATTTCCCTCCATCCAGCGTTCCCCCAAGTCTCCCGATAATAATGATACCTCACTTGTGTGGGTAGGCCTAGCGCCCGCGACAGGAAATGGCCCAAAACGCAACGTGGACCCATCACATTTTTTTAAAGAAAACAGAGGTGTTTTTTTCAAACGTGCCTACCTGTAGATTTTGGCCTCTAGCTCAGCCAGCACCTAGGTAAACCTACCAAACCTGTGCATTTTTTTAAACTAGAGACCTAGGGGAATCCAAGATCGGGTGACTTGTGGGGCTCTGACCAGGTTCTGTTACCCAAAATCCTTTGCAAAACGCAAAATTTGGCAAAAAAAACACGTTTTACTCAAATTTTGGTGACAGAAAGTTCTGAAATCAGAGAGGAGCCACAAATTTCCTTACACCCAGCGTTCCCCCAAGTCTCCCGATAAACATTATACCTCACTTGTGTGGGTAGGCCTAGCGCCCGCGACAGGTAATACCCCAAAACGCAACGTGGACCCATCACATTTTTTGAAAGAAAACAGAGGTGTTTTTTGCAAACGTGCCTACCTGTAGATTTTGGCCTCTAGCTCAGCCGGCACCTAGGGAAACCTACCAAACCTGTGCATTTTTTAAAACTAGAGACCTAGGGGAATCCAAGATCGGGTGACTTGTGGGGCTCTGACCAGGTTCTGTTACCCAAAATCCTTTGCAAACCAGAAAATTTCGCTAAAAAAACACGTTTTCCTCATATTTTGGTGACAGAAAGTTCTAGAACCAGAGAGGAGCCACATATTTCCCTCCATCCAGCGTTCCCCCAAGTCTCCCGATAAAAATGATACCTCACTTGTGTGGGTAGGCCTAGCGCCCGCGACAGGAAATGCCCCAAAACGCAACGTGGACCCATCACATTTTTTTAAAGAAAACAGAGGTGTTTTTTGCAAACGTGCCTACCTGTAGATTTTGGCCTCTAGCTCAGCCGGCACCTAGGGAAACCTACCAAACCTGTGCATTTTTTTAAACTTGAGACTTAGGGGAATCCAAGATCGGGTGACTTGTGGGGCTCTGACCAGGTTCTGTTACCCAAAATCCTTTGCAAACCGCAAAATTTGGCTAAAAAAACACGTTTTCCTCATATTTTGGTGAGAGAAAGTTCTGGAACCAGAGAGGAGCCACAAATTTCCCTCCATCCAGCGTTCCCCCAAGTCTCCCGATAAAAATGATACCTCACTTGTGTGGGTAGGCCTAGCGCCCGCGACAGGAAATGGCCCAAAACACAATGTGGACACATCACATTTTTTCATAGAAAACAGTGCCTACCTGTGGATTTTGGCCTCTAGCTCAGCCGGCACCTGGGGAAACCTAGCAAACCAGCGCATTTTTGAAAACTAGAAACCCAGGGGAATCCAAGATGGGGTGACTTGTGGGGCTCTGACCAGGTTCTGTTACCCAGAATCCTTTGCAAACCTCAAACTTTGGCTAAAAAAAACACATTTTCCTCAAATTTTGGTGACAGAAAGTTCTGAAATCAGAGAGGAGCCACAAATTTCCTTCCACCCAGCGTTCCCCCAAGTCTCCCGATAAAAATTATACCTCACTTGTGTGGGTAGGCCTAGCGCCCGCGATAGGAAATGCCCCAAAACGCAACGTGGACCCATCACATTTTTTCATAGAAAACAGTGCCTACCTGTGGATTTTGGCCTCTAGCTCAGCCGGCACCTGGGGAAACCTAGCAAACCAGGGCATTTTTTAAAACTAGAAACCCACGGGAATCCAAGATGGGGTGACTTGTGGGGCTCTGACCAGGTTCTGTTACCCAGAATCCTTTGCAAACCTCAAACTTTGGCTAAAAAAACACATTTTCCTCAAATTTTGGTGACAGAAAGTTCTGAAATCAGAGAGGAGCCACAAATTTCCTTCCACCCAGCGTTCCCCCAAGTCTCCCGATAAAAATTATACCTCACTTGTGTGGGTAGGCCTAGCGCCCGCGACAGGAAATGCCCCAAAACCCAACGTGGACCCATCACATTTTTTGAAAGAAAACAGAGGTGTTTTTTGCAAACGTGCCTACCTGTAGATTTTGGCCTCTAGCTCAGCCGGCACCTAGGGAAACCTACCAAACCTGTGCATTTTTTAAAACTAGAGACCTAGGGGAATCCAAGATCGGGTGACTTGTGGGGCTCTGACCAGGTTCTGTTACCCAAAATCCTTTGCAAACCGCAAAATTTCGCTAAAAAAACACGTTTTCCTCATATTTTGGTGACAGAAAGATCTGGAACCAGAGAGGAGCCACATATTTCCCTCCATCCAGCGTTTCCCCAAGTCTCCCGATAAAAATGATACCTCACTTGTGTGGGTAGGCCTAGCGCCCGCAACAGGAAATGCCCCAAAACGCAACGTGGACCCATCACATTTTTTGAAAGAAAACAGTGGTGTTTTTTGCAAACGTGCCTACCTGTAGATTTTGGCCTCTAGCTCAGCCGGTATCTAGGGAAACCTACCAAACCTGTGCATTTTTTAAAACTAGAGACCTAGGGGAATCCAAGATCGGGTGACTTGTGGGGCTCTGACCAGGTTCTGTTACCCAAAATCCTTTGCAAACTGCAAAATTTGGCTAAAAAAACACGTTTTCCTCATATTTTGGTGACAGAAAGTTCTGGAACCAGAGAGGAGCCACAAATTTCCCTCCATCCAGCGTTCCCCCAAGTCTCCCGATAATAATGATACCTCACTTGTGTGGGTAGGCCTAGCGCCCGCGAAAGGAAATGGCCCAAAACACAACGTGGACACATCACATTTTTTCATAGAAAACAGTGCCTGCCTGTGGATTTTGGCCTCTAGCTCAGCCGGCACCTGGGGAAACCTAGCAAACCAGCGCATTTTTTAAAACTAGAAACCCAGGGGAATCCAAGATGGGGTGACTTGTGGGGCTCTGACCAGGTTCTGTTACCAGGAATCCTTTGCAAACCTCAAACTTTGGCTAAAAAAACACATTTTCCTCAAATTTTGGTGACAGAAAGTTCTGAAATCAGAGAGGAGCCACAAATTTCCTTCCACACAGCGTTCCCCCAAGTCTCCCGATAAAAATGATACCTCACTTGTGTGGGTAGGCCTAGCGCCCGCGACAGGAAATGCCCCAAAACGCAACGTGGACCCATCACATTTTTTTAAAGAAAACAGAGGTGTTTTTTGCAAACGTGCCTACCTGTAGATTTTGGCCTCTAGCTCAGCCGGCACCTAGGGAAACCTACCAAACCTGTGCATTTTTTAAAACTAGAGACCTAGGGGAATCCAAGATCGGGTGACTTGTGGGGCTCTGACCAGGTTCTGTTACCCAACATCCTTTGCAAACCGCAAAATTTGGCTAAAAAAACACGTTTTCCTCATATTTTGGTGACAGAAAGTTCTGGAACCAGAGAAGAGCCACAAATTTCCCTCCATCCAGCGTTCCCCCAAGTCTCCCGATAAAAATGATACCTCACTTGTGTGGGTAGGCCTAGCGCCCGCGACAGGAAATGGCCCAAAACACAACATGGACACATCACATTTTTTCATAGAAAACAGTGCCTATCTGTGGATTTTGGCCTCTAGCTCAGCCGGCACCTGGGGAAACCTAGCAAACCAGTGCATTTTTTAACACTAGAAACCCAGGGGAATCCAAGATGGAGTGACTTGTGGGGGTCTGACCAGGTTCTGTTACCCAGAATCCTTTGCAAACCTCAAACTTTGGCTAAAAAAACACATTTTCCTCAAATTTTGGTGACAGAAAGTTCTGAAATCAGAGAGGAGCCACAAATTTCCTTCCACCCAGCGTTCCCCCAAGTCTCCCGATAAAAATGATACCTCACTTGTGTGGGTAGGCCTAGCGCCCGCAACAGGAAATGCCCCAAAACGCAACGTGGACCCATCACATTTTTTGAAAGAAAACAGAGGTGTTTTTTGCAAACGTGCCTACCTGTAGATTTTGGCCTCTAGCTCAGCCGGCACCTAAGTAAACCTACCAAACCTGTGCATTTTTTTAAACTAGAGACCTAGGGGAATCCAAGATCGGGTGACTTTCTGGGGCTCTGACCAGGTTCTGTTACCCAAAATCCTTTGCAATCCGCAAAATTTGGCTAAAAAAACACGTTTTCCTCACATTTTGGTGACAGAAAGTTCTGGAACCAGAGAGGAGCCACAAATTTCCCTCCATCCAGCGTTCCCCCAAGTCTCCCGATAAAAATGATACCTCACTTGTGTGGGTAGGCCTAGCGCCCGCGACAGGAAATGGCCCAAAACACAACGTGGACACATCACATTTTTTCATAGAAAACAGTGCCTACCTGTGGATTTTGGCCTCTAGCTCAGCCGGCACCTGGGGAAACCTAGCAAACCAGCGCATTTTTTAACACTAGAAACCCAGGGGAATCCAAGATGGGGTGACTTGTGGGGCTCTGACCAGGTTCTGTTACCCAGAATCCTTTGCAAACCTCAAACTTTCGCTAAAAAAAACACATTTTCCTCAAATTTTGGTGATAGAAAGTTCTGGAATCAGAGAGGAGCCACAAATTTCCTTCCACCCAGCGTTCCCCCAAGACTCCCGATAAAAATGATACCTCACTTGTGTGGGTAGGCCTAGCGCCCGCGACAGGAAATGCCCCAAAACGCAACGTGGACCCATCACATTTTTTGAAAGAAAACAGAGGTGTTTTTTGCAAACGTGCCTACCTGTAGATTTTGGCCTCTAGCTCAGCCGGCACCTAGGTAAACCTACCAAACCTGTGCATTTTTTTAAACTAGAGACCTAGGGGAATCCAAGATCGGGTGACTTGTGGGGCTCTGACCAGGTTCTGTTACCCAAAATCCTTTGCAAAACGCAAAATTTGGCAAAAAAAAACACGTTTTCCTCACATTTTGGTGACAGAAAGTTGTGGAATCAGAGAGGAGCCACAAATTTCCCTCCATCCAGCGTTCCCCCAAGTCTCCCGATAAAAATGATACCTCACTTGTGTGGGTAGGCCTAGCGCCCGCGACAGGAAATGGCCCAAAACACAACGTGGACACATCACATTTTTTCATAGAAAACAGTGCCTGCCTGTGGATTTTGGCCTCTAGCTCAGCCGGCACCTGGGGAAACCTAGCAAACCAGCGCATTTTTTAAAACTAGAAACCCAGGGGAATCCAAGATCGGGTGACTTGTGGGGCTCTGACCAGGTTCTGTTACCCAAAATCCTTTGCAAACCGCAAAATTTCGCTAAAAAAACACGTTTTCCTCATATTTTGGTGACAGAAAGATCTGGAACCAGAGAGGAGCCACATATTTCCCTCCATCCAGCGTTTCCCCAAGTCTCCCGATAAAAATGATACCTCACTTGTGTGGGTAGGCCTAGCGCCCGCAACAGGAAATGCCCCAAAACGCAACGTGGACCCATCACATTTTTTGAAAGAAAACAGTGGTGTTTTTTGCAAACGTGCCTACCTGTAGATTTTGGCCTCTAGCTCAGCCGGTATCTAGGGAAACCTACCAAACCTGTGCATTTTTTAAAACTAGAGACCTAGGGGAATCCAAGATCGGGTGACTTGTGGGGCTCTGACCAGGTTCTGTTACCCAAAATCCTTTGCAAACTGCAAAATTTGGCTAAAAAAACACGTTTTCCTCATATTTTGGTGACAGAAAGTTCTGGAACCAGAGAGGAGCCACAAATTTCCCTCCATCCAGCGTTCCCCCAAGTCTCCCGATAATAATGATACCTCACTTGTGTGGGTAGGCCTAGCGCCCGCGACAGGAAATGGCCCAAAACACAACGTGGACACATCACATTTTTTCATAGAAAACAGTGCCTGCCTGTGGATTTTGGCCTCTAGCTCAGCCGGCACCTGGGGAAACCTAGCAAACCAGCGCATTTTTTAAAACTAGAAACCCAGGGGAATCCAAGATGGGGTGACTTGTGGGGCTCTGACCAGGTTCTGTTACCAGGAATCCTTTGCAAACCTCAAACTTTGGCTAAAAAAACACATTTTCCTCAAATTTTGGTGACAGAAAGTTCTGAAATCAGAGAGGAGCCACAAATTTCCTTCCACACAGCGTTCCCCCAAGTCTCCCGATAAAAATGATACCTCACTTGTGTGGGTAGGCCTAGCGCCCGCGACAGGAAATGCCCCAAAACGCAACGTGGACCCATCACATTTTTTTAAAGAAAACAGAGGTGTTTTTTGCAAACGTGCCTACCTGTAGATTTTGGCCTCTAGCTCAGCCGGCACCTAGGGAAACCTACCAAACCTGTGCATTTTTTAAAACTAGAGACCTAGGGGAATCCAAGATCGGGTGACTTGTGGGGCTCTGACCAG
The DNA here is from genome assembly GCF_031143425.1 of Pleurodeles waltl. Taxonomy (NCBI): domain Eukaryota; kingdom Metazoa; phylum Chordata; class Amphibia; order Caudata; family Salamandridae; genus Pleurodeles; species Pleurodeles waltl. The sequence goes on along the minus strand of NC_090449.1, from coordinate 478,891,886 downwards.
GTTCTGTTACCCAACATCCTTTGCAAACCGCAAAATTTGGCTAAAAAAACACGTTTTCCTCATATTTTGGTGACAGAAAGTTCTGGAACCAGAGAAGAGCCACAAATTTCCCTCCATCCAGCGTTCCCCCAAGTCTCCCGATAAAAATGATACCTCACTTGTGTGGGTAGGCCTAGCGCCCGCGACAGGAAATGGCCCAAAACACAACGTGGACACATCACATTTTTTCATAGAAAACAGTGCCTATCTGTGGATTTTGGCCTCTAGCTCAGCCGGCACCTGGGGAAACCTAGCAAACCAGTGCATTTTTTAACACTAGAAACCCAGGGGAATCCAAGATGGAGTGACTTGTGGGGGTCTGACCAGGTTCTGTTACCCAGAATCCTTTGCAAACCTCAAACTTTGGCTAAAAAAACACATTTTCCTCAAATTTTGGTGACAGAAAGTTCTGAAATCAGAGAGGAGCCACAAATTTCCTTCCACCCAGCGTTCCCCCAAGTCTCCCGATAAAAATGATACCTCACTTGTGTGGGTAGGCCTAGCGCCCGCAACAGGAAATGCCCCAAAACGCAACGTGGACCCATCACATTTTTTGAAAGAAAACAGAGGTGTTTTTTGCAAACGTGCCTACCTGTAGATTTTGGCCTCTAGCTCAGCCGGCACCTAAGTAAACCTACCAAACCTGTGCATTTTTTTAAACTAGAGACCTAGGGGAATCCAAGATCGGGTGACTTTCTGGGGCTCTGACCAGGTTCTGTTACCCAAAATCCTTTGCAATCCGCAAAATTTGGCTAAAAAAACACGTTTTCCTCACATTTTGGTGACAGAAAGTTCTGGAACCAGAGAGGAGCCACAAATTTCCCTCCATCCAGCGTTCCCCCAAGTCTCCCGATAAAAATGATACCTCACTTGTGTGGGTAGGCCTAGCGCCCGCGACAGGAAATGGCCCAAAACACAACGTGGACACATCACATTTTTTCATAGAAAACAGTGCCTACCTGTGGATTTTGGCCTCTAGCTCAGCCGGCACCTGGGGAAACCTAGCAAACCAGCGCATTTTTTAACACTAGAAACCCAGGGGAATCCAAGATGGGGTGACTTGTGGGGCTCTGACCAGGTTCTGTTACCCAGAATCCTTTGCAAACCTCAAACTTTCGCTAAAAAAAACACATTTTCCTCAAATTTTGGTGATAGAAAGTTCTGGAATCAGAGAGGAGCCACAAATTTCCTTCCACCCAGCGTTCCCCCAAGACTCCCGATAAAAATGATACCTCACTTGTGTGGGTAGGCCTAGCGCCCGCGACAGGAAATGCCCCAAAACGCAACGTGGACCCATCACATTTTTTGAAAGAAAACAGAGGTGTTTTTTGCAAACGTGCCTACCTGTAGATTTTGGCCTCTAGCTCAGCCGGCACCTAGGTAAACCTACCAAACCTGTGCATTTTTTTAAACTAGAGACCTAGGGGAATCCAAGATCGGGTGACTTGTGGGGCTCTGACCAGGTTCTGTTACCCAAAATCCTTTGCAAAACGCAAAATTTGGCAAAAAAAAACACGTTTTCCTCACATTTTGGTGACAGAAAGTTGTGGAATCAGAGAGGAGCCACAAATTTCCCTCCATCCAGCGTTCCCCCAAGTCTCCCGATAAAAATGATACCTCACTTGTGTGGGTAGGCCTAGCGCCCGCGACAGGAAATGGCCCAAAACACAACGTGGACACATCACATTTTTTCATAGAAAACAGTGCCTACCTGTGGATTTTGGCCTCTAGCTCAGCCGGCACCTGGGGAAACCTAGCAAACCAGCGCATTTTTTAACACTAGAAACCCAGGGGAATCCAAGATGGGGTGACTTGTGGGGCTCTGACCAGGTTCTGTTACCCAGAATCCTTTGCAAACCTCAAACTTTGGCTAAAAAAACACATTTTCCTCAAATTTTGGTGACAGAAAGTTCTGAAATCAGTGAGGAGCAACAAAGTTCCTTCCACCCAGCGTTCCCCCAAGACTCCCGATAAAAATGATACCTCACTTGTGTGGGTAGGCCTAGCGCCCGCGACAGGAAATGCCCCAAAACGCAACGTGGACCCATCACATTTTTGGAAAGAAAACAGAGGTGTTTTTTGCAAACGTGCCTACCTGTAGATTTTGGCCTCTAGCTCAGCCGGCACCTAGGTAAACCTACCAAACCTGTGCATTTTTTTAAGCTAGAGACCTAGGGGAATCCAAGATCGGGTGACTTTCTGGGGCTCTGACCAGGTTCTGTTACCCAAAATCCTTTGCAAACCGCAAAATTTGGCTAAAAAAACACGTTTTCCTCAAATTTTGGTGACAGAAAGATCTGGAACCAGAGAGGAGCCACAAATTTCCCTCCATCCAGCGTTCCCCCAAGTCTCCCGATAAAAATGATACCTCACTTGTGTGGGTAGGCCTAGCGCCCGCGACAGGAAATGGCCCAAAACACAACGTGGACACATCACATTTTTTCATAGAAAACAGTGCCTACCTGTGGATTTTGGCCTCTAGCTCAGCCAGCACCTGGGGAAACCTAGCAAACCAGCGCATTTTTTAACACTAGAAACCCAGGGGAATCCAAGATGGGGTGACTTGTGGGGCTCTGACCAGGTTCTGTTACCCAGAATCCTTTGCAAACCTCAAACTTTGGCTAAAAAAACACATTTTCCTCAAATTTTGGTGACAGAAAGTTCTGAAATCAGAGAGGAGCCACAAATTTCCTTCCACCCAGCGTTCCCCCAAGTCTCCCGATAAAAATGATACCTCACTTGTGTGGGTAGGCCTAGCGCCCGCGACAGGAAATGCCCCAAAACGCAACGTGGACCCATCACATTTTTTGAAAGAAAACAGAGGTGTTTTTTGCAAACGTGCCTACCTGTAGATTTTGGCCTCTAGCTCAGCCGGCACCTAGGTAAGCCTACCAAACCTGTGCATTTTTTTAAACTAGAGACCTAGGGGAATCCAAGATCGGGTGACTTTCTGGGGCTCTGACCAGGTTCTGTTACCCAAAATCCTTTGCAAACCGCAAAATTTGGCTACAAAAACACGTTTTCCTCACATTTTGGTGACAGAAAGTTCTGGAATCAGAGGGGAGCCACAAATTTCCCTCCATCCAGCGTTCCCCCAAGTCTCCCGATAAAAATGATACCTCACTTGTGTGGGTAGGCCTAGCGCCCGCGACAGGAAATGGCCCAAAACACAACGTGGACACATCACATTTTTTCATAGAAAACAGTGCCTACATGTGGATTTTGGCCTCTAGCTCAGCCGGCACCTGGGGAAACCTAGCAAACCAGCGCATTTTTTAACACTAGAAACCCAGGGGAATCCAAGATGGGGTGACTTGTGGGGCTCTGACCAGGTTCTGTTACCCAGAATCCTTTGCAAACCTCAAACTTTGGCTAAAAAAACACATTTTCCTCAAATTTTGGTGACAGAAAGTTCTGAAATCAGTGAGGAGCAACAAATTTCCTTCCACCCAGCGTTCCCCCAAGTCTCCCGATAAAAATGATACCTCACTTGTGTGGGTAGGCCTAGCGCCCGCGACAGGAAATGCCCCAAAACACAACGTGGACCCATCACATTTTTTGAAAGAAAACAGAGGTGTTTTTTGCAAACGTGCCTACCTGTAGATTTTGGCCTCTAGCTCAGCCGGCACCTAGGTAAACCTACCAAACCTGTGCATTTTTTTAAACTAGAGACCTAGGGGAATCCAAGATCGGGTGACTTTCTGGGGCTCTGACCAGGTTCTGTTACCCAAAATCCTTTGCAAACCGCAAAATTTGGCTAAAAAACACGTTTTCCTCACATTTTGGTGACAGAAAGATCTGGAACCAGAGAGGAGCCACAAATTTCCCTCCATCCAGCGTTCCCCCAAGTCTCCCGATAAAAATGATACCTCACTTGTGTGGGTAGGCCTAGCGCCCGCGACAGGAAATGGCCCAAAACACAACGTGGAAACATCACATTTTTTCATAGAAAACAGTGCCTACCTGTGGATTTTGGCCTCTAGCTCAGCCGGCACCTGGGGAAACCTAGCAAACCAGCGCATTTTTTACACTAGAAACCCAGGGGAATCCAAGATGGGGTGACTTGTGGGGCTCTGACCAGGTTCTGTTACCCAGAATCCTTTGCAAACCTCAAACTTTGGCTAAAAAAACACATTTTCCTCAAATTTTGGTGACAGAAAGTTCTGAAATCAGTGAGGAGCAACAAATTTCCTTCCACCCAGCGTTCCCCCAAGTCTCCCGATAAAAATGATAGCTCACTTGTGTGGGTAGGCCTAGCGCCCGCGACAGGAAATGCCCCAAAACGCAACGTGGACCCATCACATTTTTTGAAAGAAAACAGAGGTGTTTTTTGCAAACGTGCCTACCTGTAGATTTTGGCCTCTAGCTCAGCCGGCACCTAGGTAAACCTACCAAACCTGTGCATTTTTTTAAACTAGAGACCTAGGGGAATCCAAGATCGGGTGACTTTCTGGGGCTCTGACCAGGTTCTGTTACCCAAAATCCTTTGCAAACCGCAAAATTTGGCTAAAAAAACACGTTTTCCTCAAATTTTGGTGACAGAAAGATCTGGAACCAGAGAGGAGCCACAAATTTCCCTCCATCCAGCGTTCCCCCAAGTCTCCCGATAAAAATGATACCTCACTTGTGTGGGTAGGCCTAGCGCCCGCGACAGGAAATGGCCCAAAACACAACGTGGACACATCACATTTTTTCATAGAAAACAGTGCCTACCTGTGGATTTTGGCCTCTAGCTCAGCCAGCACCTGGGGAAACCTAGCAAACCAGCGCATTTTTTAACACTAGAAACCCAGGGGAATCCAAGATGGGGTGACTTGTGGGGCTCTGACCAGGTTCTGTTACCCAGAATCCTTTGCAAACCTCAAACTTTGGCTAAAAAAACACATTTTCCTCAAATTTTGGTGACAGAAAGTTCTGAAATCAGAGAGGAGCCACAAATTTCCTTCCACCCAGCGTTCCCCCAAGTCTCCCGATAAAAATGATACCTCACTTGTGTGGGTAGGCCTAGCGCCCGCGACAGGAAATGCCCCAAAACGCAACGTGGACCCATCACATTTTTTGAAAGAAAACAGAGGTGTTTTTTGCAAACGTGCCTACCTGTAGATTTTGGCCTCTAGCTCAGCCGGCACCTAGGTAAACCTACCAAACCTGTGCATTTTTTTAAACTAGAGACCTAGGGGAATCCAAGATCGGGTGACTTTCTGGGGCTCTGACCAGGTTCTGTTACCCAAAATCCTTTGCAAACCGCAAAATTTGGCTAAAAAATCACATTTTCCTCACATTTTGGTGACAGAAAGTTCTGGAATCAGAGGGGAGCCACAAATTTCCCTCCATCCAGCGTTCCCCCAAGTCTCCCGATAAAAATGATACCTCACTTGTGTGGGTAGGCCTAGCGCCCGCGACAGGAAATGGCCCAAAACACAACGTGGACACATCACATTTTTTCATAGAAAACAGTGCCTACCTGTGGATTTTGGCCTCTAGCTCAGCCAGCACCTGGGGAAACCTAGCAAACCAGCGCATTTTTTAACACTAGAAACCCAGGGGAATCCAAGATGGGGTGACTTGTGGGGCTCTGACCAGGTTCTGTTACCCAGAATCCTTTGCAAACCTCAAACTTTGGCTAAAAAAACAAATTTTCCTCAAATTTTGGTGACAGAAAGTTCTGAAATCAGAGAGGAGCCACAAATTTCCTTCCACCCAGCGTTCCCCCAAGTCTCCCGATAAAAATGATACCTCACTTGTGTGGGTAGGCCTAGCGCCCGCGACAGGAAATGCCCCAAAACGCAACGTGGACCCATCACATTTTTTGAAAGAAAACAGAGGTGTTTTTTGCAAACGTGCCTACCTGTAGATTTTGGCCTCTAGCTCAGCCGGCACCTAGGTAAACCTACCAAACCTGTGCATTTTTTTAAACTAGAGACCTAGGGGGATCCAAGATCGGGTGACTTTCTGGGGCTCTGACCAGGTTCTGTTACCCAAAATCCTTTGCAAACCGCAAAATTTGGCTAAAAAAACACGTTTTCCTCACATTTTGGTGACAGAAAGTTCTGGAATCAGAAGGGAGCCACAAATTTCCCTCCATCCAGCGTTCCCCCAAGTCTCCCGATAAAAATGATACCTCACTTGTGTGGGTAGGCCTAGCGCCCGCGACAGGAAATGGCCCAAAACACAACGTGGAAACATCAAATTTTTTCATAGAAAACAGTGCCTACCTGTGGATTTTGGCCTCTAGCTCAGCCGGCACCTGGGGAAACATAGCAAACCAGCGCATTTTTTAACACTAGAAACCCAGGGGAATCCAAGATGGGGTGACTTGTGGGGCTCTGACCAGGTTCTGTTACCCAGAATCCTTTGCAAACCTCAAACTTTGGCTAAAAAAACACATTTTCCTCAAATTTTGGTGACAGAAAGTTCTGAAATCAGTGAGGAGCAACAAATTTCCTTCCACCCAGCGTTCCCCCAAGTCTCCCGATAAAAATGATAGCTCACTTGTGTGGGTAGGCCTAGCGCCCGCGACAGGAAATGCCCCAAAACGCAACGTGGACCCATCACATTTTTTGAAAGAAAACAGAGGTGTTTTTTGCAAACGTGCCTACCTGTAGATTTTGGCCTCTAGCTCAGCCGGCACCTAGGTAAACCTACCAAACCTGTGCATTTTTTTAAACTAGAGACCTAGGGGAATCCAAGATCGGGTGACTTTCTGGGGCTCTGACCAGGTTCTGTTACCCAAAATCCTTTGCAAACCGCAAAATTTGGCTAAAAAAACACGTTTTCCTCAAATTTTGGTGACAGAAAGATCTGGAACCAGAGAGGAGCCACAAATTTCCCTCCATCCAGCGTTCCCCCAAGTCTCCCGATAAAAATGATACCTCACTTGTGTGGGTAGGCCTAGCGCCCGCGACAGGAAATGGCCCAAAACACAACGTGGACACATCACATTTTTTCATAGAAAACAGTGCCTACCTGTGGATTTTGGCCTCTAGCTCAGCCAGCACCTGGGGAAACCTAGCATACCAGCGCATTTTTTAACACTAGAAACCCAGGGGAATCCAAGATGGGGTGACTTGTGGGGCTCTGACCAGGTTCTGTTACCCAGAATCCTTTGCAAACCGCAAAATTTCGCTAAAAAAACACGTTTTCCTCATATTTTGGTGACAGAAAGATCTGGAACCAGAGAGGAGCCACATATTTCCCTCCATCCAGCGTTTCCCCAAGTCTCCCGATAAAAATGATACCTCACTTGTGTGGGTAGGCCTAGCGCCCGCAACAGGAAATGCCCCAAAACGCAACGTGGACCCATCACATTTTTTGAAAGAAAACAGTGGTGTTTTTTGCAAACGTGCCTACCTGTAGATTTTGGCCTCTAGCTCAGCCGGTATCTAGGGAAACCTACCAAACCTGTGCATTTTTTAAAACTAGAGACCTAGGGGAATCCAAGATCGGGTGACTTGTGGGGCTCTGACCAGGTTCTGTTACCCAAAATCCTTTGCAAACTGCAAAATTTGGCTAAAAAAACACGTTTTCCTCATATTTTGGTGACAGAAAGTTCTGGAACCAGAGAGGAGCCACAAATTTCCCTCCATCCAGCGTTCCCCCAAGTCTCCCGATAATAATGATACCTCACTTGTGTGGGTAGGCCTAGCGCCCGCGACAGGAAATGGCCCAAAACACAACGTGGACACATCACATTTTTTCATAGAAAACAGTGCCTGCCTGTGGATTTTGGCCTCTAGCTCAGCCGGCACCTGGGGAAACCTAGCAAACCAGCGCATTTTTTAAAACTAGAAACCCAGGGGAATCCAAGATGGGGTGACTTGTGGGGCTCTGACCAGGTTCTGTTACCAGGAATCCTTTGCAAACCTCAAACTTTGGCTAAAAAAACACATTTTCCTCAAATTTTGGTGACAGAAAGTTCTGAAATCAGAGAGGAGCCACAAATTTCCTTCCACACAGCGTTCCCCCAAGTCTCCCGATAAAAATGATACCTCACTTGTGTGGGTAGGCCTAGCGCCCGCGACAGGAAATGCCCCAAAACGCAACGTGGACCCATCACATTTTTTTAAAGAAAACAGAGGTGTTTTTTGCAAACGTGCCTACCTGTAGATTTTGGCCTCTAGCTCAGCCGGCACCTAGGGAAACCTACCAAACCTGTGCATTTTTTAAAACTAGAGACCTAGGGGAATCCAAGATCGGGTGACTTGTGGGGCTCTGACCAGGTTCTGTTACCCAACATCCTTTGCAAACCGCAAAATTTGGCTAAAAAAACACGTTTTCCTCATATTTTGGTGACAGAAAGTTCTGGAACCAGAGAAGAGCCACAAATTTCCCTCCATCCAGCGTTCCCCCAAGTCTCCCGATAAAAATGATACCTCACTTGTGTGGGTAGGCCTAGCGCCCGCGACAGGAAATGGCCCAAAACACAACGTGGACACATCACATTTTTTCATAGAAAACAGTGCCTATCTGTGGATTTTGGCCTCTAGCTCAGCCGGCACCTGGGGAAACCTAGCAAACCAGTGCATTTTTTAACACTAGAAACCCAGGGGAATCCAAGATGGAGTGACTTGTGGGGGTCTGACCAGGTTCTGTTACCCAGAATCCTTTGCAAACCTCAAACTTTGGCTAAAAAAACACATTTTCCTCAAATTTTGGTGACAGAAAGTTCTGAAATCAGAGAGGAGCCACAAATTTCCTTCCACCCAGCGTTCCCCCAAGTCTCCCGATAAAAATGATACCTCACTTGTGTGGGTAGGCCTAGCGCCCGCAACAGGAAATGCCCCAAAACGCAACGTGGACCCATCACATTTTTTGAAAGAAAACAGAGGTGTTTTTTGCAAACGTGCCTACCTGTAGATTTTGGCCTCTAGCTCAGCCGGCACCTAAGTAAACCTACCAAACCTGTGCATTTTTTTAAACTAGAGACCTAGGGGAATCCAAGATCGGGTGACTTTCTGGGGCTCTGACCAGGTTCTGTTACCCAAAATCCTTTGCAATCCGCAAAATTTGGCTAAAAAAACACGTTTTCCTCACATTTTGGTGACAGAAAGTTCTGGAACCAGAGAGGAGCCACAAATTTCCCTCCATCCAGCGTTCCCCCAAGTCTCCCGATAAAAATGATACCTCACTTGTGTGGGTAGGCCTAGCGCCCGCGACAGGAAATGGCCCAAAACACAACGTGGACACATCACATTTTTTCATAGAAAACAGTGCCTACCTGTGGATTTTGGCCTCTAGCTCAGCCGGCACCTGGGGAAACCTAGCAAACCAGCGCATTTTTTAACACTAGAAACCCAGGGGAATCCAAGATGGGGTGACTTGTGGGGCTCTGACCAGGTTCTGTTACCCAGAATCCTTTGCAAACCTCAAACTTTCGCTAAAAAAAACACATTTTCCTCAAATTTTGGTGATAGAAAGTTCTGGAATCAGAGAGGAGCCACAAATTTCCTTCCACCCAGCGTTCCCCCAAGACTCCCGATAAAAATGATACCTCACTTGTGTGGGTAGGCCTAGCGCCCGCGACAGGAAATGCCCCAAAACGCAACGTGGACCCATCACATTTTTTGAAAGAAAACAGAGGTGTTTTTTGCAAACGTGCCTACCTGTAGATTTTGGCCTCTAGCTCAGCCGGCACCTAGGTAAACCTACCAAACCTGTGCATTTTTTTAAACTAGAGACCTAGGGGAATCCAAGATCGGGTGACTTGTGGGGCTCTGACCAGGTTCTGTTACCCAAAATCCTTTGCAAAACGCAAAATTTGGCAAAAAAAAACACGTTTTCCTCACATTTTGGTGACAGAAAGTTGTGGAATCAGAGAGGAGCCACAAATTTCCCTCCATCCAGCGTTCCCCCAAGTCTCCCGATAAAAATGATACCTCACTTGTGTGGGTAGGCCTAGCGCCCGCGACAGGAAATGGCCCAAAACACAACGTGGACACATCACATTTTTTCATAGAAAACAGTGCCTACCTGTGGATTTTGGCCTCTAGCTCAGCCGGCACCTGGGGAAACCTAGCAAACCAGCGCATTTTTTAACACTAGAAACCCAGGGGAATCCAAGATGGGGTGACTTGTGGGGCTCTGACCAGGTTCTGTTACCCAGAATCCTTTGCAAACCTCAAACTTTGGCTAAAAAAACACATTTTCCTCAAATTTTGGTGACAGAAAGTTCTGAAATCAGTGAGGAGCAACAAAGTTCCTTCCACCCAGCGTTCCCCCAAGACTCCCGATAAAAATGATACCTCACTTGTGTGGGTAGGCCTAGCGCCCGCGACAGGAAATGCCCCAAAACGCAACGTGGACCCATCACATTTTTTGAAAGAAAACAGAGGTGTTTTTTGCAAACGTGCCTACCTGTAGATTTTGGCCTCTAGTTCAGCCGGCACCTAGGTAAACCTACCAAACCTGTGCATTTTTTTAAGCTAGAGACCTAGGGGAATCCAAGATCGGGTGACTTTCTGGGGCTCTGACCAGGTTCTGTTACCCAAAATCCTTTGCAAACCGCAAAATTTGGCTAAAAAAACACGTTTTCCTCAAATTTTGGTGACAGAAAGATCTGGAACCAGAGAGGAGCCACAAATTTCCCTCCATCCAGCGTTCCCCCAAGTCTCCCGATAAAAATGATACCTCACTTGTGTGGGTAGGCCTAGCGCCCGCGACAGGAAATGGCCCAAAACACAACGTGGACACATCACATTTTTTCATAGAAAACAGTGCCTACCTGTGGATTTTGGCCTCTAGCTCAGCCAGCACCTGGGGAAACCTAGCAAACCAGCGCATTTTTTAACACTAGAAACCCAGGGGAATCCAAGATGGGGTGACTTGTGGGGCTCTGACCAGGTTCTGTTACCCAGAATCCTTTGCAAACCTCAAACTTTGGCTAAAAAAACACATTTTCCTCAAATTTTGGTGACAGAAAGTTCTGAAATCAGAGAGGAGCCACAAATTTCCTTCCACCCAGCGTTCCCCCAAGTCTCCCGATAAAAATGATACCTCACTTGTGTGGGTAGGCCTAGCGCCCGCGACAGGAAATGCCCCAAAACGCAACGTGGACCCATCACATTTTTTGAAAGAAAACAGAGGTGTTTTTTGCAAACGTGCCTACCTGTAGATTTTGGCCTCTAGCTCAGCCGGCACCTAGGTAAGCCTACCAAACCTGTGCATTTTTTTAAACTAGAGACCTAGGGGAATCCAAGATCGGGTGACTTTCTGGGGCTCTGACCAGGTTCTGTTACCCAAAATCCTTTGCAAACCGCAAAATTTGGCTACAAAAACACGTTTTCCTCACATTTTGGTGACAGAAAGTTCTGGAATCAGAGGGGAGCCACAAATTTCCCTCCATCCAGCGTTCCCCCAAGTCTCCCGATAAAAATGATACCTCACTTGTGTGGGTAGGCCTAGCGCCCGCGACAGGAAATGGCCCAAAACACAACGTGGACACATCACATTTTTTCATAGAAAACAGTGCCTACATGTGGATTTTGGCCTCTAGCTCAGCCGGCACCTGGGGAAACCTAGCAAACCAGCGCATTTTTTAACACTAGAAACCCAGGGGAATCCAAGATGGGGTGACTTGTGGGGCTCTGACCAGGTTCTGTTACCCAGAATCCTTTGCAAACCTCAAACTTTGGCTAAAAAAACACATTTTCCTCAAATTTTGGTGACAGAAAGTTCTGAAATCAGTGAGGAGCAACAAATTTCCTTCCACCCAGCGTTCCCCCAAGTCTCCCGATAAAAATGATACCTCACTTGTGTGGGTAGGCCTAGCGCCCGCGACAGGAAATGCCCCAAAACACAACGTGGACCCATCACATTTTTTGAAAGAAAACAGAGGTGTTTTTTGCAAACGTGCCTACCTGTAGATTTTGGCCTCTAGCTCAGCCGGCACCTAGGTAAACCTACCAAACCTGTGCATTTTTTTAAACTAGAGACCTAGGGGAATCCAAGATCGGGTGACTTTCTGGGGCTCTGACCAGGTTCTGTTACCCAAAATCCTTTGCAAACCGCAAAATTTGGCTAAAAAACACGTTTTCCTCACATTTTGGTGACAGAAAGATCTGGAACCAGAGAGGAGCCACAAATTTCCCTCCATCCAGCGTTCCCCCAAGTCTCCCGATAAAAATGATACCTCACTTGTGTGGGTAGGCCTAGCGCCCGCGACAGGAAATGGCCCAAAACACAACGTGGAAACATCACATTTTTTCATAGAAAACAGTGCCTACCTGTGGATTTTGGCCTCTAGCTCAGCCGGCACCTGGGGAAACCTAGCAAACCAGCGCATTTTTTACACTAGAAACCCAGGGGAATCCAAGATGGGGTGACTTGTGGGGCTCTGACCAGGTTCTGTTACCCAGAATCCTTTGCAAACCTCAAACTTTGGCTAAAAAAACACATTTTCCTCAAATTTTGGTGACAGAAAGTTCTGAAATCAGTGAGGAGCAACAAATTTCCTTCCACCCAGCGTTCCCCCAAGTCTCCCGATAAAAATGATAGCTCACTTGTGTGGGTAGGCCTAGCGCCCGCGACAGGAAATGCCCCAAAACGCAACGTGGACCCATCACATTTTTTGAAAGAAAACAGAGGTGTTTTTTGCAAACGTGCCTACCTGTAGATTTTGGCCTCTAGCTCAGCCGGCACCTAGGTAAACCTACCAAACCTGTGCATTTTTTTAAACTAGAGACCTAGGGGAATCCAAGATCGGGTGACTTTCTGGGGCTCTGACCAGGTTCTGTTACCCAAAATCCTTTGCAAACCGCAAAATTTGGCTAAAAAAACACGTTTTCCTCAAATTTTGGTGACAGAAAGATCTGGAACCAGAGAGGAGCCACAAATTTCCCTCCATCCAGCGTTCCCCCAAGTCTCCCGATAAAAATGATACCTCACTTGTGTGGGTAGGCCTAGCGCCCGCGACAGGAAATGGCCCAAAACACAACGTGGACACATCACATTTTTTCATAGAAAACAGTGCCTACCTGTGGATTTTGGCCTCTAGCTCAGCCAGCACCTGGGGAAACCTAGCAAACCAGCGCATTTTTTAACACTAGAAACCCAGGGGAATCCAAGATGGGGTGACTTGTGGGGCTCTGACCAGGTTCTGTTACCCAGAATCCTTTGCAAACCTCAAACTTTGGCTAAAAAAACACATTTTCCTCAAATTTTGGTGACAGAAAGTTCTGAAATCAGAGAGGAGCCACAAATTTCCTTCCACCCAGCGTTCCCCCAAGTCTCCCGATAAAAATGATACCTCACTTGTGTGGGTAGGCCTAGCGCCCGCGACAGGAAATGCCCCAAAACGCAACGTGGACCCATCACATTTTTTGAAAGAAAACAGAGGTGTTTTTTGCAAACGTGCCTACCTGTAGATTTTGGCCTCTAGCTCAGCCGGCACCTAGGTAAACCTACCAAACCTGTGCATTTTTTTAAACTAGAGACCTAGGGGAATCCAAGATCGGGTGACTTTCTGGGGCTCTGACCAGGTTCTGTTACCCAAAATCCTTTGCAAACCGCAAAATTTGGCTAAAAAATCACATTTTCCTCACATTTTGGTGACAGAAAGTTCTGGAATCAGAGGGGAGCCACAAATTTCCCTCCATCCAGCGTTCCCCCAAGTCTCCCGATAAAAATGATACCTCACTTGTGTGGGTAGGCCTAGCGCCCGCGACAGGAAATGGCCCAAAACACAACGTGGACACATCACATTTTTTCATAGAAAACAGTGCCTACCTGTGGATTTTGGCCTCTAGCTCAGCCAGCACCTGGGGAAACCTAGCAAACCAGCGCATTTTTTAACACTAGAAACCCAGGGGAATCCAAGATGGGGTGACTTGTGGGGCTCTGACCAGGTTCTGTTACCCAGAATCCTTTGCAAACCTCAAACTTTGGCTAAAAAAACACATTTTCCTCAAATTTTGGTGACAGAAAGTTCTGAAATCAGAGAGGAGCCACAAATTTCCTTCCACCCAGCGTTCCCCCAAGTCTCCCGATAAAAATGATACCTCACTTGTGTGGGTAGGCCTAGCGCCCGCGACAGGAAATGCCCCAAAACGCAACGTGGACCCATCACATTTTTTGAAAGAAAACAGAGGTGTTTTTTGCAAACGTGCCTACCTGTAGATTTTGGCCTCTAGCTCAGCCGGCACCTAGGTAAACCTACCAAACCTGTGCATTTTTTTAAACTAGAGACCTAGGGGGATCCAAGATCGGGTGACTTTCTGGGGCTCTGACCAGGTTCTGTTACCCAAAATCCTTTGCAAACCGCAAAATTTGGCTAAAAAAACACGTTTTCCTCACATTTTGGTGACAGAAAGTTCTGGAATCAGAAGGGAGCCACAAATTTCCCTCCATCCAGCGTTCCCCCAAGTCTCCCGATAAAAATGATACCTCACTTGTGTGGGTAGGCCTAGCGCCCGCGACAGGAAATGGCCCAAAACACAACGTGGAAACATCAAATTTTTTCATAGAAAACAGTGCCTACCTGTGGATTTTGGCCTCTAGCTCAGCCGGCACCTGGGGAAACATAGCAAACCAGCGCATTTTTTAACACTAGAAACCCAGGGGAATCCAAGATGGGGTGACTTGTGGGGCTCTGACCAGGTTCTGTTACCCAGAATCCTTTGCAAACCTCAAACTTTGGCTAAAAAAACACATTTTCCTCAAATTTTGGTGACAGAAAGTTCTGAAATCAGTGAGGAGCAACAAATTTCCTTCCACCCAGCGTTCCCCCAAGTCTCCCGATAAAAATGATAGCTCACTTGTGTGGGTAGGCCTAGCGCCCGCGACAGGAAATGCCCCAAAACGCAACGTGGACCCATCACATTTTTTGAAAGAAAACAGAGGTGTTTTTTGCAAACGTGCCTACCTGTAGATTTTGGCCTCTAGCTCAGCCGGCACCTAGGTAAACCTACCAAACCTGTGCATTTTTTTAAACTAGAGACCTAGGGGAATCCAAGATCGGGTGACTTTCTGGGGCTCTGACCAGGTTCTGTTACCCAAAATCCTTTGCAAACCGCAAAATTTGGCTAAAAAAACACGTTTTCCTCAAATTTTGGTGACAGAAAGATCTGGAACCAGAGAGGAGCCACAAATTTCCCTCCATCCAGCGTTCCCCCAAGTCTCCCGATAAAAATGATACCTCACTTGTGTGGGTAGGCCTAGCGCCCGCGACAGGAAATGGCCCAAAACACAACGTGGACACATCACATTTTTTCATAGAAAACAGTGCCTACCTGTGGATTTTGGCCTCTAGCTCAGCCAGCACCTGGGGAAACCTAGCATACCAGCGCATTTTTTAACACTAGAAACCCAGGGGAATCCAAGATGGGGTGACTTGTGGGGCTCTGACCAGGTTCTGTTACCCAGAATCCTTTGCAAACCTCAAACTTTGGCTAAAAAAACACATTTTCCTCAAATTTTGGTGACAGAAAGTTCTGAAATCAGAGAGGAGCCACAAATTTCCTTCCACCCAGCGTTCCCCCAAGTCTCCCGATAAAAATGATACCTCACTTGTGTGGGTAGGCCTAGCGCCCGCGACAGGAAATGCCCCAAAACGCAACGTGGACCCATCACATTTTTTGAAAGAAAACAGAGGTGTTTTTTGCAAACGTGCCTACCTGTAGATTTTGGCCTCTAGCTCAGCCGGCACCTAGGTAAACCTACCAAACCTGTGCATTTTTTTAAACTAGAGACCTAGGGGAATCCAAGATCGGGTGACTTTCTGGGGCTCTGACCAGGTTCTGTTACCCAAAATCCTTTGCAAACCGCAAAATTTGGCTAAAAAATCACATTTTCCTCACATTTTGGTGACAGAAAGATCTGGAATCAGAGGGGAGCCACAAATTTCCCTCCATCCAGCGTTCCCCCAAGTCTCCCGATAAAAATGATACCTCACTTGTGTGGGTAGGCCTAGCGCCCGCGACAGGAAATGGCCCAAAACACAACGTGGACACATCACATTTTTTCATAGAAAACAGTGCCTACCTGTGGATTTTGGCCTCTAGCTCAGCCAGCACCTGGGGAAACCTAGCAAACCAGCGCATTTTTTAACACTAGAAACCCAGGGGAATCCAAGATGGGGTGACTTGTGGGGCTCTGACCAGGTTCTGTTACCCAGAATCCTTTGCAAACCTCAAACTTTGGCTAAAAAAACACATTTTCCTCAAATTTTGGTGACAGAAAGTTCTGAAATCAGAGAGGAGCCACAAATTTCCTTCCACCCAGCGTTCCCCCAAGTCTCCCGATAAAAATGATACCTCACTTGTGTGGGTAGGCCTAGCGCCCGCGACAGGAAATGCCCCAAAACGCAACGTGGACCCATCACATTTTTTGAAAGAAAACAGAGGTGTTTTTTGCAAACGTGCCTACCTGTAGATTTTGGACTCTAGCTCAGCCGGCACCTAGGTAAACCTACCAAACCTGTGCATTTTTTTAAACTAGAGACCTAGGGGGATCCAAGATCGGGTGACTTTCTGGGGCTCTGACCAGGTTCTGTTACCCAAAATCCTTTGCAAACCGCAAAATTTGGCTAAAAAAACACGTTTTCCTCACATTTTGGTGACAGAAAGTTCTGGAATCAGAAGGGAGCCACAAATTTCCCTCCATCCAGGGTTCCCCCAAGTCTCCCGATAAAAATGATACCTCACTTGTGTGGGTAGGCCTAGCGCCCGCGACAGGAAATGGCCCAAAACACAACGTGGACACATCACATTTTTTCATAGAAAACAGTGCCTACCTGTGGATTTTGGCCTCTAGCTCAGCCGGCACCTGGGGAAACCTAGCAAACCAGCGCATTTTTTAACACTAGAAACCCAGGGGAATCCAACATGGGGTGACTTGTGAGGCTCTGACCAGGTTCTGTTACCCAGAATCCTTTGCAAACCTCAAACTTTGGCTAAAAAAAAACACATTTTCCTCAAATTTTGGTGACAGAAAGTTCTGGAATCAGAGAGGAGCCACAAATTTCCTTCCACCCAGCGTTCCTCCAAGTCTCCCGATAAAAATGATACCTCACTTGTGTGGGTAGGCCTAGCGCCCGCGACAGGAAATGCCCCAAAACGCAACGTGGACCCATCACATTTTTTGAAAGAAAACAGAGGTGTTTTTTGCAAACGTGCCTACCTGTAGATTTTGGCCTCTAGCTCAGCCGGCACCTAGGTAAACCTACCAAACCTGTGCATTTTTTTAAGCTGGAGACCTAGGGGAATCCAAGATCGGGTGACTTTCTGGGGCTCTGACCAGGTTCTGTTACCCAAAATCCTTTGCAAACCGCAAAATTTGGCTAAAAAAACACGTTTTCCTCAAATTTTGGTGACAGAAAGATCTGGAACCAGAGAGGAGCCACAAATTTCCCTCCATCCAGCGTTCCCCCAAGTCTCCCGATAAAAATGATACCTCACTTGTGTGGGTAGGCCTAGCGCCCGCGACAGGAAATGGCCCAAAACACAACGTGGACACATCACATTTTTTCATAGAAAACAGTGCCTACCTGTGGATTTTGGCCTCTAGCTCAGCCAGCACCTGGGGAAACCTAGCAAACCAGCAAATTTTTTAACACTAGAAACCCAGGGGAATCCAAGATGGGGTGACTTGTGGGGCTCTGACCAGGTTCTGTTACCCAGAATCCTTTGCAAACCTCAAACTTTGGCTAAAAAAACACATTTTCCTCAAATTTTGGTGACAGAAAGTTCTGAAATCAGAGAGGAGCCACAAATTTCCTTCCACCCAGCGTTCCCCCAAGTCTCCCGATAAAAATGATACCTCACTTGTGTGGGTAGGCCTAGCGCCCGCGACAGGAAATGCCCCAAAACGCAACGTGGACCCATCACATTTTTTTAAAGAAAACAGAGGTGTTTTTTGCAAACGTGCCTACCTGTAGATTTTGGCCTCTAGCTCAGCCGGCACCTAGGTAAACCTACCAAACCTGTGCATTTTTTTAAACTAGAGACCTAGGGGAATCCAAGATCGGGTGACTTTCTGGGGCTCTGACCAGGTTCTGTTACCCAAAATCCTTTGCAAACCGCAAAATTTGGCTAAAAAAACACGTTTTCCTCACATTTTGGTGACAGAAAGTTCTGGAATCAGAGGGGAGCCACAAATTTCCCTCCATCCAGCGTTCCCCCAAGTCTCCCGATAAAAATGATACCTCACTTGTGTGGGTAGGCCTAGCGCCCGCGACAGGAAATGGCCCAAAACACAACGTGGACACATCACATTTTTTCATAGAAAACAGTGCCTACCTGTGGATTTTGGCCTCTAGCTCAGCCGGCACCTGGGGAAACCTAGCAAACCAGCGCATTTTTTAACACTAGAAACCCAGGGGAATCCAAGATGGGGTGACTTGTGGGGCTCTGACCAGGTTCTGTTACCCAGAATCCTTTGCAAACCTCAAACTTTGGCTAAAAAAACACATTTTCCTCAAATTTTGGTGACAGAAAGTTCTGAAATCAGTGAGGAGCAACAAATTTCCTTCCACCCAGCGTTCCCCCAAGTCTCCCGATAAAAATGATACCTCACTTGTGTGGGTAGGCCTAGCGCCCGCGACAGGAAATGCCCCAAAACGCAACGTGGACCCATCACATTTTTTGAAAGAAAACAGAGGTGTTTTTTGCAAACGTGCCTACCTGTAGATTTTGGCCTCTAGCTCAGCCGGCACCTAGGTAAACCTACCAAACCTGTGCATTTTTTTAAACTAGAGACCTAGGGGAATCCAAGATCGGGTGACTTTCTGGGGCTCTGACCAGGTTCTGTTACCCAAAATCCTTTGCAAACCGCAAAATTTGGCTAAAAAACACGTTTTCCTCACATTTTGGTGACAGAAAGATCTGGAACCAGAGAGGAGCCACGAATTTCCCTCCATCCAGCGTTCCCCCAAGTCTCCCGATAAAAATGATACCTCACTTGTGTGGGTAGGCCTAGCGCCCGCGACAGGAAATGGCCCAAAACACAACGTGGACACATCACATTTTTTCATAGAAAACAGTGCCTACCTGTGGATTTTGGCCTCTAGCTCAGCCGGCACCTGGGGAAAACTAGCAAACCAGTGCATTTTTTAACACTAGAAACCCAGGGGAATCCAAGATGGGGTGACTTGTGGGGCTCTGACCAGGTTCTGTTACCCAGAATCCTTTGCAAACCTCAAACTTTGGCTAAAAAAACACATTTTCCTCAAATTTTGGTGACAGAAAGTTCTGAAATCAGTGAGGAGCAACAAATTTCCTTCCACCCAGCGTTCCCCCAAGTCTCCCGATAAAAATGATAGCTCACTTGTGTGGGTAGGCCTAGCGCCCGCGACAGGAAATGCCCCAAAACGCAACGTGTACCCATCACATTTTTTGAAAGAAAACAGAGGTGTTTTTTGCAAACGTGCCTACCTGTAGATTTTGGCCCCTAGCTCAGCCGGCACCTAGGTAAACCTACCAAACCTGTGCATTTTTTTAAACTAGAGACCTAGGGGAATCCAAGATCGGGTGACTTTCTGGGGCTCTGACCAGGTTCTGTTACCCAAAATCCTTTGCAAACCGCAAAATTTGGCTAAAAAAACACGTTTTCCTCAAATTTTGGTGACAGAAAGATCTGGAACCAGAGAGGAGCCACAAATTTTCCTCCATCCAGCGTTCCCCCAAGTCTCCCGATAAAAATGATACCTCACTTGTGTGGGTAGGCCTAGCGCCCGCGACAGGAAATGGCCCAAAACACAACGTGGACACATCACATTTTTTCATAGAAAACAGTGCCTACCTGTGGATTTTGGCCTCTAGCTCAGCCAGCACCTGGGGAAACCTAGCAAACCAGTGCATTTTTTAACACTAGAAACCCAGGGGAATCCAAGATGGGGTGACTTGTGGGGCTCTGACCAGGTCCTGTTACCCAGAATCCTTTGCAAACCTCAAACTTTGGCTAAAAAAACACATTTTCCTCAAATTTTGGTGACAGAAAGTTCTGAAATCAGAGAGGAGCCACAAATTTCCTTCCACCCAGCGTTCCCCCAAGTCTCCCGATAAAAATGATACCTCACTTGTGTGGGTAGGCCTAGCGCCCGCGACAGGAAATGCCCCAAAACGCAACGTGGACCCATCACATTTTTTGAAAGAAAACAGAGGTGTTTTTTGCAAACGTGCCTACCTGTAGATTTTGGCCTCTAGCTCAGCCGGCACCTAGGTAAACCTACCAAACCTGTGCATTTTTTTAAACTAGAGACCTAGGGGAATCCAAGATCGGGTGACTTTCTGGGGCTCTGACCAGGTTCTGTTACCCAAAATCCTTTGCAAACCGCAAAATTTGGCTAAAAAATCACATTTTCCTCACATTTTGGTGACAGAAAGTTCTGGAATCAGAGGGGAGCCACAAATTTCCCTCCATCCAGCGTTCCCCCAAGTCTCCCGATAAAAATGATACCTCACTTGTGTGGGTAGGCCTAGCGCCCGCGACAGGAAATGGCCCAAAACACAACGTGGACACATCACATTTTTTCATAGAAAACAGTGCCTACCTGTGGATTTTGGCCTCTAGCTCAGCCAGCACCTGGGGAAACCTAGCAAACCAGCGCATTTTTTAACACTAGAAACCCAGGGGAATCCAAGATGGGGTGACTTGTGGGGCTCTGACCAGGTTCTGTTACCCAGAATCCTTTGCAAACCTCAAACTTTGGCTAAAAAAACACATTTTCCTCAAATTTTGGTGACAGAAAGTTCTGAAATCAGAGAGGAGCCACAAATTTCCTTCCACCCAGCGTTCCCCCAAGTCTCCCGATAAAAATGATACCTCACTTGTGTGGGTAGGCCTAGCGCCCGCGACAGGAAATGCCCCAAAACGCAACGTGGACCCATCACATTTTTTGAAAGAAAACAGAGGTGTTTTTTGCAAACGTGCCTACCTGTAGATTTTGGCCTCTAGCTCAGCCGGCACCTAGGTAAACCTACCAAACCTGTGCATTTTTTTAAACTAGAGACCTAGGGGAATCCAAGATTGGGTGACTTTCTGGGGCTCTGACCAGGTTCTGTTACCCAAAATCCTTTGCAAACCGCAAAATTTGGCTAAAAAAACACGTTTTCCTCACATTTTGGTGACAGAAAGTTCTGGAATCAGAGGGGAGCCACAAATATCCCTCCATCCAGCGTTCCCCCAAGTCTCCCGATAAAAATGATACCTCACTTGTGTGGGTAGGCCTAGCGCCCGCGACAGGAAATGGCCCAAAACACAACGTGGACACATCACATTTTTTCATAGAAAACAGTGCCTACCTGTGGATTTTGGCCTCTAGCTCAGCCGGCACCTGGGGAAACCTAGCAAACCAGCGCATTTTTTAACACTAGAAACCCAGGGGAATCCAACATGGGGTGACTTGTGAGGCTCTGACCAGGTTCTGTTACCCAGAATCCTTTGCAAACCTCAAACTTTGGCTAAAAAAAAACACATTTTCCTCAAATTTTGGTGACAGAAAGTTCTGGAATCAGAGAGGAGCCACAAATTTCCTTCCACCCAGCGTTCCTCCAAGTCTCCCGATAAAAATGATACCTCACTTGTGTGGGTAGGCCTAGCGCCCGCAACAGGAAATGCCCCAAAACGCAACGTGGACCCATCAAATTTTTTGAAAGAAAACAGAGGTGTTTTTTGCAAACGTGCCTACCTGTAGATTTTGGCCTCTAGCTCAGCCGGCACCTAGGTAAACCTACCAAACCTGTGCATTTTTTTAAACTAGAGACCTAGGGGAATCCAAGATCGGGTGACTTGTGGGGCTCTGACCAGGTTCTGTTACCCAAAATCCTTTGCAAAATGCATAATTTGGCAAAAAAAACACGTTTTCCTCATATTTTGGTGACAGAAAGTTCTGGAATCAGAGAGGAGCCACAAATTTCCCTCCATCCAGCGTTCCCCCAAGTCTCCCGATAAAAATGATACCTCACTTGTGTGGGTAGGCCTAGCGCCCGCGACAGGAAATGGCCCAAAACACAACGTGGACACATCACATTTTTTCATAGAAAACAGTGCCTACCTGTGGATTTTGGACTCTAGCTCAGCCGGCACCTGGGGAAACCTAGCAAACCAGCACATTTTTTAAAACTAGAAACCCAGGGGAATCTAAGATGGGGTGACTTGTGGGGCTCTGACCAGGTTCTGTTACCCAGAATCCTTTGCAAACCTCAAACTTTGGCTAAAAAAACACATTTTCCTCAAATTTTGGTGACAGAAAGTTCTGAAATCAGTGAGGAGCCACAAATTTCCTTTCACCCAGCGTTCCCCCAAGTCTCCCGATAAACATTATACCTCACTTGTGTGGGTAGGTCTAGCGCGCGCGATAGGAAATGCCCCAAAACGCAACGTGGACCCATCACATTTTTTGAAAGAAAACAGAGATGTTTTTTGCAAACGTGCCTACCTGTAGATTTTGGCCTCTAGCTCAGCCGGCACCTAGGGAAACCTACCAAACCTGTGCATTTTTTAAAACTAGAGACCTAGGGGAATCCAAGATCGGGTGACTTGTGGGGCTCTGACCAGGTTCTGTTACCCAAAATCCTTTGCAAACCGCAAAATTTCGCTATAAAAACACGTTTTCCTCATATTTTGGTGACAGAAAGTTCTGGAACCAGAGAGGAGCCACATATTTCCCTCCATCCAGCGTTCCCCCAAGTCTCCCGATAAAAATGATACCTCACTTGTGTGGGTAGGCCTAGCGCCCGCGACAGGAAATGCCCCAAAACGCAACGTGGACCCATCAAATTTTTTGAAAGAAAACAGAGGTGTTTTTTGCAAACGTGCCTACCTGTAGATTTTGGCCTCTAGCTCAGCCGGCACCTAGGGAAACCTACCAAACCTGTGCATTTTTTAAAACTAGAGACCTAGGGGAATCCAAGATCGGGTGACTTGTGGGGCTCTGACCAGGTTCTGTTACCCAACATCCTTTGCAAACCGCAAAATTTGGCTAAAAAAACACGTTTTCCTCATATTTTGGTGACAGAAAGTTCTGGAACCAGAGAGGAGCCACAAATTTCCCTCCATTCAGCGTTCCCCCAAGTCTCCCGATAAAAATGATACCTCACTTGTGTGGGTAGGCCTAGCGCCCGCGACAGGAAATGGCCCAAAACACATTGTGGCCACATCACACTTTTTCATAGAAAACAGTGCCTACGTGTGGATTTTGGCCTCTAGCTCAGCCGGCACATGGGGAAACCTAGCAAACCAGCGCATTTTTTAACACTAGAAACCCAGGGGAATCCAAGATGGGGTGACTTGTGGGGCTCTGACCAGGTTCTGTTACCCAGAATCCTTTGCAAACCTCAAACTTTGGCTAAAAAAAACCAAATTTTCCTCAAATTTTTGTGACAGAAAGTTCTGGAATCAGAGAGGAGCCACAAATTTCCTTCCACCCAGCGTTCCCCCAAGTCTCCCGATAAAAATGATACCTCACTTGTGTGGGTAGGCATAGCGCCCGCGACAGGAAATGCCTCAAAACGCAACGTGGACCCATCAAATTTTTTGAAAGAAAACAGAGGTGTTTTTTGCAAACGTGCCTACCTGTAGATTTTGGCCTCTAGCTCAGCCGGCACCTAGGTAAACCTACCAAACCTGTGCATTTTTTTAAACTAGAGACCTAGGGGAATCCAAGATCGGGTGACTTTCTGGGGCTCTGACCAGGTTCTGTTACCCAAAATCCTTTGCAAACCGCAAAATTTGGCTAAAAAAACACGTTTTCCTCACATTTTGGTGACAGAAAGTTCTGAAATCAGAGGGGAGCCACAAATTTCCCTCCATCCAGCGTTCCCCCAAGTCTCCCGATAAAAATGATACCTCACTTGTGTGGGTAGGCCTAGCGCCCGTGACAGGAAATGGCCCAAAACACAACGTGGACACATCACATTTTTTCATAGAAAACAGTGCCTACCTGTGGATTTTGGCCTCTAGCTCAGCCGGCACCTGTGGAAACCTAGCAAACCAGCGCATTTTTTAACACTAGAAACCCAGGGGAATCCAAGATGGGGTGACTTGTGGGGCTCTGACCAGGTTCTGTTACCCAGAATCCTTTGCAAACCTCAAACTTTGGCTAAAAAAACACATTTTCCTCAAATTTTGGTGACAGAAAGTTCTGAAATCAGAGAGGAGCCACAAATTTCCTTCAACCCAGCGTTCCCCCAAGTCTCCCGATAAAAATGATACCTCACTTGTGTGGGTAGGCCTAGCGCCCGCGACAGGAAATGCCCCAAAACGCAACGTGGACCCATCACATTTTTTGAAAGAAAACAGAGGTGTTTTTTGCAAACGTGCCTACCTGTAGATTTTGGCCTCTAGCTCAGCCGGCACCTAGGTAAACCTACCAAACCTGTGCATTTTTTTAAACTAGAGACCTAGGGGAATCCAAGATTGGGTGACTTTCTGGGGCTCTGACCAGGTTCTGTTACCCAAAATCCTTTGCAAACCGCAAAATTTGGCTA
This sequence comes from Pleurodeles waltl, assembly GCF_031143425.1. Lineage (NCBI taxonomy): Eukaryota > Metazoa > Chordata > Amphibia > Caudata > Salamandridae > Pleurodeles > Pleurodeles waltl. The sequence continues at coordinate 478,867,428 of NC_090449.1, read as the reverse complement.
AAAAAACACGTTTTCCTCACATTTTGGTGACAGAAAGTTCTGGAATCAGAGGGGAGCCACAAATATCCCTCCATCCAGCGTTCCCCCAAGTCTCCCGATAAAAATGATACCTCACTTGTGTGGGTAGGCCTAGCGCCCGCGACAGGAAATGGCCCAAAACACAACGTGGACACATCACATTTTTTCATAGAAAACAGTGCCTACCTGTGGATTTTGGCCTCTAGCTCAGCCGGCACCTGGGGAAACCTAGCAAACCAGCGCATTTTTTAACACTAGAAACCCAGGGGAATCCAACATGGGGTGACTTGTGAGGCTCTGACCAGGTTCTGTTACCCAGAATCCTTTGCAAACCTCAAACTTTGGCTAAAAAAAAACACATTTTCCTCAAATTTTGGTGACAGAAAGTTCTGGAATCAGAGAGGAGCCACAAATTTCCTTCCACCCAGCGTTCCTCCAAGTCTCCCGATAAAAATGATACCTCACTTGTGTGGGTAGGCCTAGCGCCCGCAACAGGAAATGCCCCAAAACGCAACGTGGACCCATCAAATTTTTTGAAAGAAAACAGAGGTGTTTTTTGCAAACGTGCCTACCTGTAGATTTTGGCCTCTAGCTCAGCCGGCACCTAGGTAAACCTACCAAACCTGTGCATTTTTTTAAACTAGAGACCTAGGGGAATCCAAGATCGGGTGACTTGTGGGGCTCTGACCAGGTTCTGTTACCCAAAATCCTTTGCAAACCGCAAAATTTCGCTATAAAAACACGTTTTCCTCATATTTTGGTGACAGAAAGTTCTGGAACCAGAGAGGAGCCACATATTTCCCTCCATCCAGCGTTCCCCCAAGTCTCCCGATAAAAATGATACCTCACTTGTGTGGGTAGGCCTAGCGCCCGCGACAGGAAATGCCCCAAAACGCAACGTGGACCCATCAAATTTTTTGAAAGAAAACAGAGGTGTTTTTTGCAAACGTGCCTACCTGTAGATTTTGGCCTCTAGCTCAGCCGGCACCTAGGGAAACCTACCAAACCTGTGCATTTTTTAAAACTAGAGACCTAGGGGAATCCAAGATCGGGTGACTTGTGGGGCTCTGACCAGGTTCTGTTACCCAACATCCTTTGCAAACCGCAAAATTTGGCTAAAAAAACACGTTTTCCTCATATTTTGGTGACAGAAAGTTCTGGAACCAGAGAGGAGCCACAAATTTCCCTCCATTCAGCGTTCCCCCAAGTCTCCCGATAAAAATGATACCTCACTTGTGTGGGTAGGCCTAGCGCCCGCGACAGGAAATGGCCCAAAACACATTGTGGCCACATCACACTTTTTCATAGAAAACAGTGCCTACGTGTGGATTTTGGCCTCTAGCTCAGCCGGCACATGGGGAAACCTAGCAAACCAGCGCATTTTTTAACACTAGAAACCCAGGGGAATCCAAGATGGGGTGACTTGTGGGGCTCTGACCAGGTTCTGTTACCCAGAATCCTTTGCAAACCTCAAACTTTGGCTAAAAAAAACCACATTTTCCTCAAATTTTGGTGACAGAAAGTTCTGGAATCAGAGAGGAGCCACAAATTTCCTTCCACCCAGCGTTCCCCCAAGTCTCCCGATAAAAATGATACCTCACTTGTGTGGGTAGGCATAGCGCCCGCGACAGGAAATGCCTCAAAACGCAACGTGGACCCATCAAATTTTTTGAAAGAAAACAGAGGTGTTTTTTGCAAACGTGCCTACCTGTAGATTTTGGCCTCTAGCTCAGCCGGCACCTAGGTAAACCTACCAAACCTGTGCATTTTTTTAAACTAGAGACCTAGGGGAATCCAAGATCGGGTGACTTTCTGGGGCTCTGACCAGGTTCTGTTACCCAAAATCCTTTGCAAACCGCAAAATTTGGCTAAAAAAACACGTTTTCCTCACATTTTGGTGACAGAAAGTTCTGAAATCAGAGGGGAGCCACAAATTTCCCTCCATCCAGCGTTCCCCCAAGTCTCCCGATAAAAATGATACCTCACTTGTGTGGGTAGGCCTAGCGCCCGTGACAGGAAATGGCCCAAAACACAACGTGGACACATCACATTTTTTCATAGAAAACAGTGCCTACCTGTGGATTTTGGCCTCTAGCTCAGCCGGCACCTGTGGAAACCTAGCAAACCAGCGCATTTTTTAACACTAGAAACCCAGGGGAATCCAAGATGGGGTCACTTGTGGGGCTCTGACCAGGTTCTGTTACCCAGAATCCTTTGCAAACCTCAAACTTTGGCTAAAAAAACACATTTTCCTCAAATTTTGGTGACAGAAAGTTCTGAAATCAGAGAGGAGCCACAAATTTCCTTCAACCCAGCGTTCCCCCAAGTCTCCCGATAAAAATGATACCTCACTTGTGTGGGTAGGCCTAGCGCCCGCGACAGGAAATGCCCCAAAACGCAACGTGGAACCATCACATTTTTTTAAAGAAAACAGAGGTGTTTTTTGCAAACGTGCCTACCTGTAGATTTTGGTCTCTAGCTCAGCCGGCACCTAGGTAAACCTACCAAACCTGTGCATTTTTTTAAACTAGAGACCTAGGGGAATCCAAGATCGGGTGACTTTCTGGGGCTCTGACCAGGTTCTGTTACCCAAAATCCTTTGCAAACCGCAAAATTTGGCTAAAAAACACGTTTTCCTCACATTTTGGTGACAGAAAGTTCTGGAACCAGAGAGGAGCCACAAATTTCCCTCCATCCAGCGTTCCCCCAAGTCTCCCGATAAAAATGATACCTCACTTGTGTGGGTAGGCCTAGCGCCCGCGACAGGAAATGGCCCAAAACACAACGTGGACACATCACATTTTTTCATAGAAAACAGTGCCTACCTGTGGATTTTGGCCTCTAGCTCAGCCGGCACCTGGGGAAACCTAGCAAACCAGCGCATTTTTTAACACTAGAATCCCAGGGGAATCCAAGATGGGGTGACTTGTGGGGCTCTGACCAGGTTCTGTTACCCAGAATCCTTTGCAAACCTCAAACTTTGGCTAAAAAAACACATTTTCCTCAAATTTTGGTGACAGAAAGTTCTGAAATCAGAGAGGAGCCACAAATTTCCTTCCACCCAGCGTTCCCCCAAGTCTCCCGATAAAAATGATACCTCACTTGTGTGGGTAGGCCTAGCGCCCGCGACAGGAAATGCCCCAAAACGCAACGTGGACCCATCAAATTTTTTGAAAGAAAACAGAGGTGTTTTTTGCAAACGTGCCTACCTGTAGATTTTGGCCTCTAGCTCAGCCGGCACCTAGGTAAACCTACCAAACCTGTGCATTTTTTTAAACTAGAGACCTAGGGGAATCCAAGATCGGGTGACTTGTGGGGCTCTGACCAGGTTCTGTTACCCAAAATCCTTTGCAAACCGCAAAATTTGGCAAAAAAAACACGTTTTCCTCATATTTTGGTGACAGAAAGTTCTGGAATCAGAGGGGTGCCACAAATTTCCCTCCATCCAGCGTTCCCCCAAGTCTCCCGATAAAAATGATACCTCACTTGTGTGGGTAGGCCTAGCGCCCGCGACAGGAAATGGCCCAAAAGACAACGTGGACACATCACATTTTTTCATAGAAAACAGTGCCTAACTGTGGATTTTGGCCTCTAGCTCAGCCGGCACCTGGGGAAACCTAGCAAACCAGCGCATTTTTTAACACTAGAAACCCAGGGGAATCCAAGATGGGGTGACTTGTGGGGCTCTGACCAGGTTCTGTTACCCAGAATCCTTTGCAAACCTCAAACTTTGGCTAAAAAAAAACACATTTTCCTCAAATTTTGGTGACAGAAAGTTCTGGAATCAGAGAGGAGCCAGAAATTTCCTTCCACTAAGCGTTCCTCCAAGTCTCCCGATAAAAATGATACCTCACTTGTGTGGGTAGGCCTAGCGCCCGCGACAGGAAATGCCCCAAAACGCAACATGGACCCATCACATTTTTTTAAAGAAAACAGAGGTGTTTTTTGCAAACGTGCCTACCTGTAGATTTTGGCCTCTAGCTCAGCCGGCACCTAGGTAAACCTACCAAACCTGTGCATTTTTTTAAACTAGAGACCTAGGGGAATCCAAGATCGGGTGACTTGTGGGGCTCTGACCAGGTTCTGTTACCCAAAATCCTTTGCAAAACGCAAAATTTGGCAAAAAAAACACGTTTTCCTCACATTTTGGTGACAGAAAGTTCTGGAATCAGAGAGGAGCCACAAATTTCCCTCCATCCAGCGTTCCCCCAAGTCTCCCGATAAAAATGATACCTCACTTGTGTGGGTAGGCCTAGCGCCCGCGACAGGAAATGGCCCAAAACACAACGTGGACACATCACATTTTTTCATAGAAAACAGTGCCTACCTGTGGATTTTGGCCTCTAGCTCAGCCGGCACCTGGGGAAACCTAGCAAACCAGCGCATTTTTTAAAACTAGAAACCCAGGGGAATCCAAGATGGGGTGACTTGTGGGGCTCTGACCAGGTTCTGTTACCCAGAATCCTTTGCAAACCTCAAACTTTGGCTAAAAAAAAACACGTTTTCCTCAAATTTTGGTGACAGAAAGTTCTGAAATCAGAGAGGAGCCACAAATTTCCTTACACCCAGCGTTCCCCCAAGTCTCCCGATAAACATTATACCTCACTTGTGTGGGTAGGCCTAGCGCCCGCGACAGGAAATGCCCCAAAACGCAACGTGGACCCATCACATTTTTTGAAAGAAAACAGAGGTGTTTTTTGCAAACGTGCCTACCTGTAGATTTTGGCCTCTAGCTCAGCCGGCACCTAGGGAAACCTACCAAACCTGTGCATTTTTTAAAACTAGAGACCTAGGGGAATCCAAGATCGGGTGACTTTTGGGGCTCTGACCAGGTTCTGTTACCCAAAATCCTTTGCAAACCGCAAAATTTGGCAAAAAAAACACGTTTTCCTCATATTTTGGTGACAGAAAGTTCTGGAACCAGAGAGGAGCCACATATTTCCCTCCATCCAGCGTTCCCCCAAGTCTCCCGATAAAAATGATACCTCACTTGTGTGGGTAGGCCTAGCGCCCGCGACAGGAAATGCCCCAAAAAGTAACGTGGACCCATCACATTTTTTGAAAGAAAACAGAGGTGTTTTTTGCAAACGTGCCTACCTGTAGATTTTGGCCTCTAGCTCAGCCGGCACCTAGGGAAACCTACCAAACCTGTGCATTTTTTAAAACTAGAGACCTAGGGGAATCCAAGATCGGGTGACTTGTGGGGCTCTGACCAGGTTCTGTTACCCAAAATCCTTTGCAAACCGCAAAATTTGGCTAAAAAAACACGTTTTCCTCATATTTTGGTGACAGAAAGTTCTGGAACCAGAGAGGAGCCACAAATTTCCCTCCATCCAGCGTTCCCCCAAGTCTCCCGATAAAAATTATACCTCACTTGTGTGGGTAGGCCTAGCGCCCGCGACAGGAAATGGCCCAAAACACAACGTGGACACATCACATTTTTTCATAGAAAACAGTGCCTACCTGTGGATTTTGGCCTCTAGCTCAGCCGGCACCTGGGGAAACCTAGCAAACCAGTGCATTTTTTAAAACTAGAAACCCAGGGGAATCCAAGATGGGGTGACTTGTGGGGCTCTGACCAGGTTCTGTTACCCAGAATCCTTTGCAAACCTCAAACTTTGGCTAAAAAAACACATTTTCCTCAAATTTTGGTGACAGAAAGTTCTGAAATCAGAGAGGAGCCACAAATTTCCTTACACCCAGCGTTCCCCCAAGTCTCCCGATAAACATTATACCTCACTTGTGTGGGTAGGCCTAGCGCCCGCGACAGGAAATGCCCCAAAACGCAACGTGGACCCATCACATTTTTTGAAAGAAAACAGAGGTGTTTTTTGCAAACGTGCCTACCTGTAGATTTTGGCCTCTAGCTCAGCCGGCACCTAGGGAAACCTACCAAACCTGTGCATTTTTTAAAACTAGAGACCTAGGGGAATCCAAGATCGGGTGACTTTTGGGGCTCTGACCAGGTTCTGTTACCCAAAATCCTTTGCAAACCGCAAAATTTCGCTAAAAAAACAAGTTTTCCTCATATTTTGGTGACAGAAAGTTCTGGAACCAGAGAGGATCCACATATTTCCCTCCATCCAGCGTTCCCCCAAGTCTCCCGATAAAAATGATACCTCACTTGTGTGGGTAGGCCTAGCGCCCGCGACAGGAAATGCCCCAAAACGCAACGTGGACCCATCACATTTTTTGAAAGAAAACAGAGGTGTTTTTTGCAAACGTGCCTACCTGTAGATTTTGGCCTCTAGCTCAGCCGGCACCTAGGGAAACCTACCAAACCTGTGCATTTTTTTAAACTAGAGACCTAGGGGAATCCAAGATCGGGTGACTTGTGGGGCTCTGACCAGGTTCTGTTACCCAAAATCCTTTGCAAACCGCAGAATTTGGCTAAAAAAACACGTTTTCCTCACATTTTGGTGACAGAAAGTTCTGGAACCAGAGAGGAGCCACAAATTTCCCTCCATCCAGCGTTCCCCCAAGTCTCCCGATAAAAATGATACCTCACTTGTGTGGGTAGGCCTAGCGCCCGCGACAGGAAATGGCCCAAAACACAACGTGGACACATCACATTTTTTCATAGAAAAAAGTGCCTACCTGTGGATTTTGGCCTCTAGCTCAGCCGGCACCTGGGGAAACCTAGCAAACCAGCGCATTTTTTAAAACTAGAAACCCAGGGGAATCCAAGATGGGGTGACTTGTGGGGCTCTGACCAGGTTCTGTTACCCAGAATCCTTTGCAAACCTCAAACTTTAGCTAAAAAAACACATTTTCCTCAAATTTTGGTGAGAGAAAGTTCTGAAATCAGAGAGGAGCCACAAATTTCCTTCCACCCAGCGTTCCCCCAAGTCTCCCTATAAAAATGATACCTCACTTGTGTGGGTAGGCCTAGCGCCCGCGACAGGAAATGCCCCAAAACGCAACGTGGACCCATCACATTTTTTGAAAGAAAACAGAGGTGTTTTTTGCAAACGTGCCTACCTGTAGATTTTGGCCTCTAGCTCAGCCGGCACCTAGGGAAACCTACCAAACCTGTGCATTTTTTTAAACTAGAGACCTAGGGGAATCCAAGATCGGGTGACTTTCTGGGGCTCTGACCAGGTTCTGTTACCCAAAATCCTTTGCAAACCGCAAAATTTGGCTAAAAAAACACGTTTTCCTCACATTTTGGTGACAGAAAGTTCTGGAACCAGAGAGGAGCCACACATTTCCCTCCATCCAGCGTTCCCCCAAGTCTCCCGATAAAAATGATACCTCACTTGTGTGGGTAGGCCTAGCGCCCGCGACAGGAAATGGCCCAAAACACAACGTGGACACATCACATTTTTTCATAGAAAACAGTGCCTACCTGTGGATTTTGGCCTCTAGCTCAGCCGGCACCTGGGGAAACCTAGCAAACCATCGCATTTTTTAACACTAGAAACCCAGGGGAATCCAAGATGGGGTGACTTGTGGGGCTCTGACCAGGTTCTGTTACCCAGAATCCTTTGCAAACCTCAAACTTTGGCTAAAAAAAAACACATTTTCCTCAAATTTTGGTGACAGAAAGTTCTGGAATCAGAGAGGAGCCACAAATTTCCTTCCACCCAGCGTTTTCCCAATTCTCCCGATAAAAATGATACCTCACTTGTGTGGGTAGGCCTAGCGCCCGCGACAGGAAATGCCCCAAAACGCAACGTGGACCCATCACATTTTTTGAAAGAAAACAGAGGTGTTTTTTGCAAACGTGCCTACCTGTAGATTTTGGCCTCTAGCTCAGCCGGCACCTAGGGAAACCTACCAAACCTGTGCATTTTTTAAAACTAGAGACCTAGGGGAATCCAAGATCGGGTGACTTGTGGGGCTCTGACCAGGTTCTGTTACCCAACATCCTTTGCAAACCGCAAAATTTGGCTAAAAAAACACGTTTTCCTCATATTTTGGTGACAGAAAGTTCTGGAACCAGAGAAGAGCCACAAATTTCCCTCCATCCAGCGTTCCCCCAAGTCTCCCGATAAAAATGATACCTCACTTGTGTGGGTAGGCCTAGCGCCCGCGACAGGAAATGGCCCAAAACACAACGTGGACACATCACATTTTTTCATAGAAAACAGTGCCTACCTGTGGATTTTGGCCTCTAGCTCAGCCGGCACCTGGGGAAACCTAGCAAACCAGCGCATTTTTTAACACTAGAAACCCAGGGGAATCCAAGATGTGGTGACTTGTGGGGCTCTGACCAGGTTCTGTTACCCAGAATCCTTTGCAAACCGCAAACTTTGGCTAAAAAAAAACACGTTTTCCTCATATTTTGGTGACAGAAAGTTCTGGAACCAGAGAGGAGCCACATATTTCCCTCCATCCAGCGTTCCCCCAAGTCTCCCGATAAAAATGATACCTCACTTGTGTGGGTAGGCCTAGCACCCGCGACAGGAAATGCCCCAAAACGCAACGTGGACCCATCAAATTTTTTGAAAGAAAACAGAGGTGTTTTTTGCAAACGTGCCTACCTGTAGATTTTGGCCTCTAGCTCAGCCGGCACCTAGGGAAACCTACCAAACCTGTGCATTTTTTAAAACTAGAGACCTAGGGGAATCCAAGATCGGGTGACTTGTGGGGCTCTGACCAGGTTCTGTTACCCAAAATCCTTTGCAAACTGCAAAATTTGGCTAAAAAAACACGTTTTCCTCATATTTTGGTGACAGAAAGTTCTGGAACCAGAGAGGAGCCACAAATTTCCCTCCATCCAGCGTTTTCCCAAGTCTCCCGATAAAAATGATACCTCACTTGTGTGGGTAGGCCTAGCGCCCGCGACAGGAAATGGCCCAAAACACAACGTGGACACATCACATTTTTTCATAGAAAACAGTGCCTACCTGTGGATTTTGGCCTCTAGCTCAGCCGGCACCTGGGGAAACCTAGCAAACCAGCGCATTTTTTAAAACTAGAAACCCAGGGGAATCCAAGATGGGGTGACTTGTGGGGCTCTGACCAGGTTCTGTTACCCAGAATCCTTTGCAAACCTCAAACTTTGGCTAAAAAAACACAATTTCCTCAAATTTTGGTGACAGAAAGTTCTGAAATCAGAGAGGAGCCACAAATTTCCTTACACCCAGCGTTCCCCCAAGTCTCCCGATAAACATTATACCTCACTTGTGTGGGTAGGCCTAGCGCCCGCGACAGGAAATGCCCCAAAACGCAACGTGGACCCATCACATTTTTTTAAAGAAAACAGAGGTGTTTTTTGCAAACGTGCCTACCTGTAGATTTTGGCCTCTAGCTCAGCCTGCACCTAGGGAAACCTACCAAACCTGTGCATTTTTTAAAACTAGAGACCTAGGGGAATCCAAGATCGGGTGACTTGTGGGGCTCTGACCAGGTTCTGTTACCCAACATCCTTTGCAAACCGCAAAATTTGGCTAAAAAAACACGTTTTCCTCATATTTTGGTGACAGAAAGTTCTGGAACCAGAGAAGAGCCACAAATTTCCCTCCATCCAGCGTTTCCCCAAGTCTCCCGATAAAAATGATACCTCACTTGTGTGGGTAGGCCTAGCGCCCGCGACAGGAAATGGCCCAAAACACAACGTGGACACATCACATTTTTTCATAGAAAACATTGCCTACCTGTGGATTTTGGCCTCTAGCTCAGCCGGCATCTGGGGAAACCTAGCAAACCAGCGCATTTTTTAACACTAGAAACCCAGGGGAATCCAAGATGGGGTGACTTGTGGGGCTCTGACCAGGTTCTGTTACCCAGAATCCTTTGCAAACCTCAAACTTTGGCTAAAAAAACAAATTTTCCTCAAATTTTGGTGACAGAAAGTTCTGAAATCAGAGAGGAGCCACAAATTTCCTTCCACCCAGCGTTCCCCCAAGTCTCCCGATAAAAATGATACCTCACTTGTGTGGGTAGGCCTAGCGCCCGCGACAGGAAATGCCCCAAAACGCAACGTGGACCCATCACATTTTTTGAAAGAAAACAGAGGTGTTTTTTGCAAACGTGCCTACCTGTAGATTTTGGCCTCTAGCTCAGCCGGCACCTAGGTAAACCTACCAAACCTGTGCATTTTTTTAAACTAGAGACCTAGGGGAATCCAAGATCGGGTGACTTGTGGGGCTCTGACCAGGTTCTGTTACCCGAAATCCTTTGCAAACCGCAAAATTTGGCTAAAAAAACACGTTTTCCTCATATTTTGGTGACAGAAAGTTCTGGAACCAGAGAGGAGCCACAAATTTCCCTCCATACAGCGTTCCCCCAAGTCTCCCGATAAAAATGATACCTCACTTGTGTGGGTAGGCCTAGCGCCCGCGACAGGAAATGGCCCAAAACACAACGTGGACACATCACATTTTTTCATAGAAAACAGTGCCTACCTGTGGATTTTGGCCTCTAGCTCAGCCGGCACCTGGGGAAACCTAGCAAACCAGCGCATTTTTTAACACTAGAAACCCAGGGGAATCCAAGATGGGGTGACTTGTGGGGCTCTGACCAGGTTCTGTTACCCAGAATCCTTTGCAAACCTCAAACTTTGGCTAAAAAAAAACACATTTTCCTCAAATTTTGGTGACAGAAAGTTCTGGAATCAGAGAGGAGCCACAAATTTCCTTCCACCCAGCGTTCCCCCAAGTCTCCCGATAAAAATGATACCTCACTTGTGTGGGTAGGCCCAGCGCCCGCGACAGGAAATGCCCCAAAACGCAACGTGGACCCATCACATTTTTTGAAAGAAAACAGAGGTGTTTTTTGCAAACGTGCCTACCTGTAGATTTTGGCCTCTAGCTCAGCCGGCACATAGGGAAACCTACCAAACCTGTGCATTTTTTAAAACTAGAGACCAGGGGAATCCAAGATCGGGTGACTTGTGGGGCTCTGACCAGGTTCTGTTACCCAACATCCTTTGCAAACCGCAAAATTTGGCTAAAAAAACACGTTTTCCTCATATTTTGGTGACAGAAAGTTCTGGAACCAGAGAAGAGCCACAAATTTCCCTCCATCCAGCGTTCCCCCAAGTCTCCCGATAAAAATGATACCTCACTTGTGTGGGTAGGCCTAGCGCCCGCGACAGGAAATGGCCCAAAACACAACGTGGACACATCACATTTTTTCATAGAAAACAGTGCCTACCTGTGGATTTTGGCCTCTAGCTCAGCCGGCACCTGGGGAAACCTAGCAAACCAGCGCATTTTTTAACACTAGAAACCCAGGGGAATCCAAGATGGGGTGACTTGTGGGGCTCTGACCAGGTTCTGTTACCCAGAATCCTTTGCAAACCTCAAACTTTGGCTAAAAAAACACATTTTCCTCAAATTTTGGTGACAGAAAGTTCTGAAATCAGAGAGGAGCCACAAATTTCCTTCCACCCAGCGTTCCCCCAAGTCTCCCGATAAAAATGATACCTCACTTGTGTGGGTAGGCCTAGCGCCCGCGACAGGAAATGCCCCAAAACGCAACGTGGACCCATCACATTTTTTGAAAGAAAACAGAGGTGTTTTTTGCAAACGTGCCTACCTGTAGATTTTGGCCTCTAGCTCAGCCGGCACCTAGGTAAACCTACCAAACCTGTGCATTTTTTTAAACTAGAGACCTAGGGGAATCCAAGATCGGGTGACTTTCTGGGGCTCTGACCAGGTTCTGTTACCCAAAATCCTTTGCAAACCGCAAAATTTGGCTAAAAAAACACGTTTTCCTCACATTTTGGTGACAGAAAGTTGTGGAACCAGAGAGGAGCCACAAATTTCCCTCCATCCAGCGTTCCCCCAAGTCTCCCGATAAAAATGATACCTCACTTGTGTGGGTAGGCCTAGCGCCCGCGACAGGAAATGGCCCAAAACACAACGTGGACACATCAAATTTTTTCATAGAAAACAGTGCCTATCTGTGGATTTTGGCCTCTAGCTCAGCCGGCACCTGGGGAAACCTAGCAAACCAGCGCATTTTTTAACACTAGAAACTCAGGGGAATCCAAGATGGGGTGACTTGTTGTGCTCTGACCAGGTTCTGTTACCCAGAATCCTTTGCAAACCTCAAACTTTGGCTAAAAAAAAACACATTTTCCTCAAATTTTGGTGACAGAAAGTTCTGGAATCAGAGAGGAGCCACAAATTTCCTTCCACCCAGCGTTCCTCCAAGTCTCCCGATAAAAATGATACCTCACTTGTGTGGGTAGGCCTAGCGCCCGCGACAGGAAATGCCCCAAAACGCAACGTGGACCCATCACATTTTTTGAAAGAAAACAGAGGTGTTTTTTGCAAACGTGCCTACCTGTAGATTTTGGCCTCTAGCTCAGCCGGCACCTAGGTAAACCTACCAAACCTGTGCATTTTTTTAAACTAGAGACCTAGGGGAATCCAAGATCGGGTGACTTTCTGGGGCTCTGACCAGGTTCTGTTACCCAAAATCCTTTGAAAACCGCAAAATTTGGCTAAAAAAAACACGTTTTCCTCACATTTTGGTGACAGAAAGTTCTGGAATCAGAGGGGAGCCACAAATTTCCCTCCATCCAGCGTTCCCCCAAGTCTCCCGATAAAAATTATACCTCACTTGTGTGGGTAGGCCTAGCGCCCGCGACAGGAAATGGCCCAAAACACAACGTGGACACATCACATTTTTTCATAGAAAACAGTGCCTACCTGTGGATTTTGGCCTCTAGCTCAGCCGGCACCTGGGGAAACCTAGCAAACCAGCGCATTTTTTAAAACTAGAAACCCAGGGGAATCCAAGATGGGGTGACTTGTGGGGCTCTGACCAGGTTCTGTTACCCAGAATCCTTTGCAAACCTCAAACTTTGGCTAAAAAAACAAATTTTCCTCAAATTTTGGTGACAGAAAGTTCTGAAATCAGAGAGGAGCCACAAATTTCCTTCCACCCAGCGTTCCCCCAAGTCTCCCGATAAAAATTATACCTCACTTGTGTGGGTAGGCCTAGCGCCCGCGACAGGAAATGCCCCAAAACGCAACGTGGACCCATCACATTTTTTGAAAGAAAACATAGGTGTTTTTTGCAAACGTGCCTACCTGTAGATTTTGGCCTCTAGCTCAGCCGGCACCTAGGGAAACCTACCAAACCTGTGCATTTTTTAAAACTAGAGACCTAGGGGAATCCAAGATCGGGTGACTTGTGGGGCTCTGACCAGGTTCTGTTACCCAAAATCCTTTGCAAACCGCAAAATTTCGCTAAAAAAACACGTTTTCCTCATATTTTGGTGACAGAAAGTTCTGGAACCAGAGAGGAGCCACATATTTCCCTCCATCCAGCGTTCCCCCAAGTCTCCCGATAAAAATGATACCTCACTTGTGTGGGTAGGCCTAGCACCCGCGACAGGAAATGCCCCAAAACGCAACGTGGACCCATCACATTTTTTGAAAGAAAACAGAGGTGTTTTTTGCAAACGTGCCTACCTGTAGATTTTGGCCTCTAGCTCAGCCGGCACCTAGGGAAACCTACCAAACCTGTGCATTTTTTAAAACTAGAGACCTAGGGGAATCCAAGATCGGGTGACTTGTGGGGCTCTGACCAGGTTCTGTTACCCAAAATCCTTGGAAACTGCAAAATTTGGCTAAAAAAACACGTTTTCCTCATATTTTGGTGACAGAAAGTTCTGGAACCAGAGAGGAGCCACAAATTTCCCTCCATCCAGCGTTCCCCCAAGTCTCCCGATAAAAATGATACCTCACTTGTGTGGGTAGGCCTAGCGCCCGCGACAGGAAATGGCCCAAAACACAACGTGGACACATCACATTTTTTCATAGAAAACAGTGCCTACCTGTGGATTTTGGCCTCTAGCTCAGCCGGCACCTGGGGAAACCTAGCAAACCAGCGCATTTTTTAACACTAGAAACCCAGGGGAATCCAAGATGGGGTGACTTGTGGGGCTCTGACCAGGTTCTGTTACCCAAAATCCTTTGCAAACTGCAAAATTTGGCTAAAAAAACACGTTTTCCTCAAATTTTGGTGACAGAAAGTTCTGGAATCAGAGAGGAGCCACAAATTTCCTTCCACCCAGCGTTCCCCCAAGTTTCCCGATAAAAATGATACCTCACTTGTGTGGGTAGGCCTTGCGCCCGCGACAGGAAATGCCCCAAAACGCAACGTGGACCCATCACATTTTTTGAAAGAAAACAGAGGTGTTTTTTGCAAACGTGCCTACCTGTAGATTTTGGCCTCTAGCTCAGCCGGCACCTAGGGAAACCTACCAAACCTGTGCATTTTTTAAAACTAGAGACCAGGGGAATCCAAGATCGGGTGACTTGTGGGGCTCTGACCAGGTTCTGTTACCCAAAATCCTTTGCAAACCGCAAAATTTGGCTAAAAAAACACGTTTTCCTCAAATTTTGGTGACAGAAAGATCTGGAACCAGAGAGGAGCCACAAATTTCCCTCCATCCAGCGTTCCCCCAAGTCTCCCGATAAAAATGATACCTCACTTGTGTGGGTAGGCCTAGCGCCCGCGACAGGAAATGGCCCAAAACACAACGTGGACACATCACATTTTTTCATAGAAAACAGTGCCTACCTGTGGATTTTGGCCTCTAGCTCAGCCAGCACCTGGGGAAACCTAGCAAACCAGCGCATTTTTTAACACTAGAAACCCAGGGGAATCCAAGATGGGGTGACTTGTGGGGCTCTGACCAGGTTCTGTTACCCAGAATCCTTTGCAAACCTCAAACTTTGGCTAAAAAAACACATTTTCCTCAAATTTTGGTGACAGAAAGTTCTGAAATCAGAGAGGAGCCACAAATTTCCTTCCACCCAGCGTTCCCCCAAGTCTCCCGATAAAAATGATACCTCACTTGTGTGGGTAGGCCTAGCGCCCGCGACAGGAAATGCCCCAAAACGCAACGTGGACCCATCACATTTTTTGAAAGAAAACAGAGGTGTTTTTTGCAAACGTGCCTACCTGTAGATTTTGGCCTCTAGCTCAGCCGGCACCTAGGTAAACCTACCAAACCTGTGCATTTTTTTAAACTAGAGACCTAGGGGAATCCAAGATCGGGTGACTTTCTGGGGCTCTGACCAGGTTCTGTTACCCAAAATCCTTTGCAAACCGCAAAATTTGGCTAAAAAAACACGTTTTCCTCACATTTTGGTGACAGAAAGTTGTGGAACCAGAGAGGAGCCACAAATTTCCCTCCATCCAGCGTTCCCCCAAGTCTCCCGATAAAAATGATACCTCACTTGTGTGGGTAGGCCTAGCGCCCGCGACAGGAAATGGCCCAAAACACAACGTGGACACATCAAATTTTTTCATAGAAAACAGTGCCTATCTGTGGATTTTGGCCTCTAGCTCAGCCGGCACCTGGGGAAACCTAGCAAACCAGCGCATTTTTTAACACTAGAAACTCAGGGGAATCCAAGATGGGGTGACTTGTTGTGCTCTGACCAGGTTCTGTTACCCAGAATCCTTTGCAAACCTCAAACTTTGGCTAAAAAAAAACACATTTTCCTCAAATTTTGGTGACAGAAAGTTCTGGAATCAGAGAGGAGCCACAAATTTCCTTCCACCCAGCGTTCCTCCAAGTCTCCCGATAAAAATGATACCTCACTTGTGTGGGTAGGCCTAGCGCCCGCGACAGGAAATGCCCCAAAACACAACGTGGACCCATCACATTTTTTGAAAGAAAACAGAGGTGTTTTTTGCAAACGTGCCTACCTGTAGATTTTGGCCTCTAGCTCAGCCGGCACCTAGGTAAACCTACCAAACCTGTGCATTTTTTTAAACTAGAGACCTAGGGGAATCCAAGATCGGGTGACTTTCTGGGGCTCTGACCAGGTTCTGTTACCCAAAATCCTTTGAAAACCGCAAAATTTGGCTAAAAAAAACACGTTTTCCTCACATTTTGGTGACAGAAAGTTCTGGAATCAGAGGGGAGCCACAAATTTCCCTCCATCCAGCGTTCCCCCAAGTCTCCCGATAAAAATTATACCTCACTTGTGTGGGTAGGCCTAGCGCCCGCGACAGGAAATGGCCCAAAACACAACGTGGACACATCACATTTTTTCATAGAAAACAGTGCCTACCTGTGGATTTTGGCCTCTAGCTCAGCCGGCACCTGGGGAAACCTAGCAAACCAGCGCATTTTTTAAAACTAGAAACCCAGGGGAATCCAAGATGGGGTGACTTGTGGGGCTCTGACCAGGTTCTGTTACCCAGAATCCTTTGCAAACCTCAAACTTTGGCTAAAAAAACAAATTTTCCTCAAATTTTGGTGACAGAAAGTTCTGAAATCAGAGAGGAGCCACAAATTTCCTTCCACCCAGCGTTCCCCCAAGTCTCCCGATAAAAATTATACCTCACTTGTGTGGGTAGGCCTAGCGCCCGCGACAGGAAATGCCCCAAAACGCAACGTGGACCCATCACATTTTTTGAAAGAAAACAGAGGTGTTTTTTGCAAACGTGCCTACCTGTAGATTTTGGCCTCTAGCTCAGCCGGCACCTAGGGAAACCTACCAAACCTGTGCATTTTTTAAAACTAGAGACCTAGGGGAATCCAAGATCGGGTGACTTGTGGGGCTCTGACCAGGTTCTGTTACCCAAAATCCTTTGCAAACCGCAAAATTTCGCTAAAAAAACACGTTTTCCTCATATTTTGGTGACAGAAAGTTCTGGAACCAGAGAGGAGCCACATATTTCCCTCCATCCAGCGTTCCCCCAAGTCTCCCGATAAAAATGATACCTCACTTGTGTGGGTAGGCCTAGCACCCGCGACAGGAAATGCCCCAAAACGCAACGTGGACCCATCACATTTTTTGAAAGAAAACAGAGGTGTTTTTTGCAAACGTGCCTACCTGTAGATTTTGGCCTCTAGCTCAGCCGGCACCTAGGGAAACCTACCAAACCTGTGCATTTTTTAAAACTAGAGACCTAGGGGAATCCAAGATCGGGTGACTTGTGGGGCTCTGACCAGGTTCTGTTACCCAAAATCCTTTGCAAACTGCAAAATTTGGCTAAAAAAACACGTTTTCCTCATATTTTGGTGACAGAAAGTTCTGGAACCAGAGAGGAGCCACAAATTTCCCTCCATCCAGCGTTCCCCCAAGTCTCCCGATAAAAATGATACCTCACTTGTGTGGGTAGGCCTAGCGCCCGCGACAGGAAATGGCCCAAAACACAACGTGGACACATCACATTTTTTCATAGAAAACAGTGCCTACCTGTGGATTTTGGCCTCTAGCTCAGCCGGCACCTGGGGAAACCTAGCAAACCAGCGCATTTTTTAAAACTAGAAACCCAGGGGAATCCAAGATGGGGTGACTTGTGGGGCTCTGACCAGGTTCTGTTACCCAGAATCCTTTGCAAACCTAAAACTTTGGCTAAAAAAACACATTTTCCTCAAATTTTGGTGACAGAAAGTTCTGAAATCAGAGAGGAGCCACAAATTTCCTTACACCCAGCGTTCCCCCAAGTCTCCCGATAAACATTATACCTCACTTGTGTGGGTAGGCCTAGCGCCCGCGACAGGAAATGCCCCAAAATGCAACGTGGACCCATCACATTTTTTTAAAGAAAACAGAGGTGTTTTTTGCAAACGTGCCTACCTGTAGATTTTGGCCTCTAGCTCAGCCGGCACCTAGGGAAACCTACCAAACCTGTGCATTTTTTAAAACTAGAGACCTAGGTGAATCCAAGATCGGGTGACTTGATGGGCTCTGACCAGGTTCTGTTACCCAAAATCCTTTGCAAACCGCAAAATTTGGCAAAAAAAACATGTTTTCCTCACATTTTGGTGACAGAAAGTTCTGGAATCAGAGAGGAGCCACAAATTTCCCTCCATCCAGCGTTCCCCCAAGTCTCCCGATAAAAATGATACCTCACTTGTGTGGGTAGGCCTAGCGCCCGCGACAGGAAATGGCCCAAAACACAACGTGGACACATCACATTTTTTCATAGAAAACAGTGCCTACCTGTGGATTTTGGCCTCTAGCTCAGCCGGCACCTGGGGAAACCTAGCAAACCAGCGCATTTTTTAAATCTAGAAACCCAGGGGAATCCAAGATGGGGTGACTTGTGGGGCTCTGACCAGGTTCTGTTACCCAAAATCCTTTGCAAACCTCAAACTTTGGCTAAAAAAACACATTTTCCTCAAATTTTGGTGACAGAAAGTTCTGAAATCAGAGAGGAGCCACAAATTTCCTTCCACCCAGCGTTCCCCCAAGTCTCCCGATAAAAATTATACCTCACTTGTGTGGGTAGGCCTAGCGCCCGCGACAGGAAATGCCCCAAAACGCAACGTGGACCCATCACATTTTTTGAAAGAAAACAGAGGTGTTTTTTGCAAACGTGCCTACCTGTAGATTTTGGCCTCTAGCTCAGCCGGCACCTAGGGAAACCTACCAAACCTGTGCATTTTTTAAAACTAGAAACCCAGGGGAATCCAAGATGGGGTGACTTGAGGGGCTCTGACCAGGTTCTGTTACCCAGAATCCTTTGCAAACCTCAAACTTTGGCTAAAAAAACACATTTTCCTCAAATTTTGGTGATAGAAAGTTCTGAAATCAGAGAGGAGCCACAAATTTCCTTCCACCCAGCGTTCCCCCAAGTCTCCCGATAAAAATTATACCTCACTTGTGTGGGTAGGCCTAGCGCCCGCGACAGGAAATGCCCCAAAACGCAACGTGGACCCATCACATTTTTTGAAAGAAAACAGAGGTGTTTTTTGCAAACGTGCCTACCTGTAGATTTTGGCCTCTAGCTCAGCCGGCACCTAGGGAAACCTACCAAACCTGTGCATTTTTTAAAACTAGAGACCTAGGGGAATCCAAGATCGGGTGACTTGTGGGGCTCTGACCAGGTTCTGTTACCCAAAATCCTTTGCAAACCGCAAAATTTCGCTAAAAAAACACGTTTTCCTCATATTTTGGTGACACGTTTTCCTCATATTTTGGTGACAGAAAGTTCTGGAACCAGAGAGGAGCCACATATTTCCCTCCATCCAGCGTTCCCCCAAGTCTCCCGATAAAAATGATACCTCACTTGTGTGGGTAGGCCTAGCACCCGCGACAGGAAATGCCCCAAAACGCAACGTGGACCCATCACATTTTTTGAAAGAAAACAGAGGTGTTTTTTGCAAACGTGCCTACCTGTAGATTTTGGCCTCTAGCTCAGCCGGCACCTAGGGAAACCTACCAAACCTGTGCATTTTTTAAAACTAGAGACCTAGGGGAATCCAAGATCGGGTGACTTGTGGGGCTCTGACCAGGTTCTTTTACCCAAAATCCTTTGCAAACTGCAAAATTTG
This sequence comes from Pleurodeles waltl, assembly GCF_031143425.1. Classification (NCBI taxonomy): domain Eukaryota; kingdom Metazoa; phylum Chordata; class Amphibia; order Caudata; family Salamandridae; genus Pleurodeles; species Pleurodeles waltl. Next base: position 478,848,197 of record NC_090449.1, on the reverse strand, counting down.
GCTAAAAAAACACGTTTTCCTCATATTTTGGTGACAGAAAGTTCTGGAACCAGAGAGGAGCCACAAATTTCCCTCCATCCAGCGTTCCCCCAAGTCTCCCGATAAAAATGATACCTCACTTGTGTGGGTAGGCCTAGCGCCCGCGACAGGAAATGGCCCAAAACACAACGTGGACACATCACATTTTTTCATAGAAAACAGTGCCTACCTGTGGATTTTGGCCTCTAGCTCAGCCGGCACCTGGGGAAACCTAGCAAACCAGCGCATTTTTTAAATCTAGAAACCCAGGGGAATCCAAGATGGGGTGACTTGTGGGGCTCTGACCAGGTTCTGTTACCCAGAATCCTTTGCAAACCTCAAACTTTGGCTAAAAAAACACATTTTCCTCAAATTTTGGTGATAGAAAGTTCTGAAATCAGAGAGGAGCCACAAATTTCCTTCCACCCAGCGTTCCCCCAAGTCTCCCGATAAAAATTATACCTCACTTGTGTGGGTAGGCCTAGCGCCCGCGACAGGAAATGCCCCAAAACGCAACGTGGACCCATCACATTTTTTGAAAGAAAACAGAGGTGTTTTTTGCAAACGTGCCTACCTGTAGATTTTGGCCTCTAGCTCAGCCGGCACCTAGGGAAACCTACCAAACCTGTGCATTTTTTAAAACTAGAGACCTAGGGGAATCCAAGATCGGGTGACTTGTGGGGCTCTGACCAGGTTCTGTTACCCAAAATCCTTTGCAAACCGCAAAATTTCGCTAAAAAAAACACGTTTTCCTCACATTTTGGTGACAGAAAGTTCTGGAACCAGAGAGGAGCCACATATTTCCCTCCATCCAGCGTTCCCCCAAGTCTCCCGATAAAAATGATACCTCACTTGTGTGGGTAGGCCTAGCACCCGCGACAGGAAATGCCCCAAAACGCAACGTGGACCCATCACATTTTTTGAAAGAAAACAGAGGTGTTTTTTGCAAACGTGCCTACCTGTAGATTTTGGCCTCTAGCTCAGCCGGCACCTAGGGAAACCTACCAAACCTGTGCATTTTTTAAAACTAGAGACCTAGGGGAATCCAAGATCGGGTGACTTGTGGGGCTCTGACCAGGTTCTGTTACCCAAAATCCTTTGCAAACTGCAAAATTTGGCTAAAAAAACACGTTTTCCTCATATTTTGGTGACAGAAAGTTCTGGAACCAGAGAGGAGCCACAAATTTCCCTCCATCCAGCGTTCCCCCAAGTCTCCCGATAAAAATGATACCTCACTTGTGTGGGTAGGCCTAGCGCCCGCGACAGGAAATGGCCCAAAACACAACGTGGACACATCACATTTTTTCATAGAAAACAGTGCCTACCTGTGGATTTTGGCCTCTAGCTCAGCCGGCACCTGGGGAAACCTAGCAAACCAGCGCATTTTTTAAAACTAGAAACCCAGGGGAATCCAAGATGGGGTGACTTGTGGGGCTCTGACCAGGTTCTGTTACCCAGAATCCTTTGCAAACCTCACACTTTGGCTAAAAAAACACATTTTCCTCAAATTTTGGTGACAGAAAGTTCTGAAATCAGAGAGGAGCCACAAATTTCCTTACACCCAGCGTTCCCCCAAGTCTCCCGATAAACATTATACCTCACTTGTGTGGGTAGGCCTAGCGCCCGCGACAGGAAATGCCCCAAAACGCAACGTGGACCCATCACATTTTTTGAAAGAAAACAGAGGTGTTTTTTGCAAACGTGCCTACCTGTAGATTTTGGCCTCTAGCTCAGCCGGCACCTAGGGAAACCTACCAAACCTGTGCATTTTTTAAAACTAGAGACCTAGGGGAATCCAAGATCGGGTGACTTGTGGGGCTCTGACCAGGTTCTGTTACCCAAAATCCTTTGCAAACCGCAAAATTTCGCTAAAAAAACACGTTTTCCTCATATTTTGGTGACAGAAAGTTCTGGAACCAGAGAGGAGCCACATATTTCCCTCCATCCAGCGTTCCCCCAAGTCTCCCGATAAAAATGATACCTCACTTGTGTGGGTAGGCCTAGCACCCGCGACAGGAAATGCCCCAAAACGCAACGTGGACCCATCACATTTTTTGAAAGAAAACAGAGGTGTTTTTTGCAAACGTGCCTACCTGTAGATTTTGGCCTCTAGCTCAGCCGGCACCTAGGGAAACCTACCAAACCTGTGCATTTTTTAAAACTAGAGACCTAGGGGAATCCAAGATCGGGTGACTTGTGGGGCTCTGACCAGGTTCTTTTACCCAAAATCCTTTGCAAACTGCAAAATTTGGCTAAAAAAACACGTTTTCCTCATATTTTGGTGACAGAAAGTTCTGGAACCAGAGAGGAGCCACAAATTTCCCTCCATCCAGCGTTCCCCCAAGTCTCCCGATAAAAATGATACCTCACTTGTGTGGGTAGGCCTAGCGCCCGCGACAGGAAATGGCCCAAAACACAACGTGGACACATCACATTTTTTCATAGAAAACAGTGCCTACCTGTGGATTTTGGCCTCTAGCTCAGCCGGCACCTGGGGAAACCTAGCAAACCAGCGCATTTTTTAAATCTAGAAACCCAGGGGAATCCAAGATGGGGTGACTTGTGGGGCTCTGACCAGGTTCTGTTACCCAGAATCCTTTGCAAACCTCAAACTTTGGCTAAAAAAACACATTTTCCTCAAATTTTGGTGATAGAAAGTTCTGAAATCAGAGAGGAGCCACAAATTTCCTTCCACCCAGCGTTCCCCCAAGTCTCCCGATAAAAATTATACCTCACTTGTGTGGGTAGGCCTAGCGCCCGCGACAGGAAATGCCCCAAAACGCAACGTGGACCCATCACATTTTTTGAAAGAAAACAGAGGTGTTTTTTGCAAACGTGCCTACCTGTAGATTTTGGCCTCTAGCTCAGCCGGCACCTAGGGAAACCTACCAAACCTGTGCATTTTTTAAAACTAGAGACCTAGGGGAATCCAAGATCGGGTGACTTGTGGGGCTCTGACCAGGTTCTGTTACCCAAAATCCTTTGCAAACCGCAAAATTTCGCTAAAAAAAACACGTTTTCCTCACATTTTGGTGACAGAAAGTTCTGGAACCAGAGAGGAGCCACATATTTCCCTCCATCCAGCGTTCCCCCAAGTCTCCCGATAAAAATGATACCTCACTTGTGTGGGTAGGCCTAGCACCCGCGACAGGAAATGCCCCAAAACGCAACGTGGACCCATCACATTTTTTGAAAGAAAACAGAGGTGTTTTTTGCAAACGTGCCTACCTGTAGATTTTGGCCTCTAGCTCAGCCGGCACCTAGGGAAACCTACCAAACCTGTGCATTTTTTAAAACTAGAGACCTAGGGGAATCCAAGATCGGGTGACTTGTGGGGCTCTGACCAGGTTCTGTTACCCAAAATCCTTTGCAAACTGCAAAATTTGGCTAAAAAAACACGTTTTCCTCATATTTTGGTGACAGAAAGTTCTGGAACCAGAGAGGAGCCACAAATTTCCCTCCATCCAGCGTTCCCCCAAGTCTCCCGATAAAAATGATACCTCACTTGTGTGGGTAGGCCTAGCGCCCGCGACAGGAAATGGCCCAAAACACAACGTGGACACATCACATTTTTTCATAGAAAACAGTGCCTACCTGTGGATTTTGGCCTCTAGCTCAGCCGGCACCTGGGGAAACCTAGCAAACCAGCGCATTTTTTAAAACTAGAAACCCAGGGGAATCCAAGATGGGGTGACTTGTGGGGCTCTGACCAGGTTCTGTTACCCAGAATCCTTTGCAAACCTCACACTTTGGCTAAAAAAACACATTTTCCTCAAATTTTGGTGACAGAAAGTTCTGAAATCAGAGAGGAGCCACAAATTTCCTTACACCCAGCGTTCCCCCAAGTCTCCCGATAAACATTATACCTCACTTGTGTGGGTAGGCCTAGCGCCCGCGACAGGAAATGCCCCAAAACGCAACGTGGACCCATCACATTTTTTGAAAGAAAACAGAGGTGTTTTTTGCAAACGTGCCTACCTGTAGATTTTGGCCTCTAGCTCAGCCGGCACCTAGGGAAACCTACCAAACCTGTGCATTTTTTAAAACTAGAGACCTAGGGGAATCCAAGATCGGGTGACTTGTGGGGCTCTGACCAGGTTCTGTTACCCAAAATCCTTTGCAAACCGCAAAATTTCGCTAAAAAAACACGTTTTCCTCATATTTTGGTGACAGAAAGTTCTGGAACCAGAGAGGAGCCACATATTTCCCTCCATCCAGCGTTCCCCCAAGTCTCCCGATAAAAATGATACCTCACTTGTGTGGGTAGGCCTAGCACCCGCGACAGGAAATGCCCCAAAACGCAACGTGGACCCATCACATTTTTTGAAAGAAAACAGAGGTGTTTTTTGCAAACGTGCCTACCTGTAGATTTTGGCCTCTAGCTCAGCCGGCACCTAGGGAAACCTACCAAACCTGTGCATTTTTTAAAACTAGAGACCTAGGGGAATCCAAGATCGGGTGACTTGTGGGGCTCTGACCAGGTTCTGTTACCCAAAATCCTTTGCAAACTGCAAAATTTGGCTAAAAAAACACGTTTTCCTCATATTTTGGTGACAGAAAGTTCTGGAACCAGAGAGGAGCCACAAATTTCCCTCCATCCAGCGTTCCCCCAAGTCTCCCGATAAAAATGATACCTCACTTGTGTGGGTAGGCCTAGCGCCCGCGACAGGAAATGGCCCAAAACACAACGTGGACACATCACATTTTTTCATAGAAAACAGTGCCTACCTGTGGATTTTGGCCTCTAGCTCAGCCGGCACCTGGGGAAACCTAGCAAACCAGCGCATTTTTTAAAACTAGAAACCCAGGGGAATCCAAGATGGGGTGACTTGTGGGGCTCTGACCAGGTTCTGTTACCCAAAATCCTTTGCAAACCTAAAACTTTGGCTAAAAAAACACATTTTCCTCAAATTTTGGTGACAGAAAGTTCTGAAATCAGAGAGGAGCCACAAATTTCCTTACACCCAGCGTTCCCCCAAGTCTCCCGATAAACATTATACCTCACTTGTGTGGGTAGGCCTAGCGCCCGCGACAGGAAATGCCCCAAAATGCAACGTGGACCCATCACATTTTTTGAAAGAAAACAGAGGTGTTTTTTGCAAACGTGCCTACCTGTAGATTTTGGCCTCTAGCTCAGCCGGCACCTAGGGAAACCTACCAAACCTGTGCATTTTTTAAAACTAGAGACCTAGGTGAATCCAAGATCGGGTGACTTGATGGGCTCTGACCAGGTTCTGTTACCCAAAATCCTTTGCAAACCGCAAAATTTGGCAAAAAAAACATGTTTTCCTCACATTTTGGTGACAGAAAGTTCTGGAATCAGAGAGGAGCCACAAATTTCCCTCCATCCAGCGTTCCCCCAAGTCTCCCGATAAAAATGATACCTCACTTGTGTGGGTAGGCCTAGCGCCCGCGACAGGAAATGGCCCAAAACACAACGTGGACACATCACATTTTTTCATAGAAAACAGTGCCTACCTGTGGATTTTGGCCTCTAGCTCAGCCGGCACCTGGGGAAACCTAGCAAACCAGCGCATTTTTTAAATCTAGAAACCCAGGGGAATCCAAGATGGGGTGACTTGTGGGGCTCTGACCAGGTTCTGTTACCCAGAATCCTTTGCAAACCTCAAACTTTGGCTAAAAAAACACATTTTCCTCAAATTTTGGTGATAGAAAGTTCTGAAATCAGAGAGGAGCCACAAATTTCCTTCCACCCAGCGTTCCCCCAAGTCTCCCGATAAAAATTATACCTCACTTGTGTGGGTAGGCCTAGCGCCCGCGACAGGAAATGCCCCAAAACGCAACGTGGACCCATCACATTTTTTGAAAGAAAACAGAGGTGTTTTTTGCAAACGTGCCTACCTGTAGATTTTGGCCTCTAGCTCAGCCGGCACCTAGGGAAACCTACCAAACCTGTGCATTTTTTTAAACTAGAAACCCAGGGGAATCCAAGATGGGGTGACTTGAGGGGCTCTGACCAGGTTCTGTTACCCAGAATCCTTTGCAAACCTCAAACTTTGGCTAAAAAAACACATTTTCCTCAAATTTTGGTGATAGAAAGTTCTGAAATCAGAGAGGAGCCACAAATTTCCTTCCACCCAGCGTTCCCCCAAGTCTCCCGATAAAAATTATACCTCACTTGTGTGGGTAGGCCTAGCGCCCGCGACAGGAAATGCCCCAAAACGCAACGTGGACCCATCACATTTTTTTAAAGAAAACAGAGGTGTTTTTTGCAAACGTGCCTACCTGTAGATTTTGGCCTCTAGCTCAGCCGGCACCTAGGGAAACCTACCAAACCTGTGCATTTTTTAAAACTAGAGACCTAGGGGAATCCAAGATCGGGTGACTTGTGGGGCTCTGACCAGGTTCTGTTACCCAAAATCCTTTGCAAACCGCAAAATTTCGCTAAAAAAACACGTTTTCCTCATATTTTGGTGACACGTTTTCCTCATATTTTGGTGACAGAAAGTTCTGGAACCAGAGAGGAGCCACATGTTTCCCTCCATCCAGCGTTCCCCCAAGTCTCCCGATAAAAATGATACCTCACTTGTGTGGGTAGGCCTAGCACCCGCGACAGGAAATGCCCCAAAACGCAACGTGGACCCATCACATTTTTTGAAAGAAAACAGAGGTGTTTTTTGCAAACGTGCCTACCTGTAGATTTTGGCCTCTAGCTCAGCCGGCACCTAGGGAAACCTACCAAACCTGTGCATTTTTTAAAACTAGAGACCTAGGGGAATCCAAGATCGGGTGACTTGTGGGGCTCTGACCAGGTTCTTTTACCCAAAATCCTTTGCAAACTGCAAAATTTGGCTAAAAAAACACGTTTTCCTCATATTTTGGTGACAGAAAGTTCTGGAACCAGAGAGGAGCCACAAATTTCCCTCCATCCAGCGTTCCCCCAAGTCTCCCGATAAAAATGATACCTCACTTGTGTGGGTAGGCCTAGCGCCCGCGACAGGAAATGGCCCAAAACACAACGTGGACACATCACATTTTTTCATAGAAAACAGTGCCTACCTGTGGATTTTGGCCTCTAGCTCAGCCGGCACCTGGGGAAACCTAGCAAACCAGCGCATTTTTTAAATCTAGAAACCCAGGGGAATCCAAGATGGGGTGACTTGTGGGGCTCTGACCAGGTTCTGTTACCCAGAATCCTTTGCAAACCTCAAACTTTGGCTAAAAAAACACATTTTCCTCAAATTTTGGTGATAGAAAGTTCTGAAATCAGAGAGGAGCCACAAATTTCCTTCCACCCAGCGTTCCCCCAAGTCTCCCGATAAAAATTATACCTCACTTGTGTGGGTAGGCCTAGCGCCCGCGACAGGAAATGCCCCAAAACGCAACGTGGACCCATCACATTTTTTGAAAGAAAACAGAGGTGTTTTTTGCAAACGTGCCTACCTGTAGATTTTGGCCTCTAGCTCAGCCGGCACCTAGGGAAACCTACCAAACCTGTGCATTTTTTAAAACTAGAGACCTAGGGGAATCCAAGATCGGGTGACTTGTGGGGCTCTGACCAGGTTCTGTTACCCAAAATCCTTTGCAAACCGCAAAATTTCGCTAAAAAAAACACGTTTTCCTCACATTTTGGTGACAGAAAGTTCTGGAACCAGAGAGGAGCCACATATTTCCCTCCATCCAGCGTTCCCCCAAGTCTCCCGATAAAAATGATACCTCACTTGTGTGGGTAGGCCTAGCACCCGCGACAGGAAATGCCCCAAAACGCAACGTGGACCCATCACATTTTTTGAAAGAAAACAGAGGTGTTTTTTGCAAACGTGCCTACCTGTAGATTTTGGCCTCTAGCTCAGCCGGCACCTAGGGAAACCTACCAAACCTGTGCATTTTTTAAAACTAGAGACCTAGGGGAATCCAAGATCGGGTGACTTGTGGGGCTCTGACCAGGTTCTGTTACCCAAAATCCTTTGCAAACTGCAAAATTTGGCTAAAAAAACACGTTTTCCTCATATTTTGGTGACAGAAAGTTCTGGAACCAGAGAGGAGCCACAAATTTCCCTCCATCCAGCGTTCCCCCAAGTCTCCCGATAAAAATGATACCTCACTTGTGTGGGTAGGCCTAGCGCCCGCGACAGGAAATGGCCCAAAACACAACGTGGACACATCACATTTTTTCATAGAAAACAGTGCCTACCTGTGGATTTTGGCCTCTAGCTCAGCCGGCACCTGGGGAAACCTAGCAAACCAGCGCATTTTTTAAAACTAGAAACCCAGGGGAATCCAAGATGGGGTGACTTGTGGGGCTCTGACCAGGTTCTGTTACCCAGAATCCTTTGCAAACCTCACACTTTGGCTAAAAAAACACATTTTCCTCAAATTTTGGTGACAGAAAGTTCTGAAATCAGAGAGGAGCCACAAATTTCCTTACACCCAGCGTTCCCCCAAGTCTCCCGATAAACATTATACCTCACTTGTGTGGGTAGGCCTAGCGCCCGCGACAGGAAATGCCCCAAAACGCAACGTGGACCCATCACATTTTTTGAAAGAAAACAGAGGTGTTTTTTGCAAACGTGCCTACCTGTAGATTTTGGCCTCTAGCTCAGCCGGCACCTAGGGAAACCTACCAAACCTGTGCATTTTTTAAAACTAGAGACCTAGGTGAATCCAAGATCGGGTGACTTGTGGGGCTCTGACCAGGTTCTGTTACCCAAAATCCTTTGCAAACCGCAAAATTTGGCAAAAAAAACATGTTTTCCTCACATTTTGGTGACAGAAAGTTCTGGAATCAGAGAGGAGCCACAAATTTCCCTCCATCCAGCGTTCCCCCAAGACTCCCGATAAAAATGATACCTCACTTGTGTGGGTAGGCCTAGCGCCCGCTACAGGAAATGGCCCAAAACACGACGTGGACACATCACATTTTTTCATAGAAAACAGTGCCTACCTGTGGATTTTGGCCTCTAGCTCAGCCGGCACCTGGGGAATCCTAGCAAACCAGCGCATTTTTTAAATCTAGAAACCCAGGGGAATCCAAGATGGGGTGACTTGTGGGGCTCTGACCAGGTTCTGTTACCCAGAATCCTTTGCAAACCTCAAACTTTGGCTAAAAAAACACATTTTCCTCAAATTTTGGTGACAGAAAGTTCTGAAATCAGAGAGGAGCCACAAATTTCCTTCCACCCAGCGTTCCCCCAAGTCTCCCGATAAAAATTATACCTCACTTGTGTGGGTAGGCCTAGCGCCCGCGACAGGAAATGCCCCAAAACGCAACGTGGACCCATCACATTTTTTGAAAGAAAACAGAGGTGTTTTTTGCAAACGTGCCTAACTGTAGATTTTGGCCTCTAGCTCAGCCGGCACCTAGGGAAACCTACCAAACCTGTGCATTTTTTAAAACTAGAGACCTAGGGGAATCCAAGATCGGGTGACTTGTGGGGCTCTGACCAGGTTCTGTTACCCAAAATGCTTTGCAAACCGCAAAATTTCGCTAAAAAAACACGTTTTCCTCATATTTTGGTGACAGAAAGTTCTGGAACCAGAGAGGAGCCACATATTTCCCTCCATCCAGCGTTCCCCCAAGTCTCCCGATAAAAATGATACCTCACTTGTGTGGGTAGGCCTAGCACCCGCGACAGGAAATGCCCCAAAACGCAACGTGGACCCATCACATTTTTTGAAAGAAAACAGAGGTGTTTTTTGCAAACGTGCCTACCTGTAGATTTTGGCCTCTAGCTCAGCCGGCACCTAGGGAAACCTACCAAACCTGTGCATTTTTTAAAACTAGAGACCTACGGGAATCCAAGATCGGGTGACTTGTGGGGCTCTGACCAGGTTCTGTTACCCAAAATCCTTTGCAAACCGCAAAATTTCGCTAAAAAACACGTTTTCCTCATATTTTGGTGACAGAAAGTTCTGGAACCAGAGAGGAGCCACATATTTCCCTCCATCCAGCGTTCCCCCAAGTCTCCCGATAAAAATGATACCTCACTTGTGTGGGTAGGCCTAGCACCCGCGACAGGAAATGCCCCAAAACGCAACGTGGACCCATCACATTTTTTGAAAGAAAACAGAGGTGTTTTTTGCAAACGTGCCTACCTGTAGATTTTGGCCTCTAGCTCAGCCGGCACCTAGGGAAACCTACCAAACCTGTGCATTTTTTAAAACTAGAGACCTAGGGGAATCCAAGATCGGGTGACTTGTGGGGCTCTGACCAGGTTCTGTTACCCAAAATCCTTTGCAAACTTCAAAATTTGGCTAAAAAACTCGTTTTCCTCATATTTTGGTGACAGAAAGTTCTGGAACCAGAGAGGAGCCACAAATTTCCCTCCATCCAGCGTTCCCCCAAGTCTCCCGATAAAAATGATACCTCACTTGTGTGGGTAGGCCTAGCGCCCGCGACAGGAAATGGCCCAAAACACAACGTGGACACATCACATTTTTTCATAGAAAACAGTGCCTACCTGTGGATTTTGGCCTCTAGCTCAGCCGGCACCTGGGGAAACCTAGCAAACCAGCGCATTTTTTAAAACTAGAAACCCAGGGGAATCCAAGATGGGGTGACTTGTGGGGCTCTGACCAGGTTCTGTTACCCAGAATCCTTTGCAAACCTCACACTTTGGCTAAAAAAACACATTTTCCTAAATTTTGGTTACAGAAAGTTCTGAAATCAGAGAGGAGCCACAAATTTCCTTACACCCAGCGTTCCCCCAAGTCTCCCGATAAACATTATATCTCACTTGTGTGGGTAGGCCTAGCGCTCGCGACAGGAAATGCCCCAAAACGCAACGTGGACCCATCACATTTTTTGAAAGAAAACAGAGGTGCTTTTTGCAAACGTGCCTACCTGTAGATTTTGGCCTCTAGCTCAGCCGGCACCTAGGGAAACGTACCAAACCTGTGCATTTTTTAAAACTAGAGACCTAGGTGAATCCAAGATCGGGTGACTTGTGGGGCTCTGACCAGGTTCTGTTACCCAAAATCCTTTGCAAACCGCAAAATTTGGCAAAAAAAACATGTTTTCCTCACATTTTGGTGACAGAAAGTTCTGGAATCAGAGAGGAGCCACAAATTTCCCTCCATCCAGGGTTCCCCCAAGACTCCCGATAAAAATGATACCTCACTTGTGTGGGTAGGCCTAGCGCCCGCTACAGGAAATGGCCCAAAACACGACGTGGACACATCACATTTTTTCATAGAAAACAGTGCCTACCTGTGGATTTTGGCCTCTAGCTCAGCCGGCACCTGGGGAATCCTAGCAAACCAGCGCATTTTTTAAATCTAGAAACCCAGGGGAATCCAAGATGGGGTGACTTGTGGGGCTCTGACCAGGTTCTGTTACCCAGAATCCTTTGCAAACCTCAAACTTTGGCTAAAAAAACACATTTTCCTCAAATTTTGGTGACAGAAAGTTCTGAAATCAGAGAGGAGCCACAAATTTCCTTCCACCCAGCGTTCCCCCAAGTCTCCCGATAAAAATTATACCTCACTTGTGTGGGTAGGCCTAGCGCCCGCGACAGGAAATGCCCCAAAACGCAACGTGGACCCATCACATTTTTTGAAAGAAAACAGAGGTGTTTTTTGCAAACGTGCCTAACTGTAGATTTTGGCCTCTAGCTCAGCCGGCACCTAGGGAAACCTACCAAACCTGTGCATTTTTTAAAACTAGAGACCTAGGGGAATCCAAGATCGGGTGACTTGTGGGGCTCTGACCAGGTTCTGTTACCCAAAATGCTTTGCAAACCGCAAAATTTCGCTAAAAAAACACGTTTTCCTCATATTTTGGTGACAGAAAGTTCTGGAACCAGAGAGGAGCCACATATTTCCCTCCATCCAGCGTTCCCCCAAGTCTCCCGATAAAAATGATACCTCACTTGTGTGGGTAGGCCTAGCACCCGCGACAGGAAATGCCCCAAAACGCAACGTGGACCCATCACATTTTTTGAAAGAAAACAGAGGTGTTTTTTGCAAACGTGCCTACCTGTAGATTTTGGCCTCTAGCTCAGCCGGCACCTAGGGAAACCTACCAAACCTGTGCATTTTTTAAAACTAGAGACCTACGGGAATCCAAGATCGGGTGACTTGTGGGGCTCTGACCAGGTTCTGTTACCCAAAATCCTTTGCAAACCGCAAAATTTCGCTAAAAAACACGTTTTCCTCATATTTTGGTGACAGAAAGTTCTGGAACCAGAGAGGAGCCACATATTTCCCTCCATCCAGCGTTCCCCCAAGTCTCCCGATAAAAATGATACCTCACTTGTGTGGGTAGGCCTAGCACCCGCGACAGGAAATGCCCCAAAACGCAACGTGGACCCATCACATTTTTTGAAAGAAAACAGAGGTGTTTTTTGCAAACGTGCCTACCTGTAGATTTTGGCCTCTAGCTCAGCCGGCACCTAGGGAAACCTACCAAACCTGTGCATTTTTTTAAAACTAGAGACCTAGGGGAATCCAAGATCGGGTGACTTGTGGGGCTCTGACCAGGTTCTGTTACCCAAAATCCTTTGCAAACTTCAAAATTTGGCTAAAAAACTCGTTTTCCTCATATTTTGGTGACAGAAAGTTCTGGAACCAGAGAGGAGCCACAAATTTCCCTCCATCCAGCGTTCCCCCAAGTCTCCCGATAAAAATGATACCTCACTTGTGTGGGTAGGCCTAGCGCACGCGACAGGAAATGGCCCAAAACACAACGTGGACACATCACATTTTTTCATAGAAAACAGTGCCTACCTGTGGATTTTGGCCTCTAGCTCAGCCGGCACCTGGGGAAACCTAGCAAACCAGCGCATTTTTTAAAACTAGAAACCCAGGGGAATCCAAGATGGGGTGACTTGTGGGGCTCTGACCAGGTTCTGTTACCCAGAATCCTTTGCAAACCTCACACTTTGGCTAAAAAAACACATTTTCCTAAATTTTGGTTACAGAAAGTTCTGAAATCAGAGAGGAGCCACAAATTTCCTTACACCCAGCGTTCCCCCAAGTCTCCCGATAAACATTATATCTCACTTGTGTGGGTAGGCCTAGCGCTCGCGACAGGAAATGCCCCAAAACGCAACGTGGACCCATCACATTTTTTGAAAGAAAACAGAGGTGCTTTTTGCAAACGTGCCTACCTGTAGATTTTGGCCTCTAGCTCAGCCGGCACCTAGGGAAACGTACCAAACCTGTGCATTTTTTAAAACTAGAGACCTAGGTGAATCCAAGATCGGGTGACTTGTGGGGCTCTGACCAGGTTCTGTTACCCAAAATCCTTTGCAAACCGCAAAATTTGGCAAAAAAAACATGTTTTCCTCACATTTTGGTGACAGAAAGTTCTGGAATCAGAGAGGAGCCACAAATTTCCCTCCATCCAGCGTTCCCCCAAGTCTCCCGATAAAAATGATACCTCACTTGTGTGGGTAGGCCTAGCGCCCGCGACAGGAAATGGCCCAAAACACAACGTGGACACATCACATTTTTTCATAGAAAACAGTGCCTACCTGTGGATTTTGGCCTCTAGCTCAGCCGGCACCTGGGGAAACCTAGCAAACCAGCGCATTTTTTAAATCTAGAAACCCAGGGGAATCCAAGATGGGGTGACTTGTGGGGCTCTGACCAGGTTCTGTTACCCAGAATCCTTTGCAAACCTCAAACTTTGGCTAAAAAAACACATTTTCCTCAAATTTTGGTGACAGAAAGTTCTGAAATCAGAGAGGAGCCACAAATTTCCTTCCACCCAGCGTTCCCCCAAGTCTCCCGATAAAAATTATACCTCACTTGTGTGGGTAGGCCTAGCGCCCGCGACAGGAAATGCCCCAAAACGCAACGTGGACCCATCAAATTTTTTGAAAGAAAACAGAGGTGTTTTTTCCAAATGTGCCTATCTGTAGATTTTGGCCTCTAGCTCAGCCGGCACCTAGGGAAACCTACCAAACCTGTGCATTTTTTAAAACTAGAGACCTAGGGGAATCCAAGATCGGGTGACTTGTGGGGCTCTGACCAGGTTCTGTTACCCAAAATCCTTTGCAAACCGCAAAATTTCGCTAAAAAAACACGTTTTCCTCATATTTTGGTGACAGAAAGTTCTGGAACCAGAGAGGAGCCACATATTTCCCTCCATCCAGCGTTCCCCCAAGTCTCCCGATAAAAATGATACCTCACTTGTGTGGGTAGGCCTAGCACCCGCGACAGGAAATGCCCCAAAACGCAACGTTGACCCATCACATTTTTTGAAAGAAAACAGAGGTGTTTTTTGCAAACATGCCTACCTGTAGATTTTGGCCTCTAGCTCAGCCGGCACCTAGGGAAACCTACCAAACCTGTACATTTTTTAAAACTAGAGACCTAGGGGAATCCAAGATCGGGTGACTTGTGGGGCTCTGACCAGGTTCTGTTACCCAAAATCCTTTGCAAACTGTAAAATTTGGCTAAAAAAACACGTTTTCCTCATATTTTGGTGACAGAAAGTTCTGGAACCAGAGAGGAGCCACAAATTTCCCTCCATCCAGCATTCCCCCAAGTCTCCCGATAAAAATGATACCTCACTTGTGTGGGTAGGCCTAGCGCCCGCGACAGGAAATGGCCCAAAACACAACGTGGACACATCACATTTTTTCATAGAAAACAGTGCCTACCTGTGGATTTTGGCCTCTAGCTCAGCCGGCACCTGGGGAAACCTAGCAAACCAGCACATTTTTTAAAACTAGAAACCCAGGGGAATCCAAGATGGGGTGACTTGTGGGGCTCTGACCAGGTTCTGTTACCCAGAATCCTTTGCAAACCTCAAACTTTGGCTAAAAAAAACACATTTTCCTCAAATTTTGGTGACAGAAAGTTCTGAAATCAGAGAGGAGCCACAAATTTCCTTCCATCCAGCGTTCCCCCAAGTCTCCCGATAAAAATTATACCTCACTCGTGTGGGTAGGCCTAGCGCCCGCGACAGGTAATGCCCCAAAACGCAACGTGGACCCATCACATTTTTTGAAAGAAAACAGAGGTGTTTTTTGCAAACGTGCCTACCTGTAGATTTTAGCCTCTAGCTCAGCCGGCATCTAGGGAAACCTACCAAACCTGTGCATTTTTTAAACCTAGAGACCTAGGGGAATCCAAGATCGGGTGACTTTTGGGGCTCTGACCAGGTTCTGTTACCCAAAATCCTTTGCAAACCGCAAAATTTCGCTAAAAAAACAAGTTTTCCTCATATTTTGGTGACAGAAAGTTCTGGAACCAGAGAGGATCCACATATTTCCCTCCATCCAGCGTTCCCCCAAGTCTCCAGATAAAAATGATACCTCACTTGTGTGGGTAGGCCTAGCGCCCGCAACAGGAAATGCCCCAAAACGCAACGTGGACCCATCACATTTTTTGAAAGAAAACAGAGGTGTTTTTTGCAAACGTGCCTACCTGTAGATTTTGGCCTCTAGCTCAGCCGGCACCTAGGGAAACCTACCAAACCTGTGCATTTTTTTAAACTAGAGACCTAGGGGAATCCAAGATCGGGTGACTTGTGGGGCTCTGACCAGGTTCTGTTACCAAAAATCCTTTGCAAAACGCAAAATTTGGCAAAAAAAACACGTTTTCCTCACATTTTGGTGACAGAAAGTTCTGGAATCAGAGAGGAGCCACAAATTTCCCTCCATCCAGCGTTCCCCCAAGTCTCCCGATAAAAATGATACCTCACTTGTGTGGGTAGGCCTAGCGCCCGCGACAGGAAATGGCCCAAAACACAACGTGGACACATCACATTTTTTCATAGAAAACAGTGCCTACCTGTGGATTTTGGCCTCTAGCTCAGCCGGCACCTGGGGAAACCTAGCAAACCAGCGCATTTTTTAAAACTAGAAACCCAGGGGAATCCAAGATGGGGTGACTTGTGGGGCTCTGACCAGGTTCTGTTACCCAGAATCCTTTGCAAACCTCAAACTTTGGCTAAAAAAACACATTTTCCTCAAATTTTGGTGACAGAAAGTTCTAAAATCAGAGAGGAGCCACAAATTTCCTTCCACCCAGCATTCCCCCAAGTCTCCCGATAAAAATGATACCTCACTTGTGTGGGTAGGCCTAGCACCCGCGACAGGAAATGCCCCAAAACGCAACGTGGACCCATCACATTTTTTGAAAGAAAACAGAGGTGTTTTTTGCAAACGTGCCTACCTGTAGATTTTGGCCTCTAGCTCAGCCGGCACCTAGGGAAACCTACCAAACCTGAGCATTTTTTAAAACTAGAGACCTAGGGGAATCCAAGATCGGGTGACTTGTGGGGCTCTGACCAGGTTCTGTTACCCAAAATCCTTTGCAAACTGCAAAATTTGGCTAAAAAAACACGTTTTCCTCATATTTTGGTGACAGAAAGTTCTGGAACCAGAGAGGAGCCACAAATTTCGCTCCATCCAGTGTTCCCCCAAGTCTCCCGATAAAAATGATACCTCACTTGTGTGGGTAGGCCTAGCGCCCGCGACAGGAAATGGCCCAAAACACAACGTGGACACATCACATTTTTTCATAGAAAACAGTGCCTACCTGTGGATTTTGGCCTCTAGCTCAGCCGGCACCTGGGGAAACCTAGCAAACCAGCGCATTTTTTAACACTAGAGACGCAGGGGAATCCAAGATGGGGTGACTTGTGGGGCTCTGACCAGGTTCTGTTACCCAGAATCCTTTGCAAACCTCAAACTTTGGCTAAAAAAAAACACGTTTTCCTCATATTTTGGTGACAGAAAGTTCTTGAACCAGAGAGGAGCCACATATTTCCCTCCATCCAGCGTTCCCCCAAGTCTCCCGATAAAAATGATACCTCACTTGTGTGGGTAGGCCTAGCACCCGCGACAGGAAATGCCCCAAAACGCAACGTGGACCCATCACATTTTTTGAAAGAAAACAGAGGTGTTTTTTGCAAACGTGCCTACCTGTAGATTTTGGCCTCTAGCTCAGCCGGCACCTAGGGAAACCTACCAAACCTGTGCATTTTTTAAAACTAGAGACCTAGGGGAATCCAAGATCGGGTGACTTGTGGGGCTCTGACCAGGTTCTGTTACCCAAAATCCTTTGCAAACCGCAAAATTTCGCTAAAAAAACACATTTTCCTCATATTTTGGTGACAGAAAGTTCTGGAACCAGAGAGGAGCCACATATTTCCCTCCATCCAGCGTTCCCCCAAGTCTCCCGATAAAAATGATACCTCACTTGTGTGGGTAGGCCTAGCACCCGCGACAGGAAATGCCCCAAAACGCAACGTGGACCCATCACATTTTTTGAAAGAAAACAGAGGTGTTTTTTGCAAACGTGCCTACCTGTAGATTTTGGCCTCTAGCTCAGCCGGCACCTAGGGAAACCTACCAAACCTGAGCATTTTTTAAAACTAGAGACCTAGGGGAATCCAAGATCGGGTAACTTGTGGGGCTCTGACCAGGTTCTGTTACCCAAAATCCTTTGCAAACTGCAAAATTTGGCTAAAAAAACACGTTTTCCTCATATTTTGGTGACAGAAAGTTCTGGAACCAGAGAGGAGCCACAAATTTCCCTCCATCCAGCGTTCCCCCAAGTCTCCCGATAAAAATGATACCTCACTTGTGTGGGTAGGCCTAGCGCCCGCGACAGGAAATGGCCCAAAACACAACGTGGACACATCACATTTTTTCATAGAAAACAGTGCCTACCTGTGGATTTTGGCCTCTAGCTCAGCCGGCACCTGGGGAAACCTAGCAAACCAGCGCATTTTTTAAAACTAGAAACCCAGGGGAATCCAAGATGGGGTGACTTGTGGGGCTCTGACCAGGTTCTGTTACCCAGAATCCTTTGCAAACCTCAAACTTTGGCTAAAAAAACACATTTTCCTCAAATTTTGGTGACAGAAAGTTCTGAAATCAGAGAGGAGCCACAAATTTCCTTACACCCAGCGTTCCCCCAAGTCTCCCGATAAACATTATACCTCACTTGTGTGGGTAGGCCTAGCGCCCGCGACAGGAAATGCCCCAAAACGCAACGTGGACCCATCACATTTTTTGAAAGAAAACAGAGGTGTTTTTTGCAAACGTGCCTACCTGTAGATTTTGGCCTCTAGCTCAGCCGGCACCTAGGGAAACCTACCAAACCTGTGCATTTTTTTAAACTAGAAACCTAGGGGAATCCAAGATCGGGTGACTTGTGGGGCTCTGACCAGGTTCTGTTACCAAAAATCCTTTGCAAAACGCAAAATTTGGCAAAAAAAACACGTTTTCCTCACATTTTGGTGACAGAAAGTTCTGGAATCAGAGAGGAGCCACAAATTTCCCTCCATCCAGCGTTCCCCCAAGTCTCCCGATAAAAATGATACCTCACTTGTGTGGGTAGGCCTAGCGCCCGCGACAGGAAATGGCCCAAAACACAACGTGGACACATCACATTTTTTCATAGAAAACAGTGCCTACCTGTGGATTTTGGCCTCTAGCTCAGCCGGCACCTGGGGAAACCTAGCAAACCAGCGCATTATTTAACACTAGAAACCCAGGGGAATCCAAGATGGGGTGACTTGTGGGGCTCTGACCAGGTTCTGTTACCCAGAATCCTTTGCAAACCTCAAACTTTGGCTAAAAAAAAACACATTTTCCTCAAATTTTGGTGACAGAAAGTTCTGGAATCAGAGAGGAGCCACAAATTTCCTTCCACCCAGCGTTCCCCCAAGTCTCCCGATAACAATGATACCTCACTTGTGTGGGTAGGCCTAGCGCCCGCGACAAGAAATGCCCCAAAACGCAACGTGGACCCATCACATTTTTTTAAAGAAAACAGAGGTGTTTTTTGCAAACGTGCCTACCTGTAGATTTTGGCCTCTAGCTCAGCCGGCACCTAGGGAAACCTACCAAACCTGTGCATTTTTTAAAACTAGAGACCTAGGGGAATCCAAGATCGGGTGACTTGTGGGGCTCTGACCAGGTTCTGTTACCCAACATCCTTTGCAAACCGCAAAATTTGGCTAAAAAAAACACGTTTTCCTCATATTTTGGTGACAGAAAGTTCTGGAACCAGAGAAGAGCCACAAATTTCCCTCCATCCAGCGTTCCCCCAAGTCTCCCGATAAAAATGATACCTCACTTGTGTGGGTAGGCCTAGCGCCCGCGACAGGAAATGGCCCAAAACACAACGTGGACACATCACATTTTTTCATAGAAAACAGTGCCTACCTGTGGATTTTGGCCTCTAGCTCAGCCGGCACCTGGGGAAACCTAGCAAACCAGCGCATTTTTTAACACTAGAAACCCAGGGGAATCCAAGATGGGGTGACTTGTGGGGCTCTGACCAGGTTCTGTTACCCAGAATCCTTTGCAAACCTCAAACTTTGGTTAAAAAAACACATTTTCCTCAAATTTTGGTGACAGAAAGTTCTGAAATCAGAGAGGAGCCACAAATTTCCTTACACCCAGCGTTCCCCCAAGTCTCCCGATAAACATTATACCTCACTTGTGTGGGTAGGCCTAGCGCCCGCGACAGGAAATGCCCCAAAACGCAACGTGGACCCATCACATTTTTTGAAAGAAAACAGAGGTGTTTTTTGCAAACGTGCCTACCTGTAGATTTTGGCCTCTAGCTCAGCCGGCACCTAGGGAAACCTACCAAACCTGTGCATTTTTTTAAACTAGAAACCTAGGGGAATCCAAGATCGGGTGACTTGTGGGGCTCTGACCAGGTTCTGTTACCAAAAATCCTTTGCAAAACGCAAAATTTGGCAAAAAAAACACGTTTTCCTCACATTTTGGTGACAGAAAGTTCTGGAATCAGAGAGGAGCCACAAATTTCCCTCCATCCAGCGTTCCCCCAAGTCTCCCGATAAAAATGATACCTCACTTGTGTGGGTAGGCCTAGCGCCCGCGACAGGAAATGGCCCAAAACACAACGTGGACACATCACATTTTTTCATAGAAAACAGTGCCTACCTGTGGATTTTGGCCTCTAGCTCAGCCGGCACCTGGGGAAACCTAGCAAACCAGCGCATTATTTAACACTAGAAACCCAGGGGAATCCAAGATGGGGTGACTTGTGGGGCTCTGACCAGGTTCTGTTACCCAGAATCCTTTGCAAACCTCAAACTTTGGCTAAAAAAAAACACGTTTTCCTCAAATTTTGGTGACAGAAAGTTCTGGAACCAGAGAGGAGCCACATATTTCCCTCCATCCAGCGTTCCCCCAAGTCTCCCGATAAAAATGATACCTCACTTGTGTGGGTAGGCCTAGCACCCGCGACAGGAAATGCCCCAAAACGCAACGTGGACCCATCACATTTTTTGAAAGAAAACAGAGGTGTTTTTTGCAAACGTGCCTACCTGTAGATTTTGGCCTCTAGCTCAGCCGGCACCTAGGGAAACCTACCAAACCTGTGCATTTTTTAAAACTACAGACCTAGGGGAATCCAAGATCGGGTGACTTGTGGGGCTCTGACCAGGTTCTGTTACCCAAAATCCTTTGCAAACTGCAAAATTTGGCTAAAAAAACAAGTTTTCCTCATATTTTGGTGACAGAAAGTTCTGGAACCAGAGAGGAGCCACAAATTTCCCTCCATCCAGCGTTCCCCCAAGTCTCCCGATAAAAATGATACCTCACTTGTGTGGGTAGGCCTAGCGCCCGCGACAGGAAATGGCCCAAAACACAACGTGGACACATCACATTTTTTCATAGAAAACAGTGCCTACCTGTGGATTTTGGCCTCTAGCTCAGCCGGCACCTGGGGAAACCTAGCAAACCAGCGCATTTTTTAAAACTAGACACCCAGGGGAATCCAAGATGGGGTGACTTGTGGGGCTCTGACCAGGTTCTGTTACCCAAAATCCTTTGCAAACCGCAAAATTTCGCTAAAAAAACACGTTTTCCTCAAATTTTGGTGACAGAAAGTTCTGGAACCAGAGAGGAGCCACATATTTCCCTCCATCCAGCGTTCCCCCAAGTCTCCCGATAAAAATGATACCTCACTTGTGTGGGTAGGCCTAGCACCCGCGACAGGAAATGCCCCAAAACGCAACGTGGACCCATCACATTTTTTGAAAGAAAACAGAGGTGTTTTTTGCAAACGTGCCTACCTGTAGATTTTGGCCTCTAGCTCAGCCGGCACCTAGGGAAACCTACCAAACCTGAGCATTTTTTAAAACTAAAGACCTAGGGGAATCCAAGATCGGGTGACTTGTGGGGCTCTGACCAGGTTCTGTTACCCAGAATCCTTTGCAAACCTCAAACTTTGGCTAAAAAAACACATTTTCCTCAAATTTTGGTGACAGAAAGTTCTGAAATCAGAGAGGAGCCACAAATTTCCTTCCACCCAGCGTTCCCTCAAGTCTCCCGATAAAAATGATACCTCACTTGTGAGGGTAGGCCTAGCGCCCGCGACAGGAAATGCCCCAAAACGCAACATGGACCCATCAAATTTTTTGAAAGAAAACAGAGGTGTTTTTTGCAAACGTGCCTACCTGTAGATTTTGGCCTCTAGCTCAGCCGGCACCTAGGTAAACCTACCAAACCTGTGCATTTTTTTAAACTAGAGACCTAGGGGAATCCAAGATCGGGTGACTTTCTGGGGCTCTGACCAGGTTCTGTTACCCAAAATCCTTTGCAAACCGCAAAATTTGACTAAAAAAACACGTTTTCCTCACATTTTGGTGACAGAAAGTTCTGGAACCAGAGAGGAGCCACAAATTTCGCTCCATCCAGTGTTCCCCCAAGTCTCCCGATAAAAATGATACCTCACTTGTGTGGGTAGGCCTAGCGCCCGCGACAGGAAATGGCCCAAAACACAACGTGGACACATCACATTTTTTCATAGAAAACAGTGCCTACCTGTGGATTTTGGCCTCTAGCTCAGCCGGCACCTGGGGAAACCTAGCAAACCAGCGCATTTTTTAACACTAGAGACGGAGGGGAATCCAAGATGGGGTGACTTGTGGGGCTCTGACCAGGTTCTGTTACCCAGAATCCTTTGCAAACCTCAAACTTTGGCTAAAAAAAAACACGTTTTCCTCATATTTTGGTGACAGAAAGTTCTTGAACCAGAGAGGAGCCACATATTTCCCTCCATCCAGCGTTCCCCCAAGTCTCCCGATAAAAATGATACCTCACTTGTGTGGGTAGGCCTAGCACCCGCGACAGGAAATGCCCCAAAACGCAACGTGGACCCATCACATTTTTTGAAAGAAAACAGAGGTGTTTTTTGCAAACGTGCCTACCTGTAGATTTTGGCCTCTAGCTCAGCCGGCACCTAGGGAAACCTACCAAACCTGTGCATTTTTTAAAACTACAGACCTAGGGGAATCCAAGATCGGGTGACTTGTGGGGCTCTGACCAGGTTCTGTTACCCAAAATCCTTTGCAAACCGCAAAATTTCGCTAAAAAAACACGTTTTCCTCATATTTTGGTGACAGAAAGTTCTGGAACCAGAGAGGAGCCACATATTTCCCTCCATCCAGTGTTCCCCCAAGTCTCCCGATAAAAATGATACCTCACTTGTGTGGGTAGGCCTAGCACCCGCGACAGGAAATGCCCCAAAACGAAACGTTGACCCATCACATTTTTTGAAAGAAAACAGAGGTGTTTTTTGCAAACATGCCTACCTGTAGATTTTGGCCTCTAGCTCAGCCGGCACCTAGGGAAACCTACCAAACCTGTACATTTTTTAAAACTAGAGACCTAGGGGAATCCAAGATCGGGTGACTTGTGGGGCTCTGACCAGGTTCTGTTACCCAAAATCCTTTGCAAACTGTAAAATTTGGCTAAAAAAACACGTTTTCCTCATATTTTGGTGACAGAAAGTTCTGGAACCAGAGAGGAGCCACAAATTTCCCTCCATCCAGCATTCCCCCAAGTCTCCCGATAAAAATGATACCTCACTTGTGTGGGTAGGCCTAGCGCCCGCGACAGGAAATGGCCCAAAACACAACGTGGACACATCACATTTTTTCATAGAAAACAGTGCCTACCTGTGGATTTTGGCCTCTAGCTCAGCCGGCACCTGGGGAAACCTAGCAAACCAGCGCATTTTTTAAAACTAGAAACCCAGGGGAATCCAAGATGGGGTGACTTGTGGGGCTCTGACCAGGTTCTGTTACCCAGAATCCTTTGCAAACCTCAAACTTTGGCTAAAAAAAACACATTTTCCTCAAATTTTGGTGACAGAAAGTTCTGAAATCAGAGAGGAGCCACAAATTTCCTTCCACCCAGCGTTCCCCCAAGTCTCCCGATAAAAATTATACCTCACTTGTGTGGGTAGGCCTAGCGCCCGCGACAAGAAATGCCCCAAAACGCAACGTGGACCCATCACATTTTTTGAAAGAAAACAGAGGTGTTTTTTGCAAACGTGCCTACCTGTAGATTTTGGCCTCTAGCTCAGCCGGCACCTAGGGAAACCTACCAAACCTGAGCATTTTTTAAAACTAGAGACCTAGGGGAATCCAAGATCGGGTGACTTGTGGGGCTCTGACCAGGTTCTGTTACCCAAAATCCTTTGCAAACTGCAAAATTTGGCTAAAAAAACACGTTTTCCTCATATTTTGGTGACAGAAAGTTCTGGAATCAGAGAGGAGCCACAAATTTCCCTCCATCCAGCGTTCCCCCAAGTCTCCCGATAAAAATGATACCTCACTTGTGTGGGTAGGCCTAGCGCCCGCGACAGGAAATGGCCCAAAACACAACGTGGACACATCACATTTTTTCATAGAAAACAGTGCCTACCTGTGGATTTTGGCCTCTAGCTCAGCCGGCACCTGGGGAAACCTAGCAAACCAGCGCATTTTTTAAAACTAGAAACCCAGGGGAATCCAAGATGGGGTGACTTGTGGGGCTCTGACCAGGTTCTGTTACCCAGAATCCTTTGCAAACCTCAAACTTTGGCTAAAAAAACACATTTTCCTCAAATTTTGGTGACAGAAAGTTCTGAAATCAGAGAGGAGCCACAAATTTCCTTACACCCAGCGTTCCCCCAAGTCTCCCGATAAACATTATACCTCACTTGTGTGGGTAGGCCTAGCGCCCGCGACAGGAAATGCCCCAAAACGCAACGTGGACCCATCACATTTTTTGAAAGAAAACAGAGGTGTTTTTTGCAAACGTGCCTACCTGTAGATTTTGGCCTCTAGCTCAGCCGGCACCTAGGGAAACCTACCAAACCTGTGCATTTTTTTAAACTAGAGACCTAGGGGAATCCAAGATCGGGTGACTTGTGGGGCTCTGACCAGGTTCTGTTACCAAAAATCCTTTGCAAAACGCAAAATTTGGCAAAAAAAACACGTTTTCCTCACATTTTGGTGACAGAAAGTTCTGGAATCAGAGAGGAGCCACAAATTTCCCTCCATCCAGCGTTCCCCCAAGTCTCCCGATAAAAATGATACCTCACTTGTGTGGGTAGGCCTAGCGCCCGCGACAGGAAATGGCCCAAAACACAACGTGGACACATCACATTTTTTCATAGAAAACAGTGCCTACCTGTGGATTTTGGCCTCTAGCTCAGCCGGCACCTGGGGAAACCTAGCAAACCAGCGCATTTTTTAAAACTAGAAACCCAGGGGAATCCAAGATGGGGTGACTTGTGGGGCTCTGACCAGGTTCTGTTACCCAGAATCCTTTGCAAACCTCAAACTTTGGCTAAAAAAACACATTTTCCTCAAATTTTGGTGACAGAAAGTTCTAAAATCAGAGAGGAGCCACATATTTCCCTCCATCCAGCGTTCCCCCAAGTCTCCCGATAAAAATGATACCTCACTTGTGTGGGTAGGCCTAGCACCCGCGACAGGAAATGCCCCAAAACGCAACGTGGACCCATCACATTTTTTGAAAGAAAACAGAGGTGTTTTTTGCAAACGTGCCTACCTGTAGATTTTGGCCTCTAGCTCAGCCGGCACCTAGGGAAACCTACCAAACCTGAGCATTTTTTAAAACTAGAGACCTAGGGGAATCCAAGATCGGGTGACTTTCTGGGGCTCTGACCAGGTTCTGTTACCCAAAATCCTTTGCAAACCGCATAATTTGGCTAAAAAAACACGTTTTCCTCACATTTTGGTGACAGAAAGTTCTGCAACCAGAGAGGAGCCACAAATTTCCCTCCATCCAGCGTTCCCCCAAGTCTCCCGATAAAAATGATACCTCACTTGTGTGGGTAGGCCTAGCGCCCGCGACAGGAAATGGCCCAAAACACAACGTGGACACATCACATTTTTTCATAGAAAACAGTGCCTACCTGTGGATTTTGGCCTCTAGCTCAGCCGGCACCTGGGGAAACCTAGCAAACCAGCGCATTTTTTAAAACTAGAAACCCAGGGGAATCCAAGATGGGGTGACTTGTGGGGCTCTGACCAGGTTCTGTTACCCAAAATCCTTTGCAAACCGCAAAATTTCGCTAAAAAAACACGTTTTCCTCATATTTTGGTGACAGAAAGTTCTGGAACCAGAGAGGAGCCACATATTTCCCTCCATCCAGCGTTCCCCCAAGTCTCCCGATAAAAATGATACCTCACTTGTGTGGGTAGGCCTAGCACCCGCGACAGGAAATGCCCCAAAACGCAACGTGGACCCATCACATTTTTTGAAAGAAAACAGAGGTGTTTTTTGCAAACGTGCCTACCTGTAGATTTTGGCCTCTAGCTCAGCCGGCACCTAGGGAAACCTACCAAACCTGAGCATTTTTTAAAACTAAAGACCTAGGGGAATCCAAGATCGGGTGACTTGTGGGGCTCTGACCAGGTTCTGTTACCCAGAATCCTTTGCAAACCTCAAACTTTGGCTAAAAAAACACATTTTCCTCAAATTTTGGTGACAGAAAGTTCTGAAATCAGAGAGGAGCCACAAATTTCCTTCCACCCAGCGTTCCCTCAAGTCTCCCGATAAAAATGATACCTCACTTGTGAGGGTAGGCCTAGCGCCCGCGACAGGAAATGCCCCAAAACGCAACATGGACCCATCAAATTTTTTGAAAGAAAACAGAGGTGTTTTTTGCAAACGTGCCTACCTGTAGATTTTGGCCTCTAGCTCAGCCGGCACCTAGGTAAACCTACCAAACCTGTGCATTTTTTTAAACTAGAGACCTAGGGGAATCCAAGATCGGGTGACTTTCTGGGGCTCTGACCAGGTTCTGTTACCCAAAATCCTTTGCAAACCGCAAAATTTGACTAAAAAAACACGTTTTCCTCACATTTTGGTGACAGAAAGTTCTGGAACCAGAGAGGAGCCACAAATTTCCCTCCATCCAGTGTTCCCCCAAGTCTCCCGATAAAAATGATACCTCACTTGTGTGGGTAGGCCTAGCGCCCGCGACAGGAAATGGCCCAAAACACAACGTGGACACATCACATTTTTTCATAGAAAACAGTGCCTACCTGTGGATTTTGGCCTCTAGCTCAGCCGGCACCTGGGGAAACCTAGCAAACCAGCGCATTTTTTAACACTAGAGACGCAGGGGAATCCAAGATGGGGTGACTTGTGGGGCTCTGACCAGGTTCTGTTACCCAGAATCCTTTGCAAACCTCAAACTTTGGCTAAAAAAAAACACGTTTTCCTCATATTTTGGTGACAGAAAGTTCTTGAACCAGAGAGGAGCCACATATTTCCCTCCATCCAGCGTTCCCCCAAGTCTCCCGATAAAAATGATACCTCACTTGTGTGGGTAGGCCTAGCACCCGCGACAGGAAATGCCCCAAAACGCAACGTGGACCCATCACATTTTTTGAAAGAAAACAGAGGTGTTTTTTGCAAACGTGCCTACCTGTAGATTTTGGCCTCTAGCTCAGCCGGCACCTAGGGAAACCTACCAAACCTGTGCATTTTTTAAAACTACAGACCTAGGGGAATCCAAGATCGGGTGACTTGTGGGGCTCTGACCAGGTTCTGTTACCCAAAATCCTTTGCAAACTGCAAAATTTGGCTAAAAAAACACGTTTTCCTCATATTTTGGTGACAGAAAGTTCTGGAACCAGAGAGGAGCCACAAATTTCCCTCCATCCAGCGTTCCCCCAAGTCTCCCGATAAAAATGATACCTCACTTGTGTGGGTAGGCCTAGCGCCCGCGACAGGAAATGGCCCAAAACACAACGTGGACACATCACATTTTTTCATAGAAAACAGTGCCTACCTGTGGATTTTGGCCTCTAGCTCAGCCGGCACCTGGGGAAACCTAGCAAACCAGCGCATTTTTTAAATCTAGAAACCCAGGGGAATCCAAGATGGGGTGACTTGGGCTCTGACCAGGTTCTGTTACCCAGAATCCTTTGCAAACCTCAAACATTGGCTAAAAAAACACATTTTCCTCAAATTTTGGTGACAGAAAGTTCTGAAATCAGAGAGGAGCCACAAATTTCCTTCCACCCAGCTTTCCCCCAAGTCTCCCGATAAAAATTATACCTCACTTGTGTGGGTAGGCCTAGCGCCCGCGACAGGAAATGCCCCAAAATGCAACGTGGACCCATCACATTTTTTGAAAGAAAACAGAGGTGTTTTTTGCAAACGTGCCTACCTGTAGATTTTGGCCTCTAGCTCAGCCGGCACCTAGGGAAACCTACCAAACCTGTGCATTTTTTAAAACTAGAGACCTAGGGGAATCCAAGATCGGGTGACTTGTGGGGCTCTGACCAGGTTCTGTTACCCAAAATCCTTTGCAAACCGCAAAATTTCGCTAAAAAAACACGTTTTCCTCATATTTTGGTGACAGAAAGTTCTGGAACCAGAGAGGAGCCACATATTTCCCTCCATCCAGCGTTCCCCCAAGTCTCCCGATAAAAATGATACCTCACTTGTGTGGGTAGGCCTAGCACCCGCGACAGGAAATGCCCCAAAACGCAACGTGGACCCATCACATTTTTTGAAAGAAAACAGATGTGTTTTTTGCAAACGTGCCTACCTGTAGATTTTGGCCTCTAGCTCAGCCGGCACCTAGGGAAACCTAGCAAACCAGCGCATTTTTTAAAACTAGAAACCCAGGGGAATCCAAGATGGGGTGACTTGTGGGGCTCTGACCAGGTTCTGTTACCCAGAATCCTTTGCAAACCTCAAACTTTGGCTAAAAAAACACATTTTCCTCAAATTTTGGTGACAGAAAGTTCTGAAATCAGAGAGGAGCCACAAAATTCCTTACACCCAGCGTTCCCCCAAGTCTCCCGATAAACATTATACCTCACTTGTGTGGGTAGGCCTAGCGCCCGCGACAGGAAATGCCCCAAAACGCAACGTGGACCCATCACATTTTTTGAAAGAAAACAGAGGTGTTTTTTGCAAACGTGCCTACCTGTAGATTTTGGCCTCTAGCTCAGCCGGCACCTAGGGAAACCTACCAAACCTGTGCATTTTTTAAAACTAGAGACCTAGGGGAATCCAAGATCGGGTGACTTGTGGGGCTCTGACCAGGTTCTGTTATCCAAAATCCTTTGCAAACCGCAAAATTTAGCAAAAAAAACATGTTTTCCTCACATTTTGGTGACAGAAAGTTCTGGAATCAGAGAGGAGCCACAAATTGCCCTCCATCCAGCGTTCCCCCAAGTCTCCCGATAAAAATGATACCTCACTTGTGTGGGTAGGCCTAGCGCCCGCGACAGGAAATGGCCCAAAACACAACGTGGACACATCACATTTTTTCATAGAAAACAGTGCCTACCTGTGGATTTTGGCCTCTAGCTCAGCCGGCACCTGGGGAAACCTAGCAAACCAGCGCATTTTTTAAAACTAGAAACCCAGGGGAATCCAAGATGGGGTGACTTGTGGGGCTCTGACCAGGTTCTGTTACCCAGAATCCTTTGCAAACCTCAAACTTTGGCTAAAAAAACACATTTTCCTCAAATTTTGGGGACAGAAAGTTCTGAAATCAGAGAGGAGCCACAAATTTCCTTCCACCCAGCGTTCCCCCAAGTCTCCCGATAAAAATTATACCTCACTTGTGTGGGTAGGCCTAGCGCCCGCGACAGGAAATGCCCCAAAACGCAACGTGGAACCATCACATTTTTTGAAAGAAAACAGGTGTTTTTTGCAAACGTGCCTACCTGTAGATTTTGGCCTCTAGCTCAGCCGGCACCTAGGGAAACCTACCAAACCTGTGCATTTTTTAAAACTAGAGACCTAGGGGAATCCAAGATCGGGTGACTTGTGGGGCTCTGACCAGGTTCTGTTACCCAAAATCCTTTGCAAACTGCAAAATTTCGCTAAAAAAACACATTTTCCTCATATTTTGGTGACAGAAAGTTCTGGAACCAGAGAGGAGCCACATATTTCCCTCCATCCAGCGTTCCCCCAAGTCTCCCGATAAAAATGATACCTCACTTGTGTGGGTAGGCCTAGCACCCGCGACAGGAAATGCCCCAAAACGCAACGTGGACCCATCACATTTTTTGAAAGAAAACAGAGGTGTTTTTTGCAAACATGCCTACCTGTAGATTTTGGCCTCTAGCTCAGCCGGCACCTAGGGAAACCTACCAAACCTGTACATTTTTTAAAACTAGAGACCTAGGGGAATCCAAGATCGGGTGACTTGTGGGGCTCTGACCAGGTTCTGTTACCCAAAATCCTTTGCAAACTGTAAAATTTGGCTAAAAAAACACGTTTTCCTCATATTTTGGTGACAGAAAGTTCTGGAACCAGAGAGGAGCAAAAAAATTTCCCTCCATCCAGCGTTCCCCCAAGTCTCCCGATAAAAATGATACCTCACTTGTGTGGGTAGGCCTAGCGCCCGCGACAGGAAATGGCCCAAAACACAACGTGGACACATCACATTTTTTCATAGAAAACAGTGCCTACCTGTGGATTTTGGCCTCTAGCTCAGCCGGCACCTGGGGAAACCTAGCAAACCAGCGCATTTTTTAAAACTAGAAACCCAGGAGAATCCAAGATGGGGTGACTTGTGGGGCTCTGACCAGGTTCTGTTACCCAGAATCCTTTGCAAACCTCAAACTTTGGCTAAAAAAAACACATTTTCCTCAAATTTTGGTGACAGAAAGTTCTGAAATCAGAGAGGAGCCACAAATTTCCTTCCACCCAGCGTTCCCCCAAGTCTCCCGATAAAAATTATACCTCACTTGTGTGGGTAGGCCTAGCGCCCGCGACAGGAAATGCCCCAAAACGCAAAGTGGACCCATCACATTTTTTGAAAGAAAACAGAGGTGTTTTTTGCAAACGTGCCTACCTGTAGATTTTGGCCTCTAGCTCAGCCGGCATCTAGGGAAACCTACCAAACCTGTGCATTTTTTAAACCTAGAGACCTAGGGGAATCCAAGATCGGGTGACTTTTGGGGCTCTGACCAGGTTCTGTTACCCAAAATCCTTTGCAAACCGCAAACTTTCGCTAAAAAAACAAGTTTTCCTCATATTTTGGTGACAGAAAGTTCTGGAACCAGAGAGGATCCACATATTTCCCTCCATCCAGCGTTCCCCAAGTCTCCCGATAAAAATGATACCTCACTTGTGTGGGTAGGCCTAGCGCCCGCGACAGGAAATGCCCCAAAACGCAACGTGGACCCATCACATTTTTTGAAAGAAAACAGAGGTGTTTTGTGCAAACGTGCCTACCTGTAGATTTTGGCCTCTAGCTCAGCCGGCACCTAGGGAAACCTACCAAACCTGTGCATTTTTTTAAACTAGAGACCTAGGGGAATCCAAGATCGGGTGACTTGTGGGGCTCTGACCAGGTTCTGTTACCAAAAATCCTTTGCAAAACGCAAAATTTGGCAAAAAAAACACGTTTTCCTCACATTTTGGTGACAGAAAGTTCTGGAATCAGAGAGGAGCCACAAATTTCCCTCCATCCAGCGTTCCCCCAAGTCTCCCGATAAAAATGATACCTCACTTGTGTGGGTAGGCCTAGCGCCCGCGACAGGAAATGGCCCAAAATACAACGTGGACACATCACATTTTTTCAGGAAAAAAGTGCCTACCTGTGGATTTTGGCCTCTACCTCAGCCGGCACCTGGGGAAACCTAGCAAACCAGCGCATTTTTTAAAACTAGAAACCCAGGGGAATCCAAGATGTGGTGACTTGTGGGGCTCTGACCAGGTTATGTTACCCAGAATCCTTTGCAAACCTCAAACTTTGGCTAAAAAAACAAATTTTCCTTAAATTCTGGTGACAGAAAGTTCTGAAATCAGAGAGGAGCCACAAATTTCCTTCCACCCAGCGTTCCTCCAAGTCTCCCGATAAAAATGATACCTCACTTGTGTGGGTAGGCCTAGCGCCCGCGACAGGAAATGCCCCAAAACGCAACGTGGACCCATCACATTTTTTTAAAGAAAACAGAGGTGTTTTTTGCAAACGTGCCTACCTGTAGATTTTGGCCTCTAGCTCAGCCGGCACCTAGGGAAACCTACCAAACCTGTGCATTTTTTAAAACTAGAGACCTAGGGGAATCCAAGATCGGGTGACTTGTGGGGCTCTGACCAGGTTCTGTTACCCAAAATCCTTTGCAAACCGCAAAATTCCGCTAAAAAAACACGTTTTCCTCATATTTTGGTGACAGAAAGTTCTGGAACCAGAGAGGAGCCACATATTTCCCTCTATCCAGCGTTCCCCCAAGTCTCCCGATAAAAATGATACCTCACTTGTGTGGGTAGGCCTAGCGCCCGCGACAGGAAATGCCCCAAAAAGCAACGTGGACCCATCACATTTTTTGAAAGAAAACAGAGGTGTTTTTTGCAAACGTGCCTACCTGTAGATTTTGGCCTCTAGCTCAGCCGGCACCTAGGGAAACCTACCAAACCTGTGCATTTTTTAAAACTAGAGACCTAGGGGAATCCAAGATCGGGTGACTTGTGGGGCTCTGACCAGGTTCTGTTACCCAAAATCCTTTGCAAACCGCAAAATTTGGCTAAAAAAACACGTTTTCCTCATATTTTGGTGACAGAAAGTTCTGGAACCAGAGAGGAGCCACAAATTTCCCTCCATCCAGCGTTCCCCCAAGTCTCCCGATAAAAATGATACCTCACTTGTGTGGGTAGGCCTAGCGCCCGCGACCGGAAATGGCCCAAAACACAACGTGGACACATCACATTTTTTCATAGAAAACAGTGCCTACCTGTGGATTTTGGCCTCTAGCTCAGCCGGCACCTGGGGAAACCTAGCAAACCAGCGCATTTTTTAAAACTAGAAACCCAGGGGAATCCAAGATGTGGTGACTTGTGGGGCTCTGACCAGGTTCTGTTACCCAGAATCCTTTGCAAACCTCAAACTTTGGCTAAAAAAACAAATTTTCCTTAAATTCTGGTGACAGAAAGTTCTGAAATCAGAGAGGAGCCACAAATTTCCTTCCACCCAGCGTTCCCCCAAGTCTCCCGATAAAAATGATACCTCACTTGTGTGGGTAGGCCTAGCGCCCGCGACAGGAAATGCCCCAAAACGCAACGTGGACCCATCACATTTTTTGAAAGAAAACAGAGGTGTTTTTTGCAAACGTGCCTACCTGTAGATTTTGGCCTCTAGCTCAGCCGGCACCTAGGGAAACCTACCAAACCTGTGCATTTTTTAAAACTAGAGACCTAGGGGAATCCAAGATCGGGTGACTTGTGGGGCTCTGACCAGGTTCTGTTACCCAAAATCCTTTGCAAACCGCAAAATTCCGCTAAAAAAAACACGCTTTCCTCATATTTTGGTGACAGAAAGTTCTGGAACCAGAGAGGAGCCACATATTTCCCTCTATCCAGCGTTCCCCCAAGTCTCCCGATAAAAATGATACCTCACTTGTGTGGGTAGGCCTAGCGCCCGCGACAGGAAATGCCCCAAAAAGCAACGTGGACCCATCACATTTTTTGAAAGAAAACAGAGGTGTTTTTTGCAAACGTGCCTACCAGTAGATTTTGGCCTCTAGCTCAGCCGGCACCTAGGGAAACCTACCAAACCTGTGCATTTTTTAAAACTAGAGACCTAGGGGAATCCAAGATCGGGTGACTTGTGAGGCTCTGACCAGGTTCTGTTACCCAAAATCCTTTGCAAACCGCAAAATTTGGCTAAAAAAACACGTTTTCCTCATATTTTGGTGACAGAACGTTCTGGAACCAGAGAGGAGCCACAAATTTCCCTCCATCCAGCGTTCCCCCAAGTCTCCTGATAAAAAGGATACCTCACTTGTGTGGGTAGGCCTAGCGCCCGCGACAGGAAATGCCCCAAAACGCAACGTGGACCCATCACATTTTTTGAAAGAAAACAGAGGTGTTTTTTGCAAACGTGCCTACCTGTAGATTTTGGCCTCTAGCTCAGCCGGCACCTAGGGAAACCTACCAAACCTGTGCATTTTTTAAAACTAGAGACCTAGGGGAATCCAAGATCGGGTGACTTGTGGGGCTCTGACCAGGTTCTGTTACCCAACATCCTTTGCAAACCGCAAAATTTGGCTAAAAAAACACGTTTTCCTCATATTTTGGTGACAGAAAGTTCTGGAACCAGAGAAGAGCCACAAATTTCCCTCCATCCAGCGTTCCCCCAAGTCTCCCGATAAAAATGATACCTCACTTGTGTGGGTAGGCCTAGCGCCCGCGACAGGAAATGGCCCAAAACACAACGTGGACACATCACATTTTTTCATAGAAAACAGTGCCTACCTGTGGATTTTGGCCTCTAGCTCAGCCGGCACCTGGGGAAACCTAGCAAACCAGCGCATTTTTTAACACTAGAAACCCAGGGGAATCCAAGATGGGGTGACTTGTGGGGCTCTGACCAGGTTCTGTTACCCAGAATCCTTTGCAAACCTCAAACTTTGGCTAAAAAAACACATTTTCCTCAAATTTTGGTGACAGAAAGTTCTGAAATCAGAGAGGAGCCACAAATTTCCTTCCACCCAGCGTTCCCCCAAGTCTCCCGATAAAAATGATACCTCACTTGTGTGGGTAGGCCTAGCGCCCGCGACAGGAAATGCCCCAAAACGCAACGTGGACCCATCACATTTTTTGAAAGAAAACAGAGGTGTTTTTTGCAAACGTGCCTACCTGTAGATTTTGGCCTCTAGCTCAGCCGGCACCTAGGTAAACCTACCAAACCTGTGCATTTTTTTAAACTAGAGACCTAGGGGAATCCAAGATCGGGTGACTTTCTGGGGCTCTGACCAGGTTCTGTTACCCAAAATCCTTTGCAAACCGCAAAATTTGGCTAAAAAAACACGTTTTCCTCACATTTTGGTGACAGAAAGTTCTGGAACCAGAGAGGAGCCACAAATTTCCCTCCATCCAGCGTTCCCCCAAGTCTCCCGATAAAAATGATACCTCACTTGTGTGGGTAGGCCTAGCGCCCGCGACAGGAAATGGCCCAAAACACAACGTGGACACATCACATTTTTTCATAGAAAACAGTGCCTACCTGTGGATTTTGGCCTCTAGCTCAGCCGGCACCTGGGGAAACCTAGCAAACCAGCGCATTTTTTAACACTAGAAACCCAGGGGAATCCAAGATGGGGTGACTTGTGGGGCTCTGACCAGGTTCTGTTACCCAGAATCCTTTGCAAACCTCAAACTTTGGCTAAAAAAAAACACATTTTCCTCAAATTTTGGTGACAGAAAGTTCTTGAATCAGAGAGGAGCCACAAATTTCCTTCCACCCAGCGTTCCTCCAAGTCTCCCGATAAAAATGATACCTCACTTGTGTGGGTAGGCCTAGCGCCCGTGACAGGAAATGCCCCAAAACGCAACGTGGACCCATCACATTTTTTGAAAGAAAACAGAGGTGTTTTTTGCAAACGTGCCTACCTGTAGATTTTGGCCTCTAGCTCAGCCGGCACCTAGGTAAACCTACCAAACCTGTGCATTTTTTTAAACTAGAGACCTAGGGGAATCCAAGATCAGGTGACTTTCTGGGGCTCTGACCAGGTTCTGTTACCCAAAATCCTTTGCAAACCGCAAAATTTGGCTAAAAAAAACAAGTTTTCCTCACATTTTGGTGACAGAAAGTTCTGGAATCAGAGGGGAGCCACAAATTTCCCTCCATCCAGCGTTCCCCCAAGTCTCCCGATAAAAATGATACCTCACTTGTGTGGGTAGGCCTAGCGCCCGCGACAGGAAATGGCCCAAAACACAACGTGGACACATCACATTTTTTCATAGAAAACAGTGCCTACCTGTGGATTTTGGCCTCTAGCTCAGCCGGCACCTGGGGAAACCTAGCAAACCAGCGCATTTTTTAAAACTAGAAACCCAGGGGAATCCAAGATGGGGTGACTTGTGGGTCTCTGACCAGGTTCTGTTACCCAGAATCCTTTGCAAACCTCAAACTTTGGCTAAAAAAACACATTTTCCTCAAATTTTGGTGAGATAAAGTTCTGAAATCAGAGAGGAGCCACAAATTTCCTTCCACCCAGCGTTTCCCCCAAGTCTCCCGATAAAAATGATACCTCACTTGTGTGGGTAGGCCTAGCGCCCGCGACAGGAAATGCCCCAAAACGCAACGTGGACCCATCACATTTTTTGAAAGAAAACAGAGGTGTTTTTTGCAAACGTGCCTACCTGTAGATTTTGGCCTCTAGCTCAGCCGGCACCTAGGGAAACCTACCAAACCTGTGCAGTTTTTAAAACTAGAGACCTAGGGGAATCCAAGATCGGGTGACTTGTGGGGCTCTGACCAGGTTCTGTTACCCAACATCCTTTGCAAACCGCAAAAATTGGCTAAAAAAACACGTTTTCCTCATATTTTGGTGACAGAAAGTTCTGGAACCAGAGAAGAGCCACAAATTTCCCTCCATCCAGCGTTCCCCCAAGTCTCCCGATAAAAATGATACCTCACTTGTGTGGGCAGGCCTAGCGCCCGCGACAGGAAATGCCCCAAAACGCAACGTGGACCCATCACATTTTTTGAAAGAAAACAGAGGTGTTTTTTGCAAACGTGCCTACCTGTAGATTTTGGCCTCTAGCTCAGCCGGCACCTAGGGAAACCTACCAAACCTGTGCATTTTTTAAAACTAGAGACCTAGGGGAATCCAAGATCGGGTGACTTGTGGGGCTCTGACCAGGTTCTGTTACCCAACATCCTTTGCAAACCGCAAACATTGGCTAAAAAAACACGTTTTCTTCATATTTTGGTGACAGAAAGTTCTGGAACCAGAGAAGAGCCACAAATTTCCCTCCATCCAGCGTTCCCCCAAGTCTCCCGATAAAAATGATACCTCACTTGTGTGGGTAGGCCTAGCGCCCGCGACAGGAAATGCCCCAAAACGCAACGTGGACCCATCACATTTTTTGAAAGAAAACAGAGGTGTTTTTTGCAAACGTGCCTACCTGTAGATTTTGGCCTCTAGCTCAGCCGGCATCTAGGGAAACCTACCAAACCTGTGCATTTTTTAAAACTAGAGACCTAGGGGAATCCAAGATCGGGTGACTTTTGGGGCTCTGACCAGGTTCTGTTACCCAAAATCCTTTGCAAACCACAAAATTTCGCTAAAAAAACAAGTTTTCCTCATATTTTGGTGACAGAAAGTTCTGGAACCAGAGAGGATCCACATATTTCCCTCCATCCAGCGTTCCCCCAAGTCTCCCGATAAAAATGATACCTCACTTGTGTGGGTAGGCCTAGCGCCCGCGACAGGAAATGCCCCAAAACACAACGTGGACCCATCACATTTTTTGAAAGAAAACAGAGGTGTTTTTTGCAAACGTGCCTACCTGTAGATTTTGGCCTCTAGCTCAGCCGGCACCTAGGGAAACCTACCAAACCTGTGCATTTTTTAAAACTAGAGACCTAGGGGAATCCAAGATCGGGTGACTTGTGGGGCTCTGACCAGGTTCTGTTACCCAAAATCCTTTAACAAACCGCAAAATTTGGCTAAAAAAACACGTTTTCCTCACATTTTGGTGACAGTTCTGGAACCAGAGAGGAGCCACAAATTTCCCTCCATCCAGCGTTCCCCCAAGTCTCCCGATAAAAATGATACCTCACTTGTGTGGGTAGGCCTAGCGCCCGCGACAGGAAATGGCCCAAAACACAACGTGGACACATCACATTTTTTCATAGAAAACAGTGCCTACCTGTGGATTTTGGCCTCTAGCTCAGCCGTTACCTGGGGAAACCTAGCAAACCAGCGCATTTTTTAAAACTAGAAACCCAGGGGAATCCAAGATGGGGTGACTTGTGGGTCTCTGACCAGGTTCTGTTACCCAGAATCCTTTGCAAACCTCAAACTTTGGCTAAAAAAACACATTTTCCTCAAATTTTGGTGAGATAAAGTTCTGAAATCAGAGAGGAGCCACAAATTTCCTTCCACCCAGCGTTCCCCCAAGTCTCCCGATAAAAATGATACCTAACTTGTGTGGGTAGGCCTAGCGCCCGCGACAGGAAATGCCCCAAAACGCAACGTGGACCCATCACATTTTTTGAAAGAAAACAGAGGTGTTTTTTGCAAACGTGCCTACCTGTAGATTTTGGCCTCTAGCTCAGCCGGCACCTAGGGAAACCTACCAAACCTGTGCAGTTTTTAAAACTAGAGACCTAGGGGAATCCAAGATCGGGTGACTTGTGGGGCTCTGACCAGGTTCTGTTACCCAACATCCTTTGCAAACCGCAAAAATTGGCTAAAAAAACACGTTTTCCTCATATTTTGGTGACAGAAAGTTCTGGAACCAGAGAAGAGCCACAAATTTCCCTCCATCCAGCGTTCCCCCAAGTCTCCCGATAAAAATGATACCTCACTTGTGTGGGCAGGCCTAGCGCCCGCGACAGGAAATGCCCCAAAACGCAACGTGGACCCATCACATTTTTTGAAAGAAAACAGAGGTGTTTTTTGCAAACGTGCCTACCTGTAGATTTTGGCCTCTAGCTCAGCCGGCACCTAGGGAAACCTACCAAACCTGTGCATTTTTTAAAACTAGAGACCTAGGGGAATCCAAGATCGGGTGACTTGTGGGGCTCTGACCAGGTTCTGTTACCCAACATCCTTTGCAAACCGCAAACATTGGCTAAAAAAACACGTTTTCTTCATATTTTGGTGACAGAAAGTTCTGGAACCAGAGAAGAGCCACAAATTTCCCTCCATCCAGCGTTCCCCCAAGTCTCCCGATAAAAATGATACCTCACTTGTGTGGGTAGGCCTAGCGCCCGCGACAGGAAATGCCCCAAAACGCAACGTGGACCCATCACATTTTTTGAAAGAAAACAGAGGTGTTTTTTGCAAACGTGCCTACCTGTAGATTTTGGCCTCTAGCTCAGCCGGCATCTAGGGAAACCTACCAAACCTGTGCATTTTTTAAAACTAGAGACCTAGGGGAATCCAAGATCGGGTGACTTTTGGGGCTCTGACCAGGTTCTGTTACCCAAAATCCTTTGCAAACCACAAAATTTCGCTAAAAAAACAAGTTTTCCTCATATTTTGGTGACAGAAAGTTCTGGAACCAGAGAGGATCCACATATTTCCCTCCATCCAGCGTTCCCCCAAGTCTCCCGATAAAAATGATACCTCACTTGTGTGGGTAGGCCTAGCGCCCGCGACAGGAAATGCCCCAAAACACAACGTGGACCCATCACATTTTTTGAAAGAAAACAGAGGTGTTTTTTGCAAACGTGCCTACCTGTAGATTTTGGCCTCTAGCTCAGCCGGCACCTAGGGAAACCTACCAAACCTGTGCATTTTTTAAAACTAGAGACCTAGGGGAATCCAAGATCGGGTGACTTGTGGGGCTCTGACCAGGTTCTGTTACCCAAAATCCTTTAACAAACCGCAAAATTTGGCTAAAAAAACACGTTTTCCTCACATTTTGGTGACAGTTCTGGAACCAGAGAGGAGCCACAAATTTCCCTCCATCCAGCGTTCCCCCAAGTCTCCCGATAAAAATGATACCTCACTTGTGTGGGTAGGCCTAGCGCCCGCGACAGGAAATGGCTCAAAACACAACGTGGACACATCACATTTTTTCATAGAAAACAGTGCCTACCTGTGGATTTTGGCCTCTAGCTCAGCCGTTACCTGGGGAAACCTAGCAAACCAGCGCATTTTTTAAAACTAGAAACCCAGGGGAATCCAAGATGGGGTGACTTGTGGGGCTCTGACCAGGTTCTGTTACCCAGAATCCTTTGCAAACCTCAAACTTTGGCTAAAAAAACACATTTTCCTCAAATTTTGGTGAGAGAAAGTTCTGAAATCAGAGAGGAGCCACAAATTTCCTTCCACCCAGCGTTCCCCCAAGTCTCCCGATAAAAATGATACCTCACTTGTGTGGGTAGGCCTAGCGCCCGCGACAGGAAATGCCCCAAAACGCAACGTGGACCCATCACATTTTTTGAAAGAAAACAGAGGTGTTTTTTGCAAACTTGCCTACCTGTAGATTTTGGCCTCTAGCTCAGCCGGCACGTAGGGAAACCTACCAAACCTGTGCATTTTTTAAAACTAGAGACCTAGGGGAATCCAAGATCGGGTGACTTGTGGGGCTCTGACCAGGTTCTGTTACCCAACATCCTTTGCAAACCGCAAAATTTGGCTAAAAAAACACGTTTTCCTCATATTTTGGTGACAGAAAGATCTGGAACCAGAGAAGAGCCACAAACTTCCCTCCATCCAGCGTTCCCCCAAGTCTCCCGATAAAAATGATACCTCACTTGTGTGGGTAGGCCTAGCGCCCGCGACAGGAAATGGCCCAAAACACAACGTGGACACATCACATTTTTTCATAGAAAACATTGCCTACCTGTGGATTTTGGCCTCTAGCTCAGCCGGCACCTGGAGAAACCTAGCAAACCAGCGCATTTTTTAACACTAGAAACCCAGGGGAATCCAAGATGGGGTGACTTGTGGGGCTCTGACCAGGTTCTGTTACCCAGAATCCTTTGCAAACCTCAAACTTTGGCTAAAAAAACACATTTTCCTCAAATTTTGGTGACAGAAAGTTCTGAAATCAGAGAGGAGCCACAAATTTCCTTCCACCCAGCGTTCCCCCAAGTCTCCCGATAAAAATGATACCTCACTTGTGTGGGTAGGCCTAGCGCCCGCGACAGGAAATGCCCCAAAACGCAACGTGGACCCATCACATTTTTTGAAAGAAAACAGAGGTGTTTTTTGCAAACGTGCCTACC
This sequence comes from Pleurodeles waltl, assembly GCF_031143425.1. Lineage (NCBI taxonomy): Eukaryota > Metazoa > Chordata > Amphibia > Caudata > Salamandridae > Pleurodeles > Pleurodeles waltl. The sequence goes on along the minus strand of NC_090449.1, from coordinate 478,808,300 downwards.
TGTAGATTTTGGCCTCTAGCTCAGCCGGCACCTAGGTAAACCTACCAAACCTGTGCATTTTTTAAAACTAGAGACCTAGGGGAATCCAAGATCGGGTGACTTTCTGGGGCTCTGACCAGGTTCTGTTACCCAAAATCCTTTGCAAACCGCAAAATTTGGCTAAAAAAACACGTTTTCCTCACATTTTGGTGACAGAAAGTTCTGGAACCAGAGAGGAGCCACAAATTTCCCTCTATCCAGCGTTCCCCCAAGTCTCCCGATAAAAATGATACCTCACTTGTGTGGGTAGGCCTAGCGCCCGCGACAGGAAATGGCCCAAAACACAACGTGGACACATCACATTTTTTCATAGAAAACAGTGCCTACCTGTGGATTTTGGCCTCTAGCTCAGCCGGCACCTGGGGAAACCAGAGCATTTTTTAACACTAGAAACCCAGGGGAATCCAAGATGGGGTGACTTGTGGGGCTCTGACCAGGTTCTGTTACCCAGAATCCTTTGCAAACCTCAAACTTTGGCTAAAAAAACAAATGTTCCTCATATTTTGGAGAGAGAAAGTTCTGAAATCAGAGAGGAGCCACAAATTTCCTTCCACCCAGCGTTCCCCCAAGTCTCCCGATAAAAATGATACCTCACTTGTGTGGGTAGGCCTAGCGCCCGCGACAGGAAATGCCCCAAAACGCAACGTGGACCCATCACATTTTTTGAAAGAAAACAGAGGTGTTTTTTGCAAACGTGCCTACCTATAGATTTTGGCCTCTAGCTCAGCCGGCACCTAGGGAAACCTACCAAACCTGTGCATTTTTTAAAACTAGAGACCTAGGGGAATCCAAGATCGGGTGACTTGTGGGGCTCTGACCAGGTTCTGTTACCCAACATCCTTTGCAAACCGCAAAATTTGGCTAAAAAAACACGTTTTCCTCATATTTTGGTGACAGAAAGTTCTGGAACCAGAGAAGAGCCACAAATTTCCCTCCATCCAGCGTTCCCCCAAGTCTCCCGATAAAAATGATACCTCACTTGTGTGGGTAGGCCTAGCGCCCGCGACAGGAAATGCCCCAAAACGCAACGTGGACCCATCACATTTTTTCATAGAAAACAGAGGTGTTTTTTGCAAACGTGCCTACATGTAGATTTTGGCCTCTAGCTCAGCCGGCAACTAGGGAAACCTACCAAACCTGTGCATTTTTTAAAACTAGAGACGTAGGGGAATCCAAGATCGGGTGACTTTTGGGGTTCTGACCAGGTTCTGTTACCCAAAATCCTTTGCAAACCGCAAAATTTCGCTAAAAAAACAAGTTTTCCTCATATTTTGGTGACAGAAAGTTCTGGAACCAGAGAGGATCCACATATTTCCCTCCATCCAGCGTTCCCCCAAGTCTCCCGATAAAAATGATACCTCACTTGTGTGGGTAGGCCTAGCGCCCGCGACAGGAAATGCCCCAAAACGCAACGTGGACCCATCACATTTTTTGAAAGAAAACAGAGGTGTTATTTGCAAACGTGCCTACCTGTAGATTTTGGCCTCTAGCTCAACCGGCACCTAGGGAAACCTACCAAACCTGTGCATTTTTTAAAACTAGAGACCTAGGGGAATCCAAGATCGGGTGACTTGTGGGGCTCTGACCAGGTTCTGTTACCCAAAATCCTTTGCAAACCGCAAAATTTGGCTAACAAAACACGTTTTCCTCATATTTTGGTGACAGAAAGTTCTGGAACCAGAGAGGAGCCACAAATTTCCCTCCATCCAGCGTTCCCCCAAGTCTCCCGATAAAAATGATACCTCACTTGTGTGGGTAGGCCTAGCGCCAGCGACAGGAAATGGCCCAAAACACAACGTGGACACATCACATTTTTTCATAGAAAACAGTGCCTACCTGTGGATTTCGGCCTCTAGCTCAGCCGGCACCTGGGGAAACCTAGCAAACCAGCGCATTTTTTAAAACTAGAAACCCAGGGGAATCCAAGATGGGGTGACTTGTGGGGCTCTGACCAGGTTCTGTTACCCAGAATCCTTTGCAAACCTCAAACTTTGGCTAAAAAAACACATTTTCCTCAAATTTTGGTGAGAGAAAGTTCTGAAATCAGAGAGGAGCCACAAATTTCCTTCCACCCAGCGTTCCCCCAAGTCTCCCGATAAAAATGATACCTCACTTGTGTGGGTAGGCCTAGCGCCCGCGACAGGAAATGCCCCAAAACGCAACGTGGACCCATCACATTTTTTGAAAGAAAACAGAGGTGTTTTTTGCAAACGTGCCTACCTGTAGATTTTGGCCTCTAGCTCAGCCGGAACTTAGGGAAACCTACCAAACCTGTGCATTTTTTAAAACTAGAGACCTAGGGGAATCCAAGATCGGGTGACTTGTGGGGCTCTGACCAGGTTCTGTTACCCAACATCCTTTGCAAACCGCAAAATTTGGCTAAAAAAACACGTTTTCCTCATATTTTGGTGACAGAAAGTTCTGGAACCAGAGAGGAGCCACAAATTTCCCTCCATCCAGCGTTCCCCCAAGTCTCCCGATAAAAATGATACCTCACTTGTGTGGGTAGGCCTAGCGCCCGCGACAGGAAATGGCCCAAAACACAACGTGGACACATCACATTTTTTCATAGAAAACAGTGCCTACCTGTGGATTTTGGCCTCTAGCTCAGCCGGCACCTGGGGAAACCTAGCAAACCAGCGCATTTTTTAAAACTAGAAACCCAGGGGAATCCAAGATGGGGTGACTTGTGGGGCTCTGACCAGGTTCTGTTACCCAGAATCCTTTGCAAACCTCAAACTTTGGCTAAAAAAACACGTTTTCCTCATATTTTGGTGACAGAAAGTTCTGGAACCAGAGAGGAGCCACATATTTCCCTCCACCCAGCGTTCCCCCAAGTCTCCCGATAAAAATGATACCTCACTTGTGTGGGTAGGCCTAGCGCCCGCGACAGGAAATGCCCCAAAACGCAACGTGGACCCATCACATTTTTTGAAAGAAAACAGAGGTGTTTTTTGCAAACGTGCCTACCTGTAGATTTTGGCCTCTAGCTCAGCCGGCACCTAGGGAAACCTACCAAACCTGTGCATTTTTTAAAACTAGAGACCTAGGGGAATCCAAGATCGGGTGACTTGTGGGGCTCTGACCAGGTTCTGTTACCCAAAATCCTTTAACAAACAGCAAAATTTGGCTAAAAAAACACGTTTTCCTCACATTTTGGTGAAAGAAAGTTCTGGAACCAGAGAGGAGCCACAAATTTCCCTCCATCCAGCGTTCCCCCAAGTCTCCCGATAAAAATGATACCTCACTTGTGTGGGTAGGCCTAGCGCCTGCGACAGGAAATGGCCCAAAACACAACGTGGACACATCACATTTTTTCATAGAAAACATTGCCTACCTGTGGATTTTGGCCTCTAGCTCAGCCGGCACCTAGGGAAACCTACCAAACCTGTGCATTTTTTAAAACTAGAGACCTAGGGGAATCCAAGATCGGGTGACTTGTGGGGCTCTGACCAGGTTCTGTTACCCAACATCCTTTGCAAACCGCAAAATTTGGCTAAAAAAACACGTTTTCCTCATATTTTGGTGACAGAAAGTTCTGGAACCAGAGAAGAGCCACAAATTTCCCTCCATCCAGCGTTCCCCCAAGTCTCCCGATAAAAATGATACCTCACTTGTGTGGGTAGGCCTAGCGCCCGCGACAGGAAATGGCCCAAAACACAACGTGGACACATCAAATTTTTTCATAGAAAACAGTGCCTACCTGTGGATTTTGGCCTCTAGCTCAGCCGGCACCTGGGGAAACCTAGCAAACCAGCGCATTTTTTAACACTAGAAACCCAGGGGAATCCAAGATGGGGTGACTTGTGGGGCTCTGACCAGGTTCTGTTACCCAGAATCCTTTGCAAACCTCAAACTTTGGCTAAAAAAACACATTTTCCTCAAATTTTGGTGACAGAAAGTTCTGAAATCAGAGAGGAGCCACAAATTTCCTTCCACCCAGCGTTCCCCCAAGTCTCCCGATAAAAATGATACCTCACTTGTGTGGGTAGGCCTAGCGCCCGCGACAGGAAATGCCCCAAAACGCAACGTGGACCCATCACATTTTTTTAAAGAAAACAGAGGTGTTTTTTGCAAACGTGCCTACCTGTAGATTTTGGCCTCTAGCTCAGCCGGCACCTAGGTAAACCTACCAAACCTGTGCATTTTTTTAAACTAGAGACCTAGGGGAATCCAAGATCGGGCGACTTTCTGGGGCTCTGACCAGGTTCTGTTACCCAAAATCCTTTGCAAACCGCAAAATTTGGCTAAAAAAACACGTTTTCCTCACATTTTGGTGACAGAAAGTTCTGGAACCAGAGAGGAGCCACAAATTTCCCTCCATCCAGCGTTCCCCCAAGTCTCCCGATAAAAATGATACCTCACTTGTGTGGGTAGGCCTAGCGCCCGCGACAGGAAATGGCCCAAAACACAACGTGGACACATCACATTTTTTCATAGAAAACAGTGCCTACCTGTGGATTTTGGCCTCTAGCTCAGCCGGCACCTGGGGAAACCTAGCAAACCAGCGCATTTTTTAAAACTAGAAACCCAGGGGAATCCAAGATGGGGTGACTTGTGGGGCTCTGACCAGGTTCTGTTACCCAGAATCCTTTGCAAACCTCAAACTTTGGCTAAAAAAACACATTTTCCTCAAATTTTGGTGACAGAAAGTTCTGAAATCAGAGAGGAGCCACAAATTTCCTTCCACCCAGCGTTCCCCCAAGTCTCCCGATAAAAATTATACCTCACTTGTGTGGGTAGGCCTAGCGCCCGCGACAGGAAATGCCCCAAAACGCAACGTGGACCCATCACATTTTTTGAAAGAAAACAGAGGTGTTTTTTGCAAACGTGCCTACCTGTAGATTTTGGCCTCTAGCTCAGCCGGCACCTAGGGAAACCTACCAAACCTGTGCATTTTTTAAAACTAGAGACCTAGGGGAATCCAAGATCGGGTGACTTGTGGGGCTCTGACCAGGTTCTGTTACCCAAAATCCTTTGCAAACCGCAAAATTTCGCTAAAAAAACACGTTTTCCTCATATTTTGGTGACAGAAAGTTCTGGAACCAGAGAGGAGCCAGAAATTTCCCTCCATCCAGCGTTCCCCCAAGTCTCCCGATAAAAATGATACCTCACTTGTGTGGGTAGGCCTAGCGCCCGCGACAGCAAATGGCCCAAAACACAACGTGGACACATCACATTTTTTCATAGAAAACAGTGCCTACCTGTGGATTTTGGCCTCTAGCTCAGCCGGCACCTGGGGAAACCTAGCAAACCAGCGCATTTTTTAAAACTAGAAACCCAGGGGAATCCAAGATGGGGTGACTTGTGGGGCTCTGACCAGGTTCTGTTACCCAGAATCCTTTGCAAACCTCAAACTTTGGCTAAAAAAACAAATTTTCCTCATATTTTGGAGAGAGAAAGTTCTGAAATCAGAGAGGAGCCACAAATTTCCTTCCACCCAGCGTTCCCCCAAGTCTCCCGATAAAAATGATACCTCACTTGTGTGGGTAGGCCTAGCGCCCGCGACAGGAAATGCCCCAAAACGCAACGTGGACCCATCACATTTTTTTAAAGAAAACAGAGGTGTTTTTTGCAAACGTGCCTACCTGTAGATTTTGGCCTCTAGCTCAGCCGGCACCTAGGGAAACCTACCAAACCTGTGCATTTTTTAAAACTAGAGACCTAGGGGAATCCAAGATCGGGTGACTTGTGGGGCTCTGACCAGGTTCTGTTACCCAACATCCTTTGCAAACCGCAAAATTTGGCTAAAAAAACACGTTTTCCTCATATTTTGGTGACAGAAAGTTCTGGAACCAGAGAAGAGCCACAAATTTCCCTCCATCCAGCGTTCCCCCAAGTCTCCCGATAAAAATGATACCTCACTTCTGTGGGTAGGCCTAGCGCCCGCGACAGGAAATGCCCCAAAACGCAACGTGGACCCATCACATTTTTTCATAGAAAACAGAGGTGTTTTTTGCAAACGTGCCTACATGTAGATTTTGGCCTCTAGCTCAGCCGGCAACTAGGGAAACCTACCAAACCTGTGCATTTTTTAAAACTAGAGACGTAGGGGAATCCAAGATCGGGTGACTTTTGGGGTTCTGACCAGGTTCTGTTACCCAAAATCCTTTGCAAACCGCAAAATTTCGCTAAAAAAACAAGTTTTCCTCATATTTTGGTGACAGAAAGTTCTGGAACCAGAGAGGATCCACATATTTCCCTCCATCCAGCGTTCCCCCAAGTCTCCCGATAAAAATGATACCTCACTTGTGTGGGTAGGCCTAGCGCCCGCGACAGGAAATGCCCCAAAACGCAACGTGGACCCATCACATTTTTTGAAAGAAAACAGAGGTGTTATTTGCAAACGTGCCTACCTGTAGATTTTGGCCTCTAGCTCAACCGGCACCTAGGGAAACCTACCAAACCTGTGCATTTTTTAAAACTAGAGACCTAGGGGAATCCAAGATCGGGTGACTTGTGGGGCTCTGACCAGGTTCTGTTACCCAAAATCCTTTGCAAACCGCAAAATTTGGCTAACAAAACACGTTTTCCTCATATTTTGGTGACAGAAAGTTCTGGAACCAGAGAGGAGCCACAAATTTCCCTCCATCCAGCGTTCCCCCAAGTCTCCCGATAAAAATGATACCTCACTTGTGTGGGTAGGCCTAGCGCCAGCGACAGGAAATGGCCCAAAACACAACGTGGACACATCACATTTTTTCATAGAAAACAGTGCCTACCTGTGGATTTCGGCCTCTAGCTCAGCCGGCACCTGGGGAAACCTAGCAAACCAGCGCATTTTTTAAAACTAGAAACCCAGGGGAATCCAAGATGGGGTGACTTGTGGGGCTCTGACCAGGTTCTGTTACCCAGAATCCTTTGCAAACCTCAAACTTTGGCTAAAAAAACACATTTTCCTCAAATTTTGGTGAGAGAAAGTTCTGAAATCAGAGAGGAGCCACAAATTTCCTTCCACCCAGCGTTCCCCCAAGTCTCCCGATAAAAATGATACCTCACTTGTGTGGGTAGGCCTAGCGCCCGCGACAGGAAATGCCCCAAAACGCAACGTGGACCCATCACATTTTTTGAAAGAAAACAGAGGTGTTTTTTGCAAACGTGCCTACCTGTAGATTTTGGCCTCTAGCTCAGCCGGAACTTAGGGAAACCTACCAAACCTGTGCATTTTTTAAAACTAGAGACCTAGGGGAATCCAAGATCGGGTGGTGACTTGTGGGGCTCTGACCAGGTTCTGTTACCCAACATCCTTTGCAAACCGCAAAATTTGGCTAAAAAAACACGTTTTCCTCATATTTTGGTGACAGAAAGTTCTGGAACCAGAGAGGAGCCACAAATTTCCCTCCATCCAGCGTTCCCCCAAGTCTCCCGATAAAAATGATACCTCACTTGTGTGGGTAGGCCTAGCGCCCGCGACAGGAAATGGCCCAAAACACAACGTGGACACATCACATTTTTTCATAGAAAACAGTGCCTACCTGTGGATTTTGGCCTCTAGCTCAGCCGGCACCTGGGGAAACCTAACAAACCAGCGCATTTTTTAAAACTAGAAACCCAGGGGAATCCAAGATGGGGTGACTTGTGGGGCTCTGACCAGGTTCTGTTACCCAGAATCCTTTGCAAACCTCAAACTTTGGCTAAAAAAACACGTTTTCCTCATATTTTGGTGACAGAAAGTTCTGGAACCAGAGAGGAGCCACATATTTCCCTCCACCCAGCGTTCCCCCAAGTCTCCCGATAAAAATGATACCTCACTTGTGTGGGTAGGCCTAGCGCCCGCAACAGGAAATGCCCCAAAACGCAACGTGGACCCATCACATTTTTTGAAAGAAAACAGAGGTGTTTTTTGCAAACGTGCCTACCTGTAGATTTTGGCCTCTAGCTCAGCCGGAACTTAGGGAAACCTACCAAACCTGTGCATTTTTTAAAACTAGAGACCTAGGGGAATCCAAGATCGGGTGACTTGTGGGGCTCTGACCAGGTTCTGTTACCCAACATCCTTTGCAAACCGCAAAATTTGGCTAAAAAAACACGTTTTCCTCATATTTTGGTGACAGAAAGTTCTGGAACCAGAGAGGAGCCACAAATTTCCCTCCATCCAGCGTTCCCCCAAGTCTCCCGATAAAAATGATACCTCACTTGTGTGGGTAGGCCTAGCGCCCGCGACAGGAAATGGCCCAAAACACAACGTGGACACATCACATTTTTTCATAGAAAACAGTGCCTACCTGTGGATTTTGGCCTCTAGCTCAGCCGGCACCTGGGGAAACCTAGCAAACCAGCGCATTTTTTAAAACTAGAAACCCAGGGGAATCCAAGATGGGGTGACTTGTGGGGCTCTGACCAGGTTCTGTTACCCAGAATCCTTTGCAAACCTCAAACTTTGGCTAAAAAAAAACATTTTCCTCAAATTTTGGTGACAGAAAGTTCTGAAATCAGAGAGGAGCCACAAATTTCCTTCCACCCAGCGTTCCCCCAAGTCTCCCGATAAAAATGATACCTCACTTGTGTGGGTAGGCCTAGCGCCCGCGACAGGAAATGCCCCAAAACGCAACGTGGACCCATCACATTTTTTTAAAGAAAACAGAGGTGTTTTTTGCAAACGTGCCTACCTGTAGATTTTGGCCTCTAGCTCAGCCGGCATCTAGGGAAACCTACCAAACCTGTGCATTTTTTAAAACTAGAGACCTAGGGGAATCCAAGATCAGGTGACTTTTGGGGCTCTGACCAGGTTCTGTTACCCAAAATCCTTTGCAAACCGCAAAATTTCGCTAAAAAAACAAGTTTTCCTCATATTTTGGTGACAGAAAGTTCTGGAACCAGAGAGGATCCACATATTTCCCTCCATCCAGCGTTCCCCCAAGTCTCCCGATAAAAATGATACCTCACTTGTGTGGGTAGGCCTAGCGCCCGCGACAGGAAATGCCCCAAAACGCAACGTGGACCCATCACATTTTTTGAAAGAAAACAGAGGTGTTTTTTGCAAACGTGCCTACCTGTAGATTTTGGCCTCTAGCTCAGCCGGCAGCTAGGGAAACCTACCAAACCTGTGCATTTTTTTAAACTAGAGACCTAGGGGAATCCAAGATCGGGTGACTTGTGGGGCTCTGACCAGGTTCTGTTACCCAAAATCCTTTGCAAAACGCAAAATTTGGCAAAAAAAACACGTTTTCCTCACATTTTGGTGACAGAAAGTTCTGGAATCAGAGAGGAGCCAAAAATTTCCCTCCATCCAGCGTTCCCCCAAGTCTCCCGATAAAAATGATACCTCACTTGTGTGGGTAGGCCTAGCGCCCGCGAAAGGAAATGGCCCAAAACACAACGTGGACACATCACATTTTTTCATAGAAAACAGTGCCTACCTGTGGATTTTGGCCTCTAGCTCAGCCGGCACCTGGGGAAACCTAGCAAACCAGCGCATTTTTTAAAACTAGAAACCCAGGGGAATCCAAGATGGGGTGACTTGTGGGGCTCTGACCAGGTTCTGTTACCCAGAATCCTTTGCAAACCTCAAACTTTGGCTAAAAAAACACATTTTCCTCAAATTTTGGTGACAGAAAGTTCTGAAATCAGAGAGGAGCCACAAATTTCCTTACACCCAGCGTTCCCCCAAGTCTCCCGATAAACATTATACCTCACTTGTGTGGGTAGGCATAGCGCCCGTGACAGGAAATGCCCCAAAACGCAACGTGGACCCATCACATTTTTTGAAAGAAAACAGAGGTGTTTTTTGCAAACGTGCCTACCTGTAGATTTTGGCCTCTAGCTCAGCCGGCAGCTAGCGAAACCTACCAAACCTGTGCATTTTTTTAAACTAGAGACCTAGGGGAATCCAAGATCGGGTGACTTGTGGGGCTCTGACCAGGTTCTGTTACCCAAAATCCTTTGCAAAACGCAAAAGTTTGCAAAAAAAACACGTTTTCCTCACATTTTGGTGACAGAAAGTTCTGGAATCAGAGAGGAGCCACAAATTTCCCTCCATCCAGCGTTCCCCCAAGTCTCCCGATAAAAATGATACCTCACTTGTGTGGGTAGGCCTAGCGCCCGCGAAAGGAAATGGCCCAAAACACAACGTGGACACATCACATTTTTTCATAGAAAACAGTGCCTACCTGTGGATTTTGGCCTCTAGCTCAGCCGGCACCTGGGGAAACCTAGCAAACCAGCGCATTTTTTAAAACTAGAAACCCAGGGGAATCCAAGATGGGGTGACTTGTGGGGCTCTGACCAGGTTCTGTTACCCAGAATCCTTTGCAAACCTCAAACTTTGGCTAAAAAAACACATTTTCCTCAAATTTTGGTGACAGAAAGTTCTGAAATCAGAGAGGAGCCACAAATTTCCTTACACCCAGCGTTCCCCCAAGTCTCCCGATAAACATTATACCTCACTTGTGTGGGTAGGCCTAGCGCCCGCGACAGGAAATGCTCCAAAACGCAACGTGGACCCATCACATTTTTTGAAAGAAAACAGAGGTGTTTTTTGCAAACGTGCCTACCTGTAGATTTTGGCCTCTAGCTCAGCCGGCACCTAGGGAAACCTACCAAACCTGTGCATTTTTTAAAACTAGAGACCTAGGGGAATCCAAGATCGGGTGACTTGTGGGGCTCTGACCAGGTTCCGTTACCCAAAATCCTTTGCAAACCGCAAAATTTGGCAAAAAAAACATGTTTTCCTCACATTTTGGTGACAGAAAGTTCTGGAATCACAGAGGAGCCACAAATTTCCCTCCATCCAGCGTTCCCCCAAGTCTCCCGATAAAAATGATACCTCACTTGTGTGGGTAGGCCTAGCGCCCGCGACAGGAAATGGCCCAAAACACAACGTGGACTCATCACATTTTTTCATAGAAAACAGTGCCTACCTGTGGATTTTGGCCTCTAGCTCAGCCGGCACCTGGGGAAACCTAGCAAACCAGCGCATTTTTTAAAACTAGAAACCCAGGGGAATCCAAGATGGGGTGACTTGTGGGGCTCTGACCAGGTTCTGTTACCCAGAATCCTTTGCAAACCTCAAACTTTGGCTAAAAAAACACATTTTCCTCAAATTTTGGTGACAGAAAGTTCTGAAATCAGAGAGGGGCCACAAATTTCCTTCCACCCAGCGTTCCCCCAAGTCTCCCGATAAAAATGATACCTCACTTGTGTGGGTAGGCCTAGCGCCCGCGACAGGAAATGCCCCAAAACGCAACGTGGACCCATCACATTTTTTGAAAGAAAACAGAGGTGTTTTTTGAAAACGTGCCTACCTGTAGATTTTGGCCTCTAGCTCAGCCGGCACCTAGGGAAACCTACCAAACCTGTGCATTTTTTAAAACTAGAGACCTAGGGGAATCCAAGATCGGGTGACTTGTGGGGCTCTGACCAGGTTCTGTTACCCAAAATCCTTTGCAAACCGCAAAATTTCGCTAAAAAAACACGTTTTCCTCATATTTTGGTGACAGAAAGTTCTGGAACCAGAGAGGAGCCACATATTTCCCTCCATCCAGCGTTCCCCCAAGTCTCCCGATAAAAATGATACCTCACTTGTGTGGGTAGGCCTAGCGCCCGCGACAGGAAATGCCCCAAAAAGCAACGTGGACCCATCACATTTTTTTAAAGAAAACAGAGGTGTTTTTTGCAAACGTGCCTACCTGTAGATTTTGGCCTCTAGCTCAGCCGGCACCTAGGGAAACCTACCAAACCTGTGCATTTTTTAAAACTAGAGACGTAGGGGAATCCAAGATCGGGTGACTTGTGGGGCTCTGACCAGGTTCTGTTACCCAAAATCCTTTGCAAACCGCAAAATTTGGCTAAAAAAAAACGTTTTCCTCATATTTTGGTGACAGAAAGTTCTGGAACCAGAGAGGAGCCACATATTTCCCTCCATCCAGCGTTCCCCCAAGTCTCCCGATAAAAATGATACCTCACTTGTGTGGGTAGGCCTAGCGCCCGCGACAGGAAATGGCCCAAAACACAACGTGGACACATCACATTTTTTCATAGAAAACAGTGCCTACCTGTGGATTTTGGCCTCTAGCTCAGCCGGCACCTGGGGAGACCTAGCAAACCAGCGCATTTCTTAAAACTAGAAACCCAGGGGAATCCAAGATGGGGTGACTTGTGGGGCTCTGACCAGGTTCTGTTACCCAGAATCCTTTGCAAACCTCAAACTTTGGCTAAAAAAAACACATTTTCCTCAAATTTTGGTGACAGAAAGTTCTGAAATCAGAGAGGAGCCACAAATTTCCTTCCACCCAGCGTTCCCCCAAGTCACCCGATAAAAATTATACCTCACTTGTGTGGGTAGGCCTAGCGCCCGCGACAGGAAATGCCCCAAAACGCAACGTGGACCCATCACATTTTTTGAAAGAAAACAGAGGTGTTTTTTGCAAACGTGCCTACCTGTAGATTTTGGCCTCTAGCTCAGCCGGCACCTAGGGAAACCTACCAAACCTGTGCATTTTTTAAAACTAGAGACCTAGGGGAATCCAAGATCGGGTGACTTGTGGGGCTCTGACCAGGTTCTGTTACCCAAAATCCTTTGCAAACCGCAAAATTTGGCTAAAAAAACACGTTTTCCTCATATTTTGGTGACAGAAAGTTCTGGAACCAGAGAGGAGCCAGAAATTTCCCTCCATCCAGCGTTCCCCCAAGTCTCCCGATAAAAATGATACCTCACTTGTGTGGGTAGGCCTAGCGCCCGCGACAGGAAATGGCCCAAAACACAACGTGGACACATCACATTTTTTCATAGAAAACAGTGCCTACCTGTGGATTTTGGCCTCTAGCTCAGCCGGCACCTGGAGAAACCTAGCAAACCAGCGCATTTTTTAAAACTAGAAACCCAGGGGAATCCAAGATGGGGTGACTTGTGGGGCTCTGACCAGGTTCTGTTACCCAGAATCCTTTGCAAACCTCAAAATTTGGCTAAAAAAACACATTTTCCTCAAATTTTGGTGAGAGAAAGTTCTGAAATCAGAGAGGAGCCACAAATTTCCTTCCACCCAGCGTTCCCCCAAGTCTCCCGATAAAAATGATACCTCACTTGTGTGGGTAGGCATAGCGCCCGCGACAGGAAATGCCCCAAAACGCAACGTGGACCCATCACATTTTTTGAAAGAAAACAGAGGTGTTTTTTGCAAACGTGCCTACCTGTAGATTTTGGCCTCTAGCTCAGCCGGCACCTAGGGAAACCTACCAAACCTGTGCATTTTTTAAAACTAGAGACCTAGGGGAATCCAAGATCGGGTGACTTGTGGGGCTCTGACCAGGTTCTGTTACCCAACATCCTTTGCAAACCACAAAACTTGGCTAAAAAAACACGTTTTCCTCATATTTTGGTGACAGAAAGTTCTGGAACCAGAGAAGAGCCACAAATTTCCCTCCATCCAGCGTTCCCCCAAGTCTCCCGATAAAAATGATACCTCACTTGTGTGGGTAGGCCTAGCGCCCGCGACAGGAAATGCCCCAAAACGCAACGTGGACCCATCACATTTTTTCAGAAAACAGAGGTGTTTTTTGCAAACGTGCCTACCTGTAGATTTTGGCCTCTAGCTCAGCCGGCAACTAGGGAAACCTACCAAACCTGTGCATTTTGTAAAACTAGAAACCCAGGGGAATCCAAGATGGGGTGACTTGTGGGGCTCTGACCAGGTTCTGTTACCCAGAATCCTTTGCAAACCTCAAACTTTGGCTAAAAAAACACATTTTCCTCAAATTTTGGTGAGAGAAAGTTCTGAAATCAGAGAGGAGCCACAAATTTCCTTCCACCCAGCGTTCCCCCAAGTCTCCCGATAAAAATGATACCTCACTTGTGTGGGTAGGCCTAGCGCCCGCGACAGGAAATGGCCCAAAACACAACGTGGACACATCACATTTTTTCATAGAAAACAGTGCCTACCTGTGGATTTTGGCCTCTAGCTCAGCCAGCACCTGGGGAAACCTAGCAAACCAGCGCATTTTTTAAAACTAGAAACCCAGGGGAATCCAAGATGGGGTGACTTGTGGGGCTCTGACCAGGTTCTGTTACCCAGAATCCTTTGCAAACCTCAAACTTTGGCTAAAAAAAAAACATTTTCCTCAAATCTTGGTGACAGAAAGTTCTGAAATCAGAGAGGAGCCACAAATTTCCTTCCACCCAGCGTTCCCCCAAGTCTCCCGATAAAAATTATACCTCACTTGTGTGGGTAGGCCTAGCGCCCGCGACAGGAAATGCCCCAAAACGCAACGTGGACCCATCACATTTTTTGAAAGAAAACAGAGGTGTTTTTTGCAAACGTGCCTACCTGTAGATTTTGGCCTCTAGCTCAGCCGGCATCTAGGGAAACCTACCAAACCTGTGCATTTTTTAAAACTAGAGACCTAGGGGAATCCAAGATCGGGTGACTTTTGGGGCTCTGACCAGGTTCTGTTACCCAAAATCCTTTGCAAACCGCAAAATTTCGCTAAAAAAAAAAAATTCCTCATATTTTGGTGACAGAAAGTTCTGGAACCAGAGAGGATCCACATATTTCCCTCCATCCAGCGTTCCCCCAAGTCTCCCGATAAAAATGATACCTCACTTGTGTGGGTAGGCCTAGCGCCCGCGACAGGAAATGCCCCAAAACGCAACGTGGACCCATCACATTTTTTGAAAGAAAACAGAGGTGTTTTTTGCAAACGTGCCTACCTGTAGATTTTGGCCTCTAGCTCAGCCGGCAGCTAGGGAAACCTACCAAACCTGTGCATTTTTTTAAACTAGAGACCTAGGGGAATCCAAGATCGGGTGACTTGTGGGGCTCTGACCAGGTTCTGTTACCCAAAATCCTTTGCAAAATGCAAAATTTGGCAAAAAAAACACGTTTTCCTCACATTTTGGTGGCAGAAAGTTCTGGAATCAGAGAGGAGCCACAAATTTCCCTCCATCCAGCGTTCCCCCAAGTCTCCCGATAAAAATGATACCTCACTTGTGTGGGTAGGCCTAGCGCCCGCGAAAGGAAATGGCCCAAAACACAACGTGGACACATCACATTTTTTCATAGAAAACAGTGCCTACCTGTGGATTTTGGCCTCTAGCTCAGCCGGCACCTGGGGAAACCCAGCAAACCAGCGCATTTTTTAAAACTAGAAACCCAGGGGAATCCAAGATGGGGTGACTTGTGGGGCTCTGACCAGGTTCTGTTACCCAGAATCCTTTGCAAACCTCAAACTTTGGCTAAAAAAAACACATTTTCCTCAAATTTTGGTGACAGAAAGTTCTGAAATCAGAGAGGAGCCACAAATTTCCTTACACCCAGCGTTCCCCCAAGTCTCCCGATAAACATTATACCTCACTTGTGTGGGTAGGCATAGCGCCCGTGACAGGAAATGCCCCAAAACGCAACGTGGACCCATCACATTTTTTGAAAGAAAACAGAGGTGTTTTTTGCAAACGTGCCTACCTGTAGATTTTGGCCTCTAGCTCAGCCGGCAGCTAGCGAAACCTACCAAACCTGTGCATTTTTTTAAACTAGAGACCTAGGGGAATCCAAGATCGGGTGACTTGTGGGGCTCTGACCAGGTTCTGTTACCCAAAATCCTTTGCAAAACGCAAAAGTTTGCAAAAAAAACACGTTTTCCTCACATTTTGGTGACAGAAAGTTCTGGAATCAGAGAGGAGCCACAAATTTCCCTCCATCCAGCGTTCCCCCAAGTCTCCTGATAAAAATGATACCTCACTTGTGTGGGTAGGCCTAGCGCCCGCGAAAGGAAATGGCCCAAAACACAACGTGGACACATCACATTTTTTCATAGAAAACAGTGCCTACCTGTGGATTTTGGCCTCTAGCTCAGCCGGCACCTGGGGAAACCTAGCAAACCAGCGCATTTTTTAAAACTAGAAACCCAGGGGAATCCAAGATGGGGTGACTTGTGGGGCTCTGACCAGGTTCTGTTACCCAGAATCCTTTGCAAACCTCAAACTTTGGCTAAAAAAACACATTTTCCTCAAATTTTGGTGACAGAAAGTTCTGAAATCAGAGAGGAGCCACAAATTTCCTTACACCCAGCGTTCCCCCAAGTCTCCCGATAAAAATGATACCTCACTTGTGTGGGTAGGCCTAGCGCCCGCGACAGGAAATGCCCCAAAACGCAACGTGGACCCATCACATTTTTTGAAAGAAAACAGAGGTGTTTTTTGAAAACGTGCCTACCTGTAGATTTTGGGCTCTAGCTCAGCCGGCACCTAGGGAAACCTACCAAACCTGTGCATTTTTTTAAACTAGAGACCTAGGGGAATCCAAGATCGGGTGACTTGTGGGGCTCTGACCAGGTTCTGTTACCCAAAATCCTTTGCAAAACGCAAACGTTTGCAAAAAAAACACGTTTTCCTCACATTTTGGTGACAGAAAGTTCTGGAATCAGAGAGGAGCCACAAATTTCCCTCCATCCAGCGTTCCCCCAAGTCTCCCGATAAAAATGATACCTCACTTGTGTGGGTAGGCCTAGCGCCCGCGAAAGGAAATGGCCCAAAACACAACGTGGACACATCACATTTTTTCATAGAAAACAGTGCCTACCTGTGGATTTTGGCCTCTAGCTCAGCCGGCACCTGGGGAAACCTAGCAAACCAGCGCATTTTTTAAAACTAGAAACCCAGGGGAATCCAAGATGGGGTGACTTGTGGGGCTCTGACCAGGTTCTGTTACCCAGAATCCTTTGCAAACCTCAAACTTTGGCTAAAAAAACACATTTTCCTCAAATTTTGGTGACAGAAAGTTCTGAAATCAGAGAGGGGCCACAAATTTCCTTCCACCCAGCGTTCCCCCAAGTCTCCCGATAAAAATGATACCTCACTTGTGTGGGTAGGCCTAGCGCCCGCGACAGGAAATGCCCCAAAACGCAACGTGGACCCATCACATTTTTTGAAAGAAAACAGAGGTGTTTTTTGAAAACGTGCCTACCTGTAGATTTTGGCCTCTAGCTCAGCCGGCACCTAGGGAAACCTACCAAACCTGTGCATTTTTTAAAACTAGAGACCTAGGGGAATCCAAGATCGGGTGACTTGTGGGGCTCTGACCAGGTTCTGTTACCCAAAATCCTTTGCAAACCGCAAAATTTCGCTAAAAAAACACGTTTTCCTCATATTTTGGTGACAGAAAGTTCTGGAACCAGAGAGGAGCCACATATTTCCCTCCATCCAGCGTTCCCCCAAGTCTCCCGATAAAAATGATACCTCACTTGTGTGGGTAGGCCTAGCGCCCGCGACAGGAAATGCCCCAGAAAGCAACGTGGACCCATCACATTTTTTTAAAGAAAACAGAGGTGTTTTTTGCAAACGTGCCTACCTGTAGATTTTGGCCTCTAGCTCAGCCGGCACCTAGGGAAACCTACCAAACCTGTGCATTTTTTAAAACTAGAGACCTAGGGGAATCCAAGATCGGGTGACTTGTGGGGCTCTGACCAGGTTCTGTTACCCAAAATCCTTTGCAAACCGCAAAATTTGGCTAAAAAAACACGTTTTCCTCATATTTTGGTGACAGAAAGTTCTGGAACCAGAGAGGAGCCACATATTTCCCTCCATCCAGCGTTCCCCCAAGTCTCCCGATAAAAATGATACCTCACTTGTGTGGGTAGGCCTAGCGCCCGCGACAGGAAATGGCCCAAAACACAACGTGGACACATCACATTTTTTCATAGAAAACAGTGCCTACCTGTGGATTTTGGCCTCTAGCTCAGCCGGCACCTGGGGAAACCTAGCAAACCAGCGCATTTCTTAAAACTAGAAACCCAGGGGAATCCAAGATGGGGTGACTTGTGGGGCTCTGACCAGGTTCTGTTACCCAGAATCCTTTGCAAACCTCAAACTTTGGCTAAAAAAAACACATTTTCCTCAAATTTTGGTGACAGAAAGTTCTGAAATCAGAGAGGAGCCACAAATTTCCTTCCACCCAGCGTTCCCCCAAGTCACCCGATAAAAATTATACCTCACTTGTGTGGGTAGGCCTAGCGCCCGCGGCAGGAAATGCCCCAAAACGCAACGTGGACCCATCACATTTTTTGAAAGAAAACAGAGGTGTTTTTTGCAAACGTGCCTACCTGTAGATTTTGGCCTCTAGCTCAGCCGGCATCTAGGGAAACCTACCAAACCTGTGCATTTTTTAAAACTAGAGACCTAGGGGAATCCAAGATCGGGTGACTTGTGGGGCTCTGACCAGGTTCTGTTACCCAAAATCCTTTGCAAACCGCAAAATTTGGCTAAAAAAACACGTTTTCCTCATATTTTGGTGACAGAAAGTTCTGGAACCAGAGAGGAGCCAGAAATTTCCCTCCATCCAGCGTTCCCCCAAGTCTCCCGATAAAAATGATACCTCACTTGTGTGGGTAGGCCTAGCGCCCGCGACAGGAAATGGCCCAAAACACAACGTGGACACATCACATTTTTTCATAGAAAACAGTGCCTACCTGTGGATTTTGGCCTCTAGCTCAGCCGGCACCTGGGGAAACCTAGCAAACCAGCGCATTTTTTAAAACTAGAAACCCAGGGGAATCCAAGATGGGGTGACTTGTGGGGCTCTGACCAGGTTCTGTTACCCAGAATCCTTTGCAAACATCAAACTTTGGCTAAAAAAACACATTTTCCTCAAATTTTGGTGAGAGAAAGTTCTGAAATCAGAGAGGAGCCACAAATTTCCTTCCACCCAGCGTTCCCCCAAGTCTCCCGATAAAAATGATACCTCACTTGTGTGGGTAGGCCTAGCGCCCGCGACAGGAAATGCCCCAAAACGCAACGTGGACCCATCACATTTTTTGAAAGAAAACAGAGGTGTTTTTTGCAAACGTGCCTACCTGTAGATTTTGGCCTCTAGCTCAGCCGGCACCTAGGGAAACCTACCAAACCTGTGCATTTTTTAAAACTAGAGACCTAGGGGAATCCAAGATCGGGTGACTTGTGGGGCTCTGACCAGGTTCTGTTACCCAACATCCTTTGCAAACCACAAAATTTGGCTAAAAAAACACGTTTTCCTCATATTTTGGTGACAGAAAGTTCTGGAACCAGAGAAGAGCCACAAATTTCCCTCCATCCAGGGTTCCCCCAAGTCTCCCGATAAAAATGATACCTCACTTGTGTGGGTAGGCCTAGCGCCCGCGACAGGAAAGGCCCCAAAACGCAACGTGGACCCATCACATTTTTTCATAGAAAACAGAGGTGTTTTTTGCAAACGTGCCTACCTGTAGATTTTGGCCTCTAGCTCAGCCGGCAACTAGGGAAACCTACCAAACCTGTGCATTTTTTTAAACTAGAGACCTAGGGGAATCCAAGATCGGGTGACTTTTGGGGCTCTGACCAGGTTCTGTTACCCAAAATCCTTTGCAAACCGCAAAATTTCGCTAAAAAAACAAGTTTTCCTCATATTTTGGTGACAGAAAGTTCTGGAACCAGAGAGGATCCACATATTTCCCTCCATCCAGCGTTCCCCCAAGTCTCCCGATAAAAATGATACCTCACTTGTGTGGGTAGGCCTAGCGCCCGCGACAGGAAATGCCCCAAAACGCAACGTGGACCCATCACATTTTTTGAAAGAAAACAGAGGTGTTATTTGCAAACGTGCCTACCTGTAGATTTTGGCCTCTAGCTCAACCGGCACCTAGGGAAACCTACCAAACCTGTGCATTTTTTAAAACTAGAGACCTAGGGGAATCCAAGATCGGGTGACTTGTGGGGCTCTGACCAGGTTCTGTTACCCAAAATCCTTTGCAAACCGCAAAATTTGGCTAAAAAAACACGTTTTCCTCATATTTTGGTGACAGAAAGTTCTGGAACCAGAGAGGAGCCACAAATTTCCCTCCATCCAGCGTTCCCCCAAGTCTCCCGATAAAAATGATACCTCACTTGTGTGGGTAGGCCTAGCGCCCGCGACAGGAAATGGCCCAAAACACAACGTGGACACATCACATTTTTTCATAGAAAACAGTGCCTACCTGTGGATTTTGGCCTCTAGCTCAGCCGGCACCTGGGGAAACCTAGCAAACCAGCGCATTTTTTAAAACTAGAAACCCAGGGGAATCCAAGATGGGGTGACTTGTGGGGCTCTGACCAGGTTCTGTTACCCAGAATCCTTTGCAAACCTCAAACTTTGGCTAAAAAAACACATTTTCCTCAAATTTTGGTGAGAGAAAGTTCTGAAATCAGAGAGGAGCCACAAATTTCCTTCCACCCAGCGTTCCCCCAAGTCTCCCGATAAAAATGATACCTCACTTGTGTGGGTAGGCCTAGCGCCCGCGACAGGAAATGCCCCAAAACGCAACGTGGACCCATCACATTTTTTGAAAGAAAACAGAGGTGTTTTTTGCAAACGTGCCTACCTCTAGATTTTGGCCTCTAGCTCAGCCGGCACCTAGGGAAACCTACCAAACCTGTGCATTTTTTAAAACTAGAGACCTAGGGGAATCCAAGATCGGGTGACTTGTGGGGCTCTGACCAGGTTCTGTTACCCAACATCCTTTCCAAACCGCAAAATTTGGCTAAAAAAACAAGTTTTCCTCATATTTTGGTGACAGAAAGTTCTGGAACCAGAGAAGAGCCACAAATTTCCCTCCATCCAGCGTTCCCCCAAGTCTCCCGATAAAAATGATACCTCACTTGTGTGGGTAGGCCTAGCGCCCGCAACAGGAAATGGCCCAAAACACAACGTGGACACATCACATTTTTTCATAGAAAACATTGCCTACCTGTGGATTTTGGCCTCTAGCTCAGCCGGCACCTGGGGAAACCTAGCAAACCAGCGAATTTTTTAACACTAGAAACCCAGGGGAATCCAAGATGGGGTGACTTGTGGGGCTCTGACCAGGTTCTGTTACCCAGAATCCTTTGCAAACCTCAAACTTTGGCTAAAAAAACACATTTTCCTCAAATTTTGGTGACAGAAAGTTCTGAAATCAGAGAGGAGCCACAAATTTCCTTCCACCCAGCGTTCCCCCAAGTCTCCCGATAAAAATGATACCTCACTTGTGTGGGTAGGCCTAGCGCCCGCGACAGGAAATGCCCCAAAACGCAACGTGGACCCATCACATTTTTTGAAAGAAAACAGAGGTGTTTTTTGCAAACGTGCCTACCTGTAGATTTTGGCCTGTAGCTCAGCCGGCACCTAGGTAAACCTACCAAACCTGTGCATTTTTTTAAACTAGAGACCTAGGGGAATCCAAGATCGGGTGACTTTCTGGGGCTCTGACTAGGTTCTGTTACCCAAAATCCTTTGCAAACCGCAAAATTTGGCTAAAAAAACACGTTTTCCTCACATTTTGGTGACAGAAAGTTCTGGAACCAGAGAGGAGCCACAAATTTCCCTCCATCCAGCGTTCCCCCAAGTCTCCCGATAAAAATGATACCTCACTTGTGTGGGTAGGCCTAGCGCCCGCGACAGGAAATGGCCCAAAACACAACGTGGACACATCACATTTTTTCATAGAAAACAGTGCCTACCTGTGGATTTTGGCCTCTAGCTCAGCCGGCACCTGGGGAAACCTAGCAAACCAGCGCATTTTTTAACACTAGAAACCCAGGGGAATCCAAGATGGGGTGACTTGTGGAGCTCTGACCAGGTTCTGTTACCCAGAATCCTTTGCAAACCTCAAACTTTGGCTAAAAAAACACATTTTCCTCAAATTTTGGTGACAGAAAGTTCTGAAATCAGAGAGGAGCCACAAATTTCGTTACACCCAGCGTTCCCCCAAGTCTCCCGATAAACATTATACCTCACTTGTGTGGGTAGGCCTAGCGCCCGCGACAGGAAATGCTCCAAAACGCAACGTGGACCCATCACATTTTTTTAAAGAAAACAGAGGTGTTTTTTGCAAACGTGCCTACCTGTAGATTTTGGCCTCTAGCTCAGCCGGCACCTAGGGAAACCTACCAAACCTGTGCATTTTTTAAAACTAGAGACCTAGGGGAATCCAAGATCGGGTGACTTGTGGGGCTCTGACCAGGTTCTGTTACCCAAAATCCTTTGCAAACCGCAAAATTTGGCAAAAAAAACATGTTTTCCTCACATTTTGGTGACAGAAAGTTCTGGAATCAGAGAGGAGCCACAAATTTCCCTCCATCCAGCGTTCCCCCAAGTCTCCCGATAAAAATGATACCTCACTTGTGTGGGTAGGCCTAGCGCCCGTGACAGGAAATGGCCCAAAACACAACGTGGACACATCACATTTTTTCATAGAAAACAGTGCCTACCTGTGGATTTTGGCCTCTAGCTCAGCCGGCACCTGGGGAAACCTAGCAAACCAGCGCATTTTTTAAAACTAGAAACCCAGGGGAATCCAAGATGGGGTGACTTGTGGGGCTCTGACCAGGTTCTGTTACCCAGCATCCTTTGCAAACCTCAAACTTTGGCTAAAAAAACACATTTTCCTCAAATTTTGGTGACAGAAAGTTCTGAAATCAGAGAGGAGCCACAAATTTCCTTCCACCCAGCGTTCCCCCAAGTCTCCCGATACAAATGATACCTCACTTGTGTGGGTAGGCCTAGCGCCCGCGACAGGAAATGCCCCAAAACGCAACGTGGACCCATCACATTTTTTGAAAGAAAACAGAGGTGTTTTTTGAAAACGTGCCTACCTGTAGATTTTGGCCTCTAGCTCAGCCGGCACCTAGGGAAACCTACCAAACCTGTGCATTTTTTAAAACTAGAGACCTAGGGGAATCCAAGATCGGGTGACTTGTGGGGCTCTGACCAGGTTCTGTTACCCAAAATCCTTTGCAAACCGCAAAATTTCGCTGAAAAAACACGTTTTCCTCATATTTTGGTGACAGAAAGTTCTGGAACCAGAGAGGAGCCACATATTTCCCTCCATCCAGCGTTCCCCCAAGTCTCATGATAAAAATGATACCTCACTTGTGTGGGTAGGCCTAGCGCCCGCGACAGGAAATGCCCCAAAAAGCAACGTGGACCCATCACATTTTTTTAAAGAAAACAGAGGTGTTTTTTGCAAACGTGCCTACCTGTAGATTTTGGCCTCTAGCTCAGCCGGCACCTAGGGAAACCTACCAAACCTGTGCATTTTTTAAAACTAGAGACCTAGGGGAATCCAAGATCGGGTGACTTGTGGGGCTCTGACCAGGTTCTGTTACCCAACATCCTTTGCAAACCGCAAAATTTGGCTAAAAAAACACGTTTTCCTCATATTTTGGTGACAGAAAGTTCTGGAACCAGAGAGGAGCCACATATTTCCCTCCATCCAGCGTTCCCCCAAGTCTCCCGATAAAAATGATACTTCACTTGTGTGGGTAGGCCTAGCGCCCGCGACAGGAAATGGCCCAAAACACAATGTGGACACATCACATTTTTTCATAGAAAACAGTGCCTACCTGTGGATTTTGGCCTCTAGCTCAGCCGGCACCTGGGGAAACCTAGCAAACCAGCGCATTTTTTAAAACTAGAAACCCAGGGGAATCCAAGATGGGGTGACTTGTGGGGCTCTGACCAGGTTCTGTTACCCAGAATCCTTTGCAATCCTCAAACTTTGGCTAAAAAAAACACATTTTCCTCAAATTTTGGTGAGAGAAAGTTCTGAAATCAGAGAGGAGCCACAAATTTCCTTCCACCCAGCGTTCCCCCAAGTCTCCCGATAAAAATGATACCTCACTTGTGTGGGTAGGCCTAGCGCCCGCGACAGGATATGCCCCAAAACGCAACGTGGACCCATCACATTTTTTGAAAGAAAACAGAGGTGTTTTTTGCAAACGTGCCTACCTGTAGATTTTGGCCTCTAGCTCAGCCGGCACCTAGGGAAACCTACCAAACCTGTGCATTTTTTAAAACTAGAGACCTAGGGGAATCCAAGATCGGGTGACTTGTGGGGCTCTGACCAGGTTCTGTTACCCAAAATCCTTTGCAAAACGCATAATTTGGCAAAAAAAACACGTTTTCCTCACATTTTGGTGACAGAAAGTTCTGGAATCAGAGAGGAGCCACAAATTTCCCTCCATCCAGCGTTCCCCCAAGTCTCCCGATAAAAATGATACCTCACTTGTGTGGGTAGGCCTAGCGCCTGCGACAGGAAATGCCTCAAAACGCAACGTGGACCCATCACATTTTTTTAAAGAAAACAGAGGTGTTTTTTGCAAACGTGCCTACCTGTAGATTTTGGCCTCTAGCTCAGCCGGCATCTAGGGAAACCTACCAAACCTGTGCATTTTTTAAAACTAGAGACCTAGGGGAATCGAAGATCGGGTGACTTGTGGGGCTCTGACCAGGTTCTGTTACCCAAAATCCTTTGCAAACCGCAAAATTTGGCTAAAAAAACAAGTTTTCCTCATATTTTGGTGACAGAAAGTTCTGGAACCAGAGAGGAGCCACAGATTTCCCTCCATCCAGCGTTCCCCCAAGTCTCCCGATAAAAATGATACCTCACTTGTGTGGGTAGGCCTAGCGCCCGCGACAGGAAATGGCCCAAAACACAACGTGGACACATCACATTTTTTCATAGAAAACAGTGCCTACCTGTGGATTTTGGCCTCTAGCTCAGCCGGCACCTGGGGAAACCTAGCAAACCAGCTCTTTTTTTAACACTAGAAACCCAGGGGAATCCAAGATGGGGTGACTTGTGGGCCTCTGACCAGGTTCTGTTACCCAGAATCCTTTGCAAACCTCAAACTTTGGCTAAAAAAACACATTTTGCTCAAATTTTGGTGACAGAAAGTTCTGAAATAAGAGAGGAGCCACAAATTTCCTTCCACCCAGCGTTCCCCCAAGTCTCCCGATAAAAATGATACCTCACTTGTGTGGGTAGGCCTAGCGCCCGCGACAGGAAATGCCCCAAAACGCAACGTGGACCCATCACATTTTTTGAAAGAAAACAGAGGTGTTTTTTGCAAACGTGCCTACCTGTAGATTTTGGCCTCTAGCTCAGCCGGCACCTAGGTAAACCTACCAAACCTGTGCATTTTTTTAAACTAGAGACCTAGGGGAATCCAAGATCGGGTGACTTTCTGGGGCTCTGACCAGGTTCTGTTACCCAAAATCCTTTGCAAACCGCAAAATTTGGCTAAAAAAACACGTTTTCCTCACATTTTGGTGACAGAAAGTTCTGGAACCAGAGAGGAGCCAGAAATTTCCCTCCATCCAGCGTTCCCCCAAGTCTCCCGATAAAAATGATACCTCACTTGTGTGGGTAGGCCTAGCGCCCGCGACAGGAAATGGCCCAAAACACAACGTGGACACATCACATTTTTTCATAGAAAACAGTGCCTACCTGTGGATTTTGGCCTCTAGCTCAGCCGGCACCTGGGGAAACCTAGCAAACCAGCGCATTTTTTAAAACTAGAAACCCAGGGGAATCCAAGATGGGGTGACTTGTGGGGCTCTGACCAGGTTCTGTTACCCAGAATCCTTTGCAAACCTCAAACTTTGGCTAAAAAAACACATTTTCCTCATATTTTGGTGAGAGAAAGTTCTGAAATCAGAGAGGAGCCACAAATTTCCTTCCACCCAGCGTTCCCCCAAGTCTCCCGATAAAAATGATACCTCACTTGTGTGGGTAGGCCTAGCGCCCGCGACAGGAAATGGCCCAAAACACAACGTGGACACATCACATTTTTTCATTGAAAACAGTGCCTACCTGTGGATTTTGGCCTCTAGCTCAGCCGGCACCTGGGGAAACCTAGCAAACCAGCGCATTTTTTAAAACTAGAAACCCAGGGGAATCCAAGATGGGGTGACTTGTGGGGCTCTGACCAGGTTCTGTTACCCAGAATCCTTTGCAAACCTCAAACTTTGGCTAAAAAAACACATTTTCCTCAAATTTTGGTGAGAGAAAGTTTTGAAATCAGAGAGGAGCCACAAATTTCCTTCCACCCAGCGTTCCCCCAAGTCTCCCGATAAAAATGATACCTCACTTGTGTGGGTAGGCCTAGCGCCCGCGACAGGAAATGCCCCAAAACGCAACGTGGACCCATCACATTTTTTGAAAGAAAACAGAGGTGTTTTTTGCAAACGTGCCTACCTGTAGATTTTGGCCTCTAGCTCAGCCGGCACCTAGGGAAACCTACCAAACCTGTGCATTTTTTAAAACTAGAGACCTAGGGGAATCCAAGATCGGGTGACTTGTGGGGCTCTGACCAGGTTCTGTTACCCAACATCCTTTGCAAACCGCAAAATTTAGCTAAAAAAACACGTTTTCCTCATAGTTTGGTGACAGAAAGTTCTGGAACCAGAGAAGAGCCACAAATTTCCCTCCATCCAGCGTTCCCCCAAGTCTCCCGATAAAAATGATACCTCACTTGTGTGGGTAGGCCTAGCGCCCGCGACAGGAAATGGCCCAAAACACAACGTGGATACATCACATTTTTTCAAAGAAAACATTGCCTACCTGTGGATTTTGGCCTCTAGCTCAGCCGGCACCTGGGGAAACCTAGCAAACCAGCGCATTTTTTAACACTAGAAACCCAGGGGAATCCAAGATGGGGTGACTTGTGGGGCTCTGACCAGGTTCTGTTACCCAGAATCCTTTGCAAACCTCAAACTTTGGCTAAAAAAACACATTTTCCTCAAATTTTGGTGACAGAAAGTTCTGAAATTAGAGAGGAGCCACAAATTTCCTTCCACCCAGCGTTCCCCCAAGTCTCCCGATAAAAATGATACCTCACTTGTGTGGGTAGGCCTAGCGCCCGCGACAGGAAATGCCCCAAAACGCAACGTGGACCCATCACATTTTTTTAAAGAAAACAGAGGTGTTTTTTGCAAACGTGCCTACCTGTAGATTTTGGCCTCTAGCTCAGCCGGCACCTAGGTAAACCTACCAAACCTGTGCATTTTTTTAAACTAGAGACCTAGGGGAATCCAAGATCGGGTGACTTTCTGGGGCTCTGACCAGGTTCTGTTACCCAAAATCCTTTGCAAACTGCAAAATTTGGCTAAAAAAACACGTTTTCCTCACATTTTGGTGACAGAAAGTTCTGGAACCAGAGAGGAGCCACAAATTTCCCTCCATCCAGCGTTCCCCCAAGTCTCCCGATAAAAATGATACCTCACTTGTGTGGGTAGGCCTAGCGCCCGCGACAGGAAATGGCCCAAAACACAACGTGGACACATCACATTTTTTCATAGAAAACAGTGCCTACCTGTGGATTTTGGCCTCTAGCTCAGCCGGCACCTGGGGAAACCTAGCAAACCAGCGCATTTTTTAACACTAGAAACCCAGGGGAATCCAAGATGGGGTGACTTGTGGCGCTCTGACCAGGTTCTGTTACCCAGAATCCTTTGCAAACCTCAAACTTTGGCTAAAAAAACACATTTTCCTCAAATTTTGGTGACAGAAAGTTCTGAAATCAGAGAGGAGCCACAAATTTCCTTACACCCAGCGTTCCCCCAAGTCTCCCGATAAACATTATACCTCACTTGTGTGGGTAGGCCTAGCGCCCGCGACAGGAAATGCTCCAAAACGCAACGTGGACCCATCACATTTTTTGAAAGAAAACAGAGGTGTTTTTTGCAAACGTGCCTACCTGTAGATTTTGGCCTCTAGCTCAGCCGGCACCTAGGGAAACCTACCAAACCTGTGCATTTTTTAAAACTAGAGACCTAGGGGAATCCAAGATCGGGTGACTTGTGGGGCTCTGACCAGGTTCTGTTACCCAAAATCCTTTGCAAACCGCAAAATTTGGCAAAAAAACCATGTTTTCCTCACATTTTGGTGACAGAAAGTTCTGGAATCAGAGAGGAGCCACAAATTTCCCTCCATCCAGCGTTCCCCCAAGTCTCCCGATAAAAATGATACCTCACTTGTGTGGGTAGGCCTAGCGCCCGCGACAGGAAATGGCCCAAAACACAACGTGGACACATCACATTTTTTCATAGAAAACAGTGCCTACCTGTGGATTTTGGCCTCTAGCTCAGCCGGCACCTGGGGAAACCTAGCAAACCAGCGCATTTTTTAAAACTAGAAACCCAGGGGAATCCAAGATGGGGTGACTTGTGGGGCTCTGACCAGGTTCTGTTACCCAGCATCCTTTGCAAACCTCAAACTTTGGCTAAAAAAACACATTTTCCTCAAATTTTGGTGACAGAAAGTTCTGAAATCAGAGAGGAGCCACAAATTTCCTTCCACCCAGCGTTCCCCCAAGTCTCCCGATACAAATGATACCTCACTTGTGTGGGTAGGCCTAGCGCCCGCGACAGGAAATGCCCCAAAACGCAACGTGGACCCATCACATTTTTTGAAAGAAAACAGAGGTGTTTTTTGAAAACGTGCCTACCTGTAGATTTTGGCCTCTAGCTCAGCCGGCACCTAGGGAAACCTACCAAACCTGTGCATTTTTTAAAACTAGAGACCTAGGGGAATCCAAGATCGGGTGACTTGTGGGGCTCTGACCAGGTTCTGTTACCCAAAATCCTTTGCAAACCGCAAAATTTCGCTGAAAAAACACGTTTTCCTCATATTTTGGTGACAGAAAGTTCTGGAACCAGAGAGGAGCCACATATTTCCCTCCATCCAGCGTTCCCCCAAGTCTCATGATAAAAATGATACCTCACTTGTGTGGGTAGGCCTAGCGCCCGCGACAGAAAATGCCCCAAAAAGCAACGTGGACCCATCACATTTTTTTAAAGAAAACAGAGGTGTTTTTTGCAAACGTGCCTACCTGTAGATTTTGGCCTCTAGCTCAGCCGGCACCTAGGGAAACCTACCAAACCTGTGCATTTTTTAAAACTAGAGACCTAGGGGAATCCAAGATCGGGTGACTTGTGGGGCTCTGACCAGGTTCTGTTACCCAACATCCTTTGCAAACCGCAAAATTTGGCTAAAAAAACACGTTTTCCTCATATTTTGGTGACAGAAAGTTCTGGAACCAGAGAGGAGCCACATATTTCCCTCCATCCAGCGTTCCCCCAAGTCTCCCGATAAAAATGATACTTCACTTGTGTGGGTAGGCCTAGCGCCCGCGACAGGAAATGGCCCAAAACACAATGTGGACACATCACATTTTTTCATAGAAAACAGTGCCTACCTGTGGATTTTGGCCTCTAGCTCAGCCGGCACCTGGGGAAACCTAGCAAACCAGCGCATTTTTTAAAACTAGAAACCCAGGGGAATCCAAGATGGGGTGACTTGTGGGGCTCTGACCAGGTTCTGTTACCCAGAATCCTTTGCAAACCTCAAACTTTGGCTAAAAAAACACATTTTCCTCAAATTTTGGTGAGAGAAAGTTCTGAAATCAGAGAGGAGCCACAAATTTCCTTCCACCCAGCGTTCCCCCAAGTCTCCCGATAAAAATGATACCTCACTTGTGTGGGTAGGCCTAGCGCCCACGACAGGAAATGCCCCAAAACGCAACGTGGACCCATCACATTTTTTGAAAGAAAACAGAGGTGTTTTTTGCAAACGTGCCTACCTGTAGATTTTGGCCTCTAGCTCAGCCGGCACCTAGGGAAACCTACCAAACCTGTGCATTTTTTAAAACTAGAGACCTAGGGGAATCCAAGATCGGGTGACTTGTGGGGCTCTGACCAGGTTCTGTTACCCAACATCCTTTGCAAACCGCAAAATTTGGCTAAAAAAACACGTTTTCCTCATAGTTTGGTGACAGAAAGTTCTGGAACCAGAGAAGAGCCACAAATTTCCCTCCATCCAGCGTTCCCCCAAGTCTCCCGATAAAAATGATACCTCACTTGTGTGGGTAGGCCTAGCGCCCGCGACAGGAAATGGCCCAAAACACAACGTGGATACATCACATTTTTTCAAAGAAAACATTGCCTACCTGTGGATTTTGGCCTCTAGCTCAGCCGGCACCTGGGGAAACCTAGCAAACCAGCGCATTTTTTAACACTAGAAACCCAGGGGAATCCAAGATGGGGTGACTTGTGGGGCTCTGACCAGGTTCTGTTACCCAGAATCCTTTGCAAACCTCAAACTTTGGCTAAAAAAACACATTTTCCTCAAATTTTGGTGACAGAAAGTTCTGAAATCAGAGAGGAGCCACAAATTTCCTTCCACCCAGCGTTCCCCCAAGTCTCCCGATAAAAATGATACCTCACTTGTGTGGGTAGGCCTAGCGCCCGCGACAGGAAATGCCCCAAAACGCAACGTGGACCCATCACATTTTTTTAAAGAAAACAGAGGTGTTTTTTGCAAACGTGCCTACCTGTAGATTTTGGCCTCTAGCTCAGCCGGCACCTAGGTAAACCTACCAAACCTGTGCATTTTTTTAAACTAGAGACCTAGGGGAATCCAAGATCGGGTGACTTTCTGGGGCTCTGACCAGGTTCTGTTACCCAAAATACTTTGCAAACTGCAAAATTTGGCTAAAAAAACACGTTTTCCTCACATTTTGGTGACAGAAAGTTCTGGAACCAGAGAGGAGCCACAAATTTCCCTCCATCCAGCGTTCCCCCAAGTCTCCCGATAAAAATGATACCTCACTTGTGTGGGTAGGCCTAGCGCCCGCGACAGGAAATGGCCCAAAACACAACGTGGACACATCACATTTTTTCATAGAAAACAGTGCCTACCTGTGGATTTTGGCCTCTAGCTCAGCCGGCACCTGGGGAAACCTAGCAAACCAGCGCATTTTTTAACACTAGAAACCCAGGGGAATCCAAGATGGGGTGACTTGTGGAGCTCTGACCAGGTTCTGTTACCCAGAATCCTTTGCAAACCTCAAACTTTGGCTAAAAAAACACATTTTCCTCAAATTTTGGTGACAGAAAGTTCTGAAATCAGAGAGGAGCCACAAATTTCCTTACACCCAGCGTTCCCCCAAGTCTCCCGATAAACATTATACCTCACTTGTGTGGGTAGGCCTAGCGCCCGCGACAGGAAATGCTCCAAAACGCAACGTGGACCCATCACATTTTTTGAAAGAAAACAGAGGTGTTTTTTGCAAACGTGCCTACCTGTAGATTTTGGCCTCTAGCTCAGCCGGCACCTAGGGAAACCTACCAAACCTGTGCATTTTTTAAAACTAGAGACCTAGGGGAATCCAAGATCGGGTGACTTGTGGGGCTCTGACCAGGTTCTGTTACCCAAAATCCTTTGCAAACCGCAAAATTTGGCAAAAAAACCATGTTTTCCTCACATTTTGGTGACAGAAAGTTCTGGAATCAGAGAGGAGCCACAAATTTCCCTCCATCCAGCGTTCCCCCAAGTCTCCCGATAAAAATGATACCTCACTTGTGTGGGTAGGCCTAGCGCCCGCGACAGGAAATGGCTCAAAACACAACGTGGACACATCACATTTTTTCATAGAAAACAGTGCCTACCTGTGGATTTTGGCCTCTAGCTCAGCCGGCACCTGGGGAAACCTAGCAAACCAGCGCATTTTTTAAAACTAGAAACCCAGGGGAATCCAAGATGGGGTGACTTGTGGGGCTCTGACCAGGTTCTGTTACCCAGCATCCTTTGCAAACCTCAAACTTTGGCTAAAAAAACACATTTTCCTCAAATTTTGGTGACAGAAAGTTCTGAAATCAGAGAGGAGCCACAAATTTCCTTCCACCCAGCGTTCCCCCAAGTCTCCCGATACAAATGATACCTCACTTGCGTGGGTAGGCCTAGCGCCCGCGACAGGAAATGCCCCAAAACGCAACGTGGACCCATCACATTTTTTGAAAGAAAACAGAGGTGTTTTTTGAAAACGTGCCTACCTGTAGATTTTGGCCTCTAGCTCAGCCGGCACCTAGGGAAACCTACCAAACCTGTGCATTTTTTAAAACTAGAGACCTAGGGGAATCCAAGATCGGGTGACTTGTGGGGCTCTGACCAGGTTCTGTTACCCAAAATCCTTTGCAAACCGCAAAATTTCGCTGAAAAAACACGTTTTCCTCATATTTTGGTGACAGAAAGTTCTGGAACCAGAGAGGAGCCACATATTTCCCTCCATCCAGCGTTCCCCCAAGTCTCATGATAAAAATGATACCTCACTTGTGTGGGTAGGCCTAGCGCCCGCGACAGGAAATGCCCCAAAAAGCAACGTGGACCCATCACATTTTTTTAAAGAAAACAGAGGTGTTTTTTGCAAACGTGCCTACCTGTAGATTTTGGCCTCTAGCTCAGCCGGCACCTAGGGAAACCTACCAAACCTGTGCATTTTTTAAAACTAGAGACCTAGGGGAATCCAAGATCGGGTGACTTGTGGGGCTCTGACCAGGTTCTGTTACCCAAAATCCTTTGCAAACCGCAAAATTTGGCTAAAAAAACACGTTTTCCTCACATTTTGGTGACAGAAAGTTCTGGAACCAGAGAGGAGCCACAAATTTCCCTCCATCCAGCGTTCCCCCAAGTCTCCCGATAAAAATGATACCTCACTTGTGTGGGTAGGCCTAGCGCCCGCGACAGGAAATGGCCCAAAACACAACGTGGACACATCACATTTTTTCATGGAAAACAGTGCCTACCTGTGGATTTTGGCCTCTAGCTCAGCCGGCACCTGGGGAAACCTAGCAAACCAGCGCATTTTTTAAAACTAGAAACCCAGGAGAATCCAAGATGGGGTGACTTGTGGGGCTCTGACCAGGTTCTGTTACCCAGAATCCTTTGCAAACCTCAAACTTTGGCTAAAAAAACACATTTTCCTCAAATTTTGGTGAGAGAAAGTTCTGAAATCAGAGAGGAGCCACAAATTTCCTTCCACCCAGCGTTCCCCCAAGTCTCCCGATAAAAATGATACCTCACTTGTGTGGGTAGGCCTAGCGCCCGCGACAGCAAATGCCCCAAAACGCAACATGGACCCATCACATTTTTTGAAAGAAAACAGAGGTGTTTTTTGCAAACGTGCCTACCTGTAGATTTTGGCCTCTAGCTCAGCCGGCACCTAGGTAAACCTACCAAACCTGTGCATTTTTTTAAACTAGAGACCTAGGGGAATCCAAGATCGGGTGACTTTCTGGGGCTCTGACCAGGTTCTGTTACCCAAAATCCTTTGCAAACCGCAAAATTTGGCTAAAAAAACACGTTTTCCTCATATTTTGGTGACAGAAAGTTCTGGAACCAGAGAGGAGCCACATATTTCCCTCCATCCAGCGTTCCCCCAAGTCTCCCGATAAAAATGATACTTCACTTGTGTGGGTAGGCCTAGCGCCCGCGACAGGAAATGGCCCAAAACACAACGTGGACACATCACATTTTTTCATAGAAAACAGTGCCTACCTGTGGATTTTGGCCTCTAGCTCAGCCGGCACCTGGGGAAACCTAGCAAACCAGCGCATTTTTTAAAACTAGAAACCCAGGGGAATCCAAGATGGGGTGACTTGTGGGGCTCTGACCAGGTTCTGTTACCCAGAATCCTTTGCAAACCTCAAACTTTGGCTAAAAAAAACAAATTTTCCTCAAATTTTGGTGACAGAAAGTTCTGAAATCAGAGAGGAGCCACAAATTTCCTTCCACCCAGCGTTCCCCCAAGTCTCCCGATAAAAATGATACCTCACTTGTGTGGGTAGGCCTAGCGCCCGCGACAGGAAATGCCCCAAAACGCAACGTGGACCCATCACATTTTTTGAAAGAAAACAGAGGTGTTTTTTGCAAACGTGCCTACCTGTAGATTTTGGCCTCTAGCTCAGCCGGCACCTAGGGAAACCTACCAAACCTGTGCATTTTTTAAAACTAGAGACCTAGGGGAATCCAAGATCGGGTGACTTGTGGGGCTCTGACCAGGTTCTGTTACCCAAAATCCTTTGCAAAACGCATAATTTGGCAAAAAAAACACGTTTTCCTCACATTTTGGTGACAGAAAGTTCTGGAATCAGAGAGGAGCCACAAATTTCCCTCCATCCAGCGTTTCCCCAAGTCTCCCGATAAAAATGATACCTCACTTGTGTGGGTAGGCCTAGCGCCTGCGACAGGAAATGCCTCAAAACGCAACGTGGACCCATCACATTTTTTTAAAGAAAACAGAGGTGTTTTTTGCAAACGTGCCTACCTGTAGATTTTGGCCTCTAGCTCAGCCGGCATCTAGGGAAACCTACCAAACCTGTGCATTTTTTAAAACTAGAGACCTAGGGGAATCGAAGATCGGGTGACTTGTGGGGCTCTGACCAGGTTCTGTTACCCAAAATCCTTTGCAAACCGCAAAATTTGGCTAAAAAAACACGTTTTCCTCATATTTTGGTGACAGAAAGTTCTGGAACCAGAGAGGAGCCACAGATTTCCCTCCATCCAGCGTTCCCCCAAGTCTCCCGATAAAAATGATACCTCACTTGTGTGGGTAGGCCTAGCGCCCGCGACAGGAAATGGCCCAAAACACAACGTGGACACATCACATTTTTTCATAGAAAACATTGCCTACCTGTGGATTTTGGCCTCTAGCTCAGCCGGCACCTGGGGAAACCTAGCAAACCAGCTCATTTTTTAACACTAGAAACCCAGGGGAATCCAAGATGGGGTGACTTGTGGGGCTCTGACCAGGTTCTGTTACCCAGAATCCTTTGCAAACCTCAAACTTTGGCTAAAAAAACACATTTTGCTCAAATTTTGGTGACAGAAAGTTCTGAAATCAGAGAGGAGCCACAAATTTCCTTCCACCCAGCGTTCCCCCAAGTCTCCCGATAAAAATGATACCTCACTTGTGTGGGTAGGCCTAGCGCCCGCGACAGGAAATGCCCCAAAACGCAACGTGGACCCATCACATTTTTTGAAAGAAAACAGAGGTGTTTTTTGCAAACGTGCCTACCTGTAGATTTTGGCCTCTAGCTCAGCCGGCACCTAGGTAAACCTACCAAACCTGTGCATTTTTTTAAACTAGAGACCTAGGGGAATCCAAGATCGGGTGACTTTCTGGGGCTCTGACCAGGTTCTGTTACCCAAAATCCTTTGCAAACCGCAAAATTTGGCTAAAAAAACACGTTTTCCTCACATTTTGGTGACAGAAAGTTCTGGAACCAGAGAGGAGCCACAAATTTCCCTCCATCCAGCGTTCCCCCAAGTCTCCCGATAAAAATGATACCTCACTTGTGTGGGTAGGCCTAGCGCCCGCGACAGGAAATGGCCCAAAACACAACGTGGACACATCACATTTTTTCATAGAAAACAGTGCCTACCTGTGGATTTTGGCCTCTAGCTCAGCCGGCACCTGGGGAAACCTAGCAAACCAGCGCATTTTTTAAAACTAGAAACCCAGGGGAATCCAAGATGGGGTGACTTGTGGGGCTCTGACCAGGTTCTGTTACCCAGAATCCTTTGCAAACCTCAAACTTTGGCTAAAAAAACACATTTTCCTCAAATTTTGGTGAGAGAAAGTTCTGAAATCAGAGAGGAGCCACAAATTTCCTTCCACCCAGCGTTCCCCCAAGTCTCCCGATAAAAATGATACCTCACTTGTGTGGGTAGGCCTAGTGCCCGCGACAGGAAATGCCCCAAAACGCAACGTGGACCCATCACATTTTTTGAAAGAAAACAGAGGTGTTTTTTGCAAACGTGCCTACCTGTAGATTTTGGCCTCTAGCTCAGCCGGCACCTAGGGAAACCTACCAAACCTGTGCATTTTTTAAAACTAGAGACCTAGGGGAATCCAAGATCGGGTGACTTGTGGGGCTCTGACCAGGTTCTGTTACCCAAAATCCTTTGCAAAACGCATAATTTGGCAAAAAAAACACGTTTTCCTCACATTTTGGTGACAGAAAGTTCTGGAATCAGAGAGGAGCCACAAATTTCCCTCCATCCAGCGTTCCCCCAAGTCTCCCGATAAAAATGATACCTCACTTCTGTGGGTAGGCCTAGCGCCCGCGACAGGAAATGCCCCAAAACGCAACGTGGACCCATCACATTTTTTCATAGAAAACAGAGGTGTTTTTTGCA
The DNA here is from genome assembly GCF_031143425.1 of Pleurodeles waltl. NCBI lineage: Eukaryota > Metazoa > Chordata > Amphibia > Caudata > Salamandridae > Pleurodeles > Pleurodeles waltl. The sequence goes on along the minus strand of NC_090449.1, from coordinate 478,772,546 downwards.
AACGTGCCTACCTGTAGATTTTGGCCTCTAGCTCAGCCGGCAACTAGGGAAACCTACCAAACCTGTGCATTTTTTAAAACTAGAGACCTAGGGGAATCCAAGATCGGGTGACTTTTGGGGCTCTGACCAGGTTCTGTTACCCAAAATCCTTTGCAAACCGCAAAATTTCGCTAAAAAAACAAGTTTTCCTCATATTTTGGTGACAGAAAGTTCTGGAACCAGAGAGGATCCACATATTTCCCTCCATCCAGCGTTCCCCCAAGTCTCCCGATAAAAATGATACCTCACTTGTGTGGGTAGGCCTAGCGCCCGCGACAGGAAATGCCCCAAAACGCAACGTGGACCCATCACATTTTTTGAAAGAAAACAGAGGTGTTATTTGCAAACGTGCCTACCTGTAGATTTTGGCCTCTAGCTCAACCGGCACCTAGGGAAACCTACCAAACCTGTGCATTTTTTAAAACTAGAGACCTAGGGGAATCCAAGATGGGGTGACTTGTGGGGCTCTGACCAGGTTCTGTTACCCAGAATCCTTTGCAAACCTCAAACTTTGGCTAAAAAAACACATTTTCCTCAAATTTTGGTGAGAGAAAGTTCTGAAATCAGAGAGGAGCCACAAATTTCCTTCCACCCAGCGTTCCCCCAAGTCTCCCGATAAAAATGATACCTCACTTGTGTGGGTAGGCCTAGCGCCCGCGACAGGAAATGCCCCAAAACGCAACGTGGACCCATCACATTTTTTGAAAGAAAACAGAGGTGTTTTTTGCAAACGTGCCTACCTCTAGATTTTGGCCTCTAGCTCAGCCGGCACCTAGGGAAACCTACCAAACCTGTGCATTTTTTAAAACTAGAGACCTAGGGGAATCCAAGATCGGGTGACTTGTGGGGCTCTGACCAGGTTCTGTTACCCAACATCCTTTGCAAACCGCAAAATTTGGCTAAAAAAACACGTTTTCCTCATATTTTGGTGACAGAAAGTTCTGGAACCAGAGAGGAGCCACAGATTTCCCTCCATCCAGCGTTCCCCCAAGTCTCCCGATAAAAATGATACCTCACTTGTGTGGGTAGGCCTAGCGCCCGCGACAGGAAATGGCCCAAAACACAACGTGGACACATCACATTTTTTCATAGAAAACATTGCCTACCTGTGGATTTTGGCCTCTAGCTCAGCCGGCACCTGGGGAAACCTAGCAAACCAGCTCATTTTTTAACACTAGAAACCCAGGGGAATCCAAGATGGGGTGACTTGTGGGGCTCTGACCAGGTTCTGTTACCCAGAATCCTTTGCAAACCTCAAACTTTGGCTAAAAAAACACATTTTGCTCAAATTTTGGTGACAGAAAGTTCTGAAATCAGAGAGGAGCCACAAATTTCCTTCCACCCAGCGTTCCCCCAAGTCTCCCGATAAAAATGATACCTCACTTGTGTGGGTAGGCCTAGCGCCCGCGACAGGAAATGCCCCAAAACGCAACGTGGACCCATCACATTTTTTGAAAGAAAACAGAGGTGTTTTTTGCAAACGTGCCTACCTGTAGATTTTGGCCTCTAGCTCAGCCGGCACCTAGGTAAACCTACCAAACCTGTGCATTTTTTTAAACTAGAGACCTAGGGGAATCCAAGATCGGGTGACTTTCTGGGGCTCTGACCAGGTTCTGTTACCCAAAATCCTTTGCAAACCGCAAAATTTGGCTAAAAAAACACGTTTTCCTCACATTTTGGTGACAGAAAGTTCTGGAACCAGAGAGGAGCCACAAATTTCCCTCCATCCAGCGTTCCCCCAAGTCTCCCGATAAAAATGATACCTCACTTGTGTGGGTAGGCCTAGCGCCCGCGACAGGAAATGGCCCAAAACACAACGTGGACACATCACATTTTTTCATAGAAAACAGTGCCTACCTGTGGATTTTGGCCTCTAGCTCAGCCGGCACCTGGGGAAACCTAGCAAACCAGCGCATTTTTTAAAACTAGAAACCCAGGGGAATCCAAGATGGGGTGACTTGTGGGGCTCTGACCAGGTTCTGTTACCCAGAATCCTTTGCAAACCTCAAACTTTGGCTAAAAAAACACATTTTCCTCAAATTTTGGTGAGAGAAAGTTCTGAAATCAGAGAGGAGCCACAAATTTCCTTCCACCCAGCGTTCCCCCAAGTCTCCCGATAAAAATTATACCTCACTTGTGTGGGTAGGCCTAGTGCCCGCGACAGGAAATGCCCCAAAACGCAACGTGGACCCATCACATTTTTTGAAAGAAAACAGAGGTGTTTTTTGCAAACGTGCCTACCTGTAGATTTTGGCCTCTAGCTCAGCCGGCACCTAGGGAAACCTACCAAACCTGTGCATTTTTTAAAACTAGAGACCTAGGGGAATCCAAGATCGGGTGACTTGTGGGGCTCTGACCAGGTTCTGTTACCCAAAATCCTTTGCAAAACGCATAATTTGGCAAAAAAAACACGTTTTCCTCACATTTTGGTGACAGAAAGTTCTGGAATCAGAGAGGAACCACAAATTTCCCTCCATCCAGCGTTCCCCCAAGTCTCCCGATAAAAATGATACCTCACTTCTGTGGGTAGGCCTAGCGCCCGCGACAGGAAATGCCCCAAAACGCAACGTGGACCCATCACATTTTTTCATAGAAAACAGAGGTGTTTTTTGCAAACGTGCCTACCTGTAGATTTTGGCCTCTAGCTCAGCCGGCAACTAGGGAAACCTACCAAACCTGTGCATTTTTTAAAACTAGAGACCTAGGGGAATCCAAGATCGGGTGACTTTTGGGGCTCTGACCAGGTTCTGTTACCCAAAATCCTTTGCAAACCGCAAAATTTCGCTAAAAAAACAAGTTTTCCTCATATTTTGGTGACAGAAAGTTCTGGAACCAGAGAGGATCCACATATTTCCCTCCATCCAGCGTTCCCCCAAGTCTCACGATAAAAATGATACCTCACTTGTGTGGGTAGGCCTAGCGCCCGCGACAGGAAATGCCCCAAAACGCAACGTGGACCCATCACATTTTTTTAAAGAAAACAGAGGTGTTATTTGCAAACGTGCCTACCTGTAGATTTTGGCCTCTAGCTCAACCGGCACCTAGGGAAACCTACCAAACCTGTGCATTTTTTAAAACTAGAGACCTAGGGGAATCCAAGATGGGGTGACTTGTGGGGCTCTGACCAGGTTCTGTTACCCAGAATCCTTTGCAAACCTCAAACTTTGGCTAAAAAAACACATTTTCCTCAAATTTTGGTGAGAGAAAGTTCTGAAATCAGAGAGGAGCCACAAATTTCCTTCCACCCAGCGTTCCCCCAAGTCTCCCGATAAAAATGATACCTCACTTGTGTGGGTAGGCCTAGCGCCCGCGACAGGAAATGCCCCAAAACGCAACGTGGACCCATCACATTTTTTGAAAGAAAACAGAGGTGTTTTTTGCAAACGTGCCTACCTCTAGATTTTGGCCTCTAGCTCAGCCGGCACCTAGGGAAACCTACCAAACCTGTGCATTTTTTAAAACTAGAGACCTAGGGGAATCCAAGATCGGGTGACTTGTGGGGCTCTGACCAGGTTCTGTTACCCAACATCCTTTGCAAACCGCAAAATTTGGCTAAAAAAACACGTTTTCCTCATATTTTGGTGACAGAAAGTTCTGGAACCAGAGAAGAGCCACAAATTTCCCTCCATCCAGCGTTCCCCCAAGTCTCCCGATAAAAATGATACCTCACTTGTGTGGGTAGGCCTAGCGCCCGCGACAGGAAATGGCCCAAAACAGGACGTGGACACATCACATTTTTTCATAGAAAACATTGCCTACCTGTGGATTTTGGCCTCTAGCTCAGCCGGCACCTGGGGAAACCTAGCAAACCAGCGCATTGTTTAACACTAGAAACCCAGGGGAATCCAAGATGGGGTGACTTGTGGGGCTCTGACCAGGTTCTGTTACCCAGAATCCTTTGCAAACCTCAAACTTTGGCTAAAAAAACACATTTTCCTCAAATTTTGGTGACAGAAAGTTCTGAAATCAGAGAGGAGCCACAAATTTCCTTCCACCCAGCGTTCCCCCAAGTCTCCCGATAAAAATGATACCTCACTTGTGTGGGTAGGCCTAGCGCCCGCGACAGGAAATGCCCCAAAACGCAACATGGACCCATCACATTTTTTGAAAGAAAACAGAGGTGTTTTTTGCAAACGTGCCTACCTGTAGATTTTGGCCTCTAGCTCAGCCGGCACCAAGGTAAACCTACCAAACCTGTGCATTTTTTTAAACTAGAGACCTAGGGGAATCCAAGATCGGGTGACTTTCTGGGGCTCTGACCAGGTTCTGTTACCCAAAATCCTTTGCAAACCGCAAAATTTGGCTAAAAAAACACGTTTTCCTCATATTTTGGTGACAGAAAGTTCTGGAACAAGAGAGGAGCCACATATTTCCCTCCATCCAGCGTTCCCCCAAGTCTCCCGATAAAAATGATACTTCACTTGTGTGGGTAGGCCTAGCGCCCGCGACAGGAAATGGCCCAAAACACAACGTGGACACATCACATTTTTTCATAGAAAACAGTGCCTACCTGTGGATTTTGGCCTCTAGCTCAGCCGGCACCTGGGGAAACCTAGCAAACCAGCGCATTTTTTAAAACTAGAAACCCAGGGGAATCCAAGATGGGGTGACTTGTGGGGCTCTGACCAGGTTCTGTTACCCAGAATCCTTTGCAAACCTCAAACTTTGGCTAAAAAAAACACATTTTCCTCAAATTTTGGTGACAGAAAGTTCTGAAATCAGAGAGGAGCCACAAATTTCCTTCCACCCAGCGTTCCCCCAAGTCTCCCAATAAAAATGATACCTCACTTGTGTGGGTAGGCCTAGCGCCCGCGACAGGAAATGCCCCAAAACGCAACGTGGACCTATCACATTTTTTGAAAGAAAACAGAGGTGTTTTTTGCAAACGTGCCTACCTGTAGATTTTGGCCTCTAGCTCAGCCGGCACCTAGGGAAACCTACCAAACCTGTGCATTTTTTAAAACTAGAGACCTAGGGGAATCCAAGATCGGGTGACTTGTGGGGCTCTGACCAGGTTCTGTTACCCAAAATCCTTTGCAAAACGCATAATTTGGCAAAAAAAACACGTTTTCCTCACATTTTGGTGACAGAAAGTTCTGGAATCAGAGAGGAGCCACAAATTTCCCTCCATCCAGCGTTCCCCCAAGTCTCCCGATAAAAATGATACCTCACTTGTGTGGGTAGGCCTAGCGCCTGCGACAGGAAATGCCTCAAAACGCAACGTGGACCCATCACATTTTTTTAAAGAAAACAGAGGTGTTTTTTGCAAACGTGCCTACCTGTAGATTTTGGCCTCTAGCTCAGCCGGCATCTAGGGAAACCTACCAAACCTGTGCATTTTTTAAAACTAGAGACCTAGGGGAATCGAAGATCGGGTGACTTGTGGGGCTCTGACCAGGTTCTGTTACCCAAAATCCTTTGCAAACCGCAAAATTTGGCTAAAAAAACACGTTTTCCTCACATTTTGGTGACAGAAAGTTCTGGAACCAGAGAGGAGCCACAAATTTCCCTCCATCCAGCGTTCCCCCAAGTCTCCCGATAAAAATGATACCTCACTTGTGTGGGTAGGCCTAGCGCCCGCGACAGGAAATGGCCCAAAACACAACGTGGACACATCACATTTTTTCATAGAAAACAGTGCCTACCTGTGGATTTTGGCCTCTAGCTCAGCCGGCACCTGGGGAAACCTAGCAAACCAGCGCATTTTTTAAAACTAGAAACCCAGGGGAATCCAAGATGGGGTGACTTGTGGGGCTCTGACCAGGTTCTGTTACCCAGAATCCTTTGCAAACCTCAAACTTTGGCTAAAAAAACACATTTTCCTCAAATTTTGGTGAGAGCAAGTTCTGAAATCAGAGAGGAGCCACAAATTTCCTTACACCCAGCGTTCCCCCAAGTCTCCCGATAAAAATGATACCTCACTTGTGTGGGTAGGCCTAGCGCCCGCGACAGGAAATGGCCCAAAACACAACGTGGACACATCACATTTTTTCATAGAAAACAGTGCCTACCTGTGGATTTTGGCCTCTAGCTCAGCCGGCACCTGGGGAAACCTAGCAAACCAGCGCATTTTTTAAAACTAGAAACCCAGGGGAATCCAAGATGGGGTGACTTGTGGGGCTCTGACCAGGTTCTGTTACCCAGAATCCTTTGCAAACCTCAAACTTTGGCTAAAAAAACACATTTTCCTCAAATTTTGGTGAGAGAAAGTTCTGAAATCAGAGAGGAGCCACAAATTTCCTTCCACCCAGCGTTCCCCCAAGTCTCCCGATAAAAATGATACCTCACTTGTGTGGGTAGGCCTAGCGCCCGCGACAGGAAATGCCCCAAAACGCAACGTGGACCCATCACATTTTTTGAAAGAAAACAGAGGTGTTTTTTGCAAACGTGCCTACCTCTAGATTTTGGCCTATAGCTCAGCCGGCACCTAGGGAAACCTACCAAACCTGTGCATTTTTTAAAACTAGAGACCTAGGGGAATCCAAGATCGGGTGACTTGTGTGGCTCTGACCAGGTTCTGTTACCCAACATCCTTTGCAAACCGCAAAATTTGGCTAAAAAAACAAGTTTTCCTCATATTTTGGTGACAGAAAGTTCTGGAACCAGAGAAGAGCCACAAATTTCCCTCCATCCAGCGTTCCCCCAAGTCTCCCGATAAAAATGATACCTCACTTGTGTGGGTAGGCCTAGCGCCCGCGACAGGAAATGGCCCAAAACACAACGTGGACACATCACATTTTTTCATAGAAAACATTGCCTACCTGTGGATTTTGGCCTCTAGCTCAGCCGGCACCTGGGGAAACCTAGCAAACCAGCGCATTGTTTAACACTAGAAACCCACGGGAATCCAAGATGGGGTGACTTGTGGGGCTCTGACCAGGTTCTGTTACCCAGAATCCTTTGCAAACCTCAAACTTTGGCTAAAAAAACAAATTTTCCTCAAATTTTGGTGACAGAAAGTTCTGAAATCAGAGAGGAGCCACAAATTTCCTTCCACCCAGCGTTCCCCGGAGTCTCCCGATAAAAATGATACCTCACTTGTGTGGGTAGGCCTAGCGCCCGCGACAGGAAATGCCCCAAAACGCAACATGGACCCATCACATTTTTTGAAAGAAAACAGAGGTGTTTTTTGCAAACGTGCCTACCTGTAGATTTTGTCCTCTAGCTCAGCCGGCACCTAGGTAAACCTACCAAACCTGTGCATTTTTTTAAACTAGAGACCTAGGGGAATCCAAGATCGGGTGACTTTCTGGGGCTCTGACCAGGTTCTGTTACCCAAAATCCTTTGCAAACCGCAAAATTTGGCTAAAAAAACACGTTTTCCTCATATTTTGGTGACAGAAAGTTCTGGAACCAGAGAGGAGCCACATATTTCCCTCCATCCAGCGTTCCCCCAAGTCTCCCGATAAAAATGATACTTCACTTGTGTGGGTAGGCCTAGCGCCCGCGACAGGAAATGGCCCAAAACACAACGTGGACACATCACATTTTTTCATAGAAAACAGTGCCTACCTGTGGATTTTGGCCTCTAGCTCAGCCGGCACCTGGGGAAACCTAGCAAACCAGCGCATTTTTTAAAACTAGAAACCCAGGGGAATCCAAGATGGGGTGACTTGTGGGGCTCTGACCAGGTTCTGTTACCCAGAATCCTTTGCAAACCTCAAACTTTGGCTAAAAAAAACACATTTTCCTCAAATTTTGGTGACAGAAAGTTCTGAAATCAGAGAGGAGCCACAAATTTCCTTCCACCCAGCGTTCCCCCAAGTCTCCCGATAAAAATGATACCTCACTTGTGTGGGTAGGCCTAGCGCCCGCGACAGGAAATGCCCCAAAACGCAACGTGGACCCATCACATTTTTTGAAAGAAAACAGAGGTGTTTTTTGCAAACGTGCCTACCTGTAGATTTTGGCCTCTAGCTCAGCCGGCACCTAGGGAAACCTACCAAACCTGTGCATTTTTTAAAACTAGAGACCTAGGGGAATCCAAGATCGGGTGACTTGTGGGGCTCTGACCAGGTTCTGTTACCCAAAATCCTTTGCAAAACGCATAATTTGGCAAAAAAAACACGTTTTCCTCACATTTTGGTGACAGAAAGTTCTGGAATCAGAGAGGAGCCACAAATTTCCCTCCATCCAGCGTTCCCCCAAGTCTCCCGATAAAAATGATACCTCACTTGTGTGGGTAGGCCTAGCGCCTGCGACAGGAAATGCCTCAAAACGCAACGTGGACCCATCACATTTTTTTAAAGAAAACAGAGGTGTTTTTTGCAAACGTGCCTACCTGTAGATTTTGGCCTCTAGCTCAGCCGGCATCTAGGGAAACCTACCAAACCTGTGCATTTTTTAAAACTAGAGACCTAGGGGAATCGAAGATCGGGTGACTTGTGGGGCTCTGACCAGGTTCTGTTACCCAAAATCCTTTGCAAACCGCAAAATTTGGCTAAAAAAACACGTTTTCCTCACATTTTGGTGACAGAAAGTTCTGGAACCAGAGAGGAGCCACAAATTTCCCTCCATCCAGCGTTCCCCCAAGTCTCCCGATAAAAATGATACCTCACTTGTGTGGGTAGGCCTAGCGCCCGCGACAGGAAATGGCCCAAAACACAACGTGGACACATCACATTTTTTCATAGAAAACAGTGCCTACCTGTGGATTTTGGCCTCTAGCTCAGCCGGCACCTGGGGAAACCTAGCAAACCAGCGCATTTTTTTAAACTAGAAACCCAGGGGAATCCAAGATGGGGTGACTTGTGGGGCTCTGACCAGGTTCTGTTACCCAGAATCCTTTGCAAACCTCAAACTTTGGCTAAAAAAACACATTTTCCTCAAATTTTGGTGAGAGAAAGTTCTGAAATCAGAGAGGAGCCACAAATTTCCTTCCACCCAGCGTTCCCCCAAGTCTCCCGATAACAATGATACCTCACTTGTGTGGGTAGGCCTAGCGCCCGCGACAGGAAATGGCCCAAAACACAACGTGGACACATCACATTTTTTCATAGAAAACAGTGCCTACCTGTGGATTTTGGCCCCTAGCTCAGCCGGCACCTGGGGAAACCTAGCAAACCAGCGCATTTTTTAAAACTAGAAACCCAGGGGAATCCAAGATGGGGTGACTTGTGGGGCTCTGACCAGGTTCTGTTACCCAGAATCCTTTGCAAACCTCAAACTTTGGCTAAAAAAACACATTTTCCTCAAATTTTGGTGAGAGAAAGTTCTGAAATCAGAGAGGAGCCACAAATTTCCTTCCACCCAGCGTTCCCCCAAGTCTCCCGATAAAAATGATACCTCACTTGTGTGGGTAGGCCTAGCGCCCGCGACAGGAAATGCCCCAAAACGCAACTTGGACCCATCACATTTTTTGAAAGAAAACAGAGGTGTTTTTTGCAAACGTGCCTACCTGTAGATTTTGGCCTCTAGCTCAGCCGGCACCTAGGGAAACCTACCAAACCTGTGCATTTTTTAAAACTAGAGACCTAGGGGAATCCAAGATCGGGTGACTTGTGGGGCTCTGACCAGGTTCTGTTACCCAACATCCTTTGCAAACCGCAAAATTTGGCTAAAAAAACACGTTTTCCTCATATTTTGGTGACAGAAAGTTCTGGAACCAGAGAAGAGCCACAAATTTCCCTCCATCCAGCGTTCCCCCAAGTCTCCCGATAAAAATGATACCTCACTTGTGTGGGTAGGCCTAGCGCCCGCGACAGGAAATGGCCCAAAACACAACGTGGACACATCACATTTTTTCAAAGAAAACATTGCCTACCTGTGGATTTTGGCCTCTAGCTCAGCCGGCACCTGGGGAAACCTAGCAAACCAGCGCATTTTTTAACACTAGAAACACAGGGGAATCCAAGATGGGGTGACTTGTGGGGCTCTGACCAGGTTCTGTTACCCAGAATCCTTTGCAAACCTCAAACTTTGGCTAAAAAAACACATTTTCCTCAAATTTTGGTGACAGAAAGTTCTGAAATCAGAGAGGAGCCACAAATTTCCTTCCACCCAGCGTTCCCCCAAGTCTCCCGATAAAAATGATACCTCACTTGTGTGGGTAGGCCTAGCGCCCGCGACAGGAAATGCCCCAAAACGCAACGTGGACCCATCACATTTTTTGAAAGAAAACAGAGGTGTTTTTTGCAAACGTGCCTACCTGTAGATTTTGGCCTCTAGCTCAGCCGGCACCTAGGTAAACCTACCAAACCTGTGCATTTTTTTAAACTAGAGACCTAGGGGAATCCAAGATCGGGTGACTTTCTGGGGCTCTGACCAGGTTCTGTTACCCAAAATCCTTTGCAAACTGCAAAATTTGGCTAAAAAAACACGTTTTCCTCACATTTTGGTGACAGAAAGTTCTGGAACCAGAGAGGAGCCACAAATTTCCCTCCATCCAGCGTTCCCCCAAGTCTCCCGATAAAAATGATACCTCACTTGTGTGGGTAGGCCTAGCGCCCGCGACAGGAAATGGCCCAAAACACAACGTGGACACATCACATTTTTTCATAGAAAACAGTGCCTACCTGTGGATTTTGGCCTCTAGCTCAGCCGGCACCTGGGGAAACCTAGCAAACCAGCGCATTTTTTAACACTAGAAACCCAGGGGAATCCAAGATGGGGTGACTTGTGGAGCTCTGACGAGGTTCTGTTACCCAGAATCCTTTGCAAACCTCAAACTTTGGCTAAAAAAACACATTTTCCTCAAATTTTGGTGACAGGAAGTTCTGAAATCAGAGAGGAGCCACAAATTTCCTTACACCCAGCGTTCCCCCAAGTCTCCCGATAAACATTATACCTCACTTGTGTGGGTAGGCCTAGCGCCCGCGACAGGAAATGCTCCAAAACGCAACGTGGACCCATCACATTTTTTGAAAGAAAACAGAGGTGTTTTTTGCAAACGTGCCTACCTGTAGATTTTGGCCTCTAGCTCAGCCGGCACCTAGGGAAACCTACCAAACCTGTGCATTTTTTAAAACTAGAGACCTAGGGGAATCCAAGATCGGGTGACTTGTGGGGCTCTGACCAGGTTCTGTTACCCAAAATCCTTTGCAAACCGCAAAATTTGGCAAAAAAACCATGTTTTCCTCACATTTTGGTGACAGAAAGTTCTGGAATCAGAGAGGAGCCACAAATTTCCCTCCATCCAGCGTTCCCCCAAGTCTCCCGATAAAAATGATACCTCACTTGTGTGGGTAGGCCTAGCGCCCGCGACAGGAAATGGCCCAAAACACAACGTGGACACATCACATTTTTTCATAGAAAACAGTGCCTACCTGTGGATTTTGGCCTCTAGCTCAGCCGGCACCTGGGGAAACCTAGCAAACCAGCGCATTTTTTAAAACTAGAAACCCAGGGGAATCCAAGATGGGGTGACTTGTGGGGCTCCGACCAGGTTCTGTTACCCAGCATCCTTTGCAAACCTCAAACTTTGGCTAAAAAAACACATTTTCCTCAAATTTTGGTGACAGAAAGTTCTGAAATCAGAGAGGAGCCACAAATTTCCTTCCACCCAGCGTTCCCCCAAGTCTCCCGATACAAATGATACCTCACTTGTGTGGGTAGGCCTAGCGCCCGCGACAGGAAATGCCCCAAAACGCAACGTGGACCCATCACATTTTTTGAAAGAAAACAGAGGTGTTTTTTGAAAACGTGCCTACCTGTAGATTTTGGCCTCTAGCTCAGCCGGCACCTAGGGAAACCTACCAAACCTGTGCATTTTTTAAAACTAGAGACCTAGGGGAATCCAACATCGGGTGACTTGTGGGGCTCTGACCAGGTTCTGTTACCCAAAATCCTTTGCAAACCGCAAAATTTCGCTGAAAAAACACATTTTCCTCATATTTTGGTGACAGAAAGTTCTGGAACCAGAGAGGAGCCACATATTTCCCTCCATCCAGCGTTCCCCCAAGTCTCATGATAAAAATGATACCTCACTTGTGTGGGTAGGCCTAGCGCCCGCGACAGGAAATGCCCCAAAAAGCAACGTGGACCCATCACATTTTTTTAAAGAAAACAGAGGTGTTTTTTGCAAACGTGCCTACCTGTAGATTTTGGCCTCTAGCTCAGCCGGCACCTAGGGAAACCTACCAAACCTGTGCATTTTTTAAAACTAGAGACCTAGGGGAATCCAAGATCGGGTGACTTGTGGGGCTCTGACCAGGTTCTGTTACCCAAAATCCTTTGCAAACCGCAAAATTTGGCTAAAAAAACACGTTTTCCTCATATTTTGGTGACAGAAAGTTCTGGAACCAGAGAGGAGCCACATATTTCCCTCCATCCAGCGTTCCCCCAAGTCTCCCGATAAAAATGATACTTCACTTGTGTGGGTAGGCCTAGCGCCCGCGACAGGAAATGGCCCAAAACACAACGTGGACACATCACATTTTTTCATAGAAAACAGTGCCTACCTGTGGATTTTGGCCTCTAGCTCAGCCGGCACCTGGGGAAACCTAGCAAACCAGAGCATTTTTTAAAACTAGAAACCCAGGGGAATCCAAGATGGGGTGACTTGTGGGGCTCTGACCAGGTTCTGTTACCCAGAATCCTTTGCAAACCTCAAACTTTGGCTAAAAAAAACACATTTTCCTCAAATTTTGGTGACAGAAAGTTCAGAAATCAGAGAGGAGCCACAAATTTCCTTCCACCCAGCGTTCCCCCAAGTCTCCCGATAAAAATTATACCTCACTTGTGTGGGTAGGCCTAGCGCCCGCGACAGGAAATGCCCCAAAACGCAACGTGGACCCATCACATTTTTTTAAAGAAAACAGAGGTGTTTTTTGCAAACGTGCCTACCTGTAGATTTTGGCCTCTAGCTCAGCCGGCACCTAGGGAAACCTACCAAACCTGTGCATTTTTTAAAACTAGAGACCTAGGGGAATCCAAGTTCGGGTGACTTGTGGGGCTCTGACCAGGTTCTGTTACCCAAAATCCTTTGCAAACCGCAAAATTTGGCTAAAAAAACACGTTTTCCTCACATTTTGGTGACAGAAAGTTCTGGAACCAGAGAGGAGCCACAAATTTCCCTCCATCCAGCGTTCCCCCAAGCCTCCCGATAAAAATGATACCTCACTTGTGTGGGTAGGCCTAGCGCCCGCGACAGGAAATGGCCCAAAACACAACGTGGACACATCACATTTTTTCATAGAAAACAGTGCCTACCTGTGGATTTTGGCCTCTAGCTCAGCCGGCACCTGGGGAAACCTAGCAAACCAGCGCATTTTTTAAAACTAGAAACCCAGGGGAATCCAAGATGGGGTGACTTGTGGGGCTCTGACCAGGTTCTGTTACCCAGAATCCTTTGCAAACCTCAAACTTTGGCTAAAAAAACACATTTTCCTCAAATTTTGGTGAGAGAAAGTTCTGAAATCAGAGAGGAGCCACAAATTTCCTTCCACCCAGCGTTCCCCCAAGTCTCCCGATAAAAATGATACCTCACTTGTGTGGGTAGGCCTAGCGCCCGCGACAGGAAATGCCCCAAAACGCAACATGGACCCATCACATTTTTTTAAAGAAAACAGAGGTGTTTTTTGCAAACGTGCCTACCTGTAGATTTTGGCCTCTAGCTCAGCCGGCACCTAGGTAAACCTACCAAACCTGTGCATTTTTTTAAACTAGAGACCTAGGGGAATCCAAGATCGGGTGACTTTCTGGGGCTCTGACCAGGTTCTGTTACCCAAAATCCTTTGCAAACCGCAAAATTTGGCTAAAAAAACACGTTTTCCTCATATTTTGGTGACAGAAAGTTCTGGAACCAGAGAGGAGCCACATATTTCCCTCCATCCAGCGTTCCCCCAAGTCTCCCGATAAAAATTATACTTCACTTGTGTGGGTAGGCCTAGCGCCCGCGACAGGAAATGGCCCAAAACACAACGTGGACACATCACATTTTTTCATAGAAAACAGTGCCTACCTGTGGATTTTGGCCTCTAGCTCAGCCGGCACCTGGGGAAACCTAGCAAACCAGCGCATTTTTTAAAACTAGAAACCCAGGGGAATCCAAGATGGGGTGACTTGTGGGGCTCTGACCAGGTTCTGTTACCCAGAATCCTTTGCAAACCTCAAACTTTGGCTAAAAAAAACACATTTTCCTCAAATTTTGGTGACAGAAAGTTCTGAAATCAGAGAGGAGCCACAAATTTCCTTCCACCCAGCGTTCCCCCAAGTCTCCCGATAAAAATGATACCTCACTTGTGTGGGTAGGCCTAGCGCCCGCGACAGGAAATGCCCCAAAACGCAACGTGGACCCATCACATTTTTTGAAAGAAAACAGAGGTGTTTTTTGCAAACGTGCCTACCTGTAGATTTTGGCCTCTAGCTCAGCCGGCACCTAGGGAAACCTACCAAACCTGTGCATTTTTTAAAACTAGAGACCAAGGGGAATCCAAGATCGGGTGACTTGTGGGGCTCTGACCAGGTTCTGTTACCCAAAATCCTTTGCAAAACGCATAATTTGGCAAAAAAAACACGTTTTCCTCACATTTTGGTGACAGAAAGTTCTGGAATCAGAGAGGAGCCACAAATTTCCCTCCATCCAGCGTTCCCCCAAGTCTCCCGATAAAAATGATACCTCACTTGTGTGGGTAGGCCTAGCGCCTGCGACAGGAAATGCCTCAAAACGCAACGTGGACCCATCACATTTTTTAAAAGAAAACAGAGGTGTTTTTTGCAAACGTGCCTACCTGTAGATTTTGGCCTCTAGCTCAGCCGGCATCTAGGGAAACCTACCAAACCTGTGCATTTTTTAAAACTAGAGACCTAGGGGAATCGAAGATCGGGTGACTTGTGGGGCTCTGACCAGGTTCTGTTACCCAAAATCCTTTGCAAACCGCAAAATTTGGCTAAAAAAACACGTTTTCCTCATATTTTGGTGACAGAAAGTTCTGGAACCAGAGAGGAGCCACAGATTTCCCTCCATCCAGCGTTCCCCCAAGTCTCCCGATAAAAATGATACCTCACTTGTGTGGGTAGGCCTAGCGCCCGCGACAGGAAATGGCCCAAAACACAACGTGGACACATCACATTTTTTCATAGAAAACATTGCCTACCTGTGGATTTTGGCCTCTAGCTTAGCCGGCACCTGGGGAAACCTAGCAAACCAGCTCATTTTTTAACACTAGAAACCCAGGGGAATCCAAGATGGGGTGACTTGTGGGGCTCTGACCAGGTTCTGTTACCCAGAATCCTTTGCAAACCTCAAACTTTGGCTAAAAAAACACATTTTGCTCAAATTTTGGTGACAGAAAGTTCTGAAATCAGAGAGGAGCCACAAATTTCCTTCCACCCAGCGTTCCCCCAAGTCTCCCGATAAAAATGATACCTCACTTGTGTGGGTAGGCCTAGCGCCCGCGACAGGAAATGCCCCAAAACGCAACGTGGACCCATCACATTTTTTGAAAGAAAACAGAGGTGTTTTTTGCAAACGTGCCTACCTGTAGATTTTGGCCTCTAGCTCAGCCGGCACCTAGGTAAACCTACCAAACCTGTGCATTTTTTTAAACTAGAGACCTAGGGGAATCCAAGATCGGGTGACTTTCTGGGGCTCTGACCAGGTTCTGTTACCCAAAATCCTTTGCAAACCGCAAAATTTGGCTAAAAAAACACGTTTTCCTCACATTTTGGTGACAGAAAGTTCTGGAACCAGAGAGGAGCCACAAATTTCCCTCCATCCAGCGTTCCCCCAAGTCTCCCGATAAAAATGATACCTCACTTGTGTGGGTAGGCCTAGCGCCCGCGACAGGAAATGGCCCAAAACACAACGTGGACACATCACATTTTTTCATAGAAAACAGTGCCTACCTGTGGATTTTGGCCTCTAGCTCAGCCGGCACCTGGGGAAACCTAGCAAACCAGCGCATTTTTTAAAACTAGAAACCCAGGGGAATCCAAGATGGGGTGACTTGTGGGGCTCTGACCAGGTTCTGTTACCCAGAATCCTTTGCAAACCTCAAACTTTGGCTAAAAAAACACATTTTCCTCAAATTTTGGTGAGAGAAAGTTCTGAAATCAGAGAGGAGCCACAAATTTCCTTCCACCCAGCGTTCCCCCAAGTCTCCCGATAAAAATGATACCTCACTTGTGTGGGTAGGCCTAGTGCCCGCGACAGGAAATGCCCCAAAACGCAACGTGGACCCATCACATTTTTTGAAAGAAAACAGAGGTGTTTTTTGCAAACGTGCCTACCTGTAGATTTTGGCCTCTAGCTCAGCCGGCACCTAGGGAAACCTACCAAACCTGTGCATTTTTTAAAACTAGAGACCTAGGGGAATCCAAGATCGGGTGACTTGTGGGGCTCTGACCAGGTTCTGTTACCCAAAATCCTTTGCAAAACGCATAATTTGGCAAAAAAAACACGTTTTCCTCACATTTTGGTGACAGAAAGTTCTGGAATCAGAGAGGAGCCACAAATTTCCCTCCATCCAGCGTTCCCCCAAGTCTCCCGATAAAAATGATACCTCACTTCTGTGGGTAGGCCTAGCGCCCGCGACAGGAAATGCCCCAAAACGCAACGTGGACCCATCACATTTTTTCATAGAAAACAGAGGTGTTTTTTGCAAACGTGCCTACCTGTAGATTTTGGCCTCTAGCTCAGCCGGCAACTAGGGAAACCTACCAAACCTGTGCATTTTTTAAAACTAGAGACCTAGGGGAATCCAAGATCGGGTGACTTTTGGGGCTCTGACCAGGTTCTGTTACCCAAAATCCTTTGCAAACCGCAAAATTTCGCTAAAAAAACAAGTTTTCCTCATATTTTGGTGACAGAAAGTTCTGGAACCAGAGAGGATCCACATATTTCCCTCCATCCAGCGTTCCCCCAAGTCTCCCGATAAAAATGATACCTCACTTGTGTGGGTAGGCCTAGCGCCCGCGACAGGAAATGCCCCAAAACGCAACGTGGACCCATCACATTTTTTGAAAGAAAACAGAGGTGTTATTTGCAAACGTGCCTACCTGTAGATTTTGGCCTCTAGCTCAACCGGCACCTAGGGAAACCTACCAAACCTGTGCATTTTTTAAAACTAGAGACCTAGGGGAATCCAAGATGGGGTGACTTGTGGGGCTCTGACCAGGTTCTGTTACCCAGAATCCTTTGCAAACCTCAAACTTTGGCTAAAAAAACACATTTTCCTCAAATTTTGGTGAGAGAAAGTTCTGAAATCAGAGAGGAGCCACAAATTTCCTTCCACCCAGCGTTCCCCCAAGTCTCCCGATAAAAATGATACCTCACTTGTGTAGGTAGGCCTAGCGCCCGCGACAGGAAATGCCCCAAAACGCAACGTGGACCCATCACATTTTTTGAAAGAAAACAGAGGTGTTTTTTGCAAACGTGCCTACCTCTAGATTTTGGCCTCTAGCTCAGCCGGCACCTAGGGAAACCTACCAAACCTGTGCATTTTTTTAAACTAGAGACCTAGGGGAATCCAAGATCGGGTGACTTGTGGGGCTCTGACCAGGTTCTGTTACCCAACATCCTTTGCAAACCGCAAAATTTGGCTAAAAAAACACGTTTTCCTCATATTTTGGTGACAGAAAGTTCTGGAACCAGAGAAGAGCCACAAATTTCCCTCCATCCAGCGTTCCCCCAAGTCTCCCGATAAAAATGATACCTCACTTGTGTGGGTAGGCCTAGCGCCCGCGACAGGACATGGCCCAAAACACAACGTGGACACATCACATTTTTTCATAGAAAACATTGCCTACCTGTGGATTTTGGCCTCTAGCTCAGCCGGCACCTGGGGAAACCTAGCAAACCAGCGCATTTTTTAACACTAGAAACCCAGGGGAATCCAAGATGGGGTGACTTGTGGGGCTCTGACCAGGTTCTGTTACCCAGAATCCTTTGCAAACCTCAAACTTTGGCTAAAAAAACACATTTTCCTCAAATTTTGGTGACAGAAAGTTCTGAAATCAGAGAAGAGCCACAAATTTCCTTCCACCCAGCGTTCCCCCAAGTCTCCCGATAAAAATGATACCTCACTTGTGTGGGTAGGCCTAGCGCCCGCGACAGGAAATGCCCCAAAACGCAACATGGACCCATCACATTTTTTTAAAGAAAACAGAGGTGTTTTTTGCAAACGTGCCTACCTGTAGATTTTGGCCTCTAGCTCAGCCGGCACCTAGGTAAACCTACCAAACCTGTGCATTTTTTTAAACTAGAGACCTGGGGGAATCCAAGATCGGGTGACTTTCTGGGGCTCTGACCAGGTTCTGTTACCCAAAATCCTTTGCAAACCGCAAAATTTGGCTAAAAAAACACGTTTTCCTCATATTTTGGTGACAGAAAGTTCTGGAACCAGAGAGGAGCCACATATTTCCCTCCATCCAGCGTTCCCCCAAGTCTCCCGATAAAAATGATACTTCACTTGTGTGGGTAGGCCTAGCGCCCGCGACAGGAAATGGCCCAAAACACAACGTGGACACATCACATTTTTTCATAGAAAACAGTGCCTACCTGTGGATTTTGGCCTCTAGCTCAGCCGGCACCTGGGGAAACCTAGCAAACCAGCGCATTTTTTAAAACTAGAAACCCAGGGGAATCCAAGATGGGGTGACTTGTGGGGCTCTGACCAGGTTCTGTTACCCAGAATCCTTTGCAAACCTCAAACTTTGGCTAAAAAAAACACATTTTCCTCAAATTTTGGTGACAGAAAGTTCTGAAATCAGAGAGGAGCCACAAATTTCCTTCCACCCAGCGTTCCCCCAAGTCTCCCGATAAAAATGATACCTCACTTGTGTGGGTAGGCCTAGCGCCCGCGACAGGAAATGCCCCAAAACGCAACGTGGACCCATCACATTTTTTGAAAGAAAACAGAGGTGTTTTTTGCAAACGTGCCTACCTGTAGATTTTGGCCTCTAGCTCAGCCGGCACCTAGGGAACCCTACCAAACCTGTGCATTTTTTAAAACTAGAGACCTAGGGGAATCCAAGATCGGGTGACTTGTGGGGCTCTGACCAGGTTCTGTTACCCAAAATCCTTTGCAAAACGCATAATTTGGCAAAAAAAACACGTTTTCCTCACATTTTGGTGACAGAAAGTTCTGGAATCAGAGAGGAGCCACAAATTTCCCTCCATCCAGCGTTCCCCCAAGTCTCCCGATAAAAATGATACCTCACTTGTGTGGGTAGGCCTAGCGCCTGCGACAGGAAATGCCTCAAAACGCAACGTGGACCCATCACATTTTTTTAAAGAAAACAGAGGTGTTTTTTGCAAACGTGCCTACCTGTAGATTTTGGCCTCTAGCTCAGCCGGCATCTAGGGAAACCTACCAAACCTGTGCATTTTTTAAAACTAGAGACCTAGGGGAATTGAAGATCGGGTGACTTGTGGGGCTCTGACCAGGTTCTGTTACCCAAAATCCTTTGCAAACCGCAAAATTTGGCTAAAAAAACACGTTTTCCTCATATTTTGGTGACAGAAAGTTCTGGAACCAGAGAGGAGCCACAGATTTCCCTCCATCCAGCGTTCCCCCAAGTCTCCCGATAAAAATGATACCTCACTTGTGTGGGTAGGCCTAGCGCCCGCGACAGGAAATGGCCCAAAACACAACGTGGACACATCACATTTTTTCATAGAAAACATTGCCTACCTGTGGATTTTGGCCTCTAGCTCAGCCGGCACCTGGGGAAACCTAGCAAACCAGGGCATTTTTTAACACTAGAAACCCAGGGGAATCCAAGATGGGGTGACTTGTGGGGCTCTGACCAGGTTCTGTTACCCAGAATCCTTTGCAAACCTCAAACTTTGGCTAAAAAAACACATTTTCCTCAAATTTTGGTGACAGAAAGTTCTGAAATCAGAGAGGAGCCACAAATTTCCTTCCACCCAGCGTTCCCCCAAGTCTCCCGATAAAAATGATACCTCACTTGTGTGGGTAGGCCTAGCGCCCGCGACAGGAAATGCCCCAAAACGCAACGTGGACCCATCACATTTTTTGAAAGAAAACAGAGGTGTTTTTTGCAAACGTGCCTACCTGTAGATTTTGGCCTCTAGCTCAGCCGGCACCTAGGTAAACCTACCAAACCTGTGCATTTTTTTAAACTAGAGACCTAGGGGAATCCAAGATCGGGTGACTTTCTGGGGCTCTGACAAGGTTCTGTTACCCAAAATCCTTTGCAAACCGCAAAATTTGGCTAAAAAAACATGTTTTCCTCACATTTTGGTGACAGAAAGTTCTGGAACCAGAGAGGAGCCACAAATTTCCCTCAATCCAGCGTTCCCCCAAGTCTCCCGATAAAAATGATACCTCACTTGTGTGGGTAGGCCTAGCGCCCGCGACAGGAAATGGCCCAAAACACAACGTGGACACATCACATTTTTTCGTAGAAAACAGTGCCTACCTGTGGATTTTGGCCTCTAGCTCAGCCGGCACCTGGGGAAACCTAGCAAACCAGCGCATTTTTTAAAACTAGAAACCCAGGGGAATCCAAGATGGGGTGACTTGTGGGGCTCTGACCAGGTTCTGTTACCCAGAATCCTTTGCAAACCTCAAACTTTGGCTAAAAAAACACATTTTCCTCAAATTTTGGTGAGAGAAAGTTCTGAAATCAGAGAGGAGCCACAAATTTCCTTCCACCCAGCGTTCCCCCAAGTCTCCCGATAAAAATGATACCTCACTTGTGTGGGTAGGCCTAGCGCCCGCGACAGGAAATGCCCCAAAACGCAACGTGGACCCATCACATTTTTTGAAAGAAAACAGAGGTGTTTTTTGCAAACGTGCCTACCTCTAGATTTTGGCATCTAGCTCAGCCGGCACCCAGGGAAACCGACCAAACCTGTGCATTTTTTAAAACTAGAGACCTAGGGGAATCCAAGATGGGGTGACTTGTGGGGCTCTGACCAGGTTCTGTTACCCAGAATCCTTTGCAAACCTCAAACTTTGGCTAAAAAAACACATTTTCCTCAAATTTTGGTGAGAGAAAGTTCTGAAATCAGAGAGGAGCCACAAATTTCCTTCCACCCAGCGTTCCCCCAAGTCTCCCGATAAAAATGATACCTCACTTGTGTGGGTAGGCCTAGCGCCCGCGACAGGAAATGCCCCAAAACGCAACGTGGACCCATCACATTTTTTGAAAGAAAACAGAGGTGTTTTTTGCAAACGTGCCTACCTCTAGATTTTGGCCTCTAGCTCAGCCGGCACCTAGGGAAACCTACCAAACCTGTGCATTTTTTTAAACTAGAGACCTAGGGGAATCCAAGATCGGGTGACTTGTGGGGCTCTGACCAGGTTCTGTTACCCAACATCCTTTGCAAACCGCAAAATTTGGCTAAAAAAACACGTTTTCCTCATATTTTGGTGACAGAAAGTTCTGGAACCAGAGAAGAGCCACAAATTTCCCTCCATCCAGCGTTCCCCCAAGTCTCCCGATAAAAATGATACCTCACTTGTGTGGGTAGGCCTAGCGCCCGCGACAGGACATGGCCCAAAACACAACGTGGACACATCACATTTTTTCATAGAAAACATTGCCTACCTGTGGATTTTGGCCTCTAGCTCAGCCGGCACCTGGGGAAACCTAGCAAACCAGCGCATTTTTTAACACTAGAAACCCAGGGGAATCCAAGATGGGGTGACTTGTGGGGCTCTGACCAGGTTCTGTTACCCAGAATCCTTTGCAAACCTCAAACTTTGGCTAAAAAAACACATTTTCCTCAAATTTTGGTGACAGAAAGTTCTGAAATCAGAGAAGAGCCACAAATTTCCTTCCACCCAGCGTTCCCCCAAGTCTCCCGATAAAAATGATACCTCACTTGTGTGGGTAGGCCTAGCGCCCGCGACAGGAAATGCCCCAAAACGCAACATGGACCCATCACATTTTTTTAAAGAAAACAGAGGTGTTTTTTGCAAACGTGCCTACCTGTAGATTTTGGCCTCTAGCTCAGCCGGCACCTAGGTAAACCTACCAAACCTGTGCATTTTTTTAAACTAGAGACCTGGGGGAATCCAAGATCGGGTGACTTTCTGGGGCTCTGACCAGGTTCTGTTACCCAAAATCCTTTGCAAACCGCAAAATTTGGCTAAAAAAACACGTTTTCCTCATATTTTGGTGACAGAAAGTTCTGGAACCAGAGAGGAGCCACATATTTCCCTCCATCCAGCGTTCCCCCAAGTCTCCCGATAAAAATGATACTTCACTTGTGTGGGTAGGCCTAGCGCCCGCGACAGGAAATGGCCCAAAACACAACGTGGACACATCACATTTTTTCATAGAAAACAGTGCCTACCTGTGGATTTTGGCCTCTAGCTCAGCCGGCACCTGGGGAAACCTAGCAAACCAGCGCATTTTTTAAAACTAGAAACCCAGGGGAATCCAAGATGGGGTGACTTGTGGGGCTCTGACCAGGTTCTGTTACCCAGAATCCTTTGCAAACCTCAAACTTTGGCTAAAAAAAACACATTTTCCTCAAATTTTGGTGACAGAAAGTTCTGAAATCAGAGAGGAGCCACAAATTTCCTTCCACCCAGCGTTCCCCCAAGTCTCCCGATAAAAATGATACCTCACTTGTGTGGGTAGGCCTAGCGCCCGCGACAGGAAATGCCCCAAAACGCAACGTGGACCCATCACATTTTTTGAAAGAAAACAGAGGTGTTTTTTGCAAACGTGCCTACCTGTAGATTTTGGCCTCTAGCTCAGCCGGCACCTAGGGAACCCTACCAAACCTGTGCATTTTTTAAAACTAGAGACCTAGGGGAATCCAAGATCGGGTGACTTGTGGGGCTCTGACCAGGTTCTGTTACCCAAAATCCTTTGCAAAACGCATAATTTGGCAAAAAAAACACGTTTTCCTCACATTTTGGTGACAGAAAGTTCTGGAATCAGAGAGGAGCCACAAATTTCCCTCCATCCAGCGTTCCCCCAAGTCTCCCGATAAAAATGATACCTCACTTGTGTGGGTAGGCCTAGCGCCTGCGACAGGAAATGCCTCAAAACACAACGTGGACCCATCACATTTTTTTAAAGAAAACAGAGGTGTTTTTTGCAAACGTGCCTACCTGTAGATTTTGGCCTCTAGCTCAGCCGGCATCTAGGGAAACCTACCAAACCTGTGCATTTTTTAAAACTAGAGACCTAGGGGAATTGAAGATCGGGTGACTTGTGGGGCTCTGACCAGGTTCTGTTACCCAAAATCCTTTGCAAACCGCAAAATTTGGCTAAAAAAACACGTTTTCCTCATATTTTGGTGACAGAAAGTTCTGGAACCAGAGAGGAGCCACAGATTTCCCTCCATCCAGCGTTCCCCCAAGTCTCCCGATAAAAATGATACCTCACTTGTGTGGGTAGGCCTAGCGCCCGCGACAGGAAATGGCCCAAAACACAACGTGGACACATCACATTTTTTAATAGAAAACATTGCCTACCTGTGGATTTTGGCCTCTAGCTCAGCCGGCACCTGGGGAAACCTAGCAAACCAGCGCATTTTTTAACACTAGAAACCCAGGGGAATCCAAGATGGGGTGACTTGTGGGGCTCTGACCAGGTTCTGTTACCCAGAATCCTTTGCAAACCTCAAACTTTGGCTAAAAAAACACATTTTGCTCAAATTTTGGTGACAGAAAGTTCTGAAATCAGAGAGGAGCCACAAATTTCCTTCCACCCAGCGTTCCCCCAAGTCTCCCGATAAAAATGATACCTCACTTGTGTGGGTAGGCCTAGCGCCCGCGACAGGAAATGCCCCAAAACGCAACGTGGACCCATCACATTTTTTGAAAGAAAACAGAGGTGTTTTTTGCAAACGTGCCTACCTGTAGATTTTGGCCTCTAGCTCAGCCGGCACCTAGGTAAACCTACCAAACCTGTGCATTTTTTTAAACTAGAGACCTAGGGGAATCCAAGATCGGGTGACTTTCTGGGGCTCTGACAAGGTTCTGTTACCCAAAATCCTTTGCAAACCGCAAAATTTGGCTAAAAAAACATGTTTTCCTCACATTTTGGTGACAGAAAGTTCTGGAACCAGAGAGGAGCCACAAATTTCCCTCAATCCAGCGTTCCCCCAAGTCTCCCGATAAAAATGATACCTCACTTGTGTGGGTAGGCCTAGCGCCCGCGACAGGAAATGGCCCAAAACACAACGTGGACACATCACATTTTTTCGTAGAAAACAGTGCCTACCTGTGGATTTTGGCCTCTAGCTCAGCCGGCACCTGGGGAAACCTAGCAAACCAGCGCATTTTTTAAAACTAGAAACCCAGGGGAATCCAAGATGGGGTGACTTGTGGGGCTCTGACCAGGTTCTGTTACCCAGAATCCTTTGCAAACCTCAAACTTTGGCTAAAAAAACACATTTTCCTCAAATTTTGGTGAGAGAAAGTTCTGAAATCAGAGAGGAGCCACAAATTTCCTTCCACCCAGCGTTCCCCCAAGTCTCCCGATAAAAATGATACCTCACTTGTGTGGGTAGGCCTAGCGCCCGCGACAGGAAATGCCCCAAAACGCAACGTGGACCCATCACATTTTTTGAAAGAAAACAGAGGTGTTTTTTGCAAACGTGCCTACCTCTAGATTTTGGCATCTAGCTCAGCCGGCACCCAGGGAAACCGACCAAACCTGTGCATTTTTTAAAACTAGAGACATAGGGGAATCCAAGATCGGGTGACTTGTGGGGCTCTGACCAGGTTCTGTTACCCAACATCCTTTGCAAAACGCATAATTTGGCAATAAAAACACGTTTTCCTCACATTTTGGTGACAGAAAGTTCTGGAATCAGAGAGGAGCCACAAATTTCCCTCCATCCAGCGTTCCCCCAAGTCTCCCGATAAAAATGATACCTCACTTGTGTGGGTAGGCCTAGCGCCAGTGACAGGAAATGCCTCAAAACGCAACGTGGACCCATCACATTTTTTTAAAGAAAACAGAGGTGTTTTTTGCAAACGTGCCTACCTGTAGATTTTGGCCTCTAGCTCAGCCGGCATCTAGGGAAACCTACCAAACCTGTGCATTTTTTTAAACTAGAGACCTAGGGGAATCCAAGATCGGGTGACTTTCTGGGGCTCTGACCAGGTTCTGTTACCCAAAATCCTTTGCAAACCGCAAAATTTGGCTAAAAAAACACGTTTTCCTCATATTTTGGTGACAGAAAGTTCTGGAACCAGAGAGGAGCCACATATTTCCCTCCATCCAGCGTTCCCCCAAGTCTCCCGATAAAAATGATACTTCACTTGTGTGGGTAGGCCTAGCGCCCGCGACAGGAAATGGCCCAAAACACAACGTGGACACATCACATTTTTTCATAGAAAACAGTGCCTACCTGTGGATTTTGGCCTCTAGCTCAGCCGGCACCTGGGGAAACCTAGCAAACCAGCGCATTTTTTAAAACTAGAAACCCAGGGGAATCCAAGATGGGGTGACTTGTGGGGCTCTGACCAGGTTCTGTTACCCAGAATCCTTTGCAAACCTCAAACTTTGGCTAAAAAAAACACATTTTCCTCAAATTTTGGTGACAGAAAGTTCTGAAATCAGAGAGGAGCCACAAATTTCCTTCCACCCAGCGTTCCCCCAAGTCTCCCGATAAAAATGATACCTCACTTGTGTGGGTAGGCCTAGCGCCCGCGACAGGAAATGCCCCAAAACGCAACGTGGACCCATCACATTTTTTGAAAGAAAACAGAGGTGTTTTTTGCAAACGTGCCTACCTGTAGATTTTGGCCTCTAGCTCAGCCGGCACCTAGGGAACCCTACCAAACCTGTGCATTTTTTAAAACTAGAGACCTAGGGGAATCCAAGATCGGGTGACTTGTGGGGCTCTGACCAGGTTCTGTTACCCAAAATCCTTTGCAAAACGCATAATTTGGCAAAAAAAACACGTTTTCCTCACATTTTGGTGACAGAAAGTTCTGGAATCAGAGAGGAGCCACAAATTTCCCTCCATCCAGCGTTCCCCCAAGTCTCCCGATAAAAATGATACCTCACTTGTGTGGGTAGGCCTAGCGCCTGCGACAGGAAATGCCTCAAAACGCAACGTGGACCCATCACATTTTTTTAAAGAAAACAGAGGTGTTTTTTGCAAACGTGCCTACCTGTAGATTTTGGCCTCTAGCTCAGCCGGCATCTAGGGAAACCTACCAAACCTGTGCATTTTTTAAAACTAGAGACCTAGGGGAATTGAAGATCGGGTGACTTGTGGGGCTCTGACCAGGTTCTGTTACCCAAAATCCTTTGCAAACCGCAAAATTTGGCTAAAAAAACACGTTTTCCTCATATTTTGGTGACAGAAAGTTCTGGAACCAGAGAGGAGCCACAGATTTCCCTCCATCCAGCGTTCCCCCAAGTCTCCCGATAAAAATGATACCTCACTTGTGTGGGTAGGCCTAGCGCCCGCGACAGGAAATGGCCCAAAACACAACGTGGACACATCACATTTTTTCATAGAAAACATTGCCTACCTGTGGATTTTGGCCTCTAGCTCAGCCGGCACCTGGGGAAACCTAGCAAACCAGCGCATTTTTTAACACTAGAAACCCAGGGGAATCCAAGATGGGGTGACTTGTGGGGCTCTGACCAGGTTCTGTTACCCAGAATCCTTTGCAAACCTCAAACTTTGGCTAAAAAAACACATTTTCCTCAAATTTTGGTGACAGAAAGTTCTGAAATCAGAGAGGAGCCACAAATTTCCTTCCACCCAGCGTTCCCCCAAGTCTCCCGATAAAAATGATACCTCACTTGTGTGGGTAGGCCTAGCGCCCGCGACAGGAAATGCCCCAAAACGCAACGTGGACCCATCACATTTTTTGAAAGAAAACAGAGGTGTTTTTTGCAAACGTGCCTACCTGTAGATTTTGGCCTCTAGCTCAGCCGGCACCTAGGTAAACCTACCAAACCTGTGCATTTTTTTAAACTAGAGACCTAGGGGAATCCAAGATCGGGTGACTTTCTGGGGCTCTGACAAGGTTCTGTTACCCAAAATCCTTTGCAAACCGCAAAATTTGGCTAAAAAAACATGTTTTCCTCACATTTTGGTGACAGAAAGTTCTGGAACCAGAGAGGAGCCACAAATTTCCCTCAATCCAGCGTTCCCCCAAGTCTCCCGATAAAAATGATACCTCACTTGTGTGGGTAGGCCTAGCGCCCGCGACAGGAAATGGCCCAAAACACAACGTGGACACATCACATTTTTTCGTAGAAAACAGTGCCTACCTGTGGATTTTGGCCTCTAGCTCAGCCGGCACCTGGGGAAACCTAGCAAACCAGCGCATTTTTTAAAACTAGAAACCCAGGGGAATCCAAGATGGGGTGACTTGTGGGGCTCTGACCAGGTTCTGTTACCCAGAATCCTTTGCAAACCTCAAACTTTGGCTAAAAAAACACATTTTCCTCAAATTTTGGTGAGAGAAAGTTCTGAAATCAGAGAGGAGCCACAAATTTCCTTCCACCCAGCGTTCCCCCAAGACTCCCGATAAAAATGATACCTCACTTGTGTGGGTAGGCCTAGCGCCCGCGACAGGAAATGCCCCAAAACGCAACGTGGACCCATCACATTTTTTGAAAGAAAACAGAGGTGTTTTTTGCAAACGTGCCTACCTCTAGATTTTGGCATCTAGCTCAGCCGGCACCCAGGGAAACCGACCAAACCTGTGCATTTTTTAAAACTAGAGACATAGGGGAATCCAAGATCGGGTGACTTGTGGGGCTCTGACCAGGTTCTGTTACCCAACATCCTTTGCAAAACGCATAATTTGGCAATAAAAACACGTTTTCCTCACATTTTGGTGACAGAAAGTTCTGGAATCAGAGAGGAGCCACAAATTTCCCTCCATCCAGCGTTCCCCCAAGTCTCCCGATAAAAATGATACCTCACTTGTGTGGGTAGGCCTAGCGCCAGTGACAGGAAATGCCTCAAAACGCAACGTGGACCCATCACATTTTTTTAAAGAAAACAGAGGTGTTTTTTGCAAACGTGCCTACCTGTAGATTTTGGCCTCTAGCTCAGCCGGCATCTAGGGAAACCTACCAAACCTGTGCATTTTTTTAAACTAGAGACCTAGGGGAATCCAAGATCGGGTGACTTTCTGGGGCTCTGACCAGGTTCTGTTACCCAAAATCCTTTGCAAACCGCAAAATTTGGCTAAAAAAACACGTTTTCCTCACATTTTGGTGACAGAAAGTTCTGGAACCAGAGAGGAGCCACAAATTTCCCTCCATCCAGCGTTCCCCCAAGTCTCCCGATAAAAATGATACCTCACTTGTGTGGGTAGGCCTAGCGCCCGCGACAGGAAATGGCCCAAAACACAACGTGGACACATCACATTTTTTCATAGAAAACAGTGCCTACCTGTGGATTTTGGCCTCTAGCTCAGCCGGCACCTGGGGAAACCTAGCAAACCAGCGCATTTTTTAAAACTAGAAACCCAGGGGAATCCAAGATGGGGTGACTTGTGGGGCTCTGACCAGGTTCTGTTACCCAGAATCCTTTGCAAACCTCAAACTTTGGCTAAAAAAACACATTTTCCTCAAATTTTGGTGAGAGAAAGTTCTGAAATCAGAGAGGAGCCACAAATTTCCTTCCACCCAGCGTTCCCCCAAGTCTCCCGATAAAAATGATACCTCACTTGTGTGGGTAGGCCTAGTGCCCGCGACAGGAAATGCCCCAAAACGCAACGTGGACCCATCACATTTTTTGAAAGAAAACAGAGGTGTTTTTTGCAAACGTGCCTACCTGTAGATTTTGGCCTCTAGCTCAGCCGGCACCTAGGGAAACCTACCAAACCTGTGCATTTTTTAAAACTAGAGACCTAGGGGAATCCAAGATCGGGTGACTTGTGGGGCTCTGACCAGGTTCTGTTACCCAAAATCCTTTGCAAAACGCATAATTTGGCAAAAAAAACACGTTTTCCTCACATTTTGGTGACAGAAAGTTCTGGAATCAGAGAGGAGCCACAAATTTCCCTCCATCCAGCGTTCCCCCAAGTCTCCCGATAAAAATGATACCTCACTTCTGTGGGTAGGCCTAGCGCCCGCGACAGGAAATGCCCCAAAACGCAACGTGGACCCATCACATTTTTTCATAGAAAACAGAGGTGTTTTTTGCAAACGTGCCTACCTGTAGATTTTGGCCTCTAGCTCAGCCGGCAACTAGGGAAACCTACCAAACCTGTGCATTTTTTAAAACTAGAGACCTAGGGGAATCCAAGATCGGGTGACTTTTGGGGCTCTGACCAGGTTCTGTTACCCAAAATCCTTTGCAAACCGCAAAATTTCGCTAAAAAAACAAGTTTTCCTCATATTTTGGTGACAGAAAGTTCTGGAACCAGAGAGGATCCACATATTTCCCTCCATCCAGCGTTCCCCCAAGTCTCCCGATAAAAATGATACCTCACTTGTGTGGGTAGGCCTAGCGCCCGCGACAGGAAATGCCCCAAAACGCAACGTGGACCCATCACATTTTTTGAAAGAAAACAGAGGTGTTATTTGCAAACGTGCCTACCTGTAGATTTTGGCCTCTAGCTCAACCGGCACCTAGGGAAACCTACCAAACCTGTGCATTTTTTAAAACTAGAGACCTAGGGGAATCCAAGATGGGGTGACTTGTGGGGCTCTGACCAGGTTCTGTTACCCAGAATCCTTTGCAAACCTCAAACTTTGGCTAAAAAAACACATTTTCCTCAAATTTTGGTGAGAGAAAGTTCTGAAATCAGAGAGGAGCCACAAATTTCCTTCCACCCAGCGTTCCCCCAAGTCTCCCGATAAAAATGATACCTCACTTGTGTGGGTAGGCCTAGCGCCCGCGACAGGAAATGCCCCAAAACGCAACGTGGACCCATCACATTTTTTGAAAGAAAACAGAGGTGTTTTTTGCAAACGTGCCTACCTCTAGATTTTGGCCTCTAGCTCAGCCGGCACCTAGGGAAACCTACCAAACCTGTGCATTTTTTTAAACTAGAGACCTAGGGGAATCCAAGATCGGGTGACTTGTGGGGCTCTGACCAGGTTCTGTTACCCAACATCCTTTGCAAACCGCAAAATTTGGCTAAAAAAACACGTTTTCCTCATATTTTGGTGACAGAAAGTTCTGGAACCAGAGAAGAGCCACAAATTTCCCTCCATCCAGCGTTCCCCCAAGTCTCCCGATAAAAATGATACCTCACTTGTGTGGGTAGGCCTAGCGCCCGTGACAGGAAATGGCCCAAAACACAACGTGGACACATCACATTTTTTCATAGAAAACATTGCCTACCTGTGGATTTTGGCCTCTAGCTCAGCCGGCACCTGGGGAAACCTAGCAAACCAGCGCATTTTTTAACACTAGAAACCCAGGGGAATCCAAGATGGGGTGACTTGTGGGGCTCTGACCAGGTTCTGTTACCCAGAATCCTTTGCAAACCTCAAACTTTGGCTAAAAAAACACATTTTCCTCAAATTTTGGTGACAGAAAGTTCTGAAATCAGAGAAGAGCCACAAATTTCCTTCCACCCAGCGTTCCCCCAAGTCTCCCGATAAAAATGATACCTCACTTGTGTGGGTAGGCCTAGCGCCCGCGACAGAAAATGCCCCAAAACGCAACATGGACCCATCACATTTTTTGAAAGAAAACAGAGGTGTTTTTTGCAAACGTGCCTACCTGTAGATTTTGGCCTCTAGCTCAGCCGGCACCTAGGTAAACCTACCAAACCTGTGCATTTTTTTAAACTAGAGACCTAGGGGAATCCAAGATCGGGTGACTTTCTGGGGCTCTGACCAGGTTCTGTTACCCAAAATCCTTTGCAAACCGCAAAATTTGGCTAAAAAAACACGTTTTCCTCATATTTTGGTGACAGAAAGTTCTGGAACCAGAGAGGAGCCACATATTTCCCTCCATCCAGCGTTCCCCCAAGTCTCCCGATAAAAATGATACTTCACTTGTGTGGGTAGGCCTAGCGCCCGCGACAGGAAATGGCCCAAAACACAACGTGGACACATCACATTTTTTCATAGAAAACAGTGCCTACCTGTGGATTTTGGCCTCTAGCTCAGCCGGCACCTGGGGAAACCTAGCAAACCATCGCATTTTTTAAAACTAGAAACCCAGGGGAATCCAAGATGGGGTGACTTGTGGGGCTCTGACCAGGTTCTGTTACCCAGAATCCTTTGCAAACCTCAAACTTTGGCTAAAAAAAACACATTTTCCTCATATTTTGGTGACAGAAAGTTCTGAAATCAGAGAGGAGCCACAAATTTCCTTCCACCCAGCGTTCCCCCAAGTCTCCCGATAAAAATGATACCTCACTTGTGTGGGTAGGCCTAGCGCCCGCGACAGGAAATGCCCCAAAACGCAACGTGGACCCATCACATTTTTTGAAAGAAAACAGAGGTGTTTTTTGCAAACGTGCCTACCTGTAGATTTTGGCCTCTAGCTCAGCCGGCACCTAGGGAAACCTACCAAACCTGTGCATTTTTTAAAACTAGAGACCTAGGGGAATCCAAGATCGGGTGACTTGTGGGGCTCTGACCAGGTTCTGTTACCCAAAATCCTTTGCAAAACGCATAATTTGGCAAAAAAAACACGTTTTCCTCACATTTTGGTGACAGAAAGTTCTGGAATCAGAGAGGAGCCACAAATTTCCCTCCATCCAGCGTTCCCCCAAGTCTCCCGATAAAAATGATACCTCACTTGTGTGGGTAGGCCTAGCGCCTGCGACAGGAAATGCCTCAAAACGCAACGTGGACCCATCACATTTTTTTAAAGAAAACAGAGGTGTTTTTTGCAAACGTGCCTACCTGTAGATTTTGGCCTCTAGCTCAGCCGGCATCTAGGGAAACCTACCAAACCTGTGCATTTTTTAAAACTAGAGACCTAGGGGAATTGAAGATCGGGTGACTTGTGGGGCTCTGACCAGGTTCTGTTACCCAAAATCCTTTGCAAACCGCAAAATTTGGCTAAAAAAACACGTTTTCCTCATATTTTGGTGACAGAAAGTTCTGGAACCAGAGAGGAGCCACAGATTTCCCTCCATCCAGCGTTCCCCCAAGTCTCCCGATAAAAATGATACCTCACTTGTGTGGGTAGGCCTAGCGCCCGCGACAGGAAATGGCCCAAAACACAACGTGGACACATCACATTTTTTCATAGAAAACATTGCCTACCTGTGGATTTTGGCCTCTAGCTCAGCCGGCACCTGGGGAAACCTAGCAAACCAGCGCATTTTTTAACACTAGAAACCCAGGGGAATCCAAGATGGGGTGACTTGTGGGGCTCTGACCAGGTTCTGTTACCCAGAATCCTTTGCAAACCTCAAACTTTGGCTAAAAAAACACATTTTGCTCAAATTTTGGTGACAGAAAGTTCTGAAATCAGAGAGGAGCCACAAATTTCCTTCCACCCAGCGTTCCCCCAAGTCTCCCGATAAAAATGATACCTCACTTGTGTGGGTAGGCCTAGCGCCAGTGACAGGAAATGCCTCAAAACGCAACGTGGACCCATCACATTTTTTTAAAGAAAACAGAGGTGTTTTTTGCAAACGTGCCTACCTGTAGATTTTGGCCTCTAGCTCAGCCGGCACCTAGGGAAACCTACCAAACCTGTGCATTTTTTTAAAACTAGAGACCTAGGGGAATCCAAGATCGGGTGACTTGTGGGGCTCTGACCAGGTTCTGTTACCCAAAATCCTTTGCAAAACGCATAATTTGGCAAAAAAAACACGTTTTCCTCACATTTTGGTGACAGAAAGTTCTGGAATCAGAGAGGAGCCACAAATTTCCCTCCATCCAGCGTTCCCCCAAGTCTCCCGATAAAAATGATACCTCACTTGTGTGGGTAGGCCTAGCGCCTGCGACAGGAAATGCCTCAAAACGCAACGTGGACCCATCACATTTTTTTAAAGAAAACAGAGGTGTTTTTTGCAAACGTGCCTACCTGTAGATTTTGGCCTCTAGCTCAGCCGGCATCTAGGGAAACCTACCAAACCTGTGCATTTTTTAAAACTAGAGACCTAGGGGAATTGAAGATCGGGTGACTTGTGGGGCTCTGACCAGGTTCTGTTACCCAAAATCCTTTGCAAACCGCAAAATTTGGCTAAAAAAACACGTTTTCCTCATATTTTGGTGACAGAAAGTTCTGGAACCAGAGAGGAGCCACAGATTTCCCTCCATCCAGCGTTCCCCCAAGTCTCCCGATAAAAATGATACCTCACTTGTGTGGGTAGGCCTAGCGCCCGCGACAGGAAATGGCCCAAAACACAACGTGGACACATCACATTTTTTCATAGAAAACATTGCCTACCTGTGGATTTTGGCCTCTAGCTCAGCCGGCACCTGGGGAAACCTAGCAAACCAGCGCATTTTTTAACACTAGAAACCCAGGGGAATCCAAGATGGGGTGACTTGTGGGGCTCTGACCAGGTTCTGTTACCCAGAATCCTTTGCAAACCTCAAACTTTGGCTAAAAAAACACATTTTGCTCAAATTTTGGTGACAGAAAGTTCTGAAATCAGAGAGGAGCCACAAATTTCCTTCCACCCAGCGTTCCCCCAAGTCTCCCGATAAAAATGATACCTCACTTGTGTGGGTAGGCCTAGCGCCCGCGACAGGAAATGCCCCAAAACGCAACGTGGACCCATCACATTTTTTGAAAGAAAACAGAGGTGTTTTTTGCAAACGTGCCTACCTGTAGATTTTGGCCTCTAGCTCAGCCGGCACCTAGGTAAACCTACCAAACCTGTGCATTTTTTTAAACTAGAGACCTAGGGGAATCCAAGATCGGGTGACTTTCTGGGGCTCTGACAAGGTTCTGTTACCCAAAATCCTTTGCAAACCGCAAAATTTGGCTAAAAAAACATGTTTTCCTCACATTTTGGTGACAGAAAGTTCTGGAACCAGAGAGGAGCCACAAATTTCCCTCAATCCAGCGTTCCCCCAAGTCTCCCGATAAAAATGATACCTCACTTGTGTGGGTAGGCCTAGCGCCCGCGACAGGAAATGGCCCAAAACACAACGTGGACACATCACATTTTTTCGTAGAAAACAGTGCCTACCTGTGGATTTTGGCCTCTAGCTCAGCCGGCACCTGGGGAAACCTAGCAAACCAGCGCATTTTTTAAAACTAGAAACCCAGGGGAATCCAAGATGGGGTGACTTGTGGGGCTCTGACCAGGTTCTGGTACCCAGATTCCTTTGCAAACCTCAAACTTTGGCTAAAAAAACACATTTTCCTCAAATTTTGGTGAGAGAAAGTTCTGAAATCAGAGAGGAGCCACAAATTTCCTTCCACCCAGCGTTCCCCCAAGTCTCCCGATAAAAATGATACCTCACTTGTGTGGGTAGGCCTAGCGCCCGCGACAGGAAATGCCCCAAAACGCAACGTGGACCCATCACATTTTTTGAAAGAAAACAGAGGTGTTTTTTGCAAACGTGCCTACCTCTAGATTTTGGCATCTAGCTCAGCCGGCACCCAGGGAAACCTACCAAACCTGTGCATTTTTTAAAACTAGAGACATAGGGGAATCCAAGATCGGGTGACTTGTGGGGCTCTGACCAGGTTCTGTTACCCAACATCCTTTGCAAAACGCATAATTTGGCAATAAAAACACGTTTTCCTCACATTTTGGTGACAGAAAGTTCTGGAATCAGAGAGGAGCCACAAATTTCCCTCCATCCAGCGTTCCCCCAAGTCTCCCGATAAAAATGATACCTCACTTGTGTGGGTAGGCCTAGCGCCAGTGACAGGAAATGCCTCAAAACGCAACGTGGACCCATCACATTTTTTTAAAGAAAACAGAGGTGTTTTTTGCAAACGTGCCTACCTGTAGATTTTGGCCTCTAGCTCAGCCGGCATCTAGGGAAACCTACCAAACCTGTGCATTTTTTAAAACTAGAGACCTAGGGGAATCGAAGATCGGGTGACTTGTGGGGCTCTGACCAGGTTCTGTTACCCAAAATCCTTTGCAAACCGCAAAATTTGGCTAAAAAAACACGTTTTCCTCATATTTTGGTGACAGAAAGTTCTGGAACCAGAGAGGAGCCACAGATTTCCCTCCATCCAGCGTTCCCCCAACTCTCCCGATAAAAATGATACCTCACTTGTGTGGGTAGGCCTAGCGCCCGCGACAGGAAATGGCCCAAAACACAACGTGGACACATCACATTTTTTCATAGAAAACATTGCCTACCTGTGGATTTTGGCCTCTAGCTCAGCCGGCACCTGGGGAAACCTAGCAAACCAGTGCATTTTTTAACACTAGAAACCCAGGGGAATCCAAGATGGGGTGACTTGTGGGGCTCTGACCAGGTTCTGTTACCCAGAATCCTTTGCAAACCTCAAACTTTGGCTAAAAAAACACATTTTCCTCAAATTTTGGTGACAGAAAGTTCTGAAATCAGAGAGGAGCCACAAATTTCCTTCCACCCAGCGTTCCCCCAAGTCTCCCGATAAAAATGATACCTCACTTGTGTGGGTAGGCCTAGCGCCCGCGACAGGAAATGCCCCAAAACGCAACGTGGACCCATCAAATTTTTTTAAAGAAAACAGAGGTGTTTTTTGCAAACGTGCCTACCTGTAGATTTTGGCCTCTAGCTCAGCCGGCACCTAGGTAAACCTACCAAACCTGTGCATTTTTTTAAACTAGAGACCTAGGGGAATCCAAGATCGGGTGACTTTCTGGGGCTCTGACCAGGTTCTGTTACCCAAAATCCTTTGCAAACCGCAAAATTTGGCTAAAAAAACACGTTTTCCTCACATTTTGGTGACAGAAAGTTCTGGAACCAGAGAGGAGCCACAAATTTCCCTCCATCCAGCGTTCCCCCAAGTCTCCCGATAAAAATGATACCTCACTTGTGTGGGTAGGCCTAGCGCCCGCGACAGGAAATGGCCCAAAACACAACGTGGACACATCACATTTTTTCATAGAAAACAGTGCCTACCTGTGGATTTTGGCCTCTAGCTCAGCCGGCACCTGGGGAAACCTAGCAAACCAGCGCATTTTTTAACACTAGAAACCCAGGGGAATCCAAGATGGGGTGACTTGTGGAGCTCTGACCAGGTTCTGTTACCCAGAATCCTTTGCAAACCTCAAACTTTGGCTAAAAAAACACATTTTCCTCAAATTTTGGTGACAGAAAGTTCTGAAATCAGAGAGGAGCCACAAATTTCCTTCCACCCAGCGTTCCCCCAAGTCTCCCGATAAACATTATACCTCACTTGTGTGGGTAGGCCTAGCGCCCGCGACAGGAAATGCCCCAAAACGCAACGTGGACCCATCACATTTTTTGAAAGAAAACAGAGGTGTTTTTTGAAAACGTGCCTACCTGTAGATTTTGGCCTCTAGCTCAGCCGGCATCTAGGGAAACCTACCAAACCTGTGCATTTTTTAAAACTAGAGACCTAGGGGAATCAAAGATCGGGTGACTTGTGGGGCTCTGACCAGGTTCTGTTACCCAAAATCCTTTGCAAACCGCAAAATTTCGCTAAAAAAACAAGTTTTCCTCATATTTTGGTGACAGAAAGTTCTGGAACCAGAGAGGATCCACATATTTCCCTCCATCCAGCTTTCCCCCAAGTCTCCCAATAAAAATGATACCTCACTTGTGTGGGTAGGCCTAGCGCCCGCGACAGGAAATGCCCCAAAACGCAACGTGGACCCATCACATTTTTTTAAAGAAAACAGAGGTGTTTTTTGCAAACGTGCCTACCTGTAGATTTTGGCCTCTAGCTCAGCCGGCACCTAGGGAAACCTACCAAACCTGTGCATTTTTTAAAATTAGAGACCTAGGGGAATCCAAGATCGGGTGACTTGTGGGGCTCTGACCAGGTTCTGTTACCCAAAATCCTTTGCAAACCGCAAAATTTGGCTAAAAAAACACGTTTTCCTCATATTTTGGTGACAGAAAGTTCTGGAACCAGAGAGGAGCCACAAATTTCCCTCCATCCAGCGTTCCCCCAAGTCTCCCGATAAAAATGATACCTCACTTGTGTGGGTAGGCCTAGCGCCCGCGACAGGAAATGGCCCAAAACACAACGTGGACACATCACATTTTTTCATAGAAAACAGTGCCTACCTGTGGATTTTGGCCTCTAGCTCAGCCGGCACCTGGGGAAACCTAGCAAACCAGCGCATTTTTTAAAACTAGAAACCCAGGGGAATCCAAGATGGGGTGACTTGTGGGGCTCTGACCAGGTTCTGTTACCCAGAATCCTTTGCAAACCTCAAACTTTGGCTAAAAAAACACATTTTCCTCAAATTTTGGTGAGAGAAAGTTCTGAAATCAGAGAGGAGCCACAAATTTCCTTACACTCAGCGTTCCCCCAAGTCTCCCGATAAAAATGATACCTCACTTGTGTGGGTAGGCCTAGCGCCCGCGACAGGAAATGCCCCAAAACGCAACGTGGACCCATCACATTTTTTGAAAGAAAACAGAGGTGTTTTTTGCCAACGTGCCTACCTGTAGATTTTGGCCTCTAGCTCAGCCGGCACCTAGGGAAACCTACCAAACCTGTGCATTTTTTAAAACTAGAGACCTAGGGGAATCCAAGATCGGGTGACTTGTGGGGCTCTGACCAGGTTATGTTACCCAACATCCTTTGCAAACCGCAAAATTTGGCTAAAAAAACACGTTTTCCTCATATTTTGGTGACAGAAAGTTCTTGAACCAGAGAAGAGCCTCAAATTTCCCTCCATCCAGCGTTCCCCCAAGTCTCCCGATAAAAATGATACCTCACTTGTGTGGGTAGGCCTAGCGCCCGCGACAGGAAATGCCCCAAAACGCAACGTGGACCCATCACATTTTTTCATAGAAAACAGAGGTGTTTTTTGCAAACATGCCTACCTGTAGATTTTGGCCTCTAGCTCAGCCGGCATCTAGGGAAACCTACCAAACCTGTGCATTTTTTAAAACTAGAGACCTAGGGGAATCCAAGATCGGGTGACTTTTGGGGCTCTGACCAGGTTCTGTTATCCAAAATCCTTTGCAAACCGCAAAATTTCGCAAAAAAAACAAGTTTTCCTCATATTTTGGTGACAGAAAGTTCTGGAACCAGAGAGGATCCACATATTTCCCTCCATCCAGCGTTCCCCCAAGTCTCCCGATAAAAATGATACCTCACTTGTGTGGGTAGGCCTAGCACCCGCGACAGGAAATGCCCCAAAACGCAACGTGGACCCATCACATTTTTTGAAAGAAAACAGAGGTGTTTTTTGCAAACGTGCCTACCTGTAGATTTTGGCCTCTAGCTCAACCGGCACCTAGGGAAACCTACCAAACTTGTGCATTTTTTAAAACTAGAGACCTAGGGGAATCCAAGATCGGGTGACTTGTGGGGCTGTGACCAGGTTCTGTTACCCAAAATCCTTTGCAAACCGCAAAATTTGGCTAAAAAAACACGTTTTCCTCATATTTTGGTGACAGAAAGTTCTGGAACCAGAGAGGAGCCACAAATTTCCCTCCATCCAGCGTTCCCCCAAGTCTCCCGATAAAAATGGTACCTCACTTGTGTGGGTAGGCCTAGCGCCCGCGACAGGAAATGGCCCAAAACACAACGTGGACACATCACATTTTTTCATAGAAAACAGTGCCTACCTGTGGATTTTGGCCTCTAGCTCAGCCGGCACCTGGGGAAACCTAGCAAACCAGCGCATTTTTTAAAACTAGAAACCCAGGGGAATCCAAGATGGGGTGACTTGTGGGGCTCTGACCAGGTTCTGTTACCCAGAATCCTTTGCAAACCTCAAACTTTGGCTAAAAAAACACATTTTCCTCAAATTTTGGTGAGAGAAAGTTCTGAAATCAGAGAGGAGCCACAAATTTCCTTCCACCCAGCGTTCCCCCAAGTCTCCCGATAAAAATGATACCTCACTTGTGTGGGTAGGCCTAGTGCCCGCGACAGGAAATGCCCCAAAACGCAACGTGGACCCATCACATTTTTTGAAAGAAAACAGAGGTGTTTTTTGCAAACGTGCCTACCTGTAGATTTTGGCCTCTAGCTCAGCCGGCACCTAGGGAAACCTACCAAACCTGTGCATTTTTTAAAACTAGAGACCTAGGGGAATCCAAGATCGGGTGACTTGTGGGGCTCTGACCAGGTTCTGTTACCCAAAATCCTTTGCAAAACGCATAATTTGGCAAAAAAAACACGTTTTCCTCACATTTTGGTGACAGAAAGTTCTGGAATCAGAGAGGAGCCACAAATTTCCCTCCATCCAGCGTTCCCCCAAGTCTCCCGATAAAAATGATACCTCACTTCTGTGGGTAGGCCTAGCGCCCGCGACAGGAAATGCCCCAAAACGCAACGTGGACCCATCACATTTTTTCATAGAAAACAGAGGTGTTTTTTGCAAACGTGCCTACCTGTAGATTTTGGCCTCTAGCTCAGCCGGCAACTAGGGAAACCTACCAAACCTGTGCATTTTTTAAAACTAGAGACCTAGGGGAATCCAAGATCGGGTGACTTTTGGGGCTCTGACCAGGTTCTGTTACCCAAAATCCTTTGCAAACCGCAAAATTTCGCTAAAAAAACAAGTTTTCCTCATATTTTGGTGACAGAAAGTTCTGGAACCAGAGAGGATCCACATATTTCCCTCCATCCAGCGTTCCCCCAAGTCTCCCGATAAAAATGATACCTCACTTGTGTGGGTAGGCCTAGCGCCCGCGACAGGAAATGCCCCAAAACGCAACGTGGACCCATCACATTTTTTGAAAGAAAACAGAGGTGTTATTTGCAAACGTGCCTACCTGTAGATTTTGGCCTCTAGCTCAACCGGCACCTAGGGAAACCTACCAAACCTGTGCATTTTTTAAAACTAGAGACCTAGGGGAATCCAAGATGGGGTGACTTGTGGGGCTCTGACCAGGTTCTGTTACCCAGAATCCTTTGCAAACCTCAAACTTTGGCTAAAAAAACACATTTTCCTCAAATTTTGGTGAGAGAAAGTTCTGAAATCAGAGAGGAGCCACAAATTTCCTTCCACCCAGCGTTCCCCCAAGTCTCCCGATAAAAATGATACCTCACTTGTGTGGGTAGGCCTAGCGCCCGCGACAGGAAATGCCCCAAAACGCAACGTGGACCCATCACATTTTTTGAAAGAAAACAGAGGTGTTTTTTGCAAACGTGCCTACCTCTAGATTTTGGCCTCTAGCTCAGCCGGCACCTAGGGAAACCTACCAAACCTGTGCATTTTTTTAAACTAGAGACCTAGGGGAATCCAAGATCGGGTGACTTGTGGGGCTCTGACCAGGTTCTGTTACCCAACATCCTTTGCAAACCGCAAAATTTGGCTAAAAAAACACGTTTTCCTCATATTTTGGTGACAGAAAGTTCTGGAACCAGAGAAGAGCCACAAATTTCCCTCCATCCAGCGTTCCCCCAAGTCTCCCGATAAAAATGATACCTCACTTGTGTGGGTAGGCCTAGCGCCCGTGACAGGAAATGGCCCAAAACACAACGTGGACACATCACATTTTTTCATAGAAAACATTGCCTACCTGTGGATTTTGGCCTCTAGCTCAGCCGGCACCTGGGGAAACCTAGCAAACCAGCGCATTTTTTAACACTAGAAACCCAGGGGAATCCAAGATGGGGTGACTTGTGGGGCTCTGACCAGGTTCTGTTACCCAGAATCCTTTGCAAACCTCAAACTTTGGCTAAAAAAACACATTTTCCTCAAATTTTGGTGACAGAAAGTTCTGAAATCAGAGAAGAGCCACAAATTTCCTTCCACCCAGCGTTCCCCCAAGTCTCCCGATAAAAATGATACCTCACTTGTGTGGGTAGGCCTAGCGCCCGCGACAGAAAATGCCCCAAAACGCAACATGGACCCATCACATTTTTTGAAAGAAAACAGAGGTGTTTTTTGCAAACGTGCCTACCTGTAGATTTTGGCCTCTAGCTCAGCCGGCACCTAGGTAAACCTACCAAACCTGTGCATTTTTTTAAACTAGAGACCTAGGGGAATCCAAGATCGGGTGACTTTCTGGGGCTCTGACCAGGTTCTGTTACCCAAAATCCTTTGCAAACCGCAAAATTTGGCTAAAAAAACACGTTTTCCTCATATTTTGGTGACAGAAAGTTCTGGAACCAGAGAGGAGCCACATATTTCCCTCCATCCAGCGTTCCCCCAAGTCTCCCGATAAAAATGATACTTCACTTGTGTGGGTAGGCCTAGCGCCCGCGACAGGAAATGGCCCAAAACACAACGTGGACACATCACATTTTTTCATAGAAAACAGTGCCTACCTGTGGATTTTGGCCTCTAGCTCAGCCGGCACCTGGGGAAACCTAGCAAACCATCGCATTTTTTAAAACTAGAAACCCAGGGGAATCCAAGATGGGGTGACTTGTGGGGCTCTGACCAGGTTCTGTTACCCAGAATCCTTTGCAAACCTCAAACTTTGGCTAAAAAAAACACATTTTCCTCATATTTTGGTGACAGAAAGTTCTGAAATCAGAGAGGAGCCACAAATTTCCTTCCACCCAGCGTTCCCCCAAGTCTCCCGATAAAAATGATACCTCACTTGTGTGGGTAGGCCTAGCGCCCGCGACAGGAAATGCCCCAAAACGCAACGTGGACCCATCACATTTTTTGAAAGAAAACAGAGGTGTTTTTTGCAAACGTGCCTACCTGTAGATTTTGGCCTCTAGCTCAGCCGGCACCTAGGGAAACCTACCAAACCTGTGCATTTTTTAAAACTAGAGACCTAGGGGAATCCAAGATCGGGTGACTTGTGGGGCTCTGACCAGGTTCTGTTACCCAAAATCCTTTGCAAAACGCATAATTTGGCAAAAAAAACACGTTTTCCTCACATTTTGGTGACAGAAAGTTCTGGAATCAGAGAGGAGCCACAAATTTCCCTCCATCCAGCGTTCCCCCAAGTCTCCCGATAAAAATGATACCTCACTTGTGTGGGTAGGCCTAGCGCCTGCGACAGGAAATGCCTCAAAACGCAACGTGGACCCATCACATTTTTTTAAAGAAAACAGAGGTGTTTTTTGCAAACGTGCCTACCTGTAGATTTTGGCCTCTAGCTCAGCCGGCATCTAGGGAAACCTACCAAACCTGTGCATTTTTTAAAACTAGAGACCTAGGGGAATTGAAGATCGGGTGACTTGTGGGGCTCTGACCAGGTTCTGTTACCCAAAATCCTTTGCAAACCGCAAAATTTGGCTAAAAAAACACGTTTTCCTCATATTTTGGTGACAGAAAGTTCTGGAACCAGAGAGGAGCCACAGATTTCCCTCCATCCAGCGTTCCCCC
This sequence comes from Pleurodeles waltl, assembly GCF_031143425.1. NCBI lineage: Eukaryota > Metazoa > Chordata > Amphibia > Caudata > Salamandridae > Pleurodeles > Pleurodeles waltl. The sequence goes on along the minus strand of NC_090449.1, from coordinate 478,730,373 downwards.
AAGTCTCCCGATAAAAATGATACCTCACTTGTGTGGGTAGGCCTAGCGCCCGCGACAGGAAATGGCCCAAAACACAACGTGGACACATCACATTTTTTCATAGAAAACATTGCCTACCTGTGGATTTTGGCCTCTAGCTCAGCCGGCACCTGGGGAAACCTAGCAAACCAGCGCATTTTTTAACACTAGAAACCCAGGGGAATCCAAGATGGGGTGACTTGTGGGGCTCTGACCAGGTTCTGTTACCCAGAATCCTTTGCAAACCTCAAACTTTGGCTAAAAAAACACATTTTGCTCAAATTTTGGTGACAGAAAGTTCTGAAATCAGAGAGGAGCCACAAATTTCCTTCCACCCAGCGTTCCCCCAAGTCTCCCGATAAAAATGATACCTCACTTGTGTGGGTAGGCCTAGCGCCAGTGACAGGAAATGCCTCAAAACGCAACGTGGACCCATCACATTTTTTTAAAGAAAACAGAGGTGTTTTTTGCAAACGTGCCTACCTGTAGATTTTGGCCTCTAGCTCAGCCGGCACCTAGGGAAACCTACCAAACCTGTGCATTTTTTTAAAACTAGAGACCTAGGGGAATCCAAGATCGGGTGACTTGTGGGGCTCTGACCAGGTTCTGTTACCCAAAATCCTTTGCAAAACGCATAATTTGGCAAAAAAAACACGTTTTCCTCACATTTTGGTGACAGAAAGTTCTGGAATCAGAGAGGAGCCACAAATTTCCCTCCATCCAGCGTTCCCCCAAGTCTCCCGATAAAAATGATACCTCACTTGTGTGGGTAGGCCTAGCGCCTGCGACAGGAAATGCCTCAAAACGCAACGTGGACCCATCACATTTTTTTAAAGAAAACAGAGGTGTTTTTTGCAAACGTGCCTACCTGTAGATTTTGGCCTCTAGCTCAGCCGGCATCTAGGGAAACCTACCAAACCTGTGCATTTTTTAAAACTAGAGACCTAGGGGAATTGAAGATCGGGTGACTTGTGGGGCTCTGACCAGGTTCTGTTACCCAAAATCCTTTGCAAACCGCAAAATTTGGCTAAAAAAACACGTTTTCCTCATATTTTGGTGACAGAAAGTTCTGGAACCAGAGAGGAGCCACAGATTTCCCTCCATCCAGCGTTCCCCCAAGTCTCCCGATAAAAATGATACCTCACTTGTGTGGGTAGGCCTAGCGCCCGCGACAGGAAATGGCCCAAAACACAACGTGGACACATCACATTTTTTCATAGAAAACATTGCCTACCTGTGGATTTTGGCCTCTAGCTCAGCCGGCACCTGGGGAAACCTAGCAAACCAGCGCATTTTTTAACACTAGAAACCCAGGGGAATCCAAGATGGGGTGACTTGTGGGGCTCTGACCAGGTTCTGTTACCCAGAATCCTTTGCAAACCTCAAACTTTGGCTAAAAAAACACATTTTGCTCAAATTTTGGTGACAGAAAGTTCTGAAATCAGAGAGGAGCCACAAATTTCCTTCCACCCAGCGTTCCCCCAAGTCTCCCGATAAAAATGATACCTCACTTGTGTGGGTAGGCCTAGCGCCCGCGACAGGAAATGCCCCAAAACGCAACGTGGACCCATCACATTTTTTGAAAGAAAACAGAGGTGTTTTTTGCAAACGTGCCTACCTGTAGATTTTGGCCTCTAGCTCAGCCGGCACCTAGGTAAACCTACCAAACCTGTGCATTTTTTTAAACTAGAGACCTAGGGGAATCCAAGATCGGGTGACTTTCTGGGGCTCTGACAAGGTTCTGTTACCCAAAATCCTTTGCAAACCGCAAAATTTGGCTAAAAAAACATGTTTTCCTCACATTTTGGTGACAGAAAGTTCTGGAACCAGAGAGGAGCCACAAATTTCCCTCAATCCAGCGTTCCCCCAAGTCTCCCGATAAAAATGATACCTCACTTGTGTGGGTAGGCCTAGCGCCCGCGACAGGAAATGGCCCAAAACACAACGTGGACACATCACATTTTTTCGTAGAAAACAGTGCCTACCTGTGGATTTTGGCCTCTAGCTCAGCCGGCACCTGGGGAAACCTAGCAAACCAGCGCATTTTTTAAAACTAGAAACCCAGGGGAATCCAAGATGGGGTGACTTGTGGGGCTCTGACCAGGTTCTGGTACCCAGATTCCTTTGCAAACCTCAAACTTTGGCTAAAAAAACACATTTTCCTCAAATTTTGGTGAGAGAAAGTTCTGAAATCAGAGAGGAGCCACAAATTTCCTTCCACCCAGCGTTCCCCCAAGTCTCCCGATAAAAATGATACCTCACTTGTGTGGGTAGGCCTAGCGCCCGCGACAGGAAATGCCCCAAAACGCAACGTGGACCCATCACATTTTTTGAAAGAAAACAGAGGTGTTTTTTGCAAACGTGCCTACCTCTAGATTTTGGCATCTAGCTCAGCCGGCACCCAGGGAAACCTACCAAACCTGTGCATTTTTTAAAACTAGAGACATAGGGGAATCCAAGATCGGGTGACTTGTGGGGCTCTGACCAGGTTCTGTTACCCAACATCCTTTGCAAAACGCATAATTTGGCAATAAAAACACGTTTTCCTCACATTTTGGTGACAGAAAGTTCTGGAATCAGAGAGGAGCCACAAATTTCCCTCCATCCAGCGTTCCCCCAAGTCTCCCGATAAAAATGATACCTCACTTGTGTGGGTAGGCCTAGCGCCAGTGACAGGAAATGCCTCAAAACGCAACGTGGACCCATCACATTTTTTTAAAGAAAACAGAGGTGTTTTTTGCAAACGTGCCTACCTGTAGATTTTGGCCTCTAGCTCAGCCGGCATCTAGGGAAACCTACCAAACCTGTGCATTTTTTAAAACTAGAGACCTAGGGGAATCGAAGATCGGGTGACTTGTGGGGCTCTGACCAGGTTCTGTTACCCAAAATCCTTTGCAAACCGCAAAATTTGGCTAAAAAAACACGTTTTCCTCATATTTTGGTGACAGAAAGTTCTGGAACCAGAGAGGAGCCACAGATTTCCCTCCATCCAGCGTTCCCCCAACTCTCCCGATAAAAATGATACCTCACTTGTGTGGGTAGGCCTAGCGCCCGCGACAGGAAATGGCCCAAAACACAACGTGGACACATCACATTTTTTCATAGAAAACATTGCCTACCTGTGGATTTTGGCCTCTAGCTCAGCCGGCACCTGGGGAAACCTAGCAAACCAGTGCATTTTTTAACACTAGAAACCCAGGGGAATCCAAGATGGGGTGACTTGTGGGGCTCTGACCAGGTTCTGTTACCCAGAATCCTTTGCAAACCTCAAACTTTGGCTAAAAAAACACATTTTCCTCAAATTTTGGTGACAGAAAGTTCTGAAATCAGAGAGGAGCCACAAATTTCCTTCCACCCAGCGTTCCCCCAAGTCTCCCGATAAAAATGATACCTCACTTGTGTGGGTAGGCCTAGCGCCCGCGACAGGAAATGCCCCAAAACGCAACGTGGACCCATCAAATTTTTTTAAAGAAAACAGAGGTGTTTTTTGCAAACGTGCCTACCTGTAGATTTTGGCCTCTAGCTCAGCCGGCACCTAGGTAAACCTACCAAACCTGTGCATTTTTTTAAACTAGAGACCTAGGGGAATCCAAGATCGGGTGACTTTCTGGGGCTCTGACCAGGTTCTGTTACCCAAAATCCTTTGCAAACCGCAAAATTTGGCTAAAAAAACACGTTTTCCTCACATTTTGGTGACAGAAAGTTCTGGAACCAGAGAGGAGCCACAAATTTCCCTCCATCCAGCGTTCCCCCAAGTCTCCCGATAAAAATGATACCTCACTTGTGTGGGTAGGCCTAGCGCCCGCGACAGGAAATGGCCCAAAACACAACGTGGACACATCACATTTTTTCATAGAAAACAGTGCCTACCTGTGGATTTTGGCCTCTAGCTCAGCCGGCACCTGGGGAAACCTAGCAAACCAGCGCATTTTTTAACACTAGAAACCCAGGGGAATCCAAGATGGGGTGACTTGTGGAGCTCTGACCAGGTTCTGTTACCCAGAATCCTTTGCAAACCTCAAACTTTGGCTAAAAAAACACATTTTCCTCAAATTTTGGTGACAGAAAGTTCTGAAATCAGAGAGGAGCCACAAATTTCCTTCCACCCAGCGTTCCCCCAAGTCTCCCGATAAACATTATACCTCACTTGTGTGGGTAGGCCTAGCGCCCGCGACAGGAAATGCCCCAAAACGCAACGTGGACCCATCACATTTTTTGAAAGAAAACAGAGGTGTTTTTTGAAAACGTGCCTACCTGTAGATTTTGGCCTCTAGCTCAGCCGGCATCTAGGGAAACCTACCAAACCTGTGCATTTTTTAAAACTAGAGACCTAGGGGAATCAAAGATCGGGTGACTTGTGGGGCTCTGACCAGGTTCTGTTACCCAAAATCCTTTGCAAACCGCAAAATTTCGCTAAAAAAACAAGTTTTCCTCATATTTTGGTGACAGAAAGTTCTGGAACCAGAGAGGATCCACATATTTCCCTCCATCCAGCTTTCCCCCAAGTCTCCCAATAAAAATGATACCTCACTTGTGTGGGTAGGCCTAGCGCCCGCGACAGGAAATGCCCCAAAACGCAACGTGGACCCATCACATTTTTTTAAAGAAAACAGAGGTGTTTTTTGCAAACGTGCCTACCTGTAGATTTTGGCCTCTAGCTCAGCCGGCACCTAGGGAAACCTACCAAACCTGTGCATTTTTTAAAATTAGAGACCTAGGGGAATCCAAGATCGGGTGACTTGTGGGGCTCTGACCAGGTTCTGTTACCCAAAATCCTTTGCAAACCGCAAAATTTGGCTAAAAAAACACGTTTTCCTCATATTTTGGTGACAGAAAGTTCTGGAACCAGAGAGGAGCCACAAATTTCCCTCCATCCAGCGTTCCCCCAAGTCTCCCGATAAAAATGATACCTCACTTGTGTGGGTAGGCCTAGCGCCCGCGACAGGAAATGGCCCAAAACACAACGTGGACACATCACATTTTTTCATAGAAAACAGTGCCTACCTGTGGATTTTGGCCTCTAGCTCAGCCGGCACCTGGGGAAACCTAGCAAACCAGCGCATTTTTTAAAACTAGAAACCCAGGGGAATCCAAGATGGGGTGACTTGTGGGGCTCTGACCAGGTTCTGTTACCCAGAATCCTTTGCAAACCTCAAACTTTGGCTAAAAAAACACATTTTCCTCAAATTTTGGTGAGAGAAAGTTCTGAAATCAGAGAGGAGCCACAAATTTCCTTACACTCAGCGTTCCCCCAAGTCTCCCGATAAAAATGATACCTCACTTGTGTGGGTAGGCCTAGCGCCCGCGACAGGAAATGCCCCAAAACGCAACGTGGACCCATCACATTTTTTGAAAGAAAACAGAGGTGTTTTTTGCCAACGTGCCTACCTGTAGATTTTGGCCTCTAGCTCAGCCGGCACCTAGGGAAACCTACCAAACCTGTGCATTTTTTAAAACTAGAGACCTAGGGGAATCCAAGATCGGGTGACTTGTGGGGCTCTGACCAGGTTATGTTACCCAACATCCTTTGCAAACCGCAAAATTTGGCTAAAAAAACACGTTTTCCTCATATTTTGGTGACAGAAAGTTCTTGAACCAGAGAAGAGCCTCAAATTTCCCTCCATCCAGCGTTCCCCCAAGTCTCCCGATAAAAATGATACCTCACTTGTGTGGGTAGGCCTAGCGCCCGCGACAGGAAATGCCCCAAAACGCAACGTGGACCCATCACATTTTTTCATAGAAAACAGAGGTGTTTTTTGCAAACATGCCTACCTGTAGATTTTGGCCTCTAGCTCAGCCGGCATCTAGGGAAACCTACCAAACCTGTGCATTTTTTAAAACTAGAGACCTAGGGGAATCCAAGATCGGGTGACTTTTGGGGCTCTGACCAGGTTCTGTTATCCAAAATCCTTTGCAAACCGCAAAATTTCGCAAAAAAAACAAGTTTTCCTCATATTTTGGTGACAGAAAGTTCTGGAACCAGAGAGGATCCACATATTTCCCTCCATCCAGCGTTCCCCCAAGTCTCCCGATAAAAATGATACCTCACTTGTGTGGGTAGGCCTAGCACCCGCGACAGGAAATGCCCCAAAACGCAACGTGGACCCATCACATTTTTTGAAAGAAAACAGAGGTGTTTTTTGCAAACGTGCCTACCTGTAGATTTTGGCCTCTAGCTCAACCGGCACCTAGGGAAACCTACCAAACTTGTGCATTTTTTAAAACTAGAGACCTAGGGGAATCCAAGATCGGGTGACTTGTGGGGCTGTGACCAGGTTCTGTTACCCAAAATCCTTTGCAAACCGCAAAATTTGGCTAAAAAAACACGTTTTCCTCATATTTTGGTGACAGAAAGTTCTGGAACCAGAGAGGAGCCACAAATTTCCCTCCATCCAGCGTTCCCCCAAGTCTCCCGATAAAAATGGTACCTCACTTGTGTGGGTAGGCCTAGCGCCCGCGACAGGAAATGGCCCAAAACACAACGTGGACACATCACATTTTTTCATAGAAAACAGTGCCTACCTGTGGATTTTGGCCTCTAGCTCAGCCGGCACCTGGGGAAACCTAGCAAACCAGCGCATTTTTTAAAACTAGAAACCCAGGGGAATCCAAGATGGGGTGACTTGTGGGGCTCTGACCAGGTTCTGTTACCCAGAATCCTTTGCAAACCTCAAACTTTGGCTAAAAAAACACATTTTCCTCAAATTGTGGTGAGAGAAAGTTCTGAAATCAGAGAGGAGCCACAAATTTCCTTCCACCCAGCGTTCCCCCAAGTCTCCCGATAAAAATGATACCTCACTTTAGTGGGTAGGCCTAGCGCCCGCGACAGGAAATGCCCCAAAACGCAACGTGGACCCATCACATTTTTGAAAGAAAACAGAGGTGTTTTTTGCAAACGTGCCTACCTGTAGATTTTGGCCTCTAGCTCAGCCGGCACCTAGGGAAACCTACCAAACCTGTGCATTTTTTTAAACTAGAGACCTAGGGGAATCCAAGATCGGGTGACTTGTGGGGCTCTGACCAGGTTCTGTTACCCAACATCCTTTGCAAACCGCAAAATTTGGCTAAAAAAACACGTTTTCCGCATATTTTGGTGACAGAAAGTTCTGGAACCAGAGAAGAGCCACAAATTTCCCTCCATCCAGCGTTCCCCCAAGTCTCCCGATAAAAATGATACCTCACTTGTGTGGGTAGGCCTATAGCCCGCGACAGGAAATGGCCCAAAACACAACGTGGACATATCACATTTTTTCATAGAAAACAGTGCCTACCTGTGGATTTTGGCCTCTAGCTCAGCCGGCACCTGGGGAAACCTAGCAAACCAGCGCATTTTTTAACACTAGAAACCCAGGGGAATCCAAGATGGGGTGACTTGTGGAGCTCTGACCAGGTTCTGTTACCCAGAATCCTTTGCAAACCTCAAACTTTGGCTAAAAAAACACATTTTCCTCAAATTTTGGTGACAGAAAGTTCTGAAATCAGAGAGGAGCCACAAATTTCCTTACACCCAGCGTTCCGCCAAGTCTCCCGATAAATATTATACCTCACTTGTGTGCGTAGGCCTAGCGCCCGCGACAGGAAATGCTCCAAAACGCAACGTGGACCCATCACATTTTTTGAAAGAAAACAGAGGTGTTTTTTGCAAACGTGCCTACCTGTAGATTTTGGCCTCTAGCTCAGCCGGCACCTAGGGAAACCTACCAAACCTGTGCATTTTTTAAAACTAGAGACCTAGGGGAATCCAAGATCGGGTGACTTGTGGGGCTCTGACCAGGTTCTGTTACCCAAAATCCTTTGCAAACCGCAAAATTTGGCAAAAAAAACATGTTTTCCTCACATTTTGGTGACAGAAAGTTCTGGAATCAGAGAGGAGCCACAAATTTCCCTCCATCCAGCGTTCCCCCAAGTCTCCCGATAAAAATGATACCTCACTTGTGTGGGTAGGCCTAGCGCCCGCGACAGGAAATGGCCCAAAACACAACGTGGACACATCACATTTTTTCATAGAAAACAGTGCCTACCTGTGGATTTTGGCCTCTAGCTCAGCCGGCACCTGGGGAAACCTAGCAAACCAGCGCATTTTTTAAAACTAGAAACCCAGGGGAATCCAAGATGGGGTGACTTGTGGGGCTCTGACCAGGTTCTGTTACCCAGAATCCTTTGCAAACCTCAAACTTTGGCTAAAAAAACACATTTTCCTCAAATTTTGGTGACAGAAAGTTCTGAAATCAGAGAGGAGCCACAAATTTCCTTCCACCCAGCGTTCCCCCAAGTCTCCCGATAAAAATGATACCTCACTTGTGTGGGTAGGCCTAGCGCCCGCGACATGAAATGCCCCAAAACGCAACGTGGACCCATCACATTTTTTGAAAGAAAACAGAGGTGTTTTTTGAAAACGTGCCTACCTGTAGATTTTGGCCTCTAGCTCAGCCGGCACCTAGGGAAACCTACCAAACCTGTGCATTTTGTAAAACTAGAGACCTAGGGGAATCCAAGATCGGGTGACTTGTGGGGCTCTGACCAGGTTCTGTTACCCAAAATCCTTTGCAAACCGCAAAATTCCGCTAAAAAAACACGTTTTCCTCATATTTTGGTGACAGAAAGTTCTGGAACCAGAGAGGAGCCACATATTTCCCTCCATCCAGCGTTCCCCCAAGTCTCCCGATAAAAATGATACCTCACTTGTGTGGGTAGGCCTAGCGCCCGCGACAGGAAATGCCCCAAAAAGCAACGTGGACCCATCACATTTTTTGAAAGAAAACAGAGGTGTTTTTTGCAAACGTGCCTACCTGTAGATTTTGGCCTCTAGCTCAGCCGGCACCTAGGGAAACCTACCAAACCTGTGCATTTTTTAAAACTAGAGACCTAGGGGAATCCAAGATCGGGTGACTTGTGGGGCTCTGACCAGGTTCTGTTACCCCAAATCCTTTGCAAACCGCAAAATTTGGCTAAAAAAACACGTTTTCCTCATATTTTGGTGACAGAAAGTTCTGGAACCAGAGAGGAGCCACATATTTCCCTCCATCCAGCGTTCCCCCAAGTCTCCCGATAAAAATGATACCTCACTTGTTTGGGTAGGCCTAGCGCCCGCGACAGGAAATGGCCCAAAACACAACGTGGACACATCACATTTTTTCAAGGAAAACAGTGCCTACCTGTGGATTTTGGCCTCTAGCTCAGCCGGCACCTGGGGAAACCGAGCAAACCAGCTCATTTTTTAAAACTAGAAACCCAGGGGAATCCAAGATGGGGTGACTTGTGGGGCTCAGACCAGGTTCTGTTACCCAGAATCCTTTGCAAACCTCAAACTTTGGCTAAAAAAAACACATTTTCCTCAAATTTTGGTGACAGAAAGTTCTGAAATCAGAGAGGAGCCACAAATTTCCTTCCACCCAGCGTTCCCCCAATTCTCCCGATAAAAATTATACCTCACTTGTGTGGGTAGGCCTAGCGCCCGCGACAGGAAATGCCCCAAAACGCAACGTGGACCCATCACATTTTTTGAAAGAAAACAGAGGTGTTTTTTGCAAACGTGCCTACCTGTAGATTTTGGCCTCTAGCTCAGCCGGCATCTAGGGAAACCTACCAAACCTGTGCATTTTTTAAAACTAGAGACCTAGGGAAATCCAAGATCGGGTGACTTTTGGGGCTCTGACCAGGTTCTGTTACCCAAAATCCTTTGCAAACCGCAAAATTTCGCTAAAAAAACAAGTTTTCCTCATATTTTGGTGACAGAAAGTTCTGGAACCAGAGAGGATCCACATGTTTCCCTCCATCCAGCGTTCCCCCAAGTCTCCCGATAAAAATGATACCTCACTTGTGTGGGTAGGCCTAGCGCCCGCGACAGGAAATGCCCCAAAACGCAACGTGGACCCATCACATTTTTTGAAAGAAAACAGAGGTGTTTTTTGCAAACGTGCCTACCTGTAGATTTTGGCCTCTAGCTCAGCCGGCACCTAGGGAAACCTACCAAACCTGTGCATTTTTTAAACTAAAAACCTAGGGGAATCCAAGATCGGGTGACTTGTGGGGCTCTGACCAGGTTCTGTTACCCAGAATCCTTTGCAAACCTCAAACTTTGGCTAAAAAAACACATTTTCCTCAAATTTTGGTGAGAGAAAGTTCTGAAATCAGAGAGGAGCCACAAATTTCCTTCCACCCAGCGTTCCCCCAAGTCTCCCGATAAAAATGATACCTCACTTGTGTGGGTAGGCCTAGCGCCCGCGACAGGAAATGGCCCAAAACACAACGTGGACACATCACATTTTTTCATAGAAAACAGTGCCTACCTGTGGATTTTGGCCTCTAGCTCAGCCGGCACCTGGGGAAACCTAGCAAACCAGCGCATTTTTTAAAACTAGAAACCCAGGGGAATCCAAGATGGGGTGACTTGTGGGGCTCTGACCAGGTTCTGTTACCCAGAATCCTTTGCAAACCTCAAACTTTGGCTAAAAAAACACATTTTCCTCAAATTTTGGTGAGAGAAAGTTCTGAAATCAGAGAGGAGCCACAAATTTCCTTACACCCAGCGTTCCCCCAAGTCTCCCGATAAAAATGATACCTCACTTGTGTGGGTAGGCCTAGCGCCCGCGACAGGAAATGTCCCAAAACGCAACGTGGACCCATCACATTTTTTGAAAGAAAACAGAGGTGTTTTTTGCAAACGTGCCTACCTGTAGATTTTGGCCTCTAGCTCAGCCGGCACCTAGGGAAACCTACCAAACCTGTGCATTTTTTAAAACTAGAGACCTAGGGGAATCCAAGATCGGGTGACTTGTGGGGCTCTGACCAGGTTCTGTTACCCAACATCCTTTGCAAACCGCAAAATTTGGCTAAAAAAACACGTTTTCCTCATATTTTGGTGACAGAAAGTTCTGGAACCAGAGAAGAGCCACAAATTTCCCTCCATCCAGCGTTCCCCCAAGTCTCCCGCTAAAAATGATACCTCACTTGTGTGGGTAGGCCTAGCGCCCGCGACAGGAAATGCCCCAAAACGCAACGTGGACCCATCACATTTTTTCATAGAAAACAGAGGTGTTTTTTGCAAACGTGCCTACCTGTAGATTTTGGCCTCTAGCTCAGCCGGCATCTAGGGAAACCTACCAAACCTGTGCATTTTTTAAAACTAGAGACCTAGGGGAATCCAAGATCGGGTGACTTTTGGGGCTCTGACCAGGTTCTGTTACCCAAAATCCTTTGCAAACCGCAAAATTTCGCTAAAAAAACAAGTTTTCCTCATATTTTGGTGACAGAAAGTTCTGGAACCAGAGAGGATCCACATATTTCCCTCCATCCAGCGTTCCCCCAAGTCTCCCGATAAAAATGATACCTCACTTGTGTGGGTAGGCCTAGCGCCCGCGACAGGAAATGCCCCAAAACGCAACGTGGACCCATCAAATTTTTTTAAAGAAAACAGAGGTGTTTTTTGCAAACGTGCCTACCTGTAGATTTTGGCCTCTAGTTCAACCGGCACCTAGGGAAACCTACCAAACCTGTGCATTTTTTAAAACTAGAGACCTAGGGGAATCCAAGATCGGGTGACTTGTGGGGCTCTGACCAGGTTCTGTTACCCAAAATCCTTTGCAAACCGCAAAATTTAGCTAAAAAAACACGTTTTCCTCATATTTTGGTGACAGAAAGTTCTGGAACCAGAGAGGAGCCACAAATTTCCCTCCATCCAGCGTTCCCCCAAGTCTCCCGATAAAAATGATACCTCACTTGTGTGGGTAGGCCTAGCGCCCGCGACAGGAAATGGCCCAAAACACAACGTGGACACATCACATTTTTTCATAGAAAACAGTGCCTACCTGTGGATTTTGGCCTCTAGCTCAGCCGGCACCTGGGGAAACCTAGCAAACCAGCGCATTTTTTAAAACTAGAAACCCAGGGGAATCCAAGATGGGGTGACTTGTGGGGCTCTGACCAGGTTCTGTTACCCAAAATCCTTTGCAAACCTCAAAATTTGGCTAAAAAAACACATTTTCCTCAAATTTTGGTGACAGAAAGTTCTGAAATCAGAGAGGAGCCACAAATTTCCCTCCATCCAGCGTTCCCCCAAGTCTCCCGATAAAAATGATACCTCACTTGTGTGGGTAGGCCTAGCGCCCGCGACAGGAAATGGCCCAAAACACAACGTGGACACATCACATTTTTTCATAGAAAACAGTGCCTACCTGTGGATTTTGGCCTCTAGCTCAGCCGGCATCTGGGGAAACCTAGCAAACCAGCGCATTTTTTAAAACTAGAAACCCAGGGGAATCCAAGATGGGGTGACTTGTGGGGCTCTGACCAGGTTCTGTTACCCAGAATCCTTTCCAAACCTCAAACTTTGGCTAAAAAAACACATTTTCCTCAAATTTTGGTGAGAGAAAGTTCTGAAATCAGAGAGGAGCCACAAATTTCCTTACACCCAGCGTTCCCCCAAGTCTCCCGATAAAAATGATACCTCACTTGTGTGGGTAGGCCTAGCGCCCGCGACAGGAAATGCCCCAAAACGCAACGTGGACTCATCACATTTTTTTAAAGAAAACAGAGGTGTTTTTTGCAAACGTGCCTACCTGTAGATTTTGGCCTCTAGCTCAGCCGGCACCTAGGGAAACCTACCAAACCTGTGCATTTTTTAAAACTAGAGACCTAGGGGAATCCAAGATCGGGTGACTTGTGGGGCTCTGACCAGGTTCTGTTACCCTACATCCTTTGCAAACCGCAAAATTTGGCTAAAAAAACACGTTTTCCTCATATTTTGGTGACAGAAAGTTCTGGAACCAGAGAAGAGCCACATATTTCCCTCCATCCAGCGTTCCCCCAAGTCTCCCGATAAAAATGATACCTCACTTGTGTGGGTAGGCCTAGCGCCCGCGACAGGAAATGCCCCAAAAGGCAACGTGGACCCATCACATTTTTTGAAAGAAAACAGAGGTGTTTTTTGCAAACGTGCCTACCTGTAGATTTTGGCCTCTAGCTCAGCCGGCATCTAGGGAAACCTACCAAACCTGTGCATTTTTTAAAACTAGAGACCTAGGGGAATCCAAGATCGGGTGACTTGTGGGGCTCTGACCAGGTTCTGTTACCCAAAATCCTTTGCAAACCGCAAAATTTGGCTAAAAAAACACGTTTTCCTCATATTTTGGTGACAGAAAGTTCTGGAACCAGAGAGGAGCCACAAATTTCCCTCCATCCAGCGTTCCCCCAAGTCTCCCGATAAAAATGATACCTCACTTGTGTGGGTAGGCTTAGCGCCCGCGACAGGAAATGGCCCAAAACACAACGTGGACACATCACATTTTTTCATAGAAAACAGTGCCTACCTGTGGATTTTGGCCCCTAGCTCAGCCGGCACCTGGGGAAACCTAGCAAACCAGCGCATTTTTTAAAACTAGAAACCCAGGGGAATCCAAGATGGGGTGACTTGTGGGGCTCTGACCAGGTTCTGTTACCCAGAATCCTTTGCAAACCTCAAACTTTGGCTAAAAAAACACATTTTCCTCAAATTTTGGTGAGAGAAAGTTCTGAAATCAGAGAGGAGCCACAAATTTCCTTCCACCCAGCGTTCCCCCAAGTCTCCCGATAAAAATTATACCTCACTTGTGTGGGTAGGCCTAGCGCCCGCGACAGGAAATGCCCCAAAACGCAACGTGGACCCATCACATTTTTTGAAAGAAAACAGAGGTGTTTTTTGCAAACGTGCCTACCTGTAGATTTTGGCCTCTAGCTCAGCCGGCACCTAGGGAAACCTACCAAACCTGTGCATTTTTTAAAACTAGAGACCTAGGGGAATCCAAGATCGGGTGACTTGTGGGGCTCTGACCAGGTTCTGTTACCCAACATCCTTTGCAAACCGCAAAATTTGGCTAAAAAAACACGTTTTCCTCATATTTTGGTGACAGAAAGTTCTGGAACCAGAGAAGAGCCACAAATTTCCCTCCATCCAGCGTTCCCCCAAGTCTCCCGATAAAAATGATACCTCACTTGTGTGGGTAGGCCTAGCGCCCGCGACAGGAAATGGCCCAAAACACAACGTGGACACATCACATTTTTTCATAGAAAACATTGCCTACCTGTGGATTTTGGCCTCTAGCTCAGCCGGCACCTGGGGAAACCTAGCAAACCAGCGCATTTTTTAACACTAGAAACCCAGGGGAATCCAAGATGGGGTGACTTGTGGGGCTCTGACCAGGTTCTGTTACCCAGAATCCTTTGCAAACCTCAAACTTTGGCTAAAAAAACACATTTTCCTCAAATTTTGGTGACAGAAAGTTCTGAAATCAGAGAGGAGCCACAAATTTCCTTACACCCAGCGTTCCCCCAAGTCTCCCGATAAAAATGATATCTCACTTGTGTGGGTAGGCCTAGCGCCCGCGACAGGAAATGCCCCAAAACGCAACGTGGACCCATCACATTTTTTGAAAGAAAACAGAGGTGTTTTTTGCAAACGTGCCTACCTGTAGATTTTGGCCTCTAGCTCAGCCGGCACCTAGGTAAACCTACCAAACCTGTGCATTTTTTTAAACTAGAGACCTAGGGGAATCCAAGATCGGGTGACTTTCTGGGGCTCTGACCAGGTTCTGTTACCCAAAATCCTTTGCAAACCGCAAAATTTGGCTAAAAAAACACGTTTTCCTCACATTTTGGTGACAGAAAGTTCTGGAACCAGAGAGGAGCCACAAATTTCCCTCCATCCAGCGTTCCCCCAAGTCTCCCGATAAAAATGATACCTCACTTGTGTGGGTAGGCCTAGCGCCCGCGACAGGAAATGGCCCAAAACACAACGTGGACACATCACATTTTTTCATAGAAAACAGTGCCTACCTGTGGATTTTGGCCTCTAGCTCAGCCGGCACCTGGGGAAACCTAGCAAACCAGCGCATTTTTTAACACTAGAAACCCAGGGGAATCCAAGATGGGGTGACTTGTGGGGCTCTGACCAGGTTCTGTTACCCAGAATCCTTTGCAAACCTCAAACTTTGGCCAAAAAAAAAACACATTTTCCTCACATTTTGGTGACAGAAAGTTCTGGAATCAGAGAGGAGCCACAAATTTCCTTCCACCCAGCGTTCCTCCAAGTCTCCCGATAAAAATGATACCTCACTTGTGTGGGTAGGCCTAGCGCCCGCAACAGGAAATGCCCCAAAACGCAACGTGGACCCATCACATTTTTTGAAAGAAAACAGAGGTGTTTTTTGCAAACGTGCCTACCTGTAGATTTTGGCCTCTAGCTCAGCCGGCACCTAGGTAAACCTACCAAACCTGTGCATTTTTTTAAACTAGAGACCTAGGGGAATCCAAGATCGGGTGACTTGTGGGGCTCTGACCAGGTTCTGTTACCCAAAATCCTTTGCAAAACGCAAAATTTGGCAAAAAAAACACGTTTTCCTCACATTTTGGTGACAGAAAGTTCTGGAATCAGAGAGGAGCCACAAATTTCCCTCAATCCAGCGTTCCCCCAAGTCTCCCGATAAAAATGATACCTCACTTGTGTGGGTAGGCCTAGCGCCCGCGACAGAAAATGGCCTAAAACACAACGTGGACACATCACATTTTTTCATAGAAAACAGTGCCTACCTGTGGATTTTGGCCTCTAGCTCAGCCGGCACCTGGGGAAACCTAGCAAACCAGCGCATTTTTTAAAACTAGAAACCCAGGGGAATCTAAGATGGGGTGACTTGTGGGGCTCTGACCAGGTTCTGTTACCCAGAATCCTTTGCAAACCTCAAACTTTGGCTAAAAAAACACATTTTCCTCAAATTTTGGTGACAGAAAGTTCTGAAATCAGAGAGGAGCCACAAATTTCCTTCCACCCAGCGTTCCCCCAAGTCTCCCGATAAACATTATACCTCACTTGTGTGGGTAGGCCTAGCGCCCGCAACAGGAAATGCCCCAAAACGCAACGTGGACCCATCACATTTTTTGAAAGAAAACAGAGGTGTTTTTTGCAAACGTGCCTACCTGTAGATTTTGGCCTCTAGCTCAGCCGGCACCTAGGGAAACCTACCAAACCTGTGCATTTTTTAAAACTAGAGACCTAGGGGAATCCAAGATCGGGTGACTTGTGGGGCTCTGACCAGGTTCTGTTACCCAAAATCCTTTGCAAACCGCACAATTTGGCAAAAAAAACATGTTTTCCTCACATTTTGGTGACAGAAAGTTCTGGAATCAGAGTGGAGCCACAAATTTCCCTCCATCCAGCGTTCCCCCAAGTCTCCCGATAAAAATGATACCTCACCTGTGTGTGGGTAGGCCTAGCGCCCGCGACAGGAAATGGCCCAAAACACAACGTGGACACATCACATTTTTTCATAGAAAACAGTGCCTACCTGTGGATTTTGGCCTCTAGCTCAGCCGGCACCTTGGGAAACCTAGCAAACCAGCGCATTTTTTAAAACTAGAAACCCAGGGGAATCCAAGATGGGGTGACTTGTGGGGCTCTGACCAGGTTCTGTTACCCAGAATCCTTTGCAAACCTCAAACTTTGGCTAAAAAAAACACATTTTCCTCAAATTTTGGTGACAGAAAGTTCTGAAATCAGAGAGGAGCCACAAATTTCCTTCCACCCAGCGTTCCCCCAAGTCTCCCGATAAAAATTATACCTCACTTGTGTGGGTAGGCCTAGCGCCCGCGACAGGAAATGCCCCAAAACGCAACGTGGACCCATCACATTTTTTGAAAGAAAACAGAGGTGTTTTTTGCAAACGTGCCTACCTGTAGATTTTGGCCTCTAGCTCAGCCGGCACCTAGGGAAACCTACCAAACCTGTGCATTTTTTAAAACTAGAGACCTAGGGGAATCCAAGATCGGGTGACTTGTGGGGCTCTGACCAGGTTCTGTTACCCAAAATCCTTTGCAAACCGCAAAATTTCGCTAAAAAAACACGTTTTCCTCATATTTTGGTGACAGAAAGTTCTGGAACAAGAGAGGAGCCACATATTTCCCTCCATCCAGCGTTCCCCCAAGTCTCCCGATAAAAATGATACCTCACTTGTGTGGGTAGGCCTAGCGCCCGTGACAGGAAATGCCCCAAAACGCAACGTGGACCCATCACATTTTTTGAAAGAAAACAGAGGTGTTTTTTGCAAACGTGCCTACCTGTAGATTTTGGCCTCTAGCTCAGCCGGCACCTAGGGAAACCTACCAAACCTGTGCATTTTTTAAAACTAGAGACCTAGGGGAATTGAAGATCGGGTGACTTGTGGGGCTCTGACCAGGTTCTGTTACCCAACATCCTTTGCAAACCGCAAAATTTGGCTAAAAAAACACGTTTTCCTCATATTTTGGTGACAGAAAGTTCTGGAACCAGAGAGGAGCCACAAATTTCCCTCCATCCAGCGTTCCCCCAAGTCTCCCGATAAAAATGATACCTCACTTGTGTGGGTAGGCCTAGCGCCCGCGACAGGAAATGGCCCAAAACACATCGTGGACACATCACACTTTTTCATAGAAAACAGTGCCTACGTGTGGATTTTGGCCTCTAGCTCAGCCGGCACCTGGGGAAACCTAGCAAACCAGCGCATTTTTTAACACTAGAAACCCAGGGGAATCCAAGATGGGGTGACTTGTGGGGCTCTGACCAGGTTCTGTTACCCAGAATCCTTTGCAAACCTCAAACTTTGGCTAAAAAAACACATTTTCCTCAAATTTTGGTGACAGAAAGTTCTGAAATCAGAGAGGAGCCACAAATTTCCTTCCACCCAGCGTTCCCCAAAGTCTCCCGATAAAAATGATACCTCACTTGTGTGGGTAGGCATAGCGCCCGCGACAGGAAATGCCCCAAAACGCAACGTGGACCCATCACATTTTTTGAAAGAAAACAGGTGTTTTTTGCAAACGTGCCTACCTGTAGATTTTGGCCTCTAGCTCAGCCGGCACCTAGGTAAACCTACCAAACCTGTGCATTTTTTTAAACTAGAGACCTAGGGGAATCCAAGATCGGGTGACTTGTGGGGCTCTGACCAGGTTCTGTTACCCAAAATCCTTTGCAAACCGCAAAATTTGGCTAAAAAAACACGTTTTCCTCACATTTTGGTGACAGAAAGTTCTGAAATCAGAGGCGAGCCACAAATTTCCCTCCATCCAGCGTTCCCCCAAGTCTCCCGATAAAAATGATACCTCACTTGTGTGGGTAGGCCTAGCGCCCGCAACAGGAAATGGCCCAAAACACAACGTGGACACATCACATTTTTTCATAGAAAACAGTGCCTACCTGTGGATTTTGGCCTCTAGCTCAGCCGGCACCTGGGGAAACCTAGCAAACCAGCGCATTTTTTAACACTAGAAACCCAGGGGAATCCAAGATGGGGTGACTTGTGGGGCTCTGACCAGGTTCTGTTACCCAGAATCCTTTGCAAACCTCAAACTTTGGCTAAAAAAAAACACATTTTCCTCAAATTTTGGTGACAGAACGTTCTGGAATCAGAGAGGAGCCACAAATTTCCTTCCACCCAGCGTTCCCCCAAGTCTCCCGATAAAAATGATACCTCACTTGTGTGGGTAGGCCTAGCGCCCGTGACAGGAAATGCCCCAAAACGCAACGTGGACCCATCACATTTTTTGAAAGAAAACAGAGGTGTTTTTTGCAAACGTGCCTACCTGTAGATTTTGGCCTCTAGCTCAGCCGGCACCTCGGTAAACCTACCAAACCTGTGCATTTTTTTAACTAGAGAGCTAGGGGAATCCAAGATCGGGTGACTTGTGGGGCTCTGACCAGGTTCTGTTACCCAAAATCCTTTGCAAAACGCAAAATTTGGCAAAAAAAACACTATTTCCTCACATTTTGGTGACAGAAAGTTCTGGAATCAGAGAGGAGCCACAAATTTCCCTCCATCCAGCGTTCCCCCAAGTCTCCCGATAAAAATGATACCTCACTTGTGTGGGTAGGCCTAGCGCCCGCGACAGGAAATGGCCCAAAACACAACGTGGACACATCACATTTTTTCATAGAAAACAGTGCCTACCTGTGGATTTTGGCCTCTAGCTTAGCCGGCACCTGGGGAAACCTAGCAAACCAGCGCATTTTTTAAAACTAGAAACCCAGGGGAATCCAAGATGGGGTGACTTGTGGGGCTCTGACCAGGTTCTGTTACCCAGAATCCTTTGCAAACCTCAAACTTTGGCTAAAAAAACACATTTTCCTCAAATTTTGGTGACAGAAAGTTCTGAAATCAGAGAGGAGCCACAAATTTCCTTCCACCCAGCGTTCCCCCAAGTCTCCCGATAAAAATTATACCTCACTTGTGTGGGTAGGCCTAGCGCCCGCGACAGGAAATGCCCCAAAACGCACCGTGGACCCATCACATTTTTTGAAAGAAAACAGAGGTGTTTTTTGCAAACGTGCCTACCAGTAGATTTTGGCCTCTAGCTCAGCAGGCACCTAGGGAAACCTACCAAACGTGTGCATTTTTTAAAACTAGAGACCTAGGGGAATCCAAGATCGGGTGACTTTTGGGGCTCTGACCAGGTTCTGTTACCCAAAATCCTTTGCAAACCGCAAAATTTTGCTAAAAAAACACGTTTTCCTCATATTTTGGTGACAGAAAGTTCTGGAACCAGAGAGGAGCCACAAATTTCCCTCCATCCAGCGTTCCCCCAAGTCTCCCGATAAAAATGATACCTCACTTGTGTGGGTAGGCCTTGCGCCCGCGACAGGAAGTGGCCCAAAACACAACGTGGACAGATCACATTTTTTCATAGAAAACAGTGCCTACCTGTGGATTTTGGCCTCTAGCTTAGCCGGCACCTGGGGAAACCTAGCAAACCAGCGCATTTTTTAAAACTAGAAACCCAGGGGAATCCAAGATGGGGTGACTTGTGGGGCTCTGACAAGGTTCTGTTACCCAGAATCCTTTGCAAACCTCAAATTTTGGCTAAAAAAACACATTTTCCTCAAATTTTGGAGACAGAAAGTTCTGAAATCAGAGAGGAGCCACAAATTTCCTTCCACCCAGCGTTCCCCCAAGTCTCCCGATAAAAATTATACCTCACTTGTGTGGGTAGGCCTAGCGCCCGCGACAGGAAATGCCCCAAAACGCAACGTGGACCCATCACATTTTTTTAAAGAAAACAGAGGTGTTTTTTGCAAACGTGCCTACCTGTAGATTTTGGCCTCTAGCTCATCCGGCACCTAGGGAAACCTACCAAACCTGTGCATTTTTTAAAACTAGAGACCTAGGGGAATCCAAGATCGGGTGACTTTTGAGGCTCTGACCAGGTTCTGTTACCCAAAATCCTTTGCAAACCGCAAAATTTTGCTAAAAAAACACGTTTTCCTCATATTTTGGTGACAGAAAGTTCTGGAACCAGAGAGGAGCCACAAATTTCCCTCCATCCAGCGTTCCCCCAAGTCTCCCGATAAAAATGATACCTCACTTGAGTGGGTAGGCCTAGCGCCCGCGACAGGAAATGGCCCAAAACACAACTTGGACACATCACATTTTTTCATAGAAAACAGTGCCAACCTGTGGATTTTGGCCTCTAGCTCAGCCGGCACCTGGGGAAACGTAGCAAAGCAGCGCATTTTTTAAAACTAGAAACCCAGGGGAATCCAAGATGGGGTGACTTGTGGGGCTCTGACCAGGTTCTGTTACCCAGAATCCTTTGCAAACCTCAAACTTTGGCTAAAAAAAACACGTTTTCCTCACATTTTGGTGACAGAAAGTTCTGAAATCAGAGGGGAGCCACAAATTTCCCTCCATCCAGCGTTCCCCCAAGTCTCCCGATAAAAATGATACCTCACTTGTGTGGGTAGGCCTAGCGCCCGCGTCAGGAAATGGCCCAAAACACAACGTGGACACATCACATTTTTTCATAGAAAACAGTGCCTACCTGTGGATTTTGGCCTCTAGCTCAGCCGGCACCTGGGGAAACCTAGCAAACCAGCGCATTTTTTAACACTAGAAACCCAGGGGAATCCAAGATGGGGTGACTTGTGGGGCTCTGAACAGGTTCTGTTACCCAGAATCCTTTGCAAACCTCAAACTTTGGCTAAAAAAAAAAACATTTTCCTCAAATTTTGGTGACAGAAAGTTCTGGAATCAGAGAGGAGCCACAAATTTCCTTCCACCCAGCGTTCCCCCAAGTCTCCCGATAAAAATGATACCTCACTTGTGTGGGTAGGCCTAGCGCCCGCGACAGGAAATGCCCCAAAACGCAACGTGGACCCATCACATTTTTTGAAAGAAAACAGAGGTGTTTTTTGCAAACGTACCTACCTGTAGATTTTGGCCTCTAGCTCAGCCGGCACCTCGGTAAACCTACCAAACCTGTGCATTTTTTTAAACTAGAGAGCTAGGGGAATCCAAGATCGGGTGACTTGTGGGGCTCTGACCAGGTTCTGTTACCCAAAATCCTTTGCAAACCGCAAAATTTGTCTAAAAAAACACGTTTTCCTCATATTTTGGTGACAGAAAGTTCTGGAACCAGAGATGAGCCACAAATGTCCCTCCATCCAGCGTTCCCCCAAGTCTCCCGATAAAAATGATACCTCACTTGTGTGGGTACGCCTAGCACCCGCGACAGGAAATGGCCCAAAACACAACGTGGACACATCACATTTTTTCATAGAAAACAGTGCCTACCTGTGGATTTTGGCCTCTAGCTCAGCCGGCACCTGGGGAAACCTAGCAAACCAGCGCATTTCTTAACACTAGAAACCCAGGGGAATCCAAGATGGGGTGACTTGTGGGGCTCTGACCAGGTTCTGTTACCCAGAATCCTTTGCAAACCTCAAACTTTGGCTAAAAAAATACATTTTCCTCAAATTTTGGTGGCAGAAAGTTCTGAAATCAGAGAGGAGCCACAAATTTCCTTCCACCCAGCGTTCCCCCAAGTCTCCCGATAAAAATGATACCTCACTTGTGTGGGTAGGCCTAGCGCCCGCGACAGGAAATGCCCCAAAACGCAACGTGGACCCATCACATTTTTTGAAAGAAAACAGAGGTGTTTTTTGCAAACGTGCCTACCTGTAGATTTTGGCCTCTAGCTCAGCCGGCACCTAGGGAAACCTACCAAACCTGTGCATTTTTTAAAACTAGAGACCTAGGGGAATCCAAGATCGGGTGACTTGTGGGGCTCTGACCAGGTTCTGTTACCCAACATCCTTTGCAAACCACAAAATTTGGCTAAAAAAACACGTTTTCCTCATATTTTGGTGACAGAAAGTTCTGGAACCAGAGAGGAGCCACAAATTTCCCTCCATCCAGCGTTCCCCCAAGTCTCCCGATAAAAATGATACCTCACTTGTGTGGGTAGGCCTAGCGCCCGCGACAGGAAATGGCCCAAAACACATTGTGGACACATCACACTTTTTCATAGAAAACAGTGCCTACGTGTGGATTTTGGCCTCTAGCTCAGCCGGCACCTGGGGAAACCTAGCAAACCAGCGCATTTGTTAACACTAGAAACCCAGGGGAATCCAAGATGGGGTGACTTGTGGGGCTCTGACCAGGTTCTGTTACCCAGAATCCTTTGCAAACCTCAAACTTTGGCTAAAAAAACACATTTTCCTCAAATTTTGGTGACAGAAAGTTCTGAAATCAGAGAGGAGCCACAAATTTCCTTCCACCCAGCGTTCCCCCAAGTCTCCCGATAAAAATGATACCTCACTTGTGTGGGTAGGCATAGCGCCCGCGACAGGAAATGCCCCAAAACGCAACGTGGACCCATCACATTTTTTGAAAGAAAACAGGTGTTTTTTGCAAACGTGCCTACCTGTAGATTTTGGCCTCTAGCTCAGCCGGCACCTAGGTAAACCTACCAAACCTGTGCATTTTTTTAAACTAGAGACGTAGGGGAATCCAAGATCGGGTGACTTTCTGGGGCTCTGACCAGGTTCTGTTACCCAAAATCCTTTGCAAACTGCAAAATTTGGCTAAAAAAACACGTTTTCTTCACATTTTGGTGACAGAAAGTTCTGAAATCAGAGGCGAGCCACAAATTTCCCTCCATCCAGCGTTCCCCCAAGTCTCCCGATAAAAATGATACCTCACTTGTGTGGGTAGGCCTAGCGCCCGCAACAGGAAATGGCCCAAAACACAACGTGGACACATCACATTTTTTCATAGAAAACAGTGCCTACCTGTGGATTTTGGCCTCTAGCTCAGCCGGCACCTGGGGAAACCTAGCAAACCAGCGCATTTTTTAACACTAGAAACCCAGGGGAATCCAAGATGGGGTGACTTGTGGGGCTCTGACCAGGTTCTGTTACCCAGAATCCTTTGCAAACCTCAAACTTTGGCTAAAAAAAAACACATTTTCCTCAAATTTTGGTGACAGAAAGTTCTAGAATCAGAGAGGAGCCACAAATTTCCTTCCACCCAGCGTTCCCCCAAGTCTCCCGATAAAAATGATACCTCACTTGTGTGGGTAGGCCTAGCGCCCGCGACAGGAAATGCCCCAAAACGCAACGTGGACCCATCACATTTTTTGAAAGAAAACAGAGGTGTTTTTTGCAAACGTGCCTACCTGTAGATTTTGGCCTCTAGCTCAGCCGGCACCTCGGTAAACCTACCAAACCTGTGCATTTTTTTAACTTGAGAGCTAGGGGAATCCAAGATCGGGTGACTTGTGGGGCTCTGACCAGGTTCTGTTACCCAAAATCCTTTGCAAAACGCAAAATTTGGCAAAAAAAACACGATTTCCTCACATTTTGGTGACAGAAAGTTCTGGAATCAGAGAGGAGCCACAAATTTCCCTCCATCCAGCGTTCCCCCAAGTCTCCCGATAAAAATGATACCTCACTTGTGTGGGTAGGCCTAGCGCCCGCGACAGGAAATGGCCCAAAACACAACGTGGACACATCACATTTTTTCATAGAAAACAGTGCCTACCTGTGGATTTTGGCCTCTAGCTTAGCCGGCACCTGGGTAAACCTAGCAAACCAGCGCATTTTTTAAAACTAGAAACCCAGGGGAATCCAAGATGGGGTGACTTGTGGGGCTCTGACCAGGTTCTGTTACCCAGAATCCTTTGCAAACCTCAAACTTTGGCTAAAAAAACAAGTCTTCCTCATATTTTGGTGACAGAAGGTTCTGGAACCAGAGAGGAGCCACAGATTTCCCTCCATCCAGCGTTCCCCCAAGTCTCCCGATAAAAATGATACCTCACTTGTGTGGGTAGGCCTAGCGCCCGCGACAGTAAATGCCCCAAAACGCACCGTGGACCCATCACATTTTTTGAAAGAAAACAGAGGTGTTTTTTGCAAACGTGCCTACCAGTAGATTTTGGCCTCTAGCTCAGCAGGCACCTAGGGAAACCTACCAAACGTGTGCATTTTTTAAAACTAGAGACCTAGGGGAATCCAAGATCGGGTGACTTTTGGGGCTCTGACCAGGTTCTGTTACCCAAAATCCTTTGCAAACCGCAAAATTTTGCTAAAAAAACACGTTTTCCTCATATTTTGGTGACAGAAAGTTCTGGAACCAGAGAGGAGCCACAAATTTCCCTCCATCCAGCGTTCCCCCAAGTCTCCCGATAAAAATGATACCTCACTTGTGTGGGTAGGCTTAGCGCCCGCGACAGGAAATGGCCCAAAACACAACGTGGACACATCACATTTTTTCATAGAAAACAGTGCCTACCTGTGGATTTTGGCCTCTAGCTCAGCCGGCACCTGGGGAAACGTAGCAAAGCAGCGCATTTTTTAAAACTAGAAACCCAGGGGAATCCAAGATGGGGTGACTTGTGGGGCTCTGTCCAGGTTCTGTTACCCAGAATCCTTTGCAAACCTCAAACTTTGGCTAAAAAAACACATTTTCCTCAAATTTTGGTGACAGAAAGTTCTGAAATCAGAGAGGAGCCACAAATTTCCTTCCACCCAGCGTTCCCCCAAGTCTCCCGATAAAAATTATACCTCACTTGTGTGGGTAGGCCTAGCTCCCGCGACAGGAAATGCCCCAAAACGCAACGTGGACCCATCACATTTTTTGAAAGAAAACAGAGGTGTTTTTTGCAAACGTGCCTACCTGTAGATTTTGGCCTCTAGCTCATCCGGCACCTAGGGAAACCTACCAAACCTGTGCATTTTTTAAAACTAGAGACCTAGGGGAATCCAAGATCGGGTGACTTGTGGGGCTCTGACCAGGTTCTGTTACCCAAAATCCTTTGCAAACCGCAACATTTGGCTAAAAAAACAAGTTTTCCTCATATTTTGGTGACAGAAGGTTCTGGAACCAGAGAGGAGCCACAGATTTCCCTCCATCCAGCGTTCCCCCAAGTCTCCCGATAAAAATGATACCTCACTTGTGTGGGTAGGCCTAGCGCCCGCGACAGTAAATGCCCCAAAACGCACCGTGGACCCATCACATTTTTTGAAAGAAAACAGAGGTGTTTTTTGCAAACGTGCATACCAGTAGATTTTGGCCTCTAGCTCAGCAGGCACCTAGGGAAACCTACCAAACGTGTGCATTTTTTAAAACTAGAGACCTAGGGGAATCCAAGATCGGGTGACTTTTGGGGCTCTGACCAGGTTCTGTTACCCAAAATCCTTTGCAAACCGCAAAATTTAGCTAAAAAAACACGTTTTCCTCATATTTTGGTGACAGAAAGTTCTGGAACCAGAGAGGAGCCACAAATTTCCCTCCATCCAGCGTTCCCCCAAGTCTCCCGATAAAAATGATACCTCACTTGTGTGGGTACGCCTAGCGCCCGCGACAGGAAATGGCCCAAAACACAACATGGACACATCACATTTTTTCATAGAAAACAGTGCCTACCTGTGGATTTTGGCCTCTAGCTCAGCCGGCACCTGGGGAAACGTAGCAAAGCAGCGCATTTTTTAAAACTAGAAACCCAGGGGAATCCAAGATGGGGTGACTTGTGGGGCTCTGACCAGGTTCTGTTACCCAGAATCCTTTGCAAACCTCAAACTTTGGCTAAAAAAAACACGTTTTCCTCACATTTTGGTGACAGAAAGTTCTGAAATCAGAGGGGAGCCACAAATTTCCCTCCATCCAGCGTTCCCCCAAGTCTCCCGATAAAAATGATACCTCACTTGTGTGGGTACGCCTAGCGCCCGCGACAGGAAATGGCCCAAAACACAACGTGGACACATCACATTTTTTCATAGAAAACAGTGCCTACCTGTGGATTTTGGCCTCTAGCTCAGCCGGCACCTGGGGAAACCTATCAAACCAGCGCATTTTTTAACACTAGAAACCCAGGGGAATCCAAGATGGGGTGACTTGTGGGGCTCTGACCAGGTTCTGTTACCCAGAATCCTTTGCAAACCTCAAACTTTGGCTGAAAAAAAACACATTTTCCTCAAATTTTGGTGACAGAAAGTTCTGGAATCAGAGAGGAGCCACAAATTTCCTTCCACCCAGCGTTCCCCCAAGTCTCCAGATAAAAATGATACCTCACTTGTGTGGGTAGGCCTAGCGCCCGCGACAGGAAATGCCCCAAAACGCAACGTGGACCCATCACATTTTTTGAAAGAAAACAGAGGTGTTTTTTGCAAACGTACCTACCTGTAGATTTTGGCCTCTAGCTCAGCCGGCACCTCGGTAAACCTACCAAACCTGTGCATTTTTTTAAACTAGAGAGCTAGGGGAATCCAAGATCGGGTGACTTGTGGGGCTCTGACCAGGTTCTGTTACCCAAAATCCTTTGCAAAACGCAAAATTTGGCAAAAAAAACACGATTTCCTCACATTTTGGTGATAGAAAGTTCTGGAATCAGAGAGGAGCCACAAATTTCCCTCCATCCAGCGTTCCCCCAAGTCTCCCGATAAAAATGATACCTCACTTGTGTGGGTAGGCCTAGCGCCCGCGACAGGAACTGGCCCAAAACACAACGTGGACACATCACATTTTTTCATAGAAAACAGTGCCTACCTGTGGATTTTGGCCTCTAGCTTAGCCGGCACCTGGGGAAACCTAGCAAACCAGCGCATTTTTTAAAACTAGAAACCCAGGGGAATCCAAGATGGGGTGACTTGTGGGGCTCTGACAAGGTTCTGTTACCCAGAATCCTTTGCAAACCTCAAACTTTGGCTAAAAAAACACATTTTCCTCAAATTTTGGTGACAGAAAGTTCTGAAATCAGAGAGGAGCCACAAATTTCCTTCCACCCAGCGTTCCCCCAAGTCTCCTGATAAAAATTATACCTCACTTGTGTGGGTAGGCCTAGCGCCCGCGACAGGAAATGCCCCAAAACGCAACGTGGACCCATCACATTTTTTGAAAGAAAACAGAGGTGTTTTTTGCAAACGTACCTACCTGTAGATTTTGGCCTCTAGCTCATCCGGCACCTAGGGAAACCTACCAAACCTGTGCATTTTTTTAACTAGAGACCTAGGGGAATCCAAGATCGGGTGACTTGTGGGGCTCTGACCAGGTTCTGTTACCCAAAATCCTTTGCAAACCGCAAAATTTGGCAAAAAAAACATGTTTTCCTCACTTTTTGGTGACAGAAAGTTCTGGAATCAGAGAGGAGCCACAAATTTCCCTCCATCCAGCGTTCCCCCAAGTCTCCCAATAAAAATGATACCTCACTTGTGTGGGTAGGCCTAGCGCCCGCGACAGGAAATGGCCCAAAACACAACGTGGACACATCACATTTTTTCATAGAAAACAGTGCCTACCTGTGGATTTTGGCCTCTAGCTCAGCCGGCACCTGGGGAAACCTAGCAAACCAGCGCATTTTTTAAAACTAGAAACCCAGGGGAATCCAAGATGGGGCGACTTGTGGGGCTCTGACCAGGTTCTGTTACCCAGAATCCTTTGCAAACCTCAAACTTTGGCTAAAAAAACACATTTTCCTCAAATTTTGGTGACAGAAAGTTCTGAAATCAGAGAGGAGCCACAAATTTCCTTCCACCCAGCGTTCCCCCAAGTCTCCCGATAAATATTATACCTCACTTGTGTGGGTAGGCCTAGCGCCCGAGACAGGAAATGCCCCAAAACGCAACGTGGACCCATCACATTTTTTGAAAGAAAACAGAGGTGTTTTTTGCAAACGTGCCTACCTGTAGATTTTGGCCTCTAGCTCAGCCGGCACCTAGGGAAACCTACCAAACCTGTGCATTTTTTAAAACTAGAGACCTAGGGGAATCCAAGATCGGGTGACTTGTGGGGCTCTGACCAGGTTCTGTTACCCAAAATCCTTTGCAAACCGCAAAATTTGGCTAAAAAAACACGTTTTCCTCATATTTTGGTGACAGAAAGTTCTGGAACCAGAGAGGAGCCACAAATTTCCCTCCATCCAGCGTTCCCCCAAGTCTCCCGATAAAAATGATACCTCACTTGTGTGGGTAGGCCTAGCGCCCGCGACAGGAAATGGCCCAAAACACAACGTGGACTCATCACATTTTTTCATAGAAAACAGTGCCTACCTGTGGATTTTGGCCTCTAGCTCAGCCGGCACCTGGGGAAACCTAGCAAACCAGCGCATTTTTTAAAACTAGAAACCCAGGGGAATCCAAGATGGAGTGACTTGTGGGGCTCTGACCAGGGTCTGTTACCCAGAATCATTTGCAAACCTCAAACTTTGGCTAAAAAAAACACGTTTTCCTCACATTTTGGTGACAGAAAGTTCTGAAATCAGAGGGGAGCCACAAATTTCCCTCCATCCAGCGTTCCCCCAAGTCTCCCGATAAAAATGATACCTCACTTGTGTGGGTAGGCCTAGCGCCCGCGACAGGAAATGGCCCAAAACACAACGTGGACACATCAAATTTTTTCATAGAATACAGTGCCTACCTGTGGATTTTGGCCTCTAGCTCAGCCGGCACCTGGGGAAACCTAGCAAACCAGCGCATTTTTTAACACTAGAAACCCAGGGGAATCCAAGATGGGGTGACTTGTGGGGCTCTGACCAGGTTCTGTTACCCAGAATCCTTTGCAAACCTCAAACTTTGGCTAAAAAAAAAACACATTTTCCTCAAATTTTGGTGACAGAAAGTTCTGGAATCAGAGAGGAGCCACAAATTTCCTTCCACCCAGCGTTCCCCCAAGTCTCCCGATAAAAATGATACCTCACTTGTGTGGGTAGGCCTAGCGCCCGCGACAGGAAATGCCCCAAAACGCAACGTGGACCCATCACATTTTTTGAAAGAAAACAGAGGTGTTTTTTGCAAACGTACCTACCTGTAGATTTTGGCCTCTAGCTCAGCCGGCACCTCGGTAAACCTACCAAACCTGTGCATTTTTTTAAACTAGAGAGCTAGGGGAATCCAAGATCGGGTGACTTGTGGGGCTCTGACCAGGTTCTCTTACCCAAAATCCTTTGCAAACCGCAAAATTTGGCTAAAAAAACACGTTTTCCTCATATTTTGGTGACAGAAAGTTCTGGAACCAGAGATGAGCCACAAATTTCCCTCCATCCAGCGTTCCCCCAAGTCTCCCGATAAAAATGATACCTCACTTGTGTGGGTACGCCTAGCGCCCGCGACAGGAAATGGCCCAAAACACAACGTGGACACATCAAATTTTTTCATAGAAAACAGTGCCTACCTGTGGATTTTGGCCTCTAGCTCAGCCGGCACCTGGGGAAACCTAGCAAACCAGCGCATTTCTTAACACTAGAAACCCAGGGGAATCCAAGATGGGGTGACTTGTGGGGCTCTGACCAGGTTCTGTTACCCAGAATCCTTTGCAAACCTCAAACTTTGGCTAAAAAAACACATTTTCCTCAAATTTTGGTGGCAGAAAGTTCTGAAATCAGAGAGGAGCCACAAATTTCCTTCCACCCAGCGTTCCCCCAAGTCTCCCGATAAAAATGATACCTCACTTGTGTGGGTAGGCCTAGCGCCCGCGACAGGAAGTGGCCCAAAACACAACGTGGACACATCACATTTTTTCATAGAAAACAGTGCCTACCTGTGGATTTTGGCCTCTAGCTCAGCCGGCACCTGGGGAAACCTAGCAAACCAGCGCATTTTTTAAAACTAGAAACCCAGGGGAATCCAAGATGGGGTGACTTGTGGGGCTCTGACCAGGTTCTGTTACCCAGAATCCTTTGCAAACCTCAAACTTTGGCTAAAAAAACACATTTTCCTCAAATTTTGGTGACAGAAAGTTCTGAAATCAGAGAGGAGCCACAAATTTCCTTCCACCCAGCGTTCCCCCAAGTCTCCCGATAAAAATTATACCTCACTTGTGTGGGTAGGCCTAGCGCCCGCGACAGGAAATGCCCCAAAACGCAACGTGGACCCATCACATTTTTTGAAAGAAAACAGAGGTGTTTTTTGCAAACGTGCCTACCTGTAGATTTTGGCCTCTAGCTCATCCGGCACCTAGGGAAACCTACCAAACCTGTGCATTTTTTAAAACTAGAGACCTAGGGGAACTCAAGATCGGGTGACTTGTGGGGCTCTGACCAGGTTCTGTTACCCCAAATCCTTTGCAAACCGCAAAATTTGGCTAAAAAAAACAAGTTTTCGTCATATTTTGGTGACAGAAAGTTCTGGAACCAGAGAGGAGCCACAGATTTCCCTCCATCCAGCGTTCCCCCAAGTCTCCCGATAAAAATGATACCTCACTTGTGTGGGTAGGCCTAGCGCCCGCGACAGGAAATGCCCCAAAACGCAACGTGGACCCATCACATTTTTTTAAAGAAAACAGAGGTGTTTTTTGCAAACGTGCCTACCAGTAGATTTTGGCCTCTAGCTCAGCCGGCACCTAGGGAAACCTACCAAACGTGTGCATTTTTTAAAACTAGAGACCTAGGGGAATCCAAGATCGGGTGACTTGTGGGGCTCTGACCAGGTTCTGTTACCCAAAATCCTTTGCAAACCGCAAAATTTTGCTAAAAAAACACGTTTTCCTCATATTTTGGTGACAGAAAGTTCTGGAACCAGATAGGAGCCACAAATTTCCCTCCATCCAGCGTTCCCCCAAGTCTCCCGATAAAAATGATACCTCACTTGTGTGGGTAGGCCTAGCGCCCGCGACAGGAAATGGCCCAAAACACAACGTGGACACATCAAATTTTTTCATAGAAAACAGTGCCTACCTGCGGATTTTGGCCTCTAGCTCAGCCGGCACCTGGGGAAACGTAGCAAAGCAGCGCATTTTTTAAAACTAGAAACCCAGGGGAATCCAAGATGGGGTGACTTGTGGGGCTCTGACCAGGTTCTGTTACCCAGAATCCTTTGCAAACCTCAAACTTTGGCTAAAAAAAACACATTTTCCTCAAATTTTGGTGACAGAAAGTTCTGAAATCAGAGAGGAGCCACAAATGTCCTTCCCCCCAGCGTTCCCCCAAGTCTCCCGATAAAAATTATACCTCACTTGTGTGGGTAGGCCTAGCGCCCGCGACAGGAAATGCCCCAAAACACAACGTGGACCCATCACATTTTTTGAAAGAAAACAGAGGTGTTTTTTGCAAACGTGCCTACCTGTAGATTTTGGCCTCTAGCTCAGCCGGCATCTAGGGAAACCTACCAAACCTGTGCATTTTTTAAAACTAGAGACCTAGGGGAATCCAAGATCGGGTGACTTTTGGGGCTCTGACCAGGTTCTGTTACCCAAAATCCTTTGCAAACCGCACAATTTCGCTAAAAAAACAAGTTTTCCTCATATTTTGGTGACAGAAAGTTCTGGAACCAGAGAGGATCCACATATTTCCCTCCATCCAGCGTTCCCCCAAGTCTCCCGATAAAAATGATACCTCACTTGTGTGGGTAGGCCTAGCGCCCGCGACAGGAAATGGCCCAAAACACAACGTGGACACATCACATTTTTTCATAGAAAACAGTGCCTACCTGTGGATTTTGGCCTCTAGCTCAGCCGGCACCTGGGGAAACCTAGCAAACCAGCGCATTTCTTAACACTAGAAACCCAGGGGAATCCAAGATGGGGTGACTTGTGGGGCTCTGACCAGGTTCTGTTGCCCAGAATCCTTTGCAAACCTCAAACTTTGGCTAAAAAAACACATTTTCCTCAAATTTTGGTGGCAGAAAGTTCTGAAATCAGAGAGGAGCCACAAATTTCCTTCCACCCAGCGTTCCCCCAAGTCTCCCGATAAAAATGATACCTCACTTGTGTGGGTAGGCCTAGCGCCCGCGACAGGAAGTGGCCCAAAACACAACGTGGACACATCACATTTTTTCATAGAAAACAGTGCCTACCTGTGGATTTTGGCCTCTAGCTCAGCCGGCACCTGGGGAAACCTAGCAAACCAGCGCATTTTTTAAAACTAGAAACCCAGGGGAATCCAAGATGGGGTGACTTGTGGGGCTCTGACCAGGTTCTGTTACCCAGAATCCTTTGCAAACCTCAAACTTTGGCTAAAAAAACACATTTTCCTCAAATTTTGGTGACAGAAAGTTCTGAAATCAGAGAGGAGCCACAAATTTCCTTCCACCCAGCGTTCCCCCAAGTCTCCCGATAAAAATTATACCTCACTTGTGTGGGTAGGCCTAGCGCCCGCGACAGGAAATGCCCCAAAACGCAACGTGGACCCATCACATTTTTTGAAAGAAAACAGAGGTGTTTTTTGCAAACGTGCCTACCTGTAGATTTTGGCCTCTAGCTCATCCGGCACCTAGGGAAACCTACCAAACCTGTGCATTTTTTAAAACTAGAGACCTAGGGGAATCCAAGATCGGGTGACTTGTGGGGCTCTGACCAGGTTCTGTTACCCCAAATCCTTTGCAAACCGCAAAATTTGGCTAAAAAAAACAAGTTTTCGTCATATTTTGGTGACAGAAAGTTCTGGAACCAGAGAGGAGCCACAGATTTCCCTCCATCCAGTTTTCCCCCAAGTCTCCCGATAAAAATGATACCTCACTTGTGTGGGTAGGCCTAGCGCCCGCGACAGGAAATGCCCCAAAACGCAACGTGGACCCATCACATTTTTTTAAAGAAAACAGAGGTGTTTTTTGCAAACGTGCCTACCAGTAGATTTTGGCCTCTAGCTCAGCCGGCACCTAGGGAAACCTACCAAACGTGTGCATTTTTTAAAACTAGAGACCTAGGGGAATCCAAGATCGGGTGACTTGTGGGGCTCTGACCAGGTTCTGTTACCCAAAATCCTTTGCAAACCGCAAAATTTTGCTAAAAAAACACGTTTTCCTCATATTTTGGTGACAGAAAGTTCTGGAACCAGATAGGAGCCACAAATTTCCCTCCATCCAGCGTTCCCCCAAGTCTCCCGATAAAAATGATACCTCACTTGTGTGGGTAGGCCTAGCGCCCGCGACAGGAAATGGCCCAAAACACAACGTGGACACATCAAATTTTTTCATAGAAAACAGTGCTTACCTGCGGATTTTGGCCTCTAGCTCAGCCGGCACCTGGGGAAACGTAGCAAAGCAGCGCATTTTTTAAAACTAGAAACCCAGGGGAATCCAAGATGGGGTGACTTGTGGGGCTCTGACCAGGTTCTGTTACCCAGAATCCTTTGCAAACCTCAAACTTTGGCTAAAAAAAACACATTTTCCTCAAATTTTGGTGACAGAAAGTTCTGAAATCAGAGAGGAGCCACAAATTTCCTTCCCCCCAGCGTTCCCCCAAGTCTCCCGATAAAAATTATACCTCACTTGTGTGGGTAGGCCTAGCGCCCGCGACAGGAAATGCCCCAAAACACAACGTGGACCCATCACATTTTTTGAAAGAAAACAGAGGTGTTTTTTGCAAACGTGCCTACCTGTAGATTTTGGCCTCTAGCTCAGCCGGCATCTAGGGAAACCTACCAAACCTGTGCATTTTTTAAAACTAGAGACCTAGGGGAATCCAAGATCGGGTGACTTTTGGGGCTCTGACCAGGTTCTGTTACCCAAAATCCTTTGCAAACCGCACAATTTCGCTAAAAAAACAAGTTTTCCTCATATTTTGGTGACAGAAAGTTCTGGAACCAGAGAGGATCCACATATTTCCCTCCATCCAGCGTTCCCCCAAGTCTCCCGATAAAAATGATACCTCACTTGTGTGGGTAGGCCTAGCGCCCGCGACAGGAAATGCCCCAAAACGCAACGTGGACCCATCACATTTTTTGAAAGAAAACAGAGGTGTTTTTTGCAAACGTGCCTACCTGTAGATTTTGGCCTCTAGCTCAGCCGGCACCTAGGGAAACCTACCAAACCTGTGCATTTTTTTAAACTAGAGACCTAGGGGAATCCAAGATCGGGTGACTTGTGGGACTCTGACCAGGTTCTGTTACCCAAAATCCTTTGCAAAACGCAAAATTTGGCAAAAAAAAACACGTTTTCCTCACATTTTGGTGACAGAAAGTTCTGGAATCAGAGAGGAGCCACAAATTTCCCTCTATCCAGCGTTCCCCCAAGTCTCCCGATAAAAATGATACCTCACTTGTGTGGGTAGGCCTAGCGCCCGCGACAGGAAATGGCCCAAAACACAACGTGGACACATCACATTTTTTCATAGAAAACAGTGCCTACCTGTGGATTTTGGCCTCTAGCTCAGCCAGCACCTGGGGAAACCTAGCAAACCAGCGCATTTTTTAAAACTAGAAACCCAGGGGAATCCAAGATGGGGTGACTTGTGGGGCTCTGACCAGGTTTTGTTACCCAGAATCCTTTGCAAACCTCAAACTTTGGCTAAAAAAACACATTTTCCTCAAATTTTGGTGACAGAAAGTTCTGAAATCAGAGAGGAGCCACAAATTTCCTTACACCCAGCGTTCCCCCAAGTCTCCCGATAAACATTATACCTCACTTGTGTGGGTAGGCCTAGCGCCCGCGACAGGAAATGCCCCAAAACGCAACGTGGACCCATCACATTTTTGAAAGAAAACAGAGGTGTTTTTTGCAAACGTCCCTACCTGTCGATTTTGGCCTTTAGCTCAGCCAGCACCTAGGGAAACCTACCAAACCTGTGCATTTTTTAAAACTAGAGACCTAGGGGAATCCAAGATCGGGTGACTTGTGGGGCTCTGACCAGGTTCTGTTACCCAAAATCCTTTGCAAACCGCAAAATTTGGCAAAAAAAACATGTTTTCCTCACATTTTGGTGACAGAAAGTTCTGGAATCAGAGAGGAGCCACAAATTTCCCTCCATCCAGCGTTCCCCCAAGTCTCCCGATAAAAATGATACCTCACTTGTGTGGGTAGGCCTAGCGCCCGCGACAGGAAATGGCCCAAAACACAACGTGGACACATCACATTTTTTCATACAAAACAGTGCCTACCTGTGGATTTTGGCCTCTAGCTCAGCCGGCACCTGGGGAAACCTAGCAAACCAGCGCATTTTTTAAAACTAGAAACCCAGGGGAATCCAAGATGGGGTGACTTGTGGGGCTCTGACCAGGTTCTGTTACCCAGAATCCTTTGCAAACCTCAAACTTTGGCTAAAAAAACACATTTTCCTCAAATTTTGGTGACAGAAAGTTCTGAAATCAGAGAGGAGCCACAAATTTCCTTCCACCCA
The DNA here is from genome assembly GCF_031143425.1 of Pleurodeles waltl. NCBI lineage: Eukaryota > Metazoa > Chordata > Amphibia > Caudata > Salamandridae > Pleurodeles > Pleurodeles waltl. The sequence goes on along the minus strand of NC_090449.1, from coordinate 478,695,040 downwards.
GCGTTCCCCCAAGTCTCCCGATAAAAATGATACCTCACTTGTGTGGGTAGGCCTAGCGCCCGCGACAGGAAATGCCCCAAAACGCAACGTGGACCCATCACATTTTTTGAAAGAAAAGAGAGGTGTTTTTTGCAAACGTGCCTACCTGTAGATTTTGGCCTCTAGCTCAGCCGGCACCTAGGGAAACCTACCAAACCTGTGCATTTTTTAAAACTAGAGACCTAGGGGAATCCAAGATCGGGTGACTTGTGGGGCTCTGACCAGGTTCTGTTACCCAAAATCCTTTGCAAACCGCAAAATTTCGCTAAAAAAACACGTTTTCCTCATATTTTGGTGACAGAAAGTTCTGGAACCAGAGAGGAGCCACATATTTCCCTCCATCCAGCGTTCCCCTCAAGTCTCCCGATAAAAATGATACCTCACTTGTGTGGGTAGGCCTAGCGCCCGCGACAGGAAATGCCCCAAAACGCAACGTGGACCCATCACATTTTTTGAAAGAAAACAGAGGTGTTTTTTGCAAACGTGCCTACCTGTAGATTTTGGCCTCTAGCTCAGCCGGCACCTAGGGAAACCTACCAAACCTGTGCATTTTTTAAAACTAGAGACCTAGGGGAATCCAAGATCGGGTGACTTGTGGGGCTCTGACCAGGTTCTGTTACCCAAAATCCTTTGCAAACCGCAAAATTTGGCTAAAAAAACACGTTTTCCTCATATTTTGGTGACAGAAAGTTCTGGAACCAGAGAGGAGCCACAATCTTCCCTCCATCCAGCGTTCCCCCAAGTCTCCCGATAAAAATGATACCTCACTTGTGTGGGTAGGCCTAGCGCCCGCGACAGGAAATGGCCCAAAACACAACGTGGACACATCACATTTTTTCATAGAAAACAGTGCCTACCTGTGGATTTTGGCCTCTAGCTCAGCCGGCACCTGTGGAAACGTAGCAAACCAGCGCATTTTTTAAAACTAGAAACCCAGGGGAATCCAAGATGGGGTGACTTGTGGGGCTCTGACCAGGTTCTGTTACCCAGAATCCTTTGCAAACCTCAAACTTTGGCTAAAAAAAACACATATTCCTCAAATTTTGGTGACAGAAAGTTCTGAAATCAGAGAGGAGCCACAAATTTCCTTCCACCCAGCGTTCCCCCAAGTCTCCCGATAAAAATTATACCTCACTTGTGTGGGTAGGCCTAGCGCCCGTGACAGGAAATGCCCCAAAACGCAACGTGGACCCATCACATTTTTTGAAAGAAAACAGAGGTGTTTTTTGCAAACGTGCCTACCTGTAGATTTTGGCCTCTAGCTTAGCCGGCATCTAGGGAAACCTACCAAACCTGTGCATTTTTTAAAATTAGAGACCTAGGGAAATCCAAGATCGGGTGACTTGTGGGGCTCTGACCAGGTTCTGTTACCCAAAATCCTTTGCAAACCACAAAATTTGGCTAAAAAAACACGTTTTCCTCATATTTTGGTGACAGAAAGTTCTGGAACCAGAGAGGAGCCACAAATTTCCCTCCATCCAGCGTTCCCCCAAGTCTCCCGATAAAAATGATACCTCACTTGTGTGGGTACGCCTAGCGCCCGCGACAGGAAATGGCCCAAAACACAACGTGGACACATCACATTTTTTCATAGAAAACAGTGCCTACCTGTGGATTTTGGCCTCTAGCTCAGCCGGCACCTGGGGAAACCTAGCAAACCAGCGCATTTCTTAACACTAGAAACCCAGGGGAATCCAAGATGGGGTGACTTGTGGGGCTCTGACCAGGTTCTGTTACCCAGAATCCTTTGCAAACCTCAAACTTTGGCTAAAAAAAAACATTTTCCTCAAATTTTGGTGGCAGAAAGTTCTGAAATCAGGGAGGAGCCACAAATTTCCTTCCACCCAGCGTTCCCCCAAGTCTCCCGATAAAAATGATACCTCACTTGTGTGGGTAGGCCTAGCTCCCGCGACAGGAAATGCCCCAAAACGCAACGTGGACCCATCACATTTTTTGAAAGAAAACAGAGGTGTTTTTTGCAAACGTACCTACCTGTAGATTTTGGCCTCTAGCTCAGCCGGCACCTCGGTAAACCTACCAAACCTGTGCATTTTTTTAAACTAGAGAGCTAGGGGAATCCAAGATCGGGTGACTTGTGGGGCTCTGACCAGGTTCTGTTACCCAAAATCCTTTGCAAAACGCAAAATTTGGCAAAAAAAACACGATTTCCTCACATTTTGGTGATAGAAACTTCTGGAATCAGAGAGGAGCCACAAATTTCCCTCCATCCAGCGTTCCCCCAAGTCTCCCGATAAAAATGATACCTCACTTGTGTGGGTAGGCCTAGCGCCCGCGACAGGAAGTGGCCCAAAACACAACGTGGACACATCACATTTTTTCATAGAAAACAGTGCCTACCTGTGGATTTTGGCCTCTAGCTCAGCCGGCACCTGGGGAAACCTAGCAAACCAGCGCATTTTTTAAAACTAGAAACCCAGGGGAATCCAAGATGGGGTGACTTGTGGGGCTCTGACCAGGTTCTGTTACCCAGAATCCTTTGCAAACCTCAAACTTTGGCTAAAAAAACACATTTTCCTCAAATTTTGGTGACAGAAAGTTCTGAAATCAGAGAGGAGCCACAAATTTCCTTCCACCCAGCGTTCCCCCAAGTCTCCCGATAAAAATTATACCTCACTTGTGTGGGTAGGCCTAGCGCCCGCGACAGGAAATGACCCAAAACGCAACGTGGACCATCACATTTTTTTAAAGAAAACAGAGGTGTTTTTTGCAAACGTGCCTACCTGTAGATTTTGGCCTCTAGCTCAGCCGGCATCTAGGGAAACCTACCAAACCTGTGCATTTTTTAAAACTAGAGACCTAGGGGAATCCAAGATCGGGTGACTTTTGGGGCTCTGACCAGGTTCTGTTACCCAAAATCCTTTGCAAACCGCAAAATTTCGCTAAAAAAACAAGTTTTCCTCATATTTTGGTGACAGAAAGTTCTGGAACCAGAGAGGATCCACATATTTCCCTCCATCCAGCGTTCCCCCAAGTCTCCCGATAAAAATGATACCTCACTTGTGTGGGTAGGCCTAGCGCCCGCGACAGGAAATGCCCCAAAATGCAACGTGGACCCATCACATTTTTTGAAAGAAAACAGAGGTGTTTTTTGCAAACGTGCCTACCTGTAGATTTTGGCCTCTAGCTCAGCCGGCACCTAGGGAAACCTACCAAACCTGTGCATTTTTTTAAACTAGAGACCTAGGGGAATCCAAGATCGGGTGACTTGTGGGACTCTGACCAGGTTCTGTTACCCAAAATCCTTTGCAAAACGCAAAAGTTGGCAAAAAAAAACACGTTTTCCTCACATTTTGGTGACAGAAAGTTCTGGAATCAGAGAGGAGCCACAAATTTCCCTCCATCCAGCGTTCCCCCAAGTCTCCCGATAAAAATGATACCTCACTTGTGTGGGTAGGCCTAGCGCCCGCGACAGGAAATGGCCCAAAACACAACGTGGACACATCACATTTTTTCATAGAAAACAGTGCCTACCTGTGGATTTTGGCCTCTAGCTCAGCCAGCACCTGGGGAAACTTAGCAAACCAGTGCATTTTTTAAAACTAGAAACCCAGGGGAATCCAAGATGGGGTGACTTGTGGGGATCTGACCAGGTTCTGTTACCCAGAATCCTTTGCAAACCTCAAACTTTGGCTAAAAAAACACATTTTCCTCAAATTTTGGTGACAGAAAGTTCTGAAATCAGAGAGGAGCCACAAATTTCCTTCCACCCAGCGTTCCCCCAAGTCTCCCGATAAATATTATACCTCACTTGTGTGGGTAGGCCTAGCGCCCGCGACAGGAAATGCCCCAAAACGCAACGTGGACCCATCACATTTTTTGAAAGAAAACAGAGGTGTTTTTTGCAAACGTGCCTACCTGTAGATTTTGGCCTCTAGCTCAGCCGGCACCTAGGGAAACCTACCAAACCTGTGCATTTTTTAAAACTAGAGACCTAGGGGAATCCAAGATCGGGTGACTTGTGGGGCTCTGACCAGGTTCTGTTACCCAAAATCCTTTGCAAACCGCAAAATTTAGCTAAAAAAACACGTTTTCCTCATATTTTGGTGACAGAAAGTTCTGGAACCAGAGAGGAGCCACAAATTTCCCTCCATCCAGCGTTCCCCCAAGTCTCCCGATAAAAATGATACCTCACTTGTGTGGGTAGGCCTAGCGCCCGCGACAGGAAATGGCCCAAAACACAACGTGGACTCATCACATTTTTTCATAGAAAACAGTGCCTACCTGTGGATTTTGGCCTCTAGCTCAGCCGGCACCTGGGGAAACCTAGCAAACCAGCGCATTTTTTAAAACTAGAAACCCAGGGGAATCCAAGATGGGGTGACTTGTGGGGCTCTGACCAGGGTCTGTTACCCAGAATCATTTGCAAACCTCAAACTTTGGCTAAAAAAAACACGTTTTCCTCACATTTTGGTGACAGAAAGTTCTGAAATCAGAGGGGAGCCACAAATTTCCCTCCATCCAGCGTTCCCCCAAGTCTCCCGATAAAAATGATACCTCACTTGTGTGGGTAGGCCTAGCGCCCGCGACAGGAAATGGCCCAAAACACAACGTGGACACATCACATTTTTTCATAGAATACAGTGCCTACCTGTGGATTTTGGCCTCTAGCTCAGCCGGCACCTGGGGAAACCTAGCAAACCAGCGCATTTTTTAACACTAGAAACCCAGGGGAATCCAAGATGGGGTGACTTGTGGGGCTCTGACCAGGTTCTGTTACCCAGAATCCTTTGCAAACCTCAAACTTTGGCTAAAAAAAAAACACATTTTCCTCAAATTTTGGTGACAGAAAGTTCTGGAATCAGAGAGGAGCCACAAATTTCCTTCCACCCAGCGTTCCCCCAAGTCTCCCGATAAAAATGATACCTCACTTGTGTGGGTAGGCCTAGCGCCCGCGACAGGAAATGCCCCAAAACGCAACGTGGACCCATCACATTTTTTGAAAGAAAACAGAGGTGTTTTTTGCAAACGTACCTACCTGTAGATTTTGGCCTCTAGCTCAGCCGGCACCTCGGTAAACCTACCAAACCTGTGCATTTTTTTAAACTAGAGAGCTAGGGGAATCCAAGATCGGGTGACTTGTGGGGCTCTGACCAGGTTCTCTTACCCAAAATCCTTTGCAAACCGCAAAATTTGGCTAAAAAAACACGTTTTCCTCATATTTTGGTGACAGAAAGTTCTGGAACCAGAGATGAGCCACAAATTTCCCTCCATCCAGCGTTCCCCCAAGTCTCCCGATAAAAATGATACCTCACTTGTGTGGGTACGCCTAGCGCCCGCGACAGGAAATGGCCCAAAACACAACGTGGACACATCACATTTTTTCATAGAAAACAGTGCCTACCTGTGGATTTTGGCCTCTAGCTCAGCCGGCACCTGGGGAAACCTAGCAAACCAGCGCATTTCTTAACACTAGAAACCCAGGGGAATCCAAGATGGGGTGACTTGTGGGGCTCTGACCAGGTTCTGTTACCCAGAATCCTTTGCAAACCTCAAACTTTGGCTAAAAAAACACATTTTCCTCAAATTTTGGTGGCAGAAAGTTCTGAAATCAGAGAGGAGCCACAAATTTCCTTCCACCCAGCGTTCCCCCAAGTCTCCCGATAAAAATGATACCTCACTTGTGTGGGTAGGCCTAGCGCCCGCGACAGGAAGTGGCCCAAAACACAACGTGGACACATCACATTTTTTCATAGAAAACAGTGCCTACCTGTGGATTTTGGCCTCTAGCTCAGCCGGCACCTGGGGAAACCTAGCAAACCAGCGCATTTTTTAAAACTAGAAACCCAGGGGAATCCAAGATGGGGTGACTTGTGGGGCTCTGACCAGGTTCTGTTACCCAGAATCCTTTGCAAACCTCAAACTTTGGCTAAAAAAACACATTTTCCTCAAATTTTGGTGACAGAAAGTTCTGAAATCAGAGAGGAGCCACAAATTTCCTTCCACCCAGCGTTCCCCCAAGTCTCCCGATAAAAATTATACCTCACTTGTGTGGGTAGGCCTAGCGCCCGCGACAGGAAATGCCCCAAAACGCAACGTGGACCCATCACATTTTTTGAAAGAAAACAGAGGTGTTTTTTGCAAACGTGCCTACCTGTAGATTTTGGCCTCTAGCTCATCCGGCACCTAGGGAAACCTACCAAACCTGTGCATTTTTTAAAACTAGAGACCTAGGGGAATCCAAGATCGGGTGACTTGTGGGGCTCTGACCAGGTTCTGTTACCCCAAATCCTTTGCAAACCGCAAAATTTGGCTAAAAAAAACAAGTTTTCGTCATATTTTGGTGACAGAAAGTTCTGGAACCAGAGAGGAGCCACAGATTTCCCTCCATCCAGCGTTCCCCCAAGTCTCCCGATAAAAATGATACCTCACTTGTGTGGGTAGGCCTAGCGCCCGCGACAGGAAATGCCCCAAAACGCAACGTGGACCCATCACATTTTTTTAAAGAAAACAGAGGTGTTTTTTGCAAACGTGCCTACCTGTAGATTTTGGCCTCTAGCTCAGCCGGCATCTAGGGAAACCTACCAAACCTGTGCATTTTTTAAAACTAGAGACCTAGGGGAATCCAAGATCGGGTGACTTTTGGGGCTCTGACCAGGTTCTGTTACCCAAAATCCTTTGCAAACCGCAAAATTTCGCTAAAAAAACAAGTTTTCCTCATATTTTGGTGACAGAAAGTTCTGGAACCAGAGAGGATCCACATATTTCCCTCCATCCAGCGTTCCCCCAAGTCTCCCGATAAAAATGATACCTCACTTGTGTGGGTAGGCCTAGCGCCCGCGACAGGAAATGCCCCAAAATGCAACGTGGACCCATCACATTTTTTGAAAGAAAACAGAGGTGTTTTTTGCAAACGTGCCTACCTGTAGATTTTGGCCTCTAGCTCAGCCGGCACCTAGGGAAACCTACCAAACCTGTGCATTTTTTTAAACTAGAGACCTAGGGGAATCCAAGATCGGGTGACTTGTGGGACTCTGACCAGGTTCTGTTACCCAAAATCCTTTGCAAAACGCAAAAGTTGGCAAAAAAAAACACGTTTTCCTCACATTTTGGTGACAGAAAGTTCTGGAATCAGAGAGGAGCCACAAATTTCCCTCCATCCAGCGTTCCCCCAAGTCTCCCGATAAAAATGATACCTCACTTGTGTGGGTAGGCCTAGCGCCCGCGACAGGAAATGGCCCAAAACACAACGTGGACACATCACATTTTTTCATAGAAAACAGTGCCTACCTGTGGATTTTGGCCTCTAGCTCAGCCAGCACCTGGGGAAACTTAGCAAACCAGTGCATTTTTTAAAACTAGAAACCCAGGGGAATCCAAGATGGGGTGACTTGTGGGGATCTGACCAGGTTCTGTTACCCAGAATCCTTTGCAAACCTCAAACTTTGGCTAAAAAAACACATTTTCCTCAAATTTTGGTGACAGAAAGTTCTGAAATCAGAGAGGAGCCACAAATTTCCTTCCACCCAGCGTTCCCCCAAGTCTCCCGATAAATATTATACCTCACTTGTGTGGGTAGGCCTAGCGCCCGCGACAGGAAATGCCCCAAAACGCAACGTGGACCCATCACATTTTTTGAAAGAAAACAGAGGTGTTTTTTGCAAACGTGCCTACCTGTAGATTTTGGCCTCTAGCTCAGCCGGCACCTAGGGAAACCTACCAAACCTGTGCATTTTTTAAAACTAGAGACCTAGGGGAATCCAAGATCGGGTGACTTGTGGGGCTCTGACCAGGTTCTGTTACCCAAAATCCTTTGCAAACCGCAAAATTTAGCTAAAAAAACACGTTTTCCTCATATTTTGGTGACAGAAAGTTCTGGAACCAGAGAGGAGCCACAAATTTCCCTCCATCCAGCGTTCCCCCAAGTCTCCCGATAAAAATGATACCTCACTTGTGTGGGTAGGCCTAGCGCCCGCGACAGGAAATGGCCCAAAACACAACGTGGACTCATCACATTTTTTCATAGAAAACAGTGCCTACCTGTGGATTTTGGCCTCTAGCTCAGCCGGCACCTGGGGAAACCTAGCAAACCAGCGCATTTTTTAAAACTAGAAACCCAGGGGAATCCAAGATGGGGTGACTTGTGGGGCTCTGACCAGGGTCTGTTACCCAGAATCATTTGCAAACCTCAAACTTTGGCTAAAAAAAACACGTTTTCCTCACATTTTGGTGACAGAAAGTTCTGAAATCAGAGGGGAGCCACAAATTTCCCTCCATCCAGCGTTCCCCCAAGTCTCCCGATAAAAATGATACCTCACTTGTGTGGGTAGGCCTAGCGCCCGCGACAGGAAATGGCCCAAAACACAACGTGGACACATCACATTTTTTCATAGAATACAGTGCCTACCTGTGGATTTTGGCCTCTAGCTCAGCCGGCACCTGGGGAAACCTAGCAAACCAGCGCATTTTTTAACACTAGAAACCCAGGGGAATCCAAGATGGGGTGACTTGTGGGGCTCTGACCAGGTTCTGTTACCCAGAATCCTTTGCAAACCTCAAACTTTGGCTAAAAAAAAAACACATTTTCCTCAAATTTTGGTGACAGAAAGTTCTGGAATCAGAGAGGAGCCACAAATTTCCTTCCACCCAGCGTTCCCCCAAGTCTCCCGATAAAAATGATACCTCACTTGTGTGGGTAGGCCTAGCGCCCGCGACAGGAAATGCCCCAAAACGCAACGTGGACCCATCACATTTTTTGAAAGAAAACAGAGGTGTTTTTTGCAAACGTACCTACCTGTAGATTTTGGCCTCTAGCTCAGCCGGCACCTCGGTAAACCTACCAAACCTGTGCATTTTTTTAAACTAGAGAGCTAGGGGAATCCAAGATCGGGTGACTTGTGGGGCTCTGACCAGGTTCTCTTACCCAAAATCCTTTGCAAACCGCAAAATTTGGCTAAAAAAACACGTTTTCCTCATATTTTGGTGACAGAAAGTTCTGGAACCAGAGATGAGCCACAAATTTCCCTCCATCCAGCGTTCCCCCAAGTCTCCCGATAAAAATGATACCTCACTTGTGTGGGTACGCCTAGCGCCCGCGACAGGAAATGGCCCAAAACACAACGTGGACACATCACATTTTTTCATAGAAAACAGTGCCTACCTGTGGATTTTGGCCTCTAGCTCAGCCGGCACCTGGGGAAACCTAGCAAACCAGCGCATTTCTTAACACTAGAAACCCAGGGGAATCCAAGATGGGGTGACTTGTGGGGCTCTGACCAGGTTCTGTTACCCAGAATCCTTTGCAAACCTCAAACTTTGGCTAAAAAAACACATTTTCCTCAAATTTTGGTGGCAGAAAGTTCTGAAATCAGAGAGGAGCCACAAATTTCCTTCCACCCAGCGTTCCCCCAAGTCTCCCGATAAAAATGATACCTCACTTGTGTGGGTAGGCCTAGCGCCCGCGACAGGAAGTGGCCCAAAACACAACGTGGACACATCACATTTTTTCATAGAAAACAGTGCCTACCTGTGGATTTTGGCCTCTAGCTCAGCCGGCACCTGGGGAAACCTAGCAAACCAGCGCATTTTTTAAAACTAGAAACCCAGGGGAATCCAAGATGGGGTGACTTGTGGGGCTCTGACCAGGTTCTGTTACCCAGAATCCTTTGCAAACCTCAAACTTTGGCTAAAAAAACACATTTTCCTCAAATTTTGGTGACAGAAAGTTCTGAAATCAGAGAGGAGCCACAAATTTCCTTCCACCCAGCGTTCCCCCAAGTCTCCCGATAAAAATTATACCTCACTTGTGTGGGTAGGCCTAGCGCCCGCGACAGGAAATGCCCCAAAACGCAACGTGGACCCATCACATTTTTTGAAAGAAAACAGAGGTGTTTTTTGCAAACGTGCCTACCTGTAGATTTTGGCCTCTAGCTCATCCGGCACCTAGGGAAACCTACCAAACCTGTGCATTTTTTAAAACTAGAGACCTAGGGGAATCCAAGATCGGGTGACTTGTGGGGCTCTGACCAGGTTCTGTTACCCCAAATCCTTTGCAAACCGCAAAATTTGGCTAAAAAAAACAAGTTTTCGTCATATTTTGGTGACAGAAAGTTCTGGAACCAGAGAGGAGCCACAGATTTCCCTCCATCCAGCGTTCCCCCAAGTCTCCCGATAAAAATGATACCTCACTTGTGTGGGTAGGCCTAGCGCCCGCGACAGGAAATGCCCCAAAACGCAACGTGGACCCATCACATTTTTTTAAAGAAAACAGAGGTGTTTTTTGCAAACGTGCCTACCAGTAGATTTTGGCCTCTAGCTCAGCCGGCACCTAGGGAAACCTACCAAACGTGTGCATTTTTTAAAACTAGAGACCTAGGGGAATCCAAGATCGGGTGACTTGTGGGGCTCTGACCAGGTTCTGTTACCCAAAATCCTTTGCAAACCGCAAAATTTTGCTAAAAAAACACGTTTTCCTCATATTTTGGTGACAGAAAGTTCTGGAACCAGATAGGAGCCACAAATTTCCCTCCATCCAGCGTTCCCCCAAGTCTCCCGATAAAAATGATACCTCACTTGTGTGGGTAGGCCTAGCGCCCGCGACAGGAAATGGCCCAAAACACAACGTGGACACATCAAATTTTTTCATAGAAAACAGTGCCTACCTGCGGATTTTGGCCTCTAGCTCAGCCGGCACCTGGGGAAACGTAGCAAAGCAGCGCATTTTTTAAAACTAGAAACCCAGGGGAATCCAAGATGGGGTGACTTGTGGGGCTCTGACCAGGTTCTGTTACCCAGAATCCTTTGCAAACCTCAAACTTTGGCTAAAAAAAACACATTTTCCTCAAATTTTGGTGACAGAAAGTTCTGAAATCAGTGAGGAGCCACAAATTTCCTTCCCCCCAGCGTTCCCCCAAGTCTCCCGATAAAAATTATACCTCACTTGTGTGGGTAGGCCTAGCGCCCGCGACAGGAAATGCCCCAAAACACAACGTGGACCCATCACATTTTTTGAAAGAAAACAGAGGTGTTTTTTGCAAACGTGCCTACCTGTAGATTTTGGCCTCTAGCTCAGCCGGCATCTAGGGAAACCTACCAAACCTGTGCATTTTTTAAAACTAGAGACCTAGGGGAATCCAAGATCGGGTGACTTTTGGGGCTCTGACCAGGTTCTGTTACCCAAAATCCTTTGCAAACCGCACAATTTCGCTAAAAAAACAAGTTTTCCTCATATTTTGGTGACAGAAAGTTCTGGAACCAGAGAGGATCCACATATTTCCCTCCATCCAGCGTTCCCCCAAGTCTCCCGATAAAAATGATACCTCACTTGTGTGGGTAGGCCTAGCGCCCGCGACAGGAAATGCCCCAAAACGCAACGTGGACCCATCACATTTTTTGAAAGAAAACAGAGGTGTTTTTTGCAAACGTGCCTACCTGTAGATTTTGGCCTCTAGCTCAGCCGGCACCTAGGGAAACCTACCAAACCTGTGCATTTTTTTAAACTAGAGACCTAGGGGAATCCAAGATCGGGTGACTTGTGGGACTCTGACCAGGTTCTGTTACCCAAAATCCTTTGCAAAACGCAAAATTTGGCAAAAAAAAACACGTTTTCCTCACATTTTGGTGACAGAAAGTTCTGGAATCAGAGAGGAGCCACAAATTTCCCTCTATCCAGCGTTCCCCCAAGTCTCCCGATAAAAATGATACCTCACTTGTGTGGGTAGGCCTAGCGCCCGCGACAGGAAATGGCCCAAAACACAACGTGGACACATCACATTTTTTCATAGAAAACAGTGCCTACCTGTGGATTTTGGCCTCTAGCTCAGCCAGCACCTAGGGAAACCTAGCAAACCAGCGCATTTTTTAAAACTAGAAACCCAGGGGAATCCAAGATGGGGTGACTTGTGGGGCTCTGACCAGGTTCTGTTACCCAGAATCCTTTGCAAACCTCAAACTTTGGCTAAAAAAACACATTTTCCTCAAATTTTGGTGACAGAAAGTTCTGAAATCAGAGAGGAGCCACAAATTTCCTTACACCCAGCGTTCCCCCAAGTCTCCCGATAAACATTATACCTCACTTGTGTGGGTAGGCCTAGCGCCCGCGACAGGAAATGCCCCAAAACGCAACGTGGACCCATCACATTTTTGAAAGAAAACAGAGGTGTTTTTTGCAAACGTCCCTACCTGTCGATTTTGGCCTTTAGCTCAGCCGGCACCTAGGGAAACCTACCAAACCTGTGCATTTTTTAAAACTAGAGACCTAGGGGAATCCAAGATCGGGTGACTTGTGGGGCTCTGACCAGGTTCTGTTACCCAAAATCCTTTGCAAACCGCAAAATTTGGCAAAAAAAACATGTTTTCCTCACATTTTGGTGACAGAAAGTTCTGGAATCAGAGAGGAGCCACAAATTTCCCTCCATCCAGCGTTCCCCCAAGTCTCCCGATAAAAATGATACCTCACTTGTGTGGGTAGGCCTAGCGCCCGCGACAGGAAATGGCCCAAAACACAACGTGGACACATCAAATTTTTTCATAGAAAACAGTGCCTACCTGTGGATTTTGGCCTCTAGCTCAGCCGGCACCTGGGGAAACCTAGCAAACCAGCGCATTTTTTAAAACTAGAAACCCAGGGGAATCCAAGATGGGGTGACTTGTGGGGCTCTGACCAGGTTCTGTTACCCAGAATCCTTTGCAAACCTCAAACTTTGGCTAAAAAAACACATTTTCCTCAAATTTTGGTGACAGAAAGTTCTGAAATCAGAGAGGAGCCACAAATTTCCTTCCACCCAGCGTTCCCCCAAGTCTCCCGATAAAAATGATACCTCACTTGTGTGGGTAGGCCTAGCGCCCGCGACAGGAAATGCCCCAAAACGCAACGTGGACCCATCACATTTTTTGAAAGAAAACAGAGGTGTTTTTTGCAAACGTGCCTACCTGTAGATTTTGGCCTCTAGCTCAGCCGGCACCTAGGGAAACCTACCAAACCTGTGCATTTTTTAAAACTAGAGACCTAGGGGAATCCAAGATCGGGTGACTTGTGGGGCTCTGACCAGGTTCTGTTACCCAAAATCCTTTGCAAACCGCAAAATTTCGCTAAAAAAACACGTTTTCCTCATATTTTGGTGACAGAAAGTTCTGGAACCAGAGAGGAGCCACATATTTCCCTCCATCCAGCGTTCCCCTCAAGTCTTCCGATAAAAATGATACCTCACTTGTGTGGGTAGGCCTAGCGCCCGCGACAGGAAATGCCCCAAAACGCAACGTGGACCCATCACATTTTTTGAAAGAAAACAGAGGTGTTTTTTGCAAACGTGCCTACCTGTAGATTTTGGCCTCTAGCTCAGCCGGCACCTAGGGAAACCTACCAAACCTGTGCATTTTTTAAAACTAGAGACCTAGGGGAATCCAAGATCGGGTGACTTGTGGGGCTCTGACCAGGTTCTGTTACCCAAAATCCTTTGCAAACCGCAAAATTTGGCTAAAAAAACACGTTTTCCTCATATTTTGGTGACAGAAAGTTCTGGAACCAGAGAGGAGCCACAAATTTCCCTCCATCCAGCGTTCCCCCAAGTCTCCCGATAAAAATGATACCTCACTTGTGTGGGTAGGCCTAGCGCCCGCGACAGGAAATGGCCCAAAACACAACGTGGACACATCACATTTTTTCATAGAAAACAGTGCCTACCTGTGGATTTTGGCCTCTAGCTCAGCCGGCACCTGTGGAAACGTAGCAAACCAGCGCATTTTTTAAAACTAGAAACCCAGGGGAATCCAAGATGGGGTGACTTGTGGGGCTCTGACCAGGTTCTGTTACCCAGAATCCTTTGCAAACCTCAAACTTTGGCTAAAAAAAACACATATTCCTCAAATTTTGGTGACAGAAAGTTCTGAAATCAGAGAGGAGCCACAAATTTCCTTCCACCCAGCGTTCCCCCAAGTCTCCCGATAAAAATTATACCTCACTTGTGTGGGTAGGCCTAGCGCCCGTGACAGGAAATGCCCCAAAACGCAACGTGGACCCATCACATTTTTTGAAAGAAAACAGAGGTGTTTTTTGCAAACGTGCCTACCTGTAGATTTTGGCCTCTAGCTTAGCCGGCATCTAGGGAAACCTACCAAACCTGTGCATTTTTTAAAATTAGAGACCTAGGGAAATCCAAGATCGGGTGACTTGTGGGGCTCTGACCAGGTTCTGTTACCCAAAATCCTTTGCAAACCACAAAATTTGGCTAAAAAAACACGTTTTCCTCATATTTTGGTGACAGAAAGTTCTGGAACCAGAGAGGAGCCACAAATTTCCCTCCATCCAGCGTTCCCCCAAGTCTCCCGATAAAAATGATACCTCACTTGTGTGGGTACGCCTAGCGCCCGCGACAGGAAATGGCCCAAAACACAACGTGGACACATCACATTTTTTCATAGAAAACAGTGCCTACCTGTGGATTTTGGCCTCTAGCTCAGCCGGCACCTGGGGAAACCTAGCAAACCAGCGCATTTCTTAACACTAGAAACCCAGGGGAATCCAAGATGGGGTGACTTGTGGGGCTCTGACCAGGTTCTGTTACCCAGAATCCTTTGCAAACCTCAAACTTTGGCTAAAAAAAAACATTTTCCTCAAATTTTGGTGGCAGAAAGTTCTGAAATCAGGGAGGAGCCACAAATTTCCTTCCACCCAGCGTTCCCCCAAGTCTCCCGATAAAAATGATACCTCACTTGTGTGGGTAGGCCTAGCGCCCGCGACAGGAAATGGCCCAAAACACAACGTGGACACATCACATTTTTTCATAGAAAACAGTGCCTACCTGTGGATTTTGGCCTCTAGCTCAGCCAGCACCTGGGGAAACTTAGCAAACCAGCGCATTTTTTAAAACTAGAAACCCAGGGGAATCCAAGATGGGGTGACTTGTGGGGATCTGACCAGGTTCTGTTACCCAGAATCCTTTGCAAACCTCAAACTTTGGCTAAAAAAACACATTTTCCTCAAATTTTGGTGACAGAAAGTTCTGAAATCAGAGAGGAGCCACAAATTTCCTTACACCCAGCGTTCCCCCAAGTCTCCCGATAAACATTATACCTCACTTGTGTGGGTAGGCCTAGCGCCCGCGACAGGAAATGCCCCAAAACGCAACGTGGACCCATCACATTTTTGAAAGAAAACAGAGGTGTTTTTTGCAAACGTGCCTACCTGTAGATTTTGGCCTTTAGCTCAGCCGGCACCTAGGGAAACCTACCAAACCTGTGCATTTTTTAAAACTAGAGACCTAGGGGAATCCATGATCGGGTGACTTGTGGGGCTCTGACCAGGTTCTGTTACCCAAAATCCTTTGCAAACAGCAAAATTTGGCAAAAAAAACATGTTTTCCTCACATTTTGGTGACAGAAAGTTCTGGAATCAGAGAGGAGCCACAAATTTCCCTCCATCCAGCGTTCCCCCAAGTCTCCCGATAAAAATGATACCTCACTTGTGTGGGTAGGCCTAGCACCCGCGACAGGAAATGGCCCAAAACACAACGTGGACACATCACATTTTTTCATAGAAAACAGTGCCTACCTGTGGATTTTGGCCTCTAGCTCAGCCGGCACCTGGGGAAACCTAGCAAACCAGCGCATTTTTTAAAACTAGAAACCCAGGGGAATCCAAGATGGGGTGACTTGTGGGGCTCTGACCAGGTTCTGTTACCCAGAATCCTTTGCAAACCTCAAACTTTGGCTAAAAAAACACATTTTCCTCAAATTTTGGTGACAGAAAGTTCTGAAATCAGAGAGGAGCCACAAATTTCCTTCCACCCAGCGTTCCCCCAAGTCTCCCGATAAATATTATACCTCACTTGTGTGGGTAGGCCTAGCGCCCGCGACAGGAAATGCCCCAAAACGCAACGTGGACCCATCACATTTTTTGAAAGAAAACAGAGGTGTTTTTTGCAAACGTGCCTACGTGTAGATTTTGGCCTCTAGCTCAGCCGGCACCTAGGGAAACCTACCAAACCTGTGCATTTTTTAAAACTAGAGACCTAGGGGAATCCAAGATCGGGTGACTTGTGGGGCTCTGACCAGGTTCTGTTACCCAAAATCCTTTGCAAACCGCAAAATGTGGCAAAAAAAACACGTTTTCCTCATATTTTGGTGACAGAAAGTTCTGTCACCAGAGAGGAGCCACAAATTTCCCTCCATCCAGCGTTCCCCCAAGTCTCCCGATAAAAATGATACCTCACTTGTGTGGGTAGGCCTAGCGCCCGCGACAGGAAATGGCCCAAAACACAACGTGGACACATCACATTTTTTCATAGAAAACAGTGCCTACCTGTGGATTTTGGCCTCTAGCTCAGCCGGCACCTGTGGAAACGTAGCAAACCAGCGCATTTTTTAAAACTAGAAACCCAGGGGAATCCAAGATGGGGTGACTTGTGGGGCTCTGACCAGGTTCTGTTACCCAGAATCCTTTGCAAACCTCAAACTTTGGCTAAAAAAAACACATATTCCTCAAATTTTGGTGACAGAAAGTTCTGAAATCAGAGAGGAGCCACAAATTTCCTTCCACCCAGCGTTCCCCCAAGTCTCCCGATAAAAATTATACCTCACTTGTGTGGGTAGGCCTAGCGCCCGCGACAGGAAATGCCCCAAAACGCAACGTGGACCCATCACATTTTTTGAAAGAAAACAGAGGTGTTTTTTGCAAACGTGCCTACCTGTAGATTTTGGCCTCTAGCTCAGCCGGCATCTAGGGAAACCTACCAAACCTGTGCATTTTTTAAAACTAGAGACCTAGGGGAATCCAAGATCGGGTGACTTTTGGGGCTCTGACCAGGTTCTGTTACCCAAAATCCTTTGCAAACCGCAAAATTTCGCCAAAAAAACAAGTTTTCCTCATATTTTGGTGACAGAAAGTTCTGGAACCAGAGAGGATCCACATATTTCCCTCCATCCAGCGTTCCCCCAAGTCTCCCGATAAAAATGATACCTCACTTGTGTGGGTAGGCCTAGCGCCCGCGACAGGAAATGCCCCAAAAGGCAACGTGGACCCATCACATTTTTTGAAAGAAAACAGAGGTGTTTTTTGCAAACGTGCCTACCTGTAGATTTTGGCCTCTAGCTCAGCCGGCACCTAGGGAAACCTACCAAACCTGTGCTTTTATTAAAACTAGAGACCTAGGGGAATCCAAGATCGGGTGACTTGTGGGGCTCTGACCAGGTTCTGTTACCCAAAATCCTTTGCAAACCGCAAAATTTGGCTAAAAAAACACGTTTTCCTCATATTTTGGTGACAGAAAGTTCTGGAACCAGAGAGGAGCCACAAATTTCCCTCCATCCAGCGTTCCCCCAAGTCTCCCGATAAAAATGATACCTCACTTGTGTGGGTAGGCCTAGCGCCAGCGACAGGAAATGGCCCAAAACACAACGTGGACACATCACATTTTTTCATAGAAAACAGTGCCTACCTGTGGATTTTGGCCTCTAGCTCAGCCGGCACCTGGGGAAACCTAGGAAACCAGCGCATTTTTTAAAACTAGAAACCCAGGGGAATCCAAGATGGGGTGACTTGTGGGGCTCTGACCAGGTTCTGTTACCCAGAATCCTTTGCAAACCTCAAACTTTGGCTAAAAAAACACATTTTCCTCAAATTTTGGTGACAGAAAGTTCTGAAATCAGAGAGGAGCCACAAATTTCCTTCCACCCAGCGTTCCCCCAAGTCTCCCGATAAATATTATACCTCACTTGTGTGGGTAGGCCTAGCGCCCGCGACAGGAAATGCCCCAAAACGCAACGTGGACCCATCACATTTTTTGAAAGAAAACAGAGGTGTTTTTTGCAAACGTGCCTACGTGTAGATTTTGGCCTCTAGCTCAGCCGGCACCTAGGGAAACCTACCAAACCTGTGCATTTTTTAAAACTAGAGACCTAGGGGAATCCAAGATCGGGTGACTTGTGGGGCTCTGACCAGGTTCTGTTACCCAAAATCCTTTGCAAACCGCAAAATGTGGCAAAAAAAACACGTTTTCCTCATATTTTGGTGACAGAAAGTTCTGTCACCAGAGAGGAGCCACAAATTTCCCTCCATCCAGCGTTCCCCCAAGTCTCCCGATAAAAATGATACCTCACTTGTGTGGGTAGGCCTAGCGCCCGCGACAGGAAATGGCCCAAAACACAACGTGGACACATCACATTTTTTCATAGAAAACAGTGCCTACCTGTGGATTTTGGCCTCTAGCTCAGCCGGCACCTGTGGAAACGTAGCAAACCAGCGCATTTTTTAAAACTAGAAACCCAGGGGAATCCAAGATGGGGTGACTTGTGGGGCTCTGACCAGGTTCTGTTACCCAGAATCCTTTGCAAACCTCAAACTTTGGCTAAAAAAAACACATATTCCTCAAATTTTGGTGACAGAAAGTTCTGAAATCAGAGAGGAGCCACAAATTTCCTTCCACCCAGCGTTCCCCCAAGTCTCCCGATAAAAATTATACCTCACTTGTGTGGGTAGGCCTAGCGCCCGCGACAGGAAATGCCCCAAAACGCAACGTGGACCCATCACATTTTTTGAAAGAAAACAGAGGTGTTTTTTGCAAACGTGCCTACCTGTAGATTTTGGCCTCTAGCTCAGCCGGCATCTAGGGAAACCTACCAAACCTGTGCATTTTTTAAAACTAGAGACCTAGGGGAATCCAAGATCGGGTGACTTTTGGGGCTCTGACCAGGTTCTGTTACCCAAAATCCTTTGCAAACCGCAAAATTTCGCCAAAAAAACAAGTTTTCCTCATATTTTGGTGACAGAAAGTTCTGGAACCAGAGAGGATCCACATATTTCCCTCCATCCAGCGTTCCCCCAAGTCTCCCGATAAAAATGATACCTCACTTGTGTGGGTAGGCCTAGCGCCCGCGACAGGAAATGCCCCAAAAGGCAACGTGGACCCATCACATTTTTTGAAAGAAAACAGAGGTGTTTTTTGCAAACGTGCCTACCTGTAGATTTTGGCCTCTAGCTCAGCCGGCACCTAGGGAAACCTACCAAACCTGTGCTTTTATTAAAACTAGAGACCTAGGGGAATCCAAGATCGGGTGACTTGTGGGGCTCTGACCAGGTTCTGTTACCCAAAATCCTTTGCAAACCGCAAAATTTGGCTAAAAAAACACGTTTTCCTCATATTTTGGTGACAGAAAGTTCTGGAACCAGAGAGGAGCCACAAATTTCCCTCCATCCAGCGTTCCCCCAAGTCTCCCGATAAAAATGATACCTCACTTGTGTGGGTAGGCCTAGCGCCAGCGACAGGAAATGGCCCAAAACACAACGTGGACACATCACATTTTTTCATAGAAAACAGTGCCTACCTGTGGATTTTGGCCTCTAGCTCAGCCGGCACCTGGGGAAACCTAGGAAACCAGCGCATTTTTTAAAACTAGAAACCCAGGGGAATCCAAGATGGGGTGACTTGTGGGGCTCTGACCAGGTTCTGTTACCCAGAATCCTTTGCAAACCTCAAACTTTGGCTAAAAAAACACATTTTCCTCAAATTTTGGTGACAGAAAGTTCTGAAATCAGAGAGGAGCCACGAATTTCCTTCCACCCAGCGTTCCCCCAAGTCTCCTGATAAAAATGATACCTCACTTGTGTGGGTAGGCCTAGCGCCCGCGACAGGAAATGCCCCAAAACGCAACGTGGACCCATCACATTTTTTGAAAGAAAACAGAGGTGTTTTTTGCAAACGTGCCTACTTGTAGATTTTGGCCTCTAGCTCAGCCGGCACCTAGGGAAACCTACCAAACCTGTGCATTTTTTAAAACTAGAGACCTAGGGGAATTCAAGATCGGGTGACTTGTGGGGCTCTGACCAGGTTCTGTTACCCAACATCCTTTGCAAACCGCAAAATTTGGCTAAAAAAACACGTTTTCCTCATATTTTGGTGACAGAAAGTTCTGGAACCAGAGAAAAGCCACGAATTTCCCTCCATCCAGCGTTCCCCCAAGTCTCCCGATAAAAATGATACCTCACTTGTGTGGGTAGGCCTAGCGCCCGCGACAGGAAATGGCCCAAAACACAACGTGGACACATCACATTTTTTCATAGAAAACAGTGCCTACCTGTGGATTTTGGCCTCTAGCTCAGCCGGCACCTGGGGAAACCTAGCAAACCAGCGCATTTCTTAACACTAGAAACACAGGGGAATCCAAGATGGGGTGACTTGTGGGGCTCTGACCAGGTTCTGTTACCCAGAATCATTTGCAAACCTCAAACTTTGGCTAAAAAAACAAATTTTCCTCAAATTTTGGTGGCAGAAAGTTCTGAAATCAGAGAGGAGCCACAAATTTCCTTCCACCCAGCGTTCACCCAAGTCTCCCGATAAAAATGATACCTCACTTGTGTGGGTAGGCCTAGCGCCCGCGACAGGAAATGCCCCAAAACGCAACGTGGACCCATCACATTTTTTGAAAGAAAACAGAGGTGTTTTTTGCAAACGGACCTACCTGTAGATTTTGGCCTCTAGCTCAGCCGGCACCTCGGTAAACCTACCAAACCTGTGCATTTTTTTTAAACTAGAGAGCTAGGGGAATCCAAGATCGGGTGACTTGTGGGGCTCTGACCAGGTTCTGTTACCCAAAATCCTTTGCAAAACGCAAAATTTGGCAAAAAAAAACACAATTTCCTCACATTTTGGTGATAGAAAGTTCTGGAATCAGAGAGGAGCCACAAATTTCCTTCCACCCAGCGTTCCCCCAAGTCTCCCGATAAAAATTATACCTCACTTGTGTGGGTAGGCCTAGCGCCCGCGACAGGAAATGCCCCAAAACGCAACGTGGACCCATCACATTTTTTGAAAGAAAACAGAGGTGTTTTTTGCAAACGTGCCTACCTGTAGATTTTGGCCTCTAGCTCAGCTGGCATCTAGGGAAACCTACCAAACCTGTGCATTTTTTAAAACTAGAGACCTAGGGAAATCCAAGATCGGGTGACTTTTGGGGCTCTGACCAGGTTCTGTTACCCAAAATCCTTTGCAAACCGCAAAATTTCGCTAAAAAAACAAGTTTTCCTCATATTTTGGTGACAGAAAGTTCTGGAACCAGAGAGGATCCACATATTTCCCTCCATCCAGCGTTCCCCCAAGTCTCCCGATAAAAATGATACCTCACTTGTGTGGGTAGGACTAGCGCCCGCGACAGGAAATGCCCCAAAACGCAACGTGGACCCATCACATTTTTTGAAAGAAAACAGAGGTGTTTTTGGCAAACGTGCCTACCTGTAGATTTTGGCCTCTAGCTCAGCCGGCACCTAGGGAAACCTACCAAACCTGTGCTTTTATTAAAACTAGAGACCTAGGGGAATCCAAGATCGGGTGACTTGTGGGGCTCTGACCAGGTTCTGTTACCCAAAATCCTTTGCAAACCGCAAAATTTGGCTAAAAAAACACGTTTTCCTCATATTTTGGTGACAGAAAGTTCTGGAACCAGAGAGGATCCACATATTTCCCTCCATCCAGCGTTCCCCCAAGTCTCCCGATAAAAATGATACCTCACTTGTGTGGGTAGGCCTAGCGCCCGCGACAGGAAATGCCCCAAAATGCAACGTGGACCCATCACATTTTTTGAAAGAAAACAGAGGTGTTTTTTGCAAACGTGCCTACCTGTAGATTTTGGCCTCTAGCTCAGCCGGCACCTAGGGAAACCTACCAAACCTGTGCATTTTTTTAAACTAGAGACCTAGGGGAATCCAAGATCGGGTGACTTGTAGGACTCTGACCAGGTTCTGTTACCCAAAATCCTTTGCAAAACGCAAAAGTTGGCAAAAAAAAACACGTTTTCCTCACATTTTGGTGACAGAAAGTTCTGGAATCAGAGAGGAGCCACAAATTTCCCTCCATCCAGCGTTCCCCCAAGTCTCCCGATAAAAATGATACCTCACTTGTGTGGGTAGGCCTAGCGCCCGCGACAGGAAATGGCCCAAAACACAACGTGGACACATCACATTTTTTCATAGAAAACAGTGCCTACCTGTGGATTTTGGCCTCTAGCTCAGCCAGCACCTGGGGAAACCTAGCAAACCAGCGCATTTTTTAAAACTAGAAACCCAGGGGAATCCAAGATGGGGTGACTTGTGGGGATCTGACCAGGTTCTGTTACCCAGAATCCTTTGCAAACCTCAAACTTTGGCTAAAAAAACACATTTTCCTCAAATTTTGGTGACAGAAAGTTCTGAAATCAGAGAGGAGCCACAAATTTCCTTACACCCAGCGTTCCCCCAAGTCTCCCGATAAACATTATACCTCACTTGTGTGGGTAGGCCTAGCGCCCGCGACAGGAAATGCCCCAAAACGCAACGTGGACCCATCACATTTTTGAAAGAAAACAGAGGTGTTTTTTGCAAACGTGCCTACCTGTAGATTTTGGCCTTTAGCTCAGCCGGCACCTAGGGAAACCTACCAAACCTGTGCATTTTTTAAAACTAGAGACCTAGGGGAATCCATGATCGGGTGACTTGTGGGGCTCTGACCAGGTTCTGTTACCCAAAATCCTTTGCAAACCGCAAAATTTGGCACAAAAAACATGTTTTCCTCACATTTTGGTGACAGAAAGTTCTGGAATCAGAGAGGAGCCACAAATTTCCCTCCATCCAGCGTTCCCCCAAGTCTCCCGATAAAAATGATACCTCACTTGTGTGGGTAGGCCTAGCGCCCGCGACAGGAAATGGCCCAAAACACAACGTGGACACATCAAATTTTTTCATAGAAAACAGTGCCTACCTGTGGATTTTGGCCTCTAGCTCAGCCGGCACCTGGGGAAATGTAGCAAAGCAGCGCATTTTTTAAAACTAGAAACCCAGGGGAATCCAAGATGGGGTGACTTGTGGGGCTCTGACCAGGTTCTGTTACCCAGAATCCTTTGCAAACCTCAAACTTTGGCTAAAAAAAACACATTTTCCTCAAATTTTGGTGACAGAAAGTTCTGAAATCAGAGAGGAGCCACAAATTTCCTTCCCCCAGCGTTCCCCCAAGTCTCCCGATAAAAATGATACCTCACTTGTGTGGGTAGGCCTAGCGCCCGCGACAGGAAATGCCCCAAAACGCAACGTGGACCCATCACATTTTTTGAAAGAAAACAGAGGTGTTTTTTGCAAACGTGCCTACCTGTAGATTTTGGCCTCTAGCTCAGCCGGCATCTAGGGAAACCTACCAAACCTGTGCATTTTTTAAAACTAGAGACCTAGGGGAATCCAAGATCGGGTGACTTTTGGGGCTCTGACCAGGTTCTGTTACCCAAAATCCTTTGCAAACCGCAAAATTTCGCTAAAAAAACAAGTTTTCCTCATATTTTGGTGACAGAAAGTTCTGGAACCAGAGAGGATCCACATATTTCCCTCCATCCAGCGTTCCCCCAAGTCTCCCGATAAAAATGATACCTCACTTGTGTGGGTAGGCCTAGCGCCCGCGACAGGAAATGCCCCAAAATGCAACGTGGACCCATCACATTTTTTGAAAGAAAACAGAGGTGTTTTTTGCAAACGGACCTACCTGTAGATTTTGGCCTCTAGCTCAGCCGGCACCTAGGGAAACCTACCAAACCTGTGCATTTTTTTAAACTAGAGACCTAGGGGAATCCAAGATCGGGTGACTTGTGGGACTCTGACCAGGTTCTGTTACCCAAAATCCTTTGCAAAACGCAAAAGTTGGCAAAAAAAAACACGTTTTCCTCACATTTTGGTGACAGAAAGTTCTGGAATCAGAGAGGAGCCACAAATTTCCCTCCATCCAGCGTTCCCCCAAGTCTCCCGATAAAAATGATACCTCACTTGTGTGGGTAGGCCTAGCGCCCGCGACAGGAAATGGCCCAAAACACAACGTGGACACATCACATTTTTTCATAGAAAACAGTGCCTACCTGTGGATTTTGGCCTCTAGCTCAGCCAGCACCTGGGGAAACCTAGCAAACCAGCGCATTTTTTAAAACTAGAAACCCAGGGGAATCCAAGATAGGGTGACTTGTGGGGATCTGACCAGGTTCTGTTACCCAGAATCCTTTGCAAACCTCAAACTTTGGCTAAACAAACACATTTTCCTCAAATTTTGGTGACAGAAAGTTCTGAAATCAGAGAGGAGCCACAAATTTCCTTACACCCAGCGTTCCCCCAAGTCTCCCGATAAACATTATACCTCACTTGTGTGGGTAGGCCTAGCGCCCGCGACAGGAAATGCCCCAAAACGCAACGTGGACCCATCACATTTTTGAAAGAAAACAGAGGTGTTTTTTGCAAACGTGCCTACCTGTAGATTTTGGCCTTTAGCTCAGCCGGCACCTAGGGAAACCTACCAAACCTGTGCATTTTTTTAAACTAGAGACCTAGGGGAATCCAACATCGGGTGACTTTCTGGGGCTCTAACTAGGTTCTGTTACCCAAAATCCTTTGCAAACCGCAAAATTTGGCTAAAAAAACACGTTTTCCTCACATTTTGGTGACAGAAAGTTCTGGAATCAGAGAGGAGCCACAAATTTCCCTCCATCCAGCGTTCCCCCAAGTCTCCCGATAAAAATGATACCTCACTTGTGTGGGTAGGCCTAGCGCCCGCGACAGGAAATGGCCCAAAACACAACGTGGACACATCACATTTTTTCATAGAAAACAGTGCCTACCTGTGGATTTTGGCCTCTAGCTCAGCCGGCACCTGGGGAAACCTAGCAAACCAGCGCATTTTTTAAAACTAGAAACCCAGGGGAATCCAAGATGGGGTGACTTGTGGGGCTCTGACCAGGTTCTGTTACCCAGAATCCTTTGCAAACCTCAAACTTTGGCTAAAAAAACACATTTTCCTCAAATTTTGGTGACAGAAAGTTCTGAAATCAGAGAGGAGCCACAAATTTCCTTCCACCTAGCGTTCCCCCAAGTCTCCCGATAAAAATTATACCTCACTTGTGTGGGTAGGCCTAGCGCCCGCGACAGGAAATGCCCCAAAACGCAACGTGGACCCATCACATTTTTTGAAAGAAAACAGAGGTGTTTTTTGCAAACGTGCCTACCTGTAGATTTTGGCCTCTAGCTCAGCCGGCATCTAGGGAAACCTACCAAACCTGTGCATTTTTTAAAACTAGAGACCTAGGGAAATCCAAGATCGGGTGACTTTTGGGGCTCTGACCAGGTTCTGTTACCCAAAATCCTTTGCAAACCGCAAAATTTCGCTAAAAAAACAAGTTTTCCTCATATTTTGGTGACAGAAAGTTCTGGAACCAGAGAGGATCCACATATTTCCCTCCATCCAGCGTTCCCCCAAGTCTCCCGATAAAAATGATACCTCACTTGTGTGGGTAGGCCTAGCGCCCGCGACAGGAAATGCCCAAAACGCAACGTGGACACATCACATTTTTTGAAAGAAAACAGAGGTGTTTTTTGCAAACGTGCCTACCTGTAGATTTTGGCCTCTAGCTCAGCCGGCACCTAGGGAAACCTACCAAACCTGTGCATTTTTTAAAACTAGAGACCTAGGGGAATCCAAGATCGGGTGACTTGTGGGGCTCTGACCAGGTTCTGTTACCCAAAATCCTTTGCAAACCGCAAAATGTGGCTAAAAAAACACGTTTTCCTCATATTTTGGTGACAGAAAGTTCTGGAACCAGAGAGGAGCCACAAATTTCCCTCCATCCAGCGTTCCCCCAAGTCTCCCGATAAAAATGATACCTCACTTGTGTGGGTAGGCCTAGCGCCCGCGACAGGAAATGGCCCAAAACACAACGTGGACACATTACATTTTTTCATAGAAAACAGTGCCTACCTGTGGATTTTGGCCTCTAGCTCAGCCGGCACCTGTGGAAACGTAGCAAACCAGTGCATTTTTTAAAACTAGAAACCCAGGGGAATCCAAGATGGGGTGACTTGTGGGGCTCTGACCAGGTTCTGTTACCCAGAATCCTTTGCAAACCTCAAACTTTGGCTAAAAAAAACACATATTCCTCAAATTTTGGTGACAGAAAGTTCTGAAATCAGAGAGGAGCCACAAATTTCCTTCCACCCAGCGTTCCCCCAAGTCTCCCGATAAAAATTATACCTCACTTGTGTGGGTAGGCCTAGCGCCCGCGACAGGAAATGCCCCAAAACGCAACGTGGACCCATCACATTTTTTGAAAGAAAACAGAGGTGTTTTTTGCAAACGTGCCTACCTGTAGATTTTGGCCTCTAGCTCAGCCGGCATCTAGGGAAACCTACCAAACCTGTGCATTTTTTAAAACTAGAGACCTAGGGGAATCCAAGATCGGGTGACTTTTGGGGCTCTGACCAGGTTCTGTTACCCAAAATCCTTTGCAAACCGCAAAATTTCACCAAAAAAACAAGTTTTCCTCATATTTTGGTGACAGAAAGTTCTGGAACCAGAGAGGAGCCACAAATTTCCCTCCATCCAGCGTTCCCCCAAGTCTCCCGATAAAAATGATACCTCACTTGTGTGGGTAGGCCTAGCGCCCGCGACAGGAAATGGCCCAAAACACAACGTGGACACATCACATTTTTTCATAG
The DNA here is from genome assembly GCF_031143425.1 of Pleurodeles waltl. NCBI lineage: Eukaryota > Metazoa > Chordata > Amphibia > Caudata > Salamandridae > Pleurodeles > Pleurodeles waltl. The sequence continues at coordinate 478,668,567 of NC_090449.1, read as the reverse complement.
AAAACAGTGCCTACCTGTGGATTTTGGCCTCTAGCTCAGCCGGCACCTGGGGAAACCTAGGAAACCAGCGCATTTTTTAAAACTAGAAACCCAGGGGAATCCAAGATGGGGTGACTTGTGGGGCTCTGACCAGGTTCTGTTACCCAGAATCCTTTGCAAACCTCAAACTTTGGCTAAAAAAACACATTTTCCTCAAATTTTGGTGACAGAAAGTTCTGAAATCAGAGAGGAGCCACGAATTTCCTTCCACCCAGCGTTCCCCCAAGTCTCCTGATAAAAATGATACCTCACTTGTGTGGGTAGGCCTAGCGCCCGCGACAGGAAATGGCCCAAAACGCAACGTGGACCCATCACATTTTTTGAAAGAAAACAGAGGTGTTTTTTGCAAACCTGCCTACTTGTAGATTTTGGCCTCTAGCTCAGCCGGCACCTAGGGAAACCTACCAAACCTGTGCATTTTTTAAAACTAGAGACCTAGGGGAATTCAAGATCGGGTGACTTGTGGGGCTCTGACCAGGTTCTGTTACCCAACATCCTTTGCAAACCGCAAAATTTGGCTAAAAAAACACGTTTTCCTCATATTTTGGTGACAGAAAGTTCTGGAACCAGAGAAAAGCCACGAATTTCCCTCCATCCAGCGTTCCCCCAAGTCTCCCGATAAAAATGATACCTCACTTGTGTGGGTAGGCCTAGCGCCCGCGACAGGAAATGGCCCAAAACACAACGTGGACACATCACATTTTTTCATAGAAAACAGTGCCTACCTGTGGATTTTGGCCTCTAGCTCAGCCGGCACCTGGGGAAACCTAGCAAACCAGCGCATTTCTTAACACTAGAAACCCAGGGGAATCCAAGATGGGGTGACTTGTGGGGCTCTGACCAGGTTCTGTTACCCAGAATCATTTGCAAACCTCAAACTTTGGCTAAAAAAACAAATTTTCCTCAAATTTTGGTGGCAGAAAGTTCTGAAATCAGAGAGGAGCCATAAATTTCCTTCCACCCAGCGTTCACCCAAGTCTCCCGATAAAAATGATACCTCACTTGTGTGGGTAGGCCTAGCGCCCGCGACAGGAAATGCCCCAAAACGCAACGTGGACCCATCACATTTTTTGAAAGAAAACAGAGGTGTTTTTTGCAAACGGACCTACCTGTAGATTTTGGCCTCTAGCTCAGCCGGCACCTCGGTAAACCTACCAAACCTGTGCATTTTTTTTAAACTAGAGAGCTAGGGGAATCCAAGATCGGGTGACTTGTGGGGCTCTGACCAGGTTCTGTTACCCAAAATCCTTTGCAAAACGCAAAATTTGGCAAACAAAACACGATTTCCTCACATTTTGGTGATAGAAAGTTCTGGAATCAGAGAGGAGCCACAAATTTCCTTCCACCCAGCGTTCCCCCAAGTCTCCCGATAAAAATTATACCTCACTTGTGTGGGTAGGCCTAGCGCCCGCGACAGGAAATGCCCCAAAACGCAACGTGGACCCATCACATTTTTTGAAAGAAAACAGAGGTGTTTTTTGCAAACGTGCCTACCTGTAGATTTTGGCCTCTAGCTCAGCTGGCATCTAGGGAAACCTACCAAACCTGTGCATTTTTTAAAACTAGAGACCTAGGGAAATCCAAGATCGGGTGACTTTTGGGGCTCTGACCAGGTTCTGTTACCCAAAATCCTTTGCAAACCGCAAAATTTCGCTAAAAAAACAAGTTTTCCTCATATTTTGGTGACAGAAAGTTCTGGAACCAGAGAGGATCCACATATTTCCCTCCATCCAGCGTTCCCCCAAGTCTCCCGATAAAAATGATACCTCACTTGTGTGGGTAGGCCTAGCGCCCGCGACAGGAAATGCCCCAAAACGCAACGTGGACCCATCACATTTTTTGAAAGAAAACAGAGGTGTTTTTGGCAAACGTGCCTACCTGTAGATTTTGGCCTCTAGCTCAGCCGGCACCTAGGGAAACCTACCAAACCTGTGCATTTTTTAAAACTAGAGACCTAGGGGAATCCAAGATCGGGTGACTTGTGGGGCTCTGACCAGGTTCTGTTACCCAAAATCCTTTGCAAACCGCAAAATTTGGCTAAAAAAACACGTTTTCCTCATATTTTGGTGACAGAAAGTTCTGGAACCAGAGAGGATCCACATATTTCCCTCCATCCAGCGTTCCCCCAAGTCTCCCGATAAAAATGATACCTCACTTGTGTGGGTAGGCCTAGCGCCCGCGACAGGAAATGCCCCAAAATGCAACGTGGACCCATCACATTTTTTGAAAGAAAACAGAGGTGTTTTTTGCAAACGTGCCTACCTGTAGATTTTGGCCTCTAGCTCAGCCGGCACCTAGGGAAACCTACCAAACCTGTGCATTTTTTTAAACTAGAGACCTAGAGGAATCCAAGATCGGGTGACTTGTGGGACTCTGACCAGGTTCTGTTACCCAAAATCCTTTGCAAAACGCAAAAGTTGGCAAAAAAAAACACGTTTTCCTCACATTTTGGTGACAGAAAGTTCTGGAATCAGAGAGGAGCCACAAATTTCCCTCCATCCAGCGTTCCCCCAAGTCTCCCGATAAAAATGATACCTCACTTGTGTGGGTAGGCCTAGCGCCCGCGACAGGAAATGGCCCAAAACACAACGTGGACACATCACATTTTTTCATAGAAAACAGTGCCTACCTGTGGATTTTGGCCTCTAGCTCAGCCAGCACCTGGGGAAACCAAGCAAACCAGCGCATTTTTTAAAACTAGAAACCCAGGGGAATCCAAGATGGGGTGACTTGTGGGGATCTGACCAGGTTCTGTTACCCAGAATCCTTTGCAAACCTCAAACTTTGGCTAAAAAAACACATTTTCCTCAAATTTTGGTGACAGAAAGTTCTGAAATCAGAGAGGAGCCACAAATTTCCTTACACCCAGCGTTCCCCCAAGTCTCCCGATAAACATTATACCTCACTTGTGTGGGTAGGACTAGCGCCCGCGACAGGAAATGCCCCAAAACGCAACGTGGACCCATCACATTTTTGAAAGAAAACAGAGGTGTTTTTTGCAAACGTGCCTACCTGTAGATTTTGGCCTTTAGCTCAGCCGGCAACTAGGGAAACCTACCAAACCTGTGCATTTTTTAAAACTAGAGACCTAGGGGAATCCATGATCGGGTGACTTGTGGGGCTCTGACCAGGTTCTGTTACCCAAAATCCTTTGCAAACCGCAAAATTTGGCAAAAAAAACATGTTTTCCTCACATTTTGGTGACAGAAAGTTCTGGAATCAGAGAGGGGCCACAAATTTCCCTCCATCCAGCGTTCCCCCAAGTCTCCCGATAAAAATGATACCTCACTTGTGTGGGTAGGCCTAGCGCCCGCGACAGGAAATGGCCCAAAACACAACGTGGACACATCACATTTTTTCATAGAAAACAGTGCCTACCTGTGGATTTTGGCCTCTAGCTCAGCCGGCACCTGGGGAAACCTAGCAAACCAGCGCATTTTTTAAAACTAGAAACCCAGGGGAATCCAAGATGGGGTGACTTGTGGGGCTCTGACCAGGTTCTGTTACCCAGAATCCTTTGCAAACCTCAAACTTTGGCTAAAAAAACACATTTTCCTCAAATTTTGGTGACAGAAAGTTCTGAAATCAGAGAGGAGCCACAAATTTCCTTCCACCCAGCGTTCCCCCAAGTCTCCCGATAAAAATTATACCTCACTTGTGTGGGTAGGCCTAGCGCCCGCGACAGGAAATGCCCCAAAACGCAACGTGGACCCATCACATTTTTTGAAAGAAAACAGAGGTGTTTTTTGCAAACGTGCCTACCTGTAGATTTTGGCCTCTAGCTCAGCCGGCACCTAGGGAAACCTACCAAACCTGTGCATTTTTTAAAACTAGAGACCTAGGGGAATCCAAGATCGGGTGACTTGTGGGGCTCTGACCAGGTTCTGTTACCCAAAATCCTTTGCAAACCGCAAAATGTGGCTAAAAAAACACGTTTTCCTCATATTTTGGTGACAGAAAGTTCTGGAACCAGAGAGGAGCCACAAATTTCCCTCCATCCAGCGTTCCCCCAAGTCTCCCAATAAAAATGATACCTCACTTGTGTGGGTAGGCCTAGCGCCCGCGACAGGAAATGGCCCAAAACACAACGTGGACACATCACATTTTTTCATAGAAAACAGTGCCTACCTGTGGATTTTGGCCTCTAGCTCAGCCGGCACCTGTGGAAACGTAGCAAACCAGCGCATTTTTTAAAACTAGAAACCCAGGGGAATCCAAGATGGGGTGACTTGTGGGGCTCTGACCAGGTTCTGTTACCCAGAATCCTTTGCAAACCTCAAACTTTGGCTAAAAAAAACACATATTCCTCAAATTTTGGTGACAGAAAGTTCTGAAATCAGAGAGGAGCCACAAATTTCCTTCCACCCAGCGTTCCCCCAAGTCTCCTGATAAAAATTATACCTCACTTGTGTGGGTAGGCCTAGCGCCCGCGACAGGAAATGCCCCAAAACGCAACGTGGACCCATCACATTTTTTGAAAGAAAACAGAGGTGTTTTTTGCAAACGTCCCTACCTGTAGATTTTGGCCTCTAGCTCAGCCGGCATCTAGGGAAACCTACCAAACCTGTGCATTTTTTAAAACTAGAGACCTAGGGAAATCCAAGATCGGGTGACTTTTGGGGCTCTGACCAGGTTCTGTTACCCAAAATCCTTTGCAAACCGCAAAATTTCGCTAAAAAAACAAGTTTTCCTCATATTTTGGTGACAGAAAGTTCTGGAACCAGAGAGGATCCACATATTTCCCTCCATCCAGCGTTCCCCCAAGTCTCCCGATAAAAATGATACCTCACTTGTGTGGGTAGGCCTAGCGCCCGCGACAGGAAATGCCCCAAAACGCAACGTGGACCCATCACATTTTTTTAAAGAAAACAGAGGTGTTTTTTGCAAACGTGCCTACCTGTAGATTTTGGCCTCTAGCTCAGCCGGCACCTAGGGAAACCTACCAAACCTGTGCATTTTTTAAAACTAGAGACCTAGGGGAATCCAAGATCGGGTGACTTGTGTGGCTCTGACCAGGTTCTGTTACCCAAAATCCTTTGCAAACCGCAAAATGTGGCTAAAAAAACACGTTTTCCTCATATTTTGGTGACAGAAAGTTCTGGAACCAGAGAGGAGCCACAAATTTCCCTCCATCCAGCGTTCCCCCAAGTCTCCCGATAAAAATGATACCTCACTTGTGTGGGTAGGCCTAGCGCCCGCGACAGGAAATGGCCCAAAACACAACGTGGACACATCACATTTTTTCATAGAAAACAGTGCCTACCTGTGGATTTTGGCCTCTAGCTCAGCCGGCACCTAGGGAAACCTACCAAACCTGTGCATTTTTTAAAACTAGAGACCTAGGGGAATCCAAGATCGGGTGACTTGTGGGGCTCTGACCAGGTTCTGTTACCCAAAATCCTTTGCAAAACGCATAATTTGGCAAAAAAAACACGTTTTCCTCACATTTTGGTGACAGAAAGTTCTGGAATCAGAGAGGAGCCACAAATTTCCCTCCATCCAGCGTTCCCCCAAGTCTCCCGATAAAAATTATACCTCACTTGTGTGGGTAGGCCTAGCGCCCGCGACAGGAAATGCCCCAAAACGCAACGTGGACCCATCACATTTTTTGAAAGAAAACAGAGGTGTTTTTTGCAAACGTCCCTACCTGTAGATTTTGGCCTCTAGCTCAGCCGGCATCTAGGGAAACCTACCAAACCTGTGCATTTTTTAAAACTAGAGACCTAGGGAAATCCAAGATCGGGTGACTTTTGGGGCTCTGACCAGGTTCTGTTACCCAAAATCCTTTGCAAACCGCAAAATTTCGCTAAAAAAACAAGTTTTCCTCATATTTTGGTGACAGAAAGTTCTGGAACCAGAGAGGATCCACATATTTCCCTCCATCCAGCGTTCCCCCAAGTCTCCCGATAAAAATGATACCTCACTTGTGTGGGTAGGCCTAGCGCCCGCGACAGGAAATGCCCCAAAACGCAACGTGGACCCATCACATTTTTTTAAAGAAAACAGAGGTGTTTTTTGCAAACGTGCCTACCTGTAGATTTTGGCCTCTAGCTCAGCCGGCACCTAGGGAAACCTACCAAACCTGTGCATTTTTTAAAACTAGAGACCTAGGGGAATCCAAGATCGGGTGACTTGTGTGGCTCTGACCAGGTTCTGTTACCCAAAATCCTTTGCAAACCGCAAAATGTGGCTAAAAAAACACGTTTTCCTCATATTTTGGTGACAGAAAGTTCTGGAACCAGAGAGGAGCCACAAATTTCCCTCCATCCAGCGTTCCCCCAAGTCTCCCGATAAAAATGATACCTCACTTGTGTGGGTAGGCCTAGCGCCCGCGACAGGAAATGGCCCAAAACACAACGTGGACACATCACATTTTTTCATAGAAAACAGTGCCTACCTGTGGATTTTGGCCTCTAGCTCAGCCGGCACCTGTGGAAACGTAGCAAACCAGCGCATTTTTTAAAACTAGAAACCAAGGGGAATCCAAGATGGGGTGACTTGTGGGGCTCTGACCAGGTTCTGTTACCCAGAATCCTTTGCAAACCTCAAACTTTGGCTAAAAAAAACACATATTCCTCAAATTTTGGTGACAGAAAGTTCTGAAATCAGAGAGGAGCCACAAATTTCCTTCCACCCAGCGTTCCCCCAAGTCTCCCGATAAAAATTATACCTCACTTGTGTGGGTAGGCCTAGCGCCCGCGACAGGAAATGCCCCAAAACGCAACGTGGACCCATCACATTTTTTTAAAGAAAACAGAGGTGTTTTTTGCAAACGTGCCTACCTGTAGATTTTGGCCTCTAGCTCAGCCGGCATCTAGGGAAACCTACCAAACCTGTGCATTTTTTAAAACTAGAGACCTAGGGGAATCCAAGATCGGGTGACTTTTGGGGCTCTGACCAGGTTCTGTTACCCAAAATCCTTTGCAAACCGCAAAATTTCGCCAAAAAAACAAGTTTTCCTCATATTTTGGTGACAGAAAGTTCTGGAACCAGAGAGGATCCACATATTTCCCTCCATCCAGCGTTCCCCCAAGTCTCCCGATAAAAATGATACCTCACTTGTGTGGGTAGGCCTAGCGCCCGCGACAGGAAATGCCCCAAAACGCAACGTGGACCCATCACATTTTTTGAAAGAAAACAGAGGTGTTTTTTGCAAATGTGCCTACCTGTAGATTTTGGCCTCTAGCTCAGCCGGCACCTAGGGAAACCTACCAAACCTGTGCTTTTATTAAAACTAGAGACCTAGGGGAATCCAAGATCGGGTGACTTGTGGGGCTCTGACCAGGTTCTGTTACCCAAAATCCTTTGCAAACCGCAAAATTTGGCTAAAAAAACACGTTTTCCTCATATTTTGGTGACAGAAAGTTCTGGAACCAGAGAGGAGCCACAAATTTCCCACCATCCAGCGTTCCCCCCAAGTCTCCCGATAAAAATGATACCTCACTTGTGTGGGTAGGCCTAGCGCCCGCGACAGGAAATGGCCCAAAACACAACGTGGACACATCACATTTTTTCATAGAAAACAGGGCCTACCTGTGGATTTTGGCCTCTAGCTCAGCCGGCACCTGGGGAAACCTAGGAAACCAGCGCATTTTTTAAAACTAGAAACCCAGGGGAATCCAAGATGGGGTGACTTGTGGGGCTCTGACCAGGTTCTGTTACCCAGAATCCTTTGCAAACCTCAAACTTTGGCTAAAAAAACACATTTTCCTCAAATTTTGGTGACAGAAAGTTCTGAAATCAGAGAGGAGCCACGAATTTCCTTCCACCCAGCGTTCCCCCAAGTCTCCTGATAAAAATGATACCTCACTTGTGTGGGTAGGCCTAGCGCCCGCGACAGGAAATGCCCCAAAACGCAACGTGGACCCATCACATTTTTTGAAAGAAAACAGAGGTGTTTTTTGCAAACGTGCCTACTTGTAGATTTTGGCCTCTAGCTCAGCCGGCACCTAGGGAAACCTACCAAACCTGTGCATTTTTTAAAACTAGAGACCTAGGGAAATTCAAGATCGGGTGACTTGTGGGGCTCTGACCAGGTTCTGTTACCCAACATCCTTTGCAAACCGCAAAATTTGGCTAAAAAAACAAGTTTTCCTCATATTTTGGTGACAGAAAGTTCTGGAACCAGAGAAAAGCCACGAATTTCCCTCCATCCAGCGTTCCCCCAAGTCTCCCGATAAAAATGATACCTCACTTGTGTGGGTAGGCCTAGCGCCCGCGACAGGAAATGGCCCAAAACACAACGTGGACACATCACATTTTTTCATAGAAAACAGTGCCTACCGGTGGATTTTGGCTTCTAGCTCAGCCGGCACCTGGGGAAACCTAGCAAACCAGCGCATTTCTTAACACTAGAAACCCAGGGGAATCCAAGATGGGGTGACTTGTGGGGCTCTGACCAGGTTCTGTTACCCAGAATCATTTGCAAACCTCAAACTTTGGCTAAAAAAACAAATTTTCCTCAAATTTTGGTGGCAGAAAGTTCTGAAATCAGAGAGAAGCCACAAATTTCCTTCCACCCAGCGTTCACCCAAGTCTCCCGATAAAAATGATACCTCACTTGTGTGGGTAGGCCTAGCGCCCGCGACAGGAAATGCCCCAAAACGCAACGTGGACCCATCACATTTTTTGAAAGAAAACAGAGGTGTTTTTTGCAAACGGACCTACCTGTAGATTTTGGCCTCTAGCTCAGCCGGCACCTCGGTAAACCTACCAAACCTGTGCATTTTTTTTAAACTAGAGAGCTAGGGGAATCCAAGATCGGGTGACTTGTGGGGCTCTGACCAGGTTCTGTTACCCAAAATCCTTTGCAAAACACAAAATTTGGCAAAAAAAACACGATTTCCTCACATTTTGGTGATAGAAAGTTCTGGAATCAGAGAGGAGCCACAAATTTCCTTCCACCCAGCGTTCCCCCAAGTCTCCCGATAAAAATTATACCTCACTTGTGTGGGTAGGCCTAGCGCCCGCGACAGGAAATGCCCCAAAACGCAACGTGGACCCATCACATTTTTTGAAAGAAAACAGAGGTGTTTTTTGCAAACGTGCCTACCTGTAGATTTTTGCCTCTAGCTCAGCTGGCATCTAGGGAAACCTACCAAACCTGTGCATTTTTTAAAACTAGAGACCTAGGGAAATCCAAGATCGGGTGACTTTTGGGGCTCTGACCAGGTTCTGTTACCCAAAATCCTTTGCAAACCGCAAAATTTCGCTAAAAAAACAAGTTTTCCTCATATTTTGGTGACAGAAAGTTCTGGAACCAGAGAGGATCCACATATTTCCCTCCATCCAGTGTTCCCCCAAGTCTCCCGATAAAAATGATACCTCACTTGTGTGGGTAGGCCTAGCGCCCGCGACAGGAAATGCCCCAAAACGCAACGTGGACCCATCACATTTTTTGAAAGAAAACAGAGGTGTTTTTGGCAAACGTGCCTACCTGTAGATTTTGGCCTCTAGCTCAGCCGGCACCTAGGGAAACCTACCAAACCTGTGCTTTTATTAAAACTAGAGACCTAGGGGAATCCAAGATCGGGTGACTTGTGGGGCTCTGACCAGGTTCTGTTACCCAAAATCCTTTGCAAACCGCAAAATTTGGCTAAAAAAACACGTTTTCCTCATATTTTGGTGACAGAAAGTTCTGGAACCAGAGAGGAGCCACAAATTTCCCTCCATCCAGCGTTCCCCCAAGTCTCCCGATAAAAATGATACCTCACTTGTGTGGGTAGGCCTAGCGCCCGCGACAGGAAATGGCCCAAAATACAACGTGGACACATCACATTTTTTCATAGAAAACAGTGCCTACCTGTGGATTTTGGCCTCTAGCTCAGCCGGCACCTGTGGAAACGTAGCAAACCAGCGCATTTTTTAAAACTAGAAACCCAGGGGAATCCAAGATGGGGTGACTTGTGGGGCTCTGACCAGGTTCTGTTACCCAGAATCCTTTGCAAACCTCAAACTTTGGTTAAAAAAAACACATATTCCTCAAATTTTGGTGACAGAAAGTTCTGAAATCAGAGAGGAGCCACAAATTTCCTTCCACCCAGCGTTCCCCCAAGTCTCCCGATAAAAATGATACCTCACTTGTGTGGGTAGGCCTAGCGCCCGCGACAGGAAATGCCCCAAAACGCAACGTGGACCCATCACATTTTTTGAAAGAAAACAGAGGTGTTTTTTGCAAACGTGCCTACCTGTAGATTTTGGCCTCTAGCTCAGCCGGCATCTAGGGAAACCTACCAAACCTGTGCATTTTTTAAAACTAGAGACCTAGGGGAATCCAAGATCGGGTGACTTTTGGGGCTCTGACCAGGTTCTGTTACCCAAAATCCTTTGCAAACCGCAAAATTTCGCTAAAAAAACAAGTTTTCCTCATATTTTGGTGACAGAAAGTTCTGGAACCAGAGAGGATCCACATATTTCCCTCCATCCAGCGTTCCCCCAAGTCTCCCGATAAAAATGATACCTCACTTGTGTGGGTAGGCCTAGCGCCCGCGACAGGAAATGCCCCAAAACGCAACATGGACCCATCACATTTTTTGAAAGAAAACAGAGGTGTTTTTTGCAAACGTGCCTACCTGTAGATTTTGGCCTCTAGCTCAGCCGGCACCTAGGGAAACCTACCAAACCTGTGCTTTTATTAAAACTAGAGACCTAGGGGAATCCAAGATCGGGTGACTTGTGGGGCTCTGACCAGGTTCTGTTACCCAAAATCCTTTGCAAACCGCAAAATTTGGCTAAAAAAACACGTTTTCCTCATATTTTGGTGACAGAAAGTTCTGGAACCAGAGAGGAGCCACAAATTTCCCTCCATCCAGCGTTCCCCCAAGTCTCCCGATAAAAATGATACCTCACTTGTGTGGGTAGGCCTAGCGCCCGCGACAGGAAATGGCCCAAAACACAACGTGGACACATCACATTTTTTCATAGAAAACAGTGCCTACCTGTGGATTTTGGCCTCTAGCTCAGCCGGCACCTGGGGAAACCTAGGAAACCAGCGCATTTTTTAAAACTAGAAACCCAGGGGAATCCAAGATGGGGTGACTTGTGGGGCTCTGACCAGGTTCTGTTACCCAGAATCCTTTGCAAACCTCAAACTTTGGCTAAAAAAACACATTTTCCTCAAATTTTGGTGACAGAAAGTTCTGAAATCAGAGAGGAGCCACGAATTTCCTTCCACCCAGCGTTCCCCCAAGTCTCCTGATAAAAATGATACCTCACTTGTGTGGGTAGGCCTAGCGCCCGCGACAGGAAATGCCCCAAAACGCAACGTGGACCCATCACATTTTTTGAAAGAAAACAGAGGTGTTTTTTGCAAACGTGCCTACTTGTAGATTTTGGCCTCTAGCTCAGCCGGCACCTAGGGAAACCTACCAAACCTGTGCATTTTTTAAAACTAGAGACCTAGGGGAATCCAAGATCAGGTGACTTGTGGGGCTCTGACCAGGTTCTGTTACCCAACATCCTTTGCAAACCGCAAAATTTGGCTAAAAAAACACGTTTTCCTCATATTTTGGTGACAGAAAGTTCTGGAACCAGAGAAGAGCCACGAATTTCCCTCCATCCAGCGTTCCCCCAAGTCTCCCGATAAAAATGATACCTCACTTGTGTGGGTAGGCCTAGCGCCCGCGACAGGAAATGGCCCAAAACACAACGTGGACACATCACATTTTTTCATAGAAAACAGTGCCTACCTGTGGATTTTGGCCTCTAGCTCAGCCGGCACCTGGGGAAACCTAGCAAACCAGCGCATTTCTTAACACTAGAAACCCAGGGGAATCCAAGATGGGGTGACTTGTGGGGCTCTGACCAGGTTCTGTTACCCAGAATCATTTGCAAACCTCAAACTTTGGCTAAAAAAACACATTTTCCTCAAATTTTGGTGGCAGAAAGTTCTGAAATCAGAGAGGAGCCACAAATTTCCTTCCACCCAGCGTTCACCCAAGTCTCCCGATAAAAATGATACCTCACTTGTGTGGGTAGGCCTAGCGCCCGCGACAGGAAATGCCCCAAAACGCAACGTGGACCCATCACATTTTTTGAAAGAAAACAGAGGTGTTTTTTGCAAACGTACCTACCTGTAGATTTTGGCCTCTAGCTCAGCCGGCACCTCGGTAAACCTACCAAACCTGTGCATTTTTTTAAACTAGAGAGCTAAGGGAATCCAAGATCGGGTGACTTGTGGGGCTCTGACCAGGTTCTGTTACCCAAAATCCTTTGCAAAACGCAAAATTTGGCAAAAAAAACACGATTTCCTCACATTTTGGTGATAGAAAGTTCTGGAATCAGAGAGGAGCCACAAATTTCCCTCCATCCAGCGTTCCCCCAAGTCTCCCGATAAAAATGATACCTCACTTGTGTGGGTAGGCCTAGCGCCCGCGACAGGAAGTGGCACAAAACACAACGTGGACACATCACATTTTTTCATAGAAAACAGTGCCTACCTGTGGATTTTGGCCTCTAGCTCAGCCGGCACCTGGGGAAACCTAGCAAACCAGCGCATTTTTTAAAACTAGAAACCCAGGGGAATCCAAGATGGGGTGACTTGTGGGGCTCTGACCAGGTTCTGTTACCCAGAATCCTTTGCAAACCTCAAACTTTGGCTAAAAAAACACATTTTCCTCAAATTTTGGTGACAGAAAGTTCTGAAATCAGAGAGGAGCCACAAATTTCCTTCCACCCAGCGTTCCCCCAAGTCTCCCGATAAAAATTATACCTCACTTGTGTGGGTAGGCCTAGCGCCCGCGACAGGAAATGCCCCAAAACGCAACGTGGACCCATCACATTTTTTGAAAGAAAACAGAGGTGTTTTTTGCAAACGTGCCTACCTGTAGATTTTGGCCTCTAGCTCATCCGGCACCTAGGGAAACCAACCAAACCTGTGCATTTTTTAAAACTAGAGACCTAGGGGAATCCAAGATCGGGTGACTTGTGGGGCTCTGACCAGGTTCTGTTACCCAAAATCCTTTGCAAACCGCAAAATTTGGCTAAAAAAACAAGTTTTCCTCATATTTTGGTGACAGAAAGTTCTGGAACCAGAGAGGAGCCACAGATTTCCCTCCATCCAGCGTTCCCCCAAGTCTCCCGATAAAAATGATACCTCACTTGTGTGGGTAGGCCTAGCGCCCGCGACAGGAAATGCCCCAAAACGCAACGTGGACCCATCACATTTTTTTAAAGAAAACAGAGGTGTTTTTTGCAAACGTACCTACAAGTAGATTTTGGCCTCTAGCTCAGCCGGCACCTAGGGAAACCTACCAAACGTGTGCATTTTTTAAAACTAGAGACCTAGGGGAATCCAAGATCGGGTGACTTGTGGGGCTCTGACCAGGTTCTGTTACCCAAAATCCTTTGCAAACCGCAAAATTTTGCTAAAAAAACACGTTTTCCTCATATTTTGGTGACAGAAAGTTCTGGAACCAGATAGGAGCCACAAATTTCCCTCCATCCAGCGTTCCCCCAAGTCTCCCGATAAAAATGATACCTCACTTGTGTGGGTAGGCCTAGCGCCCGCGACAGGAAATGGCCCAAAACACAACGTGGACACATCAAATTTTTTCATAGAAAACAGTGCCTACCTGTGGATTTTGGCCTCTAGCTCAGCCGGCACCTGGGGAAACGTAGCAAAGCAGCACATTTTTTAAAACTAGAAACCCAGGGGAATCCAAGATGGGGTGACTTGTGGGGCTCTGACCAGGTTCTGTTACCCAGAATCCTTTGCAAACCTCAAACTTTGGCTAAAAAAAACACATTTTCCTCAAATTTTGGTGACAGAAAGTTCTGAAATCAGAGAGGAGCCACAAATTTCCTTCCCCCCAGCGTTCCCCCAAGTCTCCCGATAAAAATGATACTTCACTTGTGTGGGTAGGCCTAGCGCCCGCGACAGGAAATGCCCCAAAACGCAACGTGGACCCATCACATTTTTTGAAAGAAAACAGAAGTGTTTTTTGCAAACGTGCCTACCTGTAGATTTTGGCCTCTAGCTCAGCCGGCATCTAGGGAAACCTACCAAACCTGTGCATTTTTTAAAACTAGAGACCTAGGGGAATCCAACATCGGGTGACTTGTGGGGCTCTGACCAGGTTCTGTTACCCAAAATCCTTTGCAAACCGCAAAATTTCGCTAAAAAAACAAGTTTTCCTCATATTTTGGTGACAGAAAGTTCTGGAACCAGAGAGGATCCACATATTTCCCTCCATCCAGCGTTCCCCCAAGTCTCCCAATAAAAATGATACCTCACTTGTGTGGGTAGGCCTAGCGCCCGCGACAGGAAATGGCCCAAAACACAACGTGGACACATCACATTTTTTCATAGAAAACAGTGCCTACCTGTGGATTTTGGCCTCTAGCTCAGCCGGCACCTGGGGAAACCTAGCAAACAAGCGCATTTTTTAAAACTACAAACCCAGGGGAATCCAAGATGGGGTGACTTGTGGGGCTCTGACCAGGTTCTGTTACCCAGAATCCTTTGCAAACCTCAAACTTTAGCTAAAAAAACACATTTTCCTCAAATTTTGGTGACAGAAAGTTCTGAAATCAGAGAGGAGCCACAAATTTCCTTCCACCCAGCGTTCCCCCAAGTCTCCCGATAAATATTATACCTCACTTGTGTGGGTAGGCCTAGCGCCCGCGTCAGGAAATGCCCCAAAACGCAACGTGGACCCATCACATTTTTTGAAAGAAAACAGAGGTGTTTTTTGCAAACGTGCCTACCTGTAGATTTTGGCCTCTAGCTCAGCCGGCACCTAGGGAAACCTACCAAACCTGTGCATTTTTTAAAACTAGAGACCTAGGGGAATCCAAGATCGGGTGACTTGTGGGGCTCTGACCAGGTTCTGTTACCCAAAATCCTTTGCAAACCGCAAAATTTGGCTAAAAAAACAAGTTTTCCTCATATTTTGGTGACAGAAAGTTCTGGAACCAGAGAGGAGCCACAAATTTCCCTCCATACAGCGTTCCCCCAAGTCTCCCGATAAAAATGATACCTCACTTGTGTGGGTAGGCCTAGCGCCCGCGACAGGAAATGGCCCAAAACACAACGTGGACACATCACATTTTTTCATAGAAAACAGTGCCTACCTGTGGATTTTGGCCTCTAGCTCAGCCGGCACCTGTGGAAACGTAGCAAACCAGCGCATTTTTTAAAACTAGAAACCCAGGGGAATCCAAGATGGGGTGACTTGTGGGGCTCTGTCCAGGTTCTGTTACCCAGAATCCTTTGCAAACCTCAAACTTTGGCTAAAAAAAACACATATTCCTCAAATTTTGGTGACAGAAAGTTCTGAAATCAGAGAGGAGCCACAAATTTCCTTCCACCCAGCGTTCCCCCAAGTCTCCCGATAAAAATTATACCTCACTTGTGTGGGTAGGCCTAGCGCCCGCGACAGGAAATGCCCCAAAACGCAACGTGGACCCATCACATTTTTTGAAAGAAAACAGAGGTGTTTTTTGCAAACGTGCCTACCTGTAGATTTTGGCCTCTAGCTCAGCCGGCATCTAGGGAAACCTACCAAACCTGTGCATTTTTTAAAACTAGAGACCTAGGGGAATCCAAGATTGGGTGACTTTTGGGGCTCTGACCAGGTTCTGTTACCCAAAATCCTTTGCAAACCGCAAAATTTCGCTAAAAAAACAAGTTTTCCTCATATTTTGGTGACAGAAAGTTCTGGAACCAGAGAGGATCCACATATTTCCCTCCATCCAGCGTTCCCCCAAGTCTCCCGATAAAAATGATACCTCACTTGTGTGGGTAGGCCTAGCGCCCGCGACAGGAAATGCCCCAAAACGCAACGTGGACCCATCACATTTTTTGAAAGAAAACAGAGGTGTTTTTTGCAAACGTGTAGATTTTGGCCTCTAGCTCAGCCGGCATCTAGGGAAACCTACCAAACCTGTGCATTTTTTAAAACTAGAGACGTAGGGGAATCCAAGATTGGGTGACTTTTGGGGCTCTGACCAGGTTCTGTTACCCAAAATCCTTTGCAAACCGCAAAATTTCGCTAAAAAAACAAGTTTTCCTCATATTTTGGTGACAGAAAGTTCTGGAACCAGAGAGGATCCACATATTTCCCTCCATCCAGCGTTCCCCCAAGTCTCCCGATAAAAATGATACCTCACTTGTGTGGGTAGGCCTAGCGCCCGCGACAGGAAATGCCCCAAAACGCAACGTGGACCCATCACATTTTTTGAAAGAAAACAGAGGTGTTTTTTGCAAACGTGCCTACCTGTAGATTTTGGTCTCTATCTCAGCCGGCACCTAGGGAAACCTACCAAACCTGTGCTTTTATTAAAACTAGAGACCTAGGGGAATCCAAGATCGGGTGACTTGTGGGGCTCTGACCAGGTTCTGTTACCCAAAATCCTTTGCAAACCGCAAAATTTGGCTAAAAAAACACGTTTTCCTCAAATTTTGGTGACAGAAAGTTCTGAAATCAGAGAGGAGCCACAAATTTCCTTCCACCCAGCGTTCCCCCAAGTCTCCCGATAAAAATGATACCTCACTTGTGTGGGTAGGCCTAGCGCCCGCGACAGGAAATGCCCCAAAACGCAACGTGGACCCATCACATTTTTTGAAAGAAAACAGAGGTGTTTTTTGCAAACGTTCCTACCTGTAGATTTTGGCCTCTAGCTCAGCCGGCATCTAGGGAAACCTACCAAACCTGTGCATTTTTTAAAACTATAGACCTAGGGGAATCCAAGATCGGGTGACTTTTGGGGCTCTGACCAGGTTCTGTTACCCAAAATCCTTTGCAAACCGCAAAATTTCGCTAAAAAAACAAGTTTTCCTCATATTTTGGTGACAGAAAGTTCTGGAACCAGAGAGGATCCACATATTTCCCTCCATCTAGCGTTCCCCCAAGTCTCCCGATAAAAATGATACCTCACTTGTGTGGGTAGGCCTAGCGCCCGCGACAGGAAATGCCCCAAAACGCAACGTGGACCCATCACATTTTTTGAAAGAAAACAGAGGTGTTTTTTGCAAACGTGCCTACCTGTAGATTTTGGCCTCTAGCTCAGCCGGCATCTAGGGAAACCTACCAAACCTGTGCATTTTTTAAAACTAGAGACCTAGGGGAATCCAACATCGGGTGACTTGTGGGGCTCTGACCAGGTTCTGTTACCCAAAATCCTTTGCAAACCGCAAAATTTCGCTAAAAAAATAAGTTTTCCTCATATTTTGGTGACAGAAAGTTCTGGAACCAGAGAGGATCCACATATTTCCCTCCATCCAGCGTTCCCCCAAGTCTCCCAATAAAAATGATACCTCACTTGTGTGGGTAGGCCTAGCGCCCGCGACAGGAAATGGCCCAAAACACAACGTGGACACATCACATTTTTTCATAGAAAACAGTGCCTACCTGTGGATTTTGGCCTCTAGCTCAGCCGGCACCTGGGGAAACCTAGCAAACAAGCGCATTTTTTAAAACTACAAACCCAGGGGAATCCAAGATGGGGTGACTTGTGGGGCTCTGACCAGGTTCTGTTACCCAGAATCCTTTGCAAACCTCAAACTTTGGCTAAAAAAACACATTTTCCTCAAATTTTGGTGACAGAAAGTTCTGAAATCAGAGAGGAGCCACAAATTTCCTTCCACCCAGCGTTCCCCCAAGTCTCCCGATAAATATTATACCTCACTTGTGTGGGTAGGCCTAGCGCCCGCGACAGGAAATGCCCCAAAACGCAACGTGGACCCATCACATTTTTTGAAAGAAAACAGAGGTGTTTTTTGCAAACGTGCCTACCTGTAGATTTTGGCCTCTAGCTCAGCCGGCACCTAGGGAAACCTACCAAACCTGTGCATTTTTTAAAACTAGAGACCTAGGGGAATCCAAGATCGGGTGACTTGTGGGGCTCTGACCAGGTTCTGTTACCCAAAATCCTTTGCAAACCGCAAAATTTGGCTAAAAAAACACGTTTTCCTCATATTTTGGTGACAGAAAGTTCTGGAACCAGAGAGGAGCCACAAATTTCCCTCCATACAGCGTTCCCCCAAGTCTCCCGATAAAAATGATACCTCACTTGTGTGGGTAGGCCTAGCGCCCGCGACAGGAAATGGCCCAAAACACAACGTGGACACATCACATTTTTTCATAGAAAACAGTGCCTACCTGTGGATTTTGGCCTCTAGCTCAGCCGGCACCTGTGGAAACGTAGCAAACCAGCGCATTTTTTAAAACTAGAAACCCAGGGGAATCCAAGATGGGGTGACTTGTGGGGCTCTGTCCAGGTTCTGTTACCCAGAATCCTTTGCAAACCTCAAACTTTGGCTAAAAAAAACACATATTCCTCAAATTTTGGTGACAGAAAGTTCTGAAATCAGAGAGGAGCCACAAATTTCCTTCCACCCAGCGTTCCCCCAATTCTCCCGATAAAAATTATACCTCACTTGTGTGGGTAGGCCTAGCGCCCGCGACAGGAAATGCCCCAAAACGCAACGTGGACCCATCACATTTTTTGAAAGAAAACAGAGGTGTTTTTTGCAAACGTGCCTACCTGTAGATTTTGGCCTCTAGCTCAGCCGGCATCTAGGGAAACCTACCAAACCTGTGCATTTTTTAAAACTAGAGACCTAGGGGAATCCAAGATTGGGTGACTTTTGGGGCTCTGACCAGGTTCTGTTACCCAAAATCCTTTGCAAACCGCAAAATTTCGCTAAAAAAACAAGTTTTCCTCATATTTTGGTGACAGAAAGTTCTGGAACCAGAGAGGATCCACATATTTCCCTCCATCCAGCGTTCCCCCAAGTCTCCCGATAAAAATGATACCTCACTTGTGTGGGTAGGCCTAGCGCCCGCGACAGGAAATGCCCCAAAACGCAACGTGGACCCATCACATTTTTTGAAAGAAAACAGAGGTGTTTTTTGCAAACGTGCCTACCTGTAGATTTTGGCCTCTATCTCAGCCGGCACCTAGGGAAACCTACCAAACCTGTGCTTTTATTTTAAAACTAGAGACCTAGGGGAATCCAAGATCGGGTGACTTGTGGGGCTCTGACCAGGTTCTGTTACCCAAAATCCTTTGCAAACTGCAAAATTTGGCTAAAAAAACACGTTTTCCTCATATTTTGGTGACAGAAAGTTCTGGAACCAGAGAGGAGCCACAAATTTCCCTCCATCCAGCGTTCCCCCACGTCTCCCGATAAAAATGATACCTCACTTGTGTGGGTAGGCCTAGCGCCCGCGACAGGAAATGGCCCAAAACACAACGTGGACACATCACATTTTTTCATAGAAAACAGTGCCTACCTGTGGATTTTGGCCTCTAGCTCAGCCGGCACCTGTGGAAACGTAGCAAACCAGCGCATTTTTTAAAACTAGAAACCCAGGGGAATCCAAGATGGGGTGACTTGTGGGGCTCTGACCAGGTTCTGTTACCCAGAATCCTTTGCAAACCTCAAACTTTGGCTAAAAAAAACACATATTCCTCAAATTTTGGTGACAGAAAGTTCTGAAATCAGAGAGGAGCCACAAATTTCCTTCCACCCAGCGTTCCCCCAAGTCTCCCAATAAAAATTATACCTCACTTGTGTGGGTAGGCCTAGCGCCCGCGACAGGAAATGCCCCAAAACGCAACGTGGACCCATCACATTTTTTTAAAGAAAACAGAGGTGTTTTTTGCAAACGTGCCTACCTGTAGATTTTGGCCTCTAGCTCAGCCGGCATCTAGGGAAACCTACCAAACCTGTGCATTTTTTAAAACTAGAGACCTAGGGGAATCCAAGATCGGGTGACTTTTGGGGCTCTGACCAGGTTCTGTTACCCAAAATCCTTTGCAAACCGCAAAATTTCGCTAAAAAAACACGTTTTCCTCATATTTTGGTGACAGAAAGTTCTGGAACCAGAGAGGAGCCACAAATTTCCCTCCATCCAGCGTTCCCCCAAGTCTCCCGATAAAAATGATACCTCACTTGTGTGGGTAGGCCTAGCGCCCGCGACAGGAAATGGCCCAAAACACAACGTGGACACATCACATTTTTTCATAGAAAACAGTGCCTACCTGTGGATTTTGGCCTCTAGCTCAGCCGGCACCTGGGGAAACCTAGCAAACCAGCGCATTTTTTAAAACTAGAAACCCAGGGGAATCCAAGATGGGGTGACTTGTGGGGCTCTGACCAGGTTCTGTTACCCAGAATCCTTTGCAAACCTCAAACCTTGGCTAAAAAAACACATTTTCCTCAAATTTTGGTGACAGAAAGTTCTGAAATCAGAGAGGAGCCACAAATTTCCTTCCACCCAGCGTTCCCCCAAGTCTCCCGATAAAAATGATACCTCACTTGTGTGGGTAGGCCTAGCGCCCGCGACAGGAAATGCCCCAAAACGCAACGTGGACCCATCACATTTTTTGAAAGAAAACAGAGGTGTTTTTTGCAAACGTGCCTACCTGTAGATTTTGGCCTCTAGCTCAGCCGGCACCTAGGGAAACCTACCAAACCTGTGCATTTTTTAAAACTAGAGACCTAGGGGAATCCAAGATTGGGTGACTTGTGGGGCTCTGACCAGGTTCTATTACCCAACATCCTTTGCAAACCGCAAAATTCCGCTAAAAAAACACGTTTTCCTCATATTTTGGTGACAGAAAGTTCTGGAACCAGAGAGGAGCCACATATTTCCCTCCATCCAGCGTTCCCCCAAGTCTCCCGATAAAAATGATACCTCACTTGTGTGGGTAGGCCTAGCGCCCGCGACAGGAAATGCCCCAAAACGCAACGTGGACCCATCACATTTTTTGAAAGAAAACAGAGGTGTTTTTTGCAAACGTGCCTACCTGTAGATTTTGGCCTCTAGCTCAGCCGGCACCTAGGTAAACCTACCAAACCTGTGCATTTTTTTAAACTAGAGACCTAGGGGAATCCAAGATCAGGTGACTTGTGGGGCTCTGACCAGGTTCTGTTACCCAAAATCCTTTGCAAAACGCAAAATTTGGCAAAAAAAACACGTTTTCCTCACATTTTGGTGACAGAAAGTTCTGGAATCAGAGAGGAGCCACAAATTTCCCTCCATCCAGCGTTCCCCCAAGTCTCCCGATAAAAATGATACCCCACTTGTGGGGGTAGGCCTAGCGCCCGCGACAGGAAATGGCCCAAAACACAACGTGGACACATCACATTTTTTCATAGAAAACAGTGCCTACCTGTGGATTTTGGCTTCTAGCTCAGCCGGCACCTGGGGAAACCTAGCAAACCAGCGCATTTTTTAACACTAGAAACCCAGGGGAATCCAAGATGGGGTGACTTGTGGGGCTCTGACCAGGTTCTGTTACCCAAAATCCTTTGCAAACCTCAAACTTTGGCTAAAAAAACACATTTTCCTCAAATTTTGGCGACAGAAAGTTCTGAAATCAGAGAGGAGCCACAAATTTCCTTCCACCCAGCGTTCCCCCAAGTCTCCCGATAAAAATGATACCTCACTTGTGTGGGTAGGCCTAGCGCCCGCGACAGGAAATGCCCCAAAACGCAACGTGGACCCATCACATTTTTTGAAAGAAAACAGAGGTGTTTTTTGCAAACGTGCCTACCTGTAGATTTTGGCCTCTAGCTCAGCCGGCACCTAGGTAAACCTACCAAGCCTGTGCATTTTTATAAACTAGAGACCTAGGGGAATCCAAGATCGGGTGACTTTCTGGGGCTCTGACCAGGCTCTGTTACCCAAAATCCTTTGCAAACCGCAAAATTTGGCTAAAAAAACACGTTTTCCTCACATTTTGGTGACAGAAAGTTCTGGAATCAGAGGGGAGCCACAAATTTCCCTCCATCCAGCGTTCCCCCAAGTCTCCCGATAAAAATGATACCTCACTTGTGTGGGTAGGCCTAGCGCCCGCGACAGGAAATGCCCCAAAACGCAATGTGGACCCATCACATTTTTTGAAAGAAAACAGAGGTGTTTTTTGCAAACGTGCCTACCTGTAGATTTTGGCCTCTAGCTCAGCCGGCACCTAGGGAAACCTACCAAACCTGTGCATTTTTTTAAACTAGAGACCTAGGGGAATCCAAGATCGGGTGACTTGTGGGGCTCTGACCAGGTTCTGTTACCCCAAATCCTTTGCAAACCGCAAAATTTGGCTAAAAAAACACGTTTTCCTCATATTTTGGTGACAGAAAGTTCTGGAACCAGAGAGGAGCCACAAATTTCCCTCCATCCAGCGTTCCCCCAAGTCTCCCGATAAAAATGATACCTCACTTGTGTGGGTAGGCCTAGCGCCCGCGACAGGAAATGGCCCAAAACACAACGTGGACACATCACATTTTTTCATAGAAAACAGTGCCTACCTGTGGATTTTGGCCTCTAGCTCAGCCGGCACCTGGGGAAACCTAGCAAACCAGCGCATTTTTTAAAACTAGAAACCCAGGGGAATCCAAGATGGGGTGACTTGTGGGGCTCTGACCAGGTTCTGTTACCCAGAATCCTTTGCAAACCTCAAACTTTGGCTAAAAAAACACATTTTCCTCAAATTTTGGTGACAGAAAGTTCTGAAATCAGAGAGGAGCCACAAATTTCCTTCCACCCAGCGTTCCCCCAAGTCTCCCGATAAAAATGATACCTCACTTGTGTGGGTAGGCCTAGCGCCCGCGACAGGAAATGCCCCAAAACGCAACGTGGACCCATCACATTTTTTGAAAGAAAACAGAGGTGTTTTTTGCAAACGTGCCTACCTGTAGATTTTGGCCTCTAGCTCAGCCGGCATCTAGGGAAACCTACCAAACCTGTGCATTTTTTAAAACTAGAGACCTAGGGGAATCCAAGATCGGGTGACTTTTGGGGCTCTGACCAGGTTCTGTTACCCAAAATCCTTTGCAAACCGCAAAATTTGGCTAAAAAAACAAGTTTTCCTCATATTTTGGTGACAGAAAGTTCTGGAACCAGAGAGGATCCACATATTTCCCTCCATCCAGCGTTCCCCCAAGTCTCCCGATAAAAATGATACCTCACTTGTGTGGGTAGGCCTAGCGCCCGCGACAGGAAATGCCCCAAAACGCAACGTGGACCCATCACATTTTTTGAAAGAAAACAGAGGTGTTTTTTGCAAACGTGCCTACCTGTAGATTTTGGCCTCTAGCTCAGCCGGCACCTAGGGAAACCTACCAAACCTGTGCATTTTTTAAAACTAGAGACCTAGGGGAATCCAAGATCGGGTGACTTGTGGGGCTCTGACCAGGTTCTGTTACCCAAAATCCTTTGCAAACCGCAAAATTTGGCTAAAAAAACACGTTTTCCTCATATTTTGGTGACAGAAAGTTCTGGAACCAGAGAGGAGCCACAAATTTCCCTCCATCCAGCGTTCCCCCAAGTCTCCCGATAAAAATGATACCTCACTTGTGTGGGTAGGCCTAGCGCCCGCGACAGGAAATGGCCCAAAACACAACGTGGACACATCACATTTTTTCATAGAAAACAGTGCCTACCTGTGGATTTTGGCCTCTAGCTCAGCCGGCACATGGGGAAACCTAGCAAACAAGCGCATTTTTTAAAACTAGAAACCCAGGGGAATCCAAGATGGGGTGACTTGTGGGGCTCTGACCAGGTTCTGTTACCCAGAATCCTTTGCAAACCTCAAACCTTGGCTAAAAAAACACATTTTCCTCAAATTTTGGTGACAGAAAGTTCTGAAATCAGAGAGGAGCCACAAATTTCCTTCCACCCAGCGTTCCCCCAAGTCTCCCGATAAAAATGATACCTCACTTGTGTGGGTAGGCCTAGCGCCCGCGACAGGAAATGCCCCAAAACGCAACGTGGACCCATCACATTTTTTGAAAGAAAACAGAGGTGTTTTTTGCAAACGTGCCTACCTGTAGATTTTGGCCTCTAGCTCAGCCGGCACCTAGGTAAACCTACCAAACCTGTGCATTTTTATAAACTAGAGACCTAGGGGAATCCAAGATCGGGTGACTTTCTGGGGCTCTGACCAGGTTCTGTTACCCAAAATCCTTTGCAAACCGCAAAATTTGGCTAAAAAAACACGTTTTCCTCACATTTTGGTGACAGAAAGTTCTGGAATCAGAGGGGAGCCACAAATTTCCCTCCATCCAGCGTTCCCCCAAGTCTCCCGATAAAAATGATACCTCACTTGTGTGGGTAGGCCTAGCGCCCGCGACAGGAAATGCCCCAAAACGCAATGTGGACCCATCACATTTTTTGAAAGAAAACAGAGGTGTTTTTTGCAAACGTGCCTACCTGTAGATTTTGGCCTCTAGCTCAGCCGGCACCTAGGGAAACCTACCAAACCTGTGCATTTTTATAAACTAGAGACCTAGGGGAATCCAAGATCGGGTGACTTGTGGGGCTCTGACCAGGTTCTGTTACCCCAAATCCTTTGCAAACCGCAAAATTTGGCTAAAAAAACACGTTTTCCTCATATTTTGGTGACAGAAAGTTCTGGAACCAGAGAGGAGCCACAAATTTCCCTCCATCCAGCGTTCCCCCAAGTCTCCCGATAAAAATGATACCTCACTTGTGTGGGTAGGCCTAGCGCCCGCGACAGGAAATGGCCCAAAACACAACGTGGACACATCACATTTTTTCATAGAAAACAGTGCCTACCTGTGGATTTTGGCCTCTAGCTCAGCCGGCACCTGGGGAAACGTAGCAAACCAGAGCATTTTTTAAAACTAGAAACCCAGGGGAATCCAAGATGGGGTGACTTGTGGGGCTCTGACCAGGTTCTGTTACCCAGAATCCTTTGCAAACCTCAAACTTTGGCTAAAAAAAACACATTTTCCTCATATTTTGGTGACAGAAAGTTCTGGAACCAGAGAGGATCCACATATTTCCCTCCATCCAGCGTTCCCCCAAGTCTCCCGATAAAAATGATACCTCACTTGTGTGGGTAGGCCTAGCGCCCGCGACAGGAAATGCCCCAAAACGCAACGTGGACCCATCACATTTTTTGAAAGAAAACAGAGGTGTTTTTTGCAAACGTGCCTACCTGTAGATTTTGGCCTCTAGCTCAGCCGGCATCTAGGGAAACCTACCAAACCTGTGCATTTTTTAAAACTAGAGACCTAGGGGAATCCAAGATCGGGTGACTTTTGGGGCTCTGACCAGGTTCTGTTACCCAAAATCCTTTGCAAACCGCAAAATTTCGCTAAAAAAACAAGTTTTCCTCATATTTTGGTGACAGAAAGTTCTGGAACCAGAGAGGATCCACATATTTCCCTCCATCCAGCGTTCCTCCAAGTCTCCCGATAAAAATGATACCTCACTTGTGTGGGTAGGCCTAGCGCCCGCGACAGGAAATGCCCCAAAACGCAACGTGGACCCATCACATTTTTTGAAAGAAAACAGAGGTGTTTTTTGCAAACGTGCCTACCTGTAGATTTTGGCCTCTAGCTCAGCCGGCACCTAGGGAAACCTACCAAACCTGTGCATTTTTTAAAACTAGAGACCTAGGGGAATCCAAGATCGGGTGACTTGTGGGGCTCTGACCAGGTTCTGTTACCCAAAATCCTTTGCAAACCGCAAAATTTGGCTAAAAAAACACGTTTTCCTCATATTTTGGTGACAGAAAGTTCTGGAACCAGAGAGGAGCCACAAATTTCCCTCCATCCAGCGTTCCCCCAAGTCTCCCGATAAAAATGATACCTCACTTGTGTGGGTAGGCCTAGCGCCCGCGACAGGAAATGGCCCAAAACACAACGTGGACACATCACATTTTTTCATAGAAAACAGTGCCTACCTGTGGATTTTGGCCTCTAGCTCAGCCGGCACATGGGGAAACCTAGCAAACAAGCGCATTTTTTAAAACTAGAAACCCAGGGGAATCCAAGATGGGGTGACTTGTGGGGCTCTGACCAGGTTCTGTTACCCAGAATCCTTTGCAAACCTCAAACCTTGGCTAAAAAAACACATTTTCCTCAAATTTTGGTGACAGAAAGTTCTGAAATCAGAGAGGAGCCACAAATTTCCTTCCACCCAGCGTTCCCCCAAGTCTCCCGATAAAAATGATACCTCACTTGTGTGGGTAGGCCTAGCGCCCGCGACAGGAAATGCCCCAAAACGCAACGTGGACCCATCACATTTTTTGAAAGAAAACAGAGGTGTTTTTTGCAAACGTGCCTACCTGTAGATTTTGGCCTCTAGCTCAGCCGGCACCTAGGTAAACCTACCAAACCTGTGCATTTTTATAAACTAGAGACCTAGGGGAATCCAAGATCGGGTGACTTTCTGGGGCTCTGACCAGGTTCTGTTACCCAAAATCCTATGCAAACCGCAAAATTTGGCTAAAAAAACACGTTTTCCTCACATTTTGGTGACAGAAAGTTCTGGAATCAGAGGGGAGCCACAAATTTCCCTCCATCCAGCGTTCCCCCAAGTCTCCCGATAAAAATGATACCTCACTTGTGTGGGTAGGCCTAGCGCCCGCGACAGGAAATGCCCCAAAACGCAATGTGGACCCATCACATTTTTTGAAAGAAAACAGAGGTGTTTTTTGCAAACGTGCCTACCTGTAGATTTTGGCCTCTAGCTCAGCCGGCACCTAGGGAAACCTACCAAACCTGTGCATTTTTATAAACTAGAGACCTAGGGGAATCCAAGATCGGGTGACTTGTGGGGCTCTGACCAGGTTCTGTTACCCCAAATCCTTTGCAAACCGCAAAATTTGGCTAAAAAAACACGTTTTCCTCATATTTTGGTGACAGAAAGTTCTGGAACCAGAGAGGAGCCACAAATTTCCCTCCATCCAGCGTTCCCCCAAGTCTCCCGATAAAAATTATACCTCACTTGTGTGGGTAGGCCTAGCGCCCACGACAGGAAATGGCCCAAAACACAACGTGGACACATCACATTTTTTCATAGAAAACAGTGCCTACCTGTGGATTTTGGCCTCTAGCTCAGCCGGCACCTGGGGAAACGTAGCAAACCAGAGCATTTTTTAAAACTAGAAACCCAGGGGAATCCAAGATGGGGTGACTTGTGGGGCTCTGACCAGGTTCTGTTACCCAGAATCCTTTGCAAACCTCAAACTTTGGCTAAAAAAAACACATTTTCCTCATATTTTGGTGACAGAAAGTTCTGGAACCAGAGAGGATCCACATATTTCCCTCCATCCAGCGTTCCCCCAAGTCTCCCGATAAAAATGATACCTCACTTGTGTGGGTAGGCCTAGCGCCCGCGACAGGAAATGCCCCAAAACGCAACGTGGACCCATCACATTTTTTGAAAGAAAACAGAGGTGTTTTTTGCAAACGTGCCTACCTGTAGATTTTGGCCTCTAGCTCAGCCGGCACCTAGGGAAACCTACCAAACCTGTGCATTTTTTAAAACTAGAGACCTAGGGGAATCCAAGATCGGGTGACTTGTGGGGCTCTGACCAGGTTCTGTTACCCAAAATCCTTTGCAAACCGCAAAATTTGGCTAAAAAAACAAGTTTTCCTCATATTTTGGTGACAGAAAGTTCTGGAACCAGAGAGGAGCCACAAATTTCCCTCCATCCAGCGTTCCCCCAAGTCTCCCGATAAAAATTATACCTCACTTGTGTGGGTAGGCCTAGCGCCCGTGACAGGAAATGGCCCAAAACACAACGTGGACACATCACATTTTTTCATAGAAAACAGTGCCTACCTGTGGATTTTGGCCTCTAGCTCAGCCGGCACCTGGGGAAACCTAGCAAACGAGCGCATTTTTTAAAACTAGAAACCCAGGGGAATCCAAGATGGGGTGACTTGTGTGGCTCTGACCAGGTTCTGTTACCCAGAATCCTTTGCAAACCTCAAACTTTGGCTAAAAAAACACATTTTCCTCAAATTTTGGTGACAGAAAGTTCTGAAATCAGAGAGGAGCCACAAATTTCCTTCCACCCAGCGTTCCCCCAAGTCTCCCGATAAAAATGATACCTCACTTGTGTGGGTAGGCCTAGCGCCCGCGACAGGAAATGCCCCAAAACGCAACGTGGACCCATCACATTTTTTGAAAGAAAACAGAGGTGTTTTTTGCAAACGTGCCTACCTGTAGATTTTGGCCTCTAGCTCAGCCGGCATCTAGGGAAACCTACCAAACCTGTGCATTTTTTAAAACTAGAGACCTAGGGGAATCCAAGATCGGGTGACTTTTGGGGCTCTGACCAGGTTCTGTTACCCAAAATCCTTTGCAAACAGCAAAATTTCGCTAAAAAAACAAGTTTTCCTCATATTTTGGTGACAGAAAGTTCTGGAACCAGAGAGGATCCACATATTTCCCTCCATCCAGCGTTCCCCCAAGTCTCCCGATAAAAATGATACCTCACTTGTGTGGGTAGGCCTAGCGCCCGCGACAGGAAATGCCCCAAAACGCAACGTGGACCCATCACATTTTTTGAAAGAAAACAGAGGTGTTTTTTGCAAACGTGCCTACCTGTAGATTTTGGCCTCTAGCTCAGCCGGCACCTAGGGAAACCTACCAAACCTGTGCATTTTTTAAAACTAGAGACCTAGGGGAATCCAAGATCGGGTGACTTGTGGGGCTCTGACCAGGTTCTGTTACCCAAAATCCTTTGCAAACCGCAAAATTTGGCTAAAAAAACAAGTTTTCCTCATATTTTGGTGACAGAAAGTTCTGGAACCAGAGAGGAGCCACAAATTTCCCTCCATCCAGCGTTCCCCCAAGTCTCCCGATAAAAATGATACCTCACTTGTGTGGGTAGGCCTAGCGCCCGCGACAGGAAATGGCCCAAAACACAACGTGGACACATCACATTTTTTCATAGAAAACAGTGCCTACCTGTGGATTTTGGCCTCTAGCTCAGCCGGCACCTGGGGAAACCTAGCAAACAAGCGCATTTTTTAAAACTAGAAACCCAGGGGAATCCAAGATGGGGTGACTTGTGGGGCTCTGACCAGGTTCTGTTACCCAGAATCCTTTGCAAACCTCAAACCTTGGCTAAAAAAACACATTTTCCTCAAATTTTGGTGACAGAAAGTTCTGAAATCAGAGAGGAGCCACAAATTTCCTTCCACCCAGCGTTCCCCCAAGTCTCCCGATAAAAATGATACCTCACTTGTGTGGGTAGGCCTAGCGCCCGCGACAGGAAATGCCCCAAAACGCAACGTGGACCCATCACATTTTTTGAAAGAAAACAGAGGTGTTTTTTGCAAACGTGCCTACCTGTAGATTTTGGCCTCTAGCTCAGCCGGCACCTAGGTAAACCTACCAAACCTGTGCATTTTTATAAACTAGAGACCTAGGGGAATCCAAGATCGGGTGACTTTCTGGGGCTCTGACCAGGTTCTGTTACCCAAAATCCTTTGCAAACCGCAAAATTTGGCTAAAAAAACACGTTTTCGTCACATTTTGGTGACAGAAAGTTCTGGAATCAGAGGGGAGCCACAAATTTCCCTCCATCCAGCGTTCCCCCAAGTCTCCCGATAAAAATGATACCTCACTTGTGTGGGTAGGCCTAGCGCCCGCGACAGGAAATGCCCCAAAACGCAATGTGGACCCATCACATTTTTTGAAAGAAAACAGAGGTGTTTTTTGCAAACGTGCCTACCTGTAGATTTTGGCCTCTAGCTCAGCCGGCACCTAGGGAAACCTACCAAACCTGTGCATTTTTATAAACTAGAGACCTAGGGGAATCCAAGATCGGGTGACTTGTGGGGCTCTGACCAGGTTCTGTTACCCCAAATCCTTTGCAAACCGCAAAATTTGGCTAAAAAAACACGTTTTCCTCATATTTTGGTGACAGAAAGTTCTGGAACCAGAGAGGAGCCACAAATTTCCCTCCATCCAGCGTTCCCCCAAGTCTCCCGATAAAAATGATACCTCACTTGTGTGGGTAGGCCTAGCGCCAGCGACAGGAAATGGCCCAAAACACAACGTGGACACATCACATTTTTTCATAGAAAACAGTGCCTACCTGTGGATTTTGGCCTCTAGCTCAGCTGGCACCTGGGGAAACGTAGCAAACCAGAGCATTTTTTAAAACTAGAAACCCAGGGGAATCCAAGATGGGGTGACTTGTGGGGCTCTGACCAGGTTCTGTTACCCAGAATCCTTTGCAAACCTCAAACTTTGGCTAAAAAAAACACATTTTCCTCATATTTTGGTGACAGAAAGTTCTGAAATCAGAGAGGAGCCACAAATTTCCTTCCACCCAGCGTTCCCCCAAGTCTCCCGATAAAAATGATACCTCACTTGTGTGGGTAGGCCTAGCGCCCGCGACAAGAAATGCCCCAAAACGCAACGTGGACCCATCACATTTTTTGAAAGAAAACAGAGGTGTTTTTTGCAAACGTGCCTACCTGTAGATTTTGGCCTCTAGCTCAGCCATCACCTAGGTAAACCTACCAAACCTGTGCATTTTTTTAAACTAGAGACCTAGGGGAATCCAAGATCGGGTGACTTTCTGGGGCTCTGACCAGGTTCTGTTACCCAAAATCCTTAGCAAACCGCAAAATTTGGCTAAAAATACACGTTTTCCTCACATTTTGGTGACAGAAAGTTCTGGAACCAGAGAGGAGCCACAAATTTCCCTCCATCCAGCGTTCCCCCAAGTCTCCCGATAAAAATGATACCTCACTTGTGTGGGTAGGCCTAGCGCCAGCGACAGGAAATGGCCCAAAACACAACGTGGACACATCACATTTTTTCATAGAAAACAGTGCCTACCTGTGGATTTTGGCCTCTAGCTCAGCTGGCACCTGGGGAAACGTAGCAAACCAGAGCATTTTTTAAAACTAGAAACCCAGGGGAATCCAAGATGGGGTGACTTGTGGGGCTCTGACCAGGTTCTGTTACCCAGAATCCTTTGCAAACCTCAAACTTTGGCTAAAAAAAACACATTTTCCTCATATTTTGGTGACAGAAAGTTCTGGAACCAGAGAGGATCCACATATTTCCCTCCATCCAGCGTTCCCCCAAGTCTCCCGATAAAAATGATACCTCACTTGTGTGGGTAGGCCTAGCGCCCGCGACAGGAAATGCCCCAAAACGCAACGTGGACCCATCACATTTTTTGAAAGAAAACAGAGGTGTTTTTTGCAAACGTGCCTACCTGTAGATTTTGGCCTCTAGCTCAGCCGGCACCTAGGGAAACCTACCAAACCTGTGCATTTTTTAAAACTAGAGACCTAGGGGAATCCAAGATCGGGTGACTTGTGGGGCTCTGACCAGGTTCTGTTACCCAAAATCCTTTGCAAACCGCAAAATTTGGCTAAAAAAACAAGTTTTCCTCATATTTTGGTGACAGAAAGTTCTGGAACCAGAGAGGAGCCACAAATTTCCCTCCATCCAGCGTTCCCCCAAGTCTCCCGATAAAAATTATACCTCACTTGTGTGGGTAGGCCTAGCGCCCGTGACAGGAAATGGCCCAAAACACAACGTGGACACATCACATTTTTTCATAGAAAACAGTGCCTACCTGTGGATTTTGGCCTCTAGCTCAGCCGGCACCTGGGGAAACCTAGCAAACCAGCGCATTTTTTAAAACTAGAAACCCAGGGGAATCCAAGATGGGGTGACTTGTGGGGCTCTGACCAGGTTCTGTTACCCAGAATCCTTTGCAAACCTCAAACTTTGGCTAAAAAAACACATTTTCCTCAAATTTTGGTGACAGAAAGTTCTGAAATCAGAGAGGAGCCACAAATTTCCTTCCACCCAGCGTTCCCCCAAGTCTCCCGATAAAAATGATACCTCACTTGTGTGGGTAGGCCTAGCGCCCGCGACAGGAAATGCCCCAAAACGCAACGTGGACCCATCACATTTTTTTAAAGAAAACAGAGGTGTTTTTTGCAAACGTGCCTACCTGTAGATTTTGGCCTCTAGCTCAGCCGGCATCTAGGGAAACCTACCAAACCTGTGCCTTTTTTAAAACTAGAGACCTAGGGGAATCCAAGATCGGGTGACTTTTGGGGCTCTAACCAGGTTCTGTTACCCAAAATCCTTTGCAAACCGCAAAATTTCGCTAAAAAAACAAGTTTTCCTCATATTTTGGTGACAGAAAGTTCTGGAACCAGAGAGGATCCACATATTTCCCTCCATCCAGCGTTCCCCCAAGTCTCCCGATAAAAATGATACCTCACTTGTGTGGGTAGGCCTAGCGCCCGTGACAGGAAATGGCCCAAAACACAACGTGGACACATCACATTTTTCCATAGAAAACAGTGCCTACCTGTGGATTTTGGCCTCTAGCTCAGCCGGCACCTGGGGAAACCTAGCAAACCAGCGCATTTTTTAAAACTAGAAACCCAGGGGAATCCAAGATGGGGTGACTTGTGGGGCTCTGACCAGGTTCTGTTACCCAGAATCCTTTGCAAACCTCAAACTTTGGCTAAAAAAACACATTTTCCTCAAATTTTGGTGACAGAAAGTTCTGAAATCAGAGAGGAGCCACAAATTTCCTTCCACCCAGCGTTCCCCCAAGTCTCCCGATAAAAATGATACCTCACTTGTGTGGGTAGGCCTAGCGCCCGCGACAGGAAATGCCCCAAAACGCAACGTGGACCCATCACATTTTTTGAAAGAAAACAGAGGTGTTTTTTGCAAACGTGCCTACCTGTAGATTTTGGCCTCTAGCTCAGCCGGCACCTAGGGAAACCTACCAAACCTGTGCATTTTTTAAAACTAGAGACCTAGGGGAATCCAAGATCGGGTGACTTGTGGGGCTCTGACCAGGTTCTGTTACCCAAAATCCTTTGCAAACCGCAAAATTTGGCTAAAAAAACACGTTTTCCTCATATTTTGGTGACAGAAAGTTCTGGAACCAGAGAGGAGCCACAAATTTCCCTCCATCCAGCGTTCCCCCAAGTCTCCCGATAAAAATGATACCTCACTTGTGTGGGTAGGCCTAGCGCCCGCGACAGGAAATGGCCCAAAACACAACGTGGACACATCACATTTTTTCATAGAAAACAGTGCCTACCTGTGGATTTTGGCCTCTAGCTCAGCCGGCACCTGGGGAAACCTAGCAAACCAGCGCATTTTTTAAAACTAGAAACCCAGGGGAATCCAAGATGGGGTGACTTGTGGGGCTCTGACCAGGTTCTGTTACCCAGAATCCTTTGCAAACCTCAAACCTTGGCTAAAAAAACACATTTTCCTCAAATTTTGGTGACAGAAAGTTCTGAAATCAGAGAGGAGCCACAAATTTCCTTCCACCCAGCGTTCCCCCAAGTCTCCCGATAAAAATGATACCTCACTTGTGTGGGTAGGCCTAGCGCCCGTGACAGGAAATGCCCCAAAACGCAACGTGGACCCATCACATTTTTTGAAAGAAAACAGAGGTGTTTTTTGCAAACTTGCCTACCTGTAGATTTTGG
This sequence comes from Pleurodeles waltl, assembly GCF_031143425.1. NCBI lineage: Eukaryota > Metazoa > Chordata > Amphibia > Caudata > Salamandridae > Pleurodeles > Pleurodeles waltl. The sequence goes on along the minus strand of NC_090449.1, from coordinate 478,635,311 downwards.
CCTCTAGCTCAGCCGGCACCTAGGGAAACCTACCAAACCTGTGCATTTTTTAAAACTAGAGACCTAGGGGAATCCAAGATTGGGTGACTTGTGGGGCTCTGACCAGGTTCTATTACCCAACATCCTTTGCAAACCGCAAAATTCCGCTAAAAAAACACGTTTTCCTCATATTTTGGTGACAGAAAGTTCTGGAACCAGAGAGGAGCCACATATTTCCCTCCATCCAGCGTTCCCCCAAGTCTCCCGATAAAAATGATACCTCACTTGTGTGGGTAGGCCTAGCGCCCGCAACAGGAAATGCCCCAAAACGCAACGTGGACCCATCACATTTTTTGAAAGAAAACAGAGGTGTTTTTTGCAAACGTGCCTACCTGTAGATTTTGGCCTCTAGCTCAGCCGGCACCTAGGTAAACCTACCAAACCTGTGCATTTTTTTAAACTAGAGACCTAGGGGAATCCAAGATCGGGTGACTTGTGGGGCTCTGACCAGGTTCTGTTACCCAAAATCCTTTGCAAAACGCAAAATTTGGCAAAAAAAACACGTTTTCCTCACATTTTGCTGACAGAAAGTTCTGGAATCAGAGAGGAGCCACAAATTTCCCTCCATCCAGCGTTCCCCCAAGTCTCCCGATAAAAATGATACCTCACTTGTGGGGGTAGGCCTAGCGCCCGCGACAGGAAATGGCCCAAAACACAACGTGGACACATCACATTTTTTCATAGAAAACAGTGCCTACCTGTGGATTTTGGCCTCTAGCTCAGCCGGCACCTGGGGAAACCTAGCAAACCAGCGCATTTTTTAACACTAGAAACCCAGGGGAATCCAAGATGGGGGGACTTGTGGGGCTCTGACCAGGTTCTGTTACCCAGAATCCTTTGCAAACCTCAAACTTTGGCTAAAAAAACACATTTTCCTCAAATTTTGGTGACAGAAAGTTCTGAAATCAGAGAGGAGCCACAAATTTCCTTCCACCCAGCGTTCCCCCAAGTCTCCCGATAAAAATGATACCTCACTTGTGTGGGTAGGCCTAGCGCCCGCGACAGGAAATGCCCCAAAACGCAACGTGGACCCATCACATTTTTTGAAAGAAAACAGAGGTGTTTTTTGCAAACGTGCCTACCTGTAGATTTTGGCCTCTAGCTCAGCCATCACCTAGGTAAACCTACCAAACCTGTGCATTTTTTTAAACTAGAGACCTAGGGGAATCCAAGATCGGGTGACTTTCTGGGGCTCTGACCAGGTTCTGTTACCCAAAATCCTTAGCAAACCGCAAAATTTGGCTAAAAATACACGTTTTCCTCACATTTTGGTGACAGAAAGTTCTGGAACCAGAGAGGACCCACAAATTTCCCTCCATCCAGCGTTCCCCCAAGTCTCCCGATAAAAATGATACCTCACTTGTGTGGGTAGGCCTAGCGCCAGCGACAGGAAATGGCCCAAAACACAACGTGGACACATCACATTTTTTCATAGAAAACAGTGCCTACCTGTGGATTTTGGCCTCTAGCTCAGCCGGCACCTGGGGAAACCTAGCAAACCAGCGCATTTTTTAACACTAGAAACCCAGGGGAATCCAAGATGGGGTGACTTGTGGGGCTCTGACCAGGTTCTGTTACCCAAAATCCTTTGCAAACCTCAAACTTTGGCTAAAAAAACACATTTTCCTCAAATTTTGGTGACAGAAAGTTCTGAAATCAGAGAGGAGCCACAAATTTCCTTCCACCCAGCGTTCCCCCAAGTCTCCCGATAAAAATGATACCTCACTTGTGTGGGTAGGCCTAGCGCCCGCGACAGGAAATGCCCCAAAACGCAACGTGGACCCATCACATTTTTTGAAAGAAAACAGAGGTGTTTTTTGCAAACGTGCCTACCTGTAGATTTTGGCCTCTAGCTCAGCCGGCACCTAGGTAAACCTACCAAACCTGTGCATTTTTATAAACTAGAGACCTAGGGGAATCCAAGATCGGGTGACTTTCTGGGGCTCTGACCAGGTTCTGTTACCCAAAATCCTTTGCAAACCACAAAATTTGGCTAAAAAAACACGTTTTCCTCACATTTTGGTGACAGAAAGTTCTGGAATCAGAGGGGAGCCACAAATTTCCCTCCATCCAGCGTTCCCCCAAGTCTCCCGATAGAAATGATACCTCACTTGTGTGGGTAGGCCTAGCGCCCGCGACAGGAAATGCCCCAAAACGCAATGTGGACCCATCACATTTTTTGAAAGAAAACAGAGGTGTTTTTTGCAAACGTGCCTACCTGTAGATTTTGGCCTCTAGCTCAGCCGGCACCTAGGGAAACCTACCAAACCTGTGCATTTTTTAAAACTAGAGACCTAGGGGAATCCAAGATCGGGTGACTTGTGGGGCTCTGACCAGGTTCTGTTACCCCAAATCCTTTGCAAACCGCAAAATTTGGCTAAAAAAACACGTTTTCCTCATATTTTGGTGACAGAAAGTTCTGGAACCAGAGAGGAGCCACAAATTTCCCTCCATCCAGCGTTCCCCCAAGTCTCCCGATAAAAATGATACCTCACTTGTGTGGGTAGGCCTAGCGCCCGCGACAGGAAATGGCCCAAAACACAACGTGGACACATCACATTTTTTCATAGAAAACAGTGCCTACCTGTGGATTTTGGCCTCTAGCTCAGCCGGCACCTGGGGAAACGTAGCAAACCAGAGCATTTTTTAAAACTAGAAACCCAGGGGAATCCAAGATGGGGTGACTTGTGGGGCTCTGACCAGGTTCTGTTACCCAGAATCCTTTGCAAACCTCAAACTTTGGCTAAAAAAAACACATTTTCCTCATATTTTGGTGACAGAAAGTTCTGGAACCAGAGAGGATCCACATATTTCCCTCCATCCAGCGTTCCCCCAAGTCTCCCGATAAAAATGATACCTCACTTGTGTGGGTAGGCCTAGCGCCCGCGACAGGAAATGCCCCAAAACGCAACGTGGACCCATCACATTTTTTGAAAGAAAACAGAGGTGTTTTTTGCAAACGTGCCTACCTGTAGATTTTGGCCTCTAGCTCAGCCGGCACCTAGGGAAACCTACCAAACCTGTGCATTTTTTAAAACTAGAGACCTAGGGGAATCCAAGATCGGGTGACTTGTGGGGCTCTGACCAGGTTCTGTTACCCAAAATCCTTTGCAAACCGCAAAATTTGGCTAAAAAAACAAGTTTTCCTCATATTTTGGTGACAGAAAGTTCTGGAACCAGAGAGGAGCCACAAATTTCCCTCCATCCAGCGTTCCCCCAAGTCTCCCGATAAAAATTATACCTCACTTGTGTGGGTAGGCCTAGCGCCCGCGACAGGAAATGGCCCAAAACACAACGTGGACACATCACATTTTTTCATAGAAAACAGTGCCTACCTGTGGATTTTGGCCTCTAGCTCAGCCGGCACCTGGGGAAACCTAGCAAACCAGCGCATTTTTTAAAACTAGAAACCCAGGGGAATCCAAGATGGGGTGACTTGTGGGGCTCTGACCAGGTTCTGTTACCCAGAATCCTTTGCAAACCTCAAACTTTGGCTAAAAAAACACATTTTCCTCAAATTTTGGTGACAGAAAGTTCTGAAATCAGAGAGGAGCCACAAATTTCCTTCCACCCAGCGTTCCCCCAAGTCTCCCGATAAAAATGATACCTCACTTGTGTGGGTAGGCCTAGCGCCCGCGACAGGAAATGCCCCAAAACGCAACGTGGACCCATCACATTTTTTGAAAGAAAACAGAGGTGTTTTTTGCAAACGTGCCTACCTGTAGATTTTGGCCTCTAGCTCAGCCGGCACCTAGGGAAACCTACCAAACCTGTGCATTTTTTAAAACTAGAGACCTAGGGGAATCCAAGATCGGGTGACTTGTGGGGCTCTGACCAGGTTCTGTAACCCAACATCCTTTGCAAACCTCAAAATTCCGCTAAAAAAACACGTTTTCCTCATATTTTGGTGACAGAAAGTTCTGGAACCAGAGAGGAGCCACATATTTCCCTCCATCCAGCGTTCCCCCAAGTCTCCCGATAAAAATGATACCTCACTTGTGTGGGTAGGCCTAGCGCCCGCGACAGGAAATGGCCCAAAACGCAACGTGGACCCATCACATTTTTTGAAAGAAAACAGAGGTGTTTTTTGCAAACGTGCCTACCTGTAGATTTTGGCCTCTAGCTCAGCCGGCACCTAGGTAAACCTACCAAACCTGTGCATTTTTTTAAACTAGAGACCTAGGGGAATCCAAGATCGGGTGACTTGTGGGGCTCTGACCAGGTTCTGTTACCCAAAATCCTTTGCAAAACGCAAAATTTGGCAAAAAAAAACACGTTTTCCTCACATTTTGGTGACAGAAAGTTCTGGAATCAGAGAGGAGCCACAAATTTCCCTCCATCCAGCGTTCCCCCAAGTCTCCCGATAAAAATTATACCTCACTTGTGTGGGTAGGCCTAGCGCCCGCGACAGGAAATGGCCCAAAACACAACGTGGACACATCACATTTTTTCATAGAAAACAGTGCCTACCTGTGGATTTTGGCCTCTAGCTCAGCCGGCACCTGGGGAAACCTAGCAAACCAGCGCATTTTTTAACACTAGAAACCCAGGGGAATCCAAGATGGGGTGACTTGTGGGGCTCTGACCAGGTTCTGTTACCCAGAATCCTTTGCAAACCTCAAACTTTGGCTAAAAAAACACATTTTCCTCAAATTTTGGTGACAGAAAGTTCTGAAATCAGAGAGGAGCCACAAATTTCCTTCCACCCAGCGTTCCCCCAAGTCTCCCGATAAAAATGATACCTCACTTGTGTGGGTAGGCCTAGCGCCCGCGACAGGAAATGCCCCAAAACGCAACATGGACCCATCACATTTTTTGAAAGAAAACAGAGGTGTTTTTTGCAAACGTGCCTACCTGTAGATTTTGGCCTCTAGCTCAGCCGGCACCTAGGTAAACCTACCAAACCTGTGCATTTTTTTAAACTAGAGACCTAGGGGAATCCAAGATCGGGTGACTTTCTGGGGCTCTGACCAGGTTCTGTTACCCAAAATCCTTAGCAAACCGCAAAATTTGGCTAAAAATACACGTTTTCCTCACATTTTGGTGACAGAAAGTTCTGGAACCAGAGAGGAGCCACAAATTTCCCTCCATCCAGCGTTCCCCCAAGTCTCCCGATAAAAATGATACCTCACTTGTGTGGGTAGGCCTAGCGCCCGCGACAGGAAATGGCCCAAAACACAGCGTGGACACATCACATTTTTTCATAGAAAACAGTGCCTACCTGTGGATTTTGGCCTCTAGCTCAGCCGGCACCTGGGGAAACCTAGCAAACCAGCGCATTTTTTAACACTAGAAACCCAGGGGAATCCAAGATGGGGTGACTTGAGGGACTCTGACCAGGTTCTGTTACCCAGAATCCTTTGCAAACCTCAAACTTTGGCTAAAAAAACACATTTTCCTCAAATTTTGGTGACAGAAAGTTCTGAAATCAGAGAGGAGCCACAAATTTCCTTCCACCCAGCGTTCCCCCGAAGTCTCCCGATAAAAATGATACCTCACTTGTGTGGGTAGGCCTAGCGCCCGCGACAGGAAATGCCCCAAAACGCAACGTGGACCCATCACATTTTTTGAAAGAAAACAGAGGTGTTTTTTGCAAACGTGCCTACCTGTAGATTTTGGCCTCTAGCTCAGCCGGCACCTAGGTAAACCTAACAAACCTGTGCATTTTTTTAAACTAGAGACCTAGGGGAATCCAAGATCGGGTGACTTTCTGGGGCTCTGACCAGGTTCTGTTACCCAAAATCCTTTGCAAACCGCAAAATTTGGCTAAAAAAACACGTTTTCCTCACATTTTGGTGACAGAAAGTTCTGGAATCAGAGAGGAGCCACAAATTTCCCTCCATCCAGCGTTCCCCCAAGTCTCCCGATAAAAATGATACCTCACTTGTGTGGGTAGGCCTAGCGCCCGCGACAGGAAATGGCCCAAAACACAACGTGGACACATCACATTTTTTCATAGAAAACAGTGCCTACCTGTGGATTTTGGCCTCTAGCTCAGCCGGCACCTGGGGAAACCTAGCAAACCAGCACATTTTTTAAAACTAGAAACCCAGGGGAATCCAAGATGGGATGACTTGTGGGACTCTGACCAGGTTCTGTTACCCAAAATCCTTTGCAAACCTCAAACTTTGGCTAAAAAAACACATTTTCCTCAAATTTTGGTGACAGAAAGTTCTGAAATCAGAGAGGAGCCACAAATTTCCTTACACCCAGCGTTCCCCCAAGTCTCCCGATAAACATTATACCTCACTTGTGTGGGTAGGCCTAGCGCCCGCGACAGAAAATGCCCCAAAATGCAACGTGGACCCATCAAATTTTTTTAAAGAAAACAGAGGTGTTTTTTGCAAACGTGCCTACCTGTAGATTTTGGCCTCTAGCTCAGCCGGCACCTAGGGAAACCTACCAAACCTGTGCATTTTTTAAAACTAGAGACCTAGGGGAATCCAAGATCGGGTGACTTGTGGGGCTCTGACCAGGTTCTGTTACCCAAAATCCTTAACAAACCGCACAATTTGGCAAAAAAAACATGTTTTCCTCACATTTTGGTGACAGAAAGTTCTGGAATCAGAGAGGAGCCACAAATTTCCGTCCATCCAGCGTTCCCCCAAGTCTCCCGATAAAAATGATACCTCACTTGTGTGGGTAGGCCTAGCGCCCGCGACAGGAAATGCCCCAAAACGCAACGTGGACCCATCACATTTTTTTAAAGAAAACAGAGGTGTTTTTTGCAAACGTGCCTACCTGTAGATTTTGGCCTCTAGCTCAGCCGGCACCTAGGTAAACCTACCAAACCTGTGCATTTTTTTAAACTAGAGACCTAGGGGAATCCAAGATCGGGTGACTTTCTGGGGCTCTGACCAGGTTCTGTTACCCAAAATCCTTTGCAAACCGCAAAATTTGGCTAAAAAAACACGTTTTCCTTACATTTTGGTGACAGAAAGTTCTGGAATCAGAGAGGAGCCACAAATTTCCCTCCATCCAGCGTTCCCCCAAGTCTCCCGATAAAAATGATACCTCACTTGTGTGGGTAGGCCTAGCGCCCGCGACAGGAAATGGCCCAAAACACAACGTGGACACATCACATTTTTTCATAGAAAACAGGGCCTACCTGTGGATTTTGGCCTCTAGCTCAGCCGGCACCTGGGGAAACCTAGCAAACCAGCGCATTTTTTAACACTAGAAACCCAGGGGAATCCAAGATGGGGTGACTTGTGGGGCTCTGACCAGGTTCTGTTACCCAGAATCCTTTGCAAACCTCAAACTTTGGCTAAAAAAACACATTTTCCTCAAATTTTGGTGACAGAAAGTTCTGAAATCAGAGAGGAGCCACAAATTTCCTTCCACCCAGCGTTCCCCCAAGTCTCCCGATAAAAATGATACCTCACTTGTGTGGGTAGGCCTAGCGCCCGCGACAGGAAATGCCCCAAAACGCAACGTGGACCCATCACATTTTTTGAAAGAAAACAGAGGTGTTTTTTGCAAACGTGCCTACCTGTAGATTTTGGCCTCTAGCTCAGCCGGCACCTAGGTAAACCTACCAAACCTGTGCATTTTTTTAAACTAGAGACCTAGGGGAATCCAAGATCGGGTGACTTTCTGGGGCTCTGACCAGGTTCTGTTACCCGAAATCCTTTGCAAACCGCAAAATTTGGCTAAAAAAACACGTTTTCCTCACATTTTGGTGACAGAAAGTTCTGGAACCAGAGAGGAGCCACAAATTTCCCCCCATCCAGCGTTCCCCCAAGTCTCCCGATAAAAATGATACCTCACTTGTGTGGGTAGGCCTAGCGCCCGCGACAGGAAATGGCCCAAAACACAACGTGGACACATCACATTTTTTCATAGAAAACAGTGCCTACCTGTGGATTTTGGCCTCTAGCTCAGCCGGCACCTGGGGAAACCTAGCAAACCAGCGCATTTTTTAACACTAGAAACCCAGGGGAATCCAAGATGGGGTGACTTGTGGGGCTCTGACCAGGTTCTGTTACCCAGAATCCTTTGCAAACCTCAAACTTTGGCTAAAAAAAACACATTTTCCTCATATTTTGGTGACAGAAAGTTCTGGAACCAGAGAGGATCCACATATTTCCCTCCATCCAGCGTTCCCCCAAGTCTCCCGATAAAAATGATACCTCACTTGTGTGGGTAGGCCTAGCGCCCGCGACAGGAAATGCCCCAAAACGCAACGTGGACCCATCACATTTTTTGAAAGAAAACAGAGGTGTTTTTTGCAAACGTGCCTACCTGTAGATTTTGGCCTCTAGCTCAGCCGGGACCTAGGGAAACCTACCAAACCTGTGCATTTTTTAAAACTAGAGACCTGGGGGAATCCAAGATCGGGTGACTTGTGGGGCTCTGACCAGGTTCTGTTACCCAAAATCCTTTGCAAACCGCAAAATTTGGCTAAAAAAACAAGTTTTCCTCATATTTTGGTGACAGAAAGTTCTGGAACCAGAGAGGAGCCACAAATTTCCCTCCATCCAGCGTTCCCCCAAGTCTCCCGATAAAAATTATACCTCACTTGTGTGGGTAGGCCTAGCGCCCGTGACAGGAAATGGCCCAAAACACAACGTGGACACATCACATTTTTTCATAGAAAACAGTGCCTACCTGTGGATTTTGGCCTCTAGCTCAGCCGGCACCTGGGGAAACCTAGCAAACCAGCGCCTTTTTTAAAACTAGAAACCCAGGGGAATCCAAGATGGGGTGACTTGTGGGGCTCTGACCAGGTTCTGTTACCCAGAATCCTTTGCAAACCTCAAACTTTGGCTAAAAAAACACATTTTCCTCAAATTTTGGTGACAGAAAGTTCTGAAATCAGAGAGGAGCCACAAATTTCCTTCCACCCAGCGTTCCCCCAAGTCTCCCGATAAAAATGATACCTCACTTGTGTGGGTAGGCCTAGCGCCCGCGACAGGAAATGCCCCAAAACGCAACGTGGACCCATCACATTTTTTGAAAGAAAACAGAGGTGTTTTTTGCAAACGTGCCTACCTGTAGATTTTGGCCTCTAGCTCAGCCGGCATCTAGGGAAACCTACCAAACCTGTGCATTTTTTAAAACTAGAGACCTAGGGGAATCCAAGATCGGGTGACTTTTGGGGCTCTAACCAGGTTCTGTTACCCAAAATCCTTTGCAAACCGCAAAATTTCGCTAAAAAAACAAGTTTTCCTCATATTTTGGTGACAGAAAGTTCTGGAACCAGAGAGGATCCACATATTTCCCTCCATCCAGCGTTCCCCCAAGTCTCCCGATAAAAATGATACCTCACTTGTGTGGGTAGGCCTAGCGCCCGCGACAGGAAATGCCCCAAAACGCAACGTGGACCCATCACATTTTTTGAAAGAAAACAGAGGTGTTTTTTGCAAACGTGCCTACCTGTAGATTTTGGCCTCTAGCTCAGCCGGCACCTAGGGAAACCTACCAAACCTGTGCATTTTTTAAAACTAGAGACCTAGGGGAATCCAAGATCGGGTGACTTGTGGGGCTCTGACCAGGTTCTGTTACCCAAAATCCTTTGCAAACCGCAAAATTTGGCTAAAAAAACACGTTTTCCTCATATTTTGGTGACAGAAAGTTCTGGAACCAGAGAGGAGCCACAAATTTCCCTCCATCCAGCGTTCCCCCAAGTCTCCTGATAAAAATGATACCTCACTTGTGTGGGTAGGCCTAGCGCCCGCGACAGGAAATGGCCCAAAACACAACGTGGACACATCACATTTTTTCATAGAAAACAGTGCCTACCTGTGGATTTTGGCCTCTAGCTCAGCCGGCACCTGGGGAAACCTAGCAAACCAGCGCATTTTTTAAAACTAGAAACCCAGGGGAATCCAAGATGGGGTGACTTGTGGGGCTCTGACCAGGTTCTGTTACCCAGAATCCTTTGCAAACCTCAAACCTTGGCTAAAAAAACACATTTTCCTCAAATTTTGGTGACAGAAAGTTCTGAAATCAGAGAGGAGCCACAAATTTCCTTCCACCCAGCGTTCCCCCAAGTCTCCCGATAAAATTGATACCTCACTTGTGTGGGTAGGCCTAGCGCCCGCGACAGGAAATGCCCCAAAACGCAACGTGGACCCATCACATTTTTTGAAAGAAAACAGAGGTGTTTTTTGCAAACGTGCCTACCTGTAGATTTTGGCCTCTAGCTCAGCCGGCACCTAGGGAAACCTACCAAACCTGTGCATTTTTTAAAACTAGAGACCTAGGGGAATCCAAGATCGGGTGACTTGTGGGGCTCTGACCAGGTTCTATTACCCAACATCCTTTGCAAACCGCAAAATTCCGCTAAAAAAACACGTTTTCCTCATATTTTGGTGACAGAAAGTTCTGGAACCAGAGAGGAGCCACATATTTCCCTCCATCCAGCGTTCCCCCAAGTCTCCCGATAAAAATGATACCTCACTTGTGTGGGTAGGCCTAGCGCCCGCGACAGGAAATGCCCCAAAACGCAACGTGGACCCATCACATTTTATGAAAGAAAACAGAGGTGTTTTTTGCAAACGTGCCTACCTGTAGATTTTGGCCTCTAGCTCAGCCGGCACCTAGGTAAACCTACCAAACCTGTGCATTTTTTTAAACTAGAGACCTAGGGGAATCCAAGATCGGGTGACTTGTGGGGCTCTGACCAGGTTCTGTTACCCAAAATCCTTTGCAAAACGCAAAATTTGGCAAAAAAAACACGTTTTCCTCACATTTTGCTGAAAGAAAGTTCTGGAATCAGAGAGGAGCCACAAATTTCCCTCCATCCAGCGTTCCCCCAAGTCTCCCGATAAAAATGATACCTCACTTGTGGAGGTAGGCCTAGCGCCCGCGACAGGAAATGGCCCAAAACACAACGTGGACACATCACATTTTTTCATAGAAAACAGTGCCTACCTGTGGATTTTGGCCTCTAGCTCAGCCGGCACCTGGGGAAACCTAGCAAACCAGCGCATTTTTTAACACTAGAAACCCAGGGGAATCCAAGATGGGGGGACTTGTGGGGCTCTGACCAGGTTCTGTTACCCAGAATCCTTTGCAAACCTCAAACTTTGGCTAAAAAAACACATTTTCCTCAAATTTTGGTGACAGAAAGTTCTGAAATCAGAGAGGAGCCACAAATTTCCTTCCACCCAGCGTTCCCCCAAGTCTCCCGATAAAAATGATACCTCACTTGTGTGGGTAGGCCTAGCGCCCGCGACAGGAAATGCCCCAAAACGCAACGTGGACCCATCACATTTTTTGAAAGAAAACAGAGGTGTTTTTTGCAAACGTGCCTACCTGTAGATTTTGGCCTCTAGCTCAGCCATCACCTAGGTAAACCTACCAAACCTGTGCATTTTTTTAAACTAGAGACCTAGGGGAATCCAAGATCGGGTGACTTTCTGGGGCTCTGACCAGGTTCTGTTACCCAAAATCCTTAGCAAACCGCAAAATTTGGCTAAAAATACACGTTTTCCTCACATTTTGGTGACAGAAAGTTCTGGAACCAGAGAGGAGCCACAAATTTCCCTCCATCCAGCGTTCCCCCAAGTCTCCCGATAAAAATGATACCTCACTTGTGTGGGTAGGCCTAGCGCCAGCGACAGGAAATGGCCCAAAACACAACGTGGACACATCACATTTTTTCATAGAAAACAGTGCCTACCTGTGGATTTTGGCCTCTAGCTCAGCCGGCACCTGGGGAAACCTAGCAAACCAGCGCATTTTTTAACACTAGAAACCCAGGGGAATCCAAGATGGGGTGACTTGTGGGGCTCTGACCAGGTTCTGTTACCCAAAATCCTTTGCAAACCTCAAACTTTGGCTAAAAAAACACATTTTCCTCAAATTTTGGTGACAGAAAGTTCTGAAATCAGAGAGGAGCCACAAATTTCCTTCCACCCAGCGTTCCCCCAAGTCTCCCGATAAAAATGATACCTCACTTGTGTGGGTAGGCCTAGCGCCCGCGACAGGAAATGCCCCAAAACGCAACGTGGACCCATCACATTTTTTGAAAGAAAACAGAGGTGTTTTTTGCAAACGTGCCTACCTGTAGATTTTGGCCTCTAGCTCAGCCGGCACCTAGGTAAACCTACCAAACCTGTGCATTTTTATAAACTAGAGACCTAGGGGAATCCAAGATCGGGTGACTTTCTGGGGCTCTGACCAGGTTCTGTTACCCAAAATCCTTTGCAAACCGCAAAATTTGGCTAAAAAAACACGTTTTCCTCACATTTTGGTGACAGAAAGTTCTGGAATCAGAGGGGAGCCACAAATTTCCCTCCATCCAGCGTTCCCCCAAGTCTCCCGATAAAAATGATACCTCACTTGTGTGGGTAGGCCTAGCGCCCGCGACAGGAAATGCCCCAAAACGCAATGTGGACCCATCACATTTTTTGAAAGAAAACAGAGGTGTTTTTTGCAAACGTGCCTACCTGTAGATTTTGGCCTCTAGCTCAGCCGGCACCTAGGGAAACCTACCAAACCTGTGCATTTTTTAAAACTAGAGACCTAGGGGAATCCAAGATCGGGTGACTTGTGGGGCTCTGACCAGGTTCTGTTACCCCAAATCCTTTGCAAACCGCAAAATTTGGCTAAAAAAACACGTTTTCCTCATATTTTGGTGACAGAAAGTTCTGGAACCAGAGAGGAGCCACAAATTTCCCTCCATCCAGCGTTCCCCCAAGTCTCCCGATAAAAATGATACCTCACTTGTGTGGGTAGGCCTAGCGCCCGCGACAGGAAATGGCCCAAAACACAACGTGGACACATCACATTTTTTCATAGAAAACAGTGCCTACCTGTGGATTTTGGCCTCTAGCTCAGCCGGCACCTGGGGAAACGTAGCAAACCAGAGCATTTTTTAAAACTAGAAACCCAGGGGAATCCAAGATAGGGTGACTTGTGGGGCTCTGACCAGGTTCTGTTACCCAGAATCCTTTGCAAACCTCAAACTTTGGCTAAAAAAAACACATTTTCCTCATATTTTGGTGACAGAAAGTTCTGGAACCAGAGAGGATCCACATATTTCCCTCCATCCAGCGTTCCCCCAAGTCTCCCGATAAAAATGATACCTCACTTGTGTGGGTAGGCCTAGCGCCCGCGACAGGAAATGCCCCAAAACGCAACGTGGACCCATCACATTTTTTGAAAGAAAACAGAGGTGTTTTTTGCAAACGTGCCTACCTGTAGATTTTGGCCTCTAGCTCAGCCGGCACCTAGGGAAACCTACCAAACCTGTGCATTTTTTAAAACTAGAGACCTAGGGGAATCCAAGATCGGGTGACTTGTGGGGCTCTGACAAGGTTCTGTTACCCAAAATCCTTTGCAAACCGCAAAATTTGGCTAAAAAACAAGTTTTCCTCATATTTTGGTGACAGAAAGTTCTGGAACCAGAGAGGAGCCACAAATTTCCCTCCATCCAGCGTTCCCCCAAGTCTCCCGATAAAAATTATACCTCACTTGTGTGGGAAGGCCTAGCGCCCGCGACAGGAAATGGCCCAAAACACAACGTGGACACATCACATTTTTTCATAGAAAACAGTGCCTACCTGTGGATTTTGGCCTCTAGCTCAGCCGGCACCTGGGGAAACCTAGCAAACCAGCGCATTTTTTAAAACTAGAAACCCAGGGGAATCCAAGATGGGGTGACTTGTGGGGCTCTGACCAGGTTCTGTTACCCAGAATCCTTTGCAAACCTCAAACTTTGGCTAAAAAAACACATTTTCCTCAAATTTTGGTGACAGAAAGTTCTGAAATCAGAGAGGAGCCACAAATTTCCTTCCACCCAGCGTTCCCCCAAGTCTCCCGATAAAAATGATACCTCACTTGTGTGGGTAGGCCTAGCGCCCGCGACAGAAAATGCCCCAAAACGCAACGTGGACCCATCACATTTTTTGAAAGAAAACAGAGGTGTTTTTTGCAAACGTGCCTACCTGTAGATTTTGGCCTCTAGCTCAGCCGGCACCTAGGGAAACCTACCAAACCTGTGCATTTTTTAAAACTAGAGACCTAGGGGAATCCAAGATCGGGTGACTTGTGGGGCTCTGACCAGGTTCTGTTACCCAACATCCTTTGCAAACCTCAAAATTCCGCTAAAAAAACACGTTTTCCTCATATTTTGGTGACAGAAAGTTCTGGAACCAGAGAGGAGCCACATATTTCCCTCCATCCAGCGTTCCCCCAAGTCTCCCGATAAAAATGATACCTCACTTGTGTGGGTAGGCCTAGCGCCCGCGACAGGAAATGGCCCAAAACGCAACGTGGACCCATCACATTTTTTGAAAGAAAACAGAGGTGTTTTTTGCAAACGTGCCTACCTGTAGATTTTGGCCTCTAGCTCAGCCGGCACCTAGGTAAACCTACCAAACCTGTGCATTTTTTTAAACTAGAGACCTAGGGGAATCCAAGATCGGGTGACTTGTGGGGCTCTGACCAGGTTCTGTTACCCAAAATCCTTTGCAAAACGCAAAATTTGGCAAAAAAAACACGTTTTCCTCACATTTTGGTGACAGAAAGTTCTGGAATCAGAGAGGAGCCACAAATTTCCCTCCATCCAGCGTTCCCCCAAGTCTCCCGATAAAAATGATACCTCACTTGTGTGGGTAGGCCTAGCGCCCGCGACAGGAAATGGCCCAAAACACAACGTGGACACATCACATTTTTTCATAGAAAACAGTGCCTACCTGTGGATTTTGGCCTCTAGCTCAGCCGGCACCTGGGGAAACCTAGCAAACCAGCGCATTTTTTAACACTAGAAACCCAGGGGAATCCAAGATGGGGTGATTTGTGGGGCTCTGACCAGGTTCTGTTACCCAGAATCCTTTGCAAACCTCAAACTTTGGCTAAAAAAACACATTTTCCTCAAATTTTGGTGACAGAAAGTTCTGAAATCAGAGAGGAGCCACAAATTTCCTTCCACCCAGCGTTCCCCCAAGTCTCCCGATAAAAATGATACCTCACTTGTGTGGGTAGGCCTAGCGCCCGCGACAGGAAATGCCCCAAAACGCAACGTGGACCCATCACATTTTTTGAAAGAAAACAGAGGTGTTTTTTGCAAACGTGCCTACCTGTAGATTTTGGCCTCTAGCTCAGCCGGCACCTAGGGAAACCTACCAAACCTGTGCATTTTTTAAAACTAGAGACCTAGGGGAATCCAAGATCGGGTGACTTGTGGGGCTCTGACCAGGTTCTGTTACCCAACATCCTTTGCAAACCTCAAAATTCCACTAAAAAAACACGTTTTCCTCATATTTTGGTGACAGAAAGTTCTGGAACCAGAGAGGAGCCACATATTTCCCTCCATCCAGCGTTCCCCCAAGTCTCCCGATAAAAATGATACCTCACTTGTGTGGGTAGGCCTAGCGCCCGCGACAGGAAATGGCCCAAAACGCAACGTGGACCCATCACATTTTTTGAAAGAAAACAGAGGTGTTTTTTGCAAACGTGCCTACCTGTAGATTTTGGCCTCTAGCTCAGCCGGCACCTAGGTAAACCTACCAAACCTGTGCATTTTTTTAAACTAGAGACCTAGGGGAATCCAAGATCGGGTGACTTGTGGGGCTCTGACCAGGTTCTGTTACCCAAAATCCTTTGCAAAACGCAAAATTTGGCAAAAAAAACACGTTTTCCTCACATTTTGGTGACAGAAAGTTCAGGAATCAGAGAGCAGCCACAAATTTCCCTCCATCCAGCGTTCCCCCAAGTCTCCCGATAAAAATGATACCTCACTTGTGTGGGTAGGCCTAGCGCCCGCGACAGGAAATGGCCCAAAACACAACGTGGACACATCACATTTTTTCATAGAAAACAGTGCCTACCTGTGGATTTTGGCCTCTAGCTCAGCCGGCACCTGGGGAAACCTAGCAAACCAGCGCATTTTTTAACACTAGAAACCCAGGGGAATCCAAGATGGGGTGACTTGTGGGGCTCTGACCAGGTTCTGTTACCCAGAATCCTTTGCAAACCTCAAACTTTGGCTAAAAAAACACATTTTCCTCAAATTTTGGTGACAGAAAGTTCTGAAATCAGAGAGGAGCCACAAATTTCCTTCCACCCAGCGTTCCCCCAAGTCTCCCGATAAAAATGATACCTCACTTGTGTGGGTAGGCCTAGCGCCCGCGACAGGAAATGCCCCAAAACGCAACGTGGACCCATCACATTTTTTGAAAGAAAACAGAGGTGTTTTTTGCAAACGTGCCTACCTGTAGATTTTGGCCTCTAGCTCAGCCGGCACCTAGGTAAACCTACCAAACCTGTGCATTTTTTTAAACTAGAGACCTAGGGGAATCCAAGATCGGGTGACTTTCTGGGGCTCTGACCAGGTTCTGTTACCCAAAATCCTTAGCAAACCGCAAAATTTGGCTAAAAATACACGTTTTCCTCACATTTTGGTGACAGAAAGTTCTGGAACCAGAGAGGAGCCACAAATTTCCCTCCATCCAGCGTTCCCCCAAGTCTCCCGATAAAAATGATACCTCACTTGTGTGGGTAGGCCTAGCGCCCGCGACAGGAAATGGCCCAAAACACAGCGTGGACACATCACATTTTTTCATAGAAAACAGTGCCTACCTGTGGATTTTGGCCTCTAGCTCAGCCGGCACCTGGGGAAACCTAGCAAACCAGCGCATTTTTTAACACTAGAAACCCAGGGGAATCCAAGATGGGGTGACTTGAGGGACTCTGACCAGGTTCTGTTACCCAGAATCCTTTGCAAACCTCAAACTTTGGCTAAAAAAACACATTTTCCTCAACTTTTGGTGACAGAAAGTTCTGAAATCAGAGAGGAGCCACAAATTTCCTTCCACCCAGCGTTCCCCCAAGTCTCCCGATAAAAATGATACCTCACTTGTGTGGGTAGGCCTAGCGCCCGCGACAGGAAATGCCCCAAAACGCAACGTGGACCCATCACATTTTTTGAAAGAAAACAGAGGTGTTTTTTGCAAACGTGCCTACCTGTAGATTTTGGCCTCTAGCTCAGCCGGCACCTAGGTAAACCTACCAAACCTGTGCATTTTTTTAAACTAGAGACCTAGGGGAATCCAAGATCGGGAGACTTTCTGGGGCTCTGACCAGGTTCTGTTACCCAAAATCCTTTGCAAACCGCAAAATTTGGCTAAAAAAACACGTTTTCCTCACATTTTGGTGACAGAAAGTTCTGGAATCAGAGAGGAGCCACAAATTTCCCTCCATCCAGCGTTCCCCCAAGTCTCCCGATAAAAATGATACCTCACTTGTGTGGGTAGGCCTAGCGCCCGCGACAGGAAATGGCCCAAAACACAACGTGGACACATCACATTTTTTCATAGAAAACAGTGCCTACCTGTGGATTTTGGCCTCTAGCTCAGCCGGCACCTGGGGAAACCTAGCAAACCAGCGCATTTTTTAAAACTAGAAACCCAGGGGAATCCAAGATGGGGTGACTTGTGGGGCTCTGACCAGGTTCTGTTACCCAGAATCCTTTGCAAACCTCAAACCTTGGCTAAAAAAACACATTTTCCTCAAATTTTGGTGACAGAAAGTTCTGAAATCAGAGAGGAGCCACAAATTTCCTTCCACCCAGCGTTCCCCCAAGTCTCCCGATAAAAATGATACCTCACTTGTGTGGGTAGGCCTAGCGCCCGTGACAGGAAATGCCCCAAAACGCAACGTGGACCCATCACATTTTTTGAAAGAAAACAGAGGTGTTTTTTGCAAACTTGCCTACCTGTAGATTTTGGCCTCTAGCTCAGCCGGCACCTAGGGAAACCTACCAAACCTGTGCATTTTTTAAAACTAGAGACCTAGGGGAATCCAAGATTGGGTGACTTGTGGGGCTCTGACCAGGTTCTATTACCCAACATCCTTTGCAAACCGCAAAATTCCGCTAAAAAAACACGTTTTCCTCATATTTTGGTGACAGAAAGTTCTGGAACCAGAGAGGAGCCACATATTTCCCTCCATCCAGCGTTCCCCCAAGTCTCCCGATAAAAATGATACCTCACTTGTGTGGGTAGGCCTAGCGCCCGCAACAGGAAATGCCCCAAAACGCAACGTGGACCCATCACATTTTTTGAAAGAAAACAGAGGTGTTTTTTGCAAACGTGCCTACCTGTAGATTTTGGCCTCTAGCTCAGCCGGCACCTAGGTAAACCTACCAAACCTGTGCATTTTTTTAAACTAGAGACCTAGGGGAATCCAAGATCGGGTGACTTGTGGGGCTCTGACCAGGTTCTGTTACCCAAAATCCTTTGCAAAACGCAAAATTTGGCAAAAAAAACACGTTTTCCTCACATTTTGCTGACAGAAAGTTCTGGAATCAGAGAGGAGCCACAAATTTCCCTCCATCCAGCGTTCCCCCAAGTCTCCCGATAAAAATGATACCTCACTTGTGGGGGTAGGCCTAGCGCCCGCGACAGGAAATGGCCCAAAACACAACGTGGACACATCACATTTTTTCATAGAAAACAGTGCCTACCTGTGGATTTTGGCCTCTAGCTCAGCCGGCACCTGGGGAAACCTAGCAAACCAGCGCATTTTTTAACACTAGAAACCCAGGGGAATCCAAGATGGGGGGACTTGTGGGGCTCTGACCAGGTTCTGTTACCCAGAATCCTTTGCAAACCTCAAACTTTGGCTAAAAAAACACATTTTCCTCAAATTTTGGTGACAGAAAGTTCTGAAATCAGAGAGGAGCCACAAATTTCCTTCCACCCAGCGTTCCCCCAAGTCTCCCGATAAAAATGATACCTCACTTGTGTGGGTAGGCCTAGCGCCCGCGACAGGAAATGCCCCAAAACGCAACGTGGACCCATCACATTTTTTGAAAGAAAACAGAGGTGTTTTTTGCAAACGTGCCTACCTGTAGATTTTGGCCTCTAGCTCAGCCATCACCTAGGTAAACCTACCAAACCTGTGCATTTTTTTAAACTAGAGACCTAGGGGAATCCAAGATCGGGTGACTTTCTGGGGCTCTGACCAGGTTCTGTTACCCAAAATCCTTAGCAAACCGCAAAATTTGGCTAAAAATACACGTTTTCCTCACATTTTGGTGACAGAAAGTTCTGGAACCAGAGAGGACCCACAAATTTCCCTCCATCCAGCGTTCCCCCAAGTCTCCCGATAAAAATGATACCTCACTTGTGTGGGTAGGCCTAGCGCCAGCGACAGGAAATGGCCCAAAACACAACGTGGACACATCACATTTTTTCATAGAAAACAGTGCCTACCTGTGGATTTTGGCCTCTAGCTCAGCCGGCACCTGGGGAAACCTAGCAAACCAGCGCATTTTTTAACACTAGAAACCCAGGGGAATCCAAGATGGGGTGACTTGTGGGGCTCTGACCAGGTTCTGTTACCCAAAATCCTTTGCAAACCTCAAACTTTGGCTAAAAAAACACATTTTCCTCAAATTTTGGTGACAGAAAGTTCTGAAATCAGAGAGGAGCCACAAATTTCCTTCCACCCAGCGTTCCCCCAAGTCTCCCGATAAAAATGATACCTCACTTGTGTGGGTAGGCCTAGCGCCCGCGACAGGAAATGCCCCAAAACGCAACGTGGACCCATCACATTTTTTGAAAGAAAACAGAGGTGTTTTTTGCAAACGTGCCTACCTGTAGATTTTGGCCTCTAGCTCAGCCGGCACCTAGGTAAACCTACCAAACCTGTGCATTTTTATAAACTAGAGACCTAGGGGAATCCAAGATCGGGTGACTTTCTGGGGCTCTGACCAGGTTCTGTTACCCAAAATCCTTTGCAAACCACAAAATTTGGCTAAAAAAACACGTTTTCCTCACATTTTGGTGACAGAAAGTTCTGGAATCAGAGGGGAGCCACAAATTTCCCTCCATCCAGCGTTCCCCCAAGTCTCCCGATAGAAATGATACCTCACTTGTGTGGGTAGGCCTAGCGCCCGCGACAGGAAATGCCCCAAAACGCAATGTGGACCCATCACATTTTTTGAAAGAAAACAGAGGTGTTTTTTGCAAACGTGCCTACCTGTAGATTTTGGCCTCTAGCTCAGCCGGCACCTAGGGAAACCTACCAAACCTGTGCATTTTTTAAAACTAGAGACCTAGGGGAATCCAAGATCGGGTGACTTGTGGGGCTCTGACCAGGTTCTGTTACCCCAAATCCTTTGCAAACCGCAAAATTTGGCTAAAAAAACACGTTTTCCTCATATTTTGGTGACAGAAAGTTCTGGAACCAGAGAGGAGCCACAAATTTCCCTCCATCCAGCGTTCCCCCAAGTCTCCCGATAAAAATGATACCTCACTTGTGTGGGTAGGCCTAGCGCCCGCGACAGGAAATGGCCCAAAACACAACGTGGACACATCACATTTTTTCATAGAAAACAGTGCCTACCTGTGGATTTTGGCCTCTAGCTCAGCCGGCACCTGGGGAAACCTAGCAAACCAGCGCATTTTTTAACACTAGAAACCCAGGGGAATCCAAGATGGGGTGACTTGTGGGGCTCTGACCAGGTTCTGTTACCCAGAATCCTTTGCAAACCTCAAACTTTGGCTAAAAAAACACATTTTCCTCAAATTTTGGTGACAGAAAGTTCTGAAATCAGAGAGGAGCCACAAATTTCCTTCCACCCAGCGTTCCCCCAAGTCTCCCGATAAAAATGATACCTCACTTGTGTGGGTAGGCCTAGCGCCCGCGACAGGAAATGCCCCAAAACGCAACGTGGACCCATCACATTTTTTGAAAGAAAACAGAGGTGTTTTTTGCAAACGTGCCTACCTGTAGATTTTGGCCTCTAGCTCAGCCGGCACCTAGGTAAACCTACCAAACCTGTGCATTTTTTTAAACTAGAGACCTAGGGGAATCCAAGATCGGGTGACTTTCTGGGGCTCTGACCAGGTTCTGTTACCCAAAATCCTTAGCAAACCGCAAAATTTGGCTAAAAATACACGTTTTCCTCACATTTTGGTGACAGAAAGTTCTGGAACCAGAGAGGAGCCACAAATTTCCCTCCATCCAGCGTTCCCCCAAGTCTCCCGATAAAAATGATACCTCACTTGTGTGGGTAGGCCTAGCGCCCGCGACAGGAAATGGCCCAAAACACAGCGTGGACACATCACATTTTTTCATAGAAAACAGTGCCTACCTGTGGATTTTGGCCTCTAGCTCAGCCGGCACCTGGGGAAACCTAGCAAACCAGCGCATTTTTTAACACTAGAAACCCAGGGGAATCCAAGATGGGGTGACTTGAGGGACTCTGACCAGGTTCTGTTACCCAGAATCCTTTGCAAACCTCAAACTTTGGCTAAAAAAACACATTTTCCTCAACTTTTGGTGACAGAAAGTTCTGAAATCAGAGAGGAGCCACAAATTTCCTTCCACCCAGCGTTCCCCCAAGTCTCCCGATAAAAATGATACCTCACTTGTGTGGGTAGGCCTAGCGCCCGCGACAGGAAATGCCCCAAAACGCAACGTGGACCCATCACATTTTTTGAAAGAAAACAGAGGTGTTTTTTGCAAACGTGCCTACCTGTAGATTTTGGCCTCTAGCTCAGCCGGCACCTAGGTAAACCTACCAAACCTGTGCATTTTTTTAAACTAGAGACCTAGGGGAATCCAAGATCGGGAGACTTTCTGGGGCTCTGACCAGGTTCTGTTACCCAAAATCCTTTGCAAACCGCAAAATTTGGCTAAAAAAACACGTTTTCCTCACATTTTGGTGACAGAAAGTTCTGGAATCAGAGAGGAGCCACAAATTTCCCTCCATCCAGCGTTCCCCCAAGTCTCCCGATAAAAATGATACCTCACTTGTGTGGGTAGGCCTAGCGCCCGCGACAGGAAATGGCCCAAAACACAACGTGGACACATCACATTTTTTCATAGAAAACAGTGCCTACCTGTGGATTTTGGCCTCTAGCTCAGCCGGCACCTGGGGAAACCTAGCAAACCAGCGCATTTTTTAAAACTAGAAACCCAGGGGAATCCAAGATGGGGTGACTTGTGGGGCTCTGACCAGGTTCTGTTACCCAGAATCCTTTGCAAACCTCAAACCTTGGCTAAAAAAACACATTTTCCTCAAATTTTGGTGACAGAAAGTTCTGAAATCAGAGAGGAGCCACAAATTTCCTTCCACCCAGCGTTCCCCCAAGTCTCCCGATAAAAATGATACCTCACTTGTGTGGGTAGGCCTAGCGCCCGTGACAGGAAATGCCCCAAAACGCAACGTGGACCCATCACATTTTTTGAAAGAAAACAGAGGTGTTTTTTGCAAACTTGCCTACCTGTAGATTTTGGCCTCTAGCTCAGCCGGCACCTAGGGAAACCTACCAAACCTGTGCATTTTTTAAAACTAGAGACCTAGGGGAATCCAAGATTGGGTGACTTGTGGGGCTCTGACCAGGTTCTATTACCCAACATCCTTTGCAAACCGCAAAATTCCGCTAAAAAAACACGTTTTCCTCATATTTTGGTGACAGAAAGTTCTGGAACCAGAGAGGAGCCACATATTTCCCTCCATCCAGCGTTCCCCCAAGTCTCCCGATAAAAATGATACCTCACTTGTGTGGGTAGGCCTAGCGCCCGCAACAGGAAATGCCCCAAAACGCAACGTGGACCCATCACATTTTTTGAAAGAAAACAGAGGTGTTTTTTGCAAACGTGCCTACCTGTAGATTTTGGCCTCTAGCTCAGCCGGCACCTAGGTAAACCTACCAAACCTGTGCATTTTTTTAAACTAGAGACCTAGGGGAATCCAAGATCGGGTGACTTGTGGGGCTCTGACCAGGTTCTGTTACCCAAAATCCTTTGCAAAACGCAAAATTTGGCAAAAAAAACACGTTTTCCTCACATTTTGCTGACAGAAAGTTCTGGAATCAGAGAGGAGCCACAAATTTCCCTCCATCCAGCGTTCCCCCAAGTCTCCCGATAAAAATGATACCTCACTTGTGGGGGTAGGCCTAGCGCCCGCGACAGGAAATGGCCCAAAACACAACGTGGACACATCACATTTTTTCATAGAAAACAGTGCCTACCTGTGGATTTTGGCCTCTAGCTCAGCCGGCACCTGGGGAAACCTAGCAAACCAGCGCATTTTTTAACACTAGAAACCCAGGGGAATCCAAGATGGGGGGACTTGTGGGGCTCTGACCAGGTTCTGTTACCCAGAATCCTTTGCAAACCTCAAACTTTGGCTAAAAAAACACATTTTCCTCAAATTTTGGTGACAGAAAGTTCTGAAATCAGAGAGGAGCCACAAATTTCCTTCCACCCAGCGTTCCCCCAAGTCTCCCGATAAAAATGATACCTCACTTGTGTGGGTAGGCCTAGCGCCCGCGACAGGAAATGCCCCAAAACGCAACGTGGACCCATCACATTTTTTGAAAGAAAACAGAGGTGTTTTTTGCAAACGTGCCTACCTGTAGATTTTGGCCTCTAGCTCAGCCATCACCTAGGTAAACCTACCAAACCTGTGCATTTTTTTAAACTAGAGACCTAGGGGAATCCAAGATCGGGTGACTTTCTGGGGCTCTGACCAGGTTCTGTTACCCAAAATCCTTAGCAAACCGCAAAATTTGGCTAAAAATACACGTTTTCCTCACATTTTGGTGACAGAAAGTTCTGGAACCAGAGAGGACCCACAAATTTCCCTCCATCCAGCGTTCCCCCAAGTCTCCCGATAAAAATGATACCTCACTTGTGTGGGTAGGCCTAGCGCCAGCGACAGGAAATGGCCCAAAACACAACGTGGACACATCACATTTTTTCATAGAAAACAGTGCCTACCTGTGGATTTTGGCCTCTAGCTCAGCCGGCACCTGGGGAAACCTAGCAAACCAGCGCATTTTTTAACACTAGAAACCCAGGGGAATCCAAGATGGGGTGACTTGTGGGGCTCTGACCAGGTTCTGTTACCCAAAATCCTTTGCAAACCTCAAACTTTGGCTAAAAAAACAAATTTTCCTCAAATTTTGGTGACAGAAAGTTCTGAAATCAGAGAGGAGCCACAAATTTCCTTCCACCCAGCGTTCCCCCAAGTCTCCCGATAAAAATGATACCTCACTTGTGTGGGTAGGCCTAGCGCCCGCGACAGGAAATGCCCCAAAACGCAACGTGGACCCATCACATTTTTTGAAAGAAAACAGAGGTGTTTTTTGCAAACGTGCCTACCTGTAGATTTTGGCCTCTAGCTCAGCCGGCACCTAGGTAAACCTACCAAACCTGTGCATTTTTATAAACTAGAGACCTAGGGGAATCCAAGATCGGGTGACTTTCTGGGGCTCTGACCAGGTTCTGTTACCCAAAATCCTTTGCAAACCACAAAATTTGGCTAAAAAAACACGTTTTCCTCACATTTTGGTGACAGAAAGTTCTGGAATCAGAGGGGAGCCACAAATTTCCCTCCATCCAGCGTTCCCCCAAGTCTCCCGATAGAAATGATACCTCACTTGTGTGGGTAGGCCTAGCGCCCGCGACAGGAAATGCCCCAAAACGCAATGTGGACCCATCACATTTTTTGAAAGAAAACAGAGGTGTTTTTTGCAAACGTGCCTACCTGTAGATTTTGGCCTCTAGCTCAGCCGGCACCTAGGGAAACCTACCAAACCTGTGCATTTTTTAAAACTAGAGACCTAGGGGAATCCAAGATCGGGTGACTTGTGGGGCTCTGACCAGGTTCTGTTACCCCAAATCCTTTGCAAACCGCAAAATTTGGCTAAAAAAACACGTTTTCCTCATATTTTGGTGACAGAAAGTTCTGGAACCAGAGAGGAGCCACAAATTTCCCTCCATCCAGCGTTCCCCCAAGTCTCCCGATAAAAATGATACCTCACTTGTGTGGGTAGGCCTAGCGCCCGCGACAGGAAATGGCCCAAAACACAACGTGGACACATCACATTTTTTCATAGAAAACAGTGCCTACCTGTGGATTTTGGCCTCTAGCTCAGCCGGCACCTGGGGAAACGTAGCAAACCAGAGCATTTTTTAAAACTAGAAACCCAGGGGAATCCAAGATCGGGTGACTTGTGGGGCTCTGACCAGGTTCTGTTACCCAGAATCCTTTGCAAACCTCAAACTTTGGCTAAAAAAAACACATTTTCCTCATATTTTGGTGACAGAAAGTTCTGGAACCAGAGAGGATCCACATATTTCCCTCCATCCAGCGTTCCCCCAAGTCTCCCGATAAAAATGATACCTCACTTGTGTGGGTAGGCCTAGCGCCCGCGACAGGAAATGCCCCAAAACGCAACGTGGACCCATCACATTTTTTGAAAGAAAACAGAGGTGTTTTTTGCAAACGTGCCTACCTGTAGATTTTGGCCTCTAGCTCAGCCGGCACCTAGGGAAACCTACCAAACCTGTGCATTTTTTAAAACTAGAGACCTAGGGGAATCCAAGATCGGGTGACTTGTGGGGCTCTGACCAGGTTCTGTTACCCAAAATCCTTTGCAAACCGCAAAATTTGGCTAAAAAAACAAGTTTTCCTCATATTTTGGTGACAGAAAGTTCTGGAACCAGAGAGGAGCCACAAATTTCCCTCCATCCAGCGTTCCCCCAAGTCTCCCGATAAAAATTATACCTCACTTGTGTGGGTAGGCCTAGCGCCCGCGACAGGAAATGGCCCAAAACACAACGTGGACACATCACATTTTTTCATAGAAAACAGTGCCTACCTGTGGATTTTGGCCTCTAGCTCAGCCGGCACCTGGGGAAACCTAGCAAACCAGCGCATTTTTTAAAACTAGAAACCCAGGGGAATCCAAGATGGGGTGACTTGTGGGGCTCTGACCAGGTTCTGTTACCCAGAATCCTTTGCAAACCTCAAACTTTGGCTAAAAAAACACATTTTCCTCAAATTTTGGTGACAGAAAGTTCTGAAATCAGAGAGGAGCCACAAATTTCCTTCCACCCAGCGTTCCCCCAAGTCTCCCGATAAAAATGATACCTCACTTGTGTGGGTAGGCCTAGCGCCCGCGACAGGAAATGCCCCAAAACGCAACGTGGACCCATCACATTTTTTGAAAGAAAACAGAGGTGTTTTTTGCAAACGTGCCTACCTGTAGATTTTGGCCTCTAGCTCAGCCGGCACCTAGGGAAACCTACCAAACCTGTGCATTTTTTAAAACTAGAGACCTAGGGGAATCCAAGATCGGGTGACTTGTGGGGCTCTGACCAGGTTCTGTTACCCAACATCCTTTGCAAACCTCAAAATTCCGCTAAAAAAACACGTTTTCCTCATATTTTGGTGACAGAAAGTTCTGGAACCAGAGAGGAGCCACATATTTCCCTCCATCCAGCGTTCCCCCAAGTCTCCCGATAAAAATGATACCTCACTTGTGTGGGTAGGCCTAGCGCCCGCGACAGGAAATGGCCCAAAACACAACGTGGACACATCACATTTTTTCATAGAAAACAGTGCCTACCTGTGGATTTTGGCCTCTAGCTCAGCCGGCACCTGGGGAAACCTAGCAAACCAGCGCATTTTTTAACACTAGAAACCCAGGGGAATCCAAGATGGGGTGACTTGTGGGGCTCTGACCAGGTTCTGTTACCCAAAATCCTTTGCAAACCTCAAACTTTGGCTAAAAAAACACATTTTCCTCAAATTTTGGTGACAGAAAGTTCTGAAATCAGAGAGGAGCCACAAATTTCCTTCCACCCAGCGTTCCCCCAAGTCTCCCGATAAAAATGATACCTCACTTGTGTGGGTAGGCCTAGCGCCCGCGACAGGAAATGCCCCAAAACGCAACGTGGACCCATCACATTTTTTGAAAGAAAACAGAGGTGTTTTTTGCAAACGTGCCTACCTGTAGATTTTGGCCTCTAGCTCAGCCGGCACCTAGGTAAACCTACCAAACCTGTGCATTTTTATAAACTAGAGACCTAGGGGAATCCAAGATCGGGTGACTTTCTGGGGCTCTGACCAGGTTCTGTTACCCAAAATCCTTTGCAAACCGCAAAATTTGGCTAAAAAAACACGTTTTCCTCACATTTTGGTGACAGAAAGTTCTGGAATCAGAGGGGAGCCACAAATTTCCCTCCATCCAGCGTTCCCCCAAGTCTCCCGATAAAAATGATACCTCACTTGTGTGGGTAGGCCTAGCGCCCGCGACAGGAAATGCCCCAAAACGCAATGTGGACCCATCACATTTTTTGAAAGAAAACAGAGGTGTTTTTTGCAAACGTGCCTACCTGTAGATTTTGGCCTCTAGCTCAGCCGGCACCTAGGGAAACCTACCAAACCTGTGCATTTTTTAAAACTAGAGACCTAGGGGAATCCAAGATCGGGTGACTTGTGGGGCTCTGACCAGGTTCTGTTACCCCAAATCCTTTGCAAACCGCAAAATTTGGCTAAAAAAACACGTTTTCCTCATATTTTGGTGACAGAAAGTTCTGGAACCAGAGAGGAGCCACAAATTTCCCTCCATCCAGCGTTCCCCCAAGTCTCCCGATAAAAATGATACCTCACTTGTGTGGGTAGGCCTAGCGCCCGCGACAGGAAATGGCCCAAAACACAACGTGGACACATCACATTTTTTCATAGAAAACAGTGCCTACCTGTGGATTTTGGCCTCTAGCTCAGCCGGCACCTGGGGAAACGTAGCAAACCAGAGCATTTTTTAAAACTAGAAACCCAGGGGAATCCAAGATGGGGTGACTTGTGGGGCTCTGACCAGGTTCTGTTACCCAGAATCCTTTGCAAACCTCAAACTTTGGCTAAAAAAAACACATTTTCCTCATATTTTGGTGACAGAAAGTTCTGGAACCAGAGAGGATCCACATATTTCCCTCCATCCAGCGTTCCCCCAAGTCTCCCGATAAAAATGATACCTCACTTGTGTGGGTAGGCCTAGCGCCCGCGACAGGAAATGCCCCAAAACGCAACGTGGACCCATCACATTTTTTGAAAGAAAACAGAGGTGTTTTTTGCAAACGTGCCTACCTGTAGATTTTGGCCTCTAGCTCAGCCGGCACCTAGGGAAACCTACCAAACCTGTGCATTTTTTAAAACTAGAGACCTAGGGGAATCCAAGATCGGGTGACTTGTGGGGCTCTGACCAGGTTCTGTTACCCAAAATCCTTTGCAAACCGCAAAATTTGGCTAAAAAAACAAGTTTTCCTCATATTTTGGTGACAGAAAGTTCTGGAACCAGAGAGGAGCCACAAATTTCCCTCCATCCAGCGTTCCCCCAAGTCTCCCGATAAAAATGATACCTCACTTGTGTGGGTAGGCCTAGCGCCCGCGACAGGAAATGGCCCAAAACACAACGTGGACACATCACATTTTTTCATAGAAAACAGTGCCTACCTGTGGATTTTGGCCTCTAGCTCAGCCGGCACCTGGGGAAACCTAGCAAACCAGCGCATTTTTTAACACTAGAAACCCAGGGGAATCCAAGATGGGGTGACTTGTGGGGCTCTGACCAGGTTCTGTTACCCAGAATCCTTTGCAAACCTCAAACTTTGGCTAAAAAAACACATTTTCCTCAAATTTTGGTGACAGAAAGTTCTGAAATCAGAGAGGAGCCACAAATTTCCTTCCACCCAGCGTTCCCCCAAGTCTCCCGATAAAAATGATACCTCACTTGTGTGGGTAGGCCTAGCGCCCGCGACAGGAAATGCCCCAAAACGCAACGTGGACCCATCACATTTTTTGAAAGAAAACAGAGGTGTTTTTTGCAAACGTGCCTACCTGTAGATTTTGGCCTCTAGCTCAGCCGGCACCTAGGTAAACCTACCAAACCTGTGCATTTTTTTAAACTAGAGACCTAGGGGAATCCAAGATCGGGTGACTTTCTGGGGCTCTGACCAGGTTCTGTTACCCAAAATCCTTAGCAAACCGCAAAATTTGGCTAAAAATACACGTTTTCCTCACATTTTGGTGACAGAAAGTTCTGGAACCAGAGAGGAGCCACAAATTTCCCTCCATCCAGCGTTCCCCCAAGTCTCCCGATAAAAATGATACCTCACTTGTGTGGGTAGGCCTAGCGCCCGCGACAGGAAATGGCCCAAAACACAGCGTGGACACATCACATTTTTTCATAGAAAACAGTGCCTACCTGTGGATTTTGGCCTCTAGCTCAGCCGGCACCTGGGGAAACCTAGCAAACCAGCGCATTTTTTAACACTAGAAACCCAGGGGAATCCAAGATGGGGTGACTTGAGGGACTCTGACCAGGTTCTGTTACCCAGAATCCTTTGCAAACCTCAAACTTTGGCTAAAAAAACACATTTTCCTCAACTTTTGGTGACAGAAAGTTCTGAAATCAGAGAGGAGCCACAAATTTCCTTCCACCCAGCGTTCCCCCAAGTCTCCCGATAAAAATGATACCTCACTTGTGTGGGTAGGCCTAGCGCCCGCGACAGGAAATGCCCCAAAACGCAACGTGGACCCATCACATTTTTTGAAAGAAAACAGAGGTGTTTTTTGCAAACGTGCCTACCTGTAGATTTTGGCCTCTAGCTCAGCCGGCACCTAGGTAAACCTACCAAACCTGTGCATTTTTTTAAACTAGAGACCTAGGGGAATCCAAGATCGGGAGACTTTCTGGGGCTCTGACCAGGTTCTGTTACCCAAAATCCTTTGCAAACCGCAAAATTTGGCTAAAAAAACACGTTTTCCTCACATTTTGGTGACAGAAAGTTCTGGAATCAGAGAGGAGCCACAAATTTCCCTCCATCCAGCGTTCCCCCAAGTCTCCCGATAAAAATGATACCTCACTTGTGTGGGTAGGCCTAGCGCCCGCGACAGGAAATGGCCCAAAACACAACGTGGACACATCACATTTTTTCATAGAAAACAGTGCCTACCTGTGGATTTTGGCCTCTAGCTCAGCCGGCACCTGGGGAAACCTAGCAAACCAGCGCATTTTTTAAAACTAGAAACCCAGGGGAATCCAAGATGGGGTGACTTGTGGGGCTCTGACCAGGTTCTGTTACCCAGAATCCTTTGCAAACCTCAAACCTTGGCTAAAAAAACACATTTTCCTCAAATTTTGGTGACAGAAAGTTCTGAAATCAGAGAGGAGCCACAAATTTCCTTCCACCCAGCGTTCCCCCAAGTCTCCCGATAAAAATGATACCTCACTTGTGTGGGTAGGCCTAGCGCCCGTGACAGGAAATGCCCCAAAACGCAACGTGGACCCATCACATTTTTTGAAAGAAAACAGAGGTGTTTTTTGCAAACTTGCCTACCTGTAGATTTTGGCCTCTAGCTCAGCCGGCACCTAGGGAAACCTACCAAACCTGTGCATTTTTTAAAACTAGAGACCTAGGGGAATCCAAGATTGGGTGACTTGTGGGGCTCTGACCAGGTTCTATTACCCAACATCCTTTGCAAACCGCAAAATTCCGCTAAAAAAACACGTTTTCCTCATATTTTGGTGACAGAAAGTTCTGGAACCAGAGAGGAGCCACATATTTCCCTCCATCCAGCGTTCCCCCAAGTCTCCCGATAAAAATGATACCTCACTTGTGTGGGTAGGCCTAGCGCCCGCAACAGGAAATGCCCCAAAACGCAACGTGGACCCATCACATTTTTTGAAAGAAAACAGAGGTGTTTTTTGCAAACGTGCCTACCTGTAGATTTTGGCCTCTAGCTCAGCCGGCACCTAGGTAAACCTACCAAACCTGTGCATTTTTTTAAACTAGAGACCTAGGGGAATCCAAGATCGGGTGACTTGTGGGGCTCTGACCAGGTTCTGTTACCCAAAATCCTTTGCAAAACGCAAAATTTGGCAAAAAAAACACGTTTTCCTCACATTTTGCTGACAGAAAGTTCTGGAATCAGAGAGGAGCCACAAATTTCCCTCCATCCAGCGTTCCCCCAAGTCTCCCGATAAAAATGATACCTCACTTGTGGGGGTAGGCCTAGCGCCCGCGACAGGAAATGGCCCAAAACACAACGTGGACACATCACATTTTTTCATAGAAAACAGTGCCTACCTGTGGATTTTGGCCTCTAGCTCAGCCGGCACCTGGGGAAACCTAGCAAACCAGCGCATTTTTTAACACTAGAAACCCAGGGGAATCCAAGATGGGGGGACTTGTGGGGCTCTGACCAGGTTCTGTTACCCAGAATCCTTTGCAAACCTCAAACTTTGGCTAAAAAAACACATTTTCCTCAAATTTTGGTGACAGAAAGTTCTGAAATCAGAGAGGAGCCACAAATTTCCTTCCACCCAGCGTTCCCCCAAGTCTCCCGATAAAAATGATACCTCACTTGTGTGGGTAGGCCTAGCGCCCGCGACAGGAAATGCCCCAAAACGCAACGTGGACCCATCACATTTTTTGAAAGAAAACAGAGGTGTTTTTTGCAAACGTGCCTACCTGTAGATTTTGGCCTCTAGCTCAGCCATCACCTAGGTAAACCTACCAAACCTGTGCATTTTTTTAAACTAGAGACCTAGGGGAATCCAAGATCGGGTGACTTTCTGGGGCTCTGACCAGGTTCTGTTACCCAAAATCCTTAGCAAACCGCAAAATTTGGCTAAAAATACACGTTTTCCTCACATTTTGGTGACAGAAAGTTCTGGAACCAGAGAGGACCCACAAATTTCCCTCCATCCAGCGTTCCCCCAAGTCTCCCGATAAAAATGATACCTCACTTGTGTGGGTAGGCCTAGCGCCAGCGACAGGAAATGGCCCAAAACACAACGTGGACACATCACATTTTTTCATAGAAAACAGTGCCTACCTGTGGATTTTGGCCTCTAGCTCAGCCGGCACCTGGGGAAACCTAGCAAACCAGCGCATTTTTTAACACTAGAAACCCAGGGGAATCCAAGATGGGGTGACTTGTGGGGCTCTGACCAGGTTCTGTTACCCAAAATCCTTTGCAAACCTCAAACTTTGGCTAAAAAAACACATTTTCCTCAAATTTTGGTGACAGAAAGTTCTGAAATCAGAGAGGAGCCACAAATTTCCTTCCACCCAGCGTTCCCCCAAGTCTCCCGATAAAAATGATACCTCACTTGTGTGGGTAGGCCTAGCGCCCGCGACAGGAAATGCCCCAAAACGCAACGTGGACCCATCACATTTTTTGAAAGAAAACAGAGGTGTTTTTTGCAAACGTGCCTACCTGTAGATTTTGGCCTCTAGCTCAGCCGGCACCTAGGTAAACCTACCAAACCTGTGCATTTTTATAAACTAGAGACCTAGGGGAATCCAAGATCGGGTGACTTTCTGGGGCTCTGACCAGGTTCTGTTACCCAAAATCCTTTGCAAACCACAAAATTTGGCTAAAAAAACACGTTTTCCTCACATTTTGGTGACAGAAAGTTCTGGAATCAGAGGGGAGCCACAAATTTCCCTCCATCCAGCGTTCCCCCAAGTCTCCCGATAGAAATGATACCTCACTTGTGTGGGTAGGCCTAGCGCCCGCGACAGGAAATGCCCCAAAACGCAATGTGGACCCATCACATTTTTTGAAAGAAAACAGAGGTGTTTTTTGCAAACGTGCCTACCTGTAGATTTTGGCCTCTAGCTCAGCCGGCACCTAGGGAAACCTACCAAACCTGTGCATTTTTTAAAACTAGAGACCTAGGGGAATCCAAGATCGGGTGACTTGTGGGGCTCTGACCAGGTTCTGTTACCCCAAATCCTTTGCAAACCGCAAAATTTGGCTAAAAAAACACGTTTTCCTCATATTTTGGTGACAGAAAGTTCTGGAACCAGAGAGGAGCCACAAATTTCCCTCCATCCAGCGTTCCCCCAAGTCTCCCGATAAAAATGATACCTCACTTGTGTGGGTAGGCCTAGCGCCCGCGACAGGAAATGGCCCAAAACACAACGTGGACACATCACATTTTTTCATAGAAAACAGTGCCTACCTGTGGATTTTGGCCTCTAGCTCAGCCGGCACCTGGGGAAACGTAGCAAACCAGAGCATTTTTTAAAACTAGAAACCCAGGGGAATCCAAGATCGGGTGACTTGTGGGGCTCTGACCAGGTTCTGTTACCCAGAATCCTTTGCAAACCTCAAACTTTGGCTAAAAAAAACACATTTTCCTCATATTTTGGTGACAGAAAGTTCTGGAACCAGAGAGGATCCACATATTTCCCTCCATCCAGCGTTCCCCCAAGTCTCCCGATAAAAATGATACCTCACTTGTGTGGGTAGGCCTAGCGCCCGCGACAGGAAATGCCCCAAAACGCAACGTGGACCCATCACATTTTTTGAAAGAAAACAGAGGTGTTTTTTGCAAACGTGCCTACCTGTAGATTTTGGCCTCTAGCTCAGCCGGCACCTAGGGAAACCTACCAAACCTGTGCATTTTTTAAAACTAGAGACCTAGGGGAATCCAAGATCGGGTGACTTGTGGGGCTCTGACCAGGTTCTGTTACCCAAAATCCTTTGCAAACCGCAAAATTTGGCTAAAAAAACAAGTTTTCCTCATATTTTGGTGACAGAAAGTTCTGGAACCAGAGAGGAGCCACAAATTTCCCTCCATCCAGCGTTCCCCCAAGTCTCCCGATAAAAATTATACCTCACTTGTGTGGGTAGGCCTAGCGCCCGCGACAGGAAATGGCCCAAAACACAACGTGGACACATCACATTTTTTCATAGAAAACAGTGCCTACCTGTGGATTTTGGCCTCTAGCTCAGCCGGCACCTGGGGAAACCTAGCAAACCAGCGCATTTTTTAAAACTAGAAACCCAGGGGAATCCAAGATGGGGTGACTTGTGGGGCTCTGACCAGGTTCTGTTACCCAGAATCCTTTGCAAACCTCAAACTTTGGCTAAAAAAACACATTTTCCTCAAATTTTGGTGACAGAAAGTTCTGAAATCAGAGAGGAGCCACAAATTTCCTTCCACCCAGCGTTCCCCCAAGTCTCCCGATAAAAATGATACCTCACTTGTGTGGGTAGGCCTAGCGCCCGCGACAGGAAATGCCCCAAAACGCAACGTGGACCCATCACATTTTTTGAAAGAAAACAGAGGTGTTTTTTGCAAACGTGCCTACCTGTAGATTTTGGCCTCTAGCTCAGCCGGCACCTAGGGAAACCTACCAAACCTGTGCATTTTTTAAAACTAGAGACCTAGGGGAATCCAAGATCGGGTGACTTGTGGGGCTCTGACCAGGTTCTGTTACCCAACATCCTTTGCAAACCTCAAAATTCCGCTAAAAAAACACGTTTTCCTCATATTTTGGTGACAGAAAGTTCTGGAACCAGAGAGGAGCCACATATTTCCCTCCATCCAGCGTTCCCCCAAGTCTCCCGATAAAAATGATACCTCACTTGTGTGGGTAGGCCTAGCGCCCGCGACAGGAAATGGCCCAAAACACAACGTGGACACATCACATTTTTTCATAGAAAACAGTGCCTACCTGTGGATTTTGGCCTCTAGCTCAGCCGGCACCTGGGGAAACCTAGCAAACCAGCGCATTTTTTAACACTAGAAACCCAGGGGAATCCAAGATGGGGTGACTTGTGGGGCTCTGACCAGGTTCTGTTACCCAAAATCCTTTGCAAACCTCAAACTTTGGCTAAAAAAACACATTTTCCTCAAATTTTGGTGACAGAAAGTTCTGAAATCAGAGAGGAGCCACAAATTTCCTTCCACCCAGCGTTCCCCCAAGTCTCCCGATAAAAATGATACCTCACTTGTGTGGGTAGGCCTAGCGCCCGCGACAGGAAATGCCCCAAAACGCAACGTGGACCCATCACATTTTTTGAAAGAAAACAGAGGTGTTTTTTGCAAACGTGCCTACCTGTAGATTTTGGCCTCTAGCTCAGCCGGCACCTAGGTAAACCTACCAAACCTGTGCATTTTTATAAACTAGAGACCTAGGGGAATCCAAGATCGGGTGACTTTCTGGGGCTCTGACCAGGTTCTGTTACCCAAAATCCTTTGCAAACCGCAAAATTTGGCTAAAAAAACACGTTTTCCTCACATTTTGGTGACAGAAAGTTCTGGAATCAGAGGGGAGCCACAAATTTCCCTCCATCCAGCGTTCCCCCAAGTCTCCCGATAAAAATGATACCTCACTTGTGTGGGTAGGCCTAGCGCCCGCGACAGGAAATGCCCCAAAACGCAATGTGGACCCATCACATTTTTTGAAAGAAAACAGAGGTGTTTTTTGCAAACGTGCCTACCTGTAGATTTTGGCCTCTAGCTCAGCCGGCACCTAGGGAAACCTACCAAACCTGTGCATTTTTTAAAACTAGAGACCTAGGGGAATCCAAGATCGGGTGACTTGTGGGGCTCTGACCAGGTTCTGTTACCCCAAATCCTTTGCAAACCGCAAAATTTGGCTAAAAAAACACGTTTTCCTCATATTTTGGTGACAGAAAGTTCTGGAACCAGAGAGGAGCCACAAATTTCCCTCCATCCAGCGTTCCCCCAAGTCTCCCGATAAAAATGATACCTCACTTGTGTGGGTAGGCCTAGCGCCCGCGACAGGAAATGGCCCAAAACACAACGTGGACACATCACATTTTTTCATAGAAAACAGTGCCTACCTGTGGATTTTGGCCTCTAGCTCAGCCGGCACCTGGGGAAACGTAGCAAACCAGAGCATTTTTTAAAACTAGAAACCCAGGGGAATCCAAGATGGGGTGACTTGTGGGGCTCTGACCAGGTTCTGTTACCCAGAATCCTTTGCAAACCTCAAACTTTGGCTAAAAAAAACACATTTTCCTCATATTTTGGTGACAGAAAGTTCTGGAACCAGAGAGGATCCACATATTTCCCTCCATCCAGCGTTCCCCCAAGTCTCCCGATAAAAATGATACCTCACTTGTGTGGGTAGGCCTAGCGCCCGCGACAGGAAATGCCCCAAAACGCAACGTGGACCCATCACATTTTTTGAAAGAAAACAGAGGTGTTTTTTGCAAACGTGCCTACCTGTAGATTTTGGCCTCTAGCTCAGCCGGCACCTAGGGAAACCTACCAAACCTGTGCATTTTTTAAAACTAGAGACCTAGGGGAATCCAAGATCGGGTGACTTGTGGGGCTCTGACCAGGTTCTGTTACCCAAAATCCTTTGCAAACCGCAAAATTTGGCTAAAAAAACAAGTTTTCCTCATATTTTGGTGACAGAAAGTTCTGGAACCAGAGAGGAGCCACAAATTTCCCTCCATCCAGCGTTCCCCCAAGTCTCCCGATCAAAATTATACCTCACTTGTGTGGGTAGGCCTAGCGCCCGCGACAGGAAATGGCCCAAAACACAACGTGGACACATCACATTTTTTCATAGAAAACAGTGCCTACCTGTGGATTTTGGCCTCTAGCTCAGCCGGCACCTGGGGAAACCTAGCAAACCAGCGCATTTTTTAAAACTAGAAACCCAGGGGAATCCAAGATGGGGTGACTTGTGGGGCTCTGACCAGGTTCTGTTACCCAGAATCCTTTGCAAACCTCAAACTTTGGCTAAAAAAACACATTTTCCTCAAATTTTGGTGACAGAAAGTTCTGAAATCAGAGAGGAGCCACAAATTTCCTTCCACCCAGCGTTCCCCCAAGTCTCCCGATAAAAATGATACCTCACTTGTGTGGGTAGGCCTAGCGCCCGCGACAGGAAATGCCCCAAAACGCAACGTGGACCCATCACATTTTTTGAAAGAAAACAGAGGTGTTTTTTGCAAACGTGCCTACCTGTAGATTTTGGCCTCTAGCTCAGCCGGCACCTAGGGAAACCTACCAAACCTGTGCATTTTTTAAAACTAGAGACCTAGGGGAATCCAAGATCGGGTGACTTGTGGGGCTCTGACCAGGTTCTGTAACCCAACATCCTTTGCAAACCTCAAAATTCCGCTAAAAAAACACGTTTTCCTCATATTTTGGTGACAGAAAGTTCTGGAACCAGAGAGGAGCCACATATTTCCCTCCATCCAGCGTTCCCCCAAGTCTCCCGATAAAAATGATACCTCACTTGTGTGGGTAGGCCTAGCGCCCGCGACAGGAAATGGCCCAAAACGCAACGTGGACCCATCACATTTTTTGAAAGAAAACAGAGGTGTTTTTTGCAAACGTGCCTACCTGTAGATTTTGGCCTCTAGCTCAGCCGGCACCTAGGTAAACCTACCAAACCTGTGCATTTTTTTAAACTAGAGACCTAGGGGAATCCAAGATCGGGTGACTTGTGGGGCTCTGACCAGGTTCTGTTACCCAAAATCCTTTGCAAAACGCAAAATTTGGCAAAAAAAACACGTTTTCCTCACATTTTGGTGACAGAAAGTTCTGGAATCAGAGAGGAGCCACAAATTTCCCTCCATCCAGCGTTCCCCCAAGTCTCCCGATAAAAATTATACCTCACTTGTGTGGGTAGGCCTAGCGCCCGCGACAGGAAATGGCCCAAAACACAACGTGGACACATCACATTTTTTCATAGAAAACAGTGCCTACCTGTGGATTTTGGCCTCTAGCTCAGCCGGCACCTGGGGAAACCTAGCAAACCAGCGCATTTTTTAACACTAGAAACCCAGGGGAATCCAAGATGGGGTGACTTGTGGGGCTCTGACCAGGTTCTGTTACCCAGAATCCTTTGCAAACCTCAAACTTTGGCTAAAAAAACACATTTTCCTCAAATTTTGGTGACAGAAAGTTCTGAAATCAGAGAGGAGCCACAAATTTCCTTCCACCCAGCGTTCCCCCAAGTCTCCCGATAAAAATGATACCTCACTTGTGTGGGTAGGCCTAGCGCCCGCGACAGGAAATGCCCCAAAACGCAACATGGACCCATCACATTTTTTGAAAGAAAACAGAGGTGTTTTTTGCAAACGTGCCTACCTGTAGATTTTGGCCTCTAGCTCAGCCGGCACCTAGGTAAACCTACCAAACCTGTGCATTTTTTTAAACTAGAGACCTAGGGGAATCCAAGATCGGGTGACTTTCTGGGGCTCTGACCAGGTTCTGTTACCCAAAATCCTTAGCAAACCGCAAAATTTGGCTAAAAATACACGTTTTCCTCACATTTTGGTGACAGAAAGTTCTGGAACCAGAGAGGAGCCACAAATTTCCCTCCATCCAGCGTTCCCCCAAGTCTCCCGATAAAAATGATACCTCACTTGTGTGGGTAGGCCTAGCGCCCGCGACAGGAAATGGCCCAAAACACAGCGTGGACACATCACATTTTTTCATAGAAAACAGTGCCTACCTGTGGATTTTGGCCTCTAGCTCAGCCGGCACCTGGGGAAACCTAGCAAACCAGCGCATTTTTTAACACTAGAAACCCAGGGGAATCCAAGATGGGGTGACTTGAGGGACTCTGACCAGGTTCTGTTACCCAGAATCCTTTGCAAACCTCAAACTTTGGCTAAAAAAACACATTTTCCTCAAATTTTGGTGACAGAAAGTTCTGAAATCAGAGAGGAGCCACAAATTTCCTTCCACCCAGCGTTCCCCCAAGTCTCCCGATAAAAATGATACCTCACTTGTGTGGGTAGGCCTAGCGCCCGCGACAGGAAATGCCCCAAAACGCAACGTGGACCCATCACATTTTTTGAAAGAAAACAGAGGTGTTTTTTGCAAACGTGCCTACCTGTAGATTTTGGCCTCTAGCTCAGCCGGCACCTAGGTAAACCTACCAAACCTGTGCATTTTTTTAAACTAGAGACCTAGGGGAATCCAAGATCGGGTGACTTTCTGGGGCTCTGACCAGGTTCTGTTACCCAAAATCCTTTGCAAACCGCAAAATTTGGCTAAAAAAACACGTTTTCCTCACATTTTGGTGACAGAAAGTTCTGGAATCAGAGAGGAGCCACAAATTTCCCTCCATCCAGCGTTCCCCCAAGTCTCCCGATAAAAATGATACCTCACTTGTGTGGGTAGGCCTAGCGCCCGCGACAGGAAATGGCCCAAAACACAACGTGGACACATCACATTTTTTCATAGAAAACAGTGCCTACCTGTGGATTTTGGCCTCTAGCTCAGCCGGCACCTGGGGAAACCTAGCAAACCAGCACATTTTTTAAAACTAGAAACCCAGGGGAATCCAAGATGGGATGACTTGTGGGACTCTGACCAGGTTCTGTTACCCAAAATCCTTTGCAAACCTCAAACTTTGGCTAAAAAAACACATTTTCCTCAAATTTTGGTGACAGAAAGTTCTGAAATCAGAGAGGAGCCACAAATTTCCTTACACCCAGCGTTCCCCCAAGTCTCCCGATAAACATTATACCTCACTTGTGTGGGTAGGCCTAGCGCCCGCGACAGAAAATGCCCCAAAACGCAACGTGGACCCATCAAATATTTTTAAAGAAAACAGAGGTGTTTTTTGCAAACGTGCCTACCTGTAGATTTTGGCCTCTAGCTCAGCCGGCACCTAGGGAAACCTACCAAACCTGTGCATTTTTTAAAACTAGAGACCTAGGGGAATCCAAGATCGGGTGACTTCTGGGGCTCTGACCAGGTTCTGTTACCCAAAATCCTTAACAAACCGCACAATTTGGCAAAAAAAACATGTTTTCCTCACATTTTGGTGACAGAAAGTTCTGGAATCAGAGAGGAGCCACAAATTTCCGTCCATCCAGCGTTCCCCCAAGTCTCCCGATAAAAATGATACCTCACTTGTGTGGGTAGGCCTAGCGCCCGCGACAGGAAATGCCCCAAAACGCAACGTGGACCCATCACATTTTTTGAAAGAAAACAGAGGTGTTTTTTGCAAACGTGCCTACCTGTAGATTTTGGCCTCTAGCTCAGCCGGCACCTAGGTAAACCTACCAAACCTGTGCATTTTTTTAAACTAGAGACCTAGGGGAATCCAAGATCGGGTGACTTTCTGGGGCTCTGACCAGGTTCTGTTACCCAAAATCCTTTGCAAACCGCAAAATTTGGCTAAAAAAACACGTTTTCCTCACATTTTGGTGACAGAAAGTTCTGGAATCAGAGAGGAGCCACAAATTTCCCTCCATCCAGCGTTCCCCCAAGTCTCCCGATAAAAATTATACCTCACTTGTGTGGGTAGGCCTAGTGCCCGCGACAGGAAATGGCCCAAAACACAACGTGGACACATCACATTTTTTCATAGAAAACAGGGCCTACCTGTGGATTTTGGCCTCTAGCTCAGCCGGCACCTGGGGAAACCTAGCAAACCAGCGCATTTTTTAACACTAGAAACCCAGGGGAATCCAAGATGGGGTGACTTGTGGGGCTCTGACCAGGTTCTGTTACCCAGAATCCTTTGCAAACCTCAAACTTTGGCTAAAAAAACACATTTTCCTCAAATTTTGGTGACAGAAAGTTCTGAAATCAGAGAGGAGCCACAAATTTCCTTCCACCCAGCGTTCCCCCAAGTCTCCCGATAAAAATGATACCTCACTTGTGTGGGTAGGCCTAGCGCCCGCGACAGGAAATGCCCCAAAACGCAACGTGGACCCATCACATTTTTTGAAAGAAAACAGAGGTGTTTTTTGCAAACGTGCCTACCTGTAGATTTTGGCCTCTAGCTCAGCCGGCACCTAGGTAAACCTACCAAACCTGTGCATTTTTTTAAACTAGAGACCTAGGGGAATCCAAGATCGGGTGACTTTCTGGGGCTCTGACCAGGTTCTGTTACCCGAAATCCTTTGCAAACCGCAAAATTTGGCTAAAAAAACACGTTTTCCTCACATTTTGGTGACAGAAAGTTCTGGAACCAGAGAGGAGCCACAAATTTCCCCCCATCCAGCGTTCCCCCAAGTCTCCCGATAAAAATGATACCTCACTTGTGTGGGTAGGCCTAGCGCCCGCGACAGGAAATGGCCCAAAACACAACGTGGACACATCACATTTTTTCATAGAAAACAGTGCCTACCTGTGGATTTTGGCCTCTAGCTCAGCCGGCACCTGGGGAAACCTAGCAAACCAGCGCATTTTTTAACACTAGAAACCCAGGGGAATCCAAGATGGGGTGACTTGTGGGGCTCTGACCAGGTTCTGTTACCCAGAATCCTTTGCAAACCTCAAACTTTGGCTAAAAAAAACACATTTTCCTCATATTTTGGTGACAGAAAGTTCTGGAACCAGAGAGGATCCACATATTTCCCTCCATCCAGCGTTCCCCCAAGTCTCCCGATAAAAATGATACCTCACTTGTGTGGGTAGGCCTAGCGCCCGCGACAGGAAATGCCCCAAAACGCAACGTGGACCCATCACATTTTTTGAAAGAAAACAGAGGTGTTTTTTGCAAACGTGCCTACCTGTAGATTTTGGCCTCTAGCTCAGCCGGCACCTAGGGAAACCTACCAAACCTGTGCATTTTTTAAAACTAGAGACCTAGGGGAATCCAAGATCGGGTGACTTGTGGGGCTCTGACCAGGTTCTGTTACCCAAAATCCTTTGCAAACCGCAAAATTTGGCTAAAAAAACAAGTTTTCCTCATATTTTGGTGACAGAAAGTTCTGGAACCAGAGAGGAGCCACAAATTTCCCTCCATCCAGCGTTCCCCCAAGTCTCCCGATAAAAATTATACCTCACTTGTGTGGGTAGGCCTAGCGCCCGTGACAGGAAATGGCCCAAAACACAACGTGGACACATCACATTTTTTCATAGAAAACAGTGCCTACCTGTGGATTTTGGCCTCTAGCTCAGCCGGCACCTGGGGAAACCTAGCAAACCAGCGCATTTTTTAAAACTAGAAACCCAGGGGAATCCAAGATGGGGTGACTTGTGGGGCTCTGACCAGGTTCTGTTACCCAGAATCCTTTGCAAACCTCAAACTTTGGCTAAAAAAACACATTTTCCTCAAATTTTGGTGACAGAAAGTTCTGAAATCAGAGAGGAGCCACAAATTTCCTTCCACCCAGCGTTCCCCCAAGTCTCCCGATAAAAATGATACCTCACTTGTGTGGGTAGGCCTAGCGCCCGCGACAGGAAATGCCCCAAAACGCAACGTGGACCCATCACATTTTTTGAAAGAAAACAGAGGTGTTTTTTGCAAACGTGCCTACCTGTAGATTTTGGCCTCTAGCTCAGCCGGCATCTAGGGAAACCTACCAAACCTGTGCATTTTTTAAAACTAGAGACCTAGGGGAATCCAAGATCGGGTGACTTTTGGGGCTCTAACCAGGTTCTGTTACCCAAAATCCTTTGCAAACCGCAAAATTTCGCTAAAAAAACAAGTTTTCCTCATATTTTGGTGACAGAAAGTTCTGGAACCAGAGAGGATCCACATATTTCCCTCCATCCAGCGTTCCCCCAAGTCTCCCGATAAAAATGATACCTCACTTGTGTGGGTAGGCCTAGCGCCCGCGACAGGAAATGCCCCAAAACGCAACGTGGACCCATCACATTTTTTGAAAGAAAACAGAGGTGTTTTTTGCAAACGTGCCTACCTGTAGATTTTGGCCTCTAGCTCAGCCGGCACCTAGGGAAACCTACCAAACCTGTGCATTTTTTAAAACTAGAGACCTAGGGGAATCCAAGATCGGGTGACTTGTGGGGCTCTGACCAGGTTCTGTTACCCAAAATCCTTTGCAAACCGCAAAATTTGGCTAAAAAAACACGTTTTCCTCATATTTTGGTGACAGAAAGTTCTGGAACCAGAGAGGAGCCACAAATTTCCCTCCATCCAGCGTTCCCCCAAGTCTCCTGATAAAAATGATACCTCACTTGTGTGGGTAGGCCTAGCGCCCGCGACAGGAAATGGCCCAAAACACAACGTGGACACATCACATTTTTTCATAGAAAACAGTGCCTACCTGTGGATTTTGGCCTCTAGCTCAGCCGGCACCTGGGGAAACCTAGCAAACCAGCGCATTTTTTAAAACTAGAAACCCAGGGGAATCCAAGATGGGGTGACTTGTGGGGCTCTGACCAGGTTCTGTTACCCAGAATCCTTTGCAAACCTCAAACCTTGGCTAAAAAAACACATTTTCCTCAAATTTTGGTGACAGAAAGTTCTGAAATCAGAGAGGAGCCACAAATTTCCTTCCACCCAGCGTTCCCCCAAGTCTCCCGATAAAAATGATACCTCACTTGTGTGGGTAGGCCTAGCGCCCGCGACAGGAAATGCCCCAAAACGCAACGTGGACCCATCACATTTTTTGAAAGAAAACAGAGGTGTTTTTTGCAAACGTGCCTACCTGTAGATTTTGGCCTCTAGCTCAGCCGGCACCTAGGTAAACCTACCAAACCTGTGCATTTTTTTAAACTAGAGACCTAGGGGAATCCAAGATCGGGTGACTTGTGGGGCTCTGACCAGGTTCTGTTACCCAAAATCCTTTGCAAAACGCAAAATTTGGCAAAAAAAACACGTTTTCCTCACAT
This sequence comes from Pleurodeles waltl, assembly GCF_031143425.1. Taxonomy (NCBI): domain Eukaryota; kingdom Metazoa; phylum Chordata; class Amphibia; order Caudata; family Salamandridae; genus Pleurodeles; species Pleurodeles waltl. The sequence goes on along the minus strand of NC_090449.1, from coordinate 478,592,175 downwards.
TTTGCTGAAAGAAAGTTCTGGAATCAGAGAGGAGCCACAAATTTCCCTCCATCCAGCGTTCCCCCAAGTCTCCCGATAAAAATGATACCTCACTTGTGGAGGTAGGCCTAGCGCCCGCGACAGGAAATGGCCCAAAACACAACGTGGACACATCACATTTTTTCATAGAAAACAGTGCCTACCTGTGGATTTTGGCCTCTAGCTCAGCCGGCACCTGGGGAAACCTAGCAAACCAGCGCATTTTTTAACACTAGAAACCCAGGGGAATCCAAGATGGGGGGACTTGTGGGGCTCTGACCAGGTTCTGTTACCCAGAATCCTTTGCAAACCTCAAACTTTGGCTAAAAAAACACATTTTCCTCAAATTTTGGTGACAGAAAGTTCTGAAATCAGAGAGGAGCCACAAATTTCCTTCCACCCAGCGTTCCCCCAAGTCCCCCGATAAAAATGATACCTCACTTGTGTGGGTAGGCCTAGCGCCCGCGACAGGAAATGCCCCAAAACGCAACGTGGACCCATCACATTTTTTGAAAGAAAACAGAGGTGTTTTTTGCAAACGTGCCTACCTGTAGATTTTGGCCTCTAGCTCAGCCATCACCTAGGTAAACCTACCAAACCTGTGCATTTTTTTAAACTAGAGACCTAGGGGAATCCAAGATCGGGTGACTTTCTGGGGCTCTGACCAGGTTCTGTTACCCAAAATCCTTAGCAAACCGCAAAATTTGGCTAAAAATACACGTTTTCCTCACATTTTGGTGACAGAAAGTTCTGGAACCAGAGAGGAGCCACAAATTTCCCTCCATCCAGCGTTCCCCCAAGTCTCCCGATAAAAATGATACCTCACTTGTGTGGGTAGGCCTAGCGCCAGCGACAGGAAATGGCCCAAAACACAACGTGGACACATCACATTTTTTCATAGAAAACAGTGCCTACCTGTGGATTTTGGCCTCTAGCTCAGCCGGCACCTGGGGAAACCTAGCAAACCAGCGCATTTTTTAACACTAGAAACCCAGGGGAATCCAAGATGGGGTGACTTGTGGGGCTCTGACCAGGTTCTGTTACCCAAAATCCTTTGCAAACCTCAAACTTTGGCTAAAAAAACACATTTTCCTCAAATTTTGGTGACAGAAAGTTCTGAAATCAGAGAGGAGCCACAAATTTCCTTCCACCCAGCGTTCCCCCAAGTCTCCCGATAAAAATGATACCTCACTTGTGTGGGTAGGCCTAGCGCCCGCGACAGGAAATGCCCCAAAACGCAACGTGGACCCATCACATTTTTTGAAAGAAAACAGAGGTGTTTTTTGCAAACGTGCCTACCTGTAGATTTTGGCCTCTAGCTCAGCCGGCACCTAGGGAAACCTACCAAACCTGTGCATTTTTTAAAACTAGAGACCTAGGGGAATCCAAGATCGGGTGACTTGTGGGGCTCTGACCAGGTTCTGTTACCCCAAATCCTTTGCAAACCGCAAAATTTGGCTAAAAAAACACGTTTTCCTCATATTTTGGTGACAGAAAGTTCTGGAACCAGAGAGGAGCCACAAATTTCCCTCCATCCAGCGTTCCCCCAAGTCTCCCGATAAAAATGATACCTCACTTGTGTGGGTAGGCCTAGCGCCCGCGACAGGAAATGGCCCAAAACACAACGTGGACACATCACATTTTTTCATAGAAAACAGTGCCTACCTGTGGATTTTGGCCTCTAGCTCAGCCGGCACCTGGGGAAACGTAGCAAACCAGAGCATTTTTTAAAACTAGAAACCCAGGGGAATCCAAGATAGGGTGACTTGTGGGGCTCTGACCAGGTTCTGTTACCCAGAATCCTTTGCAAACCTCAAACTTTGGCTAAAAAAAACACATTTTCCTCATATTTTGGTGACAGAAAGTTCTGGAACCAGAGAGGATCCACATATTTCCCTCCATCCAGCGTTCCCCCAAGTCTCCCGATAAAAATGATACCTCACTTGTGTGGGTAGGCCTAGCGCCCGCGACAGGAAATGCCCCAAAACGCAACGTGGACCCATCACATTTTTTGAAAGAAAACAGAGGTGTTTTTTGCAAACGTGCCTACCTGTAGATTTTGGCCTCTAGCTCAGCCGGCACCTAGGGAAACCTACCAAACCTGTGCATTTTTTAAAACTAGAGACCTAGGGGAATCCAAGATCGGGTGACTTGTGGGGCTCTGACAAGGTTCTGTTACCCAAAATCCTTTGCAAACCGCAAAATTTGGCTAAAAAACAAGTTTTCCTCATATTTTGGTGACAGAAAGTTCTGGAACCAGAGAGGAGCCACAAATTTCCCTCCATCCAGCGTTCCCCCAAGTCTCCCGATAAAAATTATACCTCACTTGTGTGGGAAGGCCTAGCGCCCGCGACAGGAAATGGCCCAAAACACAACGTGGACACATCACATTTTTTCATAGAAAACAGTGCCTACCTGTGGATTTTGGCCTCTAGCTCAGCCGGCACCTGGGGAAACCTAGCAAACCAGCGCATTTTTTAAAACTAGAAACCCAGGGGAATCCAAGATGGGGTGACTTGTGGGGCTCTGACCAGGTTCTGTTACCCAGAATCCTTTGCAAACCTCAAACTTTGGCTAAAAAAACACATTTTCCTCAAATTTTGGTGACAGAAAGTTCTGAAATCAGAGAGGAGCCACAAATTTCCTTCCACCCAGCGTTCCCCCAAGTCTCCCGATAAAAATGATACCTCACTTGTGTGGGTAGGCCTAGCGCCCGCGACAGAAAATGCCCCAAAACGCAACGTGGACCCATCACATTTTTTGAAAGAAAACAGAGGTGTTTTTTGCAAACGTGCCTACCTGTAGATTTTGGCCTCTAGCTCAGCCGGCACTTGGGAAACCTACCAAACCTGTGCATTTTTTAAAACTAGAGACCTAGGGGAATCCAAGATCGGGTGACTTGTGGGGCTCTGACCAGGTTCTGTTACCCAACATCCTTTGCAAACCTCAAAATTCCGCTAAAAAAACACGTTTTCCTCATATTTTGGTGACAGAAAGTTCTGGAACCAGAGAGGAGCCACATATTTCCCTCCATCCAGCGTTCCCCCAAGTCTCCCGATAAAAATGATACCTCACTTGTGTGGGTAGGCCTAGCGCCCGCGACAGGAAATGGCCCAAAACGCAACGTGGACCCATCACATTTTTTGAAAGAAAACAGAGGTGTTTTTTGCAAACGTGCCTACCTGTAGATTTTGGCCTCTAGCTCAGCCGGCACCTAGGTAAACCTACCAAACCTGTGCATTTTTTTAAACTAGAGACCTAGGGGAATCCAAGATCGGGTGACTTGTGGGGCTCTGACCAGGTTCTGTTACCCAAAATCCTTTGCAAAACGCAAAATTTGGCAAAAAAAACACGTTTTCCTCACATTTTGGTGACAGAAAGTTCTGGAATCAGAGAGGAGCCACAAATTTCCCTCCATCCAGCGTTCCCCCAAGTCTCCCGATAAAAATGATACCTCACTTGTGTGGGTAGGCCTAGCGCCCGCGACAGGAAATGGCCCAAAACACAACGTGGACACATCACATTTTTTCATAGAAAACAGTGCCTACCTGTGGATTTTGGCCTCTAGCTCAGCCGGCACCTGGGGAAACCTAGCAAACCAGCGCATTTTTTAACACTAGAAACCCAGGGGAATCCAAGATGGGGTGATTTGTGGGGCTCTGACCAGGTTCTGTTACCCAGAATCCTTTGCAAACCTCAAACTTTGGCTAAAAAAACACATTTTCCTCAAATTTTGGTGACAGAAAGTTCTGAAATCAGAGAGGAGCCACAAATTTCCTTCCACCCAGCGTTCCCCCAAGTCTCCCGATAAAAATGATACCTCACTTGTGTGGGTAGGCCTAGCGCCCGCGACAGGAAATGCCCCAAAACGCAACGTGGACCCATCACATTTTTTGAAAGAAAACAGAGGTGTTTTTTGCAAACGTGCCTACCTGTAGATTTTGGCCTCTAGCTCAGCCGGCACCTAGGGAAACCTACCAAACCTGTGCATTTTTTAAAACTAGAGACCTAGGGGAATCCAAGATCGGGTGACTTGTGGGGCTCTGACCAGGTTCTGTTACCCAACATCCTTTGCAAACCTCAAAATTCCACTAAAAAAACACGTTTTCCTCATATTTTGGTGACAGAAAGTTCTGGAACCAGAGAGGAGCCACATATTTCCCTCCATCCAGCGTTCCCCCAAGTCTCCCGATAAAAATGATACCTCACTTGTGTGGGTAGGCCTAGCGCCCGCGACAGGAAATGGCCCAAAACGCAACGTGGACCCATCACATTTTTTGAAAGAAAACAGAGGTGTTTTTTGCAAACGTGCCTACCTGTAGATTTTGGCCTCTAGCTCAGCCGGCACCTAGGTAAACCTACCAAACCTGTGCATTTTTTTAAACTAGAGACCTAGGGGAATCCAAGATCGGGTGACTTGTGGGGCTCTGACCAGGTTCTGTTACCCAAAATCCTTTGCAAAACGCAAAATTTGGCAAAAAAAACACGTTTTCCTCACATTTTGGTGACAGAAAGTTCAGGAATCAGAGAGCAGCCACAAATTTCCCTCCATCCAGCGTTCCCCCAAGTCTCCCGATAAAAATGATACCTCACTTGTGTGGGTAGGCCTAGCGCCCGCGACAGGAAATGGCCCAAAACACAACGTGGACACATCACATTTTTTCATAGAAAACAGTGCCTACCTGTGGATTTTGGCCTCTAGCTCAGCCGGCACCTGGGGAAACCTAGCAAACCAGCGCATTTTTTAACACTAGAAACCCAGGGGAATCCAAGATGGGGTGACTTGTGGGGCTCTGACCAGGTTCTGTTACCCAGAATCCTTTGCAAACCTCAAACTTTGGCTAAAAAAACACATTTTCCTCAAATTTTGGTGACAGAAAGTTCTGAAATCAGAGAGGAGCCACAAATTTCCTTCCACCCAGCGTTCCCCCAAGTCTCCCGATAAAAATGATACCTCACTTGTGTGGGTAGGCCTAGCGCCCGCGACAGGAAATGCCCCAAAACGCAACGTGGACCCATCACATTTTTTGAAAGAAAACAGAGGTGTTTTTTGCAAACGTGCCTACCTGTAGATTTTGGCCTCTAGCTCAGCCGGCACCTAGGTAAACCTACCAAACCTGTGCATTTTTTTAAACTAGAGACCTAGGGGAATCCAAGATCGGGTGACTTTCTGGGGCTCTGACCAGGTTCTGTTACCCAAAATCCTTAGCAAACCGCAAAATTTGGCTAAAAATACACGTTTTCCTCACATTTTGGTGACAGAAAGTTCTGGAACCAGAGAGGAGCCACAAATTTCCCTCCATCCAGCGTTCCCCCAAGTCTCCCGATAAAAATGATACCTCACTTGTGTGGGTAGGCCTAGCGCCCGCGACAGGAAATGGCCCAAAACACAGCGTGGACACATCACATTTTTTCATAGAAAACAGTGCCTACCTGTGGATTTTGGCCTCTAGCTCAGCCGGCACCTGGGGAAACCTAGCAAACCAGCGCATTTTTTAACACTAGAAACCCAGGGGAATCCAAGATTGGGTGACTTGAGGGACTCTGACCAGGTTCTGTTACCCAGAATCCTTTGCAAACCTCAAACTTTGGCTAAAAAAACACATTTTCCTCAACTTTTGGTGACAGAAAGTTCTGAAATCAGAGAGGAGCCACAAATTTCCTTCCACCCAGCGTTCCCCCAAGTCTCCCGATAAAAATGATACCTCACTTGTGTGGGTAGGCCTAGCGCCCGCGACAGGAAATGCCCCAAAACGCAACGTGGACCCATCACATTTTTTGAAAGAAAACAGAGGTGTTTTTTGCAAACGTGCCTACCTGTAGATTTTGGCCTCTAGCTCAGCCGGCACCTAGGTAAACCTACCAAACCTGTGCATTTTTTTAAACTAGAGACCTAGGGGAATCCAAGATCGGGAGACTTTCTGGGGCTCTGACCAGGTTCTGTTACCCAAAATCCTTTGCAAACCGCAAAATTTGGCTAAAAAAACACGTTTTCCTCACATTTTGGTGACAGAAAGTTCTGGAATCAGAGAGGAGCCACAAATTTCCCTCCATCCAGCGTTCCCCCAAGTCTCCCGATAAAAATGATACCTCACTTGTGTGGGTAGGCCTAGCGCCCGCGACAGGAAATGGCCCAAAACACAACGTGGACACATCACATTTTTTCATAGAAAACAGTGCCTACCTGTGGATTTTGGCCTCTAGCTCAGCCGGCACCTGGGGAAACCTAGCAAACCAGCACATTTTTTAAAAGTAGAAACCCAGGGGAATCCAAGATGGGGTGATTTGTGGGGCTCTGACCAGGTTCTGTTACCCAGAATCCTTTGCAAACCTCAAACTTTGGCTAAAAAAACACATTTTCCTCAAATTTTGGTGACAGAAAGTTCTGAAATCAGAGAGGAGCCACAAATTTCCTTCCACCCAGCGTTCCCCCAAGTCTCCCGATAAAAATGATACCTCACTTGTGTGGGTAGGCCTAGCGCCCGCGACAGGAAATGCCCCAAAACGCAACGTGGACCCATCACATTTTTTGAAAGAAAACAGAGGTGTTTTTTGCAAACGTGCCTACCTGTAGATTTTGGCCTCTAGCTCAGCCGGCACCTAGGGAAACCTACCAAACCTGTGCATTTTTTAAAACTAGAGACCTAGGGGAATCCAAGATCGGGTGACTTGTGGGGCTCTGACCAGGTTCTGTTACCCAACATCCTTTGCAAACCTCAAAATTCCACTAAAAAAACACGTTTTCCTCATATTTTGGTGACAGAAAGTTCTGGAACCAGAGAGGAGCCACATATTTCCCTCCATCCAGCGTTCCCCCAAGTCTCCCGATAAAAATGATACCTCACTTGTGTGGGTAGGCCTAGCGCCCGCGACAGGAAATGGCCCAAAACGCAACGTGGACCCATCACATTTTTTGAAAGAAAACAGAGGTGTTTTTTGCAAACGTGCCTACCTGTAGATTTTGGCCTCTAGCTCAGCCGGCACCTAGGTAAACCTACCAAACCTGTGCATTTTTTTAAACTAGAGACCTAGGGGAATCCAAGATCGGGTGACTTGTGGGGCTCTGACCAGGTTCTGTTACCCAAAATCCTTTGCAAAACGCAAAATTTGGCAAAAAAAACACGTTTTCCTCACATTTTGGTGACAGAAAGTTCAGGAATCAGAGAGCAGCCACAAATTTCCCTCCATCCAGCGTTCCCCCAAGTCTCCCGATAAAAATGATACCTCACTTGTGTGGGTAGGCCTAGCGCCCGCGACAGGAAATGGCCCAAAACACAACGTGGACACATCACATTTTTTCATAGAAAACAGTGCCTACCTGTGGATTTTGGCCTCTAGCTCAGCCGGCACCTGGGGAAACCTAGCAAACCAGCGCATTTTTTAACACTAGAAACCCAGGGGAATCCAAGATGGGGTGACTTGTGGGGCTCTGACCAGGTTCTGTTACCCAGAATCCTTTGCAAACCTCAAACTTTGGCTAAAAAAACACATTTTCCTCAAATTTTGGTGACAGAAAGTTCTGAAATCAGAGAGGAGCCACAAATTTCCTTCCACCCAGCGTTCCCCCAAGTCTCCCGATAAAAATGATACCTCACTTGTGTGGGTAGGCCTAGCGCCCGCGACAGGAAATGCCCCAAAACGCAACGTGGACCCATCACATTTTTTGAAAGAAAACAGAGGTGTTTTTTGCAAACGTGCCTACCTGTAGATTTTGGCCTCTAGCTCAGCCGGCACCTAGGTAAACCTACCAAACCTGTGCATTTTTTTAAACTAGAGACCTAGGGGAATCCAAGATCGGGTGACTTTCTGGGGCTCTGACCAGGTTCTGTTACCCAAAATCCTTAGCAAACCGCAAAATTTGGCTAAAAATACACGTTTTCCTCACATTTTGGTGACAGAAAGTTCTGGAACCAGAGAGGAGCCACAAATTTCCCTCCATCCAGCGTTCCCCCAAGTCTCCCGATAAAAATGATACCTCACTTGTGTGGGTAGGCCTAGCGCCCGCGACAGGAAATGGCCCAAAACACAGCGTGGACACATCACATTTTTTCATAGAAAACAGTGCCTACCTGTGGATTTTGGCCTCTAGCTCAGCCGGCACCTGGGGAAACCTAGCAAACCAGCGCATTTTTTAACACTAGAAACCCAGGGGAATCCAAGATGGGGTGACTTGAGGGACTCTGACCAGGTTCTGTTACCCAGAATCCTTTGCAAACCTCAAACTTTGGCTAAAAAAACACATTTTCCTCAACTTTTGGTGACAGAAAGTTCTGAAATCAGAGAGGAGCCACAAATTTCCTTCCACCCAGCGTTCCCCCAAGTCTCCCGATAAAAATGATACCTCACTTGTGTGGGTAGGCCTAGCGCCCGCGACAGGAAATGCCCCAAAACGCAACGTGGACCCATCACATTTTTTTAAAGAAAACAGAGGTGTTTTTTGCAAACGTGCCTACCTGTAGATTTTGGCCTCTAGCTCAGCCGGCACCTAGGTAAACCTACCAAACCTGTGCATTTTTTTAAACTAGAGACCTAGGGGAATCCAAGATCGGGTGACTTTCTGGGGCTCTGACCAGGTTCTGTTACCCAAAATTCTTTGCAAACCGCAAAATTTGGCTAAAAAAACACGTTTTCCTCACATTTTGGTGACAGAAAGTTCTGGAATCAGAGAGGAGCCACAAATTTCCCTCCATCCAGCGTTCCCCCAAGTCTCCCGATAAAAATGATACCTCACTTGTGTGGGTAGGCCTAGCGCCCGCGACAGGAAATGGCCCAAAACACAACGTGGACACATCACATTTTTTCATAGAAAACAGTGCCTACCTGTGGATTTTGGCCTCTAGCTCAGCCGGCACCTGGGGAAACCTAGCAAACCAGCACATTTTTTAAAACTAGAAACCCAGGGGAATCCAAGATGGGATGACTTGTGGGACTCTGACCAGGTTCTGTTACCCAAAATCCTTTGCAAACCTCAAACTTTGGCTAAAAAAACACATTTTCCTCAAATTTTGGTGACAGAAAGTTCTGAAATCAGAGAGGAGCCACAAATTTCCTTACACCCAGCGTTCCCCCAAGTCTCCCGATAAACATTATACCTCACTTGTGTGGGTAGGCCTAGCGCCCGCGACAGAAAATGCCCCAAAACGCAACGTGGACCCATCACATTTTTTTAAAGAAAACAGAGGTGTTTTTTGCAAACGTGCCTACCTGTAGATTTTGGCCTCTAGCTCAGCCGGCACCTAGGGAAACCTACCAAACCTGTGCATTTTTTAAAACTAGAGACCTAGGGGAATCCAAGATCGGGTGACTTGTGGGGCTCTGACCAGGTTCTGTTACCCAAAATCCTTAACAAACCGCACAATTTGGCAAAAAAAACATGTTTTCCTCACATTTTGGTGACAGAAAGTTCTGGAATCAGAGAGGAGCCACAAATTTCCCTCCATCCAGCGTTCCCCCAAGTCTCCTGATAAAAATGATACCTCCCTTGTGTGGGTAGGCCTAGCGCCCGCGACAGGAAATGCCCCAAAACGCAACGTGGACCCATCACATTTTTTGAAAGAAAACAGAGGTGTTTTTTGCAAACGTGCCTACCTGTAGATTTTGGCCTCTAGCTCAGCCGGCATCTAGGGAAACCTACCAAACCTGTGCATTTTTTAAAACTAGAGACCTAGGGAAATCCAAGATCGGGTGACTTTTGGGGCTCTGACCAGGTTCTGTTACCCAAAATCCTTTGCAAACCGCAAAATTTCGCTAAAAAAACAAGTTTTCCTCATATTTTGGTGACAGAAAGTTCTGGAACCAGAGAGGATCCACATATTTCCCTCCATCCAGCGTTCCCCCAAGTCTCCCGATAAAAATGATACCTCACTTGTGTGGGTAGGCCTAGCGCCCGCGACAGGAAATGCCCCAAAACGCAACGTGGACCCATCACATTTTTTGAAAGAAAACAGAGGTGTTTTTGGCAAACGTGCCTACCTGTAGATTTTGGCCTCTAGCTCAGCCGGCACCTAGGTAAACCTACCAAACCTGTGCATTTTTTTAAACTAGAGACCTAGGGGAATCCAAGATCGGGTGACTTTCTGGGGCTCTGACCAGGTTCTGTTACCCAAAATCCTTTGCAAACCGCAAAATTTGGCTAAAAAAACACGTTTTCCTCACATTTTGGTGACAGAAAGTTCTGGAATCAGAGAGGAGCCACAAATTTCCCTCCATCCAGCGTTCCCCCAAGTCTCCCGATAAAAATGATACCTCACTTGTGTGGGTAGGCCTAGCGCCCGCGACAGGAAATGGCCCAAAACACAACGTGGACACATCACATTTTTTCATAGAAAACAGGGCCTACCTGTGGATTTTGGCCTCTAGCTCAGCCGGCACCTGGGGAAACCTAGCAAACCAGCGCATTTTTTAACACTAGAAACCCAGGGGAATCCAAGATGGGGTGACTTGTGGGGCTCTGACCAGGTTCTGTTACCCAGAATCCTTTGCAAACCTCAAACTTTGGCTAAAAAAACACATTTTCCTCAAATTTTGGTGACAGAAAGTTCTGAAATCAGAGAGGAGCCACAAATTTCCTTCCACCCAGCGTTCCCCCAAGTCTCCCGATAAAAATGATACCTCACTTGTGTGGGTAGGCCTAGCGCCCGCGACAGGAAATGCCCCAAAACGCAACGTGGACCCATCACATTTTTTGAAAGAAAACAGAGGTGTTTTTTGCAAACGTGCCTACCTGTAGATTTTGGCCTCTAGCTCAGCCGGCACCTAGGTAAACCTACCAAACCTGTGCATTTTTTTAAACTAGAGACCTAGGGGAATCCAAGATCGGGTGACTTTCTGGGGCTCTGACCAGGTTCTGTTACCCGAAATCCTTTGCAAACCGCAAAATTTGGCTAAAAAAACACGTTTTCCTCACATTTTGGTGACAGAAAGTTCTGGAACCAGAGAGGAGCCACAAATTTCCCCCCATCCAGCGTTCCCCCAAGTCTCCCGATAAAAATGATACCTCACTTGTGTGGGTAGGCCTAGCGCCCGCGACAGGAAATGGCCCAAAACACAACGTGGACACATCACATTTTTTCATAGAAAACAGTGCCTACCTGTGGATTTTGGCCTCTAGCTCAGCCGGCACCTGGGGAAACCTAGCAAACCAGCGCATTTTTTAACACTAGAAACCCAGGGGAATCCAAGATGGGGTGACTTGTGGGGCTCTGACCAGGTTCTGTTACCCAGAATCCTTTGCAAACCTCAAACTTTGGCTAAAAAAACACATTTTCCTCAAAGTTTGGTGACAGAAAGTTCTGAAATCAGAGAGGAGCCACAAATTTCCTTCCACCCAGCGTTCCCCCAAGTCTCCCGATACAAATGATACCTCACTTGTGTGGGTAGGCCTAGCGCCCGCGACAGGGAATGCCCCAAAACGCAACGTGGACCCATCACATTTTTTGAAAGAAAACAGAGGTGTGTTTTGCAAACGTGCCTACCTGTAGATTTTGGCCTCTAGCTCAGCCGGCACCTAGGTAAACCTACCAAACCTGTGCATTTTTTTAAACTAGAGACCTAGGGGAATCCAAGATCGGGTGACTTGTGGGGCTCTGACCAGGTTCTGTTACCCAAAATCCTTTGCAAAACGCAAAATTTGGCAAAAAAAACACGTTTTCCTCACATTTTGGTGACAGAAAGTTCTGGAATCAGAGAGGAGCCACAAATTTCCCTCCATCCAGCGTTCCCCCAAGTCTCCCGATAAAAATGATACCTCACTTGTGTGGGTAGGCCTAGCGCCCGCGACAGGAAATGGCCCAAAACACAACGTGGACACATCACATTTTTTTAATAGAAAACAGTGCCTACCTGTGGATTTTGGCCTCTAGCTCAGCCGGCACCTGGGGAAACCTAGCAAACCAGCGCATTTTTTAAAACTAGAAACCCAGGGGAATCCAAGATGGGATGACTTGTGGGGCTCTGACCAGGTTCTGTTACCCAGAATCCTTTGCAAACCTCAAACTTTGGCTAAAAAAACACATTTTCCTCAAATTTTGGTGACAGAAAGTTCTGAAATCAGAGAGGAGCCACAAATTTCCTTACACCCAGCGTTCCCCCAAGTCTCCCGATAAACATTATACCTCACTTGTGTGGGTAGGCCTAGCGCCCGCGACAGGAAATGCCCCAAAACGCAACGTGGACCCATCAAATTTTTTGAAAGAAAACAGAGGTGTTTTTTGCAAACGTGCCTACCTGTAGATTTTGGCCTCTAGCTCAGCCGGCACCTAGGGAAACCTACCAAACCTGTGCATTTTTTAAAACTAGAGACCTAGGGGAATCCAAGATCGGGTGACTTGTGGGGCTCTGACCAGGTTCTGTTACCCAAAATCCTTAACAAACCGCACAATTTGGCAAAAAAAACATGTTTTCCTCACATTTTGGTGACAGAAAGTTCTGGAATCAGAGAGGAGCCACAAATTTCCTTCCACCCAGCGTTCCCCCAAGTCTCCCGATAAAAATGATACCTCACTTGTGTGGGTAGGCCTAGCGCCCGCGACAGGAAATGCCCCAAAACGCAACGTGGACCCATCACATTTTTTTAAAGAAAACAGAGGTGTTTTTTGCAAACGTGCCTACCTGTAGATTTTGGCCTCTAGCTCAGCCGGCACCTAGGTAAACCTACCAAACCTGTGCATTTTTTTAAACTAGAGACCTAGGGGAATCCAAGATCGGGTGACTTTCTGGGGCTCTGACCAGGTTCTGTTACCCAAAATCCTTTGCAAACCGCAAAATTTGGCTAAAAAAACACGTTTTCCTCACATTTTGGTGACAGAAAGTTCTGGAATCAGAGAGGAGCCACAAATTTCCCTCCATCCAGCGTTCCCCCAAGTCTCCCGATAAAAATGATACCTCACTTGTGTGGGTAGGCCTAGCGCCCGCGACAGGAAATGGCCCAAAACACAACGTGGACACATCACATTTTTTCATAGAAAACAGTGCCTACCTGTGGATTTTGGCCTCTAGCTCAGCCGGCACCTGGGGAAACCTAGCAAACCAGCACATTTTTTAAAACTAGAAACCCAGGGGAATCCAAGATGGGATGACTTGTGGGACTCTGACCAGGTTCTGTTACCCAAAATCCTTTGCAAACCTCAAACTTTGGCTAAAAAAACACATTTTCCTCAAATTTTGGTGACAGAAAGTTCTGAAATCAGAGAGGAGCCACAAATTTCCTTACACCCAGCGTTCCCCCAAGTCTCCCGATAAACATTATACCTCACTTGTGTGGGTAGGCCTAGCGCCCGCGACAGAAAATGCCCCAAAACGCAACGTGGACCCATCACATTTTTTTAAAGAAAACAGAGGTGTTTTTTGCAAACGTGCCTACCTGTAGATTTTGGCCTCTAGCTCAGCCGGCACCTAGGGAAACCTACCAAACCTGTGCATTTTTTAAAACTAGAGACCTAGGGGAATCCAAGATCGGGTGACTTGTGGGGCTCTGACCAGGTTCTGTTACCCAAAATCCTTAACAAACCGCACAATTTGGCAAAAAAAACATGTTTTCCTCACATTTTGGTGACAGAAAGTTCTGGAATCAGAGAGGAGCCACAAATTTCCCTCCATCCAGCGTTCCCCCAAGTCTCCTGATAAAAATGATACCTCCCTTGTGTGGGTAGGCCTAGCGCCCGCGACAGGAAATGCCCCAAAACGCAACGTGGACCCATCACATTTTTTGAAAGAAAACAGAGGTGTTTTTAGCAAACGTGCCTACCTGTAGATTTTGGCCTCTAGCTCAGCCGGCATCTAGGGAAACCTACCAAACCTGTGCATTTTTTAAAACTAGAGACCTAGGGAAATCCAAGATCGGGTGACTTTTGGGGCTCTGACCAGGTTCTGTTACCCAAAATCCTTTGCAAACCGCAAAATTTCGCTAAAAAAACAAGTTTTCCTCATATTTTGGTGACAGAAAGTTCTGGAACCAGAGAAGATCCACATATTTCCCTCCATCCAGCGTTCCCCCAAGTCTCCCGATAAAAATGATACCTCACTTGTGTGGGTAGGCCTAGCGCCCGCGACAGGAGATGCCCCAAAACGCAACGTGGACCCATCACATTTTTTAAAAGAAAACAGAGGTGTTTTTGGCAAACGTGCCTACCTGTAGATTTTGGCCTCTAGCTCAGCCGGCACCTAGGTAAACCTACCAAACCTGTGCATTTTTTTAAACTAGAGACCTAGGGGAATCCAAGATCGGGTGACTTTCTGGGGCTCTGACCAGGTTCTGTTACCCAAAATCCTTTGCAAACCGCAAAATTTGGCTAAAAAAACATGTTTTCCTCACATTTTGGTGACAGAAAGTTCTGGAATCAGAGAGGAGCCACAAATTTCCCTCCATCCAGCGTTCCCCCAAGTCTCCCGATAAAAATGATACCTCACTTGTGTGGGTAGGCCTAGCGCCCGCGACAGGAAATGGCCCAAAACACAACGTGGACACATCACATTTTTTCATAGAAAACAGGGCCTACCTGTGGATTTTGGCCTCTAGCTCAGCCGGCACCTGGGGAAACCTAGCAAACCAGCGCATTTTTTAACACTAGAAACCCAGGGGAATCCAAGATGGGGTGACTTGTGGGGCTCTGACCAGGTTCTGTTACCCAGAATCCTTTGCAAACCTCAAACTTTGGCTAAAAAAACACATTTTCCTCAAATTTTGGTGACAGAAAGTTCTGAAATCAGAGAGGAGCCACAAATTTCCTTCCACCCAGCGTTCCCCCAAGTCTCCCGATAAAAATGATACCTCACTTGTGTGGGTAGGCCTAGCGCCCGCGACAGGAAATGCCCCAAAACGCAACGTGGACCCATCACATTTTTTGAAAGAAAACAGAGGTGTTTTTTGCAAACGTGCCTACCTGTAGATTTTGGCCTCTAGCTCAGCCGGCACCTAGGTAAACCTACCAAACCTGTGCATTTTTTTAAACTAGAGACCTAGGGGAATCCAAGATCGGGTGACTTTCTGGGGCTCTGACCAGGTTCTGTTACCCAAAATCCTTTGCAAACCGCAAAATTTGGCTAAAAAAACACGTTTTCCTCACATTTTGGTGACAGAAAGTTCTGGAATCAGAGAGGAGCCACAAATTTCCCTCCATCCAGCGTTCCCCCAAGTCTCCCGATAAAAATGATACCTCACTTGTGTGGGTAGGCCTAGCGCCCGCGACAGGAAATGGCCCAAAACACAACGTGGACACATCACATTTTTTCATAGAAAACAGTGCCTACCTGTGGATTTTGGCCTCTAGCTCAGCCGGCACCTGGGGAAACCTAGCAAACCAGCACATTTTTTAAAACTAGAAACCCAGGGGAATCCAAGATGGGATGACTTGTGGGACTCTGACCAGGTTCTGTTACCCAAAATCCTTTGCAAACCTCAAACTTTGGCTAAAAAAACACATTTTCCTCAAATTTTGGTGACAGAAAGTTCTGAAATCAGAGAGGAGCCACAAATTTCCTTACACCCAGCGTTCCCCCAAGTCTCCCGATAAACATTATACCTCACTTGTGTGGGTAGGCCTAGCGCCCGCGACAGAAAATGCCCCAAAACGCAACGTGGACCCATCACATTTTTTTAAAGAAAACAGAGGTGTTTTTTGCAAACGTGCCTACCTGTAGATTTTGGCCTCTAGCTCAGCCGGCACCTAGGGAAACCTACCAAACCTGTGCATTTTTTAAAACTAGAGACCTAGGGGAATCCAAGATCGGGTGACTTGTGGGGCTCTGACCAGGTTCTGTTACCCAAAATCCTTAACAAACCGCACAATTTGGCAAAAAAAACATGTTTTCCTCACATTTTGGTGACAGAAAGTTCTGGAATCAGAGAGGAGCCACAAATTTCCCTCCATCCAGCGTTCCCCCAAGTCTCCTGATAAAAATGATACCTCCCTTGTGTGGGTAGGCCTAGCGCCCGCGACAGGAAATGCCCCAAAACGCAACGTGGACCCATCACATTTTTTGAAAGAAAACAGAGGTGTTTTTAGCAAACGTGCCTACCTGTAGATTTTGGCCTCTAGCTCAGCCGGCATCTAGGGAAACCTACCAAACCTGTGCATTTTTTAAAACTAGAGACCTAGGGAAATCCAAGATCGGGTGACTTTTGGGGCTCTGACCAGGTTCTGTTACCCAAAATCCTTTGCAAACCGCAAAATTTCGCTAAAAAAACAAGTTTTCCTCATATTTTGGTGACAGAAAGTTCTGGAACCAGAGAAGATCCACATATTTCCCTCCATCCAGCGTTCCCCCAAGTCTCCCGATAAAAATGATACCTCACTTGTGTGGGTAGGCCTAGCGCCCGCGACAGGAGATGCCCCAAAACGCAACGTGGACCCATCACATTTTTTAAAAGAAAACAGAGGTGTTTTTGGCAAACGTGCCTACCTGTAGATTTTGGCCTCTAGCTCAGCCGGCACCTAGGTAAACCTACCAAACCTGTGCATTTTTTTAAACTAGAGACCTAGGGGAATCCAAGATCGGGTGACTTTCTGGGGCTCTGACCAGGTTCTGTTACCCAAAATCCTTTGCAAACCGCAAAATTTGGCTAAAAAAACATGTTTTCCTCACATTTTGGTGACAGAAAGTTCTGGAATCAGAGAGGAGCCACAAATTTCCCTCCATCCAGCGTTCCCCCAAGTCTCCCGATAAAAATGATACCTCACTTGTGTGGGTAGGCCTAGCGCCCGCGACAGGAAATGGCCCAAAACACAACGTGGACACATCACATTTTTTCATAGAAAACAGGGCCTACCTGTGGATTTTGGCCTCTAGCTCAGCCGGCACCTGGGGAAACCTAGCAAACCAGCGCATTTTTTAACACTAGAAACCCAGGGGAATCCAAGATGGGGTGACTTGTGGGGCTCTGACCAGGTTCTGTTACCCAGAATCCTTTGCAAACCTCAAACTTTGGCTAAAAAAACACATTTTCCTCAAATTTTGGTGACAGAAAGTTCTGAAATCAGAGAGGAGCCACAAATTTCCTTCCACCCAGCGTTCCCCCAAGTCTCCCGATAAAAATGATACCTCACTTGTGTGGGTAGGCCTAGCGCCCGCGACAGGAAATGCCCCAAAACGCAACGTGGACCCATCACATTTTTTGAAAGAAAACAGAGGTGTTTTTTGCAAACGTGCCTACCTGTAGATTTTGGCCTCTAGCTCAGCCGGCACCTAGGTAAACCTACCAAACCTGTGCATTTTTTTAAACTAGAGACCTAGGGGAATCCAAGATCGGGTGACTTTCTGGGGCTCTGACCAGGTTCTGTTACCCGAAATCCTTTGCAAACCGCAAAATTTGGCTAAAAAAACACGTTTTCCTCACATTTTGGTGACAGAAAGTTCTGGAACCAGAGAGGAGCCACAAATTTCCCCCCATCCAGCGTTCCCCCAAGTCTCCCGATAAAAATGATACCTCACTTGTGTGGGTAGGCCTAGCGCCCGCGACAGGAAATGGCCCAAAACACAACGTGGACACATCACATTTTTTCATAGAAAACAGTGCCTACCTGTGGATTTTGGCCTCTAGCTCAGCCGGCACCTGGGGAAACCTAGCAAACCAGCGCATTTTTTAACACTAGAAACCCAGGGGAATCCAAGATGGGGTGACTTGTGGGGCTCTGACCAGGTTCTGTTACCCAGAATCCTTTGCAAACCTCAAACTTTGGCTAAAAAAACACATTTTCCTCAAATTTTGGTGACAGAAAGTTCTGAAATCAGAGAGGAGCCACAAATTTCCTTCCACCCAGCGTTCCCCCAAGTCTCCCGATACAAATGATACCTCACTTGTGTGGGTAGGCCTAGCGCCCGCGACAGGGAATGCCCCAAAACGCAACGTGGACCCATCACATTTTTTGAAAGAAAACAGAGGTGTGTTTTGCAAACGTGCCTACCTGTAGATTTTGGCCTCTAGCTCAGCCGGCACCTAGGTAAACCTACCAAACCTGTGCATTTTTTTAAACTAGAGACCTAGGGGAATCCAAGATCGGGTGACTTGTGGGGCTCTGACCAGGTTCTGTTACCCAAAATCCTTTGCAAAATGCAAAATTTGGCAAAAAAAACACGTTTTCCTCACATTTTGGTGACAGAAAGTTCTGGAATCAGAGAGGAGCCACAAATTTCCCTCCATCCAGCGTTCCCCCAAGTCTCCCGATAAAAATGATACCTCACTTGTGTGGGTAGGCCTAGCGCCCGCGACAGGAAATGGCCCAAAACACAACGTGGACACATCACATTTTTTCATAGAAAACAGTGCCTACCTGTGGATTTTGGCCTCTAGCTCAGCCGGCACCTGGGGAAACCTAGCAAACCAGCGCATTTTTTAAAACTAGAAACCCAGGGGAATCCAAGATGGGATGACTTGTGGGGCTCTGACCAGGTTCTGTTACCCAGAATCCTTTGCAAACCTCAAACTTTGGCTAAAAAAACACATTTTCCTCAAATTTTGGTGACAGAAAGTTATGAAATCAGAGAGGAGACACAAATTTCCTTACACCCAGCGTTCCCCCAAGTCTCCCGATAAACATTATACCTCACTTGTGTGGGTAGGCCTAGCGCCCGCGACAGGAAATGCCCCAAAACGCAACGTGGACCCATCAAATTTTTTTAAAGAAAACAGAGGTGTTTTTTGCAAACGTGCCTACCTGTAGATTTTGGCCTCTAGCTCAGCCGGCACCTAGGGAAACCTACCAAACCTGTGCATTTTTTAAAACTAGAGACCTAGGGGAATCCAAGATCGGGTGACTTGTGGGGCTCTGACCAGGTTCTGTTACCCAAAATCCTTAACAAACCGCACAATTTGGCAAAAAAAACATGTTTTCCTCACATTTTGGTGACAGAAAGTTCTGGAATCAGAGAGGAGCCACAAATTTCCCTCCATCCAGCGTTCCCCCAAGTCTCCCGATAAAAATGATACCTCACTTGTGTGGGTAGGCCTAGCACCCGCGACAGGAAATGGCCCAAAACACAACGTGGACCCATCACATTTTTTGAAAGAAAACAGAGCTGTGTTTTGCAAACGTGCCTACCTGTAGATTTTGGCCTCTAGCTCATCCGGCACCTAGGTAAACCTACCAAACCTGTGCATTTTTTTAAACTAGAGACCTAGGGGAATCCAAGATCGGGTGACTTGTGGGGCTCTGACCAGGTTCTGTTACCCAAAATCCTTTGCAAAACGCAAAATTTGGCAAAAAAAACACGTTTTCCTCACATTTTGGTGACAGAAAGTTCAGGAATCAGAGAGCAGCCACAAATTTCCCTCCATCCAGCGTTCCCCCAAGTCTCCCGATAAAAATGATACCTCACTTGTGTGGGTAGGCCTAGCGCCCGCGACAGGAAATGGCCCAAAACACAACGTGGACACATCACATTTTTTCATAGAAAACAGTGCCTACCTGTGGATTTTGGCCTCTAGCTCAGCCGGCACCTGGGGAAACCTAGCAAACCAGCGCATTTTTTAACACTAGAAACCCAGGGGAATCCAAGATGGGGTGACTTGTGGGGCTCTGACCAGGTTCTGTTACCCAGAATCCTTTGCAAACCTCAAACTTTGGCTAAAAAAACACATTTTCCTCAAATTTTGGTGACAGAAAGTTCTGAAATCAGAGAGGAGCCACAAATTTCCTTCCACCCAGCGTTCCCCCAAGTCTCCCGATAAAAATGATACCTCACTTGTGTGGGTAGGCCTAGCGCCCGCGACAGGAAATGCCCCAAAACGCAACGTGGACCCATCACATTTTTTGAAAGAAAACAGAGGTGTTTTTTGCAAACGTGCCTACCTGTAGATTTTGGCCTCTAGCTCAGCCGGCACCTAGGTAAACCTACCAAACCTGTGCATTTTTTTAAACTAGAGACCTAGGGGAATCCAAGATCGGGTGACTTTCTGGGGCTCTGACCAGGTTCTGTTACCCAAAATCCTTAGCAAACCGCAAAATTTGGCTAAAAATACACGTTTTCCTCACATTTTGGTGACAGAAAGTTCTGGAACCAGAGAGGAGCCACAAATTTCCCTCCATCCAGCGTTCCCCCAAGTCTCCCGATAAAAATGATACCTCACTTGTGTGGGTAGGCCTAGCGCCCGCGACAGGAAATGGCCCAAAACACAGCGTGGACACATCACATTTTTTCATAGAAAACAGTGCCTACCTGTGGATTTTGGCCTCTAGCTCAGCCGGCACCTGGGGAAACCTAGCAAACCAGCGCATTTTTTAACACTAGAAACCCAGGGGAATCCAAGATGGGGTGACTTGAGGGACTCTGACCAGGTTCTGTTACCCAGAATCCTTTGCAAACCTCAAACTTTGGCTAAAAAAACACATTTTCCTCAACTTTTGGTGACAGAAAGTTCTGAAATCAGAGAGGAGCCACAAATTTCCTTCCACCCAGCGTTCCCCCAAGTCTCCCGATAAAAATGATACCTCACTTGTGTGGGTAGGCCTAGCGCCCGCGACAGGAAATGCCCCAAAACGCAACGTGGACCCATCACATTTTTTTAAAGAAAACAGAGGTGTTTTTTGCAAACGTGCCTACCTGTAGATTTTGGCCTCTAGCTCAGCCGGCACCTAGGTAAACCTACCAAACCTGTGCATTTTTTTAAACTAGAGACCTAGGGGAATCCAAGATCGGGTGACTTTCTGGGGCTCTGACCAGGTTCTGTTACCCAAAATTCTTTGCAAACCGCAAAATTTGGCTAAAAAAACACGTTTTCCTCACATTTTGGTGACAGAAAGTTCTGGAATCAGAGAGGAGCCACAAATTTCCCTCCATCCAGCGTTCCCCCAAGTCTCCCGATAAAAATGATACCTCACTTGTGTGGGTAGGCCTAGCGCCCGCGACAGGAAATGGCCCAAAACACAACGTGGACACATCACATTTTTTCATAGAAAACAGTGCCTACCTGTGGATTTTGGCCTCTAGCTCAGCCGGCACCTGGGGAAACCTAGCAAACCAGCACATTTTTTAAAACTAGAAACCCAGGGGAATCCAAGATGGGATGACTTGTGGGACTCTGACCAGGTTCTGTTACCCAAAATCCTTTGCAAACCTCAAACTTTGGCTAAAAAAACACATTTTCCTCAAATTTTGGTGACAGAAAGTTCTGAAATCAGAGAGGAGCCACAAATTTCCTTACACCCAGCGTTCCCCCAAGTCTCCCGATAAACATTATACCTCACTTGTGTGGGTAGGCCTAGCGCCCGCGACAGAAAATGCCCCAAAACGCAACGTGGACCCATCACATTTTTTTAAAGAAAACAGAGGTGTTTTTTGCAAACGTGCCTACCTGTAGATTTTGGCCTCTAGCTCAGCCGGCACCTAGGGAAACCTACCAAACCTGTGCATTTTTTAAAACTAGAGACCTAGGGGAATCCAAGATCGGGTGACTTGTGGGGCTCTGACCAGGTTCTGTTACCCAAAATCCTTAACAAACCGCACAATTTGGCAAAAAAAACATGTTTTCCTCACATTTTGGTGACAGAAAGTTCTGGAATCAGAGAGGAGCCACAAATTTCCCTCCATCCAGCGTTCCCCCAAGTCTCCTGATAAAAATGATACCTCCCTTGTGTGGGTAGGCCTAGCGCCCGCGACAGGAAATGCCCCAAAACGCAACGTGGACCCATCACATTTTTTGAAAGAAAACAGAGGTGTTTTTTGCAAACGTGCCTACCTGTAGATTTTGGCCTCTAGCTCAGCCGGCATCTAGGGAAACCTACCAAACCTGTGCATTTTTTAAAACTAGAGACCTAGGGAAATCCAAGATCGGGTGACTTTTGGGGCTCTGACCAGGTTCTGTTACCCAAAATCCTTTGCAAACCGCAAAATTTCGCTAAAAAAACAAGTTTTCCTCATATTTTGGTGACAGAAAGTTCTGGAACCAGAGAGGATCCACATATTTCCCTCCATCCAGCGTTCCCCCAAGTCTCCCGATAAAAATGATACCTCACTTGTGTGGGTAGGCCTAGCGCCCGCGACAGGAAATGCCCCAAAACGCAACGTGGACCCATCACATTTTTTGAAAGAAAACAGAGGTGTTTTTGGCAAACGTGCCTACCTGTAGATTTTGGCCTCTAGCTCAGCCGGCACCTAGGTAAACCTACCAAACCTGTGCATTTTTTTAAACTAGAGACCTAGGGGAATCCAAGATCGGGTGACTTTCTGGGGCTCTGACCAGGTTCTGTTACCCAAAATCCTTTGCAAACCGCAAAATTTGGCTAAAAAAACACGTTTTCCTCACATTTTGGTGACAGAAAGTTCTGGAATCAGAGAGGAGCCACAAATTTCCCTCCATCCAGCGTTCCCCCAAGTCTCCCGATAAAAATGATACCTCACTTGTGTGGGTAGGCCTAGCGCCCGCGACAGGAAATGGCCCAAAACACAACGTGGACACATCACATTTTTTCATAGAAAACAGGGCCTACCTGTGGATTTTGGCCTCTAGCTCAGCCGGCACCTGGGGAAACCTAGCAAACCAGCGCATTTTTTAACACTAGAAACCCAGGGGAATCCAAGATGGGGTGACTTGTGGGGCTCTGACCAGGTTCTGTTACCCAGAATCCTTTGCAAACCTCAAACTTTGGCTAAAAAAACACATTTTCCTCAAATTTTGGTGACAGAAAGTTCTGAAATCAGAGAGGAGCCACAAATTTCCTTCCACCCAGCGTTCCCCCAAGTCTCCCGATAAAAATGATACCTCACTTGTGTGGGTAGGCCTAGCGCCCGCGACAGGAAATGCCCCAAAACGCAACGTGGACCCATCACATTTTTTGAAAGAAAACAGAGGTGTTTTTTGCAAACGTGCCTACCTGTAGATTTTGGCCTCTAGCTCAGCCGGCACCTAGGTAAACCTACCAAACCTGTGCATTTTTTTAAACTAGAGACCTAGGGGAATCCAAGATCGGGTGACTTTCTGGGGCTCTGACCAGGTTCTGTTACCCGAAATCCTTTGCAAACCGCAAAATTTGGCTAAAAAAACACGTTTTCCTCACATTTTGGTGACAGAAAGTTCTGGAACCAGAGAGGAGCCACAAATTTCCCCCCATCCAGCGTTCCCCCAAGTCTCCCGATAAAAATGATACCTCACTTGTGTGGGTAGGCCTAGCGCCCGCGACAGGAAATGGCCCAAAACACAACGTGGACACATCACATTTTTTCATAGAAAACAGTGCCTACCTGTGGATTTTGGCCTCTAGCTCAGCCGGCACCTGGGGAAACCTAGCAAACCAGCGCATTTTTTAACACTAGAAACCCAGGGGAATCCAAGATGGGGTGACTTGTGGGGCTCTGACCAGGTTCTGTTACCCAGAATCCTTTGCAAACCTCAAACTTTGGCTAAAAAAACACATTTTCCTCAAAGTTTGGTGACAGAAAGTTCTGAAATCAGAGAGGAGCCACAAATTTCCTTCCACCCAGCGTTCCCCCAAGTCTCCCGATACAAATGATACCTCACTTGTGTGGGTAGGCCTAGCGCCCGCGACAGGGAATGCCCCAAAACGCAACGTGGACCCATCACATTTTTTGAAAGAAAACAGAGGTGTGTTTTGCAAACGTGCCTACCTGTAGATTTTGGCCTCTAGCTCAGCCGGCACCTAGGTAAACCTACCAAACCTGTGCATTTTTTTAAACTAGAGACCTAGGGGAATCCAAGATCGGGTGACTTGTGGGGCTCTGACCAGGTTCTGTTACCCAAAATCCTTTGCAAAACGCAAAATTTGGCAAAAAAAACACGTTTTCCTCACATTTTGGTGACAGAAAGTTCTGGAATCAGAGAGGAGCCACAAATTTCCCTCCATCCAGCGTTCCCCCAAGTCTCCCGATAAAAATGATACCTCACTTGTGTGGGTAGGCCTAGCGCCCGCGACAGGAAATGGCCCAAAACACAACGTGGACACATCACATTTTTTTAATAGAAAACAGTGCCTACCTGTGGATTTTGGCCTCTAGCTCAGCCGGCACCTGGGGAAACCTAGCAAACCAGCGCATTTTTTAAAACTAGAAACCCAGGGGAATCCAAGATGGGATGACTTGTGGGGCTCTGACCAGGTTCTGTTACCCAGAATCCTTTGCAAACCTCAAACTTTGGCTAAAAAAACACATTTTCCTCAAATTTTGGTGACAGAAAGTTCTGAAATCAGAGAGGAGCCACAAATTTCCTTACACCCAGCGTTCCCCCAAGTCTCCCGATAAACATTATACCTCACTTGTGTGGGTAGGCCTAGCGCCCGCGACAGGAAATGCCCCAAAACGCAACGTGGACCCATCAAATTTTTTGAAAGAAAACAGAGGTGTTTTTTGCAAACGTGCCTACCTGTAGATTTTGGCCTCTAGCTCAGCCGGCACCTAGGGAAACCTACCAAACCTGTGCATTTTTTAAAACTAGAGACCTAGGGGAATCCAAGATCGGGTGACTTGTGGGGCTCTGACCAGGTTCTGTTACCCAAAATCCTTAACAAACCGCACAATTTGGCAAAAAAAACATGTTTTCCTCACATTTTGGTGACAGAAAGTTCTGGAATCAGAGAGGAGCCACAAATTTCCTTCCACCCAGCGTTCCCCCAAGTCTCCCGATAAAAATGATACCTCACTTGTGTGGGTAGGCCTAGCGCCCGCGACAGGAAATGCCCCAAAACGCAACGTGGACCCATCACATTTTTTTAAAGAAAACAGAGGTGTTTTTTGCAAACGTGCCTACCTGTAGATTTTGGCCTCTAGCTCAGCCGGCACCTAGGTAAACCTACCAAACCTGTGCATTTTTTTAAACTAGAGACCTAGGGGAATCCAAGATCGGGTGACTTTCTGGGGCTCTGACCAGGTTCTGTTACCCAAAATCCTTTGCAAACCGCAAAATTTGGCTAAAAAAACACGTTTTCCTCACATTTTGGTGACAGAAAGTTCTGGAATCAGAGAGGAGCCACAAATTTCCCTCCATCCAGCGTTCCCCCAAGTCTCCCGATAAAAATGATACCTCACTTGTGTGGGTAGGCCTAGCGCCCGCGACAGGAAATGGCCCAAAACACAACGTGGACACATCACATTTTTTCATAGAAAACAGTGCCTACCTGTGGATTTTGGCCTCTAGCTCAGCCGGCACCTGGGGAAACCTAGCAAACCAGCACATTTTTTAAAACTAGAAACCCAGGGGAATCCAAGATGGGATGACTTGTGGGACTCTGACCAGGTTCTGTTACCCAAAATCCTTTGCAAACCTCAAACTTTGGCTAAAAAAACACATTTTCCTCAAATTTTGGTGACAGAAAGTTCTGAAATCAGAGAGGAGCCACAAATTTCCTTACACCCAGCGTTCCCCCAAGTCTCCCGATAAACATTATACCTCACTTGTGTGGGTAGGCCTAGCGCCCGCGACAGAAAATGCCCCAAAACGCAACGTGGACCCATCACATTTTTTTAAAGAAAACAGAGGTGTTTTTTGCAAACGTGCCTACCTGTAGATTTTGGCCTCTAGCTCAGCCGGCACCTAGGGAAACCTACCAAACCTGTGCATTTTTTAAAACTAGAGACCTAGGGGAATCCAAGATCGGGTGACTTGTGGGGCTCTGACCAGGTTCTGTTACCCAAAATCCTTAACAAACCGCACAATTTGGCAAAAAAAACATGTTTTCCTCACATTTTGGTGACAGAAAGTTCTGGAATCAGAGAGGAGCCACAAATTTCCCTCCATCCAGCGTTCCCCCAAGTCTCCTGATAAAAATGATACCTCCCTTGTGTGGGTAGGCCTAGCGCCCGCGACAGGAAATGCCCCAAAACGCAACGTGGACCCATCACATTTTTTGAAAGAAAACAGAGGTGTTTTTAGCAAACGTGCCTACCTGTAGATTTTGGCCTCTAGCTCAGCCGGCATCTAGGGAAACCTACCAAACCTGTGCATTTTTTAAAACTAGAGACCTAGGGAAATCCAAGATCGGGTGACTTTTGGGGCTCTGACCAGGTTCTGTTACCCAAAATCCTTTGCAAACCGCAAAATTTCGCTAAAAAAACAAGTTTTCCTCATATTTTGGTGACAGAAAGTTCTGGAACCAGAGAAGATCCACATATTTCCCTCCATCCAGCGTTCCCCCAAGTCTCCCGATAAAAATGATACCTCACTTGTGTGGGTAGGCCTAGCGCCCGCGACAGGAGATGCCCCAAAACGCAACGTGGACCCATCACATTTTTTAAAAGAAAACAGAGGTGTTTTTGGCAAACGTGCCTACCTGTAGATTTTGGCCTCTAGCTCAGCCGGCACCTAGGTAAACCTACCAAACCTGTGCATTTTTTTAAACTAGAGACCTAGGGGAATCCAAGATCGGGTGACTTTCTGGGGCTCTGACCAGGTTCTGTTACCCAAAATCCTTTGCAAACCGCAAAATTTGGCTAAAAAAACATGTTTTCCTCACATTTTGGTGACAGAAAGTTCTGGAATCAGAGAGGAGCCACAAATTTCCCTCCATCCAGCGTTCCCCCAAGTCTCCCGATAAAAATGATACCTCACTTGTGTGGGTAGGCCTAGCGCCCGCGACAGGAAATGGCCCAAAACACAACGTGGACACATCACATTTTTTCATAGAAAACAGGGCCTACCTGTGGATTTTGGCCTCTAGCTCAGCCGGCACCTGGGGAAACCTAGCAAACCAGCGCATTTTTTAACACTAGAAACCCAGGGGAATCCAAGATGGGGTGACTTGTGGGGCTCTGACCAGGTTCTGTTACCCAGAATCCTTTGCAAACCTCAAACTTTGGCTAAAAAAACACATTTTCCTCAAATTTTGGTGACAGAAAGTTCTGAAATCAGAGAGGAGCCACAAATTTCCTTCCACCCAGCGTTCCCCCAAGTCTCCCGATAAAAATGATACCTCACTTGTGTGGGTAGGCCTAGCGCCCGCGACAGGAAATGCCCCAAAACGCAACGTGGACCCATCACATTTTTTGAAAGAAAACAGAGGTGTTTTTTGCAAACGTGCCTACCTGTAGATTTTGGCCTCTAGCTCAGCCGGCACCTAGGTAAACCTACCAAACCTGTGCATTTTTTTAAACTAGAGACCTAGGGGAATCCAAGATCGGGTGACTTTCTGGGGCTCTGACCAGGTTCTGTTACCCAAAATCCTTTGCAAACCGCAAAATTTGGCTAAAAAAACACGTTTTCCTCACATTTTGGTGACAGAAAGTTCTGGAATCAGAGAGGAGCCACAAATTTCCCTCCATCCAGCGTTCCCCCAAGTCTCCCGATAAAAATGATACCTCACTTGTGTGGGTAGGCCTAGCGCCCGCGACAGGAAATGGCCCAAAACACAACGTGGACACATCACATTTTTTCATAGAAAACAGTGCCTACCTGTGGATTTTGGCCTCTAGCTCAGCCGGCACCTGGGGAAACCTAGCAAACCAGCACATTTTTTAAAACTAGAAACCCAGGGGAATCCAAGATGGGATGACTTGTGGGACTCTGACCAGGTTCTGTTACCCAAAATCCTTTGCAAACCTCAAACTTTGGCTAAAAAAACACATTTTCCTCAAATTTTGGTGACAGAAAGTTCTGAAATCAGAGAGGAGCCACAAATTTCCTTACACCCAGCGTTCCCCCAAGTCTCCCGATAAACATTATACCTCACTTGTGTGGGTAGGCCTAGCGCCCGCGACAGAAAATGCCCCAAAACGCAACGTGGACCCATCACATTTTTTTAAAGAAAACAGAGGTGTTTTTTGCAAACGTGCCTACCTGTAGATTTTGGCCTCTAGCTCAGCCGGCACCTAGGGAAACCTACCAAACCTGTGCATTTTTTAAAACTAGAGACCTAGGGGAATCCAAGATCGGGTGACTTGTGGGGCTCTGACCAGGTTCTGTTACCCAAAATCCTTAACAAACCGCACAATTTGGCAAAAAAAACATGTTTTCCTCACATTTTGGTGACAGAAAGTTCTGGAATCAGAGAGGAGCCACAAATTTCCCTCCATCCAGCGTTCCCCCAAGTCTCCTGATAAAAATGATACCTCCCTTGTGTGGGTAGGCCTAGCGCCCGCGACAGGAAATGCCCCAAAACGCAACGTGGACCCATCACATTTTTTGAAAGAAAACAGAGGTGTTTTTAGCAAACGTGCCTACCTGTAGATTTTGGCCTCTAGCTCAGCCGGCATCTAGGGAAACCTACCAAACCTGTGCATTTTTTAAAACTAGAGACCTAGGGAAATCCAAGATCGGGTGACTTTTGGGGCTCTGACCAGGTTCTGTTACCCAAAATCCTTTGCAAACCGCAAAATTTCGCTAAAAAAACAAGTTTTCCTCATATTTTGGTGACAGAAAGTTCTGGAACCAGAGAAGATCCACATATTTCCCTCCATCCAGCGTTCCCCCAAGTCTCCCGATAAAAATGATACCTCACTTGTGTGGGTAGGCCTAGCGCCCGCGACAGGAGATGCCCCAAAACGCAACGTGGACCCATCACATTTTTTAAAAGAAAACAGAGGTGTTTTTGGCAAACGTGCCTACCTGTAGATTTTGGCCTCTAGCTCAGCCGGCACCTAGGTAAACCTACCAAACCTGTGCATTTTTTTAAACTAGAGACCTAGGGGAATCCAAGATCGGGTGACTTTCTGGGGCTCTGACCAGGTTCTGTTACCCAAAATCCTTTGCAAACCGCAAAATTTGGCTAAAAAAACATGTTTTCCTCACATTTTGGTGACAGAAAGTTCTGGAATCAGAGAGGAGCCACAAATTTCCCTCCATCCAGCGTTCCCCCAAGTCTCCCGATAAAAATGATACCTCACTTGTGTGGGTAGGCCTAGCGCCCGCGACAGGAAATGGCCCAAAACACAACGTGGACACATCACATTTTTTCATAGAAAACAGGGCCTACCTGTGGATTTTGGCCTCTAGCTCAGCCGGCACCTGGGGAAACCTAGCAAACCAGCGCATTTTTTAACACTAGAAACCCAGGGGAATCCAAGATGGGGTGACTTGTGGGGCTCTGACCAGGTTCTGTTACCCAGAATCCTTTGCAAACCTCAAACTTTGGCTAAAAAAACACATTTTCCTCAAATTTTGGTGACAGAAAGTTCTGAAATCAGAGAGGAGCCACAAATTTCCTTCCACCCAGCGTTCCCCCAAGTCTCCCGATAAAAATGATACCTCACTTGTGTGGGTAGGCCTAGCGCCCGCGACAGGAAATGCCCCAAAACGCAACGTGGACCCATCACATTTTTTGAAAGAAAACAGAGGTGTTTTTTGCAAACGTGCCTACCTGTAGATTTTGGCCTCTAGCTCAGCCGGCACCTAGGTAAACCTACCAAACCTGTGCATTTTTTTAAACTAGAGACCTAGGGGAATCCAAGATCGGGTGACTTTCTGGGGCTCTGACCAGGTTCTGTTACCCGAAATCCTTTGCAAACCGCAAAATTTGGCTAAAAAAACACGTTTTCCTCACATTTTGGTGACAGAAAGTTCTGGAACCAGAGAGGAGCCACAAATTTCCCCCCATCCAGCGTTCCCCCAAGTCTCCCGATAAAAATGATACCTCACTTGTGTGGGTAGGCCTAGCGCCCGCGACAGGAAATGGCCCAAAACACAACGTGGACACATCACATTTTTTCATAGAAAACAGTGCCTACCTGTGGATTTTGGCCTCTAGCTCAGCCGGCACCTGGGGAAACCTAGCAAACCAGCGCATTTTTTAACACTAGAAACCCAGGGGAATCCAAGATGGGGTGACTTGTGGGGCTCTGACCAGGTTCTGTTACCCAGAATCCTTTGCAAACCTCAAACTTTGGCTAAAAAAACACATTTTCCTCAAATTTTGGTGACAGAAAGTTCTGAAATCAGAGAGGAGCCACAAATTTCCTTCCACCCAGCGTTCCCCCAAGTCTCCCGATACAAATGATACCTCACTTGTGTGGGTAGGCCTAGCGCCCGCGACAGGGAATGCCCCAAAACGCAACGTGGACCCATCACATTTTTTGAAAGAAAACAGAGGTGTGTTTTGCAAACGTGCCTACCTGTAGATTTTGGCCTCTAGCTCAGCCGGCACCTAGGTAAACCTACCAAACCTGTGCATTTTTTTAAACTAGAGACCTAGGGGAATCCAAGATCGGGTGACTTGTGGGGCTCTGACCAGGTTCTGTTACCCAAAATCCTTTGCAAAATGCAAAATTTGGCAAAAAAAACACGTTTTCCTCACATTTTGGTGACAGAAAGTTCTGGAATCAGAGAGGAGCCACAAATTTCCCTCCATCCAGCGTTCCCCCAAGTCTCCCGATAAAAATGATACCTCACTTGTGTGGGTAGGCCTAGCGCCCGCGACAGGAAATGGCCCAAAACACAACGTGGACACATCACATTTTTTCATAGAAAACAGTGCCTACCTGTGGATTTTGGCCTCTAGCTCAGCCGGCACCTGGGGAAACCTAGCAAACCAGCGCATTTTTTAAAACTAGAAACCCAGGGGAATCCAAGATGGGATGACTTGTGGGGCTCTGACCAGGTTCTGTTACCCAGAATCCTTTGCAAACCTCAAACTTTGGCTAAAAAAACACATTTTCCTCAAATTTTGGTGACAGAAAGTTATGAAATCAGAGAGGAGACACAAATTTCCTTACACCCAGCGTTCCCCCAAGTCTCCCGATAAACATTATACCTCACTTGTGTGGGTAGGCCTAGCGCCCGCGACAGGAAATGCCCCAAAACGCAACGTGGACCCATCAAATTTTTTTAAAGAAAACAGAGGTGTTTTTTGCAAACGTGCCTACCTGTAGATTTTGGCCTCTAGCTCAGCCGGCACCTAGGGAAACCTACCAAACCTGTGCATTTTTTAAAACTAGAGACCTAGGGGAATCCAAGATCGGGTGACTTGTGGGGCTCTGACCAGGTTCTGTTACCCAAAATCCTTAACAAACCGCACAATTTGGCAAAAAAAACATGTTTTCCTCACATTTTGGTGACAGAAAGTTCTGGAATCAGAGAGGAGCCACAAATTTCCCTCCATCCAGCGTTCCCCCAAGTCTCCCGATAAAAATGATACCTCACTTGTGTGGGTAGGCCTAGCACCCGCGACAGGAAATGGCCCAAAACACAACGTGGACCCATCACATTTTTTGAAAGAAAACAGAGCTGTGTTTTGCAAACGTGCCTACCTGTAGATTTTGGCCTCTAGCTCATCCGGCACCTAGGTAAACCTACCAAACCTGTGCATTTTTTTAAACTAGAGACCTAGGGGAATCCAAGATCGGGTGACTTGTGGGGCTCTGACCAGGTTCTGTTACCCAAAATCCTTTGCAAAACGCAAAATTTGGCAAAAAAAACACGTTTTCCTCACATTTTGGTGACAGAAAGTTCTGGAATCAGAGAGGAGCCACAAATTTCCCTCCATCCAGCGTTCCCCCAAGTCTCCCGATAAAAATGATACCTCACTTGTGTGGGTAGGCCTAGCGCCCGCGACAGGAAATGGCCCAAAACACAACGTGGACACATCACATTTTTTCATAGAAAACAGTGCCTACCTGTGGATTTTGGCCTCAAGCTCAGCCGGCACCTGGGGAAACCTAGCAAACCAGCGCATTTTTTAAAACTAGAAACCCAGGGGAATCCAAGATGGGATGACTTGTGGGGCTCTGACCAGGTTCTGTTACCCAGAATCCTTTGCAAACCTCAAACTTTGGCTAAAAAAACACATTTTCCTCAAATTTTGGTGACAGAAAGTTCTGAAATCAGAGAGGAGCCACAAATTTCCTTACACCCAGCGTTCCCCCAAGTCTCCCGATAAACATTATACCTCACTTGTGTGGGTAGGCCTAGCGCCCGCGACAGGAAATGCCCCAAAACGCAACGTGGACCCATCAAATTTTTTGAAAGAAAACAGAGGTGTTTTTTGCAAACGTGCCTACCTGTAGATTTTGGCCTCTAGCTCAGCCGGCACCTAGGGAAACCTACCAAACCTGTGCATTTTTTAAAACTAGAGACCTAGGGGAATCCAAGATCGGGTGACTTGTGGGGCTCTGACCAGGTTCTGTTACCCAAAATCCTTAACAAACCGCACAATTTGGCAAAAAAAACATGTTTTCCTCACATTTTGGTGACAGAAAGTTCTGGAATCAGAGAGGAGCCACAAATTTCCCTCCATCCAGCGTTCCCCCAAGTCTCCCGATAAAAATGATACCTCACTTGTGTGGGTAGGCCTAGCACCCGCGACAGGAAATGGCCCAAAACACAACGTGGACACATCAAATTTTTTCATAGAAAACAGTGCCTACCTGTGGATTTTGGCCTCTAGCTCAGCCGGCACCTTGGGAAACCTAGCAAACCAGTGCATTTTTTAAAACTAGAAACCCAGGGGAATCCAAGATGGGGTGACTTGTGGGGCTCTGACCAGGTTCTGTTACCCAGAATCCTTTGCAAACCTCAAACTTTGGCTAAAAAAAACACATTTTCCTCAAATTTTGGTGACAGAAAGTTCTGAAATCAGAGAGGAGCCACAAATTTCCTTCCACCCAGCGTTCCCCCAAGTCTCCCGATAAAAATGATACCTCACTTGTGTGGGTAGGCCTAGCGCCCGCGACAGGAAATGCCCCAAAACGCAACGTGGACCCATCACATTTTTTTAAAGAAAACAGAGGTGTTTTTTGCAAACGTGCCTACCTGTAGATTTTGGCCTCTAGCTCAGCCGGCACCTAGGGAAACCTACCAAACCTGTGCATTTTCTTAAACTAGAGACCTAGGGGAATCCAAGATCGGGTGACTTGTGGGGCTCTGACCAGGTTCTGTTACCCAAAATCCTTTGCAAACCGCAAAATCCTGCTAAAAAAACACGTTTTCCTCATATTTTGGTGACAGAAAGTTCTGGAACCAGAGAGGAGCCACATATTTCCCTCCATCCAGCGTTCCCCCAAGTCTCCCGATAAAAATGATACCTCACTTGTGTGGGTAGGCCTAGCGCCCGCGACAGGAAATGCCCCAAAACGCAACGTGGACCTATCAAATTTTTTGAAAGAAAACAGAGGTGTTTTTTGCAAACGTGCCTACCTGTAGATTTTGGCCTCTAGCTCAGCCGGCACTTAGGTAAACCTACCAAACCTGTGCATTTTTTTAAACTAGTGACCTAGGGGAATCCAAGATCGGGTGACTTGTGGGGCTCTGACCAGGTTCTGTTACCCAAAATCCTTTGCAAAACGCAAAATTTGGCAAAAAAAACACGTTTTCCTCACATTTTGGTGACAGAAAGTTCTGGAATCAGAGAGGAGCCACAAATTTCCCTCCATCCAGCGTTCCCCCAAGTCTCCCGATAAAAATGATACCTCACTTGTGTGGGTAGGCCTAGCGCCCGCGACAGGAAATGGCCCAAAACACAACGTGGACACATCACATTTTTTCATAGAAAACAGTGCCTACCTGTGGATTTTGGCCTCTAGCTCAGCCGGCACCTGGGGAAACCTAGCAAACCAGCGCATTTTTTAAAACTAGAAACCCAGGGGAATCCAAGATGGGATGACTTGTGGGGCTCTGACCAGGTTCTGTTACCCAGAATCCTTTGCAAACCTCAAACTTTGGCTAAAAAAACACATTTTCCTCAAATTTTGGTGACAGAAAGTTCTGAAATCAGAGAGGAGCCACAAATTTCCTTACACCCAGCGTTCCCCCAAGTCTCCCGATAAACATTATACCTCACTTGTGTGGGTAGGCCTAGCGCCCGTGACAGGAAATGCCCCAAAACGCAACGTGGACCCATCAAATTTTTTGAAAGAAAACAGAGGTGTTTTTTGCAAACGGGCCTACCTGTAGATTTTGGCCTCTAGCTCAGCCGGCACCTAGGGAAACCTACCAAACCTGTGCATTTTTTAAAACTAGAGACCTAGGGGAATCCAAGATCGGGTGACTTGTGGGGCTCTGACCAGGTTCTGTTACCCAAAATCCTTAACAAACCGCACAATTTGGCAAAAAAAACATGTTTTCCTCACATTTTGGTGACAGAAAGTTCTGGAATCAGAGAGGAGCCACAAATTTCCCTCCATCCAGCGTTCCCCCAAGTCTCCCGATAAAAATGATACCTCACTTGTGTGGGTAGGCCTAGCACCCGCGACAGGAAATGGCCCAAAACACAACGTGGACACATCACATTTTTTCATAGAAAACAGTGCCTACCTGTGGATTTTGGCCTCTAGCTCAGCCGGCACCTTGGGAAACCTAGCAAACCAGCGCATTTTTTAAAACTAGAAACCCAGGGGAATCCAAGATGGGGTGACTTGTGGGGCTCTGACCAGGTTCTGTTACCCAGAATCCTTTGCAAACCTCAAACTTTGGCTAAAAAAAACAAATTTTCCTCAAATTTTGGTGACAGAAAGTTCTGAAATCAGAGAGGAGCCACAAATTTCCTTCCACCCAGCGTTCCCCCAAGTCTCCCGATAAAAATGATACCTCACTTGTGTGGGTAGGCCTAGCGCCCGCGACACGAAATGCCCCAAAACGCAACGTGGACCCATCACATTTTTTGAAAGAAAACAGAGGTGTTTTTTGCAAACGTGCCTACCTGTAGATTTTGGCCTCTAGCTCAGCCGGCACCTAGGGAAACCTACCAAACCTGTGCATTTTTTTAAACTAGAGACCTAGGGGAATCCAAGATCGGGTGACTTGTGGGGCTCTGACCAGGTTCTGTTACCCAAAATCCTTTGCAAACCACAAAATCCTGCTAAAAAAACACGTTTTCCTCATATTTTGGTGACAGAAAGTTCTGGAACCAGAGAGGAGCCACATATTTCCCTCCATCCAGCGTTCCCCCAAGTCTCCCGATAAAAATGATACCTCACTTGTGTGGGTAGCCCTAGCGCCCGCGACAGGAAATGCCCCAAAACGCAACGTGGACCCATCACATTTTTTGAAAGAAAACAGAGGTGTTTTTTGCAAACGTGCCTACCTGTAGATTTTGGCCTCTAGCTCAGCCGGCACCTAGGGAAACCTACCAAACCTGTGCATTTTTTTAAACTAGAAACCTAGGGGAATCCAAGATCGGGTGACTTGTGGGGCTCTGACCAGGTTCTGTTACCCAAAATCCTTTGCAAACCACACAATTTGGCAAAAAAAACATGTTTTCCTCACATTTTGGTGACAGAAAGTTCTGGAATCAGAGAGGAGCCACAAATTTCCCTCCATCCAGCGTTCCCCCAAGTCTCCCGATAAAAATGATACCTCACTTGTGTGGGTAGGCCTAGCGCCCGCGACAGGAAATGGCCCAAAACACATCGTGGACACATCACACTTTTTCATAGAAAACAGTGCCTACGTGTGGATTTTGGCCTCTAGCTCAGCCGGCACCTGGGGAAACCTAGCAAACCAGCGCATTTTTTAACACTAGAAACTCAGGGGAATCCAAGATGGGGTGACATGTGGGGCTCTGACCAGGTTCTGTTACCCAGAATCCTTTGCAAACCTCAAACTTTGGCTAAAAAAACACATTTTCCTCAAATTTTGGTGACAGAAAGTTCTGAAATCAGAGAGGAGCCACAAATTTCCTTCCACCCAGCGTTCCCTCAAGTCTCCCAATAAAAATGATACCTCACTTGTGTGGGTAGGCATAGCGCCCGCGACAGGAAATGCCCCAAAACGCAACGTGGACCCATCAAATTTTTTGAAAGAAAACAGAGGTGTTTTTTGCAAACGTGCCTACCTGTAGATTTTGGCCTCTAGCTCAGCCGGCACCTAGGTAAACCTACCAAACCTGTGCATTTTTTTAAACTAGAGACCTAGGGGAATCCAAGATCGGGTGACTTTCTGGGGCTCTGACCAGGTTCTGTTACCCAAAATCCTTTGCAAACCGCAAAATTTGGCTAAAAAAACACGTTTTCCTCACATTTTGGTGACAGAAAGTTCTGAAATCAGAGGGGAGCCACAAATTTCCCTCCATCCAGCGTTCCCCCAAGTCTCCAGATAAAAATGATACCTCACTTGTGTGGGTAGGCCTAGCAACCGCGACAGGAAATGGCCCAAAACACAACGTGGACACATCACATTTTTTCATAGAAAACAGTGCCTACCTGTGGATTTTGGCCTCTAGCTCAGCCGGCACCTGGGGAAACCTAGCAAACCAGCGCATTTTTTAACACTAGAAACCCAGGGGAATCCAAGATGGGGTGACTTGTGGGGCTCTGACCAGGTTCTGTTACCCAGAATCCTTTGCAAACCTCAAACTTTGGCTAAAAAAAAACACATTTTCCTCAAATTTTGGTGACAGAAAGTTCTGGAATCAGAGAGGAGCCACAAATTTCCTTCCACCCAGCGTTCCCCCAAGTCTCCCGATAAAAATGATACCTCACTTGTGTGGGTAGGCCTAGCGCCCGCGACAGGAAATGCCCCAAAACGCAACGTGGACCCATCACATTTTTTTAAAGAAAACAGAGGTGTTTTTTGCAAACGTGCCTACCTGTAGATTTTGGCCTCTAGCTCAGCCGGCACCTCGGTAAACCTACCAAACCTGTGCATTTTTTTAAACTAGAGAGCTAGGGGAATCCAAGATCGGGTGACTTGTGGGGCTCTGACCAGGTTCTGTTACCCAAAATCCTTTGCAAAATGCAAAATTTGGCAAAAAAAACACGATTTCCTCACATTTTGGTGACAGAAAGTTCTGGAATCAGAGAGGAGCCACAAATTTCCCTCCATCCTGCGTTCCCCCAAGTCTCCCGATAAAAATGATAGCTCACTTGTGTGGGTAGGCCTAGCGCCCGCGACAGGAAATGGCCCAAAACGCAACGTGGACCCATCACATTTTTTGAAAGAAAACAGAGGTGTTTTTTGCAAACGTGCCTACCTGTAGATTTTGGCCTCTAGCTCATCCGGCACCTAGGGAAACCTACCAAACCTGTGTATTTTTTAAAACTAGCGACCTAGGGGAATCCAAGATCGGGTGACTTGTGGGGCTCTGACCAGGTTCTGTTACCCAAAATCCTTTGCAAACCGCAAAATTTGGCTAAAAAAACAAGTTTTCCTCATATTTTGGTGACGGAAAGTTCTGGAACCAGAGAGGAGCCACAGATTTCCCTCCATCCAGCGTTCCCCCAAGTCTCCCGATAAAAATGATACCTCACTTGTGTGGGTAGGCCTAGCGCCCACGACAGGAAATGCCCCAAAACGCAACGTGGACCCATCACATTTTTTGAAAGAAAACAGAGGTGTTTTTTGCAAACGTGCCTACCTGTAGATTTTGGCATCTAGCTCAGCCGGCACCTAGGTAAACCTACCAAACCTGAGCATTTTTTTAAACTAGAGACCTAGGGGAATCCAAGATCGGGTGACTTGTGGGGCTCTGACCAGGTTCTGTTACCCAAAATCTTTTGCAAACCACAAAATTTGGCAAAAAAAACACGTTTTCCTCACATTTTGGTGACAGAAAGTTCTGGAATCAGAGAGGAGCCACAAATTTCCCTCCATCCAGCGTTCCCCCAAGTCTCCCGATAAAAATGATACCTCACTTGTGTGGGTAGGCCTAGCGCCCGCGACAGGAAATGGCCCAAAACACAACGTGGACACATCACATTTTTTCATGGAAAACAGTGCCTACCTGTGGATTTTGGCCTCTAGCTCAGCCGGCACCTGGGGAAACCTAGCAAACCAGCGCATTTTTTAAAACTAGAAACCCAGGGGAATCCAAGATGGGGTGACTTGTGGGGCTCTGACCAGGTTCTGTTACCCAGAATCCTTTGCAAACCTCAACCTTTGGCTAAAAAAACACATTTTCCTCAAATTTTGGTGACAGAAAGTTCTGAAATCAGAGAGGAGCCACAAATTTCCTTCCACCCAGCGTTCCCCCAAGTCTCCCGATAAAAATGATTCCTCACTTGTGTGGGTAGGCCTAGCGCCCGCGACAGGAAATGCCCCAAAACGCAACGTGGACCCATCACATTTTTTAAAAGAAAACAGAGGTGTTTTTTGCAAACGTGCCTAACTGTAGATTTTGGCCTCTAGCTCAGCCGGCACCTAGGGAAACCTACCAAACCTGTGCATTTTTTAAAACTAGAGACCTAGGGGAATCCAAGATCGGGTGACTTGTGGGGCTCTGACCAGGTTCTGTTACCCAACATCCTTTGCAAACCGCAAAATTTTGCTAAAAAAACAAGTTTTCCTCATATTTTGGTGACAGAAAGTTCTGGAACCAGAGAGGAGCCACAAATTTCCCTCCATCCAGCGTTCCCACAAGTCTCCCGATAAAAATGATACCTCACTTGTGTGGGTAGGCCTAGCGCCCGCGACAGGAAATGGCCCAAAACACAACGTGGACACATCACATTTTTTCAT
The DNA here is from genome assembly GCF_031143425.1 of Pleurodeles waltl. Taxonomy (NCBI): domain Eukaryota; kingdom Metazoa; phylum Chordata; class Amphibia; order Caudata; family Salamandridae; genus Pleurodeles; species Pleurodeles waltl. The sequence goes on along the minus strand of NC_090449.1, from coordinate 478,553,900 downwards.
AGAAAACAGTGCCTACCTGTGGATTTTGGCCTCTAGCTCAGCCGGCACCTGGGGAAACCTAGCATACCAGCGCATTTTTGAACACTAGAAACCCAGGGGAATCCAAGATGGGGTGACTTGTGGGGCTCTGACCAGGTTCTGTTACCCAGAATCCTTTGCAAACCTCAAACTTTGGCTAAAAAAACAAATTTTCCTCAAATTTTGGTGACAGAAAGTTCTGAAATCAAAGAGGAGCCACAAATTTCCTTCCACCCAGCATTCCCCCAAGTCTCGCGATAAAAATGATACCTCACTTGTGTGGGTAGGCCTAGCGCCCGCGACAGGAAATGCCCCAAAACGCAACGTGGACCCATCACATTTTTTTAAAGAAAACAGAGGTGTTTTTTGCAAACGTGCCTACCTGTAGATTTTGGCCTCTAGCTCAGCCGGCACCTAGGTAAACCTACCAAACCTGTGCATTTTTTTAAACTAGAGACCTAGGGGAATCCAAGATCGGGTGACTTTCTGGGGCTCTGACCAGGTTCTGTTACCCAAAATCCTTTGCAAACCGCAAAATTTGGCTAAAAAAATAAGTTTTCCTCACATTTTGGTGACAGAAAGTTCTGGAATCAGAGGGGAGCCACAAATGTCCCTCCATCCAGCGTTCCCCCAAGTCTCCCGATAAAAATGATACCTCACTTGTGTGGGTAGGCCTAGCGCCCGCGACAGGAAATGGCCCAAAACACAACGTGGACACATCACATTTTTTCATAGAAAACAGTGCCTACCTGTGGATTTTGGCCTCTAGCTCAGCCGTCACCTGGGGAAACCTAGCAAACCAGCGCATTTTTTAACACTAGAAACCCAGGGGAATCCAAGATGGGGTGACTTGTGGGGCTCTGACCAGGTTCTGTTACCCAGAATCCTTTGCAAACCTCAAACTTTGGCTAAGAAAAACACATTTTCCTCAAATTTTGGTGACAGAAAGTTCTGGAAGCAGAGAGGAGCCACAAATTTCCTTCCACCCAGCGTTCCCCCAAGTCTCCCGATAAAAATGATACCTCACTTGTGTGGGTAGGCCTAGCGCCCGCGACAGGAAATGCCCCAAAACGCAACGTGGACCCATCACATTTTTTCAAAGAAAACAGAGGTGTTTTTTGCAAACGTGCCTACCTGTAGATTTTGGCCTCTAGCTCAGCCGGCACCTAGATAAACCTACCAAACCTGTGCATTTTTTTAAACTAGAGACCTAGGGGAATCCAAGATCGGGTGACTTGTGGGGCTCTGACCAGGTTCTGTTACCCAAAATCCTTTGCAAACCGCAAAATTTGGCTAAAAAAACAAGTTTTCCTCATATTTTGGTGACAGAAAGTTCTGGAACCAGAGAGGAGCCACAGATTACCCTCCATCCAGCGTTCCCCTAAGTCTCCCGATAAAAATGATACCTCACTTGTGTGGGTAGGCCTAGCGCCCGCAACAGGAAATGCCCCGAAACGCAACGTGGACCCATCACATTTTTTTAAAGAAAACAGAGGTGTTTTTTGCAAACGTGCCTACCTGTAGATTTTGGCCTCTAGCTCAGCCGGCACCTAGGGAAACCTACCAAACCTGTGCATTTTTAAAACTAGAGACCTAGGGGAATCCAAGATCGGGTGACTTGTGGGGCTCTGACCAGGTTCTGTTATCCAAAATCCTTTGCAAACCACAAAATTTGTCCAAAAAAACACGTTTTCCTCATATTTTGGTGACAGAAAGTTCTGGAACCAGAGAGGAGCCACAAATTTCCCTCCATCCAGCGTTCCCCGAAGTCTCCCGATAAAAATGATACCTCACTTGTGTGGGTAGGCCTAGCGCCCGCGACAGGAAATGGCCCAAAACACAACGTGGACACATCACATTTTTTCATAGAAAACAGTGCCTACCTGTGGATTTTGGCCTCTAGCTCAGCCGGCACCTGGGGAAACCTAGCAAACCAGCGCATTTTTTAAAACTAGAAACCCAGGGGAATCCAAGATGGGGTGACTTGTGGGGCTCTGACCAGGTTCAGTTACCCAGAATCCTTTGCAAACCTCAACCTTTGGCTAAAAAAACACATTTTCCTCAAATTTTGGTGACAGAAAGTTCTGAAATCAGAGAGGAGCCACAAATTTCCTTCCACCCAGCATTCCCCCAAGTCTCCCGATAAAAATGATACCTCACTTGTGTGGGTAGGCCTAGCGCCCGCGACAGGAAATGCCCCAAAACGCAACGTGGACCCATCACATTTTTTGAAAGAAAACAGAGGTGTATTTTGCAAACGTGCCTACCTGTAGATTTTGGCCTCTAGCTCAGCCGGCACCTAGGTAAACCTACCAAACCTGTGCATTTTTTTAAACTAGAGACCTAGGGGAATCCAAGATCGGGTGACTTTCTGGGGCTCTGACCAGGTTCTGTTACCCAAAATCCTTTGCAAACCGCAAAATTTGGCTAAAAAAACACGTTTTCCTCACATTTTGGTGACAGAAAGTTCTGGAATCAGAGGGGAGCCACAAATTTCCCTCCATCCAGCGTTCCCCCAAGTCTCCCGATAAAAATGATACCTCACTTGTGTGGGTAGGCCTAGCGCCCGCGACAGAAAATGGCCCAAAACACAACGTGGACACATTACATTTTTTCATAGAAAACAGTGCCTACCTGTGGATTTTGGCCTCTAGCTCAGCCGGCACCTGGGGAAACCTAGCAAACCAGCGCATTTTTTAACACTAGAAACCCAGGGGAATCCAAGATGGGGTGACTTCTGGGGCTCTGACCAGGTTCTGTTACCCAGAATCCTTTGCAAACCTCAAACTTTGGCTAAAAAAAACACATTTTCCTCAAATTTTGGTGACAGAAAGTTCTGGAAGCAGAGAGGAGCCACAAATTTCCTTCCACCCAGCGTTCCCCCAAGTCTCCCGATAAAAATGATACCTCACTTGTGTGGGTAGGCCTAGCGCCCGCGACAGGAAATGCCCCAAAACGCAACGTGGACCCATCACATTTTTTGAAAGAAAACAGAGGTGTTTTTTGCAAACGTGCCTACCTGTAGATTTTGGCCTCTAGCTCAGCCGGCACCTAGGTAAACCTACCAAACCTGTGCATTTTTTTAAACTAGAGACCTAGGGGAATCCAGGATCGGGTGACTTGTGGGGCTCTGATCAGGTTCTGTTACCCAGAATCCTTTGCAAACCTCAAACTTTGGCTAAAAAAACACATTTTCCTCAAATTTTGGTGACAGAAAGTTCTGAAATCAGAGAGGAGCCACAAATTTCCTTCCACCCAGCGTTCCTCCAAGTCTCCCGATAAAAATTATACCTCACTTGTGTGGGTAGGCCTAGCGCCCGCAACAGGAAATGCCCCAAAACGCAACGTGGATCCATCACATTTTTTGAAAGAAAACAGAGGTGTTTTTTGCAAACGTGCCTACCTGTAGATTTTGGCCTCTAGCTCAGCCGGCATCTAGGGAAACCTACCAAACCTGTGCATTTTTTTAAACTAGAGATCTAGGGGAATCCAAGATCGGGTGACTTGTGGGGCTTTGACCAGTTTCTGTTACCCAAAATCCTTTGCAAACCGCAAAATTTGGCTAAAAAAACAAGTTTTCCTCATATTTTGGTGACAGAAAGTTCTGGAACCAGAGAGGAGCCACAGATTACCCTCCATCCAGCGTTCCCCCAAGTCTCCCGATAAAAATGATACCTCACTTGTGTGGGTAGGCCTAGCGCCCGCGACAGGATATGGCCCAAAACACAACGTGGACACATCACATTTTTTCATAGAAAACAGTGCCTACCTGTGGATTTTGGCCTCTAGCTCAGCCGGCACCTGGGGAAACCTAGCAAACCAGCGCATTTTTTAAAACTAGAAACCCAGGGGAATCCAAGATAGGGTGACTTGTGGGGCTCTGACCAGGTTCTGTTACCCAGAATCCTTTGCAAACCTCAAACTTTGGCTAAAAAAAACACATTTTCCTCAAATTTTGGTGACAGAAAGTTCTGGAAGCAGAGAGGAGCCACAAATTTCCTTCCACCCAGCGTTCCCCCAAGTCTCCCGATAAAAATTATACCTCACTTGTGTGGGTAGGCCTAGCGCCAGCGACAGGAAATGCCCCAAAACGCAACGTGGACCCATCACATTTTTTGAAAGAAAACAGAGGTGTTTTTTGCAAACGTGCCTACCTGTAGATTTTGGCCTCTAGCTCAGCCGGCACCTCGGTAAACCTACCAAACCTGTGCATTTTTTTAAACTAGAGACCTAGGGGAATCCAAGATCGGGTGACTTGTGGGGCTCTGACAAGGATCTGTTACCCAAAATCCTTTGCAAAATGCAAAATTTGGCCAAAAAAACACGATTTCCTCACATTTTGGTGACAGAAAGTTCTGGAATCAGAGAGAAGCCACAAATTTCCCTCCATCCAGCGTTCCCCCAAGTCTCCCGATAAAAATGATACCTCACTTGTGTGGGTAGGCCTAGCGCCCGCGACAGGAAATGGCCCAAAACACAACGTGGACACATCACATTTTTTCATAGAAAACATTGCCTACCTGTGGATTTTGGCCTCTAGCTCAGCCGGCACCTGGGGAAACCTAGCAAACCAGCGCATTTTTTAAAACTAGAAACCCAGGGGAATCCAAGATGGGGTGACTTGTGGGGCTCTGACCAGCTTCTGTTACCCAGAATCCTTTGCAAACCTCCAACTGTGGCTAAAAAAAACAAATTTTCCTCAAATTTTGGTGACAGAAAGTTCTGAAATCAGAGAGGAGCCACAAATTGCCTTCCACCCAGCGTTCCCCCAAGTCTCCCGATAAAAATGATACCTCACTTGTGTGGGTAGGCCTAGCGCCCGCGACAGGAAATGCCCCAAAACGCAACGTGGACCCATCACATTTTTTCAAAGAAAACAGAGGTGTTTTTTGCAAACGTGCCTACCTGTAGATTTTGGCCTCTAGCTCAGCCGGCACCTAGATAAACCTACCAAACCTGTGCATTTTTTTAAACTAGAGACCTAGGGGAATCCAAGATCGGGTGACTTGTGGGGCTCTGACCAGGTTCTGTTACCCAAAATCCTTTGCAAACCGCAAAATTTGGCTAAAAAAACAAGTTTTCCTCATATTTTGGTGACAGAAAGTTCTGGAACCAGAGAGGAGCCACAGATTACCCTCCATCCAGCGTTCCCCTAAGTCTCCCGATAAAAATGATACCTCACTTGTGTGGGTAGGCCTAGCGCCCGCAACAGGAAATGCCCCGAAACGCAACGTGGACCCATCACATTTTTTGAAAGAAAACAGAGGTGTTTTTTGCAAACGTGCCTACCTGTAGATTTTGGCCTCTAGCTCAGCCGGCACCTAGGGAAACCTACCAAACCTGTGCATTTTTAAAACTAGAGACCTAGGGGAATCCAAGATCGGGTGACTTGTGGGGCTCTGACCAGGTTCTGTTATCCAAAATCCTTTGCAAACCACAAAATTTGTCAAAAAAAACACGTTTTCCTCATATTTTGGTGACAGAAAGTTCTGGAACCAGAGAGGAGCCACAAATTTCCCTCCATCCAGCGTTCCCCGAAGTCTCCCGATAAAAATGATACCTCACTTGTGTGGGTAGGCCTAGCGCCCGCGACAGGAAATGGCCCAAAACACAACGTGGACACATCACATTTTTTCATAGAAAACAGTGCCTACCTGTGGATTTTGGCCTCTAGCTCAGCCGGCACCTGGGGAAACCTAGCAAACCAGCGCATTTTTTAAAACTAGAAACCCAGGGGAATCCAAGATGGGGTGACTTGTGGGGCTCTGACCAGGTTCAGTTACCCAGAATCCTTTGCAAACCTCAACCTTTGGCTAAAAAAACACATTTTCCTCAAATTTTGGTGACAGAAAGTTCTGAAATCAGAGAGGAGCCACAAATTTCCTTCCACCCAGCATTCCCCCAAGTCTCCCGATAAAAATGATACCTCACTTGTGTGGGTAGGCCTAGCGCCCGCGACAGGAAATGCCCCAAAACGCAACGTGGACCCATCACATTTTTTGAAAGAAAACAGAGGTGTATTTTGCAAACGTGCCTACCTGTAGATTTTGGCCTCTAGCTCAGCCGGCACCTAGGTAAACCTACCAAACCTGTGCATTTTTTTAAACTAGAGACCTAGGGGAATCCAAGATCGGGTGACTTTCTGGGGCTCTGACCAGGTTCTGTTACCCAAAATCCTTTGCAAACCGCAAAATTTGGCTAAAAAAACACGTTTTCCTCACATTTTGGTGACAGAAAGTTCTGGAATCAGAGGGGAGCCACAAATTTCCCTCCATCCAGCGTTCCCCCAAGTCTCCCGATAAAAATGATACCTCACTTGTGTGGGTAGGCCTAGCGCCCGCGACAGAAAATGGCCCAAAACACAACGTGGACACATCACATTTTTTCATAGAAAACAGTGCCTACCTATGGATTTTGGCCTCTAGCTCAGCCGGCACCTGGGGAAACCTAGCAAACCAGCGCATTTTTTAACACTAGAAACCCAGGGGAATCCAAGATGGGGTGACTTCTGGGGCTCTGACCAGGTTCTGTTACCCAGAATCCTTTGCAAACCTCAAACTTTGGCTAAAAAAAACACATTTTCCTCAAATTTTGGTGGCAGAAAGTTCTGGAAGCAGAGAGGAGCCACAAATTTCCTTCCACCCAGCGTTCCCCCAAGTCTCCCGATAAAAATGATACCTCACTTGTGTGGGTAGGCCTAGCGCCCGCGACAGGAAATGCCCCAAAACGCAACGTGGACCCATCACATTTTTTGAAAGAAAACAGAGGTGTTTTTTGCAAACGTGCCTACCTGTAGATTTTGGCCTCTAGCTCAGCCGGCACCTAGGTAAACCTACCAAACCTGTGCATTTTTTTAAACTAGAGACCTAGGGGAATCCAGGATCGGGTGACTTGTGGGGCTCTGATCAGGTTCTGTTACCCAGAATCCTTTGCAAACCTCAAACTTTGGCTAAAAAAACACATTTTCCTCAAATTTTGGTGACAGAAAGTTCTGAAATCAGAGAGGAGCCACAAATTTCCTTCCACCCAGCGTTCCTCCAAGTCTCCCGATAAAAATTATACCTCACTTGTGTGGGTAGGCCTAGCGCCCGCAAGAGGAAATGCCCCAAAACGCAACGTGGATCCATCACATTTTTTGAAAGAAAACAGAGGTGTTTTTTGCAAACGTGCCTACCTGTAGATTTTGGCCTCTAGCTCAGCCGGCATCTAGGGAAACCTACCAAACCTGTGCATTTTTTTAAACTAGAGATCTAGGGGAATCCAAGATCGGGTGACTTGTGGGGCTCTGACCAGTTTCTGTTACCCAAAATCCTTTGCAAACCGCAAAATTTGGCTAAAAAAACAAGTTTTCCTCATATTTTGGTGACAGAAAGTTCTGGAACCAGAGAGGAGCCACAGATTACCCTCCATCCAGCGTTCCCCCAAGTCTCCCGATAAAAATGATACCTCACTTGTGTGGGTAGGCCTAGCGCCCGCGACAGGAAATGGCCCAAAACACAACGTGGACACATCACATTTTTTCATAGAAAACAGTGCCTACCTGTGGATTTTGGCCTCTAGCTCAGCCGGCACCTGGGGAAACCTAGCAAACCAGCGCATTTTTTAAAACTAGAAACCCAGGGGAATCCAAGATAGGGTGACTTGTGGGGCTCTGACCAGGTTCTGTTACCCAGAATCCTTTGCAAACCTCAAACTTTGGCTAAAAAAACCAAATTTTCCTCAAATTTTGGTGACAGAAAGTTCTGGAAGCAGAGAGGAGCCACAAATTTCCTTCCACCCAGCGTTCCCCCAAGTCTCCCGATAAAAATTATACCTCACTTGTGTGGGTAGGCCTAGCGCCAGCGACAGGAAATGCCCCAAAACGCAACGTGGACCCATCACATTTTTTGAAAGAAAACAGAGGTGTTTTTTGCAAACGTGCCTACCTGTAGATTTTGGCCTCTAGCTCAGCCGGCACCTCGGTAAACCTACCAAACCTGTGCATTTTTTTAAACTAGAGACCTAGGGGAATCCAAGATCGGGTGACTTATGGGGCTCTGACAAGGATCTGTTACCCAAAATCCTTTGCAAAATGCAAAATTTGGCCAAAAAAACACGATTTCCTCACATTTTGGTGACAGAAAGTTCTGGAATCAGAGAGAAGCCACAAATTTCCCTCCATCCAGCGTTCCCCCAAGTCTCCCGATAAAAATGATACCTCACTTGTGTGGGTAGGCCTAGCGCCCGCGACAGGAAATGGCCCAAAACACAACGTGGACACATCACATTTTTTCATAGAAAACATTGCCTACCTGTGGATTTTGGCCTCTAGCTCAGCCGGCACCTGGGGAAACCTAGCAAACCAGCGCATTTTTTAAAACTAGAAACCCAGGGGAATCCAAGATGGGGTGACTTGTGGGGCTCTGACCAGCTTCTGTTACCCAGAATCCTTTGCAAACCTCCAACTGTGGCTAAAAAAAACAAATTTTCCTCAAATTTTGGTGACAGAAAGTTCTGAAATCAGAGAGGAGCCACAAATTGCCTTCCACCCAGCGTTCCCCCAAGTCTCCCGATAAAAATGATACCTCACTTGTGTGGGTAGGCCTAGCGCCCGCGACAGGAAATGCCCCAAAACGCAACGTGGACCCATCACATTTTTTGAAAGAAAACAGAGGTGTTTTTTGCAAACGTGCCTACCTGTAGATTTTGGCCTCTAGCTCAGCCGGCACCTAGGTAAACCTACCAAACCTGTGCATTTTTTTAAACTAGAGACCTAGGGGAATCCAGGATCGGGTGACTTGTGGGGCTCTGATCAGGTTCTGTTACCCAGAATCCTTTGCAAACCTCAAACTTTGGCTAAAAAAACACATTTTCCTCAAATTTTGGTGACAGAAAGTTCTGAAATCAGAGAGGAGCCACAAATTTCCTTCCACCCAGCGTTCCTCCAAGTCTCCCGATAAAAATTATACCTCACTTGTGTGGGTAGGCCTAGCGCCCGCAAGAGGAAATGCCCCAAAACGCAACGTGGATCCATCACATTTTTTGAAAGAAAACAGAGGTGTTTTTTGCAAACGTGCCTACCTGTAGATTTTGGCCTCTAGCTCAGCCGGCATCTAGGGAAACCTACCAAACCTGTGCATTTTTTTAAACTAGAGATCTAGGGGAATCCAAGATCGGGTGACTTGTGGGGCTCTGACCAGTTTCTGTTACCCAAAATCCTTTGCAAACCGCAAAATTTGGCTAAAAAAACAAGTTTTCCTCATATTTTGGTGACAGAAAGTTCTGGAACCAGAGAGGAGCCACAGATTACCCTCCATCCAGCGTTCCCCCAAGTCTCCCGATAAAAATGATACCTCACTTGTGTGGGTAGGCCTAGCGCCCGCGACAGGAAATGGCCCAAAACACAACGTGGACACATCACATTTTTTCATAGAAAACAGTGCCTACCTGTGGATTTTGGCCTCTAGCTCAGCCGGCACCTGGGGAAACCTAGCAAACCAGCGCATTTTTTAAAACTAGAAACCCAGGGGAATCCAAGATAGGGTGACTTGTGGGGCTCTGACCAGGTTCTGTTACCCAGAATCCTTTGCAAACCTCAAACTTTGGCTAAAAAAACCACATTTTCCTCAAATTTTGGTGACAGAAAGTTCTGGAAGCAGAGAGGAGCCACAAATTTCCTTCCACCCAGCGTTCCCCCAAGTCTCCCGATAAAAATTATACCTCACTTGTGTGGGTAGGCCTAGCGCCAGCGACAGGAAATGCCCCAAAACGCAACGTGGACCCATCACATTTTTTGAAAGAAAACAGAGGTGTTTTTTGCAAACGTGCCTACCTGTAGATTTTGGCCTCTAGCTCAGCCGGCACCTCGGTAAACCTACCAAACCTGTGCATTTTTTTAAACTAGAGACCTAGGGGAATCCAAGATCGGGTGACTTATGGGGCTCTGACAAGGATCTGTTACCCAAAATCCTTTGCAAAATGCAAAATTTGGCCAAAAAAACACGATTTCCTCACATTTTGGTGACAGAAAGTTCTGGAATCAGAGAGAAGCCACAAATTTCCCTCCATCCAGCGTTCCCCCAAGTCTCCCGATAAAAATGATACCTCACTTGTGTGGGTAGGCCTAGCGCCCGCGACAGGAAATGGCCCAAAACACAACGTGGACACATCACATTTTTTCATAGAAAACATTGCCTACCTGTGGATTTTGGCCTCTAGCTCAGCCGGCACCTGGGGAAACCTAGCAAACCAGCGCATTTTTTAAAACTAGAAACCCAGGGGAATCCAAGATGGGGTGACTTGTGGGGCTCTGACCAGCTTCTGTTACCCAGAATCCTTTGCAAACCTCCAACTGTGGCTAAAAAAAACAAATTTTCCTCAAATTTTGGTGACAGAAAGTTCTGAAATCAGAGAGGAGCCACAAATTGCCTTCCACCCAGCGTTCCCCCAAGTCTCCCGATAAAAATGATACCTCACTTGTGTGGGTAGGCCTAGCGCCCGCGACAGGAAATGCCCCAAAACGCAACGTGGACCCATCACATTTTTTCAAAGAAAACAGAGGTGTTTTTTGCAAACGTGCCTACCTGTAGATTTTGGCCTCTAGCTCAGCCGGCATCTAGGGAAACCTACCAAACCTGTGCATTTTTTAAAACTAGAGACCTAGGGGAATCCAAGATCGGGTGACTTGTGGGGCTCTGACCAGGTTCTGTTACCCAAAATCTTTGCAAACCGCAAAATTTGGCTAAACAAACACATTTTCCTCATATTTTGGTGACAGAAAGTTCTGGAACCAGAGAGGAGCCACAGATTTCCTTCCACCCAGCGTTCCCCCAAGTCTCCCGATAAAAATGATACCTCACTTGTGTGGGTAGGCCTAGCGCCCGCGACAGGAAATGCCCCAAAACGCAACGTGGACCCATCACATTTTTTGAAAGAAAACAGAGGTGTTTTTTGCAAACGTGCCTACCTGTAGATTTTGGCCTCTAGCTCAGCCGGCACCTAGGTAAACCTTCCAAACCTGTGCATTTTTTTAAACTAGAGACCTAGGGGAATCCAAGATCGGGTGACTTGTGGGGCTCTGACCAGGTTCTGTTACCCAAAATCTTTTGCAAACCACAAAATTTGGCAAAAAAAACACGTTTTCCTCACATTTTGGTGACAGAAAGTTCTGGAATCAGAGAGGAGCCACACATTTCCCTCCATCCAGCGTTCCCCCAAGTCTCCCAATAAAAATGATACCTCACTTGTGTGGGTAGGCCTAGCGCCCGCGACAGGAAATGGCCCAAAACACAACGTGGACACATCACATTTTTTCATAGGAAACTGTGCCTACCTGTGGATTTTGGCCTCTAGCTCAGCCGGCACCTGGGGAAACCTAGCAAACCAGCGCATTTTTTTAAACTAGAAACCCAGGGGAATCCAAGATGGGGTGACTTGTGGGGCTCTGACCAGGTTCTGTTACCCAGAATCCTTTGCAAACCTCAAACTTTGGCTAAAAAAAACACATTTTCCTCAAATTTTGGTGACAGAAAGTTCTGAAACCAGAGAGGAGACACAAATTTCCTTCCCCCCAGCGTTCCCCCAAGTCTCCCGATAAAAATTATACCTCACTTGTGTGGGTAGGCCTAGCGCCCGCAACAGGAAATGCCCCAAAACGCAACGTGGACCCATCACATTTTTTGAAAGAAAACAGAGGTGTTTTTTGCAAACGTGCCTACCTGTAGATTTTGGCCTCTAGCTCAGCCGGCACCTAGGTAAACCTACCAAACCTGTGCATTTTTTTAAACTAGAGACCTAGGGGAATCCAAGATCGGGTGACTTTCTGGGGCTCTGACCAGGTTCTGTTTCCCAAAATCCTTTGCAAACCGCAAAATTTGGCTAAAAAAACACGTTTTCCTCACATTTTGGTGACAGAAAGTTCTGGAATCAGAGGGGAGCCACAAATTTCCCTCCATCCAGCGTTCCCCCAAGTCTCCCGATAAAAATGACACCTCACTTGTGTGGGTAGGCCTAGCGCCCGCGACAGGAAATGGCCCAAAACACAACGTGGACACATCACATTTTTTCATAGAAAACAGTGCCTACCTGTGGATTTTGGCCTATTGCTCGGCCGGCACCTGGGGAAACCTAGCAAACCAGCGCATTTTTTAACACTAGAAACCCAGGGGAATCCAAGATGGGGTGACTTGTGGGGCTCTGACCAGGTTCTGTTACCCAGAATCCTTTGCAAACCTCAAACTTTGGCTAAAAAAACCACATTTTCCTCAAATTTTGGTGACAGAAAGTTCTGGAAGCAGAGAGGAGCCACAAATTTCCTTCCACCCAGCGTTCCCCCAAGTCTCCCGATAAAAATGATACCGCACTTGTGTGGGTAGGCCTAGCGCCCGCGACAGGAAATGCCCCCAAACGCAACGTGGACCCATCACATTTTTTGAAAGAAAACAGAGGTGTTTTTTGCAAACGTGCCTACCTGTAGATTTTGGCCTCTAGCTCAGCCGGCACCTAGGTAAACCTACTAAACCTGTGCATTTTTTTAAACTAGAGACCTAGGGGAATCCAAGATCGGGTGACTTGTGGGGCTCTGACCAGGTTCTGTTACCCAAAATCCTTTGCAAAACGCATAATTTGGCAAAAAAAACACGTTTTCCTCACATTTTGGTGACAGAAAGTTCTGGAATCAGAGAGGAGCCACAAATTTCCCTCCATCCAGCGTTCCCCCAAGTCTCCCGATAAAAATGATACCTCACTTGTGTGGGTAGGCCTAGCGCCCGCGACAGGAAATGGCCCAAAACACAACGTGGACACATCACATTTTTTCATAGAAAACAGTGCCTACCTGTGGATTTTGGCCTCTAGCTCAGCCGGCACCTGGGGAAACCTAGCAAACCAGCGCATTTTTTAACACTAGAAACCCAGGGGAATCCAAGATGGGGTGACTTGTGGGGCTCTGACCAGGTTCTGTTACCCAGAATCCTTTGCAAACCTCAAACTTTGGCTAAAAAAACACATTTTCCTCAAATTTTGGTGACAGAAAGTTCTGAAATCAGAGAGGAGCCACAAATTTCCTTCCACCCAGCGTTCCCCCAAGTCTCCCGATAAAAATTATACCTCACTTGTGTGGGTAGGCCTAGCGCCCGCGACAGGAAATGCCCCAAAACGCAACGTGGACCCATCACATTTTTTTAAAGAAAACAGAGGTGTTTTTTGCAAATGTGCCTACCTGTAGATTTTGGCCTCTAGCTCAGCCGGCACCTAGGGAAACCTACCAAACCTGTGCATTTTTTAAAACTAGAGACCTAGGGGAATCCAAGATCGGGTGACTTGTGGGGCTCTGACCAGGTTCTGTTACCCAAAATCCTTTGCAAACCGCAAAATTTGGCTAAAAAAACACGTTTTCCTCATATTTTGGTGACAGAAAGTTCTGGAACCAGAGAGGAGCCACAGATTTCCCTCCATCCAGCGTTCCCCCAAGTCTCCTGATAAAAATGATACCTCACTTGTGTGGGTAGGCCTAGCGTCCGCGACAGGAAATGGCCCAAAACACAACGTGGACACATCACATTTTTTCATAGAAAACAGTGCCTACCTGTGGATTTTGGCCTCTAGCTCAGCCGGCACCTGGGGAAACCTAGCAAACCAGCGCATTTTTTAACACTAGAAACCCAGAGGAATCCAAGATGGGGTGACTTGTGGGGCTCTGACCAGGTTCTGTTGCCCAGAATCCTTCGCAAACCTCAAAATTTGGGTAAAAAAACAAGTTTTCCTCACATTTCGCTGACAGAAAGTTCTGGAATCAGAGAGGAGCCACAAATTTCCTTCCACCCAGCGTTCCCCCAAGTCTCCTGATAAAAATGATACCTCACTTGTGTGGGTAGGCCTAGCGCCCGCGACAGGAAATGGCCCAAAACACAACGTGGACACATCACATTTTTTCATAGAATACAGTGCCTACCTGTGGATTTTGGCCTCTAGCTCAGCCGGCACCTGGGGAAACCTAGCAAACCAGCGCATTTTTTAACACTAGAAACCCAGAGGAATCCAAGATGGGGTGACTTGTGGGGCTCTGACCAGGTTCTGTTGCCCAGAATCCTTCGCAAACCTCAAAATTTGGGTAAAAAAACATGTTTTCCTCACATTTCGCTGACAGAAAGTTCTGGAATCAGAGAGGAGCCACAAATTTCCTTCCACCCAGCGTTCCCCCAAGTCTCCTGATAAAAATGATACCTCACTTGTGTGGGTAGGCCTAGCGCCCGCGACAGGAAATGGCCCAAAACACAACGTGGACACATCACATTGTTTCATAGAAAACAGTGCCTACCTGTGGATTTTGGCCTCTAGCTCAGCCAGCCCCAGGGGGGGCAGAAATGGCCTAAAATAAATTTGTCCCCCCTCCCCCCAGGAGCGACCCTTGCCTACGGGGTCGCTCCCCCTGCGTGACATTGGCGCCAAAAACAAAATCCCCGGTGCCTTATGGTTTCTGCCCCCTTGGAGGCAGATTGACCTAAAATCGGCCAATCTGCCCCCAAGGGGGGCAGAAATGGTCTAAATACAATTTGCCCCCCAGGGGAGCGACCCTTGCCTAATGTGTCGCTCCCCATCTCTAAAAAAACAAACAAACAAAAAACAAAAAAAAATAATTGCCCTGGCACCTAGAGGTTTCTGCCCCCTCTGGGGGCAGATCGGCCTAATAACAATAGGCCGATCTGCCCCCGGGGGGGGCAGAAATGACCTAAAATAAATTTGGTTCCCCACCCCCGCCTGGGAGCGACCCTTGCCTACGGGGTCGCTCCCCCTGCGTGACATTGGCGCCCAAAAAAAAATCCCCGGTGCCTAGATGTTTCTGCCCCCTTGGGGGCAGATTGACCTAAAATCGGCCAATCTGCCCCCAAGGGGGGCAGAAATGGTCTAAATACAATTTGCCCTCCAGGGGAGCGACCCTTGCCTAATGGGTCGCTCCCCATCTCTAAAAAAACAAACAAACAAAAAATAAAACACACAAAAAAAATTTGCCCTGGTGCCTAGAGCTTTCTGCCCCCCCTGGGGGCAGATCGGACTAATAACAATAGGCCGGTCTGCCCCCGGGGGGGGGCAGAAATGGCCTAAAATAAATTTGCCCTCCCACCCCCCCGGGGAGCGACCCTTGCCTACAAGGTCGCTCCCCTTGCGTGACGGCGCAAAAAAAGATCCCTGGTGCCTAGTGGTTTCTGCCCCCCTTTGGGGGCAGATTGACCTATAATCGGCCGATCTGCCCCCAAAGCGGGCAGAAATGGCCTAAAATAAATTTGCCCCCCCCCCCCGGGGAGCGACCCTTGCCTACAAGGTCGCTCCCCTTGCATGACAGCGCAAAAAAAAGATCCCTGGTGCCTAGTGGTTTCTGCCCCCCTTGGGGGCAGATTGACCTATAATCGGCCGATCTGCCCCCAAAGCGGGCAGAAATGGCCTAAATACAATTTGCCCCTCCAGGGGAGCGACCCTTGCCTAAGGGGACGCTCCCCATCTGTAAAACAACAACAACAACAAAAATCCCCGGTGCATAGTGGTTTCTGCCCCCCTTAGGGGCAGATCGGCCTAATTACAATAGGCTGATCTGCCCCCATGGGGGGCAGAAATGGCCTAAAATACATTTTTTGCCCCTCCAGGGGAGCGACCCTTGCCTAAGGGGACGCTCCCCATCTGTAAAACAACAACAACAACAAAAATCCCCGGTGCCTAGTGGTTTCTGCCCCCCTTGGGGGCAGATCGGCCTAATTACAATAGGCTGATCTGCCCCCATGGGGGGCAGAAATGGCCTAAAATAAATTTGCCCCCCAGGGGAACGACCCTTGCCTAAGGGGTCGCTCCCCTTACAAGGAAAAAAAAAATAATCCCTGGTGTCTAGTGGTTTCTACCCCCTTTGGGGGCAGATTGGCCTCATAAAAATAGGCCAAGCTGCCCCCAAGGGGGGCAGAAATGGCCTAAATATAATTTGCCCCCTATGGGAGCGACCCTTGCCTAAGGGGTCGCTCCACACACCTAAAACACACAAAAAACAAAAAAAAACAAAAGTATCCCTGGTGTCTAGAGGTTTCTGCCCTTCGGCCCAGGGGGGGCAGAAAAGGCCTTAAAAAAAAATGCCCCCCTGGGAGCGACCCTTGCCCAAGGGGTCACTCCCTTATGTCACTTTAAAAAAAACAAAAAAAACATCCCTGGTGTCTAGTGGGGTTTTAAAAGCCGGATTGCAAGCAATCCGGCTTTTGAAACCCTGGGAGAGACTTCAAAGGGAAGGAAATACATTTCCTTCCCTTTGAAGCCTCTCCTTGCCTCCCCCACGTGATCAAAAGAGAAATGCTGAGCATTTCTCTTTTGATCGCGCTGGAAGCTGAGCTTCCAGCGCGATGGGGGAGGCTCTGTGATTGTCAGCGCGTTTGCGCGCTGATGTCACAGGGAGGGGGGGTGGGGGTCGGGGGTTGAAGGGGAAGGGATTCCCCTTTCAGCCCTGGCCTGGGGGGGTGGGGGGGTGGCCCTCAGGGGGGAGCGCTAGCGCTTCCCCCGAGGGCCGGTAGCAGGACGTAAGCAGGACGTAATGGTTACGTCCATGACGCCACACGGGCGCTGCCATGGACGTAACCATTACGTCCATGGCGGGGAAGGGGTTAAACTCAGAAGTGCATTCCAGAGAGGTTCTGTAAGCTCGGTTATGAGATAAGAGCAGGAAAGCAGAACACCAGGAAACCATCTCCCAAGTCCTGGGTGCATACCAACAATCCCAGGAAAGGATGGGTCAGATTATCACCATGTTGGGGGAAAACTGAAGGCTGCAGAGGGAATACCACCAGGAGGTCATGCAGCAGTGGCGGGCCCGCAATGCCACTATGGCCTCCATTGCAGGGTTGCTCAGGGATCTCAACAACACCCTGTGTGCTTCCTCCAGGAGGCCCCTTCCAACTAGCCACATAACAACTGAGCCATCCACTTCTGCCACACCTAGTGGACTAGAGGGCCTGCCAGGGGAACCACAGGCCTCTGGCACCCTTCCCTCTGTAGCTAATGAACCCCCCACAAACGTGGATGTCCCTCCAGACATCCGGCTGGAGCAGATGCCAAGACAAAACCCACTGCCAGGAAGTAAAACTCTCCTGATTTCTCTCCCTTGAGTGCCACTGAGGCACCCTGTTGACTGTTCAATGACATTACTCCATTTTCCCACGGCAGTTGGACACTGGACTTGTACTACCTACAGATGTGCCACCTACTCTGATTTCAACTACCATGACCCCACCCATCACCTGTTTGTCACTATATGCACCATAAATAGTTTGTCCACAAATGCCCTGTTTGCCCATTAAACACTATTGATCACTGCAACTGTATATATGTCTTTATTTGGACATGTACATTTGTTTTGACAGCAAAATGTGATGTGGGTATGCCCCCCGAAACCAACAGGCAATGTACTGGACAGCAGCAGGAGGCATCCTCTGCAGGAGACACAGTTCACCAGATATGTCGCAAGGGCAAATGTAAGGAAGTCACTAGTCCAGGCACACACTACAGTGAAATTACTCATCCAACCTGCACATCAGGATAGAACGCATGGTGCCACACAAAGCACATATGCGGTACACAGAGGTCCAGATGACATTTTTACATTCCCAGTCACATGAAATACATGACAATACACTGTAACTGCCATCTATCATGTGCAAAACTCCATTCTGTATACAGTTGCCAACAGCTAATGAGCGTGATTGCCTCAAGCCGTAGGTAGCAGAGGCATTGATTTACAGAACACAGTCAGTGGGTGGAATAACATGAGGAATGGAGAATGCAGGACACATAGCTCAACACAGGTCTGTCCATAGGAGATGTGAAACTAGCAACCTGCAGTGAGTACACATGTTAGATAAGATACATGTCAAATCAGCACCTTACATTCAAGCACTCACCTCCACGAACACAGGATAGGAACGCTTTACAACCCCACTGATGAAACTAATCAGGAGGACCATTGTCAGCAATCAATGTGGATACACATCATTTGCAAATACACAGTTGGCATACCTGTATGTCACTGGAAGTACTGATTGATGAGCTCAGTCCTAGAGTCAGCTGCACCCTCCTAATGTGCCTCCTCTTCTCTATGCATGTCTGCATCACCAGCCACTGGTCTAGCTGCCTCCTCATCATCAGTTAGCAATGGTATCTGACGTCTCAGGGCAATATTGTGGAGCATGCAGCAGGCAACTATGATCTGGCACACCTTCTGGGGAGTGTAGAGGAGGGCACCTCCAGAGACATCCAGGCACCTGAACCTGGCTTTCAGAAGGCCAAATGTCCTTTCAGTTACACGCCTCGTCCTGCCGTGGGCCTCATTGAAACTGAGTTCCCATTCCATGGCAGCTTACCTCACTGGTGTCAACAGACGGGGAAGATTAGGATAGCCAGAGTCACCAGTGTGCATAACTGTAGGACCAGTTACAATGCAGGTACAGGCACAGGGACAAATCTGATGACAGGTGCCATAACAGAGACACACATTCAAATGCATACATCTCAATGAGCCAAGCCCTCTCTCTGTGTAGTCGTGCCATCATGTGTGGGACATTGCTGTTCCTCAGAATGTAGGAGTCATGCACAGATCCTGGAAACTTGGCTGTCACCTGTGCGATGTACTGGTCTGCCAGACACACCACCTGGACATTGATTGAGAGGTAGTTTTTCCTGTTGCTGTACACCTGTTCATTGGCACTGGGAGGGACCAAGACTATATGGGTGCCATCTATGGCCCCTATCACATGAGGGATTTGTCCTACATCACAGAAGTCTGCCTTCACATAGGCCAAATCTCCACATTGGGGGAACCTGATGTAGCTGGCTAGGTGTTTCAATAAAACCCACCTTACATCCTTCAACACAAGACTGAACATGGGCTGTGACATCCCTGCTGTCAAGCCCACTATATTCTGAAAGGACCCAGTGGCAAACAATTGTAGCACTGACAGGACTTGTGCTGTGAGAGGGATGGCAGAGGGATTACGTATGGAAGGTAAGAAAAGAGATCAGGCACCAACTGGTAAATAAATCCATGCTGGTCTGATGATTCATTCGACAGGTTTGGATGATATGCCTGTCCTCCATGGTTGCAAGGTCAACTAGTGGTCGGCACACAGGTGCATGTCTCATTCTCCTCATGGCAGGATATCTAGGACAGAGAGTAGAAAATTTACTCAGTGATGAGTACTTCACACATGTAAGCAGTACATGTCGTCATTGCACACACCGAACACTGTAGACATGCCTCGCACTGCTGACACATACTATTATGGGCAAGTTGAAGCGTCACAGTGACATGTGTGTCACATGTATTGGCTAAACTATGATGGCACAACACAGGCCTACTCCACACTTTGCACATAAATGTGTATGACGCACTTATTTAGGGACTGCAAGGCATGATATGTGCACAAAATGGCATCTGCCTAGCCTGTTGCACAGGACAGTTGGAACTGACCTAAGTCTGCCGACATATGGCGCAACTGCCATGCAACCTCTCATTGGATAACATCGCTGCCTATGGGGGATTGGGACCAATGGCGATTACTGCCGGCGGTGACGGTCCTGTATGCGTGCCTGTGACCGCCATTTTCTGCAGCCTTGCTCACTTGACTCCTGACACTCTTGGAAGCAAGACCCCCACGAGCTGAACTGCTGTGCACTGTCTCTTGGAGCCATGATGCCACATCCTGCAGGTGATAGGGCCCCAGCCTTCACCCCAGAAGAGCTGGTGAAGCTGTATGGGGTACTAGAGGAACAGGTGAGCCCTATGCCATTGTCATGTGTGATAGGGGGGTGTGTGTGATGGTGCAAGGGGTAAGTGTACTGGGAAGGGAGTACATGCATGCAGGGGGTATGGAGTAGAGGAGTGTGAGCTGAGAGAGAGGTTATGGGTGGGCACTTGGTGAGTCAGATGTGTATTGTCCACTGCTGTTGGTATGGGGCATGTGAACAGAACTTTCTCCTTCTGTCCGTGCAGGTGAATGCCCATCAGAAAAAAGGGATCTGGTGTCCACAGCCGTCGGAGCACCCACTGCAGAAAGTGGTGGGAGGACCTGAGACGCTGGGCCCGGAAGACCTCAGAGGCCCAGCTGGGGATGTCCTCCCAACGAGGGAGGGGTGCCTGTCGGACCCTGAACCCCCTAATGGCCTGCATTTTGGCGGTGGCCTACCCTGAGGTGGATGGACGTTTGAGGGCAGCACAGCAGCCACAAGGGGGTGAGTACAGACCGGATCCTGGCACTTGGCTAGGCTTAATACGGATATTGTGCCTCACTGCAGGCAAAGTGACATTGTTGTAATGACATCCTGTGTATTGTCTATTGGAAATGAGTATTATGCACCCTGGCTGAGTATAGATAGTAGATGTGTTGGCATGCTTTACTGTAAGACGATGTACATTCCCATTAAAATACCTCTCCTATGTCTGGAATGTGGAGATGCTCATTTGACATTGCCACATGTGTGAGACCATCCTGCCTATGCAAAGGATGTCTGTATTAGTATCACCATAAGCATTGAGTATCACCAGCTTCGTCCATCTGCATTATTGGCTCTGAGGTGTCAGTACACTCCCATCTGAGTAGCATACCTGTATATGCTATTGTGTGACTCTAGTTTTCTCACAGGGACTGAATACATCATGTGAATATTTTTGACTGATAGTGGGGCGGCCATATAGGTTCCACTACAGATAAGGCCTTCACAGGACAGGATCATTGATGTGATGGTTGCATTGTCATGTACAGGTGAACTGCTAACTGGAGGGTATGTGAAGTTAGGCTAACTGGGAAACTGATACACGTACAATTGATGAGGTCTGGTTGCAGACATTACGCATTCCTAGGTGCATTACTTGTGAGGAAGTTACCGTAAAACCAATGAAATGGTATTAGAGGTAGTAGGTGCCTTGGCAGGTCTCGAATATGTCAGCATGGTATGTATATGGGATGGATGACAATGGCCTAACAACTGATGTGTAACATTGCAGAATTACTGCCTACATCATGTCCTAATGGTAAGTTGGGGGCACATCTGATGGACTGTGACTTTTCTGCTTGCCTTGGTCAAGCTGAAGTGGCAGATTAGGTGAGGCTGGCCTATTGCTTGTCACACGGCATGTAGATGTGATTCTAATGTTGCATTTAGTCTCCCCTGGCTGTCTCATGTAGTAGTGGGATGTGTAAGTGGTGTACAGGCAGTGGTGTTGGTCCATTTGTGCCTAATGCATCCTGACATTTACACTCTGAGATGTGTGTAGTCTGACATCTGTGACAGGTATTGTCTTTCCTGGAATGGTGTTTAAGGGTGGAGGTGTCATGTTGCACAGTATGACTGGTATGACTGCATGTGTGGTTGCATTGTGAGTGGACCATGATGTAATATGTGTGTTCCTGAAGTACATCTGATGTGACACTGCACTCTGAGTATGGATGTGTCATATGTGCTATATGGGACTTTTTGATGCACTTAGCAGTATGATCAATTGTGATATATGTGCTTGGTGTCTGCTGATCTGGCTGTATGATTGGGTCTGACTATTCTAATGCCTATACCACAGACTCTCATTTTAAGCATTAGATGTCAACTGTATGGGTGTCTATCTTGTAGTGGTTAAATCAGTGTTGATTTCCGTATTGCCATCACTGTACAGTGTTTGGTCTGGCATGTAATGTAACATGCAGGTGCAGTGTGGTCTGTGAGTGGAGTTGTCTTCAATGTTATGGATATGTTACAGAGGGCATGGTCTGACCATGTGTTACAGTAGTGGCCAGTAGTGTTTTGTTCAGTCAGCTGGACATCCAATGGCTGATAAGCGCATGGAGAGGTATGATGTGCATTCAGGCATACTCTTGATAGTGCATCCAGGGCATGCTGTGCCAGCTGCGTCGTTCCAGCCCACTATAACTTCATAGTTTAACTTTGCCAGGTATCAAATGTGCAGGTTTCTACTATATGTATTTATTTTTTAAAATATTAACCTAATCTATATTTACTACTGTTTTCCAATACAAAAACATTGCGTGGTGAGGGTTTGCGTTGTAGGAGTATTCACTGTAAGGGTATGCGTGGTAACAGTACCTATAATGTAACCCTATGTATGTTTGTGGTAATGGCATGAGTGGTAAAGACAAGCATGGTAGTGGTATATGAAGTTGTTCCATCATACATCCCTTCTGCAGATATGTATCAGTTTAAGAAGTTGCTAGCATAAGAATTTCTGCATGCCCCAGGGCTGGGGAAAGGCATGGTCTTAACGTTGCTCTTTGCTGTAGCGTTCCTATAACTGCAAATAATGTTAAAATAATTAGACTTGCAACACCTCTAAACAAGTTTTTCTAGAATGTGGTAATGTCATTAACCAAAGAGGCAATGCAAGGCAAGCCAAAAGGAGATATAGGTTTATAAGAAGTAGAAGTCCAAAAATGCATGGGTTTTTCTTGATGTAGACAAATGTACCCTCGTCCTCTTTTACTTACGAGGTTATGTGGTAGAAGCACCACCAAATCACTGGAAGATAATTGAATAGGTAAAGTAATACTCCTGGAACGTATATTTATTTCAAACGAAAAAGCCAGTGGGGCAAGTTTCCTCTAAAGAGAAACTCTATGAGATGGCACTATATATACACTGTTAGAGCCAATGGAAGAACAAGAGGCTTTAATGGTGTTTGCATGGATCATTCAAAGGGATTATCATTATCTATAATGATCATGCTGGTGACAGGTGAAGAGTGTATCTTTCCACCTGTGACAAATTTTCTCTTTGTCATCAAAGATGTGTGTCGATGTCCACCTACTTAACAAAGAGTACTTCGACACTGATAAATGCTTTGACATCAAACATCTTAGTGCAGAGTGGTGAGGTGAGGCCTATCTCGACATCAACAATATCATTGACTGCATTGCCTAGGAATGCTTCAACACAGAGCTAGATGTCTGTTAGAAATGGGGCCTCTAGTTGGCAGAGGTATAAACCCTTGTCCAAGTAGGGGCAACAATCCTAGTCAGGGTAAGTAGCACACAATCCAAATTATCCTGTGTCCACCCTCTGGTAGCTTTGCACTGAGCAGTCAGGCTTCACTTAGAAGGCAATGTGTAAAGTATTTGTGCAAAATATCATGCAATAACACAGTGAAAACACCACACAGGTTTAGAAAAATATAAGATATTTATCTGGGTAATTTAAGGTCAAAACGATCAAGATTGGAAAAGCACAAGTTCAAATATCACTTTTGCAATGATAAGAAGAGTCTTAAGTCTTTAGAAATCAACAAATGTCTCTTGTGTGCACAAAGTACCTGGTATGCATCAAAATTACACGCACGAAGACCGCAGAGGAGGAGATGCGTGGAAAAAGAAAGGTGTTCGTCGGATTTTCCGACGCAGCACAGACGATGCATCGATTCTTTCTACGCTGCAAGGGCTCTGCGGCGATTTCCAGCATGCAGTCTTGGATCCTCACTGCAATGCAGGGTCTTTTGATGCCCAGGGACGATGCGCTGAAATCCTGGGCATGCAGGATGAAGTCACAGGTGCTGCATCGATCTGGTATGGCGATGCGACAATTCTTTCACTGCTGGGCAGGCTGTGTGTCGTTTCCGGCAGGCTGTGCATCGATTTTTGCAGCACAAGGAGTTTCCTTGAAGAGAAAAAGTTTTTTGGGGCCCTGAGACTTCAGGAACAGGAGCCAAGCTCAAGCCCTTGCAGAGCACTTCTCAGCAGAGTCAGAGACCAGCAAGGCAGCAGGGCAACAGCAAGGCAGCAGTCCTTCACAGCAAAGCAGTCCAGGTGAGTCCTTTGGGCAGCCAGGCAGCTCCTCTTGACAGTTTGCAGGATCTGGTTCACAGTGTCTGTCTCAGGAAGTGTCTGAGTTTGTGGGGTCAGTGAGTTTATATACACAAAAGTGCCTTTGAAGTGGGGGAGACTTCAAAGGGTTGTTTTGAAGTGCTTAAGGTCCCCTTTCAGTACAGGTCTGTCTGCCAGGGTCCCAGTAGGGGGTTTGGCAGTCCATTGTGTGAGGGCAGGCACCAGCCTTTGAAATGTAAGTGTCAGGCCCTCCACTGTTCCAGCCCAAGAAGACCCATTAAGTATGCAGATGAGTGCAGATGTGATTGAGTCTCCTGTGTTTGTGGTGGTCTGGGTGAAATACACAAGGGAGATGTCAACCAGCCCAACCCAGACGTGGATTGGAGACAGGCTGCAAGGCGCAGATGGATTTTAAGTGCAGAAAAATGCTGACTTTCTAAAAGTGGCATTTCTAAAATAGTGATATAAAATCTAACCTCACCAATAAGCAGGAGTTTGTATTACCATTCTGGCCATACTGAACATGACCTGTTTACCCCTTTCTGATCAGAATCTACAACTCAAACAGTATATGAGGGTAGCCCTAATGTTAGCCTATGAAAGGAGCAGGCCTCACAGTAGCGGAGAACGAATTTAGAAGTTTTCCACTACCAGGACATAAAAACATACAGGTATAAGTCTGCTTTTTACCTACACAACACCCTGCCCTGTGGGTTACCTAGGGCCTACCTTAGGGGTGGTTTATATGTAGAAAAAGGCGAGTTTAAGGCTTTGCAAGTACTTTTAAATGCCAAGTCGAAGTGGCAGTGAAACTGCTCACACAGGCCTTGCAATGGCAGGCCGGAGACATGGTTAAGGGGCTAACTATGTGCGTGGCACAAACAGTGCTGCAGGCTCACAAGTAGCATTCAATCTACAGGCCCTGGGCACATGTAGTGTACTTTACTAGGGACTTACAAGTAGCTCAAATATGCCAATTGGGTATGAACTAATGTTACCATGTTTTAAAGGAGAGAGCATATGCACTTCAGCACTGATTAGCAGTGGTAATGTGTGCCGAGTCCTAAAACCAGCAAAAACAGTGTCAGAAAAGTGGAGGGAGGCAGGCGAAAGGTTTGGGGCTCACCAACCAAGGCTATCGGGTCTAACAATGTCAAACTAGTGTTTGGTGGTAAGTAGATAGGTACATTGTTGTTGTCACTAGATATCAGGAATCACAATGTTCGTTCGGCCCGGTGCCCATCTCTGGAGAGGTTGTGCTCCCTGTGCCTCCATCTTTCCATGGATTTTCCTCAAGTGGAGTTCTTAGTGGGTAGAGGAGTATGTTGCAATGGAAGGAGCTCCTTCATTGACCACTGTGTGGTGCTCCTTCACTTCTGACTCTTGAGATTGCCCTCCATCCTACCTGTGAGGGGAATGCCCTATCAGGCCTCCTGAGCATCTTATTGTGAAATTGGCATGCCTCTACAGTGTAAAAATTAGTGAGAAAGACCCTCCAAAAGGCTGTTTTTTTTCTGCAACATAGCATTTGCCAAAGAAAGACGACATCGTGATGTAAAAATAAGTTGAAATGGTTAAAACCACAACATTCATGTCAGGAAACCCTCTAATCCCAAAAAGACATTGAATGCATCATTACTAGTGAGGAGCAGCAAGAGTTTTTGATAAAAAAGCATGGCTGAATAACTCATAAATATTCTGTTTTTTTCAGCATGAGCCAAAATTAGAACTGGTGCTGGTCAGGAACTGACCGTGCAAGGCATGATGTGATAGGGAAGGTGGTGGCTTCTTAAATGTACAGTCTTACTTTTTAGCTCTACAGGGTTGCTACCTATTTGGCTGCATTTGCCATAATTTCCTGAATGTTTTTTCTCAAAACGGGTTATGACCAGCAAGTTGAACCTGTAAAGCTGCTATTTTAGAATTGGGCCTGGTTTAAAAAAACGGAGTGAAAGAATATTTGGGGTTTGGTAATTTGGTCCTGAGATCGGTTGCAGTTTTTTTCTTATACACGGTAAATAAGCTTTCGAGGATCCTGTGTAGGGTACGACAAATGATGATGTGTTTTACTATCAATGAAGAGCCTGTGATGCAGAACTAGTAGAAATGTATCCATAACCTACTCTATCCGGCAGATCTGATGCCTCCTTGAGAGGCTCCCTCTGTCAGAGAGGAATTATGTTGATTGCTATGTTACAAGTCTCTTTACTCTCCTCCGTGCAGCTAAAGGGAGTATTTAGGGTCTCTTTAGATGTGGCGATTCTTTTCATTTCTTGTCAAACCAGTGACCATCTGAATCTCCGTCTACAGACTCTACAGTCATGACTGGATGCCCTCTTCCTGCGCGCAATCTCTGTTCTTCCAACTCTCAACCGTTTCTTGTCAACCTCCATGTTCTCGGTCTCCCCACTGCCCCAAACCTCCAGAAGTCTGCCCTGCTTGCCACTTATAGAAAGCCCATGTAGGCAACCCAACTTGTGCGCACTTGATTTGAATATGCAGCTTAGTGTTTGTTTCTAGGATTTTCCTACAGCTTCTGCTCAGACAATTGCTATTGCCATGCTTGTGTGTTTTGTTTGGTTAGCGTGGATGCCTGGATGGTCAATTTTCCCACCTTTCAGTTATGAAATATTCCGAGGTTAACTTCACTTTAAAGTTGTAACATACATTTTGTTCCATATGTTTCCTCCTACTTTACACCTTTGTCACTGTTTCCAAGTGTATATATTGGTTTCTCTACCTCGCTGACAGGTCGATTGTTGTATAATGGACAGCATAAATGAGAACTTGCCGAGGGGAAAAAAAGTCTGTGACTTCGGTAAATAGTTGGTGGGCAATGTTATAAAATGGGATTAAATGCGATTATGTGGAATGTAACGAAATCCTGTTGAAAGGCAGAGTGTGATTCCACCTACAGAGAATGAATCTCCCAGCTATTCGGTTATTAGAAAAACAAAAGAATCAGATTATGAAAGAGCACTGAGTGCTGCCAAGCATGACCCTTTAAAGGTATATGTCTAATTCTTACACCCATAATTGGCATGCATTAACTTACAAGTCCCTAGTATAGGGTGCCAAGGGTACTTAGAGCCCTTACATTAAGGTGTCCTTTGTGTACTGCAGCACTTGTTGTGCCATCATGATTGTGACAAAGCAAAGCATGACTCCAAGCCGCTATTGTTAGTAGGCAGAGCAGCTTTAAACTGCTTACTCGAATTTTCCATTTAAAGCAATGGCAAAGCCTAAACCTTTCTTTTTATTATATATGTCACACCTAGGGAAGGACTAATGAGCCCTAAGGTAGGGTGCTGTATAATAAAAAGTAGAACGTTTTTGTCGCTTTGACAGTAAAAACCATACACAGTTGTTTTACTGTAGAAAGGCTAGGGCCCCGTTGACAAGCGCTGGGTTACATGCTGACAACTCAGCAGTGCCAACATTTGAATGGGACAACTAGATATGATACTTTAAGGTATAAAAATAATTGCTGCATTAAACCTGACTTGTTGCTCAAGTTGAATTCAATGTAAATTGTGCACAAATGGCAACTTTAAGAAGTTGCCACTTTGTTGCTCAACGTTTTCCAGTGGTCGTTTATGCTGCACATGAGCTGTTGTCCTTGAGAAAGCTATCTGCCCTCCTGGATGAAGGAGTTACAACTCTCAGGAAGGGTCTATCAAGGCAGGAGGTGTGATCTCCTGGCAGGACGGCCAAGCAGGGTGTGAGCCCATAAGGCTAGCTTCAAAGGGGAGGCCGCCTTTGAAGGGCAAATGGTGGTCACACACAATAGGGGCTGCTCTTTTGTTTTAGCAGACGGGCTGGCATCTCAGACCCAGAAAGAAGTAATTGCAAAATCAATTTGTACGTGAGCTTGTAGCCCCCAGGTAGCCACACCTCTAGAATGGGCTAGGGAGCTCCACATGCCAAGACAGAGGTTCTGGCCTGTTGTGAGTGGGCATAATGGTAAATTCTGTGATAGCTAGATGCCACACTTCACAGGAAGTCATCACAAGGTACAAAGAGAACTGGTAGCACTTTTGCTAGTGGTCCCTGCATTTCCATGGGAAAGAACTGGGCACAAAAGGGGCACCTCTGGCACTCAGAAGTCAGATCACATCTGTACTGGAGAGAGGACCGAAGAAATACTGCCCTGCTGTTCCCTGGACCCAGCAAAGAGAGGCTGCACCAAAGACTGGACTGCACCTGCTGCACATTGGGCTTTCAAAGCCAGGACTGTGGTGACCTGCTCGAGGAAAATTCGTCTTTGAGTCCCAGACAGACAGTGACTCCAAGAGTCAGTTGGCTATCTCCTCAATCTAGCCACAGTGCATTGAAGGCTGAAGAAGCCTGCCTTGGTGAGTTGGTAGCTAAGAACGCCTGACCACAAAAGTGCAGCCTAGGAGAGTGAGTCACAACCTTCAAAAGTTGCACCCGAGTCTGCTGGGCCCAGAAGAGTCATGATGGGGCAATTTGGTCACCAAGCAAGGAAGCTACTGCCCATTAAAGGGAACTGTGGGTTTCACTGTAACCTGAGACCAGTGGCAACTGTTTTTTTTTTGCTGGAATTTACCTAGACTCCGAGGGACATCAACCTCAGTGATCAAAGTTGACCCACCATTTTCATGGACCAAGATGTGGTCCCAGGAAGACCACAATACAGGTTCAGCATCCTTGACCATCTTCAGCATCCTGTATCCCTTGCATCAGGACAACTACATTGAAATCTATGGCACTTCACCCATAGAACCTGAAGCTGGACTGGAGACTGTTTTGACATATAGGTACCTGTTCCACTGGACCTTATTGGTCTCTGCGACTGGCTCTCAGCCACAATTGGTTGCCAAAAAGTGCAGTTTTCAAGTTATTTGGCATGGCAAACCCTAAACTGCAAGTTGCAGTAGATCACAATGATTTATTGCGCTAAGTGAAAATCTGTGATTTATTGTTCTTTAAATATCCATATTCCCGGTACCGTTTGGAGGATTTTTTGTTGTTGAGGTATTTAGTTAAAGATAAAACTACAACCCATATTTATAAATTGGTGTTGGATTTTTATTGACATGCATTTTTTCATTCAACTCATTTGGTACTTTTACATGTTTTACACTTATTCCTTTGAGCAAGGCTTACTGCTCCGAGCAACAGCTACCTAGGATTAAGCTAGCGTTTTTTCTAAAGAACCTCAATGAACTTGATACTGGGTGAGTTCATTCAACATGGAGGTCGCACAACCACACCATATAATAAACCACTTTCCTCAAAGTGGGCAATATGCCCTTCTGTACATCTTGTGTTAGAACCCACAGGATTGCTATACTGATGCAGAGGGGATGAAGGCTGTGTTGCAGACCCCTAACTTGAAAAAAGATTTTACTTTACAATGAATTATTGGTAATTTGTCTTTCTCAGTCATTTGTATAAATGGCCTGAACAGGAATGATCCTCCTTTCTGGTAAGAACGAGAAGAAAGTTTTTGACTCACATACAGGGTCATTTTATTCTCGGGTATGATTGCAATAAACCGTATGGCATGGTGATACTTAGAAAATATAACAGATTTACAAAAGACAAAGGTTATCAAGCCCTTAAGAACCTCATTGATGAGTTGGAAATGTACTTGCAGTGCAATAAACTAGAATACCCCTCTTACCTTTCTACTATATTGCTCATCTCAGGAACCCAAAGAAACATTTGCAGCCAAAATGCCCGGAGAAGTGAAGCCCCAGACTCTAATCACCTTTCACTAGGAACAGGTTCTTTCGAGACAGCACCATTAACCCAGAACTCACTTCCCTCAAAAGTCAGAACTCAACCAAAGCACATCTCCTTTTGCAAAATAAACATATTTAATTAATCACTTTTTTGCATAGACTTTGTTATGCAACATCCCTTCAATTTTCCTTCAACTCCTTCCCTATTTCCTGTTCACCCCTGTTGTAACTGTGCTTCTATTTATCAAAGTGAATGGCCTCCCTATTTAAAGTTTTGTTATTTCTTTTTGCTACTGAACTGGTAAATGTATGGTTAATGTTGAATGCGAAGCACCTAAAGGGCTTGTTGCTAGTGGTCTACATAGGAACAGGAATAAATAAAATCTCTGAAGGCACTGGTGTTACAGATCCTTTCAACATATTTTCCACTTATTGACATTCGGATCTTCTCTCTTCTGCCCATTCTACTGGTGCATCGTGCTGGGGTGAGACTACAATCCCCAGCAATCCTTGCCTGTAAGGAGTGGCGAAGTGGGCGAGTGACTCCTGATTTGCGCTGTAAGCGCAACTGGTAGCCTGCAGCGTGGGACACACTGATCTTGTGGCTTCCAACCATTCTGGTGGTGCATCGTGCTGTGGAGGAACTAAAATTCCGAGCAACCCCTGCTTGTAAGTAGCATAGAGGCAGGGCGGGTAACTCATTTTTGAAAATCTTTTTATTTATCATTTTTGAAAAAATACAGAGCAATGCAAGTATAGTGAGGCAAATCCACATACATGTATAATAATCATTGTTCCAGCATACAATATATCATAAAGTCGTGAAAGCATAGTGGACAGTCGCGCGGCATGAAACATTACAGTGAATAACAGGGGCTCTAACAGTAGTGTAAAGAGATAGTTAAGCAGTCTCATAGAGGCAAAGTGGTTAATAAAGGGATGGCAAGGTTGTGTGGTCATCATGATTCAGGAGATGACTGTGAAGTCAGAGGAGTTATATATAATGTGAGTAAGTAGTCCCTCAATGGCTGCCAAATATCTGGATGCCTGGATGTTAATGGCTGAAACAATGCATAGAGTTAATTGGTAGTGTTACAATATATGAGGCTTGTGATCCATTTGGTAACAGATGGTGTGTGCATAGTGCCCCATAGGAGCGCTATCTCACACTTAGCAAGTAAAAGGGATATGGCTGTGAGATATTTTTGGACAGATCTCCAGTATAGCCCAAGAGGGCCAGGAGTCAGTCAGGGTGCAGGTGGAATCCCACAATATTAGACAGTCGATTAAACACATCACCCCAAAAGCCATTAATATTCGGGCAAGTCCATGTCATGTGTGGGAAATCAGCAAGAGGCACACTGCACTTGAGACAGGTTGGGGATCTGGTATGATCAATACGGGCTGTATCACTCGGTGTGATGTAAATCCTCCCCAAGAATTGATAGTGTATTCATTTATGCCGATGGTTGAAGGAGACAAAACGGCTTTGAGTGCAGCACGTCTCCAAACTTTTTTGGGACGGGGTTGTCCTAAGTCTGTTTCCCAGGATTCCCTGAGCTTGTCGGAGATGGGCAAGATCTCAATACAGGCATGGTACAGTTTGGAAACCAGTCGTGCTCCAGTATCCGCTGCAATGACCAATGTGAGAGGAGCGAACTCGACTAGCTCCAATGGATAAGTAGGATACCGTGCACGTAAGGCACTCTGAAAACGGCAAAGCACAAAGTATTGCAGGTGGGTAGCATTGGCGAAGCGGGCGTCTGCTATGTGGGAGAAAATATAATCATTGGGGAATGCATCACCCATTCTCTGGAGACTGAGCAAGTTTAAAGTTTGTTGGACAAGCGCTTCCTGTGTGATAGGCAGAAAAGGGTTTTTTAACAGTGTTCATGCCGGGGAGTACAACACATCACCCTGGAGCAGTCAAAGTAATTTGCGCCAAGCCCAGCTAGTGGTGGAAAGAGTTTGAACATCTCCACGGTACAGGGGAAGTCCCCAAGGTAAGAGGGCGCCCAGGGGGATCCGATAGGCCAGGTCGAGTTCCGGGATTGTATAAGGAATGTGCACATCAGGATGGAACCAATAGTGTGAATAATGACATTGTACCAGAAGATAATATAGATACAAATTGGGAACTCCGAAGCCACCCTGCTCATATAGGAGAGTAGGGACTTCACAGCTGATGCGGGGGTGCATGTTCGCCCACACAAGCCTAATAAGCAAACTACGGAGTGTGGCGAAAAAGGAATTAGTTAGCAATATGGGAATGTTCAGAAAAAGATATAAGAATTGTGGGAGAATCACCATCTTAATGAGGGATATACAGCCCGCCATAGATAACAGCAGCTTCACCCACCTATCCTCCTGGGCAGTGAGCCTCTCAACGGCACACCAATAATTTAACTGGATAACCTGGTTCTTGTCCCTGTGGATATGTATACCAAGGAATTTTGTGGAGTCCTTACGTCATCTGAGGGGATATTCTACCTTAGGTGGGAGGGTACTGTCAGTGAGCAGAACGAGTTCTGTGTTACTCCAATTAATGTGCATTCCAGAAAATGCTCCAAAGTGGACCACTTAATCTAATATCGGTTTGCGGTTAGCTGTGGGGCGGCGGGTGAACAGCAATATATCGTTTACATAGAGAGAGACAAGCAACTGCCTGCTAGTAAATTGTAATCCCCAATGTGTATGTGTCTTCGGCAAGTGAGGCGCAAAGGGATCCATTGCTATTATGAAGAGCAAGGGGGATAGGGTACATCCCTGTTGGGTACCACACGTTGTTGGGGAAAAAAGGGGAGGGCTCCCCAGTTAGTCGTATTGTGGCCGTAAGCTGCGTGTACAGAAGGGGTATCAATGCCATGTATCCCTGCGGAAATCCTAGTTTGTGAAGGATTGTGTGTAAGAAAAGGCATTCAAGTAAATTGAATGCCTTTTCGGCATCCAGTAAGGCAATAGCCACCGGAACTTCTGGCGATACCCTGTTGAGTACTGCAAAGACAGTACAGAGACTGAGAGACACAGAGCGATGTGGAGTAAAGCCCGACTGAGCTACGGAAATAATCTGATCTAAAAAAGAGAGGCGGGTAGCGATCATATTGGCCAGTATCTTATTGTCAAACTTTTGTAAAGAGAGGGTTCTATATGACTCGCAATACAGGGGATCTTTGCCAGGTTTCGACAGCAGAGTTATGACCTCCTTGCACATTGTTGCCGGGAGTACCCCAGCCTCAAGTGCCTCCGCATACACAGATACCATGAGAGGGCCTAGTAAGTTTTTATATTTTTTGTAGAATGCACCCATGAACCTGTTGAGTCCCGGGGCGTGACTCTCCTCCAGGGAATCTATTGCTTGCATGACCTCCTCCGCGGAGAAGGGCTCACTAAGGAATTGCTGTTGAGCGGAAGATAGCTATATCATCTAAATATTTATGTAATACAGGGTGTGGCGGTGTTGGGTGAGCCGTATAAAGGCGTGAGTAGTATGCATAGAATTCAGGCTGGACCTCTGCAGTACCAACGGCATGACTGCCGTCCGGTTTCTTGAATTTGAGTATGTGGGCTGAAGAATACGATGGGCAGACAAGTCTAGCCAATGTCCTCCCCGGTCTGTCATCTTCCCTGTATTTACGTGCCAAGGTGTATTTACCCATGTAATTTTCTTCCTTCCAGCCAAGTCATTTAACTTGCCCAGTAATAATTTATGCCAATATAATTGGGAGTCACCACCCGCCGCCCCAAGCCCCCGGTCAAGGTCCACCAGCTGTGCCTCTACGTGGGCTAGACTCAATCGAAAAAATTCTAATATAGGTCATCGCAGAATGTGGCATCCTGAAGTGCCATGTCAGGGAATCTCCAGGTCTGCCCGGCACCCCTGGACACTGGGATAGCAAGTGTAGTCAGCACTGGTGAGTGATCTGACAGTGTTCGGGGGGATGCTTGATCGGAGCGACCCAATGGGCAATGGTAGTAGTTAGAAACCAATAGTTGATGCGTGACCATGTGCCATGGGGCACCGAATGGAATGTGTAGGCCAGTGAGCTGGTTCCATATAGTCTCCACGGGTCCAGTAAAGCATATGTTTTGCAGATAGACTTTAGGACGTGGAGAGACCGGGGTTTGGTCACCGAAGAGCATGAGGTAGTGTCAAGCACCGGGTCCATTGCAATGTTAAGATCGCCTCCAATTATTATGTGATCTACCCCAAAGTGATCAATGTGGGAATGGAGATCATAAAAAATCTCAGGGGCGTCAACATTTAGAGCATATACATTTACCAGCAGAATTTTGAGGGTATCAAGTAGCCCAGCTACCAAAACATATCTACCATCCATGTCCGAGTAAGTTGATAGGAGGCGGAATGGAACACTCCTGTGCACCAAAATGCATACCCCAATAGAGTAAGTGCTGTAACTAGCAAAATAAAGGTGCCAGCCCCAGGTGGATGCGAACATGGGCTTGATGCCAGAGGGCAGGTGTGTCACCTGTAGAAAGGCCACCTGTACACTGTGCCTATGGAGGTTTTGCAGCACCTGTTTGCTCTGACAGGGATCTTTGAGACTGCAAATGTTCCATGACATGGGGTTGATGTCAAGAGGCTGCTTGACTACAGGAGTGTTATTCACCATGTGAAACATACGTGTGGGCTTTTGGAATTAAAGAGGTAACGATGTGGCTTACATTGCAAGACAAAGAAAAATTTACACTAACATTCCACAGAAATAGAATATCCCACCCACACGCGGCCTTTAACTACCAAGTGGACCCCGTATAACCCCACCTAAAGGTAAACCCAACCAGACAACAAATACCATGGTATCAACCATGTGGGCAAAGCAATGCTATCGCGAGGCACACCCAGACAGGAGTGATAGCATATTGGAAAAAGAATGGGTGGACTATAATAAGATCTGTCTATGATGGAGACAGAGCAATTAACATGGTTATAGTCTTAGGCCACTCAGTGAAAGCAAACCAGAGCCGCACTGAGCTCTGTAGCCCAGGCAGATTCAGTCCAGGGAGAACAGGTCCATGCTAGAGAAGGGCCCAGTATCAAGATCGCCATGCACCGGCACAGTCCTACAGGGCAATGAACCCTGCTTGGATTGTAGCTTGCAGAAGGCCATGGCATCCCCAGGGTTATCAAAGTAACGTGGTTTACCATTCACCTCCACTCGAAGTCGAGCCATATATAGCATTCCATAGTGAATATTGAGGTTCCTCAGCACCCTTTTTGCCTCAGAACTTCTGTCTAGCGTCCTGCACAGCAAACGTGAAGTCCGGAAACAGGGACACAACAGCACCCTGGTACTGGAGAGGGCCCTTCTCCCGGGCCAGGCGGAGGGCAGTGCTGCGTTCTCTGTAATTGGGGTGTGCAGGGGCACCAGGGGCAGGACACGCCCCAAAGAACGTTGTGGTGAAACTCTGGCGCCCGAGCAATTCTGCCAGCAGATTTTCAACAAATAGGTCCATCCGGCCTGTTATTGGATTCAGAGATTCCTGAAATGCGCAGGTTGTTGCAGCTCCCCCTCGCCTCCAAGTCCTTGTTTCTCATTGCTACTGCTTTCAATCTGCCCTCCACTTTCTCCAGATGTTTCAATAGCGCTGCTGTTCCATCCTCAACATTGGAAATGCGACTTTCCGCTTCCTCCAAGCGGATCTGTTGCTTATCGAGTTTGCTCTCCATACCATCCAGCCTACGAGTCAGAGAGTCAAATCTAGTGTCAATTGCCCGGAACCCAGCATGAAGTTCTGCCAGTACATACTCCACACCCACCGATTGTCCCCAGGGAGGGTCCCTGGTAGTGCCCCTCCCTCAAGAGGCAAAATGGCCATATTGGGTGACTGCTGCTTTTCATACTGCAATTTCCGCTGCTTTGGGTCACCAGGCCCATGTTAGGAGGAATGCAGGGTACGCCAGCCGTAGCCAATATTATGTTCAGCGTGCTGGCCATTGCCAATCAAGTACTGTAATATCACTGCGTGGCAAACAGGGCAGTTTTTACCCCACTGTCCAGGAGCCATCGCCGTCGCCAGTGGGGATGGAGCAATTCGAATCAAGGGCCCCCAGTCCGGGAATTCATATGGTGGAAACCCCACCTCTCACGGTTACACTCCCCCAACGCGACATGGGGGGGCAAGGGCGGGCACTCTGTCGCAATCCAG
The DNA here is from genome assembly GCF_031143425.1 of Pleurodeles waltl. Taxonomy (NCBI): domain Eukaryota; kingdom Metazoa; phylum Chordata; class Amphibia; order Caudata; family Salamandridae; genus Pleurodeles; species Pleurodeles waltl. The sequence continues at coordinate 478,518,184 of NC_090449.1, read as the reverse complement.
TGGTCTCTTGGCCCCAGCCACCCACAGTGCTACTGCAGTCATGGTGGCTGATCCCAGAGGGCCATTATCACGCCCATCCGCAGCGTCAACATGGTCTGCGCGAGCTGGCAGAGCTGTGTCACCCGTGAACCACGGCCCCCAGTCCCGGGTAGATCCGATACCTCACCAAGAGCAGGGGGGAGGGAAAGGGGTGAGCCAGCAGAAGCAACTGTCGGGCAGCGCCTTGCTGTGCCTCGGGGCCTCTGAGGTGCGCTGACCGGGTGTGCACAGGCTGCTAACAAACAAAACGCAGCCACACATCACACCATATATTTTACTCCCCCCACCCCACAGGACCTCAAACCTCCACCGTTGCTCCACTAGCTCTTGTAGGCTGGAAAGGTGCTGTATTGGCCCATTATAGTGGGTCTCTTGGGGTCCGAGTGCGGAGCTTCAGCGCCACGTGGCCATCTTATTGATGGCGTGGCCACGCCCCCTGGGGCGAGTGACTCCTGATTTGTGCTATAAGCGCGACACCATTTTTCGCCCGTCTTCAGCCAGGAAGAGGCTGGCCACCTTATTTTGATTTTTGAACTGGTGTCATCCTGCTGTAAGTCTTACTTTATTCTTTTATTTCCTTGAGCTACTGATAGTGATTATGGGCAAATGCAAGCTGGTAGCAGGGAAGGACACTGTGGCAACTAATTCTAATACAGGTACTGATTTTTTTTTTGGTGTGGGCTTTCAAGTAGTGTCTAAGGAAATGGAACTGGTGGAAAGATGTTTGTCATTTGAGCTGGTGGATAATCTAAACCTTGTCACTTTATGGTCTTGCCCCGTGCAAATTTACCCAGCTGGCACAGTTCTAGGGCACATTACAAATCTATCGCTCATAGAGGATTGTATTCCTGTGTTAGCGAGGCCGAGGGACAAAGAGCCCACACCTGGTCTTTCGACAATTACATCTGTCTCTGGCCTTAATACCAGCTTGTACGAGCCCTCAGCAAAAAAAGAAAAGGATAATGAAATCAGGCCCAGCTGTGGTCAATCCTAAAGATTGGGCCCCAAAACATCTCAACTCAGAACTTTTCACCCAGCCAGTTTCTACTCCTTGTCTGAATAAAGATACTTGTTTAGGGGAGACAAATCTGTCCTGTGACGTTGTAATGGACAAAGTAAAGGCCATTCTTGTTTCAACTATTGCCTCAATTCTGAAAAGGTTAAATGCTTTGGAAGGGGTAACTAACAAATTTGTTTCCAAATAGAAGTCTATTTCAGCCTGCATAGTCCCCATAAACTAGCAACTATTCTTAGTTGTGCGAACACTATTAGGGGCACTGATAAGCAAGTTCAGAAACTAATGAGGCCAGCGGGCTCCCTTACGGCTCCAGTGAGAAATCCTAGCTCTGCTACAGCGAATAGGCATGTGTTTCCCCTTGGCAATCTTCAAATGCAGGCTGGACCCAGCACTGCCAGCACTGACAGGCCATCTGACCCTTCAGTCATCTCTACCCATACCCCTCAGTCGAGGCCCCCTATGCACAACAGTTCTCGCATTTGCTGCCTGATTGTTGCCCTTATGTGGGTTAGGGATACCTTTAGTTCCATCTTACATAGAAGAGAATTATATGGCTGTGACAGGTAAGTAATAAGTCAGGATACTTGTTAAGGGTCCTTTGGTATTCGTCTTTATTTCTTTCCCTATGTCGTTTTCCATTCCATATAGATCAGTATATTCTACAGTCTTTATTTATATCCTTAGGGTATTCCTTTTCTCCTGGTAAGTCCCTCACATATCTTCCAGGTAAAGTTGTTCACAGGCTCTGGAACGTCATCCAAACCAAGAGACGGAGTGAGGAAAGAAAACACGAGGCCTTTAGTAGGTAAGTAGGGGGGTTTGGCAATTTACTACTTTCTTTATACATGTCCTTTCCCCTAAGAATTCCTTTTATCCTTTTGTCCCTTTGGGTGAGTTGTGCACTTGTAAATTCCTGTTGCTTCTTGTCCTTTTCTATGTTAGTATTACAGGGTGAATTGTTTATTATTTTTCCCTTTCTTTGTTTTCTTTTCTTATATGTATAGCACCCTTTTTCCCTTCACCTTTTGCCCTTGTGCTCTTATTCTTTTCTTTTATTGGTTAGTGCCCAGCACGTCCCCCAACCCCTTCGCAGATCTCCTTCTCCCTCCCCTCCAATAATTTCACCTCCTTCCCCTGCCCGTCCTTGTACCTGGAAAAGCCACGATCGTCCAGGAACGTGGCTGGCTTCCTCGTCTGACACTCTCCCTCTCGGGCCTCCTTTCGATGGATGATCTCTGCTTTGACCAGCGTCTTCCTTCCGTCACCTCCTCCTTCTCTTAGTCTTCCGTCTTCTCTGGCACGGCTGCACCTCGATGCGAGTCGTACAGATCCACCAGGACGCGCATCTTCCTCCTTGCTCTCCCCTTGCCGGCTTCTCTCCTTCCGGGTCTTTGCGTGGCTCCTCACAGCATGTCCCCCTCATCTGGCTGTGTTGGACATAAATAAGTTCTGGCGTTAGGCGGAGTGCCCCAGGGGTACTCCGCTTCCGCCCCGGTTACCAGTGCCCTGTCACAATGGCCTTAAAAAACAAAGTATGTCATTGGCTTGCTAGAAATTCGGACTTTACTTTTAAGGACTACGATGGCATCTTACTGGTGAGGAGAGTTGGCTGGATTGGACCTTTGCCAAAGAACATAGAAGGGGACTGTATTGTTGTTAGCTGCAAGTACCCAGAGCTAGTGTACCGATTGATAAGATCTGATCAAAGGAGTAGGGTTAAGGGAACTCCCCCGATCGGTTGTCTGTTGTTCCTTTGAGTTATTTTTATTGTCCACTTGCCCCTAGTGGGCAGGTGTGTTTTTGGCCAGGTACCTGTGGGGTCCCGACTCCTAACAAATTTCAGATCGTCTTGGAGTTGGACACCAATGATTGACTTGACTGGCATGTTGTTCACCCAAAGGGGCGAAGCTTGAGAGAATGAGGGTTTACCGGATCCATGTTTAATATCCCTCTTGCCCTCAATGGGCAAATTGCCACTTGTTTGAGGAAGGGGGGGCTTATGACTCCGTTGAAATCTGGTCCTGTCGTCAGGTCACAGTGTCCTTTACGTCTGGTAAAAGGGGGCCTGTATTACCTGGATCCCCACACATAGCTAGTTGTGGGTCCAATTTTTTTAATGCCCTGAATACTGATGATAGGGTTGGTGGGATGCGGTCATCACAGGAAAGGTCGCTGATCCCTGGTAACGCAGAAGAGGCATTGGCATTTATTCCTAGCCGAAAGGATTTAACACTGAAATGGAAGGAACCCTCACAAAGAGTTTACAGTTCCTTTATTGGAATGTGGCATGGGTTCGATCTAAATTATGTAACAAGGAATGGTTGAGTTTTATCCAAGCCTTTGATATTATATGCTGCTAGAAGACATGGATTTATGGCTACATCTCAGTTAATGGGTCCATGTCCTTTTGTTCTCCCACAGTACCTTCCATTTCTGGTAGGGGAAGGGGGTTGTTTAGTCCCTGTGTCAACAAGGGATGGGAATGTGCCTGTCAAGGAATTGTTTTTTAACCCTTATTATCAACTATTGAAGCTATGGTTCCCTAAAGAGTTTAACATAATCTAAATACATTTTAAATATAATTTTTATGTGACTCAATCAGTGGGGATTATTATTGAGTTGGAGTTTACTCTTTCAGATTTAATAGATAAAGAGCCCAATGGTGTTGGTCTTTTATGGGCGGGTGATTTTAAGGAAACTAAATGGGGTTTTACCGGGAGTCATGTCTGTGGAATCATTAGTGGGCAGAGGGACTCTGTTGGCCATTTTTTACATTCTGCATATGGAGAAGCATTACCAACAATAATAATAATCAATAATTAGTCCTTCTTGACAATTGTTAGGGTTGATAATTCCGAGGTCATTCCAACTTTTGTAGGGAGGGGCAAAGGCAGTATTATTGATCATATTGTAGTGTCAGATGGCCTGGTCCCACTGTTGGAAAATCATGAGGTTTGTCCCTCCCTTAGAATGATCATTATGCTCTCACTGTCACTCTTGCCCTTCTAAACCTAGCCCCTTTTTCTCCCAGTAAGACTCAGCCCTTAACCTATATTTCTAATAAAGGGGTAAGCAGGAAACAGCAACATGTTAATCCTAACAAAGTTTTTTCAGACATGGTCAGTAATAATCATGTGGAAAAAAATGATCCAGTTACCATCCTTGACTTTACTATGATTTGCAAATCAATCTCTGATATGTTACTGATCGATACTCCTCGGACAGTTCGTCCTGCCTGTGCATGGTTTAGCTCAGATTGCACAAATACCCTCAAGGTTTTAAAATATGTTACTAACATAATTCCACATTATCCAGAGGCGGTGGGAATAACTTGAAAACATTAACAGGTAGCCATTGAAAAAAGAAAGGCTGAAATAAAAGCTAATGCTTGGGATAAATTGGAATGTGCTGCTTCCCTGAATGATAATAGGGCCTTCTGGGAAATTGTGAATAGACCCTTTTTTATTGAAAAGACTTCCTCAGGGATAGACTGTCATATGATGGACCACAAATGGGTTATCCATTTTATCAAAGTATTTAATTCTGATACTCCTGAAATTACGCCACCCCAGCCAGCTGACTCCATTGTTATGCCCACAGCCGCTAGATGAATTTAGTAAGACCATTTCTGTGGAGGAAGTGTGAATAGCCATTTTGCAATCCCTAAAAGGAAAGGCATCATGCCCAGATGGGGTTCCAGGGAAGATTTTTAAATATAACCTTGAATTCTGTACCCCTCTGATTAAAAATATTTTTAGGGCTGTAACGACTGAGTGGAAACCAGAGTTGTGGAGGCAGTCAGTTACAGTCCCCATATATAAGAAAGGAGCCAGAAATTCCCCCTCAAATTACCGGCCTATCTTGCTGCTTGATTTGACTGTTAATATTTTCGGCAGGGTAATTTTAGTGAAATTGGAAGCCTTTGTAGAAGAAAAAATATTTTTTACAGAAGTGCAATATGGGTTTCACTACCGAGCAAGTTTTAAATTTTTCCCTGATCTTAGGCAAATATGTCAAGGCCAGGAGAGGTGCCACACATGTCTTTCATGGACCTCTCCTGCGCCTTTGACATAGTAGATAGGGATAAACTTTGGGAGATTATGGGCCAGGAAGGCGTCAATCCTCTTTGGTGCATGTTTTAAAAGGCCTCCACCAAGGTAACACCATGAGAGTGCATTATTCCCAGTTAGGTGATCAGACGCACCCTATTCAAGTTACTTGTGGGGTGAGACAGGTTTGCATTTTTATGGTCTATCAATGCTCGGGACTCATTTTTAAGAACTTGTACCTCTGATGTCTCCAAAATGGCTTGCAAGCACTTTTAGGTGGGTTTTTGAAGTTGTATGCAGGGGCTGAACCTCAAGGTTAATAATAGTTCATCTTACTTCTTAACTTGTGGACCAAATAATACTAGTTCAAAACGTTTTTTTAGTGGAGGAACACCTATAACAAAAACAATGAATTTTAGTTATCTGGGCATTTTATTTAATGCCAATATGAGTTGGGACCGATTAATTCTACAGAGGTCCCAATTGAAGGAGGAGGGGTGCAAAACACTTTTTAGGTTTGCAATGAAATTGGGACACAAGCTCCCCAAATAATTGACTATGTTATATAAAAGCAAATGTCTCTCTCTGGGAAGATATGGTGAGGTTGTTTGGGGGCATATGCCTGTAAAGTCCCTTCAGGCATTTGAGAACAGGTTTTGCAATAGACTCTTAGGACTTTCGAGATTCACATTGAGTTTTATCTCGCATCACAAAGTGGGAGTAGGCTTTTTAGATGATGTGGTGGTCCTGGCGCCCATTTTACTATGGGTTAAAATCTAGTCCAAGCCAGAGTTGAACTCTCAACTTGCAATTGCATGGAGCCCTACTTAATGCTGATAAAGACTCCAGAACATACGTTTTTATCTAACGCGTTTTAGAGCAAACATGGTTCATTTTTTAGGGACTTTTCCTGTCACTGGGTTCTGGTTTGCCACATTACGATGTTGCCCGTACCATGGTGTCTCCAATCAGTCCACTAAGCACTTTGTTATTTTGTACTTTGTATTGTGCTTATAGAATTCAGTGTTTACACCCTATTTTCAGTGGAAAACATCTCATAATATACCAAGAGGGTTTATTGGCACTGCAACGCCTTGGGTCTCCTACTATTTGTTATGCTGTTTTGAATTTTATTACCCAGGCTCTGAAGTTAAGGAAAAAATATGTTGCATGATGTATCCTTTGGTGTTTGTTAGATTGATGATGTAGACGTTTTATCTTTGAACTGAAGTTTTATGATATGGAAGTATTGTGGTTTTTATGTGTTTTTAAACATGTGCATCTATGGTCACACATTTGACCGAATAAAGATTTATTTGACTGACTATTTTGCTAAGAATAATGGAGATGCTAAAGTCACATTTAAGTCACTCCAAAGCAGGCTAAGGGATTTGAAGAAACAGTACAAAGCCCTCTATATTGACAATTGTTTTATTAAAGCTCTGAGTTGTGCAGTTTGATTTTAACTTTTAAGACCAAGGGAACACCCATGGTGTTGTACTTAAAATTAAAGGAATGCATTGTAGTTGGGAACAACAAAGTTGACAGGTTATTGGTCAACTGCTTGGATGTACAAGAGAAAGTCAAATACCTTCATTTCCAAACAAAGAAAGTGTGCACATCTCTGTCAAGATAGATATTCTGTGCAATCCTATATACCACATAGCTGATACTCCAGCATTGGATCTTTCATAGATGCACCTGCCTGAGTCATTCCATGTTAATCAGGATGGAGGTCCAACAGTAACCTTGCAAAGCAGAATAAAAACACAGTTTTCCTGATAGGCATTACGCCAGTGTCAATTCAGTACCACCCTCACCTTATTGGAAAAGATCTTTACTCCATCCAATCAGGTGAGTGCCCAGAACCTCAGCCATCTCTAAGAGGCCATCTCGCCCCAGATCTCTACTGCATGTCAAATTGGAAGACAGAACTATAACTTTGCTCCTTCCTCTATCAAATAAGTCATACCTTTACCTGAAAAATGTCTCTTAACCTTTCCTTGTGTAATTTGTATTATATGTTAGGTAATTACTTTTGAACATGAAAACATCTTCAAAAAGAAGCATCCTTAGTTCCTGTGAGGCACGTGGAGGGTGTATACTGATTATCCTTAAATATGTACATGTATTGCCTGTATGTGTATCACAAACCAAGAGACTGTAGGGTCTGCTGAAAATGTTCTGATAAAACCCTATATTTCCGTGGGGAAACTGCAGAGGTGGCTATAAAAAATTAAGGCTGTCAGTACCCGTATTTCTGGAGATGAATTTGTCCAAAGTGCTCCCCCTAGAGGAGAAGAAAGTGCCCAAGCATCATCCTGAAATTTCTAAAACACCAAACAAAGGCATCTTAAAGGATGCTTTTGCCTCCACATTTAAGGAGCCACAAGGTAAAATTCACAAAGAAGATCAAAAAAAATTGAGACATACTTCTCTTTCACCTGAGGATGACATGGAGGAGAGAACCTCTACACTGACATCTCTGCTACCACCAACTTTTTCTCAGGTAAAGAAGTTAAAGTCAATGTTGGTGGTAATATCAGTGATATCACTATTGAAAAAATATAAGTCAGTGGCACCACTGTGCACCCGTCAATGCAGTCAATGCACTATAGTCACCCACAAAGCCACCAATGAGGAAAACAACAACATTTAAGTGTAATGTTGCCAACAGCCCCAGAGGCACTCATCTTGTCTGTGACTGTCCTGTCGATAATGGATACTAAAGATGGAAAAATGGCTGATTCAATCTGCCATTTTTGCTAGAGCACTCGTCTCTAAGCAGAATACCACCTCAACTGTCTGCCTGCCTACAGAGACCACGCTGGAAAGAGTGTAATTCAGACAGTCCTTTTGGCCCTACTTCATCCATAGCAGACTCAGGCAAATACTAAGATACAGAGGAAGTACCATAAAAAAAAAAAACATTTTATAAGTTTTGCAAAGAAACAGCGTACAATCAGTGGTACAGATCCAGCATCATATAACACAGCATATTTGGGAAGTCCACTAATATATAAAAGAGTACCATGAACAGCAAGCGTCAATCTCCTTGGCAGACCCAACTCTTCCTTGGCTTTTCTGGTGCATACCTCTCCTCTATCTATGAATGCCACCACTCGGCTACCAGACCACCTGGCAGGTAAATTTCCAGCTCTCTCAGCTGCATCCATTGGCACTGTACTTTGTTGAACTTCCTCGGGCATCCCTGTGCTTGATACACCACCCCTCTACTAGCATACACCAGTCCATGTTCTGCACCCACCTAGTCGCACTCAGAGAGCTTTCTGTGCCCCAGGCCTGAACAATATCTCTCCTAGCCAGTGTCAGTGCAACATTACGAAACAGGAGGGAATACCTCTGTATTGTGTGTTCCCCCACATACCCAAGCATACCAGCTGTGCTGAGAGGTCCACCGTAGTTTCTAATACTTGCTCCATAAGTCCCAGAATGGTTCACCAGTATGTCTCTAACTTCGGGCATTCCCACAAAGGGTGCACCAGGATCCCTGTCAATCCACATTCCCTCAGAGACATCTGTCATTAGGAATTCTGCCCATGGCGTAAAGTCTCGTCTGCGTATAGTATGACCTATGCAATATCTTACGCTGGATGAAGCGGAAACCAGCTCAGATCATCACGTCCCTAAGGTATCTGCATGTCTCAGCCCAGTCATCCTTCCCTAGGATGCCTCGTTCCCTCTCCCACCTGTCCTTCAACCTTTCCAATAGTGTCATGCAATTCCAGACTAAAGTGACATAAACGAGGGGCATTGTGTGTCAGTAAAGCAGAGTAAAAATGGCATTTTCAAACTAGTAATTTAAAATCCGACTTCACCATTAGACTGGATTTTAGATCACTTTGCAATTACTATTAATTTCAGTCCTTAAATCAGAGTTCTAGCTACTCCCAAAGTGAAGTTATGCATTATAAGGAGTCATAATGTAACCCATTATGTTTATATGGGATTGCCACCCTTGACACTTTGAAAATACAACTTTGGAGATTTTACACTTTCAGGACATGTAAACACTTAATTACACACATCCTACTTTTTTAAAACTATGCACACTACCTAGGGACATTTAGGACCCATCTTAGGGGTGAATTTTAGATGTTAAAAAGAAAGGTTTATTTTGCCAGGTCGAATTTGCAGTTTAAAAACTGAACACTTAAGCTGCAGGGTCACGCCTGAAGACATGCTTTTGATTGCCTCTTTAGTAGTGGTACATTAGGTCCACTAGTGACATTTAACTTACGTGCCCTGGGTACCATATGCTAGGGGTTGTTAGACAACTTTGCATGTTTTTAGAGGTCAGAGCACATACACTGTGGCTCCTTAGCAGGGTCCAAGTGCACAGAGTCCAAAAACCAAGAGCATCAGTCCAATAAATGAGGATGAGCATGAAATAAGAGGCATTTTTGTACACAGCCATTGTTTGATTTTCAGAAACAACAAGATGATGCTGTGTATTATTTTATGTACCAATGTCAGATACAGTACTGTTTTTTTATTGACAGTCAAGGCAGCCTGCTAAGAGCTGGGGAGATAGGCTCCCAAGTGGAATGCCAGTGAATAAGCAATGAAGTTGTGCCACAGCTGGTGTCATACATTTAGCTAATATTCGGAAGCTGATTTGAGACACTTTGAATTGATAATGGTGACCGGCCAAATCGAATACTAGGAATTTCTAATGTTTGGGTGAATGGCAATGTGAATACAGGTATCCTGGAGAATTGAAGAAGCCATACATTCCCATTACATTATCAACTGTAATAATTCCTGCAGGGTGACCATTCGGAACTACTGATTTGTCAAGAAGACATTGAGCTGGCTTAGATCAAGAATGGCTCTCCATTCTCCTGACATTTTCTTTTTTATCAGAAAAAAACTGGAGTAGAAGCCAATGTTAAAATGATATTTAGGGATTGGCTAAATTGCTCTTTTTCATAGTAACAATGATTTTTGTCTCTACCAAATTTAAATATTTTTGTGTTTCAGCCTGGGCATGATATTGATGGAGCACACTGGACAAACGCCAGGGTATATCCAAACTTAAGTAGCTCTAATAGCTCTTATACCGGTTTGTCCTATGCAATCTTGCCAGAAGGCCAGTATCCTCCTACCTACAGGGCGATCGCCCAGAGGAATAAAGGTATTGGTTGCTGGTGACAGGGAAGTAGTCAGTGACATCTAATTTCTGTGGCTCAGACTGACCTCCTCCTCCTGGTGTTTGAGTTCTTATAGAATACTGCTGGTGGTGCCTTGTAACCTTCTTGATATTTTTGCGGCCTATAATAAAATGGAAAGTATTGTGATTGATGCATCTGGTATTGTTTTTTCTGATCAGCTCCACAATATATCTGGCTTCTTCCCCAAGCACCTCAAAATGGTTGAGAACGTCAGTGTTGTAAGATGGCATCATTAAATAATGACTCTCCATTGTAAGCCATAGCCAATATGTGATTTTGGAAGTAACTCTGCATTTACTAGACATAAGATGCTATATCTGACTATCATATTTGTCTATGACAGCCATGGCATTAACTGCTCAGATTGACCTAGTGTCCATTGAAGACAGACTTCTTCAAATATGTCCCTTCTTCCATCCATCTCCAGGGTAACCAGACATGGAGTATCTGGATTTCTTGATCTTCTCTTGGCTGCCTGCATTACCAATGAGTATGATTTTTGTATGCCCCATGAGATATGTGGGAGTGTTGCCTTGCATCTTGCACTTTTTATTTAGTCTCTGGATTATTGCAGTTTTTGCCACAGGCATTTACAGTGGTCTTAATCCTTTTCACTAGAAGTGATCTATATTTGGTGCCGTTGTGACCAACTTTCTGGTCAGTTCCCTAAAGTCAGATACAGGAATTAGTCTGTTTCCTTGCTCGTTATGGTAAGTTATAATCTTTTAAAGGTTCTTTTGATAAGACCATGGAGCTTGGCAATGTCCTTCGGTGGTAAGTCCATCAGTGGAGCTGTGTGTGTTTTGGCACAGTGACAATGTAGTCATCCCATCTGCTTTCATAAGATCTAGGTGCTTCTTGAAGTTACCCTTCTTCAACATCATAGGAATACTGATCTTCTCACCTAATGTGTTCTAAGTCATCTGGGTGGGTGGTGTGCAGGCAAAGTCAGAATTTGAAAACTCAGGGCCTCATTTACGAAACCCTAGTGGCACACTGCGCCACCAGAGCGTCTTTTATTTTTACGCTCTGGTGAGGCAGAGTGCCCGCTTATATTTACAAGGCCACACAAAGCCACCTTGCTTTGTAAATATGGACCCATTTCACGCATAACACTGCATGAAAAGGGCGTTTCATGGGTGTTGTTTTGGGTGTTCCCATGCAACACCCATGGAGCCTAAAGGAATCTGACGCATTCCCAGATTTACAAGTCTGGGAATACATCAGATTCCTGCACCACCTCATGGGTGGCATAAGAATGATGCAATGGAGAGAAATATTTGTATTTCTCCCTATTTTTTTCCTCTTTCTATGTGTGCTGCATTCTGCAGCACAGCTAGAAAGTGGAAAATACCTCTTGTGATTGTTTTTGTGAAGGAAGGTGCCCCTTCCTGCACAACAACAATCATACCTGCAATGCAGGCACCTTTGCACCATGGTGCAAGGATGCCTGCGTTGGCTCTATGCAGCAACTTGTGCACCAGCACTTGGGGAGAGGACAGATATGCACCATATCTTATATACATGGTGCATTTCTGCCCTTTCCTGGTGGTACAGGGCAGCGCAGCGCAGCATGGCACTTGCTATGTCACCCTGTGCCACAGGCATCATAAGTAAGGCACTAATTGTCATAACTATTGGTTGTATAACCCCTGCTTGTTGTTGAGTTTCAGGCTGAGGCTGTAGCATCTCTGGTGCTTGAGAAGGAATATTCAGAGGGAACAACAGAGGCTAGTGTGAAGACTGGTTAGTTGGTTTAGTCAGAAAATGAGCATCGTCATTTTCTATCAGGGGTTGTAGATTTTTTAGCAGATCCACTGGCATTTGCACCACTTGCACCGTTTGTGCGTTGTGAAATTGTGCAAACTCCCTCATAAGAGTCATATTGGCAATCGTAAGGGGCCCAATCTCTGAGTCATCTTTTTTTCCTAAATCATTGATAGTTTGGGTGAAATGTTTGTGGGTCCATAATAAACTAAGGTGGAGCGTATTGCTCCGATATAGTGGTGATAAAGCTTGAGTGTGGGGAGATTATTTTTACCATAAAATGATTGCCTCCTGGCTGTTACCCGGAACCTAATTGCACATCAAAAAGTGCCTACCCTGTCACAAGCACATATATAACCTATACACAGGTGTGCCGTTTCAATTTTCTACTAGCTGCCCAGGCATCAGTCCCGGTGGGAGAGTGGCTGCCCCAGAACCAGTTTTGAGTGACCACAAGGAGGGTTTGCCTAACATACTAGCCACACCTCTGGGTGGGCACAGGGAGCTCTGCACAAGGGAAGAAAGATTCTGCCATATTGATTTTCCTCAACCCGCAGGCTGGCACTGGGCATAAAAGTGGCACCCTCAGTACCCTCTTTAGAACATCTCTTGACCCGAAGACGACAGAAGCAGGACTGCACCTGCCGATTAATCTGTGGAGAGAAACCCCACGGCTGGACTTGACCCCACTTGTGCCCAGGACCGCATAAGTGCTTTCAAGGTTCATGACCTGTGTGAACTACAGGAGTACAACAAAATCCAGTCTTTCGTGCTTCCCAACTGACTAGACCCAACTGGATCAGACCGGGCCTTCTCTGCTGGCCTCTGAAGGAAGTCCTGATTCCCAAGTGATGTCCTGAAGTTCCTAGACCCTTGATGGGAACCAGAGTGCACTTCCCTATGCCTAACTAAGTTCTCACCAGACCCAGCACATAGCCACATAGAGCTGGACAGTTCTGCACCAAAGGCTTAATCGGATCCGATGCCTAGCGATGCAGAGCTGCAATGTGCAGCTCCTGACTGAAAGTACCACCGGATCGAATGCAGAGCCAAGCCGCGCAGCTTCCATTTGAAAGCTTCATCATTTCCAACTCACAGAATTTAGAGCACTACAGAGCCAAGTCACTCAGCTCCTCACCAACGACTTTACCGGATCTGATGCCAGGCACGCAGAGCTGCGGAGTTTTTACAGCAAAGTCAGAAGGTAAAACTTCCCATGGGTCGAACCTGGCCCTGAATCTGGCCCATTCCAGTTCTCCTAATTGGGTTTTTCTCATTTTGGTGTCTATTTGTTCATTAAAACTCACTATATTTTTATAAGTTGGAGTTGGATTTTTATTGTATTGTGTTCTATGCTTTGTAACTGTTTTGGTACTGATAAATACTTTACACACTTCTCCCTCCTAAAGTAAGCCTGTCTGCTCTGTGTTACAGCTACCAAGGATTGAGCTCAGCTTTTAATTATTATGACAACTGTACGTAGTCAGAATTATGACATTACTTGGTGAGGACCCACATCCACTCCGAACTAATAATCCACTTTCTCATAAGCCTTATATACCTTTAAGATCACTTGTGGCTTGGTCTCAAATCTGCTTCTTGTTGACAGAACGAAAATGGGTACTTTCGGAGACTGGGTTGTGCTTTAGCAGTAAAAGAACTGAACAAGTTCCCTGTTTTCTTAATGGCACTTCCAACCTGCTAAGCTTCTGAAAACATCTGCAATTATACTGGTGTAAAACACATTAACTCATTGTTTCTACCTGTTTTACTTTTTTTTATACAATCCAATACATTACTATCAGAAGAAGGGCAATGTCTGTGTTTATGAGAAATATGCACCAAATTCGCTTGGAAGCAGAACTCCTTACCGGGACATATAATGACCAGGCAAATTGCCTCAGCCACACATCGCAGGATTGCCATGAACTTTGCCAAAAGGAAAACAAAAAATGGGAGTCTTCTGTAAGCAGCAAAACACAACTAGAATTGTGTAGAATATGTTTTTGGTATTATGGTCAGGACCCCATGTACACTTTTCCTCTTCTCCCATTAATTCTGGAGGCAATCGCAGTGCTGAAATGAAAACCATGCTGGATATTCCTAGTCAGTCCAACAAGGCCCAGTCAGGAGTGTTTCATAGACCTGCTCTCCTAAGGGAAGTGCCACCTGTTCCACTGGAGGATGAATCTTCTTTCCAGGTGCCATGGACAACCAACAATTGTTAAAACGATCAGCCTGGCTTCTAAAATGCAATGAATTGTCTCCTCTAGACATTCCTGCAGACTATAAAGATATTCCTGCGCAGGCCAGAGTGCTGTCAAGAAACATACATTACTAAATGGAAAAAAGTTCTATATTTGGTGTCCACCCAGAGGCCTGAATCCTCTCTTAGCACATCCTTTTCTGATCTTGCCTTTCCCCTCCAGTACTGGCTCATACAGGCCAGAGGTATGTGTCAATAAAAGTACAAATTATCGCCACTTGAAGGTGCATTACGGTCTCGTAGAATTGTTAATTAAATAATAAAAGGTCTTTTCAGAGCCTTCTGTTGATCTAGAAATCCAGTAATGAAACAAAAGCTTAACACAGTGTTGTCCCTCCAATGAGGAGTGCTTTTGAGCTGATCCACTGGACTGACCTCAAAACTCTCTCTTGGAAAACAAGGGGGGTCATTACAACATTGGCGGTAAAAGTCGCTTACCGCCGTGCCGGAGACCGCCAAAACACCGCCGCGGCAGACCGCCACAGCTATTATGACACACATCTCAGTATCCGCAGAAATTCAGACACCCACACAACACCGCCACATCAAAGGTCAGCGATAAACATGCGGAAACAAATCCTCCACCTCCACGCCAACAGAAACACGCCCATGCTATTACGAGCCACGAATCCACGTGGCCGTCTTTCAACCGCGGTATTCCATTGGCGGTACACACCGCCGCGCTCAAAATACACACACATCTACAAAACACTGCCACATTGGACAATTTGAAATATACACACCTGATACACATACAAACAACACTCCCACACACCCAATACAATATAAAACACACACCCACATCACCCACAAACCCCTCCGACCAAAAATTGTGATAGAAGGCCAGAGAGACAGCACAGCAATTGACAACCCCATCACACAGAGGCACACAACACCATCACCCACACAACATCCACGCACAAAACACCACACACCACTACACTCACCACACTCATTAACACATACACCACCCCACACATCACCCACACCACCCCATGGCACGACAAAGACACCCCCGCTTCTCCGAGGAGGAGCTCAGGGTCATGGTGGAGGAAATCGTACGGGTAGAGCCACAGCTATTTGTCTCACAGGTACAGCACACATCAATAGCCAGGAAGATGGAGTTATGGCGCAGAATAGTCGACAGGGTCAACGCAGTGGGACAGCACCCAAGAAATCGGGAGGACATCAGGAAGAGGTGGAACGACCTACGGGGGAAGGTGCGTTCCACGGTCTCCAGGCACAACATCGCAGTACAGCGAACTGGCAGCGGACCCCCACCTCCTCCCCCACAACTAACAACATGGGAGGAGCAAGTCTTGACCATCCTGCATCCTGAGGGCCTCGGAGGAGTCGGTAGAGGATGGGACACTGCTAAGTCAAATCTTAACTATCAGATCCCCCACTCTACCTGCTTGCTATCACACACCCCCACCCTCACCCCCTCCCCAATCACTTCAACTCATCACTAATGTACCCATAACACAAACCACCCATCCCAACACCAAGCCCTGCATGACACAACTAAGCATGGTCACCCCTCACCAAAGCATGCTCACTGCACATACCCAGAACACCCCCCCCAACCATCATCACACAAGCTCCCACACAGGAATGCTTGCCCTGGGGTTCACGCACAGGCACCCATTGCACACCATTACACACACACATGCAATAATCATGCTCTTATGCCCCTGCAGGAACCCGAAGGACCGTCACCACAGCAGAGGGTCCAGACAACACCACTCCACCCCCAGAAGAGGCCCACAGTGACAAGAGCAGCTCTGCCCTACTGGATCTTAATGACCAGCCCGGACCATTGTGGGCCTCAGGACAGTCGGTTCCCCTTGCACAGGCACAGCCCAACACCGACCTTCCACCCTCTGGTAACACCAGCACAGCACCCACCCAGCGGGCCCAAACCTCCCTACCCAGGACAGGTCAATCAGCGGTGTGTCCACCACTACAGGGCACCCAGGGTAACCCACCCTCCCAACAACAGGGACCTGGGGGCAGTGGTAGTGGGCACACGGTCCAGGGGACGGAGGCACAGGAACATAGGGGAACTGGGAGGGCTGCTGTGCGACAGAGGGAGGACAGGCCAAGGGAACCAACTCTCCACAAGGCCCTCTCCTCTATCATGGGAGCATACCACCACTCCCAGGAGACGATGGCGACGGTACTGGACAAGTTGCAGGAGACCCTGCGGCTGCAGGAGGAGCAGTATTTGGGGTTCAGGGAGGAGCTCAGAACCATCAGCTCCGCCCTGGGCACCATCGTAGGGGTGCTGAAGGACATACAGCAGACCTTTAGCGACACCGTGGCACTCCAAGGGGCCCCTGACACTAGCCAGGACGATGAACTGCCCACCACCTCCGCCGGCGCTAGTGGACAGGACGCCCGCCACAGGACCACCACACCAGCACCCCACCCCCTGCAGACGGACAACCACCACGCAAGCGGTCCCTGAGATCCAGGAACAGGACAGAGCAAGATGGCAAGACCCCGCCAGGAAATAAGACCACCCTGATTGTCCTCCCACTGTCCCACTTTGTTACCCTGTCCATATTCGAACTGCCCCAGCTCCACTTCCTATGCCCAGATGGGCAGTGCACCTGTGAGACTAATAGACTGGACTCTGCCATGGACATTCCTCCACCATCACCCATCACCAATTTACAACCCCCCTTCATTTTTTGAGCACTTAAATAAACACCCTTGAAACACAAAACAATCTGGAGTCAGTCTATGATTTTGTACTTTGTATTATCAATGACAGTGTCATAATGGCTGTACCATTGTAAGGCTAACATACCTATGTCACACATCACAAGCCCTTGAAGGATGCAAGCAGTTGACACGTAGGTTACCACACCTGTGAAACCGTAATGGAAGAGTACAACTCAGTTAACAAATAGTGATTGAAATAGACAAACAGGATAGAGGTAGACGTGTGACAGTTAATGTAATGTCAAACCAGAAAATCTTCTCACCTGTGTGTCACTGGAAATATTGCTGTATGACTGACTCCCTGTTGTCGTTTTCTTCTTCCTCAGCTTCATCCTCATCACTGTCCACAGGCTCCACAGACTCCACAGCTGCTACAACACCGTCTTCTGGATCATCCTCCTGCAGAAAAAGCACCTGGCGTCGCAAAGCCAAATTATGAGGCACCTCAACCTGGCCTTCAGGAGGCCGAAGGTGCGTTCGATCACCTTCCTAGTCTGCCCATGGGCATCATTGTACCGTTCCTCTGCCCTGGTCCTGGGATTCCTCACTGAGGTCAATAGCCACGAAAGGTTGGGGTAATCAGAGTCCCCCAATAGCCATACCCGGTGCCTCTGGAGTTGACTCATCATATCAGGGATGCTACTATTCCGCAGGATGTAGGCGTCATGCACTGAGCCAGGGAACATAGCATTTACCTGCGAGATGTACTGGTCTGCCCAACAGACCATCTGGACATTCATGGAATGATAACTCTTCCTGTTCCTGTACACCTGTTCACTCCTGTGGGGGGGGACCAGAGCTACATGGGTCCCATCAATGGCACCTATGACGTTCGGGATATGTCCAAGGGCATAGAAGTCACCTTTCACTGTAGGCAAATCCTCCACCTGAGGGAAAATGATGTATCTCCTTACGTGTTTCAGCAGGGCAGACAACACTCTGGACAGCACGTTGGAAAACATAGGCTGGGACATCCCTGATAACATGGCCACTGTTGTCTGAAAAGACCCACTTGCAAGGAAATGGAGCACTGACAGCACCTGCACGTCAGGGGGGATTCCAGTCGGATGGCGGATTGGTGACATCAGGTCTGGCTCCAACTGAGTACATAGTCCATGGATAGCGGCACGGTCAAACCGGTAGGTGACGATGATATGTCTTTCTTCCATTGTCAACAGGTCCACCAGCGGTCGGTACACCGGAGGATTCCATCTTCTCCTATGTCCCAGCTGACGGTGCCTACGAAGGACAACAGCGAAGAACCAGTCACTATTCCTCCAGGTATGTACCCACAGTTACACACAAGACTACACCACTCACAAAACCCTTCCTGTATGTGTGTTGAGTGTAGGCCTAGCTATGTGGGACGCAGAGGTAAATTAAGCCATGTGGGCCCCTGAAATGGCGGCTGCCTGACCTTTAAACTGGGACAATGGGATTGTGGGGTAACTGCGCTGGCGTTGCACACCGTCGCGGTAGGCGGTCGTAGACGGCGGCGCAATGCTGCATTGGTTAACAGTGGACCCTATGGGTCCAAGGAGCCAATGAACAGGTGCGCCGGCGGTGATGATGCGCACCGCCGCGGACGTCACCGCCATTTTCTATGTGTTCACTCACTAGATACCTGACCTTCGACAGGAGAGGACCTACACTGCTAGTGCTGCTGTGACCTCGGTCTGCAAGCGACGATGGCTGCTGCGTCTGGGGAAAGGGCCCCTGCCTTCACTGCACAGGAGTTGGAGAAACTTGTGGATGGGGTCCTCCCCCAGTACACGCTACTCTACGGTCCTCCAGACCAACAGGTTAGTGCACAGGGAGCACGTTGTATGGGCTAGGCCTGGGTGGAGAGGGCTGGGTGGAAGAGGGAAGTGGGCAGAGTTGATTGAACATTAATGCATGGGAATGAATGGGCCACATGGCCAGAGTAGGGAGGGGGCCACTCACATTGACGGTGCAGTTGGTAATGACTGTTCCTCTTCCCTTGTGCATGTCATGTAGGTCAGCGCCCACCAGAAGAGGGACATCTGGCATGCCATCGCCAAGGAGGTCCGGACCCTGGGGGCCCACCACAGACGGGGCACCCACTGCCGGAAGAGATGGGAGGACATTCGCCGCTGCAGCAAGAAGACGGCGGAGGCTCAGCTGGGGATGGCCTCCCAACGTGTGAGGGGTGCCCGTCGCACCATGACCTGCTGTGAGAGTCACCAGATCCTCAGGGTCTGTGCACGTTCCCAACACTTCCACCACAAGACAGCTCCAATACTCTGATTAGATTTATCACAGAGACTAAGAAGGTCCAAGTGTGGAAAAGGGGATTAGGACGGGAACAGCTGGGAAGGAGACCTGTAGGAAGCAAAAGGTTAAAACACAACATCAAAATTACATCTCATGAAATCAGTACCATGCTAAAACTCTAAGCTTCGTCTTTTCCGAAAAAACATGAACAACCCTAGAATAGTCCTAAAACTGACTAGGCTTTAGATGACCGAATACCTGAGGAGGAAACAGGAAAAGTTAAATAGGACTTTCAGATTCAAGTACTTTCTTTAGCATGAGAATCAGGAAACACTCTGAGCAATTTCTAAACCACCATATGAATCTCCTTTTAAGAGTACATATCAGGAACACACAGCATTACATCTAGAACTCTGGTATTGTTGTGTTCATCTCAGAAAAAACATTGCGCACATTGCAGATTTTTATATGAGTATTAAACACCGTAAAGGATTGTGCACCATGAAATCACACAACGTAGATTCAAGGAATAAATCACGCGACGTGTCAACTTGAAATGCTACCAAGAAAATGTCTTAGAATGGTTGCGCACAGTAATTTACATTATTTATACACGAGGAAAGAATTGCGCGTCTTGCCGATTCAAATGCCACCATACAAATGCTAAGAAATGGTAGCGCACAATGAACAACATGAAAAGCACTCAGGAAAAAAAATCGCGCGTCTTGTTGATTCAGATGCCACCATGCAAATGCCAAGAAATGGTAGCGCAGAATGAATAACATGAAAAAACACTCAAGGAAAGAATCGCGTGTGTTGCCGATTCGAATGCCACCATGTAAATGCCCGAAAATGGTAGCGCACAATGAACAGCATGAATTACACACGAGAAGTGAGCCACCATGTAAATGTCAAGAAAAGGTAGCGCGCAATGAACAACAAAATTAAATGCTCATGAAATGAGTTGCACGTCTTGCCAACTCGTAAAACATCATGTAAATGTCAAGAAATATCAGCGCGCAATGAACAATAATGTAATAACGAAGTCAAATCTTTATGGAATAAAGGAGCTGCATCCCACATGGCCATGGAGGGCCACACCACGGACTCAGAATGCACCAGTGGGACGGAGGGCGAGGGGTCGGCCACCGGATCACCAACCAGCGACATGGACTCGTCCGCCAATGGGAGCTCCTCTGTGGTGGCGGCACCATCTGTGTGCCCCACTTCTACAGGTACAGCCGCCACCTCCCCTACCAGCACCGCCCTCCCAGCAGCCCCTCAGCGTTCGCCCCGTGCCCGCTCACCCAGGAGGGTGGACATCACCTTCGCCCCAGGCACCTCAGGCCCTGCCCCAGTCACCCCTGCTGCCCTCAGTGAGGAGGCCATTGACCTCCTCAGGTCACTCACTGTTGGGCAGTCTACCATTATGAATGCCACCCAGGGTGTAGAACGAGAGTTACAACACGGTAATGCATTCCTGGAGGGCATTCATTCTGGTCAGGCTGTCCTTCAGCGAACCCTGCAATCTCTGGCCTCAGCACTGATGGTAGCCATTGTCCCTGTGCCGAGCCTCCCCCCTCCAACTTCCTCCACCCAGACCCAATCCCCTGTACCCCAGCCCATCCCAAGCACACCTACAGACCAGCATGCACACAAGTCAACACCCAAAATTAGCTCAAGGAAACATAGGCACCACACATCCCACAGGCAGTCACACAAGCATCACACCCATACAAACACAGCAACATCCACTGTCTCCACTGTGTCCCCCTCCTCCTCTTCTCCCTCCTCCCTCCCAGTCTCTTCTACACACACACCTGCATGCACCACATCTACAGGCACCAGGAATCGCACCAGGACACCCAGCACCACAAGCCACTCACCTGCACTCACCACCTCCACTGCCATTTACACGTCCCCTGTGTCCTCTCCCAGTGTGTCTGTGACGCCCCCTCCCAGTGTACACAAACGCCGGCAATCACTCACCCAACATCCATCCACCTCACGACAGCCTCCTGTACCTGCACCTGCACCCAAAACAGCTAAAGTAACACCTCCTACAACCACCTCCTCTTCCTCCACTCCCAGACCCCCTCCAGCTACCCATCCCAGTGTTCGTCAGAAACTGTCCCTGTGTAAAATTTACCTTTTTGCCCCCCCCCTCCAATTCATCAGTCCTGTCGTAGCGCCTCAGCCAAAAAGCCTCCAATACCAGTGGTGCGTGTTCAGGGATTGTGGAGTGCACCGGCCACTAGGGCAGGCAGTAGGACCCGGAGCCAAGGCACTGGCAGCCCACCCCCTGTAATGGCTCTAAAATTGGAAAGTGGACGACGGGACCGTGTTAAGACTCCTGGTGGGACAACAACTGACCTGGGTTCGAAGGGGATTGGAGAGTCAGCTGTGACTCCACCAAAGGTGGGGAAGGTCCAGAGGAAGTCTTGCCAGCCTGTTGTGAGTGTCACGGCGGAGAAGTGCGCCATCATTTCCGGCGGTTCAGACACAACCGCCAGCACCGTCGTCACTGGTCCAGAGTCCACCACAAGAGTCACAGCCCAGGAGGGCCCAAGTATCGTCACTGGTCCAGAGTCCACCGCCAGAGTCACAGCCCAGGAGGGCCCAAGTATCGTCACTGGTCCTGAGTCCACCGCCAAAGTCACAGCCCAGGAGGGCCCAAGTATCGTCACTGGTCCAGAGACCACCGCCAGAGTCACAGCCCAGGAGGGCCCAAGTATCGTCACTGGTCCTGAGTCCACCGCCAGAGTCACAGCCCAGGAGGGCCCAAGTATCGTCACTGGTCCAAAGACCACCGCCAGAGTCACAGCCCAGGAGGGCCCAAGTATCGTCACTGGTCCAGAGACCACCGCCAGAGTCACAGCCCAGGAGGGCCCAAGTATCGTAACTGGTCCTGAGTCCACCACCAGAGTCACAGCCCAGGAGGGCCCATGTATCGTCACTGGCCCTGAGTCCACCGCCGGAGTCACAGCCCAGGAGGGCCCCGGCTGCCACAGCCCCGCTGGGCAATGATGGAACGTCATGCCACACACCAATGCCCAGTGTAGAGATCGTCATGCCACACACCAATGCCCAGTGTAGGGAACGTCATGCCACACACCAATGTCCGTACCAGAACCGCCATGGCAAAGACCGCCATGGTGAAGACCGCTGAACAGGGCAAAGACCGCCATGGTGAAGACCGCTGGACAGGGCAAAGACCGTCATGGCAAAGCACCGCTGAACAGGGCAAAGACCGCCATGGTGAAGACCGCTGAACAGGGCAAAGACCGCCATGGTGAAGACCGCTGAACAGGGCAAGCACCGTGTAGGAATGAATGGACCGCCACATCAGGCATCCTTATCCCATGTGCAGCTGGGACAGTGATAGGACATGAACTTTCACATGGAGACTCATCCAGTATGGGCACCAATCCCACCCAGTACCAGTAGAGAACTGCATCTACTTGAGAGACTGTAGCTTTGCACTCCCCAGGATGGCACAGTGGGCAAACCACCCACTGTATAGACTTGAGAGACTGTGGCTTTGCACTCCCCAGGATGGCACAGTGGGCAAGCCACCCACTGTATAGACTTGAGAGACTGTGGCTTTGCACTCCCCAGGATGGCACAGTGGGCAAACCACCCACTGTATAGACTTGAGAGACTGTGGCTTTGCACTCCCCATGATGGCACAGTGGGCAAGCCACCCACTGTATAGACTTGAGAGACTGTGGCTTTGCACTCCCCAGGATGGCACAGTGGGCAAACCACCCACTGTATAGACTTGAGAGACTGTGGCTTTGCACTCCCCAGGATAAAGGAGTGGGCAAACCACCCACTGGAGAGACGTGAGAGACTGTGGCTTTGCACTCCCCAGGATACATCAATGGGCATGGTGCCCCAACGTGGATCTGGCTTCGCATTCATCTGGCTGAGGTGCCCCCCCTTCCCTTCCCCCTGAGGTGCCTGTAGTATTTCTATCTGATGCCCCGGCAGTGTTCTCTCCGATTGTGGTCAGGTGTCGTTTGTGGGCCTCGCCCATGCATTTTTGGACTGTTGGTGCACGGACATCGTTGTGTACATATCTGCACTACTTCTCATATTGTATATAATTATGAGTGATTTTCTAATATATAAGTATATTTTTGTATGACATGTATATTGGCACATTATAATGTTTGACCGAATTTCACATTGTCTTTTCATTCTTCCGGGGGGATTGTGGGTTGTTACTGTTATTTTTGTGAATGCATTGGTGTGTATGTTGTGATATGCAAGGGTGGGGGTGGTGGTGTTTGGTGGGTGTCCCCCTAACTTTTGCCTTCCCCCTCCCCTGTGTCGTAGGTGCAGTACTCACCGGTGTCTTCTGCGCCTACGTAGCTGTTGTTCGTAGAGGAGCAGAAAGACGAGGGCAGGGAGTATTTGTAATTCCGGGTCCATGGAGTCGTCGTTCCTCGTGGGATGTGTTCAGGTGAGCGTTTTCCCATTGAAATGGCTGTTTCCGCCGTGTTTTTATCCACGGTGAATCCGCCCCGGAAAAGGTGGCGGATTGGCTGGTTGTAATAGTGTGGGCGGTACACTGTCTCCCGCCTGTCTGTTGGCGGTAACCGCCGCGCTGCTTGTCTGTACCGCCGTGGCAGTCGGAGTGTTAAAGTGGCCGTCTCTGTTGGCGGTTTCCGCCAGGATCATAATTCCCTTTTTTTGTACGCCGGCCTGTTTGCGGTATTTCCGCAGCTTTAACACCGTCCGCCAGGGTTGTAATGACCACCAAGGTTTTTTGGCCCTGACCTCACCCAAAAATGTCAGTGAAATACAAGCACTTACAATCAATGAACCCCGTTTGAAATTCACAGCAGATCGGATAACAATGTGCACTAATTCTAGATGTATTCCAAAATACAGGACAAAAGATTCTAGAAAGTCTAACCAGTTGCTGGTAGCGTTCTCCAAACAGCAGAATGGTTATCCAACATCAAAACAGGGAATCTCAAGATAGCAGCAGCAGCCTTACCTACTGCCACACACCAGTGGGACACTCACTAGCAAGGATGGTCATAGAGCATTCCATAAGAAGTGTAGCAGGTTCAGCACCTCTCTTTGAGGAAGTGCCCCTTACGGATATCCACTGTGCAGCTACATGGAAAATTGTAATACCTTCAGTAAGCACTACTGCTTGGATGCAAAATCAGACAGTACAGCAGGGGGTACACAGTTTTTCATAATCTTTTCAAATGAGGCATGCCTTACTAATTTTAATGCACCTTCCACAATCAATGTATCTGAATCTATAAGAGATCAAATTATGTAGATGAAAAGTTTACCAGTTCCCTGACAATGGTATAAATCCAGGATTTAAAAAGCATGGTAAATCACTTGTGAGGATCTCACAATATTTCTGTGTCACGATATTGAAAACACAATATTTCTTCAACTTGATTTTTTAAATCGATATTTTGTCCAAATACCCTGCATGACAAAGTGGGCAGGATCCATGGGAACCAATATTCTCATTGTCTTTTAATTAAACTAAAATAGTTCCCATACTTTTAATGTGGACCTTGATCTGACTTGGTAAAAGTGAGTGGGAGGTGATGGGGGTGTCATGTGCTGCAAATCTGAGGGAGCTACAGAGAGCTTAAGAATAAATAAGCCTTCTCTCCAAGGTTCCTCCTAGCTGAAAGAAATGTTTATGTATGCAGTTGATTAATTGGCAAATGTAAAGACTGCTGTCATCAACTATAGGCTTTAACTTAAGGTAATCACTTCAAGTTTCATGATGACAAAGATGTGATTTTTTGAAAAGTGACATAAGGATACTGAGTTCTGGAAAGCGTTCTTTTAATGGACACCTACTGCTTGCACTAGGTTCTGTCTGAAATACATACTTTGAAAGCACTTTTAATATTTTTAAACACAAGGAGCCACATGTATCAAAATTAGAAATTACATTTTTTACTGAATCCTATTCTGCAAATCACAATTCCTAATATATGCAAGTTTGACCTTTAAATTAGTGATTCCTAATGGACTCCAAATCGATCTAACTCATAAATGTTAATGAGGAAGTTCGCAATTTGCGACCCATTAGGAATAGGCGCCATCACATGGATGGTGCCCTGCTTTGGTCAGCAGACCACCATGTCTGTGAGTATTTTTGTTTGCTTAAGAAGACACAACCCTTCTCTTCCATAACCTTTGTTTTATATTTTTTACATTCACAAAGGGGAAGGGACCCACAGGAGACACCTTCTCATTTGCAAATGGGTTATCAATACATACTTGTAATCTCTTAATGGTTTGCAAATGCTCGGCCCGTTTGCGAACGCCAACAATCTTGATACATCTGGCCCTAAATCATTTTAAGGCAGCCTATCTTATACTGTGTGCAATACAGTTTAAAAAAAAGTGACTTGCTCATTTACAGATCTATCCCTTACACCCTTGCAGGCTGGAATCTCATAGCACTAAAAATGTACAGCCCTTGTTCCCCTCTGCGCCAACCATGATTCAATTTGGTTGCTCTCCATCCTTAAATACAGACAGTTGCAGTGATTGCATTAACCACTTGAGGTTTTATAGTAAAAGATTGCATTTCCCACGGATTAGTTTAACTTGTGTTTATTATTCATGTAAGGTATGTGCATCATTGTATCTTCAGTTAATGTCAGGTTAAAAAAATACTTACTGTAAAAGGGTAGGAAAGGGGTGGTGATCCTATGGGGAATGCATATAACACACAGGATTCGGATTAGAGAACCTATTTCCATTTTTATTGTCTTGTTCTATATATATTGTGACACCAGGTAGGTTATCTCCTAGGTAGAGTCTTTGACTTATGTCGCCTCTTTTTTTCCCTCCTAGGCCTTGGGATTGGTGGATCGGTTGGTGGAGGACCCTCGGGGAAATGAAGAGACAACAACAGATGTGTAATCAGGTAAGAGGTTCTTATATTGTTTTGGTTCTTATAACTAAAGGAGAGGGATGGTTGGGTTAGTGTCCCTGAGAGGAAAAAGGGCAGTGTATCTCATGCGGATAGGAGCAAATATATTGTATCCCTTTGCCCTCAGGCCCACCAACCCTGACCCATGCCTCTCCCTGGTGTGCTATTATGTAGCCAATTCCAGCCCAGAACTCATACCTGGCTAAGCCACGCCCCTCCTGTGACGTGGCTGGAGTTGTCCCAGTGGCTCCAACCTTTATGGTCTCCTCCTGTTGTTTCACTATTTTTTTATTTTCTCTGTTCGTTCTTTTTTTACCTCTTTCCTTCCCTTCTCCTCCTGTTTCTTTTCTGCTAAAACGCGGTCTTCTTTTTCCTTGTTCTTCTCTTGTCGCTCTAGTCCCACGCTCTTTTTCCTTCCGGGCGAAAGCCGGCTTTGTTCGGTGCCCCGGGGCACTCCGTAGTAACCTTGGGGACACCCAAAGGAGGAGCGCTCTCCGTGCCTGTGTCCTCCCGTCCACACTTACTCAATATTAATTTTTAGTAATGTCTTTTACCGTGCCACCATGGCGTTCAGGGTCAAGGTGCTTACCCATTTTTTGTTTGTACTTCACCTGCTGCTTGTAAATGAAGACAGCTGGGAATTGCGCCAAATAAACAAAGTCGCGCTTTCAGGATATCTTCATTTACAAATACATGCTGAGGCACTGGCGAAAGGGAAAGAACCTCGGTATGCCCCACAGTTTGAAGACATCTGGCCTTGATGAATATCTCCTTGCAGCCTAAAAATATAATGAAAAATGTGGAAATATTTCATTTTGTAATAAATTTGCTCAATATGTTGTTGCATTTATGTAATGGACAAGCACAGATCCCTGCATGCTAAGAAAAATTTCCCCTGAATGTTTGGAATTTGGCAATGCCAAGTATGAATGTTTTCCCAGGAAAGGTAATCTGCATAATCAATTATGTAGCATGAGAGTATATCACAAAAATGCGTCAGAATCCCTGTTTATGGTGCACTGTTCATTTGATGATGTCAATCTCTGCACTACATGGAAAGGATAAAAAGTGTAGATTTCTAATTATGTGTGACCCCTAAGGAGTCTATTGGTGCAACCCAGACCTCACTTCCACTTATTTACTGACTAGAACACTGTGAACATCATGTTTCTTTAATTTTAACTATATTTTTTTGAAAACATGGTTATTCCTTGGGTCTCCTTGCCCAGGAACAAACGCCTTCCAAGGCATAACCCTCCCCCCCCCCCCCCACAACGTTGCTTCTCTGGGTTTCCTAAGCATAGGCGTATAAGACATGTACTGGTTTTCTATGGGTTGAATGTGCCCTCAGACAGTAAACTAGGTGCATTTAATTTTGGAGATTTGGAAAGCTACTGCAAGCAGAGAAGGCGAGGTGTCTTTCGGTCACAGGTATCTTAGCCAAGCTGTATGGAATAACCATATATTTGTAACATATATTCATCCTAAGGTTTCTGTTTTTGGGTACTAGCCCTCCTTCTCCTTGACTAGATTACAGGAGATTGCTCCGAACATGACATTTGTCAGATTTTCAAAATATTTCTCACAAACATGATAGTTTCCTTCAGTCTTCTTCACATAGGAACACATCCATCCCAAGGGTTGATCCATATTTGTGATTCCCTATGTCTCCTGAGTTTGAGGTTATTAAACATCGGTGGGATTTCCATGTTTTTGAGTAGGGATCCACAAACATGACTCCAGAAAGTGTTTTTGAAGGGAAAGATTTCATGGGTGATGTGTGCATTAAGAAAGGCTCAGGATCAGCCGACATCAATGGGATCCTACTCAGACATTTCTGAAAACTAAAGATAAGGGAATCCAAGTTGATGTGGCTTGCATGAATGTCAGCATGTTTAATTACCCAAACTCCCCTACAAATGTCAAACTATGGGTAAAAAAAGAAAATTCATAAAACTTCCCTTTTCCGTGATTGAAAACTCCAGAACTTCTAGCAAATGGCAAAAATCCTACTATTTAATGTTCACACATATTTGCTGATAGAAACAGTAACTCTTTTGTGTGAGTGGAACTACTGCATGGGACAGGAACCGTCCGCAAATTTTACACTGTTGCATATATTGGCCTGTTCAGGCATAATAGGCTCATCCACATGCCAGTTACCGTTTTTATTGGTGAAAGTGCAGGAATACTAGCTGGTGGGAGTTTTGCTATCCCACACACATTCTGAAACGTTCATTCAGCAAAATGCGAGGAAATCCTTTTTTAAACAACGTTGGACCTGTGTAGGGAATTATGGGTAAGAAAATGTGGTGGCATCCTCGTAAGGCTCACTACCCAGGACTCCTCCAGGTGTCTAGTATTCAGAAATGTCTTTGGTTGCTATGTTTCCCTGGGTGCGCAACGACCCCAGGCCCAGGTATGTGTTTCTGTGCCTGAGCAATGACCTGTGCCTCATTTGGATTTTTCTGAGGCTAAGGGAAAACACAGAGGTACATGTTTTCACCCATAAACATATAGGACATAATGATAGCTTGAATGGCTAGATGTGGGAAACAGCCTTTACAGCACAGGTATTACCATGCAATACCTTTACCTCATATGTTTTTATCATGTATGTTCCTTTACTGTGCAAGGTAAGTAGATTTGAGGTACCTGTGTGTGTGTGTGTGTGTGTGTGTGTGTGTGTGTGTGTGTGTGTATATATATATATATATATATATATTCACAAAAACAAACAAAGGTTACAGGAGTGTTATAGTTAGGTTCAGATTTTACACGCACAAAACCATAGAACTTTAGCTTTTACAGTAAGACTTATTTCAAGTAACTATAACTTGTGCCCTAAGGTAACTATAACTCGCCATACACAGTTTTCTCATCAATAATTTTACTGCAAATGTTACAGTGATATTATCAATGATGTCATAGGAGATGTCATGAGTGATGTAATATCTGGGGAATTAGCAGTGCATGGTCTACCCATCCTTACGGCTGTGGAGGACACCTTCTCATACCTTGCAGCCATGACCTGGAACAATCTCCTGCAACACCTCAGAATCTCCCCACTATCTCCTGGACTTCTGAAGGAATATTAAGACATGGCTGTTGCAGACAAAACAGGAATGATCTCCTTCTCCCCCTCATGTTTGTAATACTCAGTGTCTGGATATCCTCATGGGTGTGTTAACAGGTTGTTCTAGGGAAATATGTCACCAGGGTGGGTCTTATTTTTCTTTAGGTGTCATACGTGATGAATTAGACTGACTCACGTAAGTTTGCTCTTCACAAAAAAAAAAAAAAAAGTATTGGCGTTTCTCCACAATTTCTAATAATGTCTCTCTCTAACAGTCCATCATGTGTTCGTATTGTCCTTTTTTTTTCTCTTTTTCCTCCTCATTTGTTTCTCCAATTAATCTCCCTTCGGTGTCTTCCAGATGGACCTCGCATTTACGACACCGTCATAGAGGAGCAAGACCAGAAGATATAGTGGCAAGAGGTAAGTGGTTTGTTCTGATGATAGGTATATTTTATTTTATTGCTATCTATAATAATAATAATGGGGAGGTAGGTGAGGGTCTAGTATCTTTAGTGATTCTTTAATATGTATTTGTGCTCCCAAAAGGTGCAGGTGTTCCCACAAAACATGCGTTGCAAAGTGAACTTAATACTCCTTCTCCTTTTCTTCTTTTTTTTTAATTTGGTTTTTCCTTTATTTTGTAGGGCCCCATCCACTTCACCCCCTGTCACCATTCTCCACTTCCTTTTCCCTTTTCTAAATAATCTGGTGGCAGAGCCCTGTACCCGATCACATACCTGGGCTAGACACGTCCCTCCTGGGATGTGGCGGGCTGCTGGGTCCCGAACTTGGGGTCCTGTGGCCTTAGTGGTTGGGTCTATCAGGCGCTTCTGGTCTCCGTCCTCTCCGCTGCAGTCCGATGCGTCCCCTTCTTCTTCCTCTTCTAGGATGCATTCCTCCCGTTCTTCTTGTGCGCTCCACTCGCCGACTGGATCCGCATCTTCCTCGGCACTGTAGGTGGCTTCCCGCTCCGTTTCTTGACTCTCTGTTTTTCCCCGAACTCTCTTGACGTCTTTCTTCTGTGTGCGCACGCCTCCTCGCCTTCTTCCAGGTTATTCCCTTTGTCGGGCTGACATCGGCATGCAAGTTTCTGTATCGTCCCCCTGGGGCACCTTTCTATCGGGCCCAGTTCTTCGCCCATTTCAACAGGGCCCAAAGCCCTGTTACATTAGCTCCCCCCTGTAAAGGGCTGCTCTAACCCTAAACCTACAGGATGTCTTGAGAGGTAATCAGAAGGTATCAGTTATGAGCCAGGGGAATGTTGTACAAAAGGTTGGAGTGCCATGAAACACCGTAAATACTCTAGGATTTGTATCTTTATGGCGAGCTAACCATGTCAGTGGGGCATGGTCTGTGGTTAATGTGAAAGGATGTCCTAATAGATAATTTTGCAAACTTTCAATGGCCCATTTTATGGCCAGACACTCCTTTTCTATGGAGGGGGAGCGTTTTTCTCTCGGTAACAGTTTTCTACTAATATATATTATTGGATGAGCCATCCCCTCCTCATCATTCTGAGAGAGTGTAGCCCTCAGACCCACATCTGATGCATCCTTTTGTAACCAGAATGGTTTCTTAAACTTGGGACAGTGTAAAATGGGTTTTGTCACCAAGAATTCTTTAATGGTTTGATAACTTGCCATTTGGGACCCCGTCAGTTCACCTATCTTATTTGGTTGTTCCTTCTGTAAGAGATTAGTGAAATGGGCTTCATAGGTGGATTAATTTGGGATGAAATGGCGATAGTATCCCACCATTCCCAAAAAGGAATGTTTTTCCCACTTGGCTTTAAGAGGTAGTATCTTGGTGATGGCGTTGACTTTGTCGACTTGAGGTCGTATACATCCTTTTTCTATGTTGTATCCAAGATAAGCAATTGAGGTTCTGGCTAATTTACATTTCTCTGGATTAGCTGTTAATCCGGTTTCTGTTAGGGATTGAAATTCTTTAGATAAGTGGTTTATGTGTTGGTCCCAGGTTTCATTATAGATGACAATGTCATCCAGATAGGCGGCAGCATGGGCAGTATGTAGTCTTAATATTCTGTCCATCAAACGTTGAAAAGTGGCAGGTGCTCCATGTAGGCCAAAAGGTAATACCGTAAAGTGGTATAATCCAGACGGGGTAGAAAAAGCGTTTTTTTTCATCCTTAGGGTTTAGTGGTATTTGCCAATATCCCTTCGTCAGATCTAGCGTGGAGAGATATTGTGCCTGACCTAATTGTTCAATTAGCTCGTCTACTCTAGGTACTGGATATGTATCAAATTATGAAATGGTGTTGTTGCCTAAAGTCGATACAAAAACGGATCGTACTGTTTGGTTTTGGTACTAAAACAACTGGAGAGGACCAGGGACTCGTGGATGGTTCAATTATTCCCAAACGTAACATATTTTGTACCTCTTGCTCAACTATCTGTCTACGGGCCTCAGGTACGTGATAAGGTTTTAACTGGATTATTTTCCCTCCCTCAGTGATGATATTATGCTGTATTAATGGAGTCCTCCCAGGATTCGGTGAAAAGAGATTTCTATGTTTGTTTAGTACCGCCATTATCTGGGTTTTATTTTCATCGGTTAGGTCGGGATTAATATGTGGTATACTCTCTTGGGATTCATTTGGTTAGGGACACATAGTAATCTCAAGACGTTTTATGCCATTGATGAAAAAAAGAGTCTCCAGTTGTGGTTTGCATGTCTTCTTCTTCCCACTTTTTCAGGAGATTAATATGATATACCTGGGTTTTCTTTGGCGTATGTGACATTTCCAGATGATACGTGACAGGGGTTAATCTTTCAAGTACTTTATAGGGACCTTGACATTTTGCTAACAAATTATTTTTTGTACTCGGTAAAAGAACCAATACCTTATCTCCTATACATAATTAACTTAACATTTTTCTAGTATTATAATATTTTTTTTTGTTTCTCCTGGGCTCCCTCTAACTGGATCCTAACATCTTCCCATACATACTATATATTGTCTTTCAGCTGTTGGGTGTATTCAAGTACATCTTTACATTCAGTTTCCTTCTCGTCCCACTGCTCAGCTTCCATTTCCAGGAGAGTTCTGGGTTGTCTGCCAAATACTAATTCAAAAGGGCTATATCCAGTTGAAGCCCGAACATGAGTGCGAATGGCATACAGGACCAACAGCAATTTCTTATCCCAATCTTTCCCTGAGTCCGATATCATTTTTTTAGGAGTGTTTTAATTGTTCGGTTATACCTCTCTACCAATCTCTCTGTCTGTGGATGATATACAGATATGCGAATATGTTTGACCCCAAGTAGTTGTCATATTTGTGACATAAGGTGGGACATAAAAGATGTACCCTGGTCTGTCAGAAGTTCCTTTGGAAATCCCACTCTGAAAAAAAAAAATGTTCATAGCATGTGCCACACTTTTAGTGGTCATGCTGGTAAGAGTAGGGGGGTGCCTTTGGGACCATCCTTGGATTAAAAAGTTGGCATTTGGGACATTGCGCACAAAATTTGCTTATGTTGGAGAATACTCCAGGCCAATAGAAACGACGTAGAAGATATTCTTCGGTTTTCTCTCGCCCATAATGTCCTCCCCCAACCTTACCATGTTCTAGATGGAGTACCTGTATTCGATATGGGGTGGGCACGATTAATTGATTTTTTTTTTTACATTATTTTGGTGAACAATCATATATAACAGTCCATTTTGTGCAAGAAAGTGAGAACCCACCTGACCCGTTGATTCTGTAACAGCAGAAGCCCAGGCGTGTTTTAATGCAGGATCTTCCCTTTGACATACGCTGAAAGGTGGTGGAGTCGGTAAGACAGTCTTCTCTGTGGGGAACAAAGGAAGAGGGTTGCAGAACATAGATTTGGTATTTTCTTTTTTCCTCTCTTTTCTCTTGTCTACTTAATTTCGTTTTTTAATGTGGGAGAAAGGGGCTTTCTTAAGCCACGGATCTATTTTGTTATCATCTTTTACGCTTTCAAGTAATTTATGGAAGTCATAATAGTCCGTTCCTATGATCAATTTCTCCACTAGATGAGGTACTATACCTACTCTAAAATTTTCCTCCCATCCTCTCCATTTTATACTAATCTCCGCTATCGGATATTGTTTACTGTCTCCATGTATACAACATATGGTCATGTTTCTCCCTGCCACCATTGATCATTAGACAGTAAGTCAGGCTTGACCACAGATTGACTACATCCAGAATTACCTAATGCCCTAATGGGGAAATTGTTTAGTGACATCCTTTTGATATACTGTGTTATCTTCCCTCCTGTACAGAAAACCCTGCCTCTAGTCACTCCTATTTCCATGGGTTTAGGCTTGGGTAACTTATGGGGACAGTTGCGTGCGATATGTCCCCATTCTGCACAGTGATAACACTGTGGGATTTGATTGAGTTCTTTTTCTGTAAAACGCAAACCTGGACCACCTTGTGGGTTATGCGATAGATGATGTTTTGGTATGGGACTGACGCATTTGGTTGTTATATTTGGTCCTGTAAGTGGGGTCACTCTAAAATACGGAGCTCTATGTTAAGCACATGCAAGCGCTGTAGCAGAGGTTGCTGTGACATTGAGGTGTTGTTTAATCCAGTTCTGTGTTTGTTTTGGGAGTGCTTCTAGGAACTGTTCCAATAGTATAATTTGTATATTTCTTCCTTTGAAGTACCCATGGGATTCAACCATTCCAGACCTAGATCTTGCACTCTATAGTAGAGGGCTCTAGGGTTTTACATAGGAGTCCATTTGTTTTTTCAAAATCGGTGTCAAACCCTACTTGTTCCAGAATAGCCTTCTTAATGTCCCCATATGGAGTTGTCCATCCTGGATTTACCGCCTGGTATGCGGCTTGTAGCGTACCAGTCAATAGGGGTGCCACATATTGTCCCCAACTGTCTTGTGGCCAGTTTGCTGATGTGGCAACCCGCTCGAAGCTAGTGAAGAAGGCATCCGGGTCTTCCCCTTCCTGGAACTTCTGTAAAACGGAACTAGGTACATTTGGGTGGACTCGTGTTGT
The DNA here is from genome assembly GCF_031143425.1 of Pleurodeles waltl. NCBI lineage: Eukaryota > Metazoa > Chordata > Amphibia > Caudata > Salamandridae > Pleurodeles > Pleurodeles waltl. The sequence continues at coordinate 478,483,856 of NC_090449.1, read as the reverse complement.
AGCTTTTGTATCAGTCAGTTTCTTTATCGCTGCCTCGAGGACCAATTCATTGTTCGCTATAATGGTGGCTTGACTTTTGAGGGCAGTCTGTAACGTCTCCCTATCGGTTCAGGCTTCCCTTAACTGCTCTTCCCATACTAATTGTAGATGTATTTGACCCTCAGCAAGTTGACTGATCATGTCCTCCAAGGTGTGTTTCTCCTCCATGGACCCTAACCTAATGTAAGGACAAAATTCCACTTCTAACACCAAAATGTTAACAGGGTGTTCTATGGAGGTATGTCACCAGGGAGGGTCTTATTTTTCTTTAGGCATCATACTTGATGAATTAGACTGACTCACGTAAGTTTGCTCTTCACAAAAAAAAAATATTTATTGGCATTTCTCCACAGTTTCTAATAGTGTCTCTCTCTAATAGTCCATTATGTGTTCGTATGGCCCTTTTTTCCCCTCTTTTTCCTCTTCTTCTTTATGTGTTTTTCCAATTAATCTCCCTTTTGGGTCTTCCAGACGGACCTCGCATTTACGACACCGTCCTAGAGGAGCATGAGGAGAAAGAACAGAAGCTATAGTGGCAAGAGGTAAGTGGTTTGCTCTGATGAGAGGTATATTTTATTTGATTGCTATCTATAACAGGGGGTAGGTGAGGGTCTAGTGACTTTAGTGATTCTTTAATATGTAGTTGTTTTTTTCTTTATTTTGTAGGGACCCTTCCCCTTCACCCCCTGTCACCATTCCCCACCTCGTTTTCCCTTTTCTAAATAATCTGGTGGCAGAGCCCTGTATACGATCACGTACCTGGGCTAACCACGTCCCTTCTGGGACGTGGCAGGCTGCTGGGTCCCAAAGTTGGGGTCCTGTGGCCTTAGTGGTTGGGTCTATCAGGCGCTTCTGGGCTCCGTCCTTTGGATTGCAGTCCAACGTGTCCCCTTCTTCTTCCTCTTCTAGGACGTGTTCCTCCCGTTCTCATGCGCTCCACTCTCCGGCTGGATCCGCGTCTTCCTCGGCACTGTAAGTGGCTTCCAGCTCTGTTTCTTGACTCTCTGTTTTCCCCCGAATTCTCTCGGCGTCTTCCTTCTGTGTGCGCAGGTTTCTGTATTGTCCCCCAGGGCACCGTTCTATCGGGCCCAGTTCTTCGTCTGTTCCGACAGGGCCCAATGCCCTGTTACAGGGTGATTAGCTATGCTCTACCAATCCACATAACATAACATTGCACTGAAGAGTAACTCTGTGTGTAGGGAACAGTTGATGACTTCTGTTCATTATATTTCACACAAGTTTGTTTGGTACTGCAGAAAAAGTTTTCAGCAGGGCAAAGATGCCTCTTACCAAATACTAAATATTGTAGGCAGCCTTGAGTTATTATACAGAATCGTCTCATCATGACAGCTTCTACTATACATTGAAGACTGTGTCCACCAGTAATTAAGTAAGCTATGTACACATGCTTGTTTTGCTCCAAAGATGGGCTACCTATAAACTTTTCACCACAGTATGAAGGCTGCAGGTAGCATAATCTTTAGCATATTCAAGAGTTGCTTATTTTAAGCGAATAGTGTATTTTTTGCCAAGTGTTGCATACAATATACAGTGTCCTTAGTTTTTAATACTCTGTGGTGTATTTCTTATAAGTGTTTCACTGGTTACAAACAGTCTTGTACAGGGTAAACTCTCTCCATACAGAGAATATTGTTTACAGTATCTACCTCTCCACTCATACAAACTTTTCTCAATGTAGGTTCTGTGACTATCAGGGGTTTGATACAGATAAAAGCTGTACGTAGTAGGGCATTCCTTTTGGAACAGACGCTCAGTATTTTTAGGGTCTTGGCTTTCTCTGAGCAGTTGTATACATATTGAACACCATGTGCAATGCAACCTGTGGTTGTTGGTAAATGTGAACTAGGCTAACCATGAAGTCAATCAATCAGTTTTTGTAAAGCACTGCTACTCACCTGTGAGGGTCTCAAGGTGCTGGGGGGCAGATGAGGTGGCCTCATCCTAAGAGCCATGTCTTGAGGTTCTTCCTGAAGATGGTGAGCAATGGCCTTTGAGGTGCATGGGGAGGTTGGTCCAGCTCTTTGCTGCGATGCAGGTATAGCATCGTCCTCTGACTGTGGTTTTACAAATGTGAGGGATGGTGGCCAGGGTCAGCTGGGCAGAGCAGAGGGATCTGGTAAGGTGTGGAAGGAGACGTGGTGGTTCAGGTAGGCTGGTCCTGCGTTGTGAATGGCCTTGTATGTGTGGGTGAATAGCTTGAAGGTGATTCATTTCTCGACCGGGAGCCAGTGGAGGGTCCTCAGGTGTTGGGAGATATGTTCTCGGCCTGGGAGGTCCAGGATGAGTCTGGTGACGGCGTTCTGCATGAGTAGTAGTTTTTGGATGTTTCTAGTCAAGCTGGCAGCATAGAGGGCATTGCCGTAGTCAGGTTTGCTTGTGACTAAGGCGAGGGTGACCGTCCTGCGGCAGTCTGCTGGGTTCCATCTGAAGATTTTCTGAAGTTTGCGGAGTGTGTGCCAGCAGGAGGAAACGAATGAGTTTACCTGGTGTGTCATGGATAGGGAGGAGTTGAGTATCATGCCTAGGTTACGGGCGTGCTCAGACTGTTCAGGGGGGGCGCTGAGGGCTGTGGGCCACCAGGAGTCTTCCCAAGCTGTGGTGGCTTTTTTCTGAAGACGATTAACTCAGTTTTGTTGGAGTTGAGCTTGAGGTAGCTTTCTCTCATCCAGGTGGCGACGGCTTCCATTACTAAGAGGAAGTTCTCTTTGGCCGTGTCCGGGTCTTCAGTGAGGGAAATGATGAGTTGTGTGTTATCAGCATATGACACGATGTTCATTCTGTGGCTTCTGACGATGGCTGCAAGGGGGCCATGTAAACGTTGAACAGTGTGGGACTCAGTGAGGATCCTTGGGAGACTCCGCAGTTGACTCTTGTGGGTCTGAATGTGTAGGGCGCAAGTCTGACTCTCCGAGTCCTCCCAGAGAGTAATGATGGATCCATTCCAGGGCTCTTCTGCGGATTCATATGTCGTGGAGTCTGTTGCATGGAGCGCTTTGGGAGACCATGTTGAAGGCTGCTGAGAGGTCGAGGAGTATAAGCTCTGCGGTGTGGCCGCGGTCTAGGAGTGAAGTGTATGGTATAGGGTCAATGTCCCTCACACATGCTTGCTACACATAAGGGAGTTGTATCTGTGATGGCATTAATGATGCTTCATATTCTTCTGAGCTATTTTGTACTTACATTCAGAGATCTAATGCTATAACCATTTATAGAGCAATATGTGCAAAAGAAGCTTGAGAGATGTCATCAATGATGTCATTTGAGACCTCATCAGTGATGTCATAAATTATGTCATAGCATGTCATGAGTGATGTAATATGTGAGGTCAAAAGCAGTGCATGGCGGTGGCACAAGTTATAGTTAGCTCTGCTAACAGTAAGTGGTGAATTTCTACAGCAGGGGGTTGGCTGTCTGTGGCCAACCCAACTGGAGGCAGCCAACACCCCTTAAGCAGTCAACCTTTCTTTTTTAACCCTGAATCGAAAGCTATAAATGTACCAACTGAGGAAGCAACCTGGAAACCATGACAATACACAAAATCAAATAACTGTCATGGCTACTGTGGTACACAGTGAAAATGAAACAGAAGCGGAATCCTCCCTGAGAACACCGGTATCGTCAGGAGCAACAAAATAACATCTCAGTGAGACCCATACACTGGTGTAACAATAGCCCTTGCGGTGCAGAGGGGCCGCCGAGCTCCAGGGGATCTAGCCAACACTATGCACAAGCAGCAGACCCCTGGCCTGAGAGCTTCTGACTGGGTCCTAAGTGTGGGGGGGTCCCCTCCTTGTATTTTGCAGGAGGGGTCCTTAAGCTTGATTACACCACTGAACCTATAGTCAAAACTATACAGAAACTGTACTAAAATTCACCGAACCATGGGAGCACCCCTTTGAAAAACAAGCACCCTGCTCTACTTTAGGAGAAAGCAGCCCAGTGACCATTAATGCTAGAATGTTGGATCCTGACACGCACATGGACGCTCTGATCGGTGACGATAATTCACCCTCACTGCAAGATCAAAGCAATTTGAAATTATCAAAACTCCAATGCAAGAGATTGCGAAAAAGGAAGAAACAGTGTTAAAAAAACACTCAGCCAGGACAGAACACAATGGTCACTTCAACCACTGCGAAACAATAATCTCTTCCTGATCTTTCAAAATCACGGCACCAAGCAGGCATCAACCCTGGGGTAATGTGGAAAAAACTAAATCTTGATAGAAAATCAAAACTTTGAAAAAATGGAAACGTGGTAGAGAACAACAAGCCTGAAAGAATGTCCCTGACAACTGCTACATCTGTGACTTAGGATACTAACAAAGAGAACAGCACTAAGATATGCAGCTCAAGGATCTACTGAACAGCCAACTTCCAATGTCTGGAAGAGCCTAAATCTGTCCAGGGAGCAGAAGACAAATCCTGTTAAAACAAGGTTACCATCAATACAAGTGTCGCATTAGTAGTTGACGACAGAGAAAAGCCCCTACAAAGCAGGTCCCAATTGAAACTTGTTGACCAAAAGGAATGCAGAAGAAACCCTCTGCTGCATTACACAATGGGTACAGATCAGCTGGTCAACCAATTTCAACTCAACGTCCCATGAGAGACAAGTTCTGTCTTCACCTAAAGGATATTACCAACCAACACACAATTGATGTGTCATCCGGACACAGCCCTCAATTAAATTATCGGAAAGAATGCACAAACCATTTCAGCACCAAGATCCAACGTAGCCATCACTCTGTTATTCCTTACACCAAAGCACTTCTCAAGTGGCAACAGCAACATATTAAACTGAGGCAATATACTAAGGTTATTGAAAAGCATCCCAGTGGTTACAGGATACCAAGTCGACAGGCATAGAATCCATCAGATTCATCACAAACATGGGGTCCGGGAACTTGCATATACCTGAAACAACCTTAGTCAGCTGACGTTCACAGGAAATAGCCAAAGTAGTATAATCGGCAAGCAAATCACATTTGGAGAACTAGGGCATTCTTATCAGAGGACAAGCAGAGGAAGCCTATTCACATATCTTGTTAATAAGGCCCACAACCATGTGGAGCATCATATCACCACAAACTCAGAAACGTCCACAAGCACACTTGATTCTGAAGAACCAGACAGGTAATAAATGGTCACATACTTCTGCAAGGGCAAATGACAATGGTGTTACAACCGAGGCAAATACTCAGTGGGAGCAATCTGACACTGACTGGAGCTGTTTGCCCCGGGCCCTCACAAACAAAATTACGGAATGGCTTAAAAAAGCAGGATGCACCGCCAATAGTGGAAATGAAAATGTAGCTGCTCTTCAAAGCTGTTCTTGGAATGTGAGTGGTTTAAAAAAACATATTGGAAACTGCTGCAGTAACCACCTTCTGGAGTATGCACTATACCATTTTATTGCAAGAGACATAGGCCCAAAAAAGCATGCCTCTGATCTATCTTACTGAATTCAATAATTATGCAGCTAAGTACACCACCATAGCTACCAAGTTTCCCAGATCCATGCATGATCTGCTGCTACAGTCCAGTTTTGTTTTTCCTTTGAATTCTGGAACTTGTGGTCCTGTCTTATAATGGAATAAACAAAACTACTGATCCCAGAATTCAAAGAAAAACCTGGACTAGAGCAGCACATCACACATGGGCCTGGGAAACTTGGCAGACCTGCACCAGAACGGGACATTAAGAGGGAGCTCTGACAACTTACATCTCAGTGGACCCAAAGGTCCAGGCAACACCGATGGAAATAACTCAACCCTGAATCTTTAGCAGTGAAATTGGAGGATTGGTGCAAGGAAGCATCCCACCCCTAATTATTGCGAACATATATGTTAATCAGGCATCATCTGAAAAACGCAAAGCAAGGCAGACCTACAATCAATACTTATGAGCTGCAAGCAGGAGCACAGTACTGATGAATTTATAATAACAGGTAACTTCATCGTAAATATTTTCAATAACAGGGATGTTGATGATTTTACCTTTGAGCAAGACCTTGTATTGCATATCCTGGATCGGGGTCACTGAAAGGATAATGGTTATAGTAAAAATAGCGCCTCCCTCCTCAGAGCCTGCTCAAGTATGGGATGTAGACTTCTAAACAGAAGATTCCAAGAGGACCAGCCACCTGCTAAAACAAGAATTACCCTTAAGACGAGCTTCACAATTGACTATACCATGACGTCTCTCAGCCGGATAACATCTCACAAGATCAATCTCCGACTAGAAAGTGATCACTGTCCCCAGCTAATATGCATAAGCACACTGACCAGCTTGCATTCAAAAGCGACAATGCTACTAGCCCCAGTGACATTAGAAAAACTGAGAAGGCTACAATTGAAAGGTCAAATTCCCCAAAAATTGCTGAGGAGTGCTCAGCTCTAACTCTCCAGAAAGCTTCTTAGGATTGCAGTCCTGTGCATAATTTGGAAGCTATTGTGGATAGGTTGTTACACAGATACTCAAACTCAGTTAACCCTCAACACTTCTAGGCAGCATTTTCCTCCCCAGCTCAAATTAGATTACAGTTTGACTTGTTAAGCAAAAGTACGCAACACAAGGCACCTTCGTCAAATTCTGTCGCAAATTGAGAACTGCAGAAGATAACACACTAGACCAGGGTTCTGCAAAATTGGTCCTGGAGAGCCGGGTCCATGCCAGATTTTTAGCATATCCACATTTAGAAAAATGTAGATTTCTGAAACATCTTTTTTCTAAATGTGGATTTGCTAAAAATCTGTCATGGACCCGGCTCTCCAGGACTGACTTTGCAGAACCCTGCACTAGACCAAAGGCTACGGGCAGAACTCAAAAATCACATGGCATTGCCCAAGCAGGGACTACATATGAGAATTTACAAATAAATGGGTTGTGGAACCTCCCAACGTCTTCATGTTTTCAAGAAACCCGTCTCCAAAAGCATGCCTGATCTATTCTTATTAGGGGATAATAACACATTTTCAAAATAAGCTTACTTATGATTTGTTGTGTACTCCTATAAACCTCGGCGCAGCCGGCATACTTAAGTTTTGGCTATTCCGCCCACATGAAAGTGAAACTAATGTGTCTGTGCCTGAGAGATTTTCCAACACTAGACTTGTGCCAAAAATTGTTTGCAACAGGAACAACTCTTTCAGAGGCTTCAACAAAGCCCTCTAACCTATCAGGCGTATTACTTGTATCTGTCCAGCATTCCTGACCGAGCATTGACACTTTTTGCGCCACTATTTGAAAGCATTGAACATGTCTGCAAGCTGTGATAGCATGTTTCCACAGGGAAATATAAGTCGAACCGTGCAGACATTGAGGTTTCTGACACGTCATGAAAAAAACTGCTCTAAAACTATACGATTCACATATTAATGGTATTGTGATTTATGAACCTTAAGCCAACTGAGCAACACTGCCGGTGATAACCAACACAATTAGTTCATAGACTTTTATAAGGGTCTTTGCTTTTGAATGTATTCTCAATTAATAATTTTATTGTGCATTTTATGCAATGGTTTCCAGTAACTAAACATAAATAAATAAAATTTAAATCTGGAAAAAAACATTAGAAAATGTGAGACCCAAAATTAAGAAAATCCTGGCAGCTTGTAGCGTAGTCGATCAAGGCAATAGACCTCCTTTTCGAAGGAACGGTTTCCAAGTTTATCTAATGCATCGCATGATATACCATTAGAAAATAATACAGAGAGGGCCCCAGGTAAATAAAGTGGGAGGCTTATGATAATGTTAATTAAACAAAAACTGGGAATCTGTGTACAACAGAGTGAAGACAGGCCAGGCAATCCAAAATGTCCTACATCATTACAAGATCACTGACCATAGTACAACACACTGCGCTCTTGCCTGTCTTGTGTTTGAGCCATCATGGACTCTTTTCTAGTGGCTCCTCACAGCTTGTACACTCAAGCCAGTCAGCACTGGTTGTTAAGAAATAACCTATATGCCAGCAAAGTTAGTCAAGCTGAAGCTCTGTAATCAGGTCTTTATTCAAAATAAACCATCATCAGGAGGGAAGATTTGGGCACCACTTGACTGTGGTCTATTTACAGTGAGCGATAGTAAACCATGATCACAGCCACCCGTGGCTCTGAACGAATCCCCAAGAATGTCTAATTCCTTAATTCTGTAATCATCCTCAGTGACGCCGGGCCTACTGCAGTAGACGACAATCAGAGAGGTCAGAAAAGGAGCTGGTGAGCAGCAATAGTGGCCTAGAGTGAGCATTAGCCCACCCCATTGGTTTCTCGCAGAGTTCCTGTTAACGTTACATCGGCAGCAGGAAGTGAAGAAGCATCTCCACTAAACGACAGTGAGACAACCAGAGATGACAGCCTCCACAACCCTAAAGATAAAGATTCTATTAACGCTACCTGAATAGCTGACACACAGTTTAGACCAGATTGGTCTTTTGTTATTTCTGTCTAACCTGGGAAAGGATTTGCTGTGCATTTCAGCGCCCTCTACTGCGAGTTTTACGCATCCACAATCCCAAGTCACTAGGCGCGCCATTTAGTGTAAATAAAAGGAAAACTGAGAGCACAGGCTCAGTTCCAGCAGACCTTTAGCCTGGGTTCCACATAATCCTTTTGTCCACTCTGTCACTTGGTAGTGAAAGGAGACTCACTTCAGACATTCGCCATCAAGAAGGCCATAACAGACCTGCACTCTCGGTATATCTGGGCTGCCTCAGATGATAAAGCAATTTAGCTTTGAAATTGGAAAATATCAACAAAAGGCGCACACTTCACTGTATGTTGACTCCCAAGGACAGTATTTCCTTTCTGAATGCAACTTCAGAACTACACACAGCCTGCAGTCAGAATGGAAGGCTGCTCGATAAATTAAAATGTTAACTTTAAAAAAGTTTTTTTTATTGAGATCCAAATTTGCATTAAATACATCAACATATGCCATTCCTATATCAAAACTAACATGACTGAGACAATACATTAGCACATCGTATTTCATTACAGCATACCTCAGCAAAGCAACAAATCTCCAAAAAATCAGCATCGTTTAATCAAGAAAACCTCCTACCCACCCAAGTAGTATAAGGGGATACATTCCATCAAACATTTTTGACAGGTGCCACGCCACGCCACGTGATGACGTAGGCAATGACGTGGGTGCCCTGCCCCGAGGTTGTCAATCAATTACCGTGCCTGTCATGTGTCTGTGTGACTGATAGCCCTAAGAGCCTGCGCCTGGTGTCTGTGTGTGCCCGGACATGTTCAGGCTGTCAAAGGGTTGTGAAAAATTACAGCCCTAACAGCTTGCGTAGTATGTGCACACCCACTTTTTCACGCTTAGACTGCATATAAGGCTCCCATAAGTGAGCAATTTAAGCATTGGAGTATCCTGATCAATAATAGCCCTTGATCGCCAATATGAAGAGATACAATCCCATCATCAGAAGGGCATCCTCCGAAAGCGGCATGACCCCTTTCGTTAGATATACCAACCACCCGCCCTTGGCATTGGACGAGGACATGCTGCCGGGCACCCCTAAAGATGCAGGTTTCACGGGGACCTCGACCACCGGTTTAAAAAGCCTACCCTCAAGGATGTGCCGATGTTGATATCACCTATTACAGGTGATGGTGGTGGGAGCGAAGCCTCGTGTAGCGGTGCAGAGGGTGGAAACAACCCCATAGACATGGAAGATCTTGAAGAGGCCATGCAGCAGGTCTTCAACAAAGGTGTCCATGAGGGCTGGCGGTCCTGGGTGTTGAGTAGGTTGCGGGTCTTGAGGCGCTACCAGGTCTGCTGGGGGCTGTTCCGTGTCGGGGGTATACAGAGTCAGTTTGTTTTTTTCAGCGTTCCACTGTTTGTAATACTGTTAAAAGTTTTGAAGGGCTCCTGTGTAAAGCCCCGCTTTGTTGTGTGGTTTTAAATCGGTTTGGTTCAATAGGGCTTTGATCTCAACATCGAGACGCTGCGTCTTGTTTCTGCATATGTCCCAGACATCGGTGGTAGAAGGGCCCAACTGTTCCAGCTGTTGGCACAAGGTACATTTTTGAAGTGTGCTCCATCAGGTCCTCAACAGGAGACCTGTAATTAGAGGTATAACTACACCCAGCAGCGCACCCTATAAAACCTCCAGATTGCTTGACCAGTTTCTTTTTAGAGCGGAGCAACGCCCTTTTATTGCTGAGCTTCTTAATAATGTGGTGCTTCTTCAACATGAGGAACTGGCTCGTTGATATCGGGACATTACCTTTTAGGGTGTTTAGGCCGATTTCTGAAATGAAAGCCACTAAATCGTCCGAAGCTGCGCACAGGATAGCCTTTCTTTACAGAGGGGTGGCTGTGACCAGCATTTTTAGGAGGTCTAAATTACGCAGTGGCTGCGCAGACATGGTTGCAACCTTATATTATAAGGTTTAGAGTGTAAATGTTATAAAAGTCTTTTTAATGGGTCTTTTTATAGGCTTTGGGGACTGTTTTAGGCTTGTGAGTGACTGGGAAGTCAGGTGGGAAAATACTGGAGCGTAGTCTGTAGTCTTCTAGAGTATTGGGTTTTAAATCTACCAGTAAGTAGCCGTTGGGTTTTGCGGTAGTATCGTTAAACGCTTCCATGAAAAACTGTGTGTTTCAGGGCTACATCTGTTCAGCTATAATTGATATCTGAAGCTTGTCGCAGTTTTTTTTAAATAAGACTCGGTATGAGGCGTGTAGAGTTATAGAACAACTGCTCTTACCCTTGTAAAACAAGTTCTGCACGATGTAGCATATGCTTAAATTACGATTATATGAATATTAAGTAAAAGCTCACTCGATCTCTGGGTGGTCCCCGTCTTCGCGCATGAGATTGTTCACAATGACCATGTTTACAAGGTGTTTAGGTAACAAATCGTTGTCGTTGAGATTACTTGGGATGCCTCCTATAAATTTGATGTGCGGGAACTTTCGGGATAGTTCAGTGTAAAGATCTTGCCTGCAGGAATAAAGCCATGCGATGTTGTTAGGGGTCTGAGATAAAACACCGGGAGCATTTTCTAACAGTTTCTTTATAAAATAACTTTTACAGCTATTTGAGGGACCTGCTAAAACACAGGAGAATAGGTGATGCAGCCTGGTGTCCATAGCAGCTGGGAGTTCGCCCCTATAATGTCTTTTAATAACTGTAGCAGTGTTTTCTAGTTCTCGGTCAGGACCCTTTTATCAAACACTACTCGCAGGGTTTTATACAATGGCTTTGTTGTAATTTCCCACCTTTGTTTGGACCTGACTATGCTAGGGTGATTTACGACTATTGCTTTATTATTTTCACGATTGCTTGATGCGTAGTACTCGTGCACCAGACCCTTCAGACTGTCAAACCGTATTGCTGACATTTGAAGTGATGCCTTAGACTTTCATGCAAACTTGTTGTTAGAGGTTTTGTAACTTTAGGTCTTGGGTCTGGAGGAGGTGTACTTGAATATGTACTCATCCTTTTCAAGCTCGCTGGTCAAATCCCCTGCATAATCACCTAGCGCAGGATCTTCATCACCCTCTTTACTCAAAAAATAACAGAGTCGGCGTTATGGTACAAACAAAGGTCCTGAAGCTTATCCAGCAACCTGTAAAGCTCTAGATGAGCGTGAGCGGTTGTGAAGCACGCTATGAAGATGTTTATATTGTTACACATTGTGGGGTACTCTTTGGCATATTTCCAGCAGAGAATGGCCATCTCATCATCGATAAATTTGCAACTGGAGACGTCGTAAGACGGGGCAAATAGATACTTAAAAAGATCGTCTGGATCTGTGATGATGGATGTGTTTGACAAGTCGGTATGCTGTGTGAATTTTCCCCATAAGGAATTGAGACAGAGCTTAGCTAACTGGCGTCTGGCGGGGTTAACCTTAATGAACGCCGGTCTCAGCGTAATACCCTCGTGACCAGTCAGGATACCCCGATGCCTCCTGTTTGTCTCTGAGAAACAAGTTGATGTACTCAGAAAAGAGTTGGGTTGTGGTGTATGAAAAGTGCCAAATTTCCAATATTTTACAGAGGCGGTACCCTTTCTCGAGGGCCGTTTGTACCTCGATGGTACACCTTGTCCCCTCCAGCAGCCTTTGCTCATCACTATGTCTACACTCGCTAGTCTGTTTACTTTCAGCGCATGTTCACCATAGGGGGAACATTAGCTTGCTGTAGACTCTGTACGGAAGCACCGGGAAGTAAAGCTTCCACAGAGCGTGGATTTGACACTTAACGAGACCAAAGTACTCGTCTAGGGACTTAAAGTTCCTATATATGATCCGAGGATGCCCCACTGGGTAGTAGCATCCCAAGGGGTATTCGCCGCCCTGCAACGCATGTTGAATGAAGATGTTCTCTTTCTCCGAGATTTAAACGACCCACTGAAAAGACGGGGTGGAGTAACGTTTCTGTTTACCGTTATCGAGGTCAGGCGGTACTAGAGCTATGGTTTTAGGTTTTAAAAACATGTGCTGATAAATCGATGTGCACCTGGAAGCCAGAGTAATGTTCTTAAATAAGTCTAGGTATTCCACAATTTCTTTCCTCTGATGGGATTTGGTTTTGATAATCCTGACCTGTTTCGTCATCTCCACCACAACGTCTCTGAAAAGATTGCACGCTTTTCGCAAGATCATTACATCCGCCTGACAGTAAGCTTTCAATTCTGTTTGAAAATGAAACTAATTTTCACGGTTTTCATTGTACCACTGTAGAAAGCTCTCTTTTTCACACAGCATCATGTACTCGACGCCGTAACTGTCAGGCGGAGGCATATGACCGCTGTAATTCTGATTAGCCCATGTGTTAAAAAAAGTGTGGGAAATAACCTTTACAGCCTTCAAAACCAAAGGCGTTTGGCAACTTGCTCAACTTCATGGGCAGAACATTCAAGGTGTCTATGAACCTAATTTTAAAAGGCACAACCTTTAACAGCATCAGTTTGGAGCCCTGGGTGATGAGCTCTGCGTCCATCTTTTCACAAATCATGTCCCGGAGAATAAAGAACGAGTTGTACGCTTTCGAGTTGTGAGCCAGAATGGTATGGTCATAGTATTTCGGCTTCATGAACATGTTGAGGAAATAGTTCATGCACGACCGGCCTTCAAACTCCCAGTTTTCATCTGCTGTTAGATGCTGAGAATAAATATAGTTAGGCTGGTGCACACCCATCTCCTGCGTACACTTTATATCGAATACGATATAGTCTTCTGTTTTTTTCTGGGAGGAGACTTCGAGCATGTAACACTTGTGTGCTGTTCTGGCTATAAAATGCGCTTTACACCTGAGACATTGCATACCTTTACAATCGTGGTTGGCAACCTTGTAGCCCCCGCAAGTCCGACAGTATGATTTACGGATGCATTGTGCAAGGCTGATGTGTACATTCTAGCAGTCTTGAGACCGACAAAACATCTTACATGTTGAGCAGTTTACCTTCTGAGCATCGTCGTCGACACACCCGTCCCTCTGACACATTTTACAGTGCATTTCACACTGGTGTCTGGTCTGGCTGTTGTATATGTGGTCGCAATGCTCGCACATGTACTTGGCTCCTAGAAAACCCTTCAGGTTCAAGAAACCGTAAAAGTGTTTTTCATGATGTAGCACATAAACTGTCTTGTTTTTCACACGCTCATCGTTAGTGAAGTACTTCCAAGAACCGCTGTGGTATAGAATTTTTACTGTAACAGCAAAATGGTTCTCAAAAAGTCCCAGGTCCCCAAAACCAGCCAGTCTGTTGGCGGTATTTGAAGCGCCTCGTGGGCTGCCGCCACTATAGACATAATGATGTTGTCTGGGGTGGCTCGGTCCACCAACAACTCCGTGATGCTCGCTGCCAGACACATATTGGTAGCTCCGGTGTTAAAGTCAAGCAACCATCGATATTTCTTGCCGATGATTTTACTGTACTTGATGCTCTTTAAGGTTCTGGAAGCACCGCCCTCACGACTCCTAACAATGAGGGGGATGATTCTGAAGGCCCATACGCCATTAATTCAGCCTTGCTCTGTAAAAGCTTAGACAGGTTTTTTTTAAACATCACAGCATTAAACACATCTCGAGAAGACCGTCTGGTGAACAGAGGACTGTTGAGACCCTGCCCCTGAAAACGTCGCTGGAAGAAATCGTTAGGCCCCACATTGTGTAACAATCGTTCTATGAGCATTTGTACAGCCTAGTGTATAGCTATAACACCCTGATCGGAGGAGTTTATATGGTCTAGGTTAACAAACCTAAACTCCTCATAATGCTCTGTAGCTTTAAACCGCTCTATGTTGCGACTATACCGTCTCACGCTCTCTAGAAACACTATATCGGAAGCCCCAGATGGGGATCTATGCTGCAGGGGGGACTCTCAGGAGGGCCATTTTGGGGAGTCTTACAGTTGTTTAGGGTACCTGTATTGTTTAACCTCCGCACAGCGCATATTCTGGCTTTCTTTAATATACTTAATAAAAGCTGGTGCTGTTTGGCGCTATCTGCCCACTTTTGCTTCTTACTGGCCCGTTGTGTAGATTGGGACTCTGGGGGGTTAAAAAAAACAGTGCCCCAGTGTGAACATCCTGGGGCTTCGGAGGCCTGAGAGTTGCTAAAAGACGTTTCAAAACTATGGTTTTGACCGTCGCTCCACCTTAAGCTACTTTCGGGGTATGTTGAAGCTGGTGACATTATTATTACCCTTGACACAGGGATGGGAGGGTCGTAAGCTCTTGGGGGTGTGGGAGGTGTCAACGGGTCTGGGAAACTTAATTAGTGATCGTAGTAACCTAGAGCCTCTGTGGTGTAGGCGTTGTAGGGACTGTGTACCGGTGTTTGCCCCTGTTCAAGGTCTGCACTGTGCGTGGCTGCTGCTGGGGTTTCAGAACTCTTTGGACCACCCGCCAGCTCTTTGAGAAGGTCAATACAGTGGGAATAAGGGTCCTGCTCTGCCTGGTCTGTTTCAGGATCACCACTCTCGGGCCCCTGATTGTTAGTTATACGCTATTTTGGGGGCACTACCCCAGGAATAACGCAGGTATTATCCGGCACCGGGCATGAACAAATATAGAGCCCCTGGTTCTGTGCGCTTGTCTCAATGGTAACGCTCTTTTTTAATGATAAGTCTAGAGGACCTGTTTGTACAACCTGTAGCGCCTATGTCTGCCTCCTATATTTCTGCGAAAGCTTGTTTACTTTTGGCGGTATGAAGGGTAGGAGACCCCCTTCAAGGGGTTTACATTGTCCTTGTTGATGTATGTCAGAGCTTGGTAGCGCACTCCCTTCAGAGTCCTTAGAGGGCACCTGAACTTTGGAACATGTAGGAGTGTTCAAAGGTCTGTGTGTTGGTATCCCATGGATAACGGTGTTGGTGCTGTATGATGTACCTGGCTCATTTAGAGCTGCGTCGCTCTCAACGGTAGCCGGTGCCCAGATGTTCTGAAGCTTCATGGTGATGTCCTTGAGCGGCGTCGCCGTTCGTTCACACTTATGCCAGCCCCATTCAGAGTTCTCTTGCACCGTCTCTGCGGTGAATACATAAAAGTACATATTAGAAAAATATGATTACCACCCCCTAGCCACATGCTCGCACTTCTAGCTTTTACAATACATTTTTACAGCCCTTACTACACGTATGAAGAGTAACCTGTTGAGAGCTAGAGATGTTAGGGTTCTTTGTGACTCTACAGTTGTGAAAAACATACCTGTTTTGCTTCTTAGAGGTGTTCCTTTCTTTGCGGATGGCCCTTCGCCAAGCCCCTTGGGCTTTCTTTTCTGACCCTTCTTTTTCACAATGGGTTCTACCTTTAACGGTCCTACGCGGTACAGGTACGCTTCCATGGCAACTGGAAAGGAGAAAAAAGACATCAGTACCGCATTTACAATATAATAACAGGGCTGGTTCCAATAGACTGTCTGAGGGTTTCAACCTATACTATTCTAATGCTGACATAACGTTAGCAACAAGTCTCTATTTTACTCACCTGCAAGAGTTGTAATAGGCGACACTGTGTTTACGGCATCTTGATCATCTAGGATTTTCTGAAGAGCATCCACAACCAACTGTACTTTGATGCTGTAACCTGTAAAAACATTTTAGAAAAATTACCAAATAAAACACCTAGGGTAAAACACGGGGGTTGACGCTGTGTCTCTAAGCTATAAAGCTCTAAATACTTGTACCTTGTTGGAAGGCTTCAGTTTGTTGAGATGTCCACGCTAGTTCTGGGATATCCTGCGTACAGAACAAACAAATTGACATTAAAATAATATCTAACGAGAGCCGCAGGTTTTAGGTCTCAGCACACTTTGACAACCCATCATTAATAAACACCCAGGCACTAGTCACGAGTAAAATAAGTTATAAACAATAATTGCACAGGGGCCTACACTGTTAAGTAAAACATTTTTAAAATAGAAACATCAAAATCCAGATGGGTCGTGTTACAACATTTGCGCAGAATTCCAAAATTTATTTTGACCGGCTCTAAACAGAGTTTACAGCCTAAAAGCATTACAGGGAGCGAGACACACCATTGAAAAAAAGACTATGAAAATTGAAAATGCCATCAAAACTTTTACACCAGTTCGCAAGTTGCAAGCATTAGCTAAAGTTGCAAAAGCGATATAATACATTATAAAAAGACCACATGCGCATTTCATATTAACACAGCACACCACTAATTAAATACTACAAGCGCGTGTTTCACACATAAATCTCTGTGACACCATCACTTTTCAACATGTGCACCTTACAGATATTAAAACAAATCAGTGGGGATGGGCAGTTTGAAAACTGAGCTGAATAAACACCACAAAACATCACGTTTGAACTATTTAGAAAAATGTTAAAAACACCCTTGTTACATTTCAGCTTATCACAATTTAACACTCGGTGAGCGCCCAATTGATAAACACTGTTTCACAAACAAGTCTCTGGGACAACATCACTTTTCAACATAGGCAATTTACACCTATTAAAACAAACCAGTGGACAGTTTGAAAACTGAGCAGAATAAAACACCACAAACATCAAGGGTTGAACTACTTTGAAAACTGTTAAAAAAGCACATTGTTACATTTGACATGATCAAACCTTAGCATTATAAGCCCTAAACAACATATTTTTATACATTTAGATGTTTACTGCATTAAAATACATGTTTGTGAAAGGTAGGGGCATATTAAAGACAGAAAACAGACACAATGGGCCACATTCTAATACTTAGGATTAGCGACATGCGTTTTCAATATTGTAACTCAACAACAGTTTACTAATATTACCCTAACCCATTTTAGGCTTAAAATATGGACAGTACATGAAACATAAACACACATTTCTCTGCAAAAATGTCTGTTATGCATCAGACCCTGGCTTCCCAGCATTAAAAACAAGTTAAAGGCCCAAACATCATTTAAAACAAGCTATTTAACTTCAACAGTGCAAGACTCTCTACAGAACAGGTACTGGCTGTATCGGCGGGGGTCCCCAATACCCATGCGTTTCTAAAATACCTGGGAGCAAACTACCTCTAGGGGAAAGGTATGGTTGGAGAAAGCAGGGACAGAGAGGTTAAGGGCAACCATCTGCACATGTTACCTGCAGGGTGGGTGGCAAGTGGTGCTTGCAAATGCATTAAAGAAGCCTGAGTATGCTTTAGGATTAGGCAGCTGTGTGTTTCAGAGAAGTGTGTACCCCTAGGGGAGCCAGCATCACTGGGGTTGAGGCGGTGACTCCCAAACCCCACCGCACTGCACTGCACCCATGTCCAACGTGGGGACCTGCGCCACGCTGGTACGACGCCAGTCCCCAGCGTTTTTTAAAATATATCGGGAGCCGGTGCCACATTAGGGTGAGGCGCCGGCTCCCAATATATTTTAAAAATCACTAAAGGACCGACGTCCCGATGTTTAGGCGCCGATCCCTAACAAATGAAAAAATATATTGCGAGTCCCCGCCATGTTAGGGTGAGGCGTCAGCTCCCCATATATTTTAAAAATCTCAGAGGGACCGACGTCCCGATGTTTAAGCACAGGTCCCTAACAAATTAAAAAAATATTCAAAGCCCCCGCCATGTTAGAGTGACGCGCTGGCTCCCAGACCCCATCACACAGCCCATACCGCACCATGGTACTTAGTATTGCTGGGGAACCCTAGACAGCCTAAGCACTCGAGCTCTAGCACCCCTTAACACAGCTCAGGACCGCATAACATTTGCCGTGGATTCAGATAAAAAAAGTGCAGAGGCCACCAGAAACACTACAGGACCCCTAAAAAAGCATCAGTGACCTCTCTAGGACCACCATCTCAAAAATCAAAGAATATCCTTGAGGATGTTACCAGCCACCCCACCACAAATCCTGCCATCACAGGGTGAGTACAACAAAACATTTTATGTTTTATTTATTTGTAAAATGCCTTAACCACCATTATATTTCACGTTTGGGGCAGGTATAGTATGTATAGGCAGCCTATTGCGCTAAACTTAAATATAAAATGTAAATATGACAGTTACCACCTCTGCGTCCACTTCACCTTCAATAAACCCACCACCCACTACCTCCCACAACCGACCCCCCCGTCGCAGCTGGAACAAGATCACCAACGACCGGCTGATCTCTGCCCTTGCCCAAGCCCCACCAGCTGCCTCCACTGACGCCGACTCAGCCGCCCGTAACGTCAGGCAATGGATCAAAGACTGCGCCAACACTCTCGCCCCGTTCAAAAAACCCGCTCACAACCACTCCATCAGTAAGGCCACCTGGAAAACCACGACCCCAGACCTCCAAACAGACCTGCTGTAAACTCGAGAGGAAGTGGTGCCAGGAAAAAACTCCAGCCACCCACACAGCCCTCAAGAATGCCATCCGCAAGCACCACCAGCTCATCCACCAAGAGATCCTCCTTCAAGGAATGCTTCGATAACAACGCACACAACAGCAAAGAGCTCTTCAACATCGTAAAGAAACTCGCCAACCCCAGCTCCAGCACCAACGACATTCCACCTTCGCAAGACCTCTGCAACTCCCTCGCCACCTTCTTTCACCGCAATATCTCCGACATCCACAACAGCTTAAACAACATGACCTTACCAGCAGCCACCAATACCTCCGACTCATCACCCCCCAACCACACCAACCTTCTGCTCTCCTGGACACACATCAACGACGCTGACATCATCAAAGTAATGAACACCATTCATTCCGGCTCTCCATCCGACCCCTGCCTGCACTACATCTACAACAAAGCAAGCTCCATCGTCGCCCCCCAAATCTGTTTGATCATCAGTCGCTCCTTCAAGACCGCCACCTTCCTGGAAAACTGGAAGCACGCCGAGATCAACACCTTACTCAAGAAACCCAAGGTGGACCCCAAGGACCTAAAAAACTAACGGCCCATCTACCCGGCTCCCGTTCCCGGCAAAGGTACTCGAGAAGATCATCAACAGGCAACTGTCCCACCACCTGGAGGAAAACAACACTCTGGACCCATCTCAATCCGGCTTTCGCAGCAATCACAGCACCGAGACCGCCCTCTTCGCAGCAACCAATGACATCCGGGCCCTCCTGGACAAAGGCGAAACAGCAGCCCTCATCCTCCTGGACCTGTCGGCTGCCTTTGACACCGCCTGCCACTGAGCACACGCCTCCACGACGCAGAGATCTGCAACATGGCCCTCGAATGGATCACCTCCTTCCTCACCAACAGAACACAGAGAGTCCGCCTCACACCATTCCTATCTGAAGCCACCAAGACCATCTGTGGCGTACCACAGGGCTCCTCCCTCAGCCCGACACTTTTCAACGTCTACATGGCACTGCTCGCCAAAATTGTCCAATACCACAAACTCAAATCATCTCCTACGCTGAGAACACCCAGCGGATCCTCTCCCGCCACTGCTAAAAATAACTTTCACGAGGGAATGAAGGCAGTGGCCAACTGGATGAAGAACAGTCGACTTATACGTAACTCAGATAAGACAGAGGTCCTCATCTTCGCCTCACCCCCTCCGCTTGGGACGCCTCCTGATGGCCGCCCTCACTGGGAGCCGCACTAACGCCCATCAACCAGGCCCGCAACCTAGGTTTCATCCTTGACTCATCGCTTTCCATGACCCAGCAAGTCAACGCCATTTCGTCCTCCTGCTTCAACACCCTTCTCATGCTCAGCAAAATCTACAGGTGGATCCCCACCGAAACCAGAAGGATGGTTACCCAGGCCCTCGTCAGCAGCAGACTGGACTACGGCAATGCCCTGTATGCAGGAACCACAGCAGTTCTCCAGGAAAGACTGCAATGAATACAGAACGCCTCTGCACGCCTCATCCTCAACATCCCTCGCCACAGCCACATCACAGCCCACCTGAGAAATCTACACTGGCTTCCCATCAACAAAAGGATCAAATTAAAACTCCTAACCCACGCCCACAAAGCACTCCACAACGCCAGACCAGCATACCTCAACAATCGTCTCACCTTCTGCACCCCGAAACACCATCTCCGCTCCACCGATCACGCCCTCACCTCCAGCCCACGCATCCATAGGACAACATCCGGCGGCAGAACCTTCTCCTACCTCGCGGCCAAGACCTGGAACACCCTCCCCATCCACCTATGACAGACCAAGGACCTACTGACCTTCAGGAGACTCCTCAAGACCTGGCTGTTCGAGCAGTAGCAGCTCCTCCCCCCCCTAAAAGCGCCTTGAGACCCTCACGGGTGAGTAGCGTGCTCTACAAATACTATGATTGATTGATTGACTTACCTTCAGTAGTTGTTGTTCTCCCCCTGCATTCGGGGGTGCGTCCTTCTGGATCATGTTAGATGTCTTGGGATAGGATCCTGGAATAACTTTGCGCTGGGTACAACTCCAAATTGGTGGGGACTTAAAATTGTCCAAGATGGGTCTGTGTACAGGGTTACTGAGGGTTTTTCTATACCTGTGACAACTGTTAATTATACACATATATTGCTTTAGAGAACAATGGTATGTGTTCACATTGTGTTTTATAGCCCATTTGTACACTGGGACCTGCTAACCATACAGTGGGAATAGTGATGCCTGTCCGAGATTGTCAACAGATCAAACGGTGTCTTGTGACAGCCCTCACAATCTCTGGTCATGAATTCCAACCTTCCTTGGCATTTTGACAGTTCTGGGACCCTTGAGATTCGTTTGTGTAGGCTTGATGCTTTGACATAGGCCCTCGTTATGACCCTGGCGGTGAGTGATAAAGTGGCGGTAATACCGCTAACAGGCTGGTGATAATTACCGTCAAATTATGATCATGGCGGAGGTAACTCCCATAGACAGCCAATGTACCACACCAACTGCCAGGGCGTTAACACCACTGACCATGGCGGTAGCCAACAACAGCCAGGCAGAAGACAAAGTACTGCCACCATATTTTTACCCTGCAATCCGCCAGGATTTCCTGGGCGGTACCAACGCCGTCAAAAGCCTGGTGGAAACACATCACTGAAGAGCAAAGACTCACCATCGGAGACACAAGGAAGAACAACGCCACCATGGAGCCGGATGCTCATCTACATTATGTTCCACCTGGAACACCAACACCGACGAAGATGATGACGGTGTACACAGCTGCCTAGCACACAAGGGAGGGAGGGAGGAAAACAAGAGTGGCACACATGTGCACAACACACACACACACCATACACACTACCAGCTGCAGACGAAAAACAATGGCACACAATACATAGCAGAATAATGCGAGGACAACAAGAATGCAGTAATGAGACTGTATTGATATAAACAGCTACCAAATGAACCAATTGTACGAAAAACAGATATGTACAAATGTACACAAAGGGCCAATGCCCAGTCCAAAGTACTAAGGGCCCACATGGCCACAGGGCACAGTCAAAGGCCCAACTTGAATCCTAACTTCATCCGGATAGAACCCTGCAGGGGCATCAGTTTGCAAGTGGGCAGGCACCTCAGGGGCTGGGGGGGCTCCTCAGCCGAATACGGGAATAAGCCCACTGGTTCTGGAGGGGGCTCCATGCCCATTTCTCTTTGCTGGGGAGTGCAAGGCCACAGTCTCTCAGGTGGGTGACTTTCCCACTGGTTCTGGAGGGGGCTCCATGCCCATTATCCTTTGCTGGGGAGTGCAAGACCACAGTCTTTCAGGTGGGTGACTTTCCCACTGGTTCTGGAGGGGGCTTCATGCCCATTTCTCTTTGCTGGGGAGTGCAAGGCCACAGTCTCTCAGGTGGGTGACTTTCCCACTGGCTCTGGAGGGGGAAACATGCCCATTGCTCTGTCCTGGGGAGTGCAAGCCCACAGTCTCTCAGGTGGATGACCTCCCCCCTGGTTCTGGAGGGGGCTCCAGGTCCATTTCTCTTTGCTGGGGAGTGTAAGACCACAGTCTCTCAGGTGGGTGACTTTCCCACTGGTTCTGGAGGGGGTTCCATGCCCATTTCTCTTTGCTGGGAAGTGCAAGGCCACTGTCTCTCAGGTGGGGAACATGTCCACTGCTTCTGGAGTGGGGCCCTTGTACAGCAGTCCCTTGAGGGTGGCTTACATGGCTTCCACTAGTTGTGATGGCTGCAGTGTGTCATCTGGAGGTGAAGGCTGACAATGTCAGCAGGTGAAGATGCCTATTCGGCAGCCTCTGCTGGAGGTGAGGGCTGCACTGTGTTGGCAGGTGGAAGTTCTTCCTGGGCAGACTCTGCTGGAGGTGAGGGCTGCACTTCCTTAGCTGATAGTGAGGTCCCTGTGACCACTGGTGGTGGCGCTGGTGGTGTCACCCTGATAGCCTCTGCTGGAGATGTGGGCTGCACTTTGTTGGCAGGTGGAGGTGCCTCCTGGGCAGCCTCTACTGGAGGTGAGGGCTGCACCGTGTTAGCAGGTGGAGGTGCCTCCTGGGCAGCCTCTGCTGGAGGTGAGGGATGCATTTAGCTGGCAGTGAGATCCCTGTGACCCCTGGTGCTGGTAGTGTCACCCTGACAGCCTCCGCTGGTATTGAGGGCTTATTCCCCTTCATGGCAGAAGGCATTGAATCCTTACCCTTCCTGGCAGTGGTTGAGGGCTTCTTCCCCTTCATGGCAGGATGTGAGGGCTCCTTAGCCTTCCTTGCAGGAGTCAAGGGCTTCTTCCCCTTCATGGCAGGAGGTGCGGGCTCCTTCCCCTTCATGGCAGGAAGTGTTGGATCCTTAACCTTCCTGGCTGGTGGAGTGGGATTCTTCATTGACTTGCCATCACGAATAGGTGGTGCCACCACTGTCCGCGTGAACTGTTTAGCTGAGGTGCTGGCCTGGGTCATTGGGGCCCTGCTCTTATGGGCAGGACGGAGGGGGAGGACAGAGGTCAAGCTGGGCAAGGAAAAGCTTCTTAGGGACGGTGGGGCGGGATGAGGGAGGAGGGATGTAAGTGGAGGCTGAGGGAGTGGTTGTTGGAGGTGTATGTCTGCTGGACTTGGGTGCAGGTGCATGGGCAGTGTGCTGATGTGAGGTGGATGGCTGTTGGGTGTGTGAGTGCTTGCGTTTGTGTCCTTTAGGAGGGGGGACAGACAGGGTGGGAGAGGACACAGGGGACAAGTGCATGGATGTTGTGGAGGTCTCTGCTGTGTGGTGTGTGTGCTGCTTGGTGTGGTGATGCTGGTGGTGGATGTTCATGCAGTGCATGCAGGTGTGAGTGTAGATGTGACTGTGAGGGAGGTGAAGGAGGAGGGGGAGACAGTGGAGGCAGAGGATGTGGTTGTGTCTGCAACTGTCTGGTGTTTGAGTGAGTGCTTGTGAAGTGTGGTGCCTCTGTTTGACTGTGCCACTCTTGTGTGTTGTCTTGTGTGCATGCTCGTCTGTATGTGTGCATAGGATGGGTTGGAGTTGACGAGACTGGGAAGTAGTAGTTGGAGGGGGGACGGTAGCAACATGGACAATGGCTGCCATCAAAGAGGAGGCCAGAGCCTGAATCGATCTGTTGGGCTGCCAATCCAGCGTGGATGCCCTCCAGGAATGCATTGCATTGCTGCATCTGGGATGCCAGCCCATGGATGACATTCACAATGGTTGACTGCCATGAGGTCAATAGCCTCCTCATTCAGGGCAGCAAGGCTCACTGGAGCAGGGCCTGAGGTTCCTGGGGCAAAGGATATGCCCACCCTCCTAGGTGAGTGGGGACGGGCAACTCGGAGGGCGGTGCTGGTATGGGGGTGGTGGCTGTACCTGCAGCTGGGGTGGTCACAGAGGTGTCCGCCACCTCCCTCCGTCCCACTGGTTCCCTCGGCGTTGGTGGACATTGCCTCCAGGATCCTGTGGGATGCAGTTCCCTCTGTCGCCGGTGCCCCTGCTCCTCCTCCAGATGATGCTAATGCACACATGGACAGGATGACAGATGACAAAAAGGGGGGGGAGAGAGAAAGAAAACACTGGGTCAATTACTGGACCAACACCACAGTTGGCATACACAGCACCGTCACACAAAGGGGTCAGGCTAGAGCACTATGCATTGCACTGCTAGTGATTTGGCTAGATGCCACGGTAAGATTAGGGCCACACATCACCAACTGCACCCCTCCTGGGACCCACAAAGCCCTGACTGACATGGAATGCTAACAAGCTAGGTTACCTGTATTTGCCATACACCCATTGCCCTTGAGCTGGATCACGCTGCAATGTCTGGCCTGGCCTTAGGGACACCCACTAACTCACACTCCCCACCCAGATCCCATGCCACCTGCCAAATATTGTAGTAATGCCCACTGTACTCACCCCCTTGTGGCTGCTGTGATACCCTCAAGTGCCCATCCAGCTCTGAGTAGGCCACTGCCAGTATGCGGGCCATCAGGGGGCTTAGGTTCCAACGGGCACCTCTTCCTCGTTGGGAGGCCATCCCCAGCTGGCCCTCCGTGGTCTTCCGTGCCCAACATCTCAGGTCCTCCCACCGTTTCCGACAGTGGGTGCTCCACCTACCATAGACCCCCAGGGTCCGCACGTCCTTGGCAATGGCCACTGCCAGTATGGGGGCCATCAGGGTGCTCAGGTTCTGACGGGCACCCCTTCCTCGTTGGGAGGCCATCCCCAGCTGGCCCTCCGCGGACTTCCGTGCCCAGCGTCTCAGGTCCTCCCACTGTTTCCGACAGTGGGTGCTCCACCTGCCATAGACCTCCAGGGTCCGCACGTCCTTGGCGATGGCACGCCATAATCCCTTTTTTTGATGGGCGCTGACCTGCAGAGATAATACAGACAGGAGGACACCATTACACATACAATGCAGCCTGTCACACATATGGCCCACCAATCCTGTTTCCGTCACCACTGGCACACACATCAGCCGATGCACACCATGTACACCACCACAAGACATTCCCCCCACCGATGACACGATGCTTGCACACACATCTCCATGCATCCGTCCCACATGCATTATGCCCAAGGTGTACTCGCCTGTTGGTGTGGAGGCCCATACAGCAGTCCGTACTGGGGTAGGACCTATCCACCAAACGCTCCAACTCCTCCGAAGTGAAGGCAGGGGCTCTTTCCCCTGTCACACGGGCCATGATATGTTCCAGGCACAGGTCACAGCAGCACACGCAGTGTAGGTGTTCTCTTGTTGAAGGTCAGGAAATATGTGAGGAATCAGATGGAAAATGGCGGTCACTTCTGCGCCGGTGTACACCGTCACCGTCGGCGCAGATTCCCATTGGCCACTGTACTCCATAGAGCCCCATATTATCCAATGAGGAATTTCACAGAGGTGCAAGACTGCCTTCTGCCACGACGGCCCACGTCAGCCCGGTTACCTCACTTTCACCTGTCCCTACCTACAGGACTGGCGGTCGCCATTTCATGGTGGCAGACAACAGTCATATAAACCTTAACTGCGTCACAGCCTAGATTAGCACATACCTCACCATTCCCACTGTCCCATCACATAAATGCACTATGTACACTGAGGTTGGGGTTCCATTGTTAAAATTGTGACAGCCTACTCATTCTTGTGTCCCTTAGATACCTACAGCTGCGGATAAATAGGAGGAGGAGACATACCCCCGTGCACAGACCCCTTGTGGACTTGGCTACACTGGAGGACAGGCACATTATACTCACCTATGGACTGGACAGGGCCACAATCACGGAGCTGTGTGCCCAATTGGAGCCTGACCTGATATCTGCTATCCGTCATCCGACTAGGATCCCCCTTCTTGTGCAAGTGCTATCAGTGCTCCATTTCCTGGCAACTGCTTCTTTCCAAGTGACAATGGGCTTGGCAGCAGGAATGTCACAGCCAATGTTCTCAATTGTGCTGTCAAGAGTTTTTTGTCTGCCCTGGTGAAACTTATGTCCAGCTACATAGCTTTCCCCCAGGTAGTAGATCTGGCCACTTTGAAGGCCGGATTCTATGCAATGGGACGTATACCCAATATTGTTGGGGCCATTGACGGTACACATATTGCGTTAGTCCCCCCCCCCACCAGAATGAACAGGTGTTCTAGAATCGGAAGAGTTTCCACTCACGGAATGTGCAAATGGTGTGCCTGGCGGACCAGTACATCTCCCACGTCAATGCTAAGTATCCTGGGTCGGTGCATGTCGCCTTTGTTCTGAGGAATAGCAGCATCCCAAATGTGATGGCCCAACTACAGAGGCACAGGGTGTGGCTAATAGGTGAGCCATGGTCCCCACCCACTGTATGTTAGTGTATGCCTTCAGGTGTCATCCCCAAATCATTGTGTGAGGCTAAATGTTGTCCCTCAATACTTGAAGGTGACTCTGGCTACCCAAAGCTATTGTGGCTGCTAACCCCTGTGAGGAATGCCAAGACAGGGGTTGAGGAACGTTATAATGAGGCACAAGGGCGAACCAGAAGGATCGAGAGGACCTTCGTCCTCTTGAAGGCCAGGTTCAGGGGCCTCCATCTGAAAGGTGGATTCCTGTGCTACTCACCCCGGAAGGTCTGCCAGATAGTAGTGGCATGCTGCATGTTGCACAACTTGGCCCTCAGGCAGCATGCACCTTTTCTGCAGGAGGAGGAGACTGGAGATGCCCCTGTGGCAGCAGTAGACCCTGAGGACAGTGAGGATGAGGAGGCAGAGGATGAGGATGAGGACAACCCAACATCAGTTATACGTCAATACTTCCAATGACACACAGGTGAGACAGTGCAACAGACCATTCCTCTTACTATTGATGTTTTCTGTGTGGCTGTAGCATGATGGCATTAACTTCCATTGCATCTCAACTTACTGTCACCTATGGCTTGTCATTTTACAGATATGTTGGTGAGATAACAACTGTGTACTGATGTGATGAGTACAGACAGCTACAGGTCATTATTTCTATGCTCTCACAGTGTTCAGATCATTTGTACTAAATGTTACTATTTCCATAAATGCACATTTTCAACACAAAATAGTATTAGTCAAGTTGTGTTCAAGGGTGTTTATTGTAGTGCTATGAAATTGAGGGAAAAGTGCAATGGAATGGGGTGATGATGGTGGAAAGTCCAGGGTATTGTGCCAGTCTGTTTGTAGCACAGGTGCAGTGTCCAAGGGGTGACAGGAAGGGGAGCAAAGGCAGTTCATATTGGACAAGGTGACAGTGTGGGACACAAGGGGGACAATCAGGTAAGTCTCATTTCCTGGCAGTGGTCTTGGCAAGAGTCTCTGGCTTCTGTCTGGGTTGCAGGGAATGTTTGGGGGGTGGTTGACTTCTGCAGGGGAAGGCGTGCTGGTGGCCTGTGGGTCCAGTGGCGCGGGGCCTCCTGCCCACTAGCTGCAGCGGAAGTGGAGGGCTGGGGGTCCACTGGTGTGGTGTTGCTTCCCTCATGATGTTGGCCATGTCTGCTAGCACCCCTGCTATGGAGATCAAGGTGGTGTTGATGGCCTGCAAGTCCTCCCTGGTCCCCTGATACTGTTCTCCTGCACGTTGTCAGGGATCTGACCCATTGTGTCCTGGGAATGTTGGTAGGCTCCCAGGATCTCAGTGAGTGCCTCCTGGAGAGTCGGTTCCCTGGGCCTGTCCTCCCTCTGGTGCACAGCGGGCCTCCCAGTGTCCCTGTTGGCCTGTGCCTCTGTCCCCTGAACGGTGTGCCCACTGCCACTGACCCCAGGTCCCTGATTGTCTTGGGTGAGGTTTGGCCTGGAGTCCCTGTACAGGTGGGCACACTGCTGATTGACGTGTCCTGGGGACAGAGGTGTGGGTACGCTGGGTGGGTGCTGTCGTGTTGGATACTGATGGGGGAGGCTCTGTGGTGGACTGTGAGTGGGCTTGGGTGACCGACTGTTCAGTTGGCCCTTGATGGGCCAGGTTGTTGGTCCAGATCCTGAAGTCCAGAGTTACTGTCATCACTGGGAGCATCTTCTGTTGGGGGACTGGATAGTCATGGCACCCCCTATCTGCTGGGATTGGCTGGGGCACCTGTGGGATGTAAGTGATGTATTATGCTTCATGTTTGTGACATATTGTACATCCCATGCTTCCCCTCTATCATTGCTGTTGCCCTGCCACCTTTGATTGTGTATGGTGATATATTGTGGGATTGTTAGTTTCCCTATGCTGTGCATGCTTTAGTGATTGCTGTCCATGCAGGGCTGGGAGGGCTGTCCATGCATTGGTATAGCATGCAGGGCTTGGCCTTGGGGTTAGTCATATGTGTAGGTGCAGTATGTGGGATGGAGTGCAGTGATGAGTGAGGATGAGGGGGTGTGATGGCATGCAGATATGGGGGGTGATAAGTGGTAAATGTTGACTTATCAGTGTCCAGTCCTCTTGCTACTCCAGCGAGTCCCTCAGGATGCAGTAATGCCAAGACTTGCTCCTCCCATGCTCTGAGCTGTGGGGGAGGGAGTGGGGGTCCACCACCAGTCCTCTGTACGGCGAGCTGGTGCCTTGCTGCCACAGAATGCACCTTCCCCTTTAGGTCATTCCACCTCTTCCTGATGTCGTCCCTTGTTCGTGGGTGCTGTCCCACGGCATTGACCCCGTCCACAATTCTCCGCCAGAGCCCCATATTCCTTGCTTTGGATATTTGCTGCACCTGTGCTCCAAATAGCTGTGGCTCTACCCTGATAATTTCCTCCACCATGACCCTTAACTCCTCATCAGTGAAACAGGGGTGCCTTAGTGGGGACATGGGTGTTGGCTGGTGTGTGTTGGTGAGAGTGTGTTGAGTACTGTGGTGGATTGTGTGATCAGGGGTGCGTGAGGGATGTATGGGTGTATGTGGTGTGTGTATCTAGTTGTCTCTGTGCTGTTTGTGTCAATCCCTGGCAGTAATTGTTGTTTGTAAAGGGTTGTGGGTAATGCAGGTGTGTGTTTTATGGTGCAGTGGATGGGTGTGTGTAGTATGCGTATGAGTGTCAGGTGTGTGTTTTTAGTATTGGCCAATGTAGTGTTGTTTTGTATGTGGGTGCCCATTCTGAGTGCAGCGATATGTACCGCCAATGGTTTACCACCATTAAATGTCCGCCGTAGTGATTCGTGGGTCATAATGTGGTGGGCATTGTTCTGTTGGCGTAACGGTATGGGTGTTGGTTCTGACACTTTAGCACTGACCTTTAGGATGGCGGATTTGTGTAGGTGGCTGTATTCTGTCAGATTGGTGTGTGTGTGTCATAATATGGGGAACAGATATTCGCTCCGGCGGCAGTATGTTGGCAGCCGTCACTGTGGCGGTAAGCGGGATTTACCGCCAATGTCATAATGAGGGCTAGTCTCTGATTTAAAGCTCCCTCCGGTATTGTGTTGGTTGCATCTGTTTACACTAGGCTTTCAAGGGGACCATTCATTTTAAACGTTTTCAGCTTGACAGCGTTGAATGTGTCTGAAATTGTGGGTCTGATTTACAGATTGCTTCTGCATTCTGTTTGTTGCAGCTGTTTGCAGGGTGATTTCACAATCCACAGTTGTCTATGACTCTGCCCTTTCCTAACTCTGTGTTACTTACGACACATGGCTGGAAGCTTTGACAGGTTTGTGGATTTTGTTTTATGGGGTCCTTTTAAAACATCCCACTACTTTTTTTTTTTTTAAACTCCTACTGTCAGTCCCCACCTCCATGTAAGTCAGACATGAGGCACCCTGCCCAATTACACACACCCTTTGCTCTGCTGAGATAGCCAGCACAGCTCATAACATGCCCCAGCAAGCTCCTGTTAGACTCACACATTGCACAACATTTTAGGGCTTTAATTTTACACATACCTTAACACGCCCAGACACACTGTGATAGATCCACACACACAGCGCAAGCTGTTAGGGTTGTAATTTTTTCACAACCCTTTGACAGCCTGAACATGGCCGGGCACACACAGACACCAGGCACAGGCTCTTAGGGCTATCAATCACACAGCCACAGACACATTACAGGCACAGTGATTGATTGACAACCTCGGGGCAGGGCACCAACGTCATTGCCTACGTCATCACAGGGCGTGGCACCTGTCAAAAAAGTTTTATGGAAGGTATCCCCTTATACTACTCACCCACTCTACCCCCTTCTTCAAAAACCTACAGATCTTTCATAAAGCCCCCCCAAATTTTTGTGAATCTCTTTGTCTCCCCACATCGTAGCACATATAGCCGCTCCTTATTTCTCACTTGCTTCATTTTTATTACCCATTCCTCTACAATGGGGATCAGCTGTGTTTGCCTCCTTTGAAATAATAAAGATCTAGCTACTGCTATCACTTCATATAAAAGTTTTATAAATCTCCCAGCTATTTTTTTAGAGGG
This sequence comes from Pleurodeles waltl, assembly GCF_031143425.1. Classification (NCBI taxonomy): domain Eukaryota; kingdom Metazoa; phylum Chordata; class Amphibia; order Caudata; family Salamandridae; genus Pleurodeles; species Pleurodeles waltl. Next base: position 478,453,119 of record NC_090449.1, on the reverse strand, counting down.
GTTATACCCCAGAACTATCCACCAAATACTAGGGACTATTTCAATCCGCTAGGCCGTCTCTAGGTACTTAAATATCCCAGAATTCTTGAATAGGGGCACACATTCCCGTTACATGTGTCTAATTAGCAGCATCCCCTGTATTGCATCAAAGACAGTGCTAAGACCAGCTAGAATTAACCTGAACTACTTGCTGACGTAGACCATTCTCTGCCAATTAGCTCCTCTCAGAACATTAAAATTCAATATGTTAATTTCCTTCCACATCCCATTTTCTGATAGCTTTCGAGCAAAGATCTGGGCCCTTGGGCCCTGCGAGACACCTTTTCCATTCTCCCGCTCACTTATAGCCTGAGGATACCCCCAGCTCGGTTACCACTCTCTGAGTTTCCCGAATCCACTCACAGTTAAGGTTACTCAGTACATTAAGCATTCCTCCGTAGGAGCCCAGGAGCAGGAAATCACTTTGCACTACTTTCCCAATTTCCACAAAAATCTTCTACCTATTACCAGACAACAAATCTGCCACTTTACAAAATCCGTCACTCTCCTATCTTTTAACTTCTTCAGAATCCAAAAGAGTGCCAGACTCCACCACCAGTTCTGCAAGAGAAGTAAAAGCGTTAATATAAGGGATTGTGTATCTCGGATAGAGAGCTGCCCGCTTCCGAAAAAAACACTGTAAACTCTTCTAACAAACTTTGGTGATTTTGTTAGTCTTACCACATCACAAATCCCGTACTCCTCAAAAACCAAATCCACAAAATCCTGCTGAAAAAGGATACCATGTCACAACTGTGAATTAAATCTAGACATGCTGTACAAAATACACAAAATAATAGGGGGTCATTCTGACCCTGGCGGTCACCGACCGCCAGGGCCAACGACCGCGGAAGCACCGCCAACAGGCTGGCGGTGCTTCCTGGGCCATTCTGACCGTGGCGGTAAAGCCGCGGTCAGAAAAGGGGAACCGGCGGTTTCCCGCCGGTTTACCCCTGGCCCAGGGAATCCTCCATGGCGGCGCTGCTTGCAGCGCCGCCATGGGGATTCCGACCCCCTTCCCGCCATCCTGGTCCTGGCGGTTTTTACCGCCAGGAACAGGATGGCGGGAACGGGTGTCCTGGGGCCCCTGGGGGCCCCTGCACTGCCCATGCCACTGGCATGGGCAGTGCAGGGGCCCCCTAACAGGGCCCCACAAAGATTTTCAGTGTCTGCTTTTCAGACACTGAAAATCGCAACGGGTGCCACTGCACCCGTCGCACCCCAGCAACTCCGCCGGCTCCATTCGGAGCCGGCTTCATCGTTGCTGGGTCTTTCCCGCTGGGCCGGCGGGCGGCCTTTTGCCGGTCGCCCGCCGGCCCAGCGGGAAAGCCAGAATGACCGCCGCGGTCTTTTGACCGCGGTGCGTTCATTCGGCTGTTCCCGCCAGGCGGGCGGCGGGTTGGAATGACCGCCATAGTCTTTAACATTGGGAAGTGCCAAACCGCACTTCTTCAATTCCTTGTATTAAGTGGTGAATGCTATTTGAGGAGTCTTATTTTGAGAGATAAAAGATGTAAACATAGACTCTACTTTCTTAAAAGAGGGTGCAGTTAAAAAACATGGGATAGCTGAAAACAGGAAATTAAATAAACACAAAAATTGACATTTTAATCAAAGCCACCCTGTCTAAAATAGTTAAGGGAAGCGATTTCCACTGTGCAAACATAGCTTGTATTTTGGAAAGCAAAGGGTCAAATTTAAGATCATATAGGTCTTCGATCCTTGAAAAATATCTAATCCCCAAAATCTCTCTTGGGCTGAGCATTAACACAAGAAGCAATTTCGGAAAGTAATCTATCCAAGCGACACATGCGTAATATAATTTCAGGTTTTTTTCTTGTTGATTCTAAAGCCCCCCAATTCTTCAAATTGCAAAAACGTCACAAAGGATTTTTCCTGAGAGCTTTTATTACTGTTGAGAATTAACATAATATCATTGGCATATAGCTTAATCTTCCCCATCTGCTTAATGGGCGGGTGAATGTTCGTATTCTCTTATTGCAATTACTAACAGCTCTATAAAAAATGCGAACAAATTGGCGAGAGGGGGTAGCCCTGCCGGGTCCCTCAACAAACTTGTAATTTACCCGCCTTTGCAGTATTTATTATAATATTTGCTTCAGAATTCCGATATATCCTATGAACCAACCCTGTGATCTGGGAAGGCACCCCAATTTTAGTTAAGATGTCAAATAATGTTTCCCAGACCATGAGGTCAAAGGCCTTTTCAGCATCCAATAAAAGGAGAACAGCTGGGATACTATTAACAGAGAAATAATCCAGCACTTCAACTAGATAATGTATGTTTGTAGCCAACTGACCACCGGCAATGAAACCATTCTGATCATAGTGAATTAATTTAGCTGCAATTCAGTTACCGGAATAGCCAAAAGCTTCATAATTATTTTGTCATCAGAATTTAATAAGTTAATTGGAGGGTACAAATTTGGATCTTCCCCATCATTACCCTTTTTTTTTTAAACTGACCACATTGCCTTCACGAAACGACATAGGGATAACGCCCCCATTCCGCATTGTGTCAGCAACCAATAAAAGGTGGTCTGCCAATGCTTTAAGATGGGTTTTAAAAAATTCAGCTGGAAGGCCATCAGGACTACAAATTTTCCCATTTGGGAGGTGTTTAACCACTATCAATTCATCCTTGGAAACAGAGAGAGGAATAGTTCAAATATCTTCTTTAGATGAAGTACGAACAGCAAGCCCTGCCAAAAATACCTCAAATGCTTCTTGATCCACCATTTGGTTCTGACAATATATCTTCATATAATGTTCTAACATAATAGCTTTCTTATGTTTTGCATACATTACCCCCAGAGGCTGGGCATTTCAGAGTGTGGATCACATTGCTAGCAGACTACTCGTGTGCCTGCCATGCTAGGAGCCTCCCCGTAAAATTACTTTCCTCGTACACTTTCTGCATATAGGCATGATTTGCCACCTTGCACCTGATATAATAAAGTTAGCTTAAGGCCAGCTGGGCCTTATCTAACGCTTTATTTGCTCTGGAAGGGAGCTTCAAATATTTATTTAAGCTGTCATGAACACTCTTTTCCGGAGTCTGGTTTCGGTGCTTATTACTCCAAATATTAGCAGTATCATTTGCTGTCACAAGCCCTCATATATATATATATATAAATATATATATATATATATGCTTTAAAAGCATCCCACACTACACGTGGAGAGGCCAGCCTGTGATTTTGACTAAAGAAGTCCCTGATCTCTTCTTCGCACATCTGAAACCATCCTTCTTCCTAGAGGTACTGTTTGTTAAAGGTCCACTGCCTATCTCGGGCCTATCTCGCTTCCACAATACCTCCAGCACTAGTATTGCATATTATGTAAAACCATTAGGAAGTACCCGTTGGCCCTTAAAACTCAGGGTTCTTGAAAGTAGAAAATAATCTGAGACACGCTACAAAATCTACTAGAAACCCATGTATACTCTATCTTAGTAGGAAAGTATTCACTCCAGGGGTCAATAAGTGTTCTTTGATAATTCTGCAGTACTTTTGCAACTCTAGGTTTCAACTGTTTCTTCTTTTTTACAGAGGATTCTATACTGGGGTCCTGGAGAAAGTTGAAATCCCCACCCCCGATGATCTCCCTGGGAACTTGTAATAAAGACTGAAAGAGCTCCTCATAAGGCCCGAGTTAGCTTCTACAGGGGCGTAAAAAACATACAACTGTGAGTTGTCTAGAAAGAACCAAGCAGTTCACCCAGCCCCAATGTCCATTTTGATCACAAGCAAAGTCAAGCACTTCAGCCTTAAGCCGTTTGGCCAAAAATATTGCTGTACCTCGATGTGACGCTTGGGCAGTCGAAAACCCCCTATAATCTGCCCAGTTTTTAAATATAGAAAATTTCAAAAACTTTTTGGCTGTAATATGGGTCTCTTGCAATAGCACTACTGGAGGATTCTCAGCTCTAACCCATGCCTTTATTGCACCCCTCTTCCTCTTGTTGTTAAGGCCATTAGTGTTCAGGGAGACCACTTTCGATAGGCAGTTAGACCTTGACTTCAAACCCTTAGTCAGTACAATTAATAATTGTCCTCACTTTGCCTCTAAATGTCATAACAAAAGCTGTCCCAAAGGGTTACAAACATGCTTAAAGGTGCCACTTATGCAGAAAGTAGTTTCAGTGCAACAAGGAGGCCTACAGACCAGCCTTAACGTGAATAAAAAGTGCAATTGTTACATAAAGTGCCATTCAATCCATCCATTGCCCAGAGTCTGCCCCTCTCCCTCCCCCTACCACCTTAAGTGCATGTATCTAGATCCAGCCCCATGACTGACCGGCTAAGTGCCTGTTAAAGTGCATATAGTACCTTTTATCCATCTCGATCTTATGGCTTAAATCTCTCCTGCCCATGACTGAACCAGAGCATCCCACCTATCAACCGATATTGGTGACTGTCACATAAAGAACTTTCACTTCCCAATCTTCCATGCAAGTATCTATCGCAGATATTCAGCTTTTGGATCTCAAAAATGTTTTTTCAGAATCTCACCCTGCCCCTCAACCACCATCACAGTCTGCGCATCCTCACCCTCCTTACCTCCGTGTGACCTGTAGCTGAGGCCCCACCTGCTGAGAGACTCAAGGAACACTCCCCTCCCTCACAATGCCCTATGCCCCTCCCTGACCCAAACCAACGCCAACTCTCCAACCTCCACCCCCTCATTCCCTTGAAAAAGGCGCATTGATATGGTGCCCAAGACAGATTCCAAATGGAAGGTAGATGGAAAGCGCTCCCAGAGTCTATCAGAGAGATCAAAGGACTGGCTTCTCTCTTTAGGATGTTCAAGGACACGTTTTTAAATTGTTCTTATATGCATACACCCCTAATTAAAATTACAACATTTGAAATTAGCTTACGATCAATCAACATTGACGTACTTGCTCCCAAAATGTCTTAGCCTGTTCAACAGACTGAAAAATATATGGATGGCCTTTGTAAATAACTTTACGTTTTGACTGCTGTATTATACAAACTGTTACACCATAGCCGTTAAAACTATCAATCATGGCCTTCAGTTCCTTTATGCGTTGTGCTGCCATAGTAGACATTTCAGAGAATACTTTGAAGGAAAAATTGTTCGCTCTATGCTATACTCTGCCTTTAATGGCACTAGATAATATACGTTCATTCACCCTGAAGTTGCCAAAATTCACCAGAATAGTTTGTGGATGTTGAAAATTAGGGTTTTGGCTAAGTGGTACTCAATGTGCTCTAGAAATAGTAAGAGACACTGCTCTGGAAGCCATATTGGGGCACATGTACTTATTAATAAGCTCAATTACCACTGCTGTTACACTAGTGCCATTTTCTCGACCTTCTGGGAGACCAATAAAGCGAAGGTTCGTCTTCTGTGATCAATTCTCAAGATCATCTAGCTTCCACTGCAGATTAACGAGCTCAGCCTGCAGCTTCGAGGAAGCGGGATCCATCTTTTGTTTAAAATCTCCCAGGTCTGAAATTCTTTGTTCTGCTTGGTTAACCCGGGCAGTTAGAAGTTGCATACTGGTGTTGAGCAGTTCAAGCTGCTTGCTCATTCTCTTATGCACCTCCATCTGGGAAATTTTCATCTCATGAATTTCACTCAGAATTTGATGCAAAAGAGTTTCCACTGCAGGCGAGGATGGTGAAGTTGAAGTCATTCTTTGCCTCAAAAGCCCTTAGATCATATGTGAAGAAATTACATTAGGGAGAACATTTGTTCATCTATCTTCTGTCTGAAGCTGGTCTGAATTACTAATGATAGGGACGATTGTTCTTTATAGGATGTTACCGATGAATGGATTATGTCGGCAGCACACATCATCTATTTGGTGTAGAGGAGGGCTACCACTTCACTCGTGAATGACTGGCTTTTCTACCAGTTGATCCTGTTGGACTGGCTGGGCCTGTGTGTCCTTACTGCTGGGATTGAAATTGGGAATGGCAAATATGGGATAAGTAGGCATGGCCCCTAATGATCTTTACCCATCTACAGGGTTATGGACGCAGTTGTCTGACACAGACCTTTGCTCCTTCACTACTGGAATCTGGTGGCTTGCATATCCAAGCCTCTCCAAATCTACAGATGCTGAGGGATCTTTACTGCTAGAGTCCCACTGCTGTGCCAAAGATGGCCTTGCAGACTTCCTATCCATTATGGCCCCAGACATTTCTGGTATCGCAATTGTTTGGTGGTTGTTTGTCCCAAAACGTACATCCTCAGATGGCATCTTTTGAGAAATTACCTTTGAACTGGCAGGGCTGATTAGACTGGCAGTGTTGTTCATAATTTTATAATTTGAAGGCTTTTATAGGGCTGTTGATGGTTTTGTGGCCCAATGTTTAGAACCCTTTGATGGTTTACCAGCAGGATGGGACCAAAGCGAGGTATCACAAGTAAGTCTCTTCATTTCACTTGTTATTTATCTCTGCTTGCCAAATATTTCACTTGCCACTACCAAAGTTTGGATAAAATAGAAGGACGTATTAGCAAGGAGGAAAGAGAACAAAGCTTGGGAAGTGACAAACCGCATTCATAACTACATGGACCGCTTCCGTAGCGTCCTGTGCTGGTTACGGCTTATAGAGTCCCCTATTGGGTCCTCCAAACTGCTGAAATTGACTCATATGGTGGATAAAAGCTCATATGCAGGTTCTAATGCACAAAATAAACACACCCCGAAGCCAGCATAGTGATTATAATGACCCCCTCTGGTATTGACGTGGGTGACTGATATTTAAGGTAGGAATCACTTATTTTGTTCCAGTCTCTGGTACAGAGGCTGATATACATTCTGATGCGGTTAGCGCAAGTCCTCAGGGCACAAATTGTCCTACTGTCTTACTGTATAATACATAAAATGTTAGTAGTATAAGGGGATACCTTCCATCAAACTTTTGACAGGTGCCCCTCCCCGTGATGACGTAGGCAATGACATGGGTCCCACTGCCCCATTGACGTAGACAATGACATAGGTGTAGGTGAGTCACGAGGGTTGTGACATCAGGGGGTCACGTGTTAGTCATGTGCCATGGTCCTAGCCCCTGTGTCTAGATCTATGGGCTGTGTAAAATGAGGACCCTGCTGGTGTGCAACCTGTTTTTAGCCCAAGAGGACAGGTCTGGACATGTCAGACATTCAGGTCCAAGTGGCTTCCTGTGGGCCTCTTCACAGGGTGGAGCATTGGGAGTGTAAGGCCAAACCTCCACACTGCTGGCTAATGCAAAAAGAGGGGATGGGCTGCAATGTGCCTCCTCAGAGGGAGGAACGGTGGAATACAGAGCCAACACGCACCCACCCTCCCAAGAGCCTTGCATAACCTAGAGGGAATGTCCGATGGTGACCGTTTAAAAAATAAAAATAAAAAAGAATCTTGAAGCCCAGGCACAGAAACAGCAAAGCAGGGTGTATATGAACATAGAGCGTGACCTTTAAAAACACAAGTCACAGTTACCTATGCCGGGTTAGCTGTGTGTAAGGGGGAGATAAGTAAGGCCAACCGGCCACGTGGGGGTCTTCAGGCCGATACGTAGTTTGTAGAGGAAGTGCTGACCACCACCCCTAGTATCTTATCTGGCCCAGTTGTTAATGCTTACGTCAAACAGCAAGCTTTCAACCTAGGTTTTTTGGCAAGTCAGAATGAGCCATGGCTGTCTTCAGACAGATATGTAGTTTTCTAGAGGATTTGCTGCCCCCCACCCATAGTATCTTATCTGACCTGCTTGTTACTGCCTAGGTCAAACAGTGAACTTTCAACCTCTGTTTTTCAAGTCAGAGTGACTCATACATGATAACAGATGTCAACGTGGAAAATGGTAGCCCCCCTGTTGTAGTGTTATGAAAGTGTAACCATTATTATTTAATTGCGCGCATAGAACCATCCTTCTGGGGACTTGAACAGCCGCTACCATCCTTGTGAGGACCTACTCCATGAGTACAATTAGTGATTGTATATAATCAAATTACAAGCTTAAATGTTCATTGTATTTGCAACATACACAAATAACAATAATCTATTCATATATAAGATGGATATTGCTAATAATGTGTCAGAAAATATCATATATCATGTTTACAGATAGGTCCTTAGCACTGCATTTAGCCAATTTTGACATACTCAAATAACACCTAAAGGAATGAACAGATGGATTAAAGCAACCTGGTCAAGTGGAAACCAGAGTTGTTTATTTTCATTTTTGCCAATCTAGCTATTATATCACATCTTCCTAGAAATGATATGTAAAGTTTGTGCCTACAAAGCGAATGTGTGTTATGATCACTGCATAGGGATGGTGTTTGATGATGGCCATAGAGGTGGTATGTGAACCCAGTAGCACCATAGTTTTACAGATATAGGTTGTCATTGCAACCCTGGCGGTCGGTGTTAAAGTGGCGGTAAAACCGCCAACAGGCCGGCGGTAAAAAAAATGGAATTACGACCGTGGCGGAAACCGCCAACATAGACAGCCACTTTAACACTCCGACAGCCACGGCGGTACAAAAAAACACCGCGGCGGTAACTGCCAACAGACAAGCAGAGGACAATGTACCGCCCACAGAATTACAACAGTCCAATCCGCCACCTTTTCCGGGGCGGATTCCCCGCGAACAAAAACACAGCAGAAACAGGACTTGGAAGGGAAAACTCTCACCTCTACACACCCCAGAAGGAACCAGAACGCCATGGAACCGGAACTTCAGATACTCCCAGCCTTTATCTTCCTGCTCCTCTACCAAGAGCACAAACGCCAGCGGCGAAGACCATGGTGAGTACTGCACCTACGATACAGGGGAGGGGAGAGGGGAAAAACTGTGACACGCAACTCGCAAAACCCCAACCCCCACCCTCACCCACGACAACACACACACTAATACAGCATGATACATTACAGTTACACTCCCCCACCCCCCCTGGAACAATGCAAGGACAAAAGGAAATGAGTTGAATAATTGTTATATATTCAATTACATTAATCAAAAATATTTACATTTATATACATTTACACTATAAACAATTATATACACCAAGAACACAAGTCCAAGGGATTCCACCATCATAGTCCGTGGACCACTGGGCCCAAAAGGCATGGGCGAGGCCCACACTCAATACCTGAACAAGACGGAGAGAACAATGCTGGGGCATCAGATAGAAATAAAACAGGCACCTCAGGGGGAAGGGAAGGGGGGCACCTCAGCCGGATGAGTGCACGACGCCAGATCCACGAGGGGGCGCCATGCCTACTGTTCAATCCTGGGGAGTGCAAAGCTACAGTCTCTCAAGTCTTTACAGTGGGTTGGTTGCCCACTGTTCAATCCTGGGAAGTGCAAAGCCACAGTCTCTCAAGTCTCTACAGTGGGTGGGTTGCCCACTGTTCAATCCTGGGGAGTGCAAAGCCACAGTCTCGCAAGTCTCTACAGTGGGTGGGTTGCCCACTGTTCAATCCTGGGGAGTGCAAAGCCACAGTCTCTCAAGTGGATAACAGTCTCCACTGGTTCTGGAGGGGGCTTGGTGTCCAGAGTGCTTCATCCTGCCAAGGACAGAGGTAGTGGATGTAACTCTCTACTGGTTCTGGAGGGGGCTTGGTGCCCAGAGTGCTTCATCCTGCCCGTGGCAGCCTCAGTAGCGTTGTAATCATTGGCACTCACTGTCCTGCGGTGGTGCTGGCGGCAGGGTCCTGGGCAGCGGGGCTGCTGGCGGCAGGGTCCTGGGCAGCGGGGCTGCTGGAGGTCTTGTCCTGGGCAGCAGGGCTGCTGGTGGCGGTCTTGTCCTGGGCAGCAGGGCTGCTGGCGGTCTTGTCCGCCGTGCTGATCTTCCCAGACTTGCTGGTTTTACTGTGCCCCTTCCCCACCTTGGATGGTGTCGCAGCTGTCTCCACACTCCCAACCGTACCCCTGGGAGCGGCTTTGGTGGCTGATTTCTTTCCCCTCTACCGCTGGGCAGTGGCCAACTTTTTATGCTTCACAGTTGGGGGACTGTCTGTGCTCTGGCTCCTTGCCACACTGGCTGCCCTGCTGCCTGGTGCACTCCAGAATCCGGTGACTACTGGCACCACTGGTCCTGCCGATGTTGTGGCTGAGGTGCTGGGTTGGAACCTGGAGAGTCAGGCCCTAGGAGACTGAAGGGGTGGGGGAGGTGAGGGAAAGAGGTCAAGGTTGGCCAGGAAACGTTTCTTAGGAACACTGGGACGGGTAGCTGGAGTGGGTTTGGGAGTGGAGGAAGAGGTAGTGGTTGTAGGAGGTGTACGTTTGGTGACTTTGGGTGAAGGTGCATGGGCTGGAGGCTGTCGTGAGGTGGATGGCTGTTGGGTGGATGCGTGGCTGCGTTTGTGTACCTTGGGAGGTGGCCTCACAGACACACTGGGAGAGGACACAGGGGAGTGAATGATAGTAGGGGTGGTGACTGCAAGTGAGCGGGGTGTGGTGGTGGGTGTGCTGGTGATGGACGTAGTGGCTGAGGATGTAGTGCATGCAGGTGTGAGTGGAGACGAGACAGGGAGGGAGGAGGGAGACGAGGAGGAGGGGGACACAGTGGAGGCAGTGGATGTTGGTGTGTCTGCATGTGTGTGATGCTTGCGTGAGTGCCTGTGGGATGTGTGGTGCTTATGTTTTCCAGAGCTTCCCTTGTGTGTTGAGGTGTGTGCATGCTGGTCTGATGGTGTGCTTGCGATAGGCTGAGGTACAGGGGTGTGGGTCTGGGTGGAGGAAGTTGGAGGGGGAGGCTAGAGAGAGGGACAATGGCTGCCATCAGTGCTGAGGCCAGAATCTGAAAAGCTCGCTGAAGGGCTCCCTGACCAGAGTGAATGCCCTCCAGGTATGCATTGGTTTGTTGCAACTGCCTCTCTACACCCTGGATGGCATTCAAAATGGTAGACTGCCCAACAGTGAGGGACCTGAGGAGGTCAATGGCCTCCTCACTGAGGGCAGCAGGGCTGACAGGGGCAGGGGCTGAGGTGCCTGGGGCGAAGGTGGTGCCCACCCTCCTGGGTGAACAGGCATGGGGCTAACGCTGAAGGGCTGCTAGGAGGGCGGTGCTGGTGGGGGGGGTTGGTGGCTGTACCTGTAGATGCGGGGGGCACAGATGGGCCCACCACCGCAAGGTAGCTCCCATCAGAGGAGGAGTCCGTATCGCTGGTGTCAGCTCCTGTCCCCGCCGTCGAGCTCCCCTTGCCCTCCATCCCACTGGTGAATTCAGACTCCGTAGTGCCGCCCTCCAGGGCCATGTGGGATGCTGCTCCCTCCTGCTCCGGTGCCACTGCTCCTCCGCCTGATGATGCTAATGCACACAAGAACAGGGAGACCACAAAAGGGGGGGGGGAGACAGAAGAAAGACATGTTGAGTGCATGCAATACCGCTACCGTTGGCGGACACGACAGACACTACGCCGCGCACTTGGGGTCCACTATTCAATCCCAGGGACATGGGTTACAAGGCGATGCCCAATTTCTGCACACATGGATGTCACAGGAGCCTGATTAGGTGTAGTTGGCACTGTACACAGGTGGGGTGGGGTGCCACAGGGCCTGCCTCAAGAAGGGTCCTTGCCTCCTAAACTCGCCCTGGCCTAGGGGAACCCACAGCCCACCTCCCCCACCCAGACACCTACAATGCGTGCTGAATCAGCAGAATTAGAGTGTACTCACCCCCTTGTGTCTGCTGTGATGCCCTCAAGCGCACATCCAACTCCGGGTACGCCACCGCCAGGATCCTGAACATCAGGCAGGTCATGGTGTGACGGGCACCCCTCCCACGTTGGGAGGCCATCCCCAGCTGGGCCTCCGCCGTCTTCTTGCTCCAGCGGCAAATGTCCTCCCATCTTTTCCCGCAGTGGGTGCTCCGTCTGTGGTAGACCCCCAGGGTCCGGACTTCCTTGGCTATGGCACGCCAAATGTCCTTCTTCTGGTGGGCCCAGACCTACAAGAATTATACATGGGAAAAAGAGAAGTAATTACCATCTGCACCGTCACACTCATTGGCCCGCATCCCTACCCTTGCCATGACGCACATGCACTCACCATCGTTTCATGCACGCCTCATTCTCCATCCTATCTTTCATCCACCCTACTCCACAGAGGCATTGCCCATACAGCATGCTCACAGTGTACTTACCTGTTTGTCTGGAGGACCGTAGAGTAGCGTGTACTGAGGGAGGACCCCATCCACGAGTTTCTCCTCCGTGCTGAAGGCAGGCGCCCTTTCTGCAGACACACAAGCCATGGTCTCTTTCAGACTGAGGTCACAGCAGCACTTGCAGTGTAGGTCCTCTTCCTGTCGAAGATCAGGTATCAAGTGATTGAACAGATAGAAAATGGCGGTCACGTCCGCGGCGGTGCGTACCGTCACCGCCGGTGTAAATCGTCAGTGGCTCCTGGGACCCATAAGGTCCAATGTTAACCAATGCAGGATTGCGCCGCGGTCTTCGACCGCCTACCGCAACGGTGTACAAAGCCAGCGCAGTTACCTCACATCCCCCTGTCCCACATTACAGGTCAGGCAGCCGCCATTTCAGGGGCTCACATGGCATTATTTCGGACGGCGTCACACATATCTAGGCCTTGCCTAAACACTCATACATGCATATTTCGATTTGCTAATATTTTCAGAGTAAGCTGTGTTTACCTACCTCAGAGTTGGTTGACTCTCTGCTCGCTGTTCTCCTCCTTAGGCACCATCCGCTGGGGCATGTGAGGAGATGGCGGCATCCTCCGGTGTACAGACCGCTGGTGGACCTGTCGACAATGGAGGAGCGACATGTGATCATCACCTACAGGCTTGATTGTGCCACAATCCAGGAACTGTGTGCCCAGTTGGAGCCAGACCTGATGTCAGCTATCTGCCATCCCACAGGAATCGCCCCTCAAGTGCAGGTGCTGTCAGTACTCCATTTCCTAGCAAGTGGGACTTTTCAAACAACAGTGGCCATAGCATCAGGAATGTCCCCGGCTCTGTTTTCCAACATGTTGTCCAGAGTGTTGTCTGCCCTGCTGAAACACATGCGGAGCTACATCGTTTTCCCTCAGGTGGAGGATTTGCCTACAGTGAAAGGTGATTTCTATGCCCTGGGACATAACCCCAGCATCATAGGTGCCATGGAGAGGACACATGTGGCCTTGGTACCCCCCTGCAGGAGTGAACAGGTGTACAGAAACCGGAAGAGTTACCATTCCATGAATGTGCAGATGGTGTGTTTGGCAGACCAGTACATCTCCCATGTTAATGCAAAATTCCCTGGCTCAGTGCATGACGCTTACATCCTGCGGAATAGCAGCATCCCTTATGTGATGGGGCAACTCCAGAGGCACCGGGTGTGGCTATTAGGTGAGGACATGGACCCAATACAGGTGGAATAGTTGTCTGGGTCTGTGGATGTCCCTATGAGTTAGTGTGTGACTAGCACTTGTCCCTCGCCATTTGCAGGTGACTCTGGTTACCCCAACCTGTCATGGCTACTGACCCCAGTGAGGAATCCCAGGACAAGGGCAGAGGAGCGCTACAATGAGGGCCATGGGCGAACTAGGAGGATTATAGAGCGGACCTTCGGCCTCCTGAAGGCCAGGTTCTGGTGCCTCCATATGACTGGTGGTTCCCTATTCTACTCACCAAAGAAGGTATGCCAGATCATCGTGACCTGCTGTATGCTTCACAACTTGGCTTTGCGATGACAGGTGCCTTTTCTGCAGGAGGATGGTCCAGATGGAGGTGTTGTGGCAGCTGTGGACAGTGAAGACGAGGAAGCAGAAGGAGAGGACATCGACAACGGGAACACGGTGATCGTGCAATACTTCCAGTGAGACACAAGTAAGAAGACACCATTGCCTGCTACATCTGATTTACATCTACTACCTCTCTACTGTCTGTCATTTTCACCCAGTGTATGGTCACTGAGTTGTCACTTTCCCTTACGATTTCACAGATGTGGGTCCCACTGTGTGACATCTGCTTTGTTTCCTCATGGACTAGAGCTGTGTGACATAAGTATGTTGACATTACATTTGAAAGAGCATTTTGCCACTGTAATTGCTAATACACTATTTCAAAATCACAGACTCCTGGTTGTTTTGTGCTTTAAGGGTGTTTATTTAAGTGCTCAATATTGGAGGGGGTTGTAAAATGGTGAGGGGTGATGGTGGAGGAATGTCCATGGCAGAGTCCAGTCTATTAGTCTCACAGGTGCATTGTCCAAAGGGGCATAGGAAGTGGAGCTGGGGCAGTTTAAGGATGGACATGGTGACAAGGTGGGACAAAAGGGTGACAATCAGGGTGGTCTCATTTCTTGGCGGGGGTCTTGTCATCGTTCTCTGTCTTTGTCCTGGATCTCAGTGACCGTTTGCGGGGTGGTTCTCCCTCTGCAGGGGGTGGGGTGCTGGTGTGGCGGTCCTGTGGCGGTGCCTCCTGTCCACTAGCGCCGGCGGACGTGGTGGGCAGTTCATCGTCCAGGCTAGTGTCAGGGGCCCCTTGTTGTGCCACAGTGTCCCTCCTGGTGTTGACGAGTTCCTTCAGCACCCCTACAATGGGTATGTGCCCTGTATGTGTTCCCTGTGTGATGCCTAACTGTCTCACTGAGGCTCTGCTAACCAGAACCTCAGTGGTTATGCTCTCTCTGCTTTCCAAATTTGTCACTAACAGGCTAGTGACTAAATTTACCAATTCACATTGGCATACTGGTACACCCATATAATTCCCTAGTATATGGTTGGGGTTCCAGGAGATCCCTATGGACTGCAACATTTCTTTTGCCACCCATAGGGAGCTCTGACAATTCTTACACAGGCCTGCCAGTGCAGCCTGAGTGAAGTAACGTCCACGTTATTTCACAGCCATTTACCACTGCACTCAAATAACTTATAAGTCACCTATATGACTAACCTTCACCTGGTGAAGGTTGGGTGCAAAGTTACTTTGTGAGTGCGGGGACAGCATTACACGCGTGCACTATACATAGGTCACTACCTATGTATAGCGTCACAATGGTAACTCCGAACTTGGCCATGTAGAATGTCTAAGATCATGGAATTGTTTGGGGGGACAACTCCATGATCCCCCGGGTCTCTAGCATAGTACCCGGGTACTGCCAAACTGCCTTTCCGGGGTCTCCACTGCAGCTGCTGCCATCCCCTCAGACAGGTTTCTGCCCTCTTGGAGTCCAGGCAGCTCTGGCCCAGGAAGGCAGAACAAAGGATTTCCTCTGAGAGAGGGTGTCACACCCTCTACCTTTGGAAATAGGTGTGAGGGCTGGGGAGGAGTAGCCTCCCCCAGCCTCTGGAAATGCTTTGATGGGCACAGATGGTGCCCATCTCTGCATAAGCCAGTCTACACCGGTTCAGGGATCCCCCAGCCCTGCTCTGGCGCGAAACTGGACAAAGGAAGAGGTGCCCACAGCTCCTCCAGTGTGTCCCAGACCTCTGCCACCTTGGATTTAGAGGTGCTGGGGGCACACTGGACTACTCTGAGTGGCCAGTGCCAGCAGGTGACGTCAGAAGCTCCTTCTGATAGGCTCTTACCTCTCTTGGTAGCCAATCCTCCTTCCTTGGTAGCCAAACCTCCTTTTCTGGCTATTTAGGGTCTCTGCTTTGGGGAATTCTTTAGATAACGAATGCAAGAGCTCACCAGAGTTCCTCTGCATCTCCCTCTTCACCTTCTGCCAAAGGATTGACCGCTGACTGCTCAGGATGCCTGCAAAACCGCAACAAAGTAGCAAGACGACTACTAGCAACCTTGTATCGCCTCATCCTGCAGGCTTTCACGACTCTCTCTCCAGGTGGTGGGTGCCCTGGGGGTAGCCTGCCTTCACCCTGCACCAGGAGCTCTGAAGAAATTTCCTGTGGGTCGACGGAATCTTCCCCCTGCTAACGCAGGCACCAAAACACTGCATCACTGGTCCTCTGGGTCCCCTCTCATCCTGACGAGCTTGGTCTCTGGAACTCAGCAACTGTGTCCAAGTGACTCCCACAGTCCAGTGACCCTTCAGTCCAAGTTTGGTGGAGGTAAGTCCTTGCCTCCCCACACTAGACTGCATTGCTGGGTACTGCGTGATTTGCAGCTGCTCTGGCTTCTGTGCACTCTTCCAGGATTTCCTTCGTGCACAGCCAAGCCTGAGTCCCCGGCACTTCTTCCTGCAGCGCACAACCTTCTCAGTTGTCCTCTGGCGTCGTGGGCCTCCCTTTTCTGACTTCGCGTGGACTCCGGTTCACTTTAGTTCCAAGTGCCTGTTCAGGTACTTTTGCGGGTGCTGCCTGCTTCTGTGAGGGCTCCCTGAGTTGCTGGGCGCCCCCTCCGTCTCCTCTTCCAAGTGGCGATATCCTGGTCCCTCCTGGGCCACAGCAGCACCCAAAAACCTCTACAACGACCCTTGCAGCTAGCAAGGCTTGTTTGCAGTCCTTCTGCGTGGGAACACCTCTACAAGCTTCATCGCGATGTGGGACATCCGTCTTCCAAAGGAGAAGTCCCTAGCTCTCTTCTTTCTTGCAGAACTCCAAGCTTCTTCCATCCGGTGGCAGCTTCCTTGCACCCTCAGCTGGCATTTCCTGGGCTCCTGCCCACTCTTGACACTGCTCGACTATTGGACTTGATCCCCTTGTCTTACAGGTACTCAGGTCCTGAAATCCACTGTTGTTGCATTGCTGGTGGTTGTTCTTCCTGCAGAATCCCCCTATCACGACATCTGTGCTCTCTGGGGGTAGCAGGTGCACTTTACACCTACCTTTCAGGGTCTTGGTGTGGGCTATTTTTCTAACCCTCACTGTTTTCTTACAGTCCCAGCGACCCACTACAAGCTCACATAGGTTTGGGGTCCATTCGTGGTTCGTATTCCACGTTTGGAGTATATGGTTTGTGTTGCCCCTATACCTATGTGCTCCTATTGCAATCTACTCTAATTCTACACTGTTTGCATTACTTTTCTTGCTATTACTTACCTAATTTTGGTTTGTGTACATATATCTTGTGTATATAACTTATCCTCATACTAAGGGTACTCACTGATATACTTTGGGCATATTGTCATAAAAATAAAGTACCTTTATTTTTAGTAATTCTGTGTATTGTGTTTTCTTATGATATTGTGCATTTGACATCAGTGGTATAGTAGGAGCTTTACATGTCTCCTAGTTCAGCCTAAGCTGCTTTGCCATAGCTACCTTCTATCAGCCTAAGCTGCTAGAAACACCTCTTCTACACTAATAAGGGATAACTGGACCTGGCACAAGGTGTAAGTACCTCTGGTACCCACTACAAGCCAGGCCAGCCTCCTACAACCGCGATGTGGTGTCTTGAGACCACGGAATGCACCTTCCCCGTAGGTCGTTGCACTTCTTCCTGATGTCATCCCTACTTCTTGGGTGCTGTCCCACTGCGTTGACCCTGTCCATGATTCTTCGCCATAGCTCCATCTTCCTAGCTATGGAGGTGTGCTGCACCTGTGATCCGAATAGCTGTGGCTCTACCCAGATGATTTCCTCCACCATGACCCTGAGCTCCTCCTCAGAGAACCTGGGGTGTCTTTGTGGTGCCATGGGGTGGTGTGTTTTGTGATGTGTGGGGTGATATTTAGAGGTGTGTTGTGTGAGGTGCGTGGATGTTATGTGAGTGATGGTGTTGAGTGCCTGTGGATGCTCATTTGCAGATGGTGGTGTCTCTCTCTGGCCTTCAGTCGCAATTGTGGTCGTAAGGGTTTGTGGGTGTTTTTTTTTTATATTGTATTGGATGTGTGGGAGTGGTGTGTGTATGTGTATCAGGTGTGTATATTTCGAATTGTCCAATGTGGATGTGTTTTGTAAATGTATGTGTATTTTGAGCAGGCGGTGTGTACCGCCAATGGAATACCGCGGATGAAAGACCGCCGCGTGGATTCGTGGGTGGTGATAGTGTGGGCGTATTCCTGTTGGTGTGATGGTGAAGGTTTTGTTATCACCAGTTTATCACTGACCTTTAGTGTGGCGGACTTGTGTGGGTGTCTAGATTTTGGCGGATTCCGGGCTTTGGGTCCTAATGACCGTGGCGGAATTCCGCAGCTGCAGCGGTGTGTTGGCGGTCTTCTGCACGGCGGTAAGCGGCTTTTACCGCCAATGTTGTAATGACCCCCATAATATCAGCCTTGATGAAAGTGCCTACAGAGGTTGTGTGTGAAGATAATGATATTCAAGTCCCCACAGATATAGTGTATGTTTATGGGAATGTTTTTTAATGAAACAAATGGTGTGTGATGATAACCATGCCCAAGTCCACATAAAGATATTGTGTGATTCAACAATGTTCATATTCCTAAAGGATAATGTGTGAAGATGATCGTGTTCAAAGCCCCACTGACATATTCTTTAAAGACAGTACTAAATCTCTATGCAGAGAATGGGTGAAAATAATAAGCTGCAAATCCAAACTGAGTGTTGTGATTATAGAAATGTTATTGTCCCAACTTAGTGTGTGGTTATTGTGATGTGCACATCCCCAAAGATATTATGTGTAAAGATAATCTTGTTTAGGTACCCACTGAAATAGTGTCAAAAGACAATATTCAAGTCTCCAAAAAGATAAAATGTGAAGATCAGGATGTTCATATCCAAACATAGATAATGTATGATCATAGTGATTTTCAAGTCCCACAGAGATAGTGAGTGATTAAAGTGATGTTCAAGTCTCCTTAGAGATAGTGTGTGTGTTTAAAGTGGTGTGCAAGTCCCTACAGAAATAGTGTCATAGTGATGTTCAAGTGCCACAAAAATAGTGTTGGGTAATTGTGATTGCTAAATCACGATACTGATGGTGTGTGAAGACAATCGTGTTCACATCCCCACTGAAATTGCTTTTAAAGACAATACTCAAGTCCCCACACAGAGAGTGTGTGAAGATAATGATGTTGAAACATAGATTGTGTGTGATTATAAGATGGTCAAGACTCCACAGAGATAGTGTGTGCAGGAACGCATGTTGAAGTCCCCAGAAAGATAGTACATGATTGCAGTTGTTAATAAATCCCATGGAGATATTGTGTGATTATAATGTTGATCGAATCCACACAGAGTTAGTGTGTGATTATAGTGATTTTCAAGCTTATTGTCTTTATATTTCAGAACTACAAGGAAGCCCACATAAAAGAAATGTATCCAATAAATACACATAAATGTAGTTCCAAAAAACCTTAAAATTCAACAATTTCATTAAGACATTCTCCACTTCTATTTCTTGCCTCAAATTTGTAACAAGGTCAAAATATATTAAACATTTAAAGAAGTTAAAAATTCAATAACATAACAATTAATTGGGGGAATCAGTTCAGAACTGTAAAGCTTCTAAGGAGGATCGTACAGACAGTAAATTAACTTAAACTGGTGATTTTCAGGTCCCCACAGAGATAGTGAGTGATTAAGGTGACATTTAAGTCCCCACAGAGATAGTGTGTGATTAATGATGTTCAAGTCCCAATATAGATAGTGTGTAGTTAAAGTGATGTTCAAGTCCCCACAGAAATAGTTGTCATTATCTTCAAGTGCCACAGAGATAGTGTTGGGTTATTGTAATCCTTCAGTCAAAATGGAAATAGTGTGTGCAGACATTCATGTTCACATCCCCACTGAAATAGTGTGTAAAGACAGTGTTCAAGTTCACATACACATAAAGTATGAAGATAATGATTTTCATGGTTAGTGGTGTTCAAGTCCTCACAGAGGTAGTGTGAGATTATAATGATGTTGAAGTCTCCACAGAGATAGTGTGTGAATGTAGTGATATTCAAGTCCCCACAAAAATAGTGTGTGATTATAATGATGTTGAAGTCCCCTCAGAGATAGTATGTGATTATAGTTATATTCAGGTACCCAAAGAGATAGTGTGGGGATATTGTGATTCTTAAATCCTGATACCAATTGTGTATGAAGACAACAATGTTCACATACCATTTCTGAAATAGCTTGTAAAGACAATGTTCAAGTCCACACACATATACAGTAGTGTGTGAAGGTAATGCATGATTATAGGAATGCTCAGATTTCCACAGAGATGGTGTGTGAAGGTAATTAGATTCAAGTCTCCACAATGATTGCATGCGAATATAGTAACGTTTAAGTCCCCACAAAGAAAGTGTGGGATTATTGTGATGTTCAAGTCCCTAAAAATATTGGGAGTTATTATGAGCCTGGCAGTCTGGCGACTGCCAGGGTCACGGTGCAGGTCTGACCGCCACCGTCATGGTGGTCCGACCACCACATTATGACTCCGCCACGGTCCAACTGCCAAAAAGCCAGGTTGCCGCCAGCCTGAAACATGGCGGTCCCGGCAGTTGTAATCCGCCAGGGCCGCGCCTGGGGATTACGAGTCCCCATCCACCAGCCTGTCCATGACGGTAAACACCGCTATAGAAAGACTAGCGGAATGGGGGACTCGGTGGCGTGGGAGGAGGGGGGCCTGCACTGCCAATGCACTTGGCATGAGCATGCACAGCCCATTGCACATTCCACTCCCCGTATTATGGGTAGTTGAATGCGCTACGGGTGCTGCTGCACCCTCCGCCACATTGCAGCCGGCTCCATTAGGAGCCGGCTGCAATGTTAAGGCCCTGTTCCCCGCTGGGCTGGACGCCGGAAACACTGTTTCCACCCACCGGCCCAGAGGGGAACCCATCATAGGGAAATGTAAAAATAATAAACACCCTAGGGTACAGTTTTCAGTTTTACAATTAAATATGGATCAGATGGGGTTGGGTTACCCCACCTTCAGGACTACTATCAAGCATCATGTTTAGACAACACTACGTCAACTACTCATGAAATTGAATTCTATGACAACTGTTTATTAATTCAGTTGTTGAAAGAATAGAGTTGTCGACGTTTTTGAAAATTACAAAACCACATAAAAAGACTAGATATTAAGTGCTACATAGTGTACTAAACAGTTCTTCAGGACATGGAGCATTCCTTCATTTTATTTTATATATAAATAGATATAAATCCATTGCCAATTTTAGGATATTTTACAGTTAATGTATGTTTAATTACAGAAACTGATTTCTTTATATAAGCCATACATTTCCCTACCACTGAAGATACTGAATGGGCACAACTTCCACCACTCTGACCATTTTGTCAGTGTTTCAAGTATATGCACGTTGTGCTGTTGTTCTTTTTCTTCACAACAAATATGAGAATTAATGTAGGCAGGAGCCTCTTGGGGAACCTACAGGATGGGGAGAGAGACCGAAAAGGAATAGCTTTCCTTTCTTAGAAGATCCTTCCCAAAATTGGACAAGCATATGGAAGAAGTAGTGAATTCAAGATAAGGATTTTGGATCCCAAGAGACTGCACTCTCATCTAATGCAGGACTTATTTCTATTACACACTTCAAAAGCAGCCGGTGTGTGAAAGGCGTGCTTTCTCTTACCTCACTCCAAATAAATGGAACAACTTCACCCCATCATTTTACCTTAAAAACAACATTCTGCAGTTAGACAAAATTAAAGACCTTACTATGTTGTATGTACCACACACTAATACCTTAACCTAGTACCAGGGCATCCTTTCTTGGTCACCAGTGTGCTTCAATGTTTTCTTAATATAACTGTTTTTCATACGATAAATATTAAGGAACTGGGGATTAAATTTGTGGCTGTAAGCACTCAGCCAGTTAATAAGAAACATAGGGCCACATGTACAAACATCAGGTTTCGCAACTTGCATATTGCGAGACTAGCGACTTGCAATTTGCGAGTCACAAAACCCGATGCACAACAGTATCTCAGACACTGTGACTCACAAATGGGTTGAAGGGGACCTGCCTCATTAATATTCATGAGACAAGCAACAATTTACAACTCATTTGGTAATGGCCACACACACAGGGATGGCGGCCTGCTGGTGTCAGCAGACCACCATGTCTGTAATTACTTTGTAAATAAAGCAGTTATTTTTTTAATGCAGCTCATTTGCCTTAAAGGAAAATAGGTTGCATTACAAAAAAAGGAAAAGTTTCCTTTTCATTTTTTCAGAGTAGGCAGTGGTCTGTGGGAACACTACCTGCTCTGAAAAAAATGCTGCCACCTGCATTCACAAAGGGGAACCCTTTTGCAACTAAGTTACCGCCAGTTTGAAATTGGTAGTAACTGTGATTGTTTTGCAACCACATTCCCAGTTGCAAAAAAATCATAAATCCCCCTACGACTCGCTATTAGGAAGAGATGTCCTTGGCACGCCCTTCCTTATAGCGAGTCGAAAATCAATTTTGCTTTTCGGTAATGGATTACTGAATCGCAAAATAGGGTTTTGTAAATAGGAAAATGCTTTTTTGGTCATAAATGGCTTGATTCTGTGAATCGGGCAGGTTGCGACCACAAAAAAAGCTACATACATGTGGACCGTGGAGGCATTAGCCATACTCCTTTAATGCCTTTCTGGTTGCCATATTGTAAGGAAATGAAACAATTGTGGAGGAGTATGGCATGCAGGTTCCTAATAGTCTCTGGATAATATTAGTTTTCTCGTATTGACCATTATGTAATCCCATTTGAAGTTTGTTTTAGGACGATCCACAAGCATCCACCCAAACTTAGAGCTAAAAAGTTTATATAACCATGAGAGAACCTCTTTCTTGCTGGCCTGAAAGGCATGTTGTTTACCAGCCATCATTGCTTGTCAATCAACTGTAATATATATTTTCTGAATCTTTGGCTCCTTAAGAGCTTTGATTTGCGTATCAAGGTGTAGGGCCTTTCTCTTGCACAGCAGCCTGGGCTTCACCCTTTCACACCTGTTCCGGAGCCTCATGCATGACTAAAGAGACCCTGGATGCACATACCTGCAGGAGAGGTGATGGGCGCCACAGAGGAAAGGGCACCTACTGAAAGGTTTGCAGCGATGAGGAGAGGGAGCTATGATTCTTAGGCCTGTGAGAAGGAGAATTTCAGCACACTAACATGCTCACTTGGAAATCCAATCTAAAAATCAACAACAATCATTTTTTTGAGAAATAATCCCAAGCGCATACATAGACAAATGCAAAATGTCTCATTTGAAATCTCTGTCTATTTTTGTTAATTGAACACTTCAATCTCTACTCTTGCATCAAGGGATGTTTTTGAAAAACACACAGGGCTTTTGATATGCCTGTGATTTTTCCATGATTTGATTTTTATCTGCAGAATGTCTGGCTATAAATATTTCTATTACATACTTTAGACAAGGATTTTGGGCACTGGTTTCTTTAAAGACACTGCTTTTTAACTAGGAACATTAAGCCATAGAACCTGGAATCTCAAACATTCCCGACTTTATTAGCTTTTACGATTGCAAACCTATGAGGAAAAGCATCAGAATGCAAAAAAGGACAAACACAAGTTGAACTCTGAAATTGAGTGGCATGATCTATCCTAATCAGCATGACTCTCGGTTTAGAATTCAAATAGGAGGCTACATTTGGTGACATTAACCCCTTGTAACAGAGAATTAGAATGTCTTGCTGATTTTCACCATTAAATTCTTAAGGTATCCCATGAAAGGACGAGTAGCCAGTTCATTGTTGAGTTTTTCTTTGTAGTCTGGGCCTGCAGATGTCACTTGTCCTAAGACCCTACAGATCCACGAATTCTTCACATATTTTATAAATGCGTTTAACTTTTGATTTCTGAGAGCCCAGATATGAACTAATGCCCAGCTGAAAATGGAACAGTGCCCACATGAGACTGCAGCCTTTTTTCAAGGTCAGTCCTCAGGCATGTGCCGAGCTCTGGCTACAGGTGCTTATTTACAAAGGCAGGACTCTGCCTACCTGAGAATGCACCCCTAAGCGCAGATCTCACAGCAGTCCTGTCCCAAATGAGACTGCAGGTTTGTGCCCAAATCACACAGCAACCCTGTGTCATAGACTGTAGGCCTGCTGCTGCCATGTGGGAACAGCACTCCAGTCTCATTTGGACACAAGTCTGTATTTTGAGCTGGACAGAGGCACTAAATCTGAGCTGGGCACACATCATGCAATTTTAGGCTGGCTTAGATGTGCAGTCTCAGGCGTAGACTAGGTGTTTCAGTTGGGCATGCAATTACAATCTATACTAGGCTAGGCCTGAAGTCTGGCCTGGGCACACACCTGCATCCTAACTGGGCTGCAGCTGGAGCTCGTCACTGAACTGCAATCTGGCTACTACTGTGAGAAAATGAAAGCCCTAATTTGAGGATGGCCTAGCGCCATCTAACACCACATTAGCTTTGTTTTTCTGATGCTAATGTTCTGTTAGATTTCCAAAAACGCAGCACCATATCTACAAAGTGGCACAATGCATGCATAATGTACGCAAAGGGGGTGTTCCAGCGCAAGGAGGCCTGCAAAAATGGCACATGAAATCTACATTTCATACAGCTGTTTTTTGCGTCAGTTGAAAAAATGCACCCATCAGAATCAATGGGCCTTCTTGCACTTTGCTCCACTAGCGTCAAAATTTTTGATGCTAGTTGAGTAAAGCCCCACAATAGCATCAAAAATGTTGACGCTATTGTTCCTAATTCTGCCATAGTGCGCTGTATCTTAAATACGGTGCACACATGGTGGTGTTAGGGGAGAAGATGGGGGTGCAGTGGGTGAAAGAAAAGTGGCGCTTCACGTTGTGAAGCACCACTTTTCTTAAAATCTGGGCCTAAATTTCTCCCATTGGATGCCCATTCTTCTCTTTTGCAGAAGCAGCAAATAAGCTATATAACACTTTCCTCTCTAAAGCTTCAACAGATTCCCTACAGAAGGTTATGTATCCAGAGTCCAGCTTGGGTGGTAACACATTTTCAGGGTGGACTTTGTCACTATTTCCCAATTCACTATTGGTTTTACATTATTCACAGTTGGCCTGGTGCACTGTTTCATATGTGAGAAACTAATGGCCATCAAAGGCAAAAACGAATATCTAAGACAAAGTACATTTTACATGCAGTCCACTAGGGATACAAAAATAAAAAAAATCAGTAACCAAACATTATTTTTTAATTTTGGACATACATGTCCTGCATGTTTGTGTATGATGAAAGTATCATTAACTTTTTCGCTGGGAACTGAATCCTTGCACATTAGAAATTACACTCAGATTTAGCTCCATCAGTCCCCTACTGATTTTAGTGTTATCCTGTCTAAATTGCATTATTCCTCTCTTCCATCTGAAACTGTATACGTGTGGGAAATACTCCCTCCACATGAACATTGAACTACTCCTAATTGCATATTTGCCTCTCCAGGTAAGGTTTGGAACAGTAGCATAATTAACTTTTTCAACTTCTCCCTACTAGGTAAAACCCAAAATAATATAGGATTGATGCATGAACCCCAGACAGAAAATTACATGACCATTTAAATATGAGCAATCACCCACCACCCTGCCTCACTCTACCCTGCCACCTCTCAGCTAACTCAGTTGTTGGAGACCCATCACCTATGAACCCCATGCTCTCTGTCACTGTCCGCTGCAGGTGCTCTCTGCACCTGGTCTCCATTGAAGGCTTCATTCTCTTCACTACCTTCCAGGCTGTGTCAGTGTTAAGGGGCTGCCTATCTCAATCAGCAGATCTTCTGTGCCTGCAAACAGGCATCCATGCTGCTTTCATCAGGGTCCTAAAGAGAGAAGCAACTCAAACCCTTTCTTATGGGACCTGTGCAACCTGCCAGTGTTGAGCTCTCCTACTCCCACCAAGGCCCCTCAGCACCACACACCAAGAAGTGCCACCATACTTGGACACATGACCCCCTTACCAGAGGAATAGCTCCTGTTGGTGCTACAGATGCAGTGGTACAGGGCCCAGAGCCCTGAGGGGACGGCTTAACCCTGGTTATTGCTGTATTTCACTGTTAAAATAGCAGCCAGGGAGCCATTTCCTTCCTTGCACGTGGGCCCATGGCACACTGGCTACATTTCTGCTGTCTACACTGGACCTCCAGAATGGTGCATCATCTTACAGCCAGTGGGGAACACCTGTGGAGGTTCTATTCTGGTGGGTCCCAAAATCAAGCTGGAGGCCTGTTGACCCACAATTACTGGTCACAGATTTGTTCACCCAGTCTCCGCCTAGTCCAAAGGTCTCTTAGCCTAGAACTGCAACTCTGGGGTCATTCATCACTGCAAGGCAGGTCGCCACCATCACCCTCTACTTCCATAGAAAACCAGTGGGAGAAGGGGGTTGAGATCAAGCCGACTGTGGCCCGGTGCTAAAAGCCCTTGTAGAGTAGACCACAATATAAGTTTCACCCCATGCTGGTCCATGTCCATAGTTATGCAATTTTAAAACAAAACAGAATCAATGGAGTGCATGTTCAGGAGGTCTTGAAAAATCTGAATGCTATCAAAAGAAGCTTTGTCATCATTGAGTATATGGCCTATTTTTGGGCTGTGTAGGAATTGTGTCTGCTACCCAGCTGAATGTTTGTCACTGGTTGTTTTTGGTATTATGCTGCAGTTGCATTTATACAGTGTTTCGATCCACTGATGAGGCACCAAAGTGCATTTTAAGAGGGCTAGCATGCTTCATCATTTTGTCATATGGCCTTGTTGAATAGACTTTCAGTGTCATGAATGAGAACCACAGTTCTGTTTTTATCAAATTTTTTTGTTTTTAGTTGCTGTGCCTTGGGATATACCAAAGAAAAATAATACAAAAGGACACTAAGGCCCTCATTAGAAGATGATGATGAAAGTTTATTTTATTAGTTAATTAAAACCATAAAAACTTTTATTTCCACATAAAAAGTTAACAAAAACAATACAATAAGGTAATACAGTGCAATAAAAAGTCCTGAGCTTGAAATGAAATAATATGTAAAATTTCCCTTCCACATAAACATTTAACAAAACAATAAAAGTGCAATAAGGCATTAGTAGTAGTGGGGAGAGGTGGTGTGGTACCTTCTATTGATTTGGTTTTCCCCTACTTGAGTCCGATTCTTGTTACCAGACTGTATTACGGCACTGGTTAAGCATCTCACCATGCTGCCTGTGAGCCTTCTCTACTTTAAGGGATTCGGAATGAGTTAAAGGGGTTTTGTGATCCTTGTTGCCCTCCCTATGACTGGGTTGTTTCAAGAAGCTGAGATTTTGAGCAAGAAAATTTCCAAGAATTGAACCAGCCTAATGTTCAGTATTGTATTTCGTGGGTTGAAAGCTTCAATTAGTGCCTGTCTACAGGATCTGATCCTTAAACCATTCAATTCTTTTTTCAGTAAAAGTCTTCTTTCAACCACTAAAGCTGGACAGATGCAGACCACGTGCACCAAGTTTTCTTCTGCTAGGTGACATAGACGGCACTCCTGGGATCCTACTTGTTGCTCCTTCTTCCATTTTGGCATGAGGTCTAGTGTTGGGAGTTCACCCAGCCTGAGTCTAAGAAAGCATTGCTTGATTTTCCGTGAATAGGGACTAGCCATAAGTAGTGATTCTTTAAACATTTTATAAGAGTTGAAGATCAACCAGCTGAGCGCCCTTTAGCCAGAGAGGCCCTGTCTTCTAACCAGCTCTGTAATTTGCTTGCTTTATTCACAGCTTTGTTAAAAGCTGGGATGGGGAGAGACTGGTCCCATGCCTCATTTAAGTTCAGCAGACTCTTGCTCTTTACTACATACCTTAAGTAATTGCAGTTCCCTCTTTCTAGGATAATTTCCTGCCAGACTAAATTAGCTAAAGACCCTTTTGAGGCGCGGCTCAATTTGTAACAGCATTTAATGTATGCCGCGGGTCGGGCTAGCAACTGCTTGACCAGCTTAAATTCCAGTCTGACCTGGGCTGGCGATGCGCGCCCAGGGAGCCGAAACACACGCTTATTGGTCTTTATCAGAAGCTTATCCAAGAGACCTACTTCCATCCCCCTCATTATTTCGGTCCCGTATGTGAGAGTTGGAAGTAGTTTTGCTCTCATTACAGTTGTTAGGGGGTTCAGAGCATGACCACAAATTGAGTTTGCCAGCTTACAAAAGGCGTAAGTAAGGGCCTGCGATTTGACTTTATTGCTTCTTTTTGTAGCACGTCATTACCTCTGGCATCAACCACAACTCCTAAGTATCTATACGAACTTACTTCCTCTAGGGTCTTCCCATTCAAGTGCCATTAATGTTGGCTAGTCGACCTGCGGTTTAGGGTAATCATTTTAGATTTTTTATGATTGATTTCTAATTCGTTAGATCCTGAGTATTCTTGTAATGCTTTTAGTAGTTTTTGCATGCCTATTCTGGTGTTACTCATTAGAAGTATTCTTGTTAATTCTAGTGGGACCTGTAATTAAAGTTACTGACCTAAATTGGAAATAAAGGTTCTGCTGACTTTTCAACCAGGGACAGGGCCTGCTGAAAGCAGGCAAACCAAAGAATTACTGGTGAGTTCGATGTGGTGTTCTTGATTCCCCTAGTAGCTCTAATTTTTGATAGTCTGTTTCTGTAGAAGGCCCTTTAGGCAACGCACTTAAGTCTTAAACGCAGAGCACCTAGCAATTAGAAGTCAATGAGCACTTGGAGGATAGGTGAAATGTCGTCATGTAGATTAATTCTTTCCAGCCGTTGGACCAGAAAAGACAAAGCCCTGGACTTGAGTGCTTTGCATCATTAAGAGGAGAGAAAACAAGTGACATAGCAGCCAGTAGCTTTGTGAGGGAAACATTAACCGCAGGAAACTTAACCATAGAGTTTAAATAGTGTATAAAGCATTTCTTGTGAATTGCTCCATTTAAAGGACCAGGGGAAAAGCTCAAATCCATGGTCACTCCCAGGTTTCTCACTTCTGTCAACATCAGTGGTGTGGTACCCCATTCCTGAATTCAGATGCTTGCAGGACTATAGTTCTTCGATTCGCTGTATGTTAGGATGTCTGTTTTGGATGAGTTAAGTTTAGGGTGAATTCTCAGCATCCCTTTGTCAGTGACCTGGAGGCAGTGGTTTAGTCCTAAGGTGTCTAGCTCCCTCTGAATTTACAACTTTAAGATGACCTATATGTGGTTAGCACACTTTTATCATGTTACATTGCGGGATTTGATTTAGGAAGTGGGCTTAGGCAGTCTTGAAGAGCAGTGATGAGACAATTGGGTCTTGAAGAACAGCACTGTTAATGTTGACATTTGGTAATGTAAAATGGGCATCCAAATTATTCTGATCTATTGAAAAGTTAGGTGGAGATTCGGTCACAACTACTTCCTTTGATGCTAAGTTCCTCTACTCTGACTAGGGTTCAGTGATGGGTGAACTGTGTCAAAAGAAGCAGTTTCAACAAGCAGTACAACTGCAGCAACTCTGTTTCTGTCTTAATGGTCTTTAGAATGTCTCAAATGGAAATCGGAGTAGGGTTGGTGCCCCTTAAAGGATGCAATCTAAGTTATTTGTCTAATTTTTTTTTCCTTGCAAGAAGTTTCAGATCTGAGTGAGCACTGCTCTTTTGATCAGTTTACCTAACAACGAACATAGCATGTCATTCCAGGTTTTCTGCATATAGAATGTTAGTCTTATGAGTGGTTCTGTATGGCTACCTCAAAGGCTGAGAGAAAGGTGGAATAAGATATGAAATTGTTGACAGTAGTTATTGTGTGGCTTGAGTAAGTGTTGAAATTAAGATGTTCGTCAAAGCTCATCTGACAGTGAGCCTACAGATCCATCATCTTGATCTAGACCTGATCATAGGAGTTAGAGACTGGAAGTTGTTATAATGAGGCAAATGACTAGTGTCTATAATTTAATGTGTTCATAATTTGGGTACTGGTGGGCTGGATGGCTAGTGTCCTGTTCCAGAGGTGATGCTCCTGTATCTGTGCTGTGGCACCAAGGTTGGCAGCGAATAAATTACAGAAACCATGAGATTAGTTAATCTTTGTGGTGTTGCACTCTGGGTTGTGGAATTCTAGTAGGCTTCTTTGCTGCTCCTTGGAAGGGTGTTTGGCATTGGAGATCTGGTTAGAACAGTGTATTGTTTTTGGCTTCTTATTAGAGGATATACAGTGCCTGTTTAATAACTTGAGCTAGGTGTTATCACAAAGATGATTCATTTCGTCCAATGCCTTGAGGTACAGCGATTTCTTCTTTCATCCTTATCTATTTCTTGTCCTAGAGTTTCTTCTGTTAATTGTTTGTATGTGGATATTTTGAGAGGAATACATTTGTCAAAAATGTTTGAGAGCGGTTTGTAGAGCTTATTCTTTTCTGTTTAGTTCTAATGCGAGACTGCTGAGAGATGAGACAATTGTAGAGATAGTAAACCTGTTCCACAGTCTGTATGTGGCTGAGTGGACTATTATGTATTGTTTATTCTTGTGGAAAGCATAAGAGTGGTTTCTCCATATGGAATAATGGATCAAAGGATAGAATCTCTCTATGTGAAGATAACATGCTATTTTACGCCCATGACCTCGGTACCTTGATTCCCAGGCTAACTGACATCCTTCGAAACTATGGTGATGCTGCAGGTCCATGAGTAAATTGGATCAAATGCACATATGTTAATCCTAGTGAAAAATACCTATCTGCCAATATACACCAATATACCAGTATACACACTATGGGTGATTATTTTAGATATTTGGCAATGGAGATCACACAGTCAGGCCGTGGGCTGGGATCTAAGTATATTTATCTCTCCTGACGAAGCTGAAATTAGAAAGGAAGGCTTGGGACTCTATCTCTGTGAGTAATGATTTCAGGAGCTTTATTCCAAATTATATACCTACCACAATTTCTTTATGGTCATCAGAATTAGCCTTACCCACTCCTATCATGGCTTCTTTGTGGTTTTACTAGGCATGCTCTCATATTTCTTATGGACAGGGCAAACACCCTGCATTGGGTGCCCTTTGCTAAATGGTGCCAGTCCACCTAAATCACAAGGCTAGTGCTGACAGATAAACTTTATTACTGGGCATTCCAGCTTTTCCCAATTAAGGAGTGGCTGTTCGGGAATAGAAGGCTTGAGTGTATAAATAAACGTGGTCTGCTCAATCTTTTATATGGCCAGGCTGTACCACGTGCACTTTGGCATGTCATGAAACTGCCATTACTCTGTTGGCATGATAGTCAATAAAATGGCACAGCATCTCCTCCGTAGCCAGCCCACTTTAGCAACCCACATGCCTTCACCGATTGACATGGCTTATAGGGTTTACCTTGCAAGATTAAATTGGAATAGCTATCCTCAGATATATACGGTCTATCAATCACATGAAATTTAATGAAGAGCTCACAAAACACCTTTCTTTTTATAAATACCACTGTTTTGCTATCTTCAGTAAGACATGCTCCAACTCACGAAGTGCCACAGCTCGGGAGAGTGCAGGAGTTTAACCCTATCAAGGCTAAACTGACCTCAGGGATACTGAGGCTGTCCGCACCATATCCATGCCTTTGTTACAACTGCCCTCCTGGTCGTCAAGAGAGGTGTAGCCTGTGATTGGCAAAGCATTGAGGCCTGTGAATTGAGCGAATGGGCCAGAGGCAGGGACTTTTGTGCGAAATCAGAGGAATTGGTCTACAAAGCCGAGGTTCAACACAGAAACATATGACAATCTGGAGCAGTTGATGGGCTGTGATCTCTGTGTAACATGCTATTTGCCATAATTATCTAGTATCCCCCTACACTGTAGTCTTGAGATCTGATTACTTTTTTATTAAGTTACATTGCATTTGTCACAAACAATTCATGCTTGTAATTCTGAGAGTACTTATCTCTGCCTGCTGCTTTAAGCTGTAATTGACTAGAATCTTAATAAAAAAAGATATACAAAAAATATAAAATGCTTATATTACATTATATCTGTTGGCATCTAGGAGTTCACTAGCATTGCTCTCACTCAACTCATTGCCCTTACCAAATCAGGTACTATTCTCCGTACAAGAAAGGTCTAGTATTGTTTTGTCCTGGCCTCACTGGCTTTGAATTGCCTAGACGTCAGATGGCCAGAGGAGCTGAACCTTGAATGAGAACCAGAATTTAAAACTTATATGGACCATTATTTCATTAGCTGGAGTTCCATGTTTAAATTTAGTCTTTCTCAATCAGTACTAACAATGAAGCATCATAGACAGATGCTATATGTCAGCTCTGTGGCCTCTTCATGAAATTTCCTATTGTCACAGCCTAGTGCAATATTTACAATAGTCAATGACACATGAACTATCCCAAAGATACCAAATTCACAAGCATTATAGCAGAGCTATTACTTCCGGTATAGCTCAAGTATTTCGTGCTTGCAATGCTTTCCTCTCCAGTAATAGGAAAATAAAGATTACAGTGCTGTGGTACACTTTTAGCATCGAGGACTAAAAAATAAGTGCTAAATGAGGGCGTTAGTGTGAAACCCTGGCTAGACCCGTAGAACGAAGGTTCACTTAAGATGTACCCTTCTCAATTATGTATGTCACCATTCTGTTTCAACTTCAGGTTGATAGTAATGTGACACAAAGAGCTTGTGTATGATCACAAAAACAAACATATGCTGAAATGTCAGAATGATGCCATATTGTTGGGGTTACTGATAATCCTCAGTGGCCTCTTTAAATGGTAAGTGCAGAACTGGTTAACACAAAATCCAGTCAGCTAAACAATTTTGCCAAACACGCTATTATAATTTCACTCTAATACTTTTACCCACTTCAAAAATATTAAGCCCCAGATTTACTACATTTTAAACGCAGAGCAGCGCAGTCCAAAAATGCTGTGCTGCCTGAGAAAAAGAGAGCAGGATAGTGCATATTTGGCACTCTCTGCACCTGTCCCTGCACTGGTGCAGGAATCTGCATCCCTGCGCCACGCACACTCAGTTGAACCATAGTGCAAAGGTGTGTGTGTGTGTGTGTGCGAGTAAGTGTGAGTCTAGCATAGGTTTTGTACTGGAAGGTATACCCTTCCAATACAAAATACTATGCTTAGACTAATTTTAAAACGTTTCCCACTTTGTATGTGTGCGGAACACATGCAAAGTTGAAAAAGAAAGAAGTATAAGTATTTCTCTGTGATAGCGCTTATTTGAAATGGGTGCAGTATTTTGATGTAAAACCCCGTCTACTGTTTTTAGTAAATAGGGTTTTGTGTCAAAACGCACACTTAGCACTAAGTAGTGCAAAACAGCGCATTGTATTGGTAAAAAAAGATCTGGTGTCAATTTGCATCACTTTTTTAATGCAAACATGACACAAAATCAAATCTTAGTAAATATCCCTTTTAGTAGGAAATCCAACTATGAAACATACCCTATTTCAGTAAAGAGCTATAAACTAAGGCCTTAATGTTCAGGCACACGGTCTCAACTGTTTACATAGTGCTGAGATTATTAAAGTTACTATTTATCTTAACTTTGCAGTTCTTTTATAATTAAGCTTTAACCTCCAAAAAGTGCAAAGACTACGTCCCTTTGATTGAATACACCTTTGAGACTTGTGTGTGTTACCTTTGTTCACTTTCTAGGATGGGTGCTCCGAGAGTGATCACTGCTTCTTGAAACCTTTCGTTTGGGGAGAAAATACAGACTGCGCTGGAGATGGGTCGTCTGCCCGCCTTCTACAGATATGCTAATACAATCCTTTATTGAGGTGTGTGTGCCATTGTAAGAGAAACGTGCTCTATAGCTGCGGCTGCCAGGTTACGAGCTGTGACTTTGGCTTTGTTATGGATAGGTGCTACCTCCTGTGATGGAAGCACAGCCACAACTCCGCTACCTGCTCTCCTACTCACTAACATACGAAGACACAGTGGATTCCAAACAGAGGCCCTGAACAACCACGCTATATCGAAAAAGCGCTACGTTGTACTTTTTTTTTACAGAAACCTATGATTTTTATTATTCTCACATCTACACACTTAAGTAACCAGTTACAGAATGGCAACATTCATAAGTTTAGTTGCACAATATATGTAAAAAATGGATACAAACATTTAACAAAAACACCCCAAAGTGTTCATTTTTCAACTACTGTCTGTTTTAAATCGAGGACTTTAATAGTCCAGCTCCTGCCTGCTATAATAAATTGTTTAGACTGGGCTACGGGCGATTGTCTGCACTTTTTCATCAATATTGGCAGTTCCTTAGATGTGCGCAAGATACTTTCAACCGGATTTCCTTATGAAAGTAAGTATTTTTAAAGCCTTTAACCTTTTATATTTAATGTTCATTTACTGTTGCAAAACGGGTTTTCACCAAAATAAGTAAACCATATTAGTAAAACAAACAAAAAAGTGCTACCTTTTATTTTCCTATTGGTGTAATCAGGGAAAGTTCAGACAAATCATATAAAAGAATAAGTGGAGATCGATTTAAAATTCAGTCTGCCATCCAAAATATTACATCTGGCATTCATGGGATACCCTAAAATTATAATGTGTTTGTCGTTGGACAAGATAAATTCAAATGTGTATTTTGTATTGTGCTTTTTGTTGATAGTATAATATTGTAAGTTGATTTATATAGCACTTGCCCCTGAAGAGGCACCGAGACATTTTCAGGGGATCTTAACAAAGACCTGCTAGGAATGAGGGAAACACTTGCGGACTTGGCTAGATGCTTAAGTCATCATTAGCCGAAGTAGTAGAGGAAAAACCTTCACACCTCTCGACAGCCAAAATTGCACTTTTGTTATGACATCTTATTACGTTGCAGATTAGAACAATGATCTGGTCAAATAGATTTACTAAATATGAGTCTTATTAACTGTAGGAAATTTCAAAATATAATAATAAGACATTTCTAAAGAACAACTTCTTGGAATCATCTGTACTAAAGGTTTGTGCAGGGGCTTGCACAGTACAAAGCAGTGCAAAGAGCAGCAACAACAACGCACAGCATGCTATTTTGCACCTGAAGTTACCTCACATGTCGTCAAAACCCCTTTATGTCAACATTCAAGTAATGTATTCCAAATGGGCAAGTCTGGGACAGAATAGTGCACAAATCATAGGTTTTGGTGCTCAGCTGCAGCACTAAACTCCCATGATCACCTAAAGACTGGAGGCAAACGCAAGAGGTGAAGTAGTAAATCACCAGAGATACTTATGTGTAGCATGTGCTATAAATTAAAGCACAAAACTTACATATCTGGAGCTGTCCACAGATAGGAATTTCCACTGGAGGCTTCCCTTTGCACATTGCAGAAGGCTGAGTGCCACCCAGAATGCCTGTTTCAGCAGTCAACTTTTCAGACCTATTGCTTTTACTGCATTGCACATGATGCAAAGTTTCTTGGAAATTCATCAAGGGGCTGAAAAGAAAAAAAAAAGGGGGTGGGGGGGTTGTCCTAAAACCTGTTTTGACACAAATGCATTTTCCATAGCCTTTGTCAATTTGCGTTAAAAGTATCTGGATAAACACCAGATTGTGCACCTTGTTCCTTTAAATGCTCGTCCTTTCTGCTACTAGCATGTGTTTCTGGTGAGCAAAGTGTGTTTAAATGCAAACTATGTTTAAGACTGCAGTACCGCCTCCTGTCTACAAGGGCAGAGCTGAGCAAAAATATAAACACACTTGATGAAACACAGGTCCCCACAAGGCAGTTTATTAAAAAGTTGTAAAAATTGACTCAGATGTTCCTGAAGCCATTTTTTTGATCAATTAGAAGACATTGCCTTGTGGGGACCTTGGTTCAGGTCCCTGCAGTGCCCACGAGTGTGTTATTACAACCAAGTCCCCACAAGGATAGTACCACAAACCCCCCCCAACACACACACACGCTCTTTTTGTGAGCGATGAATTGAGGCTTGCGGAGAGCAGGGCTACCCCTGTCACAGTGTCCTTTCCTCGGGATCTGCACGTCGCTGAACAAAAGGCCCACCTTCCGGCGTCACCAACTCAGAAAGCTATTATAGCACAGAGTTATGATGAAGCCAGTCGGGAGGAAAAGAATTAGGGTAGGGAACAGCAGGGAGAGATATCTGAAAAGTAAAGGTTAGAACAAATATGCATTTACTCATTCATAGAAATGTAACTCATCAATAAACTCTTGACTAAATGCGTCTCGGAGATATCAGGTGGAGAACTGTTTTGAAATGAGGGCAAAGCCCCTTCTTTGAAACATGGAACAAGAATAAACTACTACCTCGGAATCAAAAGATGGCAAGAACTTTGAACTATGATTATACGCAGAATATCAATCCTGTAACATCTATGTATTCACAACATAAACCTTTGATCATGACTTAGAAAATCTCAAAGAATTAAGTATGCTTTTCACATCTTAAGCTTTTCAAAGAACAATGAAAACTATGATTTGTTTATCTCCAGAAATACTTCACATTCACAACAATAAGTGCCAAGAAGTTTTACTCATTGAACATGAAGCGCTTTACTTAATAATACCAGGAAGCGCTTTTACTCAAGTAGCCTTGAATCACTTAGATTGTTGTGCCAAGAACCTTTCACTCCTGTGAATTGAAGTGCTTTGATTGTCGTGCCAAGAGCGCTTTAAACCTGAGGACTGAAGCGCTTGAATTGCTACGCCAAGAGCGCTTTACATCTGTGAACTGAAACGCTTTGAATTGTTGTGCCAAGAGCGCGTTACATCTGTGAACTGAAGCACCTGAATTGTCGTGCCAAGAGTGCTTTACATCCGTGAACTGAAGCGCCTGAATTGTCGTGCCAAGAGCGCTTTACATCTGTGAACTGAAGCGCTTGAATTGCCGTGCCAAGAGCGCTTTACATCTATGAACTGAAGCACCTGAATTGTCGTGCCAAGAGCGCTTTACATCTGTGAACTGAAACGCTTTGAATTGTTGTGCAAAAGAGCGCTTTACATCTGTGAACTGAAACGCTTTGAATTGCTGTGCAAAAGAGCACTTTACATCTGTGAAAGGAAACGCTTTGAATTGCTGTGCACAAAAGTGCTTTACATCTGTGAACAGAAACGCTTTGAATTGCTGTGCAAAAAAGCGCTTTACCTTTTGGAAGTAATGACTTCCTCCAAACTTGGATTTAGCAAGGCCTTACCGCTACGAGTACGACCTACTCGTTTTTGAATACACCATGGAAACAAGGATACTTTGGTTAGACGACACTTTGCCATTCAGGAACTCTGCTCTTCTCCAAAGAAACCCCCATGAGGTCGGGCTGCATCGAAGTCTTAAAAATAGTGAGCAACGTGCTTGGGTGTGGCTGGGCTTTATAGGCCTGCCACACCCCAAGATGGCTGCTGCCTCTAAAAACATAGGAATTGTAGTCCCTTCATAGAATAGCACTGATAAGTGAATCTTGTCCACCAATGTCCTGAACCTGCAGCTCTATGAGCTTTGCCACAGGGCAGACAACGCTGATGGTCACCTTTGGAACAAGAGGGGATGACAAGTGGTGCGCAAAAAGCGCAGCAGTCGCGCAGTGGAATTTCCGGCGAGACCTGGACTGCGCCTGGCCTTATTCCTGACACCCCCAGACCATTAAGGAGAAAAATATGAAGGGCAGAGCGCAAACTGGTAGTGCAAACCAGCTTCTAGTGAAGGTAAATAACTATGGGCTGTTTGTATATTTTGTAATGTAATTCAAAATTGCTGCTGTCTCTAGACCCCCTTTGCCTAGGACACACAGAGCGTAATATGTGCTATGTACGTGAATACTATTATCTAAGGGCATGTTTTCTATTAAATTTATTTTTTATTATTAGATTCTATTTTTATGGTGCGCACAATGTGTTTTAATTATGATAAAATGGGCTAGGGGAGCCCATCATAAACCCATGAATCCCTCAGCAACCCAATTAGCCAGTACCTTAAAGGTGGGGTATAGGTGTGTCTTGCGTTTTTTAAGCACTTTGGGGGTCATCACAGACCCCAGCACCCCAGAGGACATGGGCAATGTGAGGGGGTTAACTGAGGAAGCTTACTATTTAAAAGCACATGCTGAAAAGTTGTGTGTGCATGCAGCCTTCTGGAAATAATAAAAGTTGTCAAGATACCTCTTAGAATTAATGTGCCTACTGAGAGCTGTAGTTTTGACTCTCCATAAAGTAGCGCAGAGGGTTAAGATGCTTGCTGCAAAGAACAGAACTATATGCGGATAGCTGAGCGGATAGGTAAAGCCTGCCTTTACAAACACTTTTTAAAATTATTTTAATGTATGTTGGAGGAGGACTGTGGCGAGATGTGGGGATACAGAGTTTAATTTGTGCGTGTTGGTTTTGGTGCCGAGCATTTGCACCTATTTTTTTTTTATGGTGTAAACTTATTTTGGCGGGTGGAGGCAATGCTTAATTTGTGCTTGTTGGTTTCGGTGCTGTTATTTTTTTTTTACCGCCGGCACTTATTCTTCTGCTTTAAGCATTTGCTGCGAGCAAAAGACATTTGGGAAAGCCGGAGAAAGAGAAAAAAGAAAAAGCATCACAATGGGAGAAAGTAGAAAGCTTGGTTCAGAGCATTGGAGAGGTAGGGCGAAAACCTCCCGTGGATCCTAGGGTCTGGCTTCCATTCTATTGTACATGTATATATTCAATGAACTGTAATGTTTTAAAATTGTGTTGAGTTATTTATTTTTATAATTCGTGTAATTGTATGACGTTACAAAGACCATAGGCGGCATTGAAATATGAGTAAAATAAGGCGGCGGAAGCCTTGGAACTATATAAATAATGCCTTGTAGAGAGAATCCTAGAACTATGTTGCGCAGGAGTGCCGCCTTGTGGACTTTTTTAATAAACAGTGTATGTTTTTTCAGAAACTGTGAACAAATGGCTTTGAGTATTGTACCTTCAGAGCATGGTGGGATTAACAGATGGCATCTTGAGAGACAATTTTTTTTTTTACAACCTTTTGTGAGATTTTATGAATGGGTTATGTATGTAACATTAAATGAGTTATGCTTAAAGTCAACATTGTCTCTTTTGTGCATACGATCCCCAAGAGCCAACACTGTCCCCAGGGGAAATGGAGGCAATGCAACAAGGTACATGTATCTAGAGATTTATATATCGGAGATCCGTGTCATCGGCCGTTCTAAACAAAGATGTCTTTATTGTTATTTTTTTATTTTACTATTAACCCCTTCTGTGCCCAGGACGTAATGGTTACGTCCTGAGGCACAGTGCTGCTGTGCCCAGGACGTAACCATTACGTCCTGTGCACAGAGCCCAGAGGGAGCGCTCTCGCTCCCTCTGTGGGGTTCCCCCCCACCCCCCCAAGTCAGGGATGGAAGGGGAAGCCCTTCCCCTCCCACCCCGACCCCCCCAACCCCCCCTGTGACGTCAGCGCGCGAGTGCGCGCTGATTAGTCACAGGGTCTCCCCCATCGCGCTGGAAGCAGAGCTTCCAGCGCGATTGAAAAATAAATGCTTTTGCATTTCTTTTTCAATCCCATGGGGGAGGCCCCGAGAGGCTTCAAAGGGAAGGAAATGTATTTCCTTCCCTTTGAAGTCTCTCACAGGTTTCAAAAGCCGGATTGCTTGCAATCCGGCTT
Organism: Pleurodeles waltl; assembly: GCF_031143425.1. Classification (NCBI taxonomy): domain Eukaryota; kingdom Metazoa; phylum Chordata; class Amphibia; order Caudata; family Salamandridae; genus Pleurodeles; species Pleurodeles waltl. The sequence continues at coordinate 478,413,726 of NC_090449.1, read as the reverse complement.
TTGAAACCCCACTAGACACCAGGGATTTTTTTTTTTTTCTTGAAATTGGCAAAAGGGAGCGACCCCTTGGGCAAGGGTCGCTCCCAGGGGGGCATTTTTTTAGGAAGGCCTTTTCTGCCCCCCCAGGGGGCAGATTGGCCTATTATTAGGCCGATCTGCCCCCAGGGGGGGCAGAAACCTCTAGGCACCAGGGACCATTTTTTTTTTTTTTTTTTTTTTTTTGTGATGAATTCTTTTTTTTTTTAGGTGGGGAGCGATCCCTTAGGCAAGGGTCGCTCCCCTACGGGGCAATATATATTTAGGCCATTTCTGCCCCCCTTGGGGGCAGATTGGCCTATTTTGATAAGGCCAATCTGCCCCCAAGGGGGGCAGAAACCATTAGACACCAGGGAGTTTGTTTTTGCGCGCGAATGTCACGCAACAAAGCGACCCCTTTGGCAAGGGTCGCTCCCAGGGGGGGCAATTTTTTGGGAAGGCCTTTTCTGCCCCCCCTGGGGGCAGATCGGCCTATTATTAGGCCGATCTGCCCCCAGGGGGGGAAGAAACCTCTAGGCGCCAGGGCAAATTTTTTTTTTGTGTTTATTTTTTTTGTTCTTTTTTTTTAGAGATGGGGAGCGACCCATCAGGCAAGGGTAGCTCCCCTGGGGGGCAAATTGTATTTAGACCATTTCTGCCCCCCTGGGGGCAGATTGGCCGATTTTAGGTCAATCTGCCCCCAAGGGGGCAGAAACCACTAGGCACCGGGGATTTGTTTTTTGGCGCCAATGTCACGCAGGGGGAGCGACCCCGTAGGCAAGGGTCGCTCCCGGGGGGGGGGGGTGGGGGTTGGGGGGGCAAATTTATTTTAGGCCATTTCTGCCCCCCGGGGGACAGATCGGCCTATTATTAGGCCGAACTGCCCCCGGGGGGGGGGGGGGGCAGAACACTCTAGGCGCCAGGGCAATTTTTTTTTTGTGTTTTTTTTTTTGTTGTTTCTTTTTTTAGAGATGGGGAGCGACCCATCAGGCAAGGGTCGCTCCCCTGGGGGGGCAAATTGTATTTAGACCATTTCTGCCCCCCTTGGTAGCAGATTGGCCAATTTTAGGTCAATCTGCCCCCAAGGGGGCAGAAACCACTAGGCACCGGGGATTTGTTTTTTGGCGCCAATGTCACGCAGGGGGAGCGACCCCGTAGGCAAGGGTCGCTCCCGGGGGGGGTGGGGGTTGGGGGGGCAAATTTATTTTAGGCCATTTCTGCCCCCCCCGGGGGGGCAAATTCATTTTAGGGCATTTCTGCCCCCCCCCCCCCCTGGGGCCGGCTGAGCTACAGGCCAAACACCACAGGTAGGCACCTTGCAAAAAACACCTCTGTTTTCTGTGAAAAAATATGTTGTGTCCACGTTGTGTTTTGGGCCATTTCCTTTTGTGGGCGCTAGGCCTACCCACAGAAGTGATGTACCATTTTTATCGAGAGACTTAGGGGAACGCTGGGTGGAAGGAAATTTGTGGCTCCTCTCAGATTCCAGAACTTTCTGTGACCGAAATGAGAGGAAAAAGTGTTTTTTGGGCCAAATTTTGATGTTTGCAAAGGATTCTGGGTAACATAACCTGGTCAGAGCCCCGCAAGTCACCCCATCTTGGATTCCCCTGGGTTTCTAGTTTTCAAAAATGCACTGGTTTGCTAGGTTTCCTCAGGTGTCGGCTGAGCTACAGGCCAAAATCCACAGGTAGGCACTGCTTTTTATAAAAAAATGTGATGTGTCCACGTTGTGTTTTGGGCCCTCTCCTTTCGTGGGCGCTAGTCCTACCCACGCAAGTGAGGTGTCATTTTTATCGGGAGACTTGGGGGAACGCTGGGTGGAAGGAAATTTGTAGCTCCTCTCAGATTCCAGAACTTTCTGCCACAGAAATGTGAGGGACATGTGTTTTTTTAGCCAAATTTTGAGGTTTGCAAAGGATTCTGGGTAACAGAACCTTGGCCGAGCCCCGCAAGTCACCACCCCGTGGATTCCCCTAGGTCTCTAGTATTCAGAAATGCACAGGTTTGGTAGGTTTCCCTAGGTGCCGGCTGAGCTAGAGGCCAAAATCTACAGGTAGGCACTTCGCAAAAAACACCTCTGTTTTTTTCCAAAATTTAGGATGTGTCCACGTTGCGCTTTGGGGTGTTTCCTGTCGCCGGCGCTAGGCCTACCCACGCAAGTGAGGTATCATTTTTATCGGGAGACTTGGGGGAACGCTGGGTGGGAGGAAATTTGTAGCTCCTCTCAGATTCCAGAACTTTCTGCCACAGAAATGTGAGGGATATGTTTTTATTTAGCCAAATTTTGAGGTTTGCAAAGGATTCTGGGTAACAGAACCTGGTCCGAGCCACACAAGTCACCCCTCCTTGGATTCCCCTAGGTCTCTAGTTTTCAGAAATGTACAGGTTTGGTAGGTTTCCCTAGGTGGCGGCTGAGCTAGAGGCCAAAATCTACAGGTAGTCACTTTGCTAAAAACAGCTCTGTTTTCTGTGATGTGTCCACGTTGTGTTTTGGGGCATATCCTGTCGCGGGCGCTAGGCCTACCCACACAAGTGAGGTATCATTTTTATCGGGAGACGTGGGGGAACGCTGGGTGGAAGGAAATTTGTGGCTCCTCTCAGATTCCAGAACTTTCTGCCACAGAAATGTGAGGAACATGTGTTTTTTTAGCCAAATTTTGAGGTTTGCAAAGGATTCTGGGTAACAGAACCTGGTCCGAGCCACACAAGTCACCCCTCCTTGGATTCCCCTAGGTCTCTAGTTTTCAGAAATGCACAGGTTTGGTAGGTTTCCCTAGGTGCCGGCTGAGGTAGAGGCCAAAATCTACAGGTAGTCACTTTGCTAAAAACAGCTCTGTTTTCTGTGATATGTCCACGTTGTGTTTTGGGGCATATCCTGTCGCGGGCGCTAGGCCTACCCACACAAGTGAGGTATCATTTTTATCGGGAGACGTGGGGGAACGCTGGGTGGAAGGAAATGTGTGGCTCCTCTCAGATTCCAGAACTTTCTGCCACAGAAATGTGAGGAACATGTGTTTTTTTAGCCAAATTTAGAGATTTGCAAAGGATTCTGGGTAACAGAACCTGGTCCGAGCCCCGCAAGTCACCCCTCCTTGGATTCCCCTAGGTCTCTAGTTTTCAGAAATGCACAGGTTTGGTAGGTTTCCTTAGGTGGCGGCTGAGCTAGAGGCCAAAATCTACAGGTAGTCACTTTGCTAAAAACAGCTCTGTTTTCTGTGATATGTCCACGTTGTGTTTTGGGGCATATCCTGTCGCGGGCGCTAGGCCTACCCACACAAGTGAGGTATCATTTTTATCGGGAGACGTGGGGGAGTGCTGGGTGGAAGGAAATTTGTGGCTCCTCTCAGATTCCAGAACTTTCTGCCACAGAAATGTGAGGAACATGTGTTTTTTTAGCCAAATTTTGAGGTTTGCAAAGGATTCTGGGTAACAGAACCTGGTCCGAGCCCCGCAAGTCACCCCTCCTTGGATTCCCCTAGGTCTCTAGTTTTCAGAAATGCACAGGTTTGGTAGGTTTCCCTAGGTGGCGGCTGAGCTAGAGGCCAAAATCTACAGGTAGTCACTTTGCTAAAAACAGCTCTGTTTTCTGTGATATGTCCACGTTGTGTTTTGGGGCATATCCTGTCGCGGGCGCTAGGCCTACCCACACAAGTGAGGTATCATTTTTATCGGGAGACGTGGGGGAACGCTGGGTGGAAGGAAATTTGTGGCTCCTCTCAGATTCCAGAACTTTCTTCCACAGAAATGTGAGGAACATGTGTTTTTTTAGCCAAATTTTGAGGTTTGCAAAGGATTCTGGGTAACAGAACCTGGTCCGAGCCCCGCAAGTCACCCCTCCTTGGATTCCCCTAGGTCTCTAGTTTTCAGAAATGCACAGGTTTGGTAGGTTTCCCTAGGTGGCGGCTGAGCTAGAGGCCAAAATCTACAGGTAGTCACTTTGCTAAAAACAGCTCTGTTTTCTGTGATATGTCCACGTTGTGTTTTGGGGCATATCCTGTCGCGGGCGCTAGGCCTACCCACACAAGTGAGGTATCATTTTTATCGGGAGACGTGGGGGAACGCTGGGTGGAAGGAAATTTGTGGCTCCTCTCAGATTCCAGAACTTTCTGCCACAGAAATGTGAGGAACATGTGTTTTTTTAGCCAAATTTTGAGGTTTGCAAAGGATTCTGGGTAACAGAACCTGGTCCGAGCCCCGCAAGTCACCCCTCCTTGGATTCCCCTAGGTCTCTAGTTTTCAGAAATGCACAGGTTTGGTAGGTTTTCCTAGGTGGCGGCTGAGCTACAGGCCAAAATCTACAGGTAGTCACTTTGCTAAAAACAGCTCTGTTTTCTGTGATATGTCCACGTTGTGTTTTGGGGCATATCCTGTCGCGGGCGCTAGGCCTACCCACACAAGTGAGGTATCATTTTTATCGGGAGACGTGGGGGAACGCTGGGTGGAAGGAAATTTGTGGCTCCTCTCAGATTCCAGAACTTTCTGCCACAGAAATGTGAGGAATATGTGTTTTTTTAGCCAAATTTTGAGGTTTGCAAAGGATTCTGGGTAACAGAACCTGGTCCGAGCCACACAAGTCACCCCTCCTTGGATTCCCCTAGGTCTCTAGTTTTCAGAAATGCACAGGTTTGGTAGGTTTCCCTAGGTGGCGGCTGAGCTAGAGGCCAAAATCTACAGGTAGTCACTTTGCTAAAAACAGCTCTGTTTTCTGTGATGTGTCCACGTTGTGTTTTGGGGCATATCCTGTCGCGGGTGCTAGGCCTACCCACACAAGTGAGGTATCATTTTTATCGGGAGACGTAGGGGAACGCTGGGTGGAAGGAAATTTGTGGCTCCTCTCAGATTCCAGAACTTTCTGCCACAGAAATGTGAGGAACATGTGTTTTTTTAGCCAAATTTTGAGGTTTGCAAAGGATTCTGGGTAACAGAACCTGGTCCGAGCCACACAAGTCACCCCTCCTTGGATTCCCCTAGGTCTCTAGTTTTCAGAAATGCACAGGTTTGGTAGGTTTCCCTAGGTGGCGGCTGAGCTAGAGGCCAAAATCTACAGGTAGTCACTTTGCTAAAAACAGCTCTGTTTTCTGTGATGTGTCCACGTTGTGTTTTGGGGCATATCCTGTCGCGGGTGCTAGGCCTACCCACACAAGTGAGGTACCATTTTTATCGGGAGACTTGGAGGAACATAGATTAGCAAAACAAGTACTATTGCCCCTTGTCTTTCTCTACATTTTTTCCTTCCAAATATAGGAGTGTGTGTAAAAAAGACATCTATTTGAGAAATTCCCTGTAATTCACGTGCTACTATGGTCACCCCGGAATTCAGAGATGTGCAAATAACCACTGCTCCTCAACACCTTATCTTGTGCCCTTTTTGGAAATGCAAAGGTTTTCTTGATAGCAATTTTTTACTCCTTATATTTCAGCAAATGAATTGCTGTATACCCGGTATAGAATGAAAACGCACTGCAGGGTGCAGATCATTTATTGGCTCTGGGTTCCTCGGGTTCTTGATGAACCTACAAACCCTATATATCCCCGCAACCAGAGGAGTCCAGCAGACGTAACGGTATATTGCTTTCGATAATCTGACATTGCAGAGAAAAGTTACAGAGTAAAACGTAGAGAAAAATTGATGGTTTTTTCACCTCAATTTCAATATTTTTCTTTTTCAGCTGTTATTTTCTGTAGGAAACCCTTGTAGGATCTACACAAATGACCCCTTGCTGAATTCAGAATTTTGTCTACTTTTCAGAAATGTTTAGGTTTCTGGGATCCAGCATTGGTTTCATGACCATTCCTGTCACTGACTGGAAGGAGGCTGAAAGCACAAAAAATTGCACAAATGGGGTATGCCCCAGTAAAATGCCAAAATTGTGTTGAAAAATTGGGTTTTCTGATTCAAGTCTGCCTGTTCCTGAAAGCTGGGAAGCTGCTGAGTTTAGCACCGCAAACCCTTTGTTGATGCCATTTTCAGGGGAAAAACCACAAGCCTTCTTCTGCAGCCACTTTTTCCAATTTTTTTGAAAAAAACGAAATTTTCACTGTATTTTGGCCAATTTCTTGGCCTCCTTCGAGGGAACCCACAAAGTCTGGGTACCTCTAGAATCCCTAGGATGTTGGAAAAAAAGGACGCAAATTTGGCTTGGTTAGCTTATGTGGACAAAAAGTTATGAGGGCCTAAGCGCGAACTGCCCCAAATAGGCAAAAAAAGGCCCGGCACAGGAGGGGGAAAAGGCCTGGCAGCGAAGGGGTTAATGGCTTCCTATGTGTTTGTGTGCTTTTACAGGTTATGATGCGGAACTACAGTTTGCGGTTGGTGCTCTGCAACAAATCCTCCAGGCTCAAGACGGTCCAAGCACAATATCTCAGGATACAGCTTTTGCAGGTAAATAAAAGGAGTCCTTCTGTAAATGCTGTGAAAACCTAAAAAGCCCCCATAAACACAGCATCGAAGGAACCCTCTGAGATCTTGTATAGTCGCTGTATTATATTGTAAATGTAAAAAAAATGTTTTAATCCCCAGGCTCCCGTGCGGTACAAGCGACTCCTGTGATAACGACCCAGAATGTGGTAGGGGACATTAAAAAGGCCATGTAGAACCTCTGGCGGGGACACTAACCAGTGCAATAAACCTAAAATAAATTGGTTGTCCCCTGCGGCCCCGCGCCCCTCGCACACCCATTGGCCCTCCCTCCAGCCTCCCAGCTGCTCCACCCTCCCACCCCACCCTCTTAATGGCAGCCGCTGCGCGGAGCCCTGTGTAACTCCCTGACCGGGTTCTGGCCAGGAGTCTCACTTGGCTCCACCAGCCTGCCTCCATGCCCCTGATACTGTGGACTACCGCCTGGACAGCAGTTCGAGGCCCTCCTCTACCCGCAAGCACCCGTCTGCGCCTCATCCCTGGTGCCTAGTGGTAGACTTTCCCTGCGTTCGTCGCATGAGTATTCCTTCTGTGTTGCTGTAATTTGTTTATGTGTGTGTTTCTGTCTCTGTTATCTGCATCACCGTTTATTTTATGCCGCGTGAGTATTCCTTTGTGTTGCTGTAATATTGCTTCTGTTATTTGTATTTGTATCGCCGTGTATTTTGCATCTGTTCTGAACCTTTGTGTTTTCTGCGCGTCTCTGCCCCCCTACCCCCGTATATCTTTCGCTTCACCTGTCTCTCACCGCCTGTCTTTTGCTACCGGCTCCGGCCAGTCACTGTTCCCCCTGCTGCTGCCTCCCCTGAGGCCCCGCCCCCTCGCACACCCGTTGGCCCTCCCTCCCGCCTCCCAGCTGCTCCACCCTCCCAACGCACCCTCTTAATGGCGGCCGCCAGGCGGGCGAGCACAGTGGGCGCGCCAGAGGCAAGCCCGTCTGCGCCTGTCCACGCCTGGATTGCGCCCAGCGCCAGTCCCCCTAAGCCAGACCCCCCCAGACAACACTACTCAATAATCACACTCCACTCCCTCAACCCAGGACCACTCCCCGCCTGCACCCAAGCGAACCCCAAACACACGCAGGGACCTTTCACCTGCTACGCCTGCTGGTTCTCCTGCTCCCCCACAAACACCAGAAACACCCACATGCCCGCACCAACCCCAACGCTCCCCACAACAAACACCACAACCTCAACGCAGAAGATTCATACACAGACCCCACCCACCACTACAGACCCTACCCCAACACCAACAAGCCCCACAACCCTAACACACTCCACAACACCACCACACCAACACACCCCCACAACAACCATCGCGCACCACAACAATAACAGCCCCTACAACTACCTTAACTGCATTCTCCTAAACTCCCGCTCCTTACACAAGCATGCCATCGAACTCTGGGACCTTATCACATCACACTCACCAGACATTGTCTTCCTCACGGAAACTTGGATGAACCCCTCATCTGAGCCAGACATAGCCACAGCCACCCCAGATGGATACAAACTCCATCGCAGAGACCGCTTAAACAAACCAGGAGGTGGCATTGCCATTATACACAAAAACACCATTAAGGTCACCACCAACACACACAACACCCTAGACAGCGCAGAACACATGCACTTCCTAATTCACATGAACGACAACACCACCCTTAGAGGAACCCTCATCTACAGACCACCACGGCCTTGCACCCCCCCCCTTCTGTGACGCCATTGCCGACACCATCAGCCCTCATGCCCTCACCTCCACGGACTACATCCTCCTCAGTGACTTTAACTTTCGCCTGGAGAACCCCCACGACCACTATTCCTCATCCCTTCTAGATAACCTCACGAACCTCGGACTCAAACTAGTCACAGCACCTACCCACTCAGCAGGGGACACACTAGACGCTCTTCACCTCGAGCAACCCCATAACCTACACTCACACCATCGAACTCCACTGGACTGACCACCACTGCGTCCACTTCTTCTTCATACCCCCCACACACCACCACCAACACACCACACCCTACCCTACCGCATGTGGGACAAGATCCCCACAGAACACCTGAACGCCCAACTGGCGCAGAACCCCGCCCCCAACACCAATGACCCCAACATTGCTGCCCAAAACTGCACACAATGGATCACAACCTGTGCAGACTCACGCGCCCCTCTCAGAAAAAACATCACCACCCGCAACATCAAGAACGCCCCCTGGTTTACCACTGAACTCCAAGCCTCCAGGCGTGAATGCCGCAAAACAGAGTAAGCTTGGCGACAGGAACTTTCAACCGCCAACTTCTCCACCCTCAAAACCACCATTCGCAAACACCACCAACTCATACGCACCACCAAAAGAGCATACTACAAGGAACGCATAGACAGTAACTCGCACAACAGCAAGGAACTCTTTACCATCATCAAAGAGCTCTCCAAACCCAAAGCCAGCAACATCGACCCCACACACACACAACTCCTCTGCGACTTCCTCTCCAACCATTTCCACTGCAAAATCTTAGACATACACAACAGCTTCAGACCACACACACCCGCCACACACACCACCGACTCGATCAGCAAAGACCCCCCCAACCTACCACTCACCTGGGCCCCTACCAACGACAAAGAAACTGAAAAAAACTATGAATTCCATCCACTCAGGCTCCCCCTCGGACCCCTGCCTCCACCGCATTTACAAAAAAGCCAGCCCAACCATTGCTCCCAAACTTCGCGACATAATCAACAGCTCTTTCGAAGCCGCCACCTTCCCAGCCCCCTGGAAGCACGCAGAAGTCACTGCACTCCTGAAAAAGCCCAAAGCAGACCCTGATGACCTCACCAACTACCGCCCAATTTCACTCCTCCCCTTCCCCGCCAAGGTCGCTGAGAAACTAGTGAACACCCACCTGTCTCACTTCCTAGAGAAAAGCAGCACACTTGACACCTCCCAGTCTGGCTTCCGCAAGATCCACAGCACTGAGACCACCCTCATGGCATGTACTGACAACATCAGAACCAGTGTCGACAAGGGCGAGACCGTCGCACTCATCCTCCTGGACCTCTCCGCTACCTTCGACACTGTCTGCCACCAAACACTCTGCACACGCCTGCACAACGCAGGTATTCGACACAAGGCCCTAGACTGGATGACCTCCTTCCTCACCGAAAGAACCCAGAAAGTCCGCCTCCCTCTCTTCCACTCCACAGCCACCAAAATCATCTGCGGAGTCCCCCAAGGATCCTCCCTCAGCTCTACCCTTCTCAACATTTACATGACCCCACTCGCAAACATCCTCCGACCACACAGAATCACCATCATATCCTACGCAGACGACACCCAGCTCATCATCTCCCTCACCCGAAACCCTACCACGGCCAAAACCAACCTCCATGCTGGTCTCCTTGGCACTGCCACATGGATGACAGCAAACCACCTCAAGCTCAACTCCAACAAAACTGAAATCATCATCTTCGGCCCAAACAATACCATATGGGACGACTCCTGGTGGCCCACCGCCCTAGGTCCCCCACCAACACCCGCAAACCACGCACGCAACCTCAGCATCATCCTGGACCCCTCCCTCTCCATGACCCAGCAAATCAACACCATACCTCCTCCTGTTTCAACACCCTCCGCATACTGGATAAAACCTTCAAATGGATTCCCATAGAGACCAGAAAGACCGTCACCCATGCACTCATCAGCAGCAGGCTAGACTACGGAAACGCCCTCTACGCCGGCACCACACTCAAACTCAAACACAAACTCCAGAGGATCCAGAACACAGCCGCCCGCCTCATCCTGGACCTCCCACGACATGAACACATCTCCTCACACCTCAGATCCCTTCACTGGCTTCCGATCGACAAGAGGATCACCTTCAAAATCCTCATCCACGCACACAAATCCCTCCACAACACTGGACCAACCTACCTCAACGAAAGTGTGAACTTCCACACTCCAACTCGCTACCTCCGCTCCGCCGACCTCGCACTCGCCACAGTCACCCGCATCCAACGTGCCACCACCGGGGGCAGATCCTTCTCCTTCCTCACCCCCAAGGCCTGGAACTTCATCCCCATCAAACTCCACAAGACTCAGAACCTCCTGCTCTTCAGAAAAAACCTCAAGACGTGGCTGTTCAAACAGTAATCGCCCCCGTCCCAACCCCCCCTCCACCAGCGCCTTGAGATCCATATGGGTGAGTAGCGTGCTCTATACATTGTTTGATTGATTGAATTTTTGATTGAAAGAAGCGCAAGAAGAAGCTGCAGACCCCTGAGCTACAAGTGGTACCTCCAAACCTGTTTTTTAAAAATGTTGTTAAGGCTCAGCCTGTTCCACCTAGCCCACCCTGTTCTAATTGTTCAACGCTTGAGGAGTCTAATACAGTTGGGTCTGTCAGTGCCCTAGTACCGGCAGCCTGTATAGCTAGCCCTCCCCGTTTACATGACACACGCATGTAAACAGATAGCCCTATAGAGGATCCATATTCTGGGTGTTTATGACTTCTAAGGGCACTAGCTCATGTGGTAGAGAGTTCTGAAGCCACAGCACCCCCATATACCCCTTCTAATGCAACCCCCAACGGGTTGTAATCACCAGGGTCTCAATCACCCGCTTCTGAATCAGCCATGGCAGACATAGACAAAATATCGGCGTGACTAGGCAGCCGTGTACCTCTAAGGAGTGCCCTATCTGCTTTTTGTAAAAAGGGTGTCCATAGGTCTAAATATAAGAGGAAGTCCCAGGATGCACTCAGCAAAGCTCTACGTGTTTTACGAGCGCTCAAAACCAAAAAGCTGCGAGAGCCAACTCCCAACTGTTTAAAACTCTTAAAAGCAGCACCATCAACACCTAAAACACGCCCCATGAGGCCCGAAATATAAAGTTAGGAGAGAATATAGGCATTTTTAGGGCCTTAAGGGGTAAAGTTCAGAGCCGGCTCAACCCCAAACATCTTGAAGAATCCCCACCCGTATTAGGTGAAATGGAAAGGACACCTGCGGTAAATACACCAACTATTGTTCAAATAGGCTGTGGTCGGTTGCCTAAAGAGCTGGGTTTGTAAGAAACAGAAGTGGGCTAGTAGCGCTAGAAACCATAAGCTTTTAGTAAGAAAATTAAAGAAAGCCTAAGCGTTATAATGAGGCATAAAAATACCCCAACAACGACCTGTAGTCAACTAGCATCGAATGATACCCCAGGGAGCCCGCCAGCCTGCGACGGTCCTCAAGCAGAGGATTCAGAACCAGTGTTTTTGGAAAGTGTAAGAAGGTACAGACGTGCTGTAGAGAGGTTTAACACTACAGAGCACTATGAGGAGTTTAGGTTTTTTAACCTAGACCGTCTAAACTCCTCCGATCAGGGTGTTATAGCTATACACCAGGCTGTACAAACGCTCATAGAACTAATGTTACACAATGTGGGGCCTAACGATTTCTTCCAGCTGTGTTTTCAGGGGCAGGGTCTCAACAGTCCTGTTCACCAGACGATCGTCTCAAGATGTGTTTGACGCTGTTACGTTTCTAGAAAACCTGTATAAGCTTTTACAGAGCAAGGCTGAATTACTGGTGTACGGGACCTTTAGAATCATCGCCCTCGTTGTTGGGGGTCGTGAAGGTGGTGCTTCCAGAACCTTCAAGAGCATCATGTACAGTAAAATCATCAGCAATAAATATCGATGGTTGCTCGACTTTAACACCGGAGCTACCAATATGTGTCTGGTGGCCAGCATCGCGGGGTTGTTGGTGCACCGAGCTACCTCAGACAACATTATTATGTCTATGGCGGCGGCAGCCCACGTGGTGCTTCAAATACTGCCCAACAGACTGGTTGGTTTTGGGGACCTGGACCATTTTGAGAACCATTTTGCCGTTACGGTAAAAGTTCTGTACCACAGCGGTTCTTGGAAGTACTTCACTACCGATGAGTGTGTGAAAAACAAGACCGTTTATGTGCTACATCATGAAAAACACTTTTACAATATCTTGAACCTGAAGGGTTTTCTAGGCGCCAAGTACGTGTGCGAGGATTGCAACCACATATACAACAACCAGATCAGACACCAGTGTGAAATGCACTGTAAAATGTGTCAGAGGGATGGGTGCGTCGAAGACGACGCTCAGAAGGGGAACTGCTCAACGTGTAAATTGTTTTCTTGGTCGCAAGACTGCTTGAACGTATACATCAGCCTCACAAAGTGCATCCGTAAATAAGACTGTCGGACTTGAGGGTGCTGCAAGACCGACAACCACGATTGTAAAGGTATGAAATGTCTCAGGGGTAAAGCGTATTTTATAGCCGGAATAGCACACGAGTGTTACATGCTCGAAGGCTTCCCACAGAACAAAACAGAAGACTATATCGTATTTGATAACTATTTTTACGCCCATCATCTAATAGCCGATGAAAACTGGGAGTTTGAAGGCTGGTTGTGCGTGAACGATTTCCTCAACACCTTCATGCAACCGAAAAACGAGTATACAATGCTGGCTCACAACTCGAAAGCATACGACTCGTTCTTTATTCGCCGGGACCTGATTCGTGAAAAGCTGGCCGTGGAGCTCATAACCCAGGGTTCCAAACTGAAGCTGATAAAGGTTGTGCTTTTTGAAATTAGGTTCATAGACACCTTGAATTTTCTGCCCATGAAGTTGAGCAAGTTGCCAAAAGCATTTGGTTTAGAAGGCTGTACAGGTTATTTCCCTCACTTTTTTAACACATGGGCTAATCAGAATTACAGCGGTCCTATTCCTCTACCCGACAGTTACGGTGTCGAGTACATGATGCCGTCTGAAAAGAGAGCTTTCTACAGTGGTACGATGAAAACCGTGAAAATTGGTTTCATTTTCAAACAGTTGAAAGCTTACTGTCAGGCGAATGTCATGCTCTTGCGAGAAGCGTGCAACCTTTTTAGAGACATTGTGGTGGAAATGACGAGACGGGTCAGGATTATCAAAACCAAATCCCAAAAGACATTGTGGAATACCTAGACCCATTTAAGAACATTACTCTGGCTTCAATGTGCATATCTATTTATCAGCTCATGTTTTTAAAACCTGAAACCATTGCTCTAGTACCGCCTGACCTCTATAACAGTAAACAAAATCATTACTCCACCCCGTCTATTCTGTGGCTCATGTACGCCTCTGAAAAAGAGAACAGCTTCATTCAACACGCGTTGCAGGGCGGCGAATACCACCTGGGCCGCTACTACCTAGATGGGTATGCGTCAATTAACGGGGTACCAACCGCCTTTGAGTTCAACGGTTGCTTTTACCATGGGTGTCCGCGTTGTTACAAACTCCACGAGGTTAATAGACTGCAGGGCTCCATCCTCGAACATCTGCATCGTCGTACTTTGGCGAAGGCGCAGTATATTGAAAGCAGCAGCTTTGTTCTGAGAACCTTCTAGGAACACGAGTGGTTAGACGAGCTAACAAATGATGCGGAACTGGGCACTTTTATTAAGAGCCGGCAGTTACCAGCACAGTTGGAACCCCACAACGCCTTATTCGGCAGTCGTACAAACGCCATACAGCAGTACCGGGTCGCTGGTGAGAAAATACACTACTATGACTTCACCAGTCTATATCCATCTTTTTAAGTATCTATTTGCCCCGTCTTACGATGTGTCCAGTTGTGAATTTATCAACGATGAGACGGCCGTTCTATGCTGGAAATACCCCAAAGAGTACCCCATTACGTATAACAATAAAAACATCTTCATAGTGTGTTTCTCAATCGCCCACGCTTGTCTAAAGCTTTACAGTTTGTTGGATAAGCTTCAGGATCATTGTTTGTACCACAACACTGAGTCTGTTATTTTTGTGAGTAAAGAGGGTGATGAAGATCCTCCGCTGGGTGATTTTCTAGGGGATTTGACCAGCGAGTTCGAAAAGAATGAGTACATACTCAAATACACCTCCTACGGACCAAGACCTACAGTTACGAAACCTCTACAGGGTTTGCATGAAAGCCAAAGGTATCACTTTAAACGTCAGCAATACGATTACAATACATTATGACAGACTGAAGGGTCTGGTGCACGAGTACTACGCATCGAGCGATCGCGAAAATAACAAAGCATCAGTCGTAAATCACCCTAGCATAGTCGGGTCCAAAAAAAAGTGGGAAATTACAACACAACCGGTGTATAAAACCCTACGAGTAGTATTTGATAAAAGGGTCCTGACTGAGGACTACAAAACACTGGCGTACGGTTATTAAAAGACATTAGAGGGGCGAACCCCAACCGCTATGAACACCAGGCTGCAACAGCGGTAAAAGTTATTTTATAAAGAAACTGTTAGAAAACGCTCCCGGTGTTTTATCTCAGACCCCTAACGAATTCGTATGACTTTAGTCCTGCTGGCAAGATGTTTACATGGAACTTTCCCTAAAGTTCTCCGATTTATAGAAGGCATCCCTAGTAATTCAATGACGACGACTTGTTACCTAAACACCTTGTAAACATGGTCGTTGTGGACAATCTCATGCCGCACGGCGGGGACCACCCTGAGATCAAGAGGGCTTTTACTCAATATTCACATCATCGTAATCTGAGCATATGCTACATCCTGCAGAACTTGTTTTACCAGGGTAAGTTCAGTCATTCTATAACTCTCAACACCTCATACCTGGTCTTGTGTAAAAACCCCGCGACATGCTTCATTTATCAATTATAGTTAAACAGATATACCCCAGAAACACGCACTTTTTCATAGAAGTATTTAACGACGCTACCGCAAAACCCCATGACTACTTACTGGTAGATTTAAAACCGAATACTCTAGAAGACTACCAACTACGCTCTGGTATTTTCCCACCTGACTTCCCCGTCGCTTACACGCCTAAAACAACCCCCAGAGCCTATAAAAAGACCCATTAAATGACTTTTATAACATTTACACTCTAAACCTTGTAATATACAGTCACTACCATGTCGGCGTGGCTACGGCGTAATTTAGACCTCCTAAAAAGGCTGGTCACAGCCGCCCCCCTGAAAAGAAAGGCTATCCTGTGCTCTACTTCAGGCAATTTAGTAGCGGCCATTTCAGAAATAGCCCAAAACACCCGAAAAGGTAATGTCCCGATATCGGCCATTTTGAACCGAACCGATTTAAAACCACACGACAAAGCGGGGCTTTACTCAGGAGCCCTTCAAAACATTTTGCAGTATTACAAACAATTGACTGCTGAAAAAAACAAGTTGACTCTGTATACCCCTGACACTGAACAGCCGCCAGCAGACCTGGTAGCGCCGCAAGACCCGGGCCCCCCAGCCACCACGGACGCTTTTGTTGAAGACCTTTTAAAAAATATAAGTCCAAGGTATAGAAGGCCGGCTCGGTAAAATGACCGCTACTAAAGATCTGACCTATGGAACGACCGGGGTGAATTTGTTTACAAGGGAGAAGTGGTTGCTGGATCACACATACGATCTGGTCAGAGGTCTCACGTACAGTAAAACATTATCAACACAAAATGCTCCTAGAGGATGGGAGCAGTTCCTAAGCGCCACTGCGGAACTCAACATTTCCTCCACGAACGTCAGTAACGCTGACCACCAACGAAGGCTTGAAAGTTTTAAAGATCTGAAGATCCGACCCCTGCTGTTTTTACCATGAGTCCCACTGTCCCAACGTCACCTTTCTTTCCTCAGCTAACACTATCTAGGAGCAGCGACGCTCTACACACAGAGCCTAAAAAGAGACTGTTCAAAATTAACACATGGTTAACACTCTAATGTTATCATAATGTTTGAACCGTTGTACAGTTTTGTTAAAAGGTTCGCGTCTGGAAAGATTTTTGCTTAATTTATTTCTTTACCCGTGTAAATGTTTGTGGTGAAAACTGTTTGTAATAAACACTTTTAACTTTTCAACAGTCATCTTTTTTTAAAATGGTTTTAAAATGTGTGGAAGGTGAATAAAAATGCATAGTCTGAAAGTGTGCTTAAAAGTTTTTATTATTGGCAACCACCAGGACAAATAGAGGCTTTACAAGACCTTACGCTTTTGACAAACACTGTATTCTGTTTTAACAACGCTCGACATAGTCTTTGGGTTTTCATTCAAATATTTCATAACAATACCATCGTTGTTTACTACTTCGACAGAAGACAGATTTTAAAAAGTTCTAAACGTCATACCCTCAGACATTTTACTAATAAAATATATACAATGTTACCTGCATGTGATGGCTAAAGAATCATGTACACGCAGCTTGTTATACTTAACCGTGGGCAATGCTTTTTTTAAAAAAATTTTAACATATTTGAATATCTGTTTTGTATAAATATTATGCTCAGGGAAGTCTGCTAAACTGTCAAACACTATAATCTTGTTTACATCCAGAACCAGGGCTGCCCAATGTGTACCACCTGTGTAATGCGGGTTGGTGTTAAAGTCTAAGGTGTGGTGTCTTTCTGGGACAATCTCTCCTGAGAGCCCTTCGATAGGAAATACAACCAAAAAGTATTTCTAAGCGTATTTATGCCTGCTTAAGATGTCACGTATCTGCACAGTGTCCATTTTACAATCTTTTAATGATAGTCAAACATAATCTGTCGGGCGTGATTGACTTGGATAACGCTGTCGAATACAGAGAATACAACCATGTTCACGTTGGTAGCCAGCACCTGTGTAAAGCGTATTTCAGCTTTTAGATTTCCGTTTTTGATCAAGTTGTAGTGGTCACCGTCTTCCATGTCAGGAGTCAGGTCGACCGCAAACAACGTGTAGCCGGCCCCATACCCTTCTCTTGAAACAATGACTGCTGAGTCCTGCAGATGTTTCCCCGTTATCGAGACCAGACCAAGATATTCCCTGACAAAATTGGATGTTCCGAAACTCAGAGTGAACGGTTTTGCGGGGATAACAGCTCCCTCTTGGACCAAAGTGGCATGGTTGATGTTGTAGTGTTTGAAGTTGAAAGGGTTAGAGTTATAGAGCTCGCTAAAAGCTGTATTGTCTACAAACCCTATGATGATGAGTTTTGGGAATTGCCCCAGAAATAGATTTTGCTGTTGTGTTAATCTAATACCGGCATGGATGCTGAATATCTTCGAAGCCACTCTTTCAATAGCGTACTTGGCGTTCGATAGTTGTAAAGCTTCAGCGTGGGCCAGTCTAATGCTCGGTGACACTTTAACTCTCTTTACAAACAGGCTTGTGGACAATATAACCAGTTTATAATGCTCTGCATTGCCGCTGATCAGACCGAATGCGTCCTTGTTGCGGTTGCGTAAGATCTTAAGATCTATACCACTGACTAGAAGCTTATCTTGAAAGAAAAGGTCTTAATGTATGCGCCCCAGGAGGTCAAGCTGTCTACTGCCTGTGGCGAATGTGGCTCTTTTTTTAAAACCATTGTTGCCCCCATCCAATGCTGTGTCCTCAAAATGCGCTTGAGTATCTTGGTAGAAGAGCCCCGCTGAAAACTGTGTGTCCAGGGCTTCGCAACAGTAATTTAGAATAATCCCTATGTAGGCCCTGTAGGCGTACATGTTATTACTTTGCGTAATGAGTCGCTTTAGCGTCAGCCTCGATGTTGGTGCAGTTCACTTTGGTTATTTTGCAGACGAGGTGTAGCAGAGTGTTGTTGAGATCCAAATACATATCCGTGGACCCCAACACATAAAACTCTATCGTGCCAGAGGCATCAGAGCGGCTACTTCCATGAAAAAACTGATCTCAATGCTGGTCTGTGTGGGTTTAAGAGAAAACAAATCTAGCTCACACTTGGCGCATTCACTCGAGGCGTAGTGTACGAAGGCCATAATAGCTGATTTAAAAAATATTTGCACCAGAGCATGGTCTCTTCTTCTTCTTGGAAGATCTCCATCTTACGACTCTTCTTTTGTGTGGGCCTTTTGAAGAAGACCTCTGGTGTTTATAGAGCATTGGTGGTCCCCTACGCCTCGAAGCCCTTCGCTTCCTTTTAACACTCACCTTGCACAACATTCCTGCTCCTTCTTGGGGCTGTTTGTTCATGCACTCGGCGACAGCCGACGTTAAAAAGCCCACAACGTCATGGGCTATGTTCGTAGCAGCCGCTTTAACATAAGGTTTTGCAATTTCATACCCTCTTTAAAAAGGCATGGCTCTTCCAAACAAACTCCGAAAGAAATCCCCCATTCCGGCCCCTTGAAAGTGGGGCGGTGGTCCTCCATAGCCGACCTAAACTCTATAATAGTTTCTTTTCATAGAGGGATCCCCGTATGTTTTCACGATGACCATCGCAACTGCCTAATAGTCACAGTCACGGCGTGCCCTTAAATTAAGCTTAACAATAACTTTCCCATATTTAAAGCCCACCGGCTTTGACTGATCGTCGTAGACCATGATGGTTATAGTGTCAAAATGTTTTTGGGAAATTGCCACATAGTAGGGTTTGTGATGTTGTATATTAACCATTGTGTTATTTTCTCCCTTCACCGGGACCCATCTCAACAACAACAAATAACTATCCCCTATCCTTTGAGGTTCTACGATGTCGCAATACACGGAGAGTGTATAAAATCTGCAGCGAAATCGCCCATGGAATCGATGCAATAGACTCCAGCGTTTATACCCATGGCCTTCTGGCAGTGTGGATTAAACTACTCTTTTTGTACAGTGCCAAGTCTGATTCGCAAATCATCTGTACCCTTTGCTAAAACCAAAGGAAGAGCACCGGGGTGAAGAGAAGACGGACTACTGATGCATTTGCATGGAGTGTGTGAAGAAAAGTAATTAAAAAAAAAGTACTTTCAGGGTATGTAGGCAGCGGATAGACACTGGACACTAGCCAGTGGCCAGTACCCGGAAGCAACCAGAAGCTGTACTTGGTCCAAGAGCAAGCAGGCAAGGATGGCAAAGTTTCAGCGGAGGTGCAAGCAACGATGTGCAGAACGACATGCTGACCAATGAGAAGCATGTAAGTTAGAGTGACGTTGGAGTAAACCAGTGGTAAGTTCAGGTAAGTAAGGGGCAGGTTCTAAGGGATTTCTTTTTTCATTCACAAAAGACTTTGCAAGCAGGCAAAACCTAAAATGAGCAGAATCACTTTGACCCCCGCCCAGGATGTGAGGGAGTAGTGACATAAACTAATTGGGGTCCACCTCAAAGGAAAACATTGTTTTCTCTGATAGGTTTATATGATTAATATCAAAGCCTTAACGCATTCATCCTTATAATCTAGCATAGTTAGATTTTCTTCTTTTAAGATGACCACAGAACACTGGTCACTAAGGCTTGTGACTTTTACATTTAGTTTACTTTGGAACTATAACCTTGGCACTTTGTTGTTAATGTGAGTAGAATAGAGCGTTGTCATACAGGAATAGGCAGTTTAGAATGTTACCTTTGTTACAAATAAATAAATGCGTAATACATGTTTTTTAAAAAATATTTTGCTAAAAGTGCTCCTGGGATCCCAAATGTGGTTGGGAAAATTCAGTGTTTTTGATTAACTCAACACATGTGTTAAAATGTATGTTTTATCTGCTGTTTTGTGGTGTACCTTTGAACTGCACTGTTGAATTCAAGTGGCATATTTCTCAGCTCCTGACCTAGGCAACGCATTTATAGATCCCAGGTGGTGAATGAGCAGAACATTATGTTAAATAGACCAAATTAATTCCAAATCCAAATTAATTTTTATTATCATGTTATGGATCTCCTAAGAGATCCACATGAATACAAATACAAATACAAAACCCTAAAAATTCCCCATATTAAATGCATATTTCATTAAGGAGCAGTATAAAAAATAAATAAATCCAAAATACAACAGTTCATTAATTAAAACACCAAATTCAGAATATCTGCCAGAATGACTGAAAGAATTTAAAAATCTTAAAACAAAATCTTTCATTGTGGGGGGAGTAACATAAATCTCTATGAGATCTAATCTTAAGCTGCAAGTAAAGGGGTGTTTCAACCAAAATTTCCTTGGAACAGCGAGAGCTGGGCAAACATAAGACATGTGTAAGAGACTGTACCCCTCCTTGACATAGATCACATATGCTACTAGAACCATCCCACCGTGAGGTGAGATCTTTCAATGGCAATCTATTTAGTCTAAGCAACATACACAATCG
Source organism: Pleurodeles waltl (assembly GCF_031143425.1). Classification (NCBI taxonomy): domain Eukaryota; kingdom Metazoa; phylum Chordata; class Amphibia; order Caudata; family Salamandridae; genus Pleurodeles; species Pleurodeles waltl. Next base: position 478,393,206 of record NC_090449.1, on the reverse strand, counting down.
CCTCGCCCCATGGTTTAAATTCCAAGTCAAGTAGGGTTGCATCATTTTCATAGTTACAGAGGAAATTAATTTGTCTAAACCTCTTCTTTTGCGACATGCCTTCGTGTCTATCAGAAAGCCTTTAGACCAGGACGCTTCCTTTAGAATTTTTTTAATGATACATAGGGAATTGAAGGACAGAGCTCCCGGTCTAACTCTAGGAGTTGAGTAGCTTTGATGTAATTTCTAAAAAAAAAAAACTGATTTTTCCCTCAGACTGCTAAAAATCTCACTATATGCCAGTTTTCTCAATGAACAATCTGCACTGTACATAAGGTTGTGCGCCCTTCTTATTAATGCCACAAGGCCTTGCACAAAGATATTCCTAATGCCAAATTCAAGGCGTAATGCAGCCCCTGAGACTGCGTGATTACAAGAGACCATGCGTTTCAGAATGCGGCCTTCCGTCTTATCCAAAAAATCCCATTTAGTTGTATCAATACACTCTATTGCATATAATAGAGTCGCTGGGATAGTAAATGGGCAAAATGGCGCTTACCATTTGCTTTATAAAAGGCCGAGAAGCCTTGGGCTAATGACAATGCCTTAATGGTATTCTGACGTATGTGATCAGTGTCTTTTATAGAAGCCAAAAAGATCTTGCCTAAAAACTGGTATGCTGTTTGCTGTTCCAGTTTATGTTGAATGTTAAACTGACCAAGTTTATCTATGTGCTTACAATCTAAGGAAAATAACAAGACCTCATTGTAATATATTGGGGTGTGTTAGTGTCAGATTCAGTTCATAACTCATTTTCTCGTCATAACAACGAATTCTGATTTTCAAATTTAATTTCAACTGAATTTGCTCCTGTTTGGTTCCTTACCGCTGTACTTATAATGTAGTTAATGTCAGCGGGCAGCTGAGCTAATTAGTACATCAGTGTCACATAACTCTCAGCTGCATAAGTCGCTCACAGTGATCAGGGGTACCAAAGACAATACAGACCAAATTAAAAAAGAATTGATAACTTTTAGAAGGCAAATGGATGAAACCGCTATCAGAAGATCATATTTGAGGCTAAGGATAAAAGTAAGGTTAGGCATCACTCAATAATTATATTGAATCTTAAAAGAATATGTGGAATATCTTCATGAATAGGATAGTAATGCTTTCTAGATACTATGGGGCATATTTATACTCTGTTTGCACCGAATTAGTGTAATTTTTTTTTAACTCTAATTTGGTGCAAAACTAACTCCATATTTATACTTTGGTGCTAGACCCGTCTAGCACCAAATTTATGGAGTTAGTCATTTTTTGGAAGTGGAAACCTGCCTTACCGTAATGAGATGCAAGGTAGGCGTTCCCGTGCAAAAAATGGCTCTATGGCCTTAACGCCATATTTATACTGCTGTGCAAAAATGGTGCACGGAAGGGAGGAGGGGTCAAAAATGGGGCAAAGCTTACTTTGCCCCATTTTTTAACGCCTGGGTCAGGGCAGGCGTAAGGGGACCTGTGGGCCTATTTCCATGGTGGAACACCATGGACTAAGCCCACAGATGCCCTCCCCAGGGACACCCCCACCCCCACCAGAGGGACAGCGGAGGATGGGGGACCCCATCCCAGGTAAGTACAGGTAAGTATTTTATTTTTTAAAGTGCCAATGTGGGCCATGAAATAGGCGCCCCCTACATGGCACTGGGTGCAATGGCCATGCCCAGGGGACCCTGGTCCCTTGTGCTGACCATTGGGGTGGTGGCCATGTAGACAGGAGTCATGTGGTAGGGATGGTTTTGTGTCAGAAAATGACTCTAGGCAGTTTAGAGTCATTTTTTTTTTTACTCTAACCTGCTTAACGTCATTTTTTGGTGCAACAACCCATTCTTCTATACCAACAGCCCCACCTGACTAAAGTCATTTTTTTGCCTCTAGCCTACCCTTTGCACCGGCTTGTACCATTCCATAAATATGGTGCTCGGCTGGTGCACAGAAATGGGGGCAAGCCGGTGCTACATTTTTTTGGTGCAAAACTGAGTTGGTGCAGTTTTGCACCACAAAGTATAAATCGGGGCCAAAGAATCTATCAGAACATTTATATTTCAGAACAATTACTTCTAATCACCCCTTACTGGATGAAGCTGTTAAAAATGGTATGCCATTATTCCATATGAATTCCCGCTGATTTATGCACGCCATTTAGTAGTTCTTTGTGCTTTCCGCAGTTAGTACATGTTGGTGAAGTATCTGGGGCCTTCTAAAAGGGCCATGATACTCTTATACCGATGCCTAGGAAATTATCGAACGCATGTGGCCTGCTTCATTTATCAATCATGATTTAAGGTTCTGGCTATTTGCCTGAAATAATTCAATGAATTCTCTGTACAGACAAGACAGTATTATGGGACATTTTACTGCCCTGCCAACTTTCCCTGACGCATGCTTGATATGCTGCTCCAGTCTAGGTTTTTTATTTGAATTTGAGGACTTGTCTTGTTTATTCCATTCTGAAACAGGACATGTCATGTTCTCATCTGGAAAACTTCACACCTATGTGTCCATCTTCCAGTACGACTAAATTGCTTGTCACTTGTGACAAGTGCAGCTTTTTTAAGTGTTTATAATACAAATTTCAAACCTTTATATTTTAAAAGCACATATTATTTGGTACACAATTGGTTCTGAAGCAAATGTACATGGGGGGGGAGATGGGGGGAGTGTCTCCCAGTGCCCCATTAAGAGCGGGGCAAAGCAGTGAAAGATGTCGAGCAACACCAGTGTGCATGTGTTTCATTCGCCTGTGAGGTATGGAGGTGAGTCAGCAGAGTTACAAAAAGAGTACATTTCTGATGGCTACTTCTAACTGCAAATGTATACCCCACCTTCTAGGTCCCCCTGGCGTCAGATTGAATCAGGACACTCTTGCAGTACCTCTTGCATCCCGGTAGGAGGTGCAATCATCTGCCATGGTGACTGGACATAGTTTACTATTCAAAACATTTTGATGGTGTACAGGGTTTAATCCACACTGCGAGTGCTACCAACTGATGTCTGTCATAAATGCACAAATCTGTCTTTGGTGCCTCCTCAGCAAACATGAGTCCAAGTCCTGCGACAGATGCTCCCAGATGCACACAAAACCAATCACAGAGTTTTAGAAATTTGGGGCCAGATGTACAAAACTTTTTGCACGTTGCAAACAGCGAATTTCACTGTTTGCAACGTGCAAAAACCACATTGCGATGCCCAATCCCCGTTTTGCTAGTCAGTAACCTAGTTACCGACTCGCAAAACGGGACTGCGAGTCGCAATTAGGAAGGGATGTTCCCCTTCCTAATTGCGAGTCACAGCGTGTTGCTGTATTGTTTTGTGACCGCGAACGGGGTCGCAAAGCAATCGCAGTTACCACCAGTGTCACACTGGTGGTAACCCATTTGCAAAAAGAAAGGGGTCACCATGGGACCGCTTCCCCTTTGTGAATGGCATGAAAAACATTTTTCAGAGCAGGCAGATTTTTTGTACATTTATCTCACCTATGGTCTCTAGTTGGCAGAGGTATACATCCTGTCCAAATAGGGGAACATAATCCTAGTCAGGGGAAGTCAAATATACACCTTAAATTAACCTGTGCTCACCCTCTGATAACTTAGCACACAGCAGCCAGGCCTATCATAGAGGCAATGCATAAAGTATTTGTGCAACACTTTAATTACAGTAACACAGTGAAAGACACCACTAAAAGACACCTGTTTAGAAAAATAGAAAATATTTGAGTAAAATGAGACCAAAACGACAAAAATCCAATAAGTAAAAGTCAAGATATGAATTTTTAAATATTAAATCCAAATCCGAAAATAATGCTTAGAAGTCAGTAGCGCTAAAAGGTTACTTGAGGTAGCACTAGATGGATGTAAATCCAAAGTTCAGGCTGAGCTCAATGGAGGACAGGCCGGCTACAGAACTTATGCAGTCTGCTGAAAACAGTACCTTGGATGCAGCAAGCTTTGATGTTGAAGATTCGATGCGTCGGTTCTGACCTGTGCAATCGTGTAGATGCATTGTCATCAAGCCTCACAGCTGGGTACTGCGTCAGTCGAACTTCGTTGAGATGCATGCAATGCATCGTCATTGTGCCGTGCATCGTGTCCTAGGATTGATGATGCAAACCTACAGGCCACCGTCTAGGAGAATATTCAGTGTATGTATGGACCGCCTGGTTCTACACCTGAGGGAATATCTGGGCGCTCTTTACCCCAACCCAAGACACATGACCCTCCAAAGACCCACAGCACTCATAGTCCACCTATGGCATACAACACTTAAAAATTAGGCTGTGGGGATAAGATTACCTAGGCCACGCCATTATAGGACTCTGAGCAACTAGGCACCTTGGGTACTGGGCCCAGCTTTGACAGATGGGACCTTATAGGACTAGCCAAGGTGGGGGACCTTTGGGCCCAGGGGGATGTGATCCCTTTCACAGCATTACAGAGGGACTAGGACCTGGCAGCCTCATAGACGTTTTGCTATCTTCAGGTAAGACACACTATTAGATCACTGATTATTTGAGGGGCTGACCTCCCTGAGTCATTTCCTCTTGAAAGTAGACTACTGGGCGAGTGCATGACCTGCAAAGCAATTTCCCTCACATACAAAACGTTGATTAACAACTCACTAGAAGCACTCCAGAGCCTAAGAGAGCACTGTGATAAAGACCTGGGAGACCTGGTAGATGATGAATGAGCAGGGACCCTGGCCTCCCCTAGGGAAGTGGCCATCAGAGCGGGCTTCAGACTGATGCAGCTTCGGATACTCCACAGATCATACCTCTCCTGCACCACAGCGGTCAAAATGGGTAGACTAACCGATTCGACCTGTCGTAGGGAATGTGGTCAGGAGAGGACCTTTTTCCACATACTTTGGGGTTGACAAATTATCCGGCCCTTTTGGGAGTCAGTGGTGGCATGCATGAACAACATATGCGGCAGTGACATGTCAATCTTAGCCAAGTGGTGTCGCCTCAATGTATGGGACACAACAGACTTGAGCTGTATGGATCAGATCTGGATGACATTGGGTATGGTGACTGCTAAACGGACCATTGCATGGCTCTGCGGGGGCTGCATCTGCACCTCTCCTGAAAGATTGGAAAAAATACATGGATTGGTGCATAGTGGCAGAGAGAGCAGTTTATGAAAGCAGGGGCTGCCCCAGAAAATGGGAGAGGGTATGGGGAAAGTGGAACACTCACGGAAGAAGCCCCTGTGTTGTCCCCAGGGCAACTGGTGGTGAAGCTGATTTCTGAAACACCCCATGCAAGTCTGATGTGGGGCAGGGGGAGAGGTTAGGAGTGGAACATTCAACTATATGAAGACCATAGGTATTTGTAGGCAAGGCTAGTTGTGGTGTATTTGTAACTTTATGCTTGCAGTAAGTTAAATTAAAAGATGGCACAAAAAAAGGCTGTAGAGAGCAGGTCCAGTCTTTCTCACTCCCAAGCAAGAAGCAGCAGGCCAACACAGCAAAGCAGATAGCAAAGTGGTAGCCCCTCCTACAGCACAGCAACTAGGAGGCCAACACAGCAATGCAGTTAGCAAAGTGGCAGTCCATCCTGGCAGCACAGCAGCTCTTCCTTCTGGCACAATGTTCTTGGTTCCAGTAGTGTTCTGATTTGGTGGGGTTTGGGGTCCAGTACTTATACCCAGTTGAAACTTTGAAGTGGGAGGGACTTCAAAGAGAGGTCATTGAAGTGGACAAGGTCCGTGCCCTTCCTTTCCTGGCTCCAGACACTCTACAGGGGGTTATGCAGCTCTTTGTGTGGCGAGACACAGCCCTATTCAGGTCTAAGTGTCAGCCCCACTCGCCCATCTGTCCCAGGAAGGCCCATCAGACAGGTGTTTGTGTGTGACTGTCGAGAGAGAATGCACAAAGCCCAGCTGTCAACCACCCCAAACGTGTATTCAGAAACAGGCAAAGGCACAGATTGATTAAAGTAAAAAAATGTCAACTTTCTAAAAGTAGCATTTTCAGACTTACAATTTAAAATCCAACTTCACCATAAGTTGTGATTTAAAATTGTGAGTCCAGAAACACCAAACTCCATGTTTCTTTCTTGTCACAATTAGAAATTACACTTAAAAGAAGTTTAAGGCAATTCCAGTGCTAACCTGTAAGAGAGATAGGCCTTGCAGAATTGAAAAGCAAATCTGATAGTTTTTCACTACCAGAACATGTTAAACCTAAAAGTACATGCCAAACTTTCTAAATACACTGCATCCTGTCCTTCGGCTAACTATGACTTACCTTAGCTGTGACTTACATGTAATAAAAAGGAATTGCCAGGCCTGAGACATGTTTAGAGGGCTACTATAGTGGGTGGCACAATCAGTGCAGCAGACCCACTAGTAGCATTTATTCACAGGCCCTGGGCACAAATACTGCACTTTAGTAGGGACTTATATGCAAATGAAATATGCCAATTACAGATAAGCCACTTTTACCATGTTAAGAGTACAGAGCACCTGCACCTTAGCACTGGTCAGCAGTAGTAAAGTGCACAGAATCCTAAAGCCAGGAAAAATAAAGTCAGAAAAACATGAGGCCAGAAGGCAAAAAGTCAGGGGAAACCACATAGAGGATTCCAGGTCTAAAACGGTGTGAGAAGCTAAACTGTATGTCATTAAGAATAAGAAAAAAGGTCGGTCCCACACCAAGTCACAAGGCTGGTCAGATCCCACTCCTGTCCCTCTTTTTTTTTTTTAAGTCAAAGAAAAACCGAAAAACAGGGTGAAAAGAAAACACGCATGTCCAAATGAGGCTGATCTTTTCTTTGACCCTCATTCCAGGCCGAAGTATAGTTGGTGCTCTAAAGGCTTGACTCCAGTGTTGGACTCCGATCCGATTAAGAACCTAGGACAGAGTTTTCTGGGCGTTCTTCGATTCTACAGCAAACTGTGACTTTTAAGGAGGGCAACCTGCAGCTCTTAAAGATGGTTCCTAATCCCCCTGGTATACCTTCAGGTCTCATAGATTCATTGGAGCCTCTAGTCAGGCCTCCACCAGTGGGTCCTCTCTGGAGTGACCTCACACCACACCTTCACAGTCTCTCACCAGCACTTCACCTCTTGCTGCAGACCCCACTGGCTATTACTTTGCTGGCACTGCCCTGGCTCCAAAGGTGATGGTAACAGATTTTGTTCTGACTCCACAACCAGTATTTTAGGATGAGGTGCTCTTTGGTTCTTACTGTGCTGCAGTTCAAGGTCATGCGCATGTTCCCCACAACAAAGAAGCTATTGAGGAGGAAGAATATGCCCCCACCAAATTGCATTGGTGCTGGCTTATACCTTCATCTACAAAACACCACTGGCTTGGACAGTTTACCAAAGATGGGACTCAATTTGCTCTTAGGAGCCCCTATAGAAAATGATGCTTACATTGCAGAGGTGGTGCACAGAGCTGCACAATTAAAGATTTGCAGATGCCTTAAGTCGCGACTAGGCCCAACCTTCCAAAAGAAATTTAGCAAGAGGTTCTCAGCTTCGCAGCTGATAATGCCCTTTAATAAAGCCTTGAACAAGACCATTATGAAGGCCTCATCCAAGCCTTGCTGTACACCATCTGTGAGTTGCCAGGCTGCTAAATGGCATAACCTGCCTAAGGTGATCAAACTTTCCTGATCCAGCATCCTACTCTAGAGAGCCTTGTAGTACAGTCCTCTCTGAGCAAAGGTAACTCTTAGAGGGAGAATCAAAGAAAATAGACACTACGGACAAGAATCTTTTCATTGGCTAGCCTAGTCCTCAGATCCTTCAGTGATTTTGTCTCTTGGGCTATCATCATCAAATCACTTTATTCGGTTAAAAAAAATGCAACCATAAAAACATATAAATAAACAACACATCACATTTCTCTCAAACCTCATAGCCCCCAATTATTTAAAAAAAAAAAAGGACAATTACATTCAAAATTACAGTACTCAATTGATGGATCCATAAAAAAGTAAAAATTTATAAAAACACTGACAAAAGTTAAAAGTTAACACTATTCCGCCATATTATAGCTCCCTTTAAAAATGAGCCAATCCCGTGCCAACCAACGCATCAGAAATCATACACAACCACATAAAGGATGGACGGTATTGCACAAAACCCCTGTCCCTCAAGAGGGGGAGTAAGTAGTGCTTCCTAAAAGGTGCATAAAACTCACAAAACATAATAAAATGAATTAAGGTCTGTGGGGATACACCATCACACGGACACAATTTTATGGAATTTTGGTCAAACCGCCCTAGCGGGAAACACAGATCGTTTCTAATTACTCCCAAATGTAATCGCGTGATAAGAGTCCTTTCCCATACATTTGTAACCTCCAAGAGGTAGGTCTCTGGGCCCAACCCCATCTTTATCATAATAAAGTCCCTCACCGATTTTTTCCTTAGCTCTACCTCCTCCCTCTTGGCCCCTCAGATACACTGGCTACCTTTCTTATATAAGCCAACCAGAGAATTTCCTTTGCGTGATCGCACAGCAAGCAATCCCGCAGGATTTCCCTGTTAAGGGACATAAATTCATTAGTCCAAATTGAAATCCACAATAAAAAGGGAGCTATTTTAATGGCATCTTCTATAAATTCCAAATCCTACTCAACATGCAAGCAAAATCCAGGACTGTTTTGGCCCACCCCTAGTAACCTTCTACAAAAATGATTTTCCTCAATCGCAGGTGCCCTATTTTCCGTATAGCCCCAAAGTGGGGCCCCATACATCAGAACTGGAAGGCATTTACGCCTATAGAACTCAAGCAAGGGCTTAATAGGTTTATTGCCCATCCTAGCAGCAAACTAAAATGTGGCACCTACAGTGGAGTTAAAAAGCCTCCCTCTCTTAGAGATACATGGTTTCCAGGTGCCCTTATCATCAAAGTTCACCCATAGATAAGGGAAATCCTGTACTTTTCCAATTACCTGCTCCTTTATTTTCAGTGCACCCACCCTACTCAATGGCTTTCCATAGACCATAAAATGTGATTTGCTGCAGTTTATCACTAAGTCTAAGGCGGACACAAAAATTTCATAAGCTTTAACTGTCTCACGTAGTCCATTCATGGTACGGGTCATAAGAACTGCATCATCTGCGTAAATCAGTTCTGGGATATTTTTGCCATTGATTTTAGGAGCGTCCTTACATTTTTCAACAACAAAATAAAATCATACAGGCAACTTGTATATAACAAAAAAAAGCATAGGGGCCAAGACACACCTCTGTCGCACAACCATATTTAGTTCAAATGTTTCCGAGCTTTCCCCATGCTACCCAACCCTCACATTTGTATTAGTTCCTGAGTGGAGATAACGGAGCAACTCCACAATGTGGGAATTCATGCCCAACTGGATCAGCCTGTCCCAAAGCTTACTGCGATTGACCTTATCAAAGGCACAGCTTAAATCCATAAAGGCAAGATACAGGGTACCCCTCTTAGCTCGTGTATATTTGCAAATTAGCATAAGCAGGCTTAGGCACTGCTCTAGGGTGCCTAACCCTTCCCTAAAGCCGTACTGAACCCTACTCAAGATTGTGTTTTCAGACATCCAAACCTCAATACGCCTTAATATAGTCCGACTCAGAATTTTTGCTGAGGAGTCAGGTAATGAGATAGGACGGTACGACTTCGGGTCATTTTGATTGCCCTTTTTATAGACAGGTACTATACATGCCGATCTCCAAGTAGCTGGGCTTCCTACACTAACTGCTGCATTAAGGACATTCAGCAAAATAGGTGCCCAGAGCTGTGGGCAATATTTGTATAAATCCATAGGGATAGTATCGGGGCACAAGGCTTTATGGCTAGCGCTGCGTTGCAGCGCCTCCTGTAAATCCTCAAGGTTAAATCTCATGGCTGAGTCTGGGGAGTGTCGAAGCCGATTGCCCTTTAGGTCTCCTATAAGGCCCCCCGAAAAAATCCCACAAAAGTGGGCCACCCAAGACTCGGGGGCGATATTACAGCCCAAACCCTCAAAGGTTTCCGTCTCAAAAGTGCCCCTGTTGACCACCTTCCAGAACAGGCCTGGGTTCTTATCTATTGATGCACGTTCCAACTCCTCCCAGGCCCGCTCCTTAAGCTGTTGATTCCTAGCCCTTAAAACAGATTTATAGTGGGCCCTCGCATCTCTTACAAAAACTGTCTCTCGGTTGTTCCTTTAATGCCTTCCTCAGAGATTTCTTAGCCTCATAGCAGGGCTTACTAAACCAACGACCCTGTTGCTTACACAGAGGCTGGACAGCTGCGATCATCCCTTCTTTGATAGCTTCATTAACTTTGAATATGGCATCCATGACTTCCCCTGGATTGGAGAAGTCAGCCAAGAGAGTACCTAAAATCAGGTTAAAATTTTTACCAACCACCTTCTCTGTTACTTGTTGAATATTAACCTGTTTCCAGCCAAGTCGTCTACCCTGATCTTTGGGTCTCACCAAGACTGGCCCACCCCACACTAATTTCCACATAGTCTCAGGAAAATTAAAAGAAACCCTAAGGGGATTATGGTCACTAAAATGCTGCACTACTACTTCATAATCCTTGACCATGTTCCTTATAGTTGGGGACACAAAAATATAGTCAATTGTTGTTCCCACCCCCTACCTACAAAAGTAGGGGCCTGAGGTGTACTCACCACTTCTAGGTCGCAGATGTTCAAAAGACCCAAACTCCTTAGGCCCTTGATCAGAGCCCCACCCCTCACATCGTCTGATCCCTCAGCTGAGTGCATCTCATAGTCCTGCTCAAAGGGGTTCGTCATAGTACTATAACTCCCTAGTTTGGCATTAAAATCCCAACACAACAGCACAGAAATCTAGCCCAAACCCCTCCAATCTACACTTCAATTTCTGCAAAACAGAAAAAAGGACCTTGATTTGGCAACCAGAGCCCCAAACAGCATTGTAGAAATTAACCAATACAACATTAAATTTATTTGAGAAAACTACCCAGGTAATTAAAAAGCCCTGATGTTTACAGGTAATTTGATAGGCTCTCGCTATTTTAGAAAATCGAATTAGGGTGACTAAGTCCCCTTTAGGGCGACCACCTTGTGACCTGACAGCTGGGACTGCAAATCTTTGAAAACCATCCCACTCGGCCAGCCCATCCGACCAGGTCTCTTGGAGTAAGATGAAATCATAGCCACAAACTTCAGCCAATTGCTATCAAAAAGCTTAGAATCATACCCTGCTACATTCCATGAAATAAGGCTACACTTTGTGTGTGAATCATCCCTACCTTCAGTAATTAGGGCATCGGAAGGAGATTCTATCACCCCCTCTTCGTGTCTGTGTACATAGCGTCAAGCCTCTCCAGATCTTGGGCTACTACACCCATGCTGAGTGAGATTTTGCCCATATTGTCAGAGCACTTCCGAAATTACTTTAGAAATAAAGGATGGTCAGAATGCAGCAAAGTATATTTTGAGACTTAGTGTGGATATAACCAATTGCATTAGCTGTGCTTTGGGCACCAGTGTTGTCATGAAATACCAGGCTTGGATGTTTGCCAAGAGGTTTTCTGGGACATTCAAGCTACACTTGTAGCTATGTCTATTGATATGGTTCAAATGTTGGGCAAGAAGGCAGATTCTGCCCTGCAGCGTTTTAAGGATGGCAGAGCTATGTCTTATTCCTTGGGGCTGCTTTACTCAGATCACCAGTTTCACCAAGAGTATTGGACGTTCTGTGGATATTCGAGGGGCAATGCCTATTGTCAAAGGTATTTACACAGAACAAAGCTTCCAGAACATGGCCATTTTTGTATTAATATTGAACATTTAAAGGGACAATGTCCCAGGATTCTCTGAGACAATGTAAAGGTATTCATGCATAAAAATACATTTGCATTGGGTCATAGTATTCTCGTACTTTAAGTGTCTAAGTGGTTGTAACATTCAATATTGAAGCATGATTCTAGAGAAAATACTGTAGTTCAGCAAGCTTTGTTCTGTCTTAGTTATGTACCTTAATAGGCACCCCTCATATCCCGCTCAGCCAGTTTTGCCCTTTCCTGGCTCCAGTGACAGGGATCCTGTTAGGGCAAGAGGTCACCAACAGCAGCAGCAGTCTAGTTCCTAGCCCTTGCAGGAGCCGCTGCAGACAAGCCCATTTAGTTTCTACTCCACAAGTAAATTGGACCTTCACAAGAACTCTCAGACAGTGACTCTCCTAGCAGAATTCCAGACAAGATCATCAGGCATCATCTTGGACATCACAAGTGTAGTGTGTACCCTGAGGTGGCCCAAGGTATCTTCACTCAGTAGATCTTTTCACTAGCAAAAACTCTCAATGTACTACTTTTTGCGCTCTAGAGTTTCTTACTTGAGAGTTTATAGGGGATACGCTCCACCTTCGATGGGGTGCAGCCTCCTATATCTATAGTTGCCTATGCTGCTGAATTGAGGAGACCCAGAAGAAAGTAAGGAAGGACCATGCACAGCTGATTCTGGTGGCTTCTGATTGGGAAGGAGGGTCTGCTATGGAGAACTGCTGACCATCAGCATCTGCCCACCTCTTCACCTTCCTCATCAGGAGGATTTGCTGTACCAACACCAAGGCAGCATGTTACAGCTGAACCAACACAATCTACAACTCTACGCATGTAAATTGAGTGGAACGAGGCCCAAGCCTGTCACCTGGTGTGAGGAGAAGAACCACCAAACAAGCTCTAGAAGCAAAGGTGTTTGATGCCCTTTTGTTCTTGGCTTCTATGGTTCATACTGTGCTGTGGACACTAGTAAAGGTTACTTGTCTGTCTTTTTGGCCCATCCTTGTTGACCTGATCAGTCCTCTTTATTCTGATCACCCACTATGATGACTTTCTTAAAGAAGGCTTTCAAACATTTCCCAATGCCCCTTCATTAAGCCATAGCTAATTTTCAGCCTCTTCAAAATTGTACTCTGAGGCTAATAACTCTGAAGACTGTGTTTCTCATTGCAATAATTTCTGCACATCACATCTGTGAGTTACAATCATTGTCAGTCCTGCCTCTGTGCACTACCTTCTTCCCTGATAAACTGGTACATAGGACTTGGACACCCTTTCTTCTGAAAGTTGTGTCACACTCAGGCCGGCCATTCCCTCAATGTTCATGCAATCTTCTCTCTGTAATATCCCTCTAAGGAGATGGAGAGGTTACACTAATTGAATTCATGGTGGGCCTCTACATCAACGCAGTTACAGAATACCAGGTAGATGACTAGCCCTTCATTGTTTTCTTCAATGCAAATAAAGGAAAGGCAGTTCAGAAACCAACCGTATTGTGATGGAATGTTCTCTGCATCAGATACCGCTATACCTTGGTCTAAAAACCTTTGTAATGGCCTCAGGGCTCATTCCACAAGCGCAAAGTCAGGGCCCACAGTCCTGGCTCAGGGTGTCCCCATTTTGGACATATGCCAGCAGCCACATAGGTTTCCATCCATACTTTCATGCAGCACTACTAGATAGCTTCTCAGGTCTAATAGGAGGGTCATTTTGCCCACTCGGTCGAGCGGAACTTCCAAGGGCCAATTTATATAAAGTGCCCCAGAGGCGCAATGGGCATTTGCACCCGCTTTGTGCACCCCGTGGCACTTTGGTATTACAGAAGGGGCCACAGACTCTTGTGCAGCCCCTTCTGTAATACTGATAGCGCTGTCACACATATAGCACCAGAACTATCATCAGAAAGTGTTCCCTTGTTAGCATAGGGACGTGGCCCAATGCAAATAAGGGAATCCCTTTGCCTCTGCGCTTGCGCTGTATTACCGATGTGGGTGCAGAGGCAAAAATGCCTTCAGATGGTGCACTGAAAGTGCGCCACAAAAATGGTTGTGCTCTTACAGTATGCTTTCTAAAAGTAGGCCTCTTGAGGGAAGACAAAAGGGTCCCAAGGACCCCTCAGACATCCCCTTTAATAGTACAGGTGAGGTGCCGCCTGCAAAAGAAACAGCTGCTCCGTATTTCTCAAATGCGCTACCCAGAGGGCAGCACAGGTTTGCGTCTGCTGTGGGGACAGCACAATCAACATAATACCGCACACTCCCCTTGTTTGCGCCGCGCACACCTTATGAAAGGTGCGCCCGCCGCAAACAAGGAGTGTGTGCTATATTCTGTAATACAGCCCCTGGTGCTAAGTCTACTCTTTAACCCCACTGTTAGAAATGGGGTCTCTGGTTGGCAGAGGTATACACCCTTGTCCAAATAAGGATCACAATCCTAGTCAGGGTAAGTCGCACACAATCCAAATTATCCTGTGTCCACCCTCTGGTAGCTTGGCACTGAGCAGTCAGGCTTCACTTAGAAGGCAATGTGTAAAGTATTTGTGCAATAAATCATGCAATAACCCAATGAGAACCCCACAAAAAGACACCACACAGGTTTAGAAAAATATAAGATATTTATCTCATTAAATTAAGGTCAAAACGATCAAGATTTGATAATCACAAGTTGAAATAACACCTTTGGAATGATAAGAAGAATCCTTAGTTCTTAAAAGCAACAAATGTCTCTTGCACAAAGTACCTGGTTTGCGTAAAAATTACACGCACAAAGAGAAGGAGATGCGTGGAAAAACGCAGGTGTGCGTCGGATTCCTGGGTGCACACAGATGATGCATTGATTCTTTTCTACGTGGCAAGGGCTTTGTGTCAAATTCCGGTGCACAGGCTTGAATACTGTTTGCGATGTGGGGTCTTGACACCCAGGGACGATGCATGGAAATCCTGGGTGTGCGGGACGAAGTCACAGTTGTTGCGTTGATCCAGTAGGTGGTGCGCCAGAGTTTCTGTTGCACTGCGTCTATTTTTCTCACAGGAAGTTGGACTATGTTGTTCCGGTTCAGCCATACATCAATCCGGTGGGCTGTGCATCGAAGTTCCAGTTGCAATGTTGGCACTACGTCGATCTCCACTTGGGGAGCCGGGCTGCGTCATTCCGATTTGGTGATGCAGTGATTTTCTCACTGCTGGAAAGGCTGTGCGTCAATTCCGGCAGGCTGTGTGTCGATTTTCACCACACAAGGAGTTTCTTTGCAGAGATGAAGTCTTTTTGGCCCTGAGACTTCAGGAATAGGAGGCAAGCTCAATTCAAGCTCTTGGAGCACACTTCTCAACAGAGCCAGAGGCCAGCAAGGCAGCAGGGCAACAGCAAGGCAGCAGTCCTTTACAGCAAAGCAGTTCAGGTGAGTCCTTTGGGCAGCCAGGCAGCTTCTCTTGGCAGGTTGCAGGTTCTGGTGCAGAGTGTCTGTCCCAAGAAGTGTCTCTGTTGGTAGGATCAGGGACCCAGTTTATATACCCAAAAGTGCCCTTGAAGTGGGGGAGACTTCAAAGAGTGGTTTTGAAGTGTGCCAGGTCCCCTTTCAGTACAATCCTGTCTGCCAGGGTCCCAAGTAGGGGGTTTGGCAGTCCATTGTGTGAGGGCAGGCCACCGTCCTTTCAAATGTGTCAGGCCCCGACCCTTCCAGCCCAGGAAGCCCCATTCAGTATGCAGACGTGTGCAGGTGTGACTGAGCATCATGTGTTTGTGGTTGTCTGGGTGAAATGCACAACGGAGCTGTCAACCAACTCAGCCCAGATGTGGATTGGAGCAAGCTGTAAGGCACAGAAGGATTAAAAGTGCAGAGAAATGCTCACTTTTTAAAAGTGGCATTTCTAACATAGTAATATAAAATTCAACCTCACCAGTTAGCAGGATTTTGTATTACCTTTCTGGCCATACTAAATATGACCTGTCTACTCCTTTCTGATCAGAATCTACCAATCAAACAGTATATGAAGGTACCCCTAATGTTAGCCTATGAAAGAAGCGGGCCTCACAGCAGGGAAAAACGAATTTAGGAACTTTCCACTATCAGGACATATAAAACACATAGGTATATGTCCTGCCTTTTGTCTATACAGCACCCTGCCGTATGGGTTACCTGGGGCCTATCTTAGGGTTAACTTATATGTCGAAAAAGGGGACTTTAAGACTGGGCAAATACTTTTAAATGCCAAGTCGAAGTGGCAGTGAAACTGCACACACAGACCTTGCATTGGCAGGCCTGAGACATGTTTAAGGGGCTACTTATGTGGGCGGCACAATCAGTGCTGCAGGCCCACTAATAGCATTTAATTTACAGGCCCTGGGCACATGCAGTGCACTTTGTTAGGGACTTAATAGTAAATTAAAAATGTCAATTGTCTAGGAGCCAGTGTCACCATGTTTTAAGGGAGAGAGCATATGCACTTTAGCACTGGTTAGCAGTGGTAACGTGCGTAGAGCCCTAAAACCAGCAAAAACGGTCAAAAAGTGGAGGGAGGCAGGCAAAAAGTTGGGGGTGACCACCCTAAGGCTGTCAGGTCTAACACCCACCTTCAAAGGGGCATTGCTTTGGTACTGATTCATAAGATGAGGAAGTTGCTGTAAAGAAATATCGATCAGAAGAATAAGTTATTTTATTTTGGTAATGCTCTTTCTGTTGAATACTCTTATCAAGCCACATAATCCTCATTCCTGTGCTCCTCCCCGTTCTCTGGTGCGGACTTTTGTGAGTTAATAAGGTACCAAGTTAGATTTTGCACACTCCATGTTTCCAATCTGTCACTGATGCTCCACGCCTGAGGGCGAAGATGTGAAAGGCAGTGAATGGCATCATACAGGGTTGGTACCTATATACGGCTCCATGTCATCATGTCAAGCGATGTGCAGAGGACAGTGGTGCTACCTGCCGCCGTTCAGAAGCTACTGCAAGAATTTCTGGATCCAAGCTGGTGCCTGAGAAGATTCACATGGTGAAGTCTCTGGTTAGATAAGAGTATGCACCAAAAAGAGCGCACATTAAGTAAGTAATTTTTTCTTTTCCTGCATATGCACTTTCATGGTGAGCTGAACCTTTGTCTAGAGTGCAACACTACCCTCAAATGTGGGAATAAGCCACAGAATTTCCTGTTGCTCTGAATGTTCCCTGGAGAAACAGCACAGTTCCTAACAAAGGGGAAGGTAGTGACAGCATGGATTTAAACACAATGGGAAAGTAAAAAAGTACATAAAAAGTGCACTGGAAATCACTAGTCAAGTACCAGAATTTATTGCCGTTCATTTACTCTGCATTTTCTAAGATCACAGCGCTAGAACAGAACACAAGATAGCTAGTCACTCTTGGTCCACTGAAACAAAGACAAGTGTCCCGCAAAGAAAATATCAGAGGATGCCATATACATTACACTGCATTAACTAACGTCAGTGTCGAGTTTATGCAGCGCAGGATCACTGTGACATATGTTCCTCAGATCTTGTGCTGCAGCGCAGGATGTTGTTGGGCCTCCGGCATGGAGTGCCACCCGGACCTCGGCAGCAGAGTGTCAGTGGGCAGGTTGATATGGAGCTGTGCAGTAAGGTCTCGGGGCGAAGGTGCCGTGGAGTGGATCGCCTCGTATAAAGTACATGGAATCTTGGACCAGTCTTTGCCGAGCCTCACTTGCGCTCCTTTGCTTGACGGTGAATCAGCTCCGCATACATACCTTTATTCTTAAGCAGTTCAGAATGGGTGCCGCACTGAGGGAGAAAGAACAAAACCAACTGTCATTTGCTGCTCAATTCCTCACATACAGTGCTTTGCTGATCACACCGTTTTGCACGGCATAGTTAGAAACCCTCGTGAACCAATGTTACATAAGAGACAAGTCACAACGGGCCCAGCAAGGGGGAGAAGTTCAAAAGGAAACACGTTTGGTTGCCATTCTCACTTACGAACTCTGAAAGTTTACAACATTACCCTTGGCTCTGGAGGGTCTTAAGCATGTTTATGCTACAATTATAGTTTCTTGCTGTGTTTTAGTGATCACCTGCCTCTGTTAATTTGCTACACAAGTACTAGTGCATTATTTTTCGATTATCCTTAGTATGAGTTTAGCGGTGTTTGCGTGTTTTAAAGGAACTCCTTCCGTAGAGCTCTTCAGAATACTCAAGTTTACTGAGACAGCATTTGACGCCGGGGCTGAAATAAGATTGCATAGTAGTTACCACCACGACACTGCTAAATGGCCATTTATCATCTTTTACAGGGAGCAGATGTAATTAATGGTTGAAGGACTCAACCTTTTTGGAGGGAAGTAAAGCTGGGTACATCATTACAAGCACATCCTTACTAAAAATTAAATTATTAATGCCACCTAAAATTCAAAGTGCAACTCTGAAGATCTCAGGAAAGGAGACAGCCCTTGGTATGCCACAGAACTAGGTTGCTTTGGATACAAGAAGTCCAGGAACTTGATAAAAGGAGCTCCAGGAGTGTAGGAAAGGTCAGATACCCCTAGCTCAAATTCCAGGAATTCAACAACCACAGTTGCAGATCTGTCCACTACTATAGCCCTCATGCAAGAAACAGAAGGGAGCAGCTGCAGGGATGCCGACACTCACAGTTTGCTCAAATGGAACTCAGTTGGGGCTGATGAAAGAGCATCTGCTCATCAAACACTGCCCAGTTGGTAGTAGATTACGCACTGGCATTCAAATTTGAGTCAGTATCTGGATTGAGTTGTGAGCCCCCTCTTTATCACTGTATGTCTTCACCCCGTTATTCCTTTGAAATCTGTGAACGTGATTCTAATTATAGCCCAAGAAGTGTAAGAAGAAGTATCTCATAATCCATGCACCATAAAAAACAACAGGCCTTTAGTAATAAGTTGCCTACTAGTAATTATTTTTCTGAATTGTAATGTTCTATAGTTTCTCATATTTACACAGCCTTGGCTGCGAGCATAAGAATCTCTAAATACTTACCTCTTATTATTTGATGATATAATTGTGGTAAATCGTTGTTAAGCCTCCTAGGATGTCAATTTCACCAAAAGCCCTTCTTTCAAACTCTCAAGTTTGTGCAGTGCGATTCTGTAGTAGGTAACATTTTGTAGAGCCTATCATTCATTTATCTGAAGCAGTTTCTTCACACTCGGAAAACTACCTATCATTGCAAACCTCCCTAGAGGTAAACTGTAAGAGAACTAAGGTGTGCCTAATAAGATCATTTTGACCGGCTAGATAGTTTAGGAGGGCTTCTGATATCTTATGGTGCTCTACCGAAGGCATCATATTTGACTCTGTTGTTTTTTTTTTTTGGGTCCTATGCGTATGGGAGAAATTGCCTATAGGGTTCCAACACCTCAATCCACTTTTCATTCGGGCACAACCAGTATTTTTGTGCAGGAAACCCATGTCATGGGCCTGTTGAATTCTACAGCGATTTGGTATGTTACTCACCACGAGAGCGCTAGACTGTTGGGTGATGGGGTCCACTCACAATTGTACTCCTTTTTACATTGTAGGTTATCTTCCTATGAACACACCATGACACTTCTAAAGATTGGTGACTTCTGGTTACAATAGTGGTTTACATGTCTTTTTACCCGAACCCCATTGGGAGACTATATACTGACTCCTCCTGGCAAACATGTGTATTAAGTCATGACTGTGCTCACTGATAGTGTGTATGAGTGTTTCTCTCCCCAGTGAGTCTAAGTAAACCTTAAAGGTATTGGGTGCTTGGCAGGGTTTAGTGGTACTTGGTGCTCATGTTTATCTGCATGATCCGCTCTTCTGATTTCCCCCTCCAGGTAGGATCCTTTGGACAGCCAAATGTAACTGTCTGACTGGAATCCATCATTCAAGAGAAAGCAGCAGGAAGAACAAGTTAAATAACTTCTGTAACAATTTTTCTGGCATTCTCTATTTAACTGCGGATTCTTCATCTTGTGAATAATCCCCTGATGACAGACTGGATCTAGGAACTTTCAAAACATTTTTGTGCACGCTGCTACGTGGTGTCATATGCCTTCACAACATCATCCTTCTGCTACGGAAGCGACAAGCAGAGCTGTATATAAGCTCCACCCATGCGGGTTGATGTCAGCTACTTTCTAGGATGTCTGTGCCCCCAGACGCAGAGCACATTGGCAAATTGGTATGGCCAGTGTGCAGATCACTATATTGGGACCTTTTTAGATTAAGATAGTCCAGTTCACTGAATGGGGAGGTTCGGGGAGGAATCTGCAGTTAGATGGGGAATCCACCAGAAATATCATTACTGAAGGTAAGGAATTTGTTCTTCTGATGGACACATCTAACCACAGATGCCTCACATCGTGAGTAGGTACCATAGCAGTACCATTCAAGGTGCTGGGTCTGTCAACTGGCTCAGATCAAAAAAGTTTAGAGGACCGAGCAGGCAAAGAGCCTTTCTTGCCTGACCTGGCAGTAGTGCTTCGTGAATCTGTACACCAAATCCTAAGTGACTGCCTGACAGATGTCTACGAGAGGCACTCCACATGTTAACACAGTGGTAGCTGCTGTTCTCCTGGTGGCATGAGCTTGTAAGTCTTTCATGGGCTGATTGTTTTTACCAGTGCATAGCAGATGTTTATGCAGAGAACAACCCACCAAGAGATAGGTTTTGCACTGCTTTACTCTTCTGTGCTCCAGAAAACCTAGAAATGTAATGGTCTTTTAGCATCCAAATAATGGATCCTCTCTTCCTCCTTAGAGAGAAAAGGTGGAGCAAATAATGCCAAAAGGCTGGTTACATGGCTGACATGAAAGAGTAACCACTTTGGGTAGAAAGGAAGCTTGGGTCTTCAAAACCAACTTATCAGGGAAGGTGGTGTAAGGCAGATTTACACAGAGTGCAAATTTCATCCCCATGTCTAGCTGATTTTACGGCAATAGGAAAAACTGTACTTACGGTCACAAGTCTTAAGGGACAACTGTGCAACACTGTAACAGGGTACACATCAAGAATGTGAGGAGTAAGCTCAAGTCCTAATGGGGCATCACAAAGGGTTTCAGTAGAAATACTTTTTGCAAACCTTCACAATCCTCATCACAACTGGTGATTTAAATAATGAAAGCTGATCTGGCCATTCAAGAAGGTCAAAAGAGCTGACAAAGTAGTCCTTAACAAGCCTTCTAGGGATATGGACAGAACACACAGGAGGACTTAATACAACTTTGCCTGAAACACCCTGCACTGCTGCAGCAATAGAAGATCGTCCTGAAGCAGCAGCTTTATCAGAGGACAGATGCTCAAGCCCAGAATTTTTGGGTATCACCAAGATGACCTGGGCAAGGTCGTTCCTGATTATCTTCAGAACTGAGGGCAAGAGAGGTAGTAAAGGGAAGGCATACAAGAGTCATGAGCTCCACGTTTGGCAGATGGAGTCTCAGAGAAACAGCTGCTTTGGAAAGGCCACCTTGTAGCAGTGCTGACATTGCACGTTCTCTGCAGTGACAAAAAGATTATGGCAGGGTTCTACCCACTGCTGGAAGATGGCCTGTGCCACCACTGAGTGTAACTGTTGCTTGTGATCTACTAGGTACCTGTTTGCCGACTTCATCCGTCCTGGCATTTAAAGGTTCTGCCAAGTGGTTCACCACCAGGAAAAGTCTTTGGAAGCCCAGTGACTTTCAGAGGTGCAAGGTTTCCTCACATAGGGTCCAGCCTGCTTGTTGAGGTACCTTATGACAGTGGTGTTCTCTGTGAACATCTGCCACAACTTTCCTTTGATGGTGGGTGGGAAGGCCTTCAGCGCCAAGTGAATTTTCCTCAACTACAAGAAGTTGATGTAGAATTGAGCCTCCATCAGAGACCAGAGTTATTAGGATCTCTACCTCCCCAAGATGGCCTTGCCAACTTGGTAGTGATGCATCAATGACCACCGTCAGCTCTAGGTGGGCTAAGGATAGATGCCTGCCAATGACCCAACTGTGGTTCAGAAGCCACCACTGCAGTTGTTTTTCAGTCCCCTCCAAAATATAAATACAATTCAACAGATTTCCCTGCAAACTGAAAATGTTCCTGGCCTACTGTTAACTCCAGGCGGCACCTGTGGGCTTGCAGGATGGGGATTTGGAAATAAGTGCCCAGTAGGTCAAACACCACCATCCAGTCTACAGGGTAGACAGGACCTGGGCTGGTGTGAATATCTTGAATTTGTTCATTCACATGAAGTTGTTACTAGGAGAGAAATCTAAATTAAAACAAAGGCTTCTATTCTTCTTTAACACACAGAAGTAGCAGTAGTAACACCCAGTTCCTACTTTTAAGGCCAGCACCCACCACATAGCCTCTTTTATCAAAAGGGTTTGCAGTTCTTGCACTGAGACTGACAGATGTTCCTCCGTCAGCTGCCATGAAGGTGGTGGAAGGTGCAGTGGGGTAGAAATTAAGGGAACTGCATAGCCACAGTAGACAATTGATACAACCACCTTATCCGTCGTGGTGGCCTGCCACCTTTGGAGGAACTATTGGATTCTGCCTCCAACAAGGTGGCAGTGTGCTGATAAGTGCACATTAACGTGGTTTTACAACTCCAACCGCTGGTGGGATGGGGGACTGAGCACCACATTGCCCTTGCTATCCTCGTGGTCTCTGGGAACCACTGCCTCAGCCACAAAAGGGTTGAAAAGACTGGTGTTCTGAGGTCCTTGGCATTAATGGACAGGGAAATCTCTACCATAGCCACAAAGAGGCCGAAATTGCTGGAACGAGCAGTGGCTCTGCTCTCTTTAAAACGCTCCAAGGCAGAGTCGGTTTTATATCCAACAATGCAAGATCTGTCAAAAGGAATGTCCACTGAAATCCACACTGGTGCCCATGGTAAGTCCTAAGCCATCAATGGTGTCCAGTCCTGAACACAACACAAATTGCGCTACATCACAGCCATCCTGAAAAGCCTTATGAGAGATGCTCAAAGGTAGGTCCAGAAAACCTGGTAAAATTTGGGCCACCATATGCCAAAGGGAATGGGAATAACAAACAAATTGACAGCTGTCATTGGCCAATCTTAGAGCACAGCTTGTGGGGGTGAAAATTATTTGTCAAAAGTCTCTACCTGTTATTCATTAGTACTAACAGTCCAGAGGAGTAGCAGCATAAACATTTGATTCGACCCTGCTGTTGCATGCCTATACTGCCAGACTCTCTGAAGTGGGGTACCGTGTTAGGAAGGGAGGTTCGTAAGGCCCAGGATGATTGTGACAGGCAACCTGTCTACTGACGAGCAGGTGAGCGCAGAGCTTTCCCCAGGTGCCCATAACAGTATCCATGAATGCCTCATTAAAAGGCAACAGAGGCTCAGTTGGAGCCTGGCCATGCAGCAGAACGTTCATTAACAAGTTAGTTTTTAATTTGATGGATAGTTTGCAAGTATAGTGTCTTAGTTGCCCAATCATTATAACAAAAGAGGCACTATTCTCTGTGGCAGGACCCGGGGGACACACTAGGTCACTACCTGGGAAAGTTTCAAGTCCACAACATCTGGAAGCTCTTCATAATAACTGTCTTCCTCATATTGGGGAACAAAATTATCCTCTTATTCATCGTTAGTCTTCGCCAAAAAGATTATACAGTCTGTACCTTGCTATGTGGTAAGGGCAAGTTATTACAGTCAGATGGGTAGCCAAGCACAAGCAGTTGAGTGCAAGTAGGGTTCCAGGCGTGACTTTGTTCAAGTTCCTGGTGGATTCAATCAGAAAGTCTGATTACTCTGAAGGCTATAAATCCTCATCTGGCATCAACAGAGTCTGCATCGACATTAGCCGGACCAGCATTGGGGTTGGCACCAGAGCAAAAGCGGGCACTGGAGTTAGTGCTGAACCCGATGTGGATCCAAGGAGCATAGCCAGAGCTGAGGGTCTACCAATCAAGCCCAACTGGAGGCCCTATGGATCCTTGGAACCCAGGTACGCTACAGATGGAGCCAGTAAAGTGCAGAAGATCTGAAGCATAGCCTTCTTGATGGCCATTTGCTGTGAAGTTGCCGGCAGACTGAGAAACTTGTGGTGTGTCAAGATCAGAGTTGGAATCTGCACCATCAGAAATTAGGAGCAAGACCGGCAGGTATGTTGATGCCATTCGACCAACTCTGGAGTTTGGATCTCTCATGTTTCTTCAAATTAACCAAAGTCTTCGCCTGCAACAAATACATGCAGTGGGAATAACTTTGTAAGAAGGGCAGGGGACTCATACTTGAAAAGAAAATGCACTTTTTCCTGATTGGTTCTGCCATAAAATGTGGGGCTAAATTGGAAGGTGGCTGGACAGTTGGGGTGGGTCACCTGCCCCAGATAGAAGCTGACCCCAGCAGCATACAGAACATACATCTTTGAATTAAAGAAAGCTTTGCAAAACTGTGTAAAGTAATATGAGGATCAGAATACCCCTTTGAAGCGGTTTAAGGCTTTCAGCTAGTCTGAGGAGGTAACATGACTTCTGTTGCTTGCAATCTCAGTTCCTATAATTACACTGTAGCGTTGACTGCTCTCTTTTTCAAGAAATAGCCCTACTTCATATGGTATGTTGCATTTAGCAGAAAATGTTTTCGTTTGGTGAAAGATCAGCCTTTATTTCATTCTTTTGCAACTTACAGTGTAGATACGGTAAAAATTGTTTTTGAATGAAAAATTGCAAACCTTCTGGAGTAGATCATATTTAGATATAGTTGTAGGAGGCTGTAGTGGATACCTTGGGTACTTACACCAGGTCCAGTTACCCCTTATTAGTGAAATGTAGTAGTGTTCTAGCAGCTTAGGCTGATAGAGGTAGCTATAGCAGAGCAGCTTAGGCTGAACTAGGAAACATGCATAGCTCCTGCAATACCATTTATAGTTACACAGTACTTATACACAAGTAAAGACAATACTCAGTGTTACCATAAATAAAGGTAGTTTATTTGGGTGACACAGTACCAAAAATATCTTAGAGGCAATACTCCTTCTGGAGGTAAGTATTATACACAATATATACACTAGACACCAAAATAAGGTAATTAGACATAGGATAGGGCAAACAATAGGAAATACTATAGAATGCAATGGGAGAAAATAGGTCTAGGGGCAACACAAACCATAGACTAAGAAAGTGGAATGCGAATCACGAATTACCCCCTAAACAAGTGTAGTGTGTAGAGAATCGCTTGGAGGGTAAGAATACAGCAACGGTAAGTAAATTACCCCACCCCACTGCCCAGAAAAGCAGGAGTAAAGTACTGCAAGTTTCCTTAGGACACACTACAAGTTGTGATTATAGTTATTGCAAGAACCAAGCAAGACTGCAAACAACAAATGGTGGATTCCTAGACCTGAAGACCTGCAAAGGAAGGAGACCAAGTCCAGAAGTCGAAAGAAGTTCCAGGAAGGACAGGAGCCCCTTCCGACCCAGAAGAGGGTGCAAAAGAAGAGTCCCCGGTTGGACGAAGACTGCAGAAATGCACCCAAGGAAGATGTCAGCGGGATCCTGCGAGATGCACAGGATGTCCCACAAAGAGAAGTTGGGTGCAGGCGAGATTTGGCGCTAGATTCCTCCAACAAGCCTTGGTTCCGGCAAAGTCGCATTTTGCGTCAAAGTGGCGCTATCTGGACCCAGGAGGGACCTGGGGGCCTCAACCTGGTGTGAGGAGGAAGAGGGGGCTCTCAGCACTTCAGAGAGCCCTCAGAACACCAGATAGCACCCACTGGAGTCCCCGGACATGGGGACAAAAGAGGTGCAAAATGCAGTTGGTGCAGCACTACAAAGGAAGGTCCCATGCCGCCGGAGAACAACTCAGCGAGTTGAGCATCGCAGGATAGAGTGCTGGGGATATGGGCCAGGCTGTGCACTAAGGAATTTTGCAAATAGTGCACAGAGGCCTCAGGAAGTGAAGAAGACACGGTGCACAGGGGTACTGTTGTTCTCAAGGAAGGCAAGGTCTTACCTCCTCCAAACTGGGACAGCAGGACTTCAGGACAGTCTGTGTCGATGCAGTCCACCCTCTGTGTTCCAAAGAGCACGCTCATCGCCAGGAGAGGAGTCCAAGAGAACCGGTCGTCGACTTAGAAGGTGCCTGCGTGAGCTCCCAAAGGGAATGCTTTGTTCTGTCTTCCTGGGACTGAGTTGCTCAGACCCCAGGAGGGCAGAACCCTGTCTGTGAGGTGGCAGCAGCTGTAGCTGCATTGCAAGCCTCAGAGAGCTGGTTTGGCAGTACTGGGGGTCCATGGTGGAGCCCCCGGGATGCATGGAATATATGCTCCCCAATATCAGATTTGGAATGGGGGGACAATTCCATGATCTTAGATAGACACCTTACATGGCCCTATTCGGAGTTACCATTGTGAAGCTACAAATAGGTATTGACCTATAGGTAGTGCACACGTGTAATGGTGTTCCCACACTCACAAAGTCCTGGGAATTGGCCCTGAACTATGTGGGGGCACATTTGCTAGTGCAAGGGTGCCCTCACACTTAGTAACTTTGCACCTAGCCTTCATTAAATGAAGGTTAGACATATAGGTGACTTAAAAGTAACTTAAGTTCAGTGAAAATGGCTGTGAAATAGTGTGTGCACTATTTCACGCAGGCTGCAATGGCAGGCCTGTGGAAGGGTTTGTCTGAGCTCCTTATGGGTGGCAAAAGAAATGCTGAAGCCCATAGGGATCTCCTGGGACCCCAATACCCTGGGTACATAGGTACCATATACTAGGGAATTATAAGGGCGTTCCAGTGTGCCAATGAGAATTGGTAAAATTAGTCACTAGCCTGCAGTGACAATTTTAAAAGCAGAGAGAGCATAAACACTGAGGTTCTGCTTAGCGGGGCCCAGTGATACAGTTAGGCACCACACACGGAACACTTACAGGGCATACTTTATTAGCACTGGGGTCCTGGCTAACAGGATCCCAGTGACACAGGCAAAAACAAACATACATACAGTAAAAAATGGGGGTAACATGCCAGGCAAGATGGTACTTTCCTACATAAACCAACCCATCCCCCCACAAAAAAAAACGAGGGACAATAAGGCTAACATTGCCCAGATGAGTCTTCATTGTCGAAGTGGAAATATCTGGAGAGTCCATCTGCATTGGAGTGGGTACACCCAGGTCTATGTTCCACTGTATAGTCCATTCCCTGTAGGGATATGGACAACCTCAACAATTTAGGGTTTTCACCTTTCATTTGTTTTAGCCAAAGTAGAGGTTTGTGGTCTGTCTGAACAATAAAGTGAGTACCAAACAGGTATGGTCTCAACTGTTTCAGTGCCCAGACCACAGCAAAGGCCTCCCTCTCTATGGCAGATCAAGCTTTTCTCTGGGGGTCAACCTTCTGCTGATAAAAGCAACTGGTTGATCCTAGCCCTCAGTATTAAGCTGTGA
Source organism: Pleurodeles waltl (assembly GCF_031143425.1). Taxonomy (NCBI): domain Eukaryota; kingdom Metazoa; phylum Chordata; class Amphibia; order Caudata; family Salamandridae; genus Pleurodeles; species Pleurodeles waltl. Next base: position 478,366,042 of record NC_090449.1, on the reverse strand, counting down.
AAGCACTGCCCCAACCCCCAATTCAGAAGCATCAGTCTGTACTATGAATTTTTTGGAGTGGCAGGGGCTTTTTAGGACAGGTGCAGAGCACATGGCCTGTTTGAGCTCATCAAAAGCTTTTTGACAGCTAGTTGTCCACAATACCTTTTTAGGCATCTTTTTACTAGTGAGGTCATTAAGAGGAGCTGCAATGGAGCCATAATTCTTAATAAACCTCCTAAAGTACCATGTGAGGCCTAAAAAGGCTCTCACCTGAGTTTGAGTTGTAGGGGGAGTCCATTCCATAATGGTCTGGATCTTCCCCTGCAGTGGTGCAATCTGTTCCCCACCTACCAGGTGGCCCAGATAAACCACTATCCTGTGCCCTATCTGGCACTTTGAGGCCTTGATAGTGAGGCCTGTCTTTTGCAGGGCCTCCAAAGCTTTCCACAGGTGGACCAGGTGATCATCCCAGGTGAAGCCAAAGACAGCTATATCATCCAGATATGCTGCACTAAAAGCTTCCAACCCTTGCAAGACTGTGTTCACCAACCTTTGAAAAGTGGCAGGTGCATTCTTCAGACCAAAGGGCATCACAGTGAACTGATAATGCCCTCCAATGGTTGAGAATGCAGTTTTAGATTTGGCATCTTCTGATAATTTAATCTGCCAATACCCTGCAGTTAAGTCAAAAGTGCTCAGATACTTGGCAGAAGCCAGTGTATCGATCAGCTCATCTGCCCTGGGTACAGGGTAAGCATCTGTCTTGGTTACTTGGTTGAGCCCTCTATAGTCAACACAAAACCTCATCTCTCTTTTTCCATCCTTACTGTGAGGTTAAGGGACAAGCACCACTTGGCTAGCCCATGGGCTTTCTGAAGGCTCAATCACTCCCAGATCTAACATTTTCTGTATCTCTTGTTTTATGCAATCCCTGACATGGTCAGGTTGCCTATAAATCTTACTTTTGACAGGCAAACTGTCTCCAGTGTTGATTGTATGCTCACACCAAGTAGTGGTACCTGGTATCAGTGAGAAGAGTTCAGAAAACTGACATAAGAGATTTACACAGTTGTCTTTCTGCTCAGCAGTAAGACAATCTGCCAGTACTACTCCCTCCACTAAGCCATCTGCTTCAGTGGTGGAGAAGAGATCAGGGAGAGGGTCGCTCTCTTCTTCCTGTCCCTCATGAGTTCAATCAATCAATCAATCAGTCCATTTATAGAGTGCGCTACTCACCCGAGAGGGTCTCAAGGCGCTTGGGAGGGGTATGGGGGGATGAACGGGGGGGTTGGAGGGGGGGAGAGTTACTGCTGCTCGAAAAGCCATGTCTTGAAGAGTTTCCTGAAGGCGAGATGGTCCTGGGTAGTTCTTAGGTGTGCGGGGAGGGAGTTCCATGCTTTGGCTGCCAGGTAGGTGAATTATCTTCCTCCGGCGGTGGTTCTGAGGATCCGTGGGATGGTGGCGAGAGCGAGGCTGGCTGAGCGGAGCTGACGGGTGGGCGTGTAGAACGAGAGGCGGTTATTGAGGTATTCGGGGACCATGTTGTGGAGTGCTTTGTGTGTGTGGGTGAGGAGCCTGAAGGTGATCCTCTTGTTGACGGGGAGCCAGTGCAGGTGTTTCAGGTGGGCAGATATGTGGCTGTGGCGAGGAATGTCGAGGATGAGGCGTGCGGAGGCATTCTGTATGCGTTGTAGACCTTTCTGAAGCTTTGCGGTGGTGCCTGAATATAGGGTGTTTCCGTAGTCTAGTCGGCTTGTGACAAGGGCATGGGTAACTGTCTTTCTGGTTTTGGCGGGGATCCATCTGAAGATTTTTCGGAGCATGCGTAGGGTGTTGAAGCATGATGACGAGACGGCGTCGACTTGCTTGGTCATTGTGAGGAGGGGGTCCAGGATGAATCTGAGGTTGCGTGCGTGATCCGAGGGGGTTGGTGCTGTGCCCAGCGCCTTGGGCCACCAGGAGTCGTCCCAGGCGGATGGGGATTGTCCGAGGATTAGGACCTCCATCTTGTCTGGGTTCAGTTTTAGGCGGCTGAGCTTCATCCATTCCACGACGTCTTTCATTCCTTCCTGTAGGTTGGTTTTGGCGGTGGTTGGGTCTTTGGTGAGGGAGAGTATCAGCTGGGTGTCGTCGGCGTAGGAGATGATGTTGATGTTGTGTTTGCGTGCGATGGCGGCGAGGGGGCTCATGTAGATATTGAAGAGGGTTGGGCTGAGTGAGGATCCTTGGGGTACGCCGCAGATGATCTCGGTGGGTTCTGAGCAGAAGGGAGGGAGGTGGACTCTCTGGGTTCTGTTGGAGAGGAACGAGATGATCCAGTCTAGGGCCTGTCCTAGGATTCCAGTGGTGCGGAGGCGGGTTAATAGGGTGCAATGGCACAAGGTGTTGAAGGCAGCCGAGAGGTCCAGGAGGATGAGGGCGGTTGTTTCTCCATTGTCCATCAGAGTCCTGATGTCGTCGGTGACTGCGATGAGGGCGGTTTCTGTGCTGTGGTTGGCTCGAAATCCAGATTGGGATGGGTCGAGCGAGTTGTTAGCCTTGAAAAAAGCAGTCAGCTGCTTATTGACGGTCTTCTCGATGACCTTGGCCGGGAAGGGGAGAAGAGAGATGGGGCGGAAGTTCTTCAGGTCATTGGGGTCTGCCGTGGGTTTTTTCAGGAGGGCGTTGATTTCTGCGTGTTTCCAGCTCTCGGGGAAGATGGCTGATGCGAACGAGCTGTTGATGATGTTCCGGAGATGGGGGCGATGTGTAGATCTGCGATCTTTCGGTGGAAGAACGTAGCGAGGGAGTTGCAGAGTTCTTGTGAGGGTGTGATGTCGTTGGAGCTGGCGCTGGGGTTAGAGAGCTCTTTGACGATGTTGAAGAGTTCCTTGTTGTTGTGGGTGTTGTTGTCTAGTCGCTCTATGAATTATGTCCTTTTGCTGGAGCGGATCAGCTGGTGGTGTTCACGGGTGGCGATTTTGAGGGCTGTCATGTTTTCTGTGGTTCGTTCCCTGCGCCAGGTTTTTTCGAGGGTTCAGCAGGATTTTTTACATTCTTTGAGGGCGTCCGTGAACCATGGGGGTTTCCTGATGCTGGTCCCGCCTGTTTTTTTTTTAAGTGGTGCGAGGTTTTCGGCCCAGTTGGTGATCCACTGGGTGAGGCTGTGGGCTGCGTTGTTGGCGTCAGTGATGTTGGCTGGAGGGTTTTGGTTCAGTGATGAGAGGAGCTGCTCAGTGGAGATTTTGCTCCAGCGCCTGCAGGGGATTTGTTGTGTGCGATGGTGGTGAGTCTCCCGTTTGAAGGTGAAGTGGATGCATTTGTGGTTGGTCCAGTGTAGTCCGGAGGAGTGGCTGAAGGAGACGTGGTTGCTGGCGGAGAAGATGGGTTGCCATGAGCAGGGTGAGACCAGCCCTGTCATAGTAGGGTTTCAGACGGTTGACATGGAGCTCCCTAAGGGGACTCCTGGCAGTGCCAAGGTCTACCAAATAGGTAACCTCACCCTTTTTCTCATCAATGAGATGGGGTCCACTCCATTTGTCCTGGAGTGCTCTTGGGGGCACAGGCTCCAAGGTGGTACTGAGTCAGGACATCCTTCTGGTCATGCCATTGCTTTTGCAGCTCCTGGCTGGCCTGAAGGTTTTTACTGGCCTTTTTCATGTACTCAGCCATTCGTGATCTTAGGCCAAGTACATAATCCACAATGTCCAGTTTAGGAGCTTTTAAAGTTTGTTCCCAACCCTCCTTAACAAGGGCAAGGGGATCTCTCACAGGATGCCCAAAGAGGAGTTCAAAGGGGCTAAAGTCCACTCCTTTTTGGGGTACCTCCCTGTAAGCAAAAAAGGAGGCAAGGTAACAGGATATCCCATCTCCTTCTGAGTTTTTCAGGGAGTCCCATTATCATACCTTTAGAGAGTTTTATTAAACCTCTCAACCAGACCATTTGTTTGTGGATGATAAGGGGTAGTGAACTTGTAAATTACACCACACTCCTTCCACATTGTTTTGAGGTATGCATACATGAAGTTACTACCTCTGTCTGACACCACTTCCTCAGGGAAGCCCACTCTGGAAAAGATTCCCAGGAGAGCCTTTGCCACTGCAGGAGCTGTAGTGGTCCTTAAGGGGATGGCTTCAGGGTACCTAGTGGCATGGTCCACTACCACAAGGATGAACCTATTGCCTGAAGCTGTTGTAGGGTCAAGGGGGCCAACTATGTCAACCCCTACCCTTTCAAAGGGCACCCCAATCACAGGAAGTGGAATTAAGGGGGCCTTTGGAGTGCCACCAGTCTTGCCACTGGCTTGGGAGGTCACACAAGAGCGACACAACTCTTTAGTGTCCTCTGACATATGAGGCCAGTGAAACAGGGGAACAAGCCTGTCCCAAGTTTTACTCTGGCCCAAATGCCCAGCCAAGGGAATGTCATGTGCCAAGGTAAGGAGAAACTCTCTGTATTGACGGGGAATGACCAATCTCCTGGCAGCTCCAGGTTTAGGGTCCCTTGACTCAGTATACAGGAGGTTGTCTTCCCAATACACCTTATGGCTGTCACTGACATCCCCATTCTGCTGCTTGACACCTTGCTGTCTTAAACTCTCTAGTGTAGGACAGGTCTGCCGTGGCACACTCAGCTCTTCCCTAGCAGCCCCCCCTGCACCCAAAAGCTCAGCAGTGTCTGCTGCCAGCTCATCTGCTGTAGGTTCTGCACAGGGAGAGGATTCCTCTTCTTCAAAAGGGGAATCTTCTGGAGAGGGTGGGATAGTGGGCAAGGATTTACCCTTCTTACCCCTAGCTTTTGGGAGCACTTGGTCCATTGTTCCAGGATCCAAGTTTCCCTGTCCTTTTTGCTTTTTGGCCTGAGCCCTGGTTAAAGCAAAAATATCCCCAGGAATGCCCAGCATTGCTGCATGAGCCTCCAACTCATTGCCTAGTAAGCAATCTACAGTTAATTCAGTGACTACTACAACTTTCTTTGGACCAGTAACCCCCCCAGTTGAGATTCACAACAGCCATGGGGGGGGGGCTAAGTGTGTTATTGTGAGCATCAGTCACTTGGTACTGCTGACCAAGTAGGTGTTGATCAGGGTGGACCAGTTTCTCTATAACCATAGCTACACTGGCTCCTGTATCCCTGTAGGCCTCAACCTCAACACCGTTGATAAGGGGTAGTTGCTTGTACTTACCCATATTAAGGGGACAAGCAATCAAGGTGGCAAAGTCAATGCCACCATCAGAGACTAAAACAGCCTCTGTGGTCTCCCCAACAAGACCATCCCCAACTACACTGCCAATAGTGAGCCCAGCTACACCCTTGGATTGGCTATTTGTAGTAGACTTCCCACCACCACTGCTATTACTAGGGGCACTAGAGGTTGCAGTTGGGGTTGTGGTGGTGGGGGGTTTGGTGTTTTTCTTTGGACAAGTGGAATCACTTGCCCAATGGCCTTTTACCTTACATAAATAACACCAAGGCCTTTTCTGATTGTTAGAAGAGGATTTGGACTCACCACCCCAGATGCTTTTTGTGGGCCTGATGAAGACTCAGAATGTTTTTTATCTTTGTCCCCACCCTTGTCAGAAGACTTACCATCCTTCTTCTTGCCATCCCTGTCACCCCCTGTATGAACTTTTCTGTTCACTCTTGTTCTGACCCATTAGTCTGCCTTCTTTCCCAATTCTTGGGGAGAGGTCAGATCTGAGTCTACCAAGTACTGGTGTACCAAATCAGACAAACAATTGTTCAAAATATGCTCTCTCAGGATTAGATTATACAGGCTTTCATAGACAGTCACTTTACTACCATGTAACCAACCCTCCAAGGCCTTCACTGAACAGTCTACAAAGCCTGTCCAGTCTTGAGAGGACTCTTTTCTGGTGTCTCTGAACTTAATCCTGTATTGTTCAGTGGTTAAGCCAAATCCATCCAAGAGTTCATCCTTCAAAACTTTGTAGTTATTAGCATCACTTTCTCTGACAGTAAGGAGCCTATCCCTGCCCTTACCAGTGAAAGATAGCCACAAGATAGCAGCCCACTGCCTTTGAGGGACCAACTGTACCATACAGGCCCTCTCAAGTGAAGCAAACCACTTGTTAATGTCATCCCCCTCCTTGTAAGGGGGGACTATCTTATGCAGGTTTCTGGAATCTTGCTCTCTAACAGGATTGCTATCACAAACACTGCTGCTGCCACCATGGGGAACTAACCCCAATCTCTGCCTTTCCCTCTCTACATCCAGAGATTCCCTGTCTAAGGCCAGCTGCTGCTGTTTAAGCTTCAGTCTGGCTTCTTCCAACCTCAGCTCTACGAGTTCCCTTTCCATTAAGTTATCCTCAGGGTGGGAGGCTTGGGAATTGTGAGACACAGAGGAAATATGGGAATTGGCAGAGAGACCTGTCCCTAACTGGCTGGACCCTAGTAACCTGGCCTTTAGGAGTGAAAGGTGCCCCACTAATGTGTGACCCCCTCCCACTACCAGTGTCACTAGGGGGCCTGCTAGCTGGCAAGTCTTTGGAAGAACCCTCCCCAGCATCCTCAGAGGACTCCTCTGAGTCTGGCTGGGTACCCCCCTCTCCTACCTCCTGTTCCTGGGATGGGCCAGACTGGTTCTTGTCATTTTCTAGGAGGAGGCTAAAGAGAAAGTCTTTCGTAGGATTCTTGCCAATGCTTAAACCTCTTTCTGTGCAGAGACCCGAAAACTTTCTAATGTTTTCATAAAGTTTGAAAAAGTTTTTTCTCTGTGCTTTCAAAAGTTCCAAAACCTTTTTCTCTCTCTGTCCTAAACCTTTTTTATCATGTCCACAGTATAACTTACTCCCACAGTTGTTAAGGCAACCTATGAGAGTTTAAACTTTAAAAGTTGCAGCGTGTGTGTGCTAGTGGGGAGAAAAGAAAAAGTCGACATGGCACTCCCCTCAGAGTGCCATGCCCACAAACGACTGCCTGTGGCATAGGTAAGTCACCGCTCTAGCAGGCCTTACAGCCCAAAGATAAGGTGCACTATAACACAGGTGAGGGCATAGCTGCATGAGCATTATGCCCCTACATTGTCTAAGCCAATTCTTAGACATTTTGTGCAGGGTAGCCATACTGAGTATATGGTCTGGGAGTTTGTCATTATGAACTCTACAGCACCATAATAGCTACATTGAATACTGGGAAGTTTGGTATCAAACTTCTCAGAACAATAAACCCACACTGATGCCAGTGTGGGATTTATTGAAAAATGCACACAGAAGGTATCTTTGAGATGCCCCTTGTGTGTTAGCCTAACTGCTAGTGCAAGACTGACCGGTCTGTTCCAGCCTGCCACTTCCAGACGAGTTTCTGACCACATGGGGTGAGTGCCTTTGTGCAATCTGTGGTCAAAAACAAAGCCTGTCCTGGGTGGAGGTGCTTCATACCTCAACGACCTCAAAGGCTCAAGCCTGGTGTTACTGTGCCCCAGGGCACTCCAGCTAGTGGAGATGCACACCCACCGGACGAGCCCCCCCCCTTTGGCGGCAAGCCCAGAGGGATAATGAGAAAAACAAGGAGTATCCCCCCCCCCCCCCAGCCAGGACCACCCTTAAGCTGTCCAGAGCTGAAGTGACCCCCTCCTTGAGAAATCCTTCATCTTGCTTTGGAGGATTAGAACCAATAGGGAAAGAGAGGTACCACCTCCCCAGAGGGAGTGGGCACAAGGAGGGTGTAGCCACCCACAGGGATAGTAGCCATTGGCTATTGCCTCTGACCCTAACACCCCCCTAAATTTAGTATTTAGGGGCGACCTTGAACCTAGCTCTTCAGATTTCTGATGACCTCAAAAAACCCTGCAAAAAAGAGAAGGAGACAACAACTGACTCGGCCCCAGCCCTACCGGCCCGTCTACTGCTTCGAAAAGCAGCAAGAAAAGAAGCAAGGTGTTCTGCAGGAACAGCAACCCCTGAAAAGCCTCCAGGGGACTGACTGCATCACTGAGGACCATGAAACTCCTGTGGACAGTGGACCTGCCCCAAAAAAAGACAAAGTAACCAACTTTAAACGGACTCTCGCCTCACTCCAGAAGCGTGAGTCCCACTACTTTGCACCCGACGCCCCTGGCCTGTTTCCAGAGAAACCAACTATCCAGAGAGGACCCCCAGGCCACTCAGACTATGGGACTTCTCTGCACTCTCATGAAGACACCTGCAGAGGGAATCCCGAGGACACCCCTGACCGCGACTGCCTGGGATGAAGATATCCAAAGCCTGGAGAAGCACTGCACCCCAAGCCCCTAGGCCTGAGGGAAACCGACCACCGGTGCAGCAACGACCAGCAGGCGGCCCTCACCCTTGCCCAGTCTGTGGCTTGCCCAAGAGGTCTCCCTGTGCCCCGCCTGCAGCACCAAAGTGACCCCCCGGGTCCCTCAATAGAGTTCTATTGAGAACCCAACACCCTGTTTGCATACTGCACTCAGCCGCCCCGTGCCGCTGAGGCTGTGGTTTTCATGCTTACTTGGGCCCCTCCAGTACTCCTCCAAACCCCCCAGGTCTGCCCTCTGACAACGCAGGTACTTACCTGCAAGCAGACCAGAACCTGAGTACCCCCTGTCTCCATATGGGCCCACGTTATTTTGGCTCCTGTTTGACCTCTGCAAGTAATCGGCCCTGTGTTGCTGGTGCTGGGTGTTTGGGGTTAGGTTGAACCCCCCAACAGTGGGCTACCTATGCCCCGGAGATTGAACCCGTAAGTTTGTTACTTACCTCACAAACTGTACTTTACTTACCTCCCCCAGGAACTGTTGAAAATTGCAGTGTCCACTTTTAAAATAGCTTTTTGCCATTTTAAAGAAAACTGTGTACATTGTTGATTCCATTCAAAGTTCTAAGTATTATTGTGTAGAATTGTGTAAAGTACTTTTATTTAATGTACTTACCTGCTAAATGAATCTTGTGGTTCTAGGAATAAATTAACAAAATAATATTTTTCTATATAAAAACCTATTGACCTGGAGTTAAGTCATTGAGTGTGTGTTTTCACTTATTGCTTGTGTGTGTACAACAAATGCTTAACACTCTGATAATCCTAACTGCTCGACCACACTACAACAAATAAAGCATTAATATGATCTATTATTGCCTCTGTCAAGCCTCTTGGGGAACCCCTGGACTCTGCACACTATATCTCATTTTGATATAGAATATACAGAGCCAGCTTCCTACAATATATAACCTCCCAACTCCTATTCCCTTACAAATAGTTTATTAGTCAGTGATCTTGTGTAGTTCACTGCTTGCAGCACACCCGTTCCGCAGCGGAACTGTAAGGAGCCTGATAATGAAGCAAGCCATCAAGGGAAAACCCTGGTGAGTGAGGGTTCTCTATATATAAAAATGCATTTCTGCTTTGTTTTTATTTTTTTAACAAAGAAGTCTGGCCAGTCCACTTGGTAGAGCAGGGCTTTCTATTTTGTGTATAGTTTGACTTGAGAAGAATGAGCCCCATCTGTCCTACCTCTTCTCTCCCTCTAATTTGTAGAACCACCTCTTTCAGTAGCCAGCACCTGACCCACCTATTATTTGTGATTTTCTCCTACTCTTTTAGAACTAGAGATACTGCACCCCTCCACTGGAAAGGTTAATGGGGTGGGAGCATGGGAATAATTGGTGACTATTAGAGGGCTGTTGCCCTTAGGAGTTGGATACTTGAAACTGGGTCGACTTATTCTTGATCCTTTCTTTTGTAGATAGAAGTATTTCCAGCGCTGTTGAGGTTGTTGCTGGTGATGAGGGTGAGGATAATAGCTGCAGTCTCTTTGTCTATAATAGGGTCTGAAGAATTCCTTTTTCTCTTCAAGACCCACGGCCCTTAGTGTCTCGGTCTCATTTCTCAAGCTCACTGTTTCTTCCTTGGTATGATGGCCAAACAGGGAACGGCAGAAAATGCAAGACTGAGGATTTTAAGTTGCACATCTGGCTTCACAGTAATAATGTGTAGTCTTCAGGAGTAAAGTATGGTGATTTCATGGCAGTACACTGCAGCTGCCAGCTATGCTGAATAAATTGTGGTCCTGATGACTTGGTTTCAAGAAATGAAGACATTCGCAAAATCCTGCCTGCAGTGTCTTGGCAGGTCATCAGCAAAGCTTTAAAGGCCATGGCAAAGTTAAGGATCAGAACAATCTAATAGAACAGTTACACCAGCTGTTTTTAATCAATGTCACTGCTTGGCAATCATCTTCCTGCCTGCTGTGTACACCCTCTTACTGTTCTTATTGGAAGGTGCTGACGTTTTAAGGGCCGAAGCATGTCGTCCTGCTGCCGACATGATGACAGACTACAGCTTGGGTTATGTGTTGAAGTCAGAGTCCTACTAGGGAGATTTGTGCTTACTTAACAAATGGAGCTGAGGGTGAGGGTATTGGACGCTGATAACTGCTTTCACTATGACTGATGTAAAGATTTGTTTTCTTTCAATTCAAGTAAGACTAGCATCAGAGGTAAAGTAGGGATTAGAGATGCTGAGAACTGAAGAGTCTCCATTATTACCAACTCTGATATTTCTGGTACTTCCACAAACATGTTTAATTCTAAAGCTCTTTGCACCAAAACATGATGAAAAGAGGTGATATAACATCCATCGTGAAACAACTGGAGGGCAAGCATATAGGTGAATAAGGTTTGTAGGATGACATTGTGTCCCCACATCTAAATGAGAAAGAGCTGGTGAGGACAAGGGAGATCTGCACCCTCAATGCCTCCTAGGTATCTGCAGTGAACCTCAATCCATCTTAGGAGAATGAGGTGCTTAGGGAGCAATACTGACCCCAGGAGATCTTCAGGGAGTCAATTTGAGTCTGCCATAACACTATGTTTGTCAGAGGAGGCACATAAAGACTTTGCACTGGTGATTGTAAAGGATTCGCTGCTAGGGTGACAGATTGGCTCATGAGAGTGTGCCAGCATTAACCTCTTTTTAGGGGTAAAGTCCATCTCTGGTGAAAAACATCAAGTAGAAATATGTGACTCCACTTCACCATCAACCAGCAGTCATACTTTATATAGTTGACTATTGTGTAATACTTGTTTTGGATACATTTTTATCTTTTAGTTTGTTTAATATTTTTCAACTAAATGGCTTAGGCCAACCACACACATTATAAAGTAAGTAAAAGAAGTAAAAAAAATATATCTTTTTTTAACTGTATCATATGTCATATGGTTCCACCTACCCTTACCTTGAGAATGTCGCCATACGCCACAGTGGATTCAGAGAATTCTTCCAGCAATGTTCCTGAGTGCCATTTGGAGGCCCTAAAAGGCTTCAGGGGTACTCCATACCATCTCTGAAGGGCTGGACCGGGGCTGATGTAAGCTCCACCCCTGTGTGTTGATTACGTTTCTTGTTATTTTTCAGTCTGTGCCCTCAGACGCAAAGCATAGAATAAACTGTCTGAGACAGTGTGCTAAATTCGGACATTGGGACCTTTTTAGATGGTAAAGAAGCCACTCCAGAGAGCAGGGAGATGGGAGGGCAGTGAGACATTTGTAGCTAGATAGAATATCCACTAGTAACACATTACTGAAGGTAAGTAACTTGTTCTTCGGATGGATTCTTGTAAGTAAGGTTTCCTCAACTTTAGAACAGATACCGTAGCATTATTTCCCAAAGAAAGAGGATCTGCTGATTAGAATTTTGTGAATGTATGCACCGATGCCCACATCATAGCACACAAGATGTCTAGAACAGGCACCCCTCATGAAAAGCTGATCTAGCAGCTGTGGCCCTGGAGAAATGATCAAGCTGCTCTTTGGCCAGTGCACGAATGTAGTCACAGCAATTACTCACATAAAGATGTTGCTAGAGGGAAAATATTTTTCTGAATTATATTTTCGCAGCCATTGTTATGTTTCTAAAAAAGAACAGTTTATACAACCCAGAAGGGGACACTGGCAGACTCTTAAACCATTTTAGTCAGGAGTACGAATTTAATTGAAGCTGCTGTATTAACCATATGAACTACACTAAATTATGGTCCCATGTGAATAAACAAAAAAATGTGTTTCCATATGTGACTATCCACACTGAGGTGAAACTATAGAAGTATTTATAACAAGAATGACCAACATCTAAGTACCCTAATATTCATGAAGGCCTCAGTTAAATTACAATTCCACACAGAGAAGTCAAAATGCAAAAAGAGTTGACATTTTCAAAGCTAAGAAATATTTTTAAAAAGATGAGACAATAAGGTCCCATCGAAAGAAAGTAACTCGTTACTTGGAAAGCCTGCACCCCTGTACTGACAGGTGTGGTTCACATGCTTGAATCATCCGCGTTATCAAGCTGGGTGTCCCACTGTAACATTTTAATAGCAGTGCCATGTTAAAAATTTGCTAGAGACTGTAACCATAGTTGATATGTAGCCTAATCACATCATTTAAAAATAAATAAATAATAAAAAAAAACTTCACCTAGTGTCAGACTGAAGTCCATGCCTTGAGAGGTCATCATCCTTCAGATTTCGAAACATTCATATGAAGGACAAACACTTAGGTGAGCTACTCGTTGGGGGCAGGTTGGGTTGCCTATAAATTTGTGCAAGATATCAATACTGGAGAACTATCATTACAAGACAGTTCCTTTTTTCTCCTCTAGTGCTGAATCTTTCATAGATTCACATGCTTGAAACAAGCAGTATATAATAGTCATAATAAATGGAGGAGGAAAATCAAAATATGGCTCACGTTATTACAAAAGATCACTTACTTCTGCTTGGCCTTCTGCTGCATCTGTACTGCCCCTTTCAGACAGCAATGATGTGTATAGGTGTGCACATTCTTCAATCTTGCCACTCTGCTGCATGTGTCCGTTAATGAAACTACAGCAAACTGAGTGGTAGAAGACGCAACACTTCCAATAGAGTGGGCTTTTATGTTGCTGTGAAGTGGTGTACCTGCTTTTTCATGGAAACATTAAATAGCAATGCAACCCATCAGGCTATACTTGGTTAAGAAATGGCTTCTCCTTTGCATGGATTCACAAAGGTAATTAAGAGCTGATCTGATTTTCTAAACTTTTTCGTCCTATCTAAGAATTTAAAACATATTTTTATGTCTAGAGAGTCTTGAGGACCACTTTTGGATTTGGATAAATGTATTTAGCTTATAACTGTGGCATTTAAGTGAAAGTCTGAAGACACTTTAGGTATAAACCTCGGGCTAGTTTTCAACATCACCCTGTCACTCTAAAACTAGAGGTAGGGCTTTTTAATTGTGAAGGCCTATATTTCCCTGACCCTCAAAGGTGAAGTCAATGCTAGGAGTATAGCTTTCCATGACAGAAATGTAAGTTATGCCCTGTGGATATGGTCAGATGGTGGCTGTGCAAGTTGTGACAGGACTGTGTTGAGTTGCCACAGTATTGGGCATCCGTCTTACAGAAGAGAACACCCTGAAAAGTCCTTTCATGAACTCCTTAACCAGTCTATTGGTACATAGTGAGGGTTTTGTAAGCCTCCTGGAACTGGGAATAGCTGCTACATGTACCCTAACAGATGCATAAGCCTAAGTAAGCCTAAGTAAGTAGGGAAGAATTTGATTTGCAGATATACATTCCTGTGTGAGTTACACCAAGAACAGAATCTTTTCCATTTAGCACTGTAGGCTATGTTAAATGAAACAGTTCTAGCATGCGCCCTCTAAAATTCTTCTGCAATCTTCTGATATGTTCAAATTGGAAAATCCATAGAGTTCAGGAGCCAAGAATGTAACTTCAGTGGTGCAGGGTTTCGATGCTGAATATGAATGTAGTTGTGGATAGAGGGTCCTGCATTGGCACTGTCAGTATCAGCAAGGTTTCTGAGAGTAGCAGAAGTTCTATAAGCAAAACGTTTCTCAGCAACGCTAGCCCAATCAGGACTATCCAATATGGCTCCCTTCTTATCTTTCTCAGCACTTGGGGTATCAGGGTAGGAGCCGGAAATACATTCGCAAATGTCTCTCACTATGCTGTTGAAAGGTCATTACCCCAGTGCCCTAATAACGTGCACTTACATACACAGTATTGGTGTTAAATTTATATTAATTGTAAAAAGATCAATGTTCGCTTCACAGCAAATTCTAAAAACGTTGTCGACTTGGGACTGATGCAGTTCCCACTCATGACATTCCTGGATGTTGCGACTTTGGACATCCACCCATCTGTTGTCCTGCCCTCGTAAAAGCTCAGTTGTTAAAGATATCTTTTGCTAAAATGCCCATTTCCAGAAGGCCTGAGCTTCTCTAAACAGGCTTTCCGCTCTTCTACCTCCCTGTTTATTTATGTAAAACATTGTGGAGGTGTTGTCTCTGCGTATCAACATTGACAATGCCCTCACTCTTGGAAGAAAGGAGTGAAGACCCAAACACACTGCTCCAAGCTCTGGCAGATTTATAAGCAGGATATCCAGAGTCCACCTGCCATTTACAGCTAAATCTTGCAGATGAGTACCCCACCCTTCCAAAGATGTGTTTGTTGTCATAATAAACTTCACGGATTGTATTAAGTAACTGAGGCCCTGTGCTTTACTGACCATCTTTGTCTGCAAGATCAACGCTTTATTGACGTCATCATGATCTTGTCTTCGAAGGATCCCTCTAAATGGACCCAACAGTACTCAAGACCCTATAGGAGTGGCCTCATTTGAATATGACAAAATGGAATTAAAATACAGAAGGAGATTATGCCTAAGAACCAGTTGAATTGGTGCACTGGAATCCATTTCTTGGGCAAAATCTGAATTGCTAAAACTCGCAATCTGTGCAATCTCTCTTGGGAAGGAAACACTTTTCCTTTTCTTGTGTCTAATATTGCTCCTATAAACTGCATCCAGGTCTGTGGACAGTTAGGTGATTTTTGTGTATTGACTACGAGTCCCAATCTTTCAAACAGGTTCAGACATGCATGGGAACTTGTGACTCTATTGCATATTGATCCTTTTATCAGCCAGTTGTTCAAATAGGAAAAGACTTGATGGTCATGTATCCTTAAGTGTGCCACTATTGGGGAACTGCATTTTGTAAATATCCTTGAGGATTTGGCCTTAGGCATCTGTGATGGCCCATACCAAAAGAAAAATATACAAAGTACTTTATTCATTTTTGATCTGGGAACAGGTTCAAAAGGTCATGTGAGTGAGTCCCGCAACCTAGAGTTCTTAAGTGTGATTTGTTACATATGCTGGAAGGTAGTTTCCGCTTCTTGTCCTGATGAAGACCCAAAAGCAATTTTATGGGTAAAAACATTAATGTACTTCCCTGTTGGCTGGAAATTCCAGTAAGATTCAACCTGTACTTAAAAATCATTGAATCACTGGTTTTGAAATGGAATGTTTTCTTGTAACTGATCACAAGTGCACTTTTATTTCACAAATGTCACACATCACTTTCACTGATGACGTTTCAAGGAGCACTTACTGTATACATTATTTATTTTACTGCGATATGGTTTAACACCAATTAAACTCTGTTAAATCCTCTACATATGAGTGATACATTCTCTGCCCCTGTTTTGAGAAGTTTAAATGTATACATTTCTCGAGAGAACATAATATATATATATATATATATATATATATATATATATATATATATATATATATATGTGTGTGTGTGTGTATGGTTGTGTGTTGTGTGTATATTATATATATATATATATATATATATATATATATATATATATGCACACACACACACATTACCTAGTGACAGTTGCCACTGGGTAGTAATAGTTAGGACCTAGTTTCTATAGAAAAAAGCATTTTTTGTTTTGCTAGTAATTTTGGGGCCGTTAGATGAATCTTCATGAAATAAAAAAAAAAAAAAAAACAACGGACGTCACTTCATTTGCTGTCTAGTACGTTTTGGGGTGATATGTCAAGCAGGGAGTGAGAAAAAAGAGGGTACCAAGACACGCTTTCCCCAGTCCTATTCATTTTTCAATGGGAATTTGGACAGCGCTGAAACCACTGGACAATATTACACATAATTTGGCAGAAAGGTAGCTCTTAGTCCAGAAAGAGGCATTTTTGTTATTTGTTGTAAATCCATTTAGTAATTTGAGAGAAATTAAATGAAATTTAAATTTGTATATATAATAACACAAAGGATTTGTGACCCCTCCCGATTTCGTGCAAAGATCTGACTGGCTGACAAAACTTCAACAAATAGTATTGTCAGAAATGTTGGGACTCTGCTTCAGCAGAGCCCCACAAAAAATGTTTTTAAAAAATGTTAAAAATGTTAAAAATAAAGAAAAGGAGCCAGGGTAGAGTCACCCTAACCCCTTAGCTCTGGTGGTGGGGTCCCAGAGGGATACCACCTAGGGCTTAAAAGCATTTTTTGTTTACATTTTTGATACGGAATTGCAACAGGGTAGTAAATCCACAACAAACATTAATAAATAAAACAAAATGTGGGTTCACGTGCTTTGTCATTTTGAAGCCCCTGAGTAGGCCAAGTCCTGGGGGCATTATTTAAGTGTGGGGGGGCACACAGCACCCTCACACTGCCCCAGGGACTGCCACCTCCCTGGGGCATTAATCTAAGTTAATGTGGGGGCTGAATTGTGTGCAGGATGCGTCGCCACATCCCCGGGGACCACTACCTCCCCGGGGCATATGTTAAAAAAAAAAATTGAAAGTGGGTCTATACTGGACCCCCTGGAGCCCCGGGGACCACTGATGGCCTGAGGGACCACCCCTCCCCCCCCACCCCAGGGGAGGCTCCTGCTATATCCCCGGACATAGCTGTTATAATAATTAGGCCACACCCTGGGGGATGGGGTCTCTGGGGCCAAGATTGGCCTGGTAAGGTGGGCTGTGCAGCTGCATCTCCCCCCCCCCAAAAAAAATATGTATAGGCCACGCCCTGGGGATGGGCTCCCCAGGGCCAAGATCAGCCTGGGGAGGAGTCAGCACGCTGAGTCCCCCTCCAAAAATAAATAAATATTTATGATGGGCCCCAGGGGATGGCGTCCCTGGGGCACATATCGGTTTGAGGAGAGGGGGCCATGTAGGCCCCTTTCTAAAAAAAAAAATATATATACATATATTTACGCTGGGCCCCGGGGAATGGGAGTCCCCTTGGCCGATATCAGCCTGAGGCCGGGATTGGGTGGGGGGGGGGTTTGGAGGGGAGGTGGCATGAAGTGTTGGGTGGTTATAGGGGTTGGCTGCAAGGACTGGCTGCAGGCCAGGCCCTGCAGCCAACCCCAGTCGCAAAAGGGCAAAGACCGTGCATGGCAGTGGTTTTATTAACGTATAGTAATTAAAATTACTATATGTTAAAAAAAAAATATGAACTTCACGGAAAACAACAAAGGTTACAGGGACGTTATGATTATGAAATAGAATTTTAAAAACATAGAAATTCACTTAAAAAGCCAAAGCATACAGGGATGTTATAGTTACGCTCACATTTTAAACATATCAAACCATATAAATTCACCAGTTATAGTTAGAGTTATCTCAAGTAACTATAACTTGTGCCCTAAGGTAACTTTAACTCGGGCCCTAAACTAATAGTGGCAACTGTCCACATGAAAAAGTAAATATTTTCAATGTGTGGGGTATATAGAGACAAGGACCTATGCATGCTATAAGTCTAGGGCAGCCATAAACTCTGATTTTCCTGGAGAATGGAGAATATCTTTCTCAGATATTGTTAGAAATTGGGTTGTTGGTTGACTGGGGTATACATTTTTGTCAAACAGCAACCACAATCCTAGTCAGGATAAGGGTCAGGTAACCCCTAAATTAGCCTGAACTCTGGTAGCTTGGCACAGAGCAGCCAGGCTTAATTTAGAGGTAATGTGTAATGTATTTGTGCAACATTTTGAAAACACCACACAAAAAAAATAAAAGCTTCCACACCAGGTAAGAAAAATAACTCAGATTTTAATAAATGAAACAGGACCAAAACAACAAAAATCCAATAAGTAAATTCGAGTTAAGAATTTTTTAGAGATTAACCTGTAAAATTGTGCTTCGAAGCAAGACGTACCTACTGGGAATATCTGGTGGCGCTCGACCAGGAAAAAGTCAAAAGTTCCGGCTGACCCCAATGGAGCACAGGCCATTTACAGGGACCTAGTTGGGCTCACTGAACCAAAGTACCTTAAATCCTGGTTGCGGACCGTTGTGTCTGTTCTGAATCACACAGTAGAGGTCATACATCAATAGGTCATACATCGATTTTCACCACACAACAGCGATGATACGTCTGTTCGGAGATGCTGCGGAGTTAGGATGTGAATTCCTGCTGCATTGAGGATCCAGATGCCAGGCTTGCGATGCAGAGTGGTGTCGAGGACGCACTGGGCCGTGGAGGTGATGCATCAGTTCTGATGAGTGCAGATGCCGAGATGTGGAGATTTGGTGTCATCGTCGATGATGCTGTCGACTGGGATTACAAGGATGTTGCAGCGAGAAAATCATTGTAGTTGCGGTTTCAAAGGTAATGCAGTGGTTCTGTTCCATGCAACAGCAGCAATGCATTGATTCCGCTCCTGCAGCAGCAGAGGATGCATTGGTTCCACAGGAGAAAACGCCTTAGGCCCCTTTCAAGGGTCCAGGACTATGGTGGCACCACTTGGCAGGGCAGACTTACAGATGGCAGAGTCCAGGAGCAGGGTGGTTGGAAGCATTTTATATCCCTGAGACTTCCGATCAGGAGTCCAGCCGACTAGCCCTTGGAGTTATGCTGGTTTCAAGTAATGCAGGTCCAGTCCTTCTCGCCCAGGCAGGGGAATAGTAGGCTGGGAAACAGTGGGCAGCAGAGCAAGCCAGGAGACCAGCAAAGCAGTAGTCCGGCAGAGTGGCAGTCCTAAAAGCAGCACAGCAGTCCTTCTTCCTGACATCCTGAGATGTTGGTGTCAGAGGTTCAGTACTTATACCCAGTTGGTCCTTTGAAGTGGGGGCGGCTTTAAAGACAGCCCTATGAAGTACACAGAGGTTCTGACCCTCCTGCCCTGGCTCCAGACTCACTAGAGGGGGGTTATGCAGCCCTTTCTGTGGGGACAGAACACTGACTATTCAGGTGTAAGTGAGGTTGTGCCCGCTCCTCCCTCCCATCCTACAAGGATGGGTCCATCAAGTCACACCTAAGCTCCCATTATGTGTGGCTGTCTAGAGGGAATACACAAAGCCCAGCTGTCACCAATCCCAGACAAGTGATCAGAGACAGGAAGGCAGGCACCACATGGCTAAAGTAAGAAAATGCTAACTTTCTAAAAGTGGCATTTACAGAATTTCAAATTGAAATACGACTTCACCATAAGTTGTGATTTTAAATTGTGATTTCAGAGGCACCAATTTCGAAAAATGTATTTCGTCCAGATTCTGGATTATACTTGTAAGATGTAATATAAGGTAATTCCAATGTTATTTTGTGGGAGAGATATGCCTTGCTGTAGCGACAAACAACTTTGGGACTTCTTCACTACCAGGACATGTAAAACTTAAAAGGTACATGTCCTATTTTTTAAATACATTGCACCTTGCTCTCTGGGCTGTTCAGAGCCTGCCAAAGGGGTGCGCCTAACAAAAGGTTTATTTTGCCAGGTCGATGTGACTGTAAAACTGCACACACAGGCTCTGCAGTGGGAGGCCTGAGACATGGTTAAAGGGCTTCTTAAGTGGGTGGCCCAATCAGTACTGCACACCCACAAATAGCTTTTAATTTACAGGCCCTGGACACATGTAGTGCACTTTACTAGGGACATATAAGTAAATTAAATATGCCAACAGGTTATAAGTCAACGATACCACGTTTTAAGGAGAGAGCACAAGCACTTTAGTAGTGGTAAAGTGCACAGTCTGAAAGCCAACATAAATAAACTCAGAAAAAATAGGAGGAAGGAAGGCAAAAAGTTTGGGGATGGCCCTGCAGGAAGGGCCTTTTTCCAAGAGATACCATCCTAAACTTTTGTATTTTCAGGAAAACATTGAGCTGTCACAGATCTATGATTGGTCTCCGTTATCCTGGCTTTTTTTATAAGTAAAAAGCAAACAAGATTAGAATCATAAATTTAGTTAGAATCTGAGGATCTTCTGTTTTGACTCTTTCATTATCAAGGAGAGAATGTTGTCTTGCAATTTGTTTGGATGTAGATGTTGCTTTCTGGCTAGAGGTGTGCTTGGAGGTTTGTCTATGAACTGTAAAATATGTCCAGCCTTTACCAAACCGAGGACCCATCTAACCGTCATGATACTCCTCCAACATTCTGTGCAAGTGGAAATGTTTCCACCTTTATGGTGAAAAGGGTGAGGGTGATATTGTTGAAGACAGAATTAGTGCAGTACATGACAGTGAGTACCTGTGTTGCTGGTACCCACATCTATGGCCTGGTAGTCCTGTCCCTCTGGAAGGCCAATATTGCTGCGATCTGTGCTATTGAAGGACTCTCAATTATCTTGCAGTTTCAGTGTCTGTTTTTATGCCCTGCAGTGCCTCATATACATGCTTCCGAATACAGATTCGCCATCAAAATGACATATCCATAGTGGGAGACCAGTGGGAGTTGGGATCCCCTTTTGCTATTTTGCTTTAGGACAGACACAAACTTCTACTTTGTTTCCCCCTTGGAATTCAGCATAACCTTGAAGCGAGAGTCTCTCCTTGTAATTGCACCCCTAGCAATCTATTTTGCATTTTTTTTTTGCAACTTTTATAAATTGTATACAAAAAACTTTTTTTGTCCATGTCTTGATATCAAGAAATTTTAGGTGCTGCACCCAAGTTTATCGCTTCCTCCAACAATTGCTGGACGAGGAGATGCATCTACGCGTAGGCTCATTTCTTCATGCAGCTGTACGTTCACGAAGTGCAATGCCCTTTTAATAAAGTGACTTCATTTTGTATTGGAGTTCCATTTTTAGTCTCCAACTGGCAGGAATTTATAGTTGTATTTTTATCTCTTTTTTATTGTATTTATTATATCTTGTTGTGCCTTTGGGTTTTAGTATGTTTAATATTTGCTTTTTAGCTGTTATTGTAGTAATTTTATGTATTCTTTTATAGTTGTTTCACAACAGATTAAAAGTTACTTGAACTGAACTGACATATCCAGTTTTTTTTCTGCACTTCTGGTCTAAAGGATTAGCTATCCTTTTCTTCAGACTATAGCTCTGGCAAGTTGTCTGAAGACTCTCGTTCAGGGGTCTCCAACCTCTTTTGTAGTGATCAGTGAAAATCATTGAGAGCTACTGAAGACCAAGCCACTTGTGCAATGTTACCAGACACCCTGCAGCCAGTTTCATTGACTTTAAGCCTAATGTCTGTAGTGCCAAAGACTATGGTTTGAACAAAATACTTTGACAAGACTATCTTGCGTGTCGGAGTGTGGCTGTGGGTATGTATGAACATGTGTGCTTTTGAATGGGATATACGTGCATGGGTGACTGAGAGCCTGTCCATATATACTTTGGCACAGGAGACACCTTTCGCTATATGTGGCACTGCTACATGTAAAGCACAAAGAACCATTTTCTTTTTTTAGTAGGAGAAATTTAAAGTGCAGAAATATGTTCTGCAAAAACTGTTCATAACATGAAACATTTTTCTGCACTTTAAAGTTCTTGCAATTTAAAAAGGGGCTGTATTTTTGAGTTACAAATATGTTATACACATGACACCATGTCTTCCAGCCACTAGGAGCAAGATGTAAATGCAACTTTGAAATGGGAGAAAATGAAACTGAAAAGTTAAATATATGTTTATATGGATTCCATAAAACCCATCAATTAAATGTTCTCCCATTTCAAAGTGTTGCATTTACAAACAGAAGGTGGGCATCTTGTACCCAGTGACCTGCAGACACGACGCCATATTTATAACAGCCATAGTTTTAACTAGGAGTAATTTAAAGTGAAGAAACATGCTTCAGAAAATATTAAGACATAATTGGTTTAATTGAAAGTGGAGAAAATCATTGGCTTAAAGTTTTATAGAAATACTTTTATTATTTTATATTTCTCACAGTTGAAAAAAAGACAGTATTTTTCAGTTCTAAATATGGCACAGTTTCTACTGGCCAGTGGGAGCAAGACGGTTGCCGATAGTAAATGCAATACCTTGAAATGGCATAAAATTAAAATGAAGAGTTTTCTCAATTATTGCGCTAACTATTCATTTCAATTTTGTTCTCATGATCCAATATCGAGTTGACAAGGACTTGTATTTAAGATTGAAATACCGCAGTGCTTCAGTAATTCATCTCTGGGCCATAGGTCATAAATCTGACTCCAGCATTGCTCATCCTGAAGATAATAATGTAAAGTAAACATACTCTTCCCGTAACTTTCCCTGTGCGGGACTCAAGGCTGTGAAATACCCTGAAGGTGTCTGTGAGCTACTGGTAGCTTGAGATTGACAGTTTCGATACACCTACTCTAGTTGCTATATTCATACGTGCCAATATTCTATCTCCACCTTTTAAGATGCCCATAGCGTCGCCTTGTTTTTCTTCTGGCAGATGATCTGTCAGTGGTGCTAGATCCGACCATATCTGTGTGTTGAATTGACCTAGAATAACCAGAGAGTTTGCCGTTCTGACTATTGTTGCAGACATTGCAGAGACTCTGACCTCAGTGTTATCCGAGCACCTACCCTCTCTGCCTGGAGGCACTGTACAGGAGGTAGACAGGTTATTTGAAGAGGATGACTCCAGTTAAAGCTTCTGCTTTTTCAGGGTGTGAGGTACTGCTGCAATGTTTATATTTTTCAACGGCCTATTTTAAAGTAGATGGATCTTCTTAACCTGTGAACATTTCAGAGATTTTTTTTTCTTATATTAAGACCTTTTGTGGATATTTTTTGATAAAGCCGAATCTTTATCTGAGGCAGTGGCCTCTTTTGATTTTTGCAACCAAAGCAGACATCTTGCCTTTCCAGCTTTTAACGTCTTAAATTAAGGTATTGCACAAGTCATGTGGGCTGCCAGCCGGCAGAGCAATAAGGAGTAGGTGCAGGCCAGGAGCAGGAAAGGAGAGATTGTGGATGTACGGGGAGTGATGGAAGACCTCAGAGTGCACTGTCTTGTTGGTCTGGTTGGTTTTGGTCCGGCCTGATAAAGACTGGGAAAAGTGGGTAAAGGAAGTTCAAAGGAAGGGAGCCCTCACGGTTGACAATGGCCCATTAGCCCATGTCCTCCACCCTCAGCTCTGGCATAAGCGGCTGGAGGCTATTACCCACCTACTGCCTGATTGTTTCTTTGGGGTCCATGGAAACGGCCTGCGTGCCCTTGCCAGAACCTGTCTATTGTTGAAGCAACCCTCCCCTTTGGAGGCACAGTCAGGTACCCCCAAGCTTTGTCCCCGCCCTCCTATCTTAGTGGTGCTGTGTAGCCCGGTATTATAGCAGTCGAGGTTACTGGTAGGGCTGGGTTGGTTTACGCCATTGCTGGTGGTGGCGAACCATGTAGAAGTGACAGGGTGTGGCTTGCTAAATTAGGACGGTTTGGCTTGTGGCCTGGGAGCTCTGCAACAGCTGACTGTTTATATATGTGTTTTGCCATTTAAGGAGCCTCTGTGCCCTCTATTGCAGTTTGGCTGTTTATTACTTGGTATCTCTATTTTTGCGCTATTCTATTTTAGGCCATCTAAAGTGCATACCTTTAACCTGGAGACCTGGTTCCTTACTATCGCCAGAGTAGTCAGAGTAATTCAGAGGTTGACCTTCCAGTTATCACATCGATAATTGTTTTTGCTATGAACCACACAGCAGACAAGCCCCTTGGCATATTTGATTCACCTCAGTTCGATTCTGTTGAAAAGCCATTATCAGGTATAGCTGGCTACCTCATTTTTTTCCTTTTGTTTATCTTCAGTTCTAAATAAATCATGACCGTTATGAAACTTTGGTCTGGGAGACTGGTCTCTGTATGAGAATGTAAGAAAACTAAATCAAACCCCATGAGAAACAAATCCTTGTGTGTGAATACTTTAAAGGGTTTTAACACCATTTCAACATTCTTTTGTAAATGGGAGCTGACGACAAAGGACTGGCTTTAATCGAAG
The DNA here is from genome assembly GCF_031143425.1 of Pleurodeles waltl. NCBI lineage: Eukaryota > Metazoa > Chordata > Amphibia > Caudata > Salamandridae > Pleurodeles > Pleurodeles waltl. The sequence continues at coordinate 478,342,064 of NC_090449.1, read as the reverse complement.
CAATTTTGGAGGTAGCATCAGAATTTTAATCTAATCAACGCACTCTTAAATAACCAGTTTCTGATGGCGAGGGTGTGTGCATGCATTCTAAGAGACCAGTGACTGTGGAAAATGACCTGAAATTGAAGACTTCACTCTCCCAGACCTGGATCTTGACTTTAAGCAACAGCAACGTGTATCAACTGCAATCCAACCAGCTCGGGGAAGCTTCTCCGTTAGGCTCCATTCCACACCCAGGATGCAGCTCTTCAGCAGTACTCCTAGCAAGAATCGGTCTATCACTTTCAGGATGTCCACCACTCTAGAATTACATTTAAATGTACATTCATTGTGTAATCTCCCTGGGAACTATGTTCAGTACTCTGAATCGTTGGAATGTTTAGAGAGAATTCTGCCGTCTATATTATTTCTGTTGGAAGAATCAGTCAATAATTCAGACCACATCTTAGATTCAATCCTGACTACATTAAAGTCTCTGACTCAGGACAAAATGGTATTATTGGATACAACGACTCCCCCCAACCCCTAAGTAGAGAAGGTGGGCGAGGATCCCTTGCCGATGTGCCACTATTGGGTGTCAGACAAGAAGATTTAAGGGAGGAACTCCAATCCAACCATAGGTCCTGGGTTTTTGTAACACAAGCGGGTTCTCCACACTGTCAGAAATGGATCAAAAAGCCTACCAGCACGACGGAGAACGAGCAGATTATCTCTCTGCAAAATCTTTTCGAGCCACTGTCTACAGAGGCATTAATACTGTTCTTCCCCTTCCCTAACGTGTAGAAAAAGTAATCTCTTTCTAATCTTCTAGAATAAAGCAATTCCTGTGTTGCTAAATTTTGGGGGTGAAGAAAAGTAAGAATAGTAATGAAGCAACAAACAAAAAGACAAAATAAAGAAAAAAACTACACAGAATTAGCAAAAAGTGTAAACAAGCTCAGCTTCTATTTAAATTCTGGTCCTGGTGTGGAAGTGGAGAGTGAAGAGAGTGATTCAACAGTGGAAAAGACGGTAGGCTCCTCCTCCTCTTACCAGGCTTCAGTTTATCCCTCATGCCTACAAGCTGAGGGCATTTTGGCCATCTCAATCATAGATACCCCACAAGCTTGTCTCCCCTATCTCCCTGAACCCCCAGACAAATATAATTTCCTCCAACCTGGGGACACCTTAATTGTTAGTGAGGAAAATGTGGGGGCTAACTTCTTAGGTAATGCATTGAACGTACCTCTTTTGTTGGAATTTGACTAAGAAATCACTTTTGAACACAGCATTCTTATTGGGCTGCTTTGCTGATATAGTTGAACTGCATATGATTCAAATTACTGATATTTTACCACTGCAAATTGAGAACACAGGGGCCAATAGTGGGGCTAGACTAACTTTTAATTCAAAAGTTGTATCAAATCTAATTCTACTAAATAGCAACAAGTTACACTGCCGAGGGACTGATGTAATCCTCCTGAAGGAGAAGGATAGTAGTGGCTCCTCCCCAAAAAACATGGGTGACATGTTTGGCCCTTTGGTGTTTCTGCCTACACAATCTATGTCAAATAAGAATCAAACAAATCTGCTGATATCTCTAGTGAAGGGAGGCAGGAGGGTATCTCTGATTAGCAGGAATGGGACGAGGAACGCTTTAAATCCAGATGATGAGACTGGGAGGTGCCATAGGGTCGAAGGTCTCCTTAACTAGAAGGGTGCCAGTGGGTTCAAGAGCAACAGAAGTACCTAGTAATGGCCTCAAAGGAGTTTCACTGGAATGCAGAGGGACTATTGACCAATATTAAGAAAATGATGTTTCTGAACGGCCTGGCTGCCCATATAATTTGCATCCAGAAAACTTATAAAATAATTTTGTGTTAGAAGGGTATGTTGATTTAAGTTGCGCCACAATCCCCACCAGGAGGGGGTATGCAAAGGGGAGTGTTGCAATTCTTTTAAGTAACAATTACAGCTGGACCTATAATCTGTTTGCTCACAATTCAAAATGTAATTGAGGATATAAAAATATTTTTGAATAGAGATCAGGTTATTAACAAATCACTTCTGGTAGCAAATGCATATTTAGCTCCCATTACTCTGTTTATGGGCTGTTGGTAACAAACTTCCTCCTTTATCTCTGAAATTAGGGGATAACAAGGCAGTAATGCTTTGGGAATGTATATACCAACCCCAGTGTCGCAGCCTGTCAGATGTGAAGGACAGGCACTCCATGTGTCAATAGAGTGGTAGCGGCCCTAGCCCTGGTGGAATGGGGTTTCAAACCTGAAAGCTACTTCTTGGCCAGTGCAAATAACATTTTAATCCAGATAGCTTGATAGGGTACTCTTCTGCACAGCCTTCCCTTTCTTTGTCCTACAGAACCCCCGAAGAAGCTAATTGTCCACACTATGGGGGTCATTCTGACCCTGGCGGTCTTGGACCGCCAGGGCCACGAATGACGGAAGCACCACCAACAGGCTGGCGGTGCTTCAATCCCCATTCCGACCGCAGCGGTAAAGCCGCGGTCGGATTTCCGGGGCCGGCGGTCAACCGCCGTTTTTGCCCCGGCTGGGAGAATCCGCCCGGGCAGCGCTGCAAGCAGCGCTGCCCTGGGGATTCTGACCCCCGTACCGCCAGCCTGTTTCTGGCGGTTTTCACCACCAGGAAGAGGCTGGCGGTAACGGGTGTCCTGGGGCCCCTGGGGGCCCCTGCACTGCCCATGCCACTGGCATGGGCAGTGCAGGGGCCCCCTAACAGGGCCCCGGCCTGCTTTTCACTGTTTGCATGGCAACTGCACCCGTCGCACCGCTGCAACACCGCCGGCTCCATTCGGAGCCGGCTCCTGTGTTGCGGCCTCATTCCCGCTGGGCCGGCGGGCGCTAACTTGGTTAGCGCCCGCCGGCCCAGCGGGAATGTCAGAATGGGGGCCGCGGAATTTTGCCCGCGTGGCGGCCAAATGGCGGTAGCCGCCCGCCAGAGTTGGAATCACCCCCTATGTTTTTTGGTAAGATCCATATAAAAGCTTAACATTCTTTTGGGGTCCAATAAATGAAGCCTCTCCTCCTTTTTCAGCGGATGAGTGGGAAAAACAACACTGGCAGGGTCATCATATAGCCCATCTCGAAAGGAAGTCATGACTTTCAGCAAGAAGCCACTGGAGTTCTCAGTTTGTCCAAGAAAAAGGTGCAGCTGCAATGACAATGGCAGAAGCTTACTCACACAAAGAGCTGAGGTAATTGCAATGAGGAAAACAGACTTTAAAGTCAGGAGATATAGCGAACTGCTATCCATCGGTTGAAAGGGCTTGGCTTACACATGAGAAATGTCAAAACCAAATTAAGGCCCCACTGAGGATCACTAACAGCTTCGGAGAAAACTTGTCTCAAAACCTTTATAAATTTCATCTCAACAGGTCATTAAACACGGATGGTTTACATGGCAAAGGCTAAAAGGTACACCAAAAACCCATTAATATTGCCCTTTGCAAGGCCTTGCTGGGTCAAAGTCATAACTAACAAAAGAACATCTAACAGCTTGACTTGTAAAGAGTAAGCCTTGCAGACACCCAACCAGACCACAAACTAGTTGCAGCGCCCAGCATACATTGACTTTATGGAAGGGTGCCTGGCAACGAGGATGACATCCACCACTTCAGGTGGCAGATCAAACACAGTCAACTGCTGCCGCTCAGTCAGTCAAATATCTTCATTCGCTACATTTCTGTAGCACAAAAGCACATCAGTTAAATACAGACACAATGCAAAAAACACATACATTTAAAACATCATAGAAGCCCCTCCACCCAACTTATGTACTGATAGAAGACATGCCTGTTACCAGAAACCTATCGAGATCAGCACTTAAAACAACCCAACACAGCATAAGCATAAGTCTAAAACCACTGTAAACAATACCTTGTAATGGCCTTATGTTATTAAACATTTTCTTCGTTTTAAAGTCTGCCAAATAAAAGAGGCCACAGAGCAGCATATCAAAGGGCTAAAGAGCTGTTGTAAAAACGGCAAGCCAGGTCTACACTGTCTAAACTTAAAATCTTTAAAGAGTGGCAAAGTGGCAATACAAATTTCCTTCTGGGCATCGGGTAAAAGGAGCAAAACAACATGATATGTAGGTTTGCCTGACAGGATAAACCATTGCACGGGCAAGGACTCAAATCCGATATAGTGCCACAATTAGCTGGATATCCCACCATAAGGGGTAAAGGATTAAAACAAAATCTAGAAAGGACAAATCGATGTTGTCTATTCTGGATAACAGAAAGGTAATTTTGAAGGCCCTCATGGATATGCACCAGGTTATATGTGATCACAGATGGTTTGAGCTTATCCGTCACCTCTCTTTTTGCCAATGCCTTATCAAGAAATATTTGTTTTAACCCCTTCTGTGCCAGGGACGTAATGGATACGTCCGCTGGCACAGTGCTCCTGTGCCGAGGACGTAACCATTACGTCCTGGGACATGAGCTCGGAGGGAGCGCTAGTGCTCCCTCCGTGGGCTTCCCATAAGCAGTGATGGAAGGGGAAACCCTTCCCCTTCCACCCCGACCCCCCATCCCCCCAATGACGTCAGCACGCGATTGCAAGCTGACATAACAGGGTGCCGGTTGCGCTGGAAGCCATTTGCTTCCAGCGTGATCATGAAGAAACAGGTGAGTTTCTACTCTGGCAGGGGGGTTGAAGGGGGGTTTCAGGCAAAGAGGCATCAGCGGAAAAGGAAAGGCAAGGGTGGCTCCCCTTTGGGGGGCATATATTTTATGGCCATAAAATGGAACGCCAGGGATGTTTTTTTTTGTTTATTTCTGTGGGGGGGGGGGGGGGGGTGCCCCCTTGGGCAAGGGTCGCCCCTCCCCCAAGAGGGGCATAGAACTGTTGGCCATTTCTGCCCCCCTTGGGGGCAGACTGGCTTATTTTTTTAGGCCCATCTGCCTCCAAGGGGGGCAGAAGCCACTTAAGCACCAGGGATAATATGTGTATGTGTGTTTATTGGATGGGGGGGTGGCCCCTTGGGCAAGAGTCGCTCCCCTTAGGGGGGCATATTATTTATGGCCATTTCTGTCCCTCTTGGGGCAGATCGGCCTATTATTTTTAGGCTGATTTGCCCCCTAGGGAAGCAGAAACCACTGGAAAGCCAGGGATGTTTTTCAAGGGTCGCCCCCCCCCCCCCAAGGTAGGCATAGAACTGTTTCCCATTTCTGCCCCCCGTGGAGGCAGATTGGCCTATTTATTTTAGGCCCTTCTGCCCCCTCTAGGCACCAGGGATAATGTGTGTGCGTGGTTATTGGATGGGGGGGTGGCCCCTTGGGCAAGGGTCATTCCCCTTAGAAGGGCATAGAACTGTTGGCCATATCTGCAACCCTAGGGGGCAGATAGGCCTATTTTTTTTTTAGGCCCGTTGCCCCCATGGGGGGCAGAAGCCACTTAGGCACAAGGGATAGTGTGTGTGTGTTTTTTTTTTTTGGGGGGGGGGGATGGTCCCTTGGGCAAGGGTCGCTCCCCATGGGGGCACACTACTAAAGGTATTTTCTGTCCCCCTTGGGGCAGATAGGCCTATTTGTTTGTACCCCCATCTGCCCCTTTGGGGGGCAGAATCCACTTAGGCACCAATTTCTAAATGCTTGATGGTGGGGTGTTTTTCAACTGGCGAGTATTTGCAATTGTGATAGCAGTTTTTTTCCCTTTTTGTTCTAGTTCAAAGCTTTTGCTTTCTTTGCTGTGGCTCCTTGCGGTTTTGGCGGTGGAGGACCTGCGGTTTGCATAGTTGCATGTTTTAGGTAAGTAAAAACAATTTACTCCAAAGGAGTTTTGTTGCCATGCATGAATGACATGTTTGTAGGTGGTGTACTAAATGATTTGAGCACAATGATATCTGTGTTGTCTTATTTCTAATTTGCTTTTCTTTCTTTCTTATTAGTGGGATATCATTAGTGATTGCTGTGTCTGTGCAGAGTAGTTGCTGGTGAGTAGGTTTTTCCGGCAAGTGAGCGGTAGCGTTTTTCAGTACATAACTCTTTGTATAAAGTCACTTTGTTTATTACTCATCTTACACAGTGCTGGTTGTTGGTGGTGCATTTGTCCAGTTACTTTTCGTAGGAAGGATCATGGCTAGCCGCAGGATGACCGCTCAGCAGGTTATTGGTATGGTTTGAGTCATTGTCTGATCATGATTATGAGACTGCCTCTGCATCTGAGGCAGAGGAGGAAGTGAGAGATTCCGGCAGTGAAGTTTCTATCGGAGAGGAATCTTCTGATGAGGAAGCCACGATCAGTGCAGATGAAGGGCCTGTTTTAGAGGAGGACACTGATGTGCTATTAGTGCAGCAACCTGGGGCTGAAAGGTTTCCCATTGGAAAACCTGAACTCTGGTTTGCCCCAAACATGGAGCAGCCAGAGTTGCCTGCCTTTACTGGTTTCCCAGGGTGTAGAGTCAATACGGATAACTTTTTGCCTGTGAATTTCTTTGAGTTATTTATGGATGATGTGTTTTTGGAAGAGATTGTTGAGCAGACTAATTTGTATGCAGAGCAGTATTTGAGGGACAACACTGCCAGACTTAGGCCACACTCTAGAGCTACCCAGTGGAGTCCCACAAATTTGGAAGAGAGGAAAATGTTTTCGGGTTTGACTTTTGATGGGGTTGATAAGGAAGCCGTAACTGACTTCTTATTGGTCTACTAGTCCCTTGATGGCAACGGCTATATTTCCTGCAACCATGAGTCGTAATCTGTATTTGCTCCTTCTTAGGATGCTGCATTTTGTTGACAATGCTTTAGCCTTGCCACGAGATCACCCTGATTCTGACCATCTTTTTAAGATTAGGCCAGTCCTTGAACATTTTGTAGATCGGTTTTCAGAGGTCTATGTTCCAGGCAAAGAAATAGCTGTGGACAAGTCTTTGGTCCTCTTCAAGGGTCGTTTGGTTTTTAGGTAGTACATTCCTAGCAAGAGGGCACAATATGGAACTAAATTGTATATGTTGTCTGAAAGTAGTACAGGATATGTGTATAATTTCTGGGTCTACACTGGTAGGGATTCCAGTATTGACCGCCCTGGTTGTCCTCCCACTTTTGGAGCTACTGAGAAGATTGTGTGGGAACTTGGTAGACAACTGTTTAACAAAGGTCACCATTTGTATGCAGATAACTTCTACACTGGAGTGCAGTTGTTCAAGGAAGTTTAGCGTGAACACGGTTGCTTGTGGCACAATACATTGTAACTTGAAAGGCTATCCAAGGGAGCTTGTCTGTAAAAAACTTGAGAGGGGACAGTGCAGTGCCTTGCGGAATGATGAGCTGCTAGCTTTGAGATTTTCAGACAGGAGGCATGTCTACATGCTAAGTACCATCCACGATGAGAGTACTTCCCCCGTGACTGTTTGGGGCCAGGTTGCTGAAGTGCGCAAACCTGTGTGCATTTTAGATTATAATAAGCACATGGGAAGTGTAGATAGAGTTGATCAGAGGTTGGAACCTTATAGTGCTATTCGTAAGTCTTACTTTTGGTATAAGTTGTTAGCAATTCACGTGTTCCACTTGGCAACTTTTAATCCTTTTATTGTGTTCAATGATAGGTCTCCAGAGTCAAAGAAGACATTTGTGAAATTTCAGGAGTCATTGAAAGAGAGACTTATTGTGGTGGAACAGGCAAGAGTTCCTAGAGAAGCAGTGGTGGAGGATGTGGCTACATTGAAAGATCGCCACTTTGCTGAGCACATTCCTCCCACGCCCAAAAAAGACTTTCCAACTAGGAAATGTAGAGTCTGTGCTCGAAGAGGTATCCAGAGGGAGACTGGAAATGTACTGCCCAGATTGTCCTTCAAAGTCTGGGCTGTGTGTGGGTGGCTGTTTCAGGAATTGCCACATCCAGAAGAATTATTGGGAACTACCATGAGTGTAAACTGCCTGTTTTATATTTTCATGTGTTCAGTTTCATGGTTGGCATTTCTGTCATGTACTTAGTTAGAGCTTTTGTGTTTGTAGTTTTGTAATTATTCCTAATTAGTTAGCGGTTTCTTTGTTTAAAAAAAAAAAAAAGTGATGCCATTGTGTGTGGAGCGGCACTTGGCTGGCAGTGTAAATACTGATTTGCTGTTGGCTACTGCAAAACACTGCCAGCCAAACGTCAGTCCACACACACTCATCAGCTGGTGTGATTGCTGTATCAGGCATGTGGGCGTATGTAAGTGATGGGCCCTTGAGTGGCGCTGTCTGTCGATGCGTGTGTTGTAATGTGCTGAGCCCGGAGCTGGCGGTGTGAATGGTCTTGTGCATGTCATGCATGAAAGGTGTGTGAATGGGCTGTAGCGCGGTTGGTGCCTTGTCGTGACTTTACAGCTCACGAGCTGTGAGTCATTGGTTCATTGTTTTGGCCTTTCAGTTATTAACAGTGCATTTCATTTTTGTGAACTCTCTTGTTAATAAAATTTGATCTACTGAACCATCACTCACCCTTGTGCCAAATCCAACCAGTATGTGGTAAAAATGACAAAACCTGCTCCGCTGTAATCAGGTGTCACACCACACCTGTGACACGCTGGGTGTCTCGGGTGGGAACCCGATGATGAAGCATGCCACCAACTTGGTTGGTGGGTGAGGGGTCTTTTTAACATAACCTAAGTGCTTTCTTTTCACAATTTTAGTGTTTGGAACATCACAAGTACATCGACACATCAAAATGATCTATTGCAAAACTACCTGTGTTGGGGTGGTGGGGCGCGGGGCAGCTATGTTTTTGGTCCCGGGTGCGGCATTCATCTAGGGAAACCTACCAAACCTAGACATGTTTTAAAAATTAAAAATAGTCACCCCAAGGCGTCCAAGGAGGTGTGGCTTGCCTGGATCCCCCAACATTTTCTTACCCAGACTCCTCTGCAAACCTCAAACATTGCTTAAAAAAGCAGATTTTCCTCACCTTTCTTTGTAGGATCACCGCTGCAGCACAAATGTCCTACCACCCAGCGTTCCCCTCAGTCTCCCAAGAAAAATGATACCTCACTTGTGTGGGTCCCCAAAGCAGAGTCAGCCTAAAAGATGTATAAAAGAAAAATATGTGCTTATCAACTCGCTGTACTATCCCCTCAATCTCTACAGGTTTTTGGCATTTTTCTGTTGCAGGCACCTGGGCCACCCACACAAGTGTGGTATCATTTTTATTGAGAGACTTGGGGGAACGCTGGGTGGAAGGAAATTTGTGGCTCCTCTCAGATTCCAGAAATTTATGTCACCGAAATAAGAGGAAAAAGTGTTTTTTTTGGCCAAATGTTGAGGTTTGCAAAGGATTCTGGGTAACAGAACCTGGTCAGAGCCCCACAAGTCACTCCATCTTGGATCCCCATAGGTGTCTAGTTTTCAAAAATGCACATGTTTGCTAGGTGTCCCTAGGTGTCGACTGAGCTAGAGGCCAAAATCCACAGCTAGGCACTTTGCAAAAAACAGCTCTATTTTCTTTGGGAAAATGTGGTGTCCACAATTTGTTTTGGGGCATTTCCTGTTGCGGGCGCTAGGCCTACCCGCACAAGTGAGGTACCATTTTTATCGGGAGACTTGGGGGAAACGCTGGGTGGAAGGAAATTTGTGGCTCCTCTCAGATTCCAGAACCTGCTGTCACTGAAATGAGGGGAAAAAGTGTTATTTTGGCCAAAGTTTGAGGTTTGCAAAGGATTCTGGGTAACAGAACCTGGTCAGAGCCCCACAAGTCACCCCATCTTGGATTCCCCTAGGTGTCTTGTTTTAAAAAATGCGCAGGTTTGGTAGGTTTCCATAGGTGCCGGCTGAGCTAGAGGCCAAAATCTACAGCTAGGCACTTTACAAAAAACATGTGACATTTCAAGGTAAAAATGTGATGTGTCCATGTTGTGTTTCCTGTCGCGACCATTAGGCCTACCCACGCAAGTGAGGTACCATTTATATCGGGAGACTTGGGGCTACACAGAATAGAAAAACAGGTGTTACTGCCCCTTGTCTTTCTCAAAAAATGTTCCTTCCAATTGTAAGACAGAGTGTAAAAAAGACATCTATTTGAGAAATTCCCTGTAATTCACATGCTAATATGGGCACCCTGGCATTTAGAGACCTGCAAATAACCACTGCTTCTCAACACCTTATCTTGTGCCCATTTTGTAAATACAAAGGGTTTTTGTGATATCTATTTTTCACTCTTTATATTTCAGCAAATTAATTGCTGTATACCCGGTATAGAATGAAAAACCATTGCAAGGTACAGCTCATTTATTGGCTCTGGGTACCTAGGGTTCTTGATGAACCTACAAGCCCTATATATCCCCGCAACCAGAAGAGTCCAGCAGATGTAACGTATATTGCTTTAAAAAAAATCTGAGTAAAACGTGGAGAAAAATGGCTGTTTTTTCACCTCAATTTCAATACTCTTTTAATTCAGCTGTTATTTTCTGTAGGAAACACTTGTAGGATCTACACAAATTACCCCTTGCTGAATTGAGAATTGTGTTTACTTTCTAGAAATGTTTAATTGCTTGGGATCCCGCATTGGTTTCACACCTATTTCTGTCACTAACTGGAAGGAGGCTGAAAACACAAAAAATAGTAAAAATGGGGTATGTCCCAGTAAAATGCCAGAATTGTGTTGAAATATGGAGTTTTCTAATTCAACTCTGCCTGTTCCTGAAAGCTGGGAAGATGGTGATATAACCACTGCAAACCTTTTGTTGATGCCATTTTCAGGTGCAGCCCTTTTTTCACTTTTTTTTTATTTTTATTTTTTTAAACAAACTTTTCACTGTATTTTGGCTAATTTATTGGTCTCCTTCAGGGGAACCCACAAAGTCTGGGTACCTCTAGAATCCCTAGGATGTTGGAAAAAAAGGACGCAAATTTGGCATGGGTAGCTTATATGGAGAAAAAGTTATGAGGGCCTAAGCGCGCACTGCCCCAAGTAGCCGGGAAAGGGCCTGGCAACGAACGAAAGGGTTAAGCTGGCTTTTTTGATATGAAGACAGGAGTCTGGTGAACCAAAAAGTTTCGGCAGCCTTATCTCCTCACAGACAGACTTCACATAGGCCGGTCATGGTATATCTGGTATATCTAGGGCAGCATGCAATCTAAGGCAATATTTTAAGGCAAGTTTATTGAGGGCTGTTTCATTACTTATCCAAATAGAAAGCCAAAGTAGTAAGAGTGCTAGTTTTATTGTATCCATTATATACGGTGTTCCCAATTTGGCGGGGCAAATAGCATTGGTGCAACTTCATGAGACCACCAATAAAAAATTTTCTAAAAGTTTTTTCAACCAGTTGAATCCTTTGCACATACACCATGCCCCAGATACCTGACCCATAGGTAGCGATCACCAAACGTTTACTAGCAATAATTATTAATAGCTCTTTACAGGTTTAGAGCCTGGAGGTGTAGATTGCAATGGTTCGGGTGAAGGACCTTGCTGGCCTGTTGCAACAGAAGATCTTCCAAAGCGGTAACCTGATCAGAGGGCAGATACTAATGCTCATAAGTTTCAGACGCAATATGGAGCCAGTATGATGACTTGGTTCTGGTCATTCCTGATGTTATTCAGAAATCGAGGAAGGAGCAGCAAAGACACAAAGTGGACAGAAGTGCTGTGTTTTGTTGCATTTCCTAGTGTGTATCCTCACAGAACCTCCCAACGTGCAAAACCATTGACCCTGCAAGCTCTTGACTGTGGCAAGAAAATCTAGTTAGGCTTCTCACCACAGCTAGAAGACGCCTTGCACCACCTTTGAATGGAGATGCTATTTGTGATCTGCTAGATGTAGCCTGCTTAGCTTATCAGCTCTGGAATTCAAGGATCCCAATAAGTGGTTTGCAATCAAGGAAATGTCCTGATGCTCCCAATAACTCCAGAGGCGCAGAGCCTAAAAAGCACAGAACTACCCCCCCTCGCTCCACCCTGCTTGCAGCAATACCACATGGAAATGGTGTGTGGTCTATGAAAATCTGCACCTGTCTCCCCCGATGGACTACAGGCCTTTAGAGCCAGACAAATGGTACCACAACAGACTGATGTGGAACTGGGCTTCTGCCAGAGACCAAAGTTCTCTGGTCTATTTCTTCCCCGGATGACTTCCTCAACCCAGCAGTGCGTCCGTCACCACCATGACATGGGCAATGGAGGGAAAGGGAGAAGAGCTTGCCATAAGCACAAAAGCATTTGAGCAGCCAACAATGCAGAATTGAACTATTTCCACCAAAACCTGGATGGCATCTGATAGCTTTCCTTGATGCTGGGCCCACTGAAACTTCGTATTCCACTGTACAGTCCACCTGTGCCACCTGGCATAATCAACAAGGTGGATACAGGAGACTAAGAGGCCTAGAGGTCTCAGAGCCTCTGTCACCAAGACCTGGGACCAAGGCTGAAACATCAGAATTCCAAAATCCTGGATTTATTGCATGGGAGAGAAGACCCTGAACTGCACTGTATTCAGGTTACCTCTAAAGAATGGAAACAATTGTGAGGGAGTTTTGATCAGGCTTGTTAAATGTGAACCTGATTGCTAAGAGGTTTGCCTTTGTCTGGAGGTAGCTTGGCCAAGCCTGCCATCAACAGCCAGTCACTGAGGTATCAGAAAACTGGTATCCCCAACCCTGAATGTGGCAGTGACCACTGTAATCACTTTCCTGAATACCTCAGGGGCGCAGGTGAGGCCTTAAGGGAGCCCCCCCCCCCCCAGGGAAGCAGGTTTTGCTTCTGGTAGAAAATGATAAGGGAGGAGATATTTGGTAGTATTCTATGGAGTCCTAGTAATATCATAAGAGCAAGACATCTGGAGTACTGCAGGAAGACAGATTAGGAAAAACACTCATGCATTAGATGATCCACAATTTGCTTACAGTTACCTCAATCACTTTCCCTTCAGACAACACAACGATGAGATCAGCTCCAAAAATTGTACTGAGTCGATGTGCGATGACAAGAACTGTGCGGTTTGATGTAGCCTTGTCCAGTGCCTGCTGGACAACCCATTCGGACTCAGAGTCTAGGGCACTTGTAGCTTCATCCAAGATGAGGATCCTGGGATTCTTTATGAGAGCCCGGGCAATGGCAATCCTCTGTTTCTGTCCCCCTGACAGTGTAACCCCTCGCTCACCTACAAGAGAGAGAAAGAGGATGAGCATTGCAGACACGATGTACAAGGCCATCCAGTAAACATGCAAAGAAGGAGAACGTTTGTAAAGCTAAGACCTTCAGAATCAGTACGTGCATAACAGACACAGCACAAATTACAAAAGCAAGGGTTCTTGGGTAAACTGATGATACGTGGGAAAATGAACATCTTCAGATGAGAGATGGAGGGACAGCAGGGTTTGTTTGTAATAACTGTATCTACCGAAGGGCTTTTGTGCTGGAACAAATCTCTAGAAATTAGAAATTGTTTGTTAGGAGGAAACTGGGAGCAGGTGAGAAGGTCTGGTCAGGAAAATCCCAGCAGATAGGGTAATATGTGTTGGAAATAGGATGGGTAGGATATCATTAGAATAATGTGGGACGCTTTACATGAAAACCCTTTGTAAAATAGAGGCACAACTTGCTTCCCAGGGAGACAAAGCTTTGCAAATAGGGTAATTTAGGGACCATCTGCAGACACTGGATGCAGCAGGGGAGAGGCTTGAGACATAGGGGGTTATTCCAACTTTGGAGGAGGTGGTAATCCGTCCCAAATGTGACGGATTTACCACCAGCCGTATTACGAGTTCCATAGGATATAATGGACTCGTAATACGGCTGGTGGTATATCCGTCACTTTACCGTCACTTTTGGGACGGATTACCACTTCCTCCAAAGTCGGAATAACCCCCATAGTCTGTTGGGTGAAGGTCTGCAGATAGAAGGATGAAACTTAGGTTGATGGGATTTACCCTAGACATGGGTGCTGAGGGCGGTCTCTGTAAGAACACTCAAAGGGCTTGAGAGGTCGCTCTCCTTGTGACTTCATTGTTGCTATCTGGGAAGGAATCCTTATAACCTATGCTCTGGTCGTTTCCTGCTCTTCTAACACATTCACTATCAAGTTAATATCCTATCCTTGTAAATTACTGAATATATCAAAATTAATTTTCATTAACAATTATTTCTCCCAGCGCAGATAAGTGATTTATGGTTGTCTAGTAAGAGTCTGATATTAATATTTCTTAATTCCTCTGAAGTGTGTACAAAGCTATGGTGATTATCATAAAAACTGTACCCTTTATATAAGTAAAACTAACCAGCTTAAGTGTAATTATAGTAGAAGACAAGTCCCAGAGTCCACTGGCAACATTTAATGGGGGAAGCAGAGGCAGATTATGCACAAAAAAGCTTCCTCCACAAGTTAAAAATATTTTTACTAGGGATCAAATGTGGGATAGTACTGTGCGCAGTATCTCAATTAAATCCCTACACTGAGCCAATTGAAAATATTGAATATGATGTTTAGGTTGGGATTATTCCCAGTAGTCTCTCTAATTTCCTAGTGCAAACTTTCTGCAGTTAGACATGAAACTCTCCCGTAAGTGTTATGAGTTTGCAACACTTTTTTATTTGCCCCCCGTACTCTTATTTAAAGAAGCAATGCCGAATGCGTATTTCTTTACAGGTTTACTAAGAACTGATACAGATGCCATTTTATGATTGAACTCCAATGGCAGTCAATATAGTGCTGTAATTATTTTCTGCCTTTTAAATTGACAGAAACATGGCAGACTTCTGCAATGAAGAGAAGGAAATCAGATGGGTGGGTAACAGGGGTGCCCTGTTCCTATCACTCCTTTCCCTCATTATGTCTCTGCATCTAGTGCAAACCTCCCCCTCCTATCCTCTTTCACTGGAATTTAGAAGCTAAAGTAATACTGCGCAACTCTATGGCCAAAACAACAAGTTTTGTTGCAAAAATGAAAAATTAATTTCAATTAATTGGATGTAATGTTTTTAAGTCTCTTTTTTTATTTGTAGTATTATCATGTCATCGCCCCATGTTCACTACTGAGCAAAGTAAGCATCACAAGGAGTGGTTGAGGTTGACCAAATCACTGCAGCAAAGCAGACAGTGTGGGAAGCAGCTGGAAAAGTCAAGTTCTCTGACTTGATGCAACTAACTTTGTTAAACTTTCACAACTTCACCAGCATCTGTAATTCCCCTTCTTCCTCTGCTCATTACTCAGAGGTTTCCAATGCTCTGGGTTGCAGAGCAAGGGAAAGCAAAATTGAAAGTTTTAACTTACCAACAATTGTGTTGTAGCCATTGGGGAAGCTCCTAATGAAGTCATCAGCATTTGCTTGCTGTGCTGCCTCTTGTACTTCGTCGTCAGTAGCACTTGGCTTTCCAAAACGAATGTTCTCCATTATTGTAGTACCAAATAGGACAGGCTCCTGTGGAGGAATAAAAATACCTTTTTGAAGCACTCCTTCACCAGTTCATAGAAATCAACAAGGCATCCTAAGCTCAACGTTCCCTACATCACCGAACACGCTGCTGCAACAATTCAACACTGATTTGTACATACCAACGCCTGCCCATTAGACTATGCTTCTACACCACCTGCTGCAGTACTCCTGTATTGTTAAGTAGAGCAGCACAGAAAACCTTTACTTCACTCACCCCTGCAGTCTTGACACACAAACCCAAGACAACTGTCACAGACAGCTACAGTTCACCTGTGGCATGGTAACAGGAGTACCAACGAAATCAAGTGGAAAACATAAGTTAAATTGTGCTATGTCCAATGGCAATTGAGCAAGATGATCTTGAATTGAGATATGCTGTTGGTGAAAGCCAGAAGAATGTGTTTCAAATAGAAGTGGAGTGGTCATGAGCGACATGGGCACAGTCTCTAAGACCTCTGATAAGCCTCTAAGCTTGGGGAAGAGTCTTCCAATACTTCACCTGGTTGATAAATCCAATCACCCGTCCTCGCAGCCAGGCAGGGTCCAGATTTCGTATGTCATTTCCATCCACAGTGATCACGCCACAGTTCGGATCATAGAACCTTTCCAGCAGAGCTGCCACTGTGGACTTACCTACATAACATAAATGCAAAAATAAAGGCATTTGCAATAAAACGACAAAGTGCAAATTCAGAACAGACTTTTTATTAGAACAAAACTATACTGTAGCTGATCTATTGACAGAGTTTTGAACTGTTTTCAGGAACAGATCTCTACAAAGGTCTTTACCTCCTCCAGATTGTCCTACAATTGCCACTGTCTTCCGTGAGGGGATGTTGAGACTAAAGTCTTTCAGAACATCCTGGCCTGGCCTGGTGGGGTAGCTGAAATGCACAATAGTGAAACAATGCATGTGAAAACGACTCTCAGGCAGCTCAACAGTGCTCTAAAAAAAAGGATAAATAAAATAAGACAGGAATGACAGAGCTTGCAGAGATCAAGAGCGGCAGGACACGTTCACATCAACATCAAATGCATGAGTCTCCTACTCAAAATACAGGCCAGACTCTACATAGCAGTCCATATGTTAGGTTACTAAAATTGCCCTCCATCCCCCAGGGTCCCTCTGTCCCTATTTATTCAAGGGCTCCTATGTCTGCTAAGCAGAGAGCAAGGCTCCTCTTATTCCACCCACAAACCACTACCATTTATTTCTCTCTCCACTATCCGTGGGCCTTTTGTCCCCTGTACATAGATTGCACTCTTCATTTCTCAATTACAGATCAGAATTCCTCAACCTGTTATACAGAGTCTGGACCATCTACACTTCAGTCAGAGACCAGAATCCATTTAAAGATCAACGGCCCCTACAACTATCATCTAGAGACTGGGGTCTCGCTTTTCTCTCTCCTGGCAGCCCATGGATAGTGGTCACACATCCATAAACACAGAAACTCCCTATCCCGATCCACAGGCTGGGTTCTTCTTTACCTCCTTCTGATAAATGGGGGCCTCAATCTACCATCAATGAACCAAGGACCACTACTGGCCATCCTCAGACCGGGCCATTCTGTTATTTCGGAGGCTACAGCCCATTTATGACTAACATGAAATATCTGTTTACCAACCAAAGAGCTGTGCTATTTTCAAACAATACTACTGTTAAATTTAAGGTTAAACCAAACATATGATTTTAAGGATAAGGACATTCAATACATCAATTGTGCCAAAAGAACCTCCTCATATTCTCCGACTATCCCCAGAACCTCATAAAAGCCTTAAAAACAGCAGTAACACATAGTCCAAGGCATCCCTGATTGAACACTTTCTACTAGAGTTCACGCTGCTGCACTTTGGAGTTTAAAGCATCTTGGTACTTTTGCACGCAGTCTCAGACTTGGTGGAACTCATCTTAAGTGATGCGATGGGAAAAAAATAGCTCCCTCGGTGGCAAAGTTTATGTTTGGCATATGCGTTATCCCAGATTTGAAGTTTGTATGGCAAATTCCTTCTGATTAATGTTAGGCTTCTTAGCTTTAGGGTGGTCTTCCCCTAAACGTTTTGTCTTCTTTCTCCAATTTTCATGATGTCGTTTTTGCTGGTATTAGTACTCTACGCACTTTACCCCTGCTTACCAATGCTAAAGGGCTTACGCTCTCTCCTCTTAACATGGTAATCTTGGCTTACCCCCAACTGGCATATTCAATTTACTTATAAGACCCTAATAAAGTGGTAGTACATGTAACCAGGGCCTGTAAATTAAATACTACTAGTAGGCCTGCAGCACTGGTTGTGCCACCCACGTAAGTAGCACTTTAAACATGTCTCTGGCCATCCATTGGGAAATCTGTGTGTGCACTTTTAAACTGCCATTTTGACCTGACAAAGTAAACCTTTCACCAGGACAAAAGCTTCCTTTTTAATACATATAAGTAACCTTTAGGGTAGGCCCTGGACAGCCCACAGGGCAGGGTGCCATGTATTTAAAAAGTAGGACATGTACTTTTACATTTTACAAGTCCTGGTAGTGAAAAACTCTCAAATGTGTTTTTTGCTACTCCACGGCCTATCTCTCCCATAGAATAACATTGGAGTTGCATTATTATATTTCATAAGTGTAATTTCCAAATGAAAAGAGATCAATAGTTCATTTTTGGTGTCTCTGGAACCACAATTTAAAATCCTAACTTTTAGTGAAGTCAAATTTCAAATTGGAATTCTGAAAATAACACTTTTAGAAAGTTGGCATTTTCTTGTGTTAGCCATTTAGGCCCGTATTTATACTTTTTTATAAAGAACCCCAGGGCTGCACATTTATCTAAAAAAGGAGAGAGGGCCACACGTCACCCTTCGAGTCTCTTTAGGTACTAGGAACACTATCTCCAAGTGCCGTATATATTTTTAAGGGGAGGGAGGGCGAGCCATTATCGGCCTCGGACCCCTTTTCCCCTGGGCCCAGTGTGATTTTTAGGGGGGGGGAAGCACGCAGCCCCCAGACCAATATCAGCCCTGTGGACCCCCATCCCCTGGGGCCAGCTTGATCTTTAGAAGGAGGGGGGGCAATCAACCCTACATTCCCAGGCCAATTTCAGCCTCGGGGACTCCATCCCCCTAACTTAAATGTAGGTGCCCATCTAGGGCACCCACGGTACTCTCGTTGGGGTCAGTGGGGGGAGGACACCAAGGCCTCAGTGGCTCCAGCTGGCTCCCAACATACAGTGGGATCCGGCACTGCTCCTGCCAGCAGGGAGCAGTTCCTAATTCTGCTCTCTCCAGACAGGATCATTATTATGATCTGTTTCTCTGCCTGCGTCAGAGCGGGCAGGGAAGCAGATCAAAAGTCCACTTTCAGCACGTAGGAGCATTTTAAAGCTCCTGCCTGCTGGAAGCAGGCAGTGTTTGCAACTGCTTGGCAGAAAATTAAAGAATGCTCCCGCCAAGCTAAAGCAAACACAGGTTTCCCTACATGCTGGGACGGGTAGGGATATCGCTACGTCCCTTGGGTGTGCTCCCCGGGACATAGCATCTGAGCTGGCCCCAGAGGGTGGGGTTCCCAGGACCATCAATGGCTCATGGAAGGGGGTCATGCAGTCCTCCTCCCTTAAAATAATCGACCCAGGGTGTGGCCTCCCCGGGGCATTTTATTGCTCCAGGAGGGGGGCCTTGCGCCCCCTCCCCATTTTCTTTGCATTTCAGCCCAAGAGTGGGCTCCCTGGTGCCTTTTGAGGTTTGGGGAGGCAGGCCACACAGCCCCCTTTCCCATTTAAAGTATCTTCAGACCCGGGGTGGGCTCCCTGGGACATCTCAAGGAGGGGGGACTGCACAGTCACCCTCCCCATATAAACACATTTCAGCCCTGCAAGTGGGCTCCATTAGCCATCTGGAGGCTCAGAGAGAAGGGCCACGCAGCCCCCTCCTATTTGTGAATATAACCCCAGGCATGGGCTCCCTTGGGCTTATAATTATTGAATGCGGTTTAGCCATTTTGTTTTTTCCCCCAAACCTGCAACATTCTCGCAGGACTGCAGCATTGTATGCAGATTTTTGTTCTTTATTTGGCCCCACAGGGTGTCTCTCTGGACCTCCCTCCAAGGGGCCTAGGGGATCAGGGGATCCCTACCCTGCCCCCCTTACACTATTTTTTTCCAGGTCAGGGGACCAAGTCCCCAAATCCTGTAATGGCTGTCAGCAACATTTTTCTCACGTTGCTACCAGCCAATTAGAGCACTCACTCCCACAGGGCTGTGACTTCAGAGGAAAAGAGATGGCCCAAGGGGAAAAAGAAACTCACTGGGCCAATCAGAATGTTCTATTTTTAAACTGCCGCTCCAGTGAGAGGCTCTCGAGACTCTTGCGGTGCCAACTGCCCAGATATACAATTATTTTTCAACCTTAATTTCTAAAAAACTATTGAATGGATTTACACTAAATCACAAAAAGCACATTCTGCAGACCAAGATCAAGCTTCCTGTCGAATTTGGAGTAATTCTGTTCAGCAGTTTTTGCTGTAGCCAGTCAAGTTTATTAAGTGCATAGGAAATTAAAACCAATACACCGTGCAAAAATACATAATTAATGTCATACTAATAAATACCAACTATTTCTACCTCCTAAAATCCTTCATGATAAAAATATAGTACATAAAGGAACTGTCACATGACCATAGTCATCAATCTATTATACATTTTAAAATAAAACCACTTCTACTTGACTATACTGATAGTCTACTCCCTAATCATATACATGTTAAGCCACTGCCTTCCCATCATATTACATTAAAATACAGAAAAATAGTTTTTAAGCATTGTCCCATTCTGTTTGTAAATACCATTTTCTAAAACCTCAACCATTTTCCGTAAAGAAAGTACATCAGGATAAAAGGCGAAAGCACTATGCAAAGGACCATAGTTAACAACAATTCATCGAACTTCACATCTTATGTCCATCTAAATTGATAATATTAAAAATAAACTTTACGTAGTTGAGATGTAGAACTTATTTACCTAGGTTAGCTAAAGTTTGCCCTCTGATATTAAACAACTCATAGAATTCCACATCTTATGACCAACAAGACTGATCATAAAAAAGGAAGCTTTACATAGTTGAGATGCAGAACTTATTTATCTAGGTTAGCTGGAATTTTGCTCCCTGATATTAAATGATTAATTACAGTAACAGTAAAATTTTAAAGGGCAAAGAAATTATATTTTTTGGCCTAATATCTAGATGCTTGTCTTTCGTCTGCCCCTCTACCTGACCCCAAAATAATGTGGAGCCGTATAATCATGATAGTGGAACAGCATAATTCGTGCAAATGAATCATGTTAAATAGCTACTTTTTATATTGTTACTGCTGGCCATCTGGTAATTTCTTAGATGTCAAATGCAAGAATTTTGTTAGTCTGGCATTCAAAATATTATTAGATGATTTAAAACAGGTGATCACACTGCTTCCCTGTATGATCGTATACCTCTCTGATTAAAAGTGTCCTTCAATAGGTTTCTACGCTCATTTAATAAACCACTACACAGACAAATCAGATGGATGACGTCTTCCAAGCCACATCCACACAGCCTGCACTTGGGGTTTAAATCAGTGCGTTCCAAGGGGACTGAGTAGGCGCTACCTGGAATAAGGCTGAATCGATATTTAATAAATAAATCTGTCTGCTTTTGACCACTTGGCCTCCAAATATGGCTGATATTTTAGGGATTTATACTTGTTTATTATCATCCATGAATGAGATCTTACAGCTAAAAGATCCTTATCCATGAGTACTGATTTCCTCTTCATTATACAATATAATGCTTTTTTTAATGCATAATAGGAGAGACTTTCATCCCCCATTGACCTCATGGTCAGATTCTCCAGGGCATGATCCAAGTACTGCCTGGATTTGGATGTGGGGTTCAAACTTATCTCTTTCAAGAGTGCCTGACAAAGTTGATTCCTCATTGTTAACTGTAAGTGCTTCCAAATGTTAATGTAACTATCCTTCCTAGTTATATTTGGGTTTAAATACCCAAATTCAAGCCTAATTTGAGCCTGGGAGGAGTTTCCTGGTAGTTGGAATAGAGATCTAAACACTTTACTAATTATCCTATTCAGGATTTCGGCATCTCTTCCTTGCAAGGCTTTACTCCCATACCTGATAACTGACGTTAATTTGGCGGCAATTACTTGTAGCAAGGGTCGGTAACTAGGGCCGCAAAGTGACCTTTTCAATGTGTGGAAAGTAAGCAATAGTGTATTTCCTTTTCTCTGTAAGTCCTGCTTCTGAGGCTAAAAAGATCCCCTCTCATCAAATAATACACGTAAGTATCTGTAAAGCTTAACTTGTTCTAATTCTTTCCCTTCAAGATACCACTTACTCATTCTATGCATTCTTTTACTAACTTCCATCACTTTAGTTTTATTCTGATTTACTATCATTCCATTTTGCTCAGCAAATTTGTTTAAGTTAATAATAAGCTGATGCAATCCTACTTTAGTTTGACTTAGAAGAATTACGTCGTCGGCATAAAGCAGGTTTGAAATAGGCATATCACCAATTTTTGGGGGATGGGCATTCACCTTTTCAAGCTTAATTGTCAAATTGGCTAAAAAAGATAAAAAAGATACAGGGCTAGTACATAGCCCTGTTTCAATCCCTGCTTCGTCCCATTTTTTCTTGATAAAATTTAGCCATCCCCTATCTTAACTCTGACTCATGTATCTGTATGTAACAGCTGTATGGCTTTTAGTAATTGGCAGGTATACCCCAAGCAACTAGCCTTTCCCATAGCCGATTTCTCTGTACTAGGTTAAAGGCAGATTTGAAATCTACAAAGCACAAATACAGAGATCGATTTTTTTGCTTGCGTCAGTAATGATGGAAAGAGATAAAATATTAACAGCCGTTCCGGGGTCCTTTAAAAAGCCTGTTCTTGGCAGGAATAATATTGTTCTCAATCACCCAACTACGAAGGTGATCCAGTAATGCACCAGCATAATATTTGGCCTCTGAATCCGTTAAGGTAATTAAATGATAGTTCTCTGGGTGGAGTTGATTCCCTCCCTTAAATTTTGTATGGATTATTGCGCCCCTCCAAGAGCTTGGAGTACTTTCCAATCCTGAAGAATAATTAAAAGTCAAGACTAAACTACCATAAATGCTGGGTTTGATTTAAATAATGCATTTGGGATCCTGTTTTGACCTGGGGCCCCTACTAGCCTGCTGGTTTTTATTAGTCTTGTAATCTTCGCCACCGAAAAGGATAATTTAACTGCACCCTTTAGGATGACTGGAGGTGTACTGGTACCCTCCCCTGAGCACAACTCACTCATCATCCCTCCCAAAATAGCTGGATCCCTTTTTTTAAATATTAAATCCATTGAAATGTTGTGTTAAAAAATAAATAAAAATAAAAAAAAAATCGAACCAGGTTGATTCTGAAATACTGGAGCTAGTTAGGATCATAGAAGCTTTACTAACCATTTTCCAGAATCCCTGCGCATTTTTTTTTTTACTTAAAAATAATGCCTTAGCCCACAAATCGTGTCTTTTCTGTCTCTTACGGTCCCAGTTTTGTTTCCGGTAGATAGTGTTGATGTTTTATACTTCAATTTGTTAGGTTCTTCTTGGCTCGCCGTAAAAGTGTGTTCCGTTTTTTTCGTAAAATGGTAATAGAGGCTGAGATTTTAATGTTCTTTTTTTCATTTTCCCACCCATTACCCTGATACGTCTTTTGTGGCCTGTCAATAAAAAACCTAGCTGTGAACCTAACCAAGAAGGTTGACCATAAGGTTATTAGGCCATTTGACAAATCATTCCTGCATTGATTATATAGCGCAGCTGAAAGTTCACCAATAGCTTCCATTGAGTTTTCACACCACTGAAGTTTCTTATAATTTGTAGTGGTAACATCTCCTGGGAGAGTATTAGCAGGTTTAAAAGTAGGAAAGCAGTAATCAGTCTCCATATACTGTTGACCATGGTCACTCTTATCTGTCTTTATAATGTAATACTTGGTTATTAAAGTAAGTAAAGGCAAAGAAACCGCAGTATAATCAATTGTAGTGTGGGTTCCTGAGACTTAACAGGTGACTACTGGTGGGGTATCTTGTGGAAATCTCCCATTTAGGAGTCAGAGTCCAAGGGCGTCCAGATTTTTGACAAAGGAGATTGCCTTGATATCAGATTTATCTAAGCCTACAGACCCAGAGGATTGTTGTGGAACTGCCCACATATGATCCTGGTGAATAATCTTTGCCTCCCGTTCAAAGGGATATAAAAATTTCATGTTAAAGTCTCCCGCTACTAAGAACTCCGGGGCAGCAGGGTCTTGATGATTAGTTAGTATTGTTTCTATCAATTTGGAGGTTGCAAGTTTCCTAGAGTGGGCATCTGGATGATTGTAAACATTGATTAACTCAAGTGGGCTCCTATGCACTTCAAGCCAGTCTTGCACCTTTACTACCAAGAATTCTTCCTTATCCTAATTTTCCTGGGTACATATTACATTCAATCCTACTGCAATACAAATTGCTAGGCCCCCTTATGGATGTCCAAGCTTTTTTTCCCTTAGTGCAGGAGAAAAAAAGCCCATTTACCCATCAATTGAAAAGGGCTTTGTTGCCCAAGTCTCCTGTAAAAATACAATTTGAAATTTATTTAGAAGACTTGTCAAGTCTTTTTGTCGGTTGTTCGAACTAATCTCATTGATATTCCAGGAGCAGATTTTAAGCGGTTTATCATAAACTCTTGGCGGCCCAGATAAAGTCAGACTGTATAAAGGTCACTGACAACTCCCTTTATGAAGCGCCACTGATAACTACCCTAGATTTAACTGCTCAGAATGATATATGTTGTCTACATTGTGTTTTATGTGATGATGATCAGTTGTGCTTAAGTTCCCAATTGTGGTTCTAAGGACTGAGAAAGGCTGGTTTGGGCCTTTCAATATATTTAATGTTGGTGAAATATTTTAGGTTTCGAAGGGGTCAGGATAACCTATCTGTTGTGGTATTAGTGGCCTAATTCCCAAATTTAAAAATGTCATTTTGTCTTCTAGCACCCCATTGACGATTTGAGATGTCGACCAGGTTACCAGGTTGCACCTGGGTGCAAGCTTCTTCTGTCTTAGCCACTGGCAAAAATTCTATAGCGATTATATCTGTGGACTGAATATCCTCAAGAGCAGGAATTGCTTGCAAAAGTTTTAGTATATTTCCATGGTTTAATATATCACGTGGGCCCCTAGTCTGGTATTGTGATGCAAGGATTAATTGTTTACAGCCTACGAGGGAGCTATAATTAGAGCCCCCAGTAATTTCATCCTGATCCACCTCCGGGACAAGCCCTTTCTGTTTCATTATCAGGGACTGGGTAGCAAAGTCCGTATCAGGCCATCCCTGGTTGATTAAATTAATCCTCTCATCTGATCTGTTTAAGAGTTTGGCCTCTGATGGTAGGCCAGGACATTCCTCCTTTTCCTGTACCCCTGGTCTAACAACTTCCCACTGTTTGGTGGCAGGGCAACTTCCTTTTTTCTCTGGGGACTTAGCTATATATAGTCCCCTTGGCCTCGAACATTCCCAAATTGTTTCTTATTTATTATGGTGTCTTTACCCTCGACTACAATTATCTCTTTGTCCACCTCTGATTCAGGAATCACTTTAACTTTCGCCCCCCCTTTGCTGTGATTTAATATTAGGTAGTTCCATTATTACTTGTCTTCTTCTCTCTAATTTGGAAGGGACTTGTTGTTCCTTGCTTTTCGATTTCCCAAGATTTTGAGAGGACTCGTTCAGGTCCCAACGATCTTGGTGAGTTTGTCCCACTTTATGAGTATTAAATAATGGGAACAGCTTATTAACGGATGGACAACTCTTTTTATTTATAATTAAGTTGCAATCCTTTCTGTTCACTTTTCTTATCACAGGGGAATTGGAGGTACTCATCCTTATATTAGAGGGAGCCGTAAGAACACCCCTTCTTTTTTCCTTGCTTTCTGTTTTTGTTTTTTTTGTTTTGGTAACCGGCTTCTCAAATTGTATAGAATAGACCTCCAATTGCTGAGATGGGGAGGAGATTTTTTTCAATTGGTACAGCAGAGTTAGGATATTGGCCCATCTCTAGTGGCTCAGCACAAACAACACACGGACTGGAGTTTTCCCCCTGACTGCACCCAACCTCTTCAAAACAATCTTATTTCTTATCAGGCATTCTCTCAAAACAGTCAGAATCTTTATTACCCCTACTACTGTTCAAGCTAATCTCCTCCCGTTGTTGGGGTATGAGAGGGCTACTGTCCCCCTCTCCCCCTTTATCCAGGTTAAGATTTGCCCTAAAATCATCCATTAATGTAGGTAGTACCTCAGGGAGTGAGGCAAGCTTGTTTACCATAGGAGCACACGTACAGTCCAATTTTGTTGTCTCGCAAAATGCTGGGCTAGCTTAATCAAAGCATTTAAGTAGGCCAGCTTCTGGTCAATCCCTGAAACTGACTTTGCCATAACATTAAGAAAATCCACCTTCACGTCCATTTTGATGGACTGGTAGGATAAGGCAACAAGAGTTAATTGCAAGGTCTTAAAGAAAATGTCCCACACAGCATTTTTATCTGATTTGGTAAGAGGGTTTCGCATTAAAGGTGGATTCTCATGTATATCCTCCTTACCTATGTAATCGGGTGTTTGTACCTTGGATGAATCAGAAACATTTGAAGAACTGTAGATAACAGCAGCCATGTCCACGTGTATGTCTGAAGCATAGGCCTGCAATTCTTGTAAGTTGACCCGAGTATCTATTATAACAGGACTTTGTTGGACATGCACTTTGTGACACAAGTCTGTGTGACTTTGAGATTGCGGGCTAAATTTAAGTGGACTCATATTGGCTGTGTTGTCCAGGATATGAATGCTTTTTAGAGTTTTTTTTAATCCTTTATCTGTCTTACCTCCTGAGGCCCTTGTGCAGATACCCTTGCGGAATTCATTACACTCTTAACAATTACATTTACCTCCAGGGGGAGATGAAAATCTTTTTTCAAGGGGGTCATTTGAGTCTCCAATGATGGACGAATGGAGTTGACTGGGGATCGTGATGAAGATCTTAAGGTCAGTAATTCTAAGTCACTTATAGAGCCCCAGGTGTTTTTTTTTATCCTCCGTTAGTTCTATGGTATTACCTTAGACAGTTTTTTTTCACCCCCTTGAGCCTAGTCATTTCCTCCAGATCATGTACCAGAATACTGTCACTTTTTATAGGGGAAATTGGATGAGGAAGAGCCAATGAGCCTTTAGGTTTTGAGAATATTGCTTCCAAGGGGCCTTCAAGAAGTCACATTTTGGGGGAATTTTTACAGATTTCCCAAACATTTGAAAAATGGGTGAAATTGGAGAGAATAAAGATTGATGCTTCCGGTTCGTAGCTGGAGACAAGGAAGGAGATTTGTTTTCCTCTTTTTTCTCTTTATTAGCGGGTGAGGTGCCCTTTCTTTTCCCGAACGCATCTTCTCTGTCCGGAAGTATTTATTGTTGTGGGTCTTCTCTCCCCAATCCTCAGTTATTTTGTCTGTTCACCGGGTTGTAAACGTGCCGCCACACCTCAACAGTTGAGGGGCACGAGCATGCGACAGTAGAGGTGAGAAGCAGGTATGACTGAAGGGCAGTCTACTTCCTCTAAGCCCCCAAAAAACTGCACAATACCACCATCCTTTTTGCGCTCACCTCCTTCAACTCTCTGCCGACACCTGTAGTTTCAGACTACTTCTAGCCACAGGAGTGTACTGCCGCCTCTGTACTCATACAGCCACACATAGCCGCAGCCACTGCCGTTATCCTGGAACCGCCCAAAACCAAGCAGCGGGCTATGGGTCACAGGCAGTCAGTGATGGACCCCCCCTGGCCCCAAGGAGAAGTGCGAGAGAAGTGCGAGAGAAGTACAAGAGGTTCAGAGGCTTTGGGCTTGGACAGCTCCTCCGCAAATCCACCCCAAAAGCCACAAACCGCCACTACTACTGCTGCTCACCTTGTCCTGAGCAACGGGCTGCTGACTGTGGCTACGGTTGCGAGCTGCTGATTTTCGGCTACAGCGGCTGCTGATTGCAGCAGTGGTGGCGGGTTCCCCCCGTGAGTCTCCCGGAATCCAGGGAGTCCGGGCAAACAGCTGGTTGGAGGCTGGTTTGAGGCCCGTTCACGGAAGGCCCCCGCTCTCTCAAACACGCACTCTGTGTGCCTCCACTGGCAAAGGCAGCAACACAAAGGAAGGACTCCGGGCGATTACCCGACACGACCAAAAAGCACCAGTCTTAAAGAAGTCTATGGAAAATGCAAGGGAATTTGAGTTTTGGGACCCCGCTTTTCGGGAACCCCCTTTTTTTTCTCAGCCTCTACTTGACAGATGAATTTCCCTGAGATTTCACACAAGGCATCTTCGGCAAAAGCTTCTCCATAAGGTTTCTTAGCCATATTTTTGAAGCTTGCAAAAAAAAGGCACAATTTGTCAGGCCAGGGCCTTCAAAAACAACCAGAGGAGTTGCTCAGGCCACAGCTGCATCAGTCGGGGAACCAATCACATACCCCACCTTGGATCTATCAGAAGAAAAGACCAGGTCGAAATGCAAAATAAACTACCAAGCTGTCCAAAAATTCCTTTTACTATGAAGGATCACCGGAATACTTAGGAGCTGAAGAACGTATGACAGGAAGGGCACAAGACCTGGTGTGGATTGCTTGAGAAAAGGCAGCATTCTTTGTCCTTAACTGGGCTAGAGCCAGTGTTTGTTGCTGAATAACAGTCGCCAGGATCCACATTAGATACAGACAGATACATTTGGTGTCACAACCTGTTTAGACAGCACGCTTACCAGCAATCCATATCCAGGCCTTCCACTACTCGAAGTAAGGCTGACCATTTCCTGAAGCCACGATTACACCAAACACAGGAATATGTAGTAGGCCAGAACCTGAGAAGCTGTCAGCCACTGAAGAGGTAATAGTCAAGGTGTGAAAAACCTTCTTTCTGGACAAAGACTTCAAAGGATTGAAGAATTCCAAGAATCAGGATCCAAAAGTATAATTTGTCTGGAACAAAGTAAGAATGAGCAAGTGGACGGAGCAAGGAAACAAGAGAAGGAACACAACTTTGTTGCAATGCACCCTCCAACCACACTGAAGTCCTTATATAGCAAAAGAACAGGAAAAGACAATGAGATCACATAATATGAACCATGAGGGTTTGGGACAAGAAGGAAGAAGGAAAAGAAGAGACAGTCATGATGAAAAAGGAAAAGTAAGTTGAACTAGAATAGCTGCAGACAGTGGTTGTCTTAAGAAAAAAAATTGACTTTTAATCACACAATTGAGTATACATGGTAGTGACCCTGGGCACGATATTTTCTCGTCTCTTGATGTGTGATAAATGCATGAATAAGGCTCAGGTGTGGCCTTTAGTTTACCTCACAAATCAAATGTGCACTCAGTTCACAATTTCTCTCAGTTCTTACAACTGTGCTGTGCAGTGGATAGGAAATAGTCTTTTTCTGCACCTTTTGATTGGCTCCCTCCACATTCCTCTACGTAAGAGACCTCGATTAGCAAAGACATTTCACGGTGATTGGTAATACAAGTGTGGGCAGTGCCTTCACTGGTGAGCTCACCCAGCTTAGTCCTGCAGCCAATTGACCTGGGTGCAGGTGTGGTCTCTGCTGCTGGTGCTTTTGTGAGGAGTGTGTATGATGCAGGGCCCACGAGTTCGTTGTAGGGTGCTGCAGCCCTGATCGGGTTGATACAAAGCTCACAGGAGGTGACCAAGCTGGTGGCCTCTACAACCTCGATCAGATGAAAATATTGCTCAATGCAAATGGTGTCCCAACAGTGCCAAAAGCAGTTGCAGTCCCAAAAAGGCAAAAGCGATGGTCCATGGCAGATGTAGCACTGATGGTGCCAAAGAAATGAGCACAGCAGATGCAACCCTGACAGGTCATTGGTACAGTAACCTAAAGCAGTTCCCACCTGTAATTGGTAGTGAGAGGCCAAGGAGATGCTCTGCAGTGTAGGTTACTCCAAGCTCACTCTCAGGCAGTCAGCTCTCTCTGGATGTCCCTTAGTCACCTGGGAAGCATTGGGCCACACTCCTCTTGGGCAGTCTTCTCATCTTTTTGGGCAAGGCAGACTCATTCCCCTTCTTCAGTAGACATGCTTCTAGAAAGTGTAGGCAGCTGTTCAATAGAAATGTAAGACTTCAAGTGATGCCCTCTCAAAGGATCGTAGCTACCAGTGATGCTTCTAGTGGAATGCACAAGGACCTAGAGGAGTTAGGGGTCCAGTCTGCCCTACACCAGTGGAAGATATTTTAAAAGCCTAGAGTTCCAAACTTTTTTTTTTTATTTGTTTTCCTTTTAATTTCTTTATTAGTGCCTGGTGCCTTTCTGTTTACTTTTGGGAAAAAGGGGGAGTGAGAAGGGAGACTGGATAGAAAGAAATGGCCACTACTTTTGCTGTTCTGGGCATCTACACATGGAGTGTTACAGCAGACACCCTGATTTACTGAGCTATGTTACCATTTTAAAGCCCAGCTTTGCTGGTATGAAGTGTTACACAGCTCGGATGTTTCCAGCCTAGATCAGGATGCCTAAATCGAGGTTCGGTTTTCATTGTAAAGACTAGCATTGCAAAACAGTTTTAATTATGTCAGTTGTTTGTATATTTTCTATATGAGTAACCTTAAAAATCTGGGCCTACTGGACCAGTGTTGGATACCTATACGACAGGTTGAAAAGGAAAGTAAAAAAGTAAAATATCCACATATTTTAAGGTTGGGAGTTTATTGACCAAGGCAAAGGCCGCTCTCCCATCTTTTTCCAACCACTCAAGAACCTGTTCTTTTCTTGTCTGGCCTTACATTGCACCTATAGTGATCTTTAGTAGACCCATATCCACAGTGAGAACTTAATGAAGATTTGTTTCTGCAAATGTAAGTAAAATAAAAGCTTGTGCGCTATTTAATTGCAGGAGAAACTCTCCAGGGAAACTCTTTGGTGTCTCTCTTTAGTGGTTCGCCTATTTATTTTGTTGTGGGAGAAATGGGAAGAGAATGAGAAAAAGAGAAAAGAAAGAGAACGTCAGAAGAAGTGAAAAATAAGTAGGAGGGAGAAATGAGAAAGACAGAAAAGCAAAAGAGGTGGGGAGAGACAAAAGAATGGAAATAAAGATGTGTAGATTATAAGAGATGGATGTACTAAAGTGTACATCTGCTGAAGGGGACAGTACCAGAGTGGGAGCGCAGATGAGAAGAGATGGTGAACATGTGGAAAGTTAACCTACATATAGGAAAAAGCAGGCTTGCTTTTGGGTATAGCCCCAACCTGTCACCTTTCAGTCACATAAGAGTTTTTAGAAACGCTAAAATTGCAGCATGTAATGATAAAACCATTATTCAGAAGCTAGAAACTGCTGCAATAGACAGCGTTCTAAGGTGCATTGTGTGCTTTGCTTTACTCGTTATTTGCAATGTAGTAGAAAAGGCCCTCTGGTATGCTAATTTCCTCATCTGTTTCTGTGTCAGGAAGTCATATCTAGTCTCCGACTTGAACTGTCTGTGTCCAGGGGCATAGCTATCAGATGTGCAGCAGAAGCAATGGCAGCATGACTGTAATGTTATTTGAGTATTGACCACTGATGTCGTGACACAATGCTTTGCACCTGGCTTAGCTGCCCATTGTCACTTTAGTGGTCACTGGTTACAGACTCCATTTTGTATTCAGTCTAGACTCCATTTTGCGTTCAGCTTAGCTTTGCCTCGACATTAAAGTATTTTTCTGTGCAAATATGTTATGCATTGTGTTTTTCTACTTCTACGTGTTTTTCTTCTCACAGAAGAGCCAGGGCTGGTACACGACAAGTAGGAGGTGAGCAGTTAGTATGATAAGGCCGTAACAAGCTAGTGTTTTTCATAGGCAAGAGAACAATTTGACCTTGAAAGGAGTGTCTTGGAACGATGGCCAGCTCCTGACACATTCCTGTCAAGGTTTACCTAAACAAGCCAGCATTTTTTATATTTCCATCTGAGAGGGAGGGCTTTCTAGAAAGTTCTCTTGTGATTGTTTAAGATAGAAAAAGATGGCTCTGCTCAGTAGTGAAGAATTCCAAGACCTAGGTCAGGATTGGACGTCAAATGCCTGACATTTTCCCATGAGGGTGAGGATCTCTTTCTCGCAGTTGAACGGAGTCGTCTTCTTGCTGGCATGAGAAAGATGAAGCGTTTGGCAGGCCCTACGGTGATTAAGTTTTATTAATTATTTGCTTTGCATATGAATTTATATCTATATGTCAATATATAAGTGTTTCTATCCTTGCATGTATATATTTGCTGTTTATAGATTGAAGACTTATTATCACGTTATTGTTGCACATTTTGGAAGTACACTTTTTACTATTCAAACTTTCCTTCACGAACCTTGCAAAAAGCTATGATAAATGTCTTCTTCAGATTAAGAAGTGCATTCCAGAGAATCTTTTCGACTCCTTTCAGTGTGTATATCTTGGCTCAGTTGAAAGTAAAGCAAAACAATGATTCGGGGTTACACCGCATCCCTAGTTATGACTGCATTAACCACCCAAACGAAGAGCACAGGGGCACTTTCCCTGCCTGAACTAGGGCTCGCGCACTCTAGCTACACCACTGCCCTCTCACCTCTGAGACACTGGCTGCCAGGAGACACAAGCCCTAGTTTCACAGCAGTCTTTCAAGTACTCTATAGAGAGCTCCCTCCGCAGTTCATAATGTACTTGGAAATGGAACTAAATTGAAGTAACTTTCGCTCCCGTTTTATATACATCTTTTCCCGACAGGAGAGGTGGATCCACTGCTTCAAACTGCAGAATCGGTTTAGGGTGGGTTTTTAAAGTCTCTTTTTAGACTGGTCTTCATTCACAGCTTTTATTTAGAGTAATGGTTCTTATAGAAGGTAGCACTGGAGCAGTCTCAATGATAGAGCATCCACAACACATGCACCAGGAGGTGTGAGGTTTTTGCATCTGGGTGTTATCAGCCTAACTGAAGGAGTAATTAGCAATAGACAAAAGGGGATGCGCTAACTCTTCCAAGGGGCACTACATATCCCAGACTGCTTTGTGGCCCCAGGA
Organism: Pleurodeles waltl; assembly: GCF_031143425.1. Taxonomy (NCBI): domain Eukaryota; kingdom Metazoa; phylum Chordata; class Amphibia; order Caudata; family Salamandridae; genus Pleurodeles; species Pleurodeles waltl. The sequence continues at coordinate 478,309,562 of NC_090449.1, read as the reverse complement.
GGCGGACATTTTCTGCAACACCTGCTCCCATTTGCCACATCAACGAACGCTATAAATCGCTGGGAGCACACCGCAGCGCAGGACGCGCTAACTTTTCCAAAGAGGGGCTACATATCCCAGACTGCTTTGTGGCCCCAGGAGGCGGCCATTTTCTGCAACACCTGCTCCCACTTGCCACACCACTCAGTGCTATGAAGCGCTGGGAGCACACTGCAGCGCGGGATGTGCTAACTCTTCCAAGAGGGACTATATATCCCAGACTACTTTGTGGAACCAGGAGGCGGCCATTTTCTGCAACACCTGCTCCCGCTTTCCACACCAACTAGCACTACAAAGCGATGGGTCAAACCACAGCGTGGGACGGGCTTACTCTTCCAAGATGGACTATGTAGGAAGTTGGCTCTGTATGTGCTATTTCAAAGTAAGGAATAGCATGCACAGAGTCCAAGGGTTCCCCTTAGAGGTAAAATAGTGGTAAAAATAGATAATACTAATGCTCTATTTTGTGGTAGTGTGGTCGAGCAGTAGGCTTATCCAAGGAGTAGTGTTAAGCATTTGTTGTACATACACATAGACAATAAATGAGGTACACACACTCAGAGACAAATCCAGCCAATAGGTTTTTATATAGAAAAATATATTTTCTTAGTTTATTTTAAGAACCACAGGTTCAAATTCTACATGTAATATCTCATTCGAAAGGTATTGCAGGTAAGTACTTTAGGAACTTCAAATCATAACAATTGCATGTATACTTTACAAGTTATTGACAAATAGCTGTTTTAAAAGTGGACACTTAGTGCAATTTTCACAGTTCCTGGGGGAGGTAAGTTTTGGTTAGTTTTACCAGGTAAGTAAGACACTTACAGGGTTCAGTTCTTGGTCCAAGGTAGCCCACCGTTGGGGGTTCAGAGCAACCCCAAAGTCACCACACCAGCAGCTCAGGGCCGGTCAGGTGCAGAGTTCAAAGTGGTGCCCAAAACACATAGGCTAGAATGGTGAGAAGGGGGTGCCCCGGTTCCGGTCTGCTTGCAGGTAAGTACCCGCGTCTTCGGAGGGCAGACCAGGGGGGTTTTGTAGGGCACCGGGGGGGACACAAGTCCACACAGAGATTTCACCCTCAGCAGCGCGGGGGCGGCCGGGTGCAGTGTAGGAACAGGCATCGGGTTCGCAAAGTTAGTCTATGAGAGATCTCGGGATCTCTTCAGCGCTGCAGGCAGGCAAGGGGGGGATTCCTCGGGGAAACCTCCACTTGGGCAAGGGAGAGGGACTCCTGGGGGTCACTTCTCCAGTGAAAGTCCGGTCCTTCAGGTCCTGGGGGCTGCGGGTGCAGGGTCTCTCCCAGGCGTCGGGACTTTAGGTTCAAAGAGTCGCGGTCAGGGGAAGCCTCGGGATTCCCTCTGCAGGCGGCGCTGTGGGGGCTCAGGGGGGACAGGTTTTGGTACTCACAGTATCAGAGTAGTCCTGGGGTCCCTCCTGAGGTGTCGGATCTCCACCAACCGAGTCGGGGTCGCCGGGTGCAGTGTTGCAAGTCTCACGCTTCTTGCGGGGAGCTTGCAGGGTTCTTTAAAGCTGCTGGAAACAAAGTTGCAGCTTTTCTTGGAGCAGGTCCGCTGTCCTCGGGAGTTTCTTGTCTTTTCGAAGCAGGGGCAGTCCTCAGAGGATGTCGAGGTCGCTGGTCCCTTTGGAAGGCGTCGCTGGAGCAGGATCTTTGGAAGGCAGGAGACAGGCCGGTGAGTTTCTGGAGCCAAGGCAGTTGTCGTCTTCTGGTCTTCCGCTGCAGGGGTTTTCAGCTAGGCAGTCCTTCTTCTTGTAGTTGCAGGAATCTAATTTTCTAGGGTTCAGGGTAGCCCTTAAATACTAATTTTAAGGGCGTGTTTAGGTCTGGGGGGTTAGTAGCCAATGGCTACTAGCCCTGAGGGTGGGTACACCCTCTTTGTGCCTCCTCCCAAGGGGAGGGGGTCACAATCCTAACCCTATTGGGGGAATCCTCCATCTGCAAGATGGAGGATTTCTAAAAGTCAGAGTCACCTCAGCTCAGGACACCTTAGGGGCTGTCCTGACTGGCCAGTGACTCCTCCTTGTTGCTTTCTTTGTTCCCTCCAGCCTTGCCGCCAAAAGTGGGGGCCGTGGCCGGAGGGGGCGGGCAACTCCACTAAGCTGGAGTGCCCTGCTGGGCTGTGACAAAGGGGTGAGCCTTTGAGGCTCACCGCCAGGTGTTACAGCTCCTGCCTGGGGGAGGTGTTAGCATCTCCACCCAGTGCAGGCTTTGTTACTGGCCTCAGAGTGACAAAGGCACTCTCCCCATGGGGCCAGCAACATGTCTCTGGTGTGGCAGGCTGCTGGAACTAGTCAGCCTACACAGACAGTCGGTTAAGTTTCAGGGGGCACCTCTAAGGTGCCCTCTGTGGTGTATTTTACAATAAAATGTACACTGGCATCAGTGTGCATTTATTGTGCTGAGAAGTTTGATACCAAACTTCCCAGTTTTCAGTGTAGCCATTATGGTGCTGTGGAGTTCGTGTTTGACAGACTCCCAGACCATATACTCTTATGGCTACCCTGCACTTACAATGTCTAAGGTTTTGTTTAGACACTGTAGGGGTACCATGCTCATGCACTGGTACCCTCACCTATGGTATAGTGCACCCTGCCTTAGGGCTGTAAGGCCTGCTAGAGGGGTGTCTTACCTATACTGCAGAGGCAGTGAGAGGCTGGCATGGCACCCTGAGGGGAGTGCCATGTCGACTTACTCATTTTTGTTCTCACTAGCACACACAGGCTTGTAAGCAGTGTGTCTGTGCTGAGTGAGGGGTCTCTAGGGTGGCATAAGACATGCTGCAGCCCTTAGAGACCTTCCTTGGCATCAGGGCCCTTGGTACTAGAAGTACCAGTTACAAGGGACTTATCTGAATGCCAGGGTGTGCCAATTGTGGATACAATGGTACATTTTAGGTGAAGGAACACTGGTGCTGGGGCCTGGTTAGCAGGGTCCCAGCACTCTTCTCAGTCAAGTCAGCATCAGTATCAGGCAAAAAGTGGGGGGTAACTGCAACAGGGAGCCATTTCTTTACACAAGCCCCCCCCAGCCCACAGGCCAGGAGACTCAGCCCAAGCTGGGAGAGTCTTCCTAGTCTGTCAGGCGAGGAAGAGTAGGAGAAATAGGCTGGTTAGTTGCAGGGCCTACTCTGCCTTACATCCTTCTGTTCAGGTCATTCCCTTTGGGGAACTGACCCACTTCCACAGTGATAGGACCTAGTCTGAATTGCCTCTTGTCTGCCTCTTCAATGTCTCCACCCATTCTTTCTATCTTGGTCTTAGAGGTATCCACCTCTGCTAACCTTATCTTGGCCAGGGTTACCCCTAGCTTACCCAGAGAGGTTACCCAGAGCTGGAGTAACCCCACCATGACCAATAGGGTCAGGGGGCCTAACTTGCTATTTGGCATGGGGTCAGACCACCATGCTAAGGATAGTGCAGCCATAAAGGCTAACACCCAGCAGAGGCCACTGACAGCTGTCAGTGCCCAGAACCACACCTTTAGCTCTTCACCTAAAAGGGAAGGGGCTAAGTTACAGGCTTCTTTGGGTTCAGGTTGCCTGTCTGCTGTATTGGAGTGGGGGGTTACCACATCTTGTAGTAAACACCCTTCTTCCACTCTTTCTTCTGTTAGCTGAGGAGCCACCCACTCAGGTTTAACAGTTGCCTGACTAGCCAGGACTTCTTGTGGGTCAGGTTGGACTTTATCAGGGCCATTTTTGGAGTTCTCCCCCACTGGAGCAGAATCTCCTTGGCTTGCTGTAACCTTGGCTAAAGGTTGTCCACCCTTCCTACTCTGTTTTCTTTTCTTCTTCTTCTGGGGCCTGCGTGCATTTACTGCAGAGGCAGGACTTCCAGAATCCTTGGGAGAGGACTGGCACTGGACCAGTTCCTCTCTTGAGCTCTGACTAACCTCTGGGTAGTCATTTCCAAGGAGACAATCAAGGGGGAGGTCTGTACTGACTACTACCCTTCTCCAGCTAAGAGTGCCACCCACTTCTATGGGCACTAAAGCCACAGGCCTCTTAGTGACCCTGTCTAGGCTAACTCTTACCCTGGCAGTCTCACCTGGGATGTACTGGTTTGAGAGCACCAGCCTGTCATGCACAATAGTGTGACTGGCACAAGTGTCTCTCAGGGCAGTGGTTGGGATTCCATTCACCAGTAGGTGGTGGAAGTGTCTACTTCCCTCTGGAATCTCCAACTCACCTGTTGGGCCCTGTTTCCAGTTGAAGGCTAGGAAGACCTCCTCATCTGAGGAGTCATCTCCCATGGCTACACTGGTTACCCCAGGAATTTTGTTCTGGGGTTTGTTTTTGGGACAAGAAGTGTCCTTGGTGTGGTGCCCAGACTGTTTACAGTTGTGGCACCATGCCTTAGTGGCATCCCAGTTCTTACCCTGGTACCCACCTTTGTTTTGGGTTGTGTCCTGGGGCCCACCCACCTGTTCTGGTTTTTGGGGGCCTACAGAGGACTCTTTTTCTTTGTTTCTAGTGTTACCCACTTTCTCCTGGGGAGTTTTTGTAACCCCTTTCTTTTGGTCACCCCCAGTGGAAGTTTTGGTTACCCTAGTCTTGACCCAGTGGTCTGCCTTCTTTCCCAATTCTTGGGGAGAAATTGGACCTAGGTCTACCAGATACTGATGCAACTTTTCATTGAAGCAGTTACTTAAAATGTGTTCTTTCATAAACAAATTATAAAGCCCAACATAGTCACACACTTCATTTCCAGTTAACCAACCATCCAGTGTTTTTACTGAGTAGTCTACAAAATCAACCCAGGTCTGGCTCGAGGATTTTTGAGCCCCCCTGAATCTAATTCTATACTCCTCAGTGGAGAATCCAAAGCCCTCAATCAGGGTACCCTTCATGAGGTCATAAGATTCTGCATCTTTTCCAGAGAGTGTGAGGAGTCTATCCCTACACTTTCCAGTGAACATTTCCCAAAGGAGAGCACCCCAGTGAGATCTGTTCACTTTTCTGGTTACACAAGCCCTCTCAAAAGCTGTGAACCATTTGGTGATGTCATCACCATCTTCAAATTTTGTCACAATCCCTTTGGGGATTTTTAACATGTCAGGAGAATCTCTGACCCTATTTATATTGCTGCCACCATTGATGGGTCCTAGGCCCATCTCTTGTCTTTCCCTTTCTATGGCTAGGAGCTGTCTCTCTAAAGCCAATCTTTTGGCCATCCTGGCTAACAGGAGGTCATCTTCACTGAGAGCATCCTCAGTGATTTCAGAAATGTGGGACCCTCCTGTGAGGGACTCACTATTTCTGACTAACACAGTTGGAGACAGGACTTGAGGGGTCCTGTTCTCCCTATTTAGGACTGGAGGAGGGACATTGGCCTCCAAGTCACTAATTTCTTCCTCTGTGATGTCATCATCAGAGGGGTTGGCTTTTTCAAACTCTGCCAACAGCTCCTGGAGCTGAATTTTGGTAGGTCTGGAGCCAATGGTTATTTTCTTTATATTACAGAGAGACCTTAGCTCCCTCATCTTAAGATGGAGGTAAGGTGTGGTGTCGAGTTCCACCACCTGCATCTCTGTATCAGACATTATTCTGCTAAGAGTTGGAATACTTTTTAAAGAATCTAAAACTGTTTCTAGAATCTAATTCAAACTTTTAACAAACTTTTAAACTCTAAAAGACAATGCTAAACAGGGACTTAACACACAAGGCCCTAGCAGGACTTTTAAGAATTTAGAAAAATTTCAAATTGCAAAAATGAATTTCTAATGACAATTTTGGAATTTGTCGTGTGATCAGATATTGGCTGAGTAGTCCAGCAAATGCAAAGTCTTGTACCCCACCGCTGATCCACCAATGTAGGAAGTTGGCTCTGTATGTGCTATTTCAAAGTAAGGAATAGCATGCACAGAGTCCAAGGGTTCCCCTTAGAGGTAAAATAGTGGTAAAAATAGATAATACTAATGCTCTATTTTGTGGTAGTGTGGTCGAGCAGTAGGCTTATCCAAGGAGTAGTGTTAAGCATTTGTTGTACATACACATAGACAATAAATGAGGTACACACACTCAGAGACAAATCCAGCCAATAGGTTTTTATATAGAAAAATATCTTTTCTTAGTTTATTTTAAGAACCACAGGTTCAAATTCTACATGTAATATCTCATTCGAAAGGTATTGCAGGTAAGTACTTTAGGAACTTCAAATCATAACAATTGCATGTATACTTTACAAGTTATTGACAAATAGCTGTTTTAAAAGTGGACACAGTGCAATTTTCACAGTTCCTGGGGGAGGTAAGTTTTGGTTAGTTTTACCAGGTAAGTAAGACACTTACAGGGTTCAGTTCTTGGTCCAAGGTAGCCCACCGTTGGGGGTTCAGAGCAACCCCAAAGTCACCACACCAGCAGCTCAGGGCCGGTCAGGTGCAGAGTTCAAAGTGGTGCCCAAAACACATAGGCTAGAATGGTGAGAAGGGGGTGCCCCGGTTCCGGTCTGCTTGCAGGTAAGTACCCGCGTCTTCGGAGGGCAGACCAGGGGGGTTTTGTAGGGCACCGGGGGGGACACAAGTCCACACAGAGATTTCACCCTCAGCAGCGCGGGGGCGGCCGGGTGCAGTGTAGGAACAGGCGTCGGGTTCGCAAAGTTAGTCTATGAGAGATCTCGGGATCTCTTCAGCGCTGCAGGCAGGCAAGGGGGGGATTCCTCGGGGAAACCTCCACTTGGGCAAGGGAGAGGGACTCCTGGGGGTCACTTCTCCAGTGAAAGTCCGGTCCTTCAGGTCCTGGGGGCTGCGGGTGCAGGGTCTCTCCCAGGCGTCGGGACTTTAGGTTCAAAGAGTCACGGTCAGGGGAAGCCTCGGGATTCCCTCTGCAGGCGGCGCTGTGGGGGCTCAGGGGGGACAGGTTTTGGTACTCACAGTATCAGAGTAGTCCTGGGGTCCCTCCTGAGGTGTCGGATCTCCACCAACCGAGTCGGGGTCGCCGGGTGCAGTGTTGCAAGTCTCACGCTTCTTGCGGGGAGCTTGCAGGGTTCTTTAAAGCTGCTGGAAACAAAGTTGCAGCTTTTCTTGGGGCAGGTCCGCTGTCCTCGGGAGTTTCTTGTCTTTTCGAAGCAGGGGCAGTCCTCAGAGGATGTCGAGGTCGCTGGTCCCTTTGGAAGGCGTCGCTGGAGCAGGATCTTTGGAAGGCAGGAGACAGGCCGGTGAGTTTCTGGAGCCAAGGCAGTTGTCGTCTTCTGGTCTTCCGCTGCAGGGGTTTTCAGCTAGGCAGTCCTTCTTCTTGTAGTTGCAGGAATCTAATTTTCTAGGGTTCAGGGTAGCCCTTAAATACTAATTTTAAGGGCGTGTTTAGGTCTGGGGGGTTAGTAGCCAATGGCTACTAGCCCTGAGGGTGGGTACACCCTCTTTGTGCCTCCTCCCAAGGGGAGGGGGTCACAATCCTAACCCTATTGGGGGAATCCTCCATCTGCAAGATGGAGGATTTCTAAAAGTCAGAGTCACCTCAGCTCAGGACACCTTAGGGGCTGTCCTGACTGGCCAGTGACTCCTCCTTGTTGCTTTCTTTGTTCCCTCCAGCCTTGCCGCCAAAAGTGGGGGCCGTGGCCGGAGGGGGCGGGCAACTCCACTAAGCTGGAGTGCCCTGCTGGGCTGTGACAAAGGGGTGAGCCTTTGAGGCTCACCGCCAGGTGTTACAGCTCCTGCCTGGGGGAGGTGTTAGCATCTCCACCCAGTGCAGGCTTTGTTACTGGCCTCAGAGTGACAAAGGCACTCTCCCCATGGGGCCAGCAACATGTCTCTGGTGTGGCAGGCTGCTGGAACTAGTCAGCCTACACAGACAGTCGGTTAAGTTTCAGGGGGCACCTCTAAGGTGCCCTCTGTGGTGTATTTTACAATAAAATGTACACTGGCATCAGTGTGCATTTATTGTGCTGAGAAGTTTGATACCAAACTTCCCAGTTTTCAGTGTAGCCATTATGGTGCTGTGGAGTTCGTGTTTGACAGACTCCCAGACCATATACTCTTATGGCTACCCTGCACTTACAATGTCTAAGGTTTTGTTTAGACACTGTAGGGGTACCATGCTCATGCACTGGTACCCTCACCTATGGTATAGTGCACCCTGCCTTAGGGCTGTAAGGCCTGCTAGAGGGGTGTCTTACCTATACTGCAGAGGCAGTGAGAGGCTGGCATGGCACCCTGAGGGGAGTGCCATGTCGACTTACTCATTTTTGTTCTCACTAGCACACACAGGCTTGTAAGCAGTGTGTCTGTGCTGAGTGAGGGGTCTCTAGGGTGGCATAAGACATGCTGCAGCCCTTAGAGACCTTCCTTGGCATCAGGGCCCTTGGTACTAGAAGTACCAGTTACAAGGGACTTATCTGAATGCCAGGGTGTGCCAATTGTGGATACAATGGTACATTTTAGGTGAAGGAACACTGGTGCTGGGGCCTGGTTAGCAGGGTCCCAGCACTCTTCTCAGTCAAGTCAGCATCAGTATCAGGCAAAAAGTGGGGGGTAACTGCAACAGGGAGCCATTTCTTTACAGACTACATATCCCAAAACCTGGTCCCACCTGCCACACCACTGAGCGCTATAAAGCACCATGAGCACACCGCAGTGCAAGACACGCTAACTCTTCCAAGAGGGACTACATATCCCAGACTGCTTTGTGGCCCCGGGAGGTGGGCATTTTATGCAACACCTACTCCCACTTGCTACACCACTGAGCACTATAAAGCACTGAGAGCACACTGCAGCGCGGGATGCGCTAACTCTTCCAAGAGGGACTACATATCCCAGACTGCTTTGTGGCCTCAGGAGGCGGCCATTTTCTGCAACACCTGCTCCCACTTGCCACACCAATGAGCGCTATAAAGCACTGGGAGCACACCGCACAGCAGAGTGCGCCCCTGCCAAGGGCAGGGCCGTCTATGCCGGTTGGAGGCTGGCCCACCCCCCTAACACCTATTACCAAGAAGGCTTTGTTGGTGCTTCAGTATTGTGGCAGCCTCTGTGGGTTGCTTCATTGATCTATCATACCTTCAAGGGACCACCTTTTGGTTAAAGCATTTGAAAGGGTAAAAGGAAAGCAACCGAGGGTGGGGCTGGGGTGGCACACAGGAAAAAACACAAAAAGCAGAAGCATGCAGCAAACAACTGTGTAATGGATAGGATCAAGAATCTTTTGGTTGATTGTGAGGACATTTTAACTTCCTCTCCGGATAGAGTCTTTAAATGTATCCGGAGTGAGCGCTTCCCAGTTAGGCCAAGGGAGGGTCACAAGAAAATCCCAGACATGTTAAAAAAAATGTAGGACACAGGCCCTAGCTCCCACAGGACAGGGAGAAGCGAGAAATGCTATCAACCACATTCCCTTAGCATCACTGAATGAGCTACACCTGCTGATAGGGATGTTCTTCAATGCAGCAATCGCTTCAGCCCCTTTAACGATATATCAGACCTACTCGATGACCCTGAGCTAAGTGCCCTGATGGGTGGGATAGTAGCCACAGTAGATACAAACGTAAATCCAGCCCTGCCTAATGCTCAGTACATCTCATGTATACAAGATTAAAAAATGTAGGTGTCCAAGCTTAAATCTATGGTTAACTCTCTAATTGCAATGATCAAACAGTTAACACCTTTAGATGCGATGATCATTATGGGTCGCAACTGTAATTCCATGCTTAATCTCCCAGGTCCTCCAGATCTGTTGCCCAAATTGCCCTTGAACACCCGTAATAAGAACCATAATTGTGCTCCTTGCCCTGCTGCTGCCAGTTGGGTCCCCCATGCTGGCTATCTTCCAGTAGGCGGTAGGACTGAGCACTCTTGTCTGGTCCTTCACACAATAGTCTAAACCTGGGCGAGAAACCAAGATTTAGTTGCAAACTTTCTACACCTACAAAGGACAATGTCCCAAATCACGCTGGACAGCCTGTTGCTGACCGATTCAACTCTAACAACACTGTCTTAATGGTTAACATCCCTAAATTACATCTACCGGCCCAAAGGGAAGGGGGAGAATCTGTTAGAAACAAGGCGATCCATTGGATCCGCCACGTGAGGGGCTGTTACTCCATAATACACTAGGACATAATTGAGGCAGTTAGAAGGCCAGATCCGGACACATGCTATGATACGATCGAGCTGACACTCAGGGACTGGAGTATAGTTGATAATTTGGTGGCCTTAGACGCAAGGGCAAGCACCCCTGGGTACTCCCATATTCAGTTTAAGTATTCCAGGCTCTCCCCATGTCCTGGGGCCCAGTTTACCAACTATGTAGTAGGAAACCCTCTGCTTTAAATGAGAACGACTTACTCGCAGTACCATCTGAAACTCCTGTTGATCTACCATTCTACCCACACGATATAACTATCCCTGGTTTGGTTGTCTCTTCTGCTGTTGACTCTAAAAATACCCTCTCCCCCTTTTAGATAGACTCCACCAGACCACTCAGGACCAATTGGTCAATTGTGAAAATATTGTTCCTGAGGGGTAGATAAGGACAGCATTCTGGAATGTGGAAGGCCTACTGTCTAAAGTGGCAATAGCAGACTGGTGTGATTTGTTAATAGCTCTACTGTAATCTGTGTTCAAGAAACATGGGCAGTAAACCCAATTCACCTAAATGGTTTTAGATCCTATCATACCCAGGCGGTACCATCTAAATGAGGGAGAGCAAAAGGGGAAATCTGTACCTACGTATCAAATATCCTAAGGGCATCTAGTATAATTATGCTGGCACCGCAACCCTACCCTCAGATTGTCCTTGTTGAAATCTCAGGCACATGCGTGCTGGCATTAATCAACTTTTACAATAGCATCCCGAAAACAGCCTTGACTTTATTAAAAAGGGATGTCGAAGCTCTCAGGGACGGGAAAAAACAGTATTTGGTATTCCTATGGGGGGGGGCGCGAGACTTCAATACTGAAGTATGTACTAGGGGCTCAGAGAGGATATGTGGCCTAAGTAAAAGGGGGAATGTTGGGCACTCACACTTTATACACTCCTTCCTTGGGTAGCAAGTGAACAAGCTTTTATTTAGTACTGACCTTGGGTTCTGCAATGAGATATGCTGCCCACCAATCCCATTTGCAACCACATTCAATGGTCAAGGAAAAAACTCCGTGATAGACTACATATTGGTCACAAATAGACACGCCACAAGGGTTGGAATCTTTAGCACCCATACAATTGCATGCAGTGACCACTACCCACTGAGTATAGATTTGGACGTGGTGTCAGTGGATTTTTTATCCCAAGCATCACCTCCTAACTATTGCACAGTGGGTGAAATGGACATTGATAGGCTTAATGGGTATACTTTGCGTTGGTCAAAGATTGATCCCCAGAAGTTCCTAAAAAAGTTGATCTGTGGATGTATGCAGGCTTTTGAGAAATTTTAGACCTGGGTACTAATCCCGAGGATATCATCGAGAGTTTTCAAAGGATTGCTGGGGACATTAAGGAGGGACGGGTGATTACAGGTAGGGGCAGCAGCAACAATAGGATGATTGGGTGATCTGTTGAATCTTGGACTAAGGCCCAAAGCAAGTTGAAACTAGCCCTACACAAACCCCCACGCTGTGTAAATTAAGTCGGGGCTGCTAGGAAAAAACTATAAGTATGTTTTAACGCAGAGGAAAGAAGTAATGAAAAAAGAATTATGGAAGATTCCAAGAAGCCAGAAATAGTAAGGATTCTGCAGCTTTCTGGCAGGTGATCAACTCGTCCTATTTTCAGTCAGACACTGGACCACGCCTTGAAATGGCCATTAGTGAGGGAGACTGGATCTCTCACTTCTCAGCCATTTATTCTAATGCACCTGGTAAGTTAAGCCTGACAGATGATGATGCGCTTGACAATGACTTTTATGCCCCTGTTAACTTCCCAATCAAGCTTGCATTTACCCTGGAAGAGGTCTTTACTGCCCTAAATGCAAGTACAGCCAGCAAGAGGCTGGGCACAGACTTCATCCCTGTAGACGTGTTTAAAGCCAACAGAATGCATGTTTTCAAATTGCATGTTTTCAAATTGACCTATTGAGGTCTTGGAGGGAATCAATTATTGTGCCAGTTTTTAAAAAGGGAGACAGAAATAGTCCTACCTTTTCTCGTCCTATCTCGCTTCTAGATTCAATGCTGAAAGTGGCAGGTTGTGTTGTCTTGAACAGATTGCAAGAATGGGCCCGGGAGAAGAACGTTTAATCTGACTTACAGTATGGGTTCCAGGAGGGAGTAGGGACTGTGGAGCAGGGTCTGACTTTAAGCATGATGACTGAGAAATATTCCACAATCAAACAGGGGAGATTATATTTGCCCTTTGTTGATTTAACAGCTGCATTTGATTGCGTAATCAATAGTAAATTGTGGGCTATTATGGGGAACCTGGGGGTGGACCTACAGATCGTACAATTCCTTAGGCAAACATATAATGGGTGTAGGGCCAGAGTGTGACATGGTTTAATGGGTGAATGTATTCAGCCGTTCAGCATAGAGAGTGGAGTAAGGTAGGGTTGTGTTCTGGCACCCTTCCTTTTCTTCCTATATATATCAATAGCTTGGGTAATGTACGATCTGCTGACTGTAACAACCTTCCCCAAATAGGGTCCTGGCCAATTCCTGCCCTACTGTATGCTGATGACGCTGTTCTTATGGCGGAACCCTCAATGCATTGCAACAGTTACTAAGGCGCTTTGTATCCTATATGGAGGACCTGGGCCTATTAGTTAATAAAAGCAAGACATTCGCTATGAGGTGTGGGAAAGTGATACCGAAAACTCCCTGTCTCATGATAAGACGCTAGAATTGACTACGTCACATCCTTTTCCTACCTGGGGATCATGTTCAACCAAAAAGGGACATGGCGGATGGCAACTAGAACCAGAGGGCTACACTTTCAGAAAACTGTTACAGCCTTGCGCAACTTTGCTTGCAAGGTTGGAAAGAAACACCCCCCAACCCGAAAGATATTAACAGTGTACAAGGCCAAATGTATGTCAAGGGCCCTGTATGGGGCAGGTCTTTGGGGAACGTAAAACATGACTCCCTACAGCTCATACAGAATGCTTTCTTGAAGTATCTTCCCTCTCTCCCACAGAGTAGCCCATCACATGTATGTCACTCTGAACTAGGGGTCCCACTCATTTCAAACCCAGTTAAAATGCAACCGATCCTGCTATGGTACAAGGTATGGCCTTCCGAGTATACCAAGCTGAACCAAGAGATTATAGGGGATTGTCTTAGGTCCTCTCATGCAAGAGGAGTACAATGGTTAGGATATGTAAAGAAACTCATGAGTGATCTGGGGCACCAAGATTATTACTATAAATCAGAATCTCTACGAGCTGTTACAAGAAAACAACTGAAAAAGAGTGTTTGTCTCTCTTAGAAGAGCTAAGTCTATCTGTAGAATTGCTTAAGCCAAGGGCTGTTAACAATCAGTTGCTCTTAACCTCATTTGGCATTCAACTGTATTTAAAGGAGGTGAGCAACGAACAGCATAGATTTGTTTTAAACAGGTTTAGGCTAGACCTTTTTCACCATTTGGTGAGCTTTCCAACCACAAATGATTGGTCGAGGCTTATGGCTAAATGCCTGTGCGACAAGGTTACTGAGCAAAGTACATATGGTTTTATTCTGCACACAGTATAATTTGCCAAGAAAGACATTTCTGCTGCCACTATTGACATCTATGGACTTGGTACAATGTCAACCAGCTTATGTGGTTTTACAGTCTCCCCCAACCATATATATTTGTAATACCATGTCTAAGTTTTTATGGGCTATTTGTAGAAATTGTAGAAATTAGTACATTTGATCAATGACTGAGAGGTAGATTTTATACTTATAGCTGTATGAGACCTGTTGTTTTAAATAATTTTATTATTGTTTTTTATTGTGCTTTTATGATTTAAAAAAAATAAATAAAGCTAATTTGAATATTTGACAAAAGGGCATGCCTGACCTAGAAACCTCTTCACCTCACACAACAGAACTGTATTTCAACCATACAATCAAACCAAATAGCATTGCTCAGAAGAAAATTAGCAACTCCTTGATAACAAAAGGACTCACAGAACTTCTAAATGTAGCCCTGTCTCCTTCCAACAGCGTCTGAATTTACTTCATTCAATCACATAAATACAGGCAATACATTCAGATTCCCTTAGAGAATCATCTGCAAAACACTGGAAACCCTCTGCACACTTTCCATCTGCTCCTCTTACCTCCAGTAGAATTGGGTTGGAGGGGGAGAACACTGCCTCCCTTCACCACCCTTCCCATACTCTCGATCTCATAATCTCCACAGACTGTTCTCTATTCCACACCTCCCCTCTCTACCTCAGTATAACCATATACCCCTGAAGCCTCCCATCCATCATTCACCCTCTCTTCCTCTCAATCTCCTCATCCTCCCAAAACGTCCTCTAACATTATCTCTTCTCATCTGTGGAACGTGTCAGTACTCAACACAACAAAGTTTTGTCAGTATGAGTAAAAGGCAGTAGTAGCCTTTCTAGCATGGTTTCCACTCTTTACTTCTACTCTTTCCAGTACCTGCTCCCACCTCTTTCATCTGCCTTCTTCATGGCATCTCCTCTGGACTTTGGCTAAAGACAAAAAAAACAAAAATGCACTGGTATAAAAGATCCACCTTCATTCCATTACAGATCTGAGTACTAGGCATGAAGCAATACAAAAATGAATAAAGAGTAGCTCTTCACTCTGCTTTCTATGTGCTGTTGTGATAAGTGTGCTGCCAAACATGCAAACATGCACCTCAGAAATGCATATGAAAGAAAAGAAAAAAAACGGAATACTAGCAGTACTTGTAAGCATTAGTATCTGGACACAATATGTATCTTATATTATATATATATATATATATATATATATATATATATATATATACTAAAGGTTACAGATGTTGTAGTTAGGCTCACATTTTAAACATACAAAACCACAGAAATTCACCTGCTATAGTTAGAGTTATCTCACGTATATAACTTGCGCCCCCACCATGCACATTTTTTTCATCAAACATTTTACTGCAAATATCACATGGATATTATTAATGAGTTTATCAAAGATGTCATGAGTGCCGTAATCTGTAGGGTAATCAGAAGTGCATGGCGACAGTTTGAGTTACCTTGGGGTACGAGTTTTAGTTTCTTGAGATAACTACAATAGGTGAATTTAAATGGTTTTGTACACTATACCGTCCCTGTAACCTTTGGCTTTTTAAGTGAATGTTTAAAAAAAAAAAAACTATTTCCTAACTATAACACCCCTGTAACCTTCGTTTTTTTCAGTGAATTTCTATGTTGTTTTAACGTAAAGTAATTTCATTACTATATGTTAATCCAACCACTACTGTGCACAGTGCGGTTGGCCGCAGGGCTTGGCCCTGCAGCCAGCCCCTACACCACCCAAACCTGCGCCACCATGGTCTTTGGCCATGCCCAGCAGGGTTGGCTGCAGGTCCTGGCCTGCAGCCAGGCCCTGTAACCAGTCCCTATAACCACCCAACTGCGTGCGTCAGGGGTTGGCCATAGGCCCTGGCCTCCGGCCACGCCCTGTGGCCAACCCCTATAACCTAAGAACCTAAGTTTCTCAGTAGTTTTAGACCCATCTCTCTCCTTCCTGCAGCAGACAAATTGCTAGAGAAGGCGGTCAATAAACAGATCTGTCTGTTCCTGTAATCGAATGCCCTCCTTCATGAAACACAGTCTGGCTTTCGACCAGGCTACAGCAATGAATCCACCTTACTGGAAGTAACAGAATTTATCAAGCTCACCGGGGTGAGTCTGCTATGGTTGTTATTTTAGACTTGTTATCCGCATTTGACATGGTTTCACACCCCATCCTACTGAACAGACTAGAAAAGATTGTAATTTATGGGAATGCACTGGCCTGGATCAAATCGTATTTGGAGGATAGATCTCAGGCGGTGTTTCTTTCTCCATTTTTTTCAGACCCCAAGACTCTAAAGTACTCCAGGTCTTCCCCCTGAGCCCCACCTTTTTTCAATGTCTACCCTGGCTAAGCTGGTTGAATCATGGGGGTTTAAGGTAATTTTGTACACTGATGACACACAGCTTCTGCTCTTCTTCCAGGATAAGGCCCCTGACGGCCTCAAGGCCTTCAAGGACTGCTTTACAGCAGTAGGCAACTGGATGGGTGAAAGCTGTCTCAAACTCAATTCCGATAAAATTGAATTTCTTTATTTTGGCACAAGCACGATCCCCGACTTTCTCAGCTGGTGGCCATATGAGTTGGGGGCTTCACCCTCCCCCTCTTCTTGTGTCAAAAGTGTGAAAGTCAAATTCGACACAGCTCTGTCTTTTGAACTTCAGTTCAACGCAGTCTCTGCTAGCTGCTTTTCTACGCTAAAGTCCCTGAGAAAGATGCTACATCTGGTTCCTGTGACATCCCGTAAGACCATTGCCCATGCCCTAGTTACCACTATACTCAACTGCGCTAACAGTCTTTACCTGGGTTTGCCAGCTCGCCTTCTGCAATAGCTACAGATTATCCAAAATGCTGCAGCTCTCATCCTTAAGGTACCAATATGTCAATGGGTGTTCCCTCATATTCGCCAGCTCCACTGGCTTCCTGTCGTCATCCATATCAAATTCAAGGCTCTAAACTTCGCCTATTGGGCTTTGGAGAAAAAGGGACTTTAGTATTTGAGATGCAGACTCGAGGTTTACAGTCAGAGTAGATCCTTCATGTCTAATTCCCAGAGGTTCCTGCACATTCAAAGTGTTCAGAGGGCGAGACAGGTTGGGAGCTCCTTTACCTTGCTGATAGCAAAACTCTGGAATTCACTTCTGTCTAGCCTTCGTTTTGATCCCTCAGAAAGGATCTTTAGGAAGGTCTTGAAGACACACATGTTTAATGTCTAGGTCAGTTGTCTAGTATGCTTATCTGTTTTCTAGGGCAGTTCTGCTGTTAGCGCCAGGAGGCTCCCTCTGGAGTAGCCATGTGCTCTATAAATACCATTGTATTGTAATGTATGTCAGTTAACATGTCACGAGTAGTGTAGCAGGTGAAGCCATAAACAGTGTCTGATGGGGGTACAAGTCATAGTTATTGAGCTATAACGGGTGAATCTCTTGTTTTTTCTTGTATAAACATTAGTTTTAAACCCAATTCAACACCTAACTACACCACTTTAACCTTTGTTTTTTGTGAATTTAAGTGTTTTTAACAAAAGTGGGAATTACCCACTTTTTGGTTATGGTTATATTACTATAACTAACTACTATAACATCCCCTTAACTTTTGTTTTTTCTCAAAGAATTTCTGGTGTTTTTGGATCATATTCAATCAACATACCAACTGCGCAGGACTTCAGTTCTGTGCAGCAGAAGGTAGACCCAGGCCTCTCCTCCACAGTTGGCCAACCAACAGCAGCCTGCCGTCTGTGGTCAGCTTGCTGCCCTTGCGCTCTCCTGTCTGCACTCTGTTTTCTGTTTGAATTCCCCGCCACCTCCCTGCTGCCCTCCATGGTCAGCTTACTGTCCCTGCCCATTGTGTCCTGTCCTGTCCTGAATAGTCAGCCTGTCCTGCATGCCTCCTGTCTGCCCTCCATCTTCTGTCTGTGTGTTTCTACCCCTCCCATCTGCCCACATCTTCAGCTTGCTGTCCGTGCTGCCTGGTCTACATGGTCGCTTGTTGCCCCTGCACCCTCCCACCGGCCCTATGTTCGATGTGCGTGCTCCTGTCCCTTCTCTCCTGCCCTCTGTGGTCTCCTGTCCTGCCCCTGTCCATGCTACCCCTGCCCTTCACCCTTTTCCTTTATCTTCTGTGTGTATGCTCCTCCTTCCTGCCCTCCATGGTCCATTATGCTTCCCTGCCTAGGACGGCCTAACCTCCATGTTTAGCTTGCTACCCTTCCCTGCCCTCCATTCTATCCTAATGACTCTGCCTACACTTGTCTGCCGTCTGTAGTCGGCTTGATGCCCAGTTTTCTCTTAAACATGGTACATCAAATCCTAACAGAGGATCAGCATTATTCACTGGATAAAATCACCTTAGAACACTTTGCAATTCCTAAAAATAGTATGGTACCACCGACAAATGATTTATATTGAGACTAAAATCTGTTATTACCCTTTATGTGTGCTCCTTTTTGTGAACCTCAAAACTTGCCATTCAATACAATGCATTTAAATGGGGACGATGACCCGGAGTCCTGTTATGTCTGCCACAACATGTTCTCCATGTGCTGGCCAGCCAATCAGGATTGACTCATCACCTTTTAAGTGGCCAATCAAGGTATATTTGGATACCAAAATTCCAGCTATATATATATATGTTTTTGACATCTTCTTGTAATTTCAGTGAGCTGTTTTTATTTATTGCTTCCAAGATTCCAGAAGTTATATGAGAAATCAACATTTTGGGAAGCCCCTTTTTCTTGGCTTTGGTTTGACAATTGACCCCAAAACGTTTCAGGAAGAAGCTGAAGCAACAGCCACTGTGGAAACAAATATACACACACAAGTAATATATTACCTGGTGGCGGTCGCCACAAGGTAGTTATAGTTAGGACCTAGTTTCTATAGAAAAAGTGTTTTTGTTTGCAAATAACTTTGGCACCGTTTGATGAATCTTCACAAAATTGTCCAAAAACCAACAGACTGCACTTCAGTTGCGGTCTGGAAAGTTTTGGGGTGATCCGTCAAGTAGGGGCAGAGAAAAAGGGGGGGGATCCCAAAACATGTTTTCCCCATATGTTTTTCTTTAGGAAAAACTGAACAGCGATAGCACCAAAACTACTGAACTGAATTACACCAAATTTGGCAGAATAAGGCCTTTTTGTTATATGGTGTAAATCCGTTCAGTAGTTTGAGAAATTAAATGAAATCCAAATGTGTATAGATAGGTATGCAAAGGTTTTGCGACCCCTTCTGATCTCGTGCTGAGATATGATTGGCTGACAACACTTCGAAAAGGAAGTGGGACCTGTCAAACAGGTCCCGCTGTCAAAAAGCGGAACTTTCATCTCTCTTCCCTGCACGCAGGTATGTTTGGATTCTCGTAAAGCATTAAAAGTTACTATACCTTAAAAAAAAAAAAAAAATTCACTGAAAAAAACAAAGGTTACAGGGTTGCTATAGCTAGGTTCTGATTTTACTCATACAAAACCATAGAAGTTCAGCACTAATAGTTTTGGTTCTTTTAAGTAACTAAAACTCTAGCCTAAGGTAACTATTACACGCGCCTATTTACAATACGACACTTAAACAAGGAAGGTTGATCAAGCAACCACAAAAAGCAAGAGATTGCAGACAAAAAACCTATGAGAGTGACTGTGGCAGAGGCCTGCTAGGCCTGTATAAACAAGAGAACCTCAGATAGAGAGGCAGAAAGGGGGTCAACAGACTTGTCTGTGCACCATGCCACAAATTTGTTCCAACAGACATATAATACCATTTTGGTGGAGGGATGCCTGATTGCCATGATTACATTACAGACTTTGGGTGGAAGGTCAAAAGCTGTCACCTGCCGCAGTTCAATCTCCATGCAAGAAAGCAGAAACTAGACAGGTTTGGGTGGGGGACCCTTCCCTGCTGCTGCGAGAGAAGATCCTCCGAAAGGGGCAGTCTGATAGGACGATCAATGGCCATGCTCAATAGCTTGGGATACCAGACTCTCTGTGCCCAGACCAGAGCCACAAGGATTACTTGGGCCTGGTCATTCTTGATCTTCTTGAGAACTCTGGGCAAAAGTGGTATGGGCGGAAGGGCGTACCGGAGGCCTGAGTTCCCCTAGAGACAAGACCGATAGCCACCTTGAAAACTCCAACATGCAATACTGCTGACACTGCACATTCTCTGAGGAGGCGAACAGATCTAACCAAGGCTCTTCCCATTGCTGAAAGAGATCTTGCGCCACCGCTGGATGGATACGACATTCATGATCGACTAAGCATTGTTGGCTGAGTTTGTCTGCTGTGACGTTCAGAGAGCCCGCCAGATGTTGAGCAACCAGGGAAATGCCCTGTTTCAGCCATGTCCAGAGGTGCAGAGCCTCCTGACAAAGGGTCCATGACCACACCCTGCCCTGCTCGTTGCGGTACTATATGGCGCTGTGTTGTCCGTGAACACCTACACTACCTTCTATTTGAGAGAGGGAAGAAATTATTTCATTGCTAGTCTGATTGCTTGGAGCTCCATCAGGCTTGATGTAGAGTCCAGGCTCCACCAGAGACCAGATACCTCTAATCTCCGCCTCTCACAGGAGGCCACCCCAACCCAGGAGTGACGCAACTGTCACTACTGTCAGATCTGGTTGGGGAAGGGAGGGGGATCTGCCTCTGACCCAGTTGCAGTTTACTAGCCACTACTGCAGATCTCACGCAGTTCCCTCCGAGATCTGGACAATGTCAGAGAGATTGCTCTGATGCTGTGTCCACTGGAACTACAGGTCACACTAAAAAGCCCGCATATGCCACCTGGTATGTGTCACCAGCAGGATCTAGGAGGCCATGAGGCCCAGCAGCGTCATTCTCACCGGAATCCAGGAACGGGCCTGAAACATCAGTATCATAGCCTGAATATCCTGGACTCACCACTCTGGAGGATAATCCAGAAACTGCAATATCCAGAGAGGGTGTCAGGTGTGTATTTGGAACGTTTATTGTGAACCCCAGTGAATGAAGGAGTTCTGCCTAGTCTGGAGGTGGGAGACAACAGCCTGGGACCAGTCCTCCTTCAACAACCAGTTGCTTGATATAGGGGAAGACTGAAACCCCTGAACTGTGCAGATGAGCTGCAACCACCGCCATCACCTTGGTGAACACCCAAGGGGTGCTGGTAATGCCAAAGGCAGCACGGTGAACTGGAAGTGTTTGTGGCCTCCCGTGAACCGCAAGTAACGCCTGTGGTCCAACGCTACTATCCAGTCTCGTGGGTACAGGGCAGATAACACCTGAGCCAGAGTGAGCATTTTGATCTTTTCCTTTTTGAGAAACAGACGAGGGACCAGAGGTCTAGGATAGGATGGAGGCCCTTGTCCTTTCTGGGCACCAAAAAGTAGCGGGAATAACAACCACAACCTACTTCTGGCACTGGAACCCTGACTCTGTCTCCCTTGGCCAAGAGAGATATAAACTCCTGCCAGATAAGTGCCAATAAATCTTCGGTCATCTGATTGTAGGATGATGGCACGGATGTAGGGGTAGTCTGAAAGGGAGAAGGCCATTCGTACTATTTGCAAAACCCATCTGATGGAATGGATTGCCAGCGGAGCTGGTGATGGTGGATCATGCCTTCAACTGGTCCCTGGTGGGGGATCGTCAGACTAGGAAGATTTGGAGGCAGTGGTCTGCTGGCTCCCTGATTAACAAGGATGGTGAATCCCACGCCCTTGGCCATGCAGAGGCTGGGCAGCGTGCGCAACACAATGGCTGGAGGAAAACGGATGAGGCAGTGCGCTCCTTCTGAAGCCAGGAAAGGGGTGAAAAGCAGATTGATGGGGACAAGGTGCTGCTGCGAGGCCCAAGGTACCTGGCTGTAGCACAAGAGTCCTTGAAACGCTCAAGCGCCGAGTCTTCTTTCTCTATGAAGAGACAGGTGCCATTAAAGGGCATGTCCATAAAATTGGCTGGGACATCCCCTGAAAAGGCAGACATCCTCAACCAGGTGTGGCACCTACAGGCCACTGTCGATTAAACTGCTCTGCCCAGTGAGTCGGTCGTGTCCAGTCCACATCAGATCATGAACTTTGCTGCGTCTCTCCCATCAGCAACTGCGTGGGAGAGAATGGCCTGGGCCTCCTCCGGGACCTGTGCCTTCACTTGCGCAATCATATCCCACAGTGTATGGGAGTAACAGCCCAAAAGACATGCAATGTTCATGGACCGCAATGCCAGGCTGGTGGAAGAAAAACGTTTCTTCCCATGTGTGTCCAGCCTCTTGGATTCCCTATCCGGGGTGCATAAGGTGAAAAGCCTTGGGAAGTGGAGGCTTGGATAACTAAGCTCTCATGCTTGGGGAACCCCGGGTCGCCTGGTGGAGGGCAATGGCAGCAGGGAATTGTCCTGTTCACAGGTGCCCCTGTGCTGGGTTTGGACCAGTTACCCAGCAGGACATCAGTAAGGGCTTCATTAAAGGGCAAAAGGGGTTCAGAATATGAATCCTTGGGCTGGAGCACCTCTGTCAGGAGGTTAGTCCTGACTGCCACCAGAGGCAGCTTGAGGCCCAGGGCCTCGGGCACTCTTTGCACCTCCATTGAGTGGGATGCTCCCTCCTCCATAGCCACAGTAGGGAGAGAAAGCATGCCAGTGTCTAGGGAACTATCCAGACCACTGGCTTCACCCAGGTCCGTACACCAGTCCATAGTGTCTTGGAGTGTCTTTGGTATTCCAAAGGGTCCAGAGACCCCTCCTATTTCTCACCGTCCCCCAACCCATAAGAAAAAGGGTCAGGATCCTACATAGGGGGCAAGGCCCCTGTCGCGTAGCATGATGTCGATCCATCTCCATGTTGAAGATGGCAATGAGGATGGGGAAGATGCTGTATGGGGGCACAGGCTCCGCTGGGAGCATCAGCATCAGAGCCAGTGTCGGGGAAGGTCAAGGTGGTGTGACCCACACAGGTTCAGATCTTGAAGTCCCCCCAGAGCTGAGGCCAAACCCGCCAGCACTGAAACAGAGGGGGACCCTTCTGACCCTGTGGGCCTGAAGGCGTTCCAATGGAGTCGGACTGCCCAAAAAGGAGGCGCATGGCCTCAAAGCTATCTGAGTTGGGCAGGGGTTGCTCAGACTCCCGATCCCTCGTCTCGTCGGCCAACAGATTGGGTGAAGTCAAAGAACATTTGTTCTTCTTTGGCTTCTTCTTGAGCCTCGACTTACCCGATCGTCCCGAGGGCTTGGAATGGGACGTCGATGAGGGGTGATCCACAACCGATCCCGGGACCTTCCTCTCGACCAAGATCAGGACTTATGTGGAGCAGAGGGCCGGGCTGCCAGGAGCTT
Source organism: Pleurodeles waltl (assembly GCF_031143425.1). Taxonomy (NCBI): domain Eukaryota; kingdom Metazoa; phylum Chordata; class Amphibia; order Caudata; family Salamandridae; genus Pleurodeles; species Pleurodeles waltl. The sequence continues at coordinate 478,286,553 of NC_090449.1, read as the reverse complement.
TACAGACCACTCCTAAAAGCCAGAAGCAGATGAGGGGCAGATCCGTTACGGACATCGCCAGATGACAGGATCTGTGGGGCTTGAACTTGGTCTTACCAGAAGACATCCTTGATGCACTAGGAGTGTTCAACAAAAAGTTGAATAAGACCAGTCAAAAAATTACTGAGGGGTAGCTCTTTCTTCGTATCAGGGCTCGCTAGTGCAGCAAGAAAAGAACTGACATCAAGGTGCTGGGTTGGCACCTATTTAGGACCCGCAACATCATATCTGGCGTGGACGATGACAACGACAGACACGAAGCTGATCAACGCCTCTTAACAGCGCGCAAGGGTGCTGCTCAAGAAAAATCTCCAGATTCAGGCTGACGCCTGGGGAGAATTATGAGGAAAGGAATCTGCAATTAGATGTTTGTATCAGATGGATGACCTTCTGCAGAGTTACAATGTGAAAATATTCAGAGAGTATGTACTGACTGAGAGGTTTGAGATCAAGATCGGCTTGAGGTACTACTCTTTTTGCAGATAAGGAATGACATTTTTTTTTAACTTTCTTGCCCCATGGTGGGAGGCACGGGTTCTATGACCCCTTTTTGAAGGAGTTTTTTGTACTTTTCCTGCAAAAGGCTGAGATGTTCCCTGCTGACAGCGTGGGTCCAGAGTAGGATGCTGGGCGGGGGAGAGAAAAGTTCTAGGCAGTGCCCATGGCAAACCAAATCTAACACCCATTGGTCTGATGTGATTTTCTCCCAGCCAGGAAGGAAATGCTGCACGCTCCTCTCAAAAGGCATTGTGTGATTTAGGGGTGGGGCACCTTGAGTCAGTACTTAAAGTGGAGACTACCGTACCAGGGCCACCTCTACCCCTGCTCTTATTGTTCTTTCCTCTCAAGGCATATCTGGGGTACCCTTTGCAGCTTGCTGGTGGAAAGTGTTGCTTCCTGTGGTTATGAGTGGGTGGGATCAGAGGAAGCAGCCTTAAAACCACCTCTAGCCTGTTGTCTCCGAAAGCAGTCCTTGTTGGATGAGGTCTGAATGGGACCCATAGATGTGGCAATGTTGGTGCCATCCTTCTGTTTTTCAATCATCTCATCAACCTGCCATCCGAATGGATGCTCCACACTGAAGGATGGGTTGAGAAGATGCTGTTGTAACTCCAGTTTGAAACCTGAAATACAGAGCCAGGAACAGCGTCTAATAAGGGCGCTGGTACTAACCCCCCAGGAAGCCACGTCCGCGGCATCAAGAGCAGAGCAGATAGTGGAATTGGAGATAGTCTTACCCTCTAGCACTATCTTCTCGCCCTCTTCCTGAATTCCTCAGGGAGGTGCTTGACTAGTTCTTCAATCTCCTCCCACTGTGAACTGTCATACCAAGAGAAGAGGCCCAGAGAGTTGGCTGTCATCCAGTGGGTGGTGGCCCCCACCACTCAAACTTAGAGAAGAGGCCCAGAGAGTTGGCTGTCATCCAGTGGGTGGTGGCCCCGGCCACCCCCTCTTCCCAGCAGCATCAAGTTTATTGCTGTCAAACTTAGGCAGGAGGGTGCATTGTACGTGGCCTGAGTACAGGCACATTGCATGCGGTTTGTAGAACTAGGAAGTGTGGTAGTACATGCTGCCTGATGTAGACTAGGTCGGTAGGAGAGGGATTGTAATTTTTCTAGACAGAATGGTGATGCGACCCTGGCTGTTACTGGCTACTCAAAGGTGTTGGGAGCCTATTTTAACAAGCCCTGTAGCACTGGCAAGAACTCAAGTATTCTTTCCGATTTGAATAGTATCTCCACTTGGAAATCATCTTTCTCATGGAAGACATGCATTTCCATCTTATGAATAGTAGCCACACACTAGAACACCTTGTGGCAAGCCATGTTGTCGTCCAGGGGAATGCCCTCACAGGGTAATAATCCAAATCTGGCTGTCCCAGGGTTGCTGATGTCATAGCTGTCCCAAGGGTCTCACATGTGGGCTTCTGATGAAATGGAGCCTCATAAACATCATCAGGGCAGACCGGGCTACCTGGTCCATATGACGAATGCGGAGATCCTTTTGGTGAGTGTTGAGGTAGGTGTTGGAGATGGAGGAGAGGGTAGTGGAGGAGAAGGAGGTGGAGTGTAGAGGAGAGGAAGGGTGCCTCTGTCCCTATGTTTTTGAGCTTGGGAGCTGAAGGGGGGCTCCCCAAAGCAAGCTCCTTCTTAAATTTAGGTTACCTTTTCTGAGGCAGAGCCTCTGAGGGTTTTGGCAGAGGTAACCGTCTCAACATTTTCCCTGTCTGTGAATGGATGAATGGTCTTTTCTGCCTTGCATCCATTTCCCTTGATGTAACAGGGGGTAAATCTGGTGTAATGCCAATATTCTGAACCTTTATGCTTTTTTTTGTTAACCTTAGATCAGGTCTGGGTCTGAATTCCTCCTTCAGTCCTTTCTTTTGCATCAAAAAGAACAGGGCTAAATCCCTATCCTTTTTTATGGAAATTAACTTCCGCTAAGCACAGGCATGGTTAGTAAGGTATTCACTGCCCTTTAAAGCAAATCCTGATAACGTTAGGAGATTTTCCTGGTGGTACAGTAGGTGTAAGACTTGAACTTGAGTGAATATCCATTCTGAACAGTATTCAAGTCCCATTTTTCTCTTGTTTTATTGTGCCACTCTTGTAGATGATTTGTAATACTTGCCCCGAACTGGACTGACTAAAGGAGAGGAGTGAAGTAAGACACTGCTTTCGGAAGTTTCCTGTGATTGCTAATTTCTGCTGGCCTCCTTTGACTACAAAAGGTATTTCCTGGTGGAGAGGCTGCCAAGGATACTGCTGATGATATTGTGGATACCATAGAAGGTCTTTGAAACTTCTAAGGAAAGTACTTCCTGTTATAGGGTTATAACGTCACCTAGAGGAATGGTGGAAGGAGCATGGCCACACAATTTCCACGCTGTAGAAATGAGAAAATCAGGAGGCGCATATGTTCTAAAGATGAAAGGATCCCAGTCCAGTGCTTTATATGTCTTCTGCAGTCTGGTTGGAGGACATTTTGCAGATGCCAGTGAGGCAAAAACTGCATTGCTGGCTCTAAAAGACCAAGGACTAAAGTCAATAAAGGCCTAAACGATGCCTTGTGATACAGTGTGTCAAATATAATTGACGTCATGTAGGCGTGAGTATAGCAATGTTAAGTTTTGCTGCTCTCCTTATTAATACCTCATTAAATGTATTATTGACATCCACAGGTGAAATTCTTGCTGGTAAAAAGTCAGTCTACATTGGAAAGTAGATTCTGATGGAGGAATGGTCCGGTGTATAAAATAATCATGAAGGGCTGTGGCAACGTCTTCTAGAAGTCCTGTGAGAACTTGATTTCTCACTATGGTGTACTGAGTGTACAAAATAAGAAAACTGTAGTGATTAAATGAAGTTCAAAGGTACATAAAGGAGAGTCAGTCACACTAGGATGGCCAAAAGAGCCCAAAAAGAGTAATAGGGCTACCAGGAGAATACTTATGAAAGAACCGAATGAGTCACAGAAATGTTGTTGGGTCCAGGCAAACAATATTGATTATAATGAAGGACCTTGATAAGTTCTGTAGTTTAAACGCTGTGGCCAACTCCAAGTTGCTTTGACTCAGGTTGGGACTTATCAAGGTCCTTTGTTATAATCAATATTGCTTGCCTGACCTCTTTGAACTTCCCTACGGTGTTAGACACACGGACTTTATCAACATATTTTTTAGCCTAGAGAAAGTCACATGTGTGACGAAAAACACATTTGCTGTCGTTATATTCACGTTTGGATTTTGAATGAATGGACTTTTTCACCAGGCAATAAAGAACTCGCTCTGTTTCTCATTTGGAAACTCTGTTATTTCTATTGACTGACTTAGAGCACTGTGGTGTTTTCTTGTTTTATAAGTTAGCACAGTGTAAGGCCCTTGGTACACTCTTATGCCTTCTGGAAGGTGGGCATAATTTCACCATTCAGCACCACCCATATTTTCTGCATTCTAACTACTCGCTTGCTTGTTTACATGTGTGCTACTTTCGTAGAGGTGCAATCATGAATACCACTAATACCACCATTTCAAAATAATGGTGTCTTGAGCACTTCGAAGGAGAATGAAACCTCCTACAAAGATCTAAGTCTAGTGCTTGATATTCACCTTAAGAATAGAGTCTCCTTAAGTGCAGGCTGAGGAGGCACGGCTGTTACTAGAGGGACCACAAATTATTTCCATCCTGTAGTGATGTTAAAAGTAGTAGAGTAGCAGATGGTGCTGGTGGAAAACATGGAGAAATTGTTCTCCGTGTGGAAGGTCACTCTGAACACAGGTCTGTCTTTCGTGGGAGAGTACATTTTAGAATTACTCAGAATAACTGATCCAAAGGCACTCATTTAGAAGTGACAGAGCCAATCTAGTGAAAGCCTCAATGCCGAAGCATATCAGGAAGGTGGTCTTGGCTCTGATGCTGGTGGTCTTGAAGTTGATGGACAGGGTTCCTTAGGTGTTGATGTCGAGAGATGGGATACCGATCTCAAAGGTGATCAACGTTGAAGGATGTTTCAAATTCATGGGTATTACATGTCTCAACAGCATGCTGACACAGTACCTGGTCTGGACTTCAAACAGGAAAGCTGTCTTCTATATTTTCTTCTACGCTACTTATATCTACCTCTTGGGTAGTCGCTCAAGCGTGAAGAGGGCGTTGAGGTAGATGGTGAAAGCTCTTTGTACCCCTGGGAAAGTCCTAAAGCTGCTTCCTGAAGTCTCTGCTGCAAGATATGCAGCCAGATCTGCCTGTCTTTCAGGATCCATTGGGACACTTTTTTTTCTTTGTCTGTAGTCTTTAGAGAGGGGATCCACTAGCAGCCATATAATACAGAGGTCACATGGGTCTGAATGGGATTTTCCTGCCACAAGCAGGGCACTTCAGAAAAAGTGAAGGCTTTCTGATTGGAAAATAGAAGATTCTAGTCAGAAAACAGTTCTTGTCCTAAGGGTCGCCAAGTGAGATGGATTAAATCAGGTTTCAAAGGATTGTTGAAAACAAAAAGCAAAAAAAGGCTGAGCTCAGTGCTCCAGCTTCGTATTGGCAAGAACCGGAAAAATGAACTGACCTAACTGATTCCTCTGGGGCATGATGAGACACAGGCGGAAAGATGAGGCTCTGAAAGGCAGAGTGCCAGTTTTTTAAAAGTTGCCTGTGTAGCCCACCGGCTAGCATTGTCCTGCATTCCATTTATTTTTTCATTGCTGAAAAAACGTTTGAGTGTGATATTTGCTAGTCATATGCAAAAACTGCATATGTATCCCCCACATGGGGTGGACAATTCTGTGCTTATAACTATTGATGAGGATTGCCTGGAAGACAACTCCACATCAAACAGTTATCTCCCAAGTCAAGGACAGAAAAGGTAAGACAAGAGAACCAATCTTCATTCTACTCAGGGAGAGATAATGGGAATCATCAATAAACTAGTTAAGAGGGCAGTCCAAATGGTCTAAAGGTATGCATTATGCATTGTCTCTCAACTTAACTGAAGGCACGTGTGATGAATATCTGATGACAGGTTTGTTCAAAAGCTAGCAGGCAGCCCCAACCATGCTCACCATGTTGCCTTATAAACTATGACTTAAGACCTGTGGCACAGGTGTATTAGCTGTAATGAGTGCCCTCTCTGGGATGAAAATCTGCCTGCCAGTTACTCTCCTTGCTTGGGAGAATTGCATTTAAGCTTCTATTGCAGCTTTTCAATAACGGGGCTGCACAGAAAGCGTCAATTACTTGATGACCATTCTGCCTGAAAGTAAGTCACCAAGGGTAATAATGTGAAAGTAGGATGTTGACCCAGTTAACGCACGAGGAACAGGCTCATGTTGTTAGAGCTGATGTTGTATAAGGAAAGATTTGATCCTGCACCGGAGACTGATACCAGACAGTCTGAGATTTCATCTCTTTGACTGTGTAGCAGGGATCAACAGAGAATCACAAAGGCTTTTGCATGTTTTGCTTTCTTTCCTGTGATCAAGTGAAATATTTGTTTATGTGACAGAAGAGGCACTTTTTCCTCACTGGGTTATTAAAGGAAAACAAGAGGTTCATCTGATTCAAAAACGTTTCCATTCTTGTACAGAATTATTTCAGTCAGATTTGGTGGTGGGCCTGACCTAGAGAAGGCTAAGCCTATATCAACTGGTGATCAAAATCTCAATAGATCCCAGGGTTAAAGGGTAATGGGTTTCCCAATCAAGATTTTTAACTAAGGGCATAGATGTTCTCACAGGGGCCTTGGGTGATGGGCTTTTAGTGTTCGTATGATTTCTATATGAAGAGATGTTTGGGACATGTGATGATGTTACAAACCTGAATGTGACATTCTTAAATGAAACTTGGCCCATAAGAGAATGGGTGGGAATCCTTGCACCTCCTGCTATTGGGATCTGAGGTTCCTGCATCATATACTCGAATACTCGAGCACCAGCACCAAGTCCTCGGATGACCTGTGAGACAAAAAACAACTGTAGTTACCATCGCAAAGAAGAGATGCCACACCTAGAATACATTTGGCATACTCCCAACTGTGATTAGTGTGTGAAAGCACAATGCCAAAGATCAGTACTCCAAATTATTATCTTTAGCAATAAATGGTCAACAATCAAAGATGCAAGTAATTACTAATGAAAGAGGAAGAAGCACCACCTACAAAATGAAATATCTTATCTGTTAATAACAGTACTATTCCCCAAAAGGCTTTGATTACTACTGCTGGTTTTCCAGTGGATGTATACTGGAGTTACCATCCTTAGGAAACCAATAGTTGTCAGATATGGCTAGGTGCACCATTGTTATGAGATTTCACAATTCTTTCAAATGAATTTTTTCTTTATGCTTTCTCTTCAGAGCGCTACCTAGTGTATTATCCACCCATAACTCAGGTTAGAATGTATGGATTGTATCAATAAATGAAATGAGGACTAAGGTGTGCACATTTTAATAAGGACACTTTTGCAAAAAATGTATAATTCTTGTTTTCATTATTTCATATATATTCCAGCAGCAAGCAAGCACAATTGCCATAACCGTTTATTCTTGTCTTCCTATATTTTCATTATTCTTCTCCTAACTTTATAAGCTTTTAAGTACAGAAACCCTCATCAAATGTTTTAAATCTAGGACATTTATGTCTAAAACAATTAAAACATGGTGTAAACCTTTGAACCTAAAGCAGAACAGAATTTGAAATAGCTTTAATATTATTTTGTCCCTAAATAACTAAATAATGACATGCAATTTAACTTCCACAATATTTTAAAGTTCAAAGAATCCAGATTGGGTTACATCCGACGATAGAGCTAAGAGTCTCTTAAAAAAAAATCAAGACAATGGGCCTGATTACAGCCTTGGCAGATGGGATACTCCGTCACAAACACAACTAATATCCCGTCCGCCAAATTATAAGCCCCATTATATCCTGTGGAACTTATAAAACGGCAGGCGGGTTATACATCATGTTTGTGACGGAGTATCCCATCCACCAAGGTCATAATCAGGCCCTATGTGTTAAGGAATGGCATCAACTACTCCATACATTTTTGTTTGAACTTATAATATTGCCATAAAACAATTGTCACAATCTTTAATTCAATTAAACCTACAGACACAAATACTTAAGACTCAACAGCAAAGACAAAGTGAGACAGAGTAACTATCCACATGCCTTGAGAAACTGACAGATAAAATGGAAAGGATATTATTATTTATAAAAAAACAAAAAAAAAAAAATAAGTGCGTTGACAAGACAGGAACAAACCTCAAACGACTCCAGCAGCAACAAAGACGAGTAAAATGAAAGCACGCAAGGTACAAACTGAGTTCAGAAGACAACTAGTACATTTCTAAACAAAAAAAACCATGCAACCTTTTCTAAGAAGCTATATTATCTGGGGAAAGAAAAAACAAGAGTGTAAAGGAAGGGAAAGACAACTGGGCATTAAGGAGTCAGAACAAAGTTTAACATTAACCATTCTGACACAACAAATAACCGATATTGAAACAAAGCGTAACAGAAGGGGACTTGATTTCCTGCCACTCCTATACGAATTGCCATGATACCAATGTTTAATTATTCAAATTCATGTAAAAGTTGAACAACTACCTCAAACACAAAAAAAGAACTATTGCAATACTGTTAGGTCTGACCAAAATCCACATTCTCTTCCTAGGTAATAAATAAAACTGTTTATCACATGAAGAACGGGTCTTGAAGGGTTTAGAAGAATTACCATTCATAAAAAAGATGAAGAATTAGAACATTTTAATGAATGAAGGGATGAGATCTAACAAATTATTGGAAACTGAAACAGAGAATCAAAGAACCTTTGAGTGCTTTTCATCCCTAGGTAATTCATCAATGCTCTTAGCTTTGTAGGTGATTCCTTAGACAGAATTCCAATTGTTGCTCTTATCAGAATGTTATTTTCGCTACTGCCCACCAACCACACCGAGTCAGGATCACATTAATGCTGACAGTGTCTGTGTTTATAATGAATGCCATTTTATTAACTTAAAACAAGCTCTGACTAAGAGCTCTAGACACTTAAATGAGGCACCACTGCACAGAAAAGAATATAGAGAGACTAGGCTCCTGAGAAGGTCTGAATTCAGTGCTAATCCTTGGTCAGATTTAGAGCCTAATGACTCTAGAGATATTTTATAATTTGTACTAGCAACCATCCAGGTTAGGTGACTTGAACAACCACAATAAGTGATTTTCCCAGCTTATTTGGTAAACAGCTATAAAGCAATTGTAAGCCCATGCTATTAGCTCATCATTTGTTCACTGGTGATGCCAGAAAATATATGCATTGCAGATTGCTTGGTTTTTTAGAGGGGTTGCCACGGTTTCACTGGACCTATTTAAACATGGTTCGGACATCTTTTGTCCCATGCTAACTCGAGATCTGAGTGTTACATTTAGTGAGCTCTTTCTGCCCCAATCTTCCCTTCAGTCCATTATTGTACTATTTTCAAGAAGGGGAGAGAGGTGATTCATTCAGCATTTTATCTACTATCTTACGTATAAACTACTCTGTTAAATTATTGGGCAGATTACTTCTAGGAAGATAATGGAGCTGGGCCAAAGAAAAGGCTAAGTAATTTGATGTGCTATTTGGGTTTAAGAAAGAGTGAGACAGGAGCGAAAAGGTTTGAACCTTTCTGCCATTACTGCAAAAAGTATGAAGACAAAATAAGGAGAAGTAGGTCTTGCTTTTATGGATTTAGCACTGGCTTTTGAATCAGTCAAAACTGTTGAACATCGTATCGTAGAACAGTGCTTAATTTGTAAAATAATAAGTGTCAGGGCCCTCTCTAGGAGGCCTTTGCAGCTTGCACCGTCTATTGCCCCTAAAAGCACTGCTGATGACAGTACCAACATAACTACTAACCATCACACTCCTACAAGTATGACACTTCAGACGTTTCCAGGCCTCCAAAGCTATTAGAATGGTTTTCGCAGCAGGTACCCATTATTTTTAATGTGCATTGAATTAATAAAATCGGTTGTATGTTCATCTCTAAAGCAGACAAACAGTGCCACCACATGAAACACTGCCATAAGTGCTGGTGTTGACAATTAAGTGGTAGGGCTGAGCACCAGAAACCCACTGTCTCAAATTAAGCACTGGCTGAAATCAGTCCATTCCATTACACTTTGCAGTATTTGTCAAATATGACTATTCTGTTGAATCTACTGAACTTTTTAAACTTATTTTTAAACGTATTTTATCAAGAGTGTGTATTTAACAAGGCAAAAACTCAGATTAACATGGCAATATTGCGTGTTCAGCTAGGCTCATTATTCAGTCTTCAGCACAGGACGTAGTGTCCTTGGCCAGATCTCACCTGCATCCATCCCCTCAACTGCCTAGGGGGGCTGGGACGCAGTCGGTGTGCAACAGCATTATTTGGACCAGGTTACAGGAGTCAGTGTCCTCAGTCATTGTTCCCACGTCAGCAGGTGGGTTAGGGAACCTGTGCCATCTTGGCTAAACCTTGCTTTCAATTGAGCCGGCCACTGCAGCTTGGCCGCCAGGTAGTAAAGCTCAAAATCAGGGGCCACCACCTTTGGGTGGCAGCTGTAGTTTGGACAGAACCACCCTACGGCATGATGAGTGCCAAAATGAGTTTGCATTTTATCCAGATCATTAAAGAAGATCATCTTCAAGACAGTGATGAGGCCCGGCAGGGAGAGAGGGTGTTGGACTTGGCCCTTTATGCTGGGTCATTCCCAGAGATTTTGCATTCTCTCTTTCATTTTTGCTGAATTTGTTTTTGTTGACCTTAGGACTCTGTTTACTTTACCACTCCTAACCAGTGCTACAGTGCTTCTGCTCTATTCTCTAAAGATGTTAGAGTGACTTAAACCCATTGGAATATTCAATTCACTTGTAAGTACCTAGTAAATTGGCACTATATGTGCCAGGGCATGTACATTAAATGCTACTGGTGCGTCTATAGCACTGATTGTGCCACCCAATTAAGTAGCCCTTCAAACATGTCTCAGGCCTGCCATTGCATCCTGTGTGTGTGCACTTTTACACTGCCAGTTCGACCTGGCAGAATAAACATTCTGCCAGAATCAAACCTTCATTTTAAAAACATCTACCCCTAGGCTAGGTCCTGGACAGCCCAGAGGGCAGGGTGCAATGTAATTAAAAAGCAGGGAATGTACGTTTAAGTTTTAAATGTTCTGGTAGTGAAAAACTCTACATTTGTTTTTCGCTATTGCAAGGCCTCTCTCATTAGGTCATGAGTAAAAGACCCCAAGTTTTTAGCCACTGGTACCACTTGGGGGCCTGAGTTCTAACATGATTTTCTTGCAGAAAAGTATGTGTTAGCAAGTCATCACTCTTTGCCTTTTGTCTGATATTACAGGATTAGCAACCATAGCTGAAAAAAATAATGGTTTTCATATTTTGATAAATAGCAGACAAATTCATCATAATATGTGGAAAAGTAAATATAATTTCACTAGATTCGTCAAATTCAATATAATTTAAAACGAAATATGATTATGAATTGTAATAATAACTATATAGTCCTTAAAAAAATAATAAAACGTCATTCTATTACTCATATTTTGATATAGATTATATGCATATCTTTCACTGTTTAACTGTTCCTCTATTTCATGCAACTTCATTATGTCGCATACTATGCCTTGAGATGCCTTTTGTTTGCTGTGGAGAGACTAATGAGATCATGTGGCCCACCAAATGGGTTTATCAGCTTTGAACCAGACTTACAGGTCTCGTAACAGTATCTTTGTCTTTTTCAATTTGTGACTTATGTAGGTCTGCGTAAGTAAGATTTGGTCTGTCGTTAAGAACCATTTCCCTTATTTGACCCAAAAAGGCACTTCTGTGTTCAGCCATCATATATTTTTGTTGTACCACCCGGAGTCTGTATGTCAATCAATCAATAGTTTATTCGGTCCAGATTTGGACCATTTGAAAAGTTAGAAGTGATCATACATACAAAAAAAATAAAAGCCATGAGCCATCACTTAGTATAGAAAACATTAGGCAGTTAATACAGAAAGAAAAAATTCATAAAATTACATAAAAAGTTTCAAAAATAATTAAGACAAGACTCTCAAAATAATCTCTGGATCTTACCCTATGCAAAAGGCTAAGTGCTAAAATAATGCTAACCAATTGTTAAAAACATGAAAATCATTCTAAAACAGGTTTGTGTATAAAATAAGGCATAAAAACTGCATATAGTAGCTCCTATTGGGAAAGGCTAGAGGTCAACCAATGGAAAATAATGCCATAAGTTACTCAGTTCTATTAAATAAGTTGATCAGATAAATTGCAACTTGCGGTTTATAAAATTATATGTGGTGAGGAACTATGAGTCGCTTCAATTGGGGTAACCCACTAGCCATCATGCGTGGGGCTACAGTCTTTAGGTCATACTAATCATTTTATTTAAAATTCCAGATTAATATGACAGGGTGCTAGTTTGCTAACTTCTAGACCGTTCTTCGACCGATGGGTTAAGATCTGTAGTAATCCTACTGCAGATTTTCCATGCTGCCGCCAAATATTTGGAAACAGAGCTCACTATCAGCATGGAAGTGTCATATTTGCATATTCTATATACACTGTTTCGGTTTTGTGATGGCAGTGTTTTACACAGAGGGATAATCCACTTCCCACGAGGGCATTTGTACAGAGGACAGAAAAATAGGACATGCTCAGAAGTTTCCTTGCATAGATGGCAGTTTATGCATTTGTCAGATAAAGAACTATTGGTTGACCAGCAAGCTGTGAAGCTGTTGACTGCCAATGTTCCGTATCTGAACTGGAGTAATAAGGAACGAGCACGGGCTGGCATAGGGAGATCCAGGAAGCTTTCAGGCAGAGGTTCATGCTTAACCAGCAGGAACTCTGCTGTCAACCGACCCAACCCAATTGAGCCGAGAGATTCCTCATGGATCTTTTCCCAATAACGGTCTTTGATCAGGCGTTTAGCATTACCAGGGATCATCTCGGGATTCTCCCAATACTGGGCTAGGTTCAGTTTAACCCAAGCCACCCTCATCTCCCTAAGCCACCGTACTTTTTCCCATCCATAGCAAGGTGGCAAAAGTTCTTTAACTGCTAATCTGAAGGGTTCGAGTTCCTCCGTTTTCCATAATCTGACCCAGTACAGAAGTGGTCTTAGGTATGCTGTGTCCTTAATACTATTTAGACCCAGGTCCAGTCTTAGGGGGAGCATTGGCGTGCCCTTCCCCAGTCTGGATATGTGTCTGAGGAAATTATTTTCTTTAATTTGAAGAGTGTCCAATTGTCTGTGAAATCCCCAAAGTTCCGCTCCATATAAGGCCGCGGCACGAATTTGGTCTTTGTAGATTTCAGAGATGAGGGTCAGAGGGGGACTTATTGCAGTGCTAGCCTTACGTCCTATCACTCCACATCTTTGGCTAATTGTTAGTGCCCCTTTCCTTATAGCTGGATCCCAGCTGCCCTTATCAGATAGTCTAATACCCAAATAATCGTATTCCATTACCCTCTCCAAATGAATTGAATCCATCCTAATGTTTGCTCTAAGCTTCTTATTCGGGGCACTGTATATCATGAGTTTAGTTTTCTTAAGATTTATGTCTAACCCGTGATCTCTGCAAAAAACACCGAACTGGTTGACCAGATTCTGAATTCCCATGGATGATTTAGACAAAAGGATAGTGTCATCTGCATAAAGTAGGCATGGTACTTTGGTCCCGGCCAGCTTTGGGGAATCATTAGTGCAGTTTGCTAAATACTTAATACAATTATTTATGTATAGAAGAAAAAGGGTGGGGGCCAAAACACACCCCTGCCTGACTCCCCTCTCAATAGCCACTGCTTCTGTTAGGTCACCATTCTTGCCACTCCTGATTTGAGCATAAGTATTCTCATGTAGTCGGATAATGAGTTTCAGGAGGCCATGTGGGACACCCATATTAGCTAGTGTCAGCCATAGCTGATTTCTGGGGACCAAATCAAACACGGCTCTAAGGTCGATAAAAACTACGAAAAGGTTACCTCCGCCTACTTCTACAGTCTTCCATTTTAATGTTAAAAATCTTAGCACCTGATCTATGGTACTAACTGCGGGCCTAAACCCTGCTTGCAAATCAGAAATGGCATTAGTTTCCAGAATCCATTCTTCTAAACGAGACAAAATTTGCTTAGCAAAAAGTTTTTGGAAGTTGTCAAGTAAGGAGATTGGACGGTAGTTAACAGGGTTAGAGGGGTTACCTTTCTTAAAGATGGGGACTATCTCTGCTCCCATCCAGGAGCTCGGGACAGGTGCTCCTGCAGTTACCGCATTGGAAATGAGGTTCAGATATGGGGCCCATATATCTGGGTTTGTCTTATATAAATCGCCAGGTATTTTATCAAGGCCGGGGGCCTTTCCCCATTTCAGTGACGCGATCGCAGCCTTGGTTTCTGCCAGGGTAAATTCAATTTTGGGACTCTCAGTAATCATGGTATGGGTCAGTTCCCTAGAAGTAACACCAGTAATCCCAGAATATAATCAGGAAAAGTGATCTGTCCACTCTACAGGGAGTATTGAAGCACCGGGCGAACAATTGGATTCTTCGCTGGCATCAGCCACTATTTTCAAAAATTTCGAGGTGTCGTTTATTTTAGCAGACTCCAGGAGGGAAACCCATCTAGATTCATCCCATGTCCTACGGGCTCTACTTTGTTCCTGTCTGTAATCTTTCCTGGCTTCCCTTATATGGTCTGATTGGCCTCCTCTTAAAGCTCTCAGGAGTTTGTGTTGTGCTTCCCTACATGCAGCGTTGAACCACCTTGCGTTACACTTCTTTTTAACTTCTTTTGCAGACTCTTTAGTGAAAAGATTTTTTAGAGAGTTAAAAAATTGCGTGTGGGCTGCTATAAGCACACCACTGTCTTCTAAAGGCTGAGATATACGATCCATGTGATCAGCCAGTTGCCTGAACACAGATACCAAGGTGGCTATGTCGGTGCTCAGGGATTCCCATCTAACATTTCATCTATTGTTGGACAATACAAGCAGTTGTTCGTGGGTCTTGGAACAAGAGACTTCAAGTAGGGGTAATAGGTTCCTAAGAAATAAAATCAATGGTTCGTGATCACTTTCCTCATGTTCTACAATGTTCATGTCAACCATATAGCCCCACAGGCGGATATCAAGCAAAATATAGTCTATCTGGCTCTTCTGTGTCCCGCGCCTGAATGTAGGGTGAAGATTGGGATCCGAGCGGGAACGCCCATTGCAAGCCCGCAAGCCATGTGCCAGTGTAATATCCACAACCTGATGTGTTAATCTATTTGTTTTTGGTCTTTTGCTAGATACCAGTTGAGGGATACCCCAGTAGGCGTCTTCATCTTTATATAGTTCCTGGGCCAGCGAGTAGGGTTCAAAAGTGACATTAAAATCTCCAGCAATAAGAATAAAGTGGGAAGGTGATTTACAAGAAAGAAAGCTGTCCAAAATAGTCAATGTGTCGGACTCATATTTACTGCCCAGGCTCCTGTTATAGATATTAATTATTAGAAGTGGTTTCTCGCTAAGGGATGGTATTGATAACCCCATTAAATCAGGGCAGCCCAAGTCAATTGTTTCAATCCGACATTTGAAGGAACAACTGAGCCATATAAGTAGCCCACCTGAGGGTCTCTCTGAATTCACCTTAGTTGCTGGGACCCAGTAACTTTTGTAGCCAATTCTGTATTTGGGCTCCAGTGCCCATGTTTCTTGGAAAAGGCATATTTTATGTTTGTCTATGAATTTGCCCCATTCAGGGTTGTTCATTTTATTCTCCAACCCTGCAATATTCCAGCTAAGGATGGTGTCTAGGCCATCGATTATGTCTTGGGGAGCTTCAACCGTAGGGTTCTCTCTTGCAAATGGAATACCGTGGGGAAGTTTTATACCCTTTTCAG
Source organism: Pleurodeles waltl (assembly GCF_031143425.1). Lineage (NCBI taxonomy): Eukaryota > Metazoa > Chordata > Amphibia > Caudata > Salamandridae > Pleurodeles > Pleurodeles waltl. The sequence goes on along the minus strand of NC_090449.1, from coordinate 478,271,078 downwards.
TTGTGTCTATACCAGCCGTATTTGGGTTTCCCACTACAGTATTTCCCAAAATATTTCTTGCCCCGTCTAGATCGGGGGATGACGTGTGCAGTTCGGGTGTCTGAGATAGTGGTGGATATCCAAGTTTACTGAGGACTACTAAATCTATGGTTAGGTTAGTCTCAAACGCCTTGCGCTCCTTATTAGCACCCCCAATACAGATTTCAGAACTCCGGGCACAGGGGGAAGGCCAGATGCTAGTTTCCGTCTTAGAAGGATCTAGCTGGGCAAGTGTAGAAATTGGTGTAGGGTCTCTGGTATCTGCAGTGGGGGTTTGTTCAACCTCGGGCTTACCTTGCCCTATTGCATGAGTTTTTTTATTTCTGACTATAGAGTGCTTTTTATCCCAGTTATTTGAACCCTGAGGCTGAGATGAACTGTACTTAGTGCTGTCTTTTAGTCAATCAATTTCAGAAAGCGAGGGCGAGAAAGGGCTGGGTCTTGATTGAGAATCAGGCTGCATCTGTGCCCTGATGGGACCTCTGTCTGTATGTCTTTGCTGACTGTTACCTCTATCGCTTGATCGACCGGAATTCATCCAAACAGTTTAACATCTGACAGTTGAACTGAAAAGCATGTTTTGATGAAGTTGTGGTGTATCTCTGGAAGATTCACTGCAAGTAATGTCATTTCAGCATAGTGTACAGAAAGATATCTAGCGTAGTTCATCTTGTCATTCGCAAAACACCATGGGACCATAGAGCGTATGGCGGTAGGATGTAAATGCTAATTTCCTTCTGGAGCAGCACGCAGCAGAGCTAGCAAGACATTTTCCAGAATAGCCACATACGACATCCAAAATGCAGAGAGATCTCCATTGTCATGACAAAGATTTCCAGGAATACATCCCAAAGCTGTTTTAAGGAGTAGACTGTCTGAATGTTCTCTTTGTAATTCTTCTCCACCCAAGGGATAAATTCCAACTAAGCCAGTCTCAACAAAGCTTCATGCACGCACTTGTGTACTTGAACTGCACGACTGTACATACACACTTCTAGTACTGATGATATTGATCCTTCTGCTATCATGTCTGCGTCAATGCAACGTTCGTAAAGGCCAACGTCTTGAAAGCATTTTCCAAGAATGGACATGACATTGCCAATAGTGTGAAAGGTATCCATTCGAAGAATGATTCTGTTGTACGTTGCTTTATGCTTCCACATGATCTGAGTTGCTTTTACATAGAGAGCTTGATCCATGACCATTACAATGTTTGCCCTTATCAGCTCTGAGTGTTTTTAAAATTTCAGAAACAGTTGCCAACTCAGTTGCAGGGACATTAATGTTGGGCAAGTACCCATTCGAATCCTAACTAGGTCTCTAGTACTGATGTTAAATCCTGTCCAAATGGGCGAGGATCGCTTCTTGCCTTGTAACAACCCAGATTATGTTCTTATTTTGTGCAAGCTTCAATTGGGCAACACTTTCCGGTATGACTTTGGTAATTGTCATCAATGGAAAGGCCCAACTTGTTCACCAGAAACATACACGAACAATTCTTCAGTACTTGTGGTATTCAATGGTCTTTGCTTTTGTTTCTGAGTGCTTAGCAGAGGAGCTTTAATAGGTTGTGGCCCAAACAACTTGGGCTTCACAGCTATAGTTGACTCTATGAGTTATACCCATCCCAGTAAGAGTCTCTTCTAGCCTATCAATGTTATCCCATGCTAAGTTAGTGAAGACATGAGGCTGAATGTCAGCTGGAAAAATAATTTGCTGATTTAAGTTAGCAGCAGGCTTCTGAAGACACAAGGCAGTATAATTTTCTTCCAGTAGTGAGTATGAAATCCCATGACCAAGTCTGTTTAGAGTGCGAATGATTTCAACATTGCCTGTCAGCGTTTCTACGGCGTATGGGAGCAACAACTGCTTGCGGGGTTTCTGCCTGCCATTTGTGACTGCATACATAATGTCCTGACTGAATGATTGCATAAGTAAGGCTACCCTTTTGGGCAGCTTTGTGTTTTCAGGATCTCCAGTCATAAGTTCTTATAGAAACCGTTTAGGGTAATCAGGCACTGTAAATTAATCTTATCAACGTCTGATGGATGACATGGCCCTGGTGTTGATGTCAAGTTTGTTTTAATCACAGATCTTACGTGCAATGATGTTTGATCAATGATCTTGTTCTTGTCTGTTGCCTTAACCTTTAAAACTGATATTCTCTTTTCAAACTCTGGTTTTCTCTTACAACCTCTTGTAGCATGACATTATCAGGTTGGGCCAATAATTTTCCTTGGTTGTCTGGGAATATGTGGAGGCTGTCGCTGAACTTGGTCCAATTTTCTTCAAATATGCTTCTTGGTTGATTCGTCTATTCCCTGTATTTTTCTGCGTTTCATGAGGGTTTCAAGCCTTTCAGAAAGAGTTGTCACACGTATTACCTCTTTGTTAGGAATAATCACAGATTTAATGTATTGAAATAGTTCATCATATGCTTCATCTCTCCTATTTTTGTAGTGATCATCAGTTTGAAATCTAGATGCATGATCTTCCCCCTTTGCTGAAACCCTTGCATAGTTCCTATAACAAGATGCATGATAATTAGCTTCTACAGCCACTATGTCCTTACTACAAACTGCTAAGATCTTTGAATCACAAGTAATGGTTGCACACTCTCGAAGCCTTTTGTCAACTCTAAGCTCCATGGCCTTGATTAATTTCTCACGCATTGATTTTCCCTTGTAGCATTTTATCTTTCCACAAAATATACATTCTTCAGCATACATGTTTAACTTTAATGATGGTCTTCTCTTTAAGCATTTACTTGTGCACTCACTCATCCCAGCATCATCATTGACGCTTGTTTCAGCTTTTCGATTAATAGTTTGTAAATCCCTCTTCATAGTAAACAGGCTCCTGCACTTCCTGTGGTAAAATACTTGAGGAACCATGTTGCTTTGCACATTTCACACAATGTCTAACAGTAGAATGTGATTCTTTATTTGAGTTGCCTCTAACAAAGTTTTCCATGATGAGTAGTCCTGCAAGCTTGTCAGCGTAACTCCAATTTGGATATTTGACCATAAATGAATTATACACTGAGGATCAGAGGGACAGGATGTGCTTAGTTCAGTCTTCTTCATGATACTACAGAGTCATTCACCACCAGCTCTGGAAAAATAAATTATTTTTAAGAATGTATACATTTTACTCGGTGTACCTAACATAACCATACTTACTTTTATAAATATTCTCAATTTATATAATCAAATTCACTATTGTTGTAATTTTTAATAATAAAATTCATAATAATAAGAATTATGAAACAAATGTCCATTTACATCAGGGTATCTTGGGAGTGGAGTGGTAATTCACAAAAGGCAATGAGTTATGACTTGCAATCATATATTTCCATCTGCTGGAGTCCATACACCTTGCTGATAAATCATATTAGAACCCATTCCCCCAAGTGGTACCAATAACATGATTGGAGTTGCCTTTTTGCATTTTATAAGTGTAATTTCCAAATGGGAAGAGTTAACCAGTTCACGTTTGGTATCTCTGGAATCATAATTTAAAATTGTAATTTATGGTGAACTCAGATTTTGAACTGCAATTCTGAAAATGCCACTTTTAGAAAGTTGGCATTTTCTTGCCTTAGCCATTTTGTGCCTGCAGCCTGTGACTGGGTGTGGTTGACAGTTGGGCTTTATGTATTCCTCCTAGACAGCCACACACAATGGGGGAGCTTAGGCGGGGCTGGATGGGCCATCACTGGCAGGATGGGTGGGAGGAGCTTGTCCTAGCCCCAATTACACTTAAAGGGCTGCATACCCCTGCAATAGGTCTGGGCCCAGGAAGGCAGGGCATTTGTGCACTTCAAAGACATGCCTCTAGAAGCTTCTCCCCACTTCAAAGACACAACTGTGAATAAATACTAGAGCTTAGACATCAAGTCTTAAGGACACTTCTGTACCTGTGGTTGCTCTGCCAGGAAGAAGGACTGCTGTGCTGAAAGGACTGCCACTCTGTTGGACTGCTGTTCTAAAGGAACTGCTACCCTGCTGACCTGCTGCCATCTAGACTGGGGAAGGAGAACTGGACCTGCAACTTCATCTTGAACCCAGGACCCCAAAGTGACTCCTAAGGCTAGTCTGCTGGCCTCCTAATCTGTGCCTCAGGGATGTAAAAGGTTTCCCAACATCCTGAACCAGCCCCTGGACCCAGCTACAGCGCAGTCCTGACCCCCAAGTGGTGCTTCTCAGGTCCTAGACATTGGTGTGGCTCGCAGGGAACTAAAAATCAAGCTTTTGGGCCCTTTCTGAGTGCAACCCAGCCCATTTGCACTGAGACCACACCATTCACACCTGAAATCAGGGCAAAGTGCTGGCAGTCCATCTCTTTGTACTGCAGCATCGACCTCCCACGTGGGACTCTGAACGAGAAGCTCCAGCCCTCCCGTCCACAGTGCCTAGCTGGCTCTTCGTGCCACATCGACAGCCTGCTGTGATGCTCTCGTTGCCCCTTGCTGCCCACTGAAATGCAAACGGGACTCTTGACGCAAAACTTGAGAAGGACTAATCTGAGACTGTATCTGACCCACGCTCCATCGCAGTCAGCCCAAACATTTGACTTTGACTCAGTCCAGCACGACCAGATCAAGTCAGGCTCTCACCTGTATTCTTTTTGCAGGAGTGAAATGAGTTGTGAAGAATGCTCCCAACTTCCCTGCTGGACAAGAAGACCTAACCAAGTCAAAGTCTGACTTAACCCACTGGGAAAAGGAGATGGGAGAAGACAAGCTGTCTCCACTCTAGAATGCTACTTTTCTATGGCCTCTGAATTCTTGTGCTCTCCTCCTGAAACCAAACAACACCAAAACTTTGATGTGACATCTACTACCTATGCTGACTCGAAATGTAAGATAAGTACCTGACAAATCTTCTCCTTCGTCTACATACAATATTGAGTGCCAAAAATTGCTGCTCTCCTGTAACACAAAAAGACAGTATGTGTGTTACTAGAAAAAAACTAAAACTGCTTATTGTCAGTTAGAAAAGGATGCATACCTAAACTGCTCAGTGGTTGATGTGCTTTAAGCTAGACGTTCAGTAGAAAGAAACAAACAGATCTACAAATCAGTAGATAAGATGCATACACTTGTGCATTAAATTTCATAACAAACAGCCTAATAATGACTATAACGTTCAAGCCCAAGTACATACACCCACCGGATAGTGTTGTATATGAAGTTCAGCAAATCAATAATTTTCAAAGAGTTCTGTAAAACGTCTTGAACATTATGTACATTGATAGTTAATATGTCTTTTTAATTTCAGAACAACATCTCTGAACAAAAGATGTTTAAGTACAAATACAAATCAGATAAGTATTAGTTCATACATTGCACTTGCTGGTGCGCTACCCCAAGAAGAACAGTGCCGGTTTTAATTGTTGTCTCTTTCCTTAAGTTGCAGTGAGCAGGAAGAATCCTCCATGCAGCACATAAACCCAACACGACCCGACACCAAACAACAGAATGGACGTGACAATCCCTGGAGTGCCAGAAAGTCAGGAACACAGAAGACCTTCACATGGATGCAACCAGGAGAAAGCACGTAAGAGAACCCAGAAGCTGCCAATCCGGAAGATACTCTGACAATGAGCAGCAGTCTGTGGTGCAGCACGTAATCTTAAAGGCTTAGGACTCCACGTGCCACTCTTCAAGGAACCGCAATGCTCACTGTCCATATTTGGGCACGCCTACCAAAGTTGGCGCTTTTTGCTTTTGGACGCTATATTCACTTAATGTGTTACAAAATCATAACCCCAATTCTGCTGATTGGATTTTTGTTGTTTTAGTCTTGTTTTATTTATTAAATGTTGCTCTATTTTTCTAACCTGGGGCAGGTTTTTTAATGTGGTGTTTACACCGTATTACTGTTTAAAGTGCTGCACAAATACTTTACACATTGCCTCTAGGTGTAAGCCTGACTGCTCTCTGCCAAGCTAACAGGGGGTTAATTTAAGGATTACTTGTGCCTTACCCAGATGAGGATTGTGGTTGCGAGTGGATATACCTCACCGCCTCTTTAACGCAGCTATCCAATAGGTTGTGGTCTTCATGATAGAACCGTATCTCTGGGCAGCGGAAGGATGATAGCTCCCAGCATACGATGGTCCACCGATGCATAATTTAGGCCAAGTTATCTGGAGGCAGGACAGTTCTACAAAGGTTGAAAGGAGGTCAGAAATTGGGGAGGAATTCGCCTCAGTGTCCCTGATGTAGAACAAGACTGCGTCCGCATATAGGGAAACACTGTTTGCTGTATATGGTAGAGAAATGCCCCAAGTGGTGCCAGCCTCTAAGCATAGGCCACCAGCGGCTCCACCGCAAGCGCAAAGAGAAGGGGCGGGGGGTGAGGGGGGAAACCCCTGACACGTGCCCCTGCCAACCGGTAAGGCTTAGAAATTAGGTTTCCCAGATGAACACAGACGGTGGGGGCCGCGTACAACAGGCAGATCATACAGATGGTGCGGGCTCTGATTCTAAACTCGGCCAGGACCTCAAAGAGATATTCAACAAATCAGACACTTTCTCCAGATTTAAAACTAAGGCTGCTGCCCAGGGCCAATGGTATCTTGCAAGGATCTGGAATAATCTCTGTATATTAGAAGTGTAAAGGCCCGGCACAAAGTCATTTTGATCCTGATAGATCAAATGAGGAAGCGCTGGTTGAATTCGGGCAGCTAGTATTTTGCTCAGAATTTTATAACTCATTGCCAAAACTGTAATAGGGCAAAATGAGGATGGGTCAGTGGAGTCTGTTGGGCTTGAGTGGTGAGACTAGCAAAGCTTTCTGGAGGTGGGGAGGGAGAGCTCTCGTGGGAACACTTCGTTTGCAACTCTGGGATGAGTAGAGGGAAGGTGGAGGGGCTACCCTCAGTGTCCAGTTGATGCACCAGCGCTAGCAACAGTGGTCAGGAGTTGACATTTCAGCATGCCTAAATACTGGAGGACTCCTAAAATTAGTGTTACATGTGCAATCTTAAAGGAAAACAAAACATAAACACTAAAGACCTAAATTCAAAATTCATGAACAAGGTTTCTTTGCTCAAAGACTTCTAAAGCTAAGAGGTCAATAATAAAAATATTAGAAAATGTGATTAAATAGTTATAAACATATTCTTTGACCATTCATGAAATAGAACTAATTTTAAACAAATGGTTAATTGACGTTTTGTGACACGGTTCTTACTTAAGTTTGTGTAACTTGGTCCTAAGTAACTTCCTGTGGCAATCAATTCAATCATTCGCAAACAACGTTTCCCATCCAAAAAAATAAAATCCTCTACTTAAGCTTCAGTACAGGAAGTACGCTCTGTGACACCAAAGCAGTACATCATCATTCACATGGAAGAAATACTTTTGAAGCAGCACTGCGAGTTACAATTCATAATAGCAAACACCATGGTGCATATATCTAGGTGGGGCCCATGGGTAGGAGAGTCAAGTACAGGGTGGGGGGCGAGGCTAAGAGCTGGAAGGGGTGGTCCCCAACAACATTCAATAATCAACCAACATTTTCTGAGGAATGGGCTACACCCTCAATAAGACAAAACTGAAGGTCTCCCCATAAATATACATTGTCTCCCTTCATGTAGAGGCAATTTTGGCCTCCACTGGCAACCTATTTTTATTAAGTATCTTGGTGTCTAGTTTACAAGTGATCTCTTAATCTAGGTCAGATACAATGAAACAAAGACCTTGAAAAAAATAAAAGGCTTACTAGAAGCTTGGTCCCACAACTATATCTGGTGGCAGAATCGAACAATTAAAATGATGATCACATGCTAAACTATATTTCAAGTATGTTACTCATACACTTTCTCTAATATTTTTTTTTCTTTATTGTCAAAAACACTTTATTTTTATGGAGCAATAAAAAAAAAAGAATTTCCTATATGAAATTAAGATTAAACTACAATTATGGTTGATGCAACCTCTTCAACTGGTTCAGTTATCAGACCTCCTTCCTTGCTTGTCAGTGTGTTTGGTAGCTTTTAGATAAATCTACCCCGCATCCCTACTCGTGCAATATTTCAGCTAGACCTCATTTAACCCTACCAAACCATTTCAATATTTTCTATTTTTACTTTATTTTTTCCATTATTTTCGATGCCCTGCTTCGAGCCCTTACACTAAATTTTTTTTTTTTTTTAAATCTGGCGAAACTAGATTCCTTTGCCAGTATTCTTCTCTTCTTTCACTTCAGGAGGCTATTGCTTCACACAAATGTTATGCACTTGTTACATTTTCCATGGTTCTCATTGTCGTCTGGTCTTGTGTACACATGTCAAACATCAACAATGGCCACTCTTAACTTTATTTTGCAGAAGGTGATAAGGTATTTATGCATAAGAACATCTATCATGCTGTACTTGTCAATACTGTATGCAAGAAGCCATTTACAACATTGAGATGTCGTAACCCCTTTCCTTTCTGTTATATCCTTCACTTCGTGATTTACCTCTTGAAAATCTTAATAAAACCTTTTGAAATAAAAAAAAGTTTCCCTTTCTTCCAGGGAATCCTCATCAATAGTTACAGCAACCTCATCTAACTACATAAAACTGCAGACAAGGAAAAAAAAATCCAGAACAGTTTCCATATCTACTCCAAAATATTCCTTATTGAAATATGTATGTATTAATGTCCATGTAGCGGCTTTACATATTTCCAAAATTAGTAAATGTCTTAGTAGCAGCAAAGACACAGTTATTCCCCTAGTTGATTGATCTTTAGACTTGCTAGAGAGAGATTTATTTGGTTATTGGGAACAGAAAGTGATACAAGAGACAAGAGCCTTTCCTTTGAAGTAGATAAACTGGTCCTATGAGGACCATAGTTCACAAAAAGGTGGTCAGTTTATAGGATCTCTTTTGTCTTATCAAGGTATAATTTTAATACACTCTTGACCTTCAATGAATGGAGTGTGTCTTCCGCCAGATTTGGGAAAACAGTTAGTAAAGAAATTGTCTGATTCACATGAAAATCTGACACTACCTTTGGAAGAAAGTAAGAATTAGTTCTCAATACAACCCAGTTCTTATAAAAACTGCATAAGGCTCTTTTGAGCATATGCTGGAATTTCGCCGACTCTCACACAGATGTAATGGCTACAAGGAAGACTGTCTTCCATGTGCTAAGTCACTTTGTATATAGGTTCACAGTGAGGATCAATGAGTTATGAAAGTGCTGTGGTCAATTCCCATGGGAAAGAAGAGTCGCGAATCAGAGGAAAAACATTTAAATTACTTCTAAGAAATAATTCACTACAGTTATTTTAGATAAAGAGGTTTGTGAAGGAGATTTCCTATAGGCAATAGTTGCTGCAACATGAACTTTTACAATACAACTAAATCTTGCCAGATGCAAATGATAGGAGATATCACCACCTCTTAGCACGTTACAAGGTTATGGTTATAGTGAATACATCAGATGCATCATCTCTTTCACTTGAAAGCATCTGCTGACCTTGTGGAGGGCCTTTTCGGGTCTTTCAAGATGTTTATACAATCTTGTAGAAGACCAAAATTTCCATATTGCATATATTAAGGATTCAAATCACTAAGTAGGTTAGGGTGTAGGATCTGTACAGTATGTCCGGTCTGCACAGCAACTTCATGTGTGGTCCCTCTGATAGGAGATGAGGATCCGTGAACCACAATTGCTGCAGCTATTGCAAGGCTGTTAGAAACATTCTTGCTTTGAAACAACATAGTTTGATCAACTCTGTTAGAATCAGAGGTATAGGAGGAAAAGTATATAACAAATTTCCGGCCCAATTGATCAAAAGGGCATTTCCTCTGTTATATGGTTGGAATTTATTGAGGCAACCTTTAGGCATTTTTAATTGTTTGCCTCTGCAAAAAAATCTATTTCAAGATGACCTGAGGCTTTGAAGACATTATGAGTACTTTGTCATTGAGGATCCAGTTGGGATTTTCTTGTATAAAATGACTTAGGGTATCTGCTTGCATGTTTCGAATGCCTGGCAGATGGGACTGTTATAATCGTTAGAGTCCTTGCCAACAACTATTTCCAAATAGCCTGAAGTTTTCACAGCCAATTGCCTCAAGCATTTTCCTACCTGCTTGTTCAGGTAGAACATTCTAGATCTGTTGTCCTTCAGAACAAGAAGTGTTTTCGTTATGAATGAGGGTTGAAATGATTTCAGAGCTAGATGAACAGCTCTGTACACCAACAGTGAATGCAGTAGAATTTCTCTGTTGGACGTAGCTGTTTTTGCAGTGCTATCCCCAAACGTTTTGCCTTCTTCCGCCTATTTTTTCTGACCTGAGTTCCGAAATGGTTTTCAGGAGCTAACCGGGTTAAAAAACACAAACGAGTACATGTACCTGGGGGTCATAATTGACAAAAATGCTCTTTGTCTGCCCAAAAAGAAGCAATTAAAAGGAAGGGCCTAGCTGTCACATAGAAAAACATAAAAAGGAAAATGGCAGGGCCATCCGTGATGCCCTTCCTTTGCGTAGTGCAAGCAAAACTGATTCCAATAATCAGCAAGCTATTTAGCGGCCATGATGCCAGAGTCCTGGATAACCTAATGGCTCGCTGTTACAGAATTATCTTCTCACTCCTGTGCTTCACTTCGCAAGAACAGATTTGCTTTGCGCTTGGGCTGCTTAAATAATCCCTGGCCAGAAGGGGAGCTTATGTAATTTGCTGGAACAAGATCAGAGAAATGAAGTCCAACACATTGAACCATCTTCTATGGAGGGAACTGCAGGATAAAGATACGTCCTTGGCAAGGGTGTATTTCCTGGAATCTCTGGTATTCACTGGGCTCAAATAGCTTTGGGAGACACCCACAAACCACCATGCATTCAAAAAGCTTGTCTGTAAATCCTTAAAAATCTCCTTGCTTGCTGATGATAAGTCCTCACTGGTGCGTAGAGCCAATGGCTGGATGATGCTAAATAACTATAAGCCTCTCACGCCGCTGAAATGCTTTAGTACCGGGTACTCAACTTTTGGCAAGGAGCAGTTTCTACGGTACTGGCTAGGGTTGCTCCCCCACACATTCCACCTTGGTTATGGGAGTGTCTTTCAAGCAAGTGCCACTGTGCGATCGGGGTGGAAGGCAACTTGTTTCATCTAGTCTGCTACCTGCACTGCTTTGACAAAGAAAAGGAGTCTGCTACTGAAGTGTCTGTTTAACCAAAGGGGCATTCACACACGAATGCAGGCAGAACTGGCCTGCTTCGATCCAGGGATCCTGAGTTGAACTGCCACTTTGTCAAATTTATTTTGAAGGCAGGAAAAAAATGGTCTCAGCATTCTGTGTCTGGCCCCACCATACAAGCATCGGTCATTATTGATTAATTAATGAGGAAAATGCACCCCAGATGAACTGTCACCTGGCTCAGAGTTCTGCGGTCCCGTTGGGAGGGTGCTGTTTTCTACTTCACGTTCAGTCTCGTGGCCATGGGGTGGGGGCTCATTTGGCACACGTTACTATGAAAGGAGAACAGTGCATCATGCGTGCACTACTGTTACCATTCTGGCAGGGGGCGCTTGGTCAAGTCACCATGAGCGGGTGGTCACTTCAGACCTCCCCAGCCACATTTTTCTGCTCTTATGCACTTCACACTTTAAGCTTGCTCAAAGGGCACTGTAGGAGAAAAGTCGCTCCAGGCCTACCTACCCCGACACACCTCTCAACACAGCAGAACGTGCCCCTCTCTGCACTTTGCCACCAGGGCGACCTTAGGGAGGTGCTGTCCTAGACTGTCTGCTTACCTCGAAGAAATTTGCTTCTGCTAGTCGCGGGTGTGTAGTATGATTATGTAGTAGATTTTATCTAATGTTTGAACTTGTGTTACCCTATTTTAAATAACTCTGGGATTTGTGTCCTGACACAGGTATTAACAGCTCGACAATAATGACTATGGGAGCATGGCTGTTTGTGTTTTGGGGTTTTAATTAGTGTGCTTACTTTGTGGCTTCAACTTGGTCTCAAACAGATTTGTACATCGTGTTTTATGCTGTTGTTTTATGGTAAAGGTTTCAAGTAACTATGCAATTTAATAACATTATTTACTTACTCACTCTAGACAGTCACACAAAGGGAGCAGGGGTGTGCCATGCATTTCCTAATGGGTCTTCCTGAGCTAGAGTGGTGGGAGGAGCTGATACATGCACCTGAATAGGGCTGTGCCTGTCCTCCCACAAAGCAGTCTCCAACCCCCTGGAGTGTATCTAGGGCCAGGGCAAGCATAGAGAGGGTTTTGTGCACTACAAAGACTGCTAGTTGAAGTTTGCCCACTTCAGAGACAGAAATGGGTATAAGTACTGGACATCTGACACCACAGAGTTAGAACACTTCTGGACTGAGGACATTCTGCCAGGAAGGAGAGCTGGATGCTGTAGAAAGGACTGCCACTCTGCCTGTTGCTTTGTTGTGCTGGCCTGCTGCTTGCTGCTTTTGTCATGGGAGTGAAAGGACTGGACTTTGCTTTCTACATCCTTCTTTCCAAGGTTCTATAAGGGCTTGAACTGAGCTTGCCTCCTGTTAAGAAGTCTCAGGGCCATCAAAGACTTCACCTGCCAAGGCCTGGGCTCTCTTGCTTAGAGTCATGGCTTGCCAAGTGGTGCCAAATACAGTTCCTGGGCCCTTGGAAGTGATCTCTGGTGCAACTAAGAAGAAACTAAGCACATCGACTCTAATGGTACTTCAGAACCGGCACCCCTCTCTGAATTAGCACCTCTGCCTGCACAGGAGCTGTGTTCCCTGCCGAATGCATGACCGTGACCCTCAACACAGGCCCGATGCCGCTGCAGCGCCCCCAAAGCCCAGCCACAGTGCGAGTCCCAAGTGCTGTGTCCCTGACTTCTGGGACACCCAACTCTGCTGCAGCACCTGTGGCCCTGTGGTATGTTTGGGGCACCGCAAAGTCAACGTCTTGCATCTTAGCCTGATGGATTCATCAACCCCGCCAGATTGAAAGGAACAGACGCCTTGCCACAGATGCCACATCACCTCTCCTGCAACCATAAGGAACCAACGCCTCCCCTGCCTAGCAGTAAGCAACTGATGCCTCACCTCCCCGGTAGCAGCTAGAAACCAACACCTCAACGGCTCCAGCAACACCCCACCGGCTCCAGCAACGCCTCACCTCCCCGACTCTGAGCAACGTCTTTGTTTCCTCATCATTTTCCAAGGTACTGTACTTGGGTTCCATCCCAACCAGTGACTGGCCTGCACTCCCTCACAAGTGGTGTCGGACTGTTGGGAAGGACCCCGCCAAGACGCTATGATACTCCCAGTTGAAGCTATTGTTTTCTAAGCACTATACTACAGTTAATCTTTGAAACTTCCTATCTTTACTTCTGTATGTTGGATTTTTTTTTCGTTTTGGTCTTGCTTTACTCAGATGAATATTGGCTATTTTTCTAAACTCTTATGGAGTACTTTTGTGGTGTTTTCCCTGTGTTACTGTGTGTGTGTACACAAATACTTTACACATTGCCTCTGAGGTAAGTCGGGCTGCTTGTGCCAAGCTACCAAAGCTACCAAGGGGGTGAGCAATGGTTATCTTAGCTGTAGGACTCCCTTACCATGACTAGAATCAGGGTCCCTACTTGGACAGCGTGCAAACCACTGACAACTACAGACCCCATTTCTAATTTTCTCCTTTTCTGTCCATGATCTCAGTGCTGGTAGATGTTCTATGTGAGCACTTCATCAGAGAAGAGATGCATATGTTACAATAGTCTGAGAAGGAATGTTCAGGTGAAAGGGAACTCTTTTCAGAAGATGAGTTGCTTTGCACTACCAAGGGAATGGGTAGATGACATTAACTTGTTCTCCCAACTTCCTGATTTTAGGTTCCTTTGATCTTCCAGGTGCTGTTGTATCATTCTCATGTAGAGTCTGGCATTCAGTGTTAGAAAAGTGCATGATACAATCAATCCCATTAATGAGGGGATTTGACGTGCTGTTGGTTGTGTGTGTGTTTCATACTGTGACATTTCTGCAGGATAGATCTGAGTCTCTCCTCTGAAGGAAACACCTTGGCGACAAAGGTGTCTAGGGTCACTACCAAATTATGAATCCATTGTACTGGATAAACTGTTGACTTTCAAAAGTTTATTTTTAACCCCAGGTTCCGCAAGATGTTTGCTGCCATATAAGAATAAGAATGTTTCCTTAGTGTCTCTGCAGATGATGCCTTTATTAACCAATCACATAGATAAGTGTAGACTTCATTTTCGTAAGTAAGTTGCTACCATCGCTATGCACTTTGAAAAGGTGTGAGGAACGGACTTAAGGCTGACAGGACAAATTTTCAACAGGAAGTGATGTTTCCCTACCACAAATCTTAGAAGCTTACTGTGTTTCCATAGGATTGGAATGTGGAAATATGTATCTTGAAGAGCTATCTCACACATCCAATCTCCATGATGCAATTGTGGGTCGATCTGGTGCAAGCCCAATATCCCGAATCTCCCTTTATTAGTCATAGCTCTAAAATGGGTCTGAATTCTTGTTATTGACCTTTCTTTTACACCCCACTTCCAGTTCCATTTTAGTAACAAGGTACTTCCTCCAGCTCATCCTTTCGAGGTACAGTGTTCACTTCTTTGCAAAGCAAGTCATGATAATAATAAGTGGAACTCTTTGGTGGAACGGTAGTTGGAGGAGATAAGAACTTGAGAGAATTTCCATTATGAACAATATTCAAGATTCACTTGTCTTTTGTTATTTTTTGCCACACTTGGAGATGATCTGAAATGCGTCCATGCACCAGAGTGACTGACAGAGTGAAAGGAAGGAAGACCTCATTGTTTTTTGTGGGTTTCCCTGCAGCAACCAATGTTTGTTGGCCACTTCTACCCTAGAGTGACTTCTGGAATTATAAATCTGCCTTTGCTGCAGTTGTTGTTTCTGTTGAGGCTGCCAATGAGAAACTTGGATCCTCTGTGGGAAATCCATCTATCATAAAGCTTTTAGCATCTTCTATATTCATTTTTAGACCTACAAATTTTAGTTTGTCCCGTTTGGCTTTCATGTGGACTATCTCATCATCCACATGAGATACAAGAACTGAATTACTCAAAAAAGGAGGATTCATAATTCTTTGGTGAGCTTCTGCTTTCAGGCCTATACGCCTCAATTTAGCACTGCGTCTGAGAGAATCTGCATGTCAATACCGATGGGCACAAAGCTGAGAATGGTCTGCTAGTGCCCTTATGACCAGATTTCAAAACATCATGCCCTTGTGTAAGATCTTCTGGAAATCCTGTCTGTCTTCCTTTGCCAGCTTTTCAGAGCATCTTTGCAGAGAGTCCCACAGAGATCTGTCATATTGGCCTAAGAAGGCAGTTGAACTTGCAGTGTTCATGCTAGTAGCAGCTGTTCCACACACTTTTATTCCCAATTAATACATATGTTTACTCTCCTTGTCAGGAGCAACAGTGGATGAAGGTGCAACAGTGTGAGATTTCGTCTTGGCAGAAACTATCAGTGAATCAGAAGAAGGATCCGATCTCGAAAATAGAGGATGTTAGAAATTAGGTCTCTAGCTGGAAGAGGTATGTACCCTGCCCAAGTAGGGACCACAATCTTAGTCGGGGTAAGTCAGTTACACACCATAAACTAACCTGTGCTCACCCTCTGGTAGCTTGGCACAGAGAAGACAGGCTTAACTTAGGAGGCAATGTGTAAAGTATTTGTACAACACTTAAAACAGTAAAACAGTAAAACAGTGAAAGCACCACACAAAAATATACCAAAGCTGGTTAGAAAAACAGAGCATAATTTAATGTACAAAAGAAGACCAAAACAACAAAAATCCAATACGTAGAAGTCGAGATATTAATTTTTAAAGGTTAAAATGCAATATAGTGCTAAAAAGCATAAAGCACCAACTGGTGCTATCTGATCGCACTAGACGGGGCAAAATCTGAAACGTCAGGCTGACCGCGATGAAGCACAAGTCAGATACAGGGACCAATCTTGTCCCGCTGAAAAAGTACCTTGTTTCGCTACTGACGGGGCCCAAAGCGTGGAACAGAAAAGGCAATGCATCTGTGTAGATTCCGCTGGATGGAGGTGATGCATCGGTTCCGAGCAGCGCAATCCGAGATGTGGCAGTTCCTTGTCAATGTAGGTGTTATTGAGCCATGCAACGGCTCAATAAAATGTAATTGTCCTCAGCGGCAGCACTGATGCATAGACGTCGAGATGCATCAGGTTTGGTAGTTGTAGCACTTTATACCAACTTCTAAGTGCCCTGGGTTGGAAGGGCACAACTTGGCAGGACAAGGCTCGCAGCAAGCAAAGACCAGGTGCTGCTGCGGGGTAAAGTGAAGCCTTTGATGTCACTGAGACTTCAGAATAGTAGGCAAGCAAGCAAGCCCGTGAAGTCATGTTGGTTCTGGGGATGTAGAGATGCAGGTCCAGTCCTTCTCACTCCCAGGCAAGGAGGGCAGCTGGGCAGGCACAGCAGAGCAGGACACTTAATAGAGTCCAGCAGAGTGACAGTCCCTTCTGCAGCACAGGAGTCCTTCTTCCTGGCAGCATGTCCTCAAGTCCAGAAGTGTACTGATTTGATGGGGTCAGTAGTCCAGTTCTTGCTCAGGTGTGCCTTTGATGTGGGGGAGACTTGAATGAGAGGCCTTTGAAGTGCACAGAGTCCCGTCCTTTCCTGCCCTGGCTCCAGACTCACTGAAGGGGGGTTATGCAGCCCTTTGTGTGGGATCAGGACACAGCCCATTTAGCTGCAAGTTTCAGCTCCACCCTCTCATCCTGCTCAGGATGGGCCATCAGAATACTGATGGGCCATCAGACACACCTAAGCTCCCTTTATGGTTGGCTGTCTAGAGGGAATGCACAAGAGCCCAGCTGTCACCCAGCTGTCACCCACCCAGACATGTATTCAGGGACCCACAAAAGGCACTAGATGATTTAAGGTAAGAAAATGCCAACTTTCTAAAAGTGGCATTTTCAGAATTGCAATTTAAAATCTGACTTCACCATCGGTTGTGATTTTAAATTGTGACTCCACTAACACAAAACATGGGGGTCCCCTCTCTTCCCAATTGGAAATTACACTTATAAAAATGTAATAGTGCAATTCCAAATGTTAGCCAATAGTAGAGGTAGGACTTGCAGTAGTGAAAAACTAATTTAAGAGTGTTTCAATACCTGAACATGTAAAACTTAAAAGTATAACTTTTTAAATGCACTGCACCCTGCTCTTGGGGTTGTCCCGGGCCTACATTAGGGGTGACTTGTGTATTAAAATGGAAGGTTTCGGCCTGGCAATAGGGTTAACGTGCCAGATTAAACATGCCAGTTTAAAACTGCACACACAGACACAGCGGTGGCAGGAGTGAGACATGTGTAAAGGGCTACTGAAATGGGTGGCACAATCAGTGCTGCAGGCCCACCACTAGCATTTAATTTACAGGCCCTGGGCAGAAGTAGTGTACTTTACTAGGGATTTATAAGTAAATTAAATATGCCAATTGTGGATAAGCTAATTGTTAGAAATGGGGTCTCTAGTTGGCAGAGTTATACACCCTTTTCCAAATAGGAACCACGATCCTAGTCAGTGTAAGTCACACACAATCCAAATTATCCTGTGGGCACCCTATGGTAGCTTGGCACTGAGCAGTCAGACTTAACTTAGAAGGCATGGATAAAGTATTTGTGCAATAAATCATACAGTAACACAGTGAAAACCCCACACATGTTTACAAAAATATAAGATATTTATCTGGTGAAATTAAGGTCATAACGATAAACATTCAATAAGCACAAGTTGAGATATCACTTTTGCAAGATTAAAAAGAGCCTTAAATCTAAGAAATCAACAGTTGTCTCTTGGTTTCAGAAAGTACCTGGTTTGCGTCAAACATAACGCACGGAGACCACAGAGGACGAGATGCGTGGAAAAATAGGGTATACATCATATTTTCCAGCACTGCACAGACAATGCATCGATTCCTTCCACGCTGCAAAGGGATATGCGTCTTTTTTCGGCATGAAGGCTTGGTTCCTCACTGCAATGCGGGGATCTTTTTTACGCCCAGGGATGATGCGTGGAAATCCTATGCATGCGGGAAGAAGTCACAAACGCTGCGTCAATCCGGTAGGCGATGCGTCAAATTTTCTGTTGCAAGGCAGGCGCTGCATCGATTCTTCACTCGGGAAGTTGGGCTGCGTAGTACTGGTTCAGCTGTGCTTCGTTCCGGTTCAGCTGTGTGTCGAATTTCCACCTGCAATGCAGGCACTGCATCAAATCTTCACTCAGGAAGTCAGGCTACATAGTTCCGGTTTGACTGTGCAGCGATTTTATCACCGCAAGGCAGGCTGTGCGTCGTTTCCGGCAGGCTGTGTGTTGATTTTCAGCGCACGTGGAGTTTCCTCAAGAGATTAAGGTCCAAATGTACCAAACATTTTGCACGTTGCAAACAGCGAATTTCGCTGTTTGCGACATGCAAAAAGCACATCGCGATGACCTCCCACCTGCTGCCAGTTGGACAACTTAGGAAGGTTCCCCAGTTCAGTCACATCCTCCCATGTAGGCTTCGAGGGGGGCATCCCTCGGAATGTGGCTATTCCTCAATGCATTTCTACCCATTTTTCTTTTCTCGCCCACACTCACATTCTCACCCTTGCAAGCCCTTCTTTCACCAACACATCTAATAAACACTTGATATTCTTGCTTTACAAATTAGCAATTGTGTGTCTGGTTTTCCAACAGCCTTTCCTAATCTCACTGTGTTTCCATTTATACTTTAACCATCCTGCTTCTATAGTTCCTTGTATCTTTGAAAGCATGACCTTTATGTGGTAATGGTCTCAGGCAGTGCTAGTTGCTATACCATACAAAATATTTCGTACTGCTGCATCAAGTTTGATGCTTCAAAAATGGCCATTTTTTTCATACCCTAACCAATCTATCTCCTCCTTTCAATTATCTCATCTCCCGCACCCCCACCACGTCATAGTTATCCTTCCTGGAGTGTCTCCAAATAGGAAGAATTTGACACAGTTTCAAATTGAAAGCAAACCGTCTGCATGCACTATTCAACCATATATACTTGGCATTTAAAAGGAGCATACTATGTCATTTAGGAAAACTATGTCTACAACTGTCTCATACCCATAGGGCACGGTATATATTATAGAAGAGGCGTCAATTACAATAGATGCCACTAAAAGTTGTTTTCTGAACTTTGTTAGTAGCCAGTGCCGTCAATAATATACTTTTATGTCCTCACATTAAAGAAGAGTTTACAGAATAATTTATGTAGCATGTCTTTGCTGAAGACGTTTAATAATTCATAGCTATCTGAAAGTAAACTAAAGGGTGTTTTCAAGTCCAAGTTGGAAATGAAGTAACCCCGAAGTCCTCTTTTATGGACAGATGAATATTCACTCCTTCCCTGTACCTTACTGGCTGGTAGCTGTTCCCTATTGAGCTTCACCAGTTTCTAAACTTTTATTCAACACATTTTCGTTCTGTCTTACCATCATCCACTCAGTGTGTTTTAACCAACTTTCAAAAGGTAAGAAACCTAAATCACATCTAAATGGAGCCCCTTAAAAGAGTGATAAACTTTATTTCTGCATGAACAGTGGAGGGTTTGAATGTTGTTCTGTTATGCTAACATTGATTTATAGCTCATAACATGTCATTAACCTATGGAGGCACTGTGACAGTGACACTGTTTATCTCTGCTATTTGATCATTTAACAATACAATCATTAACAAACAAACAAGTAGGTATTTAAATTCTTTCCGAAGGGCATATCAAAATCAATTCCCTATGGTCAAATGGAAGTGAAATTCATGCTTCACTGGCTCACATTAAAAAGGTTTGTTTCCACTTCTCATTTCCCTAAATGTAAAAACCACCAACAAGTTGTGCATGTCGAAAAGATATAATCAGGATAAAAGGTTAGGGGCAAGGAGATAGGACAAGGAACAACAGAGACAGGTGAGATAGGGACAAGAAACACAATAAAAGGAATCAGAAGGATGAAGCTACTCAGATTGAAGCAGGTTGGGTGAAGAGACATAGGGGACAGAAAGCAGGCTAAAAGCTGGTGGAACGACTCCTCGGCCCCAGACATCGCCATCGCCATCCCTGACGGCTACAAGATCACCAGAAGAGATCGCACCAACGGAATTGGTGGAGGAATAGCCATCGTCCACAAATCTACCCTCAAGATCCACACCCACACGGACGACACCCTCAAGACAGCTGAACACCTTCACTTCCAGATCCACACGGACCCCAACACTACCCTCAGAGTAACTCTCATATACCGACCTCCAGGACCAAGAGCCCCCTTCAGTGACACCATTTCCGACATCGCAAGCACCCACGCCCTCGCCTCAATGGACTACATCCTCCTTGGAGACCTCAACTTCCACCTGGAGAACAACAACGACGCCAACACCGCATCACTGGCCACCAACCTCTCCAACCTCGGACTCAGACAACTGGTCAACACACCCACCCACATCGCCGGTCACACTCTAGACCCACTCTTCACTGCAAGCAACCACATCTCCTTCCGCCACACCACCGAACTCCACTGGACCGACCACCACTGCGTCCACTTCACATTCAAGAAACACACCGAACACCACTGCACCCCACTACTGCCGCACCGCCGCTGGGGCAAAGTCACCGAGGACCAACTAACCAGCACCCTCGCCAAGAACCCGCCGACCGACCCTACCGACCCGGACTCCGCCGCCATCAACCTCCAACAGTGGATACTCAACTGCGCCAACACCCTCGCACCACTCAAGAGGCCCACCGTCAACCAAGAAAAGAAAAAAGCAGCCTGGTTCACAGACGAACTGATCACCTCCAAACGCACCTGCCAGAAACAGGTCAACGCAGTCTCCTCCTCCTGCTTCAACACCCTTCGCATGCTCCGTAGAATGTACAAGTGGATCCCGACGGAAACCAGAATAACGGTGACCCAGGCCCTCGTCAGTAGCAGACTTGACTACGGCAACGCACTCTACACAGGCATCCCAGCAAAAGACATCCAACAACTCCAACGCATCCAGAACGCATCCGCCCACCTGATCCTCGACATACCATGCCGATGCCACATCTCCCACCACCTGAAGGACCTCCACTGGCTCCCAGTGGACAAGAGGATCACCTTTAAACTCCTCACCCACGCGCACAAAGCACTACACAACGCCGGACCCGCCTACCTGAACAACAGACTCAACTTCTACGTCCCCTCCCGCCAACTCCGCTCTGCCAACCTCGCCCTCGCCATCGTTCCCCGATTCCAACGCAAGACCTCCGGCGGCAGATCCTTCTCCTACCTCGCCGCCAAGACCTGGAACTTCCTCCGACCCCCCTGCGCCAGACCCAGGACCTCCTTACCTTCAAGAGACTCCTCAAGACCTGGCTCTTCGACCAATAGCAGCTGCCCCCCCTCAGCGCCTTGAAACCCTAACGGGTACATAGCGCGCTTTATAAATTTAATGATTGATTGATTGATTGAAAGTGGGAAAGGGAAACCGAGACAGGGAGAAGGCAGGAAACAGAGACAGAGGAAGGGCAGAACAGGACAATACAGTGGGAGGCAGGTAAGAAAATGAATTCTGCCTGGATATGGAAGCAGTAAATAAAAATGCGATTAACCAATGCATGAGAGACAAAGGTGATAGGTAGTGAGAACAGCAACACAAAGAAATTGTCTTGCGTGATTATTAGACTCTTCTGCATAAAAATGGGGTCATAGAAGAGCAGGAGGCTTGCCTGGGACTGCTAAAATTTGTCAATAATCAAGGTAAAGCAAATGAAGGCCAGATCTTTCTGTTAGAGTAGATGCAAACAATCTTCTAAAAATGAAAGATTATAACTCCACATTATACACATTTTACAAATTACAGAAAGTGAACCCTAGGTACCAATTCCTTTCAACTGAGTTTCTCTAGGCACAGATTAACCCACAAAAAAACTAAAACATGGAGGTTCTGGGTAGAAATAGTCTTCAGTTACCACAGCTACTATTCAAAGCCGTTAGATTTTAGGGATATATGTGCTCACAGAGTATTTGATCATTTTGGCTTTTTTAACAAATTAATGTATCCACCAATTGTCCTATGGGACCCAAAAACATGTTTTTATAATTCAATGCATCAAAGTAACTGGTAATCCATCTAGAGACAGTAAGAAATGGAGATTTATCATCAATACGTTCTGCATCTTAGCATACTTTAACAACACACCTACCTGTCCAAAAAGGACGGAAATATTTGCCATGGACCTGTCAAAAAAAAAAAAAAGCAGATGTGACATACATTTATATAATCCTAGTCCTCTGTCATAGGCCTTTTCAGTGGTTTCCTGAACATCTTGAACAAAGAATAGTTACGGCTAAGCAAGGAATCTAGATCCATCCAAAAGATAATAAATGTTTAAGACTATTAAGGAAGATACACTTAATGGAGAACCATTGCAGTTATGACAGGAACTTAGCATCATGAGCCAGCCCCTTCAGCCATGCATTAAGACTATTATATCACAAGTTGTATTAGAAGATTCATCTCCTTCTAACTCTACCACTGAAGGCCGGGTTTATTATTTATTGCCTAGTTAAGGGGAGAAAGCTTATAGTATTTTGAAAACAAGAAAAAACCTTTGAGAACAGCAATCTATACTGACAACTCTGCTCGGCAATTTAAAACATGAACATGTGATGCCTGTTACAGTTAACTTTCTCTATTTAGCTTACGAGAGGTGGGGACAGCAAACTAATAATGTTTAATGCGTTCATTTCAGATTAAAACAATTGTGGCATTCAATTATTTATGGGTAGCCCTGAGTGCAGGACACGTGCCTCAAAAGAGAGGAATTCAAATTTAAATTCATGCTGCATGATAAGGGCTGCCTCATAAAGCAAGAATGTATCTCTATGAATGATAAGACCACAAGCTTCTGAAGAAAAGTTGTAAATGACTTTTAAAAGAAAAGGGAGGGTAGCAGGGAAGGTGGACATGTACCATCACACAGAGTTGAAGTCATTTTAACAGAACAACTGTAAAGCGCATTTACAATCAGGTTTCCCTTCAGATGGGAACAAAAGCAACCCCAAACCAGTTTCGTCCTACTAAGGCCTCATCACTGAGGTACAGCTGGAGTTCTGCAGACTAAGACAGATAAGCATGCAGGTGTTCTCTTTCTACAGTGGTATATAGGAATAAACTCAAGCGATACCTCACCGATGAGGCTTGTGTAGGCCAAAACCGTTCTGGGGTTACTTGTTCCCCACTTTTAGGGACCTGGCCAGGCAGTGCTTTTCCCACTGGAGCAGGACCAAGACTAATTTGCATATGGCTTGACCTTTCCTGGAGTGGCACAGTGGGGAAAAAAACGAAGGACTGGAATACTGCCCCAAACAATCACTAGTGGCTGAGATTATATCAAGCATCTTTGCTATTTGCTGCTGCTTAAAATCAGGCAGAAGACCTCGAATTATCATCCAACTCATACTGAAGGTTACAACTTTGCTATTCAAAGGCTTTAACTTGCAATATTTATAGGAAATTAACTGTTCTGTGACGTCTCATTCTCCGACAGAAAATCCTTCTTGTTGCTTTTAATACCTCGAACTGGCTGCGAGAGAAAGTTTCTCTTGCAGCCTAAGATTGTTTTTCACTATCAGTCCGTACGGCTATCAGTGCACAAGGTGTGCTGATGTCACAAATGCAGAAAATAAAAGCAGCAAGAGTCCTTAGCCTCCGGCTGCTTTAACTATGATTGGTGCTCTGAGTAGCCCCCCACCGAGCATTAATCACCATGGAAGAGGTACGTCCAGATAGTGGATCCCTGATAAGGATTCGCCACAGAAAGGCGACCCCAGAGTACGGGATCAACCCAGTACACTACAAGATAACTGAAATGCAATGAGAGCCATGGCCCAGGCATGAGCAATTTCTTCCCCAACCACGAAGGGCCACTACAGTCTTTCTGTCCCCTTGGGGAGGTAAATTGAAATTTGACCTAAATCTGATTCCAGACAGCAGGGTATTTAAACAAAAAAGTGAATAGGGTGGTGTCTGCTGTGCCCTGGCATCAGGTCACACCCTCACCCCTAACAGACTCAACCGTCTCTTTGCCCCCCCATTGGGGTAGATTGGGGATTTCCAAAATCTACTCTACCCGCGAGAGCAGGGGTGGCAGAGAGGTCACTAGACACCAGGGATTTTTTTTTCTAGTTATACAATACAAAAGTGATCGGGTCTTGCTCCCATCTCTAAAGGCCCAGCCTATTTGCCCCCAGGGAAGCAAATTGGAGTGTTTACCCCTAATGTGCCATCCCAATCCAATGCCTGACGTTATAAGAAGAAAGCGCTTTAATACACTTCAAAATACAGTACTACACACAAGATGCAGGTGCTATGAGTCTCTAGCACATGGCTACTGTGCCTACAGGCAATGGTGCCCCCGATTCTCACCCTCTGACCAACATTCTCCTCTAGTTAGGATACATCTGTGGCAGGTCTCAAGTATAAATGCTGTGCAGAGCTGTGCACTCAGTCTTGGTTTTCTCACCAAATGTGAGTGCTCACGGGCGGCCATCAACCAGTTCTCAGCACACTTCAGTTCTCATTCTCCATCTGCTGGAGGAAGACACGCCAACCACAAGTGTATTGCTACTCCACTCCCATACCAGAAGCAGATGCATGAGACCTTGCGGAGAAGTCAGGCAGTGGTTGCTGTCAAGGTTGCAAGCTGTATTCTCAGCACTGCAGTCTTCCAGTCACAGGGTGAGTCGGCGGAAAGCCGGAGGTTGGAGTTTAGCAGAGGGGAGTCTCCTTCAGTGGTGGCGCATCTCCGAAGCCACATGCTCTGGATGGTGAGCTAGACAGGTTCCAGGGTCAGGCGATGATTCAGCCCACTTTGTGTGATGATTCGGCTGGCAGCATTTTGGCTGCTTCAAGGCGCTTTTCAGGTCAAGGAATGGTGATGCAGCTGATTAGGTACACTACAGGGCAGTGCCTCGGGTAGCTGCAAATAGGGTTGAAAAGAGGAAGGAAAGTGCTGTGAGCTAGCAGTGTCAGCTTCAGCAGTGCCGTCTGTTCAGACATAGTTCAGAAATGTGAGTTGGGCTAGTAACCCTCAAGTCTGTTGGGGAACACTGTGGGCAAGTACCATGAACTAGAAGGTATGTTTCGACAGAGTGATGTGCTCAAGCACACTTCTGGCAAGTGTTGCAGATTCCCTGCCCCTATAAGGGTCGCAGGCTCCGATCCGGGAGTATACAAGTCATGCTGTCTTGAGTCTCTGATGGACAGACCCTCAGCACCGGGGTCAACTGCTTCTTGTTCATCACGGCAGACAGTCCGCCAGTATGTCTGGTTTACTCCCTATGCCTTCCCACTTCTTTGAGACAGGGCACTTCCAGGAGCTGCAGGACCTTCCTTCAGACCAGACTCCAAGTGTTATTGTCCCCTCTCCTCCGGGAAACTGGCTGTCAGGCAGACATCAGCTTTGGTTGCATAGCAGTCCTCCAGGTTTTATGCAGAGCACCCTTTCTTTAGGCAGAAAGAATTTGGAAGAGGAAAAACAAGTAGGTCTACAGCTCCAACAGTCAAAATGGGGAGCACCCTGTCTTCCATTCCAGCATTTGTGACCCCGAGGCATCATGGTAAATGCAGTCATTAGCACAAATTTGATTGGAGTTTTGAAAGTTTTTCACCATAAGTTGGTGCGGCGAGTGCCGTATCTTCGGACACGTGTTTCTGGCTATTTGGCCGTCATCAGCGAAGAGCAACGTGTAGCTGGCGGGGTTGCTTGAAATGCCGCCTTTAAAGTATTCACAGGTTTAAGTACCACTCAAGAAGGCGTACAGGTGCTTCAACCGAGCTCGTCAGCTCAGAGGCTCACGGGAGCCTTAATTACAACAGTCAAAATTGTTGGGAGCACCCTGTCTTCCATTCCAGCATTTGTGACCCCGAGGCATCATGGTAAATGCAGTCATTAGCACGAATTTGATTGGAGTTTTGAAAGTTTTTCACCATAAGTTGGTGCGGCGAGTGCCGGTCTACAGCTCCCACTTTTATACAGATACAGCAGAAAGAGGATGTGTATTCTCTGCCAGTGTAGGAGGCTGGCCTGGTTTGTAGTGGGTACCTTGGGTACCTACACCTTACACCAGGTCCAGTTATCCCTTATTAGTGAAATGTAGTAGTGTTCTAGCAGCTTGGGCTGATAGAGGTAGCTATAGCAGAGCAGCTTAGGCTGAACTAGAAGACATGCAAAGCTCCTGCAATGCCACTTATAGTTACACAGTACTTATACACAAGTAAAGACAATACTCAGTGTTACCAAAAATAAAGATGGTTTATTTGGGTGACACAAGGCCAAAAATATCTTAGAGGCAATACTCCTTCTGGAGGTATTATACACAATATACACACTAGACACCAAAAATAAGGTAAGTAATTAGACACAGGATATTGCAAACAATAGGAAATGCTATAGAGTACAATGGGAGAAAATAGGTCTAGGGGCAACACAAACCATATACTAAGAAAGTGAAATGCGAATCACGAATTCCTCCCTAGACAAGTGTAGTGTGTAGAGAATCGCTGGGAGAGTAAGAATACAGTAAAGGTAATTAAAATACCCAACCCCAGAGCCCAGGAAAGCAGGATTACTGCAAGTTTCCTTGGGACACACTACAAGTCGTGACTAGAGTTATTGCAAGAACCAAGCAAGACTGCAAATAACAAATGGTGGATTCCTGGACCTGAAGACCTGCAAAGGAAGGAGACCAAGTCCAGAAGTCGGAAGAAGTTCTAGGAAGGACAGGAGCAAAAGAAGAGTCCCCGGTTGGACGAAGATTGCACAAATGCACCCAAGGAAGATGTCAGCGGGTTCCTGCGTGATGCAATGGATGTCCCATGAAGAGATGTTGGACGCAGGCGAGTTTTGGCCCTGGATTCGTCCAACAAGCCTTGGTTCAAGCAAAGTTGTGTTTTGCCTCAAAGTGGCGCTGTCTGGACCCAGGAGGGACGTGGGGGCTTCAACTCTGCGTAAGGAGAAAGAGGGGGCTCTCACTACTCCAGAGAGCCCTCAGTCGACCAGACAGGGGGACAAAGGAGGTGCAAAATGCAGTTGGTGCAGCACTACAAAGGAAGGTCCCACGCCGCCGGAGGTCAACTCAGCAAGTTGAGTCGCAGGATAGAGTGCTGGGGACCTGGGCCAGGCTGTGCACGAAGGAAATTTGCAAATAGTGCACAGAGGCCTCTGGAGGTGAAGAAGACGTGGTGCACAGAGGTACTGTAGTACACAGGGAAGGCAAGCACATACCTCCTCCAAATTGGGACAGCAGGACCGTAGGACAGTCTGTGTCGAAGGGGTCCACCACCTGTGTTCCAAAGGAGCATGCTCGTCACCAGGAGAGGAGTCTAAGAGAACTGGTCGCCAACTTAGAAGGTGCCTGCAAGAGCAGGGAAGTGACTCCATCACTCCACGGGAGATTTCTTCGGTCCTTCTGTTGCAGGGTGAAGGCAGGGAGTCCCCAGAGCATGCACACCATGTCAACTATTGCAGTTGGTGGCTGGAGCTGAAGTTACAGAGGAAAAGTAGCCCTTCTGGATACTTTGTTGGTGTTACAGTGGTTTCTGGAGCAGTCTGCGGTCGATTTGAGGTCAGAGGATGAAGTAGTAGTTGCAGAGGATTCCTGCTGGAAACTTGCAAGTAGAATCTGAAGAGAAACCCACAGGAGAGACCCTAAATAGCCCTGAGAGGGGGATTGGCTACCTTATCAGGTATGGCTCTATCAGGAGGGGTCTCTGACGTCACCTGCTGGCACTGGCCACTCAGAGGCCTCCAGAGTGTCCCCACACCTTGGAAAACAAGATGGCTGAAGTCTGGGACACACTGGAGGAGCTCTGGGCACCACCCCTGGGGTGGTGATGGACAGGGGAGTGGTCACTCCCCTTTCCTTTGTCCACTTTTGCGCCAGAGCAGCGATTGGGGGTCCCTGAACCGGTGTAGACTTGCATATGCAAGGAGGGCACCATCTGTGCCCTTCAAAGCATTTCCAGAGGCTGGGGGAGGCTACCTCTCCCCAGCCTGTTACACCTATTTCCAAAGGGAGAGGGTGTAACACCCTCCTCCCAAAGGGAATGCTTTGTTCTGCCTTCCTAGAACTGAGCTGCTCAGACCCCAGGAGGGCAGAACCCGGTCTGTGAGGTGGCAGCAGCTGTAGCTGCAGTGCAAGCCTCAGAGAACTGGTTTGGCAGTACGGGGGGTCCATGGTGGAGCCCCCAGGATGCACGGAATTGGCACCCTAACACCAGATTTGGAATGCGGGGGACAATTCCATGATCTTAGACACCTTACATGGCTGTATTCGGGGTTACCATTGTGAAGCTACGTATAGGTACTAACCTATGTAAATTGGCCCTGGACTGCATGGGGGCACCTCCACTAATGCAAGGGTGCCCTCACACTTAGTAACTTTGCACCTAGCCTTCATTAAATTAAGGTTAGACATACAGGTGACTTATAAGTTACTTAAGTGCAGTGAATAGGGCTGTGAAATAATGTGTGCACTATTTTACCCAGGCTGCAGTGGCAGTCCTGTGAAAGTCCTGTGAAAGGGTTTGTCTGAGCTCCTTATGGGTGGCAGAAGAAATGCTGCAGCCCATAAGGATCTTTTGGAACCCCAATGCCCAGCGTACCTAGGTACTATATACTAGGGACTTATAAGGGGGGTCCAGTGTGCCAATTGCAAGTGGTAAATGAAGTCACTAGCCTATAGTGATAAATTTAAAAGCAGAGAGACCATAAGTACTGAGGTTCTGATTAGCAGAGCCTCAGTGACACAGTGAAGCACTATTCACAACACACACATTACGTCACAAACTATGAGCACTGGGGTCCTGACCAGCAGGATCTCAGTGAGACAGGCAAAAACATACTGACATACAGGTATAAATGGGGGTAACATGCTAAGAAAGATGATACTTTCCTACAGCAAGTACTTTCAGAGTCAGCTAGGTTTGTTCTAGTTTCATATGTCCTTCTCAGGTTCACTTCCAGACTCAGAGTAATACTCCACACAACAGGTTGCCTCCAGTTTGGGACACCCATAACAGAGGCAAAGAGGCGTAAGTATTCCTCAACTGGCTAACAACAGCCATATTGACAGTGATCGGGAAGACAGACAACAGTCTGGCCTTCAACAAAGACCCTCCATACTCTAAACCACCCTCCACTGCCACTATCTACCAAATGGCAGTGCTCAGGAAGACTAGTTCAGAGTCTAAGTCTCTTTCCTCCACTTTCAGAAATGCCAGCAATACACTTCCACTGTTGGGGAAATTTACCTCACCCCTGTCTTGTACATATGAACAGACTTGAAGCTTTCAAATCGTAACTCACCAGCCTTCTTCAATGTGGTACACTTACACACCTCTCAAGTATGTATTGTGCAGTCCACACACAAACTCAAGCATACATGCACTAGGATGTTATCTCTATATCCAGATTAGCTTGTAGCTGCTGAACGTTACACGAGGCGCCCAGCCAGTGGGCTCCTATTACCGTAACACAAATAAAAAGGCCGGGTCATGACTAGTAATTCAGTGAAACACAATATATTTGCCATCATCATTCTACATGATAATTCCTGACGAGGATGATAGTCCACCATTGCTATGGAGTGGAATACTAGATAATCGTTTGGTACTCAGGGCAGGAGACACAACAGTACACGTGCATGGGACATTCCCGTCCCAACATAGTTTTAAAAAAGATATGGGGTGGGGGCTGGCCCATCCAGGCATCTAGCCTTCTCCTTTACTAAAGCCCCAACACTCTTTTGTCTACCCTAGTGACATAATACAGAATTCATAAAGAGAGTGGGCAGGGTGTCCATTGGATTTCAGGGATAGATCACAAACAAAATGGGTAATTGGTTGGCCTGTCCTACCTTTGGGCATAACTCCCACCCGAGGGCAAATCTGCTTCCTGTGGTAAGACTGGATTCCTAGCCTGTGACAGGGAAATACCGCCACCCCTAGAGCACCATCAGTGTTTCTACCTCCTAGGGCCAATAGCCTGAATACTGTAGCCATCCCCAAGGTAAGCAAGAGGAAATTTGGATTCTTTTGGGCGTAATTTTGCCATATAGTCAGCGGTCTTGTGCCCAAGGATGGAGGTTGCAATGCAGTCCCTGGAGACGCAACCCCTTATTCTGTTTCCTACTTTTTACCCTGATGCCCTAGTGGGATTTTTGTCAACATAGGAATGGACAGATTGGTGGTAAACACCTCATTTTGTTGACCCAGAGGTTTAAAAGCCCACCGGGAAAAAGTGACAAAGGTATGGAGTGGGGCACTGGACCATCTTAGCCATCAGGCCATAGTCCTGGGCACCAGACAGTGTTTCTGCCCCTGTCACAAGACACTGGGGATTTTTTTCTATTTATACAAAAGAAATGAATGAGGTGGGGTACAGCCAGTCCAGTGATCAGGGTTTGCCCCCATCTTTAAAGGCCCAAACAGTCTATTCCAATTTCTCCAAATGAAAAGCTGCGTCACATGTGGGGGTGGACCTAAGACACATCATAGGAATAGGTCGAGACTGGAGCCATGTGAAGATTCATCATGGGAAGACTTCATTGACACCACTCTGGACTCACATGGTCCAGAGTTTGACTGGTGTGTCTTGTGAACAACAGTGAGGTACTGGTTTTGTTGGGATACGTGTGGGAACACAGATAAGTAGAACATGTGTTGTCATCTGTCAGAACCCCTTTCGGAGGGCCACTGGCTAAGCAGGAGATACTAGACCTAACCATGGGTGTTGAGGGGTATGAGTAAATGGGGCAAATACCCCTTCCGCACTTGAAGGGGTGGAGGCATGTGTGTGGTGAATACAAGCTCAAAACCCAATACATTCAGCAACCTCAATAAATGACTGTCCAGCCAAATACTCGCTTTTTTTAATAAACAATATTGTTTATATATACACACACACACACACACACACAAAGTGAATTAGAGCATGCACTAAACACTAAAATACTCAATAGGTTTGTATTTTAATACTATCCACATGGACACCAGTGTCTTGCTCGTCTAACTACAGACTGGGGTTATTCCCCATTTACTTGAGGCAATATCCAGGTTAGAGCCCGCTAGAGAATATGAGTCTTAGAAGTTCCACAATCGCTATTCAAAGTAAAAAGTGTCCCAGCGCCTTCAGATCTTCAGTCACAGCAGATACTCCCCAACCCTTCCACCCCTGAACCTCCCATTCCCCTACAAAGGCTCTGCTGCTCGTGATGTAGTCTTACCCGTTTCTGCTCGAAATGAGATGGAATGTTCAGCGGTCCAGGTTCAAGGTCACTTCGGCTGATGCCGGCAGTGAGCAGTAGTCTTGTCACAGCCAGCACAGGGCTGCATCTCTATTGTGCTTCTTCATTGTCAAGGAAAGTTCTGTCTGTTTCTGGTGTCAGAAGTGTACTTGAGTTCCAATGACCAAGTGGCAGCTCAGAGTTCGTAACTGCACACTGTTCACAGGTAAAGGACCTCACCTTCCTCCGCAGTCCCCACCTGTTAGGCGGAGATTGTGTTCCATATTTGGGTCATGATACTGCACAAAGCAACAGCGCGATCGTCAACACAGCGCTACACCAGGGCAACGGCCTTTAAGATTTACCACAGCCCTCTCCTAGCATATAGGATTTGGATGCTAAGCGCTTAACGCTGCATTCCTCTTCAGGTCACCACACTGCACAGGGCAATGGCCCTATCTTGACCACAGTGCTGCACTGCGACCCCCACCTGGCATATGGGGGTCAAGTGCCTCACACTTAAGGTGGCGTCCTTCTTAGGGTCACAACACTATGATAGCCCTATCTTAACCACAGCACTGCACAAGAGCAACAGCCCTTAAGATTCACAGTGGCCCCACCTGTCATGTGGGGGTCATGAACAATGCACACAAATGGACTACCCAATCAGTGCAGCAGCCCTGATGGACTATAACCTCACACTCCGCCCCCAGAATCCACTCTGCAGGATCTCCATTGGACCATGCTCCAAGCCAGGCAATCTCCTACTCCTCACAGGGTCCTTTGGTCTCAAGTCAGGCAGAAGCTGGTGCTCCAGGTAAGTGTTATTGATTCTCCTGGGTGATGATCCCTCACCCAGCTTTAGAGACTGTCAGATTCCCAATCCCCAGTCGTGGTCACAACCAGAGGAACTTGTAGTGAGCTTCTCCACACCGATGTACAGTTTTATTCTGGCAATTTGGGATTCTCAAGCTCCCCTTTTTATAATACGTTTCATGATACAAATGTGATTTAGTATTATCCTTTTGAAGTTTGTGTTCAGTTGGTAACCAACCTTGATGTGTCCACTCCTCTGTCTTCCTCCTCCCCCAGGGAGCAATATATCACAAAAGGAATGTCTCCAAATCCGATAGCCTCAAACACGGGCAATTGGGAGTAAGAAAATAATTACTTACCTGTAACTGTAGTTCTCCAGTATTGTAATCTTTCATAGATTCACTTGCTTGAATCATTCCCCGTCGTCGAAGTGGAAGTCCCTGGTATCATAATAAGCAGTCTACACTATAATAATAGGCTTTAAAAGGAAAGCAACGGTCAACTTAATAAAATATCTGTGTCCTTTCTTAAAAAAGGACCAAAGCTATACATTGACCAATCTGGCAACGGCACCCCCAAGAGGCTCGAGTTCCTCCGATTTTTACGCACAAAGGTGAGTTAGTACTGAAGGCCTGATAATAAACGGTGAGCCTCTATGGGGAGGACGGTGGTTCGCATGTGAGTCTATGAAAGATTACAATACTGGAGAACTACAGTTACAGGTAAGTAACTAATTTTCTTCTTCAGAATTGAATATTTCAAAGATTCACATGCTTGAATCAGAATAATCAGCAGTCCATAGTTTCAATTCATATGCATATACAAAGCAAGCAGATGGTGGGTAGATAAATATATATAATGGCTCACCTCATTGGAATAGATGGCGTAAAACTGCTTGGCCCATTGCTGCATCTGATTTATCAGCCTGCTTCAAACAATAATGTTGCCTGAAGGTGTGTCTGTTAGACCATGTTGCTGCTCTGCATATCTGCTGGATAGACACATCTGCAAATAGAGCTGTTGATGTAGATATAGTTCCTGTAAAGTGAGGTTTCACCCTACTAGTCACTGGTTTCCCTGCCTTTGCATGGCAGAGCTGAATTGTTTCAGCAATCCATCTTCTGATTGTGGCTTTGGTTGCTGGAAAGCCTTTCCTGAAGTTTCCATAAGAGACAAATAACTGGCATGATTTGCGAAATTGTTGTGTTCTATGTAAATAGAACCTAATGCACCTTCTCACATCTAAAGTATGAAGAGTCTGTTTGACAGATGACTGGGGATTTGGAAAAAAAAGTTTTTAGAATGATGGGTTCGTTTAGATGGAAATCCGATGGAATCTTAGGTATGAACTTAGGGTTTGTTCTAAGAAGTATACTGTCCTTCTTGAACTGCATTAAGGGCTCTTAAATGGTAAAGGCTTGTATCTCACCCAGTCTTCTAGCAGATGTTGGTGCTAACAACAATGCAGTTTTCGCTGTAAGATATTTGAGGTCTGCTTTGCATGTAGGCTCAAATGAGCCCCTCATTAGCTGGCTTAAGGCAATATTAAGATGCCATGTAGGAGGTAGTTTTCTTACTGGGGGAAAAAAACTCTGAACAGGCCTTTCATAAATTGCTTGATAACTCTCGATGACCATAGGGAGGGTGTTTTTGTCCTCTCGCCTAAATCGAGATATTGCTGCCAAGTGAACTCTTATGGAAGAGTGTGTGAGTCCTGATTTTGCTAGTTGCAAAAGATATGGTACAATTTGTTTAGGATTGGAAGAAAATTGGTGCAAGTTTCTTTGGTAGCACCAAATACAATTTGGTGCTACCAAAATCCATTTTGAGTGATATGATTTAGTGGTAGACTCTGGTCTAGCCTTGGCTAGAATCTCTCTACAATCAGGTGGAATGTCTAGGTCTTTAAATTCATGGAGTTCAGGAGCCAAGCCGCTAAATGTAGATACTTCAGATTGGGATGCAAGATCTGGCCTTTGCTCATTGTTAGCATTGCCTGACTGGGCAGTAACTGTACGTGCGGCTTTTCCGAAAGCAGCAGAAGTTCTGTGTACCAGAACTGCCTGGGCCATTTGGGAGCTATGAGGGTGATCCTGCATGGATCTCTCTTCATTCTGTGAAGTATCTGTGGGATTAGAGGCATCGGGGGAAAAGTAAAGGCAAATATGTTTTAACCATCTTATCGAAAATGCATTTCCCCATGACCCTTTTCGGTGATGCCAACTTGCGTAGTACTGGCATTTCCTGTTGTTCCTTGTGGCGAAGAGGTCTAGTTTTGGCGTGCCCCATCGGATGAATATGTTCTGCAATGTTTGCTGGTCTAACTCCCATTCGTGGCAGGTTAAAGTCGATCTGCTCAGACTGTCTGCCAGCACATTTGATGGTCCTGGCACATGTTCCGCTCTCAGAGATATTTGTTCTGTATCGCCCAGTTTCAGATTTCCTATGCTTAACGTGGCAAGGTTTCTGACCTTGTTCACCCCAGCTTGTTTAGGTAGTGCATGCATATAGTGCTGTCCATTCTGATGGGCGTGGATGATTTTTCAATTCTGGGAAGGAACGAACGGAGCACAAGAGCTATGGTTTTGAGTTTGAGATAGTTGATGTGCATTTTCTTGTCAAGATTGGTCCATTTCCCACTAATGGAAAGATCTTGCAAGTGAGCGCCCCCGCCTTGTAGTGATGCATCTGTAATTAATATGTAATCTGTCACTGGGGACAGAAAAGTTACTCCCTCTGCCAAATACTTTTTCTGCGTCTGCCACTGCATGGAGAATCTCATTACGTGGGTTATTTGTATGGTGTCGAAGGAGCCTTGAGATTGTTTCCACTGCTTGTCCAGCTCCTCTTGCAGTGGGCCTCATGTGAAGTCTGCAGTTCGGAATTAAAGGCATGCAAGAATATAGCAATCCTAGGAACGATTTGTATATCCGAACTGAAACGGACCTTCTTTTGATTAGATTGCGAGCTAAATGTTGTATTCTTATCTGTCTGTCCAAAGATGCCATTGCTTTGTCTGTGTTGGTGTTGATAACTGCACCTAGGAATTATTGTTTTTGGAGTGAGCGAGGACTTCTGAAGATTTGCTGTGAGACCCAAGGTTTCGAACAGTTCGAGACACATGTTTGTGTGGTCTGTTTGTTTGCAGTGAAGGAGCTTTGATCAACCAATCGTCCAAGTATGGGAATACTTGAACTCCTTTTTGCCTCAGAGGTGCTGCTACTGTTGCTAGCATCTTTGTAAATATTCGAGGGGTTGATTTTGAACTGAAGGGGAGCACTTTGAACTGAAAATGAGCGCCGGCTACCTGGAATTGTAGGTATTTTTGATGATTTAGATGAATGGGTATGTGGAAATACACATCTTTGAGGTCTATAGATGTCATATTGTCGCCGTGGTTTAGAAGTTGTAGAATGTCCTGTAAGGTGACCATCCGAAAGGATTGTTTCTTGAGATATTTGTTTAGTTTGCGAAGGTCTAATATAGGACGGCAATCTCCTGATTTTTTCCTGATGAGAAAGAAACAGGAATAAATCCCCATTCCCTTTTGAGTCGATGGTACTCTTCCTATTGCTCCTTTAGATATCATGAGGGAAATTTCCTTTAGTAGCTGCTTTAGACGTGGACGGGGTGGATCCTTGGGCAGGCAATTTGGCGGTTTGTTGATAAATTTGAGTGTGTGCCCTCGGGATATGACATCCAGGACCCATTTGTCTGTTGTTGTAATAGCCCACTGTACGAAAAATTGTGAGACGCGACCTCCTAATTTGTGTATTAACTGGGAATGTAGAGTAGTCTCTGCAGGTGTTAGGTCATTGCTTCCTTGATGAGTCTCTACCTCTGGTAGGTTGTTTTCCTCTAGCTGGCTGCTTGTAGGCTGCCGTAGGCGGTTGTCTATACTGCTGAGTGTATTGAGAAGGCTACTGTCCTTTGTAGGGTTGATATTGCTGTCTATAAGGTTGAAAACCTCTACCAAAGGAAAAAGTAGTCCTGCCTCTGGCTCCTCGAAAGGGTTGCCTTTTCGACAGCAACGCACCCAATGATCTGTCAGTGTCAGTATAAGTCTTAATAGCCAGTAATGCGTCCTCTATGTGTTTTCTGAATAGTGATTCGCCATCATAAGGCATGTCCAACATTTTACTCTGTACTTCAGGATGTGGCCTTTAGCCAAGCTTGTCTTCTGAGCACAGCTGCTCCTGCTAGCGGCCAAAAACCTGTTGGGAGATGTCAATCACACAGTCTATGATTTCTGCAGATGCCTTCTGACCCTCAAGAAGAATTTTCCTGGCTTCTTCTCTAGGCTCCTCTGGAAGGTGATCTATGTATTGCGACATATCCGACCACATTTGCCTGTCGAACCTTGCAAGAATTGCAAGAGAATAAGCTGCACAAACTGTCAGCCCTGCCATACTCGAGAATCGTTTTCCAATAGAATCGAGCCGGGGCCCATCTCTATCAGGTGGTGTTGCTGATGGGTTTTTGGAACGTCTCTGGGCAGCTTGACTTTTCCCACAGAGTCTTGCTTCGGATGTCCTAATAAGCAAGCTGGTGCATTGTCTGGAACTTTATATTTCTTATCCATTCTTGGCACGACTGCTGCAATGGTGGCTGGATTCTTCATTGTAAGAATACCCCATTGCCAGATGAAATCTATTATGGATATTGCTTTCACTGACTTCTCTTTGGGTTAAAATCGTACAAAAAACAATCTGTTTGTTTAGAGGTTAGAGGTAACTGAAACCTTTTTGCTGCATGCTCCATTATACTATGAAAACCACCAATGTCGTCCGGTGAAGAGTCAACAGGAGGCAGCTGTGGTGGTGATGGTGGCTGTACGACGTAGTTGTCCCATTCTGAAGACGTGGATGCTTGATCCCTTATTTCCCCTTCTTCTTCCTGTTCATCCTGCGATGTATGTTGATCGTCTTGATGGTGGATCCGCTAATGGCATTGTAGACAGCAGAATCCCTGACAAGGACAGCGAAGAAGGGCAAGTAGGCGGTATTTGTAGAGGTGATCTTGCTGGTGTCTGAAGCTGCGATGGAGGAGCAGATTGTGCAGGTTTGGGAAGGCGTTTATAGTAATCCTGCAGCATTGCTTGCAGGTTAAAAATCAAATCCTGTGGCATCTGGACTGTTTGATCCTGTATTGGTGTGTGTGATGCTATTAATTGTGTTTGACCAATGACTTTGTGTTTCACCACTGCGCATATTAGTTGCTTACTGTTCACCAGTAGCACATTATGTGTTTTGTTCAGTTTAGCTGCCTATTGGCTTTGACATGGCATTAGACATTACATTTGATATTTAGGTTAGCTGCCTATTGGCTTTAACGTGGGGTTAGACATTGCAGTTGAGACATTGCAGATGAGCTGTGTTTTTCCACATGGTAGACCAAGCTGTGTTTTTCACACCAGACCTTAGCTGATAAGAGCACGTAGATTTTGTGTTTACCTCCCAATCCAGTCTGAGAACGAGTGAGGCTCGGGAGAATTGGCCACTCTCCAAGTTTCTTCGGTTCTCACACTGAGTTTTGCTTTTAAGGATGACTCTGGACTACAGCAGGGGTAGATTGAATCTGCTTGACTTCAGACAGGAACGGAGACGTCAGTTGCCTGTCTCCTGTTTGGGTAGAAAATCTCTTTCTCGCAGTTGATCGGAGTCATCAACTTGCAGACCCCAAAAAGATGAAGCAGTAATAGGCCCTACGGTGATGCGATTTTGACTTTTATGCTTTGCTTTTAAGTTATGCTATAATATAATCACATGTATTTGCTGTGTACATTGCAACTGAGAAGTACTTTGATATATTTTGCTTTCATTGCTGCGACTACTTTTGAACGTGTGCTGCCAGTCTACTAATTTTGTCTCTCAGGAACCTCGTGGTGAAGTAATAATAACAATAAATGTCTTCTTTAAACTCAGAAGTGCATTCCAGGGAGGTTCTGGAAGCTCGGTTATGAGATAAGAGCAGGAAAGCAGGACAGTGTGTTAGGCTGGTAGGTCTATTGTATGTTCTCAGTGAGGTAAACGATGGAATGATAGTACTGGTCATCATCCTGTTCATCATCCTGGCACTTAACCCGCAATTCGGATGGGCTGTGCGCTACTCCAAAAGGTCCTTCCTCCTCTGACTCATTGTCCAATAAATGATGCAGTGGAAATGGCGTGACTTTACTTGGGGAGGTGTGTCGCAGACATAATAGTTAGATCTGCAGGGGACAGGCCAGTTACAGGCATCAAGGTTGTTGAAGGCAGCGTGGTTGTTGGAGGTAACTTTGTTGACGGTGACAATAGTATTGTCGACAATGGTGTCGTAGACTGTGGCTTCGTCGACGATGGTTTTGTCGTCGACGGAGGCTTCGTCGACGATGAGGTCGTCGACAGTGGTTTCGTCAGTGAAGAAGATCTCTTGGTAACCCTCGTCAACGGTGGTATTGTCGACAGCAAGGACATCACTGCAGTTGTAGCGCTCGTCAACGGTAGTACCTTACTCTCTTTAGTCGACGGAGGTCTTGTTGTAATCCTGCAAGATACAATGGTCGTCGATGACAATGGAGAAGAGGACATTATCAGAGGCGATGTCGCCATTGTGAAAGTCAGTGTTATGGTCGTAGATCGTCGACAATGAAGGAATTTTTGAAGTTTTTATTTTTTTGGCAGGAATTATTTTTGCTGTAGAAGGAAGCGATTTTGACATTTTTCTGGCAGAACTTTATCTAGTAGCTGGTGTTGAAGGCACAGAAGAGACATTTAAGGAAGCTTTCTTATGTGGCCCTGTCTCTTTTCCACGAGATTTTTTAAGTGCTTTTTTGTGGGGTCCTGGAGGCTCCACTTCCAAAGATCTTTCTCTCTTGTGAGTTTTCTCAGGTTGCTCACAGTCATCACTCTCTTCCCCGGAGAATGTATGTTCTTTTGATTTACATTTTTGCAACCACAAGAGCAGCCTTCCTTCTCTGTCTTTTAGGGTTTTCTGTGTAAAAGTCCTACAGATTTTGCAGTCCACAACCTTATGCTCTGGATAGAGACAATAAATACACTCACTGTGAGGGTCTTCTGAGTAAAGTCTCTTTTTGCCACATGTGTTACATGGCTTAAAAAGGCCTTTCCTTGGAGATCCTGACATGGTGGGAATTTCCCAGGCTGTAATAAAATATAATTTTTTTAAGCTGACCTGAGAAGTATTCAGTTGAAGTAACCCCTGAAGAGAAAAACTGAGCAGAGCTCAGGGGGACGCCTATCACCTGATGTGCGGTAGAAAATCTGAGGAACTGGAGCCTCTGTGGTGAGGGTTCTAGAAGGTGCTGTCACCTGATTGGCCAATTATACCTTTGGTCCTTTTTTAAGAAAGGACATAGATAGTCTATTAAATTGAGCTTTGCTTTCCTTTTAAAGACTATTATTATAGTGTAAACTACTTATTATACCGGGGACTCCCACTTTGACGACGGGGAATGATTCAAGCATGTGAATCCATGAAAGATTCAATACTGGAGAACTATACAGTCACATGTGGATGTCTGCCTCAGGGATATGTCTATCAAAGGTTTCAAAAGGACCCCAGCCCTGCGCTTTATTATTACCTTATCAGCCCCATCACCTTTCCGAGATGGGTCCAGCCCATATTGACAAGCTTCTCTTTGTAGGAGGCTGGCATGGTTTGTAATGGGTACCCAAGGTACTTACACCTTATACCAGGTCCAGTTATCCCTTATTAGTGAAATGTAGGCAGTGTCTAGCACCTTAGGTTGTCTAGGTGTAGCTGTAGCAGTGCAGCCAAGGCTGAACTAGGAGACATGCAAAGCTCTTGCAATACCACTATAGTCACACAGTACTTATACACAATAAAAGCAATACTCTGTGTTACCAAAAATAAAATGTACTTTTTTTTAGTGACACAAGGCCAAAAATATCTTAGAGGCGATACTGCTACTGGAGATAAGTATTATACACAATATATACCAAAAACAGTTAAGTAACCAAAATCAGGTAAGTAAACAGTAATAGAATAGTGCAAACAGTGAAAATCACAATAGATTACAATGGGCCTAGCGGCAACACAAACCATATACTAAAATAGTGGAATGCAAAAGTCTGATTCCCCCAAAGGCAAGTGTAGTGTGTAGAGGGGCACTGGGAATGTAAGAAAACACCAAACGTAAGTAAACTACCCCACCCCAGAGCCCAGGAAAACAGGAGTAAAGTACAGCAAGTTTCCTCAGGACACACTA
Source organism: Pleurodeles waltl (assembly GCF_031143425.1). Classification (NCBI taxonomy): domain Eukaryota; kingdom Metazoa; phylum Chordata; class Amphibia; order Caudata; family Salamandridae; genus Pleurodeles; species Pleurodeles waltl. The sequence continues at coordinate 478,230,650 of NC_090449.1, read as the reverse complement.
GGAGTCGTGGTGAAGGATTATGCAAGAACCAAGCAAGGCTGCAAGAAGCCAACAATGGATTCATGGACCTGAAGACCTGTGGAGAGAGGAGACCAAGTCCAGCAGTCGATGAAGAGTCCAGGAAGAACAGGAGCCCCTGCCCACCTGGAAGAAGGTGTAAAAGCAGACTCTAAGGTTGGAAGAAAAGTATAGAAATGCATCAAAGAAGATAGCTGTGGGTTCCTGCTTGGTGCAAGAGATGTCCCACGTCGAGTAGTTGGATGCAGGCTGTTTGCGTCGCTGGATTCCGCCAACAAGCCTTGGTTCACGCAAGAACGCGTTTTGCGTCAAAGAGGAGCTGCCTGTACCTAGGAGGGACCTGGGGGTCTCAACTCAGACTGAGGAGACAGAGGGGGCTTTCAGCACTTCAGAGAGCCCTCAGAAGGCCCGGCAGCACCAACGGGAGTCCCAGGACACAGGGACAAAGGAGTTGCAAAGTGTGGCTGTCGCAGCACTACACAGAGGGATCCCACGCCGCCGGAGAACAACTCAGGGAGCTGAACATCACAGGATAGAGTGCTGGGGACCTGGGCTATGCTGTGCATGAAGAACTTTTGGAAGAGGTGCACAGAAGCCCAAGGAGCTGCAGAGGACTCAATGCACAGGGGTACTGTCTGGCACGGGGAGGCAAGCCCTTACCTCCACCAAATTTGGACAGCTGGACATTTGGACAGTCAGGATCCCTTCGGTCCACCACCTGTGTTCCAAGCATCACGCTAGTCGACAGGAGAGGAGTCCCAGAGTACCGGTTGTCGTTGCAGAGAGGTGCCTGCTGAAGCAGGGAAGTGACTCCGTCACTCCACGGGAGATTCCTTCGGTTCCTCTGGTGCAGGGTGAAGACAGGGAGTCCTCAGAGTGTGCACAACCTGGAAACTATTGTTTCCAGTTGCTGGCTGGAGCTGAAGTTGCAGGTCACAGTAACCTTCCTGGATACTTTGTTGCAGTTACAGCGGTTCCTGGAGCAGTCTGCGGTTAATCCGACAGTCAGAAGCTTAAGCAGAGGAGTCCTGGAGAAGACTTGCAAACCGAATCTGAGGAAACACCCAGAGGAGAGACCCTAAATAGCCCTGAAAGGGGGATTGGCTACCTACCCAGGTATGCACCTATCAGGAGGGGTCTCTGACGTTACCTGCTGGCACTGGCCACTCAGATGCTCCCAGAGGGTCCCCACACCTTGGAATCCAAGATGGCTAACGCGTGGGACACTCTGGAGGAGCTCTAGGCACCACCCCTGGGGTGGTGATGGACAGGGGAATGGTCACTCCCCTTTCCTTTGTCCAGTTTCGCGCCAGAGCAGGGACTGAGAGTCCCTGGACCGGTGTAGACTGGATTATGGAAGGAGGGCACCGTCTGTACCCTTCAAAGCATTTCCAGAGGCTCTGGGAGGATACCCCTCCCATGCCTGTAACTCTTATTTCCTAAAGGAAATACATTGTTCTGCCTTCCTGGGATTGAGCTGCTCAATCCCCAGGAGGGCAGAACCCCGTTTATGAGGTAGCAGCAGCTGGGGCTGCAGTGGAAACCTCAGAGAGCTGGTTTGGCAGTACTGGGGGTCCATGGTGGAGCCCCCAGGGTGCAAGGAATTGCCCCCAATACCAGATTTGGATTGGGGGTTCAATTTCACAATCTTAGACACCTCAGATGGCCATATTCGGAGTTACCATTGTGAAGCTACATATATGTATTGACATATATGTAGTGCACGCTTATAATGGTGTCCCCGCACTCACGAAGTCCGGGAAATTGGTCCTGGACAACGTGGGGGCCCTTTGCTAGTGCAAGGGTGCCCTCACACACACCTAGCCTTCAGTAACTGAAGGTTAGACATATAGGTGACTTATATGTTACCTGGTGCAATGAAAATGGCTGTGAAATAGTGTGTGCACTATTTCACTCAGGCTGCAGTGGCAGTCCTGAAGGAGTGTTTGTATGAGCTCCCTATGGGTGACAAAAGAAATGCTGCAGCCCATTAGGGTCTCCTGAAACCCCAATGCCCTGGGTACCTAGGTACCATTTATTAGGGACCTATAAGGGGTTCTAGTGTGCCAATCAGAATTGGTATGTGGAGTCACTAAACTCTAGTGACAAATTTGGTAAACAGAGAGAGCATAAGCACTGGAGTTCTGGTTAGCAGAACTCTAGTGACACAGTCAAGCATACTGACAACACATATAGGTCACAAACTATGAGCACTGGGGTCCTGACTAGCAGGATCCCTGTGAGACACTAAAAACACACTGACAAACAGGTCAAAAATGGGGGTAACCATGCTAGAAGAAAGCCACCTTCCTACACTCTTTTAGAATCAAAGTGCCTCCTTTGAAGTGTCCTGAAGAATCTGGCTCTTCCTGCCTTCAATGTATGTCCTACCCAGTTCTGTGGAATCCACCAAACCACTAATCTGGCTGGGGGTCTCCTCTATATGTTCCTGTAGCAAGCCCTGGGTCGCCCAAAATAAAACCCAGAGACCTTCGTATATTGTGCCCTTCACAAGCATACATACATCCCTGGGCACACAAACAAACACACATGATATACTCCCATGTACTGTGCCACTTCTCAGGCACACATCCATCCCAGTGCGCATATGCAGCCTCACGCGCTGACTCAGGTACTGCACAACTTCACAGACACACATATATCCCAATGCACACACACAACCATGCACGCTGCCTGGCACTGCATAAAACTCAATGCAGGCCATGGTTGAATTAAGCATAGAGCGGCAGAGCTTTAGACAAGTGGGCCAGCAGCACAACTTCATTGACTGAGGTAAAAAGGCCTGCTCGCTGTATAGATTACCATTACTGAAATCACAGCATGCTGCCACCACCGCGTTCAAGCTGCTTAACTCTCATGAAAGACAGTAACTTTCAACTAACCTTCAACCACTGAAGGGTAATGTTTTGAGCACTCCTCCCAGTCTTTAGCAAGCCCACAGATCCATGTTCCCCCGTGACCAAAATATTGTTACCAAGGATCGAGATATCACTGCAGCTAGGGCATTCTGGGCAGGGGTACATCTCCAATACTATGCAAGGGACTTTTCCACCCCAAATTTGAAGTTGGTTGCATTTTTGGCTTCCAAATGTAAGTCACTGTGTTTTTACAGAATGCCCTCTGTATCACATGATAATATGGGTAACCCCAAATTCAGAATTTTACAAATAACCACCGTTCCATAACTCATTTTAGAAATGCATTGGTTTCCTTAATTTCCATTTTGCATAGATTAGATTGTACCATAAGTACTGATGCATGGTCTGCACGCAATTCGGAATTTGCAGCTTAGGTGATGGCACGGTGTATCACGTATTTGTGAACAAGCAACAGACATTATATATCATATGTCATAATTACGCTAGTAACAGTCTTAGGTGCAATTCGGCAAAACATCTCTTAAGGTAGAACACCACAAATTCCATATTTTCTTCTAATTCTTTAGACTTCCACAATCTTCATATCTAAATTTTTCTGATTTAGCACAGTAATCCATGCCACATAGCTATTCATTCAAGTGAGGGGGGGCGATCTTTTGGAACGTACCTATGTAAATGTGTGTTTTACACAGTTCCACTATTCCCTGTCACTAGAGGGGTTGGGCCCTCGTGACTGCGCTTTCAAGTGCCTTTTGGAGTCTTGGGGCACAGGATGTGACTGGGTGAAGAGCAGGCCCATCCATGCCCTTTTGAAGCTGGGCCGGGCCTTCCCTCTTAGCTGCCTCTGAAGGTCCCCAACAATATGGGTAAGCATAGAATTTCTCCTGCACTTAATGCCCACAAGTGGTTCTACATTATTTTGTCCTTTATAACTTTTGCAGTTGGGGCCAGCACTGATGAAAGAAGAACTGGGATTAACCTCAAATGCTCCTAGTATCTGAAGGGACAGTGTCTCTAAGAATCCTTTTTTAATATCTGAGGTCAATCATGCTGTTATTCCCAACCTCGTTTTGCTCCTAACTTGCAATATCCACACTGTTGAAGCTGTAGGATTTCCACGCCAGTCTGAATTTCAAGATTCCCCTCACTAGTGCAATTACTTATGTTCAGGGTTGGGTTTACTGTGGGCTTAGACAATGGAGAATGTACACAAGGGGAACTTCCTGTTCTGTAACCGGTGGGCTATAGAATTACTCAATACAGGTTTTTATATGCCTTCCTATCATAGTGACCCACTGCCACCAATGATGGTTCCCTGTCACACGATTCTTTAATAAGGCCTGGCACGCTGTCATAACATCACAGAGTCCTACTAACAACTGGGAATCCTGTCCTGTATTTGAATAAAAAGCTCCTACTCAGACAGTGTTATATCCTCATTTACTAATCAAGTGTGCATATATTTTTTTATGTTTGATTATTTTGGCCACATAGAGCGTGACTATAGAGGGTAGGTCTCCTCCCAGACCACGAGGCCAGTTGCTTGAGGGTAAAGGTTAAGAATTGACTTGGTTATTGTTTAGTGTTTTCTGACATGTGCATTTAAGTTGTGTGCATTTATCGTCACCACCTTTTTTGAACATGTTTGCAGTGTCACTTGTTTCCACACTAAAATAATGGTTTATATAAAAAGTTATTTCTTTTATGTTTGCTTGAAAGTATAGCGCAGGTGTGCAGTTTATTCATTTGTCTGCAGCAAACCTATTAACTTTGGACGCTGTGTATTGTTATCTTTACATATGTACCTTTACATGAAAAATTCTGGTAGGATTTGCCTGTGATTTTTTAAGTTAAAGTTTTGTTTTTTTGGCCCATTTCTTAGGGATCATCTGGCCGTGACAAATGCCTAAGACCAGCTAGGCTATAGAAAAGCAGATCATGTTGACCTAATAGATGGTGTGAGAAATCTATCTCACAGACCGTTCTGTAAGGTGTTTAATCGTACCTATGGTCCCACTCTAATAAAAGTGATAACCTGGGTACCAAACGGTATTTTTATTTATTCTGGATCCCAGCATTATCCAGCACAATTTATTTAAGAACTCCCTCCCATTTGCTATTTCATGATACGTTGAGTCCGCCCTGGTGGCACTGCCTGACCGGGGTGGGGAGAGGTCGCAGAGGATGACACATGACGCAATTAGTGGCTTCCTCTTCCTGAAAAAGGACTCTCCTTCACGTAACCAGGCAGACTGCCATCTTGCTTAAATAGGGTCTTTGAATACACCTCGGAATTGAGGGCACAACATAAGCTGGCAACCGCACCTTGTCGTGAGTTGATACTAGTAAGGGAGGATGTACATGTTATGTTGCTTTCATTGCTTGTCTTGATGACCGACTTCCTGATGTGTGTCTAGTTAGTTCTCTTAATGTTATCTGTGATGATGTGAGGTCCTTTCTCTCATCTGCCAAGCATTCTTTGATAACGTTAACCAGATGTTTTGATCATTCTTATTCCTCGGCTAATTGTGTCCTCCTGAAGGCTCTCCAAGAGATCCCAAGGGACAGAGACAAAGAATGCTTATAAATTGGCAGTGTTGAAAAGGAAATGTATTTCAAAGTTGGAGGACTGGCAGGAATTGACTGTTGCTAGTAGATGTAAGGATTGTACCCAATATTAGGAGATTGTTAACCACCCATTGTTTCAACTAGAATCAGGTTCGTTGCTTACCCAACCTATTCCAGTAGATGCTTGGATTAGGCATTTCAAGGCCATTTATGATGCCCCAACATCTTTCATCTCCGTCTTCTCTGTTCTCTGCATGTGATTTTCATTTAGTTTTTGGATGGAAAGAGGTAACAGATGCTAATACTGGGCCCCCTAACAACAAATGCCCTGGCCCTAATGGAGTTCTGTTAGACTTATTTAAATTTGTCTCCCTTTGGGCTCCTCTTCCCATTATTTATAGTAACCCAGCTCTTAGACACAGTTTCCCAACTCACTGGAATTAAGCAGTGATTATACTGATAGGGAGAACGACTCATTCTAGGTTAAGGTCCAGAGTCAGTGATAGTCAGGTCCTTTCAGAAGTACAGTATGGCTTTCGCCCATGCAGAAGGACAGGGAATCAACGTCTGAATTTGTATTTTCTTACATCTAAATACACAGTAACCAAACATGGAGAGTTACATCTGGCCTTTTACGGCCCTGTCTTTAGCTTTTGACCAGGTTAATAGAGAAAAGCCATAGCTTATTATGTTGGACATGGGGATCAATAAAAACATCGTTTTTTTGCATGACTTACATCTTTATTTAGCTGTCTCTATTAGGTTTGCTGTAAAGGGGGAATGTATAGAGCATTTTTCACTTGGGGTGTTCGACAAGGCTGTATCTTGGTTCCCTTTTTATTGACTTTATACATAAATTAACTAGAACAGGGTTATGCCCATGATTGGAGGCCAGCCAGTTCTGGCACTCCTCTACGTGATGATACTGTTTAGTCTCTAGAACAGGCCAAAGGTTGCAGATTTTTATTAGTAATGTGTCTGCTCTACAGATAGTCTGGATATAACTACCAATTTTTAAACTCTCGCACAATTATAGTAGATCTCAAATGTACTAAATGCAGAGCACATAATTACAAAGGTAAATACTTTCTCTTATCTCTGTATCTGATTTGATACTTCAATTAGATGGCCTCCTTTGGTTAAGGCCTGCAGACATGCCTTCGCTAGGAGCACTGCTTCCATTTTTGATTTTGCTGCTAGGTTGGGGAGCATAAAGGTGTGCCAGCCATAAGATTTACAAGGCTAAGTGTGCACACATCTAAGCATACGGTAGTGATCTCTCGGGATGCCAATTTTAATGCATTGTAAACTACTGAAAACTTGTCTTTGAAACACATACTTTGGGTCCCTAAAAGTGCCACTGCATTTATTGTCCATAAAGACTTGGGGTTAGCTTTGTGTCAGACATCATTCAACTGAGGAAGCTGCTATTAAGGTTATCGGTCTGGCTCAAACCCGAGCTGAGGTTAATCGGTTGATTATTAAAGATTGTCTGAGAGTTGACAATGCCTTTAAGATATCATGGTGTGAGGACTTGGTCACAACCAACACCCATTAGTGCAACAGACATAGGTGCACCTTTTGACTATCTCAGAATTGTCCTTAGATGTGCCTGATGTCCAGTAGCAGCAAAACACCTGCAGTGGCTACCAGAGAGGCAACTTGGGCACTTTCAGCTTTAATGTCCCCAGTGCTGTTCTGGGAGGTCAGCCAGCTGAACCTTGGAGACTCTGCTTCAGGCTGGGGCTGAGAATCAGTTTTTCCCCAAGCCAGGCACACAGAACAGAGTCCAAACTGTACTAGCCCAAAATGAAGCAGGTGCAGTCGCTCTGCCGTCACAGCCTCACTTTGTGTGCTTCCAAAGGGTGCAAAGTGCTTTTCTTCTTGTTCTCCTTCCAAGTCCAGCAAGTACTGAGGGTGAACGTCCCCAGGGTGCCATATTTGTCTCAGAAAAAGTGCCCTGAGGGGACCAAGCGGTCACAAGCCAGTGGCCCACTGGATCCGCTCCTACCTAGTGACGAATTTCCTGTGATGTGTGGCATTTGGCTATCCCAGAATGCCACATTCTTGCCCCTACAAGCTGTTACACCCCTTCTTCAGTCATGAGGAGCAAGGTAGCCCGGGTGCGACTACGTGAGGGCAACACACCCATGGTAAAACTGGTTTGGGGGCAAGTTTCCCCTCCCTGGCCCCGTCTCCAAGCTGTTACAGGAACAAAATGGAATTCTGCTCAGCAGTGTTGGGCCAGGTGGCCCATCAAAGGTGGCTTCCCTTTTAAAGCACGCCTCTGGGCCAACCCCCCACCACCCCACCCGAGTGGGCATCCTGGTAGAGGAGGCGATACCTTTCTGTGCTGTAGCACTGACTTTCTTCCTGAGCCTGGGAGCCACTCACACATCTCCCCAGGCAGTCAGAAAGCTGTCTGTATGTGCATGCCTTTGTGAAGCTACTGGATGAGCACAACACAGAGTGGCAACTTTGAACAAGTTGCCTACCTTTAATAGTGACATTAATTTTCGACCTGGGCATCAGTTTTCATTTAATGCCCCGATTAATTTGATACCTTACATGACCCATCTGGTAGTCCCAGACAAAAGTTAGCCAAGTTGCGTTGCCACCCTGTAACTCTGTATTAGCCAATGGGGCTACCAACTTTACCCACAGCAAAACAACAATTTGGAAGTATTGCTGCTAAGACATATCGTAACACATATGTCCTACTTACCAAAATAATGGTTTCTGCCATAGGACTCTATAGAGCATCCCTAGGGGAGCCTTGCATATAATGTTAAGGGATAGGGAAGCTCTGCCTTTGGTTTAAATTGCAAAGTTGAACTGGCAGTGAAACCAAGGTCCTTCTAGTCTGCAGTGGCAGGATGGGAGCCATTTTGTACCTGGTCACATGAAGGTTGGCACAAACAGTGCTACAGCCCTGAGTGGCCACTCTGTCTTACATACCCTGTGTAATATGGGTATCATATACTAGGGACTTATAAGTAAGCCAGGGCTTGGCAATTGGGAGTATACAATTCAACATGCAATTTGTATGGGGTTAAAACACTGCCACTGAGGTCTGTTTAGAAGGCCTCAGTGCACTCTCAGAGTTGAAACCCAGCAGCATCAGTCTAAAAATGTGGGGGTGAACGTGCAAACAGAGGCATTTCCTTACACATGGTTTACACATATACAGGCTGACTTGTTAAAGCTGGGCCGACCAGATTTGTTTTTCAAACCAAAGGGTATTGTTGAAGCCAAATTAGATTGGGTTAAAACACTTATCTCTTGGAAACAGGAGGAGATAGTTTTGTGCACTGTTAAAACCATCTGTGAGCTCTTATATCCTTATCTTTTACGTGAAATGTCTAATGTCCATTGTTTTTTAGTAACCCAGTTCAGGTTGTTCTTGTTTAACCACTTTTTACTTATTCCTAAGGGCCGGTCTACTAATGTGGACTGTGTTCCTTGCCCACGTGATTCTACATCAAAACAGGATACATTGCACTTTACTTTGATATGTACTTTTTACAAACATTTGCATGAACTCTTTTAAAACATGTTTTGATAGGACTGAATTTAACTTAATCCAGACAAATGTTGTGTACTTCTAGCTGCTTAATCATGCCTGTATTTGTTGAAATGTTGCTTGCTTTTTAAATTGTGCTGTTCGACCAAGGAATTTTATGTTATTAGATTACTACTACGTTTTTATCTATGATTTTGTGATGCTGCGTGTTTTTTCTGGCTTTTATAGTTTTATCTTTTTTCAAAGTGAATAAAGTTGATGATGACAATGATGATAACTCCCCACTGACAAGTCTCATATTGTGTGAAACAAGGTTCAGATTTCAGATTTTCTCCTAAGAAAGTCTGAGCCTCTTCTCATCTCATAACTGAGGTTGTCGTAGACTCTATGGAAATATTTCAGCTGCATCAGGTGGATGTGGGAAGAGATCACCCAAGTGTCAGGGACCATTGTGGCCTTCCTACTCTCTGCATCTTCCAAGATTCTCAAATCCTGCTCCTGTTTGGTGTGGAGTTGCCCTATGTGTCAGTAGTATTTTATACCAAGGATCTATAGAATTTGGATATGACTTTCTTGCCCAATTGTTCCATCTTCATATTTGGCTCTGAAACGTTTAAATTTAGCTAATGCTAATAGTTTGTCTTAATGGGCTTCAAGCTGGTGGGTTACCTACAGATATAGATAAAAACTGGTGTGTGTGTGTAGAATTAAGTCTAGTGTTCAAAGGTTTTATTGTGGCTTCCCTCCTAAAAGAATTGTACAACTTGGATATTTCAATTAAGTTCCTTCTAGACACAACACCATAGAAAACACATGCCATCACAGAGTTGGGTCTCGCAAGTGAGACCCCCTCCCATTGTATCAAGAGCAGCACACTGTCCCAACAGTATAATTAAGTTCTATAGATTGGGGTCGGTTTGGGAGGGCATTGGAGGCTGTTTAAATAACCCATTTCTGTCAAGGAGTTGTAGATCGAATCTGGCATTGGGGTTGCTCCAGTCTTTGAACAGCCAACCTCTAATTGAGATTAACAAGGCAGAGAAGCACCAGTCATAGGGCGACTGTGTGCTTCCTTGAAAGGAAATCCACAATAGTTCTGCTGCCCAGAAGAAGATCTGTATAATAGCCAGTAATTCTTAAGGGTGTATGAGAGGGATGTCACAGGCATAGTTCTGCATTATGTATAAGAGTGAGAGGGGTGAAATAATTCTGAGCATTGCTCCTTGGCCGATTATGGATGACAGGAATGTACACCAAGAATCTATATCCCACCTCACTCGGTGGAGTGGTGATACATTTAGGTCCCAGCTCATTGGTTTGTCTCTAGCAATGTGCATACCCAAATAATTGAAATGCCCATCTGCCCAGCTAAGGTTGGAGTTACTTGGCATTTATTATGTTGCTGGTAGCTGGGACATACATGGGCTTATCTCAATTTACACTGGGGCCAGAAGCATCTTCATATATGTGGTGTATATGTTTTAGTCTATTATGGTATCAAGGGTTTCAATATAACAGAGTTTATCAACTGCTCAGAGGAATACTCTGTTCTCACATACATCTCCACATCTGGAGCAAGGAAACTGTATGTCTCTTCTAATCCAATGAGTAAGTGGCTCGATCACCAGGTCAAAAAGGGGAGGAGAGAGTACACACCTTTGATGAGTGCTCCGCTCAATGAGGAAGTGGGGGAGGGTGCTCCATTTATGCGTACCTAGGCCCATAGAGGAAATAGGGGACCTCACTGTATCTTATAAAGAGTGGGCAGAGATTCAACCCTTCAGGGATTCCAAACATGAAGGGCCAGTGGATAATTAGAAAGCCTCCTCAAAGTCTACTGCGACCACTGCACTGTAATCATGAAGTACATCTGCTCAGGCTATGGCTACGTGTAGGCACTGGAGGCAGTGGAATGTGCTTCTCCCAGGTACAAAACCATTCTGGTATTTGATTACTAAGGAGTTGCTTTTATTTATTAGTGAGGCCTTTCCCAGTATTTTATGTTCTTTATTAATAAGTGATATAGGCTGCTAAGTGCTGAAGTACTTTGGATTTTTTTTTAGGTTTTAGTATAAAAGAGACAGTGGCACTCAGTAGGTTATAAGGCAGGGTACCCACTTGAAGAGCCACGTCATTCAATCCAAGTAGGTGTAAGGACAAAAGGGGAATATATTTATTGAAGAGCTCAGAGGCCGTCCTTGGTGCACTGCGTAGTCCCTGTTGACATCTAGTTTTTGATTTCAACGATTAAGTTCTCTGGGAAAACCATAAGCAAATAGACACAAATTACCACTTTCTGAATTCAGAATTTTGTTCAGTTGTTAGATGCATGAAATGCCCCAAATATCAAAAAAGGGCTCCGCATTGGGAGTGAAAAGGCCTCAACACTTAAGAAGTTAGATATTGAAACTGAATGGGATATTTCTGCTGTTCAAGCCATGCACCTGAAATAATTTTACAGATAGTCACAGCTAAGCTGTGAAAGGTAAAAACCTACAACAAGCCTGTGGTGGGTACACACATGCAAAAGTACACAACTCTGCCAATTCAACTCATTAACACTGGTATAACTCTTAAGGTTTCTTAAATTCACTTGCTCTGGAGTGTGCTTTCAGTTTCCAGATATGAGTGGAGCTGTTGTTTTGTAATATTGGCGAGGTGTGTGCCCTATTTCCTGTTTTACAAGGATATTATTCTAATCCACCTCCCTTTTACTGATCTGCTGTAAGATGTTCGTGGTCTAACTGATCAGGGTTTGAGGGTAAGCTAGACCAGAACTACCAAGTCAAGTGCACAAAACACATGCACACGATGTGTATTTATAATTGGCACATTGGTCCTGAGGTTTCAGACAAGACTGAAAGTCTAGATAATACAGTAACATTAGGCAAGAAAGAAAGACAGGAGTTGAGTTTGGCTGAGACAGCAAGTTTTAGGTCTTTACATACCTTAGGATTGCCCAGAACTATATTTTATGCATCATCTAGAGTAGGGTGAAATGACTTATCGTCAGGACTGTTTAGGTCACATGTAGATAGGAATTTTAATTCACAAAATGGATAAGGAAACGCAACAGTTCATGTGCTAGTAAATATTAGTCAGCTAGGAGGTTGAGGGACTTCTGACAAGGGTTCTACTTCTGAAATCTACTGCCTCACACTGCAGTACAGCCGTGTTCATATATGATTTTAGAAGGTAAAAGAGACACTGGGTGTCCGGTTTTATCTAGCTGCGTTTCAGCAAGTACTGAATATGAGTTGGCTAATTTTTCTGTTCTGTCCTGTCTTTGGTGGAAATGTGGGTGCTGTAACACCAGTGGCGTAGCGTGGGTTGTCAGCACCCGGGGCAAGGCAAGTAATTTGCGCCCCCTAACCCGGGGCAAGGCAAGTAATTTGCGCCCCCTAACCCGTGGATTTAGTCTCTTCCAAGATGTTGTGCCCGGTGCGGCCGGCCTCCCCTGCACCCACCACGCTACGCCACTGTGTAACACACAATAAATATTTACGTACAACGCACAAGCTTGAGCAATATCTTTATCCTACTGTACCTAGCCACAAAACAAAACATCACACCTTGAAATATTTTCTGGGTTCTAAAGTATAGTACTGAGTCTAACAATTATTGTGGTGCTGGTGATTTCCGCCAGCTTACCACTGAAGCCTTTCCCGCAAACTCACCTTTGGACAGTCTGTGATGCCACCAGGAACGACATGAGGTCACCTGCTGAAATCTCGTTTGCTGCCATCATCGACCCACCAGCAAAGATGGTGCCTAGCACAATGCCTGATAAAAACAATAAGAAAGGCGGACATGAGAAAATGCTTTGCCTTCTCCTTGCATTTCAATAATCGAAACATTTTTATTTGTCAGAACATCTGGTGTTAAGGCACATGGGTAGATTTGATATTTTTCACAAAAGCTCCTAATGAGTTTGTGAACTTAACCATCTTCAGTAATCAAAGATAAATCAACCACAACCTAATGTAAACAATGGTGCATGGTTTAGCAGGTTATCCCAGTCATAAGTAGAGGGTCGTCAACCTAGAATCAGGAATCAAAAAGGTTGACAACACTTACTGAAAATCACAGATGTCATGAGCAAGTAACAGGGATTCACAGAAACAAACTGGCCACGTTCTGGGGGGATTTTGACAGCCACAGAAAAAGCTGAAAACTAGGTTCTCTCAGGTTCCTACGTGTGTGTTTGCCATCTCTGAACCTATCTTGGCATTCCTGGTGCATTTAGAAGATTAAGCATGTTCAGTGGTAGATAGTATGATCCTAGATTGTAATTGTGTCATGTTTACCAACTCTATAGGTACTGATTTACCTCAAGTGCATGAATAGCACGGAAAGTACTGATACCAATGCATTCCTGCCTTCATTAACAAAATCCTGCTGCTTACAGACTCTACTTGTTCAGCAAACAGTTAAGAGGTGGCAAGTCATCAGTGATCTTCTGACAGCAGAAGTGTCTTATGTAATATACATACTGGCACCAGGCTTCTTATTAATAGCTCAGAGCCTCTCAGTAGTTCATACAAGTCTGCTGTTGTTTGTCACTTATTTATAGAACAATAAAACCCAAAGTAAGACAAGTGAAGGCATCACATTGCATTCAAACTGGACCACAGGAAGATGGGGAGTCGTTGGGTGTTCCTTTAGCTGCTTAGTGCAGAGAATATCGCTTAAGTCTGGAAAGAGCTCATTTTGCAACTTCAGGCCTAGAACCAGCAGTACCTTACCTCTCCGACCCTGACAATGTGACCATCTAACTGTCGCAATGGCTGGGGTGTATTAGTTGATAATAACAGCCCAATGTTCTGGTCCAGCTCCATGTGTCATACATTGCATGTCTTACTGGCAGGACAGTTCACGAAGGAGGACAGGGTCGGGCGAGTGCCTGACATCCACGGACAGGGGGAGCCGGAAGATGGAAGCCTGCGTCTCCCTGGGTCCAGCTCCTTCACTCCTGTAGCTGGCCAGGTAGAGCGAGAGACGGGGGCAGTGGAAGCGTCTGCCTCCTTACACAGGTCTGCCTATCACAGCATAAGAGTGGGAGCTAAGGGAGGGGGAAGCCTTAGCTCCCTTCCCTCCACCGCAGCCTCTGACTCTGCCAGATGGCTTGTGTTGAGAGAGAGAGAGGCAGATACAAGTCCACATATCTTGAGGAGAGCAAGAGTCGAGGAAGAGTGAGACGTTATGGATTATGAGTTGAAATGCTGAGGGCAGGAGGCCTCTCCTGGTATTTACAATTCGCTGCCGCCACATTGGGTTCAGAGACACTTCCAACATTCCAATGTTATAATCCGTTTGGGACAGCAGCTAGATCGGCAGGAGGGTTTGCCCTTCTTAGTTTACACAATTACTATCTGGCCTCTCCATTGAGGACGAAACAAAATGGTCCAAGAAGGAAGCAGGCACGCCCTTGTCTGCTCTGCATCATGCCAATGTCAGAAGGCTATAATAGGACCTCTTCCGGCTACATAAAATTGAGAGACCATTAAATGCATACATCTTCACGGCTGTTAGCACAACACTTAAGGTATGGGATTGGGGTGCTAAGAAGCTAGGCTACACGACCTTTCCATCAGCACTCATGCCTACATGTTTTCATAAAGGCTTTACACCGTCCGTGTACGCATGCCCATTTGATGATGGAGAAAGGGAAGGTGTAGCATCATTTCAGACCTTTTCCATTATGTGATTAAAACCATTCAGCAATGCAAAAAGAATTCACTTTCGGGGCAGCTACACTACGTGCAACTGCGCCTCTGAGTCTTACATTTCCCTATGAAACATGCAACCGCGAGAAAAAACTATTTTTTTGACAAAGTGACTGGGAAACGTGTAGGGACTATGTGGGCGGAGGTTGGGGCGTTGTAGGTGACAGTTCACATTTGACAGAATTGCCAAAACTTATGACTTTTTGGAAAGAAGTGAGGAAAACTTCTTTCCAAAACTAGCTTTCAATTACCCTTTAACCCTTGAGCATTTGTCCTGTAATTGAGACCAAACAATTTTGGTCATATCTCCAAACCAAAGTGGTACATAACCTACCCTTACAATGCCTGAGGGCAGTGAAATCAGAGATAGTTTCCATTGGAAAAATGTGGCACCCCCATGGATTTAGCATGTGTTTCACAGGCTGTGGGCAATACTTGGTATGGGAAAATGCTTGAGTGACCTGGCAGGAAAACAGCTTGCGTTTGAAGGACAGTGAGCACCACTTTTGCAATACCTTGCCAAGAGCACAACCTAAAATAAGCATCCGTCAAGAAGCAGACTCCTTGGCCCGGTCACATGTGTTTTCAATGAAGCTGGAGGCGAGAAGGGATATATCCTTTTTATAGCATCAAGGAGAAGAAAAAATGATCCTCTGCTATAGTAAATGTACGCTGATGGCCTGTGGACATGCTTTGAGGTGGGGCAGCAGAGCATTTGGCTGATAAATATAAGATGATTCTGAATACTCTCATTAGATTATGTATGTGTGACTGTCATTCAGTGTTTCACTGAATTAAAATAAATACACATTGGACTGAAAAATTGTGAAAGAAAGATGTAGGTGGAGCATGTCTGAGTGGCTACAGGGTATCAGACTGGATGAGGTTTAAGAGTGTACATGGGCAGGATAGATGACAGTCATAGATAGGATAGCAGGTATTTGTGGATAGTGGATGAGAAGAATTATACGGTGAGTGAGGGTGGGTATGAAAGAGTGTGGACGGAAGAGAGGCAAGGGTCGTTAGTTGGAAACTGGGGATATGGTGAGTGGGAAAGGGGAGCGTGTGTGATTAGGCTGTGAATGTGAGTGTGTGTGGCTCGGTCAGAGAGGATGATGACGAGTGAGTAGGTGGAAAAAAAGAGCTGATTGCAACGAGAGAGGAAGAATGACTACGATGGAGTTCTGAGATTAAATGATTTTCCGTTATGACAGTATTCAAAATTAAGCGGGCTCACTGCAAACAAATTCAACAAATGTGTTGAGTGCTGTTTTATGACCTATAGCATTAGATCGCTTCCATTTATGAAGTACATTTTTAATTTTCACTCTGCTGACATTGCTGATGCTTACACATTTAGTAATGGGGCTACAAGTTCTGGCTTGCAGCTACTGGCTCATGGGACAAAAACTTAGCTTGCAATAAATGTTTGTAGGAATTATTAAATGCTGTTTTATGGTTGTGTGCATTTGCTACCGAAGACTATTTCAGAATGCTTACATCAATGAGACTGTAAAGGGTTAGGGATAGTCAACATGAACAGAACTGGAATCGGTGAGGTGGAGTTTTGGAGCAGATGCTTGAAAATTAACAGAACGTTTGTGAAATAAAATATAGTTTGATGGAAAAGAAAAAAGACCTTCCCCATCAAGTTTGTCCATTTGGCCTTCTACAACCCCATCATATATTCACCCGAGTTATCCACTTCTTTGATCCTTTTACTTTGTTTTCGTAGGTGCTATCAAATGACTGACTAATCTATAATAGAGTGGAGACCTGCCACTAAACCCATGAGTCAGTGAGACCCTGACAATAAAAGGAGAAAAGAAACAGTATACTCACAGTTCAGGGTGACGTTGGAGAGTCCTTGGAAGACGGCGATGCCCACTCCCAGCACTTCGTTTGCGCGGCAAGATTTATCCACTTCTGTAGAATAAAGCCTTGAGAAAGAGAGAGAGATAAGTCAGCAGCAGAGGTCACATCCCATTTTTTAATGGTCTGGCCTGACCACGCTGCTGTCACAATACAATTATGGAGGCATTGTTAGAGAAGGGCTTTGGCTCTGCCCTCATGTTGGGAGCCAGGTGTGCATGGTTTGATTGGACAGAAGCTGTCCACACAGCTGTGATATTTTCATTTATCTAGCTTCCCGCACTTCAGCTGTCAGGGGTGCACACATGACTCTGTAATGCTAGTAAAGTATCTTAGATAACCAGAGAATTTATTATGTTTTTCTCTGGCAGCTGCACAGATGGGATGAGGGCAGTCATTTAGCTCCATGTGTGTTTAGATTTGGCTTGACAGTGCAACTGCCACCTGCCCTTTTAAAATACACAAGTATTATTATACAGGTCTTTGCTTCCACACAAATACATATCCGTTCCCATGCTATTTACTTATAATGCTTCATATTACCATACAAGATTCCTTTAAAATCAGACCTATTGGCATGGCCAATGGTTGTTTAATATGTATGTTATCCCAATCCAAAAGGACATCTGTAATTTGGTTGGTTAATCCTTTTCGCTACTAGGTTACACAACCTCTCAAATGCAGAAAATGTCCCACCTGACATGTTAGCTGTACTAAAACTACACCAATATGAGCAAAAATGTACAGCCCTTCACTTACTAGGTTAACCACCAAATCAACAAGGTGGATTCATTAGCTAGGTGTGGTGAGCAAGATCTACTACAGCATTATATGAGGTAATCAACTTGCTAATATACTTTAGCAACTCTGGACCATTTCAAAATCGCTATTGTGGGGAGCAAGATATTTCTATTGTGCCCCCAGGGTTTCTTTTATTTCTTTTTTTTTTACTTTTGCACTAAAGGATTTCCTGATAGGTGATAGAGATTTATCCTGTTGAAAATTACAAAAGCTTAAAATTTACTGGGAACTGCCGATGGACAGGCTGCCAGCTCAAGAGCATGTGAGAAAATCTGATATTTCCTCTGGAGGTTAAAAAGTAAATTACCATTGCTGCTCAAGGTACTACACATGTGCCTCAAATGCATTCTTATAATTATTCATTGCAAATAGCAAACAATACATTTTCTATGCACAAACCAAGTCCACTTCTCCTCTACGTCCAATCAAGGTTTGCCAGTAATTGGCTTCTAAGAGCTATGTAGATACTTACATGGAAAGAGCTATCAGGTCCGTGATGCGTGTTTTTAAAAGCAATTTTAGTGCCAATCATAACCTTTCAGAAGAATTCAAGGCACAATGACGAGTCGTATCCCACTTTCAGGAAATCAAGTTCTTGGATGCTAACTCTATCATTTTTTTCCCAAGAAATGCATGAGACCCGAATTAAGAACTACAAAGGGAAAAACATTCATGCTGGATGGGGACTACATTACTATGCCCTCCCTCTCCAAATATTAATGTGTATATTATGTGGGAGTTGCATATGCTGCTGGTGTAGCTTCTTTTTCCTATTTTGCAAAGCTGAGTTTTAAAGAAGTTGTACTTGTCTGGCTTTGGTGGCTCAGTGGACAAATATAGCCACAGATGGAATCTGCGTTTTACTTCTTGGTCACAGGTTCTAATGTAACTAAACCTTTCTTCCTCCAGAGGTTGATAAAGTTGGGCAACAATACACTTCTGTTACTCACCACTGAGATACTCGGAGTGAACGTGCCCTTTACAAATACACATTTGTAAGTTTTTTTATGTTGGGTGGGGGTGGTTGGAGGGAGTGTCATCTTTGGAGATGGTTTATGTGTGTTCCTAAGAATTGTTCAAGGTTTGGGAACCAAACCCTCTTGTTGCATGGGTATCGGATTGGTCTTGGCATACATCTTTAAAGGATTTAGTAAGAACCAGCAACAGTAGGTTTCTCAATGGAATTGGCACCACCAGTTTTCTGTCACCTACATTAAAGAGCAAGAATGCATCATGCTCCAATCTGCAACAGGAAGATTTCACCCATCATTTCAGAGACTGTATTACATAAAGTGACCTGGGTGGAGGGAACCGTATCATGTGAGTCCATTTTCAGCATGCAGGAACACTTTGGTATTACCGAAAAGGGTGGCAAACTCTTGCATGGTCCCTTCTGTAACACAGATTGCGCTGGCACACATATAGCACCAGTGGAATCCTAAGGAGCATACCCCATAAACATTAGATTAAAACTTTGCTTGTATGTCCTCACTGTATTATAGGCTTAGGCCCAGAGGCAAAGAGGCCACCATGAGGTGCACCTCAGACATCCCCTGAAGGTGGGTGCACTCACTAACTGCACCCCCCTGCAGAGGGATCTCTGTCCTTTTCAAAGCAGGCTGCATGCCACCTACACTGTGAAAGGCACAGCTGCTGCAACAAACAGCTGCTTAGGCTTTCACTATTGCGCTGCCCCCAGTGCAGACGCAAATACGAGTCTGCCCTAGGAGACGCATATTATCTGTAAGAGGGTGCAGTGTCTCTGTTTGTGTTTAATTAAAGGTGCACCTCAGCGCAAACATGGACAATGCATCCTTTAGGTCAGTGGTTCCCAACCTTTTGACTTCTGTGGACCCCCACTTTATCATTACTGGAACCTGGGGACCCCACTGAATCATTATGGAATCCGGGGACCCACCCCGAGGAATCATTACTAAAAGCTGTGGACCTAATCTGTTAAAATTATTTAGTTTTCTAAGCAGTCGCGGCCCCCCTGAGGAGGCTTCATGGACCCCCAGGGGTCCCTGGACCACTGTTTTATGTAATGCAGCCTCTCGTCTCTAATGCAGGCTTCTAGCCTCCTACTTATAGCAAAAATAGCAGAATCTCCTAAGTGGCTAGTTGCTGTAGCCTCCTGCAAGAAAAAGTTTAAGTATCTTTTCCCTTATCCAACATCTCTGGTTTCTGTGCTCTCCTGTAACAATGGCTGATTTGTTAGAAGTTCTGAACTCCATACTTACTCTAGCTCCTTTTCTTCCATAGCGAAAGCTCGAACTGTCCGTACATTTCCCAATGCCTCATCAGCCACTCCTGTTGCTCGGGCAACCTGCAAGTGAGAAGCAGAATCCATCATCATGGAGAATGGCAATACTCTTGCCTTGGAATGAATGTGGTGATAGCGGGGGCTAAGATAAAAGTCAAACCCTGTGCCACATGGTGGGCACAGAGGATACTACACAGAGTACAGTACACATTTACGCTGGCATTAGCCTGCTGGATAGCAGGAAGGCAATGGCTGCTACCTTCACTCACAACTTGATGGGGTACAATTAAACAATAGGTTGTGTTGTTGTGTTAAGTGTTTGAATAATGGGGGTACCTGGTACAAAATTATCACTGCTACATGATAAACCAGACCAAGAGGTCTATAATCCCAGAGCCGCACACACACACGTGGAGGGCTGTCTTTTAGGGCTTTGTGCATTTTTAGCGTTTCTATCAGTACCTGTTCCTGTGCTCGGCGAGAAAGCTTCCTTAGAAAAGAGCCAATCAAGGCACCAGCTCCCACCAACGTTGGTACCACCACAACCATCAGCACCGTCAGTTTCGGGGAGATGAGGTAGAGTGAGATGAAGCAGCCAGTTGTCTGGGTGATGCTACGTAAACCCTGAGGATGGAAACAGAGGATTTAAACAAGCCTTAGCAGAGAGGAGAGTTCGATGCAAACAGCCACCGTGGAAGGCAAATCTGGCACACAAAGATAGTGCAAGTGCCGGGTGTACAGAGAGCAGTGCGTGAGAGTGCAGATGCTACACGGGCCAGTGCAAGGCCAACAGGAGTGTGTGGAGCAGGTGCAAGGTGCAGTGCAAGAGTGTAGCGGGCTCAGTGCAAGTTTGATGGGGCTTGTGTAATGTGAGTGCACACAAAATATGCACAGAGCAAGCAGTGTCAGTGAACAAGCATAGCGATGAAAGAGATACAGATGATGGACAAAGGCAATATGTGTGCTATCATGTTCAGAGCCAGGAGAGAAGAAACACTGCAAATGGAGAAGTATGTCACAGGGACAGTGCATACTCTATGTGGCGTAACTCCTCTGGCAGACTACCAGAATCATGGATTGATCCCAGCTGCATTAACTCCTGTAGGAGTTTTTCAACTCTATATTAAAATATTGGGGCTTTTTGCCTCTTGTTTCTCCTTATTGTACGGGTAGCAACCATATTGGACTGTTTGTTTCCTGACTTAAGTTGTGTACATTGGACCTTCTCGGATCGTTTGCAACTTTGGATTTACCTCTATGGTTGGCATAGCCGTATTGCATTGGCCTGAAGAGAGACTCATACATTGTTTTCTTTAAAAGGGTCGAAACGTTCACAACTCTCACATACCAAGTCTGGCCATAGGATAAACTATTGCCTAATCTATTTTGAATCTCTCTCAAAATGATTAAATCAGTCTAGTTGGATTGTATAGCACTGTGTACATTTTTACACACTCGCTGCTCACCATCTGCACCATGCTACTATATACAGCGTATATCAAAGTAATACAATTTCTTTGCCTTTTAAGAATTGACCATCTCAGTTTTGCTCAGTGTGATTTTAACAATTTCACCCGTATGTATTTGTCTTATTGTTTAAGGGTGACATCTTGGGAATCATTGTTTTTTAAATCATATACACAAGTTTCCTCGTAGGGTTTTGGATCTACTGTGCATTTTGTGCAGGGACAATGCAACCACTGCAGAGAAAAGCAAGACCCTACCGGGAGCAGGCAAGGAACACAGCGATGGACTGATGCAAACCCTGCATGAAGAAGACTCACCTGGGAAATAACAAGCTTAAAGGAGGACTTAAACTCCTGAACATCCGAAGTGAGACGATTGACTAGATGACCAGTTTTATGGGAATCGAAGAAAGCCACATCCTGCCTGAAAGAAGAGGCACATACAACTCTGAATTCAAGATGAGGTTCAAGTTCTTGCATAAAGCACTGGTGCACAGCCTTTGGGCACATCACGTAAGCACAGGAGTGGTGCACAAGTATTCACCAATGAAGTACGAGTAAAAAACACAGCAGAGGGTAAAACAGTGAGGTATGGTACATTTAACCAGAAAAAGAGGACAGGGTGAGAAACTGGTACTCAACTGGATCCTGGAGTCAGCATAGAGGAGCCAGAGAGAAGCAAGGAAAGTGTTAGAGAACCAACAAAGATGGTGACCTGTTTAAAATTACCTGAGCAGAGACGAGAAGAGTTCCTTCCTCATTCTGGCTGCTATTCTCTCACCAACCCGAGACAGCAGGATAATATACCCACAAGTCAACAGCCCCTGCAAAAAACATGACTAGTGAGACATACGCCACTACTGTCTTTTCATGGTAATCAGCTGAATGAAGACGAGGGTATGTATGAGTACTACCTATACGTCAAAACCGTGCCCCTTAGGACAGAACTAGATGGTTGAATAGTAAAAGGAGATGATTGAAGCCTCAGAATATAAAACATCTTAAGATGATGACCACAAGGGGTACTTTGATGGGGTAATTCAGCTACCCTCCTATTTTGGTATTATTTATTTATTTATTTAGGTAACAATTTTGTGCTCAAAGGTATTCGCAAGGTTTAGACAGAACACTTTGAAAAGTACAAATGAAAAATTCTGATGGAACACTGATCATTGAAAGATTAGATTTCAGTAAATAACAAGACTGAAAAAATGACCTAGGAAGAGTGGGATTACTTCAGTAGGTTGTTGGAACCTTAATAAGTTTGTGTCGTTTAGGCAACAATTTATATATTTACTGTGAGAAAGTAGCCTCTTTGTAGCATGGTTACCCTTATTTTTGGCCTGTTTGTCAGTGTGTTTTTACTGTCTCAATAGGATCCTGCTAGCCAGGACCCCAGCGCTCATAGTTTGTGGCCTATGTGAGTTGTCAGTATGCTTGACTGTCATGGAGTTCTGATACCCAAAACTCCAGTGCTTATGCTCTCTCTGTGTACCAAATTTGTCACTATAGTTTAGTGACTCCATATTCCAACTCTGATTGGCACAATGGACCCCCCCTTATAGGTCCCTAGTATATGGTACCTAGGTACCCAGGGCATTGGGGTTCCAGGAGATCCTTATGGGCTGCAGCATTTCTTTTGCAACCCATAAGGAGCTCATACAAACCTTTCTTCAGGACTGCCACTGCAGCCTGCGTGAAATAGTGCACACACTATTTCACAGCCATTTTTCACTGCACCAGGTAACACATAAGTCACCTATGTGTCTAACCTTAATTTACTGAAGGTTAGGTGCAAAGTTACTGTTTATGAGGGCACCCTTGCACTAGCAAAGGTGCCCCCACATTGTCCAGGGCCAATTCTCCGGACTTCGCGAGTGCGGGGACACCATTATTCGTGTGCACTACGTATATATCAATACATATATGCAGCTTCATAATGATAACTCAGAATATGGCCATGTGTGGTGTCTAAGATCATGGAATTGTCTCCCCCAATCCATATCTGGTATTAGGCACCCTGGGGGCTTCACCATGGACCCCCCAGTACTGCCAAACCAGCTCTCTGAGGTTTCCACTGCAGCCCCAGCTGCTGCCACCTCACAGACCGGTTTCTGCCCTCCTGGGGATTGAGAAGGTCAATCCCAGGAAGGCTGAACAATGCATTTCCTTTAGGAGAGGGGTGTTATACCCTCTCCCATTGGAAATAGGTGCTACAGGCATGGGAGTGGTATCCTCCCAGAGCCTCTGGAAATGCTTTGAAGGGCACAAACTGTGCCCTCCTTGCATAATCCAGTCTACACCAGTTCAGGGACGTCCAGTCCATGCTCTGCCGCAAAACTGGGCAAAGGAAAAGTGAGTGACCACTCCGATGCCCATCACCATACCAGGGGTGGTGCCCAGAGCTCCTCCAGAGTGTCCCTGGCATTGGCCATCTTGGATTCCAAGGTTTGGGAACCCTCTGAAGACCTCTGAGTGGCCAGTGCCAGCAGATGATGTCATAGACCCCTCCTGATAGGTGCATATCTGGGTAGGTTGCCAATCCCCCTCTCAGGGCTATTTAGGGTCTCTCATCTGGGTATTTCATCAGATTCGGTTTGCAAGATTCTTCCAGGACTCCTCTGCATCCTCCGCTTCAGCTTCTGACTGTGGGATCAACTGCGGACTGCTCCAGGAACTGCTGTAACTGCAACAAAGTATCTAGGAAGACTCCTGTGACCTGCAACTTCAGCACCAGGCAGCAATTGCAACAGTTTCCAAGGTGTGCACACTCTGAGGACTGTTTGTCTTCGCCCTGCACCAGAAGAACCAAAGGAATCTCCAGTGGAGTGAAGGAGTCACTTCCCTGCTTAAGCAGGCACCTCTCTGTGACGACAACCGGTACTCTGAAACTCCTCTCCTGTCGACAAGCGTGATCCCTGGAACACAGGTGGTGGGCCGAAGTGGGCCAGACTGTCCAAAGGTCCAGCTGTCCAAATTTGGTGGAGGTAAGAGCTTGCCTCCCCATGCTGCAACAGTACCCCTGTGCACCGCGTCTTCTGCAGCTCCTTGGGCTTCTGTGCACTTCTTCCAAAATTTCTCCATGCACATCATAGCCCAGGTCACCAGCACTCCATCCTGCAACGCACAGCTCCCCGAGTTGTTCCCCGGCGGTGTGGGATCCTCCAGTGTAGTGCTGTGACGACCGCACTTTGCATCTCCTTTGTCTCTGTGTTCTGGAACTCCTGTTGGCGTTGCCTGGTCTTCTTAGGGCTCTCTGAAGTGCTGAGAGCCCCCTCTCCTCAGTCCGAGTTGAGGCCCCCAGGTCCCTCCTGGGACCAGGCAGCTCCTCTTTGACGAACACTGCATACTTGCTTGAACCAAGGCATTGTTGGCGGAATCCAGCGATGCAAACAACCTGCATCTAACAACTCGACGTGGGACATCTCATGCACCAAGGAGGAACGCACAACTATCTTCTTTGGTGCATTTCTGTACTTTTCTTCCAACCGGAGAATCCACTTTTGCACCTTCTTCCAGGTTGGCAGGGGCTCCTGTTCTTCCAAGACTCATCTTTGACTTCTGGACTTGGTCTCCTCTCTCCACATTTCTTCAGCCCCAGGAATCCATTGGCTGTTGCTTGCAGTCTTGATTGGTTCTTGCATAATTCTTCATCACGACTTGTAGTGTGTTCTGAGGAAGCTTGTTGTACTTTACTCCTGCTTTCCTGGGCTCTGGGGTGGGGGTACTTTACTTACCTTTGGTGTTTTCCTACACTCCCAGTGCCCCTCTACACATGCCTTGGGGGGAATTCGACATTCGCATTCCACTATTTTAGTATATGGTTTGTGTTGCCCCTAAGCCCATGGCAATCTATTGTATTTTCTACTGTTTGCACTATTCTATGACTGTGTACTTACCTGATTTTGGTTACTAGTGTATATATTGTGTATAATACTTACCTCCCGTAGAAGTATTGCCTCTAAGATATTTTTGGCCTTGTGTCACTAAAATAAAGTAGTTTTATTTTTGGTAACTCTGAGTATTGTATTTTATTGTGTAAAAGTACTGTGTAACTAGAGTGGTATTGCAGGAGCTTTGCATGTCTCCTAGTTCAGCTACCCCTAGACAGCGTAAGCTGCTAGAACACTGCCTACATTTCACTAATAAGGGATAACTGGACCTGGCATAAGGTGTAAGTATTTTAGGTACCCACTACAAACCAGGCCAGCCTCCTACATTTACCCTTAGAGTATTGAACAAGTTACTTACTTTCATTAATACTCTTTTGGATGAGTACACTCTCTCACTGCTCATTTCTTCCTCACATTCAGATTATCCTTGGGTGCAGACTGTACCTAGAGAATTTGTCAGCAATACCGGCATGTGGCACAGTGTGGCTCCATAAGGAGTCCACACAGCCCTGGAACTGATGGAGCTGAGCTGCAAGTAAGTGCCATCCTTGCACACTCATGTCATTTTCTTGTATCTTTCTTGTACCTTGCTATATCTGTGCTCCAACACACAGAGCACAAAACTATTGTTTGAGGCAGTGTACTGATCATCTACCTGGGGAGAACACTCCATAGAAAAGGGAGGATAGTGAATAATCTGCAGCTAGCTAAAGTTGCCATGAAAAAGTGTTACAGAAGGTAAGTAACATGTTGTTCCGATGGATACTTCTAAATGCAGATACCTCACTTTTAGAATAGACACCATAGCAATCCCTTCTGAAGGTTAAGGGTATGGAGGGGTGCGCACATTAAAACGTTTTGCAACACAGAGTGGTTACAGTGACCTTCCCATTGGACCTGGCTGTCAAGTTAGTAATGGCCAGGCTGTGACGTGGGCACTGGTGAATATGTTCGTGAATGTATGCACCAATACTCACATCACAGCCTGGCAAATGTGCAGAACAGCCACCCCTCGCATCAGTGTCATTGTAATGGCCTTGGCCCTGGTGGAATGAGCATGCAGGCCTTCAAAGGTGCTGGTTCTTGGCCAGCGCATAGAGGATTTTGATGCAGATGTCTCCTCTGCTCTGCTTTGCATTTCTTCACACCACAGAACCCCACAAGCATCTCATACTGCTATCTTGTGTGTGATCAGTGTAAATGCTTAGTGCCCTTTTAGGGTCAAGATGATTGAGCCACTCTTCCGCTTTCAAGGGATGATGTGGTGCAAACAACATTGGCAGAGTGATCAACTGGCTGATGTGGAGAGCAGTCAGCACTTTAGGTAAGGTCACCTGGAGACTTAGCACTAATTTGTCCAGAAAGAAGGTGATGTAAGGTTGCTGTACCAAAAGCACCTGAAGTTCACTAATGTGGTGCATTGGTATTATACCAACGAGGACCAACTATGCAGAGGCACCAATGGCACGCACATGAGAACTATAGACACCAGGTAGTGGTCCCACTAAGGCATCACAAATGGTTTGTAAGGACACAGGAGTCAAACCTTTAAAAAATGTACGACTACCAGTGACTTAAACAAGGACAGTTGGTCTGGCAGACACAATTAATCTGCAAGGGCCACAGATAACTTTTCCATGTGCCTGTGCAAGACCTTGCCGGGTAAAGAGCGAACAAAAGAACATCAGACAGTTTAGCCTGCAAGGGGGCTACTCTTCAGTCACCACACCAGGCAACAAATTTCTCCCAGTGCCCAGCATAGATCGAAGGGCACCTGGCCTCCGGGATAACATCAACCATTTCAGTTAGCAAACTGAACAAATTATGTTGCCACAGCTCAGTCCAATACATGGAGATGTAGGCTGTGGAAACTGAGATGTAGAACCCAGCTCTACTGCTAAGAAATTAGGTGCTCCTGAAGTAGAAGCCTGCTAGGAGAATAAATGCTCAGGTTCTTTAAGTACGACACCCTCCTGCCTTATCCGGAGAGGAGTGAATGACTTGGGCCCAGTATTCCTCAGAACTCGAGGCAGGAGAGGAAGCGGTGGAAATGTGTACAGAAAATCTTTGGTCTACTCCTCTCAGAATTAGTCTCCTAACAAGTGCTTTGAAGGAAACTCCAGCCTGCAGAACTGTTGACACTGTTTAGTCTTGAAAGTGGCAAATAGATCTACTAAGGCTATTCCTCGGTGCTCGAAGATGCCCTATGTCACCTCTGAATGAAGAGGTCACTCCAAGTCTGGCAGTTAGAGTCTCTGCCAGTTGGTCTGTGGTCCAGCCACTGCCACAGGCCTAGGCATCTCCTAACACAAGACTCAGGACCCCCACTCCACCCTTCTTGTTGCATTAATACACAGTGGTCTTGTTGTCTAAGGGGACCTTGGTGAGTTTCCCTTTAATGGAAGACAGATAGATATTTGCGACCAGACAGATAACCCAAATCTCCGGATGACTGATAAGGAGCTGAAGTCAAGAGGTCTCTGATCATTGCTTTCCCCAGGAGCCCCCTACCCAAAGCAGCAGCCACTACCTCAAACTCTGGGTGGGTAAAGGAGAGTGACCGGCTTTGGGTCAGGTAGGCACCCGCAAGCCACCACTGCAAATCCCACACTCTCTTCCTCAAAATCTGGCTGGAATCAGTGGCATCCCTGAAGTTCAGCTCAATGGCACCTGAGGTCCCACTTCAGCGCCCTTATGTGCCACCTGGCATGGGATGAGGAAGTTGTATGAGGACAGGAGACCATGAAGCAGCAGAGTCATCCATACCAAAACCAGGATTGATCCTGAAATATCAAGATCACATCCTGAATGTGTTGAACTGGATACGGAGGAGAAAAGGTATTTAAGGCCACAGTGATTAGAATTGCCCCACTGAATGGAAGTCTCAGTGTGGGGGCGAGGAAGGACCCTGACTGGTTGAAGGTGAAACTCAATACTGTCAGGAGTCAGGCAGTCGTCCAAAGGTGATCAACAAGTGACAGCAGCAAGACTGCCTTTAGCAACTAGTTGTCAAAATACAGAAATAAATGTACTCCAGACATCTGAGGATGGGCAGTGACAATCACTTTTGTAAACACTCAAGGGGCTGGGATAAGGCAGAAGGGAAGCACAGAACACCAGAAAAATGCAAGTGTTTCTGGCCCACCTTGAACTGTAGTTAAGGCGTTTGAGATTTCAGGATGACTATATGGAAATTGATGTCCTGCAAAACCAAGGACTCTATCCAGTCCCCAGAGCAGAAATGATATGAACTTACATGAGAATGTTTAACTCATAATTCCTCAAACATGTATTAAATAGACCTAAACTCCTTACACTTACCTTACACTTACCGGAGGGACTGGAAGACTGCTGTCCCTCTTGGTTACAGTCGGTTCTACCGATGACGCAGCCTCGAAGGGACAGATTGAGCTTCAGCAGAATAGGTTGTGAAGGCTGGTACTGCAGTTTCCCCACAATGTCATTAGGAGTTCAGAAGCGTTTCCATGGTCTAATTCCAAAGAGGAAACAGCCTGCTACATAGGTCTTGAAGATGTGCCTGGGCATCCAATTCAGCAAGAAGTCCAATGAAGGGCATGACAAATGACCACTAAGCAAGCAAACATATTGATATTCCTTGGTTATCCACAATAATAGAACCTTATTCAATTGGTCCTGTTCCCTGATCTGGTTGAGAAACTCCTGGCAACAATCAGAATGTTCAAGTTCTCTGAGGAGAGGTTTAGGTGGTCAAGGGCTAGCTTCACAAGGACCAAGTACTCAAGCACGAAAATTGTAAGGAGAAGTGAAGAGTAGATGTATATAGCTACTCTGACAAAATGGAGGATATTCGAGAACCAGAACTGGCAAGGCTAGACTGGAGCCACCAGAATTATGGGCCATCTTTGATCTTAAGCAGGAGTCTCACAATCAGATCCATCGGAAGGAGGGCATAAAGAATGTTTATATCCAGTCCAACAAAACGCCATCCCCCGAGAAACATTTCCCATGCACATTCACAGGCAAGCAGATCTGGTAGGTCACAAAGCGCCCCAGAACTTCAAGAAAGGATTGAAGAACTTCTTGATAAAGTTGCCATGATGGGAGAACTGAAGACACCGGCTTAGGCAGCTTTCCGTTTGCTGACCTACTCAATACGAAAAACGAGGCAGTTGGTCCTGAGTGAAGCATTCTGTCAAATTTGTACTTCCAGCTGGCAGAGTGATGCAGCATAAGCGTCCTTTTTTTCATTATACAGATTAGGACTATGGTGGTGTCCTTATGCACCATCATCACTATGTACAATACCACTAAGAGGAAAGTTGTTTTGGTCAGAAGCCCCACCTGAGATCCAGCAAATTTAAGACTAAGGATGAATGAAATCTGTCTCATATGGAACTGAACCCCCCACTAAGCTATCCCTCCATCCACTCCAAATGAAGATAGAAAAGTCAGTTGTGAGTGAGATTTTAGTGAACGATATAGTTGAAATCCCACTGCTAGGCTTGGAGTATGGCTCTGCCATCTCAGAGTTAACATGAGGGAAAGGCAGACTGTGATGAACTTAGTAAGACTGTCTAGAACATATCCTAAAGTTAATCTAGGAGGAGAAAACAGTGCATGTGAGGCCTATGGGGAAAACTTAATGGAAGGTTCCCTTGACACCTTGTTAATTGCAGCCAGGTGCAATAACCACCTGTTTTTAAGTTTTTTAAAAAAATGTACTTCAGGGAAAGAGAAAACATGCCACCTGGCTCAATATAGTGATACTGCATTATTTTTACTAAAGCAACGCTTGTTTTTTAATTAAAAATGAACAAATTACTTGTGTTTGGTAGTGCTCTCTCTCTGGTGGCTACTCTATATAACCACAGATTCCTCAACTTTAGAACATCCCCAGGTGCTAGACTGGTTCAGAAAGATATTTCAGCTTAGTCCCTGTGCACCGATAGGTGGTCTTATGTGGCTGTGTCAACTCCCCTCCTCACTGGTAGTGACAACTAGAGCCTTATGTGGGTGCCATCCAGGAGTGCTGATTTCAGTTTCTTTCTGGACATCGCCCTCATGCCCAGTCGTGGAGCCCAACAGTAATCAACTGTGCCAGTGTGCAAATCTCTAATTCTGGACCTTTTGAGATAGAAAAGGGTCCATTCCATAGCACGGGCGGTGGGACAAATGTGAGAAATGTGCAGTTAGATAGAGTATCCAACAGTTTCCGCGTTACCAAAGGGAATTAACTTGACCTTCTAGCCACAGATTCCTCACCTTTAGAATAGACACCAAGGCAGTACCTCCCAACATGGTGGACTGTGTAATGTATCAGACCAAAAAGTCCGGCAGAGTCGAATGGGCAAAAGGCTGTTCCCGGAGGACCGGGCAATCAAGGCAGTAGTGCTTTGTGAATGTGCCCACTACTGCCCACGTTGCAGCATGGCTGCTATCCAAACCAGACACTCCACATGGAAACACTGCAATAACAGCCTTAGCCCTGATCGAATTGGCCCTCACCCATTCTGGAGGCGGTTCCTTGCCATTGTAAAGTAGATGTTAATACAAAGGACTATCTACCTGGACAAGATCAGATTTTGCAACACTTTGCTGTTCTTTGCTGCAGAGAATCCCTCAAAAAGTTGATCATCAACTGTAGGGAAATGCCTCTTTTTGCATGATCACCCCATAATTTTTAACTGATGCTTAAAGTTTTTCAACTGAGAGAATGCACTGAGACCAGCTAGCTAGACCTCAGTGCTAGTGTTGTAACTCACTAGAAATGGAATCTTGAATTGGCTATCCCCAGTTGCCACAGACGGACTTACTTGTAGGCCCCTGATATATGATACCTAGGGATAACCAGGGAATGTAAGACAGAGTATTCACCCAAGGCTGCAGCAGTAGTTGTGCCACCCTGAGTGTGGCAGAGTACGAATTAGCTCCCGGCCTGCCACTGCAGCCTTGAAGAGCACTTGTAAAACTGCTAGTTCGACTTTGCCATTTAAACCAATGGCAAAGCCCCCACTTCCCTTTACAATTACAAGTCTTTCCTAAGGAAGGCCAACTGAACCCTAAGGCAGGGAGTTGTATATTATTAAGTAGGACATATATCCTAACAGCAAAATCCCACAATGGTTGCCCAGTCTGTCCATTGGCCTTCGGCAGCTGTTGGCCACCAGACAGCCTCCTGCCCTGCTGGGGATTAGTGTGAATGGCTCTCAGGCTCAGAAGCAATATATGCCAGCTCTAAGGAGAGTTGTTACCTTCTCTTTGCAGGATGCCACTTAGGGTGTTGGCCCACAAGGCAAGCTTCAAAGGCGAAGCCCCATTTGATGGGCAAATGTGTTCACACTCCTGAAGTGTTTAGTCTTTGTTCAGGTAGACAGGCTAGTGGCAGGAACAGCGAGGGGAGAATAGTGCCCAATCTGGTTTTTCCATCGTCATGTAGCCAATGGGTAGCCACCAGTCTCAGATGGGCGACCAAGTTCCTAAAATCCAAAGATTGGTGCAAACATCTTGGGAGTGGGCTGAGTAGTGCACTCTGGAATTGCTAGATGCGACACATAGCCAGAAGTCATCACAGGGCAGGAGGAATTCTGGCAGCCCATTGGCTAGTGACCACATCATCCCCTCAGGGCACTTTCTGGGCATAAATATGACACCCCTGAATCTTAGATCACTAAGGAACCATAGAAAGGATCGAAGAAAGAGTGCCCTGCTGACCCCTGCTGACTCCTGAACTTGGTGAAGAGAAGCTGCACTGACTGCTGGACTGCAGCTGCTGCTCCTTAGGCTAGCAAAAAGCGAACTATGCCTGTGGTACCTGGCTTGAGAAAAAGTCACTCTCAAGCCCCAGACAAAAGAAGTGACCCAAGGTCAATCACCTGAACCCCTCAAAGCAGAACCAGGGCAATCAAAGCTGAAGCAGGGCAGCCCGCTACACTTCAGTTGCCACTTCTGACTGCCCCAGGCAACACCAAGAGACCAATTCTTGACAGCCAAAAGTTGTGCCCGAGCCTGCCAGACCCAGGAGTGTCATCTAACCCAGATTGGCCTCCTAATGGCTCAAAAAGAACTTCTAGGGATCCCATCTTCTGTAGCCAAAGTCAACCCATCTTATCCATGGACTCAGAAATAACCACAAGGACACCACCGTCGACCGCACAGCACCCAGCGCATCCTTGAGTATCCACTGCATCAGGACCACTCCATTAAAGTCTATGGCAGTTGTGATGTAAAGTTCAAAACTGGACTGGAGAATGCTTTGGTGACCAGTTAACTGTCCAAATACTGCTAAGTATCCGCCTGGCCTTCTTTTAGCTGGATTAGTCAACCTAGTAGGGATGGAGTAATTGAACACAAATCTTTCAAACATTTCCAAACTTTACAGTTACCAGTGCTTGTTTGCAGTTGTGACTAAAAGTATTGAAATTCACACTTAAAACATTTTTATCTCCAGAACCCTGTGGTTAATTCTGTTCATCTTGGACTCTAAATATTCATGAAAATATATTATATTTTTATAAATTGGAGTCAGATTTCTTTAGTGTTGTCTGACTTTCCTATTTCATTGTTCGGTGCTTCGAAATGCTTCACACTAGTTCCTTTACTTAAGCCTTCCTGCTTAAAGCACCAGGCACCCAGGGCTGAGCTAAAAATTTAGCAAATGAGCCTGACTGGACCCAAGACAGTTTTTGCACATATATTACGTGGTATGGTTGCACAATCATGCCATATATTACACCCAAATCTTCATCACAACATGATGGTGTTGATGGCCCTGATGGTACATGTAGGAGGCTGGACTGGCTTGTAGTGAGTACCAAGGGGTACTTGCACCTTGCACCAGGCCCAGTTATCCCTTATTAGTGTATAGGGTGTCTAGCAGCTTAGGCTGATAGATAATGGTAGCTTAGCAGAGCAGCTTAGGCTGAACTAGGAGACGTGTGAAGCTACTACAGTACCACTTAGTGTCATATGCACAATATCATAAGAAAACACAATACACAGTTATACTAAAAATAAAGGTACTTTATTTTTATGACAATATGCCAAAGTATCTTAGAGTGTACCCTCAGTGAGAGGATAGGAAATATACACAAGATATATATACACAATAGCAAAAATATGCAGTATAGTCTTAGAAAACAGTGCAAACAATGTATAGTTACAATAGGATGCAATGGGGAAACATAGGGATAGGGGCAACACAAACCATATACTCCAAAAGTGGAATGCGAACCACGAATGGACCCCAAACCTATGTGACCTTGTAGAGGGTCGCTGGGACTATTAGAAAATAGTGAGAGTTAGAAAAATAACCCTCCCCAAGACCCTGAAAAGTGAGTGCAAAGTGCACTAAAGTTCCCCTAAGGACAAAGAAGTCGTGTTAGAGGAATAATGCAGGAAAGACACAAACCAACAATGCAACAACTGTGGATTTCCAATCTAGGGTACCTGTGGAACAAGGGGACCAAGTCCAAAAGTCACAAGCAAGTCGGAGATGGGCAGATGCCCAGGAAATGCCAGCTGCGGGTGCAAAGAAGCTTCTACTGGACAGAAGAAGCTGAGGTTTCTGCAGGAACGAAAAGGGCAAGAGACTTCCCCTTTGGTGGACGGATCCCTCTCGCCATGGAGAGTCGTGCAGAAGTGTTTTCCCGCCGAAAGAACGCCAACAAGCCTTACTAGCTGCAAATCGTGCGGTTAGCGTTTTTGGACGCTGCTGTGGCCCTGGAGGGACCAGGAGGTCGCAAATTGGACCAGGAGAGAGAGGGGACGTCGAGCAAGACAAGGAGCCCTCTCAGCAGCAGGTAGCACCCGGAGAAGTGCCAGAAACAGGCACTACGAGGATGCGTGAAACGGTGCTCACCCGAAGTCGCACAAAGAAGTCCCACGTCGCCGGAGAACAACTTAGGAGGTCGTGCAATGCAGGTTAGAGTGCTGTGGACCCAGGCTGGACTGTGCACAAAGGATTTCCGCCGGAAGTGCACGGAGGCCGGAGTAGCTGCAAAAGTCGCGGTTCCCAGCAATGCAGTCTAGCGAGGTGAGGCAAGGACTTACCTCCACCAAACTTGGACTGAAGAGTCACTGGACTGTGGGGGCCACTTGGACAGAGTTGCTGGATTCGAGGGACCTCGCTCGTCGTGCTGAGAGGAGACCCAAGGGACCGGTAATGCAGCTTTTTGGTGCCTGCGGTTGCAGGGGGAAGATTCCATCGACCCACGGGAGATTTCTTCGGAGCTTCTAGTGCAGAGAGGAGGCACACTACCCCCACAGCATGCACCACCAGGAAAACAGTCGAGAAGGCGGCAGGATCAGCGTTACAGAGTTGCAGTAGTCGTCTTTGCTACTATGTTGCAGGTTTGCAGGCTTCCAGCGCGGTCAGCAGTCGATTCCTTGGCAGAAGGTGAAGAGAGAGATGCAGAGGAACTCGGCTGAGCTCTTGCATTCGTTATCTAAAGTTTCCCCAGAGACAGAGACCCTAAATAGCCAGAAAAGAGGGTTTGGCTACTTAGGAGAGAGGATATGCTAGCAACACCTGAAGGAGCCTATCACAAGGAGTCTCTGACGTCACCTGGTGGCACTGGCCACTCAGAGCAGTCCAGTGTGCCAGCAGCACCTCTGTTTCCAAGATGGCATAGGTCTGGAGCACACTGGAGGAGCTCTGGACACCTCCCAGGGGAGGTGCAGGTCAGGGGAGTGGTCACTCCCCTTTCCTTTGTCCAGTTTTGCGCCAGAGCAGGGCTAAGGGGTCCCCTGAACCGGTGTAGACTGGCTTATGCAGAATTGGGCACATCTGTGCCCAACAAAGCATTTCCAGAGGCTGGGGGAGGCTACTCCTCCCCTGCCTTCACACCATTTTCCAAAGGGAGAGGGTGTCACACCCTCTCTCAGAGGAAGTTCTTTGTTCTGCCATCCTGGGCCAGGCCTGGCTGGACCCCAGGAGGGCAGATGCCTGTCTGAGGGGTTGGCAGCAGCAGCAGCTGCAGTGAAACCCCAGGAAGGGCAGTTTGGCAGTACCAGGGTCTGTGCTACAGACCACTGGGATCATGGGATTGTGCCAACTATGCCAGGATGGCATAGAGGGGGCAATTCCATGATCATAGACATGTTACATGGCCATATTCGGAGTTACCATTGTGAAGCCACATATAGGTAGTGACCTATATGTAGTGCACGCGTGTAATGGTGTCCCCGCACTCACAAAGTTCAGGGAATTGGCTCTGAACAATGTGGGGGCACCTTGGCTAGTGCCAGGGTGCCCTCACACTAAGTAACTTTGCACCTAACCTTTACCAGGTAAAGGTTAGACATATAGGTGACTTATAAGTTACTTAAGTGCAGTGTAAAATGGCTGTGAAATAACGTGGACGTTATTTCACTCAGGCTGCAGTGGCAGGCCTGTGTAAGAATTGTCAGAGCTCCCTATGGGTGGCAAAAGAAATGCTGCAGCCCATAGGGATCTCCTGGAACCCCAATACCCTGGGTACCTCAGTACCATATACTAGGGAATTATAAGGGTGTTCCAGTAAGCCAATGTAAATTGGTAAAAATGGTCACTAGCCTGTTAGTGACAATTTGGAAAGAAATGAGAGAGCATAACCACTGAGGTTCTGATTAGCAGAGCCTCAGTGAGACAGTTAGTCACTACACAGGTAACACATTCAGGCACACTTATGAGCACTGGGGCCCTGGGTTACCAGGGTCCCAGTGACACATACAACTAAAACAACATATATACAGTGAAAAATGGGGGTAACATGCCAGGCAAGATGGTACTTTCCTACACAACCCCCCCCCCAAACGAAGGACAATAAGACTAGCCATGACCTGATGAGTCTTCATTGTCTAAGTGGAAATATCTGGAGAGTCCATCTGCATTGGAGTGGCTACTCCCAGGTCTATGTTCCACTGTATAGTCCATTCCCTGTAGGGATATGGACCACCTCAACAATTTAGGATTTTCACCTTTCATTTGTTTTAGCCAAAGTAGAGGTTTGTGGTCTGTCTGAACAATGAAGTGAGTGCCAAACAGGTATGGCCTCAACTTCTTCAGAGCCCAGACCACAGCAAAGGCCTCTCTCTCAATGGCAGACCAACGCTTTTCTCTAGGGGTCAACCTCCTACTAATAAAAGCAACATGTTGATCCTGGCCCTCAGAATTAAGTTGTGATAGGACTGCCCCTACTCCTAATTCAGATGCATCAGTTTGGACATAGAATTTTTTAGAGTAACAAGGGCTTTTCAGGACAGGTGCAGAGCACATGGCCTGCTTCAGCTCCTCAAAAGCTTTCTGACAGTTTGCTGTCCATAATACCTTTTTAGGCATTTTCTTGGATGTGAGGTCATTAAGAGGGGCTGCAATGGAGCCATAGTTCTTAATGAACCTCCTGTAATACCCAGTGAGGCCTAGGAAGGCTCTCACCTGAGTCTGAGTGGTAGGGGGAATCCAATCAATAATTGTTTGGATTTTCCCCTGTAGTGGTGCAATCTGTTCCCCACCAACAAGGTGTCCCAGATAAACCACCTTACCCTGCCCTATCTGGCACTTTGAAGCCTTGATAGTGAGGCCTGCCTTTTGCAGGGCCTCTAAAACTTTCCATAGGTGGACCAGGTGATCATCCCAGCTGGAGCTAAAGACAGCTATATCGTCCAAATATGCTGCACTGAAAGCTTCCAGCCCTTGCAGGACTGTGTTCACCAACCTTTGAAAAGTGGCAGGTGCATTTTTCAAACCAAAAGGCATTACAGTAAACT
Organism: Pleurodeles waltl; assembly: GCF_031143425.1. Classification (NCBI taxonomy): domain Eukaryota; kingdom Metazoa; phylum Chordata; class Amphibia; order Caudata; family Salamandridae; genus Pleurodeles; species Pleurodeles waltl. The sequence goes on along the minus strand of NC_090449.1, from coordinate 478,193,893 downwards.
GGTAATGTCCTCCAATGGTAGAAAATGCAGTCTTAGGTTTAGCATCTTCTGACAATTTGATCTGCCAATACCCTGCAGTCAAATCAAAAGTGCTTAGATACTTGGCAGATGTCAGTGTATCTATGAGCTCATCTGCCCTGGGTATAGGGTGAGCATCAGTTTTGGTTACCAAGTTGAGACCTCTATAGTCTACACAAAACCGCATTTCCTTCTTTCCATCTTTGGAATGGGGTTTTGGTACAAGTACCACAGGAGAAGCCCATGGACTTTCAGAGTGCTCAACCACTCCTAGTTCTAACATTTTCTGGACCTCTTGCTTTATGCAGTCCCTGACATGGTCAGGCTGCCTATAGATCTTACTTTTGACAGGTAAACTGTCTCCAGTATCTATAGTGTGCTCACACCAAGAAGTGGTACCTGGCACAGTAGAGAAGAGTTCAGAGAATTGATCTAGGAGATTTATGCAATGGTCTTTCTGCTCAGCAGTAAGACAATCAGCCAAAACTACACCTTCCACAAGAGCATCTTGTTCTGTGGAAGCGAAGAGATCAGGTAGAGGATCACTGTCTTCTTCCTGTCCCTCATCAGTTGCCATGAGCAGGGTGAGATCAGCCCTGTCATAGTAGGGTTTCAGGCGGTTGACATGGAGCACCCTAAGGGGACTCCTGGCAGTGCCTAAGTCAACTAAATAGGTGACTTCTCCCTTCTTTTCAACAATTGTGTGGGGTCCACTCCATTTATCTTGGAGTGCTCTTGGGGCCACAGGCTCCAAGACCCACACTTTCTGCCCTGGTTGGTACTGAACCAAAACAGCCTTCTGATCATGCCATTGCTTCTGGAGCTCTTGGCTGGCCTGAAGGTTTTTGCTGGCCTTTTTCATGTACTCAGCCATCCTTGATCTGAGGCCAAGTACATAATCCACAATATCCTGCTTAGGAGCTTTTAAAGGTTGTTCCCAACCCTCCTTTACAAGTGTGAGTGGACCCCTAACAGGGTGTCCAAAAAGAAGTTCAAAGGGGCTGAAGCCCACTCCTTTCTGGGGTACCTCCCTGTAGGCAAAAAGGAGGCATGGTAGAAGGATATCCCATTTTCAGGGAGACCCATAATCATGCCTTTGAGAGTTTTATTAAATCTCTCCACCAGTCCATTTGTTTGTGGATGATAGGGTGTTGTGAACTTGTAAGTTACACCACACTCCTTCCACATGGCCTTTAAGTATGCAGACATGAAATTGCTTCCCCTGTCTGATACTACTTCCTTTGGGAAGCCCACCCTAGAAAATATTCCCAGGAGGGCCTTTGCCACTGCAGGTGCTGTAGTGGTCCTTAAAGGAATTGCTTCAGGGTATCTTGTGGCATGGTCCACTACCACCAAGATAAATCTATTGCCTGAAGCAGTAGGAGGGTCAAGGGGGCCAACTATGTCAACCCCTACCCTTTCAAAGGGCACCCCAACCACAGGCAGTGGAATAAGGGGTGCCTTTGGAGTTCCACCTGTCTTGCCACTGGCTTGACAGGTTTCACAGGACTTACAAAATTCTTTTGTGTCCTCAGACATCCTAGGCAAATGAAACAACGGAACCAGTCTGTCCCAAGTTTTCATTTGACCCAGGTGCCCAGCTAGGGGAATGTCGTGGGCAAGAGTTAGGAGGAACTTTCTGTACTCCTGAGGAATCACTAATCTCCTGGCAGCTCCAGGTTTAGGATCCCTATGCTCAGTGTACAAGAGGTTGTCCTCCCAGTAAACTCTGTGAGAGTCACTGACATCCCCATTAGCTTGTTTGACAGCTTGCTGTCTGAGACCCTCTAATGTGGGACAGGTTTGCTGTGCCACACTCAGCTCCTCCCTGGCAGGCCCCCCTTCACCCAAAAGCTCAGCAGTGTCTGCTTCCAGCTCCTCTGGTGTAGGTTCTGCACAGGGAGGGAATTCTTCTTCCTCAGAAGTTGAATCCACTGTAGAGGGAGGGATAGTAGGGAGTGGTTTGCTTCTACTAGCCCTAGCTTTAGGGAGCACTTGGTCCATTGTTCCAGGATCCAAGCTTCCCTGTCCTTTTTGCTTTTTGGCCTGAGCCCTTGTCAAAGCAAAAATATGCCCTGGGATGCCCAGCATTGCTGCATGGGCCTCCAACTCCACATCTGACCAAGCTGATGTCTCCAAATCATTTCCTAGTAGACAGTCTACAGGTAAATCTGTGGCTACCACAACTTTCTTTGGACCAGTAACCCCCCCCCAGTTGAGATTAACAACAGCCATGGGGTGGCTAAGTGTGTTGTTGTGAGCATCGGTTACTTGGTACTGGTGACCAAGTAGGTGTTGTTCAGGGTGGACCAGTTTCTCTATGACCATAGTCACACTGGCTCCAGTGTCCCTGTAGGCCTGAACCTCAACACCATTTATTAGGGGTAGCTGCTTGTACTTATCCATATTAAGGGGACAAGCAACTAAGGTGGCTAAATCAATAGCCCCCTCAGAGACTAACACAGCCTCTGTGGCCTCCCTAACAAGGCCAACCCCAACTAAGTTACCAATAGTGAGCCCAGCTACTCCCTTGGATTGGCTATTACTAGGTTTGCTCCCACCACCACTGCTATTAGTAGGGACACTAGGGGTAGCAGTAGGGGTTGTAGTGGTAGGAGGCTTGGTGCTTTTCTTTGGACAACTGGGATCTGTTGTCCAATGGCCTTTTATTTTACATAAATAGCACCATGGTTTCTTTTCTTTGTTTTGATTAAAGGAGGATTTGGACCCACCACCCCCACCAGAGTGTTTTTGTGGGCCTGATGAAGACTCATTTTTAGATTTGTCCCCACCCTTGTCAGAAGACTTACCATCCTTCTTTTTGTTGCCATCTTTGTCACCCCCTGTATGAACTTTTCTGTTCACCCTTGTTCTGACCCATTTGTCTGCCTTCTTTCCCAATTCTTGGGGAGAGGTCAGATCAGAGTCCACCAAGTACTGGTGCGACAAATCAGACACACAATTATTAAGAATATGCTCTCTCAGGATCAAGTTATACAGGCTGTCATAATCAGTAACTTTACTGCCATGTAACCACCCCTCCAAGGCCTTCACTGAATGGTCAATGAAATCAACCCAGTCTTGTGAAGACTCCTTTTTGGTCTCTCTGAACTTTATCCTGTACTGTTCAGTGGTTAAGCCATAACCATCCAGGAGTGCATTCTTAAGTACTGTAAACTTATTGGCATCACTTTCTTTCACAGTAAGGAGCCTATCCCTACCTTTTCCACTAAATGATAGCCATAGGATAGCAGCCCACTGCCTTTGAGGGACATCCTGTACAACACAGGCCCTCTCAAGTGCAGCAAACCACTTGTTAATGTCATCCCCCTCCTTATAAGGGGGAACTATCTTGTGCAGATTCCTGGAATCATGCTCTTTTGCAGGATGACTATGGGGAATACTGCTGCTGCCACCATGGGTTTCTAAACCCAACTTCTGTCTTTCCTTCTCTAATTCTAAAGACTGTCTATCCAAATCCAGCTGTTGCTTTTTAAGCTTCAGTCTGGTTTGTTCCACCCTCAACTTATTGAGTTCCCTTTCTAACAATCTGTCATCATGGTTGGTGGGAGGGACATTTCTAGATACAGAGGTATGATGGGAATGAACAGAAGGAGACCTGTCCCTTACAGAGGGCACCCTAACAGCTTGGCTAACAGAAACATCAGTACCACTGTGGTGTGAGTAAATGCTTTTGCTATGATGTGAGACAACACTATTTGTATGGTGTGGCTCTTCATCATTACCAACTATGCTAGACTGTCTTATAATGGGAAGGCTAAGAAGTTTATTTCCTGAACCTTTACCTGGGGGAGTCCCTGGATCAGATTGAGAACCATTAGCTACTTTTTCAACAGATGGGGCACTTTTAGCCTTATCTTGTTCTCTAAGCATGTTAAGTAACAGTTCCAAGGAAGGATTCTTCCCTACACTCAAACCTCTCTCTATGCAGAGACTCCTTGCTCCTTTCCAGCTAAGGTGATCATATGCAAGTTTGGACAGATCAACATTTTGGCCTGTGCCAGACATTTTTAGAGAGAGTTAAAGTGATAGAAAAAGAGAAAAAGTTTGTCAGAGCTTTTAGAAAGACAGAGAAAAAAACGTTAAAAACTTTTTAGAACTTTTTAGAAAGTTTAGAAGTACTTTTCAGCACTTAGAAAAGAGTGAAAAGAGGAAATGCAAAACTTTTTTGCTATGTGTATATACACTGACCTTGTTTTGTATATTTTTCTCTTATGAAAAGTACAATGACAAGAGTGGTAAGTAGTCTCAAAGCACTTATCCCACCACTGCACAACCAATGTAGGAGGCTGGACTGGCTTGTAGTGAGTACCAAGGGGTACTTGCACCTTGCACCAGGCCCAGTTATCCCTTATTAGTGTATAGGGTGTCTAGCAGCTTAGGCTGATAGATAATGGTAGCTTAGCAGAGCAGCTTAGGCTGAACTAGGAGACGGGTGAAGCTACCACAGTACCACTTAGTGTCATATGCACAATATCATAAGAAAACACAATACACAGTTATACTAAAAATAAAGGTACTTTATTTTTATGACAATATGCCAAAGTATCTTAGAGTGTACCCTCAGTGAGAGGATAGGAAATATACACAAGATATATATACACAATAGCAAAAATATGCAGTATAGTCTTAGAAAACAGTGCAAACAATGTATAGTTGCAATAGGATGCAATGGGGAAACATAGGGATAGGGGCAACACAAACCATATACTCCAAAAGTGGAATGCGAACCACGAATGGACCCCAAACCTATGTGACCTTGTAGAGGGTCGCTGGGACTATTAGAAAATAGTGAGAGTTAGAAAAATAACCCTCCCCAAGACCCTGAAAAGTGAGTGCAAAGTGCACTAAAGTTCCCCTAAGGACAAAGAAGTCGTGTTAGAGGAATAATGCAGGAAAGACACAAACCAACAATGCAACAACGCTGGATTTCCAATCTGGGGTACCTGTGGAACAAGGGGACCAAGTCCAAAAGTCACAAGCAAGTCGGAGATGGGCAGATGCCCAGGAAATGCCAGCTGCGGGTGCAAAGAAGCTTCTACTGGACAGAAGAAGCTGCGGTTTCTGCAGGAACGCGAAGGGCTAGAGACTTCCCCTTTGGAGGACGGATCCCTCTCGCCTTGTAGAGTCGTGCAGAAGTGTTCTCCTGCCGAAAGAACGCCAACAAGCCTTGCTAGCTGCAAATCGTGCGGTTAGCGTTTTTGGATGCTGCTGTGGGCCAGGAGGGACCAGGAGGTCGCAAATTGGACCAGGAGGTAGAGGGGACGTCGAGCAAGACAAGCAGCCCTCTTAGCAGCAGGTAGCACCCTGAGAAGTGCCAGAAACAGGCACTACAAGGATGCGTGAAACGGTGCTCACCCGAACTCGCACAAAGAAGTCCCACGTCGCCGGAGAACAACTTAGGAGGTCGTGCAATGCAGGTTAGAGTGCCGTGGACCCAGGCTGGACTGTGCACAAAGGATTTCCGCCGGAAGTGCACGGAGGCCGGAGTAGCTGCAAAAGTCGCGGTTCCCAGCAATGCAGTCTAGCGAGGTGAGGCAAGGACTTACCTCCACCAAACTTGGACTGAAGAGTCACTGGACTGTGGGGGTCACTTGGACAGAGTTGCTGGATTCGAGGGACCTCGCTCGTCGTGCTGAGAGGAGACCCAAGGGACCGGTAATGCAGCTTTTTGGTGCCTGCGGTTGCAGGGGGAAGATTCCGTCGACCCACGGGAGATTTCTTCGGAGCTTCTAGTGCAGAGAGGAGGCACACTACCCCCACAGCATGCACCACCAGGAAAACAGTCGAGAAGGCGGCAGGATCAGCGTTACAGAGTTGCAGTAGTCGTCTTTGCTACTTTGTTGCAGTGTTGCAGGCTTCCAGCGCGGTCAGCAGTCGATTCCTTGGCAGAAGGTGAAGAGAGAGATGCAGAGGAACTCGGATGAGCTATTGCATTCGTTATCTAAAGTTTCCCCAGAGACAGAGACCCTAAATAGCCAGAAAAGAGGGTTTGGCTACTTAGGAGAGAGGATAGGCTAGCAACACCTGAAGGAGCCTATCACAAGGAGTCTCTGACGTCACCTGGTGGCACTGGCCACTCAGAGCAGTCCAGTGTGCCAGCAGCACCTCTGTTTCCAAGATGGCAGAGGTCTGGAGCACACTGGAGGAGCTCTGGACACCTCCCAGGGGAGGTGCAGGTCAGGGGAGTGGTCACTCCCCTTTCCTTTGTCCAGTTTCGCGCCAGAGCAGGGCTAAGGGGTCCCCTGAACCGGTGTAGACTGGCTTATGCAGAATTGGGCACATCTGTGCCCAGGAAAGCATTTCCAGAGGCTGGGGGAGGCTACTCCTCCCCTGCCTTCACACCATTTTCCAAAGGGAGAGGGAGTCACACCCTCTCTCAGAGGAAGTTCTTTGTTCTGCCATCCTGGGCCAGGCCTGGCTGGACCCCAGGAGGGCAGATGCCTGTCTGAGGGGTTGGCAGCAGCAGCAGCTGCAGTGAAACCCCAGGAAGGGCAGTTTGGCAGTACCAGGGTCTGTGCTACAGACCACTGGGATCATGGGATTGTGCCAACTATGCCAGGATGGCATAGAGGGGGCAATTCCATGATCATAGACATGTTACATGGCCATATTCGGAGTTACCATTGTGAAGCTACATATAGGTAGTGACCTATATGTAGTGCACGCGTGTAATGGTGTCCCCGCACTCACAAAGTCAGGGAAATTGTCCCTGAACAATGTGGGGGCACCTTGGCTAGTGCCAGGGTGCCCTCACACTAAGTAACTTTGCACCTAACCTTTACCAGGTAAAGGTTAGACATATAGGTGACTTATAAGTTACTTAAATGCAGTGTAAAATGGCTGTGAAATAACGTGGACGTTATTTCACTCAGGCTGCAGTGGCAGGCCTGTGTAAGAATTGTCAGAGCTCCCTATGGGTGGCAAAAGAAATGCTGCAGCCCATAGGGATCTCCTGGAACCCCAATACCCTGGGTACCTCAGTACCATATACTAGGGAATTATAAGGGTGTTACAGTAAGCCAATGTAAATTGGTAAAAATGGTCACTAGCCTGTTAGTGACAATTTGGAAAGAAATGAGAGAGCATAACCACTGAGGTTCTGATTAGCAGAGCCTCAGTGAGACAGTTAGTCACTACACAGGTAACACATTCACGCACACTTGTGAGCACTGGGGCCCTGGGTTACCAGGGTCCCAGTGACACATACAACTAAAACAACATATATACAGTGAAAAATGGGGGTAACATGCCAGGCAAGATGGTACTTTCCTACAGTACATATCAAAACTGAGGGATTTTTCGGTGTCTTTCAAGGGATGAGGTAGGGCAAAGAACATTGTAAGAGTGATTGAGAAATGTGAAAAGAAGTCAGAACCTTTGGAAGAAAACTTGCTTTGGTCATCAGCACAGGCTTGTCCGAAAACACAGTGGTGTAAGATGGCTGCCCTGTCAAGACTTGGCCCTCACTCACATGACATGCTGATGGTATTCCAATGAGGAATACCATCTTCAGGGTTTGCAGACATAGTGGACAGGAATGTAGCGGTTCAGAGGGCATACACATCAGAAAAGTAAGGACCCAGTTCAGGAGAGGTAGTGGCGGGTGTGCATACTAGAGCCCTGAGCGAAGAGATCTAGCTAGGTCTCTCCTCACTGCTTGAAGACATCCTGTGACACTTCTGGGTGCAACTGCCATTCGTGAACCGGTAGGAGTTAACAGCAGAGTTCATCTGCCCTGATGTTTAAGATTACTCCAGATGGTGTTTGACCAGAAAGAGGACCTGAGGAATAAGCCACTTCAGAGGAACAGTGCCTTTTGGCACAGAGTTCAGAACCCCACTCAGCCCTGCTGGCTGCAATACCACATGGAGGTGATGTTGTTCATGAGGACATGAACTAACCTCCCCTCGATGGATGGCAGGAAGGTTTTCAATGCCAGCAGGTTGATGGGAAAGCAGCCTCCACCAGAGACCATAGGTCTCAGATCTGCTCCTCTCCCAGATGACCCCACCCAGCAGTGAAGCACCCGTCACCCGTCACGTTTGGATGGAGCAGTTAGAGAAGTCTGCTGCTGGTCCAACTAAGATCAATCAAGGGCCACTGCAGAGCTTTTGCATTTTTTTCCAACATGTTTCCATGGTGTTGGACCCACTGAGACTTCAGATCCCACGGCACAGTCTGCATATGCCATCTGGCATGATTGACAAGCAGGAAGCAGGCAGCCAACAGTCCTAGAAGCCTCAGAGTCATCCTTACTGAAACACTGGAATTCCCCGACTGTCTTGGGTAGTTGTTCCAGAGGGAGGGCTAAAAATGCACCCTATCTAGATGGCTCTGATGAAAGGAAGCCTCTGAGCAGGTGTGACTCAGGCACAGTAATCTTGAACCCTTAAGATGTAATGAGGTTTGCAGTTGTGTGAAGGAGGTCTACAACTGACAATGGCGAGCCCACCTTCAGCAGCCAGTGGTCAAGGCAGGGAAAGACCGATAACTCTGACCTCCATAAGTAGGCTGCAATCTCTGTCAGTGCACTGGTGAGGCTGAAAGGGGGCACAGCAAACTGAAAATGCTCATAGCTTTCTTGAACCATAGGTAGTATCTATGGTCCTGCAGGGCGGGAACATCCAAACAAGTATCCTGCAGGGCCTCTAGGATCCAGGGCAGAGTGAACCTGGGCCAGTATGAGCATCTTGAATTTGTCCTTCTGCAGGAAGACTTTGAGGGGTGTTGAAAAACTAAAACAAGGCGAAGGCCTCCATCCTTCTTTGGCACTAGGAAATAGCACACATAACACCCAGTTCCAATTCCTAGAATCCTCTTTACGGCATCTTTTTCCAAAAGTGCCTGGACTTCCTGCAGCAAAATTGAAACTAGGTCCTCTGAAAGACACTCTGGTGTTTGTGGAATTGGCAGCAGGGCAGAGAGAAACAGCAGGGCGTATCCACCTGTTAGATATGGTTACTCACCACTTCTGGGCAAAATGAGTGATCCTGCCTTCCACAGGGGGACCATTTGCTGCCAAAGAGAAACTAAATGGTTTGAAGGTGGTTGCTGGGGGGACTAGGGACTGGAAAATATGTTGCCCCTACCTACCTGGGTGTTGCCTGCTAGCTCTATGGCTTTGCCTGCTAGCTAGTCAACTGATGAGAAAAAGAGAGGAGCTACCACAGGATCAACGTACAAAGACACGGAAACAAAGTAACCAACATCAATGTGCCTGTTTGGTGGTTATATACGTTGCCAGCTATCACTTTGAAGCAGAACGAAGTCAATGCGGAACCGACGGACAGCCCCCTATCAGCGTGCAGGGGCTATGCTGAAAAGTCTTCCAGAACTAGTTTGGTGCCTTGGGATAATCCAAAGGTAAGGAATCTGCATCAGAATAATAAATACATTTTACTGAAACAGTATGTAACCCTGGAAAATGCAATGCCTGGAATGTATAATGACACTGCTGCCCTCAGGTAAACAGCCCGGGTTATCACTCTGAATTAAGATGCCTTCAGTATGAGAACCCTCTGAAACAAAATGCAAATGCAAAAACAGATGGTTTGATAAGTAGCACAAATCTAGAACCTGATTTAGATCTGGGTGGAGAGGAATACGCCATCACAAACATGACAGATATCCCATCCCCCATATTACGATCCCATTTTATCTGTAAATTTGTGACGTATTCCCTCTGGCCAGATCTAAATCAGGCATTTAGGGGGTCATTAAGACATCAGTGGTATTGTGTGAATACCACCGATGCCACAGGTGCAACATACCGCCAGGGAGGCGACCATCCATCTGCCAGATTATGGACACTGCTGGACTTCCGCCTCGCTTAGGGTGGAAATCCGGCAGTAGCCATGCTGGCGGATCGTGGTGTCCTGGCGGTGCTACCACCTGCACCGCCCTGCTAGTAGGACACCGCCAGCCATTTAAAGAAATTTATTACGGCCTGTTGGTGTCATGCTAGCGGGACGCTGCTCGCGGTAGCAGCGCCCCTTCCTGTTCCTTGCCAGTCGACCTTCTCCCTGGAACAGGTAAGGTGATCGTCCGACAGGGGAGGAGGGTGGGTGGTGTTGTGTGTGTGTGGTGTCTGCGTGTGTGTATAAATGTGTGCATGTGTGAATGTGAGTGTTGTGGTGTATGCATGGTTGTATGCGTGTGAGTCAAAGCATGTATGAATGTTGAAGTGAGTGCGTATCTGCATGTCAGTGTGTATGCGTGAGAGTATGCATGTTGGGATGTCTGTGTGTATGCATGCATGAATGCGTGTGAGTATGTATGAGAATGCATGTATGGATGAGTGTGAGTATGTACGTGTCTATGGGTGTGAGTGTCAAGGAGGGGGTGTGAATGGATCAGAGGAGTGGGCTGTGTACTGCCGGCAGTACTCTCTGGGCTGCAAGGTCAGAGATGAACATCTCCAGCCCGACGTTCAAACCGCCATGGCAGTATGAGTGATGTAGCGGGTTGGCAGCGGCCAGCCCACCACACTCATAATGTGGCGATATACACCAGCAGCCTGTTGGTGGTGATACAGCCACATTAACCTTGGCAGTCAAAAAACCACCATGGTTCAAATGAGCGTCTTAGTCTTTTAATAGGCTGGAATCCATAAGAGGCCCAATGTACCAAATCATCTTGGTGCAGATCAGAAGAATTTATGGTGGCTCACCAAAAACCCAATACTGAAATGAGAAATTAGGGTTGGACCCAACAAGGATGTTGCAGTTCATGTGGCAAAACATGAACAAGCAATCATCCAGGAATGGATACCAGTGAGTACTTTGGAGTAGCAAGACAGGAGCCAACAAAGCCTCAATTTTTGTGAAGACTTGGGGGCTGATGATTGGAAGGTTTAGACCAAATACCTGCATTGTGTACTCAAATTAATGGAATGGCTCCCGTAAGTGGAGGTACTCTGTGTTCCAGGCAGACCTGCACATAAAAGCTCAACTCCAACAGACAGGTGGTGGTTTACATATCCTAAAATGACCACATTCAACATAGCAAACTTCTGCTGGGAGCAGTGGGATGAGATGTTGGATTCGGGATGAGCAGATCTTTTCTTGATTTCCTTTCTAGGAAAAACAATAGGAGTAATGTCCCAGCCCGGGCGTGGTCCAGGTTTCCTACTTCTAAAATGGAAAGCTTTTCAGCCTCCTGTCGATGTTCATTAGATGCCAACTGAAGCAATAGGAGCCTGGATAAAGATGGCTGAGGGAACTGTAGAGCACAGCTAATTCCACACTGCCAAGAGGACAGATATTTTATTGATAATATAGGGTCCAAGGGTGACAGTGAATGGAATGTCTTCCCTGGTCCACAGTAGAAAAACTTGTGAGATGTAGCTATGGAGTACAGTACGGCCCTGCAAAGTCAATAGGACTTTTTAGCATCTGTTAAGGACTGGACAACAATAATTTTATCTGCTCCTTTGCATCCCAGATCTATCCTAAAATGATCCAACTCTCTTACTTTACCCACTCCCGTAATCCATCATCATTCCAACTATATGTAAAATCAAAAGAACTTTACTGGAAATGAAAAATTATTCAGCTTCATGAACCAAGTGGCCACCCAACTTTGGGTGAATCAATATTTGCAATATTATCCAGATGTAAGGATGAGCCAGAGGTGTTCCACCAGTGAGGTACAACCGCAATAGGAGACTATGACTATATACACAGAAGGGTTCCTAGCCTTCAGCCTATAGGTTTGATTGCGTGCAGGGTAATATTATGCCATAGGCCTGGTCTGTTTATTATGAAAGGTTATTACAAAGGCAGTAGGCTTCGCTTATTTATCGTACAAATCATATGCTAAAGCAAGAAGGCCTCTACAGTAGATTGCCGTCACATTATTTACAGGCCATAAAAAAGGTATTTAGTTATATATGCAAGGCTAATCACGTTTGTCCTCCACTCTGACAAACCCTGGGATTTGAACTGCACTGTGATGATTCTGGTTAGGCCCTACTGAGAGGGGCTGGATATTGTTATCCCAACTGTAATTTTGTGCATTTTTGTATTTTTATAACTATATTCCTGATGGTTGCCTGCTTCCGTAGGCCTGGCTTGGTTATATATTGTCAAGCCACTAGTAAAGGATAGATGCCTCATCAGTTCAGTGGAAAACATCATGTCAGATTTCTTAGGAGTGATCTGCTTATAATGAAAAGTTATGGCAAGTAATGAGGAAATTCGATTTTTAATACGATCGTATCGACCCGCCATTTTGTGGCCCGCCGCCATTTTATGTTGCCTTCACTCAGGCAGCACAGCGAACGAAGTCCATTCTGCCTTTTCTGCTTATTCTGCAACATGGTGTTCAAAACAGCCTTCTGCCTCTATCTTTACAAGGCTGGTATTAAGGTCTGACCGAGTACACTAATCCCTGTCTGGTTTTCTAATCCTTGTTTCAACTATCTGTAGGCTCACACTATTCTCCGCCGATCTTATCTTATCGTCTGGCCTTCGCTGTCCTTTGCTAGTATTCTCTCATTTCACAACTGTCTTCCAAACGCACACAAACTTATCGCACCACATACAACTTCGTTGTGGATCGGTTAATGAATTAGTTCAAGGGAGGGGTGACAAACACAGCTGGAGGGGAGGCAACCTTAAGTCACTTGATACTTTGTTTTCCAATTCCTTCTATTGGTGCTGTCTTGTTTTCCGACATTTCTATTGGCTCTGTTCTATCTTTACATTATTCTTACTGGCTCCTTTCTATGTGTTCTGGGAGTGTATGTAGTTAATAAATGTTTTTATACGGTATATAAGATTGTGCGCCACAAAGTAAAGTGGCAGTCTCCTGAGAACATACCTTGTGTACTTCTTGGACAACTGTACTAGCTGCAGCTAATAAAATCTGATCTTTTACGCCTGACAGAGTGTCCCGTGTCTCTGTTAGTTGAGGCAGGTGAATCCAAGGAGATTTCAGGCGTACCCTGCGCCGCCAGGCCCATAAGGTTCTGGTTCTTCAACTGGCGCCCAACGTGGGGCGGCTTCAGCGGTACCGGTTCTGCCTGAAGGTCGTGAGGAACCCCGCAAGAAAATTCTGGAGGAATCGCGAGCCACGTCAAGCGACCCCTGTATGTCGAAGTGGTCCGAAGGTCTTTTTCAGCGCGGTTACTCCTTCCTGACGGCTACTGACGACTGCTGCCCTGACTGCCGCCCTGCCTTGGCCCTTTCTTTGATGATGTATGGTAAAGCGAGACGATAGACGGGCCTCTGTTGGTGTAAGAAGACATCCTTAGTTAAGTATTTGGTGGGTCGCGCCCACAAATTTTGGTCTTTGTTTTGTCCTTAGGTCCTTAGATTTGGCCATTGCAGTGGCCAAAGCCGAGGGGTAAGTGCATTTGTGCTGTGTAAACTGAAAGTTTTACCCCCTTGATGTTTGTGAACAGCCAGTAAAAATCGTGAGATGTCTGGTCTGACTAAGTTTGGAAAACTTTGTTGCTTTGGTTGTAATAGGGACTCCCAGCTTGAGGACTCCTGTCCGATTCCTTCGGTTGGAACTCCCACATATGAGCTCTATTCTAAACATGGTGTTGGTCCTATTGCCTTTAATAAGACATGGACCCGATATACAAAGAAAGATGGTGTTTTAAAATGGCCAGAAAATGGTAGTTTCGAAACTGATGTGCTAGATAATTTAGAAGCAACGTTATTTAAAAGAAAAGCCCGGCCGGCAATGTTTGACTCTTTTCGCCTTTGGCGTAAGGAAGCCAAACAGAGAGAAATTAAACAAGCGAAACGAGATAGGAAAACACAGGGAATGACGATTATACAGGCTGCTCAGCAATTCAAAGATGATGAAATAGATAATGCAATGGAAATTTCAGACAGACAGCATCGAATGGCAATAGATAAATGCTATCCGACGTTGCCTATCTCTTCCCTTGATAAGAGAAAAGATTTTGAGGAAGATTCCTTAATGTCCCACTTATTGAAATTGCCTCCGCCCTATGTACAAGGTGCTAATGCACCCCCGATGTTACAGCCTGTTCAGCCGCCAGTTGTGCTTCCGCCTGCTCCAGCTTTTCCACATTTGCCTCCTCAAGTATTGCCTATGCCAGCTTTGCCTTTAACTCCTTTGCCTTCTGCTCCTTTGGCAATTCCTAATGCTCCTTTAGTTAATTCACCTAATACCTTGTCCCCTATCCTTATGTCAAATTCTCCATCTATGCGTAAGCGATTTGCCGATACTGTCTCTGGTCTCTTATCACCTTTCTTTGAAGCTTTAAACGTGTCTCCAGCTTTTTCTCGAAGACAGTCTCGTAGTCAATTCCCAGACTCCGAAGAGCGAGAAAAATTGGACTCACTTGCTTGTAGATGGATCAAGAAGGGTCCCCAATATAGTACGTCTGATATTATGTCCACCTTTCTGCAATGGAATGCACCTACGCAGAGATATGTTTTTAAAGTTATGTGCGATACTCTCGCTAAAGAATGGGAGGATATGAATTTGGGTTCGGTCCCACAGGATCTGTTAGATGTTCAGGCTGACTTTGACAAAGGACTTATTGTGGGTCCTAAGGTTGAAAACGCTGTCAGAACACTTATTTCTTTCAGATCCCTATTGTTCTCACAGACTTTTCCTGATTCTGATCCTTCAGTTAGGACAGCACTGAAAAACTATCCCATGAGAGAGGTTTCTCCAATATGGAAGGAAGAAGTTGCAGCAGCAGGTGCTAATCCAGCTATTCCTGCGCATTTTCAGCGCATATGGATACATGTCCCCTGGAAAAGGTCTGAAGTTTTAGCACTTAAACAGTCACTACCAGATCCACGCAAAAATCCTGCTGGTTACTATAAAGAGTTGTCGCAAACAGTTGATGCATGTACTATGAATCTAGCAGATATTGACATGTTGATGGGAAATGTAGTTCCACAGACAATATGGGCTAAAATTCGTAGAGAGGATCACGCTCAAGAATTAGGCGGCGATTGGAACGCTATTATTGCCGCAGATAGAGGTCAAGTAGGTGGTGCAAAGCCCAACGCTTTGATCTCAGAACTCCCTGGTAGGATTATTACATTAATGAAAACAATGATGCCTGCTTTGAGAGTTAATTGGGATAAGCTAGCAGTATGTAAACAAAAGAAAGATGAAAGTGTTTCCGATTTCTTTACCCGATTCGAGGAGACATTCATTGATCACAGTGGTCAAGATATGGCTACAGAAGGGGGACAGCGATTATTTGTGGATAAGTTCGTATATAACTTGCTTCCTGAACTATCACACAAGCTAAAAGACTCCGAGAGTTCATGGGCAGTTTCTTCTTCCGCCCAGATATTGGCTACTGCACAATATTATGAAAATAGAGACAAAGAAGAAAGGGAAAAACAAGAGAAAAAGACGAAAGAATTAAAAACTAAAGTTCTCTTGCAACAGGCTTATCCTCCTCGTTATGTTCAGCCTCAGTTTCAACAGCCTCCGCAGTTTCAGAGGTTGTATCAAAAGCCTGAACCATTCATTCCAAGACCTTTGCTAGGTCCCAATCAATGTGCTTATTGTAGGGAGGAAGGTCATTTTAAGAACAGTTGTCCGGCATTGTTGCAGCGTAATGGAGCAACATCTGCTTCACGAGGTCGTGGTGGTCCTCAGTCAGCAAATAGAGGTAGAGGTCGAGGTGTGTTAACCCGAGAGCAGCGTTCTTTTGTTCCTCCAAATTCCGGAAATTACTTTGACCAGCAAAATGTTAGGTCTACACAGTATTACAGTGAGGATCAGTATATTGAAGGAGGGAATGAAAGTCTTCATTTTGAATAGGACAGCCATGGACAAAGTAAGGGGGTTACGTCAATTCCAGTGGATCAGAATGGACCTTATGTTAATGTCACTACAATGGGTGTTTCAGAGCCATTTCTTTTAGATACTGGTGCCATGAGAAGCTCTATCATTCATTCTAAACTCCCTGGCGCACCTTTGTCTGGCTTAACGAATGTATCTGTAGGATTTTCTGGCGCCCCTGTTCGCAATCCAGTTTCTTGCCCTTTGCCTGTTTCAATAGGCCCTTATGATTTAGAAGCTCCGCTTCTTCTGACGAATGGTTGTGGTGAAAATCTGTTGGGTTTAGATCTATTAAAAAGAATGCATGCTACGATATATTGTTCACCTTCTGGTGTATACCTCACTCTAGGACAGAAAATGACTAGTCCAATGTACTTATCAAAAGATCAATTCCCACCTGAATTGCTTTCTCTTCCCGAAACGCTTTGGGCTACGGGTCCGAATGACGTTGGTTGTCTTGAGATCCCACCTTATGTTGTTACTCTTAAGCCCAATGCTGAAATGCCACGTATTCCGCAATACAGAATCTCTACTGAAGGTGAGAAAGCACTTCTGGAAATTGTCCATGATTTGATTCAGAAGGGTGTGGTTGAGGAAACGAGAGGAAATACATGTAACAGTCCTGTTCTTCCGGTTCTTAAACGCACTGATCCTTCTCAGCCTCCTGTTTATCGTTTTGTAATTGATCTTCGGGAGGTAAACAAGATTGTCGTACCGCAGTTTCCTGTAGTCCCAGATATCACTGCTCTGTTGACGATGATACCTTCTACAGCGACTTGGTTTTCAGTTATTGATCTAAAGAATGCTTTCTTTAGTATTCCCATCGCCGAAGAGAGTAGAGATATTTTTGGTTTTTCCCTCGGAGGCCGAAGCTTCCGGTTTAAACGCGCACCTCAAGGTTATTGTGAAAGTCCCTCTATTTACAGTCAAGCTCTAAAATGTCATCTTGATGCCTTTTCCTTACCGTCCGGTGCCGCTCTCATTCAGTACATGGATGACTTATTAGTTGCCGCTGATTCAGAGGAGATTTGCAAAAACGTGACCGTTGCACTGTTGCGTCATTTGTTTGATCTAAATCACAAGGTTTCTCCTTCTAAATTACAATATGTCTGTCGCGAGGTGACTTATTTGGGTCATCTCTTGTCAAAGGAGGGACGACGATTGACCCCCGAACGAATTCAGGCAATTGCACAAATGTCAGTGCCATCCACACAAAGAGAGGTACGTGCCTTTTTGGGCATTACTTCTTATTGTAGACAGTGGATTCCGAGTTTCTCTTTATTGGCTAAACCGCTGTTGGCGCTAACTTTAAAAGATACGCCTCAGCCTCTTCCGTGGACTGACGAATGTCAGAAGAGTTTTACTGATTTGCGTATTGCTTTGTGTTCTGCTCCTGTATTGGGTACTCCTGATTACAGTAAGCCCTTTACGCTCTATGTCCACGAAAGAGAGGGTTGTGCATTGTCAGTCTTAACGCAGCGTTTTGGAGATCAACAGCGACCATGCGCATATTTCTCAGCTACGTTAGATCCAGTAGCTAAAGCATTGCCTAGTTGTCTTAAGGCGACAGCGGCAGCAGCAATTTCTATTCGACAGTCTGCTGGAGTAGTGCTAGATAATACTCTCATTGTTATGGTGCCACATGCAGTGGATACTTTACTAAATAGGACAAAAACGCAGCATCTTACGAGTGCTCGGTTGTCCGGATATGAGCTGACGCTTTTGGCTAGTCACATACACATCAAACGATGTAATACCCTGAATCCAGCTACTTTGTTGCCCCTTCCAGAAGAGAGAGATGTCTCTGAACAGCATGATTGTTTTCTCCGTACTGAAGAAGAGACTAAGGGTAGAATTGACCTAAAAGACACGCCATTAGTGAATCCAGATGGAACACTATGGGTAGATGGTTCTTGTTTCAAGCTCCCGAATGGAGATACAGTTTCAGCCTACGCTATTACTACTTTGCATACGATTGTGGAGACAGCACGCATTAGACATAATTCAGCTCAGGCAGCTGAATTGATAGCCTTAACTAGAGCGTGTGTGTTATCCAAAGGAAAAAGAGTAAACGTGTACACTGATAGCCAATACGCTTTTGGTGTAGCGTTTAACTTTGGGCGTTTATGGAAGGAAAGAGGATTCTTTACTTCCCATGGTACTAAGATACAACATGGTCAATTAGTGACTGAACTTCTTGAGTCACTTACAATGCCTACTCAGATAGCGATCGTGAAGTGTAGTGCACACAAAAAGATTGTGGACGATGTTGGTCGAGGAAATGCATTTGCAGATGAGGTAGCGAAAAAGACAGCCAGAGACAACACAAGTCGAATGTATGTTGCAGGTCCCGCAAACTGCGTAAGAGAAAAGGGAATGTGTGAAGATACAGTAGAGAGTGTGAAATCAATTCAAGGAGAGGCTACGGAGAATGAGTTGAGAAAGTGGAAGGAAAGTACAGGAATGTTAGATGAGATGGGATGTTGGGTTGAATTATCAGAACATCAACGTTGGCTGTTACCAGATGCTTATGTACTACCTGTAGTTACTATGGCACATGGTTCAGCTCACCTAAGTGCAAAAGGAATATGTAAACTTCTGGCTCCAGTGTGGCAAAATGAGGGGATCCCAAAGTGTGCAAATAATGTAGTAAAACATTGTATTGTTTGCTTGATGTACAATCCGGGAAAGGGAACCCCAACTCCAGCAGGTCATTTTGCTCCTCCAACATATCCATTTGAGGTGTTGCAGATCGATTATATTCACATGGAACGATGCAACAACCTCAAATATGTTCTGGTGGTAGTATGTGCTTTTTCTAGATGGGTAGAAGCCTACCCTCTGAAGGACAATACTGCTTTATCAACTGCCAAAATACTTTTGAAAGAATTCTTCCCTAGGTTTGGTTTGCCGCGCATTGTCTGGAGTGACAATGGGAGCGAATTTGTGGGTCAAGTCATGCAAAAAGTTTGTGCAGGTCTTGGCATAAAACAGAAGTTCCACGCGGCGAATCACCCACAGTCGGCTGGTTTAGTAGAATGCTACAATGGAACCTTGAAGCTTAAAATTGCTAAGGTGCAAGCTAGCACAGGACTTAATTGGCCTGATGCTTTACCATTGGCTCTTCTGTCCACCAGAACAGCAGTACACTCTCGTTTGGGGCTTAGCCCTTACGAAGTGATATTTGGTCGCCCAGCTAATGTATGGGGAGTTCCTCGCCCTAAGAAATACTCAGACTTGCCATACCCGATGTTGATTGACTACTTGCATGACCTTACAACTAAATTGCGTGTTCTTCATCAACAGGTTCAGAGTGCTCTACCAGAGGCTTCCACAGACCCAGGTCATTCCATCCGACCAGGTGACTGGGTCTGCACGAAAAATTTCCAACGACAGAGAAATTTGGAGCCCAGATGGAGAGAGCCACGTCTGGTTCTTTTGACCACAAGAACAGCAGTTAAAGTCGAAGGAAAGAAAAACTGGGTGCATGCCGTGCACTGCAAGAAAGTGCCTTTGCCCTTGCCTTTCGATCAGTGGGTCCGTAGAGGCATCAGTGACTCTGAAAGTGAGAAAGTTCCGCAATTTGTACCATTCAGTGATGCGCGTCTAATTGGAACACTTTCTGAGAAAGAGGACGACGACATCCTTCAAGAAGCAATACCATCGCATCGTCGCTTGAACACGACAAATCCAGGAACATTGTTTCAAAACCAGACTGCCTCTGGACAGGAACGCTATAATTTGAGACCAAGACCAAAGAACTTGTAAATTTCTCTCCTATGTAGTACTCTATCCCGGTTGCAGGGTCACGGTAGGAGTCTTAGTTACGACCTGAGTAAGTGGCAATAGGCCTGCAGGACCTCACAGTGTCATAGGACGGTAGATAATCGTGACTACAGTGATTGAGGAAGATTGCCGTGAGCATCCACTTAGAAAGATGGAGGCTACATTAGATAAAAGAGAAAGTAAAAATGTAAAGAATAATTGTAAAGAAATATATAGTCGTTGTAGTATTGCTCTATGCGTCATTATATTGTCGTGTATTCTTTTGGCATCTGTAAACTGGATCATTATTACTCTGCAGCAAAAAGTTGTCTCTTCTCCTACCTCTACATCTTCTTCTACTATCTCTCCGCACCTATTTCACACTCTTCCCCAGCATGAACTCATCAGAAGAACTGAATACTTTAACAATTCCTTCGTCCAGTTGTTACATCAACATCAGTTAGTGATCAATACAACTGACTGTTGGGTGTGTGGACTCATACCACATACGGTAGAAAAAGGAATGCCATATTTAGTTCTTCCATTCTCCTATGAAGGTTCCGCTTGGGCTTATTTTGTCATTTTCAATAATGCATATCAAAGTAAAATTAAACAACCTGTCAGTTCACATAGTGTTGGTTCAAATTTCAGTCATAGTTTATTGATAAAGGGAATGGTAGCTATGGCTAAAATCATGGAAAAAAGTGAAGCTTCCATAGATGAAAGAAAAGCATATACCAATTGGAACATAACTAATTACATTTCCAGCCTCAATGATAAGGTTGAGCAAGGAAAATCTCCTCCGATACGGGTCATACCCCAACAAGGAAATTTCTGTCTGCAAATAAATGGTAGAACTCCAAACACCGGACAAAGAGAAAGTTTATGTTCCCATACATATGTTTATTCAGCCCTGAATTCACTGCCGTTAGTACCATCTCAAGGTACATACTTCGTTTGCCACGATAGGGCTTATACATGGTTGCCAGCTGATTTCTCTGGTACTTGTTATATAGCCTTTCTTCTTCCCCCTACATACACCGCTCCTGCGAACCATCATAAAAATAGATATGGCAGAGGGATTGTGGATTCGAAAGACACAGCAGGACAAGAGGGAGGAGATTTCCTCAAAGGATTTCTTCCCTTCTGGGGTCCAATGGCCAACAGCAGAAATATAAGGCAATTGGTTCGTGTCGTAGAAACCACCATAGACATCACTGTAGGAGCTTTAAGTAACATTACAGCTGAACTACAGGCTGATCGTCTTATGACCTTGCAGAACCGTGTTGCCTTAGACTTTGTTCTTGCGGACCGTGGTGGAGTATGCAAATTGATCGTATCAAGTTGCTGTATTTTCATACCTAATGACGCTCCGACAGTATACCAAGCTATCTCTAAGTTACACATAATCTCCGAGTCGATTCATCAGGACGAAGGAGATTGGTCCTTTTCAGAGTGGTTTTGGGGATTACTGTCCAAATGGGGTTGGAAGGTATTGACATTCTTTGGAGTAATTTTAGCTTTTATATTCTCTTGTTGTCTTTGTATGCACTGCGGTCCTGCCATCTGCAACCTATGTGCTACTGCATGTATTCCCAAACCCAAGTCACAAAGAGCAGAGAATATCAAAATGATGGTACAGCAACAGCTTGATGACCTCATGGCCATAGACATCGACTCAGATTAACATGAGTTTGTGTATCTTGCCTGAGTTCTGGCAAAAGGAGGGTCTGAGGAAATTCGATTTTTAATACGATCGTATCGACCCGCCATTTTGTGGCCCGCCGCCATTTTATGTTGCCTTCACTCAGGCAGCACAGCGAACGAAGTCCATTCTGCCTTTTCTGCTTATTCTGCAACATGGTGTTCAAAACAGCCTTCTGCCTCTATCTTTACAAGGCTGGTATTAAGGTCTGACCGAGTACACTAATCCCTGTCTGGTTTTCTAATCCTTGTTTCAACTATCTGTAGGCTCACACTATTCTCCGCCGATCTTATCTTATCGTCTGGCCTTCGCTGTCCTTTGCTAGTATTCTCTCATTTCACAACTGTCCTCCAAACGCACACAAACTTATCGCACCACATACAACTTCGTTGTGGATCGGTTAATGAATTAGTTCAAGGGAGGGGTGACAAACACAGCTGGAGGGGAAGCAACCTTAAGTCACTTGATACTTTGTTTTCCAATTCCTTCTATTGGTGCTGTCTTGTTTTCCGACATTTCTATTGGCTCTGTTCTATCTTTACATTATTCTTACTGGCTCCTTTCTATGTGTTCTGGGAGTGTATGTAGTTAATAAATGTTTTTATACGGTATATAAGATTGTGCGCCACAAAGTAAAGTGGCAGTCTCCTGAGAACATACCTTGTGTACTTCTTGGACAACTGTACTAGCTGCAGCTAATAAAATCTGATCTTTTACGCCTGACAGAGTGTCCCGTGTCTCTGTTAGTTGAGGCAGGTGAATCCAAGGAGATTTCAGGTGTACCCTGCGCCGCCAGGCCCATAAGGTTCTGGTTCTTCAGTAAGTAAGCCTTACTCACTTATCATTAAAAGGCACACTGTACTAAAGCCTGTAGGCAGGCATTTTGTTACAGGGAATCTCACAGATTATTGTACGAGGCAAAGATTTTGGTGCCGGTGACCCACCCAAACAAGATAAAGGATTCGCACTATGGTAACCTTGATTGGGCTCTATTAGTAGGGATTTTGTATTGTTTTGACAACTGTATTTTGTATGTTTGTAAATTTCATTACGGTGCACCTGACTGTTGCCTTGAGGGAAGTCTAATGAAAATACAGGCCCTAAGCCCATGGCAATCTATTGTATTTTCTACTGTTTGCACTATTCTATGACTGTGTACTTACCTGATTTTGGTTACTAGTGTATATATTGTGTATAATACTTACCTCCCGTAGAAGTATTGCCTCTAAGATATTTTTGGCCTTGTGTCACTAAAATAAAGTAGTTTTATTTTTGGTAACTCTGAGTATTGTATTTTATTGTGTAAAAGTACTGTGTAACTAGAGTGGTATTGCAGGGGCAAGAGTGGTATTGCAGGAACTTTGCATGTCTCCTAGTTCAGCTACCCCTAGACAGCGTAAGCTGCTAGAACACTGCCTACATTTCACTAATAAGGGATAACTGGACCTGGCATAAGGTGTAAGTATTTTAGGTACCCACTACAAACCAGGCCAGCCTCCTACATTTACCCTTAGAGTATTGAACAAGTTACTTACTTTCATTAATACTCTTTTGGATGAGTACACTCTCTCACTGCTCATTTCTTCCTCACATTCAGATTATCCTTGGGTGCAGACTGTACCTAGAGAATTTGTCAGCAATACCGGCATGTGGCACAGTGTGGCTCCATAAGGAGTCCACACAGCCCTGGAACTGATGGAGCTGAGCTGCAAGTAAGTGCCATCCTTGCACACTCATGTCAGTTTCTTGTATCTTTCTTGTATCTTGCTATATCTGTGCTCCAACACACAGAGCACAAAACTATTGTTTGAGGCAGTGTACTGATCATCTACCTGGGGAGAACACTCCATAGAAAAGGGAGGATAGTGAATAATCTGCAGCTAGCTAAAGTTGCCATGAAAAAGTGTTACAGAAGGTAAGTAACATGTTGTTCCGATGGATACTTCTAAATGCAGATACCTCACTTTTAGAATAGACACCATAGCAATCCCTTCTGAAGGTTAAGGGTATGGAGGGGTGCGCACATTAAAACGTTTTGCAACACAGAGTGGTTACAGTGACCTTCCCATTGGACCTGGCTGTCAAGTTAGTAATGGCCAGGCTGTGACGTGGGCATTGGTGAATATGTTCGTGAATGTATGCACCAATACTCACATCACAGCCTGGCAAATGTGCAGAACAGCCACCCCTCGCATCAATGTCATTGTAATGGCCTTGGCCCTGGTGGAATGAGCATGCAGGCCTTCAAAGGTGCTGGTTCTTGGCCAGCGCATAGAGGATTTTGATGCAGATGTCTCCTCTGCTCTGCTTTGCATTTCTTCACACCACAGAACCCCACAAGCATCTCATACTGCTATCTTGTGTGTGATCAGTGTAAATGCTTAGTGCCCTTTTAGGGTCAAGATGATTGAGCCACTCTTCCGCTTTCAAGGGATGATGTGGTGCAAACAACATTGGCAGAGTGATCAACTGGCTGATGTGGAGAGCAGTCAGCACTTTAGGTAAGGTCACCTGGAGACTTAGCACTAATTTGTCCAGAAAGAAGGTGATGTAAGGTTGCTGTACCAAAAGCACCTGAAGTTCACTAATGTGGTGCATTGGTATTATACCAACGAGGACCAACTATGCAGAGGCACCAATGGCACGCACATGAGAACTATAGACACCAGGTAGTGGTCCCACTAAGGCATCACAAATGGTTTGTAAGGACACAGGAGTCAAACCTTTAAAAAATGTACGACTACCAGTGACTTAAACAAGGACAGTTGGTCTGGCAGACACAATTAATCTGCAAGGGCCACAGATAACTTTTCCATGTGCCTGTGCAAGACCTTGCCGGGTAAAGAGCGAACAAAAGAACATCAGACAGTTTAGCCTGCAAGGGGGCTACTCTTCAGTCACCACACCAGGCAACAAATTTCTCCCAGTGCCCAGCATAGATCGAAGGGCACCTGGCCTCCGGGATAACATCAACCATTTCAGTTAGCAAACTGAACAAATTATGTTGCCACAGCTCAGTCCAATACATGGAGATGTAGGCTGTGGAAACTGAGATGTAGAACCCAGCTCTACTGCTAAGAAATTAGGTGCTCCTGAAGTAGAAGCCTGCTAGGAGAATAAATGCTCAGGTTCTTTAAGTACGACACCCTCCTGCCTTATCCGGAGAGGAGTGAATGACTTGGGCCCAGTATTCCTCAGAACTCGAGGCAGGAGAGGAAGCGGTGGAAATGTGTACAGAAAATCTTTGGTCTACTCCTCTCAGAATTAGTCTCCTAACAAGTGCTTTGAAGGAAACTCCAGCCTGCAGAACTGTTGACACTGTTTAGTCTTGAAAGTGGCAAATAGATCTACTAAGGCTATTCCTCGGTGCTCGAAGATGCCCTATGTCACCTCTGAATGAAGAGGTCACTCCAAGTCTGGCAGTTAGAGTCTCTGCCAGTTGGTCTGTGGTCCAGCCACTGCCACAGGCCTAGGCATCTCCTAACACAAGACTCAGGACCCCCACTCCACCCTTCTTGTTGCATTAATACACAGTGGTCTTGTTGTCTAAGGGGACCTTGGTGAGTTTCCCTTTAATGGAAGACAGATAGATATTTGCGACCAGACAGATAACCCAAATCTCCGGATGACTGATAAGGAGCTGAAGTCAAGAGGTCTCTGATCATTGCTTTCCCCAGGAGCCCCCTACCCAAAGCAGCAGCCACTACCTCAAACTCTGGGTGGGTAAAGGAGAGTGGCCGGCTTTGGGTCAGGTAGGCACCCGCAAGCCACCACTGCAAATCCCACACTCTCTTCCTCAAAATCTGGCTGGAATCAGTGGCATCCCTGAAGTTCAGCTCAATGGCACCTGAGGTCCCACTTCAGCGCCCTTATGTGCCACCTGGCATATGGGATGAGGAAGTTGTATGAGGACAGGAGACCATGAAGCAGCAGAGTCATCCATACCAAAACCAGGATTGATCCTGAAATATCAAGATCACATCCTGAATGTGTTGAACTGGATACGGAGGAGAAAAGGTATTTAAGGCCACAGTGATTAGAATTGCCCCACTGAATGGAAGTCTCAGTGTGGGGGCGAGGAAGGACCCTGACTGGTTGAAGGTGAAACTCAATACTGTCAGGAGTCAGGCAGTCGTCCAAAGGTGATCAACAAGTGACAGCAGCAAGACTGCCTTTAGCAACTAGTTGTCAAAATACAGAAATAAATGTACTCCAGACATCTGAGGATGGGCAGTGACAATCACTTTTGTAAACACTCAAGGGGCTGGGATAAGGCAGAAGGGAAGCACAGAACACCAGAAAAATGCAAGTGTTTCTGGCCCACCTTGAACTGTAGTTAAGGCGTTTGAGATTTCAGGATGACTATATGGAAATTGATGTCCTGCAAAACCAAGGACTCTATCCAGTCCCCAGAGCAGAAATGATATGAACTTACATGAGAATGTTTAACTCATAATTCCTCAAACATGTATTAAATAGACCTAAACTCCTTACACTTACCTTACACTTACCGGAGGGACTGGAAGACTGCTGTCCCTCTTGGTTACAGTCGGTTCTACCGATGACGCAGCCTCGAAGGGACAGATTGAGCTTCAGCAGAATAGGTTGTGAAGGCTGGCACTGCAGTTTCCCCACAATGTCATTAGGAGTTCAGAAGCGTTTCCATGGTCTAATTCCAAAGAGGAAACAGCCTGCTACATAGGTCTTGAAGATGTGCCTGGGCATCCAATTCAGCAAGAAGTCCAATGAAGGGCATGACAAATGACCACTAAGCAAGCAAACATATTGATATTCCTTGGTTATCCACAATAATAGAACCTTATTCAATTGGTCCTGTTCCCTGATCTGGTTGAGAAACTCCTGGCAACAATCAGAATGTTCAAGTTCTCTGAGGAGAGGTTTAGGTGGTCAAGGGCTAGCTTCACAAGGACCAAGTACTCAAGCACGAAAATTGTAAGGAGAAGTGAAGAGTAGATGTATATAGCTACTCTGACAAAATGGAGGATATTCGAGAACCAGAATTGGCAAGGCTAGACTGGAGCCACCAGAATTATGGGCCATCTTTGATCTTAAGCAGGAGTCTCACAATCAGATCCATCGGAAGGAGGGCATAAAGAATGTTCATATCCAGTCCAACAAAACGCCATCCCCAGAGAAACATTTCCCATGCACATTCACAGGCAAGCAGATCTGGTAGGTCACAAAGCGCCCCAGAACTTCAAGAAAGGATTGAAGAACTTCTTGATAAAGTTGCCATGATGGGAGAACTGAAGACACCGGCTTAGGCAGCTTTCCGTTTGCTGACCTACTCAATACGAAAAACGAGGCAGTTGGCCTGAGTGAAGCATTCTGTCAAATTTGTACTTCCAGCTGGCAGAGTGATGCAGCATAAGCGTCCTTTTTTTTCATTATACAGATTAGGACTATGGTGGTGTCCTTATGCACCATCATCACTATGTACAATACCACTAAGAGGAAAGTTGTTTTGGTCAGAAGCCCCACCTGAGATCCAGCAAATTTAAGACTAAGGATGAATGAAATCTGTCTCATATGGAACTGAACCCCCCACTAAGCTATCCCTCCATCCACTCCAAATGAAGATAGAAAAGTCAGTTGTGAGTGAGATTTTAGTGAACGATATAGTTGAAATCCCACTGCTAGGCTTGGAGTATGGCTCTGCCATCTCAGAGTTAACATGAGGGAAAGGCAGACTGTGATGAACTTAGTAAGACTGTCTAGAACGTATCCTAAAGTTAATCTAGGAGGAGAAAACAGTGCATGTGAGGCCTATGGGGAAAACTTAATGGAAGGTTCCCTTGACACCTTGTTAATTGCAGCCAGGTGCAATAACCACCTATTTTTAAGTTTTTTTAAAAAATGTACTTCAGGGAAAGAGAAAACATGCCACCTGGCTCAATATAGTGATACTGCATTATTTTTACTAAAGAAACGCTTGTTTTTTTAATTAAAAATGAACAAATTACTTATGTTTGGTAGTGCTCTCTCTCTGGTGGCTACTCTATATAACCACAGATTCCTCAACTTTAGAACATCCCCAGGTGCTAGACTGGTTCAGAAAGATATTTCAGCTTAGTCCCTGTGCACCGATAGGTGGTCTTATGTGGCTGTGTCAACTCCCCTCCTCACTGGTAGTGACAACTAGAGCCTTATGTGGGTGCCATCCAGGAGTGCTGATTTCAGTTTCTTTCTGGACATCGCCCTCATGCCCAGTCGTGGAGCCCAACAGTAATCAACTGTGCCAGTGTGCAAATCTCTAATTCTGGACCTTTTGAGATAGAAAAGGGTCCATTCCATAGCACGGGCGGTGGGACAAATGTGAGAAATGTGCAGTTAGATAGAGTATCCAACAGTTTCCGCGTTACCAAAGGGAATTAACTTGACCTTCTAGCCACAGATTCCTCACCTTTAGAATAGACACCAAGGCAGTACCTCCCAACATGGTGAGCTGTGTAATGTATCAGACCAAAAAGTCCGGCAGAGTCGAATGGGCAAAAGGCTGTTCCCAGAGGACCGGGCAATCAAGGCAGTAGTGCTTTTTGAATGTGCCCACTAATGCCCACGTTGCAGCATGGCTGATATCCAAACCAGACACTCCACATGGAAACACTGCAATAACAGCCTTAGCCCTGATCGAATTGGCCCTCACCCATTCTGGTGGCGGTTCCTTGCCATTGTAAAGTAGATGTTAATACAAAGGACTATCTACCTGGACAAGATCAGATTTTGCAACACTTTGCTGTTCTATGCTGCAGAGAATCCCTCAAAAAGTTGATCATCAACTGTAGGGAAATGCCTCTTTTTGCATGATCACCCCATAATTTTTAACTGATGCTTAAAGTTTTTCAACTGAGAGAATGCACTGAGACCAGCTAGCTAGACCTCAGTGCTAGTGTTGTAACTCACTAGAAATGGAATCTTGAATTGGCTATCCCCAGTTGCCACAGACGGACTTACTTGTAGGCCCCTGATATATGATACCTAGGGATAACCAGGGAATGTAAGACAGAGTATTCACCCAAGGCTGCAGCAGTAGTTGTGCCACCCTGAGTGTGGCAGAGTACGAATTAGCTCCCGGCCTGCCACTGCAGCCTTGAAGAGCACTTGTAAAACTGCTAGTTCGACTTTGCCATTTAAACCAATGGCAAAGCCCCCACTTCCCTTTACAATTACAAGTCTTTCCTAAGGAAGGCCAACTGAACCCTAAGGCAGGGAGTTGTATATTATTAAGTAGGACATATATCCTAACAGCAAAATCCCACAATGGTTGCCCAGTCTGTCCATTGGCCTTCGGCAGCTGTTGGCCACCAGACAGCCTCCTGCCCTGCTGGGGATTAGTGTGAATGGCTCTCAGGCTCAGAAGCAATATATGCCAGCTCTAAGGAGAGTTGTTACCTTCTCTTTGCAGGATGCCACTTAGGGTGTTGGCCCACAAGGCAAGCTTCACAGGCGAAGCCCCATTTGATGGGCAAATGTGTTCACACTCCTGAAGTGTTTAGTCTTTGTTCAGGTAGACAGGCTAGTGGCAGGAACAGCGAGGGGAGAATAGTGCCCAATCTGGTTTTTCCATCGTCATGTAGCCAACGGGTAGCCACCAGTCTCAGATGGGCGACCAAGTTCCTAAAATCCAAAGATTGGTGCAAACATCTTGGGAGTGGGCTGAGTAGTGCACTCTGGAATTGCTAGATGCGACACATAGCCAGAAGTCATCACAGGGCAGGAGGAATTCTGGCAGCCCATTGGCTAGTGACCACATCATCCCCTCAGGGCACTTTCTGGGCATAAATATGACACCCCTGAATCTTAGATCACTAAGGAACCGTAGAAAGGATCGAAGAAAGAGTGCCCTGCTGACCCCTGCTGACTCCTGAACTTGGTGAAGAGAAGCTGCACTGACTGCTGGACTGCAGCTGCTGCTCCTTAGGCTAGCAAAAAGCGAACTATGCCTGTGGTACCTGGCTTGAGAAAAAGTCACTCTCAAGCCCCAGACAAAAGAAGTGACCCAAGGTCAATCACCTGAACCCCTCAAAGCAGAACCAGGGCAATCAAAGCTGAAGCAGGGCAGCCCGCTACACTTCAGTTGCCACTTCTGACTGCCCCAGGCAACACCAAGAGACCAATTCTTGACAGCCAAAAGTTGTGCCCGAGTCTGCCAGACCCAGGAGTGTCATCTAACCCAGATTGGCCTCCTAATGGCTCAAAAAGAACTTCTAGGGATCCCATCTTCTGTAGCCAAAGTCAACCCATCTTATCCATGGACTCAGAAATAACCACAAGGACACCACCGTCGACCGCACAGCACCCAGCGCATCCTTGAGTATCCACTGCATCAGGACCACTCCATTAAAGTCTATGGCAGTTGTGATGTAAAGTTCAAAACTGGACTGGAGAATGCTTTGGTGACCAGTTAACTGTCCAAATACTGCTAAGTATCCGCCTGGCCTTCTTTTAGCTGGATTAGTCAACCTAGTAGGGATGGAGTAATTGAACACAAATCTTTCAAACATTTCCAAACTTTACAGTTACCAGTGCTTGTTTGCAGTTGTGACTAAAAGTATTGAAATTCACACTTAGAACATTTTTGTCTCCGGAGCCCTGTGGTTAATTCTGTTCATCTTGGACTCTAAATATTCATGAAAATATATTATATTTTTATAAATTGGAGTCAGATTTCTTTAGTGTTGTCTGACTTTCCGATTTAATTGTTCGGTGCTTCGAAATGCTTCACACTAGTTCCTTTACTTAAGCCTTCCTGCTTGAAGCACCAGGCACCCAGGGCTGAGCTAAAAATTTAGCAAATGAGCCTGACTGGACCCAAGACAGTTTTTGCACATATATTACGTGGTATGGTTGCACAATCATGCCATATATTACACCCAAATCTTCATCACAACATGATGGTGTTGATGGCCCTGATGGTACATGTAGGAGGCTGGACTGGCTTGTAGTGAGTACCAAGGGGTACTTGCACCTTGCACCAGGCCCAGTTATCCCTTAATAGTGTATAGGGTGTCTAGTAGCTTAGGCTGATAGATAATGGTAGCTTAGCAGAGCAGCTTAGGCTGAACTAGGAGACGGGTGAAGCTACCACAGTACCACTTAGTGTCATATGCACAATATCATAAGAAAACACAATACACAGTTATACTAAAAATAAAGGTACTTTATTTTTATGACAATATGCCAAAGTATCTTAGAGTGTACCCTCAGTGAGAGGATAGGAAATATACACAAGATATATATACACAATAGCAAAAATATGCAGTATAGTCTTAGAAAACAGTGCAAACAATGTATAGTTACAATAGGATGCAATGGGGAAACATAGGGATAGGGGCAACACAAACCATATACTCCAAAAGTGGAATGCGAACCACGAATGGACCCCAAACCTATGTGACCTTGTAGAGGGTCGCTGGGACTATTAGAAAATAGTGAGAGTTAGAAAAATAACCCTCCCCAAGACCCTGAAAAGTGAGTGCAAAGTGCACTAAAGTTCCCCTAAGGACAAAGAAGTCGTGTTAGAGGAATAATGCAGGAAAGACACAAACCAACAATGCAACAACGCTGGATTTCCAATCTGGGGTACCTGTGGAACAAGGGGACCAAGTCCAAAAGTCACAAGCAAGTCGGAGATGGGCAGATGCCCAGGACATGCCAGCTGCGGGTGCAAAGAAGCTTCTACTGGACACAAGAAGCTGCGGTTCCTGCAGGAACGCAAAGGGCTAGAGACTTCCCCTTTGGAGGACGGATCCCTCTCGCCTTGTAGAGTCGTGCAGAAGTGTTCTCCCGCCGAAAGAACGCCAACAAGCCTTGCTAGCTGCAAATCGTGCGGTTAGCGTTTTTGGATGCTGCTGTGGGCCAGGAGGTCGCAAATTGGACCAGGAGGTAGAGGGGACGTTGAGCAAGACAAGGAGCCCTCTTAGCAGCAGGTAGCACCCGGAGAAGTGCCAGAAACAGGCACTACGAGGATGCGTGAAACGGTGCTCACCCGAAGTCGCATAAAGAAGTCCCACGTCGCCGGAGAACAACTTAGGAGGTCGTGCAATGCAGGTTAGAGTGCCTGTAGGAGGCTGGACTGGCTTGTAGTGAGTACCAAGGGGTACTTGCACCTTGCACCAGGCCCAGTTATCCCTTATTAGTGTATAGGGTGTCTAGCAGCTTAGGCTGATAGATAATGGTAGCTTAGCAGAGCAGCTTAGGCTGAACTAGGAGACGTGTGAAGCTACTACAGTACCACTTAGTGTCATATGCACAATATCATAAGAAAACACAATACACAGTTATACTAAAAATAAAGGTACTTTATTTTTATGACAATATGCCAAAGTATCTTAGAGTGTACCCTCAGTGAGAGGATAGGAAATATACACAAGATATATATACACAATAGCAAAAATATGCAGTATAGTCTTAGAAAACAGTGCAAACAATGTATAGTTACAATAGGATGCAATGGGGAAACATAGGGATAGGGGCAACACAAACCATATACTCCAAAAGTGGAATGCGAACCACGAATGGACCCCAAACCTATGTGACCTTGTAGAGGGTCGCTGGGACTATTAGAAAATAGTGAGAGTTAGAAAAATAACCCTCCCCAAGACCCTGAAAAGTGAGTGCAAAGTGCACTAAAGTTCCCCTAAGGACAAAGAAGTCGTGTTAGAGGAATAATGCAGGAAAGACACAAACCAACAATGCAACAACTGTGGATTTCCAATCTAGGGTACCTGTGGAACAAGGGGACCAAGTCCAAAAGTCACAAGCAAGTCGGAGATGGGCAGATGCCCAGGAAATGCCAGCTGCGGGTGCAAAGAAGCTTCTACTGGACAGAAGAAGCTGAGGTTTCTGCAGGAACGAAAAGGGCTAGAGACTTCCCCTTTGGTGGACGGATCCCTCTCGCCATGGAGAGTCGTGCAGAAGTGTTTTCCCGCCGAAAGAACGCCAACAAGCCTTACTAGCTGCAAATCGTGCGGTTAGCGTTTTTGGACGCTGCTGTGGCCCTGAAGGGACCAGGAGGTCGCAAACTGGACCAGGAGAGAGAGGGGACGTCGAGCAAGACAAGGAGCCCTCTCAGCAGCAGGTAGCACCCGGAGAAGTGCCAGAAACAGGCACTACGAGGATGCGTGAAACGGTGCTCACCCGAAGTCGCACAAAGAAGTCCCACGTCGCCGGAGAACAACTTAGGAGGTCGTGCAATGCAGGTTAGAGTGCCGTGGACCCAGGCTGGACTGTGCACAAAGGATTTCCGCCGGAAGTGCACGGAGGCCGGAGTAGCTGCAAAAGTCGCGGTTCCCAGCAATGCAGTCTAGCGAGGTGAGGCAAGGACTTACCTCCACCAAACTTGGACTGAAGAGTCACTGGACTGTGGGGGCCACTTGGACAGAGTTGCTGGATTCGAGGGACCTCGCTCGTCGTGCTGAGAGGAGACCCAAGGGACCGGGTAATGCAGCTTTTTGGTGCCTGCGGTTGCAGGGGGAAGATTCCGTCGACCCACGGGAGATTTCTTCGGAGCTTCTAGTGCAGAGAGGAGGCAGACTACCCCCACAGCATGCACCACCAGGAAAACAGTCGAGAAGGCGGCAGGATCAGCGTTACAGAGTTGCAGTAGTCGTCTTTGCTACTATGTTGCAGGTTTGCAGGCTTCCAGCGCGGTCAGCAGTCGATTCCTTGGCAGAAGGTGAAGAGAGAGATGCAGAGGAACTCGGCTGAGCTCTTGCATTCGTTATCTAAAGTTTCCCCAGAGACAGAGACCCTAAATAGCCAGAAAAGAGGGTTTGGCTACTTAGGAGAGAGGATAGGCTAGCAACACCTGAAGGAGCCTATCACAAGGAGTCTCTGACGTCACCTGGTGGCACTGGCCACTCAGAGCAGTCCAGTGTGCCAGCAGCACCTCTGTTTCCAAGATGGCAGAGGTCTGGAGCACACTGGAGGAGCTCTGGACACCTCCCAGGGGAGGTGCAGGTCAGGGGAGTGGTCACTCCCCTTTCCTTTGTCCAGTTTCGCGCCAGAGCAGGGCTAAGGGGTCCCCTGAACCGGTGTAGACTGGCTTATGCAGAATTGGGCACATCTGTGCCCAACAAAGCATTTCCAGAGGCTGGGGGAGGCTACTCCTCCCCTGCCTTCACACCATTTTCCAAAGGGATAGGGTGTCACACCCTCTCTCAGAGGAAGTTCTTTGTTCTGCCATCCTGGGCCAGGCCTGGCTGGACCCCAGGAGGGCAGATGCCTGTCTGAGGGGTTGGCAGCAGCAGCAGCTGCAGTGAAACCCCAGGAAGGGCAGTTTGGCAGTACCAGGGTCTGTGCTACAGACCACTGGGATCATGGGATTGTGCCAACTATGCCAGGATGGCATAGAGGGGGCAATTCCATCATCATAGACATGTTACATGGCCATATTCGGAGTTACCATGGTGAAGCCACATATAGGTAGTGACCTATATGTAGTGCACGCGTGTAATGGTGTCCCCGCAATCACAAAGTTCAGGGAATTGGCTCTGAACAATGTGGGGGCACCTTGGCTAGTGCCAGGGTGCCCTCACACTAAGTAACTTTGCACCTAACCTTTACCAGGTAAAGGTTAGACATATAGGTGACTTATAAGTTACTTAAGTGCAGTGTAAAATGGCTGTGAAATAACGTGGACGTTATTTCACTCAGGCTGCAGTGGCAGGCCTGTGTAAGAATTGTCAGAGCTCCCTATGGGTGGCAAAAGAAATGCTGCAGCCCATAGGGATCTCCTGGAACCCCAATACCCTGGGTACCTCAGTACCATATACTAGGGAATTATAAGGGTGTTCCAGTAAGCCAATGTAAATTGGTAAAAATGGTCACTAGCCTGTTAGTGACAATTTGGAAAGAAATGAGAGAGCATAACCACTGAGGTTCTGATTAGCAGAGCCTCAGTGAGACAGTTAGTCACTACACAGGTAACACATTCAGGCACACTTATGAGCACTGGGGCCCTGGGTTACCAGGGTCCCAGTGACACATACAACTAAAACAACATATATACAGTGAAAAATGGGGGTAACATGCCAGGCAAGATGGTACTTTCCTACACAACCCCCCCCCAAACGAAGGACAATAAGACTAGCCATGACCTGATGAGTCTTCATTGTCTAAGTGGAAATATCTGGAGAGTCCATCTGCATTGGAGTGGCTACTCCCAGGTCTATGTTCCACTGTATAGTCCATTCCCTGTAGGGATATGGACCACCTCAACAATTTAGGATTTTCACCTTTCATTTGTTTTAGCCAAAGTAGAGGTTTGTGGTCTGTCTGAACAATGAAGTGAGTGCCAAACAGGTATGGCCTCAACCTCTTCAGAGCCCAGAACACAGCAAAGGCCTCCCTCTCAATGGCAGACCAACGCTTTTCTCTAGGGGTCAACCTCCTACTAATAAAAGCAACAGGTTGATCCTGGCCCTCAGAATTAAGTTGTGATAGGACTGCCCCTACTCCTAATTCAGATGCATCAGTTTGGACATAGAATTTTTTAGAGTAACAAGGGCTTTTCAGGACAGGTGCAGAGCACATGGCCTGCTTCAGCTCCTCAAAAGCTTTCTGACAGTTTGCTGTCCATAATACCTTTTTAGGCATTTTCTTGGATGTGAGGTCATTAAGAGGGGCTGCAATGGAGCCATAGTTCTTAATGAACCTCCTGTAATACTCAGTGAGGCCTAGGAAGGCTCTCACCTGAGTCTGAGTGGTAGGGGGAATCCAATCAATAATTGTTTGGATTTTCCCCTGTAGTGGTGCAATCTGTTCCCCACCAACAAGGTGTCCCAGATAAACCACCTTACCCTGCCCTATCTGGCACTTTGAAGCCTTGATAGTGAGGCCTGCCTTTTGCAGGGCCTCTAAAACTTTCCATAGGTGGACCAGGTGATCATCCCAGCTGGAGCTAAAGACAGCTATATCGTCCAAATATGCTGCACTGAAAGCTTCCAGCCCTTGCAGGACTGTGTTCACCAACCTTTGAAAAGTGGCAGGTGCATTTTTCAAACCAAAAGGCATTACAGTAAACTGGTAATGTCCTCCAATGGTAGAAAATGCAGTCTTAGGTTTAGCATCTTCTGACAATTTGATCTGCCAATACCCTGCAGTCAAATCAAAAGTGCTTAGATACTTGGCAGATGCCAGTGTATCTATGAGCTCATCTGCCCTGGGTATAGGGTGAGCATCAGTTTTGGTTACCAAGTTGAGACCTCTATAGTCTACACAAAACCGCATTTCCTTCTTTCCATCTTTGGAATGGGGTTTTGGTACAAGTACCACAGGAGAAGCCCATGGACTTTCAGAGTGCTCAACCACTCCTAGTTCTAACATTTTCTGGAACTCTTGCTTTATGCAGTCCCTGACATGGTCAGGCTGCCTATAGATCTTACTTTTGACAGGTAAACTGTCTCCAGTATCTATAGTGTGCTCACACCAAGAAGTGGTACCTGGCACAGTAGAGAAGAGTTCAGAGAATTGATCTAGGAGATTTATGCAATGGTCTTTCTGCTCAGCAGTAAGACAATCAGCCAAAACTACACCTTCCACAAGAGCATCTTGTTCTGTGGAAGAGAAGAGATCAGGTAGAGGATCACTGTCTTCTTCCTGTCCCTAATCAGTTGCCATGAGCAGGGTGAGATCAGCCCTGTCATAGTAGGGTTTCAGGCGGTTGACATGGAGCACCCTAAGGGGACTCCTGGCAGTGCCTAAGTCAACTAAATAGGTGACTTCTCCCTTCTTTTCAACAATTGTGTGGGGTCCACTCCATTTATCTTGGAGTGCTCTTGGGGCCACAGGCTCCAAGACCCACACTTTCTGCCCTGGTTGGTACTGAACCAAAACAGCCTTCTGATCATGCCATTGCTTCTGGAGCTCTTGGCTGGCCTGAAGGTTTTTGCTGGCCTTTTTCATGTACTCAGCCATCCTTGATCTGAGGCCAAGTACATAATCCACAATATCCTGCTTAGGAGCTTTTAAAGGTTGTTCCCAACCCTCCTTTACAAGTGTGAGTGGACCCCTAACAGGGTGTCCAAAAAGAAGTTCAAAGGGGCTGAAGCCCACTCCTTTCTGGGGTACCTCCCTGTAGGCAAAAAGGAGGCATGGTAGAAGGATATCCCATCTCCTGCGGAGTTTTTCAGGGAGACCCATAATCATGCCTTTGAGAGTTTTATTAAATCTCTCCACCAGTCCATTTGTTTGTGGATGATAGGGTGTTGTGAACTTGTAAGTTACACCACACTCCTTCCACATGGCCTTTAAGTATGCAGACATGAAATTGCTTCCCCTGTCTGATACTACTTCCTTTGGGAAGCCCACCCTAGAAAATATTCCCAGGAGGGCCTTTGCCACTGCAGGTGCTGTAGTGGTCCTTAAAGGAATTGCTTCAGGGTATCTTGTGGCATGGTCCACTACCACCAAGATAAATCTATTGCCTGAAGCAGTAGGAGGGTCAAGGGGGCCAACTATGTCAACCCCTACCCTTTCAAAGGGCACCCCAACCACAGGCAGTGGAATAAGGGGTGCCTTTGGAGTTCCACCTGTCTTGCCACTGGCTTGACAGGTTTCACAGGACTTACAAAATTCTTTTGTGTCCTCAGACATCCTAGGCCAATGAAACAATGGAACCAGTCTGTCCCAAGTTTTCATTTGACCCAGGTGCCCAGCTAGGGGAATGTCGTGGGCAAGAGTTAGGAGGAACTTTCTGTACTCCTGAGGAATCACTAATCTCCTGGCAGCTCCAGGTTTAGGATCCCTATGCTCAGTGTACAAGAGGTTGTCCTCCCAGTAAACTCTGTGAGAGTCACTGACATCCCCATTAGCCTGTTTGACAGCTTGCTGTCTGAGACCCTCTAATGTGGGACAGGTTTGCTGTGCCACACTCAGCTCCTCCCTGGCAGGCCCCCCTTCACCCAAAAGCTCAGCAGTGTCTGCTTGAAGCTCCTCTGGTGTAGGTTCTGCACAGGGAGGGAATTCTTCTTCCTCAGAAGTTGAATCCACTGTAGAGGGAGGGATAGTAGGAAGTGGTTTGCTTCTACTAGCCCTAGCTTTAGGGAGCACTTGGTCCATTGTTCCAGGATCCAAGCTTCCCTGTCCTTTTTGCTTTTTGGCCTGAGCCCTTGTTAAAGCAAAAATATGCCCTGGGATGCCCAGCATTGCTGCATGGGCCTCCAACTCCACATCTGACCAAGCTGATGTCTCCAAATCATTCCCTAATAGACAGTCTACAGGTAAATCTGAAGCTACCACAACTTTCTTTGGACCAGTAACCCCCCCCCCCCCCCCCAGTTGAGATTAACAACAGCCATGGGGTGGCTAAGTGTGTTGTTGTGAGCATCGGTTACTTGGTACTGGTGACCAAGTAGGTGTTGTTCAGGGTGGACCAGTTTCTCTATGACCATAGTCACACTGGCTCCAGTGTCCCTGTAGGCCTGAACCTCAACACCATTTATTAGGGGTAGCTGCTTGTACTTATCCATATTAAGGGGACAAGCAACTAAGGTGGCTAAATCAATAGCCCCCTCAGAGACTAGCACAGCCTCTGTGGCCTCCCTAACAAGGCCAACCCCAACTAAGTTACCAATAGTGAGCCCAGCTACTCCCTTGGATTGGCTATTAGTAGGTTTGCTCCCACCACCACTGCTATTAGTAGGGACACTAGGGGTAGCAGTAGGGGTTGTAGTGGTAGGAGCATTGGTGCTTTTCTTTGGACAACTGGGATCTGTTGTCCAATGGCCTTTTATTTTACATAAATAGCACCATGGTTTCTTTTCCTTGTTCTGATTAAAAGAGGATTTGGGCCCACCACCCCCACCAGAGTGTTTTTGTGGGCCTGATGAAGACTCATTTTTAGATTTGTCCCCACCCTTGTCAGAAGACTTACCATCCTTCTTTTTGTTGCCATCTTTGTCACCCCCTGTATGAACTTTTCTGTTCACCCTTGTTCTGACCCATTTGTCTGCCTTCTTTCCCAATTCTTGGGGAGAGGTCAGATCAGAGTCCACCAAGTACTGGTGCAACAAATCAGACACACAATTATTAAGAATATGCTCTCTCAGGATCAAGTTATACAGGCTGTCATAATCAGTAACTTTACTGCCATGTAACCACCCCTCCAAGGCCTTCACTGAATGGTCAATGAAATCAACCCAGTCTTGTGAAGACTCCTTTTTGGTCTCTCTGAACTTTATCCTGTATTGTTCAGTGGTTAAGCCATAACCATCCAGGAGTGCATTCTTAAGAACTTGGAAATTATTAGCATCATTTTCTTTCACAGTAAGGAGCCTATCCCTACCTTTTCCACTAAATGATAGCCATAGGATATCAGCCCACTGCCTTTGAGGGACATCCTGTACAACACAGGCCCTCTCAAGTGCAGCAAACCACTTGTTAATGTCATCCCCCTCCTTATAAGGGGGAACTATCTTATGCAGATTCCTGGAATCATGCTCTTTTGCAGGATGACTATGGGGAATACTGCTGCTGCCACCATGGGTTTCTAAACCCAACTTCTGTCTTTCCTTCTCTAGTTCAAAAGACTGTCTATCCAAATCCAGCTGTTGCTTTTTAAGCTTCAGTCTGGTTTGTTCCACCCTCAACTTATTGAGTTCCCTCTC
Source organism: Pleurodeles waltl (assembly GCF_031143425.1). Lineage (NCBI taxonomy): Eukaryota > Metazoa > Chordata > Amphibia > Caudata > Salamandridae > Pleurodeles > Pleurodeles waltl. The sequence goes on along the minus strand of NC_090449.1, from coordinate 478,154,956 downwards.
TAACATTCTGTCATCAGGGTTGGTGGGAGGGACATTCCTAGATACAGAGGTATGATGGGAATGAACAGAAGGAGACCTGTCCCTTACAGAAGCCACCCTAACAGCTTGGCTAACAGAAACATTACTACCAGTATGGTGAGAATAAATGCTTTTGCTATGATGTGAGACAACACTATTTGTATGGTGTGGCTCATCATCATTACCAACTATGCTAGACTGTCTAGTAATGGGCAGGCTAGGAAGTTTCTTTCCTGAATCTTTTCCTGGGGGAGTCCCTGAATCAGATTGGGAACTATTAGGTACTTTTTCAACAGATGGGGCACCTATAGCCTTATCTTGTTCTCTAAGCATGTTAAGTAACAGTTCCAAGGAAGGATTCTTCCCTACACTTAAACCTCTCTCTATGCAGAGACTCCTTGCTCCTTTCCAGCTAAGGTGATCATATGCAAGTTTGGACAGATCAACATTTTGGCCTGTGCCAGACATTTTTAGAGAGAGTGATAGAAAAAGAGAAAAAAGTTTGTCAGAGCTTTTAGAAAGACAGAGAAAAAAACTTTTTAAACTTTTTAGAACTTTTTAGAAAGTTAGAAGTACTTTTCAGCACTTAGAAAAGAGTGAAAAGAGGAAATGCAAAACTTTTTGGCTATGTGTATATACACTGACCTTGTTTTGTATATTTTTCTCTTATGAAAAGTACAATGACAAGAGTGGTAAGTAGTCTCAAAGCACTTATCCCACTGCTGCACAACCAATGTAGGAGGCTGGACTGGCTTGTAGTGAGTACCAAGGGGTACTTGCACCTTGCACCAGGCCCAGTTATCCCTTATTAGTGTATAGGGTGTCTAGCAGCTTAGGCTGATAGATAATGGTAGCTTAGCAGAGCAGCTTAGGCTGAACTAGGAGACGTGTGAAGCTACTACAGTGCCACTTAGTGTCATATGCACAATATCATAAGAAAACACAATACACAGTTATACTAAAAATAAATGTACTTTATTTTTATGACAATATGCCAAAGTATCTTAGAGTGTACCCTCAGTGAGAGGATAGGAAATATACACAAGATATATATACACAATAGCAAAAATATGCAGTATAGTCTTAGAAAACAGTGCAAACAATGTATAGTTACAATAGGATGCAATGGGGAAACATAGGGATAGGGGCAACACAAACCATATACTCCAAAAGTGGAATGCGAACCACGAATGGACCCCAAACCTATGTGACCTTGTAGAGGGTTGCTGGGACTATTAGAAAATAGTGAGAGTTAGAAAAATAACCCTCCCCAAGACCCTGAAAAGTGAGTGCAAAGTGCACTAAAGTTCCCCTAAGGACAAAGAAGTCGTGTTAGAGGAATAATGCAGGAAAGACTCAAACCAACAATGCAACAACTGTGGATTTCCAATCTAGGGTACCTGTGGAACAAGGGGACCAAGTCCAAAAGTCACAAGCAAGTCGGAGATGGGCAGATGCCCAGGAAATGCCAGCTGCGGGTGCAAAGAAGCTTCTACTGGACAGAAGAAGCTGAGGTTTCTGCAGGAACGAAAAGGGCTAGAGACTTCCCCTTTGGTGGACGGATCCCTCTCGCCGTGGAGAGTCGTGCAGAATTGTTTTCCCGCCGAAAGAACGCCAACAAGCCTTACTAGCTGCAAATCGTGCGGTTAGCGTTTTTGGACGCTGCTGTGGCCCTGGAGGGACCAGGAGGTCGCAAATTGGACAAGGAGAGAGAGGGGACGTCGAGCAAGACAAGGAACCCTCTCAGCAGCAGGTAGCACCCGGAGAAGTGCCAGAAACAGGCACTACGAGGATGCGTGAAACGGTGCTCACCCGAAGTCGCACAAAGAAGTCCCACGTCGCCGGAGAACAACTTAAGAGGTTGTGCAATGCAGGTTAGAGTGCCGTGGACCCAGGCTGGACTGTGCACAAAGGATTTCCGCCGGAAGTGCATGGAGGCCGGAGTAGCTGCAAAAGTCGCGGTTCCCAGCAATGCAGTCTAGCGAGGTGAGGCAAGGACTTACCTCCACCAAACTTGGACTGAAGAGTCACTGGACTGTGGGGGCCACTTGGACAGAGTTGCTGGATTCGAGGGACCTCGCTCGTCATGCTGAGAGGAGACCCAAGGGACCGGTAATGCAGCTTTTTGGTGCCTGCGGTTGCAGGGGGAAGATTCCGTCGACCCACGGGAGATTTCTTCAGAGCTTCTAGTGCAGAGAGGAGGCAGACTACCCCCACAGCATGCACCACAAGGAAAACAGTCGAGAAGGCGGCAGGATCAGCGTTACAGAGTTGCAGTAGTCGTCTTTGCTACTATGTTGCAGGTTTGCAGGCTTCCAGCGCGGTCAGCAGTCGATTCCTTGGCAGAAGGTGAAGAGAGAGATGCAGAGGAACTCGGCTGAGCTCTTGCATTCGTTATCTAAAGTTTCCCCAGAGACAGAGACCCTAAATAGCCAGAAAAGAGGGTTTGGCTACTTAGGAGAGAGGATAGGCTAGCAACACCTGAAGGAGCCTATCACAAGGAGTCTCTGACGTCACCTGGTGGCACTGGCCACTCAGAGCAGTCCAGTGTGCCAGCAGCACCTCTGTTTCCAAGATGGCAGAGGTCTGGAGCACACTGGAGGACCTCTGGACACCTCCCAGGGGAGGTGCAGGTCAGGGGAGTGGTCACTCCCCTTTCCTTTGTCCAGTTTCGCGCCAGAGCAGGGCTAAGGGGTCCCCTGAACCGGTGTAGACTGGCTTATGCAGAATTGGGCACATCTGTGACCAACAAAGCATTTCCAGAGGCTGGGGGAGGCTACTCCTCCCCTGCCTTCACACCATTTTCCAAAGGGAGAGGGTGTCACACCCTCTCTCAGAGGAAGTTCTTTGTTCTGCCATCCTGGGCCAGGCCTGGCTGGACCCCAGGAGGGCAGATGCCTGTCTGAGGGGTTGGCAGCAGCAGCAGCTGCAGTGAAACCCCAGGAAGGGCAGTTTGGCAGCACCAGGGTCTGTGCTACAGACCACTGGGATCATGGGATTGTGCCAACTATGCCAGGATGGCATAGAGGGGGCTATTCCATGATCATAGACATGTTACATGGCCATATTCGGAGTTACCATTGTGAAGCCACATATAGGTAGTGACCTATATGTAGTGCACGCGTGTAATGGTGTCCCCGCACTCACAAAGTTCAGGGAATTGGCTCTGAACAATGTGGGGGCACCTTGGCTAGTGCCAGGGTGCCCTCACACTAAGTAACTTTGCACCTAACCTTTACCAGGTAAAGGTTAGACATATAGGTGACTTATAAGTTACTTAAGTGCAGTGTAAAATGGCTGTGAAATAACGTGGACGTTATTTCACTCAGGCTGCAGTGGCAGGCCTGTGTAAGAATTGTCAGAGCTCCCTATTGGTGGCAAAAGAAATGCTGCAGCCCATAGGGATCTCCTGGAACCCCAATACCCTGGGTACCTCAGTACCATATACTAGGGAATTATAAGGGTGTTCCAGTAAGCCAATGTAAATTGGTAAAAATGGTCACTAGCCTGTTAGTGACAATTTGGAAAGAAATGAGAGAGCATAACCACTGAGGTTCTGATTAGCAGAGCCTCAGTGAGACAGTTAGTCACTACACAGGTAACACATTCAGGCACACTTATGAGCACTGGGGCCCTGGGTTACCAGGGTCCCAGTGACACATACAACTAAAACAACATATATACAGTGAAAAATGGGGGTAACATGCCAGGCAAGATGGTACTTTCCTACAGTGCCGTGGACCCAGGCTGGACTGTGCACAAAGGATTTCCGCCGGAAGTGCACGGAGGCCGGAGTAGCTGCAAAAGTTGCGGTTCCCAGCAATGCAGTCTAGCGAGGTGAGGCAAGGACTTACCTCCACCAAACTTGGACTGAAGAGTCACTGGACTGTGGGGGTCACTTGGACAGAGTTGCTGGATTCGAGGGACCTCGCTCGTCGTGCTGAGAGGAGACCCAAGGGACCGGTAATGCAGCTTTTTGGTGCCTGCGGTTGCAGGGGGAAGATTCCGTCGACCCACGGGAGATTTCTTCGGAGCTTCTAGTGCAGAGAGGAGGCAGACTACCCCCACAGCAAGCACCACCAGGAAAACAGTCGAGAAGGCGGCAGGATCAGCGTTACAGAGTTGCAGTAGTCGTCTTTGCTACTTTGTTGCAGTGTTGCAGGCTTCCAGCGCGGTCAGCAGTCGATTCCTTGGCAGAAGGTGAAGAGAGAGATGCAGAGGAACTCGGATGAGCTCTTGCATTCGTTATCTAAAGTTTCCCCAGAGACAGAGACCCTAAATAGCCAGAAAAGAGGGTTTGGCTACTTAGGAGAGAGGATAGGCTAGCAACACCTGAAGGAGCCTATCACAAGGAGTCTCTGACGTCACCTGGTGGCACTGGCCACTCAGAGCAGTCCAGTGTGCCAGCAGCACCTCTGTTTCCAAGATGGCAGAGGTCTGGAGCACACTGGAGGAGCTCTGGACACCTCCCAGGGGAGGTGCAGGTCAGGGGAGTGGTCACTCCCCTTTCCTTTGTCCAGTTTTGCGCCAGAGCAGGGCTAAGGGGTCCCCTGAACCGGTGTAGACTGGCTTATGCAGAATTGGGCACATCTGTGCCCAGGAAAGCATTTCCAGAGGCTGGGGGAGGCTACTCCTCCCCTGCCTTGACACCATTTTCCAAAGGGAGAGGGTGTCACACCCTCTCTCAGAGGAAGTTCTTTGTTCTGCCATCCTGGGCCAGGCCTGGCTGGACCCCAGGAGGGCAGATGCCTGTCTGAGGGGTTGGCAGCAGCAGCAGCTGCAGTGAAACCCCAGGAAGGGCAGTTTGGCAGTACCAGGGTCTGTGCTACAGACCACTGGGATCATGGGATTGTGCCAACTATGCCAGGATGGCATAGAGGGGGCAATTCCATGATCATAGACATGTTACATGGCCATATTCGGAGTTACCATTGTGAAGCTACATATAGGTAGTGACCTATATGTAGTGCACGCGTGTAATGGTGTCCCCGCACTCACAAAGTCATGGAAATTGGCCCTGAACAATGTGGGGGCACCTTGGCTAGTGCCAGGGTGCCCTCACACTAAGTAACTTTGCACCTAACCTTTACCAGGTAAAGGTTAGACATATAGGTGACTTATAAGTTACTTAAGTGCAGTGTAAAATGGCTGTGAAATAACGTGGACGTTATTTCACTCAGGCTGCAGTGGCAGGCCTGTGTAAGAATTGTCAGAGCTCCCTATGGGTGGCAAAAGAAATGCTGCAGCCCATAGAGATCTCCTGGAACCCCAATACCCTGGGTACCTCAGTACCATATACTAGGGAATTATAAGGGTGTTCCAGTAAGCCAATGTAAATTGGTAAAAATGGTCACTAGCCTGTTAGTGACAATTTGGAAAAAATGAGAGAGCATAACCACTGAGGTTCTGATTAGCAGAGCCTCAGTGAGACAGTTAGTCACTACACAGGTAACACATTCAGGCACACTTATGAGCACTGGGGCCCTGGGTTACCAGGGTCCCAGTGACACATACAACTAAAACAACATATATACAGTGAAAAATGGGGGTAACATGCCAGGCAAGATGGTACTTTCCTACACAACCCCCCCCCAAACGAAGGACAATAAGACTAGCCATGACCTGATGAGTCTTCATTGTCTAAGTGGAAATATCTGGAGAGTCCATCTGCATTGGAGTGGCTACTCCCAGGTCTATGTTCCACTGTATAGTCCATTCCCTGTAGGGATATGGACCACCTCAACAATTTAGGATTTTCACCTTTCATTTGTTTTAGCCAAAGTAGAGGTTTGTGGTCTGGCTGAACAATGAAGTGAGTGCCAAACAGGTATGGCCTCAACTTCTTCAGAGCCCAGACCACAGCAAAGGCCTCCCTCTCTATGGCAGACCAACGCTTTTCTCTAGGGGTCAACCTCCTACTAATAAAAGCAACAGGTTGATCCTGGCCCTCAGAATTAAGTTGTGATAGGACTGCCCCTACTCCTAATTCAGATGCATCAGTTTGGACATAGAATTTTTTAGAGTAACAAGGGCTTTTCAGAACAGGTGCAGAGCACATGGCCTGCTTCAGCTCCTCAAAAGCTTTCTGACAGTTTGCTGTCCATAATACCTTTTTAGGCATTTTCTTGGATGTGAGGTCATTAAGAGGGGCTGCAATGGAGCCATAGTTCTTAATGAACCTCCTGTAATACCCAGTGAGGCCTAGGAAGGCTCTCACCTGAGTCTGAGTGGTAGGGGGAACCCAATCAATAATTGTTTGGATTTTCCCCTGAAGTGGTGCAATCTGTTCCCCACCAACAAGGTGTCCCAGATAAACCACCTTCCCCTGCCCTATCTGGCACTTTGAAGCCTTGATAGTGAGGCCTGCCTTCTGCAGGGCCTCCAAAACTTTCCATAGGTGGACCAGGTGATCATCCCAGCTGGAGCTAAAGACAGCTATATCGTCCAAATATGCTGCACTGAAAGCTTCCAGCCCTTGCAGGACTGTGTTCACCAACCTTTGAAAAGTGGCAGGTGCATTTTTCAAACCAAAAGGCATTACAGTAAACTGGTAATGTCCTCCAATGGTTGAAAATGCAGTTTTAAGTTTAGCATCTTCTGACAATTTGATCTGCCAATACCCTGCAGTCAAATCAAAAGTGCTTAGATACTTTGCAGATGCCAGTGTATCTATGAGCTCATCTGCCCTGGGTATAGGGTGAGCATCAGTTTTGGTTACCAAGTTGAGACCTCTATAGTCTACACAAAACCGCATTTCCTTCTTTCCATCTTTGGAATGGGGTTTTGGTACAAGTACCACAGGAGAAGCCCATGGACTTTCAGAGTGCTCAACCACTCCTAGTTCTAACATTTTCTGCACCTCTTGCTTTATGCAGTCCCTGACATGGTCAGGCTGCCTATAGATCTTACTTTTGACAGGTAAACTGTCTCCAGTATCTATAGTGTGCTCACACCAAAAAGTGGTACCTGGCACAGTAGAGAAGAGTTCAGAGAATTGATCTAGGAGATTTATGCAATGGTCTTTCTGCTCAGCAGTAAGACAATCAGCCAAAACTACACCTTCCACAAGAGCATCTTGTTCTGTGGAAGAGAAGAGATCAGGTAGAGGATCACTGTCTTCTTCCTGTCCCTCATCAGTTGCCATGAGCAGGGTGAGATCAGCCCGGTCATAGTAGGGTTTCAGGCGGTTGACATGGAGCACCCTAAGGGGACTCCTGGCAGTGCCTAAGTCAACTAAATAGGTGACTTCTCCCTTCTTTTCAACAATTGTGTGGGGTCCACTCCATTTATCTTGGAGTGCTCTTGGGGCCACAGGCTCCAAGACCCACACTTTCTGCCCTGGTTGGTACTGAACCAAAACAGCCTTCTGATCATGCCATTGCTTCTGGAGCTCTTGGCTGGCCTGAAGGTTTTTGCTGGCCTTTTTCATGTACTCAGCCATCCTTGATCTGAGGCCAAGTACATAATCCACAATATCCTGCTTAGGAGCTTTTAAAGGTTGTTCCCAACCCTCCTTTACAAGTGTGAGTGGACCCCTAACAGGGTGTCCAAAAAGAAGTTCAAAGGGGCTGAAGCCCACTCCTTTCTGGGGTACCTCCCTGTAGGCAAAAAGGAGGCATGGTAGAAGGATATCCCATCTCCTGTGGAGTTTTTCAGGGAGACCCATAATCATGCCTTTGGGAGTTTTATTAAATCTCTCCACCAGTCCATTTGTTTGTGGATGATAGGGTGTAGTGAACTTGTAAGTTACACCACACTCCTTCCACATGGCCTTTAAGTATGCAGACATGAAATTGCTTCCCCTGTCTGATACCACTTCCTTTGGGAAGCCCACTCTGGAAAATATTCCCAGGAGGGACTTTGCCACTGCAGGTGCTGTAGTGGTCCTTAAAGGAATTGCTTCAGGGTATCTTGTGCCATGGTCCACTACCACCAAGATAAACCTATTGCCTGAAGCAGTAGGAGGGTCAAGGGGGCCAACTATGTCAACCCCTACCCTTTCAAAGGGAACCCCAACCACAGGCAGTGGAATAAGGGGTGCCTTTGGTGTGCCACCTGTTTTGCCACTGGCTTGACAGGTTTCACAGGACTTACAAAAATCTTTTGTGTCCTCAGACATCCTAGGCCAATGAAACAAGGGAACAAGTCTGTCCCAAGTTTTCATTTGACCCAGGTGCCCAGCTAGGGGAATGTCGTGGGCAAGAGTTAGGAGGAACTTTCTGTACTCCTGAGGAATCACTAATCTCCTGGCAGCTCCAGGTTTAGGATCCCTATGCTCAGTGTACAAGAGGTTGTCCTCCCAGTAAACTCTGTGAGAGTCACTGACATCCCCATTAGCTTGTTTGACAGCTTGCTGTCTGAGACCCTCTAATGTGGGACAGGTTTGCTGTGCCACACTCAGCTCCTCCCTGGCAGGCCCCCCTTCACCCAAAAGCTCAGCAGTGTCTGCTTCCAGCTCCTCTGGTGTAGGTTCTGCACAGGGAGGGAATTCTTCTTCCTCAGAAGTTGAATCCACTGTAGAGGGAGGGATAGTAGGAAGTGGTTTGCTTCTACTAGCCCTAGCTTTAGGGAGCACTTGGTCCATTGTTCCAGGATCCAAGCTTCCCTGTCCTTTTTGCTTTTTGGCCTCAGCCCTTGTCAAAGCAAAAATATGCCCTGGGATGCCCAGCATTGCTGCATGGGCCTCCAACTCCACATCTGACCAAGCTGATGTCTCCAAATCATTTCCTAGTAGACAGTCTACAGGTAAATCTGTGGCTACCACAACTTTCTTTGGACCAGTAACCCCCCCCCAGTTGAGATTAACAACAGCCATGGGGTGGCTAAGTGTGTTGTTGTGAGCATCGGTTACTTGGTACTGGTGACCAAGTAGGTGTTGTTCAGGGTGGACCAGTTTCTCTATGACCATAGTCACACTGGCTCCAGTGTCCCTGTAGGCCTGAACCTCAACACCATTTATTAGGGGTAGCTGCTTGTACTTATCCATATTAAGGGGACAAGCAACTAAGGTGGCTAAATCAATAGCCCCCTCAGAGACTAACACAGCCTCTGTGGCCTCCCTAACAAGGCCAACCCCAACTAAGTTACCAATAGTGAGCCCAGCTACTCCCTTGGATTGGCTATTAGTAGGTTTGCTCCCACCACCACTGCTATTAGTAGGGACACTAGGGGTAGCAGTAGGGGTTGTAGTGGTAGGAGGCTTGGTGCTTTTCTTTGGACAACTGGGATCTGTTGTCCAATGGCCTTTTATTTTACATAAATAGCACCATGGTTTCTTTTCTTTGTTTTGATTAAAGGAGGATTTGGACCCACCACCCCCACCAGAGTGTTTTTGTGGGCCTGATGAAGACTCATTTTTAGATTTGTCCCCACCCTTGTCAGAAGACTTACCATCCTTCTTTTTGTTGCCATCTTTGTCACCCCCTGTATGAACTTTTCTGTTCACCCTTGTTCTGACCCATTTGTCTGCCTTCTTTCCCAATTCTTGGGGAGAGGTCAGATCAGAGTCCACCAAGTACTGGTGCGACAAATCAGACACACAATTATTAAGAATATGCTCTCTCAGGATCAAGTTATACAGGCTGTCATAATCAGTAACTTTACTGCCATGTAACCACCCCTCCAAGGCCTTCACTGAATGGTCAATGAAATCAACCCAGTCTTGTGAAGACTCCTTTTTGGTCTCTCTGAACTTTATCCTGTACTGTTCAGTGGTTAAGCCATAACCATCCAGGAGTGCATTCTTAAGTACTGTAAACTTATTGGCATCACTTTCTTTCACAGTAAGGAGCCTATCCCTACCTTTTCCACTAAATGATAGCCATAGGATAGCAGCCCACTGCCTTTGAGGGACATCCTGTACAACACAGGCCCTCTCAAGTGTAGCAAACCACTTGTTAATGTCATCCCCCTCCTTATAAGGGGGAACTATCTTGTGCAGATTCCTGGAATCATGCTCTTTTGCAGGATGACTATGGGGAATACTGCTGCTGCCACCATGGGTTTCTAAACCCAACTTCTGTCTTTCCTTCTCTAATTCTAAAGACTGTCTATCCAAATCCAGCTGTTGCTTTTTAAGCTTCAGTCTGGTTTGTTCCACCCTCAACTTATTGAGTTCCCTTTCTAACAATCTGTCATCATGGTTGGTGGGAGGGACATTTCTAGATACAGAGATATGATGGGAATGAACAGAAGGAGACCTGTCCCTTACAGAGGGCACCCTAACAGCTTGGCTAACAGAAACATCAGTACCACTGTGGTGTGAGTAAATGCTTTTGCTATGATGTGAGACAACACTATTTGTATGGTGTGGCTCTTCATCATTACCAACTATGCTAGACTGTCTTGTAATGGGAAGGCTAAGAAGTTTCTTTCCTGAACCTTTACCTGGGGGAGTCCCTGGATCAGATTGAGAACCATTAGCTACTTTTTCAACAGATGGGGCACTTTTAGCCTTATCTTGTTCTCTAAGCATGTTAAGTAACAGTTCCAAGGAAGGATTCTTCCCTACACTCAAACCTCTCTCTATGCAGAGACTCCTCCTTGCTCCTTTCCAGCTAAGGTGATCATATGCACGTTTGGACAGATCAACATTTTGGCCTGTGCCAGACATTTTTAGAGAGAGTTAAAGTGATAGAAAAAGAGAAAAAGTTTGTCAGAGCTTTTAGAAAGACAGAGAAAAAAACTTTTAAAACTTTTTAGAACTTTTTAGAAAGTTTAGAAGTACTTTTCAGCACTTAGAAAAGAGTGAAAAGAGGAAATGCAAAACTTTTTTGCTATGTGTATATACACTGACCTTGTTTTGTATATTTTTCTCTTATGAAAAGTACAATGACAAGAGTGGTAAGTAGTCTCAAAGCACTTATCCCACCACTGCACAACCAATGTAGGAGGCTGGACTGGCTTGTAGTGAGTACCAAGGGGTACTTGCACCTTGCACCAGGCCCAGTTATCCCTTATTAGTGTATAGGGTGTCTAGCAGCTTAGGCTGATAGATAATGGTAGCTTAGCAGAGCAGCTTAGGCTGAACTAGGAGACGGGTGAAGCTACCACAGTACCACTTAGTGTCATATGCACAATATCATAAGAAAACACAATACACAGTTATACTAAAAATAAAGGTACTTTATTTTTATGACAATATGCCAAAGTATCTTAGAGTGTACCCTCAGTGAGAGGATAGGAAATATACACAAGATATATATACACAATAGCAAAAATATGCAGTATAGTCTTAGAAAACAGTGCAAACAATGTATAGTTACAATAGGATGCAATGGGGAAACATAGGGATAGGGGCAACACAAACCATATACTCCAAAAGTGGAATGCGAACCACGAATGGACCCCAAACCTATGTGACCTTGTAGAGGGTCGCTGGGACTATTAGAAAATAGTGAGAGTTAGAAAAATAACCCTCCCCAAGACCCTGAAAAGTGAGTGCAAAGTGCACTAAAGTTCCCCTAAGGACAAAGAAGTCGTGTTAGAGGAATAATGCAGGAAAGACACAAACCAACAATGCAACAACGCTGGATTTCCAATCTGGGGTACCTGTGGAACAAGGGGACCAAGTCCAAAAGTCACAAGCAAGTCGGAGATGGGCAGATGCCCAGGAAATGCCAGCTGCGGGTGCAAAGAAGCTTCTACTGGACAGAAGAAGCTGCGGTTTCTGCAGGAACGCGAAGGGCTAGAGACTTCCCCTTTGGAGGACGGATCCCTCTCGCCTTGTAGAGTCGTGCAGAAGTGTTCTCCTGCCGAAAGAACGCCAACAAGCCTTGCTAGCTGCAAATCGTGCGGTTAGCGTTTTTGGATGCTGCTGTGGGCCAGAAGGGACCAGGAGGTCGCAAATTGGACCAGGAGGTAGAGGGGACATCGAGCAAGACAAGGAGCCCTCTTAGCAGCAAGTAGCACCCGGAGAAGTGCCAGAAACAGGCACTACGAGGATGCGTGAAACGGTGCTCACCCGAAGTCGCACAAAGAAGTCCCACGTCGCCGGAGAACAACTTAGGAGGTTGTGCAATGCAGGTTAGAGTGCCGTGGACCCAGGCTGGACTGTGCACAAAGGATTTCCGCCGGAAGTGCACAGAGGCCGGAGTAGCTGCAAAAGTCGCGGTTCCCAGCAATGCAGTCTAGCAAGGTGAGGCAAGGACTTACCTCCACCAAACTTGGACTGAAGAGTCACTGGACTGTGGGGGTCACTTGGACAGAGTTGCTGGATTCGAGGGACCTCGCTCGTCGTGCTGAGAGGAGACCCAAGGGACCGGTAATGCAGCTTTTTGGTGCCTGCGGTTGCAGGGGGAAGATTCCGTCGACCCACGGGAGATTTCTTCGGAGCTTCTAGTGCAGAGAGGAGGCAGACTACCCCCACAGCATGCACCACCAGGAAAACAGTCGAGAAGGCGGCAGGATCAGCGTTACAGAGTTGCAGTAGTCGTCTTTGCTACTTTGTTGCAGTGTTGCAGGCTTCCAGCGCGGTCAGCAGTCGATTCCTTGGCAGAAGGTGAAGAGAGAGATGCAGAGGAACTCGGATGAGCTCTTGCATTCGTTATCTAAAGTTTCCCCAGAGACAGAGACCCTAAATAGCCAGAAAAGAGGGTTTGGCTACTTAGGAGAGAGGATAGGCTAGCAACACCTGAAGGAGCCTATCACAAGGAGTCTCTGACGTCACCTGGTGGCACTGGCCACTCAGAGCAGTCCAGTGTGCCAGCAGCACCTCTGTTTCCAAGATGGCAGAGGTCTGGAGCACACTGGAGGAGCTCTGGACACCTCCCAGGGGAGGTGCAGGTCAGGGGAGTGGTCACTCCCCTTTCCTTTGTCCAGTTTCGCGCCAGAGCAGGGCTAAGGGGTCCCCTGAACCGGTGTAGACTGGCTTATGCAGAATTGGGCACATCTGTGCCCAGGAAAGCATTTCCAGAGGCTGGGGGAGGCTACTCCTCCCCTGCCTTCACACCATTTTCCAAAGGGAGAGGGTGTCACACCCTCTCTCAGAGGAAGTTCTTTGTTCTGCCATCCTGGGCCAGGCCTGGCTGGACCCCAGGAGGGCAGATGCCTGTGTGAGGGGTTGGCAGCAGCTGCAGTGAAACCCCAGGAAGGGCAGTTTGGCAGTACCAGGGTCTGTGCTACAGACCACTGGGATCATGGGATTGTGCCAACTATGCCAGGATGGCATAGAGGGGGCAATTCCATGATCATAGACATGTTACATGGCCATATTCGGAGTTACCATTGTGAAGCTACATATTGGTAGTGACCTATATGTAGTGCACCCGTGTAATGGTGTCCCCGCACTCACAAAGTCAGGGAAATTGACCCTGAACAATGTGGGGGCACCTTGGCTAGTGCCAGGGTGCCCTCACACTAAGTAACTTTGCACCTAACCTTTACCAGGTAAAGGTTAGACATATAGGTGACTTATAAGTTACTTAAATGCAGTGTAAAATGGCTGTGAAATAACGTGGACGTTATTTCACTCAGGCTGCAGTGGCAGGCCTGTGTAAGAATTGTCAGAGCTCCCTATGGGTGGCAAAAGAAATGCTGCAGCCCATAGAGATCTCCTGGAACCCCAATACCCTCGGTACCTCAGTACCATATACTAGGGAATTATAAGGGTGTTCCAGTAAGCCAATGTAAATTGGTAAAAATGGTCACTAGCCTGTTAGTGACAATTTGGAAAGAAATGAGAGAGCATAACCACTGAGGTTCTGATTAGCAGAGCCTCAGTGAGACAGTTAGTCACTACACAGGTAACACATTCACGCACACTTATGAGCACTGGGGCCCTGGGTTACCAGGGTCCCAGTGACACATACAACTAAAACAACATATATACAGTGAAAAATGGGGGTAACATGCCAGGCAAGATGGTACTTTCCTACAGTACATATCAAAACTGAGGGATTTTTCGGTGTCTTTCAAGGGATGAGGTAGGGCAAAGAACATTGTAAGAGTGATTGAGAAATGTGAAAAGAAGTCAGAACCTTTGGAAGAAAACTTGCTTTGGTCATCAGCACAGGCTTGTCCGAAAACACAGTGGTGTAAGATGGCTGCCCTGCCAAGACTTGGCCCTCACTCACATGACATGCTGATGGTATTCCAATGAGGAATACCATCTTCAGGGTTTGCAGACATAGTGGACAGGAATGTAGCGGTTCAGAGGGCATACACATCAGAAAAGTAAGGACCCAGTTCAGGAGAGGTAGTGGCGGGTGTGCATACTAGAGCCCTGAGCGAAGAGATCTAGCTAGGTCTCTCCTCACTGCTTGAAGACATCCTGTGACACTTCTGGGTGCAACTGCCATTCGTGAACCGGTAGGAGTTAACAGCAGAGTTCATCTGCCCTGATGTTTAAGATTACTCCAGATGGTGTTTGACCAGAAAGAGGACCTGAGGAATAAGCCACTTCAGAGGAACAGTGCCTTTTGGCACAGAGTTCAGAACCCCACTCAGCCCTGCTGGCTGCAATACCACATGGAGGTGATGTTGTCCATGAGGACATGAACTAACCTCCCCTCGATGGATGGCAGGAAGGTTTTCAATGCCAGCAGGTTGATGGGAAAGCAGCCTCCACCAGAGACCATAGGTCTCAGATCTGCTCCTCTCCCAGATGACCCCACCCAGCAGTGAAGCACCCGTCACCCCTGTCACGTTTGGATGGAGCAGTTAGAGAAGTCTGCTGCTGGTCCAACTGAGATCAATCAAGGGCCACTGCAGAGCTTTTGCATTTTTCTCCAACATGTTTCCATGGTGTTGGACCCACTGAGACTTCAGATCCCACGGCACAGTCTGCATATGCCATCTGGCATGATTGACAAGCAGGAAGCAGGCGGCCAACAGTCCTAGAAGCCTCAGAGTCATCCTTACTGAAACACTGGAATTCCCCGACTGTCTTGGGTAGTTGTTCCAGAGGGAGGGCTAAAAATGCACCCTATCTAGATGGCTCTGATGAAAGGAAGCCTCTGAGCAGGTGTGACTCAGGCACAGTAATCTTGAACCCTTAAGATGTAATGAGGTTTGCAGTTGTGTGAAGGAGGTCTACAACTGACAATGGCGAGCCCACCTTCAGCAGCCAGTGGTCAAGGCAGGGAAAGACCGATAACTCTGACCTCCATAAGTAGGCTGCAACCTCTGTCAGTGCACTGGTGAGGCTGAAAGGGGGCACAGCAAACTGAAAATGCTCATAGCTTTCTTGAACCATAGGTAGTATCTATGGTCCTGCAGGGCGGGAACATCCAAACAAGTATCCTGCAGGGCCTCTAGGATCCAGGGCAGAGTGAACCTGGGCCAGTATGAGCATCTTGAATTTGTCCTTCTGCAGGAAGACTTTGAGGGGTGTTGAAAAACTAAAACGAGGCGAAGGCCTCCATCCTTCTTTGGCACTAGGAAATAGCACACATAACACCCAGTTCCAATTCCTAGAATCCTCTTTACGGCATCTTTTTCCAAAAGTGCCTGGACTTCCTGCAGCAAAATTGAAACTAGGTCCTCTGAAAGACACTCTGGTGTTTGTGGAATTGGCAGCAGGGCAGAGAGAAACAGCAGGGCGTATCCACCTGTTAGATATGGTTACTCACCACTACTGGGCAAAATGAGTGATCCTGCCTTCCACAGGGGGACCATTTGCTGCCAAAGAGAAACTAAATGGTTTGAAGGTGGTTGCTGGGGGGACTAGGGACTGGAAAATATGTTGCCCCTACCTACCTGGGTGTTGCCTGCTAGCTCTATGGCTTTGCCTGCTAGCTAGTCAACTGATGAGATAAAGAGAGGAGCTACCACAGGATCAACGTACAAAGACACGGAAACAAAGTAACCAACATCAATGTGCCTGTTTGGTGGTTATATACGTTGCCAGCTATCACTTTGAAGGCAGAACGAAGTCAATGCGGAACCGACGGACAGCCCCCTATCAGCGTGCAGGGGCTATGCTGAAAAGTCTTCTAGAACTAGTTTGGTGCCTTGGGATAATCCAAAGGTAAGGAATCTGCATCAGAATAATAAATACATTTTACTGAAACAGTATGTAACCCTGGAAAATGCAATGCCTGGAATGTATAATGACCCTGCTGCCCTCAGATAAACAGCCCGGGTTATCACTCTGAATTAAGATGCCTTCAGTATGAGAACCCTCAAACAAAATGCAAATGCAAAAACAGATGGTTTGATAAGTAGCACAAATCTAGAACCTGATTTAGATCTGGGTGGAGAGGAATACGCCATCACAAACATGACAGATATCCCATCCCCCATATTACGATCCCATTTTATCTGTAAATTTGTGACGTATTCCCTCTGGCCAGATCTAAATCAGGCATTTAGGGGGTCATTATGACATCAGTGGTATTGTGTGAATACTGCCGGACTTCCGCCACGCTTAGGGTGGAAATCCGGCAGTAGCCATGCTGGCGGATCGTGGTGTCCTGGCGGTGCTACCACCTGCACCGCCCTGCTAGTAGGACACCGCCAGCCATTTAAAGAAATTTATTACGGCCTGTTGGTGTCATGCTAGCGGGACGCTGCTCGCGGTAGCAGCGCCCCTTCCTGTTCCTTGCCAGTCGACCTTCTCCCTGGAACAGGTAAGGTGATCGACCGACAGGGGAGGAGGGTGGGTGGTGTTGTGTGTGTGTGGTGTCTGCGTGTGTGTATAAATGTGTGCATGTGTGAATGTGAGTGTTGTGGTGTATGCATGGTTGTATGCGTGTGAGTCAAAGCATGTATGAATGTTGAAGTGAGTGCGTATCTGCATGTCAGTGTGTATGCGTGAGAGTATGCATGTTGGGATGTCTGTGTGTATGCATGCATGAATGCGTGTGAGTATGTATGAGAATGCATGTATGGATGAGTGTGAGTATGTACGTGTCTATGGGTGTGAGTGTCAAGGAGGGGGTGTGAATGGATCAGAGGAGTGGGCTGTGTACTGCCGGCAGTACTCTCTGGGCTGCAAGGTCAGAGATGAACATCTCCAGCCCGACGTTCAAACCGCCATGGCAGTACGAGTGATGTAGCGGGTTGGCAGCGGCCAGCCCACCACACTCATAATGTGGCGATATACACCAGCAGCCTGTTGGTGGTGATACAGCCACATTAACCTTGGCAGTCAAAAAACCACCATGGTTCAAATGAGCGTCTTAGTCTTTTAATAGGCTGGAATCCATAAGAGGCCCAATGTACCAAATCATCTTGGTGCAGATCAGAAGAATTTATGGTGGCTCACCAAAAACCCAATACTGAAATGAGAAATTAGGGTTGGACCCAACAAGGATGTTGCAGTTCATGTGGCAAAACATGAACAAGCAATCATCCAGGAATGGATACCAGTGAGTACTTTGGAGTAGCAAGACAGGAGCCAACAAAGCCTCAATTTTTGTGAAGACTTGGGGGCTGATGACTGGGAGGTTTAGACCAAATACCTGCATTGTGTACTGAAATTAATGGAATGGCTCCCGTAAGTGGAGGTACTCTGTGTTCCAGGCAGACCTGCACATAAAAGCTCAACTCCAACAGACAGGTGGTGGTTTACATATCCTAAAATGACCACATTCAACATAGCAAACTTCTGCTGGGAGCAGTGGGATGAGATGTTGGATTCGGGATGAGCAGATCTTTTCTTGATTTCCTTTCTAGGAAAAACAATAGGAGTAATGTCCCAGCCCGGGCGTGGTCCAGGTTTCCTACTTCTAAAATGGAAAGCTTTTCAGCCTCCTGTCGATGTTCATTAGATGCCAAATGAAGCAATAGGAGCCTGGATAAAGATGGCTGAGGGAACTGTAGAACACAGCTAATTCCACACTGCCAAGAGGACAGATATTTTATTGATAATATAGGGTCCAAGGGTGACAGTGAATGGAATGTCTTCCCTGGTCCACAGTAGAAAAACTTGTGAGATGTAGCTATGGAGTACAGTACGGCCCTGCAAAGTCAATAGGACTTTTTAGCATCTGTTAAGGACTGGACAACAATAATTTTATCTGCTCCTTTGCATCCCAGATCTATCCTAAAATGATCCAACTCTCTTACTTTACCCACTCCCATAATCCATCATCATTCCAACTATATGTAAAATCAAAAGAACTTTACTGGAAATGAAAAATTATTCAGCTTCATGAACCAAGTGGCCACCCAACTTTGGGTGAATCAATATTTGCAATATTATCCAGATGTAAGGATGAGCCAGAGGTGTTCCACCAGTGAGGTACAACCGCAATAGGAGACTATGACTATATACACAGAAGGGTTCCTAGCCTTCAGCCTATAGGTTTGATTGCGTGCAGGGTAATATTATGCCATAGGCCTGGTCTGTTTATTATGAAAGGTTATTACAAAGGCAGTAGGCTTCGCTTATTTATCGTACAAATCATATGCTAAAGCAAGAAGGCCTCTACAGTAGATTGCTGTCACATTATTTACAGGCCATAAAAAAGGTATTTAGTTATATATGCAAGGCTAATCACGTTTGTCCTCCACTCTGACAAACCCTGGGATTTGAACTGCACTGTGATGATTCTGGTTAGGCCCTACTGAGAGGGGCTGGATATTGTTATCCCAACTGTAATTTTGTGCATTTTTGTATTTTTATAACTATATTCCTGATGGTTGCCTGCTTCCGTAGGCCTGGCTTGGTTATATATCGTCAAGCCACTAGTAAAGGATAGAGGCCTCATCAGTTCAGTGGAAAACATCATGTCAGATTTCTTAGGAGTGATCTGCTTATAATGAAAAGTTATGGCAAGTAAGTAAGCCTTACTCACTTATCATTAAAAGGCACACTGTACTAAAGCCTGTAGGCAGGCATTTTGTTACAGGGAATCTCACAGATTATTGTACGAGGCAAAGATTTTGGTGCCGGTGACCCACCCAAACAAGATAAAGGATTCGCACTATGGTAACCTTGATTGGGCTCTATTAGTAGGGATTTTGTATTGTTTTGACAACTGTATTTTGTATGTTTGTAAATTTCATTACGGTGCACCTGACTGTTGCCTTGCGGGAAGTCTAATGAAAATACAGTAGGTCTGAGTTGTTTATGGTGACAAGCCAATGAGATTGCTTATAATGAAAAACTGTGATAAAGGCAGTAAACATGACATACTGATTGTGGAAAGCATATTTGAAAGCCAATGGCTATTTAAGGGTATTTTGTTATTACTCTGTATTAAAGTCTAAAGTTATGTTGTTATTTGGAATATCACAGATTACTATAGGACACAAGCATTTTGGTGTTGGTCATTCTCTCTGACAAACTGTGGTATGGAAAATGTGTACTGTCAGAATCATTGTTAGGCCATCTTAGAAGAGGTAGATTTTTTCTTTTACAACTGTACATACTATGAAATTGTATGACTGTATGCCTAATGGTTGCCTTGTGGGAAAGCTTATGCTCAGTACAGGAGGTCTCAACTGGTAATGGTGATATGCCACTGAAAAAAACTACAGGCTTGATTGGTTCACTAAAAAAAAAAAAAAAACATTCTGTTGCCATAGGCCGATCTGTTTATTACAAAAAGTTATGATAAAACACATACAGCCTGACATATTGATTGTCAAAAGCGTATGTTAAAATCAACAGGCATTTAAGGGTGGATTGTTATTTTTCTGTATTAAAGCCTACAGATAGTTATTTTGTCAGACACAATGTTAAATTATCTTTGTAGGGAATGATCTTTGTGTAGGTTACTGCTGCAGTCAAAACCTAGGTCAGGAAGTCTTGCACTAGAATACTTTTTGCTAGAATCTCTTCTCAAATATCTGCCAAGATCTCGTAATAGAAATTAATTAAAAATACATATCCATCTCTCATATATATATATATATATATATATATATATATATATATATATATATATATATATATATATATATATACACACACACACATATATATATACATAAAGGGCCTTTGAATCAACTTTGTTTTGCCATTGGCCTGTCTGAGTGTTATTTACAGTCTTCTTCCATCCATGACAGCGAACTGCATGTGGTAATGGTTCAGAATGCATCAGTCATTGGCTCTTTTGCCCCATGAATGATGCCATTTTCTGATTAAGTGTGTCATCCACCTGAAAGTGAGTGTGCTTCAGTATTGGGGCTGCTTGTCCAGTCCTTTAGTTTTCAATGTTTCCCTTTTATAGTTCTCCTTTCGTTTTTTACCTTCTCTTCGTTTTATTTTAATGTTCCTTAAGAGGTTATTACAGGTCTCCAGGTAGTGCTAATGGGTTGCTTGCTTGCCATTCATTTCATCTGCAGTAACCTGCATTCCACGTGTCCACTTCCTCCAAGCCCAGAGATCACTATGGAATGCTGTTCATGGTTTTACCACTTCAAGATGGCCATGACATTGGTTCTCTATGTGGTGTCCGTGCTTGAACTTTAAAGCAACGATTTACTATTTACAATACATTTGCAAGGCAGACACTCACTGCTGTTTAGTTTTGTTCTTGCAAACGTATGCCTGTTGTATTTAGAAGGCAACATGGTTTTTCTACTTGTATTCTTTTAATTTATCTCACATATATTGTGGTGTTTGTGTGTGTGTTTTACCGTGGTTGTGTCACAGAATGAATGGAAGGATGAGTCAAAGGAATGAAGATTCGATGCATGAGTGCAAAGATGAGTGACAGAGAGAGTGTATGATGACTTGAGTGTCTACACCCATTAGTGACACAACATACACTTTCATTCATAAGTCAGACCTTTTGGCTTTGCCAGTGCAGGTTTAGAGATGGTGGAGCCATTCAGGAGGATGACTCTGGAAATCAATCCAATGCTGTGGAACTGCCCGTCAGGTATTTATTTGAGATTGGTGCTCTGGAGCAACAGTGTTCTAAAGTTTCCAAACTTTTTCCTAGTACCAAGCAAGCACACAAATACACTTCTAGGTCTCCAATTGTCTCTGGGGAGGGAGGGGGCTAGAGACTCACAATGTGTCAGGCAAAGGCCACCAGCAAAGACCAGTCCAAGTTCCAGTTGCCACTTGTCAGCTGGAAACGTAGGCATGAGGCCTCTTGTTGCTTTTTGTGTCCCTGTAACCACACAGGAGGTCAGTCAACTCACCCTTGGAGTCTACTTCTTTGTCCTGGTTACAAGGAGTAGCAATCCTAACAACACTTCAGTTCTCCGCATAGGTCACAAGCAGGAGGTTCACTCCTCTTCGGTCCTACTGCAAGTCCAAAATGTGTTCTGAAGAGGTTTCTGGGGGATGCCACTTTCATGCTTGCCACCAACTACTGCATGGGGGAAGACTCCTGGGCACTCCCTAATCAATTTGGTAGAAGTTCCCAGTTGCAACCTTACTCACTTTTTCAATAGTTCATTTTTGCCCTATTGCAAACATGTAAAAAAAAGAAGCCATGTGCCAGGGCATTTTCAAGATGATGAAAGTCTTCAGTCACTCAAAATTTGGACTTTGAGGGTTGTGGTTGTGAAGGGGAGTGCCCTGTGGTAATTCCCAGTGTCCTCCGACATCTAACACTTAAAATGTAGTTTGAATCAGGCACTGTACCCCACTACGAGACAAAAGTCATGTAGGACACCCAGAGAGTTGATACACAAGAATTGTACTGCCATCCTGTCCTCTCCCATTCAAGCATGCCAACATGTGGTTCAAACAGACCTGTCAGGAAGGATTTGACACTGGGGTGTCAAAAGGATGCTCACGGCACCCAACCTGCATATTCTGTTAAGCATCAGAGGAGTCAGAGCTGTCCAGTTGGTCACACTACTGTTTAACTCCTGAGAGGAATTTCATACCTTTCACACTTCATTCAGACCCGGGATTAGACTGGGCAGCAATGCAAATTAGCCTCAAACATCTTCAGACAGGGTAAAGGTAACTTTCTAAAAGTTATATTTCCCATACATTTAATAGTATTCTAAATTTACCAATAGATTGAATGCTCATTAACGTTAAAATAGGTCTTTGATTCGAGTCTGTAGCTGGTACAGGTCAACAATTCTAGATTTATACCTTAACTTTTCTTACGTGAACACTAGAGCCTAACCAGTGACAATGTTATTCTGGGCCTAAGTAGCAGGGGAACATGTAATATGATACACTCCAAAGTATTATTTACGCTACCTTGTGGACAGCAATGTGCGCTTAGGGGTGACTTATTTTATACTGAAAAACTGATTTGCTACATATCAAAAGGGTGATTTTGATGGATCTGTGCGGCAGTGCTCAGGCTGCTGCTGTCAGGCTACATGGGGTAGGCCAGAATCCATGTTTTCACTGCCACTGTAGATTATTGCACAATAGGAGCTGAAGTCTGCAAGTGGCATTTCACTTTACATGCCATGGCCATGTGTCTATTTTCTGCACAGTGTACTATGGCCTTTTGGGAAGGTTAAATGTGCTAATGAGGGTATAAGCCAAATTTTGACATGTTTTAGTGGGTCAGAGAACATACACTGGACAGTGGGTAGCAATGCCCCTGCGGTCAGAGTTCAAGACAGCCAGCAGGTGAGTCCCAAAAAACCTGAAAAACTGAGGGTACCAGCTAAAATGGGTCTCTCTGCATCACCAGCCCACAAAGAAAAATAATAATGGCATTCAGTAAGCAGTCTGATACCGCATTGTCCTCCATTCAGTACACCACAATCAACTTATCATTAGAGATTGGGCTAAACATCTCACACATATGCAAGACAAACAAAGTTATTTTACTTTCATACTGAACAACATAAACTGTTGCTGTACATTTAACAAATTTCTGCTAACCATAAGCAGCCACATGTGCACACATGTGCAGGCAGCGCATGTGAGACTACCGTTGTGTGCAACCCGGTAATTGCTCATAGGTAGCCTGATGCAGAGGGGACTCTACAAGGATACGTGCTGAACTGAATAGGTCTTATAACATTAGTGGGCATTCACAGATAGGTCATTAATGATTAATGGAAAATCTGTGGTGTTTTCACTGTATTATACACAGACAAAATTTGCCTTAAAGGTAGTTTTGCTTTTCTTAGGCCTACACAGTTCAGCACGTCAAGTCAGTGTCAAACTGGGCTAAAATATGCATGTTGAATTTGAGGTTCCCAACACACTAAATTTATAGCTTATGGGGCTTTCAAAAATTGACATTTTTCTCTGGCTCAGCTCAATCAGATTTGGGGCCTTTGTCCCCATCCCTCTTGCACAACTTAATTACTGTGCTCCACAGCAGAGGAAAGAAAACAAGCAATTATCTGTGATTGGCTCAGCTCCTGGGAACGGGAGGAAAGCTGCACCTATTAATTAGCTTAGCCAACAAGTACAAAGAGGGAGGGCCAGCCCTCCAGAGCCAACATAGTAGGTGGTTACCGCTGAAGTTTTGTTGGGAAGGGAACTGGAAGTGATGTCAGCTATGGGCAGAGTGGAGGCCCTCGGAGTGGCTCTTTACAGGTAAAACCTGAAGTTGCCATGATGGATTGGCCCAGAATGTTGTGCAGGAAGGTTGGGAAGGGACAGGGAATGATGTGGCATCCTAGGATTGGGTAGAGGAGCCTGGAATCTCAAACTTTCCACCAACACTTAAAAACTCTTGCAGAAGAGTAAGACAGCTGAGATGACCCTGGGCCAGGGAGGCGATGGTGGTGAAAATCATACCCATCTGGAAGGAGAACCCACCTGATTCCCTGCAAGGTGGGACTAAGAACTTTGACTCCAGCTGATCCCCAGGTCTATGATAGGTATCCTCATGGCTAGTGTGTTAGCCCACATTTTCCCTGTGAGGACCAGTTGGGGGAAAGACCTGGACAACACTACTAACCACAGGTGCTCTGCAAGACAGCCAGGAGCCTCTAGGGTCTGAAGAGTGCAGGCAGGAGAGGTTCTGCTGGCTGGTTTTGAAAGGGCTAAGTGAGATGCCCTCACCAGCAGGATAGGAGCACCAGAAGCTAGGCAGAGGAGAAGGCTGAAGGACAGAGTCAGAGCTCCCCACAAAATGTGCCTGTTTGGAGTCCAGAAGATGTGATGAAAACGCTACTGGTGGCTAGGCCTGGCTACTAGGAGGAAAACCAGCAAACGTTCGTCAAAATTGGCCCTATGGGGATAAAGAAATCCATTTTGAAAGTTTTCTTCTTTTAAAATAAAAATGGGATAGCTGGTGCTTAGCGCTCTGTTCCTACTTCTTAAAATACCACAGGGATGGACCAGGGTCAGGAGGTTGGCCTTCCAGTGCTTACCTTGTGCCCCATGTGGCCCCTAATGTCCCTGGGTATTTGGAGGGTGGTGCAGTACTGAATGGGGTCTGGGACCCCATCCCTGGGGCACACTGATGCTTAGAGGAGGCCTGATGTGAGAATAAAGGAGGTCTGATACAAACCTGGAATGTTCCAGGGATCCCCATGTAGCTGTGCTGTCTTCCCCTACCCTGGGTGGAGCTGGAAGGCACAGCACAAGAAGCAGCCCATCTGTAAGGATGTTGGCGGAGGGGAGAGCATGCTACCTTGTATGCTATTATCAGGTGGAGAGCCTGACAGCAACGTAGGAGTGAGCTAGCCGTAAAGCTCCAAAATCATAGGAGGCTCTGGGTGCCCCGGGTCGCACTCAGGAACCTAAAAATAAAAACAAAGAGAGAAAAGAAAAGACATGTGCGACAGCTAAGACAAAGCAGCAATGCTCCTAATAAAATATTAATGGAACCTGTGTGTGTGTGTGTCCCATAATGCTGTGCAAGTTCCAATTTAAATATCCTTTGTGCTCCTGTGGTGCCCCAGAATGGGAAAGAACACTGTCAACGTGTGATAAAAGTAATGTGGCAGGACTGCAGCAGCACCTCTGGAATGTTAATAAAAAAGTAACCCTTCCTTTTCCAGGGATAACATTCCTGACCCCGGGAGAAGTTCATCACTAATTTAAGCTTTCCAAGAGCTGGATCTTTTGCTTTTGGGATCAGATGTGTAGGGACCCCTTGTGACTGGTCCTGTGGCTGCATTTTGTGGTCTGCAGAATGTAAAAGGATGATTCTGACTCTTTTGGTCATTTCAAATTTAAATATTTCATTTAATAATGTTTTGTTTACAGTATTGTGGTGAATACGGTGATACTTTATAAATATAATGAATGATGCTACACAGTGATGGCTGCTCCCTTAACATTGCCAAAGTTTAACATGTGGTTACTGTTATGAATGTGGTAAGACCCTTACAAATCCAGTAGGCTTGCCTTATATATAGTGCAACCTCCTTACAGTGTAGAATAATAACTGGTATAAGTGGGGAACATTGTCGTCCCTGCGCCAATCCCCACATGGCGCATGCAACCGACCCATCTTGAGGATGTCTCCTTTCGCAGTGCTGTGAACACTGCCATAACATAATACTTTACTATAAACAAGGGTACCCGCCTCGACAAAAGTAGTGGAATGGGATGCCTTTAAGGTGCTTATAGGTGGTAGCCATTAAAAACATGGTAGGGACTAGGAGCCAGCTACTATGAGATTTGAGAGATATAGGGAAGCGAATGGGTAGATTACAGTGGGAGTCGATTGTTGATCCCAACCATTTACCTGAATTACTGGCAGCTAGAAAATGACATGCAGAACTCACTGATCAACTGCAGGTTTATGACTACAGAACCAACACGCACCGGGACACATGAGAATGGGGATAAGGCGGGGGCCTTGTTAGCGGGTATGCTACAATCTCCCAGGACCACTGAAACAGTCCTTCAGGTGATATCGCAATCCGGTCTGCAGTGCTCTGCTCAGCTGAAGGTGAATTGAGCATTCCAAGAATATTACAGGTCGATATATACTGCCACCCCGCCCCCTCTCCTGACCTCTGTGCGGAATTGCTCAGGGACCTCCGGACTCTCACGCCTGTCCGGAGATGGTTGTGCACAACTGACTGGGCCCATAACAGAAGAGGAGGTACGTCAGGCCATAAGGGAGATGCCACGTAATAAGTCCCCGGGTATCAATAGGTTGTCAATCGAATTCTACTCTACATTTGCGTCATAGCTCGCCCCAAAGTTGGTTTCAATGTACAAAACAGCACTAGAATGCAGGGAGCTCCCCTTAACCTCGAGCCACGCACTAGTCATTTCTTCATTAAAACCAGGTCGAACACCCACCAAACTTACCTCTTACAGACTTTTGTTGATATTAACCACTGGTTATAAAATACCCAACAAAGTCCTTGCACAGAGGCTCCTGCCGTTTCTCCCTCAGTTGACTGAAATTGATCACTGTAGTTTTATAACCCTCAGGAGCACTTCCTTCAACAATTGCCGACTCTATCAGGTGATGGAAGTAGCGCGGGCAGCCAGCCAAGGGCGGGATGCTTTTTGCTAGATCTGAAGCAGGCGTTCGATTCACTAGATTGGGAGTATCTATTTGCTATTCTCAGGAAATTCAGCATACCGACTGGTTACATAAGATGGATTAAGGTACTGTTCTACCACCCTATGGCCAGAGCTAAGACACGTGAGCACATCTCACCAATCTATCAGATATCTTGGGGCACCCGACAGGGCAGTCTGCTGTCCCTTTTACTATTCGCTCTTGCAATGGAACCCCTTGCCCAAAAGCTTAGACAGGAGAGAGACGGCTGGGGGGATTCCTGATGCACATGGTGTCCCTATATGCAGATGACGTGCTGTTATATGTATGCAACATGAGCAGAGAGCATGAGCTAATTAGCCACACTCTTGAACAATTTGGCACTATTTCAGGCCTGAAAGTAAACCATTCAAAGTCACTTGCGTTTTCACCTCTGCCGAAGTCCCATTGGGTGTGATTGAGATCCCTGTGGCCCAACAGACATTTAAATATCTTTAGGTACAAATCTATCACTCTCCTGATGACCGACTAGAAGGTAATTTGAACAAAGCGATAACAGCATTGAGATCACAGATCAAATTCTAGAATTCCCTGCCCCCGTCAGTGGCTGGCGCTTGGCATTAGCCAAGATTGTGATGCTTCCCAGGTTATTGTATTTTTTTGTGAACCACCCAATTTGAATGTCAAGGTCGATTTTCAAAACACTGAACATCTTACTGACAGAATTAATATGGGCCACAGGACGCTACTGAATTAGTCTTCAGATACTGCAGTTGCCCACAGAGGAGGGAAGGATGGGTGCGCCCGATTTTCAGACATACTGCATTGTGACACAACTGTAATGGCTAGCCTACTGATTAGAGGGAATACACCTACATGAGTTAAATGATATACAGACGCGACTAGAAAGTGGAGAACTGCAATCATTTCTTCTGCTAGGGAGACACAAAGCAGCTACCCCTTTTGTTGCAAAACACGCTGTGGTATTGGCGCACGGCGCTCAGGTTGACCAAGACTACAACACTGTATGCACCCAACATTACCCTGTGTGGCTTTCCCACCCCAGATGGTATGCTCTTTATGACAAGGCTGAGGCAATTAGAAGAGAGTGGATTCTCAACCTTGGGGGATCTCTTCAAGGCAGGTCACCGACTCTCACACAGAGAGTTTATAGCCCAAACTCAACAACCAGGTACCCAATTTCTATTACAGGCCTATCTGTTACATTTTATACGGCACCATTGGACCACCTCCGGGGAAGAACACCAGACACATTCCCTAGTACAGACACTTTATGGCATGTGGTCAGGGAGGCATCTAATTAAATGGCTATAAAAGTGCAACGCTCCCATTATTGTATATCACTGTCCTCTCTGCTGAAAAGGTGGGAATCAGACTTAGCACGCCCCTTGCATAAAGAATGGAAATTCCTTACAGAACATGCCTCCCATATTCTACACAATGCACAGTTTAAATTTATCCAGTTTGCAATCTTCCATAGAGCCTACTTGACTCCACGAAGGGTGCACTCCCTTTTCCCAACCACCAAATCCACCTGTCCCCGGTGCCATACAGAGGAGGCAGATTTACTCCACATGTTATGGGCCTGTCCGTCCCTGAGACACTACTGGAATAGCATCCACAACACACTTTGTGAAATCACCGAGATCTTTTATTGGGATTCAGCAGATCATTCCATACTGAACCTGTATCCACATGTCGACAAAGAAAGGGGTGACTACCAGATTTTTCGACCTAGCACTTATACTAGCCAAATGGTTAATCACAATTCACTGAAAGTCCCCTACTCCCCTGTCAGACCAAACATGGAGAACAGAGTTATTCCGCTGGGGGGAGGCAGAGGGTGCAGCCTTGCATAGAGAGGAATAAAGGAGGATGCAGATACACCCCATAACAGAAGATTGGGAGATGTTACTGGAACACCTCTGACAGAATGGGTTAGAGGACACCCAGGAGTCTACAGAGGGCATGGGCATCAACCGGGCAAACTGAGCTGTGATACACTAGGAATGCTACTTGTGGATCCCATTATTACCTCACACCATGCCAATTCAAAGTTATAAGCAGGGGGACCGCCCTCTTGTTGCCTCCGTCCCCCCTTGCAACACGGCACAGATACTGCCACTATCCTAAAAGGAGCACAGAGCAGGTTAACACAAGTTTGGGTGGTTGGGGGGGGTAGAGGGCTGTTTAATGCAACTGTAATTAGTACCAGGCACTAAGGTAGGACACTATGCAAGGTAGTGTAATATATCCAAGCAGAAATGAGAAAATAGTTGATTAGTCCTTTGATACATATTGATAAGAAAGGATAGAATGCTGGCACACATTCAATCTTTAAAGGATGTTTAATAGCATGGGGCGTTGATTCACAGACAGGTTTTTTAAATCCAAGAACAAGGTAGATAGCATATATGCACATATATAATACAAATAGCTTCCAGGCATTGAAAGGTGTAAAGTTACAGCTCTCTACATGCTAACAATGTACATAGAGCATACATATGGGTAATTGTTGAATTTTCTGAAGTGGTGATGTTTCTTTCGATGTAATATGGTAAGCTTGTTATAGTATTACATTCCTGATTACTCAAGGACATTGGCCCTCATTTCGACCCTGGCAGTCTTTTGACCACCAGGGTTAATATAGCGGTATCACCGTCAACAGGCTGGCGCTGTAAACCGCCACATCACCACTCATACCCACATGGCAGTATGAACCGCCGGGCTGGAGATGCGGCCCACACAGTACCGCCAGCGGTGTTATGAGCCGGCCTACCGCCATGGTTTCCGCGGCGGTAGCAATGCCATGTAAAACCATGGCGGTATGGCCTACCGGTGACAGGGAATTCCTTCCCTGTCACTGGTAGACGGCTGCCCACTGCACCCCCAGCAAGCACCTAACCTCCCCCATCCAAACTCACCCTCCCCCGATGCAAACACACACACACACCTTCCGATCCATTCAACCCCCTTCCAATCCATTCACACACACCCCCTCTGATCCATTCACACACACCCTCACCCCCATTCACACATGCACTCGTAGACAAGCATACACCCACACTCATCTATACATGCATTCACTCATACACACC
The DNA here is from genome assembly GCF_031143425.1 of Pleurodeles waltl. NCBI lineage: Eukaryota > Metazoa > Chordata > Amphibia > Caudata > Salamandridae > Pleurodeles > Pleurodeles waltl. The sequence goes on along the minus strand of NC_090449.1, from coordinate 478,125,564 downwards.
CACATGCATTTAGGCACGCATACACACAGACATCCAATCACTCACTCACTTCAACATTCATACATGTATTGACTCACACGCATACAAACACCCATACACCACAACCCTCACAATATATGTTTCTACCAAATATAATAGTTTAACTAGGGAATAAAAAGGAGGGGGTGTCTTGGGGAAGAGCTTATGGCGTTCAGCCGCAACATTTTCGGCCATCTACCTCTTGTCGTATACAATACGAAAATGTTCTATCACAACAAGAGTTTATAACGTTTTATTACTCAACTGGTGCCCCAGGTCCCTCTATTATTTATCTCAGTATGTGTTGCTTCTCTACTTTGTGACTCCTCACTTTGTATGGAGGTTTGAGGTTCTGTTAAAATGGCATTCCAGCTGTCGGAGAGGGGAATTCGCAGAGTCCTAAATTGTCTTCCCTCCTTAGTGTCACACCTTCAGCCTTTGCCCAAGCAGTGATGGAATGACGCAAGGCTGCTGTTATCGGTGGGACAGGGGATTTCCATCAGCGTGTGATGAGGCATTTATTAACCAGAATGCTTAGGTCAAGGAATCGTGCAGTTGCTTTGTACTTTTTATTTCTGCTGAAAAGCCCTTAGAGGCAGTTTTCCCACATGTGTAGTGCAGGTCTCTCTGTGCAGAGGGTCAGGCGATCAGGTATTTTCTACCAGTAATGCTGAAGGGCAGGATAAGCCTACAGCATATGGTGGAGGTTGACATCCACATACCCACAACCATGGGCACGCTACATCCAGTTTGTGAAAATTAATGTTAGCCAGGGTCAGACACGGTTTGTGTATTATATAATACTGAATGAGGTTAAATCTTGCATTTCGGGGTTTGAATGTTGGGCTCGCCAACAGACTAGTTCATTCACTGTCTGTGCGTGGCCGCATCAGGTACGCCTCCCATTTTTTATGCAAAGGCGCCAGCAAGACTACTGTATGGTGCTTCAATGTGCTCGTTAACCAGTGTGTTATATGGCGACCTGTGCCCATTACGTGTAAATATCGTATGCTTAAGTGCATTTAAGGCTCTGTTGCTATGTCCTCTGTTTTTCAGTGCTCTGATAAGGGAATGATAAACAAGGAAGTGCCGGGTAGTAGAACTGCTTCAACTATTAGTGTGTCATAATGTAACAAGGTTCCAACTTTCTAGACGTCACACAGTGTGTGAAGGTCTGCCGCATGCCATGTATTTAACTCATGCACAGTGGTTGTTTCCCGTCATCTAGGTGTCCCTTGTAGTGGTATGGCTGGTGCATATGGCGTGATATGTCGAGTAGGGTAGAGGCATCTTCGGAAGCAGCAGTGCGCTACTAGTAATAACTAGGGGCAGGGCAAATGATGGGGTCAAGCATGGTTGGAATAGATGTAGCATTGTGGTAGCACTCCACCCAGGTTCCAGCATAGGGGTGTCTGCAAGCAGTAAGCCAGCAAGCCATCTAGCAACCCATTGAACCTGGGATGCTAGGCAGTAATGCTCAAAGTTTGGCACCGCCAAGCCACATTGCTGAGATGGTAGATAGTTTTGTTAGTGCCACCCTAAACCTGCTTTTATTCCAGATGAACCCTCAGATTGTCTTTTCCAACGTCCTAAAAAATTAGGGTGGTATATAAAATTGTAAGTTTGAAAAACAATAGAGCAATCGGGGCAGTACCACCATTTTGAGGAGTGCAATGTGTCCGGTGACTGATTGTAGAAGTGGGGCCCAGAAGGTCATTTGTGATTGTAGGCAGGTGACTGTTCTGGTGACGTTCCCATCAAATATATCTGAGTCTGAGTGATATATTCTAATGCTTAAGTAGCAGAAAACCATTGGCTGCCAGGTCACCTGTGCTGCGTCCATCTGTAAAGGTGGGCCAGGTGTAGTGTATGTAAAGGGGAATAAACATGATTTTGCCAAGTTAACTTTGAGACCGGAAATATGGGCAAAGTGGTTTAAAGTTTGTGCAGTCGTTTGGGGGATGGAGTGAATATCCCGGATAATATTGTGTGTGTTCCTTCCCCTAGGGGTATTCCCCAGTCTGCAGCATGGGCACGCATGGTGAATGTAAGAGGTTCTATGGCTAAGGAGAGGAGAAGGGCCGAGAGCAGGCTTCCCTGTCTGGTACCTCTGAGAATCTGGATTGGTTTCGATTTGAGGTTCTCCGCCTTTCCCCGAGCTCTGGGTTGCTTATTAATTGGCGAAATCTGGGTCCTATACCATAACATGGCAGAATATAAAATGAGAAAGCCCATTCCAGGGTGTCAAAGGCCTTTTGAAGATCTAGGACCATGCAGCCAGCACAAAGTCATCTATCCGGGGCATTGGATAAAAAGCAGTGTAGGTTGAGGGAGGTGCTCCTGGCCGGTACAAAGCCATTTTGGTTGGTGTGTATTAAAAGAGGGACCAGCGGGGCCTGGCTGGTATTCTGGCTAGGATTTTGTAGTCCATATTCAATAAAGCTAGGGGCTGGTATGACACTAATGCAATGGGGTCCCTGTCGGGTTGAGGGAGGGATAAGAGTGAGGCTTAGAGGGAGTCTATGAGGTGAATGGATTATTATTGCAACTTCATGGTGAGGTAACAAAGCTATCATATTAATTTGTTCCTCTGAACTTCCTCCATTCCCTTTTTGAATGTGTTCAATTTGAATAAGCCACCAGATTTACAGTATAAGCAAATATATACTATGTGTACTTAAGTCCACAATGTTATATTACTTGTGCTGAAAGTCAGGGGTTGTGAGTATGCTCTCGTTTCATTTCATAGTTCCTGGGATGTGCCTTGTCTATAAAAATAGTGTTCATGTGCTGTGCGCAAACACCAACTCTACATAACTGGATTCACAGGTTGAAAAACATCCTCAGTCGAACCTTATAGTACTCAGGAGAGTCTTTTGAACTGTTTTGTATTCAGAGGGCTTTTCAACTTATAGATTGTTTAATGTGTTGAGCAACTCTACACTGACCAACAACTCAAATGTAAATGCTTCACGGTGGAAGGCAAGCATCCATCATCTCATTCAACAGAAACGCAGAAAACTTGCTGGAAATTTGAAAGACAGTCAGTATCGGTGGGGGCAACCAAGGGTAGATGGTCACGAATTATGAAACGCAGTAGAATGAGAATGACCCTAGATCTCTGTCAGAATTCCTCAAGGAACCTCAAGCCATATATACTATTTACGGGTCACAAATTACTAGCCACAATTTGCAACCAGTAAAGAATTTTAAGAACTGACCTATGTAATAATAGGTCAGTTATAAAAAAATGCAAATCATAGAGGGTCAGAACCTGACCTACCTCATGCATATTAATGGGGTAGGCTCCAAATTGTGACACAGTACGATCTGTTGCTTTCACAGGGATGGTGGCCTGCTGAGGTCAGCAGACCACCATGTCTCTGATTGCTTTTAAATAAAGCAAACTTTTTTAATGCAGCTTATTTTCCTTAAAGTAAAATGACCTGTATTTAAGTAATAAAATGTTTTGACAACTTTAAGTGTACGCATTGACCCCTTGACCCATTGTCTATTCCTAAAATGTTTCTTGACCTTTCACAAAGGGGAGGGGGAAGGGGTCCCTTTGAGACTGTTGGAAATATGCCTTTCCTTCAGGGTCACTTCAAATCGTGTGCTTCAAATGAGCCCCCCTCTCACAGCCAGATGTAGCTAAAACCTTGGCCGTCCTGCCCTTTTGTCCTTCTAGTTAACCAGACACCAACCCCCAGCAGAAGAGGTAGCTGCCCCAGAACTGGTTTAGAATGACCACTGGATTATGGCTGTGAGCATCCCCTTTGACATTAGTGTGTCAAATCCTGTCTGAATGTCACAACCTGCTTGACAGGTCTGCTGAGGCTTTACCTATAGCATATGGGTGCAGTTCAAAGAAAGGAAACAGAATGCCAAAACACGTGTGTGGGTATCCACTATCTGATTGCTGGAAGCTCAGCTTTGCCTTCCATGATAGTCTGTCTCCGAGTTTGTTGGGGGCTCAGGGACTGTATAAACTGGATATTAGTGTTAGATAAGGAAGGAGGCGATTAACATAGTACACTTCCCACTCACATCCCCAGCACTCCGAGTCTAAGTTTAGAGTAGTGGAAGACTTTGTACATCTTGATTATCCCCAAAGTGGGTATGGTTTGCTCTGGGAATCCTTACCCCATTGTTTAGGGAGTCCCCGGGGGGTCATTCCCACTCTCTAGGTTGTGCCAGGCATAGATGTAGCACCTCCATGTATACCCTTAAGAATACACCTGAAAATGTGGCCTATCGGGAAAGAACCTGCTGTCTAAGACCTGAAAAAGCCTAGAAGACTGGGCCTGCTCTACCTCTTGTACCCAGGACAACACAGTGGACTCCAAGGGTCATAATGACAACTGGACATGGACCGGACCTTGCTATGGCTTCTGCAAGTGTGGTGGGCTGGGACTTAAGCCAGAAGGTAAAATATTTAACCAAAATTAACATTGTTAGTGTATCAGAACCAAGCTCCATCACAGTCAGCGTTAAATTGTGTCTAGGTCCTGTTCTACCAGGATCATTTACTATCATTGGCACTTTCGACTTCTTGCCACTATTTCTACTTAAAACATTACAATTCATATCTCCAGTTCCCTCACTGGATGTTTAGGAGCTTGGTGTAATTTTGCTCAATATATTGTACTCTATTTTTCTAATTAATTGAGAAATTGTCATTGTTTTGCATTTTGACATTTTTACTGTTTTAGTACTGCATAAATACTTTGTACATTGTCTTAACCTCTCGCGTGTCTTGGACGAGGTCACCTCGTCCTACAACCGGGAACTGGGGGGAGCGCTAGCGCTCCCCCCCCCCAGTGCTCCCCACCCACCCCCCAAGGCAGGGATGGAAGGGGAAGCCCTTCCCCTTCCACCACCAATCCCCCCCACCCCCTCTGTGACGTCAGCGCACAAGTGCGCGCTGATTTGTCACAGGGCCTCCCCCATCGCGCTGGAAGCTCAGCTCGAAAGAGAAATGCTTTGCATTTCTCTTTCGATCACGTGGGGGAGGCCCGGAGAGGCTTCAAAGGGAAGGAAATGTATTTCCTTCCCTTTAAAACGCCCATTAGACACCAAGTATTTTTTATTTATTTTTGTTGAAAGTGGCATAAGGGAGCGACCCCTTGGGCAAGGGTCACTCCCCTAGGGGGCAAATAATATTTAGGCCATTTCTGCCCCCCCTTGGGGCAGATTGGCCTATTTTGATGAGGCCAATCTGCCCCCAGGTGGGACAGAAACCACTAGACACCAGGGAGTTGGTTTTTTTTACGTGAATTTCACGCAAGGGGAGCGACCCCTTAGGCAAGGGTCGCTCCCCTGGGGGGGGAATTTATCTTAGGCCATTTCTGCCCCCCTGGGGGGCAGATAAGCCTATTTTGATTAGGCCGATCTGCCCCCAAGGATTTTTGTTTTACAGATGGGGAGCGACCCCTTGGACAAGGGTCGCTCCCCTGGAGGGGAAAATTGTACTTAGGCCATTTCTGCCCCCTTTGGGATTTTTGCTATGCCAATCTGCCCCCAAGGAGGGCAGAAACCACTAGGCACCAGGGATTTGTTTTTTGGCGCCAATGTCACGCAGGGGGAGCGACCCCGTAGGCAAGGGTCGCTCCCAAGGGGGGCAAATGTATTTTAGTCCATTTCTACCCCCCCGGGGGCTGATCGGCCTATTGTTATTAGGCCGATCTGCCCCAGGGGGGGGCAGAAACCTCTAGTTTTTTTTTTGTGTTTTTGTTTTTTATTTGTTTGGTTTTTTTAGAGATGGGGAGCGACTCATTAGGCAAGGGTCGCTTCCCTGGGGGTCAAATTGTATTTAGACCATTTCTGCCCCCCTTGGGTGCCAATGTCACGCAAGGGTTGCTCCCGGGGGTTGGGGGGGGGGCAAATTTATTTTAGGCCATTTCTGCCCCCCCCCTGGGGCCGGCTGAGCTACAGGACAAAATCCACAGGTAGGCACTTTGCAAAAAACACCTCTGTTTTCTGTGAAAAAATATGTTGTGTCCACGTTGTGTTTTGGGCCATTTCCTTTCGTGGGCGCTAGGCCTGCCCACAGAAGTGAGGTACCATTTTTATCGAGAGACTTAGGGGAACGCTGGGTGGAAGGAATTTTGTGGCTCCTCTCAGATTCCAGAACTTTCTGTCACCGAAATGAGAGGAAAAAGTGTTTTTTTGGCCAAATTTTGATGTTTGCAAAGGATTCTGGGTAACAGTACCTGGTCAGAGCCCCACAAGTCACCCCATCTTGGATTCCCCTGGGTTTCTAGTTTTCAAAAATGCGCTGGTTTGCGAGGTTTCCACACTTGCCGGCTAAGCTAGAGGCCAAAATCTACAGGTAGGCACTTTGCAAAAAACACCTCTGTTTCCTTTAAAAAAATGTGATGTGTCCACGTTGCGTTTTGGGGCATTTCCTGTCGCGGGCGCTAGGCCTACCCACACAAGTGAGGTATCATTTTTGTATCGGGAGACTTGGGGGAACGCTGGGTGGAAGGAAATTTGTGGCTCCTCTCTGATTCCAGAACTTTCTGTCACCAAAATGTGAGAAAAATGTGTTTTTTTGCCAAATTTTGAGGTTTGCAAAGGATTCTGGGTAACAGAACCTGGTCAGAGCCCCACAGGTCACCCCATCTTGGATTCCCCTAGGTCTCTAGTTTACAAAAATGCACAGGTTTGGTAGGTTTCCCTAGGTGTCGGCTGAGCTAGAGGCCAAAATCTACAGGTAGGCACTTTGCAAAAAACACCTCTGTTTTCTTTAAAAAAATGTGATCTGTCCACGTTGCGTTTTGGGGCGTTTCCTGTCGGGGGCGCTAGGCCTAACCACACAAGTGAGGTATCATTTTTATCGGGAGACTTGGGGGAACATAGATTAGCAAAACAAGTGTTATTGCCCCTTGACTTTCTCTACATTTTTTCCTTCCAAATATAAGAGAGTGTGTAAAAAAGACATCTATTTGAGAAATGCCCTGTAATTCACATGCTAGTATGGTCACCCCGGAATTCAGAGATGTACAAATAACCACTGCTCCTCAACACCTTATCTTGTGCTCATTTTGGAAATACAAAGGTTTTCTTGATAGCTATTTTTCACTCTTTATATTTCAGCAAATGAATTGCTGTATACCCGGTATAGAATGAAAACGCACTGCAGGGTGCAGCTCATTTATTGGCTCTGGGTACCTAGGGATCTTGATGAACCTACAAGCCCTACAGTATATATCCCCGAAAAACAGAGGAGTCCAGCACAAGTAACGGTATATTGCTTTCAAAAATCTGACATTGCAGGAAAAAGTTACAGAGTAAAACGTAGAGAAAAATTGAGGTTTTTTTCACCTCAATTTCAATATTTTTCTTTTTCAGTTGTTATTTTCTGTAGGAAACCCTTCTATGATCTACACAAGTGACCCCTTGCTGACTTCAGAATATTGTCTACTTTTCAGAAATGATAAGGTTTCTGGGATGCAGCATTGGTTTCATGCCCATTTCTGTCACTGACTGGAAGGAGGCTGAAAGCAGAAAAAAAACGTAACAATGGGGTATGTCCAGTAAAATGCTAAATTTGTGTTGAAAAAATTGGGTTTTCTGATTCAAGTCTGCCTGTTCCTGAAAGTTGGGAAGCTGGTGATTTTAGCACTGCAAACCCTTTGTTGATGCCATTTTCAGGGAAAAAAACACAAGCCTTCTTCTGCAGCCACTTATTCCCATTTTTTGGAAAAAAAACTAAATTTTCTCTGTATTTTGGCTAATTTCTTGGCCTCCTTCAGGGGAACCCACAAAGTCTGGGTACCTCTAGAATCCCTAGGATGTTGGAAAAAAGGACGCAAATTTGGCTTGGCTAGCTTATGTGGAAAAAATGTTATGAGGGCCTAAGCGCGAACTGCCCCAAAAAGCCAAAAAAAAGGCCTGGCACAGGAGGGGGAAAACGCCTGGCAGCGAAGGGCTTAAAGTTAAACCTGTCTGCTCTGTGTCATAGCTACCAGGAGGTTGAGCTCAGGTTTCTTAAAAAACTTTAGTGGCTCACCTACACAAGGCTGAGATTATTACTTGAGGTGGGTACTTACCACTCTCAACTAATAACCCCATTTCTTACAGAGACCCCTTCCCGTTTGCAAATTAGTTACCACCATCTTTCTGTATCAGTAAAATATGAATGTTTTGCAACAAGGTTTGGGTTGCAAAACATACATTTATAGCATAAGGACTCTATTGTTTAATAAACCCATTTGGCAAATCAGTAACCTGTTATCGAATCACTAAACTGATTTAATAAATTCCAAAAACATTTACTGTCCGTGAACCCAGCGATTTACAGAATCACACAGTTTATGACAAGTAAATGCATTCTTACATCTGTCCCTTTTTCTGGTACTAAGTTGTCTTTAATTATTTACTTTGCAAATGTCCAGGAAACCTTTTTTCAAGCATGACAGACTTCAGGATAAGAATTTCAAAGATATTCTGTAACAGACAGTTTTGGCAATGAAGTAAGCATCAGGATGCCTGTGAATGACAAATAGTAGGAAAGAGAAAGATTGCCTAACAGTTAGAGCAGATAGCACACAAGAGTGTCAGGTTTCTAACTGTCTGGAACATTGTTGTGCAAATACAATGAGATACTGTACATTCCACAACAGAAATCTCTGTGGAGGGTAAGAAATATAAGCCTCTGTAATTGGGAACTTTAACTAATTTAAGACATCTACATGTCAGAAGCAGGCACACCTAGAGAAATTATAGGATACAGAGCTAAACAAATTATAGAAACAGATTGAGATTGCAACTTCTGATTATCAGTTAGAGTGAGATCTCAACTTCTGAACCAGAGAGTTTTGGCTTTGAATACATTTTTTATGCAGCTCACCTGTAACCCATAAAGGGAGATCAGCTTCAGAGCTGGTTCCTTCATCTCGTGCAGGTAGTTTCCAGCATGCTCTCTGGTGAAGCAGGATACCACATTCACTAGAGCCCCCAGCATTAAGGGAATCTGTATGTTGAGGATTGCTGTCCAAAAGGCTAGCTGAAAAACAAGAAGACAAGGAAGTGAGTTGGATAAGAGAGCTATTACACATGAAATGAGCAGAGCGGCGCATAGGGCACATTAGGGATAATCTTCTCTCAAGAAAATGAAGGCACTGGAGGAAGCTTCTCTAAGTCAGAGGCAGTCAAAAAAGTTCTAACAAGATGAAAGCTGAGATTGGAGTATCTTGGGGACAGAAAGGTTTTACTTAGAGGGTGTGTCTCCAAGAAATCTTCTATATGTAGGAGGTTGCAAGGGAACAGATTAAAAACATGTCTCTTAGTCCGAGGAAGTGGAGACATCAATAAAAGAGCAAATTTTCACCCAGGTGTCTCAGCGCACGGACAGAGACATGGCAGAAGCATTTGTTGTATTGTGACTAGCATGGAGGAAAAAGAGAAAGAGCAGAAAGCTCACCTTTAAGGCCAAAGAATTACCTAGTGCAGGGAATTTAACCCCAGAAAATACATATCTGAGATAGGCAGCATTCAGTAACTACTATTCGAGAACAAAGCAAATAGCAACTGGCTTTCTACAACGTTAGTGTTCCTGATTCTAATGGAATGATACTAAATTATAAAATAATATATATTACAAGCCCAGCACATGATTTAGACTGTATGATGATAAGCACCACTAGGATACCACTTGTTAAATTCACAAGGCAAATTTGTTCAGGTTAACAGTGAATAGACATTGAGTAAACAGGCAGGCTTAAGCACAGCAGAAGAGTGGTTCGTTAGTTCGAACTTCAGGACACATTTTCAGCTTTGACAATTTTACACAGTAGAGAAGGAGAATGAGTGAAATAAGATGTGATATCTAAGCAATCGTTTCCCTAACGACTAGTATGAAAGATCAATGATCAGTTGAGTACACCTTTAATTACTTTTAGAAATATGCATAATGTCATTGTAGGGAGAGATGTGGAGTTAAGAGTAATAAATCTACTTTTAACTATGGATATCTCGACAATGAGGTGGTAGGTCCCATTCTGCAGTTGATACTGCTGAAGCTCAATATTTTTTACCTTCAATTATGTCACACAATCACATGCTATAACATGGAGAATGGGTTTGAGAGTTGTTACAGTGACTGAATAAAAAAGTTAATAACCACCGTCAAGCTGTGATAAAGCTAGTACTTCTATGTCAGGACCAGAGGCAAGGATTATGCTATTCTTTTTTCATTTTATTTCTTCCGCAGCCAATATGACTTCAGCAATTAACAATGTTTCCCAAGAGACAATGGGAAAAGAAGAAACGTTCAAACAATCACAATAACTCATAGTCCATCTTACGTTTTCATGCCCCCTTTTTCTTCGCTGCTCCAGCAGCTGTTCAGGTCAGTATCCCAGTTCTCCTTTATGTTTGTTGGGATATGTACTTTATTTCATGGGTAAATTGTTTTTTTCTAGGCTTACTTTGCTTAGGGAGTTACTGTCATTCGACATTGCGGGAATACTTTGTTGTTCCTTATGCAGTAATTAATCTGATATTATCCGGTCTGAACATAATTTCCTATGCAGATGTCACCCAACCCATCCTCTCGCTCACCAACAGCCACTTCACCACCAGAACAAATTTCCACAGATGCATGACAAGCGTCACTGACTGGATGAAGAACAACTGCCTGCAGCTGGACACAGACAAAACGGAAGTACTGATCTTTGGCAACAACAGAAATATATGGAACAACTCCTGGTGGCCTTCAGTCCTAGGACCCGCACCAACTCCCTGCGACCATGTTAGAAACCTGGGAATAATCATTGGCAACAAGTTCACCATGAAATCACAGATCAACACCGTCTTCTCTGCCTATTTCCTCACTTTGCGCAAGCTATGTAAGATCAAGTGGCTACCCCTACACACAAGACACACCGTGACACAGGCCCTCATCACCAACTGACTGGACACCGGCAAAGCCTCCTATGTGCATACCTCCTACAGAGACTTCAACCCATACAGAATGCCACAGCCAAACTCATCCTCGGCCTTCCCCGACGAACCCACATCACACCCCATCTCAGGAACCTCCACTGGTTCCCTGTACAGAAGAGATGGCAATTCAAGCTGCTGACCCATGCACACAAGGCTCTACACGACCAAGGACACACATACATTAACCACTGCCTGCACTTCCACCTACCGTCGAGAAGACTACGCTCTGCCTTCCTTCCACTTGCCCATACTCCCCGCATCTACCAAAGCAGAAGTGGAGAATGCTCCTATTCTCACAACACAGCAAAAACCTGGAACCGCCTCCCCACGCACCTCCAGACCATCACCTCACTTCTGGAATTCCGAAAGGCCCTCAAGACCTGGCTGTACAAATAAGCCTTCGGGACCTGGATACCCTATTGGGTGATTAGCTGCACTTTATAAATCCTGACTGATTTATCTCCAGGCAGTTAGTGCGGCAGTGCATGCTGCAGTCCTACGTCCAGCAGAGGGCACCTGTTTGCTTTGTAAACACAAGCTTATTGTGCATTTGGTGTTATTCCTCACAACAATCAACGCAGTTGTTTCCACAGATGAAATGTGAGGAGCACCATGCTGACAGCATCCTTATTCATCTACTGGGAAACACACTAAACCCGCTATAAATTTAACACCGCCCATCCCCAGTAGGCTGACATCAAAAGGGAAAAGATTCCCTCTTTAAAAGCAGCATTTTTTCTTCTTACGCCCTGCACTAGAGTCAGTAGAATTTGGTGAATTAAGACACTGACCTGGGAGAAATACCCCTTAAATTAAATTGAATGCTGTGTCCTGGGTTTCCCCTATTAAGCAGTTTGTCTTTTTTCTATTCGCTAGTTGCCCATCAATTAATAAGTGGATTATGCAGGCCTTTGAAGAGCCAGAAAAAGAGGAGACAGCCATGTTTGACTTGCCTTGGGGTGATGATTTCTTTCAGGCAGGTGATGCCTCAATTTGTAAGGCAGTGGAAATTGTGATGGCCCCCATAGAAAAGAAATTAGTGCTATGATTGGGAAATTCCCTCCTAAGAAAGGAAGACCAAGGGGTTTATCTCAATGCATCTGCTAAACTGAGAATGTCATTTATGGCACAGGATGTTCCCGTAAGGGACCAGGGTTCTGAAAAACTTTGTGAACACATATGAAATTTCTTCCCTTCCACTCGTCCCAATAAAGAAGATCAGGAGATGGAGGTGATTCCCCCTGCTGATTTGGGTAGGGATAATAAACATGAAAGACCTTGACTTTCTTCCCCTACTCTTCCTTCTTTATAGGGAAACCTTGACACTGATGCTCAGCCTTACTTATTTGACATGTTAAATTTGGATGATATTTTTCATCCTCGCTACCCAGAATAGAGCCCAGGGAGAAGGTAGCTGCTTAAGTAGCGGGGAGATTGTGTAAACTGATAGGCAAAAAGGTTTGCAATTGCCTTAGGGCTGAATGCCCATGTCCCTCTTTGGATGGAAAGGCGTCACTTACCCTGAAATTGATGCTTGTATGGACACCCTTTTAGACAATTATATTAGTGACCCAATGAAATGCACTGAACTTTCTTGGCAGTCTTTCCAAGATGAACGTCTTGCAAGAAGAAACAATGGTTCACACAGGCCTCGGTTCCAATAAAACAGTAACCACTCTATATTAAAGAGTTTTGTAAAGGTCTTACCCAGGCAACTAAGGAACAGGCAGGTAATCAATACTGTATAGCAATTCATTTATTACTTGCATACTTTCATAGTTTTAATCTTAATTTAAAAACATTACCCAGGTTCTCAAAACTGTTGGGGGTTACCCTTGTTCTTAATACAAGATAAACATCTTGACATTATAGGTCCCCTAACAAAACTCCTGGATATGGCTGAAGAAGCTAAAGAATCAGGCTCTCTAATACCTCCTGACGTCCTCTTGGGTTTGGCTCAAAGGGCAATAATATTCTTATGTAACATACCCTCTCTACCAAATGTGCAGTTCACTTTTTATCAAAGTGGATCCTAAGTTAGAAGATCTCTCCACTTCTGAGGCTGGTCCAGTAGCCCAAGGGCAGGCCTAGAAAAATCATAAAAATTTTACTAGACCTACAGGTCGAGTAACTTGAATAATCTACTTGACCTAAATGTAATGTACTTGACCCGTAAATGGGTCTCAAATTGTGTGATTCAAGGCAAATATTTTATTTTATAGTAACCTTTTTCTTCATTCTCACATATGAGTGCACCTTCAAGTATGTGAGTTCAGCATTTCTGCTGTACAAAACAAACCTCTTTTGCTTGATTAAATAGACTAATTAGAATAAACATTTGCTCCATGTATAATAAGAATCTAGCCCACATGTAGGGTACACATGATCCATTACTTGCCTCTTAGTTTACTAACCGCATTGCCATAAGGGCAAGAGTGTTTCTTAGTTTATGTTTAAACACTCACTTTTAATAAATATATTCATAAAGCATGTCATTTACAAACAGTAAATTTCCAAGAAATGTTCAAAAACCTTCTGAATAATTTGTAGCTCACTGATAATACACTATTGTTTTAACAATAATCTGTAAAAAATGGGTTTCAGAAAACATATTTATCATTTGCACCTCACCAAGTAACTTATTCTGATTTGTTTTCATCCTATTACAATATTTTTTAATCACAGAGAAGTAAAAAAAATGGGCTTTCACAGCTACTGTACTAGATGTTGAAATGTCTGTACAGTTGACTTAGTTATTTAAATGTGTGTTACGAAAAACCTGACACCCTACATCCTTTCATTTCACACACTTTGTATAGCAGGTCAGACAGTTCACCTTACAAAATCCTGGAACTCTGCATTCAGAAGGAAAAATAATTTCAAGAAGACAAACTGACTTTTGATCTCTGTCTCTGAACGCAGAGCAAATGTGACAAGGAAAGAAAACTTAAAGGTGTCTTGATTGCTTTTCCACATTCTGACCAAGCACATCACCTGATCGTTGTCAACTCGCCAGAAGGGGCGAGTACGTCCTAAAATAACCATGACCTAATAAAATATGACTTGCCATAGTGAGTGGGCGAGTAGATTTTTCGAGGCCTGAAGGGGGTCTCTTTGGGGATCCATTTATTATTAGTGAAATTGTTGCCCAGATTTACTTACTTAAAAATGGCCTAAGCATCTAGAATTTTTTCCCAAAGGTTTATGCTGGGGTAGGTTGTGGCAGGGTGCACTTGACCGTGAGTTTTACTCACCAAGTACCTTACTGAGAACAGGTAGCCAGGCTTGGCCAATGGCAAGATGCTTCTGGTTTTGGAGGTTTTTCCCCTCCAGAGGATTCCGGTGGCAGCGGTGGCTACTTTCATAATGGGGGTGGCAGGATGGGGGTATAATAAAATAAGATTTAAAAAAACACTTACCTTTTATGTCGGGAGAGACTGTTCCATATATCCTTCCTCCTCTTTTCATCCCCAACTCCCGGAAGCACACAGGCTCCCCTCCAATCACGATTCTACTGTCACGATCATGACAGCAACGTCGTGATTGGTCTGAGTGGCCTGCTTCCTCGCACAGACAGGAAGTGGGGCCTGGTCAGGGTGACCAGATTTTAAAAACAAAAAAAACGGGACAGGTTAGACATAAAAGTAGGTCTAAAGCCTTTAGTCTCACTTTTATATCTGGCCTGTCCTGTAAAACAGCGCACGCAAGAGCAGGCAGCAGAAGTATTTAAGACTCTAGAAGTGTATGTGAAAGGAGAGCATACCTTTAATTTCTGATGGCAGGTTGACCCGACCTTTGTCCCAGAAAACGGACATTTATTTCAAGTTAACAAAAGCATTTGCAGGTTGACCTGACCTCTGCCCCAAAAACTGGGACATTTATTTAAAATTAACAAAAGTGTTGGGGCACCAGGACAGTCCTCTGAAAACCGGGACTGCCTGGGGAAATCCGGGATGTGTGGTCACCCTAGGCCCAGTGCGCTTTCCCCTCCCAGCTGTATAAATGCTGAGTGTGTATGACTGTTTGTCTGGCCAAATGGTCATGCGCACTTATGGTGCACTCACCACGCCTCCCCCAGCCCATCCCCGTCCCGTCCTAATCTGGCTCCCTAAAGAAAAATAAAATGATAATAACGTTGTGTTATTATCATTTTATTTTTCCTTTTTCTTCACTGCATAAAGCAGTAGGGCGACGTTCCTCTGCTTTAGCTGAGGAGCCGCCGCTGGACAGAGGCCATTTCCGTGGAGGATCTTCTGGATCGGCTTCCTCAGGTGAGACGTACTCATCCCAAATTAAGAGTGGGGGGCAGACTGGCAGATTCTTTACACATATGGCGGTCTCTTCCAACAGGTGCACGGGGTCTTTAAACAGTTCAGGTTTTTCGGGTACAAGTCTTAGGAACTCCAGTTCACACTTCTTGTCTCCTGAATTTTGTCTGGACTGGAGGCGTGGATTATGCTATTCTTCCTATCCTTTATTTTAACTCCAGGAGCTTCAACATTGTATAAAGATTACGCTCCTTCCAAACAACCACCAGTAAATGAAGAATAAACAACTTTAGCCAAACCGAGCAGGTAATGCCCATAACAATCCTTGTCTGTCCTTTATGATTCTGCATTCTTTCCTCCTCCAGCAGCGACCAGACAAGTCTCCTATTTTTCAATAATGTGCTAGTGTTTTATGGGATGTGACTGTTTTCCTTTCACCATGTTATGTTTGTACCCACAGGTCTGCCATAACTTTTTGTTTCGTGGGATCACACTTCAGCGCTTATCCGAGGTGCCAGAGTTAATGACGGGACCGCAGTAGAGAGGTGTTGATATCCAACCACTAGAAGGTGCTCCAAGGATAGCAATCACCCTAGCGCTGCTGCGGAGCATCGGCGTTGGGTATTTCTCCCGTCCGGACTCGAAGCCTCTACGGGCCCGCGGGGGTCTGTGTGTAATATTTAGCAGTGCAACGCCCTACAAGATTGGGTCAGTACTCCGTCCTAATTACTCGTTGGATCATTTTTTCCCTTGGCCTAATACCTTATTTTGCTTTGCGCCGCGGAGCAAGGGTCAAGTCTAAAACTACCTGTTATAATACATGCAGGGTGTTACTGACCCTGGGCTTGACCCACATAGCGTCTTCTAGACACGCCAAGTTCAAGCGTCATTTCTTCTCTACTGGTGTAGGGTTTCAACTTCTTTTTCATTATGCTGGAGATGGACAGAGACTGTGTGGAGAAGGAGTCAGTATCCATCCTGCCAGTTATGTTGCAGCGTGGACTGGTCCAAATTGGAGGGGATCCTCCCCAGTTCATGCTGGGTTTACCCCTGCGTGAGGGTTAAAAGTGGTGTGAGCCCCTGATGTAAGGGGCGAGGCAATAAAGGTGACTGTGGCTTTTTGCGCCGACAGTCCGAAACCCAGCTTGTTGCCCTGTCGTTATTCTAGTGCATTTCCCGCGCCTACCATAGGGCGGGAAATACAACAAATTGGTCGACGAGGGTTGGTGGCCTCACCCTGCATCTGTGTACGGTGTGTCCTCGTGGCTGTCACGGCTGAGGGTGTACCTGATTACATGCCTCACAAACGCCGCATTGCAGCACTACGGACGGCCCTGCTGGACGCTATCTCCAGCGCGTTTTGGCCTCTGTGTTTGCTGGCCTGGAGGCTCGTCGACCTGCTTAAGGGGCTGGGTGCGCTCAGCTGAAAGAGTGCTGACCCCGCCTCCATCGTGCTCCACGTGCTGTGAGGAGGCACGTTTTTTCTGTCCTGGGCCTCAACACAGCTGCCGCGACTACGGCAGCATTGTGTGCTGAACAGTGCTGGGGATCTCCTGTCTATCAGAGGGAAGGCTCAGGCTGAGCTGCTGTTTCCCCACCAGGCACCAAGAGGGGTGGGCACATCAAGGAGCAACAGAACCATCGTTTGTGGCATAAAAGGACACTTTCCCACCAGACAACTCCACCTACCACTTACCCTGCTGTGGATCTCCAGGGAGGCTCCTGCCCATCACTGGTAGCGCACAAGGACATCACTTCACAGGTGAGCAGAATAACAGGTGCCGGACAAACCACTAGGATGGGCGCAGTCATTGCCTGTGCTGCATAATGTCGTCCATACCAACGCTGGAACCCTTCATAATTGACAGCCCAAAGTCAGCCCAGGCAGCTAAGTGGAAAGAATGGGTGGAGATACTGGAAACGTACTTTGCAGCCGTCGCCCTGGACATTGACCGACGCCGTCCCATGCTCTTACATCTGGGAGAGGCGGCCATACACAAGATCAGTTAGTCCATCACAGAAGAAGGGCCACCTATCACGTACCAGTCGCTAAAGAGAGCCCTCACAGACCATTTTGAGCCGAAAGCCAACCCAGATTAAGAAAGTTCCTTCTATGTCAGGCTCAACAACTTCCTGAGGAGTCGGTAGACACCTTCTACAAGAGACTTCGGGAATCGGCAAGCAACTGTACCCTGCCAGATGCGGAGGACGAGATTCGGGCCCAATTTATAAAAGGCTGTCACTCGGTCATGCTGAGGGAGAACATTTTACAAGTCCAGGGAATGTCCATGGCCAATATGATCACACTGGGGAGATCCAAGGAGTTATCAAAGGCTCACACAGCTCATGTAGAGCAGCCCTGAAAAAACTGGTAAAGACTGAACCAGTGAACGCGGTCACCACGGCCCTTGCGGATTGAAAGAAGTCATGCATGAAGTCAAGTGCAGCAACACGAGCATGCTAAATGTGCGGAGGGTCTTACCCCCATCAAGGACAGTGCCCTGCCCAGGGGAAACGGTGTACAAATTGTAACAAACCAAACCACTTCACCAAGATGTGCAGATCCGCTTCCTCCAAGAAGTCAAATCAACCTAAGACAGTGCAGGCGGCACAAATTCATACATCTGATGGAGCTGATAGGGATATGGATGACGATGAATCAGGAGTCATACACGTAACACATGCTATGCAACCGGGAGGCAGTCCTAGGAAATGCATCCCTAAATGCAGCATAGTGGTGGGAGGCAAGCCAGTGGTGGTGCTAATAGACACAGGAGCCTCCAACATTATGGCTCTCCGGGTGATGAAGAACTTCAACTTAAACCGACACTCTGCACCACCACCACCAAAGTCTTCGCATTTGGGTCATCCATTCCACTTCCTCTGGCAGGAGTGTTCACAACTGACATTGAGCACGAGGCTCAAACAGTTAGCACTAACATCTATGTCACCAAGACCGGGTCAGGCATGCTGTTGAGCTGCCGGACAGCAGAGCAGCTGGGTCTGGTGTCGTTCACATTCAGCGTACATCAAGAAAACATTGAAGGGTCGATAGCTGAATATGCTAAGCTGTTCAATGGAATTGGGTGTCTGAAAGAAAGACTGATAAGTCTTCACACTGACAAATCCATACAGCCAGTGGCCTTGAAACACCGCAGGGTCGCTTTCCATCTGCGCCCCAAAGTGGAGGAGGAGTTGCGAAAACTGGAAACAGCTGGCATCATTGAGAGAGCAGAGGGACCCAGTCCTTGGGTCTCGTCGATTGTAGTTACCCGAAAGCCCAAACAGCCCGGGGAAGTGAGAATTTGCGAAGATATGAGGCTACCCAATGCAGCCATCCGTCGTGAACGTCACCCAACACCAACCATTGATGATATTTTGGCCGAAGTGAGTGCATCGAGGTGGTTCTCAAAGATGTACCTGAGGGCAGGCTATCATCAACTCATGCTTGACCCTGAGTCCCAAGCAATAACCACACTTTCAGGTGTCTGTAGCTTTCTTGGTATGGTCATGTACTGTGGCAGATTCATCCAGAATCTGGCATCTATCACGGCTCCTCTCCGCAAACTAACAAAGACCAACCACCCTGGGAGTGGGGATCTGCCCAGGAAGATGCATTCTGTGCCACCAAGAATGCGCTGTCAGCTCAAACCACGTTGAGGTACTTCGATCCGGCCAAAGAGTCTGAACTGGCGGTGGATGCAAGCCCAGTGAGGCTGGGTGCCATTCTGTCTCAACGTGGTGAATAAGGGGAGTGGGTCCTGGTGGCTTACGGCAGCAGTTCCGTAAGGGAGACAGAACAAAGATATTCCCACATTAAAAAAGAGGGCATTGCGGTCCACTGGGGCTGTTGCCATTTTCACCTCTATCTATACGGCCAGACGTTCACGGTGGTGAAAGACCACAAACCCCTTGTTCCGCTTTTCAACAGACCCTCTTCCACTTCTCCTCAGACAGAAAAGTGGATTCTTCAACTACAAGACTATCAATTCACGGTGATCTATCGCCCAGGGCCCCAAAACCCTGCGGACTACCTGTCGAGACATGCCAGACCCGCTTCAGCACAAGAGGAGGATGAGGCAGAAGCTGTGGAAGAATATGTTCGGCTGGTGGTCGATAGTTCCAGACCATTACCAGTGTCCATGCAGGAGTTCATGGAGGCCGGCCAAGAGGATGAATGTCTCCAACTTGCCATAAGAGCCGTTCACACAGGGAGGTGGCATGAAATGACACAATCTATCCAGGCGGACGGAAGAGGCAGGACACAACCTGGCCGCCCTGCATCAGGTCCGGCATGAGCTGCCGGTATCACCAGAGGGATGTCTGCCAAGGGGGCTGCTACCGGTGGTTCCCCGGTCCTTGCAATCCCGCATAGCGGATTTGGCTCATGCCCATCATCAAGGAGTAGTCAAGATGAAAGCCAGACTTCATTGTAAATTGTGGTTCCCAGGACTGGATCACCACGTGGAGAGAGTGGTGCACCTTTGTCACATCTGTCAGGTTGTAGGGCCATCCAAGCCTCCAGCACCTATAATCACTGAACCAATTCCATCCAGGCCGTGGAAGCGGGAAAGTTCCGACTTGGGTATTTTGCATGACGACCGGCACACGCTGGTAGTCATTGATGACTTTTCCAAATATCCTGAAGTGGAAATACTGGACACGACCACGGCTGGGCAGGCCATCCCTCGTCTGGAAAATGTCATGGCCACTCATGGTCTCATTCAGGAACTCAGAACGGACAATGGCCCGCCTTTTTCTAGTCAGGAATTTGCAGAATACCTCGCGAGGCATGATTTTGTCCATAGGAAAATTACACCTTGCTGGCCTCAGGCCAATGGTGAGGCCGAACACTCCATGCAAATCCTAAATAAAGTATTGAGGATAGCGGTGGCTAACACCCACAATGCTGACTGTGCTTTGTACGCATTCCTAAGAGTATAAACTCACCCTGCATACTACCACAAAGATATCCCCTAGTGCTCTGTGTATGAACAGAAGACACCATTCTGCAACGTGAGGTATCCACAGCCCTGCAGGAGTGAAAGATTGCGCCACCGTAAAGCTGTCAATGACCGAGTGTCAAGGAGGAGACGAGTGAGATCAGTACCTCTGCAAGTGGGTGACCAGGTGTTGGTTCAGAATAGACATCCCGGTGGGAAGTTTAGACTCCCGTTTGAGATGACACTGTGGACAGTGGCAAGGATAAAAGGCACCCTGGTCACTGCCCAAAAAAGCCACGAGTCGGTGACTCACAATGTATCGTTCTTCAAACAGTACTGATCTGCCACTACAGCTACAGATGTTTTGCCACCACCCACTGACTCTGATGGCTTAGAGTCGGGGGAAAGTTGCCTCAGCACCTCGGAGCTGGAGATCACTACACCTCGAGGCGAGTGTCTAGAAAAAAATGGGGGCCTTCAAGGTGGATGCAAGGGTGATCGTCAGCCAGAGGGATCAGGACTAGATGGTACAGCCGAGACTGTGGTGAGTGCTCCTCTACGGGCTGGGACTGAGATACCCTCTCTGGCCTGGAGCATTACCGTCCAGTAAGCTACAAAACTTCATACTGACTTAATTAGGAGGTGTGCAGAACCTTTTGCAGGGATACAGAGATGCAGGGGAAGTTGTGAAGACATGTTTGATATGCTGGGCTCATTGTAGATGTTTTAGTTCTGGTTTTCAACGGTTTTGGGTGTTCTTCATTTTTTCCTTATTTCTGTTTGGCGTAAAGAAGGAATGTTATGCTGCAGCATGGACTGGCCCAAATAGGGGGGAATCCTCCCCAGTCCATACTGCGTTTACCCCTGTGTGTGGGTTAAAAGTGGTGTGAGCCCCTGACATAGGGGGCGAGACAATAAAGGTGACTGCGGCGTTTAACGCCGACAGTCCGAAACCCAGCTTGGTGTCCTGTAGTTATTCTAAGGCATTTCCCGCACCTACCATAGTGCGGGAAATACAACACTGCCCTTGGATGATGAGTTTTGGGAAGCGTTTGATGCTTCCATCCATCAGGAAGTTGCCTTTGCTATTGAACCCCTTGAAAGATGTCTCATGCGATTGGCATATACTGTCCCTCACCTACGGGGTTCCCTTCAGCCGGAGGCCCAGGATGCTCCTACCCCACCTCATCCTCCAGCAATGCGCAAGCAGCAGACAGGGGTGGACCTTGACAGGTTCAAGAAAGCCTTTTTGTCCTACTCCTTTCTTAATGTTGGAGACAGGGTCCCATGGCAAATTCAGGGTTCCCCCGCAAAGCTCCATCCGCTTCCCGGGTTCTCCAGAAGGGGAAAATTACGATTCCTATGTGGACTCTAATGATGAGGCAGGCCTTTCTAGACCTTGTTGTCCCACTCCGTTTTCCGGCTTCAAGATTCCTCCACTGGCATCCCAGGAAGAGGGAGCTTCGGCCTCTGATATGCTGGATCTGGAGGATTTTTTTCACCCTTGCTCGCCGAGTGGGAGCCACCCGACAAGGTGGCCAAATATGTGGCTTGCAGACTACATACCACTTGGAAAAAGAGATGTGAGTGCGCCTTAGGGTGGAATGCCCACACCCATTGTTGGCCAGGAAGGTCATCCTTACCCTGGAGAAAACTCTAGCATGGCTCCTTTTTTGGCCAAATATATTTATGATCCAAAGAAAGGTATTGATAGATCCTGCTGCTTTTGCCGGGATACACTCCTGGGTGTCATTGGGCCACTCACAAAGATCTTAGAAATGGCAGAGGAGGAGAAACAGGCTTTTGCTCTTATCTCTCCTGAGCGCTTGTCAGGCTGGGCCCATCAGGCAGTGAATGTCTCAGAAAATGCTAACTGTGCCCAATGGTCAGAGAAATGCTGCTCCCTTCTAATCAAAGTGGATCTCAGGTTGTGGCATTTGGCCTCTTTGGAGGCTGGCGCGGTGGCACAAGGGGCCTTGTTTGGAGGAAATTTCTCTACACCTTTTACTTCCCTTTATGAAGCCCAGACTTCCACAAAGAACATTTTCTACTTTAAGTGTAAGGAAATGCCTCTTTTTGCATGTTCACACCCACATTTATTTAACTGATGCTGCTGGTTTTTCGACTTGGAGAGTACCGAGGCCTGTGAACCAGCCCTCAGTGCCAGTGTCTTAACCCACACAAATTACATGTTGAATTGGATACATCCAATTGGTAAGGCCTGACTTACTTATAGGTCCCTAGTATATGGTCCCCAGGGCATGTAAGACAGAGTGTCCACTCAGGGCTCCAGCACTGTTTGTGCCAACCTTCATATGACAAAGTACAAAATGGCTCCCAGTCCGCCACTGCAGACTGGAAGGGCAGTGCTTGCACTGCCAGTTTGACTTTGATATTCAAAACTATGGCAAAGCCATCCTATCCCTTAAAGTTATATGTAAGTAACAATTTGTCTTTCCTGAATGTTCTGCACTTCATTGTCATTGGCTTTTGGTATTCAAGCAAATTGTTGATCTTGAGACATTAAGGATGTACAATTTTCTTGTGGTAATGGACTTTTGATTCCTGATTGCGAATAATGTACCTTTTATTATCTTACTTCACGTTCTAAAAATGGCAAGATGGAGTAAATATACTTGATCCAAGAGCTACTGTCGCATGAAGAAATAGGGAGGACAGAGGATAGATAAGGATTGTTATGAGCATTACCTGCTCTCATTGGCTGAAGTTGTTTTCACTTCCTTTCCTGGTGGTTTTTGGGAAAGATAGTTGTTGGAAATTGCCATTTTTGCAGGGTTATCCCCCAAATTCTTGCCTCTGACCTCCTATTTTTGACTGTGTGCTGCATTTCATTTTTGCTGGCTTTAGGACTCTGGGCACTTTACCACTGCTGACCAGTGCTAAAGTGAACGTGCTCTTTGTCTAAATGGTATTGGTGATTGTTGTATCCATGATTGGCATATCTGATTTACTAGTAAGTCTCTAGTTTAGTGCGCCATGTGTGCCCAGGGCCTGTAAATCAAATGCTGCTGCAGCAATGATTGTGCCACCCACAAAAGTAGCCCTGCAAACATGAAACTGGCCTAGCATTGCAGTGCCTGTGCGTGCAGTTTTAAACTGCCATGTTGATCTGGCAAGTGCAGCCACTTGCCTGGCCAAACCTTCACTTTTACTACATTTATATCATCCCTAAGGTAGGCCCAAGGTAGCCCCATGTGCAGGGGGCAGTGTATTTAAAAGGTAGGACATGTGCTGGTGTGTTTTACACGTCTCAATAGTGAAATACTGCTCAGCTCAGTTTTCACTATTGCAAGGACTACCTCTCCCGGAGGGTAACGTGGGGATTGCCTTATAATGTCTTTTTGGTGAAGTTGTTTTTTGAACTGTGATTTTGTAAATGCCATTTTTAGAAAGTAGGCATTTTCTTGCTTAACCATTCTGTCCCTCTGTCTGTCTGCTGAATAAAAATCTTGATCAGGTTGACAGTTGGGCTGTTTGTGTATTCACTCTAGATAGTCACACAAAGGGAGCTGAGGTGTGCCCTGCATACCCTGATGGGTCTTCCTGAGCTAGAGTGGTGGGAGAAGCTGACATTTGCACCTGAATAGGGTTGCGCCAGTCCTTACACAAAGCAGTCTCCAACCCCCTGGAGTGTGTCTGGAGCCAAAGTAGGAAAGGCAGGGTCTTGTGCACTACAAAGACTTTTCTTTGAAGTTTGCATAATTCAAAGGCAGAAATGGGTATAAGTACTGGACCTCTGACCCTTGGACTGAGGACATTCTGCCAGGAAGAAGAGTTGAATGCTGTAGGAGGGACTGCCACTCTGATGGTTGCTTTGCTCTGCTGGCCTGCTGCTTCTGTCCTGAGAGTGAAAGGGGTGGACGTTACTTTTTACATCCTGTTCCACAGGTTCTCCAAGGGCTTGGACTGATCTTGCCTCCTGTTGAGAAGTCTCAAGGACATCAAAGCACCTGGGTTCTCTTGCTGAGAGTCCTGACTTGCCAAGTGGTGCCAAATCCAGTTTCTGGGTCCTTGGAAGTGTGTTCTAGTGTAACCAAGACGAAACAAGCACATCAACTCCAGAGCATTTTGGAAACCAGTCCTGCTGTCCAACTCCGCACCGCAGCCTGTACTGGAGCTGTGGTTCCCACGGAGTGCAACGGCTGCAACCGATGTTGCAGCGCCTTCGACGTCCCACCACAGCACAAATTCCAAGTACTGTGTCACGACGTCCATGACACCCGACTAACTCCACTGCAGCACCTATGGCCCCATGGTGTGATGGCATCAACCTCGCCTTGTCTTTCGGAACTGACTTTGCATCACCTCCCCTGCAACCGTAAAGAACTGACACCTCACCTCACCTAGCAGTAAGGAACTGTTGCATTACCACCCCCAGCAGCAGTAAGTAACCAACACTACACCGGCTCTAGCGAGGCCTGACTTCCCCGACTCCATGCAACGTCTTTGTTTCCTAGTTTTTCAAGGTACTGTACCAGGAGTCCATGCGACTCTGTGACCAGCCTGCACTCCCTTGTGAGTGGCGTCAGAGTTTGGGAATTACTTGGTCAAGACGTTGTGATAGTCCCATTTGGAGCTATTGTGTTTCTAAGCGCTGTACTAAGATTTAATCTTTGAAAATGTGTATCTTTGCATATATATGTTAGATTTTTGTTGTTTTGGTCTTGTTTTACTCAGATAAATATTGGCTATTTTTCTAAACTAGTGTGGAGTACTTTTATAGTGTTTTCAATATTACTGTGAAGAAGAAACATCTCGGCAATGGTCTTACTTATTCTCAGAAAATCAAGAGAGGAGGTGAATTAATGGTTGTCCAACATGGAAGCATGGAATGAAAGAGCTATATTCTGAGACAGCTCAGTTTTCATTATAGAGTTGGATGCCAGCAGAGACAGCTGGGAAGCTTGCTGTTTAAATTGTTCCACAGGCAGAAGATGATCTTCCTTGGAAAAACACTTGCAAATTAATTGCTTGGAGCTACTTGCCATCTCTTTCACAGCAGATCAGTGTTTGACCAATGACAAAGTTCAATCCAAGGTCCTTTTGAAGATGGACAGTGTTGCAGCAGTGCACTATATCAATCATTTTGGGGGGGACAAGATCCAAAACCTTCGCGGACCTGGCCAGGACTGTTGGGGAATTTTGACTGGAAAAAAATAATTCAGTAACTGTGGAAGACCTGCCAGGAAAATCAAACACAGTAGCGGACTGGCAATCTTGTTATGTTCAGGATTCCAGTGCTTGGAAGCTCCACCTGACTATTTTCAAACAAATCCCAATGTGTTTGGGTTGATTCTCAGTCAATCTATTTGCCTCCAGACTGGACCATCAGCTTCCCAGGTATTTCAGCTGGAAACTGGATCAGAACAATATGTTGACTGATGTTTTTTTCTACAGGATTGGTTAAAAGAACAAGAATATGCTTTCCCTCCCTTCTCGATGATAACCCGTCTCTCCGCACAAACAAGTAGACCTGTGTCGGACCTGGTGGTGGTAACTCCAGTTTGGAGATCTCAGGTGTGGTATCAAGTTCTGATGGAACTTTCCTGGGATTTTGCAAATCATTCTACCCCACTGCCCGGGCCTTCTTCAGGATCCCCTAGGGGGCAGGCCACTGCCTAGTATCATATTGCACATTATATCTCATGGCTTAGAGGATTACACGTAACAATGGGAAAACCCTGGCCTTTCGAGGCGAGCCAAGCTCAATTCCTCCTTTACAAAGCATGGGCAGATGGAACAGTAACAAGGTATAAGCATGCATAGTCACAATGGTTACACTGGTGTATGGAAAGAAATGTTGAACCTGTATGGTTAGATATTATCAACATCTTGAATTTTCTTGCAGCTATTGCAGATCACCGAATAGCTTACAGGTCAGTGCACACTTTTCGATTGGCTATTTCAGCAGGACATGTTCCGAATGAAGGTAATCCAGTAGGGGAACATCCTTGGGTAAAACAATTACTTGGAGGTGTTCATCTTTCCCTCCCTCCTGAGCCTAGATATTCTTCCCTCAGGATGTTAACGTGGTTTTAAATATTTTCCTTTCCTGGCTAAGCAATAAATATTTTTCACAGGAGCGATCAGTTAAATTAGTGATGCTTTTTTGCTTTGTCTCCTGCCAGAGGGTTGCAGATGTCAGAGTTCGGCTCAACAGGTAGAGTATTCACTCTGGATGGGGTTAACCTCAACATTTTTGGGAGAGCAAAATGCAATTCTTGAGTGGTATTATATCGAGCTTTTAGAGAAGTACCAAAAGTTTGTGTGGTTCAATGTCATAAAGCCTACAAGACCATGACAGCAGAATTTCATCCGGTGGGTGGAAATCAGTTGCTACTTTCCATTGGTAAATCACATAAAGCAGTCTCTAGCCGGACTATAGCCAGATGGGTTAGTTGGGTCATACAAGAAGTGGAGAGTGACACTAAAGCTTTTGGGGCGCATTCTACTAAGGAGTCTGTGGCCTTTCAGGCTTTTTCTTTGGGTGCCAGATTCGAAGATACCTTAAATGCAGTAGACGGATTGTCTGGCTCTATGTTTAAGAGATTCTATTTGAAACCAGATTTACATGTTGGTGCACTGGTGATAAATTAGCTGTAAACTAGTATAATCCTCTGACACAGAATGAAAAGTTTCTAGCTATTATTAAAATGCATTTTTAAAGCAAGCAGTTGCAACTGGCAGTCTGCAAAGGCTCAAATGGGTAACACTTTAAAAACATAAGAACAATGTTCAGGTCCCATTGTGGCATTATAAATGGCAAAGCAGAAACATGTTCAAACACCTCATAACTATAGGCACCTTGAAGTAGAGCAGTTGATCAGGGAAACATAGAAAGGATAATATGAAGCCCTTTACTGTGCCTAGTGTACACCTTTGTTGATCCAACAAACATAGTGAGACTTAAGATGTCAGATAAGTGGGCATGTACAGGGTCTACTGAGTTGCCTGTGCACCACTTCACAAATCCACTCTCTACAGGTACATAGGACAACATCCCACACTTTAGGAGGCAAAGAGGAGGTTTTCAAGTTAACCTTTTGTATCTCCAGGCGTGGAGGCTGTAGAGGTTGGCGTACAGAATCTGCACCTGAGAGTACGAGAGGTCACCCCTGTAAGGGAGACGGAGCAGGGGTCCAGGGAGAGGTGCATCGAGGTGTACATATAAAACCCTTTGTGGCCAGTCTAGGGCTGTCAAAACAATCGGGGCCAGGTTGAGTAAGATATTCCTCAGGACAAAAGGAATCAAAGGTAAGGGAGGAAAAATGCAGTGAAGTTGAAAGTTCTACTTCAAGTGAAACACACACTCCAGGGCTCCCTATTACAGATACTAGAGGGCACAGAAGGGTGACCTCTAGGCTGAAGATGTATTGGACTACCTCAGAGTGAAGGTGGCACTCGTGGTCAGGAAGATGACATCAGCTGGGACAGTCCAGGCAAACATTCAGTACACCAGCCAGGTGTTTGGTTACCAACCAAATCTGATGATTCTGCACCCAGGACTAGAGCAGCTGAGTTTCCCAGCAGAGAAGATGCAGCCCTACTCCTTCCTACTTGTTGATCTACCAAATCGTAGATGCATTGTCCATTATGATCTGGACAGACTGGCTGCAAAAGGACAAATGGAAGGCCTGGAGCACCAGCTAGATTGTATGTAACTCTAGCAGATTGATTTACAACAGCTTTGCCTCTGGAGACCAGAGGCCTCTGACCCTGAGGTCCTCCAGGTGAGCCCCACAATCTTGAGCGGAAGCACCTGTAATAATGTTGTCACAGTCTTTCGTAGTTGGAATAGCTTTTCTTAATGAGAATGTATTCCATGCTCCACCTCCTCAAATCTGCTGTGTATCTGGACATTGTAATGGAACGTTGAAGATCTCCACAACAGTGGAACCAATGCCTTAAGAGACATCACTGGAGGGCTGTCGTGCCAGGATGCAAGAATGATCACAGAATGCCAAAAGCTAGCATGCGCAAGACCAGCAACACTGGGTCTTGTGATACATTCTAAAACATTGGAATCGTAGCCTGTATCTCCCTTTGTGATCTGTGCAAAAGTAACTCACTCAGAGATAAAATATCTGTTCTTAAAAGTTGTGGCACTGGTGGTGTCAGTTGTGGAGCCAAAGGAGTTAATTGAAGTGCCGGTGGCATCGACTGGAGCGGTTTGCAGAGACTGCTTCATCTGAGGGGATCAATGGCTTAGGCTGGCCCAGCACCAAAGCAAAAGAGCCTCAAAGTATGTTGAGTGGAGGTGACATTCGACATGGCGCTGAGCCGGGGGTAGTAACTAGGGTAGTTGGAGATGGAGCCAGTAAGACTGGTGGTTTGGTAGAAATTGGCACTCCAAAGTGGACCATAGCTTGTCAAAACACATCCAACACTGCGTTGAGGAAGAGAGCTAGATCCAATCCAGGGCAGGGAAATTTGAGGTAAGGCTGACAGGGTTGGAGTTCTGGTGTCAGCACCACAGGCAACAGTGGGTCCAGTGGGTTACATGGAACAGAAGGTGCAGTGACCTCCATGGATGATTCCATGAGCTCCGGTTTCAAGGCGGAGTCCTCCAGAGTGGGGAGGTGTTTTCAAGCCTTGACTTTTAAAGAGCTCTCTCTGAATCATTACATTTTGTATTCCTATGCTTATGCTTGAACAGCTTCAATAAAGGTGGGGTCTTCCAGGCTCCTTGATGTGGGCTTCCCTTTTGTTGGATGTTCATCATGAGCCTAGGCTGTGAACATCTTGGCCTCCCGCTCCTTAGTCGCTCTGGGGTGCATACTTTGGCAGGTACAGCAGGCCTTGGAATTTGGGTCACACCCCAAGTACCAGAGACAGATGTCATGCATGTCTGTGATTTTATCCACCACAGTCCCTGCATGGCTCAAACCCTGACCATTTGGGAGGGTACGCTCTGTACTACACCAGTAATATTTAGGAAAAAATGCTGAAAGCACTGACAGGTTCCCTGAGGAGCACTGAAGCTCTGGATTCATGTTGATAGAGCAGAACACAAGGGAACTGACTTCATTTTGCTGGCAGGGAAACTTTGTGCATTGTGCTCCAGTGACATCTCCGTGGGTTTGCTCTCAGTGTCTCTGTGGAGATGGCTCCCCTACTGGTGTGGCGATCAATTGAAAAGTTTCTGGATTCGTTCATTCTAACACCTGGGATATTCAAAAGGTGAGGAATCTGTAGGTAGAAGTAACCATCGGAACAGATGATAAAGAGTTCCTGGTGAAATTTCTTATCTCTGGTAGACACACTATGTCAACAAATTTACTTGCAACTTTGCTACCAATTTGTGAATGTGTGATAGCAAAGTATTCTGAGGTGAAAAAAGGTTTTGGTGATTTGAGGTCTCAATGACAAATTGCTCAGAACCTTTTGATCTCCCAAATACAGGTTGGTACATCTTTCAACAATTCCTACTTAACACATTTCCATCTCCTCAAAATTCTGGGGCCTGAGGCAATGGCAACACCCATTACTATAAACAACTCAATCTAAACAGCACAAATCCAAAAGCTTTAGCCCCTCAACTTTGTGAGTAATATCTGTGCCTTATTAGTAGGAATTTGGCTGATATCAAGCTTAACTGCCTTGTATCATCTTTAGAAACGATATGGTCACACAAAAAAAACAATTATCATGGTGATGTCTATCTACAAACAGACATAATAATGTTCAGCCAACCTAGAAATGAGATAATTATTTCCATTTTAGCAGCTCTTGAGGCATCCGCAGTGGCACTTAGCACTCAATTAGGCTTAACCTCAAATTGGTAATCCCATTCTCCAAATAAATAGTTACTTTTATGTTAAATCAGTTACTTTTGGTCCACAGGCTCTTTCCTATCACCCACTTGTGTGTATCTTTGTCACCTAGAGGTGGAACTTGAAATTACTTCAATAGTTGTTCATTACAAAGTTTATGGGTGCCAGTACTACAAATGTACGCAAATGACATAGGCAGCATGCCTTTATGTTCATACATATAAACACGGTTACCAGTTCTCGTTCTTTAAAAAAAAAAAAAAAGGAGTCAATTGGTGTGTGTATTCTGACTAACAGCAAAGGAGCGAGTGAGAGAGAGAGAGAGAGGTGTTAACAGGTAAAAGCCTACAGACTAGGAAGAGAAGAGTCACCAATAATGCTATACCTATGTCTTGACTTGTTCCTGTTTCCAATATGGGGCTATACTCGGCAACAGAAAAGAAGCATCATATAGCTCCATTCTTGGCAAACAGGATATGGAGTCTGAGAAGGATGAGGGTTCAAATGGGCTTAAAAGACTGGAACCCCTTCCCTAACTGGAAAAGAGGAGAAGTCTACCTGTACCATTTTAATTGAAAGCAATTTGGATATGACCATGCCAATTTTATTCTCCTGGAAGATGTTGTTTGTCGTAGGATCAAACACATTGTTTCCATTAATGGAGATGCTGATGATATTCTACTGTGCCTCCGGCTTCAGTTTTGAGGACATGAGCCATGATAAATGCCTCATGGATAGACCGATTAACCAATATTCTTCCTGGGAATAGTGTGGTAATAAGAAGGCATAATTGGGAGATCATAGTAGTAAGAGGAGGCTGGGATGAGTAAAGGAGAGATTGAGGAGGGGAGAGTCTGTAGAAAGGGAGTAGGGATATCATAGTAGCACAATTATGTTTGTGATGAGTTAAAGGAGAGATGCATGATGTATAATTTAGTAGGGTTGTTTGGGAGATCATAGTAGTAAACTGAGGTGTAGGGTGTGCCAAGAGGGATAGAGGAGGCAAGAGTCTAGGAAAGGTTATTTTGGAGATCATAGTAGTAGAATGAGGTTTGGAATCAGTCAGAGAGTAGAGATAGAGTATAGATTGAGAGGGGTAAAGTGTGAGACAGAGTAGTGCATTGGAGAGAGTATTGTTTTTAAAAGTTTTTTTCTTTTGTACAGTAGGACTAAAGTAATAAATATATAGATACATGGTTACATAGGAAGGGAATCTATGTACAATTTGACATCTGAAAAGTAAACTCAATCACACTATCAGCCACATGAAATTATTATTATTTTTAATAAAGAGATTTTTGATTTTAAGAAAGCAAGAAAATAAAGATACAAATACATATAACAGAACACCAACTGGTGTTTGCGGACGGTCAGTCCCTAGACCACGTCTGGACATCGTAAGGCAAATCTATACAAAGAATGAATGATAGTCAATAGTTTATATTTCAGCCTCATGAGGGTATCTCCTTCCCAAACGCACCGCTTCTCCGCTAAGAGCCTGCCACATCGTCCCATTTCCCCCACACTTTGATGTATTTGTTTGGGCATCCCCTGGCTTCGTATACCAGCCTCTCACGCTGCGCGCACCAGTCCACTCCACGTCTCAATTTGCTCAAAGCCGGCGCCACTCCGGCCTTCCATTCTGCCATTATGTCTCTCTTATCCACCAAACATGCCACACCCAAGAAAATCTTGTCTGCTCTCCTTAGGCCCAGCTCGCCCATGACCCCCGGCAGAAGTGGTAATGGGGCCACTTCGATATCTTCCCGCAAGGCCTCAGAGACCTCCCCTATGACCGCCCTCCAAATCGTTATCACTGGGCAAGCCCACACCATGTGCAAAAAGACAGCGTCTGGACCGGAGCATCTTGGACAGTTAGATGTGGCTCGGAGGCCCAGTTTATATAATCTAGTGGGAGTGAGCGATGCCATGTGCAGGTATGGGGTCTGAAGCAAACAATTGCGTGGCCATTGTTAAGACCCGAGGGGCCATCAATGCCTCCGCCCAGTCCTCCTCCTCCATTGGTCCCACCCAGTCCTCCCATTTCCGGGGGATCCCCCCACCCCCAGGGGACTGGTAGTGTTGACCAGTAAGGAACGGTATATCTAGGAGACTCCACCCTTGCCTAAATTTCCCATCAACACTTTTCGCCTCCATAGGGCTACATTCAGGGACACAGTCTCCCTCCCGTATGTGCACAGACAAAGCATGGCGAAGCTGAAGGTATTTATGAAATTGTGTCTTGCGTAGCGAGAAGTGTTCCTGGAGCTCCACGAAGGACCTCAGGTGTGTTCCTTCCAAGACATCCCCAAGTGCAGAGATTCCTATGTTGTCCCACCTCTGGAATCCCTCCAGTCCTGTGCATCCGCAAGTAGTCTTCCATGCCAGAGCGGGGTCTGCTGGGTGAGGTTCCCCCACCATCCCGCACCCTTTGGGCCTCACGCCATCCCATTATGATCGCTCATGTCACTTCCGGAACGGTCTTAGGGATTGGGCCACCGTACAAGGCATCAAAAACTCCTTGGTAGCTCAGTGTATGAAGCTCCAATCGGTATGCGGGGTCTGTCCAGCCACCTCCCACCCAGTCATTGATTACGAGCAGATGCATTGCAGTGTAGTAAAGGTGGATGTTGGACATTCCCAAACCCCCATCATAGATGTCCCGTTGGCAGGTGGAGAGGGCCAGTCTAGGACGGTTGCAGTTCCAGAGAAACTGGCACGCCGTTGAGACTATTTCTTTAAACCACGTCTGGTATGGGAAATTTTGTAATAGATAAAGGAGCCTGGGAAGGATCATCATTTTGTAGAGGGCTATTCTCCCTAATAGATTGAGAGGTAGGGACCACCATCTTTGTAAATCGTCCTTGATTTTCCTAGTGAGTGGTGTAACATTAAGTTCCCAAGCTAGTTCCGGAATAAGTGCAATGAACACTGCCAGATATTTAAAACTGTTCCTGCGGATGGGAATGTTGTGTTGCCACTCTATACAGTCTCTTGAAAGGTGCAGAGGGACCAGTAAGGATTTATGGGGGTTTAGCGTAAGGCCTGAGGCCTCTGAGAAGAGGTCAAGGATCTGTAGGATACGCGGGCCGCTTGTGGCAGGGTCAGCGATATAAAGGAGGACATCATCTGCGTAGAGCGCCACGCGGTCCTCCGGTCCCCCAGGCCATGCCCACTCTTTGATCAAAGGGTCCTCACGCAGCAACTTCGCCAATGGTTCAATTACAAGTGCAAAGAGCAGCGGAGACAGCGGGCATCCCTGGCGAGTACCTCGGCTGATCGGGAAAGGATCAGAGACCACACCATTTACCGGTACCCTAGCAGTTGGATTTGAATAGAGAAGTCTCATGAGACCGCGGAATTTGGGCCCAAGTCCATAGCTCTGCAACACGCGGTTGAGGTAAGACCAGTCCACTGTATCAAAGGCTTTTTCGAAATCAAGTAGGAGCAAAGCCAGGGGGGACCGAGTCAGTGCACCACGGTGCGCTAGGGCCAAGTGCAAGCGTCTAATACAGTGCCTAGTGCTGCGGGAGGTCATGAAGCCGCACTGGGCGGGGTGTACCAACGATGGGAGCGCTTTTTTCAGCCTGGCGGCAAGAATCGAGGACATCACCTTGATTTCAGTATTCAGGAGGGAGATGGGCCTATATGTTGAGCAGCTCTGGGACGGGGGTTGAGTCTTAGGGATCACCACAATTGTGGCTTGATCAACCCCTGTGGTGAAACGTCCACATCTTTCTGCCTCTTTGTACATATCCAGCAGGTGGGAGCCCAGAATATCACCACATTTACCGCAGCGTTCTGCTGGGAACCCATCCGGGCCCGGAGTCTTACTGGAGGATAGGTTAGCTACCGCCTCAGTGATTTCTGCCAGGCTGATAGCCTCGTCTAGGTGTTCTTATCGCCTGGGAAACTCTAGGTTTCGTCTAAGAGGGGGGGATTCCTTCTCCGCCTGCGGCCTGGGGCGCTCTGCGTACAGTCATGCGTAGTAAGAGGCGAAACTTTGTGCAATTTCAATGGGCGTCTTAGAAAGGGATCCCGAGTCGTCTACTATTTCGGGGATAACCCTGTCGGCAAGGGGTCTTTTGGCCAGCCAATGTAAGAGCTTCCCGTTTTTATCTCCCAACCATACACACAGGTGGCCGACGCCCTCCAGATGTGTTTTGCGGACTCCAGCACAAAGTGTTTAATCTCCTCTTGCACCCCGAATAGCTGCCTCAGGCAAGACGCCGAAGCAGAGTTCGTGTATGAGCATTCCAATCGCAGTGCGCGAGCTTCCAACTCGGACACTCTGAGGTTGCGGGCATGCTCAAGAACGCGAAGGAGGTGTTTGCCATGTCCTCTGAGGGTGGCCTTACATGCGGCCCAAACAGTGCCCGGAGACCGGACCGAACCCACGTTTTGTTCAAAATATTGTGTAAGGTGATCTCTGACCGCTAGAGTACAGTCACCATCTTGCAAGTACCAAGCATTCAGGTGCCCAACAGGGTGCCGAGAAGGATCAGTGCCGCCTATTCAGATTTGAAATGGTGTGTGGTCAGAGACCCCGTGGGGCAGGATGTCTGCCCCTGTGACACTGACAATGTCCAGCGCCGGCATGAAAACTAGGTGAATACGAGCGTGCGTTGCGTGGCCTGCCGAGGTGTGGGTATACCGCCGCGTCCTAGGATGCCAGGATCTCCACACCTCCCACAGGCCGAGACTCTCTGCCCAGCCCCTCAGGGTTGAGGCCCGACCGGACCTGGTGGTAGTAACATTTCCGGATACATCTAGTCTGGGGTCTAGGATGGCGTTAAAGTCTCCCCCTATTAGTGTAGCTCCGTTAGGGAGTCTGGCCAGAACCTGGCGGAGCGAATGTAGGAAGGCGTCGAACCTGGTCGGGGGGGCATACACACATACGAGGCTGATGTGGAGCGACCCGGATCCCATAACATATCTACCCTGTGCATCAGACTGTGAGGCTGTGATTACCATGGGCAGTGATCGATGGAGAAGAATGGCCACACCCCTGGAGCCCTTGGAGAAACCTGAGTGGTAAACTTTATCGTACCCCTCCCCCCCTTGCGAGCATGGGACATTTAGTCCCAAGGAGATGTGTTTCTTGTAGTAGGACCACTGGGGGGGGCATATCTGCGAAGAGCACTGTACACTGCAGACCTCTTGATTTTATCTAAGAGGCCATTCACATTCCATGCGTAGAAATGTTGAGTACCCGTCAATGGGCACCAGGGCGACCGTCCTAAACAATGAAACAAAAACCCCAAACGGGAAAGGAAACTTACAAATACCATCCCAACTAAGTCACTAAAGAAGTTTTCACCCCCCAAACACCCCCCTCCCCATACTTCTACCCAGGAAGCATCTGTCTCCCAACTACCCAACAAAAGTGAAAACAGAATAGCCAGCTGAACTGTCGTTGGAGTGGAGTGGAGTGGTGGACCCCTCCATGCAAATCGGATCTTATACAATCGAACAGAAGTCAAGGTGTGAAAGAAAAAAAGAAGGAAAAATAGTAGGTTTTAGCCGCGGACAGGGGCAGTCGTTTGTCCATAAATGAGGTTGAGTATCTTGTGTCAACCAATCGTCGGGGGCTGGCTCAAGCAGTCGCCGTCTGTTGCCTGTACTGGGTCCTGGGCTCCCTGGGCCCCCCCAGGGACCCCACTCGCCTCTGGTCCAGAGCCTCGACCCTCGCCTTTTCCTTTAGGGTCTCCAGGGTCCCTCAACCCCCGTGTCTAGAACGGGTACATCTCTGACCCCTCCACTGTCCCGCTCGGGGGGGCAGACCACCCCTGGGGGAGCCCCCAGCCGGCCCGGCGGGGCCTCTCCGTGGCCCGACACCCTCCTCAGTCAGCCAGTCCCACGCCTCCTCCAGGGAATTCAAAGAAGTAGGACTTTCCGGCCATCAAGGCCTTTAAACGCGCCGGGAAGAGGAGCATGTAAGAAAGTTGCATGGCCCTAAGTTTTTGTTTTACGAGTTCATATGATCGGCGCCGGGTCTGAACTTCTCGAGTGTAGTCTGGTAATATTAAGATTTTATTGTTCTCCCAGTGGAGGTCGACCGTGTTTCTGGCCTCTCTAAGGATGCTGTCCCGGTCTTTAAAGTTTAGAAAACGCGCTATCATCGGTCTCCTGGGACCATCGGGGGGGGCGTGGCGCCAGAGCCCTGTGGGCGCGCTCAATTGCGAACAAGGATGAGAGGGCCTGGGTTGGCATCCATGACTTAATCCACTGCTCCAAAAATTCAGAGGCCTTATTCTCCTCCGCTCCCTCTGGAAATCCTATAATGCGCAGGTTATTACGCCTGGAGCGATTCTCTGCTTCTTCGGTGCATCGGTGAAGTTCACCTGTTCGGGTCTGCAACTGGGCCACCTTGGTTCTGAGGTCGGCCAACTCATCTTCAGCCTGTGAGACTCAGCCCTCCATATCCTCTCTTACCTCCCCTATTTTAGTCCCTACGGCAAGTTGCAAGGATTGGATCGCTTGAAGGATGGCGTTTACCCCGACTGGTGCAGGGCCCCCGGAGATCGTGTCTCCATCACTCCGAGAGGCAGCCGGAGTAGTGAACTGGTCGATCTTTTGCTGGGAGGGTGGTGGTTGCCTGTTCGCTCTATCCTTCCCCATGTTTATTTCAGGGTATGGCACCTTCCCCCCTCACCTCATGGACTTCAGAACCGTTCTTCTGTACCCTTGCTGTCGCCCGCATCCCCGAGTCTCACCCGTGCACCCTCCGAGGGGGGGGGGGTGGGGACAGGTCCCCTGGTCCAGCTCCGACGATCCAATGGAGGCAGACACCTCAGGAGGTTTCACAGCCAGCCGCCGCCGGCGAGCTCCAACAACCTGTTGGCCCCACCAGGAGCAAAGCAGCATCCGCACAGCCCTGTCCAGCCAGCACCCAGGCGTCGCAGGTCAGCCTCAGCAGCGATGGAGTCTCCAGCCTCCCAAGCTTGGCACCAGGAGACCCATTGGGCGTTGCCCGTCACAGGGCATCAAGGAGACCAGCGCCACCACCGCAGCCAGTCCCGCTGACTTAGATTCCGGCCGCGGCCCCCCGGCCGAGTTCAGAACTCCGGTCAAACCAACCCTAGGGGCACCGGCCCCACTCGCTAGGGCCAGGGCCTATTTATAGGCCGGGGCCCGCAGCACAACACTCAGGCCGCCGCCCCACCCAATGTTCAGCACCTCCAGGGGAGTTTCACAGCCGCCTCCGGAGCCGCATCTTCTTCGCCAGGCCACCTCCCAATGTCCGCTCACGCCCGGGCCACTCCAGGAACGCAGCCGGGCAGAGCACCGCAGCACCTCGGGCTGCCCCCGTCACAGAGGCAGCCGCATCCACGGGCCTGGTCTCAGGCCCAAAGCCGGCTTCCCGTCGTACGGGCTGCCCATCCGGTCAGCCCTCCAGAGGCGGGGGGAGGCAACGCACGGGGGCTCCCCTTCTTCAGCCGCCTCCGCCGCTCCCTAGCAGCCGCTTGGAAGCTCTTCCGTCTGGGCCCAGCACAAACCACGGGCAGGGTCAGCACTGTATCCCGCTGTCTGCGCGGCTCCTCTCGGGATCAGCGTTGCGACCCACCACACAGCCGGGAGCGCTGCTCCTCGCCGCCATCTTGACTGCGGGGGCGGGTGTTTCCGTGAGTCTCCTGTTTCGCCGCACCGCTCTTCTCGGCTCGGGGGTTGTCCAGAAGGATCAGGGAGCTTGTCAGATGCCTCGGATGGGCGCCCCTGGGCAGGATATCACCGGCTTCTTCTGGCAGATGACGGAGGGGTCCAGAGCACTCTCAGAGTGCGACCGCCATCTTGACGCCCAAAGCCACCCCCCCCCCCCCCACATTAAATTCTTAATGTCCCGTGGGCAGTCTACACAGAAACCCATAATGTTTTGCATTTTTTGTTCCTTTTTGTTCCAAGCACTGGCAAAGCTAATAGGTTTGGCTTTAATGTGCAAAACAGCATTAGTGAATACCCATGTTTGCAAGCCTGAGAATATTAAAGTCTGACCTACTGGTGCTGTCAATGTGTGTTTGTTATTTGTTATGTCATAATAAGGGAGAGTTAAGCAGTGTCAACTTGCCATGTGGTAGCACTAACACATTGTGGTGGCTGTGGTTAAGACCTGCCCTCAGTTTGAGGCGTAAGGCTTAATACAGGCTGAAGAGAAGGGTGAGCATATGCTCTGCAGCTTCGAATGGCTGGGCCTTAATTAAGAAATAAATTATATTTCAGCAAGCTGATAAAAAGCTGTGAAATACTGCACATACATCTTCATGGCAGAGTTTATTTAAAATCATTAAGTGCTGTAGTTAGATGCTACATCTTATTTCCCTGTGTTTGTAAATTGAAATTAATTAGCTGGATTATTATTTGAAAGCGGATATGCAGGTGAAGTAAATAAAAAGGCTTTCTATCAATTTCTCAATAGGAATATAGAAGGTCAATCAAGATTGCTTTAAACCCAACAGTACAGTTTCTATCCAGGGGGGTAGTTATTAAAGTACAGGCCACCTTTGCTCTGGTGCACTAGGGGTATAGGTACGAAGGGTGCAGGCTTGCCACATTCCGGCACAAGGGTATCTCACAAGTGAGTCCAACACAGGTCCAGATGAGTCGGATCCATAACAAATCTTCAGGATATCCACATGAAATAAATTTACTTACAATTAATTTAAATTATTCGATCTAATTACATTTTCATTGGGAAGGGAGGTCTGCAACATGAGTAGGACAGGGTCTCTGTAGGTGATCACTTGCTACTTCACCAACAGGAAGTGTCACCAATGCCATATCAAGTGTAAGGACTCTGTCTGTACTTCTCTGCTAACTGTTCTTACTGGTGATGAAATCCAGTACTTTTCTGACTAAGCACCTGTACATTAATACTTTACCATCTCCTTGAAGGAGGCAGTGATCCATTCGCAAACAGGAATGGGTCCCTAAGGGGCTCCTTCTACTTTGTGACTTTTTTTATTTTGGGGGGGTGGGGGGGGGGAAATGTTTTCAGAGCAGCCAGTGGTCACACAGAACACTGCCTACTCTTAAAAATGAAAAGAAAACTTTTTTTTTAACTTTTTTTTTAATGCAGCCTGTTTTCCTTTAAGGAAAACAGGCTACATTGTGGTCTGCTGACCCTAGCAGCCCACCATCCCTGTGAGTGCTGGCCATTCCCAATGGGTTGCAAATTGCGACCTGCCTCATGAATATTAATGAGGCATGTCCCTTGAGACCCATTTGGGAATCGCAAACAGTGTCTCAGGCACTGTTGTACATCAGTGTTTGTGACTCACAATTTGCGAGTTGCAAAAATATGCAAATTGTGAGTCGCAAACACTAAGGGTCATACATCTGGCCCCCAGTTGTAAGGTCATAGAGAGAGCGGTGTCAGCCACCTTCACCCCTACTTCTGTTTTGAGCTTCAGCCAGTTGCTTCCCGTTCGGTCTCTGACGTGCAGCAAATACTGGAGAGTGGAAGCTTGACACAAGGGTCTACCAAGAGGCAAAATCTATTGTATCATCAGCATAAGTGAAAATAGGAAGCCATAAGACCAAATAATGGAACCATGTAAAATGGAAGCAGGAGGCCTGTCACCATAGGTCTTCGAACTGTACATCAGCAAGCTTGAGGAGATAGGGTAACAAGACAGAGCCCAGAGGAGCCTGCAGGAAATATCGGAGATGGAGCAAAAGAAAGATCTTTTCTCAAGAGCCAATCGAAAAACTACTGGTCAAGCAAGACACATCAGCCAACATTATTAAACGTTGTCGACAGGTCGAGTAAAATAATATATTTGACAATACCACAGCAAACAAGTAGGCAGAGATCATCAATTACTATCGCTACCACTCTGTCATTGATACGCTCTGTGTGAAAATCAGCCGTGGTGTGATCTACTGCGTTGTTAGTTTCTAAGAAACCACAAAGCTGAGTAGCAACACAGTGCTCTAAAATGTTTGCTGCTGCTGCTGATGTGGAAGGGTGATTGACTTAAGAGACGCAGTAGCAGGGCCACTGTTATCAATGCAACCACAACACCCTCTTTAAATTGGCTGGCAACAATTTGGGAGGTCAAGGATGAAACAAATGGACCGAGGGGAAGAGTCCAGTAGAGGGCTAGTCTTACAGTCCTGCCTGGCTTTGTTTTAGGTTGAAAGAGGAAAGAGACGCAACATTATTCCCTTTTCAGTACTAAGGAAGAACCTGTGACTACCAGCGAACACAGTGTGTGCGTTAGTAGAGATTTAGTTCTGAATCTGAGATATTTCTTAATTAAAAATTAACATTAACAAGCGCATCAGTGCCGGGAGGAGTGTCCAGGGCAGGAGCCCTTTAAATTCAGAACAGCGCTCCCGCCGCCGCGGGAAGCGCGTCAGTGCCGGGAGGAGTGTCCAGGGCAGGAGCCCTTTAAATTTAGAACAGCGCTCCCGCCGCCGCGGGATGCGCGTCAGTGCCGGGAGGAGTGTCCAGGGCAGGAGCCCTTTAAATTTAGAACAGCGCTCCCGCCGCCGCGGGAAGCGCGTCAGTGCCGGGAGGAGAGTGTCCAGGTCAGGAGCCCTTTAAATTCAGAACAGCGCTCCCGCCGCCGCGGGAAGCGCGTCAGTGCCGGGAGGAGTGTCCAGGGCAGGAGCCCTTTAAATTTAGAACAGCGCTCCCGCCGCCGCGGGATGCGCGTCAGTGCCGGGAGGAGTGTCCAGGGCAGGAGCCCTTTAAATTCAGAACAGCGCTCCCGCCGCCACGGGAAGCGCGTCAGTGCCGGGAGGAGTGTCCAGGGCAGGAGCCCTTTAAATTCAGAACAGCGCTCCTGCCGCCGCGGGACGCGCACGGGTGGCGCCCGGGCAAAGCCCGGGCAAAGGGCGGGCCCGTCCTTGCCCGTCATTGCCAGGAAGAGGCAGGGCAGGGCCACCCCCCTGACATCCATTTAAAGACGTCTGGATTAGGCAGCTCACATGTACTTGGCTGCCTGAAGGTACTGTGCCGGCGATTACTCCTAAAAAAGGTCTTTTTATAGAGGGTTCTAGGGCGGAAGTCCCCTTTTATTGGTGTAGTGCACTCAACATTATCTGCTTGATTCCGGAGAGGGTTGGGCCGGGCCTTTGCCCCCTCATTTTCAGCAAGAGGTCTGCTTGTATTTATGAGAGTAAATTTATATTTTAACATTTGTCATGTGAGAAGTTAATACTCATTATTTAGTTTTACCCCCACTAGACCTTCTTTCGAATTCTTTTATTACAAATACTTATTGTGGAACTGGTTCCATCAGAGCCGAAGCATTATATAGGTGGCTCAAGATACGGGAAAACGTAAGGCATCAGAACCCCCAAGGGGGAAGGAGAAACTTACAAAAAAACTTAGGAACGCGGGCGAGAACTGTACTATAGCTGAAATTGATGATCTTATTGAGGAGGTAGAGTCACTACTATGTAACAGGGCCACCTCCCGGGAAGGTCCTGATAAAAAGATTACCTCTTATTACACAAAGAAAGTCGGATTAGAGAAAGACAAATCGATAGAGAGTGTTAGCCAGCAAGAGGGGGAGGTACCGCCCGATATTAGGACAGGTAGCCCTAAAGATGCTACAACTCGAACCATACACCCACGCACTATAGATAGTATTAGGAAGAAGGGCCATAAGCAGGAGAGTGAAGTTGTGTGCACCAATAAATACACAGTCTTGACAGAACTTGGGGAATCCGTGGACGAGCCATACCCAACCATCCCAATAGTACAGTTAGCTAGAGAGAGGACATCCCCACCCAATCAAGAACCAGCGAATTATTTAAAACATAAAACAAGAACTCTAGCAGATCTTTATGATCTACTTTTTGGCTTAATCCAGGAAGTTAGGGAATTGAAACTTGAAGTAAGAACCTTATAAGATATTGTGGAAAAGGAGGGGGGTAGGGGAATCCACAGAGCTCAGAGCGAAAAGGAGACCCCCCTTGCACCATTTCATCCACAAGGTAGACCTACACGTCCTCAAAGTTTGAAAACCGACTCCAACCCTATCCCAGTTATAGTAACATTTTTAAACCAATCACAGGGATGTATGAGAGGGGTAAATGAGGAAAATATCAGATTACGTAACTATCCTAGAAGCAACGCTGGTGTTCTACGCCAAGAAACAGGGAACCTTCAAAGAGAACCCTGCTTGGAAACAGGGCTACAAAAAGGAAATGTGGAACCTACTCTGAACACCTATCCCCAAGCACACAATGATCGTATCCTTCGCACCACATGGAGCCGTCATTTCGAGGGGGAAAAGTGCCCTACTAGGACTAACGTTGTTTATCTGTTAAATGCTCCGAAACTGTCCCAAAATAGCATAGAAGATGAGGATTCCTTAAAGAATAAGCTTATACACTGGATTAGGACCAAAAGACACTGCCTATCTATAACTCGTTCAGATATTATGGGGGCAGAAAGAATGCTAGGAGAGACGGGGAAACAGGACGTTATTGCACTGATACTCAAGGATGGAAGATTAATCAAAGGCTTGATTGATATGGAACAGAGAACCACCGCCCCCAAAATTAATGCCATGAGATTTAGCCCGGACCCTTTCATTACCAAACCTTTAGTCCAGAGGGCTAAGTATAATAATAATGGGGGATTGCAAAAGAGAAATGGAGATTCCAATCTTGAAAGAGTAGATTGACTAATCCAGCTAGATCAGGCACAAGTGGGACCAAATGGGGACTCAACAGCAGCTGAGCCCCATATAGGGAATGACCTTCATGCTAGAGGGGTAGGGAGTACAGTGGAGTATTCGCCCCGTAGGAAAGAATTGACAGCATATTTGAGTCCTACTTCTAATGTTACGACCTTAAATGGAAGGGGAACAGTCATTATGATCTCCTGGAATGTAGCAGGCTTAAAAAGAAAGCTTATAGATCCTGAATGGCAGGACTACATTGATCATTATCATGTTTGTCTCTTCCAAGAGACTTGGCTTAAGGCCCCACCATATAAATTGGGATATAAAACCTTTTTTATTAGTGCAACTTCAGCAACCAGAGGGAGGCCGTCCGGGGGGTTGGTTGCATGGGTGAAAATTTCATTAAATGCCGAGATATGTATGCAAGTCACAGAGTCAGAGGATATTTTGTGGTTGATATTGGGGAAAAAAAATAAGGTGACATCCCACTTGTTCAATGTGTATATAAGGCCTAGAAGGACAAATTTGGAGTCTCCTGAAATAAATTTATTAGATGACTTGCTTAAAAAGATCCCAGTAGGAGAGACAATTATGATAGGGGTGACTTTAATTGTAATTATGAACCTATAATTGGATTAGAACATTTAGCAGAAGAAGAAGATCAAATGAGTGCAATCCCTCATCTAACTATAGAAAAAACTGTCCCTGGTACAGTGGCCGCCCTACAACTCATGGGCCTCACTTTAAAGCACGGACTGAGGGCGTGTAATGGCAGAGTGGGTGAAGGAGGCCTTAATTTGGATACCTTCCAGAGAGGCAACTCAACCTCGAAAATAGACTACATTATGCATAGCATAAGTACATGGGGAAGATTAGTGACTTTTAAAATAGACAAAAGAAGTTGAAAGCGATCACTTCCCGTTAATAATTGAACTCAGGGGCCACCTCCTGGATCTGGAACATATAGAACATGCTAAGGTGGAGTTACAACCCACCCTCAGCAATAATAGAAGGGTTGTAAAATGGCCAGCAATATTAGGCAACTTGGACACTATGACAAATATCTACAATACATTTTCTGATCTTTTGGAGCCTTATGCTAAAAAAAAAAATGTATTGATATCCCTATTACGGCCATCCATCAGTCAATGAGCACAGCACTAAGACCCTTCCTGACCAAACAGCTACAGCATAAGTATAAAAAGGAGAAGGTGCAAACCACTCCAATTAGTCCATGGTATACCATCAAATGCAGGGAGAGGAAAAAAGTACTGATAGAGGCTTTAAAGCAAAAAAATCAACTAGCTGTACAACAGGCAAGGGCCAGCTACAAAAAAATACTGGCAACAGCCCGGAGTAATTGGGAGGATCAAAAATGGCAAGATCTGTTGGAAGCAGCCAAAAGTAATGACGCTATGACCTTCTGGAAAATAATTACTCACGCCAGCAAAGTGGGGATATTTAATACAGAACATCATATAGACCCCAAAGCATGGGTTAACCATTTTACATACCTTTATTCTGATCCCCCCAACCTTGACTTCTATCCCTCCAAGCATAAAATCCTAGCTACCTGGGGCATTCTACCCGAGATACAATTTAGC
Source organism: Pleurodeles waltl (assembly GCF_031143425.1). Lineage (NCBI taxonomy): Eukaryota > Metazoa > Chordata > Amphibia > Caudata > Salamandridae > Pleurodeles > Pleurodeles waltl. The sequence continues at coordinate 478,081,346 of NC_090449.1, read as the reverse complement.
CTGGAGGAGACGGTGAATGCCATTAAAGCGATTAAGCCAGGAAAAGCCCCCGGTTTGGATAAGATCCCGGGGGATTTGTTTAAACACAGTATAGAAATTTGGGCACCCTATATAAATCTTTTAAGTAACGCTATAGCAAGGGGAGGTCCGGTGCCTGAGACATGGAAAGGAGCAGAAATAATCCCAGTCTACAAAAAAGGATCTAGGGAAGATCCTGGGAATTACAGACCAATCAGCCTCATAGATGTTATGCAAAAAATCTACGCTAGACAGTTGCTGAATAGAATTAGTAGCTGGATAGAAGAAAACAGCATATTGACTATATATCAAGCAGGCTTTAGACAGGAGACGAGTACAATCGATCAGGCCTTTAGGCTACTGGCAATAATGTGGAAATACACTAAACTAATGAAGGGTCACCTCTATATCGCTTTTGTGGATTTGCGTGCGGCCTTTGATTTGATGCCAAGAGACTCCTTATGGGCAGCACTAGGGAAACAGGGCATGCCGGGGAACCTCCTGTGCCAGCTAGAGAGGTTACACGGAAATACATTTGCAAAGGTTCGGTGGGGTCCAAAGGGAGAGTTGACAGACCCAATACCCATCAAGAGGGGGGTGAGACAGGGTTGTGTGCTTGCCCAAACTCTCTTTTCATTATATATTAATGATTTGGACAAACACCTAAAACAAAGTAATCATGACTCACCAAGATTGAATGGTGACCCAGTTCCTGCCCTCCTTTTTGCAGATGATACCATCTTATTATCCCAAACTCCCATGGGCTTGCAAACCCTATTAGGTAAATTTAGTGAGTACTGCAGTTTGAAGGGACTAGAAATAAACACAACCAAGACCAAATATCTGACTGTTAATCCCCATAAAGGTCTCAAGAGAAACATCCGGATTAGAGGGCAGGAATTGGAACGAGTAAAAAACTTTAATTATCTAGGGATACTGCTTGACGCCAAGTTGTCATGGGCACCGCACGTCAATAAAGCTGCTACCTCCTTAGTCCACAGTTCCATGGCGATTAGCAAAAATTACAAATGTTCAAGATCTAGGATTGTTTCACCAGTATGTGAGATATATAGGTACAAAGCACAGGCTGCTGCCTTATATGGTGCCGAACTTTGGGGATTTACAAATCTAACCCCACTGGTAACCCAGGAAAATAATTTCATGAGGGGGGTATTGGGACTCCCTCCATCTACTCCACTGATTCCTCTAACCTATGATATTAATATGAAACAAATAGGTAAACTGGCAGCCCTGAGGCCTTTGCTTTACTGGTGTAGACTTTGGACAACTCCTGTATTGATCCAATATAGGCAAGCACTAATCGAGATCATGGATTTGGGCAAGACCACCTCCCTTCCGTGGCTCCACTACATAAGGCATTGCTTTTACAATCTAGGGCTGAAATCTTATTGGGATGAACCGCATACACTTACAACACAATCTAAGATTCGATTAAAACAAGTATATTGGGACTTCACCCTAAACAGCCCTTTCCACAGCAAGGACCTAGGTAGACTGACCTCAAATTTCCTGGATATCAAACCATTACCGAGAGCTGAGGAATGGATAGGTACTATCCAACCCAGGCGAGCAAAAGTTTTATTTATGAAGTTTCGATATGGGACTCTCCAGGTTAGGGCTTTTACTTCTAAATGGTGCCCCCTGAGTGGGAGAAGACACGAGGCGACATGTGGGCTGTGTAATATGAAACCTCTGAAACAACGGATCATGTTCTTTTAACCTGCAAAGCTTATGATAAACCAAGGAGGAAATGGATTCGACCTATTTGCAGGAACGTAGGAATCAGGAACTATAATGAAGCAGCTAGATTCTTGAGATCTAGTACTAATTCATTTGTTGTCTTTGGTTTAAGCCGTTTTTTATTAGCAATTTCATTCATCAGAGACAAGGCGGGCCTGAGGCTCTAGGCGTTTTAACTCAGATAAAACCCCCACAGTTAATTTATGGTGCCCAAAATGACAAATGGGAGCCTTCTCCTGTAACTCAATGGACTCTGGATATACATTTTGCCAAGGATATATCTAGCCCAGGGGATATTGATAATGCTTGGGCAGAACATGAACTATAGAATCATTTTGCTTCTTAGTACAAGGACTGTAGTTATCGGAAGGATTTTAAGATTTTTAGCATTGCCATTTAACACTCATGGAACTAGTTTTAAGGATTTTTTTTTTTTATATCTTCTTTTAGATTTATTTATTTATTGTTCACTTAATTGGTTAAATAGTCCTCCCATAGTTAAGTAAACAAGTTTTTGTTGGTACGGGAGGCAAATTTTAGGGTTTTATAAAAAATTTAATAATGTAATTGATTGTTATTTATTGCTCTTAGGACTACCATTGGCCATTATTTTGATAATTTGATTTTAGTATTTAAGTGAATAATAATTGTTGCTGGAATAATGTGTTCTTGTATTGCTTGATTGTATTTTCCTTTTATGGCTTTTAGCCGAATAAAGGCGTGAATAATAAAAAAATAAAAAAATAAAAATTAACATTAATCACAAAATGACTTCAAGGCCGAAAAAGGAAGGGTCAAAGATAATGTTTCCATTACTACAGCAACAATCTTGAAGACCTTTTTATATTCCGATCTTTCAACCTGGTTATTGCTTTGACACCAAGCCTTCACGTTTTTTAATAAAAGATTTCAGGTCAAGCAGTTGTTCCATAGGCAAGGGGGATGACCTAGTTTTGTCTTTTGCATTATTATCCACTACTTCAGATGAGGAGTAAAATGCAGTTGTGATCAACTTGCTATCGTTGAAATAATCAGTAATGGGAGAATCTAAAAATGGTGTGGATGCGAGAGCAACATGAAAAGTTTATGGGGTAATGCTCCTCCAGTTTGTGGACTTTTTAAATACTGGAGACAACGAAGACAAAAAAAAAAAGATATAGAAAATTAAACAAGCGGCAATGAGAAAGTGATTTCCATTAAAACAAATGCATAAGCCCTTAAAATGCATATAGATTAGTAAGTAGTGTATTTACACAGTTGCACTGGAGGCCCCACATCAAAGCTACAGCAAAGGAGACACGATGCCTGTATGTGTAAATTATAGCCCATGATGTGAAGCCAGATCTGCCTCTAAACCAGTATATGATACAATACTGATGGAAATATTTTGCAGTAGGCAACAGCTCGAGAAACATTTTAGCTTGGTGGAAGATTTATCAAGGCTGCAACGGCAAGAGTGTCTGTGACAGGTAGAAGTGGTCATACTGTGGAGAACATTTCGCTGTTTGGTGCAGGGCTGCGTCAGCATACTGCAGCCCTGCACCAAACAGTTTTCTTTTTTGATTTTTAAAACGGAAATCCTGAAAAAAGATTTTCTATTCAACAATTAAAAATGTAATCCTCCCCTCACCATGGGAGTCACGTCTCATGGCAGGAGAGCATTATTAGTATTGTACTGTTCCTTATGCACCCCCTGCATAAACAATATAGGCCCCAGGGAGGTGGCTGTCCCCAGGGTAGTGGGAGTGGGCCAGGAGACCCCCATGTATTTCTAAATTAATGCCCCTGGGCCTTGGCCCACCCGGGGGCTTTTTAATAAGAAAGTGTGGGAGACCACGCATCATTCTTTAAAAAAAAATGTACTGCATATCTGCAGATCTGCCTTGGATCAGACTATAAAATAAAATAAAAAAAGTGATTTAGCCCAGGGGGGTGGGTGAGTTGCTTTGGGACCCCACTACCAGAGCTAAGGGGTCAAGGTGTCCGTACCTTGGCCCCTTAAAATTTAATATTTTTTTCTGGGGCTCAGCTTGAGCCGAGTCCCAAGATGGCTGACAACCCTTCTGTTGTTGAAGTGTTATCAGCAAATCAGATCTCTGCACGAGATCGGGATCGGTTGCGAACCCTATACGTTCCTATTTATACAAATTTGACTTTTCTTAAATTTCTCAAAAACTACTAAACCGATTTACATCAAATAACATAAAGGGCTCTTTCTGGACCAAGAGCTACCTTTCTGCAAGATTTGGTGTAATTCCGTCCAGTGGTTTTTGCACTATCACTGTTCAATTTTTCCTATGCATTTTCCATTGGTAAAGCTCTAACTTTCACAACCCCTTTGTCTCAGCCCCCGCCTAACGGATCATCCCCCATATTTTCCAGACAGCAGCTCATGTGACTGACATATTTGTTTTGAAATGTTCATGAAGATTTGTCAAGCGACGCTAAAGATATAGGCAAGCAAAAACCAGCATTTTCTATAGAAACTAGGTCCTGACTAAAACTACCTAGTGGCTACTGCCACTACCTACCTACATACATAATGTTGACAGGCTGGACAGTTCATTTCCACCGAAAATGGGAGGAGAAGAGGAGAAACCAGAATAGCCCTCACACCTGTAAGCCTGCAGAGGCAATTAGATGGCATATGTCTATGGAAGTCCTAAAGCAGCCAACTAACCTGAAAATTAAAAAAAAAAAAAAAAAAGAATTGCTGAAATATGGGTGTGAGATCTTGATTGATAGAAATATATATGTCTCCTTCAAACTGTGCAAATTATTATTTGGAAGAAATGGCTTGAACTTGGATGGATTGGAATGTGGCGATAGTCAGTGGCTGAGATAAATTCAAGTATTCTATCCATAACCTTGTTCATTTGGCATTGGCCTTCCAAGGGGCACAGTCAATAGTGCATTAAGGCTTCAGCTAGGCTTGACAAACATCAAAGTATTGTCAATGGATATTAAATTAATGGTTAAATGTTTTTAATGCTGCAGAACAGTCTCCGAGGCATATAATTGTGTTAGCTACAGTAATGGAACAAAGTCCCATTGGTGTAGAACCTCAATAGAATCATGGAGGGTTTGAAAGTGGCAATTATATTTAAAATGAAGTAAAGTCCAGCACTACAAAAGGAAAAATGTGTTTAAACGTTTGGTTCAGGAATCAGCTTTTAATAGTGATTCATAGGACTGTTGCAAACTAAGTCAACTATTCATTTGATCACTACAAAGTACATGGGTGATCTACAACCATACATAAGACATTAACTTAAGTAATATTAGAAACAGGATGCTGAAATTAAGACTCAGCCAAGTTCCAGCATTTATAAACTGGAGGAAGATTAATACCATAGGAAAGGAGTGTTCTGTGATGGTTAGCTGCCCCTTTTGTAAGCCTGTCACATTGATACTTTGTATTTTCCACTTGCTTTGGATTTTTAAAAAGTCACTATTGCAGTTTATAAAAAACATAATTTACAGACTTTCTGAATTAATGACATCTGTAAAGAAATGTGCAAATAAGATTATGTTATAGCTTGGTTAAATTTCTGAAAATCTTTATATAAAGAATGGGATTGTTGACATAGGAAGATAATGAGTCACAACTGTTGCACAGCGTAGATAATTGTGATCGAATGAATTCTGTTAATTCTTTCACTCTAAGTACTTTATTAGTACTTTTATATAGATATAATATATTGATATTTAGAGTAATATTGATAGAATGCCTTGTATTCTGTGTATAAATATTTAAGTGAAAGAACAATAATGCCACCCATGTTTTTGAATAATATTTCTTTACTACACAACAAGACAATGTTTTAGAGAGTAACATGAGGAGAAAATAGGGTGAGTGACTAATGGTGTGTTTTGCACAGGTCTGCCTTGTTTAGTTTTTGGGTGATTATTATCAAAAATGTCCATTCATTAAAAGCCAAAACTGTTTGGTCGCAAGGTGAGCCAACTGCATTAGCATTTTTGTTTAAGTAGATTTGGCCTTTGAGTTTTATTGTTTTCTAATGCCAAATAATTTATTTTCTTGTTAGTGATCCACGGTGCATAATAATTTTTAATAATAATTTTAATATATAAACACAATCATTTTTCAGAGTTTGTTTTGCCTTGTTGGCATAACAGCAAACATAGTACTAAATACAAAATAAAAATAAATGAACTAAAATACATTTAAAAAAGGTAGTTGCATTCTGTACAATGTATTAATAATAAATTAATAAACAAGACAGACGAGCTGGAGTGGGTTTGGGAGAGGGTGGGGTGAAGCAACCCAGCAGGCATGGAGAGAAGCAACATAGCAGGCAGGGGAGAGGCAACACAGAGAGTGTATGAGAAGCACATGGTCGAGAGAAAGCAGCTTGGCGTGGGGGAAGCGCAGGACGCAGATAGTTGAAAGAGACATACACTCTCATGAAGTGCTTAAACAAAAAGAAAAAAAGTTGTTCCTTAAAAGGGAGCAGATGAAACACAGAAGCCAGATAATCAAAAAGATTGTATGGCGCTCTGCTCCATTCACGGGACAAACACAAGATGGACATGCTGAAGCAAAGAAAACCATTAAATAGAAAGCAAGCAAATGTGAGTTACAGTAAAGCCCCCCAAACTTAAGCAATGGGCAGGCTTCAAGCTCCAGGTTTTACTGTCTGGTTGGCTCAACTTATTAAGGAGGTTAATTGGTCGTTTTGACCATTCAGCAAAATGAAAAAATGAGTGGTAAACAGATTTTTGCATATTTTTCAGTTTGCCTTCAACCTATTGGATCAGTGAAGGTTTTTTTGGCAAAAGAATCAGAAGTAACTCTCGGGAAATCTGAGGCAATCAGATAAGCTTCTCATAGTGAGAGGTGAAAAATGGAAGTCTGTCTTGCACAAGCAATGTGAAACGTTTTTCATTCAGAGGCAGTGAGAAAACTGAAGTGGTGAGGGAAGATTCACTTGTTTAGCTACTTTGACAGGGATCATTTTTAAGTCACAAGGAGGGTCTTTGGAGGAAGATGGTAAGGAGAAACAGAGGATGAGGAGATAAAGATGGGGATATAGAAGAGAAGACAAAGGGGATTGAAAAGGGAGAAGGTGAGTCAGATGGAGCAGAAAGCGAGAAAGGAAAAAAAAACTAATAGGATGAAGAAACATACCACCACAGCAGCCACAAGAGCAAGCGTCTCAGGTCGCAGGAGCTTGAAGAACTCCACCCAGTTGAATTCAGGGTCCACTTCCTGATGTTTCTTCTCTGGTTCGACTACGAAATGATGGTTGTTGAAGTCCATTTGGCAGTAGACCACTCTACCACTAAAGGTCACCAGGGCAGGACCCACCAGAAAGGACACTGCCCTGCCCACCTGGAAGGGACGCCAGCATTGCCGAGGAGCATATTTCACAGCTTTGCGGAGGAGAGCATAAAGCCGCAGTGCCTGGATGGGTTTAGAGGTAGGGCCTGAAGTCAACCAGTTGCGGGAGAACAAGAAGTGCACATTCTGGACACTAGAAAAGAAAAGTGAAGGGGTTATTTGAAAAGCGACAGAAACACTCCACAAACTAAGGGAACCACTGTGAATACATTGAGCACAGAAAAGACAGCAGTAACCCATCAGAACTCAGTAAGATAAGTATGCAAATATAGGAAAATACACAAGGGTCACTATTTTCAGATGCAGGGAGAGGGGGTGGTGACTATTTGTATGTGTGCTGTTTAGTTACACAATGTGTGTGCTGAGTGTGTGTTGTGTCTGTAGCCCTTCCTTTTGTCCACTAGTTGTGAATATACCCTTAATGAATTTGCCATAAGATCCAATACGCAAAGGCATTTTTTTGTACTAACCGTAGGTGTACTTGTCTGATTCAGAAAGACATTTCTCATGGTACTTGTATATTTACAACCTCTCCATTTATTTCCGTCAGGAAGTCACAGGATTTTTGACAGTTATACATTGATTTACTACTGAGTTACTCTCCCTTGCTATGAAGAATTACACTGTATTACACTCCATGCAAGGGTGAGACAAGGTCAGAAAAAGGCATGATTTCCCTTTTCAGTCTGTGAATGTCTAAAAAGTGTGACTTTGCGGCCCACTACAAAATCGTTTTCACACCGGGGAAATGCTTGGAGTTGTATCCCAGCAAACGGCTGGCTAACAGCCCTTCTAGAATGAGAAGAGTGTCTGTCCTTGAAACTTAAAAGGGTGTAGGCGTTTCTCCTCTTGCAAAAATGCATTCCCAACAGAGAAGAAAAAAAGAAAAGAAAATCTCTGGGAACATACCACGACATTTCCAGTAATATGGCTAGGAACCTGTTCCTTGTCCTTTTTTCTAGGGTTATTTCTAGGAATGTTTGAGAATTAGGTATTATCACTCTGACGCAATAAATCTCCAATCATCCATTCTTTCCCAGATTTTCCTTAGTTCCTCCCAGCTCCATCCAAGGATCAAGTTGGTGGGCAGGGCTACTGGAAGAGCGAAGAGCAGCTATTACATTACTCAGTTCTTCCCTAGCCATGCCCTCCAGCTCGAGACAATGTTTTCTGTTGGGTGAAATGAGGGAAGTTTGAGAAATGTCTGGAGGAACAGCCCAGTCCCCCTGCCCCCCTCCCTCTATCCCATGACCTCACCAACAGAAAATACAAACCAGGAAGTGGGGATTGGAAGGGCAAACTAGGATTGTTCTTAGGCCCTTTCCTTCCAAACCCCACTTCCTGATTCAGTTTTAGGCAACTCCTTTGTGTCCCACTGATTCACAGCCCAAGAGAAGCATTGGGAGAGAAGAGACGTGTGTCTGTGTGTACTATCATGGAGCGAGATCTATCTGGATTTTCTTTAGCCTAAGAAAAAATACAATATTTGCCTTTTTTATGGGGCACAGAGACACAGTTTTACACACCAGCAAGAAGACAGATGCCATTTGGAAACCCAACAATTACATGGCTCCTCGCAGGACCAGGCACAAAAATCTGGGCCTCAGTGAGCAGCAAGGGGGCTTCTTTGATTTCTTCTTAGACTCAGAATAAATCCAAACCCTGGCTCCTTACTAAGGTGCGGACACACGTCTGCACCCCAGGAAGGACCCCAGATGCTGTTTTTACTGTTATCTTAGCCTCAGAATAAATTCTACCCGTCTCCTTGCTGGGGTCCAGACATGCACAATCATCTGCACCCCAGCAAGTAGCCAGGATGCTATCTAGATAATTTTTTAGACTCAGAAAAAAATCGAAACTTCACCTGGCTCTTCACTAAGGTGGAGACACCCACAAATCTGCATCCCAGCAAGGGACACGGATGCAGTTGGGCTTTTTTCACAGACCGGCTCCTCACTGAGGCCCTTACTACGAGTCTGGTGATCCTGGGACTGCCAGACTCACGGTGGTGGTCGCTCCACTGCCAAAGCAGTGGTCCGGCCTTAGCATTATAACCGTGGCAGAGCCGCCACGATCCGACCACTGGCACCGCCAGGGTGGCCTTCGGTCGACAGCCTGGCGGAGCAGACTGTCTTAATCCACCAAAGCAGCACTGCCCTGGTGATTATGTGTCCCCTCCCTGCAGGCTTCTGAAGGGCAGTTCCACCGCCATTCAAAGGCTGGTAGAGACGGGGTGCTGGGGCCCCATGGTGGCCCCTGCACTGCCCATGCACTTGGCATGGGCCGTGCAGGGGCAACCATGGACAGTCCCATCACACTTTCCACTGCCTGAATTACAGGCAGTGAAAAGCGTGACAGGTGCTGTCATACCCAACGCACTGTAACATTGCCATAGGCTCAATTACAAACCGGCGTCAATGTTGTGGCCTGTTTCCCGCTAGGTCAGCGAAAAACTCATAATAGGGCCAGCGGCGGGCAAACCAGAATGGCGGTTTTCCTTCTTAAAGAGTTTGGCGGGCAGCCTCCGCCACCCGCCAACCTAAAAAAATAAGGGCCCGAGTCTCTTTCTTTCTTTCTTTCTTTCTCTTTCTCTCCCTCCCTCCTGATGAGCCATAAGGCTGTTTGGATTGTATTCTTTCTAAAGAGAATGCAGTGAAAAACTCAAACAGCACCTGGTTGTCTGTTGGGCTGCAGACACACACATCTGCACCCGTGCAAGAAACCTTAAAACATGGAAATATTTGCGCTTCAGCAAGGACCTCATGTGCTGTTTGGTTTGTTTCTTCTTAGCCTTAGAATAAATCCAAACCGGCTATAGCTCCTCCGTAGGCGCACACACACACACACAAATGCACACATCTGGGCCCCCAGTAAGGAGCCTGGATGTTGTTTGCATTCACTTTTAGCCTCACAATAAATGCAAACTGCTGGCTCCTTGCTGTGGCGTGGACCACACACAGACACACATCTGCATCCTAGCTAGAAACAAGAACATTGTTTGGGTTTTCTTTTTAACCTTAAGAAAAAAAATAGACAGCATCTGGCTGCTACACTTGGCCAAAGACACAAACATCACGGCTAGAGGTCCTGCCAGGCATCGGGAAACCGACCAACACATAATATTTTTGAACACTAGACACTTGGGGGAATCCTTGGAGGTGTGGCTTGGGAGAATGCCAAAACTATTTCTTACCCAGACTTTCCTGCACAGGTAATACATTAGCAAAGAAAAAGGAGTTCCTCACGTATCTTTGATGTAAAGTTCGGGAATGTGTGGGAAAACAGCAAAATTCCCACTATGCAGTGCTGCCTCACAACTGCCAATAAAAGCAGTACCACATATGTGGGTGGGCCTATGTAACTGATGAGAACATACCAAATAAGTGACTATCTGAATTCAATATAGCGTTGCTGGGGTCTTCAACATTGTCAGAGTTGTGGACTATAGTTTCCCTGTGTAGAAGGCCCACTCAGACATGGGGATACCATTTTCAGGAAAGAGTGGAAACACTGGATGGTGGGACAGTTGCCATTTGCCTGAAATGTATGAATTGTTTGTTAAATGTGATTATTTTTTGGAGACTAGGTAATAAAGTGTGTTCGATGTTTATGAAAACCACGCCACAGTGGATTTCACCTGTACCTCTAGTTTTCAGAAAAGTCTAATGTTGGTACTTTCCTCTCTGTACTGGCTGATGCTTCAGCCAAACACTACAGACCTCCTCAGTGGTGTCTCCTCCATCACAAACATACCTTTATGTGTAGAGTGAGGATTCCTGCCCAGACACATTAGAAGCCACCTATGTCTGATATCCACAAATGTAGAAGACATAGGGCAGTACAGATTTGGGTCAAGCCTTAGGGGTGGGCATGTTTCTGTGCGAGGAAAACTGAAGGAAACTATCTGTTTTGTACAGCCGGTTGTCCAGGAAAAGACAGGGTGAGGGCAGTCTGACATCCCTCAATAGAAACCTTAAGATGTGTACATAATTAAAATATAGTGTTGCATTGTGTTTCCATACAGTCCATGGGTGAAACCTGCGATCAGAAGACAAGTGAAACCAACGTTTCACTTGCTGCTGATTTCCAGATTTCCAAAATACATGTCACCAAGATTATTTCCTGTGGGCACCCTGAACCCACAGAAAACGTATACATGTCTGGTGCCACCATGTGCAGAAGACCAGAGTATCAAAGTTTGGGTCAAACCTTGTTAGGGATATGTTTCAGCACAAGGGAAACTGTAGGGAATCACCATGTTTTGACAAAGAAATGCTAAAAATCTGACAACTGTCGTGATAAGCGAAATCTGGAAGTCAGCTAGGCAGGGTGAAGGATGTATGGCATCCAGTGATGGTAACTATTGGATGTGTAGATGTTCAAACAATATATGGCTGTGCCATGTTTCCATACAGCCCAGTGGGTGATATCTGTGCCATAAAACAGGTACCCTAAACTGGAATTTTAGTTGAAGCCACTTTCCACATTTTGAAAATGCACTACATCTAAAGTATTACATGTGGGCACCTTGAAACCATGGAAACCCTACATACATGTTCACTACCCCCATGCTAAAGCGACCTAAATGGTTGGCTGTGAAGCATTGGCAGGGAAGGGAGACTAGAGAGAAGCACCATGTTTTGGCAACCAAATCCTAAAATTCTGCCAAACTTCATGTTCATAGCACTGTACTGGCCAGCCAGGCAAGATGAGAGCGATACAGCTCCCAGTAACAGTAATAGAAGCCTTATATGGTTGTGGTATGTTTCCCCATAAGACAGGTACACTAAACAAGCAGTTTGCTTGTGGCGTCTTCTAGAATTTCCAAAATAACCTGCACCCAGTTTATCACCGGTTGGCACACTGTGCCCATCAAAAATCCATGTGTGGCTGACAGCCCCATGCTCTGGAAACCCAAAACAACAAAGCTATCGATCACATTGTGGCAGGGATATGTTCCAGTGCAAGTGAGACTGGAGGGAATTACCATGTTGTGGAGAAAAAGCACTACAAATCTTATGAACATTAAGTGCAGGGCAAGCTCACAGTCAGCTAGTCAAGATGAGGAAGGCCTGGCACTACACAATATAAATCTTTGGTTGTATGAATGTTAAACATATATATCTGTGGTATGTTTCTATATAGGCCTGGAATTACATTGGAGGCCAAAATACAGGTTGTACTTAGGCCCCCATGCTAAGGAGATCCACAGAAACAAAATTGGAGAATAAGCCTTGGCAGGGATCTGTTCCTGTGTGAGGGAGACTGGAAGTGTATTGCCATGTTCTGTAAAACTGTTTCTAAAATTCCGACAAACATCAGGCTGCTAGAAAACAGTTTCCAAAAATCTGCCAGATATCACAGTAATTTACTGGTGAGTCAGTAAGGGCAACAGAGGTCTTGCTTGAACTATAGGATATATAGTTTTAAAATTTTCCATAGGGCCCCGGGTTTAACATCTGCCATCAACTGAACATTGCACAATAATTAGTAATTCTGCATCCATTTTTCGAGCTGACCTAATATTACACAATTGATTGTACAGACTATATTCCGCAAGAAAACCTAGAAATATTTGGCATTGGATGCATTCCTTGTCTTTCTGTTGACAAAGCAATTGCATTCTGTAAACTGACCCATACAACCTTGCTGCAGGGGTACAGCAGCTCGTAAAAGGTGTCTAAAGCAGTGGTTCACAACCGTGGTCTGGGGACCCCTGGAGGTCCGCGAAGCATTCTCAGGCGGTCCGTGACTGCTTAGAAAACTAAATATTATTAACTGATTAATAAAGTGTATATACATAAAGCGGCTAAATGTACAATTGAACATTTTAATATGTACTGTAAATGTCCGAGGCTAAAAAATAAATTAGTATACTCAGAAAGATTAGTGGGAGCAGTGCAGGTGTATCAAATTGAATATAGTATTGACAATGTGAGGCTTCAAATGAATTTAGAAAAGCTCCAAACTTCGTACTGAAATTATCTTTGTATTTATATTTGTTTGGAAATCAAACAAAATGTGTCATAATTTGTGTAGGTGTTTGATGAATGCTTGTTTCTGTATTTTTTTAGTGTAATGTTTTGCGGTTCAAATCATCAACAATGTTTAGGCCGGGGTCCCAGCTTTCAGTAATGACTCAGTGGGAGATCCCCGGATGGCGATAATGATTAGGTGGGGTCCCCGGGTTCCAGCAATGTTAAAGTGGGGGTCTACAGAGGTCAAAAGGTTAGGAACCACTGGTCTAAAGTATACAAAATAGATTTGCCTTTTCCCTTTCTTAGATGCAACTGTATTTCAAAACGTACATATGAAATGAATGGGAAAAGCGTTCCATTCATTTAATTGTTCTGAAAATAGTGTATGTATATAATCACATTCGATTCATTGTAGTTATGCATAAGAGCTAACTTAAAGAATTAAAATATTCATACAACAGCGTAAACTATGAGCATTTTATACATTTTAATGGCTATAATCTAGACAACTCCATGAAAGGGGCAGCTGTTCTGATATAACAAATGATTTTAGCAGATTTATGCTAGATATTTGTGTAGGACCGAAGATATATGCGACCCAATTAGCACTACTAATCATTTAAAATACCCTGACTACCCATACATATTGCCAATTCAAAGTGTGACACCAGCCCCCTTGTGAGAAGATTTTCGTTTTAAATTAGGACAATGACATGGAAGCACACTCCAAGCTATGGAACAGCCATGTGTTCAATACATTTGGGCGAAGTGAAACCTTAGGCTTGTGAAATTAAGAAAAGTAACCCTTAGCATAAAAATACTGACGTTTCCAAAGTTCGCTAAAACAAGGTTTCACCTCACCTGACTCATTCCCTGAAGCTGGACATTCTGAAAAACACGAACAGAACTTAAGGGTGCAGCTCACCTTGTTTCCCCACTGACACAGATGGCTGTCGTAGCCCTAAGTGGCAGTGGGAAAAACAAAATAGCCTTCATTTGGCAGTTGCATTTGTAGCATTTCCTGCTGCTGGACATCCCACCCTGGGACAGCGGGGAATAAGACTGTACATAGCACCATCAGCAGGAAAGTAGTAAGTGGCTGCTCCATGATGTGCCCTCAGCCCCGAAAAGCAGCAAGAACGCCCTCTTTGCCAAGCAGGGCCTTTTATGCGAAACACCACACATTTTTTAGGTTTGACAGATTTGTAATGTCTTATTTGAATACTGTAAACACTGTAGTACTCGTATATCTACCTACTGAAAACTGCAACCTCTTAAAATCAACTTTAGAATTGAGTCTCTCCGTAGTCTGTTAGATATAAAATACAGCATGGCTCCCTATCAATCAATCAAAGGACCAATCAATCATGAATCAGCTGTAAGCAGGGTAAAGATTTGTCTGGCGCACACAGCTCAATGATCTATCAAAGCTACTCCAAATGAACATGAGACGCTATGCATCGGATGTCTTGTATACATTTGAAGTTTGACAGCTTACACCATTAACTGATGTCCCTGTTAAAGTATGTGTGTTCATCCTTTCTTGAATTACTAGACTGGTGGCAAATGGTATTTCAAATGTGTACTATTGTGAGTAAGACTCCACTCATTCTCGAATTCCGGATGAAATGCCTTCGACATTCACAGACTTTGTTAGTTAAGATAGTACTGATGAAGGACTTGCACATACAAATGGAGTTTCTCTCATTGAATACTGGATTTTGTTTTTTTTAACACCCATTCAATATTGTGCACATATCACTTCGCTGTTACACTTTGCTTTTGCCACTTCCATTAACTCTACCATGGTATATTTTACATTAAATGCATATGATGTGCCACACTTACCAGACCATTGTTGCCGTTCAGTTTAACTTTACTCTGAATTATTTAAACTGTAGAAGCAGTGATTGCACTGAAACCACCACCTGGGAATTTCCAAGTAAATACGTAGCTGTATGAAATCCTTAGGGAATGTAATCTTTTCATACAGTTCAGCTAGGTTCCCCCTTGGAGTATAGGGTAGTCCTAAATATTTGCTTACATCTTGTCCAAGCACCTCTGATAGCAGTTTAGTAGTCAGTTCTGGTGATTAGGCTGCATAGAAAGACCATTTTCCATATGCATACCCTTCCAAACGGCCTTTAATTTAAATATTTGTGAAAAATATGCTTTAAAATGCACCATTGGATACCATTTTCCAGAGGTGGCCTAAAGCAGAGATGCTGCTCACCACTCTCCAGCCAAAACCATCCCAGCAAAAAATGTTTGAATAATCTGCCTGTTAATTAAGACCTGAATTTTTCACGGTTCATATGATTTTGGTGAAGTTACTGCCTAGCATCCTCACGCTCAAAACTGTTCCAGCATCACTGAGTCTTGCAGTGATTTGAAAACATCACCATATCAGAGGATAAAACAGCTAATATCCTACTAGAACATATGTAAGGGACGCTTATACTCAACTTCAACATACATGCACACTGATTCGCTAGCGTAAAATTTGCACGCAGGCATTCGCCTGGCTGTCATATTACAGTGAGGTGACAAAAGGAAGGAAAACAGCAATTACCATGACACTGGAACAAGGGCATGCCTTTACAAAGATGCCTGAACAACAAGAGCATCTTTACAACGCAAGTCTTTACAACAACTTTCCTTACTATGAGTATGCCTTTTACCACGAATGAAAACGTATTTATGTATGTATGATAGGGTAAAGGTACTTTTAGGGTTTAGGGTGGGTAAAGGTTTTAGGGTGGTAAAGCTACTTTTAGGGTTTAGGGTGGGCATAGGTTTTTGGGTGGCAAGTGAACTTTTTAGGATTGAGAGTGAGTATTCTTTCAGGGGTTGTCAGTTAATATATACATTGGTTCTACATACCTGTAAATGTTTACCACAAATATGCCTTTAAAATCCATCCTTTTACCAGGAAAATATAAGTATTTTGCATAATTCAGAGACGCCAAACTACTGGGTGAAGTTAGGAGTCAGGTATCCGTTAAATGCCATCCTGGAGCACGTGAGAATCTCAGGAACATTTAGATTTCTCAGAAATTCAAGCAGAAGCTGCATTTGCTAGGGATCTCAATTTAACTACAGAAACCTAACACAAAGCACGCATCGAGTGCATCCAAGGACTACAAGTGACAGCACTCACATGCTAGTACATCAGTTAAGCTCAAGCCACATCAAGCGATCAGGTCAATTGCAAATCCATAATTCACAGCCACTGCAACACGGTTCTATGTTGACATGGAGACAATTTCTATGGCTCTTAGTACATTCAAAACCCAGGTGCATCATGAGAAGACTGAGGCAGCAGCCAAAATTCTCATAAGTGAGAAGGAACAGGCCCACACTGCCAAAGCACTGCTCAGAATTCTGGAACAAAAAGGGATCTTCACTGGTATATGAGGTTTAAAGGAGCTATCAGTTAAGAGAACAGTTTACCCCCAGTTCTGCAGCTCTCATAGTCACCAACCATAGGCATTGGTTAATGGTTCTTTCTTTGATGATGTCTACTGGGGTTTTGAGACATTGTAACATCTTTCACCGGACGGCCCCACTAAAACCACAAAGAGGCAAAGCTGCATGTAGATAAACCAACACAAGCAAGAACCACTTGAAACAATGCTATATTCCTTTCCATGTCTGATCTAAAAAGTCTCAGCAGTGCACTGATAAGCGCAGATAGGAGGCTTAAAGAAGAAGCTACCAAGCCAAAAACATTAACAGTATCTATAACTAAGGAGATCATGGCACATCTTACGGATCGCGTCGGTTCCCCAAGCTTGTTATCAGAGCTGCAAATACTAGATACGTGTTCATGGGGACTTGGGATAAACAACCATGTTCTAATAGATACTATTCCTTCAGCAGAGTCCTTTTTAGGGTCAGGGCTGCGTCGCATGCTCGCTAGCGAGACGCTTTAGGTATTACAAAAGGGCTCGGAGCCCCGTCGACGTCACGTCAGTGTCTTTCATTGGCAAGTTGGCTTGCCTGTTAGAATCCGCTTCCTTTGATTAGTGGAAGGCACGCATACGTCATGCCTTTTCCGGTGGTTAGCCATCCTCGAGCGCAGCGACCAAGTACAGAAAACATGCAAGGCTTGCTGGGTTTGTGGACTACTTTTTCTCTATTTTCGCAGCGCGATCTCGCTAGGCAGATGTCGAGCGCTTCGCATATTTTCAACCTTGTTACACAGTTAATTGCACTTTTGCCGGTTACGTTCATAATTGTACTTTTTCCAATAGGTATTATTACGTGTGAACTGTAGCAACGCGATCGCGCTGTTTTTTTCTTTTAATGAAAGAAAAATCCGGTTGGGAGTTTACAACTCTAAATAGCTGTAAATCCAACAAATGCGAGACCCTAGTGCATTGCAAATGCTCGTTCAAACTGCAGACTGCAACGCCATTTTTTTTTTTTTTAAAAAGCCATGTTCATATCACAAGAAGTGTTGTGGGGTGCTAAGTACAAGTATTAAGTACGTAGGCAACGTTGCTCAACAACGCCCCTTCAAATTACTTTTCTGCGCCCGGGTTTCAAAATTGCAGTAGAATACAGCAATTCCTAGTGTGAAGCCGATTTGAACGTTTTAGGCTTCTTTTTTCTTGTGTGTATTTTACTTTGGTCCTTATTAGGAGAAAAAGATCACTAGGTTTTCAAAGTTGCATCAAACTGAAAACGTGATATCAAAAACGAACACTCATAACCCCTATCTGTGGTGTATGTCCTGTTCAGCATAAACATTTAATGCTAGGAACTCAAAGGCCTACCCAGACAGACCTCTCAGCAGAGAGGAGATCGCCCTCCCAGAGTGAAGAATGGATTTGCATCAGAAATGGGGATTCCGACTGGAATCCTTCACCTATTCCTTTGAACAAATATCTAGACCATGCGAGTAGGCTAAAGCCGGTTCTGGAGTGGTTTGCTAAGTGGCCGAGCGGAATCTTACCCAAATCCATCCTCGTGATATCTTCTGCCTGCAACTGCTGCCAAACAGCTTAAGTGTGATGGCCTGGTTTGTCCTGCTTCATACTTGCAGGAAGAGCAGGTAATGGAGGACCAAGGGCCTTCATAAGGGGACTGCGAGGAGTACTTTAAAGATTTAAGGACTATAACTAAGAGGGGAAAGCAGAACTGATGAAGGCGTTACTCTACTATGTTATGGATTTTTTTTTATTTGTGCAGTCATCTCCCCTTCTGGTTTTCTTTCTTTTGATTTGTGAGTAGCAGTAGCTACTGTGCCCTATCCTGGTTATTAAAGCATTTTACTCCTGATGCCCAGGGGCTCGACTTATTTTGGATCCCGAGCAACTGGGCCACGCACCGTTCAGCAGTCTCGGTGGTAGCCTGGGGCGAGCCGTCCAAGGATTCTCAGGGGAGGTGGACACAGGGGGTAGGGAACGGCGGGGAGGGCAGACACAGGCTCACAAATCAAAATACAAACAATAGCAACAACAAATGATTGTCAAGTCAAATAATTTCCTTTTTGACAATAGTAGTATTTATATCCGAACACAAAGTGAAATACAATACACACAGCCTCCTGAAGTCAGGCCACTAGTGTCCTCCGAGTCCCACTTCCCTCTTAATAGCAGTAGTGGTTATTCCCTGTTCACTATAAGTGACATCGATATTAGGCCCCTTTAGTCCCAGTAGTCCCACTTTGACTCTTATTAGAAAAGTCAAAAGTATACCAAGGACGGAGCGCTACCTGGCACACAAACTCCCCTGTGGCCATCCTACACGCAGCTCAATCTTGCCCGCACCAGCAGGAATTGTACAACCAAAATCTCTGAAAGCATCCCTCTCATGAGTGCAGCAGCTGTGGCGGCTGCCTCAGATATCACACATGCGTATCTGCAGGGGCTTGGATGGATGTCTTCAGTGTGAAGCATTACTTACTAATTTGATATAAGCACACAGCAGTGGGACTTTACATGAGCGCACCTGGAGGCCTCACTCCAGTGACAAAGCGGAGAGGAGCCCCCTCCCCTGGACGGGACCCCTGGAATGGCCACTGTCAATTTCAACACCACAGACTGGCCCTGCTGGCAGCCTACCAATATGTAACTCAGGAGAAGACCTACACAGACTGGTAAGATCCCTCAACTTCAGTTTGCACCTCATCTCGATCCCCATCCCAATCTCTGCCCCAACACTGAAATGTTATTTTTCCATTCATCGCTCTGGTCTGTGCCCACCATCCCCAACATGTGCCCAGCATCACTGTGCTGTGCCCTCTACCAGCCCCTCCCCCCATTCCCGCTTGTCGGTCCTGTGCCTGGTCTTCTTCGCAGCTTCTCAACGACTGCCTCCAAGTCATCCATTTTAGTTTGTGCCCTGAAGTATGTGACACTCCCTTTCTAGTACCGGTACCCACCACCCACTCCATGCTCATGCCATGGCCCGTGGCCTTTCTTCCTATTCTCTGTCACTTCACCCACCCACACTTCTTTGTCTTAGCGAGGAGACCTGCTCTCATTTCTCAGCAGATTGCACTGTGTCTCCTTTCTGCTTCTATTGTGTGGCTGTTGTTGATTCATTGGGGGACTGACTTGAGCCTACATAGTTATGTCATTAATAGGGTAGGGGGGCAAATGGCAGGTGGGGTGATATATATTTGGGGAGATCGAGGGTAAAGGTGTGATATGAACTGGGATTTTGGTGGGTGACATACTGGGGGTGACAGACAGGAGTGGATGGCGTTGTATGCGTTGGGAGGGAAGCATGCAGGGGTAGCGCCACCCATGACTGACTTGATGATAGTTGGAGACCCTAGGTAGGGTTGCATATATAGGTGGGGGTCTGGTATAGAACGGGCCAGGGAGGGGGATACACATGCGTCCTTTCTCCACTTATGCTCCCACAGTGGATGCACCTGGAACAGACAGCAGCCATTCAACAGGAGATGGTGCATTGACAGAAAAGAGCCAGAGGGAGGGATTAGTAGGGGGGGAGCAGGGAGATCATTAATGTGGGTGAAAGAGCTGGAATTGTACGGTCATCCGGGAGGAGACAAGGGAGCCGATAGGGGAAGAGATTGAGTAGAGACGTAAAAAAATACCCATAATGGGGAAGGGAGTGGTTCTTGTACAGGTCATGGAGGTTGGTACACTCTGTATATTTCCAGGGTTTGGGCACAGCACCTTTATGTGCCCATGGAAGGTAGTGTGTACGATATCGACCTGTAACAGACTCATGGTCTGCTACATACAGGCAGCAGTGGGTGATGTCTGTGAAAGCGTGGGCCTAGGTATTGATTTGGGGCCTGAATGCAGGAAAGCGCTGTAGTTCCTGGGCTCAGTGTTGGTGGGGGAAGGGGGAGGTAGGGGGTGCTGTATGAAAGTGCATGGTGGAATGCGAAATGCAAGTTCCTTCAGGGCCTGTGTTTGCTGGGAGTGGGGTGCTGGACCCACCAGTGGTGCTGGGGTTCGAGGCCTAGCAGTAGTGTAGGCCTAGATGAAGATTCAAGATCACTGTACCTCTGTAGGGCTGCAGTGATTCAAGGCATGGATTTGGCTTTAGGGTGGACTGATTGGTGCATGTGCTGAGGGTGCAGATAGTGCAAGTGTAACATGTGAGTGCACAAGTATACAGGGTGCAGAGCGTTGGCAGGGTTGAAACTTAGCTCTGTGCCGTCAGGTAAGGATACCATTTTACCAGGCTTTCACCTTACAACAGAGTGTGATCTGGGAGTTGTAGTAATGAATTACTTCCGTCGCACCAATTTGGATTACCTTGTTGTTACCAATGATTTGTAAAGGATCACTATGATCAGTAATGGATTACTAATATGATCTCCCTAATCCCTTTCTACAGACTCTTCCATTCTCCATCTCTCCTTTACTCATCCCAAACCTCATCTTACTACTATGACCTCCCAATTAACGTTTTCTGGATTCCTCCCTCTTCTATCCTGCCAATTATTCTATTCAATCCAACTGACAGACTCACATGTCCACCGCTCAAATGAACTCATATTTCCCTATACTAATACTATAATCCCTATAAAAATCCACATACACCTACTAATCAGTACATGGTATGCTGCCACCACTGTGCTCATGCTACTTAATTCCTGCCAGCTGCAATAGTCTTCCCCCACTATCAGGGTAGCGTTAGGCCTATTTAATGGCACACGCGCATGATCCATGTTTACCCATGACAACAAAAATCAGCACCAAGGATCCAGACATCATTGTAGTTGAGCACTCAGGGCAGTGGTACATGTCCATTATAGACAATGGACTTTTCCAGTCCAACAAGGTGAATAAAGTTAGGGTTAAAAAAATGAAACTCTAAGATGGACTCTCTTATCTGATGTTAAAAGAAATACATTGATGCTGAGTTCGCAATATAAATGTGTATGATGGTGGCCATGTAGTAATCATATACTATTACCCACATCAGTAACATCAACAGGCAATGCTTCCTCAAATCTCCCACTCTTCCCACAAACAAGAGCACTTCATTTAGCTGCCTCTCGCAATAGAGCTCAACAACATCTTCAGCTCTCAAGGCTACCCCCATGAAGATGGCATGCTACATACAACCACCATGAAATCTCTCTATGGAAATAGTCTCATATCCCCACTCAATAAGGTCATCACCTTGCATAGGCAAAAACCATTCTTTGACAACCCCAAAGAGAAGAAATTATTCCCTTGCTAAAAAAAAGGCTACCCTGGACCAGATGATCTAGCCAACTACTGCCTCATCACCCACCTACATTCTATTGGTAAGATCATTGTGAAAGTTGTTTCCACTGAATTGCAAAATAAGATAATCAAGAATAATCTCATAGAACACTATCATTCTTGCTTCAGGACTTGATGCACCACAGTGACAGTGATTTGATATACAGTCAAAGGCATATTAATCTTGCTGACAAGAATGACTCCCCTGCCACTAGATCCTACTTGACCTCTTGCCTGCTTTCAACAGTCAACCACCAAGCACAAATCCATATTCTGCAAATATGCCTGTGCTTCTCTGATACTGTCTGGTGCTGGCACATGTATATTTGCTCAAGCATAAAACTTCTAAGTGTTTGAAAATTGGTTTCCCTACAATTTTTCCCCACCCTGGAACAACTTTTGATTCTGCCCTTGTTAAGAGTAAATTTCCTTTCCCATTGTGGGAAAACATTGAATAGGAGTTGGTGAATATCTTTAAAAATGTAAGTGCGTAGATGAACACCGACTTACATGGCATCCCAGCTCTGAAACTGCTGTGGAAATGTGTGTAACAATGACAAGCCATTATATAATAACAGAAGGGGCTATTATCAGAGTTTTGATATAATGTAATTTGTGAAATTACTGCATGGCATCAACATGGACAACATTTTTTTTTTACAAGACAAGTAAATTGCTGAAGCATCCTGTTCATAGGACTAGAAGATATTTGATAAAACTCCACGTCAACGATCTC
This sequence comes from Pleurodeles waltl, assembly GCF_031143425.1. NCBI lineage: Eukaryota > Metazoa > Chordata > Amphibia > Caudata > Salamandridae > Pleurodeles > Pleurodeles waltl. The sequence continues at coordinate 478,058,780 of NC_090449.1, read as the reverse complement.
AGGTGGACGGACTCACAAGACAAGTAAATTGCTCAAACATGCTGTCCATTGGACTAGAAGATATTTTATAAAATTCCACACCAGTGATCTCAGGTGGATGGGCTCACACCAGAAGTGAGGACATCACCAGACTGGTAAAAAATAATTGCAAACAGAAAAAGAGCCTAAGATAAGCCTTTTCCATCTATGTTGGAAGGATTTAAATAAACTCTCTTTTAACATTAGAAGTGCCCTAACCATTCCGCAACTCAGAAAGGACATGCGCGTTCAGCATTTCGGAGACCGCTACTGTTAGAAATGAGGTCTTTAGTTGGCAGTGGTTTGCACTCCAAGTAGAGACCCTCACTCTAGTCAGGGAACGGGAGCCATGCAGCTACAATAATCCCCGCTCGCTCCCCTGGCACGAGCAGGCAGTCTTATCTCAGAGGCAATGTGTAAAGTATTTGTACACCCACACATTGATGGAATTACTTCCAACAGTCAGATACCACTTGTGAGGGAGTGCAGGCTTGTCACTGAGTCACACGGACCCCAGGTACAGTGCCATTGGAAAAGGATGATGAAACAAAGACATTGCATGGAGCCAGGGAGGTGAGGCATTGTTGGAGCCGGTGCAGCGCCGTTTCCTTACTGCTACTGGGGAGGTGAGGCACTGGTTCTTTACGTTTGCAGGGGAAGTGATGCAGCGTTGGCGTCAAGTCGCCAGTTGCTTACTACAAGGCGGGGTGGATGGATCCAGCAGGTCAAGACATAAGGCGTCAACTTTGTCGTGTCGCGATCACACCACAGGGCCACAGGTGCTGTGGCAGAGTCAGAGTAGGGTGCCATGGATGTTGGTGACACTGCCCACTGGACTCACGCTATGGCGGGACTTCAGAGGCGCTTTAACAGCATTGGGTCTTTGTTGCAGGTCATGGTTGTTGCACTCAGCGAGGACCACAGCTCCAGTGTAGGCAACGGCACAGAGTCAGACAGCGGTGACGGTTCCAAATACACTCTGGAGTCGATGTGCTTTGTTTCTTCTTGGTTACACCAGAGCTCACATCCAAGGGCCAAGGGGCTGCATTTGGCACCACTTGGCAGGTCAGGACTCTCAGCAGGAGCACCCCAGCACTGGTAGGTGAAATCTTTTGATGGACTTGAGACTTCTTAACCTTAACCCAACCCAGGGTCTTTACCTTTAGGCTGAGCATGTGCCTGGCAAGCCAGGACTTGCAGTGAATTACAACCCCCACCCCCTCAAGGGAAACACATCCCTTATGTGCTGTGAGAGAGTCTGCCTGGCGCAGGTCTTCCAATTCCTTTCCATCTCACAGGGCATCCAGCCCTCCCAGGCCAAAACTGGTGTCACAGGGTCATTCCTGGGGTGTCAAAAAGAAAAAGAAGGGCTTCTATAGTGGGAGATTTTATAAAGGAAGTGGTCCTGTGCATATTACTCTCATATAAGTCATAAAAAAAAGGATGCAAAGGTCCAAAGGAAATGTATTAATATAGATCTTCCCCTAGTCCAGGAGAGATCAAGAATGGTCCCTGTGGGTAACCTGAATCAGGAACAAGTGCCCCCACTCACCAATTGGTGACATGCTTCATCATCGGGCTTTGCTCCTCGTCAGACGGCACTGCAATGTCTGATGGGCCCCTCATGGGGGCTCTTTACCGGAGATCTTTTGAAGAGAATTGCCTTAGGTGAATGCAATAATGTGGTATTGGTGAGATGGTCAGTTAACATTGACTAGAAGGACCCTATAGTGAAATATGTTATTGAAAATGAGGGCCTCTGTCAAGATTAAAAACAAATTAGGTAAGGGGAAGTAAGAATAATGTCTGTCTTACCCTACTCACAATGTAGTATCTGATATTAGAGAACCCTATAGTGTAGGGATCAAGTATGTTATAAGGCAGAGTTGGATATCCCTACGCTGCCTTAATTAAAGTAGGTCAACATGTTTCTCGCTCAAATAAGTCTACAAAGATCTTAGTGAGATTCGTCAGGACCTAAAAAAAAAACCATACCTAATCCTCACAATTATGATAAATAAGGTTAAAATTGTGATACAGGAACCCTCCTCAAAAAAGGATGGGCCCCAACAGGAATAGCTGCTAGGCAGGGGAGGTGAGGCATTGGTTCCTTACGGTTGCAGGAGAGGTGATGCAGTGTTAGCGACGAGGCACCAGTTCTTCGCGAGGAGGCACGGCCAATGGATCTAGCAGGCTAAGACATGAGGCGTCAACTTATTGGCGTCGTGATCACACAACAGGGCCATAGGTACTACAGTGGAGTTGGGTGCCACGGATGTCGGTGTCACGGCGCTCTGGACTCTGTGGTAGGACGTTGGAGGCGATGCAGCAGCGTCAGGCCTGTGTTTCAGGTCACGGTCGTTGCACTCATTGGGGACCATGGTTCGGGTGCAGGCAGTGGCGTGGACTCACTATAGAGTCAATGTGCTTGGTTTCATCTTGGTTGCACCAGAGCTCACTTCCAAGAGCCAAGGAACTGGACTTGCCACCACGTGGCAAGTTGGGACTCTCAGCAAGAGAGTCCAGGCGCTGGCAGGTGAATTCATTCATGGCTCTGAAAGTTCTTAACAGGAGGCAAGGTCAGTTCAAAACCTTGAAGAACATTGGACAGCAGGATGTAAAAACCCAAGTCCAGTCCTTCCACTCCCAGGACAGAAGCAGCAGGCCAGCACAATAAAGCAGCAGGCAGAGTGGCAGTCCCTTCTACAGCATTCAGCTCTTCTTCCTGGTACACTGTACTCAGTCCAGAAGTGTTCTAACTATGTGGTGTCAGAGTATAAAAATACAAATGTGGGTTTTAAAGAAGAAAACAGGGCGCTCACTACTATGTCACAATTGAAGTATCCTGTGGACGGTGTTACCCAAGGATGTTCCCCAAAACAGCCTTAAATTGGAAAGCCGTAAGGCTATCCCTAACTAAATTTCTCAATGGAAGCACTCAATTCCTAAAGTAATATTAATTAACATCCAAATCAAGAGTCCAGTGTTCCACTCGTATTTTTCATCACCTTCTTTAATCTTTTCTGTTTAGCAGCTACAGCCAAGCCAACACGTGTTTCGTCTGGATATACGTCTCCCCATAGACTTCATCAGGGCTTCTCTTAACTGTTAATGGTGTACAGTGTTTAATTAATGTAGTATTCATAATAATTATAACTCAAAATAAATTTAATTTTCTTATTCCTCATATATACTCTAAGTGATATAAAATAATTTGCTATAGTAATTTTATATTTGGTGGAAATCTATATACAGTGTACTATTTCATTTGCTTTTGGTGGATATTTTACAGTTTCAATTATAAGTAAACACCACGTGCACCCACGAGTAACACACTTAGTATCAGACACACCAAAATATATCTCAATAATAAACTAATATATATATAGAGATATTCATTTTACCTGATGTAAAACGACTGTTAGTATTTTTATATTGTAACCTAGATCCTGTGTTTCTGTGAATACATATATAACTAAAGTGAGAAAATATAGGCACTTTCTCCCTGCTTATTCATAGTCATACTTCATACTGTCTATTATTTAGAACCATTAGCTTATTCTCGCTGAACTGAACTCTAGTTTTAATTGCCGCTGTAACGTTTAACTCCTTCCTTCCTGGCAGGTACTTTTATTTTTATATTTAAAGAGCGTGCTAATACGCGAAGAAGCAGTATACATTACGAGTGCATTTTAACTACTTAAGGGAGTATTTATTTCTCGTTGTTAGAGGAAGGAAGGAGTTAAACGTCACAGCGGCAATTAAAACTAGAGTTCAATTCAGCGAGAATAAGGTAATGGTTATAAATAATAGACAGTATGAAGTATAGCTATGAATAAGCAGGGAGAAAGTGCCTATATTTTCTCACTTTCATTATATTTGTATTCACAGAAACACAGGATCTAGGTTACAATATAAAAATACTAACAGTTGTTTTACATCAGGTAAAATGAATATCTCTATATATATTAGTTAAATTATTGGGATATATTTTGGTGTATCTGATACTAAGTGTGTTACTCATGGGTGCATGTGGTGTTTACTTATAATTGAACACAGTAAAATATCCACCAAAAGCAAATTAAATAGTACACTGTATACAGATTTCCACCACATATAAAATTACTATAACAAATTATTTGATATCACTTGGAGTATATATAGGGAATAAGAAAATTCTATTTATTTTGAGTTATAATTATTATGAATACTACATTAATTAAACACTGTACACCATTAACAGTTAAGAGAAGCCCTGATGAAGTCTATGGGGAGACGTATGCCCAGACGAAACACATGTTGGCTTGGCTGTAGCTGCTAAACAAAAAAGATTAAAGAAGATGATGAAAAATACGAGTGGAACAATGGACTCTTGATTTGGATGTTTATTAAGGTTACCTTAGGAAGTGAGTGCTTCCATTGAGAAATTATGTGGTGTCAGAGGTCTAGTACTTATACCCATTTCTGTCTTTAAAATAGACAAACTACAAAGAAAAGTCCTTGCAGTACACAAGACCCTGCTTTTCCCTGCCCCGGCCCTAGACACACTCCAGGGGGTTGGAGACTGCTTTGTGTGAGAACAGGCACAACCATATTCAGGTGCGGGTGTCAGCTCCTCCCACCACTCTAGCTTAGGAAGACCCATCAGCCTGGTGATTGGCTATCAACATATGCAGGGTACACCTCAGATCCCTTTGTGTGACTGTCTAAGTGAATGCACAAACAGCCCAACTGTCATCCTGATTGAGACGTGTATTCAGCAGATAGGCAGAGGCACAGAATGGTTAAGCAAGAAATTCCCACTTTCTAAAAGTGGCATTTACAAACTTACAAGTTAAAAACCAACTGCACCAAAAGATGTATTTTTTAAATTGTGAGTTCAGAGACCCCAAACTCCATTTCTCTATCTGCTCCCAATGGGAATTCACACTTAAAAGATATTTCAAGGCAATCCCTATGTTACTCTATGGAACAGATAGTCCTTGCAATAGTGAAAAACAAGTTTAGCAGTATTTCACTATCAGGACATGCAACACACACCAGTACACGTCCTACCTTTTAAATACACTGCATCCTTCCCATGGTGTGGCCTTGGATCTACCTTAGGGGCGACTTATAAGTCTGCAAAAGGGAATGTTTAGGGGCCTAGCAAGTGGGTGCACTTGCTGCCAGGTCAACATGGCAGCTTAAAACTGCACACACAGGTACTGCAATGGCAGGCCAGAGACATGTTTGCACGGCTACTCATGTGGGTGGCACAATCAGTGCTGCAGGCCCACTAGTAGCATTTGATTTACAGGTCCTAAGGACATCGGGTGCACTATACTAGGGTCTTACTAGTAAATCAGACATGCCAATCATGGAAAAAAACAATCATCATTGCACTTTAGCATTGGTTAGAAGTGCCCACAATCCTAAAGCCAACAAAAACAGGTCAGAAAAAATAGGAGGAAAATGCCAAAATGTTTGGGGATAACCCTGCAAAAAGGACCAGGTCCAAAAGCGACAATTCCACAGTGTAGGAGTTATCACGTTTCAACATCCTGCTTGATTGAAATTAGTCAAGAATCATAACTTCAAGCTCCCACACTCGTTCAGCACTGCACTTGCTATGTAGTTTCACACTCTACTATCTCTGTACATTCAAACCTCCTTTGGTGCATAAAAAAAAGTTTTGGAATTATGGTACTTACAATCGCTTAAAGATTAAAAGCAAAACGGTGACTTTTATAGCACTGGAAACAATGAAGTTTTTAATGAAATATAAACTTACAGTTAGATATGATCTCAAAACCATTTGAAATCCACTAACAAGACGGTACACCATTTATCACTGGAAAAAAACAACACACATCACAGCAAGTGACAGAATCAGTCACTGATGCTATCACTAATCTTTCCACAATTTGAAAATAGCATGATATGTAGGAACTATTTCAGTGGTAAAATGCAGTGAAATACAATGGAATCCAGTCATAATTTTAGAGGGAAAACAAGTGGAGTTCCTAATATAAAATTACATTTTAATGTCATAACATGGCATGTGTTCCGCATATCAAGAACATTACTACTCAAGTCAACAATCTCATATCCTGTACCTTAATAACACAACAAACTAAAGAACAAACTACTGTGTGATTACTTACCAGTTTAATTGACGCTAATCACACACTCTTAATAGCCACCCACCACCTCTCTCTCTCTTGTAACAACTGTATTTGATTGTTTTGTTCTGCCTATTTTTCTTTGACCCCACTCTTAATGTGCTTATCTGGGTTCCTTTTCATGTGTTGTCTGATCCGCAGCATTACAGTGAGGCCTTCCTCTGCTGTAGTTCTTGTACCTCAGGCTCTGTGTCAAATCATGATCTCTCTCCAGCTTCTCTACTAAACCACCTTCAATTACACACTGTTCTGCCAGCCTGGTTAGGCTGTGGGAAGGTGAATGTTACTAGACAAGAAAAGCTTTCTCCGAGGATCCACTAAATGCTTTGCAGTGCTGCTTCAAATGAATGCAAGGACAATTTTTGCTTATTGTTGCACTTAGCTATTTATATGTGTACTGCATTCTTTCCACTTCCGCCTCCTAAATCTGATGGATTTCGCTAATTATTTTCTCACTTCTGTGGTTTTTGGTCTTTTGCCTCTGCCCCTCCCCCAATAATCATGTGCCCTACCTCTGACCCCGATTTCCCACTCCTTCATGCTTACCTGCCAAAACTCTTCGCCCCAGTGTGTCCAGTCTTGGCATTCAGGTGAGGAGTGGAGAGGCTATGAGCATCTTCCAAAGAAAATGTCCCTTTATGGGCCTCAAAGGCCCAAGGCCAGTCTTCTAGACCTTTCCATACCAATATCCCCCCTCATTCTCTAAGCATCTCATCCCATAACTCAACCCTGACTTCTAACACTTTTGGTGTATTATTGAATTTTCTAGCTTATGTGCTTGTACTTTCAAGGTGCATTTTTAAATAATAAACAACCTTTTCTATTCCTGAATAAGAATGGCACCACTTATCCTTTTTCTCTGGTGTGGAACAAGAAACCATGAGCGATACCTTTGGATGTGTTGGCATGCAGAACTCATTTATTTTATTGGAGCTCTATCTTATAGATGCACCAGCATCATATCATAAATAAGGTAGTGGTCAATATCAATACCAAGCAATTGGAAGTTGTCCCCCCTTAACAGGCATCCAGGAACATCTTCTCTACCTCAGCCCCTCCTTCGTCCTGAGTCATCATCAATCACTCCCTGAAGACCAGCAAGCTTCCCAGTTACCTCAAGGCCCCTACATCAAACCTGTCCATCCAAGTAATAGTCCATGTACAATCTCAATGGAAGATCAGTCTTTATCACACCTCTGCTTATCCTGAAAAATACAGCTGTAACGCTGGCCAACAAAATAAAATTTCACCTACAAAGAGAGTTTATGAACCTGACTTGGTCTTGTTTATGTCTTCAAGATGCACTGCAGGCTCCTGCATACCCAAGAGGTAAGGCACCCTACAAATTGCTTGATTACTACCAGGAATGACCCCTAGAAAATAAATTGTAAACATAAATGGAGTTGCTGCCCTCTTGCTAGTGGAACTCTCCTCTACTTTGACAGGGTGCATCATCCTTGACTGGATCGCTCCCTACCTTGCCAAAAGATCTTACATTAATTACCTTCCATCTTTCTCTTCTGCACGTTTTAGCTATGTTTCCCACCATACTACAAGGATCTACCAGCACTGCTTCCTCTTCAAAACATACTTCACCTCTCTGCAGGATCTAATTTCTTACTAATAATGGTTTATACCTTGACATGTTTTATGATTGTTTACACTGATATGGTATGACGCCAAGATGACAACTTAGTGAAAGCATCTCGACTGCTGTGTTTACTTATGTATCCTTTCATGGTGCAACTATGATGAGGTCACACAGATCGGGGTAATGCTGGAAAATTCACTTAGATCTGGACACCTATGCCTTAGCACAATATATCCCAGCAGTAGGCCAATGAATACTATACAACAAGCTCAAGAATAGCTATCTGGCACCTAAGGACTTTTACCGCAGCCACTACTGTACCAGTGTCAGAGTATTTACATGTTTAGAAGGTACCGAATCATCTCAGATTAAATCAACATCAGCAACTACAAGCAGGGACAGAATATGGACATTTATATCTTTAGTTGTGTTCTCCAACATCTCTATTATGATTCAAAGGTTGACAAATCAAAGAGTACAAGGACTCCTTTGATTTGTGACTCAAATCTGCTCCTTCTTCAGAATCTTCAGCACTGATTTTCAACAACTATGACCCTTTGCAACACTAACCCAACCACTTTTTCTAGTTACAAGTGAATGCATCTTTAGTGAATCAAGTGACCTCTCCAACACAGGGACTTTAGATTCCGACCTCTGAATGGGGTCTTGTAAGTCCCCTAGTACTGCCATAATTCAGCTATTCAGCATGGGGCAATTTTATGTCAGGCCCGCTAAAATGACACTGCTATCCCCCTCTCATATGTTTCTCCAAGTCACAAATCAAATTTGGATGTAAAGAGTCATAATTTCTTCTAATGAATTGTGCTTCTTGCCTGTTGGGAGGCATCACAGTTTGGGCATCTTTTCTCAAAAGTAACAAAATATAGGTCTTTCAATGTGTGCACCGACCACAAACCAGATTCTCAGGTCAATACAATAGAATTTTTGAATTCCTAATGATATGAAGCATCCCATATATATTCAAAACACACAGCAACACTAACCTCCATACATAAGGAATTGCACAGGTCAATGAGATACATACCTCAAAGAGCATGGTGCAACATGACAACACCATGGCAAACAGTGTATCTTTATGTATGAGTATCACTTGGATCCCATTGAGCAGCATGCCGTCTTCAAAGCGCTTACACACATTTTCAGGGGGAGTAAGCACTGTAATTCATACTATACTATATCTCATTTTATACAAGTCAACAAGGTTACCTTCAGTACAATGTGACCTCTAAGCTGCTTTATTCCAATCCAGGGTTCCCACACAGGATGTGCACAACCATAATGTTGTTCTTGCTGTGACTTTAATAAGTGAATGGACTGTACTTATGGCTTCTGTTTACATTCTCTGCATGATCCAGTGGACCCATAATGTGGCCGCTAGACAACTTCTCCACCGAGGCAAGTACTACCACGTCTCTCTAAAACTTCAAGACCTACATTGACAGCCTGGGGCAAGAAGAATTGTTTTTTATGCTCTCTGCAATACCCTCCCTGTTGTGCATGACACTGGCCACTCGTCCTACAGCTTAAGCCTCACACCAAAAATGGCAACTCCAACCCAGACTGTTCCAGCTCCAGACTATCTCTTCTTTCAGGATGTCTTGAGTTGGTGGATAGTTATCCTCTATAGAGATGGCCAAGCTCTGGACTGCCTGTCTTTCAAGAATAAGACTCTACCAGGGACTCGGAGTAAGGGTCTTGAAGGGAACTCCTTCTGGAGGAACTGCAAGAGGCTATGGCACGCTGTAGGGCCCCAATCCTAGATGGGTTACGGGTGGAATTTTACCAGACATTTACGGGTATCCTGTTTCCTAGTGTGCTTGAGACACTTCAGGAATCAAGACGTATGGGTTTCTTACCGCTGTCCATGTGAGAGGCCCAGAATGTCATGCTTCCAATACCAGGGAGAGACCCAGTGGATCCCTGTTCCTATAGGCCCTTATCCATGCTTGGAGTAGAGCCCAAAATACTAGCTAAGGCCCTGGTGATGCATCTGGGAGGCGTTGTGACACACCTTGTCCACGAAGATTAATGCGGATTCATGCCAGACAGGGATACTCATATGAATTTGCGGACACTATCTCATGTAATCCACTCGATGGCAGGCATGGACACACAGGCGGCGGTAGTCGCACTTGATATCGAAAAAGCCTTTGATACCCTCAGCTGGTACTACCAAAGCGATGTATTGGGAGAGATGAGTCTGAGGCAGGTGTTCCTTTCATGGGCCCGCCTCCTTTACACCCAGCCAACAGTCCTTGCCCACACAGGAACAGTGGTCTCTGACAGAATCCCTATAGAGAAGGAGACTAGACAAGGTTGCCTGCCGTCCCCACTTCTCTTTGCTTGGCTGTGGAGCCCCATGTACAGCGGCCACAACGCAACATGGCCGGCATAACTGTGGGAAGTAGCACTCATGCCCTCGAGGCGGATGACGCACTAATTTATGTTAGCTGTCCAGCGCACTCGGTCTCCAAACTGCTAGAAATCATGACAACCTTTGAGAGAATTTGTTACTTGCCCGATAAGCATCAGAAGTTAGTCCTCTTCCCACTGTTGAGTCTGACAGTGGTGGATGCCAAGGAACTGCCCCGGACAGGGCTAAACTGGAAGAACAGCCATTGTCATCCATACAGAAACAGCCAATTACAACTTTAACATGGGAGAGGTAATCACTTATCTCAAAGCCTCTATACAATTTTGGAATCGCCTACCGCTCTCCATTATGGGGAGAGCAGTGTTGAGTAAGATGGTTCTGCTTCCCCATTTCCTCTATCTACTACAAAATTCCATGTTCCAGGTATCGAGAGCCACATTTGACAAACTGAACACCCTTCTGATATCCCTGGTGTGGGCAGGGAGGTGGAGTAGGTTGAAGCTGGAGGTGTTGAGATTAGACAAGGAGCTAAGTGGCCAAAGTATTTTAGACCTGCAATTGTACTACTTTGCAGGGATACTGAAATACACTGCACAGTGGTGCACAGACAGCCCTACTGGAGAAAAGGCTCTCCTAGCAGGATTGGAGGGTGCGGCAGACCTTCAGGGATATTTAATGAGGGGGGATCAAGGATCCTGACCAAGTCCCCCTTTAGAATGCGCCATGTTGTAGAGGTATGGGAACGAACTGTAACACTGGTACTCTGCAGGGCTCTATATGCGAAATTATTGCCCCGAGTGGCTACCAGGCTTCAGACAGATATAAGCAGTGACGGACCTGTTCAGATGGTACACTGGCGGGTGCACAACAGTCAGAGCCCTATACCTAAACAGTGTTTTTCTTACTATTGAAGAAGCCCGGGAAGGCTATAAGCTACCACAAGGTCAATTTCTACAATACGCCAAGACCTCTGAAACTATCCGAGAGATATGGGCTGCCTTCCCAGAGGAGACCGAGGACTTGCACACCCTGCGGCTCCTGCTGGACCCTGGCACTAACAGAGGGATGATCTCCCGCACTTATAAAGTCTTGAAAATGGATTGCAGAGTACACATGTTGAAGATTCAGGATACATGGTCAGAGGATCTACAAACAACCCTCACAGACAAGGAATGGAGACGGACATTCACACAGATCCGTGAGGTAGCCAGTAACGCTCGGTTCAAACTAACACAGTTCCATTACCTGCACCGTACTTTATCTCACACCACAGAGGTTGCAGAAGTTTAACCTAACACACTCCTCCAAGTGTCCCCGCTGCAGATTTGAACCGGCATCATTCCTACACATGACTTGGGAACATGTGAAGTTACAGTGCTACTGGGCCGAGATACTAAGCGAATTAAGGGAAATCACAAGTTTGCCCTTTTGGGCCTGGTGCTGGCCAAACAGCGTATTGCAATACACTTGACCAATCCCTGACCCCCTCTTTATAGAACTGGAGAGCAGATGTCTGTGAGTGGGGGATAGCAGAAGAGAGGAGACTAAAACTGGTCTGCACTGATGAGTATGCAGAGCAAGGCTTGGTGATGTGGAGAGATATGTTGCATGGCTTGGAAAGGGGAGAACCACAGATCGCTACCCCCCCTAGACACCTGCAAGCGGCGAATGCTGGCACGACCCCGGACTCCGTCGGAGGCGTCAACCCAGCCCTCTGAAACTGTACATGTTAAGGGAGGTGGGCGAGGCCACATGTGAGAGTGCTTGGCTAGATATATATGTGCGAAAGCAAGGATGGGCGAGTCGGTGACAGGATGTGAGATACACAACTTGCAGGCTTGCCCCTGTGTCATGCACCTCCTCCCCCCATCCTCAGAGTATTCTGGCCCACATACACGGAACCAGAGCCTCCCTGCAGCCAAAGATTGTTGAGGTGATACACATATTGGACAGATGAGACCCCAGTATTCTGACTACAGTACCCCACCGGAGATCTCCCAGTTACAAGGGAGAGGATTAATTGCTGGTAGATTTTACCTCACTGATCCCACACACCCCATCCCCGTCCCTTATATATGATACATGGGATTGCATACACATTGACCTGTTGCTGTCACAATTGTTCATCCTTACCTGTTCAGTGATATTTAAAATGTTTGAATGTTTCCTTAAAGACCCCGATGATCGTTTGTTTGATGGTATTATATAGCTACATTCTACTGGGTGTGATACATGTGGGAAAAACAATGATGCAGGTCAATGACCCCGCCCACGGGGTAGGCCTAGAAGACCCATGAACTCGTACTAAGGTAATAAGACACTGTATACTTGACATGTGTGGATGCTTCATTGAGCGCTACTATTCTGATGCCGATGCAATTCCACTGTAACAATTGAACTGGTTGTAATGCAATGTATGATCACTGAATTAAAAACAAGTTTAAAAATAAATAAATAAGACTCTACAACTAATTCAAAATCCAAACAGCTGTAAAGAACTGGCATATGACTAAACTGGGTTAGATCTAACAAAAACTGTTTCTGCATCACTCCATGTTGGAACACAATTACAAGTTTGTGGCACAAGTGGAGCATGTACCTGAGCCTCATGTGCAACACACAATGCACCCTAAAATGCCATGCTATAACCTCCCACTTTATTAAGCATGTACAAGTAACATAGCTAGCAAACTTATTCAACCATTTTGAAGGTGCTTTGTGGTTTTACAGGGGTATAAAACACTAGGGAAATTAATCTATACCAAGCAGTGTGTGGATCTGCAATGGAAAAAACATAACCTTGGGATACTGCAATGTTAATCTGCACTCATTTGATCTAGGAGTCAGATCGTTAACACAAAACAAATTGCAAAACACTGGAACCATACATGAATGAGGTGGGGCCCAGCACTGCTACATACCTGTGTGTGGCCTTCTAGATGCTTTCTAAAGTGACATTCTTAGCCAGGAAGTTATCACACTTCACAGCCACACATGAATGGATTGTGGACATCTATTGCTACAAGCCTGTGGGTGGCCTTATAGATGCCTTCTGAAGTGACACTCGTAGCCTCAGAGCCAGGAGTCACACCCCAGGGTGGAGTGGGCCACACCACTGTGTTGGCCATAGTGGTACTGTCTGCCCCCTGGGATACATCTGTGAGCAAAGTAAGGTTAGGTGCCGCACAGATGGTATCTGCAGTTGAGGAGAGGGGTTCCCCATGAGTTAGCTTAGTGGGTCCTGAGAGTATGGACAAAGGGATCCAACTGGAGTCAGGAAGGCGTACAACTTTAACATGACCCTGCTGTTGTGGGGTTGGGTTCCCTGTTCTATCGCCCCAATCAGGGAAGTCCATCAAAGTATTGACTGGTCTCCCCTGGCTTTAGGCCAGTGGGATTGTGTTGAAAATGGCCCTTTTTGCAGGGTCATCCATAAAATATTTGCCTCTTCCTCCTATTTTTTCTGACCTGTTTTTGTTGGCTTTAGGACTCTAGCACTGGTTAGCAGGGGTAAAGTGCCCAAAGTGCACATGCTCTCTGTGCAAATTGTATTGTTGATTGGTTTATCCATGATTGACCTATATAATTTACTAATAAGTCCCCAGTGAAGTGCACCAGGGCCTGTAAATTAAATGTTACTAGTGGGCCTGCAGCACTGGTTGTGCCACCCACATAAATAGTCCTGTAAACATAGCCCAGACCTGCCACTGCAGTGTCTGTGTGTGCAGTTCACCTGCTAATTCGACTTGGCAAGGTAGGTCCTAGGTAGCCCCAATGGGCCAGGTGCTGATGTGTTTTACATGTCCTAACAGTGAAATACTGCTAAATTTGGTTTTCACTGTTGCAAGGCCCAACTCTCTCATAGGTTAACATGGGGGCTGCCTTTAAATATTATTAAAGTGCAGATTCCCTTTGAGAGCAGATAGAAATTTAGAGTTTGGGGTTTCTCAACTCACAATTTAAAATACAATTTTTAGCGAAGTTGTTTTTTAGATTGTCAGTTTGAAAATGACACTTTTAGGAAGTAGGCATTTTCTTGCTTAAACCATTCTGTGACTCTGCCTGTTTGTAGATTCCCTGTCTGGGTCAGTGTAACAGCTGTGCTGTTTGTGAATCCCCTCTAGACAGTGAGCCAAAGAGAGCTGGGGTGTAGCCTACATATTCTGATGAGCCATCTGTACTAGAGTGGAGGGAGGAGTGAGCACTTACATCTGAATGGGCTGTGCCTGCCCTTTAACCATGCTGTTTCCAACCTCCTGCTGAGTGTCTTGAGCCTGGCCTGGGCAAGGCACGATCTTGTGAACAACAGAGACATTCCTTTCAAGTCTATCTACTTCAAAGGCAGGAAAGGGTATAAGTAGTAGACCCCAAACCCCAGACTTTAGATTCCTTTAAGATCACTTCTGGAACCAAGAGGAACCTCTGCCAAGGAGAAGAGCTGAAGAGGAGTGCTGCCCCTGCCTGTGACTGTGCTTTGTTGGGCTATCCTGCAGTTACTGTTTCTGCCTGTAAAAAGGGCCAAAGTCTGGACTTTGTGGTCTATTCCTGCTTGTGAAGAATCTCCAAGGGCTTGAATTGAGCTTGCCTCCTCTTCTGAAGTACCAGGGCCATCAAAGACTTCCTCTGCTAACATCTGGACTCTCTGCTGAGACTCCTGCCCTGCCAAGTGGTGTCCTATCCAGTCCCTGGGCCCTTGAAAGGTGAAGCTGGCAGAACAAGAGCTGAAAATCCATGCACAGAACCAGATGCGGGGACATTTTCCACGCACCATCTGCAATGTGGCTGATAAGCGGCGTGCCGCCTGCTTTACGGCTAAGATTGACGCTCCACCTGCATCATGGCTGGGAGATCCATGTATCGCGGCTGGAGAAACAACGTGCAACACCCGCTCGCGCTGCTAACAATGCAAAACTCATGCAGTGTGGTTTTCTAACACTGTGTGACTGGATTTTCCACGCATCGTCTCTGGGCATCAAAGTCAACCTGACTCTGTGCGGATTCGATGTGCCTAGTCCGGAAATCGACACATCGCTCTCTTGCGAGGGAGAAAAACGATGCATTGCTGACCCCGACCTGAGAAGAAATGACACACGGCCTCCCTTGCGAGGAAGGAATAAACGCATCGCTGCATTTTCGGATGCACACTCGCCCGTGCGGCTTTATTTTTTACGCTAACCAGGTACTTTGTGCAAAATCCTTGTTTCCATTGTTTTGTATGGAGTAAGACTTTTATTCATTTGAAAATTCATATCTTGAATTGTGCATGTTGAATTTTTGTCATTTTGGTCTTGTTTGTTTTAGACAAACATTGCCTATTTTCCTAAACTAGTGTGGAGTCCATTTTGTAGTGTTATCAATCTATTACTCTGTGTGTTGGTACAAATACTCTACACATTGCTTCTGAGTTAAGCCGGCCTGCTCGTGCCACGCTACCAATGGGGTGAGTGGGGGTTAACCAGGTGTGTTTCTCTCTTGCCCTGACTAGAGGGAGGGTCTCTGCTTGGACAGGGGGCAACCTGACTGTCAACCAAAGACCCCATTTCTAACAGTAAGAATAGAGATTTTCAAAATGTGTGTGGTTTTGTTTTCTGTTGGCAGTTATAGTAAAACAAGAACACATCCAAAACAGTAGCCCCCTACCCACAGTGCAATATCGTTACACTGTCCTCAAGTCAGTATGCCTGGTAGGCCATATATAACAACTGCTGAGCATTCTGTTGTACAAACAGACAATGCAGTCCCATCACCCCTCCCTAGACATCAACATCATATACATCGCCATGGGTGCCCAGTAGTCTTTCAGGGGCGAAATGCTTAAGGTAGCTCTTCTGAATTAATCTCCAACTGATCTTTACAGTACGCAATATTCTTGTACCATTGCATAATAGTGGGGCAGCCCTCCCCCAACCCCAGACAATGGTTACTCTGCATTTAGCCAAAAGAAGAGCCATCGCCAACAATTTACCATTGGAAGGTTCAATGATTTAACATAGTCTAAAAGACATACCAGAGGATCACAAGAGACAGTTTAATAGATAATGACAGTAAGTATCTGAGTCGCCAAGGTCCAGTATTTATATATTTTAGGTAATCGCCATGCAAGGTGCAGGAAATCCGCTGCCCGTTCCCGGCATCTATGATAGTGCTATTCTGCAGGAGGCCATACCTGGCCAGTTATATAGGCATGTAATATATCTGCTGCAAAACAATTAAGATAAATAATGCGCAGGTTTCCGTTAGCTGTAAGTCTACCAGTCAATACGCAACAGAAAGTCCAATCCAGCAACATAATGGGGGGGGGGGGGTCGAGTACAGTGTTCCATCTATCAAGAGGCTCCTTAGTAGAGTGTGTTGCCTCCTTCTGCACTATGTTATACAGAGCAGTAAAATAATTCTTGTAGTATAATTCATCAAACGGCATTGAGTTTCCTTGTAGTTTAATCAAATAAGAAAGCACGCCAACACCAGGGTCTGCCTGTTCTCCACCCTGGTCAACTCCAACTGCCCCTTACTCCAGTTCTACACATCCTCCCCATTCCATTCTTTCAACTACAAACATTCCACTAACTCTACATTCTAAGTGAGAACAACATTAAACAACACATCTTCCCCCTTTGGAAAATAAACAATAAGTAAAACATAAATCACAAGGAAAGGAAAGGAAGGAAAATGATATAAAGTAAACTAATTTACAATACAGATCCTAATTTACAATGTAGTCCTTTAAATGGAAAGGTTTCTTAATCATTCTACCCAATTTGCTCCTGTAGGTTACATTCCTTCCAAGATTGTCCGGATGGTCCTTGGACACTTCTACTTCCTGTGCCGGGATGTCATAATTATCCATAACATCTTCTGACACCGACCCAGCTTCTAGGATGTTAGCAGCTCCAGAGAAAATGTCTTCATAAACAGGGTCTAGCCACAAATAATTCTTCATAGGTACAGTAGAATTCGCCCCAACAGCATCACCCATTAACTTAGCACAACAACTCATATGCCACACACGACCATCACTTAATTTGGCAGAGTTTTTGTATACTTCAAGAACTGTTTTAGGCTCTGAAAACTTAGTATCACCTTTTTTCAACTTTACCTGGTAGTTTAACTCGAACAACATTACCTTTCTTCAAACCAACGTCTCTTGCCCCTTTTTTTAAATCCACATAGGTTTTATACAACTCCTGTGCTTTCTGAATATTCTCCTTAATTTCAGCAGGTGACCATTCTTTTACTCTAGATTTGCTTAACCAACCCTGATTATCCTTTGTAATGGAATTCTACCCCTCATAACTGTAAAAGGGGTATGGCCTGTTACCGTTGGGGTGGTTCTGTACATCCAGATCATTTTCTTAACACTAGTTTTCCAATCAACATTTCTAAATTTAGCTAGTTGTACAGAATCTTTAATAACTCAATTAAACCTCTCTACTTCTCCATTTCCACTAGGATGGTAAACAGAAACTAACTTGTGTTCTATGCCATTTCTCTCAAAACATTCTTCAACCTCCTCACTCTTAAATTGCACCCCATTAACAGTTATTATCTTCCTAGGCAGCCCTTCCCTTTGAAACAGTTCATCCAAGAATATCAGAACATTCTTTGAATTAGCTTTAGAAACAATTTTAATCTCTGGCCACTTTGAGAAGTAATCTACTGCTACTATCATGTACCACTGCACATTCTCCTCTACAATTGGTCCCATTATATCCAGACCTATGACTTCCCAAGCCATCTCAGGGCAAGGCACGGGATGTAAAGTAGGTTTTAAGGTCGCCAGCGATTTGTCAGCATTCATGCATAAATCACAACTCCTAACAATTCTTTCAATATTGACATCCATACCAGGCCACCAATAGTTCTCCTTAACTTTCTTTTTAGTTTTGACAATGCCAAGAAGTCCTTCATGATTTATTTTAATAATGGAGTCCCTTAATTTGTCAGGTGGAATTATCCTATCACCCCTCAATACCTTATCCTGTTCTACAGCTAACTCATCTCGTAACTCAAAGAACACTCTGAGTTCTGCTGGCATTCAATTTTTCCCTGGCCAACCTTCTTGAATATACTGTTTAAGCGTGGTTAATATGGGGTCATTTGCAACAGTTTCATTCCAAACCTCAGAACTAATGGCCTTCCAATCATAACTCCCTGACCAAGCGACCATGAACTCTTCGTCATCACCCACTAATTCTTTAAGTGGTAAGGGCAATCTGCTCAAGCAGTCCGCCACCTTATTTTTAACTCCTGGAACATATACCAAATTGTATTTGAAGTCCAACAATCTTATGGACATTTTAGCTATTCTTGCCGTTGCCTTTAACAAACCTTCCGTAGTCAACACCTTGATTAGGGGTTTATGATCTGATTTCAATGTCAAAGCCCCACAGAAAATTTCTGAAATGTTCTAATCCCCAAACAACCGCCAGAGTCTCTCTCTCAATAACTGAGTACCTCTCTTCTGTGGGAGAAAGCGCTCTAGAGGCAAAGGCTATAGTAACTTCCTCACCAGTGATACCTTTCTGGCTTAATACAGCACCAATACCTCTATTTGATGCGTCAGTAGTGAGAATAGAAGCAAGGTTAGGGTCAAACCCTGACAACGCTTTGCCCTCACAAATCTCTCGTTTTATACATTCAAAATCTTCTTGTAATGCATCCGTCCATACAAATTTATATCTTTCTTTCAGCAGTTGTCTTAAGTTAAACGTTTTCTCAGAGAAACTCCTGACAAACCCTGCATAGAATTCTGTTAAGCCAAGGAACGACCGTAATTCGTCCTTATTCCTAGGAGCTGGGGCACCCTTAATGGCTGATAACAACTCTTTTTTTTATTTAATCCCCCTCATAGTGATTTCATGTCCTAAATAATTTAAGCATTGAGCTCCAAACTTACATTTCGAAAATTCAGCTGTCAGGCCATTCTCTCTTAAGATACTTAATACACAATTAACTCTCTTATCATATTGCAGTCTGTTCCTTCCCATAATTAAAATGTCGTCTTGAAAGACAACTACACCTTCCATATTCTTATACAGTTTGTGCATCAGTTTGTGAAAGACCGTTGCCGCTGAGGCCAGTCCAAAAGGCATACGAATATAACGGAAACAACCCTGAGAGGTAATGAATGCAGTCAAATTCTTACTATCTTCGTGTAATCTCACCTGATGGTAAGCGGACGATAAGTCAATGGAAGTGAACCATTCCATGTCCTTTGTCAGGGCAAGCATTTCAGACATTTTTGGTAAAGGAAACCTCTCCACTACTATGTTGTTATTTAGGTACCGCAAGTCGATGCATAGACGAATCTTCCCATTGGCTTTGCGTACTGCCACCAGAGGTGAGATCCATTCAGAGGCATCCACCTCTTCAATAATACCCCTGCGTAGAAGAGACTCTAATTCTTTATTCACTTCGTCTCTTATCACCCAGGGAATATCACGTGATTTGTGGACTTTCGGTACAGCATTATCCTTCAACACAATTCTATGTGTAAAATTCTTAAGGGCACCAACATTCCCAGAAAAAAGTTCTGGAAATTCATTCCTCAAAGTAACACTATAACTTTTATAGTCACCCACTACCTTAACCTGCTCCACACCGTTGGGATCCAAAACAATATTCAGGGCCCTTTGATCCAACCAACCCAATACTGCTGGTCCTTCTTCAGCAACATATAATTTGCCCACGGTTCTCCTGCCCTTGAATTCAAAAACAACTTCTCTAAAACCAATCATGGGAATGGATTCACCTGTAAAACTCTCTGGAGACACATCTGTTGGATTTTATGTGAAGCCCAGAACCTTTTGAAATTTATGCTCCCACATATTCTTGTTTATAATTGTGTACGGGGAACCAGAGTCTGCTACGATCAGTACACGCCCTCCCCCCAAGAGAATTTCACAAACAGGTTTATTTCTAGATTGTAAACTTAAGTGTGATATACAAGAATTTTCTGTTTGATTTACTTCCACACAATCTTCTACATCAAAATCACTTTTAATACCTAAGACATACTCAAGGCCCTTTGAATCGGCACTAGAATCAGAATTGCATTCCGAATCAGATTTACTGATCACTGCTTCAACTTTTCTACCTCTCCTACACACTTTAGCGAAATGGCCCTTAATGCCACACTTAGCACACTGTTGGTCTCGCGCCGGACATTTCTTGTAAAATGCTAAGTGCTCTTAACTCCCACATCGAAAACATTTTCGTTCAATATTCTTTGTTTCCACCTGTTTCCTATGTGTTTCTTCCTTATTCCTGTTAAATTTAACCTTGCTAACTACTTCATTCTGTACTTCTGTTTTTACACAATAAATGGCCTTTGCAAATTTTTTCGAAATTTCAGATTTTTTTACTAGAGCCACAACTTCCTCCAACTGTGACTCTCCATGTACCCACAATCTCTCTTGAATATAAGAATTATTAACATGCATAATGATTTGATCCCTGATAAATTCATTATGCAACCCACCAAACCTACAAGTAAGTGCTAGTTTTTTTTAGTTCGAAAACTTATTCTTCAATAGATTCTGTTTTCTGTTGTTTCCTGCTGAAAAAATTGTATCTGTCAATTGCAATACAGACTGATGTTGCATAATATCTGTCAGGAGTGTCTTGTCAACAATGCTGGTACCACGCCCGAAACTTGTGGAGCACGCGGGAAGGTCGGGTAGTGATCTCTCAGAGCAGCCCGCAGTCTTCAATATGCAAAGTGCACGAGGGGCGACTCTTGGCTCTGCTGTGGCAGATCCGAGAACTGAATAAAAGTATCGTCTTGGAATAGATTCCCACATTTTTGCAACCCTGCATCCGGGAACAGAGCTATTGCCTTTCTTTGACTCTTGTGTAACTGAGAGGTTAGGATGCTGCGCAAACGGCATCGCCGGGGCATACAGTGCTCACTGACTAATCCAAGCCTCTCTAGCCTGCCACACCCACAAGGTACAATTAAGCGTGCTAATATGACCGCGTGCCACCTCTAAGCCAGTACTGAGCAGCAGGGTGGATAATGATATAGGATCTGCCGCATCCTGTTCTATGGCAAGGTGCGGCGTGTACCGCTTGGGTGCATCCAGTAATACGTGCGTTGTGCTTGAGCACTCAGATACTGAAGGTAGAAATCGGGAGCACTGAATCCACCCATTTCAAATGGGAGCCTGAGCTGCACCCATGCAATCCGCGGTTGCTTGCCTCCCCAGGCTAGTGCCATTAGTAAAGATTGCAAGGTTTTAAAGATGTGCCAAGTTAGAGGGATCGGAATATTTATAAACAGGTAAAGGAACTGCAGCAATATTACCATTTTCATTAACGCTATTCAGTCTGCTAAGGATAACGGGAGGCAAGACCAACGCTGTACCCTAGGCCTCTAAATTAGTGACAGCTAATGTTCCAGGTTAAAAACCTAAGCGGGACGCTTTGGGACTGCAATTAGTGCTCATAGCTATCAGTCCATTTTATGCTCAAACAATTCTGCATTAGGTCCAAACCAAGCCTTATCATATGGGTTACATACTGAGGGGCAGAGCAACGTCC
This sequence comes from Pleurodeles waltl, assembly GCF_031143425.1. Taxonomy (NCBI): domain Eukaryota; kingdom Metazoa; phylum Chordata; class Amphibia; order Caudata; family Salamandridae; genus Pleurodeles; species Pleurodeles waltl. Next base: position 478,037,071 of record NC_090449.1, on the reverse strand, counting down.
CCAACACCTCCCTCCCACCTTAGCCTATCCAACCTACTGAAGACACAATTCCATCCCCCCAGCAACAAACAAAACAGTAACACACCACACCTCTCACAGATCCTACAGGTGCCTCTAAGGCACATGGAACACTCCCTCTAGGGGGCAGATTGAGAGTGAACTGAACCATTGAACAGGGTGGCCCAGCCATTTACACATGCTATAATACCCCCGCGAACAGATAGAAAGATAGAATGAACATTAACAATCTAGGTAGATCAGACGAATGGAGTGTCTAGCAATTCTGAGCCTGGCAACTCCGCCCTCATAGATAAGCATCCAATACTCCCCTAGTACAGCCAGGCAGTCTCAGTCTGAGGAGGCTTTGCGACCTAATCCTATTTTCGTAATATAAGCCGGCAGAGTACCAAACACCTTCTGACCTTCAGGTAGATCAACCAGCAGCCGCACTGGATACAACATGACATAGGTCAATCCCGCTTGCTGTAGTTTCTTTTTCACTGTGCAGAATTCTCACTGCGCCATTTGAATTGCCACCGTGAAATTTGGAAAGAACGCAAATCCATGCCCTGGTGGTGTATCGCCTTCTTCTCCCGGGAAAGCCAAAGCGCCACATCTCGGTTTCGGCAGTTGAGCAGCCGGGCAATGACTGGCCTCGGCGGTGCTCCAGGAGGAGGCTTTGCCCCTAACAACTGATGGGCACATTCAACTAGGAGCACACTAGAAAAGGGTGCAGCACCAAAACTTTTCTGAAGTATTTGCTCTATGTACAGCTCCATCTTGCCAGTCTTAGGGCCTCATTCCAACCCTGGCGGTCCATGACCGCCAGGGTGGAGGATGCCGGAAGCACCGCCAACAGGCTGGCGGTGCTTCTTATGGCATTCTGACCGTGGCTGTAAAGCTGCGGTCTCCCAGCCGGGTCCGCGGTTTCCCGCCGGATTTCCCCCGGCTGGGGGAATCCTCCATGGCGGCGCTGCAAGCAGCGCCGCCATGGGGATTCCGACCCCCTTCCTGCCAGCCTGTTTCTGGCGGTTTTCACCGCCAGAAACAGGATGGCGGGAATGGGTGTCGTGGGGCCCCTGGGGGCCCCTGCACTGCCTATGCCACTGGCATGGGCAGTGCAGGGGCCCCCTAACAGGGCCCCAGCAGGATTTTCACTGTCTGCTTTGCAGACAGTGAAAATCGCGACGGGTGCCACTGCACCCGTCGCACCCCCGCAACTCCGCCGGCTCTATTCGGAGCCGGCTTCCTTGTTGCAGGGTCTTACCCGCTGGGCCGGCGGGCGCCCTTTTGTCGGAATGACCCCCGCGGTCTCTTGACCGCGGAGCGGTCTTCCGACGGGGTTACTTTGGCGGGCGGCTTAGTGTTTTCCGCTATTGCAAGGAATCAAGTAATATTTACACGTGACCTCACTTCAAGGTCTTTGCTCTTGGCTTGAATGAGGGCAATAACTTTCTCAATTTTCAGACAGGCGTCCCTTGTAGTTTGAAGCTTATCTTCCGTCCTTGATTAGCGTTGTTCAGCTTCAGATAGGCAAGTACCATGGCGATCTAATTTTGTTGCCATGTGATCGATGTGCAGGTTTAATGAGTCGATTTTGCTATCGATGAACTGTAGGCTTTGCTGCGTAGCTAGAAGAGAACTTTCCAAGGTGGCCTCTGCAGTCGACAGACAACCGTTTTCAACCCATGGGAATGCACTGCGGGAGGACCTGGCGCCACGCTGGCTCTCAAACATTAGGTGTGATTGTTGCTTATCTGTTTTTCCCATATTGGCATACTATGGGATTGAAAATATTCAAATCGCAACACTGCTTGCCAGCAAGGGGGTTCAACAAAGGGATTCAAGTACTGCTACGAGTGATAGACCAAGCACCACCGCTTTGTCATGCTGCCCCCTCAGCATTGGCATTCGCCACCGCCGCTGGAGCTTCTCATTAGAGCTGTAGGCACTGCTTAGTCACACAGATTCCATAGGACACAGCACTGCAGCCCAGGATGGCACAGAGTGCTTTTAGGTGGCCGATGTCTCCACACTCTCACCAACCCATTAAGGAGACCCTCATGTTTGAGTCAGTTAGGCTGGGAACCATAATGCTTCTGGCAGCCTCAGCACTGTTCCATGTAGCACACTGTCTGGCCTCAGTGAGATTCCCCTCCACCAATGCAAGTCAGCCCCCCAGGTGTAGCAGAGTGTATCATGGGGGGGGGGGTAGGTATCTGATATAGTGCTGCGCGCCTCTCAGCCTTCCGGCTCAGTGATGCTCCGTTGTCTATCATGGAGGCCGCTGCGTTTTGTCTGAGCCAAAGTCCTCTAGGCTCCCACCAGACATATCTTGTGAGCTGTGGCAGCGCGGCCGGCCCCGCAAGCCTGACCCAAGCTCACCTAGAGTCCCGCCGGGCCACACGGTGCTCTGATGCCAGCCGCCATGGTCATGCTACCGCTCATGCCACCACAGCCCCAGGGTGCAATCCTCAGGGATCCGATAGGGCCGACTCACCCACACCTGCCCAGGGACTAAGGGGGTCATTCTGACCCTGACGGGCGGCGGAGGCCGCCCGCCAGAGTTCCCCCCTCCGAAATACCGCTCCGCGGTCGAAAGACCGCGGAGGGTATTCTAAGTTTTTCCCTGGGCTGGCGGGCGGTCGTCAAAAGACCGCCCGCCAGCCCAGGGAAAAACTCCCTTCCCACGAGGATGCCGGCTCGTAATCGAGCCGGCAGAGTGGGAAGGTGCGACGGGTGCTGTTGCACCCGTCGCGTATTTCACTGTCTGCCAAGCAGACAGTGAAATACTCGTAGGGGCCCTCTTACGGGGGCCCCTGCAGTGCCCATGCCAGTGGCATGGGCACTGCAGGGGCCCCCAGGGGCCCCGTGACCCCCCCTACCGCCATCCGGTTCCCGGCGGGCGGACCGCCGGGAACTGGATGGCGGTAGGGGGGGTCGGAATCCCCTCGGCGGCGCAGCTAGCTGCGCCGCCTTGGAGGATTCAAAAGGGCGGCGGTACACTGGCGGGAGACCGCCAGTGTTGCCGGTCTGACCGCGGCTTTACCGCCGCGGTCAGAATGCCCTGCGGGGCACCGCCGGCCTGTCGGCGGTGCTCCCGCCGACCCTGGCCCCGGCGGTCTAAGACCGCCGGGGTCAGAATGACCCCCTAAGTGTTGGGGAGCCGATCCCTTCCAGCGATTCCACACCTCCAGCGTCTCCACCAAGAAGGCCTTTAGCAGCGACCAGGAGCATTGCCATTACTCTCGTGGGGTAGCAAATTTTATCCCGCATTACAGGCCTCGTGAGGTCATGTCTCAGCTGTGTAAGCATGCCCAATTTCAATAGTGCAGACCGTGTGCTGTCGTTTACTCCATCCAACGTTATAAATTAAGGGCAGATGGGTTCCCAGGGCAAGGAAAATGAAAGGATTATCGGCCACGGGCAGCAGATCCACTCAAAGGCGTGGCCATCTTGCTTCGGGCTTTCTGGCGCCATCCCCCCTCAAATGTTTTTTTATTATCAACAAAACACAAGCAATATCCTAAACTCTAGCATGCAACATTTTCTCTTTTTTTTTGCAACTCACACATACTATATTTTTTGTTGACACATACTAGTTCTTCAATCGTGGGGAACAATTGCCAATACTACTGTTTGCTGTACTTGTGTTTCTCTTACGAATCAAGCTAAGGATACAAATTTAATTTTTAGGTTTCAATTTCAAATTCTTTCACCTTTACAGACCCTTTTACAATTTTCAAGTTTACATTTTGCTTTTTAGAAGTGTATATTCTTTATAAAACTACTACTATTATTTAATTTCCTAAACAGTTGCTGATCTCCAGAGTAGGTGACACAAACCGCCCTTGATCCACAAACCACAAGTCAAGAATCAATGGTCTAGTACATGTTTGGAATTGAATGCGGTACTAGTAAATTAGTCAATAATTTGCAAAAAGAGTAATTTCAAAGAAAAGTACAGAAACAAGAGATCTGGGTGATTCCTCCACGATACCCACATCTCACCCTGGCACCTACCTCAATCAGTTCATCAGTAAAATGAATGTCAACAGAAACATTTTACCATCTACGAGCTACTTGTATTCACCCCGCAGTGATCTATACCTTCAGTGAAGCTACTTTACAGGTCAACATCAAGATTAGGGACTGCATTGCTGATGCGTTAATCGAGATCACAAAACTGTCCTAGGCTTGGTTTCTTTTCAGTAGGTAGGCTTGCCGTCTTTTGCACATGCCAACTGTGTCCTGTAACCTGGCACCTTCTCCCAGGATGTTCAGAGCCTAGAATGAAAACAAGTGAGCTGTACATGGATGACATGATATAGACGGTGGACTGTGGCTCTAATTCATACTTTTTCACCTGCACAGCAAGGACAGAAGGGATCATTGGGCAATGGTAAGGGTTGCCATCATTGATATGGTGCACCTACAAACTAAGATAATTTCAGAGACACCAGCCTTCACAAGACTGAGCAACAGAAACCTGAATGAATAAGCAATCATGAAAAATGGTCAGACTGCTCAATCAATTGTTTTATTTATTTTTTCTCAATAGTGCTAACCCATCTATACAAATTAACAATTTAACTGTGCAATGACAGGTAGGTGAAAGCAGACATTTAAGGGATGGATGAATTCAGCCAAGTTCTGAGAACTTCAGGGCTCTTGAAAAAAAACTCTGTTTATGTGGTGTCTTGGAATATGTATAGCGGCTCGTAGGAGTACGGAAGCTGGTGTTTTCAGTTTTCTCCTAATCCATTACATTGTTTGCTTCTGAAAGAAGTGGTCAGATTCACATGTTTGCTCAAGATGGCTTTGTCATTTTGGTAAGAAAGGATAGAAAAGATAAACAAGGCCGGCCAAAATGAGCCCTGGCTACAATAGATTAAGTAGCAAGTGGATTAAATGGGGCAAGTTTATCAAACAACAATGATGATGTGCTAATTGCTTGTTTTAACTTTCTAACTCACATCTTTTGATATTTAATGTTTATCTTCATGAGGGAGAGAAAGGATGTAACTTTGTAATTTTTTATGTGCTCATTTTAAAAAGCCATAGACTTAATACAAGGATGGTCGACTTTAGCTGTTTTAATTTTGGTCAGTAAAGTGCAGACTCTTGATATACATATTACAATGAATTGTACAGAGTTCCACATCAACACTATACAAACTGAAGATGTTAAATAACTATGGGAAAAGCCCTGGGGATTTCTGCTGGCTTTGTAAATGTGCTGTTTGTAGATTTGCTTTTCTAAGGTCAGCCAGCGCTTATTACTCAGATTGCACTAACCGGCACACTCGCTATATTAGATTATACTTGGGATGAAATGGCTCATTTGTATCTAGTGAACAGTGCTTTTTATATCCAAGTCTTGAGTGATCACTTTCCCTAAAATTAGCAAGTTCTACGGTGCATGAAGTGTGGCTACCTGACTAAGATGTCAGGCAGAAATCTTTGAGGCTCCCGAGCCACGCCAGGGGAAATAAATAACATTAGACATCATCCTGTGAGGGAAGGCGCATTCATGCAGCAGCGGGATTACTCTTTCCCCAGTGCTGGTTATAGCAAGAGTTTCCAGACGTGTGAGGCCGGAGGAATTTGGCCCCTTGAAGATCCCGTGAGCCTGGATGGGCCACCCAGCCATTTTGTGCATCTGCCACTGAAATGGGGGCAGGGCAGGACAAGGTGTGGCGGGACAAGAGGGGGGGGGATTTAAAAAAATAATAATTAAAAAACACCTTTGCGGAAAGACTTGTTTGTCTCCCCTCCATCTTCTTCCGGGTGCATATAGGCTCCCAGCCAATCACGACACTGCTGTCACCAGCATGACAGCAGTGTTGTGACTGGTCTGATCGGCTTGATTCGCAGCTCAGACTGGGAGTAGGAGCCTGGGCATGTTCTCCACTAGGCTGTTCAATAGAGCCAAGTAGACAACATGCAAAGTGTGTATGTTAATTTGGCCGGCCAAACAGGCATGGAACATGCGCATTGAGTGCCTGTGTGACACCCCCCTCTGGGATTACTGCCAAAGCCCATCAATGCCCAGATACTGAATTAGAGAGACCTTGATACAATTTTGCAGAAGGCTTTGAGAATGATTCTATTGTCAAGAACAATATTAATGTGTCCCTTTTTCCGGATTATACTCTGGCTGTTCGAGGTAAAAAAGACCCTCCTTTCTAATGGCCAAGAAGCAACTTTGGGCAGAGGGCTTGCCGTATGCCTTGTTCTTCCCAGAACGCATGAGAGTTCTTCATGGGCAAAGCACACTGTTTTCTTGACAACCTGGATTCCATTTGAGACTGGCTAAAAACACACTACACTAATGCTCAACAGCCCCGAACCTGAGGTGCCCTTTTCATCGCCAACAGTATGCACCTCCACAATGACCACCTTCTTCTACAACAGCCCCATCCCACAGCATTTACTAGAGAAGCGTTGTGCAGTCTTCACAACAGTGACTTCCGCCAGGAAACAACAATCCTGTATTTCCCTAACTAGCTATCCTGGCAGCGCAGCTTTGGAACTCTAACACCAGTGTGGCCCTTTTCCCCACGGTGACTCCACAAACAAGTGACATTATCAACTAATCCTGCTTTGTTGGCTAAACTGGGCCCAGCTGGCTATTATCCGTTGGAGACCCGCCAGTATGTGGAATCCTCAACACTACTCAAGATACAGAATGTATTGAACATTGCTATATTTTTGCTTTGCTAATATGATTGTCTCCTTCCCTCGATTTCTTTACTTTCTTCCCCACAGCACCCTCTAGGGACCTGCTGAGAATTGTCAGATAATGGACACTCGAATGGGTGTCTAATGCCCACTGTCTCTGGATGGACTAGCCTCCCCTCATGGCAGCTACCACAGTTTATATTTTAATGTTGTATGTTTGCTGTTTTCACTGTCGACCGAATGTTCCTCGCTGGACTTAGTATTGAAATTTACTTGTTGGGGATTTGTTTTCTGCTTTGCACTGCACATGTGATTCCTGGGGCGGTTAGGCTGGTGGGGACTGTGTGAACTGGTGTGGTTTATCAATTTTATAAATGTCTACCGCCTCACTTGGAATGTGAGGGGTACGGGTCAGCACTGTATACGGTCCCAATTAGATCCTCGGAGAGCCCAGATTGTCTCATTAGAGGAGACACACCTCTCCACTATTGAATGTCATGAAGCACATACAAAATGGAGTGAGTAACACTTTTTACAACCTACTCAGCACATGCACAAGGGGCGGTGGTCTGGATGCAGGCAGATATCCCATTTGCAGTAGTGGGTTCAAGAATAGATGTTCAGGACCACTATGTATTTATTCATGGCAACCTAGACGGTCAACCCGTAGTGCTGGGTAGCGTTTAAATGCCATACTTAGAACAGGATACCTTCCTCACTCACATTCCGACCATACTGGCTGATTAGTCCCACCTCCCTTGGATCATAGGTGGAGACTTTAACGCTATTATGGACCCCTCCTTGGACTGCTCCCACCCACCTCTCCCCAGCGCACTTCCATCCAAACATGCCAAGGCACTCCAAGATTGGGTATCAGGGTGGTCTTTAGTGGATGCCTGGAGAGAACACAATGGGTGACTACAGGAATAGTCCTTCTATTCACCATCTCATAGGCTGCACTCCCAACTTGACAGAATCTTCTGCCCCATGGCTATGATAACGAACTTTACAGATGCCCTATAATTATGAAAAACTCTTTTCAACCATAACCCTCAGAAACTTAACTTGACATGGGCCGGATACCCACCCAGATTCCCACCTGGCACCTGCTTCCCCACCAACTGGAGGATACAGTGTTCATGGAGGTGTTTGGAACCGCCATTATTAATTACTTTGCTGAAAACACTGATACTTCCTCTACTCCCCCAGTTGAGAGGCAGGCGTTTAAGATTACAATGCGGGGGCATCCGTTGCGGCGATATCTGGGGCACGACACACAGTAAACAACATTACACATGTTGAGACGTGACATGGGGTTTTGGAGAGTGAAGAAGTACATGATGAGACTCAGGCGGGTAAGCTGCAAGAGTGCCATTAAGAATATCTAGGGCTGCTGGAACGCCTGAGAGTCATAGATTATAGGGCAAATACCCTAAAGATCCACACAGAGGGTGACATGGGGAGAATCATTTATGCCAACAGTGCTCCTGCCCTATGTCACCTACTCCTGTATTAACAATGCTTACTCCTGCTGGGATCCAACAAACGACTTGGCCATTAACTCTGAATTCAGAAACTATTACACCCGATTATACGGCGCTCCCTCTCTCCTTCCCCTGATGCCATCGAAGCTTTCCAGAATAATGTTCAATTGTTCCGGGCCCCAGGTCCCTACCATGCGGCACTGAGCGCACCACTAACTCAAGATGAACTCCGTACTGCCATAAACGCCTCCACTGCAACAAAAACCCAGGACTAGATGGACTACCTGTCTAATTTTACGCCACCTATGCATCCTGTGTTCTTCCTCATTTAGACAAAATGTATAAGGCTTTCCTAGAATTGGGATGCTTCCCCCCCCCCTACCACATGTCAGGCACTAGTCACGTCGCTCCTTAAGCTTGGTCGTGGTCCAGAAGATATTTCTTCATAGGGATCCCTTTCCCTGTTGATAAACGAATACAAGATACTTAGTAAGGTTCTAGCCACAAAGTTACTTCCCTTGCTCTCTGATCTCATATACCCTGAACAGAACAGATTCGTCCAATGGTGTAGCATCTCATTAAACATTAGACAACTGTATCAGGTGTGAGAGGAGTCACAGGATGCCTTTCCCACTGCAGGCTGTCTGTCTCTAGACCTACAAGAGGCGTTAGATACTCTAGGGTGGGATTATATGTCTGTGGCACTTGAGAAATGTGATATTCTCCCCGACTTAAAGTAATGAGATCAGACTCCTTTATAACAATTCCACTGTGCGTGCGCATACAGCTCCCATATCTCTTCTTACTAACTAATTTCTCAAGGTACAAGGCAGGGCTGCCCACTGTTCCCTCTTCTTTTTGTCTTTGTCTAATACTTTGTGCCAGGGACTCAAGAGCAATCAGCAGCAGAGTGGTGCGTCATACAAGGATCCTTTCAACATGCAGTGTCACTATATGCATATAACATTATATATGTAAGAGATCTCACTGGAGGTTGTATACCCCTGGCTACTTTACTTCAACGGTTTGGTGATCTCTCTGGATTGTATGTGAATCACATCAAGTCTCATGCCTTTGTTTTCTGGGACTGCTCTCTTGGGGATACTCTGTTGCTTGGCCTCACACACAATACCCATGGCTCCACAAGGCCATTATCTCCATTCGCTCTGTGGCGGGCCGGCTCACGCTCTCCAAGAAGTTGGTGATGCTACCTCCCCTCTTATATTTTTTCGTAAACTTACCCGTTGCAGTGCCGGCGTCATGCTTCAAATTGCTTAATTCTTCACTATTAGACTTAATATGGGGATCAGGTAGGCGAAAATTAAGTCTGGTCAAATTACAGTTGCCACCATTGGAGGGAGGGACGGACGTCCCTAATTTCCCAGCTTACTGTTAATCAGGATAGTTACAATGGCTGTCTTACTGGTTGGCAGGGCTCAACCTCTCGGAGATTGTCTTCACAGAACACATGTTATGTGTGGGTAAACAGCTCTCATTGCTCCTACCAGGCGTGACACGCCCCCTTCGATTACTACTGTTATTAAGATTGTACTAACATATTGGAGGCTGGCCTTGAAATATTCCACACCTCCTCACCCGTATGAGGGGCTATCAGGATTACTCACGTGTACTAGACTGAGACCATGGGAGACTGCGGGGGTCCACACAGTGGAGCATATGTTTCAGGATAGACAGTTTACTATGCATCCAGACTTGATACAGACACATGACCTCCCAACTTCACTCTTCCTCACTCATGCCTCTATTACTCATTATATCTGTAAGCACTGGCCGCCGCTGGGGGCGGAACCAGAAACACACTTTTTTACAGGTAGTACATGCGATGAGCACTGGCCGCCACCTGTTGAAATGCTTTATGAAGGCATATGTACAAATTTACAAAACTCTCTAGCTCCCCTGTGGGCTTTAGGGGAAGAAGACCTAAGCCAAGTCCTGCAGGGTAAAGAATGGCACTTTATCCTTGAATACCATACAAAAATCCCTTGCAATTCCCATTTAAAATACATTACGTTTACATTAATACAGTGAGCTTATTTCACGCCATTCAAGATACATAAGATCTTCCCGATTAGGTCTCCTGAATGCCTCAAATGCCATGCAGACCTGAAGGAGCTGATACATATGCTATGGTCAGGCTCCTTCTCGCAAGCCTATTGGGCGGAAATACAGGCTGCCCTCATGGACTTAGCAGGGACTCCTCGATGTTCTTTAATAAAACACTGCCTATTAGGATTGTACACATGTGCTAAGAATTCCAAGGTTTTACCTCGATTTGTAGATCTTGCACTTTTACCAGCTAAACAGTAGACCACTAGATGATGGAAATGTCCCCATCCCACCTAAGTGACCGGTTGGCATGATGAGGTTTTACGATGGGGCACGAATGAGGGGCAAATGCTCCGTAGGGAGGAACATCTGTGTCTCCCTAAAAGACCCATAGCAATGGAATAGAATGTGCTTCTTGAGACATTCCGGGCCCAATCAGAAGAGGACTGAACATCCCCCTGTGGTAGCCTAGGGATCAACGACATTTCCCCCCTGAAACCCCCAACGACAGGCCTCTACACTATTAGCATATACTTGACCTGGTTTCCCCAGTAGAGGTGATTCTGATGCATGAGGAGCGCATGTGTTTCCCCCTCAGCCTTCCTCCTCTAGACCCCTTTTTTGAGTAATTGTATATCTCACTTACTTGCACACACAGACTACTAGTTGGGGTTAGGGAGGGGGTATGTTTTGTTACTGGTTCTTTTTGTTATAGTTTTCTTTATTACATACATACTGTCATTTGATATTCTGGGAATTAGTTTCTTAAGACGTGTAGATTATTTTTTACTCATGCAACTATGCAATAATGTACCTCACCGTATATTGTGATGAGGAATGTAAAGACATGGTATGTACGATATGTGAATAGTGACTGCTAATGCGACTGTCAATTACTGTCATCTACTCAGGCTGTTGTGCATACGTATCTTGTCATGCCTGCCATTGAGTTTGAAACCAATACAAACTGTTTAAATACAAATTAAAAAAAAGAAGAGAAAGGCTTTGGTGCATTGTGATAAGCAGGAACGCTGGAGAGGGGGGGATTAGAGAAAGGCTACAATTAAGTGGTCAAGTTCAAATTTGGACCGGTTGGATGAGTGGCATAGAAAGGTAGATGTTTCACACTGTTAAGAAGTCTGTAATTCAGACTCTTTAGTGAAAAAAGTATCTTTGATCTGGTCAGTCAACTCCCATTACAGGCATGTGGATGGGAAATCTAATTTGGTCAGATCTGACAAGCATATGGATGATGAAAACCTGGTTTACGTCAAGTAAGAAACAGATGCCATCTTTATCTAGATTAAAAAGGCGCTGAAAATACTCTGAGTAATAGTCTAGATCCTGAATGGTGGATTAATGACAGAATTTGCTCTTCCCCTGCAAAAGGTGCCTGTCAAGAAAGATTGTGATAAATATTGCTAGATGAACCCCAAGCGAAGTATGATAAACTACTTTAGAAGGTTAAAGCTTCAGGATTATTGAAGTCAGAAGGATATGAATACAGGCAACACAAAAACGGATAAGATGCCAGAAATGGTGAAGACTGAGTTAAAGATTAAAGAAGCAAGTACAAGTTCCCAAGACATCGGCGATAATCACCATGAGTCTGATGCAATACTCTTTCCTGTTAACTGTTGTGTTTGTTAATTAATCTGCATTCATTTTTAGTTCACACCAGGTCTTTTGTTTACTCACCCTACCTTTCTTATTTTCTTGCTTATCATCTTCCTCAATTGAAAATTACCATTTTCCTGACCTTTACGTAACTTATTGAGTTGTTTGTCTTTGTACATTAGCTCCCAGAATGTCTGGTAAAGACAGTTTCTCCCATTTTCTTTGGAGGTGGGTTCCTAGCAAGCTCTGGGGATCTTTACTGCTCCTTTGGGTGAATGCCAAGACATATTTTTCCTATATCGACTCTGCAAACTTGTGTTACTCATCTATGTCTTTTCTACTTTCCCTAAAGGGGTTTACCCTTCCTTAGAAATTGTGCACATGTCCTGCCAAAACAAACCCTACATAAGAGAGGAGGAGTCCATGCCAAGATCTTTTTCTTTCTCTAAAACGTCCCTTTTTCTCCCTTCGGGGTCTCTGGTGGTAACAGAGTTCCCCTCTGAACAGCTAAAATGCCAGGGGAGCGTCTGGGATTGACATTTGGGAACATCACTACTTGCAATTTTGGCTAGTACAAGCTTTGTAATTCTAGAACCAGTGTAGACCAGCTATTTATGGGAGTTATGTGATTCTCAAAGGATGGGTGTGGCATCTACAGAAATAAGCTGGCATCCTGGCTAGTTCTGAATTTGATGGATGCCCTAACCCTATAGGTACCCTGGCCATATAATCATATTTTAGAAAATGGAATGCTGGTAGGGTAAAAAAAAAAAAAAAAAAGTGGGGAGGGACATATCAAAGCAATTTATTTTCATACTCTTACTAGAAACAGAAGAGAAAAATATTCACTATGCATTTACTTGATCTTCTTGAGAACCGGTTCTGCTCACAACCGGAGCATGGTGCCAAAGCTGCTTCTGTACTAGGATAGGATAACACAATGCCACTATTGACACTAGGTCATAAATCTGAAGCAACCAAAAAGGTAAAATGGCCCTGGTGCAATTGATAAGCTGGACAGGCCTTTGGATGAAGCTGGCCTCCTAACACATTTGATCTGAACTTAATATGCCCATTAATGTCCCTGCAAGGAATAACTTTGGTGTGTGTGTATATTTACTTACATAACACCTACATATTGGGGTCTGACAAGCAAGGTTGTGGCATAAAAATGGGGTTATGCAAGCAATGTTTCCTTCCAAAACTGGGTGGCTTGCCCTTTTGCAGTTTGGCATATGTTGATTATCTTATTCTGATGGATAAAAAAGCCACTAGTCGCCAAAGGCTCATAGATGCCCAACCCGTTCATAATGGCAATATTTTTTCAATAAATCTTGAAGAACATGAAAACTGATATTGGTCACAATTAGGACTCATGATTCTTCATTTATTTATACATTATTGTTAGAGTTGATCAGATATTATACATATCTAGACCTTAAATTTAAATCAATTGTGTGTTGGAATGGTAAAATATCAGTACTTGAACCCAATGTCTCTACATTAGGTTTGGACTTTGCCGACATATGGAATAGTAAACTCAGAACCCTGTGCTTAAGGGCTCCTCTTGAAATACAAACGGAATTCTGGTGTACTGTGCAATACATATAGTGGCAAGTACAAGAAATATAACACTTGATTGACCATGATGAGCTTTGCACACTTTTTCAACTTAGGCACTCCACATCCCAAGGTGTGCTTAGGATAGTATTATAATCGATATGATAAGAGATGAAGTTGTGTTGAATGCACTTTGACTGCCAAATCATATCTATTTTCTTTGAGAGATGATTTTTGAAAATAATCCTATGGGATCTGCCACTTATTACTATGAGCATTTAAATGGTAAGAAATGTAACAATCTATTAGTTGGTTCCAATGTCAAGTCGACAATTCAATCCCTAAGCGTGTTAATGCATCAGACAGCACTGTTTTCTTTCAGTTTATCAAACTGGTAGTAAAACTACAGTTGGAGCTTTACTGCTATCCACATATTCTAGTGCACACCCAGAGCATTATCTTAGAAATGTTAGTCAGAGGTGTTCTTTCCTACCTCTAGGAATCTTCTGAGATTCACCAGAGCAGAAGGTTCTGTGATGAATAGCTGTAAGTGTCTGTTGCAGCGTCCTGTAAATCAGTGGTGTTCCACCTTTTCTGTAATGAGAGCTACTTCTGATCAAGGAAAGTCCTTCCGAGCTACTAGCACATGCTATCACTGTAAAACAGTGACTACATATTTTAACATTCAATCAATCAAGAGATTTATAAAGTGCGCTACTCACCAGTCAGGTTCTCAAGGCGCTGGGGGGCAGCTGCTGATCGAAGAGCCATGTCTTGAGGCGTTTCCTGAATGTCAGGAGGTCCTGGGTCTGGCATAGGTGGAGCGGTAGGGAGTTCCAGGTCTTGGCAGTGAGGTGAGAAAAGGATCTTCCCCTGCAAGTGGTGTGGCGGATGCAGGGGACGGAGGCGAGGGCGAGGCTGCCGGAGATGTCAGGTGGGGGTCGTTGAGGTAGGCTGGACCTGTGTTGTGGAGGGCTTTGTGTGCGTGGGTGAGGAGCTTGAAGGTGATCCTCTTCGATACGGTAGCCAGTGTAGGTCTTTGAGGTGGGGTGAGATGTGGTTGCGGCGTGGAACGCAGAGAATGAGGCGGGCGGATGCGTTCTGGATTCTTTGCAGCTTTGCTTGGAGTTTGGCCGTTGTTCCTGTGTATAGTGCATTACCGTAGTCCAGTCGGCTGCTAACTAGGGCGTGGGTGACAGTTTTCCTGGTTTTGATGGGGATCCACTTGAAGATCTTGCGGAGCATGCGAAGAGTGTTATAGCAGGAAGAAGAGATTACGTTGACCTGATGACTCCTGCTGAGATTAGAGTCCAGGATGAATCCTAAGATGCGTGCGTGGGTGGTGGGCGAGGGTGCGGTTTCTAGGGAGGTGGGCCACCAGGAGTCGTTCCATGCTGAGGGGTTGGTGCCGAAGATGAGGATCTCTGTCTTGTCTGTGTTTAACTTGAGGCGTCTTGATTCCATCCAGCCGGCGATGGCGTGAAGTCCTTTGTGGAGGTTGTTTTTTGCAGTTGTAGGGTCTTTCGTGAGGCAGAGGATCAGCTGGGTGTCGTCTGCATAGGATACTATGTCGATGTGATGGGTTCGTGCGATGTTGGCGAGTGGGGCTATGTAGATATTGAAAAGCGTTGGGCTGAGGGAGGATCTTTGAGGGACGCCACAGATGATCTTGGAGGCATTACACTATGAACATTCTAAATGGGATTATCAAGTCACCACCTGCGTATAACAGACAAGAATACCAGCAGAAATGCCAGGAAAAAAATGTATCAATACTTAATGCCGCTACCTGACTAATAAAAATACAGCCAACGAATCACACATACTCTGGTACAAAGGAAATACCTACTGCAGTACGTCTCCCCAACTCAGATGTAATTAAGGTTAAACTAACAATTTTAAATGTGTTTTGTAACTGCAATCTTTTGACTACATGAGCTCTGAAAATACACATGTTTTTCTGACACTTTCTATATTCTATTTTGGACAAACAATTGCAGTTTCTGCCTTCAAAATATCAGTTTTCATTTTGAGTCCCCAAACAAGAGCTTATCATTTTCATGGAGTGCTCACTTTTACAAATGCCTCATGTGCAGATTCTACTTAGAATGTCCAGGTATTACAATTATAAGCTCTGGGTGCACACCATAACACCTAGGATACCTGGTATATTCCAATCTAGTCCATCATTATCCAGGGCCATTTTTTGCCAAGGCTGAACACCTTAATGGCCAACATGCCCACCATATATCAGTCATGGTAGTTAGTATACCAGGCGTATCACTAAAGTAGGCCAGTCATGATCTTAATGTCACTGATGGCTGCCAGCATACCATACCATAACTAGACCAACAAGACCCAAATTGAGCATCAGTATGCTACTGGCACTATTATTGTTGTAGCTACTCCTAAGTTATGACACAGAACAGTAAGCAATATTCCAAATAAGTTTATTCAGCAACTCCACGCTGTAGAGCTCAACACCAGGTCTCGCCAACTGCCCCCACCATTTAAAAGCAAACTTTCCCTCTCAACATTCCTTGTTCTGCAATGCCATGCCAATGACACTACGAAACGTAACATATCTTTTTTCTTATAACAAACAATTCTATCAAAATATTATTACATTTATGTGATAAAAACCTGAACTGTATTACATTAAATGAACAATACGCACAGACTAAACAATCTATGTGAAATAAGAATACTAAAATAATGTTTCTCTGTCGCCTATAATTATTATACATATGTTGTGAATTCCATGTTCTACACATTTCAATGGTAGATGTAATTATACGCATAAATCCACTTACAGATTCCTTATATTTCTCTTAATTTCCAGGCTCTATTCTGATCATATATTTTCTACACCCTTCAGCGTCACTTACATGCACTTTACTCTTTGTCATACCGTCTAATATTCAAGGTCCCTCATATCTTCACCAGTCTACTCTTGTTCCACCTTGAAACATTATCTAACTCTGCGGAATTCCTACCTAACTTTCTCAAAATCTTGGGTTCAGAAAACACCAACTTCCCTGGGTAAACACAACATGGAAACTTGACTTTTACAGTTTGCCCACATGATACTGAAAAATAAATACTTAACTCTAAATCTCTCATCAAACTTTATTTTATACAATTTCTGCTTTGTCACAACTCCCTCCCTCAATCTGGACTCATCAATTTCTACATCTTTATTAGCCATGCCCATGATGAGGCCAACTTGGGTTTTCTTCTCTTAAGAAGTTCGAATTGGGATTGACTCGTGGTACAATAAACACTGGTTTATACGTCCAAACCATCTGTCTAACACGATCTAAAAAAAAATTGTCAGTAGCCACAGCCATCTGAATGCTCCCTTTAATAATTGTTTACTTGTTCTACCACACCATTGGCCCTAGGGTTATAAACCACAATTTTGCAATGTTGAATATTCCTCTGGAAGAAATATGTCCTCATTTTCTCGTAACAGAATTGTAGATTACTATCCATTACAATCTCATCAGGATAACCAAAATACACCTTTTCCATAAACTGTATGGCCACTTTACTTGTCACTTCACATACAGATTCCAGTTCAGACCACTTGTAATAATAATCCACCATTACAAGAACAAATTCATTTTGAGTACCTAATATTTCCAACAGGACACAATGTTTATGGCTACTTTAATCGAAGGACCAGTGGGGTAAAGTTCACTGGTTGAAGTGGCTGCATACTTGTCTTACAGATTTTGTCATTTTTGGTACACAAAAAACACTCCTTAAACACCTCCATGATTATTTTGACCATGCCTAGCCACCAAAGTAACTCTTGGATTCTGCTTGTAGTTTTGTTCATACCCGAATGGCCCTAGTGACCAAAATCTACAACCTTTGTCCTCAACACCACAGGTGGAATCAACTTTCCACTTCTTCTTCTACCCCACTCATCCTTACTGAGTTAATTTTTGACATTCACATAGCCTTATATTCTGTTGACACAAAAGGCCTTTCTTCATTAATTAATTTACAAAACAAATTTAATGAGGGTCCCTTCTACTACAGCATCCATTCACTCTATATCCAATAACGTTTTCATACCCATGAACACCAGAGCTGCAACCCATCTAAATTCCTCCAAATCATCACCAGAATTGCCACAGAGTTCCTGAAAAACTTTGATCCAGGGTAATGCGCCTGCAAAAACAGTTTTATCACCAGCTACATTGCAAAATTATACTGTTCAAGATTTGCTACCCACCTAGCAATTCTTGGTGACATTATAGCTGATCCTTTTGTAGATAACTTATGGATCAACACTTTGTGATCGCTTCAGACAACAAATGATGTGCCAACATAAGTTCTAAAATACTGGTTGGCCCAAAAAACTGCAAGCACCTACCTCTCAATGCTGTTCTGCTTCTAATAACATACATGAGACATATGCTATGACAACTTCTTCACCGACTTGCACTTGTGTCAAAATTGCCCCCACACCATAAGCACTGGCATCCGTAGTAATCATAGTTCCTCATGCTAACTTAAAACTAGCTAAATGAGGTGCTTCAGAAATTTCATGTGTGATATTGGTAATTTCTAATTGATAAGTTCCGTTCTACTCAAATTTCTTGTTTTTTTTAAACAAATCCCTCATATTATTCGTGAAGTTCTTGGCAAATTTTGCATACAATTCTACTACTCCTAGAAATGACTTCTAATCATCTTTATTGTTTATGATGTTATTCACAATTTATTTTACGAAGTTTAGCACCTTCCGCATCAACTGTATGACAATGAAACATATAAATTTTAACTTTCAGTTTACACTTCTCAGCCTTTATAGACGAACCATTATTTCGTAAAATCTCCATCACCATCTTCAACTTCTGATCATGATCTCTCTCTCTTTTGATAACTAACGACCAATATACCGTCTTGAAAATAACATATATTTTTTTTTTTTTTACTTTTACAGCTTTATTTCGGTAAAACAATACCATAAAAGCATACTGACAAAATTCTTACATTTCTAGAAGAAACAAAGACACTTTTTTAAAAGAAAAAAGACAAAGAAACACTAAAAACTGATCGAGACCAAAGCTCCCTCAGGGCCATACAATACAAATAGGCGAGTTATGGGTATAAATGTTATTAAAAAATCAACAATTAATCACTAAAACACTATAAAATATACAGTACACATCATCATGCAGATCGCCATATAAATATTATCAAATTTTATAAAATACCCCTAAAGTATAAGCCTTAATACAAAAACAGTTAAAATTGCTATCTTGCTAGTAGTATCATTAACTATAGACTAGCTCAAAAAGTAACCATTATGAAAGTAGGATATATGCTTTTGAATGACTATTTGCCTCCAGTAGGTTCAAGTTGCCTCTACAATCTTAGCAATATAGATACCATCATCACGTGAGGGGTTATTTGACTAATTTTTAGAAAGTGATTAACAATCCCTAGGGCCCAACGATTCCTTTCTTTCTTACGTGCCTATATTGCTTAGAGGTCATATACGATCGAGTGATGCAAAAAGGCACATTGTTCTAGCAGCAGCAAATATTCACTTATCTACTAGAAACAAGTTATCTGATATTGATCTTAAAAACAGTAGGTAAAAATCGATTACAGTATTTCATTTGTAAAACCCATAAAATTTACCTCCCGTGCCATCAGGCACTTGTTTGCCTAACTAGGAGGAGATTTTTTGGGATAAAAGATAAATAAATATCAGAATCCAGGAACAAGTTTCATAGGTGACAATGACCATTCTAGGTAACTTAATCAACCTCCCAGTAGCTACGGTCCTCCCGGGCATAGACAGTGTCCCCTGAGCTAGATATATTCCTTGGCCGATTATAGGTCCCAAGGCCATTGAATTGCAGAGGGTGACTCCCAGTTATCGATTTCAGGACCCATAGGTTGACTTTGGGAGTTTTGCCTGAATTAGAGCGCCTACAACCTCAGGCCCGCCTTGTCTCTGATGAATGAAATTGCTATTAAGAACCGGCTTAGACCAAAAACAACATATGGTATCGAGCTGGATCTAAAAAATCTGGCAGCTTCATTGTAGTTCCTGATTCCAACGTTCCTGCAGATGGGTCGGATCCATTTCTTCCTTAGTTTATCGTAGGCAATGCAATTTAAAAGGACATGATCCGTCGTTTCTGGAGTCTCCATATTACATAGCTCGCAGGTCGCCTCATGATTACTCCCATTCAGGAGACCCCATTTGAAGGTAAAAGCCTTGACCTGGAGAATCCCATATCAATACTTCATAAATAAAGCTTTTGCTCGTCTAGGTTGAATGGTATCAATCCATTCCTCAGTGCTCGGTAGTGGTTTAAAATCCAGAAAACTTAAGGTTAGTCTACCTGAATCCTTGCTATGAAGAGGGCTATTAAAGATGAAGTCCCAAAATACTTGCTTTAGTCGGATCTTTGATTGGGTTGTGAGTATATGCGGTTCATCCCAGTAGATTTTCAGCCCTAAATTGTAAAAGCTTTGCCTGATATAATAAAGCCACGGGAGGGAAATAGTCTTGTCCAAGCCCATGATCTCAATTAAGGCTTGCCTGTATTGGATCAGTTCAGGGGTTGTCCAAAGTCTACACCAGTAGAGCAGGGGCCTCAGGGCTGCCAATTTGCCTATTTGTTTCATATTAGTGTCATGGGCTAAGGGAATCAGCGGAGTCGATGGAGGGAGGTCCAATATCCCCCTCATGAAATTATTTTCCTGAGTGGCCAATGGAGTTAGTTTTGTGAATCCCCAGAGTTCTGCGCCATACAGAGCAGCGGCCTGTGCTTTGCACCTGTAGATCTCGAATACTGGTGACACAGTACTCGACCTTGAACATTTGTAATTTTTACTGATTGCCATAGAGCTATGAGTTAAGGAGATAGCAGCTTTGTTGATGTGCGGCGCCCATGACAATTTGGCATCAAGCAGTATCCCTAGGTAGTTGAAATTTTTAACTCGTTCCAGTGCCTGCCCTCTAATACAAATGTTTCTCTTGAGTGCTTTGTGAGGGTTAACAGTTAAGTATTTAGTCTTGTTTGCATTTATTTCTAACCCCTTCAAGCTGCAATACTCACTGAATTTATCTAGTAGAGTTTGCAGGCCCATTGGAGTTTGAGACAATAGGATGGTGTCATCTGCAAAAAGGAGGGCGGGGACTGGATCATCATTCAATCTTGGTGAGTCGTGGTTACTTTGTTTCAGATGATGAACCAGATCATTGATGTATAAAGAGAAAAGAGTTGGGGCGAGCACACAGCCCTGTCTCACCCCCCTCTTGATAGGTATTGGGTCTGTCAACTCTCCTTTTGGCCCCCACCGGACCTTTGCAAATGTATTTTCATGTAGCCTCTCCAGCTGGCCCAGGAGGTTCCCCGGCATGCCCTGTTTTCCTAATGCTGCCCATAAGGAGTCTCTCGGCACCAGATCAAAGGCTGCGCGCAGGTCCACAAACGCGATATACAGGTGGCCTTTCTTTAGTCTAGTGTATTTCCACATTATTGTCAATAGCCTAAAGGCCTGGTCAACTGTACTGGTCTGTTGTCTAAAGCCTGCTTGGTATATAGACATTATGCTGTTCTCTTCTATCCAGATATTGATTCTATTCAGGATCTGTCTAGCATAAATTTTTTGTGTGACGTCTATGAGGCTAATTGGTCTATAGTTCCCTGGGTCTTCCCTGGATCCTTTTTTGTGGATTGGGATTATTTCTGCCCCTGTCCATGTCTCGGGCATTGGGCCTCCCCTTGCTATAGCATTACTTAAAAGGTTTAGATAAGGTGCCCAGATTTCTATGCTATGTTTGAATAGATCCCCCGGGATCTTATCCAAACCCGGGGCTTTTCCTGGCTTGATTGCTTCAATGGCAATCACCGTCTCCTCCAGACTAAACTTTAACTCGGGTAAAATACCCCAAGCCACTGGGGTTTTGTGTCTTGAGGGATAGAGATCGAAGGTGGGAGGGTCAGAGTAAAGATATGTAAAATAGTTAACCCATGTTTCGGGGTCTATGTGATGGTCTGTAGTAAATATCCCCTCTTTGCTACCATGGGTAACTATTTTCCAAAAGGTTCTTGCATCATTGCTTTTCGCTGCTACCAGCAGGTCTTGCCATTTTTGGTCCTCCCAGTTGCGTTGGGCAATAGCCAGTGTTTTCTTATAACTGGCCCTTGCCTGCTGTATGGCTAATTGATTTTTTTGCTTTAGTGCCTCTACCATTACTCTTTTCCTCTCTCTACATTTGATAGTATACCATGGACTGTTAGGGGTGGTTTGGGCCTTCTCCTTTATGTGCTTATTCTGTAACTGTTTAGTCAGGACAGGTCTTAACATAGTGCTCAATGACTGGTGGATGGCCGTAATAGGAATGTCACTAGGTTTATTTTCTGCATAAGGCTCCAAGAGATCAGAAAATATGTTGTAAATGTTTATCAAAGTGACCTGATTGCCAAGTATTACTGGCCATTTTACAACCCTTCTGTTGTTACTGAGGGTGGGTTGTAACTTCACTTTATCATGTTCTATATATTTCGAGTCCAAATCTAAGAAGTGTGCCTTGAATTCAATTATTAGCGGGAAGTGATCGCTATCCCTTCTTTTATCAATTTTAAAGGTCGCTAGTCTTTCCCATGTGCTTATACTATGCAGAATGTAATCTATTTTTGAAGTTGAGTTGCCTCTCTGGAAAGTAACCAGATTAAGGCCGACTTCACCCACTCTGCCATTGCATGCCCTCAGTCCATGGTTTAATGTAAGGCTCATGATTTGCAGTGCGGCCACTGTGCCTGGGACAGTTTTTTCTATTGTTAGGTAAGGAATTGTTCTCATTCGGTCTTCCTCTTCTGCTAAATGTTCGAATCCAATTATAGGTTCATAGTTACAATTAAGGTCACCCCCTATCATAATTGTCTCACCTATTGGAATTTTTTTGAGCAGCTCGTCTAGTAGAGTTATTTCAGGAGACTCCACGTTTGACTTTCTAGGTCTTATATATACATTAAACAAGTGGGTTATTATCTTATTTTTTTTTCCCATTGTCAACCATAGAATGTCCTCCGACTCAGTGGCTTGCATGCGTATCTCAACATTTAATGAGATCTTCGCCCATACAACCAACCCCCCAGACGGTCTCCCTCTGGCAGCTGAAGTTGCACTGATAAAGTAGGTTTTATATCCTACTTTATACGGTGGATCTTTAAGCCACGTCTCCTGGAAGAGACAGACATGGTGTCGATCAATATAGTCCTGCCATTCGGGGTCTATAAGCTTGTTTTTTAAGCCAGCTACATTCCATGAAATCATGGTGATAGGACCCCTTCCGTTTAGGCTTGTGGCATTGAGAGTATGGCTCGGGTGAGTTGTTAAATTTTTCCTACCATACAAAGGCTCCACTGCGCTTGAAAATAACATATATCTTTAATACCATCAAACAATTTCTGCGTAAGTCTTTGGATAATCACACACACAGATGTCAGACCAAATGGCCTCAGCTTAAAATGTGTAATGAATGATGTCAGGTAATGTGAATCCGGGTGTAATTTAATCCGATGGTATGCACACAACAAGTCAATAGTGAAAACCATGTGCTCTTACCAATAGTGGATAGTATTTAATTGATATTTGATAATGGATATTTGTCAACCAATATGGCGTTGTCTAAATCACGAAGATCAATACTCATTTTGATGACATAACCTGGTCTAGTTACTTAGAATAAGAGGGCCAACCCTTCAGAGAGTTTTCAATTTCTTCAATTACTTCTAGATCCATAAAATGTCTACATCCATCATTTTTTTAATTTTCAATTTAACAGCATCTCTCACTACGAATTGCACATTCCGTACCTTATGGATTTTTGGCTGACCACCACATCTCAACACAATTTTGTCCGTCCATCACTTGTTCTTTTTGCATTTGTCACCCTAAGCGCCGGGTATGCCCAGATGTGGGTCCCAGGCTCACTATGCCACTGGATTCAAGCTAGCTTGGCTGATGAAAGGTGATACCCTGAAACCGGTCCTAGGATGCTAGTTTCCGGTCCTGGGAGGACCTGACTTGGCAGTTTGGGCTGGACTGTTCCTATGGGGAACAGGGTCAAGACTCATTTGCATGTGGCTGGGTCCAAAGTGGGGTGGCGTGGTGGGTAAAAGAAATTATGGATTAAACACAGATCTTTGAGACTGGGGTGAATGTTTACATTGTTCAGCATTCCATCCATCATTTGTTCTTTTAACCGACGATTGATGTCACAATCAAGAGAGAGTCAACCTTAAGTCACCTAGGTGGGCCCACTGGATATATGGGAAAGACCTTGTTCTTAAAAGAACCCTCACTTACTGAATGTTATCTAAGGACAAGCTTCATCATTGAGTTCTTCCTGACCATCTGAGGGTCGGGGCATGCTGCAACCTCTATCCTTAAAAAGGGAGCCCCCTTTAAGGGAAAAGGGTGTGGGATCTATATGAGGTAATCTTTAAAATTGCCTATGTGGTGCCCAAGTCAGTATTTATTCATGGGGCTGCCTGGCAAGGTTACAAATGGAGGAATACAGGCTATTTGGAGTTACTATTTTCTGCCATATAGCCCGATACAGTGGCTTTCGTCAGGATTAGTATGTCCCTATTAATACCATTTTGGCAAAGGGTGGCTTGCTATTTATTTAATCATTCATACATGCAGGTTCCAGAGGTGGTGAATAGGTCCTGGGCCGAGTGGGGACCCATGATGACTAAGTGACTACTGGGCATGCTTCCCTCCAGAGATTCCTATGGGGTACCAGACGTCCACTAAATAAGTACACGCACATCTAAAAAAGGTTTTCACAGTAGTGTGCCTGTATGTGTGTGGCATGGTATGAATGATATCCAGTGGGCCCACCTTAGATGACTCAAGCTTGGCTCTCTCTTGATTAGGACACTGTATATACTAGGAGGGTGAGTCACAACCTCCGTTTCCCTCTTTCCTCCCTCTCCTGATTTTTAAACCGACGATTGACGCCCAAACTGGTGAACAGATGCAAAAGCTGGTGCTTCCAAACTGCTGCGTACTCGAGTGCCTTCCTGCAGCAGACATCTCATTAGCCAACGAAGTCCGTGCTTGAAAGCCACTGCAAGCCCTCAGTAACTGCACAATCATTTACCCATAATGTGCCCAAAAATAGTTAAACACAGTAGCATCTCTACCAAACTGCTATGCACTCAAGTGCCGTCCTGCACCTGACAAACTCTTCTGTAGGGACACAAAGCCTCCAGACATGCTATGATTCGTCTGTCTGCCAGCTGCATGTATCTGTGGCTGGGGAGTCAGGTCGTCTCCACAATGTGTTAGTTACCCCAAAGTTATGACACCAAACCAGGAGTAATATTATAGGTACGTTTATTCAGCGACTACTCGGTAGCAGGTCTCGGACAACTGTCCCCCTACTGTTTAAAAGCAAACATTCCCTCTCAACTTTCCTTGTTACGTAATCCTGTTTCAATGGCAATTTGAAACAAAACAATTATGTCAAAAACGAGCACAACTGTGCCAGCGGTAGACACTTTATGAAGGATAGGGTATACTTTTTATGCTTATTGACATCAGGCATAGCTTCCAGAGAGCAACATTCTTTGTTAGGGATGGACACAATGTCACACACACATACAAACAATAAATACATTCACATACACACTCATTCAGATGAATGCACATGAGGCTCTTGATTGTCTCAGCTCTGGATCCATAAACTGCTCACTTCAACTCCTGGCCTAATCATGGACCCAACTAGCACATTTTTACTTCAGCTTCTGCATTCCCACACTCAGTTGGTCAGCACTTGTTACTGCTGGCACTGTTCTTTTTTGGCCCAATGTTCAAATACAATGTGTTACTCAAAGAGCACGGTCTACAACATGTCCAATGTCCTTGTGACTTGGCTAGAATGAGAGTGGAAACAGATTGTCATGTGTCAGACCCCTCTGGCCGACACAGTGTACGTTTGATTGTTATCATAAGGCCCTGTCATTGGTTTGACTTGCTGTTACTCTAAGTGTATAGACAAGAGCAGTACTGCCTTCTTGTCAGGGAGACCAGATCCGCGGGGCTGCGTACGTTCCCAACAGCTCCAAAACTCTGATAGAAATATCACAGAGCCTGAGAGGGTCCAAGCGGGGGAAAAGAGGATTAGGAAGAGAACAGCTGGGAAGGAGACCTATGGGAAGCAAAAGGTTAAACAACACAATATCAAGATATTATCACATTGATTTTCATTAGACTATGATTCTAAGCGTTGTCATACTGGGACCATGGATAACTTAAAGGACTATGACTAGACCTCAGGAAGTCCAGGTACCTGGAAAAGAATCAAGAACGGTTAATACAATATTTCATATGAACTCTTCATGAAATGTCACATACTGTCTAGGAATATAAGAACCTTCTAGAATAATGTTTCAGAACAAACATTGCATCTTTACATGAGGACAAAAGGTAATCTGAAACATTCCCTGGAAAACAATATGAATTATACTAAGGACTTAATATGCACAAAGAATGTAACATCTTGAATTTTGCACCTTTGCAGAATATTCAAAGGCCCTGGATAATTGTGTGTACTTTAGGAAACACTACACATCAAAGTTTTAATTGCCATGAAATGATAGCACACACTGTAAGCGATCTGAACACCTAGGTTTAAATGCGGGAAATGAATCGCGCACACTGCCGATTCCAACAAGTATATGCAAATGCCATGAAATGATCACGCACTCTGTAAGCGATCTGAACATCAAAGTTTAAATGCGGGAATGAATTGCTCACACTTCCGATTCCAACAAAAATATGCAAATGCCATGAAATGATTGCACACTCTGTAAGCGATCTTAACATCAAGGTTTAAATGCGGGAATGAATCGCGCACACTGCTGTCGCGTATGCTCTCATTATCCTAATGAGACTACTGGATTTTTGGGCGGCAGGATCGTTCGCAGTGTGGGGGACTAAGTCTAACCCACGGCAGAGGACCCTTGTCACCCCAAATCCGGGTTGAGCTCCGGCTAACTAGCAGTGCCTCACCTCTCCCTAAGGGAAGAGACAACTGGGCAGCCGAGCGCATGACATCTTAGTGCTTCCCAGAGAAGTCGTGGTCACTCAGATCCCAACCAGTTCTCTCATACACTGTGTGGTCTCATATATAAATGACAAAGGCAGTTTGAGTTTTATAGATTGGTTTAATAAAACAACTGCATTTTAGATAACAAGGCGTGAGCCACAATAACCAGAACCATACAACACAGTAGAATGGAAATAGTAACGAGGAGAGTGAAACATAAGAATAACGCTATCATAATGCAAAAAGATTACGTTCTCTCTCCTAAGTTCTATTTTGAGCACAGCATGTTAAGCTCTAAGCCTGCCTTTCAGGTTCCCCTGGGAGGACATCGACCCTCATACCTGAGCAAAGGCCTGTGATCGGGATCAGCATCTGCAACAGGGCAGTCAGCGTCTAGTTGTGGGTTCCTGGTCGGAATCTCCCTCTTACGTGTATCAGGACTAGGAAGTGTTTTTATAACTAACACACCAATGTTCTAAGAAACGTCCCTACGTAAGGATGTGTACTTTCTACGAACCCTAGAGACTAAACTTCTACCACGTCTATCGGCAATGTACAAGACTGCATCCTTGACTGAAGCACAGAGCGAGCAGGAATGTATTGTTTGAGAACTTCAATGCTGAAGTAAGCTAAACAGTGTGATAGAAGAAAATGAAACAAGACCATGAAACTGGCTATTGTAAAATAACAGTGCGAGGCTAAATAAAATGCATCTAGGACAAAGTGCACAGAGGCCTAATACTTTAAGCAAACGCGCAAAGGCTACATTAAAATATGGCTACACTATACTGCCGATCCCAACAAGAATATGTAAATGCCATGAAATGATCGCGCAAGCCTTTGCTGATCTGAACACCAAGATTTACATGTGGTAAATGAATCGCGCACACTGCTGATTCAAACAAGAATATGCAAATGCCCTGAAATGAGCGCGCAAGCCTTTGCCGATCTGAACACCAAGATCTGCATCAGAGCAATGCTATGCGTACTCTAAAAGTTTCACGAGTAGGCCCCAAAACTCAAGAGTTTCTTAGAACGGGGTCGGGCCCCAGCCCGACCTCCGCCTTACCACCCTGCTCAAGGATCACCAAAAGAATGCGGGGCAGGCCTGGAACGTCAAGGTAGACCTCCGGAACAGGAGCTCAGGAAAATGCTGCTGCTCTGCACCGGGACCTCTGAATAGTGAGCACGTGGAGCTGGGCTGGCTCCCTTATATAGAGTCTGGCCCAGCCCACAACCACACCCATTCATGCTGCAGAGAAAGCTTCTGGAAGGTCCTAGAAAGGGACCACACCCTAACACACTCAGTAAGTCTGCAGAAATATCTTGCAAAAGAACAGTTATTGCAAATATCTTTAATAGTGTTTTTCAAGGTTAAAATCTGCAATGCAAAAGGTTAACATACTGCATATAAACACAGTGCATGAATTATGCTCTTGCATAAAGGCTGGGTTTTTGCATTTTAGTCGCCCGTAGAGTGCGCACTGCCCTGATGTTGACACTTCTTTAATGTGCAAAGACTTTGAGAATGAGGTACTGGATTTAGCTTCACCTTCTGACAGCTACTTCAAGGGGGTTGATGAGCTACCAGTAGCTCCTGAGCTACTTGCTTGAGACCTCTACAGTAAATGATGTGGCATAGATTCTGCAACTGTAGTCCACACACAAAGGTGGTCATTTAAACACTGGCGGTAAAAGCCGCCTACTGCCGCGGTGACGGCTGCCAAAATACCACCACTGCGGCTACCATCCGTCCGACAGACTAGGAGCACTGCTGGACTTCCACCATAAGAAAGGTGGAACTCCGGCAGTGATCAGACTGGCGGACGGAGGTAAGCTGACACTTCTGCCACCAGCACCGCCACGCCAATTGAACGCCTTCAGCTGTATCATGACCTGTGATACTGTCTGGCGGTGTTCAGCTGGCGGGGAAGTACTGGCGGTAGCAGTGGCCCCTCCCGTTCCCTGCCGAACGACCTCCCCAAAGCAGGTAAGGTGATCATCTGACAGGGGAATGAGGGTGGGAGGGTATCGGGTGTGTTGTGCGTATGTGTGTGTATGTCTGGAAGAATGCGTGTATGAATGGGTGTATGCGAGTGTGTGTGTATGGATGAGTGTAGTTAATGGGTGTATGCATGTATGGGGTTGGGGGGCTGTGTGGATGAATCGGAAGGGGTGGGAGGCTTAGTGTGTATATAGGGGGTGGGTGGGGGTCTGAGTTTGGATGGAGGGGGGTGTCAGGTGAGTGTTGGAGGGTGGGGGAGCCGCCAACCGGTGACAAGGAAGGAATTCCCTGTCACCAGTAGGACCTACCGCCATGATTTTCGTGGCGTTGCTAACACCACGGAAAACATGGCAGTAGGCTGGCTCAGAATGGCAAGGGCGGTACTCTGTCGATTCACATCCCAGGCCCAGCGGCTCATACCACCATGGCGGTATGGATGGTAAATTGGCGGGCTGGCTGCAGCCAACCCACCAATCTCATGATGTGGCGGTATATACCGCCATCCTGTTGGCGGTATACCGCCACATTGAGGGCCAAAGTGTTTGCCCTGCATTCGTAAGCTCATGGAGAAGTTATAGAAAAAGATTATTTTTCCAATTTAGTGCTTATGTGGTCAAGGGAGCCTTGCATTTTCTTTAATGGGGCACATTTTACAAAAAGGCTACTGCAAACCAAGTATTTCTTTATGGACAATTGTCTATTTCATCATCATCAAAATAGCTTTATTTCAGCCGCTAGGGCCATAAAAGCACACATTAACATCAAAAACCATAATAAGTAATAAAAATTGAGCTTTCGAAATAAAAATGATCATAACAAACACATCAAATCTTTAAAGGAACTAAGTATAGTGATATTAATAATAGAAACAATATAGCATCACATACAATTAGGATATCATTCGGCAAAGTCTCCACATCGCACCCAAAGATTTAGCTACAGAAACAACATATTTGGCTGGAATCAGACCTTAAAATGCGTAGGGCCACACAATGATTATGCACCGCCAGGCATCCACAGATGGGGTCTAGCTATAAGCTGCATAGACGAGCGTAGGTCTGGCATGTAAAGAAAACTTGATTTATACTCTCCACTGAGCAAGGGCAGAGGATCGAGTGGCCCACAGTGCTGTAAAGGATCTCAGTGGGAGGGTGACCAGGAGAAATTGGAAGTATAACTTCCGATCTAAAGGAAGAGACACCAGGTCCCAAAATGTCTCATACATACTGCCAGGCTTGAACTCAAGAAAGTCATTGGACAGCCTGGCAGAGACAGCCTGCCTGGAATCAGTCATCACTACAGTTTTCCAGAAGAGTGACTTCAATGCATTCTTAGATGGGGGAAAAAAAGAAGTAGGACGTTCCCAAAGATCTGTCAGCCAAAGAGAATTTATTTATTTTTCATATATAAGAGCCAGGGTACTTTGTGAAATTTGTCAGCCGCCCTTAGACCTTGTAATGCTAGTTCACAGTGGGCTAGCTCTGTCTATTTATATTCTTGGCAGATTTTCTCAGAGGAGTGAATTTTGATCACTGTATTGGATTTAGATCATATATTGTTTACAACTACTGGGATAACAATATCGTAAAATATGTTAATCATGTTTGATGTGATTCCTTTTATTTTTGCCTTTTCATAGATAATAGTAATTTCAGTCTAAATTCAGTATATTTAACTTGACAGTACAGCATTGAACTTGCATCACTGTATCGGCTGAATCTGGTCACCTGCAGAACTAGACTATGCATCCGATCGCTAGCGCTGTGTATGTGGCCGCATTTACTCCATTGAGATTCACCCAAAGCCATATTCAACTGTAAGGAAGTGATCCCAAATTGATTCCACAAAATCACTGCCCTTACGCTACAAAGAAAGGAGACTGAGACAGTATTTTCTCCAGAAATAAATTCCATGAAGTTGAAGAAATAGTTTGAGAGAAGAATCCTCTTTAATAGTAAAGGACTCACAACCACACTGATCACCAGACAGGGTCAATGTGCCCAGGCAACTGACACTTGCCTGCACATTCCAGAACCAGACCAGCATTTGATGCAATCTAAATTTCATACCAGTCAAACAATAACACACTACAGTAAACCAATAAAAGTTAGTTAAATAACAAGTTACATGTGCATATTACATCCCTCCCCTCCTTACACAATAAAGACAAATTAAGACAAAATATCGTCATGCAGTTTAGTCGATAATTTAACCATTCATGAACTACATGTGCAAACATGCTCTACAGGGATCTTTTCCTTACTAGAGGTGGACTTGCAAGATTTAACACCATCAGTCACAAACAAATACTAGACGTAATTAAGGGTAATTAATTAGAATCAAATGGTGCTCTACTGCAATCAAGTGCAAATTCAGTGTTATTGGTGTTCTCTTGTGCATCATGTGAGAAAAACATTATTACTGGTAATATCAGTTGAAAACATAGATTTCTTTTTAGAGTATGTATGTAAATATATCTCTGCTAGCAAATCAGATATTGGAACCACACTTGTCTCTGTTCCACCACCCCTTTCCAACCAACAAAACAGAAGCTTTGCTAGTTCTAATGACTCTTGTTGGCATGGAAAATGTGGATTCTCCTTTGCTAACTTTAAAAGGTTTCTTGATTAAAACCCAATAATTTACACAAATGTAAAAAAAAATTAAGCTTTTCCTGCAATCATAATTCTTCCTTTACTTTTCTTGTCTACATATTAATCGTTTCATTTCTTTCATGAAATCTGTTTTCTTAGTTATACCCACATATTTATCAACAGAGATCTTGGCCAGCCATCCAGGTATTAACTTAGATCTGGCTTCTTCTACTATCACAGCCTTAAAGGGTGTCACCTCTGTAGTGCAATGAGGTGTAGCAAGATATGCCCATACCTTCTCTTGTAAGAATATTTGCTGCAATAGCTGTCTGAATAGCTTCTTTTAATTTACAATTAGCCCTCTCAACCAAACCACTGGATGCAGGACTATAGAGAGCAATTTGAGAATGCTTATTGTCAAATTTTGTCATGAAATCATTCATCTGCCTGGAAACAAAATGCATACCATTATCTGTAAAAATGGTACATGGAGCACCCTC
Organism: Pleurodeles waltl; assembly: GCF_031143425.1. Taxonomy (NCBI): domain Eukaryota; kingdom Metazoa; phylum Chordata; class Amphibia; order Caudata; family Salamandridae; genus Pleurodeles; species Pleurodeles waltl. Next base: position 478,005,452 of record NC_090449.1, on the reverse strand, counting down.
CACCCTGACATTTTTTTCAAGGAATGGGATGCCACTTTCCACAAAAGAGTGATAAAGCCATTTTGAAAAATAGTATATAACAACTTTCAAATATCTTTTGCCCCCTGGTAACAGATTAAATTGCCCTGAAAATCCAAAGACAATTTATCCCAAGCTTTGTCTGGAAGTGGCACTGGAAATAAAGGTTTTGCTGAAATTTTCCAATGCTTATCCAAACCCATGCATTGAGGGTTTTTGTTAATAAACAAAGGGACCCGTTTGTCCAAACCTCACCACCAAAAAATCTGTCTTAACCTTTTATAAGTGCCAGAAAACCCCATGCAGCCTTCATGAGCAATTTTTATGATCCTGTCCCTTAATTCAGCTGGAGGAACAAACAATTGTTTCCTTAAAAACAAATTGTTCTCACAAGAAAGCTCCATAGCTATCTTACAAAAATGTCTAAGATTGCATTCATATCTTTTCTGAACGCCAACTTGTCTTGATGTAATGTAACACCTTCAACAGAGTATTGTCATTAAACATAACCAGCATCAATTCATTTTCAGTTATTCTACCCTATACGTAGGTCTTGAATTTCTGTACTGCCCAAACACACACCAGGGTCTCCCTCTCAATGGTGCTGTATTTGCTTTCAGCATTGGTAAGCTTCCTAGATGCAAAAGCAATAGTATTCTATTTTTCAATGACCCATTGTCCGAAAACTGTCCCAAGCCTCTGTAGACTTGCATCATCTGTGATAAACGATTTGCCTGAAGAAACAAAAGGTTTAAGGGCAGGAGTGGTCATTACCAAATTGTTGATATCCTCAAATGCGTTATGCACCTGTCCACTCCAATCAAATGTGTTACCCTTTGATAGAAGCGATCTTACCGGTTGTACCTTTGAGGCATAACCAGGCACAAAACTAGTGTAATACTCACACAGCCTGAGAAAGGAATGTGAAATATCCTTATCTAAAGGTGCCAGTGCATTCTTAATGGCCTCTAGGTCACACATCTTAGGTTGTATGCCTAGCTGAGAAATAGTGAGACCCAAGTATTCCACCTCCTGGACTAACAGTTTACATTTGATGGGCTTCACAGTCATACCTCTGGATTGTAAAACATTTAGGACTTTCTCTAATACCTGGAGATATTCTTTTTTGGTGTCTGTGAAAATTAATATGTCATCATAGAAGGCGTGCAACTGTGGCATATCTCCAAACAAAGCATCCATCATTTTTGGAAAAACAATTGACGTGGATGCAAAACCAAATGGTAAGCGCAAATATTTAAAAGCACCAAACAGAGTCACAAACATGGTGAGTGTTTGAGGCTCAAAGGGATTCAACTGAATGTAGGTCAATGGTGGAAACATATTTTGAGCCTCCTATGTTCGCAATCATTTCCTGTATGAGGTAGAGGATGACAATCCACCACAATGTGTTGGTTTACAGACTGCAAATCAACATATAACCTCAGGTCTCCTGTTTTTAATTAGCAAGAACTATGGGAGAAACCCATCTGGAAGAATCATTTTGAGTTATTATCCCTTCAGAACTCAGCTTGTCCAATAATTTTTTTCATCATGTCTGACACTCATAGGTACTGGCCTAACTTTGTGCATCTCTGGTATAGCACTTTTCTTCAGTTTGATACCATGCTCAATTCCTTGAACCATCCTCACAGTATATCTGAACACATCGGGAAATTTAGAAATCGTATGGCTCATTATTTAATCTTTGGTACTTATAGATAGTACGGGCATATCCCTCAAGACAATGAGTATGTCATGCCCTGGGTGTGAAATAATGGCAAACTTAGCCAAATCCTTCCATCCACCTCCCTAGGCCGATCTTGTTCCCGGGGACCCCAAATCCAGGGCACAGCCTAATTACTTATTTGGGGAGGGGATGCGTGGTGCCCCTCACCAGGACCGATCTTGGCCCCAGGGACCCCATCCCCCAGAACCCGGCCATATGACCTGGGTGCACCCCAGGGCACAAAGTCTCAATGTTGGGGACCTTGGGGGGAGCCTGGAGGCCCCCCCCGGTCCCAGCTGGCTCCCTGCCTCCTGCAGGAGACATCATTGCTGTCACAGAGAGGAAGATGCTTTGCTCCCTCTCTGTGGAGAGCAGTTTCCTCTGTGTGCCTGCCTGCATCTACGCATCTAAGCTTTCTGGTGGCAGAGCGACCTTTAAACTTCAGTGATATCTCTCTGTACTCCACCATAGGTACAGCTTCTCCAGTCAAACTCTCTGGTCTTATATAAGATTTACTTTTAGTTCCTTACCAATGCTCTCTTCAAATTAATTTTTCTACATGTCCCGATTGATAATTGTGAATGGTGAACCTAATTCAGCTACTAAAATCACTGGTATGCCTGCTACAATTAACTTCACATTTTGGTTTACTACTTGTGCATTGATGACATCCAAAATTACATCAGTAACTATTAGTACACAATCATTTCTCTCTGACTGATACTCTTCAGACGTTGACTCCTTCTGTGAGTCTGATACACACTGTATTTTTCCTCTTTTGTCCTTACATTTACATGTCCATGCAAAATGGACAATCAAGCCACAAATGGAGCATCTCTGGTCTCATGCTCTACATTTCCTACTGTTTGCTAAATGCTCATGGCTACCACATCTATAACACATCAGAGGACTTTGATTTCCATCCTTACACTCAACCTTTGCTGAAGAGTCAGTTCCTTTAAAATAATTACTTCCTGCATTTGTCTTATTTTCATTATCCTTCTTACATGTTTTCTCTTTTTTTCTTTCCATTCACAACACAAAAACGTCTTTGCTTTGTTTTCCTCCAATGCTGCCTTGGCACATCTATTCAAAATTTCCACCTTCCTTGCTACGTCGAAAACCTCTTTCAAGGTTGCATCACCACTAGCCCATAATCTATCTTGTACCGTTTTGTTACTCATATGCATAACAATTTGATTCTTGAGCAATTCCTCCTGTATCTGACCAATCCTGCATGGTGCTGCCATTCTTTTTTAGTGCAGACACATAGGCCCTCATTACAACCCTGGCGGTCGGTGGAGAAATGGCGGTAATACCGCCAACAGGCCGGCAGAAAAATAAATGGCATTACAAGCATGGCGGTGACAGCCACTTCTCCACTCCGACCGCCAGGGTGGTAATGACCGCTGGGCTGGAGACTTCGGTCTCCAGACCAGTGGCTTACACTACACCACCGCCGGTATCACGACCCCGCATACCGCCATGGATTTTGTGGGGTTCTGTACCGCCACATAATCCATGGCAGTAGGCACTTTCAGTGCAAGGGAATTCCTTCCCTGGCATTGATGGGGTCTCCCCCACACAGAGTCCTTCCCCCACACCCCGACCCCCCTACCACCCCCAAAGGTGGCAGGACCCCCTCCCCATTCCCCCCCAACATCGACACACACCCCCCCACATGCACAGACACAACTACACATACCCGCACACAGACATTCCAACAGACACACACACACATACATGCACGCACACATACATACTCACAGACATACAGACACGCACACATTTTCAAATCACACAACACCTCCCCGCATGCATACACGCGCTCACACACACCCTCTACACACTCACACGCACACCCCCATGCACGCACACAACACCTCCCCACCCCCCTCCCCTAACAGACGATCACCTTACCTGGTCCGGTGATCCTCTGGGAGGGAACGGGATCCATGGGGGCTGCTCCGCCGCCAGTTCCCCATCACCAGAACACCGCCACACCGAATCATGGGACGTGATTCGGTGGGCGGTGTTCTGATGACGTGGCGGTGGAGGTGGAGCAGCCTCCACTTCCCCGCCGACCGCAAGGATGGCTGCTGGTGGCTCTCCGTCCGAAAAAGGATGGAGGACTTCCAGCAGCCATAATACGCTGTGCGGAAAACCGCCTGCACTGGCGGTCTTCAGCACGGCGGTACCTTGGCCGTCTTGCAAAAAGACCCTTGAGGTTAAGATGAGGGCCATAATCGTCTATAGTTTCTTTTTTCTCCTGCTTACGGTGGAAAACTTATATCTGTCAACTGTAATATAAATTTTAGGTGAATAGTACTTCTCTAAATCAACCAATGCATTTTCAAAAACATCATTTTTGTCTGCCCCTCTCAGTTTTTTCTCCATTTGGTTATACTGCCCAATACCCTCATGATCTAAGGAAAGAAATAAAATTCCTTATTTCATTTCAGTCTCGTTATCTATGATACTCATGTAATTGCAGAAATAATCTTTTCATTCCTCCCACTTCATATGTGGTTCACCTCATTCAGGTAAGAATGGTATTGGTGGATTTATCATGAATGTGTGTGCTGCACACATCACTACCCACTGTACAAGCCTCTAAACTTTTCTGTGTGAATCAATTTTCTTACTACACCCTGTCAATGAGAGAGAGAGAGAGAGAGAGAGAGAATATATATATATATATATATATATATATATATATATATATATATATATATATATATTTGGATTTTCTTTTATTTCTCGAAAACTACTGAACGGATTTACACCAAATCACACAAAGGTCGCTTTGTGGAACAGGCCCTAGCATTGTGCTAAATTTGATGTAATTCCGTCCAGTTGTTTCGGCGCTATCGCTGTTCAAAATCCCTATGGAAAAATAAAACGGGGAAAAAACATTTTGAGATCACCCCTGTGGCCATTCCCTGCAGCCAACCCCTATAACAACCAAACCCTGCATGGCCCAACCTCCACATGCTGATATCAGCCCCGGTGACCCCATTTCCTGAGGCCAAGAGTAAATATTTAAATTATTCGGGGTTTGGGGGTGGGGGTTGCATTCCCTCCCTCCCCTCACCCAAGGCCGATTTCAGCCCCAGGATCCCATCCCCTGGGACCTGGCCTAAACATTTTTTTTTGGGGGAGGGGCGCATGACCCTCCTCCCCAGGGCAGATCTCGGCCCCAGGGACCCTATCCACTAGAGTACCCAGTCTCAATGTTTGGGACCATGGGGAAAACCTGCAGGCCCCCATAGTCCCAGCTGGGTTCTCACCACCTGCGGGAGCCAGCACTGCTGTCACATAGGGAGAGTTGCCAAAGCAGCTCCCTCTCTGTGACAGCAGTTTCCTCTGTCTGCCTGCCTGCCCCATCTCCGCGGGCAGGCTGACAGAGGAAACCTCTGCTATGATGAAGGGAGAGCTGTTTGATGGCTCTCTCTTCATCGGAGCAGTGTTTGCTGTGACAAGCCACAGCAAACAGCTATGTCCCAGGGGTGGGCACCTTGGGACATAGCAGAGCTGGCCCGGGGGTGGGAGGGCAGTCCCCAGGGCCATCTGTGGCTTCTTATTTACACCAAATCACACAAAGTCACTCTCTGGACCAGGCCCTAGCTTTCTGCCAAATTTGGTGTAATTCTGTCAAGTGGTTTCAGCGCTATCCCTGTTTAAAATCCCTATGGAAAAATGAATGGGGAAAAGGCGTTTTCAGACACTCCTTTTTCTCTGTCTGACCCTGCTTGACGAATCGCCTCAAACCTTTCCGGACAGCAGCTGACATGGCTGGTGAATTTTCTGGGAAAATGTTGTGAAGATTCATCAACTAGTGTCAAAGGTACAAGCAAGTTAAAAAACGCTTTTTCTTTTTAAACTAGGTCCTAACTAGAACTACCTCATGGCGACTGCTACTATATATATATATATATATATATATATATATATATATATATATATATATATATATATATATATATATATAAAAACCTTAGTGGCGGTCACCACTAGGTAGTTATAGTTAGGACCTAGTTTCTATTGAAAAAGCGTTTTTTGTTTTGCTAATAACTTTGGCACCATTTGAGGAATCTTCACAAAATTTTCAAAACTTATACTTTGCTAAGTTCAGCTTCTCTCTTGAAAGTTTTGGGGTAATTTGTTAAGTGGGGGCTGGAAAAAAGGGGGGTCCCAAAGCATTTTTTCCCCATTCATTTTTCCATAGGACCTTTTGACACACCTACAGCCTGAACCACTAAACGGAATTACACCAAATATGGCACAAAGCTAGATTCTGTTCTGCAGATCACGCTTTTTGTATTTGGTGCAAATCCGTTCCGTAGTTTCAGAGAAATTTAAGACCCAAAAACATAGTTATATAGGGATGCCGATCCTCTACAGATCCACCCCGGGTCGATCCACGTGCCACAGGAAGAATCTGACTGGCTACCCGCAACCTGAGAGAAATGTTGCGGTCACGTTTTCTTTTCTCTGTAAACGGTCTCTGGGGCTGAAATGTGGGGAGCAATTGAGTTGATGTAGGTCAGGGTACAGGTTCCCTTATCCCATGGGGGTGATATAGTTGTGATGATTGGACAAATAATGCTTTTGAAATGCGGAAAATGTTTTTTTTAATGCTTCGCGAGATCCGCAGATCCACCTGCAGGCCTCAGCGCAGTCCCGGTGTGAATCAGCGGTTGGGTCTACAAGGCTTGGTAAACGTAAAAAAAAAATAAAGAAGAATAAATTTTAATAGAGACACTCTCACATTCAGTATTACAAGCAGAGAGACACTCTCACACCAAGTCTGACATGCAGGCAGACACTGTCACACCCACTCTCACACATACAAAGATGCTGTTACATCCACTGTCACATCGACACAGACACTCTCACACTAACTCTTACACTCTGGAGAGACGCTCTCACACCCACCCTCACATCCAGGCAGACACTGTCACACTCCCTCTCACACCCAGACACATACTCTCACATTCAGTCTCACCCTAACATAGAGACTCTCAAATGTAGTGTCAAACCCAGAGACGCACTCTGACACTCACCCTCACACCCAGACAGCTACTCTCACAGTCAGTCTGACATCCAGGCAGACACTGTTAGAAGCACTCTGACACCTACACAGACAGTCTTACACTCACTCTGAGATTCAGGAGAGAGACTCTCACAACCACCCTCGCATTTAAAAAAGTGTTTTTCCCCCTTTAAGAGAGCCGCAGAGCCATCCGCAGATCCAAGCGAGAGTTGAAAAAAAAAGTACATAAATTTAGATATATATGTTTATGGGTAATAGATTGGCTCTGAAAAGAGCCTTTGTGTTTACAATGTGTAGGTGATTACTACACATGATAGAGGATACAGTCTCTCAAGCTTGTTGCCTTTCTCTGTTAGGTGAACTCATTCATTTATGTATATACCCTCCATATCAAATTGTAAGTTGTTGTGGTATATACAAATCATGTTATGGTCCCTGAGGAATGCAGAAACAGTTTTACTGACATGTTTCCTGGATTTCTCTATTTGTGGGCAGAACTGAGTTGACCAGTTCCACTTCTGCCTTTGGCAAATGTATGAAAAAACCAAGGCAGTGTGTGGGAAGTGTGTCATTAATCTTCCAAAGATTTCTTTCATTAGGATTTCCAAACCAACCCCTGTGACTATGCTGAGGTCATTGCCACCACAGTGCACAATCATAAGGTCTGAATGTTGGCAATCTTTAATGGTTTCACCCAAAGGGAGTAATTGATGCCACTTTAACCCTCTCTGGCCAATCCAAGTAATATCTATATATTAGATAAACTTAGGTCCTTGTCATTACCACTTCTTGCACTCTCGCTGGCCCAAAACACAAAGCTGTGACTCACAATCCACACTCTGAGCATCTTGGAGGTATTCTGGAGAAGCACTTTGAAGATAGCTGCAGCTGAATGAGGCTTGCATGAAATTAAAATCGAGGGTAATAGGTACAGTCTGTAAGAACTGATTCCATTGGCTGTTGTAGATATGTTTTGGGGTGAAAGTAGGTAGTAAGGTTATGTGAATTGTAAGAATATGTTGGATTGGGTTTAGAAAAAATGGAAAACAGTAAAAATAGCTGTGATATATTAACTCTGAAAGATTCAAACACACCAGCTAAATGTGGCTTGAAACTAAGTATGCTCTTGCCATAAACTGTTATGAATTTCTGACCAGTTGCAGTAGAATGTTTCAGACCGTGTAACCATGGTAATAGAGCTAAAGGAGCATGAGGGGGAAGGGAACAGAAAAAAAAGACTAAAATGTGACTTTGTTTTACCATATTATTATTTTATATATATAAGGCAGTAATGATTCATAATGATTACTTAATGTCATAGTTTGTGTAAAAAAAAAAAAAGGGTTTATATAGATATGTATTTTTTTATGAGAACAAAAAATAATTTCTGAACTTCCCCGTGATCCGTGGATCCAACTGCAAATTTATTTAGGGGTCTGCGCTAAGAGCCGCAGTAGATTTGCAGATCCAGCAAAACTCACATAGTATTGACTAACTTTTAATGGAGAACTGCAAAGGGTTAAACATACAAACCAGCAAGAAGTTGTAGAACATTATATTACCATGAAAGGGAGATTGTGATTGGTTTACTGACTCAGTAACCATGAAAGGAGAGTTGAAGTTGAAATTACTGGTTGCCTGCTAGGAGAGTGGGCTTCCATTCTTGTGGTTGTATTTTTGAGCTCTGTTCAGTGAAAATAGATTATACAAGTAATTTATTATATAAGACAGGTATTCAGCTGAACTTGGAGCAGGATGTTTCCAGCTTCTATCAGTATATTAAAGTGATCCCTCGTGTATACTGAAGCTAGTATGGAGAATGCACTAATGAGTATTTTAATAGTACAAACTGTTATATTGAGTTTTCACAAATGTAATGTGTTTGTCTATACAGAAATGGGGATGTATAAAAGCGATGTTTAAATCATGCAGAGTCACACATGTATTGAGGGGTGATAGAGGTGATTTTACTGCAAGTTAGGCATTGATATGAGTGAATTATATAACTTGAAAAGGTATGAAAAAAGATTGGATGAGAGCAGGTTGAACTGTTTTTAGCTGTAGAAGGTGAAGGGGTCAGATATACTGTGTGTAGGCAGAAGAGGTGGTTGCTGGGTCTATAGAAGAGAAAAAAAGTGTTTTTCATTTCTATTGTGTTAATAGTGCACTTGCTATGTTAAGGTATATGTATACTGCCTAATGTATACTGTTAAGGAGATAGAAAATAACACACATATAAAGGGAGACTTATACTCATTTAGAGACATTAACAACCACTTCTAAACTGATGTACACATCAAGAATGTAAGTACATAGGCTGCAGTAAGAGATGCATTTAGGATATAATATACTGAATGTAATATGTAGTTTGGAATATCAATAATATAGATTCTTATTAATGTAAATTGTGGTTTAAATAAAGTTTAGGGTACTAATTGTGAGTATAGGTACACAGCTTTATTTTTAAGTTCACTTGGCATTAGAAAATGTGTTTAAGTAGGGTTTATACTGTGTGTTGTGAGAAACGTCACCCTTTAAGTGAGATGCATGTAGACTATAGAAGAGAGTGTATTTGTATTAAAAGATGAAACATATTGTTCTGAGTTTTAGTGACTGAGATTAAAGGTTGTAGAGGCCTATGTCCAGGTATATATGCTCTCTACTAAAACATATGGAACTTATATAGGTAATAAAGAAAAGATACAGTCAGTCCTATACATAGTGAAATAGTGATAGTTACTTGTGTATTTACCAATGCAGATACTAATATACCAAGCCATACACCAAGGATACACCAAGGATAACACAGATAGGTTCAATAAGACAATCAGGGACACACCTAGGCACACCTAGGCACACACTGATCTGAACACTGAAACACCTATGCGCACTGTGATCTATAGACTAACTTAGCCAGGTGCTTAATAATGAGTAGAGTGACACACCCTGGCATGCACTGTTGCATGCTCTGACACAACCAGGTGAACACTAATGTATAGACTGAGATACCAAGGTGCACGGTAATGCATACACTATAATACCTAGGTGACAGTGATCCATACACTGACACATCCAGGGACAAACTGATGACACCTATGTATGCAGGTGAGACACCTATGTATGCAGTAATGGATGTACTAGGACTCAGAGATATACTCTTAGCTATACACTGACAGAGAAGTGCACACACTGATGTATACAGGTACACATACAGACACACCCTCTTACATCTAGTGATCCATCCAGGGATGGAATTATGGATCTAGAGATGGATCCAGGAACATATTGGTGCATGCAGTGACATAGCCAAGTGGACACTGATTTATTCAGAAAATCATTGAGATGTACAGTGATGTACACACTGAGACAGTCAGGGAGAGAGAGATGGATAGAGTGGCACTCACACACCTAGGAGTACACTGGTGTATACACTGCCACACACAAGCACACACCAATGCATACACTGATTCACTCAATTAAATATATAGATATACTGAGACAGGTAGGTGCACAGTGACGTAGAGAGGTATATGGGTAGGTACACACAAATACATACACTGATATACGGAGGGACATATTGATGCATAGACTGAGACAGGTAGCTACACACTAATGGATAGACTGACACATCCAGGTATACAGCTATGCAGAGGCTGATATACCCAGTCATATGGTGATGTATTTACTGATGCACCCAGACCTGAATACTGTCAGACATCTTGAAGGAGATTAACCCATACAGTAAGAGACTAAGCGAGACACATATCCATAGAGTGACACATGTGGGAGGACATTAATCTATATAGAAAAGCTGTGAAGAACACAGGGATAAAAATAGTGGTGAACAAGGTAACACTTATGAATACTGAGACACAAGTAGAGATACAGTGGCACATTAACTGGTTTGGGTAGGAGAAAGTGTTGTGCAGTAATAGACAATCTAAGATATAGTCTCACAGATACAGGTAAACAGTGATGTAGTGTATGTTTGCAAATTTAGTATAAAGTAAACTTTGTGTTAGACAATGTTATTGCTAACATTTTCTTCTACATGTGTAAATCTATTTCATTTTTGTTTTCCAGGTATTGCTTTTTTTTAAAGTAAGAAGACTGAGGATACCTGTAAAAAAGTGAAACAAAGAGGAAACAAGGAAACAACTGTACTATCTGTTCAAAACGGACAGTAAAAACAAAATAAGGTGGAAAATGTTCAGAAGAAGAAAAAAGGATACTAGTAAGAGTACTTAGGACTTTTTAAAAAATGCTGTAAAATGCAAAATGATAGGAAGACATTAATTAAAAGTGGAAATTGGAATATAGTGATGAATTGCAGCGTATGGATGTTGTAAGAGTCAGGAAATCTAATACGAAGCCACAGACTTTTAGACAGCAAAAATTTAGGGAGTTAAATGTTGCGAAACAGAGTATTTCAAAATGTGTTGAAGAAGATGAAGTATAAGAGGAGAAGCGCTATTATGAAACAAAGGCACTATATTAAGAATGTAAGGGACAAAGCTTTTGTTGTGAAGAGAAAACTTTTTATTTTAATATTGAACAGAATGACGACACTAGACAAAACGGTCATGTCCATGAGAAGAGGAGTTTAAGTAAGAGAATTATTAACAAAAGTAATTTTTGCAAACTTTTTTAAAAGTGAATGGATGCACACATTTAGTACAGAACCATTTTTCATGGAGAGAGTTACTTACAGGAGAATGCATTAGTATATGCAGTTGATACAAGTGGTCATTGTCCTGCAGTGAAAGATGGCAATCCTATAGAAAATAAGTGATAGCTGCTAGGAATGTAGAAGACATGATAGCTGAAGAACTACAAGGAAGACATAAACAGTCTCCTATGTACAAGTGGAAGTGTAGTACTATTTATAGTATCTGTCAGGAGTCAATTAATACATTGAAAAATGTCAAAAGAGAATTTTCATGGAGAAGTATAAAACAAAAAATTAAAATGCTTCAAGAATTAGATCCTTGCAGAATTAGAAAATATAGCCCCTCCTCACTACTTTGGCGGTCTTTTCCAAAGACCACCAAAGCCGCCGGTGCCAAAATAACGACAGTGCTGGCGGTCTTAAGAATTAACAAGTCAAATAAACCTGGCAATAATTAGTAGATGTCAATAAAGTAAACAACAGCTGCAATTTATTTGAAAGAAAACAACACTTTTTACACTAAAGTTGATATGACTGGAGATGTAACCCATGTTGAAGAAGAAATAGTACTATCTAATGGACAGATTGAAAAAGTGGAAAAGCAGAAGTCAGAAGAAATATATGAACACGATAGTATTCATCCACTACATTTCAAAAGATGTTGTAGAGGATTCTATTGATTTGTTTCAAATGAAACAAGCTAGAGGAGCTCCTTTCAGTGTCTGGGAAAAAGGTTTAGAGGCTCATTGCTTTCCACATTTCCTATAGGAGTAGGTAGACGTTATGATGACCGACCTGTTCAAATATCAGCAGCTGAGTACAGGTCAACATGACTATGTTCAGAGGATCCTAGATTTCAACAAATTATTCCTTATATATTCCATCTCTTATTTGAGAGTGAGTTGTCTGGACTCTCATATGCTGTTAACGATATTCTTAAAACAGAAGTTAATCTTCAAAATATTTCTGTAAGGGATTTGTGCATAAGATACAAGGAAAAGATTACAATCTGGGGTACAACTTAATCAATTTGGTGGCTTGTCAACTTGTACTAAAGAATACTGGTATCGTCGTCAAGGAGAAGATAAATGTATGCTATGTAATCTAGGTCCTCCTACTTGGTTTGTAACACTTAGTTGTGCAGAGTATGCATGGGGTGATTTGCTAACATTTCTAAGAGTAGCAAACTCTAACATTAAGGATATTTATTTGAAGACAGCAGGAGAACTTTGCTTCCAGCTATTGTTTGTAGATATTTCAATCACATGTTTCAAGCTACGCCGGCTTTCATATGCAATAAAACAAATCCTCCTCTTTGAGAAGTTACAGATTTTTGGGGGGAGAAAAGAATACCAAGCAAGAGTAGCCCATCCTATACACTTGCTATTATGGGTAAAGGGTGCCCCAAAATTTGGAACTGATCCTGCTGAGTGTGTGATGTTACATGTGGTATTCCAGATGTGAATCACAACAAACATTTAAGAAGCAAGTTCTACGTTTCCAAACACATAAGTGTCTCAAATATTGTCGCCGAAGATACAGATGCAAAGGAAAGTTTCAAACTAGTTGTTGTTTTGGATTTCCAAGGTCTATCCTCTCTAAGGGAAGAGTAAACAGCTTCATGTCTGCTGTAAGGCACACATTTACCAGAAAATCACAAAAATACATACAATCTGAGAAGAGCAGAGGCTTCCAAATATACGGATTATATTCCTCTTATCGTGAAATTATGGAATGCAAATATGGACATGCAGTTTGTTACTGACAATTCCATTGCTGTTGCTCGGTATGTCACTTCATACATCAAGTCAGAAAAAAAAACAGGAGGAAGGATACATGGGAGGATATTTCTGCAGAAAAGTCTCTATCAAAGAAATTATACAGTTTCAGCTTGAAAATGCTTTCATAAAGAGAGAGATAATTTTTTATGAGTGTTGTGATAGATTGAGTTTGGCTAGCTTGTTCTCAAAGTCCGGAGGAATTGTTTGGGTTAGCCTAGGCCTTGCGAACACATGAACCAGAGTTTTGAAATCTTTTCCAGAAATTCAGTACTTAGCAGAAATTGATCCAGAGAGTACAGATATTGTAAAAACAAATATGTTAGAAACATACTATCCAAAAAGAAATGTACACCTTGAAAATACATGTCTTTATGAAATTCTACAACACTATACGTATAGAAGTAATGTTTCAGAAAACATTGATGAAGGCAAATATAGGGTAGCAGGTTGTGAGGGTTGTTTAGTTTGGCATGCAAAGTGTAACAATTAACCATAGAAAACATACTTGTCACACTGCTAAAAAAAAAAAAAACATTTTCAACTTGACACTTCTTCAGCGATCTAAATCTCGGCGATCTGAAACAGAGTTAGTGGACACTTTGACAACTAAGAAGATTCTTTCAATGCTGTGAAAGACACTGTTCACTGTGCAATATTTCCAAGCTATATGAAAGTGATAAATGAAGATATTGAACAAGAAGAAACAATTACTACTCAGATTGCAAAGGGAAGTTGACAAAGCAGCCAAAGTTCTGCACCTCTTAGTCAAGAGCCTGTTGGACAGCCAGTAATATAAAGTGAAGCTGTCATGGCAATGAATGCAGTGGAGACAGTAATGCAACAAGTAAAAGAAGAAAATATTACTTTGGAAGATTTAGTAGACCGATTCAATAGTGAACAGAAAGAAATATATATGGAAGTCAAAGGAAAAGTAGACCGCGGATTACTGCTTGAAAACAATCAACGTAAGTGTTCAAGTTTTAAACCAATTCTTTTATACGTCAATGGACAAGCAGGTACTGGGAAAAGGTTTCTAATAAAAGTTGTAACAACTTATCTACAGAAGACTACAGAGTACATTTTATAGTGTGTAGAAACAGCTCCTACTAGATTAGCTGCACACAATATCAAAGGAATTACCTTACACTGTCTACTAATGCTCCCTGTACAACTCAACAATACATTTGAATACCAAAAGTTATCTGGTGAAGCTTGCCATGAAGTTTCCAGAGTTCTGAAGGAACTAAAAGCTTTTAATGTTTGATAAGGTGAGCATTGTGTCGAACTTAATGCTTGCCTTTGTGCATTTGAGAATTTAACAGGTATTAAAAACTGACTATGATGTGCTCTTTGGTAGCAAGCATCCAATTGTTTTTGGTGATTTCTTACAACTTACCCCCATTGAAAGGGCAACCTATATTTAAATCTATCACATGAAGAAACCCATAGTTCTTTAAGAAGCATTGGAAATGTAAATATTTGGGTACATTTTCAATGTAAGAAACTGATTACAAACATGTGTCAAGCATCTGATAAGGAATATGGAAGTATTTTGAAGAATATCAGAGTTGGAATATTGTCAAAAGAAGGAAAACATTGTATGGAAACAACTCATGAAGAACATATTTCCTTCAAAAGAAAGAGCAGCAGAGCTAATGTTTGAATTTACTCAAGAAAAAAAGTCAATTCTCTGTTTAATGCCTATCATTCAAGAATGCACAAATTTTAATGAACAATTACTACAGCTACAGAATCAGATAATATTAAAGTTGATATCAATTGATAAAATGGAACACCGAGGAGTAACAATACTATTGAATGATAAACTACAGTCAAAACTGGATTCTTTAGAAAAATCAGTTTCCAAAACTGCAGCATTAAAAAAGTGTTTGCCTGTTTGTAAGAACTGTGAGCAATTTTGCAGCGTAATTTAAATGTTGAAGAAGGACTAGTTAATGAAGTTACTGGAAAAATAATAGATTTTATTCTGTATTCAAATAGAAGTGAAGTTCAGTATTGGCAATTACATTTGATGATTTTGAGGATGCAAAACAGATACCAAGATCTGTTGCGCGTTTCTTACTTGTGAAAGACCTGTATTGACCGAGAAAGCAGTTTCCTATATCTCTAGCTTATGCTGTAACAATACATAAGTCTCAAGGTTTAAGTGTAGATGCAGCTTTTATTAATATTGGTATCACTATATTTACGGAAGGTATGTCTTATGTAGCATTATCACACATAAGATGTTTGTCTGGTTTGTATCTAATAGACTTTGATGACAGTAAAGTAAATACTGGCTCCAGTAGTGTATTGGAGTACAGACGTTTGAGAACCCTGTATGCTCCCCACATCGAGCAGTATCCCATTTATAAAAACCTACCATTTTGCCAAAACGTAAAATTTCAAAGATCTGACTATTGACTTTGTTAGAACGGTTGTTGAATGAAAGAACAAACATACTCTGCATCTTTTATTAGAGATATTGCACATATGTGCTCTGGATCTGTACATTTTAGACAAAATACTGAAGAAGATCCACAAGAATTTTTGATGGTCCTACTAGGAACTTTAATAGAAGAGATGGTACCTACTGACGAACTGTTTGTACTAAGTTACTCTTGGTAGCATGACTGTAAAAAATGTTCATTTTCTTCAACAACAGAAATAGATTCAAAAAGATCTACCCAACTCTACCAGATTCAAAAACTGTCAGTTTTGAAAAGTTGTTTAAAAATGCTTCACAAAATAATACATGCATAAAGTGCAACTCAGACCTCCTTTCAAGTTTGAGCATAAGAAAAACTGGGAAGAATATCATCTTGATGCTACAACGATATAAAACAGATGGAACTAAATTAGAAACTCAAATCACACATTTTAAAAGCAAGGCAAATCTCAATTTCAGGTAAACCATACATCTGTGCAGCTATTGTTTTCCATGAGGAAGGAAGCATCACATCTGGACCTTACACCTTTTCATAAAGAATACAACTGGATGGACAGAGTGTAATGATAATAAGCTTATATTTAAGCAGGAATTACCATATATATTGCCACATTTTTCCCTTCCGTTTCTTGAACCAAAGGGCCAGATGTACGAAAGGATTTTACCCATTCTGTGTCTATGGGAAAAAGCTTTCGTACATATGGCCCAAAGTTCTAAAGAAGAGCACTACTGGATGAATAGAACAGTAAACGTATGGGAGTTTTAAAAGTAGAATATAAGGCATCATAAGGCCTAACATGGGGGATGTCTTTACTAAGGGATTTTAAATGTAGAAATATTTTTCATACTGGATGGAAAATGGACACATACTACTAAACTGATAATGGACATTACAATCGGTGAACTGCAATATACATCTACTGAAGATTTAAAAAAACTGATGCCACACTATAGTCCTCTTTAATGGCTGAGTGGAGTTTCTGACATCATGAAGCCTACCAAGGGTGATGTTTACACACACTTTTTAAACTAGTAGAGTGATTCATACACATTAATTGCATTAAAAACCTGCAATATTCTTTATATAATTTGAGAACTATAGGCAACAGTGTTTGTTTAATATTGCTAGTAGGTACCACACCTAGTAATGTTCATTTGAAATAACTTGCTATGAAGTTATATATTTTTTTTTTTTTAAAGGTCTTTATGACTATTCCCTCCCAGTGTTCAAGGATGAGTATCTATATGCACTTATTATGTAGTGCAAAAGTATAGAAGCTGAGAACAGGGAAATAGGCAATTTAACATGTTTAAATCATACTTGCAAATGTATATATAGTGTTAAATATTTGTCATGTGTTAAAATTTGTATTTTTTATTACAGATTGAAAACTTCAAATGGATAACTTAATACAATCAAAGTTTAACTTATATTTATGAGTTGGGAATTTTCTTTACATGTAAAAAGTTGATTTTACTGTAGTAATGTAGGTAAGTAAGTACATTTGTTTCTGTCCATAAATAAACGAAGCTACAGACAGGTAATAATCGTAATAGAGGAATACATTAATGTAAATACAGGTGGATTTATATATATGTGTATACTAAGACACTCACAAAAAACAGATGTTTAACCTTAGAAACTTTGACAAAGACCATTACATAGAGTGATATACTGAAGGATACATAGGACTAGACTCACATACTTCTAGTCACACACTGATGCATTAATTTAGACACACCGGTGCACTATCATGTATACACTAAGACACCCAGGGACACTTTTATGCAGAGCATGAGACACACAAGTCTGTAGACCAACACACCCAGATACAATCTCATGCACATACTGCTATACCCAGGCCAATAGATATACATATACTAAGACAGCTAGGTAGACTGTAATTTGTACGCGGACACACCCAGGTACATACTGATGCATACACTAACACATCCAGCCATAGACTTATGTATACACTAACACACCGACAGACTGCCCAGCACACCTTGACACACCCAGAGGCACTCTTATACATACACTAATACACAAAGGCACACAATGATCCATACACTAACAACCCAGGTACACTCTCATGCAGATAGAGAGGCATCCAGGGAGACACTTATACTAACACACCCAGGTACACAGGGCCAGATGTATCAAGCTCCCGGTTCGCAATTCTTAAATAGCAAATTTTAAAAAATAGCTATTTGAGAAATGTAAAATGGGATGTATGAAAATTTTGATTTGTTCATAGCGATTTCTTAAAAATCGCAAATCGCTATTAGCGAATCGCAATTAGGGAATGGAACTCTATTCATCCCTATGGCCCAATGGTTTTGAATTTCAGAATTTGCAAATACCTGTTAGGAGTTTGCCAATTAGGTTATGCAAATCCCAGGGAGCTGGGGGCCTAAGGCCCCCTTTGATGCACCCCAAAAAAATATTTGTGTACATGTAAAGCGCACACATGCCCTAAGGCAGATTTTGGAAAGGCATGATACATGTGCACTGGTAATCGCAAATAGGTATTCCCTATTCAGGGAATCGCAATTTTCGATTCCCTAAATGGAGTCGCCATTTCAGGGAATCGCTATTTTAGCGATTCCTAGAAATTGCACTATGAATGCCTTACAAACATTCTGAAGGGCATTTTTGCATTCGCAAACAGTGGTATTTTGAGATTCGCACTGTTTGCGAATGCAAAAAGCTTTGATACATCTGGCCCACTGTCATTTGTACACTGACACTTCCAAGTGCACACTGATGCATATACTAACACACATAGCCAGACAGTTATGTACACAGTGACACATCAATGTACGCTACATAGCACACAGTAACATACCCAGGGAGGGACACTCTTAAACATATACTAATACACAAAGGTACACAATAATGTATAAACTGGCACACCCAGGTACACTCTCATTCACAAAATGACACACTCGGACAGACATACACTTGTGCATATACTAACACACCCACGTACACTTTCATTCATACAGTGAGACACCCTAGCACACACTATTGCATACACTGACAAGCCCACATGGACACTGATGTACACACTGATACATACTAATACATACACTGACACACTTAAGCACACACTGATGAATACACTGACATAGACAGGGAGAAACTTATGCATACACTAAGACAGTCATGTACAACCCTATACAATCACCGATACAGCCATACAGATACTACTGCATACAATAAGACACCCAAATGCAAAATTATGCATGCACTGACACACCCATGCCCACATGAATGCATACACAGAGACACTCAGATGCACACTGATATATAGATTAATACATCCCGGGACACATTAATACACACACTAACACACTGAGATACACACTGAGAGACCCAGGCAGACACTAATACATAAACTAACAAAAGCCAGTCATATAGTAATGTTCCCAATCAAACATACAGGTAGGCACAATCACATACACTTACATACCCAGGATCAGATTTACACATACACTAACACACCCAGTGACACAATTTTGGATAGACTGAGATACTTAGACAGAAACTGATCAAAAAAGTGTCCATGGAAATGCAAAGTTATATATGTACTCATTCTGGTATGGAAATACTGATGAGTAATAAAGGCTCGAACATAGCTCTTTGCATGATTCAGTGGTGGTTCTAACAAGGACCGTTTTTTGTAGTTTCTTTTTTAATAGAACAAGTTGTTATTTTTTTCGTATTTTTTATTTTTTCAGAAAATGTCTTGGAAACTTGGGAAAAACTTAAATGCAATATTTTTGCATTATGAAAAGCATGTGGCTGGCATACTGATGTTCTGAGCAATAGCTTCGCTAGATGATGTACCAGGTTCTGCATCGAAATGTGTCCGTTGTTTTACTCTCATCATTCGTTGATATGTCAGTCTGTGGACTGTCCACAGATGCTTCCTCATACTTGATGTTATGTGGCTCTATTTCTTTGATCTACCACGAGAGACCTTTTCCATAGAGGTTTCATTTCACAATTCTTGCACTGACTTCCCCCCATCCCACTAGGTATGGTAAAAAAATATCCATTCATCATTCTCTTTTCTAGATGAATAAGGCACCTGCTGAGAATCATATTCTTCAGAAATATCTTGAGTCTCTCCAGGTGGTGGTGGAGCACTCTCTTCAGCCATTCTGGAAACTTCTGTAGCAGGAGGATTAGAGCTGATATGCTTGTCCCTCAAGAGCTAGCAGAGTAATATCCGTTTTAGGGATTGGCCCTTGCTCAAAACTAGATGTGGTTCAAAAGTAACCAATGAAATGCCAGATTACTCTTCACACATCGAGCGACTCTGCGGTTCCGAACTGTAGTAGCGGTTCCACGAAAATTGTAATATAAGTTTTGTGTTCTACTGTAAATAAATAAAATATGTAGGTGAGCTGCAAATATGTTCAGCCTTCTGTTTACATGGGAAAGAAAGGGGTGCACATTGTAAACTTTGTTAAATAAAACAAATTGTTGTGAATCCGCGATCCGAACTGTGGATCCATTCCGGTCACGTGATCGGAATGGAAACCACAGAGCTTCGCCGCTCTGCCGCTGCAGAACCGCAGATGGCGCCACAGTTCCAAAAATAATAATATTACAATACTACAGGGAGTGCAGAATTATTAGGCAAATGAGTATTTTGACCACATCATCCTCTTTATGCATGTTGTCTTACTCCAAGCTGTATAGGCTCGAAAGCCTACTACCAATTAAGCATATTAGGTGATGTTCATCTCTGTAATGAGAAGGGGTGTGGTCTAATGACATCAACACCCTATATCAGGTGTGCATAATTATTAGGCAACTTCCTTTCCTTTGGCAAAATGGGTCAAAAGAAGGACTTGACAGGCTCCGAAAAGTCAAAAATAGTGAGATATCTTGCAGAGGGATGCAGCACTCTTAAAATTGCAAAGCTTCTGAAGCGTGATCATCGAACAATCAAGCGTTTCATTCAAAATAGTCAACAGGGTCGCAAGAAGCGTGTGGAAAAACCAAGGCGCAAAATAACTGCCCATGAACTGAGAAAAGTCAAGCGTGCAGCTGCCACAATGCCACTTGCCACCAGTTTGGCCATATTTCAGAGCTGCAACATCACTGGAGTGCCCAAAAGCACAAGGTGTGCAATACTCAGAGACATGGCCAAGGTAAGAAAGGCTGAAAGACGACCACCACTGAACAAGACACACAAGCTGATATGTCAAGACTGGGCCAAGAAATATCTCAAGACTGATTTTTCTAAGGTTTTATGGACTGATGAAATGAGAGTGAGTCTTGATGGGCCAGATGGATGGGCCCGTGGCTGGATTGGTAAAGGGCAGAGAGCTCCAGTCCGACTCAGACGCCAGCAAGGTGGAGGTGGAGTACTGGTTTGGGCTGGTATCATCAAAGATGAGCTTGTGGGGCCTTTTCGGGTTGAGGATGGAGTCAAGCTCAACTCCCAGTCCTACTGCCAGTTCCTGGAAGACACCTTCTTCAAGCAGTGGTACAGGAAGAAGTCTGCATCCTTCAAGAAAAACATGATTTTCATGCAGGACAATGCTCCATCACACGCGTCCAAGTACTCCACAGCGTGGCTGGCAAGAAAGGGTATAAAAGAAGGAAATCTAATGACATGGCCTCCTTGTTCACCTGATCTGAACCCCATTGAGAACCTGTGATCCATCATCAAATGTGAGATTTACAAGGAGGGAAAACAGTACACCTCTCTGAACAGTGTCTGGGAGGCTGTGGTTGCTGCTGCACGCAATGTTGATGGTGAACAGATCAAAACACTGACAGAATCCATGGATGGCAGGCTTTTGAGTGTCCTTGCAAAGAAAGGTGGCTATATTGGTCACTGATTTGTTTTTGTTTTGTTTTTGAATGTCAGAAATGTATATTTGTGAATGTTGAGATGTTATATTGGTTTCACTGGTAATGATAAATAATTGAAATGGGTATATATTTTTTTTTTTTAAGTTGCCTAATAATTATGCACAGTGATAGTCACCTGCACACACAGATATCCCCCTAACATAGCTAAAACTAAAAACAAACTAAAAACTACTTCCAAAAATATTCAGTTTTGATATTAATGAGTTTTTTGGGTTCATTGAGAACATGGTTGTTGTTCAATAATAAAATTAATCCTCAAAAATACAACTTGCCTAATAATTCTGCACTCCCTGTACTTCAGAGCTCTGTACTACTGAATAATGTATAAAACAGTACCAGCAGCACTATGATAACAAGCATTTGCAATGCAATGGGTCTCGCATGTGCTCGAGTTTTTGGCGTTGTAATTTCCTAACTGGACTTTTCTTGCCACATAAATTGAAAATGAAAAATAAAAAAGTTGACATAAACAAGCCGATTCAAAGCGCCACAGCCACCATGAGCGTGAAGGAGAAACACAAAAGGAAAAATAATTTCACTCACAGTCAAACGTATTGTCAAACATGCAATTATCCATGTAAGAAGGTCGGTAGCCACGGCGGTAACAAAAGTACCCTAAGGAGGGACAAAAGTAAAGGATTTGCCAATGATAACAAATGGTTTTTGAAAGGCAAGCCAATGAACGAGTGATAGTGATGGGTGTGCGGTGGGCGCGGTTAAAATCCCACAGAGGGGGAGCGCGCTCAACCTAAAAAGCATGCCAATAAAAAAACGTTTTACTCCACCCCCAAATTATTACTTTACATTGTGGGGTTTAGTATGTCTTTACAGAATACAAGTACTATTGTTTGAAATCTGGGGAGCAGCACTGTGTGCTGATCTCTGTACCAATAGTTTTCAGGTTATTTTCCACCCAGTAAAAACATGTGAACAGCTCCTGGAGAGTGACGGAGTACATGTCTTTTTAGGTTGAGTAAGAGAAAAGAATAAAAATAAAAAAAATTATGAGGGTATAGGTGGCGGGGTATCCGCTGGAAACAATATTTTCCTTGTGAAAATATAAGTAATTTAAAAAAATGTGCTTATTCTCACTTTTGCTAAGCATTGTCCAGCACAAAAGACCGTATCGCTGCTATGCATGTTTCTATTCACTAACTGGCAGCTCGACATAAGCAAAAAAAGACTTGATGTCACATTATTGCCACAATTAAAGACACATGTAGTGTGTACTCTACATGTCCTGCAGAGCGAACACGTACTGAAATTCAATTGAAGCTTAAACCATGTGCTTACAATCCAAACATCAGAAATATTTATTCTGTCCTTTATTCCCAGGCCCAGGGTCTGTTATTGAACCACCGACTGAAGGACGGTATATTGATTACAAGAAATTGCACGCTCATGCACGTATTAGTCATTTAAAAATACTACTGTTGCAGCCAACGAATCCCAATAAACTGCTGTTATCTGAGCCGAGTGGGTCATCAACGCTTCAGCGTCTGTTTACAAACAGCCACCTCACCTCTACCACTCCCTTCTCCCTGTCAGAGTTCAGGAAAATATTAGTTTCAAATAATCTCTTTTGACCTGTAGGCAGCCTCGTTCAAGGCCTTTTTTCAAAAGGCAACCTGCCTATGTCCTGCTTAATGTGTTCTAAGAGGACATCGGAACAGTCAAATGGAACGAGTAGACAAGCAAAGTGTTTTTTCTAGGAACAATCTTCTTCTTTAATAAAAAATTAAAAAGTATTTCTTCCGTTAGTCCTCCATTTTAGGTCCTTAAAGCTTGCTTTCAATGCTATAGAAGTCATTAAGTGAGTACACAGGAAACTCTGCTGGTAGAGGCATGGATTTTGCAATCAGGAAAAAAGGCTGCCGTGGTAGCTCACTAAATGTCGTTAACGGATGGCCGGAAGTATGCTAAATGATGAAGTAACCTGCCCATTGTTGTGGAGCTCTGTCTGGAGAGTGTAGGTCGATGAGCCAATAAGCACGCAGCTGCCGTATCACGACCAAAGACCTGTATTATTTGTGTGCCTATTAGTGCCACAAATGCAGGTTAACCAAAATGGTATGTGAAAGGGGAGTGCAAAGTAAAAACTTAAGGGTTTTTTACATCCATCAGGTTTCTTTTTCATATGGCAATGAAACGAGTTAGAGCTATTAGCGTTGTAAACTCCTAACCAGACTGTTCTTGCTACGTAAACTGAAAATGAAAAGATAAACAGTTTCACATAAGCAAGCCGATGGCCGCCATGAGTGCGAAGCAGACACACAAAAGGAAACAGAAGTTTGCTTGCAGTGAAACGTATGGGCAAAAGTACAATTATCCATGTAACTGGCAAAAGTGCAATTATCTATGTAACAGGGTCGATGTCATGTAAAGCGCGCGACTACTGCTCAGTGAAAGTGCACCAAAAACATGGAGCCTCATATGTTTTCAGTAGCTGGCCAGTGAACTTGTGGAAGGCTAAACACCGGAAAAGGCATGACGTATGCATGCCTTTCACTAATCAAATCAAGCGAATTTTAAATGGCAATTCCAAGAACCAGCCAAACTGATGGGCGTGACACAGGCGTGGTTACAAGCCCGTAAAGAGATTACAACAGGGACAGAGCGCTTTGCTCGCTTCACCCATCGGTCATCTTCAACATGGTTTCGCACCGCACCCTCTGCTCCACACAGCTGGCATCTGCGGAAAGTCCCTACAATAGATATGTTTCTTCCTGTCCGGCAGAACACAGAGTCATACTCCTACCTTACCTGTCAGATCCTACAGAGATCAGCTGCTGAGTTCCACAGGGCTCCTTCCTGAGCCCCACACACTTCAACATCTACATGGCCCCATTCGCATCCATCGTCAGAGACCACAAGCTTAACTTCATCTCCTATGCCGGCGACACTCAGCTGATCATCTCACTGACCTAAAACCTCACAACTGCCAAGAAGAATTTCCGTGACGGGAAGGAAGCTGTCACCGCCTGGATGAAGAACAGCTGCTTCAAGCTCAACTCTGACAAGACCGAGATCCTCTTCCTGGGACCCTCCACATTATTCTGGGACGACTCCTGGTGGCCAGCCACTCTCGGCATCCCCCCCATCCCAACAAACCACGCACGCACCCTCGGTTTCATCCTGGATTCAGCGCTCACCATGACCCGCCAAGTCAACTCAGTCACATCCTCCTGTTTTCACACACTACAACTTCTCAGGAAGATCTACAAATGGATACCAAATGACTGACGCAGAACTTTAACCCATGCCCTGGTTACCAGCAGACTTGACTACGTAAACATCCTCTACGTCGGCACCACACAAACAGAAGAAAGAAACTACAGCACATCCAAAACACCTCTGCCAGACTCATCCTGGAAGTTCCCCAATGCAAACACATCACCAATCACCTAAGAGACCTCCACTGGCTTCCTGTTGAGAAAAGGATCAACATCAAACTCCTCGTCCATGCATACAAGGCCCTCCACGACATGGGACCCACCCACCGAATCACTTTCTATTCCCCCACCAGACCTCTCTGCTCAACAGGCACTAGCTACTGTACCCCGCATACGGAATACCTCAACTGGAGGAAGATCGTTCGCCTACCTCGCAGAAGAGAGCTAGAACACCTGGTCCCTGCACCTCAGCAGTCACCATTGTTACCTCAATTCAGGAAGGACCTTAAAACCTGGCTCTTCAACTGAAGCACAGAGTTCAACCCCCAACCCCTAGCACCTTGAACCTTACGGGTGAGTAGTTGTGCTGCATAAAACCTGATTTGATTTAGATTTTTGTGTCACCTGCTGACGTGTCCACAAAAGTGAATTTTGTCCTGAATTTTGACCCTTTAACCTGAATTTCTGCATTCACTGCCCTGAATTTCCCTCCATCCTTGTGGTCACCATACAGCAGGGCTGCTGAGCAGTACGTGCTTTGGGCACCTGCACACATTATTTCACACATTAAGCACTGCCCCCTGCATTAATTACAGGAAAACATTGGTAGCTTTAGGAGGGAGGGGGAGAAGAGGGAGAGAGAAAAGCAGTGAGTAAGTAAGTAAGAGATGGGAATCGTGGGTTTTAACTTTTTTTGCCAGGGCTGTTTCTGGTTCCTAGTCCGGCTCTGATATGATATAGGATGTCTGTAGCACGAACTTCATTCCAAAAAGTATTATGGATCGACTCGTGCAAGGGCTCTTAGAGCCAAGCCAGGTCCTTGGCTCGCCTCTCACTTTTTTTTTTACTAGCCCTCCTCTACTGAGGAGCCCAATCTTCACCTTGCACATGTTCAACTCATTCTCTTTTTCCCGATTTCCACGAAGGGTGCCACTCACTACTCTGTGTTTCCAGTCCCTGCTTCTGAACAGGCTCTGGGGGGCATTACTACTGCGTATTCAACTCTTGACTCGTACGCTGACACCCAGTGTGACCGGAGGAAAGAGACAGCTCACCACCCTGCTTGCCCAACTCCTGAGTGAGGCATTAACTTCCCGTTTGACCCGATTAGTGACCTAAGGAAATACTTTTCACCATCAATGAATGCTTAACACCTCACCGCTTTCAAAGGTCACCCTTTGATTCACACCAAGGAATGCCCGAATCGAACCACAGCCCCCGTAATTTCTTGTATATATGCAGTTATATTCATCACAATTAAAACGCTGAAAACAATTCATTTTTTTCACATGTACTATTCTACTATGTTGGAATTTATCAGGTAGTGGCTGTCACTGGCATTTCCATTAACACAATAGAATTACTGTTTCAGTAGGATCATTTAACTGGGGTGGCTACTTGTGGCCAAACCAGCTCAGGAAGTACAATGCACTGCAAGCCCCTTGCGCGTTCTCCCTCCTGCTTCTTAAGCTCCCTGGGTACCTTTGGGGGCAGCGAGCAGATCCTCCCCTAAGCCCAGCGTGAAGCAGGTGAAGCAGCATGATGCAGATGGCTGAGACCGGAAGTGAAGATAGTTGATCGATTCGTACTGCTCTTCCAAATCGTGACTTCTTAAAGAACTGCAGAAGTTAAGAAACTGCTTGAGATGTTCGCTGATACATCCCTAAAGTCCTGCTGAGTATTACTGGCCCTAATATGGCTGCTGAAGAGAACTCAGATGCTCTTATTCTGTATACCCCCAGAGCGAGGGTTAGGTTCCGTTTATGGTGTGGCTGTCAGGCTCTATTTACGGCGGCCATCTTGAAATGGGGATGTTTTCCACAGACGATATTTTTTTATTAAACCGCACAGGCTTCAAAAGAAGATTTAGGTCCCGTTCTGTACCCGTTTACAAATAAATAGTGCTAGAGAATCTTTCTGACTGGAAAATATTGAGCATACTTTCACGAAAAAGTGTTCATTTAATGTGTGTGAGTGAGGGGGCGGTAGCAGGGGAGGGGTTAAATCGGATTTTGATTTGGGAGGCTCAGTATCCAGTTCAGTAACCTCGTGTAGGTATTCCATTAAGGCTACAGCAGGAACATCACCTTTGTGCCTGGACTCCTTATCAAACAAGCTGTGGCAAAGCCAGTAGTTCTCGCCTTTGGGACCTATTGCAGTTCTGTCAAATTCCACAGGTTCATGCGCCATTGTGATGCTCCAGTCTAGTTTTTTTCTTTGAATTCAACTACTTGTGGTTTTGTTTATTCCATTATAAAATAGGACTACATTTCCCAGAAAGAAGAAAAAGAACATGGACTGAACCACCACATCACACATGGACCTGGGAAATTTAGCAGCTTAGTGCTATTGGCTTTGCCAAGTAGTAGGAAGCATGGAGGATGTCCCCAATTTTGGAGGTCACAGAATGAAGGTTATAATACAGAGGCCACCCTGCTCTCTGCCCTTTTATGCTACAAACTTCCAGGAATACTTTCTCTCTACTCCCCCTCAGTCTTGCCCCCACCTTCTGTCTTAAATACAAACCTTGCTGGGCAATTAGGAGGGTCTGAAGGGGGGGGCAGAGTCCTACTCAGCCTCAGTCTGATGCCTGCAAGCTTCCACTGCCAGATAAGGTAATAAAGTGGAGGCTTGATGAAGTACAGTATTTGCCTAGGATCATACCACTTGGTGAAACAGGGAACCCAAGATTGATCCCAGGTGTTACTGATTCAAACTGCACAATTCAGCCACACAAAGGGTATCTCTTTCTGACATCAGTGGGTAATGTTTTCCATCTAATTATTCAAGAGATAGATTGTAGCGTGGATGGCAGGCAGAAGCCACATTTTTTTTGGTCAGTTTTACCTAACGTTATTATTCATAGTGTTGTTGTTACATACTTAAGTATACAGAAGTATATTATTACCTTTTCTGCTCTTTAGCTCGTTTGACCTGTATCATAATTGATTTCTCATGAACGGGAAATCAATCAATATTCCATTTTACATAACACCCCTCCATGTGATGTAGGAGTGATAGCAACGGTGCACAGGCCCATGAAATGGGGTGTGGGGTTTAGTGTGCCCAGGATAGGTGGATTCACTGAGTATGTGTTGGAAATGGCCCTTTTTGCAGTATCTTTTAATTGACTTTAGGATTTTGAGCACTTTTCCACTGCTGACCAGTGCAAAAGTGCATGTGCTTCTCTCCTAAACATGGTAACATTGGTTTACACCTGTTTGGCATATTTAATTTACTTGTAAGTCCCTTGTAAAGTAGTATACCATATACCCAGGGCCTGTGAATTAAATGCTACTGGTGGGCCTGCAGCACTGAATGTGCCACCCACCTCAGTAGCTCTTAAACATGTCTCAGGCCTGCAATTGCAGAGCCTTTGTGTTCAGTTTCACTGCCACTTTGACTTGGTATTTAAAACACCTTGCCAGGCCTTAAACTCCCCTTTTATTATATATGTCACCCCTAAGGTAGGCCCTAGGTAGCCCATGGGGTAGGGTGCTTTGTAAGTAAAAGGGAGGACATGTAGTTTAAAGTTTTACATGTCCTTGTAGTGGAAAGCTCGCCGTCATTTTGTAATACTGTTAGTTATTATTAGTAGTGTTGTTCTTATGGTAATACATATACTATTGATGATTATGATAACAATGACTATTAATACTTTAATAGGCAACAGAGATTTTGTTATGTTTGTACTACTTCTGTTATCATAGCATTATTTTTTTCATTAGTAGTAGCGTTAATAATAGAAGCAGCAGAGGTCATATTATTACTACAATTAATGTGATGGTTGAGAGTAAGTACCAGATGTCCTGCCCTCCTGATAGTGCAGTCAGTAAACCAAAAGGCAAGTCAGTTGTCATGCGGCCAACATTGTTATCATATATTTGAAAATTATGGTCTATCAGGTAAAACACAGGATGTTTTTGTACAGCACACAGTGCTGACATTTGTGACAATGACGAAAAAGGAGGCACAGTGAAACAAAAGGTGTCTGGGTTCAGACATGTTGATGTAGGAGGGGATAGATCTCATGATTTCTGGTTTCACAATATGCAATTTAGCCACTATATGGGATCTCACTCTCTCCTGTTTTACAGCAAAGGTGAATGCCTTGTCTTGTAATTCTTCGCCCCTGAGGCTAGAGTCTGTGTGGCAGGCAAAAGCCAAATGAAGGATCAGCTCATTTTGGGCTTGAGTGTCCTAGAGGACCTGAGATGAGTCAGAGCCAAACTATAATGTTTTACCATTAGGTTAAAAGTTACTCTGTGAATTTCACTTTTATTTCCAGGAGCTGTTTATGTTTTACATCTAACAACATCACACATTTGGGCAAGCTAAGCCGAACTCCACACTTTCCTAATGCACTCTGTAAAAGAAAGCAAAATGTTTCTCACCCAATCATACATTGGTCCAAAATGTGACTCTGTATTGTGCTTCCCAGAAGCTCTCATACAGTGGCTCATGCACCGCAAACAATGAGAAAGGGTATATCCGGCCTCTCTGCAAAACAAAGGTCATTTGACCTGCTTGGTACTGGGTCTGCTAAATCAGTGATCCCTCACAGCATGATTTTCACTTGACAAGCAAAGTACGGCCAGTGCTACAGCAATAAGGCTAGGTGGTCTTTATCTGTGTCCAGCATCTGTGTCCAACCAAACGACAGTATACATTCTTTGGATGTGTGCTGAGAATTATTGGTATGCAACTAGTACACCGATTCTTAAACCAGTCAGTGTGCAAATTGCACATCCTGCAAACGATTGTAAGTATAACTGGCAGGTAATTATTCTGTGGTTGTCTAGTTTGAAAGCAGAGACTGATGTTCAGGTTGCCTTGTGAAGCAAAACAGTCTTTTTCACCCATATGCTAGAGACCAAGATTTTCAACGAACCTCATTGTTTGTTTGGAGTTGCATTTGTATTCAAACAATACCTGCAAGACTTGTTCTGTACTCAGAACATGATGCTGCATTTGGTCCAACTCTCTCCATCGGAAATGGATTTGAATATGCCTCTGTGTTGTACGAAAGACAACAAATACAAAGTGTTTTATCCCTACCGCACCCAATTGCTTTTTTCTCACCATTGCTGTGTGAAAATGCTTCACTGTTCACCAACCTCCCCACCCTATACAAAATAGTGCCAATAAAATAACTAAATGCAAATTGAGTTTCGCAGAATAGCTCTGTATGTTTATATAGAAGTCTTGCCCAAAACACTCCAACTATGCCCCCTCATCTCTTCATAGTCCATTTCTCACATTCATTTCTTTTACAATGCTGCTTGTCCCAGTGTATGGTGTTGGAGCACTTTACACCACACACACATTAAACAGAGACAATGATTCATACAAGTGTGTAAATAAAGCTACAAGATGTTTCAGTCACATACCACCTATACTGCTAGACACTGTATGTCAATCGTGTCTGGCATGGAAAAACACAAAGTTTGGATTTAAAATGAAACTGTGCATAATTCACTGCGCTATATTAGAATGACTGTAGCTTGACATGCAAATAACAAAAAGACATCTGTGACAAAAGCAGTAACCCAATGGGCTAGCTACATAAAATACAAGTCTGTGGTCTGCTTGTTACACGTTGTGCTTTACAACAGGCATATTAACCCTCTATGCTGCTTTATGATGATTCAAAACTCCCATTAGTCAAAACTCAGATCTCTCCAGCAAGTACATTGATCACCAGAGTTATTGTGGCATTTTTATCATTGCCTGAAAATTGCTGGCCCTCAAAAAACTCTGTAGCAGATGCCCATAACCCCATAAGATATTTTAAACTGCCCCCCCCCCCTTCCCTCACTCCTATGCTTGGCACCTCTTTCAGCAGCACCAGTTGTGCCACCCTGGAGCTGACAGTGATCACATACTTTAAGTTCTGTTTGATACTTATCTCATAAAATAAATATCACAGGCAATAGGATGGGATCTGATCAGCTTGTCTGTGTCTTGTGTGACACAATTAGACTTCTTGTGTATGTACACTTTTCAAACTATAGGCTTCTCCTGTTTGCATGCATCCCACGTGCCAGGCATTTATATTTGTGAGCTTTAACACTGTACTGAGCATTTTATATACTATGATGTTCCTTTTTGTGCTTTTTTGCATCACACATAATAATCATGACCTTCTAATTGCTGTATTCAGTTCTAAACGTCACACACAAACATCATGTTTCTGGTGTTTAAAAGTATCACACTGTACTCCTTACATTTGTGTTCATCCATAACACCTCCCTTCTGAGTTTCGCGGACATACATCTCATGCTGCATATCTCACCATCTCTCTTCTGTGAGCATCTCACATCATGCTTCTCTCATTTGTAAGCATCCCTGGTGCACACCTGATTTCATGTTTTTACACACATTTCACTTGTGTCTCACACAGCAGGCTTTTTCACATGTGTAAGCACCTCTCCTCAGCCACACAAACACAATGGTGGTCATTACAACCCTGGCGGACGGTGTTAAAGCGGCGGTAAGACCGCCAACAGGCAGGCGGTAAAAAAATAGCAATTACGACCGTGGCGGAAACCGCCAGCAAAGACAGCCACTTTAACACTCAGACCGCCACGGCGGTACAAACAAACAGTGCTGCGGTCACCGCCAACAGACAGGCGGGAGACAATGTACCGCCCACACTATTATGACAGGCCAATCTGCCACCTTTTCCAGGGCGGATTCACCACGGATAAAAACACGGCGGAAACAGGAATTTCGAAGGGAAAACGCTCACCTCTACACACCCCACGAGGAACGAGGACACCATGGAACCGGAACTCCAAATCCTACCTGCAATAGTCTTCCTGCTCCTCTACCAGGAGCACGAACGCCGGCGGCAAAGACCACAGTGAGTACTGCACCTACGACACAGGGGAGGCAAAAAACAGGGACACACACACACGCAACACCCCCACCCTCACCCACTACAACACACACACTAATGCATATCAATACATCACAGTTACACCCCCCAAACCCCCCCGGAAGAATGCAAAGACCAAAGAAAATGAGTGTAACCATCGGAATATATTACAAACAAGTAGGCAGAAATATATATATACACCATGTATAAAATATATACCAGGCATAGTAGTCCAGGTACTGCACAAAGAAAGTCCGTGGAACACTGGGACCACACGGTATGGGCGAGGCCCACACAAGATCCCTGACCATGATGGAGAGAACACTGCAGGGGCATCAGACAGCAAGAAAACAGGCACCTCAGGGGGAGGGAAAGGGGGGGCACCTCAGCCGCTTGAGTGCACAATGCCAAATCCATGAGGGGGCCACATGCCCACTGTTCAATCCTGGGGAGTGCAAAGCCACAGTCTCTCAAGTCTCTACAGTGGGTGGTTTGCCCACTGTTCAATCCTGGGGAGTGCAAAGCCACAGTCTCTCAAGTCTCTACAGTGGGTGGTTTGCCCACTGTTCAATCCTGGGGAGTGCAAAGCCACAGTCTCACAAGTCTCTACAGTGGACGGTTTGCCCACTGTTCAATCCTGGGGAGTGCAAAGCCACAGTCTATCAAGTGGATAACAGTCTCCACTGGTTCTGGAGGGGGCATGGTGCCCAGAGTGCTTCATCCTGTTTAGGACAGAGGTAGTGGATGACAGTCTCCACTGGTTCTGGAGGGGAACTGGTGCCCAGAGTGCTTCACTCACCCCGTGACGGACCCAGTTGCGTCAGTGCCCCTGCCGCTCATGGGCTAGCGGTGCTTGAGTTGGCGGTGCCCTGTTCAGCGGTGCTTGAGTTGGCGGGGCCCTGTTCAGCAGTGCTTGAGTTGGCGTGCCCTGTTCAGCGGTGCTTGAGTTTGCGGTGCCCTGTTCAGCGGTGCTTTTGATGGCGGTGCCCTGTTCAGCGGTGCTTGTGCTGGCGATCCTTCATGGCCCAGCGGGGCTTGTGCTGGCTTCATGGCCCAGCGGGGCTTGTGCTGGCGTTCCTTCATGGCCCAGCGGGTCTTTTGCTGGCGTTCCTTCATGGCCCAGCGGGGCTTGTGGTGGCGGTCCTTCATGGCCCAGCGGGGCTTTTGCTGGCGGTCCTTCATGGCCCAGCCGGGCTGGTGGTGGCGGTGGCCTCCTGGGCAGCTGCGCTGGGGCTGGTGGTGGCCTCCTGGGCAGCTGTGCTGGGGCTGGCGGTGGCTTCCTGCGCAGCTGTGCTGGGGCTGGCGGTGGCTTCCTGGGCAGCTGGGCTGGGGCTGGCGGTGGCCTCCTGGGCAGCTGGGCTGGGGCTGGCGGTGGCCTCCTGGGCAGCGGGGATGATGGCGGTCTTCTCCGCCGTGCAGCTCTTCCCAGACTTGCCAGGTTTCTTGTGGCCCTTCCCCACCTTGGAAGGTGTCACAGCTGACTCCACACTCCCAACGGGACCCCTGGGAGCGGCTTTGGTGGCTGGAGTCTTCCCCCTCTCCCGCCAGGCACTGGCCAACTTCTGACTCTTCACATGTGGGGGACTGTCTGTGCTGTGGCTCCGTGCCACACTGGCTGTCCTGGTGGGCGGTGCACTCCACATACCGGTGACTACAGGCACCACTGGTCCCGGAGATGTTGTGGCTGAGGTCCAACTTCGGGACCTATGAGATGGACGGGGTGGGGGAGGTGTGGGAAAAAGGTCAAGGGTGGACAGGAAAAGTTTTTTGGACACACTGGGATGGGTAGCTGGAGGGGGTTTGGGAGTGGAGGAAGAGGTGGTGGTAGTAGGAGGTGTACGTTTGGTGACTTTGGGTGAAGGTGCATGCGCTGGAGGCTGTCGTGAGATGGATGGCTGTTGGGTGGGTGTGTGCCTGTGTTTGTGTATCTTGGGAGGGGGCGTCACAGACACACTGGGAGAGGACACAGGGAACGTGTGAATGGTAGTGGGTGTGGTGACTGCACGTGAGCGGGGTGTGCTGGTGGGTGTGCTGGTGAGGGACGTAGTGGCTGTAGAGGTAGTGCATGCAGGTGTGAGTGTAGACGAGACTGGGAGAGAGGAGGGAGACATCGAGGAGGGGGACACAGTGGAGGCAGTGGATGTTGGTGTGTCTGCATGTGTGTGTTGCTTGCGTGAGTGCCTGTGGGATGTGTGGTGCTTATGTTTGCCTGAGCTTCTCTTGTGTGTTGAGGTGTGTGCAGGCTGGTCTGATGGTGTGCTTGGGATAGGCAGAGGTACAGGGGATTGGGTCTGGGTGGAGGAAGTTGGAGGGTGGAGGCTAGAGACGGGGACAATGGCTGCCATCAGGGCTAAGGCCAGAGTTTGAAAAGCTCGGTGACGGGCCGCCTGACCAGAATGAATGCCCTCCAGGAATGCATTTGTTTGTTGCAACTGCCTTTCTACACCCTGGATGGCATACTGCCCAACAGTGAGTGACCTGAGGAGGTCAATGGCCTCCTCACTGAGGGCAGCAGGGGTGACTGGGGCAGGGCCTGAGGTGCCTGGGGCGAAGGTGATGCCCACCCTCCTGGGTGAGCGGGCACGGGCGAAGGTTGAGGGGCTGCCGGGAGGGCGGTGCTGGTAGGGTGGGGTGGCGGCTGTACCTGTAGATGTGGGGGGCACAGATGTTGCCGCCACCACAAGGGAGCTCCCATCAGAGGACGAGTCCGTGTCGCTGGTGTCAGCTCCTGTCCCCGCCGTGGAGATCCCCTCGCCCTCCGTCCCACTGGTGAATTCCGAGTCCGTAGTCTCGCCCTCCAGGGACATGTGGGATGCAGCTCCCTCCTGCTCCGGTGCCACTGCTCCTCCGCCTGATGATGCTAATGCACACAAGAACAGGGAGACCACAAAAAGGGGGACGACGACAGAAGAAAGACATGTTGAGTGCATGGATTACCGCTACCGTTGGCGGACAAGACAGACACAGAAGCCCTCTGCACTACGCTGCGCACTTGGGCTCCACTGTTCAATTCCTGGGAAATAGCCTACAAGGCTATGGACGACATCTGCACATACAGAGGTGGGCTGGGGTGCCACATGGCCTGCCTTACGGAGGGGCCTTGCCTACGGAACTCGCCCTGGCCTAGGGAAACCCACAGCCCTCCTCCCCCACCCAGACAACTCCACTGCGCGCAAAGTCAGCAGAATGAGAGTGTACTCACCCCCTTGTGTCTGCTGTGATGCCCTCAAGCACCCATCCAACTCTGGGTAGGCCACCGCCAGGATCCTGAACATCAGGGGGGTCATGGTGCATCGGGCACCCCTCCCACATTGGGAGGCCATCCCCAGCTGAGCCTCCGCCGTCTTCTTGCTCCAGCGGCGAATGTCCTCCATCTTTTCTGGCAGTGGGTGCTCCGTCTGTGGTAGACCCCAAGGGTCCGACCGTCCTTGGCTATGGCACGCCAAATATCTTTCTTCTGTTGGGCGCTGACCTACATGAAATGTGCAGGGGAAGAAGAGAAGTCATTACCAACTGCACCGCCAAAGTGATTGGCCCCCATCTCTACCCTTGCCATGTGGCACATGCATTCACCATCTTTCATGCACGCAGCACTCTGCCCCTTCCTTCTTACATCCAGCCCTCTCCACACAGACATTCCCATAGCCCATACAACATGCTCCCTGTGTACTTACCTGTCTGGAGGACCTTAGAGTAGGTTGTACTGGGGGAGGACCCCGTCCACGAGTTTCTCCAACTCCTCCGATGTGAAGGCAGGGGCCCTTTCCCCAGACGCACGAGCCATTGTCTCTTCCAGACCGAGGTCACAGTAGCACTTGCAGTGTAGGTCCTCTACTGTTGAAGATCAGGTATCGAGTGATTGAACAGATAAAAAATGGCGGTCATGTCCGCGGCAGTGCGTACCGTCACCGCCAGCGTACATCGTCATTGGCTCCTGGGACCCATAGGGTCCAATGTTAACCAATGCAGCAATGCGCCACGGTCTTCGACCGCCTACCGCGACAGTGTACAACGCCAGCGCAGTTACCTCACATCCCATTGTCCTACTTTAGAGGTCAGGCAGCCGCCATTTCAGGGGCCCACATGGCTTCATTTCCAACTGCGTCACACATACCTAGGCCCAGACTCTACACACATACAGGCCACCTTTTGTGTATGATTGGTGTTCTGTGTAAACTGTGGGTACGTACCTCTGAGTTGTTTGACTCTGTGCTTGCTGTTGTCCTTCATAGGCACCGTCCGCTGGGACATGTGAGGAGATGGCGGCATCCTCCGGTGTACCCACCGTTGGTGGACCTGCCGACAATGGAGGAGCGACATGTCATAATCACATACAGGCTTGACCGTGCCACAATCCAGGAACTGTGTACCCAGTTGGAGCCAGACCTGATGTCAGCAATCCGCCTTCCCACATGAATCCCCCTTTAAGTGCAGGTGCTGTCAGTGCTCCATTTCCTTGCAAGTGGGTCATTTCAAACAACAGTGGCCATAGCATCAAGGATGTCCCAGCCTATGTTTTCCAACGTATTGTCCAGAGTGTTGTCTGCCCTTCTGAAACACATTCGGAGCTACATCGTTTTCCCTCAGGTGGAGGATTTGCCTACAGTGAAAGGTGATTTCTATGCCCTGGGACATATCCCCAACATCATAGGTGCCACTGATGGGACCCATGTGGCTTTGGTCCCCCCGCAGGAGTGAACAGGTGTACAGAAACCGATCATTCGAAAATGTACAGGTGGTATGTTTGGCAGACGAGTGCATCTCCCATGTGAATGCTAAGTTCCCTGGCTCAGTGCATGACGCCTACATCCTGCGGAATAGCAGCATCCCTTATGTGATGGGTCAACTCGAGAGGCACCGTGTGTGGCTATTAGGTGAGCACCTGGAAGCAAGACAGTGGGAATGGTTTTCTGGGTCTGGGGTTACCCTACAGGTTAGTGTGTGTCTAATACTTGTCCCTCTCCATTTGCAGGTGACTCTGGTTACCCAAACCTGTCATGGCTACTGACCCCAGTGAGGAATCCCAGGACAAGGGCAGAGGAACGCTACAATGAGGCACATGGGTGAACTAGGATGGTGATCGAGCGGACCTTCGGCCTCCTGAAGGCCAGGTTCCGGTGCCTCCATATGACAGGTGGATCCCTATTCTACTCACCAAAGAAGGTGTGCCAGATCATCGTGGGCTGCTGTATGGTTCATAACTTGGCATTGCGACGACAGGTGCCTTTTCTGCAGGAGGATAGTCCAGATGGCGGTGTTGTTGCAGCTGTGGAGCCTGTGGATAGTGAAGACGAGGAAGCAGAGGAAGAAGACATGAACAACAGGGACTCAGTGATCCAGCAATATTTCCAGTGAGACACAGGTAAGAGTACAGACCTGCCTACTACATGTACTTAAACACTGCTACCTCTCTACTGTCTGTCCTTTTCACCCAGTGTATGGTCACTGAGTTGTCACTTTCCCTTACGATTTCACAGATGTGGGTCCCACTGTGTGACATCTGCTTGGATTCCTCATGGACTTGAGCTGTGTGACATAGGTATGTTGACATTACAATTGAAAGAGCATTTTGTCACTGTAATTGCTAATACACTATTTCAAAATCACAGACAGACTGCAGATTGTTTTGTGTTTTAAATGTATTTATTTAAGTGCTCAATATTGGAGGGGGTGGTGAAATGGTGAGGGGTGATGGCGGAGGAATGTCCATGGCAGTCTATTAGTCTCACAGGTGCATTGCCCAAATGGGCATAGGAAGGGGAGCTGGGGCAGTTTAAGTATGGACAGGGTGACAAAGTGGGACAGTAGGATGACAATCAGGGTGGTCTCATTTATTGGCGGGGGTCTTGGCATCGTGCTCTGTCTTTGTCCTGGATCTCAGAGACCGTTTGTGGGGTGGTTCTCCCTCTGCAGGGGGTGGGGTGCTGGTCCTGTGGCGGGGCGTCCTGTCAACTAGCGCCGGCGGAGGTGGTGGGCAGTTCATCATCCATGCTAGTGTCAGGGGCACCTTGTAGTGCCACAGTGTCCCTCCTGGTGTTGAGTAGTTCCTTCAGCACCCCTACAATGGTGCCCAGGATGGAGCTTATGGTTCTGAGTTCCTCCCTGAAGCCCATATACTGTTCCTCCTGCAGGCGCTGGGTCTCCTGAAACTTGGCCAGTACCGTTGCCATCGTCTCCTGGGAGTGGTGGTAGGCTCCCATGATGGAGGAGAGGGCCTCATGGAGAGTGGGTTCCCTTGGCCAGTCCGCCCCCTGTCGCACAGCAGCCCTCCCAGTTCCCCTGTGTTCCTGGGCCTCCGTCCCCTGGACCGTGTGGCCACTGCCCCCAGGTCCCTGTTGTTGTTGGGGTGGTGGGTTATCCTGGGTTCCCTGTAGTGGTGGACACACAGCTGATTGACGGAGGTATGGGCCCGTTGGGTGGGTGCTGTGCAGGTGTTTCCAGAGGGGGGATTGTCTGTGATGGCCTGTGCCAGTGTGAGGGAAACCAACTGTCCTGAGGTCCCCAATGGGCCGGGCTGGTCATCTAGATCCAGTTGGACAGAGGTGCTGTCATCACTGTGGGCCTCTTCTGTTGGTGGTGTGGAAATGTGTGGACCCTCCTGTCCAGTGACGTTGGGTAGGGGTCCTGCAAGGGTATAAAAGGATGATTATTACATCTGTATGTGTCATGGTGTGCAATGGGTGGGTGAGCGCATACCCCAGTGCTTGCATTCCTGTGTGGGAGCTTGTGTGATGGTGGTTTGGGGAGTGTATGAGTATGTGCAGTGGGCATGCTTTAGTGATGGGTGTCCATGCTCTGCTGTTGCATGCAGGGCTTGGTGTTGGGATAGGGGGTTTGTGATGTTGGGACATATGTGAGGAGTTGGGGTGCTGGGGGTGAGGGTGGGGTTGTGTGATAGCATGCAGGTAGGTTGGGGGACGTAATAGTTAAGATTTGACTTACCAGAGTCCATTCCTCCGCCTACTCCTGCGAGGCCCTCAGGATGCAGAATCGCCAAGACCTGCTCCTCCCATGTTGTTAGTTGTGGGTGAGGAGGTGGGGGTCCGCCGCCAGTCCGCTGAACCGCCAGGTGGTGTCTTCAGACCACGGAACGCACCTTCGCCCGTAGGTCGTTCCACCTCTTCCTGATGTCCTCCCGATTTCTTGGGTGCTGTCCCACTGCGTTGACCCTGTCCACTATTCTTCGCCATAGCGCCATCTTCCTTGCAATTGAGGTGTGCTGCACCTGTGCTCCGAATAGCTGTGGCTCTACCCGGACGATTTCCTCCACCATGACCCTGAGCTCCTCCTCCGAGAACCTGGGCTGTCTTTGCCGTGCCATGGGGTGGTGTAGGTGATGTGTGGGTTGGTTTGTGTGGTGGTCAGTGTGCTGATATGTAGTGGTGTGTTGTGTGAGGTGCGTGGAAGTTGTGTGGGTGATGGTATTGTGTGCCTGTGGATGCTGTTGTTCTTGCTGGTGGTGTCTCTCTCTGGCCTTCTTTCTGAATTTTTTGGTCGTAGGGGTTTGTGGGTGATGTGGGTGTGTGTTTTATATTGTAATGGGTGAGTGGGAGTGGTGTGTGTATGTGTATCAGGTGTGTGTATTTGTAATTGTCCAATGTGGTAGTGTTTTGTAAAGGTGTGTGTATTTTGAGCGCAGAGGTGTGTACCGCCAATGGAATACCGCGGTTGAAAGACCGCCGTGTGGATTCGTGTGTCGTGATAGTGTGGGCGTATTTCAGTTGGCATGACGGTGGAGGTTTTGTTTTCGCCAGTTTATCACTGACCCTTGGTGTGGCGGACTTGTGTGGGTGTCTGAATTTTGGCGGATTCCGAGCTGTGGGTCATAATAGCTGTGGCGGTTTTCCACGGCCGCGGCGGTGTGTTGGCGGTCTTCTGCACGGCGGTAAGCGGCTTTTACCGCTAATGTTGTAATTACTACCTTAGTCTGTGGAAAGCAAACCATTTGTCTGGAGTGGACCCATAGACAGGATAGGGTGAAAGTGGCTGCGTTTGATGCTGGGTGGTGGGAATGAGTGATGATGACACACATGGGCTGGGGCGGTAAACTGTGGGGAAGCAATCCTAGCCTACCTTCCTTTTGATGCACTCAATGATTGCTCTTGTGACCAATGATTGGGTTTAGCAAATGTGCTGCACTCAATGCAGTTTGGTGGCAGGCAAAGTTTGTTGGGTAGGTGAATCAACAGAACACAACTGTACAGTATGTGCAATAATTGTTGAACATATTTAATGCAGTAAACTATAACACAACTTTAAATGTGTTTAAATATTTCAAGGAAACACATTCACAATTGCTTTATAAACCTGTTGCTTTCTCAAATTCCCTCTAGAATGCACCATTTGCTACTCCTTTTTTCAACATTTTCTTGGTTGAGGGGAACCTCCCAAACCCCATTTTGTGCATTTGGCTCACTCGCAACATAACTCTCATCCAGAACTTTTACTACCCACCATTTTCAAATGGCACCAGCTGCCATTGGACCTAGGACCGAGCTTTGGGACATTGATCATATAAATCTTATGTGCTGGGGAGTCCTGCTGGATGGAGCTTGATTAATGCACCAATGAAAGACTATTGGAAAAGTTGCGAAAGTACTAGTGTATAAATGTGTGTTTTGCCATTGTTCAACAAGCTTGCTGAATATGGCTGTGCTGTGGGAATTCTTTCTGGTAGACTCTGTGATTCACATAGTATTTATTTTTCTTTGTAGTTAATTAAACCTTTCAAACTTTGATTGGCATGCTTGAAAACAAATGTTTGAAAAATCCAAAAATCAATCAAAACGTAACCCTGCCTCTGTTACCTTAGGAAAAGTAGTGATTTTTAAGGATTGTTAAAAACCATGTTCTGGCACACCTATTCACCAGTGGTCAGTGACACATGCCTAAGATGTTCGAAAGGGCTTACACAAGGCTTACTTAGGTGGTGAGTGGGCAAGGGCAGTGTTGAGACTCCTTTGCGGCAAGCAGTGCTTAATTTGTACATAAAATCGTGCCAGTGCTCAGAGTTCTCCTCTGCAACACGCAGCTGCTGCAATTAAATGTGCGAGCACAAAATACTAAAACAGAATAATGTTAATGCCATTTCAGGCACAGATCATCCTATGGTCAGACAACCACGCGATAGTGCAGACAATCAACTTTGGAGCATTGAAATTCCCAGCTGTGATGCGCCTGTTGCGATACCTGGTGGGCTGCCAACTACAGCGGAATATGGCAATCAGAGCTAGGCACATCCCGGGGAACAAGAATAGCAGGGCTGACGCACTCTCAATTTCAATGTCAGAGACTGAAGGATCTATACCACAAGCAGAGCCAGAAATAAAGCCGATATCCGGCCATCTGTGGGATCTGGTGGAGCAGACCTGAGGATGCTAGTGGACAACGTGTTCACTCTCACAAGAAGCAGGAAGTATCGTAAGTGCTAGGAAACCTTCCAGATGGCAACATGGGTTTCCACTCAGAGTGCGGTTGCGGACCGGCATGTACAGGAGTTAACAGCATGGGCATACTCTGTGGGAAAAAATTTAACCTAGGCCCAAACACAACTCAGTGCAGTGGCTTATTATGCCAAGCTGGCCAGGAGAACGGACCTTACCAACTCCTTCACATGCAGGACAGCCATTAAAGGTCTGGGAAGATTACACCCCAGACAACTGGATCAGAGATGCCCCATTGACTTTCAATACTCAAAAAATGTTGGGAACCCTTCAGAGGTTTGCAGAGGGGGTTATGAAGTAACATTGTTCAAAGCAGCATTCCCCTTAGCCTTTTTTGGAGCCTTCGTCACCCCCTCCAGAAAACACCCTGGCACAGCATGCATCTTGGGTGAGGACGTTAACTTGGGTCAGGGGTGTGCAGTGGTACACCTCCGGCGGTCCAAAACTGATCATGAGGGGAAGGGAAAATCATCCTGGCTGAACTATGTAGGAAAAGGGGGCATCTGCCCCATTTGCTGGTTGCGCGAATACACGGCATCAGGGATCCCACCAGGACAATCTGTGCTTTGGCACGAGAACTGCTCTTATTTGAGCCGCTTCCAATTCATCGCCGACATAAGATTGGTCCGAGCCAAAGCAGTCTCCACCCAAACTTGTTTAAGCCCTACTCGTTCCGTATAGGGGCAGCAACCACCGCAGCTGCATGCTGGTTGAGCGGGAAGTGCATAAAGCACATAGGGCATTGGGTAAGGTCTGTGAACATTTAAGTGTCATTTTTTTCCATGCCAGGCCCAAGTGAGGGATGCCACATCATTTGGATCCTAGGACAATCCTTCATTTCCAGAGTAAAGCAGTGGACGGAGGCAAGAAGTAACTACTGTGGGCTGTGGTTTCACAATACAAAAGTGGTATGGCCGGGCCACCTGGGTGTGAGATGGGACGAGCTGCTACCAATATTACAGAACACGCTTGCCAAGGAAGCATACCCGATTTGGTAGTCATAAACCTTGGTCGGAACAACCTCATCTGCCTCGGTAGGAAAGATCTGCTAGGCGCTATGGCCTCAGGGCTTACGGTGGCAGCAAGGCTCTTGCACCCAGCCGACATAACATTGTCTGAGATCATAGCTAGAGCAGAATGGAGAGGTCGTAGGGGCCATGGAGAGGTGGAACGGTCAAGGAAAAAAACAGAACATTTCCATGCCCAAGCCTAGTAGGGCAAACTCGTGGGGCTTTGTTAGAGATAGGTTCATTAACTTGAGGACACTGGGGTATCACACGGGTGAGATGTTGCACCTATTGGGAGGGGGTATGGACATGTTCCTGCTCAACATAGTTGGAGAGCTTTGAACTACTTGGTTTCTCCTAGGGTTCGAAGGGGTGAGCTGCTTGGGGTGGGGGAACCATGTGCAGCATGGGGGGACAGCCTGTAGAAGCACAGAAAACTAAGAGCAAGAGTCACTCTGACAGTGCCCTTGGGATGCCTAATGACAGGGGCATGAGGGGTGCAAACAATGACCAGTTAAGGGGGCAGCGGCGGGCAGGCATGGCACTTGCAGCCTGGGCAAAGCCAGGAGGTGCCCAAAGGGACTTGGCAGCAAGGAAAGCCTAGCCGCCCACATGCACTGAAAACCCCAGTGGGTCATGACACAGAAGGGGCTGTGAAACTTAACGGATGACCAGCAGATCAAGAGGAAAGATTGGACTAAAGAAATTAGATAGGAAAGAAATGTCCCTAAATGGGCATATGTATGATCACTTGTACTATATTTTTATGAACCATGTGATTATATAGTGTTGTGTAATAATCTGCGGCCATTTATAACTTCCAGTAATGCCTCCTTTGTCTGTTCCCAAGGGAGAAGGGAAAGCAACAAGCAG
The DNA here is from genome assembly GCF_031143425.1 of Pleurodeles waltl. Lineage (NCBI taxonomy): Eukaryota > Metazoa > Chordata > Amphibia > Caudata > Salamandridae > Pleurodeles > Pleurodeles waltl. The sequence continues at coordinate 477,962,259 of NC_090449.1, read as the reverse complement.
CCTGGAGCAAGTCGGTATCTCGCACGTCTGGGAGGGGTTAGAGTGTGGGCCGGGAAGGCAAAGTCAGACTTGATGGGGGCTCACGGCAAACGCCTTCCAGAGAGTGGGGACAGGTGGGAGGCCGAAAAGCCGGGAAAGGCTCGTGTGTGATTGGTGGGCGTGTTTTGAAGCTGCCAATCACAAGATAGCAGGTCCAGTTCAAAAGATCAGTTTACCCTCTCTTCCACACACAACTGGACCCAAACAGCAACCCACCCATCCACACCTCAGAGCAGGCACCGCAGCCTCACCCGAGGGGGTGGTGGGAGAGACACCCCATCTGCCCATAGAAGCACAGTAAATTAAGAGCAAGAGTCACTCTGACAGTGCCCTTTGGATGCCTAATGGCAGGGACACAAGGAGTGCAAACATTGACTGGTTAAGGGGGCAGCGGTGGGCTGGCACGGCATTTGCAGCCAGGGCAAGGCCAGGAGCCACCCAAAGAGACTTGGCAGCAAAGGCAGGCTAGCTGCTGGCCTCTCTGAAAACCCCCAGTGGGTCATGACACATAAGAGGCTGTGTAACTTAAAGGATGTCCAGCAGATCCAGAGGAAGGATTAAAAGAAATTAGATAGAAAAGAAATGTCTGAACACGGGGTATATGTATCTAGAGAAAGAGCAACCAGGGCACTCCAAACAAATGAGTCTAAAATTGGGTGACTTAGTGTGAAACGCTTTAATCCTTTGTGATCGGTAGTTGAATCGCAGTGCAAAGATGTTCAAGTCCACATATGAAAAGGTATATATGAGTTACAGCAACAGTCTGAATTCTCAGAATGAACAGGTATATATGAGTAACAAAAACAGCCAACACGTGTTTCGTCCTCACTGACTTTTTCAAGGCTCAAGATAACTGAGATTAGAGTAGCTAATGTTGTTCCATTTGAAATTCAAATGATGATATTTTATCAAGAATTAAGAGGTCCAAAAAGGTAAATGCGCTTTCCATCTATGTAAGGGACAGGTATTCCTCATGCGTAACAATTCTGAATCCAATGGTATGTCCACAGTATGGGACCTAGAATACTTGAAAGGTCTAAGTAGACCCTGCCTGTGCTGCCCCGTAGACTCCGGGAAAACACGTAAAAACCGCCGTAAGTAATGTCCCGCAGCGCCTGATAACGCTGCTGTGTTCTAGGAAGGAGCTATATGTATGACCACTTCTGCGATGGTTTTATGAACCATGTGATTATACTGTGTTGTGTAATAAACTGTGTCCGTTTATAACTTCCAGTAATGCCTCTTGTGTGTGTTTCCAAGAGAGAAGGCAATAAGCGGGCGGGAGCAAGTCGGTCTCTGTAGTGTCGCGCCAGTGAGGTAACTGGTCGCTGGGCACTACTACCCGTGGGGAAAACTGGAGGGGTGGCGACTGTATTCATTCAAAGTATTTCCCCCGTTGAAATAGTTCACAATGGACCTCACCCCGGTCATGTGACCTATGTTTTAAATAAAAGTGTGGTCGGGGTGTGGCGGGTAGATGCAATGGCGTACGGGTGTATGATAGAGCCTCAGAGGCATAACGGCGATCTAACGCCGCACGCCGCAGCACACATAACTATTACAGTGTGTCACGTGCGTTTATTATCCGAGTGCTGGTGAACGCCGATACTACAAGTTTGGCAACGAGGGTGTCGCGTACGCTGTGCTCCATGCCCTGTGGCGGCCGCTCCGATTGCGGTGCTCATGCCACGTGGGCTGTGACACTCGGCCCCCCGCCTACAGCATCGCCGCTGCGGACACCGCCCAGCTGCTCCCCGGTGAGTGCACATTTCGAGCCTGGAGGCTCGAAAGCCGGCCACTACGAGCCACGACCACGTGGGCCCCCAGTGTGGATGTTGCCTCAGTGCACACGGCCTAGCCACGCCCCCAGCTTCACAGCTCAGACGCTGCAGCCCACAGCTTGTGTCAGAAGATAATGTGGACCACAGTGCATGTCACAGGTCGTATTTTCAACTGTGACTCGCCCCAAGTGACTGTTGTGATACCCCATATGCACACTTACCTCATATAGTGCCAGTCTCCTTGGTTATTCTGCCTCCCTGCTGACCAGGGCCTACATTGCTCCTGCTATTCCTCTCGCTCTGAAGACTCAGCCTACTGTCCCTGGTGACGCTTGATGTCCTCACCTCACACCCTCCAACCAGCGGATACACCCACCCGCTATGCCATGCCGATCATTCCACCTGTTGAACCTTTTGTTGTGGAGGGAGCCCCATCTGCACAGGCTCCAAAGTGGAGAGAGTGGGTGGAGAGGGTCCTATTATTCTTTGAAGTGACAAAAGTAGAAGATGAACAAAATCGAGCCCTGCTCATCCATTTATGAGGAAAAGAAATCTACAAAATTTCAAAAAACCTAATTGAAGACGCCCTCAAGACACCCCACCTTAATAGAGGCCCTAATCAAACATTTTGAGCCCATGGCCAATACTGATTACGAGAGGTTCGTTTTCAGACACGCCCGACAACACATGGAAGAGTCCATCGACTCTTTCCACATGAGACTGCATGACCTGGCCAGCACTTGTAGATTTACAGATGAAGCAGAAAAGATACGGGGCAGATAATACAAGGGTATGCATCAACAAAACTCAGAGAACGGATCCTCGAAGAGTCTGGAAGGTCCCTGACCGACATCCTCATGATGGGACGCACAAAAGAACTATCAAAAGCGTTGCATATGGAGGCAGCATTACAAAGGCCAGTCAAAGAAGAGGCTGTCAGTGCCATAGCCACGCCCACCAATAAGGCAAAACAGCACACATACAAACCACCGACAAGACCATGTGGACACTGTGGTGGTCCAACACACAGCCTAACTGAATGCCCGGCGAAAGAAAAAAAAATTGTTGGTTGTGGGAAATTAAACCATTTCATCAAAGTATGCAGGTCAAGTAGGACCCGAACCGAGAGTGCGTCAATCAATGCAACGACAAACAAGTCAGAACACGGCAGTGACATGGACAATGACGAACCAGAGAAACATGTCATTCACTCCCTGTTCACAATAGGAAACACGACGCAGTCGGCAAATAAACTACCCAAGTGTCAGATCAAAGTGGATGATCACAATATCCTAGCGGTTGTGGACACAGGAGCGTCAATAAATATCCTTGCAGCCAATGAGTACTACAAAATGAACCCACTCCCAACTCTAAGCAAAGGAGTATACACATACGGACAAAACACGCCACTAGCTTTAAGAGGAGTTTTCCACACCTCCATCACCTATGAATCTAAAACTGTCCGTACCAAGATATATGTGGCTGAAGATGGACATGGAATGTTGTTGGGTTGAAACAGCAGAAGAACTGGAGGTGGTTACCTTGCCAGGCACCATCAATGTCAGTGACGACATACTGATCCATGCACCAACCTTAACTGAACACCACTCCCGGCTCAAGGGTGTGCTACAGAAAATACAAAAGAGTCAGGTTTAACCCTTCACTGCCAGAAATGCGAATTCCTAAAAGATCAAATAAAATGTTTTTTTTGGTACGTATTCTCCGCCGCAGGAGTATCACCTGATCCCGCAAAAGTGCATGATTACAGGAACGCCTCTCCCCTTTCCTGTGTAACGGAGGTCCGAAGTTTCCTAGGGATGGTAAACTATTGTGGTTGTTTTATTAAAGACCTAGCATCGCTAACTCAACCCCTCAGAATGCTGACCAAGTCGTCAGAACCATGGTTCCAAGTCAAAAAACAACTTTCGACCATGACAGTCTCTGCTCAGCGCATCCTGGGGAGCCTGTATCATGTACAAGACGAACTAACAGTGGATGCCGAAGGGTGTCTCCTCAGGGGGGACCAGCTGGTAATCCCTTCATCTCTCACATCCAGAGTAGTGCAACTTGCCCACAATGGACATCAAGGAATCGTTAAGACCAAAAGCCGGCTGAGATCCAAAGTATGGTTCCCACTCATGGATGAGCTAGTGGAAAACAGGGTAAAAGCCTGCGAATGGTGTCAGGCGTCAGGAGAACCCAGCCGACCGACTCCTGTAGAAACCGAGCCGGGTCCCACATCACCTTGGAAGTCAGCCAGCCTAGACTTTGGGAGCCTCCCGGATGGCCGGCATACCATGGTCATGATCGATGACTTTTCAAATTACCCAGAAGTTGAGGTTCTCACCTCTATCTCTGGTGAGGTAGTCATACCCCGTATCGAGAAAATCATGGCAACTCATGGACTCATCGCGTAAATCAAGACAGACAATGGTCCATCGTTGCAGAGCTGAGAGTTAGCTGGGTACTTAGAAAGTGCTGGTGTCCGACATAGACCGATCCCCCCACGATGGCCACAAGCCAATGGCGAAGTAGAGCGCTTTATGAGGACTTTGAATAAAGTGATACGTATTGCACATGCCAGTGCGCAGCCAGTTGAGCATGCAATATACTAATTTCTAAGAAATTACCGCCAGACCCCTCACTCCACGACCAACAGGGCCCCGGGGCACGTAGTTTTTGGGAGCTCAGTCGTCAACTCAATACCACATCACCAGTCCTGGGTTCCCGATCCTGTGGATCCTGACAAAGTGCATGAACGACGTTTAGCCACCAATAAATATGCCAGTCATCGTAGACGAGCTTGACAGTCGGACCTCAAAGTGGGCAATCTAGTACTGCTCAAGGAACTATCCCCAGGCAGTAAATTCCGCATGCCTTTTGACCCCGCACCATGGTTAGTTGTGAGGAGGCACGGATCCACAATGGTAGCTCGACGAGGCACGCACCTTGTGACACGCAACGTATCATCTTCATTGTTAGCTTTATTTCGGTAAAAACAAATACCATAAAAGCACATCGCAAGTTCACGATTTTACAAAAAACAGGCTATGTATAAAAGTCCTCGAATTTAAAACATTAGACTGTATATAAAAGTCCTCGAATATAAAACATTCTCCCTATAAAAATTTGTGCCATATTATAGAATCGTACAAGAATGCAAAGTTTTTCGTAATAAATATCATAGATCAAGTATATTCCTAACTAAAAACAATGAATAAGATAAAAGTAGAAAACGTTCCCATTTAAAACATATAAGAATATAAAAGACATGGAATATTCATTGAACAATAGAGAGTTGGTATATGCATATATTATAATTCACAAGTAAGTTCGTCTATGACCACTCCCATCATCTGTTGTTGGATTTTTTCCTGTTTTTTTTAAACATATTCAGTCTGCAATGCCAAATAGATTCTAAAAATTTTACCAAACAGCAAACCACTAAAACAGATGGATCAGACTTAAAAACTCTCAGAGCCAATAGGCAATTCCTAAAACCCATTTTTTTACATAATGGAATAATCCAAGAAGCCCTCTGTGATATGCAAAACATTGGAAGAGGACATGGGTTATGGATTCTTCCCTTGCGCAACCCATCGGGCACATCTTGGAGCTACAGCTTGTATTGGACCATTTATAAATTAGAGGGCGCAAACGAAGAGAGCCTATCCTAAATCTGATATACAATGCACGTGCATGTGGGGAAAGTAATGTATCCATGTATCACTCAGGTTCATAATGGCATTTGATTTGTAAAAAACTGCCAGTCATGGATGACTGCAGTCAATTGTGAAAATTGAGCATTAAGCCAGAATGCATCCTTCAGAATCTGAGTTGCATTTTTAGGAATAGATGACGGATCCTTCCAGTATGTCCCCAAGCCAAGTGATACAAAGGTCTGTTCCACATAAGCACACCACTTAATTTTTGAGCTGATGTTGGTATCCATCAGGTTAATTAGCCCGCATCTATAAGGAATGAGAGAATCTAGTGACCATAGGCGAATCCAGAACAACAGAGGCCGAAGGGCAGCAATCTGGTTAATTGGAGGCAAATTTAGATCAATTCGAATAGGAAGGGTTGGGGTACTGGAGGGAACTCTTAGCAGCATCTTTAGGAAAGAGTTTTCCGCCCTTGCCAAATCATCTAAATTGCAATGACCCCACAATTCAGCTCCATGTAGAACCCCCCCCTTGCTTGCAATTTATATATTTCTATGGCGGGCATCATGGCAAAACTGGGGCATCTAGCTGCAAATCTTACAATGCCACCCACCCGTTGTTTCAAGTGCAGGGTTGCTTTCTGGAGGTGGGAGTGCCATTTATGTGTGTCTTCTAATTTCAGACCTAAATAGTCGAAATCACTGACTCTTTCCAGTGTGGCACCCTCTAAGTAGATGGGTCTCCTCATCCTGCCTCTTTTATCCCCAAACACAATGCATTTAGTTTTTTACGGTTGATTTCCAGGCCATGGTCATTACAAAAGTCCATAAACCTCGAGAGCAGGGTTGAAAGGCCTGTGGCTGTTTGGGATATCAGCAAAGTGTCATCAGCAAATAGGAGGCAAGGAATCTTATGCCCTCCTATTTTTGGGGCGTCGTTGGAACACTCCATGAGATAGGGGACACATGCATTGATGTATAGGAGGAATAATGTGGGGGCGAGTACACGACCTTGTCTCACGCCCAGGCAGTGGGAAACTCTTCAGTTAGTTCACCTCGCGGACCCCATCTAATTCTGGTATAATTGCCAGTATAAAGGTCTCTGATAATATTTAGGATAGAACAAGGAACTCCCAGTTTGTTCAAGACCTCCCACAATTTGTAGCGGGGTACTAGATCAAAAGCTGATTTCAAATCGACAAATGCCACAAATAGGTGGCCTAAATCCACGTCACCAATTTTCCATTTGATGGAAATAAAACGGAAAATCCGATCTATTGTGCTGACTTTTTCTCTAAAACCCGCTTGGAGGTGGCTTAAGATTTGATTTTCCACTATCCACTTCCGCAATGTATCATTGTTTAAAAGGTTTTGCTCCCCTACTGCACCTCGTCTGGATATAGTATCCTCGGAGTCAGCAGGTGATCACCCATCTATGGCTGATGATTATGATGACAGCGATACTCCTTGTTGCGAGGCGATTGATGAAAACCTGCCCAATGCATCATCAGACGTTGTGCCTGCTAGCAATGATACACTCAGTGCCAGCCGGGAAAGATCTGAAATCACCAGATACAATCTGCGCAGTAACCCCACTACCTCAGTGAAGCTTCGTGACCATGTTACAGATGGTTAACTGTTTGGGAGTGTTTGCATTTCTGATATTTCTGTGTTTTAATTTTTAGGAGGAATGTAGTGTCGCACCAGTGAGGGAACTGGTCGCTGGGCATTACTACCCATGGGGAAAACTGGAGGGGTGGCGACTGCATTCATTCAAGGTATTTCCCCCGTTGAAATCGTTCACAATGGACTTCACCCCGGTCATGTGACCTATGTTTTAAATAAAGGTGTGGTCGGGGTGTGGCGGGTAGATGCGATGGCGTACGGGTGTATGAGAGAGCCTCAGAAACATAACGCCAATCTAACGCCGCACACCGCACGCCGCAGCACACATAACTATTACAGTGTGTCGCGTGCGTTTATTATCCGAGTGCCGGCGACTGCCGACACTACAGTCTCTTGCACATCTGGGAGAGGTTTTGTCTCAATGAAAGGTACCAGATCGGAAATGTCTTTTCAAAATATATGTCCAAGATAAAGAAGGAGCGAGCAAGAGATAAAAAAGGGAGGAACAAAGCGAGAGGGTCCGTAGCAGAGAGAAGTAAAGAGAAACAGAGGTGAGCGAATGTGCATTTTTGTGAGTGAAAAGTGTAAAGAGAGCGTGAGAGATGACCCAGGAGAGTCAAAGTGATTGAGAAGATAGTGGATTGGGAAGAGAGAATGGTTGACGCATGTGTGTTCAAACATGGATTGGCATTTAACGTGCATGGAGAAGCAGACTTCGCCCCCCCCCCCCCAGGTGCCATGACTTCATGCGCCTCTCAGTCCCAAATCATTCAATCATATTACAGATTTTAAAAGAGAATTGACAGTTGTGTTTCTTCTGTGAGCTTGTAGATGAAAAGGAGGCAGGAGTAAAGGAAGTACAACACATAGGCCCTCATTACAACCCTGGCGGTCGGTGTTAAAGCAGCGGTAAAACCGCCAACAGGCCGGCGAAAAAAAAAATTGAATTACCACATGGCGGAAACCACCAACATAGACAGCCACTTTAACACTCCGACCGCCAAGGCAGTACAAACAAACACCGCAGCGGTAACCGCCAACACAAAGGCGGAAGACAATGTATCGCCCACGGAATCACAACAGGCCAATCCACCACCTTTTCCGGGGCGGATTCACAGCGAACAAAAACACGGCGAAAACAGGACTTGGAAGGGGAAACGCTCACCTCTACATATCCCACGAGGAACCAGGACGCCATGGAACCGGAACTTCAGATTCTTCCAGCCTTTATCTTCCTGCTCCTCTACCAGGAGCACGAACGCCGGCGGCGAAGACCATGGTGAGTACTGCACCTACGACATAGGGGAGGGGGAGGGAAAAAACTGTGACAAACACACGCAACACGCAACACTCCCACCCCCACCCTCACCCACGACAACACACACACTAATACATCATGATACATCACAGTTACACCCCCCAAACCTCCATGGAAGAATGCAAGGACAAAAGGAAATGAGTCGAATGATTGTAATATATTCAAAGACAGTAATCCAAAATATATACATATATTAAGATATTCACACTATAAACAAATATATACACCAAGAATCTAAGTCCAAGGTATTCCACTATCATAGTCTTTGGACCACTGGGCCCAAAAGGCATGGGCGAGGCCCACACTCAATACCCGAACAAGACGGAGAGAACACTGCTGGGGCATCAGATAGAAATAAAACAGGCACCTCAGGGGGAAGGGAATGGGGCACCTCAGCCGGATGAGTGCACAACGCCAGATCCACGAGGGGGCTCCATGCCCACTGTCCAAACCTGGGGAGTGCAAAGCCACAGTCTTTCAAGTCTTTTCAGTGGGTGGTTTGCCCACTGTTCAATCCTGGGGAGTGCAAAGCCACAGTCTCTCAAGTCTCTACAGTGGGTGGTTTGCCCACTGTTCAGTCCTGGGGAGTGCAAAGCCACAGTCTCTCAAGTCTCTACAGTGGGTGGTTTGCCCACTGTTCAAACCTGGGGAGTGCAAAGCCACAGTCTCTCAAGTCTTTTCAGTGGGTGGTTTGCCCACTGTTCAATCCTGGGGAGTGCAAAGCCACAGTCTCTCAAGTCTTTTCAGTGGGTGGGTTGCCCACTGTTCAATCCTGGGGAGTGCAAAGCCACAGTCTCTCAAGTCTTTACAGTGGGTGGTTTGCCCACTGTTCAATCCTGGGGAGTGCAAAGCCACAGTCTCTCAAGTCTTTTCAGTGGGTGGTTTGCCCACTGTTCAATCCTGGGGAGTGCAAAGCCACAGTCTCTCAAGTCTTTTCAGTGGGTGGGTTGCCCACTGTTCAATCCTGGGGAGTGCAAAGCCACAGTCTCTCAAGTCTCTACAGTGGGTGGTTTACCCACTGTTCAATCCTGGGGAGTGCAAAGCCACAGTCTCTCAAGTGGATAACATTCTCCACTGGTTTCTGGAGGAGGTTTTGTGCCCAGAGTGCTTCATCCTGCCAAGGACTGTGTGAGTAGATGTGATACTCCACTGGTTCCGGAGGAGGCTTCGTGCCCAGAGTGCTTCATCCTGCCAATGACAGAGGTAGTGGATGTGATACTCCACTGGTTCTGGAGGGGGCTTTGTGCCCAGAGTGTGTCATCCTGCCAAGGACAGAAGCAGTGGATGTGATACTCCACTGGTTCTGGAGGGGGCTTTGTGCCCAGAGTGCTTCATCCTGCCAAGGACTGTGTGAGTGGATGTGATACTCCACTGGTTCTGGAGGGGGCTTTGTGCCCAAAGTGCTTCATCCTGCCAAGGACAGAGGTAGTGGATGTGATATTCCACTGGTTCTGGAGGGGGCTTTGTGCCCAGAGTGCTTCATCCTGCCAAGGACAGAGGTAGTGGATGTGATACTCCACTGGTTCTGGAGGGGGCTTTGTGCCCAGAGTGCTTCATCCTGCCAAGGACTGTGTGAGTGGATGGGATACTCCACTGGTTCTGGAGGGGGCTTTGTGCCCAGAGTGCTTCATCCTGCCCGTGATGGCCTCAGTAGCGTCGGAATCATTGGCGCTCACTGGCCTGCGGCGCTGCTGGCGGTGGTGTCCTGGGCAGCGGGCTGGTGGTGGCGGTGTCCTGGGCAGTGGTGCTGCCAGCGGCGGTGACCTGGGTAGCAGGGCTGGTGGCGGCAGTGTCCTTGGCAGCGGTTCTGCTGGCGGCGGTGTCCTGGGCAGCGGTGCTGCTGGCGGCGGTGTCCTGGGCAGCAGGGCTGGTGGCAGTCTTGTCCGCCGTGCAGATCTTCCCAGACTTGCTGGTTTTACTGTGCCCCTTCCCCACCTTGGATGGTGGCGCAGCTGTCTCCACACCCCCAACTGTACCCCTGGGAGTGGCTTTGGTGGTGGATTTCTTTCCCCTCTCCCGCCGGGCACAGGCCAACTTTTTATGCTTTACAGGTGAGAGACTGTCCGTGCTCTGGCTCCTTGCCACACTGGCTGCCCTGCTGCCTGGCGCACTCCAGAAGCCAGTTACTACTGGCACCACTGGTCCCGCAGATGTTGTGGCTGAGGTGCTGGGTTGGGACCTGGAGAGTCGGGCCCTAGGAGACTGAAGGGGTGGGGGAGGTGAGGGAAAGAGGTCAAAGTTGGACAGGAAAAGTTTCTTAGGAACACTGGGACGGGTAGATGGAGGGGATTTGGGAGTGGAGGAAGAGGTAGTGGTTGTAGGAGGTGTACGTTTGATGACTTTGGGTGAAGGTGCATATGCTGGAGGCTGTCGTGAGGTGGATGGCTGTTGGGTGGGTGTGTGGCTGCATTTGTGTACCTTGGGAGGTGGCCTCACAGACACACTGGGAGAGGACACAGGGGATGTGTGAATGGTAGTGGGGGTGGTGACTTCACGTGAGCGGGGTGTGGTGGTGGGTGTGCTGGTGATAGACGTAGTGGCTGAGGATTTAGTGCATGCAGGTGTGAGTGGAGACGAGACAGGGAGAGAGGAGGGAGACGAGGAGGTGGGGGACACAGTGGAGGCAGTGGATGTTGGTGTGTCTGCATGTGTGTGATGCTTGTGTGAGTGCTTGAGGGATGTGTGGTGCTTATGTTTGCCAGAGTTTCCCTTGTGTGTTGAGGTGTGTGCATGCTGGTCTGATGGTGTGCTTGGGATAGGCTTTGGTACAGGGGTTTGGGTCTGTGTGGAAGAAGTTGGAGGGGGGAGGCTAGAGACAGGGACAATGGCTGCCATCAGTGCTGAGGCCAGAGTCTGAAAAGCTCCCTGATGGGCTGCCTGACCAGAGTGAATGCCCTCCAGGTATACATTGGTTTGCTGCAACTGCCTCTCTACACCCTGGATGGCCTTCAAAATGGTAGACTGCCCAACAGTGAGGGACCTGAGGGGGTCAATGGCCTCCTCACTGAGGGCAGCTGGGGTGACAGGGGCAAGGGCTGAGGTGCCTGGGGCAAAGGAGATGCCCACCATCCTGGGTGATCGGGCACGGGACACACGCTGAGGGGCTGCTGGGAGGGCGCTGCTGGTAGGGGGAGTGGAGACGGTACCTGTAGATGCAGGGGCACAGATGGGCCCGCCACTGCAAGGGAGCTCCCATCAGAGGAGGAGTCCGTATCGCTGGTCTCAGCTCCTGCCCCCGCCGTGGAGCTTCCCTTGCCCTCCATCCCACTGCTAAATTTAGACTCCGTAGTGTCGCCCTCCGGGGCCATGTGGGATGCAGCTCCCTCCTGCTCCGGTGCCACTGTTCCTCCGCCTGATGATGCTAATTCACACAAGAACAGGGAGACCACAAAAAGGGGGGGGGAAGACAGAAGAAAGACATGTTGAGTGAATACAATACCGCTACCGTTGGCGGACACTACAGACACAGAAACCCCCTGCACTATGCCGCGCACTTGGAGTTCCCTATTCAATCCAAGGGACATGGGCACAAGGCTGTGCCCGATTGCTGCACACATGGATGTCACAGGAGCATGACTAGGTGTAGTTGGCACTGTACACAGGTGGGGTGGGGTGCCACAGGGCCTGACTTAAGAAGGGTTCTTGCCTACTAAACTCGCCCTGGTCTAGGGGAACCCACAGTCCACCTCCCCCACTCAGACACCAACAATGCGCGCTGAATCAGCAGAATGAGAGTGTACTCACCCCCTTGTGGCTGCTGTGATGCCCTCAAGCACCCATCCAACTCCGGGTACACCACCGCCAGGATCCTGAACATCAGGGGGGTCATGGTGCGATGGGCACCCCTTCCACGTTGGGAGGCCAAGCCCAGCTGGGCATCCGCCGTCTTCTTGCTCCAGCGGCGAATGTCCTCCCATCTTTTCCGGCAGTGGGTGTTCCATCTGTGGGAGACCCCCAGGGTCCAGACTTCCTTGGCGATAGCACGCCAAATGTCCTTCTTCTGGTGGGCGCTGACCTACAGGAATAGTACAGGGGAAAAAGAGAAGTTATTACCGTCTGCACCGTCACAGTCATTGGCCCGCATCCCTTCCCTTGCCATGACGCACATGCACTCACCGTCGTTTCGTGCATGCCTCATTCTCACCCCCCCCCTTTCTTTCATCCACACCACTCCACACAGGTATTGCCCATACAGCATGCTCACAGTGTACTTACCTGTTTGTCTGGAGGACCGTAGAGTAGCGTGTATTGGGGGAGGACCCCATCCATGAGTTTCTCCAACTCCTCCGTGCTGAAGGCAGGGGCCCTTTCCCCAGACACACAAGCCATTGTCTCTTCCAGACTGAGGTCACAGCAGCACCTGCAGTGTAGGTCCTCTCCTGTCGAAGATCAGGTATCAAGTGATTGAACAGAGAGAAAATGGGGGTCACGTCCACGGCGGTGCATACCATCACCGCCGGCGTACATCTTCATTGGCTCCTGGGACCCATAGAGTCCAATGTTAACCAATGCAGGATTGTGCCGCGGTCTTCGACCGCCTACTGCAACGGTGTACTACTAGCATCAGGGATGTCCCAGCCTATGTTTTCCAACGTGTTGTCCAGAGTGTTGTCTGCCCTGCTGAAACACATGCGGAGCTACATCGTTTTACCTCAGGTGGAGGATTTGCCTACAGTGAAAGGTGATTTCTATGCCCTGCGACATATCCCAAACATCATAGGTGCCATTGATGGGACACATGTGGCCTTGGTTCCACCCCCCGCAGGAGTGAACAGGTGTACAGAAACCGGAAGAGTTACCATTCGATGAATGTGCAGATGGTGTGTTTGGCAGACCAGTACATCTCCCATGTGACTGCCAAATTCCCTGGCTCAGTGCATGACGCATACATTTTGAGAAATAGCAGCATCCCTTATGTGATGGGGCAACTCCAGAGGCACCGTGTGTGGCTATTAGATGAGGACATGGACCCAATACAGTGTGAATAGTTGTCTGGGTCTGGGGATGTCCCTATGACTTAGTGTGTGTCTAACAGTTGTCCCTCGCCATTTGCAGGTGACTCTGGTTACCGCAACCTGTCATGGCTACTGACCCCAGTGAGGAATCCGAGGACAAGGGCAGAGGAACGCTACAATGAGGCCCATGGGCGAACTAGGAGGGTTACAGAGAGGACCTTCGGCCTCCTGAAGGCCAGGTTCCGGTGCCTACATATGACAGGTGGTTCGCTATTCTACTCACCAAAGAAGGTGTGCCAAATCATCGTGGCCTGCTGTATGCTTCACAACTTGGCTTTGCGACAACAGGTGCCTTTTCTGCAGGAGGATGGTCCAGATGGAGGTGTTGTGGCAGCTGTGGAGCCTGTGGACAGTGAAGACGAGGAAGCAGAAGAAGAGGAAATAGACAACAGGAACACAGTGATCCTGCAATACTTCCAGTGAGACACAGGTAAGAAGACAACACAGTCTGCTACATCTGATTTAATTCTACTACCTCTCATCTGTCTGTCATTTTCAACCAGTGTATGGTCACTGAGTTGTCACTTTCCCTTACGATTTCACATATGTGGGTCCCACTGTGTGACATCTGCTTTGTTTCCGCATGGACTAGAGCTGTGTGACATAGGTATGTTGACATTACTTTTGATTTAGCATTTTGCCACTGTTATTGCAAATACACATTTTCGAAAGCACAGACTGACTCCAGATTGTTTTTTGATTTAAGGGTGTTTATTTAAGTTCTCAATAGTGGAGGGGGTTACAAAATGGTCAGGGGTGATGGTGGAGGAATGTCCATGGCAGAGTCCAGTCTATTAGTCTCACAGGTGCATTGTCCAAAGGGGTATAGGAAGTGGAGCTGGGGCAGTTTAAGGATGGACAGGGTGACAAAGTGGGACAGAAGGATGACAATCAGGGTGGTCTCATTTCTTGGCGGGGTTCTTGGCAGTGTTCTCTGTCTTTGTCCTGGATCTCAGGGACCGTTCTCCATCTGCAGGGGGTGGGGTGCTGGTGTGGTGGTCCTGTGGCGGTGCCTCCTGTCCACTTGCGCCTGCGGAGGTGGTGGGCAGTTCATCGTCCAGGCTAGTGTCAGGGGCCCCTTGTTGTGCCACAGTGTCCCTCCTGGTGTTGACGAGTTCCTTCAGCACCCCTACAATGGTGCCCAGGGTAGAATTGATGGATTTGAGTTCCTCCCTGAAGCCCAAATACTGTTCCTCCTGCAGCCGCTGGGTCTCGTGAAACTTGGCCAGTACCGTTGCCATCGTCTCCTGGGAATGGTGGTAGGCTCCCATGATGCTGGAGAGGGCCTCGTGGAGAGTGGGTTCCCTGGGCCTGTCCTCTACTTGTCGCACAGCAGCCCTCCCAGTTCCCCTGTGTTCCTGGGCCTCTGTCCCCTGAACCGTGTACCCACGACCAGTGTCCCCAGGTCCCTGGTGTTGTTGGGGTGGTGGGTTAGCCTGGGTTCCCTGTAGTGGTGGACACACTGCTGATTGACGTGTGCTGGGGACAGAGGTATGGGCCCGCAGGGTGGGTGCTGCGCTGGTGGTTCCAGAGGGAGCAAGCTCTGTAGTGGCCTGTGCCAGTGTGAGGGGAACCGACTGTCCTGAGGTCCCAGATGGGCCAGGCTGGTCATCTTGATCCAGTTGGACAGAGCTGCTGTCATCACTGTGGGCCTCTTCTGTGGGTGGAGTGGACATATCTGGACCCTCCTGTCCGGTGACGTTCGGTAGGGGTCCTGCAGGGGTGTAAAGGCATGATTATTGCATCTGTGTGTGCCATGGTGTGCAATGGGTGGGTGACCCTGTACTCCAGTGCTTGCATTCCTGTGTAGGACCTTGTGTGATAATGGTTTAGGGGGTTTATGGGTATGTGTAGTGGCCATGCATTGGTGATGGGTGTCCATGCTTTGGTGTTACATGCAGGGCTTGAGTTTGGGATGTGTGGTTTGTGATATTGGGACATACGTGAGGAGTAGGAGTGATAGGGTGAGGGCGAGGGTGGGGGTATGTGATAGAATGCAGGTGGGGATAAAGTAGTTAAAGATTTGACTTACCAGAGTCCATTCCTCCTGCTACTCCAGCTAGGCCCTCAGGATGCAGTATAGCCAAGATCTGCTCCTCCCATGTTGTTAGTTGTGGGGGAGGAGGTGGGGGTCCGCCACCAGTCCTCTGAACCGCGATGTGGTGTCTTGAGACCACGGAACGCACCTTCCCCCGTAGGTCGTTCCACCTCTTCCTGATGTCATCCCTAGTTCTTGGGTGCTGTCCCACTGCGTTGACCCTGTCCACGATTCTTCGCCATAGCTCCATCTTCCTAGCTATGGTGGTGTGGTGCACCTTTGATCCGAATAGCTGTGGTTCTACCCAGATGATTTCCTCCACCATGACCCTGAGCTCCTCCTCAGAGAACCTGGGGTGTCTTTGCGGTGCCATGGGATGGTGTGGGTGATGTGTGGGGTGGTGTGTGTTGTGATTTGTGGGGTGATATTTGGAGGTGTGTTGTGTGAGGTGAGTGGATATTGTGCGAGTGATGGTGTGGAGTGCCTGTAGATGCTAGTTTGTAGATGGTGGTGTCTCTCTCTGGCCCTCAGTCGCAATTGTTGACGTAAGGGTTTGTGGGTGATGTGGGTGTGTGTTTTATATTGTATTGGGTGTGTGGGAGTGGTGTGTGTATGTGTATCAGGTGTGTGTATTTCGAAATGTCCAATGTGGTTGTGTTTTGGAGATGTGTGTGTATTTTGAGCACAGCGGTGTGTACCGCCAATGGAATACCGCGGTTGAAAGACCGCCGCCTGGATTCGTGGGTCGTGATAGTGTGGGTGTATTCCTGTTGGTGTTACGGTGGAGGTTTTGTTATCGCCAGTTTATCACTGACCTTTGGTGTGGCGGACTTGTGTGGAAGTCTGGATTTTGGCAGATTCCAAGCTGTGGGTCATAATGACCGTGGCGTAATTCCGCGGCGGTTTGTTGGCGGTCTTCTGCACGGCGGTATGCGGCTTTTTCCGCCAATGTTGTAATGACCACCATAATGACTAAAGGCTAATACGAACTATCATTTTTAACTTACCTCATAACTTGTAAAAATCATTTTAATTCACATGGAGTATGACTTGTATCACTTAACTTCTCCCCAAGCATGGTGACCATGTAACGATGTTCACTCAGCTGTGCTTTGATAGAGGTGGGCACTTCAAGGTAATTTGCACCAAAATTACATCCACAATAGTATTGGGATGGGGTATTTACCCCTGCAAACCCTAGCTGCAACCTTATATTAGAAACGTAAACATGGAGGGGGTTGGTCTAGCTACGAGAATGGTGGCTGCCTGAAACCAAGCTCTGTGGCCTGGTGTGTCCTTGGGGGCAGCAGCAGATGGACGTTGGGGAGCTCCTACCCTTCACTCCCCCCTGTTGACTTACGGGAGTGGGCCCAGCAGCCTGGCGGGCACCCCCCAGGGGAGCGCAGCAGAGACGTCGGAGCCCACGGCCTGCAGTGTAGGAGGCAGCCACGGACTCAATTGTTTTTTTTGGGCCCCCAACTGAGACACGAAGGTGTGCGGCGGGGACCCACCAGGGGGGACCCGCGTGCAGCACCTGTACTTGCCGCGACACCCAGGGTGAGGGTGAAGCCGGCATTGAAGGACCACTGCGTGGACGGAAGCAGCTATTTTCTTTGGGGGCCTCGCTGGGTGTGGCATGGAGCCCTGGCGGCAAGTGGCAGCTACCTGTGAGAGGGGCCCCACTCACAAACACTACACCATACAGGTTGAGAGCAGAGCCAGCAGCCTTCACCAGGAACGAAGCCGAAGCCACAGGCCTCGGTGAGTGAATAAAATACTGAGTGCATGAAAAGAAAAGAAGGGCACAATAAAAATAAAAAAACACCAAAGGAGCATAGCTCTGCGAGAGAACACCCCCCACCCCTACTTGAGAACATCGCCTGTTGGCGGTGCATCCAACGAAACAGTCCTGGAGGTCTTTGACCGCCAGGGTTGTAATGAGGACCTTAGTCTCTTTGAGCCAGCCAGAATGTGGATAACAATGGATGGAAAATCCAGGGACTTCTTCGAACCCACAGATCTGCGTTCTTTCTTAGATAATATCTCCGCCCAACCTACGGATCAGGAACCCAGGGCTTTCACAACGAACCCCCCGCCACATGACCCTACTTTACACACAGCAACTGGTCCTAGTGACTTCCGTACTCATTTTGCAATGCAAAAAAGGGGCAGATACCTGGACCCCTCCCGCCCGAGATCTCAGGATGGGAGAGATATGGCCTTCCAGGAAGTGGCTGACATCACCCAGGGGCCGCTCAGAGACAGAGACAAATCAAGGTCCCCCCTATAGACTTAGCCTCTTGCTGACGAACTCACTGGTGTGTCCCTTGGGGATGTCTGATGGACCTCCTACTCTCCGCAAACGAGTCTACGGAGCAACCATTGGTTGAGCGCTAAGTACCACGCATGTTTACCTATGCTTGTTATAGAATATCATTGTTATCTTTGTTCTTATTATCACTGCTGTTATTGCTGATGTAGTCGTAATACTAGTTTGACTGGAGCCGCTCCCACCCTTTCCCCCCTCCCCACCCTATTAATCTGCCTCTGGGCACCTGTAAAACCAGTACATATTGCCCCTATATCCGTATCTCATACCTCTAGGATTCAGGTCCTGCTTAGCTTTATATGGGAGAGTAAATAAACAAATAAATAAATAACCAAATAACAACATAACAAAATAGCACAATATAGATAGCAAAACAAAAAATCACATTCAACCAAACACCAAATAAAAGCAAGCACAACACACGAACTGCACAAAAATGAATGCCAACACCAGGTACTGAACGTATCAAAGACAACCGAGACGGTATCCCTTGCTTTGCTGGGCTATATATGTATCTCGTTAACGAACTGAACTAGCGACCATGGGACGAGCCTTCTCCCCCTCCACCACATCCCTCCTGCGTTTCCAGCAACCTATGTGGAGGCCTCTGCTGCTCTCCTTGTTCATCGTCTCCATGATTCTCTAAGCGCATCCCCATTGTCTGGGGTGTACTCTGCAATACCCATCCCTTTACCCTTGTGACCCTTGTGACCGTATCTTTCACATACCGCATTATTATCACCAAGGTCCATAGGCACACCTGCGCATGATTTTGATCCTTCCCTCAGCCCCGCCCCTTCCTCCCCCTCTCCCCTCACCAACCTGGTTATGATGTGTCCTAGTTTCTTCCAGCCGGCTCTCTGCCCCCTCTGCTTCCCCTCAGACGCGGCTGACTGCGGGTTTTGCAGGATTAGACCCACGGTTTAACAGTACCAAGCTCCCACAAGACATATCACTATATCCTGTGACAAACCTGGACCGCTTTCTCATCTCTTTCTGAGACTTGTATCTCTCTCCTGTTTGTTTCTCTCTCCCACTACTTTCTTTTGTCTCCTTCTTCCCCTCTCACCCAGTACTTACTACCCACCTTCCCCTCTTTTCATACTCCTCTCTATTTCTTTGCTTGGTTCTACACTCCGGAGTGCGACCGTGGTTCCCCTCCCCCTCCCCCTCCCGCCTTACCTCCCCTCCCACTATCTCCATGGTATATTCCACCTCAACATAGATAGCTCAAATACTCACAGCGCACTTTGTAGACTTGAAAGCACCAGCCCTGCCCCGTCAGACCCAAGTGACACTCCAAGGCATGGGAACTACCCTCCTGCCGACAACAGTGTTGTGGAATGTTCATGGCCTCACGCACTATATCAAAAGAAAGAAGGTCCTATTCTACTTACAATCTAAGTGTATAGATATTGCCCTCTTGCAAGAAACACACTTGTCTCCCTCAGAGTCTGAAAAACTACCCTGAGATTGGGTGGGCCAGGTATTATACAGTGGTAGCCCATTAGGAGGTTCCGGCACCGCACGTAAATGCAAAGTTGGATAATAAACCGCCACTCCTTACAGTTCAAGGTGCTCAAATCATGGTCCGACCCGGACGGGCGCTACATCCTCACCAAACTCAGAGGCCACGCGCTCTGTGTAGGGTCTGAGATTGGAGCCACTCACTACCTTTTGGGGGAGACTGGAACATGGCTTGCGACGCAGTTCTAGACTGAACAGGCAGATTAGATATCAGCAACAATGCAGACGTAGCCCTATGGAGGGGTGTACTGGCAGATCATGGGCTGGTGGATCACTGGCACCTGTCCCACCCGCTTGATTGGGAGTACACATTCATATCGCCGGTCCACGGAAAGCAGTCCCGGCTGGACTATTTCCTCGTTTCTCATAAACTGGTGCCTATGACTAGGGACTCCCGGGTCCTGGAAGCGGCGCCATCCGACCATACCCTGGTGCTCTTAGCACTAGGACGGGGTCTTATATCTCCAAGTCGCGAACCATGGCGTCTGAACGCGTCTCGATATTGCATACCACAGGGTAAGGATCAACTTTGTGCCCATGTCACTACCTACTTAACTGATAATAGAGCTTTTCTGGGCAGCAGCGAAAGCAACAATCAGAGGACAACTTATGAAGGATGTTGCCCTTGCTAACGCCCAGAGCTGCTCCCGTCGATGAGATCTAGTGGAAATAATAATATCTTGCACTCACAAATACACTGCGACTACCTCCCCGGCCACACGATGTTGCCTTGAAAAGGTGAAAATGGAGCTTAATGCCCTCTATACTTCCCAGGCAGAGTACGCATTACAAAGGCTAAAGGGCAGACATTATGAGCAGGGGGGAAAGGAGGGCGACTGTTAGCAGACCAACTACACCAACAAGAGGCAGCGCTAGCCATCCCTGCCATACGAGATAGTGATGGTACGCTCCTCACACACCCACAGAACAAGCTGGTGCACTTGGGCGCTTCTACCAGAACCTCTACACCCCAGAAACTGCAGAGGACCATGACTGTCTAACTACGTTCTTTGAGGAGGCCCGAATACTCAGTCTCACAGAGAAGGGTAGAGGGCTATTAGAAGGAGAGATCAGAAAAGAGGAAATTAAGAAAAGCCATCTCAAATTTACATTAACATAAGGCCCCAAGGGAAGATGGGTTTCTGGCGGAGTTTTATAAATGGACGGGACCTGAAACAGTGGACTCCCTGTATGAAGCCTTCCAGGGCGGGGAAAGGACAGGCTCTTTGAGCCCTC
This sequence comes from Pleurodeles waltl, assembly GCF_031143425.1. Taxonomy (NCBI): domain Eukaryota; kingdom Metazoa; phylum Chordata; class Amphibia; order Caudata; family Salamandridae; genus Pleurodeles; species Pleurodeles waltl. The sequence continues at coordinate 477,941,686 of NC_090449.1, read as the reverse complement.
TTTCCAATAAAGCATCCATAAGGGTCCTCCTGGATCCTGGGAAAGACCCATTATTATGTGGCAGCTAATCACCCATTTCCCTTCTCAATGGAGATGTCAAAATACTGGCTAGTGTTTCAAAAAAGTCATCCCATCTCTTATTCACCATACTCAAGTAGGATTCGTACCTGGGAGATCATTGAGAAATCACCTCCGCACACTGGCACATACACTTTGGGCTACTAGAGAATCCAGAGAGGATGCCCTGGCTATCTCCCTTGATGCCGAAAAAGCCTTCGATAGAATAGAATGGTGGTACCTTTTCGAAACCTTTAAACGCTTCGGCCTAGGGGATAGCTTTATCAGAAAAGTCAGATGGTTGTATGACTCACCCACAGCACAGGACAATTGCGGGGGTTTCCTCTCTGATGCGTTCCCTGTGAACCAGGGTAAGCGGCAGGCATGTCCACTATTGCCACTGCTATTCCTTCTAGCTTTTGAACCCTTAGCAGCACTCATACGCAGAACCCCCTCCATAGCCAGTGTTGCCATCCCGGGTGGTCGCACCGTGATTTATTTATATGCCAACGACATATTACTTACGCTCACAGATCTCACTCACTCCCTCCCAGCTCTACGAGCTATTCTGACAGAATTTGAAGCAATTTCGGGATGTAAAATCAACTGGGACACAAGTGAAGCCCTTCCTTTAAACCCAGTGACTAGAAGCGCAGCTATAATGGCCTTCCCCGTTTCATGGAAACAATCGTGTTTCAAATATCTAGGAATTCCCATCAACAGGGGCTTGGACCAAATGGTACAAGATAACCTAGAACCCCTGCTCACCCGCATCCAACAAGATTTTGCTAAATGGTCCCAACTGGGACTCTTCGTTTGGGGGAGGGTACAGGCCATCCGAATGGTAGCTTTACCATGCTACACATCTATCCTTGGGATGTTACCACTACAAGTACCATTACCAATGCTAAGGAAAGTAGACGCTTGCATACATAAATTTGTATGGGGTCCCATGCGGCCAAGACTCCAAAGCCATGCTCCTCGCGCAGACGGGAATGCGGAGGCCTGGGCTTGCCCTCCATTGAACACTATGCGCTGGCACTCCATCTGTCTCAGTTGACCTTTCTGCTCCCGGGCAAACATGATCAACCCCATTGGGTACAGGCGGAATGCACGCTCCTGAGTAAAACAAGAGGCCTGGATGTACTTTACGGCTTCAAAGCCTCCACATCCCAACCCGCCCACCCAGTGGTGCAGGCCATGCTACATTCATGGTGCCCAGCACACCGTATTTTGTGAGTGGACCCTCGGATTCACACCCACGTGCCACTCTGGGGCAATATCGGCTTAATGATAGGTGGGAAAATGATTGACTGGGAGGGCTGGCGAACTAAGGGTATTCTCACTATCGACAAACTCCTTGAAAACGGGCTACTAAAAACATTTCTGGCATTGCAGACCGAATGTAGACTCCCTAATCGCTATTCCTGGCAATATCAGCAGCTTTGACATTGTCTTTATAGCCGCATGGGTACTCTTCCATTGACTCTGCACCACTCGCCGGTGCTTAATTATCTGCACACATGGGGCTCTTTTCGTGGAGTGCATAAAATACTGAACCAACACTTATTCTCTTTCCCTCTTCTCATATCCCTCAAGGCTAAATGGCAAACACATTTACAGGTAGACTACGATATAGAAGAATGGACTGCTCTGATGGAGGTTCGGGAACAAGACGTCCGGAAAGCACAAATGAAATTTTGTCTCTTTAAAACCCTACATGACTGGTTTTGGACACCCCAGAGGCTCAGATAAGCTGGGCTCTTGCCCCATGTGCAATGTTGGCGCTGCCCACACCCACGATGTGCCCTAATGCATATACTATATGATTGTCCAACTGTACAACCATACTGGAAGGCAGTCGAGGCCACACTGAGCGAAGTATTGCTGTTATCGCCCTCTCTCCCAGCACCCGTGCTTCTACTGCACGATTCTGGCGGTGCTAGGGATATATCCCGCACACAACTCCGCCTACTATATACGGTGTTGGCCACGGCTAAACTTTGTATCCTATGACATTGGAGATCAGCAACTCCTCCCTCCCATGATGAATGGCTATCATCAATGTTTCAAACTGCTGCCCATGAACGCGGTATTTATGCCATACAAGACCAGACAGAGGTGTTCCAAAAAACTTGGGCTCCCTTGCTCCGGCTTGCGCAACGCTGAATCTCACGGCCACCCACAACATCCCACCCCACCTCTCACCCACTCTCTCCCGCCCTCTCTTTCCCCTCCCTCTATTGCAGGGTTCTGCAAAGTCAGTTCTGGGAGCCGGGTCCATGCCAGATTTTTAGCATATCCACATTTAGAAACATTTAGGTTTCTGAAACATCTTTTTTCTAAATGTGGATATGCTAAAAATCTGGCATGGACCCGGCTCTCCAGGACGACTTTGCAGAACCCTGCCCTATTGCAAACCAGCTGCAGGCGCTCTTGTTTTCTCCTTCCCCCTCTCTCTCTCTTTCTATCTCCCTTTCTCCTTCCCTCCATTGTCTTTCCCCCAACCCCCCTCTCTGGTTACCTTACCCTCCCCTTTTTCCCCCCTCCATCTCTTTTGCACTCTATCCTCCCTCTTCTCTCATCCTCCATTTTCCCCTCCTCTCTACATTTATTTCTCTTTCTTTAACCTCCCCCTCTTCTACTTTCCACTCCCCTTCTTTCTTTCTTTCTTTCTTTCTTTCTTTCTTTCTTTCTTTCTTTTTTCCTCTCTAAAATGGATTATAATCTTTACCATTATCCCTCTACATCTTTCACATGACAGTTTACTCTTCTGCTGCCACAAGACGAGGGCTCTCAACGATAACTACTGTCCTTTTGACACCCCAGCTCCCACCTCCATATTGTCGCAGTTTGCTATGATCCTTACCCATCAGAGGTCCTAGTATTATCAGGCTGGCCTCCTTATAATGTAATGGTATACCAGATCCGTACCTCCGAGACTATTATAGTAGTGAGCTCTGGTGTTGAGCCCCACCTTATATCCCTGTTTATGGCCGGTACTGATATTATATAGCGCCCTGCCCATTCTCTCTTACGATGGTAATGTACAGGGACTGGAGACTCAGTCACACGCTCTAAAGCTCTCATTACTCAAATTTTGTACATGTGCTACACAAAATTTTGTCACTATAGTTCAGGCGCTTACGATTTTTAAATGGCGGGTGTACAGTAATGAATGAGAAAGTTCATGCTGTTCCTCTGTACTGTAACTGCCATTTACGATGTTACTTTCCTATGTATAATCCTTAATAAAGAATTGTGAAACAAAAAAAAAAGAAATGTGAACATGTATCGTTGTACATTTTAAATTCATGTGCCATCTGTTTAAATTCAAGAAACGCAGAGATGTTTATCTCACTGAGTTTCATAATGTTTGCTAAAAATTTGCGTTCACATGGACCGTTTGAAATGGTTCCCGCAGTTGTTTTTCTCTTACAGGTAATTTGAAATCTAGATTATTTTTCTCGTTTCTTGAGCAGTCAGGCTGAATTCTATGTCAGGACCGGAGGCTCAGATTATGCTTCTCTTTCCATGCTTTATTTAAACACAGCAGCCAATGAACATCATGGAAAAACAAAAACTACATGACCCAACATCAGCCATGACACGTGATGAACCATAGAGGAGGAAGCCTATAAAACGTTGAATCACACCAAGTCACTCCTCTTTCTTTGCTGCTTCGCAGCCAGTTAAGTGTGATTTTGTTTTACTATTATTATGTTAAGTAATGTTGGGAGCGGGCTTTTCCCCTCCTTATAAGCGCACATTTGAGCGCTTTTACTAAGTGGAGTGGGAGTAAGGGAGCAGGACTCGCGCTTTGCGCGATCCTAGTTACTGCCGTGGAGATGTTCCCCTTCTAGTTTAAAAATGTTTATTTTACGATCCGCGCTCGCCGTGAGCGCGTTTTATGGCCTGACGTCAGTCTAATTTTATCTTTTCATCTGCGCGCGTGCGAGACCTCTCTTTGTCTTCCCGCACGGGTGCGACTCTGCTGCATTTTGTTGAACGCTCGCTGTGAGCGTTTGATTTAACCTAGTTTCACGCTCGGCTGAGCGTGAAGAAATCAATATATCTCCTCTGCTCAGCACCGGCTTCCAGCGCTCGTGACGAGCGCTTGCTTCGGTCGTAATTTTTCCTTCCCCCGGGGCCTCAAATCTTTCAACGCTCGTTCGGAGCGTTATAGCGCTTTATTCATGCTCAATTGAGCATTGAGCAAATAGATTTCCCTCGCCCCGGCTCCGGTTGCCGCAACGCGCTTTCAGAGCGCGTGTTCAATTTAATTTAATTTATGTTAGTTTTCAGTTCCCCTTTTTGAGGGCTTTACAGAGGCTCTGCCTCATCAGCAGTTAGCACATCTGCGCCAGTTAACCCCTCTGCTAGAGGTTATTATTGGAGAGGCTCTGCCTTGTATTTAACAAGTGCTACTGCACTTTTGCCCAGATTATTTACATTTCCATCGGCTCAGCTCCCACTACGCCCCAGTGCTTGGACGCTGGGGTTGAAATAATTTCTATTCAGGCTGGGCCTTGTTTCAAGGTCATTAAACCCCATTTGGGCAACTCCCTCCACACCTAAAAAAGTTTTTTAAAAATTTCTTAAAAAACAAAATTTGTATTACCTTGAATTGTTGTGGACTGATTATACTGCTCCGCGGGAGCTACCTTTTTACTGTTTTCAGTATGGCTGGTTATGATGACCATGCAGAGCGCTTGTACTATTTTGAGGATAATACTGGTTCTTTTGACCAGGACTTGGTGTATGCGCTAGATGCAGGGATGCGTCATTCAGTCAATCAGGCCTTAGTTCAGGCCATTCAACTCTTTAAGCATCATCTCTTGGGTTTGGTCGAACAGCAAGCCTGGTCAGCACCCGCGGGCGCCCCCCTCCCATGGGAGAACCTTCTTTTTCGGCAGACACACAATCTGCAAAACAAATCCCTAATCCGCATGCTGCGGATTTCCAATCCCTCCTTAGGAATATGGCTAGGGAGCACGATTACAATGCGGGATCGCTAAAGAAAGCGGTGGATGCTCCTGCATCTTCTTCCGCTTCATCCGGTCATTCTTCAGAGCAGGAGGATGCTCCTCCACCTAAGCGCAAGAAGAAAGCCCACCACCAAGAGGCTCCTACCCCGAAGGTGTTGACTTTCGAGCCGGAAGACATCGTGCACCCCAGATCCTCTCTGTGGTTGCCGCCCCTGGAGGTGGCGGACTATGTTGAAGCCCACATAAGGCACGGGTTTGATAAAGATATTCGATCTAGACTAAGATCTGAGTGCCCCAGACCTGACTTTCCCTCCAAAGTCACAGAGACTCCAGAATTAGATCCTACCCTTGTTATGTTCCTCAAAAAATCAGCCAAGGATCCGAAAAAGGGTATCGATCGCGCCTGGCGTGGATGTCAGGACAAACTTTTAGACGTTTCTGGACCGCTAACTAAAATTCTGGAATTGGCCTCTCAGGCCAAGGAATCGGGGGATCCCATTAACCCGGATATTCTAGTTGGTTGGGCACAGAGGGCACTATGTTTCTTGGGCAATGCTAATTGCGCTATTTCGTCTGAACGACGCAGATCGGTCTTGATGAAACTAGACCCCAAACTGGCAGACCTAGCTGCATCGGAATCTGATCCCGTGGCTCAGGGCCTACTATTTGGTTCTCCTTTCATGAAGGAACTGGCTAAGTTCATATCCACCTATGCCAGTCTGGACAAGGCACAGGGATCCATTCAGAGAGTGCTGCGTCCACTCTTTCGTGGGGCCAGACGCTACAGAGGGCGTGCTTTCGGCCGTTTCAATCAGCAAAGCCCCTATCGTGGATCCTTCCAACAAGGAAGAGGGGGTTCCCAGGGTTACGATTCCTCATCCACCTTCTACCCATCAAGACCTAGATATGGTTGAGGCAGATTCCGCAGAGGAAGAGCGAAGGGACAACAATCTTTCTCCCAGGACTCGGGAGCCACAGGTGAGCTTGATTTTGAGTTCAAAAGTATTGTTGGGGGGCAGAACTCAGAGTTTTCTAGAGAATTGGCATCTTATCTCAGCAGATGCCTGGGTCTTAGAGACCGTTCAGGGGTTCAAACTAGAATTTTACGAGACTCCTCATCAAGCATGCCTTCCCAGGCAGGGGTATTTTTCCCATCAAGAGCACGATCTCATTTCTGCAGAGATTACAGCTCTGATCAAGAAGGGGGCTGTTATCAGAGCTCACCTTCACCCTTCAGGGTTTGTCAGTCCAGTCTTTCTGGTAGAAAAGAAAGGAGGCGGATCTCGTCTAGTTCTAAATTTAAAAGACTTCAACGTTTTTTTGCTATATCGTCATTTCAAAATGGAAGGGATTCATTTACTAAGAGATGTTCTCCAAGAGGAAGACTGGTTAGTTCGCCTAGATCTAAAGGATGCTTACTTGACCATTCCTATTTTTCCTCCGCATCGGAGGTTCCTTCAGTTCTTTTGGGGAGCCGAATGTTACGAGTTCAAGGTACTCCCTTTTGGCCTGTCCTCTGCCCGTGGTGTTTCACGAAGGTCATGCGTCCAGTAGTAGAATTTCTTCGCTCCCAAGGGGTCAGACTTATCGTCTACCTAGACGACATCCTAATCATGGCCCAAGATCGAGATCTTCCGTTGGATCACCTCAATTGGTCGGTGTCTCTTCTTCAGAGTCTAGGTTTCATAATCAATGCCCAGAAATCTGTCCTGATTCCCTCGCATCAGATAGACTTTCTGGGTTTCCAGATAGACTCTTTGCGGTCTCTTCTGATCCTTCCTTCGGGGAGGATCCGGTCTATCAAGAGGGAATTGAAGTCTCTATTATCCAGACAGACTGTTTCCTTGAGAGCGATTGCTCGCATGGTGGGCATGCTAACTTCTTCGATTCAGGCAATTTTTCCGGGTCCTTTGCATTACCGAGCCCTTCAGCGTTTGAAGATTTCTCATCTTCAGAAGGGTCTCAGCTATGCGGACCAGGTTCCTTTGTCGGAGGAGTCTCGTGCAGAGATGCATTGGTGGCTTGATCATATGGAAGCCTGGAACGGCAGAGCCATATTCAGCTCTCTCCCGGATGTAGTGATAGAGTCCGACGCCAGTCGTTGGGGCTGGGGAGCCCGGTGCGGCTCAGTGTCCACGGGAGGCAGATGGTCCACCTCGGAGTTGAATCTCCACATAAATTGCTTGGAACTCCTAGCAGGAGCATTTGCAATCAAGAGTCTTTCTCCCATCAGAGCAAATTGTTGCATTCTTCTTCGCATGGACAATATCTCGGCAGTGAGATATGTCAACAAGCTGGGGGGGACTCGTTCACGCATTCTAGCAGAAATAGCCAAGGAATTCTGGCACTTTTGTCTTCAGCACAGGATTTCTGTGGTAGCGGAGTACCTCCCGGGGACCAGCAACTTAGTGGCAGACTGGAACTCGCGTCACCTGCGAGATTTCAGCGACTGGAGGTTACATCCCAAAGTTTTCCGGACCCTGTCTGCGAAATGGGGTCCTTTTTCGATAGATCTGTTTGCATCTCGCCTCAATCGGCAGATGAAACGTTTTTTCAGTTGGAGACCAGATCCAGAGGCATCGAGGACGGATGCGTTTCTTCAGGACTGGTCTCAGGAGCTGAGTTATGCATTTCCTCCTTTCCTGATGATTCCCAGGGTTTTGGCCCAGATCAGATGTCAGCAAGCGGAATTAGTTCTAGTGACGCCCCTTTGGAGATTGCAAGCGTGGTTCCCGATAGCTATGGAACTCAGTTGCGATCATCCGATCCTACTTCCCTTCCGAGAGAATCTCCTCCAGGACCCTCAGGGCTTGTTTCACCCATTGATTCTGGCAGGCAAATTGTCCCTGATGGCATGGCGTCTTTCAGGCAGAGATGGGTCATCCCAGGACTTTCGCAGGAGTTTTCCGATTTCATTGCAGGTTCCTGGTCCGCCAGCACTCACAAGAGATACGCTTCGGCGTGGAAGCGATGGGGTGCTTGGTGTAGTTCTAGGAGTGCAGATCCTTCTTCAGCAGGTATCTGTCTGGTCCTGAATTTCCTCTCCTCCTTAGCAGCATCAGGTTTGGCATACCGTTCTATTAATAATTACAGGTCCGCTATTTCAGCAGGCCATTTACCAGAAGAAGGTAAACACATTGGTGAGTCCCCTCTTGTGTGTAAATTAATGAGGGGTATCAGATTAGCTAACCCTCGTCGACCACGTTATTCGTCCCTTTGGGATGTTAATGTGGTTCTTAGGTTTTTAGAATCCTGGCCTGCTAATAGATTTTTGTCTAGAAAACAGTTATCAGCTAAACTCACCATGTTATTGTGTTTAATATCATGTAAGAGAGTGTCAGATGTTAGGGCTCTAGTTTTGGCTGGGAGAGTTTTTTCTCCTGATGGAGTTGTTTTTTCCATCTCCCGTAGAACTAAATGCAATTTAAAATCCGTGACTTATCCATGTTTTGTGGACAACCCCAAGCTTTGTGTGGTACAATGTCTTAAAGCTTACGAGGTAAGTACAGAAGAGTTTCGTTCTGATTTGGGGGGTCAATTACTCATTTCTCTGGTTAAACCATATCATCCTGTTTCATCAGCCACTCTCGCCAGGTGGATGCGTTGGTTGCTGAGTGAAGCAGGTATTGATATTTCTAAGTTTGGTGCGCATTCTGCCAGAGGGGCTATGGCATCAAAGTCTTTGGCTTTAGGTTCTCGTTTGGAGGACATTTTGAAGGCAGCAGATTGGTCTTCGCCTTCTACGTTTAAAACTTTTTATTATAAACCTATTGTTGATGTAGCCTCTGTAGTTGTGAATCAGCTTTGAACAAGCATAATCTGAGCCTCCGGTCCTGACATAGAATAAAAAAAATTCTAGCTTTCGCGCTAAGAATTTTTCTATTCTATTAAGGACACGGAGGCGAGGATTATCCCACTGCACTGTATATACATAATGTTGGTATGTTATTATATCTGTTGATATGATGTGCAAATTACTGTACGATAGTGCTTCCCCACCCCTTTTGTTTGGTAATATAAGTATTTCTGATATTATTTAGTTATTATGGCCTGGATTTGTTTCATTTATTCTAGGAAATGATGAGAAGTAAGGAGATCAGACGCAATTTCATTCTTCCAGTCAAGTGGGATGCCAGTTCGTCTGCCTTTCAGGATGTCGTTCATAAGTTTTGGATTGAGACTCTTGTTTCTTTCATTGAAGTTTTTTGGTTTTTGGTTTGAATTTTGAATTGGACAAAGAAAGAGGAGTGACTTGGTGTGATTCAACGTTTTATAGGCTTCCTCCTCTATGGTTCATCACGTGTCATGGCTGATGTTGGGTCATGTAGTTTTTGTTTTTCCATGATGTTCATTGGCTGCTGTGTATAAATAAAGCATGGAAAGAGAAGCATAATCCTCGCCTCCGTGTCCTTAATAGAATTGAAAAATTCTTAGCGCGAAAGCTAGAATTTTTTTTATTGTCTCGAGCAGCATGGTGGATAGTCTGAGCACCTACAGGATGTACTTCATGTACTTCAAGTTCAGGTAAGTAAGTGTCGGGTTCTAAGCCCCTTTTAAGATTTTTTTTTTCACAAACTATTTTACAAGCACAGGGCATAAGCACATGTGTGCAGGCAAAATCTAAAATGGAGCAGTTCTTAGACCTGATAGCCCGCAAAATGCGCATGGGAGATAAGGAGTGGGCTGGATGAATGACTAAAGGTATCCCAATGAATCATGAAGTGAGTACAATAACAATGGTACCTATTTACAACCAGTATGACCGTCGCTTTAGAACACTTTTAAGAAAACCTTTTCTTGATGAATTTTGTTATTCAGGACTGCTCAAAAAGAAACATAAAGCCAAAAAAAAGGTGACTGCGTGACTAAACGATTGGGTCACAAGTGATGTGGCTTTCCTGGAACGTGGGCCTGCCTATGAGCACAGGTTGACCATAGTTTCCACAACTCCGTTTGTGCATCTTGGTCCCTGTATGGCTTTTTGGTTACACATGGCATTTTTTCTGCTGTAGGGCTTTTTGGTGAAACAGTGGCATTTTTCTGCACAAGTAAATTTGATTCGATTAAGGTATGTCTTTTCATGTACAAAAATAATATCCTCCAAATAGAATTGAATATGATTACACATCCCATTTTTTTAATCCTAGTGTCCAGACAAGATAAGTGATGGTATGCCCTGATGATGACCTTCTGTAAGGAACTGATCCTGTGTTATATATGAAGTCGAAACACTTTGGCACAATTTCATGAGGGAGGAGGAGTGGCCATTTCCACACTTATAAAGAAATAGAGCGACAATTTGTCAGAGAATAGGAGGATTGAGATAGTGGAAATGGGACTGCCCTTTCCCAGACCATTAGAACTTTCTGGTACTGTTGTTCAATTAGTTTTTAGGTTTGCACACTTGGGAGGCATTGACGTGTGTTTCCTGTCTATTGGTTCCAACTGCCATGACCTATTGACTCCACCTGCTAAGGTTAATTGATTCCATCTGCTTCTGTTTATTGGTTCCAACTGCCATGACCTTTTGACTACCCCTGCTAATGTTAATTGATCCCACCTGCTTCTGTTTATTGGTTTCAACTGCCATGACCTATCGACTCCACCTGCTAATGTTATTTGTTTGCACCTGCTTGCATTAAAGGTCAAAACCATTAGGTTGACATGTGTTCTCTCACAGGGCCTCTTGGAACCTTCTTGTCTTCCATGTGAGCCACATGCCTTTCAGGAGTCAGCCACACCTATAGAGTATTTAACCCGCATCCGAAACTCAAGTTGGTGCTTGGCCTCGTTCCTATCCTGAGCAAGCATTATCCCTGCACTTACCTCCTGAGTTGACCATATACCTCTAGCGCTCTAGTTTTCCTCAGCCCAAGCCTTCCTGCAGCTCCTGTGATGCTGACGCTGTTGATGCTTCTGTTGTGATGATTCCTCTTCCTCTTTGGCTCCCTGAGCTACAGCAACAAAGACTTCCTCCGGATTCCAGTTTTAAGTAGGAGAGCCAAGGCTAAGTACTTGATCACAGGTTAGTGGGCATTAAGCCTTAGATTAAGCTTAAAACTATCTATCAAACTGAGTTCTGAATTGAGAAAGCTTGCTTTCCGGAAATCGGACACTAACTTTGTTTCAATACCTTTGGCGCTCTGAACTCATTTGTAGAGTGGGCGCTCTGAACTTGAATTATATCAGAGCTGAAATCTGCCCACCAGTAATTTTTGACAAATAAGAATGAGAGAGGACTTATTAGAGAGCACTATAGATGCATCCAGAAGATCTTTCTCCTTCCTGGCGGCCAAGACCTGGAACTCCCTCCCCACCAGCCTCAGGACCACCCAGGACCATTCCGCTTTCCGGAGACTCCTAAAGACCTGGCTGTTCGAGCAGCGATAACCACCCCCTTTGTCCCTAGCGCCTTGAGACCCGCACGGGTGAGTAGCGCGCTTTATAAATGCTAATGATTTGATTTGATTTGATCCAAACTTGTACAGAGAACTTAATGTAAAATGATTCTTGGAAGTGCCAAAAAGTCCAGCCTTAAATCTTGAATTGTACCTGCTCTCATGCAGTACTTGTGGTGAAGCCTGTAAGAATCGAATATTGTGAATAGGTACCTAATCTTTGTATGCTCAGAGCTGTTGGTAAACTATTCTTCTTATTTCCAGTGCACCACATCCACACGAACGCAAAAGGTCTAGGGAGTGCAGAACCTCTTACTCAGTGTTGCAAGGCAGCAGAGCAGGACCGGTGCTGCAAGTCTATTTTTTCTTATTTTGACCCAACCCCCTTCCCCTCGAGAGCAGTGTATGATTTAAGAGTTTAGGGTTCCTTTATTGTGTGCTGCCCTCTCTGGGGATAAGAGGTCCGGCCTTACCTCCACGGTCAGAGCAAGGTGAGTATGTGACATTAGATAATAGTGGAACTTGCATGATTATTATTTGATTTATAAACATGGTGTCTTAAAATTCTTGTCTTAACACAACAAAATCATTGTGTGTAAAGGGATTGTTTTTTTAAAAGACTTTCATGTTGCCAAATTTATTATTAATTTTATTTTTGTAAGATAAAGTTTTTGTGTACAAAGATGAATTTAATTGAGAAAAGCGTTTTGAATAATATATGATTTATTGTTACACATAGGATTCATGTGTGTGGTGCGTATTTTTTTAACAAAGGTCGATTGATATCCAGTGGGGGTCACTAATGTCTTCTGTACTGAAACAGGGAAGGCAGAGTAGACAGCCTGCTACAGCTTTCATATTTGTCTTATTCTCTGTTCACCCATATCCCCTTCATATAGCAGCATGCATGCTGACTTATGTGGAAATCTCCCCTTCAAATCATTGCTATTTCAATTTAACATTTGTTGCGTTCAGTTCATCAAAACCTTTTGTGAAAAATTTCCTAAAATGATATAAGAAGTGTACATAGTACAACACGGGATGATTAAAAAAATACAAATAAAACATGTACACTGTGTATGACAACTGGGAAAAACAAACCATTGAGTATGGCAAAGATGTCTACATGGGCATTGTTTGGAGAGGACATTTGGGGGAAAAGGAGAATGGAAGGGAGGCATCCAGCATTCACTGATGTGGAAGCCATTTTACTTAAAACTTGTCAAGTAATGCTGTAGCCCAACAGGGATGAAGGGACTTCATACTTCATAGAAACAACAACTTGAGAAACTTAAAGAACATCAACACATTAAAACAACAAGGGGCACAGAAAATGTGGTCAACTATTGCAGCACATCCATCCTTGGGGTATGATATAAATCAAGTTGCAATGCTGATGTGAGGGTAGAAATATGTGCCAGATCAGCGGAATACGAGGGGTCAACAGCAACAGGAGGGGCAAGCCAGTGTGGGCTACATTACATCTCTCAAGTGCTGCCTTTTAACAGATCCTGTCCCTCTTTTTAATCTGCAACTAACCATGATACACTGGAACCTCTTTAAGCGAAAAGAGCTTGATCATAGTACAAAGTGTTTAAGAAAATGAAATAATGGATAATTAAATAACAGAGTGAGGGAATCTCGCACTGCTGACATCCGTACTGCACTCTTCATCAGTGGGGTTTGAGGTTTTTTGCCACAGGTGTCCCTGGGCCTGTTCTAATATGGCCCTGCAAACAGGACCAATTAAACCCTTTCTTCATTTGCCTCTCAGACTGGCGAGAATAAACAGTCACAAGGTTCTTGGAGAGGGAGGGTAGAGGTGACTGAGCTCAGCAATCAACTAACAGACCCAATAAAGTTAATTCCTTGCCCAGTACATACCTTTGAAAATAGGACAGTACTTTAATCACGCAGCTGTACCCAATACTACACACTTCAATAGACATAGACAAGTCAGTGATTCTAAGTGCTACCTCTTGGAGGCTTGGAGGAGTAGAGGGAATCAGGCTCAGGTTCAGTTAGATTATGCATAATTCAAAAATGTGCTCAGTCTTTTTATCTTACACCTTCTTGGGATAGGTGCTGTGAGGAAATGTGGTTTATTATATGGTATGGATGATCAGCCTCACTGTGTAATGAACTCAGAAACCCATCTGGGGTCCATTAAGGCTCGTTTGTAAAACCTTAGCTCAACCCTGGGTAGCTGTGGCTTTGCGCAGTCAGGCTTTAACAAAGGAAGTAATGCAAAGCATTAAGAGAAGCATCCAAAGAATAGGCCAGGGCAGAATTTGTAATTTTGCTGGCCGAACCAGAGGTATTTAGTAATTCTGTGTTAATCTTGTAATGCAGAATTACTTATAAATTTCGCCCCTCCGCTGGTTGAATTAATTTGCAATGGTTGTTGTTATTTAAAAATGGACTGGAAGACTGAGCAGGCCCTCTCTGTTTAAAAATCACTGCAGTTTAAAGTTTATCTCCAGTAGTTTTGAAACAGAGAGGAACTGCTCCCTCTTGTGGGCCCTTTTTAGGACAAAACCACTTCAGTGCAACTACATACCCCTCTGCAGTCCTTACATACTCTGCAGTGCATATCCCTTGGCACCCTTACTTTGCTTATTACTGCAGAGTATGTAATGGGCACGAGGGTTATGTACTGCAGTGATCTCTAAACAGGACGGGAAGAGTGAACAGTCCCTCTATGTGTAAAACCCAATGTAGTGGTTCTTAAGCATATAGTGACTGCTCCCTCTTTCCGCCCTGTTTAGAGATGACCACAGTGTTTACTCCTTAGCGCCCTTACATACTCTGAAGTTATCACTGAAGATTATGTAAGAGCTCTGAGGGGTATGCACTGCAGAGTGATATTTAGTGGTTTCTAAAGTTTAGAAACTACTGCGTCCCACTTGGTGGCAGTGCCCCTATATACTCTGCAGTAATCACTACAGACTATGTAAGGGGGCAGATTGTTGATCGTCTGCACTATTTTCTTAGCACAAAATGCTTCCTTGCACCATTTTTGGATGCATGGAGGCATTTTGCACCAAGAAAACAGAACCAAGGGCCAGATGTAGCAAAGGTTTTTACCCATTCTGTGTCTATGGGAAAAAGTGTTCGTACATATGGCCCTAAATCCCCACTCTGCTCCTTTGGCAGATTTGCGGGTTAGGCTCCGACTTTGGTCCGGCAACTCAGCGTGCCAGAATGATCGTTATTGGTGCCCTGGGGGAACAATGGAGGACTGGTACACTGGAAACATGTACTGCTTCCAGGGTCGAGGCGTCCCAGAAGAAGAGCCGGCAGTGAAAGAGAAGAAGGATGATGGACAGCGAAAGAGTGGAGAAGATGCAGGACCCTTGGCAGGACAATTGGAGACGTGCAACAGTGAAGACGCAGGACCTGAGGCAGGAGAACCGGGGACACGCAACGGAGAAGACGCGGGACCTGAGAAGGAGGAAGAAGAGGAGCCCAAGGAAGCCGACGACGAGGAAGAAGGCGTGACGGCATCAGAGGCGGGCTGGAAAGCCAACGGAGGAGGAGTTTGTATCCTACAGCCACACCACACCCATGGAGGAGCATGGCTAGACAAGGTATGGTCTCTTTGGAATAGAAACAAGGGGGTAAAACAGGAGGGGTAGGCAGGTGAGGGAACAGATTGGAGACCAGCTTTATAAGAGGGTCAATTCTGGGTTCCAGAGAAGGGCACCCTTTGAACTCACTCGGGCACGGCAGAACTGCACAGGGTTTTGTTTTCTTTCACCAAAAGAGGTGAGGACCCCCACCTGTCCCTCACAAGCACTTCCCAGGTTCCCTACCCATAACTCCAAGTCTTGTAGCACTTACCTGACCCTGGCTCTTTGTTTTCTCTTGGGCTTCCTCGGAGGTAAACTGGTGAGAGTCGAGAAGGGGATCCAGATTGTACCTTCCTGCCTAATAGAGATGAGAGTAAAAAGAAAAATCAATACACCAATTACGGAGAGGATGCTGATGAGGAGAAATTATAAGGACAGTCTTGGGACACTTTGAGAACATATATACATATATATATATATATATATATATATATATATATATATATATATATATATATATAAACACAACCATTGTTAACCCTCAGCTGCCTGGTTACCCCTTTATTCATGCTACGATCTGCCACAGTGGTGTCAGAAGTGGGATGTGAACGCCCCAGAAGCCCTTATTAGAGATCTCCATGGAAACTGACACTACAGTGGATGACATGATATGACAATTGACGGAGGGACAGAGGCACCTGCAGTTGGCGATGGAGGAGCAAGGGGAAACGGCACAAAGGGATAGGGAACAGTTACAGGAATCCCTAAAGAGCCAGGCAACTGTAACAGCCAACAACCAACTTGTTCATGAAACGGTGATACAAAAGCTAACTAAGACT
The DNA here is from genome assembly GCF_031143425.1 of Pleurodeles waltl. Lineage (NCBI taxonomy): Eukaryota > Metazoa > Chordata > Amphibia > Caudata > Salamandridae > Pleurodeles > Pleurodeles waltl. The sequence goes on along the minus strand of NC_090449.1, from coordinate 477,925,832 downwards.
ATTGTGAGCTCTAAAGTTCACCCTAATGTACCGAGCTCCGTACTACAAAAGTACCAGGCGGATGAAGATCCTGATTCCTTCATTACTATCTTTGAGAGAATAGCTACTTCGGCCACTTGGCCTAAGGAACGATGGAGCTAATATATTGCACCCTTGTTAATGGGAGAGATGCAGACAGCCAACGAGGCTGCCAATCCGGGGGGGGCACTCCCTATGAGGATATAAAAAGGGTAATATTATAACGACTTGGTATGACAGTGAACATTACCGACTGAAATTCCAAAGGGTGAAATGGGGTACTCACAACAATGCAAGGGCACAGTTTTTCAGGATCCAAGACCTCGGCCTCCAGTGGTTAAAACCTGAGGAATCCACCAAGGAAGAATTAGTAAACAGAATCCTGTTAGAACAGTACTTGGAGGCTTTTCCAAGTTCTACCCGGCACTGGATCCGACAACATCTGATTGTAAGAGTGCCTGAGACCACTGAATTAGCCAACACATATCATCGGACGACAGAGAACAGAGGATACCAGCCACATCCTTCTCCCCCACAGTAGTCAGCGGAGAGACACATCTGGGGAGTTTTCGGGTATGTCAGAGGGAAGATCCCACACTCCAAAATGCCTGGGTGCAGGTCATCGAAGAAGTCCCGGACAAGGTAGGAATCTTCTTTATGATCAAAAAGGGGTTACTATACAGAAATGTAAAAACCTCCAATAAATCGAAAACCCAACTGGTAGTGCCTACTCCTTTTAGAACCCAGGTCCTACACCTAGCCCATAGCTAAGTGGGGGGGGGTCCACTATGGTAGGGAAAAAAACAGAGACATACCTTCTCAGTCATTTCTACTGGCCAGGTGTTTATTCTGATATCCAAAGGTCTTGTGCCTACTGCTCCCAATGTCAATTTACCAATACTCCCCAGCTTCCCAAGGCCCCGTTGTTTCCTCTTCCTATATTGAGATCCCGTTCTCCAGAGTTGGTATGGATTTGGTATGTCCATTAGTCACTTCCTCTTGCGGATACCGTTACATATTGGTACTTGTATGTAGGAAAGTGCCACTGCTGGCATGGTTACCCCCCCACTTTTTACCTAGTGTTGATGCCAACTTTGATTGAAAGTGTGCTGGGACCCTGCTAACCTAACCAGGCCACAGCACCAGTGTTCTTTACCAAAAACTGTACCTTTGTTGCCACCATTGGCACAACCCTGGCACAGTTAAGTCCCTTGGAAAAGGGACCCATGGTACCAAGGGTCCTGTGGCCAGGGAAGGACTCTAAGGGCTGCAGCATGTATTATGTCACCCTAGGGGACCCCTCACCAAGCACATGCACCCTCCTTGCCGCTTGTGTGTGCTGGTGAGGAGAAAAAGACAACGTCAACATGGCACCTCTCTCAGGGTGCCATGCCCACAAACCACTGCCTGTGGCATAGGTAGGTCACCCCTCTAGCAGGCCTTACAGCCCTAAAGCAGGGTACACTATACCACAGGTGAGAGCATAGCTGCATGCGCAATATGCCCCTACAGTATCCAAGTCCATTCTTAGGCATTGTGAGTGCAGTGTAGCCATATTAAGAATATGGTCTGGGAGTTTGTCCTTATGAAATCCACAGCTCCTTAATGGCTTCACTGAATACTGGGAAGTTTGGTATCAAACGTCTCAGCACAATAAATCCACACAGATGCCAGTGTGGGATTTATTGAAAAATGCACAGAGGGCATATTAGAGATACCCTCTATATGTTAGCTAAACTGCTAGTGTAGGGCTGACCAGCCTGTGCCAGCCTACCACTTTCAGACAAGTTTCTGACCACATGGGGTGAGTGCCTTTGTGCACTCTGTGGTCAGAAACAAAGCCTGTCCTGGGTGGACGTGCTTCACACCTCCCTCTAGGAGGCTGGTTGGGTTTGTAGTGGGTACCTAAGGTACTTACACGTTATACCAGGTCTAGTGATCCCTTATTAGTGAAATGTAGGCAGTGTTCTAGCAGTTTAGGCTGCCTAGAGGTAGCTGTAGCAGAGCAGCTTAGGCTGAACTAGGAGACATGCAAAACCCCTGCAATACCACTATAGTTACACTGTACTTATACACAATAAAAGACAATACTTATTGTTACTAAAAATAAAGGTACTTTATTTTAGTGACACAAGGCCAAAAATATCTTAGAGGCAATACTACTTCTGGAGGTAAGGATTATACACAATATATACACTAGTAACCAAAATCAGGTAAGTAAATAGTCATAGAATAGTGCAAACAGTAGAAAATACAATAGATTGTAATGAGCCTAGGGGCAACAAAAACCATATACTAAAATAGTGGAATGCGAATGTCGAATTCCCCCCTAGGCAAGTGTGGTGTGTAGAGGGGCGCTAGGAGTGTAGGAAAACACCAAAGGTAAGTAAAGTACCCCACCCCAGAGCCCAGGAAACCAGGAGTAAAGTACAGCAAGTTTCCTCAGGACACACAACAAGTCATGATAAAGGATTTGTCAAGAACCAACAAGACTGCAAGAAACAAACAATGGATTTCTGGACCTGAAGTCAAAGAAAAGTCCAGAAAGGACAGGAGCCCCTTCCAACCTAGAAGAAGGTGCAAAAGTGGATTCTCCGGTCAGAAGAAAAGTACAGAAGAGCACCAAAGAAGATGGCTGCGGGTTCCTGCTTGGCGCAGGAGATGTTCCATGTTGAGTTGTTGGATGCAGGCTGTTTGCGTCGCTGGATTCCGCCAACAAGCCTTGGTTCAAGCAAGTACATGGTTTGCGTAAAAAAGGAGCTTCCTGGACCCAGGAGGGACCTGGGGTCTCAACTCGGACTGAGGAGACAGAGGGGGCTCTCAGCACTTCGGAAAGACCTGAGAAGACCAGGCAGCACCCACGTGAGTCCCAGAACACGGGGACAAAGGAGTTGCAAAGTGTAGTCGTCGCAGCACAACACTAGAAGGTCCCACGCCGCCGGAGAACAGCTCAGGGAGCTCTGCGTCGCAGGATAGAGTGCTGGGGACGTGGGCTACACTTTGCACAAAGGATTCTTGAAAGAAGTGCACAGAAGCCCAAGCAGCTGTAGAAGACACAGTGCAGAGGGGCACTGTCACAGCACGGGGAGGCAAGCTCTGACCTCCACCAAATTTGGACAGCTGCACTTTTGGACTGTCTGGGTCACTTCGGTTCACCACCTGTGTTCCAGGAAGCATGCTTGTCATCTGGAGAGGAATCCCAGAGTACCGGTTGTCGTCACAGAACGGTGCCTGCAGAAGCATGGACATAACTCCATCACTCCACTGGAGATTCCTTCAGTTCTTCTGGTGCAGGGTGAAGACGGGCAGTCCTCAGAGCATGCACACCTTGGAAACTGTTGCAAATGCTGGCTGGAGATGAAGTTGCAGGTCACAGGAGTTGTCCTGGATACTTTGTTGCAGTTACAGCGGGTCCTGGAGCAGTCTGCGGTTGATACAAAGGTCAGAAGCTGAAGCAGAGGATGCAGAGGAGTCCTAGAGGAATCTTGCAAACCGAATCTGAGTTAACACCCAGGGGAGAGACCCTAAATAGCCCTGAGAGGGGGATTTGCTACCTACCCAGGTATGCACGTATCAGGAGGGGTCTGTGATGTCACCTGCTGCCACTGGCCACTGAAAGGTCTCCAGAGGGTCCCCACACCTTGGAATCCAAGATGGCTAATGCCAGGGACACTCTAGAGGAGCTTCGGGCACCACCCCTGGGGTGGTGATGGACAGGGGAGTGGTCACTCCCCTTTCTTTTGTCCAGTTTGGCGCCAGAGCAGGGACTGGGGGTCCCGGAACTGTTGTAGACTGGATTATGCAAGGAGGGCATCGTTTGTGCCCTTCAAAGCATTTCCAGAGGCTCTTGGAGGCTACCCCTCCCATGCTTGTAACACTTATTTCCAATGGAAGAGGGTGTAACACCCCTCTCCTAAAGGAAATGCATTGTTCTGCCTTCCTGGGATTGAGCTGCTCAATCCCTAGGAGGGCAGAAACCTGTCTATGAGGTGGCAGCAGCTGGAGCTGTAGTGGAAACCTCAGAGAGCTGGTTTGGCAGTACTGGGGGTCCATGGTGGAGCCTCCAGGGTGCATAGGATTGCCCCCCCACCAATAGCAGACTTAGATTGGGGACAATTCCATGATCTTGGATACCTCACATGGCCATATTCGGAGTTACCATTGTGAAGCTACATATATGTATTAACATATATGTAGTGCATGCTTATAATGGTGTCCCCGCACTCACGAAGTCCGGGGAATTGGCCCTGGACAACGTGGGGGCACCTTTGCTAGTATAAGGGTGCCCTCACACACAGTAACGTTGCACCTAGCCTTCAGTAAATGGAGGTTAAACATATAGGTGACTTTTAAGTTACTTAAGTGCAGTGAAAATGGCTGTGAAAGAGTGTGTGCACTATTTCACTCAGGCTGCAGTTACAACCCTGATGAAAGGTTTGTATAAGCTCCTTATGTTTGGCAAAAGAAATGCTGCAGCGCATAAGGATCTCCTGGAACCCCAATGCCCTGGGTACCTGGGTACCATATACTAGGGACTTATAAGGGGGGTCCAGTGTGCCAATTAGAATTGAAATATGGAGTCACTAAAGTGTAGTGACAAATTTGGTAAGTAGAGAGAGCATAAGCACTGGAGTTCTGGATAGCAGAACTTCAGTGACACAGTTAAGCATACTGACAACACACATAGGCCACAAACTATGAGCAGTGGGGCCCTGGCTAGCAGGATCCCAGTGAGACAGGCAAACACACTGACAAACAGGCAGAAATTGGGGGTAACATGCCAAGAAAGATGGTACTTTCCTACACTCTCCCTTACAGGAACAACAACACCAGGCGGTGAGCCTCAAAGGCTCAAAGGCTCAAGCCTCAGATTAGAGTGCCCCAGGGCACTCCAGCTAGTGGAGATGCCCGCTCCCCGGACAAAGCCCCACTTTTGGCAGCAGGTTTGGTGGGAAAACTAGGGGAAAAAGGGAGGAGAGACCACCCCAGCCAGGACCACCCCTATGATGTCCAGAGCTGAGGTGACCCACTCCCTGCAAAATCCTCCATCTTGATTTGGAGGACAGGGACCAATACGATTAGGCTTCTGCCCCCCTCCCGAAAGGGAGTGAGCACAAGGAGGGTGTAGCCACCCTCAGGGACAGTAGCCATTGGCTACGCCCTCTGACCCCTAAAATGCCCCTAAATCTAGGATTTAAGGGCCTCCCTGAACCCAGCTCACCAGATTCCTGGTGACCTACAAGAAGAAGAAGGACTGCTTAGCTGAAACCCTCAGCAGAGAAGAAGGAAGACAACAACTGCTTTGGCCCCAACCCTACCAGCCTGTCTCCTGCTTCAAAAAACCTGCAGAAGACCAGCGATGCGTGCAGCGGGACCAGGGACCTCTGCTCAACACCAGAGGACTGCCCTGCGACCAACTCTGAACTCCAGAGGACAGCAGCTCTGTCTAAGAAAAACCTTCAACCAAGGACAGATGCATGAGTCCGACCCCTGTGCACCCCACGCCCATGGCCCGTGCCCAGATGGTCCACCCAGCAAGAGAGGGTCCCCAGGTGATTGTGAGCACGTGCCTACCAAGGGTTGACCTCTCCACCCTTCCACGACAACACCTGTAGAGGGAATCCTGAGGCCCCCCCGACCACAAAGCTCCGGACGAAGATATCCAACCCCTAAAGACACACTGCACCCACAGAACCCAGGCCTTGGAGAAACCAACTCTCTATGCAGCTACATTCCTCAAGTGGCACTCCTCCCTGTCCGGCCAGTGATGTGCCCGAGACACCCCCTGGAACTCGCCTGCAGCCTCTAAGTGACTCCCAGGGTCTCCTCATAGATCAGCATTGGAAGCCTGACGTCCTGTTTGCACCCTGCAACTGGCTGCCCCTGTGCCGCTGAGGGTGTGTGTTTGGTGCCTACTTGGGGCCCCTCCAGTGCTCCTACAATCCTCTCTGGTCTGCCCTCCGAGCTGTGGGTACTTACCTGCAGGCAGGCCTGATTACGAGTACCCTCTGTGTCCATAGGAGCCCACGTTAAAATTGCTCAACTTTGACCTCTGCACCCGGCTGGCCCCGTGTTGCTGGTGGTGGGTGTTAACTTGAACCCCAACCGGTGGACTTCCTAAAACCCAGGGATTGAAACTGTAAGTGTTGTACTTACCTGTAAACAGATCCAACTTTTCTTCTCCCCAGGAACTGTATCTGAAGATTGCAGTGTCCATTTTTAAAACAGATTATTGCCAATATTTAAAAAACGGTATTACTTACCTATTTCAAACAAAGTACTGTTGATACATGTTTCAAATATGAAACTTTTAAGGTACTTACCTGCAACTTGAATCTTGTGGTTCTAAAAATACATTAAGAAAATATATTTTTGATATATCAAAACCATTGGTCTAGAGTTAAATCATTGAGTATGTGCTTCTTCTATTGTCTGTGTGTGTATAACAAATGCTTTGCTGAACCCTCTGATAAGCCTAAATGCTCGGCCACACTACCACAAAGGGGAGCATTAGTATTATCTACTTTAGCCTCTGTTAAGCCTCTGGGGAACCCCTGGACTCTGCGCACACTATGGCCCTCATTACGACCCTGGCGGTCGGTGATAAAGTGGTAGTAATACCGCGAACAGGCTGGCAGTAACTACCGCCAAATTATGACCATGGCGGTGAAATTTCCAAAAGACAGCTAATTTACCACACCGACCGCCAGGGCAGAAACAACAGTCACCATGGCGGTAGCCATCTACAGCCAGGCGGAAGACAAAGTACCGCCCACCATATTTTGCCCTTCAATCTGCCACCTTTTCGGGGGCGGCACCAACGCCATCAAAAGGCTGGTGGAAATAGAGCACAAAAGTCAAAGGACCCACCATTGGAGACACAGGGAAGAACCACGCTGTCGTGGAGCCAGAACTGCAAGTTTTCCCGATGATCTTCTACGTCATGCTCCACCTGGAACACCAATGCCGGCGAAGACGGTGAGTACAGACACCTAGCACACAAGGGAGGGTGGGAGGAAAACGAGAGTGACACATACACGCACAACACACACCCGACACACACACACCATCCACACAACCAGCTGCACAAGAAAAACGATTTGTCCCTGATAATCGGCAGAATAATGCAAGGACAACAGGAATTTACTAAAGTGATTGTAATAAGATCAAAATGAATCAGTCGATGTGGCAATGCAACAGATATGTCCGAATGTACAAAAAAAAGGACACTGCCCAGTCCATAGTTCACAGGGCCACGTGGCCACAGGGCAAAGTCCAAGGCCCCACTCGAGTCCTGCCCCAATACGGAGAGAACACTGCAGGGGCATCAGTTGGCAAATAGGCAGGCACCTCAGGGGGTGGGACGGCACCTCAGCTGGATGCGGAAACAAGACCACTGGTTCTGGAGGGGGCAACATGCCCTGTGCTTGGTCCTGGGGAGTGCAAGGCCACAGTCTCTCAAGTGGATGAATACCCTACTGGTTCTGGAGGGGGCAACATGCCCTGTGCTTGGTCCTGGGGAGTGCAAGGCCACAGTCTCTTGAGTGGGTGACTTGCCCACTGGTTCTGGAGGGGGCAACATGCCCTGTGCTTGGTCCTGAGGAGTGCAAGGCCACAGTCTCTCGAGTGGCTGGCGGTGAGGGCTCTGTGACTGCTGCTGGTGCAGGCTCCTTCCCCTTCTTTGTGGCTGGTGCAGGCTCCTTCGCCTTCTTTGTGGCTGGTGCAGGCTCTTTCCCCTTCTTTGTGGCAGGTGCAGGTTCCTTCCCCTTCTTTGTGACGGGTGCAGGCTCCTTCCCCTTCTTTGTGGCGGGTGCAGGCTCCTTCCCCTTCTTTGTGGTCTGTATAGGCTCCTTCCCCTTCAGTATTTGTGGCCTGGAATCCTTTCCACCACAAGTAGGTGCTGCTAACACTGGGCCCGTGGACTGTTTGGCTGAGGTGCTTGGCTGGGTCCTTGCTACCCTGGCCATAAATGAAGGACGGGGGAGGGGTAGGGAAGGGGTCAATGTGGGAAACGAAAAGCTTTTTAGGGACATTAGGGCGGGAAGAGGGAGGAGTAATGGGAGTGGAGGATGAGGGAGTGGTTGTTGGAGGTGTTTGTCTGCTGAATTTGGGTGCAGGTGTAAGGGCTGTATGCTGTTGTGAGGTGGATGGCTGTTGGGTGTCGGAGTGCTTGCGTTTGTGTAGTTTAGGAAGGGGGGACAGAGGCGGTGGGAGAGTGTGCATGGATGTTGTGGAGGTGTCTGCCAGTGAGATGTGTGTTCTGCTTGGTGTGGTGATGATGCTGGTAGTAATGATGTAGTGCATGCAGGTGTGAGTGTGGACATAACTGGTTGGGAGGTGGGGGAGGAGGAGACAGTGGAAATAGTGGATGTTGTTGTGCCTGCAACTGGATGGTGTTTCTGTGAGTGCCTAGGGGATGAAGTGTGGTGCTTGTGTTTGCCTGTGACACTCTTGGGTGTTGTCTTGTGTGCATGCTCATCTGGCTGTGTCCTTGGGATGGGTTGGGTATGAGGAGAATGGGAAGTGGAATTTGGAGGGAGGACGGTTGAAACAGGGACAATGGCTGCCATCAGAGAGGAGGCCAGAGCCTGGATCGATATCTGTTGGGACGCCAATCCACAGTGAATGCCCTCCAGGAACGCATTAGATTGCTGCATCTGGGCTGCCCCTGGATGGCATTCACAATGGTTGACTACCCTACAGAGATGGATCTCAGGCGGTCAATAGCCTCCTCACTCAGGGCAGAAGGGCTCACTGGAGCAGGGCCTGAGGTGCCTGGGGTGAAGGAGATGCCCACACTCCTGGGTGAGCGGGCACGGGCAACTCGCTGAGGGGCTGCTGGGAGGGCAGTGCTGGTACGGGGGTGGCAGCTGTACCTGCAGCTGGAGTGGTCACAGAGGTGTCTGCCACCACCAGGGAGCTCCCATCAGAGGAGGTATCTGAGTCTGTATTGTCCCCTCCAGTCTCCGCTGTGGTGCTCCACTCCCCCTCCGTCCCACTGGTGACCTCAGCGTCAGTGGACTCTGCCTCCAGGTTCCTGTGGGATGCAGCTCCCTCTGTCACTGGTGCCTCTGCTCCTCCACCAGATGATGCTAAGGCACATAAGGACAGGATGACAAAACAAGAAAGGGGGGAGAGAGACAAAGGATACACTGGGTCAATGACTGCACCAACACCACCGTTGGCGTACACAGCACCCTCACACAAAGGGAACAGGCCTACGCACTATGCATTGCACTACCAGTGAAATGGATACTCAACAAGGAATGAGGAGGGGTACACACCACCAACTGCAGGACACCTGGGACCCACGCAGCCCTGACCAGTAGTGAATGCTAACAAGCTAGGTAAGCAGTATTTCACCTTCAGACCCTTGGGCACCAGAGGACCTACGCTGCTATGTCTGGCCTGGCCTAGGGGGACACACTGACACACAGCCGGATACCACCCGGATACCACCCCTCCAGCCGTGAGCTTCAATGATAGCCACTGTACTCGCCCCCTTGTGGCTGCTGTGATGCCCTCAAGCGCCCAACCAGCTCAGGATAGGCCACCACCAGTATACAGCCAACAGGGAGGTCAGGGTCTGACGGGCACCCCTTCCTCGTTGGGAGGCCATCCCCAGCTGGGCCTCCGCAGCCTTCCGTGCCCAGCAACTCAGGTCCTCCCATCGTTTGCGTCAATGGGTGCTTCGCCTGCCATAGACCCCCAGGGTCCGCACCTCCTTGGTGATGGCACACCATATACCCTTCTTTTGATGGGCGCTGACCTGCAGAGGCAACACAGGAGAACACCATTAGACAAACAGTCCAGCCAGTAACACAAATGGCCAACCATACCCGTTTCCATCACCATTGGCAAACACATAGCCCAGCACACAACCTGTACACCGCCAAGAGGACATACACCCACCCCCCCTTACACAATGCCTTCCCACACAACTCCATGCATTCATGCCACATGCACCGTGCCCACAGTGTACTCACCTGTTGGTTTGGAGGCCCATACAGCAGTCTGTACTGGGGTAGGTACCCATCCACCTGTCGCACCAACTCCTCAGAAGTGAAGGCTGGGGCCCTTTCCCCTGTCACACAGGCCATGGTAGGTTCCAGACACAGGTCACAGCAGCACATGTAGTGTAGGTCCTCTCCTATGGAAGGTCAGGAAACAAGTTATGAATATGATAGAAAATGGCGGTCACGTCCACGGCGGTGCATACCGCCACTGCCGGCGTAGATCACCATTGGCCACTGTACCCCATAGGGCCCAATTATAACCAATAAGGAGTTGCACAGCGGTTCATGACCGCCTACCGCCACGGCGCACAACGTCAGTGGCATTACCTCACTTCCACCTGTCCCTCCACACAGGACAGGTGGACGCCATTTTAGGAGGGGGGGGACAGGCCTATGGATTAATGCTGCGTCAAAGGATAAGTAGGCACATACTTGACAAATTACACTGTCCTATAACTTGTTTGCAAACTGCAGATTGCTGTTGTGGCTCCATTGTTCAGTTTGTGACCGCCTCCTCACTCTTTTGTCCCTTAGATACCTACAGCTGCGGATGAATAGGAAATGGAGACATACCCCCGTGTGCAGAACCCTGGTGGACTTGGCTTCACTGGAGGACAGGCACATAATACTCACCTATAGACTGGACAGAGCCACAATCACAGAGCTGTGTGCCCAATTGGAGCCTGATCTGATATCTGCTATCCGTCAGTGTAGGAGGCTGGCCTGGCTTATAGTGCGTACACCTTTTGCCAGGTCCAGTTATCCCTTATTAGTAGATTAGTAGTGTTCTAGCAGCTTAGGCTGATAGAGGTAGCTATAGCAGAGCAGCTTAGGCTGAACTAGGAGACATGCAAAGCTCCTACTATACCACTTATGTCATATAGGTACTATATCATAAGAAGGACAATACTCAGAGTTACCAAAAATAAAGGTACTTTATTTTAGTTACAATGTGCCAAAAACATCTCAGAGGATATACTCCCTTAGGAGGTAAGTAAAATACACAAAATATGCACACAAACCAAAATCAGGTAAGTAACACAGTCAGAAAGTAGTCCAAACACTGTAGAATACAATAGGATGCAATGGGCCTAGGGGTAACACAAACCATATACTAAGAAAGTGGAATGCGAACCACGAATGAACCCCTAGGCTAGTGTAGTGTGTAGAGGGTCGCTGGGAGTGTAAGAAAACACTAAAGGTGTCCAAGATAACCCACCCCAAGACCCTGGAAAGTAAGAGTAAAGTACTACTATTTCCCCAGAAACACAGTAAAGTCATGATAGAGGATTTTGCAAAGACCACAACAGAATGCAAAGCACTGAAGATGGATTCCTGGACCTGAGGACCTGCAAAGGAATGGGACCAAGTCCAAGAGTCGTGAAAGTGTCCGGGGGGGCAGGGGCCCACTAATCCCCACATGAAGGTGCAAAATGGCTGCCTGCTGATGGAAGGAGCTGAAGATTCTGCAACAATGAAAGATGCTAGGAACTTCTCCTTCATGCAAAAGATGTCCCACGGAGTGCTGGAGGGTGCAGAGTTGTTTCTTTGGCAAAATACCGCAAACAAGCCTTGCTAGCTGTAAGAGTTGCGGTTGAAGAAAAAGGGTGCTCCCCGGGCCCAGGAAGGACCAGGGTGTCGCCACTTGGGAGAGGAGACAGAGGGGGCCCTCAGCAATGTAGAGAGCCCACGCAGAAGCAGGTAGCACCTGCAGAAGTACTTGAACACGGGTTCAAGAGGTCTGAACATGGCGGTCGTCTCAACACTGCAAAAGAGGGTCCCACGACATCGGAGATCAACTCAGGGAGCTGAGCGTCGCAGGACAGAGTGCTGGAGACCTAGCCTTGGCTGCGCATGCAGGATTTTGTGGAAATGTGCACAGAAGCCCTTGTAGCTGCAGTTCATGTGGTGCACAGGATTACTGTCTCAGAGAGGGGAGGTAAGGACGTACCTCCTCCAAATGTGGATAATTGGACCACTGGACAGTCTGGGTCACTTGGGTCCACCACCTGTGTTCCAGGGGCCACGCTCGTCAGGATGAGTGGTGTAGGAAAGTACCATCTTGCCTGGCATGTTACCCCCATTTTTACTGTACATATGTTTGTTTTTGCCTATGTGTCACTGGGATCCTGTTAGTCAGAACCCCAGTGCTCATAAGTTTGTGGCCTGTATCTGTTCCCTGTGCGGTGCCTAACTGTATCACTGAGGCTCTGCTAACCAGAACCTCAGTGTTTATGCTCTCTCTGCTTTTAAAATTGTCACTGCAGGCTAGAGACTAATTTTACCAATTCTCATTGGCACACTGGAACACCCTTATAATTCCCTTGTGTATGGTACCTAGGTACCCAGGGTATTGGGGTTCCAGGAGATCCCTATGGGCTGCAGCATTTATTTTGCCACCCATAGGGAGCTCAGACAATTCTTACACAGGACTGCCACTGCAGCCTGAGTGAAATAACGTCCACGTTATTTCACAGCCACTTTAACCTGCACTTAAGTAACTTATAAGTCATCTATATGTCTAACCCTCACTTGATGAAGGTTAGGTGCAAAGTTACTTAGTGTGTGGGCACCCTGGCACTAGCCAAGGTGTCCCCACATCGTTCAGGGCAAATTCCCCAGACTTTGTGAGTATGGGGAAACCATTACATGCGTGCACTACATATAGGTCACTACCTATATATAGCGTCACAATGGTAACTCTGAACATGGCCATGTAAAATGTCTAGGATCATGGAATTGTCACCACAATACCATTCTGGTATTGGGGGGACACTTCCAGGACCCCCCAGGTCTCTAGCACAGAACCCGGGTACTGCCAAACTAACTTTCTGGGGTCTCCACTGCAGCTGCTGCTGCTGCCAACCCCTCAGACAGGTTTCTGCCATCCTGCCATTCTGGGGTCCAGGCAGCCCTGGCCCAGGAAGGCAGAACAAAGAATTTCCTCTGAGAGAGGGTGTTACACCCTCTCCCTTTGGAAATAGGTGTGAAGGGCTGGGGAGGAGTAGCCTCCCCCAGCCTCTGGAAATGCTTTGATGGGCACAGATGGTGCCCATCTCTGCATAAGCCAGTCTACACCGGTTCAGGGATCACCCATCCCTGCTCTGGTGCGAAACTGCACAAAGGAAAGGGGAGTGACCACTCCCCTGACCAGTACCTCCCAGGGGAGGTGCCCAGAGCTCCTCCAGTGTGTCCCAGACCTCTGCCATCTTGGAAACAGAGGTATTGGGGGCACACTGGACTGCTCTGAGTGGCCAGTGCCAGCAGGTGACGTCAGAGGCTCCTTCTGATAGGCTCTTACCTCTCTTGGTAGCCAATCCTCCTAACCTGGTAGCCAAACCTCTTTTTCTGGCTATTTAGGGTCTCTGCTTTGGGGAATTCTTCAGATAACGAATGCAAGATCTCACCAGAGTTCCTCTGTATCTCCCTCTTCACCTTCTACCAAGGATTGACCGCTGACTGCTCCAGGACGCCTGCAAAACAGCAACAAAGTAGCAAGACGACTACCAGCAACATTGTAGCACCTAATCCTGCCAACTTTCTCTACTGTTTCCTGGTGGTGCATGCTCTGGGGGTAGCCTGCCTTCACCCTTCACCAGAAGCTCCGAAGAAATCTCCCGTGGGTCAATGGAATCTTCCCCCTGCTAATGCAGGAACAAAAAGACTGCATCACTGGTCCTCTGGGACCCCTCTCATCCTGACAAGCGTGGTCCCTGGAACACAGCAACTCAGTCCAAGTGACTCCCACAGTCCAGTGACTCTTCAGTCCAAGTTTGGTGGAGGTAAGTCCTTGCCTCCCCACGCTAGACTGCAAAGCTGTGTACCACATGATTTGCAGCTGCTCCGGCTCCTGTGCAGTCTTCCAGGATTTCCTTCATGCACAGCCTAGCCTGGGTCCCCAGCACTCCGTCCTGCAGTGCACAACCTTCTGAGTTGTCCTCTGATGTCGTGGGACCCCCTTTTGTAACTTTGCGTGGACTCTGGTTCACTCTTCTTCCAAGTGTCTGTTGGGGTACTTCTGCGGGTGCTGCCTGCTTTTGTGAGGGCTCTCTAAGTTGCTGAGCGCCCCCTCTGTCTCCTCCTCCAAAAGGCGACATCCTGGTCCTTCCTGGTCCTCAGCAGCACCCAAAAACCTCTACCGCAACCATTACAGCTAGCAAGGCTTGCTTACGGTCTTTCTGCATGGGAACACCTCTGCAAGCTTCATCGCAACGTGGGACATCCGTCTTCCAAAGTAGAAGTCCCTAGTCCTCTTCTTTCTTGCAGAAATCCAAGCTTCTTCCATCTGGAGGCAGCTTCCTTGCACCTTCATCCGGGGTTTCCTGGGCACCTGCCCCCCCGGACACTGTTGCAACTATTGGACTTGGTCCCCTTGCCTTGCAGGTCCGGAAATCCGTTGTCAGTGTACTGCTGGTGTTTGTTCTTCCTGCGGAATCCCCCTATCACGACTATTGTGCTCTCTGGGGGTAGTAGGTACACTTTACTCCTACTTTTCAGGGTCTTGGGGTGGGGTATTTTTCTAACCCTCACAGTTTTCTTACAGTCCTAGCGACCCTCTACAAGCTCACATAGGTCTGGGGTCCATTCGTGGTTCGCATTCCACTTTTGGAGTATATGGTTTGTGTTGCCCCTATACCTATGTGCTCCTATTGCAACCTATTTTAATTCCACACTGTTTGCATTACTTTTCTTGCTCTTACTTACCTAATTTTGGTTTGTGTACATATAACTTGTGTATAGTACTTACCTTCTTACTGAGGGTACTCACTGAGATACTTTTGGCATATTGGCATAAAAATAAAGTATCTTTATTTTTAGTTACTCTGTGTATTGTGTTTTCTTATGATATTGAGCATATGATATAAGTGGTATAGTAGGAGCTTTGCATGTCTCCTAGTTCAGCCTAAGTTGCTTTGCCATAGCTACCTTCTATCAGTCTAAGCTGCTAGAAACACCTCTTCTACACTAATAAGGGATAACTGGACCTGGCACAAGGTGTAAGTACCTCTGGTACCCACTACAAGCCAGGCCAGCCTCCTACACCCCCGCCAGAATGAACAGGTGTTCAGGAATCATAAGAGTTTCCAGTCCATGAATGTGCAGATGGCGGACCAGTACATCTCCCACGTCAATGCTAAGTATCCTGGGTCGGTGCATGATGCCTTTGTCCTGAGGAATAGCAGCATCCCAAATGTGATGTTCCAACTACGGAGGCACAGGGTGTGGCTAATAGG
Organism: Pleurodeles waltl; assembly: GCF_031143425.1. Taxonomy (NCBI): domain Eukaryota; kingdom Metazoa; phylum Chordata; class Amphibia; order Caudata; family Salamandridae; genus Pleurodeles; species Pleurodeles waltl. The sequence goes on along the minus strand of NC_090449.1, from coordinate 477,910,564 downwards.
TGAGCCCTGGTTCCCATCCGTTATATGTTGGTGTATGCGAATGGTGTTGGCCATATAGGATAGTGTGTGGCTAAATGTTGTCCCTCAATATTTGCAGGTGACTCTGGTTACCCAAACCTATCATGGCTTCTTACCCTTGTGAGGAATGCCTGGACAACGGCAGAAGAACGTTATAATGAGGCACATGGGCGAACCAGAAGGATCATTGAAAGGACCTTTGGCCTCCTGAAGGCCAGGTTCCGGTGCCTCCATCTGACAGGTGAATCCCTGTGCTACTCACCCAAGAAGGTCTGACAAATATTAGTGGCATGCTGCATGTTGCACAACCTGGCCCTCAGACGACATGTACCTTTTCTGCAGGAGGAGGAGACTGGAGATGGCCCTGTGGCAGCAGTGGACCCTGAGGACAGTGAGGATGAGGAGGCAGAGGATGAGGATGTGGACAACAGAACATCTGTGATCCGTCAGTACTTCCAATGACACACAGATGAGACAGTGCAACTTTACATTTAAATTACTTTGGCTGTATTCTGTGTGGCATTGGCATGCTGGTATTTCCCACTTCTTTGCCCACTTACTGTTACCTCTGGGTATTCATTTTACAGATGTTGGTGATTTGACAAATACTCCTGGTGTGATCACAACAGCCAGCTACAGGTCATTAATTCTATGCTCATTCTGTGTACAGTTCATTTGCAACGGTTGTAGCTGTTTCATTCAATACATATTTGAAATACATGATAAACTCGAAGTCGATTTTTATCAAAGGGTGTTTATTGTAGTGCTAATATATAGAGGGGAAAGTGCAATGGGATGGGGTGATGATGGAGGAAAGTCCAGAGTATTGTTCCAGTCTGTTCGTAATACAGGTGCATTTTCCAAGGGGACATAGTAAGGGGACAAGGTGACTAAGTGGGACACAAGGGGGACAATCAGGAGAGTCTAATTTCCTGGCGGTGTTCTTGGCAACTGTCTCTGGCTTCTGTCTGGATCGCAGGGAAAGTTTGCTGGGTGCTTCACCTTCTGCGGGCGAGGGGTGCTGGTGGCCTCTTGGTCCTGTGGCAGGGCCTCCTGGCCACTAGTGGCAGCGGAAGTGGAGGGCTGTCCAAATGACTGGCTAGTGGCAGGGGCCCGCTAATATGACACTGCCTCCCTCATAATGTTGGCCATGTCTGCCAGCACCTCTGCTATGGAGATCAGGGTGTTGCTGATGTCCTGAAAGTCATCCCTGATCCCCTGATACTGTCCCTCCGGCAGCCGCCTGTTCTCCTGCACGTTGTCTAGGATCTGGCCCATCATGTCCTGGGAATGTTGATAGGCTCCCAAGATCACAGAGAGCGCCTCCTGGAGAGTCAGTTCCCTGCTCCTGTCCTCCCCCTGGCACACAGCAGTCCTCCCAGTGTCCCTGGTGGACTGTGCCTCTGGCCGCTGAACCGTGTGCCCACTGCCACTGACCCCAATTCCCTGATTGTCTTGTGTGTGAGGTGTAGCCTGGGATCCCTAAACAGGTGGGCACACTGCTGATTGACGTGTCCTGGGGACAGAGGTTTGGGTACGCTGGGTGGATGCTGTGATGTTGGTTCCTGATGGGTGAGGCTCTGTGGTGGTCTCTGACTGGGCTTTGGTGACCGGCTGTCCAGTGGTCCCTGCTGGGCCAAGTATATTGTCCAGATCCTGAAGACCAGAGTTACTGTCATCACAGTGGGCGTCTTCTGTTGGGGGACTGGATAGTGATGGCACCTCCTCTCCAGTGACATTGGCAGGGGTACTGTGGGTACATAAATGATGTATTATTCTTCATGTGTATGACATATTGTACATCCCTGGCTTCCCCTCTATGGTTGGTGTTGCCCTGCCAGATTTTACTTGTGTATGTTGGTGTATGGTGGGATTGCTCGTTTTCCTATGCTGTGCATGCTATAGAGATGAGTGTCCATGCAGAGCTGTGAGGGGTGTCCATGCATTGGTACAGCATACAGGGCTTGGCATTGGGATTGGTGTGATGTGATGGTGGAGTGTGTGGGATGGAGTGGAGTGATGGGACTGAGGGTGAGGGTATGTGATGGCATACAGGTATGGGGGGTGATAATTGTCGAAAGTTGACTTACCAGAGTCCAGTCCTCCTCCCACTCCGGCCAGGCCCTCAGGATGCAGTATTGCCAAGACTTGCTCCTCCCATGCTGTGAGTTGTGGGGGAGGAGGTGGGGGTCCACCACCAGTCCTCTGCATAGCGAGCTGGTGTCTTGCTGCTATGGAACGTACCTTCCCCCATAGGTCGTTCCACCTTTTCATGATGTTGTCCCTTGTTCTTGGGAGCTGTCCCACGGCGTTGACCCTGTCCACGATTCTCTGCCATAGCTCCATCATCCTGGGTATTGATATTTGCTGCACCTGTGCTCCAAATAGCTGTGGCTCTAACCTGGCGATTTCCTCCACCATGACCCTTAACTCCTCCTCAGTGAAACGAGGGTGCCTTTGTGGTGCCATGGGTGTTGTGTGATGTGTATTGGTGAGGGTGTGTTGGGTAATGTGGTGGGGTCTGTGATGTGGAGTGTGTGAGGGGTGTATGGGTGTGAGTGGTGTGTGGCTCTAATTGTCGCAGTGGTCTTGGTGTCAGTCTGGTGGCTATGATTTGCATTCGTAAGGGGTTGTGGGTAATGGGGGTGTGTGTTTTATAATGGTGTGGGTGTGGTGTGTGTATGGGTGTCAGGTGTATGTTGTTTAAATTGTCCAATGTGGTGTTGTTTTGTCTGTGGGTGTCCAATGTGAGAGCGGCAGTATGTACCGCCAATGGTTTACCGCAGTTGAATGTCCGCTGTGGTGATTCGTGGGTCATATTGTGATGGGCGTTGTTCTGTTGGCGTAGCGGTGTGGGTTTTGGAACCGCCACTTTTGCACTGACCTTTGGTCTGGCGGATTTGTGTATGTGGCTGTATTCTGGCGGATTGGTGTATGTGTGTCATAATATGGAGACCGCAGCGGTAAGTTGGTGGCCGTCAGCGTGGTGGTAAGCGGGATTTACCGCCAGTGTCATAATGAGGGCCAGTGTCTCAATTTGAAATAGTATATACAGAGCCAGCTTTCTACATTGTAGATCACGCAACCCGAAATCCAGAGGCTGTTCCACTGAAGAGCATGACTACTCGACTGGAGGCTCAACCCATGATTGAATTATTTTCTCAATTCAGTTTTCCTGAGAAATTACTGACCGATAAAGGCACTCCCTTCATGTCGAAACTATAGGCCAAATACGTGCCCTGCTAGGTATTAAACAACTGAAGACCTCTGTATATCATCCCCAGACTGATGGGCATGTAGAAAGATACAATCGCACAATTAAAACACTCCTGAAAAAGACCATTAGAGATGGAGGTAGAGATTGGGACAAAACACTACCTCTCATCCTATATGCTATTCGCACTCATACTCAGTCTTCCACTGGCCACAGTCCATTCAAACTGGTCTTTGGATGACAACCTAGGACCCTCTTAGACATGGCTGCGGAGCAGTGGGAAGAGGAGGAGGATGAGGGCAGGAACCTATTGGAATATGCCCATAACCTGAAAGAGAACCTACACTCTTTATGGGTGTACATCAACAGATGGAGACAAGCCAAAGAAGACAAAAACAACATTATAATCAAAACAGCAAACTGTGGGAACTCCAAGTTGGCGACAAGGTACTCATATTGCTCCCCTCCTTAGATAACAAACTCCTTGCGAAGTGGCAGGGTCCCTGTACCGTAACAGAAGGAGTGGCCCCTGTCACGTACAAACTAGCGGTACCTAATGTACGGAAAAGTGAACAGATATACCATATAAATCTATTAAAAGAATGGGAGGAGAAAGAGACACCCATTAGAGGACTTGCACTTGTGTCCTTAGTAACAAGTTATCACTCCCTTGACATACATTTCCCACTAACAGACGTGGAAGGGAATGAACCCTTACCTGATATAAATGATAGTCTGACTGAGGAGCAAAGGACACAAGTAAAACACTTAATAAAACATCATAGGGATCTTTTTTCCACAAACCCAGGGCAGACGCCACTCGCTCAACACCGGATCTATACCAGAGAGGGAAAACATGTACGTTTAAAACCCTATCACATTCCCAAAGCTCATAGAAAAGCAGTAGAAGACAAGATACACAAAATGTTAGAAGGGGATATCATCGAACCCTCCCCAAGTCTGTGGTGTTCCCCGATCGTATTACTCCCAAAGCCAGACAGTTCTATCCGGTTCTGCATAGACTTCAGTCAATTAAATTCCATGTCCACCTTTGACACATATCCCATGCCTAGAGTGGATGAAATGATGGAGCAATTAGGATTGGCAAGGTATCTCACCACCTTAGATCTCACAAAGGGGTATTGGCAAATATCTTAATCCCCAAAAGACAGAGAAAAGACTGCTTCTTCCACCCTGTCTGGTCTTTATCAATTTAAAGTGATGCCTTTTGGGCTACATGGAGCCCCCACTACCTTCCAAAGACTGATAGATAAACTGCTTAGGAACCTTAAAACCCATGCCACCACTTATCTAGGCATTGTCGTCTACAGTCCATCCTGGGGCACACATTTGAAATATCTAGAGGCGTTTCTAGGGACCCACAGGGAATCATAGCTGACTGCAAATCCTAGTAAGTGCTGAGTGGCCCAGGAGACTGTACAATACTTAGGATATAGTATTAGACAGGGCACTATCAGACCCCAAGTGGATAAAACAAAGGCCATTCAAGAAATCCTGTATCCCAGTACCAAAAAGCAGATCCGATCATTACTGGGATTGGTAGGGTACTACCGAAGATTTATACCACACTTTGCTGACAAAGTGGCCCCTCTCACCGATCTCCTGCAAGCCAAAAGCCCCAATAAAATAACAACCCCGAACAAAAGGAAGGATTTGATATTCTCAGCGATATACTCTGTACCAACCAGATTCTATGCTGTCCTGATTTCGCTAAGCCTTTTGTCCTACAGACTGATGCTTTCAAGCTAGGATTAGGTGTGGTTCTACTACAAACGGGTACCCAAAACAAACCCCATCCCTTAGTGTATATAAGCCGTAAGCTATTGCCCGAGAACAGCAGTATCTGATCATAGAAAAGGAATGTCTGAGCATCAAATGGGCGGTCGAAGCTCTGCATTACTACCTGTTGGGTAGATCCTTCACTGTACTCACTGATCACGCCCTTTTGGTATGGCTGTCATGTTATAAAGACACTAATCCCAGGATACTTTGCTGGTTTCTAGCCCTGCAACCCTTTTCCTTTCAGACTCTACACCTCCCAGGGCATCGGCAAGTCACAGCCAACTACCTGTCTCGAGCTCCGGGTCTCTCATAGCCTGATCGGCCATGCCTGGAAGGGGGGGTCATGTGGCGGATTTGCGGGTGAGGCTCTGGCGTGGTCCGGCAACTCAGCGTGCCAGAATGATCGTTATTAGTGCCCTGGGGGAACAATGGAGGGCTGGTACACCAGAAACGAATACTGCTTTCGGGGTCGAGGCGGCCCAGAAGAAGAGCCAGCAGTGAAAGAGAGGAAGGACGACGGACAGCGAGAGACCCGAGGCAGGAGAATTGGAGACGTGCAATGGAGAAGACGCGGGACCTGAGGCAGGAGAATCGGGGGCGCACAATGGAGAAGATGCGGGACCCGAGAAGGAGGAAGAAGAGGAGCCCAAGGAAGCTGATGACGAGGAAGAAGGCATGACAGCATCCGAGGAGGGCTGGAAAGTTGACGGAGGAGGAGTTCGTATCCTACAGCCACGCCATGCTCCTGGAGGAGCGTGGCTAGACAAGGTATGGTCTCTTTGGAATAGATACATGGGGGTTAAACAGGAGGGGGAGGCAGGTGAAGGGAACAGCTTGGATACCAGCTTATAAGAGAGGTGATTCCGGGTTCGGGAGAAGAGCACCCTTTGAAGTCACTCAGGCATGGCAGAACTGCACAGGGTTTTGTTTTCTTTCACATAAAGAGGTGAAGACCCCTGCCTGTCCCTCAGGAGCACTTCGCAGGTTCCCAACCCATAACCCCTAGTCTTGTAGTACTTACCTGACCCTGGCTCCTTGTTTTCTCTCGGTCTTCCTCGGAGGTGAACTGGTGAGAGTCTAGAAAGGGATCCAGGTTGTACCTTCCAGCCTAATAAAAGAGACAAGAGTAAAGAGAAAAATCAATACACCAATTCCGAAGAGAAAGCTGATGAGAAGCACATATATATATATATTAACATACAATGTTTTTTGAAAAGAAACAATTATAGACACTTTATGTTGCATTATGATTTGGTGGTACCATGTTGCTTTAAGAAAATCACTTGTATATAAAGGGGGCAAAAATGGCGGCCCCCACAGGTTGAGAAAGGCGGAGACGCCGAAACGCGTTCCTGTTTGGTTATATTAAACCTTATTTAGCATATTCACGGAGTGCCGGGTGCCTTATTTATCTATAAGGTGTTGTGTTTATGTGAAACGCGGTGGCGCGCGTTGTTCCCAGGCACCATTGGCGGTTAGGCGCGGCAAGGGAATTGCCGTTTTTAAGTGTGTACAGATTGACCTTGCCACCCCCGTAACGGATATCCATCAAGACATATTTCACAAATACGAGACCATCGCACCGTTTCCGACAGTCCACACGGAGTCGGAGGACACCGGAGTCGACGGTCAGGTTTAGCGGTAAGCGAAGTGTTCTTGTTTGTTTTCATTTCTTCCGTATGGAGCCAAGCGCTGAGCATAGACTGAAATTGTCAGAGGTTGCACGGCGCGTGAATGTTGAAAGAAATCAATACCAGTACAAGTGTTTTCAAAGGACTGGCAACATTGTATCCATGTGCACATGGTAAACTGGCGATTTCAAGATACGAGAAGCCGTATAATAGTCACTGGGAAGACGCGAACAGTTTAACCACGATGAATTCAGCGGAAGGCAATTGCTTTTTAACATAAACATTGCACAGCCTGAAGATTAACTTAATTAACTACAGACAAATGGGGGAATCACATTACGGACCCTTTGGCTGTGTTGATAATCAGACGCCTAATAACTGGAAGATTTGAAAAGCTGCACACAATGTTAATGAAGTGACAAAGGTAGCGTAATACCACTGGAAGTCGGCCGTCTCTGTTGTTTTAACGCGCTAGCTAAACATTTACAATAAATTAGCACCAAGTACAGAATTTGGCGCAGTTGGTCTAAATTTTCAACATACACGTACAACGAAAGTGAACGAACATGCAAAAATACGTTGTTTTGTATCAAGCAGTAATTGGAATGAAGTAAGAGTGCAGGATAATTTTGTAGAGTTGGGTCAAGACACTCACAGCATAATTACAAACCTCACTCACACACAAAATAATGGCCAACAAAGCTACAAATGTTTATGAGAACAGAAAATTAAGAGCGCAGTTAGCCTTTGCCAAATGCACCAGCAATGAGACAGATCCAACAACCAGGAGGGACTCCACAGCAGGAAGTACATATATTTATGGCGCATTCAAGGAATTAGAAAGATTGAAAAAGAAAGAATTAAACAAATGGTGGGAATGTGAATCGCTCAATAAGTATTTGGAAGTGGACAGAGTACCCAGAGGGCTAAGGATTTTTATCATGCCTACTTACGATGACCCTAATCCCGATCTTTTAAGAGAATGGGCAGCCCACAATGCCGCAAGTTCTGCAGGAATGATGAGAATAGTAATTAAGTATGCTCAAATAGAGAGAGAGAAAGTTATTGAGCAAATTGATATCGTTACCAAAAGAATTGAAGCATTCTCGGACAAAAAGCTAGTCGAATCCTTGAGCAGTGCCATGGAAGAACGACTGACCAAAATTGAGGAAGAAATCATTTCCAAGAAATCACGTAAATTTAATAGGGACACATTTGATTATGAGACAGGACAAATCTACACATAAGACAATTTGATTTGGAATTGACACAATGGCGTGATAGAGGTTTCATTAGTCAACAAGAGTACAGTTTTCTGAAAGTAGACTTCCCCAGACTTCCTGTATTCTATCTGATACCCAAGATCCATAAAGATGTACACAAACCCCCTGGGAGACCTATAGTGTCTATCAAAGGAAGTTTGTTTGAAACAGTATCACAATACATAGATATATTTTTACAGCCACTAGTTAGAAATTTATCTTCATATTTGCAAGACAGTGGGGATTTTCTTAGGAGGATCTTTGATGTTGGCTGGGAAAATGAATTTTTGTTGATGACACTTGATGTGACAGCATTGTATACAAGTATTCCACATGAGTTAGGAATTCAGGCGGTAGAATACTTTCTGAAAATGAGATCTATCAGTTATTACCATCATAGCAAAATGCTGAGCCAGATGATACGATGGTGTTTACAGCATAATATGTTTTTTTTCAACAATGAGATATTTGAGCAAGTATGCGGTACAGCAATGGGAACATGCTTTGCTCCAAGTTATGCAAACTTATTCATGGGGTGGTGGGAAGAGCAGATACTTAACAACTTCCCACTAGACAAATGGAATGACAACATCATCCTGTGGCTCAGATATATCGATGACATTTTTATAATTTGGAAAGGTGATTATGATACTTCCAACAACTTTATCAAAGAAATAAATGTCAATGATTGTAATCTGAAATTCACTGGTAAAATTGACAAGCATGAGATTGAATTTTTAGATACCAGAGTATTCATCTCAAATAATAAAATTGAGACAACACTGTTCAGGAAGGTTACAGCAGGGAACAGTATTTTACATGCTAGCAGTTTTCATCCACAACCTTTGAAGAACAACATCCCTTTTGGAGAATTTTTGAGAGCCAAGCGGATTTGTAGCATAGAAAACGATTATTCTAAGGCACAAGACAACATGATTGATAGATTAAAACAGAGAGGGTACTCTAGTGAGATATTACAACATAGTGCAGCTAAAGTCAAATCCCGTACCAGAGATCAGTTGTTGTTTGCCACAGAGCATAAAAGTAAAGGTGTGAACAAGATAAGTGATACCCATAGAGACACTGTCAATGTCAGATATATAACCACTTTTAATACAGCACATGAATCCGTGAGAAAGATCTTACAGAAACACTGGCACATGTTAAAAAGTGATCCAGTGATAGGTACAAATTTAAGAAACAGGCCCACAATAACATACAGGAAAGGACCGTCAATGAGAAATGTCCTTGTGAAAAGTGATGTTCGACAAGGGAAGACTTTGCATAGCAGTTGGCTTAATTCTCAAGATGGATTCTTTAAATGTGCTAAATGCAAAGCTTGTAAAAATGGAGAAAACATCAAGAGCATTAGACAAGGTGACAGAATTATTCACACTATAAAAGGCAGATATGACTGCAGAAGTGAATATGTAATCTATATTTTAAAATGCTGTTGTTCTAAAATATACGTTGGAAGCACAAAACTCCAAGCACATAAAAGAATACTGCAACATCTTAGGGCCATAGCCAACAAAGATGATTCGTACCCTGTTGCCAGACATGTACATGAGTCACATGCAGGACGATTGGATAGTATCAAATACAGTGTAATTGACGGCATAAGAAAGGACATCCGCGGAGGTGATAGGGAGAAAAATTTGAGAAAATTAGAATCTAGATACATTTTGTTACCAGACTCAAGAGAACCAGCAGGGTTAAACTCTAGCGAAGAATTATATATCCATTTGTGTTAATTCACGTGGGTCCCCTCCATTGTAACTCACTTCCACTTGGGTATACACTTACTTATTTATTATTATTTTTTCTCCCTTTCAGTAAGGTTTTTCCTCCATATATCTAACTCACCTTTTTACAAATGTAAATAATTACAACATTGATTTAGTTCAAGTTTGGTCATAGCTGATCACAGTTATATCTACAGTGATATCTACAACATAGGGGTTGCAGTTTTCTAATGAATTTGGTAATGAGTTTCCAGTAGGTCTTCATATTTTCTAGGGTTATGTTGTTTAGTTGTGTTTGTGTTTTTTTGTGTTTTGGCTTTGTATAGATTAACGTGTAATTAATCATTCATTGTAATTGACATAATTGATGATTAGTATGATTTTATATTTTTCTTGTTCATTGACATTTTGTTTACAAAAATGGGGTTTATGTAGAAAAAACACCAAAAACGTGATATGGGAAATCTCATTTATAGTCACATACAATGTTTTTTTAAAAGAAATAATGATAGACACTTTATGTTGCATTATGATTTGGTGGTACCATGTTGCTTTAAGAAAATCACTTGTTTATAAAGGGGGAAAAAATGGCGGCCCCCACAGGTTGAGAAAGGCGGAGACGCCGAAACGCGTTCCTGTTTGGTTATATTAAACCTTATTTAGCACATTCACGGAGTGCCGGGTGCCTTATTTATCTATAAGGTGTTGTGTTTATGTGAAACGCGGTGGCGCGCGTTGTTCCCAGGCACCATTGGCGGTTAGGCGCGGCAAGGGAATTGCCGTTTTTAAGTGTGTATATATATATATATATATATATATATATATATATATATATAAATAAAAACAACCATTGTTAACCCTCAGCCGTCTGGTTACCCCGTTATTCAGGCTACGATCCGCCTCAGCCCCATTGCAGAATTCCACAGAATCTCACTGAACTTTAATGTAATTCTGTGGAACCAAATTCTGTTAATCCCAATCGAATAGAAAATAAACTACACAGAAGAAATCTGACACCAATTTACATAAAATAGAGCAATTGTTTTTTTTTTTATAACAACAGCGCAACAAAAGCCTTGCAGAATACAGGACTCATCTCGCAGCATATCATGTTCAGTTCACAGTCATAGAAGAAATCCAAAAGCAGAAGCCCCACATTACTGTAGTTCGACCCACTTCATCTGAACAACAGGCCATGGTAGTCCCACTATTTGTTCCATACTCTGGCATCCCCTGGCCTCATAAATGGTTTCCTCCATCTTGCCACACCAGTCCATGCGGTAATCGAGGTGGTGGCTGGGGAGGTCCAACCATGGGTCATATCCCTTTTTGCTTTTATTGTGCCCAACCCAACCAATATTCTTTCGCCCCTGGTTCCATCCAGATCATCAGGTATAAAAAGGAGGGCGACCCAGGTATCCCTGGCTATAGTCTCACCCACAACAGCAGACAAAACATCAAAAACAGCTTCCCAGTAGACTTGTTTCACAGGACATTGCCAGAAAACATGGAAAAAGTCTCCCACCTGCATCTGTAACATGTTGGAGAAACACAGAGGCCCACCTTCTGTGGCCAGAGAGGGTCATGTAGGCCTGATGTAAATCCTTAAACTGCACATATCAGAGTCTAGCCGAGAGTGACAAGGTCTGATGGTCCATACATGCATCCCTCCGGTCTGCCTCATCCAGTTCCCCCTCACGCCCCTCCCACCTCTTCTTCAAAAGGGGTCAATGATGTGGGTACATGCACTACCAGGGTCTTTCCCCCTTTGTCTCAGTGACCGAGAAGAATCTTATTTTCCAAGGGGCTGTATTCAGGGATGTCTTGAAGGGTGTCATGGTATGTATTTAGTGCATGTCGTAGCTGTAAATAACAATAGAATTGGGAAGTGGGCACGTGAAGCATCATAGTGAATGTGGAGGATGTTATCTAAACCCAGAATAGCCAGCTCTCTTCTATACACTGGGTCATTCCATTCTCTGTGCAGCTATTTATTAATAGGCTGTATTTGGGTGGCCCAGTAGTAAAGGGGCACATCTGCCATAGTGAGGCCACCAATATACGTAGCCCGTGTGCACTTGCTGAAGGATAGCCTGAAAGGGTCACCAGCCCAGATAAACGTGTGGCTCAAAGCCCGCACGGAATTAAGCCAGGCTTGTGGGATATGCAATGGATAATTTTGCAGGATATACAGGAATCTTGGGAGGATCATCATTTTGTAGAAAGCAATCATACCCATAATGTTAAGAGGTAATGTAAGTCCATCGCGAAAGATCTTCCCAAGCTCTGCATAGGACAGGAGCCAAATTTAGGCTCCGCGTCAAGTCCAGCTCCCAAGCAATATGGACCCCTAGATAGTGAAAACGAATCCAATGCACCAGAGTTTGGGATTGACCGATCTCGTGCCACTGGTCACCCTGCAGAGGGACCAAGAGGGACTCACCCCAGTTAACCCAAAGACCCGTAGCTTCCTCAAAAATGTCCAGGATCTAAAGAAGCCTGAGTCACATTTCTGCTGGTCTGGGCAAGAATAAGAGGACGTCATCAGAAGTGATAAACGGTTCTCTGTAGCCAGGCCCAGCCAAAGCCCCAAACCTGAGTGCCACAGCAGACCCACACCGCCAATGGTTCAATGGCAAGTGCAAATAGGAGAGGGGAAAATGGACACCCTTGTCTGGTGTTTCATGAAACCGGGCCTCCAAAAGCACTCCATTAACCCTCACCTGAGCCTGGGTGCCTGTGTACAGTACCCGGACATAAGTCCGAAATCAAAGCCAAGGGTCCACTACCTCGAGCATCTCATCAAGTTAAGGCCAGTCAATTGTATAAAATGCTTTTTCAAAGTTGATTAGCATAACGGCTGCGGGACTACTAAGGGCACTAACACAGGACAATGCTATATGTACTCTGTAGGTGCAGTGTCTAGTACTGCATCAGGGGATGGATCCACGTTGGCCGGGGTAAACTAGAATAGGAATAACTGTCAGCAGACCGTTCGCCAGTAGTTTAGGATAAGGCTTAATTTCACTCTTAATAAGGGAAATGGGTCTGAAGGACGCGCAGGTAGGTTGCTGACTCCCCGGCTTGGGAAGTACCACTGTGGTAACTTGATCTATCTCAGGGGGAAAGTGGCCCTTAGCCACAGCTTCCACATACAATCTAAGGAGGGGCGAAATTATGTCAGGATTGAGTTTATGATAGGCCGTCCGGTCCCGGTGTTTTATCTGGATTAAGCTTTGACAGGCCATCGCCTATTTCCTCCTTGGTGATGTCAGACTCCAAGGCGGCCTCTTATTGTGGAGATATATGGGGCAGGGGGAGCTCGCGCACCAAGTAGAATGATCCCTCGGTGTCCAGGTGTTTACGCCCTCCATAAATAGCTGTATGGTATTTGTTGGAGGTAGCGGCTATTCCCTGAGAATCCTTCACCCATTCCCCGGAGCACACCAGAACAAGGGGTACCACCCTATTTTTGGATTGATAGGTGTCCAGCCAGTGCAATAATTTAATAATTTCTCATCCCATTCATAAACCTTTCGAGTGGTTGCCATCTAACTCAACTCTGATGTCCGATCTATCTTCAGCTGGTGTGTTTCAGACTCGATAAGTGACCCCTGCTCCTTGCGATATTGTAGTGCTATAGATTGCTCAAGCTTTACCCCCCGGCCTCACTTATCGCATTCTGCACCCTTAGGATAGGAGTGAGCTACGCCCCTCATGTAAGCTTTGACCATTTCCAACAAGGTTCCTGTGGAGTCGACCGAGCCTTCATTCACCTTCAGGAAGTCTTTATATTCCTCCTGCAGGAGGTCTGCAAACATGCCCTTCTCCAGGAACTATTCGTTGAGGCGCCAGATCAGGCGACTGCCTCCCGGGGGTCACATTGAACCAAAGCATAACCACTGCATGATCCAATAGCCCCTGTGGCAGAATCTGTGATCCAGTGCTACAAAGCATGTCACTGGCTGGCAAGAACAAATAATCGATATGGGGGAATGAGCCTTGCTCAGATAAAGCATGTGTAAAGCTGAGATCCCTCAGATGCCACACTCGCTACGCATCACTGAGTCCCACTCCCTTCGCCCAGGCTGCCAACACTTGACTATGGCGGGGTATGTCCCTGGGGTCCATGCCAAATGGAGTGCCCCATTATAATGTTAAAGTCGCCCTCTAGAATCATCACTCCCTGCGGAAGCGCGGCATCCAAGTCTCCAAAGACCTTAAGTGTAGTATGATGTAGTGTTGGGTGGATGTAAACGCTTATGAGGTTGTCCTCCATGAGGCCTTTGATAATGATATATCTGCCAGTGGTATCCCTCGTGACCTTGGTCATGGCCATGGACAGGGACTTGTGTAGGAAGATGGCCACCCCTCTAGATCCCCTAGTGTATCCCATATAAAAAAAACAGACATACCCCATGCGGTCGAGGAAGTGACAGTGGATGCCCTGAAGATATGTTTTCCTGCAGGAATACTAATTTGAGGAAGTGCTGTTCAATCAATCAATCAAGAAATTTGTATAGCGCGCTACTCACCCGGAGGGTCTCAAGGCGCTGGGGGAGGGGAGACCGCTACTGCATGAACAGCCAGGTCTTGAGTTGCTTCCTGAAGGAGAGGTGGTCTTGGGTCAGACGGAGGTGGATGGGGAGGGAGTTCCAAGTCTTGGCTGCCAGGTAGGAGAAGGATCTTCCTCCCATGGTGGCTTTCCTAATGCGTGGCACGGCGGCGAGGGCGTGGCTGGTCGATCGTAGTTGGCGGGTGGGAGTGTAGAAGGTCAGGCGGTTGTTGAGGTACCTGGGGCCCAGGTCGTGGAGGGCCTTGTGTGCGTGGGTGAGGAGGTGGAACGTGATTCTCTTGCTGACGGGGAGCCAGTGCAAGTCTCTCAGGTGTCCGGAGATGTGGCTGTGTCGGAGGATGTCGAGGATGAGGCGTGCGGAGGCGTTCTGGATGCGTTGGAGTCTTTTCTGTAGTTTGGCCTTGGTTCCGGTGTAGAGGGTGTTACCGTAGTCCAGTCGGCTGGTGACGAGTGCCTGGGTGACCGTCTTCCTGGTTTCGGTGGGGATCCATCGGAAGATCTTTCGGAGCATGCGTAGGATGTTGAAGCATGATGATGAGACGGAGTTGACTTGTCTGGTCATCGAGAGGGAGGAGTCCAGGATGAAGCCCAGGTTGCGTGCGTGGTCCGTTGGTTTGGGTGCGCTGCCCAGGGCAGGGGGCCCCCAGGAGTCGTCCCAGGCAGAGGGTGATGATCCAAGGATGAGGACTTCCGTCTTGTCTGAGTTCAGTTTCAGGCGGCTGTTCATCATCCACTCGGCTACGTCTTTCATCCCTTCGTGCAGGTTGGTTCTGGCGGTGGCTGGGTCGTTGGTGAGGGAGAGGATCAACTGGGTGTCGTCGGCGTAGGAGATGATGTTGAGGTTGTGATGGCGAGCGATGGCTGCGAGGGGGCTCATGTAGATGTTGAAGAGGGTGGGGCTGAGTGATGATCCTTGTGGTACGCCGCAGAAGACTTCGGTGGCCTCGGATCTGAACGGGGGGAGGCGGACTCTCTGGGTTCTTCCGGCAAGGAACGAGATGATCCACTCTAGTGCCTTCTCTTGGATTCCGATGTTGCTGAGGCGCTGCACTAGGGTGCGGTGGCAGACAGTGTCGAACGCTGCAGAGAGGTCCAGGAGGATGAGGGCCGCTGTTTCCCCGTTGTCGAGCAGGGCTCAGATGTCGTCAGTGGCTGCGATGAGGGCGGTCTCGGTGCTGTGGTTGGCGCGG
This sequence comes from Pleurodeles waltl, assembly GCF_031143425.1. Taxonomy (NCBI): domain Eukaryota; kingdom Metazoa; phylum Chordata; class Amphibia; order Caudata; family Salamandridae; genus Pleurodeles; species Pleurodeles waltl. The sequence goes on along the minus strand of NC_090449.1, from coordinate 477,895,125 downwards.
AAGCCGGACTGTGAGTGGTCGAGGGATCCATTAGTCTCGAGGAAGGCGGCAAGTTGTCTGTTGACGGTCTTTTCGATGACTTTGGCAGGAAACGGGAGGAGCGAGATGGGGCGGTAGTTCTTGAGGTCGGTGGGGTCTGCTGATGGTTTCTTCAGGAGGGCGCTGAGTTCGGCATGCTTCCAGCTCTCCGGGTAGGTGGCGGTGTTGAAGGAGCAGTTGATGATGTCCCGGAGATGGGGTGCGATGACGGAGTCGGCCTTGTTGAAGACGTCGTGGGGGCATGGGTCGGTTGGTGATCCGGAATGGATGGTGTTCATCGTATGGATGGTGTCTTCGGTGCTGACCGGGGCCCAGGCGCGGAGGGTGGTGTTGGGGGGCGTCGGTTTGGTGGTTGGGTGCGTAGTCTGTGCGCCGAAGCTGTTGTGTATGTCGGCGATCTTGCGGTGAAAGAACGAGGCGAGTGAGTCGCAGAGGTCTTGTGAGGGGATGATGTCGTTGTTTCCGGCGCTGGGGTTGGAGAGCTCTTTGACAATGCTGAAGAGTTCCTTGCTGTTCTGTGCGTTGTTGTCTAGTCGTTCTTTGAATGCTGTCTTCTTGGTGGTGTGGATCAGCTGGTGGTGTTTCCGGGAGGCGTCCTTGAGGGCGGTCATGTTGTCTGTAGTTGGGTTTTTTCGCCAGGCTTTTTCGAGGGTGCGGCAGTTCTTCTTGGAGTTCTTGAGGTCGTTGTTGAACCGGGAGGCTTTCTTGCTGTTGGGCCTGACGGGATGGGCTTTCAGAGGTGCGAGGTTGTCAGCGCAGTTGGTGATCCACTGTGTGAGGTTGTTGGCTGCTTGGTTGGGGTCCGCTGAGCTGGCGGGAGGGTTCTGGCTCAGTGATGTGGAGAGCTGGTCGATGGTGATCTTGTTCCAGCTCCTGCGGGGAGCCTGTTGTGGGTGGTGGTGAGTCGTGTTTTTTCTGAAGCTGAAGTGGACGCAGCTGTGGTCTGTCCAGTGGAGTCCGGTGGAGTGGCTGAAGGAGATGTACTTGCTGGAGGAGAAGACTGGGTCAAGCGTGTGTCCGGCGTAGTGGGTGGGGGTGTTCACCAGTTGCTTGAGTCCGAGGTTGGCGAGGTTGTCCAGCAGGGTGGTGGTGTTGTTGTCGTTGTTGTTCTCCAGGTGGAAGTTGAGGTCCCCTAGGAGGATGTAGTCAGCGGAGGGGAGGGCGTGTGGGCTGATGAAGTCTGCGATGTCTTCGCTGAATTGTGTGCGGGGTCCTGGGGGTCTGTAGATGAGGGTGCCTCTGAGTGTGGTCTTGGGGTCGGTGTGAATCTGGAAGTGGAGATGTTCGGCAGCTGTGAGGGTGTCGTCGGAGTTGGTCGTGATGCGGATGGTGTTCTTGTGGACAATGGCGATGCCTCCTCCTGTCTGGTTGACGCGGTCCCCTCCGGGTGATCTTGTATCCGTCTGGGATAGCGATGGCAAAACTGTTGGAGGAACTGGAATATAGGTCCCCTCTTAATACGGTCTAAGAGACGTTAGCATTCCAGGTAAGGACTGTGAGAAATGGGGCCATGATAGTATTGTATTGGGCAATTGGCAGGCAGTGGGGTATTGTGTGGTCTGAAACACCAGAGTTGAGAAGGAGGATGACTACAGAAGAAACCCATTGCAGTGAGGCCGTCGGATAGGTCATCCCGTCCAGCCCCCATCTCACATATAGGCAAGACACAACAAAACAAAACCAACATAATGTAAACAGGTAAAACAACCCCGCCTCCCAACTCCTCCATCCTACACTCCCCACCCAGAAGAAGCGTCTGTTGCCCTTTCCCAACATAGTAAAGAACAAAGAACTATCTTGCTAATGGGGGGGAGATGTAACAGTGCCAGACCAGAGGTCTCCCCGCCTCTCCCATGTGCAATGGAACAATGCCATAGCAGGATACCATGCCAACAGTATCAAATGTGTTTGTGAGCTAATGTGATCCAGAATCGGTATGTAAGCTTGCTGGGTCAAGCCAGGGCCACATTTCGTCTTCCATCTGTTGGTTCTCCAGGTCTCCCTCTGAGTCCAAAGCTGGATCTGGATTGCAGAGGTAAGCTTGGTGTCATCCAAGCTCTTCCGTTTACACTTGATCTTTGGCCTTGTGGTGCCCCAAGCAGCGCCCCAGAAGAGAGTCAAGTCTCCCCAAGGAACAGGCAAGCTCAGACTGAGTGGATCTTGCACAGTAAGCCAAGTCCATGCCTCCTTTGGGGATTCAAAAACAACATTTTGGACTGATGCACCACTCGTAATTTGGCAGGCTACTAGAGCACATATGGAATTTGCATAGCACATAGTTTGATTTTAACTTGGTCAGAGGAGTTGCGTTGGCTTTGTACCATACCAGTATAGTCAGGGAAAATCATGATACGCCCCAAATTAAATGGCAGTTCTTTGACAAGGCTTGCCCCCTTTAAAATGGCATCCCTGTCTTTATAATTCATAAATCTTGCTATGAGGGGTCTCGGAGGTGCCCCAGAAGGAGTTTTTGGGCCAGATAGCAATGCACCCGCTCTACAACAAAGCAGTTGGAAAGGTTAAAGGGGTCTATCCAGAATTGAAGCTACTGCTCCAGGAAGTGTTTGGGTGATTGGCCTTCCACATCCTCCGGGAATCTAATAAAACACAGGTTATTCCACCAAGCCCTGTTTTCGGCATCTTCTGCATGGTCCGGCGAGCTTTTTGCATCTTTATTTAAGTGGGCTACTTCCGATGAAAAGTATTTAACTGTATCCAAGAGGGTAGATATCCGTTTCTTCACTTCAGAGATCCTTTCCACTGTTTGCCCAAGATCTTGGCAGAGAAAGGACCCATCAGTCCCCCCTTCCCCTTTTTTGTCTCCAGTGCTATCCTGGACTTCTGGATAGCTTGCAAAATGAGGGCAGTGGTGTTGCCCGTCCCTGGGGCATCGCCCCAAGTGGCACTCTCCAAGAGTCCTTTCGTCTCAAGTGGGGCTGTGTACGTAACTATTTTGCTTTGCCCCCCTGGACCTCCATTGCAGCCAATGGCCCTCTCAGAAGGCAAAATGCTTGGGACTGCGTGCATTAGGGTACCCCTGTGCAACAGTATATTATAGAGGGAGCTGGACCTCCCCCACAATCATAGGCTGGTCAACAGTCAATAGGGAGGGTGGAAGGACCAACCTGCTTACATCGGGAGGAATTTGTCGAGACGGATCCCCCGAGCAGCTAGCCCCTCCCACCATTACCATGATCTAACATATGCACTGCTATTACTCCCCCTCTGGCCCCCAAGGACTTGCACAGTCCATACTGAGAGGACCCCAGCCACCAGGAGGAGTAATTAAATGCAGAGATTACCAGCTATTGGGTAGACCAATAAAGTCTGGCTGAGGTGGAAGTATGCAGCAATGATTTGGGAGTCACCCCGTCTGCCACGCTCATAAGTGGAGTAAAGAATGGGGCCCCTGTCCTCGGGGCTCAAAGCTGAAATAGTCAAAGTGCATCGAAGACAGTGCCTCCCCACTCTCCAATGCTTCCTGGGCTGTAGGATGTCTCAAGGGGAGGGAGGCGTCCCACCCACCTGTCACAAGGCCAAGCATCAGACCGGGCCCTGAATCACTCAGGAACGTATTGTCTGGTCACAGGGCTGCTGCCAGGCCCCCGATTCAAGATTCCAGGTGCCTCCCGGTTACCCTGCAATAATCAGGGCCCTCACACCAGCCACTTCCACCTGCACGCCCCCCTGAGGCCTACCTCCTGGTTCTGGGGGTAAACATCCCTTGATACTGTCCTCCCTGTTGAAAGGTCTCCTGGGCTGGTGACCTCTGCTCTCACAGCAGGGGTTCACCACCTTGGCCTGGACTCATCAACTCCAAATTGATGTGCAGCCCCCAGGCGGTGTGCCGTCTTAATGTATGCCTATTGCGGTGAAAAAATGTGGCGGACGCTGCTTAGGTGCAAACTTTGAGTGTGGGGGTTCAGTCTCCCAGGCAGTGTTTTGGTAGTTAGTTGCGATCAAGCAATTGTGGCTACCATCTTTCTCTACTAAGGTCAGCCAATTGACTCTTGGAGCTCACTTCTTCTGTCTTGGCCTCAGGGATGACTTTTCCTCGAACAAGGCACCACAGGCAGAGTCCACTCTTTTCTAGCCTAGGAGAAGAATTCAAGTCTTTGGTGCAGCTTCTCTTTGCCAGGGAACAGCAGGGCAGTCCTTCTTCTGTTCACTCTCCAGTACAGGTGTGAGCTGAGGTCTAGATAAAAGGGTGCCACTTTTATGCCCACATCTTGCCCTTAGAGGGTGTGTTGATTACTAGCTAATGGGTTACCAGGTCCACTCCTGCCTGATGACGACTTCTTGCAATCTGTCTTAACAAAACAGGCCCCAAGCTATTAATTAATGTATTTATCACTACACAAAACAGCCAGTCAATCCTGTGTGTAATTATACAATTTTTTTAAATCTCATCATATTCTTTTACTTTGGCTTCTCTAGTACACAAACAACAACCTCAAGCTTAAAACTTAAATCCATATATACACAGCAGTAATAGAACAAAAATCACAATGGGACAAACAACATGGGTTTAGACAATACATTCACAATTCACAATTGCCTATGTGACAGAACAGATAAAACAAACATAAGTTCGAGATTTGCTGGTGGAATTGTCCAGGAAAAAATATCACATAACTATCCATATGTAATGATTTCAGTGTTAGTAAAAATTAATTGATGTCCCAATAAATTAGCTCAGAGGAGGGGAACAATTCAAAGAAAAGCCCAAATTCCTGTGAATATTTTAATTCTTGACTTCGCAGAGCTTATGTCATTTTCCTTTTGGGTTAAACGAAAAGGTCTCTCCCCCGCTCTCGAGCTTAAAATTGCCGATGCATTTCGACCTCTACAGTGTGGAGACCTATTTTAAAGATGTCATCCTCAGGGCTAGGTTCAGTGTTGTCATCTGGACTAACTGTATAAAGAGGTACATATATAGAAAATCAAATTAATGCATTACGAAATTACGTTTGATATGGTTAGTGTGGAAGCATATAAAAGACCACAGTGCCATATTTGTAGGGATGATTGGTGAGTTAGTTATATAGTTAGGAGAGTACCCACATAGACTAAACAACTGTTTTCCCAATGCGGGAAGTGTTTCATGTAGGTCCGAAAAATAGAAGAAAAGCCCTTCTTTGTCTGACATTTAATAATGATGCCAGCCTTTTACGTGTTGAATGTTTTAAGAAAATAGTGAATTGAATCCAGTGGTTGATTTTTTTAAAACCAGAGTGCGTTGCACCGACATACGTGTGTAAAAGGGGAATTTTCATATCTGCTTGCATGTGCTGTCTGCAAGCATCCCTTTTGTATTACTTCAATGAAAAGATTCTTAAAAAGAACAAAAGGGAACAGATGCGGTACATGTTTATTTGATTAGCCGATGAATTAGTCCATAATAGTAACTTGGGATACATGCAGCAAAGGAATACCTTTCTGTTATGTTGCTGTGGTACTATTACGAGTTGGCCGATATCTTCCCCTGTTTCGCATGACGATGTGCTACAGTGGGTGGCCACACTTTGTTTTGTGCTCAGTGGTGCTGTAGAACACCAAGGTAGTCACTAGCTTCTTGTCTGGAGATTAGCGGCTCACTTGGTCCACGTCTATTTCTCTGATACAACGTCGATGTCCTCTGCGTTACACTCATACAGGTTGCTTAGGAAATGTAGTCTTAGGTTGTATGATTCAAGGAGTGGGGTGACTACAAATTTTTCTGGCTTTGCGATGAGAATTTTAGATTGTGTTAAGGACTCGGACGCAAGGATTATGCTTCAGAATCTTTACTAGTCAATTAAACAGCAGCGAATTAGAAAACAGTAAAAACAGTAAACACACTATAAACAAAGAAGCTTTGAATCACGCCTGTATCTTATCCCACCAATGGTAGCCCGGTATAGCCTACAAAATAGAGAAGCACCATCTTGACTTCCTCTTTCTTTCCAAAGGCAGTCCATAACACTGATCCTGAAGAAGAGGGAAATCCAACAAGAAGTCCCAGAACGAGTTCAATTCCAACCGAACCAACTGAAACAAACTCCTGCTATCAAATTCAGATAATAGAAGACCCATGAGGCTTCAGGTCTGTTTAGAATCAGTTCCTAAAAAAAAAAAAAGAAAGTACGAATCCTATCTAAGCCCCAAAAGGCTAATCAAGGGAGGGCAATATACAGGTTAACACATCAATGCAGTGCAAGCACTAATGGAATCTAACAGATTACTTGTCCTAATGGATGGGATAATCCTCTCCTCCGTGTCCTTAATAGAATCTAAAATTCTTGTCGCTAAGCTAGACAATTTTATATTCTATGTCAGAAGTGGACTGTCCGATTATGCTGGTTCAAAGCTGATAAACAACCAAAGAAGAAACATGCACAATAGGTTTAGAATAAAACATTTTGAAAATGGAATCATTCGACCAATTGGCCGCACAAAGGATATCTTCCAACCTAGAACCCAAAATAAAAGCTTTTGAAGCCATGGCTCCCCTGGTGGAATGTGCACCACATACAAATACATCAATGCCCACTTCAGACATGACTCAACGTGCCAAGGTCGCAGCTGACACCGGACAAAAGGGTTTTTGAATCGCAACAAGAAGAGGTCCTAAGGGATCACTCCTATGGCTAGCCGTACGTTCTTCATACACCTTTAAACAATTCACAACACGTAGCTTTTCATTGTGTGGAAATGCAGGATAATCAATAGATGTAGACATACATTTGATCTGTCTGGAAATGAGAAAAATAACACCTGTAGATGAAAACAACCTACCTGCAACATCCAAAGCCCTCATATCCAATACTCTGCAACATGATATTAAGCACAGTAACATGGTCAATTTCGCTGACAGTTGTTTCATTGATGGCAAATAATTGTTAGCCCAGGCATTCAAGAAAGACAATACAACATTCACATCCCACAACTGGGAATAGCATGGTTTAGGTGGATTGGGCACTCTAATCCCTATAGGCAATTTACACAGCAGCGGATGTGCACCCACATGTTTACCATCTTTCCATTCATGTCCGGCAGCAATAGCTGACCTGAAATTGTTTACTGACCTGTAACACAATCCAGATTCGGCTCACTCAGACAGAAAATTTACAACATTTTTGAGTTCGGATCCCACAAGATCCACCTCCCTTCGAAGGCACAAACCCACCCATTTCCTCCATGCCAAAGAATATCTCTTGTGGGTGGATGGAGCCCAAGCCTGGTGTATACAGTAAATGCGGCAGCTGAAGATGAAATGCCTTCCAGTTCGCTGTGTCTCCCGATATTTTCCATGCCATAAGGGTCAGTTGACCCTGCAATAGTAGAGGGTGAGGGGATTCCACTGGGTGCAAGAGGAGTTGAGGAAAGATGGGAAGAAGGATGGGAAGGTCTATGGACAACTCCAGAAGGGAGGGAAACCATGGTTGACTCTTCCACACTGGAGTGATAAGAATCAAGGACGCAGATTGACGGCTGGTTTGTGCCGCAACCCTTGGGATCATGGCGAAGAGATGAAAGGCGTAGTTCAACTGACCCGACCAATCCTGCAGAAAAGCATACGTTGCTAGGGCCACCGGATCCGGTCTCCAACTGTAAAATCTCGGAAGTTGGTAGTTGAGACAAGATGCAAAAAAGTCTATGTGACAAGGGCCTAGAAAAGACATGATCTTCAGGAAGGCAGACAGATAGAGCTTCCAAACACTAGAGTCCATCAGGAACCACGAGTTCCAGTCTGCCACCAGATTGTCCTTCCCCTGAAAGAGTTCTGCTGCAGCCATAATCTTCTGTGAAAGGCAAAAGTGGCAGAACTCCTTTGCAATGTTCTCCAATAGGTGTCACTTGTTCCCTCCTAGATGGTTGATGTATTGAACTGCGGACACATTGTCCATCTTCAATAGAATGCAACAGTTGCTCCTGATAGGGGAGAGAGACGTGATGGCAAAGGAGCCTGCCAACAGTTCCAGGCAGTTTATGTGGAGACGTAACCCTTCGGACGACCACCAACCTCCTGTTGAAAACTCTCTGCATCTCACTCCCCAGCCCCAACAGCTGTCATCGGATTCTAGCACAACTTCCGGAGTGGCTCCAAAGATGGCTCTGCCATTCCAGGCTTCCATGTGCAGAAGCCACCAGCGGAGCTCCTCCTGGGCTTCGACTGACAAGGGAATCAGGTGATTGTAAGTGAGTCCCCATTGCAGATAGTGAGTCTTTAATCTCTGTGGAGCTCTGTAATGCAGTGGTCCCGGAAAAACCACCTTAATTGAGGAAACAAGTAACCCCACAGTGCTGGCCAGGGAACTCAAAGAATCCATCTGTTTCAACAGTGTTGTTTTCAACTCTCTCTTGATCATCTTTATTTTCTGCAATGGAAGCAGCAGTTGGGCCTTAATGGAGTCCCCCTGAAACCCTATGGAATCCAGTTGCTGGGAAAGGATCATGGAAGATTTTTCAAGATTGATCACAAATCCAAGTTCTTTCAAAAGAGAGACCGTCCAACCCAGGTGAGTTAGAAGAAGAGCTTTCTCTTGTGCTAATACAATCATATCATCGAAGTATATGATCATGCGCACTCCTCTCAGTGAAGGTGTTCGACCACAGGTTTTAGAAGTTTGGTAAAAACCCACGGGGCTGATGATAGGCCAAATGGAAGTGTCAGGTATTTGTACCATTTGTCCCTCAAATGGAATTTCAGATATGTCCTGTGGGAGGGAGAAATGGGAACCGACAGATAAGCGTCCTTGAGATCAAGACGGACCATCCAGTCTCTCTCACTTGAAGATCGCTCAAAAGGTGGATACCTTCCATCTTGAAATGGTGGTAAACCATAAAGGTGTTGAAATTCCTGAGGTTGAGGACCAATCACTGACCACCTCCTTTCTTCTGCACTAGAAATACATTGGTGCAGAAGCCCTCTGGGTGTAATTTCGCAATCAATAAAAAACCTGTCTTGTTGGGAAAAATGGAGAGGGTGTGGAGGACTTGGTTGAAAAGGTATAGCTGTTAACTTAACTCTGTGAAATAACCTTGTGAAGTGTTTAACACCCATACATCTGAGGAAATCTTGTCCAAGTTGTGAACAAAATGTTTTAACCTGCCTGCCAATGGATGAGAAGGAACAGAAGGTTCATTACCTGCGGAGGGAGTTGTCAATCGCTCTGTAACCCCTGTTGGAGCCACGGAAGCTGCAGCCACATGCACCTCTTTCTTTGATGGGGTAAAAACCTGCTTGTCCTGGATCTTGGGAATATCCCCTGCGTCTTGGGTAGATGGCTCTTAGAGGACCCTCTTGGTAACCACTGCCAGTCGACTGTCCTTGAAATCAACCGGCCCTTCCAAAAAGGGGTTTGAACATTTTTTTGAGAGATGATCATGACTTAACCAATTACATGAAAGTGCTTACGCATTTTGTAATGTCTTTGACAAATCGATCACGAAACCACTGCCCCTCTGTAAGGAGTCCCACCTCAGCTGCCGCTAGATCAACAAGCTGAGATCAATTCATAATAAAACAGATTTTCGGCGTTCAGAAGCAAGGGCACAGTTTGCATTGCCCATGAAGCAGATGGCCCATTAGGTCTATCTGGCAAGAACATCCGGATGAATGGGCGCCCTTGCTCTTTGGCTTGAAGGGCCAATTCCAAAATCTTTGCAAAAGGACCTGACACATCAAGGACTTCATCTTGTCACACCCTTAGGGCTCTGTCTATACCTTTCTTTGGATCCTTGTTGTATTTTTTCAGGAAAGTCAACATGGTGGCGTCAATTTCTGGAGTGACGGCTGTCTTATGAGGTAGGACATTCAGACTCTAATCTGGATCTTACCTCCTTCTCGAAGCTTTTTCTAATACGCGATTGCATATACTTTGCGACTGCTGGGGCAGAAGACCAGTCAGAGAACCTGGGGTGAACAATCTCTGAGGGTTCAAAATTAAAGGGGGAAGGGGTGGATGGAGAAAGGGAATGTTTGCACTTTTTAGAACATTTACGGGCTTTGCGAGATTCCTGTAAAGAAGAGAAGGTATAAGAGTCAGAGCCCATGGGAGGGGGGTAGGAAGGGGAAATGGATGAAGTAGGGGCAGCATAAGTATGTTCAGGAAGGGTTGTTTGGGACAGTTTGGGCAGAGTGCTGGAATGGGGCCATGATTGGTCAGAAGAAGGGAGAGAGGGAGTGAGAGAGGGGTCTCCGGGGGGGGGGGGGGGGGAGGTGGAGCTACAGGTCAGGATAGCTCATCCAAACGTTTGGCTAAAGATTTCAGAGGAGGGTGCTTTGTCTACAAATTTTTGGATCCCGGAGTCAATAACTTGTTCCATCCAGGGGCCATAGTAATAGTCCTCATCTTCATAAGGGCCATACATCGTTAGGTACTGCTCGTATGTCTCGTAATCAGACATGCTCAATGTCAATCTACCACAGTCTATAGGTCCCCAGAGGGAAGCAAGGGTCTTCTAGATATAAATCAGGGTAAACAAAGGGGGAAAGGGTTAAAATACAGAGACCCAGATCTAATTATTGCAGCCCCAGGCTTCAATAGGCCTGAAATGTCGGTGGGAGTCAAAGCTGGTAACCGGCAGAATTGAAAAGTTCCCAAAATTATTGTGGTGAATTGAAGCTTTTTCTAATACGCGATTGCATATACTTTGCGACTGCTGGGGCAGAAGACCAGTCAGAGAACCTGGGGTGAACAATCTCTGAGGGTTCGAAATTAAAGGAGAAAGGGGTGGACGGAGAAAGGGAATGTTTGCACTTTTTAGAACGTTTATGGGCTTTACGAGATTCCTGTGAAGAAGAGAAGGTATAAGAGTCAGAGCCCGTGGGAGGGGGGTAGGAAGGGGAAATGGATGATGTAGGGGCAGCATAAGTATGTTCAGGAAGCATTGTTTGGGACTGTTTGGGCAGAGAGCTGGAATGGGGCCATGATTGGTCAGAAGAAGGGAGGGAGGGAGTGAGAGAGAGGTCTCCGGGGGGGGGGGGGGGGGGGAGGTGGAGCTACAGGTCAGGATAGCTCATCCAAACTTTTGGCTAAAGATTTCAGAGGAGGGTGCTTTGTCTACAGATTTTTGGATCCCAGAGTCAATAACTTGTTCCACCCAGGGGCCATAGTAATAGTCCTCATCTTCATAAGGGCCATACATCGTTAGGTACTGCTCGTATGTCTCGTAATCAGACATGCTCAATGTCAATCTACCACAGTCTATAGGTCCCCAGAGGGAAGCAAGGGTCTTCTAGATATAAATCAGGGTAAACGAGGGGGGAAAGGGTTAAAATACAGAGACCCAGATCTAATTATTGCAGCCCCAGCCTTCAATAGGCCTGAGATGTCGGTGGGAGTCAAACCTGGTAACCGGCAGAATTGAAAAGTTCCCAAAATTTATTGTGGTGAATTGAAAACTGACTGATTTACAAAAATGCCCCTTTTGTAGAGGAAAAACTGCTCACTGCTGCTATAATGTGCCTGAAATAAACTTCCCCTGTTATTGCAGCCTGGGGACAGGTGTCTCCAGCATGTTGTGTGAGGTTAGTCGAGTGCAAAAGAGCGTCTTGGTTGCCCCTCAGAGAAACCAATGCGCGTAGCCCAATTGGACTACGCTGCGCGGCTTCGCTCCCAGGCCGGGCTGTTCTTACAGCAGCAGCGTAACAAGCGTAGGAAAAGGGAGGGGAGAGGTGAAAGCGGATTAGGACCACAGGGAAAGGAAAAGAAATCCCAGGACCGGCGGCACTAAGAGGGAAAATAATTAAATAATGAGTAAAAGGAGGAGAATAGGCGCAACACGCAGCTTAACTGAGAAGGAAAAAATGCTGAACGAAGCGGTCATGGCTTATGTGCGGCGCGCCGCGTTGAGCTTGTGAAAACTAATGAGCATAACAAGCATAAAACACTAATGATTTACTGTAAAGACAAAGACAAATTAGAGAGCCACTCATCTTGACTGCGGAGTAGCAAAGAAAGAAGAAGTCAAGATGGTGCATCTCTATTTTGTAGGCTATACTGGGCTATCGTTGGTGGGTTAAGATAGAGGTGTGGGTCTGTTGTGTAGCCATTTTAGTTATACCCCATGCATGTTATTTTAACATACTAGGCCTGCCGCTGTGCACTTTAACCTAGATATATTTTATTCAGCTTTGGTTTATTATTGTTACAATAGCCACTTTTACGGTCTTGTTTTATTTCGCTCTATCTAACTGTTTTTGCCTCGGCCAGCTCTCTGTTCTCAAACAAGACATTCTTGCTTACTGTATGCTTCTTCCAAAGCTGCAGCAAGATAGGTTGCTGGTGAACGTGGTATGGTTTGGCCTCTGACATTCATAGAAAACACACATCCTTATGAAGGGACATTTTCTCAGAACATCAGCTCTTTTTTTATACTAAAACACTTCCCTGTCCCTTACACGTTAGAGGGAGATTTCAGCCAGAGTACCCCAACTGTATGCTGATTGCCGAATGCTTCACTACAGCTGCTAATGCAGATTTCAGGCCTTTGCTCAGGTATGGGGGTTGATGTCTTCCCAGGGGAACCTGAAGGGCAGAATTAGAGCCTAACACACTGTGCTCTATTATAGCTTGGATAGGAATTAGCATATTGATTCTAGTAACAATATGGTAGCGTTATTCCTGTGCTTTACTCTCCTAGTCACTATTTTAATCCTATTATGTTGTATCGTCCTGGTTATTGCAAATCACTCTTTGCTATCTAAGATGCAGTTGCTTCATTAAAATCTTATTGAAACATATACTGCCTCTGTTTGTCATTTTGTATATGAGACTAATGTAACTGAGAGAAACGGATGAGACATGAGTGTCCAGGCCTTCCCTGAGAAAATATTTATGTCATGCGCCCGGCTGCCTAATCATCCCTGCCTTTGGGTAGAGATGACACCCTGCTAGTTACCCGGAGCAAAACCCAAATTGGAGTGACAGGTGTCACCTGCAGTGGGTCAGACTCAGTCTCCCACACCGCAGGTGATTCTGCCACTCGAAACTCAGTAGTCTCATTAGAATAATGAGAGCCTACGAGACAGTTCAAAGCCTCTTGGTTTATAGTGTGTTTACTGTTTTTACTGTTTTCTAATTGGCTGCTGTTCAATTGAGTAGTAAAGATTAAGAAGTATAACCGGAGCCTCCGGTCCCGACATAGAATCGTTTATTACACATTGATATGATAATGCACAGGTCTGCTCCATGTAAAGCACTCATGGTCATGATGGGAAACATAGTCTGAGTGTTGTATACTTCAAGAAGTGTGGCGGCTCATGTTATCTGCAGCAATATACTTAGTAACGCATGGGTCTGCTCTGAGTTGGGAACTTGTGGGCATGATGGGAAATGTTGTTTCTACACTTGCAGCAGCTCGCTTAGTCCACATTAATGTCTCTGTATTGAGCACACCAAGGCATGTAGTTTTCCCATGTCTGTTTAAGGGGAAACAATATTACAATACTACTTTGAATGTTTTTTATTACTCCAGTCCACATTAAACCACCCTACCCCAGGTCAATCCACCACACTCCAAGCCACCTTAATCTACCTCACTCCAATCCAGTCCACCCCTCTCCAAATAATCCACCCCATACCAATCCAATCCACCCCACTCCAATACGATCTGCCTCACTCCAATCCACCTCAGTCCACTCTACTACAATCCACCCCACTCCATTTCACCCAACCCATCACCCCACTCCAATCCAGCCCACCCCAATCCAACACACCCCACTTCAATCTAATTCACTGCAATCCAATCCATCCCATGGCAGCCCACCACACTCCAATCCAATCATACCCACTCCACCCCACCGCACTCCAATCCAACACAATCTACTCCAATCCACCCCACTCTATTCCAATCCAATCCATCCTTTCCCAGTTTAGTACACCCCACTCTAGTCCATTCCATCCAGCCCACCCCACCCCATTACAACCCATTCCATCTCACTCCAATCCAATCCACCCCACTCCAATCCAGTGAATCCAATCCACCCACTCTGGTCCAATCAAATCCACCCGACCCCAGCCCCATCACTCCAATCCAAACCACCCACCCCAATCCAGTCTAACCCACCCCACTCTAATTCACACCAATCCAATCCACCTCACACCATTTTAATCCATCCCACTCCAATCCAATCTACCCCACACCAATAAATCCCATTCTATCCTAATCCAATCCACTCTACTCCAATCCATTCCGCCCCAGTACCTCAATCCAGTCCACCCCATCTTCTCAATCCAGACCACCCCACCCAACTCTACTCTATGAAACTCTTTGCCACTGATTCCTCTACTCTACCACTCCACTCAACTAACGTTTAGCCATGCTGGACAGCAGCCACACTGGTGTACAACATGGTAAAACACATTGTCAAAGCCAATAGCTCTTGTCTAGGAGACCTATTGACTTTGCCAATGCTTGTTTTACTTTTTTTTTTTTAGCTGTGCTGCAAAGCATCGGGAAGCTGTGCAGCAAACCAAAAAACGATTCGCAAACCGAAAGTGCCCCAAAAGCAAGACCGATTGACTTGGCCAATGCTTGTTTTCTTTCCATCACTAGCATGGTTTCCCTCTCTATTTACTTCTCCTCCTGTTGAGTTTATCTCCCTAGCTTCTTGCACTCGTTTTTTTTCTTTTCCCTTCTTAGTTTGCATATTTATATTTCAGTATCCGAATTTGTAAGCCTGGCTTGAGGCTGTAGGTGCATGATGTGTAGTCGAAGTTGAGGGCAACCTAAAGAGCTTCCAGAGCAGTTTTTCCCAACCTGTGGCCTGGCGCCTCCACGGGGGTCTGCAGAGCCTTTTCAGGAGGCCCACGACTGCATCAAGAATTAAATAATATTGACAGGTTAATAAAGTGTACATAAACAAAGTAGCTAAATGTACAATTGAAAATTTTAAAACATACTATAAATTTAAATGATTTTGAAATTGGAGGCTAAAAATTTAATTAGTGTCCTCAGATTGCTTCATGGGAGCAGTGCTGGTCTATCAAACTGAATTTGGTATGGATTATGTGTGCCTTCAATTGAATTTAGAAAAACCCTAAAATTCCTATTAAAATGTTATTTTATATTTATATTTGCTTGCAAATTAAATGTGTTATAATGTGTGTATGTGTTTGAAAAATGGTTGTTTAGGTATTTTTCGTTATTTTACGGTTGTAATCATTGCCGGCTTCCAGTAACGGGGGGGATTCAGTGATGGTCCAGTAAAGAGAAAGCGGGGGTCCACAGAAGGCACAAGTTTGAGAACCATCCGTCCAGAGTAAATGCAGAGATAATAATATCCTGGATGAAGGACCCGAATATGAAAGTCAAAGGCATATCTCAAAGGCAGCTGTAACTGTACTCGGAGAGCTGCTGCTTCTGTCTGCTGCTGCCAAAGCAAAGCACTCCTTAAGTGGGCGGGCCTACAAGAAGACCCGTCCAAGCTGTCCAATAGGGCAGAGGTCTGAAGAAAGCCGAAGACTAGGAGATGCACGTTTTCCTGGGATACCAAAACATTATACAGCACAAGAAACCTAAAACGCTCCACTGAGCTACTGCAGGACCCGTACGGAGCAGAGTGAGCTGCAAGAGAGGGCGGTAGAGTACACACAGACTTTTAGTGATTTGACAAGCCGAGCTCCCTAGAACCAAAAATATTAACGCTGCTAATACAGTAGAGCCCCGAAGATCCGCAGCGACCCCGGAAGTCAAACAATTCTGCGCCGAGTCCAGGAGTTCCATAAGGCCTTGAAGAACTGCAGAACCCGGAGGAGACTGAACAATTGAACCCGCGATTGCGCCACTACACCTACGTGTACAATCCGCCAGGCACAGCTAGAGGTCGGGGCGGCACTGAAGGTGAGATGGGGTCCTGGGCAGCAGCGATGGGGCACACTTTGTTGCTGGTGAGCGGAGCGGCGTGACTGGACAGCATGAGACAAAGGGTTGCGAATGTCGGAGGCCGATTGTTGTGAGCAAGAAAGATGTGTTTACCACGGGTGGACAGATATGGTCGCCGATAGGCCTGGGTGCTGACTTATCTTCGATCAGTGGTCTGTGCTTATTTATCACTTATAGGAATGCAGTATGCCAGAGGGTAAGAGTGATAAGGCGGTTCTTGTTTACAAGTTGTGGGCATGGGTGGTACTAGTTTACCAGGGATGGCTGTCAGACAAGGGGCACCGGAGGGCGTTAGCGATGTGCTTGGGCATTGCCAGAAATGACGTCACAAAGCTTGTTTATACTAATTGGGTAGTGACTCCCAGTGGCAGCGCTGCTCTCCTCCCGAAAGGCATTTTACTGTGCTCAGTCCACAGATCTTGGTCACTTAACACCCTGCACTTCTCGTGTGGACAGCTGACGAGGACATGTTTGCATAAATAGGACAGTCTTTACAGGGGTTTTGCCTATTCGCCCTTCTACTTAGCTTTTTGTCGCCTGTCTCTTCTTTCAGCCTAC
Organism: Pleurodeles waltl; assembly: GCF_031143425.1. Lineage (NCBI taxonomy): Eukaryota > Metazoa > Chordata > Amphibia > Caudata > Salamandridae > Pleurodeles > Pleurodeles waltl. The sequence goes on along the minus strand of NC_090449.1, from coordinate 477,878,655 downwards.
ATGTCCTTTCTTTCGGACAGAAACTACAGTTTCAATGCTGCCTAAAGTGCCTGCTTCCTTTATCTCCCCGCCTTACCCCTGTCTGCATTTAACGCTTGGGCCGATGTTTACATATAGTATTTCTGCCTCTGTACCTGCCTTCATCCACTCTCTAGCGCAGTGCTGGTTGGCTGTATTTTACCACTGGGCCACTGCTGGATGTTATGCTGGTCTCTCATTTTAGCGCTTGTACTAATTATGGTGTCTGTCTCTACACAACACATGGCTCAATTCTGTCCCCCAGAACCACACTGCCCACATGGCTCAATTCTGTCCCCCAGAACCGTACTGCCTTTAATGTATTTTCCCATCCCTGGGCGAACAGTGCCTTTAGTCTCTGTAGGTCGCCTCTGATGACTACTTCAGGTAGTGTTCCTTCTGTACATAGACCCGTCTCTATTAAAACGGGTACTTTTCATTGTGTAATGTTTTTAATGATTATTATATATATATATATATATGCATAATACTTGTAAGTTGAGACATAGCCAGTGACAGACGATTTACCGTATGGGGTGCTGCATTCACACTTGGTTCAGTGCTGTCTTCCTCTGTTCCTGCTTGTACTTTTTAAATTATTAGTGTTTTTTACTTAGTGTTCTGTACTTGCCGGCGGACTGGTGGTTTTTACAAGTGTTAAAGTACCCCCTGCCATGCATTATACGGATATTGCAAGTCCCTTAGGAGTTCCCTAACCATATAGAGAAACAAAGCTTAAGGCAGAGTTTCTTTATAAGGTAATGGAACTCCAGGGGGGTACTTTATCCCAAACCATCACCTTTCCCACAAATCACTTAAAACCTTGCTGCATAGCTCTTTCATATGAAAAAGCAAGCACGTTTGCAAACATGAAGACTAAGAATAAAACCTCTAATGCAAAATTAACCACATCAAAAACTTGTTAGATATTTGTTGCAAACAGAAATAAGAAAGAGTTCAATACAAGTCATTTTTTAAAAAGCTGCAGTAGGTTAGAATGTGTAGAAATAAACGGACCGATTCTAGCTGTTCTCTAAGGAATGACAAAAAACGTATTCTCTCTGCTTGTCATTGTAAACTATTAAAATTTGTGCAGAAGAAAGAAAAACATTCAGTCTCTGTTGCTTTAAACAGCTGCTTCGAATATGCTCCATGACCTGACATGCCTTTCTCCTAGGCTGCTGGCAACAGACATGGGGAAGTTAGAACTTGAATGTAATAGCTTACAATGGTCAATTTCTTTTTCAATTATAATCAGTAACTGGGTTGTCACTGGTTATAAAGAAATTAGCGACTTCTGTTTAAACTGGGATTAAATAAACCCATGTATTATAAACTCCTAAATAGCCTTGCCAAGAAAGCATTATTGTATTTCTGCACCTCAGTGTTTGTCAGTATGGTATGCTGTTTTTAGTCTCGCTACTACCTATGCCACTAAACTTTGCCATATCTGTTTGAATTGCACTCAAAACCAAACGCTGCCAGTAATGTTCCTGCATCTTATTTTATTGGTTGGTGTTGCTACCGGTGACTCTTTCCACCTCTTCCTGGATCATTTCTGCCTGTACAGTTTGTTCGAAGTGTCCAACTTTCAGGATTATTGATGAGTCAATGCTGCTGATAGTATTTGTTTTTCACCTCACTTCAGGTTTGTTTGTGATGTGGCGCTGTCTCTTTATCTCACCTTTAGGTTAATGCTTTCTGCAGGGTCTATCTGAAAGATAATTTTCCATTCAGTACTACTTGTAATCCCTGAAACGTCTTTTTCTTGGGTGAGTTTTGCATGTAGTTTCTGTTTATTGATGGATTAGTGCTTTCAGGATTGTCTTCTGCAGCTTAATTAATTCAGTGTTGCCTGTAGGCTGTTGTAGTATATTTCACCCCAGATCAGTGCTGCTGGAGCGCTTGTTTGTACCTTGCCCCGAAAAGTTAACACTACCAATACTGTACACCAGGTTCTCACCTGTGGACCACTGTTTTCTCTGGCTCTCTGTAGCTCAACCCAAGGTCAGTGCTTCCTTTTGTATCCCACACCATGATTCACAGCTGCCAGAAATGTCTGCCTGTCTGTATCTCCCCCCTTTGTTCAGCGCTATATGCAGCGTTTGTTTAATTTTTATTTAAGTGCAGTCTTTTTATGTCTGTCTCACGTGCTGGGTCATTGCAGACTGAAGCCTCTTTCTTAGCTTTGGTTCGTTGCTGACACTGGCATCTGTATCTGTGTGTGCCAGTGCTGTTTGCCTACCTCTCTTTCCTGAGTTAATGCTGCCTGTAGAGTATATCTATAGTATGCTTCTCCAACGAGATGTTTGTGAACTATTGTTAGCTCACTAGATTCCTGTAAGTAGCTCTCCTGTTTTCTAAATTAGAAGCTTTTGGTTGATTGAGCTTATCTATGTATACCAGAATTGAAAAGCATGTATTTAAGACCAACACATGTATTTTTAGGACTCACAACCTATTGTTCGGAGAAAAATGGTTGAATTGCAAAAAAATTATTAAAGCTGATATTTGAATGATGCACCATAGGGTGCTGGAAAGACATTACTTTTTTTATTATCTTAATGCCAGTGGCATTGCAGGTATAGCTGGTATACATTATCCATATCGAAACATTTAAAATTAATACATCCTTTTTAAAGTACTGCTGGCAATCTTGCATGATGCACTGAGGTGGGATCACTGCTAAAGATCTGCGGATTTTGCATTCTGTTCTTCAGGCGTTTATCACAATGGGGGACGGCGGCCACTTAATTTCGTGGCTCTACAGAACTATTCAAAATCACACAGGCATCTTCCTGGGGCTGCTCCATATTAGGTGGGAAGACAAAGTGGGGAGGGCACTACACGATAAGGAGTGAGCCCAGGCACTGGACATCGCCCCAAACTATCTCCAGAAACACGAGGTTAAAAAAACATCCAATTCCACATCCTCCACCGCACTTATGTGGCTCCCGCTCATCTCAATCGCTATAGCCCCACAGTAGATGCATTCTTCCCCCGTTGCAACTCTGGGGAGGCAGACCAACGCGATATGCTATGGTCCTGCCATGCCTGATCACCTGCTGGTAGGATATCCACAATACCCTCTGAGAGGTCACAGAGCTTACTGACATGTATTCATGGGAGACCTGTGCTCTTCTTGCCTTCAAACGTAGGAAGAGGCACATTGCCAGCACACGCTTTGCTAGCCTGGCCTTACTAGTAGCCAAAAGAACGCTTACTATGCACTGGAGGGCCCCAACTGCACCACCAGTGGAGGCTTGGCAGGGCGCGGTGCAGTGCGTAAATGGGGGACCGCTGAGGGAACCGCCCTCTGCTACAAAGAAGCGTGTCATATTCGAAAACTCGCCTTCTCTACAGAGTGGGACACACTAATGACAATTCCTCAGCCGCATACCCCAATAAAACTCCTCTCAGTGATCACCTCATCATCACCACTCTCCACCCTTCAGAACTTACTCCGACTACTCCCCTTAAACTTTAAACGTACTCACACCCTCCTACCTGACACATGTCCCTCTTGTCCCCTTCCATACCCTGAAAATGATGGCTATGCAACAGTCCCACCCTGCCACCTCGCCCCAGCAAATTCTCCTCACTCATTTGCATCGCCTTCATCTTTGCTTGATCTACGCTGATACACGATAGACTACGCCCCCCTTCTACCTACCCTTTCTTCACCATGGTTTGTTGTGCAGGTTGCACACAACAGTTGCCACCTTTTTATCTTTGCATCGTTGTTTGTAGTATGCTATGTACACACACTGTTTCGGCCTTATGCATATCTCTATACTTCATAATATAGTGATTCTTTGCTACATCATTATGTTTAAGCACCTTGTAAAACCCTGTCAAAAATAAAAAACAAAGATGTGGTGGCATACATTTTAGGTACTCAGTCCCCTGTCCTGGACAAAAAAAAAACATGTAGAGGGGCAGGGTATCCTTACCCTGGTCCCCTAGGCCTGACCTGATGGAGGCAACCCGCCCAACCCTTGGGCCAAAAACCTTTTTTTACATTTTTTAATTGTATTTAATTGATGAAGTGGATCCACAGCACCCACTGGTGTGGTTTTATATGGGTAGGGATGCATGCAGCCCCTCTTCCTGAGTTTTCAGAAGGCTCACAGACCTCCAAATGTGGGGCTGCAACACATATGGAAATGCAGTGGGTGCCCTGGTGCCCAGTCTGGGCACCCATTGCTGTTGCAGCCCATGGGGCTGTGGAGGGCGCAACAAGGCTTCTGCTGGCTCCCTAGACTGTACCCATTGCGGTGTGGTGGGAGTCGGCAACATCTGTTTGCTCCTGCGTGGTGGGAACAGCTTTTCTCTGCTTCTACCGGGCGGAGCAATCCTGTGTTCTCTGCCTGCAGGCAAACAGGCACAGAGATGAAGTTCTTCTGCCTGAGCTCTTGCAGCCAGGAAACTGCAGAATCCTGGGAGATGTGGACCCTGGGTCACTGCTGCCATAAGGCCCAGGGGAATGGAGGTCTCACCATCCCCTCCCCCCAAAAAAGCATCAGCTTCAATGGCCTTCCGAGTCTCTTAGAGGGTGGCCCCATGGCCATCCCCAAAACAACAATTGGCCCTGGAGAATGAGACCCTCTGCCTCCTTTCAAAGCTCAAGGAGGGGCGGCCGAATTTCCCCCCCACACCTCCCCAAGTGACTCAGGGAGGGGTGTCACAAGTGAGAGAATCTTGGCATTTGCAGGATCTATAAGAAACAGCTTGTCTGTCCTTGGTTCATTAGTGGCTTGCTCATCAAATTGGGAGTAAAGAAGAGGTGAGCTGCGCTATGTAGTGATATACTTCATTGTACCCCTTTTGCAGAGCTGTACAGTGTTTAGGGTGGTGTAGAATGGAGAGGAGAGTTGTAACATGAACCTGATTGCTGGGATTTATGGCACAGACAAGGATTACAGTTGATTTGTACATTGATACCAGCAGGGAAGAAGAACTGCAGTCTGCAAAGGGCTGCAGAACTGGCAGCCATGTTGAAATCCCTTAATGCCAATCTGTTGGATTACAGTTGAAGCCTGTTGCGGACAGCAAAACTGCCCCTGATTGGTTAGTGCAAAAGCCCATTATTGTGCAATGAAAATGTACCTAACTTTTGTAACGGAAAGTTTCAATTTTGTTCAGGACTCAGAGGCGACGATTATGCTTTATCTTCTTTCGCTTTAATAATCATTCAACAAACAGCAGCCATTTTATTTAAACAAAAAATAGAAACAGCTATTGTTCCCATAAACACCAGGGAACCATCATAGTCCTTTATCCAGTCAGGTAACTAATGTCCCAATATAGCCCACCTTCTTTGTCCGAACTCACTCTTTCTTTGCATGAATCACGCCACAGCTTGAAAACCACACATCTTGTTTTGAACCATCCGTTCCTCAGAGGCAAAAAACATTGTAACTTACAGATCTTCCAGCAAACTTCATGAGGTCATAACTGTCACAGATAGACATACTGAAACAGGATGTACATAAGAATATATTCTGAAAAGGAATATACACAATAACGATAAAGACACCAATATGCACAATACACTTAAAATGTCCAGAATGGAATGCTTACTCCAAATGAGGAGAGCAGTGTTCTTGTATACAGCATTGGGAGGGATAATCCTCACCTCTGAGTCCTTAATAGAATTTAATCTTTCCGTTACAAAAGTTAGGTAAATTTTCATTCTATGTCGGGACCGGAGGTGAGGTTTATGCTAGTTCAAAGCTTACTCACCACCAACTGAGCCACGGCCAATAACGGTCTAAAACAAAACCTCTTGAAAGTGGAATCTGAGGACAAATCCGCAGCATTTATTATGTCTTTCAAGAATGCTCCAAAACAGAATGCTTTTGAAGCTTTTGGTCCTCTGGCTGAATGAGCCCGAAATGCTCTGGTGTCAATACCAGCTTCTTGTATCACCCAACAAACCCACTGTCCTTTTGTGGGAGAAGTCACTGCCTTGAATGGTTTCTTAAGCAAAATAAGTAGTTGTCTTTCGCCTGGAAGGTGGTACCCCTCTGTCAGCGCATAAGCCTTTAGGCACTGAACAATACACAACCTTGGAGCGCTCCGGAAAGCTGGGTAAGATAGGATTCAGGTATTGGATTTATTTTGTCTTCTTACCATAAAGGACACTCCCTCTAGCGAAAAGATCTCACCAGAACAGTCTAGGGCCTGCACATCAGACATCTTTCTGCATGATACTAGTCAAAGGGGTATTACTAATTTTGCAGAGTTCTTTATGAGAGAGAAACCTATTGGATGCCAGGACAGGAAAAGATTAAGAACCTGATTCACATCCTATAATGCCGAATAGCAGAGCTCAGGCGGAAGTGAGAGACCAATTCCTCTAAGTGATTGGAACACAAAAGGATGTTCCCCCACTGGGGTGCCATCAATTGGAGCATGACCCAAAGAAATGGCAGAGCAAAATGTATTAATTGAATAATAGGCTAGTCCTTCCTCTGTCAAACCTGCCAAGGAATTGAGCACCTGGACTTGCATCCTCGGGATCCACACCTTATTGCAGAGCCCAACGCACCCACCTGGTCCACCCTGAATGGTATCTTTTGATAGTACTGTCTGCCCATGCCTTGGATATGAGGGTTTCAGCTTGTCGTGAAAGCCCTGGAAGCGTCAATTGTCTCCTGTAATCTGCCAAGCCATCAGGCGCAATGATACCTCCATCACCAACCACGGGGAAAGCAGTCTGGGTTGAAAAGAATGTTCGGAGGCAGGGGAGATAGGATTGTATAATCCCAGGAAGGTTCCATCAGAACTGGAAACCACACTTAAGCTCTCCACCAGGGTGTTATCATGACTACCTCCGCTTGTTGTTGTCTGACTTGGGTCGAGGCCTTGGTGATCATTGAGAATTGGGGGAAGCATAGCCCTTCTCCTGCTTCCAGTTCTGGAGGAATGCATCTGTCACGACCGCCAGAGGGCCTGTCCTATAGCTGAAGAACTGTTCGAGCTGGTGGTCCAAGCGGGAGATGAACAGGCCATTCGAAAACAAGACCCCACCTGTCTGGCAGCAACCTAAAGACTCGAGGATCCAGCTGCCAGAGGCTTGAATCTTGGAAATGGTATGATTGCCAATCTGCCACCTGGTTCGCCCGACCCAGCAGATACGGAAATGTGATGATCCAGGCAAAAATGCCATCAGCTTTTTGCCAGATCCACCATGGCTTTGGACCTGGAGACACCCAAATGGTTGATATAGCGCACAGCAGAAATGTTGTATATCTGAGAAGGATACAAGACTGCACCCTATCTTTTGTCCAGCATCTCACAGCAAACGAGCTGGCCAGGAGTTCTAAGCAGTTGATATGTAAACTCTGTTCTTGTGATGACCAGCTTGCACATGTGGAGAATTCCCCACATCTGGTGCAACAGTCGGACCTCCTGGCATCGGACTCTATGACCAAATAGGGAGTGGATCCGAAGATCGCTCTCCCGTGCCACACCTACATATGGGTAAGCCACCAAGTGATCTTCTCCTTGGCTTTATCTGATAGAGGTACCACCTAGGAGTAGGTTAGGCCTTTGCGCAAGAGGGACATGTTGAGCCTCTGGAGGGCCTGATAATGAAGAGGACCCGAGAATATTGTCTGAATTTAAAAAGAGAAAAGACCCACCAGACATGCAATCTGTCGGAGGAATGTGAGGTGCCTGGACAACGTTTGGCGCAATTTGTGGTGAATTTTCGCCTTCTTTTGGGATGGAAGGCTCAGCGAGGCCGAAGTAGAGTTGATGATGAAACCCAAGTAGATGGGTCCTTTGAGAGGGACATAGGAGGGACTTTCTCTTGTTGATAACAAACCCTGGGCCTTGTAAGAGATTCACCACCGCCTGGAGAGGACGGGAACGTTTCTGCAGGCATTGGGCAAGAAGTAGGATGTCATCCAAGTAGACAATTAACTTTATCCCCTGTGCACGCAGGAACTCCACCGCCGGTTTAAGGATCTTGGTGAAGCACCATGGTGCTCAGGACAGGCCAAAGTGAAGAGTGGTGAATTTGTAAATCTGGGACCGCCAAAGGAATTGCAGAAATCGAAGGTGAGGAGGGAAGACAGGGATTCCCCTTCTTGAAATGCCAGTAAACCAACCACTCGTTGAATTCCCAGAGGTTTATTACAGGTGCCTGCCCACTGTTGCTCTTGTCTGCTAAAAAAAAGTGGCTGATAAAACCGGTGTGGTGTTTGACTGAGCGCTGGATGGCTCCCTCCAGAAGAAGGGCTTGTACCTCCTCGTCGATAAGTACGATGGCCTGATCGGAGAAACATATGGAATGAGGCCCGGCCTGTTGATTTTTGGGGCGGGGGAATCCATAGAATTCGATATGAAAACGCTGCACGGTGTGCAGGATTCAGGCGTCTCTGGTGATTGAAGCCCATGGTGGTAGAAAGAGTGCTAGCCGCCCGAACTTTTTGACTGGCTGAATGGAGAACACTCGTCTTGATAAGAGGCACTGTTGCCATGTCCCTTGAAACCGCCTCATCCGCTGAAGTATTGGTCTCTCGTGGGGTAGAATGAAGAGAAATGTGCATTGTTTTGCCACTGGCAAGAGCCTTGTCCCCTGGGAGGATTGGGAGAGAAGCGGCCGGTTGCATGGCCCCTACCACGACCTGCCCCTTGGAAAACCTTTGGATGAAAGATGCGTTTGATATTGGTCTGTGCTTTGTCAAGCAATGTAAAAATGGCCACACATTTCCCCAGTTCTTTTACAAAGGGGTTGCCAACAATTCCCCTTGGGTCACTGCGCCTGCCTCAGAGGAGGTGAGATCCGCCAACTAGGGATCAACCTTAATTAATAGGGATTATGGTGCTGGGTGGACAGGGCGCAGTTAGCTTTGCTAAAAAATATAACTAGCTTCTTCCACCGTATCAAGTATTTTGGTCATGGGGCCGATGGCATCCATATGTTTATCTTGGCAGGAATGCCACAACTGATCTGTACACTTTATGGGGTCTTTCACGAACTTGACTAAAAAGATGGCCATCATGGGGTCAGGACTACTTTCCCGTCCAGAGAGGGGCGAGGGCGTTCCGCCTTGAGTTGGCGCTGGGCATCTTTCTCTATGGGCTTGTGAATACGCCCTGTGACATACATCGCCACCTTCTCAGCAGGAACCCACTCTATTGATCTGGGGTGGATAATGTCATCAGAGTCCAACATGTCTAAAATGCCTTCCGAACTGGGTCAGGGGTGTGGTGCCAGGGTCGGGAAGGACTTGCAGCACAGTCTGAATTTCTGAGGGATTCCCCTTCATCCTGACCATCTGGGGAGCCTGGCCTGGGAGGGGCTGAGAGTCTATCCGAAGGATCTGAGGGACCCATTGGGGTGGACACTTGGGCCAGATATGCTCGCTAGAGACACATAAGTGCATCATGATCTACCCCTGTCTCATGCTTTTGCTTGTGTGGGTATGGAGCATCATCTTGCGCCTCCTGGGGAGGGGCAGGGAGGAAGGGAGCCCGGCGGAAGAGTCTGCCATGGTAACCTGTCACATTGCAGTGCAATCTGGTGGGATACGCGTTCCTCCATGGGGGCCATAGCCTCATTCACAGCTGTATAGATGGCCGTGTCCACCGCCCGGTAAAATTAGTCATCCCATTGCAGAAAGGCTAAGCAGTTCTCCCCCTCAAACTCGCTCTGTGAGGCCTGCATGACGTAGGGAGCCTGCATTGCACAAAACAAATGTGGGCCAACCTAGGAAGCAAGGATTAAACCTGCTGCAGCGCAAATAAATGACAAAAACCTGGAAGCCACAGGCCTCTGAGTAGGTAGGCTGAAGCCTGTCAGTCAGGCACGCAATACGTGGGGAGAGGTAGGCTAAAGCCTTTGAATTTAGGCATGTGGTGTGTGACTTGTGGTACTGGGGAGAGGACCCAGTGATATTGGTCGGCCGGGGCCACACAGTGTGAGGGCACAAGCCCAGGGACAGTGCTCTCCAATCAGTGGCATAACAAAACATGAGGGGACACCCTAACAAAACATGAGGGGACACCCTGCAAAGTACCTTGAGGGGGCCCCCTCCCCACTGGCCCCAGTCAGGGGCCTGCCGCCTTTGCAGAGTGTACTGTCCTAAGGGGGCCCCCTGGAGCTCAGGCCCCCTGCACCGCAGGAGAAAACGTGCCTGAAATGTGTCCTGAACAGCTGGCGTGGCCAAAGATACAGACCCCGCAGGGCAACTTACTTTCACTTTTCTAGTCGTACAGACCCCCAGGGGGTTTCAGAAAAGTTTTTGACCCAACACCGACCCTTAGACGGAGCATCAACCAGGTAGACCGGACGGGCTGTGAATTCCGGTGGCTCTGTCAGTGCACACTCGTATGACGATGCGGGAGACGTGCGCCGCTGAGACCCACAATGCCCTCTAGCGGGCAGCGGACCTCGTCGCAGTGTCTGCAGATGAAGGGGTAGTTGTGTCTTTCTGCGAATAAGGGTAGGGGAAAGGGTTCAGGTTCCACCCCCTCCATCACTTTTTACCTTACTACGGCGCTGGGAGCACTTTCCACTGAACTCAGCTTGGTGGAAAATCATAGATAGGTAGTGCAGAAGTTGATTACTGATTAAACCTCATTACCTGAGGCCCAACTCGGGGTGCCTCCTGCAGAACCCAACTTGAATTCTGATGTTATCACCCAAAAAGATGTGTTACCATCTAAAGAGCAGAAACGAAATAGGGGCAAATATAAAAACTCTTGTGTAGTGCATAACAATTTGAACGTAGTCGACCTTGGATCATCTAGCTCTGCCACCTTTATTGAAAACAATCCACCACCTTCCAAAAGGAAGTTGGGAGAAGGGAAAATAAACAGTCCCCCTCCCCCCAAAAGACCATATTATTTCAAACCCTTCCCATATGGACAGCGATTGGGCATTTTCATCTTGCGGTCCCACTCAGTCAGCAGCAAATAACCTTATCAACCCTACGATTATGGATAACATGTGCAGCATTTCAAACGTGCTTCCAACCTCTAGTTGCAGATGTGGAGGCCATTTTGAAATCCTTCCAGCAGGTCATGGTGGGACAGATTAAATCACTGACTGATAAAATTCAGTCCCTGATCGAGGCACTCAATAACGTTTTACCAGGTGATATAGGGGAGCATTGCGTAGTTGTTCCACAGACTTAAGTAATCCAATGTATCACAAACAACATGCCTTTAGACCAATTGATTATCTCTGAGGAGCGGTCTAAAGATTCTTTAGCCCAGATGCGGATGCTTAGTTGCCCTCCCCCTCTTCCCCTCTTAGGACTGCCCACACTCATATCCATACACAGTAGGCCTTCATATCCATTCACAGTAGGCCTTTTCTTAAGCATCAAGGGGTCTACTGGCCCCTCTAATCTGCTCCCCCCCCCCCTGAATGCACACCGTATGTGATCATCTTGGAGGGGGGGGTTCCCTCTTTGGAAAAAGAAGCTCAAAAGAACAGCCAAGGCCTTGTATATAAAGTTGCAAATTGGTGTAAAAAAAAAATGCAGGATGCCAAATCGATTTAGTGGACAAAGTCATCATTGCTTGTTAGGTGAGATGCGTGGGCACTTCATCCAAAAGTTCAAGGGGGATTGTGTGGTTATCAATTTTAAAGATCCTGATCTTGTTCTTTTTTTGCTGTCACTATTACATCAGCAATGTAAAATGCGTGCCCTCCCATTAGGATTTTTCTATCCCCCACCTTCCATTGAAGCCATTGACAATAATTGGCATAGACCTAGCGGTAATAATCCTGTACCTGTGACACTGGCTCCCATCATTACCAGCAAAAGCTGTGAACCTTATCATTCCTCTCAGAAATTGACTGATGGTTTACATCTTGCAGCCCTAATGGAACCATTAGTCACTCAGTAAATTGTTCTTGACTCGCCTAGTCTCCCCCAGATGGCACTAAAAATAACCATGGTTCAGAATTCAGCCAAGACCCATTTGGAGTTCTGGAGATCCAGTTTTTACCTTGGAACATTACAGGCATACACCAGAAATTGAGTAACGAGGACTGGTTATCACTGATCCAAGATTTCAACATAATATGTTGTCAAGAGACCTCGCCTATCAAACTTATTCATGTTGAGGGTTTCAAATCTTTCTGTTACCTTGCTTTCCCATCATCTGCAGGAAGTGGGGAAGAGGGTCTGGTCATTCTAGTTTCCATTGCCATCAGGAATTTGAAAATCCAGTTGTTTCTGAACTGTGTTATCAGATCTTAAAACTGTCTCAGTCAAAATCAATGTTATATTACTGCATTTTATTTACATTTTTAGATGAGCTGGAGATAATTGTAGTGAAATTAATGCATAGTGAAAGAAACCTTGTTTCACTTATGTGGGCCGGTGACTTAAATATTTTCAAGTATATTTACAGGGGTAATCATTTTGCGGAATTACGAATGAGCAACGCGAAAACATTAGCCATTTCACAAATTCAGTGTATGGGTGTAGGAGGCTGGCCTGGCTTGTAGTGGGTACCAAGAGGTACTACCCCCACAGCATGCACCACCAGGAAAACATTCGAGAAGGCGGCAGGATCAGCGTTACAAGGTCGCAGTAGTCGTCTTTGCTACTTTGTTGCAGTTTTGCAGGCTTCCAGCGCGGTCAGCAGTCGATTCCTTGGCATAAGGTGAAGAGAGAGATGCAGAGGAACTCTGATGAGCTCTTGCATTCGTTATCTAAAGAATTCCCCAAAGCAGAGACCCTAAATAGCCAGAAAAGGAGGTTTGGCTACTTAGGAAGGAGGATAGGCTAGCAACACAGGTAAGAGTCTATCAGAAGGAGTCTCTGACGTCACCTGCTGGCCCTGGCCACTCAGAGCAGTCCAGTGTGCCAGCAGCACCCCTGTTTCCAAGATGGCAGAGGTCTGGAGCACACTGGAGGAGCTCTGGGCACCTCCCAGGTGAGGTGCAGGTCAGGGGAGTGGTCACTCCCCTTTCCTTTGTCCAGTTTCGCGCCAGAGCAGGGCTGGGGGATCCCTGAACCGGTGTAGACTGGCTTATGCAGAGATGGGCACCATCTGTGCCCATCAAAGCATTTCCAGAGGCTGGGGGAGGCTACTCCTCCCCAGCATTGACACCTTTTTCCAAAGGGAGAGGGTTTAACACCCTCTCTCTGAGGAAGTCCTTTGTTCTGCCTTCCTGGGCCAAGCCTGGCTGGACCCCAGGAGGGCAGAAACCTGTCTGAGGGGTTGGCAGCAGCAGCAGCAGCTGCAGTGAAACCCCGGGAAAGGTAGTTTGGCAGTACCCGTGTCTGTGCTAGAGACTCGGGGGATCATGGAATTGTCGCCCCAATGCCAGAATGGCATTGGGGTGACAATTCCATGATCTTAGACATGTTACATGGCCATGTTCGGAGTTACCATTGTGACGCTATACATATGTTGTGACATATGCATAGTGCACGCGTGTAATGGTGTCCCCGCACTCACAAAGCCCGGGGAATTTGCCCTGAACAATGTGGGGGCACCTTGGCTAGTGCCAGGGTGCCCACACACTAAGTAACATAGCACCCAACCTTTACCAAGTAAAGGTTAGACATATAGGTGACTTATAAGTTACTTAAGTGCAGTGGTAAATGGCTGTGAAATAACGTGGACGTTATTTCACTCAGGCTGCAGTGGCAGGCCTGTGTAAGAATTGTCAGAGCTCCTTATGGGTGGCAAAAGAAATGCTGCAGCCCATAGGGATCTCCTGGAACCCCAATACCCTGGGTACCTCAGTACCATATACTAGGGAATTATAAGGGTGTTCCAGTATGCCAATGTGAATTGGTGAAATTGGTCACTAGCCTGTTAATGACAATTTGGAAAGATATGAGAGAGCATAACCACTGAGGTTCTGGTTAGCAGAGCCTCAGTGAGAAAGTTAGTCATAACACAGGTAACACATACAGGGCACACTTATGAGCACTGGGGCCCTGGCTGGCAGGGTCCCAGTGACACATACAACTAAAACAACATACATACAGTGAAATATGGGGGTAACATGCCAGGCAAGATGGTACTTTCCTACACAACCCCCCCCCCTCCCAAACGAAGGACAATAAGACTAGCCATGACCTGATGAGTCTTCATTGTCTAAGTGGAAATATCTGGAGAGTCCATCTGCATTGGAGTGGGTACTCCCAGGTCTATGTTCCACTGTATAGTCCATTCCCTGTAGGGATCTGGACCACCTCGACAATTTAGGATTTTCACCTCTCATTTGTTTTAGCCAAAGTAGAGGTTTGTGGTCTGTTTGAACAATGAAGTGAGTGCCAAACAGGTATGGCCTCAACTTCTTCAGTGCCCAGACCACAGCAAAGGCCTCCCTCTCTATGGCAGACCAACGCTTTTCTCTAGGGGTCAACCTCCTGCTGATAAAAGCAACAGGTAGATCCTCAGAATTAAGTTGCGATAAGACTGCCCCTACCCCTAATTCAGATGCATTCGTTTGGACAATGAATTTTTTGGAGTAAAAGGGGCTTTTCAGGACAGGTGCAGAGCACATGGCCTGCTTCAGCTCCTCAAAAGCTTTCTGACAGTTTGCTGTCCATAATACCTTCTTAGGCATTTTCTTAGATGTGAGGTCATTAAGAGGGGCTGCAATGGAGCCATAGTTCTTTATGAACCTCCTGTAGTACCCAGTGAGGCCTAAGAAGGCTCTCACCTGAGTCTGAGTTGTAGGGGGAACCCAATCTATAATAGTTTGGATTTCCCCCTGAAGTGGTGCAATCTGTTCCAGATAAACCACTTTCCCCTGCCCTATCTGGCACTTTGAAGCCTTGATAGTGAGGCCTGCCTTTTGCAGGGCCTCTAAAACTTTCCATAGGTGGACCAGGTGATCATCCCAGGTGGAGCTAAAGACAGCTATATCATCTAGATATGCTGCACTAAAAGCCTCCAACCCTTGCAGGACTGTATTCACCAACCTCTGAAAAGTGGCAGGTGCATTTTTCAACCCAAAAGGCACTACTGTGAAATGGTAGTGCCCTCCAATGGTTGAAAATGCAGTTTTTGCTTTAGCATCCTCTGATAACTTGATCTGCCAATACCCTGCAGTCAAATCAAAGGTGCTTAGATACTTGGCAGATGCCAGTGTATCTATTAGCTCATCTGCCCTGGGTATAGGGTGAGCATCAGTTTTAGTTACCTGGTTGAGCCCTCTATAATCTACACAAAATCTCATTTCCTTCTTTCCATCTTTGGAATGAGGTTTTGGTACAAGTACCACAGGAGAGGCCCATGGACTTTCAGAGTGCTCAACCACTCCTAGTTCAAGCATTTTCGGAACCTCTTGTTTTATGCAGTCCCTGACATGGTCAGGCTGCCTATAGATCTTACTTTTGACAGGCAAGCTGTCTCCAGTATCTATAGTGTGCTCACACCAAGAAGTGGTGCCTGGCACAGTAGAAAAGAGTTCAGAAAACTGACCCAGGAGATTTATGCAGTGGTCTTTCTGCTCAGCAGTAAGACAATCTGCTAAAACAACACCTTCCACTAGAGCATCTTGTTCTGTGGAAGAGAAGAGATCAGGCAGAGGGTCACTCTCTTCTTCCTGTCCTTCATCTGTTGCCATGAGCAGGGTGAGATCAGCCATGTCATAGTAGGGTTTCAGGCGATTGACATGGAGCACCCTAAGGGGACTCCTGGCAGTGCCTAAGTCAACTAAGTAGGTGACTTCACCCTTTTTCTCAACAATAATGTGGGGTCCACTCCGTTTGTTCTGGAGTGCTCTTGGGGCCACAGGCTGCAAGACCCACACTTTCTGCCCTGGTTGGTACTGAATCAGAACAGCCTTCTGGTCATGCCATTGCTTTTGGAGCTCTTGGCTGGCCTGAAGGTTTTTACTGGCCTTTTTCATGTACTCAGCCATTCTGGATCTTAGGCCAAGTACATAGTGGACTATGTCTTGCTTAGGAGCTGTTAAAGGTTGTTCCCAACCCTCCTTCACAAGTGTTAGAGGACCTCTTACAGGGTGTCCAAATAGGAGTTCAAAGGGGCTGAAGCCCACTCCTTTCTGGGGTACCTCCCTGTAAGCAAAAAGGAGGCAAGGTAACAGGACATCCCATCTCCTGCGGAGTTTTTCAGGGAGTCCCATTATCATTCCTTTGAGAGTTTTATTAAACCTCTCAACCAGTCCATTTGTTTGTGGATGATAGGGTGTGGTGAACTTGTATGTCACACCACATTCCTTCCACATGGCCTTTAAGTAAGCAGACATGAAATTGCTTCCTCTGTCTGATACCACCTCTTTTGGGAAGCCCACCCTGGAAAAGATTCCCAGGAGGGCCTTTGCCATTGCAGGAGCTGTAGTGGTCCTTAGAGGAATTGCTTCAGGATATTTGGTGGCATGGTCCACTACCACCAAGATAAACCTATTGCCTGAAGCAGTAGGAGGGTCAAGGGGGCCAACTATGTCAACCCCTACCCTTTCAAAGGGAACCCCAACCACAGGCAGTGGAATAAGGGGTGCCTTTGGAGTGCCACCTGTTTTGCCACTGGCTTGACAGGTTTCACAGGACTTACAAAATTCCTTTGTGTCCCCTGACATTCTAGGCCTATGAAACAAGGTGACAAGCCTGTCCCTAGTTTTCATTTGCCCCAAATGTCCAGCTAAGGGAATGTCGTGGGCTAGAGTTAGGAGGAACTTTCTGTATTCCTGAGGAATCACCAATCTCCTGGCAGCTCCAGGTTTTGGATCCCTTGCTTCAGTATACAAGAGGTTGTCCTCCCAGTAAACTCTGTGAGAGTCACTGACATCCCCATTTGCTTGTTTGACAGCTTGCTGCCTTAGACCCTCTAGTGTGGGACAGGTATGCTGTGCCACACTCAGCTCCTCCCTGGCAGGCCCCCCTTCACCCAAAAGCTCAGCAGTGTCTGCTTCCAGCTCCTCTGGTGTAGGTTCTGCACAGGGTGGAAATTCTTCTTCCTCAGAAGTTGAATCCACTGTAGAGGGAGGGATAGTAGGTAGTGTTTTACCTTTACTAACCCTAGCTTTAGGGAGCACTTGGTCCATTCTTCCAGGCTCCAAGTCACCCTGTCCTTTTTGCTTTTTGGCCTGAGCCCTGGTTAAAGCAAAAATATGCCCTGGAATGCTCAGCATTGCTGCATGAGCCTCCAACTCCACTTCTGCCCAAGCTGATGTCTCTAAATCGTTCCCTAGTAGACAGTCTACAGGTAAATCTGAGACAACCACAACTTTCATTGGACCAGTAACCCCCCCCCCCCCAGTTGAGATTCACAACAGCCATGGGGTGGCTAAGAATGTTGTTATGAGCATCAGTCACTTGGTACTGGTGACCAAGTAGGTGTTGTTCAGGGTGGACCAGTTTCTCTGTTACCATGGTAACACTGGCACCTGTGTCCCTGTAGGCCTGAACCTCAACACCATTTATTAGGGGAAGTTGCTTGTACTTATCCATATTAAGGGGACAAGCAACCAAGGTGGCCAAATCAATGGCCCCCTCAGAGACTAACACTGCCTCTGTGGTCTCCCTAACAAGACCAACCCCAACTAAATTACCAAAAGTGAGCCCAGCTACTCCCTTGGATTGGCTATTAGTAGGTTTGCTCCCACCACCACTGCTATTACTAGGGGCACTAGGTGTAGCAGCAGGGGTTGTAGTGGTAGGAGGCTTGGTGCTTTTCTTTGGACAACTGGGATCAGTTGTCCAATGGACTTTTTATTTTACATAAATAGCACCATGGTTTATTTTCTTTGTTTTGATTTGAAGAGGATTTGGGCCCACCACCCCCACCAGAGTGTTTTTGTGGGCCTGATGAAGACTCATTTTTAGATTTGTCCCCACCCTTGTCAGAAGACTTACCATCCTTCTTCTTGCCATCCTTGTCACCCCCTGTATGAACTTTTCTGTTCACCCTTGTTCTGACCCATTTGTCTGCCTTCTTTCCCAATTCTTTGGGAGAGGTCAGATCAGAGTCTACCAGGTAGTGGTGTAACAAATCAGACACACAATTATTAAGAATATGCTCTCTCAGGATTAAGTTATACAGGCTTTCATAGTCAGAAACTTTACTGCCATGTAACCACCCCTCCAAGGCCTTCACTGAATGGTCAACAAAGTCTACCCAGTCTTGTGAAGACTCCTTTTTGGTTTCTCTGAACTTGATCCTGTACTGTTCAGTGGTTAAGCCATAACTATCAAGGAGTGCATTCTTAAGAACTTTAAAATCATTGGCATCACTTTCCTTAACAGTAAGGAGCCTATCCCTACCCTTTCCACTGCAAGATAGCCATAGGATAGCAGCCCACTGCCTTTGAGGGACCCCCTGTACATTACAGGCCCTCTCAAGTGCAGCAAACCACTTGTTAATGTCATCCCCCTCCTTGTAAGGGGGAACTATCTTGTGCAGATTCCTAGAATCATGCTCTTTCGCAGGATTACTATCTGTAATACTGCTGCTGCCACCATGGGGTCCAAACCCCAACCTCTGTCTTTCTTTTTCTAAGTCAAATGCTTGTCTATCTAAATCCAGCTGTTGCTTCTTGAGCTTCAGCCTGGATTCTTCCACTCTCAATCTATTGAGCTCCCTTTCTAACACTCTGTCTTCAGGGAGGGTGGGTTGGGCATGCCTTGACACAGAAGAATGGTGAAAATGAACAGAGGGAGACCTGTCCCTAACAGATGGCACTCTAACAACCTGGCCTAAAGGAGTAACCTTTATACTATGATGAGAACTCACATCAGTACCAGCCCTGCTAGGTGGTCTGCTAATGGGCAGGTAGGGGGGCCCCAGAATCAGAGTGGGACCCATCAGCTAATCTCCCACCAGAAGTGCCAACTAAGGTCTTATCTTGTTCAATGAGCATATTAACTAACAGTTCTCTAGAGGGATTCTTCCCTACCCCAAAACCTCTTTCAATGCAGAGACTCCTTGCTCCTTTCCAGCTAAGGTGGTCGTAAGCAAGTTTAGTCAGATCAACAGTTTGACCTGTACCAGACATTATAGAAAAGGTTTAAGGTACAGAAAAAGAAAGAAAAAGTTTCAGTACTTTTTAAGGAACAGAAAAAAACTTTAAAAACTTTTAAAGAACTTTTTGAAAGTTTTAGAGGTACTTTTCAGCACTTAGCAAAGGAGTAAGAGAAGAAAAGCAAAACTTTTTGGTTAGGTGTACATACACTGAACTTGTTTTGTATATTTTTCTCTTATGAAAAGTACAAAATGACAAAGTGGTAAGTAGTTGCAAGTACTTATCCCACCGCTGCACAACCAATGTAGGAAGCTGGCCTGGCTTGTAGTGGGTACCAAGAGGTACTTACACCTTGCACCAGGTATCCCTTATTAGTGTAGAGGGGTGTCTAGCAGCTTAGGCTGATAGAAAAGGTAGCTTAGCAGAGCAGCTTAGGCTGAACTAGGAGACGAGTGAAGCTCCTACAGTACCACTAGTGTCATATGCACAATATCATAAGAAAACACAATACACAGATATACTAAAAATAAAGGTACTTTATTTTTATGACAATATGCCCAAGTATCTCAGTGAGTACCCTCAGTATGAGGATAGCAAATATACACAAGATATATGTACACAATACCAAAAATATGCAGTAATAGCAATAGAAAACAGTGCAAACAATGTATAGTCACAATAGAATGCAATGGGGGCACATAGGTATAGGGGCAACACAAACCATATACTCTAGAAGTGGTATGCGAACCACGAATGGACCCCAAACCTATGTGACCCTGTAGAGGGTCGCTGGGACTGTAAGAAAACAGTGAGGGTTAGAAAAATAGCCCACCCCAAGACCCTGAAAAGTGGGTGCAAAGTGCACCTAAGTTCCCCAAGGAGCACAGAAGTCGTGATAGGGGAATTCTGCCAGGAAGACAAACACCAGCAATGCAACAACGATGGATTTCCAGACGAGAGTACCTGTAAAACAAGGGGACCAAGTCCAAGAGTCACGATCAAGTCGGGAGTGGGCAGATGCCCAGGAAATGCCAGCTGTGGGTGCAAAGAAGCTGCCACCGGATGGTAGAAGCTGTGGATTCTGCAAGAACGACAAGGGCTAGAAACTTCCCCTTTGGAGGATGGATGTCCCACGTCGCGAAGAAGCTTGCAGAGGTGTTTCCGTGCAGAAAGACCGCCAACAAGCCTTGCTAGCTGCAAGGGTCACGGTTAGGGTTTTTGGATGCTGCTGTGGCCCAGGGGGGACCAGGATGTCGCCAATTGCGTGAGGAGACAGAGGGGGCGTCCAGCAAGACAATGAGCCCACTCAGAAGCAAGCAGCACCCGCAGAAGTGCCGGAACAGGCACTACGAAGTGGAGTGAACCGGAGCACACCCGAAGTCACAAAGGAAGGTCCCACGACGCCGGAGGACAACTCAGGAGGTCGTGCACTGCCGGTTAGAGTGCCGGGGACCCAGGCTTGGCTGTGCACAAAGGAAATCCTGGAAGATTGCACAGGAGCCGGAGCAGCTGCAAATCACGCGGTTCCCAGCAATGCAGTCTAGCGTGGGGAGGCAAGGACTTACCTCCACCAAACTTGGACTGAAGAGTCACGTGACTGTGGGAGTCACTTGGACAGAGTTACTGAGTTCAAGGGACCTCGCTCGTCGTGCTGAGAGGAGACCCAGAGGACCGGTGATGCAGTTCTTTGGTGCCTGCGGTTGCAGGGGGAAGATTCCGTCGACCCACCGGAGATTTCTTCGGAGCTTCTAGTGCAGAGAGGAGGCAGACTACCCCCACAGCATGCACCACCAGGAAAACAGTCGAGAAGGCGGCAGGATCAGCGTTACAAGGTCGCAGTAGTCGTCTTTGCTACTTTGTTGCAGTTTCGCAGGCTTCCAGCGCGGTCAGCAGTCGATTCCTTGGCAGAAGGTGAAGAGAGAGATGCAGAGGAACTCTGATGAGCTCTTGCATTCGTTATCTAAAGAATTCCCCAAAGCAGAGACCCTAAATAGCCAGAAAAGGAGGTTTGGCTACTTAGGAAGGAGGATAGGCTAGCAACACAGGTAAGAGCCTATCAGCAGGAGTCTCTGACGTCACCTGCTGGCCCTGGCCACTCAGAGCAGTCCAGTGTGCCAGCAGCACCTCTGTTTCCAAGATGGCAGAGGTCTGGAGCACACTGGAGGAGCTCTGGGCACCTCCCAGGGGAGGTGCAGGTCAGGGGAGTGGTCACTCCCCTTTCCTTTGTCCAGTTTCGCGCCAGAGCAGGGCTGGGGGATCCCTGAACCGGTGTAGACTGGCTTATGCAGAGATGGGCACCATCTGTGCCCATCAAAGCATTTGCAGAGGCTGGGGGAGGCTACTCCTCCCCAGCCCTGACACCTTTTTCCAAAGGGAGAGGGTTTAACACCCTCTCTCTGAGGAAGTCCTTTGTTCTGCCTTCCTGGGCCAAGCCTGGCTGGACCCCAGGAGGGCAGAAACCTGTCTGAGGGGTTGGCAGCAGCAGCAGCTGCAGTGAAACCCCGGGAAAGGTAGTTTGGCAGTACCCGGGTCTGTGCTAGAGACTCGGGGGATCATGGAATTGTCTCCCCAATGCCAGAATGACATTGGGGTGACAATTCCATGATCTTAGACATGTTACATGGCCTTGTTCGGAGTTACCATTGTGACGCTATACATATGTCGTGACATATGCATAGTGCATGCTTGTAATGGTGTCCCCGCACTCACAAAGTCCGGGTAATTTGCCCTGAACAATGTGGGGGCACCTTGGCTAGTGCCAGGATGCCCACACACTAAGTAACATTTTTTTTTTCTTTTTTTTTTTTTTTTAAATCTGTTTATTAAACTTAAAGTCAAACAAGGTCTGGACATAGCAGTACATTACATATATTTAGGTGAAAAGTCACCTATCTTCTAACGTTTATACGTTACACAGTATTGATACATTTCAATGTACTGGCTTTCCATGAACATTCTATAACCAATAACATTAGACATGATAAATAATATTCTTAAGTATGTCTTTTGGCGTCCATTATGATAGTAGAAGCGTGAAGTTGTACTGGTTCCGAGGGCTACACTACTGTGTGTGTTCTTTGGTATAGGGGGATAGTTGTATTATGGGTCAGTCGTTGGGTAGATGTGATGCGGGCTAGGCCTAGTGATGCAGTAATTTGGATCTATTCTTGTAAGATTCGGTTATTATGAGTAGATCTAAGGATAGCGTGTTTTGAGTTCATTAAAGGGTGTAGTTCATGGGGGGTATTTGTCATCTCTAGATTCAATTCTAACTACAAAGAGATCCCAATTTTCAATCCCACCTTGTGTCTGACCTCTTTGCTGTGATTGCCTCAGAGTTTGAGCTTCCGCCAATGTGTAATCGTGCAGGTCACACAGCCAGATGGAATGGGGGGGGGCATTTGGGGCCTTCCAATGTGTGGCTATCAGGCGTTTGTATGTCACGAATGCTAAATCTACAAACTTGTGGGTATGCTTATCTTTTTTTTTCCGGTGTCGTATATTAAGTAGACAGGATTCTGGAGTCTGGGTACGCGGTTGGCCTGATAGGTCTATGGTTGTGTTGACGATTTGGTTCCAGCCAGTGTTGATCGTGCGACATTCCCAGACCATATGGTAGAAGGTCGCCGCTGGGGCAGCGCATCTTGGACATATGGAGTTAGCTCCTGGATATATTTTATGAATGTGAGCTGGGGAGAGGTAAGCCTGATGCAAATAATTGAATTGCGTGTATCTTAGTCTAAAGTTGCGTGATACGGACTTAATCGAAGTGAGGGCTGTGTCCCAGGATTTTTGTGCTATTGGTGTAGGAAGAGCGGAGTCCCAGCGAAGTTTGACCTGGGTTAGAGCTTTACAGCTTCTTGATAGGAGTATTTTGTATAATTTAGTAACAATGTGTTTTGCCTCTCCCATAGAGAGTATTGCAGAAAGTAGGAGAGATTTGTTTGGTTCATTTTGACCACAGCCCCATGTGTTGCGTAGGAGATTATTAATGGCATTGAATGTCAGAAAGGCTCGCGGCTGCATTACCCCCGCAGCCGTCAAATCTGCGAACTTGATTGTTCTGGATTCGTTATACAGGTCACCTGTATAGAGGGTATTAACCGTTCGTAAGTCATGATGGGAGGATAAGGCATGGAAGCCCGGGAGCTGTGATACTGGGATCAAGGGAGAATAGAGGAGTGATGGCATTTTGCCTTGTACATATCTCTTCCAGCAATGTCTGGCCGAGCTAAGCAGGGGAGTATTATATCGTAGATGAGGGAGACCTGTTAATAACCATGCCAATATCTGTGTAGGGGTTATGTAATCCATTATTGCTGTAACCTCTGTGTTGGACGGCTCATTGAGCCATTTGGTGACCCATTGAAGTTGGGCTGCTGCATAATATAGCTCAAGGTTCGGCATACCTAAACCACCTTCCTCTTGTGGATATTGCGTGGTGTTTAGAGCTACTCTGCGTCTGTCTCTACCCCAGAGTAAGTCAGTTAGTAGTGAATGTGCTTTATGGAAAAACGAGCTCGGTAAGGCCAACGGGAGTGCCGAGAAATAATATAAGAATCTCGGTAATATTAGCATCTTGACTATTGCTATCCGGCCCATGGGCGAAAGGGGAAAGGAACTCCAAAATGCCAAGGAGCCTCGGGTGGAGCGGAGAAGCCTATCTAGGTTACCTTCTCTTAGATCTGCCATAGAATGATACACTTGGACACCCAGGTATTTGAAGGTTTGGTACGACCATGTTAATTGATGTATGGAGGATGATGTTTGTTGTTCAGGGGGCAAACCAGTGAGGGGAAAGATACAGGATTTAGACCAGTTCACACGTAAGCAAGTCACCAGAGCGAATCTATCCAGTATATGCATTATCTTGGGCAGGGAGTCAGAGTGGTTGCGTAAATATACCAGGGCATCGTCTGCATACAAAGAAATTATATGATATGCTTCGAACTCCCCTATTCCCCATTTATATGCGTACCTCCTGATCTTAATTGCAAGTGGTTCCATAGCTATTGCGAATAGCAATGGTGATAGTGGGCAGCCCCGTCTAGTTCCTCTGCACACAGGAAAGGCTTCCGACACTATCTGGCCGGTTTTAACTCGGGCTGTTGGTTTGGAGTATAGTGTTGTGATCCAATTAATGAAGCCGCTCTTGAATCCAAACATCTTAAGAGTGTTAAATAGATATTCCCAGCCCAGCGTATCAAACGCCTTCTCGATGTCTAGTGACACAGTTACGCTTTCTGGATCAGTGGTGTGGTGCATGATACGAATTAGGCGCCTTATGTTAATAAAAGTGTTTCTGCCCGGGATAAATCCCGACTGGTCTGGGTGTATCAAGTCAGGTAGGTGGGGAAGTAATCTATTTGCTAGGATTTTCCCAAGAAGTTTGCAATCGGTGTTCAACAAAGAGAGTGGTCTGTATGATCTGACATCCAAAGGGTCCCGCCCCGGTTTTGGTAGAACCACTATTAGTGCTTCCCTCATGGAGTCTGGTAATTGTTTTCTGTTGCGCGCTTCATTAAACACCTCTAACAGGGGTTGCAACAGGTGAGTACTTTGCGAGTTATAATATTCTGGCGGTAAACCATCTGTGCCAGGGGCCTTGCCTCGTGCCATCTGAGAGAGGGCCAAGCGGAGTTCTTCGATAGTGATGGGGCCGTCTAGGATATCTGCGTTGTTGACGATGCTCGAGTTTTGGGGAATCTGAGTTAGGAATTCGGCAAGTTGCTGTTCTGTGGGAGGTGTAGAAGATTGGTATAACGTGTGATAATATGTGTAAAAGGCCTTGTTGATGTCAGTTTGGGTGTTGACCACTCTTCCTGTGTGTAATTTGATAGCTCCTATCGGTGATGATTGCGGTGATTGGCGCACTAGCCACGCCAATAGTTTGCCCGATCTGTCCCCCTCAGCATGTTGTCTCATTTTAAAATGTCTATAATTGTGTTTACCGAGGCTGACGTCCGTTTCTCTATATTTTGCCTTCAGTGCTATAAGTGTTTCTGGTGGTGTGTTGTTTGTTGAGACTTCAATCTCTGCATTATGTATTTTGGCTTCCAGTTTTAATAATTCTGAGGACAGCATTTTCTTAATGCCCACTGATGCTGCCAGGCAGTGCCCTCTAACTACTACTTTATGGGCATCCCATTCGATAGCTCGGGTTGATGTTGTATTTTTATTTAGAGAAAAATAGATTGATAGGCATGTGGTCAATTCAGTGTTAAAGGGGGGGTCAGTTAAGGCGTCTGGTTGTAGGCGCCATGTTGGAATGCGGGCATGAATATATCCCCACAACAGCATGAAGTAGTGTGGATTATGGTCTGATATGGTGCGGGCTAGGTAGCCAGATGTAGTTACCTTTGGGATTATGTTAGATGTAGCGAAGAACATGTCTAGTCTAGTATAGAGTTTGTGTACTGGTGAATAAAACGAGTACTCGCGTAATGTGGGGTGGGAAGTTCTCCATATTTCAGTAAGCATGTTATTAGCAGCCCATTCTATCAGGTCAAGCGATGCTCGTTTAGCCGGTGCACGTTCTAGTGGGGGAATAGAACGGTCTTTTAAAATATCCAGAACGCAGTTAAAGTCTCCACCCCATATGGCATCTATTGCGGGATCGCTGAGCATGCTACTGCCCATTGTCCCTAGAAAGTCGCGTTGATTTGTATTAGGAGCATATAAGGTTATCAAGGCTAATGGGACGCCATCTAAAGTACCTTCTAGGACTACATACCGCCCGTCTGAGTCGCACTGTTTGTGAGACACAGTATATGGAACCCCGGGGGCTATCCAGATTACAGTTCCTCTGGCATATGACGAAAAGGTGGTCCCATATAATTGTCCTTTCCACTTTGTTTTAGTTAATGCCAACAAGGATTTATCTAAATGGGTCTCTTGTAGCATGGCTATATGTATCTGGTGCCTCCTAAGATATGTGTAAATCCGATGTCTTTTACTTGCGGAAGCCATGCCCTTTACATTCCATGTTAGGGTTTTATATTGTGTAGTATATTGTTTATTTTGTGATGCCATAGGGTTTGAGTAAGATATTCTGAGGGGATACCGCTCGGGGTTGTGTAAGCCCAAATTTTCTTTACTATTTGGAATCTATACCCAACAACTAGCCTTCTAGCTACTGAAGTGTGTGCCCTGCTTTTAAGGTTTACATTATGGTGTGACGCTCTATAATTAGTACATGTCAATATACATAATAACAAAACTTTCCATTCAACTACAGCTACAAGATCTGCTATGTTTAACGACAGTAGCAGGTGGGGTAAAAACAAGGGTATAATAAAACTTATCTGCTTGGGGTAACAGTCTATATAGTGTGGAGGGTGTTCCATGGTTACGGGTAGTGGAGTGGTTTTAGAACCGGCCTATTTTGCGGATATTGGTATCATTGCCAAGACCGAGCGGCGGCGGACCGGACACACAAGCCAGGGAAAGTATTTATGCAATTGTAAACAACGACAGAGACTAAGTAGTAACAGCAGAAGAAATGGTATCCTGTATGTGGGAACAAGTATTTAACAGATGTCGTCTGCTGTTCTTGGAGTGAGGTTTGGGCCCGCTCAGTTTCCGTTGAGTCAGAGTTTAACTCTAGATCAGGTTCAGCTTCTGATTGCTCAGAGAGAGATGTCGGTGATCCATTGGCAAAACGCTGCGCAGATTGTAGTAGTAGCGATCTTTCTACTCGTGATTGTTCAGGGGAAGGTTTGTTGCCTTGTTTACTGCGAGGTTTACGTTTGTTTCTCGGGGCTAGGCTTTTGTCATTAGGGGGTGAAGGATCAGCTAGTCCTTTTGCGTGAAGCCATGTCCATGCATCCTCAGGAGTAGTAAAGAATAGGGTGCGAGTGACGTCTTGTATTCGGAGTTTAGCGGGGAATAGCAAGGAGTATTTAATATTGTGTTCTCTGAGACGCTCTTTGACCCGATAAAATTAGTTTCGTTTTTTTTGTACCTCCACTGTGAAGTCTGGGTAGGCGGTTATTTGCGTGTTCTCAAAGTGTATTGGGTTTAATTTTCGGAATAATTGTAATATAAGGTCTCTGTCGCGGTAATTCAATAGTTTTGCTATGAGGGGACGTGGATAGGCACCCGGTGGAGGGGGTCTGCCCGGAATCCTGTGGGCGCGTTCTATTGAAAAGAACTTTGGAACGTTATTTTTCAACACCGTTTCAGTCAGCCATTTTTCGATAAAGAGTTCTGTATTTGGGCCTTCGACGCGCTCTGGAAATCCCACAAACCGGATGTTGTTTCGTCGCGACCTGCCTTCGGCTTCTTCAGCTCGACGCCTAAGTATCTCAACTTCTGCTGTTATGGCGCTTAATTGGGATTTAACTTCTAAAATAGATGGTTTAAGGTGTGATGTATCTTTTTCAAGTTCAGCGACCTTTTCTGCTAGCGCCTGCTGATCCGTACGAAGTAGGTTAACATCTTCTGTGATTGAGCCAATTTTCGCTTCCAGAGTTGTTTTAGTTTCCAGTATGGCTTGCAGTACTTTTTCGAATTGTGTTGAGTGCGTTTGCAATGTCTCTTCCATTTTCTGAAGGGTTTGGTATGCGTCTGTGGTTCCGGATGCTAGAGGTGGGTTAGTTGGGCCCATGGTTCCTGGGGGTGCGCGTGGGGTCTTTGGTTTTCCCATCAGATGGTTCACGTTTAAAGTTATTGTCAAACTCCGAATTCAGCGCTGTGTTATTTAGTTTTGTCACAGAGGCTAAGTGCTGCAGCGTCGGCGGCGTGTCACTTGCGATGCATGGGAGTTAAACTACGGCACAGTGTCTGCGAACGACAGGCGGCCTCCACCTTACCCCACACTACGCACTCGCCGGTTGGCACTGCGAAGGGCTGTTCCTATTTCCGCTAATTTCTGCGCCGTTGTGGTATCTGCTCTGTTTCAGCCTATCTACTAGGTACTATTTTTCTTTGTTTGCCCCTGTTATGTTGTTCAGGCTCGCTCTCTCTCTCAAGTTTCTACAGCCTATTATAGCTAAATCGCATTGTTTTTGGTCCCTTAGTAGCAATATTACTGTGTGTCTAGCGGTTTTCCCAGACGTTTATTCTATCAGCCGGGGGGCCATCCGTTCTTTAATGGAATACAAGAGGTCTATGAGGGTGCGCTGTTCATTCCGTCCAGTTTCCTTCAATCGGACGTTCGCCGGGGCGGGAGTCCCAGGGATTCGCACCTACCGCCTCTTGGGAGCCCTGTAATGCAAAGCCAGCACGTTTTCCGCCGACTTAGTTTTACAGATGAGGAGCACTAGAGTACTTCTCAGCGCAGTCTCGTTGCAGTGGAGGGCGCCACGAGCGTCCCACGGGTCTAGCGCGAGTTAGGCTTCTATGGTAGCTCCCTCGGGCCTATGTGCGTTGCCACCACTGCATCATTGGTTCCATACCTGGTGGGAGATGGTTTTCATCCCCATAGTGGGTCTGGACGTCTTTTTTTGCAGCATCTCGCTTTTACTTCTGGTTGGGAGCTCTGTAATCTTATAGCTAGCGCGGTTCCTACCGCCACATTTTTCCAGGCCGCAAGCGCTCACAGGCTTCACAGCACGATCGCGCGGCGAAGGAGGGCGGCCCAAGCGCCCCTCGGATCTGGTGTGAGTTGGACGTCCTGGGTAGTTCCCACAGGTCTGTGTGTGTTGCCCCTTGTGTCCCAATTTCAAGCTCCTGCACTTACTACTTTGCGGGAGTTCCGCGTTGTGTAGTCAGCGCGGTTCCGGCTGGCTCAGCTTTTCCTTTCAGAAGCACACGGTGCTTCACAGCGCGATCGTGCGACGCGGCAGGGCGCCGCTGGCATCCCTCCGGCCCGGCGCGAGTCACTCGACTTGGGCAGCTCCCTCGCGTCCGCGCCCGATTCCACCGCCGCTCCGCAACTAGGAGGGGATGTTTTTACCTCCGCAGCGGGTCAGATCGCCTTTTTTGCAGGATTTTAATTATAGGCCGGGTCGGAGCTGTGAGTTAAACGTCCGACCCGGTCGCCATCTTGGACACGCCCCCCACACACTAAGTAACTTAGCACCCAACCTTTACCAGGTAAAGGTTAGACATATAGGTGAATTATAAGTTACTTAAGTGCACTGGTAAATGGCTGTGAAATAACATGGACGTTATTTCACTCAGGCTGCAGTGGCAGGCCTGTGTAAGAATTGTCAGAGCTCCTTATGGGTGGCAAAAGAAATGCTGCAGCCCATAGGGATCTCCTGGAACCCCAATACCCTGGGTACCTCAGTACCATACACTAGGGAATTATAAGGGTGTTCCAGTATGCCAATGTGAATTGGTGAAATTGGTCACTAGCCTGTTAGTGACAATTTGGAAAGATATGAGAGAGCATAACCACTGAGGTTCTGGTTAGCAGAGGCTCAGTGAGACAGTTAGTCATAACACAGGTAACACATACAGGGCACACTTATGAGCACTGGGGCCCTGGCTGGCAGGGTCCCAGTGACACATACAACTAAAACAACATATATACAGTGAAATATGGGGGTAACATGCCAGGCAAGATGGTACTTTCCTACAATGGGACACACTGAATTAGATAGTACTTACTCATAACTTGTATATCTCATCAGATATACAAGGAATTCCTCTACATTCGTTGGAAGAGGCAAAGGTAGTGTAATAGATTTTATTTTACTTTCTGCAGATCTGGTTTCTAAACGGCAGAATTATGAGGTGCGCCCTTCACCTTTTAGTGATCATAAAACTATCATTATTATTTTTTTTATCTCTTTGCAATCCAGTCGTAAGAGTAGGATTAGGCACTACCACTAATAAGGGGTTTGCATGAAATGGGAACATATTGACCCAAAGGAATTTTTTAAAGACCTGCTTACTGACACTTATGAAGACATAACTTGTCTTTGTGCTGATGCTGACCCCATTAAAATTCGGGGTATTTTCACAGCGCTCTGTGGAACTGTTTCTTTTATGCTAACTAGGGGATAAAACCCCCAAAGATAGCCCAGTTTATTCATGGTTTAATTCGGATTGCACTACAGCCTTTAATGTCCTTTAAAAGGGACTACTAACATGACTCCGGGTAATCCACCTTTTCTCCACTATTAATATCTAATTATGTAAACCTCAACACCC
Source organism: Pleurodeles waltl (assembly GCF_031143425.1). Taxonomy (NCBI): domain Eukaryota; kingdom Metazoa; phylum Chordata; class Amphibia; order Caudata; family Salamandridae; genus Pleurodeles; species Pleurodeles waltl. The sequence continues at coordinate 477,848,609 of NC_090449.1, read as the reverse complement.
AAAATAAAAGTTAATAGTTATTCATCAAATAAATCAAGTTTAGAAGACATTCCATCAGGAATGCCTCTTAGAGGCCACAAAAACATTTGTGCAAAGAGGGAGAAACTGTGCTATCATCACAGGTTCAATTTGCGTTCCTAACCAAATATGTAGGAATATGAATGTTTGTGGATGATGAGCTGGCAATACTTATTGTTCCAAGATTGCATATTTTGCAACTCTTCATCACAAACAAGTTTCGGGATTTAAATTAAATTAAACCACTGTATTACTTATTACTATAATAATGTTTTAAAGCATGTAGCTATCCCCTATTATTAAAATTAAATCAAGCATCTGAAATCAATCTGACTAGTGTACAAGCTTTAACTTTTTGCCTTTGTTAGAAATGTATCAGTATAACAGTTTTGCAACAGTGATTATATTTGCTGCTATATATAATTATTAATTACAAATTACTGAATAGTTCCTCATAACTTCCACAGACGTAAATCTACTTTGAAATATGCATCACTTTCTTTCTCAGGCAAAGTGTGTGTGTGTGTGTGATATATAATCTTTATTAGACTACGATTCTGTAGTCCCACGTTGCTTTTTATATTGTCTTCTAGTGCTATGCATGGTGTATAATACCTTGTGGCCATATCAGGTATATCTAGTTTAATACCATGCACATGTTATAAACTGTGTTTTGTTCCTTAAATGTCCAAGTGTTTGTGTCCTGTCTTCACTTTGCCTGTTCTGGTGTTCCATAGGGGTCTCCTCTTGTATGTTTTCAGTCAGGTTTTTTTTAAGTCGTCCATGGGTATCTCTGGGGCTGGGGATTAGTGCTTGTAGCAAAGCCAATGTTTAGGCTCGATATGCAGTCCTTTAAATGGGGGGAATCACTTGAATCACATCTTTGCTATTCTATGTTTTGCTTATATTAGTGCCAACACACATAGAAAGCACACAGTATAAGTCAAGAAATACCCATTCACGCTTAGAGTGGTGCATAAATTATGCAAAAAAAAAACTTGGGAACTCTGGGTAGTTCTCAAAGTTTAGCTGGAGCGGGGAAGAAAAAATTACAAAAGCCTTATAGCACTCCTGGTGTAGATTGAACTAGCTCGGCATGGATGCCACACAGCTATTCCGGTGCTTAAAACTATGCTAGAAAACAGACATTTGAGGTGAGCAGTTTTCGAGTGTTGGTGGTGTTGTAGGGTGTTTTCTTTATAAAGGAGCTACTCTCCTCCTAAAACCTAGGAGCTACCTTTAGTTCCCTACTTCCTTTATTGCATCACTCTAAGTCTGAACATTTTTTACTTTTACTTATATTGGGAGCTCCTTTGTGTCTGGACAAAAGTATTTGTCTCTGACAACCTCTAAAAAGGCTGAAACACATTTATTAGGGACTGTTTTTATTCATTCCAGATTGGCTTGGACGGTATTTTACCAATCCAAAGCTATAATATTGTCCTGTAGTGGTAAATGCCTTTTGCCATTTGTCTGCTTGGCGTGGATGGGACTATTTAATCCCATGCTAAAAATTCTGCTAGAAAAACAGATACTTGAGGTGAGCAGTTTTCTAGTGTTGTGGTGTTCTAGAGCGTTCCACAAAAAGGAACTTCTCTTTACTTAAAGCTTTGGAACTACATATACCTATCTGTCTCTCTCTCTCCCCCAACACCTCCATGACAAGGCTCAAGACCTTTTTCCAAAACAGTTGGATATGCATGACCACCACAAATAAAGTGAAATCCCTTGTCTTTCACATCTCAAGGACTTCCCAACTGTTCATAGATACACTTGTTTGTGTGGTACTAAGTACTATTGAACCATCATCTTATACCATGCTTACTTCTGTAGGGCATACCAAAGTGTTTCTCAGTCAATGTCTCTTTCACTCCTCGGATCTTTATTCCATTTTTTTTCTAGTAGAACCATCGGCCTATGTGTTTATGCTTAATTAAGATTACTTATATGCACAAGATCCTACTATGTTGGGCCCCTGCCCACAAATTTTTTTAAAGTGCTGTCAGCGTTATAATTATGGTAAGTTTGTTACTTGGATGTAGCACTCAGTGCCAGAGAGTTAGTGCACGTGCTACTCCTCGTGTATGTGGAAATGTTGTTTACACTGTTCAGATGTTTTCGATTTTTCCCTCTTTTGAAACGCAATATTCTCCCTTTCTCCATGTTCCAAAATGATCACCCTCCTTCGGTGATGTATACTGCACATTAAAATGTAGGAAGAGTTCAGGTGACTGATAAATTGTCATCCATAATCCCAAAACCACCTAGTCCCAGATAATCAAGCACTGTGATGTGGCTATCATATACACATACTAGATCTATTTACTCTGGGGATCCATGCAACATCTGATAGTGCTCTCCCAGCTATCGCCTGATCCACGTGTACCTGCTTGTGATCTGGTCTGCTGTTTGACCACTCTCTAGATGTTTACATATTCATAGTATGATAGTAGTTAAGACTATGAGTGGCAGCCAACATCACGCACCCGCAGCCCACGTTGGCACATTACAGTTATAGTAGGGGAGGATGACAGTCATCTGGAACATATTTATTCTTGTATGAATTGTAGTGGGGTCACAATTTAGTAAGGTCCTACATCATCATTTTGTTCAGCTCCAGAGAGTTTGCTTTTTACTTGTCGTTTTTGCTGTTAGTAAAGTTTTTGCTGTTAGTAAAATATAGCTCTCAAATATTTGATTGGTTTCTTGGCCTCTTAGCAAATTGAATGTTTAAGATGCTCTTAAGTTTAATAATCTGCTTCTGCCTCTTTCCCTAATACTCCTTGCTAGCTTGATCTACTCTGAAGCATGAGGGTTTATTCAGTCACGGTATGAAAGTAATATATTACTGGTGTTCTTTGTGTCCCTGCGGGGCTGAAAATGTTAGTCGGACTCTGTGTGCAAGATAGCCCTTGTGGATGTTTCGTGCTCTGTGCACTGCATGTATTGTGATCTCCCACATCGCTCACCCCCCACTAGCCACCCCAACCAGTCAGCAAATGTTTTATAACCGAAACAAAACTGACAACTATGTGATGTCCTAAGGGTGTTTAACATTGCAAACTGCATTGCTTTTACTGTTGGGGGACTCCAGAGGCCTGACCTAACAACACCTCCTAGTTGGGGGTGCTTGCCAGTATGTTGGCAATGAGCTGCAGCAACAGGACAAAAAAGAAGAATGAGGGGAGAGGATGTGGTTAAAGACGAGAGGAGGCGTGGCCAAGATGACGGCGTGAGCGGATGCGTATTCGCGAGCTCCGCCGCCCGGGCTTTTCAGCAGCGTAGCGACCCCGGGCCACCACCAACAAGGGCGCCCCTGAGAAGTGGGGAGCGCCAGGAAGGTGCGGGTGCCCGAAGGAGAGACCCAACAGGCTCGAGAGGGCCGCCGGATGGGGGCCTCTCAGGCCCGGGCTGTGCTCGCAGTCGGCGGGCGCGGAGGCCGGCGGTGCTGGACGCGCAGAGTGGCCTAGCGGATGGCGACGTATCGAGGAGCCCGTTGGGGCTCGGCAAGGCATGACGCCGAGCAGGTGACGATGGCGGCTGTTGGCTGCGAAGGTACAGGCCGAGGGGGCTGTTATCCTGGGGAGTGACCCGTGGCTTTGACCTCCTGGGGCCGCCAGAGGCCGTCTGATGGCCAGGGGGCAGCAGAGGGGTCCCCGCGAGGTGTGGAGGCGGCAGTGGGGTTTGCCTGGTCCCCCCCCCTGGGGCCCCGTGGTGAGAGGGCCCCACAGTGCGTGGGGATGAGCGTGGGCCCTCGGTTCGGCGGGACATTCGGCCCGCGGTGAGACTGGCCGGGACGGGCCTAGGCGCATGCTGCTCGACAGAGCTGGGCCTTGGTAGAGCCATATAATAGATAGTGCCCACCGCTTCGGCCCTGGTGGAGGGGAGAAAAGGAACAGATGATCTCACCTTGCCGGAGCGTATGCTGACAGCGAGAGAAGGCTGCCCCAGTGAGAGGTGCTGATCTTGCGAGACCTAGATTGAGGAACAGCGGGGTGGACAGTGCCTGGTGCCGGGCTCGTCCCTGAGTCGGCGGATGAGCTGAATTTTGATGGCATCCTCTAAGCCTAAAAGGGATCAGTCAGTGAGGGAGATATTGACAAGATCTCACCCAGCGCAGAGCAGGTTGGCTGAGGGGCCCACTTTGACGAAGGGTACTGAAGACCGGGATGAGGCGGAGGACGATGGTGGGGCCACGGTTACGAAGGGCTTTTTCACCTTGTATGACTCGCTTAGGAGGGACCTGCAGGAGCTTTGGCGAGAGATCTCCCAGAAGATGAAGGAGCTACAGGCGCACGTTATGTCGCTGGTAGAAAGGGTGGCTAATGTCGAGGACAGTGAGATCTCCCAGGGGGAAGAAGTGGAACAACTGCAACAGGAGGTCATACGTCTTCGGGAGCAACAGGAACTCCTGCAGATCGCGGCAGAAGACTTAGAAAACCGATCTAGGCGGCATAACATACGATTCAGGGGAGCGCCGACCGGTGCGGAAGGGGAGGATATTTGAGGGTTCGTTACAGCACTGTTCCACTCCATTCTGGGCCCAGAAGATATTCGAGAGATCGCCCTGGATCGGGCTCACAGAGCGGGGCGGCCGGTAGGAACCAGAGATTGCCCTCCTGACATCCTAGCGTGTGTGCATAACTACATGACTAAAGAAAGCATTCTGCAGAGAATGCAAAATCTCTCTCAGGTCCTGTTTAGAGGCCACACGCTTCAGCTATTTCAGGACCTCTCACTGAGGACTTTGCAGAGGCGAAGGGAATTTAAGCCCATTACAGAGCACCTAGGGGCGAATTCTACGGCTTATTCCTGGGGCCACCCCTTCCGCCTTGTGTTTCGCTGGGAGGACCAGCTGCGTCAGGTGAAATCACTGCAGGAGGCACGCAGGATCCTACATATGGAGGAGACGGAGCGTGGTGTTGGCCCACGCGAGGAGGCCGCTGCTGAGGGCCAACCATGTTGGCGACGGAAGGAGAGGAAGAGGAAGCAGCCGAGGCCATCCTCGACTGAACAAGCGCTGGAGAGACAATCTGTACTGAGCAGTGTAGCTGCTGGGACCAGTGCCTAAGCAGACGGCATCCGAGTACCGCTACAATGGTCTGGGGCCGTTACAGAATAAGTTGTGAGACTGCTTGAGATGGGCCTGGGTGGTGAGTTCGCTGGCTACCAAGTGATGACCGTGTGAGGTGATGCCGACCCCTGTCAGGACACCGGCCTCTTTTGGGATGTATGACAGAGGATTTGTGTGTTTTATGCACCTGTTGTGCGCTGTGGTTTTGTGTTGTTGTGCTTCCCCCGAAATTTCCATGTGCTCTGATATCGATCACTGTCACTATGTGTGCGGGCCCCCCCGGGCCGTCCTTGTCTTCTGCTCCTGGGTGGGGGTCCCCGCCTAGATTGCGCAACCTGCTTAGTTCCGCATGTCCCTTAAATGTCTAAGCCTAAATGTCCGGGGGCTCAATAGTCCAGGTAAGAGGTTGGTGATCCTTTCTGCCCTTGAGAGGTCTGGGAGCCATAGCTGCCTTTTGCAGGAGACGCACTTATTGCTAAACGATACATACCGTATGCGCTCAAAGTGGTTTCCCCAGCAGTTTTGGTCCTCTGCTCCCACGAAGCACGCTGGGGTGGCGATACTAATATCGAGGGCCTTTCCTGGGGAGGTAGTCGCCAAGATACATGAGATCAAGGGTAAGTTCTTGGCCAATAGGGTGCGTGTTGGGGCATTCCTCTTTACTATTGCCTCATTATATGCTCCTAACGCGCAGCAAGAAATCTTCATGAGGCAGGCCATTTCCCCAATGCTCACTACACCGGACAGGGCCATTTTGGTTGGGGGGGGGACTTCAGTGTGGTCATGGACAATGAGCTAGATCGTTCTGGGCATCAATATGGGAAGACGGGGCATTGACTCCGGCAGGGGGCGACAGTGGCTGGCTGATTGTGACCTAGAGGACGTCTGGAGGAGGGCACATCTGACGCTCCGGGATTACACATTCTATTCGGCCTCCTCCAAGACGTATACCCGGTTTGACTTCTTCTTGGCTTCCCCGGAGTTCACTCCCTAATCAGGGAGACGGCCATCGAGCCTCGGGCTCTGACAGATCATGCCCCCATTACGTTGGTGGCCTGTCTTGATGTGGGACGAGTGGGGACTCCGAGCTGGCGATTTAGGGATACTATACTTTAGAGCCGGGTGGCGGAGGAGATGTTGCAACGTGCGATCATGGTCTACCTTAGACACAGTGAAAATGGGAGCACTAGTTTGGAGATACTGTGGGAGGCACTGAAAGCAGTAACCCGTGGTGAGGTGATCTCGCTTTCGGCCAAAGAAAATAAAGCTAGGAGGGAGCAGAGGGCGTTGTTAGAGCAAAATGTAGCGGCGCTAGAGCGCTCCCATAAGCATACTGGCGCGCCTAGAGTGTGGAGGGAGTTGGAGAAGGCGCGTCAGGGACAGGGCAGAGTATGCAGTAGTTTGATTTAAACACAAATATTATATAGGGAGCAACCGATGTGGGTAACTCCTTGCCCACCAGCTGAGGGCGCAGCGCTCGGCCATGGCTATAAAGATGGTGCGCTCCCCTTCTAAGGGTGAGGTACGAATGGACGATCAAATGGCTGAGGTGTTTGATGATTATTATAGAGAGTTGTATGCTGCAGATACGGGGAATGAAGCAGATCCTGACGCCTTTTTCGTGGAGTGTCGTATTGTCCCGCTTTGAGCGAGATGCATCCTCCCTGGATCAGCCCATTAGATTGGAGGAAGTTATTTCGGCGATTACACGTCTGAAGGTTGGGAAGTCGCCTGGTCCGGACGGCTTCACCTCGCTTTTTTATAACACTTTTTGCCCGGAGTTGGCTCCACTCCTGGTGCAGCTTTTTAACTCCTTCCTGGTGTCCGGGACTCTCACGCCTAGCATGTTGGAGGCCACCATTACGGTCATTCATAAGCCGGGGAAGGACCCGGAAGAATGTGGTTCATACCAGCCTATTTTGCTTTTGAATATAGACGCCAAGTTGTTTACCGGCATCTTGGCGCAGCGCCTTAATCCCTATGGGTTTAAGGTGAATATGCAGAAGTCACAAGCGCTAAGCTTGTCAGCCCTCCCGGAACATGAGGAGAGTCTGAGGGTTCACTATCCCTTTATTTGGTCATTGTCGCAAGTACCTTACCTGGGTATTGAATTGGCAACCTCGGTTGCGAAGACGTCTATCCTGAACTATTCCTCACTATCCCGGGAGATTTTACAGGACCTAGGGAAATGGGGGAAACAGACTTTCTCTTGGTATGGCAGGGTCTCCGCGGTGAAGATTACAGTATTGCCGCGCATACTTTGTGTTTCATGCACTCCCTCTGACTCTGCCACCCCACACGATAGCGACTCTCCAGTCAGCGCTCCTGAAATTTATATGGGATGGGAAACCCGCTCGGATTCCGCGGAGCGCCCTGTACCGTCCCAGAGGGGAGGGGGACTGGTGGTCCCCTGTCTGCTGAGGTATTTCCAGGCCGCTCAGCTGCGCTTTCTGCTGGAGTGGAGCTGCCCGTTGACTGAAAAGCACTGGTGCTTCATGGACCAGGCGGTGGCTGGGTTCCCCCTTTGGAAGGAGCCTCGGCTTCAGCGTAGGCACAGGGCTCCCGGGCTTTATTCTTCCCCGATCACGGGCGCAATGCTTCGGGTATGGGATGTGGTGGCGAAGAGGCTTGGCCTGACGACATTCCTGTCTCCTATGTCACCGATTTGTGCGAATCCCGACTTTGCGCCAGGTCTGCAGGTGGAGAATTTTTGCCGTTGGTATGACGAGGGCTGCAAAAGGGTGGGGAGCTTATTTGATGCGGACGGAGTAATCTCTTTTGACCAGATGAGAGAGACGTATGGGCTGACGGAAGCTGATAGGCTGATGTATTATCAGGTACGGTACTGGGCCCTTTTGCCGGCGAATAGGCCCTTGATAGACAGACCGCTTACTCCGTTTGAGAAATGGCTACTGATAAAGAAGGACGATAAGCGGGTGATATCGGAATTGTATAGACTTCTGCAGGGGTGGAGCGGCCACCTAAATCCAAGGGGCAGAGAAGATGGGAGATCGAGCTGGGGAGGGAGCTGACAGGGGAAGAATGGGACAGTATACATTATAGAACGCATCACACGGTGTACAATACCGCAGGGACAGAGACAGCATATAAGTTGGCTTCCTATTGGTACTATACCCCAGCAAGGGTGAATGCATGGGACCCATCTAAGTCGGGTCTTTGCTGGAGGGGGTGCAGCAACACGGGGACACTTGTACACCTACTTTGGCATTACCCCAAGTTACAGAGATTTTGGAAGGGTATCCTGGATGACATCGATAAGGTATTCCAGACAGAGATTCCTAGATTGCCGTCATATGTTATATTGGGCTTACCCAACCCTTTCACTTTCCCTCTTCGCCCGCTGAGAGGGCGGCAGATGGCCCTGGCCCTTAATACTGCACTCCAGACGATCCTAGCCCTCTGGGGCTCGGACAGGCTGCCGACGTATACTTCTTGGCTGCAGAAGCTGTGGTTCATCCTGGCAATGGAGAAACTAACACTGGCTTCCAGGCAGAGGGGGGAGCGATTTGTACACTATGAAGACCGTTCCTCCAGATTTTGTCCACGGAATTTAATGAGCTGACTTGCCCGGCATATTTAAAGATCCTGGGGCTTATCCGAGACATTTGATGGCCTGGTTTGGCCAGTGGAGCGTAGAGAGGGCTGGGGGCAGAGGTTTGAAAGGAGTCTGGGACGGGAGGGGACGGGGGGTGGTACTGGGGGTGCTGGCACGGGGAAACACGGTTATGCATTTGTGTTGTGTCTGTTCTTGTTTTTAGCTTTGCTGTGAACCGGACTGTCATACCATCTACGCCACAACTATAGTCCCTAGGGGAGGGCAGATGGGTGGACGGAGGATGTCTTCTTATGTAAATGACACTGCTCTGCTGGGCCGCCCTCAAACATGAGTGGCAAGGGACACTGTGATAAGTTGATAGCCGAATGATTTGGATGTTGATACTGAGCTCTGTAATTGGTTTTTGTATGTTAAATACCAATAAACAGATTGGATCCATAAAGACGAGAGGAGCACTGCATCACCCATTTAAACACTGGAGCCCCCAGTCAACAATTATCATCTGCTGTAAAGATTATGGTCCTGTCCATTGCATACTTGGATCTATCTATGCATGGGATCAATGCAACATCTTCTAGTGCCCTTCTCGCTTTCGCTTGGTCCAGATGAGTGTCAACGCCCCCACCTACTGTAACTGTCCCAGTCTCTGATAGTACCCATTTCTAAACATGCTGTGAGATACGCCAAAAAATAATTCCTAAATTAATTTGTAAAGGCAGGAGGGTGAGGCTATCTCTAAAGATCCTAATGGCCTTCAGTCAACTTAGGGGTGGGTGGGTGATAGACGTTAGTTGTCCCTGATATTCTTATCTACTACCATGCTCTGAATATGTAAAAATTTGACCAGAATAGGACCAGAACACAACTAGACACACATGAATCTGGACTCCTGCGAGCATTCTGAAACATAGTGGACTGACCGATGTAGGAGGCTGACCCGGTTTGTAGTGGGTCCCTAAGGTACTTACACCTTATACCAGGTCCTGTTATCCCTTATTAGTGAAATGTAGGCAGTGTTCTAGCAGCTAAGGCTGTCTAGAGGTAGCTGTAGCAGAGCAGCTTAGGCTGAACTAGGATACATGCAAAGCTCCTGCTATACCACTATAGTTATCCAGTACTTATACACAATAAAATACAATACTCAGTGTTACCAGAAATAAAGGTACTCTAAGATATTTGTGGTCTTGTGTCACTAAAATAGAGGCAATACTCCTTTTGGAGGTAAGTATTATACACAATATATACACTAGTAACCAAAATCAGGTAAGTTATCAGTCATAGAATAGTGCAAACAGTAGAAAATACAATGGATTACAATGGGCCTAGGGGCAACCCAAACCATGTACTAAAATAGTGGAATGCAAATGTCAATTTCCCCCCTACGCAAGTGTAGTGTGTAGAGGGGTGCTGGGAGTGTAGGAAAACACCAATGGTAAGTTGAGTACCCCACCCCAGAGCCCAGGAAAGCAGGAGTAAAGTACAGCAAGTTTTCTCAGGACACACTACAAGTCGTGATAAAGGATTTTGCAAGAACCAAGCAAGACTGCAAGCAACAAACAATGGATTTCTGGACCTGAAGACCTGTGGAGAGAGGAGACAAAGTCCAGAAGTCGAAGAAGAGTCCAGGAAGGACAGGAGCCCCTGCCAACCTAGAAGAAGGTGCAAAAGTGGATTCTACGGTCAGAAGAAAAGTACACAAGAGCACCAAAGAAGATGGCTGCGGGTTCATGCTTGGTGCAGGAGATGCCCCACGTTGACCTGTTGGATGCAGGCTGTTTGCGTCGCTGGATTCCGCCAACAAGCTTTGGTTCAAGCAAGTCCGCAGTTTGCATCAAAAAGGAGCTGCCTGGACCCAGGAGGGATCTGGGGGTCTCAACTCAGAGTGAGGAGACATAGGGGGCTCTCAGCACTTCAGGGAGCCCTCAGAAGACCAGGCAGCACCCACGGGAGTCCCAGAACACGGGGACAAAGAAGATACAAAGTGCGGTCGTCGCAACACTACACTAGAAGGTCCCACGCCGCCGGAAAACAACTCAGGGAGGTGTGCGTCGCAGGATGGAGTGCTGGGGATCTGGACTACACTGTGCATGAAGGATTCTTTTAAGAAGTGCACAGAATCCCAAGGAGCTGCAGAAGGCACAGTGCACAGGGGTATTGTCGCAGCACAGGGAGGCAAGCTCTTACCTCCACCGAATTTGGACAGCTGGACCTTTGGACAGTCTGGGTCACTTAGGTCCACCATCTGTGTTCCAGGGAGCACACTTGTTGTCAGGAGAGGAGTCCCAGCCTACCAGTTGTCGTCGCAGAAGGGTGCCTGCAGAGGCAGGGAAGTGATTCCGTCACTCCACTGGAGATTCCTTTGGTTCTTCTGGTGCAGGATGAAGACAGGCAGTCCTCAGTGCGTGCACACCTTGGAAACTGTTGCAAAGGCTGGCTGGAGCTGAAGTTGCAGGTCACAGGAGTTGTCCTGGATGCTTTGTTGCAGTTACGGCGGTTCCTGGAGCAGTCTGCGGTTGATCCGACGGTCAGAAGCTGAAGCAGAGGATACAGAGGAGTCCTGGAGGAATCTTGCAAATCGAATCTGAGGAAACACCCAGAGGAGAGACCCTAAATAGCTCTGAGAGGGGGATTGGCTACCTACCCAGGTATGCACCTATCAAGAGGTCTCCAGAGGGTCCCCACACCTTGGAATCCAAGATGGCTTATGTCGGGGACACTGTGGAGTAGCTCTGGGCACCACCTCTGGGGTGGTGATGGACAGGGGAGTGGTCACTCCCCTTTCCTTTGTTCAGTTTCACGCCAGAGCAGGGACTGGTGGTCCCTGAACCAGTGTAAACTGGATTATGCAAGGAGGGCACCATTTGTGCCCTTCAAAGCATTTCCAGAGGCTCTTGGAGGCTACTCCTCCCATGCCTGTAAAACATATTTCCAATGGGAGAGGGTGTAACACCCCTCTTCTAAAGGTAATGCATTGTTCTGCTTTCTTGGGATTGAGCTGCTCAATCCCCAGGAGGGCAGAAACCTGTCTGTAAGGTGGCAGCAGCTGGGGCTGCAGTGGAAACCTCAGAGAGCTGGTTTGGCAGTACTGGGGGTCCATGGTGGAGCACCCAGGGTGCTTGGGAATGGCCCCCCAATACCAGATTTGGATTGAGGGTGTTCAATTCCATGATCTTAGACACCTCACATGGCCAAATTCTGAGTTATCATTGTGAAGGTACATATATGTATTGACATATATGTAGTGCATGCTTATAATGGTGTCCCCACACTCACGAAGTCCGGGGAATTGGCCCTGGGAAACGTGGGGACCCCTTTGCTAGTGCAAGGGTGCCCTCCCACACAGTAACTTTGCACCTAGCTCTCAGTAATTAAGGTTTGACATATAGTTGATTTGTAAGTTACTTAGTGCAGTGTAAAATGGCTGTTAAATAGTGGGTGCACTCTTTCACTTAGGCTGCAGTAGCAGTCCTGATGAAAGGTTTGTATGAGCTCCTTATGGGTGGCAAAAGAAATGCTGCACCCCATAAGGATCTCCTGGAACCCCAATGCCCTGGGTACCATATACTAGGGACTTATAAGGGGGTTCCAGTGTGTCAATCAGAATTGGAGTATGGGGTCACTAGAGTGTAGTGACAAATTTGGTAAGTAAAGAGAGCATAAGCACTGGAGGTCTGGTTAGCAGAACTTCAGTGACACAGTCAATCATTATGACAAACACACATAGGCCACAAACTGAGCACTGGGGTCCTGGCTAGCAGGATCCCAATGAGACAGGCAAAACAAACTGACAAATAGGGTTTAAAACCATGAGCACCTTGGTCCTGGCTAGCAGGATCTCAGTGAGACAGTAAAAATACACTGACAAACACTCACAAACAGACCAAAAATGTGGGTAACCATGCTAGAAAGAGGCTACTTTCTCACAACGGATATGTGGAAATATAAGTTCCGAGACACTAAAGAATGTACACAGATTTCTATCTTTACAAAACATGGATCTTGGACGAGGCTCTATTACTGATTCGGGACCCATGATGTATGACGCTGGACCAAGGCTGTTGGGCATCTCCCACGCACCTTCTTTGATCACTCACTCATTCGATTAGTAGTTGCAGTTCCAGCTTCCAGGCACCCAGCATCCACCTGGAACCTACCCCTTCAGTGCTTTTAGACACTGTCTTTAGAGCCTCGATTTGAACTTGAAATAGTCAGCTTTTTTATTTAAATGATAACTTTGTATCATCCCCTCGCACTATATGGGAAACTTTTAAGGCTTATAAGAGAGGGATTCGTGTTGATAACATGAAGTTTGTAAGGCATTGCAAGATAGACTGTACAATTGTACAACTGTACAATTTGGAAAAGGAAATCGGTACACCAGAATGCTTGCCATATGTCACTTCCAGTCTTGAAGAAGATAAGAATAAAACTTACAGAGTTCACTGAAACCATTGACTAGGAAGTAAAACACCTTGAGCTTATGGTAAGGCAGAGAGACTGAGTAGGACCCTCTTTTCCCTGTTACTCAATTTGCATATCCCATGATCAATAGCATCCTTAGATGAAGCTCTTGTATACAGAGCTGACCATATTCTTGCCGACTTTGTCAAATATTACTTACTGCTCTACATATCCCACATTTCAGATCACCTGTGAGATACACTAGCTACTTTGATCGCATTGCTTGCGGTTGGGTGGAGGCAGTTCCTTGAGGCACCTATCACTCTTGAGGAGATCACCACATGTAATACCCAGGGAAAGATTGGAGTTCTACAGAGTTTTATGAAGCCTACTCTGAACAGTTGGCACCTGTGCTCTTGCTGGTGTATAATAGGGTGATAGAAAAAGGTACTGGGTACACCACAGCCAAACATTTTTTGCTCCTACATACCAGCCTAACTCTGACTTGGAGGCTGTGGTGGTATTCTTAAACACCACAACGGTGTTTGACTCTCTGGAGTGGGAATTCCTATTTAAAGCCATTAGAAATATTATCAGGAATGGGCCTTCCTGGAATCGGGAGAGGCTATCGGGACCCCTCAAGAAGCAGCAATACAGTATTTTGGCTTGTCCTGTTGCATATCTTTTTAGTACCCTAGAGCCACATTGTAGAGAATAAGCAGCATGGAAACTGATTTACCCAGGTTAGGACCTCCTTCCATGTCCTTTTGAGCTCGTCCAGTTTTCAGCAGGAGTGGAAACAAGTGGGGAATTTCAACGATTAGACCTCTCCCTGAGGCTGTACATATTAAATGTTTGGGAGATGAGGTTGTACCCAAATTTGAGTAGAAATGACTGACCAATGGTATGAGTGTGGCTAAACATAATATTTGCAAGGTTTGGTGAGTAGGACAGGCACAGGGCCTTTATTATTCAAAGGAGAACATTGACAGGTTTTTATGCTGGCACAGAAACATTAATATGAAGGCTGAAGATGCCTCATGAAATGGTCAAAGATTTGGGAGAGTTGGAGTGCTTATAGAGAAATATGTTTGAATGTTTAATTATACAAGAAAACAAGGTGGAATGAGAAGGGAATGGGAGGCAAATGAGGCTGACTAGGTATGCTTTGGCAGGAAGTGACGGGATAGACAATATGAGTATAACTATGACCTGCAGTTAGTACCCTGCTGTTGACAAATTATGCATTGCTGTTTTGTTTAATTGAAAAATCTAATAAAAATATTTGAACAAAAAATTGACCTATCCAAGAGATTCATAGATCGAATCCGGTTGCTTTGTACGAACCCAGCTACTAGGATTCGATTGAATAGCTTCCACTCTGCCCCCTTTTCTATAGGGAGGAGCACCAGTCAGGGTTTCCTGCTTTCTCATTGTATGCCCTAGCAACCAAACCACTTGCCTGTGCAGTACAGCAACTACATGGCTGTAGGAGAGTGAGTTTTTCACCTTGAAACCTTGTAGTCTCTCTGTATGCAAACAGCATTCCACTATACTTACCCAGAGAATTCACACTTTTTAAAATGCTAGGAGGCATCACAATTAATTGGAATAAGTTCACAATCTTTCCACTCACACCACTGCAAAGATCAAACAGCTAGACTTCATCTCCTGTGGGACTTGACCTCTGTTAAATATTTTGATGTGTCGATCAGTTGATATTGAGCTACGGTCATATCAGAAAAGTATGGAGTGACTATCACAACAGTGGTGGAGCAGAGAAGTTGATGGGCCCATCTTCTCTTATCCTTGATGTTTAGGATAGCCCTCGTAAAAATGATAATCCTACATTCCTGTACCCTTGAGCCACCAACTTTTTAAGATGCTCAGATTGCATATGATCACCTTGGCATGGGAGGGGAAGGCAGCCTAGGATACTACATTGGGAAAGACGTTGAACATTTACTATTACTGTGCTCAAGCTCAACTCACTTATACTTGTGATAGAGCATGATAAAGCTCACCCAACCCCATTTCTGCCCTGATATGACAGCCGCTTAGTTGTAGCCGTTCTGAAAGAAATACTATAAAAACACACTTGATGAAACTGGTTTAAACATGTCAATGACCAATAATTTATGCCCCAAAATTCCCTTAATCCAGCATCCATTGACATATTTCAGTGGGGATAATTTATTCCTACAGAGGCTAAGTAGATAGGGGATCAGGTAGCTCTAGATGGGTAAGATATTATTACTATAATTGATAGTTTCATACTTTTGTGTTGGAGGACAATAGGCCTGATTTAGATGTTGGCAGTAACAGGTCCACTGCCACTTTTTCACTGGAAGCTCCGTCTTTCGACTTGGCGGTCTGCCTGTCCGCCTGATTTAAATATTGGCGATCTCATAGACGAAAGAGCGCAGACAAACCGCCATCACTGCCAGGAATAATGGCCTGCATTGACGGTGCTATGGGTAAAATTGGCTGGCGGCGGAACTCCAGCCCTTTTTATCGCCGAGTCAATCATGATTTGCATACCCGCCAACCTAACTGTGAGGCAAAGTCACCACACCTGAGTTGGCGAATTGGAAGGGATAAAAGCACGAAACCTACCTTTTTTTTAACTTTTCCTCTTTCCTGACGCCATGAATCCGATCGTACCAGTACTACCTTAGCTGCTGCTAGCTCAAGATGAAAATCCACCCCGTTGTCGACTTAACAAAAGGTAAGTCACTGTTGTACCTGCCATCCTTGGAATTGTCACTATACATTAGCACTGAACTCAAGCATTTGTAACAAAGGTGTGCAACCAATACTACAATTACGTGCAATGCAGATGTCTCTAATGCCGTACTTAGAAAAATGTTTAAAAACACACCTTGAGATATCAGTAGTACCCACCAATCTGGCACTAATTGCCTTCATGGCAATGGACATCTACACCAAAGTCACGCCAATCCCAAATAAAAATGTGTCCATAAAGGTGTGTGCAATAATGTCTGCTAAACTAACATATCATATGCATAAACTGTATACCCAATAGGAACTGCTCAAATCCACAATACTGTAGCAATTGGATTACAAAATGCTACAAGGTGGTGTACGCAGACTGTACAACCAATCCTACCTCTAAACTGCAAACATGTCAGAGATCTCTGAATGTCACATGTCCCCTTGGTGTGTGCAATTTATGACCAGCTGTAGATGTCATTTAACCCCAAAGAGTCAGGTCTCCTGTGTATGTGCATATTATTGAGACATCACATCCAACACACATGAATTCTCCAGTCACAACAACAGAAACACATATAAAGTGTCCAGTAACATGATCAATGCTTGCACCAAAATTAACATGTCCCTCACAAATGTAGAACCCTAATGTATGCATTTAAAAACAAAAAAAGTCAGATATACAACCTGTGCTTGTCATTGGCACAAAGTATAGTAAGTGCATGGCACACACTTTAGCAGAAATAACATCACCAGTAAACATTTTGTAAAACCCAAAAAATAAGGCCAGGACAAAGGGATTCTTAAACTAAACATTTTTATGTGTGTGCATGAGCTAAGTCTTAAAGTTATTTGAAAAGTTCTTATAGACAAAAGAACAAAGGCTTCATCCATTTGGCTCACACTGGGTTTCAGACCCATCACTTGCCTCCTACATTCACTGCCAGAATAAACATCCTATGGTAGGGGCATCTATGGGGCGGACATCTATGGGGCAGAGAGCCGGCACCTCAGTGATGTTACTAGGGGGCTTGGGTTTGGGAGGGGTGTGTTCGGGTTTGGGAGGGGTGGTTTTGGACTTGGGAAGGGTGGATTTTGCTTTGGAAGGGGTTGGTTTGGCTTTGGAAGGGGGAAGTTGGGATGCTGAAGGGTTTGGGTTGGGGTTTTGAAGGGGGACAAAGAGGTCTGGGTGGGATGGACTTAGGTTTGGAAGGGGTGGTCTGGGATAAGGAAGGGGTCAGGGACAGGGCAAATAACAGGGCCTTCTTGAGGAAAAAAGTAGGGTGCCCAGGAGGGAGTTGGGTTTGGGAGGAAGAGGGAGTAGCTGTGGCTGTTGTGCATGTGTATGTTGAAGGTGTGGGTGCCTGAGGAACTGATGTATGTGCGTTTTGCTTTGTATTTTTTACTGGGTGTCTGTTTGGGTGAGTGTGGGCATTTGTGTTCAGTATTAGTGTGTGTGGATGTGTTTGTTGCAAAGATTGTGTGTGAAGTGCTGTCTGTGGGTGTACCTTTAGCACCTTGAGACCCCCACGGGTGATAAGCCGCGCTTTACAAGTGATTGATTTAAAAAAATAATTATTATTGGTGTGCTCGTGCATGTGTGTTTCTGTTGTGGTGGGTGTGGTGTCTGCAGGTGTGCTGGTTGTGAATGCGGATGTCTGTGTCATGGTGGTTTTGGTGACTGTGGATATGCTTGTGGTGGGGTCTGTGGTGTGTATGTCTTTTGCTGTGCTTTTGTGTATGCGAGGATGTTCTGCTTGTGTTTGTTGTAGTGGGTGTGTTTAAAGGTGTGCCTGTACTCTGGATAAGACTGGGTAGAGGAATTTTGGGTGGGGAAGGGGCGGGATTTGGGGTACGAGGTTGGGTGTGTGTGATGCTGAGGTCAATGAGGAGGCTAGACCCTGGAATGACCGCTGTAGGCAAGACTGGGCACTGTGGATGACAACCAGGTAAGCCAGCATCTGGATGTTCTGACCACTCAGCCACTAGATGGCACTAAGTAGTGCAGTCTGGCCTACAGCGATAGTCTGCAAAAGATCTACAGCCTCCTCATTGAGCATAGCCTGGGATACCGGGGCAGGGGGGAGGTGCCTGCAGCAAAGGTGATTCCACCCCTTTTAGGGGTGGCTATGGCCAACTTGGGGGAGGGGCAAGAGGGAGGGTGGAGATCGGAACCTTGGTGGCAGACTATGATGTAGGTGTAACAGTCGCTTCAGAGTCCGCCACCACCAGGGACTGTCTTCAGTGGAGGTCTCCAAAGAAAATGTTGAGTCACTGGTGGCCTCTGTTCCAGTCTCTAACCCTCCGTGCCACCAGGTCCCTCAGTGGTGTCCATACCTGAGCTACAGTGACCAGCTTCCTCCCAGCTAACATGGCCGCTGTCACCTTCACCTTTCCCAGATGACGTTGAATAAACAGATACAACAGTTTGAGTTTATCTGTGTAAATACAGTTGAACATGAACTTTAATTACACAACATTTGCTCAAAGTCTAGAAATTCCCTATGCTAGCTCCTATGTCATGTACGCCTTTGTCTCTTATCCACTTGTAGTTCTTTCCATGACAAAGAGCTTCAACAGCATGAGTAACACATAGGCCTTGAGACATTGCAAACCCACTGCAGTACAGTACTAACATATATTCACATTTCCAAAAGAGTCATATATTGGGCCGGTTATTGACTTCTCAAGGTGGGATACAATAACATCTATGTGATGTAATGTTCCTTCTGCAAATGTCTCTAAGTATCACATTTCTCTCTGTCATTGATTTCCCAGCTGGACAAAACTAAAGACACCAATATGTTGTTTATGGCACGGGTAACTCTCTCACTAATGCAATCACATTTCTGTCTGTTGCAATCAATAGAGTTTGGCATTTAAATTCATGTTGTTTGACACAGACTGGTTTACATAAACGTTTGTGAAGGAGTAAGGCTTCATGCCAGTCTCCTACTGTCCACATGAACTGACTAGAATTTAGCTGTGAAAACAGGTTTCAAACATGTTTCAGGTAAGGGATGATGCCATTGTACACGTTTCCAGTCCTTTTGGAGCAGATGCTCATCATCATATTGTCATATCGCCAATTTACCAATGTCCAATCTGATACATCAACTGTATCTTAAGTGCACAGTTTGCCATGTCATCAGTAGGTGAGCCTACATTACCTACTCACGTTTGTGATGGAGCATCACACCTGACCCAATCCTCAAATGGCGCAATGTGTGGTCCATCTGTCCCTATTGAGATAGAGAAAATGCAGGGACGCCTTTGTTCGCATGCAGCTACATGTCTGCTCAAAACAGTACTTGGTTTGTGATGAAGAATCTAGTGGAAACCGTTAGTAATAAACAATGCTCCAAACACAGCATCAGACATCGTCTGATTAACATACACCTCCAAAAAACCTCATCTGCTTTGGGTGTGTGTCAACCGTCATGTTGATGCCATGCAACATTGTTGGAAATAAAAAAGGTTAAACAGCAACAATACCTACAGACAATAACTTACTGCATTGTTGCTGCTGTTGGTCCCTCAACTGCCCATCAAGCTCCGGGTAGATCATTGCAAGGATGCAGGCCATTAGGGGGGGTCAGTGTGCGGCGCACCCACTTGGATCGTTCGGAGGACTGGCCAAACTGGCCTTCCAGAGTCAGAGGTCCTCCCAACTCTTGCATCAATGCCAGGTGCACCCCTTATGGACCCTCAAGGTCTGCACTTTCTTAGCGATTGCCTTTCAGATTTGCCGCTTTAAAAAAATAAAATAATTTTGCAACGCAGTAGCGATGAAATGGCCCAACCAACCACCCTCTTGAGTCGTCCCAACACTCCTTCCCAAAAGCGAGAGAGTCCTGGGCAATGGCAAAACATATGTGGTAAAGTCACCCTGCAGGTTGTCACACTGCAAGCAGTTCCACAAAGCGATGTACCTTGGCTCTAGTGAGATAAATCCTGTGGAGTATCTTAAGTTTGGTTCAATTAAACAAAGTTGTGAGCTATACCGCCTCCCTAGGGGCCTCCTCTGCCTCCCTCCAGTTGTCATCCTCCAAGGAGCCCAGCTCCCCCTCCCATGCCACTCTAACTCACTCCATCGGGATCAGGTAGGTTACGTAATAGCATTTGTATATACCTGGTAGTATTTGCTCCTTGAGATTTATAAGGAGGATCTTAGCCTCCATTGGGGGGAAGTTGGAAATGTCCTCCATCTTTTGTAGAATGGGAAGAAGAGCATGATGGAGTGTAGGTACAGGAAGAATTGAGTACGATCCAAGTTGTACTCTTCTTGCATGTCCTTGAAGGACTTAAGCGTCCTCACATGAAGCACATCCCCAACTTTAGAGATGCGTATGATATCCTAGGCGGAGAAGCCCTGAAGGGCTGCCACCTGTTGAAGTCGGGCGCCCCTCTACAACAGGGTCCCTGAAGTGAGGCGGTCAGTCCATCATACTCCCTTCATGGCTGTATTCTAGATCTCAAAAACCACCTGCATGGCATGCGGAAGCACCACAGGGATCCTCCCTCCGTACAGCAAGTGAGAGAAGTCCCTGGCCCCCATTACCCAACCCTCTGCTGCATACGCTGGGTCTCGGAAAAGTCCAACCGCCACTCATTCTTGATGAGTAGGTGGGCTGCCTAGTAATAGAGGAGTATGTCCGGGTAGCGATCCACCACTTCTGTCACCGCTTTTACAATTCTTCCCAAAGCAGTGCAGGCGTTCTACCTCCCTAAAGCAATAATCTAATCTGAAGAAAGTTTTATCAATTGGGTATGGGTGGTTCTATAGTTGATACAATAGGCACGGCAGTGAGATCATTTTAAACATTGCAGAGTGCCCCGACAGGAACAAGGGGAGAGCGGACCAGAAATTAATGTCTCGCCCAAGATCTGTCGGCTGAGGTGCCAGATTTTGGTCAAAGGAGCAATTCGCATCATCCGTCATACAGACCCCCCAAGTATTTAAAGCCAAGAAGGAGTATTGGAGTCCCAGCTGGCCACAGGAAGTCTGTCTGGCAGTGGGCGATGAGGTAAATTGCTGACTTGTGGGTGTTCATCTGTAGGCCAGACTAGGATCTGAAGGTGTCCAATATTTGGAGTGCTCTGGGTCCCAATGTTTCTGGGTTGTCCAGACATAGAAGGAAATTGTCTGCATAGAACGCAGTGCTATCTCCAGCCTCCGCAGACCACTGAAAGCCCCAGTAAGGCATGTTGACCCCCACTCTTGCAGCCAATGGTTCAATCACCAGTGCAAAAAACAAGGGCTACGGAGGAAAACCTTGGCAGGTACCCTATGCCCCCGGAAACCATTCTGACACAGCGCTCCCATCCCGCACCCTGGCCACCAAACCGGTGTAGAGAAAGTGCTTATAACTTATAAATTTCAAGCCAAATCCAACCCAGGATAAGAGGGATATGAAGGCAAACATAAATGCCCAGTTCACCGATTTGAATGCCTTCCGAAAGTCAATAGGCAGGGAGGCTTTATGGTCGTGATAGGCTCTGCTCAAAGCAGTCGCGTTATGAACTCTTCAGAGGTTGTGATGGGTATCCCGGTGGGGCATAAACCCACACTGATTGGGTTGCACAAGACTGGCAATAACTCCCAGCAGACAGGTGAGAAGCATTTTCACCCATATTTTCGTCTCCACATTGAGGAGCGATATTGGTCTGATGTCCTCACAATGTGTACCCTCTGTGCCCGGCTTTTGCAACACCATAATCTCAGCAGTTCGGAGATCGAGGGGTAGTTCACCTCCATTCACGGCCTCATGGAAAATCTCCAGCAGGAGTGGGCCAGTCTGTGGCCACACCAGGTGCCAGAATTTGGCTGGAAAGTGTGAGAAAGTAGCCTCTTTCTGGCATGGTTACGCCCATGTTTAGCCTGTTTGGCAGTGTGTTTTGACTGTGTCACTGAGATCCTGCTAGTCAGGACCACAGTGCATATAGTTTGTGCCCTACATGTGAGTATGTTTCACTGTTTTTTTCAGTATGCTTGACTGTCACTGGAGTCCTGCTAATCAGAACTCCAGTGCTTATGCTCTCTCTGATTCCAAATTTGTACTTACATACTGGTAACCCAGTATTCCAATCCAAATTGGCATACTACACCCCCCAAGTCCCTAGTATATGGTACCTAGGTACCCAGGGCATTGGGGTCCCAGGAGATCCTTATGAGCTGCAGCATTTATTTTGCCACCCATAAGGAGCGCATACAAACACTTCTTCAGGACTGCCATTGCAGTCTGAGTGAAATAGTATAAGCTTTATTTCACAGCCATTTTCACTGCGCCAGGTCATGTATAAGTCACCTATATGTCAGGCCTTCAGACCCTGAAGGCTGGGTGCAAAGTACCTTTGTGTGAGGGCACCCCTGCACTAGCAGAGGTGCCCCCATGTCATCCAGGTTCATTTTCCCAAAATTCGTGAGTGCGTAATGCCATTATAAGTGTGCAGTACATATAGGTCAATACATATATGTAGCTTCACAATGGTAACCCCGAATATGGCCATGTGATGTGTCTAACAACTGGGAATTTTACCACAGTGCCGATTCCAGTATTGGTTGCACAATCCCATGCACTCTGGGGGCTCCACCAAGGCCCCCCCCCAGTACTGTCATACCAGTGTTCTGAGGTTGTCACTGCAGCCCCTGCTGCTGCCACCTCACAGACAGACGTCTGTCCTCCTGGGGCTTGAGCAGCTCAATCCTAGGAAGGCAGAACAATGCATTTCCTTTAGGGGAGGGATGTTACACCCTCTCCCTTTGGAAATAGGTGTTACAGGCATGGGTGGGGTATCCTCCCAGAGCCTCTGGAAATGCTTTGAAGGGCACAGATGGTGCCCTCCTTACATAATCCAGTCTTCACCGGTTCAGGGACCCCCATTCCCTGCTCTGGTGTGAAACTGGATAAAGGAAAGACTTCTCCCCTGTCCACATTGGTCAGGTTCCAGTTTTGAGCAAAAGCCGTCAACGGCGTGCACCCTCGGTCGGACCCTATGGATCGGTCCTCAGCCAAGGATCGATCCAAGCCCACATCTCACAACCCATTAAAGCTCCCCCCCACCCAACACTCGTGACGCCTCTGGGAGGTCCCTAGCAAGATCCCAAAGCCTCAGTAAGAAGTCTGATGCGAGGGTGGGGCATAATGCAAATCAGAGAGAGGGAACTTCCACAGAGAGTGCCAGACCCCACTGCTTATCATGCCCAACCATCATGCCATACCCTTGACACCACAATGGGAACACGCTCAGAATCAGAATTGCTGTGCCCCTAGAGCCTCTGTTAAAGCCAGAGTGGTATACCTGGCTGTAACTCCTGCAGGCCAGAAATGGGCATTTGTTGCCCAAGAGGTGGGTCTTTTAGTGTAGTAGTATGTCTGCGTTGGTCCGCAGTGCTGTTTTGACCACGCCCTTCTTAAGTTTATCCAAGATCCCATTAACATTCCAGGGCAGAAACATTAGTGTGTTCATGGGTATGTGCCCCTGCTTATTGTTCAGTGGAGGAGTGGTTTGTGCCATGTCACAGATGTATCTCTATGTTGTGACTGAGGGTTACGTGTAGTCTGTGTGCAATTGCGCTCCTCTTTCACACTTGAAAAAGAAATACACCCAAAACAACCCCCCCCCCATAATACCCTGCCCTCCTAGTGTTTTGTGAACTAGAAGTACCTGTTGTGGTGCGACTAGGGACCAAAGCCAAAAGGGGCGTTGTGCGATATGTCTCCTATTCCGTCCATGTCCCCCACTCCAACCAGTACCATCCCCAACCAAAATTAAATTTGAGGGTACTGGCTAACTGACTAAGTAGTTAAGCATCATACATTATCAGGACCAGCCCTACAAGTTAAGGAAACAGCCAGTGAGTCCTACGGCCTATCTTCAGAGCCGGATACTGCTGATTGTCCCTTTGTCAACACGGACGAGCCCTGACCAGATGCCACGCAGCCAGGGTCCAATAATCAGGCCCTTCTTTCCCTGCATTGTGGGTGGTTTCTCAGGGCCGTTGTCCATTCTTTCCACGGTCTCTGAACACCCCCTTAGTTGTTCTGCCTTTTCTGCCAAGGGGCTGAAGAATCTCCTGAGTATGTGGTGGTCTCTCATCAACCCATTCCCAGACCCTCCAGGGAGTCAAAGAAGATGGACTTGCCCTGAACATGACCCTCAGGTTAGCCGGAAGTTGGAGCATGTAGTTAATCGCCATAGCCCTCCGTTTTTGTTTAGCCTCCTGAAAGCAGTGAGGCTGTTGTTGTACTTTTTAGGTGTAGTCAGGGAATATCATCACCGTGAAGGACTGCTCGGTAAATTGGCCAACTTTGCGTGCAGCCCTTAAGACGGAGTCCCTGTCGCCATAGTTGAGGACCTGCACAGTGAATGGTCGGAGTGAGGCTCCCACCGTTGTTCAAGCCAGCAATTCTCTGTGGGCCTGGTCCACTATGAAGCAGTTCGAAACAACTTCCTTTGTGGCCCAGCTGGATAGCCAGTCCCTCATGAATTTCGTTGCCAGAGAACCCTGCACCCCCTCCAGTATGCCCACCACACAAAGGTTATTCCTCTGAGATTTCCCCTGCGCATCTTCAGCTTGGGCTTCCAGCTTCCCCACTAGGAGTTCCTTGGTGGCCAGTCGGTTGCCATGTGACTTGACCGTGTCTACGTTGCCGACACCATTGCCTCCACCTCCGTGACGCTGTGTGTGGTGTTGCAGAAGTCCTAACAAATGAGTGCAAGATCCCCCTTGGGTTTGCTCATCTTTCCCTCCAAAGTAGGCTTTAGGACCTGAATCCCTAATAAAACCAGTGAGGTTTGCAGATCAGTTTCCATTGGGGGAATATCCCCACCAGCACTCACCCCGCATACGCATGAGCAGACTCCTTGATGTATTTATTGATTTTCTGTTGAAAGGCTGCTGCCGCTGGCATATTTCTGTTGTTATTCAGCACACGCGATGAGGATCGTCCCTCGCCCGTTTCTGATGAAGTGATATAATTGCTTCTCTGTCCCGTGTGGAAAGATAGGGAATTGAATTCCCTAAATCGTGGCACTAAGAGTGAATCATTATAAGTGTAGACGATTCGTCTTTTCTTCTGATACTAAAAGAGAACAAAGTGTGCTTTAGCTAATACACGTGGCTATTTGTACATATCCCGACTGCCAACAGAATTAGAGAGGCGGTGCTGCCCTCCTTGAGTCCTGATGAGGCCAATTTTGGATAGGCCGAAACGCGTCGACCCAACATATGCAAGACTGTGGGCTTATAAGTCAATGTATTAAGAAATGAGATATTCGCAATATAATACCGTTTGCAATAAGTAGACAGGTATTTGACAGCTGGGTGCAGCTTAGGTCCTCAGCCATTGTGTTTCAGTGGATCACAACTTGATTTTCTTGATAGTGACCACAAGATAAAGAACGAACGAGGGGCACATAACCTTTTTTGTAATTGCCATAACTCAATGAGTTGTTTTTTTGTTAATATTGTTTGTAATGTGAAAACATTTTTGTCTTGTTTCGTTTTAATATTTATTGAATGTTTATCGAATAACCAATGCTTAACTTTACTAACAAGATGATTTGAATAAATAAGGGAAAGAAATTGTCCCCAGACATCAGGATTCATCACTGATTTCTTTAAATTAATAATTGTATTTATCCCTTCCTGCTAATTTTGTATGTTCATGGTATTGTATGACCCTGGGCAGTGTAGGGTTATAGGGCGCCCTCTTATGTTTATATATTGCTGGCTTATCTCTGGACATGACGAAGTCTCAGTGGGAAGGGGCACCAGGGATGAGGGCAAGTCCGGGGGCCAAGCCACTTTCTCGGTCAAGTTTCAGAGGCAGGTACAAGTGATCCCAGTTTGGGGCCCTAACACACCTAGGTCTCGACTGTGTGGGGAATCAAGCGCGAGTTAGTGTCTGAGAAAGCAGGCCTCACCATACCAGGAGCTCTCACTCTAGCACAAGAGGATCCACCGTTTGGGCACACCCCTCCCATCCTTTACCACCAGTCATCACTCCAGCGGGGGGCTCCCCTGACAGTCCCTTGGCCGCAAAGCTTGGGCAGCAAAGAAGGCCTTTGGGTAATTAGGATGCCAGTGGGGGGTCCTCCGGGACCGTCCCTCACTCTCCTATACGGGAGCTGTTTGTAGGGTGGCCCCCTCAACCTTCACCACAGAACACAGTACATCTTAGGGGGGTCACTGTCACTCACTAGGTTCCAGCTTAGGTGGAGAAGCACCAGAAGCCCCCAATCTGCCACTTGCCTGTGCTCGGGCCTCTTCAGCGAGTACCTTGTGCAGGCACCTCTCTCTGCAGATCGCAGGAGCCTCTACACCACGTGTGCAGGCCCAGCGCCACAGATCTGCTACAGGGCCTGCCCTGCCTTCAGCTGCTTCGGCCCTCCTCTGCTAACTGCCCACTGGTAAGGACACTGTCTCTAGGAGGGCACTGGACCCCTTCACGCACTCTGATTGTCACTGGGCACCTCTGCCTTCTAGGCAGTTACTACTGCGGCTGAAGCCCTCCACCAGGCCTCCCAATCCAAAAAGTGCCATCGGCGATGTCTCTGTGGATATTTAATGCTCTAAGGCTTGAGCCGGGCCAGATGGCCCCGGGGGGTGGTGGTGAAAGAAAGTTTTGAGTGATATTGTTTGTCTGTAGTGCTGTAACACAGTTTAGTTGCATTGCTCGCATTAATTCACCAAAATGTACTGTTAACGCTGTATCTTCTCATGTTACCAATCCAGGCCACAAACATCTAGGCCAGGGCAATGAAACCTTTCCTGATTAGTTACAGTCTTTGTGAGCTACTGGAAGCTAAACAACCTGTACATTCTTTGCACATAACCCCACGCACACCTACATTGGCTTCATGCCTAAAATAGTCCTTGACCCCTGGTCATGTGTGCTGTCCCCTCCACTGCCTCCCAGTTCCTCAAGACTGGGACTGTGCTCCTCATACCTCCAGTTTGAGGCCCCTGCTCAGAGATCCACTGGGTTTTGAGCTTTGAGCTTTCTTAACTTTAAATTTGTGTTTTCTCTTATTTTGTTGGATAATTTGTTATTTATTATTGGCTCCTCTGTTTGTAGGCTATTTGAGCCCGTAGCCATTGCTTAGTTTCCCCCTGCTTGTTCATGCAGTTTTTTCCGCTCTCTCACTGTTCATGCCCCCTGCCCTCCTACCTCCCTGTCAGCACCTCCCAGGACTACTTATAGAGGGCACTGCCTGGCTGCTCTGCCGTTGCACCAGATTGCACCCATCATCAAGATCCATGGTCCTCCCACCATTCGCCACTGCACTTTCATGGAGCTTCTGGTCCCGGACACAGAAACAAGTACTGCTTCAGGTCTTCACTTGATCACCAAAGGGCTCTTCACCTTCTGACACTGTCGCTTCTTCTGCTCCACAGGGCCACCCGCCGGCACTGGCCCATCGCCTTGTCAAATCAAATCAAATCATTAACATTTATAAAGCGCGCTACTCACCCGTGCGGGTCTCAAGGCGCTAGGGGAAAGGGGGGGTTACTGCTGCTCGAATAGCCAGGTTTTTAGGAGTCTCCGGAAGCGGGGTGGTCCCGGGTGGTCCTGAGGCTGGTGGGGAGGGAGTTCCAGGTCTTGGCCGCCAGGAAGGAAAAAGATCTCCCACCCGCCGTGGAGCGGCGGATGCGAGGGACGGCAGCGAGTGCGAGACCAGAGGAACGGAGGAGGCGGGTGGGGACGTAGAAGCTGAGGCGTCGGTTGAGGTATTCCGGTCCCTTGTTGTGGAGGGCTTTGTGTGCGTGGGTGAGAAGTCGAAAGGTGATCCTTTCGCTGACTGGGAGCCAATGCAGGTGTCTCAGGTGTGCGGAGATGTGGCTGTTGCGGGGTACGTCGAGGATGAGGCGTGCCGATGCGTTTTGAATGCGTTGCAGGCGATTTTGGAGTTTGGCTGTGGAGGGTGTTGCCGTAGTCCAGGCGGCTCGTGACGAGGGCGTGGGTCACGGTTTCTCTAGTGTCGGCGGGGATCCAGCGGAAGATCTTGCGGAGCATGCGGAGGGTGAGGAAGCAGGCGGAGGACACGGCGTTGACTTGCTTGGTCATGGTGAGAAGAGGGTCCAAGATGAAGCCGAGGTTGCGGGCGTGGTCTGTGGGGGTCGGTGCGGTGCGAGGGCCGTGGGCCACCAGGAGTCGTCCCAGGCGGACGGGGTGTTGCCGAGGATGAGGACTTCCGTTTTTTCAGAGTTCAGCTTTAGGCGGCTGAGCCTCATCCAATCTGCGACGTCCTTCATACCCTCTTGTAGGTTGGTCTTGGCGCTGGCGGGGTCCTTGGTGAGGGAGAGTATAAGTTGGGTGTCGTCGGCGTAGGAGGTGATGATGATGTCGTGCTTGCGAACGATGTTGGCGAGGGGGCTCATGTAGACATTGAAGAGTGTTGGGATGAGCGATGAGCCTTGAGGTACGCCGCAGATGATCTCGGTGGGTTCTGAGCGAAACGGAGGGAGGTAAACTCTTTGGGAACGGTTTGAGAGGAAGGAGGCGATCCAGTCCAGGGCCTGGCCTTGGATCCCGGTGGAGCGGAGGCGGGGGATTAGGGTGCGGTGACAGACGGTGTCGAAGGCAGCCGAGAGGTCGAGGAGAATGAGGGCGACTGTTTCACCGTTGTCCATCAGGGTTCTGATGTCGTCAGTGACTGAGATGAGGGCGGTTTCCGTGCTATGGTTGGTTCGGAATCCGGTTTGTGAAGGGTCGAGCAGGTTGTTGTTTTCCAGGAAGGTGGTCAGCTGTTTGTTGACGGTCTTCTCTATTACCTTGGCTGGGAAAGGCAGAAGAGAGATGGGGCGGAAGTTTTTCAGGTCGCTCGGGTCAGCCGTAGGTTTCTTTAGTAGGGCGTTGACTTCGGCGTGTTTCCAGCATTCGGGGAAGGTAGCAGAAGAAAAAGAAGAGTTGATGACGGTCTGGAGGTGCGGGGCGATGATGTTGTCGGCTTTGTTAAAGATGAAGTGAGGGCAGGGGTCCGAAGGGGCGCCAGAGTGGATAGAGTTCATGCTGGATTTGATTTCTTCAGTGTTGATGTGGGTCCAGTTGTTGAGGGTAATGGCCGGGGGTTCGGGTTCGGTGGTGTTATGTTGGGTCTGGTGTCCGAAGCTGTCGTGGAGGTCGCTGATCTTGCCATGGAAGAAAGTGGCGAGGGATTCGCACAAATCCTGTGAGGGCGTGACGGCGTTGGCGTTGGGGTTGGAGAACTCCTTGACGATGCTGAAGAGTTCTCTGCTGTTGTGGCTGTTTTTGTCCAGTCTGTCGGTGAAAAAGTTCTTTATAGCAGCGCGGATCAGGCGGTGGTGTTCGCGGGTAGCGTTCTTGAGGGCGGTCATGTTGTCAGGGGTGTGGTCCTTGCGCCAGGCCTTCTGGAGGGCGCAACAAGTTTTCTTTGATTCTTTGAGGGTGTCAGAGAACCAGAGAGGTTTTTTGGTGTAGGTCTGTCAATGCGTACATTTGAGGGGAGCAAGGTTGTCTGCGCAGTTGGAGATCCAGTTTGTGAGGCTGAGGGCTGCGTCGTTGGGGTCGGTGGTGAGGGTGGGTTGGTTGGCGGTGAGTGCTGAGAAGAGTTGCTCTTCGGGGATCTTGTTCCACTGTCGACGAGGGATGGGTTGAGTGCGGAGGTGGCGGGTCTCGCGTCGGAATGTGAAGTGGACACAGCTGTGGTCGGTCCAGTGTAGAGCGGAGGTGTGGCTGAAGAAGACGTGTTTGCTGGCGGAGAAGATAGGGTCAAGCGTGTGTCCGGCGATGTGGGTGGCGGTGTTCACCAGTTGTTTGAGGCCGAGGTTGGCGAGGTTGTCGAGCAGGGTGGTGGTGTTGGGGTTGTTGTTTTGTTCCAGATGGAAGTTGAGGTCGCCTAGGAGGATGTAGTCCGGTGAGGCGAGGGCGTGCGGGGAGATCAAGTCGGCTATGGTGTCGCTGAAGGGGGCGCGCGGTCCGGGAGGACGGTAGACGAGGGATCCTCTGAGGGTGGTCCTCGGGTCGGTGCGAATCTGAAAATGCAGGTGTTCAGCGGCAAGAGGGGTGTCTTCGGTGGAGGTGGTGACGCTGATGGAGTCTTTGAAGACGATGGCGATACCTCCTCCTACTTGGTTGGTGCGGTCTTTTCTGGAGATCTTGTAGCCTTCGGGGATGGCGGTGGCGATGTCTGGAGCAGAGGAGGCGTTCATCCAGGTCTCCGTGATGAAGGCGACGTCCGGTGCTGTGGAGTCCAGGAGGTCCCAGAGTTCAACGGCGTGCTTGTGGACGGATCGAGCGTTGACCAGGATGCACTTGAGGTGGTTGATGGCGCGTGGGCTTGTGGTCGTGGTAGTTGCGTGGTGGAAGATGCGTTTGCAGGAGTTGCAGGCGAAGGGTCCATGGGTGCGTTTGGGGTGAGCTTGGAAGCAAGTGTTGGAGCGTCCTGGGTTGAGGGTGAGGAGGGTGGTGGTGTCCGCTCAGAAGGTCACTAACACCTCGGAACCGCTCCATTGCATCCTGGCTCAACGTCTGCTCGCTCTGCAAACACACCACAGAGATCTGGGACACCGTCACTACTCTCTCCCCTGATGTAGCCTTCATCATCAAGATATGTCTCAGCCCCTCCTTGAACCCCGACATTGCAACCGCCACTCCTAATGGCTACACAATGATTAACCGAGACCACGCCAACAAGCAAGTCAGGGGCATTGCCATCATCTTAAAGGCAGCCATCCAATGCAGTGTTGACTATGACAACCACACGCCTCTCATAGAACACCTCAAGTTCCAACTACAGAACGACGTTAAGACCCCGATAAGTGGCACCTCCTCCAGTGGCAGAATCAAATTTAGCCATGTGCACAGAACTCACCTGGAGCGACCATGCCATCGTCCACTTCACCATCTTTGAAGCCCAGCAGCCCACTGCCAAGCACCACAGCTCTTCCCACCACTGCTTGGGCAAGGTAACTGGGACTCAGTGGACACAGGCCCTCAGCCCTACCCATCCCGAATCTTCAGCAAACCTGGACCAACCTGTCCAGAACTTCTCCACATGGATCCCCAACTGCGCTGACCGAGTTACCCCATTGAAACCAGTAAAAACCAGTAAAACCTCAAAACGCGCCAGCTGGTACACCCCAAAGCTCAGAACCATCAGATGCAACTGCTACTGTCTCGAGAAGCGATGACGCATCACTAAGAACACTTGCAACAGAACACCTGCAACAGAGCCACTGACAAAGCAGCCCTAAGCAACTACCACCTACGCATCAAGGTAGCCAAAAGAGCAGCTATCACTGCCCAAATAGATACCGAAGCTGACCACATGCAGGAACTCTTCAGAATAGTCAAGGAATTCTCCAACCCGACAGCCTCAGAGAACACCAACCACCCCTCCCAAGAACTCTGCAGCACCCTCCCAGACTACTTCCAGAACAAGATTGCCACCACATACAACAACTTTGATCCCCCGACCCTCTACTTTTATCCTTGACAATCTCAACCAACCAACCAACACAAGCCAAACGATAATCACTTAGTCTCAGCTCACCGCTCAGACCACCGCAGCAATCATGTCTTCCATCCACTCCGGGGCGCCCACTGACCTTTACCTGAACCATCTCTTCAACCTCAGAACCAACCCAATCAGCACGGAACTCACCAGCATCCTCAACACGTCCATCTCCACAGCAACCTTCCCGGACAGATGGAAACATGGCAAGGTCAGACCCCTCCTAAAGAAACCCTCTGCCGACCCCAGCGATCTAAATTACCAACCGATCTCCCTGCTCCCTTACCCAGCCAAAGTCCTTGATAAAGCCATCAACCAACAGCTCGCAGGACACCTGGAACATAACCACCTACTTGATGCCTCACCATCCAGATTCCATGCCAACCACAGTACTGAGACCATAGTGATCGCTGCCACAGACGGCATCCGAACTCTCCTTGATCGCAGAGAAACCGTGGCCCTGATCTTCCTTGACCTGTCTGCCTCTTCCGACACCGTCTACCACCACACCCTCATTGACTGACTCGACAGCATCGGCATACAGTGAAACCCCATCAAGTGGATCGCCTCTTTTCTTATAGGATGCACACAAAGAATACGACTGCCTCCCTTCACCTCTGCACCAAAATACATCATATGCGGCGTACCACAAGGATAATCCCTCAGTCCCACCCTGTTCAAAGTCTACATGACCCTCCTTGCAGACATCCTCAGATCCCACAAACTAAACATGATCTCCTATGCAGATGACATGCAGCAAGTACTCTCACTCGCCAAGAACTCCTCCAAAGCCAAACCCAACTTATGTAATACCATGACCAACGTAGCCAAATGGATGAGAGACAACTGGCTCAAACTCAACTCTGACAAAACAGAGGTACTGACCTTCAGGAATAACACTTCCATATGGGACAACGGCTGGTGGCCAGCAGAACTCAGACCTACACCCACATCAACAGACCATGCACGCAATCTTGGCATCATCCTCGACAGCCAACTAACCATGAAGCGACAAGTCAATACAGTCCTCTCTCCCTGCTTCCACACCCTTTGCATGCTCTGCAGAATCTCAAGATGGATCCCAACACCAGAAATACTGTGGCACATGCTGTTGTGACCAACCGCCCCGAACACGGCCATGCTCTCTATGCCGGAATTTCCATCCAGCTCATCAGAAGACTCCTGACCATACAGCACACTGCAGCGAGACTCATCCTGGACCTCCCTAAGTGGACCCACATCACTCACCACCTCAGAAACCTCCTGTGGCTCTCCATCCAGAAGAGATGCCAGTTCAAAATCCTCATGCTCGCCTACAGAGTTCTATGTGATCACGGACTTGCGTACATCAACCATTGACTGAACTTCTATCAGCCCACAAGCAACCTGTGCTTCTCCTCACTTGCCATCACATACGCACCCTGCATCCATCGCAGCCACTGCGTGGTCGCTTCTTCTCCTACGTTGCTGCCAAGTTCTGGAACGAATGCCCCTCCACCTCTGAACAGTGCCGTCCCTGATAGACTTTAGAAAGAAACTCGACCTGACTTTTCGACTGAGACATGGCACCCACATACCCCTATGGGTGACAGTGTTGCACTATTCAAATGCTGATTGATTGATTGAAACTTCGGAGAGTCAGAGCTCATGGTTTGCATCATACACAGTGACAAAGGGCAGTATGGAAGGGCTGCTATGTGTCAGTGAGAGCACGGATTTGGGGGATGAAAGAACAAGATTCTGTGAACTGAGAACTACTTGTATGTTTTATTGACTGCCTGTGTCATTTGAACTTGCAGCACAGGAAATAACTTTCCCCATATGTGGCACCATGACACGTTTAACCTAACATATAATCCTATTTCACAATGGGCTGTAATCTCTCTTGACAGGACAGCATCAGACAGCTTCAGAACATTTTGCACTTAACATTTCACCTATTTTGACATTGGCTTATACTACTGGTACAATCCCTACTGACGACTGGTAGAAAGAGGCCTGCAGTTTGTTTGATAAAATATGAAATTCTGAGTTACATGGACAGACATTTCAGCTTCCCCTTTCAGGTGACTTCATTTCCATGTCCAGACATTTCTAACATTGTAAAAAACATTCCGTTCCCAGCTAAATCATTCAGTTGACTACACTCCAATCCCAACACTTCACCCATGAACAAAATGGGACAAATTAGCCTATGAACTTAAAAGGAACCAGATACTTAGTCAAACGTTTCCCAATCGAACATATACCTATTCCTCTGGCTTGCTATATAGCTGGCTGTACAGGAACAGGATGTCCCTGGTAAGGACCTCCAGCTCCTCTGTTCTGAATGCAGGGTCCCTATCACCTGTTTTGTCCAGCATCATAGCTCCCAGAGGTCGGTAACAGCAGCAAAAAACGAGTAGGTCTTGGGTGCAGAGCTAGGAGGCAAGTGAGGTTCTTTTCATTACGCTACGTAGAAGTACACAACGAACGCGATCCGTGATGGAGACGGACAATGGAGCCATTGGCTTTCGTGCATAGCTGTCACTCATGTTAGCCTATGGCAGGGTCCATCGTGGAGGTTTCCACCTGCTACATGGTCGGCTTCCACTGTCGCCTGTCAGCTAGCCAATGTCCTGACGGCAAGGTCAGGCATCTTAGGATCTGATGTTGAGATGTGTATTATTCAATTATTAGTGCGTCACCAGCACTCAAAATGGAGGTTAGTGTATATACAAATGTCGGATATGAACAACACTTTTTGGCTAGATATGACACATTAAAAAGTGAACCGGGACTGTGTATGACATCATTAGTGCTGTGGGGGGAAGTAACACCTCCGTTGACGGTATTTGCAAAAAACAATGTGCAAATAATACATTTCAAATGTATTATTTGCACATAATGAAAACAAGAATAGAAATGTAAAAAAATAGTTTTAAAGGTTTAAAAAAACTGGAGAACATTAGGTCTACATATGTGACACTTTGAGATTCCTAATGTAACCAAAACATTAAATGTGTGTTTAGCATCAATGTATGGTGTGACCATTTCATTTTTTTATTTTTATAAATCATTTTATTAAACAACAAAAACAGCTATTGCAAAATGTAGCATATGACTATAAAGAACACAGCGTACGTCTACGACTTAAAGACAAGTTACAGTGGATGTCAAACCATCAGAGGTTTAGCATTACGATCAAAAACCACCCAGGGGAAATATTCTGATAGATCCAGTCTGTAGTCCCCCCCCCTTCCCCACACACCCATGTGCTCCTGTTCAGAGATTCACTCATTACTTCTGTATGTATCCCACCCTCACCGTATTTTCTCCAACTTTTTTGGGGCATGTCCTACTCTAGTAGATTACTTTTTCTGCTGCCCAGCACCAAACCAGGCCTTACTACCATTCCTGTACGCTGGGTGGTGACTCAGCTCCCTAAGCACACGCTATGTTGGACTTGGCCACTATTGCTGTTACGGCTAACCATAGTTCCTGATGTTTCGGCCAGGACTCCTTCCCTACTATATTGAGAAGAAACGACTTGGGATTCAGGGGGGCTGCCCTCCCAAGCACCCGGGCTGCCACCTCTGAGACCCTCCGCCAGTAAGCCTGTACTGCAGGGGCATGCCCATAAAATGTGATAGAAAGTGCCTTCCTACCCACACCACCTCAAACACTGCGGGGTCTGTGCCCTACCCATCTTGCACATCAGTACCCTGGAGTAATTCGCCCTGTGTAGATTTCGCAATTGGATCAGCCTGAACGGGGCCCTAATCACAACTACCCTGGGACTTTGCTTCACCTCCGCTTAATCTTTTGCTTCGCCTCTGCCCAATCCTAACGTGGAGGGGTATCATCGGGTCCGGGGAGTTGTACATCAGTTTCTTATATATCATAGAGATGGCCTTTACCTCCAACGGTTCCGCCAGGAGGCAGTCTTGCTAGCAATTGCTCGCCTTCAGGGATATGTCGGCACAGTGCATACCGCAGCTGCAGGTACCTATATCGCTCAGTGCCCGCCAAAGCATATTCTTGCTGGAGGACATCAAACGTCACTAGTGCCTGTCCCCTTCAGATATCACCAAGATGGTCTATTCCCAATAGAGAAAATCTCCGGAACCCGCCCGGGCCCTGAGGTCCCCAGTAGATCACTGCACCACAATTGGGTTCATGCAGTCAAAGATCCCCATCCCAAAAAGCGTGTGGCGCCGTTCCATGTTCTTGCTACCGTTCCCATGTGTACTAGCAATGTTTTCAAGCTCGCGCCGGTGTACAAAGCGCATTCGTAGCCCTCCCTGCCCATCGCATCTGTGTCCACACGCTACACTAGGTCCCCCTGATTCATGAAGGCCCAGTCATTAATGATAACCAATTGTGTTGCCTAGGAGTAGCGCAGGGGGTTTGGGGTGGCCAGGCCACCCTTGTACACACCCCCAGCCTCAGTTTTTGCAATGCGATGCAGAAGCAGCCACCGTGCCACAACAGCAGTCTGATTCCCTGAATATCCAGCTTTTGAAACACCGCCGCCGGTATCCTATAGGGAGTGTTCTGGAAGACATTTGGAGCCGTGGCAGTGTCATCATTTTGTAGACGGTGGCTCTACCCTCCAGTGTTCCACATCTCTACGGAATCTATCTAACTGGGGCTGCAGGTTTCTCCGGAGGAAACATGGTGTGACTATTTAAGCTTCTGTTGTTTTCCCATACATGCAGACATTTGAACCCAGGCATGAGTAGAAGTTGACAACCTCAAGTCTGCAGACCATTTCTAGACCTTGCCACCATGGAAGAACAAGATGTTATCAGGAAGTTCAGGTTAAATAGACAAACTACCCTGGATTTGTCAGCAGCTGGAGCCTGATCTCCTGCCTCACAATAGGAATAGAACAGCAATAACACCAATAGTACTTCATTTTGTGGCCACAGGATCTTTCCAATACACTGTGGCAGTATCTGGAGGTGCGTCCCAGCCAACATTCCATCAATGTGCAAGTTGTTTGCTTAGCTGATTTGTACATCTCAAGTGTGTGTGCCCGCTTACCTGGGACAACACAAGATTCCTTTGTACTACACAACAGCACCATACCCCTGCAAATGTCACAATTTGGACCTGAGAGGGCCTGGCTTGTTGGGAAGTACAAAATGATACGAGGATAATTTGCTTTAATGCTCATTTAGGAAGGTACAATGGCTTGATGTGATATTAATCTATTGATACATTGCTTTCATGTAGGAGACTCAGTGTATCCTAACAGACCCTGGTTGTTACCACAGCAAAGGAATCCAACAACGCCAGGGGAAGTCCGCTTCAATGAGACCCATGACAGAGGCCAGTGGAGCAGGCGTTTTGGCTCCTGAAGGCCAGATTCAGTTGCTTCGACAAGACAGGTAGAGCCTTCCTCTATTCACCCGATAAGGTGTGCCAAATCATGGTTGCATGCTGCACAACATCGCCCTTCAATGAAACATCCCAATCGTCGCAGAGGATGGAGACCATGAATAGTCATCGGGTGAGGATCTTGAGGAATGGGAAACGCATGACCTATTTGTCATACTGATATGTCTTTGGATGTAATTGGTCAATATAATTTGTAAAATGGTGTTTGAAATAAGACATGAGGATCAGAATCACACAATAAATACAACAGTCTTTGACTGTGTGTAATGTGCTATTATTATTATGGCCCAAATGAACATAAAAGTGATTCAAATGACAAGCAAGGATAAAAGAAACAAGTATCATGGTGGATGAAACTATTGTTATATAGACTACATTGTTTGGAGTACAAAATTCACCAGTCCTCAGAAAAGATAAATGTGCACTTGAAATAGTCCACAGAGTGAATGGTAGACACACATTGGAGTAAATTCGGTTCTGCATCTCTTGGAGGTGGTGGTGCAGGTCTCGCCATCCTCTGCTGGTGATCTGGATGAATGCCCCCTCTGGGGGTCAGCACAGATGCAGAGAAAGCTGTGGGTGGGGCTGGGGGGGTCGGCACAGGTGCAGGGACTGGGGTAGGTGGAACACACATGTTGTGGCAGGGTCTTCCTGTCTGTGGCTGAGGTTGGTGTAGTTGGTCCTGATGTTGAGGGACCACAGACAGGGGTTGATGGTACATGGTGAATGTGATAAATGTGAATCGTCACCCCAGTCAAGGAAACCAAATTGGAGTTCACATTCTCCATCTGTAATTTCCTGGAGCTCTGTGACTACCTGGGCCATCCTGTCTTGGGACTGTTGGAATGCTCCTAAGACTCTGTCAGTGGTGGTCTGGATGACAGCGACACCAATGCCCTCACTAGGCCAATAGATTCCGTCCCAAGACCCCTACCCCCACTACCATGTGCCCTTAAGGCACTGTGCCCCGTTCGACTGGGCCCTGGCAGACCTGGAAGTGATGGTGGTAGTTGGTCAACAGTAGCCAGGACTGGGAGGGCACAAGATGGGAGTTGTGTTCCTCTGGACACAGGAAGTGGAGGATTCCATAGGCTGAGTTGTCGTAGCAACAGGGGTGGAAGTTGTGGGCTCAGTGTGACTCACTGGGAGTGTCTGCCCAGACAGGCTAGATGTGCCAGACATGTCATCATCTGGACTTTCAGGAGTGGTGTCCTCATTGAAAGCTTGATCCTGGCCTGGAGTGGAGGTGTGTTCGGTTGAAGGTGGTGGTACACTGGCCATGGGTGTTGGCCCTACTATGAATTACAAACAAAATAACAGTAAGGACCTCATTACAACATTGGTTGCAAAAACCGCCTACCGCCGCAGTGACGGCCGCCAAAAGACCATTGCCGCGGCTACCAGCCGTCCGCCATATTATGACCACAGCCGCATTTCTGCCAGACGGATGGTGGAAATTCGACTGTGGCCATGCCGGCGCATGGCGGTAAAGTGACACCAATAGACCGCTGCCAGCCGTATTATGACCTATAATACGGCCTGGCGGTGTTCTGCTGGGGGACACTGATGCTGGCAGCTGCGCTCCGTCCCGTCTCCTGTAGGACCCCATGAACACAGGTAAGTGGGTGCTCTGACAGGGGAGGGGGGCGTTGTGTGTGTGTGTATGTTTGCATGTGCGTGCATGTGGGTGTGTGTTTTGTGTTGGATGCGAGTGTGCATGTATGAAGGTTTGAGTGCGTGTGTGTTATGTTTTGTGAATGCGTGTGTGCGTGCATGTTTGAAAGTGTGCGGGTGTGTGTGAGTGGAAGTATCCATGCGTGGATGTTTGTGGAAATGGGTTTGTGTGTGTGTGTGTGTGTGTGTGTGTGAAGGGGGGCGTGAATGTAGGAGGGTTGGGGGGGCATTGGAGAGGTAGGCGACATAACTGGAGAGGTTGGGGGGTAACTGGAGAGGGAGGGGTGAGGGGGAGACCCGTATCAGTGATAGGGGAGGAATTCCCTGTCACTGATAGTGCCTACCGCCATGGTTTTCGTGGCAGTAAGGAAGCCACGAAAACCATGGCGGTAGGCGGGCTCCTAGTCCCGCGGGTGGAACAGTGACGGCCCCCGGTCTAGAGATAGATATCTATCAATTCAATGTAGTGGCAAGAAGGTGATAACATACTGGATTAACCCAGCAGATGAAATTTCAGTACATACCATGAAATGATGAATGTCACCTATACCAAGCTTTGACGTTTGTGCATATGTGGAAGAAAAGTGAGCTTGTGCAACATCACATTGCACTATTGTTTTACAGAGACAAAAGCAGGACATGGTAGTTGTAGTCATTTGTAAACACTAATGCAAATACTTGTGAAAAAGTGGGTTACACATACATATATACATTTTGCAGCGAAAAAAACAGACATTTGCAATATGTACACACTTATGTGTTTCAAGTGAATAGGTTAAGATACCACTTACAAGCACTCTACCTTCATGTAGATATGGAACCTGTTTTTGGAAGTAAAATAAACTACATTGAGATACAACAAAGGACTAGGACCGGGGAACGCTCCTCCATTAGGGTGGAGGAGCATCATCCCCGCAGCAGAAGCTGTAAACCTTTCACAACAAATGGATAAACTTCGTGGTGAAAGGGACAGGCCATGGAGGTGACGGGCAGTGAGAGGAGTGTACTGTGCACTCACCTCAGAGTGCATGTGTGTTTGGCCGGCTGTCTCGGGCCGGCCAAACACACATGTGCAGTAGGCTGGAGAGATCCTGCACAGGCACCCAGTCTGCTTGGGAGCGCCCAGCCAGGGCACTCCCAGCCAATTCTGATGCTGCTCTGAGGATTGGCCGAAGGGCAGGTTTGGAGCCTGTGCCTACCTGCAGCGATATGGAGAAGAGGAGCAGCGCGTCGAAGAGCCTGGTAAGTTTTTATTTCATTATTATTATTATTATTTTGTAATTCATTTTTAGGCCCACTCCTGCCACCGCACCTCACACCCCAGGCCCCCTGCCGTGGACTTCAACACACAATCTGACTATACATTTTGGTAATTATTAAATAGATTATAACAGCCATGATGCTACTGTTTTGGATTACACAAGATATTTGTGTAAATGCAGTATGATTATATACATTATGTTAGGTCTCTGAAAACATTCTGAAAAAGGAAGTAAAGGGCAAGAATGACATTTGTAATTGTTACCAGTCTGCACTCCACCAGGAATTCCAGTCAAGCCTTCAGGATGTGGGATCTGTAAGACTTTCTTCTCCCAGGGAAACAGTTGTAAGGGGTGGACTGAGAGAACCCCGCCAGTCCTCTGGGTCACCAGGTGATGCTTGGAGGCCAGGGGATGCACTGTCTCCTGCAGGTCGTTCCACCTCTCCCTAATTTACCCCTGTGTGCGCAGATTGTTAGATACACCATTCACCCTTGACTATTCTGTCCCACATTGGCCTTTTCTGAGGAATGGTAGTATTTTGTACTTGGGCTCCAAACAATTGTGGCTTTACTCTAATAACTTTATCCACCATGATTTTCAATTCTCCCTCTGAAAATCGTGGGTTCCTCCTTCGTGCCATAGTGAGAATAAAAAATATATGTACTAGTGCCACTACAGTGATTTGTTAAAGAAAGAACAAATTAAAAATTGGAACAACACAGGGAGAATTAGTAAAAAAAGAATAATGTGGCTGTTTGGTGTCATTCTCAGAATGGTGCCTAGCAGTGGAACGGCAAAGGGATCATGGTCTGAAATGGAGTGTTTTGCAGGTATTCACAATTGTCCTATTGACCTCAGGTGTGGGCTGCAATAGCCAAAGAATGGCCACAGCCATAGTACAATACACTGAATGTGTTCCACGAAGTACTCCCGCCGTCATGGGACCGCCGCTGAAACACCACTAGCACGGTTGTGTTATGTAAATAGGGCTGAAGGGATCCCGCCATCAGAACGACGACCAAGTACTAATTGGCAATATTGGAGTCCGCTGCATTGGTTGTGGAATGCAGCTGGTGCGACGGAGTTCACTCTGTTGACCTGGACGCCATAGATCTAACAGGGTGGGCGGGCTGCCATCTGCCTGATGGAGTACTTGGGCCCACCACTGCGGTTTGGTGGTAAAACTGTTCAGATATAAATCAGGCCCAAACTAGGCAACATTATCCCACCACACGGGAGCATTCCCTCACAAGATATTTTCCTCACTACAGAAGCCAGCAAACATTTAGTCCTTAGACTCTTTCCCTAATGCAAAATGAGGCCCCCACGTTGGCCCCCAGAGGCCTGAGCGAGATGGGTGGCTGACCTACAGAGCGAAATTCCAGATAGGGAGTAGTTGTACTGTTGTGCCCAGGTAGCGGAACTAGCTCCCTGTTGTTTGTTGTCTGTGATTATTATTACAAATGTATCATACCCCACTCACGTAGTTTAGAATCAAGCTGAGAGTGGACTTTACATGTGTTAGATATCTTGCACCAGATGCTGATTTTATCCACTTTGCCCCTCATCCCTCAAGTTAGTACTAGGTTGAAGTATTTTGCTCCCTCACCCTTGTTACGTGGGTGGAAATGGTAATCAAACACACAAAAAATGGTGCTTTCTCTGAAGATAGTTCTGCTGGGATGTATTCTAGACTTGAATATGAGTGTACAGCGATTCAGTTCAGTGGCTCTACTGTTGGCTAAGATACGGGTGGCATGTACTTGGGGAAGAAATCGTGCCCCCCCACTGTTGAGACTTATAAATGATAGGGTCTTCTGTAATAAGCAACAGGAACTCTTCTTTACTACTCTCCAATAGACTCAGTGGCCTCAAAATGTTTTGAATCTGCTGTAGTCCTGCTGCAGCGTACTTTCTACCACATTTTTGAGCCCATATTCTCAACCTATGACTTGAACCTAGCACTCACAACAATAAGGAGTCACCAGAAGCAACCTTCTTGAACAATGTTATTGTGAGGGGGCTATTGGGGAACTGTTTGGGGGGGGGTGGAAGGTCTTTGAATTATTGTACTGGTCTATGTCATCTTAAACAAGACTCCTTGATTGTGCTGCCTCTGATATGGGGCCGAAGCTGATAATGCAGGAAAATAATAATAAATGTTATGATGTCATATATATCATAGAAGCTTGCATAATGGAAATTTGATGTGTGTTGTATGGAAGTGTGATTTAATGTTTAAAACTCTAAACAATAAATAAATACAATTATCTTTCCTGTGTAAAGATCCCTTAGAAGATCGGGTTTTAGTCTTCATGCATGTGGTGACTGAACCATTCGTTTCCTCCCCCTACCACCAGTTGCACTTCAGCGTGTGTGTGTGAGATGTTCAGTATGTCTGATGTGTAACCTCCCTAGCAGTTGCTATCTTGGAATTTTAGAAATACTCAGGTGGTCATTACAACCCTGGCGGACGGTGTTAAAGCTGCGGTAATACCGCAAACAGGCCGGCGGACAAAAAAAGGGAATTACGACCGTGGCGGAAACCGCCAACTAAGACAGCCACTTCAACACACCGCCCGCCACGGCGGTACAGACAAACAGCGCGGAGGTCACCGCCAACAGACAGGCGGAAGACAATGTACCGCCCACACTATCACAACACACCAATCCGCCACCTTTTCCGGGGCGTATTCACCGTGGATAAAAACACGGCGGAAACAGCCATTTCAATGGGAAAACGCTCACCTCAACACATCCCACGAGGAATGAGGACACCATGGATCCGGAACTACAAATACTCCCTGCCCTTGCATTCCTGCTCATCTACGACCAACAGCGACGTAGGCGCAGAACATACCGGTGAGTACAGCACCTACGACACGGGGGAGGAGGGAGGCAAAAGCTACGGGGACACCCACCAAACACCCCCACCCTCGCATATTACAACATACATACCAATGCATTCACAAAAATCACAGTAACAACCCACAATCCCCCCGGAAGAATGCAAAGACAAAGCGAATAGCGGTCAAACTTTGTATTGTGCCAATATACTACTCATTAAAAAATATACGGATATATATATCACGAAATCTGTAAAAAAATAAATGTACAATACAAGAAGTAGTGCAGATATGTACACAACAATGTCCGTGCACCAACAGTCCAAAAATGCATGGGCGAGGCACACAATAGATACCTGACCAAAATCCGAGAGAACACTGCCGGGGCATCAGATAGAAACAGTACAGGCACCTCAGGGGGAAGGGAAGGGGGGGCACCTCAGCCAGATGAATGCAAAGCCAGATCCACAACGGGGCTCCATGCCCATTGATGTATCCTGGGGAGTGCAAAGCCACAGTCTCTCAAGTCACTTCAGTGGGTGGGTTGCCCACTGTTACATCCTGGGGAGTGCAAAGCCACAGTCTCTCAAGTCTCTACAGTGGGTGGCTTGCCCACTGTGCCATCCTGGGGAGTGCAAAGCCACAGTCTCTCAAGTCTCTACAGTGGGTGGCTTGCCCACTGTGACATCCTGGGGAGTGCAAAGCCACAGTCTCTCATGTCACTTCAGTGGGTGGGTTTCCCACTGTGCCATCCTGGGGAGTGCAAAGCCACAGTCTCTCAAGTCTCTACAGTGGGTGGCTTGCCCATTGTGCCATCCTGGGGAGTGCAAAGCCACAGTCTCTCAAGTCTCTACAGTGGGTGGCTTGCCCACTGTGACATCCTGGGGAGTGCAAAGCCACAGTTTCTCAAGTCACTTCAGTGGGTGGGTTTCCCACTGTGCCATCCTGGGGAGTGCAAAGCCACAGTCTCTCAAGTCTCTACAGTGGGTGGCTTGCCCACTGTGACATCCTGGGGAGTGCAAAGCCACAGTCTCTCAAGTCTCTACAGTGGGTGGGTTGCCCACTGTGCCATCCTGGGGAGTGCAAAGACACATCTTCGCAAGTAGATGCAGTTCTCTAGTGGTACTGGGTGGGACTGGTGCCCAGACTGGATGAGTCTCCCAGTGAAAGTACATGTCCTGTCACAGTCCCAGCTACACATGGGAGAACGATGCCTGATGTGCCGGACTATTCATACCCACACGGTCTTTGCCCTGTTCAGCAGTGCTTTGCCATGGCAGTCTTTGCCCTGTTCAGCGGTCTTCACCATGGCGGTCTTTTCCCTGTTCAGCGGTCTTCACCATGGCGGTCTTGGCCTTGTTCAGCGGTGCTTTGCCATGGCTGGCTATGGACTGTTCAACGGTCTTCACCATGGCAGTCTTGGCCTTGTTCAGCAGTGCTTTGCCATGGATGTCTTTGCCCTGTTCAGCGGTCTTCACCATGGCGGTCTTGGCCTTGTTTAGCGGTGCTTTGCCATGGCTGGCTATGGACTGTTCAACGGTCTTCACCATGGCAGTCTTGGCCTTGTTCAGCAGTGCTTTGCCATGGATGTCTTTGCCCTGTTCAGCGGTCTTCACCATGGCGGTCTTTGCCCTGTTCAGCGGTCTTCACCATGGCGGTCTTGGCCTTGTTCAGCG
Organism: Pleurodeles waltl; assembly: GCF_031143425.1. Lineage (NCBI taxonomy): Eukaryota > Metazoa > Chordata > Amphibia > Caudata > Salamandridae > Pleurodeles > Pleurodeles waltl. Next base: position 477,804,480 of record NC_090449.1, on the reverse strand, counting down.
GTGCTTTGCCATGGCTGGCTATGGACTGTTCAGCGGTCTTCACCATGGCAGTCTTGGCCCTGTTCAGCAGTGCTTTGCCATGGCGGTCTTTGCCCTGTTCAGCGGTCTTCACCATGGCGGTCTTTGCCCTGTTCAGCGGTCTTCACCATGGCAGTCTTGGCCTTGTTCAGCGGTGCTTTGCCATGGCGGTCTTTGCCCTGTTCAGCGGTCTTCACCATGGCGGTCTTGGCCTTGTTCAGCGGTGCTTTGCCATGGCTGGCTATGGACTGTTCAGCGGTCTTCACCATGGCAGTCTTGGCCTTGTTCAGCGGTGCTTTGCCATGGCGGTCTTTGCCCTGTTCAGCGGTCTTCACCATGGCGGTCTTTGCCCTGTTCAGCAGTCTTCACCATGGCAGTCTTGGCCTTGTTCAGCAGTGCTTTGCCATGGCGGTTCTGGTACGGATATTGGTGTGTGGCATTACGATCTCCACAATGGACATTGGTGTGTGGCATTACGATCTCCACAATGGACATTGGTGTGTGGCATGACGAACTCCACACTGGACATTGGTGTGTGGCATGACGAACTCCACACTGGACGTTGGTGTGTAGCATGACGAACTCCACACTGGACGTTGGTGTGTGGCATGATGAACTCCAAACTGAACGTTGGTGTGTGGCTTGACGTTCCATCATTGCCCAGCGGGGCTGTGGGATTCTGGACCCTCCTGGGCTATGACTCTGGCGGTGGTCTCCTGACCAGTAACGATACTTGGGCCCTCCTGGGCTGTGACTCCGGCGGTGGTGGTGGTCTCCTGACCAGTAACGATACTTGGGCCCTCCTGGGCTATGACTCTGGCGGTGGTCTCCTGACCAGTAACGATACTTGGGCCCTCCTGGGCTATGACTCTGGCGGTGGTCTCTGGAACAGTGACGACGGTGCTGGCGGTCGTGTCTGGACCGCCGGAAATGATGGCGCACTTCTCCGCCGTGACACTCACAACAGGTTGGGGAGACTTCCTCAGGACCTTCCCCACCTTCTTTTGAGTTACAGATGACTCGCTAATCGCCTTGGATCCCATTTCACTGTGTGTCCCACCAGGAGTCTTGACAAGGTCCCGTCGTCCACTCTCCAATTTCGGAGCCTTTACAGGGGGTGGCCTGACAGTGCCTTGGCTCCGGGTCCTACTGCCTGCCCTGGTGGACGGGGCACTCCAAAAACCTGGTACACGCACCAATGGTACTGGAGGCTTTTTGTCTGAGGCGTTACGACGGCAAAGGGGCAACTATACATCAATTTTCCTTTTTTTGAGCTGGGGTAGAGTGCCACATGGCCTACATAACGGAGGGGCCTTGCCTACCTAACTCGCCATGGCCTAGGGACACCCACAGCCCACCACCCCCACCCAGACAGCTCCACTGCACGCAAAGTCCATAGGATGAGGTTGTACTCACCCCCTTGTGTCTGCTGTGATGTCCTTAAGCGCCCATCCAACTCCGGGTAGGCCACCGCCAGGATCCGGAACATCAGGGGGGTCATGGTGCGACGGGCACCCCTCCCACGTTGGGAGGCCATCCCCAGCTGAGCCTCCGCCGTCTTCTTGCTGCGATGTCCTCCCATCTCTTCCGGCAGTGGGTGCCCCGTCTCTGGTGGGCCCCCAGGGTCCCGACTTCCTTGGCGATGGCACGCCAAATGTCCCTCTTCTGGTGGGCGCTGACCTACATGACATGCACAAGGAACGAGGAACAGTCATTACCTACAGCACCGTCGTTGTAATTGGCCCCCTCCCAACTCTATCCCTGTGGCCCATTCATCCCCATGCATGACTGTTCTATGTACTCTGCCCCCTTCCCTCATCCACCCAGCCCTGTCCACCCAAGCCTAGCCCATACAACGTGCTCCCTGTGTACTAACCTGTTGGTCTGGAGGACCGTAGAGTAGCATATACTGGGGGAGGACCCCATCCACAAGTTTCTCCAACTCCTGTGCAGTGAAGGCAGGGGCCCTTTCCCCAGACGCAGCAGCCATCGTCGCTTCCAGACCGAGGTCACAGCAGCACTAGCAGTGTAGGTCCTCTCCTGTCGAAGGTCAGATATCTAGTGATTGAAGAGATAGAAAATGGTGGTGACGTCCGCGGCGGTGACGTCCGCTGCGGTGCGCATCATCACCACCAGCGCACCTGTTCATTGGCTCCTGGGACCCATAGGGTCCAATGCTAACCAATGCAGCATTGCGCTGCGCTCTACGACCGCCTACCGCGACAGTGTCCAACGCCAGCGCAGTTACCCCACAATTCCATTGTCCCAGTGTAGAGGTCAGGCAGCCGCCATTTCAGGGGCCCACATGGCTTCAATTACTACTGCGTCACACATACTGAGGCCTACACTCAAAACCTTTCCCGGATGGGTTAATTGTCTGGTGTAGTCTTGTGTGTGACTGTGGGTACATACCTGGAGGAATGCTGACAGTTTTTTTCGCTGTTGCCCTTCTTAGGCACCGTCAGTTGGGACATATTGGAAGATGGCGGAATCCGCCGGTGTACCGACCGCTGGTGGACCTGTTGACAATGGAAGAACGACATGTCATCATGACCTACCGGTTTGACCATGCCACAATCCGGGAACTATGTACCCAGTTGGAGCCAGACCTGATGTCACCAATCCGCCATCCGACTGGAATCCCCCCTGACGTGCAGGTGCTGTCAGTGCTCCATTTCTTTGCAAGTGGGTCTTTTCAGACAACATTGGCCATGGCATCAGGGATGTCCCAGCCTATGTTTTCCAACGTTTTGTCCAGAGTGTTGTCTGCCCTGCTGAAAGACGTAAGGAGATACATCATTTTCCCTGAGGTGGCGGATTTGCCTACAGTGAAAGGTGACTTCTATGCCCTTGGACATATCCCCAACGTCATAGGTGCCATTGATGGGACCCATGTAGCTCTGGTTCCCCCCCGCAGGAATGAACAGGTGTACAGGAACAGGAAGAGTTATCATTCGATGAATGTCCAGATGGTCTGTTTGGCAGACCAGTACATCTTGCAGGTTAATGCAATGTTCCCTGGCTCAGTGCATGACGCCTACATCCTGCGGAATAGCAGCATCCCCGATATGATGGGTGAACTCCAGAGGCACCGTGTATGGCTATTGGGGGACTCTGGTTACCCCAACCTGTCCTGGCTACTGACCCCAGTGAGGAATCCCAGGACCAGGGCAGAGGAACGGTACAATGAGGCCCATGGGTGGACTAGGAGGGTGTTCGAGCGTACCTTCGGCCTCCTGAAGGCCAGGTTCAGGTGCCTCCATATGACAGGTGGGTCCCTATTCTACTCACCGAAGAAGGTGTGCGTCATCATCATCGCCTGCTCCATGCTCCATAACTTGGCATTGCGACGCCAGGTGCCTTTTCTGCAGGAGGATGATCCAGATGACGGTGTTGTTGCAGCGGGTGAGCCTGTGGAGCCTGTGGACAGTGATGAGGAGGAAGCTGAAGAAGATGAAAACGACAACAGGGAGTCAGTCATACAGCAATATTTTGAATGAGACACAGGTGAGTACAATTTCATGTTTCACATTATATTACATTTCACACGTCTACCTCTATCCTGTACCTACATTTCACTCCCTATTTGGTAACTGAGTTGTCCCCTTCCATTTCAGTTTCAGTAATGTGGTAACCTACGTGTCAACAGCTTGCACCCTTGAAAGGCTTGTGATGTGTGACATTGGTATGTTGACCTTCCAATGGGTAACCTTTTTTAACACTGTAATTGACAATACAAAGTTCACAATCATTGACTGACTCCAATATTATTGAGGTTTCAAGGGTGTTTATTGAAGTGCATAAAAATATAGGGGGGTTGTGAAATGGGGAGAGGTCATGGTGGAAGAATGTCCATGGCAGAGTCCAGTCTATTAGTCTCACAGGTACATTGCACATCTGGCCATTGGAAGTGGAGCTGGGGCAGTTCCAATCTGGACAGGGTAACAAAGTGGGACAGCGGGGGACAATCAGGGTGGTCTTATTTCCTGGCGAGGGTCTTGCCATCTTGCTCTGTCCTGTTCCTGGATCTCAGGGCCCGCTTTCGTGGTGGTTGTCCGTCTGCAGGGGGTGGGGTGCTGGTGTGGTGGTCCTGTGGCGGGGTGTCCTGTCCACTAGCGCCGGCGGAGGTGGTGGACATTTCATCGTCCTGGCTAGTGTCAGGGGCCCCTGGAGTGCCACGGTGTCCCTCAAGGTCTTTTGAATGTCCGTCAGCACCCCTACGATGGTGCCCAGGGCGGAGCCGATGGTCCTGAGCTCCTCCCTGAACCCCAAATACTGCTCCTCCTGCAGACGCAGGGTCTCCTGCAACTTGTCCAGGACCGTTGCCATAGTCTCCTGGGAGTGGTGGTATGCTCCCATGATGGAGGATAGGGCCTTGTGGAGAGTGGGTTCCCTTGGCCTGTCCTCCCTGTGTCGCACAGCAGCCCTCCCAGTTCCCCGGTGTTCCTGGGCCTCCGTCCCCTGGACCGTGTGCCCACTACCACTGCCCCCAGGTCCCTGTTGTTGTTGGGGTGGTGGGTTAGCCTGGGTGCCCTGTAGTGGTGGACACACCGCTGATTGACCTGTCCTGGGTAGGGAGGTATGGGCCCGCTGGGTGGGTGCTGTGCTGGGGTTACCAGAGGGTGGAAGCTCTGTGTTGGGCTGTGGCTGGGCAAGGGGAACCGACTGTCCTGAGGCCCACAATGGTCCAAGCTGGTCATCAAGATCCAGTAGGGCAGAGCTGCTGTCGTCACTGTGGGCCTCTTCTGGGGGTGGAGTGGTGTTGTCTGGACCCTCTGGTGTGGTGACGTTCCTTCGGGTTCCTGCGGGGGTATAAGTACATGACTATTGCATGTGTGTGATTCATGGTGTGCAATGGTTGGGTGTGCGTGAACCCTAGTGCAGGCATTCCTGTGTGGGGGCTTGTGTGGTGATGGTTGGGGGGTGTTCTGGGTCTGTGCAGTGGGCATGCTTTAGTGATGGGTGTCCATGCTTAGTTGTGTCATGCAGGTCTTGGGGTTGGGATGGGTGGTTGGTGTTCTGGGTAGATTAGTGAGGAGTTAGGGTGATAGGGGAGGGTGTGAGGGTGGGGGGGTGTGAAAGCATGCAGGTAGGGTGGGGGATATGATAGTGAAGATTTGACTTACCAGTGTCCGTTCCTCCAACGACTCCTGCGCGGCCCTCAGGATGCAAGATGGACAAGACTTGCTCCTCCCATGTTGTTAGTTGTGGGGGAGGAGGTGGGGGTCTGCCGCCAGTCCGCTGTACCGCGATGTGGTGCCTGGATACTGTGGAACGTACCTTCCCCCGTAGGTCGTTCCACCTCTTCCTGATGTCCTCCCTATTTCTTGGGTGCTGTCCCACAGCGTTGACCCTGTCGACTATTCTTTGCCATAGCTCCATCTTCCTGGCTATGGATGTGTACTGTACCTGTGAGCCAAATAGCTGTGGCTCTACCCTGATGATTTCCTCCACCATGACCCTGAGCTCCTCCTCGGAGAAGCGGGGGTGTCTTTGGCGTGACATGGGGTGTTGTGTGTGATGTGTGGGGTGGTGTATGTGTTGATGAGTGTGGTGAGTGTAGTGGTATGTGGTGTTTTGTGCGTGGATGTTGTGTGGGTGATGGTGTAGTGTGGTGTTATCTATTCTGTGCTGTCTCTCTCTGGCCTTCGTCTCTAATTTGTGGTCGTAGGGGTTTGTGGGTGATGTTGGTGTGTGTTTTATATAGTGTTGGGTGTGTGGGAATGGTGTGTGTATGTGTATCAGGTGTGTGTATTTGGAATTGTCCAATGTGGCGGTGTTTTGGAGCTGTGTGTGTATTTTGAGCGCGGCGGTGTGTACCGCAATGGAATACCGCGGTTGAAAGACCGCTGCGTGGATTCGTGGGTCGTAATAGCATGGGCGTGTTTCTGTTGGCGTGGAGGTGGAGGATTTGTTTCTGCATATTTATCGCTGACCTTTGGTGTGGCGGACTTGTGTGGGTGTCTGAATTTCGGCGGATTCCGTGATGTGTGTCATAATAGCTGTGGCGGTCTCCCGCCGCCGCGGCGGTGTATTGGCGGTCTTCTGCACGGCGGTAAGCGGCTTTTACCGCCAATGTTGTAATGACCCCCTCAGTCTTTAAAAGTGTCACTTAATGCATGTTGGAGTAAAAGCCAAAATCAAGCTCTTGTGGTTGCTAGAATATCTGTGTGTCAGAAGTTTCTTGATCCATTTGGTTGCTGCTTTCACATTGAGTTAGATGGATTGAATCTGTCCACACAAAACTAAAATCTTTTCTCACTCTCAGTTCTCTTGTCAGATCTTGGGAGAGATCAGCGAATAAGTTAAGCAAAATGTGTTTTGTGTTGTATTGGGAAATGTAAATTAACCAGTCATAGTCACCTGTTCTGAACTTTACCATGCACTTGCATCAACTCCACAATCTTGACTACCAATGTAGCTTCAAGATAAGTACATGATGAGTTGCAAATAGGAAATCTAGTCTTCCCTATGCATGCTCTCATTATAGATTTGTTGGTAGTTAATATTCTGCAGTTGATGGATGCACAGGTTGATACTCTTGACCTCAATATTGTCATTTAATCATGGTACAAATTACTTTATTTCATAAAGTCTTTATGACTGCTCCACAGCATGTTCAGAGGTCATTACCTAGGGATTTGTAAATTTTTCTGGGAAGACTAGTCAATTTCACAACTGGCCTGTTCAGTTAATGGATTTGCAGATGCACTGATGGTCATGGATGTTGGCTACCACCGAAGCTCAGGGATGTGGAATTGCTATCGCCTGACGCCCAGGTCATCTAGTTTAGGGTCAAGGGCAACAAGTTTTCCTGTTTATTTTGTCCTTAGCACAAGTAGGCCCAACCACCTGCAGCACAAACCCTTTGACTGGCAGTTTACAGAGAAGGTAATATGTTTCCATATGTTAATGCTGTTTGAACTTGTATTTATGGTTTATTATTGAAAAGCCTTCGTTAGTAGGGTGAGGTTGTAAATAAACGTTTTATTGTCACACTGCACTACTGACAGTGGTTAAAGTAAAAAAAAAAAAAAGTCTACATATATGTTTCAAAAGTTTAAAAGTATGAGGCTAAGTATAATGCTCCCAGAATGCTCTCTGATTAGATGCAAATGTTTGCAGAAGCTTGTAAGCAAGAGTGAGGAGTCTTTGCTCTCAAAATAAAATGTTCAGAAAAAAATGCAGATAGGAAAAAAGTTTCTCTGCTATGAAATTTTAGGTGCTATTTCTTTGAAGCGTCATTTAGTAAAATGTGTTGATGCATGCTAGAATTGCCAACAAATATTTGTAATGGAAAATCAGTGTAGCCATTTTCAACAAAATTATGGGAAGCATGGAAATAAACGAGCACTAGCAAAGCCATCAGATCCAACATTTTTTTGTGACTCTTTTGGTTTTGTCAATGCTTGTCTTGTTTTGACATGGCTTTTGTAACCCTTTATTGTTGTGAGACCTGCCAGGCCCTCACTATTGTAACAAACATTGGCAAAAAGCAAAACCAAGTTTTTTTTGGTCTCAAAAAACACACATTGCCACCAGTGGCCTAACAGAGGCCATGCAACCCCCAGTCACTCAGCACAGCACCTGCGCTGAGGGAATCTGGGAGCGGGGGAATCTCTCCATTTATTTTTTTGCAGAGGGGCCACCTCCATTTTTGTTATGCAACTGATTGCCACAGTAGTTCCTGGCACTGAACCAAACTACTTTGTGTGCCAGTTTGCTCCTTATAGAAGAGCAGAATGCGATCATTCACAGTAAAGCCAGCTGATAGATAGAGAGAGAAATAGAAGTTTAATAAAAACTAAGGGCCAGATGTAGGAAAGTTTTTGCACGTCGCAAACAGCGAATTTCGCTGTTTGCGACGTGCAAAAACCACGTTGCGATGCCCAATCCCCGTTTTGCGAGTCGGTAACCTGGTTACTAACTTGCAAAGTGGGACTGCGAGTCGCAATTAGGAAGGGGTGTTCCCCTTCCTAATTGCGAGTTGCAGCATGATGCTGCATTGCACTGCGGTCGCAAAGCAATCGCAGTTACCGCCAGTGTCACACTGGTGGTAACCCATTCGCAAAAGGGAAACGGGCTGCATTACAAAAAACAAAAAACTGCTTTATTTAGAAGCAGTCACAGACATGGTGGTCTGCTGTCTCCAGCAGGCCACCATCCCTGTGAGTGCTGCGAGTCGCAAGGGTGTCGCAAATTGTGACCCACCTCATTAATATTAATGAGGTGGGCCTTTGTGACCCCCTTCCGAGTCACAGATGGTGTCAGGGACACCATCCTGCATACTGAATTGCGACTCGCAAACTGCGCGTCTCTCTAACTTGCAATTTGCGAGTCGCAATTCAGGAATTTCGTACATCTGCCCCAAAATGTCTTAGGGACCCAGTTCTTAAAGAAAGTCACAAAAGTGCACCCATAGTATATGTTTTTGAATTAGTGGCTTTTATGAATTCACAACAACTTGGAGAAGCAGATCAGGAAAGTGTACTCCTACAAAATATTTATGAACTGTATTTTAGTTCGAGCAAATATGCATGTGTAGATTTGCTCATGTGAAAATCTATTTAGCGTTTACAAGTTCCCTTTCCCTCCAACCACTTTTTTCCAAACCGTGGAAGAACTTCTGCTTCTGCCATTGTCAGGAGTAAATTTCCAGCCTTTCACATTATGGGAAAAGATTAGAGAAGAGCTACTTTGGGCAAATCAACTTCCTTGTGCATCAGGGCACATTCTTGCAGCAGGGCTTCACAAGATGCTGACTTTACTAGTTTTGATAGGGAACAGCAACATGCAGTTTTGTTCCTGGCAGGCCCGCCTTTTGCTGTTACTGGAGAGCTATTTCTAGATGTTCAGATGAATTAAAAAATTGCTGTCTGGATCTGTCCACTCTGTTTTGTACATTTACGTGTAGGAAGTAAGTTTGAAATTCTGTGTGAGTGCATCAAATTGTCAGGAGCTGGACAGTCACACTAGTGGCCCGACTACAATTGAGCAGCGTTTGTGTGGACGCTGTGCGGCTGGAAATAATGTTTCTGGACTGTACCCACACATCTAAATCTGTCTATTATGAGTTAATTTCCACATAATGGGGAATAAACATACCATTAATTAATTTTTAGGGTGTTCGGTGTCAAAGTCTACATGTTATTTGTGAGAAAGTAGCCTCTTTCTAGCATGGTTACCCCCATTTTCGGCCTGTTTGTCATTGTGTTTTGACCGTGTTACTGGGATCCTGCTAGTCCGAACCCCAGTGCTTATGATTTGTGGCCTACTTGTCAGTCTCACTGTTTTTGTCAGTGTGCCTAACTGTGTCACTGGAGTCCTACTAACCAGAAATCCAGTGCTTCGCTCTCTCTGGTTCCAAATTTGTCCTTACATACTGGTAACCCAGTGTTTCACTCTAAATTGGCATGCTGGACCCCCCTTATACGCCCCTAGTATATGGTACATAGGTACCCAGGGCATTGGGGTTCCAAGGGATCCTTAAGGGCTGCAGTATTTTTTTGCCACCCATAAGGAGCCCATACAAATGCTTCTACAGGACTGCCATTGCAGCCTGTGTGAAATAGTACATGCACTATTTTGTCGTGTAGGCTCTCATTATCCTAATGAGACTACTGGATTTGGCGGCAGAATCACTTGCGCGGTGGGGGACTGAGTCTAAACCCACTACAGATGACACCTGTCGGCCTAATCTGGGTTTTGCTCTGGCTAACTAGCAGTGCCTCATCTCCACCCGAGCAGGGATGATTGGGCAGCTGAGTGCATGACGCAATTGATTCCTCAGGGAAATGGTAGTCACTCAGATAGCATCTTTTTTCTCTCAGTTACATTAGTCCCACATAGGACAATCAGAGGCAGAATATATTTCAATAAGGTTTTATTGAAGCAACTGCATCTTAGATAATAAAACTTGTACTGCAATAACTAGGACGATAAAGCATGACCGGATTAAAATTGTAACAAGGAGAGTGAAGCATAAGAACGCTACCATATTATCACTAGAATCGTTAAAATAATTCCTACCTAGGCTATGTTGGAGCACAGCATGTTAAGCTCTAGTTCTGCCGTCTTGTTCCCCTGGGAAGACATCATCCCTCATATCTGAGCAAGAGGCCTCCAGTCTACATAAGCAGCTGTTGCAAATCACTCAGCGATCAGCATACAGTCGTGGTCATCTGACTGCAATCTCACTCTAACGTACATGGGTCACAGTATAAAAAAACCAGCTGATGTTCCAGGAAAGGATCCCTACGTAAGAGTGTGCATGTTTCTATGAACACTAGAGACAAAGCATTACCACGTTTGCCGGAACTTGAGAAAAGCACAGAGTGAAAGAAATGTCTTGTTTAAGAACGTAGTCCTGGCCTAGGCAAAGAACAGCTAGATAGAGAAATTAAACAAGACCGTAAATGTGGCTATTGTTAAAATAATAAACAAAGCGTAATAAAATATATCTAGGTTAAAGTGCACAGTGGCGGGCCTAGTTCGCTAAAATAATGTGTATGAAGCTGTAACTAAAATGGCTACACAACAATTTCACAGCCATTTTCACTGCACCACGCCACTTATAAGTCACCTAGATGTTAGGCCTTCTGACCCTGAAGGCTGGGTGCAAAGTACCTGTATGTGAGTGCACCCCTGCACTAGCAGAGTTGCCCCCACGTCGTCCAGACCCATTTTCCTGGACTTTGTGAGTTTGGGGGCGCCAGTTTAAGTGTGCACTGCACATAAGTCAATACCTGTGTACAGCTTCACATTGGTAACTATAAATATGGCCATGTAAGGTGTCTAACAACTGGGAATTGTACCCCAATAATGATTCCAGTATTGGTTTTACAATTCCATGCATCTGGGGGGCTCCACTATGGACCCCCCAGTACTGCCATACCATCCTTCTGAGGTTTTCACTGCAGCCCCAGCTGCTGCCACCTCATAGACAGGCTTCTGCCCTCCTGGAGCTTGAGCAGCTCAATCCCAGGAAGGCAGAACAATGCATTTCCTTTAGGAGTGGGATGTTACACCCTCTGCCTTTGGAAATAGGTGTTACAGGCATGGGTGGGGTATCCTCCCAGAGCCTCTGGAATTGCTTTGAAGGGCACAGATGGTGCCCTCCTTGCATACTCCCGTCAACAACGGTTCAGGGACCCCCAGTCCCTGCTCTGGCGCGAAACTGGACAAAGGAAAGGGGAGTGACCACTCCCCTGTCCATCACCACTCCAGGGGTGGTGCTCAGAGCTCCTCCAGAGTGTCTCTGGGTTCTGCCATCTTGATTTCAGGATGGTCAGGGAACTCTAGGAGCATCTGAGTGGCCAGTGCCAGAAGGTGACGTGAGAGACCCCATCCTTTACTTTGCCTTCTACCGAAGGATCAACCACTGACTGCTCCAGGAACTCTACAAAACTGCAACAAAGAAGCAAAGATGACTTCTGCGACCTTGTAACTTCAGCTGCTGCCAGCAACTGCAACAGTTTCCAGGTTGTGCACGCTCGAGGACTGCCTGTCTTCAGCCTGCACCAGAAGAACCAAAGGAATCTCCTGTGGAGTGATGAAATCACTTCCTGCTTCACCAGGCACCCCTCTGCAGCGATGACCGGTGGCTTGGGTCCCCTCTCCACGACAACAGGCGTAGATCCAGCGACACGGGTGGTTGACTAAAGTGACTTCGACAGTACCAACGTCCAGCTGTCCAATTTTGGTGGAGGTAAGAGCTTGTCTTCCCACGCAAGACAGTACCCCCGTGCAGCGCCTGACTTGCAGCTCCCAAGGCTTGTGTGTGACCTTCAAGGAAGTTCTTCGTGCACAGGCCCCCAGCACACCATCAGCACACCATCTTGCGACGCAAAGCTCCCTGAGTGGACCTCAGGCGGTGTGGGAAGCCTTTTTGTCATGCTGCGTGGTCCTCCATTTGCACCTTCTTTGTCCCTGTACTGTGGGACTCCTGTGTGCACTGCCGGGTCTTCTGAGGGCTCTCTGTGTTGCTGAGAGCCCCCCTCTGTCTCCCCTTCCTGGGTAGAGTCGATCTGGTCCTTCATGGGCCCGGCAGTGCCATTTTTTGCAAACTGCGAGTTTTGCGTTTACCAAAGCTTGTTTGCGGAATCCAGTGATGGAAGCCAGACCGCATTCATCCCTCCGACGTGGGACATCTTCTGCACCAACCAGGAACCCGCATCTATCTTCTTTGGTGCAATACTGACTTTGTCTTTTCACTGGTGGTTCTTCTTTTTGCACCTTCATCTGGGTTAGCAGGGGCTCTTGCTCTCCCTGCACTCTTCAGTACTTCTTGGACTTGGTCCCCTTCTTCCACAGGTCTTCAGGTCCAGGAATCCATCGTTGGTGTCTTGCAGTCTCTTCTGGTTCTTGCACTGTCTTCTATTACGACTTCTAGTGTGTTTTGGGAAACTTTCTGTGTTTTACTCCTGCTTTCTGGGTCTCCGGGTTGAGGTATTTTACTTACCTTTGGTGTTTTCTTACACTCCCAACGCCCCTCTACACATTACACTTGCCTAGGTGGGAAACCGACTTTCGTAATCCACTATTTTAGTATATGGCTTGTGTTCCCTCCAGGCTCATTGCAACCTAGTGTGATTTTCACTATTTTCACTATTTTCTGACTGTTTTCTTGCATGTTTTTGGTTACTTGTGTATGTATTGTGTAGTTTACTTACCTTCTAAGGGAGTATAGTCTCCAAAGTATTTTTTGGCATTGTACCTTTATTTTTGGTAACACTGAGTACTGTCTTTCATGTGTGTGAGTACTGTGTGACTATAGTGGTATTGCAAGAGCTTTGCATGTCTCCTAGTTTAGCCTTGGCTGCTCTGCCTACAGCTACGTCTAGACAGCCTGACTTCTAGACACTGACTACATTTTACTAATAAGGGATAACTGGACGTGGTATAAGGTGTGGTGCCCACTACAAACCAGGCCAGTCTCCTACAGTATTCTCTATTCCATGCAGATTAAACTCACATTTTACCACCTGCTCTGGGCAGGTGTGGGGTGGGGTGGGTGGCAGGGTATAGGGTATGTTGTGGGTTGCCAGAGAAAGGATCTATATACTACCCATGCCATAGGAGACAAGTCGGGTGTAGCTCTGTGTTAATGCACCTGGGAATTGGATGCAGGAAAACTGGGCCATTTGTAATTTGGATCTTTTCCTACTCTTTTAGATACTAAGCTACAAGCAGCACAACGAAAGGCAAAAGATAAGCTCAGGCACTGTTGCATATATATTCACCTTGACAGCCAGACATCTACACAGTGTCTAAGAGATGGCTACGGGGACAGCAACATTGCACCATTAAGGATGTCCTGAACACAACCTAAAGAGGAACCACCATTATGCGCTACGTTGAATTTTTTCCGTAGTGCACCACTCACATCGCATTCAACCTCTTAGCTACCCAATGCACACTTAACATGCCTCACCCGCACAGGTTGGCTGTAGGAACCTTAATTATGGTGGAATTAATGAATTTTAGCAGTTAGGGCAATGAGCCCTAAACCTGGAATCATCTGCCATTAACTATTACTCTGTAAATAACCAGGTTTGAAAAGGCAGTAGCCACCCTCTTCTATGGGTGCTGGTACACTTTGAATGCACCCTCTAGCGAACAGCACTGATGCTTCTCTAGGGAGCGTTTAAAAAACATAGTACCTTCAGTCACAAATGTCAAGTCCACAAGAAGGGGAAAATCACAGGGCCTAAGCAGAAGACTTCAACAGTCGTGGAGCACACCTTTGCTTGCTGTGTGAGGACTTATTTCCCCCCACCAGGAGGCAGATCATGCCCATTCCCATCCACTTGTTTTATGTCCCAGAATAAGATATAGAGCACAACCCCCAAGCTAAGTTTTCCCTCATGTCTCCCACAAGGACAGTTTGTGGTCCCTACAGATACATGATTTGGGGGCTCATTGCAGAGACCTTTTGTGTAAAACACAGTGTGTCAGCTTTGCCTCTTGGTATGGCAAGAGTATAGACTCCCTAGTATAAGGATTTTTTCCTGACTGGTAAGACATGTTCTTTATTTCTTCCTTTTAACATCAATTCAACTGAAAAGCCTTCTACAAATCTAGGACGGCATGAGTGCTCTTTCATCATAGCACTGGCTCTTGGACATCCATGCTGCTTTTTTACATGGAGGCCATTGTTCTTCCATTGAGTCAAGATTAAGTGAGACAAATATAGGGAAAGTATTGCAACGTTCCTCTGCAATTGGTGTGTTTGAATGCATGATTCCTGAGAAGTTAGACTCTACCCATTTATGTCCCTCTTGAAACAGTCTGTAGAATTTGGTTTGTGGCAGAAAATTCACTGTAACATAGTTTCCAACCTTTTGACTTGTGTGAACCCCCACTTTATCATTACCGGAACCCAGGGACCCCCACTAAATCATAATTGGTATTTGGGGACCCCCCACTGAGTCATTACTAGAAGCCGGGGGCCCCAGCCTAAACATTGTCGATGATGTGAACCACAAAACAATACACAAAAACATGCATTCATCAGTTGCACAAATAATAACACACTTTACCTCATTTGTAAACACATATAAATTAAAAAAAAATTATACATTTCAATAGGAAGGTTGTAGCTTCCGAATTTAATTAAAGCCACACATCATCCATACTGTATTCTGTTTGATGCATCTGCAATTTCACACAAATCAAGCGGAGGATACTCATTTCGCCCTTAGCCTCCAATTTCAAATTCCTTGACATTTCCAGTATTTTTTACATTTTTCAATTGTATGTTTAGCCTAGCCACTTTATTTATATACAAATCAAACATTCACCCCTAGTCACAGATCTGGGTTTAATCCATCAGTTTGGTGACGTGGTGAGTAAAAAAACGATGGATTAAACCCAGATCTTTGTGACTGGATGTCTGCATTGTTCAGCATTCCGTCCATCATCTGTTCTTTTTGCATTTGTCGCCCCAAGTGGGAAGGGTATGCCCAGACGTGGGTCCCATGCTCACTGCGCCACTGGATTCAAGCTAGCCTGTCTGATGAAGGGTGATACCCTGAATCCGGTCCTGGGATGCTTGTTTCTGGTCCAGGGGGCACCTGGCTTGGCAGTTCGGGTTGGACTGTTCCCATGGGGAACGGGGTCAACACTGATTTGCATTTGGCCGGGTCCAAACTGGGGTGGCGTGGTGAGCAAAAAAATGATAGATTAAACACAGACCTTTGTGACTGGTGGTGAATGTCTGCCTTGTTCAGCATTCTGTCCATCATGTATTCTTTTTGCATTTGCCAGAATTTTAAGACACAGAAATAAATTCGCTGTTCATTGGGTTTCCCTAGTCTCAACACAATTGCACTTCTGACCAGATTCTTTCACTATTAGGATGGTTGGAATGCCTGTCTGCGTAGGAGACTTGAGCACCTCAGCCTACACATACAGTCAGTCTGTATTACCAGCTGTGCAAATTACTGGGTTAATAAACAGCTTTGAGAAATAATGTTCCAGTTCCATCTGTATCTGACAGTACTTCTTTGCGGTAAGAGGGATCCTATAGACTACAAAACAGTGAATATCTACATATGAGTTCTTGCACCTGTACCCTGAACTGCTTTCCTGGGAAAATGTTGCCTTGGCAACATTCACAAGTCAGAGGAAGGACAGAGTCTTGCCTCTTTTCCCCAGCTCGGACTGGAGTTGCAAAAGTCTGCAGTTGCAAAACTGTGGCTTTATTGATATCCCGAAATCTCTCTATCTCTCTCTCTCTCTCTCTCTCTCTCTCTCTCTCTCCCCCTCTCTAGCGATACATATCTTGTAACCTAGATCTTTCTTATAGGTTCCTTGTGTGGTGGTGTGAAGCAGCTGAAAGTGCTAAACTTCAGAATGCTGTGAGACAACAGACAAATCACCATCCATGTATTTATAGGCTTGGACACTGTTGTTCTTTCAGTTGTATATTACGAAGTGACAAACTCCTAAGTCTCCACAGGCATTGTAGCCCGAACTAATGAAAAGAGGCACTGCTGGGAAAGTGCACCAATCCACCATCTTGTGATAATCATTTGTTTGTCCACATAGAGTTACTATCTTGACGGTTACTTTCCCCACTGATACATATAAACCTGACATACTTCCTTAAAAAACCAGGTCAGTAGTTCCACAGCTGGAAAGATCCAGCAAGATATTTCCAGGAAAAGTTATCCATCAACAACTGATATTTTAATTGCAGGTTTTCCAAGCGAAGCTTTTGTTGCATAGTATGCCTAAAGATTAGTGCTTTCTGAGAAAGTCATACCAGTTTTAGTCCTGACCCCGTGATATACCTCCGTTAAAAAAAAAAAAAACGTCCACAGATTTTAATTTTTACTCTGTATTTTTGTATCATGCGTGCTCAGGCATACATTATCATCATCATGTATGCCTGCTTGCACCTACAAAATGACATAGCCATGTCATTGCACCTTTTTTTCCTTTGGCCATATTGCACAATATCATCAGAAACAGCTGTTGCGATGCTGTACAGCATCACCAAGAGGCATTGGCAAAGCCAGTAGGTCCCGCAAACTTGGCCAATGCTTGCTTAGGTCTAGTGTTAACAAAGACCTCAAGGTTTTATTAAGATTAAATATATATGCTGTACTTCTATTGCTATTGTCAGTTTTTGTTAGCTACTGCTCTGTTATTGTGTCATTTACATTTCTTCCATCCACTAGAGCTTAAATCATGGGGTGGCAGGTCAGCACGCTTCAGCCTTTCGCTACTTCACAGAGTTACGGTGTTCTGCCCTTGTACAAGCAGCACAATTGCAGACAAAATAGTTTGCTTGAATGCCAGGTACTCCTATGGCAAAGCATACTTTTTGAGACCAAAACAATTTTAGTTTTAGCCAATGTATTTTTTTAAAGATTACAAAAGAGTGCAATAACATCTTGCCCAACAATGAAACTTTGCAAAAACCATGACAAAACATCAACAAAGCCAAAAGTCTGGCAACCAACATGGTCTTGTTATGTTTTTACTGTATTTTGTCCCTGTCTCTGCCTGGGTCCAGCAAGCCTGGTCGTGCCTACCCTTATTGCCAATACTTGAGACCATTACTTTTTAGGTTGAAGCATAGGTTTGCAAATGTCTTCTTGGGGACCTTCTGAAAGCTTCCCTGGGAATGCATTCCGCCCATTGCTTACCATTGGCCTTGTGTTTTGTAACTCACAATTGCTTGCTTCCTATTTGCTGGCTTTATTTGTTTTAGGCTGTTCAGCTTGAATGTGTCCCTCCTGTGGAGCATAGCCTATTTATTGTATTCTTCCATGAGTGCTCACTTTCTGTAAATAGGCCTTTAAATCTTGTTCTCATCTAGTCACATTTGCAGCATTCATAGACAGAGCATGACATTTGACCTAGGTCTTCCGAGGGAGCTTTGTGTTTACTTCTCTGTCTTAAAAGTGAGAGGGTTTGGTTAACAACTTGCTGCGAAAGAAAAGGCTTTTATTCTAGCACACAGCAAAATGGAAATGTATATAAACTGTACAAATATTTGAGAATGTATCCAAATTAGAAAACACAAATTAAATCCATATTTGTGTAATTCTGAAGTGTTGTGGAAACAAATTTTTAATATGATCAAAACAAATCAGTACACTAGGTGATGACACACACATTTGTGCGCTGTATATCTGTAAAACTATTTGTGCAAATATAATGGTATTTCAATTGAAAATGTTTTGCCTGTAATGGCAGGGTGCTACCACACCAAGCATAGTCCTAACTACGTCCCTCCACTGTACACCACTCCACTCTACAGCTCTACTGTCCACTCTGAGACCCTCTGACATGCCACTCCATTCTACGACACTCCACTCTGAAACACCACTCACCTCTATGAAACGCCATTCTACTCTAACACACCACTTTGTTCTCTTTCATTCCATGGCACCCCACTCCATGCCGCTCTGACATGCCACTCCAAGGCACGCCACTCCATTCTCTGACACACAACTGTACGACACACCACTACACTCTACAACATGTCTCTCCACTCTTCTCCGTTACCTGCTACTCCACTCTACGTGACTCAACTCTACGGCCCACACTCTGCATGCCAACACTCTAAGACACTCTACGATACACCACTCCATTCCACTCTTCAACACGCCACTTTACTCTGTGACACTCCATTCCCACTCTACAACAGTCCACTCTACTCTCACTCTACAACACTGTACTCCACTCTATGCCACTCCACTCTATTACAATCTACTCCACTCTACGCCGCTCTACTCTTTAGCACTGTACTCCACTCTACGTAACTCCCTCTATGCCACTCCATGCTACTTTACTCTACTCTATGGCAATCCACTTTACTCTGTGACACTCTCTTCCACTCTACATCACTCCACGATACGACACTCTATGCCACTGAATTCTTTGACACAACTCGACTCTTTGCCACTCAGCTCTACGACAATCTACTCCACTCTGCACCATAACACAAGTCCTTCACTATAAGCAACTTTTTTCTACTCACTGTGTTACTCCATTCTACAACACTCTACGTCACTCCACTGTACGACGCTACTCCACTCTACGCCACTCCATTCTACACCACCTGCTTAGGTGGGACCTATGGGCTTTACTAATGCTTGTTTATTTTCTATAGTCAGGTTGCTGTTGTTTTATTCTTAACTGTGTGTAGATGTATTTTGATTTCTACTGATCTCTAAAATTGTTTTTTTTAAGAGAAGCTTTGTGCTTGACACAGTTGCTACAAACTGAGTAGCTCTGTAGCTGTACAAAATGACTGCCTAACATAGTTTAGCCCTGGGTGACCCTTAACTATTGTTTTGGGATCATTCATAGCTGGAGTGACAAACCATTGCCAGTATGGCATCTTTCAAAAATCTCACATTGCTTGTCTTGTTGACTGGTAGTATATTGAGATAGAGTTTAATTGGTGGTAAGTTTTTTACTTGTATCTTGTTTTTTGTCTTATATCTTCCAACGCCATTCTTGTGCTTTTTAGTTACATAAAGTGGGTAGGACATAGCCTGCAGTCGTTATCTTGTTTTTGCAGTTGTTTCACTCCTCTTGTACAGACCGGGTGTGAAAAGAAGCCAGTTCTTTCAAGGGAGGTGCGTGCCTGTGTGTGTAATCTGAGGAACGTTTCCATGTGCCTGTCTCCTGTTAAGGCACGCTCATGTCACCTGATATCTATCCTCATTTGTGCTGTTTAAGTGGTGACTGTCTGCCTGAGGTCACCTGGGGTTGATGTCATTGCATCCTCTATGCATACCTGCAGAGCTGACTGTCCTGTAGAGTAATTTCGCTAGTTTGTAATGGATGATACCTCCAGCAGAAATGCAGTTACAGGTGTGTGATATGTGGCTTGGCTCAAAAGCTCACGTTTTCTGTTGTGT
Organism: Pleurodeles waltl; assembly: GCF_031143425.1. Lineage (NCBI taxonomy): Eukaryota > Metazoa > Chordata > Amphibia > Caudata > Salamandridae > Pleurodeles > Pleurodeles waltl. The sequence continues at coordinate 477,785,077 of NC_090449.1, read as the reverse complement.
GAAGCACGGGTACATGGAATGTGTTTGCAGATCAAGATCTGCAACCTATTCAGCCTGTCGCAGACCATGTCAACTCTTGACACCACAGAGCCTGCTCCAAGTGTATCCTTCATTCACATTGACACTGCTCTCACCAGTCTGTCTCAGGTATATTGTAATTGGGTTTATATAGTACTTACTACCCCCTGACAAGGCGCTGAAGTGCTTTACAGCGACTAGCACACTAATCCGGAATCCTAGGTTAGTGATCAATCTAATGATTATTGTTGGTTATTCCAAATAATCCTGTGTTTTTGAGAAAAATTGCATGCATTTACTCCAGTTATTTTGTGATATATTAATACCAGGTAAGTGTAGTCATTAGTGATGTTTATGTGGTTTCAGGTGAATGGTGTGAGATAGATAGGCTGGTGGAGATTAGGTAATGTTAGATTACAGCGATAGGGTTTTAAAGAGGAAAGGTTGGGATCTGTGAAATGAGGTATCAGCCAATTGCAGAATTTTCAACAACGATTAAGGCAGACAGGCAGGCATGAGACTGAGAGGAGGCTATTCTCAGAAATAGAAGGTATACAGACAATGGAAAGCAAGAAAAGGGTCCCTCTGAAGAAAGGAGAGAAACCGAGCATGCTAACTTTCGATGGAGGATTTAGGAGTATAGTGGAAGAAAGATTTCTGAGTTAGCAAGCAGTAGGATAATGTCCGCTGTAAAAAGAAACAACATTATACATAGTGCTCCATATCCGGGGCAGACAGCTTAAACGTGATTCAGAGTGTACAATCATTTAAACACTAAGAGCCCCAGACTGTTTTGCCCCAAGCGTAGGATAGCACTTTTAAACATAGTCATGAGTATTTCAGCCTTGGTGCAGGTTTTGTAGGCTGCACAGGGTGAGTTGGTGTAGAAAAAAAGCAGTCTCATTTAAAGATCGTCCCTCACTATTCTGTAAATAGACTTTTTCACTTGTGCGCTAAAAATGAGTTATTTGGCACTGGCTGTGAATGCCTTACCAATAGGCAAGCATATGTATCCCCTGTACAGTAATCTAATCCTGTTCAAGTGTGTGTTTGTGTATGTGACTATTCTAGTGTATGCATTATATGTATAATCAAAGTAGAGTGATGAAGGACTGTGGGCTCCATTTTTGACATCCTGGGCCTGTTTTTGTACACAAGTTGGGGGTGAAGTTGTTTTCCCAGACAGTGGAAATGCATCAGGATGCAAGACCTAGCGAGTGAAATGAGGACAAAGGAGACAAGGCTCCTATAGAAACTTGATTAGGTCCTTGGTGTAGCAAGTAAAGGCTGTCCACAGAACTGCATAGATGGATCAATGAAAAGTAAGTCGCTTCAAACTAGTTCTCCTGCTAACTCCTCTTGTCTTGATCCTTGTTTCCATCACACCTCATAGCAAAACAAATGTGCTTCACTCCCGCTCCCACAACCCCTTAATGTGTACCCAGATTCTTTCACCTTGGTTTGGAGTGCACCTAGTGCATACTGTGCCCTGGGTGGAGCATTTGGCTGACGTTTCATGCATGCTGTCACATCACCCACGTGTGCCAGCCGCCCTGCCCTTAGAAAGATTGCAGGTGTTAAAGGTTATGGACAAACAAGATTACTTATTCCAAGCTATACGTGCAGCTTTTTCATCAACAATTAGGGTAGATTTGGAATTTTAAAAAACTAAATAAAATCAGTGAAACCTATTTAAAAACGGACAACTGTACCTTCCCATTTAGCTGCACTTAGGTTGCATTGCTGATTCCTCTAGGTACACTTTTGACCGGACTCATTGTAAGCCCTGCTATAGAGTGAATGATTGCAGAAGAAAACAACTGTCAGGCTTTCATCTGTTGAAAGGTTGCAAGCAACTACAAACATTCTCTTACTGAAGATGCAGGAAAGCTGCATTCAGTGCAGTGTGGGGGCACTCATTGTGGTTAGGGTGTGTTTTCAGTGCCTGTTTTGCAGGCTCCCTGTGATGTGCATGCAATCATCTGTGGACAGAGGGGAAAGTTGAAAATGAGGGGCAAGTAACCCTATGCAAGGTGACCCTCCTAGGAACCGGCACCTCTCACACAAGTGTCCGAAACGGACTGGAGAAAGTGCTGAGAAGCAGAAAACCAGGGTGGGCTGCCGACAGTCACCCAAAACAACTGAGAGTGCAGAGTGCCTGGCAGCAAGAGTGGGCGTGGCAGTGGCCATAAGGACAGGGGTAAAAAAGCAGCACGGGGAGGTGGAAGTGACCAACATCAAACAGGGGTGGGTTGGTGATGTGGACAGCGATGCGTGCAAAACTTTTATCACCGTACAGGTGAGGGCAGAATCCCCAGCATCAGATTTTGTGAGGGGAGCAAAGCAACTAAAGACAAAGTGGGAAAGACAGCTGAAGGAGCGAATGACCAGCTAGAACTTGGAGACGTGTATATGGTATTTCACTGTGCAGTTTTGCAGGGATTCAGATGCGATTGGGAATTTTCTCAAGATAAAATGAGTATTCCCATAAACACATAAAAATACATTTCCCTAGAGAAGCCAGTTGCACCCCTTTTGTAGATATAATTACATTTATTGTAAAGGTTTAAACTGTTAATCTGTAGAGCAAGCCATTGTTTGTTTTTAGTATTAATCTGCCAGTCATCCGCTGTAGTCTGCAATTGTTCTGTAGAGGTCAGCTGACATCGTTTTAGAAAGGGCATCTCAAAATCAATCACTCTCACACTTTCCTACTTGATTAACCTTGTCAGCTTCTGTACGGGCGATTTGAAATTCATTCATGAGTTGTTGTGGATAGGCCACTACTGTGCTCTAGAGATGAATGACTATTCCTGTAGAAAGTTGATACCCTAATCTTCGTTGTGGAGTATATGTCATTCCTTTGTAGAAGAGACCTGACATTCTTTTTTGGGATAATTGCAGATTGTTCCATCAATTAGCTGTTTTGTTTTTTAGTACAGACAATATTCATTGTTCTTGACAGGGGAGGCAACTGTCATTGTTATTCTCTAAACCTTAGAACCATGTTGTCTTGCTACTGGGACAGGACCAGGGGAGAGATTGAGCCTCCTCTCATGAACTTATATGTACTATTAGAGGTAACTCAATCCACGCTGTGTCTTTAGCTCAGTAAATACTCCCTGAGATCCCCATAGAGCTAAAGAACAGAGCAGATGTTGGTGATCTAGCAACTGTGCTTACTTAATGATATAGTTTGTTGTTTCAGTATGCCTAAGGTACATGTTGGATTCTCGCAGTCTTTATAATGCCTAAGATATTTGGGTCCATTGCAGTTGGTGTTGTGAGTTACATTAGGAGATGAATCTGAAAGGATTTAATGTACATGAGCAAGTTGCTAAACAGTTTTGGGCATTGTAAGAAGATGTCATTAGGTTTCACGTACACCGTGTATGTGCTGTCAGCCAAAACTATTGTTTAAAAGACAAATCTTAAAAACTGTCACGCCCATTACTTACTAATGCTTACCATTGGTTGACTTCCATGTCCCTCTTGTTTCCTTGCTTTTTGCTGGTCATGCCTTCTGCTTCCTACAGGTGACTTAGTGCAGCTTCCTTTTATTTTTTTTTTAACCATCTTTTTTAAGGTTTTTTAGCATGAACAATACAGTATGTATGCAACACATGCCCGCTAAGTAAATATATCAGTACAAGCAGTACTCTCTGCAGTCGATTTATTCCTTTCTCAATCAGTAAGGAGATGTAGGTTCCTTAGATCAATCAACATAGAATAATTCAAACAATAAGACAAATGTGCAGCTGTTTTACCCTGTACACCCCATGGTGATGGAGCAGTTCCTTCAAACCCTCAATTTGTGAGCCCTGTGCAATCAACTCCCCAATGTGAGATTGCCTATCGTCTACTCGGTGCAAACACATGATCCACAGCGTCACTATGCGCTCCGCTCCTCCAGTCTTTAGATACTTCTCTATAAAAAAGGACGCTCCAAGGGACCAAAGCAGTGTTCTCAGCCTTGTACATTGAGGTCGTCTGGAGGTGTCTGCAAGACATCCAGCAGCCCTTCTCATTCTGCTGCAGTGGGTCTCTTACGTAGTCCCCATGTCCCCTCCTGCCTCAGCACCACTTTCTTTGCTCTACTCCACTAGAGGGTCACCGTGCTCCAACGTTCCACCCCTGGCAGTACATTAGCTTTCCAGTGCATAGCGATACATTTGCCAACCATCAGCATTGCCGAGCACAGCTTCCTTTTAGCACGGCAAGTGTCCTTCCACTGGCCTCATGCTGCTCCAGGTACTTTTTTTTTCATTTTGTGCCATGCACTCTATGAGAGTAAATCACACTGTACGTCCTTGTTGCCATCGCAGTAAAGTTCGCTTGTGTTGCTTTACCCCACCTCCACACCCGCCTCACGATGTCTCTTGATTTTTTTTGCCCCCCACGGGTATTTAGCAATTTTAACTAGAAAAAAGTGCTATGACATGGTAAATGCTACCCGTGTCACAGCATTTTTTTTGTACTTTGAGCCATGTTGTACAACAGCCCATGCTGCTGAGCACCATTTATAAAACCATTGACAGAGCCAATAGATCCTGCATAGCCGACACATGTTGGCTGTAAGTGCCTGCTTTTCTTTGATACTTTGTTTGCAGTGATCTGTCCTGGAATTGAACAGTGCAGAGCAAGGTCCAGTTTTGGCAGGGTGTTGTGTTCTTCAGAAGAATTTCAGGCATATCTCTATTTATGACTGCTGCAGTGTTAATTCATTTGACCCTGGTAGATTATATGGGCTGTTAAGGTGTAGAGGGGATAATTGTCTTGCGTATGTTGTTAAAGGCTTCGTCAGTCAGACATCTAAGGGTGAAATAGCAAAGTCTGTATTTCATCTAGACCTTTACACAGAGTCTGATTTATTCTATAATGAAGATATATAGTCTCTTTGTTTAGTCTGGTGAAAAGTCGTGCAGCTAAGAATTGGATTGGATGCATTGTAATTCATCCACCAAGTGTTCTAGGAGTAGAGATCCTTTGAATAGTTTCACTTTGGGTTGATCGACATAACCACTACACTGACAATTATATTTTGGGGGCATTGAAGATGTAGCTTTTTCACAGTAGGCACAAGAGGAACATAACTTGTATGGCAATGAAAGTAATTTGGATGGAAATGGTAAGGGTGATATCCAGCAGAATCCTACATTTTGGTACGTTGGGTGAAGGTTAGTAGATGGTTATTGATTGTAACTAGTATGTTGGACCTAGCAAGAGTATGTTTGTCTGTTCAGCTATTGAATTTGGCATGATTATCAAGCTACTTTTTTAGGATGTGCAGTCTTTTAGAAATGTTTGTGGGCGGGTCTTGAGGAGCCAGAAATATTAATGCATCTAAGTTAGAATGAGAGGCTGAGTTTCTAGAATAAATCCATAGTAGAAAATCTGTGTATTCTGAAAGAGAGCACTGAAAAGAGTTCTTAGGGGGTACTCATAATTGATTGTGGCTGATTCTGAGAGGAATGGGCTGAGCTTTAATGGTTGCTTTAGATTACTTGCAAAGTACCTCAGTGATTTCACTTTTGAAACCAAGCTACAAGTAGAGTTTTAGCTTTGTGTGGCCACTTCAAATGTAGGACTGTGACAATGGAGTGCCTATGTGCTTCTAGAGACAATGAATGATGGCAGTTTGATTTCAGTGGCCCAGATTGGCATGGGCCAGAGGGATGGAATACTTGGTGAAGAGTTTTGCAGCCCTTTTTCTGGATTTTGCATATTTTTGGTAATCATGGCCTTCATCATTAGTTCTCCATTAGTGAAACATCTTTTTTTGGTTTCAGAGAAAAGAGGCCCAGGTTGTTTAAGAGGTTGAGTTATGGATCTTTAGTTAAAACATGCATTGGTGATGTTGGTAATTGCTACTGCAATGCTGACACTATTGTTTCACTCGTCATAGGAGGAGCAGCACTTAAAATTTGGGCTATAGGTAGATCATTTCCCAAAACCTGCACTTTGTATACTGAGAGGGACAGAGAAGTGGGTGCATTTTGTGTTGATGTTTCTAAAGGGCAGAGAGCCTAGCTGTGGCACTCTAACTTTGTTGAATGCTTTGTCTAGGAAGAAGCTATTCGGGCTTGTGCAGTGAAAATGCCTTAGTGTATTAGCATTGTGGTACATTAGGATTGGGTAACTTACAAGGAGATAATACCACAGATATGAGACCTCATCAAGTGATGCCGCAGTAGGCAATTGTAAAGACATAGTTAAAAATATTGGGATTGAAAAGCATTGTATTCCCCAGCTCATTTCCCCTGTTCAGTCATAAATGTTCTGGTTGGCACCTAATTAGCTGCTTTGCTCTGCTTCTAATCACGGGTGGAGCTTCCCTGCGTTATTTTACTTCTGCTTACTCATTGGCTCTTTGTTTCTCATTGTTCATCATGGGTGTTACCCCTAGGAATTAGGTGCTGGTGAGGCATGTCCTGTCCTTAGACGGAAATTTGACATCACCTGGGAACGTTAGCTATGGAGAAAGGAGGCTGAATATGTGGTTATCAGTGCAGAACCAACCATCCCTGACAGAGAATTGTGAAGTTTTGGCCACACTTGTGCTGGGCATAGGGTTTTTGAGTCCTGTGCGGAATACTTCTGATTGACTGATGGATGCATTTCGTTTGGCATAGAATTACTGATTGACAGATGCATTGAATTTGTGGTCGTTTTATGACAGAAGTACATCTCCAGGAGCACCTATTTTATAGTAGGTAAGTAGCATGTCTTGCGGTCTTATGTTCATGTATGAGTTGTGTAAACTGTCCGTGCAAGTGGCTTAAGATTCATAGAATACAGCGTTCATATGCACACTAATGCACACTATCCAGAGTTGTTTCCCTTTTTGTTTTTGAATATTTCAGAGCGGAGTTCGTGAGATTATGGTGGATACTTGGTAGCTAGAGGATTAAGGTTCTATCTCCGCACACAATAATTCAGTAAAGAATAATTGGGCATTCAACTCCTTGCAGAAAAAAACATTCCCATTAACATTGCTTAAATTGAAAGGAACAATGGTCTGTGGCAATATTGGCATTCAAAGTCAACAAAATGTTAGATATTTCTTGTTCATCACTGCTCCATTTACTTTAAGTTTATCATAGGTGTGTGACATTAAGTGTATAACAGGAATCCAACAATTGATTACAGATGAATCATCGACTTTGAACTTGTCAGAATTCTGTGAATTGTTTCCTTTATTTTTTTCTAATATGTTTTGGGAATGTATTTACATTCTGATATTTAGTGGGCTAGTGTGCGTTTGTGGTCTTGAGTTTGTATGTCTCATATGTTTTGCTCTTAGAAATAGTCTTGGCTTTTCAGATGTCTGTGGCAACCTGGTACCCTGAGCTATTTTACCTAAGTGTTGAAAATACTGCCAGAACACCCATCCCTCCATACTGTCGGAAGAGGGACTTGGCTTACTGCTTGCTCATGCCTCATGGTATGTCTCCCTGCCACCCCTGCTGTGCATAGTAAGTGACAGCACGTAGTACTCCCAGCTGCTCTTGAAGTGTTCTATGTGACTTTCTGTAGGAAGCCATTCTTCATGAATGAGATTCGAACCCCTATATTTCTTTGCAGTGGGTCAAATTAGTAAACAAGCATTTGCAATGCAATAGGTCTCGCATTTGTGAGAGTTGGAGCTATTGGTGTTGTAAATTATAATGTCTTTTACCCATGTGTTTTGGTTTGGAGTGCAGTGGATGTATGCTAGGTGCCACAGTAACCCTCCCAGGCCAGTTGCTGCAGGAGAGAGGACACAACAAGGTCACCATCTTGCTAGTGTTTGTGCCTCATTTCTACAGACTGGCTGTGATACCCTAGAGATGCAACCCTTTCTAGTGTCTTTATCTAAACTTTTATAGCACCAAACAAGCCACATAAAGGCACCTATGTAGCATTTACCAGGAGAATGAGGGGGTCAAAAGAGTTGGAAGCAAAGAAAAGGGGGCAGCCATATATTTGTGGTAAACCTTTAAAGTAATTGGCAATACCAGCCTAATTGTTACAAACATTGACTTACACAAAGAGAATAGCAGAAGAGGCAGCTTAACTGCAAATTAATCATAGTGATTTTATTAAGAATGGCACCTGTTTGCAGTGCTATGAAATGGCAGAACCTGTGTTACCAAGATCTATATAATTCCCAGGCTGCCCTACCACACATCAGACAAAAGAACCCTAGAGGAAAGAATGTGGCATAAGGGCCAAAGCTGCCAACTTTGGAGCTGGGGAGCATGGTTCGAGTCTTGGCGCCGGCTCAACAGCCTGTGATTCTTGGGAAATCACTTATTCTCTCCTTGCTACCAAAAATGAATGTGTTCTTGTGTAATGTAACTAGTGCTCATGTAAAGCGATGTAATACCTTTGTACCGAGTTCGCGCTGTATAAAACTGAAAGACAAATTAAATAAAAAAAACTCTGCAGACATCACAAAGAAACAGCAAGATGCCCTAAGCCAAAGAAGAAAAAGAAAAAACATACCTCCCTGAGCACAAAGCAACGAGGCAAAATAGAAAAATAGTGCGCCACACTAAGGTACCTCACCAGTTGTGCAATAATCCATGTAACAGGGTCAGTCTTCAGGGCGGTAACAAAACTGCCTCAAGGCGAGACAAACAGAAGCATTTACCAACGACGTCAAGGGATTTTTGATAGGCAGGCCGAGGAATGAATCAAAGACATGGCTGTGGTTAAAGCCCACAGAATAGATTATAATATGTTGAAAAGAGCAACGCTTGCGCGCTACTATGCTCGACCTAAAAATAAAACATGGCTTTGATACCTGTGTCTGTCCTTCACTTCGGAGCAAGTACGGAAGGGGCCTAGAGGGGCCAGTCCACTCCATAATTTTGTCTGACTCACACAGATCATCTGATTATACAAACATACATTCAACATTGTGCCCAGACCACAGAGTGAGCATGTGCTGTTGTACGTGTGATGCAACAAATATGAACCAGTCCTGCTACAATCGCTGCTTCTTCCTTTTGACCTTTTTCCCCTTCCCTTCTCCTGCATTATTGTGCTGGCTACCCCATTTCCCTCTGCTTCTCTCTTCCTTTCCCCCTTTACTCTGTGACCTTCCTCAGTCTTTCTCACCCTGTTTACTTTCTTCTCTCTTTTTTCTTTTTATTTCGTGCAAACCAGCTCGCCCAGTTTTTCTCACACAATATTTCAATTTTTTGTGAATAACATGACAGAAACATTACAAATATACTGAACTAGTGCGCTATCAAGAAATAAGCCAAACCAGCATAAAAGCATTGGTAGGCGAGGCAAAGGTGGGCCACGGTTCGGGGGGTTGGGGCAGAAGGGGATCACATTACCAAATACAACGGAGTACAAACGATAGAGCCATTTAGCCTTTCTCAAAGGATGAGGGAGGCAAGTGGCCCAATGGTTGTCAGGATCAGTTGGTATCAGACTCATTGTCCAGATCAAAGGTGTTCAGTCCAGAGGAGCCAGACATTTGATGGTGGTGGCACTTTCTCACCAAGTCGGTTAGATTTCGTGCCATTCACTGACCTGAGTTTTCATATACGTCTTACAGGGCTTCCACGTTCTTTCAAGTTTAAGCATTCTATCAGCTGCAGGACAGTCCGTTTTTCCATTGCATAGATATTCTAAATTCCCCATAGATGTAGTGGTGGAGGTGTCCGTTTCTTCCAGCAAGGTGCCAGGTTTAGGCTATCTGCTAGAAGGAATTGGCTAAGGAGGTGTTCCCCAGGTGAATACAGTGGATATGTCCTATATTCGCCCCCGGTGGCCCAACATAAGAACAACTGGGTCTGTCATAAGAGTGATTCTCATAGTTTCTTTTATGAGGTGCCCAAAAGTTTTGCACTTGAGGGCAAGACCATCAAATAATTAATTGTCCTCCTTAGCTGACAGCACCTCCAGCATGTATCAGCTATTCCAAACATGGCCAAACCCTGATGAGGGTCAAGTACCCCCTTTCTACCCTCTAGTTAGTACCTTAAAGGCATTTCCCTAATATTTGGTAAAGATAAAGACTGTTGCCACCCTCTGCCATATGGTTTCCCATGTTTCTTCCCCAATGTCTTGCCCTAGTTCTTCCTCTTAGTCACTAATTTGTGTCTCACAGGGTTGGGTCCTCCATGTAATGCCTGATATAGGCAAGTGACGCCCTATGAATTGAAACATAATCAAATATGGTTTCTAGCATTGTTAATTCATGACCTCTCTCATCGTGCCTCTCACCAGTGCCACCCAATGAAGTGCTTGTAGCGTTTTAAATCACTATCCTCCCTAGGGTGGATGATTGACCTTGAAGTCTTCAGTGGCCCTTAGGGTACCCTTATTGATCAAGTTGTAAAGTGGGTTTATGCTCACCTCGTTGTGTTGTAAAAAAATAAGTTGGGTTTTGGCAGCCTGGTGGGAAATTTGGATTAAGTGTCAATTGGGCCAGTGGGCACATAAATGTTTTGGCCCACCCAGTGCAAATCAATACCTTGCAATGTGCCAACAGTGCTCGCTTAGTGTACAGGAATGTGACCTTTAGTGATTTATCACATAAGAGCAGTCAAAGCAGATGTTGCGTGGAATATGGGAAAGCCCCTCCTATGCGATTATGCACAGTTTCTTCCTCTCAACTTGCATCTACTCTATAGCATGTCGAATTTGGGCGTCTTTTATGTACGGTGATACCTATGGGAGACCTAGTTTGCCTTTCTCTTGTGGCTTATATAGAGTTGCTCTTGCTACTGTAGGAGCTTTACCCTCCCAAATGAAGGATCCAAGATGGAAATTAATCTCTTAGATTCCGTTGAGGACCTCCATCGGAAGTGTATGCACTGTTAATCCTACTCTCCACGACAGATCAAGTCTACCCTAGTGGCAGATACATTTAGATCACTATACTAAGTAACCGTATTCCCAGATAGAATAAGGGTTCTTATGTGTGTGCAAAACCACCCATGCAAAGATATTCAGGCATGCTCCTGCATCCCCTCTTCCGGCAGATTCCAATTAACGCTAAAGCCAGTTATGCTGAGAATCCTTCCAATTCTACCTTAAGGGTGGTGATGGATTGTCCACATCCATTAAAAAGCCTAGAATAACTTAAGCGAAGAGCACATATTTGTATGTTGCCGTTGACTGTGATAGTGTGTATTGACCCATTAGCTGCATTTGTTTTTTAACTAGGTGCTCCATAGCCACAGCCAAATTTGAATTGGACAGCAGACATCCCTGTCTCCTGTCATGAAAGAGTTGGATGCCATACAACATGTTGCTCTCTATTGATTTTTGATGCAGGCTATTATCTGTTTATAAAAGAAGACATGAAGGGGCTTAATGATGTTTTGAAAAGCCTGGGTTACTTTCTAACACTTGGCATCTTTTATGAAATGGTAGTTGTTTGTTTTAGCATACAATAGACACAAGTTGAATTAATATGGATTTCTGCTTTTTTACAGCACTGCGTAGCACTGCCATTTCCAAGCTCTGTAGATAACAAATATTATTATTAGCATGTATAATGTTCTAGATTTATCAAACTTGAGTAGATGGGAAGTTGAGGGTGGCAGGACAAACCCACGACCTGCAGATTACAGCAGACGTCAGAGACAAGCAATTAATTCTCTCAGCTCTCTTGCCATCTTGAGCCATCAGCCAGCTAAGCGTGCTGCTGATATTTAATTGTGCAAGACACAAATTGTAACACAGGCACCCTGTACCCTTATACAAATCTAAACCGTAAAAAACACTTACCACCCAATACCCATCCCTGAACTGTATTACCTCTTATACACAACCTAAAAGCTCTAAAGCCCTTACGATCCCCACCCCTACTCATTCCTGAACCCTAAAAAACCCTTACCATTGGTCCTTACCACCCCTTGAGCTCTGGAAACCCCTTACTAGCCCCAGTACCTCCTACCCTTGGCCATCCCTAAGCCCTAAAAACTCTTAGAACGTTGTACACTACCCCATCCCTGAGTCCTTAAAACACCTTAAAAATTAAAACCAGACCTGTGTGGTAAAGTCCTGCTTTGTAAAGTGCCAGAAAGTAGTGTGCGTAGCACTTACGTGTGTGATAATTGCTACGTTGTAAATATAACAGTTGGTAACACCTGCACTGTAAAGACTGTATAGCCATGCAGTATCATCCTGCAGCTCCCACTGTTGAGTCAATATGAGGTTTTTCCTTTAGGGCCTGTGTCTTTGGATTTTTTAGTCACTGTTAAGATTATTCTGGGAGCGAAGTCACCCATGTGACTGGTAGAGCACACGCCACTTTCTGGTGGCATCAGTCCCAATGAGGAGCTAGTCAGTTTATGGTTAATCTAGATAGTGTTTCCTGAACAGACTGGGACTGTAAAGTTGGTTGACGGCAACCTCCTCAAAAGCATGTGCCATAGGGTATAAAGTCTGATTCCCTCCTGGACCCTCTGGGGCTGACGAATGGACAGTAAATAACCATTATTGCACAGGATGGGATGGGAACTCTCTTCACTTTGTTCTTCCTGCAGCTGCATTGAGCGTCATTAAAAACTTTTTCGTATGAACATTCTGGAAAGACATACAACAAAAATCCCAAGCAGTCACAATGGATGCTGCCCTTCATAGTCATATGTCCAGTATCATGTTTCTTCTTTCTTTGTACAACAGAAGTCGTCTCTTTGGTGTTTAAATTCTTTATTGAGTTTTTTCTCATTATAGTAACAAGAGTGGCACAATAAAGATACACTAACCATCCGCCACACAGGGTGAGAATATCAACAAAGTAAAATACAAGCCCATTATCCATCTGTACCAGATCCCCATTAAACCAACTAATGAGTAATAATAATACAAATGAAGGAGGGAAAGAAGAACAGAATGCAACCATCAAAAGAGGGAAAGGAAAAGGAAGAAGGAAGGAAGCACGCACCCGTAATGAAGAGGGAACGTGGCATGATAAAACACCAACACAAAAGATAATAATATAAGAGGTCGAAGACTGGGGAACCTCAATAGAAAGAGGATTTGGAATGGACCATATAGATCTACATGGGACATGAAGCAGAATGTGATACACCATAGGCACCTGTGATATATGGGTGAGTTTAGCAATGCCGCCTCTCTGGCTCATTCCTGTTTAAAGGTTTCATTCTCTGCCAGAAAAATACAATACAATACAATGGACTTCTGTAGTGCATGGCTACCAGAAAGGTGTCTTGGCGCTTGTTGAAAAGACTTCCCAAAAGTAGGATCCATTAAGCAGAAGAGTTATCATCAAGTAAAAGTCACTACCCTTCAGCACAACCTAAAGAACAACACCATTTTTTATTTTAACTGTATACGTCCTTTGTATTATCCATGAAAAATATGCCAGTGGCCATTAATCAATATTCATTAGAGCGGAATTACCTACACTGTAAAAATAGTGCCCGAACCTGGTGGAGTCTATCTAAAAGTGGGGGAGAGGGTATTTTTAGAGTCAGCAGGAGTAACAACCAAACCAGGGGTAGTTATATTGTGTGGGTGGAATGGTAGATCAACAGGAGTTTCAGATGGTACTCCGAGTCAGTCGTTCTCGTTTAAAGCAGAAGGGTTGCCTACTGTATATTTGGTAAACACAGTCCTGTGACACAGGGAAAGCCTTGGATAATTAAACTGAATACGGTTAATACCCAGGGGTGCTTGCCCTTGCGTCTGAGGCCACCAAATTATCAACCTTGCTCCTGTCCCCGAGTGTCAGCTCGATCGTATCATAGCATGTGTCCGGACTTGGCCTTCTTATTGCCTTGATTATGTCCTCACGTGTTACAGAATAACAGCTGCTTACGTGGCGGATCCAATGGATCGCCTTGTTTCTAACAGATTCTTCCCCTTCCCTTTGGGCTAATAGATGTAATTTTAGGACATTAACCATTATGAGAACGTTGTTGGAATTGAACCGGTCGGCAACAGGCTGTCCAGCACGATTTGGGACATTATCTTTCATAGGTCTAGAAAGTTGTCAGCAAAGTCTTGGTTTCTTACCTAGGTTTAGACTATTGTGTGTAGGAGCCTGACAAGAGTTCTTAGTCCTACCACCCACTGGAAGATAGCCAGCATGGGGCACCAAACTGGCAGCAGCAGGGCAAGAAGCACAATTATGGTTCTTATTATAGGTGTTCAAGGGCAATTTGGGCAACAGCGTCGGGAGACCTGAGGGATTAAGGGTGGAACTACAGTTGCGACCCATAATGGTTGTCGCATCTAAACGTTTTAACTGTTTGACCATTGCAGTTAAAGAATTAACCATGGATTTAAGCTTGGACACATCATTCTTTAGATCTTGTATACTTGTGATGTACTGAGCATTAGGCAGGTCTGGATTTACGTTTGTATCTACTGTGTCTACTTTCCCACCCATTAGTACACTTAGGTCAGGATCATTGTGTAGGTCTGGTATATCGTTTAGGGGGCTGAAGCGATTTCTGAATTGAAGAGCATCACTATCAGAAGGTGGCAGCTAATTCATTGATGCTAAGGGAATGTAGATGATAGCATTTCTCGCTTCTCCCTGCCCTGTAGGAGCTAGAGCCTGTGTCCCACATTTTTTTTGAACATGTCTGGGATTTTCTTATGACCCTCCCATCGCCTAATTGGGGAGCACTCGCTTTGGATACCTTTAGAGACTCTATCCGGGGAGGAAGTTAAAATATCTTCACAATCAACCAAACAATTGTCAATTCTATCCATTACACAGTTGCTTGCTGCATGCTTCTGCCTTTTGTGTTTTTTCCTGTGTCCCACCCCAGCCTCACCCTCGGTCCCTTTGCTTTTACCCATCAAAAATGCTTTAACCAAAAGATGGGCCCTGAAGGGTAAGATAGATCAATGAAGCAACCCACAGAGGCTGCAACAATACAGAAGCACCAACAAAGCCTACTTGATAATAGGTGTTGGGGGGGTGGTCCAGCCCAGCCTCTGACGGGCGTTGATGGACCTGCCATTGGCCCGGGCTTTGCCTTGCGCTGTGGTGTGCTCCTAGTGCTTTTTAGCGCCTGTTGGTGTGGCATGTGGGAGCTGGTGTTGCAGAAAATGGCCACCTCCTGGAGCCACAAAGGAGTCTTTGCTATGTAGTACCCCTTGGAAGAAGTTAGCGCATCCCCAATCAGCCACTCATTGAGCCCCACAATGCCCGTTAGGAGGTAGATCTCCTCCCTCTTGGAGGGTTGGAACTGTAGAACTCGAAGTGAAGACCCTGTACAATCGAGCATCTAGGGTCATCGCTCTCTAGCCAGAGAAAAAAACTTGGCAAGGCTCTCCCTACTTTTGACAGGGAAGAATGGAGAACACTAATCGTTTTTGGTTTCTTGGTTGTTGATGTCACTGAAGCTGCCCCTGGATACTGGTGGTATGTGTAACTTATGGAGGGGAAGACACCCTCAAATCTAGCTTGGACCTGCCATTGTTCAATCTTAGATCCTAAACCTCGGAATGTGCTAAGTGTTGAAACCGGCTGGCTGAGTGCCCCCTGCCTCAACCAACCGTGGAAAAAATCCTTAAGGGTGAATATTTGTTTCCTAGAAGACTATGCCTTATCTAAGGGGGTGAAGATTGACACAAACTTGCAAAGCTTCTTAATAAAAGGATCCCCAGAAAGATCCCCCTTTGGTGATTGGATCTGCTTCAGCAGTGGCAGGGGCTTCTAGTTTAGGGTCCACTTTGACCTTGTGCCTCTCAGTAGAGATAGAGCAGTTTGTGTTGCCAAGAAAATCAAAGGCACATTCCGCCCAGCCAGAGAGAATTTCAGGGGGAATTAGGGCCAATTATGTCCAGGGGTTTATCTTGAGACGAGTGCCAGGAGCATTCATTCCACTTTTTGGGGTTGCAAACATACATGACCAGTTAAGTGGCCATTCTTGTGTCAATTTCAGGGGGTAAGAACCACATTACCATCAAGAGATGAATGGGCACTCCAATCTGAGGTGGATGTGAATCTCTTTATCTAGTGCTTTTATTAATGGGCTGCCACATATGTGCCTACTTTTTGCCCAGGGTGCATTTGGTTGATTGGGGTGGAGATTATCCACCTGGTCCAGCATATCGGACATGGTGTTAGTAGAGTTTGGTTTCTAGGTGGGGTCTCAGTCGGAGTAGGATTTTTCTGAGGAAGGGGGGCAGGGTCTATCATGTTCTAAGTCGCTGACTGACTCCCCTTGCAAATCATCTCCTTCATCACCTTGTTCAAGGGGCACCAAAGGGAGTGGGTCAAAAACAGGCAGTCATGAGGTCCTCTTCTGAGGGAGAGGGATGAGACCGAAAAGATCTTTTCAGCCTGTAGAAGGCATCAGTGTTGTCATATCTTTGTCTCTCCCCCTATTTTGGGGATTGCTGAGCCAGGCCTCCCTAAGTTTGAGCGACTTCGGCAGGACCTGGCAGATCTTCCCTCCAGGGGAGGTATTCGAAGCACTTTGTGATTTCGATACATTTCTTCTCAAGATGGGCCAAGGCGTCTGACACTGCTGTATGTACCATACTGTTACTAGGAATAATATATTTGTTTCCTACCTAAGCTATGCTAGAGCACAGCATGATAAGTCCTAATACGCCCTTCAGGTTTCCCCCCTTTGAAAACATCATCCCCCATACCTGAATAAGGAAGCCTGTTATTTAGAAAGACACCACCCCTATATAGCCCAGGGATTCGGCAGTCTAAGCAAGCAGCTGTAGTGAAGACATTCAGCAATCAGCATGCAGTCGTGGTCATCTGGCTGGAATCTCCCTCTGACGTGTTTGGGACAGAGAAGTGTTTTTATAATAAAACAGTTGATGTTCTAAGAAAAGATCCCCACGTAAGGATAGGTATGTTTCTGTGAATGTCAGAGACACATAGTACCACTTTTGCTGGGAACCCTATCTGACTGCAGCCTTGAGGAGAGCACAAAGTGAAATGAATGCTATCCTAAAAACTTAATGCTTTCCTAGGTGAAGAGCAGTCAGATAGAGACAATAAAACAGCACCGCAAATGTGGCTGATGCTAGAAAAATAAAGTGGTGATGAATAAAATGTAACTGGGATAAAGTGCACAACGGCAGGCCTAGTTTGCTAAAATAACGTGTCTAAAACATGGCTAAAATAGCTATACAACAGTAAAGCCATCGAGCCTTGGAGCTTTCCTTCTGCATAACACAGAAGCTGCATGAGTAATTTCTGAAAGTGAGATATACGCCCCTAGTGAATTAAAATCAATATGTTGTGAAGGAGTAGAACCAACAGTTTGGATGTATTTGAGCAGGACTGATTGCAGTGGTTGCATTTCTGGGGAACATACATTTTTGTAAAAGTGAATTAATTAATTTAAGATGTCTTTGTCATTAAAGAGATTAATCCCTGTATTGCTTTGCAAGGATTCTATTTTAGTTCTATCTCTTCTGATTTTCAAATAGTTGGCGAGCACTTTACCTATTTTATTTTGACCATATAATAACGAGCATTGCTCTTTAATAGATGAGAAGAAGTGTCATTTGTGGTTAATCTGGTTAAGGTGACTTTGGCGTCAATAAAATCCTGTTAGGAGGACTCATTTTTAGAATGATAGTAGGTGTATTCATTTTTTTTTTATTTTGTCATGTAATTGGTTAGTTTAAGCTTCCATGGAGTTTTTCTTTTGTGAGACAAAATTTATTATAAAACCTCTTGCTGTTGTTTTAAAGTAATCCCAAATCATTGCTAAAGAGGATTCATGTGTAGTGTTAATAGCAAAACAATTCAGAAGCAAAGTCTTCAAATTGGGCTGTGAATTTAGAAGCCAAAAGTAGAGACTTATTAAAAAGCCACTCATGTGCATGTAGTGAAAAGGGTATAAGGTCAAGGTCCGTGTATACAGGTGCATGCTCGGATATAAAAATTGATCCAATGTCAGACTGAAGGTCATGTTGGGCTAAGGATTTACTAAGAAAAAGATAGTTTAAACGGGATTGTGACTGATGTGGACCCAAGTAGAAAGTGTTTTCCTAGAGATCTGGGTAATATAACCTCCAACAATCAACTAATGATTTAAGCTGTATCTTGAATTTTAATTGTGAGTGCATTTTAGTATGAACAAACTTGACTGTTGAATGTCTATCCAGTACAGAATAATAAATTTGATTGCACTCACCACCAAATATAATATATTCATCATCTCATGAAAGCAGTATGTCAGAAATGTTTGTTAAAAAAGTATTGTCAACAGAGACTGGACCGTGTACATTAAAAATAGTTAAAGGTATGCTATCAACAAGGAGTTTAACAATGATCCATCGACCTTCCGAATCAGACGCTTGGCTAACAACTGTAACTTGCAACTGTTTCTGGCAAAAAATCAGTACTTCATTCTTCTGCCCCAATGCCGGAGAAGCAAACACAATATCTACCCAACATCTTTTCAAGTTCAGAAAGATGTGATTCTTGAAGCAACGTAATTAGCTAAATGTGTCGCGTGGGCTCTCATTATTCTAAATGAGACTACTGGATTTCGAGGCAGCAGGATCGATAACGGTGTGGGGGACTGAGTCTGACCCACATGTAAAGAACTCTGTCACCCTAAATCCGGTTTTTGCTCCGGCTAACTAGCAGTGCCTCATTTCTCCCATGTGGAAGGAATGATTCGGCAGCCGAGCGCATGACATCTTTGGAACTTCTCAGGGAAGTCGTGGTTACTCAGATCCAAACCAACTCTCTTATTTCCAATATGATCTCATATACAAATGACAAAGACAGTATAAGTTTTATATAATGTTTTAATAAAACGACTGTATTTTAGATATTAAGGCGTGAGCCGCAATAACCAGAACGATACAACACAGTAGGATTGAAATAGTCACCAGGAGAGTAAAACATAAGAACAAAGCTATCATATTGTCTAACAGTTTCTACTCTCCCTCTGCTTGTTCTATTTAGAGCACAGCATGTTAAGCTTCTAGCTTGCCTATTAGAATCACTGTGGAGACATCAGCCCTCATACCTGAGCAAAGACCTGTGATCTTGGTTCAGCATCTGCAACGAGGCAGTCAGCGTCTAGTTGTGGTTCCCTGGTCGGAATCTCCCTCTTGCGTGTATTGGGACAAGGAAGTGATTGTATAACTAACATGTCATCGTGATCACAAAATGTCCCTTCGCAGGAATGCCAAGTCTAAACTCCTACCACGTCTATCGGCAATGTACCAGACTGTATCCTTGACTGAAGCACAGAGTAAATATGTTATGGAGAACTCCAGTGCTGAAGTAGGCAAAACAGTGTGATATGAATAAAAAACAACACCGTAGAACTGGCTATTTGAAAAATAACAGTACGAAGCCTAATAAAAAGCATGTAGAGCAAAGTGCACAGAGGCTCTAAGCTGTCAGCAAATGAATAAAATATATTCAGGGCAAAGTGCACAAAGGCCTAAAGCCTGAAGCTAAAGCGCAATGAATACGTAAAACTAACCACACTACACCCTCCCCTTGTCGGTAGCAAGTGGTTCCAATAATATAAAAGGATGCCCCAAATATAAACAATATCTAAAACAATTATTTCGACAAGGTGAGAAGACAACAAAGTCATAAATTTAGGTAACATGTGATCATAAAGCCAAATTCAATATAGTGTCAATTTCGTAAAAAATCCAATCATCAGACAGAAGCAATAGAACGCAGGAGTTCCTCCACTTCGATATATGTCAATATCGGAAGATCCACGCCACAAAGTACCATGGAGCAGGTGTGATCCAAAGCCCCAAAACCATTCAGGGCGGCACCCCGTGCAGGGCCTATGAAAGAGAAAATACCATCTTCCTCCAGGAAGGGAATCTCATAAACCGCCTCACGAAGCAAGCGCAACCGTAGTACACAAGTCTGGGAATGAGCCCTAATCGGGAACATCAACACATCAGTATCGACCATTGGAGGGCGCTGCAGTGAGAGACAGAGAGCCAGTGCATGTTCAAACGAGCACCAAAGGCATCGAAACACGGGTTGCACACAATCCAAAACCGGTCTGAATGACAGAGACCAGTCACACTCCAAATGTCCCAGGAGTGTTGCTCCAAAATGCTGCATCATGCGTTCACGACACAGCTGCGCTGACGGGAGCAGCAATACAGGATCTCGTCGTGACGGGACAGCCATTGCGAAAAAATAGCAACAACAGCAAGACTCCAGCCAATAAAGCCAAAGTAATCGGGAAACCCCCAAAAATGCTTCCGAAAATAGAATGTATAGCCGAAGGTATCAAACCGAATATGGAAGAGAAGGTATGAGCAAAACCAACACCAACGGCTTTGAAAAAATGTGCAATACCAGCAGTGCTGGATGCATTAAATATACGTCCCACAAGTTCACCGAAGTGATTTGGAAAGTTAGTATTCAAAAGGGACTGTATCTCCACCGATGACCTTGCCACCTGAAGTGCGTAGGTCTCGCTAGCAGATATAAGGGCCACATGCTTCTGAAACAATAAAGCTTTTAGCCGACTCAACTTGTCGAAATCAACCTTGGAAGTAGCAATATGAGGCCAGATGTCCGCTACCTCCCTAAATTGAGTGGGGGGAAACAATACATTCCCGCAGCACGTAACGGCCTTGTTGACAACGATGATGTAAACTATTCCGGCACGCATGCCACAGCAGCCTTCGCTGTTAAGAACAATGTAACTGCTGTTAGAAAGCACCTGGAAAGTGTTTTTAATAACCGGGACTGGAACTCCCTTCAGATAACAAGCTAAGTTAGCAATCGAAGCGTTACACGCCCCGTGCAAGGACAGCTGTTTACAAACCATTGAATGGCTGACAGAAGCTTCGCATTCGCTGCCGCTAAGAAAAACCTCCTTCAAACCATTAACACATCTGTACTGAAAGGGAAGCTCCCACACCTCGTGTATGCAACTGTCTCCCAATAGTTCATATCTACCCACCGGAATGTGCTTCAAACAAGAAGTAAATTGCAAAGTGGAGATAGGCAAATTAATAACCCCATGAATCAACCACTCAGCTGACGGAATCTCAGCTACCGTGAAAGGCAGTTTCTCTAATTTCTCAATATTTAACATAACATATGTTGCTTCCTTTTTTGCCATCAGTTGTTGTTGACGAGTCAAATTAAAAGAGATAAAGATCTCTCTGGCACGAACGTGCTGCCATGGAACGCGACCCGCCTTCAAGGTCTGAAGAGTCCAACCCAGCTGCATGATGGACCGCGTCTGACTCTGCCCATGATATAAAGAAGACATGTCCGATTTAATAATGTCAATGGCAGAGGAAACAATGCTGTCAATCGTGTAAACACGGTCAGAAAGGGTATGCATGCCATTATCAACAACAGACAAAGTCTGCATCAGATTTTCCTGATCAATCTGCCTCAACCGGGCTGCAGCCTCTTGTTGGGAAAGCTTCCAAATCTCATTATAAACTTCGTATAAGAACCTTTTCTTCCGTGGTACTTTGGGACCTGACAAAAAATCTTGCAAATCAGTATCATTAGACAGTAACTTGAGATGTGACTTAACTGCATCCAGCGTGGATGACTTAAACCATTGCTGACAAAGCTTTCCCACACTGTATGTAGTTATAATATCAGCATGTTCTGGTGATACGTAACGAGGGTCTGCCCTACTAGTCCTGAACCCCCCTGAAGAGGTGACAAAACATTGATGACACACATTAGTGTCTACAGGCCATAATAACCACCCGCCTGGATGTAACGATGAAGTGTTAAGCGTACCATTCTGATTACCTCTAAATTGGTAAGCATCTTCATCGTCATAGACAGTATAATATTGCAAATGGCAGGTATAACAATATCATTCATTGATAACTTGAGGACATACAGTATTTGAATCAATTCAGTGGGACCATATATATCAAACATTACTTTATCCCACACAATCCCATCCGGAATTGGTATCGCAGAAATGTTTACAGTGGACAAGTCTCTTCGAACCATATGAGATGAAAAATGCGGTTTTAACACAGTCTCCACGTGCTCAATGTCAGATCGATCAGGAAGAAAATGACCATGTATTATCAGAAAAAATGTAACCACAAATCCCAACCATAATAAAAGAGTCATCACGACCAAAAACAGCCAAAAATAGTTCCAAGGAAAAACAAAATATGTGCGTTTAAGCCAACCCAGCAGCCGTCGTGGACCGTGGACAGAAGACATCGAGGACGAGGAGCCGGACACATCATTATCAGTGTCGTTGAAGCAGCCAGAAGCAGTTCTAGCAAAAGGTGCAACCGTGAACAAAGAAGCAGATGGAGGCTCTCGCCGTGGCACGCTATAAACCACATGTTCAGAAACATCAGTAGAACGTACAGCAAGTTGATCAAAAGATTCCATATTAATCGCCGTCGGTGGAACAATCGCAAGATCATCATCCACCCTCCCCAAGCTCGGAGAGGAAACAGTGTCGGTGAAAATCACCTGCAGCGGGACTTCCTCCCCAGTAGTGAGCGGGATTCCGGAACTACTGGGTGTCCCTCTTGGTCTGCTGTGCAGAATCGGCCACATGTTGTAACTTGACATTACCAATGGAAACAAAGCGATTTCCTTTGGCCCCTCGCAGCGGCGGTAAAATCACAGTTCTCGTGCCGCTTACCCCCAACACAGGGACAGGTTCTCGATAAGAAGGACCAAATTCTTTTTTAACTACAACCTTTTTACGCACTAGATCCCCAATCCTGGGTATCCAACCAGTAGGTGTTACTGGCTCATCCTTAATTCCTGAGGAGGCAGCACTGGCAGAAGAGTTATCTTCACTGAATTGTTGTAAATCCTGCAAAACAGTGACACGATCATTTATGTCAAAGGGCGTATCTGCCGCCTCCACACCAGGACCATCTAGATCAGGAACATACATTTGTGTTCCAAACAGGCACTCATATGAAGTACAACTCCCCAGTGACCTTCTAGGCAAGTTATTAAGTGCTCTCTGTACTCCATATAGGTGGGCTAGCCAACCACGACCCGTACCTATAACTCTGGCCGTTAAGGACTGCTTTAAATCACGATTTAAACGCTCCACGACAGAATTTCCCTCGGGATGAAATGGAGACGAGAATTGGAGTTGAACCCCCAACGAAGCCATGGTGTCCCTGAATGCCTTAGAGGCAAAAGCAGGGCCCTGGTCCGAATGAAAAGCCGCAACTGCAAATGTATCGACAAAGATGCGCAAATCTTTAATAACAGTTCGAGCGTCAGCCGAGCGTTGTGGCCATACCCACACAAATCTGGAGCACGAATCTACAGCAACCAATATATATTTGTATGCACTATCTGGTGTCAGCGGACCACAATGATCCAAGTACACACATTGTAATGGTTTATTTGAAATCAGAAGGGGCGTCTGCTGCGGGCGTCTAGCCGACGACGCTTTAATTTGTTGACAAACGTCACAACAAAGGACATATTGCTTCGTCTCTTTATAGAGACCAGGCCACCAGTAACGAGCCTGTAAAAGTGAAATCGTGGCAGCCACACCAGCATGTGCAGAAGCCACCCCCTCATGTGCTGCAGAAATTAATCGAGGTCTCTCAGTTTTATTGGGAATTTCACGTACACCAATGCCTGGAATTATAACAGTAGCATTCAGCGCACCATTCAAGCAGTAACTATATTTTGAAGGAAATCCTTTAGGAAAGGGCGTGCCATCAACCGTAGCCTTTATGGCAGCCGAAATTTCTGTGTCTGGTTTGGAACTCGAACGAGTCACTGCGGCCACAGTGGCGACAGCCACTGCCGATTTTGCAGCTTCATCAGCCAAAGTATTACCAGCAACGTGTATTCCAACGTGCTGGTGTCCAAGCGTATGCACAACATGGACTTTAGGAAGCGTTTCCTTCAGATCCGCAACCTTACCCCACAACATTTTATGTTTAATGGTGTTACCTTTAGAATCTCTGAACCCATTCATCTTCCAATAGTGTAGATATTCGTTGAAAGACTGTACACAGTAGTAGGAGTCACAGACCAGCAAGGTTAAAATCGCCGGATCCGCGTGCTCCAACGCTAGCAATAAAGCTTTGAGCTCAGCCAGCTGTGCCGTGCAATCTCCCAAGGTTTTAGTATAAGTATGTCGGGGCAGAACACTTCCCCCTCCATAGTGCCGCTCACCACCGCACATGCAGCAGAATACTGTTGTTTAGTCCCAACCGCTGGTTGCGCAGAGCCATCGGTATACATGACCACTTGATATTGGTCAATAGGCAACGTACCAGCAGGAACAGGGTATTCCATCTCATATTGAAGAAATTCTTGAGTCTGCAGTTTAGGGTCAAATACGTAATCTACATCAGTGGCTGTCAAAGACGTAGCCCATTGTATCCATCGCGGGTGCAAAGCTTTCGAATTTGGAACACTCGCTTTTGTAACTGCCTCTAAGGCTGGAATTGGGGAAACGACAATGATGCGTTGACCCTGGGCTAGCGGTCTTTCTTTAATAACAGCCATCTGTACTGCAGTGAGAATTTTCTCAGTCTGTGCAAATCGTTGTTCTGCAGCAGAATACAAGTGAGACTTGTATGCAATCGGGACTGTCTCCCCTTCATTAAAGGTGACATAAGTAAACCCAACAGCCCCAGGTATCACCCTGATGACTAAATGTGTCTTATTGTCCCGTGTGTGTAAGTGTTTAACTGCTAAGAGATCACTCTGTAACTCTCGTAGTATGTGTGTATGTTCAATCGTCCAAAATCTACTCGAAAAATTCGGGCGAATCAACTCGTATAAGGGTTTTATACACGTCGCATAATCAGGAATGTAAGTTCTGCCAAAATTCAGAAACCCCAACAATGACTGGAGCTTCCGAACCGTATTAGGAGGCTGCAATAAAGCACATTCCTCCCAAAAATGTGGCGCTAGGCTCTTGCCTTCACTCGACAACTCATATCCCAGGAAAATGACGCTGAGGAAGGCAATCTTTGATTTCTTAAAATTAAATTTATAGCCAATATCAGCAAACCCCAAAACAATGCGCGATATACGCCTTAGATGTTGCAGAATCTCATCGTCCGTCAGATATATGTCATGAACATATGATAACGCTTCAGGGTCGAACTCATGCAGCATTTCAGTTACACGAGCCGAAAACAGTCCTGGGCTATTCTTGTACCCCTGAGGCAAACGACAAAAAACTTTCTGAGAGCCAAACGCACTGAAACTGGTATAGTCCCGACTCTCGGGTGCTATATTCTGGCAGAAAAATCCATTCGAGATATCTAATGTTGTCTTGTATTTTTTACGCACTATATTATTCATAAGCGCTGCGCTGTGTGAATTCTGTATTGCATATGTGCGTGTATGACTATTCAAATGTCTATAATCCACCACTATCCTATATGAATGGTCCGGTTTAGCAACCGGAAATAAGGAATTATTCATCGGCGAGACACAGGGCTCAATTACACCCTGGTACTCCAATTGTCTAAGAATTTTCCTAACCGATGCCCTTGCTTCAGATTTGATAGGATACTGCGGTTGTGGCTGAGGTTCGCCCTTTATCGGAATTACATGATAAGGTGATTGTCTATCCCACCCCACGTTATTTCTATACAGGGCGGGAGCCTGTGCCAGAGCCCATAATTTACTATAGGACTCCGCTAGTTCTCTCGGAACAAGTGGTGAGAAGGAAGGTGTAATAACCTCCTCCCCAACCGGACAGTCGCGAACAAAGTCAGGTGGCCAATCCTGTTCGGCCAGCAGAACATCATATGATTTTATCACATGGTCCCAAAAAATGGCGTTTATAATACGGTCAATGTCCCCTTCCAATCGCAGAGTCACTTCATATACTCTATCAGGATCAGAGACTCGCATGTCCGCCGTCTCGACTTGTATGAAGTCATCAGTTGCTTTCACCTCCAGATGCTCTAGAAGACTCCGGCGAACTATTGTGACCTCTGCCGCGCTGTCTAACAGTGCTAACTCCCATGTCTTGTTCGTCAAGAGAACTCTCTTCTTGAGCGGCATGTCTAACTGAGACTGCTGCCACTTTCTTCTTTTTAAATTGCTGTTTTTGTTGCAGCGGTTTCTCTTCTTGTTTAATAGAAACCTCCGCTGAGCGTTGTGAATCCTGTCTCGGTTTCACGTACTCCGTCCTCCGCTCTGACCGCCCACCTCTCTCACTTCTCTTTTCCGAGGAGTCCTGAAAGGAACGAGATTGGCGTGTATCAGTATATTGATATCTATCAGGCGTCTTCAAAGTATCCCTATTCCTGAGATTATACTTATTCTGTGGGGTCTCCGGTTGCGGAGACTGCCCACCATCTTTCTTAGGTGTTTGCTGTTTCTTTTCCCAGCGCTTTTTTGAACCCTCAGGTTGTTGCTGTTTAGCATTATCTTTATTATTTTTACCCTGTAACTGGGGTTTTTGTGGTCTAGCCCCTAGGCTATCACGACCAATACTAGAATATGTTTCCGCTATTAATCTCGGAAGCTCCGGCTCCTGATTAAGCAGCGGAACATCCCGAAGACGCATTCGCACTGCTAGTGCTACTGCCTCTCCTTTGAGATTACTCAAAATAATAGAAGAAACTGTGGCAAAATTGCCCAGCAACTGCATGCCCAAATCTAAGGCAGGGGCAGCCCCATATTCATCTTGAATCTGTTTAAGCACGTCCGGTAAATTAGCTAATGTCGGTGTACCGTGTGCCGTAGTGTAGAGCGCGGCAAACACCGTGCCCCAGGTATTACAAAGGTCCACCGGAGGAACCATCCCATACGGCAAACACATCGTCAAAATTCTATGTTTATCCTGAGGTCCCGTATGGGGAAATACTGCTTCCAGCGTGTTAATTTTTTGCGCCAGCCAAAATTGAGTCTCCTCTCGTTTAGCCGGTACTTTACCCATAACTGAATGTACAGTGGCCGGATTAATACCCGGAACCACTGCCTTTGGGTGCGCTGGAGCAGCACGCGCTGCATTCGTATTTAGTGTATGCATGACAAACTGAACTAATCGTCTATATGTAGCCGTTAAGTCTGTATATAAACGACCAACTTCAACCACTGCCAATTGAGCAACCGCAGGATGAGGTGTATATGTAGCCAATAAAGGCCAGGTAGGACCATCATTACTCAGCGGACCTAACCTAACTTGTGCTACTGTGTGTGGGAGGGCGCCATCAAGCCAATTATGGTGTTCTTGATAAGATAGAGGTATTTCTAAATAAGCGTAAGCCCTGTATTGTCCTGGGACATTCGCAACAGTGTATTCGTGAAAAGTATTTGTTCCCCCATCCACTGCTGGAAATCCGACCCAAGAATAAAAAAGTTCCGTTCTATAGGCTGCATGGGCGTCCACCACAAAAGTGACTGGACCCCCCTGGACTGTCAGTCCATGTGTCAACAGATGTCCCGTGAGCGGGTGACGCATATTAATTGCTATATTCACTACATTAGGATTCGCCATTTATAAAAAATAGCTCCAGGTCAGAGAAGGCACACCAATATCGGGGTTTTCCTTTCAAAGTTCAAGCTTGAACAACCAACCACTAAGCAATAGGAAGCACCTATGCCATGGCGGCGGAAACCCTCAGCCCCACGGATGTCTCCGTATACGGAACCGAGGAGTCAAAATATATATGAGACCAAGAGAGTCAGTCGGACCTAATCATTAGAGCCAGACCAAACGTTGGGCGCCATGTCGCGTGGGCTCTCATTATTCTAAATGAGACTACTGGATTTCAAGGCAGCAGGATCGATAACGGTGTGGGGGACTGAGTCTGACCCACGTGTAAAGAACTCTGTCACCCTAAATCCGGTTTTTGCTCCGGCTAACTAGCAGTGCCTCATTTCTCCCATGTGGAAGGAATGATTCGGCAGCCGAGCGCATGACATCTTTGGAACTTCTCAGGGAAGTCGTGGTTACTCAGATCCAAACCAACTCTCTTATTTCCAATATGATCTCATATACAAATGACAAAGACAGTATAAGTTTTATATAATGTTTTAATAAAACAACTGTATTTTAGATATTAAGGCGTGAGCCGCAATAACCAGAACGATACAACACAGTAGGATTGAAATAGTCACCAGGAGAGTAAAACATAAGAACAAAGCTATCATATTGTCTAACAGTTTCTACTCTCCCTCTGCTTGTTCTATTTAGAGCACAGCATGTTAAGCTTCTAGCTTGCCTATTAGAATCACTGTGGAGACATCAGCCCTCATACCTGAGCAAAGACCTGTGATCTTGGTTCAGCATCTGCAACGAGGCAGTCAGCGTCTAGTTGTGGTTCCCTGGTCGGAATCTCCCTCTTGCGTGTATTGGGACAAGGAAGTGATTTTATAACTAACATGTCATCGTGATCACAAAATGTCCCTACGCAGGAATGCCAAGTCTAAACTCCTACCACGTCTATCGGCAATGTACCAGACTGTATCCTTGACTGAAGCACAGAGTAAATATGTTATGGAGAACTCCAGTGCTGAAGTAGGCAAAACAGTGTGATATGAATAAAAAACAACACCGTAGAACTGGCTATTTGAAAAATAACAGTACGAAGCCTAATAAAAAGCATGTAGAGCAAAGTGCACAGAGGCTCTAAGCTGTCAGCAAATGAATAAAATATATTCAGGGCAAAGTGCACAAAGGCCTAAAGCCTGAAGCTAAAGCGCAATGAATACGTAAAACTAACCACACTACAAATGGGATAACACCCTTTGACTTTTAATGGGGTTACCTAACCCTTTAATATTCCATGTGGTAACCTAGAATGCAATACTAAAGCAGTAACATAAACAATATGTCTCCTGTAGCAAAATGGAAAACAAATTGAATCAAATATTGGAAGCAATAAGAATAATTGGTTGGCTTATTAAGGAAAGGAAAAAAGAATGACCAGACGGAAGATAGGAAAGAAAAAAAGATAAAATAGAGCCATATGAAGAAACAACAGTGAGGAAGTAATAAAACAAGAAGGCAGTAAAAGTCATGCAAATGACGACTGAAGCACATACTTACAAAACACAAAAA
Organism: Pleurodeles waltl; assembly: GCF_031143425.1. Taxonomy (NCBI): domain Eukaryota; kingdom Metazoa; phylum Chordata; class Amphibia; order Caudata; family Salamandridae; genus Pleurodeles; species Pleurodeles waltl. The sequence goes on along the minus strand of NC_090449.1, from coordinate 477,756,116 downwards.
CGAAAGGGAGGGTGGCGACACCATAAGACGATGGCGACAGTACTTGAACTCCGCATAATGGCAGGGCAGCCTTGATTTGAACAAGAGATCACATACATATGAGACCATACTGGAACAGGATGTGAAGACTTATATCTGTGTCATAAGAAAAAGGCAATAGAGAATTAGAATATGAATAAGCAAGAGAAAAAGCATCAAGTGGATAAAAGGAAAGCTGTTAATGAATATGAGAAAGAAAACAGGCAAGGAAAATAAAGATGACATTCAAATGATATGTGAAGTGTCCATATCCTCTGCTGCATGTTGCTGATTACATTTCTTGAGTGCAGCTGACTGTTTATAAGTGGTTGTTTTTTTCCGTGTTTGTCACTCTGAATAAGCAAGGATGGATTTGACAGAATCTAGCGTTCATATCTCTTAGTTGAGGACGCATGTCTAGAAATTGCTTTCAACGATCTGCAGTAGTTTTAGCTACATCCTGAGAGACAAACCGTCTGTGACTGGCCCAATCTGTTTTTTTTGGGTTTTGATAGCTGACAAAACTTGTAGCAAGTCAATATATTGCAAGAAGAATAAAACAACTCCTCGTGGTTTTGTTGAAACTCTGGGACCAGGTCTGTGAGCCCTTTTTATGTTGAGAGGGGCAATAGTAGACATATCAAGACGTTTTGGCAGAAACAGCTGAAAGTAGACTGTCGGATCAGAGCCTTCAGTGTTTTCTGGAAGTCCATATAGGCAGGGGTTTTTCCATCGAGTCTTGTTTTCAAGATCCAAAAAGATAATATTATTATTTGATCATTGGCAGCAACAAACTTTGGTTTTACTGGAGTGTCTGGAATGGTTCTGCTGTTTAGTTCCCTGAAGCCTGTAGGTATCTTATTGTCTTTCATTTGTTTTAAAACTACTGATGGTTTAAACCTTCTGACGTAGTTAGAAATGTATCCCCATTTGAACCTCCTCTTCTAGAGGATGGATGTCTCTAATGAATAATTAAAATCACAAGTTATCACTTTTATTGTGTTTAGAGATCTCTGAAGAAGCTTCCAGAAGCACTTACTTCAAAATATGTAAGGTTGTTATTTCCATTGGTAGGTTCTATTGTAGATGTTTAACAGAATTGTTTTTCTACTTTCTAAATTTCTCAGTCCTAGGGCAAGGTTGGCATTTGCCAATTGTATCTTAATCAAATCACCTTTCCAGTACTGTGGCAACTATGGAACTTGTGTGGACAATGTATTCGTCTATCAGCACACACACCCTTAAAGTTCATATCCAGTATATTACTTTATTTTTCAGTGAATTTGAAGATTCATGTGACCCCAGTGATGACAAAGGCACGTTGTGAAAAGACAATTTTGTCTAATTGGTCAACTTGTAGCATTATATTGTTAAAGCATCTACAGTGCACTCTTCTGAATAGTGGTTCTATGCATTTGAGCTGTTATATTTACTTTTGAATCACTTGTGAAAGTCATGTTTGAAACAAAGGCAGAAGTTACTGAGTTTTGGTCTGCTACTCATATGGAACTACTCTTGTCTGTTTTAGCATTGTCTGTCAAGATTGTGCAACTTTCCTTATGGTGTTTGTTTGCTTCAGAGGAGCTACTTGGTGATTCAACACTTTGGTTGTTATTTGCTGTATTATGTTATTTTCCACAAGGTCTCCATTACTTTAATTGTCTTTATCATCAGTTCTTTTAAAATTCCCATACCATTACACATTTCATGATAGTAACCACAGTTATTTCCACTATTGCTTATACCTTCTTGTGTCTCACTTCAGACTATTTGAACGTTTTTAGTGTTAGTTGGTTATCTTTAAATCACTTTAAATAGAAAGCTTATATGAACAGCAAGCTTGGATGATCACACCATTATTTGTCTCCACACTAGTGCTTATAGCATGTCACTGCCAGATTACCCACGCCTTTAAGGAAGTCTTTTGTCACCACCAGAATACAGCTTCAATTGTTTAAACATAGTAGCTATTAACCCAAGCCCTTTATTTCTACTTTTCGTAGACATTAGGAATTTGATCTCACTTGTTAAATTCCATGTTTTAAGCAGTTGGGGTGTTGTTTGGAATTACCCTTCCTCCTCGACTCCACTGATGTACATGTGAGTCATTGTCAAGGGCATTAGAGCACTTTATTATAGAAGAACTGATTTATAGCAGACATGTAATAAAATGTCAATTCAAATATACCTGTGGTTGAAGCCGACACACATTTATGCTCACAGATTACAATAACTAGGAAATACAAAAGAGAAAATGTATACATTTGGGAGGAAGAAATAAAACAGGTACCTGAAAAGTCATTATACAATGGATCTCCTCTGGCATGACGGTTAAAAAAAAGTAGAAGAAGAGGTGAGACCCATCAATGAGCGAGGATAAGGATATACTTGTGTTTAAGAGAATAAGCTACGATCTGAAGAAAAGTCAACAAGATAAGTGAGGATAAGGTTAATAGTGCATTCAAGAAAATAAACGTTATATCCCCAACACGATTGTGGAAAATGGACAAAACCCCCTCCCTGCCCTGCTAGAGATTCGGGATAGTGAAGGGTGACTTCCTACACCAGGTTATTCTGTACTATTGGTAAAAGTTTGAAATAACCCTTACCAAGGTGCTGTGATGCCTTATTAATTTCTCCCCAGAATAGGGCCTTGTAGGCATTATTAAACAATGGGAGTGCTGATATAGTGCACAGTCCCTTTTGGGTCTGAGTGGAAACCTGGCTAAGAGATATTACTTGTGGAACTCAAGTGGCCCCACCGTTTGTTGAGTGGTTATGGGGTACTTATAACTGCATTTACATTGAGAAAACCATATACTAGGTGAATGGGTGCCCTCCTAAATATAGGAGCTTCCCCTACGTGCTTACTGTTGTATTGTTTGTGCAGGGCTCATGCCATTGTGACACAGCCTGTGCCATTCAGTAATTTAATAGGCCTCATGTTCAGCGTTTTCAAAAGGACATTGCACTGCCTTATTGGTTTATATCAATACCAAGAAAAATAGTGTGTGTGTGTGTGTGTGTGTGTGTATATATATATATATATATATATCTGGAAAAGAGTAACAACTAATGGTGAAACCAGGTCAGTGAGAAGATGATTTAGAAGTCAAAAAAAGCTGTAAAGTCAAACAGGATTGGAAGACTTTTTGTAAACGAAGAAATCTCAGATCTGACTTATTTACTCAAGAATTATCCTGTATACTGTGAATTCCATCTACATCAGGATATAATGTCAATCACATATTTACTGTAACATTTTAAAAAACTAAAATTATTATTCAAAGAACAATTACTGTTGCAGGTCAGGCATGCCCACATAAATGTAAACTAAGATGTGTAATGGATAACTAACATAAAGTGTGTCTTGTTGTTTTCCTGTTGGGCAGAAGAAGCCTCTTGAGCAAAAGCCTGACTGTTTAAATGCAAGAAGTAATCTAGTCTCATCAGCACTTCAGGAGAAAATTGATTTTCAAAATCAAAATATCATATGATCTGACCGTCTTGGATCACAAAATGGCAACATCTTTTTCTGTTAAAAATAGTTGTCGGGGAAGAGAACAAGTATAATTTTGAAATTCTTCTTAAATATTGCAGGAAAAGCAATAATGCATAGTGTTGGCTAGAGTGCTGAATTCTAGTTACACTGCCTGCAAAGGATAGTGACACATGCATTACTCCCTTTTTTTTTTTTTGCTAGTCTGGCTACTGGCTGAGTATAAGGAAGTGATGGCAGACTGAGCTATAAAAGATCCAGCTTAAAAGGTGAACCATTGTAGTGTTAGTGAGACAGGAATGATTGTAGTCCATTATTTTTGCGTTCTAGGGACAAAATGAGCTGCTGCATGCACAACTAGCTTCACAGATGCACTTTTTGGTATGCCAGTGAAAGGTCTCCATGATTTAGTCTTGACAGAACAAGGGAACCTTGGGCTTCAGATGTGGTTCGGGAATGAACTGCCTTGGTTTCCCACACTAGTAACAGTTGGAAGTGTGCATTATCAGCTGTCTCATAACATTGTGGCTTAAGACTGTCTTACGCTTGAAACAGTCATTTGTTTTAAGGCTGTTATAATTTCAAGTCCGATAAGGAACATTAGACCCATCCATTGATACCCTAAGTATCCCATGACTTTTTAAATGGGGGTATTCCAAGCATAATGTAGTTTTAGAAAGTGGTTTTCTGACCTACACAGAGTACTTGGTTGACAAATGTATTCCCATTGTCAGTGTGCATCACTCCACATCACAGCTAGGTTAAAAAAAAAAAAAACGCATACAGTTAAATCAAAACTCTTAAGTTTATAAAATGGCCTTATAACTCTACTAGAGCAAATGGTGCAAGAGCTGCTGCTCAGATGAGCAAAATAAACAGTACTGTACAAAGAGGGAAGTGCTTTTTACACAGTGTTCTTACTAATACCAAAGCAGGATATAACAGTGCATCCAATCCTGGAATTAATTTATTTTAGCAAGATTATCAAAACACAGCTATTTAATATGAGAGTATTATAGAGTCTGATTTATTTACTGGAAGAGAAAGATCTCTTGGCAGCAATAGCCTTTTAAGAGGCCTATTTCCCTATTCCATTGTATCAGAGTCGATCAAAATGTTGCAGGTTTTTGAAGGGGGAGCCCATTATCAATTCAAAGTATTACATGTTGGGATTAAGTTTGTACCAAAAGTTGTTTATAAAATGACTGGCAGTAGTGGTTGTGCATCTAAAAATGTATGTTTACCCCTATCTGAATGATTAGCTGGTTAAGGAAAGCTCATCAAAGCAATGTGAGATGAACATGAATCGTACAATAAATCTAAGCCAGCGTTTTTTAGGTCTAGCGCGCCAGCACTCTGACGTGCTGTAATCTATCTGTGTGCTTTTAACTACGCCCACCGCACGCCCATCAATATCACTCATTCATGGGCTTGCCTTTTAAAAATCCTTTGTTATCATTGGTAAATGCTTTATGTTTGTCCCTCCATGGGGCAGTTTGTTACTGCTCTGGCCATCGACCCTGTTACATGGATAATTGCACATTTGCTGATACGTTTGACTGCAAGCAAAATCTTTTTCCTTTTGTGTCTATCCTTCACGCTCATGGCGGCCGTGCCGCTTTCAACTGGCTTGCTTATGTCAACTGTTTTACTTTTCATTTTCAATTTATGTGGAAATTTATGAAGAAAAGTCCAGTTAAGAATTTACCACGCCAATAGCTCTAACTCGAGCAAACGCGAACCCACTGCATTGGAAATGTTTGTAAACCTTTTGACTTCTGTGGACCCCCAGTGAATCACTGTTGGGTACCAGGGATACTCATCTGTACAATATCTATGATTTGAACCTCAAAACCACATACAAATACAGAAGAAAATTATACATCAAACAAGTACACAATTTATGAAATATTTTATTTAATTCACAAAAAGAAAACTTTATAACTTTAATGGGAGTGTTAAAAGTTAAAAAAAAAAGTAAATTTGTCAAAAAATTTCAATATACTAGATTGCAGCATATCACTTTGTCTCTTCTATTCCTGAAGTGTGTTCTTTTTGTATCTGTGCATACCAGTGCATCACTTGAGATCACCAGTTGTTCATGCTAGCTTCTGTTTACTGTTCTTGCTCTGCTCCTATTTGTCAAGCTAAGGATACCTACTTGATTTTTATACAGAGCGTTTTAACATTTTATAAACTTTAGTGCTCCTTCTGAGTAGGTAATGTGGACCCCTATGTTGAGAACCTCTGATGCAAGGTAGCACCTAGGACTCCAGTCTCAAGTGAGGGACCTCGTACATCTCACACCACTTAAATCACCTTTAGTGATATCTAATTCAGTGACTACTTTTTTTGCTGAAAACCACAGCCTGTTTTTGCTCTATTTATTAGTTTTTTGAATTGTTAACTTGCGAAATCTGAACTATACTATAATCAAGACTTTACAAATTCCTCCTTTGAACTTGAATTTAAGCTGCATTGTTCAATTTAAGCTGCATTGTTATTATTCTTAAAGAGATCGGTAACCAGGAGTTATGCTTGCAGACCGGTCCCAGTAAAAGATGGACCAATGCTTCTTATAGTATTCTTCCCTTACAATAAAAGAACTATGGGACATACTATTAGTGAGAAGGGTTGGTTGTGTTGGCCCAGCTGCTAAAAGGATGGAAGGCGATTGTGTAGTGATCAATTGTAGATCACCCAGCCTGGCTAGGCGACTGATTTAGAACTGTAAGCAGCTGCATCTGTCAGACGCGGGTATTACAATTCTCCTGCTGGACTTTTTCTATAAGCACCACATCTCTGACATAGTGTAGAGTTTCTAGCCCCAATATTAGCAGCTTTATGACAGATAATCACTCCAATGTAACAGTAACTGAGCCACAGAGTTTGACCTTGTGGTTTCTTTGTTGGAACATTGCGGGCCTTAGGTCTAAGCTTTCTGACCCTGAGTGGCTAACATTTACTACCTAATTTGATGTCATTATGCTCCAAGAAACCTGGGCACAGGAGTTGTTTACCTGGGATGGCTTTGAGTGTTTTATCATCCTTGCTATTCCTTCCGCTGGTCACAGGTTACGAGGTGGGTTAGCCACCCTGTTTGGTATTTCTAAACACCTCAGGGTCATACCCATCCCTTCTTGGCATAGTGGGATTCAGATTCTGTTGGACGTTTTTTTCCAAAGAGTTTCACTTTTTTTCTATTTAACTTTTATAACTCAGTTTCTTACTCAGTGTGTTAAATTGAAACTGTTTCTAGTGTTGCCTGTTTTAGAGGCCAGGTCGTTTTTAAAATTTGATAGTTTTAATGTTTTATTAGCAGGAGATTTTTTTTTTTTATAAACAAATTTTACTGCTTTTAAAGAGAAAACAGGTAAAGTACACAAGTAACATACAAGCCTTGGTCCGTTTGTTACCGACTGGATGGTCAACTCTAATCTGACATTTCTGTACCCGGGATACACAAGAATTTCCAAAATTTCATAGTTTGATATTACAGAGAAAAAGGAAGGAGCATGCGCACACATTCTTTTGATCCCCTTTAGTCTAGCAATCCCGTCCATTTCCCCCAAATCTTCTCATATTTATGGGGGCATCCCCTTGAATCATACACCACTTTTTCTTGGGCTGCACACCAGTCCACCCCCGTCTCCATTTCTGAGGGGAGGGGCCCTGACGGTTTTCCAAGCGACCGCAATGTCTCTCTTGGCCACCATCGTCGCTGCTTTGACCAAAGTCCTGTCTGCTCTAGACCCTTCCATGTCATCCATTACCCCCAGTAGTACCATTTTGGGGGGGTCAATACCTGCGATGTTCCCAAAGCACTGTTCAGCTCTTGGTTTACTCCCTTCCCGTACGTTTGAATCACGGGGCAGGACCATATCATATGGAAGAAGTCGGCTTGGCCCTCACCGCACTGTGGGCACTGGGCAGAGCAGCGGACACCCATCTTGTGCAGTCTATCTGGAGACAGATATGCTTTGTGTAGAAAATAGAATTGTATCGCCCTCAGCCTTGCCGACATCGCCAGCGCTCGGGGAGCCATCAGTGCCTCTGCCCAGTCTGCCTCTTCAAGTGGTCCCACCCACTTCTCCCATCCCTTCCTAAGGTGGCCTAGGTCCCCAGGTGCATTGGTAACTAACATTCTGTAGATCTGGGAGACGCCTTTGTTCCCCAGACTTCCCATGAGTGTTTTAGCCTCGACTGGGTTGAATTCCGGCAAGGGGGTCGTCTCTTTCAGGTGCATAACAAGGGCATGCCGGACCTGGAGATACCTAAAAAAATTGCTTCGGGGACAATTGGAACTCTTGTTGCACTTCATGGAAGGACTTCATCATACTTCCCTTCCACACATCTCCCACCAAGGATATGCCCAGTGTGTCCCATTTCCCGAATCCCTCCAGTTTGGCTGTCTCTTTCACCCAGCTTACGTGCCACAATGGGTTTTGCCGAGTAACCATTTTTTTCCAACCAGTATGTCTTAGGGCCGCTCTCCATGCTAAAAAGACCGCCTTGGTGATAGGCTCCAGTTCCCTGGGGATCGGTGCACCGTATAGCACATCCAGGATACGGGGATACCCTAAAGTGTCTAATTCCACCTGATATGCTGGGTCTGACCAACCCCCGTTGAACCAGTCATGAGCCACCAGGAGCTGTGTCGCCAGGTAATACAGGTACGGATCGGCCATGCCCAGTCCCCCATCATATACCCCTCTGCGGCAGCTCCGGGATGCTACTCGGTGTCTTGCCCCTCCCCATATAAAGGAGATGGTAATTCCATCCAGTTTTCTAAACAATGAGCAAGGGATCGTGAATGGCAAGTTCTGGATCACATATAGGAGGCACGGTAGCTCCATCATCTTATACAATGCTACGCGGCCCAATACATTCAGCGGCAATGATTGCCACCGCTTAAGATCCTCCCATACGCGAGACGCCAGTTGAGTTAGGTTCAGGGACCAGGATAGTGCTGGGAGAAGCGCAACCCATATCCCCAGGTATTTAAAACTTGACCGGCGCAGAGGGACCACCTTCTGCCAGTCAAAGCAGTCGTGTGACCGCGCCAGAGGGACCAGTTCCAATTTGGCCGGGTTCATTTTGAGCCCGAGGCCTCCTCAAAACGCCGTAGTAGGTGGAAACCTCAAGGTCCGGTCACTCCCGAGTTTGCCATGTATAGCAGGACATCGTCCGCATATAAGGCCACTCGGTCTTCGCACGAGGAGCCCCATTTCCAACCTTGGTAAATCGGGTCTTCTCTTATCATTCTTGCCAAGGGCTCAATGGCCAGAGCAAAAAGGAGAGGAGAGAGGGGGCAACCCTGTCGGGTTCCCCGATGAATCGGAAAGGCCGAGGACAAGACTCTATTAACCTGCACCCGCGCCGTAGGCTTTGTATACAGGGCCCGGACCTGTCGACGGAACCTTGGTCCAAGACCGGCGCTCCGGAGCACCGCAAGAAGGAACCCCCAATCAACTGAGTCAAACGCCTTTTCGAAGTCGATGAACATGAGGGCTAAGTGTTGGGGCAGTCGATGTCGCCTTGCGAGGGCCTCTTGGAGCCTTCGTTTACAGTGACGCGTGCTACTTCCGGCCATGAATCCACACTGATCCGGGTGCACCAGCAGGGGCATCACCCTCTTGAGACGGGAGGCCAGTATCGCGGCATAGATCTGTTAATCAGAGATATGGGTCTGTAGTCCGCGCAGAAAAGGGAGGGGGGTTGGGTCTTAGGCAATACGAAAATGGTGGCAACATCTAGGAAGGAGCCTTTCTGGTCTACTTCTGCATAGAGATTCATTAGATGCGGGACCAGGTCATCTCTAAACCTCTTATAGTATTCTGGAGGGAACCCATCAGGCCCGGGAGTTTTCCCCACTCCCATCGCCACTATGGCCTCACCAATTTCCATTTCAGTGAACGGTTCCTCCAGTGCCCAAACATCCACCTTGGGCTGTTCCGGGAGCGAAGTGTCTGCCAGGAACCGGTCGGGGGTGCCCGTCCTCTCTGGATTTGTCCCTCGATATAAGACCTTATAGTATTCAGCGAACGTTTCGGCCACCCCCTGGAGCTCAACCATCCGCTCCCCATGCTCATTGCAAATCTCAGGGACGATTCGGGGAGCCTGTTGGGAAATCAACCAATATAGTAGTTTCCCTGTCTTATTACCCCAACCATAAACACGGGCCGCGGAAGTGCGCCACATGTGTTTGGCCGCTTCTAGGGATAGACTACGAATCTCCTCCTGAATCAGCAGGAGTTGTCTGGTTATCTGTTCGTTCGAATGTGCCTCCTGCTCTGCTTCTAGATGAATTGCACGAGCCTCCAGTTGTGCGATTCGAGCGGCCCGGGCGCGCTCCCGTGCACGGATTAGGCCCCTGGCTGCTCCTCTCAGCACCACCTTACTCGCCGCCCATGGGGTCCCGGGCGACCTCACTGAGCCCCCATTAATATTAAAGTATTCGCATAGCGACTCCCTCAAGCTATCGACGTATTCCTCGTCCTGTAGATACCATGCGTTTAGCCTCCATATGGGGCGGGTCAGCAGGTTTGCGAGGCCCATTCTGAGCTGGACCGGCGCGTGGTCCGAGATCCCACGCGGTAGCATCTCGATGTGGGAAAGGTGACTGCAGTCACTGGCTGGCATGAACCGCAGGTCTATCCTGGATTGTGTATTGTGAGCTGCAGAGATGCGTGAATTGTTTGCGCCTTGGGTGCCAAGCTCTCCAGGCATCACAGAGCCCCGTCGATGACATCCATCCGAATAAACTAGTGGCCAAGGCCTGTCTGTGGGCTGAAGGCCCCCCACTCGTGTCCAGCCCTCGGTTCGGGACTGCATTGAAGTCACCCCCTATTACTGTGTTCCCAGGGGGCAGTTCCGCAAATAGTCGGGTCAGATCTCCTAGAGTCTTACGCACCATATTTGAGGGGCATATACGCTCACAACACTCATTGTTCGGCCCTCTATTGTACCTGAGATCGCCACATATCTCCCTTGCGGATCTCTCCATTCTTGTCTCACCACCAGTGGTAGTGAGCGATGCAGCACTATTGCCACCCCCCTTGAGCCTCTCATGAACCCTACATGAAACACCCTGTCAAATCCTTTACGGGCTAAGAAGGGGCATTGATTCCCCATGAGATGTGTCTCCTGCATCAGGAGCATATTGGGTTTATGTCTGTGGACGTGAGCAAGCACTGCTGACCTTTTTATCTTATCGAGGAGTCCATTAACATTCCATGATATAATGTGAGTCGTCCCCATTTATTCGGTTCGTTTGTCTATGGACAGACCTCATTATTCTTTCCCCCGGCTCCCTTTGTGCGACCCGGAGTTGACGGAAATCAACTCGTCCTGTGTGCGTTCCCTGCTGGGGTGACCTACCTCTGCTATTTCCAGCCGGTATTTGAGACCATAAACCTACACTAACTGTAAATAACAGTAACAGCAGCCTGCTGGCTGGATAGAACCAAACATACCCCCCAACTCCCGCCTACCCCATACTTCCCCCCCAGAAGCATCTGTCGCCCAATACCAACAGCTCACTCCCGAACATATTGAGCTGATAACTTTTAGTGTCCGAGCTATGGTGGACCCCTCCATTCTTGCAGATTAAGAAGTGTTACGTTTTGAACATGAGCACCGTGACCTTGTCCTGGTCACTGGCCCTCTTGGTCCAGCCCTCCCCTCTCCGGAGGGGATTCACAACACTGGGCTTCGGGAGAGGTCGGTATCCTCCGCCGTCACAGGGAGCGGTTCCCAGAGTCTCCGATTCGCCGGTCACCTGCAGTGTCCCCTGGCACCACCACCGCCGGTGACTCCCGAGTTGTCCCCTCCGTGGATCCCCGGGGGGAGCCCGATGGCGAGCCGCCTCTCTCCTTGCGCCTTCTGGAACGAGTTCTCCGGCAGGATCCCCCCGGTCGCTGCATTTGGCTGTTCTTCTGCTGTCCAATGAAGGCCTGCCGCTGCTCTCCCCCATTAGGGCCCAACGGGACCTCCTCAGTCAGCCACGTCCATACCTGTCCGGGGGACTCGAAGAAATAGGTCCTGTTGTTATGGACTACCCGTAGTTTAGCCGGGAAGAGGAGGCGGTATGGCACCTCCATCGTCCTCAGCTTTTGTTTTACTTCTATGAACGAGCGGCGCTGCATTTGAACGTCCCTTGTGTAGTCTGGGAACACCATGACTTTGGTTCCATCACAGAGCAAGTCTCCTTTTGATCGTGCCGCTTAAAATATTGTATCTCTGTCTCTGAAGTTGAAAAGTCTGAGAATCACCGACCACGGGGGAGATTCCGGGGGGGGGGGTCTGGCCTGCAAGGCCCGATGAGCGCGTTCAATCGCAAACCAGGGTGTTAGATGATCCCGGGCATCCAGGACCGGAACCAATCCTCCAGGAATGTGGCCAAGGAGGAGGCTGCGGTGTTTTCCGGCAGTCCCACAATTCTGAGGTTATTGCGGCAGGATCTGTTTTCGGCATCTTCAGTCCTTCGGTATAGTTCTGCTGTGCTGGCTGTTAGCGTTGATACCTGTGTTTTGAGGGCAGCCAGGTCGTCCTCTACCGTGGAGATTCTGGACTCCGCTTCTGTAATCCTCGCTGTAGCATTGCAGAGATCCTGGCGTACTAGGGCCACATCCACCCTCACCTCTCCGATCTTAGCCTCCACCGCTTCTTGGGATGACTGGATCGCCTGGAGGATGGCCGCCAGGTCACTGTTCCCAGCCTGTTTCCCTTCGCCACCCTCCTCCTTTCGGTCATCTTTCGGTGCTCCACTAGGGCCTGTGGCAAATTGGTCAATGTGCGCCAGCGCCGCGGCAGGGCGGGTCTGCCTGTCTTTACCCATTACGTCATTAGCAGGAGATTTTAACGCTACATTGGGCTCAAACATTATTGCTCTAGACCCTTTTTGGTTGGTGATATCACCTTTTGCCCAAAGGCATCTAATGCCAGAGGGAGGCAGTTGTTCAATGCTCTTGGGAAGGCGGCTTTTGTAACATGATGGATGTGATAGGGAATTTCTCCCATTGTCGACCTACTTTTGTAGGTTGGGCTAAAAGGGTCAGTTATTGACTGTGTATTCATCTCAAGAGCTCTTGAATTTTAGGAATGTGCATGAATCTTGCTACAGTGACCACAGTCCCATCGAGGTTGGGATGGTAATATCAGTCATTACTCGTCCAAATGTTGTTTCGGGACCTTGTGGCTTGATCCCCAAAGACCAGAGCCGGAGGGTAAAATGGTGTAACATTTTCATCCCCACTTTGTTGAAAGTTTTAGTTAGCTCAAACCTTAACATGTTTTTAAACTCCCTGTTAGCTCTTGCGGCCTCTCCTGTCCATGTTTTGGCTGATTTTCAGTCTTTAAATCATTCCATAAGAATTATTATGTCTGAACTATCCGGGCCCTTTAGAGCCCCCACATCTGACTGGTTTGATAAAAGCTGTAGGGGGGCCAACAAGTGACAATTAAAGCTGTCCGTGCTAGGCCAAGGAATCAACAAGTTATCAGGACTCCTAGAGCTGATTATAAGAAAGCCATTGAGAATAAGAAGTTAACCCTAATGGAGGAAATATGGGAAAAGCTATTTACTACTTGTAACTTGAGGGATGTGAGAGACTTTTAGCATATAGTTAATGGGAAACAGTTTTTTCTTGCCTCACCTGATTAAATAGGAACAAATATCATGGCCTCACAATGGGTGGCTCACTTTAGTGTGGTGAATGCCCTTGGCACAGATGGGCTACTGGCTGTTATCGAAGGACCTCCTTTGTTCCACTGGGTATTACTTTTGGAATTGAGTAAGTTTGATTTGTTATTTTAGCAAGTCCCTCGAACAAAGCACCCAGCCCCGATGTGGTCCATATGGACCTTTATAACAAAAAATACATTCTGTTGGGCCACCACAACTGAACTTACCAAATCATGGAAATCAGCAGTTATAGTTCCCATCTTTAAAACGGGTTGCAGAAAGGACCTGGATTGTTATCGACCACTTTCCCTATTAGATTCTGCTGTTAAAATTGTAAGTCGTATAATCTTTCAGTGCATTGAAGGGTGGGTTCAATCAAACAATATCCTTTGTATGGCCCAATATGGCTTCAGAGAGGACAGAGGGGCCATGGAACAATGTTTGAATTTAAATTTGGCAATGGGTAAATATGTGGTAGCTAAGAAGGGAGCCATTTATCTTGCATTTGTGGACCTGCGCTGCGCCTTCGACCGGGTCAGCCGCTCAAAGCTATGAAGCATTTTAGCTGTTCTTGGGTTACCTCAGCCATTTATTGACTTTTTTATTTGCCCTTCATGCAGATGTCAATGCTTCCGTTACAAATGGCACGTAGGGCTAATGCTCCGATTCTTTCAGCCTACCACTGGGTGGGGGAGAGCTGGTGGGGGCGGGGGGAGTGGTGGTCAGCCAAGGTTGTGTTTTGGCACCGATTATATTACTGCTATATATTAATGGTTTAAATTATTTTCTGGCAGCTAATTGGAAAGATATGGCCAGGGTTAAATCTACATTTGTGCCTTCCCTATTGTATGCTGACGATACAGTGTTACTCTCTCGTACATCAAGTGGCTTAAGTTTTGGTGGACTTGTTTGTCAAGTATATGGAAGAGTTGGAGCTGGATACCAATATCTTGAAAACCCATTTCATGGCTTACGGGAGACAGACCCCCAAACCTAGACCCATCACCATCATAGGAGGGGTCATCCCAAGAGTGGCCACGTTTCCCTATCTAAGGGTCACTTTTGACCAGCAGAATAGCTAGATACTTTGCCTCACAAGCCATTGTTTATGATTCAGTCAAGCATGTGGATTTCTGTTTAGGTTTGCGTCAATGGTTGGTATTAAACTTATTCAACCACTGCAGGAAATATACAGAATAAAATGTCTTCCGGTTTTGTTATATGATGCTGCTATTTGGGGGTACTGTGACTGTCAGGCTATTCAACATGAAGAAAATCGTTTCTGTAGAAGGTTGCTATGATTGGGCCCTACCAGTTCTAGATTTTTTATGCATGATGAACTGTACCTTGATTACGTTGAAGACTCTGTCAAAATTGCCCATCTGCTTTTGTGGATTGCAGTGTGGAGTGGTAAGCACACTGCATTTAATAGGGAGGTGATCGAAGACTGCCTTGGGTGTGAGCATGGACATAAAATTCAGTGGCTAGAATATATCAGAAGCGTTGCCCTATCTTTAGGTAGTCCTGATCTGTTTTACAGTCCGGAGGGGATAACCAAAGGAGAGAGAAAGTTAGTTAAGGAGTTGTTCTTAAAGCATGCCAGGGAGCACCTAGAGAACATTGCCATGGAGAACCCAACTGAGAGTTTTGCTGCCTTTGAAAACTAGTGTTGGTTCGGAACCATATCCCTCCGTTGTGGGAGAGATTGATCTTCACAAGGTTTTGTTTGGGTACAATCTAATCTAACCTGTTTTCCCCCAGGGCAATAGTAGTTGAGTTCTATTAAGATCTGCCTCTGTGATGACAACTTACCCCAGACCTTATAGCATTCGGTGTTGTGTTGTGGGTAATATGGCCACCCCTGCCAAAGGAGGTATTTGTTGCCTTTCCTTAGGTCAAGGAATTTTTACCAATTTTGACCTGTCAATTTTGTTTTACAACTGTTAAACAACCACATAGGTACTTTTGCGGTTTGTTCCTTTTTGAAGACTTATTATGTACTTTTATTTTTCCTCTGTCATGATCATCTTATTAGTATGTTTTTTACACTTTTGTTTTAAAGTGAATGTAGTATATTTAAAATGAATGTGGTATTATGAATGTTTTACTCTTTTATGATTATACATAATTGAATGAAGATTTTTCATTCATTCAACTATAGAACAACAAAATAATTACTAATGCACATGAAGCATTATAAAGGCTGGTGTTAAAATTATAAGTATTTTCTTCTGCCAAAGTGTTATTCAACTTTTTATTCGCCTGACTCACAAATGGCCTTACGACAGGAAAATTGAGGCATGGGATTTGATTCAGAGGTGGGCGGTTACAGAAAAGTTTCTGCCATGTGTCAATGTATTAGCGTTTCTGATCATTGAATTTAGATATCTCTCGAAGGCTTTGTATCACCAGGAAGAGTTTTTGGGTGGGAAGTGCACGTGCATAGGCACATATGCAGGGAGCCATGCACATCATGAAGTTAGGTGGGTGTATGTATGACCATTATTGTACGACTGAGACCATGCACTAATGTAGTCTTATACTTGTTCCAGTACTGACTGGGAAATGACCAGGTGACACTAACTTCAAAGATGGCTGGTCGAGAGGAGGGTCGTGAGTACCAGCGGTTAGAAGACTTTGAGGAAGACTCGCCTCCTGGAGAGGAGGATCTGCTGGTGCATGTGCCTGAGGGTTTAAAAGGTAATATTCTTGGGAACTTCATTAATCTAATGCTTCAATAAATAGTTCTTATAGGAGGATTATTTAGCCTTCCCACACTTGATTTTAGAATACCGGTTGACACTACCATCTTTCCTTTAATTACATCTCTTAGACAAACATTCTTTTGATTGAATTGCCTCCCATCCTGTGTCCAGGGTTACTTGCTCTTCTTATTGAGACATGGCTCCTGGCATACTTATCTTTTGTCTCAAGGCCCACTTTTAGTTTTTTTTCCTTCTCCTTTTCCACTATATTTATCTTTCTCTTACTCCATCTTCTTCATTTCCTCTTCCCCTTTGTCTTTTTCTTTCTACCATACTAATGCAAATGGCAGAAATGTGTTAGCAGTTGACATCAGTCTACAAGTTTGAATTATTCTTTGTGACTATTCTTAAATGTTTTAGTTAGTTTTACTTCCTTAGCATAGGAAGCCAGCCTAGCCTCTCTACTGAATTAAGTTCCCCATCGGGTGCAGCTTACTTTCTTCATTAGAGGTATCCATTTAATTTCATTCTCTAATATGTTTTAATGTTTTTTCCTAAATAGGTTGATGGCAGCAGCATGTGCTGGTTAATTGTTGAAAACCAAACTTGTTAAACAAATGGCACTTAGTAATAACTGCTCAACAAAGAGCTAAGTGCTTTCATATCGAAACCTTATTTCACAAATTTGCACCTCTGTTGGACATTTGAAAATTCACTCATGCTCCTTTTACAAACTTATTTTACTCTAAAACATTTTCATTGTGAAAGTTAGGCTTCATTTAGCTCTTTTCACTAAACCCATGTTTCTCCATCTGTGCCCTTGTTCATCTTCCTAGGAGCGCGGGGTTGAGTCTTGGAGCCTAAATGTCATTGTCCCAGTTTTGTGGGCTCCCCAGCTGTTGTATTCCTACATTAATGTTTGTTTTCTCATTTTGTTACAGATTCCTGGCACCATATTAAGAATTTGGATAATTTCTTCACAAAGATATCCTTTTGAGTTATATTTCTGTTGCTGAAAGCAGATGTTCGGGGCTGGGTATGAATGATAGGGGTTGTGTTGGTGGGGCATTATATCATCACATCAAGTTAATGAACCCCACGAGCTGTCCTCTCCTTGGACCTAGAGTTAGTATTGTTATGCCCTATCCTCCCTGCTGCTAGTTATTAGACATAGGCAGCCTGGTGCTGATATTTCTAATAATGTTATGGTCAGCTACCCTGTTGCTGCGCCTCACCCATTCCGTTTAGTGGTGTATCTAATACAGTCTAATTCTGCCCACCAGTCTCTCGGAGTAATGTATATAATTCAGCCACCACCCTCCAAGAATTGTGCATGATGTTGTTCCTTTAGTGCTGCTTGTGAGCTGGTACATTCTGAGCTCTGGTGCTCCATGCCACTTGGTCCTCTATGTGATGTGCACCTCCTTCCTCAGTGCTGTGATGTGCCCACCCTCCCCCAGTGCTGTGATGTGCCCACCCTCCCCCAGTGCTGTGATGTGCACACCCTCCCCAAGTGCTGTGATGTGCACACCCTCCCCAAGTGTTGTGATGAGCACACCCTCCCCAAGTGTTGTGATGAGCACACCCTCCCCCAGTGCTGCGATGTGCACACCCTCCCCCAGTGCTGCGATTTGCACACCCTCCCCCAGTGCTGCGATGTGCACACCCTCCCCCAGTGCTGTGATGTGCACACCCTCCCCAGTGCTGTGATGCCCCACCCCCACCACCCAAAGCTCTGGGATGCATGTTCCTCTTTGTGCTGTGATTCACATCAATCCTGTACTGTGATGCGTGCCCCTTCCTGTGCTGTGCTGTGATGTATGCTCCTCCCTGGGCTGTGACGTGTGCTTCTCCTCGTGATGCATGCCCCTCCCTCTGATGCTGTGCTCCTTTTCTCATGCTGTGACGCAAGTTCTCCTAGGACCATGCACTAATGCACTATGAGAGAGTGATAATAACGTCTAGGCCTGTGAGGTATGCCTCAGCCCTCAGATGTACATCTCTATTGCCCTTGTGAACGTTCACAGCGTTGTGGACCATCTAGCCACCTTTTATATATTAGCACTATTAATAAAATTAAAATACTTTGGATGTATAAAATGGTACAAATTACAGTTGTTTACATTGGTTTTGAAGATAGTTTGCTGTAAATGTATTTTTATGTACTAGTCTTTTCTGATTCTATACACAACTTACTATGCTGCATTGGTTGCAGTTCCCCACATATGAGTCAGCTTTGCCATTTCTCTTTTTTCTCAGAAGTTTGTTCTCCCAGTTGAATGTTGGTAAATTGTTGTCCCTTTGGCGGCTTCTTATGAAGACTTGTGTAGGAGTGATTCTCTTAGTCTTCTCCCAATTCACTGTTGGCATGTTATAGCCTCTAAAGATTTCAGGTTTTATGTGTATAGTATGGCATGAATTTGTAGTTTGTTTTTAGTATATGGATGTTGGTTTTCTTTTCTTATGTCAGTGGTATTTTCTAAGTTTGAAATCTTGTGCACGTGTTCTCTGTGCACAATGATTTCAGGTTGTCACAGCAAAGCAAATCACCTGTACTCGACTTTCTTTAGTTCCATACTTGCAAATGGTGCTTCTGGAGAACCAGCATGGTGGCAAGGGAATTTAATGAATCGTTGGTAGAATTGGTTATTAGGGCCAGCGATGTGGATCAGTGGATGTCATTGAGTCAACCTTCTCAATGTAGTTTCAGAATTGAAGATATCCTTTAAATTCTTCAGGCAATCACTTTCAATGCTATTCTCTGCCCTGCCTTTTTTTGCCCAGACTCATTTCCTCAAATACGGTACCTGTTCTGGCCAATTTCAGCATGCATTCTCAATTAAACATTCAGGCCTTTAAAATTCTTCTTTGCTCATTGAGTTTGTATTTCTCATCCATAGCGTGCCTACCTTGGTACAGTCATCACCAAAATGCTCCCTTTGTACAGCAATTCCTCTAATTGAAAGAAATGTTACCTTGTACAAGCATAGTAAAATATTTTCTTTGACCTCTATGAGCACATCTACCACTTTCACCAAAAGAATGGATTTGCCTGTATGGTGCTGTCTGATTTCTTCGAGATGGTGTAAGTTTCCATTTTTCTTTTAAATAAGTGTACCAATCCAACAAAGACATTTTAGTAATAAAAATAAAAAAATCTACAAAGCAGTTTACTCATACACACATCATACAAATACCGTATTTTCCGGCGTATAAGACGACTTTTTAACCCCTGAAAATCTCCTCAAAAGTCGGGGGTCGTCTTATACGCCGGTATACGGCGTGCCGAAACTTCAGGGACAGGCACCCTGTAGCTGAACCACCGTACGCTGCATTTGGAAATGAATTCCAAGCGTACGATGGGTTCCGCGTCCTCGCTGGCAGTTGTCTGGGCAGGCACGTGTTCCTGCGCGTGCCCCAGGCTATTCGAAGCGCGCTATTACGGTACCATAGAAACAACATTTGTTTTCTGTTTTCTGTTTCTTTCTTCTCGCGCATGGCACATGTTAGGAGATTACCATATAGTAACGGCCATTTTGGATTGGGATATGACAATATTATAAAAAAATATATATTTTGACCGCATTTAACTTTGGTTGTACTGCAGTTTCAACAATCTTAAATGTAATATTCATTCTCCGTGATTGGCTGGTTGTTGTATTGTTGGTGATTCTGAGGGAAGGCAATCTGGTGAGCAGATACATGTGGTGGTGAATACAGTACAGCACAGCACCAGTACCAGTACCAGTATCTGTACCAGTTCATACAGTACAGCACCAGTACATACAGTACAGTATAAAAATGGCTAACAGACAAGACCCCATCCTGGCTCCACCAGCAAGAAGAAAGAAATATGAAGCCAGTTTCAAACTTAAAGTTGTAAACTTTGCCATGGAACATAATAACTGTGCTGCTGCAAGACAATATGGAGTAACAGAAAAGATGGTTCGGGACTGGAAAGCAAATGAAAAAGCATTAAGGAGTATGCCAAGGGGTAAGTGTGCATTAAGAAGAGGCACCCCACATTGGCCAGAACTCGAAAAACATGTAGCAGACATGGTGAATGAGCATCGCCAAAGTGGTTATATAGTGACACGAAATCAAATACGTTTGTTTGCCCTTCAGTGGGCCAAATCTAACCCAGATCACAGCAACAGATTTAAAGCCACTGTATCCTGGTGTACTAGATTCTTTGAAAGGCATAATCTGGTACTGAGGCAAAAGACGAAAATTGCACAAAAATTACCTGCAGATCTTGAAGCCAAAGTAAATAGTTTCCATCGATATGTAATACAACAGCGCAATAAACATGGCTATGCGTTAAGTAGTATCGGAAATATGGATGAAACTCCAATGAATTTTGATATGGTTGGAAATAGAACTGTCCATCCAAAAGGTGCAAAAACAATTTTAATTAAAACAACAGGACATGAGAAGTCCAGTTTTACAGTGGTACTAGCATGCACAGCTGATGGTGCCAAACTGAGACCAATGATTATTTTTAAAAGAAAAACAATGCCGAAACTCAAGTTTCCTGTTGGTTGTTTTGTACATGTACATGAAAAAGGCTGGATGGATGAAGAAGGGGTAAAGCTATGGCTTGATAATGTATGGAGCAGGCGACCAGGTGGACTTATTCAAAAACGTAGTCTACTGGTGTGGGATATGTTCAGGGCTCATTTAACTCCCAGCACCAAGCAAAGGCTGGCAAGAATAAACACAGATGCAGCAGTTATTCCTGCAGGATTGACATCGTTGGTACAGCCACTGGATGTGTGCCTAAACAAGCCATTTAAAGATCGCATTCGAGAACAGTGGAATGAGTGGATGGTTAGCGGCGAAAAGTCATTCACAAAAGGAGGAAACATGCGTGCTCCACAGTTGGATGTTTTGTGCAAGTTTGTCATAAAAGCCTGGAATGATATTGATGCAGAAACAGTAATCAAGTCTTTCAAGAAGTGTGGCATATCAAATTCATTAGATGGTATGGAGGACGACTACTTGTGGCAAGATGAAGAGAAACCCGAAGCTGAGACCACACCATCTGATACGGAATTAGATCCATACGATGACTGCCTTACAAATGTACCACAAGATGTAATTGATTTACTTATGATATCAGATGACGAACAGGAGGATTTTGAAGGCTTTTAAAGAGAAACTGTCAAGCCAGCAAGTCCTGTAAAAATAGCTTGGATTTATGATGGGCGTTGCTGACTCCCCAGGATCTTGCCCGGCACTTGCTCTCTCTCTCTGTTTGTTTGTTATCTTCCTCCTATCATCTTCAGTTCCAGTTTGGTTGACAGCTTAGAGAACAAACAGCATGGCAGTTCCCATGGGTTTATTGTCTTATCCTTCCTTTCAGCTTTAGAGTGAATTAGGAAAAGTTTAATCCACTTGCACTGTTTTATGTTTACATGTTTGATGACAAACAGCCTTATGTTTATAAGTGACAGTTTTCCTACTACGTACCTGCATGTCATAAGCATTTGAATTAAAATTACCATATTAAAATCAAACCTGATGTTTTTTAATTTTTATTTGGTGTGCGTTGGAAGAGGGGTAGTCTTATATGGCGAGTATAGCCCAAACCCTATATTTTAACAGGAAAAGTAGGGGGTCGTCTTGGGCTCCCAGTCGTCTTATACGCCGGAAAATACGGTACTTTTGTACAGCAAAATTAATCGGAAGTTCTAATTTGTGGTTATGGTTTAGAAGTGATTTTTTCAGGTTGGATACAGACAGCCTAATTATTATGATCATCAGTAACTTAATGATTCAGTTCAGTTTGCCATTTGCAATGGCAGTCTCAAATAGGAAAGGACTAGCAGCTGTTAAACTTTCATGCACATTTGATAGAACATGCCAGTAGTTGTGCACATTTCAAAGGGGCCTCTGGCAGCCGGGAATCTTTTTTCAAAGGAGGTACACATCTGAAAAAAATTGTCAAGGGAAGAGACCGGGTGCCACGTCCTTTAGATAATTAGTTGTAATGAAAACGTCATATACTAAGTGCCCCACCTCCAACACTTTAAAGTATTAAATGATCTCGACTCAAAGGTTACTGCTAGACCTACCACTCTAGAGATTGGACAACTTCAGCAGTAGAGAGGGTCACAACCCAACATTTACTTCAAAGCTGGCAGTGCTACCAATGTCCTCTGTATAGGTTTATGCCTCTAGATGCTCTGTATTCACCAGTGAACAAAAGGTTAAGTGGGTCTGGATGAGAAACTGTTCTTTCAACAGCAACATGTGGAAGTTCTGAACTTAGACAGAACCAGAAATTGGTCTTGTTTGTTATTCAGTAGTAAAATACAGCGTAGGCAATGCAAAGACCACTTTTATCCTATGGCATCATAAATGTTTTGTTAACGTACCATTGATAAGAAGTAAACCCAGAAATGCTTGATGATGACTGAGCTTAGCTTTGTCACAAAATGTCTAGGGTTCTATTTAATACATTTTTGGAATGTATATGACATCCTAGGAAGTACCACCGTTTTGATCAGCAGCCTGTGACTAATAATTGATTATGAAGATTTGTGCAGAGATTTACCTCCAGGTTCTCTGACGTTTTCTAATAATTACTAGACTGCAGGATACTGACCCTTGTTGACCAGTATTGAAACAAGTGACTATCTCAAATCACTATTTCCTCAGTTAGGCCAGCAGATGGGTTTAAGACCAGTAGTTGAGATTTGTCCCATGTCATACACCAATCATGTGGAAATATTTAACTCTGTATGAGGCAAGTGAAGTTTGGAAGTGCTTGAAGTACAGCTCTGGGCCAGCATATATCATTATTATATTGTTCCTTCATTGAGAGTAGCTTCTGTGTGTCAAGAAGCCAAGGGCCTCAATACCTGTGGGAAAAAGCAAAGAGTCAGTTGGGTACTCCTTGCCTGGTAAACCTTCAAGGGGGTGTCTCATCAATACAAATGTGGCTAGTTTATTTGGACACAAAATAATTCAGCATTTAGCTACACTTCTAACCATAGAGCCCTACTCTTCTAACCATACTTCTTTATTTTGCAAAGCACAATCCAAGTGAAATAGATTAGTAAAATAGTCTGTCATAGCTTTTTGTGCACTACTTTGGCTGTATACGTTTTATACATTGAGCCTGCTGCAAAGAAAATATGTTGTATCCATGAAATAAAGTATAGCTAATGTTTGATGTTACCCTATTTAGCAGAATCTGTTGTATCCACTTTTAGAATGATGGCATCTGGGCTTTCGCTGTCTAGATTGAACTGAATGACTGGCAGGTTGTATACGGATTCAGCAACATTGTCCAACCCCAGTGTGCTATTGATCTGCCAGCTCTTGAATACATGATGCATTCATTTAAAACTGTCTAATAATGCGTGTTGTCGCTATATAAAACTCAAAACTAACCTGTTTAATGAACCATGCAACATGTATTTGGTAATGTTCCTTTGTTACTCGTTCATGAGTGCAGCCGGAATCTTATTGAAAGGCGCTTATCAAGACTTTGTGAGGTAATCAGGTTATGCGTTAACATCACATTGACTTCAGAGCCATTTCACATGACACCTTCTGTATTGTGAGAAGTCATGTAAGGTGGGCTGGACGTTTTATTGGTACTGAAAAAAAATCCTGTTTCTTTCATGAGTGGCCCTAAACAAAGCACAAACACAACCCCCTTTACTCAGAGGGCTTTTTAAAAAAATTTAGATAGAAAGTTTACACAGTTGAGTCATAGCATGGCACTATCATTTTCATTTTCCAGCTTTCAGAATCAAGTCTCAATTTCTATACATCAAGAGGTGTGTGTTGTTACGGCATCAACTAAATGAAGGGTGTACCACAGGTAGGGATTTGGAGGTGAGAAGGTGATAGGGGAGATCCTCTAGGATGGTCCTAAGATGTTGCTTGATGAACAGCCCTATAGGAACAGTTTACGTGTACTCTAGCACATATGTTCTTACAGCTGTTATTCTAGCATTATTAATTCTAGATAATCTCTTAGAATCCACATTTTTTCATAAAGTGAAATCATTTCTTTCTTTGCGCAGTCACGTTTCAATTGTATTCGAGTACAGCGGTCTTCCAAGATGTAAACTTTCTTTATGTTCTCTTAAATTACACATGAGTAGTTGGTCTAATCCACCATCGGACGAGTCTCTTGAATGCCTTATTCATTCATAATCTAGTATCCTGGATCACGGTTGCTGTCAAGCATCGTGACTTTTTTTTATCTTCTGTGCAGGCATTGATACATGGAGAGAAATATTAACCTTGCCCCTTCAAGGTTTCCAGAACCTGCAGTATCCCAGAATGCCTTGCAGGGTTCGTTACCTAGAGCCCTTTTCCCCTGCATGGTATAAACATCAGTGAATGCACTGCTGCCTATATAGACTTCAGTTTGATTTATGATGCAGCTTTGAAAAATATTTATTTCTTCACTCAGTGTGTTCGAAGTTAGCCACTATTGTCTTGCATATCCTTGTGAAGGTAAGGTTTTTCCTACTTGTTTCTTATCTTGGTGGTTGTTGTTTAATCCTTTCACTCAATATAACAGTTGCCTTTTGGTGCTCACTTGAATTTAATTTAATTTGAGTGTGTTAGACAACTTTAGGTAGGTAAAAGCTGGCAGTAGCCTCTTCCGGAACGTTCTCCAGTTTAGCCATTTTATCGGCAAGGAGCCTTGCAGATGTGTTTCAACATTGTGCAAGCAAAACTTCTTGCAGCTTTTCTCAGGCTGGCACAGTTGAGAGACACTCTCCCATATAAGATGGACTCCATGTGATAAGACATATGTTGGGTTTGCACTTTCTGGAATCATTAACATTAAGGCAATAACAATATAAATGGTGGGATAACATGTTGAGCTCCTTCTGCTCCCTCTTTGGAACTCCTTATCTAAATCCTTTGAAAGGCTTCAGAGTAAGGGGCTGTTTTTCTCTGTGCTTCGCGCTTCAATTCTTGGAAACCAGGCCTCACTCTCTTAAATATACATGTCAGTATATTTCTTAAGCTAATATTTGACACTAAATGATTCTGAGAAACGATGTTATCTACATTTAGGTGATACTTAAAGATCTGTAAAAATGTAACTTACCATGATCCACCACTTAAGAATTGATGGCACGTCCATTAACCTCTGAAAATGCAGATAGGGTCCAAGCATTCATGTTAAATTGTAACGTATTCTAGGTCATTCTAATCCATGGTTAGTCATTGCTTTATGAAGACCATTCTTGCTAAATGTTGGTAATCATCAGTGTTCCAATGAAGTCACATTCCCCTTGCGGATAGAATCCAAAGTATGTCCAAATTTAGTAGTAAATTGGTGCAAGGGCCCCACAAGCCCTCGACTCAGTAGAAACAATTTGAGTGGCTGGGATCCTAATAGTCACACTTCCTATTAAACCATGTGTGGGGAAGTATGAATACATACTGTTGTCCAAATACGTAATGGTGATCTCTTGGCCACTCGCAGGGTGTAGAAAGATGGCAAGCCCAGAGAGCTTGCCATACATCAGTAACATACAAGTTGATACCGATCACCCTTGTATAGTAGTAACAAATATAAAGTCCACAAAGTGTTGTTCAGCAAAAGAAAATTGGTCACATTTACTCGATTCAAGGTATCCATCTAATCCATTATGCTAATAATAATTACAGCATCAGGCAGCTGGCATGTATTTTGTCCATGGTGAATTTTTTAAGGCTGCAAGTGTATGAGATTTATACAAACCCAGGTTATAATCATAAATGGCAAAATACGATTATATAAGATTTAACAGAAAACAAAAGCTTGAAGAGAGGCAGGATGCTCCAGAAAAAAACAAGAAGAGACACCACAGTGATCCATGAACAAGTGCTGCTAAAAAAAAAACGTGTCAGATGATGCCCACTCGTGAAGGTGATTTAAAATAGAACTCAAGTTGTTCTGATAGACTTGAATCTCAAACGCATGCCATGCTGAATGTAGAACTGGCGAGTGATGGAAGACACAAGTGATAAATTATAGTTGCTGATAGAAAATGGGAAACATTCCTATTGAAAATAGATATGATTATAACTTAGGTGTGTATAAATATCATACATTTGGAGCCCTAACTCAGTACTTCGCCAACCATGGTCTTCTTGCAATGATGGTGTCCCTATACCTTTCTTATAATTCCACACCCAACTGCCCCTGAGTCTGGGGTTAACATAAATACCAAGTTGCGTTTTCAACTTCTACTGCTTCATCTTTGGAATGGCTTCAAAATATGGGATTCACTCATTCAGTTTCAGTTCTTCCTCAGGGTTGTAGGAAGTATTGGATTTGAGAGGGTGATGACATGAGACCACATCCTGTAGATTTGAATGTTCAGTGCTACAGCCCTGGGCTGTTGAGGCAGAGAGTTTTATAGCTCAGGCTAACATCCCTTATCCTCATCACAAAAGAAGAAAATTCTTGCTGTCTCATTCACATTATCTTCACTTTTCGCAGTAGTTCAGGAGGCATGCATATTTACTAAAATCATTTATCCTAGGGAAGATAAAGAAATTCCAAAAAGTGTAATTGAAAACCTGTGGGAACATAGCAGAGTCTTGCCTGGGATGCGTATGGCGGCTTGCTAGAAAGGCTCCCCTGACCCCAGCAGCAAATGGCCAGTAAGGGCCCACAGAGTAGCATAGGCTAAGTCATTCCTCGGTCTGCTGACCATGAACACTACCGAGCACCATTCAATGCAGCTAAATAATTTGGCAGCAAACTGGAGACCCTGGGCCAAACAAACTCTTGACCCCAGGGGGCGTTACTGCTGGCAGTGCTGCTGGAAACCCAAACATTGGCAGCAGTGTGGAAGGAACAGAGTTCTGGTGCTGCCTGAGATGCATACCACCTCCTGTCAAGCCTCCTTCCCATCTGGTGAATACAGTTATTAGCTTTCTGGTACCAATTGGAGGTGAGCAGCAACTGGCGGGAACAGCATCTGTGACCTAGGCAGAAATGAGACATCCTGCCTTTTTAAAGAGGATGAGGGCTATTTCCTCCTGCAATTCCTGGATGTCATTTTTAAATTGGGCTTGGCCCATAATGATGACCTCATTAAGAGCATACTAAAGTATACGAAAAAGTGATAGATGGAATGCTTGAATTAATCTTTTTTTTTTTTGCCCTCATTCACTTTGATAACCAGAAGCAGGGCAAGCTCCTCGAAACATTGAGGGAACCCTTTTAACTTGTATCTGATGTCCGTGAGGAGCCTCCTGTCTGGAGTGATCTGATTCTCTGATGAGTCCAGACTGTACAGCCCGACTTCAGGACATACCTCAAGACCAACGGTTAGTGTAATCATAGGACAGTCCCAAATAGGTGCTTATATATATTGCCTTTCTAGCCAGTTTATTAATGGGCACCACATTTTATATTTTCCATTCACCTCCTTCATATCAGGTTTTAAATTATAAATGGAAGAATCTTTCCACTCCAGAAACATAGGGGGAGGAGCTAATCCATTTTTTTTTACAAATATCTCTCCTGGCTAATAATATCATGTAAAAAAGCAGTTCAGCACCGTCTATATTTAACTTAGTTTGATCCTGCAGGCTTCCAAAAATAACTAGGGGGAACTTACCTGACAGTTTATAGAGAGAATTTCACTTACTGCTTTGCAGATCTCTGTTCAAAATATGCTGAGCTGGGACACTTCAAGAACATATGTAAATTGTTGGCATAATCCAGAACCCATTTCTTGCAGCTAACCAAGTTAGCCGGCGTCAATTTTGATAGCTTGTCTGGAGTCCAGAAGGCCCTATGGATGGAAAACAAGTGGTTTCTCCTTAAGCAGACAGGTTTAACTGTAGCATACAAGATAGTAGTAGATACTTGCCTTAAATCTTTTATCTGTATTCCAGGCAAGTGTTCTCCCTAAATTTCTTCTGGCAGAGTGAACTCTCCATTTGTGATGTCCATCATCAACCAATACCATCTATTGAATTCCCCATATTTGCTTAACTTAATTCTTGGGCCAATGTGTTTTTTTTTTTTTTTGTGTGAAACATGCCACCTTAGTTTGGACCCAGCCATTTGGAAATCAGTTTTGACCCTACTCCAGTGAGAACAGCCCATCCCAAACTGCCAGACTGGTTCTTCCCTGAGCCAGAACACAAGCAACCCAGGACTGGTTTTGCCCTAGTTGGATTTTATCAGCCAGGTAAATTTTGGTTCCAGTGACCATGTGCACAGGACCCACATCTGTGTATTCCTGTCCCATTTAGGGTGACACACTAAAGTATACAAAGAAGTGATGGATGGGTGAATGGATGGATGGATTGCTTTAATTGAACTCAGCCACTTGTAGTTACTCAAAGTTGCGTCCCAGTCCATTGTTTTATTTGCACCTCAGTTGAGACCCAGCCATCTGTAAACTAGTATTGACCCTATTCCAGCACTCCAGCTTGAACTGCCTGGCCGTGTCCTCTCTGAATTACAATATAAGCAACCCAGGAACTTTTTGCTTGGTTCAGATGGCACAGTGTGCAGTTCGGGCTTCAAAATCTGGAAGCACTAAAGTTCTACTTGGAGGAGACTGGAAATCATGCAGTCCTAGATAACACAGGCCTCCCTGGAAATTGCTTGCAACAAGGACAGGATGGCGCTTTTAGATTTATTGAATGACAACTTTCTTCTGGACCAGTAATGCCTTACACATCCGAGAAACTAAGACAGCAACTTCTACTCTCATCCCCATTCTAAAAAGGTAAGAATGTATTTATGTATTTAATTATCATTTTGTGATCCCTGACACTCAATCTTTTTGTGACATAGTTGGCAGTGTTATTTCGGATCACTCTCTTATTTTTTTTGGAACTGGATCTAAGGATCATGCAACCACTAAGGGTGCCCTAGAGAATGTTAGTCTGGAAATTTAAAGATCCCACAGCTAAGCGGATAACTAACGAGGACATGGTAGAATCGCCACAAATTGTGTGGCCGGCATGCAAAGCCTACATGAGAATCCAAATAATGGGAATTCATCCCTCCAACAAAATAAATGTATTCAGAGCACATATCTGGTCGAGTAGCATATTAAACCGCTAACTGAAAATTATCGCCATAACCCCACAGAAGCCAACATTGAGCAACTCACACAAGCCAAAATGGATCTTAATTCCATGTTCATGCTGGCAGAGGAAGCCCTTAGACAAACAAAACATGACCATTACGCATTCAGTAAAAAGGCAAGCAGGTAATTAGCTGAGACTTTGAAACCAGATTAAGCCTATCACTATATACCTGTAATAAAATCGCAAAGGGGTCTGGTCACTCATCTGGTGCAGTTAACAGAAGAATTTGCCACGTCCTACAAAGCCCTGTACTATTCAATTATAGAAAGGGAACTAATTTCAGATGAGAAATCCTTCTTTGAGAATCTACCTCTTCCCCGTCTAACAGAGGAACCAGCTACTGAGATGGAGCAAGATATATTAGTGGATGAAATAGCCAATGCCATCAGAAACATGCCCACTCACTGGAGAGGGCTGGCTGAGGGTGATGGCTTTGCAATAGGGCACTATATAATAAATGCATGGATCCTGGTCCCCTTACTTGGTAAGTATACACAGACAAGAAGGACACAGCTTCTCTCCATCCAGAATTTAATTAATCCTCCATTTTTGTTTCTCGCAGCCTGACAAGAACTTTCAGCTCTATGGTAGTTATAGAACAATTTTGTCAATAAACACAAACATTGCCTAAAATCCTGGTCACTCGGCTTAAATATTGGATCCCAGCCCTGATCCACAGATCTCATGTTGACTTTGTCCTAAAGAGGTAATCTGCTAACCATATGAGATTTATATAATTTGGAAGGCAAACACAGATAAGTAGAGGATGTCTGTGTTAACTCTTGATGCCGAAAAAGTGTTAGACCAGATTGAATAACCATACTGCAAAGAGAATGCTTTAAAGGTGGCTTTGTACAACTGATCAGGCTCTTATGTCACGTTCCCATAGCCTCAATTAACTATAGAGGCATGGCTTGAAATTATCAGATCAATTTGCCATCTCCAGAGGAACACTGCAGGGATGACCCTCTCTCCCCTCCTTTTCCTGCTAGTGCTGGAGCCACTAACTATCAGAATAAAAACATCTGCTCAGATCACAGGATGTGTCAGCAACTGGGTAAATAAAACTACTTCTGTATGCTGACGACACACTAATGCTGCAGGCGAACATGGAAACCTCCTTTCCTGCCCTCTTATCTCTGATCACCAAGTTAGGGAGTTTGTCAGTTTACAAGATAAATCACCCCACTTTACCAAATCATTATCATTCTTTCAATTCTCATGGTCCACTACCAGTACTAAATACTGGTGGATCATAATTGATAACGACTTGTTTAGTGCAGGCAGGAAAAATATGGATCTCTTTCTGGAAAGACCGGTGAAGACTTTGTGAGATGATCCTACCTAAGTCTATCATTATGGGGCTGAACACAAACCATAAACATGGTGACTGCGCCCCACTTCAATTATTTACTAGGGATGATTCCAAAAGGTCTCCCCAAACATATGATTTTTAAACTGAACAAAATGACAGAGGACTGCATTCAGGACAGTCAAAAACCTTGCCTCCGGATAAATAAGAGACAGATGTACAGACCTTCTTTTGGGTCGCAAACGATCTAATTTGCAGAATCAGGCCGTTTGTGGCTGAAAAAAAACATTTTGGTATGGACAAAGACCTTGTTTGGGATTCGGTAACCTATTACTGAATCACAAATAATGTTTGAGATTCTGTATTAGGAAGGGGTGGGCTTAGGACATCCCTTCCTAATACCAAATCGCACTGGTATGTGTGAATGTTTTGTGACCGAAATTCGGTCGCAAAACATTCACATTTTGCTGCCTACTTCAAGTAGGTGTTAACCCATCCGCAAATGAGAAGGGGTCCCCAAGGCACCTCTTCCCCTTTTAGTATGGATGTAAAAATATTTTTTATGAGCAGGGAGTGGTGCCACGGACCACCACCTACTCTTAAAAAATGAAAAGAAAACTTTGCATTTTTCTTTTGGAAACGCATCCCATATTCCTTTAAGGAAAACGGGTTGCATTAAAAACAAAAAACAATTGCTTTATTGAAAAGCAATCACAGACATGTTGGTCCAGCAGACCTCCATCCCTGTGATGTTTGCCGTTCTCAGTGGGTTGCAAACTGAGGCTTACCTATGAATATTAATGAGGTAGGTCTATTTGTGGCCCACCGGGACTCAAAAAAGTGCTAAAAACACTTCAGTACATATGTGTTTGGGTTTACCAAATAGTGAATTGCAAAATTTGCTATTTTATAATTGCAAACATTAACTTTTGTACATCTCGCTCTGCATTTCAAGCAGACACAGCCTCAGGAGGCTTACTACTGCCGGATATGTCTCTCTACTACAGGGTGCACTAAGACTCTCAAGGGTGAGTAGTGCGCTTTACAAATTCCTGATTGATTGATTGAATTAGCTAGCGCACTTGGCTTATCTTTTCTGATCTGATTTAGAGAAACTGGATTGGGGGTCCATTCAATAACAGCTCATTGGGGGACTGATCAACTGTGGGTTGCTGTTCAGAGCCACAGCATCTGATGAAGGAAAAGCAAACCCACTTACCAAAGCAAGATCACAAACACAGGAACCAGCACACAAACAGGTGTATGTCTAGCAATAGTTATCTGAGCATGCTCCAGTTTAGAACAATCAAGTTATTCAAATAAACAGTTATATGTTTCACCGGGTTGCATAGTCTGATTGCAGCATGAACACAATAGACCAACTACTACAGGACACATAACTAAAACCATTCATGACGCTGCCAGAAGAATTTCAGTCGGGCACACAACAGCAGTGGAGATACTTTCAACCAAAGCACTGCCTAACTCAAGTGATTTGACTAATCCAATGCCCCCTTCCACAATCGGGGCCACAATTACCTGGGCCGATTGAGGACATCATTATTGGTACCGATTATGTAGACTTTCCCAAATTGTTAACAAAAGCAAGCCAGGTGTGGGACTCAGTCGGGACCCCAAGGTACCCCTAACTAGACAAGAGAAAAGGGTACAACAACGACAATACAGGAACATCAGCGAGACCCAACCTAAAAACGATACAGCAGTAGCGAGCAGGGTGTGTACAGTGGCCAGGGACTTTCGACAGAGTCAACGAGATGACCCCTCCCTAAGACATGCGTGGCAACAAGCTATGAACCTCGAGGAACAGGCGGTAGTCCCAAATTTTGTATCCAAAACCACCTCCTATATAGAATACCAAGGTGTAACCGAGGGGCGACCTAAACAACTGATCATACCCAGAAGCCACAGACAGCAGGTATTACAACTAGCTCACGGGGACAATGGAGAGGGACATCTCGGGAGGGAGAAACCTGAGGAGGCGATACTCCGGTGCTTCTATTGGCCAGGAGTGTATGGTGATATACGTAGGCATTGCTCCGAATGTCCCAAATGTCAATTGTTTAATCCGGCTACACACCCACCCGTACCACTCCAGCCCTTACCTGTCATAGAGACCCCGTTCTCACGGGTAGGCATGGACATTATAGGCCCACTCTCCATCCAATAGGGGACGACAATACGTCCTGGTGCTCTTGGATTACGCCACCCGTTATCCCGAAGCAATACCACTCCCTATTATGCACACAAAAGTAGTCGCCCAAGCAATGATCGATTTCTTTTCCAGGGTCGGTTTTCCCAAAGAAATATTAACAGACCAGGGGACCACTTTTATGTCTAGGCTCATGGCTGAAGTGAGCAAAACACTAGGGATAAAACAGATCAGAACATCAGTATACCACCCTCAAACCGACGGACTTGTAGAAAGATATAATAGGACAATCAAATCCCTCCTCCGGAAAAGCATCACAGAGGGGGGTAGAGACTGGGAAAATAAATTACCCCTTGTGTTGTACGCACGTTCAATCATCACTAGGATATAGCCCCTTCGAGTTGTTATTTGGGCGGCCGCCTAGAACTCTCCTCGAAATGCTGGCGGAGCAATGGTAGGAGACCGACAGCGAAGAGAAAGAACTGACGTATACTTGGGAATTGAGGGATACCCTTCATACGGTATGGGAAGAAGCCCACAGTACTTTACGGGAGGCACAAGAGAAACAAAAGAAATGCTACAACGCCAAAAGTGGATTTCGTATCCTAAAGATAGGGGACAAGGCCCTAATACTCCTCCCTACTTGTGACAATAAATTATTAGCCCGGTGGCAAGGTCCCTAAGAAGTGATTGGGCAAGTAAACCCCACTACATATAGATTAGCTATTCCCCGCGGCCTCGGTAGGTAACAGATATATCATATCAACTTATTAAAGAAATGGCAAGAACCTGTAGAGGTGCACCCGGTCCAGTTTATCACTAATGTGGTCCCTGACGCAATCCCTTATCCATCTTTTCCTACGCAGTTCCCCGTTATGGATCCCCTACCACACACAAATCCTACCCTTACCGAAACCCACTGTGAACAACTGAACCAGGTATTGGAGAAATATAGAGACGTGTTTTCAAAACGACCGGGACATACGCAGTTAGTGGAACACCCGATACATACCAAGAGTGAGGAAATATCCCGCCAGCGCCCATACCGGGATCCAGAAGCGAGAAAAAAAAAATCTGTAGAGCAAGAAGTCCGTACGATGTTGGAGGCTGGTATTATAGAGCCATCTACGAGTCCCTGGTGTTCCCCAGTGGTGTTGGTGCCCAAGCCAGACGGGAGTACTCGATTCTGCATAGACGCATTGATGAGCTCTTAGAAGGATTAGGGCAAGCAAAATATATGTTCACACTTGATCTCACAAAGGGGTATTGGCAAATTCCGCTGAGAAAAGAGAACAAAGAGAAAACAGCCTTCGCAGCCCCATCAGGCCTCTATCAGTTCACAGTTCTCCCTTTTGGGCTCCATGGGGCCCCTGCCACATTCCAACGTCATATGGATAGGGTTTTACGGCCCCATCAGCAATACGCCGCCGCCTATCTGGATGACATAGTTATCTTTAGTAACACCTGGAAGGACCATCTCGAACAGGTGAGGAAAGTATTACAGGCGTTGAGGGATGCATATTTAACTGCTAACCCAGAAAAATTTAAATTGGGGTTTCATGAAATCCAATATCTAGGATATATCTTAGGGGAGGGAAAGGTCCGACCCCAGATCGAGAAAGTAGAGGCCGTCCAATGGATACCCATACCTAGCACAAAGAAAGAAGTCAGAGCTTTTCTCGGATTAGTGGGGTATTACAGGCGATTAATTCCCCAGTTCTCTACAATAGCAGAACCCCTCACCAACCTGCTCAAGAATTCGTGTCCCAATAAATTTACCTCCATTTCAAATGCTTTACGAGGTAGTTTTGAGAAACTGAAAGAGGTATTGACTACGAATCCAGTGTTGTGTTGTCCGAACTTCCATGTGCCTTTCATATTGCAAACGGATGCCTCTGACATAGGGCTTGGGGCAGTTTTGTCACAGCAACAGCTCAATGGGTCTCTCCACCCAGTACTTTATATTAGTCGGAAGCTCCTTCCACGGGAGGTCCACTACCCCACAATTGAGAAGGAGTGTCTGGCCATTAAGTGGGCGGTGGAATCCTTGCATAATTGCGCTTATGGGTCGGCAGTTTACCCTTCTCACGGATCATGCACCCCTTACTTGGCTTGCTCGCAACAAAGACTCCAATCTCCGTGTCTTGAGATGGTTTCTTTCATTACAGCCCTTCTCCTTCCAGGTCCTCCATTCGCCTGGCCGCCTCATACAGAATGTTGATTTCTTCTCCAGCTACCCATCATCAGAGCATCATCGGCTGCCGCTCTCTAGGGGGGGTGTTTGTGATGGGCCGGGCTGGACCGACCCACACACCGCACCGACTTGTTCTGTCGTTGCCGCTAGTAAACTGGATGCGCCTTCTACTTTTTCCAATCACGACCTCCAAGAGCTGTCCCGACGGCAACCCAGGTGTTTAAAGAGACTGCTGATTCTTCCTGGGTTGTTGGCGTCCGGGAGTGTTGCAGAGGATTGGAAGACGGCCGACAGAGAGAAGAAGGAAGGCGAGGACGACGGGGAATCCAGAGCCGTATCCAGCGGCTCCTCGAGCTGGGCGGAAGCAACCGCACCATCAGCTGGTTACAGCCAAGAGGAAAACACCAAGAAGCCGGTGGTCCCATCCAGGGACGAAGGAACCAGCCTCCGGGAAGCAGGAGAAGCGTGGCAGACACAGGTGCATGGGGTTTTCTGGGGTAGGGCTAGGGAGGACGGGAGGAGATGTAAACAAAAAGGTGAAGGGCACATGTACACCGATACTGCACGAGGGAAGGTAAATGGGGGGAGAGAGAGAGAGAGAGAGAGAGTAAAGGACCAGAGGGAAAGTAAAGAAGCTCAAAAGACGGAACAACAGTGTAGACGGGTCCCGGAGGACCCAGCACACTCACCTCGAGTCCGCCATCTTTCGGCTGAATCCACGGAAACGACGCGGCGTTCCCCTGGCAACGGGGAGACGCCACGTCGTCACAGCATCAACGACTTCCGGTTTCGCGGACTAAAGAAGGAGGCAGATCCGGAAAGGGCGCGCGCGTCGGAGCACCAGGGAGGAGAAGAGTGGAGAGCGACGGGAGTGCGTGGCGGAGAGGAAACGAGCGGAAAGGAAATCCCAACCGGAGAGAGGAGGACAAACCTGTTACCCACCCCGGCGAGGAACCAGGAAGAAGCACCCAGAGGAAACACCGAAGCGCGAGAGCTGGAAAAGGAAGAAACACCGGAGAAACGAGAAAGCCGCCACGACCCAGGAGGGTCGTGGCTTGACAAGGTACGGTCCCTCCTAGGGACGGGAGGATCAAGGGGGAAGTCGGATTCGGGGAAAGGCACCAGGGAAGTGGGAGGAAGGACGGGGAGGGT
This sequence comes from Pleurodeles waltl, assembly GCF_031143425.1. Classification (NCBI taxonomy): domain Eukaryota; kingdom Metazoa; phylum Chordata; class Amphibia; order Caudata; family Salamandridae; genus Pleurodeles; species Pleurodeles waltl. The sequence continues at coordinate 477,720,289 of NC_090449.1, read as the reverse complement.
GAATGAGAGACAAGGGGAAGGGGCAAGAAGGGAAATAGGCACAGTATGGACACCCGCAACCCTAAAACCCAACCCTGATCACCCCTTCACGATCTTGCCCGCATGTTGCCTTAAACCCTCACGAGCACCGTACCCCACCCAGTATCCCAGAAGTACTTACCGACTCTTTTTCTATTTCTTTCATTTCGGCCGGGGTCCGAGAGAGACGTCCATCCTCCATAGACCAAAGGCGACCGGGAAAACGAGGAAAACCTAGGAGAAAAGAAAGAAGTTAAGGAAAAACAGGAACCCCAGAGACTTAGACCCTTAACGCTACCGTTAAAAGAAATAGCCTGTGACTAAACTGAGAATAAAGTTTAAAAACGTAAAATACCCCATTCTTTTGACTCTATTTGATCCGCTCGTAACACAGCCCACCACAAACAGGAAAGAAAGAAACAAAAGAGACATAGAAAAGCAAGGAGAAAGTACATGTACAAAAGGAAAGGGAACAAAGAAACGAGAACAACAGTCAGTCAATAGGACAACGAAATAGTGAACCTAAAGAAGGAAAAGTAAGGACAGAGAAGAGAGCACGAAAACTCCTCTCCTGGGAAGGGAAAAGGAAAACGGAGGTAGGGCGAACAGACAACCACAGGAAAGGACAGGAGGCACAAATACCAAGAGACAACAGAGTGTGACTCAGGGAAAGACAGTGGCAGGAAGAGATAGGAAAGGGAAAACACGAAACACTTACCTGGTGTATTCTTCTTCTTTCCACATGTGCTTCCCGAGAGACCTGGAGGAAAAGGAAAGAAGAAGACGAAGTTCATAAAGACCACCAGAAGAGAAGTCACGGAGAGCACGGATACACCAAACAATACTCAACCAACCCTCACAAACTGTACTACACAGACAATAAAAAGACCAATTACGTATAGCTTTGACGAGTAATGAGTGATCATTGGCGTCCATCCTGTAAAACTGCTGCATGCCTATAAGAACTATTTTGTATGCTCCATTAATAAATAAGCACAAGAAATGTCTCTGCTTCATAATAGGGAATTGTCTATGCCAATTGAAATTCATAATATTCTACTTGTAGTCAGTCTGTGGAGCAGTTTCCAGGGGTGACTTTTTGAAAAAGCTTGGACCCTGAGTTTGAGTGCAGTGGTAAATGTAGATCCCTGCTCCAACACAAATGTGTGCAGGGATCCAAATTTAGCACTATTCCCCTAAAGATTTTTAACTAAGTAGTACCTGGAAACAGTTTGTTTGCTGTGGGATGCTTGGTAAAAAAAGGCAAAACATGGGGAGTTCAGTGCAAAAAATACCAAATGTGCATGTTATGTCTCATTTTAAGTTGGAGAACTTGGAATAGGAGCTATTTCCCACAACTTGTAAATTACTCATGCTGGGTATTTGAATTTAGCAGGTTTGTAAATTTACCAGCCTCTTCTGTACGTCTAAAAATCAGTACCTATCCCTCCAAATGTTTAACGCCCAATTCCAAGTGGGTACCCTTATACTTAACAGGTTAGGTATTTTTTCTGAGTATCCTCCCATTATGCTCGGAAGAAAGTACTTTCCAAATTGAAAATATTCGTAGCAGAGATGATTCTGATACTTGCAACGTGATCATGCCAGTGATATTTTCTGGATATTATATGTAATGGACATTGTAATATGGCAGACGGGATATCTGTCACGTTTGTGTCACAGTAACCCATCCGTCAAACTCTACATCAGGCCTTTGGTCTTCTAACCAGGATAGAAAGCAGCACTCTGCACCCCAGCGTTTCAGCACTACCTGGCCCTGAATGTCTAAAGTATCAAGATTTGAAACTGCCTTTTGACGATACGCACATTTTTAACAATAGCAAACTATGTGCTACGTATCGTTTGCTTTTCAAATGGAAGAGATGTTGCTTATTATGTTTAGACTTTAGTTTGAGCCTCTGACGTAGCAGAATAAGTTTGAACACCCCTACCTCTTTTATGCATTCAAGCGTGGCTTACAGTTTTCCATTGCAAAAGGTGCTCTGTGTGCCTTTGCAGACCATGTAAAGTGCACTTCTCAGATATCTTTTGTTTACATATATGTGATTTCTATATCCTTAATGAAGAATAGACTCACAGGTTAGTGACGGTTCATACTACTGCGCTGTCTGGCGACATGAAGGAAGGTTGGAAACTGTGACAGTTCATAGTACTGTGCTGTCTGGTGGCACCTGGGAATGTTTCTCTCCACACAGCTAAAATCTATTGAGCAGAATCACGTGCGCACTCTATCCCATACCGCTTGTGGCACCACGTCTCAATTTGCACTAGAGGAGTGTGGGGGAGTGGTGTGTCACTACCCCTGAGTGAATATTAATTTTTCCTTTGGCACTCACACATATGTGCTTTTGTTTGGTGCTGATTGATTCAGTTACATTACCCATACTGCCATAATTAGGAATGTTAGATGCCCCCCATTACTTATGTCCTGATGAGACCTGTGTAACCTGGATAAATGTTGAAACTTCGTAGTCACTAATAATAAACAAGCAAGTAAAGGGGCTACCGACTATAGCTAATGGACTAACTTGAATTTATTTTTGATGGTTGTTTATTATGAATCACGCAAGTACTTTTGTATTTCACATCTGTTATTATGTTCTGTTTGGTTGTGATTTATTCACTCTGGGGACACTATGCACTGGTCTGCACTTTCCTAATTGACTGGCCTTGTTTTGGATTAATTGTGTTTACTTTGCTGAATCTGTTTGAAAATGAAAATGGTAAAATATATATGTTACTATATATGCAAAACTAAAGAGTGTGTGGTCCTAAATGTGGATGGTTGAAGAAATATTCACACCAAAGCATGGATTGCATGAGGTAATTCAGCCTCTTGAATGTATATCCTATTAAATTATACCTATGAGAGACATTGTTCTGCTCAAAACCTAGCAAACCAACAACTCTCCTCTCAGCAGCTAATTATTAATATTAATGCTGTAACGCACACATATGGTTAGAGTATACCCTTGAGCTCCCAATCTACCTTTGAGGATACCCACATATTATTTTTGTCTGTGTGCCAATATGGATGTATTGGTATTTTTATTGCGTGAACCTAGCTGTGAAGTGGCAGATAGTTGTTAATTGGAGGGAGGTTAAGTGATTGGCCCAGAACCACAAATCGGATTTAGTGCCGGGTCTAAGATTCATACCCAAGTTCCCAACTTCCAAAGGCAGCATCTAGAGCTGCTAGGCCACATCTCCACCTTGCCATTCCTGTAACATACTTTTAATAGAAGTTTAATTATATGAGGTAATAGTACAAACCTGTGATATTAAGCACATGGGAACATCAGTGGAAATGATTCAAATGGTGTAATAATGTGAAATGTTCATAATGTTCTTCATTTTATTTGAATGTATGAAGATGTTTGGTATTAACCAGGCAACCAGTTATTAAATGTGCCATGATTCATTTATTTATGTTTATTTTTGATCAACTATAGTAGATAGAATTGCTGTTATGGCAGCTCAGTTGTTCAAATAATGTACTTTGGTGAGGACCATTTTGAGAACAATCATGTTCGATGGCATATGTTGCTGCAGATACACATGTTTGGCACAGTCCGCTGCCTGGTGTTGGGCTTGGAGTATTACAAGTTGTTTTTCTTCGAAGAAGTCTTTTTGGTCACGGGACCGAAGGACTCCTCCCTCCTTGGCTCCATTGCGCATGGGCGTCGACTCCATGTTAGATTGTTTTTTTCCGCTGTCGGGTTCGGACGTATTCCTTTTCGCTCCGTGTTTCGGTTCGGAAAGTTAGTCAGAATCTCGGAAGAAAGCGTCGGTATTGTTCCGTTCGGTATCGGGATAGTTAGGTACATCGACACCGATCATCGGAAGACTTTGGGGTAGTTTCGATCCCCCATCGGGGCCTGGTCGGCCCGACCGCGTGCGACATCGAAGCCGATGGAACGGACCCCGTTTCGTTTCTGCCCAAAATGTCACAGTAAGTATCCTTATACAGATCAGCACTTGGTCTGTAACTTGTGCTTGTCCCCCGAGCACAAGGAGGATACCTGTGAAGCCTGTCGAGCCTTCCGGTCCAGAAAAACACTCCGGGACCGAAGAGCCAGGCGTCAACAAATGGCGTCCACGTCGACAAAACAACGTTTCGACGAGGAAGAGGAAACATTCTCGGTTCCGGAATCAGAATCCGGAGACTCCGACGTCGAACAACAGCAACAAACTGTGAGTAAGACGTCGAAAAGTAAATCCATCGACAAACCGAAAGCCCAGGGGACGCCACTGCCAACAGGCCATGGCTCGACCCATAAAACAGGCGACCCGTCGAAGGCGCCGAAAAAGGGCACGCCCATAGCGAAGACACCCGACTCCGGTCGAGGGACCGCCATGGAGCAACCTCGGAGCCGAGAAAGCGGCTCCGAGAGACAAAAACAAGATACCGGCACCGAAAAACATCGGCACCGAGAATCCATGCCGAAAGGAACAAAAATTCTGTCGGTGCCGAAACCGAAAAAAGATTCTCTCTCGGCGCCGAAAAATACCACACCTTCATCCTACTCAGCGGAACAAGGAATGAGTGGCCAAATGCACAAATTTGGACAAGAGCTCCAAAGTGTAGAATCGGACTACACACAAAAGAGACTGTACATCCAGCACGACACAGGGAAGATATCAACCCTTCCCCCAATCATGAGGAAAAGAAGGATCGGACTTCCAAAGGATGACGCACAACCACAAGCCAAAGTGGTTAAAAAAGTCACGCCTCCGCCCTCTCCACCACAGGCATCGCCGGCACAAACACCGCCACAAATGCACTCACCAGCGCAAACTACCATAAGTCATGACGATCAGGATCAAGACGCTTGGGACCTGTATGACACCCCAGTGCCGGACAATGATCCCGAGTCATACCCCACAAAGCCGTCACCGCCAGAGGACAGTACCTCATACTCGCAACTGGTGGCTAGGGCAGCAGAATTCCACAATGTCCAACTGCATTCCGATCCTATAGAGGATGATTTTTTATTTAACACCCTCTCGGCTACACACAGCCAATATCAATGTCTCCCAATGCTACCAGGGATGTTACGGCACGCAAAACAAATTTTTGAAGAGCCCGTAAAATCAAGAGCCATCACCCCAAGGGTGGATAAGAAATACAAACCACCACCCACAGACCCAGTGTTTATTACTTCGCAGTTACCACCTGACTCCGTGGTAGTAGGGGCAGCTCGCAAGAGAGCGAATTCACATACATCTGGCGACGCCCCACCTCCGGACAAAGAAAGCCGAAAATTTGATGTGGCAGGGAAAAGAGTAGCATCACAGGCAGCCAACCAGTGGCGCATCGCAAATTCACAAGCGCTGCTGGCCAGATATGACCGCGCACACTGGGACGAGATGCAACTTCTCGTAGACCATCTTCCCCAGGAATACCAAAAAAGGGCGCAGCAAATAGTGGAAGAGGGACAAACGATCTCAAACAATCAAATCCGCTCTTCACTAGACGCAGCCGATACTGCAGCAAGAACAGTCAACACTGCTGTCACCATAAGGAGACACGCTTGGCTACGCACTTCAGGCTTCAAACCTGAAATCCAGCAGGCTGTCCTTAATATGCCCTTCAACGAGAAACAACTTTTTGGCTCTGAAGTGGATACAGCCATTGAAAAACTTAAAAAGGACACAGACACGGCCAAGGCCATGGGCGCACTCTACTCCCTGCAGAGCAGAGGCTCTTTCAGAAAAACTCCATTTAGAGGGGGGTTTCGTGGCCAACCCACAGACACCACCAGCCAACAAACAAGAACCACACCATATCAGGGTTCCTTCCAAAGAGGAGGTTTCAGGGGATATCGGGGGGGTCAATTCCCAAGGAGTAGGGGAAGATTCCAGACTCCAAAAACACCTCCACCTAAACAGTGACTTTCAAGTCACGCAACCCCTTCACTCAACACCAGTGGGGGGAAGACTAAGCCAATTCTACCAATCTTGGCAACAGATTACAACAGACAATTGGGTATTAGCAATAATCCAACATGGCTATTGCGTAGAATTCCACAACTTCCCACCAAACATCCCCCCCAAAACACGCAAAATGTCACCACAACATTTAGAACTTTTAGGACTAGAAGTTCAAGCACTACTGCAAAAGGATGCAATAGAGTTAGTACCAGTACAACAAAAAAACACAGGAGTTTACTCCCTGTACTTTCTAATTCCAAAAAAAGACAAAACATTAAGACCAATATTAGATCTCAGGACACTAAATACCTACATCATATCGGACCATTTTCACATGGTCACACTACAAGACATCATTCCACTGCTCAAACAGCAAGATTACATGACCACATTAGACCTAAAGGATGCGTACTTTCATATACCAATACACCCTTCTCACAGAAAGTACCTACGGTTCGTATTCAAAGGAATACATTACCAATTCAAAGTGTTGCCATTCGGAATAACAACTGCACCAAGAGTGTTCACAAAATGTCTAGCAGTAGTAGCAGCACACATCAGGAGACAACAGATACATGTGTTCCCTTACCTAGACGATTGGCTAATCAAGACCAACACAGTAAAAAAATGCGCAAACGACACCACATTTGTCATACAAACCCTTCACAAACTGGGGTTTTCCATCAACTATACAAAATCACACCTAGAACCGTGTCAAACACAACAATATCTAGGAGCAACCATCAACACATCAAAAGGAATTGCCACTCCAAGTCCACAAAGAGTGCAGGCATTCCACAAGGTAATAAGTGCTATGTTTCCAAACCAAAAGATACAAGCAAAATTTGTGCTAAAACTTCTAGGCATGATGTCATCATGCATAGCCATTGTCCCAAACGCAAGACTACACATGCGACCCTTACAACAGTGTCTAGCATCACAATGGTCACAAGCACAGGGTCAACTTCAAAATCTGGTGTTGGTAGACCGCCAAACATACCTCTCGCTTCTATGGTGGAACAGCAAAAATTTAAACAAAGGGCGGACATTTCAGGACCCAGTGCCTCAATACGTTATAACAACAGATGCTTCCATGACAGGGTGGGGAGCACACCTCAATCACCACAGCATTCAAGGACAATGGGATATACATGAAACAAAATTTCATATCAATTACCTAGAACTGTTAGCAGTATTTCTAGCGTTAAAAGCCTTCCAACCCATAATAACACACAAATACATTCTTGTCAAAACAGACAACATGACAACAATGTATTATTTAAACAAACAAGGAGGAACACACTCAACACAATTGTGCCTCCTAACACAAAAAATTTGGCAGTGGGCGATTCACAACAACATTCGCCTAATAGCACAATTTATTCCAGGAATACAAAACCAACTAGCAGACAACCTTTCGCGACACCACCAACAAGTCCACGAATGGGAAATTCACCCCCAAGTTCTGAACAAGTACTTTCAAATTTGGGGAACACCCCAGATAGATTTGTTCGCAACAAAAGAAAACTCAAAATGCCAAAACTTCGCATCCAGGTACCCACACCGCGAATCACAAGGCAATGCTCTATGGATGAGTTGGTCAGGGATATTTGCGTACGCTTTTCCCCCTCTCCCTCTCCTTCCATATCTAGTAAACAAGTTGAGTCAAAACCAACTCAAACTCATACTGATAGCACCCACATGGGCAAGACAACCTTGGTATACAACTCTACTAGACCTTTCACTAGTACCGCATGTCAAACTACCCAACAGGCCAGATCTGTTAACACAACACAAACAACAGATCAGGCATCCAAACCCAGCATCATTGAATCTGGCAATTTGGCTCCTGAAATCCTAGAATTCGGACACTTAGACCTCACACAAGAATGCATGGAGGTCATAAAACAAGCTAGAAAACCTTCCACTAGACACTGCTATGCATCTAAGTGGAAAAGATTTGTTTACTACTGCCATGCCAATCAAATACAACCATTACATGCCTCTACTAAAGACATAGTAGGATACTTACTACATTTGCAAAAAGCAAATCTCGCTTTTTCATCTATAAAAATACACCTCGCAGCAATATCTGCTTACCTACAAACTACTCATTCATCGTCTCTATTTAGAATACCAGTTATTAAAGCATTCATAGAAGGGCTAAAAAGAATTATACCACCAAGAACACCACCAGTTCCTTCATGGAATCTTAACATCGTCTTAACAAGACTCATGGGTCCACCTTTCGAACCCATGCATTCCTGTGAAATGCAATATCTAACCTGGAAGGTCGCAATTCTCATTGCAATCACATCCCTCAGAAGAGTAAGTGAAATACAGGCATTTACCATACAAGAACCATTTATTCAAATACACAACAATAAAATAGTTCTAAGAACAAATCCAAAATTTCTGCCAAAAGTAATCTCACCATTCCATTTAAATCAAACAGTAGAATTGCCAGTGTTCTTCCCACAACCAAATTCTGTGGCTGAAAGGGCACTACATACATTAGACATCAAAAGAGCACTAATGTATTACATTGACAGAACAAAGCTAATCAGGAAAACAAAACAACTGTTCATAGCTTTTCAAAAACCACACATAGGAAATCCAATCTCTAAACAAGGCATTGCTAGATGGATAGTCAGATGCATTCAAACATGCTATCTTAAAGCCAAAAGAGAATTGCCTATTACACCAAAGGCACACTCAACCAGAAAGAAAGGTGCTACAATGGCCTTTCTAGGAAACATTCCTATGAGCGAAATATGTAAGGCTGCAACCTGGTCTACGCCTCATACGTTTACTAAACACTACTGTGTAGACGTACTAAATGCACAACAAGCTACAGTGGGCCAAGCTGTACTAAGAACATTATTCCAAACTACTTCAACTCCTACAGGCTAAACCACCGCTTTTAGGGGAGGTAACTGCTTTATAGTCTATGCCAAACGTGTATCTGCAGCAACATATGCCATCGAACTGAAAATGTCACTTACCCAGTGTACATCTGTTCGTGGCATTAGTCGCTGCAGATTCACATGTACCCTCCCACCTCCCCGGGAAGCCTGTAGCCGTTTAGAAGTAGATCATAAATCTTAAACATCTGAACATTTGTAAATAATTATTAGAAACTCTTAACGTACATACATATTCACTCCATTGCATGGGCACTATTTATACCAAACAACTCCATCCTCACCCTCTGCGGGGAAAACAATCTAACATGGAGTCGACGCCCATGCGCAATGGAGCCAAGGAGGGAGGAGTCCTTCGGTCCCGTGACCAAAAAGACTTCTTCGAAGAAAAACAACTTGTAATACTCCGAGCCCAACACCAGGCAGCGGACTGTGCCAAACATGTGAATCTGCAGCGACTAATGCCACGAACAGATGTACACTGGGTAAGTGACATTTTCATTATTGGGGATGACACGCTTAGGAGTGGGCTGCTAAATACAGTACCTAATCAGAGCTAGCAGAAAACGTCAAAAGCTGTCATATAGCTATTGGGATATGTCCACTGTCTTATAAAAAATATATGGGTTTACTGCTCAAGATAAGGAGCGCGTTGTAAAGTTTCTCCTGATTGCGAAATGCCTGCATGTTACTGGGGGTATCAATATTGAATATGCAAAGAGGTTGTTAGCCCATGATATTCTGTATCAGATATACACATAACCTGTCTTTGGTCCCCTTAATTTCCCAGATAGTTTTGTAATGATACGTCCATACTTGTTGATACACCAAGTTGGTGCAACCATGCAGTAGGGGGGGGCAGCCAAGCTGGAGGATCTTTTGGTTGCCTGTTGTTCATGTATATAGTGCTAATGTTTCTGCCAATCTCCCACTTCTTGTAAATGGTAATTATTTGGATAGTGTTTGAAAGCTTTAACCACATTTTGTGCACATTTATTTTATTTATTTTTGTGTATGTATCCTTAGAGGATTATGCTAGCTTCTTGTGTGGGAGGGAGATAATTATCCCCTCATGCTGATTATTTCTATTTATGTCTTGAATGGGTCACCCCTGCATACATTATTTCTTACTTGTAGAATTTCTTGAGATGCTTAGCTGTGTAATTTTATGCAAGACCCAGAGGCTAATATTATGCATATTTCTTTATTACCTCTATTCACAGCAGCTCCTTTAAAGAACATAGAACTTAGAATCCTAACACAATAAAACCATAGATCCCCCCCAGTCCTCAGGCTTCTTTTTTGCTGCTGCTCCAGCAGTTAAGTACTATGTGTGAGGTGTGAATATTGATGTTTTGACTGGCAACTTAGTGTGTTTTTTTCTCATATGACTGGACATCTGTAAGTGTTGTTGGTGTTTATGTTCATTGAATACAAATTCCTACAGAATTTGTTTTTAGTTCTTTTTAGCTAGTTATGTTTTATTGTGTCTGGTTTATGATATGGCCTGGTTTTATGAGAGATTCTTGCTATATCAGGGTTTTTACATTAATTGAATTTCTGCTATTTACCGTGTTTCGGTGTACCAGTTCGGACGATTGGTTGAAACTTGACCTTACGCTGGCAGTGTGATATGTGCGGTTCGCACTGATTGTGCCGTCTTAGGACTGTTGAGCTTGAGCAGGCCTATCTTCCATTAATGACAGTATCTTATGAAGGCTTTCCTCGCGCACAGCTGAGCGGGAATGGAATGTGTTTGTGGCTTTATTCTTCTCCTAATTCTCTCCAATTCTCGAATGTAGAAACAGTTTGAAGCCATGATGGCCTGTTTCAAAGCCACTTATGACGAAGAAAGATTTTGGTCTGTGGGTGAGACCGCCCAGAATGCTAAACAGGGGAAGGTGTCAGGAAAGAGAAAACACCTGGGTGAACAATTTCTACATTAAAAAAAAAAAAGGAAAACTGCATTGGCAGAGCATGGAAGTTGTATTTGCATGAAACAAGAATGTCCAGGACACACATGGTTGGCAACATAAAGGCCCAAACAGAGAAACTAAAAATACAATAAAAGTTTGTAAACACAAGTTAGTACATTGTGACAAATTTTCGGGTAGTGCCGAAGTTGAATTTAGTTGTTCTTCTGATTTTGAAACAGCTGAGTCAGGAAGTGATGAAGTGGTTACAATTAAGGAGACAACGGCAAAGGAAAAAGATAATTCTAAGGCTGTTTTTTTGTAGCTTGTGGAGGATTCAGTGTTTGATCCTTTCTTTATAAGGCATCCTCTTTCACCAAAGTGGTCGCCTTTAGAACATGTACAAAACTGTGTATGCTTGGATGAGAAAACAAATTTCGAAGGAGGTCAGGTTAAGAACACAATGCCCTACACTCTGTCAAGAGGATAAAGTTTTAGTGACACCTGAATTGGACCCTAAGATTTAGACTTTTATTAGATCCCAAATTGATAGATTTGGGGAATAATGAGGCAGGTCCTTCAGCCAAGGGACTGCTATTCGAAGACAAATTAATTAAGTCTTTGTCTGTTTGTAGGTGCCTATTCCTGTATACAGTAGTTACAGAGAGATATTAAAAGAGTATTACATGAATGTGTTTTTGATGGGGCTTTAAGAATAAGGGGTCGTTTTTCCAGCCGAGGTTCGGTTTTCCCATGGTTATGGCCCCACTAACAGAGTATGGAAATCGTCCTTCTACCGACAGCGGCAACATTCAAGGGGATTTGGAGGGCTCAGTGATGGTCGAAATCGAGGATCAGGTAAGGTCAGACCTTACTGTTACCCCTGTAAAATTGCGCGGCAGACTTGCCCAGCTTTATATCACTTGGTGTTGAGTGACCAAAGATCCATGGATGTTACAGACCGTGCAAGGTTATTAAATAGAATTTTTGGAGGGACCGGTTCAAAGTTTGGTTCCCAGTAGAGTTCACTTCAGGCCAGGCAGAGCTGGTGGACAAAGAGGTAAAAGATTTAGAAGAGAACTGTTCTATTGTAGAAGTGACCCAGGAACAAGGAGGTTTTCTAAGCAGTATTTTCTTAATAGAAAAAAAGGACAAGAGAATGAGACCAGTTATAAACTTGAGAAGTCTGAACGATTAGGTGGTGTATAACCAATTCAAAATGGAAGGGATGCATTCTTCAGACAGGAGATGGGTTGACTCAACTAGATCTGAAAGATGCTTATCTGACTGTTCCAATGTGGGAACCTCACCAGAAGTACCTTATCTTCAGGTGGAGCAGAGAGACTTTGAAATTCGTTTGCCTCCCGTTTGGTCTGTCGTCTCCCCCATGGTGTTTCACGAAAGTTTTACATCTGGTAGGATCTTATCTGAAAGAGAGTGAGGAGCACGATTGATCATTTATCTAGATATTTTGATCATGGATCAGAGCAGGGTGAAGGTGATGGAGCATACTCAAATGGTATTTCAGGTGACTACTGTAAAGGGGTTTTGAAGTTACCAAACGAAAAACTAAAAAGGATAAGGAAGGAAATTCAAAATGTTTTGAAACAAGATCAGATCTCTTCAAAGATGTTAGCTCGGGTTGTTGGCCTTTTGTCATATAAAATTCAGGTTATTTTTTCCAGGTCCTTTGAATTACTGTCTCTACAGAGATTAAAAGCAATACATGTAAGAAATGGTATAAAATATTCGGAGGAGCCTGTTCTTTCAGCAGAAATGAGGTAAGAGCTCAGATGGTTGTTGAAAAGTATGGCGGCATGGAAAAGGAGAGCAGTTTTTGGAGATACCCCAGAAATGGTGATAGAGTCAGATGCGAGTTTAGATGGCTGGGGGTCCTCAGTGTGGGTCACTGTCAGCAGGAGTTCATTGGACAGGAGAGGAGAAAGAAATGCATATAAATTGCTCGGAATTGCTGGCAGGATCTTTTGCAATGAAGCGTTTCACTCAAGACAAGGCGAGGCACTTTTGGGACTGGACAGTGTGTCTGAGGTTCGTTACGTGAACAAACTAGGAGGTCCACGATTGAGGGACTTAACAGAGATAGCAAATGTATTTTGGGAATATTGTCTAAAGAGGTTTTTTTTGTGCAGGCGGAACATATCCTAGTGCTGAGCAATGTAGTGGCAGGTTGGTGTTCTCAGAATTTCAGAGATTCCAGCGACTGGATATTACACAGAGAGTTTTTCTTGCAAGCGGAAGTTGTTTGAGGTCCCTTTGGGGTGGATCTCTTCACCAGCAGGCTGAACGCTCAAATGAGCAAGTTTTTCAGTTGGCGTCTGGATCCGGGTTCAGCTGGGATATACCCCTTCCATCAGGATTGGAGGGGTATCAATCATTATGCATTTCCACCATTTTCAACGATTACTCACGTGACAGTATTAGTCCGCAGATGGAAAGAGACAATTGTGGTGGTAACGCCACTCTGATGAGCTCAGGCGTGGCACCCTATTCTGTTGGAGTTTCAGTGGACATTTTCTAATTATGTTGCTTTGGTTTCCAGAACTTTCAAAGGGTCCGGCAGGGGATCTTCACGAGTTAGTAATATCACATCAGTTGAGACTAGTAGCATGGAGAATTTCAGGGGTGTATGGGAAGTGGCAGGTCTTTCAGAACAAGCTTTGTCTCTTATTAAGGAATCCTGGGCTCCAGGAACAAGAAAGACATATAGATCGGCATGGCAAAAATGGATTTGCTAGTGCATGAAGTGAGACTTCAATCCTATTTCGGTGTCCTCAGTGGAACTGATAAACTGCCTGACAGAGAAGTTTAAGGATGGCTTGTCTTACAGAACAGTGAATGTGTATAGATCGGCACTTGCTGCAGGACATCAGTTGGTAAACTGATCTTCAGTTAGACAGGATATAGAAGTGCGTAGGTTGATGAGGAGTATAAGATTAGCTGAGCCACTGGTTTTCAGGTATAATTAAGTATGCACTGTCTCTAAGATTTTGGAATTCCATAATGGTTGGGATTTAAATGAGTTTCTTTCACCAAAAGACTTAAAGACATTGACAATTCTATTGTGCTTGGTTTCATTTAGAAGGGTTTCTGATATGAAAGCACTGGATATAACGAGTAGAATTTATTCACCGGAGGGTGTTTGTTTCTGTCTAACTAAAAGGACTTAAACAAATTCATATTCGATATATTATCTTTTTTTTTTTAAGACAGAGAATATATATATGTATGGTTGGGTGTATTAAGGAGTATGAGAAGGAAACAACGCAGGTGGTACCAAGTAGATTGAATCAGTTACATATTTCTTTTAGGAAGTCTTTTAAAGCGGTGTTTTCTCCATCGCTTGCAAGAAGTATTGAAAGAGTTAATGAGTAAAGCAGGTGTGGACGTTAGTGTGTTTGGTGCACACTAAGTGAGAGGAGCAACTGCTTCAAAAGCTTTCATGATCAGCGGTTTGTTGCAAGATATTCTACATTGTGCTGATTGGTCGAATTATGTGACCTTTAGGAAGTTTTACTTTAAACCAGCGGTGAATGTCGCAAATTGTTTATTGGAAATGCTTTAAACTTGCATAATGTTAGCCTCCAGGTCTTGCCATAAAATGTAGATTTTTCACAGCTTGTTGAACAGAAAATCTGGATTTTATTAAAGTCATGGAGCCTAATATTATCCCTCCTGTTAACCCAACCCTAATTGAATGTTTTTTTCTGTTTATCATGTAGCAAGTGGAAAAGCATAATGACGATCGCGAGATGGTTTTTCGAAGAGCTGATGTTAATCTTGTTTGGATTGGTTGGAGACTACGTTGTCCTATGGATTGGTTGTTCCATAGACTGACGTAGAGACAGTTCTACATTTTAAAGTTATTTACCGTCGCAGCTGCTAAAAATAAGGCTACGGGCTGGGGGATCTCTGGTTTTATTGTGTTGAGATTCTAAGTTCTATGTTCTTTAAAGGAACTGCTGTGAGTAGTGGCAATAAAGAAATACCCATTATATTGGCCTCTGTTTCTTTAATAAAATCCAGATTTTTCTGCCCACCAGGCTGTGGAAAATCTACATTTTCCTCGCTAGTTTCTGCCCTTGATTTAAGGAAGGCATCTCATATTCACTGCTTTCTGTTATGGATGAAGGTTGTTTTGAACCATTCTTTTTTTGTTATTTTCAACTGTCATTTTTGGGGGTATTTTTGAAATGTTAACCTATTGATAGTCTCTAACATGTTTTGAGGGAAGTTTGAGTGATAGAGATACTTTTTTTGTTGGTCCCCACTCTGAATTTGAGGAAATGATGTCTCTGAGAGTCTTATCTACAGGTAATCACAGCTCTTTGTTTAGGGTTTCTTGTTTGTCCTTTGCAGACAGTTTGTCTTCGTTGTGACCTTCACCACTTTTCTTTTCTGCTGTGTGGAGTATGACGTGCTCTTTGCCAACAGACCTGTGAACCACACTCAGTCTGCCACATCCTTGGAACGGAACAAGGTGACGCTGACAGATGCCATTCTCCCATCCCCGCAGTGTGCCAAGAGGTAATGTCATTGTGTAATAATTGTTGTGCTCTGCTTGAAAACCCCTTACTGCTTCAAGGTAGCAGGTGATGTTGCAGAACAATCTTTTAGGGAAGGCTGGCTCTGTAATCTTAGTTAATTCTCAACAAAGTGTAAAAAAAAAACTTCTGTATGGCACTTGTTAATTTATACCTGTACTGTCCAGCGCTGGGACAGTTTAAATCTATGTAGCTCAAAACACAAGTAGTTTTGCCTGAAATTATTAAGATACCAACCTATCACAGTCAAGGAGCTCATAATTGATATGGTTAAGACCAATTAAAAGAGGCAAATTTAATTGAAACTTCTTTTGGTTGAATTGTGGGGGTGAACGAGGGTTGTTTCGGAGTTGAGACCTTCATATCGAGAATATACTGTCCATGTTCCTGAAATGGATCATTTTTCTATTTCGACTGGCAAATTTATCCTTTTGATTGGGAAACCTAGATTGTGTTCTATAGGAAGAATGTGCCCACATGATGGTCCGCTTAGCTCTTTCACTGCCAAGACACCCCCCCCCCCCCCCCCCCATTGCTGAGCTCTTCCTTTGGCTAATTGGGCCTCCATAAATTTTTGTACACTTAAGGTATCCATGCCAAATTTGCATCCTTCTTTTCCAGCATCCTGGGGATATTAAAGGTGCCAAGGGTTTGTGGATTCCCTGGGAGGGACTGAGAAAATAGGCAAAATATTGCAACATTAGGAGTTTAAAAAAAAAAAAAAAGGGAAAAAAGTGCTCCAGATAAACCTGCCTGTTTTTTCCCCCTAAAATTGACATCTACAAACCATTTGCTGTACTAAGGCCATCTTCCCAGCTTTCAGGGACATGCAGAGCTGAATAAAAAAAAACTAATGTTGTACCACAGTTTTGGAGTTTAACCTATTTCCCCTATTTTGTTGTGCTCTGACCCTACTTACAGTTTGTGATGGAAGCCAGTATAAAACCCATGGTTGATCCAGAAAAGCTATACATTTCAGAAAAGTAGACAACATTCTGAATTCAGCAACGGTTCATATGTGTAGCTCCCTCAAGATTTTCCAGAGGAAAATAACTGTTGAAAATGTCTAGGAAAAAATAGGCACTTATGACAACTTTTTCGTCTGTAACTTTTTATCAAGAAGGCAGATTGACAAAAGCAATATATCATTACATCCGCTAGACCCCTTCTGGTTGTGGGGATACATCAGGTTTGTAGGTTCTTCAAGAACCCAGGCCACCGAGAACAAACAACTGAGCTGCACCACACAAAGCCTTTTCATTGAGTACTGAGTATAGACCATTCATTAGAGCGAAATAGGCAGAGTGAAAAATGGGTATCAAGCAAACTTATGTATTTCTGAAATGGGCACATAATATAAAGTTTAGGAGCTGTGGTTATTTCTACTACCGTAGGATTTGAAGTGTATTTTTCAAAATTGCATCTTTCTTATACACTGGCTTGAATTCTAAAGGCACAAATGCAGTGAAATACAATCAGGAATAACAAATGTTCTACTATTCTGTGGTCCTACACATTCCTGATAAAAATGGTACCTCACTTGTGTCGGTAGGCCTACTGCCTGCAACAGGAAAAAGCCCAAAACGCAACATGAACTCAACACATTTTTCCACCCAAAATGGACCGTCTTTTTCCGATGTGGGTAGCTCTAGATTTTGGATCTGATCTCAGCCGTCACCTAGGGAAGCTAGGGGTATCCGGGGTGGGCTGACTTACGTGGCTCACATTGCATTTGTTTACCCAGAATCCCTTGCAAACCTCAAACTTTGACTAAAAACACATTTTCCTCACAGTTCTGTGATGGAAAGTTCTGGAATCTGCAGAGAGCCACAAACTTTTTCCACCAGGCATTCCTCCAAGTCTCCTGATAAAAATTGTGCCTTATTTGTGTGGGTAGACCAAGTGCACGAGGCAGGAAACGGGACACAGCAAATCTTTCCAACAAAGCTGATTTTTTCCGATGTGGGTAGCTCTAGATTTTGGACCCTAGCTCAGCTGGCACCTGGGAAACCTAGCCAACCTGTGGATCCCCCTAGGTTTTCTTACCCATAGCGCCATGCAAACCTGTAATTGTTCCTAAAATCATGCATTTTTCTTACATTTCTATGATGGAAACTTCCAGAATCTGCAGGAATCCACAAAATTCCTGCAACCCAGCATTGCCCCACATGTGCCAATAAAAAAGCTGTGCCACGTGTGGTGCTGGGCCGGGGGAGCGACTAGAAGGGATTGAACCAAGGACAAAGGGAGCATTTGCGTGGAGACTCCTATTGAATTTGGTTGGAATTGTTCCTGTCACTGGCACTATACCCAGCCACACAAGTGGGGCAGAGTTTTTATTGGCACAGGTGGGGCAATTCAGAGTGGTAGGAGTTTTTTGGATTCCTGCAGATTCCGGAGGTTTCCATCACAGAAATGTAGGGACAAGTTGTGACTTAAGGCAAAGTTGGAGGTTAACAGGGCATGATGGGTAAGAATATGGTGTGGGTTCATTTGAAGCACACCACCTTGGACTTCCCCAGATGTCTACTTTTCAGAAGTGACTTGGTCTGGTAGGGTTTTGTAGGTAACAGCCAACCCAAGCCCAAAAAGTGCACCCATTGACCATTGCAAGTGGGAGGATTTTGGGAGTTAGCCAAATCAACACCCAAAAGAGTCAAATTTATTTTTGCTTGCCATTGGAATGAGATGCTTTAGATGGGGAGAGGAGGGTAGCAGAAAGACAGTGCCCATCTTTTAGGTGGGCATTGTCATGCCCATCCTGGGCAGCCCCCACTCCTACACTAATTAAAAAAAAATCCCTGGTGCCAAGCTGGGTATCTGCCCCCTCCCCCCCCCGGGACAGAAAGGCTGTGCCTGTTTATTTGGGGGGTGGGGAGCATTGACGGGCAGCCCCTACACTAATTAAATACAACATTCCTGGGTGTGCTAGTGGTCTGAACTATGCCATTTAAAAATGGGTGTAGTGTTAGACCTGACTGCCTAAGGGTGATCATTCCCCAACTATTTGCCTACCTCGCTCCATTTTTCTTACCCTGTTTTTGCTGGTTTTAGGACTCTGTGCACTTTACCACTGCTGTCCAGTACTAAAGTGCATATGCTCGCTTCCCTAAACATGGTAACATTGGTATCTACCCAATTGCCATATTTAAATTACCTGTAAGTCCCTAGTAAAGTGCACTACAGGTGCCTTGGGCCTGTAAATTAAATGCTACTAATGGGACTGCAGCACTGATTGTGCCACCTACATAAGTAGCCCCTTAAACATGTCTCAGTCCTGCCATGGTGAGGCCTGTGTGTGCAATTTCCCTGCCACCTCAACTTTGAATTTACAACTACTTGCCAAGCCTTAAACACACCCTTTTCTACATATAAGTCACCCCTAATGTAGCCCTAGGTAACCCACAGGGCAGGGTGCTTTGTAGGTAAAAGGCAGGACATGTTCTCTATGTGTTCTATGTGTCCTGGTATTGAAAAACTGACAAATTAATTTTCCACTACTGTGAGGCCTACTCCTCTCATAGCCTAGCATTAGAACTGCCATACTTTTGAGTGGTAGATTCTGATCTGGAAGGAGTGGCCCTGTCATGTTTAGTATGGCGAGAACGGTAATAGAAAATCCTGCTTACTGATGAAGTTGGATTTAATATTACTATTTTAGAAATGCCACTTTTAGAAAGTGGCCATTTCTCTGCACTTACTAACATCTGTGCTTTACAGTCTGTCTCCAATCCACGTTTGATCTGTGCTGGTTGACAGCTCACATTGTGCATTCGACCCAGACAGCCATAAACATAGGACACTCAGTCACATCTGTATTCATCTGCATACTGAATGGGCTCCCTGGGCAGAAAGGGGTGGAGGGGCTCTCTCTTACGTTTCAAGGCCAGTGGCCTGGCCTCAAACAAAGGACTTATAACCCCAACAGTGTTCCCGGCAGACAGGACTGGGTTGAAAGGGGAAATTGTTCACTTCTCTTTGAAGTTTCCCCCCACTTTAAAGGCATTTTTGGGTATATAAACTGGGTCTCTGACCCCACCAAATCGGACACTTCTGGACCTACACCTGGACTCTGTCAGAGAGACTGCCTGGCTGCCCAAAGGACTCTTCTGGACTGCTTTACGGAAGGGCTGTTTTCCTGCTTTCCTGACTGGTGCTCCTGACTCTGCTGGAAGGACTCTGCCTTCCTTCTGAAGTGCTCGCCAAGTCCTCATGTGTTGGAAAATCGACGCAACACCTGCAGAAATTGATGCAACGCCTGCCTCGGGGCTGGAAAATCGCTGCACTACCGACCGAAACGATGCAGCGCCAGACCTGCAACCGAAAATCAGAGCATCGCCTGCCTCGGCTGAAATTTTGCCGCATTGCCTACTGGATCGATGCAGTGCCTTCTCCTTCTACCAGCGCATCAAGGATTTTCAGCGCATCGTCCCTTGGTGTCAAAATATCACTGTATTGCAGTAAGGAACCACGGCTGTGCCCCTAAAATCAGAAGCAACAACTTATTTTTCCACACATCTCCTCCTCTGCAGCCCCCATGCATCGTTATTTTTGACGCATCCCAGGTACTTTGTGATAGAAAGATCCAACCATTAATTCCTAAGGATTGAGGCTCTCTTAAACCTTTAAAAAGTGATATTTCAACTTTGCTTATTGGATTTTTGTTGTTTTGACCCTATTTTATTCAGATAAATATTATATATTTTTCTAAACCAGTGTGGTGTATTTTTGTGGTGTTTTCACTGTGTTACTGTATGAGTTATTGCACAGAAACTTTACACATTGCCTTCTAAGTTAAGCCTGCCTTTTCTGTGCCAAGCCACCAGAGGGTGAACACATGATAATTTGGTTTGTGTTGTGACTTACCCTGACTATGATTGTGGTACCTACTTGGACAAGGGTGTATACCTCTGCCAACTAGAGACCCAGTTTCTAACATTGGTGATCAGCGGTGAGGATAGGACTTGTTTGTGCGGTTCCATATAATAGCAACGTGTACACTACCCACCCACAGTCAGAGGTCAATCTGATTTATTTCCATTTTCTGCAATTTTCCCTGCTTTGATCTTTTAAATCCTATACATCATGTCTCTGGCTGGTCCACGAGTGGAGCTGGGGTGTTTGACCTGGCTAAGCTGGAGGAGTATACAATCCCCCAGCTGAAGGGCTATTGCAAGGATATGGGGGTACCGGCCAATGGAGCTTCAAAGAAGGGAAAGTTCCAAAAGGTGCTGAGAGCCTGGGCAGAGTCCTGCAACCAAGAGCATGATGTGTTGGGAGAGCCTGAGAATGTCTCTTCTGAGGAACTGCCAGCAGCAGTAGGGGATGAAACCCCTGGATTTGTTCTTCTTGCGAGACCAGGAAGCAATGTCTCCAGTCATGGCCAGGCCGCAGAAGATGTGTTAAGGGATATGGCACAAATGTGGCCCCCTTAACTGAGCTGACTTCTAAAAAAAAAAAAAAAAAAAAACAGCCCAGGTTGATGATTTTGCAGCGGCTTGTCAGAAAGCTTTTGATTCCCTTAAGGAAGCCATTTGCACATCACCTGTGCTCAGGGCCCCTGATTACTCCAAGAAATTCATAGTGCAAATGGACGCATCAGAGCATGGCATAGGGGAAGTCTTAGCGCAGCTGAGTAAGGAGGGCCTAGACTAACCAGTAGCCTTCATTAGCAGGAGGTTACTTCCACATGAACAGAAGTGAGTGCAATTGAAAGAAAAGCTGAGACCATACCTGTCAGGGACCCACTTCTGGGTTCAGGCAGACCATGGGCCCCTCAGATGGCTCATGCAAATGAGGGGTGAAAATCCTTAACTTTTTTGGTGGTCCATCTCCCTACAGGGTATGGACTTTACAGTGGAGCATCTCCCGGGGACTGACCACGTCAATGCAGATGGTCTCTCCAGATGTTTCTGCCTTAGTGATGAGACCTCCCAAGAAGTTGAGTAGCTCTCCCCTCTTTCAGCTGGGGGGACGCATGCTAGACCTGGCAACCTTAGGGTCACCCTCCATCTTTTTACCTGCCTGACTCCCTCCATTTTTCTGACCCTTTTTTTGCTGGTTTTAGGACTCTGCGCACTTTACCACAGCTGTCTAGTGCTAAAGTGCATCTGCTCTCTCCCCGAAACATGGTCATTGATTCCTACCCAATTGCCATGTTTAATTTACCAGTAACTCCTTAGTAAAGTGCACTACAGGTGCCCCGGGCCTGTAAATTAAATGCTACTAGTGAGGCTGCAGCACTGATTATGCCACCCACATAAGTAGCCCCTTATCCATGTCTCAGGCCTGCCATTGCAAGGCCTGTGTGTACAGTTTCACTGCCACTTGACTTGGCATTTAAAACTACTTGGCAAGCCATAAACTCCTTATTTCTACGTATGTCACCCCTAACATAGGCCCTAGGTAACCCATGGGGCAGGGTGCTATGTAGGTAAAAGGCAGGACATGTTTATGTGTTCTACGTGTCCTGGTAGTGAAAAACTCACAAATTCATTTTCCACTACTGTGAGGCCTGCTCCTCTCCTAGACTAGCATTAGAACTTCCCTTATATATACTTTTGAGTTGTAGATTCTGATCTGGAAGGAGTGGTCCTGCTATGTTTAGTATGGCCAGAACGGTAATAGAATTCCTGCTTACTGGTGAAGTTGGATTTAATATTACTATTTTAGAAATGCCACTTTTAGAAAGTGGGAATTTCTCTGCACTTACTGACATCTGTGCCTTACAGCCTTTCTCAAATTCACGTCTGGTCTGTGCTGGCTGACAGCTCCCCTTGTGTATTCGACCCAGACAGCCATACACAAAAGACACTCAGTCACATCTGCATTTATCTGCATACTGAGTGGGTCTTCCTGTGCAGGAAGGGTGGAGGGGCTCTTGCTTACATTTCAAAGGCCACTGGCCTGTCCTCACACACACAGGACTGATAACCCCCCACAGTGATCCTGCCACACAGGACTGGACTGAAAGGGGAACTTGTGCACTTCAAAACCACTCTTTGAAGTTTCCACCACATCAAAGGCATTTTTGGGTATATAAACTGGGTCTCTGACCCCACCAAATCGGACACTTTTGGACCTACACCTGGACTCTTTCAGAGAGAGTGCCTGGCTGCCTAAAGGACTCATCAGGACTGATTTACTGAAGTGCTCCTTTCCTGCTTGTTGCCCTGCTGCCTGGTTCTCCTGACTCTGCTGGAAGGACTCTGCCTTCCTCCTAAAGTGCTCTCCAAGGGCTTGGATTGAGCTTGCTTCCTAGTTCTGAAGTCTCAGGGCCAACAAAGACTTCATCCCTTCAGGAAATCCTTGTCTGTCGGAAAATCGATGCAATGCCTGCAGAAACTGACGCAACGCCTGCCTCGCAACTGGAAAATTGCCACACCGCCAACCAGAATGACACACGCCAGACCCACAACCGGAAATCGACACAGCGCCCGCTTCATGGCTGAAATTTCACTGCAGCGCCTACCGGATCGATGCTGTGGCTGCTCCTTCTATCAGTGCGTCAAGGACTTTAAACACTCTGTGCCTGAATGTCCCTGCTTGGGGATCGCTTTCCCTGGGCGATTGCCAAGCAGGGATCCACTTTGGAAAGGTACCATTGGAAAGGAGAAATTCTCCCCTTTCCAACGATACCTTTCCCCTCTGGGTCAGTGCTCGGGGGGCTGTGATAGCCACATGAGCACCGATGCAGAGAAAGTGAAATGTGCAGATCGGCTCATTTCTCTTTAATTTTTTGGGGAATGACAGCACTCTGGTGACATTTCCTCGAAAACACAGAAACAGCATTGGGAGATGGGGGAGCTCCTGAGGCTGTTTGCTTGTAAAGGAAATCCCTCTGGTGCCTGTACCGAAGGGGTTCCCAGTGCTGTGTATGTCGGACGTTCAGGAGCTGTACGACGCACACAAGCACTGTGACTCGTTTCTCCACCTGGTATTATTTCTAACTACTATATAATACATTTTCCGCGCTTCTTGTGTTTTAGTTGTAAAGTGCTCATAGGGCCTTGTGCCTGGATCCTTTACATGGAGGTCCTTTGTCCTTGGAATTGGCTAGATCAGCAGCAGATTTTCCTGATGACCAACCGCATGTCTGGGTCTCTGAACACCAGGGCAATAGTGCTAAGCAGGCACCAGCTGGCACACCACACATGGCGGCTTCACCCAAGGTTGCACAAAACACCTTCAAACAGTGGTGCATGCACTGGCTAGGTCTGGTCACTATCTCTGAGAATATTGGGTGTGCATACTAGTGCAAGTTGGAGTTCCCTCAGTGAAGATGTATTTCACCAACAATGGAACCCCTGTACGTGTTCCTGTCATTATTTCTCTTACCTTGAGTTCTGAGGAAAGTCTAGCAAGACGGGGGCCAAGTCACTTCAATAGCTCCGGATTGGACCAGGAGGATGATGTACCTGAAATGCTTGAGCATTTGCCTTCAATCCAGCTGCGTCTATAGTAGGACCTCCTGTCACAGAAATAGGGGAGGGTCCTGCACCCAAATCTTCACTGTCCGTCTCCTCGATTTTGAAAATTGAGTGGCAACAACAGAGCTCATTTGAATTACTTCTTGAGGTAGTGGATGTTATCCTCGCAACTAGGCATCCTTCAATGAAATGTATCTATTCTGGGTGCTGGGAAAAATTGTGGCCGGGTGTAGAGACAGTTACCCTGATTCCATGAAAGCCAAACTCTCTAATGTGTTATTTGTGCCGTCATTGTCCCTGCAACGTCTAGTAGCAGGCACAAATAAGGGTTACATGTCGACTCTATCTTCTTTTTTTTTGTTTGTCACACCAGCCTTCTTCTTTGAAATACCCTATTGCAAAACCTTTTGCCATGCCACAATAGGACCTTAATAGGCCTGACATTTCTTTTGTGTACACCATTTAAACCTATGCTTAATTGTTTTTATGCTATTGACCACTGTCCTTCCTAGAAGGTGCAGCGGCTCAGCTTTAATTATCAATGCCCCACATCAAAACATTTGGAGCACACACAGACTCACAAGTCAGAATATTAATGACAGTTTACTGATAACGTTAAACTTTTGACTGCAATCTGTAAACACTTTCTAAACAGGCGGCATTCTTTTAAATTTGAGACAACAAATGACCAAACAAAGTTAGGGAATAAAAAGTAACATAAAAAGTATCAAGAATTATGCAGAGCAAAAGTTTTCTCTTTTCGCATTTTAAGTGTGTTTTCCTGGCCCGGTGATTATAGTGATGTTGGTCTACACGTTTGAACATTTTTTTCACTATCACAAACAAGAAAATGCATCCCTAGGTTCAGATCCTTTTGAAATATGCAGGATAAGTCTTTTTAGATATTGTGCTTTATTTATGCAAAACAATATTTTGTTTTTTTACTCTTTATTTACATTTTTCACTCAAAATCGTTAAGACAGTTTCATTTAGTGAATACAATTAGAGGTGGAGGGTGAGAATAGAGAAGTAGCTAGCACAGCAGCCTTGGGGGAGAACAGAAGGTTCTGATGGATGTCTGTTACACAATTGTCGATGATTTATGTTGTGTGTTTGTTTATTAACTAGAGATGCCCCATGGTTTTTGTTAAAAAAAAAAAAAAAGGAAAGATTCTTGAAAATGCAAACGCTAGCACTTTCTTTTGCATTCCTTGCCATGACTTTGACTAGAAAGAAATAAACTTGACAAGAAGGTAGGGAAGATGAATGGATATTTGTAGATGTGCTTAGATTAATTAAGGCTTCCTGGTGCAGTAATGGAGATGGGTGCCATTTTATAAGTGAAACACAAAGTTTTAGTTTTTTTCTCACACTCTGGAAGGAAGAAATGTGGCAGATCCAACCTGGCAGTGAATTCTACAACATGAGAAAGAACGTCCTCCAAAACGTGGAGCATCGAATTTCATCCGAGTGTGGAGAGCAAAATTAACTGAAAGGATTGTGCCAAAAAAGGTTTTGCCTTAAGAAAGACAGCAGCAACACCGTACATAGAACTTTAACTTGCACTCTCTTTGCAACTTGAACCCAGTGAAGTTGCATAACGAGAGATGGGGGAAGCATGATCAAATTGTGGTGTTACACAGAAAGCTGAACTGCAGATTGTTGGATGATCTGAAATGTAACCACTAGAACATTTGGAGACCTAGACATAAAGGACTGCTATATTTCTGAACCAATGGTAACAATTATTCCTTATTATGGAGTGTTAGGATCCATCTACAAAAACTCAGAAAAAACAATATCTAGGATCCGGTATCACCTAAGCCACTAGTGCCAGATTCAGTTTAATTGTAAAGGCTAGGTTGTGGACATCTTTGATAGCATGGTTTCATTTCTATGAGCTAGACGTTTTAATGCTAGAGTTCTTCACTAAATGCACTTAACATGTCAGATTTGAAATACTTGTGCCATGTTGCACCTTTTGTAGCATTACAGAAGTAAACTTTGAATTCTTGTGTGCGCAAAGGTCATACATTTACTTCAACAACAGGAGGAGCTTTGCTAAACCAAATTCTTGACCATCTTTGTGAATC
This sequence comes from Pleurodeles waltl, assembly GCF_031143425.1. Lineage (NCBI taxonomy): Eukaryota > Metazoa > Chordata > Amphibia > Caudata > Salamandridae > Pleurodeles > Pleurodeles waltl. Next base: position 477,694,395 of record NC_090449.1, on the reverse strand, counting down.
AGACAGTTGGCTTGTAAAATCGGCTTGTACAAAGGCCAAGTGGCATTCGTCCACTTGGTTCAAACTTACGTTGCCCCCTGGTCCCAGAGGGGTTGGTTTTCTTGTGCTCTCTATGTTCACAATCCTGACCTCTTACACTGCATTTTAGCATTCTTTTAGTATTGTGTAAAATGACGGCACTGTCTTTTATTTGTAAACATGAGAAATGTAATACAGCCTTTCTTTATGAGAATGAATATGTGACAGAACAACTAGGTCCTAAACAACTTTAGCCTAAACCACTACTGCTAAACAACTAAAATGTCTCTACAACTAAGTACTGAACAACTACTGTCTAAACAACAATTGTGTCTGAATAACAATTGCCTACAACTAGTATGTATATTAGTTGTAGGCAATTGTTATTCAGTACTGAACAACTACTGTCTAAACAACAATTGTGTCTGAATAACAATTGCCTATAACTAATATGTATATTAGTTGTAGGCAATTGTTATTCAGATACAATTAAGAACTGAACAACTACTGTCTAAACAACAATTGTGTCTGAATAACAATTACCTACAACTAATATACATATTAGTTGTAGGCAATTGTTATTCAGACACAATTGTTGTTTAGACAGTAGTTGTTCAGTACTTTTGAGTTGTTTAGCAGTATATATAGAGACTTTTTAGTTGTTTAGCAGTATATATATTGTAAACAACTAATAAACCATAAAAACCAAAAAGAAAACCTTAACTTAAAATTCGTTGTTCAGGCAATTGTTATTCAGGCACAATTGTTGTTTAGACAGTAGTTGTTCAGTACTTAGTTGTAGAGACGTTATAGTTGTTTAGGAGTAGTTGTTCTGGCAAGTAGTGATTTAGACCTCGTTGTTCAGGATGTTTCCCACGAGAATACAACGGAGGAAAGGTTTTGAGTTGCTCTAAGATGTTTTCCACTAGGAAGTTTGCTTCTCGAAATTAATGATAGAACGTGAAATCTAGTAATACAACTACTGCACATTTTCTCAGAATCTACTATTAATTTTAACCTAGTTAAAATCAAATACTTAAGACACAGCTTTCTTAATTTCACCATGTGCACTTGAAAAAGATTTGTGATTACCAAAAAAAATCACCTAACCCTAAATAAGGTTTGAAATTGTACAATATGTTGGAGGCGATAAAATAAATACTAAATTATGCTGTTGAAAGTTTAAAAAAAGTCTTGCTGAATCTCCCTTTTTCCTCTACCCTACCCTCCTGATAGCAGGCTGAGGCAGTGTCTTGCTTGCTCACTGCTGATCATTGTTCTGCACAATGATGAGAAACGTATACTAACAAACATTGTGTTGATGCACAAGGAAAACAACTATCCAAGGGAATATTGCTATTCACTATCAGAAGGTCTTCCTTATCTCAGACACTTCTGTGCGCCTCCTAACTGAACTGCAGATTATGTTGGTGCAACCTCCTTACACCACCTTTCCAAAGGAATATTTCTGTTCGCTTTCAGGAAGTCTTCTTTACATCTGTCACTTCTGTGCGCCTCCTGAGTGAGCTGCAGATTCTGTTGGTGCAACCGCTTTACACCCCCTTTTTTTCCAGACAAACTAGGGCTGACGACTTGGGCTGCCTTCGTAACGAAAGTGGTATCTTTCTTTCTTGTTAGACACTTGATCACCATACTGGCTTTCTTCTCTCTACCACATTCTTTGAAAGAGCAGAGGCTTCAACGGCTTGACCCCAGGAGAACCTTACATTTATAAATTGGTTACACCAGAGGACACCCTGTTGATGATCAGTCCTTCATGGGTTTTGATGATGCTAACAAAGGGAAGGCAGTACAGAGGAGGACTTTGTCAAAGTGAATCACCCTCTACATAAAAATGTGCTACGCATTGGTCAAGAGGAACGTCCCCGAAGGGCTGTGGGCCCAGTTCTCCAGTGCTAAGACTGCTGAAATTATGATGGCAAGAGGAGTGCCTGGCTTGCCCATTTGGTCCTGTAAGGCTTCCCTGTTTCAATTCACCTCTTCCACCCTTCACATTCTGTCACTATACTTTCAAATTTATAATACAGTTGAGGAATCTCCGATTAGAAATATTCATGAGAAAAACAAGTTATCTTAAGTGATAGTCTTTTTGGTGGATGGTTTTATCTAACTGCAGATTTTTTGCTGCTCTCCCACCTCCCTGTTCTATGAATCTACACATTGTAATATGGTCCCAAGTTAGAATTCAGCATTCCCTCATCAACAGTTTGTTCAAATTGATCCATTGCTAAGTGCGCAGAAGAAAGATTTAAAAAACGGATGTCAGTACACATGAGTCGCTGATATATTCAGCTCTGTTCTGTCACTTCTAGGGCAGTGTGAGGACACCGTGGAGTCATTTAGCTCAACATAGCTGCACATGAGAGTCAATGCTGAAACACCTTTGTTCCACAACATGCCTTTAAGTTGTGCACACAGAGTAATTGTAGAAAATAATATGTGACATCATATGCTTTAGGGGCTTTTCTTTATGGCAGAGTGTGGTAGATATGCCGTAGAGTGAGATACCATTGCTTGTTTTTGATTGTCCTTGACATTGGAACATACTGTGTAGAATGTTGTTCTTGTGCTCACATCTCTTAATTTCAGGTGACCATTGGCTGCATGTAGTGCAGCTAAACTTTCATTGTGTCTGGCGTACTTGGTATCTAAATTAAAGTGTTACAAATATAAGATAGAGTTTGTCCACAGAAGCAAAAATGCAGATTGTCTGCAAATAAAGAATTAAGGTCATGGGCTGATGAGGAAGATGTGCTGAGGTGTGGCACAGAAAGTTGCTTGGCAAGAAGCAAATGTCAGTGATACATTTATGCACTGTGCAAATGTATGCAGAAGGTTTGGACCTGAAATAACTGATGACAGTCAGCGTTGAGCATTATTTACTGATCAATGGCTAGTCACCCTTGCTAATGTGATCAGGTCAGGTGATTCTGTAGAAGTGATGATGTTCACAGAATCTATTATGCTGAAAGAGGTTCAAGAAACTACAGTGATAACTGCTGCTATGGAGAGAGTTTCTTTGTATGATGGTACAGAAAAGGTGGATGAATTTGATCAAGAAGGGAGCTTGGATTGTAGTGATGCAGGATAGATTAGAGTCAAGAGAATTAGTTTGAATGTATGCCAGGAGACAGGTTTGAGAAACTCGGAAGAGGTGCAAAAACCTGCTTTGTGGGAAAAATTTGGAGAACATGGAAATTCAGGGTAGTATAAACAATGTAGTATTGAGAAAGTCTTCTGATGGTCTTCTGTTGCTGTCGCTGATCTTTGGATGTGTTTGTTTTTCTTTTTGATGGCGTTTGGCCTTTACTGCCCATTTAGAAATATAGGTGTTTGCTTTGCGTAAGGTGATGCAGTGGCTTTATTAGTGTTAGGACTTGTCAGAATGCACTATCGTCTCAATCTGGTTCTAACATGCTTGATGTGTGCTTCACACTCCTTTAAACCAGCTGCCAAACATACACTGATAATACATTGGTTAGAATTAGGCCCAGGATAGTAAGAACTGAATACAAGACAGAAACAGAGACACTGGATAGCTTCATTCTGTCTGGTGACAAGCTGGGAACGGTATACACTGAAAGAGCATTGCTATTTAACAGAGGCGACTAACCTTCAGCCTCTAAAATTCAGAATGCTCACGCTGGCCAAGACTCTTTCTGTCCTCGACCCAAGTGACTGAAACGTGTCCTTGGATCTGCAGGACATGTATTTTCATATCCCCATCCTGCAGTCCCACGAACACTGCCTGCGGTTTAAGTTAGGCAGGGGGGCATTTATTTCCCCGCACTCCCCTTCAGGCTCTCCAGCTCTTCTAGAGTGTTCACAACAGTGAGAGTGGTTGTGATACTCATGCAGGGGTCGGTGATACCAGTTTTCCCCTACCTCTATAACTTGCTGTTGAAGCTAGGCTGTCCACATTCAGGTTTAGACTTCCTCATGGACGGCAAACATATTGACATTGTGAGGGTTCACTGTCAAAGAACTTAAGTGGCATCCTACACCTTCACAGAGGCTTCCATTCATTGGAGCTGTTCTGAACACAGTGCAGTCAAGGGTCTTCTCTATGCCACAATGAGCCCAGAACATTCAGGCTGTGATACTGATGTTTCATCCTCTGTCATGTATGTCAGTGAGGTCAGCTCGAAGGCTTCTTGGTCTCTTAGCCTCCTCCATTCTCCTTATCAGTTTGCAATTCAATTCTTTATTCATGATTTGGAACTCAAAAGAGGTCCACAAAATCAAAACTATATAATACAAAAATGCCATAACCTTGCACCTTAAAAATGAGAGCCAAAATAGAAAATACATTAAAACAAATTAAAAACAAATGACTTCATAATAAATATTTAAGGAGTATTTCCATCGACATAACAGGGATCATACAAATTGCTCCATAATGAGCAGCCAGGGAGTTCCCAGTCCTGAAGAACAGTTGTAGCTTCAGGTTTAAAGTATGTCCGTTAGACCATAAAACATAAAAAATGAAACCTTAAATAATGAACTTATGTGCAAACTGGTCTGTAATACACTTCCACAGAGGTACTCCACTATCAAAGCAGCAAGCAATATGTATAGATGAGCAAAACGAAATCCCACCCTTTACATATTAGCAGACCTAAAGACCATTAATATAAATTAATAAAACCTTTTAAAAATGTAAAAGGTCTCATACAAATGACTTAATTCTTAGGCTAAAGAAGAAACTTTCATGCAGCCTGAACAGAATTAACATTATTCTGTAAAAACACTGGCTGTCAAAGGCGATGTTGCAGAGGTAATATTAAGGGACAAAAAAAAAGAACATGATTAAGATCCTGGGTCCCCGGATCACAGGAGTTACAATCTTTCCCTTTTTCCCCGGAAGAGGTCCAGTTTGCCGTTAGATCATTTAACAGAAGCATATTCATACGAAATAATATAATGAAACGCCAAATACTATGGTCCAAATTCCAGGTCAGGTACTTCTGGATTACCTTAGGGTGACTAGAAGAGGTAACCAGCTCTAACCTTTTCTTCATCGTACAGTATGTATAATGTTTTTGATAGCTATTAATGCTTGTGCTGCCTTCTAGTAAGGTTTTGTATTCAAGAGAAGAAAGGGAAGTCACAACATCTTCCTGTAAACCAAAGTGGCTCAGCGCCAGGGTAAGATCTCAAGAAGATGAATATTTGCATAGATCAGAGACAAATATCTCTTGCTACATGAGATTTCTCATGGAATCCTTTTCACCATTCTTCAACAGGTAACCTCACCGAATCACACTGGCCAATGCTTGCACATAAGAACTTGTCAAACCAAATTCCAACCTAATTGCTGGTATTGGGACAGAAGTATTAAAGTTACATAATTTGCGTATGATTTGCCCTTCTGTTTTCTCGAGAAAGTCCCATTTTAACACATGATTAGATTCTATCGCTTATAAAGCATTGCAGTAAGTTTCGCCTTGAAAACAGATAGCAAAATGCCTTCGGCCCATTGCTTTATAAAAAGTACATTTGCATGCAAGGAGGCCTTACAAGAGCAATACTCTATATGGGCTTTATCTGATATGTTATCTGAGACAGCTTTCCCTACATAGGGATAGGATTTTACAGTCTCCAATTTCTCTGCGCCTATATTCCATACATAATTACTGCACTTCCTAAACTTTCTGCTTTGCAAGATCAAAATTTTACTCTTTGAGACATTGATTTTCAGATAGTGTAAGACTGTATACTGTTGAAGGGACACCAACCTATTTTTCAAGCCCTTAGGTGTGGAATCCAAAATTGCAATATCATCTGCATACATCAGACATGGAAAAGGACGGCCACCTATTTTTGGTGCATCTCCCGTGTTAGCTTCAAAACAATTAGGGAGGTCCAAAACATAGAAAGAAAAAAGCAATGAGACCAAAAAATGCCCTTGTTTCAGCCCATTTTTGTTGGGACAGCTGTGGGTAGTCCTCAGTCACCTCTTAGTAACAGTTGACCTCAGGTAGAAGGATGCAGGGCGATTATTAATGAGAGGAGGGTGTTGGGCATACCCAGCTTCTTCAGTATTTTTTTCCAAAGTAATGGCTGGTCTACCCTATCAAAGGCCGTTGAAAAGTCTATGAATGCCATATAGACATTAACCCCTCTAATGACAGTGTATCTTTCAGCAGAGTTTCAATATGCAAATATTATCTAATGTGCAGTGTTTTTTTTCCTAAAGCCTGCTTGCTCAATAGGGAGGATTTTGCCTTCCACCACCCACTCAGTGAGCTGCTTCTATATACTCCTAGCAAACACTTTCACCATCGCTTCTAATAAAGCTATTTGATGATAGTTACCAGGAAGATGCCTAGATCCCTTTTTATGGAGGGGGATTAAAATGCTTCTAGACCAGGAGTGGGAAGTAACCTCACTCTGGTAGCAGTAAGAATAAAGGGGTGTAAGAAAGCTGTCCCACAACAAGGTCTCCTTTTTAATGGGGGTCATCGAAATGTCATTGTGGCCCATTGCCCCTGAGGATCTCATTCTCTTAATAATTCCTGCAATCTCACTCATCGAGGGAGCATAACACACTGTGGGAGAAGAAGGAGCTGTTATAGTGGCGGAGATAACCGGACAGAATTGGTATTTACAAAATACAGATTTTCAGGGTATGTTCTCCATACAGTTTTATTTATAGAAACTGAAAGAGACTTAGCTCTGGAACCACAACTGTGAGTGATTATTTCACAATATTTTTTAAAGTATCTACGGGAATCTGCTTTGTTTATCTGAACCCAGTCAGTCTTCCTTGTCTTTTCTTAAAGTACATTTTATCCTACTTCTTCTCCTCTTAAGGAGATAAATCAATTTGCTCCATTCAACTGAGAATTGCCCTTACTAGTTTATTTCTCTTTTTAGGCCTCTTATCGGTTCCAAACTTGGTCTCTGCTGAAAGGAGAGATTGTTATTAATTTTACAGACAGAGACTACATGTTTTTACACTGGTTCCATGGATTACCAGAGGGTCTGAAGAAGTAAGCTGCTGATCTCCTACTAATGCCATCTGTGTTTGTTTTAGTTTTACAGATGCTTCAGCATTCCAATACATTCTGCCATTAGACTTTTTAAACTGAAATAACAAATGTTTTAATTTCCAAGGTCCTATCTCCATTAAACCCACATCTAATTCACAGGAGATTAGCATTTGATCTCTATATGTGTTATCGAAAGCTTCTATATTTGATAACCTATTAAAAGTGGCAAATTAAACAATTACATTGTCAATAATGGAGCCTTCAGAAAGGGACTGATGCGCAACCTATGTAGGGGTGTCATTTTCTATTCTCCCATTTATGATTAGGAATTCAATATTCCCTAAACCTTCTAGTAACAATAATCCTCTTTTATCTACTCTACTATTAGTAGAAAAGATAGCTGGGGTGATTTTTAGCACTTCTTCTTTAGAGTAATTTGCAAAGATCCGTAAGGTATGCTTAGAGACTTTGGCATTCAAGTTGCCTACCAGAACTATATTTGTACAGGCCTCCCTTGTCATGATAGAAGAAATAAAATCAAATATATCCATCAACAGGGAAGTATAATGGGAATCAGGCAGAATGTGAGCATTTACAACCAATAGTGAGTCAATACTTTCCTGATTCCCATTAAAGCATTTTTTTACTGTTTGAATTAAATTGGAACCATGCGAGAAATATATATATAGATATGTTCGGTGGCATGTGTAGCTGCAGATACACATGCTGTGCATTATCCTGCCATCTAGTGTTGGGATCGGAGTGTTACAAGTTGTTTTTCTTCAAATAAGTCTTTTCGAGTCACGAGACCGAGTGACTCCTCCCTTTTGGCTCCATTGCGCATGGGCGTCGACTCCATGTTAGATTGTTTTCTTTCCGCCATCGGGTTCGGACGTGTTCCTCTTCGCTCCGTATTTCGATTCGGGAAAGTTAGCTAAATTATCGAAAATTCGACGGTATTGTTATCGTTCGGTACCGGGTTAGTGTTAGTATATCGGCACCGACATCAAGATCGCTCCGGCGGCCCTTCGGGGCTTCTGTTCTTCACCAAGGCCTGGTTGGCCCGACCACACCCGTCGTCCCAGACTAATGGACCGAACCCCCTTCCACTTCTGTCCTAAGTGTCATTTGAAGTATCCTTATACAGACCAGCACCAGGTCTGTAATCTGTGTTTACCACCTGAACACAGGGAGGATACTTGCAAGGCTTGTCGAGCGTTTCGGTCGAAAAAGACCCTAAGAGATTGACTAGCAAGAAGACTGCAAATGGCGTTGACACCGAAAGAGCAACTCGACGTCGTAGAGGAGGAAAGCATTTCCATCCAGGGGACGGACTCTGACAAATCCGAAAGTGACCGAACCTCGACGGTGCAGCAGACAGTGAGTGAACCTGCCCTGTCCAAAACTCACACAAAGACATTTAAGGCCATGGGGACGCGACCGCCAACAGGCCATGGCTTAACTCACCGAAAAGAAGGTGACCTAACATCGGCACCGAAAAAGGCCAGAGAATTGCCGAAGACTTCCGACTCCGGTCGAGATTCCGGCACCGAACGATCTCGACACCGAGAGTTCGACTCACCCAAAGTGAGAAAAATATCTTCGGAGCCGAAAAAGACTATAGGGGTCATTCTAACCCTGGCGGTCCGAGACCGCCAGGGCTAAAATGACGGAAGCACCGCCAACAGGCTGGTGGTGCTTCCCTGCCCATTCTGACCGCGGCGGTAAAGCCGTGGTCAGAAAACCGGGTCCGGCGGTTTCCCGCCGAATTTCCCCCGGCTGGGCGAATCCGCCAAGGCGGCGCTGCAAGCAGCGCCGCCATGGGGATTCCGACCCCCTTACCGCCAGCCTGTTTCTGGTGGTTTACACTGCCAGGAAGAGGCTGGCGGTAACGGGTGTCTAGGGGCCCCTAACAGGGCCCCAGCCTCCTTTTCACTGTCTGCCAAGCAGACAGTTAAAAGCGCGACGGGTGCAACTGCACTTGTCGCACACCTGCAACACCGCCGGCTCCATTCGGAGCCGGCTTCAGTGTTGCAGGCCCCCTTCCCGCTGGGCCGGCGGGCGCTAACAATGTTAGCGCCCGCCAGCTCAGCGGGAAGGTCGGAATGGCACCAGCGGTCTTTTGACCGCGGTGCGGCCAAATGGCGGTTCCCGCCAGGCGGGCGGCAACCGCCGCCCGCTGGGGTCAGAATGACCCCCTAGAAAAAAGCGGCTTCGGAGCCAAAAAGAAGCTCTTATACAGAAGAGCAAGGACTTTCCAGCCAAATGAAGGAAAGACATAGATTTGAGCAGGAATTAAGTATGGAAGAACCAGACCATACACAAAGGAGGTTACATATCCAGAAAGGGACTGGAAAAATACAAATTTTACCTCCAATCAAATCTAAAAGGAAACTTGCATTTCAGGAGACAGAAATGCAGCCTAAGGCAAAGATGGTTAGAGACAAATCCCCACCACCAAGGGTCTCACCACAACCGTCCCCACCGCACTCACCACAATTGTCACCAGTGGGAACACCTCCAATGCAGTCACCCATACATACTGGGATGACGCAGGATGATGCTGATGCATGGGACTTCTATGATGCACCAGTATCGGATAACAGTCCGGATTGTTATCCAACAAAGCCGTCCCCTCCAGAAGACAGTACTGCATATACGCAGGTACTATCCAGGGCAGCTACGTTCCACAACGTAGCAATGCACACAGAGCCAGTGGAGGATGATTTCCTGTTTAACACCTTGGCATCCACCCACGCTTCCTATCAGAGTCTGCCAATGCTCCCGGGCATGCTCAAACACGCGAAACTGGTCTTCCAGGAGCCGGTTAAGGGAAGGGCTATCACGCCTAGGGTTGAGAAGAAGTACAAACCTCCCCCAACAGATCCTGTGTTCATAACACAACAACTTACACCGGACTCAGTGGTTGTAGGAGCGGCAAGAAAGAGAGCAAACTCTCAATCGTCAGGAGACGCTCCACCGCCTGACAAAGAAAGCAGAAAGTTTGACGCAGCGGGCAAACAAGTGGCAGCACAAGCAGCCAATCAGTGGCGGATTGCAAATTCGCAAGCCCTACTTGTTCGCTACAACAGGGCACACTGGGACGAGATGCAACACATCATGCAGCACTTGCCCAAGGAACACCAGAAACGTGCTCAACAGATTGGAGAAGAAGGACAGGCCATATCTAACAACCAGATAAGGTCCGCACTAGACTCGGCAGACACGGCAGCACGAACGGTCAACAGGGCGGTAACCATTCGCAGACATGCATGGTTAAGAAGTTCTGGATTCAAGCCAGAGATCCAACAAGCAGTGTTTAACATGCCATTTAATCAAGAACAATTGTTTGGGCCGGAAGTTGACACAGCAACTGAGAAGTTAAAAAAAGACACGGACACGGCCAAAGCCATGGGTGCGCTCTATTCCCCACAAGCCAGAGGCACCTTTAGGAAACCACAATTCAGAGGAGGGTTTCGACAACAAACTTTAGAGCCTTCCACCTCTCAAACCAGACCCACCTATCAGGCACAATATCGAAGGGGAGGGTTTTGTGGTTCCTATAGAGGACAATTCCCAAGAGGAAGGGGAAAATTCCAAGCAACCAAACCAAGCCAGACCAAACAGTGACTTCAATGTCACAAAACCCCAACACTTGTCACCAGTGGGGGGAGGTTAACCGCATATTATCAAAACTGGACACATATTACCACAGACGCATGGGTCCTATCAATTATCCAACATGGTTATTGCATAGAATTCACAAAATTCCCGCCAGATGTGCCACCAAGAACAAACAATCTGTCCAAACAACACTTAGACCTATTACAAATAGAGGTCCAAGCACTACTACAAAAACAAGCAATAGAGCTCGTACCCAGTCATCAGAAAGGAACAGGCGTCTACTCACTATATTTCCTAATTCCAAAAAAGGACAAAACGTTAAGACCTATCTTAGATCTCAGAACACTGAACATCTTCATCAAATCAGACCACTTCCACATGGTAACACTTCAAGACGTGGTTCCCTTACTAAAAAAAGAGGAATACATGACAACATTAGATCTCAAGGATGCGCATTTCCACATACCCATCCATCCTTCTCACAGAAAATACTTAAGGTTTGTAATGCACGGCGTACACTATCAATTCAAAGTGCTACCGTTCTGGATAACAACGGCCCCAAGAGTATTCACAAAATGCCTAGCAGTAGTAGCTGCTCACATAAGGAGACAGCACATGCACGTATTCCCATATTTAGACGACTGGCTAATAAAAACCAACACTCAACAACAGTGTCTTCTTCACACGCAATACGTCATAGAAACTCTACACAAACTAGGGTTCTCTATAAATTACCAGAAATCACATTTACAACCATCCCAAATACAACAATACTTGGGAGCAACACTCAGCACACAAAGGGCAATTGCCATTCCAAGTCCACAAAGGGTCCAAGCGTTCCAAAATGTAACATCAAGCATACAGTCAAACCAACACTACCCAGTAAGGTTTGTAATGAAACTTCTAGGCATGATGTCTTCATGCATAGCCATTGTCCCAAATGCAAGATTACACATGCGGCCCTTACAACAGTGCCTAACAAAACAATGGACACAAGCACAGGGTCAACTTCAAGATCTAGTGTTGATAGACCGCCAAACACACTTCTCGCTTCAATGGTGGAACCCTATAAATTTAAACAAAGGGCAGCCATTCCAAGACCCAGTGCCTCAAGCTGTTATCACAACAGATGCTTCCATGATGGGGTGGGGAGCACACCTCAACAAGCACAGCATACAGGGTCAATGGGACAATCAGTAAAAACAACTTCACATAAATCATTTGGAACTGCTAGTGGTGTTTCTAACATTAAAAGCATTTCAACCACTGGTAGCCTACAAACACATCCTTGTCAAAACCGACAACATGACACCAATGTATTATCACAACAAACAAGGGGGGACTCACTCGTCACAACTGTGTCTCTTAGCACAAAAGATTTGTCACTGGGCAATTCACAATCACATTCGCCTGATAGCACAATTCATACCAGGCATTCAGAATCAGTTAGCCGACAATCTCAGTCGAGATCACCAGCAAACTCATGAATGGGAGATTCATCCCCAGATCCTACCGGATCACTTCCTCCGATGGGGAACACCAAACATAGACCTATTCGCAACAAAAGAAAACGCAAAATGCCAAAACTTCATGTCCAGGTACAATGCACTATGGATCAATTGGTCAGGGATATTTGCTTACGCTTTCCCCCCCTCTCCCACTCATTCCTTATCTGGTCAACAAACTAAGTCAAAACAAACTCAAACTAATACTTATAGCACCATCCTGGGCTCGCCAACCGTGGTACACAACACTGTTGGACTTATCAGTAGTACCCCACATCAAATTACCAAACATACCAGATCTGTTAACACAACACAAACAACAGATCAGACACCTGAATCCAGCATCGCTCAATCTAGCAATCTGGCTCCTGAAGTCTTAGAATTCGGACATTTGAATCTCACACAAGAGTGTATGGAGGTAATTAAACAAGCGAGAAAACCTACAACAAGACATTGTTACGCAAACAAATGGAAAAGATTTGTTTGCTACTGCCACACTAATCAGATTCAACCACTACATGCCGCCACAAAGGACATCGTAAGGTACTTATTACACTTACAAAATTCTAATCTAGCATTCTCTTCCATTAAAATACATCTCACTGCAATATCTGCCTATCTGCAGATTACACATACAACATCGCTTTTTAGAATCCCAGTCATTAAAGCATTTATGGAGGGACTAAAAAGAATCATACCCCCAAGAACACCACCAGTACCTTCATGGAACCTTAATATTGTATTAACACGACTCATGGGCCCACCATTCGAACCCATGCATTCTTGTGAAATGCAATATCAGAGTTGGAAAGTAGCCTTTCTAATAGCTATTACATCACTTAGAAGAGTAAGTGAGATACAAGCATTTACTATTCAAGAACCCTTTATACAGATACATAAACATAAAGTGGTTCTCCGTACAAATCCGAAATTCTTACCAAAGGTCATATCACCATTCCACCTAAATCAAACTGTGGAACTCCCAGTCTTGTTTCCGCAACCAGAATCAGTAGCCGAAAGAGCCTTACATACATTAGACATAAAAAGAGCACTAATGTATTACATTGACAGAACAAAACAATTTCGTAAAACAAAACAATTGTTTGTAGCCTTCCAAAAACCTCATGCAGGTAATCCTGTATCCAAACAAGGCATCGCCAGATGGATAGTTAAATGTATTCAAACTTGCTATATTAAAGCAAAAAGAGAATTACCTATTACACCAAGAGCACATTCCACTAGGAAAAAAGGCTCCACAATGGCTTTTCTTGGGAATATACCTATGACAGAAATTTGTAAGGCAGCCACCTGGTCTACGCCTCATACATTTACTAAGCATTACTGTGTAGCTGTGTTAGCAATGCAACAAGCCACAGTAGGACAGGCTGTATTAAGAACATTATTTCAGACAACTTCAACTCATACAGGCTAAACCACCGTTTTTTGGGGAGATTACTGCTTGTTAGTCTATGCACAGCATGTGTATCTGCAGCTACACATGCCACCGAACGGAAAATGGCACTTACCCAGTGTACATCTGTTCGTGGCATGAGACGCTGCAGATTCACATGCGCCCTCCTCCCCGGTAGCCTGTAGCCGTTCTTAGTTGAATAAAAATTGTAAATTTGTAAATATTCTTTTGATACACATTAAGTACATACATACCTACTCCATTGCATGGGCACCTCTAGTATACTCACAACTCCTACCTCACCCTCTGCGGGGAAAACAATCTAACATGGAGTTGACGCCCATGCGCAATGGAGCAGAAAGGAAGGAGTCACTCGGTCTTGTGACTCGAAAAGACTTCTTCTAAGAAAAACAACTTGTAACACTCCGAACCCAACACTAGATGGCAGGATCATGCACAGCATGTGAATCTGCAGCGCCTCATGCCACGAACAGATATACACTGGGTAAGTGACATTTTCCATATATATATATATATATATATATATGTGTGTTTGGTGGCATGTGTAGCTGCAGATACACATGCTGTGCATTATCCTGCCATCTAGTGTTGGGCTCGGAGTGTTACAAGTAAGCAGTTTGTTCTTGTTGGTCAGTAAGCCTGCTGAATTCCATGAAACTAGTTTAAGACCATTACTAGGAATGTTTTTTAAAATGTAGCCCTGTCCGGCAGTTTAAATTAAGAATACCTGCCCCCTCCCCAGCTCCATCTCCCAGCTTCCTCCTCTCGAAGCGGTATCTGTTTTTTCTCATTTACTGGGAGCAGTGAAACTCTTCTACCCTCTTTCCCCAAAGATACCTGCAATTTACATTCCCTCTCAAATGAGAAAGAAACTGGAAGTAGGGAATCAGCGAGATAAGTGCCCTGACCATGGGAGTCATAAGAGAAGATGTCAGAAACCTTCTTCTCTGGCGATGGAAGAACATCATTCCAAAACAGCGCAACTTATCAATATTCAACATCAGTGAGTTAGATATTATTTTAGAGCAAAAGGTTACTCTACCCCACCGTTCCTACCATAATTAAAACATCAAACTAAAGAGAGATCACTGCTTTGTATCATGTTAAGGCCGAGGGATATCTGAAAAACAGCCTAATAGAAAAGACCTGTTCAGCTAAATCTCCTGACCAAAAATAAATGTGTAGATGACTGAACACAGGAGGAAACATCCCCAGCACATTCCCTCACATTGGAATTATAAATAACATTATCTCCCACTTTGGAAGTAAATATTTCAGCACGTGGGGGGTGCGGGGGGTCAAAGTAAGAGGGGAGGTCACCGTTACTGGGCCAGAAGAAGCTGCAAGCAGAGCATTTTCTCCTTGAAGATTTAGCAATAACTACGACGAAGACCCTGGATGCAATGAGGGAAAAGAAAGTCTTATTCTTTCCGCAAAAGAAGTTCCCTCTGCCTTTTCAGTATTAAGAGACAATCTAGAGTTTAAAGTCAATATAGGATTAGAGTTCAGATCGAAGCAGAGCGTTCTTGACCGTCTGTTACTGATTCTGCTGATTTGTTTTTTTCCTTCTTGTTGTCTTTTGCAAATTCTCATGCTTATTCCAGCTCTGCCGAGGTCTCCTTACTTCACAAAATAGGAAAAAGATTTTTCTCTTTTTTGAGGTGGGAACAATCGGGGCGATAAACGTTTGTCTTCGGCCATAAAGAGCTTCTTCAGGGAATAAGACTGTTCAAATTCAAATAAGTCTTGACTCGCTTTACCTTGTGGCCTACATTGCGGCCTGCGCACTTAAGTCCTTACAATTGAAGTTAGACACTATATCCACCCTATGAGGCGTATTTGGGAAAGGGCTAGAATGGAGGAACTCAGACTTGCCTTGACTCTTGGTGACACACCCTTTGGCCAAGGGAGATATAGCCTTTTCCACTAAGGTCCTTTTATCCAAGATCAAAGATTTTGTTAAAGCCAATACTGAGTCCAAAATGTGATCAGAATTATTCCCAGATTTCTCAATCGGAGTCAAAATCAAAGATAGGACTCTATCTAGACAATTAAACATATCAGACAACAAATCGTTATTCCCTTGAAAATTACAACAGGAATTTGAGCTCAAATAAAGTTTAGGATTGTTGTACACCCTTAGGTTAAATGAAAAACCTTTCACTAGGGGTACTACTAAAAAGCTGCGTCTTAGGGAGAGGCACTCAGGGGGGAAACCTTATTTTCTGGTGCATCCTGGGATGGAA
Source organism: Pleurodeles waltl (assembly GCF_031143425.1). Classification (NCBI taxonomy): domain Eukaryota; kingdom Metazoa; phylum Chordata; class Amphibia; order Caudata; family Salamandridae; genus Pleurodeles; species Pleurodeles waltl. The sequence continues at coordinate 477,678,554 of NC_090449.1, read as the reverse complement.
GGGAAACAGATGGTAGAGCCTCGACCTCCGGTACAGTGGCTATAGAAAGGAATAGGGCAGGAAACAATACCCTCATGGGGCGAGAGGAGTCAAACAGTACCTTCTGGAAATAAGTGCTTAGCGCTGGGATCATGGGGCATGAGCATCCAGGTCGTCCTCGTGGTTATAGATCAGGCAGGAGATTAAGAAACAATAGTCCACTAGCTAATGCCACTCATATCCACGTGAAGGCTGCCAAAAACCCGCCTGGTAAAAGACTGTAATTAGCATCAAATAAGGCACAGATCCAATCAATGGCACAAGACGAGCAGGTAGTGCAAAAGCGAGCTCATAACTGGTCAAATACTGAAAATTAATTAGTGAGAATGGTGTGTGAGCCCTCAGTGGCTGCAAGCCGCACCATCCTAACGCTGGCTGCTTTCGCGCCTGATTCAGTGGAGCCACAGCTCTGAGCTGTACTTAAGCTCCTAGTATGCTCCTAGTGCTGTCCTCACCGCTTACAGTTGTGTTCTGTTTTGGAGCTGTGCTGCGCCCTCTTCCCACCTGCAGGCTGGATTGCCGGGGGCTGGGCTTTTGCATCCGTGTTGGCATCTGTGTCCTAGCCACCTGCCGAGCCGTTAGGCCGGCAATTTCGGCAACTAGTGGGCCTGGAGGCCCAGTCAGCCCTCGTAACCTTGTAGTCTTGCGCAGTGCGGTCGATGGAGATGGCGTGTGATGTCAACTCGTTAGCATAGGTCTACCGCGGATAGCCCACTTCTCCTTGTCAGCTTTGTAAGGTGGGTTCTGCAATGGAATCAGGAGTTCCAGTGGGCTCAGCATCAAGTCAGCCTGACAGATGTCATCTAGATCTGGAAGGAGGTGGCCGACAATGTTCAGTGGAGGTGGCTCTAATGCAATTAGTCTAGAGGCAAACACCTTTCCCTTTCCCATCAAAACTGATAGTAGTGACAGATGTGTCCCTGCTGAGCTCAGGAGGTCATCCAGGGGAAGTGCCTGGCTTCTGGCGGAGACCAGTCTGGTAAAGTAGAGAGTCATTTGTTTGACTCTGAAGGCCAAACAGATGAAGGCTAGGTAGATTCTCATGGGCTACACCACCGCAATGTGGTATGACAAGAATCAGGATAGAATTGGGGCCTAGGTCCTGTTCATGTAGGCTGTGCACCTCTAGAGTTGGTTGGAACCCCAGGGCATTTCTGTTATCATGAACCACCCAGGCAGAGTCCCCACATGCTAGTGTGTGAGAGCCATGTGGGCAGCTTCTGACAGATCATTAGTAGTGTCTACATCATCAGGTGGTACATGGCATCCTCTAACAGTAAGGAGAACCCTGGCTAGATCTTTTAGAAACTGCCAAATGCACGGAATGCCAAACATTTTGGACATTGGAGTTCCAGCAAGAACACTTGTTAGGCTATGCATTCTGACTGAATGGACATGGGACACCTATATGCCTTCCTGCTCCTGCCCCTCCGGCCCCAAGTTCTGAAAAAGATCAGGGCTCAATTCATCCTAGTGGCACTAGACTGGACCAGAAGAGGCTAGTACCCAGAACTTCTGGACATGAGCAACTGTCCTGTGATCAGGCTACCACTTTCTGGGGATCTTCTGTTGCACCAACAGGGCAGTGTGAACCATCCGAATCTATGCAGTCTACACTTACGTGCGTGAAGACCGAGCAGCAACAACAGACTTAATTTGATGTGCCATCTGAGGTAGCAATGATGTCATCCTTGCTGTCACACCTTCCACAATATTAATTGATGCCAGACACTAGGGCTAATTTGTATAACTCATCCTTTACAAGCAAAGCTCTCAAACATTCTTTTGGTTGTTTAATCTTTGGCCCAGGAATGCTTTGCAGCCTGTTGTGATGAGATTTATTAAAGGTTTAACACAAATGATTCCTCCCAAACCATTTATGCTGTTTCAGTGGCACCATAATTTGGTCTTGAGGTTTCTCACATGTATGCCCTTTGGCCGATGGACAGTTGCTCACCCTGTCTCCTGACTTTGAAGACAGTCTTCTTTATTGTGATTACGTCACGTGAGCAAAGTCCAGGGACTTTCAGTGCAACCACCCTACACCACCTTTTTTACAGACAGGTTAGTGCTGTGGACTTGGGCATAATTTATGCTGAAGTGATTACTCCCTTTCACATTTGGTAGTCCGTCACTCTGCCAGCGTTCTTCATTCCTCCTCACCCCTCAAATGAGTAGTTGAGGCTCCATCAGCTGGTCCCCAAAAGGGCTCTAAGCTTTTACATTGATTGTACAGAGGAACATAGTGTGGACAATAAGCTTTTTGTGGGGGTTCCAGGCCAAAGAAAGGAAGTCTTTGCAAAAGCAGACCCTTTCGAGGTAGATAGTCTTCTCCACCAACACATGCTATGCACTGAACAAGAAGCAGCCCTCAAAAGGTATGAGAGTCCATTCCACCAAGGCTAAAGCTGCTACTACCGCTTTGGTTCCTGGAGTGCCTGTCCTTTGCATGTGCAAGGCTAAGAATCAGTGCATATTTTTACAGAGCCCTGCTGTCTTGACCACCAGGTCTGGTGGGAAGAACATTTTGCCTCTTAGTCCTGCCTGCAGGCCTTTATGATCTAAGTCTACTCCAGAGACCCACCCCCTGGTGATGTACTGCTTTGGTTTCTGTTCTAAAGTGAGACATCTGCAGTTCGAAGTATCCACCGTAAAAATAAGTTACTTACCTTTGGTAATGCTCGTTCTTGTTGATATTCTAGCCACAGATTCCTCACTGCCCACCTACTTGCCCGTTCTGTGGAGTGGCCTCTTTCTAAAATCTAAAAAAGGTCCCAAGTTAGAACACTGAACAGTGTTGCCAACGGTTGTTCATGCTCTGTGTCTGAGGGTGTGAAAAGGGAAAAACAAGAAACAGACGCCAGCAAGCAGAGTTTCTGTTTGAATATGTCTATGCTCCATCACGTCCAGGGAAGTACAGAGCCAACGTGGAGGTGCTTGCTGCCACCTGACAGTGCATGTCACCACTGCTAAGAAAAGTTTCCAGTTCTAGCCTGGCGCCTCAGAAGTGAGTATTCCAAGGCGAGGAGTCTGCTGTTAGACAAATTATGCACCAGAAAGAGTGTTACAAAGGTAAGAATCTTGTTTATTGTTCATTTCTTACAGTCGTCAACTACCTTCAGTGTTAAAGGAATATGTTCTGTGGCTTAACTAGCTTTCATTTCTGATACAATCAAATATTACATTGTAAGAATACACAGTAGTGTAGAGTTCTCCTAACAATAATCACTTGCCCACCTTAGTCATTACCTTAATACCACATGTCGCCAAAGAAAAGTTTAAAAAGTGTATAAAGCTGAGGATTGTTATTTCCTCCTCATGTAGAAACAACGAAGTGCCAGTTTAAGAGTTCATGATACTCAGTGGATGATTCCTGACAAGAGTGTTCCGTCACAAAGTATAAATCCGGGGTCTCCAACCTGTTCTGTATTAAGAGCTACTCATTTTAAGTGAAAATAACCTCTAGCTACTAATAAAATTAATATTGTACTAGTTGCCATGTTAGACAGGATTAAATGAGTTGCCACTCAGTGCAAGTTTATCCGCAGTGATCACCACTGTAAATCTGGCAGGGTTTCCGTCAGAAATATAAAAAAAGGCTATTGAATTTGGAATACCTCTACGTGGTTAATGCATAAGATGGTTAATACATAATAGCCATAGATGCAGTGCCCCCAGCACCAAGGTAATATGAATAACAAGTCTCCCATCACCAAACGACTTATCACTCAAATATCATCTGCAAATATAGTTGGGAAATGCAACCATTTTTCTCCAAACAACACCTTATGAATTCTGAAGAGGCTTACAAAGATTTTCATCTTGAATACTTTCTGTTCAAGTTTGGTAGATATGTATTGATTCAACCAAGCCAAGCGCTTCTTATATAGTAGTCTGGTGTACACACAAAAGAGTTACTTACAGGGAACTGGAGAGATACTAGTAGTTCATGAGCTGCTCATCGGAGAGGCCTGGTCTAAATGCTAACAATAGTGTTCAATTGCAAAGTCTATCTTTAAACACATTTATTTCACTAGAACAGCAGTTCTTAACCTGTGGTCCGGGGACCCACTCAGGATCTGCCACTGCTTAGAAAATCAAATAATATTAACAGATCTATAAAGTGTATCTAAATAAAGAAAAAAGTAAAATTGAAAATTTGAAAACATTATGTAAATGTGAAGAAATTGGAAACGGGAGGCAAAAAATTTAATTGGTATCTCAGATTAATTTGTGTCAGCAGCGCAAGTCCATCAAACAGAATATAGTATGGATGATGTTTGACCTCAATTGAATATAAAAAAGTGCATACCTTCCATTTAAATTTTGTATTTTTTTACATTTTGTTGTGAATTAAATAAATGATTTACTCATGTGTGTATTTATTTGATGTATGTTAAATTCTGTATTTTTGTGTACTGTTTTGCGGTTCAGATAATCACAGTCATTAGGCCGGGGCTCCTGAGATTCCATTTATGACTCTCTGGGGGTCCTCAGATTCCAATAATGATTCATTTGGGGGTCCCCTTATTTCAGTAATGATTAAGTGGGGGATCCACAGAACTCAAAAGGTTAAGAACCACTGTCTTAGAATATTTCCCTATACCCTTTTCAGTCCTTCGTTGACCTTCACAGAAAACAACAAGCTGCAAAACTTCAAAATCATGCAGCTGTGTGCCAGCTACAGCAGCTGAGCCTCTCAGTTGCCTACCTAGAACAGTCTGGACTATGATGAACTTATACTCAAAGAGTCCAAGATAACTGCCACCTTTTGTGAGTCTATGTAGAGACCCCTGGCTCCATGGACTATTTAGTCTTTCTTGATTTCAGTCATGGCCCATAGTGTGTCCATCTGAGATGCAAATCCTCTTTCGAGCCGGCACCTATACTGTGCATACTCCAGCCTCTCTGACACTTGAGGTCAAGTACATTTCAGGTAGTTTGGACCATCACGCCTCTGTGCAGGAACAGCTCAAGTAGATGATCATGGATCACACATCATGACAGGACTTATTATTTATTTAATATTTACAGTTTTGTACTGCTCAATCAAGCCACACAATAGTGGCAAGGTGACGTCCTATACATAGAGGCAGAGAAGTACAATCTAAATCAATTTTACTGTAAGGTATAAAAGTGAGTTAATATTTATGAAAGAAATGTAAATTTGGTAATACCATTGGTATCTGAGGCAGTGACATTTATAACATTCATGATATTGCAGTACATTAAGGCTCTTGTTTTGATTTTGCTGGATTTTGGTGCATTGATACTTGGAGCCACAATTTCTGGTCCAATTCTGCATCCCCACAGAAAACTGCAGCAATTACAACTGTTCTCCTTGGAATGGTGATTAGTTGGCTGGATCTGGGTATACTAAGGCTCTGTTGGTTTTTCACCAGTTCCAGAGACAAATCTGCTGACGTTTTCTGTCTGTCTGGAGCAAAGATGTTAATGGGGAGGTGCATGAGGAAAGGTGGGTGGGGTTGTAGTACGTCTGTTGAAATTACGGTTTGCTCCCTTTGTGATACTGGAGAGACAGTGCAGACCTTGGTCTGTGCTCCTGCTTACAACCCCTCCCCCCAAATTCATTCTAGAGACATCAGGCTATGGGTAATTTCAGGGGTGTGGAATATAATAAAATATCTACTTGTCATTGTGACAAGATGCTTTATAAATCTACTTGTCCAGTAAAAAAATCTACTTGTCCCTTTGGTACCTAGTAGTATGGCAACAGATAATGGCAGCAATTTCATTACATAAGGGCTCTAATAGCATCTGTGATTATTCCAAGCTAATACTACAGAAGGACTTGAATATTAGCAATTACCTTTTTTTGCCACCTTTCTGCAGATTGATGTATTGGGGCTGGAGTTAGCGGTAAGCAATAGTTCCTAGGTTGGAATGCCCTTTTGAGTCTGTGAAAACCTACTCCTTGCATGTTTTAAGGGCTTCATAAGCTCTCCACTAATCTTTTCACATACTGAAAAAGGTTGGAAATTTACTTCTGACAAAAGAGCAGAAGTAAAACTTTTTCCAGGATTGGAGGAAAAAGTGGTTGGAGGGAAAGTGAACTTTTAAACTCTCAAAAGATTTTCGCATGAGGAAATCTACACATGCAAATTTGCTCGTGCAAAAATGCAGTTGACAAATATTTTCTATGACTACAATTTCCTAATTTACTTTTGTAAGTTCTTGTAAATTCATGAAATAGGTAAATCTGCACTAATGCAAAGACTTCTACCCTGGGTACACTTTTGTGAGTTTCTTTAAGAATTGGGCCCCTAATTAGGTCAAGGGTTAACCAAGACTTTTTGGTTTTATTGAAATTCTCTCTCTCTATCCATCTGCCAGCTGCCTTCACTGTGAGTGATAGCAGTCTGTTCTCACAAGGAGCATATTGGCACACAAAGTAGTTTTGTGCAGTGCCAGGAACTACTGTGGCAATGTGTGGTTTTTGAGACTAAAATATATCTTTGTTATTTGCCAATGTGTATTACAATAGTGAGGACCCTGCAGCTCACACAACAATAAAGTTTTATCGAAGCCATGTCAAAATTAGATATGCATTGATAAAACCAAAAGACTGACCGCCAATGTCAGACCTATTGTCTTTGCCAATGCTTGTTTATTTTCATGTTTCCCATAATCATCTTGAAACTATTTACACTGGTTTTCCATCATGAACCTATGTTGGAGATACTAGCATGCATCAATACATTTTACTAAATGATGTTTCACAGAAATGGTAGCTAAAATTTCACAGTAATTTAGCAAAACATTTTTCTCCTAGTTGCATTTTTTGTGAACATTTAATTTTGAAAGCTGTCTTGCTCTCAAGCTTATGCAAATATTTGCATCTAATTAGAGACCACATAGCCATATAATGCAAAATTTTGCAAACATGTATGCACTTTTTTTTACTGGAACTACTGTCAGTAGTGCAGTCCGAGCTTACAATGTTTATTTAGACTGCTCACCCTAATGATAAAGGCTTTTCATTAATGAACCATAAATACAAGTTCGAACAGCGTTAACGTATGGATACAAATATTGCATCAACTGCATGCAATTTTCTTCCCTGTTCTATAATGTGGTAATGTAAGCTGTCAGCCAAAGGGTTTGTGCTGCAGGGCACTGGGCCTGCTTGTCCCAAGGACAAATAAAAATGAAAACTTGTCCTTGGCCCCAAACAATATGTCCTGGGTGTTGGTCTATAAGAATTCCACACGCCTGTGGCAATGCATGTGGTGCAGAGCAAGCAAACATTTCTCAGGCGTGACCTAGGCCTCTGTCAGAGTTTGCTATTTTGGGCCTAGCAGCAAATCACAGGCACGAAGGTTATGGCTTGGGGGGTTCACAGGCAAGGAAGGGGACCCCGGCAAATCATGTTGCAGTAAGTTATAACATACGAGGGTGGTAGAGCAAGGGGACTTTCTGACTAAGTTCGGAGATGCACTTTTGAGAAGTAATTTGGGAAATGGAGTACATAGGTATCTTGTGCACGTCAATTGAGACACTAAAGGACAAGCAAATAAGCTCTCCATTTGATTGTATCTTGGAGTAAAATAGTATTTTCCTCAGTTTTTAGATTGCAAGTATGCCCTTACCTTGTACAGTATAGTGGGTGAAATGAGGTAATCAGGTGGATGGCAATGACAGTCAAGTTGTACAGTATTAGAGGTAGTCCTGGTAAGTAACTCGCCATCTGTGCACTAGAAGAGGTCCTAGGGATGAAGTTTATAAACAAAGCAGACATAAAAATCCACGGAAGAGCATAGCAGTGTCACAGACGCCTAGAGACCGTCAGTGAATAAATGAATAGTTAACACTGGCCGTGGCTTGAGATGAAGCGGCAGAAGGTGGAGGTGTACTCAATTGTGGTAGTACTAATTCGCAAAATAAGTTGCTGGACTTTCAGGTATAGCAAGTGGATTTCAGAAAAATGTGTAAAGGAGAGAAAGACAGATTCACATGTGTAGACCAGGAACTTAAGATCAAGTGGTTATGCATGCCATTGGTTGCAGTAAACATAATAATACTTACCTAGTTGGATAACGCGGTGGGGTGGACACTTAGACTGGGGGAGTCTGGAATGTCCAGAAGGTCATAGTCTGTTTTGGCCCAATTCGCTGTGTTTTCGCTTCAAGTTCTTTCTGAGCCTACATGTTTCTGTTTGCACATACCTTTCTCTAGATCCTCCCTTCTTTCAGGCGGTGTGAATATTTTGTTGTGGGCTCCAGAATGTCTAAAGACTCCACTGTTATCATTTTGGTATTCGTTATGCATATTTTTGTCTCTTGTATAGTGGCCTTCTCTTGATTTCAGTTATGCCTGTCAAGATTTCTGCATCTGTTTCTTAGTTTGTGATAATACTTTCTTGATGCCAGATAGGCAGGGTGCTAGTGTGTTAGTGTATTTCTGCCTTTCCCTTTGCGGTGATGTATTTATGTGTGCTCACAGCTCTACGTTTTGTTGTCTTCTCTCGTGTCTCTGGGGCACTGTAGAGGTGCTAGCGGGCTGTATTAGTGAGGGTGTGTCTCGGTGGTTGTCGATTGGTTGTTTAATCATATCTTGGTTTCAGCATCATACTCCGTGAGTGTGTGTGCCTATTTTGCTTTTTGTCTAGTTTTCCTTGGACGTCCCTTGGTTTCAAGAGAAGCTGTCAGTATTTTCTACTGCTGATGTGCAGCACTAAATGGACCCCTGGGACACAATCACAATCATAATGAGAATCGGGAACTTGCATTTAAAGCGACCAGCCGTCCCAGATATGCCGGGACAGTCCCGGTTTTCACCAGCTGTCTCGGCAGATTTCTGGAAATTTAGCTCACTCCCCGGGTTTTAATGAGAGTCGCCTAAAAACGGTGGGAAGTGATTTCTTTTTTGTTTTCCAAACAGCGATACTCAGCAGATGTTATCAGAAAGTAATTTAATTAACAGGCATTACACTGGCTTAAAAATGGCATTTGATTTATGTTCTTAGTGCCTCTTCTGTAATTCTATGTTGATGAGCGCTGTCATTCTGTGCGCTCGGTTGCAGTAAAATTGCAGTCCTTTTTCTAATTTTGTGAAATGTCACCCTACTTGCATTGCCAGATCTCTTTCTGGGAAGAGAATGATGCACCCGCTCCTCTGTTTACAAACTTACCCATCAAGGATCTTGAGCTGGCTTGTTCTTGTCCTTATGACTCACAGCTTACTTGACACGTGCTCAGATCCTCAGTAATGCTGTGCACACAGTCTTTTTTCCCTTGGGGACGAATAAGACCCGTCACGCTTGTGAAATCCTATTTATACCCCTGGAAGTAATCCAAAGATTGCCACATTGACTCTGAAGTAAATATTTCTGCGCATGCAGAGGGATGAGTGCACGAAAACAAGCCTGATATCATCGGTCGGCGATAGTAATTAAAGGGTGTGTTGTCCTGCCAGCACAACGCAGACCGTGTCATGTGCATTACATGCAGTGCCACCCTTCGATGCCTGCAAGTAAATCAGAGAACTTTTGGGGCAACTCGTTGTTTAAAGAATAGTTTATCGATCATGAAAGCAGTACGAGTTGAGTCTGTCATGCCCGGATTCTGATTTGGGACCTAGAGGTTATCATAAATGACTGCATAACTGCGTCAGTTTATAAAGCTAACACTGCAGAGCAAGCTGCTTTCAGAGTTTTTTCGCCAGGCACATTTTGAATTCCTAACAAACTTGAGTTTTCTACTCCAGTGATATACTTATGTCAGGGACGGAAATCTGTGTCCTTTTTTTATTTTTGATCTTACAGACAGTGTGAAGTGTAACTTACAGGGGCTTACAGCCTGCTGTTTTTTTATTATTGGGAGGCTTTCTCATCACTCTTGCTTTCTTGCTTCTTATTTGACGGCTTTCCCTGTTTTTGATTTCCTTTGAATTGCCTGCTTCTCGGTAGAGACCCTCTCCACCTCAGCCTGCCTAGTTGCCTGTTCCAGAGTTTTATATTTGTCCACTAAAGCATTAGTGACAAACCCCAGCAATGCTTTCTTCTATCCACTCGCTGCCTTTTTGCAGAGAGTGCTGGCTCGTCATGCTGTTGGATCTGTAAATGGAAACATGGCATAGAAATTTCCATGCTCTTTCCATGTCCTCGCTGACCTGGAAAATGAGCTTCTGCTATTGCCTAGCTTCCCTGGTGGTTGTGCCCTGCTGCCTGCTCATAATTACCATCCTACCACTTCTGCCTTCCTTTGCTTCTGTTCCCCCTGCTCTTCCTCAGAGAAGTGTCTGTGATGCCACACTGTTCTGTAACCTGCTTGGTACCCTCCTGCACATCTGTTTCCATCCCAGCTCTGTTTATTACCAGGATTACAGCTCATCAGGCGCCCTTCTCTTCCTTATTGTGCTACTCAGTTTATTAAATGTCTACATTTTCAAGAGTAGATGACTAAGTTTGTTAATAAAAGTGTGCTCTGTCTCGAAGTGAGCCTAAAATGTATTTCTTATTCTTTAACAGATTGCTGTAGCAAGAATGACATGGAGAAAGATAAGGAGATGTGCGTGGGGTGGGTGGCTAATGGTGTCACACGTGACATTGGCATGTCACCTTTAGGGATCATCTCTCAAAGACTAGCAGATTAGGAGTACAGTTTATCATGTGCCAGCTGTACTGTTAGCAGGCTGACAGGCCGGAGAAATAACCATTTTCATGCCAGGATCACGTGCCAGTAGGGATGAACGAGTCAATCAGATGACAGATTTGTTTGTGAAAGGCTGGTTCGGATTCAGCCACGACATTTGAAGATTAGTAGAGCTGTGATATTTCAGGATCACCACAGAAAGGGTAGCAGGGCTAGTGAAGAATCCGTCCTGTGTCAGTCTAGTGTGTTAAAGTGCAATATAATTGGGTTGAATCAGTTACATCCCAGGTTCCCTCTTACATCTTGATACAAAACCACTCCATCACATGACATAAAGTAACCCTGAAAACACATAGCACACCTATTTGCACATTGCATCTTCACCGTAAAGAATGTCTTTGTGCTAAGGTCACATAGCGGTTATTTAACATAACTCAGCGGTGCCCCTTTTTGTCAACATCTCATCTGTGAGTGGCTAGACTGATTGGACCCATTGGTATACATACCTTCGACTATGGGTGTCAGACACACATCCTTGCAGAAGGTGCATAGGTACACTGACCAATCACCCCACCATGCAGTAGTTTTGACACATTTAAAATAAATGAACTTAAAAGATGCATTTTACTCCTGAAGAAAAAAGCTGAGTGGAAACCTGGTGAATATGCCAACTTTATTACTTTGCATTTTTTAAGCCTCCCTGTTGTTCTGCTTTTGTGCTGTGCCTGTCATGTGCATGTAATAATAAATGCACTGCTGGTGCTCCTGTTCCTTGCATGAGCATGCAGGTAAAACTGCTGCTGCCTGGGCAGTACTTGTTTTCCATGTTAGCGAAGCTTGAACTGCAAGAATATTCTCCCCCAATATATGGGTGAGTGATGTCTTGACCCTGCTCTCCATGGGAACAGTCCAACCAGAACTGCCAAGCCAGGTCCTCCCTGGACTGGAAACAAGCACTGCAACCGGTTTCAGGGTATCACCCTTCATCAGCCAGGCTAGCTTGAATCCAGTGGCCCAGTGGGCACAGGACCCATGTCTGGGCATACCCTTCCCAAGACTGATTTGTAAATGGCTGGGTCCAAACTGGGGTGGCGTGGTGGGCAAAAAAATAATGAATTAAACCCAGATCTCTGTGACTGGGGGTGAATGTTTGCATTGTTCAGCATTTCGTCCATCATCTGTTCTTTTTGCTTTTGTTGCCCTAGGTGGGACGGGTATGCCCAGAAGTGGTTCCCTTGCTCACTGTGCCTCTGGATTCAAGCTAGCCTGGCTGATGAAGTGTGATACCCTGTAACTGGTCCCCAGATGCTTGTTTCTGGTCCAGGGAGGACCTGGCTTGGCAGTTCGGGCTGGACTGTTCCCATTGAGAAGAGGGTCAAGACTGATTTGCATATGGATGGTCCAAACTGGGGTGGACTGGTGGGCAAAAAACTATGGATTAAACCCAGATCTTTATGACCGGGGGTGAATGTTTGCATTGTTCAGCAATCAGTCCATCATCTGTTCTTTTTGCATTTGTTGCCCTAAGTGGGAAGGAGATGCCAGATGAGGGTCCCATGCTCACTGCGCCACTGGATTCAAGCTAGCCTGTCTGATGAAGGGTGATACCCTGAAACTTGTCCCAGGATGCTTGTTTCCGGTCCAGGGAGGACCTGGCTTGGCAGTTCGGACTGGACTGTTCCAATTAGGAACAGGGTCAAGACTGATATGCATATGGATGGGTCCAAACTGGTTTGGCATGGTGGGCAAAAAATCAGTGGATTAAACCCAGATCTTTGTGACTGGGGGTGAATGTTTGCATTATTCAGCATTCTGTCCATCATCATGTTCTTTTTGCTCAGAACCGGAGTAGAGGGCCAGCACGCTTGCAGTCAGCGTGTCTTCCTGCCTGGAGGAATGGCAATGAACAAAGTGGTTGTAGGCCTAATTGAGGCCTACTGCAGGATCTTATCTTTGATGAGATATTAGGATTGAGAGGCTGAGTGCACGGTACAGTCTAAGGGAGAAGAGGGGAGCATCCCACCTGTGCCTGAGACCCACACTAGTGTACCTGACACAAAGAGAGAGAATGGGAAGTGGAGGGAAAAGCAGAGGGGGCATCCAAGCCCTGAGGACAGTGGCCCTGCATCAGATTACCTGAAAATTTGTTGTGTGTAGTATTTCATTTAATAGTGTATTAAAGTATTTCTCCTTTGTAAAGATAAGCAGTGGGATGGACAGTCAAGTTATTACCTTAATGGGTGTGTGTTAGGTGAGTGCTGACCTTGTTATACCCTCATACTAACCTCCCTGAGAAGCCAATAACAGCTCACTGTTGCTACCATCGAGAGTCAAGTGCTCAAGGGGTTGTACTTGGCCTAGTTTGGAGAGACATTGTATGACACATCCCCGGAACATCAGAGGCAAATGGCACCACCGCCCAAGGCTGAAACCCTGTAGCCCCTGCTTGCCCTGTATCCCTCTGAACAGATCTTGCATCTTGTGTGAAAGGAAGAGTACTTCTGTTGTACGCTTTTTTTTGGTAGCCTTAGTCACAGGCAGGAACTTTTTACTGTGTTACCACTCACATTTCGAACATAGTTCCCCTCTTGCTTCTTTTCTCCACGACCAAATTTCTGATATTTGTTGACACTTCTCCAACTAGTTCGATTCCTTGCCTTTTCCTTGTGCTTAGTCCCTGATATCTGGCCTCCTTCTACTATCGAGTGTTATTTCGGTTCCCTTATTCTTTACAAATACATTATTTTTGCTAATTGTTTTTCAAGGCCTATGTGATGATGCTGCACGTAGCTCATTTGTGATTTGTGTTTATGAATGACTTATGTCTTTCATCTGTTTTATGTTTATGTTTCCTGGAACTGCAGTATTTTTTTTTATCTCTGTTACCATTATGACCATTATTGTGTATATGCTAAAAATATGTCTATTATGGTTCTGCGGTCCATGTCTAGTTGAATTTTGTTTTATTTCAAACCTGCTCTGCACAGTGCTCTGAAACCAAGCTGGAGTTTGCACGATATAAGACAATGAATACATACCGTGTTTTTTTACCGTCAGCTTTGTCAGCTGTTCTTTGTCTGTCTCACAGGATCCAGGAGGACAGCTGGATCATCTTCCTGTTAGTCATGGCGGCAGTTTTCTGGCTTTACCGGCTCGTCAAGATGTTTTGTAACCTCTTGAGCTACTGGGAAATACGCAGCTTCTACATCCGAGCCTTGAACATCCCTTCTGTGAGTAGGCCTAGTAGAGGAATGGTTAGTGGTAGTAGTCCTGTATATTCCCTCAATGAATAGGCCTGCTTGGAGGTGATGATGGTGAGCATATGAAGAGCATAGGCACATCTTATAAGTGTTTGTCTAATTCACAAAATTTTCCAGCACTCGTGTGTTATTTACACATTTACCTTCCTGTACATTTAGCCACATATATTTCACAAAGAACGCTAGTTCGAGCTTGCTTTTTTTCTACTCTCACAAGTGGACAATCTCTATGTTGCCTACAGCAGGCATAGTCCGGGAATGTGTGGGATTTCACTTTTTTCCTTTGATTTGCCTTTTTAAACTGTTTTAAAGATATTTTTATTTGCTTTTTATACAATCAAGAAAGGGAGCTAAAACTCACACTAACACCAGGAAAATAATCGGAGGGGGAGAACAGCAGCACATTGTCGGCGTTTACAAATTTCACAGGTATTGACTGAAACTCAGACAGACAGACAACAAGTGATCATACAAATACAATAAAGTGCAAAGCACAGAACATTAAGACTGGCCAGGTGGTGTCGCATTTCCATCACCCACCAAATCAAGGTGATAGTACTTTATCCCTCAGCCCCATATTTTGTAGAACTTATGCGGACACCCTCTACTTTTATAAGCAACCTTCTAAGCCACCATGTATAAATCCTTTCCCACCCTCCACTCCTGTATGGACGGTATCTGGGGCGCACCCCAATATTTAGCTACGTCCCTCTTTGCCACCCCCAGGCCCAGATTGCAGAAACAGAGCATGGCACATGGGATGTCCACGCCTGTGGGTATGTCAATGAGAAAATACTTGGGTTCATCTGGGAAGGACACCCCTACAATCTTACCCAGTTCAGTCAGTATCGCTCTCCAACATGGTTGTATGATAGGGCAGTTCCTAAGGGTATGCAGGAAGGACCCCCTTTCCCCTCTGCATCGCAAGCAGTCAGGCGAATCTGCTCTCCCGAACCTATGTAGACTGACACTGTCATAATAAACATGGTGGAGAATTTTGAACATTAATAATAATCAGCCTAGATTTAATAGCCACCTCCCTTGGGTGCATTAATGCTGCCTCCCAATCCGTATCATCTAAGTCCCCCCACTTCATTTTTCAATTTTCTCCTCAATATCTCCAGGTAGTCGGGCATGTTATTTATCGTTTTATAGGTGTAGAAGACTACATTTTCTTTGATCTCCCCCAAATGTAGCCTTCCCTTCAGTGGCGAGTATTCGGGTATGTCAGAAGCTTCCGGGCCCTCTGCACTCCATGCTTGACTGAACTGAATGTATTAAAAAAATTGGATGTCATGAAGTTAGTGGTCTCATTGAAGGGAGGGGAAGGGTATTGGGCCGCCATCCTCTTGGAGATCACCAATTTTAGATGTGCTAATGAGATCCCAAGACTCAAAACCCCTCTGCTCCCCAAGTTCCTTAAATCTTGCTCCTGTTCACAGCAGGTCGCTTGAATAATTCTAGTCGCCCACCCCATGCACCTACTCGCCTTAATCCACATCTCAATCATTGGCTATAATGACAGTAATCGTCTCGCCCCCATCCCCCCATAGAGGTAATGCAGATAAGACCGGGATTGAAACTAAGTCCTCTCCAACACATATGTGGCATGGTGAAGAGGCACGTATACCCAATCATTAGTGACAATCAAATGGGCCTCCCAGTAGTAAGCTCAGTTATCCAGGAGGGCCATACCACCACTGTATTGATTTCACTGCAGCGTCCTTAGCACCACTCTGGGGTGCCCATTGTTCCATGATCATTTTCTAACTTCTGCATCAGTCCTAGTGAAAATCTTGTCTGGAATCTTATAATATGTGTTTTGCAGGACATACAGGAATTTGGGTAGGGCGACCATTCCATTGGTCTGCATCCGAGTGATAGTCTGCAAGCACTTTCCTTAGGTTCTGTTCTAAACATCGCTCTCGATTTGAGGTTACATACGTCCCAAGGTATTAAAATCCTTCCTTGTCCATTTTCATCCTCCAGGGGAGAGCAGACGTTTCTAGTTTCCCACCTGTGGGGTACAAGCCAGATTTATCCCTGTTTATGGTGTAACCTGAATGGGCATCATATCTTTTGAAGACAAGGAACACCCTGACGGTCGACTCTTTTGCCCAGGTAACATTCAAGAGGTTATCATCCGCGTACAGCAAAATCTTTTTTTCCCTCTCAGCAGTCGCGGCGGTTCGGAATCCCATGATGTCGGGATGATCACAGATCATACAGGCCAATGGCTCCAGGGCAAGGGTAAACAGGAAGGGGGGGGCTGAGAGCATCACTGCTGAGTGCCCCTTTCTATGGAAAACTCCGACAAGAGGACCCCACTAACTCACACAGCAGCCATTGGCACCTGAAATAGCAATGCTCTCCAGGCTGGAATTGGGGCCAAAACCAAATCTTTTTAAGGTTTGCATCACAAATGGCCAGTGTACTGTGTCAAAAGCTTTTTCGACGTCTAGTGACAGTAGTTTGTGGGGTTCTTATTGGGGGTGGACTGCCACCAGCAAGTTGTAAATCCTGCAGAGGTTATATCTAGTTGACCACCTTGGCATAAATCCAGACTGGCCACTATGAATCAGGTGGAATCCAATGAGCCTCGTGGAAAACACTGTGGCCAATGTCTTGATCTCTACATTGAGTAGCAATATCGGGTGATATGAATCACAACTTGTCGTGGGCTTCCCTTGTTTATGGATCACCACTAACGTAGCTCGGCGCAAGTCAGGCGGTAGTGTTCCCACATCTCGGGCCTCTAGGCACATATTGAGGAGATGGAGATCAAGGGTCTCTGCGTTCCTCTTGAAGAATTTAGCCGGGAATCCATTAGGACCTGGAGTCTTCTCCAAGGATAACTTCACTATAGTCGCCTATTTTTCAATAAGGAATATGTGTGGTTCCCGTCGGGGTGGACCGCTGCCAGCCAGTTGTTAAGTTTGTGGAGGTTACATCTAGTAGACCCCCTTGGGATAAATCCAGACTGATCACTATGAATCAGGGAGGATAATACTCCAGTGAGCCTCGTGGCTAACACTGTGGCCAATACCTGGTCTTTACACTGAGTAGCAATATTAGGTGATTTGAACCACAACTATCTCCTCCTCTACGGCCAGCCGGTCCTCCACCTGGAGGGTTGGCATATTCACTGCATCATGATAGTCAGATAAGCAGCAATGCACTCAGTCTCTGCTAGAGGTCTCGCCTTATAAAAGGCCTCATAATGTCTTGTGAACTCTTCGACTATTCTCCTATCAGTAGTGCAGGATTCACCAGTGCTATCCAAAATCCTGCCCACCCATCGGTTGGACCTCAGCCTTCCGTCGACCAAGCCATGCCTGGTGCTTAACCACCTTGTCACCTGTGTCATTAAGGCAGTGGTGTGCGGCTAGAATCTAGTTCTCGCCTTGTTTTGTGCCAGTGCGCAATATTCACCAAAGACGGCTGTGATCTTGCGAAGGGCTGGGGGATTCTACAGTGCCACAGGGCCACCTCTGCATGCATATGGCATCTGTCTCCCTAGTTTCTTTCCTCTTTTCATGTTTGATGATATTTTGTGCTCGATCTCGGGGCACTGTCTTATAGGCCTTCCAGAGAGTGACAGTGGAGTCGACTGATCCTTTGTTTTCCCTAAAGTACAGTTCAGTATCTCCCCATAGCTCCTGTAAGACGTCTCATTCTGCGGCTCCCAAGCATTCATCCTCTATCTCGGTTGAGGGGACAGTCTACCCATGGAGAGCCAAAGTGGGAAGTGGTTGGACAAACCCCTAGCCAGGTTTTTTGCTTATTCGACCCTACCTATCTCACCCGCAAGTGCAAAAATAGAATCCAGTCTAGGGAACACATTGTATCCCAGAGAAGTAAAAGTATCCTCTGTCCTCTGGGCGGTGGCAGTGCCAGAGAACAGAGAGTCCCAATGTATAGGCAAGGCAGGCAAACTGTGTCACCCTGGGTGGACTCAGGTTGGAGCCCAAGAGGTCCTTTCCGTGATATCATTATAATCCCCCCCACCCCTAATGTGGATAGAGGAATCAGTTTCTTAACAAAATTGCCATTACTTTGTCTAGGGTAGTTGCTGCAGGCATGGGGGTGCATAAACACTAATGGACATGACACCGGTCCTCCCCTAGAGACCCTGTTCTGCAGCATATGTCCCATTGGGATCTATCCAGGTCTTTTTTTTTTTTTTTTTTTAACTAAGCGTCTTTTTATGAACGAGTTTTAAATCAGGGTACATCACGCAAACAGAAAAATGGTAGTGGTTAATCTTCATGACCAATGCAATGAGGAGGAAGACAAAATTACAACAATAGGACGATACTGCCAATGGTAATCTTACATTTACCCTGGGATCATTATGCACAAACTCAAACAAAAACTCAAAAACAGTGAAATAGATAGTAGTGGCTTGGACAGCGTTGTGTGGGTTTCCTTTGAGGTGTGGGCATCCCAGAGCTAAGGTGAGCAGGAGATACCCAGAGGTCAATGGGCAGAGGATGGGGTAAGAGGGGAAGGTAAACAGGGCTCAGAGTGGAAGAGAAGGGGAACGGAAGGAGGGCCACCACCGAGGAGTCTGAGGCGCTTTACAAGTGGCTGTTCAAGTGAAAAGTTTAAGAGCTTTAAGCCTGCGAGGTGTAAAGCAGAGATGCTCTATACGGTAAAAATAACCTAACAAGGGCTGCCAAATGCAGGTAAATCTAGCATCAGTATGTGCTATCTTGTGATAAAAAAAAAAAAGCTACACGGCCATGACCTGCTATATCCATTGGAACCATTGAGCTGTGTAGGGAGCAGAGGATTTCTTCTGCTTTTAGCACTACTAACTGTCTGGCTGCATCTAGCATGTGGCATATGCGGTGCCAATCACTGTGCGTCATTGCTTTCAATTCTAAATGGCGAATGCCTAGTATGACTGTGGTATATGACGCAAAGAGAGGAAAACCCAAGGTGCCCTTAATATGGCCAAGGATCTCCTTCCAATATATTTTAATGAGAGAACACAACCACCAAATGTGAGGGAAATCTCTGGGGGCAATGCCACATCGCCAACAGAGAACGGAGGTGGCAAGGTATATTGTTTGGAGGTGGTATGATGTGTAGTACCACCTAGTCATCAATTTGTATGCCTTTTTGTGCTGCGGGATGCTTTGATAAATTCAAGGGATGCCCCTCAAGCGTGTTTCCCATTGCTTCTGGGAAATGCCTTCAGTAGTGTCTTGTTGCCACCCTGATTGATAGGGGTGTGTTTTGGCCAGGGTAGAGTGTTGCAGCTTGTGATAGGTGTGGGAAATCAATCCTCTGGTGCTGTCATAGGCCCAGACTAATATTTCGAAGGGAGTTAAGGGTCAAGTGGCTCACTGAGCATTGGAAGGGTGGAGCGCCCAATATTGTAGTTGGCAGTACTGTATTGGGCCTTTTCAGAGTTCTGGAATTCTGTTTTACACTGTTCAGACATCTTGATGAAGCCGCCCACGAATAAGTCAAGCAGGGTGCGACAGTCACAGTCTCCCCAGCTCGAAAAGCTCTTAGGGGTTCAAGATTAGAGGTGAAGTCAGGATTGGGTTGTTAAGGGAAGGGAAAGGGGTGAGACCCTTCTTAAGCGCTCTACTATTCCAGATTTCCAGGACAGTCCTGCTGGGGATGGCGATGTAGGCGCTTTGCAGTCTAGCAAGCTTAGAGGGCCGGTGAGATCTCACAGGGGGTGACAGGTGACAGCCTTATCCATGTTGAACCAGTGCTTTTTGCTCTTGCAGGCCATAAATGTAGCAGAGGTGTAACGCTTAGTAGTAGTCAAGAAGGTTAGGACATGCCAGGCTCCCTCTGTCTCTGGGGAGCATGAGCACATAATATCCCCCACCCCATTTGAATGCATGTACATCACTCTGGAGATGTAGGATATTGTCCCGAGGTATAGAGCTGGGCAAGAATTGAAACAGGAAGATCATTTTTGAGAGGATGGTCATCTTAACAACACTGAGGCGTGCCAGCCAGGATACATGTAGTGGTTTTCACCGGGGAAAGTCCTCAAGAATGGAATGGCAGGGCCCAGGCCAATCGGCTTGCATCCACATGGCAAGAGATGGGGTATTGTTAAGGCCAAGGTAGCGAATGGACTTCGAGGCCCAATGGAAACGGGTCTAAGGATTGTAGAGCAGAGAGGTGTTAATGGATATTGCAAGATTCCGAATGTAAGATTTGGATTTATTGACTTTAAAGCCAGAAACCCGTCGGAAGGCAGTCCGTGCATGAACTACCACAGTAAATAAAGTCGCTGGCTGGGTGAGAGTGAGGAGGAGGTCATCAGGAATAGTCACAGCTTTTGAAATATCCTCAAAAGACTCAGTCTGATGTATAGTAATTGACAAGGGTTCCACCACCAGAGCAAACAGTGAAGGTGATAGTGGGCACCCCTCCCAAGTACTCCTCTTCAGCTGGATGGGATCAGTCTACTGGCTGTTCACACGGATTGTGTCTGTGAGGGAGACAAAGGAGGCCATGATACAAGTAATCATGTTCGAGCAAAGGCCAATCTTTTGAAGTACCACCTGGAGAAAGTACCACCCTACTCTGTCGAATGCCTTCTCTGCATCAAGTGAGAGGAGGCAAGAGGGGATATTGTGCTTGTAGGATTTCTCAAGCAGGTGAACCACATGGTGGATGTTGTCCACTTCTTGCCATTGCCAGATAAAGCCCACCTGGTCTGGGTCTATGAGGCCAGAAACATACTTTTCCAACCTCGCCACCAAAATTTTGGTGAAGATTTTAATGTCCGTGTTTAAGAGAGCGATCAGCTGATATGATGTGCACAAGGTGGGGTCTTTACCCGGTTTAAGTATGAGGGCTAGCTCAGCTGCCACCATCATGGGAGTAAGGCCCGTCTCTGCCATGAATGAGTTAAATAGTTTCAGGAGCTGAGCATGGAGAACAGGCAGGAAAGACTTATAGAAAGAGACCGGGAGACTATCCAGTCCTGGCATCTTGCTGAGGGGAAGGTCCCGGACGTTGCGTTGGAGCTCAGCCAGGGTTAAGGGGGCTTTCAAGAGCTCTATGTGTTGTGGATCCTGAGGGTCTCCCAGGATTATGACCAACCTAAAGGAAAAGAGAACAGATAAAACAGTCAACAACAAAAGCCAACATGGCCCCACAACTCTATTCAAGCACTGAAATGACCATCGTAGAATGAGCCAATCATATTGGAGAAGTCACTCCCCTGGGGGTTGAATCAATGAGTGCTGAATGGTTGCAGAACTGTGGCCACCTCCACCCAGATCTCTGTGCCTGGAGATGGCATAGTCAAAATCAGTTGAAACACGTCAGGTTAATTAGCAAGTCCCAAGATTGCCAAGTACCACAGGGCCGCCAAGGTCGGAGCCCGAGGAGTAGTTCCCAATGCAGCTAGGCCATCCACTGTGACACAGGATCAAGGTCGGAGTGGGTATGAAACTGCTGAGGTGTGTATCACAAGTCAAGGCGGTCGAGGGGAGAAGGGCATCTCATGTGGAGCCTGTGGCAGTGGGACTGGGAAAAGGGCCTCTCTCCATGTTGAGAAGCTGTTGTACTATATCACATTGGTTTCACAAGCTTAGGTCGCTTTTAGATGCTTTTATGGGCGCTGCACTATTACTGTGGACCATACAGGTGGCATTGCATTGCAGGGGGAAGAGCGGGGCGGGGTTGGACCACCCCTTCCCCCACAGTTGGTGCTATGTTCAAAAGTTGTTTAGCCTCAGTCAGGGACCACAAAACTCAGCGTTTGCCCTCCCTGGGGAAAATGAGAGCAAAAGGATGGTTTCATCTGTATTGGACGCCAAGGTCATGTAGTCTATCCATAACAAGTTTGAAGTCTCTCCCATGGTTTATAGTAACTGGTAATAAATCTTGGAAGGGTTGGACTGTGTGACCGCGGAAGACCAGGCTAGCCTTTCCCCACAAGGCCTCTAGGATGTCTTCTTTTTCAGTGAAGAAATGGAAGAACAAACAATATGGGGAGGAAGGAACTCATCAACTGCTATGGCCTACCTTGAGAACAGAGAATGCAATTTAGTAAATAGGCTCCTCGGGCCCTCCCTAAGTCTCTACAGGTGCCTCCATTCAGCAGGGCAAGGCAGGAGAGGCAATGCTGCTGTCCATAATGGCCAACATCACCAGTGGAGTATAACTTATTTACTAGAAGTCCCTGTTATCAGGCAGGACTGGGTGACCCAGACTAGGCCACAGGAGCAGCAGGGTGGAGCGGGAGCCAGACCGGCACCGAATCACGTTCAGAGCAGCCCCCAGTATCAAAGACCAAGCACCATGGAGCATCAGGGCCACTGCATCGTGCTAATAAAGTGCTCAGGCTCGCATAGGCCTTTCACTGCCACTTGAGCAGCGAGTGGAGCAGCAGGGCCACCCCCTTGGCAAGCCAATACCTGTGCTTGTGGGCCCATAAGGGGTTGAATGTGACGGAGTCCTTCTTCGGTTAAGGGAGCTGGCCTCGTGTAGAAGGGAGCCTGTAGGAAGCGGGCCTGGTGTGTGGTGGGTACCTATAGTACTTACACCTTATGCCAGGTCCAGGTATCCCCTCTTAGCAAAGTGTATGCAGTGTCTAGAAGCCAGGCTGTCTAGAGGTAGCTGTGGATGAGCAGCCAAGGCTTATCTAGGAGACATGCAAAGCTAATGCAATACCACTGTAGTCACACAGCAGTTCCACACATAAAAGAAAACACTCAGTTGTACAAAAATAAAAGGACTTTATTTTTGGAACAAATCACCACAAAATACTAGACTGGTAACCCGCCCTTAGGAGGTAAGTAATACACTAAATATATACACTAATAATCAGAAACAGGCATAGAAAAGGTTAGAAAACAGTGCAAATAGTAATAACCAATAGTGACGCTAGGGGGAGCACAAACAATATACAAAAAAAATGGAATGCGAACAAGTGCCCCCACCTAGGTAAGTAAAATGTATAGAGGTGAGCTGGGAGTACTAGAAAACCACAGAGTTAAGTAACACAGTATCCCCCAGCGACCAGGAATGCCGGAGTAAAACACTGGATTTTCCCCAAACCACCCAAAAGAAGGAAAAGAAGAAAAAGAAGACACCCAGACAAGCCTGCAAGAAAACCAGTGGTAGATTCCTGAAGAAAGAAGACCTGTGGAGAGAGGGAACCAAGTCTAAGAGTCACAGTGGAGTTCAGGAGGAGTAGGAGCTACTACCCACCCAGCTGTGGATGCAGGAGTAGGTCGATGATCATGAAAAACAGGTCAACACTGCAGCCCTGGAGCCGGAGAAGAGTTCCTGATGGATGCAGATGAAGCCCCATGCTGGAAGGAAGATTGCTGACTGGTGTCAGTGCAGGAATTCCACCAACAAGCCTTGGCAAAGGCACGCTTGCGGTTAGTGGAAAAGAGGTGCGCTGGGGACCAGCAAGGCCTAGGAGGAGTCAACCCAGGAGTGGGAATCACAGCGTTGCAGAGAGTCCACAGGAGTCCCACAGGGTGGGGACACGAGTTGCAGAAGAAGCCCACACAGCACTACAAAGGTGGATCCCACGCTGCAGGAGAACCACGCAGGAGGCTGTGCTTTGCAAGGTGGAGTGCTGAGGGCTGGAGGTACACGTCGCCTGAAGATCTCTTGGAGGAGATGCAAACAAGCCTTCACAGCTTTCCAGAGATGCGGTGCACGGGGGTACTGTCCTGCGTGGGAAGGCAAAGGCTTACCTCCACCAAAGTTGGATAGCTGGCAGAGAGGACCAAGAGGACTACTCCGACCACCACCTGTGATGCAGGATCCACACAGTTCAGCAGGAGAGGGGATCCATGCAGCCAGTAGTCACTTGTTGTAGGTGCCTGCAGTTGCAGGGAACTGACTCTTTCACTCCAAGGGAGATTCCATCTTCTTCTTGTGCAAGCTGAAGAGTTGCAGTCTTCTGAGGATGCACGGCCGGGTAAATGTTGCAAAGCCGGCAGGAGACCTGGAAACAATGTTGCTGAAGAGTCCTTTCTTCTTGGAAGTAGCTTGTCGGCTCTTGGAGGTTCCAGTCACAGTTCCGGGGGCTAGAAATCAAAGCAGAGATTGCAGAGGAGTCCTGCTGGAATCTTGCAAGCCGAATCCGACGACCCACCCAAGAGAGAGACCCTAAATAGTCCTGAAAGAGGAATTGATCACCTAACCAGTTAAGCACCTATCAGGACTGGGCTCTGATGTCACCTGCCTGGCCTGGCCTCTCAGAAGCTCCCAGAGTTCCCTGCCAACCTTGGAAACAAGATGGCAGAACCCAGGAACCCTTTGGAGGAGCTCTTAGCACCACCCCTTGGGGTTGATGGACAGGGGAGTGGTCACTTCTCTTTCCATTGTCCAGTTTCGTGCCAGAGCAGGGACTGGGGGTCCAAATGTGCCCTTCAAAGCAAACCAGCGGCTTGGGGAGGCTACCCCTCCCAAACTAGTCACACCTATTTCCAAAGGGAGAGGGTGTTACCTCCCTCTCTCAAAGGAAATCCTTTGTTCTTCCATCCTGGGCTTGATCAGATCAAGCAGCAGGAGGGCAGAAACCTGTCTGAGAGGTGGCAGCAGCTGGGCTGCCGGAAAACCCTGTAAGACTGGTGGGAGCAATCCTGGGGGTCCTCTAAGGAGCCCCCAGAGTGCACAAAATCATACTTCCAATACATGCAACAGTATTGGGGAATGAGTCCGACATGTTTGATACCAAACATGCCCAGGTTCAGAGTTACCATTATGTAGCTCGACATAGGTAGTGACTTATGGCAATTACATGTGTAAAATGTCGTCCCTGCACTGACAATGTCCAGGAAAATGGATCTGGAGTTTCTGGGGGCACCTCTGCTAGTGCAGGGCTGCCCTCACACCCTGGTACCTGCACCCTGCCCTCTGGGCTGAGAGGATAGGGGTGACTTCTAGTGACCTAGTGTACTGACCTGTAGTGAAAACTGATCCATGCACCCGTTGGATGCATGCTGGAATGGCAGACCTGCAGAACCCTTTGCATGGGTTCCCTATGGTTGGCAGAATAACTGCTGCAGCCCATAGGGATCCCCTGGAACCCCAATGCCTTTGGTACTTAGGTACCATATACTAGGGACTTACATGGGGGGACCAGTATGCCAATTGTGGTAAGAAAAGGTTAGTAACAACCAACTTTAGAGGAGAGAGCATAATCACTGGGTCCCTGGTTAGCAGGATCCCAGTGAACACAGTCAAACACACTGAAGGCAGAAAATGGGGGTAACCATGCCAAGAAAGAGGGCACTTTCCTACAGAGCCCCAGCCGGATTTGCGGGGCAGATAGGGGATGGTTAGGTTCAGGCCCACCCGGGCCTCTGCCTACTGGGGCTCATGCCCGCCCGACCCGACCCGTTGCTACTCAGGCCTCAGCAGGTCGCCATGCAAAGATCGCTCTCCAGATGTAGCCTGCTCCAGCCCCAGGGCCTCGGGCAAAAAGTGGGGGCCTCGAGTCTCAGTCCAGCCCCCAGCCAGATGTCAGCAGGTGGGCCAGTAGTCCTCTGTCCACTCTTCATGCTTTCTCTCCTGCCGAGGTACCAGGCAAAATAGCAACCCAGCAGGCTCCATTATCCGGGCCAGGACCGCTGTAGCCACAATCCCCGCTGTAGGCTAACCGAGGGGGGCACCCCACAGGACATGGGGTGTCCGGTAACTGCTGCCACATTGTCCAGACCCCAGCGGGAGGTCCCAGTGCTCAATTGACATCCAAATTACCAGTGAGGGTCCGGAGCAGAGACAGAGTATGTCTCACTCCATGCTCCGCTTAGCCACGCCCCCCCATCAAGATCTTTTGAATTTGGAAGGGGGCATCTTCCGAATCAAAATTGCTACTCCACTAGAGCCCAGGTAAACCCTACATGGGCCAATGTGGTGTAATCCCCTTGATTCAGGAAACAGCACTGAGTTCCCAGTAAGTGAGTCTCCACCTCCTTCAGCCCAGTCCCAGTGTTTGCACTTCAAGGACCAAAGTTTGGGTCTGACCCCCAAATTGCCTCTTGCAGCAGACTTTTGGCAACCTCTATGAATACCAGAGTTGAGGTCTTTCCTCGAGCCAGCTCCTGGTGTATT
Organism: Pleurodeles waltl; assembly: GCF_031143425.1. NCBI lineage: Eukaryota > Metazoa > Chordata > Amphibia > Caudata > Salamandridae > Pleurodeles > Pleurodeles waltl. The sequence continues at coordinate 477,652,570 of NC_090449.1, read as the reverse complement.
GGAAGAAGTGAGTTTTGTCCTTGAACAGCACCTTTAACTTGGCTGGGAAGAGCAGCATGTACTGCAGCTGAATGGACCGGAGTTTGGGTTTCACTGCGTCAAATCTCCCTCTTTGTTTCTGTATTTCGTGGGACTAGTCGAGAAACAGCATGATGGTGGACAATTCAAACGTAATCCCTCCCATTTGTTATTGCTTTCTTAAGTATTGCGTCTCTGTCACGAAAGTTCAGGAATCATGCAAACGTGGGGGATGCCAGGTGCGGTCGGGTGGTAAGTCCCAATGTGCTCATTCAATAACAAAGCAGTTGGAAAAGCTATCGGCTGCAAAAGTGGATCGGAGCCACCGGCCCAAGAAGACCACCATGTTAGACCCCTCAACATCCTTGGAGAAGCCCACCAGACTCAGGTTTTGCAGCATTAATCTGTTCTGGATTCACTTTCTGTGCATTGCTCTGCCATCTAGTGGTTGGGTCCAGAATCGCAAAGTGCAATGCCTGCGCTGCGTTTGCACCAAAGCCACTAAGAGTAAGAGAGAGGCAGACCATGGCACATCACAACATGCAAGGTGAACACATGCCCCCTTCTCTTTGAGATTTGGGACTGGAGAGTGATGAGGAGGAGAACATTGCCAAAGGAGCAGAGGGAGAAGCAGAGGAGGTTGACTTGGAAATCGTCGTCATAGAAGCCAAGGGGGTCAAAGACTCGCATAGACATGAGGTAAGAGAACCATCCACCTCAAAAAACAGGCCTGAGTCATGTAAACCGACTCAAGAGCTTTAAAGGAAGCCGCTGTGTGGAAGAAAATGACTGCAGCGGTGACCGAAAATAAGGATCGACTTGGAACCCATGATTGGGAGACCGCTAGGGGGGAATCCCTGAAAAATCAGAGTCCAAAGACGGACAGGGGAAAAGGCCTTGACTCCCAAATGTGAAAGATCACATCCGGAGTAGCAAAGCTCTACGACTGAGCTGTCGAAAAAACACTCTTCTTCGTCGAAGAGGATGTCAGTTGACAATCTCAACACCGAATAACGGGTGGCTGAGTTAGAGAAAAGGAAGAGAAAGCTCGAGGCTGAAATGGAGTTTTTTTTACATAAACGTAAATAATTTGTCTAAAGTCTGAAGGAATATAGAATTCCAAAAGTACCGTAGATGACAAAGGAGCAGGATGAGTTAGGGGCCACCCCCCTAACATCTATCTCCCAAGAAGGCCATATTGTACTCAGTCCCTTTTGCTAGTTCCTACTCTGTCTCCCCAGTCAGCTGCTCCATTTAATCTGACACCTTATCATTTAACCCTGCACCTACACTAACACCAGATGGGCAAAAGGAAAGCAATAGAGGCAGGGGCCGGGGCAGTACTAAAAGCCAAGCGAAAAAGGCATAAGCATGCTGCTAGCAATTGCGTTATGGATAGAATCGACTCTCTCCTGGGCGAATGCAACGGAATACTAACTAGCCCCCAGGGAAACATTTCTATTGCAACTGGGGAGGGGCCCACTTCAACTAGCAGGAAGGAAGGTTCCATGAAAATCGCTGAGATTTTCATGAAACGTGGGCAACAAGTTACTGACACTACAGGGGCGGGTGAAAGTAGGAACGTTATCACCCATGCGGCCCCCTCCCTAGCAGAAGACCTACCACTTGCCATCAACGATTCCATCCAGCTCAGTAACCGCTTCAATCCCCTAACCAACCTCCCTGAATCACGCGACGACATCAACCCAGACACCCTGGCAGATGGGCCAGCAGCAACCAACACGCACTCTCCTCATGTAACCCCACAGCATATCGAATACATACAAGCTCTAAGGAAGGAAGTCACAGAACTCAAGCATATGGTTAACTCATTACTTGCAATAGTAAAACAGCTAACCCACGCAAATAACACGACCACCAGTAACCTTGCCCAAAATCCAATCCTATCAGGCATCACAACAAACTCGCCCAACTCCTCTGCTTCTAGCCACGCTGGCCCTCACCCTACCAAAGAAAAGACCATGAACTCCCACCAGTCTCCCCTCTTCCACAATTTAGGCATAGGAAATTCACTAGACATCTATCATAATACCCTCAAACCCATGAGCAACACCGCCTCAAAATACTCTACGCAACCTGCCACTGACCAGTCCCATTTAGGTAATATAGTTCTAATGGTTAACGTTCCCAAGTTAACCACATTGGCGCGCAAGGAAGGGGTAGACTCTATCAAAAACAAGGCAATCCACTGGATTCGCCATGTTAGAGGCTGCCGATCCATAATACGTGAGGACCTAATTACCGTAGTACGACGGCCAGACCCGGGAACTCACTTTGATATCCTAAAACTGACACTCAAGAACAGGACCATGGCGAACAATCTGGTGGCCCTAGACGCAAGAACAAGCCCACCTGCACACTCACGCATCCAGTTTAAACAGCCCAGGTCACCCACGCTCCACGAGGAACGCCCGAGTTACCACCCAGCAGAAAACCTATCCCCTCTTGGTAAACATGATTGACTCACAGTCAATCTATGCAGGCAAACCTTGCAACCTTCCAACATCCATCACCCCCAGATCCTCCTTTTACCCCACCACTGTCTGTCCATGTATTCACCCCCCTACCCATGATACCGCGACCATTTCCGGCTCACCGAGCAATCATGACAACGATGCTCCACCCATTTGCAGGCACATTGCCCACCAAACCTAGAGCTGCTGTCTAGGCCCGCAAGCATCTCCTTGATCAGGACCAGGCCTGTTCCAACAGAGGAACATCACCAACCACCACAAACCTCACGGGCAAACATTGGCATCAACCCATCCCTGCTCCCCCAACCACATCTGCCAAACCAACCCCTGACAGCCAACCTCAAAAACCCCGGGCATTTAGGTAGGACAACTCAGTCACAATCTGGGGTACGACTTGTCTCATGGAACGTGGCAGGTCTGAAACCTATTCTTCCCCTTCCATCCTTCTCCTCATTTATTGACGAACATGACATATGTCTCCTACAGGAAACATGGTCACTCGACCCACTCTTCCGAACAGGCTACTCAAATTTCCACATCCCCGCTGTGGCCAGCACGAGAGGCAGGCCCTCAGGGGGTCTGACCATCTGGATCAAAACATCACTTAGCTGCCATATATCACAGCTACCTACCGCCTCTCCCGACCTGTTAGGCCTTCGTCTATCCTTTGGGCCTGACTCTGTGGTGAACATCTTTAATATCTACGCTCGAGGGGTCAGGGGGGGTCAAGTCTCCAAAACCCTCTGCGCCCTCGTAGCCCTCTTACAAAATTATCCCCGCCATCATAAAACCATTGTGGCTGGGGACTTCAACGTCACATTCGAACCCCTTGACTGGGACGATCTCAGGTCCACCCGCGAGGAAGATCAAGTCTGGTCTATCCCCGCCCTGTCCATTGCACCCATCAAAAGGTGGACGTTGGTTGCGATTCAGGTAAAATCATTGACCATGGAGTTTGGACTCAGGGCACTAAATGGCAGAACTAATTCAGACACCAACGGTAGTCACACATACAACAAAACGAACCACACCAGCAGAATCGATTATTGCCTATTCGATATAAGATTATGGCCTCTAGTCATCGATATGACAATCATCGAAAGGACCGAAAGTGATCACAACCCTCTTTCTGTCCACACATTAGCCCTAGGTAACCTCCCAGCCACGTCTAACCCCGCAGCAGTAGCACCCGAGGGTATTAACCTGGCCAACAACAAAAGACACCTAAAATGGGTCAATATTGTGGCCCGGCCCGCACTCATCAATGCTGCCAACAACACCCTAAAATCCACACTAAGGGACCTAGAGGCAGGTTCTGCAACACCCCACCAGGAAATTAGCTCAATCCACACCTCCTGCTTTAGGGATATCGCAACCCACTTCTCAGCACCCCCAGCCCACGACGACAAACGACCCAAAGCCAGGCACCGCTGGTTCAACAAAACGTGCCGGTCCCTAAACAAGCGCCTAGTTCAAGCCATTAAATCCAAGGACCCCATCGCCATCCGCGTAGCTAGGAAGTCCTATAAATCTGCAATATGCATAGCCAAGCGTGATCAAGATAGCAAATGGTGGACATCACTCAGCGACGCTGTGCGCGAGAGAAATTATAGTCTGTTCTGGTCCCTGGCAGCGCGAGGCCCCGAAACCAGTGGTTTGGACATCACAACCAATATTGCCCCAAGAGACTGGATAGCCCACTTTAGTAGTCTGTACTCCCCTGATCATGATAGCCCCACCTCTGTTTGTACGGGCCCCCTCCTATTTCACTCGTTAGCACCAACCACCGCAGCACCCCTGTTGTTCTCCCAAAGTGATATAACTTACTCTCTAAGCACTCTAAAACGCGGCAGGGCCCCTGGTTCAGACTGCGTCCCAGCAGACCTATTCTCAACAGACCTAGCATCCTGGTCAAGATATCTCACCATTCTAGCTAACGCAATAGCATCTGGGGCGCCAATTCCCGACTCTTGGAAAGCGGCCATTGTTATTCCAATCTTTAAAAAGGGCGACAGATCTCTTCCCTGTAACTATAGACCCATTAGTCTAATTGACTGTGTCCAAAAAGTCTTCTGCCACTGCCTCCTAGGGAAGATAGAAGAATGGATAATTGACCACGATATCCTTAGCCCCCTCCAAGCCGGTTTCCGAAAGAAGATTTCCACCACTGATCAAGCCCTCAGATTCCTATTATTATATTGGAAAACAGTGTTCATCGGTAAAGGCAGCCTTTATGTAGCTTTCGTGGATCTCAAATCTGCTTTTGACCTAGTACCTCGCAACAAACTGTGGGTCACTCTCTCTCGGATGGGAATCCCGGAACACATCCTTGCCATTTTGATACGACTCCACGAGGACAACTACGCACAAGTCAGGTGGGGCAACAAGGGCCAACTTACCGATAGAATCCACGTCTCTAGGGGTGTGCGGCAAGGTTGCGTACTTGCCCCGACCCTCTTTTCCCTGTACATCAACGAAATTGTCCCCTCCCTCCTCAGACTGCAGTCTGACGCACCTTCACTTGGCACACAAAAAATCCCAGTCTTACTCTTTGCCGATGACACTCTCTTGATATCTAAGACCCCTAGTGGTCTAAGGAAACTCCTTGCGTGCTTCGAGCATTTCTGTTCATCCCAGGGACTCGAAATCAACGCAACGAAAACCAAACTAATGACCCTTAATCCCCACAGATCTTTCAAAGGGAAATTTACTCTAGAGGGCTCCTCACTCGAGAAGGTGGGCATTTTCAGCTACCTGGGCATAACACTCACTGACAACATGTCCTGGAAGCCACACATAGGAAAACAAGCCCTTAAATTAAGACAAACAACTGGGGCTCTACTAAAAAACTTCCACCTCTCACACACAAAACCAATTCGCCCAGCATTACAATTATACGAAGCCCAGGCAGTTTCCTCAGCGCTCTACGGGGCTGAACTTTGGGGTTATACCAAAACCCATGACCTAACCACCGCTGAAAACAACTTCTTAAGAAACCTTGTGTCCCTTCCGCTAAGCACCCCACTGTTCCCTCTTTTCAAGGACCTCGGCATCAAACGCATTGGTCACAAAGCCCGCCTGCGACCTCTGCTGTACTGGCGGCGTCTCTGGACCACTCCGGAACTTGCCATCTTCACCGAAGCTCTACAGGTCATCCTAAAAGCCGACCACCTGCACAGAATCCCCTGGCTACGATCCATCAAGGATTTACTCCACTCTATCGGGCTCGATGATCTCTGGAACTCACCAGCCACGTCAGTCTTTCCCTCGAAAAGCGAACTAAAGAAACTTTACTGGCAAAGGGCCAACAACGAAGACACTCGGGCTGCACTCCACACTACATTATCTTGTGACTTTGCCAACCTAAAAGAGTCATGCAAGTACGAAACTTTTTGGGACCTAATCACGGCCCCAAGGGAAAGGAAACTGTACTTCCAGCTCCGCATTGGAACACTCCCATTAAGACTTTTCACCAGCAGCTGGTCACACAACGAATCCACCGCATGCCCTGCTTGCAAAGCCCCCGTGGAGAATCTCCCTCACCTCCTTTTTGCATGCCCCGCGTATACTGCCCCCCGTAGGAAATGGCTGGCCCCGGCATGCAGACTACTGGGAGCACGCTGCTCTGCGCTAGCTCTGCGAATCCTTAGATCAGACACCAGACCAACGCTAGTGATCGCTATCGCCAAATTCCTCGGAGCTTGTTGGCTTATTAGAGGGAAAACTCTCCTGGACAAAGACTCCAAATAAGACTGTCCCAACATCCTGCAGAGTGCATTTCACTTCATTTCATTTTTTCTAATTTCATTCCATTTTATTCTATCTCATTTTTATTCCATTTTAATTTTTATTTATATTTCATTCCCTTTTATCACCATATTTACCTGCAATTTTATTTTATCATGTGCATTTATTTGTATTTATTACTGCTCGCGCTTTTTTGGCTCTTGTAGCCGCAATAAAGCTTCTTTGAATGAATGAGTTAGGGGTCAAAGAAATCAAGACACCTCTAGCACCAGGGGAAGAAGAAAAACTCGATTGTGAAGAGGAAAAGGACAATCTTTCTGGTCTTTGTCAAGGTTCTGAGGGTTCTGAATACTCAGAGGCACACTGGCAGGATTTGGAAACTGAATCACCTGAGGAAGGAGTGGAGAGTTACCCTCACAAACTATCACCACCAGATGAAATAGGCTTGCACAACCAGGTGATAAAGATAGCAGCTGATAAATATGGGGTCTAATTAGAGGAGGAGAAACCACAGGGGTGTTTATTATTAGAAACTCTTTTTACTCATTCAATCCAGGAATCAATATCTGCCCATGCTCCCAAGTGTGTGAGACCAAGGAAGGGAGGTCTTCAAAGAACCAGCCTCATGCAGAGCAATCACTCTGGGGGCAGACAAGAAATAGAAGTCCTCATCTAAAGATTCTACTCGTAAAAAGGGTTTGGTGCCAGCTGATTCTGTTATTACATCTACAGCCAGGAAAAGGGTCAACATCTATTAACCTCTGGCCCTCCTCCAGATAAGGAGAGCAAATGGATGGCTCTCATGGGCTGGAAATTTGAAAGAAGCACCACAAATCAATGGCACATCGCAAATTCAAACACTCTGCTAAACCGTTATGCATAACGTAACTGGGATGAGATGGCAGAGTTAATGAAACTTCTATCAGAACAATACCTGAAGAGGGCTGCACACTTGGCGGAAGAGGGCAAAAACATTGCCAACATCTTCCTAAAGACTGCATTACACTCATCAGACACATCCAGCAGGCAGATGACCATGGCTGTTGCACTGTGTCACTACTCGTGGCTCAGAATATCGGGGCTCAAACCAGACTTACTGGCGAAAATTCTGAATGACCCATTAAGTGGCGAACAGCTATTTGGAAATGCTGTTTGATACTCTAAATCAACCAAAAAAGAATAATGAGACTACGAGGTGCATGGGAATGCTCCAGTTCAGAGGGAACATGAGAGGAGGTACAGCCCCTTTAAGAAGACCGACAGAAAGTGGTAACTTCGAGTCAAGCACTTTACACCAATCATTCCAAGGAGGCAGTCAATCGACACAACTGCAGCAAAGTTGGCAGTGTAATCAGGCCAGGCAGTCTTTTCGAGGAAAGACATGTGGAAGAGGGCTTCCGCACAAAGGAGGGGCAACACCCTCAAATAAGTGACTTTCCGGTACTTCAAACACTCCCTCAACCAACATCACTGAGGAAGGAAGACAAAGAACATCCTCTCCTGCACAAAACACCGGTAGGAGGGAGAATAAAAAACTTTCTTTAGGAGTGGAGAAATATCACATCATACAAGTGGATTCTAAACTTAATGCAATACATATATTGCATAGAACTGTTACGAACACAACCACGAAAAAGGCTAAAGACTAGAGCTCTTCAAAGGAAGAAACAGCCAGGCTACTCAAGGAGGTGGAGGAGTTGCTGGAAAATTGTTTATAGAGCAGGTTCCAAGATTAGCAATCAACAAAGGAAACTATTAAATTTACTATCGAATCCCAAAAGTAGATGGATCTCTACAACGTATTCTAGACCTGAGATTTATGAACAAATTCATAAAAACACAAAAATTCAAAATGACAACACTACAAGAAGGTATACCACAACTACAAATTTGAGATTTTATGGCAACAATAGACTTAAAGGACACCCATTTACACATCCCAGTGAATGCAAAACACAAGAAATATCTCATTTTTTTGGTATACTAAAAACATTACCAATTCAAAGTTCTAGACTTTGGAATAAAATCAGCCCCAAGAGTATTCACAAAGTGCATTGTGGCGGTGGCAGCACATCTGAGATGCTAGGGCATTCATGTCTACCCTTATCTGAATGACTGACTAAAAATAGCAAACTCTTAAAAAATGCAAAGAACGCATACATCATGTGATGAAAACACTATTCATTGTGGGATTCTCAATAAATATAGAGAAATCGTCTGAAGAACAAGAAAAGTTGTTTCTAGGAGCAAGAATCTACTCTATCCAAGGGAAAGTGTACCCCAGTGAGAAGAGAATGAACACTCTATTGAACAAAACTCAGCACTGCCAGAAGGGGCAAGCTCTGACAGTGAGGACAGTGGGGAAGTTACTGGGAATTATGGCTTCCTGTATCCCTTTGATCCCATATGTAAAACTTCACATGAGACCATTACAGGAATAGCTGCAAAATCAATGGTCACAGGGAGTTGAGAAGATCTAGTGGAGGTCACGCAGAAGGTGGAGGAAGAGATAGTGTGGTGGAACAGAGCACATAGAACTCTAGAGAAGACATTTCTGCAAACAACTCCTACAATGACCAACACAATAGACGCCTCACATATGGGATGGGATCTGCACTCGGGCAATCTCAGAGTGCGAGCAGTGTGGAAGGATCATGAGGCAGTTCAACATATCAATATTTTGGAACTAAAAACAGTGCTCCTAGACTTAGAAGCATTTCAGACAGAGCTTTGGGGAAGGGCAATATTTATCCAAACAGACAATATAGCAACCATGTTCTATGTCAACAAACAGGAGAGAACACAATCCTTACCTCGATCCAAATTAGCACAAGAAATTTGGAGATGGACAATCCAAAGAAAGATGGCCCTGTTAGCAGTGCGGCCACCAAAGCAGAACAATATTGAGGCGGACAGATTGAGCAGACAAGCTTCATGCTCTCACGAATGAGAACTCAACCAGTCAGTTCTTCAGAGGATCTTTCAGGAACAGGGAACTTTAGAAACAGATCTATTCGCAACACCTTTGAGCGCAAAATGCCAAAGCTTTGTCTCCAGACGGCCATCTCACCAATTCCTGGGGAATGCACTATTGATAAACTGGTTAGGGAGATTTGCATACGCTTTTCCCCCCAAAACTGCTGATACACAGTGTGATTAGAAAATGCAAGGTCAGCAAAATTATAATCTAATTGCACTGCAATCTGCAAGACCCGCATGGTTCTCAGACTGATCAAATTGGCAAAAGGGAAAATAGTAAATCTACCAAGAAGACAAGATCTATTGTCAATGGAAAAGGAAGGGTTCCATACCAAGAGCCAGAATCTTTCAACCTAGCAGCATGGCTTCTGAGGACTTGGAATTCAGACATCTAAAACTGCTAGAAAAAACAATGGCTGTCCGTAGAGAAACAAGGAAACCTACAACTAGAAAATGCTATACCACTAAATTGAAGAGACACACACTATGGTGTTGTAAACAAGGACTTCTGAAAAAGAATACAAAAGAAAAGACAGAGTCAAAATATTTAACAAATCTTCTTCAATGCAGTTTAAACTATCTTTCTTTAAAGATACATTTTGCTGCTATATTGGCTTACATGAGTGGACACCAGTAGAGAAAAGGTTTTTGGAAGGAGCAAAGAAGATTGCACCACCGAAGAAGGTACCAGCTCCTGCTTGGAACTTGAACGTGGTGCTCACACAGTTAATGAAGAGTCCTTCTGAACCTTTACAAAAAGCAGGTCTACTTATGCTCAATCTAAAGACTGCCTTTCTAGTAGCTATAACTTCCCTACAAAGGGTAAGCGAATTGCAGGCGCTCACTTTACAAGAGCCATATTTTCAAATACACGAAGACAGGATTGGGCTTTAGAACTGATCCTCAGTTCTTACCTAAAGTGATTTCACCAATCCACATAAACCAGAGTGTACAAATACCAAGTTTCTTTCAAAACCCAAAGAATCAGACAGAACGAGCATTGCACACACTAGATGCAAGGCGGGCCGTAATGATTTATATTGAAAAGCCAAAGCCCTTTAGGAAAATAAAGCAACTCTTTGCTTCCTTTGCAAGCAGTTTTCTAGGAAGACCAGTAACCAAGATTTCAGTTGCAAGGTGGATAGCACAAACAATTCAATTATGTCACAAGAATGCAAGGAAACCATTGCATTCAGCTCCAGGAGCTCACTCAACAAGGAGAAAAGGAGCAACTATTGCCTTTCTAGCAAATGCGCATTTACAGGATATTAGCATGGCTGCTACATGGTCATCAGTTCACACTTTCACTGGACACTAATGCATAAATGTACAAATGAATAAAGAAACTCAAGTGGGACAAAACGTTTTACAGCATCTGTTTAGTAATTGGTTTTTATCTTCAACCCAACCACCTCAATAAGAACAAATTGCTATAGAGTCAATGCACAGCATGTGAATCAAGAAAGGATTCACATTGCAAAACAAAGTTTCTTACCTGTCGGGGTAGTTTTGCAGCTTGAAGAATTGTCTGGATTCACATGCGGCCCACCCACCTCTGCATAGAAAGTGAAACAAAAAGTAGAATCTGAAGATGGTGACCAAAGGTGGGAACTTCCAGAAGAAGTACGACACCAAATGGAGGTACGTCGACGTTCAACAGCAACAAAACACAAAACCAAAGAAAGGACAAAATGTTTTTGGCGACAATTCCAGACCCAGCCACTAGATGGTGGAATAATGCACAGCATATGAGTCCAGAAAATTCCTCAATCTTCAAAAGTACACTGACAGATAAGAAACTTTACATTAATGCGCTTCTTCTGGTTTTCCGCATCATCGACTCCCCACAGCAAATATTTAGTAATTGCTGTTATTTTCATTACATTGTTTCCCAGGAAGTGCATAGTGTCTTCCAACTCGGACACTCTGTTCTGTGCGGCTGTTACACTGTCTGGTGTGTTAGGAAGATCTTATCTCAAAAGAGACACCTCCAGGTGGACTTCACCAATCCTCGATTCCAGGGCTGGTGTGGACTGCTGAATCACAGTTAAAAGCGCTGCATTATCCGGCACAGGGGACTCCATATCCACCCTAGGAGGGCGTTCGACTGCATTGGTGTACTTTCGGGTCTTTATCCTTGGCCATTTCATGGAGCTCGCAGACACTGTCAACTGTACAAGGGCCAAGCAAGACTTACAGGTACTGGGTGGAAAGTGGCAAGAGGGCAGTGATCGAGTATCCCTCTCTGAAAACGGCTGCAGCTACAAGTGGACTGAGAGGAGCCAAGGCCAGAAAGGGTTTGTGACACCTCCTCCCATCTCCCCCCTCACCCTCCAACAGCAATCAGAAGTGCTCACAGGACAGACCACATACTGTAAGGCTTAAGTCGTCCTGCTGTCCTTAAAGTCTAGATCCAAAGCCAGTCAGGAGTACCAAGGTGGGGTGGGGGGGAGGGACCAGGCCAAGCAGGTCTCCTGCACTCTACCCCTCCATAAGTAGTTCTTCAAAACACTATTCATCCTTATATTGCATGGCATAAAATGGAACGGTCCAGCAGTATCCCCCGTGAGGCAGATGCATGCACCTCCAGGGCCCACAGGGGCAAGTGGCAGCATTGTAAAGGGGGGGGGGGGTCCTTTACAGTCCCACTCTCTTAACAGTAGCAGTTCTGAAGTATCATGTAGTGGTCTGGTGCCCCATCTGCACCACCCTTACAGACAGGGCCATTTGTAGCGACTTCCGTCAACATCCAGAGCTATCCTGGGATTTAGGTCTTCAGACGCTGTAGCCAGTTAGCCAGTCCTTCAAGTCCCCCAGATTAGCAAGAGGGACCAATGTCAAAACATCAACCCCCACCCCCCCCCCCCCCCACCCCCCCCTCCGAACAGCCTGTTCACTTATCGCTTTCTTTAGGCTGAATAAAAGTTTAGGGCATAGAGCTTCCTACAGGGCCCAGCTCATCGCAGCTCTGCAGTGGCCCGCACCTAGAGCACTGTGTCTGGGGATGCCCTGGTCGATGTTCAGCACAGGATAAGCCAGGTGTTAGGAGTTGAGGAGGCCCCGAATTAGAGGATCTGTGCAGGTATATGTTAGGTCCAGCTGGAGCTCTGCACAGGTGTGTCTCGCCTGCTATGTTCTCGGCCACGCCCCTCTTGATTTGTCTTAATACTCTGCTTTTTCTCAAGGAGGCTGTGAAGGTTTGTATTAGCAACAGAGATGAATGTGACATCCATTTTCTAAAAATTAGAGATGTGCCCTAACCATTCATTACTGTACAAGCACTTGCCAGATCAGCATTTCATAGATGTGTAGAATACAGGGACTTGTCAGGTTTTTGCCTTAATATTCTAATCACATTGGTTTTAATTTTCAAAGGAATAGTCATAGATTTATTTTCATCTCTTTGCCCAACAAAAGGCCCCTCTTTAAATGATATCCTTTTCAGTTTTTGTATCCTCAGTTTTAATTTTTACGGAAGACTGTTTCTCTAGCGTTTTGTTTTACCAACCAACAGTAGAGATTTATTGTACCCTGTGTTACTCTCTTTTCAACTAGGCTTTTTACAAATACTTCAATGTTTCACAATTTCATAGTAGTGTGCAGTGGTCCCCATAATGAATTCTAGACTGTAACAGTTTTGCTTTTGTTCTCCCTCCAAACTGTCAAATATTAGTATTTCAGAGGTATAGAACATAAACTTCCATTTTATTGGGTGTGAAATCTAGGTGAAACTGCTGTTTTTCACAAAAATCCCTGAGGTAAGAAGTATAAGTTGAATTCAGTCCCAGTACTCATAAAATACACATAAATAATCATAAAAATGCAACATTAACAAGTGCAAATATAAAAGTCAATTAGTAAGAACTGCAGGTTAGTAAATTAAACTGTGGGAGCTAAAAAAAAAGCAACAACTTGTTGTACCCGCTGTAGGCCTTAGCATACATCTAATGTGGTAAGTAGGGGCAGTCGCTATTCTGAAAAAATAAAGTGCTGGTTTACAGTTATAAAGAACATGAGTTTTAAGATCAGAAATTAAAGAGATACGTAAAAGAGTTACAGAATTTACAGAAGTCTACTAAGTGTAAATATGTCTGCGAGGAGGATTCACCGCATGGGCAGGTTAAGTTTGTAGCAGTCTTGGATTGGCCCAAGGAAAAGCTAAGATAACTGTATATGCTGCCCGGATGAAATCTGGTTAAAACCAACAGACACCTTTCCTAGAAGTTAGTCACTAGGATTAAATAAGACTTTATCAGCTTGATTACGAGTTTGGCGATCTTACCGTCGAACCGCCAATACGGCGGTCTGGACGCGGATCTCCGTCTGGTCTCCATCTGGTCTCAAGACCTCCATATTATGATGTTCCCAAGGGGCTGGCGGGACAGTCAGTGCGGCGGCATTGGCTTCGGCTCTAAAAAGAGACAATGGCAGCTGCACTGACTGTGCTCCCAGCACAGTCGGAATGTGCACTGTCTGCCTTAGCTGGGCGGGCCTCTGCACTGCCCATAACACAGGCATAGGCAGTGCAGGGGTCCTCTTATGGCTTCATCTTTGCGCTTCCGCCAGCCTTTTCATGGCCGGGTCCCCCCCATGAAAAGGCCGGCGGAAAGGCAAGTTGTGATCAGCACAGCGGTGCTTGAACATGGCTTTCACCTCCACCAATACATCGGGATCCACGATGTTGGCAGTAGCGGCGGTCCGACTTGCGGAATTGTAATCTGGCATTGGACCAGCAAGGTTGCGGGGTTGGGCCACCAGCGTAGGTACGGTGGTCTTAGGACTGCCGTTCCTTAATGAGGCCCAATATCTAAGGGTGCTTAGGAGAATACATAAACCAGCTTTGTTCATGTTTTCAACTTCTCAACCTCCCATAAAGATGACATACATGCACCAAATGCATCCTGGCTTTTGTCCCCTTTGGTGATCTGTTTAAGGACTAGAGGATAAGTGTGGCCTATCAAAGCTCAGCTACTTGCTTAATATACTAAAGCCAATGGATTTTGTATCCCTGACGACAGGCTAAACAATCCTCATTGATGGATTGATTTAGGGAGTTGTGGATATTTGTCCAGACTGATAGTCACAAAAGCATAGGAGCTTGTTTAATATGGTGTTCCAGTTTGCTTCAACCTACTTCTTCATGTAATGATAACGGGACTGCAAGTCTTAAACCTAAACGGTGCCTGCAGAATTGGATTTCCTCCATCTGCAGTCCGTATTTTTGCTATAGCCCCAGATACCTCATAAATTCTAGTTGGTGGATAGTTATGCTTATAGATTTCAAGGAGTTGTTTAACGGGATTGTTTCAACACTGCAAAACATTAAGTAAAAAGTATTACTTCAGGCTTCAGATTTTTGAATTTAATGAAAATGTTCACTCATTCCTAGTTCCATTCCTACCCCTTTTCCTCTCCTTGAACTATTGTCCTACACCTCCCTATTCACTTATGTAGTCTGTTTCATAAGTTCTTTTTCCCATTCTGTAGCCTTGGATGAGAAGTTCTGATATTGGGATTGGAGCACAAGCAAAATGTGCTCGTATGCACATTTTTACCCTCTAAAACTAGCTTTTCGTTCATTGCATAGAAGCAGAAATCCACAAGATTCTCCTAATCTACAAGCAGGGCCACTTTAAATTGAAAGCTGAACAACTAGAGAAGGAACATGTATCTTGATTCAGATGAAATACAAAGTTATGGTAGCATTGAGTCATCTCTGGAAATGCTTATATTCTCCTGTACAAAACGAGGTACATTTATCTAACATAGTGTTTAAAGTTTTCAGTACTCTATCTGAAATTTTATTTCCCTTACTAAGTGTTTTAATATTGATTTCATTGGTGACATTGTCCCTTTTTCTGTCCACCTCAGTTCTTTGTAATCCTTTGTTTTTATGAACAACCTAACATCTCTCTCTGAATGCTTACCTTTTCTGATCTACCGCTTTAGTTGTAACTGCTCTTTTTTGCTCCTTTTGTGATAGGATGAACTTTGTAACTTCACCTGGCAGGAGGTCCAGGACCGTCTTGTCTCTTTGCAACGAGAGCAGCAAATGTGTGTCCACAAAAAGGAATTGACAGAACTAGACATATACCACCGTATTTTACGCTTTAAAAACTACATGGTAGCCATGGTCAATAAGTCCCTGTTGCCTATTCGCTTCCAGTTGCCTCTGGTGGGCGATGTCATCTTTCTTACCCAGGGCCTGAAATACAATCTGGAACTTCTCTTCTTCTGGGGGCCTGGCTCTCTCTTTCAGAACAAGTGGAACTTGCAACCAAAGTACAAACGCATGGGAAATCGCCTAGAGCTGGCACAACAGCTCAGCCGTACCATCTGCCTCTTGGGCCTAGCCAACCTCATCCTCTGCCCTTTTATTTTGGTTTGGCAGATTCTGTATGCATTTTTCAGCTACACAGAGGTCATCAAACGTGAGCCTGGAAGCTTGGGAGCCAGGCGCTGGTCACTTTATGGCCGCCTCTATCTGCGGCACTTCAATGAACTTAACCATGAGCTGCACACCAGACTAAGCCGAGGTTATAAGCCAGCCACCAAGTACATGAACTCTTTTACTTCCCCTCTGCTGACTGTTATTGCCAAAAATGTGGGTTTCTTCTCTGGCTCCATTCTGGCCGTACTCATCTCGCTAACTGTGTACGATGAAGATGTTCTAACAGTGCAGCACATTCTCACTGCCATCACCATTCTGGGCGTTGTGGTCACTGTAGCCAGGTAAGTCAATTTTTGAGTGAATGGGTTACATCAAGTGTGATTTGAAATGGGTTACTAACTTTCATGCTCCTTAGAAGCAAGAAAGTACCTTGTGTTTGCCATGATCATAGTTCTGTTCCCATTTTGTGCCAGCTGTCTCTCTCCGCAACAGCAGTTCAAAATGGGTACATATTAGGTCCAAGAGTGAAACATCCACTTTGAGAATTGTTTAAAGGTTACATTTCATATAGTACATGGTGGATATTGTAAAGTTCCACATATTTTGCCCTTCTCTTGTAATAAATGAGCTCTCTCCCCTATATGAATCAGAGTAATCTTTAGTCTTTATTCTATTTTTATATCAACTAGCGATCATGCTAAATTATATCTATCACATTCCTTTTCATTCTTAATTTTAACCTTAATGGCTACCAGAATGATGATGAAGATAACAGTTACCCACCTTGATGTCCTAGAGCTATATAATTGTTATTGTCATTGTATTTATAAAGCTCTTTCTACCCCTGACAAGGCATTGAGCTTTTTGGCAAGAAACACTGTACTCCGGAACCCAAAGGATCAGTGGTGGATTTGTATAGGGAAATGTAAGTTGTTAATTTGAGGGTTGGACATGTGAGTGTGTTTGTTTGATTGAATAGGATGAAGTAGGAATAGACGAGGCAAGAGTCTAAATAGTGTTAATTGCGAGTTAATATTAGTTAGATGATGTTTGAGGTGAGTCAAAGGAGTGTTAGAGGAGGATTTAGAAAAGGTTATGTGGGAGATCATAGTAGTAGAATGCGATTTGAGGTGAGTCAAGGAGGTACAGAGGAGGGAAGAGTCAAGAAAGGAACTTAGGGAGATCATAGTAATAAATGAGGCTTGGGATGAGTCAGAGTGGAGGTAGAGGATCTATTGAGGGAGGTATAGGATGAGACATAAACTAGTGCATTAGAGGGAGTTAAATGTTGTTTTTCATACAGTAGGTGTAAAGTAATAAATATATAGATACATAACTACATAGACGTGCATAGATATACTTTTAAAACAAACAAAAGGGGTACCAGAAATGATGACAAAAGGAGAACAGAACAGGATTTGGGATGGAAGCAGAACTGTTTTGAGAGACTTGCAGAAGGCTAGAAAGTTCCTTTGATTTCTGAGTGCTGGGGCACAAGGGGCTAAATAGGAAAATTACTGAAATGACAGACCTGAGCATGGGATGTGATATCAGGATACACTTTTGGGGATGCAGCTCGAGCAGGTGCCAATGGCTGAGATTACTTTGTGTATTCCATCTATCACTTTGTTTTTTTTGCAGTACTACCATTTTAGCTGTATTCATTCTTCGATCAAAGAAAAAATTATCACACATATTTAATAATGTGTTTGTTTCTTCTTAAAAAGCTTTAAAATCCAGCTGTATAATAGTGTCCAGTTTCTTTTAAAAACCAGTGTCAGATGATAGAGTTCTAGTCACTACTAACCACACTGTCCCAGTTTCCCTTCATTATTGTGTAAGAATTATAGGGCTCTCCGGAAAAGTGTCTAAATATTCCAAATGTAAAGATGAAAGTCAGATGTATAAAATCTATCTTTCATTTTAAAAATCTGTAAATGGATGTTCTTGTCTAACCTCAATTGTAAGATAGAACAGGCAATAACCTTTAAGCTTTAAGCCCCATGTTTTTACTAACATCGTAACTAGGACTATCAGCCCAGCACTAGGCCAGCTATAGCGTTTTTTTTCTTTTTTTTAATATGGATTGGGAAGTCTTATCCAAGCTTCAGACCACAATAAAGATTCAACAAGGACAGCTGCAGTCCAGCTGTGCCTAACACATATAATAAGTTAGGGACAGATGGCAGAAGCTGAAAGAACATCAAACGATTCTCTCACACAGACAGTAGAGGTACAACACAGGTAGCTAACTACAAAAAATTGAGCTGTATTAAAGGAATGTTGTATAATTTTCACAAACAGACAAACATACAGGATGTACAAAACTCTTGCAAGAAATAGCCAAACCCCATATGGATGTACCATACATTCATGTACTCAAATAGGATGAACAGTCGCCTACCTCGTGTAGTATGCTTAATGTGGGGGTTCCATATCTTGCACTGGGATAGTTTGAAGACGGTTTCCTTGTTATAGGGTTCCCTAGTTTGGGTGAGTTTATGTCACTTAAGTTGACATTGATTTTCTACCTTTGTTAACTGTTAGACGTATTTTAAAATACTAAGTGGGTGAGCGCAAAATGTTTTTTTACCTGTGCCTCCTTACCTCAAAATTAAAAAATTAGGCCAAGCAAATGACATTTCTCTTTTCCATTGACTTGTTTTCGTGTTTGTTGGTTGCCCCTGTGTGGTCAGGTACCCAAGAATGAAGGTATCTCTCGTCAAATATTATGAAACAACCCCTGCTCCATAGGGCATGTTCACCAGCCTCAGAAGGGGGAGGAGCGATAGGGTACGTCTCACAACAGGCTATTGACAGAGTTGTCAGTATGCTGCATGTTTAGCAGGGCAGGTTATTGTACTTGTATCCTGCACTATGAAACAGAACATGTCCATGCTGCTAAGCCACACTCGAGACTGACTGGGTGTCAGCAGCAGCAGCAGGCTTAGGCCTTGAGACCACAAACTATACTACCTACAAAAAAAGCATCTCCTGCCTTGCTGAGGCTGTGCCCATCGCGTCCCATAATTCACTGCAGCTCTATCTATGTTGCATCCTGTCTGAAAAAGCAGTGATGTGGAGGCTTAAGGGCACAGCTCTTGACTCAGCCTGGAACTCCTCCCTGCAACAATATGGTCCATTAAACTGTTAGATAGGCTATTAGACAGTGCATATTCTCAACTATTTCAAGGAGCTCTAAAATGTGGTGATTATGGAAAAGGAGGGACAGAGGAGAAACATAACTGCCTAGAGTTATGCTTTTTGATCAAGTGTAGTAGCACGGGTGGAAATCTGATTTCATTATGAGAGATTGTGCAGCTGAGATACTGAATGGATATTGCATTCTTTCTACCGTCTGCCTTGATGAAAATGTCAATAAGTGACCCAAGAGGCAAGTCGGTTGTCTTATGCCTTCTACACAAAGCCCTTACTGTCTCATAGATGGAGCAACATTATGATCTATTAAAAGATATACAAGAGAGGTTTTTGTACAGTGCACATCCTGAGCTAAATTATTTCAAGTTACTCTCAAATGTGATGATCACTGAAAAGCATGCAGAGGAAAGAAAATTGTTTTGGTTTTCAGAGTTTGTCCAAACTGGAAAGTTAGGATTGAAATCAGGCCTCTGGGACAGAGCCCTGCACTTAGTTTTTGCCCTAGGTCCGATAAAAGCTTCTGACAGGCCTGGGCAGTGTATGCAAGGGCATTCAGATTATCCTTTGTTTTTTTTATGAGATGGGGAAACAACAGTGAAAACATCCCTGTTCATAGAACTGCTACGCCTTGGGCAGAAACAGTTCAGGCATCCCTTCATTAGAGGTCACGTACAGTTAGGTGAGCATTAGCAGAAATAGGTACAACTCCAACAACAGCAGTGCAAACTTCAGTTCCTCACAGAATAGTAACAGCATGGTAGTACCAAAACAAACTTCCTTCTCTCACTGAAGGCAACATGGGTAATATTCAATTTCTTCAGAACAGATCCAGCATCACAGAGTTCTACAAACTTTCATTGCTCACACAACGTGAACGGTCACACTTAGGTGATATTCCATGCCAGCATGCTGACACTTCAAGAACTGTTTTCATAGAGAAACTGCAGTAACCTAGTTCGTCATTGGTATTTGGAGCAACCGAGCAACACCTGTAGTAATTATGCACTAAATAGGCACACAAATGTCAAACTATTTGAAAAGGTGTTGAATGTAAGTACATCAGGCTGTATGTAATCTCATCCTTCGTGCTGCACCTGTTTAAAATGCTGGGGGCTGCCAATGCATAGATTGTTCAGTATCATGCCCAGTTCTTTATTTCCTGGAGATAGTATAGAATCCTGGGGGGGAGATAGTATAGAATCCTGGGGGTGAGAGGGGAGCATTTTCACAAATGCAACCCATACCATCACTGACAACAGTAGTGTAACTGAAAACCTTAGCATAGTGTTCCGTGATGTCACTCATTGTGTGAGGTTGTATTTTAGGAAAAGAGTATTCATATCTTGAAGTGTCCTGGTGCAGCACTAAAATACCCCTAAGTAGCTTAAAGTAGTTGCTGTGTGATCCAAGGGTGGTAATTTTTATCTCTCACATTCCTCCTGCGTGAAGTTGCCCAGGGTTAATAGACAAGACTTAGTTTCAAGGCTAGGCTAGAGTAGTCCACCTCTTCTAAAAGATGTATAACACACTGCGCTGGATAACAGTGGTATAGCAGTAGACCATCTGTATTTAGGAAAATAATGTGCACTTTTTATTCAACTGTACGCCCTGGATTCCTGGTGCTTCTTTTCAGCAACAGGCAAGTGGCTCCTTAGCCAGAGCAGAGAGTTAAGGGCAACAAGGGCGCTCTGTCTGGAGCCTCTACAGACATCCCATTAATCTGACATCACACTGCCAGTTCTGACTGAAAGTATTATACAGCAGGTAGGTACAAGTTGTGATTGCAGGGTCCAGTATTATCCAGTGTAACAAATGCATATGAAATTATCACTCTAAGGTTTTTAATGGCTTCATCAAGTCTAACACATCCCCATAATATGAAACTCACTCTTTAGATTGGAGGAGTCCTGTGGCATTTGATAAATCAAGATAGATCACAGTATGTCATACAACACCTGTTGAGAATTTTAAGGACTGGGATCAACATTGAGAAATGCCTGTAGGAGGAACAGCTGCTCAGACCTCTGATTGGTTTCAACACTACTGTCCCCTTTCTAAGAAATCCTGTAAATACTCTTCGAATATCCCCATGCGCAGTTATAAATAGATTAAGTGAGCAGGAAGTAACCCCTTCGTTGCATCATAGAATTAGTCAGTAAACTATGGAATCCGAGCATCTTTAAACTTCCCAATGTTTCAGTGCCTATTTCTTCTAACCTAGTTTCAGCCTGT
This sequence comes from Pleurodeles waltl, assembly GCF_031143425.1. Taxonomy (NCBI): domain Eukaryota; kingdom Metazoa; phylum Chordata; class Amphibia; order Caudata; family Salamandridae; genus Pleurodeles; species Pleurodeles waltl. Next base: position 477,631,549 of record NC_090449.1, on the reverse strand, counting down.
AGTGCCCCTAATTTTCTTAGTGTTAAATAGGCACTCCTGCCTCCCATAGTCGATGACCCTCATTATTATGTGGTCACAGAGGATGTGCATATAAAGCCTCAGGAGCCTGGTTATGGCATCTCTGATTTTTATGGTCTGGACTGACATTGCAGCTGATGCCAAACGATTATGTGAGAATTACCAAGAGAAGGGATTTGGCTCTACCCACATGTTGGGAGCCACGAGTACAAGTTTTAATTGGGTAGACGTTGCATGCTTCCACAAAAAAAGTGTTTGTCCTCAGTACAGCTGTGATCATTTTGTTTATTTATCCAGCTGCCTGAGGTTGAACATACAGGGTCACACACATGACATTGCACTGCTGTTAAAGTGTCCTACATACCTAGATAGTTTATGGTGTTTCTTTTTCTGGCAGTAGCACAGAAGGAAGGAGGGCAACCATGAATAATGTATTCAAGTCCAAGCACTCTCCACTCCCATACTCAGATTTAGGTTTCAGAGTTCATATTTGTGTTTGAGGCAGTATGGGTTGCCCAGGGCTACACTGATGTGTATGCCTGGCTTAACAGTGCAACTGTTGCCTGAATTTATGTGATCAACAAAAAATAACTTTCAGGGTACTACTGTGAGAGGACATTAAGCTCTGTTCACACGTTGATTTGATGGGGCTAAATTTGTGCTCTGTCACTGAAAAGGTTGCTTGTCTGACACACTTTGGCTTGTGGTAAACCCTATTCTTGATAAAGCAGAATTGAGTTGATTATGATGACACACCAAAGATCATGGTTATAGGCCCGATCTGTATATTATGACATGTTATGATAAAGGTACTAAGCCTGACATTTTTATTTGAAAAGCCTATGTATAGTCAATAGGCATTTAAGTGTGGGTTGGTATTACTACATACTAAAGCCTACTTTTCGGTATGTTTTAACGTAATCTCACAGATTACCGTAGTTGGTAAGGGTTTTGGTGTTGGCCTCCCACTCACACAAACAAAGGTGGTTTTCACTGTGTTGATTCTTGTTAGGCCCTGTCTAGTGGGGTTGTACATTGTTTTCCAAGCTGCTTTTAGATGGATATTTGTAATCTTTTATCTATGTGCATGATAGTTGCCAGTTTGTGTGCACTTGAATAGGCCAGTGTTGGGCATAAAACCAATGTTCAAAAAGTAAAGGTTTCATCAATGCATTAAGAAACGTCGTGCTTCGTTTTAGAGGTTTCATCTGCTTATTATGAAATGTTATAACAAAGCCTGAAGGCCTAACTTACTTATTGTGAAAAGCATGTGTTAAAGATAACGGGCTTTTAAAAATGTATTGTTAATACACTGTGGCCTGCAGGCACGTATTGGTGTTACATAGAATCTAATAGATTGCTATAGTAGGCAAGTGTTTTGGTGTTGGTGGTTCACCTGAACACACCTTGGGGATACAATATATGCACTACAATAATGCTGGTTAAAATGTTGGAAAATGGGTTATTGGTAAGGGCAGGTAGGTACCTACACCTGGCAACAAGCCACTAACCTCCACCTAGGTACAGTTAGGTCTCAGTAAATTAATCCCAGCTCAACCCTTGGTAGCTTGGCAACGAGCGTCAAGGCTTAACTTAGGAGACAAAGTGTAAAGCATTCAAATATCACAAAACAGTAATCAAATAAAACACAGGAAACAGTTTAAAAATCCAAAACTAATTTATAAAAATAGTTATATTTTTATCTTTAAAATGACACAAAAACGATTAAAATCGGTTCAGGGGAACCGGAGATATGAATTTTTAAAGAATTATTATTTTTCTAGCGCTTAGAAACAAAAAGCGCCAATCGGGTCATCTGGTTGCACCAGGACCGGGGCAAAGTCAAAGTTTCAGGCCGACCGCGATGGAGCCCTGCTCGGCTACAAGTCGCGGGAGGCCTCGGTTAAAAAGTTACCTTCTGACTTAGGGGGTCATTCCTACCCTGGCGGTCCGAGACCGCCAGGGTAGTGGACGGAGGAAGCACCGCCAACAGGCTGGCGGTGCTTCAGGGTCTATTCTGACCGCGGCGGTAAAGCCGCGGTCAGAAAAGGGAAGCCGGCGGTTTCCCGCCGGCTTCCCGCTGCCCCAGGGAATCCTCCACGGCGGCGCTGCAAGCAGCGCCGCCATGGGGATTCCGACCCCCTTCCCGCCAGCCTGGTTCTGGCGGTTTTCACCGCCAGAACCTGGCTGGCGGGAACGGGTGTCGTGGGGCCCCTGGGGGCTCCTGCAGTGCCCATGCCACTGGCATGGGCACTGCAGGGCCCCCCTAACAGGGCCCCACATTGATTTTCAGTGTCTGCTTGGCAGACACTGAAAATCGCGACGGGTGCAACTGCACCCGTCGCACACCAGCAACTCCGCCGGCTCCATTCGGAGCCGGCATCCTCGTTGCTGGTGCTTTCCCGCTGGGCGGGCGGGCGGCCTTTTGGCGGTTGCCCGCCCGCCCAGCGGGGAAAGCCAGAATTACAGCGGCGGTCATTTGACCGCGCAGCGGTATTCTGGCGGGGGAACTTTGGCGGGCGGCCTCCGCCGCCCGCCGAAGTTAGAATGACCCCCTTAGTCTTTATTTTGAAGTTTTTCTTCACCGGGACGAACCTGCCAGTTGAATCCGACCTCCTGGAGCCCTTGTCCGGATACGCGATGTGGGTTTCCTCGGTGGTGATTTTTACCTTCGGACTTAGTCGTTTTTTCGAGATGAAAATCCTTCGACCGGGGTAAACCTGGATCTTGATCCGACGTCCGTGGAGCCCTTCTCGGATACGATGGCTGGGAGGTCCCGGTCAACTTTTTACCTTCGGACTTAGTCTCTTTTTCGGATGTTTTTCTTTACCGGGACGAACCACGAAGTCAGGCCGGGTCGCGGTTGAGGCAAGCCGGCTAGAATTTCCGCGGCGGGTCGGTCCCTCTCTGGAGCTTTTTTACACAATTTGTCCAATCTTCTCCAAACTTCTGGGGCTTCACCCAGATGTTCTTTTAAGGTTCTTTTGGGGTCCACAGCTCACCCCAAGGGTCCAGAAGTTCTGTGATGGTCCTTGGGGGGTGTGGACTTCAACTCCCAGAATGCACCTGGCGCAAACTCCTTTTTGGCCACTGGACAGTGGTCAGCTGGTCACTTTTTCAGGAGTTGGTGCAGGGGACTCTGGATAGCAATTTTTCACCTGTAGCAAACAGGGAGTCCCTCCTTGAACCAGTTGAAGCCAGGCAAAGTCCTTCTTGTGGTGAAGCCCAAGTGTGCAGCTGGTGCAGTCCTTCTGAGTGCAGGTTCCAGGTGCAGGCCAGGGGTCCAGCAGGGCAGTCCTTCTTCTCCTTTAGTTCTTTTCTTGTTGAAATCTGGTAGGGATCTCAGGTGTGGGTGCAGGTCTTCCAGTTTTATCCTTGCTCCTTTGGTGAAAAGCAGGGGGGCCCTGGTTCTCCAATCAGGGACAGGGTTGTCCCCCTGTGATGACCACTTCCTGGGAAGTGTGGCAAAAATCCATCCCAGAAGGCAACAGTCTCCAAAAATCCAACATGGATGAATCTGATTTTTGGAGGTTACATCTGGCTGAGCCCACCCACTGGTGTGGCTAAAAATCATAAACACACCCCTCTCCTGCCCTCTCCTAATCTAATCAAGGGGGCACCTAATTGTCTGGGGTTGCAGGATGTGGGGGTGTTGCTGGGTGCTCCAAATGTCCTTCTCTGCCTTTGAAGACCAGTTTGGCAGCCCTCCCCCTTCCTGCCTCACCATCTGCTGAGGGGAGATTCTCTCCCACAAGCACATTCCTTTGTGTGAAGCCAGGCCACTTCACACCTCATCAAGGCAGCCTGGCAGAAGCTGCTGCAGGCTGGCCAATCAGAGCACAGCAGCAAAAACAATGCAGGGCTGAAATTGGCAACTTTTTAGGTAAAGTCTAAACTTTTTACCTGAACAAGTTATATTAAATCCAACAACTGGAAGTTGTGGGATTTATTACAACAATTAATTTGATACCAAATTCTTGGTATGTAACATTTAAGGAGACTTTAAAATTTAAAATAAAGTCTGCCCATTCTAGCCTATGAAGGCCATTTACTTCAATGAGGGAAAAACGAATTTGGCTGTTTTTACCTCACCAGGGCTTATAAATCTATTTTTATAAAGTCCCTGCTTATAGTTACATGGCACCCAGCCCTAGGGGCACATAGGGCACACCTTACGGGTGACTTATATGTAAAAATAAGGTAGTTTAAGACTTTGGAAGTACCTTTAATTCCAAAGTCGAATTTGCATATAACTTTAATTTAAAAGCAGCCAGCAAGGCAGGCTTGCTTTTAAAATGACACTGGGCACCTCAGCAGTGCACCTAGGTGTGCACCACCTATGCTGTGGTCCCTAAACCTACATGCCCTACCATATACTAGGGACTTATAGGTAGGTTAACTTAGCCAATTATAATTAGCCTAATTTGCATATCCATTTTACACAGAGCACAGGCCCTGGGACTGGTTAGCAGTACCCAGGGCACCATCAAAGTCAGGAAAACACCAGCAAAAAGAGGAAAATGGGGGCAAAAAGTTATGGGGCCTCTGCAATCAGCCCTGTTTTCTCACACAACCCCCCCCCCCCCCAGCCCACACGCCCAGGAGACTCAGCCCAACCCTGGGAGAGTCTTCCTGGCTTGTTAGGCGAGGAAGACAGTGAAGAAAACTGGCTGTCCCTTTGCAGGGCCTACTCTGCCTTATATCCTCCTGTCAGGGTCACTCCCTATGGGTAGTGAAGCCATCCCAACAGTCAAAGGACCCAACTCAAACTGAAACTTTCCTCTAGGGGGGTCTTCCTCCTTTCTCTCTGCCAACTTGGGTAGTGAGGTGCCCACCTCCCCTACTCCAAACTTTGCTAGGGCAACACCTAGCTTACCCAAAGAGGTCACCCAACACTTGAGCAACCCCACCATGACCAATAGGGTCAGGGGGCCTACTTTGCTATTGGCCCTGGGGTCTGCCTCCCAGGCCAAGTACATTGCTGCCAGGAAGGCTAGCACCCAGCAGAGGCTACTGACAGCTGTCAGTACCCAGAACCACACCCTAAGCTCTCCACTGACAGGTGGCTGAGCTGCTTTAGGGGCAACTTTGGGGTCCTGGCACCCCTCTTGCTGTCTAGAGTGGGGGGCTACCACCTCCTGTGGCAGACACCCTCCTTCCACTCTCCCTTCTGTCAGTGCAGGGGCAACACCTTGCATCTGGACAGCTGCCTGACTACTCAGGACTTCCTTGGGGTCAGGTGAGGCCTCACCAGTGCCAACTCTGGGCTCCCCCCTTACTGGGGCAGAAGGCCCTTGGCTCCCTGGAACTCTCTTTAAGAGTGGCCTACCCTTCCTTTTCTTCTTTCCTTTTCTTGGGGACCCCTGTCTCCTAACTGTAGGGACTGACTCCCCAGGACTTTGGGTTGGGGGGGCGCCCTGGGCGACCACCCCATCTGTGACCAGACTCACCTCTGGGAGGTCATTGCCCAGGATACAATCTAGGGGAAGGTCAGCACTGACTACCACCCTAATCCAGTCAAGGATACCCTCCCTCTCTAGGGGCACTATGGCTACAGGTTTGGAGGTGACCTCCCCTGTGGCTATCCTGACTTTCTTTGTCTTTCCTGGGACATACATGTCTGGGGTCACTAACCGGTCACTCACTATAGTGTGACTGGCACAGGTGTCTCTCAGGCCAGTAGTAGGGATCCCATTCACTTGAATGTGGTGGAAGTGCCTACTCCCACCCTCAGGGATCACCAGCTTACCATCTGGTCCTGTCTCCCAGCTCAATGCTAGGAGGACTTCATCATCTGAGGAATCCTCCTCTATGGCTACGCTGGACAGCCCAGTGCTAACCACCTTCTTTGGACAGGCTGCATCTCCTCTGAAGTGACCTGTCTGCTGACAGTCAAAGCAAGCCCTACTGTCCAAGAGCTTTTTTAACCCTGGGTCTAACTGTCTCTGCTGGTCAGAGTGGGAGTGGGATTTACTCTCCTCCTTCTTAGGGTTCTGGGGTACAGAGGGAGTCTCTGTGGTGGGGTTACCACCTCCCTCCTTAGGTTTTTGGGGACCTGTCCCCCCCTTCTTGGAGTCTCCCCCCTGGGACTTGACAACCACCCTGGTTCTCAACCACTCATCAGCTGCCTCCCCTAGTTCTCTAGGGTTGGTCTGCTTAGAGTCCACTAGATGCTGGCGTAACCTTTCTTGGGTACAATTGGTCAAGATGTGCTCTCTCATGATCAGATTGTATAACCCCTCATAAGTATCTACTTTGTTACCAATAATCCAGCCCTCTAGTGCCTTTAGTGAAATGTCCACAAAGTCAACCCAAGACTGGGTACTGACCTTCTGGGTGTCCCTGAACTTCATTCTATATTGCTCTGGGGTCAGACAAAACTTCTTGGCTAAGCACCTCTTCATACTAGGGTATGAATCTGCCTCCTCCCCCCTTAAGGTCAGAAGCCTATCCCTCCCTGAGTTGGGGACCAACTCCCACAAAAGGGAACCCCAGTATTGAGGCCTAACCCTTCTCATTTGGAGTGCCCTCTCAAAGGCCCCCAGCCACTTATCTATGTCATCCCCCTCTACATAGGCAGGAACCACCCCTTTGGGTAATCTGGGGCAAACTCCCCCACCCATGGACACCTCAGCTTCTTTATCGCTGCCTCCATCTCTTTTCTCTTTGTATGCCCACTTTTTCTTTTCTAGGGCCAGCTTGTCTGCTTCCAAAGCTATGTATGCTAGCTGGGCCTCCAGCTCTCTTTCTCTGATGGATGGGTTCTCTCCTCCTGAAAGGACCCCCTTCCCACCACTAGCTTTGGGTCTGCCCCTAGTGACTGTATTTACTGAGGACCGTTCTTCCTCATCCTCACTTAGGCTTAGATGCCTTCCCTCCCCTGAGTGGTTAGAGCTTGCATCCTCCCTTCTTTCTCCCTCCTCTGGAGCTTCTTCTGACTCTACCTCTTGGGCCTCAGCCCATGCTGTCAGGGATGTGATCAGGATTTGCTTCCTGAGATCAGTGGATGCAGGCAACCCTCTTTCAATACACAACCCCCTAAGCTGGACTACTGTCAGTGTGGGTAGGCTAGCCAGATCAAGCTCCATGGTTCCCTAGTTTGGTGTCAACAAAAACTTTTTGCAAAAATTGGAAACAAGAATTTAGAAAAATTACAAAAATTCAATAATTGAAATTAATCCAAATTAAAAACAATTTTTGCACTAGGACAATTTAAAGGATTTTTAATTTGTTTTACCTAAAACTGTAACGTGATATTGAACACAAGTACAGGATCCCGTCGCTGCTTCCAAAAATGTTGGAAAATGGGTTATTGGTAAGGACAGGTAGGTACCTACACCTAGCAACAAGCCACTAACCTCCACCTAGGTACAGTTAGGTCTCAGTAAATTAATCCCAGCTCAACCCTTGGTAGCTTGGCAACGAGCGTCAAGGCTTAACTTAGGAGACAAAGTGTAAAGCATTCAAATATCACAAAACAGTAATCAAATAAAACACAGGAAACAGTTTAAAAATCCAAAACCAATTTATAAAAATAGTTTATATTTTTATCTTTAAAATGACACAAAAACGATTAAAATCGGTTCAGGGGAACCGGAGATATGAATTTTTAAAGAATTATTATTTTTCTAGCGCTTAGAAACAAAAAGCGCCAATCGGGTCATCTGGTTGCACCAGGACCGGGGCAAAGTCAAAGTTTCAGGCCGACCGCGATGGAGCCCTGCTCGGCTACAAGTCGCGGGAGGCCTCGGTTAAAAAGTTACCTTCTGACTTAGTCTTTATTTTGAAGTTTTTCTTCACCGGGACGAACCTGCCAGTTGAATCCGACCTCCTGGAGCCCTTGTCCGGATACGCGATGTGGGTTTCCTCGGTGGTGATTTTTACCTTCGGACTTAGTCGTTTTTTCGAGATGAAAATCCTTCGACCGGGGTAAACCTGGATCTTGATCCGACGTCCGTGGAGCCCTTCTCGGATACGATGGCTGGGAGGTCCCGGTCAACTTTTTACCTTCGGACTTAGGGCCTGATTCTAACTTTGGAGGACGGTGTTAAACCGTCTCAAAAGTGGCGGATATACCACCTACCGTATTACGAGTTCCATAGGATATAATGGACTCGTAATACGGTAGGTGGTATATCCGCCACTTTTGGGACGGTTTAACACCGTCCTCCAAAGTTAGAATCAGGCCCTTAGTCTCTTTTTCGGATGTTTTTCTTTACCGGGACGAACCACGAAGTCAGGCCGGGTCGCGGTTGAGGCAAGCCGGCTAGAATTTCCGCGGCGGGTCGGTCCCTCTCTGGAGCTTTTTTACAAAATTTGTCAAATCTTCTCCAAACTTCTGGGGCTTCACCCAGATGTTCTTTTAAGGTTCTTTTGGGGTCCACAGCTCACCCCAAGGGTCCAGAAGTTCTGTGATGGTCCTTGGGGGGTGCGGACTTCAACTCCCAGAATGCACCTGGCGCAAACTCCTTTTTGGCCACTGGACAGTGGTCAGCTGGTCACTTTTTCAGGAGTTGGTGCAGGGGACTCTGGATAGCAATTTATCACCTGTAGCAAACAGGGAGTCCCTCCTTGAACCAGTTGAAGCCAGGCAAAGTCCTTCTTGTGGTGAAGCTCAAGTGTGCAGCTGGTGCAGTCCTTCTGAGTGCAGGTTCCAGGTGCAGGCCAGGGGTCCAGCAGGGCAGTCCTTCTTCTCCTTTAGTTCTTTTCTTGTTGAAATCTGGTAGGGATCTCAGGTGTGGGTGCAGGTCTGCCAGTTTTATCCTTGCTCCTGGGTGAAAAGCAGGGGGGCCCTGGTTCTCCAATCAGGGACAGGGTCGTCCCCCTGTGATGACCACTTCCTGGGAAGTGTGGCAAAAATCCATCCCAGAAGGCAACAGTCTCCAAAAATCCGACATGGATGAATCTGATTTTTGGAGGTTACATCTGGCTGAGCCCACCCACTGGTGTGGCTAAAAATCATAAACACACCCCTCTCCTGCCCTCTCCTAATCTAATCAAGGGGGCACCTAATTGTCTGGGGTTGCAGGATGTGGGGGTGTTGCTGGGTGCTCCAAATGTCCTTCTCTGCCTTTGAAGACCAGTTTGGCAGCCCTCCCCGCCTCACCATCTGCTGAGGGGAGATTCTCTCCCACAAGCACATTCCTTTGTGTGAAGCCAGGCCACTTCACACCTCATCAAGGCAGCCTGGCAGAAGCTGCTGCAGGCTGGCCAATCAGAGCACAGCAGCAAAAACAATGCAGGGCTGAAATTGGCAACTTTTTAGGTAAAGTCTAAACTTTTTACCTGAACAAGTTATATTAAATCCAACAACTGGAAGTTGTGGGATTTATTACAACAATTAATGTGATACCAAATTCTTGGTATGTAACATTTAAGGAGACTTTAAAATTTAAAATAAAGTCTGCCCATTCTAGCCTATGAAGGCCATTTACTTCAATGAGGGAAAAACGAATTTGGCTGTTTTTACCTCACCAGGGCTTATAAATCTATTTTTATAAAGTCCCTGCTTATAGTTACATGGCACCCAGCCCTAGGGGCACATAGGGCACACCTTACGGGTGACTTATATGTAAAAATAAGGTAGTTTAAGACTTTGGAAGTACCTTTAATTCCAAAGTCGAATTTGCATATAACTTTAATTTAAAAGCAGCCAGCAAGGCAGGCTTGCTTTTAAAATGACACTGGGCACCTCAGCAGTGCACCTAGGTGTGCACCACCTATGCTGTGGTCCCTAAACCTACATGCCCTACCATATACTAGGGACTTATAGGTAGGTTAACTTAGCCAATTATAATTAGCCTAATTTGCATATCCATTTTACACAGAGCACAGGCCCTGGGACTGGTTAGCAGTACCCAGGGCACCATCAAAGTCAGGAAAACACCAGCAAAAAGAGGAAAATGGGGGCAAAAAGTTATGGGGCCTCTGCAATCAGCCCTGTTTTCTCACAAGTCTCTATTCAGAGAGATAGTAGTCTGCGTGGGGCAAATTACATTTTGTATGTATATGTGCTTTTATGACTGCATGCTGGGTGTTTGCCTTGTAGAAAGCTTACGCTCAGTACTATAGTCTTGAGTTGATTTTAGTGACAGGCCAATGATAAAGGCTATAGGCCTGGTTGTTTATTATGAAAAGTTATAATAAAGGCAGTAGGCCTGGCAATTTAGATGGTGAAAAGAATATGAAAAGTCAATAGACAATTAAGGGTGGATTGATATTACTCTGAATTTCTGAATTAAAGCCTACAGATATATTTTTTTCAATTACAGGGAATCTCACAGACTACTTTAGCAGGCACATGTTTTGCTGTTGGTTACCCTGTCTGACAAATCATGAATATAGAAAATTTTCAAAGTGAGATTCCTTGTAAAAGCCCTTTTAGGAGTGATTGTATTTTGCTATGCCAACTGTAATTTTGTATACATTTGCATTTTTAGAACTGCATGCCTGATGTTTGCATTGTGGGAATACTTGTGCTCAGTACAGCAAGTCTGAGGCAGTTGTAGTAACAAGCGGACGAAAACAGCTGTAGGCTGGATTGATATGCAGGGAAATGTTAATGTTAAGCCAAATACCATGCTCCTGGCTTATTTATTACAAATAGTTATTACAAGGGCTTCTTTATTGTGAAAAGCATGTGGTAATTTTGTACAAATTTGTTAATTTTTTTATTTTACAACTGTATGCATGATGGTTGCCAGTTTATGCACTCTTCAGTAGGCGTGTGTTTTATAGATTGTCAAGCCATTGTCAAAGACTAGAGGCCTTATCAGTACAATGGTAAATGTTGTATCAGAACCCTTAGGTATGATCAGTTTATATGAAAAAGTTATGATAAATCTAGTAGGCCTTTCTTACTTAATGTGTAGATCTGTGGAAAAGGCAATATGCTTTTAAGGGTGAATTGTTATTATGCTGTGTTACAGCCTGTTTGCAGGTATTTTGTTACTTGAAATCTCGCAAAGTATCTCAATAGACAGAGGTTTTGGTGGCCCACCTAAGCAGTCCACGGGAATAGAAGATTTGTGCCATGATAATCCTTATTAGGCTCTATTGGTAGTGATTTGTTCTATTGTTTTGTCAACTGCATTGTGTATGTACCTGTACTTTTATTACAGTATACCTGATGGTTGTCTTGTGGGAAGGCTTATAACCAACATAGTAGGCTGGGGGGAGGGAATGGAGGGGTATGGGGGGGTTTAGCCTCGGGTACTTTCCATTGACCCAATACAGATTACCCATTGTCTTAGATCTGCAGGCCCCTATAAACATGTAAATCAGAGATTTTAAGGAAAATAGTAATATTAAAATAAGATATTTTTCATTCATAGTTCAAATACGGTTTTATCAAACACAACCCAATGTACAATAGCTCAGGGGGGACGAGGCATCTGCTGCCAAAGGCTAAACGCATCCTGGACGTCTCCAGTTTGAATCTCATGCTAGATCTGCTTTTCATTATTCAATGGTTCATATCATGAGTACTACTGCGTTGATATAATAATAACCACTTCCATTTTCTGTTTCATGAGGCCTTGATAAATGGGGTTGTAAGTGCTTCATATACAAATATTAATATTAGCAGGGCCTATGCTCTTAAATAAAATCCAAATAAATGTATTTTGAGAGGCAGCTAGCACTGGATTTATGATCAGAGGAACATTTCTAACTTGCCTGACTGCACACTCATAACCCAAAGTATTGTGTCAAAGTTGGCTGAAGTGTCTGAAAAAACTTGTTGGATGCTAAACAAAACGTTTGCTAAATGTGGCTGGAGGCAGAGAGACAGCATAGCTAGAGAGAGAGCCCTATCTGATAGAGACTTCTAGTTGCAGATTCCTTACCTTAGAATTTCCCCCAGACATCAGACTGGATCAAGAGCTTTTACTTCGACCCTTACCCTTGCATGTCGCTGGGTGGTGTTGGTCGACTCCGCCGGCGTCATTTGCGTTGTGGTCATGGTGATGACGTTGGTAATCGTATATAGACGTCGCCTCCGCTTGGTGATGTCAGTTCTTTTCTTTCCACACCATGTGCTGATCCAGAGAAGAGCTACCCTAGGTCAATTTTTGACTGATTTCAACACTTTTGTTGTGTTTTTTGGTGAAGTTGTGGTGCGTCGAGGATGTCCCCGAAGACCGGTTTCAAACCTTATGAGGCCTTGTCACTGCATGATGTCGGTGACGGATCCGCACCGGGTCTGTTTGTGGTGCCTGGAGCGCGACCACAACCTAAAGTTGTGCTTCAAGTGCTGGGCAATGCACCTGAAGGCCTTGAAAGAGCGCTCCCTCAAGCTTATGGCGGCCCTGCGCTCGACTCCGCCTCATTCCCGATCTAGCTTGAGAGGAAGGTCTTGAGACCGCTTGCAGAGTCACCACCACTCGTCATCCACCTCGTTTGGTCACTCAGGTAAGAAGAAGAAGAAGTCGAAGAAGGCTAGGCATCTTTCGACTTTACCCTGTCACTCGGCTGTAGTGACGCAGGAGGAGCGTCAACGCTCTAGGCCTCAGTCCTCGGAGCCTACTTGTGGGTCCGGTCCACGCCTCCCTGACTTTCCAGGAGCCGGAGCGACCCCTGCTCAATTGAAAGAATTCTGTGAGGTCATGGGTCTCATTTTTGGGCAGTCCGACCCCTCTTAGTCGCCTTTGGGCCCTGGCGGTTTGACTGGGGGCCCTTTGGGTTCCACGCCGGCAGCTCTGGCCCCGGCCACTGAGGTTCTTCTGGGATGAGCTACTGGATCTGAGACCTTCCCTGGTGCAGGATCGACCATTTATGCTCCAGACGTCGGTTGTGCCCATGGTCAATATCCATCTGATCCTAATCCTCGACGACTCAAGTCGGAGCGGCGTCGGCTGATGCCGCCCTTGCCTCCGATGGGGGTCTCTTCACCCCATGTTGGATTCAAACCCTTATTCTTATGGGTATGAATACGGGGAAGGATTGGAGGAGTCCCTGGACCAGGACGACCCAAATATGGACTGGGCACAAGAATTGGGCGACACCAGTGGTCTGGATACTTCTCCAGACGCTGGCATGCTTTCTCCTCTTACCGTGGCTACGGCTGAGGGAGCACTTATTCTATGGTGGTCAGTAGGGTGGCTGAGGTCTTTGGACTCGAGTTGCCTACTGTTGAAGTCAGTTCTGATCTCCTGACAGAGGTGCTTCGACCAGGGGCTTCCACATCTGAGCATCTCCTTCCTTTCGATGAACCCTCACTGATGTCTGATGTTTTCTTCCTCCATTCTGGCGTTGTGGTCAGTGAACACTGCATGCCTTTTGGGCCTTTATACTCACTCCTTGTGGGATACTGTTGTGCATGTCTTGCTCTAGATACTGGAGTAGGCCCAAACTATCATCTCCCAAGCAGTTGCTGGTGGCGAAGCTCACTTTTTGATGTGGGCTGGACACAACCGTCTCTCTGGGTAGATCAATCAATCAATCAATTAATTTGTTGAGCGCGCTACTCACCTGGAAGGGTCTCAAGGTGCTGGGAGGGTGGGTGAGGGGAGACGGGGGGGGGGTGATGGGGGCTACTGCTCGAAGAGCCAGGTCTTGAGGCGCTTCCTGAAGGTCAGGAGGTCCTGGGTCTTTTGTAGGTTGGTGGGCAGGGAGTTCCAGGTTTTGGTGGCAAGGTGGGAGAATGATCTGCCGCCGGTTGTGGTATGGTGAATGCGAGGGACTGTAGCGAGGGCGAGGTTGGCGGAGCGGAGCTGGCGTGTCTGGTTGTGGAGGCTAAGTCGATCCTTGAGGTAGGCCGGTCCGGTATCCTGGAGGGCTTTGTGAGCGTGGATTAGGATTTTGAAGACAATCCTTTTGTTGATGGATAGCCAGTGGAGCGCTCTGAGGTGGGTGGAAATGTGTTTGTGGCATAGGGAGGTTGAGGATAGACGTGCTGAGGCGTTCTGGATGCCTGGAGTTTTTTCTGGAGCTTGCCCGTTGATCCTGCGTAGAGGGCGTTGCCGTAGTCCAGTCTGCTGCTAACAAGGACGTGGGTGACCGTTCTTCTGGTTTCCACGGGAATCCACCTGAAGGTCTTGCGGAGCATTCGAAGGGTGTTGAAGCATGAGGACGAGTTGGCGTTGACTTGCTGGGTCATGGAGAGTGAAGAGACTAGTATGAAGCAGAGATTGCATGCGTGGGTGGTGGGTGTTGGGGCGGCCCCAGAGTAGCCGGCCACCAGGAGTCGTCGCATGGTGACTTGTTGGGCCCCGAAGATGATGATCTCGTTTTTTTCTGAGTTCAGCTTGAGGTGACTTGCTGTCATCCAGTGGGCGATGGCGAGAGGATCAGTTGTGGTGGCCTTAAGGCGCCACTCCTGGTTGAGGACATCTGCTTTCCCAGGAGATGTCCAACAGACCCTTATGGAATGCCCTTTGATGGCACCTGTTTCTTTGGAAACAAGGTGGACTTAGCGCCTGAGAGGTTCAAGGACTCCTGGGCTAAGGCTCGGACCCTTTTGCCTTTTGACTGCCCTCATCCCCAACAGTCCGCCTTAATGGGCTCCCTGTCGTGTCCTTTCCCAGCCACCATGCCACTCATGCTGTTCAGCTACTGTGTGGCCGGGGACACGGAATCCCATTGGCTCATGGGACAGGAAACGAGGTTTGCCTTGTCCACCCCTGCTGCAGCCTTCAAGCCTTCCTAGTCCATTCCCCCCCTCCAGACCAGTTTGCGGCAGGATTTGCCATCACCTGCCCCACTGGGAGTCCATCACTACAGACAGGTGGGTTTTGCAGGTCATCTGAAGGGGCTACTCCCTCCCCTTCGAGACTGTCCCTCCAGCCATGCCTCCATCCTACGGACGACTACCAGAGGATCATCTGGCTATTCTCTGCGAGGAAGTTGCGGCTGTCTTGGCCCTCGAAAAGCAAGTCCAGGATATTCAGGCTATGATTCTGATCTTTCAGCCCCTGTCCTGGGTTTCGGTGAGAATGACTCTGAGGCTGCTGGGCCTCATGGCCTCCTGCATTCTGCTAGTGTCACATGCCAGATGGCATATGCGGGCTCTGCAGTGGAACCTAGAGTTCCAGTGGGCGCAGCATCAGGGAAATCTCTCCAACATGGCCCAGATCTCTGCGGGAACTGCGAAAAACCTGCAGTGGTGGCTTTAGAATTAGGATTGGATCAGGGGCAGATCCCTCTCCCTTCCCCAATGAAATCTGCAAGTAGTGACAGACGCGCCACTCCTGGGATGGGGCGGCCACATGGGAGAGGCGGATATCAGAGGTCTCTGGCGGACTCTGGACTTCACATCAATCTTTTGAAGCTTCGGGCGATCAGGCTTGCATTGAAAGCATTCCTTCCCTCTCTCAAAGGAAAGGTGGTGCAGGTGTTCATAGACAACACTACAGCCATGTGGCACTGCAGCAAACAGGGAGGAGTGGGGTCCTGGACCCTTTGTTAGGAGGCTCTGCGCCTCTGGACATGGCTGGCACATCAGGGCATTTCCTTGGTGGTTAAACATCTGGTGGCTCTCTGAACGCCAGAGCAGACTACCTCAGTCGTTGATGTATAGCCGATCACAAATGGCATCTCCATCCGGAGGTGGCACAAGGTCTCTTTTGTAGCAGTGGGGAGAGCCTTGGTTAGATCTGTTCGCCTCCGTAGAGAATGTGCAATGTCAGATGTTTTGCGCGTTGGAGTTTCTAAGGCGGCACTCGCTCTGCAACGCGTTTGATCTCAAGTGGATCTCCGGCCTTGTCTACGCCTTTCTGCCTATACCAATTCTGTCCAGAGTTCTGAAGAAGATCAAGAACGACCGGGCCCAAGAAATCTTGGTGGCTCCGGACTCGGAACGGATAGTATGGTATCCAGAGCTGCTGAGCATAGCCACTGATCCACCACTCAGACTGCCCCTTCGTGAGGATCTTCTGTCGCAGCAGTAGGGGACTGTTCTCCACCCAAAGCTGTCCAATCCTCACCTTCCTGTGTGGAGATTGAGCGGCGGCAGTTGACGGCTTTTGACCTTCCACCCGAAGTCTGCGATGTTATCTTGACAGTCAGGGGTCCCTCCACCAAAATGGTATACACCTGTTGTTGGCATAAATGTGTGGCATGGTGTACCAACAAGTCTGTTGATCCCCTCTATGCTCCTCTATCTGACGTTCTTTTGTTCATTCTTTCTTTGGCCCAGCAGGGCTCTGCTTTGGGCACCCTTAAAGGTTACTTATTAGCTATCAGCCTTTCTTAGATTGCCTGATCAACCTTAATTTTTTTAGCTTTCTATTGTTGGTAGGTTCCTTAATGGTCTCACCCATTTGTTTCCTCCCACTCCGTTTATCATGCCTCAGTGGGACCTCAGTCTTGTCCTTACTTACTTGATGTGTGCTCCTTTCGAGCCATTACACAATGGTGCCTTACAGCTCCTTACTTTCAAAACCTTTTCTTGTTGCCATCACGTCTGCTCGCAGATTGAGTGAGCTTCAGGTTCTTTCTTCCAAGCCCTTATTTTTGTCTGTGCACCCTGACAAAGTGGTGTTATACACTAGGGCCTCATTCCTTCCCAGAGTAGTTACACCTTTTCATGTAGGCCAGTCCATCACATTGCCTACTTTTTACGCACCTCCACATTCTTCTCATGAAGAGGAGAGATTCCACTGCCTAGATCCAAAAAGAGTGTTGGTGTTCTACCTCAATTGTACTAAAGATTTCCGGGTGGATGATCAACTCTTTGTTGGTTATGTGGGTGCGAAGAAAGGGAAGGCAGTGCAAAAGTGTACCATCTCACAACAGGTACTACTTTGCATCAAAATGTGCTACGCTTCGGCAAAGAAGTAACCCCCTGAGGGCTTGTGCGCTCATTCCACCAGAGCATGCTGAGTTCCTCTCCTGGATAGCGGCCAAGCAGAAATGTGGGCATCCCTGCACACGTTTACTAAACCTTACTGCCTGGACAATCAGGTCTGCAGGGACGGCTGCTTTGGTTGTTCGGTCCTGCAGGACTTTCTAGTATCGTCCTGGTTCGCAGCCCACCACTGAGGATGGTATTGCTTGGGTATCTATTTGAAGGTAAGAAATCTGCAACTAGAAGTCTCTATCAGATGAACAAATTTCTTACCTTCAGGAACTATTTATCTGGTAGAGACATGATCTAGTTGCATATTCCCTACCGACCCACCCATCCTCCCCGCTTGTGAACTGATTTCTGGGGGCAGGTATTCCCCATTCAGGGTCTTAGCTTTTCTGCACCATTTTCAGTGTTCTTCATGGCTCTGCGCTTTGGCATGGAAAGTCGTGAAAAGAAACTGACGTTACTGCTCTGAGATATCGTTTATATAGATGATTCCCGATGTCATCACAGCGACCATGACGCCAACTACACCCCAACTACACCCGTGGAGTCGACCAACACCACCTAACGACACCCAATGGTACAGCTTGAAGAAAAATCTCCGGATCCAGTCTGACCCCTAGGGGAAATACTAAGGTAAAGAATCTGCAACTAGAATATGTCTCTACCAGATAAATCGGTACCAAAGGTAAGTAACTTGTTCTTTAAAAAGCATCCAAGCCTTACCTGGAGCTGGGAGACTTGAAAAAGATATATCTTCTTCTTTCTGTGTTTTCTTTCCAAAAACTGGGGAGGTCAGAGAACGCAGTACCTCATGCCACTCACAAGTCTACTACAAGTGGAGTGGGGCAGTCAGGTTTGTGCATCATGAAGGTGAGCAGTCACAAAAGGAGCGGGCAGTGTTCCATGGCACTATGGCGTGTGTTGAGAAAGAGTGAGGAAGTTAGGGGCCCTTCTGTCTGTTACTTTCAAATGCCACTAAAAAGAAGTAGGGCTAGTCCTGGGCACATATAGATAAAAAATGCTTGTATCATCCTGGAGCTGCTGTGGTACAGGCTCAGAGGAGGTGCAGGGTAGAAGATGTCTCGCTTTCACTGGTGCATCACTGTCTCTGTGGGGATGACCTTGGAGATGGTAACCTCATTGTGTGACCTGCAAGGTGGGCGTATCTGACAGTGACTTCTCAGACCAGCCCGTCTGGCACTGAAAGGTTGCTCTATAGACCCGAAAGACCCTGCCAATACACCACAGCTTAGAACATTTAAATCACAGTGCTCTCTTAAACTACAGAACATAAACAGTTTCACTTTCACTTGTTTTGTTTGAAATGGATTTTCCCAAGAAAGGAGTACATAATCAAACACTTGATCTTTTTGATAATTCCTAAATACTTTCTAAGTGGCCCTTGTTTGACTAAAGTAATTGAAAGGCTGGACTGCAGTAGTTCTAAAGCACAGCAAACTTGATTGTCAGGTCATCTGCTGGCAATGCACCTCCATTAAGTGGCAAATCTGCAGTACGCAATTAAGGTGACTTGATATGGCGTATGGCAAGAGCTGCTGACTTTGGAGCTGGGGAACCAGGTTTGTGTCTGCATTAGCTCAACATCCTGTGATTCTGAGCATATAATTTAATCTCCCAGTGCCTTACAAAATGTGTGTCAGCACTCCATTGATAGCCTCTACCCCTTCTCCTTGCACGGGAGTGTGAACTCTTTTACTCAGAAGCAGTGTCTCCTCTTCTTCCTTCTCCTCTTCTTCCTTCTCCTCATTACGTCTAGGATGGAAGAGGTGCTCTGCATGCTGTGCCTTCTTGGGCTGCCTAATTGCCTTTCAATGGCAGACTGCCTGCATATGCAAGGTCAGAAGCTGGCCCACCCCTGACAAAAGTAGAGGGGGGAAAAATGGTTCCACATCTGACCTCAAGAACTGGTCCTTAGCCACTGGTCTTCTAAAACTGACCCTGACTGAAAGGAGGTCCACGGGTCGAAAGCAGGGCCATCATAGGTAGTATTTCCTGTGCCAATGGCCATCCAAACAGTCGAAGTATGTAGATTTTTCAGTCCCCCCCCATCCTGTGTCCCCTTCACTCCAAAATCGTGGGTGAGGAGGTTAAATCCCCTACATCCCCCACACTTCTTACGCCCATGATAGGTCTGAGTTGGCTATGGTGAGAAGCCAATGATAACAGCTAGAGGCTTGATTTGTTTGGTAGGAAACAATATTTCTAATGCCATAGGTCTGCTCTGTCCATTATGAAATGTTATGATAAATGCAGTAGGTTTGACATATTGATTGTAAAAAGCATATGTTAAAGTCAGTAGGCATTTAAAGGTGTACTGTTATTTCTATATATTAAAGCCAATAGATAGGTATTTTGTTGCATGAAATGTCACAGATTACCTTTGTAGGAAATGGTTTGGTTACTGTCTCTGACCCTAGGGCAAGATTAGTTGCAAGGTAATGATTCTTGTTAGAATGTCCTTTTAGCCTTCTGCCAAGATTTTGTAAAAAAAAAAAACATTAAATAATGTGTGTGTGTGTGTGTGTGTGTATAAATATATTCACTAAAAAAACAAAGGTTACAGGGACATTATAATTGAGTTCAGATTTTACATGCACAAAACCATACAAAATTCAGCTGTTAAATTTATTTCAAGTAACTATAACTCACACCCTCGCCATGTGCAGTTTTCTCATCAATAATTTTACTGCAAATGTTAGTAATATCAGTGATGTCATCGAAGATGTCACGAATGATGTAATATTGGGGTAATTAGCAGTACATGGCGAGGGTGCGAGTTACCTTAGGGCACGAGTTATAGTTACTTAAAATAACTCTAAATAAAAAAGCTGAATTTTGCACAGTTTAGTGCTTGGAAAATCTGAATCTAACTATACAGTCCCTGTAACCTTTGTTTTTTTAGTGAATTTCTAAGGTTTTTTAAATTGTATTTTCAAACTACTACGTCCCTGTTACCTTTGTTTTTTTAGTGGATTTCTAGGTTTTTTCAACATTAGATAAAATACCCATCACTATGTACGTTGGTTGGAGAGTGGGATGCAGGGCCCGGTCTGGCATTGCGCTGGCCTCCCCCTTCCTTGCCATCCATTGTTTAAGTCCATGCCTCTGTTCCCTCATTACAGCCCTGTGTGCCCATTATTCTGTCACTGCCCTTCCAACCTGCCCTGAACAGTTAGCTTGCTGCCCCATCCTCCTTCTTACACTCTGTTGTCTGAGTCCATTCACCATCCCCCTCCCTCCTACCCTGCATGGTCCGATGTGCTGCCACTGCCCTCCATTCAGCTTGATGTCCCTGTCCACTTCTCCTACCTTCCGTTGCCCAATTCTATGCCCCATCATTGTTCGTCTTCTTAGTCTTTGTGCTTAGCTTGCTGTCCCTAATCTGCTTGCCCCTGCCCTCCGATGCCTGTTTGCTTGCCCCTGCCCCCTCCTTTTTGCTCACCATGTTCCAGCGACCTGCCACTGTCCCTCCTATCTACTCTGAGTGTTTTGTTGAGCTGCCACTGCCTCTTCCACCTGTCTACCATGGTCAGATGACTGGTGCCTGTTCCTGATACCTCCACCCTGCCTGTCTGAGTCCATGTCCTTACCCTCTCCTGTCCTCCACTGTCCAGTTTGATGCCACTCCCCTCTGGCCGTGATGCTCTGTTGTGTCACAACTGCTCCGCCTGCCTACCCGCATTGTCCATTGTGAAGCTCCTTTCCTTCCCTCTCTTGCCTGTGTCCAGCCACTACCCATCCCTTCTGTCCTCCATGGTCCTATGTGCCTGACCCTGCCCCTTCCCTTTTACCCATCATGGCTGTTGTGCTGCCAGTAATCCTCCTGCTTCCTTTCCATGTCCTTTGCTGCCACAGCCACTCCCACCTGCCCTCCATGGTCAGCTTGCCTCTCCAGCCTTGCCCTCTGCCCTCCTCTTTCCATATGCGGGCCCCCATCCCCTCCCTCCTGCCTTGTCTGGACTGTTGTCATGTCTCTGTCCCCTCCCTCCTTCACTTCATGGTCTTATGCTGCAGTTGTCCCTCCTGTCTGTCTGATTTTGGTCAGCTTGCTGTCTTTGCGTCTTTCCTCTCTGCTGTCCTGCCCCTTCCCTATTGCTTTTCATGGTCTGTTGTGCTGCACTGCCATCCTGCTTTCCTTGTGTGGTGTATTTTGCTGCTGCAACCCCGACACCTGCCCTGTAAGGTCAGTTTGTTGCCCCTGCCTATCTCCCTCCTGCCCTCTGTTATCCAAGACCATGTCCTTAGCACATTCTTCCTGTCCTTAGTGATCGTATGTACTATACTTGTCAACATTTTGAACTTGGTAAGAGGAAGATTTTGAAAAAAAAACCTGAGGAACTGATTTTTCCCATTGATGTACATTAAAAAAGAGGTGGTTTTAGTCAGGAGACAAATAAAATAAAGCCTTTTGGGGCCTAAAAACATTGGGAGTCTCCTGCCTGAATGGGATCTGTTGGCATGTATGGTTGTACTGCCACTGCCTCTTCCTTATGCCCTCAATTGTCTGTTATAATGCTACAGCCTCTATTGCCTATCCTGCATGGTTGGTTTATTGCCCCTGGCCCCACTAGCCCTCTGTGGTCCCCAGTGCTGCTACTGCCCCTCCCGCCTGCCCAGCATGGTCAACTTGTTGCCTCTGCACCCTCATCCCTGCCCTCAATTATTCTAGTCCGTGCCCCTGACATCTTCCTTCCCACAGTATTCTAATGAACAACTAGGTTATTAACATTCTGTGTTTATTACAAGTGTTGCATGCCTGGCATCATCTTGATGTATTCAAAACTGCAATGCCTAAAGCAATTCCTTCAGAAATTATAAAAATAAGAGGGTCTTATTCCCATAAGAATTGTGGTTAGTGCTCTAAAAAACTAAAATGTGGACATATTTTCTGATTTCTGAAATAGCGACAAAGCACTTTTAAATTATTTATTATCTTTTTTTTTATCCAGTGGATCAGTTGATTATATGTTACACTTAGGGGCGACAATGTGGTGTTACGGGTAGTGCTGCAGACTTTGCAACTGAGGAACCAGGTTCAAGTTTCAGCGTCAGCTTGACATCCTCTGATTCTGGGAAAATCACTTAATTTTTCCATGCCCAAATCCCAAAAGGAATGTATTCTTGTGTAATGTAATTGATGCCCATGTAAAGCACTCCAATACCTTTGGGTAAAGTCTGCACTATATAAAACTGCAAAAAAACACAAACATTAAGTATTTTCCTCACTTCTGTCATTGAATATACCTGGGCCACATTTGGGCGCTATTTGTGCTACATTTGGGCTCTTCTTTGTATGATGGCCATCTTGGGAGACTCCTTTGTTATGAAGCTCTCTAACCCCTTCGCTGCCAGGCCTTTTCCCCCTCCTGTGCCAGGCCTTTTCTTGCCTATTTGGGGCAGTTCGCGCCTAGGCCCTCATAACTTCCCATAAGAATTGTGGTTAGTGCTCTAAAAAACTAAAATGTGGACATATTTTCTGATTTCTGAAATAGCGACAAAGCACTTTTAAATTATTTATTATCTTTTTTTTTCATCCAGTGGATCAGTTGATTATATGTTACACTTAGGGGCGACAATGTGGTGTTACGGGTAGAGCTGCAGACTTTGCAACTGATGAACCAGGTTCAAGTTTCAGCGTCAGCTTGACATCCTTTGATTCTGGGAAAATCACTTAATTTTTCCATGCCCAAATCCCAAAAGGAATGTATTCTTGTGTAATGTAATTGATGCCCATGTAAAGCACTCCAATACCTTTGGGTAAAGTCTGCACTATATAAAACTGCAAAAAAACAAAAACATTAAGTATTTTCCTCACTTCTGTCATTGAGCTATACCTGGGCTACATTTGGGCGCTATTTGTGCTACATTTGGGCTCTTCTTTGTATGATGGCCATCTTGGGAGACTCCTTTGTTATGAAGCTCTCTAACCCCTTCGCTGCCAGGCCTTTTCCCCCTCCTGTGCCAGGCCTTTTTTTGCCTATTTGGGGCAGTTCGCGCTTAGGCCCTCATAACTTTTTGTCCACATAAGCTAACCAAGCCAAATTTGCGTCCTTTTTTAACAACATCCTAGGGATTCTAGAGGTACCCAGACCTTGTGGGTTCCCCTGAAGGAGGCCAAGAAATTAGCCAAAATACAGTGAAAATTTCGTTTTTATAAAACAAAAATGGGAAAAAGTGGTTGCAGAAGAAGGCTTGTGGTTTTTCCCCTGAAAATGGCATCAACAAAGGGTTTGCGGTGCTAAACTCACCGGCTTCCCAGCTTTCAGGAACAGGCAGACTTGAATCAGAAAACCCACTTTTTCAACACAAATTTGGCATTTTACTGGGACATACCCCATTTTTACAATTTTTTGTGCTTTCAGCCTCCTTCCAGTCAGTGACAGAAATGGGCATGAAACCAATGCTGGATCCCAGAAACCTAAACATTTCTGAAAAGTAGACAACATTCTGAATTCAGCAAGGGGTCATTTGTGTAGATCCTACAAGGGTTTCCTACAGACAATAACAACTGGAAAAGAAAAATATTGAAATTGAGGTGAAAAAAACATAAATTTTTCTCTACGTTTTACTCTGTAACTTTTTCCTGCAATGTCAGATTATCGAAAGCAATATACTGTTACGTCTGCTGGACTCCTCTGGTTGCGGGGATATATAGGGCTTGTAGGTTCATCAAGAACCCTAGGTACCCAGAGCCAATAAATGAGCTGCACCCTGCAGTGCGTTTTCATTCTATACCGGGTATACAGCAATTCATTTGCTGAAATATAAAGAGTAAAAAATAGCTATCAAGAAAACCTTTGTATTTCCAAAAAGGTCACAAGATAAGGTGTTGAGGAGCAGTGGTTATTTGCACATCTCTGAATTCCGGGGTGACCATACTAGCATGTGAATTACAGGGCATTTCTCAAATAGATGTCTTTTTTACACACTCTCCTATATTTGGAAGGAAAAAATGTAGAGAAAGACAAGGGGCACTAACATTTGTTTTGCTAATCTATGTTCCCCCAAGTCTCCTGATAAAAATGATACCTCACTTGTGTGGGTAGGCCTAGCGCCCGCGACAGGAAACGCCCCAAAACGCAACGTGGACACATCCCATTTTAAAAAAAAAGAAAACAGGTGTTTTTTGCAAAGTGCCTACCTGTAGATTTTGGCCTCTAGCTCAGCCAGCACCTAGGGAAACCTACCAAACCTGTGCATTTTTTAAAACAAGAGACCTAGGGGAATCCAAGATGGGGTGACTTGTGGGGCTCTGACCAGGTTCTGTTACCCAGAATCCTTTGCAAACCTCAAAATTTAGCTAAAAAAACAGATTTTCCTCACATTTTGGTGACAGAAAGTTCTGTAATCAGAGAGGAGCCACAAATTTCCTTCCACCCAGCGTTCCCCCAAGTCTCCCGATAAAAATGATACCTCACTTGTGTGGGTAGGCCTAGCACTCGCGACAGATAATGCCCCAAAACGCAACGTGCACACATCACATTTTAAGAAAGAAAACTGAGGTGTTTTTTGCAAAGTGCCTACCTGTGGATTTTGGCCTCTAGCTCAGCCGGCACCTGGGGAAACCTAGCAAACCAGCGCATGTTTGAAAACCAGAGACCTAGGGAAATTCAAGATGGGGTGACCTGTGGGGCTCTGATCAGGTTTTATTACCCAGAATCCTTTGCAAACCTCAAAATTTGGCTAAAAAAACACATTTTCCTCACATTTTGGTGACAGAAAGTTCTGGAATCAGAGAGGAGCCACAAATTTCCTTCCACCCAGCGTTCCCCTAAGTCTCTCGATAAAAATGGTACCTCACTTCTGTGGGTAGACCTAGCGCCCACGAAAGGAAATGGCCCAAAACACAACGTGGACACAACATATTTTTTCACAGAAAACAGAGGTGTTTTTTGCAAAGTGCCTACCTGTGGATTTTGGCCTCTAGCTCAGCCGGCCCCGGGGGGGACAGAAATGCCCTAAAATAAATTTGACCCCCCCCCCCCCCCCAGACCCCCCCTACCCGCGAGCGACCTTGCCTACGGTGTCGCTCCCCCTGCGTGACATTGGTGCCAAAAAACAGATCCCCGGTGCCTAGTGGTTTCTGCCCCCTTGGTGGCAGATTGACCTAAAATCGGCCAATCTGCCCCCAAGGGGGGCAGAAATGGTCTAAATACAATTTGCCCCCCAGGGGAGCGACCCTTGCCTAATGGGTCGCTCCCCATCTCTAAAAAAACAAACAAACAAAAAAAAAAAACACACAAAAAAATGTTGCCCTGGCGCCTAGAGGCGCCCGGGGGGCAGAAATGGCCTCAAATAATTCCCCCCCCCCCCCCCCCCCCCCAGGGAGTGACCCTTGCCTAAGGGGTCGCTCCCCTTGCGTGAAATTCACGTAAAGAAAAAAAACTCCCTGGTGTCTAGTGGTTTCTGCCCCCCTTGGGGGCAGATTGGCCTCATCAAAATAGGCCAATATGCCCCAAGGGGGACAGAAATGGCCTAAATATAATTTGCCCACTAGGGGAGCGACCCTTGCCTAAGGAGTCGCTCCCCACCAAAAAAAAAAAATAAGAAAAAATAAAATACAATTATCCCTGGTGCCTGGTGTCCAGTGGGGTTTCAAAGGGAAGGAAATACATTTCCTTCCCTTTGAAGCCTCTCCGGGCCTCCCCCAGTGATTGAAAGAGTAATGCTGAGCATTTCTCTTTCAATCAGCGCGATGGGGGAGGCCCCTGTGACAAATCAGCTCGCGTGCTGACAGCACAGGGGGTGTGGGGGGGGGGGGGTCGGTGGTGGAAGGGGAAGGTCTTCCCCTTCCATCCCCGCCTTGGGGGGGGAGAGGGGGGTGCACAGGGGGGGGGTGCGCTAGCGCTCCCCCAAGTTCCTGTGCTTTGGACGAGGTGACCTCATCCAAGGCACACGGGAACTGTAGCCTTGGACGAGGTCACCTCGTCCAAGGCACAGAAACGGCTAATCTCCTTATTTACTGCAGTGTCCTCCGTGTAAAATGCTTTCAGTTTTCCACTTCGATTCCATCAAGATGGCGGTCAGATGTGCCACACTTGAGGCATAAATTCAGAATGTGTATGTTTCAGTCTGCATGACAGAATGTTTTAATGAAATTGAAGAGGAAGATATTTGAGAACTCACTTAAAATTTCCTAATTTTTGCTTCTACATACTAACCATAATTTCTGTGATGAATAAAACCCATCATTTTGTTACTTTCTAAATTAAATATTTTGTTAAGTTTTACCAGTTTGATTCAATCATGATGGCTTCAGGTGCTCCATACTTTTGTCATAAGTAAGACTGTCAGCGCTCTAGCTGTTCTTGAGAGCACTCTGGGACTACAATAGAACACAAGGGAATCAACTAACAGGCTGCTCCTGTTGAAAGTACATGTTTTAATGAGAATATCAGACTTCATTCTCATATGGCTAAGAAAGATAGTGCGAATTTACAGAAAACATGTTCTCATTTTAGCTTCTGGAGCACCTTCCATAACCTCTATGGGAAAATCTTGAGAAAACAGTTTACTCTCAAACATGATTCATGAAATGGGTGGTATCATGTATATTGGTCCCAAGATGGCTGCCATTACTTTCTGGTTGAAGTGCTGACAGCCAGTCAGATCTCACCATGAGATCTGTGCTTAAGCTTTACCCAGACATACACATTTAGATTTGCTTTAATATCTTGAAAACTACTGAATGGTTTTACACCAAATAAAAAAAAGGGTGATCTTCAGACCAAAAGCTACTCTTTTGCCACATTTGGTGTAGTTCGGTTCAGGCTGCAGGCGTGTCTAAAATGTTTTTTTTTTCCGGTCCCCGCTTGACTGATCATTCCTAACCTTTCAGTGCACAAGATTCTTGAACACACACTTTTTTTGAAAATTTTGTGAGGATTCGTCAAACTGTGCCAAAGATATAGGCAAGTCAAAAAATGCTTTTTGTATGGAAACTAGGTCCTAACAATACCTACTCTCTCTCTCTCTCTCTCTCTCTCTATATATATATATATATATATATATATATATATATATATATATGTGTGTGTTATAGTTGGGATCATATTTTACACACATAGTGCCATATAAATTCAGCAGTTATAGTTATCTCAAGCAACTATAACTTGTGCCCAAAGGTAACTCTAACTCGCACCCTGCCATGCACAGTTTCCTCATCAATAATTTTATTGCAAATGTTGCAGTGATATTATCAATGATGTCAAAGAGGATGTCCTGACTGATGTAATAGGTGAGGTAATTAGCAGTGGATGTCAAGGGCACGAGTTATAGTTACCTTAGGACACAAGTTGTAGTTTCTCGAAATAACTATATCTGCTGAATTTCTGTGTTTTTGTTTGTGTAAAATCTGAACCTAACTATAACGCCCCTGTAACATTTGGATTTTAGGTGAATTTCTAAGGTTTTTTTTTAATTCTGTTTCCTAACTATAACGTCCCTGTAACCTGATATTTTTCAGCAAATTTCTGTTTTTTTTCCAGTGTAAATTAATATTTAATTACCATACGTTAATCCAACCACTACTGTGCTGTGGGGGCTGGCCTCAGGGTCTGGCCTGCAGCCAATCCCCTGCCTCCAGCCAACCCCGCATCCAGCTAACCCCACTCTGTGGGTGTGTGAGGGGCTGTAAGGGTGTGGATGGTTGCTTGGGTATGTACGTAAGTGAGTGGATGTATGAGTCCATGCGTGAGTGGTTGTGTTGATTTGTGAGTAGGTATGTGAGAGGCTTATAGGTGTGTGAATATTGTGCAGGTGTGTAAGTGCGTGAGTGGCTGTGTGGGTCTGTGAGTGGGTGTGTGAGTGGTTTTCTGGGTCTCTTAGTGAGTGGCTGTATGAGTGTGAGTGGGTGTATGAGTGGCTGTGTGGGTGGTTTTGTGGGTCTCTTGGGTGCGTGAGTGGCTGTATGAGTGTGAATGGGTGTATGAGTGGTTGTGTTGGTGTGTGAGTGGGTGTATGAGTGGCTGTGTGGGTCCGTGTCTGGCTGTGGTAGTGGTTTTGTGGGTCTTTGAGTGAGTGCCAATTTCTTACTCATGAGGGATCCGTCACAGACCCCTCCATCAGTCCCAAGGGGTCAGAGTACCTTCCAGTGGTAGCTCCTCCACTATGGCAGAGGAGTGTCACCCCCTGCTAGCAGCAACTGCTGCAAATCCTTTAACAATAAAAGGATAATAAGGTAAGTTTATTATCCTTAGTTTATTATCCTTTCATTGTTAAAGGGGCGGGCACTGGGGATGACTGGGATGAGGGGAGTGCACTGTACACTCCCCTCTGTGCGCATGTGTGTTAGGCTCTCCCCAGCCCGACACACTGCTGTCGGGCTGGAGAGAGGTGGCACAGGATCCTAGTCTGCCTGGAAGCCCCCTGGCTGGGTACTGCTGAGGAGACGGAGAAGCGGTGTGGCCGAAAATGGCATGCAGGTAAGTTTTTTTTTTTTTTTTTAATTAATATTCCCCCCCTGCCAAGCCATCACCCACCTCCTTTCTTGGAAAGTTTCATACCAGTCTGTCAAGCGCGAGCCAAGACAAAGGCATCCTAAAACATTGATTCACATGTTAATTTCCATAGAAAAATGTGGGAACTGATATCAGAAAGAAGGCTGAACAGATATACACCAAATTTGTCAGAAAGTTAGAACATTACTGAAAATTCGAAAATTCTTGCTTTTCCTCATTTGGCGTGATCTCTTCAGCCATTTTCAAGAAATTTGCATTTAAAGAGGCTCTTGGGGTGTTCATGAAGGGGGTTAAAAGGTTAGATATATCTGTACTGTTGGTGTTCCGCTATGTTCTGATTTATGACTTTAAAGGGGACTAGTTAGTCCTGATTGGCTGGCCACAACTTGAACAATATGTTGTGGCTTGCCATTACGGAACTCAGCAGCATGATCCATGCAGCCTGATAATACCTTTAAAGAAATATATATCTCCCTGAATCCAATAACGAACCCCCACCTTAACTGAATAGCCAGAACATAAACAAATGTTGTGGCAGTCATAAGAGGACTCTGAGAAATATCCTCATTGACATGCATGTAGGGAAAGCCCTTTTTTGAGGGTCAGTAAAAGGAGCATCTATAAAGGGTGGCAACAGATTTTAGTCACAATATAAATTAATTGGTGATGAAACCATAGTAATTTTAGGAATTGTGGTGTGTTCTAAGGTGAGTTTACCCTGTAAAATGTGATGATCTGCTCCTGTGATTTGATGAACATTGATGCAGAGAGAACTGTTTTCTGTCATGATTTTCTCACAGAGGTTATGATTCAGAAGCTAAAATGAGAGCTCATTTTCTATACGTTCACATTATTTTCTGCATCCTTGTGAGAATGAATTGTGACATTCTTAGTAAAAGATGTACTTCATACAGCAGCAGCGGTCAGTCAGTTATTTTCCCATTGTTCTACTACCACTTCCCGTAGTGTTTTAATGAACAAATAGAGGATGCTACAGTACATGAAAATTGAAGTGTTTCTTGTTGTATTAAAAATCAAAGTTAGTGCTCTAGATAGGTAAAATGAGGTCACGTTTTCCAAGAGTTCTAAAATATTTTCCTCATCCATTTCAGTAAAAACAAATTCACATGTAGAGTCAAACATTAACTTCCAACACCAGAAGTCTGTCAGTTAACTCCCTAATAAGCAAATGCAGCATCACCACAGTGTCCTAATGAACAACTAGAGTACTAACATTTTGCATTTACGACAAAAGTGAGGCACTCTTGACTCACTCCAGTTTTATCGGAGCACAAGCTGTTCAGTGTAATGCCTTTCTTAAAGAGCACATTGAATTAAATGAAAATCAATATATTGAGGCAGACATGAAGCCAGAAGTTTAACAAACATTTGCAATAAAATATGTCTTGCGTTTGTGAGAGTTAAAGCTGTTGGTGTTGTAAATGCATAATTGGACTTTTCTTGCCACATAAATTGGTCAACCCTGCCCCATAGTTTGGTCCTTTCCTGCCACATAATTTCACTGAGCAAGCAGCTCTGCAAGACCATGAATGACAAAAGGGAACATTCAATGAGATTACCAGCACAGAGCTTTAGTGCGATGCGCTTTCCAACCATCTACAAAATAGCGGAGGGTTGGTCTACAAATCTCTTAGCAACAGCCATGAGGGGAGTGAGCAGAGAAGTGTGAAAAGGCAGCAGACCGAGAGACCCTTCTCCCTCAACCAGAGATGTTCTGTGACAAATGATGCTTTAATCCCAAAAACAATTATTAAATGAGAGCAGTTTAAAAAGGCAGGGCAGTGTATTGTAGCTCGCGCCCAAGCAGAAGGCAGCATGTCTATAAGTACAGAAGTGAGAAGAGTATTCAAATGCAAGTTTTGCTTGTTAACAAATAGGCAAGGACAAAAACCTCCAACCAGCCGAGCAATCGATAATGTGGTGTGCAATCATAAGTGTTTGATCGATGGAAATGTGTGCCGAGCAGTGAAGGAGCTCTTGCAATACTAGCAGGAGAAGCCTATGCACGCATTTATGCAAGCAGGTTTAGTAAACATGCACCCCTCCCAATCTGTTCGGACTGATCGTTTGGGCACCCACCTCAAACCTGCTTTCCTGTCTTTTCTTCTCCAAAAACAGTGAAACAAGAATTGTCCTGGATAGGGTATCACAGGACTTTACAGTCATGAAGAAAATTAAAGTGGTTAACTATAGTTGAACAAGCTTTGTGCTGCCATTTTGGAGGCTGTGTGAAAACGTGTTGCACTGTCCTCTCCATAACTGTGACATGACGTAAGTGGTAGTCATGCAAAATTCTCCAATACCGCCAATTGAGTTTGCGCTATATAAAACTTCAGAGCACCATAAAGCGCGAAGGAGAGACAAAAGAAACAAGCATTTGCAATGCACTAGGCTCTCGCATTTGTCTGAGTTACAGTTATTCCCAGTTGTAAACTCCCAACCGGATTCTTCTTGCATTAAAAGAAAGAAAAAGCGTGATCGCGCTGCTACAGTTTACAAGTAATAATACCTGTCAGCCAAAGTGCAATTATGAACGTAACCAGCAAAAGTACTTGGTCACTGCGCTCGAAGAGGGCTAACCACCGGAAAAGGCATGACTGATGCATGCCTTCCACTAATCAAAGGAAGCGGATTCTAACAGGCAAGCCAGCGTGCCAATGAAAGACACTGACGTGATGTTGATGGGGCTCCTAGCCCTTTTCCAATACCTAAAGCATCTCGCTAGTGATGCGACGCAGGCTCGACCCTAAAAATGTAACGTAACTGGTAGTCATGCAAAGCGCTCCAATACTGCAGATCGAGTTCGCGCTGTTTAAAACTTCAAAGCGCTGTGGCCGCCATGGAGTGCAAGGGTGAGAGACAAAAGAAAAAAAGTGGTTTGCCCATAGTAATGCATATCGACAATCATGCAGTAATCCATGTAACAGCTTGCCTTTCAAAAATCCCTTTAGGTTTGTCCCTCCTTGCAGCTGTTTTTGTCATGTCTTGCAGACTGCCCCGTTACATGGATAATTGCACAATTGCCAATATACTTCAGAGTGGGGGAAGTATTTTTGTCTTTTGTCTCCCTCCTTCGTTCTGCATGGCTGCCATAGCGCTCACTGGGTGAACAGGCACAACAGCGTGACCTCGATCAGCGGTATTGGAGTGCTGGTCACATTGTTCACAGTTACCTAATCAGAGTAATTTCTTGTGGCTCTCCCCTTAAAACACTTTAAATTGGTAATTGCTTTAAATAAAACAGAAATCCTCAAAGCAAAAGCGGCTCTCCCGGCACAGCGGGAGAGCCAAATACTACAATATTCACTGCACTCAGGAAACTCTCCCCATAATGCTTCGCAGGGCATTACTTTTACAAAATATGTTTGCTCATAACTCAGCCTGTGGTGGTCCTAGGACAATGGGACCACCACCAAAACATTCAGCATGGCTCAATCGTTCTCTCTAGGTCATCTCCAGGTCCCCACACTAGGTTAGTGAATACCCCAAAATAACAATCTCTCCCACCATTCAGTGTTTTCTTAAGCACTCTCATTGCTGGAACTTTTTTTTTTTACAGCTGGGATTGTGTTTTAAGGTTTTTTTTTTTTGTAATATCATTGCTGTAGGCCTGCTACTCCTGAAAATGTATAATGCCCTATGCCCTCTAGGGCATGGTTACAGTGCATTACTTTCTGTCATCTTCTTTTTGTGTGGTTATGCCCTCTAAGGGTTAACTATATAGTTACATGACCATGTTTCTGACAAATGCTATTTTCATTGTAGTGTCCTCTAGGGGTTGTTCTAAGCATTACAGTTATATCAACGTACTAAAATATTTGTGGCACGGAAACTTGCTTCATAATGCTTTACAGGGCATTACTTCTACAAACCTTTTTTGCTCCTAAGCCTGTGGTGGTCCTGGGACAATGGGACCACCTTCAAAACATTGACCACAATGTGCTCTTTCGGTCTACATCTTCTCTAGGCCCCCACACTGTTAGTGGGGACTCTAAAATAGTAACCCCTACCACCATTCATTATCTTTGTAAGCTCTCTCACAGCTGGAACTTTTTTTTACTGCTGGGAGAAGTTATGTATTATGGTCCTTGTTTGTAATATCTTTGCAATAGGTCTGTTAGCCTTGAAAATGTGCAATGCGCTAATCCCTCATAACTCAGCCAATGGAGTGCCTTCTAGCCCTAAAAATGTTCTTTAGGAGATAACTGCGTTACTTTCTCCTGTGTTATTTTTCATTGCTGTTTCCCCTGGGGGGACTTAAGGGTAAGCATGCGGATCAACTACCGGAGGTGGGGCTGCAATGGGAGTTAAAGGGTTTCCGATACCTGGGCATATGGATCACATACACAGAGGAGGATCATAACCGTCTCAATGTAGAGAGAGTAGTCAATGACCTGGTGAGCTCTGCCGCCTTTTGAAATAGGCGTCCTCTCTCTGCGATGGGTAGGGCAGCGGTTACAAAAATTGTTTTTCTTACTTGCTATCTGTATCTTGTATAGAATACTCTATTTCCACTTGCTTCCAGCCTCTTACGTAAGCTGGATGGGCTTCTGGTCTCGCTGATTTGGGCAGGACCCACAGCAGGGTCTCCCTCTTAACACTTTGAAAAAACCTAGAAAACAGAGGACTGGCAGCCCCAGACATATAGCTCTATTATTATGCAGCACAGTTACAACATGCAGCCACATGGATAACTGACTCAATCGAATGGGAGGAGAGGCTATTTCAGGGCATGCTCGGTGGGGACACACTGATGCAACTTTTGATGAAGAAGACAGATCAAAACATCCGATCCTACGCTTAGTGGAAGTTACGGCCTCTTTCTGGGAGCAGGTGGTTAAGAAGATTACCCGTCAAGCAGCTTTCGATAGGTACTTGAAATTCTGGGATCTGGCATCCTTCAGAGCCATTGAGGAATGTATGTCCATGGAACTATGGCAGGAGGCAGGTTGCATTACAGCAGGGGACATATATCTGGGTGAACCCTTTATCCCTTTTCAGGAGGCAGAGGAGTCGTTTGGAGTAGAACCAGGGCAATTTTTGCAAAATGCCAAGTTTCAAAGGGTGGCACAAGAAGTATGTTGTGATTTCCCGGAGGCTAATGAGGCTTCACATGTATTGGGGGGACGCATCAGATGGGACAGGGACATCACCTGATCTCGTTGTTCTACAAAGCACTTAGGGACAACAGACAAACCACAGCGTGTGTTGCGCGGGGCGCTTGGGAAAGAGACATGGGAGAAGAAATTTCTGATGCGGAATGGAGATAAGCTGCGGAACTGGTACGCACCATCTCATGCAATAATAGGTTTAAATTGATGCGTTTTAATTATCTGCACCGCACCTACATGACACCACACATTCTTAATAAGATTAATCCAACCAGGGAAATCCGATGTGGGCTTTGGGGAGAGATAGGGGCCACATTTTGGCACTTAGCCCGGGTGTGTAGTGGGGTTCAGACTTTTTGGAGGGAGGTGGTACCTAAAATAATAGCTGCCATTGGGCAGACTCTCACACTTTTCCCGAACACTTGCCTATTGGAGGTAATGACTAGACCTAAGAAATGGAAGATACCACATAAAATTGCCCAGCTGGCCCTGCTGTTAGCAAAAAGTAGAGTAGCTATCATATGGAATGGAACCCGGAGCCTCCTCTTACAGCCATGGGCGAAGGATCTGATGGAATAGGGGGTGGCGGAGGAACAACATATGCTGTTAGCACGCACAGCTGACGGGGCGACAGCTGAAAGTTTGGCTAGGGGACAGCTACTGGACAGATTTACAGATGGGAATGGTTCCAGTTCAGATACCCTTGTGGAGGAGAAGGGGTGAAGGGAAAAATGGGATGATATCTAAGTAACAATTGAGACAACCAAATGTGTGTTGGCCTCCTTTGGGAAAGTGAGAGGACTGTTTTCGCTAGACGATTTGGTCCATGTGTAGATGATTTGATTCTCTCATTTCGCATCATATTAATGAACCTTAGAAAGACATACCTGTTGTAACTTAATCCTCAAAGCTTGGGTGTCTTGCACTTTGCCTCTCTCTAAAAATTATGTAGACAGTTGGGTTTGAGAGACTTTCGCAAGAGTCCCTCAAACACAGTTTTAAAAAACAGAGCATGCTGATTGGCACAGGGCGGCTTTTTCCCTTAGTCCAATTCGCTTCCACAGGAGTCAAGACTTGTGCGGGAGTGAGCGCTCTGATTGGCTAGCAGCAACATGAGAAAAATGTTGTAGGCAGCCATAACAGGTAGAAAATGAGGTACAAAAGTATTATGGTAGTTACCCACCACTATGTGAAGTATAAAACAAACTAACACACTCATTAGATGATGTTATCAATGATGTAATGAGTGATGTAGTAGGTGAGGTCATAAGTAGTGCATGGTAGGGGTGCAATGTATAGTTAGCTCTGCTAACCATATGTATTGAATTTCTGACTTCCAGCCAATTCTCCAACTCTTTCAATCTCATACCCTTTAC
This sequence comes from Pleurodeles waltl, assembly GCF_031143425.1. NCBI lineage: Eukaryota > Metazoa > Chordata > Amphibia > Caudata > Salamandridae > Pleurodeles > Pleurodeles waltl. The sequence continues at coordinate 477,596,748 of NC_090449.1, read as the reverse complement.
TAGGGGGAGAATAAGGCCTCTGAGAGAAATACATTTTTTGCTTACAGGTTGCCCCGGTCCAAGAAAGCTGTTTCCCTTACAAGGTGTCAGGTAGATGCAATCATGGGACCGATGTAAGCTCTTTGCATTCAGCTCAGGTTAACCATTGTTCCTACCCAGCCACTGCATTAAAGGGATCCAAAACCTTTTCTTTTTAGACACCCCCCCCCCCCCCCCCCAGCTATGTCCATTTTAGATACATATGAGAATGCATTTAACCAGTCTTTATTTAGTGGCGGTGTATCAGCTATCCATTTCCTGCAGATTTCATGGCGGGCTAGTAACACCATGTAGAAAAACAGCTTATTTCTATCGCCACTCGCCCTTAGAGGCCTATCTGCTAGCCTAAAAAAAATGAAACTGAGGCTTATCTTTAAATGTGTCCCCATGATTATTGAAGCAATCTTACTGATTTCTTCCCAAAAGTTCTGAATCTCAGCACACTCCATAAACATATGGATAGCTGTCGCCTTCTCCAGCCAACACTTCTGACACCTTACAAAGCCCCCTTTCCCCATCCTCGAAACCTTGTAGGGCGTCAAGTATGCTCTGTGGAGGCAAAAGAGCTAGTTCTTTCTCAACAAAATGCAGGCTTTACAGTGCTGTACAATGTGTGCATCGATACTGCCAAAAATCTTGTAGCAGCACCCTAGGCAAGCATCCCCCCCAGAGCTCCTCTGTCAGACTGAAATCTCCATCCATAGACTCCAGCAGCTCCCAATACCACACTGAAACTTCTTTTCTCCCTGGGGACTTCCCCATCAACTGTTCTTCTGCTTATGTTATAGACCCCAGTTCCACTTCCAAACTCTGGGACCACCATTTAAGCTGCAGGTACCTAAACCATTGCGCATGAGTTGACCCCATGATTGAAAGCCTGCTGACCTAAGTGGTATTGTTAATGCGACTTTCAGGCACTCCGGATGCACTGGGAGTCCCAAATAGGGGCCTCATAGCTGTAATATTGCCCTTTTACAGCATTTCTTATTTGAGACCACATAGAAGCCATTTCTTGGAGCACCTTCACTCCGACTTTTCTAAAGAATTTTACGTCACCAAATTTGAGGAGAAAATGATTGTTAGCTTGTCTAAGATTTTTTAGCATAGCTTTAAACAGGAGACTAACCTAAATCATCAGGGAAGTTAAAAAGGATCATAGCGTCCTTCAACTGAAAAGCCCATGCATAACAATACATATCCTGAAGAGACAGACACTTATCTCTCCTCTACAGAGCTTCTTCCATGCTAACATTTAAATGCCAAAACAAAGGAGTTAATAGCCTGTTGTATCTTCTCTAGCTGCTCCTTCTTAAAAGGCATGGGAATAAAGTTAAACAAGAATGTGAATTTGGGAAGAGTAACCATCTTCAGCAAGTTGGTTCTACAAGCACTGTCAAAGGCAGATGGGCCCAGGACTTCATCATTCTGCTTGATTCAGCCATTACTGTGGCAAGATTTACATCTGTGATCTTCTCCACATATTGCATGATTTTGACTCCCAGATATTTCATCTCCTTCCTGATTAAAGAATTGTCCCTCTGATGATTCCACACCTTTATCTCTGATTTACCCGTGTTGACTTGGTACCCGGAGACCTCACCAAAACCTTTTAGTTGCCTGCAGTATAGCTGGAAAAAAACGTGACTAAGTCTGAAGTATAGACCATGAGATCATCTGTATATACGGACACTTTTTTCTCCCGCCTATTGCAAGCAAAAGGGAAAATTGCAGATTCTCATCTGAACCTGAAAGCTAGGGGCTCAATATAGAGATTAAATAATAAGGAGGGAGTGGACACTCTTGCCACGTCCCCCTATTGATTTTACAACCTGAAGTTAAATTTGAGTTCACTAGCACTCTTGCTACCAGGTCTTGATAATGACTCTCGAAAAGTTATCACAGAGCGTATACAGTTTTAAAACAGAGGCCAGTTGCACCCAGTTTACTCTATTGAAGTCCTTGGTGAAATCTAATGTAATGTCCGCCAGAGAGATACTAAAGGCTTTGGCCAAATAGATTGTTACTGTAAGACCATATGTTAGCTCATGAAGAGATCGTCCCCTTACAAAGCCCTTCTGATCATTATGTAGCAGTCCACCAACCACTCCACTCAGCCTTTCTGCTAGGACCTTCGGGAACATTTTATAGTCTCTGTTAAGGAGCGATATAAGCCTGAAGGATTCACAGCAGGCTGATTCTTTCCCAGGTTTTAAAATTAACATAACAGTTGACTCATTCCATGACTTTGGTAACTGGGTCCCTTTCTAGAAAATGTCCCCAAATAGGGTAGTCATAAGAGGTAGAATAAAATTGTCCGGGGCTTTATTCAACTCCACTGGCCAGCTGTCAGAGCCTGCAGCGTTTCCCCCCTCTTTACTTGAGACGATGGTCCCCCTAACTTTCTTCCTGTGTGATACACCCATTCAACATAGGCAGATCACTTAAGGCCAGAGATGTTAATGCATCCCTTCCTAACCACTGCACAACCACCTCCTCCGTAATCTATAAATCTTCATTGTACAGATTTTGGAAGAAACAATAAAAAACTCCCTCTATCTCCAGGCAGAGAGACACCTTTAACCCCAACTTTTCACTTTTTATTTCCTTGTTATTCCTCACACAATCAGTTTTACTCTTCCATGCAAGCAGTTTCCCCGGGCTCTCACCATATTCAAAATGGGCCAACTTGCTTGCATTCCATCTCTTCTTCACCCTGGCCTCCAGCATAGCTTCTAGAGCTGCCAGCTGCTGTCTCTTCAGGCGTAACCTATTCTCTAATGAAATAATCTCCTTAGTATCTAATCTAGCAACTAATCATTCTTCTGGATTTGCCATTGTAGACTTCAATATCTTAACCTCTTCCCTATAGTTCTTTCCCTAAAAATGGACAGGCTAGTGATCTTCCCCCTAAAAAACTCCCTAAAAGAATCCAATACAAGTGTCGCAGCGGCTGAACCTATATTCCCCTAAAGGAATTGTTCTGTATCTCTGCACAGACTTTTAACCAAGTGTTCCTCCAACAACATAGTGTGGTTTAGAGTCCACCTTCTTATTTCAACCCCTAAAATAAGCCTGAATTTTAACATAACCGTGGAATGATCAGGGAGATGAACTGGTAAATAGGTAATATCCAAGATATCCTGCCTTATGACTTGACCAGCTAAAAATATAATCAATCCTAGAGGAGTGGCCATATTTTTTGGTATAAGAGGAATACCCTGGAAGGCCCTGTTCTCTCCCTTCACAGGTCGCACAATGCATATTGACCCATCATATTCTTAAGATACGCACATGATTTAGGGTAACCGATTGACCTACATTTGGCTGACTTTCTAATTTAGAATCTAAGAAAACATTAAAATCCCCGGCCATAATAATGAGGGCAGTAAAATCTAAAAGATTTAGGAATATTGTCTTTAGGGACCCCATATCATATGCATTCAGGCCATAATAGCTCACCAGTGTAAATTTCCTATCAAATAATTGCAAAAAGTTGATAAGTCACCTGCCTGATCTGTCTGTAACACTTAAGACAGACACCTGCTTCTTAACCAGTATGGTTACCCCTCTGGTGCTACAGCTCTGATGTGTGCGTGCCAATTGTTCAACCCACTTCTCTGACTTAACCCAATAACTTCCTCTCTGGTCAAATGGGTTTCTTGCAGAATGGTAGCTGGGGCTAGCATGTCCCTTAAATACTGTAGGATCCTACCCCCGTCTCTCTCTTGTGCGCAAACCATTAAAGTTCCAAGAAACATGATGGCTAGAAAGTTTGCTGGTCACTATAGTGCTGGTTCCATGGGGTGCCAGAATGAGACTTGTGGAGGATGGAGTATATAGAAAGAAAATTGAAAGCCCCCCTACAGTGTGGTTATTTTGGCTAATGCGTCCTCCTGCTGCTTCTTCATCTGGGGCAGTCCGTGGACTGAGAGTGGGGGAAGCTATGGCTGCAGGCTGGTTACACACCTCCTTGGGTTTCGGCAGAGCCACCAGTTCACTGCAAGGGTCTCTCTCTGGGGGAAAGGAGGCAGTACCAGCACATGTAGGGCACCTCACCGCCCCCCCCCCCCCCACACACACACACACACACCCACGGCAGTGAGGTAAAGGAGTTGGAGCGGGCTTGAGGGAAGGAGACTGTGCCTGGAGATACTTTTACCGCATCTGTAACAAGTACACAACCAGAACCTGTGGCTGTAAGCTTTCAGATGCCTGAGACTCCATTAATTAATCTGGGGGGGGGGGCTAGGCGGTAGTAAACCACTTCAGTTTGAAGTGCGCATGTAGATTTGGCTGGCTACCTTGCTAAGGCCAAACCGACATGCGCAATTCAAACCTCTCCAACCCAGCTGTCTTGGGAAGCTGGGTTGGAGTGCAGGCATAGGCAGTGCCTTTTGGAGCCTGGGTGTGCTGCAGAGAACGGGGGTGTGCTGCAGAACATCAAGTAAGATAAGTGTTTTCTTAGATCGAGTGCGCAAGTGCTCTGGAATGTTGTATTCTATCTGTAGGCTTTTAATCACCCACTGCACGGCCATCGCTATGACTCGTTAATGGGCTTGTCTTTCAAAAATCATTTATTATCATTGGTATAAATGCTTTACGTTTGTCCCGCCTTGGGGCAGTTTTGTTACCGCCTTGGCTATCGACCCTGTTACATGGACAATTACACTTTTGCTGATATGTTTGACTGCGAGCAAACTTTTTTTTTTTTTTTCTTCTGTGTCTCTCCTTTGGGCCCATGCTCATGGCAGCCGTGGTGCCTTGAATCAACTCGCTTATATCAACTGTTTTACTTTTCATTTTCAATTTATGTGGCAAGAAAAGTCCAGTTAGGAATTTACAACGCCAATATCTCTAACCTGAGCAAACGCAAGACCCACTGCTTTGCAAATGCTTGTTTATATTTATATTAGTGTGTATGTTATGTGTGTAGTTTTGTGTGTGTGTGTTTTGTGCCCCTCCAATTTAGTTTGCTATCAACCGCCACTGGTCCTGACCCTCTAATCTTTCACTACCCATAGCCTCAGTAGTAGCTCTGTCCCTAAACCTGGCTTTAACATCCTGAAAACCCTAATGCTAACCCTGACCCTAATCACAATTCTAACATGAACATTAACCTTTACCAAAGTACTGACCTTAGCTCTGTACCCTTTTTCTCAATTACAGTTCTGATGGTTTCAAGCTTTACCTAATTTGTCTTTTTTAATTTCATACTTTAGGTTTTCAAAGTTAAACCTTTCATAGTTTTACTATTCTGTAATCCTGTCTACCATCCGACATAAGCAAGATAAAAAACTGCCTCTATGGTGTATGAAACTGGAATGTTGTCCTGCGAAAAATTATCTTACTTAGTAGCACCACTTACCTTGGGAGGGAAGAAGTTGGACCACTTGACCTCTCCATAAGAAATTTTCTATTGACTCCTTTTCCAAGTGCACTCTAAATTTAAATGTCTGGCAAGTGCCATAAAAAGAGCTTCAATCTCACCAACTTTTGAATGTACATGGTTGTCTCTCTCACTCAGGAGCAATGAGTGTTAACAGATTCAGAAACAAACTGCACCTAAGCATCCTGAATCCCTCACACATGACTTCTTCTGCTCCCCATAATTCACTACGAAATATGGTCTGTCTTTCCTTAAAAGACATGTTTGATGGCATGTGTGGCTGTAGATACACGTGCTCTGCTCACTTCTGCTATATAGTGTTGGCTTCACAGTGTTGCAAGTTGTTTTTCTTCGAAGAAGCATTTTCGAGCTATGGGATCATGTGACTCCTTCTCGATGACACTATGCATGGGCATCCACACCTTTGTTAGTTTGTTTTCTCTCTGCCGTCAGGTTCGGTCGTGTGCCTCTGCACCACGTCTTCCCCTCGCTTTGGTTTCAAAACCTTTCTTTCCGTCTTTTGCTTCATCAATGGTATTGTTCTCATTCATGTTTTTCCCACATTCTCATGCTCGTCTCACTCTGTCGGTCCGAGAACCGACCGCACGCCCTCTGGGGCGCCCTCGCTTGAACAGGCCTACCTCATCATGTGGCACCGACTAGTATGCTGTGCTGATGGAACGGACAGTGTTTCGCTCCTGTCCTCGGTACTAAGCAAAATTCCCACACACTGAACAACATCTGGTGTGTAACCTGTGCATCTCACTCGACCATCAAGAAGTCACCTGTGATGCATACAGATCCTTCAAATCACAAAAAGACCCTTCGGGGCCAAAGAGCTTTTTGACTCTCCGAACATCTTCGGGGAGGTTCATGCCCAGGCGGAGCGGGAATAGGAGGAGACCTTCTCCATTCAGGACTTCGACTCCGATGTCCAGTCAGATATCAAAAGCCACAAGGTGACATTGGCGCAACCCATAAGTACAAAGTCTGCCATAAAGCCCCTTACTGAGGTCGCCGGAGTGCCACAGCCACTAGGCCATTGTTGGTTCCGTAAAACAGGCTCGGATGTCCCACCTACTGGCTCGGCACTGAAAATTGTCAAGGCCAAGACATCGTTTTCACCATAGACCTCAACATCTTTGGTCCGAGTTATTGTTGCTATTTTCATCCAAACTTTGGCACCGACCACTTTGGCACCAAGCCGAACAAACTCCACCTCTGCTTTGGCTTCAACAAAAGGACACTGACCAGCATCCTCCTTGTCAAAAAAACAGGGATTCAACACCTTTGAGGCTGGAAGACTCTAGTCAATCTTTGGCCACACCATCTCCAGTTGAACTCATTTTGGAGACCATGGATGCTCGACATCCAGAGTGTACAGGGCGCATAATTGCTTAATCCCCCCCACCCCCCAATGCCCACCCCACCCCTTCATCTTTTAAAGGACACTATACTTTCAGGAGGCTCTAGATACTTCACTGTCTTCAAATAAGACTAATGACAAGGCTACCACCACTATTCACAAGCCTTTTCCTCTTCCTCCTCCTCAAACACCTTCTCCACCACCTTAATCCCCTACTTCTCCTCCACCGCTCTCACCTCCTCATTTACCTACCTCTCCTACTGCAGGAGATCTAACAGCACAGGGTTCCCCTTTGTTCACTGGGGGATATTTGGGTGGGTTCACAGCAGGATCGAATTCCATGGGACACATATGACCTTGATCCCATGGTTTCCATAGATCCATATTTATACCCCCACTCGACTCTCACCACCAGAGAATGCCACATCCTACCAGCAAGTAATAGCTGGAGCAGCTGCTTTCCACAATGTTGAGCTACACAGGGACTCCATTGAGCAAGACTTTCTTTTTGTTACCCTAATGTCCACACAAAGGGATATCCAGTTCTCCCCGTGCTCCTTTGCATGCTTCGTCCTGTAGGCAAAATGTTTAAGGAACCAGTTTGTTCGAGGGTTATCATCCCTAGAGTAGATAAAAAATACAAAGCTGCTGCCTCTGAGGTACCTTACATAAGATCATAGGCATCACCAACTCACTGGCTATACTTGCCAGATATGGTCAGGCTCTCTGGGTTGAGATGGAGGAGCTCCTCCAGTATTTCCCAAATGAGCACCGAAAAAGGGGACAACAGATAGTCGCAGAGGGGAAGACAGTCAGTGACAACTCCATCAGATGTGCCCTAGATGCCTCAGACACGGCTACACACGGTATCAACATCAGCATCCTAGTAAGGAGACATGCCTGTCTTCAATGCTCAGGTTTTAAATCAGAAGTACAACTAGCTGTACTCAAAATACCCTTAAACAAGGAGCATCTTTTTGGCCATCAAGTGGACTCCACCCTTGAGAAGGTGAAAAAAAACACGGACACCGCAAAAGCAATGACAACAGATGAGTCACACACAGGCAGGGGTTCTCACCTTCAAGAGCTGTCAGTACAGGGTCACTGGGATCCCCATCATGAATCCCTACACATCAGCTTCCACGAGCTTCAGGCAGTATTTCTATCCCTGAAACGATTTCTTTATCACCTCTCTCACAAAGCTGGCTTAGTCTGCCCAGACAACATGGCAGCAATAGTGCTACCTTCAAAAACAAGAGGGAACCCGGTCACTCCAATTGTCACAACTCCCTCAGACAGTATGGCAATGGGCTGTCCACTGTCACATTCACCTGGTGGCAGAGTATCTCCCATGAACAGACAACAACTTTGCAGACCTGCTCAGCATGATGCAGCAACAAGTCCACAAATGGGAACTCCACCCACAAGTCTGTCAAAAATAGTTCTGGAAGTGAGGAACACCTCAAATAGATATTTTTTTGCCACAGCAGAAGACACAAAATGCCAAGATTTTGTATCCAGATACCCACATCCTCTATCCAAGTGTAATGCTCTATGGATGAACTAGTCAGGGATATTTGCCTATGCTTTTCCGCCCCATCCTTTCATTCCATTTCTAGTTTGACGGATCAGTTAGACATCTCTCAACATGATCCTTGTAGCTCCCAAGTGGGAGCGGCAGCCCTGGGTCCTCTCAGTAGTCCCCCATGAGAAGCTTCCGAACAGTCCGGACCTTCTCACTCAAAACCAAGGTCAATTCAGACACTCAGTCCCTGTAGGAGGCTGGCCTGGTTTGTAGTGGGTACCAGAGGTACTTACACATTATACCAGGTCCAGTTATCCCTTATTAGTGTATTTAGTCAGTGTCTAGAATCAGGGCTCTCTAGTGGTATTGTGGATGAGCAGCCAAGGCCTAATTAGGAGACATGCAAAGCTCATGCAATATCACTACAGTCACACTATACTTACACACTTAAAAGAAAATACTCAGTGGTAGAAATATAAAGATACTTTATTTTGGTGACACACTTGCCAAATATACCTTAGAGACTATAATCCCTTAGGAGATAAGTAATATACACAATATATACACTAGTACCCAAAAACAGGTAAGTAAACACTCAGAAGACAGTGCAAATAGTGAAAATCACAATAGTTAGAAATGGGCCCAGGGGAACACAAATCATATACTACGAAAGTGGAATGCGAATGTCGGTTTCCCACCTAGGCAGGTGTAGTGTGTAGAGGGGCGCTGGGAGTGTAAGAAAACCCCAAAGGTAAGTAATAGAACCCACCCCAGAGCCCAGGAAAGCAGGAGTAAATCATAGTAAGTTTCCTGAAACACACAAGAAGTTGTGATAGAAAAATATGCAAGAACCAGAAGTGACTGCAAGACACAAACGATGGATTCCTGGACCTGAAGGCCTGTGGAAGAAGGGAACCAAGTCCAAGAAGTACTGAAGAGTCCAGGGAGAACAGGAGCCCCTGCTAACCCAGATGAAGGTTAAAAAGAAGAACCACCAGTGAGAAGACAAAGTCAGTATTGCACCAAAGACAGATGCTGGTTCCTGGTTGGTGTAGAAGATGTCCCACGCCGGATGGAAGAATACAGTCTAGTTTGCACCGCTGAAGCTCACCGACAAGCCTTGGTAAACACAAAGCTCGGGATTAGCGGTAAATGGCGCTGCCCGGACCCAGGAAGGACCAGGTCGACTCCACCCAGGAGGGGGAAACAGAGGGGGTCCTCAGCAGTCCAGAGAGCCCACGAAAGACCAGGCAGCGCACAGAGGAGTCCCACAGCACGGGGACAAAAGGTGTAAATGGAGGCCCAAAGAGATCCCACGCTTCCGGAGAACCACTCAGGGAGCTGCGCGTGGCAGGATGGAGTGCTGGGGACCGGAGCTGTGCTGTGCACGAAGAACTTCTTGGAGGGTCGCACACAAGCCTTGGCAACTGCAAGTAACTTGGTGCATGGGGGTACTGTCTTGCGTGGGGAAGCAGGCTCTTACCTCCACCAAAGTTGGACAACTTGACGTTGGGACTGTCGGAGTCACTTTAGTCCTTCACCCGTGTTGCGGGATCCACGCCTGTCGTCTGGAGAGGGGACCCAAGCCACCAGTTGTCGCTGCAAAGAGGTGCCTGCTGAAGCAGGGAAGTGACTCTGTCACCCCACGGGAGATTCCTTTGGGTCTTCTGGTGCAGACTGAAGACAGGCAGTCCTCGGAGAATGCACAACCCGGAAACTGTTGCAGTTGCTGGCAGGAGCTGATGTTACAAGGTTGCTGAATCGTCTTTGCTTCTTTGTTGCAGTTTTGTAGAGTTCCTGGAGCGGTCAGCGGTTGTTCCGTCAGTAGAAGATGAAGTAATGGATGCAGAGGATTCCTGCTGGAGTCTTGCAATCCGAATCTGAAGAAACACCCAGAGGAGAGACCCTAAATAGCCTTTAAAGGGGGATTTGTCATCTAACCAGGTAAGCACCTATCAGGGAAGGCCTCTGACATCACCTGCTGGCACTGGCCACTCAGATGCTCCCAGAGTTCCCTGACCATCCTAAAAACAAGATGGCAGAACCCAGGGACCCCCTAGAGGAACTCTGAGCATCACCCCTGGGGTGGTGATGGACAGGGGAGTGGTCACTCCCCTTTTCTTTGTTCAGTTTCACGCCAGAGCAGGGACTGCGGGTCCCTGAACCGGTGTAGACTGGATTATGCAAGGAGGGCACCATCTGTGCCCTTCAAAGCATTTCCATAGGCTCTGGGAGGCTACCCCTCCCACGCATGTAACACCTATTTCCAAAGGGAGAGGGTGTAACATCCCTCCCCTAAAGGAAATGCATTGTTCTGCCTTCCTAGGCTTGGGCTGGTCAAGCACCAGAAGGGCAGAAACCTGTCTGTGAGGCGGCAGCAGCCAGGGCTGCCTGGAAAACCTCAGAAGGCTGGTATGGAAGTACTGGGGGTCCACTGTGGAGCCCCCAGAGTGCATGGGATTGTCCAACCAATACTGGAATCAAAATTCGGGTACAATTCCCAGTTGTTAGACACCCTACGTGCCCATATTCGGAGTTACCATTGTGAAGCTAGGCATAGGTATTGACCTATGGCTAGTTCTTGCGTAAAATGGCATCCCTGCACTCAGCACAGTCTAGGAAAATGAGCCTGGACTATGTGGGGTCACCTCTGCTAGTGCAGGGGTGCCCTCACAAACAGGTACTTTGCACACAGCCTTCAGGTTTGGAAGATGACATATAGGTGACTTGTAATTGACCTGGTGCAGTGTAAATGGCAGTGAAAGGGTGCATTTACCATTTCACGAAGGCTGAAATGGCAGTCCTGCAAAAGCCTTTGTATGGGCGGCAAAATAAATGCTGCATCCCCTAGGGATCCCCTGGATCCCCAATGGCCTGGGTACCTAAGTACCATATACTAGGGACTTATAAGGGGTGACCAGTATGCCAATTCGGAGTGAAATACTGGGTCACCAGTATGTAGTGACAAATTTGGAAACAGAGAGAGCATGAGCACTGGGTTCCTGATTAGCAGGACTCCAGTGACAATTTAGAAAACAGTGAAACACACTGACAAGTAAGCCATAAACCATAAGCACTGGCCGTCCTGGCCAGCAGGATCCCAGGGACACAGTCAAAAACACACTGATATCAGGCAGAAATTTCGGGTAACATGCCAAAAAGAGGGTACTTTCCTACAGATCCTAAGTCTCTCAACCTTGCGATATGGCTTTTGAGGTTACTTGGATTTGCCTGCAGAATGCATGAACATTCTCAGAAAAGCTTGTAAACCCACTACCAGAGCATGTTATGCTGCAAAGTGGAAAGGCTTTGTTTGCTACTGTCAGCCCAAAAACATTAAACCTATTAAAGCTACTGTCAAAGACATTATCTGCTACTCACTTCATCTACAAAAAGCAAATTTAGCTTACACCTCCATTCACTTACATCTCACAGCTATAGCTGCATATTTACAAAACAGACAACATACATCCCTGTTTAGAATTCCAATGATCAGAGCATTCATGGAAGGCCTTAAACGGGTCATTCCACCAAGAGTGCCTCCTGCACCATCATGCAGCCTCAATATTGTCTCTGCCAGGCTCATGGGCAGTGCTTAATTTGTGTTTGTTGTCTCCAGTGCGGAGCACTGGCAATTATTTTTGAGGGCCGGCACTTCTTTTTCTGCCTCAAACATTTACTGCAAGCAAAAGACACATATGGGAAATACGGAGGAAGAGAAAAGGTAAAAAGCGTCAACATGGGAGGAAGCAGGAAGCTGCAAGACTAAGCTGAAGGGGCAGGGAGTGGCTGTATATGGATTGAAGAGGCCTGAGACGGCTTCAGAATTATGCTGCCGTATTATCCTGCGTTCGCACATTTAATTGCAGCAGCCGCATGTTTAAAAGAAGGGCTTTGGGCACCGGCACGTTTTTATTTACAAATTAAGCACTGCTCATGGTACCTCCTATGGAGCCACTTCACTCATATCCATTTCAGTACCGCTCATGGAAACTGGCTTTTTTAGTTGTTGTCATATCTCTTGGACGTGTTAGTGAGCTCCAAGCCCTAACCTTGGAAGAACCGTTCTTCCAAATTCACAGGGACAAAATTGTTATTTGCACTAATCCGAAGTTCCTCCCTAAAGTGGTCTTTCAGTTCCCCATTAATCAATCAATTGAGTTACCAGTCTTCTTTCTGCAGCCCGACTCAATTTCCGAAAGACCCCTTCATGCTTTAGACATTAACCTTGCATTAATGTTCTACATTGATGGAACTAAAGAGGTTTGAAAGACTAAACAGCTCTGTGTAGCATTCTCACTACCTCATAAAGGAAATCCAATATCCAGAAGCAGCTTAGCTAGATGGATAGCAAAATGTCTTCAGACTTGTTATGCTAAAGCAAAAAGACTACTTCCTGTCACTCCCAGAGCAGGAAGAAAGGAGCCACTACGTCTTTCCTTAGAAATATACCCATAGCTGACATTTGTAAGGCAGCTACATGGTCTACACCACATATATTTACAAAACACTGTTGCGTAGATGTACTTGCATGCCAGCAAGCCAATGCAGGCCAAGCAGTAGTAAGAACACTTTTTCAGTCAACTGCAACTCCCACTAGGCACAGCTTTCATGGAGGGACTGCTTTACAGTCTATGCAGAGCATGTGTATCTACAGCCACACATGCCATTGAACGAATAATGTTACCTAGTGAGCATCTGTTCATGGCATGTACTGCTGTAGGTTGACGTGCCCTCCCTCCTCCCCGGACGCCTGGGCCATTTGTTACTTTATACTTGTATATAGTCATACATACATATTTAAATTTGCTTGGACATCTCTTTTTCTATACTTCCTCTAAACTCCTTTTCTCACTTGCCTGCGGGAAAAACAATTTAACAATGGTCCCATGACTTGAAAATGCTTCTTCGAAGAAAACCAACTTTCAACACTCCGAACCCAACACTAGGTGGCAGGAGTATGTAAAGCATGTGAATCTATACCACGAACAGATGCTTACTTGGTAAGTAATATTATTCTTCCTGTTGTTGAAGGTTAACTTAAAGTATTAAATTCATACCTTTGGTAGTTCTTTCTCTGCTGCCTTTTTACAACTAGCAATTCAGATGTCTCAATTTTAATTACTAATTCATATTATGCCATTCATACCCGGCTTGTAAAGCTCTTCTGTGCCCCATTAAGTATGAGCATTATATAATTCTCATAAATAGAGGAATAAAAAATGATCATCACTCTGCAAACTGTAATTGTGCCCATTACAGTTAAGTGTGCACCAATGTCTGATTCTAGTACCCTTTTAGATTATTACGTTCCAAGTTGTACAAATGCCACTGTTTTTTTTTCTAAGAACATGCTTGTCTAATGGGGTAAAAATGACCTACCATGCATTCACAACATCTTGTTCCCTTTAGTCTTGTTGTAGAAGTTGTGCTTGATTGTGCTGATGAGGCATTTTTTTGCCAGTAGTGTTTCAACAATTTTCATATAGAAACTGTTACACAGGATATCTCAGCAACTAAACACCAAATGTCAAAAACATATATATTAACAGACTAAGGGCCAGATGTATGAAAAAAGCCTTTTGTGATTCAGAAATAGCGATTTTTAAGAAATCACTATTTCTGAGTCACAAAATGCTATGTATCATATTTGTGATTCGGTAATTGTGATTTCTTAAAAATCGCAAATGCTATTACCGAATCACAAATTGCGATACAGCCCCCATTCGCACCTGTGGCCCTGTCGGCCCATATTTGTGAATTTTTTGCATTTCCCAAATTGCGAATTCCGAACTGGAATTCGCAATTCGGGAAATGCAAACTCCAGGGTGCTGGGGGCCTAAGGCCCCCTCTGCTGCACCCCAAAACAATTTTGGAAGACATGTAAGGTGCACACATGCCAAAAGGATATGTGTGCGTTACATGTCAATTTTAAAAATGCATTTTAAAAATTTGCACATGGTTACCACCAAGTTCAACTTGGTGGTAATAGCGATTCCTAAATGCCCAATTCGCATTAAGGAATTGCTTCATACATGTGCTTAAGGAATCGCAAATAAGGATTCCTTATTTGCGATGCCGCATTTAGAGAATCGCAAATTGCGATTCTCTAAATGGGGTCGCAATTTTAAGGAGTTGATATTTTAGCGATTCCTTTCAATTGTGTTCAGAATGCCTTTAATACATTCTGAAAGGCCTTTTTGCATTCGCAAACGGGCATTCACACCGTTTGCGAATGCTAAAAGGCTTGATACATCCGGCCCTAAATTATATAATAAAACTAGTTCATGGGAGTTTGCTGGGTCAGAGGCAGTGATATCTCATACTTAAACTCCACAGGTTCCTCACTGAGACTTTCAATTCTAAATTGTTGTTATGCAATAACTCACTGTAGCTAATAATATCAACCTGCAACCTGATTGTTCAGTATTTATTAGCAAAAAGGATTTATTTACATTTTTTATTCTTACGCTGTATGTATCTTCTTCTAATTCATGTAGAATTACCGTATTCCCGCTCTTTCTTCCCAGTATGCCTTTTTCTCCATTTTGCAAGGAACACATTCCTGCCTTTGCCGTACATTTATTCGATGGTGTGTTTCACTCACTCAAGTTATTTTCGTCTGATGCCAGTCTCCTGGTTGATATCCAGAAAAATGTAGAGCTTTGATACATAATAGAATGTCTTTCCTCCATTATATTCTCTCATGATTCACAGCTAGCCAACTGCACTATAAATGTCCGTCTTACTGTTCTTTGTTCTTTGCCATTGTTCCTGGATTTTAGAAAAAAAGCATGTAACTAGAGTCTACGCAGAGGCTTACGGGCACTCCGTCAGGTGAGCGGTGAATATCTAACGAGAGGGTGAATGGGTCAACCCGTTCTCCTTTTACTTTGCAGCCTTATGCTGCAGTATTGCCTTTTTTATGGGTGCCCTGGTCCTACCAGGGTACTCTTCGCTGCATAAGTTGTTGATGGCTGCAGGGGGAGGTCCAAGGACCTCACGGCCCTGCTAGCTCCCGGCTCTTGTCGGCAACCAGCATCCTGGGTTTGCTGCTTTTGTGAGCGCTATACTCAGCAGGGAGGAGAAAAAGCAACTATCTCTTCCACCGCGTGGAGCACAAACGGGAGACTTTCGAGCGGAGTGCATGCACACCCCACCAGACACCGGCATGGAGTCAGGTGACGCAGGCCCTGTGTCTCTTGTCGTTTTGCTGCTTATGTGGGAGGGACACTGCTGTTGCAGGTCTCCTACGGGTGCTGATGCCCAGGAAGATATGTGTCCCCAGGGCCGGAAACGGGAAGGGGGCTTCACGCATGCCCTGCCATAAATTGGCATAATTGTTCAATAAAATCCACATTGCACTGACCAATCCTACCCTGGCCCACCCCAGGGGCCATTTCCCAAGGAATCGGCAGGGCACTGCATGCTCATTTTTTTCTTTGCTAAAGGCAAATTTTTCAAGGGGCATAACTCTGGCAGATTTGACTGATCTTTCGCTTGTTGTGCTCCTGGTGACCAGCCGTAGCCACCAGAGCATTTTCTTTGGGCTACCAGCCCTCTAAAGGGAACTTTGCATGGGGCACTGTATTCTTAATGCTCCCAGGGCCATATCTGTCCTCTGCTTAGCTTCTGGTGCCATTCTCCTGTCGGTGGGGCCATCTAGTGCAGCCCTTCCACAGTCAGCCAGCAAAACACCCGCCTTGAGGACCTCCCCACGCCCCAGACCCTCATGGCTTTCTGGAAGGGCATATGGATGGCAGTGAAGTGTAGGGACAGTCCACAGACGTCTTAGGAGAGCCGTCTAGGGTCGCAAGGCAGGTCCTTTCCTCTTCCCCCAACTGTTCCTCAGAGGGGCATACGAGTGCCAACACCACTGGCACTGAGCAGACCAATCCTAGTCCTTGAGGTCCGCTGAAGTCACAGTCCAAGCTAATTATCAGAAGCAGATTTTCCTCCACCCCTTCCTTTCCCCGGAACCAGGTAAATCACTGTTAATTCCCCTTTTGCATGGGAGAAGCATTTGATCCCTTTGCTTGGGAGCTAGAAAATTAATTTGGTCCAGTAGGGGGGACAAAGTCCAGAATCTGATAATGCTCACAGAATTATGACAAATCGTGAAGCCCCCTAAGATGTGTATGTGGATCGTTTTGTTTGGTACCTTGTTAAACTTTGTAGGCCTAAGTAGTACAAAACGGTACTGTAGGGGAGATTTTGCTTATAATGTAAATACAGTGAAAACACCATAGACCTTCTGTAAGTACAGCAGACCTGTACAATAAATGCCATTCATATTATAAGGCCTACCCCAGGTCAATACGATCCCTTAAGATTCTCTTTTGAGCCAGGATATCTGTGCACAGATACTGGGCTGCCACGATGGTAGTTTCACATGTGCAACCTGCACAAATGGTTACATATAACCAGTAACCTAGCTGTGCAGCAGCGGCTTCTGCTATAAGGCATACAGTGGTGGTTATCATACTCAGTCCCATACCGCAAGTTTACTGTGAGACTCGGGTAGTGGGACTCACTCACAGTAAAAGTCCAAAAACCGGGTAGTCAGTTGCAAAACAAACTGGTGAAATAAGAGTGGAGCCCATTTTCTGCAGGTTTCATTAGAAGATGTCATTCCAGGCCTACATAAAGCTCTTACTATCAGACCCCACACAAATCTAATTCCTGTCACTTGAAAACAATCTCTCCAATCACATGCTTTAACATGGCTCCTCAGCACAGAACTGAATTTACACACACTATTGAATATCCATCCCTTATATAAAACTCTCACTATTAGTCCCACAGACTGGTATGGCTCGCAGAAAGCCCCCTATAGCAGATCGCCACTTAGTCTTACTGTTAAATTCTGGGTGTAAACTGATCTTGAATCCTTGAGCTTCTCTATCAGGCCACTGGACTCTATATGCATTCCACCATAACACAACGTGCATTAACCTACTTGCTATTGTTGAAGAACCAGGCTTTCCCGCACCCTTTCCATCAGACCCTAGGCTTTTTTTATAGCTTCTTCCTCCACAACAGAGACCCACTCCTGTCGTCTGCCTACCCTCTTTTTCATTTTATTGTTGCAGGTCCTTCATTCCAGATGAGCATATGGTGTGGTGCCCAGAGCAGCTGCTGCAGTGTGTCCTGGCCCACATCCACTACATACCCGACCACTGGCAGGGCCATGCTCATAAGTCTGAGACCAGGGACGAAATGGCCCAGCTCTTCCAGTACAAAGCGGTGAGTGACGCCTTCTTGAGTGTGTACATTTTTTAATACCTTATGTCTTTTACGGATTATTCCACAGCAGCCTCCTAAACCTCTCTTCCGATCACGTTCTCCTTCCCTTTTCTCTCCTCTACACTCCGGGGTTTATATTACTTATAAACAGCCCTGTCTCTTTCATACTGATGAGGTGTCCTTTCCCGCAAGGGGTGGACGTGAATATTCAAGAAAAGAGTCTTTCATTGCATGAACATCGTGGCCATCTTTATGCCCAGCGTATTAATATATATTGATTCCCCTGATCATTATATTTTCAAATACAGAGGGGATTGGATTTTCCTTCACAGCTCCTCTTTGAGGTCTGACCTCGCTCTTTATTTTCATGTTTTTCATGGTACATATCTTTCTTTCAGAAGTTTTCTTCTGCATGCTAACTTCTGATCTGATGTACATGTTCCAGAGGTTATCCATTTTAATCATGCAGGTCACGTATGTCAGTCAATAGTTATTTTTGTGTTGCTTGGTTTCTGGTCATCCCATTTTTGTATTGTTTGACCACTACCCAATAAAACCTGTTGAAATTTGATGTGCAGGTACTCGGACATTTTAGAGCTGATGTTTCTTAAGTTTGAAGACTTTGTTCCAAAAAGGTAAAATGCAAAGATGTGACACTTTACATGCCCTCACTTCACTGGACTATTCATTCTGGGAAGCTGGACCATTTGAAATTGCAAGTCGCACTGTACAGTCACCCACTCAACTGAGATAACAGCGCGGTAGTTCTGGTGTTCGTTGGGAATCTTGTCAGGTGACCTTGTAGTATGCACCAAAGACACCCTTGAAGTGCCCTAATCGGGCCACCCAAACAGACTTCTTTGTGTCAGCTTGCTCCTGGGTGACGGCCTAGCCCTGAGTCACCTGGTACGGTAAGGTTAGTCCCTACACCCAGAATCTCATGTATGTGTACTAGCGCAGGATAAAGAGCTGGAGGATTAGCCCGCTGCAAAGCATTTATAGACAGCAATTACAAAGGTAAAGGCATATGGCCAGTGAAATAATGACGGAACTTCTATATTATCAGTTGGATCAGAGCACCCCACTGCTGCATAGTTGGACTCACCAGTTGCCAGACCTATTGTTGTGAAATCCATGGCTCAAGCCATTGGCAAGGTCGGACATCAGCGATGAGGTTTTAAGCCTCCTAAAACCTTCTTGAAACCAAACCTATCAGATACAAACAATGCTGTAGTATGTTGCTCCATATGCAGCATTTTTCACTCAACACATTAAGCTCACATTTAAGAGTAAAAAAATATGTTGTTGCGTTCTTTACAGGCCTCAAATTCACCTCTTCAGTTAAGCCTGTGAATAAATAAATGCATTCAGTCTCCCGGACAATTACTCAATCACCTGTAAACATATTAACTGGTAAGTCGCCTTAGACTGTTGTTGATGCATGACAGTTCTCGTCCAAAATAAACCTCATCTGTCATGTTAGGTGTATGCCATGGGAGGCATATACAATGACAGCACTAGGCTCGAGTATTTTGGATATCCTTGGTATTCTTGCACCCCGATTCAGCTCTCTACTGGTTCCTATGTGCATGATGTGCATTATATGTATTATAAATAATTAGAAAAATGTTTACAAAAAACTGTGCTCGCTCTCTCTCTCTTTAGTGGACAAAGCCCCCATTAGTTCCATCCTGAATAGAGACACAAAATGTTTTTGAACCTTTATAATCACCATTAATAAGAAAGTTGTTTGGGAACTGACACGCAGCAGGAAGTTGGCCTTACCAGTGCAGAGTTCCGCCTATGAGCAGTTGTTCGTTTGTCCCAGATAGAATGGTGAACTTAGCCTCCAGTGGGAGAGTCCTTGTAGAAAAACTATTTTATTAATAGTCAGTGTTGTTGTGGAATTTAATTTGAGACATAAATTGTGAAATGTCTTTCCATTACTTGAACTAAAGCTCCCGTAGTATTTTCACACCTGACTTCCAACAACGGAAACAGATGAATAACTCCAATATTTTCAAGGGTGTCTTAACCTCCTTCGCCACAAAAATGACATTTAACCCAACACTTTAGCAAAATGAAAGATTGCCTTCCTTAATGCTGGCACATAGTGCATTTAAACAGATCTCTTCTGAGGAACCTTAGTCCCTATTCCATAGGCTTAAATTGTTCTTGTGATTCATTCTTCTTCTTGGCTTGAAAGTTTCATCGCATTTCCAAATATACCGGGACAACTGTCCCTCAAATCTTTCTTTCTGACTCGGTGTTCTGGTAGTTTACGGTGCTCCAAAACCTGACACTGAAGCCACTAGGGTTCTGCCTAGAATGTGCAGTCTTGTTTACCTGTAAATGAGGTATTCGTTTATTACTTCGGCATGCCTGGAAAGAGCCCTCCAAGTGCTACACTCCTGGATGTTATCTGCAAAGCGGCCCCTTGGGCAAGCCCGCCGTTTCTGCTGTTGCCGTGCGTTGGAGGTCAGGGCAAACGTTGAGCTTTGTTTTGGCAATACTGATTGACTAATATCTTTAGTGCTTACCTCTGAGGTTTTGATCGTTGTCTCCTGATACGATGTTCTATGTCTGCAGAACATTCACCATAGAGACTTAGGGCCAGATGTAGGTAGGTTCCGATTTGCGACTTGCAAATTGCGAGTCAGAGCGACTTGCAATTTGCGAGTCGCAAATCGGAATGTAGGATGGTGTCCCTGACACCATCTGCGACTCGCAAGGGGGTCGCAAAGGCCCACCTCATGTATATTCATGAGGTGGGTCGCAATTTGCGACCCCCTTGAGACTCACGCCACTCACAGGGATGGTGGCCTGCTGGAGACAGCAGACCACCATGTCTGTGACTGCTTTTAAATAAAGCAGTTTTTTTTTTTTTTGGTAATGCAGCCCATTTTCCTTAAAGGAAATCAAGATGCATTACAAAACTAAACAAGCATTTACAATGCAACGGGTCTCGCGTTTGCTCAAGTTAGAGATGATCGCGTTATAAACTCCTAACCCGACTTTTCACCTATCGGGCAAAAGTGCATTTATGTACACAACCCGAAAAAGCGAAATTAACTATGTAAAGCGTTCGACTTCTGCCAAGCGAGATCTCTAAATTAGAGAAAAAGAAGTCCACGAGCCCGATGGAAAACAGCGAGCCTCGCATGTTTTCTGTACTTGGTCGCTGCGCTCGAGGAGGGCTAGCCACCAGAAAAGGCATGACGTATGCTTGCGTTCGACTAATGAAAGCAACCAGATTTTATTAGTCAAGCCCACGAACCAATAAAAAACACTGACGTGAAGTTGACAGGGCTCCGAGCCCTTTTCTAAATACAAAAGCGTCTCGCTGCGATACGCATGCGCGAGCGCATGCAACGCAGGCTCGACCCTAAAAATGAAACGTTTTCGTTTTGTTCCATAGGACCACTGCCTGCTCTGGAAAAATGTTTTTAATGTCATTCACAAAGGGGAAGGGGTCACACGGGGACCCCTTCCGTTTTGCGAATGGGTTAGCACCCATTTGAAATGGGTGCTAACTGTGATTGTTTTGTGACCACGAACGCAAAACAATACAACATCACGCTGCGACTCGCAATTAGGAAGGGAACACCCCTTCCTAATTGCGACTCGCAATCCCGTTTTGCGATTCGGTAACCAGGCTACCGAATCGCAAAACGGTGTTTGGGCATCGCGATGTGCTTTTTGCACATCGCCAACAGCTAAATTTACTGTTTGCAACGTGCAAAAAGTTTAGAACATCTGCCCCTTATACTCTTTGTAAAAGAGCCCCTTCTTGCTGGTGGCTCACCTATGATGATAAGAACATTGTGATTCAGGATTTTACCTGGAGGACATCACTTGTGTGTAGATACAGGACAGTTGACGCACAAGCATGACAAATGTTACTATGATGAGTGATATATGCTTTCCTGTGTATCCTAGTCTCTGCATTTTTGCCTTTAAAAATCACACCTGGAAACCTGCTTATCACTGTGCCTCCTCCCTTTCTTCCATTTACTTGGCCTCTTTTTCTGAGCCTCAATAGCCTCTTGCTTTAGCTTTCACTCTCTCACTTTATTTCTCTCACACATTTTCTTTGTGCTTCACACAGTCTGTGCCATACACTCATTCTCTCTCACTTCTTATATGAATTCCTTTTCACATTTGCTCTCCTTTTCCTTTTCTCACACTTTCTTTATCCATCTGCCTCCCCTGCTCCTCTGATTTTCTATATACAGTTTGTTTCCTTTCTCTGTAATGTCTTGGCTTCTACACTCTCAAAGCAGCTCGTCTCACCTGCTCTGTGCCCGCTTCAGGTCTTTATCTTGGAAGAACTCCTGAGCCCCATCATCACTCCATTCATCCTGATCTTCTCGTTGCGTCACAAATCCCTGGAGATCGTGGATTTCTTTAGAAATTTCTCAGTTGAAGTGGTCGGCGTGGGAGACATCTGCTCTTTTGCCCAGATGGACATCCGTAAGCACGGGAACCCACAGGTATGGCTTTAGTTGTCTTTGTGGATAAACACAGGGCAGGCACATTAGGAGGACAGAACATATCCTAAAGATGTGCGCTTAGGAACAAACGTTTCAAATAAAGCACAAGGGACACTGGCACAACCTTGGCAGTTAGCGAAGATCGTTTACAGAATAGTTAGGCTAAGTGATCTGATACTCCTAATCTTCCATCAGACTATTACAAGGTAATCCAGAACTTTCCACAGATAGGCAGACAGCTTAGGCCAAGAGACTGATCTATGGGCAGCCACAGAGGCAAAGGGAGTGTACTAATTACATATAATGTTTTTGTCATATAATGACATCATACCAAATAAGTTCAGATTTCTGATGAGTAAAGGACCAGGTATGTTATCTGTGAGTCTTATTTTTTCACAGTCCCTCGTGGTACCTCTATTCTCTTCTCACGTGTTGTTCTCTGCTTTTCCCAGTGGTTGTCAGAAGGGCAGACTGAGGCATCCGTGTATCAGCAGGCTGAGAATGGGAAGACTGAGCTATCCCTCATGCACTTTGCTATCACTAACCCACACTGGCAGCCACCGTTGGAGAGCTCGGCCTTCTTAGGGCACCTCAAGGAAAAAGTTCACCAGGATGCTGCCCTGGCACCACCTGCCCAACGTATCCTGTCCGAGGCACCGCTTTGCAGCTCACTTCTGTCCAATGAGTCTGGTACCGTGGTGAGTGCTCCCCGCAGAATGTCCTAGGTGCATTGATCAGACATTGCTTTTAAACATGATCTGTGTTAAGGTCATAATGTGTGTGTAGAGAACTCTTTGTATAGGTGAGTCATGCGTTTTAAAGGGAAACTTTGTTATGAGTGTGTGTATATGTTATCCCTGAGGTATACAGGCTTTGTTAGTTTCTTGACCTTCATTAGGGGCCACTTGAGTCTTCTAAAGACTAATTTGTGCGTATATGTATCTGACAGAAACTTCTAGCAACAGATTCCTTACCTTTGAATTCTCCCCAGGTGTCAGACTGGATCCGGAAGATTTTTCATGAGTACCCCTGTGTGCCAGTAGGTCGCATCATTCAGTTCTGCCCAGGGTCATTGGCCTTGTTCACACTATAAGTGATGTCCACTTCACCGATATAGGCGCCATCTAGGTGCGCTTTCGTCAATTCTTTTCTTTCTGCGCCAGCCACTGCGAATCCAAAGAAGAGCTACACCTCTGGCAATTTTGCCTGGATTTTTTTTCATGTTTTGTTGACCTTTTTTGAGGTTTTTTCCTCCTGGTGTGTCGAGGGAGTGTCTTCAAGGAAGACAGGTTTCAAACCCTGTGGTGCCTGTCATCGCCCCATGTCAGTGATGGACCCACACGTCTTGTATCTGTAGCGTGAATACAACTCCAAGTTGTGTTTTGACTGCCTGGCCATGCCGCCAAGGCTTTGAGGGAGCAGTCTGTAAAGCTGCTAGTAGCCCGTGAGATGCATCATCATCACGCAGCTCCTCAGAGGTCTTGGTCGAGAGAAAGGTTCCAGGACCGTTCCAAGAGAACCAAGTCCTCTTCGTCCCATACAAAGTTGTTGGGACACTCAGGGGAGAGGCACAACAAAAAACACACGAACTCCAAGCGTGCTTTGACTTCTCCTTGTACGTCGGCTGGTGCGACAAAAGAACATCTGTGTTTGAGGCATTGATGTTTGGAGCCTACGCCAGGACTGACTCCGTGCCTCCCCACCTTTCCGGGAGCCGCAGCGACCCCTGCTCAAATTAAAGAATTTAACGAGTCCATGTGCCTCATTTTTGAGCGTGCTGACCCTTCCGGAGCGTCTTCAGCCCCGGGAGGGTCAGAGAAGGCCCCTATGTGGTTCTGCACTAGCAGCTCTGACCCCGGCTCCGATGGGTCCCCCATGGATCCGATCATGGATTTGGACTGGCGCCGGTCGTGCCGCTACAACCTTCCCCAGCACCGGTCCTAATGCGCCAATGCCTACCAACAGTGCCAGGCCATTTTTGATCCCCAAATCTGACCCAGAGCTGCATCGACCAGTGCCGATTCCAGCACTGACAGGACCCTTTTCTCCTAGTTTGGTACCTCAGACTTATTTGGAAGGGCTAAGCCTCGGGAAGAATGGAAAGGGTCACTGGAGCCTTTAGAATGCCAGTCAGAGGACAGTGGCTACGGATGAGGGAGATGTCTATGCTGTGGTGGGGAAGAAGACGGTTGAGGTCTTGGAACTCGAATTGCCTTTAGCAGTCAAGACCAACATCTTGGCAGAGGTGCTACAACCGTGAGCTTCCTCCTCTAAACCCCTGCTTTCTTTCAACCATAACCAATGTCTTCCTGGGAGCCTGGTCCAAGCCCAGAACAGAGGCTCCTGTGAATAGGACAAATGCCCACTGCTACCAGCCTGCCCCAGGGGACCCAAGCTTCCTGATCCAACATCCTACCCCAGAGATCTTGGTGTTGCAAGCTTCTCCTTCCCATGGCCCCTTTCCCTGCGGCACCCCCAGACAGGTAATCCAAGACGCTAGAGATCTTTAGTAAGAAAATGTTTTTTTCCATTAGCCTTGCATTGCAGTCGGTGAATACCACATGCTATTCGGCCACTAGTCCCAAGTGCTGCCACAGGTCTCAGAGGAGGCCCAGGCCATTCTCTCCCAAGCAGTCACAGACAGTAGAGACGCACCTAAGTTCACTATACTCTGTGGTTTGGACACGACCAACTCACTGGGCAGAACAGTTTCTATGATGGTGGCGCTTAGACGCCACGCCTGGATGAGAACATCTGGCTTTTGAGGGGATGTCCAGGCTTGAATCTAAACATGCCCTTTGATGGCAGTCGTCTCTTCAGAGACAAGGCAGACTCAACTCTGGATCGAAGGACTCAAGGGCTATGGCCAAATCCTTGTGCTTCTCAGCTGCCCCACACCATCTCCAGTCTACCTTTCGCTCCTTTCATGGCTAGAGAAGTGGCTTTCAACCGCGCCAACCCTGTCACAGCCAGTGGCCCTTGCAAGCTTCCCAGCCTCTGCGTGGATGAGGATGCAGTTCTTCTTGATCCCATGGGTGGAGTAGCCAGTGGTCTGCTCCAACCATCCCCCCCTTCCCCAATCAAAGCCCCCCACTTCATGCCCAGCAGCCGAAGCCTCTTAATCCTCCTAGTCTTGCTCTTTTAGATCATGGGGGTCCAGTTGGTGGCAGGATCCGCCATCAGCTCCACCGTTGGCAGTCCCTAACATCAGACCGCAAGTTCTACAGATTGTTTAGGGGGGCCCTCCCTCAATCTTATGACTGACTGACAAAGGATCATTTGTCCTTTCTCCCCGGGCAAGAGAGGGCTCTCTTGGCCAAGATAACTATAGAGAGGGTCCCTGTGCTAGAAGTAGCCTGTGGTTGTCATGCCCGCTACTTTCTGGTCCGCAAAAAGAACGAGGTCTTCACCCAATCCTAGATCTCCAAACTCTCAACTTCTTCCTCAGAAAGGAGAAATTCAGGATGCTCACATTGGCTCAGGTCTTGCCTGCCTTGGACCCAGGAGAATGGATGGTAGAGTTGGGCCCACAGGACGCTTATTTCCACATCCCCATCCTTCCTGCCCACAGACATTATTTGCGGTTCACGTTAGGCCACAAGCACTTTGTTTACTGTGCTCACCTTTGGCCTTACCACCGACCCTCGGGTGTTCACCAGGGTGATGGCGGTGGTCGCAGATCATCTGCGCAGACCAAGGGTGTCAGTTTTCCCATATCTCGATGACTCGCTAATGAAGGTGGGCTCACCCAGGCTATGGTCTCCCTCCTCCAGGCTACAGAAGATCTCCTGCATTTGCTGGGGGTCACTACAAACATGCCAAAGTCACACCTGACTCCTTCTCAGACGCTTCCTTTCATCGGGGCTGTCTTAGCCTCTATCCTGGGTAGCGTTGAGACTGACTCTGAGGCTACCGGGCCTCATGCCCTCCTGCATCCTGCTAGTGACACATGCCAGATGGCATATGCAAGCTCTGCAGTGGGACCTGAAGTTCCAGTGGGCGCAGCATCAGGGTAATCGCTCCGACATGTTCTAGATCTCGGAGCAAACTTCAGAGAACCTGCAGTGGTGGGTAACCAGCCGCCAGTGGATCAGAGGCAGACCCCTGTACTTTCCCCAACTAGATCTCACAGAGGTGACAGATGCTTCACTCCTCTGATGGGGCAGCCAACTGGGAGATGTGGAATCCGAGGACTCTGGTCTCCAGCGGAATCCGGACTCCCCATAAACATGCTGGAGCTCCACGCTATTCGACTGGCATTGAAAGTCTTTCTACCGGTCATCAAGGGAAGGCTAGTGCAGGTGTTTGCAGACAGCACCACCATGTGGTACTGGAGCAAACAGGGCGGGGTGGGTCCGTGGACTCTTTGTCAAGAGGCGCTGCGTCTCTGGACACTGCTGGAACAGCAGGGCATATCCATGGTAGTTCAACATCTGGCAGGTTCCCTGTATACCAAAGCAGACGAACTCGGGTGTCAATTCCTAGTGGATCACGATTGGTATCTTCGCCTGGAGGTGGTGCAAGTTCTCTTTCAGCAGTGAGGAGAGCCTTGGTTAGATCTGTTTGCCTCTGCCGAGAACACGCAATGGCAGCAGTTTTGTGCACTGGAGTTTCCAAAATGCCTCTTGCGCGGAGACAGTTTTCATCTCAAGTGGAGCTCAGGCCTT
Organism: Pleurodeles waltl; assembly: GCF_031143425.1. Taxonomy (NCBI): domain Eukaryota; kingdom Metazoa; phylum Chordata; class Amphibia; order Caudata; family Salamandridae; genus Pleurodeles; species Pleurodeles waltl. The sequence continues at coordinate 477,570,026 of NC_090449.1, read as the reverse complement.
CTTTATGCCTTTCCGCCCATACCACGCCTGCCCAGAGTTGTTAAGGAGATCAGTAACGAGGGGTCCAAGTCATCCTTGTAGCCCTGGACTGGGCACGGAGAGTCTGGTATCCCGAGCTTCTGCATATGGGTGCTGATCAGGCTTCCCCTTCCGGAGGATCTTCTGGAGCAGCAGCAGGAGAGGGTTCTCTGCCCGAACCTGTCATCTCTCTGCTTTCTTGGGTGGAGATTGAATGTGGCAGTTGACAGCTTTCTACCTTTCTCTTGAAGTCTGTAGTGTTATTCTGGCAGCCAGGCATCCCTCCACCAAAACAGTATACACCTGCCAGTGGAAACGTTTTGTATCATATTTTACAGAAAAGTCCATTGATCCACGTTCTGCTTCCCTTTCTGATATTTTGCTTTTTATCCTTACCCTAGCCTGGCAGGGCTCTGCTTTGGGCACTCTGAAGGGTTATCTTTCTACTCTGTCTGCCTTCTTGCCGCTGCCTGACCAACCCTTTTTATTTAAATCCCCTATTGTAAATAGAATTTTGAAGGGCCTTGTACATATGTTTCCCCCTTATCCTTTTATTATGCCTCAGTGGAACCTTAATTTGGCCCTCACATTCTTGATGTGTGCTCCTTTTGAGCCTCACCACAATTGTCCCCTCTGGCTGCTAACGATTAAAACAGCTTTCCATGTGGCCATTACATCTGCCCAGAGGGTGAGCGAGCTGCAGGCTTTATCTTCGAGGCTTCCATTCTTCTCTGTTTATCCAGGCAAGCTGGTGCTTTGCACTAGGGTCTCTTTCCTGCTGAAAGTGGTAACACCATTTCATGGGGGGCAATCTGTCACCTTGCCCTCCTTTTACACTCCACCACAAACCTCTAAGGAAGAGGAGCGACTCCACCGCCTTGACCCAAAAAGAGCGTTGACGTTCTACATTGACAAACAAAAGAGTTCTCAGTGGACGACCATCTCTACGTGGGTTATGTTGGAGAAAGGTCGGACGGTACAAAGATGGACCATCTCTCGATGGTTCATTCTCTGCATCAAGATCTGCTATGCACTGGTGAAAAAGCAGCCTTTGAAAGCTTATGCTCTCATTCAACCAGATCTAAAGATGCGACCACTGGGTTAGTATGTGAAGTCACAGTCCTGGACATGTGCCAGGCAGCAGTGTTTCCTTTCCTGCACACGTTTACCCAGCACTACTGCCTGGACAGTCAGGTCAGTAGGGAAGGGCATTTCGCCCATTCGGTCCTGCAGGACTTCCTAGTTTAAATGTGTACGCAGGGTATCAATTTATAGGTAAGAAATCTGCGGCTAGAAGTCTCTGTCAGATGAACAAGTTACTTAACTTCCTTAATGCCTTATCTGGTAGAGACAATACCTAGCTGCAGATTCCTTACTGACTCACTCATTGTCCGTGCTCTGTGGATTTATTTCTAGGGTCAGGGATGATTCCTTTTAGGGTCCTAGTTTGGGCTCTGTGCTTTTGGCGTGGAAAGTTGTGAAAAGTAACTGTCAGCATGTCGAGATGGAGGTGATATAGGTGAAGCAGATGTGCCCTTCGGTGCGGACGACGCCTCGTGGAGCCAACTGACGCCACCTACTGGCATGAAGGAGTGCTCACAAAAAATCATCTGCATCCAGCCTGACGACTGGGGAGAATTAAAAGGTAAGGAATCTGTGGCTAGATATTGTCTCAGCCAGAAAAGGTGTTACCAAAGGTAAGTAACTTGTTTGTTTGTGTTCTAATGGGTGGTGTTTACAGAGGGTTTTCTGGACTAGGCTAATGTTATTCATATATAGTTTTGTGTATTAAGGATGTCTTTTTCAACAGCCTTTTATTTAGAGCTCTGTGTTTGAGCCCCAGGAAATTATTTTCTTGGGACCTGTGTGTGTGGTATAACAAAATAAAATGCATTGTTGTTTCCGATGTTAGGTAATCGTACCCACAGGTTTTTGTCTGGTTAATTGAATTCTTCCATTTGATGGTAAACACATAAATGGCGATTTGAATGCAAGCCAATTCATACTGTCCCAAGGGAAAGCACAGATGCCACCTTACAAATCCTAACCGGAATCGTGTCAAAAGCATTCTGTCCCATGAGGAGTCCATCCAACACAAGTATGGAGCATTATCCTTGGACGCAGGAGGGTAGCATGTTCCCTAACTGTGGTTTTAGAGAGTTCACTCACCTCTCTGTTGTTTTGTCTATTTTGTTTGTACAATATCTTTACCCTGGCCAGATCTTGTTTTATCATCCTGTCAGGCTGGAAAAAGAGATGGGATTCCCACAGATCACACAGTCTGGTCTTCACTTACTGCAGCCAGGCAATTGACATCGCCCTGTCACATTTCAGGCAGTCCCACACTTCTTTCCTGTTAAAGGCGACATACAGGTTTGCCCATACAGAGCACCACAGTAACAGAGTGGCTAATTTATTGGCATCCTCTATATAATCCACCCCAAGCTCATGATGGGTTATATGTGTGGCCCAAGTTGTTGGAACCTCTATTAACACCCTGTTCTGCTCACCTCGAAAGGGTTTAGAATTTGTATAGCCCAACAAGCCTGCACCATATACTAAGGTGGGAAGGAACGTTCTCTTATAGATCTCTAGCAAGGGGACTATTTTTTTTTCCCTCTGCGCTGAGCCAAAATAAAAATGAACTCGATAGAACAGGCCAATTGATGCTGCACAGTGGAGATGCAGGGTCCCTAGATTGCCTTCGAATCAAAGACTACACTCAAGTAGGAAAACTTGGGGTAAGGCACACTCGATGCCCGTCTATCTCAATACCCCTCATGTTTGTGTGCCATAAATTGCATGCTATCATAAAAGTTTTGGGACGGTTGGTGGCCAGACCCAGGGATCCCATGAATGAGACAAACCCGACAATTAGTGTTTTCAGGCCTCTGGGCATTCATTCTAGCCAACAAAACCGCCTTGTCGGCATAGAGCAGGACAGAAACCTTTTCGCCAGATATGGTTGGAACATCCACATCTCTAGCAGACAGGCTGGGACGAGGCTGTTCATGTGTAACAAGAATGGCAGGGGAACTAAAACGCACCCTTGCTGCACCCCGTGTACTATCTTAAAGCCCTCTGTCCTTTCCCAGAGTGGCATACCTGACTGAGGCAGGGAGGTCGTAGTGGAGAGCTCTCATGAACAAGACCAAGTCACCATCTAACGCCTGATCGATTAATAACTCCCAGAGCTTAGACGTTTTGCACCATAAACTGATGTGCGAAGAATGTGCCATCTAGGATTGTACATAACAATTATGCAGCAGATTTTGTTGATCATATGCTTTGCATTAGCTGCCACCTAGTGTTGGGCTGAGAGTATTACAGCTTGTTTAGTTACTAGATTTTTTATTTTATTTGGAGAATGATCGATCATGTAGACAAGACCCACGATACGTCAGCATGCACATCCCAGTTTAGATTTTTTTTTCATCGTCTGGGTCGGAGCTAAACTTCTTTACCCCGTATTCTAAACTGCCTCACAATTAGAACTGAATTTTATGTACTGAGAACAACAGAGAAGGGTATATAAAAATATCAACTCCAACAACCCACTGGATACGGTGAGCTATAGAAAGTATCAATGCGGGTCGATGAGGAAATCCTGCTTTTCACTGTCCTGGTCACGAGATTATGATTCCAATTTGCTGTTGTTGATTGTGTACTCAATATCACACAAAGGTGGCACAATGATCGGCATCAAGTCTGTAATTTGGGGCTTCCTCAGTATTACAATGAAGAAAACTGGTTGGTTTGTCAACATTTTAAGTGTAAATGGACAGTACGTAACTGTCATGATCGTAGGTAGGTTTACTGTGCCCCATGAAGTCAAAAGCCCAAGGAGCAATATCCTTAAGAGCACATAAAGCTATTGATGCTGATGAGGACATTTGGAGGCACAGTTCTCGGACGGGTTGGTTCCATTTACGCTTACTTACCAGCACAGAGACTTCAGCTCAGGTTATCAAAATAATTGCACCCAAAGAAAGGTACTCCCAGCACATGCCTCATAGAATAGGGCACAAGGTAACTCGCTCCCAATTCTCGAATCTAGCCACCTGAGGGTCCTCATAAGCCTGTTTCGACACACAGGGCTTTCGGTCCCCAAAAATGCCTTTGAATTTATATTTTGGGTACTGATTTGGATTTGACAGAACCTCAACTCCGAAAATTACCTCATCCCAAAAAAAGGCAAAACTTATTTCAGATCATTTCTCGACCCGTACACATCACAATATAGAAGAAAAAACAGATTTTCAGCACAATGCTTATTGATTTAGGCACAGGCCACATTGAAGCAGAGACTCAGATGGATGCGTTTAAGCACAAAGATATGGCCAAATTAAGCAGCCCGTTACGACCTTCGAGCACGACTGCTTTTAAAAGGAAAATCACATTTGAGAATGCTACTTCCTTTTAGGGGTTACGAAGGATTATCCCACCTGGAGCGCCCAGCGTTCCTATTTGGGATGTCAATAACATTTTAACTAGGCTTATCGTGCACCCTTTGATCCATTCCACTTGTGCGCACTACAAGCTTTCATTTGAAAGGTAGCATTTCTAATTACAGTCACATCCTGTGCAGAGTAAGTGAACTACAGGCACCAACTATTGAGGAACCTATTAGTCACAAAGACAAGGTAGTCTTAAGCATTCCCCCCTCCGTTCTACCAAAGTTAGTCTGTGCTTTTCATACTAACCACACAATCGAACCTCCAACTTTCTTTTCGAATTCAGTATCCAGGGTAGAGAGGCCTTGCATTCACTACATTCAAAGACACATTTGTGTACTACATTAACAGAACTAGACCTCTGTGCAAGACAAAGCAACAATTTGTTTACTTTACCCCTGCACACTTAGGCCAGCCTTGTGCCGAAAGTGGCATAAACAGCTGAACATTAAGATGCGTTCAAATATGCTATGCACATGTGCTTAGGCTACCTACAGACAATCCAAAAACATATTCTACTCACAAAAAAGGCACTATTAAGTCTTTCTTCATATTACCCCACTCTAGGATATTTGCAAATCTGCTGCCTGATCATCTACACACACTTACCACGTTATAATTCCCTTGATATGAGTTGGTATTGGGAAGAAGGGCTTCTACATTACATGGTGAAACTCTTTTGTGTTCTTTGGAGAACTGGTTGTTTCGTGGTTGTTTTCATGTTGGGCATGTCATCCCGCACATACTCCTTTTCCTTGCGGCCCTCTCTAAAGCTTGTTGCACATGGTGGATGGCGGAGTTCCCCAACCCATTCTTTTCCACAGGTAAGGTTTCCCCTGCCCCGAGGGAGCGCCACCCATTTCCTGTTTCCTGTGGTGTTGCGATTTCCCATTGCAATAGGATCAGGTTCCAAGCTGTGTCTGAGTACAGTTCTCAAAGTGCCTGAGGCCAGTTCACATTTTTGAATGGAGACTGTTAATAATCTTTTTTTTTTTATAAAGCACAAATAACTGACCTTAGGGTGATGGAAGGCTGAGTTCTAGTTTCTTGGTTCTACTGAACGATTAAAAGAGCCTCATGGCTTTTTAATGAGGCAAATTATTTGGTTATCTGTGGCTTCCTCCTTGACCAAAAGCGGAATATAAATACTGCCCTCCTCCAGAATATACTTGCTTCATTGTCACTTGTTTGGTCACAAGTCAGGCCTCCATGCCAGTTCTAGAAGAAGACAACAGGACAAGCAGTAGCAACTTTGCTGGATTGCTTGTCTCCCCCCAGACTGGGCCTAAAATTAACAGCACAAAAGCCCTAGTGGGCTTAAGTTACCCAGGAGCCTCAATACCTTTACTCCGGGAGTAGCCTCTTTCCAAGCAATGGATTTCCCTCCAAATACCTCTTAAAATCTAGTGTTTTTTTCATCTTCCAAATTCCATTTGTGTCTTAGTGTTCACCATTCCGCATAATGAAAGGAAGGGCCTATCATGCCAGTAATGCAGCTTCAGTCCCCCACCTCTCTCACCCCCCCCACCAGATCACTAGCGTTTGTGCACATATGATAGCAGTTTCACAAATAATGCCTTAAGGCACCTCAGGTGCAACTTGTGACACACAAAGGTATGCAAATATAAGCAGCTCCCTTTAGTTGTACATCACCATCACCCTCTCGATTAATCTTTGTAGTACACTCAATCGGGATGCCAGGTCTCGTGTCTATTAAGGCTTTCCTAGCATATTAAGGAATACAATGGGGTAGACATATGGCCCCTCTACTTCCTCTGAAGATGTTTCTCCCTACCTCTTTTATATGGGTCTCCAGTTAGAAGGCAAAATGGGCATGTCTCTGTTTCAGTTATGCATCTCTTCTTATGAGCCACTTGAATGCTTGGAACATGACTTTCGTGGCTCGGTGCTCTTCTCAAGTGTAGCAGGGAACATAAATTATGATGTTCAGCAAATTTACCTGGGCTTCTCCATTGCTCTTCGAGTGCAGTCCGTGTGCATCTCCCCTTTACCATTAAAACCTAATACATGCACTAAGATTCTCCCATGACATTTACCATACTGGCAGGTTTCCGCCAAATACAGCCCACTTTAGTTTAGAACACAGAACATGTAAGAAAATCAAAAGAACTGTAATGTTGAGAGTCACTAGTTTTCATTCTACTTGATCCCGAGGCCCACTACAAAAGGCAAGGAGCTCAAAAGGGAAGGCCCATTCTAGCTTGTCCCACCTCAACCACCAAACCCCGACACCACTGCAGTTTGTACCCAACTTCAACATGCCACACTGCAAGCAGAAGCCAGCGCCATCTGTGAGAGTGTGTGCTTCCTAAAGTGTCATTGCCTACTTTTGGGCCACTTCTTGTATGGTTTCTTCTGTCTTAATAGGAATTATCTGTGGTTCCAGGTTGGAGCTTGGCACCAACACCTTAGACCCTATGCCCTCTGGTGTTGTTGACTTGTCTATGTTGTTGGCTTTGTTAGAAGTGAATTTCGCTAATAAGCTTGTACTGCAATAACCATGACTGCATTTTCTAATGTTGTTTGCACAACAGTAGTTCCTGGGCCTTTCATCACGCCTCACCTGTGTGTCCTGCAGCAGGTTTGCACCCAGGGTGGCTGTTACTGACCACCCCATGTTCCAGTTTATTCTACAGACTAGTCCCAACGTATTTGCACTACAGTAAATAAATGGGTCCGACCATCTATTATTAGCTTGCGGCATACAGAGAATAGCAACATATATTTAAGCCCCCCATGCAATCTTAGGTATGAGTTATGTTTTTGCTGCACTCTGAGGGTGTGCTGTTGCAAAATGAGTAGCCTGGTGTTCTCAAAGCAGATAGGAGAAACTTGCCTGCTACGTTGTAGAAATAGACAGTGATCTTTAGTTTAATAGCATGACAATCAGAGGTTTAGTCTGTACCCCAGGGGCGATGGCAGTATCTAGGACTTATACACCCACTGAACAGTGAAGACTTGGACAGTCTCTTAGGGGCCACCATTTTGCAAAGCCATTCCCCAGGAGCAGCTTCATACTGGGGCCCTGTAATCTCTCAGGTAGACCTATGTTGCACATGTTGTTTCTTCTATAGTGGCCTCCCATATCCCTGTCCATTAGTTTAGAAATCGGGTTCTTTCTCAAAGATATCTCACCTGTTTGTGGAGATCATAGATCCAAGGTTTCAGTGTTAAAATCTTATTCTCTGCAGACCTTTCTGCCAGTTGACATTGGTCAGCTCTCAGTGACGCCTGCTCCTCACTATAGTTGATGTGGCTTTCCATTACAACTCGTGTCCTATATGGCCTGGAGTATATGATCAAACTGGTCTTGTTGACCTGTTTGCGAGTCATTTATACACTGCCATTGTCAAAAACCCTCCAATATCTTTTCGATTTCTAACGTTTGGGCCGAGCTCCGTTCCTGTAACACACAACCTATGCAGGTGGTATTTGTCTTCCCCATAGTTAGCCCATCATGGCTACACACTCTGAGTGTTCTAAGGTTACAGCTGTACAGGATCTATTGGCCCATGCATCTCATTCTAAAGCTCAGCGGGCACACAGTTGCGCAACACTCAGAGGTGTTGGACTACTCCTTCCTTACCCCTTAGCGAGACGAGCGCAGGGGAGGGAGTGGGGAATATTTATGTTCGATGGCATGTGTAGCTGCAGATACACATGTTGTGCATAGCCCGCCATCTGGTGTTGGGTCGGAGTGTTACAAGTTGTTTTTCTTCGAAGAAGTCTTTCGAGTCACGAGACCGAGGGACTCCTCCTCTTTTGCTTCCATTGCGCATGGGCGTCGACTCCATCTTCGATTGTTTTCTTTCCGCCATCGGGTTCGGACGTGTTCCTTTTCGCTCCGGGTTTTCGAACGGAAAGATAGTTAAAAATTCGGAAAATTACGTCGGTATTGTTGCGTTCGGAATCGGGTTAGATAGAATCGACACCGAATCGAATCGTGAAGAGCTCTGGTAGCCCTTCGGGGTAATTTCGATCCCCCGTCGGGGCCTGGTCGGCCCGACCGCGTGTAACATCGAGGCTGATGGAACGGACCCCGTTCTGATTCTGCCCTAAATGCCACAACAAATACCCATATACAGACCAACATTTGGTCTGTAACCTGTGCCTGTCGCCCGAGCACAAGGAGGAAACTTGTGAGGCCTGTCGTGCGTTTCGATCCCGAAAAACGCTCCGTGACCGGCGAGCCAGAAGATTACAGATGGCGTCCACGCCGACAGGACACCGAGAGTTCGAGGAACAAGGAGAAGAAGAGGAAGCCTTCTCTATCCATGAATCGGACTTGGAGGAATTCGACGTCCACGAAACAGTGAGTAAGACATCAACGCCAGCACACAAGAAAACAGACAAGGCCCAGGGGACGCCACTGCCAACAGGCCATGGCTCAACCCATAAAGTCGGTGACCGCCCATCGGCACCGAAAAAGGCCGAACTAGTGCCGAGATCGTCCGACTCGGGTCGAGACACAGGCACGCAGCAATCTCGGGACCGAGAAAGTGCTGCCGACAAAGATCGACGCAGAGACAGCGGAGCCGAAGCTGCTCGACGCAGAGACAGCGGCACCGAGGAGGATCGACGCCGAGAAGTTTCGACTCCAAAAAAGAGAAAAGTCGCCTCGGAGCCGAAAACGAGTAAGGACATAGTTTCGGTGCCGGAACGACCGGCAACCGAGCCAACTACCAGCTCATATTCAGAGGAGCAATCACTGTCCTCTCAATTGCGCAAGCATAGATTCGAGGAAGAGTTACAGTCCACTGAAGTAGACCACACTCAAAAGCGGATCTTCATACAGAGTGGAACAGGGAAGATCAGCACCCTTCCCCCTATTAGGAGAAAAAGGAGACTTGAGTTCCAAACACAGGAACAAGCACCACAAACAAAAGTGGTGAAGAAGGTAACTCCGCCACCCTCTCCTCCACCTGTAACTTACATATCACCGGCACAGACTCCGTCACACTCACCGGCTCACACCACCATGAGCCAAGATGACCAGGACGCTTGGGACCTATACGACGCCCCAGTGTCAGACAACAGTCCGGAGGCGTATCCAACCAAGCCCTCACCACCAGAGGACAGCACAGCGTATTCACAGGTGGTAGCTAGGGCAGCAGAGTTCCATAACGTGTCGCTACACTCAGAACCTGTCGAGGATGACTTCCTTTTCAACACCTTCTCCTCCACCCATAGCACCTACCAGAGCCTGCCTATGCTCCCAGGAATACTAAGGCACGCAAAGCAAATCTTCAAAGAGCCTGTCAAGAGTAGAGCAATAACACCAAGGGTGGAAAAGAAATATAAAGCACCGCCCACAGACCCTGCTTTCATCACCTCACAACTGCCACCAGATTCAGTTGTAGTAGGGGCAGCTCGCAAGAGAGCCAACTCTCACACATCAGGCGATGCACCACCTCCGGATAAAGAAAGCCGCAAGTTCGACGCAGCCGGATAAAGGGTTGCAGTACAAGCTGCAAACCAGTGGCGCATCGCTAACTCTCAAGCGCTCCTAGCGCGATATGACAGAGCCCATTGGGACGAGATGCAGCACCTCATCGAGCATCTACCCAAAGATTTACAAAAAAGGGCAAACAGGTGGTTGAGGAGGGACAAAACATCTCCAATAACCAAATACGCTCCTCTATGGATGCAGCTGACACAGCTGCAAGAACAATTAACACAGCAGTAACCATAAGAAGGCACGCGTGGTTACGAACATCTGGCTTTAAACCGGAGATACAGCAAGCGGTGCTCAATATGCCATTCAATGAGCAACAATTGTTCAGACCTGAAGTGGACACGGCAATTGAGAAGCTAAAAAAGGACACTGACACTGCCAAGGCCATGGGCGCACTCTATTCCCCGCAGGGCAGAGGCACTTTCGGCACCTTCCGCAAAACAACCTTCAGAGGGGGGTTTCGGGGTCAGGCCACACAAGCCAGTACATCACATTCAACACCGTCTACCTACCAGGGACAGTACCAAAGGGGAGGCTTTCAGGGCCAGTACAGAGGAGGACAATTCCCTAGAAACAGGGGAAAATTTCAAAGCCCAAAAACACCTGCAACCAAACAGTGACTTACAGGTCACTCATCCCCTCCACACAACACCAGTGGGGGGAAGAATAAGTCAGTATTACCAATCTTGGGAGGAAATAACAACAGACACTTGGGTCTTAGCAATTATCCAACATGGTTATTGCATAGAATTTCTCCAAATCCCTCCAAATATACCACCAAAAACACAGAATATATCAAAACAGCATTCAGACCTTCTGGAAATAGAAGTTCAAGCATTACTGCAAAAGAACGCAATAGAACTGGTACCAGGTACACAAATAAACACAGGAGTTTACTCACTGTACTTTCTAATACCAAAAAAGGACAAAACACTGAGACCAATCCTAGATCTCAGAACACTAAACACCTACATCAAATCAGAACACTTTCACATGGTCACGCTACAAGAAGTGTTACCATTGCTAAAGCAACAAGACTACATGACAACCTTAGATCTCAAAGACGCGTATTTCCACATACCGGTACATCCCTCGCACAGGAAATACCTAAGGTTCGTATTCAAAGGAATACATTACCAATTCAAAGTATTGCCGTTCGGTATAACAACCGCACCAAGAGTCTTTACAAAATGCCTAACAGTAGTAGCTGCACACATCAGAAGGCAGCAAATACACGTATTCCCGTATCTAGACGATTGGCTAATCAAGACCAACTCACTGACAAAGTGTTCACACCACACAGATCAGGTCATACAAACCCTCTACAAACTCGGTTTCTCCGTCAACTATGCAAAATCACACATTCTGCCGTGCAAAGTACAGCAATACCTAGGAGCAACAATAGACACAACAAGGGGAATAGCCACTCCAAGTCCACAAAGGGTTAAAAATTTCCTAAAAGTTATACAAACCATGTATCCAACACAAAAAATACAGGCAAAGATGGTATTACAACTCCTAGGCATGATGTCCTCATGCATAGCCATTGTCCCGAACGCAAGACTGCACATGAGGCCCTTACAACAGTGCCTAGCATCACAATGGTCACAAGCACAGGGTCACCTTCTAGATCTGGTGTTGATAGACCGCCAAACATACCTCTCGCTTCTATGGTGGAACAGTATAAATTTAAACAAAGGGCGGCCTTTCCAAGACCCAGTGCCACAATACGTGATAACAACAGATGCTTCCATGACAGGGTGGGGAGCACACCTCAATCAACACAGCATCCAAGGACAATGGGACGTACATCAAACAAAGCTGCATATAAATCACCTCGAACTGCTAGCAGTTTTCCTAGCGTTAAAAGCATTCCAACCCATCATAACCCACAAGTACATTCTTGTCAAAACAGACAACATGACAACAATGTATTATCTAAACAAACAGGGGGGGACACACTCGACACAGCTGTGCCTCCTGGCACAAAAAATATGGCAATGGGCAATTCACAACCACATTCGCCTAATAGCACAGTTTATTCCAGGGATCCAGAATCAACTTGCAGACAATCTCTCTCGAGATCACCAACAGGTCCACGAATGGGAAATTCACCCCCAAATTCTAAACACTTACTTCAAAATTTGGGGAACACCTCAAATAGACTTATTTGCAACAAAGGAGAACGCAAAATGCCAAAACTTCGCATCCAGATACCCACACAGGCAGTCTCAAGGCAATGCCCTATGGATGAACTGGTCAGGGATATTTGCGTACGCTTTTCCCCCTCTCCCTCTCCTTCTATATCTAGTAAACAAATTGAGTCAAAACAAACTCAAACTCATACTGATAGCACCAACATGGGCAAGGCAACCTTGGTACACAACACTGCTAGACCTATCAGTAGTACCCCACGTCAAGTTACCCAACAGGCCAGATCTGTTAACACAACACAAACAACAGATCAGGCATCCAAACCCAGCATCGCTGAATCTAGCAATCTGGCTCCTGAAATCCTAGAATTCGGACACTTAAACCTCACCCAAGAATGTATGGAAGTCATAAAGCAAGCTAGAAGACCATCCACTAGACACTGCTATGCAAGCAAATGGAAAAGGTTTGTTTGCTACTGCCATAATAATCAAATTCAACCATTACACGCATCTCCAAAGGATGTAGTGGGTTACTTACTACACTTACAAAAATCGAACCTGGCCTTCTCTTCCATTAAAATACACCTCGCAGCAATATCTGCATACCTGCTGATTACCCATTCAACTTCACTATTTAGGATACCTGTCATTAAAGCGTTTATGGAAGGCCTCAAAAGAATTATACCACCAAGGACACCACCCGTTCCTTCATGGAACCTCAACATCGTCTTAACAAGACTCATGGGTCCACCTTTTGAACCCATGCATTCTTGCGAAATACAATTCCTAACCTGGAAAGTTGCATTTCTCATCACCATCACATCTCTAAGAAGAGTAAGTGAAATTCAGGCGTTTACAATACAAGAACCTTATATCCAAATACACAAAAATAAGGTAGTCCTAAGAACCAATCCTAAATTTCTACCAAAGGTTATTTCACCGTTCCACTTAAATCAAACGGTAGAACTACCAGTGTTCTTCCCACAGCCAGACTCGGTAGCTGAAAGGGCACTACATACATTAGACATCAGAAGAGCACTAATGTACTACATTGACAGAACAAAAGAAATCAGAAAAACAAAACAACTGTTTATTGCATTCCAAAAACCTCATACAGGAAACCCAATATCAAAACAGGGTATAGCCAGATGGATAGTTAAGTGCATCCAAATCTGCTACCTTAAAGCAAAAAGGGAGCTGCCCATTACACCAAGGGCACACTCAACCTGAAAGAAAGGCGCTAGCATGGCCTTCCTAGGGAATATTCCAATGCACGAGATATGTAAGGCAGCCACATGGTCTACGCCTCACACATTTACTAAGCACTACTGTGTAGACGTGCTATCCGCACAACAAGCCACAGTAGGTCAAGCCGTACTAAGAACTTTATTTCAGACTACTTCCACTCCTACAGGCTGAGCCACCGCTTTTGGGGAGATAACTGCTTACTAGTCTATGCACAACATGTGTATCTGCAGCTACACATGCCATTGAACTGAAAATGTCACTTACCCAGTGTACATCTGTTCGTGGCATTAGTCGCTGCAGATTCACATGTGCCCACCCGCCTCCCCGGGAGCCTGTAGCCGTTTGGAAGTTATCTTCAACTTTGTACATTTGTAAATATATTACTTAAACCTTAATTGGTACATACTTATTCACTCCATTGCATGGGCACTATTACTAACACACACAACTCCTACCTCACTCTCTGCGGGGAAAACAATCGAAGATGGAGTCGACACCCATGCGCAATGGAAGCAAAAGAGGAGGAGTCCCTCGGTCTCGTGACTCGAAAGACTTCTTCGAAGAAAAACAACTTGTAACACTCCGACCCAACACCAGATGGCGGGCTATGCACAACATGTGAATCTGCAGCGACTAATGCCACGAACAGATGTACACTGGGTAAGTGACATTTTCAATCTCCTTCACCAATACAGTTCTGCTAAATAGTTGGCTTCCATATTCTTCACGTGTCTGTACTTGGATGGTCATTTAGATTACCATCCACTTAGCCACCATCCCTTCCCAACATTCGCCCCACAAGATGCATGGATCTCAATGCTTGTCAGCATAGCAAATGCTGTTCTGGATTTTGAACTCTGGGTGATGAGGGTTGAAGTGGAAGGTAGCACGGGTGTGACAGCAACAGGAGTTGACAGATTCTGCCTGGGTTGGGGCAGCTCTTCCCTCCATGTTACACCCAGAGTCAACTGACCCTGCCCTGCACTCCTGTTAAGTGAGGTTCTTCACTGCTGTGCAGTTCTCCTCGCCTCTAATGCAGGCTGCAGGGAGGTAATGCTGCATCAAAGATGACTTCTCTGTCTGTAGTTTTCACCACGGCTGCCTATTCATACGTTTCTTTGACTTACATTGCCTCATACTGCCGCATCAAGGTAGGAGTGGAGGCCATCACTCTGTTTTTTGGTCTCCCTGGCTACAGCTCTTGTGGTCCTATGCCACTGACCTCACTGTCACCTAGCTCTGTCTCCAACTCTTGAACTTAGAGGAGGCAGAAAATAAGCAACAAGCCACTTCAGCCCCACCTCTTCATAATGTTTGTTTTAAGGGGAGGAAGAAAGCTGCTGCCAAGCACCACTGACCTTCAGTGCAACACCCCCATTCTCTTATCACAATTCCCAATGCAGTCCATAGCTGGTTAAATCTTCCAAGCATTCTTGAGTACTGTGATGGGCAAGTAGTGCCCTGTCAGATGGTGTACCACTCCTCAGAGAAAACAGAAGTTGACTGTGATGCAGAGCCATGGTTTTAGTTCACAGATTCAAAACCACAGAGGGCTCTTCTTGATACAGATGATTTCACATTTCCAGGCAACTTGGGTGTGTGGGTGTATCTTTCTGTCCTCTTTCCTTCCTTCTTTCTTACATTCTTTTTTTCTTTACATCTTGGGGTAATTGTGCTATTTTATTTGTTTCCTTGTTTAGCCAGATAACCTCTTAGCAAGTGTATTGATCCACCCGGTGCTTACAGCCAGTGGCCTGCCCTCCAGAGATCGCAGGTTTGTGCAGCCCACCACCACTGCTTCTGCTGCTGCCAGCATCCTAGCATCTCTCTCCTCATCCCAGCCATCTGGACGGACACGGACACACGTTGGGCTCTTTGGGGCATGCGCGGAGAGCCCCATGTACCGCAGCGACCAGACCATCTTTGAAGAAAGGTACTGGAAGAACCACTTCTGCTAATTTCGATATTCATCATTGATGGAACACACTACACAATGAAGTGTCTCTTGGCAAATATATGTTGTTACTTTTATCCACCTTACTTTTGCTCCAACCAACCTCTGAAGGGTGATCTGACACACTGGAATTGAAACTTGTGACCTTCACTTTACGGCAGATATTTGCCATAACTCTAGGTGCCTCTCAGGATGTTAGCTTCACAGGCATCAGTCATGCGTCTGAGGTGTTGGTGCTTCAGATGATTCCTTTCTCGTAGGGTTCAGGAACTTGATGGACTTCTACAAATTCATTTGGAGTATAAATATCCCTTAGATGCACATACACCCTCTTCAACTCTGGGAAGAGAATGCTTCCAAAGCCCACCAAACTTCCGACTTTGTGCGAATGTGTTTATATTGTTCTGTTTAAAGTCTGACTTGTCTTCCTCTGGTCAAAATTGCCCCTCTCATGCGTTTTTAAGTCTGGAAGGGAGGCACCTGATATAGACTGGTGTGCTATTTCAAATGACTGGTAGAGTCCGTCACATTTGCCCCTGCTCTGGCATTCAAAGTTATAGATGACAGTGCTTGAGTCTGTTTGAACTACAAGATATTACCTTGTGTAGAAATGTATTCCATTGTTTTAAGCTTCTGTGTATTTTCAGAAATTGCCTAACCTTGCATAAGTTAATTTTAAATTGCATCAATAGGGTGGCTTAAATTGCTAGGATATGTCCATAAGTACCCTTTAAAGCAAAAGGCATCTAGGGCTGTTTCTCTCCCCCTCTGGCAAACTCCTGTTTTACACAGAGCCAAATTTGCCTGCGGTATGCAAAGGCTGCTTGCACCCCAAAACGTTTTTTAGAGTGAAATCTTTTATGTTCTTGATTGTCTTAACGTTTTTGGCACCTGGACCATTTTTTCCTTGCTCTGCTTTCTGGTCAGCCACATTAGCCAGTATTACCCACAAGGAATGAAAAATAAATAAACAGGTTTTGGTTTTACATAAAACATTGAAATAGCAAGACTATAATTGTTTTTAATATTTTTGCATTTCGGAAGGTAAGATACTCAAATACTTCAAGGAAGCTTTAGCCTTCCCAACACTATTTTTCTCTTAACATCCCAACAAAGTTTAGCTGAAGAACATTAAACTTGCTTTCTACAGGTTCCTGACCTGACCGAACTAAACAAAACCTGAGGTCCGCATACAACAAGTTAATCTAAACAGTTAATAATATTTACTACACCAGCACAATCACAGATTGATTCATCAGAAGTAAAGCAAAGAAACAATGGAGGTGTGTTCCAGACAAACAACATTCAATTGATACATGATCAAGTGAGGTAAGAAGGCATTGATATAGGATAGAGAATAAGTAGAGAAGAAAAATGTTTATATCAAGGATACCAAGATCACAATTTATCACATTATTAGATTTATGGATGTCATCTTCCTCCAACTTCTACACTTTGCAATAATCATACTGAAATTAAATGGCTTAAAACAATTTTTGGAAATGTCCCTAAAGTAGTTTTAGAGTAGTCAATTACAGCAGACAGTCTGGAGCATTTGTTGGTGCAAACCCTGCTGTTGAAAGATGGCTGTAACTGCAGAATCCCATAGCCGATATCTTATGAAGTTGTATGTCTCTTGCATATGAAAGGTCCAATATTGGTCAAGTCTGATAATTCTCTTCTACTTCTATCAGCAAACATCACTTTGTTGGAAGATGTAGACACTGTCCTTGTTTGAGGAAGAGGCAGTGGGAAACCCACAGTTCTATGAGTGGGCACGCCTCCCTGATGACTGATGTAGTTGTAATTTGTCTTTCACAGCATGACAGAAGGTGATCAAAAGCTCCAGAGCATCTCCCGCTCCTCATTAATCGTCTCAGAATTTGCTTCAGCTGAGATGAGCCTTCAAGCAATCTACATGCACGAGGTGCGTAGTGACAGTAGATTTGTTGTGTGAAACTAGTATGTGCTCATTGACAAGTTATATGGCAGCAATGTAGGCCAGAAAGAGTATGCAGCACAAGGTAAGTATCTTGGTAATAAAGCTGTATCTGGGTGCAAGCAATGTGCACAAGGTGAGTTATTTGTGTGTGTTATGCAAGGAAAACAGAATGCAGGCTGTGTTGGACATTCTAAAAAGTGCTGGCATCTTGTGTGTGACTGATTGACTGTGACGGATACTTGAGGTGCCAGTGATAGCACGGTCTGTTTTTAAATTCTTTATTTTGATTATCAAATTACAAAGTACATAGCAGAGGCTCAGGAGTAAATGCTATAAAGTATTGTAATACACAACATTAGTAACATCACTGAAGTTACCAAGTGCAATAGAGGTCAAATGCAGCCATTGCACATCAAGCAGGTAGTTACTGGGAAGTCGAAGACAAATGAGCGTGGGCATGTGGGGAGAGATCCAGTCCTTCAGGATACACAACTTTTCAAAGGTGTGGCAGGAAATGGCACTCACAGTGTATTAGTGGGAAAATGTCTGTCGTGTCATGTAGGAGTATTACTTGATGAGGCAGTGCTGAAGGAGAGAGGCAGGATTCTGTGAAGTGTATATATCTCTGCTCTCCATAGACCTCGGAGGTCTGGATAGATGTATAAGATATGTATCATGTCACAGCCCAAGAGGTTGCAGCACCAGCATCTTGAGTCGTGAAGAAGGCCTGCAAATTCTGATTTGGAGGGGGTCCCCAGTACCAATCCTGCACCATTTTTAAAATACAGAATTTCATCCTAGATTCCCTCTCACCAAAATCCACGTTTTCAGGTGCTTCAGGCCTGTTCTTATCATAATCAATGTGCAGTGTTGCCTTCCACACAGCCCACAGGTGCTGTGATTGGGACAGTGAGTACTTGTGCAATATCATAAGGTTATACAGACCCAACATCACTCTGCTGTATTGGCCCCAAAGCGGGAGATGGGTAACAATGGGGGATGGTGCTAAGGCCCATGATGACGTTCCCAAACTGCTGAAGAGGAATGGCAGAGTTGAGATATTTCCATTGCTGAGGTCGGGGGAGACAGAACTTCTCCGCAAAGGCTTTGAGAGATCCATGATCGAGAATCTGGGAAAGAGAATGGATGACTGCCTGCCACCAAATAGGCCAGTTCAGGCAAAGCGCCTCCGAAGCGGATGCTAGCATAGGTGGCCCTCTCGTGCAAGTAGGGGGGAGAGGGTAAGGGAAGTGGGTGGGAGGTCATTTGAGAGTAGGGCATGGGTACGTTTCCAGGCCTGAGCCATAGCCTGGATCATGGATTAGCAAAGCATGCAGGAAGTGCACCATATGAGTGCAGCAGGTGAGGACCAGGTGGGCTCTGCGATATGTTCCTCTCTATGAGGACACAAAGGCGGGGGAGAAAATCTATTATCCCTTGTTGCATAAAAAAGAGGTGTGCAAGGTGGTGTGCTGAGGATTAGTGCTCAATCTGGGGAAGCCCTAAGCCACCACTCTTCCTATGGGCGATCAGTTCTGGCATTGCCCAGTGCTGTTTGGTAGCACTCCAGATGATTCCCTGTCAATGGATCAAAGCAGCAAGATCAGGATCGAAAATGGGAACATGCCTAAGATGTATATGAATCTAGGGAGGGTTACCACTTTGATGCCCTGCACTCCTCCCAGAAGGAGAGATTAAGCTGTGTCCACTTGGCAAAGTTGTCCGGGGTCCCTTCTTGAAGAAGTACTGAATTGTCCTTCGTCATGCAATCCAGACCCTTAAAGATGTAGACTTCCAAATATTTTAGGTGGTAAGGCGTCCAGTGGAATCAGTAGCCCTGAAGGCCGACCACTGTCGTGGTCAAAGGAAGGGGCAAGGCTTTGCTCATGTTTCAGTTAATCCGGTATCCCGCTTTTGGTGCAAACTTCACAGTGAGGGGTAGGAGTGCTGGTAGAGGTCTAAGGAGGTCAGTAAGCATTAATAGAATATCATCTGCATAAAGAAGGCTGATCGAGGGGTCCCCCAGGGTAGGAATACCCACTACATCTGTCGATTTAGTCAGTGGCTGATGCCAATGATTCTAGGGCCAGCAAGAAATGAAGTGGTAAGAGGCACTCCTGCCGAGTCCTGCGCTGGATTGGGAGGGCATATGATGCCCTGCAGTTTACCTGTGCCAAGGGATTATCCTACAACCAAAGGACTCAAGTTATGAAATTGTCTCCAAGGCCAAATTTACAAAGAATCACTCTATGCGGTCGAACGTCTCGTCGGCGTCAAGAGACAGTGCTAGTGCCTCATCCAGCATATCCTTCGCCGGCCAAAGGATATGAGCCAGGATTTAGACATGATTGCACAAAGTTCGGCCCAAGACGAAACCGACCAGTGTGGGGTGGATGAGCGTAGGGATGGCTTTCCTAATCTAGGCCTTCAACACACTGGCCAGGATCTTGACATCCCTGTTCATCAGAGATGTGGGTCTATAACTATCGCAGGACAGCTTGGGGAGAACCATTATGAGCTATAATTGGCCCTAAGCTGCCCATTCGCTCCACCTCCCTAAACACCGTCTCAAGAGATTCTGTCATGTCTGTTGATGTCTTTTTTAGAATTCTGCGGGGAAATAGTCTTCCCCAGGAGCCCTACTATAGAATGAGGTGGAGATGAGCCATGCAATCTCCTCTCTGGTGATTGTTCCTGAGAGGAGCACCCGACCGTTGTCATTCAGTTGGTGGGGAAGGTCTGAACTAAGGAAACAATAGATTTTGGCCTCATCAGTGACAACCTCTGGAGTCTAGAGGTCTGTTATCTTTTGGGGATAGGCGATGAAACAGCTGTTTCGGTTTTTAGTTGCTGGGATGGTGGGATCTGCCTCCCGTTGTCGGCATGAGTAGTCTTCTGACCTTTTCACACTGTTCATAGGGGCAGTACCTAACCTTATGGAACTCATTTCCGACTTGGCAATGAAGAGGGCATTAAGATTTTTGCCTAATCCAGCCGGCGGTGGGTGGGGTCAGTGGGATGGGAGGAGTATGCTCCAGTCAGGTCCCTAATTGTTACTTTCAGGGAGGTCTACTGGGCCACCCTTTGTTTGTTGTGCAAGGCGGTGTCATGCATAAGTTGTTTCCTAGTGTGTTGTCCGAGGGGGGAGATGGGTCTCCTCCTTTCAGGGTGGTCCTGACTCAAAGAAAAGGCCATGCCTCAGACCTCACACATAGAACTCCTTCCCCCGAGGACGTTGGGCTTACCACGGCATTGGGCAAGGCCCACCATCAAGTGAAGGAGAGGGCAGTGCTTGTGTTCTCCCTTTCACACCAGGGCACCTCCAAGCAGGTTTGCCGAAGAGACAGCATGGGCCTTGCTGGATCCCTGCAGCTGCGTGTGTAGAGGTGGATAAGCCTGGTGCTGATAGAAGATCCTCCTTGGGATGCACAGGTGGCTGATCAGGAGGGGGAGAAGGAGATCCAGGCCCTGAAACAGAGGGACTTCAATGTCACGGCTAATGTCCACTGAGGCACTGCAGCAGCGACCGCTGCCAGAAAAAAAACAAGCTGGCTGACCTGGGCAAGGAAGGCCGTTGAGATCTTGGGGCCCTCAGGACCTCAGCAAGGGCTGTGAAAGGTGTGCATCAATGCCCCGGAGGTCAAGAGGATGTTGCGGCCCATCGGGCAGGTGCGTGCCTCTCTGACAGGGTCGAATCTGCGGTAAGCAGGGGCTATACTGTCAGGCATCCAAGCTGCACCCCCAGCACTATATGTTTCCAAAGAGAGTGGGTGCAGGGACTTTATGTGTGAGGTGTGTGTTCGCAGCCTCCGTACATAAAGCGAAGTGTTTTCGTCTTCATCTAGAATAGGCTAGTGCTCATGAAAGGTCACTCATTGTGGTGTGGCGTTGTGAGGAGAGTTAGCAGTGCTCGTGTGCACAATGGGATTTCTGGTAGTGTCTATTTGATAGGCCACCCAGAATTGGTCTTGGTTTGTGTATGTGTGTGGGCATGCACATTCACACATGGTAGATGTTGGCATTGTCTCTGAGTGAGAGGAATGCTATTAGTGTCTTTGTGTTAGGTCAACTTGCGTTTCAGCCTAAGGTATTTATCTATGCTAGGTTCTGTTTGCACAACGTGATTGTGGTTGTGCTTGTGTACGTGATGTGAATAATGGTGGTGACTTTCCAAGTGGTGACTGCTGTCAGGGTCTGTTTGCCAACACAGCATGGCACTGTGGCTGAGTAACTGATTGTAATGTTTATACGCATGGGAAGAGTTTCACTTGGTGAGCTGTTGGTATGTGCGGTGCATGAGATAAGCAATCTTTGTGTAATGGGGTCATAGTTAACGTGCGATCAACCAGTGTAGGCCTGAGTACAGCACAAGCAGAAACTTGTGGAGTGGGAATCAGGATAATTTGCTTTGAGTCTGCTTCACACTTGTTATTGAGCAGTCATGATGAATCAATCAGACCAATGGCTTTAGTTGTGTGATGTTTGGGAGGGGATGTTGGGAGGGCACTTGTTCTGTATTTCCAGGCCTCAGTGACAGTGAGAAAAGCCCTTTGCTTAGAGGTTGTCCTCAATGAGAAGATGCAAAGTCAACTCACTCTTGGCGGGAGTGAGCATGTGCAGAGCAAACCTCTCCTTTACTTGATCTCACTGACCGTGCACTAAACATTCAATCCTTGCTTTCTAACTGTATCACTCAGGTTGACATTGCTTCTGTTGGTATGCAAGTACCTATGCTATGGCTTATGCCTGACTTTCTTTCCTTTCAGGTCCACCAACAGCAGCAGCATGGGCTGGATCAGCACCTGGGAGTTTGGCAGGCAGCTTCCGCGCAGAGGGGCCACACTTCAGACACCGGTAGGGAAATAATTGTACAGGAGTTTGATGCAGGAGACCTGTAACCATGGGCACAGAGAGGACACTTTAAGGAAGTTATTATGTACTGCACGTGATGCAAAAAAAAAAAAGTAGCTTAATTTCTGACTGGTTGTTCTCCAATCACCCTTTCATGATCTGTAATGCTCTGTGCTTGGTTACATTAAGTAAGACTACATGAGAAATTATATGTCAGACTGGGCTGAAAGCAGTCACACTTAGTTAGCTTGTGGATAGGAAATTTGGCTATAGAGCCATTGATAACATCTGTGAACGTCTCTAGATATATCTGATCAGTTACTGAGAAATGTTGTCATAACCATATATCTAACAATGTATAGAGATAGTTGCCTGACGGTCCTATTACATACTTGAAAAGCCCTGTTGGGTTCTTTGTTTTGAAAAGCAATGGGGTGGAATATTATTGCTATGTGTAGTGTTTGGATGTACTGGAGACACAAGTAAAATTATTTAGGTGTTGATTTTGAAGAATGCTATTGTCCTTTTCATTAAATTATTATTGTTTTAAATACATTTACTTCGATTGTGAGCATTTGTTTTTTTCAGAGTAAGGTTTTTAATCCTGAATGTCTCAGCTATCTGAATTAAAGCAATTTATTCCCTATCTCTTTTGTTCAGCATCTATGTTTTCTCCTTATTAGATAGCACCAACAAGGGCAAAAAAATAAACCCTTTGCCCTTTTTTATTTTCCAGCTATAGGCTCGGATCTTCACTCTGCTTCCTCTGGTAACATGTCTGCCTACCGAGGCCTGCATCTCGGAGGATGGATGGAAGAGGAAGGACATAAACAGCAAGAAGAGGAAGGACTGGCAGCTCAGGGGAGCCAGGTTTCAAAGAGCACCAGCTGAAGTGCCTTAATGCAGTCTCAAGTAAGTTAGATGTTGGGCTCTAAGAGGTGTGTACCAAGGAAAACATGGTTCCTAACTTACACGCCTTCATGTAGTGTTTGTTTTCTTTTTGAGGATTTTTCAGAGGTAGCATTTTTGCTAATTTCTTTATCTTCTTTCCCCAGCACATTAGTTTGTATGATGCAGCTGGCTGCTGTATGTAATCTTGGTGGATGGTATAAGCATATGGAGGATGAGGAAAGAGGTGTGCTTCTAGAATTTGTTTTTCACACTGTTCTGAGAATGCTGCTGCGATCAGCTTCATTACTTTGTGGGGAAACATGAGTACCAGTATGCTGCTGTGCCCTTAACCGTGCATAACTGTGAAATTGGAATACACAATGTTATCGCATTACTTCTAGTTTGCGTTTAATCATATATTTGGTTGCGATCAATAAATCTGCTCAAATAAGAGCAAGTGAAGTAGCTGCAGCACCTCCTTTAGCTTAATTCTGTACATGGAATTCAACCAGACTTCCCCACCGCCCATTTTCAATTCTGATGGTCACAAAAGGTTAATTACTCCAGTATTGGAACTACTGTGTCCCAAGTTAATGTTAAATGTGTGGAATGGTGTCATGATGTATCGCCTGTACAACAAAGAACTGCAGAAGCTCAGGTATGCTGGTCTGTACCTGGCCTTGCAGTCCAGATGTCATATTATTGTAATATCGTTGAAATAAGTTACTGACCTGTAACTGTAGTTCTCCAGTATTGGAAACTTTCATAGATTCACATGCTGGAATCCTTTCCCGTCGTTGAGATGGGAGTCCCCGTTGTTGTACAAAAGCAATGCTCTAATGTACATATACATTACAGGCATTAGGCCTTTAGCTTTAGCTTAGTAACATATCACAGTCATTTTGTAAAAATGGACCAAACTCCAGAATCCACCAATCGGGTTACACCACCCTTTAGAACCCTCCTTTGAGGAGTTGAATTCCCTCAGATTTTCCATAGCACATTGTGCTAAGGAGTCTCCTCTGTGCTCTGCTCAGTCCTTTCTCAGAAATATTTTTTCGGAGGTGTTTTGGTTTTGAACTTTTCACCTTCTTCGCAGAACTTGACTTCTCTTCAAGTAGGTGCTTTAAACTGGCCACGTCAGAGACACCTAAAAAGGGGCTTTTCAGATCTTATGCTATCTGCATGAAGAAGAGGCTTCACGTTGATGACCCACATGACTGCATATACTGTGTCTACCTGAACCATAAGACCAGAGACTGCAAGGTATGTCGGAAAGTTTCAACAAAACCTCAAAAGATTGAGAGGGTCATCTTCCCGACGATCAACTTGTCAACGCCACTACCGTCAACGACAACGATTCACCTCGTCGACGATTATAGAAACACTGGCAAAAAGGCAGAGACCATCAACATTGCCCCCTTTCTCCTTGACGGAACATATAGCACTTTTAAAAAGCATAAAAAACATAGTTTGACACCATCCCTCACATCTCCTAGTAAAGTTTCAAGACTATTACCATCCCATCTTTTGGATGAGGATGATTCAGAGGAGGATGGCCTATATGGAGTGACTAGAAGCCCTCGCAGCTACATGTCAAATGTCAGCAATATTCAGACGATGACTCTCATTATGACCAACAGTATTATGACCAACCATCCCATCGACAGCTGGAATTGGGATATCTACCTTCCGGCTTGGTGTCGGATCTATATACTATGTTGACAGACTACAGAGAACGCTTCCCACACTGTCTGCTTCTGTACAGCAACCACAAATTCCATAATCCCAGGAACCCCACGGCAACTTCAATAGCCTTGGATGTATCCGCTGCCTCAACAACGAGGTTCCCTCAGGCGATACCAACACAACACCTAACTTCTTCAGGGGAAGAAGGGAAGATCCGCACCCAGAAAGATGAATGGGATGAATATATAATACCAGCACTTGTTTCTTCTGTGCAGCCTATAGTAGAATCTCCTCCTGAGGATATAGGGAGTTTTCACACAACTTACTAGAAAGGGCAGCCACTCGCTTTGACTTACCAAGGCGGTCAGCGTAGGAGGATTGTTTCTTCTACGTTTTTAAAGAGCCACCAACAAGAAAAACAGTTGGGGCTATCCCGATCATTGACCACATTTGGAGCCAAGGGTTAAAGATTATGCGTAATCCTGCAACAGGTCTGGCTTTAACAAAGCTTGATCAAGAAGTACAAGGCCACAGACAATGCCCTGCATATCTAACAGATCATCCACGGGCGGATTCTGTTATTTCACAAGTGGTGCAACAGCGCTGTAGAAACCCTTCTACACCCTTACCCCACCCCACCGGATAAGGAAGGTAGGTGCCTTGATAATATTGGTAAACGCCTTTCCTCTATGTCTGCCATTGTAGTATGAGCTGCAAATTCCCTGGTGCTCCTTGGAAGATATGATAGGCAGCTATGGTCGGGCATTGCTCAATATTTAGAATAACTCCCGGAAACCATCAGGAGTGAAGCCAAAAAGGTACTATTGGAAGGGCAAAATTCTTCTGCAGAAATAATAGACTGTGAGCTCGACATAGCGCCATGGGTTTTAGACAATTAGCTGGGGCAGCAGTATTAATATGACAAGGGTGACTTAAGGCCACTAATTTCTGGCCTGAGGTTCAGACGGAAATTTTGGATCTTCCTTATGAAGCAGAGGCATTATTCGGAAAGCACATTGATGATGCACTTCAAGCTATTAAATCAAACACGGATACTGTCAGATCGCTCGGCACTCTGCAGTTTAGGAAAACTCCTTTTCATGGGGTTAGGGGGAGAGGCCCCCCCTTCATTTCGTGGAGGATACCAACAGTATAGGTGTTCAACACACTCTGCCTCCAGCCACACCACTAGGCCACAATATCAAGAAAGACAGCCACCGTCGGCGGCATACAGCAGACCTCAAAGAGGAATGCCTAGGAGGCAGGGCAAGGAAGTCTCCTGTAGGCAATGACAGGGTTCAAGCGCTGGCTAGCTCTCTCTCTTTCCCATCAAAACTTCAAGGAATGCTGAAAGATCACCTCCATTGTTGGCGTCAAATAACCAAGGACCAATGGGTACTGGATATAATACAATTCGGCCACCTCCTAGAGTTAATACAAATACCTTCATTGACAGCACCTTCTCGGTGCAGCAAAAACACCTGAGTTTGCTCAGCTTAGAAGCGGAGATCATGTTATGAAAAGGTGCAATAGAAGTTGGACCCTGTTCCCAAAGGTAGAAAGGCTTTTACTCCCGCTTTTTCTTGATTTGAAAAAAGTCTTGCTTATGGAGACCAATCATGGACTAAAGAGAGCCAAACAAGTACCTGAAGAAGCAAACATTCTTCATGGTCACATTTCACAACATCTTGCAGCTTCTCAACACAGCGGACTTCATGGCATCCCTAGACCTTCAGGACGCCTACTTTCATATTCCCATTCACCCAAGGCACAGAAGATTCCTGAGATTCACGGTAGCCGGCAAGCACTTTTAACTCAAGGTCTTTCCCTATGGCCTCAAGTCCCCGCCCTGGAATTTTACCAAATGCCTAGCTCCAGTTGTAGCTTACCTCAGATGCAAAAATCACCATGTTTTCCCATAGTTAGATGACTGGTTAGTAAAAGCTCCCAATATCTAGTCAGCACACAAGCCCATCAAAGCGACCTTGTGTCTTTTCAAAGACTTAGGCCTCTCTCTCTTTCAAGAGAAATCAGTGCTCCAGCCATCGAGAAAGATAACCTTCCTCGGGGCTATATGAGGCACGGAGCAAGCCAAAGCATACCCAACATCGGACAGGCTAGAAAAACTAATCGCACTAGCGAAACAGGCAGAGAAGAAAGTCTCTATCAGCTCGACAATACAAATCTTTGATAGGAATGATGTCATCTTGTATCAATCTGATTCCTTAGTGTCGCCTTCATATGCGCCCACTACAAGAGAAGCTGCACAAGCAATGGAAACAGGCGCAAGGATCCTTCGAAAACATAATACAGGTAACTCCACTCATGATAGCCTCTCCTGAAAGGTGGGACAGTACGTGCAAATGTCTTGGGAGGCCTACAATTCTTAGTTCAAATTCCCCCATTCACCATAACAGATGCGTCAATGGACGGATGGGGCGTTTTCTTGCAGGATCTTCAAGTAAGCAGCAAATGGCCCCCCTCTCACCGCACTCTTCATATCAACCTCCTCGAACTGAGGGCAGTATATTTAGCGTTACAAGCCTTCCTTCCAAGAATTTGCTGGTCGGCAGTGCTTGTGAGAACAGACAATACCACGACAATGCACTACATCAACAAGCAAGGAGGAACTCGCTCACGTCGACATCCCAGGCCATCAAAATGCCATTGCAGATATTCCGAGCAGACTGACAACATCTAACCACGAATGGGAATTGGACCAAAAAACACTAGACGGAATATTCTTTCAGTGGGGCAAACCGAACTTGGATCTCTTTGCGACCTCCTAGAATGCCAAATGCTGGTTTTACGCAAGTTGGCATCACCAACAGGGGTCGTGGTGGGATGCCTTTTCAATTGCATGGTCAGGAATCCATGCCTGCACCTTTCCTCCAATCCCTCTCCACCCAAGAGTGATTGATCAGCAAGATCAAGTCAGAGCCCTGCCAGATAATACTAATAGGTCCTGCGTGGCCACATCGACATTGGTACACGGCGCTACTACTAATGTCTCTGTCCACCCGTAAAGATAAAGCCAATTCCATTGTTGCTGACCATGAGCCAGGACCAAGTGAGACATCCAGATCCCAAATCTCTGAGCTTATTGGCATGGCTCCTGAGTTCAATTAATTCGGCCATTTAAACATCCCTAATGATTGCAAACAAATCCTAGCCAAGGCCGGGGTGGATAGCACAAACATGACATACCGCCTAAAGTGGAAACAATTCTGTTTGTGATGCAGGTCTGCAAATATACATCCTCTTTCTTCCTCTCTGGAAAACATCTTACCTTACCTGTTGAATCTAGCACGCTCAGGATTGCAACATGCATCCATTAAAGTTCATCTGGCAGCCATTTCTCCGTTTAGAAGACTATCTGGTAAACCATCTCTTTGGTCTCAGAGGCTCATAAAACAATTCTAAAAGGGTCTTTTTAGGTCCTATCCTCCTGTCAAAGCCCCTCCTCCTGCATGGCAATTGAACACAAGTCTTGACCAGCTGATGAAGGAACCATTTGAGCCCATTCACAGTGCGGACATCAAATATCTTACATGAAAAGTAACACTCCTCCTTGAGCTTACGTCAGCGCGTAGGGTTAGTGAAATACAAGCATTCACAATACAGCAACCCTTTTTGCAGTTCAAAGAGGATAGTTATTTTACGTACCAATCCTAAATCCATCCCCAAGGTCCCCTCAGACTTTCATCTTAACGAACCTGTAGTGTTGAGGCCATTTTTCCCTAGACCTCAAACGGAGGCTGAAAAATTCCTCCACTCTCTGGATCTAAAGAGATGCGTCAAGTTTAATTTGGAAAGGACTAAAGCTTTTAGAAAGACAAGCCAACTTTTCTTAGCTTTCAGTAACCCTAGAAAAGGGTTTCCAGTAACTAAACAAGCTATTTCTCGATGGATTACAAATTCAATTGTTCATTGCCATCAGAAAGCGGGTCTACCCTTGGATGCTAAATTGCAGGCACATTCGACTAGAACCGTTTCCACATCCTGTGCTTATTTTCAGGAGTATCATTGAAGGACTTTGCTGAGCTGCAACGTGGAAGACGGCACATACCTTCACAAAACACTAGTGCCTAGATACCGAAACGCTCAGGGATACAGCGGTTGGACAGGCAGTGCTCAGACATCTGTTCCAATGAAGGTGAGCCATTTGGTGTTCCCACCATCTGCTTTTTTACTGTATAAATGCACATTTTCAATAATTTTGCAAGTCTTCTGTTATATAATAAAGGTAAACATAACAGTAAGAAGTGCTGATTCTGTCTTATAATAGTAGAATGTTCTAACCACAGAAAATATGCTACTTACTGCTTGCTGTTCTGATTCAAGCATGTAAATCTATGAAAGTTCCAATACTAGAGTAAGAAATAAGTTACCTGTAACTGTAGATCTCTGATATTGGAAACTTTCATACATTCATATGCAACCCACCCACCTCCTCTGGGGAGCTCACCTTCATTTTCTCTGTATGGTCTCTCCATTAGCACTGTGGCTCCGAAAATCTGAGGGAATTCAGTTCCTCACAGGAGGATTCTAGATGGTGGTGTAACCGAATTGGTGGATTCTGGAGTTTGGTCCATTTTTACAAAATGACTGTGAAATGTTACTAAGCTAAAGGCCTAATGCCTGTAATGTATATGTACATTAGAGCATTCCTTTTGTATAACACTGTGGACTCCTATCTCGACGACGGGGAAGGATTCAAGCATGTGAATCTATGAAAGTTTCCAATACTGGAGAACTACAGTTACAGGTAAGTAACTTATTTCAACTCACGATATTACAATAATGTGACATCTGGACTGCCGGGCCAGGTACAGGCCAGCATACCTGAGCTTCTGCAGTTCTTTGTTGTACAGGTGATACATCCTGACACCATTCCACACATTTAACATTAACTTGGGACACAGTATTCTCTCTGCTGGCCTGTGTCCTCGGGCATCCCCATCCCTTATAAACATATGCTTGTAGAATGTGCTGCTGTACATCACATGTTCTGAACAATCCAGCCATCTAGGGTTGGACATGGATGATTGTAAGTTGTTTTTCTTCTAAGAAGTTTTTGGTCTCAAGATATCCTGTCACTCTTTCCTGAAACCCATTGTGCACCAGGAGAAAGACTTCACCTCAAATAATTTTTTTCAGCAGTTGGGATAGTACGTTCATCTTGAGCTCCTGGACCTTTGAGGTGCAATCCTAATCAGTTTGACTCCAGTGATCAGATATTTCCCGTTACAAATTTGATAGCGTTCTCTTTATCTTCACCTCTTTAAATTCGACCGAAGCCTAAGGGATTCTTAAAACTATGGCATATGAGGATTTGGAGTGTGGGGATAGTTATGGAGAACACACAATTCCAGTTCTGCCCTAAGTTCAACTCAAAGTTCCCTTGGTCACACCGTTATAGATTGTGGAACTTCTATTTTCCTTGAGACGGTGAGGAAACAACTCATCAGCCTACATGCTTTTAAAAATAAAATTACAATACGCTACAGAAGGAAGCGTCATTGGGCGCACTAAGAAATGCAGCACTTAGACCTTGTGAGTCGACACCAGATGGCCCGAAGACTTTGAAGGAAAGTTTTTTGAGAGAGAAGACAAGTCTGCAACACACTGTAGGAGGCTGGCCTGGCTTGTAGTGGGTACCAGAGGTACTTACACCTTGTGCCAGGTCCAGTTATCCCTTATTAGTGTAGAAGAGGTGTTTCTAGCAGCTTCGGCTGCTAAAAGGTAGCTATGGCAAAGCAGCTTAGGCTGAACTAGGAGACATGTAAAGCTCCTAGTATACCACTAATATCATATGCACAATATAATAAGAAAACACAATACACAGAGTTACTAAAAATAAAGGTACTTTATTTTTATGACAATATGCCAAAAGTATCTCAGTGAGTACCCTCAGTAAGAGGATAAGATATATACACAAGATATATGTACACAAACCAAAATTAGGTAAGTAATAGCAAGAAAAGTAATGCAAACAGTGTAGAATTACAATAGATTGCAATAGGAGCACATAGGTATAGGGGCAACACAAACCATATACTCCAAAAGTGGAATACGAACCACGAATGGACCTCAAACCTATGTGAGCTTGTAGAGGGTCGCTGGGACTGTAAGAAAACATTGAGGGTTAGAAAAATAGCCCACCCCAAGACCCTGAAAAGTAGGCGTAAAGTGCACCTACTACCCCCAGAGAGCACAGAAGTCATGATAGGAGGATTCTGCAGGAAGAACAAACACCAGCAATACAACAACAGTGGATTTCCGGACCTGAGTACCTGTAAGACAAGGGGACCAAGTCCAATAGTCGCAACAGTGTCGAGAGTGGGCAGGAGCCCAAGAAATGCCAGCTGAAGATGCAAGGAAGCTGCCACCGGTTGGAAGAAGCTTGGAGTTCTGCAAGAAAGAAGAGGAATAGGGACTTCTCCTTTGGAAGACTGATGTCCCACGTCGCGATGAAGCTTGCAGAGGTGTTCCCATGCAGAAAGACCGCAAACATGCCTTGCTACCTGCAAGGGTCGCAGTAGAGGTTTTTGGGTGCTGCTGTGGCCCAGGAGGGACCAGGATGTCGCCACTTGGAGGAGGAGACAGAGGGGGCGCCCAGCAACTCATGGAGCCCTCACAGAAGCAGGCAGCACCTACAGAAGTACCCCAGCAGGCATTTAGAAGAAAAGTGAACCGGAGTCCACGCGAAGTCACAAAAGGGAGTCCCAGGACGCCGGAGGACAACTCAGAAGGTTGTGCACTGCAGGATGGAGTGTGGGGGACCCAGGCTTGGCTGTGCACGAAGGAAATCCTGGAAGAGTGCACAGGAGCCGGAGCAGCTGCAAATCACGCGGTACCCAGCAATGCAGTCTAGCGTGGGGAGGCAAGGACTTACCTCCACCAAACTTGGACTGAAGAGTCACGTGACTGTGGGAGTCACTTGGACAGAGT
The DNA here is from genome assembly GCF_031143425.1 of Pleurodeles waltl. Classification (NCBI taxonomy): domain Eukaryota; kingdom Metazoa; phylum Chordata; class Amphibia; order Caudata; family Salamandridae; genus Pleurodeles; species Pleurodeles waltl. The sequence goes on along the minus strand of NC_090449.1, from coordinate 477,538,396 downwards.
TGCTGTGTTCCAGGGACCACGCTCGTCAGGATGAGAGGGTACCCAGAGGACCAGTGTTGCAGTCTTTTGGTGCCTGCATTAGCAGGGGGAAGATTCCGTCGACCCAAAGGAGATTTCCTCTGAGCTTCAGGTGCAGGGTGAAGGCAGGCTACCCCCCCAGAGCATGCACCACCAGGAAACAGTCAAGAAAGCCAGCAGGATTAGGCGCTACAATGTTGCTGGTAGTCGTCGTTGTTGCGGTTTTGCAGGCGTCCTGAGAAGTCGGCGGTCGATCCTTTGGTAGAAGGTGAAGATGCAGAGGAACTCTGGTGAGATCTTGCATTCGTTATCTGAAGAATTCCCCAAAGCAGAGACCCTAAATAGCCAGAAAAGGAGGTTTGGCTACCAAGTTAAGAGGATTGGCTACCAAGAGAGGTAAGAGCCTATCAGAAGGAGCCTCTGACGTCACCTGCTGGCACTGGCCACTCAGAGCAGTCCAGTGTGCCCCCAACACCTCTGTTTCCAAGATGGCAGAGTTCTGGGACACACTGGAGGAGCTCTGTGCTCCTCCCCTGGGAGGTACTGGTCAGGGGAGTGGTCACTCCCCTTTCCTTTGTCCAGTTTCGCGCCAGAGCAGGGCTGGGGGATCCCTGAACCGGTTTAGACTGGCTTATGCAGAGATGGGCACGATGTGTGCCCATCAAAGCATTTCCAGAGGCTGGGGGAGGCTACTCCTCCCCAGCCCTTCACACCTATTTCCAAAAGGAGAGGGTGTAACACCCTGTCTCATAGGAAATCCTTTGTTCTGCCTTCCTGGGCCAGGGCTGCCTGGACCCCAGGAGGGCAGAAACCTGTCTGAGGGGTTGGCAGCAGCAGCTGCAGTGGAGACCCCGGAAAGGCTGTTTGGCAGTACCCGGGTACTGTGCTAGAGACCCGGGGGGGGATCATGGAATTGTCACCCCCAATACCAGAATGGTATTGGGGTGACAATTCCATGATCTTAGAAATGTTACATGGCCATGTTCGGAGTTACCATTGTGACGCTATACATAGGTAGTGACCTGTGTATAGTGCACACATGTAATGGTGTCCCCGCACTCACAAAGTCCGGGGAATTTGCCCTGAACGATGTGGGGGCACCTTGGCTAGTGCCAGGGTGCCCACACACTAAGTAACTTTGCACCCAACCTTCACCAGGTGAAGGTTAGGCATATATGTGACTTATAAGTTACTTAAGTGCAGTGGTAAATGGCTGTGAAATAACGTGGACGTTATTTCACTCAGGCTGCACTGGCAGGCCTGTGTAAGAATTGTCAGAGCTCCCTATGGGTGGCAAAAGAAATGCTGCAGCCCATAGGGATCTCCTGGAACCCCAATACCCTGGGTACCTCAGTACCATATACTAGGGAATTATATGGGTGTACCATTATGCCAATGTGAATTGGTAAATTTAGTCACTAGCCTGTTAGTGACAAATTTGGAAAGCAGAGAGAGCATAACCACTGAGGTTCTGGTTAGCAGAGCCTCAGTGAGACAGTTAGGCATCACACAGGGAACACATACAGGGCACATACTTATGAGCACTGGGGCCCTGCCTGGCAGGGTCCCAGTGACACATAGACTAAAACAACATATATACATTGAAATATGGGGGTAACATGCCAGGCAAGATGGTACTTTCCTACACACACACTCTTCGGATGGCTCTAATGTCGAGAAAGCAAGATCTTCTGGGGCCCTAAAGAAGCCTGCACCCAGGAAAAAGGCAACAACAAGAATACCCACACCTCGACCAGCACCCGACGATAGACCCTGTGGAACTCAACATCAAACAGAGTTTGGCCAGTGCCACCAACGCAGCTCAGCACCGAGATCTTACATTGGATCCATAGAAGCGCTGAACTTAAAGCACAGAGCCTTGCCTCAAACCATACCTTCAAGGCCCAACCGTTTATGCACCGAAGTCTGTTTCAAAGCCAGCGTGGAAACAGTTCATGACTTCTGCTTCAACATTGAATGAGACAGCCCCACCCTTTGAGCTTCCAAAAGTGCCTGAAGCCAGGCCCTACATCCATCCTACCTCCAGGAAGATTCTGGATCAACCTCCACCCCAAGAACCGAACCATGAGCCCTTCAAAAAAAGAAGACACAATTTTGAGGAAGCTATCTCATCAGAGCTCATAAGAGCTCCTACACTAACTGATCCCATATTGGCGCTGGCAGCAGGAAACTAGCCTTGCAACACAGCCACCACCACTAAGACTACAGGGAGTGCAGAATTATTAGGCAAATGAGTATTTTGACCACATCATCCTCTTTATGCATGTTGTCTTACTCCAAGCTGTATAGGCTCGAAAGCCTACTACCAATTAAGCATATTAGGTGATGTGCATCTCTGTAATGAGAAGGGGTGTGGTCTAATGACATCAACACCCTATATCAGGTGTGCATAATTATTAGGCAACTTCCTTTCCTTCGGCAAAATGGGTCAAAAGAAGGACTTGACAGGCTCAGAAAAGTCAAAAATAGTGAGATATCTTGCAGAGGGATGCAGCACTCTTAAAATTGCAAAGCTTCTGAACCGTGATCATCGAACAATCAAGCGTTTCATTCAAAATAGTCAACAGGGTCGCAAGAAGCGTGTGGAAAAACCAAGGCGCAAAATAACTGCCCATGAACTGAGAAAAGTCAAGCGTGCAGCTGCCACGATGCCACTTGCCACCAGTTTGGCCATATTTCAGAGCTGCAACATCACTGGAGTGCCCAAAAGCACAAGGTGTGCAATACTCAGAGACATGGCCAAGGTAAGAAAGGCTGAAAGACGACCACCACTGAACAAGACACACAAGCTGAAACGTCAAGACTGGGCCAAGAAATATCTCAAGACTGATTTTTCTAAGGTTTATGGACTGATGAAATGAGAGTGAGTCTTGATGGGCCAGATGGATGGGCCCGTGGCTGGATTGGTAAAGGGCAGAGAGCTCCAGTCCGACTCAGACGCCAGCAAGGTGGAGGTGGAGTACTGGTTTGGGCTGGTATCATCAAAGATGAGCTTGTGGGGCCTTTTCGGGTTGAGGATGGAGTCAAGCTCAACTCCCAGTCCTACTGCCAGTTCCTGGAAGACACCTTCTTCAAGCAGTGGTACAGGAAGAAGTCTGCATCCTTCAAGAAAAACATGATTTTCATGCAGGACAATGCTCCATCACACGCGTCCAAGTACTCCACAGCGTGGCTGGCAAGAAAGGGTATAAAAGAAGGAAATCTAATGACAGGGCCTCCTTGTTCACCTGATCTGAACCCCATTGAGAACCTGTGGTCCATCATCAAATGTGAGATGTACAAGGAGGGAAAACAGTACACCTCTCTGAACAGTGTCTGGGAGGCTGTGGTTGCTGCTGCACGCAATGTTGATGGTGAACAGATCAAAACACTGACAGAATCCATGGATGGCAGGCTTTTGAGTGTCCTTGCAAAGAAAGGTGGCTATATTGGTCACTGATTTGTTTTTGTTTTGTTTTTGAATGTCAGAAATGTATATTTGTGAATGTTGAGATGTTATATTGGTTTCACTGGTAATAATAAATAATTGAAATGGGTATATATTTGTTTTTTGTTAAGTTGCCTAATAATTATGCACACCTGATATAGGGTGTTGATGTCATTAGACCACACCCCTTCTCATTACAGAGATGCACATCACCTAATATGCTTAATTGGTAGTAGGCTTTCGAGCCTATACAGCTTGGAGTAAGACAACATGCATAAAGAGGATGATGTGGTCAAAATACTCATTTGCCTAATAATTCTGCACTCCCTGTATCTCTCCACCACTACCATCTTCACATAGGCCGCCTTCAGCAAAGGATTCAAGGCACACACGCAAATAGACCGTGATAGCCAGCCTGACCCCTAGGACTCAACTTATTTGCTTATTCAGGCCCACCGTACATCAGGAATGACCCATGGGACTATTGCAATGCTGACCCTCAGGACTACTCAAACTCTGAGTTATATCCAGTAAAGGCTTTGCTCCTGAATGACACAACAGCTTACAACGCTGTCATTCAGGAAGCAGCTGATCACCAGAAGGTGAAGCTTTATGTGGTGGAAAAAGAGGACTTCCTTGTGAACACCTTATTGAAGACTGAAATGCCTATGCAGTTCCTACTGATGCTTAGAAGCATTAACAGGTGTGGGGCAAAGAACAAAGTGCCAGTTGAGGTATGCGTGGTCACATCCGGGATTAAAATGAAGTACAAGCCTGCTTCTGAAGACCAAATTTACTTCAGGGGTTCACATACATTAGAGCTCGAATAGTGTACACACTGCTTGGAAGAAAACATTTGTGCAAGGGACAGCTAATGCACCCTCTCCCGTCAGAGAGCTGGGATATGAATGCTCCTGCAAAGTATATTGCTGTGACGGCAGCAATGCAAGGGAAAATATCCAGTTTGTTTTCCATCTTCTCAAGGTTTGATAGGTATCACTGGGAAGGATGGAGCAGTTGATCAAACATGTCCTAGGTGCATACTGCAAGAGAGGCAGGGAGGTAGATCAGGAGGACTAGAGCATATCCTGCTTAAACATACATTGTACATTGGATGCAGCTGCGACTGCTTCCAGAGAGGTAAACAAACAGCATAATTCTCTGAAGACAAATATGGCTATGAATCTCAGGGATCCAGCCAGAGGTTCTGCAACACCTAATCAATGTTTCCTTCGATAGGGAAGCCCTCTTCGGCCCTCATATGGACACAATGCAGATAATGCCAAGGCCATAGGGCACTGCAGATGCATTGTGGCAAGTCGTTATTTTGGAATTAACAGACGAAAGGGAGTTAAAAAACTGCCAGACACCACACTCTTCTGTTTGCCCCGACGTGGGCAGGACAGCCATGTTACTCAGTGTTTCTCAAAATGGCCATCAGAGCAGATCTTCTAAAAGCATTAGATTCAACAGCTGCATACAGATACAGATCTCAAGAAAATGAACTTTAGAAATTGGCACTGGAGGGCCTAGATTTTGGGTACCTCAGTCTTCCCGGGGGAGTGAATGCTAATCATGTGAGAGGAACACTAGCCTACCACTCAAGCTTGTAAAGCAGCTAAGTGAAAGCGCCTTGTCCAATACTGCATAAGTTAACAAAAAAGCCTCTAAAAGCATTGGTGCAAGATATTATTTTTTCTATCCTGCACCTTCAGAAGGCGGATCGGCATACACATTCTTTAAACTATATTTAGCAGCATTAGCAGCTTTTCACACAGAGCAGACACCATTAATCTCTATTTAAAATTGCTGTCATCAAAGCATTCATGGATGGTATTAACAAGTAATTCCTCTTAGCATTCCACCATCCACTACATGGGATATGAGTGTTGTCTTAATTAGATGTATTGAACCCCCTTTTAAACCATTGCAATCTTGTGAAATGCTGCATCTCTCTTGGAAGATGACATTCTTAGTAGTAGCCTCTTCCTTATGGAGGGTTAGTGAGTTGCAAGCATTAACAGTTGATCCATATTTATGGAGATAGAGCCCTTGTTTTCTTCCAAAAGTGGTTTCACCTTTTCCCATTGATTTGGCAATCTTCTTTTCATACCCTGAGACTGTGACAGTAAGAACATTATTCACTTTGGATAGTAAAAGAGCTCTAATGTACTGCATCAATAGGACAAAAACCATTTGCAAAACAAAGAAACTTGTTGTTGCAGTCACTAAACCCCACTTGGAGAATCCCATTTCAAAGTTGGTGCTTGCGAGATGGATTGTATACTGCATCAGGATATGTTATGGAAAGGCAAACAGAGCTCTTTATCTGTGCCTAGTATTACATTATACTTAAATCAAGGGAGCTACAATGGCTTTCCTAGCTAACCTACTGCTAGCAGACATATGTAAAGTTGTAACATGGTCAGCACCATGCACATTGTAGGAGGCTGGCCTAGTTTGTAGTGGGTACCTAAGGTACTTACACCTTATACCAGGTCCAGTTATCCCTTATTAGTGAAATGTAGGTAGTGTCTAGAAGCCAGGCTGTCTAGAGGTAGCTGTAGCAGAGCAGCTTAGCCTGAACTAGGAGACATGTAAAGCTCCTGCAGTACCACTATGGACACACAGTACTTATACACAATAAAAAACAATACTCAGTGTTACCAAAAATTAAGGTACTTTTTTTTAGTGACACAAGGCCAAAAAATATCTTAGAGGTAAGTATTCTACACAATATAAACACTAGTAACCAAAATGAGTTAAGTAAACAGTTATAGCATAGTGCGAACAGTAGAAAATACAATAGATTGCAATGGGCCTAGGGGCAACACAAACCATATACTAAAATAGTGGAAAACGAATCACGAATTCCCCCCTAGGCAAGTGTAGTGTGTAGAGGGGCTCTGGGAGTGTAGAAAATACCAAAGGTAAGTAAAGTACCCCACCTGAGAGCCTAGAAAAGCAGGAGTAAAGTACAGCAAGTTTCCTCAGGACACACTACAAGTTATGATAAGAGATTTTGCAAGAACCAAGCAAGACTGCAAGCAACAAACAATGGATTCCTGGACCTGAAGACCTGTGGAGAGAGGAGACCAAGTCCAGAAGTCAAAGAAGTGTCCAGGAAGGACAGGTCCCCCTGCCAACCTGGAAGATGGTTCAAAAGTGGATTCTCCTGTAAGAAGAAAAGTACAGAAGAGCACCAGATAAGATGACTGCGGGTTCCTGCTTGGTGCAGGAGATGTCCCACATCGAGTTGTTGTAAGCAGGCTGTTTGTGTCGCTGGATTCCGCCAACAAGCCTTGGTTCAAGCAGGTACGCGGTTTGTGTCAAAAAGGAGCTGCCTGGACCCAGCAGGGTCCTGGGGGTCTCAACTCAGAATGAGGAGACAGATGGGGCTCTCAGCACTTCAGAAAGATCTCTGCTGACCATGCAGCACCCATCGGAGTCCCAGAACACTGGAGGGTCCCATGTCTCCGGAGAACAACTCAGCGAGTTAAGCGTCGCAGGATAGAGTGCTGGTGACCTGGGCTACTCTGTGCACGAAGGATTCTTGAAAGAAGTGCACAGGAGGCCAAGGCGCTGCACAACACATGGTGCACATGAGTACTGTCGCAGCACGGGGAGGCAAGCTCTTACCTCCGCCAAATTTGGACAGCTGGACCTTTGGACAGTCTGGGTCACTTCGGTCCACCACCTGTGTTCCAGGGAGCTCGTCGTTAGAAGCGGAGTCTCAGAGTACCGGTCGTCGTGGTGAAGGGTGCCTGCTGAAGCAGGGAAGTGACTTCGTCACTCCATGGGAGATTCCTTTGGTTCTTCTGGTGTAGGGAGAAGACTGGCAGTCCTCAGAGCGTGCACACCTTGGAAACTGTTGCAAAAGCTGGCTGGAGCAGAAGTTACAGGTCACAGGCGTGGTCCTGGATACTTTGTTGTAGTTACAGCGGTTTCTGGAGCAGTCTGCGGTTGATCCGACAGTCAGAAGCTGATGCAGAGGATTCGTGGAGGAGTCTTGCAAGCTGAATCTGAGGAAACACCCAGAGAATAGCCCGGAGAGGGGGATTGGCTACCTACCCAGGTATGCATCTATCAGGAGGGGTCTCTGACGTCACCTGCTGGCACTGGCCACTCAGAGGACTCCAGAGTGTCCCCACACCTTGGAATCCAAGATGGCTAACACCAGGGACACTCTGAAGGAGCTCTGGGCACCACCCCTGGGGTGGTGATGGACAGGGGAGTGGTCACTCCCCTTTCCTTTGTCCAGTTTCGTGCCAGAGCAGAGACTTGGGGTCCCTGAACCGGTGTAGACTGGCTTATGCAAGGAGGGCACCATCTGTGTCCTTCAAAGCATTCCAGAGGCTCTGGGAGGCTACCCCTCCCAAGCCTGTAACACCTATTTCCAAAGGGAGAGGGGGTCACAACCTCCTCCCAAAGGAAATGCATTGTTCTGCCTTCTCGGGATTGAGCTTCTCAGTCCCCAGGAGGGCAGAAACCTGCCTTTGAGGCGGCAGCAGCTGGGGCTGCAGTGGAACACTCAGAGAGCTGGTTTGGCAGTACTGGGGGTCTATGGTGGAGCCCCCAGGGTGCATGGGATTGGTCCTCCAATACCAGATTTGGAATGGGGGGGACAATTCCATGATCTTAGACACCTCACATGGCCATATCCGGAGTTACCATTGTGAAGCTACATATGTGTATTGACATATATGTAGTGCACATGTATAATGGTATCCCTGCACTCACAAGGTCCGGATAATTGGCCCTGGACCACGTGGAGGCACTTTTGCTAGTGCAAGGGTGCCCTCACACACAGTAACTTTGCACCTAGCCTTCAGTAAATGAAGGGTAGACATATAGGTGACTTATAAGTTACTTAAGTGCTGTGAAAAATGGCTGTGAAATAGTGTGTGCACTATTTCACTCAGGCTGCAGTGGCAGTCTTGATGAAAGGTTTGTATGAGCTCCTTATGGGTGGGAAAATAAATGCTGCAGCCCATAAGGATCTCCTGGAATCCCAATGCCCTGGGTACCTAGGTACCATATACTGCAGACTTATAAGGGGGCCCAGTGTGCCAATCAAAATTGGAATATGGAGTCACTAAAGTTTAGTGACAAATTTGGTGAGTAGAGAGAGCATAAGCACTGGAGTTCTGGTTAGCAGAACTTCAGTGACACAGTTAAGCATACTGTAACTGTAACAAAGTATCCAGGACCACGCCTGTGACCTGTACCTTCAGCTCCAGCCAGCTTTTGCAACAGTTTCAAAGGTGTGCACGCTCTGAGGACTGCCAGTCTTCACCCTGCACCAGAAGAACCAAAGGAATTTCCCGTGGAGTGGCACTTCCCTGCTTCAGCAGGCACCCTTCACCACGACGACCGGTACTTTGGGACTCCTCTCCTGACGATGAGCGTGCTCCCTGGAACACAGGTGGTGGACCGAAGTGACTCAGACTGTCCAAAGGTCCAACACACACATAGGTTACAAACTATGAGCACTGGGGTCCTGGCTAGCAGGATCCCAGTGAGACAGGCAAAACACACTGACAAACAGGCAGAAATTGGGGATAACATGCCAATAAAGATGTTACTTTCATACACACATTCACTAGGCATTACTTTGTGAACATTCAGGTCCAGCACAAGGCAAACGGTACTTAGAACTTTATTTCAAATATGTGCTTTGTTTACTTCTAAGCCTCTCCATTAATAAGATGGAATAGCTTTTTATACTGTGCAGAGCATAGGATCCACTGCAGCACATTTCTGTTGATTAATTATTTGTATTCATTTTACTGCATCAGGATAACTAAACAGTAGGTCACATTGATACCATCACAGATTCCCCCACATTAGTACACAGAGGGTGATAGCACAGTCTTCCCAGCTTTACCCACCATAAGATATTGCAATTCCTGCACAACAGAACAGTAGCTTATCAAAATGGTTTACATTCAAAGGGACAGAATCCCCTAGGTCTCCACTCATTCCCACATTCACAGCACAGCAGTCATCCTTTCTAGGGGTTGGTTCTGAGACACTACAGCCCACTCTGGACTCTTGGCATAGTCACTTGAATGCAGCATCTTTCATAGAGTCTCAACAGTTTTGTGCGTGTCCACTGAGGCTTCACTTGTCACCAGGAAGAACTGTAGAGGGCTCCATATGTTAATAGGCCTGGATCTAGAAGTAGTAGATTGTAGAGCAGCAAAGTCCACAGCTCTCTCATTACATACCACCATATCTCACAACCAGTTTGTTAACTGCAATGCGTGGCAGATCTTCGTTTGACGAGTAATAAGGCCTGGGTGATCAATCTTCTAGTACTGACAGGAAGTAGTTTCACATATTCAAGTAGTATAGTCAAAGCTTGTAGACTAATTCTATGGCTAGTCTCTTATGTTACGTGGTCAAAAACACTCTCCCAATATTTGTAGATTGCTCAAAATCGAGCCATGTGAGAAATACCTGCGTGTTCAGTCCGGCAGTGAGGGCAATGGTGGGTCTGTATTGTGTTGCTTTTCTGGTGTTTGGTAGGCACAGCAGACTCATTTTTAATGTCGTAATTTATGCCTGTGATGTTTATATACCATCTGCAGGCCTTCACTGAAGAGTAGCCCAATTCTTTTATGTTGGCCCTGTTTAGCAAGTCTAGACCTCTACGTTCTCCAGAAAGTGGCAACTGTGAGTCGTTTACTAACTGCATAGAAGGTGATTATAGAAAGGGCACACCAAGTCTCTCTCTAACACACACCCCATCCCAGCTGTGGGACATACCTCTTGAAGCCTTGTAGATTCACATGCCCCCCCCCCCACCTCCCTTGATGCAAGCTTATGCTTTAGATGTTTTTCTCAAATTATACAGTAATTCACAATGCACCTGTACACATTTACTATGCTGTTTTAATTTACTTACTCATCTCTTTGGTGGCGGGAAGTGTTTTGGGGATAGAGACACAATATGAGGTGGAATCTTGTTCCTGATGCATTGTGGGTTTCTGGGAGGAATTGCAGGATCACAATCTACTTGAAAGAAAAACTTGGGAACGTCTGCCCCGTTGATTAATGCTAGGGGTGCGCCAGTCATGTCCTTCTTTTAACTTGGGGGGGGGGGGAGGGGGTTGGTTGGTTGGTTTGAGGTGTCCCCAGCTGCCCAACAGTGGAGAACATCCTCTCGTCACACAATAATTATGCTGAAGTTACACAAGAATTTCATATATTTAGGAGTGGTCATCCACACACTGGGGGTGAGTGTTTGACAATGTTCAGCATTCCGTCCATCACTTGTTGTTTTTGCTTTGTCGCCCTAAGTGGGAAGGGTATGCCCAGATGTGGGTCCCGTGCTTCCCATGCCACTGGATTCAAGCTAGCCTGGCTGATGAGGGGTGAAACCCCGAAACCGGTCCCAGGATGCTTGTTTCCGGTCCAGTGAGGACCTGGCTTGGCAGTTCGGTCTGGACTGTTCCCATGAGGAACAGGGTCAAGACTGATTTGCATGTGGCTGGGTCTAAACTGGGGTGGCATGGTGAGCAAAAGAACGATGGATTAAACCCAGATCTATGACTGGGGGTGAGTGTTTGACAATGTTCAGCATTCCGTCCATCACTTGTTGTTTTTGCTTTGTCGCCCTAAGTGGGAAGGGTATGCCCAGACGTGGGTCCCGTGCTTCCCATGCCACTGGATTCAAGCTAGCCTGGCTGATGAGGGGTGAAACCCCGAAACTGGTCCCAGGATGCTTGTTTCCGGTCCAGTGAGGACCTGGCTTGGCAGTTCGGTCTGGACTGTTCCCATGAGGAACAGGGTCAAGACTGATTTGCATGTGGCTGGGTCTAAACTGGGGTGGCATGGTGAGCAAAAGAACGATGGATTAAACCCAGATCTATGACTGGGGATGAGTGTTTGACAATGTTCAGCATTCCGTCCATCACTTGTTGTTTTTGCTTTGTCGCCCTAAGTGGGAAGGGGTATGCCCAGACGTGGGTCCCGTGCTCCCCATGCCACTGGATTCAAGGTAGCCTGGCTGATGAGGGGTGAAACCCCGAAACCGGTCCCAGGATGCTTGTTTCCGGTCCAGTGAGGACCTGGCTTGGCAGTTCGGTCTGGACTGTTCCCATGAGGAACAGGGTCAAGACTGATTTGCATGTGGCTGGGTCTAAACTGGGGTGGCATGGTGAGCAAAAGAACAATGGATTAAACCCAGATCTATGACTGGGGGTGAGTGTTTGACAATGTTCAGCATTCCGTCCATCACTTGTTGTTTTTGCTTCATCCACACACATAACCAAAAATAGGAGTTTCCCACAATTTATTAACAGTACTTCAAAACCCCCTCCATGATGGACTGCAAATAGAGATAGGTCCAAAGGGTATGCAAGGAGGTTCTCAACCATGCATTTCCAAAATAGGGGTCAGATTTAGCCATTTGAGATATAGAATAGTGTATTTTGTGGAGAATCTTAACTTGGACCTGCCTGAATCTCGCTCTGATTGCCATTTTTCTCTTATGCACTGCAAGGTCTCCTTCATGTTCAGGTGATTCATTATGCCAAGATCTGTGCTCATTTTTCCTTAAGCTCACTCAGTGTGACAGGGGAATTTTTAATTAGATTTTTTTATGTATTGGTTATCATCTTTTTGTGCAGCGGCTCTGGTAGGAGTCTATTTTCTAGCGAGAAGCTATTCTCCAACTTGTTGTTACCCGGAATGTGTGCTGAATATCTAAGCTGGAGATACTGCCTCCGACAGTTGTTTAGTTCTTTAAGGTGTTCAAAATATGCCAACCCAGTTCGGTCCCAGATGTCTCACAGCCTGCTGATCCTAATGATGTCCAATTTGTTACAGCCTTTTAGTTGCTTAAACTCCTTGAGCAAGTCATTGTTGAGATACAAACACATTTGTTAGGGTGATGGCTGAATCCAGATTTGTAGCTTGCTATGCCTTTACCACTGTTTCGGTTCGATCAGGTAATTTGGTAATCCTCTTTTTATTATATTGAGTTGATGTGTAAACCCTGGAAGTTATTGCATGTCTGTCAAGCCTGAGTGAGGGTTCACTCTGATGGATACTTCTCTCTTTGTAAATATTCCCCCAGGTGTCTGACTGGATCCCGGAAACTAAAAAGCAGTACTCCTGTATGCCATTAAGTAGCGCCCCACCAACATCATTCCACTCTGGCAGTGATGAGCAAATGCTCCATGGAGGCATGCCGGTATCAAATCCTTTCTTTCTGCACCTCCAGAGAAGTCTTTTTTCACCAAAATTCGCCTTTTTTACCAGTGACCAAGAGAAATATGTCACCTTCCAAAATGACAGAGTTTAAATATTGTAAGAACTGTAGCAGAACCCCAAACGAAGGTATTCTTGGTCTGAGCATGACTCCAGGGTCTGCAATGACTGTGCCTAAATGAACCAGAAGACCTTACTGGTCAGCAAGGCAAAACTGTCGCCAAACATGAGAAGACTCTGTGTATTGACTGGTCAAAAGGAAGGTCCTGTTTTTGCTCCTGAAGGCGTACCTGAGGCGTGTCCTAATCACTGTCGAAGTTTTTGGGCAATGCAGAAAGAAGCACAAGAAGTCAAAGCAGCAATAGGCACCTTCTCGTCACTGTCTAACTCCAGACAGGGTGTCAGCTTGCCTCTCTGTCTCAATCCCAAACTCTTGAAAAACTGATTCTGAATTTGGTCCCAATGCAACCCCAATTTCCAGGTCTGTTGGCGACCTCATAGCAAATAGAGGCCTTTATGGAGGCCATTCTGGGTATATTTGGCACACTTTAGGTTCCTCCTGGCGTGCCTTCATGCCCAAAGGATCTGCTGAGGCCCCCAGTAGTCATACTGCTGGTGGGTCTGTCCTTTGCTCCATTTGTTCTCTTAAAACCTGCTTCGGGTTCTGCAACAGCTACATTGCCGATTTCAGTTCCAGCTCCACTCCTTGCACTGGTTCCTTTCACATCGATGCCAGTGCTGATGCCACTGCTGCTAGAAGAAGAGCTTCTATCTGTGGTGGCTTCCTACTCCGAAGTGGCTTTGTCTGAACCTTTACTGAGGTAGTGCCCTGATCCCCCTGAAGTGTAGCCTCTAGCCATTCATTCGGACTCTAATGCCTTAGCTTCAATACCCCACAGAGCTCATACTTTACTTCATGTCTTTAGCTCACACTCTAACAATAACAACTACAATGATGGTGACAGAGTCACTCCACAATCTGATGAGAACAATTGCTATGCCGATTACAGGACACCAATTGTCTGCACTCCTCCGCAGACTCCAGCCTTGTTTTGTCCTATGATCCTGCCACAGAGGGGAATGCATTTTTCGCTATGAAAGGAAATGAGTTCCGCCCATTTAGTCTACCAGGATTTTTTGCATTGGACTACTTTTTTTGTTACTTTTTACTGTGAGTGAGTCTCACTCATGGTAAATTCACAGTAATTGCACTAAGCATGTTTACCACCAGTGTCCATATTTTAAGACAAGGTCGTTGCTGCACAGCTATGGTAAGAGGCACTGAGCTGGTTAAACTGGTTAAACATGAACACGTGTGTACACAAGTGTACACGCAGTGTGTGTGAGACTGTTGTGTGCAGCCCAGTAATAGCGTACAAATAGCTTGGCAGAGAAGGGCTTCTGCAAGGATTGGTGCTAACCTGTGTTAGGCCTTATAGCATTAGAGGGCTTTCATAGTGCACTTTTGTAGGGCTATCTGGAAAATCTGTAATGTTTTCCCTTTATTATACATATAAGCACATTCTGCCCTAAAATACAGTTTTGCTCCACTTAAACATTCAGGGTCCAGCATGGTATCAAATTGTAATAAAACATGTACTCCAAATTTTAACTTGCAGTTCCCAAAAGGCTACATTCACATCTTATGGGGCTTCAGGAACTGTCATATTTAAATTACTTGGCTCGTAATCAGATTTCAGGCCTTTGTCCTCTCTGGGCCTTGTTAATTACTCTGCTCCCCAGCAGATGGAACAAATGCCTCCCCACACAAAAAGTATACTTGGGTAATCCTTTTTCGAGCTCCTAAAAGTCATACATCTGTACTGCTGCAAGGACATATATCTGCTGATGCACTTGTGTCTTTCTTTAAAAAGATATGTTCGGTGGCATGTGTAGCTGCAGATACACATGCTGTGCATAGTCCGCCGTCTGGTGTTGGGCTCGGAGTGTTACAAGTTGTTTTTCTTAGAAGAAGTCTTTTCGAGTCACGAGACAGAGGGACTCCTCCCACCTTGGTTCCATTGCGCATGGGCGTCGACTCCATCTTAGATTGTTTTCTTTCCGCCGTCGGGTTCGGACGTGTTCCTTTTCGCTCCGTGTTTCGGGTCGGAAAGTTAGTCAGAATCTCGGAAACTTCGTCGGTATTGTTTCGTTCGGTATCGGGGTAGTTAGAACCAATCGACACCGAATCTTGAAGAGCTTCGGGAGCCCTTCGGGGTAATTTCGAACATCCGTCGGGGCCTGGTCTGCCCGACCGCGTGCAACATCGAGACTGATGGAACGGACCCCGTTCCGATTCTGTCCTAAATGCCATAATAAGTATCCTTATACGGATCAACATTTGGTCTGTAACTTGTGCCTGTCCCCCGAGCACAAGGAGGATACGTGTGAAGCCTGTCGCGCGTTTCGGTCGAGGAAAACGCTCAGAGACCGAAGAGCCAGGAGGTTGCAGATGGCGTCCACGCCGACAGGACAACAGCGGTTCGAGGAGGAGGAAGAAGAATCTTTCTCCATCCACGAGTCGGATTCCGAAGAATTCGACGTCGAAGAGCAACCAACCGTGAGTAAGACGTCGAAACAAACATCACACGAAAAGACTGACAAAGCCCAGGGGATGCCACCGCCAACAGGCCATGGCTTAGCCCGGAAAGTAGGTGACCGTCCAACGGCACCAAAAAAGGGCGAGCTGCTGTCGAAGACATCCGACTCCGGTCGAGATATAGGCACGCAGCACTCTCGGGACCGAGAGAGTAACGCAGAAAAAAATCGGCACCGACACAGCGGCTCCGAAGTTGGTCGGCACCGAGAGGGCACGACGCCGAAAAGACAAAAGATCTTGTCGGAGCCGAAAAAATCAAAAGAAAAGGTTTCAGTGCCGAAACGCCCGGCAACCGAACCGAAAACTGGTTCCTACTCAGAGGAACAGGGGCTGTCCTCTCAACTAAAAAAACACAGATTTGAGGAGGAATTACAACCAATTCAGCCAGATCACACGCAAAAGCGGATCTTTATTCAAAAGGATACAGGGAAGATTGGCACTCTTCCCCCAATCAAAAGGGAGACAAGCAACCACAAGCGAAGGTGGTAAAGAAGGTAACTCCACCACCCTCTCCACCACCATCAACTCATGCATCACCGGCACAAACTCCACCATTAACACACTCACCAGCTCATACCACAATGAGCCAGGATGATCAGGATGCATGGGACCTCTACGACGCTCCAGTATCGGACAATAGCCCGGAGTCGTACCCAACTAAACCGTCACCACCTGAGGACAATACATCATATTCACAGGTGGTAGCTAGGGCAGCTGAATTCCATAATGTCTTGCTACATTCGGAGCCTATTGAGGATGACTTCCTCTTTAACACCCTGTCCTCCACCCATAGCCATTATCAAAGCCTTCCCATGCTTCCCGGAATGCTAAGGCACTCGAAACAAATATTTCAAGAGCCAGTTAAAAGCAGAGCCATAACTCCAAGGGTGGAGAAAAAGTACAAGGCTCCGCCCACAGACCCTGTCTTTCTTACATCACAACTGACACCAGACTCAGTTGTTGTGGGGGCAGCTCGTAAAAGAGCCAACTCGCATACATCAGGCGACGCACCGCCTCCGGACAAGGAGAGCCGCAAATTTGATGCAGCGGGAAAAAGGGTTGCAGCACAAGCGGCAAATCAGTGGCGCATCGCCAACTCGCAAGCACTCCTGGCGAGATACGACAGGGCTCATTGGGATGAGATGCAACATCTCATCGAACACCTCCCCAAGGAGTTCCAGAAACGAGCGCAACAGGTGGTGGAAGAGGGACAAAGTATCTCGAACAATCAGATACGGTCTTCCATGGATGCAGCTGATACAGCTGCAAGGACAATAAATACTTCAGTCACCATAAGAAGGCATGCGTGGCTGCGCACATCTTGGTTCAAACCCGAAATACAACAGGTTGTGCTCAATATGCCGTTTAACGAACAGCAATTGTTTGGGCCGGAGGTCGACACTGCAATTGAAAAATTAAAAAAGGACACCGATACAGCCAAAGCCATGGGCGCACTCTACTCCCCGCAGGGCAGAGGCACATTTGGCACATTTCGTAAAACAACTTTTAGGGGAGGGTTTCGAGGTCAACCCACAGAAACCAGCACCTCACAAACAAGACCACCAACCTACCAGGGACAATATCAAAGGGGAGGTTTTCGGGGACAATACAGAGGGGGCCAATTCCCAAGAAACAGGGGAAGATTTCAAGGTCCCAAAACCCCTCAAAATAAACAGTGACTCACAAGTCACACAACCCCTTCACACAACACCAGTGGGGGGAAGACTAAGCCAGTTCTACACATCTTGGGAGGAAATAACAACAGACACTTGGGTCTTAGCAATTATCCTACAGGGTTATTGCATAGAATTTCTCCAACTCCCTCCAAACGTCCCACCGAAAACACACAATATGTCAAAACAGCATATAGACCTTCTAGGACTAGAAGTTCAGGCATTGCTGCAAAAGGACGCAATAGAACTGGTACCACGTCATCAAAAGAACAAAGGAGTTTACTCACTGTACTTTCTAATACCAAAAAAAGACAAAACTCTAAGACCAATACTAGATCTCAGAACACTAAACACCTACATCAAATCAGACCACTTTCACATGGTCACATTACAAGACGTAATCCCACTGCTCAAACAGCAAGACTACATGACAACATTAGACTTAAAAGATGCGTATTTCCATATACCGATACATCCTTCGCACAGGAAATACCTAAGGTTCGTATTCAAAGGAATACATTACCAGTTCAAAGTGTTGCCATTCGGAATAACAACTGCGCCAAGAGTCTTTACAAAATGCCTGGCAGTAGTAGCTGCACATATCAGAAGGCAGCAAATACATGTGTTCCCATACCTAGACGATTAGTTAATCAAAACCAATACGCTAAAACGGTGTTCACAACACACAAAATATGTCATAGAAACCCTACACAACCTAGGTTTCTCAATCAACTACGCAAAGTCACACCTGCAGCCGTGTCAAACACAGCAATACTTAGGAGCAACAATCAACACAGCAAAAGGGATTGCTACTCCAAGTCCACAAAGAGTACAAACATTTCACAATGTAATACAAACCTTGTATCCAACACAAAGAGTATAAGTCAAAATAATACTGAAACTACTAGGCATGATGTCTTCATGCATAGCCATTGTCCCAAACGCAAGATTGCACATGCGGCCCTTACAACAGTGCCTAGCATCACAGTGGTCACAGGCACAGGGTCAACTTCTAGATCTGGTGTTGGTAGACCGCCAAACATACATCTCGCTTCTATGGTGGAACAGTACAAATTTAAACAAAGGGCGGCCTTTCCAAGACCCAGTGCCAACATACGTTATAACAACGGATGCTTCCATGACAGGGTGGGGAGCACACCTCAATCAACACAGCATCCAAGGACAATGGGACATACATCAAAGAAAGTTTCACATAAATCACTTAGAACTGTTAGCAGTATTTCTAGCATTGAAAGCATTCCAACCCATGATAACCCACAAATACATTCTTGTCAAAACAGGCAACATGACGACAATGTATTATTTGAACAAACAGGGGGGGGGACACTCGACACAGTTGTGTCTCCTAACACAAAAAATATGGCATTGGGCAATTCACAACCATATTCGCCTAATAGCACAATTTATTCCAGGGATCCAGAACCAACTAGCAGACAATCTCTCTCGGGATCACCAACAAATCCACGAATGGGAAATTCACCCCCAAATACTGAACACTTACTTTCAAATTTGGGGAACACCTCAAATAGATCTCTTTGCAACAAAAGAAAACGCAAAATGCCAAAACTTCGCATCCAGGTACCCACACAGGTACTCCCAAGGCAATGCTCTATGGATGAATTGGTCAGGGATATTTGGGTACGCTTTTCCCCCTCTCCTTCCATATCTAGTAAACAGATTGAGTCAAAACAAACTCAAACTCATACTAATAGCACCAACATGGGCAAGACAACCTTGGTATACAACACTACTAGACCTGTCAGTAGTACCTCATGTCAAACTGCCCAACAGACCAGATCTGTTAACACAACACAAACAACAGATCAGGCATCCAAACCCAGCATCGCTGAATCTAGCAATTTGGCTCCTGAAATCCTAGAATTTGGACACTTAGACCTCACACAAGAATGTATGGAGGTCATAAAACAAGCTAGAAAACCTTCCACTAGACACTGCTATGCAAGTAAATGGAAAAGATTTGTTTATTACTGCCATAATGAGCACATTCATCCATTGCATGCGTCTCCAAAAGATATAGTAGGATACTTACTACATTTGCAAAAATCCAATCTAGCTTTCTCTTCCATAAAGATACATCTCGCCGCAATATCTGCTTACCTGCAGATTACTCATTCAACTTCCCTGTTTAGAATACCTGTCATTAAAGCGTTTATGGAAGGCCTAAAGAGAATTATACCACCAAGAACACCACCTGTTCCTTCATGGAACCTCAACATTGTCTTAACAAGGCTCATGGGTCCACCTTTCGAACCCATGCATTCTTGTGAAATGCAATACTTAACGTGGAAAGTTGCATTTCTCATTGCCATCACATCTCTAAGAAGAGTAAATAAAATACAGGCGTTTACCATACAAGAACCATTTATTCAAATACACAAGAATAAAGTAGTTCTAAGAACAAATCCAAAATTCTTACCAAAGGTTATCTCACCATTCCACTTAAATCAAACAGTAGAATTACCAGTGTTCTTCCCACAGCCAGATTCAATAGCTGAAAGAGCACTACATACATTAGACATCAAAAGAGCACTAATGTACTACATTGACAGAACAAAAGTAATTAGAAAGACAAAACAACTATTTATTGCCTTTCAAAAACCTCATACAGGAAATCCAATTTCAAAACAAGGTATTGCCAGATGGATAGTTCGGTGCATCCAAACCTGCTATCTTAAAGCAAAGAGAGAGCTGCCTATTACACCAAAGACACACTCAACCAGAAAGAAAGGTGCTACTATGGCCTTTCTAGGAAATATTCCAATGAACAAAATATGTAAGGCAGCAACATGGTCTACGCCTCATACACTTACTAAACACTACTGTGTAGATGTGTTATCTGCACAACAAGCCACAGTAGGACAAGCCGTACTAAGAAATTTATTTCAAACTACTTCCACTCCTACAGGCTGAACCACCGCTTTTGGGGAGATAACTGCTTACTAGTCTATGCACAGCATGTGTATCTGCAGCTACACATGCCACCGAACGGAAAATGTCACTTACCCAGTGTACATCTGTTCGTGGCATTAGTCGCTGCAGATTCACATGCGCCCACCCGCCTCCCCGGGAGCCTGTAGCCGTTTGGAAGTATATCTTCAACATTTGTACATTTGTAAATATATTACTTTAACCTTCATTTGGTACATACGTATTCATTCCATTGCATGGGCACTATTACTAGCATACACAACTCCTACCTCACCCTCTGCGGGGAAAACAATCTAAGATGGAGTCGATGCCCATGCGCAATGGAACCAAGGTGGGAGGAGTCCCTCGGTCTCGTGACTCGAAAAGACTTCTTCGAAGAAAAACAACTTGTAACACTCCGAGCCCAACACCAGACGGCGGACTATGCACAGCATGTGAATCTGCAGCGACTAATGCCACGAACAGATGTACACTGGGTAAGTGACATTTTCCTTTCATGTTGCCTATTGTGGGTTTTCTCTGATTCACCCTCATTTTATTTTATAGATGTTGATATGCATCAAACATATTTCTCTAAAACAGAGAAGCTGTATCTGAAGTTGTGCAACAGTATAGCAAAACACTTTTTTCAAGTTTCAATGTTTTAAGTGTACTTTTTATTTTGAAAATCAAAAAAATTGTGTGCTTTCAGGCTTTTATTCATTATAAGGGAGAATTATTTGATTATTAGAATAGCCTCAAATTGTTAAGTTTTACAAACAATTGTTAAAATATTTGTACTGGTTCCACTGTCAGCTATGCATGTTGAGCCTACAGGTCACTGCATTTCCTTACAATGTAGGCTTCAATTGTTGAGGCGTTTCAAGCACCAGAACGCCATTGCTATTTGTGCACTTTACAAATTCATCAACAACAACAATAATGAATCATATATTCATATTTGAACCATTGGCACACATAACTAGAAACGTTGCTTTCGTGGCAGATAATCTTTCACAGATTGGTACTGTAAACCCTCAACCAAAGGGTTTGTGCTTCTGGAGACTGTACCTACTTGTCCATCGAACAAAGTGAACATAAATCCTTGCTGCTGTGCTTTGCTATCCCGATAAAGTCAAGTGCTACAATAGTGTACTTGGTTTCTAGTAATAAGGCAGTTTCAGGCCTATTGTAAGGACCCACTTCCTTCCCAACTAATAACACAATTCTGTACACTATGGTTATGCGATGAGCGGCAGAGGTCCTTACCTGCAGCTCCCTACAATAGAGATCAAAACAAACATTCTGACAGAGATTCTTCAGACTGCCCAGACACTATCGAACCTCTCTCACCATTTATCGGAGACGTAATGGATACCCTTGTGGGCACTTTGGGAAAGCCATGCTCTGGGCCCCCAGTTAACATCACTGAGCAATCCTACCTTGTTGATCCAACACCCTACCCCAGAGAGTCCGGTGGTCCAAGTGACCACAAGCAGAATCAACCATACGCCGCCTTCTGACTGTGAGCCTAAAAGCTGGAGACCTTTGGTAAGCATATATTCTCTTCTAGACTTCTCTGCCCTCAATCAAGCCAGCTGCCTCCTGGGCTGCTACAGTCATGCTTTATGGGATGTGCTGGTGTAATCCTGTCAGCAGTTCTGGAGGACCTATGGGTCTTCTTAGCTCAAACCGTACAGGATAGCTGAGATGCGGCACAGTTTATTAGGTTTGGCCTCAACACAACTGACTGCTTTGAATGGGCAATGGGCATGAGTTTGGTACTTCTGTGCCACCACTGAATGAGGTCTGCGTGCTTCTTTAGGAATGTCCCAGCACCTTTCATGGACATGCCATTTGATGGATTTTGCCTCTTTGGTGAGAAAGTGGACTCTGCTCTGGAACTCTTTCAGAAAAGTCGTGCCACAGAACATTCCCTGGGGCTGTCTGCTACTACCAGGCAATTTCCTCAGCAGTTTTCCCCTTTTGTGGCTAAGCCAGAGGTTTCCAGTTCAAGCAACGTCATACCCTGCTGCTGGCAAAACCGACATTTCAGCCATTTCGTAGCCGCGGCTGCAGCTCTCACAGCCAAAGTGCAGGGCATCAGGGACCCCTTGCAGCTTAGTCCCATCCCCTCTAGCAACCACAGCCGCAAAACTACGTTAGTGTGTCCTCTTCGACACACACCCACCTTGTAGGAGGCATGATCAAACATTTCTGTTAAGGGTGGTGAACCATTACTTCAGACGCATGGGTCCTCCAACTTGTCAAAAGGGGCTACGGCCTTCCATTTCTTAACCCTCTGCTGCATCTTCCACCCCCATCAGCATGACTAATGAAGGAACACATTTTGCAGCAGAAAATGCAGGCTCTACTGGCAAGAGGGGCCGAACTTGAAAGTAGGAAACTGGTGTTACTCCCACTACTTGGTGCGAAAGGACAGAAAACTTCATCCTGTTTTAAATCTATGACCTCCCCCCGCTTTCTTGTGGGAGGATATATTCAAGATGCTCATACTGGTTCAGGTTTTGTCCGTCCTGGATCTCCGAGATTGGATGATGGTGCTGGACCTGAAGGATGCATAGTTCTATATTTGCATCCTGCAGTCCCATTAACATTATCTGTGGTTCACAGTGGGCTAGGAGTATTTTTAGTTTGTGCTCCCTTTTAGCTTCACCATTGCCCCTTGGGCTTTTACGAAAGTGTTGGCAATGGTTGCAGCGCCCCTTTGGAGATTTGGTGTACCAATCATGTACCTCAACAACTGGCTGTTGAAGGTGGGCTTACCCAGGCCATTATTGACCATCTCCAGATGACGGTAAACCTCTTAACATTGTTGGGGTTCACTATCAGTGTGCTGAAGTCATACCTGACTCCTTTGCAGACTCTCCGGTTCATCTGAGCCATCTTGGGAATAACCCAGTTCTGTTGTTTCCCCCGAAGAGGAGAGGTATGATCCTGAAGTCATAACCTCTGTCCTTGCTCTTAGTGAGGATGCGTTGAGGCTTCTGGAATGACTGATCGTCTATCATGTTCGGCGCCAACACCAGGTGGCACATGGAGGCCCTGCAGTGGAACCTAAAGTCCCAGTTGGCACAGCACCAGGCAAACCTATTGTGTTCCATCCCAGTTTCTGAGGACACCGAAAAAGATTTGCAGAGCCTCAGGCTTAGACAGCAAGCAATAAATATTTCCTCAGTTACTACTGTTAGGGCTAACCTTGGCCAGATTTTAGATCACCTGCTAATTGCAGATCATTCACCACTGGAAGTGAGTTTGGCCTTTAAATATTTAAACCGATTAATTTAGCCCCATTTAAAATTCCAAAACCATCCAGCCGGGAGGATTGTGGGGCTGCTAATCAGATGTTGTGAGCTGTCCTAAATATCTGTCCTAGGGAGAGGAATCTAGTAGCCAGAGCTAGGCAACACTACAAAATAACTCTAAAAAACATAAGCTGGCCCTTAAGGAGGAAGCCTGGACGTGCCATATAAGTTAATTTACAGAAAAGGACAATAGAGGCTTTTGGGCTATTGTGAATGGGAAAAGGCAAACTGAATTCAAAAGTGTTGGTTTGGGGACTAACATCAATGCAGACATCTGGATTAATCACTTTAAAGGTATTTACTCTTTTGACAAATCCTTTTCCTTAGATATTCAGTAATAGTTCATATTAATTTCGAAAAGGTAATTACTGCTATTGCCATTAGTCCTTCTAGAAAGGCACCTAGCCCAGATGGAGTCCCAGTGGATTTCTATAAAGAGAACACTGCCTTGTGGGCCCCAATAATTACTAACATCTTGAATGCTGTGTCTTGTAAGATCCCTGCCTCCTGGCCTGTCCTAATATTCAAGATAGGCAATAGGCAGAACCCTTGCTGCCACAGACAGATTTCAGTTTTGGATTCAGTTGTTTAAGTGGTGGGCCATATCATCTTGCAAAGCATAGAGGCCTGGGTCCAACAGACTGGTGTCCATGGCAAGGTGTAATGTGGATTCAGAATGGGACTAGGGACTCTGGAACTGGGTCTGAACCTTAGCCTATTGGTTGGGAAATATTCTGTTGCCAAAAAGGGCCCCTTTACCTTGTATTTGTGGATTTAAGCAGTGCTTTTGACCGCATGAATCTCTCTGAATTATGGCTCATCATTACCGGGATGGGCATGCCCCAGACCTTGTTGGATTTTTTTTTATGAGCATTACACTGTGGGGTTTCAGCAATGATGAGGTATGGCACGGTTGGGGAGAGTAGATCCTCCTTTGCCCTGTTCCATGGTATTCACCAGGGGTGCATTTTGGCACCTATTTTGTTTCTTTTATATTAATAGTGTAAACTCATTCCTTACTGCAAATGGCAAAGATCTACCAGTGTCAGCTTTACTTTACGCTTATGATGCAGTCTTGCTCTCTTGAACATATACTGGATTACGGGCCCTAGTTGAGAACTTTGTAATTTTGTGGATAACCTGGATTTAGATACTAATACTCCCAAGACTCACTACATTGTGTACGGTCCGCGGAGCAGTTTAGCCTGGCCTGTCTTTATAAATGGTAATAATATCACCAGAGTTACGGAATTTTCTTATTTAGGAGTTACTTGGTTCCTGTGACAGTTTCCTGCCCTGTCTCTCTAACTGCTGTCTTCTTTTTAACCATGCCATTGGGGCCCTGTTTGATGTATCTTCTAAAATAGACAGCAAACCAGTATTGCCACTGTTGGAAATGTATATGTTGAAATGTCTGTCTGTGTTCACATATGGGGCTTCCTAGACTACACTTGTCTCCAGCGGGAAGAGAACAATTTTTGTAAATGCTTGTTATGTTTAGGCCCAGGCAGCCCCAGTATTTTCTGTATGAATAATTGGGCTTGGCCTACGTTACTGAGCTAGTGGGGATCACCCCATTCTTCACCTGGTTTTCTATATAGAGTAACCAGAAAGCAGCTTTCAATCATTAAGTTATAGTCCACTGCTTTGCATGTAATTTCGGCCTCAGGATCCCACGGCTTAATTGCATAAAGAAAACATTGGAAGCCCTGGGAAGTACAGACTTGTTTACTACACCTTGTGCTATCTCAAAAGACGAAACTGGTAAGATCAAGGAGCTATACCTGAGGTGGGCATCTGCTAGCAGAGAGGGCAGGGAGATCATGAAGCCCAATACGAGAGAGTTGTTTAACATTCAATCTGCTATAGGTGTTGAGCCATATCTTTCAAATGTAAACCACATTTGGAAAAGGGCATTTCTGATGTAATTTCGCTTAGGGACCATTAGATGTCATCTTTAGTTTTCCACAGGTCAATTTACGTCTAACTCCATCTTACTTTGCCCATGCGATGAATCCTCCCCTCAAACTTTGAATCATTTTTTTATTTTCTTGTAAATTGTACCAACTATTCAGACATAAATACCTGGTACCAATTCTTAAAACTTGTGGTTTTTGTCAGCGTAAGCCTGCACTTTATTTTCTCTGTATGTTGCCTATTCTGTGCTTTATTCTGTGGGAGCATTCTTAAAGAATGCCTTATGCTAGCGTAAGCCCATTGACTTCTAGCTCTCTTTCAAGTTTAAATGCCTATTTTACTGCATATGCACTGTATCGGAGCACTTCATTTTCTATTGGTTATACGTTTTGGTATAGCCACCTATGTGGAAGTTGGATGAATTGCAGAGCTGGCAGGATCTCTAAACATTTGAGCAAACAAAGTCAATTACTGACACCTTGCAGGTCATAAATGGCAGTTATGCCTGGGGGTGGCATAGGGTGTTTTCCAATAATGGGAAAAAACTCTGGCTCGAGTTCCCCCCTTCCTGCCCCCCACGTCCGCCTGGATCGTGCAGTGTCAGCGTTTTTTGGGCCCTAGCGTTCCCAAGAAGACACTTTCTCTGAAACACATTCCACCTAAAGTGGAGGTTGGAACTCCTATATGCCTCACTGCTTCCACCCCTATTGACTCTCATATTGGGGAAGACCAGGTCCAAGTCATCCTAGTGGCTCCATATTGGGCCAGGAAGGTGTGGTAATCAAGGCATGAGCATCTGTCCTCCAGTGAAGCTGCCGCATCAGGGCATACACTGTCACAGCAAAAGGGCAGAGTCCATGCTTGGAAATTAAGCGACAGCAGATAGTCTGTTTCGATCTTCCTCTCAAAGTTGTTGTTGTTATTCTGGCAGGCACGCGCCCATCTATGAAACTGGCGCTGGGACAAGATTGCAGATCTATCCGCTACATGCTGTCTGAAGTGTTGATTTATCAATGGCCCAGCAAGGACTTGGGTACTGTTAAAAGCTATTTGCCGGCTATTTTGTCTTTTTGAGTATGCTGAATCATCTTTCTTTGCTTAATTCACCTGTTGTAGTTTTTTACAGAATTACTGCATATGTTTCCACCACAGCCCTTAGTGATGCCACAGGGGGACTTGAATGTGGTCCTCACTTTTCTAATGGGCATCCCATTTGAGCTAGTGCTCTGCTGTCCTCTATGGCTCTTGACCCCGAAACATGTTATTTGTAGCATGTTTTGCCCACAGATACACATGCTGTGTACACTTTTGGCATCTAGTGTTGGACCCTACTTTACAAGGTGTTTTTCTCGTAGAATTGTTTGTTGTTGACATGACCTCGAGACACCTTCTCTTTAAGTGAATCCTCATGCTCAACCGCTCCATTGTTAGATTGATTTTTTCCGCCATCCGGTTTGGATAGGTAGTGCCGGAGTTCTGTGCAACTTTGACATCCTTGCGACTTCTAGCTGCAGAACGGAATCGATGAATATGACTAAACCTCGCATGGATCGTCAAATCGATACCCGGCGACTTCCTTTGGAACATTCATGGTCGTGTGTAAGGATTCCAAACAGCGTGAGGTGGAAGGACAGTTTGAACCCTCACCGCTACCTCTGGAACTTCTAGACAAGCCCATGACTACAAGATTCGGGCCGAGGATGAAGGCTAGTCGGAGGGCTGTGAGTACCCAGGGTGATCATACCCAAGCTTGCACCACGCAATTACCCCCAATGCCCAATCATCACCCCTTTTTTGCACCACAGTCTTCTCGTTGACACTGAGAGTGCTTATCGAAGCTAAGACAGGACAACAGTATCAATCCTAATAGTAATGAGGGCCTACAGGACAAAGTGGAGGGGACACGCTGCCCTTGAAGCCAAAGCAGCATCTGGTACCGACAAAGCTATCAATGCCTACATAGCCCTGGGTGCTGAACAAATGATCAATGCCATGTACTGCTTCGGTGCCGGCAAAGTCATATGAGTCGACTGTACAAAAGCGTCTACTCCACACGCATCCTCTGCATTGTTGCCTAAAAAACCATTACCACCAAAGACACTGATAGCAGTTGCTTCGGCTCCATAGGAGCGTCACAAACAAAAAGCGGCTTGTCACATCACAAAGCCCATAGCACAGGCCACCCTGAAGCAGAGAGCAATCTCAAGCCTCCAAGGACTGATGGACCGAAAAAGATTGCTGAAAGGCGGAACATTTATCAGAAAACCCAAGCCATAAAAGGATGAGGCAGGACATTGCTCTACCTCACCCTCCTCCAAAGAAAAAGACAAAGGACACAGGATTACTATTCCAATGCCACTGGACATTTCACCACAGTCCATCTCACTAGTTTCCACTCAGTTGACATTGACACAGGGAGCCTTACACAGTTCACTCATGACAATGACTTTTAGGGAGTGTCATTAGTAATACACTATGGATGAACTGGTCAGGGATATTTGCCTTCACTTTTCCGCCTCTCTCGCTCATTTCTTTTCTTGTAAGGAAACTCAGACAGACATCTCTCAAGATGATCATAGTAGGTCTTACTTGTGCTCGGCAAGCCTGCTACATGACACTTCTGGAATTGTAGCTAGTACGTCATGAGAGGCTTCCCAAAACTCTAGACCTTCTCACTCACAGTGGTGGTAGAGTCGGACATCATGACCCAAACAACTCAACCTTGCACTTTGGCTCCTGAAGTCATAAAATGTGGATACTTGCAGCTACCTCCAGACTGTATGTAGATTCTGAGAGAGGCAAGGCATCCAACAACTAGAGCCTGCTATGCAGCTAAATGGAAGAGGTTTGTCCATTACTGCATCGCTCTACACATAGATAGACTCTTGTGCTCCAAAAGTACAAAAAATAGCATGTTACCTGCTGCACGTACAAAAATCAAGGCTGGTATATGCTTCCTTATGGCTGCATCTTCTGCAGTTGCAGCATACCTGCAAAATCGAAAGCACCAGTCCCTTTTCAGCATACCGGTCATTAAAGCTTTAATGGAAGGGCTTAAAAGAATAATTCCTCCATGACCACCGCCGGTCCCATCATGGAATTTAAATGCAGTACTTACAAGACTAATGTTCATGCCTTTTGCATTCCTGTGCACTTTTCTTGACATGGAAGGTTGGTTTTGTAGTAGTTAACAAACCATTTAAAAAGGTTAGTGAGTTGCTGGCTCTCAAAACTTTCAGGTCTTCCACGACAAGGTACGGCTATGGACGAATCCAAAGCTATTCCCAAAAGTCATCATCCCCTTTTCACTTAAGCCAAACACTTTACATGTGTTTTTTTCCAAAACCAGAGACAGTTGCAGAAAGGGCACTTCTCACACGATGTTTAAAGGCATTAATGTATTACGTTGATAGGACTAAATTATTTAGGGAAACACAACAGTTATTTGCTTCTTTCTCCACTTTTAAAAAAGGAAATGCAATTTTGAAAGCAGGAATTGTGTGATAATAGTACATGCATACACCTTTGTTACATAAAAGCCAAATGTACATTACCATCAGTTTCACAAGCACATTCTACTAGAAAGAAAGGTGCTTCTTTGGCCTTTCTGGGGAACATTCCTTTCGCTGACATTTGTAAGGCAGCTACATGACTAATCCACATACTTTTACTGAATACTACTGTGGGAATGTGCAAGCAAGACAACAAGCTCTTATTGGTCAAACAGTGTTACATTTATTCCACACATCTTCACCAACTGATGCCTGAAGCCACCATGGGAGGAAAACTGCTTTACAGTTTAGGCAGAGCATGTGTATCTGCATCTAACACATACTACAAATGGAGTATGTTGCTTAACTTGTAAACATCTATTCGTAGAGTGTAGTACTGTAGATTCACATGCATCTTCCTGCCAAGTATTCTCTGGTGTCAGATTTCATGTATAAACCTGCTGTATCCAAATATGTATATATATTTTAGCCTTATACATATAATAATTTGTAATCCTTTATCTATCTTCACACACTTAATCCTCACTCAGTGAGATGGCGGGAAAAAAGTAAACAGTCTAACAATGGAGCCGTGGAGCATGTGCATTCACTCGACAAGGAAGAGTTTCAGCACCATGTCAGCAACAAAGACTTATTCGAGAAAAACACATTGTAAAGTCCGGGCCTAATTCAAGATGGCAGGAGTATGCATAGCATGTGAATCTGCAGAACTACTCACTAAAAATAGATGCTTACAAGGCAGAGAGCCCACTAGACATCACTGATTACTTTTACTTTCTTTTTATTTGTAGAGCTGGGGGCTGCCCAGCATGGGCATAGCCGTGCCTCCACACCTCACAAATAGGGAGGCAGATGAGTGTAATTGCAGCTGGGGCAATTACACCCATATGTATTCTGGGGGGAGAGGTGGGGGCAGAATGGCCACTAGATAAATACCAGGGATTAGGTTTTTTTTTTTTAACTGTAGAGGTGAGTGCTGCCCAGCATTGGCATGGCCATGCTGCCATCCCATAAAAAAAGGGAAACAGTCTTTCTGTCCCCCCCTTGGGGTAGATGGTGACATTTACACCCATCTGCCTCCTGATGGGAGTGTCAGAAAGCCAATTAGACATCAGAGATTATTTTGTTTTTGTTATTATAGGGGTGGTGGGTGCCCAACATGGGCAGGCCATTCCCCCACCACCCCCACTGGGGCAGATGGGGTTATTACCCCTGATCTGCCTCTTGGCTGGGGGAGGAATCCCACTGTATGGCAGCAGTATATATTTTTTATTAAAAAACAATGGTGGGACTCTGCCAGCCTAACATCAGGCTCCTCTGTCACCCCTAAAATGTAAACAGTGTTTCTGCTCCCCTGCGGCCATCTCATCCCAGTGGCAAGCAAGAGGACGTTTCATTCTTTTGGGTGTTGTTTTGACAAATGGGCCCAGAGAGTTTGGCTAATTCCCTGCATCGTCCCACTTCCAATGGTGAACAGCTGCACTTTTGGGGTTGGGTAGGCTGCCACCTGGAAAAGCCTACCAAACCCAGACAGTTCTGAGAACCAGATATCTGGGGAAGTCCAGGGTGGTGTGGTTTGCATGCATCCCACACCATTTTCTTACCCACAATGCTCTACAAACCTCCAATGTTGAATAAAAACACACATTTTTCACACATTTCTGTGATGGAAACGTTCGGAATCCACAGGAATCCACAAAATTCCTACCACCCAGCATTGCCCCACTTCTGCTGATATAAATGCTATGTCACTTGTGTGGTTGGGTCTAGTGCCAGCGACAGGAATGGAACCAACAGAGGTCAATAGGAGTGTCCCCATGCAAGGGCTCCCATTGTCCTTGGTTTGATCCGTTCCGGTCATTGGCATTAGGCCCAGCCACACAAGTGGCACAGCATTTTTATCGGCAGAAGTGGGGCAGTGATGGGTGGTAGGGATTGAGTGGATTCCTGTAGATTCGGGAAGTTGATCACAGAAATGTGAGTAAAATGTGTTGTTAAGTCAAAGAAGCTAACAAAAACAGTTGCAGCAAGCTCATAGACAACGCACCATCCCAGTAAGCACCTAGTAGTTAATAGGAACAAATAAACATCAATACTGCTATTGAGTCTCCATAAGCGTGCAACTTCACCAAGAGCCAAACAGGGCTAAGACAGCCCCACTGATAGACACTCAAAAGGCGGTGCACCGCAATGTAAACAAATACGTTGTATAAAGTAAAGGAGTCCAATGCTCTGGCAGTACAGATGAGCAATACTTCTTTAATAATTCTTTGCAAGTCCAAAGTGTTAATTTCACACAGTTCCATAGATAAGGCGTATTAGAACAAAGAATAAAACAGCCTTGTGTTCTTGCAATCCTGTAGGCAAATTGGATGGTACTATGAGTGAACAGCCCGTAGGCAAATTGGATGATTGCGTGGAAAAAATGTATGGACCCATGTTGCATTTTGGGCCATTTCCTGTTGTGGCCACTAGGCCTACCAACACAAGTGAGGTACAATTTTTATTGGGAGACTTAGAGGAACACAGAATAGTAGGACAAATGTTATTACCAATAGTATTTCTCTCCATTTGCACTTTCCAAATGTAAGACAGTGTGTAAGAAAGAAGTCATTTTGAGAAATACCCTCTATTCTCATGCCAATATGGGTACCCACGAATTCAGAGGTTACAAATAACCCCTGCTTCTAAACTCTATCGTATGCCCATTTCGGAAATACATAGGTTCCCTGTATCTTTATATTTTACCATATGAATTGCTCTATACCTGATACACAATGAAAAACCATTGCAAGGTACAGTTCACTTATTGACTCTGGGTACCTCGTGTTCGTAGAAAACCCTCAAACCCTATATATCCCCCCAACCAGAAGGGTCTAGCAGATGCAATGGTATACAGGTTTTATAAATCGGCCATCATGATGGGAAGTTACAAATGAAAACATTGTCACAAATGCCCGTTTTTTGCTACTAATTTTCAATGTTTTTAATTTCAACCCTTGATTTCTGTGGGTAAACCTTAAAGGAGCTACACAAATGACCTCTTGCTGACTTCTGCATTCTGTCTAGTTGTCAGAACTGTATAGTTTTCTGGGACCTACCATGGGTTTCACACCTGTTTACACCACAAACTGGAAGGAGGTTGAAAGCACAAAAACAGGAAAAATTGGTTATCTGCCAGTAAAATGCCAAAACTGTGTTTTAAAACTACAGGTTTTCTGAACCAAGTCTGCCTGTTTCTGAAAGTTGGTGATTTTAGCACCACAAAAGTTTCTTTGATGCTATTTGTAGGGAAAAAAAAACACACTTTGTTTTAAAACAATTATTCAAAATTTTTCCCATTTGGAAAAAAAAAAAAAAGAATTTGTGTTGGTGGCTTATGTGGACAAAATGTTATGGAGGCTTAAGTGCAAACTACCCTAAATTGCCCCAAAAAAGCTTAGCACAATGGGGGAAAGGCCTAGTTGCAAAGTGGTTAATGTAGCTTATTGCAGAATCCTTGAATTCAAAACAACCCTCACATAACATTATGGGGGTCATTACAACATTGGCGGTAAAAGGCGCTTACCGCCGTGCAGAAGACCGCCAATACACCGCCGCGGAATTCCGCCACAGCTATTATGACCCACATCTCCGAATCCACCGAAATACGGACACCCACAAAAGTCCGCCACACCAAAGGTCAGTGATAAACTGGCGGAAACAAAACCTCCACCTCCACGCCAACAGAAACACGGCCATGCTATTACAACCCACGAATCCACGCGGCGGTCTTTCAATCGCGGTATTCCATTGGCGGTACACATCGCCGCGCTCAAAATACACACACATCTCCAAAACACCGCCACATTCGACAATTCCAAATACACACACCTGATACACATACAAACACCACTCCCACACAATCAATACTATATAAAACACACACCCACATCACCCACAAACCTCTACGACCACAATTCACGACCGAATGCCAGAGAGACAGAGAGCACAGGAACTGAGAACCCCACCACACACAGGCACACAACACCATCACCCATACAACATTACACTCACAATACAATACACACCACTACACATCACCACACACATCACCACACACATCAACACTGACACCACCCCACACATCAACACTG
Organism: Pleurodeles waltl; assembly: GCF_031143425.1. NCBI lineage: Eukaryota > Metazoa > Chordata > Amphibia > Caudata > Salamandridae > Pleurodeles > Pleurodeles waltl. Next base: position 477,505,599 of record NC_090449.1, on the reverse strand, counting down.
ACACCACCCCACACATCACCCACACCACCCCATGTCACTCCAAAGACACCCCCGGTTTTCCGAGGAGGAGCTCCGGGTCATGGTGGAGGAAATCGTACGGGTAGAGCCACAGCTCTTTGGCTCACAGGTGCAGCACAATTCTATAGCCAGGAAGATGGAGCTATGGCGCAGAATAGTGGACAGGGTCAACGCTGTGGGACAGCATCCAAGAAATCGGGAGGACATCAGGAAGAGGTGGAACGACCTACGGGGGAAGGTGCGTTCAGCAGTCTCCAGGCACAACATTGCGGTTCAGCGGACTGGCGGCGGACCCCATCTTCCTCCCCCACAACTAACAACATGGGAGGAGCAAGTCTTGACCATCATGCATCCAGAGGGCCTCGGAGGAGTCGGTGGAGGAATGGATACTGGTAAGTCAAATCTTAACTATCATATCCCCCACCCTACCTGCATGCTATCACACCCCCCCACCCTCACCCCCTCCCCTATCACTCAAACTCCTCACTAATGTACCAATAACACAAGCCACCCATCTCAACACCAAGCCCTGCATGACACAACTAAGCATGGTCACCCCTCACTAAAGCATGCTCACTGCACATACCTATAACAACCTCCTAACCATCACCACACAAGCCCCCTCACAGGAATGCTTGCACTGGTGTACACGGTGAGCCACCCATTGCACACCATGACACACACACATGCAATAATCATGCTCTTATGCCCCTGCAGGATCACGAAGGACCGTCACCACACCGTAGGGTCCAGACAACTGCACTCCACCCACAGAAGAGGCCCACAGTGACGATAGCAGCTCTGCCCTACTGGATCCTGATGACCAGCCCGGACCATCGTGGGCCTCGGGACAGTCGGTTCCCCTCGCACAGGCACAGCCCAACACTGACCTTCCACCCTCTGGTAACACCAGCACAGCACCCACCCAGTGGGCCCATACCTCCGTACCCAGGACAGGTCAATCAGCGGTGTGTTCACCACTACAGGGAACCCAGGATAACCCACCACCCCAACAACAACAGGGACCTGGGGGCAGTGGTAGTGGGCACACAGTCCAGGGGACGGAGGCACAGGAACACAGGGGAACTGGGAGGGCTGCTGTGCGACAGGGGGCGGACAGGCCAAGGGAACCCACTCTCCATGAGGCCCTATCCTCCATCATGGGAGCATACCACCACTCCCAGGAGACGATGGCGACGGTCCTGGACAAGTTTCAGGATACCCAGCGCCTGCAGGAGGAGCAGTATTTGGGCTTCAGGGAGGAGCTCAGGACCATCAGCTCCGCCCTGGGCACCATCGTAGGGGTGCTGAAGGACATACAGCACACCATGAGGGACACCGTGGCACACCAAGGGGCCCCTGATACTAGCCTGGACGATGAACTGCCCACCACCTCCACCGGCGCTAGTGGACAGGAGGCACCGCCACAGGACCACCACACCAGCACCTCACCCCCTGCAGACAGACAACCACCACGCAAGCGGGCCCTGAGATCCAGGAACAGGACAGAGCAAGATGACAAGACCCCCACCAGGAAATGAGACCACCCTGATTGTCCTCCCACTGTCCCACTTTGTTACCCTGTCCATACTTTAACTGCCCCAGCTCCACTTCCTATGCCCATATGGGCAGTGCACCTGTGTGACCAATGGACTGGACTCTGCCATGGACATTCCTCCACCGTCCCCCATCACCAAATTACAACCCCCCTCCATTTTTGAGCACTTAAATAAACACCCTTGAACCACAAAACAATCTGGATTCAGTCTGTGATGTAGTAAATATGTATTATCAATGACAGTGTCATAATGCGTTTCCTATTGTAAAGCCAACATACCGATGTCACACATCACAAGTCCTTGAAGGATGCAAGCAGATGACACACGTTGGTAACCACACCTGTGAAACCGTAATGGAAAGGTACAACTCAGTTGCCAAATACTGCTATGAAATGACAGACAGGATAGAGGTAGACATGTGAAAGTCAAAGTGATGGTAAAAATGCCAATGTTCTCACCTGTGTGTCACTGGAAATATTGCTGTATGACTGACTCCCTGTTGTCGATGTCTTCATCCTCAGCTTCCTCCTCATCACTGTCCACAGGCTCCACAGCTGCCACAACACCGTCATCTTGACCATCCTCCTGCAGAAAAGGCACCTGGCGTCGCAAAGCAAGATTGTGAAGCATCGAGCAGGCGATGATGATCTTGTACATCTTCTTCGGTGAGTAGAATAGGGAACCACCTGTCATATGGAGGCACCTGAACCTGGCCTTCAGGAGGCTGAAGGTGCGTTCGATCACCCTCCTAGTCCGCCCATGGGCCTCATTCTAGCGTTCCTCTGCCCTGGTCCTGGGATTCCTCACTGGGGTCAATAGCCAGGACAAGTTGGGGTAACCAGAGTCCCCTAATAGCCACACACAGTGCCTCTGGAGTTGACCCATCATATAAGGGATGCTGCTATTCCGCAGGATGTAGGCATCATGCACTGAGCCAGGGAACATAGCATTTACCTGGGAGATGTACTGGTCTGCCAAACATACCATCTGTACATTCATGGAATGATAACTCTTCAGGTTCCTGTACACCTGTTCACTCCTGTGGGGGGGGACCAGAGCTACATGGGTCCCATCAATAGCACCTATGATGTTTGGGATATACCCAAGGGCATAGAAGTCACCTTTCACTGTAGCCAAATCCTCCACCTCAGGGAAAACGATGTATCTCCTTACGTGTTTCAGCAGGGCAGACAACACTCTGGACAACACGTTGGAAAACATAGGCTGGGACATCCCTGATGCCATGGCCACTGTTGTCTGAAAAGACCCACTTGCCAGGAAATGGAGCACTGAGAGCACCTGCACGTCAGGGGGGATTCCAGTGGGATGGCGGATTGGTGACATCAGGTCTGGCTCCAACTGGGTACATAGTTCCTGGATAGTGGCACGGTCAAACCTGTAGGTGACGAGTAAATGTCGCTCCTCCATTGTCAACAGGTCCACCAGCGGTCGGTACACCGGAGGATTCCGCCATCTTCTTAAATGTCCCAGCTGACGGTGCCTAGGAAGGACAACAGCGACCACAGAGTCAACAAATTCCCAGGTATGTACCCACAGATGCACAGAACACGACACCAAACACAAAACCCTTCCTGTATGTGTGGTGAGTGTAGGCCTAGCTATGTGTGACGCAGTAGTAAATGAAGCCATGTGGGCCCCTGAAATGGCGGCTGCCTGACCTCTAAACTGGGACAATGGGAATGTGAGGTCACTGCGCTGGCATTGTACCCCGTCGCGGTAGGCGGTCGTAGACCGCGGCGCAATGCTGCATTGGTTAACATTGGACCCTATAGGTCCCAGGAGCCAATGACGAGGTGCGCCGGCGGTGATGATACACACCGCCGCGGACGTCACCGCCGCGGACGTGACTGCCATTTTCTATCTGTTCAATCACTCACTCGATAACTGATCTTCGACAGGAGAGGACCTACACTGCAAGTGCTGCTGTGACCTCGGTCTGGAAGATACAATGGCTGCTGCGTCTGGGGAAAGGGCCCCTGCCTTCACTGCTCAGGAGTTGGAGAAGCTAGTAGACGGGGTCCTCCCCAGTACACGCTACTCTACGGTCCTCCAGACCAACAGGTAAGTACACAGGGAGCACGTTGTATGGGCTAGGACTGGGTGGAGAGGGCTGGTTGTAAGGGGGAAGGGGGCAGAGTTCAGGGAACATGAAGGACTGTGAATGCATGTGCCACATGACAAGGGTAGGGATGGGGGCCACTCACGTCGACGGTGCAGTTGGTAATGACTTCTCTTCTTCCCTTGTGCATGTCATGTAGGTCAGCACCCACCAGAAGAAGGACATTTGGCGTGCCATCGCCAAGGAAGCCCGGACCCTGGGGGTCCACCAGAGACGGGGCACCCACTGCCGTAAGAGATGGGAGGTCATTCGCCGCTGGAGCAAGAAGAAGGCGGAGGCTCAGCTGGGGATGGCCTCCCAACGTGGGAGGGGTGCCCGTCGCACCATGACCCCCCTGATGTTCCGGATCCTGGCGGTGGCCTACCCGGAGTTGGATGGGCGCTTGAGGCCATCACAGCAGACTCAAGGGGGTGAGTACAACCTCTTTCTGGGTACGTAGCGCGCAGTTGAGGGGTCTGGGTGGGGGAGGAGAGCTGTGGGTGTACCTAGGCCAGGCAGAAATACGTAGGCTAGGCCCCTCCGTAATGCAGGGCATCTGGCACTCCACCACACCTCAGTAGTGGGCCAAGTACAGGTATAGATGCCCCTGTGGCATCCATGTGTGCAGATGTCCACCATAGGCATGTAGGCCATATCCCAGGAACTGCATCTGTAGAGCCCAAGAGCGCAGCGTAGTGCAGGGGGCTGCTGTGTCTATTTTCTGCCAACGGTAAGCCATGCACTCAACCTGTCTTTCTTCTGTCGTCCCCTCCCCCTTTTTCGGCTCTCCCTGTTCTTTTGTGCATCAGCATCATCAGGCGGAGGTACAGTGGCACCGGGGCACAAGGGAGCTGCATCCCACATGGCCATGGAGGGCCACACCACGGACTCAGAATGCACCAGTGGGACGGAGGGCGAGGGGAGCTTCACGTCGGTCACCGGATCACCAACCAGCGACACGGACTCGTCCGCCGATGGGAGCTCCCTTGTGGTGGCGGCACCATCTGTGCCCCCCACTTCTACAGGTACAGCTGCCACCTCCCCTACCAGCACCGCCCTCCCAGCAGCCCCTCAGCGTTCGCCCCGTGCCCGCTCACCCAGGAGGGTGAGCATCACCTTCGCCCCAGGCACCTCAGCCCCTGCCCCAGTCACCCCTGCTGCCCTCAGTGAGGAGGCCATTGACCTCCTCAGGTCACTCACTATTGGGCAGTCTACCATTGTGAATGCCATCCAGGGTGTAGAAAGGGAATTGCAACACACTAATGCATTCCTGGAGGGCATTCATTCTGGTCAGGCTGCCCATCATCGAACCCTGCAATCTCTCGCCTCAGCACTGATGGCAGCCATTGTCCCTGTCTCTAGCCTCCAACTTCCTCCACCCAGACCCAATCCCCTGTACCCCAGCCTGTCCCAAGCACACCATCAGACAAGCATGCATACACCTCAACACCCAAAGAAAGCTCAGGCAAACATAGGCACCACACAACCCACAGGCACTCACACAAGCAACACCCACCTGCAGACACAGCAACATCCACTGCCTCCACTGTGTCCCCCTCGTCGTCGTCTCCCTCCTCCCTCCCAGTATCGTCTACACTCTCACCTGCATGCACTATATCTACAGGCACTAGGACTCGCACCAGAACACCCAGCACCACACCCCGCTCCCATTTACACGTCCCCTGTGTCCTCTCCCAGTGTGTCTGTGACGCCCCCTCCCAAAGTACACAAACGGAGGCACCCACACACCCAACATCCATCCACCTCACGACAGCCTCCAGTACCTGCACCCAAAACACCTAAAGTGACACCTCTTACAACCACCTCCACTCCCAGACCCCCTCCACTACCCATCCCAGTGTTCGTCAGAAACTGTCCCTCTGCAATGTTGACCTCTTTGCCCCCACACCCACCCCTCCAATTCATCAGTCCTGTCGTAGCGCCTCAGCCAAAAAGCCTCCAGTACCAGTGGTGCGTGTTACAGGTGTGTGTAGTGCACCGGCCACCAGGACAGGCAGTGTGACACGGAGCCAAGGCACTGCCAGTCCACCCCCTGTAAAGAATCTGAAGTTAGAAAGTGGCCGACGGGACCAGGTGAAGACTCCTGGAGGCAAGACTACTCACAGGGGTCCCAGGGGGATTGCAGAGTCAGCTGTGACTCCTCCAAAGGTGGGGAAAGGCCCGAAGAAGTCTGCACAGCCTGGTGTGAGCAGCAAGGTGGAGAAGGGCGGCATCCTTCCCGGCGGCCGGGACACCACTGCCATCACCGTCGTCACTGGTCAGGAGACCACCGCCATAGTCAGTGCCCAGGAGGGCACAAGTATCGTCACTGGTCAGGAGACCACCGCCGGAGTCATTGCCCAGGAAGGCACAAGTATCGTCACTGGTCAGGAGACCACCGCCGGAGTCATTGCCCAGGAGGGCACAAGTATCGTCACTGGTCAGGAGGCCACCGCCGGAGTCAGTGCCCAGGAGGGCACAACTATCGTCACTGGTCAGGAGGCCACCGCCGGAGTCATTGCCCAGGAGGGCACAACTATCGTCACTGGTCAGGAGGCCACCGCCGGAGTCAGTGCCCAGGAGGGCACAATTATCGTCACTGGTCAGGAGACCACCGCCGGAGTCATTGCCCAGGAGGGCACAAGTATCGTCACTGGTCAGGAGACCACCGCCGGAGTCATTGCCCAGGAGGGCACAAGTATCGTCACTGGTCAGGAGACCACCGCCGGAGTCAGTGCCCAGGAGGGCACAAGTATCGTCACTGGTCAGGAGACCACCGCCGGAGTCATTGCCCAGGAGGGCACAAGTATCGTCACTGGTCAGGAGACCACCACCGGAGTCAGTGCCCAGGAGGGCTCCGGCACCCACAGCCCCGCTGGGCAATGAGGGACCGTCAGGCCACACACCAATGCACAGGTCAGAGACCGCCATGGCAAAGCACCGCTGAACAGGGCAGAGACCGCCATGGCAAAGCACCGCTGAACAGGGCAGAGACCTCCATGGCAAAGCAGAGCTGAACAGGCCAGAGAACCGCTGCAGCAGGGAAAGACCGCCACATCAAGCATCGTTATCCCATGTGCAGCTGGGACAGTGACGGGACAGGAACTGTCACAGGGAGCCTAATCCAGTCTAGGCACCAGTCCCCCTCCAGAACCAGTGGCGAGATCCATCCACTACCTCTGTCCTTCACAGGATGAAGCACTCTGGGCACCAGTCCCCCTCCAGAACCAGTGGAGACTGTTATCCACTTGAGAGACTGTGGATTTGCACTCCCCAGGATATGGCAGTGGGCAACCCACCCACTGTAGAGACTTGTGAGACTGTGGCTTTGCACTCCCCAGGAGATGGCAGTGGGAAACCCACCCACTGTAGAGACTTGTGAGACTGTGGCTTTGCACTCCCCAGGAGATGGCAGTGGGCAACCCACCCACTGTAGAGACTTGTGAGACTGTGGCTTTGCACTCCCCAGGAGATGGCAGTGGGCAACCCACCCATTGTAGAGACTTGTGAGACTGTGGCTTTGCACTCCCCAGGAGATGGCAGTGGGCAACCCACCCACTGTAGAGACTTGTGAGACTGTGGCTTTGCACTCCCCAGGAGATGGCAGTGGGCAACCCACCCACTGTAGAGACTTGTGAGACTGTGGCTTTGCACTCCCCAGGATATGGCAGTGGGCAACCCACCCACTGTAGAGACTTGTGAGACTGTGGCTTTGCACTCCCCAGGATACATCAGTGGGCATGGAGCCCCGTCGTGGATGTGGCGTGGTGCTGTAATCCGGCTGAGGTGCCCCCCCCTTCCCTTCCCCCTGAGGTGCCTGTTGTATTTCTCTCTGATGCCCCGGCAGTGTTCTCTCCGTTTGTGGACAGGTATCTTGTGTGGGCCTTGCTCATGCAAATTTGGCCCAGTGGTGCACAGACATTGAGATGTGCATATCTGCACTACTTCTCGTAATGTATATACTTTTGAATGAGTTTATATATATCTGTATATATTGGCTTACTGTATTTTGATACATTACAATGTTTGAACTGATTTCGTTTTGTCTTAGCATTCTTCCGGGGGGGGGGGGGGATAGTGGGTTGTTACTGAGATGTTTGGAAATGCATTGGTGTGTGTGTTGTAATGTGCGAGGGTGGGGGTGGGGGTGTTGCGTGTGTGTCCCCCTGACTTTTGCCTCCCCTATGTCGTAGGTGCAGTACTCACCATTGTCTTCGCCGCCGCCGGTGCTGGTCTTCGTAGATGAGTAGAAAGACAAGGGCAGGTAGGATTTGTAATTCGGGCTCTATGGTGTCCTCCTTCCTCGTGAGATGTGTTAAGGTGAGCGTTTTCCCATTGCAAAAGCTGTTTCCGCCGTGTTTTTATCCACGGTGTATCCGCCCCGGAAAAGGTGGGAGATTGGCGGGTTGTGATACTGTGGGCGGTACATTGTCTTCCGCCTGTCTGTTGGCAGTGACCGCCACGCTACTTGTCTGTACCGCCGTGGCGGTCGGAGTGTTAAAGTGGCTGTCTATGTTGGTGGTTTCCACCACGGTCATAATTCCCTTTTTTTGTCCGGCGGCCTGTTTGCGGTATTACCGCACCTTTAACACCGTCCGCCAGGGTTGTAATGACCACCCAAATTTGGTCTCTTTTGCAACTAATGCAAACAAGACTATGTAGCCCATACTAAACAATTTTTATTTTTGATCCTACTTAGGGTGTAACATTTTGAGTTGATTAAGCTGAAGGTTTGATTGAGGTTTCCTAGGGTGTGTGAGGATTGTAGCATGCTGCCTCTTTATATGATAAATCAAAATAAAATATATCGTGCAGAGTCCAGTGGTTCCCTTACCAGTGGACAGGGGCTTGCTGTAGCAATCCCAAGATGCTCTTTTCAGGGGTAGTGTGGTCGAGCAGCCTTAGGCTTATGAGAGAGGAGTGTTTGACATCCGAAAATACACACAGTCAATAATCTCCTGGATTTAAGGTAAGTATTGGGCAAGGGTTGGGACCATACGAACAGGTCACACCGGGTGGTACTGGGGCGGCCGGTTGCAAAGCTGTAGTAATTTGTCGGGTGCCCAATGTTAGTCAATGGGGATCGATCCATTTGAAAAGAAGCTGCAGGTTTGGGCAGGGAGTCCAGTTGAGGAGAACCAACAGGTGAGTTTAAGTCTTGAGAAGCACAGGGAGGTGGGGAGTTCCTGGGCAGGCTCCCAGGCTTTTGGAGTCACAGCAGCTTGCAGGACAAGTCGATTTTGGCTCAAATCAGCAGGAACAATAGACAGGCCTGCAGAGCTGGGGCCAAGTCAGGTGCTTCTTCCTCATTCTTTGCTTTTGCGGCTCGGTTGTCCTTCTTTGTAGATCAGCAGGAAGCAGGTTTCCTGGTGCCATGGACTCCCCTAAATACTGAATTTTGGGGATTTTGGGGAGTGTAGGATAGTAGCCAATAGACTCCTTACCCCTTTGCTCACTACAAACCCTATATGACCACTTCCTGTGTAAATTGGCCGTAACCCTGTCCCTGAGTTCATAATTTTGCCAACACCAAGATAGCAGATTTTGAAATGTTGTGTCCACATCACGCAGCTCACCTTAGGGGTGGGACTGACCTGAGGAGTGGGCACATCTCCCTGAATATTAAATCTCCTGCCTGTCTGGATGCCAAACAGACCCTGGGGTAGGGGGTTGGCATCTCTCTTTTGGTTGAAGCCAGATCTGCATACCAAGGGTGGTAGCATTCTTTGAGCCCCCTCCCTTGGAATGCAGATTTGCAGGTCATCTTGTTTGGTGGGGTTTATAAACACGTCTCCTGGAGCAGGCTTTGTTTCGGACTGCCCGTGAGCAAAGGCTGTCAGCCTTGGGGGTCAGAAGTATGTCTGCTGGTGGCATGCCGGCTAAAACTAGTCAGTCCACGCACTGGTAGTTGGTAGGTTTTCAGGGGGCGCCTCTAAGATGCCCGCTGGGTGCATGTATTAATAAATCCATCACTGGCATCAGTAAGGGTTTATTAATACAAGATGTTTGATACCAAACATCCCTATTTTCAGTGAAGTCATCAAGTAGCTGGGTAACCCTTATTGACCAGTGCCCAGCACAAGGACTTAAAATGGTTTCCCTGTTTACTCACTATGTGTAAGAATCGACAAAGACATAGCAGGGTCATATCTGCTCTTGCAGGTATGGCCTCTTGTTAGAAATGGGGTTTCTGGTTGGCTAGGGTATGCACCTCAGCCAGGCAGAACTTACCCACTCTAGTCAGGGCAAGGGAGTTACACGTCCAAGATAACCCCTGCTCACCCCCTTGGTAGCTTGGCACGAGCAGTCAGGCTTAACCCGGAGGCAATGCGTAAAGCGTTTGCACAACACACACACACGTGACGCAACATCCCCACCACAAAGGAAACACAACACCAGATTATATGAAAATATACTGTATTGTACACAACGTAATTATTAGACCAACATCACATAACAGTACTATCCTACTACCTTAGCAGTTGTCAGAACGTTACACATTAGTTACCCTGCAAACTAGCAGTAGTCACACATAACACACAGGTTACTCAGTATTCTGCAACATAAGCAGTAGTCAGGAAACACGTTATCACTTTAGAACACTTGTCATAAGAATATCATAAAACGCCCATAGTAGGAACATTAGAAAATCTATGGCAAGTTAAACAAACATATTAGCACGTCATGTCCATAAAAGGAACAGGTGCACACATATGTCAAAGCATCAGGGAACAGGTAGGCAATACATCATAATGAATAAAGTCTGTCGAAAGAACTTTAAATTATCAGCATATTGGTCCATGTTAGACAGTACCTGTTTTGATGAAGCAGGCACCCTCCGTGCCTGAAGAAAAAGAAGAAAGGGGGCCCCAGCGCTCCTCTGCGCAAAATGGGGGCCCCTGACAATGTGGGGAGCGAGGAGGGTAGCACACACCTCCCCTTAACGAAAAACGGGCCCCTCGGGGACCGTAAACGCTGGGGGCCCCCCCAGGCCTCCACCGGCCCTCTCGAGGGGGGCACCCCGGTCAGGGAAACCTTTGAGGTGGGGAGGGGGGCGCCACGCACCCCCTCCGGTTGAGAAACGGGCCCCTCCGGGGACCCGCAAACTCCTGGGGTCTCCCGGGGCCTCCGTCAGCCCCTTCACCAAGGGAGACCCCTTTATTGAAAAGCTGGCCCTCGCAGGGGCCCCGAGGGACCTGGGGCTGCAGCGAGCCTCCGATGAGGCTGCTGCCCGTTCCCCCTGGCCACCGAAGCCTTCCGAGGCTTCTCCCGGCGGGAGAGAGGCGTCCTCCTCTCCTCCCGCCACCTCTATGGCTCTCCGGCCCAAGGCAGGGCCTTCCGGTGCCCCGGGGGGACTCCCAAGAGTAGTCCTCGCCCCGGGGGCACCAACAGGAGCACGCTTGCTCCTTATAATAAAACAGAGGTTTCCTTCGTGCCCTGGGGGCACAGTGCTGAGCGCGGACCTCGCGCTCAGGGCTATTTTCCGAACCCGGCTGCGGCGGTGATTTTAATCGAGCGCTTTTCACAGCGCGACGACAATTAGGCGGCCTGGGCTGCGGCGGTGATTCTACACCACAACAAAAGCGCTGGGGAGGGCGCAAAGGTCTTCCCTTAAGCCTGGGTTGCGGCGGTGATTTTGCCCAACAACAAAAGCGCTTTAGGGAGGCGCCAAGGTCCTCTTTTACGCCCGGGTTGCGGCGGTGATCTTCTGCAGCATTTATCCACCAGAGCGCTTTTCCCCCAAGCGCTAAGGCAATATCATTGGAAGATCGGTGCAGGGTTCAGGGGCCACAGCACCCTGCCCCTGGGAACAATAAGCAAGGAGAAGGTACAGGGCTGGTGGGCCCAGCTACAGGCCAGCACAAGGGGTGCAGATGGTGGCAGTTCCTCCTAGGGACCAGGCAGGTCACAGGTCAGCACAGCAGCAGCAGTCCATGGCGGTTTCCTGGTGAGTCCATTCATCAGCGTCCTGTGTCCAGTTTCAAGTTCCAAGAATGTTCAAATTGTGGGGAAAATTCCCCTGTAATTATAGTCCTTTTTTACAGTGTTTTACAATGACAGGGAGAGGAGGTTCCAGCCAGTTACAACTGGTTCTGGGAGTGCCCCCTCTCTCCTTTCAACACAGGCTCCAAACATCAGTGGGGGGTTAACGACCCTATTGTGTGAGGCCAGGGCACAGCCTTTACAAATGTAGGTGTGCCCCGCCTCTCCCTTCTCTCAGCCCAGGAAGACTATTCAGTATGTAGATGCACCTCAGTGACACCTCCACCCTCCCTGTGTACAGGCTGTCTGAAAAGTATGCACAAAGCCCCAACTGTCACTCTGCCCAGACGTGGATTGGAGTCAAGCTGCAAAACACCAGAATCATAAGCACAGATAAATGCGCACTTTCTAGAAGTGGCATTTCTGTGATAGTAATAAAAAATACACCCACACCAGTAAGCAGTATTTATTATCCCCATCACAACCATACCAAACACGCCTACGCTACCCCTCATAAATCAGACAAGCTACCCCTTACACATAAGGCAGGGCATTTCTGATGCAATCCTATGAGAAGGCAGCACTCACAGCAGTGAGACACCAAGTTAGGCTGTTTGTCACTACTAGGACAGGCCATGCAATATGGCACATGTCCTGCCTTTCTACATACATGGCACCCTGCCCATAGGGCTAGCTAGGGCGTACTTTAGGGGTGACTTACATGTAGTAAAAGGGGAGTTCTGGGCCTGGCAAGTAAATTTAGATGCCAGGTCCCTGTGGCAGAAAACTGCGCACACAGGCCCTGCGCTAGCAGGCCTGAGACAGGTTTGAAAGTCTACTTCAGTGGGTGGCGCAAGCAGCGCTGCAGGCCCACTAGTAGTATTTAATTTACAGGCCCTGGGTATAGAGATACCACTGTACAAGGGACTTATAGGTAAATTAAATATGCCAATTAGGTATAAGCCAATCATACCAACTTTAGATGGGAGAGCACCTGCACTTTAGCACTGGTCAGCAGTGATAAAGTGCTCAGAGTCCTAGAGCCAACAGCGAAAGGTCAGAAAAACCAGGAGGAAGGAGGCAAAAAGACTAGGGATGACCATGCGTATGGCCAAAAGTCCAACACAACCCCCTACCAGCCAAAATCCAGGGGAGAACAATCAATACCTTGATGTACTTTCCTGATTGGGGCGATAGAACAAGGACCCAGGCCCACAACAGCAGGGGCATGTTCCAGTTCTACGCCTTCCTGACTCCACTGGGATCTCTCTGTCAATGCATCCCAGGCAGCCTAGACCAACCCACGGGGATTCTCTAGCTGCCAATGGCCAGAACCAGGCCCCAGGCCATCTAGGAGCCTCTGGTCTCTGAAACCATAATGAGTGGGGGGCGGTAGCCCCAGGTGCAAAGCAACCTGTCTCCACTCTATTTCCGATCAGTTCAGGGGCTCTACCCTGCCACTGATCCACCAACCTAGGGTCCGCACCCATAGGTTCTACAGGGGCTAGAGGCGAGGCTCTCCTCCCTCTACTCCTCCTTCTAGGATCCCGCCCTCCTCTCCTAGGAGGGGTATCACCAGAATCCACACTTGCCAGGGTGCTGGGTACAGCAGCCCTGCTCAACTTTCTCGCCAGCCCAGGATCACTACCTGGCGACTGACCACCCAACCTAGGGACGACACCCTTGGGTTGCACCGGGGTCCGGGGCGGGCTTCCCCCTCCCTGAACCCCACTTCCAGAGTCCTGCGTCTCCCCACCTCGGGAGAAGCCACCAGAAGTTTCACACAGGGGGGTGAGCACACTAACCGCCCCCCCAATCAGGTCAGAGTTTACCCCCTTAACCTGTCTATCTAGTCCAGGGACGACACCCTTAGACTGGACCATTGCCCAGCGAACCAGGACTTCCTTGGGAGCACACCTACCCCCTACCAGATCAGAGCTTACCCCCTGAATCTGGCAATCCAACCCAGAGTCACTACCCTGCGGTTGAACCACTGCCTGGCGCACCAGGACTTCCTTGGGAGCACACGTACTCCCCATCAGGTCAGAGTTTACCCCCTGAACCTGATCATCCAACCCAGAGTCACCACCCTGCGGTTGAATCATTGCCTGGCGCACCAGGACTTCCTGGGGGGCACACCTACCCCCCACCAGGGAAACACTTTCCCCAAGGGCCACACAAGAGTCTGGCTGGCGCAGGTCTCCTGACCTCTGCCCATCGGACAGAGTCTGGATTCCCCCTAGCCCAGAAATGGTCTCACCAAGGTCATTCCTGGGGGGCTCTGCTCTCAGAGCTGACCCCTGACCCTCCAGGTTCTCCACTGGGGCCCGCAGCCCCCTCTCAACCCTATGCCTGGATTTCCGCCTCCTCCGCTGTAGAGCGAGACTACCAGACACCAGGACCGGCGGAACGCTATCACCAGCCACCCGCTTAAGTCCTAATGACAAAATGGGATCCTTCTGAACAGCTGGCCCTACGGCACAGGTTAGGCTCACCTCCTGGTGTTCACTCATGGAACCTTCAGGGGCCTGGGACGGGATCTCGGGCACCTTGGGCCTCAGCACAGCCCCATTCCGTCTCCTCGGAGACGGGACATGGGGTCCCTCACCCATCCCAGTCCACTGGGACCTACCTGGGACACTCCATTCCTTTCCCACCACACCTTGTTGGGAAACACCTAGACCACTCTCATTAGGAACACCCCCTAATGCCACACCAGACCCTCTGGTACGGAACCAGAAGTCTGCCTCCTTTGCGAGCTCCCTGGGGTCAGAGAGCTCACACACTGACAAGTGTTGGCGTAACTCTGAAAAACAACAACGAAACAGGTGCTCTCTGAGAATCAGATTAAACAGCCCTTCAAAATTGTTTACTGTGCTACCCTTCACCCATCCATCTAGTGCAATGCAGCAATCCTCCACAAACTCCTCCCAAGACTGGTGGGACAGTTTCTTACCACCCCTAAACCTTTTTCTGTATTCCTCAGGGGAAAAACCATACTTCACAGTCAGTGCGTTCTTCACAGCGGAGTACCCCTCCCGGTCACTCTCTTCTAGAGTCAGTAGGGCATCCCTCCCCTCCTCAGGAATAAAACTCCCTAGGCCAGTCCCCCAATCCTTTTCAGGGATCCTGCGCTATACCAGAGCCTTCTCATATTCCTTTAACCACTGACGTATGTCACCCCCCTCTTGGAACCTAGGTACCAGATCTATGGGTATGTGAGGAACATCTTTGCTACAGCACTGTACATTGCTGCCACCACTGGACTCCACCTGCAGCGCTGGTGAGTCCAGAACCTTCAGCCTGCGCTCTAGAGTGAGTCTTTCTCTGGCAAAGGCCCTCTCTGCCTCTGCCATTCTCTCCTGTACTAAGGCCTTCTCTACCTCAGCCCTTCTCTCCTCAACAGCTAGGCGCGCTAACTGCAACTTCAGGTCCCTCTCTTCCCGCCTATCTCTTAGCTCATCAGGCGTCAAGGAATGAGAGGTAGCCCTGCTTCTTACACTGGACCCAGCAAGGGACTCCCTATCACTGGGGCCTTCCCTGTCAACTGGCGTCCCCAACCGGTCATTCTCACCCTCCTGATCAGTCTCTCTACCACTCTCTAGGGATGAGGTCTGGGAGCCCTCCCATTGGAAACCCTCGCTACACTCAGGATCCTCTGGGTACCCCCTAAGCACACTCCCTTCCTGGGTAAATGTCACAAACCTTTCAAAGAAATTCAGAGATCTCCTGAGGTCCCCTTCTACAGGCAGCCCTCTCTCTCTACAGAACCCCTCTAATTCCCCCTGCGTGTAAAACGGCAGGTCCTCTAAATCAAAGGTAAGCCCCATCTTGAAAAGGTACAAATAACTCAACTGTGACAACCACAATACCCAAGCGTGAGAACTGACACTAGGAAAAATGACCAAAGAGAGAAAGTTAAGAGAAGCCAAACATGTGATGGTCTAAACGCAATCCTTGTAGTGAAATAATGAGTCACAATGGTATTGTGCAAGCGCAAGTCCTATCCTCACCGCTGACTTCCAATGTTAGAAATGGGGTTTCTGGTTGGCTAGGGTATGCACCTCAGCCAGGCAGAACTTACCCACTCTAGTCAGGGCAAGGGAGTTACACGTCCAAGATAACCCCTGCTCACCCCCTTGGTAGCTTGGCACGAGCAGTCCGGCTTAACCCGGAGGCAATGCGTAAAGCGTTTGCACAACACACACACACGTGACGCAACATCCCCACCACAAAGGAAACACAACACCAGATTATATGAAAATATACTGTATTGTACACAACGTAATTATTAGACCAACATCACATAACAGTACTATCCTACTACCTTAGCAGTTGTCAGAACGTTACACATTAGTTACCCTGCAAACTAGCAGTAGTCACACATAACACACAGGTTACTCAGTATTCTGCAACATAAGCAGTAGTCAGGAAACACGTTATCACTTTAGAACACTTGTCATAAGAATAACATAAAACGCCCATAGTAGGAACATTAGAAAATCTATGGCAAGTTAAACAAACATATTAGCAAGTCATGTCCATAAAAGGAACAGGTGCACACATATGTCAAAGCATCAGGGAACAGGTAGGCAATACATCATAATGAATAAAGTCTGTCGAAAGAACTTTAAATTATCAGCATATTGGTCCATGTTAGACAGTACCTGTTTTGATGAAGCAGGCACCCTCCGTGCCTGAAGAAAAAGAAGAAAGGGGGCCCCAGCGCTCCTCTGCGCAAAATGGGGGCCCCTGACAATGTGGGGAGCGAGGAGGGTAGCACACACCTCCCCTTAACGAAAAACGGGCCCCTCGGGGGACCGTAAACGCTGGGGGCCCCCCCAGGCCTCCACCAGCCCTCTCGAGGGGGGCGCCCCGGTCAGGGAAACCTTTGAGGTGGGGAGGGGGGCGCCACGCACCCCCTCCGGTTGAGAAACGGGCCCCTCCGGGGACCCGCAAACTCCTGGGGTCTCCCAGGGCCTCCGTCAGCCCCTTCACCAAGGGAGACCCCTTTATTGAAAAGCTGGCCCTCGCAGGGGCCCCGAGGGACCTGGGGCTGCAGCGAGCCTCCGATGAGGCTGCTGCCCGTTCCCCCTGGCCACCGAAGCCTTCCGAGGCTTCTCCCGGCGGGAGAGAGGCGTCCTCCTCTCCTCCCGCCACCTCTATGGCTCTCCGGCCCAAGGCAGGGCCTTCCGGTGCCCCGGGGGGACTCCCAAGAGTAGTCCTCGCCCCGGGGGCACCAACAGGAGCACGCTTGCTCCTTATAATAAAACTGAGGTTTCCTTCGTGCCCTGGGGGCACAGTGCTGAGCGCGGACCTCGCGCTCAGGGCTATTTTCCGAACCCGGCTGCGGCGGTGATTTTAATCGAGCGCTTTTCACAGCGCGACGACAATTAGGCGTCCTGGGCTGCGGCGGTGATTCTACACCACAACAAAAGCGCTGGGGAGGGCGCAAAGGTCTTCCCTTAAGCCTGGGTTGCGGCGGTGATTTTGCCCAACAACAAAAGCGCTTTAGGGAGGCGCCAAGGTCCTCTTTTACGCCCGGGTTGCGGCGGTGATCTTCTGCAGCATTTATCCACCAGAGCGCTTTTCCCCCAAGCGCTAAGGCAATATCATTGGAAGATCGGTGCAGGGGTCAGGGGCCACAGCACCCTGCCCCTGGGAACAATAAGCAAGGAGAAGGTACAGGGCTGGTGGGCCCAGCTACAGGCCAGCACAAGGGGTGCAGATGGTGGCAGTTCCTCCTAGGGACCAGGCAGGTCACAGGTCAGCACAGCAGCAGCAGTCCATGGCGGTTTCCTGGTGAGTCCATTCATCAGCGTCCTGTGTCCAGTTTCAAGTTCCAAGAATGTTCAAATTGTGGGGAAAATTCCCCTGTACTTATAGTCCTTTTTTACATTGTTTTACAATGACAGGGAGAGGAGGTTCCAGCCAGTTACAACTGGTTCTGGGAGTGCCCCCTCTCTCCTTTCAGCACAGGCTCCAAACATCAGTGGGGGGTTAACAACCCTATTGTGTGAGGCCAGGGCACAGCCTTTACAAATGTAGGTGTGCCCCGCCTCTCCCTTCTCTCAGCCCAGGAAGACTATTCAGTATGTAGATGCACCTCAGTGACACCTCCACCCTCCCTGTGTACAGGCTGTCTGAAAAGTATGCACAAAGCCCCAACTGTCACTCTGCCCAGACGTGGATTGGAGTCAAGCTGCAAAACACCAGAATCATAAGCACAGATAAATGCGCACTTTCTAGAAGTGGCATTTCTGTGATAGTAATAAAAAATACACCCACACCAGTAAGCAGTATTTATTATCCCCATCACAACCATACCAAACACGCCTACGCTACCCTTCATAAATCAGACAATACCCCTTACACATAAGGCAGGGCATTTCTAATGCAATCCTATGAGAAGGCAGCACTCACAGCAGTGAGACACCAAGTTAGGCTGTTTGTCACTACTAGGACAGGCCATGCAATATGGCACATGTCCTGCCTTTCTACATACATGGCACCCTGCCCATAGGGCTAGCTAGGGCGTACTTTAGGGGTGACTTACATGTAGTAAAAGGGGAGTTCTGGGCCTGGCAAGTAAATTTAGATGCCAGGTCCCTGTGGCAGAAAACTGCGCACACAGGCCCTGCGCTAGCAGGCCTGAGACAGGTTTGAAAGTCTACTTCAGTGGGTGGCGCAAGCAGCGCTGCAGGCCCACTAGTAGTATTTAATTTACAGGCCCTGGGTATAGAGATACCACTGTACAAGGGACTTATAGGTAAATTAAATATGCCAATTAGGTATAAGCCAATCATACCAGCTTTAGATGGGAGAGCACCTGCACTTTAGCACTGGTCAGCAGTGATAAAGTGCTCAGAGTCCTAGAGCCAACAGCGAAAGGTCAGAAAAACCAGGAGGAAGGAGGCAAAAAGACTAGGGATGACCATGCGTATGGCCAAAAGTCCAACACCTCTCATGTAATATAATGCGCCCTGCCTTAGGGCTGTAAGGCCTGCTGTAGGGGTGACTTACATATATTGCACACAGTGTTAAGGGACAGGGAACACAGGCTGTGCGCCATGTTGTGTTTTCACTTTTGGGAGCACCTTGTCACACAGCCTGCAATGGCAGTCTGCATGAGGTTGGTGCTGGGTCCCTTAGAATGGCACAAGTAGTGCTGCTGCTCTTAGTTGTCCTCTTCAGTACCCATTCTTTAGGTATCACGGGTACCATTTACTAGGGACTTACAGAGGAGCCAGTGGGATCAAGTGACCAGGTGTTTTGGTTTGGGAAAGGAGCACTGGCACTGGGGACCTGATAAGCAGGAAGCCAGTGCACTTCAGACAAATTTTCATCAAAACCCAGGCAAAAAGTGTGTGTGTTTGGGCCACAACCCAGCTTCCTACAAGGATTTTGTCCCATTCCTCATGTTTAGTCAGTCTTAATTACAATATCTACTGCTTGCCTAAGCTTTGTAAAATGGGTTTCACCTATAGATCCTGAAAAAAGAAAGGTCACCTTGTAATTCACCTATTGGCATCCTAACCTTGATCCAAGTGTGGTCCTGAGTGGCATTCCAGTACAGCTCTTGTCCCAATAAGGCACGTTGACGTCTCTGGCTTTGGAATTTTTCTGTTTGCAGTAAGCCGAGCTCCTCTTGCAGTTTGGCAATAATTTTATATCATTTCGGCAGTAGTGAATTTTGCATAGATTAACATTCTTGAATCATTCCCTTTTGTCAGGCTGGGTAACTTTTTAAATAAAAGCAAACAGTATTAAATTGGCCATAGTATTTGAATAATACTCATCTCATTTAAAATAACTCAGACTTCAGCTATTAAGGTGGAACCTTATTAGCTCCAATTTCTACCAAAAGTTGTATGTGTGAAGTAACCCTTAGACCAATCTCAAAGCTCATTTAGTGGATTTTCATTTAAATTTGGTGTTCCCTGGATAGCGGCCAGGTTCATGTTCACCATCATCAACCCCTGAGTTACTTACCAAACAAGCTATGCTTACCATGTGCCCTATAGGCTTGATCCCTGAGACCCAAAAATAACCATAACCTCTGTTTCCTCAAACCTACTGCTGGGATTTCCTACTTTGATAGTGTTACCTGTTTGCCCGTGAACAGGAGATAGGAGATCATTCTTTCCCTAATACTGTAATGGATCTATCACTTCTGACAGACATCCCAAAAGTTTGACTTTCAGAACATTGTCAAATTCCCAGCCGTTTGCCTGTGTAATTCCCTTCAGTATTTTGGACCAGAAGAACCTATCCATCTTTGGACAGTTCGAAGGGATGTGTGCTATAAGATTCGTTTTTCCACAGCCTCTCCAGCAAGTGTCAGATCTTGCATGATCGCTTACATGTAATGTGGCATGCACGGAATGCCATCCATAAAGGATGTTCTATAAAATCTTCCTTCTCTAAGAGTGTCCATCAAAATTATGCACTCTCTAAAAAAATCTCTTCTCATCTTTTTTCATGCTTAAAATTATTCACTGCTGCTTTACCATTGAGGCTGTAGGATGCATAGGCGTTTAGGTAACTGTGTATTGCAGGCCTGGTATAGGTTAACAACTGGCTGCTGATGTGTTACTTGACAAATGGAGGACTGTTTTTCCTGATTGAAACTGTTGATATCTATTAGCTTTGTAAGAAGAAGAATGAAGAATATAGAATTCATCTATTAAAAAGACTGGATCAGACTGGAATTTCTGGGACTTATTACACTACATTGGAATTGCATTGAGTGCTGTGGTTCCATCTTTGTTTTAGCTTAGAAGCTAGGTGGGACAGATAGTAAAATGACTGAAGGAAGTTCTCTTATGGAGTGAGTACTCCAAGTAGTCCCTCCCAAACCTCTGGCTGCAATGCCCAGTATCTTTGTTAGAAGTAGTAAAACATTTTCATTTAATGAACTGTGAAATCTCTGCCAATAATATCAAAAGTTTTAAGAGACCCTTTGCCAAATAGCTCTCACAGTGTAATCTGATGCATCCGACATTGTTCCAGGTCCTGGAGTCTGCCCTATCCAGACATGCAGGCAAAAAAACATTAACAAATAATAGAAAGAAGGAGGGGGTTAGGTAGTAAAGCCTCCCTTTAATTTACAGGCTATACTTTACCTCCTTGGTTTCGCCTGTACGGAAGAGGAGATACCCCTTTTCTTAGGGATGCAAGCACCATTATTTATCTTTTCTCCCTATAATGACACCAGTGTATCAAAGTTGGGAATCCCAATAGCAGTATAGAAAGTGGGGTACACTCAAACCCACCTGCTGTTTGTACCTTGTACTGTGCCCCAACTTAGCTCCTCCAAGGCCGGATAAATGTGCCTCTCCAGCCATACTCTATGTGACAGTATCACCCTGTCTCCAATGTATGGCAATATCTTGTTTTGCAAGAAATGTTCCCAAGCCTAACAAGCTTCTTTCTCCTCTTAAACTGGCAATGTCTTCCAAGTTTCTCATAATACATGTCCTAGGAGAGAAATCAATATGTAGTTGTATTAGTTCAGCTAATATGTTTAAAATGTTTCTCCAAAATATGAGGCATTCTCAAATCCTATGAGATCAGTTATCTTTCTCACCACAGGATGCACCCAACCCATCTCCTACTCTCATTTAGGTTTACAATAGCTGCTATGCAAATAATTAATTTGAATTAGTCTTAGCCTGCTGATAAAGCAAGCTCTCTCTCTAAGCTAGAATGGTGTTACCCCTGTCAGCCTCTTCTAGCAGGTCAAGATCTGTGTCTCATCGAGCGCTCAGTGTCTTAAGATTGACTGGTGAATTAGTAATGAAGGTAACATTTCCTTGAAAGGGGCTCCTCTTTCGGTTCTTTCAAAAGATCATTAGGTTTCCATCGGGCTTGTAGCTCGGTACAGCTAATAGAGTAGCAGGCTTCAAGCGTGTGGCATAATCAAAGGTATCTTAGAAATTGCCTTACCTAGATCAGTGCCTCCTTAGAGGGTGGTGAAGGATTTAATGTGGAAGCACTGCCTAAGTCCTGAAGTAAAGTTATGCCAATGGTATTTCACTTCTTAAAACCTTTCGGAGTGTGTTGTGCTTCACATAAGCTTTCTGTCATAGCGTTTTTGTAGTTTGAGTATGCTCTCCCAATTTGTCCATCAGTGTGCTATCTGCCAACATTTGAGCATTCTACTTTTGTGGGGGGTAATGAAGGGGGTTCTGGGGCACTCTAGCATTATTTATAAGATCCTGCAATCGCAGGTTAGTTGGATGGCCTAATAATATCTATGCATTTCTGGTATACAGAGGCCAAACTGGTGGAGCATTCTGAAGTGATCCATGGGTGTTTTTTAGTCCAGAGGACTCAATAGCATTTATTCTCAGCCTATCAAGAGACTGCCTGTAAAATCTCAACGGTAGTTTTGAAAAATGCACAGGGGTTTTAGATAAGATAACCATCTTCAATAATGCTACTCCCCCAAGTATTGTAAGTGGCATTCTACTCAAATTCGATGCATATCTAAGAACCTTGTCCCACATGGGGGCCTAGGTTATTTCCCAGTACCATAAATGGTCTAGTAAAATGTGCATTCCCAGGTCCTTGAATTGTAGGGTGGTTTCAACCAATATAGAATCCCATTGATGCACCGTCAGTTCTCTCTACAGCACAAGGATTGATGTCTCAAATGACACAGGGATCTGAGGCCCGATCAAAATGTTCCAACATACACTTCAGTCTCTGATTAGACCACCTCTTTGAATATTTTGTAAAGAGGAGTTATGAATTTGCATAGAGGAAATGTGAATTTCAACGTCATTATTCCACTGAAAGACATGAACCAAGCCATCCCATCGTATCCAAGTGGCGAAGAGTTTAAAAGCAAGGGCAAAGAGGAATGGGGAAAGATAGCATCCATGTCTTGTTTCCCTCCTATTCATAAAAAAGGAAGATAATACCCCATAAATTCAAACTCTAGCACATTGGCAATCATCGAGTAAATAAATATATCAAAGGGTGTGAGACCTGAAATTTAGACTGGAAAGGATTTAATTCAGGAACCCAGTCCATTAGGTAAAAGTCCTTCTCAAAGTTAGTCAGCAATAATGTGCATGGACTCAAGAACTCCTGCATGTGGGCCCTAAGAGTGGAGTCTCTTGATGTAGTCTTTCTTCCCTCTGCCCGGCATGAACCCATTCTGGTCATGGTGTATTAGGGAACCTATCATCTGGGCAATCCTGTTGGCCATCACTTTAGCCAACCTTTTGGCTTCAATATTTTTTTAATAATATCAGCCTGTGGGATTTGCACATCTGGAGGTTTACAAGGTTTAATAAGCAAGACTACTGTTGTAGTCGACTGGAGGCTTTTTATTAGAGAGCCAGTGATCACGGTTTTTTCATACTTGTTGAGCATGTGCGCATAATTAAAACTGTTCAGAAATTCTGTGGGGAGGCTATTTGGCCTGGGGTTTTACCAGACTGCTTATCAGATTGTACCATTCAGAGCTCATCCTCCATGAGGTGGCGATCAAGTTCTGCCTCTTCTCATATGACAGTCTTTGAAACAGAAGTTTGCTTATCAAGGGAGTGCATCGTTCTTTGTATAGGTCTGGCTTTGTATAATGTACAATGTTAGCTACTGAAGACTTTCCTATTTCTAATGTGTCCGTTTTCAATGTCTCTTTGGTGTCTCAGAAACCAGGGACTATTTCAAACCTGCTTATGAGAGGCTATCCACAGGAGTCTGGCTGTATCTAATGGGTGCTGCTGAAAACAGACCTTTAAGGTCTCCAGCCGGTGCAGGAGTGTAACCAGCCAAGTAGACAAATAATCTGACTCAAGCTTATTAAGCATCTTCCCCTTAAGGCTGCAAACTTCCAGTACCTTTAAATTAGCCTTAAGGATAAGGTAATATGTTAAGCTTTAGCTCCTCCGTACCTACTGTTTTAAGTGCCTCCCACAGTTATCAGTTAAAGGTAACAGAGCTCAAACTTAGCTCCTCGTATGATTAGATCTCAGTTTGAAAATGTTAATTAAAGTTGTCATTTAATAGCCAACATGCTTTCAATCTCCTTGAAATCAATGAGGCTCAGTCTAACCTTACACTCATGACCTATAGTCGGTGAGAAAGGAGCATGGTTCATATTCCTTGTGGCAGTGTACCCGATCTATGAACATGAACCAGATTGTCTGCTGCAAGGAGTAAAAATAGTTAAGCCTAGAGAACAAGGAATAAATACTGGAATGAGCAATGGGTAAAGCCTATCACACCCTGATCCCAGATGCGCCATATATCATAAAGGCTAAGTGAGAAAGGTCATTCTCATGGATATTTCGAACTCCATAGTTTTCATATTTCCCAGGTGCCAGATCGGATCCGGAATTTTATTTTTGCAGTGCTCCTGCATGCCGCTGGGTAGCATTCTGAAGCTCTGTCCCAGAAGTGACAGAGCAGAATTTGAAATAAAGGCTCCACAACCTGCATGCTGATGTCAGTTCATTTCTTTGCATGTCTCCGATCTGATCCTGAACTCTGATCCCTTTTCGTCAGGTAACAAATTCCTTCCAAAACTCTCTCCATTGTCTCTCCACCAAAGACTGAAGGTTTCAAAAAATTGAACTCTTCAAAGAAAGCATGTTCCTTGCACCTTTTGACCCATACCAATAGTTTCAACAGCAGCCTAACCGTTCCCAGGCTAATCCAGAAGGCTGTCATATAGCCCCTGCCAGCCCCCACAACTACTGCAGCAGTCACCATATTATTTTCACGCCTGGAGACTGGAAGCGGTCATACAGGTCATCAGGGACACCATGCAAGACAGACCGCTGCCCCCGAAGCATCAGCCTTAAAGCCTCTTTAGTTTGCTTCTAGTGGCACCAGCCACCCAGTAGGAGTCAGGATCAGACATTTTCTTGCAGGGTGGCAGGCTGTTATGACAGATGATTCCTCCTGATCGTCATGCAGGGCTATGGCCTTCTGTTACTTTCCAGCAAGCTTGAGCTTCCTCTCACATGGGAGTGGCTTTCAAAGGAGTACCTATCAATATTGCTGCAAGAGGTACATGTTCCACTGCCCTAAGGGGCCATTGAGAGGATGCCAAGCTGGGAAGCAGGAACAAATTGTTACTCCTGTTACATCTTCATGCTGAAGAAGGGTGGAGACCTTCATCCTATTTTGAACCTTTGACCTCTGAATGCCTTCCTGCGAAAGGGTGAATTCAGAATGTTCATGCTGGCCCAAGTTTTGCCCACTCTGGATCCAGGTGACTGGATAGTGGCCTTGGACCCAAAGGAGGCATGCTTTCATGTGCCTGTCCTGGAGTCCCATGCATGTTACTTGCAGTTCAGAGCAGGCCAGTAGCATTTGCTGTGCTCCTTTTCAGCCTTACCAGCGCCACCTGGGTGTTCATGAAAGTGATGGCTGTGGTCTCAGCCCATCTTCGGTGATTTGGGATACCAGTTTTCCCTACTTCAATGACTGGCTGCTGAAGGCAGGCGTGCCATAGTTAGTCATAGACTGCCTCCAGGTGATAGCAAACCTTTTGAAGTTCTTGAGGTTCTCGATCAATGAGTTGAAGCCATACCTGACTCCTTCATAGAGGCTTCTTTCTATTGGAGCTATTCTGGACAAGTTGCAGTTCTGGGCCTTGTTCCCTTGCAACGAGTCCAGGACATTTGACTATGATCTAGATGTTTCAGCCTTGACCCTGATCTCAGTGAGAGCAGCTCTGAGACTTTTTGGCCTGCTGGCCTCATGCATCCTGATTGTCCATTTCACCAGGAGACATTTGAAGACTCTGCAGTGGGATCTGAAGTCTTAGTAGGCTCATCACCAGGAAAATCTTTCAGATGTCATCCTGGTTTCAGAGACTGCACAGAATCTTCAATGGTAGCTGTTGGACTGCAACCTTGAGCAGTGGCAGACCCTTCTATCTTCCCCACTGACAATGATGATTGATGCGACCCTACTGGGTTGGGGATATCATCTGTGAGAAGTGGAGATCAGAGAGACCCAGTCTCTGGCAGAAACCTAGCTCCTCATAAATCTGTTGAATATGTGGGCATCCACCTGATGTTTAAGGCCTTCTTCCATGCACCAAGGGACAGCCGGTGCAGGTTCTCTTGGCTAACACTACTGCCATGAGGTACTGCAACAAGCAAGGCGAAGTGGGGTTCTGCGTCTTGAGTCAAGAGTCATTGTGCCACTCAAGTTGACTAGAGCCTCAGAAAAAACTCTAAGATCATGGCCCACCTAATGGGATCTTTAAATGCCTGAATGGACAAGATCAGCCAGCGACCCCTGGTGGATCACTCATGGCAGTTGCATCCAAATGTGGCGCAGGCTGGCTTTCCCCGGGAGAGCCCTGGCTAGATCTTTTTGACACAGTTAGAAATGCGCTGTGTCAAAACTTCTGCTTATTGGAATTCTCAAGAGTGCTCCCCCTAGGAGAAGCATTCAGGCTAGAATCAAGCACAGGACACATGTTCACCTTTTCTCCACAGCCTTTTCTGCCCTGAGTTTGGAAGAAGATCCGGAACAACCAGGCCCCAGTCCTTCTAGTGGCCCAGGGAAGTATGGTATCCAAAACATCTGGGCATGAGTACTTGACCTCGATCAGGCTAGCCCTTTAGGGGGATTTTCTGTCGCAGCAGCAGGGCAGGGTTTTCACCTGAGCCTACGTAACCTACATGTCCATATGTGGGGATTGAGTGGTGGCAGTTAACTGCATTCAGTTTACCTTCTGAGGTTGTGGATGTTCTCCTCCTAGCCAAGCGTCCTTTCACAAAATCTCTTTATGTAGGGTGGTGGAACAAATTAGTAGCTTGGTGTGGCATCAGCAGAATAGACCCCCTACAACCAAAATGTTTGATGTTTAGTTGTTTGTTTTATCTTTGGACAAGCAAGATCTTGAAGTAGACACCATTAAAGCTTGTTGGTTAGTCCTTTTGGCTTTTTACTGGACCGGCCTTTCTTGTTTAAATCACCTGTTGTGATGTGTTTCATTAAAGGTTTGACACACATGTTCCCTTCTACGTAGTTTGTGGTACTACAGTGGAATCTTAATTTGGTCCTGATGTACCCATGTGTTCCCCGTTCAAGCCAATGTACAGCTACTGATTGCGTATTCTTACTCTCAAAACCATCTTCCTCATCTCGATCGCTTCAGCTTTTCATATGAGTGAGCTCAAGGCTCTCTTTGTGCCACCCTAAACCACCTTTCTACCAGACAAACAGGTGTTCAAGGCCAGGGCAATGTTTTTGCCTAAAGCTATGACTTATTTTTCTCCATTTTTGCTGATGTGCAGAAAAGGAGTTTCTCAAAGTGAATAGTCACCTACATTAAGATCTTATACACACTGACCAAGATGCAGTCACTAGAAGGACTGATGGCACATTCCGCCAGAGCAGCTACCACTATGTTGACATGTTGAGTGCCTATTCTTGACCTTTAACAGACAACGTGGGCGTCCGTGTACACGTCTGTGAAGCAGTACTGCCTTAATAGTCAGGTCAGACTAAAGGGCATTTCACCCTTTTAGTCCTGCAGGACATTTTGGTCTGAACCCACTCCACAGACCTTCCACCTTGGGCAGGTAAACATGAGGAATCTGCAGTTAGAAGTATCTATCAGAAGAGCAAGTTGCTTACCCTTCAGTACCGCTCTTTATGGTGAATACTCTTAACTAATAGTAGTTTCCTCACTACCCTCCCACCTCCTCCTTTTCTGGCGTGGTCTCCTTGAACCATCCAAAAAGATCTCGAATAAGATATCTGCACACTGCCACCGTATATTGTTTTTGCTCCTCTTGCGAGGGCCCTCAAACAATCAATCGAGAAACTTAAGTCAGCATGGTGGGCTAGGATCCATATGCTATGCTCTTCTATCACTTCTGCGGTGGGACAAGGTTAATGTGGAATTGCACAATGTCACCTAGCGGTGCTCAGGAATACTGCTGAAAACGATTCTGGGCCCATCCTGATACCTAGGTATCATTCTAAAGGTATGGAATCCGCAATAGAGTATCCACCAGAAAAAGTATAACCAAAGGTAAGTAACTTGTTTGTCTGAGTATTGAGTGCAGTGGGGGTCCAGCAGCTTGAACCCCTTGTGTTAACTTCTTTATTCATTACTGTATTAAAGTCACCTCTAAGTATTGTCACGGCCTGTGGATGTCCAGAGAGCAACACTGCAACACGCTGAGTACCCTCAATATAACGTCAGAGGGATGTACAGTTTATCATGTCCACGGCTGGCGGTCTACCATTCCTGTCAGTATATCTTAGTAACTCCGGTGGTCCAGAGTGGTCTTAGCCATCACTAGAGTAAAGTATTTCCTTGATAATGTGGCCACTCCTTGAGATCCTTTCACAAACTCAAAGTGGCAGACCCTATCTTGGCCAAAGTGCCTTAGCAAATTACAGCTGGTTGCCAGCAAGTGTGTTTCGTGTAGCATCAGGACATCGGGTGAGTGTCGCTTAGGTACTGAAGAACTGGCCCTATACTGATCTTATCTACTAGTCCATTAACGGTCCATGATATGGTATCCTACCATGGTATCTATTCATGCTATATGATGAAAAGGGTGTAGTGTTATGTTTAGGAATAACTCAGTGTGTCGTTGAAACCTGAGAATCAAGAACAATTCCGTAGACCACCCATGTACCTTCTCCCTACACTTGCTCCGGTGAAGCCACAGTGGCCTATACCAGTACCAAAACAAACTACTCGTAATAACTACGAACTTGGAGATAATGTGCATCACCTCCTTATTTGCCCTGTAGGAGTAGCTGATGATCCAGTTACCCCTCCGTGGAGATTTGAAGTCATGATGATATTATTTCAGGTATCTCTAATATAAATATGAGTACAGTTAAGCATGCTTATTTCCCTAAAGATCTTACAACTGCCAAACAGGTTCCATGTTGTTCAACTGTTCTTCGTCCGCTGATTTTTCAGTGTCCTCTGGGCTGCTTTGTTGTCTGGAGGCATAGAGATCAAGGCTGTTTCTCTTGGACCTCCAAAGTCTTTACTCTCGTTACGCAACCTCAATTGGCTAGTCTCAGGTTTTGGACTTAAAGTGGTGGGTCGGTAGCAGAATCTGACATTTCAAAGAAGTAGGCTTTCATTTGGTACACAGCTTTCAGCTTACCTGGGAAAATACATTTGTAGTCCTGATCCATAGCTCTAAACTTTGCTGTCACACCTGCAAAGGTCTGATGCAATATTTGGGCACAACGAGGGTAGTCCGATAAAATTATCACACATTTGGTCTTATTGACTATGGTGATCATTATGACTTCGGTAGTCTTCAAGGAAGACCGCAAAGCCACAGGCGCCACAAGACCAGCAGTGTTGGCGGTCTTACGCCCATCATATTATGGGTACTGCTGGATTTCCGCCACACTTTGGGTGGGAATCCAGCAGTAGTCATGCTGGTGGGCGAAGGCGCTGGGGCAGTTCCACCACCGGCCCCGCCCTGCCAGAAGGACACCGCCTACTGTATTATGTGCAATAATACGGCCTGGCAGTGTCTTAATGGCGGGGTGCTGCTGGCAGTGGAAGCACCCCTTCCCATTCCCTGCCGGACAGCCTCCTCCTCAGACCAGCTAAGTTGAACCTGAGAGGGGTGTTGTGTGTGCATGTGAGTGGATGTTGTCTGCATGTGTGCATGAAAGTGTGTATGCGTAATTGTATGCGTGTCTGAATGTAGAAGTGAGTGCGTGTATGCAAGTGTTTCTTGCGTGTATGTAAGTGTGTTGTGGTGAATGCGTGTTTGTCTGCATGTGAGTATGCGTGTTAGCATGGGTGTGAGTATGCATGTTAGGATGGGTGTGAGTATGCATGGTTGAATGCGTGAATGAGTGCTGAGGTGAATGGATGCGTGTGAATGAATGCGTGTATGTTAGTGTAGGTGAATGAATGTATGCGTGGTGCGTGTGGGTGTCTGTGCGTGTGCATGTATGCGGGGAAGGAGCCTCTGTGTTTGGAGGGTGGTGGGCGGAGGGGGGCACTGTGTCTGGAAAGGGAGGTGGGGGAGGGGGTGCTGTGTCTGGAGTGGGATTAGGAATGGATGTGGAGGGGTGCTGTGTCTGGAGGTGGGGTGGGGGTGATTCGTACTTGCTGGGAGGTGGTGGCGGAGTCATCTACCGGTGACAGGGAAGAAATTCCCTGTCACCGGTAGCCTTTCTGCCAGGGTTTTTGTTGCAGTGCTATAGCAGCAAAAACCCTGGTGGAAAGGCAGCTCCTAATACCACTGGCGGGCTTCTGTGGACCGCCGGGTTGGAGATGCAAATCTCTGGCTGAGCGGCTGCGACCACTATGACGGTATGATTGGAGATGTGGCGGGTTGGCAGAGGCCAATCCGCCACACTCATAATGATGCGGTCTTCACCACCAACCTGTTGATGGTGAGACTGCCACCTTTACCCTGGCTGTCAGGAGATCGCCAGGGTCATAATGACCCCCTATGTCTTTTCTTGTCCCAGGCTACTGCAAGGATGGCGTTCCCTCTCTTAATAATTGTCTTTTTTTATGAAGGGTCTTGAAGCGCTCCAGGGGGAGGTCGGGCTGACAAAGCCCTGTGCACTATCTCTATCCTGAAGCACCGTTATGCAGGATCCAGGAGAGCCACCATCACCATAAAAAGCATTGATGTTACGGACCTCTACATCCTTCTGTAGCCCCAGAATGCAAAGGTTGCTGCTGCAAGCACGAACCGCTTCTCCTGCTCTTTACTTGAGTTCTGGTGTTTCTTCCTCAAGGCGCTTCACTTCTTTTTGGAGAAGATTTAAGGAGTCCACACCACCTGAGATATGTGCTTCTGGCTTGACCATACGGCACAGCATTGTGCTGATCTTGGTGATGCATAGACACATCAGATACCACCTCCCCAATCTAGGATTTAAGCAAGGTATTAGAGTCCTGTACAGCTTAAGTATGGTATCTGAGGATGCCTGTGACTGGGAGTGGAGGCCAGACAGCAGGTTCGTAGTCTGTATCTGAGGCACCATACCATGGGAGGTCCCATGTGAACTGTTCCATTTTAGTTTGCACATTTGTTTTGTTCTGAGCGTCCCATATCATTGTATGGCTGTCAAAATGTACTTGGTGTTACTTGTGCTACTATTTCCCCTCCTTTCATTAGGCTGCAAGTCTCTCTTCCAATAGCACTGTTGTATTGAGGGAAAGGCACTCAAGGATTAAAGGAGTGAAAGCAGAGAATGGAGGTCTCAATGACATCCTGATATGGTCACATGTGAGCCTCATGGTTAATCCCAGTGAGGCAGGCCTCTGTCTATGCAGGGGCCGTGTCTCACCCTATCATATGCGGGTTGTGTCAGCTTAAAAGCTGGTCTTGTGGTTTGAGGCAAACCAGTCACACATTGCGCTTATGTTTCTCCGCATCCCCAATAGCAATAAGTGTGCATGCAGGAAGAGGCAAGCTGTGCTCAGAATCCCTCTTTATCCTGGGTCCTCGGGGCTAATGGCAGGCACTATCCAAAACTGCAAAAAGTATATTGGGTGCCTCACCACAAATGAGGCCTAGATCCTGATTTGCCCGTTCTCAGAGGGCCATAGTGTTCCTGTGGCAGTGAGTAGCATGCTAAGCACAGGCTGCCTTTTTTGCTCCTCTCTCTCTGCAGCCCACTGTGAGAGTGCCCTGCGCAAGGATGGCTGGAAGCCAAGTCTCTCAGCTAGCTATTGCATTAAGGACCTTGAGCCACGACTCCTGCAGCTCTGTCCCATGTCATACCTAGTTCATTTAGAGTGTGTCACCACGTTACACACTAGGCCACAACCCTAACTAAACAATGTAAGATCACACCACAACCCCAATCCTACCTCCTTAGCTATGTAAATGAAATGTAAGATTATGTTTGTTTTCTGTCTTTCTCTCTTGAGCAAATCCGGCTTGATCTCTGTGAATCAAGGAATGCATGACTCCATCCAATTTGTTAGTCAGTACCTTTATAAAAATGTGGGTATTTAAATTGAGGAGAGATGTGTTGGTAGAACATTGGAGTTTTTATTGGGCTTAAGGATTAGGGATATTTTGTTTCTTCAGTAGACTGGGCCACACCCTAACTTTAATTCACTAACTCCAGTGTACAGTTCTTTTAGCAGAGGCAGCTGCTGAGTGGCAAAGATCTTCTCATATTCATCCATGAAGCTCTCTGGTCCTGGGTGTTAGCTTGTTTCATGGCAGTAATTGCTGGAATAACCTCCAATATACAGTGACAGCTGGTAATTTGAGCATAGTGCATGTGGGGGAGTGCACATATGCACACTCACTCCCCCATGCATTCACTCACACACATACCCATTCATATCACGCACTCACATTCATACATACAAGCATGCATCAAACATTAAATGAAAATGTAACACTTACTTTCTTCAGCCTCTCGGGAGGGAAGCCTCGGAGGTTCCAGGAGGGTTGGTACTGCCGCCCTCCTCTCATTGTCTGACAAGGTGGAAATCCCTATCTCATTACAGTGAGATGGGGTCAGTGAGAATTGTTTATCCCATCCCTCTCTGTGACTAGGTGTCAGTGTTAGAGACTCGGTCCCGGGCTCTTCGGGGCTTAAAACTGAAGCACCCAGGTCCAAGGCTATCAATGACTCTCTGCCTCGTCATGAGGGGGAGGTCCTCCAAGCACTTTTCCAGGCTGAAGAGGTCATGTCTACACGAGCTGTGGCATCTTCAGTCTGGCAAGGTTAAGCCCAAGCAGCCAGGCGCCTGTGCATTTAGCTCATGTATAGCACCTGGCTGCCTGACCTAAGCATAAAGAGTGTCTGTCAGGCTTGACCATTCCTCAGCCTGACAGACACTCTTTATGTCTGGAACAAGGTGGGGGGGTAGACCCTCCTCCATTAGTCAGGCTGCTGCCTCCTATTTAGTTACTTGGGCCTAGAGGGCATCACCATCTGCCTTGCAGAGTTATTGGTATCGAGGTATAGTGGTCTAGTTTGCGCTTCCAAGGCCTCTGCCGTGTACAGGTTCTGGTAAAAAAGACTGGACGCATTTCAGTTTCTCCACCTGCTGCTGATGTGTGACAGAACTCTACCTCATCCTTCAGTTTAAAGCTGCAGGCGTGTCGAGCATGGAGCATATTAGTAAAAAGTTTACCTCCTTTATTTCCCCCTCGTGGAATTTCATGCCCAGCTTCTCGGAGTTATAATTTGCTCTGATTATTTTTGAAATTCTAGCAATCCATCTTGTTGTAGAAGTTTTACTGCTTGTTATTGCTTTAAAACACTTTTGAAAGAAATAGACAGTACAATGTGTTGCATCAGGAAGTGAAATGGAACAAGACCACCCACAATCGGAAGAAGTCCAGATACTCTGCTATTACTGGGCTCTAAATCAAGGACCCTTCCTTCACAGTGCCTGATTCCCTGCGGTTTATTTATTTCTCTACAGCTGGCAGTGCCCAAAGCCCTGGTTCCTTACTAAGTTTTCAGAACAGAATTATGTTTGAGAATACCTTATTGATTTCTTAGGAACATTTCTCTATGCTTTTCCTCCAACTCCTCTGGTTCCCAGTGTAACCAAAGTTTCACAACTCTAAAATGTATCTCATCACTTTGATAACCTCTCCAGTGGTAGTATGTGAATGCTGTGTACATATTAGCCAGCAAGATCGCTCCATGAGTAAATCACTTGGCGCAAATGAATGTGGTGAGCTGAAGGCCACAAGTTAAAATCCCGGCAAGAAAGAATCTGCCTTCCATTCTTCCAGAATCCTTGATTTGAGTATCATAAATTGGGTAACGCAAACATCTTAGTTACAGTGCTTAGAAATGGCAGAAGTGTGATATAAAGAGGTAGATAATAAGTTATTATCTGACCATGACCACCCTTTTTGGAGACATCTTTACTAACCGCATCTGCTGTTAGGAAGCAAGAAAAATGTTCTATCTATCTCAGGCTGAAATAATTACACTTGGCTTCTGAGGTCTTCCAGTAGAGTCTTTGAAAAGTTTGCAGATTGAATGTAGAAGCAAATAAGCCTTCCACAAGAAAGTGTCTTTTTCAAATAGAAGAGATTCTTTAATGCATTCAGTAAGAATTTGATCCTGTTAAAGATAATTGCTCAGCCAGTATGGAATAGAGAACAAACTTGTAATATTTACCCTTTCACCGCCCTTGTTTTAAAAGAGGTTTACAAATGTGGTTGGTAAAATCCTACCTTCTGTGAGGAGATTTGTTCCTGCTTGATGTTTTAAGGTACTTGCTAAATGTATTTGCATGTCTTCTGGTCCCAGGCAAAAGTCAAACCTTGAGTAGATTTTTTATTGTCTAGCCTTATGCTACGAACATCCCTGAAATTCATGGTCCTGTCTAGATTAATTAGCCTCACATGAACATCCACTGTAGCTGGTCATTCCATGTAGTAACGCTTTTTGTCATTCCCCAAAAATATACTGGAATTTTATTTAAATCAGGAAGTACATTTGCTTGTCTCTTTTTCAGATCTTACAGCTTCACTGGATTAATGCCCGAATTTGCAGGATGTAAAGTAGTATCTCTAAAACAGATAGAGATAAAGATAGTGAATGAGATAACAACAATTTATGTCTTGTGGAACAATTTCCCTAAGTACTCCTGTAGGCTAAAGTCAGATGGATTGTCTCGGGGATATGTTTATCACAATGTGAAACTTTCCCTTCCATGGCAACTAAGACCTTTACTCCGCTGGAAGAAAATGTGTTATAGCTGGTTTATTATGAAAAGTGTCTGTGAAGACATTTGTTGGGCTTCTACCTGGTAATTTGCAGATATGTTTTACATTTACTGCTGGATAGACTGGCAGCGAGCCGGATTCTCAACGAGGGATGGCTGTCTCCGAGGATGTTTTGAGAAGTCTTGGTATTTGTATGCTAAAGGTCCCCTAATGTTGAAGCAAAACCTTCCTACTTGTAGATGTATGATTTTTTTTTATTACCAGATACCTCCTCCAAAATAGAACCAAGACAATGGTTTGGTGCAGAGCATTGTAGGTGCTTCAGGCTAGGGTGTTTTACAGGGCAGCATGCCAATCCCTGTGCAACCCAATGCATTCGTTTTTTTAATAAAGGGAAAGATCTTTCTATGATTATAATGCCCATGATGAAGAAATACAAACGCAGATAAGTGGTTATTCCTTCCTTTTTCTTTAATTGAGAAAAATATCCAATATAAGGAATAGCAACAGTGTAGATATTTTCACCACCCTCAAGAAAGTGGTATTTTCCCACCACATCTCACCTACCCCACTCACCTTTCAGGAATGGAGGCCGTCATTTGCTGCTCAAGGAGCAGACAGAGATCCCCATGGGGGGACTTGTGTTGGATCTGTGGTCACCTGTCAGTGGTGATGGCTATAACTGAGAATGATTTTTTTTTAAAACGAGGTCATACACCAAAATGGTACTGCATAAAGAAAAGTAAAGCTGAAGAGCTGACTGGAAAGTGGGCAGAATTGATGTGATTATCATTTCTCTACGGTCTGCATACTGTTTTAATGCTCATTTGAGCTGTGCTTTACTAACAAATATCTTTCTTTACCCCCAGGTTTCTTAGAAGGATCCATTAAAAGCCAGTGACCATCTCCATTGGACCCTCTTGGTAGCAGGCCTGTGCCCAGGAACAGGAAGGTGTACAAGGTCTTCCACGATATTTGGCCCTGGCTCCAAGGACCCACCCTGAGCTGTCTTCCTCGTTGCCTTCCTGTTTCTCCATGGGTCGTCTGTCTTCATCGATGCCATCATGGGGGAGATTGGTGGTCACTTTGTGTGTGTTTGTGTGCAGTGGGTGTGAGCGTGCTCAATAGATTCTGAGTTCTGCTCAAGAATTAGAAACTATTTTATGCTGCTTTGCCTGGACAGTGTTAACTCCCGGGATGTTGGAGTTTCTTAATACATCAGTGAGAGACTTTTTGAGGTTTTTTTTCTTATCTTTATTGACTCTAAGAGCAAAATAAGCTATTTTACATTTCTTTTACAAAAAACAGAGAAAAAAGGAGAAATTATTTATAATCATTGGCCTGTAAAGAGAACTGAAAATCTGCTAACTACACATTCTGGTCTTGGATCCGAGGTGCCTCATATCACTACCAGATAGGCTACCTGCTGCAGCATCAGTGAAGGGGACACAGGAGCATTGACTGAGAGGAGCAGACGTTTATTTCTTGTTATTCGTTTAATGAGCAGGAGTTGTAATTGTGTTTTAGAATCTCCACTTCCGTTCCATCGCTTTAGCCCAGACGTGCTAAAGACCTGACGAGTTGCTTGCATCTTATCCAGAGGTCAGTCTGTGCATGCAGATTCTAAGACAGAAGCGAAAAACACTAAGCCCTTGCCTAGCCAGGAGTCCCGCATAGTCTTCAGGGATGAAATTTCAAACAGCTGCTGCATCGCACACCAGGAGGTGTCCACCTCTGTTATCAGCTTGCACTGATTGATAAAACCTCTTCTACACGGTGGATGCACAACTTTGAGTTCCATTCAAATAAACGATGGTGAAAGCTTGTCTAATTTAGGACCTGTGGATCCCCTCAGCAGGAGATTGTCCTTGTATTGTAGCAGGTGACTGGAGCAGTCTCACGAAAGAGCTGTGTGTCTGGGACATAGCAGCAGGTAATGGTGGCACAGGGTGAGCTTGAAGGCGGCTGGTGTCTTTTTCCTATAGATTAGTCACCTGTCATCCTAAACCCTTAGGGAAGGCCATTTAGATGTACCTTTCATGTGGTACAGTGTGTGTATCCATATTGTACAATTTCAGCCATACCAGTTTGCACCAAGGCAGGACGAGCCTTCGAGGCACAGCCTACAGTCAACACTTATGTCCAGAGCAGTGAATTGGATTAGATGGTCCTAAAAGGGATAATGCTCTGTTGAAGACAGTGTTTGCACTTAGACATGTCATAACTGTTGGATAGTCTAGTCTGCATGGATGTCAAGTTCCATGCCTACTGGATTTAGCAGAGTGAAGGAAACGACCATTAATTTCTCTTTGCTTAACCCTGCACTGTAGGTTATTTATACTGGGTGTTTTTCATTTGCTTAGCAACTATGAGCCGTCTTAGCTAATAATCTCCCTAGAAGCATCCCTACCATATAGGCAGTGTTAGCCTGGCTCAGCATGCCTTACCATTATATTTCTTTAGAGCTCCTTTCTCCTGAAGTCACTAATGTAAGCTTAGGCGATTTCTGCAAGCATGACGTGTAGCCCCATCGCCATTGTTATACTTGATATGAACACACTTTGTGCCATTGGACAGAAGAGCGGCACAGCCACATTTCCATGGTGCTGACGTTACCAGTGCTGCAGGGGTGCTGGGTGTTTGCGTCGTACATACACAGTGGAACTAATGTGTGCGCCAGATGAATTAAATGTTTACAGACTTGTTTGTCACTTCTTGCTCTTTCTTTACACACAGTGAATCTCATGTGCAACCATTCAAATGTAACCTGTGCTTGATATGTATATACATAAGTGCAGAAGCTCAGATTGTTTAAGAACCAGTTGCCAATGCTGCTGAGTACCAATGGTATCTAGTCTTGCTTGATTCTTCCTCATGCCTCTTTCTTTTACCACCCTAAGCTTCCTGTCTCCTTATCTCACTCTTACACATTGTTGTTCGTGCCTGATATCTCCCTGTATCAGTTTTTTTCATTCTTTTTTTTCCTTTTTTGCTATCTTTCTCTCTTGCTCTGGGTCAAAATTTGATCTTGAAAAATAAGTCCAAGTCTTCAGAAATGAGTGCTGCTGCCCACCACCTACAGCCACTGGTACAAACTAAGCACTGTTACACCTATCATCATCATTGGCAATGAAGCACAGAAGGGACACAGACTTGTTGGCGTTTTGCAAATATCGTACTACACGTACACTTATGATTCACTAGCTGCACAAATTAGTAATTCACTATATCTACTTATAAATGCCTAGCAGCATCATAGTTGGCAGGAAACGCACAACCTTTGTGTACTGGTTTCTGCAACACTGTATAGGACGGTGAGTGAGGCACAGATATTTCAGGAATGGTGTGTAAAGGTCTCTTTACTACAGTTGGATAGCCAATACATTATTACACAAAAACCAACGTACACCAAATGTCCGATTCCTGCCCTTGTTGGGGAGGTTTATATTCCTCTTGCCTCCTAATCTATTTTATAATTTTTCTTCTGTTGTCCTGACCATCAAAGCCTTGTATTCCATCTTAGCCTGTCTGCACCTGGATACAATGTTTTTTAATTTACGTTTTCTAAACGTATACATAAAATGTCTCACACTTTCCTAATATCTCTTAATATCTTCCATGACCTCCGGATATTGTTACTTCTGCCCCCACCTTCTTGTCTGTTTTGCTGTTTTTTCGACCTCACAAACGCCTTCACCATTGTCATCAGTGCCATGAAATACATTTCTGTAGCTGCTAAGAATGAATGAACCGCAGTTCTTGAGATTCAAGGCATGCATACACTGTGTGCTGATAAGCTGCTGTCTCAGACCCCCAGGTGCTTCTATTTCTCTGTTGAGCGCTCGTCTGGCCCTTTCCACATCTGTTGTAGGAACAGCTTCCCTCCAAACTCTCCTTGGTAACAACTTGGTCTAACTTAACTCCACTCCCAGCCAGCTCAACTCCACCATGTCCTTCATCAGTTTTATTAATGCCAAGCGCATTGTGCTACAAATCATTCTCCCCAAAATGTATCATCACCACAACCGGCCTCCTCCACTTATTCTCCAACTGAAACATCACTGTCATTGTATCTCCTTTCCCTGTCCACATCAAGATCACCTCTCTGAAAGACATGCCTGTCTACTTCCCATACTCCTTACCTTACACATGCTTGCCTGCATGTCTCGCAATTGAAAATTTCCCGTTCCACTCCCTAAACTGACCATCTCCACCACTCTGAAAGCCCCTGAGAACATTGTGACAAACAAAGCGCTGTACAAAGCTGTCTCTCTCAGCCATCATAACAAACTGTACAGAGAAATCTCACACGTTTACTTAATGTTATTGGCTTCCTCCTGTCCACTTCCTCTAACCCTTTATAGGCCTTCCAGTATCCTCCTACTCAGTTCTCCCCAACTCCACTGCACCATGTCGACCTGGCATCTTCCCTTAGATTGCTACGCCTGTCATCTTCCTAGCTATCAATGAATCAACTTTCATTTCTTTACCATCCCCACCACAGTCCTCTCTATGTCCTCCTGCTTTAAAACTCTGCCTCTGCCATTATTCATTCTCAAGTGCATGCCAGCCCTTACAAATTGTTTCCAGGCTGTCTTTTTAGTACCCAACTTGCCATCACCTCCTACAGATTCAACATCATCTCCTACGCTGATGACACACAACTCATCCTCTCCCTCTTCGAAGACTCCACCACCAGGGCCAACTTCCACCAGTGCATGACCAGCATCGCAAACTTTATGAAGGACATCTGCTTGAAGCTTAACACAGACAAGACAGAAGTACTGATCTTCTGCAACAAAAACTCCCCTTGGGATGCCTCCTGGTGGCCCACACAGCTCGCACCAACCCCACATGCCAGAAATCTCTGCATCATCCAGGATAGCTAACTCTCAGGTCAACACAACCATCCTTCTGCTTCTTCATACTGCGCATGCTACGGAAGATCTTCAAGTGGCTACCCCAAAATTACAGAAGCTCCACCACCAAGGCCCTGAGCACCAGGTGGTCGGACTACTGAAACGCTCTCTACGCAGGAATCGCAATCCACCTCCTGCAAAAACTCCAAACTGTCCAGAATGCCGCAGCCAGACTCATCCTCAGTCTCCCACGATGAACGCACATCACCCTATGCCTCAGAGAGCTCCACTAGCTCCCAGTTCAGAAGAGATGCCAGTTCAAGCTACTCACCCACGCATTCCAGGTACTTCACAGCCATGGACCAGCCTACATCAATGACTGCCCAAGATTCCACCAACCTACCAGATACCTCCCTCATGTTAGCTCACACTCATGCATCCACTTGAGCAGGGCAGGATGCTCCTTTTCCTACCTTGCACTCAAGGCATGGAATGACCATCAGCTACTTTATTAAAATTCTGTACGATGCTCAAAACCTGGTTCTTCGGCTGGCCTACGAACCCTGCCAGCGCCTGAATACCCTCATGGGAGACGACCACTGCTCTACAAATTAATTGATAGACATCCGTATCAAAGCTTCCACCATGTTTTTTGTGTTCAGCTCTCCTATTGCCATAGACACTGTCTTTGGTGTGTGCTTGTCCTTTGCCTCTGAAGCCATGCCACAAAACTTTATGCACTGAAAGCAGGACAGCATGTCGGTCCTCATTAGACTCTACAAGTATATGAAGCAGCCTCACACCTCATTCAGAACTATGGATTGCAACACAGTCACCCTTTTCAATCAGCTTATCCACTAGCCTTTAGCTGATTCAAATATGCATTACGGTCCTACTGTCCACCACAGGGAGTACGTGTGTCGCACTCCACCAAACTCCAAATAGTAAAGGCCACCAGCACTGTGAACAACTCAAAGAATGCAATGCTAGGTCTATAGCTAACCCAGTCTCCTGGGCATTGCTGTGTGTACCATTCTGGAGCCCAAGAAACCACAAATCCTAATGCCTCTGCAGCATGCGAACTTACTTTATACTACCAGTCCCTCATCTACTCATCCAGCGGCATGCAACTTCCATTGAAGCCAGTTAGAAATTAATTCAATAGCTCCAGCTGTTCTCTCACGCTGCTCTTCATGCGTGCTGTATGATGGAACAGTCTCAGTCCTCTGGTCAACATAGACGGACAATCTCCTGAAAAAGTCTGTTCCAGGCACTGTAAATTTTTGTGTGAAATTCGGATGCCCCACCAATTGTTGCACAAGCTTCACTTCCTATTTCTTCATCCTCATTGCTTCGGCCAACAATTTGTTCATTTGTCTAGCTTATATTATGGTAGATGATTTCCCATAACCACTGAATCCAATTCTGTTCAATGCCTTTGCGGGACCATCTATATTTTCCTCTGCCAGGGGCATGCTCAGCTCCTTCGCCAGCCCCGATATCGTGTTAAGCAATGTTGCACATTCCCCTGTTCAGTCCACAAGCAGGAAATCATCTGCGTAATGCTAAACTTGGTTATTGTCACTGCACCACTTAAACTCTGAATCTTAAAAACTGGCTGAACTTTGCCAAAATCATTGCACAGCCAATAGGAATTACTTCATCCGAAAATATATTGCCCTCCATTTGCGTGTGAAGAAAATTAAGGTTGTCTCTGTGCACTTGGCAGTAGGTAAAATGCTAACTTTACATTGCAGTTGCCCTATCTGTTCTCTGTTCCCATGCAATCAGTTCCCATGCATTCACCATCACAATCACCTAATCCACACTCAAATACACACGCTACTATATGCTCTTCCCTGTGGGTGAAATTGTTCACTGATTCCCTAGCTCCCACTAGCCCCCAATCCCCCTCCTGACAATGACAAATTGTGTATTAGCCTGCATTCCCATGCAGCCCTGTTTGGTAATAAGCTCAGGGAGGAAATAATCCGCTCATCCAAAGGTAAACAAGTGAGCAGGCTCTGTATTTGCCCCTTGTCAACCTGTTTCCTTAATTTGTCCCAACTTGATGATTTCATTGTTCCATGTCCCAGCGTCCTGGATTACGCTTCCCTATCCCCAGGCTCTAGAACCCTTTTAGTCAGGGCCGGCTTTAGCGCTGGTGGCGCCCAGTGTGACAATCTTTTTTACCTCACCACCCCACACCCTACCTTCTCCTTTGATTCCCCCTTTACCAACTGGCAAAAATGCCCCTCATCTCTCCACAGCCACTCTCACATACATTTAATTTGTTTTAAAGTGCAGGTAAAGGCTATACTTATCCACAGAGCTATCAACATTTAATACAGTATTGTTATTTGCAGCAGGCATATTAACCCTCTGTGCTACTTTATGGCGAGTAAGAACTCTCTAGCAGGAGCATTAATCTTAAGAGTTATGTTGACATTTTTATTGCTGCCTGAAAGCTTGTCCCACCAAGATTTCTGCAGCATGCAGGTGTTTTAAAACCCCTCCAGGTCAGTGCCCGGTGCAGCCGTGCCTCCCTAAAGCCGGCCGTGCTTGTAGTTTTTAGGTCGAGAGCGCAAGCGCTCTGACCTGTTGTAATCTATCTGTGGGCTTTTAACCATGTCCACCGCACACCCTTCACTATCACTCGTTCGTGGGCTTGCCTTTCAAAAACTTTTATTATCATTTGTAAATACTTTACGTTTGTCCCTCTTTGGGGTGGTTTGGTTACCGCCTTGGACATCAACCCTGTAACATGGATAATTGCACGATTGCCAATACGTTTGACTGCAAGCGAACTTCTTTTCCCTTTTGTGTCTCTCCTTCGCGCTCATACTCATGGCAGCTGTGGAGCTTTGATTCAGCTTGCTTATGTCATCTTTTACTTTTCAGTTTCAATTTAAGTGGCAAGAAATGTCCAGTTAGGAATTTACGTTAACAGCTCTAACTTGAGCAAATGCGAGACCGATTGCATTGCAAATGCTTGTTGCAACTTAAGTCTCCATTGACTGCCATAGGCTGCAACCCCCTTCTTAGTTGCAATGAAAGGAGATCGCAGGATTGCTTTTGCTTTTTCCCACCAAGCAGAGTGCCCAGCTTGTGCCGCACAGAGGAAGGGCGTCATACTTTGACTTGAGTCAATTACGTTCTGCATTCTTTTCTTCTCCCATATGTTGCCTCCCTAAACCTCTGGTTCCTGAATACTAAACACTTGCTTCTCCGGAGCTCCTCTGAACAGGCACATGGCAGCTTTCTCTGTGAGGTTTTAGTCTTTTTATGTGCTATCAGCTTGTGGATACGTGTTCATGAAGCTTGAAGCAACAAGTGACACAGTAGTGTGACAATATAGCCGACTGTCGAACTTACATTTTTCACCTAAAAGGTTACTTAGTACTGGTGATATGTAGTGTCGTGAAAGGGGGAGACATGATTTATTGATGGTTTTATAATGTTTGAGTTGCACCACTACAGAGGTCCTAGTGGTATCCATCTAGAGATAATTCTTAAAATTATAAGTTGATGCATTTAGCTGGACATGTTATTGCTGTGTTGAGGCGGATAAGTTACCAGCTTTACATACAACATAGAATGACATTTCCATGGTCTTGGAAGGAATATGAACTACATATTAAAAAAAATATCAATTAACTGGCAAAGTTAACTTAGACGATTTACTTTTCAAGCTGCCTGGAAGCTTCACGTAATCTTTTTCAAGCCTGAGGGCGTGTTGAGACAGGTTTGCATCTCTGAGTTCATTAGGTGGTTTATGCTTGGTCTTGCTACCACTGTGCTTTAAGAGCATGACAAATCATATCACTAATTAAGTGCATCAAGTTTTCTACAGTACAGCTCCTGACATAACCATCACTTGTTCACTGGATTTCTCTGTGCCAGTCAAACTAAGGAGTGCAGAACAAATTCTCTTTCAGAAGGTTATTTGTTATGTATGCATGTGATTTGTGTATCAGAAACCTAGCTAAAAGGTCC
Source organism: Pleurodeles waltl (assembly GCF_031143425.1). Lineage (NCBI taxonomy): Eukaryota > Metazoa > Chordata > Amphibia > Caudata > Salamandridae > Pleurodeles > Pleurodeles waltl. The sequence continues at coordinate 477,462,404 of NC_090449.1, read as the reverse complement.
TACGTTTAGCTGTCTGCTCTAGACTAATTGTATTATGCAGCCTAGAGCACTGTCTTCACAGGGACCTTGTGGAGATTTAAGCATCACAGTAGAATATGTAGAAAAGACAAAAGTAGATTATTAAGAATAAAATGAAGTGAAAGCCTACGCCCAGCTATCATAAGTAAAAACTAACTGCTGGTTAGAGTGATGTCATAACACAGGAATAAATATCTATAGCAGCTGGATTACCAAAGGTACCACAGACGCTCCTGTTCATAAACAAGTGGGAAAAAAACAATATAGGAAATGCTTACATGAATGCATAACATATTTTTCATATCTCTTAGATATCCTACTAATCCTACACCCCATGCTCTTTTGTTCATCAACTTAATTGTTCTCCTTGCTATTCTTTTCCATCATATCATTGCCATCCTCCTCTCTTCTGTTGGCGACTTACACCATCCTTTAAAGTGTCCCAACCTCCCCATCTATGATTCTAACAGCTTAAAACATGGGTTCCATAATTCAATCGGATCTAACTACCTTTCTCCCTTTTGTGGCCATATTTGGGAGTCTCACTCTTAGCCAGTCCTCACAATTTACCTCACCTCCTTAGCTGTCTTACAGTCATCCGTCCTTTTCACCATTTTATGTTTTTCCTCCACTCATTCTCTCAGCTCTGACTCATTTACACTCTTCCTAGCAATCCCTAGCCTTCCTGAGCATAACTTGTTATTGTCCTTTTCCAGTGGGAACCCCTTCTAGATACACACATTATGCATTATTCCACAATTTAGTGATTGGGTCCAGAAACATTATTTTAACTAACCTCATATCCAGACCCAGCAATAACTCTCCAGCATTCTAGGTGATGCCATATGATCATACCCTTCACAACGGTAGCCAAGGGTTTGATGGATGTAAGGCTACAATCTGGGAACTTGTGGCAGTTTTTGTTTTTCTAGACCTCATTAATGTGGATCGGACCGCTTCCTCACCTTTCGACAGTGACCTGGTTAGATATCTTCTAAGATTTTGGGGTTTAAATTCTGTCTCTGGGGCAGTTAGAATATATCCATGACAAACCATACAACATCTACATTTGGGTGGCTCCAAACCTGAAACCTGTTGCATCCACAGGCTTTGGTCTTCGCAATGCTTACAATAAAGCCTGTACCCTCCAAGGTGCTGACCCCTATCGCATGATGCTGCCCTCTGAGCCAATTTCAGTACTGCATCCAATGCTTTCATAGTCAGCACACATTTTCTGCGTGGCAAAATAAAAAATTGGGGCTATTTAGCCTTTAGCACAACAGCTCCCCAAGGCACAGGGACTGGCTCCCACAGGTACTGCTTGTGGGATGGAGTCTCCATCAGAAGAAAACGTTGCTTACCTTTGGTAACAACATTTCTAGTGTATACCATATTTTCTTTCTGATTCTTAACTCCCTACTGTCTCCACTGTGAGTTAATGCCTTGGTTATTACGATCCTAAAGTGTGCAGGCCTATCATGCTGTATTATTGCTTTTGTTTATCTGCTCTTGGTTTCTCTCTGTACCCTTTGAAGGGGTGTGGCAGAAAGTGACACCATCATGACCATTGGCACATTCTGTTATCTGATGGCACATGCGGCGCAGAGGGATTCGTGGCTGAAGCCACATAGTTGGGGGAAACTTTCCTGATCCAGTCTGGCACCAATGGGATATTCATGAGGTGAGGAACATATGGAAGAATATGGTAATCTCTAGAAATATCATTATCAAAGATAAGTAACCTTTTGTTTCCCGTCCCTTTATACAGAAGCAAAAACAGGAGCTCTGTGCTACAGAGTTATTGAAGTAGATACAAACAACTTTGATCTGCCATTCCTCGTGGAAAGTGGGAGATGCTGACATCAAAAAGTCAAGGAAGACAGATTTGTCTTCGTGATTCAATCAGAAAAGGGTACAAGAATGCATGTTTCTTATAGTGAGTTCTAACTGCAGATTCATCACCTTGCAACTTTCCCCTAGGTTCCCAGACTGGATTCAGAAACTCTCAAGCAATTTTCTTGTTCATCGACAGGTGGCATCATGTGACTCCATGTCGGTTCTGGATTTGATGTTGGGCCAGTATGAGAGCACCACCTGATGTCACTTCCTTTCTTTCTGTGCCTGCCGACAAGGATCCAGAGCTCTTCCTCCTGTCATTCTGACAGAGATTTACCTCAATTTGTTAAAAAAAGTGTGTGGTATTTCTCCCCTCCCACCCCCAAAACAATGGGTTTCAAGCCATGTGGGGTCCTGAATCTGACATATGTTGGTTACTGACACCTAACATGTTTGTCTTTAGTGCCGAGTTGTGTGAATGCTGCAAGAAAATGAGTAAAAAGGCCAATTTGAAAATGCAAAGCCAAGTTAGCAGTCCCTGAAGTCTGGAAGTTGAAGAAGTGGTCCTGCTCAAGGTCACAGGTGCAGACTTGTTCCCACTCCAGTTCACTCCCACGAATGGCATGCCTCGAAGTGGCCTGGCTTGTGTAAGTCCAAGAGGTTACACAAGAAATGCAAAGACAAAGCACCGCTCCCCATATTGACACTCCTAACTTTTGGAGCAGTGCGACTGACCAGGCACATCTAGGCCGCGGAGCCAGTCTCTTTCTAGGGAGTACATGCCACTGCTGATCCCGAGTTGGCCCTAACATGAGCAGAATGCAATGCTGCAACATATAACCAAGCTGAAAATGGCCTATAAGAAGATCTGTGGTACCTCACCTGATCCCTCTGGAGCACCCTTGGCCCTAAGGATCAGAGGTTCCTTCCAACAGTCAGGTTCCCATGGGCACATCTTTCCCTGAAGCTGACTGCACCACTCGACCTCCATGTGGGGTCAGAACCTACTGACTGGATTCAGTGCCATGTCTGATACAACCCCTCCTTTGGAAGGTGTCCCACCAGCGATGTGCTCACTGCTGCTTCCGTCGCGTCAGCTGACACCACCAAGTCAACCTCCCCACCAATGCTGGCTCTGATGTCACCAACACCGGAAGAGAATCTAGTTGTTTTATCGAACTCTGAGCCTGACACCTGTCATGAGGAAGGTGGTGGCCATGAATACTACGACAATTGTAACCTATTTGATGGTCTTTAGTATGTAAGTGGCCAGGACACTTCCCTTGATCCTGGTCTCTCCTCATCCACCCCAGCCCAGGCCCCTGAGGAATATGCCTCCTTTGCCACTACCCTGAGAGGGCCAGCAGGGGGGCAGCAGATGTGCTCAAATTGATTGTAACAACCTAGGAAGTAAAGTCCAACCTGCTTAGATGTCCTGAACCTTGGACAACGAAGCCAAGAACCCCTGTTACCTTTCAGGATCTTGCCTGGGGGCCAATAAACAGGTGACAAGGTAGTATAGACCTGCCCACAAAGATCCAAACTTTATTCTCCAGCTTCCCACTCCAGAAAGTGTAGTAGTTCAAGCCTCTACAAGTTGGATGAACCCCTAATGCATTCACTAACATTTGACAGGGAATGAAAGCAGGTGGAAACATTCTCCAAGGGAGTTTTCTCCTCAACTAGCCTTGCTCTTAGGTCGGTTAACACGTAATGACTCCTGAGGCAATATTCGGACGCATTTTAGGATAATGTGGCGGATATCTTGGAGACTGTCCCAGAAAAACTTTGTCCAACCCTGTAAGGCCTCATTTTGGACAGACAAGCTGCGGCAAAATATTCTGTTCATCCTGCTCTGGACACTACCGACTGTCTGGATAGGGTAGTTGGAACCAGCCACTCCTGGATTCGCTGTACGGACTTCTCCTCTGAAGCCCAACAATCTTTAATGGACATACGCTTTGCTAGCTCTCTGCTGTTCAGATCAAAGACTGACTCGGCCTCAGAATTTTAAAAAGAGAGCATGGCCACAGCCCTTTCTGTGGGCCTAGCTCAGCCAGTTCAGCATTTTCCCCAACAGCAGCGCCCCTGTTAAGGCTTCGGGAGGGGTTACCCGCAAACGCAACACCAATACATGCCTCTCAGCAGCGACAGGCCTTTCAAGGCCAAGGCCTATGCTGGGGAATCATCCAGTAGCATGCAGTCCTGGGCCAACTATCTACCCAGACTTAAATCCCTCCCCCTGCAGCTGCCGCAGAACCCTTTTAATTTGTCCTTGGCAGCCAATGATCACCCTGTGGGGGGGTTATGTCACCTTTTACCTCCCCGGCATGCGAAGCATCACTACAGATCAATGGATGCTGCAGATTGTAGAGCAAGGATACTACCTCCCTTTCTTGTCATATCCTCTGGACATGCCACCCACAGGAGGAGGTTTGGTTTACTGCTGTGGCATCTGTTCCCTACTTGAGGAATCTGCAGTTAGAAGTTTCTATAAGAAAAACAAGTTACTTACCTTCGGTAACCCCTTTCCTGGGAGAGACTCTTAACTGCAGATTCCTCAATGATCCCCCCCTCCCTCCTCCCTGTCTGTGGAATGGTATCCTATAGTTTGTTATTTGGATTCCAATATATAACATCTGCACAGCGCATATTCTGATTTCTGTGGCTCCGTGTCTGTGGGTGCAGACAGGAAATCGGAAAGGAACTGATATCAGTACATGAAAGGTGGTACTCTTATAGTGGCCCAAATCTTTTAATCTGGAACTGATGCAGAGCTGCACAATGCCACCTGTTAATGCAGAAGGAAATTGCTTTAAAGTTTTTGGATTGAGTTTGGCACCTGGGAGAAATTTGCAAGGTGAGGAATCTGCAGTTAGATAGAATCTCTTCCATAGAAGGCATTACTGAAGGTAGGTAACTTGTTCTGGGCCATTTGTAATATCTGGGCCTCTTATGGTCCTTAAAGTGGATGTAATGAAAAGTACCACATCTGAAGTGCAATTATAAACTGGCATAAAATGCTGCACACAAGGCTTGAAAACTTTGCCTTCTTAAGGCCCATAGCTCTGAAGCCTCTAAGGCATGCAACTGATTTAAATCTTGGACTCATAAGGTTTTTGAAGAACAGCACAGGGTTCATTATACCATGGGACAGACGAAGTAATACACTATGGGGGTCATTCGGACCGCTCTTACCGCCGGACAGAAGACCGCCATTCTACCGCCGCGGCCGCGGTAAACCGCCACGGTCATTCTGACCCACAACTGCCAAGCCGCCAAAAACCCGACATCCACGGAAGGCCCCCTCATCAGCGGGCAGCGATAAACTGGAGATGACCAAACCTCCACCGCCACGCCAACACAAACACGCCCATGCCATTCCGACCCACGAATCCACGCGGCGGTCATTCAACCGTGGTATTCCGTTGGCGATACACACCGCCGCAGTCAAAATACACACCCAGCTCCAAAACCCAGCCACATTGGACAATTTGAAAGACACACACCTGATACACATACAAACACCACCCCCACACATCCAAGCAACTATAAAACACACACCCACATCACCCACAAACCCCCACTAGTTGGAAATCGGAGAGAAGGCGAGAGAGAGAGAGAGAGAGAGAGAGAGAGAGCAGCAATCGAAAACCCCAACACACACAGGAACCCAACATCATCAACCACACCACATCTACGCACACATCACCACACACCACCACCACACACCACCACTCACATCACCACAAACACCACCCCACACCTCATCCACACCACCCCATGGCACCCCAAAGACACCCCAGGTTTTCGGACCAAGAACTCCGGGTCATGGTGGAGGAAATCATAAGGCTAGAGCCCCAGCTCTTCGGCACACAGGTGCAACACACCACAATAGCCAGGAAGGCGGAGCTATGGCAGAGGATCGTCAACAGGGTCAACGCTGTGGGACAGCATCCCAGAAACCGGGAAGACATCTGAAAGCGCTGGAACGACCTACGGGGGAAGGTACGGTCGATGGTCTCAAGACACAACATCGCTGTGCAGAGGACTGGCGGCAGACCACCACCCACCCCTCCCGAATTCACAGCATGGGAGCAAGAGGTCCTTAACATCCTGCATCCTGCGGGCCTCGCTGGAGTAGGCGGAGGAATGGACTCGGGTAAGTCTAGTCTCAACTACTCCCCCCCTCCCCAACCACCAGCATGCCAACCCACACCCCCACCCTCACCCCCAACCCCCCAGCACACATCCTCCCTGCCAATGTCTCACCAGCACAACCCACCCAACCCAAAACAAAACCCTGAATGCCAACACAAACCATGGACACCCATCACCTATGCATGACCACTGCACATACCCATCCCCCCCACAAACCACCCTCACAACTCCTGCCACAAGGGAATGCCAGCACTGGGGGACAAGGGCACCCACAAATCGCACGCCATGGAACACACAGAAGCAATAACCATACTCTTTCACCCCTGCAGGGCCCGAACGCCAACACACCGGCCAGGAGGGTCCAGATATGTCCATCCCACCCCCAGAACAGGCCCCCAGTGAGGACAGCAGCTCTGTCGACCTTGAACCTGACGACCAGCCCGGACCATCGGGGACCTCTGGACAGTCGGTTCCCCACACACAGACACAGGCCACAGCAGACCTAACCCCCTCTGGGAATATCAGCACAGCTCCCACCCAGCGGGCCCATGCCTCTGTCTCCAGGACAGGTCAATCAGCGGTGTGTCCGCCACTACAGGGCACCCTGGCTGACCCAACACCCCAACAACAACAGGGACCTGGGGGCAGTGGTAGTGGGCACACCGGCCAGGGGACAGAGGCCCGGGGAAACAGGGCAACTGGGAGGGCTGCAGTGCGAGAGGGGGGGGAGGACAGGCCCAGGGAACCGACTCTCCAAGAGGCCCTCACCACCATCATGGGAGCATACCACCGCTCCCAGGAGACGATGGCAACGGTACTGGCCAGGTTCCAGGAGATCCAGGCACAGCAGGAGGAACGGTACATGGGGTACAGAGAGGAGCTCAGGAACATCGTCCTGGCCCTGAACCTAATAGTCACCACATTGCGGGACCATGTGGCACCCCAAAGGGCCCCTGTCACCAGCCCGGACCAGGAACAGCCTACCACCTCCGCCGGCGCAAGTGGACAGGAGGCCCCCACACAACGACGGGCCACCAGAACCCCACCTCCTGCTGAAGATCAACCACCCCGCAAGAGGAACCTGAGATCTCAAAGGAAGACAGAGTAGGATGCCAAGACCCCCGCCAGCCTAAGATCCCCCCGGATGTCATTCCACTGTCCCACATCGTCACCCTGTCCAACCTTGAACTGCCCCTGCTCCATCCTTCCACAGGCATATGGACAATGCACCTGTGCGACCGAGAACTGGACTCTGCCATGGACATCACTCCACCCCCACCCATCACCGTTTTACTATCATGGACCTATATGTAGCACTTTAAATAAATCACTAATTGCACTTAAAACACTCAGGAGTCTGCTTGTATTCTTAACAAATGTATTACACTTAACGGTTCAAAGTTGTTCAGTTCCATTGTGATGACAACATACCAATGTCAATGTGCTTTACTCCATGGGCAAACAAACCAGAAGTCATGCAGTGGGTCATACAGCTCTGAAAAGGCAAGGGAAAGTCACAATTCAGTTGAAAGGAACTGGGGGAAACACAGAAAGTAGAGATGCAGGAGGCCAGAAGTAAATGTAAAATGGCGTGGGGGATTCTTACCTGGGTGCTACTGAAAATACTGTTGTATGACTGTGTCCCTGTTGTCCGTGTCGTCCCCGTCGTCTTCCTCCTTTTCACTCTCCACAGGCTCCACAGCTGCTACAACACCACCATCTGGACCATCCTCCTGCAGAAAAGGCACCTGGCGTCGCAATGCAAGATTGTGAAGCATACAGCAGGCCACGATGATCTGGCACACCTTCTTGGGTGAGTACATTAGGGATCCCCCTGTCATATGCAGGCACCTAAACCTGGCCTTCAGGAGGCCGAAGGTCCTTTCTATGATCCTCCTAGATCGCCCATGGGCCTCATTGTACCGTTCCTCTGCCCTGGTCCGGGGATTCCTCACTGGGGTCAGTAGCCACGGCAGGTTGGGGTAACCAGAGTCACCAATTAGCCACACACGGTGTCTCTGTAGCTGTTCCATCACATAAGGGATGCTGCTATTTCGCATAACATACGCGTCATGCACTGACCCAGGGAACTTGGCATTTACATGGGAGATGTACTGGTCAGCCAAACAGACCACCTGGACATTCATCGAATGGTAACTTTTCCTGTTTCTGTACACCTGCTCATCGTCTTTTGGGGGTACTAAGGCCACATGGGTCCCATCAATGGCACCAATGATGTTGGGGATATGTCCAAGGGCATAGAAGTCACCCTTCACAGTGGCCAAATCACCCTCCTCAGGGAAAATAATGTAGCTCTGCATGTATTTCGTCAGGGCAGACAACACTCTGGACAAAATCTTAGAAAACATAGGCTGAGACATCCCTGATGACATGGCCACTGTTGTCTGAAAAGACCCACTTGCCAAAAAATGGAGGACTGACAGAACCTGCACCAGAGGGGGAATTCCTGTGGGTTGGCGGATGGGGGACATCAGTGCTGGCTCCAGCTGGGCACACAGTTCATGTATAGTGGCTCGGTCAAGTCGGTAGCGAAGTATTATATGACGTTCCTCCATTGTCGACAGGTCCACCAGCGGTCGGTACACGGGAGGATTCATCCTTCTCCTCGCAAGTCCCAGCGGACGGTGCCTAGGAAGGACAACATGGAGCACAGAGTCAAGCAACCCACAGGTACGTAACTACAGCTTGCACAGTACACGATTCTCAATGCATTGAATGGCTTGTATGAGTGGCAATGCAAGGCCTAGGCCTGTGTGACGCAGTAGTAATTAAGCCATGTGGGCCGTTGTAATGGCGGCTGCCTGACCTGAGAAGTGTGACAGTGGGATGTGAGGTCAATGCGCTGGCGTGACACACCATGGCGGTAGGCGGTCGAACACCGCGGCGCAAAGCCGCTTTGGTTAACATCGAACCCTATGGGTTTCACGAGCCAATGACTAGCTGCGCCGGCGGTCGCGGAACGCACCGCGGCGGTATGCGCCGCCGCGGGCGTGACCGCCATTTTCTATATGGTTAATCACTCGAGACCTGATCATCCACAGGAGAGGACCTATACTGCAATTGCTGCTGTGACCTCGGTCTGGGAGATACAATGGCTGCTGCGACTGGGGAAAGGGCCACTGCCTTCACTACAGAAGAGTTGGAGAAACTTGTGGATGGGGTCCTGCCCCAGTATGCGCGACTCTACGGTCCTCCAGACCAACAGGTAAGTACACTGTGTGCACGTTGAATGGGCTATGCCTGGGTTGTGTATGGTGGATGTAAGATGGTGGGGTGGGGAGACAATGACGAGTGCAAGGCACGACAGATGAGAGCATGTGCCACATGGCAAGGTTGGGGAGGGGGGCCAATCGCATCTATCATGCGGAGAATTGATGATATTTCTATTTCCACCCTGTACATGTCAAATAGGTCAGCGCCCATCAGAAAGTCGAAATTTGGCGTGCCATCGCCAAGGAAGTCCGGGCCCTGGAGGTCCACAACAGACGGGACACCCACTGCCGCAAGAGGTGGGAGGACATCCGCCGCGGGACCAGGAAAACCGCAGAGTCACTGCTGGGGATGGCCTCCCAACCTAGGAGGGGTGCCAGTCATACCCTGACCCCCCTGATGTCCCAGATCCTGGCGGTGGCCTACCCCGATTTGGATGGGCGCGTGAGGACATCACAGCAGACACAAGGGGGTGAGTACCAGCACATTCAGCTATCTTTGCGCGCAGTGGAGGTGCCTGGGTGGGGGAAGAGGGCTGTGGGTGACATTAGGCCAGGACGCTTTCTGTAGTGTAGTCCTCTCCTTTAGCCATGTCCCTGTGCCCCCGCCCCCCACCTCTGTAGGGTGACAAGTACAGCTATCCATGGTCCTGCATGTGCGCGTTTGTTGTCCCTAGACCTGTTGGCCTAGTCACAAGTACTGAGTAGTGTACCCCGATTGCGCGGCTTAGTGCATGAGGCTCCTGGGTCTGTCCTCTCCGCCAACGGTGTTGACAATGCATGCACTCAACCTGTTTTTATGTCTCCCCCCACCCTTTTTCTTTATCTTCTTGTGCATGTGTGCATTAGCATCATCAGGTGGAGGAGAATTGGCACCGGAGCACGAGGGAGCTACAACTCACAAGGCCCCGGTGGGCCATGGCACAGACACCGAGGCCACCAGTGATACGGAGGGCGAGGGGAGCTTCACAACGGGGAGCCGTGGTGACACCAGCGACACCGACACGTCCTCGGATGGGAGCTCCCTAGCGGTGGCGGCAACATCCGTGCCCCCCGCCTCTACAGGTACAGCTGCCACCCCGCGCACCAGCTCCGCCCTCCCAGCAGCCCCTCAGCCTTCGCTCCGTGCCCGCTCGCCCAAGAAGGCTCCTCAGGCCCTGCCCCTGTTACCCCTGCTGCCCTCAGTGAGGAGGTCATTGACCTCCTACAGACCATCATTGTTGGGCAGTCTACCCTTTTGAATGCCATCCAGGGGGTAGAGAGGGAGGTGCATCGTAGCAATGCATACCTGGAGGGCATTCATTCGGGTCAGGCTGCCCATCAACGATCGTTCAATGCTCTGGCCTCAGCACTGACGGCAGCCATTGTCCCTGTTTCCAGCCTCCCTCTTCTAACTGCCTCCACCCTGTCTCTGTCTCCTGTTCCTCTGCCTATCCCACCCACACCATCAGACCAGCCTGCACACACCTCAACACCCAAGGGCAGCTCATCCAGACATAAGCACCACAGATCACACAAACATTCACCCAAGCAACACCCAGATGCAGACATGCCAACAGCCACTACCACCTCTGTGTCCCCCACCTCCTCGTCTCCCTCCTCCCTCCCTGTGACGTCTCTACTCACACCTGCATGCACACCACCAACAGCCAGTACTTCCATCACCAGCACACCCTCCAGTACAGTCCGCACACGTGCAGTCACCACCCCCACTGCCATTTACACGTCCCCTGTGTCCTCTCCCACTGTGTCTGTCACCCCCTCTTCCAAGACACACAAACGCAGGCAGCCACCCACCCAACAGCCAAGCACCTCACGACAGCCTCCAGCCCATGCACCTTCACCCAAGGACAGCACACCTGACTCTCCTACAACCACCTCCTCTTCCTCCACTCCCATAACCACTACACCTACCCTTTACCCTGGTCCTAAAAAAGTTTACCTCTCCACTCTTGACCTCTTTCCCTCACCTGACCCCCCCCCCTCCATCTGCTAAGAGTCCCAAGAGCGCCTCAGCCACCACCAGCCCGGCTTCAAGGGTCACCGTAGTGCATGGCTTTTGGAGTCCCCCCTTTGCCAGCAGTGATACATCGGTCAGCAGCAAGGGGACAGCCAGCCCCCCCCCACTGGAAAGAGGACCCGTAAAGTAAGGGGACGCCGTGGGACGACTGACACGGCTGCCCCCAAGGACCAAAGTTCTGCCACTTCACCTGCCACAACATCCAGGGGAGGCAAGGGCCAGAGAGCCACATCGAAGGAGGGCAAGGGCAGCAGGGCGGAGAAGTCAGCCAGCAGGAGCGCGGACCAGGAGGGCCCCACAAGCCCCATCCCGGGTGTGAGGTAGGACACCCAAGGGCCCAGCACACCGTCACCGAAGGGTCCAGCAACTGCACTGTCGGAGGGCGACTGAGCAGGGAGTCGTGGGCAGGTCTGACTCCCTTGACTTACAGAACAAGCACCGCTGAACAGGGCCCCACCGTCCAGAAAGGCACCGCTGAACAGGGCCCCGCCGTCCAGAAAGGCACCGCTGAACAGGGCCCCGCCGTCCAGAAAGGCACCGCTGAACAGGGCCCCGCCGTGCAGACAGGCACCGCTGAAGAGGGCCCCGCCGTGCAGACAGGCACCGCTGAACAGGGCCCCGCCGTGCAGACAGACACTGCTGAAGAGGGCCCCGCCGTGCAGACAGACACCGCTGAAGAGGGCCCCGCCGTCCAGAAAGGCACCGCTGAAGAGGGCCCCGCCGTCCAGAAAGGCACCGCTGAAGAGGGCCCCGCCGTGCAGAAAGGCACCGCTGAAGAGGGCCCCGCCGTCCAGAAAGGCACCGCTGAACAGGGCCCCGCCGTGCAGAAAGGCACCGCTGAACAGGGCCCCGCCGTGCAGAAAGGCACCGCTGAACAGGGCCCCGCCGTCCAGAAAGGCACCGCTGAAGAGGGCCCGCCGTCCAGAAAGGCACCGCTGAAGAGGGCCCCGCCGTGCAGAAAGGCACCGCTGAACAGGGCACCGCCGGGAGGAGCACCGCTGAACAGGGCCCCGCCGTGCAGAAAGGCACCGCTGAAGAGGGCTCTGCCGTCCAGAAAGGCACCGCTGAACAGGGCCCCGCCGTGCAGAAAGGCACCGCTGAACAGGGCACCACCGGGAGGAGCACCGCTGAACAGGGCCCCGCCGTCGAGAAAGGCACCGCTGAAGAGGGCCCCGCTGTGCAGACAGGCACCGCTGAACAGGGCCCCGCCGTGCAGACAGACACCGCTGAAGAGGGCCCCGCCGTCCAGAAAGGCACCGCTGAAGAGGGCCCCGCCGTGCAGAAAGACACCGCTGAAGAGGGCCCCGCCGTGCAGAAAGGCACCGCTGAACAGGGCCCCGCCGTGCAGAAAGGCACCGCTGAACAGGGCACCGCTGAACAGGGCCCCGCCGTCCAGAAAGGCACCGCTGAAGAGGGCCCCGCTGTGCAGAAAGGCACCGCTGAACAGGGCACCGCCGTGCAGAAAGGCACCGCTGAACAGGGCACCGCCGGGAGGAGCACTGCTGAACAGGGCCCCGCCGTGCAGAAAGGCACCGCTGAAGAGGGCTCTGCCGTCCAGAAAGGCACCGCTGAACAGGGCCCCGCCGTGCAGAAAGGCACCGCTGAACAAGGCACCACCGGGAGGAGCACCGCTGAACAGGGCCCCGCCGTCGAGAAAGGCACCGCTGAAGAGGGCCCCGCCGTCCAGAAAGGCACCGCTGAAGAGGGCCCCGCCGTCCAGAAAGGCACCGCTGAACAGGGCCCCGCCGTGCAGACAGGCACCGCTGAAGAGGGCCCCGCCGTGCAGACAGGCACCGCTGAACATGGCCCCGCCGTGCAGACCGACACCGCTGAAGAGGGCCCGCCGTCCAGAAAGGCACCGCTGAAGAGGGCCCCGCCGTCCAGAAAGGCACCGCTGAAGAGGGCCCCGCCGTGCAGAAAGGCACCGCTGAACAGGGCACCGCCGGGAGGAGCACCGCTGAACAGGGCCCCGCCGTGCAGAAAGGCACCGCTGAACAGGGCCCCGCCGACCAGAAAGGCACCGCTGAACAGGGCCCCGCCGTGCAGAAAGGCACCGCTGAACAGAGCACCACCGGGAGGAGCACCGCTGAACAGGGCCCCGCCGTCGAGAAAGGCACCGCTGAAGAGGGCCCCGCTGTGCAGACAGGCACCGCTGAACAGGGCCCCGCCGTGCAGACAGACACCGCTGAAGAGGGCCCCGCCGTCCAGAAAGGCACCGCTGAAGAGGGCCCCGCCGTCCAGAAAGGCACCGCTGAAGAGGGCCCCGCCGTGCAGAAAGACACCGCTGAAGAGGGCCCTGCCGTGCAGAAAGACACCGCTGAAGAGGGCCCCGCCGTCCAGAAAGGCACCGCTGAACAGGGCCCCGCCGTGCAGAAAGGCACCGCTGAACAGGGCACCGCTGAACAGGGCCCCGCCGTCCAGAAAGGCACCGCTGAAGAGGGCCCCGCCGTGCAGAAAGGCACCGCTGAACAGGGCACCGCCGTGCAGAAAGGCACCGCTGAACAGGGCACCGCCGGGAGGAGCACCGCTGAACAGGGCCCCGCCGTGCAGAAAGGCACCGCTGAAGAGGGCTCTGCCGTCCAGAAAGGCACCGCTGAACAGGGCCCCGCCGTGCAGAAAGGCACCGCTGAACAGGGCACCACCGGGAGGAGCACCGCTGAACAGGGCCCGCCGTCGAGAAAGGCACCGCTGAAGAGGGCCCCGCCGTCCAGAAAGGCACCGCTGAAGAGGGCCCCGCCGTCCAGAAAGGCACCGCTGAACAGGGCCCCGCCGTGCAGACAGGCACCGCTGAAGAGGGCCCCGCCGTGCAGACAGGCACCGCTGAACATGGCCCCGCCGTGCAGACCGACACCGCTGAAGAGGGCCCGCCGTCCAGAAAGGCACCGCTGAAGAGGGCCCCGCCGTCCAGAAAGGCACCGCTGAAGAGGGCCCCGCCGTGCAGATAGACACCGCTGAAGAGGGCCCCGCCGTGCAGAAAGGCACCGCTGAAGAGGGCCCCGCCATCCAGAAAGGCACCGCTGAACAGGGCCCCGCCGTGCAGAAAGGCACTGCTGAACAGGGCACCGCCAGGAGGAGCACCGCTGAACAGGGCCCCGCCGTCCAGAAAGGCACCGCTGAACAGGGCCCCGCCGTGCAGACAGACACCGCTGAAGAGGGCCCCGCCGTCCAGAAAGGCACCGCTGAAGAGGGCCCCGCCGTCCAGAAAGGCACCGCTGAACAGGGCCCCGCCGTGCAGAAAGGCACCGCTGAACAGGGCACCGCCGGGAGGAGCACCGCTGAACAGGGGCCCTTCCTGTCAAGCACCGCTCCGCTGGGCCCCGCCGTCTCAAGCACCGCTCCGCTGGGCCCTTCATCTCAAGCACCGCTCCGCTGGGCCCCTTACTGTCAAGCACCGCTCCGCTGGGCCCCTTCCTGTCAAGCACCGCTCCGCTGGGCCCCGCCGTCTCAAGCACCGCTCCGCTGGGCCCTTCATCTCAAGAACCGCTCCGCTGGGCCCTTCATCTCAAGCACCGCTCCGCTGGGCCCTTCATCTCAAGCACCGCTCCGCTGGGCCCCTTCCTGTCAAACACCGCTCCGCTGGGCCCCGCCGTCTCAAGCACCGCTCCGCTGGGCCCTTCATCTCAAGCACCGCTCCGCTGGGCCCTTCATCTCAAGCACCGCTCCGCTGGGCCCTTCATCTCAAGCACCGCTCCGCTGGGCCCCTTCCTGTCAAGCACCGCTCCGCTGGGCCCTTCCTGTCAAGCACCGCTCCGCTGGGCCCCTCCTGTCAAGCACTGCTCCGCTGGGCCCTTCATCTCAAGCACCGCTCCGCTGGGCCCCGCCGTCTCAAGCACCGCTGGCCCAATGACAGTGCCGGTTCTGTGTCGTGCTAATGTTCACGCTGCACTCGGGCCACCCTGCCTCCTCCATTGCCTGTGGAGACTGTTATCCACTTGATGGAATGTGGCTTTGCATTCCCCAGGATATGACAGTGGGCAAGCCACCCACTGTAGAGACTTGAGAGACTGAGGCTTTGCACTCCCCAGGATTGAACAGTGGGCATGGTGGCCCCTTCTTGGATCTGGCGTCGTGGACTCATGTGGCTGTGGTGCCCCCCCTTTCCTTCCCCCTGAGGTGCCTGTAGTTTTATCATCTGATGCCCCTGCAGTGTTCTCTCCACCGGACTCAGGTCTCCTGTGTGGGCTTTGCCCATGTGTTGATACACTTTGGCCCACGGACATTTGCAATTTCAGTGACTGTGCTGGACTTATTGCCTCTATTTATCGGTTACGCAATGTTTACACTTGGATTTTTTTGTTTCATTTTCCTATTTTACCATGACTTCAATGAACCTATTTTTTACATAAATTTAGTTTCTCACTTTAATCATCTCTTTTCGTTATCCCGGGGGGTTTGGGTGGGGTCACTTTGACTTGGTGCTCTGCATTGGTGTGTAGATAGTTGGGGGGTGGGTGTAATGCGTATGTGTGTGCCCGTAACCCTTCCTCCTCCCCCCTCCCCTGTGTCGTAGGTGCAGTACTCACCGTTGTCGTCTGCGCCGGAGTTCGTACTCGTGGTAGATGAGCAGGTAGACGAGAGCAGGTAGGATGTTCAATTCGGGCTCCATGCTGTCCTCCATCCTCGTGGAGTGTATAGAGGTGAGCGTTTTTCCGTTCGTAGTCTGTTTCCGCCGTGTTTTTATCGGCGGGGCTCCCGCCCCGGAAAAGGTGGCGGGTTGGTGAGTTGTGATAGGGTGGGCGGTACATTGTCTGCCGCCTGCCTGTTGGCGGTGACCGCCGCGCTGTTTGTCTGTCCCGCCGTGGCGGTCGGAGTGTTAAAGTGGCGGGCTCTGCTGGCGGTTCCCGCCAGGGTCAGAATTCCGTTTTTTGGACCGCCAGCCTGTTGGCGGGTTGGCCGCCGCTTTATCACCGACCGCCAGGGTCAGAATGACCCCCTATGTCCGATTTTGGCTTTTTGGAAGAGAAAGGGTCACATGAAGTCCAGGTAACTAAAGATGTTCTTGCAGAGCAACTTCAGGGTAGAGGTGTTAAGTTCTTGAAAACCAAACCATAGACTGGACAACACCAGACTGTGTGCTGAAGAAAATACTTTTAAAGCTAAGGCATAAGCCTACAATGCCTCAGGAAAGTATGATTATGAAACTGACTATGTTGGACTCGTAGGATAAAGAAAACATCCTTGACATCCAATCATTTGTCAGTCTAAGGTGACATATTAGGAGTCCTGTGGCTCCCAAAAAACTGGTTAGCAGTGTGGACAAGCCTAAACAATCTCGCTCAACTCTGAAAGAGACTCAAGCTAAGGAGAAAGGTGGTCCTTATTCAGGTAAAAAGAGCTAAAACATTCTTAACATTGAAGCACAAGAAAAGGTACAACATCGAAAAGAAAAAGTGGCGACTCAAAGGTGAGATACTGAAGTATCACAGAAGGAATAAGAAGTGGACCAGCCATTAAGTCCTTTTAAGAATGATTCTAGCAAAAACAGAACAGAACACAAATGGCCCAAGGAGGAAGCAAAAATAGGAAAAACTGAAGATATTCAACTCCTAAGAAGAGAAACTCAAGATATTCTACCCCTAACTCATGAACAGCAAGATGATTAGGAACAGCAGACGTGCATTTCATATGAGGATGATTACTAACATTCTCAGAGATTAGTAGAGGAACATGACACAGATCAGGGTGAGAACACGTGGCAAAACAATATACACAGACTCTCTAGATGAAGAAATGGGTGTATTCCCTTCCAAACCATCACCATTGGAGGACCCTGTCTTTGTACCATACTCTTATTAAAAGAGCATTAGATTCTTCTGGTGTACTAGAAAGAAAACCATTTCCTTCCAATGTTGCCCAGAAAGTAACATGAGGACAGGTTTTTAATGAACAAGCTGTATCCAAGGCAGTAATTGGAGGGTGTTGAAACAATATAAACTTCTCCTCAGGAGCTATCAAATGTAAAATATAATGTTCCAGATGCTTCACTATTACGGAAGACCATTTCCAAAAGGGCTAATGCACTAACAGCATCCAGTCAATTGATAGATAAGTACAGCAAAATATTGGGTGCACTAGGAAAGAGATGGAAAGGGCTTCATCAGCACACTGGAAGATGACAAACTTGGCTGAAAAGGAAAGACTAGACCTGTTGGCAGTATAATGTAGGTTTAATCACATATGGCTGGGAGAGCAGTCAGCTCTGTGAAACTGAAAACTATTCTCCAATAGCTGCATGCATGCAGCTTCTTATATACTCAAAGGTTAGGGTGATTTCATGTATGTTATCTTAAAAAAAACACTAAGCAAAGTCATGGAATAGTACACAATAATACATTTCCACGTAGACATCGCACCACCTGCATCCTTGAGCTCATGTCCCTCATCTGACAGTTCTGATGGAAATTTTAAACTGGCTTTGTATTGACCCTCCCACCCGCACCGAGCCCCCCCAAACTTCCCCCCTCCCCAATATCCCATTGTCCACATTCGCAGGGACGTATGTACAGCAAGCAGTTCCTATCTTGATAAACACCCCTCCTTCAATGGCCGTCATAAGATCAAGTGCATAACAGTGCTGCATGACCATCATTCTCATAGCCTGCCGCTCTTCCTTTATGGCATTGAATCCGTCCTCAGTGCCATTGATCACCTTCATCAGTTCCCATCTGGTTATTTACAACCATTGAGCAGTTGCTTTAGCCGTAAGAAATGGTAGGATACTTCCAAAGAACAACTGGGCATGATTGAATATCCTGTACTCCTGGGGAACATCTTCCTAGACCAAAGTACCAAAATAAGCTGCAGCTCTTCTCTTCCGGTGATTAAGAAGCAAGGTGGTTGGACAGCTTATGGGGTGGTCATGTAATTTAGAAATGTTAATTCCTGGGATTACCAGGGCTGGCGTGTGCACAGTAACCACAGAGAAGAGGCCTTTCCAGTTTGGTGACATCTGGACATGTAGCCGCTCCCCGCATTGCCAATAATAGTCCATGAGGCTGGAGGTGCCCCGTAGCATGTCAGCTTTGTAAATTGTTTATGTTGCAGTTGGTGTTGTTCCCTACATTGATTGTGCCATTCCCTCTGAATCATAAAGATGCTGATTTTAATCTCATGTCTGACCTAAGGTTTACTGCACCACCCATCCATGTATATCATGCAGTGTTGTCCCATGTGCTCTGGCACTTTCTCTTTACGTCCTCGCTGAAATCAGTGCCATTCTACAGAGATATGGCCCTGCACCTAAACTTGATATCGGAATGCCACTGGCCATGGGATTAGACTGATCTGGCAACTTCGAATCCTGGCCTGTGTGCACATTCCCATCGCAAAGGGTTTGCTGAGTAATCACCTCACCCAGTGTGTGGCGCCCCAGGCACCCCACCCCTCAAATCCCTGTGTGTCAAACTAGTGCTATCCATTCTTTGGTCTTGTAATTACCTATTTCCTGCATTTGTTCTAACTCGCTCTCAATGGTCTGTCTATCTGTCATGATATGTAATGTTTCTACTAATGAGTCATACCTGGTGGCATTAACCCTAACATGTGCTACCCGGACATGTGTTGGTTGCATTCTGGCCTTAATCCTGCAGAGGTAGAGTTGTAAGAAGCATAAGACTGTTCCCATGGTATGTCTTTCGTTGAGCGCAATCTATCTGACTCTGTGGCATGGAGCATTAATGAGCATTCAAAGCATGATTTATTGGTGCTTTTTTGTCCTATTTCTGACCTATGTTGGGAGCACGTATTATCTAACATGCCAGCATGAATACTATGAGATACATTGTTATATGTGGCTATTTCTCTTCTCAGGTGTGTGGCGTGATATACTGCTAAGCACAAATCATTGTAAAACACAGCATAAATGGCAGCATGAATAGACATAAAAGGAAAAATAACATAGAAATACATAACTGTCCATTGACATTGAGAAATTAGCGAGTTGGAGTGAAGGGCCTTTATAGTCACATTTGAGCCCCCGTTCCCCTCTCTTTCCATTTCTGTCTGTGGAGGTGTTTTATCTAAGGAATGGTCTAGTCAAACATCCAGTAGGTGAATCTAAGGCTTCCTGCCGGTAACTTTGATGGCACTAGGGGTCATCATTGTCACTGAAAAGTGGCTGTTAAACTTGGGATCCTTCCATTTTCGCCCAAAGTTGTTTATATGCAGCTGATCTCCTATTTGCACAGCTGGGAGATAGACCTCAGCGGTGGCACGCTTCTCCTTTTCATTTGGCTGCCTGTTTGAAAAAATAACTTTCCAGCTTTGGTTGGTTCTGACAAATATACATGAATCTCAAGCATTTCTACGGTGCTATGTGCACTGGAAGCCAGTCTGGTAACTGGTATTGCAGTAGGCATTGGTCTTCCTGTGACTATCTGATGCAGTGTGAGATGATGATCCTCAATGGGACTATTGCACATAGCGAATAGCCCTACTGGAAGATAGTATTGCCACTTCTTACCCAAGGTGGCACATATCTTGCTTATTTTGTTGTTTAAAAGGCCATTGAGGCATTCAACTACACCATTACTTTGTGTGTGATGTGCCGAGGATAATTTATGTTTACGTTTAGTGCCTAGCATGGTGCAGAGATACATGAAGATATTGACAAAGAGACTGCCATTGCTTAACCTAATTCTGGTACTCCCCATTTTGGTATGACCTCACACGCTATGAAGTTGGCATTGCAGTGAGCACTGAGACCTGCCTCTATCCAACTTGAGAAGGGACTTACAACATCAATTGGGTATCTATAATTAATACTTCTGTCAATCATGTCAACAAAATTAACGTGTAGTTCCTTAAATGGGCCCTGTGGCTTTGGTATGGCAGAGGTTATGACCTTTAGAGTGGCTTTGGGTCTTGCCGGCAAGTGACACAATTATAGATGTATATTGTTATCATTTCAGCTGCATTGAAGATAAACCACTCTGTCTGCAGTGTTGCAGATGTGGTGTCTTTGGAGGTGTGTGCTGGTAAATGTAGTTGCTGCAAGGCTACTAGTAGGAGTGCTTGTGGCAAGATGGGCTTGCCCGTAAGTGTATGCCTGTAAATTAGATTCTGATTACTCAGGCAGCATCCCCTCTGTTTCTAAATAACTTTTTTGTGCTGTGGTGCTGTCTCAGTGAAGGGAAGGTCAGGGTTAAGAGGTATTTCTTGTGGGTATCAGGGGTGCCAGCAGTATCCGGAGCATCTGTAGTGGGCGGCTTAACGAACAAGACAGAGAACTTAGACAGTATGCCTTTGGCTGCTTCCTTGGCTGCCCATCTGCCAGTGCGTTGACCTGGGACACAAAGGCTCTCATTAAGATTTTGGCTGGTGGCAGAGGCCGCCTGCCAAACTCTTCCCGCCTTCCTACCGCCTGTGCCGCCTGAACCCCGCCGGCCCTAACATGACTTCACTGCAGGGGCGGCCGGCAGAAACAGTGTTTTCACCCACCGGCCCTGTGGTGAACAGGGTCTTAATATTGACGCCGGCTCCTAATGGATCCGGCGCCAAAGGGGCAGTGCTTAATTCGGGCAGTGGAATGTGGGACGGGACTGTGCATGGCATCCCCTGACACCCCCATTCAGCCAGCCTTTCCTTGGTGGTGTGCACCGCCATAGAAAGGCTGGCGGATTGGGACTCATAATCCGCTGCCCTTCAGGATGAAAACCACTGTGACTGTCGGCTTGCGCCAGCCTGGCAGTGTCGGTGGTCCGACTGGCGGCTCCGCCACAGTCATAATGTGGCGGTCGGACTGCCACCACTAGTCTGGCGAGGGCCAAAGTCTTTATTATTTGTGTGTGTGCTGCACATTTAACTATGGCTACTCTCAAAGGTAATTGTATTGGTACCATCTGATTTAAGGAACCCTATTCTCCTCCAGCAAGGAAAGTAGACTGTGGTGTTGACGTATGCAGTATCTGAGTAGATGGTCACAATATCTCCATTTGCTTGCTTGCGAGCTGCTATGAGGTATACTAGTTCGGCAGCCTGCACTGAGAACTGTGGCTGCAGCGTTATTCAATCTACCACATCAAAATCTGAGGATTGGTTTTGTGATGGTCTAACTACTGCTGCACCTGTGTGTCTCACTCCTATCTCCTGATCTGTTGTAGTGGAGCCATCAATAAAAAGCATTGTGCTGCCTGGTATGGGCTCTTCCGCTTGGCTGCATTCATCTGGCACATATTTGGCGCAATCATAGACATTGTGTTCCCCCTCATGGGGTGGGGAAAAAAAGGTAGCTGGGTTAACTGTATGGCACCGCACAACTTTCAGTTATGGTAATGATTAAATCACTGCATAAATCACCTGAGACTCTCTGAGTGGTCAATAACGTCTTAGCTTTCTGAATGACAGCAAAGACTGCAGGCTCCGTGTACAGTGCTAGGGTCGAGCCCATCACTATAGAAGCACTTTTCTCTACTGCAAATGCGGCTGTGGCTAGGGCTTGTTCACAAGGATAGTGTCCCTTCTTGACTGGGCTCTGTAGACTGCTGAAATATGCTATTGGCTTATGACCCGGAGGATACTTCAGCATCAGAACTGCTGTCATTGCAACACCACTGCGGAAGAAGTTATTCAAATTCCTTTGAATATTCTAGTGTACCAAGTACTGGGGCGTTTGTTATTTCTCTATCCAATTTGCTAAATGTGGCCTCTCTTTAATGAGTCCTTTCTATGACATCCCTGCTAATCTTGGCCTCCTTTATTGCTGTCAATATGGGCAGGATGATGGTGCTGTAATAGAAAATCCATTGTCTAACATAATCACAAAGGCCCAAGAATTTGTGCATGTCTTTTACTGCGCAGGGCTCTGGTATCTTCCTTATCGACTTAGCACTCTCAGGTGTCACTTTCCTTCCTGAGGCCGAAATCAAGAGTCCTAGGTAATGTACCTCTTCCTGGCAACATTGCACCTTATCCTTCTCCACCTTGTAACCCCTTTGTGCAAGAGTGATCAACAACTTAACAGTGTCAGCTCTGCAAATTAGTTTTGTGGGGCTGCAGATAAAAATGTCATTGACATATAGAAGAAAAGTACTATTGTACTGAAAGTTAAGAGGTTTGCTTCACAGTTCTTTTGAAAATACTTGGGGATTTTGAACACCCTTGTGGTAATCAAGGATAGAGATACTGGGAACCGCAGTATGTAAATGCAGTCAAATATTGGCTATATGGGTGCAGTAGAGCGCTGAAAAATGCATTCTCGAGGTCTGTCACAGAGAAGTACTTTGCGTCCTTGGGAATGTTTGTTACTATGATGGAGTGGTCTGGTCCTACTGGAATTATGCTGTCATGGGGCACAGGTCTTGATTTATGTGCCAAATACTACCATTTGATTGTGTTCATTGAAAAATTATGTTTTTTGCTCGGGGAAACCCATGGGTATATTACCCCTTGCTCCAGCAGTGAATTTCTAGTTGGAGCTATGCCCTCTCCTGCCTCTTTGGACAGGGGATACTGGTGCACTCTGGGTATTATGGCACCTGCTTTCATTGTAATCCGTACTGGGGTGGCTGTCTGTATCAGCCCTACATCATGTGGGCCTTTGTACCACAATGTGGATGGTACTTGAGCCAAATCTTAGTCTCGAAATGTGTCATGTATTGGCCTTAGGGATGCTATTCTAATCTGTAAATCTAACACTCCTCTTCGAATATGACTGTGATAGTCACTGGGCTCTCCCCAAACAGCTGGTAGTTTGTCACTTCTTTTATTGTTTTTTCTGGATCAGTAAATATGATCCATGGCCACTGGTTGTGGTCCCAGTCATCTGCCATCACTACTCCGTTTGTTGGCCTTATTTCAATAGCTTATATGTAAAGTATAACTTCAGGGTGCTCCTATGATATTTGTCTACAGGGGCGGAACAAAAGGGTAGTTGGAGTGATTTTCCTAGCAAGCATGGTGTCTCGGCAATGATGGCGTACACTGCCATGACAAAGGCCACCTCATCCGTTGACTTCACCCTACTCTGGTTTCCTGTTGACATGTCTATAGAAAGCATAATTTGGCTGGCGGGGGCACTGCTGGTTTGGAACTTATCATTGTACATCTCACTCAAATAGGATGGTCATGTTTAATTTTGACAGTAGGTCTAGACCTAATAAGTTAGCTGGGGCAGTGGGGGAAGTACAGTAATTGTTCCTCCACATGGTTGCCTTCTATATCCATGGTGTCCCATTGTATAAATAGAACCCTCATCAATGCCCCAGAGAATCAATGTGTGTTGACTGATGCATGGGAGAGTGGAATGTTACCCTTTGTAATACATCACTTGGTCATTCTCATGCCTACTAAGAAAGTATATGGCTTGTTATTAATGGCTACTGTTCTGTGCATCACCGAAAAACTGGACACATGGGACTACTCTGCAGGCACCTTGATGACCCGTAATTGCCAATGTTGTTTTTTGGATTACACAGGTTACCTCCACTCACCCAGGTACTACCATTGAGAGACCTTGCTGTTGCTGCGGTGGTGCCTGCCTGTTGTTTTGCTGCCAGTTTCCTTGTATGTGGGGAGTGTGGAAATTGCCTTGATATTGAGGTGTTAGCGTGTTACCCTGGGGCTGGCCCATCTTTTTATAGTTGCCTTGCCCCTGTTGCTGCGTATCTCTCATCCTTGTCCTACAGTCTGTTTGGAAGAGCCATACTTATGCAGTAAAAGCACTCTTGGCCATTCCTTTGTCCACTCCTCTGATCTCTTTACACACTCTGTTTACTTCCACTACTACTATGCAGTTGCGGGGGTGTTCTTTCTGTTTCATCAGGGGAAGGTCTATTTTAGGATTTTCATATCATATGGCTGGTTGCTCTTGCTTATGTATGGCCGTATATATTCCTGGTGTGGGATCTGAAGCATGGGGAGGCGGTGGTGCATTAGGAGGTGTAGTGTTGCCAGCATCTGGGTCTATTTGTTGACGGAAAACCCACTATATGGCCAAAGTGACCTCCCTTTTCCCTTGTTTCTTCCCTTTGTGCTTACTCTTAAGGTGTGTAGTAATGTGTTTTATTGTCTTTTCATTGAGTGTGACCTCCTTTAGCCAGGGGTAGTTATGCGTCTGTGTTTCGCTGTACTATTCTTCATAGAGCTTCTGTATTCTTGCCTTGTCTGAGCTTAATGTCTTCTTCATGTGTTCCACAAGGGTCCCCATGGTTCCCCGAGAATGTGTTCTTGCTGTGTGTCCCAGGTATTACTTTTTAGATTCTCTTAGCTGTTTGTCTGTTGCTTGGCCCACCAAGAGCTTTGTTCCCCATTTCACTGTGCTATCCGAATATTGCTACACTGCTAAGGTTATGTAGAATAATTCAATCTATCTGTTTTTCTACTCTTTTCCGTATAACACAGAATGGCATAGCTCTGAGGTCATAAACCTTTTTATTCTGTTGCCTTGTTAATTGTGTGTGCCATGCACGACAATGGGCACAGCCTCTGTAAAATAATGCATGTCATTTTCATGCCTTGTTGGTGCTCTGTATCTAAGCCCAAGGCCTCAATTATTGTTTCCATTAACATATTGGATGAAGGCAAGTATGACCGCGGGCAGAGGAGATGAAAACGCCGCTTCCAGCAAGCGGGAGCAGATTTAACGCTCCCACTTGCTGGGTGCAGAGTTATGTTTGCTTTTGCTTGGTGGGAGCCAGGAGACTGCGCTTTTTAAAAAATTCTCAACAAAATCCGCTGATCCACCTTTGGATTTTGCCAAAAAAGTTTAAAAAATACTTTTTATCCTTGGTGGGGTCCCAGGAGGACCCCAGGACCAAGGCAAAGGAGTTGGGGTATTCCTACCCTGATCCCTTTTCTTTTTTTGGGGGGGGCTTTTTTTGTGACTCGGCTGAGGCAGATTCACAAAATGGCTGCCAACACTTCCTGGTTGAAGTGTTCACAGCCAGTCCGATCCCTGCATGTGATCGGGAGGATTTGTGAAGTGTTCACACCTCTAAATATACAAATTAGGTTTTCCTTAAATATTCCAGAAACTACTGAACAGATTTACACCAAATGTTGGATATTCTCCCTGAGGTGGATGATCTAGCAGAACATTTTGGATCATAAATGAATTCATGGAGGCTGTCACCAGACTCACAAACACGTTTTGTGAGGAACGAAGCATTTTATTCGAACAATCTAATTTCTTTAGGCAAAAACATAGTATTGAGGGGGTCTGTCGGGAGTACATTTCAGATCTAAGAATGTTAGCTTTTTCGTGCAACTTCAGAGTTTCACTAAATACATATGTAAGAGACCAATTTGTGTATAGTTGTGCATCAAAAAAGATCAAAGAGAGAATTTTAAGCTTCAGAGGTGCCACACTTACAAAAGCGATTGACATTGCAAAGAGCATAGAGAGATTGATTATTTCATGCAAAATTATGTTAGCAGAGGTATCAACTAAGGGGGTATCAGCTGTAAATGTAACCATTAAACATGAATCAACAGGAGCAATTGGTGTAAAAAAAATAAAAGATGCACTCAAAAAGGGAACAAACAGTTGCTACAAACTTGAGTCCAGGTCACACAAGCATCAACCCAGGCTGTCCAGCCATCAACAAGTGTTAAAAAAGTTTGGGAAAATTGGTAATTTTCAGGGTGTTTGTAAAAGTTCTAAATCACAAATGAGAGTAAATAGTATTGAGCTAGACATTGATCAAT
Organism: Pleurodeles waltl; assembly: GCF_031143425.1. Taxonomy (NCBI): domain Eukaryota; kingdom Metazoa; phylum Chordata; class Amphibia; order Caudata; family Salamandridae; genus Pleurodeles; species Pleurodeles waltl. The sequence continues at coordinate 477,436,496 of NC_090449.1, read as the reverse complement.
GTTCCATGGATTTGTCTTAAACTAGTTCTGACCCTCTCTTCAGAGCACAGTATGTCAGGTGAGGCAAAAGGTCCATGGTGCAAAGTGCTTATTGGGGAAATGGCGGTAAACATAATGACAGATTCCAGATTTTCTATCACTATAATCTCATATACACTGTTTGAGGAAAAGTGGAACAAATCTTCTTTGACAAGTACTCTCACTTGTTTAGAAAGAAACATTGTTTTAAAAAAATGATGTTGCTATTAAGGGCAGGAATATCATAGGCTGGTAAGATCAACCTAGGCTTGGCATTATGCCAATTCCTGTTGATGAAAATCCTATTTTTGTGGCTGACAGTTAATTTAATTTATTGAATCCAATGATGATGTAAACCTGGAAAAGGTAATCAACGAGTCTCATTGAATTTTCAGTGACAGTATAGGGAACATATCTAAGTTTGAGCATTTGATTAAATTCGAGGAGTGTGCTGTTCATGTTGTATACAAAGTTAGACCTGTGCCCCTGAGCGTGAGATCAGAACTCAAAAATCTGTTGGACAAGCTGTGTGCAGAACCACTGATTGTTCTGAATGGGTCAGCCTAGTGGTCATAGTCAGAAAAAAATGGGTGAGAAATGTTTATGTGTAGACATACGTATTTTAAACAAGAAAATTGTAATTGACTGCCATTCATTACCCAAGGTGGAGGAATTATTTACTGACCTGGGCGGATCTAAGATATTCCCATTACTCCATCTTAGGTCAGCATATCATTAAGTATCACTTGCTGCGGAGAGTCAAAATCTCACAAATTTCATCACTTACTTTGGAGCATAAACATTTTTACATATGCCTTTTGAATTAGCCTCTGCAGCAAGTGTGTTTCATAAATTTATGGACACTGTTCTTAGGGGCATTCCAAGTGCGCAAGACTTTCAGGACACTGTTCTCATATTTGCCAAGAGTGTGAGGGAACACAATTTGATCTTAGAAAGAGTACTTAGAGTTTTTCAGTATGTTGGCATCACTCTTCAAAAGGAAAAATTATAATTTATGGTTAGTCAGCTAGACTATCAAGGTCACTGTATATCAGAGCAAGGCAGTAAATCAAAAATGTCTTTGGTTTTGTTACTCCAGACAAGACAACTAATACATTATCACCAACTTACCAAGCTGGCTTGTGCTTGGTGATTCCTCATACTAAAATATGGTTACCTTTTGGTTAGAATAATGCTATGTTAAGAAAAAAGGACATTTGAGGGGATTTTATCAAGTAAGAAGATTATTTTGTGCCAATGTGAACAAGCACATCTTTTTTAAACATTTGTTAGCATTAGTTGAGAATTTTAGCATTATTTGTTTTAAAACTGTCATCAAACTCCTGACCTTCCACCAACTGACCAGACACTTCCGATGAGCTTCCTTCTCCCTCGCAGACTCCCCACGGATCCGTCGAGCCAACAGAGGAGGACTCTTCTTTTTGCACCTTGCAGCCAGGGCTTGGAACAACCTCTTCCTGTTTCTCAAGACCGCACTGTCACTCCAGCCATTCAGAAGAGAACTAAAGACCTGGATGTTCGAATGGTCGTTCCTCCACAGAGCAGTCCCACTCGTCGAGATCCTCACTGGTGATTTGCTGCACTCTATAAATGTTGTTTGATTGATTCATGAACGGATACAAGACCAATTTTCACTGACTTGTAAAAATGCCAAATTAAGAGGGGAACTTTGGTGAAAGGATGATCCTCCTTTAACAGAGGTTTTGTTTATTGATAAAAAAAGTGGAGCATATGTTAGCATTTGTTTCAGAGTTACAAAATGACACAAAGACTAATGTCCAATCTCAAGTTAATGTGGTGAAGAATTCTAAGGAAAAAGATAAAAGGTAGTAAAGATAATGATAGTAATTTGAAAGGATTATGCGTTAGGTATGGACAGTTTGGGCATAGGGCCAATTACAAGGAATGTCCTGCACTTAAAGCCTTTTGTAATAAATGTGGAAAGAACGGTCATTTAATGAAATGTTGCCTTTCCAAATGGCAAACAAAGAAAACAAATAAAGTATCATACAGTTGTGGTTAGATTGTATTACAAATGAAAAGTGAGGTGAACGATAATGCAGTGAAGTAGTAAAGTTGTGTGGTACAGATGAAAAAATGTTTTTTTTTTGTCACTGTTGGACATAATTTCATACAAAATGTATTGTCGTGTTGAAAATGTGTGTAGGTGTTTAGAGGAAATGGATGTAAAACCTGGTAGGTATAGAAGTATGGACATTCCAATTCACTGCTATTGTTAAGATTGTGTGGAGTTTAAAGGTAGGGAAGCAGAAGGGAAAATATATGTTTCTGAAAAAGACAGTAGTCTCGAATGGCTGATGCAGAGAGCCGTTGGGATGTATCTGGACCCTAATGGCAATCCACAGGTTCAGATTCATGCAGTAGAAATGGGTTGTATCAATGCAGTGAATTCATTTCCGGAGGTTTTCAAGTTGGAGATAGGGTGTTTCAGCGAATATCATCTTAAAATACAATTGAAGAAAGAAGCAATTGCATATGTATCTTCAGTAAGGAGGTTGCTGCTGGGGGTACAAGAACAAGTGAAGGTGGGGTTGGACAGACTTATGGACCAAACTGTGATTACATGTGTGGAGGCTAGTGCAGTAAACTGGTGGCACATAATATCACAAAACTGAGAGATCTATACAGCAACGGGAAACTTCACACATGTACAGAATTACAAGATCAGTTAGATCTTCCATCCGGATTATTCATTACCTATATCGCTGTCACCAGAATCACACAAAAGGCATGGGGAACGGGGACACTTGAGCCGCTGACTCATGGAGGTTGTAACCTTCTCTGCTCAATAGGGGGACAGAAGGGAGTGATATCAGGAATATATAAATTCCTACAAGATAGCATATGCTTACCTCTAAAGAAACTCAAAATCAAGTGGCAGACATAGTTAGATATCACCATTGAAGAATCACAGTGGGCTAGGATCACCTCCCATATCTACTCAGTGTCCAGAAACGCCAGATTCAAGCTAATAAATTTATATATTTACCACAGGGCCTACTAAACCCCGCAAATGATAACCAAAATATACAGTAAAAACGACATAGGCTGTCCCCGATGTGCTGAACCAGCGGCAGGACTTGTACACATGCTATGGAGTTGCCCCCAGCTCAGTTCAGACAGGCTAGATATATTTAGGAAAATCTCTACCTCTACTGACAGGGTGCTGTCATTGTTCCCTATGGTGGCCCTACTGGGGGACTTTCCACGCCCCTCAGCTCTCAAAACATCTAACAGGTTCATCGACTTGGCTCTTGTCCTCGCCAAAAGAGAAATCACCTCTCACTGGAAGGACTCAGCGGGCCCACAAGTAATTAGATGGCAAAACGCCTTAAAGAAAATGGGCGAAAATTGAGGGAGCTGTGTTATTACAAGAGGCACTACAGGGGCGGAGACCTGGAGACAATGCCACACAATGGGACTCAATACTGGAGAGCATGAGGACCCACCCTGACGTCCCCGCCACGGAGGATGCCTCAACCACCTCGGACTCCGAATCTGAACCTGCCTCCACGCCTATAACATAGAACTTTGTGTATGGGTGATATACTGTTTATCTCAATAGAGAATTTTCAACTCAGGACCATTATACATCGACATAAGTGCATGAATGAGGGTGAGGGGGGTACCATGGATGTTGTTGGGGAATTCACTATATCAATATCACTGGCAAGTTTTAAAAACAATAAAAAATAAAAAAAATTAAAATGTGTGGAGGCTAGTGAATGGTTGGCTCCAATGTTGGGAGCCAAGAAGGCCGGTTGAGAAATTTGAGTTAGTGTTGTTTTGAGAGCTCTTGATAGGTCAGTTACTGTGGCTCATCGTCCTATTCCCAACATCTTGGAATTGCTTTCAGTGATGGGTGGGGCCAAATTTTATATCACACTGTTTTTGGTCTCAGCCTACCATCAATTACGATTGCATGAAGAGTCACAGAATTCAACGGCATTTATTACTCCTTTGTGTTCATTTAAATGTAAACGTGTGCCATTTGCTTTGGTGTCAGCGTTGTCAGTTTTCCGAAGATTAATGGAGCATATGCTTGATGGAATTACTTGTGTAAAAAGCTATGAGGGTGATGTCTTAGTATTTGACAGTAAATGGAAGGAGCATAATTTTAGACTTGGGCAAGTCTTGAAGGCGTTCCACAAGAAGGGTTTGACATTGAAAGCCAAAAAGTGCAGGTTTGGTTTGAAAGAAATAAGTTACTTAGTCCGTACACTGTCTGGAGGGGTGTTGTGGCTAAATGTGAGATGGTGGAATCCATAAGTAAATGGACATCTCCTTAGAGTAAAAAGGAATTGTTACCTTACTTAGGTATGTTGCAGTTTTATAGTCATTTTAATGAAGGTCTGTTGACAAAAACTGTTGAAATGAAGTTGTTGAGGAATGGAGTGATTTTATCTGGCGGAAGAATTTGAACTGGAATTTAATGAAACGAAAAGATTTCTACAGGAAGCTCCAAGCTTGCTGGGTTTTTTTTCCAATAAAGAAGACATTTATAGTTAATAATGTGAGAGTTAAGGGTTTGGGGCAGTTCCTTTGCAGGATGATGAAAACCAAGAAGTGTCATTTGCTTTCACAAGTCAATCCTTAAGGGAACAGGAAAAAGTTATTTACTATAGAAAGAGAAATGTTGACGATCCACTGGGCATTGAAGAAGTTCAGGACTTTCTTGTGGGGAGATTCATTTGTAGTGAAATTTGATCATAAGCTGCATCATGAAAGTTTTATGAAAAAAGGACTGTATTCAGTATAATTTAGGATTCATCGCTGGGTGATAGATTTACAGGCATTTTCTTTTGTGGTAAATCCCTGGAGTGTGTATAAATGCTTCTGATTGTTGTCCAGATTGGTGCACGTGGGAATTAAGGAGTCAGATGAGGCTGATCAAGATAAAACCATGCAGTGGAACGTTTGTGATTGTGTCATTAGTGAAGAAGAATGGAATAGGGAAGTGAAAGATGATCCATTTCTTGAAAAGCTGTTTACAAGATTAAAATCTGATTGAAGTCATAATGTGAAAGAACGAGAAGAGTTCTTGAAACACTTTTGCATTATAAGCAAAGAGTTGGGTAATATAGATGTATTGTTGTTTAGAGGAACGCGGTTGGTCCCTCCTTTGTCTTTAAGAGAAAGGATTGGTCATGTTGGACATATGGGAATTGTAAAAACTAAGGAGTAGATAAGACAAGATTTTTGGTGGCCTAAGTTGGATTGATGGAAGAAAGGGCTGCACAAAATTGCATCTCATGTTATCATAGTTATTACTTTTTAAAAACTAAGAAGACTCCCGTGCAAAACAAGGTTTTAACTAAGTCACAGTGGGAAGAGATTGCTATTGATTTGTTGCGTCCTATTTAAGGAGAACATGCCACACAATATTTGGGTGTTTTAGTGGATTTGTATCATAAGTGGCCTGAGATCAAGTGTGTTCAAGGTACTAGTACCAAAGAGGTGATCAGATTCTTGGAAGATGTTTTTCATAGAGGATATCCCAAATCATTATTATTTGAAAATGTGATAAAGTTTGTTTTGCATGAGTTTGAAGAGTTTTTGAGGAAACATGTTATTGTGCATAAGAAGTGTGCACTCTCCCATCAAGACACCCATGGGGTAGTTGAATATTTCAATAAAATGCTTCTGGAAGGTATTCAAATATCGTGGGTATTCAAACTTCATGGAAAGATGAACTTAAATATTGTATATTCACGTATATCACATGTGTTCACGTTCCACAACTGGGCAATCTACATTTGAACTGTTAAGGGGAAGAAAAAGTAGCACATATTCGTTTCCTAGGTGGATGGTATGGCAAAAGGTTTTACAAAGAGTGTTGGTGATGGGGAATGGAGTGAGAAAGAAAGATTGCTTCAGGATGAGAGAACGAAACAATAGGATGAGCAATTTTCACCTGAGCAATTGGAGATTGGGTCAAAGTTAAAGCTCCTGTTGGACATGCAATGTGGTTAAAGTTTACTGAGTCTAAACAAGTAGTGAAAATACTTGAGAATGTTAATAAAACCAATGACAATAGGATCTGGAATTTAAAAAGAATTGCTTAATGTCCTGAAAAATGCAAAGTAGGTATTGATGGTGATAAAGTTGACAACAATTGTCAGAGTTGTGTGCCAACAAAGAAGTGAAAGGAGGACTAAAAAAAACTGGTTATTTGAATGAAAATGTACAAGTTTATTTTCATTTTGTCAAATATATATATCACTGTTTGTTCCATTGTATAATCAGATTCTGGATGAAAGTACTTCAGTATATTGGGTCATGATTCATATAGCAAAATACATAAACATAGATGGAATACTTACAGTGTATTTTAATATTAGTTTCTGTTTTTATAAAAAGGGAGGAAGTGTAATGTCCTATTTTGGCTCTACACTGTGAGGTCCAGGGTGTCAATGTGCTTGCATTGCAGTATTCTTTTGTTTGGTAGTTGAAACTAATTTTCTGTGGATGAGGTCTTACAGGAGAGCGCTTTCTACCAGAATGGCGTTTTATTTTTATTTATGGAAACTTTTCAACACCGCAGCAAGGGGAGTTGCTGCATTGTGTTGAATGAAAGGTAGAGAATAAAGCTTTGCCGCATTAACAAAGATATGGTGTAATTGTGCTCTCTCCTAGTCTTGGTGTCCATGTGGCTGCCTAACGCCAACACAAACACCCATGTGCCATGACACAAGGGTGCCTGCATTGCCGTCAGAATAGTTTTTGTGCAGAAAGGGACACCTTTCTGCACAAAAGCTACTCTTAGAGGAGTGTTCCTCTCTTTGGGTGCTGCACAATGCGGCACCCAATGAAAAGGCAGTAGTGAAGAGAAATAAATCCATTCCTCTTCGTTATGTCTGCCTCGAAAATGTGCAGCAGTAAACCAATGTTTACTGACTTTAATACATATGTGTTTGCATCAGAATACATGGGTAGATGCACAGGAACAGCCATACTCCACATACTCCACTCTTGTATCGCCTCTCTGACGCAACATAACACAAGACAGTTCTATGCAATACATTTTTTTTTTTTTTTAACAAAGCTTGCAAGTCCGGCTTTGCGTGGCTTAGTAAATATCACAATAGATTTTGCTTCAGGGCTGCACCAAAAAAAGTACCCTAACCGTGATGCAAATTCTTAGTAATTCTGGGCCCTCAATTTTTTCTACTGAGTAGTAGTGTGTAACATGGTGTACTACTTTTTAATAAAGTACTTTTCTTTCTTGTAAAGATAAGCAGTGGGGTGGAAATTCCTTATTGAAATGTTGATTGATTATTGAGGTTTGAGCACTAACTCACTGAGAAGATTGAGACTTCCCACCATCGCTACCACTGAGATTCAAGTGCAAGTAGGATTTTATTTGGCCCTGTTCTGCAGAGCAATAAAAGGACAGACCCAGGGACATCAGAGGCAAATGACCTAAGCCCCCATGGTTGAGACCCAGTAACTTCCTGCTTTCTCTGTGCCCTCTGAAGGTAGTCTGACAGACTGTTAGACTTACTATATTTATTGGTGTATACATTGAGCATCAGAACTAGCCAAAATGTACATACATTTTCAAAAATGGAAAGACTGTGCATCAAACGCCTTGATTGAAATTATTGCCTTCCTAGAACATGTTTGTGAGAAACAGGATTTTTATATGGGGGTGGGAACCACCCACCCCAGGGAATACTCACAACATTTATCAAGGTAAACCCTGAAAGACACTAAATTAACCTGAGCTCAACCCCCAGTAGCTGTGGCACAGAGAAGATGGGCTTAACTTAGGGCCATGTGTAATGTATGCTGTACCAAAACAGTAATAAAATTAAAATGCCAAGCAATGAAAATTTCAAACCGAATTGAAAAATAGAGTAAAATATAAAATCATACCACAACAATCCAATAAGATGACTCAGAGATATATATGTTTGAAGTTTTAAGTAAAAATAGACCCAAAGAGCCAATGATAGTCAACGATTGCAGTAGACTGGGTCCTATGTGCGATTTAAGGCCACCCGAGATGGAGCGCAAGTCAGATACACCAAACAGGTTTGTTCTGGTCAAAGATTTTACCTTCTGACTTAGTCCCAACCAGCCACAAGAATCCACTTTTTTTTTTATAGTCCCAACCAACCACAGGAGTCCACTTCTAGGGCCCCCAGGACTTCAGTGGAGGCACTCAGAGACTCACAGGGTTTCAGACAGAGATCACCAGCAGGGGCAAGTCCAGACCCAGTTGCCTATAGTTATCTTTGTATTTCACAGAAAAGTAGGTTTTTGTCTCCCTGTGGTCACACAGGTGGTCAGTTAACAGACCCTTGAAGTCCACTTCTTTGTCCTGGGTACAAGAGGGAAAAGGGCCATCCTTCAGGGTTCCTCCCAGGTCACAGCAGGTCCAGTACTCTTTTGATCTTCTGCAGGTCCATAAAGTGTTCTGAAGAGGTTTACTGGGGATGCAACATGTATGGCTGGTGAGTGGGGGTGACTCCTGGCCACTCCCTAACCAATGGGGTAATAGGTTCCAGAGACCAACCTTACATTTCTTTCAGTACTTGTTTGATTTACTGACAAAATGGTGTATCAGGGCACTTTCAAGATGGGAAAAGTCTTCAGTCACACTAAACATGGACTCAGAGGCTAGGGTTGTGAGCCGGGAGCGTACTGTGGTAATTCTCGTGTTCTCCCACATCTCACTCTACAATCCAGTGTGAAGCAGGTGCTGTACCCACAACAAACCCAGAGACAGAAGTCTGGTAAAACAAAAGCATAGTCATTCAGTGACCAGACAGTGGATACACAAGAATTGTCTTGGCATCCTGTTCTCTCCCTTTAAAATGTGACCCAATGGTTACATGTAGATCAGCAGACCTGTCAAAGCAGGATTTAACACTGCTATCTAAAGGCGGCCGATAGCCGCCACCATGCATATTCTGTTGAGCTCAGAGAAGTCATCTCTGTCCATTCAGGTCAGCCTATTGTTAGCTTCTAGGAAGCATTTCAAACCTCTTTCACACCACTCAAGGTTGATCACTGGCTGGGGTACTGCTGGAGAGCTAATGGAAATTATCCTTTAAGAGCTTCGGGCAAGAAAAACTTGTGTTTCTAAAAGTTACTTTTCCATATTATTTATTTAAAATCTAACTTGACGTTGAATTAGATTTTAATAAGTATAAAAAAATAGTTGTTTATTTTTCTAACTGATCTCTTTCCTGAGTTAGCAGTATTAGTTTTTTAATCTGCACTCTTTTATTTTTATATATACGTAGGACATAAATGCCTGACACCGTGAAAATAGCATTTTGGACCTTGTCACTGTCTGGACATAATAATGTTCTGCATGTCCTACTTTTAATTACTATACTACCTTGTGGACTAAAATGCTAACATAGGGGTTACTTACTCACCTATAATTAAAAGGGTGTTTTTCCTGTCAAAAGGGTTATTTTAGCAGATCGCACTGCAGATTTACACTGCAGAAGCCAAGGCTAACAAAGGGTAGCCGGTAGCTGTGTTTGCACTGTAGTGGATAATATAATAGGTGCTGTTGTCTACTAGTGCTATTTAAGACCTAGGCACTTGCTGCACAGATTATGTAATTTACTAGGGACTTACATATCAGTTAAATGTGCCAATGAGGAATAAGCCAATTTTACACAGGTTAAAGTGGAAGCACAGGTAGTTTACTACTGGTTGGAAGGGATAAAGTTCAAAGAGTTGTAGAACCCGCAAAAATAGGGTCCAGCAAAAGGCAAAAAACCTAGGGTTACCACAAAGGAAACGCTGGTTTCCCTCAATGTTGCTTGACAAATACTGCATGTTTATTTATCAACTAAACTTATTTGTGAACATATCTTCATGATAATGATGTAAGTTTTATTCAAGTTTTCATACTGCAATTCTTCCATTTCATTTGTTTGCAGCCTTTATTCATTGTTTATTATTTAGCAGTGCTAGGGATAAACATAAGTATCAACACAGTGCAGAGCTTCCGAGTCAAATCATGCAATCAGTGAAAAATGTTAAGGAGACAACTGTTCTCTAGAATGGATGGGGATAACCTGAACGTAATATCCCATAGTCGGCCAAAGTATCCCCTGAACAGAATCAGAAAGAACTATCCTACAAATGTACTATCTGAGGATACAGAATGAGAGCACTGCGGGATAGCGGTAGGTAAAGAAGGCTGTAGGGGAGGAGGGAGGTCAGGGCAGAGCCACAAAAGGGGATGCTGGTGATTCACTATGTGGAAGGGGTAGCAGTCCATGGACAAACTCATGAGGTGGTCTATGGCATTTCACACCATACCATCAGGAGTGTGGAGAGGACAGGAGAGAGTCATCGAGGGGCTACATTGTCACTCGCAAGGGAAGGACCCCAGACTACCTCAAATATATGCAGCTTATAATTGTGTATGTAGGTAGTTCTTTTGTGACAGGCTACAAAGTGTAGTTCGAGCAGCCAACATTTGTTGGATGTTAAACTCTGCTATTCTAAGCACTAACTTGCTAGCAGTGTCCATTTTAATGGTACTCAGATATAAAAATGACCTTGGCTTGAAAATCAGTACAGCTCTAGAAAATGCATTCAGACGTCTGATTAAATACTGCCAGTGGCACAACCTATCTCTCTGTAGTAATGTATGAAATGAAACCTTTCCCATTACGCATACCCCATATATTCCTCCTTCAGTTAGGGATCCAGTCGAGCATATGCTTTACTGTTGCACCCGATTAGTGTCCTTTGTGATGTGCTTATTCAGTGTGAGTATATGGCAGCAAACAAACTAGTTTACCTACCTCTCTCCCACTATTTCTCTGGCTGTTTATTCTTTGGTAGGTGACTGTCAGACCCTGTTCGGGAGGTCACAGGTCAGGGAGGGGCTACTAGGCCACAGCTGTGGTTGTTGGGTTTATTTGCCTCTACTCTCCTGGTGTCCATCCTACTATGGTTCTGAAAACTGGGCTAAGTGCAACTCTTTCAGCACTTGATTCTCAGTGGTTGCAATGACGAGCAGTCACAAGCTTCTCAGGGAGGTTCTGTGGGGTTAGTTCAGTGTAGCATTCAACACCATCCCTAGCAGCACAACAAGATAATTGTTCAGCCCAGTGCTTCTCCTTATAAAAGACAAGTACTTAATTACGCAGAAAGCAAAATACTACACAATCCAATAATAATAGAGGAGTAACTGACTTGTGGATTTGAGTCTTTTATGTTTCAAAGTAGTATTCCTCTCATTAGGCACTCTACCCATCTCTTTCTTCCTTTGTCTCAGTCGCAGGCTTCTCAGGGTTAATAGTCTCTCGCATGGTTGCAGCGTTTCCCCCACTTCTCACAGCATACAGCCTGAAGGGCTGCAGGCCCATGTCAGTCTCTCTCCTGTCTGTGGGGATACGACTCTGGGTGCTGTTCAGCCTCCCCACGGTCGCGAGTTCACAACAATGGGCAGGGCGTTCCCACCCAGCATGCAACACTACTGCTGCAGGTGAGAACCTGACGGTCAGACATTGAGGGCCTCATTATGACCCTGGCGGGCGGCGGAGGCCGCCCGCCAGGATCCCGCCCTCCAAATTACCGCGCCGTGGTCAAAAGACCGCAGCGGGTATTACGAGTTTTCCCCTGGGCTGGCGGGCGGTTCCAGTAAAACCGCCCGCCAGCCCAGGGGAAAACGACCTTCCCACGAGGATGCCGGCTCATAATCGAGCCGGCGGAGTGGGAAGGTGCGACGGGTGCAGTGGCACCCGTCGCGTATTTCAGTGTCTGCAAGGCAGACACTGAAATACTTTTCGGGGCCCTCTTACGGGGGCCCCTGTCGTGCCCATGCCATTGGCATGGGCACGGCAGGGGCCCCCAGGGGCCCCGCGACCCCCCCCTACCGCCATCCTGTTCATGGCGGCTTTCCTGCCATGAACTGGATGGCGGTAGGGGGGGTCAGAATCCTCATGGCTGCGGAGCGCGCTCCGCAGCCATGGAGGATTCCAAAGAGCAGCGGAAAGTCAGCGGGAGACCGCTGACTTTCCGCTTCTGACCGCGGCTGAACCGCCGCGGTCAGAATGCTCATTGGAGCACCGCCAGCCTGTTGGCGGTGCTCCCGTGGCCGGTGGCCGCCAGGGTCAGAATGACCCTCTGAGTCTTGGAGAGAACGTGGCAGGGGAAGGTACTTCTGGTGTAGGCCCTGTTCTGGGCTCAGTTAATCACTCTTTGTGAGCAAGCCTTGACAATTTTTCAGATCAGGTCTCCTCACTCTAGTGAGTCTTTGGTATGGCATGCTGGTTCCTCTGCGGGTGCAGGTGGTTTCCATTCCTCTTCTCCAGTTTCGGGGTTCTGTACTAGCAGCACACTTCCAGGCAATGCCCTGAGTTACATTGCCAGTACCCCGATCGGGTACTGTCTTTGGCATGTAGTGGCACGGGACAATGGCCTCAGATCTTCCAAATAGGGATTGCTCGTCAGCACATCTGGGGCAGTGCTGGGTTCTCTTCTAGTGGAGGATCACCCTGGGCAGGCACCTCTAGGTTGCAGTCTTTACTTCCTTGGGCAGTTGGATCACGCAGCACAAACTGACAGTCATGGCCACACTGTCCATGTTCCCTGGCACACTTTGCATGCCACACCCAAAAATGTTCTATCCCTGCTTCAGTCAGCCCAGCCACTTGTGCCCACAAGCTCCAGTTCCATGGTGGTGATGATGAGGATAGGTCATAGAGACAGTCTGGTGCAGTGCTGCAGTTCCTCTGATGAAGCTGCTCAGATCAACAGTACTCTTATCCATATTGATCACTCAGGTTGTGATTCTCTCTTGGATGGACCCCAAGAGCTAGGTCATTTACTACAGCCACTTCCAACATTATGCTCCTCCTGCAGAGTTGGTGCATTCCTTTCCTTTCGCTGAGGCAGGATTCCTTGGGTCCCATGACAAGTCAGCAATTCTTCCTTCTGATCAGACTCCTCACCTTTGGGGAATAGGCTGTCTGGCAGACACCAACACTTGGTTGTGCAGTGGTCCTCAGAATTCTCTGTGGGATACACCTTTCTTGGTTGAAGAGAACTTGGAACTGGAACAACAAGTGGATCAGCTGCTTCTGCTGTTCTACAGAGTTGGCAGACAGGGCATGTGAACTCCCAGTCTGCCTTTTCAGAACCTTTTTGTCTGAGTTCCTTTTTCATGTGTACTTAACAGGCTGTGTTCCAGACTCAGTCCTTGTCTTGAGTTATGCTCCTCACAGCAGAGTTGTCTCAAGGCTGGAACACTAACAACAGGAACAAAAAAAGGTGCAAGCAGCCTACACCTTGACGATCAACAGCCATATCTGACACTGATCAGGAAGAGAAATAAAGGCTGCTCCCCTTTTAAGGACCTTTCACACTCTGAGAACAGATACTGCAGTTAGACCTTTCACTTCTGCCATCCACCAAATGGCAGTTTCAGTAAGACTAATTAGAAGCACTCTGTCAGAGAGTACATGATCGATTTTTCAAGGGAAAGCTTGTCTTCCACTTTCCCCACTTCAGTGTCTGGGCTCCCTCTCTCCAATCTAAAGAATGTCAGTGATAGACTTCCACTGTCTGGGAAAGCAACCTCTCTTCCATCTTGTGCACATGAACACGCCATGGACTTCCATAATGGAACCCACTGTCACTGTGGTTCACTCATATGCACATGTAGTGCACACAATGCTACTAGTGTACAACCACTTGCTCAAGAGCATGGGAATCTTGGCACTAGGATTCCAGGCTCAACGTGAACTGTGTAACTTTGATTGTGTGGGCCACAACACAGGTAAAGAGGCCTGGGCAGACTCCATTACTACAAAACACATTATGCTTCCCCACAATGCTGCATGTGTGAAACCCATGACAAAGACGTATATAGGACAAACTGTATAGGAAACCTTTATCATTCTGTGAGCCCAAACTCACAACTGTCCCCCTACAAGAAACACGAACCAGACATTGAAGCTGCACAAAAATCCAAGATGTTTACTGAAAGTGTATTTCTGATCGATACTTCTAACTGCAGATTCCTCACCTTTAGAGTATTCCCGATATGCCTTACTGGGTCGGGAAACTTTCCATTGCAGTGGTCTAGATCGCTGCTGGGTGGCGCCATGCACTTCCTTATTGGCTTCATGCAACCCTAGAAGTGACGGTGTAGAGCTGCATATTAATGCCAACGCTGCACGTCGATGTCAGTTCGATTCTGGCCTTGTCTTTAAACACAGATTCAGAGCTCTGCTCTCTTTTGTCCGTTTTCAAGGCTTCCTAAAACGAAATTGAGTGTGCAAGGGAATAATGTCTAATTACCAAACTACAGGATTCAAACTATGCTGCAACTGCAGTAAACAGATATCAGCCATGGACTCGCAGAAGCTGTCTTTGGTGTTTGGGATCAGTGTATACCTTTGTCGTGTACAGATTGCACCCACATGCACTTTAGAAGCTGATCTGAGACTGTGAAGCAAAGTTGTACCTCACAAAACATAGGAAGAAATCACAGACCTCACGTAATCTCACTTTCACTTCAAGTTGAGTGCACTGACGCTTTCCCGCTCCCTCTCTTTAGGCTGTTCACATGAGAAGCCTTCTTTGTAGTCAGAGTCCTTGAGGGAGTCGAAATCCATGAGAAATATAAGAAAGCAAAGCAGGACTCAACCCCATACCGTCACTTTATCAAAAGAGAAATTGCAAGGACATCAAGGTCCACGTGGTCTCCCTCTCGATCTCTGATTGAGGAGTTGATTCTGTAGTTGTTACTAATGTGCCCTGAGTTCCCAGGTCCTCGTCGGATGACATGCTCACTAAAGACATACGGACATCTGGAGTACACCTGGAATATTAAGGCAGGGTCTGCTTCTCTCCAATCTTGTCAGCTCCTAAAGAGAAACACAACTCCCAGGTTGAGAGTAGTCCTCTCCCTAGGTAGCACTGAGAAGATGCTAGGTTTATTTAGAAATGCTGAGTTTAACCGTGGGATGTTCTCCAGTACAGCAGCGACACAAGCTTTTCCCATTTGGCCTCGCAGCTTCAAGCCAAATTTAGATTCCATATGTCATCTTTTTTTTCCTCTGTCACCATACAATCTATTCTGACATCATAGGCATACAGCCCTTCCCCACTCACTTTCCTCTTAAGACACGCTTATTTCGAAACCACCAATTAGATGCACGTTACTATCCCAACAGAACATCTTCTGTACTGATCAACTCTAAAACAAATTCACAGGGATCGGTCTTTAAGCAAACTGTCTTTAAACTGATAAATATTATTGTTTCATTAAATTGATGACTAGGGGATGAATACTTTGTACCCCACTCAGTGACAAATAACACTCTCATCTGCGCACACACTATGGGAAACACGGTTACCAGGGTTGCATGTTCCTGCAAAATCCTCTCATACTCCACTTTCAAACCAGTTTGGTGAACACTGCCTCATGCCATGCAGTAAAAGCATTCACCACTAATGCTTACACAATAGAAATTCTAGGAGGAATTCTAGTCATTTCAAAGGACGGGTAACCTCAGATTTGCACTGCACTCTTTATTTTGAAAATGCATCTTATACTTCTGGATCCTACAAGACACCTACACTCCTCCTTACCACTTAAATACCATAACTTCTAACGGCGTGTCGGTATAGGGGAACCACCATACACACTGTTTGAGTTACTACAATATTGGTTAAATATCATTAACCTGGATTCAAATATCTCACTAGTAAAAAATTGATAGTACTTTAGTATGAACTTACCGTTGACTGGTTCGGGTCCCTTAATAGAGTGCACTTTGGTCATCCTTCGAGCCATATGGAGCTTCGAAGCAACTTTCATGTGCCTGACCTCAGCTTTTTTAATTTTTTTTTTTTTTTTTTTTTAACACTTACAACCCTGCCATGAAATGGAGGGACTGGTAGGATCAATATTTAAATCAAATCATTGCCTTTACTCTTGAATGTTTACACAGCTGTGCATCCAGGGCCAGGAGTAGGTCAAATATATATATATATATATATAAAATATCCACAATTTATCGCTTAATTCCGTTAGCGGCGAGCTCGCAGTAGGGTAACGAACCCAACCTAATGCGTCGCCTCGGTGCGTACAAAACAAACGCCTCATAGACAACGTACCGTGGCTCAAGTCCACACAGCATCTATTTTGACAGCGTGAAACAACAACAAAAACTAACCCAACGCATTTCGCAACCTTCGCTTCTTGCTCACGGGTTCACATGGAACGCCTATGAGGCGTTTGGATCCTACGCACGGAGGCGACGTATTGGGTTGGATATATATATATATTTTTTTCTCTCAGCATAAAAAAGTCTGCTCAGCATCTATGAAATACCTACAGTGCACACTGATGCCAAAGCTCCCTGACGTTAAGATATAAATATATGGAAGAGTTTCAGGAAAAACATGGATAATTGACTCATATGAAGGTTTAAGCTGCTCATGAAGATTAAGAGAGAAATTCGAGACTAGGGGGGTCATTCTGACCCTGGCGGTAAATACCGCCAGGGCGGAGGTTGGCGGTAGCACCGCCAACAGGCTGGCGGTGCTCCGCCGGGCATTCTGACCGCGGCGGTACAGCCGCGGCCAGAAGCGGAAAGCCGGCGGTGTACCGCCGACTTTCCGCTGCCCATGGGAATCCGCCATGGGGATTCTGACACCCCATACCGCCATCCTGTTCCTGGCGGTTCGCCCGCCAGGAACAGGATGGCGGTATGGGGTGTCGTGGGGTCCCCGTAAGAGGGCCCCACAATGAATTTCAGTGTCTGCTTTGCAGACACTGAAATTCGCGACGGGTGCAACTGCACCCGTCGCACCTTCCCACTCCGCCGGCTCCATTCTGAGCCTGCTTCCTCGTGGGAAGGGTGTTTCCCGCTGGGCTGGTGGGCGGACTTTCGGCGGTCGCCCGCCAGCCCAGTGGGAAACCCAGAATGACCGCCGCGGTCTTTTGACCGCGGTACGGTCTTCTGGCGGTTCCCGCTTGGCGGGCGGCTACCGCCGCCCGCCAAGCTTAGAATCAGGGCCTAGATCTGTAGAGGAAGAGAGTTCAGAACCTAGCAGTTGCCACAGAAAACACCCTGTTAGTCGATCAAAGTTTGTGGGAGGTCAGTAGGAGACGTAATTGGTTTGTGGTTCTTAAGGCTCAAGAAGGAACTTGCCAGTGTAATTGAGCAGCCAAAAAATGACTTTTCAGAGGAGTAGACTGCCTAATGGGCAATCGATAACGATTTACTCTTCCTGACTGGTCTCTAATTTGTACTACCTAAGGAGATAGATATGAACCCCATTTTTTGCAGTCTGTAAACGGCGTACCTGCTGCTTAGCATTAGCTGCAAGTGTTTGAGAGATGTTGTGGAAGACATCAGTAAACACTTGCCATAATCTATTCTAGACTAGACAGACTGGAAGAAAGCATACACCATTTCAGCACCAAACTGTAGGTCCAGGAAAGGCAAACGACTACAAATAATTTTAAGGTAAAAGAAACATGATCGAGCATCTGCAGGGATCTGCAGTTCAAAAAGTATGCTTTTCGTTCAGTAGGATGCTTAGTTTGCTGACGATATGTGCAGGACAGTGTATTGTATTCACAGATAAAATTTGATGGCAAACCAGTAAGGTGAAGAACATCAGCTAGCAAGACTTTGGTGGGTTTAACTTTAAGAAATGAAAGGCCATCCAGCATTTTACAGCATGAAGGCAAGAGTTGAGGTGGAAGGCAGAGGACGGCTGCAGAGTAAGAGTGAAAAGACGTTGAGCATCACCTGCATGCATAGAAGTACGGGCATCATGCATATATAGCCGATGAGCAAGAGGTAGCATAAACATATTGAAAAGACGAGGAGAAAGAATGACGCCCTGACGTATTCTCTGTATGAAATTTGTGTGAGGGTAATTCTGGGTTCTTTTAATTAGAAAATATAAGAACCAGTCTTTATCTCAACAGCCAATTTCCAGGAGCCACTGAGTTGACGGACAGTAGGGGAAAAATCAAGCTGGACCAGGGCCCCTATCCCTCCAGCATCGAAATGTTTTGGAAGATCATCTGTGGCTGAGAGCAGGAGCATAGCTTCCATTGGTGCAGCAAGGAGTGTGAGCGCGTCTGATCTTATTTGGTCTTTTATAATTTAATGGGGGATGTGTTAGAGGTTCGACAGACCTTGTGACTACGCTTGGAATGATTCCACAAAGAGCTTCACCTTTAAACATCAATCCTTTCAACATAATCAATAAACAAACATTTCTTCTGGAGTCAAAATCTTCACACACCACGACCCATTTGGCCATGAATAACCACTCCTTTAAGTAAAAGTTTGAATGTTTATTTCCCTATATTAACAGTGTTAGAGTCACGTAAATTAATCTCAACACCAAATGATAAACATAGATGAATAACACCGGTTGACGAAATTTTCTAAAGAATCTCAGTTTAACTAAAGCATTAACAATTAAGCATTCAAGAGTCACAGTACAAATTAATAGCAAGAATAACTGTGCAATAGAAATAGCATACATCTAGATCCAACAAGTAAACAACATCAATTCTTTGTTAATTGCAATGTCAACCTTTCCTGTGCTCCCTAACTAACCTTCGGATTAGAATAGTATGTTTGGGCTTCATGCAAAACAATTTGGTTAAAGTTCATTTGGAAAACATCTAACTATGACTCTATCAAAATAGCGGTTGGTACCTACAAGCAAAGAACAATCTACAACAAGGACAATGGCATTTTGTTATACCTCTCCTCAGTATGGATCAGTAAGCTGTGATTATCTCCGTCAGTTGGACATTCGTTCGGTCAGCTTCAACAATGGGCACTGGAAGGGGATGGCTCGGGGACAGGGACTCTAAATCTGAACCATTTAAGAACAATATCTAAGAGATCAGCATTCAGCATAAGAACTTAAGCAATAAAGTAAAAGTTAGAAATAAACTCAACGGGAACATATTCAGCTCCTCAAACAGAACCACTACGGGGAAAGTCAGAATAGAAAAGAGTATCCCACTCCTCTGTGCAGTTGGGCTTAGTTAGAATTTCCTAAAGAAACTTCCCACCCTGTCATTGGTCAGAAAATTGTACATTTACAGTTAGTACAATAAAAATAAAAATTCAAATCCAAAATATAACTAAACTGTCTTTCACATGTCGATGATTGGCTCCTCTACTCCTGTTCCCATAGTCAGACTTGTCAGGTAACTTTTTTGTTGCTATCCGTACTCCATTTATTACATCTATTGTTGGTTCCTGGGAACATGACTGTCTCACGCATCAAACTTTACAAAATTGCAATTTCTAACACAAGACATTCGAGCAGCGGTTCTCATGAGAAAGTTAAAGACATCTGCAAAATGTTTGGTCAGCACAGTGCGAACAACAGAGGCATTAAATCTCAGGTCGTAATGTCCCACTATTTTATTTGACATTGCAGCTTAATATGAGGCTGTGCAGGCTAAGCCCAAACCTCACTAACTTAAGGCCTATATTAAAATAAGCAAATACATAACATGAAATCATTAATATGACATACTACTAAAGTTTTCTCTACACCTGCACTTCTACTTACAATAATGTGCACTTACTAAAAGCATTATGTATTTAATGGCGGTCACTTAAGTGGGTACATTTTCCAAGTCGCACATTATTTTTTATATTAGCTTAATTCTGAAGATCCTTCATGATTAATTCAGCTTTCACAATCCCTCCTCTGATGACTGAATATGTCATCACACTTTACATCATTCCATACAAATTTTTGTTCACCTAAAATTTGCATTCTCTGTAACTTTTCTTTTCCTTTCCCTTTTCAAATTTTCTCTAAAGAACTTTTCCATTTTAATTTCTTCCCTCCTCTGATCAGTTTTCAACTTCTTCATTTTAATGACATGATACAATTTGTAAATTCCCCATGCTCCAATTATACAAGTCACAATAATCAATAATATCTGTATAAATGTCAAAAGTATCCTTTTCCCTAAGTTACCCAGCAAATGTCTCATAGGAGCAAAACCTTTCCCAACCTTTTCCCAAACTTCTTGTTTCTTTAACTCTTTTAGATCAGTGCTATCTTTCGTCAGATTGTTTATTAGGCCTCTAATTTCTTCACTATTGTTACGTATAAATGTGCAAAAAAGTTGCGAGTTCAGAATTTTACAAACTCCACCTTCTTTGCTGAAAGGATGTCTAACGCAAGATGGTTCTGAAGAGTCATAGATCTTACCGCAGACATTTCTGTATCCATTAGGATCATGGCTCCTATACATTTGTCAGCATGTTATCCACAATAGTAGACAACTTTAGAGTTTTCAAAGAATTTAGAATAACTCCCACTGAAGGAATTGTTTCTCCAGGTATGTCTCCAATTATGCCAGGATGAGATTCTCGCTTTTGTCTAACATGATGTAATTCATTCATTTTAGGTACTTTATTCAGGTTCTCAAGTTGATAAATCTTTGGGAAAACAATCCCCAAGTAACATGTGCCATACCATCTTCTTGGAAGACAGTAATACACATTTGGTCCACAGATGTAATAAACTCCTGGAATTGCTGGGTCTTGTCCATTTAACATGAATGGCCATTTACTCTGAAACAAAAACATGTCTACATTCACTCGTTCCAACAAACAATGTGTCAGTTGTAGATTTAGGCCTATATACACAAAGCTTCCCTATGTGCTGTACTAAGCTAATTTCCCTTGCGTCTTTATGTCACTAAACGCATGATCATTTCTAAATGTCCTTTTCTCTAAGCCCTTCTCTAACTTCTATTTTAATGCCTTTCCCCTGTCGTCAGTCTGATCTAAGAAACTCTTTTCTATATGTGTAAGCAAGCATGTGATGTTGTTTCTTTGAGTGTAAACTGTGCCAAAGGTTAATGTAGGTGCAAAGAATCCTCTCACTAATTCTATGGTATTTTCCTTAGCTACTCTGCTCATGTACTTAATTATAGGAACAAACGAAAACACTACATCATGATTTGAGTAGAAATACTGAATGTATTCTTCGGTATAGAATCTTGTTATTTAAAGACTACAACTTATTACATAAGTACAGGGCAAACTATGGTAACTAATTCCTTCCTCTGCTGATGAAGGAATCTGTGTGCAAACACAACATTCTCTCGCATTCATCGTCTCAACATACTCACGCAATAAGCAATAGAAAACATTAGACAAAAGTTCTCCTTGGGAGCTGTCTGCGTGCAAGTACTTCTTATCTATTCTAAACTTGTCTAATTCTGTGAGTGTAATTGTTGTCTCTAAAGCAGAAGTATGGTTGGCTACAATCTTGTCAAGAAGAGTCATACTCACAATCAACACCAAACACAATATGCATACAATCGCCAAACCAATACCTATGTATTTACAGCACCTATTTTTCCTAACCTGCGGGTTGTGGTTACTTGTGATCTGTAAAGAATTAGAAAGTAGAAGAAAAAAATTATAACTATGCAGCAAAACTAAAAACAACATCATCAATCTTCTTTAGCAGTTATTTACAGCTTTTTTTGTCTTTCTTCCAGGACCTTGTCAAAAATAGGTAGCTTGTCAAAATCAGTTTAGCAGCTTGTCAAATTATTTAAAAGTCTCTTCTGGTTACTTTCAATAGTCTCTTTTGCACTTTGCTTAGTTTCACAGTTTTTTTTTACAAAGTTCAGTTCATTGATTTTAACGTGCCAAAGTATTGACCTGGAATTTCTCAATCAAAACAAAAAGTTGCTCTGACATACACTTGTCGTTGCATACGCCCATTCAAGACCTGCATATTTCCGATTTGCAATTTTCTTTCTTTTCAATCTTCGATCTCCATTTACCTCTCCATCACTCAAGTCTTCTCTTCTTGTGTCGATTTCTTCTTCAATTGTTGTCACTGTAATTGCCTCTTTCCTCTTGGTTTGTGATTTCGACCACTTATCTCCTTTCAGTGGACTTTTTGTCAATGCTCATTTTAGTGCTGGAATTGTAACTTCTCTTTGTTTTGCAAGATTTTCTCTTGATGTACCTGCGACTGGTTCAGAAGGATGCGGTCATTTTGGCATTGATCCGCCTCAGCTCCTTCCACCTCTGGGTCTGTAGTTTGCTCTGTTTGCCTTTCAAGACCGTCTGCTTCCTGGAGAGCCCTCCTCTGACTAGACTCTCCTGCTACCTCAGTTGAGGTTGGTTCACTGCCACTCTCTTGTATGTCTTCCACTTCGTTTCTCACAGGAGTGTTTACTCTGTTTTCGTTCTGCTCCGATTCAGGCACTTATTACGATTATGGCGGTCTGTGGACTGGCACGGTGAAGGTGGCGGTCACACTGTCGCGGGCCCGGCAGTGAAGACTGACATATTGCAGAACATAGCCAAGTTTCCTTCTGAACCCCCAGTGTGGCTGGACCGCCGCAGCCAGCGGCAGGCATCTCCAGGCCGGCAGTCAGACAGTTTCCCATGACCGTTTTACGAGGCTGCACCCCGCCAGGATTTCTGGGGCAGTATCACAGCCACGAAAAGCATGGCAGAAACGAACATCACAAAAGGAAACACTCACCTTCAGGAACACAGGCATGTCCGCAGTTGGCATGGCACGTGAATTGCAAATCTTCCCAATGTTCCTGCTGGCAATTGACCTCCAGGACCAGCGATGCTGACCAAGACACTAACCGTAAGTATACCAGCCAAGCACACCATGGAGGGAGGGACATTAGTACACGCATACACAACACACAAACACTAAATCGCACAACCACAACACATACACATTGAACGAAAGCCACAACAAGGTTGTTACCATCAACACCAATGGTGCATTGGTGCAGATATATTAAAATACAATAAAAATGAACAAACTACTTTACAAAATGGGACCCAAGGGCCAGTCCTAAAGTGGTTTGTGTGCATGCAGTTGGTTGCGTCTCTGATGCTTGTGTCTCTCCTTGCATACCGTGTCTGTTGCTGTGGATGCATGTGGGTCAGTAAGTGTGCCTTGGATGGGTGAGGGGAGAGGGATGTGCGTTTGGGAACATGTGGCTGGAGGTGGGGATGGAAGAAGAAGGGACACTGGCTGCCATCAAAGAGGAGGCCAGAGCCTGAAATGATCTCTGCAGGCCAGTCAGGGCACCATAAATGCCTTCCAAGAATGCATTGGTCTGCTGCATCTGGGATGCCAGTCCCTGGATGGTATTCACAATGGTTGACTGCCCCACAGAGATGGACCTCAGGAGGTCCAAATCCTCCCAATTGTTGGCAGCAGGGCTGTCTGGGACAGGGACAGAGGTGCCTGCGGCGAATGAGACGCCCACCCTCCTGGGTGAGTGGGCACGGGCAACTGGGTGAGGAGCTACAGGGAGGGCGGTGCTGATAAGGGGGGGGGACAAGGATGGTGTTAGGATGGTCCCAGATGGGTCTGCACCTCCAGGGAGCTGCCATCTGAGGAGAAATCCGAAGATGTTGTCATTTATCCTGTCTCCCGCATCGCACTCCCCTTGCGCACCATCTCACTGGTCCCCTTGGCTCCGCTTGTATCAGCCTCCTGGGTCCCGTGGGCTGCAGCATCCTCAATCCCCAGTGCCCCTTCTCCTTCACCGGATGATGCTGATGCACACAAAGAGAGGAGGACAGGGAGGGAGAGTGGGTGGGCACGAGAGAGACAGGGTGCAATCAGTCAATGCCAGCACAACAGTCACACAGAGTAACTACACCATCTGCGCTCACACATGCTGCATCTATGGGACACCATGGGGGACACATGAGCAATGCACATGTATACCGCTGGAACTGATACAGATGCAATTGTGTACATGATGAGAGACATACCTGCCACACCTGCTCAGGACCTGCCATCTTCATATGCCTGTAGAGAGACACTATTCCTGGACTACAGAACCAACACAGTCCTGCATCGCTAGTTGGCATGCCAACTAGGCCAAAGTCAAATTGCACAGTGACATCTTGGCCCACTTTACCTCACTACACATACAGTACTGTTGTGTAGCCATTTTAGCTATAGCTTTATACACGTTATTTTAGAAAACTAGGCCTGCCGCTGTGCACTTTTCCCTATACATGTTTTATTCTAGCTTAGTTGTATTATTTAAAAAAAAAAACATTTGCGGTCTTGTTTTATTTTCTCTATCTAGCTGCTCTTAGCCTAGGTCAGCACTGTGTTCTTAAAGAAGACATTTCTTTCACTTTGTGCTTTTCTCAAGGCTGCAATAAGATAGGTTGTCAGCAAAAGTGGTACACTTTGTCTCCAGTGTTCACAGAAATATACACACTCTTGAAGCATCAGCTGTTCTATTATAAAAACACTGCTTTGACCCATGTACGTTAGAGGGACATTCCTGCCAGATGACCACGACTGTATGCCGATTGCTTCGCTGCAGCTGCTTATGTAGACTACAGGCCTCTTGCTCACGTATGAGGGCTGTGGTCTTCCCAGAGGAACCTGAAGGGCATAATTAGAGCTTAACATGCTGTGCTGTATCATAGGTTAGGTAGGAACTATCCTTAACAATGTTGGTGACAATATGGTAGCATTTTTTTTATGTTTACTCTCCTTGTCACAATTTTGATCCTATTTTGCTTCATCGTCCTAGTTATTGGAATACAGCTTTAGTATCTAAAATGCAGTTACTTTAAAAAAAACCTTATTGAACTCTACTCTGCCTCTGATTGTCTTTGCATATGTGAGACTAATGTAATTGAGAGAAACGGATAAGATCTGAGTGAGTACGATTTCCCTGAGGAGTCATTTGTGTCATGGGCCCAGTTACCCAATCATCCCCGCTCTTGGGTGGAGATGAGGCACTACTAGCTAGCCGGAACAAAACCCTTATTAGGCGACAGGTGTCATGTGGTGCAGGATCAGACTCAGTCCCCTGCAATACAGGTGATTCTGCTGCCCGAATCCAGTAGTCTCATTAGGATATCAAGAACCTACGCAACATGGTGCCACCAATGTTTGGGCAAGCACACATTTTCGGGTCCTCCTGAATATCTGTGTTTCACTACATGCAAAGACACCTCAGTACTATTTACAGAGATGTCCGTGGTATTGGGGATTTTCCTCCTCAGCTAAGTAGAGAATACCTAACTAACACTGTAGATTGCTCAAGCCCCAAAATAATAATTTTGGTGTGCTTATCTCTGAACAAAATTTACCATTCACCATGGCGACCCCGCAATAGGTAGCAATTGCAGTCAATATGTGACCACCCCTTACCGCACATTTATTGGCACATGGCCTAACGGCCGAGGGGGATCCAGTTACATTTGTTGTTGATGCTCATCCAGCCTATAGAATAGACATTTTCTATTCATGGGTCACATTTCAAGCAACTGATGGGAACACAAATACATTTCATCATTATACACCTGAAACATGGCTGCACAATATAGAGCATATGCATTTCTAGAAATATCTCTATCTTATCAAGAATATAATAATTGGTTTGATGGCGCCCTACCACATGCAATTCTACACGTTAGTATGGTCCCACCTGGCCTTTGTTGGCCACATATACACCGCTTCCTGATGCAGCAACCTTGACGGTAGCTGAAGTCCGTTGCATATATGCTGAGCTTACGAATATATATATATATATACGGTTAGTACAGTTTGTAATGCAAACATTAAATACAAACCCAGCACATGCTTCCCCGACGCAACCACAAGCAGTAATGCCAGGCATTAATCCTACGACTGTACATTCGATCATAGGTAAAGTACCCGCCAAACGAGAAGAGATTCCGTTTTGGTTAGCTCAAAAAATAAATGCACTGGAAGCAGTATTTTCTCATACGGGATCTCAGGATAAGCATAGAATATTATCTATGTGCTTGCCATTTGGGATGGTTCCCACAGTAGATAACTGCAACACTTGGAGCACGGTATTTGCCACGCTCTATACTACCACATACGCTACACCGACACTTGCCAATCTACAGGAAGAGTTAAAACAAATTCAAGATGAATACGGGACTGCCCCGGCCGTGTACTTGGGGATGCAACTTATGGGCAATTTTGCCACAGTATCTTCAATCATATTAAGTAACCTTAAAGGGGAAGCAGTTCCACTAGCAGTGCGCATGTGGCTCTGGGACGTTCGTCCAGAGGATCAAGAACGTGAGCTGCCAAAGATTATCGTGGAGACCTATTTGAGTATTGGTCGAGATAGTCTGGGGGCCTGACCCATAAAACCACAATTTCAGGGTAAATCTAAAAAGATTCTACCAAGCAAGCACCTGAGGGTTCTAAAAAACGCAAGAACAAACACCTAAAAAAGAAAGGGGAGAAGCTACGCATATGGAGACCCCACAGAATAGATATAATCTCAGAAATAGAGATAATATAAAAATACCTGGCAGATATCAATATACTGATACACGCCAATCTCGTTCCTTTCAGGACTCACCGGAAAAATGCAGTGAGAGAGGTGGGCGGTCATAGCGAAGAACTGAGTATGTGAAACTGAGACAGGAATCACAACGCTCTACAGAGGTTTCTGTTAAAAAAGAAGAGAAACCTCCCCAACAAAAAGCCCAATTTATAAAGAAAAAAGTGGCAGCAGTTGCGATTCATCATGCCACTAAAGGGGAGGGCTCTATTGAAGAACAAGATGTGGGCACTAGCTCTGCTAGACAGCGCAGCAGAGGTCACAATAGTTTGTTGGAATCTTCAAGAGCATCTGGAGGTGAAAGCAACTGATGACTTCTTACAAGTTGAAACTGCGGACATGCGTGTCTCCACACCTGACGGGGTGTACAAAGTAACGATACAGTTGGAAGGAGACATTGAATGCACAATTGATGCAATCTTTTGGGACCCCGTCATGAACATTGATGATATTCTACTAGTCGAAAGGGATTAGCCACCTGAATTTGTCGGTACTTGCCCATATGGGTAAGAGGTTATCAAACCTTCTTTCTCACCTCTTGTTCCTGATGAGCTCGCAGAATCCTACGCCATTGATTGGTCATTGGCGCAGGCACCCGCGTTATATCGCAACCACATAGGGTGGGATAAAGATTCCCTCTATCATGTAATTCCAATTAAAAATCAACCCCAACCTCAACCCCAGTATCCAATAAAACATGAAGCTAAAGCACCCGTGAGGGAAATCCTCACACAACTGGAGTACCAGGGAGTAATCGAACCCTGCGTCTCACCAATACATAATCCCTTATTCCCAGTAGCTAAACTGGACCATTCATGCAGAATAGTTTTAGATTACAGGCACGTAAACAGTCATATGCTATACAAAACTCTCACAGCACAGCACTTATGAACAACATGCTGCCACATGCTGCGAAAAAATACAAAACAACATTGGATATTTCCAATGGCTTCTACTGCCAAAACATAGCACCTGAGAGTAGAGACCTAACAAGTTTCAGTGCACTAGGCTCCCAGAAAATTCTGTTGTTTACCACAGGGGTACAAGAAGAGCCCAGGACTGTTCGCTGCTCGTGTAACTTCAATATTGCACGACATTGACCCCGAAGCATTGTCCTATGTAGATATCATCTACCTTACAGACGATGAATTACTGTAACATCTAAGACGGGTAGCCTGCATTGTTGTAGGATTGGCCGAATTTGGCTATAAATTAAAAAAAAATTAAAACCCCAAAATAGCGTTCCTTTTCGTCCTGTTGGGATACAAACTATCAAGTAAAGGAAAGAGCCTTGAACCACAATTATTAGAAAAATGCGCACAGTTACAACCTCCAAATACCATTAAAAAAACTCCAATCCCTATTAGGTTTTCTAAATTTTCGCAGAACATACATTCCAGATTACGCATCACAAATAAAACCTTTATATGACTTAATACGTCCTGACTTTTCCAGTAAATTCTGGACAGTCGAATACACGCATTCTCAGAGCATTACAACAAGACATGCTTGCAGCACAACACCTACACACAAGGGGCAATAAAAAACATCTGGTCATCAGAGTAATTACTGGTGCCATTGGTTTCACCTATGTAACATTCAATGAGGGTGAGACAGTCCCAATTGCATACAAATCACATTTGTACTCTACAGCAGAACAACGCTTTGCTCCCACTGAGAAAATTCTCACTGCTGTTCAGATGGCTGTCATTAAAGAAAGACCACTTGCCCAGGGGAAACGCATTATTGTCATATCTCCAATTCCAGCCCTTGAGGCTGTTACCAAAGCCAGCGTTCCAAACACTAAAGCATTACATCCACGTTGGATCCAATGGGCAACGTCTTTGACAGCTACTGATATTGACTATATTTTCGACCCAAAGTTACAAACTCAAGAATTCTTGCAAAATGAACTAGAATACCCAGTTCTAGCAAATACATTGCCTAGTGATCACTATCAAAGAGTCATGTACACCGATGGCTCAGCACAACCCGCAGTAGGCACAAAGCATTAATACTCCGCTGCTTGCGCAGTCATAAGTGGCTATATGGTGGGTAAAAATTTCTATCCACAACATACTTTCATGCAAACACTAGGGGATTGCACTGCACAACAAGCAAAGCTAAAGGCTCTGGTGATGGCACTGGAACATACGGATCCCGCACAGCTAATGCTGATTGTCTGTGATTCGTACTATTGTGTCCAGTCCTTCAATGAATATCTGCATTACTGGCACCCGAATGGGTTCAGAGATTCTAAAGGTAACACCATGAAACACAGACTTCTGTGTGGGAAAAGTAGCGGATCTGAAGGAAACGCTACCAAATGTCCATGTTGTACACACACTTGGACACCAGCGCATTGGAATACATTGCTGGTAATATGCTGGCTGATGAAGCAGCCAAATCAGCAATAGCTACGGTTTCTGTTGCTGCAGTAACTCGTTCTAGGACGAAACTGGACGATAACATACGGACTGCCGTAAAAGCCAATGCTGAAGGCACACCATTCCCAAAAGCATTTCCTGCTAAATATTCCAACCGAATGGGAGGCTTCTTAGACGCAGAAGTAAAAGTACCAGGAGTGGGAGTTTGAGTAATTTACAACAAAGTCCTAAGACCAGAGTTGATCAAAGCAGCATATGAGGGAGTTGCCTCTGCCCATGCTTGTGTGGCAGCTACAATATCATTATTGCAAGCAAGTTATTGGTGGCCAGGTCTATACCGACAGACCAAGCAGTATGTTCTTTATTGTGATATCTGCCAACAAATTAAGGGGTCCACCGTTAAACACCCACCGCAGACACCCCCTCTTAATTTCTAACAAACCACTACAATGTGTGTACTTGGACCGTTGTGGTCCTCTGACACCTGACAGTGCATACAAGTACATCTTAGTCACTGTGGACTCCTGTTCCAGATTTCTATGGGTGTGGCCACAACGCTTGGCTGACGCTTCGACTGTTATTAAAGATTTGCAAGTCTTTATCGGCACATATGCAGTTGCAGCTTTCCACTCGGACCAGGTCCCTGCTTTCGCCTCAAGGGTATTCAGAGACACCATGGCTTCGTTAGGGGTCCAATTCCATTACTCGTCTCCATTTCATCCCGAGGAAAAAGTATAGTGGAGCTTTAAAGCAATCCTTAACAGCCAGAGTGTTAGGTACGGGTCGTAGTTGGCTTAATCACCTGTATGGTGTCCAGAGAGTACTTAATAATCTGCCTAGGAGGTCCCAGGGAGGTCGTACTTCATCTGAGTGCCTGTTTGGCACTCAAAAGTATGTTCCAGATCTTGATGGTCCTGGTGTGGAAGCGGCAGAAACACCTTTTGACATAAATGAACGTGTTAGTGTTTTGCAGGAATTACAACAATTCTGTGATGACAATGCTTCTGCCAGTGCTGCCTCCTTAGGAATTAAAGATGTACCAATAACATCTACTGGCTGGATTCCAAAGATTGGGGGATATAGTATGTGAAAATGTTGATGTGCAAAAGGACTTTGGTCCTTCCTATTGTGTACCGGTTCCAGTCCTGGGAATCCACTGTACCAGAACTGTTATTCTACCACCGCTGCCTGGTTCTAAAGAAAACCGATTTGTCTCCATTGACAATGTCAAGTTACACCATGTGGCTGATCCTGCCCAGCAGACCAAGATGAACAATCAGTAGTACTTGAATCCCTCTCACTACTAGTAAAAGGTCCCTCTACAAGCTATGAACAGTAACGCTGATACCTCTCCGAGCTTCGAGAGGGTGGAAAATGATCTTGCATTAATTCCAGTAACATCTATTGCAACAAGCACAGTAATTGCTGATCGATTTGATTCAACCTCCACGCAAGCTGATGGCGTCATTTACAGTGAACCACCGCAGCAGACTTCTACCAGTCCTTCTCCTTCAAATAAGGCTCCAGTTTTTGCACAAACTGCTTCTCGATACTTTGCCGACATCAATGACACCTTTTTGGACTCATTTGCCTCTTCTGCATCTGAACTGCCAAAAACACATAAGCTGATAAATTGGCTTAAAACAAATTATTTTATTTTCCCATGGAATTATCTGTGGCTTTCCTTGACTGTATTAGCTTTCCTCCTTTGGGCTGGCTTTGTCATTGTTTTCTTTCTGCTGATACATGGTCATTACCTCCCTGAACGACCAACAGTTGAACTGGTGGATGAGGTCCTAAAACCCAATTTTTCTTCTCACAAGGTCCGCAGAGACTTGTCTTTCGTGAACATTTCCGCTATACCAATTCCTGATGGGATTGTTTGGGATCAAGTCACATTTGATATATACGGCCCGACGGAGGTCATTCAACGTTCTAAAACGTGTTTAAACGTTCTATGAACAATGTAATAATACCCAGAGTTATTTCTGATGACTGGGGTGTGAAAACAGTTGATTCCGTGATGACCGAGTTGCAGTATTTTACTGTATTTGAAAGTGAGGATGTTTATCAATGCAAAGAAAATTATGGAGACATGTTCTGCTATAATTATTATGGACACCATTTCATTCACAGAGCAAGTACCCCAAAGACTATTTTTAATTACACACAATGGGAACATTGTCCGACTCCACCACAAGGGAGTTCTTAAACATATTCTGAAAAATTTACATATTTCTCTGGGCACAATGATAAAAATGCTATAGTCATATTATTTCAAATTGCCATTAATGGAAAATGTACATATATTATTGACAGACACAAAATTCATTAATACAGATCCCTTTGTTTCCCAGTTGGCTATAGAAGGCTATGAATATTGGTTGAAGTCAACTGACTTAAAAAGTGTGTGGGGAACAAAAAATTGGCAAATAAGGGGAAAGGAAGCTTTGTTTAGAGCATGCCTGATACCTGTACAAACAATATTTTTAAATGAAACTGTACAGCAGACAAGCTGTTTAGGATTAGCAAAAATTAGGGATTTGAATGCGCCCAGTATAATTTTGGTGTGCTTATCTCTGAACAAAATGTACCATTCACCATGGCGACCCCGCAATAGGTAGCAATTGCAGTCAATATGTGACCACCCCTTACCGCACATTTATTGGCACATGGCCTAACGGCCGAGGGGGGTCCAGTTGCATTTGTTGTTGATGCTCATCCAGCCTATAGAATAGACATTTTCTATTCTTGGGTCACATTTCAAGCAACTGATGGGAACACAAATACATTTCATCATTATACACCTGAAACATGCCTGCACAATATAGAGCATATGCATATCTAGAAATATCTCTATCTTATCAAGAATATAATAATTGGTTTGATGGCGCCCTACCACATGCAATTCTACACGTTAGTATGGTCCCACCTGGCCTTTGTTGGCCACATATACACCGCTCCCTGATGCAGCAACCTTGACGGTAGCTGAAGTCCGTCGCATATATGCTGAGCTTACGAATATATATATATATGGTTAGTACAGTTTGTAATGCAAACATTAAATACAAACCCAGCACGTGCTTCCCCTACGCAACCACAAGCAGTAATGCCAGGCATTAATCCTACGTCTGTACATTCGATCATGGGTAAAGTACCCCCCAAACGAGAAGAGATTCCGTTTTGGTTAGCTAAAACAATAAATGCACTGGAAGCAGTATTTCCTCATAAGGGATCTCAGGATAAGCATAGAATATTATCTATGTGCTTGCCATTTGGGATGGTTCCCACAGTAGATAACTGCAACACTTGGAGCACGGTATTTGCCACGCTCTATACTACCACATACGCTACACCGACACTTGCCAATCTACAGGAAGTGTTAAAACAAATTCAAGATGAATACTGGGCTGCCCCGGCCGTGTACTTGGGGATGTAACTTATGGGCAATTTTGCCACAGTATCTTCAATCATATTAAGTAACCTTAAAGGGGAAGCAGTTCCACTAGCAGTGCGCATGTGGCTCTGGGACGTTCCTCCAGAGGATCAAGAACGTGAGCTGCCAAAGATTATCGTGGAGACCTATTTGAGTATTGGTCGAGATAGTCTGGGGGCCTGACCCATAAAACCACAATTTCAGGGTAAATCTAAAAAGATTCTACCAAGCAAGCACCTGAGGGTTCTAAAAAACGCAAGAACAAACACCTAAAAAAGAAAGGGGAGAAGCTACGCATATGGAGACCCCACAGAATAGATATAATCTCAGAAATAGAGATAATATAAAAATGCCTGGCAGATATCAATATACTGATACACGCCAATCTTGTTCCTTTCAGGACTCACTGGAAAAATGCAGTGAGAGAGGTGGGCGGTCATAGCGAAGAACTGAGTATGTGAAACTGAGACAGGAATCACAACGCTCTACAGAGGTTTCTGTTAAAAAGGAAGAGAAACCTCCCCAACAAAAAGCCCAATTTATAAAGAAAAAAGTGGCAGCAGTTGCGATTCGTCATGCCACTAAAGGGGAGGGCTCTATTGAAGAACAAGACGTGGGCACTAGCTCTGCTAGACAGCGCAGCAGAGGTCACAATAGTTTGTTGGAATCTTCAAGAGCATCTGGAGGTGAAAGCAACTGATGACTTCTTACAAGTTGAAACTGCGGACATGCGTGTCTCAACACCTGACAGGGTGTACAAAGTAACGATACAGTTGGAAGGAGACATTGAATGCACAATTGATGCAATCTTTTGGGACCCCGTCATAAACATTGATGATATTCTACTAGTCGAAAGGGATTAGCCACCTGAATTTGTCGGTACTTGCCCATATGGGTAAGAGGTTATCAATCCTTCTTTCTCACCTCTTGTTCCTGATGAGCTCGCAGATTCCTACGCCATTGATTGGTCATTGGCGCAGGCACCCGCGTTATATCGCAACCACATAGGGTGGGATAAAGATTCCCTCTATCATGTAATTCCAATTAAAAATCAACCCCAACCTCAACCCCAGTATCCAATAAAACATGAAGCTAAAGCACCCGTGAGGGAAATCCTCACACAACTGGAGTACCAGGGAGTAATCAAACCCTGTGTCTCACCAATAAATAATCCCTTATTCCCAGTAGCTAAACTGGACCATTCATGCAGAATAGTCTTAGATTACAGGCACTTAAACAGTCATATGCTATACAAAACTCTCATAGCACAGCACTTATGAACAACATGCTGCGAAAAAATACAAAACAACATTGGATATTTCCAATGGCTTCTACTGCCAAAACATAGCACCTGAGAGTAGAGACCTAACAAGTTTCAGTGCACTAGGCTCACAGCAAAATTCTGTCGTTTACCACAGGGGTACAAGAAGAGCCCAGGACTGTTCGCTGCTCGTGTGACTTCAATATTGCACGACATTGACCCCGAAGCATTGTCCTATGTAGATATCATCTACCTTACAGGCGATGAATTACTGCAACATCTAAGACGGGTAGCCCGCATTGTTGTAGGATTGGCCGAATTTGGCTATACATTTTTTAAAAAATTAAACCCCAAAATAGCGTTCCTTAGCGTCCTGTTGGGATACGAACTATCAAGTGAAGGAAAGAGCCTTGAGCCACAATTATTAGAAAAATGCGCACAGTTACAACCTCCAAATACCATTAAAAAAACTCCAATCCCTATTAGGTTTTCTAAATTTTCGCAGAACATACATTCCAGATTACGCATCACAAATAAAACCTTTATATGACTTAATACGTCCTGACTTTTCCAGTAAATTCTGGACAGTCGAATACACGCATTCTCAGAGCATTACAACAAGACATGCTTGCAGCACAACACCTACACACAAGGGGCAATAAAAAACATCTGGTCATCAGAGTAATTACTGGTGCCATTGGTTTCACCTATGTAACATTCAATGAGGGTGAGACAGTCCCAATTGCATACAAATCACATTTGTACTCTACAGCAGAACAACGCTTTGCTCCCACTGAGAAAATTCTCACTGCTGTTCAGATGACTGTCATTAAAGGAAGACCACTAGCCCAGGGAAAACGCATTATTGTCATATCTCCAATTCCAGCCCTTGAGGCTGTTACCAAAGCCAGCGTTCCAAACACTAAAGCATTACATCCACATTGGATCCAATGGGCAACGTCTTTGACAGCTACTGATGTTGACTATATTTTCGACCCAAAGTTACAAACTCAAGAATTCTTGCAATATGAACTAGAATACCCAGTTCCAGCAAATACATTGCCTAGTGATCACTATCAAAGAGTCATGTACACCGATGGCTCAGCACAACCCGCAGTAGGCACAAAGCATTAATACTCCGCTGCTTGCGCAGTCATAAGAGGCTATATGGTGGGTAATAATTTCTATCCACAACATACTTTCATGCAAACCCTAGGGGATTGCACTGCACAACAAGCAAAGCTAAAGGCTCTGGTGATGGCACTGGAACATACGGATCCCGCACAGCTAATGCTGATTGTCTGTGATTCGTACTATTGTGTCCAGTCCTTCAATGAATATCTGCATTACTGGTGCCCGAATGGGTTGAGAGATTCTAAAGGTAACACCATGAAACACAGACTTCTGTGTGGGAAAAGTAGCGGATCTGAAGGAAACGCTACCAAATGTCCATGTTATACACACACTTGGACACCAGCGCATTGGAATACGTTGCTGGTAATATGCTGGCTGATGAAGCAGCCAAATCAGCAATAGCTACGGTTTCTGTTGCTGCAGTAACTCGTTCTAGGACGAAACCGGACGATAACATATGGGCTGCCGTAAAAGCCAAGGCTGAAGGCACACCATTCCCAAAAGCATTTCCTGCTAAATATTCCGACCGAATGGGAGGCTTCTTAGACGCAGAAGTAAAAGTACCAGGAGTGGGAGTTTGAGTAATTTACAACAAAGTCCTAAGACCAGAGTTGATCAAAGCAGTATATGAGGGAGTTGCCTCTGCCCATGCTTGTGTGGCAGCTACAATATCATTATTGCAAGCACGTTATTGGTGGCCAGCTCTATACCGACAGACCAAGCAGTATGTTCTTTGTTGTGATATCTGCCAACAAATTAAGGGGTCCACCGTTAAACACCCACCGCAGACACCCCCTCTTAATTTCTAACAAACCACTACAATGTGTGTACTTGGACCGTTGTGGTCCTCTGACACCTGACAGTGCATACAAGTACATCTTAGTCACTGTGGACTCCTGTTCCAGATTTCTATGGGTGTGGCCACAACGCTTGGCTGGCGCTTCGACTGTTATTAGAGATTTGCGAGTCTTTATCGGCACATATGCAGTTGCAGCTTTCCACTCGGACCAGGTCCCTGCTTTCGCCTCAATGGTATTCAGGGACACCATGGCTTCGTTAGGGGTCCAATTCCATTACTCGTCTCCATTTCATCCCGAGGAAAAAGTATAGTGGAGCTTTAAAGCAATCCTTAACAGCCAGAGTGTTAGGTACAGGTCGTAGTTGGCTTAATCACCTGTATGGTGTCCAGAGAGTACTTAATAATCTGCCTAGGAGGTCCCAGGGAGGTCGTACTTCATCTGAGTGCCTGTTTGGCACTCAAAAGTATGTTCCAGATCTTGATGGTCCTGGTGTGGAAGCGGCAGAAACACCTTTTGACATAAATGAACGTGTTAGTGTTTTGCAGGAATTACAACAGTTCCGTGATGACAATGCTTCTGCCAGTGCTGCCTCCTTAGGAATTAAAGATGTACCAATAACATCTACTGGCTGGATTCCAAAGTTTGGGGGATATAGTATGTGAAAATGTTGATGTGCAAAAGGAGTTTGGTCCTTCCTATTGTGTACCGGTTCCAATCCTGGGAATCCACTGTACCAGAACTGTTATTCTACCACCGCTGCCTGGTTCTAAAGAAAACCGATTTGTCTCCATCGACAATGTCAAGTTACACCATGTGGCTGATCCTGCACAGCAGACCAAGATGAACAATCAGTAGTACCTGAATCCCTCTCACTACTAGTAAAAGGTCCCCCTACAAGTTATGAGCAGTAACGCTGACACCTCTCCGAGCTTCGAGAGGGTGGAAAATGATCTTGCATTAGTTCCACTAACATCTATTGCAACAAGCACAGTAATTGCTGATCGATTTGATTCAACCTCCACGCAAGCTGATGGCGTCATTTACAGTGAACCACCGCAGCAGACTTCTACCAGTCCTTCTCCTTCAAATAAGGCTCCAGTTTTTGCACAAACTGCTTCTCGATACTTTGCCGACATCAATGACACCTTTTTGGACTCATTTGCCTCTTCTGCATCTGAACTGCCAAAAACACATAAGCTGATAAATTGGCTTAAAACAAATTATTTTATTTTCCCATGGAATTATCTGTGGCTTTCCTTGACTGTATTAGCTTTCCTCCTTTGGGCTGGCTTTGTCATTGTTTTCTTTCTGCTGATACATGGTCATTACCTCCCTGAACGACCAACAGTTGAACTGGTGGATGAGGTCCTAAAACCCAATTTTTCTTCTCACAAGGTCCGCAGAGACTTGTCTTTCGTGAACATTTCCGCTATACCAATTCCTGATGGGATTATTTGGGATCAAGTCACATTTGATATATACGGCCCGACGGAGGTCATTCAACGTTCTAAAACGTGTTTAAACGTTCTATGAACAATGTAATAATACCCAGAGTTATTTCTGATGACTGGAGTGTGAAAACAGTTGATTCCGTGATGACCGAGTTGCAGTATTTTACTGTATTTGAAAGTGAGGATGTTTATCAATCCAAAGAAAATTATGGAGACATGTTCTGCTATAATTATTATGGACACCATTTCATTCACAGAGCAAATACCCCAAAGACTATTTTTAATTACACACAATGGGAACATTGTCCGACTCCACCACAAGGGAGTTCTTAAACATATTCTGAAAAATGTACATATTTCTCTGGGCACAATGATAAAAATGCTATAGTCATATTATTTCAAATTGCCATTAATGGAAAATGTACATATATTATTGACAGACACAAAATTCATGAATCCAGATTCCTTTGTTTCCCGGTTGGCTATAGAAGGCTATGAATATTGGTTGAAGTCAATTGACTTAAAAAGTGGGTGGGGAACAAAAAATTGGCAAATAAGGGGAAAGTAAGCTTTGTTTAGAGCATGCCTGATACCTGTACAAACGATATTTTTAAATGAAACTGTACAGCAGACAAGCTGTTTAGGATTAGCAAAAATTAGGGATTTGAATGCGCCCAGTATAATTTTGGTGTGCTTATCTCTGAACAAAATTTACCATTCACCATGGCGACCGCGCAATAGGTAGCAATTGCAGTCAATATGTGACCACCCCTTACCGCACATTTATTGGCACATGGCCTAATGGCCGAGGGGGGTCCAGTTACATTTGTTGTTGATGCTCATCCAGCCTATAGAATAGACATTTTCTATTCTTGGGTCACATTTCAAGCAACTGATGGGAACACAAATACATTTCATCATTATACACCTGAAACATGCCTGCACAATATAGAGCAGATGCATATCTAGAAATATCTCTATCTTATCAAGAATATAGTAATTGGTTTGATGGCGCCCTACCACATGCAATTCTACACGTTAGGATGGTCCCACCTGGCCTTGGTTGGCCACATATACAACGCTCCCTGATGCAGCAACCTTGACGGTAGCTGAAGTCCGTCGCATATATGCTGAGCTTACGAATATATATATATATGGTTAGTACAGTTTGTAATGCAAACATTAAATACAAACCCAGCATGTGCTTCCCCGACGCAACCACAAGCAGTAATGCCAGGCATTAATCCTACGACTGTACATTCGATCATGGGTAAAGTACCCGCCGAACGAGAAGAGATTCCGTTTTGGTTAGCTCAAAAAATAAATGCACTGGAAGCAGTATTTCCTCATACGGGATCTCAGAATAAGCATAGAATATTATCTATGTGCTTGCCATTTGGGATGGTTCCCACAGTAGATAACTGCAACACTTGGAGCACGGTATTTGCCACGCTCTATACTACCACATACGCTACACCAACACTTGCCAGTCAACAGGAAGTGTTAAAACAAATTCAAGATGAATACGGGGCTGCCCCGGCCGTGTACTTGGGGATGCAACTTATGGGCAATTTTGCCACAGTATCTTCAATCATATTAAGTAACCTTAAAGGGGAAGCAGTTCCACTAGCAGTGCCCAGGTGGCTCTGGGACGTTCCTCCAGAGGATCAAGAACGTGAGCTGTCAAAGATTATCGTGGAGACCTATTTGAGTATTGGTCGAGATAGTCTGGGGGCCTGACCCATAAAACCACAATTTCAGGGTAAATTTAAAAAGATTCTACCAAGCAAGCACCTGAGGGTTCTAAAAAACGCAAGAACAAACACCTAAAAAAGAAAGGGGAGAAGCTACGCATATGGAGACCCCACAGAATAGATATAATCTCAGAAATAGAGATAATATAAAAATGGCTGGCAGATATTAATATACTGATACACGCCAATCTCGTTCCTTTCAGGACTCACCGGAAAAATGCAGTGAGAGAGGTGGGCCGTCATAGCGAAGAACTGAGTATGTGAAACTGAGACAGGAATCACAACACTCTACAGAGGTTTCTGTTAAAAAAGAAGAGAAACCTCCCCAACAAAAAGCCCAATTTATAAAGAAAAAAGTGGCAGCAGTTGCGATTCGTCATGCCACTAAAGGGGAGGGCTCTATTGAAGAACAAGACGTGGGCACTAGCTCTGCTAGACAGCGCAGCAGAGGTCACAATAGTTTGTTGGAATCTTCAAGAGCATCTGAAGGTGAAAGCAACTGATGACTTCTTACAAGTTGAAACTGCAGACATGCGTGTCTCCACATCTGACAGGGTGTACAAAGTAACAATACAGTTGGAAGGAGACATTGAATGCACAATTGATGCAATCTTTTGGGACCCCGTCATAAACATTGATGATATTCTACTAGTCGAAAGGGATTAGCTACCTGAATTTGTCGGTACTTGCCCATATGGGTAAGAGGTTATCAAACCTTCTTTCTCACCTCTTGTTCCTGATGAGCTCGCAGAATCCTACGCCATTGATTGGTCATTGGCGCAGGCACCCGCGTTGTATCGCAACCACATAGGGCGGGATAAAGATTCCCTCTATCATGTAATTCCAATAAAAAATCAACCCCAACCTCAACCCCAGTATCCAATAAAACATGAAGCTAAAGCACCCGTGAGGGAAATCCTCACACAACTGGAGTACCAGGGAGTAATCGAACCCTGTGTCTCACCAATAAATAATCCCTTATTCCCAGTAGCTAAACTGGACCATTCATTCAGAATAGTCTTAGATTACAGGCACTTAAACAGTCATATGCTATACAAAACTCTCATAGCACAGCACTTATGAACAACATGGTGCCACATGCTGCGAAAAAATATAAAACAACATTGGATATTTCCAATGGCTTCTACTGCCAAAACATAGCACCTAAGAGTAGAGACCTAACAAGTTTCAGTGCACTAGGCTCACAGCAAAATTCTGTCGTTTACCACAGGGGTACAAGAAGAGCCCAGGACTATTCGCTGCTCGTGTAACTTCAATATTGCACGACATTGACCCCGAAGCATTGTCCTATGTAGATATCATCTACCTTACAGACGATGAATTACTGCAACATCTAAGACGGGTAGCCCGCATTGTTGTAGGATTGGCCGAATTTGGCTATAAATTAAAATTTTTTTAAAACCCAAAAATAGCGTTCCTTAGCGTCCTGTTGGGATACGAACTATCAAGTGAAGGAAAGAGCCTTGAGCCACAATTATTAGAAAAATGCGCACAGTTACAACCTCCAAATACCATTAAAAAAACTCCAATCCCTATTAGGTTTTCTAAATTTTCGCAGAACATACATTCCAGATTACGCATCACAAATAAAACCTTTATATGACTTAATACGTCCTGACTTTTCCAGTAAATTCTGGACAGTCGAATACACGCATTCTCAGAGCATTACAACAAGACATGCTTGCAGCACAACACCTACACACAAGGGGCAATAAAAAACATCTGGTCATCAGAGTAATTACTGGTGCCATTGGTTTCACCTATGTAACATTCAATGAGGGTGAGACAGTCCCAATTGCATACAAATCACATTTGTACTCTACAGCAGAACAACGCTTTGCTCCCACTGAGAAAATTCTCACTG
Source organism: Pleurodeles waltl (assembly GCF_031143425.1). Taxonomy (NCBI): domain Eukaryota; kingdom Metazoa; phylum Chordata; class Amphibia; order Caudata; family Salamandridae; genus Pleurodeles; species Pleurodeles waltl. The sequence goes on along the minus strand of NC_090449.1, from coordinate 477,395,960 downwards.
CTGTTCAGATGGCTGTCATTAAAGAAAGACCACTAGCCCAGGGGAAACGCATTATTGTCATATCTCCAATTCCAGCCCTTGAGGCTGTTACCAAAGCCAGCGTTCCAAACACTAAAGCATTACATCCACGTTGGATCCAATGGGCAACGTCTTTGACAGCTACTGATGTTGACTATATTTTCGACCCAAAGTTACAAACTCAAGAATTCTTGCAATATGAACTAGAATACCCAGTTCCAGCAAATACATTGCCTAGTGATCACTATCAAAGAGTCATGTACACCGATGGCTCAGCACAACCCGCAGTAGGCACAAAGCATTAATACTCCGCTGCTTGCGCAGTCATAAGTGGCTATATGGTGGGTAATAATTTCGATCCACAACATACTTTCATGCAATCCCTAGGGGATTGCACTGCACAACAAGCAAAGCTAAAGGCTCTGGTGATGGCACTGAAACATACGGATCCCGCACAGCTAATGCTGATTGTCTGTGATTCGTACTATTGTGTCCAGTCCTTCAATGAATATCTGCATTACTGGCGCCCGAATGGGTTCAGAGATTCTAAAGGTAACACCATGAAACACAGACTTCTGTGTGGGAAAAGTAGCGGATCTGAAGGAAACGCTACCAAATGTCCATGTTGTACACACACTTGGACACCAGCGCATTGGAATACGTTGCTGGTAATATGCTGGCTGATGAAGCAGCCAAATCAGCAATAGCTACGGTTTCTGTTGCTGCAGTAACTCGTTCTAGGACGAAACCGGACGATAACATATGGGCTGCCGTAAAAGCCAAGGCTGAAGGCACACCATTCCCAAAAGCATTTCCTGCTAAATATTCCGACCGAATGGGAGGCTTCTTAGATGCAGAAGTAAAAGTACCAGGAGTGGGAGTTTGAGTAATTTACAACAAATTCCTAAGACCAGAGTTGATCAAAGCAGCATATGAGGGAGTTGCCTCTGCCCATGCTTGTGTGGCAGCTTCAATATCATTATTGCAAGCACGTTATTGGTGGCCAGGTCTATACCAACAGACCAAGCAGTATGTTCTTTGTTGTGATATCTGCCAACAAATTAAGGGGTCCACCGTTAAACACCCACCGCAGACACCCCCTCTTAATTTCTAACAAACCACTACAATGTGTGTACTTGGACCGTTGTGGTCCTCTGACACCTGACAGTGCATACAAGTACATCTTAGTCACTGTGGACTCCTGTTCCAGATTTCTATGGGTGTGGCCACAACGCTTGGCTGACGCTTCGACTGTTATTAAAGATTTGCAAGCCTTTATCGGCACATAGGCAGTTGCAGCTTTCCACTCGGACCAGGTCCCTGCTTTCGCCTCAAGGGTATTCAGGGACACCATGGCTTCGTTAGGGGTCCAATTCCATTACTCGTCTCCATTTCATCCAGAGGAAAAAGTATAGTGGAGCTTTAAAGCAATCCTTAACAGCCAGAGTGTTAGGTACGGGTCGTAGTTGGCTTAATCACCTCTATTGTGTCCAGAGAGTACTTAATAATCTGCCTAGGAGGTCCCAGGGAGGTCGTACTTCATCTGAGTGCCTGTTTGGCACTCAAAAGTATGTTCCAGATCTTGATGGTCCTGGTGTGGAAGCGGCAGAAACACCTTTTGACATAAATGAACGTGTTAGTGTTTTGCAGGAATTACAACAGTTTCGTGATGACAATGCTTCTGGCAGTGCTGCCTCCTTAGGAATTAAAGATGTACCAATAACATCTACTGGCTGGATTCCAAAGATTGGGGGATATAGTATGTGAAAATGTTGATGTGCAAAAGGAGTTTGGTCCTTCCTATTGTGTACCGGTTCCAGTCCTGGGAATCCACTGTACCAGAACTGTTGTTCTACCACTGCTGCCTGGTTCTAAAGAAAACCGATTTGTCTCCATCGACAATGTCAAGTTACACCATGTGGCTGATCCTGCACAGCAGACCAAGATGAACAATCAGTAGTACCTGAATCCCTCTCACTACTAGTAAAAGGTCCCTCTACAAGTTATGAGCAGTAACGCTGACACCTCTCCCAGCTTCGAGAGGGTGGAAAATGATCTTGCATTAGTTCCACTAACATCTATTGCAACAAGCACAGCAATTGCTGATCAATTTGTTTCAACCTCCACGCAAGCTGATGGCGTCATTTACAGTGAACCACCGCAGCAGACTTCTACCAGTCCTTCTCCTTCAAATAAGGCTCCAGTTTTTGCACAAACTGCTTCTCGATACTTTGCCGACATCAATGACACCTTTTTGGACTCATTTGCCTCTTCTGCATCTGAACTGCCAAAAACACATAAGCTGATAAATTGGCTTAAAACTAATTATTTTATTTTCCCATGGCTTTCCTTGACTGTATTAGCTTTCCTCCTTTGGGCTGGCTTTGTCATTGTTTTCTTTCTGCTGATACATGGTCATTACCTCCCTGAACGACCAACAGTTGAACTGGTGGATGAGGTCCTAAAACCCAATTTTTCTTCTCACAAGGTACGCAGAGACTTGTCTTTCGTGAACATTTCCGCTATACCAATTCCTGATGGGATTGTTTGGGATCAAGTCACATTTGATATATACGGCCCGACGGAGGTCATTCAACGTTCTAAAACGTGTTTAAACGTTCTATGAACAATGTAATAATACCCAGAGTTATTTCTGATGACTGGAGTGTGAAAACAGTTAATTCCGTGATGACCGAGTTGCAGTATTTTACTGTATTTGAAAGTGAGGATGTTTATCAATCCAAAGGAAATTATGGAGACATGTTCTGCTATAATTATTATGGACACCATTTCATTCACAGAGCAAGTACCCCAAAGACTATTTTTAATTACACACAATGGGAACATTGTCCGACTCCACCACAAGGGAGTTCTTAAACATATTCTGAAAAATGTACATATTTCTCTGGGCACAATGATAAAAATGCTATAGTCATGTTATTTCAAATTGCCATTAATGGAAAATGTACATATATTATTGACAGACACAAAATTCATTAATACAGATCCCTTTGTTTCCCGGTTGGCTATAGAAGGCTATGAATATTGGTTGAAGTCAATTGACTTAAAAAGTGTGTGGGGAACAAAAAATTGGCAAATAAGGGGAAAGGAAGCTTTGTTTAGAGCATGCCTGATACCTGTACAAACAATATTTTTAAATGAAACTGTACAGCAGACAAGCTGTTTAGGATTAGCAAAAATTAGGGATTTGAATGCGCCCAGTATTCCTGCCCCTTCAAAATTTTATAAATGGCGGAAGTATATAAATGCAACTGAAGATCAGGTCAATGAATGGGTCCAAAAAGGCACTTTTAATGCTTCACTTCTGCATCCTAGCGGGTGGTTATTGTGGCCAATAGATACCAATGGGTGACATAAAAGTTTTATAAATTCCATGGGAAGTTTTAGAACAAGTAGGCCTGACCCTTGCTACGTTTCATCTGAACATGCAGGTATAGTAGCAACATACAGTGTAAGGAAACTATGCCAGCAATGGTTGGAGAGTTCCTCACTAAATGCTGTTAGAGAACACCTCAGTCTCCTATCCAATAACACTGACTTACAGGATTTCCTGGTAGGCCCCAAAAAACAATGCAGAAAGCGCTTCTTATATGCAGTCTATAATGAAATTTGGACGCTTTCTCAACAAGAAGCTGCTGCTCGGTTAAGGCAAATAGATCAGGAAAACTTACTGAAGGCATTAGCTGTTGTAGATAATGTGATTAATACTCTGTCCGACCGGATATACACCTTAAACAACATAGGGTCAGATGTAGGTAGCCCAAAAATTGCGAGTCGGAAATTGCGAGTCGTTGCGACTCGCAATTTCCGACTCGCAAACAGGTATCCAACAAGAAAAAGCGACTTCATTTTGCGAATCGCAAATGAAGTCGCACCGCAGATTGCGAGTCTGCTGTTTGCGAGGTCACTTTTTGCGACCTCGCTAAAAACGAACACGCAAATTGCGAGTGGGTGTCGCAAATTGTGACTGTGCCGCAAATTGCATGCAGGTGCAGCAGAACAGTCTGGAAAACACTTCCTGGCTCTTGCTGATGACATCACAGGCTGGAAGTTTACAAATACACCTGGGAGGAGGGAGGACCACACCCATTTCCAACTGCTGAACAACCACCAGGAGGAACAGCAGCAAGAATGGAGGACTCTGGCAGGAAGAGGAAACTTACATTTTCAGAGAAGGAACTGGAGGTGCTGACAGATGAATGCTGCCAGCACCATGACCAGCTATTTGGAAGGGCTGCCCTCAGTGTGCCAGAGTCTGACAAAAGGAGGATTTGGACTGACATCCAGGAGAAAGTAAATGCAATCGGGGTGAGCCACAGGAGCATTGAAGAGCTGAAAAAGAGATGGTACGACCTGCGCTCCAGGACCAAGGAGAGGGTGGCAGAGCGCCTCCGGGAGATGAGGGGCACAGGAGGAGGCCCATCTACCGTCCCACCACCCACACCCATGGAGGAACGTGTGCATCAGACCCTGGAGCCAGAGGGAGTGGCTGGAATAGGAGAGCTGGACACGTCAGCGCCAGGACCATCAACAAGTGAGTACCATGAAACATGCATGTACACCCATATCTGCCATACCCCCACCCACCCAGTACACAGCAGCATGCACAACCAAATGAGCTCCATTTCAGGGTAGCAACCACCAGAATGGTGCATTATGGGCAATGTAGTCCAGTAGGCAGCTGATAGGCAACAGTTTATTAGGAAGCATACAACAGATGTTAGATACTGACAGTGTGTTCCCTATGTCCCACAGGTCTCCCACAAGACATCCCCACCAGCCAGTCCGTCCAGGGTGCAGAGATCAGCCAACAGGCAGCACAAGACCCAGGAGCAGCCACCACAGGGCCCAGCACCACCCAACCACAGACCCCTCCAGATGGACCATTGGACAATGTGGAGATTGACCCAGCACGCACCCGGTCCCAGCCACAGTGCCAGCCAACAGGACACTGATGCGCCACCGCGTCGCAGACGACGTGTCCATGTCCCTGCAGTGTCCCAGGGAGATGTAGGGGACTCCTCCATGTCCGCCGCCGAGGCAGCTCTCATCAGAGGTCAGCGCCTGCAAACAAGTCAGATGTGAGTCATATCAGGGACCATGCAGCGTATGGAGAGAAATTTCACAACAGGGCTGGCACAGGTGCACACAGACTTCCAAAGCCTGAACAGTCATGTCGGTGACCTTGCACTCTCCATCAGGCAACTAGTGACTGAACGTGTTTCAGAGAGAGAGAGTGCAAGGCGCCGTGAACGCCAACTCATACACCGTTTAGACCTCATGGCTGCCTCAATCGTCCGCCTGGCTGTCACGCCGGACAGACTGTTTACAAGTAGACTTGGGCCACTTTGCAGGGGATGTGGCTCGTGGACTGGGACGGATGAGCCACGCTGTGGACATGATGGAAGCAAGACAGGTGGCTAGGGGCACGGCAGACACACCTCAAGATAGTGAGGAGGGCTCCACTGTCAGTAGTGCATCTGCCACGGATACCAGGGTATTGAGGAGTGGCAGTGCACATCAGGGATCTGCTGACACTCCAGGAACTAGCCATGCTGGGCGTCCCAGGCGTAGGAGTTGAGCTACGCACTTACGGACAATTGAGGCACATGAGGTGAATATGTCCTCATTGCAGGTGGACATTTTCAGCCCCTGACCAACAGTTCGGTTCTTTAGTTATTTGGTTCACTTAATAAAAGTTCTTGTTTGTTCCACTTCACACCTGGGCTCTTTGTGTGTGACATTCGTGTGTGTGGTGACAGGCAGCACATACCTTCCAAAGTATTGGTTTGCAATGTGGTCCCGTCTCTGTCTGCCTTGATTTGCAATGCTTCTATCCCCATGATGGCGATGTGGTAGCTCTTGCTCGTCATCCTACGAATCTGGGTCTTCTGGGGTGAGATGTAGCCCACGTCTGGTGGCAATGTTGTGCAGTATAGCGCATGCGCCAACGATCTTGAATGCTGTTATTGGGGCATACTGGAGGGCACCTCCACTTCTGTGGAGGCATCTGAATCTTGCCTTCAACAGTCCAAAGGTCCTCTCTATAACATTTCGGGTCCTCCTATGTGCACTGTTGTATCACCTCTCAGTCTCATTGCTGGGTGTTAAGTACGGGGTAAGTATCCATGGTCGTAGCGCATATGACTGTCACCTGTTTGGCAAAAATGAACAATGTTAGCAGGGCATGGATGGTTTCCACATTGACCTGTGTGTATGTCTTCAAGGTGTATTCAGCTATACCTAGGAGATATCCGTCTCCAAACTCCCCACGTTCTAGGCGTTGGTGTATCCCACTATGCCTGAAAATGTAAGAGTCATGTGTACTCCCTGGAAATTTGGCTACCATGTCAGTGATTACATAATGGGCGTCACATACCACCTGGATGTTCAGTGAGTGGGTACACTTCCGGTTGCGAAACAGATATTCCAGATTTGCAGGAGGGCACATTTGTATATGCGTCCCGTCTACACACCCTATTACATGGGTGAAGTTGGCAATCCTGTAGAATTTCAACTTGGTGCTGTTGATTTCTGTCTCATTCCTGGGTAGGTATATGTATCTGGACATGTGTGTGAGTATGGCATCTAAGAAACATCTGAAAAACTGTGAGAGTGCACTTTGGGATACCCCACCTGCCACAGCAATGACCCCATGATAGCTACCCGAGGCCAAGAGGTGTAGTGAGCATAGCACTTGCACATGTGTGGGGATGGCGCAGCCGCGCACAGTCTGGCGTTGAAGCTGCGGATTGAGTAGATCTATTATTTCTAATATTGCTGCACTGCTGAGTCTGTATTTATCATAAATCTCCTCCTCAGTTTGTTGGAAAAGTGTCTGCCTGGTTCTGTATATCCTCTCCTGTCTCTGGCTCCTTCACCTCCTCTGCTGTGCGGCGTGGACTCTCTTCCTCCTTGCTATCACATATATCTCCGCCATCCTGAGTCACCCAGATGCCTTCTGGGTCTCCTTTTATACTTTGGTTCTGGTTACCACCTGCTCTGAGTTAGTGGTAAATTGGGTGTGCAAAATGGGCTTTTTGCGACTAGTCGCAATTTGCGAGTGGCTTTTTCATATGGTTTGCGACTCGCAAATCGCGACTTCCTATTTGCGCGTCACACAATGGGGTAGCAAATTTTGCGAGTCGGTAATGGCTCGCGTCGCTATTCGCGATTCGGAAATGGTTTTTTTGCATCCCATTTCCGATTTTGCGGGGACGCAAATAGCGATTCGGGCCGTTTTGCAACTCGCTTAATTTTGCTACATCTGGCCCATAGTTTCTTCTGCAATAGACATAATACAAAGTGACATGTCCTCTTTACACCATGGACACTGTCAACTAAGGTCTATAATGCAGTTAGGTTGGATGTTACAAACACTGAAGGCAGGTCGTGTTCCCTGGCAACACGTTAGCGAAAGGGACATATTTTCCACATTTAATTAAACACAACAACAACAAATAATGGCTATGAAAGAAGCAACTTATGTCATGTTAAATATTGAGAAATTTGAAAATTTGTGTTTTACAGTAGCTGAAATTCCATCTGCTGAGTGGTTAATACACTGGGTCATCAATCTGCCTATTTCAACACTTCAATTCACATCCTGCTTAAAACACATTCCTGTGGGCAGACATGAAAGGCTAGGAGATAGTTACATCCATGAGGGCTGTGAGCTACCCTTCTTGTACAAATGTTTCAGTGGCATGAAAGAGGTCTTCTTAGCTGTAGCGAGACTTCTGTCAGCCATTCGATGGCTTGTAAACAGCTGTCCTTACACGGGACGTGTAACGCTTCAGCAGTGACCTTGGCTTGTTATCTGAAGGGAGTCCCAGTCCCCTTGATTAGACCTGCGTTCCAGGTGCTCTCAAATGGCAGCTATGTTCTCCTCAATGGTGAGAGCTGTTGTGGGATATGGGCGGGAATAGTTTGTCATTTCGGTCTCCAAAATTGTTACATGCTGCGGGAATGTACTTTTTCCTTCTACCTGACAGAGGGAAGTAGCTGAGATTTGACCCCATATCACTACTTCAAATGTGAATTTAAGGCTTTATTGTTTCAAAAACATGTGGCACTTACATCTGCACGCGATGCCTATGTGCTTCAGGTTGCGAGGTCATCGGCAGAGATGCAGTCCCTTTTAAGCACTAACTTTCCGAGACACCTTGGTGAACTTGTGTGACGGATATTTAATGTGTCCAGTACTACTGGAATTGCAAATTTCTTTAAGGCTGTTGGTTCTGGTTTCGTTCACACCTTCTCCTCTATATTTGGCTTAATACCTTCAGCCATCCACTCAACATGCTCCAATATTTTTGGTAGATTTCCAATAACTTTGGCAATAATAGGTGGCATCTTGCTTTTGCTACTTTTTCTGTGCAATGGCTGTCCCATTACAACAAGGAGGACTGAAAGCGCTTCCACCAGCGCAGCTGTGTTGTGAACACATGATGCAGTTCTTTGGAGCATCACTCCTGGAGCAATTGGAGTGTGACTGGTCTCTGTTATTCAGACCGGTTTTGCATTGTGTGCAGCCCATGTTTCGGTGCCTCTGGTGCTCTTTTGAATGTGCACTGAATGTTGGTCTTTCTACGCAGCATTTGCTTTCATTGGACACTGATCTGTTGATGTTCTCGCTGAGGGCTCATTACCAGACAAGTGCGTTGAGGGTGTGTTTGCTTTGGGAAGCTGTTTATGAGTTGCTGTTTGAGTATCATGCAGCTCTAAACTCATTGTTGGGCACTGCACAGAATGCTGCCACCTTGGCTGGAGCTCAGGCTTTGGAACACAAATGCTCCTTGGTTTTCCTTGGTGATGAAGTTCCTAATTTACCACCTGCTGAAGTGGAAGATTTCCTGTCTTCAATTATCCCGGATTCAATTGGTGACCTCTAAAATGACTCTGACTTTTAACATTCAGCTTTTCCTGAAGCCACAATTAACATTTTAAATTGTCCTTTTAATACATGCTCAAGTGTCTTTTAACTTGTCATTATTGACATTCACATCTATATCTTATGATTAATTTTAGTGGCTTTTACTTTGAACCACCTTTGAACCGGCAAGGAAAGGGTGTTGTATAACCATTTTAGCTATAGTTTTATACACGTTATTTTAGCAAACTAGGCCTGCTGCTGTGCACTTTAACCTAGAATTGTTTTATTCTAGTTTTGTTTTATTATTTTAACAATAGCTACATTTGCAGTCTTGTTTTATTTTCTCTATCTAGCTGTTCTTAACCTAGGTCAGCACTGCGTTCTTAAACAAGACATTTCTTTCACTCTGTGCTTTTCTCAAGGCATCAGTAAGATAGGTTGCCAGCAAAATTGGTACGCTTCGTCTCCAATGTTCACAGAAACATACACACTCTTATGTGGGGATCCTTTCTCGAAACATCAGTCTTTCTATTATAAAAACACTACTTTGACCTATGTACGTTAGAGGGATATTCCAGCCAGATGACCACGACTGTATGCCGATAGCTGATTACTTCGCTGTAGCTGCTTATGTAGACTACAGGCCTCTTGCTCACGTATGAGGGATGACGTCTTCCCAGAGCAACCTGAAGGACAGAATTAGAGCTTAACATGCTGTGCTCTAACATAGCTTAGGGAGGACCTATCCTTAACAATCTTGGTGACAATAAGGCAGCGTTATGTTTTTCTGTCCTTGTCACAATTTTAATCCTATTGTACTTCATCGTCCTAGTTATTGCAATACCACATGCTTTATTATCTAAGATGTAGTTACTTCAATAAAACCCTATTGACCTCTACTCTGACACTGATTGTCCTTGCGTATGTGAGACTAATGTAATTGAGAGATATAGATGAGATCTGAGTGACCACGATTTCCCGGAGGAGTCATCTGTGTCATACACCCGGTTGCCCAATCATCCCTGCTCTTGGGGGGAGATGAGGCACTGCTAGCTAGCTGAAACAAAACCTAGCTTAGGCTGACAGGGTCATGTGGTGCGGGATCAGACTCAGTCCCCCGCAATACAGGTGATTCTGCTGCCCAAATCCAGTAGTCTCATTAGGATAGTGAGAACCTACGCAACAGTACCTGGCAGCAGATTGTGGACCCTACATTCACCCCTGGCACAGTGGTTGGCATCAACTAATTACAATGGCCTGACACCACAGATGCTATGATCCAGTTAGCATGCGCTGCCTAGCACATCTTGGGAGTAGATGACAACACAGATACCACATTGGAGATGACTGCCCCTCCATTCACTGACTGTATGGCCACACATCTATGATGCCAATCCTGCCTGGCTGTCTAATACCCATAGTGGACATGAATCCACATAGTACCCAAGCTACAGCTTCCCAATAGTGCACACCCAGAGCCACTATGGCAACACATATCTTAAGTGAGAGTGTGTACTCCCTCATGGCTGCTGTGCTGCCCTCATGCGCCCATCCACTTCAGGGCAGGCCGCTGCCAAAATGCAGGCCATCAGGGGGGTCAGGGTCCGACGGGCACCCCTCCCATGTTGGGAGGACGTCCCCAGCTGGGCCTTCCCGATCTTCCGGGCCCAGTGTCTCAGGTCCTCCCATCTCTTTCTGCAGCGGGTGCTCCACCGGGCATGGACCCCAGGATCCGCACTTGCTTGGCGATGGCACACCATATCCTTTTCTTCTGATGAGTGCTGATCTTCATGGGTGACAATGACAGAAGGAAAACGTCATGTAGAGTGGCATCACAGGGACAGCACTGGGTAGCAGATATCACACGACCAAACTCGTATGTCATCATTCCACGTAAGCTCGGACTCTTCACTCATGTCCATTCTCCAGTCACTCTGCCTCGTCCCAAGGCTCCCATCCCCATACGGACCACTCACAGACAGGACAGTCACATTGGTCTCACCTGCTGCTCTGGCACCCCATACAGCTGTCCATACAGGGGTATGGACCCCCTCCTGAGCTTCTCCAATTCCTCCTGGGTGAAGGCTGGGGCCCTATCTCCTGCAGGACATGGCATCTTGGCTACCAGAGTCAGAACACAGCGTCACACCAGTGGAGGTCTGTTGTGCATGACTGTCAGGAGTCAAGTGAGCATGAGCACATGAAATGGCAGTCACGGCCGCCGCAGACATCACCATCAACGCCGGCGGCGATCACCATTGGCTCCTGTCTCCCATAGGCAACCATTAACCAATGAGGAGTTGCACGGCGGTTTGGACCACCATGATGTGTGGGATAAGCTCACTTGCATCTGTCCAGTGCATGCAGGACAGGCGGCTGCCATTTTATATGTGCAATGTCCATTGACGGTGCATTCAAGGTGCATCATGGGTGACATTTTGTGAACTGTGCACTGCTCAGCTACGTCCACACAGTCAATGCTGCACATCATGATTACTACTCACTCCTATTTGCAGGTACGGTGTAAGGATGAGGATGAGGAATGCCCCGGTGCACAGGCTCCTAGTAGACCTTGCCACCCTGGAAGAGAGACACGTCATACAGACCTATCATCTGAACCATCAGACCATCATGGAGCTGGTGACCCAGTTGGAGCAGGATCTAATGCCTGCCATTCATCATCCCAATGCCATCCCTCCCGCAGTACAGGTGTTGTCAGTCCTCCAGTTCCTTGCCTCAGGGTCCTTCCAGATGACAGCAGGTTTGGCAGCAGGAATGTCACAACCCATGTGCAGCAACGTCCTGAGAGAGATCCTATGTGCAGTTTGAACTGCCTAACATGTGGCTCTGTTAGCTCTGAGGGAGGGACCATTTAGGAGGTATTTTTTGACAATGTGGTTTTGTTGTTGCCATATGTTTTTGAACTTGACTTGCCATCTCAGCCTTGTCTTCCTGTAGTTTCAGTGCATGTGTGTTTATTTGGCATATGTGACGCCTATAGTGATTGATGTCCCTGTCTTGTTCTACTTTCAGGACATTGTCGTGGTGCTCTCTGGTCCCTGCCTCACCTGTTGCCTCCCTTGATCCATCTCTCCAGCCACTGCCTGCTCCACTGTAACCCTGCTACATATTTCTCCCCCTCTGTCACTCACACAAACAGTTGCAGGACATTGGGTTAACTGTTGCACATGTGATGGCAGTATCTTTCATACTCATGACAATAAAAATGTAGGTAGTAACTGTGCTCAGTGGTGTTTATTAGGGAGGTACAACTGCAAGGGAGGATGAGTGGGGTCATGGCCGTGGGATCATTGGAGTACTTGAGATAGGTGTCGGTAGTTGAGATCCAGTGTGGTGGCCATGGGAGAACGGAGAGATGACAGTGGACAGTCAACAGGGTGCCTCAGAGACACACAAAGGAGAATGTTCAGGAGAGGCTCACTTCTTGGCAGTGGTCTTGGTCTTGGCATCAGTTCTGGCTGGATGTCTGGTTGGACGTCCTCACTTGCATGGAGGCTTGTCGGCTACAGGGGTAGGGGTGCTGGTGTCCTGTGGGGCCTGTGGCAGGGCATCCATTCCACTAGCTGCCGCTAGTTGCTGCTGACGTGGAGAGCTCAGATGGGATGTGGCTAATGGAAGAGGCCTGCTGGTGGAAGATGGACTCACGCAGGATGATGGTGAGTTCCTTCAGCACCCCTGCCATGGAGGCCATGGTGGCATTGTGGGTCTGCCACTTCTGAATGGCCTCCTTATGGTATTGAACCTATGTAGTGCAGTGGAAAAGCCTGGAAAATGTTGATCCACGCCCACCTAACTCAGAGAACGCCAGCGCCAGGTGGCTTCAGGCACGGAGAGGCGAGAGGTGAGGAAAGAGGAAGGAAATGAGTGCCGCGAGGCACTGCAGATGTTGGTGTTGCTGCCGCAGGGTTTTAGAGGGCCTGCCTAACCGGAGGATAATGAGGAGTGCTGCGTGCTACACCGTAGGGCCATCACAGGTGAGCTGGGCTGAAATCTGTGAGGCGAGGACGCTCCCCGCCCATTTTGCCTCACCCGTTTGTCAACCAGCCCTCTGCCCTGCGCCCATTGCCTGCCCACTGTCCGTCAGCCTGCCTGTCTTCTACCTGCCTGGCGCCTGGAGCTACGTGCCTCTCTCTGCCCCCCTGGCCCCCCACTTCCGTTCCGGATCCTGCAGTAGCCCTACAGCCTATGGTCCTATATGCAGAGAGTCGGGCAGATTTTGACTTGAAGGAGAGTAGATCGGAGCAGTTGGTGGCTCTGAATCGTGGGGAGGATTGGAGGGTTGGAGATTTCAGCGTGGCAGTTTAAGTGCCTAAGGAGAAGTTAGTGTGGCCATGACTGTGATCATAAAGTGCCATAGGGCTCAAAGGGAGTATAGATCCCTTAGTGGGGTGAGGTGTTAAGGTGTTGATCTGTGTTCTGTGGATTGTGGAAGCGGTCCCACTCATGGGTGCAGCTTGCAATCGGAAAGTGGTGGGAAACTATAACAACAAACTCCTCTTTAATTCCCTCTATCCCCCCCTCAAATAACAGCTCCCTGCGTGCTCGTGCCCCTTGATTCTTGAGGTGTGGCGGCACATTCTAGTATACCTAGAGTCTCAAAGTCCATAAGAGCTGTTACTACAGATGGAAATTACAGTGTAAGAGTTACTTTTTTCTCACTTGGGAGAATGCGTTCAGGACAAGAGAGGGCACCTCCCCTACCATCAAAAAGAAGTAAGAGGAAACACAAAACCCCCAACTTGCAAACTGTACACGCCAAGCAATTAAAAAGACTGTGGAAGAGTGCCCGACCTTGATTTCTTGCATGTATGTTTCGGAAGACAGTAAAGATGCCACATAAATTTGACTTTTTGAGGGACGCAGTGGAAGATCTTTTTTCCTCCACCAAAGATCAAAGAGCCCTTTCTCATCCCATCTCCCCAATAAAAAGTGAAGGTAGCTTTGAATATGGAAAGTGGGAGAACGTTGGCTCAGATGCGGCTCAAATGGAGTCAACAAGTATCCACGGAAAATCTTCCATTCTTCAGTTTTTCAAAACCCATGGGCAACTCCTTATACCGATCTCTCCAAATATAAATGACTCAACTGGGTGCAATTTGGAATATCAACAAGGGGATCAAATTGAATCAGAAGTAGACGAGGAGGGAGCAAAACCCCCCCTTGGTATCTCACCTGAAACACCAGTTGGTAAAGGAAACTTTTGGGGATCAATTAGTGATTTGGACCAACTCACTTTGAGATCGCCGTTTCATCCTCCATCTCCATCTCTTAACAGTCCTAAAAACTCTTTGAAGAGAAGAGACCCGATCCCCCTTGAGGTGAATGTTATTGTCAAGAAGGCAATGGCCAGGGAAAACTCTCAAATGAGGGATGGAGAAAGAACTTGTGAAAAGCAAATGCCTATTGCCCCCCATTCTCCGGAAACCGGGGCTCTAAGCCCCAGTGTGGGCTGTAGGAGCCAAGTCAACGACTGTCAGAAAGGTACTCAGCATGGCTTTGGTAAATGTCTACTCACCGATCTTAAAACTGGCTCTCCATCTGTTCCAGAAAACACGCAACTTATAGCGCAGAGCAGCACGGGTATCAACCAGATAACCTCATCACTACAAGGTCAAAACATTTATATAGATAGCTACCCAATGGAAGCCCCACAACATAACTATCTTAACAAGGAATGGCATAGTGATAAAGTGTGGTACTTCTTTTTTAAAACCTCACAACCAACCCTGGATGCCTTATCTTATCAATCTACAAAAATGGACGTGCAGGTGGACTTGCTAAATATAATTGCGCAATCTGTTTCAGGGATTGATCAAAAATTGGCAGATCTAAATACTTTGATTAAACGAGCTCAGAACTATGCGAAATAACAGAGCATGACTGTACCTGCGCCCCAATATTTAGCAAATTAGCTGCTCTTCCTGAGGTCGTAAGCACTCTGATGTCCAATTTCAAAGCCAATCTTATTACCCTGGAAAGAAAGGATGATGAAATAGGGCTGCATGTGGGGGAACAGAGGGGTAGGGCTGCCTGGTGGAAGGGAGAGAGTGGATATAATAGACCAAGATGTAGTGGAGGTGAACCTAAGCCCAGGGAACGAAGGTATCACAAAGGTACTAGCAAAAGAAATATCAGAGCCCCGGGAAGGATCACTTAGTCAGACCCTACTGTCCCTTTCTTCACTTCCCCCATGGTTTTAAAGACCCAAACCCAAAACGCATTTAAATTACCGGCAACCAAAAGGCAAACGAAAAAACTAAGGAAAGCCAGGAAAAAGATGAAGGGTGTCCAGGGTGCTACTGGTGACGCCATGATAAATATACCAATTTCCACAAGTATCGAATACGAGAAAAGGGAAAAAAAAATTGGAAAAAGACATAAGTAACAAGAGCAGTACTTCAGAGGCTAAGTTGTACCCATTATTTAATAGTCATAAAGGGGGACATCATCCACCAGTCTCTATTGAGTATATTCCACGATTAGAGGAGGTAGGGGCTGTACCTATTTTGGAAACCATAGGCTATGTGGAAATAAAAGTGCAAACGCCCGAAGACCTGGGGGGAAAGACCAAAAACAAGGGGCCAACTCCAAACATAGGTTAGACAAGGGGCAAAGAGGGAAGCTTAAAAGGAAGGTATTTGAAAATGGTTCTGTAGCAGTAGCTTCTACAACAGACACCATTGTAAATAGGTGAAGTGGGCCAGTAGGTAGAATGACGCCCCCCTTTGTGTTTGAGCCCCAGGGAGGGGGCAGGCACCCAAGGCCTACCACAGAGCAGATCACAATAATGGATGAGCTTAAAGAGCAGGATGAATGTACAAATGTTTCCTAAACACTCATTTGTTGAGCATCAGCTAGGTTATTGTGTCCGCTTATTAGTAAGACCATACCTAGAATACAGCATCCAATGTGGATGAAGCCGCACCATGGAGTGTTGAGTTCACTCACTAATGAAATTTTATTTTTGTTCAGTCACTAGTGAAAACACACTTGACATAGGTATCTAGTCTTGGGACATCACCTGCACAATCAAGGTTACAAATCTTCTGAAGAGCCCGATTAGATAATATCTAGCCACCTGCTCTGAGCTGCTCACTACCTTATGGTTCGGGAATATCAGCCATCGAACGATAGAGAAAGGTTTTTACTCACTACTACGAATGACCTGTACAGTCAAGCGTGTGAAGCTAGTCAGGATTCAATATTGGAGGGTTGTCGACAGGATCTGCCCGGAAGTGGAAATAAGATAGTCTTTTCTCCAAGATACCAGAGTAGGGCCCCACAAGATATTTTAAATCGTGGGAATATATTAACACTCTTGTGAGCAATACCACCATTGGAGGAATCCAATTGGTGGGTATTGATTACATAGAATTTATAATCACTGCAGAGTCGGCAAACAGCTCCACCGAGAATCCACTTTGGTGACTAGGTCTTCATCACTTTAGGTCTTTAAGGAGAAAAATGTTTGTCACAAATGGGGACTTGACCTACAAATCCCCCAACAAATCGGTTATACCGAACCCTTGGATTCAGGTAATTGGACAGCAGAACTCACTGTAAAGAACAAAGTTCAAAATCCCTACTAAATTTTGAAAACTGCAATTGAAAATTCCACACTGGCCATCTACCACCCACTAAGCTACACACTGGATAAGGGGCGATGATCTGGCCAATTAAATTTAGGATGGCTCTCAGCTGCTCTTCATAACGGTGGCAGCTCCTGACAATACCCCACCTTATTAAATTCTTCCAAAGTGCCAAATGTTTGTAATTTACAAAAAATCTGTTCCTGGAATATAAACAGGATTAGTGCTAACAAGCAATGAAAAGATCTAACCCCATTAAAAGATTTTCAAATTGTGTTTCTTCAGGAGACCAGGGCACTAAACCATTCACAATTCATGGCTATCTGGGCTTTTTTTCCCCATACAATGAGGCGCAGAATTTTGGGCGCCCGAAGGGAGGGTTGGCGATTTTTATTGCAGCTGGGTTGAAAGTAACCTACACACAGCTAAAAGAAGAATTTGCAGACCTTTTGGTAGTAAGAGTGTCAAACTGGCATAAAACGATAGGGAGACTCCTTCTGAATGTAAATGTCTATGTACATCCTGATACCCACTCTAAGCAATTCCTGTCCTCCAAACTTGTCGAAGTAATTTTAGCCGGGCTCCAAGAACCAGATACCTCAGAGCTATTAATTCCAGGGGATTTCAATATGAAATTATTGCAACCTTATGAAAGAGAGGAACAGACTGTGCAGTAGGGTTTTAAATGGTCAGTCCCACAGCAATCTTTAGGGAATATAGGCTACTTTTATTAAGAATCTGGAGGCGCTTGATCTTAGAATTCTGAATGGTAGGTATCAACAGGATACCCCTCCTGTGGCCACCTGCTACGCCTTTGGAAGGCAATCCCTAATTGATTATGCACTGGTTACATTGCCCCTTGCAACCTTAGTTTCCTCTCATTGTATTGTAACGGCTGAGCTAAGTGACCATGGGCTGCAAAGTATCGAGATCAGTCATAGTTATCCAAAGCACAAACTAGCTGCACCCTCTTCCAGGAACCTTGCCTCAACCAATTATAAGAAACTTTGATGGTGCGGAGATTCAATTGAAACTATTGGAAAAAACTCAGAGGCACAATTTAATAAACTCAAGTGTGATCCAATGACCGATCCAATAATTTTATGGTCAGTTTTCCTGGAGGAGTTTGCAACCATGATTTTTTTTTACACTTCCCAGAAACCTCATCAGAATTATATGCAGGAAAACATAAAAAACAAATAAATAATAAAAACAACAGCTGTTACTACGCAACTAAGGAAGAAGAGGAATAGATTATTAAGACTGGCAAAAAAGCACCCACTCGACTATACATACAGATTTAAAGACTATAAATATCTTATATTGGAGACAGATGTGGGAGGAAAAAGTAAGGAACAGGCAGGACTTCTGGGCAAAGGGCCTATTTTTAAGTAAACAAAGGAGCTCTCAGGCATTCCAGACAATAGTAAATAACCTAAACAAAGCCCCCACAATGCTGACCAGTTCTGATATTTTCGAATCATCTTGGTTTGACTTTTCAACCCAATATTTTAACCATGGTAAAAACTGTCAAAAAGTGGTGCTCTGTACTGGAAGGTCATTTGGGACTAAGGGCAGCAAACCAGTGATAAGCTAACCTGCCACAGGCTTAACGAAGAAATGTTCTCCGTTGCTCAGATTACCAAACTCATCGATAACAGCAGGCAGGGCGGGCACCTGGCCCAAACGGGGTCCCCAATAATAAAACAAACTTAGGTTTCTGGGCAGAGAGGCTGGTTGTGGTTTATAATAATGTACTGGAGCTCGAAATTATTCCAAACTCTTGGAAGGGGGCCATTATTCGCCCAGTCTTTAACGGCGGCAACCGTACCAACCCCGAAAATGTTCCCCTACTTACTCTAACTGACTCGGAATCAAAATACTATGCTAGCTCTCTTTTGGAAGATCTCCGAGCCTGGGCTGAAGGAAATAATATTATCCCAGTTAATCAGACAGGCTTTATTAAAGGTCCTGGAACAGCTGTAAACATTCTATCACCACCATTATAGAAAAATCTAAACAGAAAAAAACAACCCCTTACTTATGATTCGTGGACTTTAAATCCACTTTCGATTCAGTACAGTGCAGCCAGTTATAGGAAGAATTAACCTCCTGGGGTATTCCGGCAACACTACTGAAAGCAATACAGATGCTATGAACAGATACATGGGTTAGAGTGAAAATTGGGGACAGCTCCTTCCTATTAAGGAAAATTGGGACCAAACGCGGTCTAAAACAAGGTTGCGTGCTTGCGCCTTACCTCTTTCACATTATTGTATCGGATCTGTCCTCCCTGTTAGGCGAGGTAAATGCTCACCCTCCAAAGATTGGTGACTTACTCATTTCGAAATTGCTCTATGCAGATGAGGTAATCCTTTTAAGTTATACCAAAGTTGGTCTACAGCATCTGATAGTGAAATTGTCAGAATTCGCAGTAATAAACAGATTGGAAATAAATAAGAAGAAGTCAAAAAACATGGAAATAAGCAGCAGAATACACAAATCACATAAGTGGTTCCTCCAAGGCCAAATACTTGAACAAGTTAAAACATACAGGTACTTGGGGGTTCAATTTGATGAGAAGGGGTCCTTTACTCCCCAGAAACGTGACTTAACACGAAAAGGCAACACCCTGCTACTTGCTTTCTGTACCCTACTAAGATCACTACATGGCCCAGCTACGGATCACTGCTACAAGTGATAACCGCCAAATTAATCCCAAGTGTTGCTTATGGTAGCGAGCTTTGAGAGGCAGGGATGTTATTATTCTGAACGGGATACTTGGGAAAGTGTTCAGAAATCTTTTCCATCTCCGAATTAAAGCCTCCCAGGCCCAAATTAGGCTGAAGTTTGATTACTCGAACCAAGTAATAACAAGACAGGGTGCCTACATTAAAATCTGGAAACAAGTACAACAAGCTAAGGGAAACGGGCTAAGCCAAGCACTCTGGAAAGAGATTAGTATTAACCTAAAGGCCCCATCACGGCTATATTTAGATCAGGTCCTAGATGATCTGGGGACCCGCTCACTGTGGAAAAAGTCTTTACCACTTGATGCTTTTAAATTAACCATTAACCGTACTGTGAAAAGAAAATCTTTAGCTTTGGACAAAAGTTTTCTTGCTGGTAGATCTCATGCTTGGGCTGTAATAAACAAGTACAAAACTCTAAAACGTCAGTTATATCTGGACTTGGGCTGGTCAAAAAAAGAAAAAGACTAATTTACCAAATATCGATTTGGTCTTTTCCAAGGGGGCCTAAACTCTGCTCCACGGCAGGCTCTGATATTAATTAGCCTTGACTTTTATGTGGAAGTGGAGTCAGGAACCGACTACATTTGATTTGTATATGGCTAGGCTTAAGGCAAGAACGTAGAAAATATCTTAAGGTTGCCTTTGACCAGAGAGTCATACAAACATGCAGACAAGCAGTGATCGGCAGTTTCAATTCCTTGGACACTATGCTGAATACCGAAATAATTAAACTTTTAAGTCAGGCTTAAAAAAAAATGGACACCCACATTAATATAATTCCAGTTCAGGGTGTAATATGAGTTTGTGTCTTGGCAGTTCATAAATTTTGTCTAATTTTAGGAACATGGGTAATGCGGTTTTATTGGATCTATAGTTGTCCTTCTACATATGGGCTTCAGCTAATATATTTTTGTTTAAGTCTGGATGCCCCTCATACAAATCAGTCCTGTGGTTTTCATGATGAAAAGATAAGCAATGATTGCTTTATAATTATATGTATCGGTGGATATGGCAACATAATTTTATACATGTGCAATTAATTTTATTAATGAGCACTAGTGTTTGCATGGATAAATGCTTTATGTTTTTTTTTAATATAAATTATGTATTAAGATTGTGTAAGTAGTATGGATGATGCAACGGTTTTGATTAACTAAGCATTTAAATAAAGAAAGAAAGGAAAGAATCTGCAGCATCTGGGTCTCCTTCACAGTGGTGAGGATCTGGGCCATGGTGTGCTGGGTTTAGTGGTATGCACCCAGGATTTGGGTGAGGGCCTCCTGAGCAGTCAGTTGTTGTGGCTGCCCGACCCTTGGACCACTGATCTCCTCCCACTGCCCCTAGCACCCTGTGCCCCTGGCACAGTGTGCCCATTCCCAGTAGCACTAGCCCTTCATTGTTTAGGGTGTGTGCCCTTGACTCTGGACCCACTTCTGATTGTGAGGTCCCTGGGGCACAGGTTTAGGGAGGAGGGGCTGGCTGAGGTGTTGTAGCCACATGGGAGGGGGAGTCTGGTGTGTCCAGGGTGGGGCTGCTGGGAGTGGACTGACCAGTCAACCCAGATTGCCCAGGAACTTGTCCCCATCCAGACATCCACTGGGGGCTTCATCCTGGGGAGGGCCGTCTGACCGTGGCATCCTCTGCTGGGTGGCAGTGGCAGGGTTACCTGTTATTGAAAGAGGAAGAGTTTGGATGTGGATGTGTAGCTGTCATTTTCATGGTGTGGTGCAGGCAGTGGCTCGATTTGCTTCCCAGTAATGTCAATGACAGCTGCAGCACTGCAGACATTGATTTGGTGGGGATAGTGCCCGGGTTTCTATGTGCCATGGTGGGTTGTGGATGGTGGTTGGCATTGCTGTCATTGTGTTGAGAGGCAGTTGTAGCAACCAGTAGGTGTGGGCTGTGCCATGGTTGTCCATGCAAGTGTTCTACTGTGAAGTGGTACAGTGAATTTTAGCTGTGTGGGTGTGATGCATTGTGGGAGTTGTGGTTCCTCACATTGTGATTGTTATCCGTGCATTGTGTGGGATTGTGTGGGGATGGTGGGAGAGGGGTGGTGTGGCATGCAGGGGAGGGCTGTGGGGTGATTGTGGGGTTGCAGTGGTGTTGGATGGGGTGGCTTGGTGGGTGGTGGGTAGGCATGCTGGTTAGGAGTGGTTGGTGCCTGGAGGGGTACTGTTGACTTACCAGTGTTGAGTCCTCTGATGATACCAGTGAGGCCCTCAGATGCATGATGTCCATGACCTTCTCCTCCCAGGATGTTAAGTGAAGGGGAGGAGGCGGGGGACCACTGCCAGTCTTGTTGAGGTCTATCTGGTGCCTGGACACCATGTAACGGACCTTACCCCTGTGGTTGTTCCACCTCTTCCTGATATCCTCCCTTGTGTGTGGGTAGGTACTGACTGCATTGACTCTGTTGACGATCCTCTGCCACAACTCAGTTTTCCTGGACAATGATGTTTGCTGGACCTGGACTCCCATCTGTTGTGGCTCTACTCTGACGATCTCGTCGACCATGACCTGCAACTCATTGTCTGTGAAACGTGGGTGTTTCTGGCATTACATATTGTGGGGTGGGTGTGCTGTGCAGGTAGGGTGCAGTGGAGGGTAATTAGTGGATGTGGGTGCTGGTGGGTTGTGGTGGTGTGCAAAGTGTGCAATGTGCAGGTGTTTGTAGGGTATGGGGTGTGCTTTGCGGCTCATGTATCTGTGGCTGGGTGTATTAGACGCAAGGGATTGTGGGTGTGTTGGGGGGGGGGTGTTACATGGTACAGTGAGCAGGTGTGTGTGATGTGTGTATTTGTCTCAGGTGTGGGGAATTTGAACTGTCCAGTGTCGTGTTGGCTACTATTGGTGGTGCCTTTTTGTACCACGGCGGTGCAGACCACCATTGTTTTACCACCGTGCATGTGCCGCTGTGCTGAAAATTAATTTGTAATAGGGCGGTCGGAATGTGGTCGGCGTTGCTGGGCAGGCAGTATGTCAGTAACCATTTCGCCATCAGGCGGCCTGTCGGTGTTGATTTTGTGGCTGTATTTGGGCGGTTTGCTCTTTGTGATTCGTAATACAGCGGTCACTGTTCCACCGCCACTGGCGACATGGTGGAGGCATTTTGCATGGCGGCCTTGCCCGAAAACTGCTGTAGTCGAAATTAGGGCCTCTGTCTCTGATTCTCCTGTTTCCCCCTCTGTTTCTGGAGTTTGTCCGGAAGTTCTTGGCACTCTCAACAACTCTTCTTCATTGTCCAATGAATAGGGTACTTTCCTCGTATGGCTGGAATGAATCCAGTTCGGAACTCCAGCGCACTTCACAGCTGTAGTAGTAACTAGTACTACTTGGTACGGCCCTTTCCAACTGGGCTCCAAGCAAGTCTTCCTTAGGTGTTTTCTAATCACAACCCAATCTCTCGCTCTCAGGTTCTGGCTTTGATCTTGAGGCGGTTGCCGTGTGGTGGCTTCCACCTGATGAGAGAAAACGTGAACCACAGCCAGACCTTTGCAGTAATCCAACACCATATCATCTATTATGTTCACAAGAGCACTGGCAGGAACTGCTGGCAATCTCATTGCTCTGTCCATGAGGATTTCATGCGGCAACATTCTAGTTTTCCTGTCGGTGTGTTTCTCATACTCATCAGAACTAGTGGTAGTGCAGCTGATCATTTCAGATTGGTGGACGCACACATCTTTGCAATTCTTGACTTCAGAGTACCATTCATTTGCTCAACAAGTCCTGAGGCTTCACGGCCGTAGCTACAATGCAAATTCTGCTTAATGTTTAAAGCTGAACATAGTCATTTAATTACTTCACTGTTGAAGTGACTTCCTCTATCTGATTCTATAGAGACCAGAAAACCAAAACGAGGGATCAGTTCCCTAAGCAATAACTTTGCTACTGTGAGGTTTTCATTTCTTCATGTGAGGTAAGCTTTAATTCCAAAGACTAAAGATACAAACAGTCACCAGCACATATCTCAATCCTCCACACACAGGCATCTCAATAAAATCCATTTGCATACTGCCAAGTGGGCCTTTTGCTCTAATTTGGCTCATGTTGACCACAGTCCCTTTTCCTACGTATATTTCTTGGCAGATAATACACCAATGGCAAATTGCTTCGGCAACCTGTTTAAACTTTGGATTGAACCAAGCTGCTTAAATGTTCGAATCATGGCATCCCCTCCCACATGTGCTTGACCATGATAATATCTAGCCATTTGAGTCAACAAATTGTTTGGTAAAACCACTTGTCCCTCCCCGGACACCCAAACATTGTCCTCACGCTGAACACATTTCAATTTTAGCCATGTTTTGTTTTCATCCTTGTCAAAATTATCCTGGAGTGCTTTCAATTCCTCCCAAGTGTCAATCACGTTTAGAGTACAACAGCACCTATTTCCTCCTCAGGCAACAATTACCATTTGTCTTTCAACAATATACAGTTCAATACGCAAAACCTTGCAACTTGGTCCGTATATCTGTTAGAACTGACAGCCTTAGGGTGGTCATCCCCCAACTTTTTGCCTGCCTCCCTCTACTTTTCTGGCTCTGTTTTTGCTGGTTTTACGACTCTGCGCACTTTACAACTGCTAACCAGTGCTAAACTGCATATGCTCCCTCCCTACAAACATGGTAACATTGGTTCGTACCCAATTGGCATATCTGGTTTACTTGTAAGTCCCTAGTAAAGTGCACCACATGTGCCCACGGCCTGTAAATTGAATGCTAATAGTGGGCCTTCTGCACTGGTTGTGCCACCCACTTAAGTAGCCCCTTAACCATGTCTCAGGCCTGCCATTGAAAGGCCTGTGTGTGCAGCTTCACTGCCACTTCGACTTAGCATTTAAAAGTACTTGCCAAGCCTTAAACTCCCCCTTTTCTACATATAGGTCACCCCTAAGGTAGGCCCTAGGTAACCCGTAGGGCAGGGTGCTATGTAGTTCAAAGGCAGGACATGTGTGGTTTATATGTCCTGGTAGGGGAAAACTCCTAAATTGGTTTCCACTACTGTGAGGCTTGCTCCTTATGTAGGATAGCATTAGGGCTACCCTCATATACTGTTTGAGTGGTAGATTCTGAGTAGAAAGGGGTAACCAGGTCATATTTAGTATGGACAGAATGGTAATACAAAATCCTGCCTATTGGTGAGATTGGATTTTATATTACTCTTTTAGAAATGCCAGTTTTAGAAAGTAAGCATTTCTCTCCACTTATAATCCATCTGTGCCTTATAGCCTGTCTCCAATCTACATCTGGGCTGGGCTGGTTGACTGCTCCCTTGTGCATTTCACCCAGACAACCACAAACACAGGACACTCAGTCACACCTGCACTCATCTGCATACTGAATGTGTCTTCCTGGGCTGGAAGGGTGGAGGGCCTGACACTTACATTTCAAAGGCTAGTGGCCTGCCCTCACACAATGGACTGCCTAACCCCCTACTGGAACCCTCACAGACAGACCTGTACTGAAAGGGAACCTTGTGCACTTCAAAACCACTCTTTGAAGTCTCCCCCACTTCAAAGGCATTTTTGGGTATATAAACTGGGTTCCTGACCCCACCAAATTAGACACTTCTGGACCTGAACCTGAAACCTGTCAAGAGGAACTGCCTGGCTGCCCAAAGGACCCATCTGGACTGCTTTACTGTGAAAGACTGCTGCCCTGCTGTTGCCCTGCTGGCCTCTGACTTTGCAGAGAAGTGCTTCCAAGGGCTTGGATTGAGCTTGCCTCTTGTTTTCTCAAGTCTCAGGGCCAAAAAGACTTCATGTTTTCAAGGAACTCCTTGTGCGGCAAAAATCGATGCACAGCCTGCCAGAAACGATGCACAGCCTACCTTGGGACAAGAAAATCGCTGCACAGCCAAACTGGAACGACGCAGACTGACTTCAGAGTGAAGAATCGAAGTGACACCTGCCTTGCTGCCGGAAATTCGATGCACAGCCCTACCAGATCTACGCACAGCCAAACAGCAATGACACAGCCCGACTTCCCGAGTGAAGAATTGACGGAGTGCCTGCTGTGCGACAAAAAATTAGACGCATTGCCTACCAGATCGACTCAATGCCTGTGACTTTGTCCCTGCATGCCCAGAATTTCCATGCACCTTCTCTGGGTGTCAAAAAGATCCACGCATCACAGTAAGGAACCAAGAGGGTACACTGGAAACCGACGCAAAGCCCCTTGCATCATGGAAAGAAATGACTCATCATCTGTGCTGCCCCGAATTTTTGATGCACATCCTATTTTTCCACGCATCTCCTCCTCTGCACTCTCCGTGCATGTTAGTGTTGACGCAAACCAGGTACTTTGTGAAACCAAGTGACAACTGTTGATTTCAAAGATTTAAGCCTTTTTGATCTTGCAAACATGATACCTCAATTTGTGCTTATTGAATCTTTATCGTTTTGGCCTTAATTTAACCAGATAAATATCATATATTTTTCTAAACCTGTGTGGTGTATTTTTTTGGTGTTTTCTCTGTGTTACTGTATGATTCATTGCACAAATACTTTACACATTGCCTTCTAAGTTAAGCCTGACTGCTCAGTGCCAAGCTACCAGAGGGTGGGCACAGGATAATTTGGATTGTGTGTGATTTACCCTGACTAGGATTGTGGTCCCTATTTGGACAAAGGTGAATACCTCTGCCAATTAGAGACCCCATTTCTAACAATATCCATTTCCCATTGACACAAAATCTTGTGACTTCAGGTGTGCACTGCATTTCACCACAGCAATCTTTTCAGGCATCTGTAAAGCTTGCAACAAATCATGAATTCTGTCACCATTTCTAACTGATGGACCTGAACAGGTGAGGAAACCTATCTCTGACTATAGCTGGCCAAAATCGTGGACTATTCCATATCCATACTGGCTGTCTATATAAATAGTGACTTTAAGCTGTGCAGAGACATGGCATGCTCTCGTTAGGGCTACCAATTCATCCACTTGTGCACAGTCCTCGGAGCCAGGACGCTTCGAGTATACTAGAAATTGTACACACAGCATATGCTGCTCTCAATGTTCCCATGTTATCTCTTAAACAGGAACCAACAACAAAAATAATTTGGTAATTTTCTTCCAATCAAGTATCTCGGATATCAGGTCTAGGTTTTGTGCACAAATCAGTAACCTCTAGACAGTCCTGTTCAACTTCCTTTAATTGGTCAACCTCAATATTCTCTTTTGGAAGAAACGTTGCTGGGTTCAGCACTGCACACCTTTTCAGCGATACATTCAGAGACCCTAAAATAATGGTCTTGGATTGTGTCAGTCTGGCATTAGTCAGTTGTTGGGTCTTGGTTCTGGTAAATAAAACTTCAATGGAGTGAGGGGCCATAACGGTTTAAGGATGTCCCATCATAATGCTCTCAGTCTGAGTGAGGCTCAGTCCAACCGCGGTTACTGTGCATAAACAGCCAGGTAAAGCTGCTGCAACTGGGTCCAAAGTAGCTAAAAAATATTCTACTGGGTGGTTTACACCACCATGGACTTTAGTCAGAACAGACAAAGAACATGCATCACGCTCATAACAAAACAACATGAAGGGTTTTGTGTAATCAGGCATTCCCAAAGCCGGGGCTTTGCACAGATTTTCTCTCAGTTCAGTAAAGGCTTTCATACAGGCTTGGTCTAACACTAAGGGATCAGTAACTTCTTTATGAGTCAGCTTCTGCAGTGGTTTTGAAATGATTGAAAAATTGGGAATCTACTGACGACAATAGCTCACCATTCCCAAAAACATTCTGACATCTCCTTGTGTAACGGGGAGATTCATCTGTAATATGGCTGTGACGCTTTCTCTAAAGATTTTCCTAGTTCCCTTCTCAATTAGGTGTCCCATTCTTTCTGACAGTACTGTAATTTCGCTGGGGACACTTCATGTCCGTTCTTTCCCCAATGATTCAACAAGGCAATAGTGTCATATTTGCATGCTTCCTTTGTCTTTGAAACAACCAACAAATCGTCAATGTACTGGACTAACGTTGATTGGAAAGGCATTTCCAATGAATCCAGGTTCTTTTTCAGGATCTGGTTGAAAATGTACGGTGACTCTGAAAACCTTTGAGGAATTCTACACCAACATTAGACTCGATCCAAAAATGTAAAACAGAAAATAAATTGGCTATCCTCATGAAGAGGTACCGAAAAGAATGCTTGTGACAGGTCTACTATGGTGAACCATTCAGCATTGCTCGGGATCTGAAACAATATCACTGCTGGATTTGGCACCATGGGACAACATTAAACCACAATGTAATTTTCTTTCCTCAAATCCTGAACAATTCGAAACTTCCCACATGGCTTTCGCAATCCCATTATTGGTGAGTTACATGGGCTGCTCAATACTTCTTTTAAGACGCCTTGGTTTACAAATTCTGCAATTATAGGTGCAATCCCTTCAATTGTATCCTGTGTCATGTGGTATTCGGGAATCTGGGAAAAAAATTGCATTTGGTTTGACTGGAACCATAACTGGCTCAACTCCTTTAATTAGACCAATGTATTTTCCTGTAAAATTCCACACTTTCATTTTAACTGTTCCCTGTAAGTCAGAAGGAAGATCTTGCATTGTGAAAACTGTAAAGAAACTGATCAAAGGGTACTCCTCATTCACTGTGTCACAATCAGTTCCTATCTGTGGACAAGTCATCTTCATTATCACAGTTTGTCTGAATGGCAATTCCCTCATTTTAGCAATTAATCAAACATCTTGTTTTGCATAGCATGTCTCTCCCTCATAAGGATACAGGACTTGAATCACAAACTATGAATTTGTGTAATCCTTTAAGGTTACCAATTCTGACCTGAAGTGGTTCAGTAATTGGGTTTGTCAAATATTGATTTGCCACTCCTACAGCCTGTACTGTTTTCCCTGAAAGGGGCAGGTTTTGGAACTTCTTCAGTTGTTAGTGTAGAGCATGTAGCTCCTGTGTCACTAAAAATGACACTTTGTGACCCATCACTTTTCCCTTCATACATGGACCTTTCTGGTCTACTTCTAACGAAGCAGCTAACACGAACTCTCACTCACCCAATCATTGTTTATTCCATCCTCACTGTGTAATGGGAATTGGTGTATTGGGTTATTACTTTGGTTAAGCTTTTGCCCTGTGACCTGCTGAGGAAGCATCACCTGCTGCTGCTCCGTTGGGGCTTGAGGTATTTGAACTTGCTGCCTATGTATCATTTGATCTAGGGGTTGCATTTGCTGTGGCTGGAGCATCTGTAGGCGTGGCATTTCCAGTTGTAGCATAGGCTGAAAACCTTGTACCTGATTCACAATACTTTGGAAATTTGGATTTCTCACGTAGACTCTCATTATTCTAATGGGGCTACTGGATTTTGAGGGGCAGAATTGCCTGCAGTGTGGGAGACTGAGGCCCTCATTCCAACCCTGGCGGTCTCTGACCGCCAGGGCGGAGGGCAGCAGAAGCACCGCCAACAGGCTGGCGGTGCTTCCAGGGTTATTCTTACCGCCGCGGTCAGAAAAGGGGAACCAGCGGTTTCCCGCCGGTTTTCCCCTGGCCCAGGGAATCCTCCATGGCGGCGCTGCTTGCAGCGCCGCCATGGGGATTCCGACCCCCTTCCCGCCAGCCTGTTTCTGGCGGTTTTCACCGCCAGAACCAGGATGGCGGGAACGGGTGTCGTGGGGCCCCTGGGGGCCCCTGCACTGCCCATGCCACTGGCATGGGCAGTGCAGGGGCCCCCTAACAGGGCCCCATACAGATTTTCACTGTCTGCTTTGCAGACAGTGAAAATCACGACGGGTGCCACTGCACCCGTAGCACCCCTGCAACACCGCCGGCTCCATTCGGAGCCGGCCTCTGTGTTGCAGGGCCTTTCCCGCTGGGCCGGCGGGTGCTCCTTTGGCGGGCGCCCGCCGGCCCAGCGGGAAAGCCAGAATGGCCGCCGCGGTCTTTTGACCGCGGAGCGGCCAAATGGCGGTAACCGCATGGCGGGCGGCGGTGGTCAGAATGACCGCCCGAGTCTTACCCACTACAGGTGATGCCTGTCTCCCCAATCCGGATTTTGCTCCGGCTAACTAGCAGTGCCTCATATCTACCCAAGAACAGGGATGATTGGGCAACCGAGCACATGACATAATTGATTTCTCGGGGAAATCGTGGCCACTCAGGTCTCATCTGTTTCTCTCATTCACATTAGTCTCACATACACAATGGCAGAGGCAGTATATGTTTCAATAAGGTTTTAATGAAGCGACTGCATCTTAGATAGCAAAGCATGCATGGCAACAACCAGGATGATACAGCATGACAAGATTAGAATTGTGACAAGGAGAGTGAAGCATAGAAATAACACTACCATATTGTCACTAGAGTCAATAGACTAATTCCTACCTAGGCTATGACAGAGCACAGCATGTTAAGCTCTAATTCTGCCCTTCAGATTCCCCTGGGAAGACATCATCCCCAATACCTGAGCAAAAGCCTGAAGTCTGCATAGGCAGCTGTAGCGAAGAGTTCAGCAATCAGCATACAGTCTTGGTTCTCTGGCTGGAATCTCCCTCTAACATGTAAGGGACAAGGAAGTGTTTTTATAATAAAACAGCTGATGTTTCTGAGACAATGTCCCTATGTTAGGATATGTGTTTTCTATGGATGTCAGAGACAAAACTTGTACCACGTTCACCGGCAACCTATCTTACTGCAGCCTTGAAAGAAGCACAGAGTGAACAAGAATGTCTTGTTTAATAACATAGTGCTGGCCTAAGCTAAAAACAGCTAGACAGAAATAAATAAAACAAGACCGCAAAAGTGGCTGTTGTTAAAATAATAAATGAAGCTGAATAAAATATATCTAGGTTAAAGTGCACAGCGGCAGGCCTAGTATGCTAAAATAACGTGCATGGAGCTGTAACTAAAAGGGCTACACAACAGATTTAGACCTCTCATTCTCGGTCCTCTCATATTTGAAAAATAATTGATTTTGTTTGTCTGCTGAAGAACACCTTCCTGCAATAATATCGGACACTTCCGTTTCCAATGTCCGAGGCCTTCGCAAGCGTAACATGGTAACATTCTTTTCATCCCTTGCACATCATTCTGAATAACCACAGTATTCAAATCAGGACCACGTTTCATATTTCCAGTTCCACCACGACCTCTACCTTTCACCTGATTTTGCAACCACATTTTCCCTGCTGCTGCTGTAGAAAACATCCTTGCATTCCTGTTAGTGCTGGTTTAATCTGCTTCACCATTGCCTTTTCTTTCAACTTTCTCTGTTTCAGCTCGATCTCATCACTACAGTACTTTGCATACTGCAATACTTCATCAATTGGCTTTGCTTGCCAACAAATCAAATGACTCTTAATCATCTGGCTAATTTTGGGTCGCAGTCCTTCAACAAATCTGAACACAAATTGAATCATGTCTTTTGGCTCAATTGTTTCTGTGCAACTGCAATGTTTAAATGCCTGCAACAGTCTCTCATAGTATGCATGTATTGACTCTTTCCCTTTCTGAGCTGTCCTGTCTGTTCTCTCCCAGGCAATATTCTTGGGCGAAATTCTCATTTTAAAAAATTCAATCACTTCATAGTAATATTTCATTACATCAGGAGACAGTGCACCTGTTGCTGGATCTCTCTGAGGTACTTTTTCGGCCAATCTACACTTCTCTTGCACACTACCCATATTTCTGCTGGAACTACTATTTCTAACAGGGTGTTCAAATCCTCCCACAGGCATTTTGCGAGTTTCACAAACCTACCTGTTTGCTGGTACCATTCCCCTGGCTTTTCTCTCAACCTGGGATAATCATTTGTAAATGACAAAATGTCACTTCTGCTCCAATGGACATTAACTAAATTCCTTCCAGGAATTGCTCTCATCAGTAATATTTTCACTGGATCCTCAACCTGATGCACATTCGCAGTACGATTCACAGAATCCCTTTACTTCTTGTCTCTTTTCTTCACCCATCTGCCTACCCACTTATCTAATGCTCCCCATGTTTGAATGCTCTGAACTAATTGCCTAATGTGAATTTTCATTCCCGGTACTCTCATGTTCTCAAAGTCTTTTGAGTGAAACTCTAATCTGTAACTCCTCTTTAAATGTTTGGTTTTCTCAATTTCTACATCATATTTCTCTGCCAGATCTGCCAACTTCTGATGTACTATTCCTGCTTTGTTGGTAATCAGTTTGCACAAATAGGGGAACTCGTCAATTTTGTCCAACCCCATCATTTCCTCAATTAGGTCTTCTGCCTCTAGTCTAAGCATAGTCAAATTCAGGGCACTTCCCCCGCTAGAATCTCCTTGGGTGCTACTCAGTTTCTTCAACCATTCAGTTAACTGCTGAGCTGTTAAACCTTGTAATGAAATGTTGTTATTACTCACACCAGGCACTCGCTGTAACGTTAGGCTTAGGGTCTCTGGTGTCAATGCAACTGGGTTAGGACCTAATTTCTGTCTTTCCAAATCATTCACTGGAGTCCTAGGGTAGCTCAAATCAATTAACGGACGTGTTCCATCAAATGTCGGTCTCATGGGAGTCATCATTCTTGCATTCTCATTAAATCTCTCCCTCTCTACACTTCAATTCAGGATTTTCTGCTCGCTGCTCTTATTGTTTCCCTGGGCAAACAACAGTATGACCGGTCCTATAATAACTAGTACTGACGCTGCATCTGGACCTGATCGGACATTTGGATCTCTAGGGTACACTATTCCTGTATTCTGAATTGTCAATGCAGACATCTCTGTCTGTGATCCTGTTGTTGGGGTGTATCTTGGGATCGTCTGTATTGGGCCATCAAATTTGGGGTAGACTCTATCTGGATCAGCCTCGGCTTTTGATAAACCTGTCTCATGTGGGCAGCCCATCCTGTCGGCACTACTAAGTTTGTTGCAATATCTATAATAGGTACATCTGGATAAATTCTGGGCATACCAGTCTGCGGCATGGGCCTTTGAATCACAGAAGTAGCAGAAACATTATGACTAACCTGTTTCTGGCTCGGTGTACACTCAATTGATATCGGAGCTGTAGGTTCTACAGAAGTAATTAAACTTCTTTCATGTCCTGCATAAGGTGGGGGACGATTTCTCAGTAACTGCAAAATAAACTTATCATCTGACTCTTCAATGCAAATCAAAGACTTCCTAGACTCTGTGGATTCCTGTTCTCTGTCATCTGAAGGATAGGAATCCCTCTTCTTAGTACTCTTTTATCTCATCTTGCCTCAGCTAAACTTTATTCAGCTTTCCTCATTCTTTTCTCAAATTTCAGTTGCTGTTGCTGTCTAGCCACTAGTTCCCAAATAGCTAATGCTTCAAACTGTGCAGGTCTCGGAGGAGGTTTCAAATCATACAGTGCTCTCCTCATATTCTCTAAAATCCTCAAATTAAGTGTTCCATGGGCAGAGAATACTAAGCTCCCATCTCTCTCTGTTTCTGTGCACCACTACCTCAGCCAAAGGCATGGTGCAGCACCTTCTTCTTCAAATATGATATAGGCGGGTGTACCTTCTGGTGGTGTAATTTCTCCTATTCTAGTTGGAAGGAATGTATCTCCCCTTAGGGCACTCTTTAAAGCTTCGAAAATTTCTTATTTCTGTAATATATGAATTTCAATCCCAAAAACCCTTTTGCCTACCTTCTCAACCAATTACACTTCAGGGTTGTCCACCAATACGTTAGCGGCTTTTCACACTAACCGACCTGTCCCAGCATGGCTCAAATGAAGTCACACATACTGTGGCAGACAAAGGGCCTGATTCTAAGCTTGGCGGGCGGCGGGAGCCGCCCGCCAAGCGGGAACCGCCAGAAGACCGTACCGCGGTCACAAGACCGTACCGCGGTCACAAGACCGCGGCGGTCATTCTGGGTTTCCCACAGGGCTGGCGGGCGACCGCCAAAAGGCCGCCCCCAGCCCAGTGGGAAACACCCTTCCACGAGGAAGCCGGCTCCGAATGGAGCCGGCGGAGTGGAAGGGGTGCGACGGGTGCAGTAGCACCCGTCGCGAATTTCAGTGTCTGCTAAGCAGACACTGAAATTCAAAGTGGGGCCCTGTTAGGGGGCCCCACGACACCCGTTCCCGCCAGCCTGGTTCTGGCGGTCAAAACCGCTAGAACCAGGCTGGCGGGAAGGGGGTCAGAATCCCCATGGCGGCGCTGCCTGCAGCGCCGCCATGGGGGATTCTGCAGGCCAGGGGAAAACCGGCGGGAAACCGCCGGTTTCCCTTTTCTGACCGCGGCTTTACCGCCGCGGTCAGAATGGGCCTGGATGCACCGCCAGCCTGTTGGCGGTGCATCCGCGGTCCCCTACCCTTGCGGTCTCGGACCGCCAGGGTAGGAATGACCCCCAAAGTCTTTTGGCTTGCCCTTCTAATCTCAGATCCACCCAAAACTAAATGCAAATATTGCGGGCACTAAATAAAATCAACACATAGCTTGTCCGTTTACTAGAGGTAGGTAACACACTCGCTTCAGAAACCTTACTACTTTTCACTGCAGCATTTAGCTCTGACAGCTACTCCTTCTCTCTCAGTTTCCCTGACTTGCAAGCAAAATTTGACCAGGAAATTTTACTCTCAACTGATCAGTGTATCATCCTGGTGCACATAGGACTCACCAAATCGCAGTCGAAAAACTATCCATGCTTTAACACGCACTCTTGAGTTTGTCGACCACGCACGATTGACTTATTAAACAGGTAAATTACAACATAAACCAAGTGTCTCATACACTTATTTAATACTCCGGAGTCTTATACCACGCAGAGTCCATGTACCAACAACTACGTGGACAATTTTTGAGCACAAAGCGCCACACGCATGTGAAATTTAACAACCTTCCTTCTCTCACACTTTGGAGTACGCAAACTCCCTAAACAATTTCATCTGGAGTACGCAAACTCCCTAAACACTCTCAAGCATCACAATTCACCTGCAATTTGCTCAAGGTGTGCAAGCACAAAACCTATTTTATTCACACTGTCACTTGAAACGCTGAGAACATCCTCAAACAAGCATTGGCAACTCAAAGGTTTTGGGAAAGTCATGGTAGGTTCTTAGGGAGACACAGGCCCTCATTACAACATTGCCTGTAAATTCCACCTACCGCCGTGCTGACGGCCGCCAACATACCGTGACCGCAGTGGTATACCGCTACGGGTATTATGACCCACACAGAGAAATCCGCCACTATACAGACACCCACACAAGTCCGCCAGACCAAAGGTCAGTGATAAAATGGTGGTACCAAAACCCACACCATTACGCCAACAGGAATACGCCCACAGTATCAGGACCCATGAATCACTGCTGCGGTCTTTCAATCGTGGTAAACCATTGGCGGTACGCACTGCTGCGCCCAAAATACACACACTAACAAAACAACACCACATTGGACAATTCAAACTACACACCTGACACACACCACACACTCACACCACTATTAAACACACACCCACATTACCCACAACCCTTCCAGCGAAAAAAAAGATTGCCAACAGTGAGAGAGACAAGCCAGGAGCACCCACTCAATGTGAGCCACAGAACACTATCACCCATACACCATCCACGCACCTCACAGCACACACCCCAAAACATCACCCCACATATCCTCACACATGCCACTCACACCACATCCATGGAACCCCAAAGATACCCCAGGTTTTCAGAGGAGGATCTAGGGGTAATGGGGGAGGATTTCATCTGGGTAGAGCCACAGCTATTCGGATCACAGGTACAGCAGACGTCCATTGCAAGGAAGATTGAACTATGGCGGAGAGTTGTGGACAGGGTCAACGCCGTGGAACAGCACCCCAGAACAAGGGATGACATCAGGAAGAGGTGGAATGACCTAAGGGTAAGGTGCATTCCGTGGTTCCAAGACACCAGGTAGCCGCACAGAGGACTGGCGGTGGACCCCCACCTCCTCCCCCACAACTAACAACATGGAGGAGAATGTCTTGGCAATAATGCATCCTGAGGGCCTCGCAGATGTAGCAGGAGGACTGGACTCTTGTAAGTCAAATCTTTACTACTATATCCCCACCCTACCTGCATGCCATCATAAACTCCTACCCCTACCCTCACCCCATCACTCCACCAACTCACAAATACCCCACTATCACAACCCACCCATCCCAGTGCCAAGCCCTGCATGCAACACCTATGCATGGACGTCCATCACAGACCTGCCTGGCCACCCATCACTAAAGCATGCCCATTAGAGAGAATCACCCAGCCCACAAAATCACCATGCACACAAGGCAAAGCTGACAGGGCAACCACACCATACAAGGAAACACACCCATGCACAAGATGGCACACGCAGATACAATAACACTGCATTTTCATCCCCACAGGACCCCCACTCAACGTCACCAGAGAGGAGGTGCCACCAACATCCAGTCCACCCACAGAAGAGGCCCACAGTGATGACAGAAGCTCTGCATGCCTGGATCACAATGACCAACCTGGCCCATCAGGGACCTCTGGACAGTCGGTTACCCTGCCACAGTTCCATACCACCACAGATCCTCCCCCCTCAGGAAACACTAGCATAGCACCCACTCAGCGGGCCCATACCACTGTCCCCAGGACAAGTCAATCAGCAGTGTGTCCACCACTACAGGGACCCCAGGCAACCCCACAAACCAAAGAAAATCAGGGACCTGGGGTCAGTGGCAGTGGGCACACGGTTCAGGGGGCAGATGCACAGAACAACAAGGAAGCTGGGAGGACTGCTGTGCGACAGGGAGAGGACAGGCCCAGCGAACTGACTCTCCAGGAGGCACTCACTAACATCCTGGGAGCATACCACCATTCCCAGGAGACGATGGGCCAGATACTGGCCAAGTAGCAGGAAACCCAGCGGCTGCAGGAGGGACAGTACCTGGGGATCAGGGAAGATCTCAAACACATCCACACCATCCTGGTCACCATAGCAGGGGTGCTGGCTGACATGGCCAACACCATGAGGGAGGCAGTGGCACAACAACGGGCCCCTGACACTAGCCACACCGATGAACAGCCCTCCACATCCCCTGGCGCTAGTGGACAGGAGGACCCGCCACTGGAACAAAAGGCCACCAGCACCCCACCCCCTGCAGAAGAAGAACCACCCCGCAAACAGTCTCTGTGATCCAGGCAGAAGCCAGAGAACATTGCCAAGAGCCCGCCAGGAAATAAGACTCTCCTGATTGTCACCCTTCTGTCCCACTCTGTCATCTTGTCCACCTTGAACTGCCATTGCTCCCCTTCCTATGCCCAATTGTACAATGCACCTGTGATACCAAGAGACTGGACTCTAACTGGACATTCCTCCACCATCACCCCAGCCCCTTGCACACCCCCTCTACTTATTAGCACTTAAATAAACACCCTTGGAACAAATACAATTCTGGAGTCTGTCAATTGATTGAAATATGTATTAGTACAACATTCTGAAAACATTAAAATTCATATGTACAGTAATTTATACATTGGTAGGACCTGTAGTGGGCAGCAGTAAACATCCCAGGAGCCAGAGTGGGGCACAGAGATCTGAAAATAGAGATGCCAAAGGATACAGTAAGTGGCCATAGACAGAGGAAAAGCATGCTGCCATGTACAATGTCCAACAGAAAACTGAAAAAAAGTAAAGTTACAGTGTCTTACCTGTGTGTCACTGGAAGTACTGCTGTATGATATTACTTCTGTTGTCCACATCTTCTTCCTCTGCCTCCTCTTCCTCACTGTCCACAGGCTCCACCGCTGCCACAAGACCATCTCCAGGCACATCCTCCTGAAGAAAAGGCACCTGGTGCCTCAAGGCCAGGTTGTGCAACATGCAAAGATGATCTGGCACACTTTCTTGGGTGAGCAGTACAGGGATCCACCTGTCAGATGGAGGCACCTGAACCTGGCCTTCATGAGACCAAAGGTTCTCTCAATAATCCTCCTTGTTCGCCCATGTGCCTTATTGTAACGTTCCTCTGCCCTTGTCCTGGGATTCCTCACTGGGGTCAGTAGCCATGAGAGGTTGGGGTTACCAGAGTCACCTGCAAATATCGAGGGACAACTGTTAGACACACACTAACCCTTAGGGACAACCCAGACACCAACATATACTGGGTGGGGACCTTGGGCTCACCTATTAGCCACATCCGGTGCCTCTGGAGTTCAGCCATCACATATGGGATGCTGCTATTACTCAAGATACAGGCGTCATGCACAGAGCCAGGATACTTGGCATTCACATGGGAGATGTACTGGTCCGCCAAACACACCATCTGCACATTCATAGAGTGATAGCTTTTTCTATTCCTGAACGCCTGTTCATTTCTCCGGGGGGGGAGGTGGGGGGAGGGAGGGGCAAATGCTATATGTGTGCCATTGATGTTGGGGATATGTCCCAGGGCATAAAAGTCAGCTTTCACTGTGGCCAAATCCTCAACCTGCTGAATACCATGTAGCTGTGCATGTGTTTCAGTGGGGCAGACAACACTCTGGTCAGCACGTTGGAGAACATTGGCTGAGACATCCCTGATGCCATGGCCACTGTTGTTTGGAAGGAACCACTTGCCAGGAAATGGAGCACTGACAGGACCTCCACTAGAGGGGGGATACCAGTGGGCAGGCGGACAGCTGACATCAGGTCTGGCTCCAATTGGGCACACAGTTCTTGGATTGTGGCCCGATCAAGTCTGTATTTTAGGATAATGTGTCTGTCCTCCATTGTCGCAAGGTGCACCAGGGGTCTGTACACTGGAGGATGTCTCCATCTCATATTCATCCTCAGCTGTTGAAACCTAGGGAGGAAAACGGTGAGCAGATGGTCATATTCACACATCAATTGCAATAATGAGGCATCTCTTCATTTACAGAACTAGTATGTGAATCCGAGAATCTGTTGATGTGCCAATGTCTGCTGTGACGCAGTTAGGTGCCATCGCCTGAGCCCCCCTGAAATGGCGTCTGCCTGACCTATGAGGAGGGACAAGTGGAAATGAGGTAATTCCGCTGGCGTTGCGGGCCATTGCGGTAGGCGGTCAAAGACCACGGCGCAACTTCGCATTGGTTATCATTGGGCCCTATGGGTTCCAGGAGCCAATGGCGATGTACGTCGGCGGTGACGGTACGCACCGCCACAGACGTGACCGCAATTTTCTATCTCTTCACTCACTTGCTACCTGACCTTCAACAGGAGAGGACCTACACTGCAAGTGCTGCTGTGACCTCTGTCTGGAAGCGACAATGGCTCATGTGTCTGGGGAAAGGGCCCCTGCATTCACTTCGAAGGAGTTGGAGAGACTGGTGGATGGGGTCCTACCCCAGTACACTTTACTCTATGGTCCTCCAGCCAAACAGGTGAGTACACTGTGAGCATGATGCGTGGGCCATGAATGTATGGAGTGTTATGTGTGTAAGCCACATGTAGGGGGGCTGAGGTGTCCTGGGCAGAGTGCTGCATGTATGGTGGTCAATGTATGTGCGTTAGTGGATGGGAGGGATATGGTGGGCCATGAGTGTGACGGTCCGGACGGTATTACTAATCCCTTTTCTGCTGTATTTTTCCTGCAGGTCAGCGCCCATCAGAAAAAGGGTATTTGGCGTGCCATCGCCAAGGAGGTGCGGAAGCTGGGGGTCTTTGACAGGTGGAGCACCCACTGCCGTAAACGGTGGGAGGACCTGCGCCACTGGGCAAGGAAGACGGCGGAGGCCCAGCTGGGGCTGGACTCCCAACAAGGAAGGGGTGCCCGTCGTACCCTGACCCCCTTGATGTTCCGCATCCTGGCAGTGGCCTATCCAGAGTTGGATGGGTGCTTGAGGGCATCACAGCAGCCACAAGGGGGTGAGTACAGATTCAGATTCTTGACTTAGCGCGCGTTAAGGGGTTACCTGGGCGGTGGATGTGGGATGTGGGCTGTGGGTGCCCCTAGGCCAGGTCGAACATGGCAGGGTAAGTCCCTTGTTGGGTAGGCTCTGAAGCACTCCAAATCCAATGGTGTTAGTGGGCATCTACTACTGGGCAGGGTCCTGTGGGTTTCAGGTGTGCAGCAGAGGGTGTTATGCCATGTCCCCCATGGGCTGGTGACTAGCATTGTAACTGGTAGTGCATGGCCTAGTGCATATGGCTGTTCCCTGTGTGTTGTGTATGCCAACAGTAGTATTGTTGCTGGCATTGACCAAGTGTATCCTCTGTCTCTCCCCCCCTTTTTGTTTTGTCACCCTGTCCTTATGTGCATTAGCATCATCTGGCGGAGGAGCAAAGGCACCGGCGATGGAGGGAGCTTCATCCCACATGGGCCTGGAGGCTGAATCCACCGTGGGTGATGGCACCAGTGGGACAGAGGGCGAGGGGCCACCACGACAGAGACAGGAGGGGACACTACAGACAGCGACTCCTCCTCTGATGGAAGCTTCCTGGCGGTGGCGGACCCCTCTGTGCCCACTCCAACAACAGGTACAGCCGACACCCCCCCTACCAGCACCGCCCTCCCTGCAGCCCCTCAGTCCTTTTTGTCCGTGCCCGCTCACCCAGGAAGGTGGGCATCTCCTTGGCCCCAGGCACCTCAGGCCCTGCCCCAGTCAGCCCTGCCGCCTTCAGTGAGGAGGCTATTGACCTCCTGAGATCCCACACTGTTGGGCAGTCAACCATTCTGAATGCCATCCAGGGTGTCGAGATGCATTCGCAACAAACAAATGCATACCTGGAGGGCATCACTCTGGCGTGGCGGCCCAACAGAGAGCATTTCAGGCTCTGGCCTCCACACTGATGGCAGCCATTGTCCCTGTCTCTAGCCTCCCCCCTCCAACTTCCTCTACCCCGTCCCAATCCCCTCAACTCCAGCCTATCCCAAGCACACCTTCAGACCAGCATTCACCCAAATCAACACACAAAAGTGGCTCAGGCAAACACAAGCACCACACTTCATCTCACAGGCACTCACACAAGCACTATCCCCATGCCGACACACCAAGATCCACTGCCTCCACTGTGTCCCTCTCCTCCTCGTCGTCCACCTCCCTCCCAGTAGCCTCTCCACTCACACCTGCATGCACTACATTCTCATCCACTACCTCCATCACCAGCACGCACATCACTACACACCCCTCACTGGCAGTCACCACCCCTACATCCATGCACATGTCCCCTGTGTCCTCCCCCACCGTCTGTGACCCCTCATCCCAAACTACACAAACACAAGCACACACCCACCCAACAGCCATCCACCTCACAACAGCATCCAGCTCATGCACCTGCACCCAAACACAGCAGACTGACACCTCCTACAACCACTCCCTCTTCATCCACTCCCAAACCTTCACCCTCCTCCCACCCCAATGTCCCTAAGAAACTTTTCCTAGCCAACACTGACCTGTTCCCTGCCCCTCCTCCCCCACCGTCCTTCCCGTCGGGCCAGGGTGGCCAAAACCCAGCCCAGCACCTCAGCCACCAAGTCCATGTCCGCTGTGGTTCCTGCAGCTGTCAGAGACTCAAAGGGGGCACCTGTCAGGCCAGCCAGTGTGCCACCAACCCCTTCCAAGGCAAAGAACATTCCGCCACCTGGCAAGGTGAAGAAGGGGACAGCATTCAGTAAGGGGAAGGAGCCACAACCACCCAGCAAGGCCACCTCAAAGTCTCCAGCTTCCAGACCCAAGGTGACACCACCATCTGCCAAGGGCAGGAAGGGGCACAAAACACCAGCCAAGGCACTTCAGCCGTCCAAGCCTGCCGGTGAAGGCCTTGTGGCTACCAGCACAACCGCCAGCACCGACACCTGCACCGCGGCCAGCACAGGCACCTCCACCGCGGCCTGCACCGCCGCAAGCCCTGCCGCAAGCCCTGCCGCAAGCACTACCACCTGCACCGCTGACAGCAGCACCACTGCCAGCAGCAGCAGCCCCACTGGTCAGCCGTTAGAG
Source organism: Pleurodeles waltl (assembly GCF_031143425.1). Taxonomy (NCBI): domain Eukaryota; kingdom Metazoa; phylum Chordata; class Amphibia; order Caudata; family Salamandridae; genus Pleurodeles; species Pleurodeles waltl. Next base: position 477,354,795 of record NC_090449.1, on the reverse strand, counting down.
GCTGCAGGAGAGGGGCTGGAGCCTTCCCCCACCACTGGTAGCATCCCCACCAGCATCGGCAATACCACCACTGTGCAGCTGTACCGGCGGTGGATGGACTATAGCCCTGCCTCCATGGAGTATCATGCATCCTGACCACTGCAAATCTTGTGGGTCTGACACCCAGGTGAGGGACTGTGACCTGGCACCCCCCAAGTGCTGCATCAATGGGCACCAAGCCCCCTCCAGAACCAATGGAGAAAGGCATCCACTCACCCTATCCTTGGCAGGATGTCGCACACTGGGCACAAAGCCCCCTCCAGAACCAGTGGAGGAAGCCATCCACTTGAGAGACTGTGGCCTTGCACTCCCCAGGACCAGGCAGTGGGCAAACCATCCACTTGAGAGATTGTGGCTTTGCACTCCCCAGGACCAAGCAGTGGGCAAACCACTCACTTGAGAGGCTGTGGCCTTGCACTCCCCAGGACCAGGCAGTGGGCAAACCACCCACTTGAGAGACTGTGGCTCTGCACTCCCAGGACCAAGCAGTGGACAAACCACCCACTTGGAGAGACTGTGGCTTTTCACTCCCCAGGACATCGCTGTGGGCATGGAGCCCCCTTCAGGAGCAGTGGCGCTGTACCATCTTCTGGCTGAGGTGCCCCCCCCCTTCCCCCTGAGGTGCCTGTGTGTTTTCGACCTGATGCCCCTGCAATGTTCTCTCCGTTTTGAGGCAGGAGTCAAGTGTGGGCTTGGCCTATGTGTTATGGCCCAGTGGGCCACAGACTATTTTTGTGTGGACATTGTCCCTCATTTTGTATATATTGTATATATTGTACATACTGTTTATTTATTTATGAACATATTACTCGATAATTCTCATATTACACAAATTTGACTCAATTCCTTTTGTCCTTGCATTCTTCCAGAGGGTTACGGGGTGTATATGTAATGTTGTTGCATGTGCTCGGGCTCCATGGAGTCCTGGTTCTTCATTGAGTGTCGAGAGGTGAGTGGTTTCCCTTCCAAGTACTGTTTCCACCGTGTTTTTGAAGGCGTTGGAACCGCCCCGGAAAAGCTGGCGGATGGGCGGGTCGTAATGGGGTAGGAGGTACATTGTCTTCCGCCTGGCTGTTGGTGGTTACCGCCGCGGTGTTTGTTGCTACTGCCGTGGCGGTCGGAGTGTTAAAGTGGCTGTATGTGTTGCCGGTTTCCGCCATGGTCATGATCCCATTTTTTTTAGCACCGGCCTGTTGGCGGCATTACCGCAGCTTTACCTCCGACCGCCAGGGTTGTAATGAGGGCCATAATCTTTCGTTTGCACTACCAAATCCATTCTGTTAGCAAGAAAAAGGACCTTATGGCAGCCTCTTAAGGAGACTAAACATTCAACCTTTCTACCAAATCTGTGACCTATAGTGATCTCTTAAGGAGTTTAACCATCAACTCTAGTGGGACTAACCAACCATCTCTAGTGGCCTAACAAGGAGTCTAACCATCCAACTCTTCTACCAAGAACTGTGAGTATGTCTGACCTTATTTTATTTTTATAATTTAATTTATAAGGGGACACGTTAGGAGTTCGACGAACCTTTTGACTACGCTTGGAGTGATTCCACTAAGAGCTTCACCTTTAAACATCAATCCTTTCAACATAATCAATAAACAAACATTTCATCTGGCGTCAAAATCTTCACACACCATGACCCATTTGGCCACAAATAAACACCCCTTGAAGTTAAAGTTGGAAAGTTTATTTCCCTATATTAACAATGCTAAAATCAGTAAATTAATCTGAACACCAAATGATAAACATACATGAATAACACCGCTTGACCAAATCTTCTAAAGAATGTCAGTTTAACTAAAGCATTAACAATTAAGCATTCAAAAGTAACAGTACAAATTAATAGCAAGAATAACTGCGCAATAGAAATAGCATATATCTTGATCCCACAAGTGAACAACATCAGTTGTTTATTAATTTCAATGTCAAACATTCCTGGGCTCCCTAACTAACCTTCTGATTAGAATAGCATGTTTGGGCATCATGCAAAACAATTTGGTTAAAGTTAATTTGGAAAACATCTAACTATGACTCCATCAAAATAGCGGTTGGTACCTAGAAACAAAAAACAGTCTACAACAAGGACAAAAGCATTTTGTTATACCTCTCCTCAGTATGGATCAGCAAGCTGTGATTATCTTCGTCAGTTGGACATCCGTCTGGTCAGCCCCAGCAACGCGCAGTGAAAGGGGATTGCTCAGACACGGGGACTCTAAACTATCTGAACCATTTAAGAACAATATCTAAGAGATCAACATTCAGCATAAAAACTTAAGCAATAAAGTCAAAGTTAGAAATAAAGTCATCAGGAACTTATTCAGCTCCTCAAACAGAACAACTACAGTGAAAGTCAGAATAGAAAAGAGCATCCCTCTACTCTGTGCAGTCGGTCTAAGTTAGAGTTTCCTAAAGAAACTTCCCACCCTGTCATTGGTCATAAAATCTTATGTTTACAGTTAGTCCAATAGAAATAAAAATCCAAATCTAAGATATAACTAAACTGTCTTTCACATGTCAATGATTGGCTCCTCTTCTCCTGTTCCCATCTTCAGACTCGTCAGGTAACTTTCTTGTTGCCATCCGTACTCCAGTCAGTGCATCCATTGTTGGTTCCTGGGAACATCGCTGTCTCACGCATCAAACTTTACAAAGTTGCAATTTCTAACACAAGACATTCTAGCAGCAGTTCTCATGAGAAAATTAAAGACATCTGCAAAATGTTTGGTCAGCACAGTGCGAAAATTAAAGCATTAAGGCCCGTATTTATACTTTTTTTGCGCCGCATTTGCGTCGTTTTTTGACGCAAAAACTGCGCAAACTTGCAAAATGCCATTGTATTTTGTAGTTTTGCGCCGTTTTGCGTCAAAAAGCGGCGCAAATGCGGCGCTAAAAAAAGTATAAATACGGGCCTAAATCTCAGGTTGTAATTCCCCACTATTTTATTTGACGATGCAGCTTAATACGAGGCTTTGCAGACTAGGCCCAAACCTCGCTAATTTAAGGCCTATAGTAAAATAAGCAAATACATTGCATGAAATCATTAATATGACATACTACTACCATTTTCTCTACACCGGCACTTCTACTAATAATAATATGCATTTACTAAAAGCATTACGTATTTAATGGTGGTCACTGAAGTGAGCACATTTTTCAAGTTGCACATTATTTTCTATATCAGCTTAATTCTATGCAAATTCTTAACCCATAACAAATGAAAATCCTTAGTGATTAATTCAGCTTTCACACGGGCACCGGGGCTCAGAGGCCTGAAGGCCCCACTGAACCCTGATTATTGCTGTATTTCACAGTTCAAGGTGCGGCAAGGTGCCCAGTTCCTCCCTTGCACTGGGACTCATGACACACTGGCTATGCCACTGGCAGAGAGAATGTTAAGATCAGTGCTGCAGCCCAGTGAAAACCTGCTTGGGTGGGGGCCGATAGTATTTTTGGTTCCTAAGCAGGTCTGAAGTTGAGAGGCTACATTTTTTCCAGTAATTTGCCTAAGTAGGGGACTGGGCCTAAACTGGTTGGTGACAAATGGTCAGTCAAGGGCTTTTCCAGCAGACGAGAGACAATGGTATTTTCCCAGCTGCTGAAAACAAGGCGGACATCGAAGAGCACAAACATAGAGGTTCAGTAATGATCGCAGGCTAGGCACGGATCCGCCGCTGAGCCAGATGGGCTGATGTATCAAACAGTATTAGTACTTCTTGAGGAGATAAAGCAGTAAAATATTTGAAGATAGGAGCGGGTAGGGGGTGTCACGTACTGAAGTGACAGGTAGGAGGAAGGTAAGGAGGTATGCAGATTTTCAGATTTCCTGATTCAGATTTTCCGATTCAATTTTAAGAAGAAAAGAAGCTACCTTTTCTCCCCCCCAAAAAAGGGTCGGTTTTGACAAGAAACGAGACAGGAGTGAAGAGTGTTTGGGTAGGTGTATGCTGAAATTATTCTAAATACTTATTTTGCCATGTTAAGAGAGTGTGCAATATGGTTAGTAAAATACTTTTTTGCGTTTTACTCTGTGTAGTCTGTATTTCTGATTGTACATAATATTCTGTTCAGTACAGGAGTTTTTCCTCCAGCTTCTGTCACTCATATGAGTTTTTAATCTGAGCGCGCCAAGGTCGTTGGTCAGCTACGGTTTTGTTTATTTTGACAGGCTTTCGGCCTAGAACTGCCCTCAAAATCGATCAGGGAGTCAGAGGGTGTTGTAAACGAGGCAGGGAGGAGGGATAAATTAAGTTCTAGATACGAGAGGAATAATTCAGCAGAGCAATTGAGCGATTGCAATTTGACTAAGCCTTGGAAGACAGAAACCTTTAATTGTTACCACAAAAGGAGGATGGCAATGAAGTGGTATTTTTATTAAGGAAGTCGTGTTCAGGAATTTCAAAAGGAACAATTAGGTGATCTGACCAACTCATAGGGCGAGGAAACTAGATATAGATCAGTTTATTAGGAACAAGGATAGGATAAAGTAGATGTCCAGTTTTATTTGTGGGTATTTGTGTTTTGGAAGTTAAGACCTGACCTGACATAAGACAGAATGAATTCAGAAGCCCCTGAGGGAAAAGTAAGCCAGGCATTAAGATTTCTAAGAATTACAATTGCGTCATGTCTCAGCATAAAGTGGCACAAACAGTCTGAAAAGCCATATAAGGTAATAAACGGATTATCTGGCTGCCTGTATGGCAGAACAAAAAATAAGTTTTTAATGTTTGGTTTCGGAGCCGCAATCAGAATTTCCACTAATTGTATGGGTGTGGGGGGCAATCAAGGTGGCAGGCACGTGAGAGCAGCAAAAGAATGTTACATCTCCACCTGGACGAGAATGGAGGTCAAAATATTGTAATCTGGGGTAGTGAAGTTTTAAAAAGAGACACACTGATGGGCTTTGTCAGGACTTAGTCGTGCAGGCTATATCTGTAGACATATCACAGATGAGTCCTGCTATTATGTTTAACAGAAGGTCTTACATTGACCAGAAGCCCCTTGAGAGTATAGCAAGAATGAGAATGTGAAGGATCTTCAAGCAATGGGGGAGAGGGGGGGTAAACGTTCCTGGCAAAAACAATTTCCATCAGTTATTTAGAAAGCAGAGGAAAAAGACAGAGAATAGGTAAAATTGATAGGAATAATAGTATAAGGAGGGTTGCACAACTAGTTACATTGTGACATGAAGATACCAGGCCCTGTGTGGCAGGGGTGGATGGACGGATCCTGATGTCTCTGCTCGGGCATAATTGGAGGGAAAGCCGGTGCAGGTGTGATGACCAAGCATCCAAAAGGGCAGCTGATGACCTTATCACATTTCTCCTGAGAAAAACACCCAGTTGTGGCATGTTGCGCGGTGAAGGGGCATGTGGCGGGGGGCAACAAAATGAACATACAATTTAAAAAATGCGGCCAATCCTAGCGCTGCATGAAAGAAGCATTAGGATTGGCTGGAGCGCCCTGGCTGGGCGCTCCCAGGCAAACTGGAAGCCTGTGCCTACTCTCTCCAGCCCGGCAACACAGTGCCAGGTTGGAGAGTGGTGAGAGCACTGTGCGCATTTGTGTTTGGCCGGCCTGATACGGCCGTCATCCCCCATTGTCCTGCCCCTTTAACAATAAAACAATAATAAACACAGTTTATTATCTTCTTATTGTTAAAGGTTGGCAGCGACTGCTGCTCGCGTGAGTGGGAATGGTGGGATGCTCCTCCGCCATAACCGAGGAGCGAGGAGCTGCCGCTGAAAACACCTTTCCCTCAGGAGACAATGGCGGATGTTGCCAAGGGTCCTCTCTGCTGAAGAGATTTCTGCTGCTCTTGCTTTCTTGCAGGCGGTCAGAGAGCTGCTTGGATTTTCTTTGTTGGGGACATTTCAAAGCAGTAGAAGCCCGCAGGGGGGCTGTTAGCAGGCTTCAAAGGGCAACATTAGTGGGAGTGTGTACTACACTGGTGGGCCCTCAATATCTTTTGAGAAGGGTCTTGGGTAAAATACAGTTCTTAATTTGAGCCGGTGGTTTATGGTGGGGGGCACAGCACTTATTTGTGAGCATCAGTGGCTCCTGTGCTATGGCGGAGTGTCGCCCCCCCTGCGAGCAGCAGCCGCTGCAAACCTTTAACAATAAAACGATAATAAACTGTGTTTATCATTGTTTTATTGTTAAAGGGGCAGGGCCATGGAGAAGGACAGGGACAAAGGGGGGGGGGAGTGCACAGCACTCTCCCTCAGTGAGCCTGTATCTTTGGCGGGCCATCTCTGGTCGGCCAAACACACATGCGCCCTGTGCTCTCTCCAACCCGGCACTTTGTTGTCAGGCTGGCAAAAGTAGGCACAGGCTCCCAGTTTGCCTGGGAGTGCCCAGCCAGGGTACTCCAGCCAATCGCAACTCTGCTTTCATGCAGCGTTAGGATTGGGCGCAGGGCAGGCTGGGAGCCTGTGCCTTCAGTGAACAGGAAAGAGGAGTGCTGTGGTGCGGGAGTGAGGCAGGTAAGTTTTTTATTTTTTTAAAATTGTTTAATTTGTCCCACCTGGGCCCCCCTGCCGCGCGCCACCTCCACCCTTATGCAGCGAGCCATGACTGTTTCTCCATTGGGAATTTACTGCGAGTAAAAAACACATATGGGAAAGACAGAGGGAGAGAAAGGCGGGAAAGCGTCACAAAGGGAGAAAGCAGAAAGCAGCAAGAGTGAGCTGAATGGGCAGGGAGTGGCTGTAAATGGATTAAAGAGGCAGAGATGGCTTTAGAATTGCGCTGCCTCAGTATTCTGTACTCACAAAATTAATTGCAGTAGCTGTGTTTTTCAGAGGAGAGCTTTGGGCATCGGCATCTTTTTATTTACAAATTAAGCACTGGGGAAAATTACTCAGGCAAACAGAAAACACTGTCACATTGGTGGGCGTCAAAAAGCAAATCCTCCAGAGTCCAAAGATAGGCCATAGGGGCGAAAGAGGTACCACCCACTAGTGCAGGGGTGTTACATCCTAAGGAAGAACTCATCAAGGGAGGTCGGAGTTGGTCCACTAAGGAAGTAAACCACAGGGCACTGGCTGAAATGGAGCATGGTACTCTGCTGAGCAACTACAGGCAGTGGAGAGTACTTACTTGGCCACAGCCGTGTAAGGGCTAGGGCAGTAATGTGGATGGTCCCTCACGGGGTGGAAAGTGAGGTAGGTGAGTGATGGTAGGACAGCATATTGGTGAGGTGGTAGTTGCTGGGGCATCTTTGGGTATGTGGCGAGAAGTTGCAGATACCCCTGGAGTTTCTGGGAGAGGAGACCTTAAAAGGTTATGTAGTCTGGGGGGGTGGTAGTGAGGCCCTTAAGCTGCGTGAGCATGGTGTCTCAAGCCGCTGCAATGGGGTGTTTGCGAAGTCATCAGACCTCTTTCCAATGTAGCCTCGAACTTTCTGCCTTCCCCCAGTGCAGCATTGCTCTTAGCCACTGGGGTAGGGTAGGAGAATGATGAGCCCTCCAGTGTAGGGTTAAAAAGTGTTTTGCCAGTAGGAGACCTAGGTTAGCGAAACGCACTCTGAACTTGCGGTTTCCCCAATACAAAAGAGATAAAGAGCTGTTGCCTCCCAAGTGTTTAAAATAGGTAATTCAGTAATTATTGCTAGGGTGTACAGCTTGCCAGTAATTAGTGATGGTGGAACTGGTCCAAGGCATATGATGAAGGTCAGCTGTCTGGGTCTGGCACCTAGGACACTCTAGGTTTGCTGTTGGAAGCATGCGATTTAATTGGGAGGGTGTGAGATACCAACTTTAAAGTACCATGTATTGAATATTTTTTAAACACGCATTTCTGGAAACGGATTGGGGGCCGCAAGGGATTTGGACCATTCCATATCATGTTGTGGTCAGCTACTTCCCAGAGCTGTTGAAGTCATGTCAATGTGGGCCCCATTGGCTCCCTTATGGCTCTCTAGACCCATGTTATTTAAGTGATGTCCCTCCCACATAATGTGTATTGTGTGTATTGCCGCGTGGGTAGACGGTTTGTTGTCTGTTGGGCCCCATATTGACCGTAATGTCACTTTTAGTTGTCCATACAATAGGAATGGTCCAGGGGGAACACTGTAGTCTTGTTGTAGTTGGTCAAATGTGAGGAGCTGGGAATTTTGAAAGAGCTCACCTTCTGTATCTAGGGAGTGTTCATGCCATATCAACAGATGGTCAGCTGCGAAAGGTCCTAAGGGTCTAGGGTGGCCCTGGAGGGAAATCGAGGAAGGGTAAGAAGGGATGTGCTTTGCCAGTTGAGTGATTTGGGCCAGGCACTTCCTAGAAACTCATACGTTAAGGGACCAAGAGCAGTGTTATTTAATATTGGGGTGGAGGAGTTGGTGCAGTATGTGGTGATGAAGAGAGCTGTCCCCTGTGCTTGTCTCATTAAAATTCCTACCTACCAGCCAACGGGGAGACCCATTGTAGTTGAGCTGCCAGGTAGTACGCTTAATAAGAAGGCACTCAGAGGCCTCCTCAACCCACTGGTAACTGGAGCTTATTAAGGGAAACTCTTCTCCTCTGTCGACCCATTGGAGGTCTCCTAGTATTCGGTCTAGATCCTGGAAGAATCTTTAATTGGAAAAGACTGGGACATTGACAAAATAGAAGGACATCATCGGCATAGACTGATAAGGCTTGTATAGTCACGTCAAGGGGGATAACTCATGCCCTTCTTCTAGGCAGAGCCGGTGAGCCAGAAGCTCTATGGCAATCACAAAGAGGATCGGGGAGAGGGGGCAGCCCTGTTGCGTGCTGCAACCAATTGGGAATGGGGCTGAAATGAGGCATCCCACTTGTGCCCCAGAAGTCGGGCCTGTGTATTGGAGTTTTTTATATGCCGGCAGTCCTGGATCTAGTCCCACCATCCAAAGGACCTCAAAAAGGTAGTCCCAAGAGAGGGAGTTGAAGGCCTTCTCAAGATCTAATATTCACCGCTTGAGGGTAGTTCAGCGACGCCTGGTACATGATATGGAAAGGCGCCTTATATTATTGAAGGTATTGCGACCCAGAACAAAGCCGTTTTGGTTGGGGTGAACTATAGCATGGAGAATGTGTTAGTATCAGTCTGCAAGGTTCTTGTCTAGGATTTTATAATCGCCACCCAAAGTGGCTACCAGTCTGTAGGAAGTTAGGATTTGGGGTTCCTGCCCAGTTTTAGTAGGGCGGACAAGAGGGATTCCTGGAGGGAAGGAAGGAAGGGGCCAGAAGTGAGGGCCTTGTTGTAAATTCAACTAATTTTGGTACTAGATAGGTCAAGAAGCGATTGTAGTATTCCAGAGGGAGTCTGTCCAACCCCAGAGTCTTGTTACGGGCTAGGTTGTGTGCTGCCTTTTTTACCCTCTCTGTAGTAATCAACTTGCCTAAGTCAACGCGCTGTAGGGCGATTATGGTCGGGAGAGGAAGGGGACCAGGAAGCATCTAATGATATTGCTAGGAGGGGCAGGGAAGCCCCCTATAGGTCTGTACAGTAGGCATCAGAGGCTTGGAATATGGCAGTTTGTGAGTGTAGGGGGGCCCCTATGGTTTGGGCTGTATCTGTGAATGGGGGGGCCTGAGTGTACTGACAGGCTAGCCAGACGAGTAGCCATCCGGGATTATCTCCTGTTGCATAGAGTCTGATTGTGTATTCTGTATAATTAAAACAACGCAAGCACTCTAAGAGAGAAGCGTGATTTGCTTTGGCCTCCGTGAGAAACTGGTGGGTGGTATCATCCGGGAGAGGGCGATTAGCAAGTGTCGCCACCCAAGCTGTGATGGGTAATTCCCTATGCACACAAGTGATGTGATGAATGCAGAAACCCCTTGTAACCACTTTGAAGGATTCCCATGCAATAGCTCGGGAGGCGGCTGGGTCCTGGTTGGTTTCACATTTGGAAATGTGACTTAGTTGTGTATCCCAGAAGACCTGGTCACCTAGTACGTCCTTTGACAGCCATGAAATGGGTACTGGAGGAGTGGGGTACCCCATTCAATGTCCAGATTGTGAATGGTGTGGTCTGACAGCACGCGGGCCAAGTAACCCAACTATATAGGGCAGGGGATCAATTCAGAGGAGCAGAGGAATTGGTCCAGACAGACGTGTAGGTTGTGGGTGGCTGAATAGTAGGAATATAGGTGCTGGTATGGGTTATAGGATCTCCAGGCATCCAAGAGGGGCCATTATCAGACCCACTGGGAAACCTGCCTTGATTGTTGTTGGCTTAGAGTAAGGAAGGGTGCGATCGGTTGAGAGAGATGTCAAGTACATTGTTGCAGCACCTCCTAATATTCAGGGGAGACCCACCCATTTGTATAAACACTTTTGAGAGTGTGGGCCAGAATGATTCCTGATCTTAGTTAGGGACATATATACTTCCCAGGAGGAATTGGTCTCCGTCCAGCTGGCCCTCCACAAACACATATCGTCCCCTCCTTGACAATTACTGTGTTATGAATTTGGAAGTGGGTGCCTGGACGAATCCAGAGCAGTGATCCCTGAGCGTATGCTGAAAATGACATGCCATAGATTGTGTCTCACCAGCGTTCACTGAGCCGCTGGAGTTCAGTAGTGGTTAGATGTGTCTCTTGTAGGAAGCTAATGTGTGCCTGTTGTCTCTTAATGTAACCATAAATTGTGTATCAGTGACGTGCTGAATGCCTCCCCATAACATTTAGTGTTACCAATCTAGTGATCTGTCGGGGTCCATGTGATGATAAGAAAGGGAACAACATGCTAAAACATTTTAACTTGAACTGGAGTCTTCTGTTGGGAATCGCACGCCCAAACATATGTTCTTTAAGCCAGAACAAGTAGGGGGGGTTTGCAGTGGAATCCAATGAAAGATTGAGAGAGGGGACTGTCCGATGGTAGGTGTGCAATCACTGACTTGTCCCAATGGGGCGATCGGCCCTCTGTTGATTTCTCAGGAGACCTACTGGTCAGGGGCAGGGGACGTCTGGCATCTTGGTATGGGAGAAGATGAGGAAGGAGCACGAGGTGAGATGAGTCCAGACAATTGTCCACTTGGAGCAGAAGTTCTAGTTGGGTTCCCTTTTGCTGCTGAATCCATGGAGTGGGCTGAGTATGTGGGGTTAGAGAAGATTGTCTACGGTTTCTGGTGTTACCATAGGGCCAGTCAATAAGCCTGCAAGACTGAAGTTTTCTGAGGCTGAATGTTCTTCGTTCTCAACCAAGCTGGAATCTTTTTGTTGCTGGGGTGAGGATTGTCTGAAAGTGAATGCTGCATCAATACCTGATTGTTGGCTTTGTCTCAGTTCTTGTGGGGATGGAGACCTGACAGCACCTTCGGATTTGTTCTGCTTCTAGCTCTTTCCATTTTTACATTTACCTTGATGGGTGTGTTAGGTTGGGATGTTAGGGAACAGTTGCTGCCCTTGAAGTGTGTTTCTACCCAGTCCTGCACCATGTCCGGTTCCGTAAAGGAATGAGTATGTTTGTCGTGGATTATCTTCAATTTAGCAGGGAACAACAGGGAGTATTGGACATTAGGATCCCTGAGGTAATGTTTTGCTGCCAAAAAGGAGGAACACTGGTGTTGAGTCTGCACTGTGTAATCCGGGATAGTTGAGATTCAACAGTTTTCTCATTCAAGAGCTACATTCCTTGGCGCTTGTAGGATTGCATCCCTATTTTTGTAGTGGAGGAGCACTGCAACCAATGGGCAAGTGAACGACCCTACGGTACTCGGTACTCGGTGTGCTCTTTTCATGGAGAAGTGGGGTGAGAGAGATTGGACATGGGTAAATGACTTGATCCATTCTTCTAAGAAGTCAGTCATGGATCTGGCACCCTCTGAGCCCTCCGGTAAGCCCACCACTCGAATGTTATTCCATCGTGCTCTACCCTCAGCATCCTCCGCTCGACATTCCAGTCCCTGTATTTTTTCAAGGAGGTCAAAGGTAGTACATGCTTGGTCTATCATTTGTGGCTGGATATCTGTGATGGCTCGTTCACTGTGGTAACTCTGGAGGTCAGTTTCCTCTGGTCTTCTCGTAGAAGGCCAAAGTCCAACCAATACGTTTCTATTTGGGATTCGACAGATGTGCAGGACATTTCAATAGCCTGTAGTATGGCAGCCAATTTGACAAAGGAGTCTTGGGTCTGTGGATTTATGGAGCCCCTCTCCTCATAGCATCTGGGGGACTTGGACACTGGTGAGGGCAGGTGAGATTGGGTTTTAGCTGTTTTCTACCTACCCATGGTGATCAGCATGTTGAGTCCTGGGTTTTCTCTGTGCGCCAGCAAATGCAGTTAGTGTTGTGTGTCTCTTCTGGTCATTGACTGTGAGGGTAGCATATGGAAAGACCATACTACAATTGGCTGCCCAGAGTTGTGCCTGAGCTGGGGAGGAGTCGTGGATGGGTGTTTGCCATCCGCTGTGACCTTGTGTGAAGAGGTTAGCAGCATACTGTTAGAGTGAGTCCTGTGGGGTCCTAGGCAGATCCATGGTGCAAGGGTGCCTGTGATGTAAGCAAGATTGTTTTTCTGCAGGAAAGGACACCTTCCTGCATGAAAACAATCATGAGAGGCATTTTTCTCTAGAATGCAACACATGGAAAGAATTAAAAACAAGGATAAATAAAGATATTCTCCTCGTTACACCCCCCCCCTCCCCCCCCTGGAGAGGCATATCATTTTGACACATTCCCAGGTCTGCCACTAATGGTATGTCTGGGAATGATCCAAAATCCATGGGTGGGTGCTTGGGAATGCTCCACCCTTGAAATTCTTCCTGGGGCAGATAAATGCAAAGCAGTGATTTGTGCTGCCTTGCATTACACCCGATTTATCAAGCTATGCAGGGGCCATTCAACACTATGATAAATATGGGCTATAATTTTGGACTGAATCACACAACTTGGGATTTTATTTTGCGTTTTATCAATTTTGACTTCAAAGTTGACTTCCTATCCCAACTTCTGACACGCCATTTTTGTCTTCTCATTCGGGGCAACAATAATCACACTTACTCCAGACTTTACTATCACCTAACACCAAAGCAAATTCCCTTTATTACTTTCCTGGAACTGGAAAACCTTTAATCGCCTTTCCTTGTCTATCCAGACTTCTCTACTCTCAGCATATCTCCTGTCTTCACTACAAACTATCTGGCAATTCTTTCCCCTTTTTCTGTCCTCGACCCTTCCTCTTATGTCGACCACACCACCTGACTTCTCTGACTTCTCTTCACAAACCACCTCTTGATTCATTAAGGATCCAGTAACAATACAAAAGGAACCTCAGCTGCTTTTTCACGAGGAATTGCTCTGACTGCTTACAAGAGCTCATGATGAAAGATGATTTTCTACAACAGCGTCTTAACCATGGATAACTGCAAATGCTCCTTTGTTACTCTGCTGGTGTGCTTAACAAACCTATTATGACCTGATGCTACAATGATGTTTTTATGTGGCGGACAATAACTGAAGTTAAAAACTCCCCCATCTCCTGCAAAATCATCTGACAGCCATTTCAGTTATGACCCTACCACTCACCAAATGTTCCACACAATTCCTTATAAAAAGCTCTAACTCTGTGTGCAAAGCTGGCTACTAGAAGGATCGTTTGACATGTCTCTTAATTTCCCTAATGTCTGTGAAGCCCACATTGGGTAACGCTATGACCTTTTGCCTCATCCCTACAGGTACCACCAACAATCCAAAATCTCGGATCAAGCCTCCATCTAGCATCAATTCATCCAGCACATGCCAATATATTTTCTTTTCCATACTTACACCGCCCTCTTTGACCAACCCTCTCTAAGCCATTCACACCAGTCAATGTATGGTCCTCTCTCAAATATCACTTCTAACCTTCTGTCCTAGTGTCTACAACAAACATTAGTCTTCAGAGAACAAAAGACATTTAGTAGAATAAAATAAGGCCCGTTTCCTCTTTTCAAGCAGATGCCTCTGGATCAGGCCTCCTAAATCCAAAGCATTAGAGTTGTAATTAAGATCCTAGAATGAATTGCAGGTTCAAAACAGCCACACACATAATATTTGTGCTAGACATCAAGAGTGCGTGTGCTCCATGTACGTGTGTGTACATAACCCGTAAATGGGGAATATTGTCTGCAAACATTATTTCACCCTTTTCATGTGCATTATATCCACATTACTTTCATTTTGTGCAGGTATATGTATCATTCAAATTATGGTAGAAAAGGCATGACCAAAATGGGAACAACTGCTGTTCACCCTCCGACGATATTGGCAATAGTTCCGATAAGCGGGGTACAGTTGCTAAGAAGATATAAGCAGGGTACAGTTGCTAAGAAGAGTCTCAGCCACGCTTATATTAGGGAGAGCAGACTTCCCCCAGTGCATTCCAAATAACTTCGTAGATCAACCAACGGGCTTTTCAGTGCCCCTTCACCATTAGCCGCCTGGTCCCGGGCACTACATGTGGATACTGTGGCTTGAGATGGAAGATTTCCGATTCCTGGTTCTTTGAATACACTGTCACGCAAGTAATCAGATTCATGACTCTCCTCAACGCCCTCCTATTCAATTTTGTGTCAAACACTTTTACTATTGCAATTATCATTTTTATAATGGTGCCCAGCGAGAATATGTGATAGTGAGTTATTTTCATTAAATAGTGTCAGTCAATTTCTTGGCTTCATGTTGTCCACTCCATGTTCGGTGATAGGAGTGAGCAGGTGGCCTTGATTGTGCTTTGTGGGGATTTCTACTGGTAATAGTCTACTGTGAGTATCAGCCACAATGCAAAAGCGACACACATTCCAATACGGACACAGTGGTTTAAGTACTATATATTTGTTTACATTTAATTTATTTAGAAATTCAATTTTTTAGCATTTTACCCTATGTTCCTTCTGATTTTCAAAGTTAAAATTACTTTATTCGAAAAATACTAACATCTGTAAAAGAAATATTATTGACAACCGTTTAAGAATAACAAATGGTGGTTGTTACATGTGATGCTAAATGAAGACATCTCTTCATCGATCAGCCCCTCCTGGGTGACAGAGTGTGAACTTCTCCAGATACCATAAGTGTAAGTGTCCAGAGAAAAACTAATAACTTTGACAACTGATCGATGCTTCTGAAAAGCCTCCTGGCAAAACAATGACAAGTCGGGCCTACACTAACATATGACTTGCTAGTTTTCTCAATGGCTAACTGCTGCTTCCCTTTCAGAAATATAAATCTGTCGGCAAATCTACACTTTCCTTCAAGGCCTGCCTTTCTCAGTCATACTACATCAACCATTTCCCCTTTACTCAATAACTTTCTCCCATTAACTCATTACCAACTACTTGCATCGTTAAATATCTAGTGTAGAGCCGCCTTAATTTATCTAACACCCTTCCCCGACATCCATCTCTTGCACCATCCTCTTTATCCTTCTTTTCTTTCTACAACACTTTATCGCCAGTCATTTTCTGTTTCTTCGTCAGTTACTTCTCTACTATAATTTAGACATGAAGTCTTTACTTGTCTAGTGTTTCATGAAGCAGATATTGTTGATTTTTTTCTTTCTCCATGCCCTCTCTGCTTGCCAATTAGGCACACAGGGAAAAATAAGTAAATGCTTAAATTAACCCGACTCCCAGTCTGTGCAGTGGGTTCGGACAATTCAGTGGGTGGTAAGGGAATTGCACCGTGACTGCGCCTGTTTAAAACTTGGGTTCTCTATGGAGAAGAAAAAGCAGGCTTTTATGTAAGGACATAAATATGCTTAGCCCGATGACGAAAAACACCCATGTTTGTGTAGGTATAGTCCAGGCACAGGATTCATTTGGAGGAGAATGCTTATTTAGGCTTAGTACTTGTTTTGTCATAAAGGGAGATACTTCTAGTCGTGTCAGGAAGAGCAGGATCGTCAATGTACCCACGAGGCAAGCATGCTGTAGTGCTGAAGCTGTATGTCTCCCTTCTTCACCCAGACGCAGGAGCCCATTTTGGTCGTGAAGCAGCGGACCTCTCTCATGCTCCTCTCTTCTCTTGTAGAGAGAAGGACTGGCACCGTACCTTGGCGGTCACCTCGTGGGTCCTTAGAGTGATGCCAAATATATCTTCATGATATCTGTTCTGGTCCTAGCAGGGGAACGAGATAAGAACAAGTATGAGGACTTCCCTTTCAAATAATCTGTAAATCTGGCTCTCATTAGACCCAACAGCAAGCCTGTGATACAACAAACAACAACAAAACAAACACCAAAGCATGTTCTATTGGGACTGCTGTTAACATATTTAACGAAGTAGTAAACTACTCCCTACTTCTGAAAAGTGGGAGAAAATGATTTTACTCAGGATTAAAGTGTATTCTACAATGCATAGCTCCTTTACTGACCAGGGACTTATAAGCAATTTATGAGGCTGTAAATACAGATGGAATTAATACTTACCCTGTTGTAAAAAAGCTGTGCCACCGAGATTAGGAAAGGACTTAAAAGCCTATAGACTACAATTTCGGAATCTCAGATGGAGTCCTGACGAAACTCTCAGGGCTCTGAATTATAAACTGAAATATTTGAATGTTTGATGGTTTACTCCCATTTCTCTGCTAAAAGTAAATAACAACACCCAGAGTATGATTAAAGAACATAATATTGAAGAAAGCCAATGAGTGGGCTTGTGCATAATAGGTCCTCAGATTTAAACCTCATGCCATAACGTTTGCTATTATAACAGGTCACAGGGCTTTCTCTAGGAACAATCCTGTTAGGGTGCCTGACCTTATTTGGGTTCTTATCTTTACTTTATAAGTGGACGAGTTAGAGGTTCGATGGACCTTCTGACTGCGCTTAGAGTAAATCCCAACACAAGACTCAATTTCAATACAAAACATCAACAAAATCAATCAACAATATCAATAATCTTTGGAGTCAGTAATCTTACGCACCATGACTCCCTTGGCCATGAATAACTACACCTTTATGTAAAGTTGGAATGTTTATTTCCCTATATTAACAATACTAATATCACATAACTTAGTCTCAAAATCAAATGGTATACATACAAAAACAACACCCGTTGACCAAATCTTCTAAAGAATCTCACTTTAACTAAAGCATGGATTACTACGCACTCAAGAGTTATGGTACAAATCAATAGCAAGAACAACTGCACAACAGAAATAGTATACATCTGAATCAGCAACTGGGTAACATCAACTATTTTATTAATAGCAACCTATTAACATTTCAGGGCCTTCCCTCACTAACCCTTCTGATTAGAATAGCATGTTTGACTTCATGCAAAACAATTTTGTCAACATAAATTTAGAAAAGCACCTAACTATGGCTCTATCAAAATAGTGGTTGATACCGACAAACAAAAGACAAATTAGAACAACAATAGCATTTTGTTATACCTATCCTCAGTATGGATCAGCTAGCTGCGAATATCTTCGTCAAATGGACATCTCTTCGGTCAAAATTAGCATCAGGCCATGAAAGGGAATGTTTCAGAACCAGGGACTCTAAGCTATCTGAACCATATGGAAAGCAATGTCTAAGGGATCAAGCAAACATTTCTCATAGCATTATCTAGACAGTACAGTTTAACATGAGGATGTGCAACTAGGCCCAAGACCTTGCTAACCTAAGGATTATCATTAATAAAGCATTTACATAATAAGTAATCGTTAATATAACATACTACTACATTAATCTAAACATGAGCACATCAATTTATATTAATAAGCATTTAATAAGGATACCTCATGATCACTGGCGGTCACTCGAGTGGGCACATTTTCCAAGTCACACATTATTTTCTATATTGAGTCAAATTCTATGCACATTCATACTTCAAAATACATTAATATTTATTGGTAAAAATTCAGTGTTCACAATCTCAAAAGAAGCTCTAAAACTCAGTTACCCAGTTCAGCGAAATCTGATTTTATTGCAAGATCAGAAGCTCATATTATGTTTTCTTTCTTTTTTTATCAAACAGCAGCCACAATTAAAGTCTCCCTTTCCCAGTTACCAGCTGGAAAACCACTACAGTATGATTCCAGTAAGAAAGACAACCAACCAACAGTAATCTGCATCAATAATAGTCTTGACTGCAAGCAACAAGCCCTCTTCTCTTGGTGCTCACATTCAAGTAATTGGTTACATTAGATATAATTCTAAGATAACTTGCTGTTACTTTAAAATTTTAATTTATGTGCTTTATTATATTATAAGTGACACACTCTTTGTGCATTCCTTACATATATCTGTTTCTGCTAAACACCTCGCCATGATCTGGTGCTGCAGTAATGGCCGTGCTCGAGGCCTGTGTGTAACCTTGCATTGTTGCGCAGCCTTGGCTCTCAGTGCCTGAGGGGACGTTCATCGTTTCATAAAAAAACATCAGCCAGATGAGGTGGTGCTTCTTCCCACTCACTGAAGCGATGTTTACTGCTCCTTTTTCTTGAAGGAACACACTCTTGTTATCGAGTGTGGATTTCCTCAGCCTTCTTCTTAGCTGAATGCTTTGCTGTGCCGCTTCTTACTCCTCCTACTAGCAGGTCTTATTGAGCTCTTCCGCCCGTCCTTTGGGAGTTTTCCCATTCCAGGCCGATACTCACAATCATGCTCCCTACCAGGCATAATCCTTCCTCAGGTTTCAGGAGTTTGGTTTTCCTGTTTACTTATTTTTTTTTAATTCAGAGCTACAATAGCGCTATACATTAATTTCTTGATAATTTTGTTATTATTGTTATATCCAGTTAATCTTATTTCTGTTTTCCTCACATTTTCAGAGTGATTTACTTGCAGAGTCTTCATTCACTTGAACTAATTGTTTAACAGCCTCTATATTCTAGCTATCATGTCAGAAGATAATTCAAACTTCAACAAAGAGGAGGAAGCAAAAATATTTAGAGATACTTTTATTAAGGATTCAGTCCATCGCGTGGTTTCAGGCTCTGTTAAGTACCACCAAAAACCTGGGACCCTAAATGCAGTGCACATTAATGCAGAAAAATGATTCTTGTGCAAAGAGAGAGAAAATTGGTCCATTCCTCAAAATAAATACATTTTAAACAAGAATACCAACACCCAAGTTTCTGGTCACCCCCACAAGAGGTTTCTGATTCGATGAATGCTTTATTCCTCCCTATTAAGGTCTCCAATATGAAGGATACAGAAACAACCAGGTTAATTATAATAATGGTTATGATATTTCTGGCAAGAATCACTGGAAAAGAGGTGAAAACATTCTTAAGTTAACTTAGATGAATGTTCTCAAACCATTAACAAAACGGTCCTGGATTTTATGGTGGATCCCATGTTTAGATTTATCAGGATCATTTACTAGGATTTTTGACCTAGCTGAATAGGCTACAGCTGAAAGCTCTCAAGTAGATCCAGAAACGTTGCCAGATTGGTACAAAGGTCAATTTGCATGGTGGGCAATAAGAATGCTACCATTTTCCAAGACAGGTTCAAAATTCTCCTATTGTGATCTGAATCGATCAAACTGGAGACCAGATCCCCAGGCTACTAAAGAAGAGAGTCAACAAGCTAACGTCTTGTTGTTTGGAAACTCTTTCACCATAGAAGTGAGTAAATACATGGCAACCTTTGTCTTCATTGACCAGGCTCAGTTCTCTCTAAAGACAATGGCGGTCATTACAACATTGGCGGTAAAAGCCGCTTACCGCTGTGCAGAAGACCGCCAACACACCGCTGCAGCCGCGGAATTCCGCCACAGCTGTTATGACCCACATCTCTGAATCTGACAAAATTCAGACACCCACACAAGTCCGCCACACCAAAGGTCAGTGATAAACTGGCGAAAACTAAACCTCCACTGTCACGCCAACAGAAATACGCCCACACTATCACGACACATGAATCCACGCGGCGGTCTTTCAACCGCGGTATTCCATTGGCGGTACACACCGCCGCGCTCAAAATACACACACTCTTACAAAACACAACTACATTGGAGAATTCGAAATACACACACCTGATACACATACACACACCACTCCCACACACCCAATACAATATAAAACACACACCCACATCACCCACAAACCCCTACGACCAAAATTACAGAGAGAAGGCAAGAGAGAGACACCACCATCAATAAACTAGCATCCACAGGCACACAACACCATCACCCACACAACTTCCACACACAAAACACCAGACACCACTACATATCACCACACTTATCACCACACACACCACCCCACACATCACCCACACCACCCCATGGCACGGCAAAGACACCCCAGGTTCTTGGAAGTGGAGCTCAGGGTCATGGTGGAGGAAATCGTCCGGGTAGAGCCACAGCTGTTTGGATCACAGGTGCAGCACACCTCAATTGCAAGGAAGATGGAGCTATGGCGAAGAATAGTCGACAGGGTCGACGCAGTGGGACAACACCCAAGAAATCGGGAGGACATCAGGAAGAGGTGGAACGACCTACGGGGGAAGGTGCGTTCCGTGGTCTCAAGACACCACCTGGCGGTTCAGCGGACTGGCGGCGGACCCCCACCTCCTCCCCCACAACTAACAACATGGGAGGAGCAGGTCTTGGCGATTCTGCATCCTGAGGGCCTCGCAGGAGTTGGTGGAGGAATGGACTCTGGTAAGTCAAATCTTAACTATTACACCCCCCACCCTACCTGCATGCTATCACATACCCCCACCCTCGTCCTCACCCCTTTCACTCCAAATCCTCACAAATGTACCAATATCACAAACCACACATCCCAACACCAAGCCCTGCATGCAACAACAACGCATGGACACCCATCACTAAAGCATGTCCACTGCACATACCCATACACCCCCCTAAACCATCATCACACAAGCTCACACACAGGAATGCCAGCACTGGGGTACACGGTCACCCACCCATTGCACACCATGACACACACAGATGCAAAAATCATGCCTTTACACCCCTGCAGGACCACTACCCAACGTCACCAGACAAGAGGGTCCAGACATGTCCACTCCACCCACAGAAGAGGCCCACAGTGATGACAGCACCTCTGTCCACCTGGATCTAGATGACCAGCCCGGACCATCATGGGCCTCGGGACAGTCGGTTCCCCTCACACAGGCACAGGCCACCACAGACCTTCCCCCCTCTGGAAACACCAGCACAGCACCGACCCAGCGGGCCCATACCTCCGTCCCCAGGACACGTCAATCAGCTGTGTGTCCACCACTACAGGGAACCCAGGATAACCCACCACCCCAACAACAACAGGGACCTGGTGGCAGTGGCAGTGGGCACACGGTCCAGGGGACGGAGGCCCAGGAACACAGGGAACTGGGAGGGCTGCTGTGCGACATGGGGCAGACAGGCCAAGGGAACCCACTCTCCACGAGGCCCTCTCCTCCATCATGGGAGCATACCACCGCTCCTAGGAGACGATGGCAACGGTACTGGCCAAGTTTCAGGAGACCCAGCGGATACAGGAAGAACAGTATTTGGGCTTCAGGGAGGAACTCAGAACCATCAGCTCTGCCCTGGGCACCATCGTAGGGGTGCTGAAGGAAGTACTAAACACCAGGAGGGACACTGTGGCACTACAATGGGTCCCTGACACTAGCATGGACGATGAACTGCCCACCACCTCTGCCGGCGCTAGTGGACAGGAGGCACTGCCACAGGACCACCACACCAGCCCCCCGCCCCCTGCAGACGGAGAACCACCCTGCAAACGGTCCCTGAGATCCAGGAACAAGACAGAGCATGATGCCAAGACCCCCGCCAAGAAAAGAGACCACCCTGATTGTCATCCCACTGTCCCACTTTGTCACCCTGTCCACATTTAAACTGGCCCAGCTCCACTTCCTATGCCCATATGGGCAATGCACCTGTGAGACTAATAGACTGGACTCTGCCATGGACACTCCTCCGCCATCACCCCTCACCATTTAACTTACCCCTCCAATATTTTGTAGTTAAATAAACACACCTAAAGCACCAAAAGATCTGGAGTCTGTCTGTGATTTCGAAATAGTGTATTTGCAATTACAGTGACAAAATGTTCTTGAAATAGTAATGTCAACATACCTATGTCACACAGCTCTAGTCCATGAGGAGTCTAAGCAGATGACACACGTTGGGACCCACACCTGTGAAACCGTAAGGGAAAGTGACAACTCAGTGACCATACACTGGGTGAAATTGACAGACAGGATAGAGGTAGAAGTGTTAAAGTACTTGTAGTAGGCAGGAATGTATTCTCACCTGTGTTTCACTGGAAATATTGCTTGATGACTGAGTCCCTGTTCTGCATGTCTTCTTCCTCTGCTTCCTCCTCATCACTGTCCACAGGCTCCACAGCTGCAACAACACCGCCATCTGGACCATCCTCCTGCAGAAAAGGCACCTGGGGTCGCAAAGCCAAGTTGTGAAGCATACAGCAGGCCACGATGATCTGGTACACCTTCTTTGGTGAGTAGAATAGGGATCCACCTGTCATATGCAGACACCTGAACCTGGCCTTCAGGAGCCCGAAGGTCCGCTCGATCACCCTCCTAGTTCAACCATGGGCCTCATTGTAGGGTTGCTCTGCCCTTGTCCTGGGATTCCTCACTGGGGTCAGTAGCCGTGACAGGTTTGGGTAACCAGAGTCTCCTAATAGCCACACACGGTGCCTCTGGAGTTGACACATCACATAAGGGATGCTGCTATTCCGCAGGATGTAGGCGTCATGCACTGAGCCAGGGAACATGGCATTCACATGGGAGATGGACTGGTCGGCCAAACATACCATCTGTACATTCATGGAATGATAACTCTTCCGGTTCCTGTACACCTGTTCACTCCTGTGGGGGGGGGACCAAAGCCACATGGGTCCCATCACTGGCACCTATGATGTTGGGGATATGTCCAAGGGCATAGAAGTCACCTTTCACTGTAGGCAAATCCTCCACCTGAGGGAAAACAATGTAGCTCCGCATGTGTTTCAGCAGGGCAGACAACACTCTGGACAATACGTTGGAAAACATAGGCTGGGACATCCCTGATGCCATAGCCACAGTTGTCTGAAAAGACCCACTAGCAAGGAAATGGAGCACTGATAGCACCTGCACTTGAGGGGGGATTCCTGTGGGATGGCGGATTGCTGACATCAGGTCTGGCTCCAACTGGGTACACAGTTCCTGGATTGTGGCACGGTCAAACATGTAGGTGATAATCAAATTTCTTTCCTCCATTGTCGACAGGTCCACCAGCAGTCGGTACACCGGAGGAATCCGCCATCTCCTCACATGTCCCAGCGGACGGTGCCTAGGAAGGACAACAGCGACCACATAGTCAAACAACTCAGAGGTATGTACCCACAGTCTACACAGAACACCATTCATACCCAAAATGTGGCCTGTACGTGTGTTGAGACTAGGCCTAGGTATGTGTGACGAAGTTGGTAACTAGGCCATGTGGGCCCCTGAAATTGCGGCTGCCTGACCTCTAAAGTGGGACAATGGGATGTGAGGTAACTGCGCTGGCGTTGTACACCGTCGCTGTAGGCGGTCGGAGACCGCGGCGCAATTCTGCATTGGTTAACATTGGACCCTATGGGTCCCAGGAGCCAATAACGATGTACGCCGGCGGAGATGGTACGCATCGCCGCGGACGTGACCGCCGTGGACGTGACCGCCATTTTCTATCTGATTGATCACTCGATACCTGATCTTCGACAGGAGAGGACCTACACTGCAAGTGCTGCTGTGACCTCAGTCTGGAAGAGACAATGGCTTGTGCGTCTGGGGAAAGGGTCCCTGCCTTCACTGCGGAGGAGTTGGAGAAGCTCGTCGATGGGGTCCTCCAGACCAACAGATAAATACACAGGGAGCATGTTGTATGGGCTATGCCTGTGTGGAGAGGGCTGGGTGTAAGAAGGAAGGGGGCAGAGTGCTGCGTGCATGAAAAACGGTGGGTGCATGTGCCACATGGCAAGGGTAGGGATGGGGGCCACTCACTTTGACGGCGCAGTTGGTAATGACTTCTCTTCTTCCCCTGTACATTTCATGTAGGTCAGCGCCCACCAGAAGAAGGATATTTGGCGTGCACCCACTGCCGTAAAAGATGGGAGGACATTCGCCACTGGAGCAAGAAGACAGCGGAGGCTCAGCTGGGGATGGCCTCCAAACGTGGGAGGGGTGCCCGTCGAACCATGACCCCCCGATGTTCAGGATCCTGGCGGTGGCCTACCCTGAGTTGGATGGGCGCTTGAGGGCATCACAGCAGACACAAGGGGGTGAGTACACTCTCATTCAGCTGACTTTGCTCGCAGTTGAGGTGTCTGGGTGGGGGAGGAGGGCTGTGGATTTCCCTAGGCCAGGGCGAGTTCCGTAGCCTAGGCCCCTCCGTAAGGCATGGCCCTGTGGCCCCCCACCCCACCTCTGTAGAGTGGCAAGTACAGCTATTCATGCCCCTGTGTCATCTATGTGTGCAGATGTCGTCCATAGCCTTGTAGGCCATTTCCCAGAAATTGCACTGTAGAGCCCAACAGCGTGACGTAGTGCAGGGGGCTGCTGTGTCTGTCTTGTCCGCCAACGGTAGCGGTAATCCATGCACTCAACATGTCTTTCTTCTGTCTCCCCCCCCTTTTTTGTGGTCTCCCTGTTCTTGTGTGCATTAACATCATCAAGCGGAGTAGCATTGGCACCGGAGCACGAGGGAGCTGCATCCCACATGGCCATGGAGGGCCACACTACAGACTCAGAATACACCAGTGGGACGGAGGGCGAGGGGAGCACCACGGCGGGGACAGGAGCTGAGGGTGGGCATCACCTTCGCCCCAGGCACCTCAGGCCCTGCCCCTGTCACCCCTGCTGCCCTCAGTGAGGAGGCCATTGACCTCCTCAAGTCACTCACTGTTGGGCAGTCTACCATTTTGAATGCCATCCAGGGTGTAGAAAGGCAGTTGCAACAAACTAATGCATTCCTGGAGGGCATTCATTCTGGTCAGGCGGCCCTTCACCTATTCTTTCAAACTCTGGCCTCAGCACTGATGGCAGCCATTGTCCCTGTGTCTAGCCTCCTCCCTCCAACTTCCTCCACCCAGACCCAATTCCCTGTACCTCTGCATATCCCAAGCACACCATCAGACCAGCCTGCACACACCTCACCACACAAGGGAAGCTCAGGCAAACATAAGCACCTCACATCCCACAGGCACACACGCAAGCATCACGCACATACAGACACACCAACATCCACTGCCTCCACTGTGTCCCCCTCCTCGTCGTCTCCCTCCTCCCTCCCAGTCTCGTCTACACTCACACCTGCATGCACTACCTCTACAGCCAATACGTCCCGCACCAGCAAACCCCGCTCACGTGCAGTCACCACCCCCACTACCATTCACACGTCCCCTGTGTCCTCTCCCAGTGTGTCTGTGACGCCCCCTCCCAAGATACACAAACGCAGGCACACACCCACCCAACAGCCATCCACCTCACGACAGCCTCCAGCGCATGCACCTGCACCCAAAGCCACAAAACGTTTACCTCCTACAACCACCACCTCTTCCTCAACTCCCAAACCCCCTCCACCTACCCGTCCGAGTGTGTCCAAACAACTTTTCCTGTCCACTCTTAACCTATTTCGCACCCCTCCGTCCAACTCATAGGTCCCGAACTAGCACCTCAGCCACAACATCTACGGGACCAGTGGTGCCTGTTGTCACAGCTGTGTGGAGTGTACCGGCCACTAGGACACCCAGTGTGGCACGGAGCCACAGCACAGCCAGTCCCCCCCGTGAAGCACCAGAAGTTGGCCAGTGCCCGGTGGGAGAGGGGGAAGACTCCAGCCACCCAAGCCGCTCCCAGGGGTCCCGGTGGGAGTGTGGACTCAGCTGTGACTCCTCCCAATGTGGTGAAGGGCCACAAGAAACCCGGCAAGTCTGGGAGGAGCAGCACGGCGGAGAAGACCGCCATCATCCCCGCTGGCCAGGAGGGCCCCGCCAGCCCCATCTTCGCTGCCCAGGAGGGCCCCGCCAGCCCCATCATCGCTGCTGCCCAGGAGGGCGCCGCCAGCCACAGCCGAGCTGCCCAGGAGGGCCCCGCCAGCCCCATCGTCGCTGCCCAGGAGGGCCCCACCAGCCCCATCATCGCTGCTGCACAGGAGGGCCCCGCCAGCCACAGCCCAGCTGCCCAGGAGGGCCCCGCCAGCCACAGCCCAGCTGACCAATGAAGGACCGCCAGCCCCAGCCCAGCTGGGCAATGAAGGACCGCCAACTCAAGCACCGCTGAACAGGGCAAGCACCGCCGAACAGGGCAAGCACCGCCAACTCAAGCACCGCTGAACAGGGCAAGCACCGCTGAACAGGGCAAGCGCCGCCAACTCAAGCACCGCTGAAAAGGGCAAGCACCGCTGCACAGGGCAAGGGCCGACAACTCAAGCACCGCTGAACAGGGCAAGGAACGCTGAACAGGGCAAGCACCGCTGAACAGGGCAAGGACCCCCAACTCAAGCACCGCTGAACAGGGCAAGGACCGCCAACTCAAGCACGGCTGAACTACCTCTGTCCTTGGCTGGATGAAGCACTCTGGGCACCAGTCCCCCTCCAGAACCAGTGGAGACATGCATTCACTACCTCTGTTCTTAAAAGGATGAAGCACTCTGGGCACCAGTCCCCCTCCAGAACCAGTGGAGACATGCATCCACTACCTCTGTCCTTAACAGGATGAAGCACTCTGGGCACCATGCCCCCTCCAGAACCAGTGGAGACTGTCATCCGCTTGTGAGACTGTGGCTTTGCACTCCCCAGGATGGAACAGTGGGCAACCCACCCACTGTAGAGACTTGGGAGACTGTGGCTTTGCACTCCCCAGGATGGAACAGTGGGCAACCCACCCACTGTAGAGACTTGAAAGACTGTGGCTTTGCACTCCCCAGGATGGAACAGAAGGCAACCCACCCACTGTAGAGACTTGAGAGACTGTGGCTTTGCACTCCCCAGGATACATCAATGGGCATGGAGCCCCCTCGTGGATCTGGCGTCGTGCACTCATCCGGCTGAGGTGCCCCCCCTACCCTTCCCCCTGAGGTGCCTGTTGTATTTCTATCTGATGCCCCTGCAGTGTTCTCTCTGTTTTGATCTGGTATTGTGTGTGGGCCTCGACCATGCATTTTGGGCCCAGTGGTCCACGGACTATGAATGGTACAATACCTGGACTACTAATCTTGGTGTATATTTTGTTAATAGTGTATATATGTATATTTTTGCTTACTGCATTTTGATATATTACAATGGTTCCACTCATTTCCTTTTGTCTTTGCATTCTTCCGGGGAAGGGTTGGGGGGTGTAACTATAATGTATAGATATGTATTAGTGTGTGTGTTGTAGTGGTTGAGGGTGGGGGTGGAGGTGTTGGGTGTGTGTGTCCCTGTTTTTTCCCTCCCCCTCCCCTGTGTCGTAGGTGCAGTACTCACTGTGGTCTTCGCCGCCGGCGTTGGTGCTCCTGGTACAGGAGCAAGAAGACTATCACAGGGAGGATTTGGAGTTCCGGGTCCATGGTGTCCTCCTTCCTCGTGGAGTGTGTAGAGGTGACCGTTTTCCCTTCGAAATTCCTGTGTCCGCCGTGTTTTTATCCACGGTGTTTCCGCACCGGAAAAGGTGGCGGATTGGCCTGTCATAATAGTGTGGGCGGTACATTGTCCTCCGCCTGTCTGTTGGTGGTGAACGCCGTGCTGTTTGTTTGTACCGCCGTGGCGGTCGGAGTGTTAAAGTGGCTGTCTTTGTTGGCGGTTTCTGCCACGGTCGTAATAACAATTATTTTTCCGCCGGCCTTACCGCCGCTTTAACACCGTCCGCCAGGGTTGTAATGACCACCAATATTTGCCTCCAGCACTTTTGGCAGGGGCAGGAAAAGAAAGAGTCGGTTTTCCACACGTTTCCTCTCCAGGGAAAACAATAATGACAAAGGCACCTTTGGTTACAACCCCCAGTTCTACCCTCAAAGATCAAGAGGTTTCAAAAATAGGGATTTCCATGATGGAGGAGCCCAGAATACAGGTAAGAGTTTTAAATTATTGCCTTCATTCTAGAGGGGGTTGCTTAACTCATTGTCTTCTAGCATGGCAAAATAATACTTTAGATCCTTTGACTCTGCAGACGGTTAAAGGTTATTGGTTTGACCTTTATCAGACTCCCTTCAAACCTTTCCTCCTCAACCTTGTTTTTTCTACCTAGAGCAAGGTCACTTGATATCTCAGGACTTTCAAGCACTACTAGTGAATGAGGCAATGAAGTTTGTAGACTACGATCTCTTGGATTTCTTAAACACAATTTTCTTAGAACAAAAGAAAAATAAGAAATTTCTTCCAGTCATAAACCAAAAATCTTTCAACAATTTTGTTGTTTACTATAATTTCAAAATAGAAACTATTGTACACCTAAGTGATTCACTCTTCGGGGGTGACTGGAAGGTTTGTCTGGATCTTTTTGACATTTATTTTACTGTTCTGGTTCGTGTGAACTTCAGAAAATACCTACATTTCCAATTGGAACATTGCATCTTTCGGTTAAAAACTCTTCCTTTTGGTCTCTCGCCTGCGCCTTGGTGCTTTCTAAAGATAATGACACGCTTCATAGCTTATCTACGAGTTGGGGGCATGTGCTTGATTGTCTATCCAGACACATTTCTTTTAATGGCCAAGGACAAGGATCAATTGCTAAGTCAGCTAAACAAGTATCTCCAGTTGCTCCAGAATCTAGCCTTCCTAATTAACGTGGAAAAGTCATCCTTCACTGCTTCAACCCGAGTCGAATTCTTGAGTTTCCTCATCAATACAGAGAAATCAGTTCTGCAGTTACCGCCCCAAAAAGTGCTATTAATAAAGAAATATAGATACAACACACTTTGGATTCCTTCCTCATCACCCTAAACTCCTTAGCACATTTTGGAGGCGTTCTGGCTTAGCCAGTTCAGGCCATTTATCCAGGATCCCTGTGAATATCACACTCAAGAAAGGTTAAAAATTCACCATCTTCACAGAGGCCTCTTTTATTCAAATCTAGACCAGAAATCTCATGTGGAGCTAAAGTGGTGGTTGTACCTTTTCGGCGCATGAAACAGCAGAGCAATTCTTGCTACTGTCCTGATCTAGCCCTACAATCCGATGCAAGCCTAACAGGTTGGGGAGCAAGATGTGGCCAATAATTGATTAGGGGTACATGGTCAGAACAGTAGTCATCTCTGCATATCAACTATTTAGAGATGCTGCCAGGGTCCTTTGCACTACAAATAAATAAGCTATTAAGTACCGCTACGGATGGACAACCACTCAGTTGTGAGATACAGCAATCCCCTGGGAGGAACAAAATCAAGACCCTTGGCAGAACTCAACAAATGTTTTCTGAGTTCTTCCTTCAGCAAAAATGTTCAGTTATAGCAGAATATTTCCCTAGAAACCTCAGTGTATTTGCAGATTGTTGTTCCAGATTTCCACACAATTTCAACGATTAGTGTCTTCATTCCTCATATGAAGAAAAATGTGTGTCTTATTGAGTCCAATGTCAATAAATCTATTAGTTTCCTGTTTGAATGCTCAACTCCTATTACAACTGGAGACCAGATCCCCAGGCTATAGCAATGGATGCCTTTTTTCAGAGCTGGTCCCAATATCTCAATTACACCTTCCCCTTTTCAGCACGATTGCAAGAGTTTTAGCTCAAATATGTCTTCAACGTGCTCAATTGGCCTTGATAACTTCCTTCTGGTGTCTAAACAGGGATTCAGATCCTTTTTCAAGAAATGTAACCTTGTTTGTGTATGTCCTAGCCTCCCTTGCTTCACAGGTTGAAGCATATAGAATACTAAATAATTACAGGTCAGCTGTTTCTGCAGAAAAGTTCGGAGACACCAGAGTGGATGAAAGGTCTGGTTGAAAACATCCATTGACTTGTTCACTTTTAAGGTGAGCTAGATTTTCTAAACCTCCTTTACCTAAATATAACCAGATGCAAGATGTTAATATAATATTGAAATTGTTGAATTCTTGGAATTATAACATTTGCCTTTCTTTGACATATCTGTCAACTAAGTTAACTATGGCTCTGTGTCTGGTTTCTCTAAAACACCAATCTGACGTCAAGGCTCTAGATGTTTCTTCAGTTCAATATTCTGCTACAAATGTTTTTGTTTAGGTCCATAGGAGAACAAAAGCTAATCTAACGCCTGTGTATTATATATAATTCCCTACTTGGCCTAAACTTTGTGTTTGAAATTGTTTAGAAGGGTATATTGAAAGAATACAAAATCAAAGAACGTTTTCCTCTGTCCAATTATTCGTTTCTTTTCAGAAACCTACCAAACTGGTCTCTTCAACTACCCTAGATCGTTTGGTCAAATGGATTTTGCGTTTGGTGCGCATTGACCTTAGATGTTTTAGAATGCACTCTACTAAAGGTGCCATGGCATCTAAAGTGTTTTAGGCTAGTGCAAGTCTGGAGGATATTCTAAGTTAGAGCTGTAATTTGGCCATTGTTTCTACTTTTAGTCCTTCTATTGCACACCTATCACTCACTTAACATACACTTTTGTTTCTATGTTTTGATCAAGCATAATATAAGGTTCTGGCTAATAATAAAATTGAGATTTCCCTAGCTTTAGTGAAGGTAAGTCTGGAATTGATCAAAAACATGGAGGAGAGTATTAGCCCACCATTTTTATTCTCATCATCCCATTATTCTTGGTAGTGCTGACTGCACCAACTCCTTCCTCTTAAGAATCTTCCTTGATCGACCAATATGTTTGGGTGAGTCACAAACTCATTTTTTTTTCTATCTACTTAATCAAAGTGATCGATGATCCTGGATCAGTGCTTTTTCCATCTTCCTTCAGACATGGCCAAAAACTTTTCCTCTTTTCTAAAGGCTGTCATAATTATAATTGTTATATTTCCTATGATACATGATCTGTAACTACTCTAGTTAGAAAAGAGTGCTTGTTGCTTGCAGTCAAGACTAATATTGATGCAGGTTACTTTTGGTTGGTTCTCTTTATGACATCATATTGTAGTTGTTTTCCAGATGACAGCTTGGAAAGGTAGTTTGTTTTTATGTTGGCTGATGTTTAATTAACTCCAGAAAAGAAGGCATAATATTTGCCTCTGTGTCTTCTAGACTTTCCTTTACTAAAACGAGGGAAAGTTCCACTATGGCCAAATCCTTCACATAACATCGGACATCAATAGTTTTCCTGTGGAGAGTGGGACTACTTAGCCAGGAACTATCTTCATATAGCTGTTGGAGGAGAACTAATGGCCACTGGATATACTAGGGAGAAAATGTATTGCATGAGAGAACCACTGAATACTTACACCAGCAAGGCCAAATTAGGGAGCAAGTCTCTAAAGGATTTGGTAGAGTCAGCTTGTCAGTTCTCTGTTATTCAACCCAAATTCCAGTATACAACGGGCTAGGAAGGTGCTATGAGTGTTCGGTCATCCCATCACTACTTGAAGATTTGATTCTGGGTACTGACAACCACGTTTTTGCACTTTCTTTAAGGAAATGTATGAAAACTGAGGTGTCAGCTGAGTAGTTAAAGGAAGCGCCCTTAGCCACTGAAGAAATTCAGAGTAACAACAAATCTAGGAAGACTACAAAGGAACAAAGAACAGTGAAACAGAAAGGCAAGACAATGTACATTTGGGAAATGAGGAAGATACTATTAATCCTCCCTCCTTGTTATTCCATGGGAACATTATTAGAGATTTAAAGATGCCTAGTTGGAGGATCCAACATTAAAGGGTGGCTGACAACAAGTGGTAAATGAATTTGATGATCATATGGTAGGGCCTTATTTTCTTATTTGTATGGGAATGCTATATAGATTATCAGGAGTAGAAATGTTGAGTAGTACCAAAACCTTTGAGAGAACAAGTATTGTATCTAAACTGCAATCAAACAGGAGGACGCCATAATGAAGGTGATAAAGATAACTTATTGGAAATGTTTTATTGGCCAGGGTGTTTTTTTAGACATTCACCACAAGTATTGGTCAGCATATCATAGATGCCAGTTGTACAGTCCTAAAATAATAAGAGCTCATTTATATTCTTTAACAATAATTGATGCTCTATTTAAAAGAGTGGGAGTGAACTTATGGGGACCATTATTTCTTTCCTCAAAAGGTAACCAGTAAAGTCTGGTGTTAGTGGACTGTGCCACCAGGTATCCCGAAACTATTCCATTACCCACAAATATTGTTCAGTATATCGTAGAAGCCAGTTGTACAACCCTAAGATAATAAGAGCTAATTTATTTTCTTTAACCACAATTGGTGCTCTATTTAAAAGAGTGGGAATGATCTTATGGGGGCCGTTATTTCCTTCCTCAAATTGTAGGCAGTAAATTCTGGTGTTAGTGGACTGTGCCACCAGGTATCCTGGAACTAATCCATTAACCAGTGTGACAGCATCTACTGTAGTGCGAGCTATGATAATATTTATGCCAAGCTTTCCTGAGATAATCACAGACCAAGGAATTCCATTTACATTATAACTGGGGACTCCGATAAGTCATGTGTTAGGAGTACAGATAAGAAATTGTGTCTACCATTCAGAGACTAATGGATTGGTAGAATGGGCTAGGCACACACACCTGCTTAGTGCCCTGATACCATCGTGGATGATTGTGCGCTTTACAAATAACTTAAAATATTCTTCCCCACATCAAAGGCCCTTTTGCCCCCTGTCTGGAAGGAATGCACATCACACCACACAGGAGACACTAACAGTCATGTGATCCTGGACATTGACAGAAAGACACATTTGATTTAGACAGAAAAATGCCAACTTTCTAAAGGTGCATTCATTGAATAGTAATGTAAATTCCGACTTTACCATTAAAGGGGATTTTAAATTACAGTTCACATGAGTAGAAGAGGTATTTATATCTTTATAAAAGGAAGTTGTCACTTATTAAGTGTAATAAGGTAACCCGATGTTAGATTATGGGAGAGTTAGCCTTGCTAAAGTGAGAAACGTCTTTAGGCATTTTTCACTGTCAGCACATGTAAAATTTAAGTGCACATGCCCTCCTTTTTAAATACCATGGAATCTGCTCCATGAGCCTTTAGGGCCTACCTCATGGGTGACTTCTAAGTATTAAGAAGGAAGGTATAGGCCAGACAAAAAGGTTTATTTTGCCAGGTCAAAATGGCAGTTTAAAACTGCACTACAGCCTGCAGTGTCAGGACTGTAAGTAAGTAAGTAATTGTATTAATTGCATAGTTACTTAAAACCTTTGCAGTAAAATGACAGCATAAAAACACGACATGCAAATTACAAATTCTATAATGGGTACGAGTAGCAGCCACAGGGTGTGTAAACTGGTTTAAACCCCATACATGAGCAGGTGAGCCCCCATAGTTATTGTTGTTAAGCTGATAGAGAAACATACATAAACACATGCCCCAATATCAATTATAAGGAAATGACGCAGGTTAGAACCATGAGTAAGTTCTGCTGCACAGTCATGTTCCACAGTAGCAACTAACTACAATGAGCATCTTCAACATGGAGGCTTCGTGCTCCACATCACATAACTGAAATTGAATGACTAGTGTAAAACAGCAGCTTCATGAGAGGGCTCATCTAGGTATTGAAAGGGCAGGGAACCAGCCTTGCCGTAGTAATAAAGTACAGAGTACAAAAAAGGAGCGGATTCCCCAGGGACCAGCAAAGCATGGAGAGGAGGCAGGCTTGAAGCAATCACCTTTCCACGATGACCAGTGCCAGATGCCCCCCTCCCCCAAAGTGAGAGCAGATCTGCACACATAGAGGAGTAGTCTCCCTCCCGTGGTAACCAATGTCAGACGACCAGACTCCCCTCCTGGTGATATGGAGACTGCACACTAGGTAGAATTGATCGCCCTCACACAGAGACTAGTTCCAGACAAACCCCCTTCACGGTGACAGCGGGGCTGCACGCATAGACAGATTGCCTCTGACTTTGGCAAGGCTATACCCCACGGAAGTTATCACTCCCCCCATTCCCGAGTCATGTCCGGCACTTCTGGGGTGGGCAGTTTTAAAGTAGTTTTTTGCCTGCCCTCAGCATAGATATGGCAAGCAAGTCTGTAGTTCGGCTATAGATCCATCCCCTTGTTCACTGATTTTGTCCGGCACCTGTGTGGTAGGTAAAATCACTGTGTAGTAAGGCAGTTTTTTGCCCGCCTTCAGCAGAAACTTAACAAAGTGACAATTCAGCTGGAGATCCCCTGGGTTGAAGCAGACCAGTACCACTTGCCTCAGCGTGCATGTGCCTCTTTGATTGAACGGGGCTTCTAACAGCTGTCTCCTTTCTTCACTCAGTGCATCGCAGGAGCAGACCAAATGAAGCAAAACGCCTTCCCCCAGATCACACAGTCAACACTTGTTTGATGAACCCTGCCACAGCCATGAGGAAAGTCCTGTTTGAAGAAGCAACTCCAGCCAGTACCGTAGGAGCTGCTTCTTAACGAGAGCTGAATACACGGTGCTGAAATATTTCAGGGGCGAGAGCCTTGTAATTATTTAACTCATCCACCCACGAGCTCTGCGTGCCAGTAAAGACTTGTTTTCATTGAGCAAGGATGTTTTTAAGGATTTCTAGACAAGTTTTTTGAATGTCTGATGGTTTGTAGGCACATCACAGAGCCGTGTAAGCCCCGTGATTGCAAGAGTTTCCAAAGGATTTACCCTGGCCGGAGACATGTCTCTGTCTTGCAGCTCCCTCCACAAGAGGTAATTCAGTGTATTGGGCTCCGTTTCCCTAATTTTATTCAAGAAAATTATATAAGTTCTCCGTCTAGCCAAGGACTGATTTAGCAACTTAAACTCCAGGCGGATCTGTGCTGGTGAGGTAAAGTGCGGGAGTGTGAAAATAATTCTATAACAGCACACCGTTATGTTGTCTAAAACTTTAGCATCGCTACCTCTGAATAACTTGCTCCCATATGCGATCATGGGTGTCAGTTTTGCTTGCACTACGCGGAGGAAGAGCATTAAGGATGGTCCTGCCATTTTCCGTTTGAGGCTTCTTCTTTAATGTCTTAGCCATGCCCAAGCCTTTGCTTTTAATGGCTTCTTTCTGGGCAGTGAAGGCACCGTTTTTGTCAATAATAACCTCTAGGTATTTATACTCATCTGTAATTTTAATCCGGGTATCTTCACAGAAACCTGTTGGAGCTTGTTTCCCCTGCTGTTAAATGTCATGTGTTTTTCTCTCTCGAGATTGATGGTCAGGCCATTGGTCAAAGAACAAGACCTTGTGGTGTTAGGAAGCCTTATCTGGGTGAGACTGACTGAGACCACATTGTTGGTGTTAAGAAAGCTGGAGATTCTGGAGCCCGCTATTTTTGGAGCGTGGGCATTGCAGTATGCAGCAGTTGTGTTAAATCCTCCAAGAAAAGATTGAAAAGGGACGGTGGCAAGACGCACCCCTGCTTCAGGCCTTCATTTGTTGTAATTTTCAGGGATAGGTGCATCCCAGCACCCAACTTGACTTGCACCTGTGTGTCTTTGTGAAGCAAGATTAACATGTGAAGCAGGGCTTATGTAATGTTCCAGCTTACCAAATTGGTCTAGAGCTTCCCCCTATCAACCCTGCCTTATAGTCAAAGAAGCAGAATTGCAACGTCATTTTGGCGTTCTTTGCTGCGTCCATTAGGAGAGAAATTGCCAGGATATTTGTTGCTGTCCCTGACTATTTTGAAAAGCCAGTCTGGTTCAATGGGATGATATCATTGCTGGAGGACCACAAAATTAGTTTTTCGAGGAAGGTCCGGGGGAAGTACTTTGCTTTGTTATTAATGAGTGCTATTAGTCGATAATTGTCAGGCAAGGTTTTATCACCACTTTTAAATATAGGCGAAATTATGGAGCCTCTTCATGATGCCAGTAGAACACCTAGGTTTCTATCCTGGGAGTAGAACAGTGCAAGGATTTCGACCCAGAAGGAGGCGTCCTGCTGGAGGAATGCAGATGGAGCTCGGGGTCCCCTCCCTTCACCCCTTTGCCATCTGCCACTTAATTAGTGCCTCATCAACAGTGTTTGACCCTGTAGGATAGACTGAGTGTGCAGCTTCCTGGGTGGGCTACAAAGTACTGCCGGTGTCATGGTGGTTGAAATGATCCATTAAAATTTTGGCCAGGTGGCCTTGAAGATGTGGGAGGTAATGCCTCCGTGTTCAGCCAAACAAGTTTGTTGTTGGAGACACTGTTGTTATCCTTTGAGTCTGAATACAGTTTAGCTCAGAGGTCATCATCCTGTGCCCTTTTGATGGCCCTTTTCATTTTTTTAGCGGGATCTACTGATGCTTTAGGGTGAAGCGTAGCCTTTCCTCTCCTGGTCTGTTCCGCAAAGACCTAAGAGTTCTGTTTATTGCTTTTTGGAGTGGCATAAATGCTGTCACCTGTGCACTTTGCTCGTTCCTGGGTTGGCCTAAATTGACAGGTCTCCTCCTTACCGATGTAACAAATGCCTTCCAGAAAGTTATGGTGAAGTTTTCCAGTGTTGGTAGACAGTGTCCTAGAGTTTTGCAGCATAGCAGTTGCAGCCAGGGACAGGTCCCTGGTGGTAGCCGAGGAGGCTTTGATCCTCTTGTAGTTGATGGAATAGGTGTGCATAGTGTCCAGGGCCTCCTTTATTTGGCTCCAAGCAGATAACCCAGGTGAGAAGGTCACCTCTTGGGGGAGGTGGTCGCTGTCAGATCTATTGTTTATCGGGTATGCTTATTACATGTTAGAATAGCAGGAGAGTAAAGAAAGTGTAATCCAATGCTGAGCTGGATCTGGAGGAGTGATAAGTGGCAGCCAATGGATCGTCTCCTATAAACCTGCCATTCAGTGCTCTCAAGTTTAGGTGTTCTAGGTCCTCCAGCAGTTGCCTTCCAGTTTTGTTCAAATCCCCTGGCTGCTTCCTGCCTTGCTCTGGGAGATCCCATTGTTCCGACTGGGCCATTACGCTATCACTCTAGGAACAGCCCATTAAATTTAGGTTAAAGTCTCCAGGGACAATGGAGTACGAGGCTCTTTCCTCCTCTATGATCTTCAAGACCTTGCACCAGCTGCCTAGAGGCCTTCCATTTATTTTTCAGATGAATGTAGGCATTAATGAGGGCCACTTTGAGTTTGTTGTTGTACAATAAGATGGTGAACTTGATTGTGCTGAGTTCGTGGGACTTGATGCTCAAGGCTGAGGCGGAAGCTATGGTCGCTATAGAGACATAAGTTGCCAGCCTGCCCAAGAGATGGCCATGTTTAACATTTTTCACAGCTGGCACAGAAAAGTTCATAAATCCTTGTATGTGTGCAGGGTCAGAAAGCCAGGTCACCTGTAGGTGAATTATGTCAAATTTCTTCACATAGTATAAGAATCCTGGATTGTTTAACTTGGTGGCAGGACTGTTGATGTGCCAGGAGCACAAGCACACTGGAGGCCCTCTGACTCCTCCTGAGGGCCCCAGGACAGAGTGCTGTAATCTGTTCGTAGAAGAAAAGGTGATTGTTCTTAGAGCCCAACTCTCACCTCCTCTGGGTACATCGGGCAATGTTCAGCTGGTTCCTGCTAGGCAATGAGTGCATCCAGTTCCCTGGAGGCAGACCCCTTGCCCCCCTGAGCACAGAAAAAGTTGTTTTTTGCCTCTGAGCCCTCATTCTCAGTGGATCTGGAGAGAGGAGGATGGGTAGGGGGTAACCTGGGTCATGCTGTGGGAAGATCTTTATGGCCCACCTCATAAAGGTAAGACTCTCTCAGCACACTCTGGGCTGTTTCAGTGAAGTACCAAGTGACTTCAGTTGCTTCTTCTCCAGGTGATGCGTCGAAGTGCACAAACTCAACTGCTGCAATGTCTCTTGACTGCAGATCAGAGAGTTTTGGAATTGCTCCTAGAAGCCGCAGAACTTTGCCCCTGTTCAGACTGTTGTGGCTTCCTCTGGATTACATTTCGGTGCAAGATTTGATGTATTGGTGCTGGGCCAGTGGTGTGGCTGAGTGCTAGTGGGTTTCCCAAAGCCCAACGTCCCTTGACAGGGAGGTGAGGAATTCAGGTGCTGGGCTGGTCCAGAGGCATCAGTACTGAACTCAACCCTAACTGCAGGTCTCTTCACCATGGAAGTGCCCGAGCTCAGCTCTCTTATGGGCCCATTGCATCTTGCTGGAAAGTTGGGCTTGTTCCCTGTATGCTGGATCTGCTCTAGCTGTTTGCCACCCATCAGGATGTTGACTGTTGGGGCTGCCTCTATAATGTTCCTGCATGCACTCCTTTGTTGAGGGAGTGCGTTTCCTTTGGAAGTTGGAGGCGGCTGCCAGCGTTGTTGAAGGTTCCCTGGTACATTTGAAGTCAATGGCGGAGCCATATTCGAAGTAGTGAAGCAGAGGAGTTTGGTTCTGGAAGTCCATTGTTGTCTCATGTGGGCGGATCAGCGATTAGGGCCAGACCACTTTACAGCACTGCAAGCCACATCCATCTACAACCAACAGTGCGGTAGGTCTTGGGGCTACCCTTTTCCCCACTTCGGCTGCTCTTATCTTCCCCCTTCTGGTAGACTTTGAGAGGAAAGGTGTTGGTGGACAGTCAATGCAGGCAGAAATGTTTTAAGGACCTACTTTAGTAGGTGGCACGATGAGTGCTGCACGCCACTAGTAGCATGTAATTTACAGGCCCTGAGAACAGGTAGTACCATATACTTGGAACTTACAGATAAATTCAAAGGGCCAATAAGGGGTATCCCAATTCTACCATGCTTAAGAGGGAGAGAACAAATATTTTACCATTGATTAGCAAGAGTATGCAGAACAAAATGGGTTCAGCATAGAAAGGCAACAATCTAGGGTGACACAACAGAGGGCGAGGTCCAACAGTAATGGAGAAGCATCAGGCATTAAAAATAAGGCTGGGAGAAGAAAACGAAGTCTAGCTGGGTTGGCTGGACTGACATCTGGTGATGAGGGAGCAGTTGAGGAACATATGTAAGCGTGGGAAAATGACAGCATGCAAAATGAGAAAGGCAAGCAAGCGGGGCAAAGTGCGCCAATTTAAAGGAAGACTGGGTAATAAAGTAGATGCTGCACTGCTGCAGTTGGAAGGTTTCACAGAGGACACATGTAAAAACGGTAATGGAGAGTATAAGGACATTAAAAGGAGGAATGAGGGTAGTGGAGGCAAACCAGAACTGAGAATTGTTCTGTTAGGTTGAAATACAATGAGAGGGAAGAGGCTAGATCTGAACCTGTTTCACAGAAACAGAGAAAGTACTCAAGCTGAAGCAGCTTTTTAAAGTTTTTATTACTGCTTGTGGAAGGAGAAGAGAAATACACCTCACTGTATTGATGGAATGGTGAAATATCTGGAAGCTTTATGATGGCAACAAATCCAGCAGTGATCGATGTGCCTAAGATGAGAGGTTCTGGAGGCTTAAGATGAAGAACTCAATTGTAAACGGGTCCACAAATTATCATTATTGATGGGTTGCTGGGGATGGGTCCAGTGCTCACTGTGAGGCAGCCCCTTAGCATCCTGGAGTGAACACAGTAACTGAAAGTATGCTCCCAGAAAGTAAGAACGTAATGGGACCAGGATGTAGGTTCCTAAACCAGCATACGAGATGTGAAGGTGCTCATTCCTGGACCAGGTGCAACAAACAGTTGCAATTCACGGCAGTCCTGAGCAGTGTTGCAGGATGGTCTAGCCCCTAAGAATAGCCTAGGCCCTGAACTTCATGGATGTCTGGGGAGGCCAAGAAATAACGGGGACCAGCAAAGAGTTATGGGGAAACTAAAGAGGAATAATGCCTATCAACCTCAGTTGGGATGAAGAAGCTGAAAAAATTACTGTGGGGCTTTGAGAACAAGTGGAGACACTGCCCTTTGACTTGCCCATGAGAAGGCACCACTCCAATGTCAGAGATCCTCCATCTCACTATTTTCGAATTTCAGTGGATATTCCAGGAGGCCCGCCGTAAATATTCCAATGTCAACAACTCTTTACACAAACTAGGCCTTAAATATGCAATGCTTTATCCTGCACGACTGCAAGTCGATGTCGATGGCCGTGCTTGAATCCGATGTGGCGGATTTCTTTAGACACCGCACTGTGAGCGGGTTTTTCTCTGGATGATCGACCCCAGACTGCTCTCGATCCCCGACACCTGCTCCCTAGGTTCACTCCGATTAAGCAGCCTACTGCCAACTCTACCAACGGACCACCGGACGGACTCCCACATTCGACTCCACAGATGCCTTCATTGTATTTACCATCTGATAATACTTCTATGTTGCATGCAATGTGTATTCACTGCAAATCTTGACCCATGTCAAAGATTATTCTTCAATATGTAGTCCACACCATATGTCGCGTTGCCTCCCTCCTGAGATGTTCACCGCTTCATTGCTTTTCCTTTTGGTGTTTATATTTAGTTGTCATTTTTACTGGAATTTACTGAATGCCATTGATTTCGATTTGGATAGGGGGTGGGAAATTGATGTTCTTGATATTTAGTTCTGCTTGTTTACTAATACCCGCACTATTAATGCCATATTGCACATTTTCCTCACACACATTATTATCTCACTCACTCCCAGATGCCTATATCTCACA
This sequence comes from Pleurodeles waltl, assembly GCF_031143425.1. Taxonomy (NCBI): domain Eukaryota; kingdom Metazoa; phylum Chordata; class Amphibia; order Caudata; family Salamandridae; genus Pleurodeles; species Pleurodeles waltl. The sequence continues at coordinate 477,314,208 of NC_090449.1, read as the reverse complement.
GTCAAAAGAGGGTGGAGGAGTTCGCTCTCCTCACTTGTAACACCAGTGGCCTTAACAGTCCCGTAAGGAGAAATAGATTATTTTCTATCTCACAAGGCCTGGGATCCAAACAGCCTTGCTTCAGGAAACCCATTTACCTCCTCGGGACTCCTAATCCTTTGCGTCAGCATGGGGCCCTCACAGCTACTTTGCCGTCTACAGCTCCTACTCAAGGGGGGTATGTAGCCTCATAAACAAAAGTGTCCCTTTTTCACCCAGTTCTAGCATAGTTGACCCAAATTGCTGGTATATACTCCTAACTGGAATTCTTGCAGAACACAGAGTTCTGAAAGTCAACTTTATGCTCCAAATCTAGACATGCCTGAGTACTTTCATGAAATACACACATGAGCCAGATCGAAGCAGACCTTATTATCATAGGAGGGGACTTCAGTATGACATTGAACCCTCAGGTTGACTCCACAAGCACATTAAAGCGTAGCAAGCCACCTGTATGGAAGGTTCTAAACCATGTTATTGACTCCTGTGCCCTCACTGACTTGCCCTCACTGACATCTGATGTACTCACTATCTCTCTTCATCGGATTACTCTTTTTATTCAGCACCCCACAATATTTGGACTTGACTGGATTATTGGATCCTCACCGCTAACGCCACACTCTGGACGATAGCTGCTGTGCACTTACTGCGTATGCTATTGAACCATTAGCTGGTACAATTCTTTTTACGCTTCCTGCTAGGGACCGATCTGGAACGGCACTGGCACTTTCCAAATGAGGCACTCCATGACGCTGTGTTTTGATCCGAGGTGCATGGCTCAATTGCAGAATACTTCACTCTCAACAGAGGCCCCGTCTCGACCCAATCTACTCTCTGGAAGGCCTATAAAGCCTAAATCAGAGGAATCTGCAAATCCAAACACACTGGTATGCTGCGTGACACGCTCCCAACTTACTAAAATTTAAACTGAGCTGAGGCACATGAACCAGGAATGCTCTCACCAGCATGGTGCCCCTTCCTCACAATGACGCTCAGCACTTCTGACGGATTTTCAAGAGCTAGCTGACAGGGAGATAGCTTATATGGGGAAGAACGCCACATAGGATGCTACAGGGAGTGGGAGCGACCCGGACGTACCCTGGCGAGACTTCTCCATCCCAATTATCTCAATAGTTATCTCACATCTCCCTCAGGAGACAACATTCCAGATACCCCAGGCTTCACTGCTGAACTACGTCATAATTATGTGCAACTATACTCCTTCCGAGCCCCAGATGTTAATGTGGAATTATCAAATTATCTTGATTAAATTGCACTGGTGTGGATCACAAACGCTCATTAACAATTCTTGAGTGAATCTATTACCTGAGAGGAGGTGAGGAAAGCTATTGACTCCATCGACGACTCCAATTTACCCGGCCTAGATAGGCTCACATGTGCCTTTTACTAGGTCTACAAAGGGCAATTGGGCCCATAGCTCCTTGTATTATATTCAGAATTTATGACTGCTGGCAAACTCCCACCTATGCTACTTGACGTGGTCCTCACACTTCTCCTAAAACTGGGAAAATACTGTGTTTCATATTGCCCCCTTTCTCTCCTAAATTTGGATAATAAAATTCTAGCCAAAGTCCTTACCACCAGGTTGTCCCTTTTAATGGAAAATATTATATTGCGTGCCCAAAAAGGTTTTGTTCCCCATAGGTCCACATTTCTTAATTTACAGATGTTGTTTTAATTTCTGCACAAAATAACCCCTGCAGTGACTGCCTTATTGGATGCTGAGAAGGCATTTGATTCCCTGGAGTGGCTCTCCATAAAAGCAAGACTCCTCAAATTGGGAATACCCTGAAATGTTATATTGCTATTCATGCCTCTCTATACTGACCCTATCGCCTGCATACTGGTAAACAGCTCTCTCTCAGACGCATTCCCTATACCCAGTGAACTCAACAGGGCTGCTCCCTCATCCCTCTTTTATTCATTATCACAATGGGCCTGCTAGTTAGACACTTCCGGGAAAAACATATTCCCAGTGGCCTCCAACTGACCCGTGGTCCTTTGTTAAATTCTCTATATGCCGATTATATTTTATTGTTCTTCTGGCAACCTATTGACAATCTATCCCCCTCCCTCCCCCAGATAAATTGGACCAAGTCTGAGTTCTTTCCTCTGTTGGACTGCACCCGGCCGGACACTCCTGGATTATCCCCTATCATTCTGTACTGAAACCACCAAATATCTAGGTAGTCGCCTGCATAGGGAAAAAGAGCAAGTCATCCGCCTCAACTCCGAACCCGTGGTCGATCAACTATCAGCACAGTTGGAATGATGGATGAAACTCCCCCGTCAATGGCGGCCGCTTAGCATTAATTAAGATAGTCATACTCCTCTGTTATCCTCATCTGTTTTTGAACATCCCTGTACCACTGACACAACGCTTCTTCCTCACACTCTGAGGTCTTCTTCTATGACTCATGTAGGCAGGGCGCACCCCTCGCAGCGCTGGGACATGCTCACAGTACCTTACAAGCACTGCAGCTCTGAAGTCCCAGACCCACAGCTATATTGCCTCACTGCCCAATACCAGTATGCCTACCAGTGGTATCATCCGGATGCACGGGCCCTCTATCTCAAGCCTGAGAGAGACCCTTTCGGAGACTTCCCATTGTTCTCCATCCTACCCAAAGGTATCCTCCCTAAACCCCAATGATATTCAAACATTGTCCACCACTTGCTGGGAGTGGTGTAAACTTAGATGCTTGCTGGGAGGTGAACTGCTCTAATCGCCTGCCTTACCATAACCGGATAACCCCTGGCTCCCTCTCACCTAAAAGAAATTAGTACCATGCACTCTACGTAGCCATGATTTCCATATTATAGAGGATCTATTCCCGGAGGGCCATGTCCTTTCACATGATGACCCTACGTACTTCAATAACACCTCATATATGGACCACTTTGTGCTTCAGCAACTTCAAAGTGCTTTGCAAGCTCTTTTGCCATCATACCCTGATGGCTTCCTACCACTGACATTGATTGCCACAGACGCAGACAGGGGAAACCCGATTTCCCACTGTATTTTGCTAGTCTGGCCATGAAACCCTGCCCACTACCTTAGTTGCATTACTGGGCTATACCTTTGACATTCCCTGGTCGGTATGCCGATTCACACCCATTGCATTACTACTTGCAAAGCGAGAACTTCACTACACTGGGGAAATAGTCATCACCCCTCTAAACAGGCGTATTTGAGGAGCATAACACAGTGTGACCAGATTGACACAGACAACACACAGCTAGAGCCACTCATTTCCAGACCTAAAGACATCTGGATCCCCTTACATGCTTATCTGCTCACCGTGGAGGGGGAAGACTAGGACTGATATGCATTCTCCTTTCCCCCATCCCCACACCCACTATATGCCCCCACCTGCTCTCCTTGGCACATTGCTAAATTAGCCATACTGAGCGAGAGAACACCCCCTGTGCTCGCCTTACCCCTCTCACTCTGTGCAAGACCCACTATTGTTGAGACCACTATAATGCACTCTTCCCACTGCCTAAAAAACATTGGGGGTCATTCTGAGTCTGCCGCCCGCCAGACTTCCCCCCTCCAAAATACCGCTCTGCGGTCGAAAGACCGCTGAGGGTATTTTGGCTTTTGCACTGGGCTGGCGGGCGACCGCCAAAAGGCTGCCCGCCAGCCCAGTGCAAAAAACCCTTCCCACGAGGACGCCGGCTCAGAATTGAGCCGGCGGAGTGGGAAGGTGCGACGGGTGCAGTTGCACCCGTCGCGAATTTCAGTGTCTGCAAAGCAGACACTGAAATTCTTTTTGGGGCCCTCTTACGGGGGCCCCTGCAGTGCCCATGCCATTGGCATGGGCACTGCAGCGGCCCCCAGGGGCCCCGCGACACCCCATACCGCCATCCTGTTCCTGGCAGGAGAACCGTCAGGAACAGGATGGCGGTATGGGGTGTCAGAATCCCCATGGCGGCGCAGCAAGCTGCGCCGCCATGGAGGATTCAATAGGGCAGCGGAAAACCGGCGGGAGACCGCCGGTTTTCCCTTTCTGACCGTGGCCAAACCGCCGCGGTCAGAATGCCCTGCGGGGCACCGCCAGCCTGTTGGCGGTGCTCCCGCCGACCCTGGCCCCGGCGGTCCGTGACCGCCGGGGTCAGAATCACCCCCATTGTCTCTTGATCGTTAATTATAAGAGCAATGTCTTGTGTGATGTGGATATCTGTGCTTGAAAGGGAAAAATTAAAGTGCAGGTACTCTGTGCCAGAGTACTTGCTTGTTTCTGAGAAGTGCCGGTACTCTCCAATTAAAAGTATTACGTTTATCTTGAGATGGGCCGGTACCTCCCTCTCAAAATAAAAAAGTGCTGGTACTCAGTACGGGAAAGTACTGGCCCATTTAAAGCACTGGTGGATATCATCGATATAACCAGTCAATGTACCTTGAGCAATGACTAAGGATGATGTTTCACAACTGTTTTTTTGTTGATGATCTTAATTAATACACCTAGATCATAACTGGATATTATGGCCAGAGATAAACCTTGTGAATTTAGCACATGATCACAATATGTTTGTAGACGTGAATCTTCAATATATACAGCATATCGACGTTTAAATTATCAATGCAATACAGTTGTTTCTGTTTTTTCCCTATATGGGTACTTGTTTGATTAGACATAGGTATCGTGCTCGCTTACATTGGGGATGTGTAACTTTTGCCTATATTTCTGTCGGTTTAGGTGCAATACCTAACATTTAAGGAGAATGTACCTTAATTAACATTGTTGTGTTTAAAATTGCAAACGGTCAATAATTATGTTGTATGATTTTTTTTGTTGCATTGCATCATTTGTTTTTAATTTATTGTATATGGATAATGTTTTTTTGGGATTGTTTTATTTTTACATTGACTTCTTTAAATCATGAAGTAGTGCTGGGACAATGTTGCCTTCTTTAGGATCCTTAAGGCGGGTTCTTGTTGATGTGACAACAACAACGTGAGTAAGGCTAGTAGGCATTTAACATCTCGATAATGATGGTTTTGGCTAATTAAGAGTGTGCACATAGCTCCTTGACGGAGCTTAATTGCCTGTCGTTTTTGCAGGATAGAGGCCATGTGAAGCGATTTCTGTTAGGTTCACCACTATGGTTTCTTCCATGGGTTTGTGAATGCATTTAACGTCATTATTGCCCAATACAGACACGTGCACAGTAACGTGCCCATTTACATCCTGTCCTCTTTATTTTCCCCTCTCAAGAACGGTGCATATTTGCAGCAGCGGAGAGGGAGCCATTGATACTTTGTATGGGGCAGGGTAAACAACTTTGTTGCCTGAAGACGCTTTGTTGATTTATCTGAAACCTCGACTCACATTGGTGATTAGTGTATCGCTTTGTCTTGTTTAAGAGCTGAGTAACTGACGCACCAACGTGGGACTATTTTTCGAGTGAACCAGATTAATTCAGGGGATTTTGGTAAGTAAATCCATGCTCGTATAATTTATTCATTATTGTTGGCATGTATACACAATATTTTATGTGTTCTTGTCTATAGAATTGACTACAATTGGTGCACATAGCCCGTTTTCCAGTCTGATATATTCAGCATTGACAGGATATTTTATCCCCCAGATGAGAAGCCGACTGGCCTTTATTTTGATAATTCTGTGATTGATCCTATGCTGGAGGTCACATGTCTCCATGTGAGTGTTTTTGTGCCCTATTGGGAAGGATTTTGCAATGTTTCACACACATTTTTAATAGATCCATTTTTTATCAAATCATAAAATCATTTTTTGTTTGCTCCCCTTTTTAGATCGAGCATGCAAGCGCTCTGACCTGCTGTAATCTATCTGTGGGCTTTTAACCATGCCCACCGCATGCCCATCGTTATCACTCGTTCGTGGACTTGGCTTTCAAAAATAATTTTTAGTCATTGGTAAATGCTTTACATTTGTCAATTCTTGGGATGGTTTGGTTACCGCCTTGGACACCGACCCTGTTATATGGATAACTGCACTTTTGCCGATAAGTGTGACTGCAAGCAAACTTCTTTTTCTTTTTGTGTCTCTCCTTCGTGCTCATGGTGCTTCAAATCGGTTGGCATATGTCAACCGTTTTATTTTTCATTTTCTATTTATGTGGCAAGAAAAATCCAGTTAGGATTTTACAACATAAACAGATCTAACTTGAGAAAATGCGAGATCCATTGCATTGCAAAGGCTTGTTTCACTATATTGTCCTGATGAAGACCTGGGTTCAAAGGTCCTAACTGGCCTGCTTTCCTTTCTTTCGGGTTGAAACGTTGCCACTGCCCTGCTTTTATAGCCTGGATTGGGTACATTATTCACAGGGAGGCAAGATTGACTCAAGCAATTACTTCTGGAAAATGGAACTGATTTAAATATTTGATTGGATATAAGGAGAGGCTTTGCTTCAAATGAAGATAGATTATCCTATTTTTTATTTTCCCTTTTCAATCTTTACACATGCACTTCTGTTGAGCACTTTGCTGTATTTAATGTAGCACCTGTTTAGATGTAAATAATGTTCATATATGAATGTTTTTCAGTACAATTTGTATGCCTTGCATCTATTTTGTATTTCTTTTTGTGATGTGTTTTTGTGTTTACTTCTCCCTTCTAAGAAACGTGATTTATATATCTCTTGTGGATTGGTAAAGTTGGATGGTGTGAGGATAAGTTAATTGAGTTAACCTATCAATAATGTCCATTTGGGCCATTTGTGTTGTATGTTTCAAGCGCTACATACGTCTGGTCAAAGGAATACATTATTTGAAAAGGAAGCTAGTGATAATATGAGCAAGAACTGCTGAAGACTAGAGCAAATAGAACTGTGGACAATAATGGTGGGCTAATGATGACTGGCTGACTTAAGGAGCCTATAACTGGAGCATTTTGCCCTGAATATGATTGTTGCACACTACACTTTTGTGCTCCCAATGTAAGGCACACAATTTGCACCTTTGGGCTGCCTTTGGGTAGCAGAAAAATATCTTGGCTGTTTATGGTTGGCTGAGCAGGTGCTGCATATGGGTTGCAAGGGGATATGTGAAATGGTTAGAGTCAATTAGCAGCCAGGAGCTACAAAGGCACTAAAATGTAGTTTGCCTAGCCAGTCAAAGGTGAGGGAAAAAGCTATAACCTGAACCAGTTTGGACATTTCTAGTGTGTACGCATGAACACTCTTAGGTAAGCTACGAAAGTGAAGAACCCATTGCTTCCAAGAGTTCTGTGAGGTACCAGCCCAGGGACAGCTGGTGAACATTGTTCCCATACATCCCTTCTAGCGGGTGTAGGACAAGAGGTTGTTCCATGCTGCTGAGATCAGTAAGACCAATAGTGTACACAGCACATACTTAAAGCTGAGTCCTGAGTAGTGGGATCGTACAACTCCATTCCACTTGATTTTTCACCTGCAGAAGGTGATTTTGTTGACTGTGTTACATAGGGCTACCCTACATCTGGTGAACAAAGTAGCTGTGAAGTGTATGTGCTAAGGTTTGGTAGGTGTTTCAGCCTTGTGGCCTGTGGCTTTCTGTGTAGCAGTGAATGGGGGGCTGTGTCTGTGCCTATCTTTAACTGATAGAAGCAACAATTTTAAGAAGAGTGGCATTTCATATTGTTTTTTTTCACAAAGGCCTATGGCATGGTGTTCAGTTGAGGGAGGAGTGTAGGTGGTCAATTGTAAGTAAACAAGGGAGAGGCATGGGTTTGGTTTATAATTGCACACCAACAATTTAGTCACCATGAGATGTTCATTTCTATGTGAACCTAGCAGCCTTTTTTTCTATGCCCTTATTTGTTTGCCATGCTTTGCCAAAAGTAATGCGATTTTTGCAACACTCAAGGTTGTACATCTGTTTCTATGCTGGATCTAAGGCCAGTTTATCATCAGGTAGTGTTGCATAATGGGCTGCAACCCTTAGAGATATCTGCCACACGAGATGCTGCTCATCACTTCAAATGCATGCTGTCTAGTCTTGTATTAGAGTCTGCCATTTTCCAAGGTTTGAAGTACACTCTGTCCTTGTGTTGTTGAATTCTATTCTATAACCAGCCCGCACTCCCTCGCGAATGGCATTGGACTGTTGGAGTCGACTTCGTCAAGACGTTGTGATAGCCCCAGTTGGAGCTATTGTGTTTGTAAGCACTTTACTAAGATTTAATCTTTGAAAATTTGTATCTTTACTTGTGTGTGTGGATTTTTGTTGTTTTGGTTTTGTTTTACTCAGATAAATATTGGCTATTTTTCTGAACTGGCGTGGAGTACTTTCTTGGTGTTTTCACTGTTTTACTCTGTGTGTGTGTACAAATACTTTACACATTGCTGTAGGAAAGTACCATCTTGCCTGGCATGTTACCCCCATTTTTCACTGTATATATGTTGTTTTAGTTGTATGTGTCACTGGGACCCTGGTAACCCAGGGCCCCAGTGCTCATAAGTGTGCCTGAATGTGTTACCTGTGTAGTGACTAACTGTCTCACTGAGGCTCTGCTAATCAGAACCTCAGTGGTTATGCTCTCTCATTTCTTTCCAAATTGTCACTAACAGGCTAGTGACCATTTTTACCAATTTACATTGGCTTACTGGAACACCCTTATAATGCCCTAGTATATGGTACTGAGGTACCCAGGGTATTGGGGTTCCAGGAGATCCCTATGGGCTGCAGCATTTATTTTGCCACCCATAGGGAGCTCTGACAATTCTTACACAGGCCTGCCACTGCAGCCTGAGTGAAATAACGTCCACGTTATTTCACACCATTTTACACTGCACTTAAGTAACTTATAAGTCACCTATATGTCTAACCTTTACCTGGTAAAGGTTAGGTGCAAAGTTACTTAGTGTGAGGGCACCCTGGCACTAGCCAAGGTGCCCCCACATTGTTCAGAGCCAATTCCCTGAACTTTGTGAGTGCGGGGACACCATTACACGCGTGCACTACATATAGGTCACTACCTATATGTAGCTTCACAATGGTAACTCCGAATATGGCCATGTAACATGTCTATGATCATTGAATTGCCCCCTCTATGCCATCCTGGCATAGTTGGCACAATCCCATGATCCCAGTGGTCTGTAGCACAGACCCTGGTACTGCCAAACTGCCCTTCCTGGGGTTTCACTGCAGCTGCTGCTGCTGCCAACCCCTCAGACAGGCATCTGCCCTCCTGGGGTCCAGCCAGGCCTGGCCCAGGATGACAGAACAAAGAACTTCCTCTGAGAGAGGGTGTGACACCCTCTCCCTTTGGAAAATGGTGTGAAGGCAGGGGAGGAGTAGCCTCCCCCAGCCTCTGGAAATGCTTTGTTGGGCACAGATGTGCCCAATTCTGCATAAGCCAGTCTACACCGGTTCAGGGGACCCCTTAGCCCTGCTCTGGCGCGAAACTGGACAAAGGAAAGGGGAGTGACCACTCCCCTGACCTGCACCTCCCCTGGGAGGTGTCCAGAGCTCCTCCAGTGTGCTCCAGACCTCTGCCATCTTGGAAACAGAGGTGCTGCTGGCACACTGGACTGCTCTGAGTGGCCAGTGCCACCAGGTGACGTCGGAGACTCCTTCTGATAGGCTCCTTCTGGTCCCTCCTGGGCCTCAGCAGCGTCCAAAAACGCTAACCACACGATTTGCAGCTAGCAAGGCTTGTTGGCATTCTTTCGGCGGGAAAACACTTCTGCACGACTCTCCACGGCAAGAGTGATCCGTCCACCAAAGGGGAAGTCTCTAGCCCTTTTCGTTCCTGCAGAAACCTCAGCTTCTTCTGTCCAGTAGAAGCTTCTTTGCACCCGCAGCTGGCATTTCCTGGGCATTTGCCCATCTCCGACTTGCTTGTGACTTTTGGACTTGGTCCCCTTGTTCCACAGGTACCCTAGATTGGAAATCCACAGTTGTTGCATTGTTGGTTTGTGTCTTTCCTGCATTATTCCTCTAACACGACTTCTTTGTCCTTAGAGGAACTTTAGTGCACTTTGCACTCACTTTTCAGGGTCTTGGGGAGGGTTATTTTTCTAACTCTCACTATTTTCTAATAGTCCCAGCGACCCTCTACAAGGTCACATAGGTTTGGGGTCCATTCGTGGTTCGCATTCCACTTTTGGAGTATATGGTTTGTGTTGCCCCTATCCCTATGTTTCCCCATTGCATCCTATTGTAACTATACATTGTTTGCACTGTTTTCTAAGACTATACTGCATATTTTTGCTATTGTGTATATATATCTTGTGTATATTTCCTATCCTCTCACTGAGGGTACACTCTAAGATACTTTGGCATATTGTCATAAAAATAAAGTACCTTTATTTTTAGTATAACTGTGTATTGTGTTTTCTTATGATATTGTGCATATGACACTAAGTGGTACTGTAGTAGCTTCACACGTCTCCTAGTTCAGCCTAAGCTGCTCTGCTAAGCTACCATTATCTATCAGCCTAAGCTGCTAGACACCCTATACACTAATAAGGGATAACTGGGCCTGGTGCAAGGTGCAAGTACCCCTTGGTACTCACTACAAGCCAGTCCAGCCTCCTACATTGGTTGTGCAGCGGTGGGATAAGTGCTTTGAGACTACTTACCACTCTTGTCATTGTACTTTTCATAAGAGAAAAATATACAAAACAAGGTCAGTGTATATACACATAGCCAAAAAGTTTTGCATTTCCTCTTTTTACTCTTTTCTAAGTGCTGAAAAGTACTTCTAACTTTCTAAAAAGTTCTAAAAAGTTTTAAAAGTTTTTTTCTCTGTCTTTCTAAAAGCTCTGACAAACTTTTTATCTTTTACTATCACTTTAACTCTCTCTAAAAAATGTTTGGCACAGGCCAAAATGTTGATCTGTCCAAACTTGCATATGATCACCTTAGCTGGAAAGGAGCAAGGAATCTCTGCATAGAGAGAGGTTTGAGTGTAGGGAAGAATCCTTCCTTAGAACTGTTAATTAACATGCTTAGAGTACAGGATAAGGCCTTAAGTGCCCAATCTGTTGAAAAAGTAGCTAATGGTTCTCAATCAGATCCAGGGACTCCCCCAGGAAAAGATTCAGGAAAGAAACTTCCTAGCCTGCCCATTACTAGACAGTCTAGCATAGTTGGTAATGATGATGAGCCACACCATATAAATAGTGTTGTCTCACATCATAGCAAAAGCATTTATTCTCACCATACTGGTAGTGATGTTTCTGTTAGCCAAGCTGTTAGGGTGGCTTCTGTAAGGGACAGGTCTCCTTCTGTCCATTCTCACCATACTTCTGTTTCAAAGCATGTCCCTCCCACCCACCCTGATGACAGATTGTTAGAAAGGGAGCTCAATAGATTGAGAGTGGAACAAACCAGACTGAAGCTCAAGAAGCAACAGCTGGATTTGGATAGACAGACTTTAGAAGTAGAGAAGGAGAGACAGAAACTGGGTTTAGAAACCCATGGTGGCAGCAGCAGTATTCCCCATAGTCATCCTGCAAAAGAGCATGATTCCAGGAATCTGCACAAGATAGTTCCCCCTTACAAGGAGGGGGATGACATTAACAAGTGGTTTGCTGCACTTGAGAGGGCCTGTGTTGTACAGGATGTCCCTCAAAGGCAGTGGGCTGCTATCCTATGGCTATCATTTAGTGGAAAAGGTAGGGATAGGCTCCTTACTGTGAAAGAAAATGATGCTAATAATTTCCAAGTTCTTAAGAATGCACTCCTGGATGGTTATGGCTTAACCACTGAACAGTACAGGATAACGTTCAGAGAGACCAAAAAGGAGTCTTCACAAGACTGAGTTGATTTCATTGACCATTCAGTGAAGGCCTTGGAGGGGTGGTTACATGGCAGTAAAGTTACTGATTATGACAACCTGTATAACTTGATCCTGAGAGAGCATATTCTTAATAATTGTGTGTCTGATTTGTTGCACCAGTACTTGGTGGACTCTGATCTGACCTCTCCCCAAGAATTGGGAAAGAAGGCAGACAAATGGGTCAGAACAAGAGTGAACAGAAAAGTTCATACAGGGGGTGACAAAGATGGCAACAAAAAGAAGGATGGTAAGTCTTCTGACAAGGGTGGGGACAAATCTAAAAATGAGTCTTCATCAGGCCCACAAAAACACTCCGGTGGGGGTGGTGGGCCCAAATCCTCTTTTAATCAGAACAAGGAAAAGAAACCATGGTGCTATTTATGTAAAATAAAAGGCCATTGGACAACAGATCCCAGTTGTCCAAAGAAAAGCACCAATGCTCCTACCACTACAACCCCTACTGCTACCCCTAGTGTCCCTACTAATAGCAGTGGTGGTGGGAGCAAACCTACTAATAGCCAATCCAAGGTAGTAGCTGGGCTCACTATTGGTAACTTAGTTGGGGTTGGCCTTGTTAGGGAGGCCACAGAGGCTGTGTTAGTCTCTGAGGGGGCTATTGATTTAGCCACCTTAGTTGCTTGTCCCCTTAATATGGATAAGTACAAGCAGCTACTCCTAATAAATGGTGTTGAGGTTCAGGCCTACAGGGACACTGGTGCCAGTGTGACTATGGTCATAGAGAAACTGGTCCACCCTGAACAACACCTACTTGGTCACCAGTACCAAGTAACCGATGCTCACAACAACACACTTAGCCACCCCATGGCTGTTGTTAATCTCAACTGGGGGGGGGTTACTGGTCCAAAGAAAGTTGTGGTAGCCACAGATTTACCTGTAGACTGTCTACTAGGGAATGATTTGGAGACATCAGCTTGGTCAGATGTGGAGTTGGAGGCCCATGCAGCAATGCTGGGCATCCCAGGGCATATTTTTGCTTTGACAAGGGCTCAGGCCAAAAAGCAAAAAGGACAGGGAAGCTTGGATCCTGGAACAATGAACCAAGTGCTCCCTAAAGCTAGGGCTAGTAGAAGCAAACCACTTCCTACTATCCCTCCCTCTACAGTGGATTCAACTTCTGAGGAAGAAGAATTCCCTCCCTGTGCAGAACCTACACCAGAGGAGCTGGACGCAGACACTGCTGAGCTTTTGGGTGAAGGGGGGCCTGCCAGAGAGGAGCTGAGTGTGGCACAGCAAACCTGTCCCACATTGGAGGGTCTCAGACAGCAAGCTGTCAAACAGGCTAATGGGGATGTCAGTGACTCTCCCAGAGTTTACTGGGAGGACAACCTCTTGTACACTGAGCATAGGGATCCTAAACCTGGAGCTGCCAGGAGATTAGTGATTCCTCAGGAGTACAGAAAGTTCCTCCTAACCCTGGCACATGACATTCCCCTAGCTGGGCACCTGGGTCAAATGAAAACTTGGGACAGACTGGTTCCATTGCTTCATTGGCCTAGGATGTCTGAGGACACAAAGGAATTTTGTAAGTCCTGTGAAACCTGTCAAGCCAGTGGCAAGACAGGTGGCACCCCAAAGGCACCCCTTATTCCACTGCCTGTGGTTGGGGTTCCCTTTGAAAGGGTAGGGGTTGACATAGTTGGCCCCCTTGACCCTCCTACTGCTTCAGGCAATAGGTTTATCTTGGTGGTAGTGGACCATGCCACAAGATATCCTGAAGCTATTCCTTTAAGGACCACTACAGCACCTGCAGTGGCAAAGGCCCTCCTGGGAATATTTTCCAGGGTGGGCTTCCCAAAGGAAGTGGTATCAGACAGGGGAAGCAATTTCATGTCTGCATACTTAAAGGCCATGTGGAAGGAGTGTGGTGTAACGTACAAGTTCACAACACCCTATCATCCACAAACAAATGGACTGGTGGAGAGATTTAATAAAACTCTCAAAGGCATGATTATGGGTCTCCCTGAAAAACTCCGCAGGAGATGGGATATCCTTCTACCATGCCTCCTTTTTGACTACAGGGAGGTACCCCAGAAAGGAGTGGGCTTCAGCCCCTTTGAACTTCTTTTTGGACACCCTGTTAGGGGTCCACTCACACTTGTAAAGGAGGGTTGGGAACAACCTTTAAAAGCTCCTAAGCAGGATATTGTGGATTATGTACTTGGCCTCAGATCAAGGATGGCTGAGTACATGAAAAAGGCCAGTAAAAACCTTCAGGCCAGCCAAGAGCTCCAGAAGCAATGGCATGATCAGAAGGCTGTTTTGGTTCAGTACCAACCAGGGCAGAAAGTGTGGGTCTTGGAGCCTGTGGCCCCAAGAGCACTCCAAGATAAATGGAGTGGTCCCCACACAATTGTTGAAAAGAAGGGAGAAGTCACCTATTTAGTTGACTTAGGCACTGCCAGGAGTCCCCTTAGGGTGCTCCATGTCAACCGCCTGAAACCCTACTATGACAGGGCTGATCTCACCCTGCTCATGGCAACTGATGAGGGACAGGAAGAAGACAGTGATCCTCTACCTGATCTCTTCTCTTCCACAGAACAAGATGCTCTTGTGGAAGGTGTAGTTTTGGCTGATTGTCTTACTGCTGAGCAGAAAGATAATTGCATAAATCTCCTAGATCAATTCTCTGAACTCTTCTCTACTGTGCCAGGTACCACTTCTTGGTGTGAGCACACTATAGATACTGGAGACAGCTTGCCTGTCAAAAGTAAGATCTATAGGCAGCCTGACCATGTCAGGGACTGCATAAAGCAAGAGGTCCAGAAAATGTTAGAACTAGGAGTGGTTGAGCACTCTGACAGTCCATGGGCTTCTCCTGTGGTACTGGTACCAAAACCCCATTCCAAAGATGGAAAGAAGGAAATGCGGTTTTGTGTAGACTATAGAGGTCTCAACTTGGTAACCAAAACTGATGCTCACCCTATACCCAGAGCAGATGAGCTCATAGATACACTGGCATCTGCCAAGTATCTAAGCACTTTTGATTTGACTGCAGGGTATTGGCAGATCAAATTGTCAGAAGATGCTAAACCTAAGACTGCATTTTCTACCATTGGAGGACATTACCAGTTTACTGTAATGCCTTTTGGTTTGAAAAATGCACCTGCCACTTTTCAGAGGTTGGTGAACACAGTCCTGCAAGGGCTGGAAGCTTTCAGTGCAGCATATTTGGACGATATAGCTGTCTTTAGCTCCAGCTGGGATGATCACCTGGTCCACCTATGGAAAGTTTTGGAGGCCCTGCAAAAGGCAGGCCTCACTATCAAGGCTTCAAAGTGCCAGATAGGGCAGGGTAAGGTGGTTTATCTGGGACACCTTGTTGGTGGGGAACAGATTGCACCACTTCAGGGGAAAATCCAAACAATTATTGATTGGGTTCCCCCTACCACTCAGACCCAGGTGAGAGCCTTCCTAGGCCTCACTGGGTATTACAGGAGGTTCATTAAGAACTATGGCTCCATTGCAGCCCCTCTTAATGACCTCACATCCAAGAAAATGCCTAAAAAGGTATTATGGACAGCAAACTGTCAGAAAGCTTTTGAGGAGCTGAAGCAGGCCATGTGCTCTGCACCTGTCCTGAAAAGCCCTTGTTACTCTAAAAAATTCTATGTCCAAACTGATGCATCTGAATTAGGAGTAGGGGCAGTCCTATCACAACTTAATTCTGAGGGCCAGGATCAACCTGTTGCTTTTATTAGTAGAAGGTTGACCCCTAGAGAAAAGCGTTGGTCTGCCATTGAGAGGGAGGCCTTTGCTGTGGTCTGGACTCTGAAGAAGTTGAGGCCATACCTGTTTGGCACTCACTTCATTGTTCAGACAGACCACAAACCTCTACTTTGGCTAAAACAAATGAAAGGTGAAAATCCTAAATTGTTGAGGTGGTCCATATCCCTACAGGGAATGGACTATACAGTGGAACATAGACCTGGGAGTAGCCACTCCAATGCAGATGGACTCTCCAGATATTTCCACTTAGACAATGAAGACTCATCAGGTCATGGCTAGTCTTATTGTCCTTCGTTTGGGGGGGGGTTGTGTAGGAAAGTACCATCTTGCCTGGCATGTTACCCCCATTTTTCACTGTATATATGTTGTTTTAGTTGTATGTGTCACTGGGACCCTGGTAACCCAGGGCCCCAGTGCTCATAAGTGTGCCTGAATGTGTTACCTGTGTAGTGACTAACTGTCTCACTGAGGCTCTGCTAATCAGAACCTTAGTGGTTATGCTCTCTCATTTCTTTCCAAATTGTCACTAACAGGCTAGTGACCATTTTTACCAATTTACATTGGCTTACTGGAACACCCTTATAATGCCCTAGTATATGGTACTGAGGTACCCAGGGTATTGGGGTTCCAGGAGATCCCTATGGGCTGCAGCATTTCTTTTGCCACCCATAGGGAGCTCTGACAATTCTTACACAGGCCTGCCACTGCAGCCTGAGTGAAATAACGTCCACGTTATTTCACAGCAATTTTACACTGCACTTAAGTAACTTATAAGTCACCTATATGTCTAACCTTTACCTGGTAAAGGTTAGGTGCAAAGTTACTTAGTGTGAGGGCACCCTGGCACTAGCCAAGGTGCCCCCACATTGTTCAGAGCCAATTCCCTGAACTTTGTGAGTGCGGGGACACCATTACACGCGTGCACTTCATATAGGTCACTACCTATATGTAGCTTCACAATGGTAACTCCGAATATGGCCATGTAACATGTCTATGATCATGGAATTGCCCCCTCTATGCCATCGTGGCATAGTTGGCACAATCCCATGATCCCAGTGGTCTGTAGCACAGACCCTGGTACTGCCAAACTGCCCTTCCTGGGGTTTCACTGCAGCTGCTGCTGCTGCCAACCCCTCAGACAGGCATCTGCCCTCCTGGTGTCCAGCCAGGCCTGGCCCAGGATGGCAGAACAAAGAACTTCCTCTGAGAGAGGGTGTGACACCCTCTCCCTTTGGAAAATGGTGTGAAGGCAGGGGAGGAGTAGCCTCCACCAGCCTCTGGAAATGCTTTGTTGGGCACAGATGTGCCCAATTCTGCATAAGCCAGTCTACACCGGTTCAGGGGACCCCTTAGCCCTGCTCTGGCGCGAAACTGGACAAAGGAAAGGGGAGTGACCACTCCCCTGACCTGCACCTCCCCTGGGAGGTGTCCAGAGCTCCTCCAGTGTGCTCCAGACCTCTGCCATCTTGGAAAGAGAGGTGCTGCTGGCACACTGGACTGCTCTGAGTGGCCAGTGCCACCAGGTGACGTCAGAGACTCCTTCTGATAGGCTCCTTCAGGTGTTAGTAGCCTATCCTCTCTCCTAGGTAGCCAAACCCTCTTTTCTGGCTATTTAGGGTCTCTGTCTCTGGGGAAACTTTAGATAACGAATGCAAGAGCTCATCCGAGTTCCTCTGCATCTCTCTCTTCACCTTCTGATAAGGAATCGACTGCTGACCGCGCTGGAAGCCTGCAAACCTGCAACATAGTAGCAAAGACGACTACTGCAACTCTGTAACGCTGATCCTGCCGCCTTCTCGACTGTTTTCCTGCTTGTGCATGCTGTGGGGGTAGTCTGCCTCCTCTCTGCACCAGAAGCTCCGAAGAAATCTCCTGTGGGTCGACAGAATTTTCCCCCTGCAACCGCAGGCACCAAAAAGCTGCATTACCGGTCCCTTGGGTCTCCTCTCAGCACGACGAGCGAGGTCCCTCGAATCCAGCGACTCTGTCCAAGTGACCCCCACAGTCCAGTGACTCTTCAGTCCAAGTTTGGTGGAGGTAAGTCCTTGCCTCACCTCGCTGGGCTGCATTGCTTGGAACCGCGACTTTTGCAGCTACTCCGGCCCCTGTGCACTTCCGGCGGAAATCCTTTGTGCACAGCCAAGCCTGGGTCCACGGCACTTTAACCTGCATTGCACGACTTTCTAAGTTGGTCTCCGGCGACGTGGGACTCCTTTGTGCAACTTCGGCGAGCACCATTTCACGCATCCTCGTAGTGCCTGTTTCTGGCACTTCTCCGGGTGCTACCGGCTTCAGAGAGGGCTCCTTGTCTTGCTCGACATCCCCTCTCTCGGCTGGTCCAATTTGCGACCTCCTGGTCCCTCCTGGGCCTCAGCAGTGTCCAAAAACACTAACCGCGCGATATGCAGCTAGCAAGGCTTGTTGGCATTCTTTCAGCGGGAAAACACTTCTGCACGACTCTCCACGGCGAGAGGGATCCATCCACCAAAGGGGAAGTCTCTAGCCCTTTTCGTTCCTGTAGAAACCTCAGCTTCTTCTGTCCAGTAGAAGCTTCTTTGCACCCGCAGCTGGCATTTCCTGGGCATTTGCCCATCTCCGACTTGCTTGTGACTTTTGGACTTGGTCCCCTTGTTCCACAGGTACCCTAGATTGGAAATCCACAGTTGTTGCATTGTTGGTTTGTGTCTTTCCTGCATTATTCCTCTAACACGACTTCTTTGTCCTTAGGGGAACTTTAGTGCACTTTGCACTCACTTTTCAGGGTCTTGGGGAGGGTTATTTTTCTAACTCTCACTATTTTCTAATAGTCCCAGCGACCCTCTACAAGGTCACATAGGTTTGGGGTCCATTCGTGGTTCGCATTCCACTTTTGGAGTATATGGTTTGTGTTGCCCCTATCCCTATGTTTCCCCATTGCATCCTATTGTAACTATACATTGTTTGCACTGTTTTCTAAGACTATACTGCATATTTTTGCTATTGTGTATATATATCTTGTGTATATTTCCTATCCTCTCACTGAGGGTACACTCTAAGATACTTTGGCATATTGTCATAAAAATAAAGTACCTTTATTTTTAGTATAACTGTGTATTGTTTTTTCTTATGATATTGTGCATATGACACTAAGTGGGACTGTAGTAGCTTCACACGTCTCCTAGTTCAGCCTAAGCTGCTCTGCTAAGCTACCATTATCTATCAGCCTAAGCTGCTAGACACCCTATACACTAATAAGGGATAACTGGGCCTGGTGCAAGGTGCAAGTACCCCTTGGTACTCACTACAAGCCAGTCCAGCCTCCTACAATTGCCTCTTAGCTAAGCCAACCTGCTCGTGCGAAGCTACCAAGGGGGTCAGTAGTGGTTATCTTAGCCCTGTGACTCCCTTTCCCTGACTAGAGTGAGGATCCCTACACAGGGTGTAAGCTACTGCCAACTAGAGACCCCATTTCTAACATTGGTGATGAGCAGTGAGGATAGGACTTGTATTTGTGCTTGACATAGAGTGATTAATGTACACTAATTCCATATCACAGACAATTAGGCAACCACATGCTTTCTTTTTTCTTTTTGGCCTTCTTTTTCTTTGCCTTCTGGAAGTTTTGGGCAACTTCTGAGTTTCATCCACAATCATGTCCCAGACTGGTGAGCCATCAGCAGTTATTGAAGATTTGGTGTTTGAGCAGGAGAGGTTGATGACCTATACAGTGCCTCAGGTCAAAATGTTCTGCAAGGAGTTCAGGTGTCCATTTAAAGACCTCACTAGAAAGGAGGAGTTGATGATGGTGCTGAGGGCCTGGTTGGCAGCCAGGATGGCTGGTGAGCATGCAGAGGAGGACAGTGTGAATCTAGAGAAAGAGTGCCTGCTTGTGGATTTTGTAGCACAACAGGATCTGCTGGGGAGAAAGGCACCCTCCAGGGTAGGCAGCGCTGTTACTTCAAATGGCCTGACCTCAGAGGAGCTGGAGGATGGGCAGGAAGGTAGAAACCACACTTTGGAGCTTGAAAGGCTCAGGCTGGAAATAGAAGTAAAGAAACTGGCTATGAAAAAAGGGAAAATTATCTTGGCTCATGAGCTGAGCTTGAAGGAGTTGGACTTGAAAGGTAAGGGCAGCACAGATGGTGGCAGCATTTCATCAGTGCAGTCTGAGAGTAGGGTGCACCTACCCAAGAATCTACAGAAAAAGTACACTAAGGAGGATGACATACACAAGTGGCTTCAGGGCTCTCCACATGCACTGTATTCCTGATAAAGATTGGGAGGCGTGTCTATGGAACTACTTCACAGTGGAAGGGAGGGACATCTTGTTGGCACTAGGTGCAGCTAGCGAGCTCAACTATACTACCATGAAGGGTGCCCTTATCACTAGATATGGCCTAATGCCAGATTTGTACAGAAGGACATTTAGGGAGAGTAGGAAACTTGATTCCCACCCCTGGTTTGAGTGTGTGGATTTCTTTTGAAGAGCACTGGATGGTTGGGTGAAGGGCAGTGCGGTAATAGATTATCAGGGGCTGTACAATTTGTGTGTATGGGAGCACTTGTCTAGTCTATGTTTTCCAGAGATGTGCCAGCACTTGATTGACAGCAGGCTTACTGACTCCAGGAAGCTTGCTCAGGGGGTGAACCGCTGGATGAGTACCAGGGTCCACAAGAAGTTGTGTGCGGGAGACTCAGCCAAGGGAGGACTGGGTCCCCAACAGAAGAAGGAGAGGGGTGGTAAACAAAGACAAAAGTCAGGAGTTCTCAAAAGGGCCCCAAACTAGCTCACAAGGTTAGGATTCCCATTCCCCAGTTGTAAAGAAGAGTTGGTTCCCTTCAGGAAAGCCTGCAGGGAGGGGACCCCTAAAGTGTTTCACCTGTAATCAGGAAGGCCAATTCAGCCCCAAGTCTCTCAAGCAGGCACAGCCCCCCACTGGTGGGCAGACACTAGGGGTGGCCAGTGTAGCACTTGGGGAGGAGTTGGCCCAGTTAGTGGTGGGGAGCTAGCTTAGTTAACCCTAGTCTCCCTGGGTGAGGGTGAGGTGGTCCAGAGAAGCATCATGCCTGAGAACACTAAGAAGTAGAGGCAGTGGGTGGCCATGTGGGTGGAGGCTCTGAGAGACACAGGAGCCAGCATGATAAATGTCCACTGTCATCTGGGTGCCTGAGGAGCAGGTAACCTCTAATGTGGTCCACCAAGTTGTAGCAGTAAACAACAGTGAGCATCAATGTTTGGTAGCTCAATTTTCCTTTGAATTGGGGAGGGGTCTCAGGTACCTGGAGAGTAGCTGTGAGCCCATCCATGCCTGTTGACTGTCTGCTAGGGAACAACCTGGAGCATACCACCTGGAAAGAGGTAAAGCTGCAGTCACACTTCGAAGTAATAGGATTGCCAGTGTGGGCGTGCATGACCACATGGTCCATGGCTGCCAGAGAGGGTGATCAGAAGGAACTGGAACCTGAAACAGTGGCCCAGATGCCTGCGAGGAGGAGGAGGGGCAAAGGGCTTGGGAAGCCCAATCCTGAGATTCCCATGGTCAGGGAGGGGGCTGAACCTGAGGGGGATGCCACGGAACCTACAGGGGAATAAGTGGCCAAACCGAGGAACCTACCTGAGCAGACCCATTGGCACTAGGAAGGAGGCTTCACCAGGGAGGAGTTCTGCTCAGCGCAGAAAGAGTTCCTTGAAACTTGAGGGTCTGCAGAAACAGGCTGAGGTCCAGGCAGCTGGTGATGCCTTTGGACCTCACCTGATGACCAGAGAATGACCTCATGTATAGTTAGCCTAAGGTTGCTGAGCCTGGGCAGCCCATGTGCTGGTGGTACTCCAGGGTTTCAGAGCCCTCCTACTGGGTCTGGCTTATGATGTGCCAGTGGCAGGCCATTTGAGGCAGAACAATACTTTTGACAGGCTTGTCGCCTCACTTTTATTGGCCCCAAATGAGGAAAAACTCAGATGTGTTCTGCATGACCTGTCAAACCTGCCAAGGAAGTGGCAAATCTGGGAAAAGGTGCAAGGCTCCTCTTCAACCATTTCCTGTCATGAGTACTCCTTTTGAATTGGTGGGCATTGACATTGAGGGGCCTCTGGATCCCAAAACAGCCGTGGGCAACAGGCTTATCCTGGACAGTAACTGTACCCTCCGGGGCCAAGGCACCTATAGAGATCTTTACCCATGTTGGTTTTACCAAGGAGGTGGTATCTGAACAGGGTACCAATTTTATGTCACTGTACATGAAGGCCATGTGGAAGGGGTGTAGTGTTACCGACAAGTTCACTACGCCTTACTACCCCCAAAGCAGTGAGTTGTTTGAAAGGTTCAACTGTACCCTAAAGGGCATGATTATGAATTTCTGAGAACCCATGAGGCATAAGTGGGGTGTCCAGTTATCATGCCTGTTGTTTACCTACAGTGTGGTACCACAGAAGGAGGTTGGCTTCAGCCCTTTTGAACTTCTGTATGGGCACCCTGTGAAAGGGCCTTTCAGTTTGGTGAAGGAGGGCTGGGAGCAAGCTCCTAAGAAGCCACCCCAGGATGTATTCAGTTACATGCTAGCCTTCAGTAATTCGACAGCCCACTTTCAGAAACTCACCCAGAAGGACATGAAACGCTGGTATGACCAGAATAACACTCTAGTCGAGTTTCAGCCTGGCCAGAAAGTGTGGGTAATTGCTGCTTTGGTAGAGCCCGTGCTCTCCAAGAACTCGGGTCTGGGCCATTTGAGGTGAAGGAGAGCAAGAGTAATGTCACCTACCTGGTGGACATCCAGACTCCTAGGAACCCTTTGAGGGTCCTGCACGTGAAGCGCCTCAAGTCACACTTTGAGAGGTCTGAGTTGTCTATGCTCTTGGTCTTGAATGATGAGCTGGAATAGGAGAGTGAACTTCTACCCGCCCTCCTGTCTTCTAAAGAGCAGGATGGGTCAGTGAGGCTGTGAACCTCTCTTCTAATCTGGCCTTAGAACAGCAGAGGGACTGTCGTCAGTTACTTGGACAGTTTGCCTCTATGTTCTCAATAATCCCTATAGTCACCTGATAGTGTACCCACGATATTGACACTGGGGACAACCTTCCTGTAAAGGACAGGTCTTACAAGCTGACTAACAGTTAGGAACAGCATCAAAGACAAAGTCTCTAAGATGCTGGAGTTAGGGGTGATTGAGAACTCCAACAGTCCTTGCCCAGCACCTCATCCCCCAAGCTGATGAGTTAATTGACCAGTTAAGAGCTGCCATATTCCTCAGTATGTTTGATCCACCGTCTGGGTACTGGCAGATTGCCTTTGCCGAGGGGGCCAAGGAGAGGTTGGTATTCTCAACACCAGAGGGACATTATCATTTCTGTGTGATGCCCTTTGGGTTGAAGAACGCTCCTGCCACATTCCAGAGGCTGGACAACCAGGTCCTGGCTGGGCTGAAGAACTTCAGTGCCGCCTACCTATACAACATTGCTGTCTTCAGCTCTAGCTTGGAGGCCACTTATACCACCTCCAGGAAGTGTTGAGGAGTCTGCGGAGTGCAGGCCTCACTATCAAGGCCAGTAAGTGCAAGATAGGGCAGGGGTCTGTGGTGTACTTGGGACACCAGTTAGATAGCAGCCAGGTGGTGCCCCTACAAGCCGAAATTTACATCATTCTTCCTTGGACACCCCCCAAGACCTAGACAGAGGTGAGAGCATTTATAGGTCTCACCCGGTACTACAGGAGATTCGTCAAGGGGTATGGGACGATTGTTGCCCCTGTGACAGAGCTAAATTCCAGGAAGCTGCCCCATCGGGTGATCTGGACAGAGGCGTGCCAGACTGCTTTTGATGCCCTGAAGGAAGTCATTTGCATGGCACCTGTGCTCAAGGCTCCTGACTTTTGCAAAGAATTTGTGGTGGAGACAGATGCTTCAGAGCATGGTGTGGTAATCGTGCTTCCACAGCTAAACAAAGAGGGCCTAGATCAACCGGTAGTCCTCATTAGTAGGAGGTTACTACCCAGGGACCAGTGGTGGCACCCAATGGGAAGGGAAGCTTTTGCTGTGGTCTGGGCACTGAGGAAGCTAAGACCCTAACTGTTTGGGACTCACTTCCGGGTTCAGACAGACCACAGGGCCCTCAGATGGCTACTGCAGATAAGGGGTGAGAATCCTAAACTGTTGAGGTGGTCCATCTCCCTACAGGGAATGGACTTTACAGTGGAACACCGCCCTGGAGCAGAACATGCCAATGCTGATGGTCTGTCCAGGTTCTTCCGCCTTAGTGATGAGAACTACCAAGGAGTTGGGTACTTCTCCACACTTTCAGCTGGGGGGGTGTTTGTTAAACCTGTCAGCTCTTGGCGTGGTTCCCCCTGCCTTTTTACTTCTGACCTCCTGTTTTTGATCCTGTGCTGAATTTCATTTTTGCTAACTTTTGGACTCTGGCTACTTTACCACTGCTGACCAGTGCTAAAGTGCAAGTACTTCCTGTATAAATTGTATTGGTGATTGGTCTATCCATAATTGGCATATTTGATTTACTGGTAAGACCCTAGTAAAGTGCACTATGTGTGCCAAGGGTCTGTAAATCAAATGCTCCCAGTGGGCCTCCAGCACTGATTATACCACCCACATGAGTAGCCCTGTACACATGTCTCAGACCTGGTACTGCAGTGTCTGTATGTGCAATTTTAAACTGCCATGTCGACCTGGCAAGTGCACCTACTTGCCAGGCCCAAACTTTCCTTTTTATTACCTGCAAGTCACCCCTAAGGTAGGCCCAAGGCAGCCCCATGGGCAGGGTGCAGTGTATTTAAAAGGTAGGACATGTACTGGTGTGTTTTCCATGTCCTAATAGTGAAATACTGTTAATTTTGTTTTTCACTATTGTAAGGCCTAACACCCCCAAAGGGCAACATGGGGATTGCCTTGAAATATCTTTTAAGTGTAATGTAACATTGGGAGCAGATAGAGATGTGGAGTTTGGAGCCTATGAACTCACAATTTAAAAATACATCTTTTGGTAAGGTTGGCTTTTGAATTGTATGTTTGAAAATGCCACTTTTAGAAAGTGACAATTTTCTTGCTTAAACATTTTGTGCCTCTGCCAGTCTGCTGAATACATGTCTAGGTCAGGATGACAATTGGGCTGTTTGTGCATTCACTCTAAACAGTCACACAAAAGGAGCTGGGGTGTGCCCTGCACATCCTGATTGCCCATCACCAAGCTAGAGTTTTGGGAGGAGCTGACACTTACACCTGTAGGGCTGTGGCTGTTCTCACGCAAAACAGTCTCTAACCCCCGGACTGTGCCTGGGGACAAGTAAGGGAAATGCAGGGTCTTGTGCACTACAAAGGCTTCTCTTTGAAGTTTGACTGGATTCATCGACCCTGCTTTGTTGTAAGCAACTGATGCCTCGCAACCAACGCTGAATTACCTCCGTAAGGAACCAACATAGAGATATAGGGCTTTGTTTATAATTTGGTGGTGTGGGGCATCTGCCACACAGTGACAGATGCCTGTCCACTGTATTTACAGTGACATTGACATCCAAGAACTCTTAAGACAGGTGATGGGACATCCACAGTTTTTTTGCTGATGTATTGCATGTGTCAAACTCTGAATAACGTTATAGCTTTCTCAGAAGAGACAGGAGACAAATGATAAAGCCTTGAATATGATGTTTTGAGATAAGCATTGAGTAAGAAAATGAGCCTTAAGGATCTTGCCATCAATGCCCGTACCGCAGTTCTGAGAATATCTGGGTACGTTTAACGACGCAGTGTTGGAATGCCAGTTGCAAGAAGACAGCAAGAAACTCCTGAGATTGACATGCTTCAACTTCAGACAGTGTTATAACTGGTGCAATATTTTATATGTCTGAGGGATGATGACAGCCAAAGATAAGAGCTAACCTCATGCTTATTTCTTCTTTCACTAATATACTGTACCTTCCTCTGTATATCACTCTTGTAGGTCTGCTTTCTCCCTTTGTCACAGTTTCTGTCTTCCTTTTCACCCTTCTTTCTCTCTCATGTTCTGGGTCAAAGTTTGATGATTAAAATTAGACCAGATCCCCAAAAAAGAGTGCTGGTGGGCCCCTTTGACTACATTCATTTAACCCCTGAGAACACAGGTACAAAAACGAAGCCCTGTGGACTATGAAGTGGACAGGGACAATGCCATTATTTGGCCTCCCTTATAATATTCTTATACAACTTTAAGTGCTTAATTTGTAAAAAATAAAATAAAGTGTAAGTGGAGGGGCTCTACGTTTTAATAGAAGTCCACCAATGGTGCTGCCAAATGCTAGGGTTGCTGAATAATCAATTGTTGGGACGGAAAGTCTTCTGCACGGTGAGGGGTGTGTACCCATAATCTGAGTGCCCCTGCGGCTTGGATATCTGGATCTCTGGTGCTGCTCATGGGTGAACACAGATCATGCATGTGTGCCATGGCCTAGGCCTGTCTCACAGTACTGTGTTTCTTTAGACTGGGAGGGGGCACCAAGTGCAACCCTCTTGAAGGTAGAGTGCGACTGCCCTTACCTGGAGTTAAGTGAAATGAGCATGGTGGTGGCAGCATTATCCAGTTTTTTGTTCAATAGAATCAGTAATGTGAACTGGCTCACTCATGCAAAGTTCTATGGCTGTGTACTTAAGTCACCTATGGCTTGAGAAACGGTGGGCAGCGCTGGAAAGCATGTGATACTTGAGAGTGTGTGCTGAGACAGTACAAGATACTTGTGTGTGTACTTTGGATTATGAATCTGCATAGAGTTTTACTAGCATATAAAATTATGTGTGACGTGGAAAATGTGCCCACTTCAGTGGCCTCAATCGATCATGGTGTCATTATTAAATGCGTATTAATATAAATCGAAGGGCCTATGTTTAGGTTATTGTATTGTAGTAATGTGTTATATTAATGATTTTGCATTATGTATTTGCTTTATTAATAATAGGCCTTAAGTTAGTAAGGTCTGGGCCTAGTTTGCACAGCCTCATATTAAGCTACCCTGTTTCAACAATATTGTCAGAATGTATGTCTAGAGAAATCAATACATGTATTATTTTCACTGAGTTGACCAAACGTTAGCAGATGCCTTTAACTTTCTCATGAGAACTGCTTGCTGGAATGTGTTTTATTTGTAGTTGATACATTGTATAGTTTGATGCATGAGACAGTGATGTTCCCAGGAGCTAACAATGGATGCACTGACTGGAGTACGGATGGATTAAGAATATTTTACCTGACGAGCCCGACTGTGGGAAAAGGAGAAGAAGAGCCAATTATTGACATGTGAAAGACAGTTTAGTTATATCTTAGGTTTGGGAATGAATCCTTATTGGACTAATTGTGAACATACCATCATTTGACCAATGGTAAGGTGGGAAGTTCTTTAGACAAATGTAACTTAGCCTGACTGCACAGTGAGAAGTGAGCTCATTCCTACTTTGAGTTCCTCCGTGGAGAATTCTATCTTTAACTTTGTTGCTTAAATCTTAATGCTGATTAGTAGACATTGCTTTAAATGGTTCAGATAGTTTAGAGTCCCAGCGTCTGACCCTTTCCCTTTCACTGTCCATTGCTGATGCTGACCGAAATTATGTCCAACTGATGAAGATAATCACAGCTTGCTGATCCATATGAGAAGAGGTATAACAAAATGCTATTGTTCTTGTTGTAAGTTTGTCTTTTGTTTCTAGGTACCAACTGCTATTTTGATGGAGCCATAGCTAGATGTTTTCCAAATTTATGTTAACTAAATTGTTTTGCATGAAGTCCAAACATGCTATTCTGATCAGAAGGTTAGTAAGGGAAACCCTGAAATGTTAGCAGGTTGCAATTAATAACAATTGGTGTTGCTCAGTTGATTAATCTGGATGTATGCTATTTCTATTGCACAGTTATTTCTGGTATTGATTTGTACTGTGTCTCTCGAATGTTTAGTGATCAATGCATTAGCTAAATTGACATTCTTTAGAAGATTTGGTCGACCAATGTTGTTCTTGTATGTATACCATTTGGTTTTGAGACTAATTTACGTGATACTATCATTGTTGATATAGGGAAATAAAACATTCTAACTTTACAGAAAGGTGTGGTTATTCATGGCCAAATGGGTCATGGTGCGTGAAGATTTCTGACTTCAAAGGTAATTGATGTTGTTTATTGATTTTATTGAAGATATTGTGGTGTAATGGAGATTTATGGTGGAATCACTCTAAGCGTAGTCGACAGATCCATTGAACCTCTAACGTGTCCCCTTATGAATTAAATATTAAAGACCAAATAAGGACGGATGCGCTCACAAGGCCTGTGGGTTCTATTTTAGAAGCAAAAAGCCTGCTGAGGCTGGAGAGGTGAGAACTGCAACCCACTGGCAGAAGATGTGTATTGCTGACATTATTGAGCGCTCGAGCAGGTCATGCCCACTGAAGGAAGAGGAGCAGAGTATCCTGTGTGCGCATCAAAGGTCTCTTTGATTCCAAAAATGTACTTGTCAATAGGTTCAGCCTCATTGTCAGGAAGACAGTGGGAGTGATAAGGTTGGAGTACCTGAGAATCTGATACAGAGAAAGTCTTAGTCCTTTGAACCTTTATGGTGCATATTTCTGTGGAAACTGACAGCTAGTTGTGATCTCTGTTTCTCTCTTGGCCTGCATAGTGGGTCATTCAGAATTGGAGCCACTCCTACCGTGGCAGACTGTCTCTTTGACAAAGGGCAGTAAAGAGGAGAGAGCACTTCGAAGCAGCTGAAACCCCCAACAGCAATTTCAAAGATCAGACCCTAAAGCCCATATGTGTCTGGATTTGAGCCCATCCTTTGTTGAACAGCACGTCTCATCAAGAGAGGGAAGATTGCCAAGACTTTGTGCTTCTGGAACCCGGGCTGGGGTGACCAAGGTCGGGCAGTAGCCCTGCTGAGTGAGAGCACACCACACAAGAAGTCAGAGTCACTTACCCAGAACCTGGAGGCACTGCCTACCTGCCAAGACCAGAGCCTTCTGTGAGGAGAAGTGCCTAGAGTCTGCCTACCTAGCAAGACTGGAGTACTCCATGAGGAAGAGAGTGTCTAAAGTCTATCTTCCTGCCAAGACCAGAGAGCCCTTTGAAAAGGAGGATAGTGCCTGGTCGGAGGGAGGCTGAGTGGGGATCGTGTTGAGTGGATCCCAGTGAGCGATGTGTGAGATGCCTGCTCCTTTTGGGACCGTTGTGAGGGAGCAGACCATCCACTGATCCTGCAGAAGCTAGGATCAATGCCTTGGTGTGTGGGGGTTGTATTGGGTGATCCTGTGTTCTAGAAGGGTGTCACAGTGAAGAGAGGGCCATCACATGCAGGTTCCTATAGTCAGTGACCCCCGTTTGCCATGACGGGGCCACTGTGGGATGCAAGTTGTCATCCATAGGAGCACTGTGGTCAGCGACCCAGTGTGCCTGGAGGGGGCCACAGTGAAGTGTGGGTCATCAGCCTTGGGAGTGTTGTAGTCAGTGATCATCCCATGTGCTAGGAGGTTGGCCAACATGAATTGCAGGCCTTTGCACTGAAAGCTGTATATTCGGTGACCTGTGTGCCTGGATGAAGCCACCTTGGAGACAGAGCCATTGCCTTAGTTTGTCGTGATAAACATGCTGCAGAGAACACTTAAGAATTGCTACTGGAGCTGTGAGAGGGCATCTGACAAGAATGTGGGCCATCCGAGGACTGATGAGGCTTGACGTGATGTTAGGAGAGGGACTACAAGAGGTCACAGAACCTTGGAGAGAGTAGATCAGAACACGCCAAGGAGCATCCTGTTCCTCCCATGATCGCTGGTTGTCATCAGGTCGGGTAAGACTGTTCAGGACTATTGGGGTCACTCAGTGGCATAACAGAAGCACCTGTAGTCCCCGTGGTGCAAGAGGCCATCGAGAATCAGGGGGCCCCCTCCAGCACTGTGAATGGGACCTGACTGAGTGCTCCTGACTGGGTCTGGAGACAGGGGAGGCCCCCTCTATGTATTTTGCAGGGGGTGCCCTTCAAGTTTCGTTATGCCACTGGGGTCACTGAGGACTTTCACGCATTTAGCACCAAGCAGGAGGCTGGAAATAGCGGTTGTGGGGTGAGGCAGCACCCCCACTATTTTTTGGCAGGATGTCAGAAGGTAAATGAGTCATAAAGAGTTCAAGGCAAAAGTTGTGTCAGACAACGTCTTCTGACAAATTGCTGTTTATTTAACACAGAGATTTTACTTTAGTTTTCATTTTGCTGGTTGCAAAGTAAGGCAATTTTGTAATGTGAAATAAATCACAAACTTACTGGGATACAGTGTGAAAGGAAAAGCTGTAGGACAGCAATTGCTTTCTCACACACACCAAAATGTAAATAAACTTTTTAACTATTTGAAAATATACTGGTGGCATAGGAAGTATATATGAGGGACAATCAGAGATGTTTTCGCCATGAGGGCGGGAGAGTTTCGCCCCCTCTGCGAGCCACAGGTGAAAAACATAAAATGGCAATTAAATTATTTCACTGCCATTCAGTTTTTTCCCCCGATGTGCGTGCTGCAGTGCCCCTGAGGCAAAAGACTTGGGGGCGTGTCCTCTGCTGCCAATTGGCAGCAGAGGACTGGAGCAGTGGCTGGCTGGATGCTCCAAAGTGCGCATGTCAAATTGTCTGGCTGTTTTCTGTCTGCCAAAGTGACATGCACACTTTGAAGCTCTCCACTCAGCTGACTTATAACAGCTGAGTGGGGAACAAGCACAGACCTCCAGGGCCTGAAGGAACATCCGGCCAGCCCGCTCCATCCAATCCAGGCGCTTCTCTCATGTTGGCTAACAACATAAGAGTAGTGTCTGGATTGGACAGGGAAGCTCCACAGCAGACTGAAGTTTTCAGAACACCGAGAAGTACATGCTGCAGTCGGTAAGTACCTTTAATTTTAATTTAACACAGTACTTTTATTCTAGGGTTTTGGAGGGACGGGTTGAATTATTATGGGCTTTTGGAGGGAGGAAGTATTTTATCCTGGAAGTTTGAAAGAAGGGGTGTCTTATTAAGGGCTTTTGGGTGGAGGGGTGTTTTCTTTTTTTGGGGGGAAAGTGGTGGGGCACTTTGCTCGCCGCACTACTTTTTAAGGTTACTAGCCACCCCTGGGCACTTTGTTTATGTGTAATCCCGAAGTTTAATGGAAACAGACATCAAAACAAAGTACAAAGACACTAGTGTGATGCACAAATATTGAAAATGAACAGAAATCCGATTTCTAAATGTTAAAGCTTCTGTGCCGTACTGATTTACCACGAAAACTGCACGTCCGGTGCAAATTTAGTACCCATTTCAAGAGGCCATTTCATTGGAAATCCGATCTCTGTAAATGGCAGGACATTACTACACCAAGCTTTAGTTATATATTCAGGACAGTGTTGTTCAAAATGCACCACTGGACTCAAACTGCTCTGCCACCATTCTGCTGTTGAATTGGCCTTGCTCACTTGCTGCACTTGGTCTTTGTGTAACGCTTGATTTTTTCCAAAATTCTATACTTCAGTGACATAACATTGACAGCAGCACCCCACTCTGAAAATATTTCCAGCACCACTTGCACGGAGGCACTGGAGAACTCTAAAGGAAAAGCGTAGATCTTTGGGGAGCGTGGGGCTTTCGTAGGCTGAATCTGGGAGTCACCACCACTATTTGAATGGGAAATAACAACCCCTACAAAAACAGAGAGAGAGGGGAGAGACTTGAGGATCCTGACCCGGATATCGCTAGCACATTGAGCTGTGCGTTTTATTTAGCGTGTCGTACTTGCTTGTTTAGATTAAATACTTCTTTTTTCCATTAAAAGCTATTATTTGACTGAAAAATCATTGTATTGATGCTACTATACATGTGTTGAGTTATGAGCCTGTGTAGGCCTTGCACCTACCTTCCTGAAGAGTCTCTGCCTGCCCGACCTGTGCTACCACTGAGAGTCAAGTGCTAGACTGGGTATTACTTGGCCCAGTTACTCAAGACCCATAGTCAGTCAGGTGATGGGACATCAGGTGTAAAAAGCCTCAACCCATGTGGTTGTGCCCAGTAGATGCTGGTTGCCCTATGACCTTCTGAAAGGGGTTCTGACACAAATACTGACTAGTCTTGATTTTCCGTCATGCCTATTTTTTTCCAGCATCCTATATTTCGTGGCCCTATATCTCATTCTTTTTTTATCCCCGTTTTGTCTCTTTCTCATGGTTTTACTATCTTTCTCTTCCTCATTCTTCATCCCTTGTTTGCCTCTCTCTCCAGCTCTGGATCGAAGTCTTATAATGAAAAATAAGTCCAGGTCCTGAAAAATGAGTGCAGCTGCCCACCACCCTCAGCCAATACCACAAATTGAGCACTGAATATCTTGGGCAAAGGAATGAGGAATACTAGGTCAGGATTAGGCCTGGGCAGAACTGCAGTTTTAACCCGCAGAATTCTGCAGAGTTACAAAAAAACTCAATGAGATTCAGCTGTATTATGCAAATGGGAGGCAACAGGCATGTCCCGCTGCATGGGCTGGGATATAGCTCTGGGAGTCCACCATGCACTGAAAATCAGTGCAAACGGCAACATGCGGCGAGCCAGAGGGTGCAGCTTGTCGAGTTGATTTTGCTGCCTCTTGAGTAGATTTCTTAGTACCTTTCTGACCCCTAATGGCGCGACCGCCCGCATTTGAGAAATCTCGCTGGGTGCCACCCCAGCGACCAAAAATCGCTCTAGGGGATGCCAAATCTTGCTCATGCTCACCAACTTACTGTTTTTGAGCCGTGTGCGAGAAAAAAACTCCATCACACGGCGGTTGGTGGAATTTGGCCTGAACTCTGCATTACAAACGTACCACTTGAGTGGCTAAAGTTCCACCATTTCTGTCGGCGGAGTGGATTATATTAACCACCTTTAGCCAGAATGTTGCCTTTTGAGCATTCAAGGTGTTAAATGCCCAATCGTTATCAAATGTTCAAAAGCTGCAAAGATCCACTCTAGAGTCGAGAAAAAATGCCCAGACCAACATCAAGAATCGTTAAGCTCCTGAAGGATGCCAGTTTCTGCGCCCCACCCTGCTAAGTACGTCAAACTGCTTCGAAAGAGGTAAAAAAATCTGGAAAGTAGTGTAAATTGAAAAGAAGCACAGCTTTCTATTTTTAGGGCCTTCTTCCGGTGCTTAATTTGTAAAATAAATACATAAAGCAAATAAATAAATAATAAATAAAAAACGTAGTGCATGTCCAATGTTTTTGTTAGAGGCCCGCTATTGGTGCTGCCAAATGTCTGATCTGCAAGATACCAAGACTGCCTTATTTCAACTTCATAACTCCTTTCCTACACCAACCTACATTAGCAATCTTTCTCCCACTCTTATGGGTTGTTTTTCTGCCATGCTCTCTACTTTTGTCATTGTTTTTGTTTCTCGTTCTCGTTCTATTTCCCCTTTCTTTCTTTGTCTCTATTCTTCATGGACAAAGTCTGATGCTATAAAATCAGACCCTGTCTCACCTCATATTGATCGCTGCTGTCTTCGCAACCATATATGTAAAACATTAACTACAGGGTGCAGAGAATGCTCCAGCAGATGCATGGTTTCGAAGAGCCCTTGGTAAGCCACTATTTGGGTGGCCTAGGGAGAAGCAAAACGTTGTTTATCTTTTTAGAAAGGAAGATGATGTAATCAGGTATGCCAGGAGCCATATGTAGAGTGAGTGGTAGTGCCTGCAGTGATGTGGTTCTAAGGGAGTTACTAAGGGTGTGGATGTAAGTTGTGGAATTTTCAAGGTAGTCAGTCAAACTCAGAAGAGAACGACTAAAGAGGAGTACTTGTAATTAAAACATATGATGCTGGATGGTGGTCTTATGAAGAAGAGAAAAACCTCTCCTTGCGCTTGGTGCACAGAGAATATTGAACTGTACGTGTTTGGTGGAATTAATAGCAATTTCTGGCAATTTAAATGGGATAGAGTATCTGCTGCTGTATATTTTAAGGATATTGCGAGTGACCAGAGAGTTCAGTGACCACAGAGACAAACAAGACCGAAAGCCGAATTTCCCTAAAAGGTCTTGGAAGTTCGAGGTGATTTGCAACATTTTTATAATGTATGGAAGGGAGTACTTTATTCCTTATAAGCCATGGGCCACATCATTGGTGATTTCATGTGAAAGAGATAGAATGTTTTCCCACTTGAAGAATAAAATTAGAATCTCTAGTGCAAAATGAAACACATAAAAGCAGTTAGAGGATTGTTGCAAAAAGACATTAGAACCAGTTAAATGCAAGTTGGAGTAAAAAAAATGCTGCAGCTCAGAATGTGTAGAAACATGCAGACATATTCTAGCTTTCCTACCTTACCTATAGCATTGAAAAATAAACATGTTGCCATAAATAGCTCTTTCATGCTTATCATTCTTCATCTAGCAAAACAGAGCAGGAGGAAAAGTCAAATTTCTTGTTTGTTTTTTAAAGTACAACTTTAATTATGCTCCAAGACCTAGTTGGCTGCTGGCTCTGGTAGCAGGCATTATGTTGTCAGAATTCAACTGTAAAGCATATCACAGTCGATCAGCTAGTCCTTTCTTAATTACAGGCAGCTATGGATATCATACATCACCTGGAATAAGGAAATTAGAGACGGGTTTTTATACAGGGATTGCAGGCTCTAGTGTATTATAAAGATTTACAAATTACAACTACTGTTCTGTATTCATAAACTCCTGATGCAACATGCTGATGTGATGGAATCTGGGACATTCTTGGGCAGGATAAATCTCTGATCAGCGAGTTCAGGGGTGGTGTCTGACACAGGTCAGGCAAGGCATGGCCTATCACTTAGCCTCCATCTGATTGGTTTCTGGAGCTCTGCCATTTTTCTATAGGTACTCAGACCACTTAGAAGAGGACGTTAGGGGAAAACGATGACTAGTACAATGTGCAAATATATTAATCAGGACATACAAGGGGCACTGGGTTATGAAGGAAAGAACTTGACTTATAGAGAGTGCTTGTGCCTGTGTGGGTGTGGGTGCATGGTGGGGTTAGGGGCCTTCTATCCAAATAAATGAATCTAATAAGGTTTTATGTATATTTAGGTACTGGAAGCAAATGCGACTTGTATCAATCCTAGGAAAATGAAGGGGCGAGCCTAATTGCTCACCGACACAGATTTCTGATGTAGGTGAATTAACTACAAAGGTATTTTATCAGCTTGAAGTTCAGACATCCAAAGAGGGCTTTGGGAGACTGCAGACCTACCCGGAGCTGGCCGATGTAGTCTCCTGCTTCGGTGACCGTCATGCCCCCCTCAGACATTAGAATCTGCTGGACAGTCTGGAGCACATCAGTTGCCATGGTGACGTCGCCGCAAATATACATGTGCCCGTTCTCGTGGCACAGTAAGGTGTAGACTTTTTCTGCTAGCTCGGCCTGTAGGACGTTCTGCACGTAGGTCTGTTTGGCACAAGAGGTACATGGCAGTTACCACTCGGACACAAATTAGTAATGAAAAAACATAGACAAAAACGCATACCATATATGCATTCCTGTTCATGGATGCTAACTTTGTAACACCTTGTAGCCGGCATTGGCTGATGTACCGTATTGGCAGACTGACTTCAAAAACCTCAATGGGCTGCATTCCTATTGTAAGTCAACATAATGAAGAAGACATAAGCACTAATGAAGAATGAGCAACATTTACAGGACATTCCCAACAGACAACCGAGTAGGGATTTGATTTCTTTCTTTGTCTATATGCCTGTCCATGTTTTGCATATATACTCTGCTTCCTGACCATAGAGAACAAACAGATCAGGCATGTGACACACTGGTGCATGTCAGCACTCACACAAGAGGCACAGTGCAGGCATATATAGCCGTTTACCACAAGTCACAGCGCATTGCACAGGCACACAGCATATCCCAAATGCATGGTAGTATGCAGGCACGGGGCTCAGATCAAACACACTGTACAGCTCAAGCATATGTTCAAGACATGTAACATACAGAGTTGGCTTTAGCACTGGTGGCACCCGGTGCAACACTCTTTTCTGGTGCCTCTATGACCTCCTACTCGAATCCCTCACTACCACACAATGTAGGAAGCTGGTTCTCTATTTAGTGTATTAAAATGAAGTACACTGTGCAGAGAGTCCAGTGGATCCCCAAAGATGTGCAGAGGCAGAAACAGATAGGTCTAGAGCTCTATTTGTGGTAGCGTGGGTGAGCAGCTAGGCTTATCAAAGGAGTCGTTTTAAGCATTTGTTGTACTCACAGACGCAATAAATGAGGCATACACTCAAACAATAAATCGGAGGCCAATTTATAAAAATAACAGTTGCTTTAATAAATATGCTTTGAACCAAAGAACTTTGTTATAAGGTAAGCAGTTTTCAAATAAAAAAAACTTTGCTGTTTCAAAGATCAACACTGCAATTTTCAAGGTCTTTATTGTTAACCTATAGAAGGAAAAAAAGATGCAGTTTTGCAGGTAAGTACACAACTTAAGGTCCCAGTCTTCAGGGGTTGAGACTAGCATCGGGCAAGGTTCATGTTGGTATTCAAGGTGTGCCCACAGTGGCATGAGGTGGCTGAGTGCTGAGGCTGCAGTTGTGGTCAGTGCACAATGTTAGTCAATGGAGTCTGGAGGGGGGAGTTGACGCGCTGCTCACAGGTAAGTACTAGAGGTGGCAGAGGTTGCTCTCCGTGCATTAAGTTGAGCACCGGGGGGCCACAAGTCAGCACAAAACGTACACTCTCAGGTGCGGCCAAATGCAGAGTGCCAACACAGCGCTGGGTGCCCAATGTTCTACAATGGAGACAGGGAGTATCCGCTGCAGGGCTGCTTACAGGTGAGTAAAGCCTGATCAGGGGTCGATCTCCTGAAGTTGAGGTAAATACAAGGGGAGCCACAAGGCAGCACCAAACTTACACCCTCATCGGCTATGGTGCGGCTGGGTGCAGAGTGCCAACACAGCATCAGACGTCCAATGTATTTCAATCGAGGAGATGGCTGCCAGAAATGGCCTGCAGGCTTTGGCCAGGAGGGGTCAACCCACAGCTACTCAGGTACGTTGAGATGCCAGGGTTCATAGGGACACTATCAGTTCAGCTCCCCAAGGCCCAGGGCCTCTGGGTGCAGGGGTGCCTTTAAATGTCAGAATCAGCTCACAAGGCAGGTCGTGGTCTGGGGGATCCCTCAGATTTAGGCTGCAGGCATTCTGGGGAGTCTGGCAGGGGTTAGCCCTCGGAGGACTCTGCGTCCCAAGTGCTGGGGAACCTTCACTGGATGGGTGGGCCACATGGACTCGGGCCAGGGGCGTCAGGTGCAGTAGTCACTTCTGATGCCGGGATTCTCGGTTCATCAGGCAAGCTTCCTCTTCTTTAAAGATAGTTAGTTCTGGACAGGTCCACTGCCCACAGGAGTTCTTGTTCTTTTTTGAAGGCAGGTAGTACTCCCAAGGCTTTGGAGGTCACTGGGCTGCAGGACGGTCGTCTTCTGAGTGCGGGGTTCTTTGAAGGCTGCAGACAGGCCAGTAGGGCTAAGTCCAAGTCAGTGGGTATCTTCAGTCTTCTCTGCTGGCAACAGGTTTGGTTCTTCTTAGGTTGCTGGAATCTGATTCTAGGGTTAAGGGGTGCCACCTAAATACTGAATTTAGAGGTGTTAAAGGGAATGCCAGGTTGTAGCTAATGGACTACTCATCTTTAGGGTGGCTACACCCTTTATATGGCATTTCCTTTGGGAAGTGGCATAGCCCTAACCCTATTGGCCTAATTCTTTCCATGCAAGATGGAGGAATTTAAAAAGTAGTGTCCACTTCAGCTCGTCCACCTTAGGGGTGGGTCTGGGATGAAGTGAGTACTCTTACTAATTTACTTAATTTTCCTGCCAGTCCTGCAGCCAAAAGTGGGGTCTGGAACTGGGGGTCGAACTCCTCCACCATTTGGAGAGGCCTGGGTCACATTGCAAATGCGGAAAGGCCTCTGAATCTCCCCGCCCTGGAATATTCATCCTCCCTAGGAGAGGAGGTCACACCTCTGCCCAGAGCATGCCTTTGTTCCGAGCCTTCAAGAGCACTGGCTCTCACCTCATGGGCCAGAACTTTGTCTAAGGTGGCTGTACTGGTTTTGACCAGTCAGTGCACACGCTAGGAGTTGGTAGGAGTTGCAGGGGGCACCTCTAAGGTGCCCTCAGAGTGTATGTATTAATCAATCCATCACTGGATTCAGCAAGGGTTTATTAATACAAGATGTTTGATACCAAACATCCCTATCGTCAGTGAAGCCATCATGTAGCTGGGGAACTCATAATGACCAGAGCTCAGCACGTGTACATAAAATGGCTTCACTGTTCACTTACTATGTCTGATAATCGGACAGACATACCAGGGGCATATCTGCTCATGCAGGCATGCTCCCACATGTAATATAATGCACCCTGCCTTTAGGGCTGTGAGGCCTGCCGGAGGGGTGACTAACATATGTTACATGCAGTGTTAGAGGAGAGGGCACAAAGGCTGTGTACCATGTCGTGTTTTCATTTTGGGTCTGCGCCAACATACAAAGCCTGTAAAGGCAGTACTGTGTGTACTTAAATGAGAGGGTCCTTGAGGGTGGCACAATCTGTGCTGCAGCTCACAGGGGCCTTACCTTAGTACCCCATGCCCTGGGTATCCGGGGTACCATTTACTAGGGCCTTACAGTGGTAACTAAAGGTTTGCCAATTGGGAATAACGACTGTGCCATTTTAGGGAATGTGATCTGGCACTGGGGACCTGTTTAGCAGGGGCCCAATGCACGTTTTGTCATGATTACAATGGAAACCAGGCAAGAAAGTGGGGAGAGGGGACCCTGTCAAAAGCGGCACTTTCCTACACACAGCAAAAGTGCCCCTCATCTCTCCATAGCCCCTTCTCACATACATTTCATTTGTTTCAAAGCACTGGTAAAGGCAGGCTTTATTAATCCACTCAGCTATCCACATAAAGTACAAAACTGTTCTTTGCATCAGGCATATTAACCATATGCGCTACTTTATGGCGAGTCAAAACTGCCACTAGACAAAACTCTATCTCTCTCTCTAGCTGGAACATTAATCATAAGAGTTATCTTCACATTTTTATTGCTGCGTGAAAGCTGGATGCACAAGGAACACTGCAGCAGGTGCTTTTAAATCATGTTATTGCTAAACACAGCAGTCTCCCATGGTCATTGCCCTCCTTCCAGGTCAGGGCCCAGTGCGGCAGCACTGGTTTCATCACACTAAAGCCAGCTCTGGTGACATAATTACTGTTTTTTCAAGGGAGGTTGCAATTTTTTAAAGAAAAATTGTAATTTCTTTTCACAGTGTCCTCCAAATAAAGAATGCCATTCAGTTGATTTGAATGTGATTATCTTTTCGCCCTAATGTTTTAACAATGATGCCAAAATGACAATTAGAATCATGTTTGATTTGCACCAATTGTAGACAATTGCTTTCTAGTTCTTTCACATACTTTTAAAACATAATCTCATACTATGAAATTCTGGGAGCGAATTGAAGAAAGACTTTGGAAAGAAATAACTATAGTACATTTATGACATTTTAAAAAGGGTGGTTTTGTAATTTGGGTTGATGAACCAGCAGAGCACACAGACCGCTCAAAGATATGTGTGGACAACAGGGTGTCTGTACGCATATAGGGACGCTTCAAAGAGACACGTTTAAAAGAATAGAATATGCAGCATGAGGTATCTGGCAGGGTTGGTCCATGTCTCTAACGACACAGTGAAAACAAATCCAATGGACTTGAATTCAGACCAGAGTAATTACAACTGATTAGATTATACATGCAGGACAGGTCTTTCTACCTATTACCTGAACCGAGGAGTAGCCTACCAGTCTCTCTTGCTTTAAGTTGTCTGCAATCCCCTGCATTCTGGCATGTAGGACATGGATGCCACATGTGTGTTTACATTATAGATGTGTAAGTAGGATGAGGCTAGGGAGCACATACTGAGTTTGTCTGATACTACTACGAATCCACTTTCAAACTCCTGTATGTGCGTGGTCAATAAGATGAAGTTTGGAGTGAGCTTGCAAGACAGTGTGTTGATACATGGCTCCCAAGAAGCATTATTAGGGTCCTTTAAAATGAACCACACTATAGGGCATGGATTATAGGAGACAATGGGCTCCTTCGAAATATAAGGACAGTCAGAGCACAAGTCCTAAAAAGCAGAAGTGTGGGCTACTGTTAGCGCATCCAACCTTATTTGGGTTAATTCCTAAAGGGATGCGTTAGAGGTTCGATGGACCTTTTGACTGCGCTTAGAGTAACTCCCACCATAAGACTCAAATTCAATACAAATCAAGAACAAATATCAATCTACTTTATCAGTAATCTTTGGAGTCAGTAATTCCATGCACCATGACCCCTTTAACCATGAATAACCACACCTTTATGTAAAAATTAGAATGTTTATTTCCCTATATTAACAATGCTAATATCACGTAACTCAATCTCAAAATCAAATGATATACATACAGAAACAACACTTGTTGACCAAATCTTCTAAAGAATCTCTATTTAACCAAAGCATGAATCACAACGCACTCTAGAGTCACCGTACAAATCAATAGTAGGAACAATTGCACAACAGAAATAGCATACATTTAGATTCAGCAACTGAGTTACATCCATTAAATATTAATAGCAACCTACTGGCATTTATGGTCATCCCTCACTAACCTTCAGATTAGAATAGCATGTTTTGACTTCATGCAAAACAATTTAATAATCGACCCAAATTTGGAAAAACATCTAGCTAGGGCACTATCAAAATTAGCGGTTGGTACCTAGAAACAAAAGACAAATTACATCAAACATAATAACATTTGATTATACCTCTACTCAGTATGGATCAGCAAGCTGCGACTGTCTTTGTCAATTGGACATCGGTTCGGTCAGCATCAGCAACGGACCATGAAAGGAAATGGTTCAGAACAGGGGACTAAGGGGACTAAAGGGACTAAGCTATCTGAACCATTTGTAAAGCATAGCTTAAGGATCAGCATTCAGCATCAGAAGTCTAAGCAATAAAGTTAAAGATAGTTTTCTCTAAGTAAAAGAATCAAGGCGAGTACACCTCATCGGTGGAGAATGAAAATGGGAATATGCCTCATCCCTCTCTGTGCCGTCAGGCTAAGTTAAAATCATCTAAAACTCTTCCCATGTTGCCATTGGTCAAAGAATTGGAAGTTTACATTTAGTCCAATGAAAGTAGACCGTCAAATCCAAGATATAACTAAACTGTCTTTCACATGTCGATGATTGGCTCCTCTTCTCCTGTTCCCATTGTTGGACTCGTCAGGAAACAATTTTGGCCCTCATTACAACATTGGCGGTAAATCCTGCTTACCGCCGTGCAGAAGACCGCCAACACACCGCTGCGGAAGTCCGACACCCACACATGTCCGCCACACCAAAGGTCAGTGATAAACTGGCGATAACAAAACCTCCACCGTCACGCCAACAGGAATACGCCCACACTATCACAACCCACGAATCCGCGCTGAGGTCTTTCAACCGCGGTATTCCATTGGCGGTACACACTGCAGCGCTCAAAATACACACACATTTACAAAACACTACCACATTGGACAAATCAAAATACACACACCTGCTACACATACACACACCACTCCCAAACACCCAATACAATATAAAACACACACCCACATTACCCACAAACCCTTACAACAAAAAATTTGGAAGAAGCAGAGAGACAGAAAAGCAAAGACCACACCAGCAGACAGAGGCACACAACACCACACACCCCTAAACATCACCTCACACATCACAACACACACCACCTCATACATCACCCACAGCACCCCATGGCACCGCAAAGACACCCCAGAATTTCTGATGAGGAGCTCAGGGTCATGGTGGAGGAAATCATCAGGGTAGAGCAACAGCTATTCGGATCACAGGTGCAGCACACCTCCATAGCTAGGAAGATGGAGCTATGGCGCAGAATCGTGGACAGGGTCAACACAGTGGGACAGCACCCAAGAACACGGGATGACATTAGGAAGAGGTGGAATGACCTACGGGGGAAGGTGCGTTCCGTGGTCTCAAGACACCACATTGCAGTTCAGAGGACTGGCGGTGGACCCCCTCCTCCTTCCCCACAACTAACATGGCAGGAGCAGGTCTTGGCTATACTGCATCCTGAGGGCCTCGCAGGAGTAGCTGGAGGAATGGACTCTGGTAAGTCAAATCTTTAACTACCATATCCCCCACCCTACCTGCATGCTATCACATACCTCCACCCTCACCCCACCCCCATCACTCCAACTCCTCACATATGTCCCACTATCACAAACCACCCATCCCAACACCAAGCCCTGCATGCAACAAAAGAGCATGGACACCCATCACCAATGCATGTCCACTACACATACCCACACAGATCCCCAAACCAAATATCACACAATGTCCTACACAAGAATGTAAGCACTGGGGTACAGGGTCACCCACCCATTGCACACCATGGCACACACAGTGCAATAATCATGCCTTTACACCCCTGCTGGACCCCTGCCCAACGTCACCGGACAGGAGGTTCCAGACATGTCCACTCCCCCCACAGAAAAGGCCCACAGTGATGACAGCAGCTCTGTCCAACTTGACCTAGATGACCAGCCCGGCCCATCTGGGACCTCGTGACAGTCGGTTCCCCTGACACAGTCACAGGCCACCACAGAGCCTCCCCCCTCAGTAAACACCAGCACAGCACCCACCCAGCGGGCCCATACCTCTGTCCCCAGGACACGTCAAGCAGCAGTGTGTCCACCACTACAGGGAACCCAGGCACTCCCACCACCCCAAGAAAAGCAGGGACCTGGGGGCAGTGGCAGTGGGCACACATTCAGGGGACAGAGGCCCAGGAAAACCGAGGAACTGGGAGGTCTGCTATGCAACAGGAGGAGGACAGGCCCAGGGAACCCACTCTCCACGAGGCCCTCTCCAACATCATGGGAGCGTACCATCATTCCCAGGAGACGATGGCAACGGTACTGGCCAAATGTCAGGAGACCCAGTGGCTGCAGGAGGAACAGTATTTGGGTTTCAGGGAGGAACTCAAGTCCATCAATACCACCCTGGGCACCATTGTAGGGGTGCTGAAGGACCTTGTGAACACCAGGAGAGACACTGTGGCACAACAAGGGGCCCCTGACACTAGCCTGGACGATGAACTGCCCACCACCTTCGCTGGCGCTAGTGGACAGGAGGCACCGCCACAGGACCACAACACCAGCACCCCACCCCCTGCAGATGGAGAACCACCCCGCAAGCGGTCCCTGAGATCCAGGACAAAGACAGAGAACAATGCCAAGACCCCCACCAAGAAATGAGACCACCCTGATTGTCATCCTTCTGTCCCACTTTGTCACCCTGTCCATCCTTAAACTGCCCTAGCTCCACTTCCTATGCCCCTTTGGACAATGCACCTGTGAGACAAATAGACTGGACTCTGCCATGGACATTCCTCCACCATCACCCCTGACCACTTTAATACCACCTCCACCATTTTGCACTTAAATAAACACCCTTGAATCACAAAACAATCTGGAGTCAGTCTGTGCTTTCACAAATGTGTACTTGCAATAACTGAGGAAAATACCAATGTCCATTCAATTTGTCAACATACCTATGTCACACAGCTCTAGTCCATGAGGTAACATACCAGAGGTCACACAGTGGGACCCACTTCTGTGAAATGGAAGGG
The DNA here is from genome assembly GCF_031143425.1 of Pleurodeles waltl. Taxonomy (NCBI): domain Eukaryota; kingdom Metazoa; phylum Chordata; class Amphibia; order Caudata; family Salamandridae; genus Pleurodeles; species Pleurodeles waltl. The sequence goes on along the minus strand of NC_090449.1, from coordinate 477,270,919 downwards.
CAAAGTGACAAGTCAGGGCCCATACACTGGGTGAAAGTGACAGACAGATGATAGGTCTTACAATTTTATCAGATGTAGGAGGCAGTGATGTCTTCTTACCTGTGTCTCACTGGAAGTATTCTGGATCACGTTGTTTCTGTTGTCTATGTCTTTCTCTTCTGCCTCCTCTTCTTCACTGTCCACAGGCTCCACAGCTGCCACAAGACCCCCTTCCGGACCATCCTCCTGCAGAAAAGGCACCTGTCGTCACAAAGCCAAGTTGTGCAGCATACAGCAGGCCACGATGATCTGGCACACCTTCTTTGGTGAGTAGTAGAGGGAACCACCTGTCATATGGAGGCACCGGAACCTGGCCTTCAGGAGGCCGAAGGTCCTCTCTATGACTCTCCTAGTTTGCCCATGTGCCTCATTGTAGCGTTCCTCTGCCCTTGTCCTGGGATTTCTCACTGGGGTCAGTAGCCATGACAGGTTGGAGTAACCAGAGTCACCTGCAAATGTCGAGGGACAACTGTTAGACACACACTAACCCTTAGGGACAACCCCAGACAACTATTCACACGGTATAGGGTCCTTGTCCTCACCTATTAGCCACACACGGTGCCTCTGGAGTTGCCCCATCACATAAGGGATGCTGCTATTCCTCAGAATGTAAGCGTCATGCACTGAGCCAGGAAACTTGGCGTTCACATGGGAGATGTAGTGGTCTGCCAAACACACCATCTGCACATTCATAGAATGGTAGCTCTTCCGGTTTCTGTACACCTGTTCACTCCTGTGTGGGGGGACCAAGGCCACATGTGTCCCATCAATGGCACCGATGATTTGGGGGATATGTCCCAGGGCATAGAAGTCACCTTTCACTGTAGGCAAATCCTCTACCTGAGGGAACAAGATGTAGCTGCACATGTGTTTCAACAGGGCAGACAACACTCTGGACAACACGTTTGAGAACATTGGCTAAGACATCCCTGATGCTATGGCCACTGTAGTTTGAAAAGACCCACTTGCCAGGAAATGGAGTACTGACAGGACCTGCACTAGAGGGGGGATTCCTGTGGGATGGCGGATAGCTGACATCAGGTCTGGCTCCAACTGGGCACACAGTTCATGGATTGTGGCACGATCAAGTCTGTAGGTGACTATTACATGTCTCTCTTCTATTGTCGACAGGTCCACCAGTGGTCTGTACACCGGAGGATGCCGCCATCTCATCACCTGCCCCAGTGGATGTGCCCTATGGACGAGAACAGCGAGCACAGAGTCAGCCAACACTGAGATAGGAAAAATACAATTTAATTGCACACATTTGTCAATCCGCTTTGTGCCTGTCTCTGTGTGTACGCAAGGCCTAGATATGTGTGACACATTTAAAATTAATGCCATGTGGCCCCCTGAAATGATGGCTGCCTGACCTGTAATGTGGGACAAGGGGATATGAGGTAACTGCGCTGGCGTTGCACACCGTCGCGGTAGGCGGTCGAAGACCTTGGCGCAATCCTGCATTGGTTAACATTGGACCCTATGGGTCCCAGGAGCCAATGATGATGTACGCCGGCGGTGACGGTACGCACCGCCGCGGACGTGACCGCCATTTTCTGTCTGTACAATCACTTGACACCTGATGTTCGACAGGAGAGGACCTACACTGCAAGTGCTGATGTGACCTCAGTCTGGAAGTGACAATGGCTCATGTGTCTGGGGAAAGGGCCCCTGCCTTCACATTGAAGGAGTTGGACAAACTAGTGGATGGGGTCCTCCCCCAATACACGCTACTCTACGGTCCTCCAGACAAGCAGGTGAGTACACTGTGAGCATGCTGTATGGGCAATGCCTGTTTGGAGTGGTGTGGATGGAAGATACGGGGGCGGGAGGGGAATGAGGCCTGCATGATCGGACGGTGAGTGTATGTGCATCTGGGCAAGGGTGGGAACATGGGCCAATGACTGTGACGGTCTGGACGGTTACAGTTTTTCCTTTTGCCCTGTACTATTCCTCTAGGTCAGCGCCCACCAGAAGAAGGATATTTGGCGTGCCATCGCCAAGGACGTCCAGACCCTGGGGGTCCACCACAGACGGAGCACCCACTGCCGGAAAAGATGGGAGGACATTCGCCGCTGGAGCAAGAAGATGGGGAAGGCCCAGCTGGGGATGGCCTCCCAACGTGAGAGGGGTGCCTGTCGCACCATGACCCCCCCTGATGTTCCAGATCCTGGCCGTGGTGTATCCGGAGTTGGATGGGCACTTGAGGGCATCACAGCAGTCACAAGGGGGTGAGCACTGTCACATCCATCTGACTCTGCGTGTATTGGAGGTGTCTGGGTGGGGGAGCTGGGCAGTGGGTTCCCCTAGTCTAGGGCGAGCTTTGTAGGCAAGGACCCTTTGTGACGCAGGCTAAGTGGCACCCCAACCCCACCAGTGGTAAGAGCCATCAACACCTAGTCAGGCTCCTGTGACTTCAAGGTGTGCCGCAATCGGGCATAGGCCATGTACCCCATGTCCCTGTGATTAATTAGGGAACTCTAAGTGCATGGCGTAGTGCAGAGGGCTGCTGTGTCTGTAGTGTCCGCCAACAGTAGCGGTATTGCATGCACTGAAAATGTCTTTCTTCTTTCTCCCCTCCCCCCCCCTTTTTGTGGTCTCCCTGTTCTTGTGTGTATTAGCATCATCAGGTGGAGGAGCTGTGCCACCGGAGCAGGAGGGAGCTGCATCCCACAAGGCCCGGGAGGGCGAGACAACAGAGTCAGAAGTCACCAGTGGGACCGAGGGCGAGGGGAGCTCCACGGCGGGGACAAGAGCAGAGACCAGCGACACCGACTCCTCCTCTGATGGGAGCTCCCTTGTGGTGGCGGGCCCCTCTGTGCCCCCCACATCAACAGGTACAGCCGCCACCCCCCCTACCAGCACCGCCCTCCCAGCAGCCCCTCAGCGTGTGTCCCGTGGCCGCTCACCAAGGAGGGTGGGCATCTCCTTCGCCCCAGGCACCTCAGGCCCTGCCCCAGTCAGCCCTGCTGCCCTCAGTGAGGAGGCTATTGACCTCCTGAGATCCCTCACTGTTGGGCAGTCTACCATTCTGAATGCCATCCAGGGTGTAGAGAGGCAGTTGCAACAGACCAATGCATACCTGGAGGGCATTCATTCTGGCCTGGCAGCCCAACAGAGAGCATTTCAGGCTCTGGCCTCTGCACTGATGGCAGCCATTGTCCCTGTGTCCAGCCTCCCCCTCCAACTTCCTCCACCCAGACCCAATCCCCAGTACCTCAGCCTATCCCAAGCACACCATCAGACCAGCATGCACACACCTCAACACACAAGGGTGGTTCTGGCAAACATAAGCACCACACATCCCACAGGCACTCACACAAGCATCATACCCATGCAGACATGCCAACATCCACTGCCTCCACTGTGTCCCCCTCCTTCACATCTCCCTCCTCCCTCCCTGTCACGTCTCCACTCACACCTGCATGCACTACATCTTCAGCCACTACCTCCATCACCAGCACACCCATCACCACATACCACTCACGTGCAGTCACCACCCCCACTACCATTCACACATTCCCTGTGTCCTCTCCCAGTGTGGCTGTAAGCCCTCCTCCCAAACTACACAAACGCAGCCACACACCCACCCAACAGCCATCCACCTCACGACAGCCTCCAGCCCATGCACCTTCACCCAAAGTCTGCATACGAACACCTCCTACAACCACTACCTCTTCCTCCACTCCCAAACCCCCTCCATCTACCCGTCCCAGTGTGTCAAAAAAGCTTTTCCTCTCAAATGTGGACCTCTTCCCTACACCTCCCCCCCGTCCGTCCCCTAGGGCCTGCCTTTCCAGGTCCCAACCCAGCACCACAGCCACCACATCACCGGACACAGTGGTGCAAGAAATATCCGGATTTTGGAGTGCGCCAAACAACAGGGCTGCCAGTGTCCCAAGTAGCGAGTCCAAGGACATTCCCCCACCTCCAAAACAGAAGAAGTTGCTCACATCCCGGAGGGAGAAGGCCAAAACACCTGCCACCAAGGGCTCAGCCAAGACAACAGTTGGAAGTGGCAAGACAGCTGAACCACCATCTAAGGTGAGGAAGGGCCTGAAAAAGAAAGGCAAGTCAACGTCGCCGCCAACCTGCACGGCGGACAAGACCGCCACCGGCACCGCCACATGCACCGCTGCCACGGGCACTCCCGCCAGCACCCAAGATACTGAGCCCTTCACCAGCACCGCAGACACTGTGTCCTTCAGCAGCACCACGGTCAGTGAGCCCGCCACCAGCACCGCCGCTCATGACACTGCCGCCAGCACCGAGGTCAGTGAGCCCGCCACCAGCAACGCCGCTCATGACACCGCCACCAGCACTGACGTCAGTGAGCCCGCCACCAGCACCGCTGCCCAATAACCGCCGCAAGCACCGCCTCTACTGAGCCCGCCGCCAGCACCGCCAGCGGCCACGCCACATCCTGAGCCAGTGGCACCAACGCAGACATGGCTGCCATCCCCAGTGGTCATTCGTACGAGGCTGGTGGTCAGTTCCAGGGGCCTGGGCAGCTTCCATGTTGCCCCACCGTCAGTGGACTGTCACATCCACTACCTCAGTCCTTGGCAGGATGAAGCACTCTGGGCACAAAGCCCCCTCCAGAACCAGTGGAGAAAGGCATCCACTACCTGAGTCCTTGGCAGGATGAAGCAATCTGGGCACAAAGCCCCCTCCAGAACCAGTGGAGAAAGGCATCCACTACCTCTGTTCTTGGCAGGATGAAGTACTCTGGGCAGAAAGCCCCCTCCAGAACCAGTGGAGAAAGGCATCCACTACCTCAGTCCTTGGCAGGATGAAGCACTCTGGGCACCAAGCCCCCTCCAGAACCAGTGGAGAAAGGCATCCACTACCTCAGTCCTTGGCAGGATAAAGCACTCTGGGCACAAAGCCCCCTCCAGAACCAGTGGGGAAAGGTATCCACTTCCTCTGTCCTTGGCAGGAGGAAGCACTCTGGGCAGAAAGCCCCCTCCAGAACCAGTGGAGAAAGGCATCCACTACCTCTGTCCTTGGAAGTATGAAGCACTCTGAGCAGAAAGCCCCCTCCAGAACCAGTGGAGAAAGGTATCCACTACCTCAGTCCTTGGCAGGATGAAGCACTCTGGGCACCAAGCCCCCTCCAGAACCAGTGGAGAAAGGCATCCACTACCTCAGTCCTTGGCAGGATGAAGCACTCTGGGCAGAAAGCCCCCTCCAGAACCAGTGGAGAAAGGCATCCACTACCTCAGTCCTTGGCAGGATGAAGCACTCTGGGCACAAAGCCCCCTCCAGAACCAGTGGAGAAAGGCATCCACTACCTCAGTGCTTGGCAGGATGAAGCACTCTGGGCACAAAGCCCCCTCCAGAACCAGTGGAGACTGTTATCCACTTGAGAGACTGTGGCTTTGCACTCCCCAGGATAAAGCAGTGGGCAAACCACCCACTGGAGAGACTTGAGAGACTGGCTTTGCACTCCCCAGGATAAAGCAGTGGGCAAACCACACACTGGAGAGACTTGAGAGCCTGTGGCTTTGCACTCCCCAGGATACATCAATGGGCATGGAGCCCCCTCGTGGAGTTGGCGTGGTGCACTCATCCGGCTGAGGTGAACCCCCTTCCCTCCTCCCTGAGGTGCCCCTGCAGTGTTCTCTCCGTTTCGATCGGGTATCTTGTGTGGGCCTCGCCCATGCATTTTGGGTCCAGTGGTCCACCGACTATATTGGTGCAGTACCTGGACTTGAATTCTTGGTGTACATATTTGTTTATAGTGTATATAAAATTTTGACTAATGGATTTTACATGATTACAATTGTTCTACTCATTTCCTTTTGTCATTGTGTTCTTCCAGAGGGGATTTGGGGGTGTAAATGTAATGTTTCAGCATGTATTGGTGTGTGTGTTGTTGTGGGTGAGGGTGGGGGTGAAGGTGTTGCGTGTGTGTGTCACTCTCTTTTCCCTCCCCCCTCCCATGTGTTGTAGGTGCAGTACTCACTGCGGTCGTCGCCGTCGCCGCCGTCGGTCGTGCTCCTGGTAGAGGAGCAGGAAGACAATCGCAGGGAGTATTTGGAATCCAGGCTCCATGGCGTCCTGGTTCCTCGTGGGTTGTGTAGAGGTGAGTGTTTCCCCTTCCAAGTCCTGTTTCCGCCGTGTTTTTCTTCACGTTGAATCCGCCCCGGAAAAGGTGGCGGATTGGCCTGTCATAATAGTGTGGGCGGTACATTGTCTTCCGCCTGACTGTTGGCGGTGACCGCCATGCTGTTTGTTTGTACCGCCGTGGCGGTCGGAGTGTTAAAGTGGCTGTCTATGTTGGCGGTTTCCGCCGTGGTCGTGATTCCATTTTTTTCCGCCGGCCTGTTGGCGGTCTTACCGCCGCTTTAACACTGACCGCCAGGGATGTAATGAGGGCCTTTATGTCTCTCTGTCCTTCAGTCAGTACATCCATTGTTAGCTCCTGGGAAAATCGCTTTCTCACACACTAAACTTTACATTGTAAAAATAGCTAATACAGCATATTCTAGCAAGCAGTTCTCATGGGAAAATAAAATAATAACTAGTGTTTGGTCAACGCAGTGGTAAAGAACAATTCAGGTACTAGTTCCTCCAAGCAAACATTTTTTAACATGAGGCTGTGCAAATAGGCCCAAAACCTCACTAATTTAAGGCCTACAATTATATGAAGAAAATACACAATAAGTAATCATTAATATAACATAATACTACATTTATCTAAACATGAGCACATCAATCCATTTTAATAAACAAATAATAAGGACACTTCGTGATTCCTCACGGCCACTCAAGTAGGAACATTTTCCAAGTCATGCATTATTTTCTATACTAAGTCTAAAGTCTCTGCAGATTCATAATTCAGAGAACATTAATATGTTTTAGTAAAAATTCAGCGTTCACACTACCCAAGTTAGGCAATAATCGAGTGACATCATGGTGAGTGACATTCTATGTGGCATCACAGGAAGTGCCACCACAACCCATGATGTCACAGAAAATGACATCACAAGAAGTGACATCAGTTCTTAACACCTCATACATATTATTAGTAAGTCTGTCCTGAGAACTTTTGGTGCATTCTAAGATTTAACAAATTAGATTTTGCATCTGGTTGTGCCAAAAAAGTGATACAACTCCAGCGCAAAATCTGGGCCACGACTTATACATTCATTTTGTAAAATCTCTGCCACAAAGTAATAGGCAACAAGGAGAAACATGTTTTGTTTAATTTATTGCAAAGTCTGCATTTGGCCTTTGTTTTGTGCCCAACTGGAATGTGTGCATGTAATGTAAAGTGCTCTCAGACCTTGGATTTGGATGAGTAGCGCTATGAAAGAAATAAAACAAAATAGTGGTATTTGAATTGTTATTTGTGTGAATCTTGGCACAGACCAATGCATTCGAAATTCTTAACAGTGCACGCATATCTCTTATATACAGGCACTGAACAAAGTCAAAACCATGCCTCTGTTCAGTACTTGTGAACTAACAACAAGCTATGTGCCTTAGTTTCCCCTCATTGCATTTACATCTAGGGGTGAGGCTCCCTTTAGCTCCCAGTCAGGACACTCCAACAAAAGAACACCTGATGGCCCCTTAATTTCGGGCTTTGTTTTGTGCCCAGCTGGAATCTAAACTAACAAAGCCCCCTCGCTGCCTGCAAGTTGCTTCTCAGAACCAAACCAGATAACATGCAGGCACTGCTGAATGTGTCCTGGTGTCTGCAAATGATACCAGGAGAAGTTCAGCATATTTTAGTGGGACCCAACCTCTTGACAGGGTAGATGGCATCCGCCCTGTGAAAATAGTTGGTGGACACCCTCTACCTGAGTGTACCCCCCCCAACTTGTGCCCTGAGACCAGTCCTTACCCACTTTTTGATTTATTAGTTCACAAAAATTTTACCGACCAATGGTTGCGAGATGGCTTAGTGAGAAAGTCTTGCACTTGCTTTTGTGCCTTTGATTTGAGTCTCCCTGACAAGCAGCTCCAAGCCCAACCCTCTTTTCTGTAGACACTAGTTGTAGTGTCTTGCATGAGTTAGAAAGGAACCTTTCTGGCTCCCCGAGGAATCTGTATCAGTGTATGACCTAATTGCTATAATAAAATAAATGAGAGTTTGCGCTAGGATGTTGGAGTTCACAGCCACACAGAGAGGAATACAGACGTGTGATTTACAGCTCTGTGTGTGGCCTAGTCCTTCTGCGGGTACCAGGCTGGGGAAGATGCTACAACTGGCAATTAGATAGGGGATAAGTAACCTGAAGAAGAAACTGCTCTCTGGGAGAGTTTGCTGTGGTCCAAGCAAACTGCTTGTGCGTGTCACGTGTGCCTTTGTCAAAGTGCTGAGTCGATGGTTGGCGTATGTGAAGTAAAAGCACAACTCCAGCCAATATGAAGCATGTGAATAGAAAGAGAGTTTACGGGAAAAAGTCTACGCATCATTGGTTAAGAGACTATGACTAAGATCCTACAAAAAGGTAAAGTTATACAATGTACAGAGCGTTAACACTAAAGGCAGAGGCAAACAAGTTTACAAAGCACAATTCTAGACAGTTATCAGATATTAAATAGTGTTGGCTGACAGAATAAGGAAAAAGGAAGCATACTGATATTACTGTTACCTGAGTCTTAATAAGTGGAGCATTATGACCTCAGCACCAGGTGAGGAGACCTAAGAAGAAGCACCCAGGTTGTGCTTACTGATCTATCCAATATGTGAACTGTCACCATCAAAGCTGTCAAATGGAGACTCAGAACAATGCCAGAGGTCTCCATGAGTGACGAGGCCCCAATAGAGATCAGGAAGGTCAAAACTCCAAAGGTGTGCTGGATGATCCAGAGGCTGAAACATCACCGGGCCTCTGTGATGATGCTTTTTCCCAGGGGCAGTTGACAGCATTTAACAGAGCTCCACCATCGACATCAGCCCCTCCTAGGAACAGTTACAATGCTGCCACTTTCCTCAAACTACCACCACCATTCAACATTGCCAAAAAGTAAAATATTGGAGATAGATGGATTGCATGGATCGAGACATTTGAAGATTTCATTGATGCACTTGAAGACACTGATAAAAAGATTATTAAATATCTCTAGAATCTTGTTGGTGATGGTATGAAAGGAGTCATGAAGAAAATGCCAAGAACTGACAAAAATGTCACATATCATCATATTAAGATGGCGCTGAATATCAAGCTTAATCCAGTACCAAATGTTGACTGTGAATGATATGTCTTCGGTCAAGAATGTCGAAGAGATGGTGAAACAATCTATGAATTTGTGGAAAGGCTTAACACACTTATCAAACACTGTAAGTTCAATTAAATTAATGATGAAGAAGCAATGAGGCTTAGAGTAATCAATGGATGCTTGTCCGATTCATTCAGATGATGAATGCTAAGACAAAGTCTGAGCCTGGAGCGAGTGTTGATGGCTGCCAGAGCTGTGGAACATGCTGACAGACAAGCTGTAGACATGCAGGGCAGAGGTGCCCAGAAGGAGTCAGTCATGAGTTTGAAAATAAATTTGAACCAAAAGACTGAAGGACACAAAGTGATGTCTACACACAAAAATAAGTTGTGTTTGTTTCTGATGTGGATTTAAGTTTCCACATGAAGCAAAGAGTCCCTCCATTGGTTAGATATGCAAAGGCTGTGATAAAGAGAGCCATTTTGTGACAATGTGGAGAGTGGAGGAAAAACCAAGTGCATTATGGCACAAAGACAAAATGGCTGCCAGAACATTCCAGAAGCATTGTTCGATGCATGCCCACAAGGCCAAGCTGAGACATAATTTCAGTCAAATAGATGGTTGTTATCTAAATCATCATCAAACAATTCTTCAGCCTTGATAATAAGTGAAAGTGAAGAAAGCGACTGTGCCACGTCAATGCTTACCTCAGAAAAACATGCACATGTCAGACTAGTTGCCTGTGAGGAGGAAAGTCAGTCAAAGAAAGGGCGACGTGCCAATATAACAAAACACTGTCCAAAGATTACCTTGAAAATAAATGGATATTCAATACCTTACATCATCAATAGTGGTTGTAGGAGGCTAGCCTGATTTGTAGTGGGTACCTTGGGTACTTACACCTTATACCAGGTCCAGTTATCCCTTATTAGTGAATGTAGTAGTGTTCTAGCAGCTTAGGCTGATAAAGGTAGCTATAGCATGGCAGCTTAGGCTGAACTAGGAGACATGCAAAGCTCATGCAATACCACTTATAGTTACACAGTATGTATACAAAAGTAAAGACAATACTCAGTGTTACCAAAAATAAAGGTATTTATTTGTGTGACACAGTACCAAAAATATCTTAGAGGCAACACTCCTTCTGGAGGTAAGTATTATACACAATATATACACTAGACACCAAAATTAGACAAGTAAATAGTGATAGAACAATGCAAACAGTAGGAAATCATATAGAATGCATTGGGAGAAAATAGGTCTAGGGGCAACACAAACCATATACTAAAAAAGTGGAATGTGAATCACGAATTCCCCCCTAGACAGGTGTAGTGTGTGCAGAATCGCTGGGAGAGTAAGAATACAGTAAAGGTAAGTAAATTACCCCATCCTAGAGCCCAGAAAAGCAGGAGTAAAGTACTGCAAGTTTCCTCAGGACACACTACACCTCGTTTTGGGGATTTTGCAGCAGCCAACCAAGTCTGCAAAGAACAACTGCTGGATTATTGGACCTAAAGACCTGCAAAGGAAGGGGACCAAGTCCAGAAGTCGAAAGAAGTTCCAGGAAGGACAGGAGCCCCCGCCAACCCAGAAGAGGGTGAAAAAGAAGAGTCTCCTGTTAGTTGAAGACTGCATAAGTGCACCCTAGGAAGATGCCAGCATATTTCTGCATGATGCAAAAGATGTCCCACGGAGTGACGATCGTTGCAGATGAGATTTTGTGTTGGAAGGCACCAACAAGCCTTGTCTATGGCAAAAGTGTGTTTTTGTCAAAATGGCTCTGGATGGACCCTGGTGGGACCTGGAGGCCTCAACTCTATAGGAGGAGGAAAAGGAGGCTCTCAACACTTTAGAAAGCCCTCAGGATGCCAGCCAGCACCCCCAGAAGCCACAGGATCCGGGTTCAAAGGAGGTGCAAAACATGGTTGATGCAGCACAACAAAAGAAGGTCCCACACCGCCGTAGATCAACTCAACGAGTTGTGCATCACAGGATGGAGTGCTGGGGACCTGGGCCAGGCTGTGCATGAAGGAATTCTGCAAAGAGTGCACAGAGGCCTCAGGAGGCGAAGAAGACATAGTACATAGGGGTACCTCGTTCTTGGGGAATGCAAGGTCTTATCTCCTCCAAATTGCGTCAGCAGGACCTCAGAACAGTCTATGTCGATGATGTCCACCCTCTGTGTCCTTAGGAGCATGATTGTCGCTGTGAGAGGAGTCCCAATGTACTGGTCTTCGTCTTGGAAGGTGCCTGCTTGGTGCAGGGGAGTGACTCTGTCACTCCACAGGAGATTTCTTCGGTCCTTCTGGTGCAGGATGAAGACAGGGAGTTCCCGTGTGTGCACACTGTGGAAACTGTTGCAGTTGCTGACTTGGAGCTGAGGTTGCTGAAGAAAAGTATCTCTTGTAGACACTTTGTTGCAGTTACAGCATTTCTTGGAGCAGGCTGCGGTTGATCCGAGGTCAGAAGAGTCTGAAGTTGTTGCAGAGGATTCCTGAAGGAAACTTGCAAGCAGTATCTGAAAAGACCCTAAATAGCCCTGAGAGGGGGATTTGCTACCTTATCAGGTATGGACCTATCAGGAGGGGGTCTCTGACATCACCTGCTGGCACTGGACACTCAGAGCCCTCCAGAGTGCCCCCACACCTTGCAAAGCAAGATGGCTGAAGTCTGTGACACACTGGAGGAGCTCTGGGCACCACCCCTGGGGTGGTGATGGACAGGGGAGTGGTCACTCCCCTTTCCTTTGTCCAGTTTCTCACCAGAGCAGGGGAGAAGGGGTCCCTGAACCGGTGTAGACTGGTTTGTGCAAGGAGGGCACCATCTGTGCCCTTCAAAGCATTTCCAAAGGCTGGGGGTGGCTACCCCTCCCCAGCCTGTAACACCTATTTCCAAAGGGAGAGGGTGTAACACCCAGCTCTCAGAGGAAATGCTTTGTTCTGCCTTCCTGGGACTGGGCTGCCCAGACCCCAGGAGGGCAGAACCCTGTCTGTGAGGTGGCAGCAGCTGTAGCTGCAGTGCAAGCCTCAGAGAGCTGCTTTGGCAGTACTGGGGGTCCATCGTGGAGCCCCCAGGATGCATGGAATTGGCTCCCCAATACCAGATTTGGAATGGGGGACAATTCAATGATCTTAGACATGTTACATGGCCATATTTGGAGTTACCATTGTGTAGCTACATATAGGTATTGACCTATATGTAGTGCATGTGTGTAATGGCGTCCCCGCACTCACAAAGTCTGGGGAAATGGCCCTGAACTATCTGTCACTATCACACTTAGTAACTTTGCGCTTAACTTTCAGCAAGTGAAGGTTAGACATATAGGGGACTTATAAGTTACTTAAGTGCAGTGAAAATGGCTGTGAAATAACGTGTGCATTATTTCACGCAGGCTGCAATGGCAGGCCTGTGCAAGGGTTTGTCTGAGCTCCCTATGGGTGGCAAAAAAAATGCTGCAGCCCATATGGATCTCCTGGAACCCCAAGGCCCTGGGTACCTAGATACAATATACTAGGGACTTATAAGGGGGGTCCAGTATGCCAATTGAAATTGGTAAATGAAGTCACTGGCCTACAGTGAGAAATTTAAAAGCAGAGAGAGCATAAGCGCTGAGGTTCTTGTTAGCAGAGCCTCAGTGACACAGTAAGGCACTACACAGGCATTCACATTAGGCCACAAACTATGAGCACTGGGGTTCTGGCTAGCAGGATCCCAGTGAGACAGGCAAAACACACTGACATATAGGTTTTTATCTATGAGCACTGGGGTCCTGGCTAGCAGGATTCCAGTGACACAGTAAAAACACACTGACACACACTCACAAACAGGCCAAAAGTGGGAGTAACCATGCTAGAAAGAGGCTACTTTCTCACAGTTGTTCTTTGATAAATATGCATGAAGAAAAGTAGAATGAACTGTCTTCATTACTGCAACTCACAGCGTCAAAGACTAAAGTATACACTTGGGCTGCATCTACACCCATGAAAAGTAAAGGTTCACTTATGGTGACAGTGAGACATAAGGAAACAAAAGTTCAAGCACCGATCCATGTACTTCAAGGTACAGCAGCAAGTGCATGTTTGCTCAGCTTCAACATGGCTGCTGACATGGGACTGATTTCAGTGAATTACAACATGAATGCTCATCACAAAATAGTGAGTCAATTCCCTTCATTGTTTCATGGTTTGGGAAGTTAAAGCCTATGAAAGCAAAACTGCATATTAATAAGTATGTCTGGCCTGTTGTTCAGAGACATAGACGAGTTGCTTTTCATTTACAAGAAACTGTTAAAAAAGAACTCAAATCCTTGCTAATGAATGACATTATTGGGCGTTCTACTGGTCCAATGCCGTGGGTCTTTCCCATAGTAGTAGTGCCTAGGAAGTTCCATGAAGGAGCTGTGCACATATGAGGTCACATGCACCAAGCGAACAAAGCAATTGAATAAGAGCAACATATAGGGCCACACATTGCAGACATGATTACTCAATTGAATGGTGACAAAATCTTTTCTATACTTGATTTAAATGAAGGTGCTCATCAGTTAGAACTCAAGGAAAACTGCAGATATATTCTATTTGCTACACCAGTTGGTTTGTTCAAATACAAAGACTTAGTTAAATTAATTTCCAACAAGACTGAGGTCCTCATCTTCGGCTCCACCCCGTCTGCTTGGGATGACTCCTGGTGGCCTGCCACACTCGGATCCGCTCCGACTCCCACCGACCACGCACACAACCTAGGATTCATCCTGGACTCCTCACTGTCCATGACCCAGCAAGTCAACGCGACCTCCTCCTCCTGCTTCAACACTCCAACGCATGCTCCGAAAGATCTACAAATGGATCCCCACGGAAACCAGAAGAACCGTCACCCAAGCCCTCGTAAGCAGCAAACTGGACTACGGCAATGCTGTCTAAGCAGGAACAATGGCCAAACTCCAGAAAAGGCTGCAACGCATCCAGAACGCCTTTGAGCGCCTCATCCTGGAAATACCCCGCCATTGCACACATCACAGGCCACCTGAGAGACCTGAACTGGCTCCCCGTCAACAAGAGCACCTTCAAACTCCTCACCCACGCTCACATGGCACTACCCAACACCGGACCAGAATACCTCAACAGACAGCTCACCTTCTACACCCGACCCGACAACTCTGCTTCGCCGACCTCACCCTCGCAACCGTCCCATGCATCTGCAGAACTACAACCGGAGGCAGATCATTCTAGCAACTCGCCGCCAAGACGTGGAACACTCTTCCCACCCACCTGCATCAGAACACGGACCTCCTTACCTTCAGGAGACTTCTCAAGACTTGGATGTTTGAGCAGTAGCAGCGCCCCCCATAGCACCTTGAGACCCTCACAGGTGAGTAGTGCGCTCTACAAATTCCTTGATTGATTGATTGATTGATAGTTTTGGTGAGCCCTCGGCTTCCGAGCTCTTCCAAGATGTCATACGACTCATAAACCTCTAAATGCATTTAACTATAGAGATAACATATTGTTTTTTGGAGCTACACAGAAAGCGCACAATAGAGCCCTCACATAAGTATTTCAATTACTCAGTGATGCAGGTTTGACTTTAAATGCCGACAAGTGTGAGTTCAATAAAACAAAACTGAAATCCTTTGGCCACAAATTTTCTGATCGGGTTTATTTCTTGGAATGGCCAGGTACTGCTCACAATACATGAAGGACGTTGCCACTGTCAGTGCTCCATTACAAGAGTTAACAAAGAACAAGTTACTTTCCTACAGTAATTCATTGTCTAGTAGAGAATCTATCTGGATGCAGATTCCTTAACTTTTAATTCCCTGGCGTCAGCTTCGAATCCAGAATTTTTTGCTGAGCAATAGCCTGTGTGCACTGTTGGGTGGCATTGATCAGATCTGCGTGTGTCTTCCGGCTCCCCCGTGGCTTCGTCAGCGTTGTTGGAGCCATCTGTGAAGTCACGGTCGCCTATAAAGGCACCACCCCAGCATGTGTACATCAGTTCTTTCATCCACAAAACTTCCAAGCCAGAAGCGCAGAGTCATGGATAGAACCAACATTTTGTCTGTGCAATACTAGGGCCCTCAAAAGGGATAAACCCTAACCCTACTAGACATATCCGCAGAGAGGATAGGCATGGATGGGTGTAAGGAATCGGCAGCTAGATAGAGTCTCTACCAGATAATGCGTTACTGAAGGTAAGTAACTTGTTGATCTGGCAGAGACTTCTAGCTGCAGATTCCTTACCTTTGAATAGATACCCAAGCCATAACCTCCTGTTGGTGGGCTGCAGTTACCTCTACTTACAATAAAAAGTCCTGTAGGACTGAATGGGCAAACTGTTGGTCTCTCCGTACCTGACTGTCCAGGCAGTAATGCTTTGCAAACGTGTGCAAGATGCCCACATTGCTGCCTGACAAATCTCCAGGACTGGAACACCCGAGCTAACGCAGTGGTAGCAGCTTTGCCCCTGACAGAATGAGCCCTCAATCCTTCAGGAGGATGCTTCCTGGCCAATGCGTAGCAGATCGTGATGCAGAGAACGACCCAGCACGAAATGGTTTGCTTCTGCACTGCCTGACCCTTATTTGCTCCAACGTACCCCACAAAGAGTTGGTTATCCACACGGAACTCTTTTGTGCGGTCAAGGTAGAATGTCAAAACTCTTTTTGGGTCCAGTCGGTGGAGTCGCTCCTCTTTCTTAAAGGGATGCGGTGGAGCAAAGAAGGTGGGCAGGGTGATGTCCTGACCCAGATGAAATAGGTTCACCACCTTGGGGAGGAAAGAGGCACGAGTTCTGAGTACCACCTTGTCCAGACACATAGCGAGATATGATAGCTTCGATGACAGAGCCTGCATCTCACTCACCCTCCTGGCAGATGTTTTCACCACTAAGAAGGCTGTCTTGATGGTGAGCAGCCGGAGTGGACAGTTGTGCAAAGGCTTGAAAGTAACGCACATCAGAAATGTGAGGACCAGGTTTAAGTCCCATTGGGGCATAACAAAGGGCGTAGGGGGGAAACATGTGTACCACCCCTTTGCGGAATCTATGTACAAAGGGGGATTTAAACAGAGATGGCTGATCAGGGAGCAGAAGAAATGTCGATAAGGCACAAAGATAGCCCTTGAGAGTCCCCAAGGCAGAACCCTGCTGGGCAAGGGAAAGTATGAAGAGAAGAATATCAGAAAGAGAAGCAGATCGATAGACCTTTCTGTACAATAATACACAAAGCGTTTCCAATGTCAGGCGTATACCGTTTTAGCGGAGGGACGCCTGGTTGCTTAAATAACTTTACAGACTTCGGGAGGAAGGTCAAAAGCCATCAACTGCCGCCAATCAATCTCCATGCATGAAGGCGCAGAGTTAACAGGTTCGGGTGGAGAACCCTCCCCTGCAACTGCGACAGAAGATCCTCCAGAAGGGGCAGACTGATCGGAGGATTGATGCTCATTTTGAGAAACTTAGAATACCAGACTCTTTGTGCCCAATCCAGAGCTACTAAGATGACTTGGGTCCGGTCGTGCTTGATCTTCTTGGGAACTCTGGGCAGAAGTGGTCTGGGTGGAAAAGTGTACAGCATGCCTGAATTCCACTCGCGACGAAAAGCGTAGCCGAGTGATTTCTGCCTTGGAAACTCCAATCCGCAATACTGCTGACATTGCGTGTTCTCTGTGGAGGAACAGATCTAACCAAGGCTCTCCCCACTGCTGAAAAAGTCCTTGCGCCACCTCCGGATGGAGATACCATTCGTGATCCGCTAGGCATTGACGGCTGAGTTCATCCACCCTGGCATTCAGAGAACCTGCCAGGTGTTGAACCACCAAGGTTATGCCCTGCTGTTCCAGCCATGTCCAGAGATGCAGAGCCTCTTGACAAAGGGCCCACGACCCCACACCGCCCAGCTTGTTGCAGTACCACATTGTGGTGGTGGTGTCCGTGAACACCTGCACTAGCTTCCCTTTCACAACGGGAAGAAATGCTTTCAACGCCAGTCTGATCGCCCGTAGCTCCAGCAAGCTGATATGGAGTCCGGATTCGTGCCTCTGATCTCCGCCTCTCCCAGGGGTCTGCCCCATCCCAGAAGTGACGCATCTGTCACTACTGTGAGATTTGGCTGGGGAACGGAGAGGAGTCTGCCTCTGATCCAATCGCAGTTCACTAACAACCACTGTAGGTCTTTTGCAGTTCCTGCTGAGATCTGACCCATGCTGATAAGATTTCCCTGATGCTGTGCCCACTGGAACTTCAGATCCCACTGCAGAGCCCTCACATGCCATCTGGCATGTTTGACTAACATGATGCAGGAGGCCATGAGTCCCAAATCAAATCAAATCAAATCATTAACATTTATAAAGCGCGCTACTCACCCGTGCGGGTCTCAAGGCGCTAGGGGAAACAGGGGGGTTATCGCTGCTCGAACAGCCAGGTCTTTAGGAGTCTCCGGAAAGTGGAGTGGTCCTGTGTGGTCCTGAGGCTGGTGGGGAGGGAGTTCCAGGTCTTGGCCGCCAAGAAGGAGAAAGATCTCCCACCCGCCGTGGAGCGGCGGATGCGAGGGACAGCAGCGAGTGCGAGGCCAGAGGAGCGGAGGAGGCGGGTGGGGACGTAGAAGCTGAGGCATCTGTTGAGGTATTCCGGTCCCTTGTCGTGGAGGGCTTTGTGTGCGTGGGTGAGAAGTCGGAAGGTGATCCTTTTGCTGACTGGGAGCCAATGCAGGTGTCTCAGGTGTGCGGAGATGTGGCTGCTGCGGGGTACGTCGAGGATGAGGCGGGCCGAGGCGTTTTGAATGCGTTGCAGGCGATTTTGGAGTTTGGCTGTGGTCCCGGCGTAGAGGGTGTTGCCGTAGTCCAGGCGGCTCGTGACGAGGGCGTGGGTCACGGTTTTTCTGGTGTCGGCGGGGATCCAGCGGAAGATCTTGCGGAGCATGCGGAGGGTGAGGAAGCAGGCGGAGGACACGGCGTTGACTTGCTTGGTCATGGTGAGAAGAGGGTCCAAGATGAAGCCGAGGTTGCGGGCGTGGTCTGTGGGGGTCGGTGCGGTGCCGAGGGCCGTGGGCCACCATGAGTCGTCCCAAGCGGACGGGGTGTTGCCGAGGATGAGGACTTCCGTTTTTTCAGAGTTCAGCTTTAGGCGGCTGAGCCTCATCCAATCTGCGACGTCCTTCATACCCTCTTGTAGGTTGGTCTTGGTGCTGGCGGGGTCATTGGTGAGGGAGAGTATAAGTTGGGTGTCGTCGGCGTAGGAGGTGATGATGATGTCGTGCTTGCATACGATGTTGGCGAGGGGGCTCATGTAGACATTGAAGAGTGTCAGGCTGAGCGATGAGCCTTGAGGTACACCGCAGATGATCTCGGTGGGTTCTGAGCGAAACGGAGGGAGGTAAACTCTTTGGGAACGGTTTGCGAGGAAGGAGGCGATCCAGTCCAGGGCCTGGCCTTGGATCCCGGTGGAGCGAAGGCGGGTGATTAGGGTGCGGTGACAGACGGTGTCAAAGGCGGCCGAGAAGAATGAGGGCGACTGTTTCACCGTTGTCCATCAGGGTTCTGATGTCGTCTGTGACTGAGATGAGGGCGGTTTCAGTGCTGTGGTTGATTCGGAATCCGGTTTGTGAGGGGTCGAGCAGGTTGTTGTCTTCCAGGAAGGTGGTCAGCTGTTTGTTGACGGTCTTCTCTATTACTTTGGCTGGGAAAGGCAGAAGAGAGATGGGGCGGAGGTTTTTCAGGTCGCTCTGGTCAGCCGTAGGTTTCTTTAGTAGGGCGTTGACTTCGGCGTGTTTCCAGCATTCGGGGAAGGTAGCAGAAGAAAAAGAAGAGTTGATGACAGTCTGGAGGTGCGGGGCGATGATGTCGTCGGCTTTGTTAAAGATGAAGTGCGGGCAGGGGTCCGAAGGAGCGCCGGAGTGGATAGAGTTCATGATGGATTTGGTTTCTTCCGTGTTGATGTGGGTCCAGTTGTTGAGGGTGATGGCCGGGAATGCGGGTTCGGTGGTGTTTGGTTGGGTCTGGTGTCCGAAGCTGTCGTGAAGGTCGCTGATCTTGCGATGGAAGAAAGTGGCGAGGGATTCGCACAAATCCTGTGAGGGCGTGACGGCGTTGGCGCTGGGGTTGGAGAACTCCTTGACGATGCTGAAGAGTTCTCTGCTGTTGTGGCTGTTTTTGTCCAGTCTGTCGGTGAAAAAGTTCCTTTTGGCAGCGCGGATCAGGTGGTGGTGTTCGCGGGTAGCGTTCTTGAGGGCGGTCATGTTGTCAGCGGTGTGGTCCTTGCGCCAGGCTTTCTCAAGGGCGCGACAAGTTTTCTTAGATTCTTTGAGGGTGTCAGAGAACCAGAGAGGTTTTTTGGTGTTGGTCTGTCGATGCGTGCGTTTGAGGGGAGCAAGGTTGTCTGCGCAGTTGGCGATCCAGTTTGTGAGGTTGAGGGCTGCGTCGTTGGGGTCGGTGGTGAGGGTGGGTTGGTTGGCGGCGAGGAGTTGCTCTTCAGGGATCTTGTTCCACTGTCGACGAGGGATGGGTTGAGTGCGGAGGTGGCGGGTCTCGCGTCGGAATGTGAAGTGGACGCAGCTGTGGTCGGTCCAGTGTAGGGCGGAGGTGTGGCTGAAGAAGACATGTTTGCTGGCGGAGAAGATAGGGTCGAGCGTGTGTCCGGCGATGTGGGTGGCGGTGTTCACTAGTTGTTTGAGGCCGAGGTTGGCGAGGTTGTCGAGCAGGGTGGTGGTGTTGGGGTCGTTGTTTTGTTCCAGATGGAAGTTGAGGTCGCCTAGGAGGATGTAGTCCGGTGAGGCGAGGGCGTGCAGGGAGATGAAGTCGGCGATGGCGTCTCTGAAAGGGGCGCGTGGTCCGGGAGGACGGTAGACGAGGGATCCTCTGAGGGTGGTCCTCGGGTCGGTGCGAATCTGAAAATGCAGGCGTTCAGCGGCGAGAGGGGTGTCTTCGGTGGAGGTGGTGACGCTGATGGAGTCTTTGAAGACGATGGCGATACCTCCTCCTGCTTGGTTGGTGCGGTCTTTCCTGGAGATCTTGTAGCCTTCGGGGATGGCAGTGGCGATGTCTGGAGCAGAGGAGGCGTTCATCCAGGTCTCCGTGATGAAGGCGACGTCCGGTGCTGTGGAGTCCAGGAGGTCCCAGAGTTCAACGGCGTGTTTGTGGACGGAGCGAGCATTGACTAGGTTGCACTTGAGGTGGTTGATGGCGCGTGGGCTTGTGGTCGTGGTAGTTGCATGGTGGAAGATGCGTTTGCAGGAGTTGCAGGCGAAGGGTCCGTGGGTGCGTTTGGGGTGAGCTTGGAAGCAGGTGTTGGAGCGTGCTGGGTTGAGGGCGTGGAGGGTGGTGGGGTCCTAGCGGATCAGCGTGGCTTGGGAGACCAGGGGTCGTGGTGCTGGGCGCGGGCCAGGCGCGGACGGGCTTGCCTCTGGCACGCCTCCGGCGCGCCAGCGGCGCGGTCGCGCAGCGGCCGCCATATGAGGTAGGAGGGGGGGAGGGGTCAGCTGGGGGCGAATGGGAGCTGGGGGGCGGGGGCGTGCAGGAGGTCGCGGTGGGAAAGCGCAAGGGAGGGGGGGGACAGGTAGAGTGAGAAGAGCTGGGGGAGGGGGGTTTAAGGGTGGAGGGGGGTGAGTGTTAGGAGTTTTAGGAGATTAGGGAGAAAGATAGGAGTAGGGTTGTGAAGATAGGGGAGGGGGGTTGTAGAGGTGGGTGAGGGTGAGAGGTAGAGTGAGAGGATAGGAAGATAGGTAATAGAGGGGGTGGCGGGAGGGGGGGAGAGATAGAGAAATAGATAGAGAAAATAGATAGAGAAATCGATAGATAGAGAAATAGATAGAGAGATAGGAAGATAGGAGGAGGTGGAGAGTGAGGGAGTTAGATAGTGGGATAGAGAGATAGAGAGATAGGTAGATAGGAGGAGTGAGGGAGGTAGATAGTGAACGGGTTAGATAGGGGAGATAGAGAGGGGGATGCGAGTGAGGGAGGGGGATGAGGCAGGAGCAGGAGGGCAGGCGTGGGGAGAAGAAGACGGAGGAGGCAGAAGAGCCGAAGACAGAAGACCAGAAGACCAGAAGACCAGAAGACCAGAAGACCAGAAGACCAGAAGACCAGAAGACCAGAAGAACAGAAGAACAGAAGAACAGAAGACCGGAAGACCGGAAGACCGGAAGACCGGAAGACCGGAAGAACACAGAAGAACACAGAAGAACACAGAAGAACACAGAAGAACACAGAAGAAGATACAGAAAACGAAGAACAGAGGGCAGAAGACCACAGAAGAAGATGAGGAAGAAGAGAGGCGACAGGAGAGGCTGAGAAGCACACAGAAGAAGAGAGAAGACGGGGAAAAGAAGAGTACAGAAGATTACAGACGAGGAGCGAGGAGGAAAGAACAGAGAAGAAGAAAAGAAGAAAAGAAGCAGGAGAGAGGGTGAGTAGCGCGGGGCAGAGCGAGGGGCTGGGAGGTGGGGGGTACTTACTGTGAGGTGGGTCTCAGGAACTTAGGAACCTGGAGGAGCTGGAGGAGCTGCAGCGGCAGGGGGAGCGACCTACCCTTGGGTCAAGGGTCGCTACCACTGTCGCGCAGCAGCCGCCATATGAGGTAGGAGGGGGGGAGGGGTCAGCTGGGGGCGAATGGGAGCTGGGGGGGGAGGCGTGCAGGAAGTCGCGGCGGGAAAGCGCGAGGAAGGGGGGGACAGGTAGAGTGAGAAGAGCTGGGGGAGGGGGGTTTAAGGGTGGAGGGGGGTGAGTGTTAGGAGGTTTAGGAGATTAGGGAGAAAGATAGGAGTAGGGTTGTGAAGATAGGGGAGGGGGGGTTGTAGAGGTGGGTGAGGGTGAGAGGTAGAGTGAGAGGATAGGAAGATAGGTAATAGAGGGGGTGGCGGGAGGGGGGAGAGATAGAGAAATAGATAGAGAAAATAGATAGATAGAGAAATCGATAGATAGAGAAATAGATAGAGAGATAGGAAGATAGGAGGAGGTGGAGAGTGAGGGAGTTAGATAGTGGGATAGAGAGATAGGTAGATAGGAGGAGTGAGGGAGGTAGATAGTGAACGGGTTAGATAGGGGAGATAGAGAGGGGGATGCGAGTGAGGGAGGGGGATGAGGCAGGAGCAGGAGGGCAGGCGCGGGGAGAAGAAGACGGAGGAGGCAGAAGAGCCGAAGACAGAAGAACAGAAGAACAGAAGAACAGAAGAACAGAAGAACAGAAGAAAGGAAGACCGGAAGAACAGAAGAAAAGAAGACCGGAAGAACACAGAAGAACACAGAAGAAGATACAGAAAACGAAGAACAGAGGGCAGAAGACCACAGAAGAAGATGAGGAAGAAGAGAGGCGACAGGAGAGGCTGAGAAGCACACAGAAGAAGAGAGAAGACGGGGAAAAGAAGAGTACAGAAGATTACAGACGAGGAGTGAGGAGGAAAGAACAGAGAAGAAGAAAAGAAGAAAAGAAGCAGGAGCAGGAGAGAGGGTGAGTAGCGCGGGGCAGAGCGAGGGGCTGGGAGGTGGGGGGTACTTACTGTGAGGTGGGTCTCAGGAACTCAGGAACCTGGAGGAGCTGGAGGAGCTGCAGCGTCAGGGGGAGCGACCTACCCTTGGGTCAAGGGTCGCTACCACTGTCGCGCAGCGGGCGCCATATTAGGTAGGAGGGGGGGGGAGGGGTCAGCTGGGGGCGAATGGGAGCTGGGGGGCGGGGGCGTGCAGGAGGTCGCGGCGGGAAAGCGCGAGGGAGGGGGGGACAGGTAGAGTGAGAAGAGCTGGGGGAGGGGGGTTTAAGGGTGGAGGGGGGTGAGTGTTAGGAGGTTTAGGAGATTAGGGAGAAAGATAGGAGTAGGGTTGTGAAGATAGGGGAGGGGGGGTTGTAGAGGTGGGTGAGGGTGAGAGGTAGAGTGAGAGGATAGGAAGATAGGTAATAGAGGGGGTGGCGGGAGGGGGGGAGAGATAGAGAAATAGATAGAGAAAATAGATAGATAGAGAAATCGATAGATAGAGAAATAGATAGAGAGATAGGAAGATATGAGGAGGTGGAGAGTGAGGGAGTTAGATAGTGGGATAGAGAGATAGAGAGATAGGTAGATAGGAGGAGTGAGGGAGGTAGATAGTGAACGGGTTAGATAGGGGAGATAGAGAGGGGGATGCGAGTGAGGGAGGGGGATGAGGCAGGAGCAGGAGGGCAGGCGCAGGGAGAAGAAGACGGAGGAGGCAGAAGAGCCGAAGGCAGAAGACAGAAGACAGAAGACAGAAGACGGAAGAACAGAAGAACAGAAGAACAGAAGAACAGAAGAACAGAAGAACAGAAGAACAGAAGACCGGAAGAACGGAAGACCGGAAGAACAGAAGACCGGAAGACCAGAAGAACACAGAAGAACACAGAAGAACACAGAAGAACACAGAAGAACACAGAAGAAGATACAGAAAACGAAGAACAGAGGGCAGAAGACCACAGAAGAAGATGAGGTAGAAGAGAGGCGACAGGAGAGGCTGAGAAGCACACAGAAGAAGAGAGAAGACGGGGAAAAGAAGAGTACAGAAGAAGATTACAGACGAGGAGCGAGGAAGAAAGAACAGAGAAGAAGAAAAGAAGAAAAGAAGCAGGAGCAGGAGAGAGGGTGAGTAGCGCGGGGCAGAGCGAGGGGCTGGGAGGTGGGGGGTACTTACTGTGAGGTGGGTCTCAGGAACTCAGGAACCTGGAGGAGCTGGAGGAGCTGCAGCGGCAGGGGGAGCGACCTACCCTTGGGTCAGCCTCAGAGTCTGTCTCACTAAAATCCAGGAGAGAGGCCGAAACATTGGTATCATAACCTGAATATCCTGGACTTGCTGCTCGGGAGAATAAACCGCAAACTGCACTGTGTCCAGTACAGCCCTGATGAAAGGGAGGTTCTGAGGGGGAGTCAGGTGTGCTTCTGCACGTTTATAGTGAACCCGAGCGAATGCAGGAGGTCTGCTGTAGTCTGAAGGTGGGTGATGAGAGCCTGGGGCTTAGGAGCCTTCAGCAGCCAGTCGTCGAGGTAGGGGAAGACTGAAATCCCTACCCTATGCAGATGAGCTGCCTCCACCACCATCACCTTGGTGAAAATCTGAGGGGCACTGGTGAGACCAACGGGGGGCACGGTAAACTGAAAGTGCTCGTGGCCCACCTTGAACAGCAAGTATCGCCTGTGGGCAGGCAGGATGGGGATGTGAAAATAAGCATCCTGCAAGTCCAACGTTACCATCCAGTCTCCTTGGTCTAGGGCAGACAAGTCCTGAGCAAGAGTGAGCATCCTGAATTTCTCCTTTTTGAGGAGGAGATTGACGTCCCTTAAATCCAAGATAGGGCGAAGACCCTTGTTCTTTTTTGGGAATAACAACCACTACCTACTTCTGACATCGGGACCTTTTCTATGGCTTTTTTGGCCAAGGGAGCTGCAACTTCCTTGTGGAGCAAGATTAAATGATCCTCCATCAGCTGTTCTTTCAATGGAGGAATAAAGGGTAACATCAGCTCCGATGTAGCAACCCACGGTTGAAGCACCTCTGTCAGGATGTTAGTCCTGACCATCACAGTAGGCAAGTCAAGGTCCAAGACCTCAGCTGCCTTTCGCACCACCATTGCATATGACGCTCCCTCCTCCATAGCCACAGAAGGAGGTGAGAGCATACCAGCATTTGAAGAAGCATCCAGACTGCTGGCTTCCCCTAGATCCTCATACCAGTCCTGCTCCTCTAATCCATACTCTACAGGGTCCTCAGGGCCCTGCCATTCCTCGCCTGGCTGTTCAAAATAAGCCTCCGGCACGGATCTGGGCTGTGTCGGCACCGTTGAAGTCAGAATTGGCATTGTACGCTGTCGTTCCAGCTCCGGATCATCTGGAATGAGGATGGGCCTCCCACCACCGGTGGGTGCTGGCAGTGGGGGGTGCGTCGATGTCAGATCCGGCGCAGGAGGACGCTGACTGTGTGGATCCAATATCGGATCCTGGGGTCGCCAATGGCGCTGAGGCCAAAGCCACCGACGTTGAACCCGATGTGGCCTGTGCTGTCCCCGTCTGAAGATCCACCTACGGGGGCAGCCTGCTAAAAATCGAGGTACTTGGCTTCGTAGAAGTCTTTAATTTGAGCGGTGGTCACTCCAGCTCCTGGATTAGGGGGGAGGCGTGAAGTCGGCCCTGGCATCGGCTCCACGGAACTGTGGTCAGAACGTTGACGTCCCTGTGACACCTCGTCGGCAAACGGGCATGGCAAAGTCGAAGTCCGCTTGGACTTCTTCTTCTTCTTGTGCCTCTTCCCCAAGTGCCCCGAGGACCTCGAGTGCGAAGAAGAGGACTTGGGGATCCTGGAGTGGTCCCGTGATTTGCACGGACATGAAAAGATCTTCGACAAAACGGTTGAAAAAAGGCTTGCAAAAAAGGTAAAGGGTAGCTCAATCCCGAACCTTCGCTTAACCAGTGCGGACGGATAAGAACTGATGTACGAGCCCACTGGTGGTGCCTTTATAGGTGACGTCACAGATGGCTCCAACAACTCTGACAAAGCCATGCGGAGCCGGACGACGCACGCGGATCGGAACGATGCTGCCCGACAGCGTGCGCAGGGTATTGCTCAGCAAAAAATTCAGGATTTGAAGCTGATGCCAGGGAATTCAAAGGTAATGAATCTGCAGCTAGAAGTCTCTGAGAGATCAAAAATGTTTCTTTTAAATGGTCACAGGCATATGAAAAGAGTTTCAAGAGAATTAAAAATGCCATAGAAAATGCTACAGAAATGGCATACTTCAATCCAAAGCTCCATACCAACATTGTGGTTGACGCTAGCCCCTTTGGGTTAGGCCCTATACTTGTACAGCATAGTGGACACCGAAAAGCAAGATGACATATTAGGGCCTCTGCTAGTAGAAGTTTATCTCAAACAGAAAGTGCTTACTTACAGCCTGAAAAAGAGTTTGGCTGTAGTATGGGCTTGTGAAAATTCCCATGAATTTCTGGGTGGAAGGCCTTTTATGCTGGCAAATGATCATCAAGCCTTGCTAGTCATCTTTGGCAATTAAAAAACCAAGATGCCTCCTCAAATTGAATGATGAGGACTACAATTGCAAGCATATAATTATACAATTGTGCATCAAACTGAAAGGATCTGAATCCTGCTATTTTTCAAGAGTGTCCATTCAAGTCATTGCAGTCCTGCCAAAATGGCTGAGGCCTACATCAATGTAATTGTCAAGTCAAGTACACCAGCTGCTCTATCGCTATCCCAGATTGTCACTGCTATGAATTAGGATAGTGACATGTCAAAGTTCAAAGACATAGTTACACATCCGTCATGGCACAGACATGGTCAACCTCTAAGTAAAGATGATGAATATCAAAAGTACAATAATGTCAAGGATGAATTGCCCATAAATTCAGAAGGAGTTATCCTGCAAGGATCAAGAATGTTGATTCCAGTGAGTCTATGACAAAAAGTGATAGAATTTGGTCATGAAAGACATTGTTTCATTGTTGCTACAAAGAGAGCTCTGCGAGATTGATTTTGGTTTCCATACCTCGATTAAATAGTTGAAAAGGTGCTCAAAGCCTGTCATGTATGCAATTGCCTTTCAACCAAAGTCACTCAACATAAGCTAAGCATGTCGGAACTCCCTAAACATGCCTGGAAGAAAGTAGCCATTGATTTCTTTGGCCCACTTGACGATGGACATCCTTTAATGGAGATAAGAGATGAATATTCATGTGTTCCATTGGTCAAAGTTCTCTCATCCACAACACACAGTCGAGTAATCGAAAAACTTGATGGCATATTGCAACATGGTGTTTGACAGCCACTATGAAGCCTGACAATGGTGTGGCCTAGACATTCAGCAGATACCAGGCTGGGGAAGACACTACACTAGTGATCAAAGATTGTGGCTTGACCAGTTTATAATACACAAAAGCCAGGAAAACATGGAAACTGGTCCTTGAGAAGGATCTTTGAAATACACAAATAGACTATTTGTCTGTGCTGGTAGTACAGAATGCTGCAACTTTCACTCCCAATGCTTTATATCTCTGAATTTGTCCTGGTTGCCACTGTTGTCTTCTTCTAAGGGCTGAAACGCAAGGCCCAGCATTATTGCTCTCAAAACTTTCATTTTTGACAGACAAATTCCCACACTACCTTCCGTTTACTGTCTGGGTTCCAGAGAAAAAAGCACATGTTGCAGGTGTCTAGGTCCGCTATGAGGAGCAGCTGGGGCCAGGCCAACAGCAATGATTTTGAAAGTATAAATTGTGCTGAAGCTTGTTATCTTCAGATGAGTCTTCACAGATTCTCAGGATCATTTATTGGCATACTCTGTAACACTAGCCTTTTAGAATTAAATGACCTACCTTGGGTATCCCTGGCTCCCGTGAATAGACTGTGATCACCTCTGTTAAGGCTCCTCTGCACATGGCCTCCAGAGTTTCTTCCTTGTAGAGGTGGTCAAATTCAGCACATCGGCAGCCAAAGAGGAGAACCATTTCCCCAGGTCTCTGACCTGCACCAGTGTGAGACAACACAAAACTTAAACTAAGTCTCCACTAAAACCATTCAGAGAAGATGTTAACTAGTGGGCTACATTCACAGGCATTGTTAATATTAATCATTGAGTGCATCACATTTACAGCACCTTAAATACTCACCACTGGCTAAGTAACTTGTTCAGCTCCTTAAATACTAAGGGGCATAATTAAGAAAAGTGGCGCGCCACTTTTCTTGTGCCCTTTACCACCACCCTACCGCCTCCACGTGTGCACCGTATTTAAAATACTGCGCAGCATGGCGCAGGATAGGGAGCAATAGCGTAATTTCTCATGACGCTATTGATGTACTCTGCAGAAGTAGCGCCAAAATATTGGCGCTACTCCTGCATAGTACATAAGCGCCCATTATAAACAATGGAAGCCCCTATAAACGCCTTGCCTGAGCAGGCGTTAAAAATGCCGAACAGAATGACGCAAGGCCATTTTTTCGTCCCCCTAATAGGGGAAACGCCCACTTTGTATACACTATGCCTGGCACAGGCATAATTTAGCACAAAGTGTTAAAAACCGGCACAGTGCATGCATTGTACCTCTTTGTAAATGTGGTGCCAGGATTTTGGCCTTCTTGGGCCACATTAGCGAAAAAAAATGTATGTTAATATGGCGCAAGGTAGCGCAAAGGGCTTATAAATCTGTCCCTAACATTGGTAAAAAGGTCACCTTCAGTGATAACACTGGTTACAGTACATCTATCATACTCTACGAAACAAAAGTTAAGTTGTCTATATGTCGGCATACGCACCTCCGAACCACTATTAGTGAGTGAGAGGGCAACCACAACACCTTCAATATTTGGTAAACTTTAACAAGTAGGTTACAGACAAACCACAGGCAATGCTTAATTTTTGCTTGTTGTTTCCGGAATGGAGCACCAGCATTTATTTTTGGAGGGCCGGCACTTATTTTTCTGCCTCAAGCATTTACTGCGAGCAAAAGACACATATGGGAAAGATGGAGAAAGAGGTAAACGAAAAAGCGTCACAAATGGGAAAAGCAGAAAGCTGCAAGAGTGAGCTCAATGGGCAGTGAGTGGCTTTAAATGGATTGAAGATGCCCGAGATGGCTTCAGGTTTACGTTGCCTTAGTATTCCGTGTTCGCACATTTAATTGCAGCAGCCGCATGTTTAAGAGGAGGGCTTTGGGCACCGTCACGTTTTTTTTTTTTTTTACAAATTAAGCACTAACCACAGGGCATATTAATTCTACATTACCATGGGCCCTTAGTTATGGAGTCTGTAGATTTCTAAACTGGACCAACCTTGCATGCCACCTACCCTGCCTTCAGTTTTTGGGTCTTAAGTAACGTTTTCAAGACGTGGAGAAGCAGTTATGCTAGAAACTCTAATACAAAACCATGCACCCCCTATGGAGTCATGTTCTAGAACACCATACCTTTCACCTCAATGTCATGGAGTCTCTGCTGCCAGAATCCTCTAAATGGGGCAATGCCGGTGCCAGGTCCCACCAGCATGCAGGGGGCTGTTGGATCTGCAGGCAACCGGAAGGAGTTTGCTCTGAAGAAAAAATGAAATCAAAAGAAAATATTGCACTCAAATTCTACTACTTTTCTAAGTCATTTTAACACCAACATTCTCCCGTTCATCACCTTAACAATCCAAAGCCCCCAAAAGGCCCTGAAATTGACCCTATGCCTGTCAGTGCTGACCAGCTTCTACAATAATGCATATAACATGCTGTTGTCTATAATCCGCACGGCTTGCTGCTAATGACTTTAATTTGTAAAACGTGTTACTATGGCATTATAGCTCGCTTCTCAGGGCTGTACCGGCTGTTAAAGGCCCTCTATTCGAGGTAAACATTTCCTGAGAGGCTGATGAGAAAATTGCTACAAATATCTTGGTTGCTCATAACTTAGGAAATAATCAGGTTCCATGTCGAGTGGAATGAAATGTGGGGGCAACGCTTATCGACAACAAGGTGGTGGTAACACGTGTGATGACAGAAATAAAGGGGATTTGCTATAAGGAGAGAAAGAGATAGCACCTCTTCCACTGACCAACTTCAGCCAGATATTCTGCCAAAGAAAATCCTGAGAAGGATGTTCTTGTGTCTACTGCCGTGGGGAATCCTTTATTTTAACTCTCAGGAGTAAAATGGTATTTTCTTGTTAAAACTTGAAGGAGGGGGGTTTTCTGTAGTGGAGTAATGCAGATATTTTTTCTTTTATTTCTATCATGCATCAGACATGCTTCTGTTTCTCTTGCTAAATGACATGTTGCAAAGGACATCCCTAAACGTATTTGTATGAATGTTAGTGGAAGAGAGGATGTCATGGGCTCTTGGAGGCACTGTGTTGATAAATAGCTGAATTTTCACATTTTTGCTCAAGTAACTAGTTACAACCAATACCCATTCCCTGCACAAATGCTGATAGGCTCCAGTTTCTGCACCAGGGATGGAAAGCAGAAGGAGGCAAAGTGAATGGGAAGTTAAGGTGTCGCACTTATGTAACTGTTGAGACCCCTAGGAGGAGGCAGGTAATGAGTCTCCAAACTAAAGCTGCAGGAAGAAGCCCTAAGGAGCTAGTATTATAAAGTGTGTAGCTAGTGCCCTGATGACTATCAGACAAAATGGTATGCTGAAGGAAAATGGAAGGTGAAGGTAGGAAATAAATGGCTGCCAAAGTAATTTTCTCTTCTGGTCTGGATTGTAAGATTTCCACGTGTTCTGACCAACGAGTAACAAAAAGTTCCCTCGTAGTGCCAAGGAACAGGATCCACCTCCTGAAGGTGAATGTCCCCTTGGGCCATCATAAGAAAATTAGAGTACGTGCCTCCACAGCTCTTCAGCTGTGCTTCATGATCACTAAGTTTCTCTTCTTGACAATTTGATGGTTGAGATGGAGCTGGCCCAGCAGGCGGAACATCTGCCTTGGAGGCAACTCCTATAGTGGTAGGACCGCCTGGGTGTAGGCTGAAGCATTAGAATTCTTGTAGATATACGATATATGGTAGTTCCATCTCTGGAGGCCAGCAGGGAGGCAGAAGAGAAGGCATCTGGGAAGATCTCAGAGGGAGGGATCAAGGGCAGGGTTACGTCTCAGACACTTCAGAATACACTCTGGACTAGTGAGTATCTGAACTCTTAAAGCAAGAGGCGCATTGCCGGGTCCAAGGGTGACTTGGGAATAGCAAGAGGGAAATGCAGACTAGTGACTGAGTTGCAACTATTGGACAGGAGTCCTGGATGCTATTTGGATTCTACCCTTAGTGTCACGACTCACGTGCTGCTGGCGCCTGGAAACCGCAGATCTAGTGGCGTAGGTCTTGAGGGTTCGGCTTTGGCCCAGAAAGGGGCGACTCTTTCTAGTAGCCACGGTGCTGCAGGCAGTGGAAACGCCAAGAACAGACCGTGCCCTTTAGAATTAGTGCCAGAGGGAAAAAACCCCAATAAAGGGGAAAAAACCTCCAAAAAATGGATTCCTGAAACGAAAACAAAACCAGGAATCAAACAGGAACAAAATGCAGGTAAATGCCAAATTGAAAAGATTCAGAACCGAAGGCTAAGAATCAGGAGCGAAGACACAATCTGAGCAGAAAGTGATGCAGCGCAAGGAAAGGGAGAAAACAGAGCCCTTATATACACCAAGAAACAGGAAGTGACCAACAGGAAGTAAAAAGACACCATTTTAGATAGGGAAAAAGTACATAGGATAGAATAGAACAGGAACCATAGAAAATAGGGACCAAGGAATGCTGGGAAGAAAAAGGTAACATGGGAAGGGGGAAAGACATAAAGAAAGGACAGAAAATGCCTCGAAAAAGTAAAGAACAAAAAGAAGAAGAAGAAAGAAACAGGTAAGGAGGGGTCAGGGGAGAACAGGGACACCACAGAAGACAGAGCGAGGCCCAAAATAATATCTGGGGCCTCGCGCTGTACAAAGAAGACTCGGGGCGCGCCGCGTCCTGAGAACGCGCTGCGCGGCGCGAGCCGAATGCTCGGCTCGCGCCGCGCCACGCGGCGCAACAGTAGGTCCCCCCCCCGAAAGTCTAGGTTTGAAGGGAAACAAACGATGAAAACGATAAAAGGTGGTAAGCTCCCCGAAGATCCAACTTGGTAAAACGTTGAGCCCCTCTGACTGCCTCTAAAATATCCTTAATGAGGGGCAAAGGATAACGATCCTTTATAGTTATCTTGTTTAGGCCTCGAAAGTCTATGCAAGGACGAAGATCTTTGGTCTTCTTAGGTACAAAAAAGAGAGGAGCCCCTGCTGGAGAAGATGATGGAACAATGAGACCACCCTGTACATTTTCCTCCAGATACTCCTTAAGAACTTCCTTTTCAGGTTCCGTGAGAGAATACATCCTCCCAAAGGGAACGACTGTTCCAGGTTCCAAAGGAATAGCACAATCGTACTCTCGATGTGGAGGTAATACAGGTCTGGATGGTTTTTGAAACACGTCTTGGAACTCTAAATAATGTTCAGGAACCCCTTGGACAGTGTTGATGGAATACTCCGTAGTACTCTTCATAGGTGTTAATCTGTTTGGTGACCAATATTTATCGGAAGCAAAGCAATTTTCTTGACAAAACTGTGAGGATAAAGAAATTGTCTGGGTTACCCAGTTCACATATGGGTTATGTCTAGTAAACCATGGAATTCCGAGAATAACGGTATGGTTGGGAGATGAAATGAGATCAAAAGAGAGGTGTTCTTGATGATTACCAAACTGTAAATTTAACATCAAGGTCGTAGTATCGACTGGACCTGAGGATATTAAAGATCCATCCACGTTGTGTACTTGTTCAGGAATGTCTTTGGGTTGAGTGGGAATTTGCAGATTAGTGGCCAATGTCTTATCCATGTATATACCACTAGCACCACAATCCAATAATGCCATAGTTCTTTCTTGGCGGCCATCAGGTAGTTGTAATATGACTGGTAACACGAACAAGTAAGTTGTATTGTCGTTGAATGAGCTGATAGAAGGTATAGCTGATGATCCCGTCCCCTCCCTTCTTACAGAGGACGGGAGGTGGCGTTTCCCAAGGGTCTAGGTGGACGTACAGGACATGTACGAAGCAGGTGACCAGCAGAACCACAGTAGAGGCACAATCCCTTCTTCCGTCTGTCTTCCTTCTCACTAGCAGAGAGTGGCCCTCGAGCAGTATCCACTTGCATGGGTTCCCCTTCTATATCTTTAGCAGGAGGACGAGATTCCTCAGGATGGGGTGGATACATCCGTGAAGAGCTTGGCTGAGACGCTCCTCTACTCCTTCTCTTCTCCATTCGTCGTTCTTGAAGACGATACTCGATGGAAAGTGCTTGATCCATGAGGCCACGAAGATCTTCAACTCTGGTGGAATGTACTAATTCATCCTTAATTTCTTCCTTAAGTCCTCTGCGAAACAAAGTTACCAGGGTACGCTCCACCCAAGTGGTCTCTGCCGCTAATTGACGGAAACGTGTAATATATCGGAGGACATCCTGGGAACCTTGCTGGATATCACATAATGCTTCCTCTGCCGAGGCTTCCAATCCTGGGCGACTAAACATTTGTTTGAAGCGGGTCACGAAGGCAGAATAGTCCGACAATACTGGATCGTTGGATGACACCATCGGGGTTGCCCAGGCCAATGCAGGACCGGATAATGCACTAATAAGATATCCCACCTTTGTCCTGTCATGAGAGAATTGGCTAGGTCTGAAGGCGAAGTAAACCGTTAATGCATCCAGGAATTCACGCAGTTTAGTTGGTTCACCAGAGAAGTGAGGCGTTGAGGCGGAGATAGTCGGAACATCGCCACTGCGGAGGGCCAAAGCCTGTCGTAAGACCGCATTCTCGTTGCGCAATTGTTGCAATTCCTGAGCTTGTTGTTGAATAGTAGTCAAAAAAGATGAATCAGGATCTGCAGCCGCCGCCACTGTGTCATCCATAGTATCAGAAGATGTCGGAATGGTTTGGCGCTGCATTCTGTCACGACTCACGTGCTGCTGGCGCCTGGAAACCGCAGATCTAGTGGCGTAGGTCTTGAGGGTTCGGCTTTGGCCCAGAACGGGGCGACTCTTTCTAGTAGCCACGGTGCTGCAGGCAGTGGAAACGCCAAGAACAGACCGTGCCCTTTAGAATTAGTGCCAGAGGGAAAAAACCCCAATAAAGGGGAAAAAACCTCAAAAAAATGGATTCCTGAAACGAAAACAAAACCAGGAATCAAACAGGAACAAAATGCAGGTAAATGCCAAATTGAAAAGATTCAGAACCGAAGGCTAAGAATCAGGAGCGAAGACACAATCTGAGCAGAAAGTGATGCAGCGCAAGGAAAGGGAGAAAACAGAGCCCTTATATACCAAGAAACAGGAAGTGACCAACAGGAAGTAAAAAGACACCTTTTTAGATAGGGAAAAAGTACATAGGATAGAATAGAACAGGAACCATAGAAAATAGGGACCAAGGAATGCTGGGAAGAAAAAGGTAACATGGGAAGGGGGAAAGACATAAAGAAAGGACAGAAAATGCCTCGAAAAAGTAAAGAACAAAAAGAAGAAGAAGAAAGAAAAAGAAACAGGTAAGGAGGGGTCAGGGGAGAACAGGGACACCACAGAAGACAGAGCGAGGCCCAAAATAATATCTGGGGCCTCGCGCTGTACAAAGAAGACTCGGGGCGCGCCGCGTCCTGAGAACGCGCTGCGCGGCGCGAGCCGAATGCTCGGCTCGCGCCGCACCACGCGGCGCAACACTTAGGTTGTACTATTTCTTTGAAGTTTTTCACTCGTACCAAGAAGGGAGAAAATTCAGATTGCTCCATATCTGCTACTTCTATCTGTGAAACGGACTACACAGCTTTTTATTTGGGCGGCTTTGGGCCTGATTTAAAGTTTGGTGGACTAGGATGCTCTCTCACACACGTGACAGACATCTTGTCTGCAGTATTACAAATGCATTATATCTTATGGAACTTATAATAAGGTAGACAACACATTTTGTAACAGAGTATTCTCTCCGAAGAACTCTAAATCAGGCACTTTGTCTGGTCAGTACTGAATATTTGTACCTCTTCTTTTCATAAGCTATACAAACTGCCTTGCAATTGGGTAATAATTGAACCTGTATGTAAATTGCCAAGCATCAGCAAGGCATTGGCATCAAGCTCTATATAGTCACTGTTACAATGTAAGCAGTTCACGAATGAATCATCAGTACAAAATGAGAGGGGGTAACAGAGTGGATTCATTAAAAAAACAGCCTAGGCCTCATGCAGGGGATGAAAGTGCTAACACAGGAAGTGTAAAGGTGGAGTCCAGGGAGGGGTTGCATTTTAAGGGCAGAGAGTGGATGAGCTGGAAGTCTCTGCTAACACTGTGTTTTGTTTACAGCGCAGGTTGAGCAACACAGCAACACTCTGTACCATGATATGTGGGAATCTCGCTATCATTTCATTCGCTCTTTGTCTGTTGCGCTGCTAAAGTTGTGAGCGGTGCTACGCGCAACAGTCACACATATTTATTGACTTTGTAATGTAGGTGCATGCTTGCTTTGAGGTGTTCCCAGATCGCAAATTAGATAGCATGTGTAAGGGGGAGTTTTCAATATTGGGAGATCAGTGAGGTTTCCCGTGGGTCACATGGGTCTATAATAAAATGCAGAACACCTGCCTGGCATGGCACTCTGCGAGAAGTACACAGCCATGGGTGTCAGCCGCCCAGTTGAGAGAAAGCACCAGCGGTGCCTGTTCCACACGCACAGACACCATCAACAAAGCACCACAGTGGTGCAGGAAGGGTAAAAACATAGACATCCTGACATACTGGAGGCCGATTAAGAGCCCAGCTATACTATCACCGGTAAAAGATGCCACACAATGAAGAATGCAACATAAAGATTACTGACAAGCTCAGCAGATGGGTCAAAATATCTGAGCAGCCAGGACGACTCACAAGGCTGCATGCAAGGCCTACCTCCAGCCACGCTGCACATACTACCCATAGAGCCATTCGCCATCGAAGGGGCCCCATCCACTCAAGCACCAAGGTGGAAAGGTTAGAACTCTACTTTGAGGTCACAGAGGCCACAGCAAGCAGGAAAAGAGCATTGTTGCTGCACTTTGTAAAAATAGATATAGACAAAGTATCCAAAATGGTCATGCAATTGGCCCCAAACTAATAGTGGTCTCGAGTGCCCACATCAAACCCATGGCGAAGACGGATTACTAATGCTTTGTAGTTTGACAATCCAGGAAAGAGCAAGAAAAATCGTTAGATGCATTTTGTGCAAGGTTGAAAGAACTAACAAGCACCTGTGCATTTGACAATATGGCAGGAAGAAATTTGTGGCTGCCCTTCAGTAAAGCTCTGAATAAGCATTCTACAATAATACAGCAAATTTCTGGCCACCATACTTACGCTGGGGCATTCAAAAGAACTATCGAACACTACAAAAGCAGAACCGGTGACTGCATTGTCACACAAGACCACCAGGGAAACAAAAGAAGGCCTCAGAAACACCGAAGACGTGTGGCAACTGTGGAGGTGAAAGCCACTGACCCGAAGAGTGCCCAGCAAAAGGAAAAAAAGACACAATATGTGGGAGGTACAACCACTTTGCGAAGGTTTGCTTTGGACAGGAAGGCAACAGCAACAATGAACAGAATATCTACACTGGGATGGAAGACATGAATGATGAAGACATGGTGCATTCAGCATTCATGATAGGGAGCGCTCCTGCTACCTGACGCTCTCCCCCAGAGTGTAAGTTGAAAGTAGGGTGAAATGCCATCATCACAATCATCGACACATAGCATCCATTGATATTATGTCACACAAAACATACCAATCGATTGAATTCAAAGACATTTTCCAAGGGACCAGCAGCCTGAGAAGAAACACAAACAATAGCTCTACACATCCACAAATCGATACAACCAATAGCCCTCTGACACCATCAGATAGCGCTCCATCTCAGACCAAAAGTGGAACAAGATCTGGAAAAACTCAAGATAGCTATCATCATTGAGAAAGTCAAGGGACCTACCTCTGAGTGTCCTGCATTGTCGTCACAAGAAAACCCAAGCGTCCTGGAGAAGTTCGCATATGCTTGGGTCTGAGGCAACCAAATGTAACCATCAAACAGGACCATGACTATTGATTAAATAAACAGAGAACTAAGTGGAGCCAGCTGTAGGAGGCTGGACTGGCTTGTAGTGAGTACCAAGGGGTACTTGCACCTTGCACCAGGCCCAGTTATCCCTTATTAGTGTATAGGGTGTCTAGCAGCTTAGGCTGATAGATAATGGTAGCTTAGCAGAGCAGCTTAGGCTGAACTAGGAGACGTGTGAAGCTACTACAGTACCACTTAGTGTCATATGCACAATATCATAAGAAAACACAATACACAGTTATACTAAAAATAAAGGTACTTTATTTTTATGACAATATGCCAAAGTATCTTAGAGTGTACCCTCAGTGAGAGGATAGGAAATATACACAAGATATATATACCC
The DNA here is from genome assembly GCF_031143425.1 of Pleurodeles waltl. Taxonomy (NCBI): domain Eukaryota; kingdom Metazoa; phylum Chordata; class Amphibia; order Caudata; family Salamandridae; genus Pleurodeles; species Pleurodeles waltl. Next base: position 477,233,736 of record NC_090449.1, on the reverse strand, counting down.
AATAGCAAAAATATGCAGTATAGTCTTAGAAAACAGTGCAAACAATGTATAGTTACAATAGGATGCAATGGGGAAACATAGGGATAGGGGCAACACAAACCATATACTCCAGAAGTGGAATGCGAACCACGAATGGACCCCAAACCTATGTGACCTTGTAGAGGGTCGCTGGGACTATTAGAAAATAGTGAGAGTTAGAAAAATAACCCTCCCCAAGACCCTGAAAAGTGAGTGCAAAGTGCACCAAAGTTCCCCTAAGGACAAAAGAGTCGTGTTAGAGGAATAATGCAGGAAAGACACAAACCAGCAATGCAACAACTGTGGATTTCCAATCTAGGGTACCTGTGGAACAAGGGGACCAAGTCCAAAAGTCACAAGCAAGTCGGAGATGGGCAGATGCCCAGGAAATGCCAGCTGCGGGTGCAAAGAAGCTTCGACTGGACAGAAGAAGCTGAGGTTTCTGCAGGAACGAAAAGGGCTAGAGACTTCCCCTTTGGTGGACGGATCCCTCTCGCCTTGCAGAGTCGTGCAGGAGTGTTTTCCCGCCGGAAGGACGCCAACAAGCCTTGCTACATGCAAATCGTGCGTTTGGCGTTTTTGGACGCTGCTGGGGCCCAGGAGGGACCAGGAGGTCGCAAATTGGACCTGCAGAGAGAGGGGACGTCGAGCAAGACAAAGAGCCCTCACTGAAGCAGGTAGCACCCGGAGAAGTGCCAGAAACAGGCACTACGAGGATGCGTGAAACGGTGCTCGCCGAAGTTGCACAAAGGAGTCCCACGTCGCCGGAGACCAACTTAGAAAGTCGTGCAATGCAGGTTAGAGTGCCGTGGACCCAGGCTTGGCTGTGCACGAAGGATTTCCGCCGGAAGTGCACAGGGGCCGGAGTAGCTGCAAAGTCGCGGTTCCCAGCAATGCAGCCCAGCGAGGTGAGGCAAGGACTTACCTCCACCAAACTTGGGCTGAAGAGTCACTGGACTGTGGGGGTCACTTGGACAGTGTCGCTGGATTCGAGGGACCTCGCTCGTCGTGCTGAGAGGAGACCCAAGGGACCGGTAATGCAGCTTTTTGGTGCCTGCGGTTGCAGGGGGAAGATTCCGTCGACCCACGGGAGATTTCTTCGGAGCTTCTGGTGCAGAGAGGAGGCAGGCTACCCCCACAGCATGCACAAGCAGGAAAACAGTCGAGAAGGCGGCAGGATCAGCGTTACAGAGTTGCAGTAGTCGTCTTTGCTACTATGTTGCAGGTTTGCAGGCTTCCAGCGCGGTCAGCGGTCGTTTCCTTATCAGAAGGTGAAGAGGGAGATGCAGAGGAACTCGGATGAGCTCTTGCATTCGTTATCTAAAGTTTCCCCAGAGACAGAGACCCTAAATAGCCAGAAAAGAGGGTTTGGCTACCTAGGAGAGAGGAAAGGCTACTAACACCTGAAGGAGCCTATCAGCAGGAGTCTCTGACGTCACCTGGTGGCACTGGCCACTCAGAGCAGTCCAGTGTGCCAGCAGCACCTCTGTTTCCAAGATGGCAGAGGTCTGGAGCACACTGGAGGAGCTCTGGACACCTCCCAGGGGAGGTGCAGGTCAGGGGAGTGGTCACTCCCCTTTCCTTTGTCCAGTTTCGCGCCAGAGCAGGGGCTAAGGGGTCCCTGAACCGGTGTAGACTGGCTTATGCAGAATTGGGCACATCTGTGCCCAACAAAGCATTTCCAGAGGCTGGGGGAGGCTACTCCTCCCCTGCCTTCACACCATTTTCCAAAGGGAGAGGGTGTCACACCCTCTCTCAGAGGAAGTTCTTTGTTCTGCCATCCTGGGCCAGGCCTGGCTGGACCCCAGGAGGGCAGCTGCCTGTCTGAGGGGTTGGCAGCAGCAGCAGCTGCAGTGAAACCCCAGGAAGGGCAGTCTGGCAGTACCAGGGTCTGTGCTACAGACCACTGGGATCATGGAATTGTACCAACAATGCCAGGATGGCATAGAGGGGGCAATTCCATGATCATAGACATGTTACATGGCCATATTCGGAGTTACCATGGTGAAGCTACATATAGGTAGTGACCTATATGTAGTGCACGCATGTAATGGTGTCCCCGCACTCACAAAGTTCAGTGAATTGGCTCTGAACAATGTGGGGGCACCTTGGCTAGTGCCAGGGTGCCCTCACACTAAGTAACTTTGCACCTAACCTTTACCAGGTAAAGGTTAGACATATAGGTGACTTATAAGTTACTTAAGTGCAGTGTAAAATGGCTGTGAAATAACGTGGACGTTATTTCACTCAGGCTGCAGTGGCAGGCCTGTGTAAGAATTGTCAGAGCTCCCTATGGGTGGCAAAAGAAATGCTGCAGCCCATAGGGATCTCCTGGAACCCCAATACCCTGGGTACCTCAGTACCATATACTAGGGAATTATAAGGGGGTTCCAGTAAGCCAATGTAAATTGGTAAAAATGGTCACTAGCCTGTCAGTGACAATTTGGAAAGAAATGAGAGAGCATAACCACTGAGGTTCTGATTAGCAGAGCCTCAGTGAGACAGTTAGTCACTACACAGGTAACCCATTCAGGCACACTTATGAGCACTGGGGCCCTGGGTTACCAGGGTCCCAGTGACACATACAACTAAAACAACATATATACAGTGAAAAATGGGGGTAACATGCCAGGCAAGATGGTACTTTCCTACACAACCCCCCCCCAAACGAAGGACAATAAGACTAGCCATTACCTGATGAGTCTTCATTGTCTAAGTGGAAATATCTGGAGAGTCCATCTGCATTGGAGTGGCTACTCCCAGGTCTATGTTCCACTGTATAGTCCATTCCCTGTAGGGATATGGACCACCTCAACAATTTAGGATTTTCACCTTTCATTTGTTTTAGCCAAAGTAGAGGTTTGTGGTCTGTCTGAACAATGAAGTGAGTGCCAAACAGGTATGGCCTCAACTTCTTCAGAGCCCAGACCACAGCAAAGGCCTCCCTCTCAATGGCAGACCAACGCTTTTCTCTAGGGGTCAACCTCCTACTAATAAAAGCAACAGGTTGATCCTGGCCCTCAGAATTAAGTTGTGATAGGACTGCCCCTACTCCTAATTCAGATGCATCAGTTTGGACATAGAATTTTTTAGAGTAACAAGGGCTTTTCAGGACAGGTGCAGAGCACATGGCCTGCTTCAGCTCCTCAAAAGCTTTCTGACAGCTTGCTGTCCATAATACCTTTTTAGGCATTTTCTTGGATGTGAGGTCATTAAGAGGGGCTGCAATGGAGCCATAGTTCTTAATGAACCTCCTGTAATACCCAGTGAGGCCTAGGAAGGCTCTCACCTGAGTCTGAGTGGTAGGGGGAACCCAATCAATAATAGTTTGGATTTTCCCCTGAAGTGGTGCAATCTGTTCCCCACCAACAAGGTGTCCCAGATAAACCACCTTACCCTGCCCTATCTGGCACTTTGAAGCCTTGATAGTGAGGCCTGCCTTTTGCAGAGCCTCCAAAACTTTCCATAGGTGGACCAGGTGATCATCCCAGCTGGAGCTAAAGACAGCTATATCGTCCAAATATGCTGCACTGAAAGCTTCCAGCCCTTGCAGGACTGTGTTCACCAACCTCTGAAAAGTGGCAGGTGCATTTTTCAAACCAAAAGGCATTACAGTAAACTGGTAATGTCCTCCAATGGTAGAAAATGCAGTCTTAGGTTTAGCATCTTCTGACAATTTGATCTGCCAATACCCTGCAGTCAAATCAAAAGTGCTTAGATACTTGGCAGATGCCAGTGTATCTATAAGCTCATCTGCCCTGGGTATAGGGTGAGCATCAGTTTTGGTTACCAAGTTGAGACCTCTATAGTCTACACAAAACCTAATTTCCTTCTTTCCATCTTTAGAATTGGGTTTTGGTACCAGTACCACAGGAGAAGCCCATGGACTGTCAGAGTGCTCAACCACTCCTAGTTCTAACATTTTCTGAACTTCTTGCTTTATGCAGTCCCTGACATGGTCAGGCTGCCTATAGATCTTACTTTTGACAGGTAAACTGTCTCCAGTATCTATAGCGTGCTCACACCAAGAAGTGGTGCCTGGCACAATAGAGAAGAGTTCTGAAAATTGTCCTAGGAGATTTATGCAATTATCTTTCTGCTCAGCAGTAAGACAATCAGCCAAAACTACACCTTCCACAAGAGCATCTTGTTCTGTGGAAGAGAAGAGATCAGGTAGAGGATCACTGTCTTCTTCCTGTCCCTCATCTGTTGCCATGAGCAGGGTGAGATCAGCCCTGTCATAGTAGGGTTTCAGGCGGTTGACATGGAGCACCCTAAGGGGACTCCTGGCAGTGCCTAAGTCAACCAAGTAGGTGACTTCACCCTTTTTTTCAACAATTGTGTGGGGTCCACTCCATTTATCTTGGAGTGCTCTTGGGGCCACAGGCTCCAAGACCCACACTTTCTGCCCTGGTTGGTACTGAACCAAAACAGCCTTCTGATCATGCCATTGCTTCTGGAGCTCTTGGCTGGCCTGAAGGTTTTTACTGGCCTTTTTCATGTACTCAGCCATCCTTGATCTGAGGCCAAGTACATAATCCACTATATCCTGCTTAGGAGCTTTTAAAGGTTGTTCCCAACCCTCCTTTACAAGTGTGAGTGGACCCCTAACAGGGTGTCCAAAAAGAAGTTCAAAGGGGCTGAAGCCCACTCCTTTCTGGGGTACCTCCCTGTAGGCAAAAAGGAGGCATGGTAGAAGGATATCCCATCTCCTGCGGAGTTTTTCAGGGAGTCCCATAATCATGCCTTTGAGAGTTTTATTAAATCTCTCCACCAGTCCATTTGTTTGTGGATGATAGGGTGTTGTGAACTTGTAAGTTACACCACACTCCTTCCACATGGCCTTTAAGTATGCAGACATGAAATTGCTTCCTCTGTCTGATACTACTTCCTTTGGGAAGCCCACCCTGGAAAATATTCCCAGGAGGGCCTTTGCCACTGCAGGAGCTGTAGTGGTCCTTAAAGGAATAGCTTCAGGATATCTTGTGGCATGGTCCACTACCACCAAGATAAACCTATTGCCTGAAGCAGTAGGAGGGTCAAGGGGGCCAACTATGTCAACCCCTACCCTTTCAAAGGGAACCCCAACCACAGGCAGTGGGATAAGGGGTGCCTTTGGAGTGCCACCTGTCTTGCCACTGGCTTGACAGGTTTCACAGGACTTACAAAATTCCTTTGTGTCCTCAGACATCCTAGGCCAATGAAACAATGTTACCAATCTGTCCCAAGTTTTCATTTGACCCAGGTGCCCAGCTAAGGGAATGTCATGTACCAGTGTTAGGAGGAACTTTCTGTACTCCTGAGGAATCACTAATCTCCTGGCAGCTCCAGGTTTAGGATCCCTATGCTCAGTGTACAAGAGGTTGTCCTCCCAGTAAACTCTGTGAGAGTCACTGACATCCCCATTAGCCTGTTTGACAGCTTGCTGTCTGAGACCCTCTAATGTGGGACAGGTTTGCTGTGCCACACTCAGCTCCTCCCTGGCAGGCCCCCCTTCACCCAAAAGCTCAGCAGTGTCTGCTTCCAGCTCCTCTGGTGTAGGTTCTGCACAGGGAGGGAATTCTTCTTCCTCAGAAGTAGAATCCACTGTAGAGGGAGGGATAGTAGGAAGTGGTTTGCTTCTACTAGCCCTAGCTTTAGGGAGCACTTGGTCCATTGTTCCAGGATCCAAGCTTCCCTGTCCTTTTTGGCCTGAGCCCTTGTCAAAGCAAAAATATGCCCTGGGATGCCCAGCATTGCTGCATGGGCCTCCAACTCCACATCTGACCAAGCTGATGTCTCCAAATCATTCCCTAATAGACAGTCTACAGGTAAATCTGAAGCTACCACAACTTTCTTTGGACCAGTTACCCCCCCCCCCCCAGTTGAGATTTACAACAGCCATGGGGTGGCTTTGTGTTATGTTGTGAGCATCGGTTACTTGGTACTGGTGTCCAAGTATGTGTTGTTCAGGGTGCACCAGTTTCTCAATCACCATTGTGACACTGGCACCTGTGTCCCTGTAGGCCTGGACCTCAACACCATTTATTAGGGTTAGTTGCTTGTACTTCTCCAAGTTATGGGGGCAAGCAACCAAAGTGGCTAAATCAATAGCCCCTTCAGAGACTAAAGTAGCCTCTGTGGTCTCCCTAATCAGACCAACCCCAACTAAATTACCAAAAGTGAGCCCAGCTACTCCCTTGGATTGGCTATTAGTAGGTTTGCTCCCACCACCACTGCTATTAGTAGGGACACTAGGTGTAGCAGTAGGGGTTGTAGTGGTAGGAGCTGTGGTGCCTTTCTTTGGACAACTGGGATCTGTTGTCCAATGGCCTTTTATCTTACATAAATAGCACCATGGTTTCTTTTCCTTGTTCTGATTAAAGGAGGATTTGGTTGTGTTTTTGTGGGCCTGATGAAGACTCATTTTTAGATTTGTCCCCACCTTTGTCTGAAGACTTACCATCCTTCTTTTTGTTGCCATCTTTGTCACCCCCTGTATGAACTTTTCTGTTCACTCTTGTTCTGACCCATTTGTCTGCCTTCTTTCCCAATTCTTGGGGAGAGGTCAGATCAGAGTCCACCAAGTACTGGTGCAACAAATCAGACACACAATTATTAAGAATATGCTCTCTCAGGATTAAGTTATACAGGCTGTCATAATCAGTAACTTTACTGCCATGTAACCACCCCTCCAAGGCCTTCACTGCCTGGTCAATGAAATCAACCCAGTCTTGTGAAGACTCCTTTTTGGTCTCTCTGAACTTTATCCTGTACTGTTCAGTGGTTAAGCCATAACCATCCAGGAGTGCATTCTTAAGAACTTGGAAATTATTAGCATCATTTTCTTTTACAGTAAGGAGCCTATCCCTACCTTTTCCACTAAATGATAGCCATAGGATAGCAGCCCACTGCTTTTGAGGGACATCCTGTACAGCACAGGCCCTCTCAAGTGCAGCAAACCACTTGTTAATGTCATCCCCCTCCTTATAAGGGGGAACTATCTTGTGCAGATTCCTGGAATCATGCTCTTTTGCAGGATGACTATGGGGAATACTGCTGCTGCCACCATGGGTATCTAAACCCAACTTCTGTCTTTCCTTCTCTAATTCTAAAGACTGTCTATCCAAATCCAGCTGTTGCTTCTTGAGCGTCAGTCTGGTTTGTTCCACTCTCAATCTATTGAGCTCCCTTTCTAACAATCTGTCATCAGGGTGGGTGGGAGGGACATTTCTAGATACAGAGGTATGATGGGAATGAACAGAAGGAGACCTGTCCCTTACAGAGGGCACCCTAACAGCTTGGCTACCAGTATAATGTGAGAGCACACCATCAGTATGGTGTGATTCAACCTCTGTACCAACTATGCTAGACTGTCTAGTAATGGGCAGGCTGAGAAGTTTCTTTCCTGAACCTTTTCCTGGGGGAGTCCCTGGATCAGATTGAGAACCATTAGCTACTTTTTCACCAGATTGGGCACTTATGGCCTTATCCTGTACTCTAAGCATATTAATTAACAGTTCTAAGGAAGGATTCTTCCCTACACTCAAACCTCTCTCTATGCAGAGACTCCTTGCTCCTTTCCAGCTAAGGTGATCATATGCAAGTTTGGACAGTTCAACATTTTTTCCTGTGCCAGACATTTTTTAGAGAGAGTTAAAGTGATAGAAAAAGAGAAAAAAGTTTTCAGAACTTTTTTTGGAAAGACAGAAAAAACTTTTTAAACTTTTAAGAACTTTTTGAAAGTTTAGAAGTACTTTTCAGCACTTAGAAAAGAGTGAAAAGAGGAAATGCAAAACTTTTTGGCTATGTGTATATACACTGACCTTGTTTTGTATATTTTTCTCTTATGAAAAGTACAATGACAAGAGTGGTAAGTAGTCTCAAGCACTTATCCCACCACTGCACAACCAATGTAGGAGGCTGGACTGGCTTGTAGTGAGTACCAAGGGGTACTTGCACCTTGCACCAGGCCCAGTTATCCCTTATTAGTGTATAGGGTGTCTAGCAGCTTAGGCTGATAGATAATGGTAGCTTAGCAGAGCAGCTTAGGCTGAACTAGGAGACGTGTGAAGCTACTACAGTACCACTTAGTGTCATATGCACAATATCATAAGAAAACACAATACACAGTTATACTAAAAATAAAGGTACTTTATTTTTATGACAATATGCCAAAGTATCTTAGAGTGTACCCTCAGTGAGAGGATAGGAAATATACACAAGATATATATACAAAATAGCAAAAATATGCAGTATAGTCTTAGAAAACAGTGCAAACAATGTATAGTTACAATAGGATGCAATGGGGAAACATAGGGATAGGGGCAACACAAACCATATACTCCAGAAGTGGAATGCGAACCACGAATGGACCCCAAACCTATGTGACCTTGTAGAGGGTCGCTGGGACTATTAGAAAATAGTGAGAGTTAGAAAAATAACCCTCCCCAAGACCCTGAAAATTGAGTGCAAAGTGCACCAAAGTTCCCCTAAGGACAAAAGAGTCGTGTTAGAGGAATAATGCAGGAAAGACACAAACCAGCAATGCAACAACTGTGGATTTCCAATCTAGGGTACCTGTGGAACAAGGGGACCAAGTCCAAAAGTCACAAGCAAGTCGGAGATGGGCAGATGCCCAGGAAATGCCAGCTGCGGGTGCAAAGAAGCTTCGACTGGACAGAAGAAGCTGAGGTTTCTGCAGGAACGAAAAGGGCTAGAGACTTCCCCTTTGGTGGACGGATCCCTCTCGCCTTGGAGAGTCGTGCAGAAGTGTTTTCCCGCCGGAAGGAGGCCAACAAGCCTTGCTACACGCAAATCGTGCGTTTGGCGTTTTTGGACTCTGCTGGGGCCCAGGAGGGACCAGGAGGTCGCAAATTGGACCTGCAGAGAGAGGGGACGTCGAGCAAGACGAAGAGCCCTCACTGAAGCAGGTAGCACCCGGAGAAGTGCCAGAAACAGGCACTACGAGGATGCGTGAAACGGTGCTCGCCGAAGTTGCACAAAGGAGTCCCACGTCGCCGGAGACCAACTTAGAAAGTCGTGCAATGCAGGTTAGAGTGCCGTGGACCCAGGCTTGGCTGTGCATGAAGGATTTCTGCCGGAAGTGCACAGGGGCCGGAGTAGCTGCAAAGTCGCGGTTCCCAGCAATGCAGCCCAGCGAGGTGAGGCAAGGACTTACCTCCACCAAACTTGGGCTGAAGAGTCACTGGACTGTGGGGGTCACTTGGACAGTGTCGCTGGATTCGAGGGACCTCGCTCGTCGTGCTGAGAGGAGACCCAAGGGACCGGTAATGCAGCTTTTTGGTGCCTGCGGTTGCAGGGGGAAGATTCAGTCGACCCACGGGAGATTTCTTCGGAGCTTCTGGTGCAGAGAGGAGGCAGGCTACCCCCACAGCATGCACAAGCAGGAAAACAGTCGAGAAGGCGGCAGGATCAGCGTTACAGAGTTGCAGTAGTCGTCTTTGCTACTATGTTGCAGGTTTGCAGGCCTCCAGCGCGGTCAGCGGTCGTTTCCTTATCAGAAGGTGAAGAGGGAGATGCAGAGGAACTCGGATGAGCTCTTGCATTCGTTATCTAAAGTTTCCCCAGAGACAGAGACCCTAAATAGCCAGAAAAGAGGGTTTGGCTACCTAGGAGAGAGGAAAGGCTACTAACACCTGAAGGAGCCTATCAGCAGGAGTCTCTGACGTCACCTGGTGGCACTGGCCACTCAGAGCAGTCCAGTGTGCCAGCAGCACCTCTGTTTCCAAGATGGCAGAGGTCTGGAGCTCACTGGAGGAGCTCTGGACACCTCCCAGGGGAGGTGCAGGTCAGGGGAGTGGTCACTCCCCTTTCCTTTGTCCAGTTTCGCGCCAGAGCAGGGGCTAAGGGGTCCCTGAACCGGTGTAGACTGGCTTATGCAGAATTGGGCACATCTGTGCCCAACAAAGCATTTCCAGAGGCTGGGGGAGGCTACTCCTCCCCTGCCTTCACACCATTTTCCAAAGGGAGAGGGTGTCACACCCTCTCTCAGAGGAAGTTCTTTGTTCTGCCATCCTGGGCCAGGCCTGGCTGGACCCCAGGAGGGCAGCTGCCTGTCTGAGGGGTTGGCAGCAGCAGCAGCTGCAGTGAAACCCCAGGAAGGGCAGTCTGGCAGTACCAGGGTCTGTGCTACAGACCACTGGGATCATGGAATTGTACCAACAATGCCAGGATGGCATAGAGGGGGCAATTCCATGATCATAGACATGTTACATGGCCATATTCGGAGTTACCATGGTGAAGCTACATATAGGTAGTGACCTATATGTAGTGCACGCGTGTAATGGTGTCCCCGCACTCACAAAGTTCAGTGAATTGGCTCTGAACAATGTGGGGGCACCTTGGCTAGTGCCAGGGTGCCCTCACACTAAGTAACTTTGCACCTAACCTTTACCAGGTAAAGGTTAGACATATAGGTGACTTATAAGTTACTTAAGTGCAGTGTAAAATGGCTGTGAAATAACGTGGACGTTATTTCACTCAGGCTGCAGTGGCAGGCCTGTGTAAGAATTGTCAGAGCTCCCTATGGGTGGCAAAAGAAATGCTGCAGCCCATAGGGATCTCCTGGAACCCCAATACCCTGGGTACCTCAGTACCATATACTAGGGAATTATAAGGGTGTTCCAGTAAGTCAATGTAAATTGGTAAAAATGGTCACTAGCCTGTCAGTGACAATTTGGAAAGAAATGAGAGAGCATAACCACTGAGGTTCTGATTAGCAGAGCCTCAGTGAGACAGTTAGTCACTACACAGGTAACCCATTCAGGCACACTTATGAGCACTGGGGCCCTGGGTTACCAGGGTCCCAGTGACACATACAACTAAAACAACATATATACAGTGAAAAATGGGGGTAACATGCCAGGCAAGATGGTACTTTCCTACACCAGCTGGTTCTGAAAAGTAGAACTTTAGCTGGCTATCACCAGCTCAGTAAGGTTCCAGGTATATAACAACATTCTCCACGCATGTGGGACTCCACTGATAGCAGTAACCAAATTTTGGACTATCAAGCATAAAGAAAGTGTTCCAAAACACAGTTCAAGAAGTCCTGACAGAGCTGTCAGGAGTCCTCAACGTAAGTGACGATATCCTTGCATATGCCACTACAGAGAAAGAGTACAACCTGCGCCTGAATGAGGCCCGCCAAAGGATACAAGAAGCCAGACTCTTTTTACACAGAGAAAAGTGATAATTCCTGATGAGACGCTTCAGCTTTTTGGGGTATATGTTCTAAGCTGAGGGTGTAGCCCCAGACTCCAACAAGGAGCAGGATGTGAAGAAAGCCCTTCCTCCGACAAATGTCTTGGAAATCTGCAGTTTTCCTGGCATGGTAAAGTCCTGCAGTAGTTTTACCAAGGATCTCACCAACCTGACTGATCCACTCCAAAACCTCATAAAAGCATCTGCAACATGTACCTGGGGAGAACAATAGGAACAAGCATTCCAGGCCATGGAAGATGAATTGTCAGCAACCACCATCCTAGCTATTTTGAACCCCGAAGAGAGACAGTCCTAGCAGTGGATGTAGACCCAAAAGGACTGGGAGAGGGCCCTCACCAAAAACAAAGTTATGGAGAGTGGTCCCGGTGCCAGATGATCATTAGTCCCCAGAGAGCAATACTGCTCCCAAATAGGAAAGGAGCCCATCCCCATTCCTGGGGCACAGACACTTCCACATCTACGTATACAAACACCTGCTTGTGGTGACCACAGACCACAAGCCACTCATCCCTTCTTCCGAGGCACATCCTCCAAAATACCCCAGAGGATAGAAAAGTGGATCCTGCAACTACAAGAATACAACTGCTGGGTAGAGTATCGTCCAGGACGCAACAACCAAGCCGTCTACCTGTCAAGACACCCCTGGAGTGCAACCGAAATGAAAGGGAATAGGGCAGCAGAGACCGAGGAATACGTCTGTTATGTGGTTGAAAGGTCCCTACCCATACCCCTGTCTCTGGAAACAATCCATCCAACCAATCAATCCAACAAGTGTCTCCAACTAGGGCTATCAGCCATCCAATCAGGTCAATGGGACAACCTCAAGACACACTGGCCTCATTGAGCCCCTGAAATGTAAACAGTACTTGACTCCATGCATCAGATATGCCACAAGCTCGCAGCAGATCTGGTGGGTGCCTCCTGCATGATCACAGGATTGCAATACCAGCAAGCATCACCACCTAAGCAGTCCAAATAGCACATGCAGGCCACCAGGATCTCATCAAGACCAAAAGTTGTCTCTGCACCAAAGTGTGGTTCCCCTTTATGGATTAACTCATAAAGATGACAGTCTGGTTCTGCCCATGGTGCCAAGCTGACGGGTCCAAGAAGCCCCTGGCCATGGTCATCATGGAGCTGAGTCCCTGGAACCCATGGTAGCGGTTCAGCTTGTACTTTGGGTGTCTGCCAGATGGAAGGTACACAATAGTCCCCATCAATGACTACACCAAATATCCAGAAATAAACTAGTCAGTACCCAGGAAGCCAGTGAAGTCACTCCCAAATTGGAGAAAATGTTGGCCACCAATGGGCTTTTAAAAATGTACATACCGACAACGGCCCTCCCTTCCAAGGACAAGAGTTAGCAAACTAAATACATTGACTCGGCATCATGCACAGGAAGGTTACCCCAGGTGGCCTCAGGCTAATGGAGAAATAGAGAGATTTATGAGGACACTCAAAGTAATTTGTATAGCCCATGCCAACTAGCAGCTCCTAGAATGGGACAGCTACTCTTTTTTTTCGGGAATACCAGCAGATCCCATGCTCAACCACAGGAAAAACCCTGGAGCCTGTCTGCATGGGGAGAGTAATATTTGTCTTCAACCCACACCACCATCAATGGAGGCCACTGGTGGTTGACCGAAAAGAGACAGACAGCTACAAATGACCAGGTCAGCACCCGACTATGAGCGAAGACCTCGGACATTCAAGTGGGAAACTATGTCCTACTAAAAGACAGGTTCCCAGAGAGCAAGTTCAGACTCCCATTTGCAGGAACACCCTGGATGAGCTCCTCTGGACAAGACCCTCTGGTAATGGCATGATGCAGCAGGGAAGAGGTCACCTGGAAAACATCACTCTTCAAATGATTCAGACAGCAGATCACAACCCTGGAGATGTCACCCAGAGACACGAGGAGAACGCTAGTCTTGGGGATGGTGACCATCCACAAGCAGCTTCCCTAGATTGCTCATGACCCATCAGCTGGGGGTCTCAGAACCAGCAGTGAGATGTCAGGCAGGCCCTCCCACAAAGACCCATCAAGCTGCCCTCAACAGGTGGCCATCCAACCAGATGAGGTATCACCTATGGCTGAATCCAACCCCCACAATCAAACTAAGAGACTTCATGTTATAATCGTACTGTATGTTGCATTGTGTTGACTGTTTATGTAATTTATTCCAAGGTTAAGGAGGGATGTAGTCTTCCTGGTGCATAAACTGGGTAACACTTTGTGTAGGGGGATTTCCCAGTTTCCTCCATCCCCTGTAAACAGGACATCAGTGGAATTGCCTGCTGGTCATGTGGGCCCAGTAATAAAGTAATAAATTGCTGAGCGCGTGCCGGATGTGGTACTCTACACGTGGGCAGGCCAACCAATAGCAACTTTTGTGTGTCCTGACCCCTTTATTCTTTGGTGTGCAGCACAATCTCTGGGGTCTCACACAAACAGTCGGAGTGAGTGCTTGTAAAATTCTCAGGCTCTACAGGCTTCTGATTCACACATTTAATGGCCCTTTTATTGCTCTCCTATGTTTTGTGTGTAGAGTTCAAGCAGCGCCTGCACAGAGGCTTCAACCAGCTTCCTGTTGCATAGCCTGATTGTTTTATCTCATGCACACAAATATAAAGAACGCATTGGGTTGGGGTAGCTTCTCTTTCAGCTCTCTTTCTCAGGCTGCCTGAGACACCGTCTTTCAAAATAATGATTCTTGCAGGAGGCAGCATTGGAGCTGGGTCCAAGCAGAAGCATCAAAAACAAACGCTTAATGAAGTGTGAAATCTCAGCACCTGGCTAAGTCATTTTTACTGATCAGCAATCAGAGACAGATAAACGACCTGCTGGACTTAGATACTTCACCTCCTTTAATAACAGCAACAGCAGTCCCACCCCTCGCCCCACCATCTACCAAATGATAGTGCCCAGAGGACAAATCTGCATCGCCCTGTTAAACAAGAGGTCTCATAGACTTTCTATAAGTACCTCAGTCTCCCCTTTCTCACTTCAATGTCTAGGCCTTCTCCAACCATCCTAGCAATAAAGGCATTCCACTTCCACTGTCTGGTACAAAATGCTCAAGTCATCCAGTACCATGCTAAACCAGAGGGATTCAAATGGATCCCAAATTGCTTTGGTAATTAATACTTCGAGACAAACTTTAAGGTTAAAGAAGGAATCTTCTCCAGCATTTACAGAATTTCCATTTCAAATTTTGTACTAGATGTTTGCTTTAGTAACCTGTGTACTGACTAATGTTGCTTTGGTCATAAAGTTAATTCTTCGATTAAGCAAAGCCTAAAGCTCATAATATTTCCCTATATATGTGTCCAAAACTTGCTTTTTGCCTCCAGACCCTGAGTTGATCACCTGTCATTGCTGAAACAGTGGACTATCAATAGCCTAACAGTGGAAAAGATCTAAAGCTAGTGCCTATCAAAATGTACCTCATATAGCACAATCTCACATGTAAATAATGATGTTTCTTTCTACAGTTTTGCATCATTGGAGTGCATGCTATCTAAAAATCTACTGTATGTCCCAAAAAACCCATAGGAAAATTTTGACCTTGAATTAAAAATTCCAGTTATTGCCTTTGTTTGTCTTTGAAAGTCCCTCTTCTTAGATTTCATCTTCTGCGTGCGTCCTTTCTCTCAGTACAGCATATTCTGTGCATGTTTGCCTTAACCTATATTTTTATATTTCTTTTTTGCCCACACCTCATCTCAAGTATCACGCCCTGCACTTCTTTGGCAGTCCTACCCTGCAACCTAGACATACCTGATCTCCTCTAGTTCATCTACTAATCTCACCTACCATCAGCATGAACACACAAACCCCTCACTAATGATCACACTACTTGTAATTTAACTTATTACAAAGATACTTGAGTGAATGCATGGAATGGTCTCCTTGAGATCACAAAACCGACCCCAGTTTCCAGCAATAACCACTAAATTAGCCACTAACATTGGGTTCTGTAGAAGCGTGCTATCCAGCTTAAAACACTTCAGCACTTCTTCGGGGGTAGTAAGCGCTATAGAAATGCAATTACAATTCATATACAGTACTCTGGACCCATGCTATACTCCGCATCCGAAGTGTTGAGTTGTTTGTGTTGTGTGCCCAGATAGTATAAGTACATAATGTGTGTTTTTAGTATAGTGCCTGAATGCAACCACACCTCTCCCTACATGCTGGAACCTACCAAGTCATCTTTAATATTGCCCAAGCAGACTGAGCTCTCTCTCTACTATGAGCCGAGCGATACTTAAACCTCGGGGAATGCTCTACCTGAACCACTATAACTGCAGGGAGTTTCCTGGATCTTACTGAATCTAAGAGTGTACTTATCACCAATTAGTGCTCTGAAGTGGCTTATATGTGGCATGAGCATTACAGGGAGCCGTTTCAATAAGTAAATAAACACATCAATAAATAATGCTGAAGTGAAACTTGAGGTAGTCATTTACACCTAGGTGAAAATAACATATTCTAATAACATCCAAATAGCACTCCAGGCTTGTCTGTTTTTTGGTAATTTATATACACGAGGTGTATAATAATTTAGTATCAGGGGAGAGAATATGGGGTAACGGTCAGAGCTACCAACTTGGAAGCTAGGGAACCAGGTTTGAGTCTTGGCGTCACCTCAGGGTTCAGTGACTCTGGGCAAATCGCTTTATCTCCCTGTACCTCTCAAAACATGAATATGTCCCTGTGTAATGTAACTGGTACTCATGGAAAGCACTCCAATACCTTCGGGTCGAGTTTGCGCTATATAAAACACCAAAAATAAATAGAATCATTCATGTAAATGGTAATTGCGTGTGTTTTGCTCGTGGTATTTGATTTGTCCACTGGGAGGCCTGGCAATTACCTCCAGGAAAAACCTGGTGGCAAATGCCAGGTAAGCCTTGCGCCCAATGAGAGACTTGTGCAATTTTCACTTAATACCTATTGTGATTTCGTTCTAAAACAGGTGAAAATATAATTTACACCCATTATAGCGCTAGCTCATGGGTCTAAATTGGCCCGTTAGTGCACTCAACTCTTAAGGCCTTTTAGAGCTAAATGCTTTACAAATCACTGGATTATATCACATAACAACATAGGCAGATTCAGTTCGCGGAAGGCTTTGGTATTCTATTCTAATTGCATTTATATCGCGCTTTCCTCCCCTGGCGAGGCTCTGAAGCACATTGCAGACCGGTAGGACCCTACGCCATGGCAGTGCCTTAGATGGAAACGTGTGTATAATGTGGCTCATGAGGATCATTGTAGGATTGGAAGCTTGTGTGACAGGTGGAAAACATTTTCCTTCTATCGCAGTAAGATGCTTCTGCTGTTGGCCAGTCTGGGAGAGATGATAGAGGCCACTGAATTAAACTGCTGCTCAAGGCCTTGAGGCGCTTCTTACCCCCTCACAAAGCAGGGAACACTCTCTTCAGGCTTGATCTGGTCCAGCCAAGTTGAACACACTCCTTGGTGTACGGGCCCCTTGCCGTCTATGCAGCCGAAAGAAAGAAACAAAGGAAAAAGAAACAAAGGACGTTGATATCAAATGAATGTATTGTTGAAAGTAACAGATAGAGGGGCTTGAGTAGGGAGCTGAAGGGCATCTTGCACCACGCCAAACATTATCAAATAAGCAGGCACATAACTAGCGGGCTTTGGCTTCAGGAGGCAGAAATATCCTATACAAACGTATTAAAAGAGTGGGCATCTACGGATGGTAGGGGAAGTGTAAGCTAGACACACGTGTTATATGTTTAATCATGAGCTATTGAAGCAACATGGACCTAAAATGTGACCGGTGCATGTCCTTGGGCAGACCGAATGATGCAAGGGCGTACAGGAACTGGAGCAGGGATGTCAGCTAGTGTCCTGCCCAGTGCCAAGACACACACAACTAAGGTCCCATTGTGCCCCAAACCATTTGCAGTTAGTGGAAATATCCAACCTATAACAAGTGCTAGTTTCCAGCCACTCATTTTGAGTGTTATGTTGGACTCATAATGCGACAGCATGGAATGCTACCCAAGTGCCTCCAGTCCCTGCTGGTCATTAACTGTTACTGGTCACTTACTGCCCAGCACCGGTCTCACTCGCTGACAGCACGGAGCACGTGAATGAGTTTTTTGTTTAGCACACAATGTTAGTGAACCGCTTCATGACTTTTGTGCAATTTTATGTGCTCATGACGTGGTGCTCTTGTAAGGAACGTGAATACGTGCTTTGGACATTAAAGTTCTACTGCATCATGGTCTTCACACTTCCCAGCATGGTGAACTCCTCATTTCAGGCCACCATGCATACCCCATCCATTCCTGTCTTTTTCATCTACAAATCATTGTTATCATAATTAGTTCAGTGGAAGAAGCGGTAGATTAAAAATGCCCAGAATGCATTAGATGATCACACAAAAGTTCAGGCTGGACACAGTATCCGTGATGACCCAGTAGGAGGTGGCCCACCTCCTCCTCAGAGAGTGCTTCAGATCCACTCACGGGGTGAAGGCAGAGCTCCTATACCACGCTCCTACATCTCTTTGTTGTCCTTCAAGACTTTCTCCTTGGGAAGTGATCGTGGTGATGAGGGGATTCTTTTAAATTTGTGTTAGGTTTAACTCTATTTTTGTGGGGAAAATTATGGAAAATGGTGTGAACGTTGCAGGCAAAGGATAATGGTGCCATCGCAATAGAAAAAAGTATGACTGTAGTAATTTATGTCGACACTGCACTCAAATTACTCCTGATCAATATCTCTTAAACAAGCCCTTAGAGGATATCGGACAAATTAATCTCAGACCACGCTAATTACTCTGTGCTTCAATCCAGTCATTGTTATTTTGGTCATGATGTCACCTCACACAGGAATGCCATATGCAAATAAGACTTGGTCCTCCTCCAAAACAAACGTCCCAAACCTAACTGCCAGGCCCCGTCTCCTCTGAACAGGGACACAAGCAACCGCTGATAGGGTTAAGCCTAGATGGGCCTCATCTATAAGGTGCGCAAGGGGCCACATTTTTGTCAGCATCTGATGCCCAGTTCTTTCCCAAACAATGTCCTTTTGGTATTGCTAGCATGAAGGCTCATTGAGTTGAATGGTCCCTGCTGACATATGCAGCAAACAGAAGGGCATGGGCTTGTATCCATGACAGAGCTGGACTGGAACCTTCTATCCTTCCAAGGTTGGCTACTTGAACACCACTAAGTAATAAGAACAAGTTATTTGTTATTTATAGACACAGAATTGGCAAAAGTGCTGTAGGAAGCCCTGCATAAATAATCAAATCAGTGTTATCACCTGTTAGTTGGCTGGTTTATAACCAGTTCCCCGTTTGTGCCCAGCCTGATAGGTCTACAGGCGAGATTCCAATACCAGTTGCTTAATCGAGAATGGCATCCAGGCTCATCAGACAGAAAGCCACACTTACCCTGACTCTGGAAAGAAACCACTGCCACAGTGATGTGGATTTCATTGGGGTGCACATCCAGGGAGGAGCTGATGGAGTAATAGCGAGGTGACAACAAGGGGAGCTGTGTGAGGAGGAAAGAGGATGGGATAGAGACAGATGGGAATTCCTCTAGAACTTCCAAGAGCGTGGGGCACTGGAACCACTTCCACTCTTCGTAGATACGAGCATCCTAGGAGAAAACAGGTGATGCATTAAGGTACAAGGGCGAACAACAACGCAGTCTTTTAAGGGAGCCGGGACAAATTTACTTAGAAGTCATGCAATGCTGCCAAAGTGGCTGCTGCTTTGTGTGAGACAGAAAGAACAGGACTGTGCCATATCTACTAACATATAACACTGTTGCTCTCATTCCAGTGCTGGTACACTTTAAGCTGTCTTGTGCCATGCATACACGCGTGCACTGTAGTTCAGTGTGCCTATGCCATGCCTAGCATAGGTTCTTTTACTGTAAGGGTACCCTTCCCGTACAAATAAAACACACTTATCATAGTTTAAAGCTTTTAAAACTTTATATGTGGGCTACTGTGATAAAGTAGCCTCTTTCTAGCATGGTTACCCCTGCGTTTGGCCTGTTTGTGAGTGTTTGTCTGTGTGTTTTTACTGTCTCACTGGGATCCTGCTAGCCAGGACCCCAGTGCTCATAGTTTGTGGCCTATGTGTGTGTTGTCAGTATGCTTAACTGTGTCACTGAAGTTCTGCTAACCATAACTCCAGTGCTTATGCTCTCTCTACTAACCAAATTAGTCACTATAGTTTAGTGACTTCACATTCCAAATCCAATTGCACAATGGACCCCCCTTTGAAGTCCCTAGTATATGGTACCTAGGTACCCAGGGCACTGGGGTTCCAGGAGATCCTTATGGGATGCAGCATTTTTTTTGCCACCCATAAGGAGCTCAGACAAACCTTTCTTCGGGACAGCGACTGCAGCCTGAGTGAAACAGTGCCCGCACTATTTCAAAGCCATTTTCACTGCACTTAAGTAACTAATAAGTCACCTACATGTCTAACCTTCATTTATGGAAGGCTAGGTGCCAAGTTACTAAGTGTGAGGGCACCCTTGCACTAGCAATTCCGGCCAATTCCCCAACTTGGATTCCAAGGTGTGGGGACCCTCTGGAGACCTCTGAGTGGCCAGTGCCAGCAGGTGTTGTCAGAGACTGCTCCTGATAGGTGCATACCTGGGGAGGAAGCCAATCCCCCTCTCAGGGCTATTTAGGGTCTCTCCTCTGAGTGTTTCCTCAGATTCAGCTTGCTAGACTCCTCCAGGAATCCTCTGCATCCTCTGCTTCAGCTTCTGACTGTTGGATCAACCGCAGACTGCTCCAGGAACCGCTGTAACTGCAACAAAGTATCTAGGATGACTCATCTGACCTGCAAACTTAAGCTCCAGCCAGCATTTGCAACAGTTTCCAAGGTGTGCATGCTCTGAGGACTGTCTGTCTTCATCCTGCACCAGACGAACCAAAGGAATCTTCCATGGAGTGACAGAGTCACTTCGCTGCTTCTGCAGGCACCCTTCTGTGACGACGATCAGTACTCTGGGACTCCTCTCCTGATGGCTAGTGTGCTCCCTGGAACCCATGGACCAACGTGACCCCGACTGTCCTAGGGTCCAGCTGTCCAAATTTGGGTCCTCCCTGTGCTGCAACAGTACCCCTGTGCACTGTGTCTTCTCCAGCTCCTTGGGCTTCTGGGCATTTCTTCCAAGAATCCTTTTTGCACAGTGTAGCCCAGGTCCCTAGCACTCCATCCTGCAACGCACAACTCGCTGAGTTGTTCTCCAGTGGCGTGGGACCTTCCTTTGTTGTGCTGCGATGACCGCACTTTGCATCTTCTTTCCCTGTGTTCTGGGACTCCTGTGGGTGCTGCCTGGTCTTCTGTGGGCTCTCTGAAGTGCTGGGAGCCCTCTCTGTCTCCTCAGTCTGAGTAGAGACCCCCAGGTCCCTCCTGAGTCCAGGCAACTCGATTTTGACGCAAACCGCCTATTTGCGTGAACCAAGGCTTGTTGGCAGAATCCAGCTACGCAAACAGCCTGCATCCAACAACTCGGCGTGGGACATCACCTGCACCAAGCAGGAACTCGCAGCCATCTTCTTTTGTGCTCTTCAGTACTCTTCTTTTTACTGGAGAATCCGCTTTTGCACCATCTTCTAGGCTGGCGGGACTTCTGGACTTGGTCTCCCCTCTCCACAGGTCTTCAGGTCCAGGAATCCATTGTTTGTTGCTTGCAGTCTTGCTTGGTTCTTGCAAAATCTCTTATTACGACTTGTAGTGTGTCCTGAGGAAACTTGCTGTACTTTACTCCTGCTTTCCTGGGCTGGGGTACTTTACTTACCTTTGGTGTTTGTGTTTTCTTACAGTCCCAGCGCCCCTCTACACACTGCACTTGCCTAGGGGGGAATTTGTGATTTGCATTCCACTATTTCAGTATATGGTTTGTGTTGCCCATAGGCCCATTGCAGTCTATTGTATTTTCTACTGTTTGCACTATTCTATGACTGTTTACTTACCTGATTTTGGTTTCTAGTGTATATATTGTGTATAATACCTACCACCAGAAGGAGTATTGCCTCTAGGATAATTTTGGCCTTGTGTCACTAAAATAAAGTACCTTTATTTTTAGAAACATGGAGTATTGTCTTTTATTGTTTATAAGTACTGTGTAGCTATAGTGGTATTGCAGGAGCTTTGCATGTCTCCTAGTTAAGCCTAAGCAGCTCTACTACAGGTACCTCTAGGCAGCCTAAGCTGCTAGAACACTGCCTACATTTCACTAAAAAGTGATAACTGGAACTGGTATAAGGTGTAAGTACTTTAGGTACCCACTACAAACCAGGCCAGCCTCCTACAGCTACACAGCACAAGCACGCTTGAAAGTCTGGAAAAAAGAAAACATTTCTCCAACTTTATGCCTCCCTTGAGGAGGCATACATTTTTGGCATAAAACCCTGCTTACATATGACAGTAGAAATGGCTTTGAATAGAATAACATGGGTGGTTGTGTGGGAATGTTCATGGGATGCACACTTGAAAAAAAGTAGAGCAAAGCAGCTCATAGTTTTAAGGCTATTTCCAACACAAAATGCTTAGCAAAGTGTTACTTTGCATTAGAAACAGTGAGCATACAGTTTGTATTTTTTCCACCATCTGTGTTGAGTACTTTTAGTGGATCTTTAGTGGGGCAGAGACCAGTGATGGTAAAAGCTGGCGCATACTATTTTGGGATGGAAAAGCCCTCTGCATAATGACAAATGTGCACTCCTGCCCTGATTGCCTGAGCAGCATGGATATCTGGATACCTAGTAATGATTTCTGGTCATGAGCGAACATAGATCAAGCATGTGCGCTATGACCTAGGCGACTGATAAGACTGGTACTACCTGAGAATCTTGAAAGAGAGAGATTGGCCTTAGAAACTTCATGAGGCATCTTTCAGTGGAGGCTGGCAGTCTGGCGTGAATCTCTGTTACTCCCTGGGCCTGTATTGAAGGTCAAGCAGAAGTTGAGCCACTCTTGCTGTGGCAGTCTGTCCCTTTGACAAAGGGCAGTGTAGAGGAGAAAAGCTCTTGAAAGAAACTGACACCCCAACGCGAATTTCAAAGGCAAGGCACTAAATCATGTATGTGTCAGGATTTGGACTGTAAAGGTGGGGGAATGAGATTGAGTCCCATAATTTGCTGAACAGTACCCTCTTGTCAGGAGACGGAAGATCACTAAAATGTTATGCTGCTAGAACCAGGGCTTGGGGCCATATGTCTGCCAGTCTTCCTGCTGGGTGAGGGGAAGACACTTGCCCTGAGCCTGAAGCACCAGTCTTCTGCTTTCCCACCAAGACCAGAGTACCTTATGAGGAGGAGAGTGCTTAGAGTCTGCCTGCCAGCCAAGACCAGTGAGCCCCTTAAGGAGAAGGATAGACCCTGGAGGGAGTGGGGCCCAGCGGGGATCCTGTCAAGCTCTTTATGAAGTGTGAGACACTCGGTCTGGACAGTTACAGCAGAGATTCTGCCCAGGACAATGTTAACTTGCCAAACTTAAGAGGCCGTTGAGGTTATTGTAGCGTGCCTAGGATATGCTTTGTGTGTTACTTCACAATATTCCTTTTTTCACAAAAGAAAATATTTGACTGGAAAATCACCTTATAGTTAACTGAGTTGGAGAATGTGTATGTGTTCCACCTACATCTCTCTGAACAGCCTTAGACTGCTCAACTTGACCTACTTCTGAGAGTCAAGTGCTGGACAGGGTAGTACTTGGTCTCATTACTCAGGACCACAGTAGTTTGGACCCCGGATATCAGAAATGAAAAGCTTCAACCCCAGTGGTTGGGCCCAGTAGCAATTGCTTACCCTGTGGCCCTCTGAATGGTGTTCTGGCATACTGGTCCATAGTAAAATGGGAGGATTTATGAGTAGATTAGTGGCAAACTCTGTGCCATATTAACACATCACCAGGCAGCTGTCTCCATCAATGAGGCACAGGTTAACCACAGAAGCATCAAAAATAGCTCGATTGAACAGGAAGTGGGGCAGCAAAATGTACATGGAAATGGAACTGTGGTGCTGGAAGGACACTCGTATGCCAGGTTGCCCCAAATGAGAATGGCTAGCCCAAGATAGCCCATGTGACAGATCCTTCCCCTGCCCTAATACTGTTATGTTTGCATTGTCTTACCAGGAAATCCAGTAAATTTTCTTTAGTTTAATCTCCATATTTTTAAAGTTTCTTTTTAGGTCTGCCGTGGAGACAACTTTAGCTTCTCCATGTGTAATGAAAAAATAATGGATGA
Organism: Pleurodeles waltl; assembly: GCF_031143425.1. Lineage (NCBI taxonomy): Eukaryota > Metazoa > Chordata > Amphibia > Caudata > Salamandridae > Pleurodeles > Pleurodeles waltl. Next base: position 477,210,216 of record NC_090449.1, on the reverse strand, counting down.
ATGGATGAAAAACACGTAACTCACATACATACTTACATGGGCTTTGGGTCACCTCTCTTCATTCATTAGTCTATTCAACTGTCATTCTTGTTTCGTTCTGCCCACCACAGCATGCGTTAAGGGTCAAATTGGTCAGCCCACTTCAACCACTGACTGTCTTTGCACTGTGAGTGGTGGCAATTTGCGTGCTCACAACACAAGTGCATATCCAGCTAAAAAGAAGTGCCCTTCAGTGCCAGAAGCTGTGGGCCAATACTTTTTCCTTTTCCTTCTTTATCCTTTTTTATTTGTTTAGTGTTGCTTTGTGGTTAAACTATGTCTTAAGGTTACAGCAAGTGAACGCAAATACTCCAATTTCTTTGTACCAATAATAATCATATTTTCATGTAATGTGCGGTAAAACAGAAAATGGTTTATATACCTGTTCTCAGTCTGCCTGCTAGGAAGCACCAGTATTATTTATGTATTTAAATTTTTTTAAATATATGATTACAAGCACATATCTGTCACGTATAGGCGGTGGCTTTTTTCCCATTCTCTATTTATTTTGGTAGCATACCCTTGTCAGTCCTTAATTTGTGCCGGCATTTTCTGGTTCTCGGAACCAGCACTTAATTGTTAACATCGGCACTAACTTATGACAGATCACTACATGGTGGAGCTGTTTGCCTATTTTTGTACACCGCACTTCAGATTAATAATGAAATACACTTTAAAAAAAACAAATCTACCGCATCCAGGCCCTTCCTATTGCTTTGAATTGCCTGGAATTGTCCACACTGTTACATTTGTGGGGGTGTTAAGTTTAGCAGGGATTGTTTATACTGGCATTTGGCAGTGATGGCAGTTACAGTTGACCCATTGTACATACACGATTAATGATGTCTGTTCTCTCTTCTCTAAACATTTACAGATTTGTTGAATTAGGCATATTTTTCTACTCAATTGTATTTCAAATTTTATGATTTTCAGGTAGGAATTTATTAAAATCCTTAGACAAATGAAGCTTTGGAAATTTAGTAAAGTAGTGATATAATGAGATCAAGTTGACCTATGGGGGTACTCGCAGAGCAGGAAAGTCAAGATTCTGAGATTTGCGATTATGCCAGCACAAAGCAAGCAAGTTAGGATGGAGAATTGCCTTATCCTAGGTCAGATTCTGAGGATTTGCCATGCAGGTAGCAATCCCCCTGAGGTGCCATTGCAGAATGAAAGGGGGTGCACAGAATTATGGTAAGGTGGGTACATGTGGTTCCAGCACCTGAGAATTAGATGATGAGCCACCATCATAAGTGCATTAAAAGTGTATTAAAAGAAGCATGGGAACAGTGATGCTGCACGCAATGGGGGTGGGTTTAGTGAACACTGGGGCGTGGTCAAAGGCATGGCTAAAAAAAAAAAATATTCTGTAACTTTTTTCTGTCTTTCACCTTCATGTAACTATATATTTAGTAACACAGCTTAAATGAGAATTAAATGCAAGTTATGTTATTCAGTGGGAAATGCACTATTGTACATGATGAAACCTCTATTAGTTAACGCACTGCACCAGAGAGCCATAGATCCAGTGGCGGCGGGCAGCTTTAGGAGGGAGGGGGCGGGCGGGACATGCACACACACACACACACACACACACTTTCTTTCACACACAGACATGCACGCACATCCATTAACAACACTCATACCATTCAAACATGCACGCACGCACCAAACATTCATTTTAAAACATCACACACACTCATTCTTTCACACACGCAGGCACGCACATCCATTAACAACATTCATACCATTCAAACATGCACGCAGGCACCAAACATTCATTTTAAAAGATCGCACACACTCATTCTTTCACACACACACGCACGCACGCACATCCATTAACAACACTCATTACACTCAAACATGCACGCATTCACCAAACATTCAATTTAAAACATCACACGCATACACACACACACACAGTTACCTTCAGCCTCCAGGACCCAGGAGGGTTGGGGCTGCTGCCTTCCTGAGGGAAGGCAGCAGTCCCAGCCTCGTCACAGAGTGGGATGGGGTCAGTGAGACAGCTCGCCCTGATTGACACTCGCCCTGGGTGCTTCAGGGCTTAAACCTGAAGCGCCCAGGGTGAGTGTCAATGGGTGACGCTTTCCTCGTCACCCAGGGGAGGGCCTCGAGGCAGCTTTGCTGAGCCGAGGAGGTCACGCCCATAGGAGCTGTGACCTCCTCAGCCCAGCAAAGTTCAGCTCAGGCAGCCAGGAGTCTGCGCAAATCACGCATGGCTCACTCCTGGCTGTCTGAGCTGAAAATGAAGAGTGTCTGTCAGGCTGACCTTTGTTCAGCCTGACAGACACTCTTCATGAGGGGCAAAAAGTGGGGGGGGCGTGGCCCCTCCGCCCTAATGGACGTGCCGCCTCTGCATAGATCCTCGTTGGTTCAGTTGAAAATAGTGACTCGTGTATGTTTAGTGCTATAACCTGTCTTTTAAAAGCGCAGATTTCACAGTTTAGCTGGCAGCTCCCTTACAATACCTCTTAAAAAGAATAAATGTGTGTCGTCAATTAGCTTCAAGTGATTCCATCAATTAAAGCCAATACCGGCTTCCAGGCACCCTTTACATTTGCAGTTAAAATCAGTTGTGCACATTTACCTTTCTTTCAGGCAGCAGCAGCACCCTGGCAAGAAGTCTTGTTAACTGTAAACAAGCGTAGCAATGGCTTTGGTCTGTCTTTCAGCCCAGAGGCCTTATCGATCCTAAAGTTAGGATCAGTACCTGGCTTAAGAGCTCCAGCCTCTCCTTCTCCGACGAGTCTTCAGTCAACGTGGACAAGAGCTTCAGAAACTGTGGCGTCGGCGGGGTGGTGATGTCCAGGAAGTGGGTCAGCGCCTGCCTCAGGGTGCAGGGTGGTAGCCGGCTATCTGACACCCAAGTGCTTATGGCCCCCGATCTTGTCACTAGAAACAAACAAGGAAATGCTCAAACAACAGTTTGTCCCAAAAAGTATTCATACCATCAGGAACAAGCGCATAACAGAATACAACACGTTAAAACAGATCGACTTGCACTCATGTAAATATATAAATTTAAACACGATCTCGAGTCAAGTGTTATAGATGTCTCTTAGTTACGGGTACCATACATATGTAATACTTTTTACATACCGCAGTCTACTGAGAGCTCTCTGTAGTTTTGTTCAAAATGGGAGGCCTTTTCATCCGTTGCACCAGCATAGGCTGGGAGGACACCGACAGGGTCAGATCGAGCTATAGTGCATTCTGGCAGTGTCAAATGGGCCATTCTGACAGATCGGTCTGTGGGCCTGTTTTAGTCTCGTGTTGTAAATATCTTTAAATGAAGGCTTGGCGGCAGTAGCAAGCACCACGGTGCAGGCTGTGGATGCTGTTATCTCATTGCATGCAACGCGGAAGGACCAATCACACGTTGTGATTGAAAGGGCAGGGATGTGTCAATGTGTTTATCTTTCTGATACGGGAGGAATTTAGTGAATTTCACCGCCTCATTTCTTGAATATTACCACGCACACTGCCTGCAGCACATCAAAAATGTGGTCCCACACCCCTCTGAGACCACCCAGACAAGTTGAGAAAAAGTTGCAGATTAGCAAATGTGGGCCATGTGTTTTTGTGCCTACTCAGTTCATAAATATGCATTACTTTCATTTTGAAAATCAGAGTGCACCGTGTTAGTGCAATTGATGTGTGCCTTGTGTATTGTTATTAGTAATAATGGCGTATCTGCTGTCCTGTATTTGTGTAGTCCGGATAACTAGGTATGTAGTGACAAGGACGTGATAGGGGTCCTGTGCATGTGTTTTCAAGGTGTGCCAGGTGCCTTTAGTATATGTCGTCAGGATTAGCCAGAGCTCCTGTGAATTTGTCGTCAGCGTGTGCCACATGTCCTTGCCGTTAATAGTTATGGTGTGCCAGATGTCCTTGCTGTGAGCTATCGGGATGTGCAGGTATGCTGTGTTTCTGCAGTTATGGTGCACTTGATGCCATTGACATTAACGTAGAATGTGCAGTTGTCCTGTGTTGAGTAACAAACAGTTAGGAGCACACCTACCTAACATCCCAGCAAATAATCTGCCCCATTGCATCATGATAAATGTAGTTTCCTCAAAAAACGAACTCCGTTACTTTTAAATATTTCACCTCTAAATAGGTGCAGCCTTTGCTGTGCATCTCTGGACACATGTGTTTCTGGGTTAATCCCTTCTTCAGCAGAGAACAAGTTTGCGGGGTGCTGGAAATGCTGCCATTAATCATCCGGTTTCAATACCTCTTCACTGGCATGCTCCAGAGCTCGTCAGCCCAGTGGCTCAAGGGAGCCTTTTTAAAGTCACAAACAGTTAGGAGCACACCTGCCAATGCAAAGGACACCTGTTACACCACAAATACACAAGTACCACAGGTATGTAAAGACACAATGAGCACTAACATCATGAGCGCCCAGCACGTCTTGGCCACAAAAACATAGGACTTCCGGTACTCCTTGACTACACAAAGACAGCAGTACTGGCAAACCCTGACTACACACACGCAAAACATTTCTCACGTGCTGATTACTAACACCAACAAAACTTGGAACATCCCAACTACACAAGCATGTGATACCCGGCACACCCTGGCTACACAAAGACAACAAAACTAGCACATCCTGACTACCTAAACACAAGACACCTGGCACACATTGATAACTAAAACAAAGAACACCTGGCACACCCTGACCACGCAAGCACAGTACACTGGGCACACCCTGATTACACAAAGACACCACAACTGGCACACCCTACTTACACAAATAGAAGACACCTGGCACTTGGTGACTACTAACATGAAAACATCTGGCACGCCCTAACAATACAAACACACGATTTCTGGCACACCGTGACTACAAAGACAGCACACCAGGCAAACACGGACTGCACAAACACAGAACACGTGTATACATTGGCTACTCATCACACTTAAATCAACTGCAGATTCTGGGTACTAACCCCAAGAACACTTGGCACCTTTTCACTACACAGCAGTAGATGTGCACCCCGATTCTAGCAAGAAGGCCTCGGACATACCCTGGGAACATACCCAGCACCCTCTGAAAAGGAAATCTGTTACATACTAACTACTCCAACTCAGGACACTTGAGTATCTTGCTGGCTCGCACAGGGTGACAGCAGACCCTGATTATCGACACCAAAGGCAAGTTGGGCATGTTGAGTACTAACAGAACTCCTGGCACAACTTCATAATTCCGGTCCAGGACGAGTGTAGATCCAGGCTACTCAACACAGGACAAACAGTTAGGAGCACACCTGCCTAACATCCCAGCAAATAATCTGCCCCATTGCATCATGATAAATGTAGTTTCCTCAAAAAACGAACTCCGTTACTTTTAAATATTTCACCTCTAAATAGGTGCAGCCTTTGCTGTGCATCTCTGGACACATGTGTTTCTGGGTTAATCCCTTCTTCAGCAGAGAACAAGTTTGCGGGGTGCTGGAAATGCTGCCATTAATCATCTGGTTTCAATACCTCTTCACTGGCATGCTCCAGAGCTCGTCAGCCCAGTGGCTCAAGGGAGCCTTTTTAAAGTCACAAACAGTTAGGAGCACACCTGCCTAACATCCCAAATGTAGTTTCCTCAAAAAACGTGTGCTCTTAACTGTTTGTGACTTTAAAAAGGCTCCCTTGAGCCACTGGGCTGACGAGCTCTGGAGCATGCCAGTGAAGAGGTATTGAAACCGGATGATTAATGGCAGCAAACTTGTTCTCTGCTGAAGAAGGGATTAACCCAGAAACACATGTGTCCAGAGATGCACAGCAAAGGCTGCACCTATTTAGAGGTGAAATATTTAAAAGTAACGGAGTTCGTTTTTTGAGGAAACTACATTTATCATGATGCAATGGGGCAGATTATTTGCTGGGATGTTAGGCAGGTGTGCTCCTAACTGTTTGTGACTTTAAAAAGGCTCCCTTGAGCCACTGGGCTGACGAGCTCTGGAGCATGCCAGTGAAGAGGTATTGAAACCGGATGATTAATGGCAGCATTTCCAGCACCCCGCAAACTTGTTCTCTGCTGAAGAAGGGATTAACCCAGAAACACATGTGTCCAGAGATGCACAGCAAAGGCTGCACCTATTTAGAGGTGAAATATTTAAAAGTAACGGAGTTCGTTTTTTGAGGAAACTACATTTATCATGATGCAATGGGGCATATTATTTGCTGGGATGTTAGGCAGGTGTGCTCCTAACTGTTTGTCCTGTGTTGAGTAGCCTGGATCTACACTCGTCCTGGACCGGAATTATGAAGTTGTGCCAGGAGTTCTGTTAGTACTCAACATGCCCAACTTGCCTTTGGTGTCGATAATCAGGGTCTGCTGTCACCCTGTGCGAGCCAGCAAGATACTCAAGTGTCCTGAGTTGGAGTAGTTAGTATGTAACAGATTTCCTTTTCAGAGGGTGCTGGGTATGTTCCCAGGTTATGTCCGAGGCCTTCTTGCTAGAATCGGGGTGCACATCTACTGCTGTGTAGTGAAAAGGTGCCAAGTGTTCTTGGGGTTAGTACCCAGAATCTGCAGTTGATTTAAGTGTGATGAGTAGCCAATGTATACACGTGTTCTGTGTTTGTGCAGTCCGTGTTTGCCTGGTGTGCTGTCTTTGTAGTCACGGTGTGCCAGAAATCGTGTGTTTGTATTGTTAGGGCGTGCCAGATGTTTTCATGTTAGTAGTCACCAAGTGCCAGGTGTCTTCTATTTGTGTAAGTAGGGTGTGCCAGTTGTGGTGTCTTTGTGTAATCAGGGTGTGCCCAGTGTACTGTGCTTGCGTGGTCAGGGTGTGCCAGGTGTTCTTTGTTTTAGTTATCAATGTGTGCCAGGTGTCTTGTGTTTAGGTAGTCAGGATGTGCTAGTTTTGTTGTCTTTGTGTAGCCAGGGTGTGCCGGGTATCACATGCTTGTGTAGTTGGGATGTTCCAAGTTTTGTTGGTGTTAGTAATCAGCACGTGAGAAATGTTTTGCGTGTGTGTAGTCAGGGTTTGCCAGTACTGCTGTCTTTGTGTAGTCAAGGAGTACCGGAAGTCCTATGTTTTTGTGGCCAAGACGTGCTGGGCGCTCATGATGTTAGTGCTCATTGTGTCTTTACATACCTGTGGTACTTGTGTATTTGTGGTGTAACAGGTGTCCTTTGCATTGGCACTCAGGGTGTGCAATAATCCTATGTGTGAGTAGACAGGGTATTCCAGTCTCCTGGATTGCAGTAGTGAAGTCTTGCCATTCAATCTGGTTGCTGGTATCCCGGTGTGTCACTTGACTTTGGTGTTGTAACTACCAGTAGTGGCTGGTGACATTTGAAAGTGGGGGGGGCATAAAAGTTTGGGATGAGTGTCCTGTGGGGAGCGAGCATAGCGAGGGAGCCCAACTGTCATAAAGCAGTTTCAGGGGAGTTCTCCCTCTGGGGAAAATTTTGATAAAAGAGTGGGCAAATGGTGCATTTTCAAGCAAATTTGAGAAATAAAGAAGGTTAATAACGCAATTGTATTCAGGACGCTATTAAGATTTAGGTTTAAGCCTGTAATGCGTCACACACGCTATCCTACTTTGCATATTATGGAGCTTCTGGTGCTCTCTTAATAAAAACATCTCTCAATTCCGAGAGCTTCCATGGTCCCATCTAAAGGCAGATTACAAAACCCATTTAACTGTAAGTATTACAGAAACTCACCAGGACAGTTATGACTTTTTTAACTGTTGAAATGTTCTTCCTGACATCCAACCATCAGATCACTGAGCAATCATTTCAGTCACCAAACTGGCTCAAAGCCCCTCTATATGTGTTGTTTACCCTAAATGTATCTTTTTTTCTTTATAGCAGGAGTCTGTAGCCCAGACCTAACAAAAGATTACATTTTTAATGAAGCAAAGATGCATTTGTGCGGTACGTTGGTTTTTACACAAGGAAAAAATGTAGATATATAAAAGGCTGTCTTGGTGTGACTTTGAGCACACACAGTGCATTACCTTACATCATAACGGGTTATAAACTCTACCAATTCATTTTTCTGCTATCTTTTAGAGTCCTGTTATGTTCTTTGAACCCACCTCCAAAAATCCCTTTTCGCATCAGTGAGTGCCATTAAAATGTGATTAATAGATCTTGGTGCAGAGCTTCCGGTCTGTAGCAAACACTGATACTAAGGAGGCGGAGCTCCAGTTCTTAATATATTAATGAACTATCATGAGCCTTATCTACTGAGTGAGAACACTGTCTTCCCAATACATTTTCACCTTTCTGTGGAGCTGCGAACACTAGAAGCACTGCACACACAATAAAACAGAAGTCCCTGAATTAGCGTTTCTTACCAATAGCTTCAGAGGGATCATCTGACACTTGTTTGGATCATTTCATTTTCCTGACTCCTGCCAGCACACTTACCACAGGTACATCAAAAACTATTCTCGGGGTAGGACTTACTAATGAAGAGAAAATCCCGCTCATGTTACACAGTTTTCACAAGTCCAAAATACGTTGTAGTGATGTCATAAATTCTGCCCCGCACTACACCATGCAAGGCAATAATATGTATTTATGCAACCACACTTGCACGTACAAAAACTAGCTTCATATATCACCTGCCTTTGTTACATGCAAAGTTTCTTTACTTTTTCCATATGCAAGATTTATTTACACATGAGAAAATTTTTGTCACTGTGTGAACAAAGGACATAATCATTTTTTCCACTGAGCTGGTGGTAAAAAAATACCTGTTATTAAATTAAACCAACATTCTAATGTAATAAAATTGTCTTGTGGTCATGCCACTCACTTTTATAGTGTGAAATATATGGTCACAATCACACACACAATACCCATGCTTATTTATATGTGGACAAATACACCTAGAAGCTATTTATGTACACCATTATGTATATGTGTGTTTATCTAATGACATCCCCCTAGCCATGTACGCAGTCCTGTCTATCCGCCAAACTTGTTGAAGGCTGGGTTTGCATAGACATGGCTCCATGTGCAGGTCCAAGGCTCCTGCCAAGTGATGCTGTGTATGGTGAGGCAAGAGCAGGGTTAAAACATGCAGCGCCTTGAATAGAGCTTAGTGGTGAGGGATTGCCTTTGGCTGTTAAAGACTCAACCAGGGCAGCTTGCATGGCAGTTGTTTGTTCTTATTCTTTTTTTAATTCTGAAGCTCCTGTTCTCTCTCTGTTTTGTTCCTTAATTGGAACTAGGAGAGACCATCCAAAATCGCATTAATTCAAGGCCCTGCCAGAGACAGCCATTACTCTTTTTAGGTCAAGCATGCAAGCGCTTCGACATGTTGTAAGTATTATGGACTTTTAACCATGCCCATCTCACGCCAACACTTTCATTCGTTCCTGGGCTTGCCTTTCAAAAATCACTCTATGTCATTGGTAAATGCTTTACGTTTGTCCCGCCTGGAGGCTGTTTTTGTCACACATCGCAGACTGCCCCTGTTACATGGATTATTTCACTATTGCCGATATACTTCAGCGTGGGTGAACTATTTTTTTTCTTTTGTCTCTCTCCTTCATGCTGCAAGGTGGCCAGGGTGCTGTCATAGCGAATAGCACAATATCGTGAACTTGATCGGTGGTATTGGAGCGCTGCTCACATTGTTCACAGTTACCTAATCTGAGTCATTTCTTGTGGCTCTCCCCTGAAAACACTTGAAATTGGTAAATACTTTAGGTAAAACAGAAATCCTCAAAGCGAAGGAGGCTCTCTCAGCACAGCGGGAGTGCTGATACTGCAACATCCACTGCACTCAGGAGACTCTGCCCATAATGCTTTGCAGGGCATTACTTTCACAAAACATTTCTGCTCATAACTCAGCCTATGGCGGTCCAATGGGACCACCTACAAAATGTTCAGCATGGCGTGCACTTTCTGTCTGCATCGTCTATAGATTCTCATAGTAAGTTAGTGGGGACCCCAAAACAATAACCCTTCCCCCCATTCAGTTTATATTTAAGCATTCTCATGGTTAAAACGTTTGTTTTACAGCTGGGAATAGCTTGTGTTTTAATGGCCTTGTTTGAAATAGTATTGTTATAGGTCTGCTACCCCTGATAATGTGTAATGCACTATATTCTCTAGGAGCTAAATATAGGGTTACACTGCATTGTTTAATGCCATTTTCTTTTTGTGTGGTGATGCTCTCCAGAAGCTAACTTTATGGTTATATGACCATGTTTCTTACAAATGCTATTTTCATTGTGGTGTTCTCTTGGTGCTGTTCTAAGCATTATAGTCATATCAAATACTAAAATATTCATGGCACGGAAACTTGCCCCATAATGCTTTGTAGTGCATTACTTTTCTAAAAACATTTTTGCTCATAACTCAGCTTCTGGTGGACCTAGGACAATGGGACCACCTTCAAAACATTGACCACAATGTGTTTTTTCTGTTTACATCTCTGGGTCCCCACGCTATCTTAGAGGTGACTCCAAAATAATAACCCCTACCACTATTCATTATCTTTATAAGTTTTCTCATGGCTAAAACTTTAGTTTTATAACTGGGAGAAGTTATGGTTGACAGACCTTGTTTGTGATATCATTGCAATAGGCCTGCTAGTCTTGAATATGTGTAGCACACTACAATCTCTTGGGGTTTAATATATGGTTATACTAAATTACTTTCTCTTTTTTTATGCGCTGTCTAAGTGCTGCCTGTATGGTTACATGACCATGTTTCTTCCAAATGCTGTTTTTATTGTGCTGTCCTCTAGGGGCTGTTCTGAGCATTGCATTCAACATACTATAGTATTCCAGACCTCCCACATAACGGTTTGAATGGAATTGCTTTTACAAAACATTTTAAGACAATGGCACAACCTTCAAAATGCTCTTTCTGTCTACATCATCTCTGGGTCTCCACACTAGGCGGGGACCCCAAAATAATAACCCCTCCCACCATTTAGTGTCTTTTAAGCTTTCTCATGACTAGGACTTTTTTTTTACAGTTGAGAGAAGTTTTGTTTTAGAGGCCTTGTTTGAAAAATCATTACAGTAGGCCTGCTAGCCCTAAAAAATGCCCTCTGGGGTTCAGTATATGGTTACACTTCATTACTTTCTCCTGTTTTTATGGAGTTATGCCCTATAGGGGCTAATAATATGGTTACATGACCATGTTTTTTTACAAATTATATTTTTGTTATGGTGTCTTCTAGGGGCTCTTTTGAGCATTACAGTCTAATGCCAACAGTTTATTTCTGATAAAGGTTTATAGGATAATTGTATATGTTTTCATAATCTCTCCTTATTACAATTTTGCCCATGATTCAGGGCAACTTAACATCCTTATTACACTATGACTATTTGAACACTCTTGTTAGGTTTGGGTCACACTTCTAGTTTATTTCTCCTCTGTGGCTGTCTTGTGTCTTTTGGGTGGAATTGTGTTAGCCAGCCAGCAACCCTGATGGTGGGGTGATGAAAATGGTATTCTATAGGAATTAGCATGGCAGATTTAAATTAGGATGCTAATTGACAGCATTTAAATTTTTTGCTGCAGATAGATGAAGAAGGTAAATGGAAGTGCTTTAGTTATATGCCGGGCCACTGGAATTATATGGTAAGGGGGCAGGAGAAGACAAAAATATGAGACAGAGTTGACCACTTCATGTGGCAGGAAAAGTCCAGTTATGAATTTACAATGGCAATAGCTCTAACTCAAGCAAATGCGAGACTCATTGCATTGCAAATGTTTGTTTTTATTACAGCGTAATAGGGCTGCTCAGGAACGGGCATTTGTCATCACTTTCCCTCTGTGTTAATGTAATGATGTCGAGCTGACATAACAATTGCTTTTTCGAGGGAGCGCTGGCAACACAGCACACGCCTCAACATTATATTTCCATGGTGACATGGCTATGGGGACCAGTGCTGCAATGAACACACATTAAAGCACTTAGGGGAAAAAAATTGTTGTGAATTAAAATGTTAGTGTGTGTATGTCTGTGTTCACGCACATGTGAACAGTGCGACTATGCACATGCGCATGTCTTCAAAAATGGGTGCAAGGTCTGGCCTTCCTTAAACTGCAATATGCTTTCACTGACATTTATAAGAAGCTGTTTGGAATTAGAGTGAATAAAATGAGAACAAGATTGGAATTGTATTACGTAGCTCATCATGCAAATAGAGCTACTGATGTGATGCCACATAAGTCACCACATACCTCAGCTCCAACGGTCTTCATCAATGGAGGTGTGATGATCAGGGAACCAGCGGAAACTCAGGGAGAGGCACTCCTCACTGTGTGAGGCGACAGCTGGTATTAATTTGAAATGGACTGAAACCCTCCTTGGCCTTGTAGTCGTCCGGTTACTGAATCTGCTAAATTCGAGAATGAGGCGAGAATATGTAGTCCAGTTCCAGGGGAAGGTGGGGGACGGGACTCTCACCACAACCAGAGATTTCCAGGGTGCTGTTAGAAATTGTGGAACTTCCCACAAAGGTGAGGTTTGCCACAAGAGACAGTGTGCTCCGTGTCTGCTGTCTGGTCACACCAACATGAACCTAACCAATCCTGCAACTTCCAGTTTTTGGATGCTATCTCAATTTTGTGATCTATCTATCTATCTATCTATCTATCTATCTATCTATCTATCTATCTATCTATCTATCTATCTAAGTCTAGCAGGTGAAACATGAGTTAGCTCTTTTTTCAAACTGGACATCAAATAATCCGTCTTTTTTGTCATTAGTGTCCGAGTTTTTAATTATTTGACATGTATTGAGGAACTTTAACAGATTTTTGTACTGCTTACACCTGGGTTGTACACAACAGATTAGCACATTGCCCAGTGCCATCTTTGTAATTAATTTAAACATCTATTTTATTTTAAAATATTATGTTTTGTATGTATAATTAACTATTGTAGGAAAGTACCATCTTGCCTGGCATGTTACCCCCATATTTCACTGTATATATGTTGTTTTGGTCTATGTGTCACTGGGACCCTGCCAGGCAGGGCCCCAGTGCTCATAAGTATGTGCCCTGTATGTGTTCCCTGTGTGATGCCTAACTGTCTCACGGAGGCTCTGCTAACCAGAACCTCAGTGGTCATGCTCTCTCTGCTTTCCAAATTTGTCACTAACAGGCTAGTGACGAAATTTACCAATTCACATTGGCATACTGGTACACCCATATAATTCCCTAGTATATGGTACTGAGGTACCCAGGGTATTGGGGTTCCAGGAGATCCCTATGGGCTGCAGCATTTCTTTTGCCACCCATAGGGAGCTCTGACAATTCTTACACAGGTCTGCCAGTGCAGCCTGCGTGAAATAACGTCCACGTTATTTCACAGCCATTTACCACTGCACTTAAGTAACCTATAAGTCACCTATATGTCTAACCTTCACCTGGTGAAGGTTGGGTGCAAAGTTACTTAGTGTGTGGGCACCCTGGCACTAGCCAAGGTGCCCCCACATCGTTCAGGGCAAGTTCCCCGGACTTTGTGAGTGCGGGGACACCATTACACATGGGGACTGTACATAGGTCACTACCTATGTACAGCGTCACAATGGTAACTCCGAACATGGCCATGTAACATGTCTAAGATCATGGAATTGTCACCCCAATGCCATTCTGGCATTGGGGGGACAATTCCATGATCCCCCGGGTCTCTAGCACAGAACCCGGGTACTGCCAAACTGCCTTTCCGGGGTCTCCACTGCAGCTGCTGCTGCTGCCAACCCCTCAGACAGGTTTCTGCCCTCCTGGGGTCCAGGCAGCCCTGGCCCAGGAAGGCAGAACAAAGGACTTCCTCTGAGAGAGGGTGTAACACCCTCTCCCTTTGGAAATAGGTGTGAAGGCTGGGGAGGAGTAGCCTCCCCCAGCCTATGGAAATGCTTTGATGGGCACAGATGGTGCCCATCTCTGCATAAGCCAGTCTACACCGGTTCAGAGATCCCCCAGCCCTGCTCTCGCGCGAAACTGGACAAAGGAAAGGGGAGTAACCACTACCCTGACCTGCACCTCCCAGGTGAGGTGCCCAGAGCTACTCCAGTGTGTCCCAGACCTCTGCCATCTTGGAAACAGAGGTGTCTGTGGCACACTGGACTGCTCTGAGTGGCCAGTGCCAGCAGGTGACGTCAGAGGCTCCTTCTGATAGGCTCTTACCTCTCTTGGTAGCCAATCCTCCTTCCGAGATAGCCAAACCCCCTTTTCTAGCTATTTAGGGTCTCTGCTTTGGGGATCTCACCAGATAACGAATGCAAGAGCTCATCAGAGTTCCTCTGCATCACCCTCTTCACCTTCTGCCAAAGGATCGACCTCTGACTGCTCAGGACACCTGCAAAACAGCAACAAAGTAGCAAGACGACTACTAGCAACCTTGTATCGCCTCATCCTGCCGGCTTTGTCGACTGTTTCCAGGTGGTGCATGCTCTGGGGGTAGCCTGCCTCCTCCCTGCACCAGGAGCTCTGAAAAAATCTCCTGTGGGTCGACAGATTCTTCCCCCTGCAACCGCAGGCACCAAAAGAATGCATCACTGGTCATCTGGGTCCCCTCTCAGCCCAACGAGCGTGGTCCCTGGAACTCAGCAACTCTGTCCAAGTGACTCCCACAGTCCAGTGACTCTTCAGTCCAAGTTTGGTGGAGGTAAGTCCTTGCCTCCCCAAGCTAGACTGCATTGCTGGGTACTGCATGATTTGCAGATGCTCCGGCTCCTGTGCACTCTTCCAGGATTTCCTTCATGCACAGCCAAGCCTGGGTCCCCGACACTTCTTCCTGCAGTGCACAACCTTCTGAGTTGTCCTCCGGCGTCATGAGACTCCCTTTTGTGACTTTGGGTGGACTCTGGTTCACTTTCCTTCCAAGTGCCTGTTCAGGTACTTCTGCGGATGCTGCCTGCTTCTGTGAGGGCTCCCTGAGTTGCTGGGCGCCTCTTCTGTCTCCTCCTCCAAGTGGCGACATCCTGGTCCCTCCTGGGCCACAGCAGCACCCAAAAACCTCTATCGTGACCCTTGCAGCTAGCAAGGCTTGTTTGCAGTCTTTCTGCGTGGGAACACCTCTGCAAGCTTCATCGCGATGTAGGACATCCGTCTTCCAAAGGAGAAGTCCTAGCTCTCTTCTTTCTTGCAGGACTCAAAGCTTCTTCCTTCTGGTGGCAGCTTCCTTGCACCCTCAGCTGACATTTCCTGGGCTCCTGCCCACTCTTGACACTGTCGCGACTATTGGACTTGGTCCCCTTGTCTTACAGGTACTCAGGTTTTGAATTCCACTGTTGTTGCATTGCTGGTGTTTGTTCTTCCTGCAGAAACCCCCAATCACGACTTCTGTGCTCTCTGGGGGTAGTAGGTGGTGCACTTTACACCTACCTTTCAGGGTCTTGGGGTGGGCTATTTTTCTAACCCTCACTCTTTTCCTACAGTCCCAGCGACCCTCTACAAGCTCACATAGGTTTGGGGGCCATTTGTGGTTCGCATCCACTTTTGGAGTATATGGTTTGTGTTGCCCCTATACCTATTTGCTCCTATTGCAATCTACTGTAATTCTACACTGCTTGCATTACTTTTCTTGCTATTACTTACCTAATTTTGGTTTGTGTACATATATCTTGTGTGTATATCTTATCCTCATACTGAGGGTACTCACTGAGATACTTTTGGCATATTGTCATAAAAATAAAGTACCTTTATTTTGAGTAATTCTGTGTATTGTGTTTTCTTATGATATTGTGCATATGACACCAGTGGTATAGTAGGAGCTTTACATGTCTCCTAGTTCAGCCTAAGCTGCTTTGCCATAGCTACCTTCTTTCAGCCTAAGCTGCTAGAAACACCTCTTCTACACTAATAAGGGATAACTGGACCTGGCACAAGGTGTAAGTACCTCTGGTACCCACTACAAGCCAGGCCAGCCTCCAACATTGATTGTGCAGCAGTGGGATAAGTACTTGTAACTACTTACCACTTTGTCATTGTGTACTTTTCATAAGAGAATAATATACAAAACAAGTTTAGTGTATGTACACCTAACCAAAAAGTTTTGCTTTTCTCCTCTTAAACTTTTTACAAAGTTCTGAAAAGTATTCTAAAACTTCTAAAAGGTTCTAAAAAGTTAGAAAAAGTTTTTTTTCTCTGTTCTTTAAAATGTTCTGAAACTTTTTCTTCCTTCTCACTATTTCTAAACCTTTTACTATCATGTCTGAAGTAGAGTCAGCTCTGAAAATCGTCACTACTACTTATGACAATTTGAATTATAAGAGCCTAAGGAGTCTCTGCTTAGAGAGAGGTTTAGTGATAGGAAAGAACCCTACCAACGAATTTCTATTCAACATGCTTATTGTGAATGATGAGTCCCAAGCAGGCACTTCAAATGAGAGGTTAATAGAAGGTTCCCAATCTTACTGAGGGGATCTCCTTGAGGGAGGTAGGGAGGGTTCTGATCAGGATTTGCCCTCTAACAAGATACCTAGTAATGTTGGTAGTAATGGAGGTTCCCATCACAGTAGGGATGTCTTTATTTCTAGAGGCCAAGTTGCTAGGATTCCTTCAGTTAGGGACAGATCCCCCTCTGTTGTTTCCAATTTATCTTCTGTGTCCAAGCATTCCCAACCCACCCACCCTGAAGACAACATGTTAGAAAGGGAACTCAAAAAGTGGAGGGTTGAAGAGACCAGACTGAAGCTTAAACGGCAACAGCTGGCCTTAGATAGGGAATCCCTAGACCTGGAGAAGGAAAGACAAAGGTTGGGGTTAGGACCCCATGGTGGCAGCAGCAGCAGTATTCCTGATAGTAATCCTGTTAGAGCGCATGATTCCAGGAATCTGCACAAGATAGTCCCCCCTTACAAGGAGGGGGTGACACTTGAGAGGGCCTGTATGGTACATGGGGTCCCTCAAAGGCAGTGGGCTGCTATATTGTGGCTATCTTTCACTGGAAAGGGTAGGGATAGGCTTCTTACTGTTAGAGAAAGTGATGCTAACAATTTTGCAGTTTTGAAGGATGCACTCTTGGATGGATTTGGCTTAACCATTGAACAATACAGGATTAAGTTCAGAGACACCAGAAAAGAGTCCTCACAAGACTGGATAGACTTTGTTGACTGTTCAGTGGAGGAATTGGAGGGGTGGTTACATGGCAGTAAAGTTTCTGACTATGAAAGCCTGTATCATCTTATTCTGAGAGAGCATATTCTGAATAACTGTGTGTCTGACTTGTTACACCAATATCTAGTGGACTCAGATCTGACCTCTCCCCAAGAATTGGGAAAGAAGGCAGACAACTGGGTCAGAACAAGAGTGAACAGAAAAGTTCATACAGGGGGTGACAAGGATGGCAAGAAGAAGGATGGTAAGTCTTCTGACAAGGGTGGGGACAAAAGTAAAAATGAGTCTTCATCAGGCCCACAGAAATCCTCTGGTGGGGGTGGTGGGTCCAAATCCTCTTCAAATCAACCTAAAAAGCCTTGGTGTCATTTGTGTAAAGTCAAAGGCCATTGGACAACTGATGCCAATTGTCCAAAGAAAAACACCAAACCTCCCACAACCCCTGCTGCAAATTCTAGTGCCCCTAGTAGTAGCAGTGGTGGTGGGAGCAAACCTACTAATAGCCAATCCAAGGGAGTAGCTGGGCTCACTTTTGGTAATTTAGTTGGGGTTGGTGTTGTTAGGGTGTTGTTAGAGGCTGTGTTAGTCTCTGAAGGTGCCATTGATTTGGCCACCTTGGTTGCTTGTCCCCTTCATATGGATAAGTACAAGCAACTTCCCCTAATAAATGGTGTTGAGGTTCAGGCCTACATGGACACAGGTGCCAGTGTTACCATGGTAATAGAGAAACTGGTGCACCCTGAACAACACCTACTTGGTCAGCAGTACCAAGTGACAGACGCTCATAACAACACTCTTAGCCACCCCATGGCTGTTGTGAATCTCAACTTGGGGGGGGGGGGCTTTACTGGTCCAAAGAAAGTTGTGGTTGCCTCAGATTTACCTGTAGACTGTCTACTAGGGAATGATTTAGAGACATCAGCTTGGGCAGAAGTGGAGTTGGAGGCTCATGCAGCAATGCTGGGCATTCCTGGGCATATGTTTGCTTTGACAAGGGCTCAGGCCAAAAAGCAAAACGGACAGGGTAACTTGGATCCTGGAACAATGGACCAAGTGCTCCCTAAAGCTAGGGGTAGCAAGGGTAAATCCCTACCCACTATCCCTCCCTCTACAGATGATTCTCCTTCTGAGGAAGAAGAATTTCCTCCCTGTGCAGAACCTTCACCAGATGAGCTGGCATCAGACACTGCTGAGCTTTTGGGTGGAGGGGGGCCTGCCAGGGAAGAGCTGAGTGTGGCATAGCAAACCTGTCCCACATTAGAGGGTCTCAGACAGCAAGCTGTCAAACAGCAAAATGGGGATGTCAGTGACTCACATAGAGTTTACTGGGAGGACAACCTCGTGTACACTGAGGCAAGGGACCCAAAACCTGGAGCAGCCAGGAGATTTGTCATTCCCCTCCAGTACAGAGAGTTCCTCCTAACTCTTGCACATGACATTCCTTTGGCTGGGCATTTGGGCCAGATCAAAACATGGGAAAGGCTTGTCCCCCTGTTTCACTGGCGTAGGATGTCAGAGGACACAAAAGATTTTTGCAAGTCTTGTGTGACCTGCCAAGCCAGTGGCAAGACAGGTGGCACCCCAAAGGCTCCCCTTATTCCACTACCTGTGGTGGGGGTTCCCTTTGAAAGGGTAGGGGTTGACATAGTTGGCCCCCTTGACCCTCCTACTGCTTCAGGCAATAGGTTTATCTTGGTGGTTGTGGACCGTGCCACAAGATATCCTGAAGCAATTCCTCTAAGGACCACTACAGCACCTGCAGTGGCAAAAGCCCTCCTGGGAATCTTTTCCAGGGTGGGTTTCCCAAAAGAGGTTGCATGAGACAGGGGTAGCAACTTTATGTCTGCATACTTAAAAGCTATGTGGAAGGAATGTGGTGTAACCTACAAATTCACCACTCCTTATCATCCACAGACTAATGGACTGGTAGAGAGGTTTAATATAACTATCAAAGGTATGATAATGGGACTCCCTGAAAAACTCAGGAGGAGATGGGATGAACTGTTACCTTGCCTCCTTTTTGCTTACAGGGAGGTACCCCAGAAAGGAGTGGGCTTCAGCCCCTTTGAACTCCTCTTTGGACACCCTATAAGGGGTCCACTAACACTTGTGAAGGTGGGTTGGGAACAACCTTTAAAAGCTCCCAAACAGGACATAGTGGACTATGTACTTGGCCTAAGATCCAGAATGTCCGAGTACATGAAAAAGGACAGTAAAAACCTTCAGGCCAGCCAAGAGCTCCAGAAGCAATGGCATGACCAGAAGGCTGTTCTGATCCAGTACCAACCAGGACAGAAGGTGTGGGTATTGAAGCCTGTGGCCCTAAGAGCACTCCAGAACAAATGGAGTGGACCCCATCTAATTGTTGAGAAAAAGGGTGAGGTTACCTATCTGGTAGACCTGGGCACTGCCAGGAGTCCCCTTAGGATGATTCATGTCAACCGCCTAAAACCCTACTATGACAGGGCTGATCTCACCCTGCTCATGGCAACAGATGAGGGACAGGAAGAAGAGAGTGACCCTCTCCCTGATCTCCTTTCCACCACTGAAAATGATGCTTTATTGGAGGGAGTAGTATTGCCAGATTGTCTGACTGCAGAACAGAAAGACAACTGCATAAATCTCCTTGGACAATTTTCTGAACTCTTTTCAACTGTGCCAGGCACCACATCTTGGTGTGAACACACAATTGATACTAGAGACAGCATGCCTGTCAAAAGTCAAATCTATAGGCAGCCTGACCATGTCAGGGACTGCATAAAACAAGAGGTTCAGAAAATGCTTGATCTAGGAGTGGTTGAACCTTCTGAAAGCCCATGGGCGAGTCCTGTGGTGCTTGTACCAAAGCCTCACTCAAAAGATGGAAAAAGGGAGATGAGGTTTTGTGTAGACTGCAGAGGTCTCAATCAGGTAACAAAAACTGATGCTCACCCTATACCCAGGGCAGATGAGCTCATAGATACACTGGCATCTGCCAAGTATCTAAGCACATTTGATTTGACTGCAGGGTACTGGCAGATCAAATTGGCTGAGGATGCTAAACCTAAAACTGCATTTTCAACTATAGGAGGGCACTACCAATTTACAGTGATGCCCTTTGGTTTGAAAAATACACCTGCCACTTTTCAGAGGTTGGTGAACACAGTCCTGCAAGGGTTGGAGGCTTTTAGTGCAGCATATCTAGATAATATTGCTGTCTTTAACTCCACCTGGGATGAGCACCTGGTCCACCTGTGGAAAGTTTTGGAGGCCCTGCAAAAGGCAGGCCTCACTATCAAGGCCTCAAAGTGCCAGATAGGGCAGGGAAAGGTGGTTTATCTGGGACACCTGGTAGGTGGAGAACAGATTGCACCACTGCAGGGGAAAATCCAGACAATCATGGATTGGGTTCCCCCTACAACACAGACCCAAGTGAGAGCCTTCTTAGGCCTCACTGGGTATTACAGGAGATTAATTAAAAACTAGGGCTCCATAGCAGCCCCTCTTAATGATCTCACTAGTAAGAAGATGCCTAAAAAGGTATTGTGGACAGCTAGCTGTCAGAAAGCTTTTGAGGAGCTCAAACAGGCCATGTGCTTTGCACCTGTCCTAAAGAGCCCATGTTACTCCAAGAAATTCATTGTTCAAACTGATGCATCTGAATTAGGGGTAGGGGCAGTCTTATCACAATTGAATTCTGAGGGCCAGGATCAACCAGTTGCTTTTATCAGCAGAAGGTTGACCCCTAGAGAAAAGCGTTGGTCTGCCATAGAGAGGGAGGCCTTTGCTGTGGTCTGGGCACTGAAAACGTTGAGGCCATACCTGTTTGGCACTCACTTTATTGTTCTGACAGACCACACACCTCTACTTTGGCTAAAACAAATGAAAGGTGAAAACCCTAAATTGTTGAGGTGGTCCATATCTCTACAGGGAATGGACTATACAGTGGAACATAGACCTGGGAGTACCCACTCCAATGCAGATGGACTCTCCAGATATTTCCTCTTAGACAATGAAGACTCATCAGGTCATGGCTAGTCTTATTGTCCTTCGTTTGGGGTTGGGGGGTTGTGTAGGAAAGTACCATCTTGCCTGGCATGTTACCCCCATATTTCACTGTATATATGTTGTTTTAGTTTATGTGTCACTGGGACCCTGCCAGGCAGGGCCCCAGTGCTCATACGTATGTGCCCTGTATGTGTTCCCTGTGTGATGCCTAACTGTCTCACTGAGGCTCTGCTAACCAGAACCTCAGTGGTTATGCTCTCTCTGCTTTCCAAATTTGTCACTAACAGGCTAGTGACTAAATTGACCAATTCACATTGGGATACTGGTACACCCATATAATTCCCTAGTATATGGTACTGAGGTACCCAGGGTATTGGGGTTCCAGGAGATCCCTATGGGCTGCAGCATTTCTTTTGCCACCCATAGGGAGCTCTGACAATTCTTACACAGGCCTGCCAGTTCAGCCTGCGTGAAATAACGTCCACGTTATTTCACAGCCATTTGCACTTAAATAACTTATAAGTCACCTATATGTCTAACCTTCACCTGGTGAAGGTTGTGTGCAAAGTTACTTAGTGTGTGGGCACCCTGGCACTAGCCAAGGTGCCCCCACATCGTTCAGGGCAAATTCCCCGGACTTTGTGAGTGCGGGGACACCATTACACGCGTGCACTGTACATAGGTCACTACCCATGTACAGCGTCACAATGGTAACTCCGAACATGGCCATGTAACATGTCTAAGATCATGGAATTGTCACCCTAATGCCATTCTGGCATTAAGGGACAATTCCATCATCCCCCGGGTCTCTAGCACAGAACCTGGGTACTGCCAAACTGCCTTTCCGGGGTCTCCACTGCAGCTGCTGCTGCTGCCAACCCCTCAGACAGGTTTCTGCCCTCCTGGGGTCCAGGCAGCCCTGGCCCAGGAAGGCAGAACAAAGGACTTCCTCTGAGAGAGGGTGTAACACCCTCTCCCTTTGGAAATAGTTGTGATGGCTAAGGAGGAGTAGCCTCCCCCAGCCTCTGGAAATGCTTTGATGGGCACAGATGGTGCCCATCTCTGCATAAGCCAGTCTACACCGGTTCAGGGATCCCCCAGCCCTGCTCTCGCGCGAAACTGGACAAAGGAAAGGGGAGTGACCACTCCCCTGACCTGCACCTCCCAGGGGAGGTGCCCAGAGCTCCTCCATTGTGTCCCAGACCTCTACCATCTTGGAAACAGAGGTGTCTGTGGCACACTGGACTGCTGAGTGACCAGTGCCAGCAGGTGATGTCAGAGGCTCCTTCTGATAGGCTCTTACCTCTCTTGGTAGCCAATCCTCCTTCCTAGGTAGCCAAACCTCCTTTTCTGGCTATTTAGGGTCTCTGCTTTGGGGATCTCACCAGATAACGAATGCAAGAGCTCATCAGAGTTCCTCTGCATCTCCCTCTTCACCTTCTGGCAAAGGATCGACCGCTTACTGCTCAGTACACCTGCAAAACCGCAACAAAGTAGCAAGATGACTACTAGCAACCTTGTATCGCCTCATCCTGACGGCTTTCTCGACTGTTTCCAGGTGGTGCATGCTCTGGGGGTAGCCTGCCTCCTCCTCCCTGCACCAGGAGCTCTGAAGAAATCTCCCGTGGGTCGACGGAATCTTCCCCCTGCAACCGCAGGCACCAAAAGACTGCATCACTGGTCCTCTGGGTCCCCTTTCAGCCAGACGAGCGTGGTCCCTGGAACTCAGCAACTCTGTCCAAGTGACTCCCACAGTCCAGTGACTCTTCAGTCCGAGTTTGGTGGAGGTAAGTCCTTGCCTCCCCACGCTAGACTGCATTGCTTGCTACTGCGTGATTTGTAGCTGCTCCGACTCCTGTGCACTCTTCCAGGATTTCCTTTGTGCACAGCCAAGCCTGGGTCCCCGACACTCCTTCCTGCAGTGCACAACCTTCTGAGTTGTCCTCTGGCATCGTGGGACTCCCTTTTATGACTTTGGGTGGACTCCGGTTCACTTTCCTTCCAAGTGCCTGTTCAGGTACTTCTGCTGGTGCTGCCTGCTTCTGTGAGGGCTCCCTGAGTTGCTGGGCGCCCCCTCTGTCTCCTCCTCCAAGTGGCGACATCCTGGTCCCTCCTGGGCCACAGCAGCACCCGAAAACCTCTACCATGACCCTTGCAGCTAGCAAGGCTTGTTTGCAGTCTTTCTGCATGGGAACACATCTGCAAGCTTCAGCGCATCGTGGGACATCCGTTTTCCAAAGGAGAAGTCCCTAGCTCTCTTTTTTCTTGCAGAACTCCAAGCTTCTTCCATCTGGTGGCAGCCTCCTTGCACCCTCAGCTGGCATTTCCTGGGCTCCTGCCCACTCTCAACACTGTCGCGAGTATTGGACTTGGTCCCCTTGTCTTACAGGTACTCAGGTCCGGAAATCCACTGTTGTTGCATTGCTGGTGTTTGTTCTTCCCGCAGAAGCCCTCTATCACGACTTTTGTGCTCTCTGGGGGTAGTAGGTGAACTTTACACCTACCTTTCAGGGTCTTGGGGTGGGCTATTTTTCTAACCCTCACTCTTTTCTTACAGTCCCAGTGACCCTCTACAAGCTCACATAGGTTTGGGGTCCATTCGTGGTTCGCATTCCACTTTTGGAGTATATGGTTTGTGTTGCCTATGTGCTCCTATTGCAATCTACTGTAATTCTACACTGCTTGCATTACTTTTCTTGCTATTACTTACCTAATTTTGGTTTGTGTACATATATCTTGTGTATATATCTTATCCTCATACTGAGGGTACTCACTGAGATTCTTTTGGCATATTGTCATAAAAATAAAGTACCTTACTAATTTTGTGTATTGTGTTTTCTTATGATATTGTGCATATGACATCAGTGATATGGTAGGAGCTTTATATGTCTCCTAGTTCAGCCTAAGCTGCTTTGCCATAGCTACCTTCTATCAACCTAAGCTATTAGAAACACCTCTTCTACACTAATAAGGGATAACTGGACCTGGCACAAGGTGTAAGTACCTCTGGTACCCACTACAAGCCAGGCCAGCCTCCTACAACTATGATCCTTTGCAAACATATTGTAATAAATATGAATATCATTGTAATCTTCTGTGACATTGAATTCCAATGGAGTCCTCAAGACAATCATGAGGTACTATCTTAAATCAAAATAAAATAGCAATACACGTTGATCATTTGTCATCTGACATGACAGAGCTACATCCATGCAGAAAGCCACCACCCTAAAGAACTGTCAAAAAATTTAGTTGATTGAAATAACTTTACAACAAATGGTGTTCTAGCATGCAAAGAATATAAGTATTCTTTGAATCTCCAAACCACATAGATAATATGGAGGATTTGCAATGTCCTGTAAAGAGGTCACTCTAACAGAAACTGAAATAATGCACTCTAGTAGCATGTGGTATCATAAAAACATACTTTCAATTATGTTTTGAGCCCGAATTTGCTTCCTCCTTGCTTTGTAGTATTGTATGGAGCACAGCACCATGCACACTTTAATGTGAGATGCAAAAGACCTGTTGGCAAGTACATCCTGAGGGTATATGTTGTAGGAAGCACACAGTTGGTTGTTTAGGTCATGGATTTTCACCCTTTTGGGATGTAGGTTCTAAGGCAGCCCTCAGCATAGTTTCCATTTTCCAGGTGTTCTAAGTGGTGTTCTTCAGGTGCTTTAAGTGTCAGATTCCTCAGAGGATGGACTTCTATTTGCAGCCTTGGAGCAATGGGAAAATTTGTGAGTCCAAGTTTTGACTGTCCTTGTCTGCTAAAGGTAGGGGCCATCCCTTCTGCTAACCACGATGCCGCTGACAATGGAATTTCTAAACCGATATTGTCCTCCAGAAGGAGCCCCCAAGATGAAAACCCGCAATGGGGAAAAAAACCTCTGAAGGCACTTGGAGAGGCTGATGAGGACTGGTACCCTATGGTAGAAGACCAGGACTGTAGCAAGGCTCAGAAGGCGCAGACAAGGCGAGTTGAAAATGCCAGAACAAGGAGAATACAGTAGAAAGGTTCAGAAGAGAAGAAACACGAGCAAGAATCACCAGCAGGAGCAAGGAGACACTAGAAGAAGTGATGCTATACCAGCAGGAGCAAGGAGACAACAGAAGTAGTGAGGATACACAAGTAGGAGTAAAGACACACCAGCAGGAGCAAGGAGTGTTGCAACGCAAAGGATAAAAACTGTTTCTGTTGTGGAATTTAGGGTCTAAGGTCGCATTCAGCAGAGGTTTTCCATGGTCCTCTATTTTGCATAGGCCAAGTCGGAGTACATTCCAAATAGAGGAAGCAACAAAAGAAAAATAAGTTTGTGACAAATCATTCTGCTATAGTCTGAGCACCTTTAAGACTGTAAATAGCTGAATCAGGAAGGCCAGTGTAGCAAGCATTGGCATAATTCAGTCTACAAATGATGGTAAAACTAACACAGGATTTTATGTGGAACAGATGAAAGAGAAGATGTTTCTTTAAGATCCTCGTTTGGAGGCAAACGAAGGAAACAACTGCAATGGCAGGATGTGACAGGTGTAAATATCTTCATTGTAATCTTTCTGATGTAATTCAATACATCCACTGGGGAAACCTCAGTGTCTAAACCAGGTTTTAGACTAATCTGGCTAGCATCTAGGAACTGCCACTGTTTGAGATGCGTAGAAAGTTGGTGAGCCAGAATTATCACCAATTTTAGTGACAGCTGGCATAATAGAAATGAGTTTATAGTTAGTGTCTGCCCTAGAGCCCAAGTTTGACTACTCAAAAAGGGGTTTGGCGACCCCTTCCTTCCATCCACTAGCCACACAGTGACAGATGAAAATAGATTTTAAGGGTAAAGGTAAAAGCAGATGTAACAATTTTAGTGTCCCAGCTGGACATATAACTGTAGGATACTAAACAAGGGTAAACTGTCTCCTTTTCCTTAATAATTGGGAAAGCTGTTATAGGAGTGACAAAAAGGAATAAGGCTTTTCATTATGGCGCATGAGACAGGATGAAACCATAAGATGGCCAATACAATGATGAATTGCCTCGATCCTTCCCTCTTCTTATAGAAAAAAGAGGGCAAATTGTTGCAAACAGTTTGGGTGGGGTAATGGTATTTTTTGCACAGGGCATATTGTTGAGATTGGAGACTGCCTGAAATAGAAGGTTTGGAGGCCTGAGGAATAGAAGTTGAAATAAAAGAGATATCAAGATCATTAAGGGAATTTGTGTTGGCTGAGTTGTTGACATTTATGTAGTGATTTCAAACTCTGGTATATATGTGTGCACTTACAGGTCTATATTTTGCTAAATGAAAAATTGGATATATTTTACATACAAAGGTGGAGGGATGCAGCACTGACTATCATCCCTGACCTCAGCAGGATGTGTGAAAACAACCTCCAGCCTGTCCTACTCTCTAAAGAACAATACTTTGCAGTTTATCAAACGATTATGGTATTTTTTGTTAGCACTATATACATCATGCTGGTAACTTGAAGGCACCAGTAGCAAAGACAGAGAGGCAACTACGGGTCTCATTTAGAGTTTTGTACTGCTGAAGCACCACAGTACTTCTGCAGGTGCTTCCTCCTCGCCAAACTCGCTGGCAGGAGGGAGATGTTTACACTGGTGTGTCCTCTGCTGGCTCTTATGGTGCAACCTCTGACCTGGGGCCCATCTGCCAAGGGGTTGCCAAGTCACAATGATGGTCGTCCCACACTCTTGAGGGTGCGCATACCATGATTCATTTTCCCTGTCGAGACATGGTGGATACAGACATAAAAAATGTAAAATGACCTCCAAACGCTGGGAGACGTCTCTGTGTGTGTAACACCACCTGTATTTTGTATTGAGAATATAAACTCCCGCTTTGAAAGTTTATTTTTAAAATGCTCTAAACCCACTTGAAAGTGTGCGGGGGGCTGTGGTAAAATTGTGCGGGGGGCTGTTATAAAGTGAGGGTGGTGGGGAGCGATGTGGAGGATGAGGGAAGGAGGGGACAACGTTGGCTGGAAGTGGAGAGAAGCTTGAAAAAATTAAATAGAGCCTCCTCCCTCTACCTTCAAAAAGCTTTTAAATGATCTCAGTGGTTGAACTGGGCAGGATCTATTGGGCACAACGTTCCCAAACTTTTTAATTTTACAATAATAGCCCTGATTTTTGATTTTTTTTTAAACGAACTGTTCCACAACAGAAAATGCTAATCTTTAGGTGCCTCTTGCTGAAAGAGAAGGGGAGAGGTTCTCCTTTTGTGTCAAACCAATAGAGAGGCAGACAAAGAAAAAACTCACCTTCTCTCCAGGATACCTACTTCCTGAAAGAAATGCAAAGGTGTTCAATTGGTTAATCAGCTAATCTAAAGGCTGCTTAGAAGCCAGTATATGGCTTTAATTGATGGAGTCATTTGAGTATTCATGGTGACAAAGATTAATTATTTTTGAGAGCTAATGCAAAGACGTTTCAGCTCAGTTCTTGAGTGCATCCTTCTAATAGAAACATATATATATATATTTTTAAGTCTGTACTAGGTACAGTCTGATTGGGTCTTACTAAAAATATTGCACCTGTTTGATGTGAAACACCGAAGGACAGATTAACTAACTTGTCATGTTGTGCAGCTCAGAAAAGAATGTTGCTGCGTTGAGTGAAAGAGAGAGCAGAACAGCCCCATACTTACTAAGATATGGCACTGTTTCCCTCTCTCCCTGTGATGGTGCACTTTATGCTGCCTTGTGCCTAGCGCACCCCTTGCACCATAGTACAAACTTGTATATGTGATGACAAGCATATGTTTCGTCCTGGAATGGACTTTTCCGGTACAAAAAAACTATGCTTCAAAGCTTTCCCAACTTTGGAAATGTGCTGTACAGTACAGCACACATGCAAGGGTGGAAAAATGTGGAAACTTTTTTAAGTTGCTCTACTTTTATGCCTGCCCTGAGAAGGGATACATTTTTGTCTCAAATCCCTGTCCACCAATGTTAGTACATAGAGATTTGTGGCAAAACCCATGGGCGGTTACATGGGAACACAAATGAACCTCCTATAGTACACCTCCTTGAAAGTAGTGTGCAGCACTACTCTGTGTTACTTTAGTCATTTTTTATAAGAACTTTTTGAGCATTTTACAGGTAAATAACAAACCTTTTGCCTTGTACAGAATAAAAACCAATATAAATTGCTTCATAGTGAGTGACAGGAAATTGGAGCGAAACCCACAATGCAGTCCCCCCACTCAAGCCAGGGATGTAATAAATGACGGCTAGGTCGCCAGTCTGTGATAGTCCCACCATTTCTTCCATACTTTATTGTATTTGCAGGGGCATCCCCAGGGCTTATAAATTATTTCTTTCATTTTGCCACACCAATCCATACCTTTAATCCATA
Organism: Pleurodeles waltl; assembly: GCF_031143425.1. Taxonomy (NCBI): domain Eukaryota; kingdom Metazoa; phylum Chordata; class Amphibia; order Caudata; family Salamandridae; genus Pleurodeles; species Pleurodeles waltl. The sequence continues at coordinate 477,181,732 of NC_090449.1, read as the reverse complement.
CTTTCTTCGCAGAGACTGTTGAGGAGGTCCAATTACGAGCAAATCGAGCTTTCCCACCTTTCTTTCAGCTGAATCAATGAGATTGGGGAGAGGAGCACTACAGATTTATTAATCTGGGATACCCCTCTTTTGCCCAGGTGGCCCATGAGGATTTTATTTTCTAGGGGCTATATTCTGGGGGATCTTGGAGCTCATCACCGTTGGCCTGCAGGGAATGATGGAGTTGCAAATAATGACAGAACTGAGAAGAAGACATGTGCAATTTCATCTGGAGGTCCTGGAAGGACCTCATTTGCTGGCCGTCCCAGACATTGCCAAGTTGTAACAGTCCAATAGAGTCCCATCCTTTAAATCCCTGGTGAGGGGACACCTGAGACAACCATCTGTCCATCCAAAGGGGATTCTCCAAGGTAAGTCTAATTTTCCATCCCAACTGGCAGAGAGGTGCCCTCCACACCCTAAAGGCCACCTGGGTGACCTCCAGAATATCAGAGGATATTGGGCCACCATACAAGATGTGGAGCACGTTGTTAAGTCCCCGTAGGGCCAGTTTGCCCCTGTAGGCCGGATCGTCTCATCCATGTGTACCCAGTCATTAATGGGAAGAAGCTGGGACTTTCCAATAATATAATTGAATGTCCACCCTGGCCAAGTCACCCTAATGCATTGTTCAGGTACATTTCCCAAGGGCCTCTCTGGGGATGCCTCCAGCCCAGATGAATCTGCGCCCCATGGCAAAAACTGAATCGAACCATTTTTGTGGAATATGGAAGAGGTAAGTAGCATAGAGGAATTTGGCCAAAATCATCATCTTATACAAGGCTATTCTACCCATAGTGTTGACAGGAAGATTAAGCCAGAGTCAGAGGTTGTCTTTGGACCGGTGCATCACAGGGGTGAGATTCAAGGTCCATGCCAGGACCATTTCCCATGAGACTTGCACCCCCCCAAGTATTGGAAACTAATCTGACAATCCGGGATTATTGATTGCCAGGCCTCGTCCTGGTGGTCCCTTTGTACTGGGACCAACAGAGGTTTGCCCCAGTTAACCTGAAGTCCAGAGTCTTCCCCAAAGACACTAAATTTATGAAGCACTATAGACCCTGTCTTAGCCAGTCTAGACATAAACAAGAGGACATTGTCTGCATATAGGGCTATGTGGTCCTCCATCAACAGTCCAAGTCAAATACCTATACCTAGGTGTCACACCGGATCCACACCTCCAGATGCTCAATGGAAAGCGTGACTAAAAGCTGGGACAATAGACACCCCTGCCTGGTGCCGCTGTGCCCCAGAAAGGGGTCTGATAGGACACTGTTAATCCTAGGACACTGTTAATCCTCACCCGTGCTCAAGGCACTGCATAGAGGACCCTCACATCTGCCGGGAACTGAGTGCCAAAGCCCATTCCGCCAAGCACCTCATCTAAGTAGATCCAGTTCACTGTATCAAAAGCTTTTTCAAAGTCTATTAACAGGAGGGCAGTGGGGCCTCCAAAACTCTGATGCGGGACAATGCTATGTGAACGTGATGGATACAGTGTCTAATACTTCATGAACCCACATCAGTCCAGGGGGTCCAGGAAGTGGAGGACCTTTAGTAGTAGATTAGCTAAGATCTTGGCAAACAATTTAACCACACTGTTGATGAGGGATATGGGCCAAGAGGCGCAGGTAGTCGGGACACGACCCGGTTTGGGTAAAACCATGATTGTGGCTTGGCCAATCCCTGGGGAGAAGTGGCCGTAAGATATTGCCTCAGTATACAGTTTATGTGGGGGCGGATCAAGTCAGAGCCTAGCCTGTGATTAATGTTGACCAGGAGTCCGTCCCAGAGTTTTACTGGAGATGAGGTCTCCCAGTGCCTCCCTAATTTCAACTTTAGTGATATCTTGGGTCCTGACCTGAGAAGAAAGATGGGGCAGAAGAAGCTCCTCCACCAGGGGGACCACAGTGGTGTTTTTGGGATTTGGTTTATGGGCATAAAGCTCCTTATGGTATTGAGCAAAGACATCAGAAATCCCTTTCGAGTCCTCCACCCACAACCCGGAACTCCCCACAACGAGAGGTATCACCCTGGTCTCCGATTGGTGTGTAGCAAGTCACTGCAAAGGCTTACTCAACTTGTTGCCCCATTCGTAGACCTGGCATGTGAATACCATCCAGCATTTACAGGCTTCGTCCAGACATAGTTGACGCAACAAAGTCCTATTTAATTCTGCTTGATATATTTCTAGAACTGTAAATGTCCCTGGGTCCATGAGATCAATATTTCTTAACAAAGTTTCAAGCTTAATCATCTAACAATGTTTTTGCGGTCGGCCTCCAAGGATAAAGGAGCAGGCCACACCCCACATATAAGACTGATCCGCCTCCCACAGAGTGAGACCAGTCAACCACAATTTGTGTTAGTGCTAGGATCGGGCACAGGGTGTTCTCCAGGTGTGGCGTTCCTGAGCTGTTGAATCTCCTCCCCTTCAGAGTCAGCAGCAGCATCCAAATCCATGCAGCCTATGTGGCACCGGAATGAATGTTTTTGTTGGTGTTGACTTTTGGCTGTCCCCCTGGGTGTTGTTAGTCCATCTGGGGAAGGCCAGAAGAACCCCAGGGGAGAGGAGAGTTCATAGAAAGGGTACACTGTTTCGTGAACCAAGTCCAGGCCTTTTTAGGGGCTTCAAAGAAGACCATTTCAGAATGATGAATGATTCTGAGTTTTGTGGGAGAAAGGAGCATGTAGGAGATGTGCAGAGATTGCAGCTTGGCCTTGACGTGGACAAAGGAGTTACGCTGTGCCTGAACCAGGTAAGTGAAGTCTGAAAAGTCAATATTCATCCCGCTTAAAGTTTAAGGTTGCTGGTTTGTCGAGCACCCCGCAAGACTGTATCACAATCTCTGAGGTTCAAAAAGCAAGCAACAGGAGGGCATGGGTGGACCCAGGAGGGTGTTTGGTCGCCAGGGATCGATGCACCAGTTTGAGAACAAAGAGTTCCTCAGGTTTTAACCAAGCGCAGATCCATTGTTCAAGGAATCTCTCAGAAGACTTCAGACCCCTCTGGAAAGCTGATAAAGTGAAGGTTGCTGCGCCGTGCTCTGTTTTCAGCATCCTCTCTCTGGTCTTAGAAGAGTTATATGTCACAGGAAACCTATGTCACCTGTGAGGAAAGATGTTTGACAGTATCCTCTTGTAGGAGGCTGGACTGGCTTGTAGTGAGTACCAAGGGGTACTTGCACCTTGCACCAGGCCCAGTTATCCCTTATTAGTGTATAGGGTGTCTAGCAGCTTAGGCTGATAGATAATGGTAGCTTAGCAGAGCAGCTTAGGCTGAACTAGGAGACGTGTGAAGCTACTACAGTACCACTTAGTGTCATATGCACAATATCATAAGAAAACACAATACACAGTTATACTAAAAATAAAGGTACTTTATTTTTATGACAATATGCCAAAGTATCTTAGAGTGTACCCTCAGTGAGAGGATAGGAAATATACACAAGATATATATACACAATAGCAAAAATATGCAGTATAGTCTTAGAAAACAGTGCAAACAATGTATAGTTACAATAGGATGCAATGGGGAAACATAGGGATAGGGGCAACACAAACCATACACTCCAAAAGTGGAATGCGAACCACGAATTGACCCCAAACCTATGTGACCTTGTAGAGGGTCGCTGGGACTATTAGAAAATAGTGAGAGTTAGAAAAATAACCCTCCCCAAGACCCTGAAAAGTGAGTGCAAAGTGCACTAAAGTTCCCCTAAGGACAAAGAAGTCGTGTTAGAGGAATAATGCAGGAAAGACACAAACCAGCAATGCAACAACTGTGGATTTCCAATCTAGGGTACCTGTGGAACAAGGGGACCAAGTCCAAAAGTCACAAGCAAGTCAGAGATGGGCAGATGCCCAGGAAATGCCAGCTGCGGGTGCAAAGAAGCTTCGACAGTACAGAAGAAGCTGAGGTTTCTGCAGGAACGAAAAGGGCTAGAGACTTCCCCTTTGGTGGACGGATCCCTCTCGCCTTGGAGAGTCGTGCAGAAGTGTTTTCCCGCCGGAAGGACGCCAACACGCCTTGCTACACGCAAATTGTGCGTTTGGCGTTTTTGGACGCTGCTGGGGCCCAGGAGGGACCAGGAGGTCGCAAATTGGACCTGAAGAGAGAGGGGACGTCGAGCAAGACAAAGAGCCCTCACTGAAGCAGGTAGCACCCGGAGAAGTGCCAGAAACAGGCACTACGAGGATGCGTGAAACGGTGCTCGCCGAAGTTGCACAAAGGAGTCCCACGTCGCCGGAGACCAACTTAGAAAGTCGTGCAATGCAGGTTAGAGTGCCGTGGACCCAGGCTTGGCTGTGCACGAAGGATTTCCGCCGGAAGTGTACAGGGGCCGGAGTAGCTGCAAAGTCGCGGTTCCCAGCAATGCAGCCCAGCGAGGTGAGGCAAGGACTTACCTCCACCAAACTTGGACTGAAGAGTCACTGGACTGTGGGGGTCACTTGGACAGAGTCGCTGGATTCGAGGGACCTCGCTCGTCGTGCTGAGAGGAGACCCAAGGGACCGGTGATGCAGCTTTTTGGTGCCTGCGGTTGCAGGGGGAAGATTCCGTCGACCCACGGGAGATTTCTTCGGAGCTTCTGGTGCAGAGAGGAGGCAGGCTACCCCCACAGCATGCACAAGCAGGAAAACAGTCGAGAAGGCGGCAGGATCAGCGTTACAGAGTTGCAGTAGTCGTCTTTGCTACTATGTTGCAGGTTTGCAGGCTTCCAGCGCGGTCAGCGGTCGTTTCCTTATCAGAAGGTGAAGAGAGAGATGCAGAGGAACTCGGCTGAGCTCATGCATTCGTTATCTAAAGTTTCCCCAGAGACAGAGACCCTAAATAGCCAGAAAAGAGGGTTTGGCTACCTAGGAGAGAGGAAAGGCTACTAACACCTGAAGGAGCCTATCAGCAGGAGTCTCTGACGTCACCTGGTGGCACTGGCCACTCAGAGCAGTCCAGTGTGCCAGCAGCACCTCTGTTTCCAAGATGGCAGAGGTCTGGAGCACACTGGAGGAGCTCTGGACACCTCCCAGGGGAGGTGCAGGTCAGGGGAGTGGTCACTCCCCTTTCCTTTGTCCAGTTTCGCGCAAGAGCAGGGGCTAAGGGGTCCCTGAACCGGTGTAGACTGGCTTATGCAGAATTGGGCACATCTGTGCCCAACAAAGCATTTCCAGAGGCTGGGGGAGGCTACTCCTCCCCTGCCTTCACACCATTTTCCAAAGGGAGAGGGTGTCACACCCTCTCTCAGAGGAAGTTCTTTGTTCTGCCATCCTGGGCCAGGCCTGGCTGGACCCCAGGAGGGCAGCTGCCTGTCTGAGGGGTTGGCAGCAGCAGCAGCTGCAGTGAAACCCCAGGAAGGGCAGTTTGGCAGTACCAGGGTCTGTGCTACAGACCACTGGGATCATGGGATTGTGCCAACTATGCCAGGATGGTATAGAGGGGGCAATTCCATGATCATAGACATGTTACATGGCCATATTCGGAGTTACCATGGTGAAGCTACATATAGGTAGTGACCTATATGTAGTGCACGCGTGTAATGGTGTCCCCGCACTCACAAAGTTCAGTGAATTGGCTCTGAACAATGTGGGGGCACCTTGGCTAGTGCCAGGGTGCCCTCACACTAAGTAACTTTGCACCTAACCTTTACCAGGTAAAGGTTAGACATATAGGTGACTTATAAGTTATTTAAGTGCAGTGTAAAATGGCTGTGAAATAACGTGGACGTTATTTCACTTAGGCTGCAGTGGCAGGCCTGTGTAAGAATTGTCAGAGCTCCCTATGGGTGGCAAAAGAAATGCTGCAGCCCATAGGGATCTCCTGGAACCCCAATACCCTGGGTACCTCAGTACCATATACTAGGGAATTATAAGGGTGTTCCAGTAAGCCAATGTAAATTGGTAAAAGTGGTCACTAGCCTGTCAGTGACAATTTGGAAAGAAATGAGAGAGCATAACCACTGAGGTTCTGGTTAGCAGAGCCTCAGTGAGACAGTTAGTCACTACACAGGTAACACATTCAGGCACACTTATGAGCACTGGGGCCCTGGGTTACCAGGGTCCCAGTGACACATACAACGAAAACAACATATATACAGTGAAAAATGGGGGTAACATGCCAGGCAAGATGGTACTTTCCTACACAACCCCCCCCCAAACGAAGGACAATAAGACTAGCCATTACCTGATGAGTCTTCATTGTCTAAGTGGAAATATCTGGAGAGTCCATCTGCATTGGAGTGGCTACTCCCAGGTCTATGTTCCACTGTATAGTCCATTCCCTGTAGGGATATGGACCACCTCAACAATTTAGGATTTTCACCTTTCATTTGTTTTAGCCAAAGTAGAGGTTTGTGGTCTGTCTGAACAATGAACTGAGTGCCAAACAGGTATGGCCTCAACTTCTTCAGAGCCCAGACCACAGCAAAGGCCTCCCTCTCAATGGCAGACCAACGCTTTTCTCTAGGGGTCAACCTCCTACTAATAAAAGCAACAGGTTGATCCTGGCCCTCAGAATTAAGTTGTGATAGGACTGCCCCTACTCCTAATTCAGATGCATCAGTTTGGACATAGAATTTTTTAGAGTAACAAGGGCTTTTCAGGACAGGTGCAGAGCACATGGCCTGCTTCAGCTCCTCAAAAGCTTTCGGACAGCTTGCTGTCCATAATACCTTTTTAGGCATTTTCTTGGATGTGAGGTCATTAAGAGGGGCTGCAATGGAGCCATAGTTCTTAATGAACCTCCTGTAATACCCAGTGAGGCCTAGGAAGGCTCTCACCTGAGTTTGAGTGGTAGGGGGAACCCAATCAATAATAGTTTGGATTTTCCCCTGAAGTGGTGCAATCTGTCCCCCACCAACAAGGTGTCCCAGATAAACCACCTTACCCTGCCCTATCTGGCACTTTGAAGCCTTGATAGTGAGGCCTGCCTTTTGCAGGGCCTCCAAAACTTTCCATAGGTGGACCAGGTGATCATCCCAGCTGGAGCTAAAGACAGCTATATCGTCCAAATATGCTGCACTGAAAGCTTCCAGCCCTTGCAGGACTGTGTTCACCAACCTCTGAAAAGTGGCAGGTGCATTTTTCAAACCAAAAGGCATTACAGTAAACTGGTAATGTCCTCCAATGGTAGAAAATGCAGTCTCAGGTTTAGCATCTTCTGACAATTTGATCTGCCAATACCCTGCAGTCAAATCAAAAGTGCTTAGATACTTGGCAGATGCCAGTGTATCTATGAGCTCATCTGCCCTGGGTATAGGGTGAGCATCAGTTTTGGTTACCAAGTTGAGACCTCTATAGTCTACACAAAACCGCATTTCTTTCTTTCCATCTTTAGAATTGGGTTTTGGTACCAGTACCACAGGAGAAGCCCATGGACTGTCAGAGTGCTCAACTACTCCTAGTTCCAACATTTTCTGAACTTCTTGCTTTATGCAGTCCCTGACATGGTCAGGCTGCCTATAGATCTTACTTTTGACAGGTAAACTGTCTCCAGTATCTATAGTGTGCTCACACCAAGAAGTGGTGCCTGGCACAGTAGAGAAGAGTTCTGAAAATTGTCCTAGGAGATTTATGCAATTATCTTTCTGCTCAGCAGTAAGACAATCAGCCAAAACTACACCTTCCACAAGAGCATCTTGTTCTGTGGAAGAGAAGAGATCAGGTAGAGGATCACTGTCTTCTTCCTGTCCCTCATCTGTTGCCATGAGCAGGGTGAGATCAGCCCTGTCATAGTAGGGTTTCAGGCGGTTGACATGGAGCACCCTTCTTTTCAACAATTGTGTGGGGTCCACTCCATTTATCTTGGAGTGCTCTTGGGGCCACAGGCTCCAAGACCCACACTTTCTGCCCTGGTTGGTACTGAACCAAAACAGCCTTCTGATCATGCCATTGCTTCTGGAGCTCTTGGCTGGCCTGAAGGTTTTTACTGGCCTTTTTCATGTACTCAGCCATCCTTGATCTGAGGCCAAGTACATAATCCACAATATCCTGCTTAGGAGCTTTTAAAGGTTGTTCCCAACCCTCCTTTACAAGTGTGAGTGGACCCCTAACAGGGTGTCCAAAAAGAAGTTCAAAGGGGCTGAAGCCCACTCCTTTCTGGGGTACCTCCCTGTAGGCAAAAAGGAGGCATGGTAGAAGGATATCCCATCTCCTGCGGAGTTTTTCAGGGAGACCCATAATCATGCCTTTGAGAGTTTTATTAAATCTCTCCACCAGTCCATTTGTTTGTGGATGATAGGGTGTTGTGAACTTGTATGTTACACCACACTCCTTCCACATGGCCTTTAAGTATGCAGACATGAAATTGCTTCCCCTGTCTGATACCACTTCCTTTGGGAAGCCCACCCTGGAAAATATTCCCAGGAGGGCCTTTGCCACTGCAGGTGCTGTAGTGGTCCTTAAAGGAATAGCTTCAGGATATCTTGTGGCATGGTCCACTACCACCAAGATAAACCTATTGCCTGAAGCAGTAGGAGGGTCAAGGGGGCCAACTATGTCAACCCCTACCCTTTCAAAGGGAACCCCAACCACAGGCAGTGGGATAAGGGGTGTCTTTGGAGTGCCACCTGTCTTGCCACTGGCTTGACAGGTTTCACAGGACTTACAAAATTCCTTTGTGTCCTCAGACATCCTAGGCCAATGAAACAATGGAACCAATCTGTCCCAAGTTTTCATTTGACCCAGGTGTCCAGCTAGGGGAATGTCATGTGCCAGTGTTAGGAGGAACTTTCTGTACTCCTGAGGAATCACTAATCTCCTGGCAGCTCCAGGTTTAGGATCCCTATGCTCAGTGTACAAGAGGTTGTCCTCCCAGTAAACTCTGTGAGAGTCACTGACATCCCCATTAGCCTGTTTGACAGCTTGCTGTCTGAGACCCTCTAATGTGGGACAGGTTTGCTGTGCCACACTCAGCTCCTCTCTGGCAGGCCCCCCTTCACCCAAAAGCTCAGCAGTGTCTGCTTCCAGCTCCTCTGGTGTAGGTTCTGCACAGGGAGGGAATTCTTCTTCCTCAGAAGTAGAATCCACTGTAGAGGGAGGGATAGTAGGAAGTGGTTTGCTTCTACTAGCCCTAGCTTTAGGGAGCACTTGGTCCATTGTTCCAGGATCCAAGCTTCCCTGTCCTTTTTGCTTTTTGGCCTGAGCCCTTGTCAAAGCAAAAATATGCCCTGGAATGCCCAGCATTGCTGCATGGGCCTCCAACTCCACATCTGACCAAGCTGATGTCTCCAAATCATTCCCTAATAGACAGTCTCCAGGTAAATCTGAAGCTACCACAACTTTCTTTGGACCAGTTACCCCCCCCCAGTTGAGATTTACAACAGCCATGGGGTGGCTTTGTGTTATGTTGTGAGCATCGGTTACTTGGTACTGGTGTCCAAGTATGTGTTGTTCAGGGTGCACCAGTTTCTCAATCACCATTGTGACACTGGCACCTGTGTCCCTGTAGGCCTGGACCTCAACACCATTTATTAGGGTTAGTTGCTTGTACTTCTCCAAGTTATGGGGGCAAGCAACCAAAGTGGCTAAATCAATAGCCCCTTCAGAGACTAAAGTAGCCTCTGTGGTCTCCCTAATCAGACCAACCCCAACTAAATTACCAAAAGTGAGCCCAGCTACTCCCTTGGATTGGCTATTAGTAGGTTTGCTCCCACCACCACTGCTATTAGTAGGGACACTAGGTGTAGCAGTAGGGGTTGTAGTGGTAGGAGCTGTGGTGCCTTTCTTTGGACAACTGGGATCTGTTGTCCAATGGCCTTTTATTTTACATAAATAGCACCATGGTTTCTTTTCCTTGTTCTGATTAAAGGAGGATTTGGACCCACCACCCCCACCAGAGTGTTTTTGTGGGCCTGATGAAGACTCATTTTTAGATTTGTCCCCACCCTTGTCAGAAGACTTACCATCCTTCTTTTTGTTGCCATCTTTGTCACCCCCTGTATGAACTTTTCTGTTCACTCTTGTTCTGACCCATTTGTCTGCCTTCTTTCCCAATTCTTGGGGAGAGGTCAGATCAGAGTCCACCAAGTACTGGTGCAACAAATCAGACACACAATTATTAAGAATATGCTCTCTCAGGATCAAGTTATACAGGCTGTCATAATCAGTAACTTTACTGCCAGGTAACCACCCCTCCAAGGCCTTCACTGCCTGGTCAATGAAATCAACCCAGTCTTGTGAAGACTCCTTTCTGGTCTCTCTGAACTTTATCCTGTACTGTTCAGTGGTTAAGCCATAACCATCCAGGAGTGCATTCTTAAGAACTTGGAAATTATTAGCATCATTTTCTTTTACAGTAAGGAGCCTATCCCTACCTTTTCCACTAAATGATAGCCATAGGATAGCAGCCCACTGCTTTTGAGGGACATCCTGTACAGCATAGGCCCTCTCAAGTGCAGCAAACCACTTGTTAATGTCATCCCCCTCCTTATAAGGGGGAACTATCTTGTGCAGATTCCTGGAATCATGCTCTTTTGCAGGATGACTATGGGGAATACTGCTGCTGCCACCATGGGTATCTAAACCCAACTTCTGTCTTTCCTTCTCTAATTCTAAAGACTGTCTATCCAAATCCATCTGTTGCTTCTTGAGCTTCAGTCTGGTTTGTTCCACTCTCAATCTATTGAGCTCCCTTTCTAACAATCTGTCATCAGGGTGGGTGGGAGGGACATTTCTAGATACAGAGGTATGATGGGAATGAACAGAAGGAGACCTGTCCCTTACAGAGGGCACCCTAACAGCTTGGCTAACAGTATAATGTGAGAGCACACCATCAGTATGGTGTGATTCAACCTCTGTACCAACTATGCTAGACTGTCTAGTAATGGGCAGGCTGAGAAGTTTCTTTCCTGAATCTTTTCCTGGGGGAGTCCCTGGATCAGATTGAGAACCATTAGCTACTTTTTCACCAGATTGGGCACTTATGGCCTTATCCTGTACTCTAAGCATGTTAATTAACAGTTCTAAGGAAGGATTCTTCCCTACACTCAAACCTCTTTCTATGCAGAGACTCCTTGCTCCTTTCCAGCTAAGGTGATCATATGCAAGTTTGGACAGTTCAACATTTTGGCCTGTGCCAGACATTTTTAGAGAGAGTTAAAGTGATAGAAAAAGAGAAAAAAAAGTTTTCAGAACTTTTTGGAAAGACAGAAAACTTTTTAAACTTTTAAGAACTTTTTGAAAGTTTTAGAAGTACTTTTCAGCACTTAGAAAAGAGTGAAAAGAGGAAAATGCAAAACTTTTTGGCTATGTGTATATACACTGACCTTGTTTTGTATATTTTTCTCTTATGAAAAGTACAATGACAAGAGTGGTAAGTAGTCTCAAGCACTTATCCCACCGCTGCACAACCAATGTAGGAGGCTGGACTGGCTTGTAGTGAGTACCAAGGGGTACTTGCACCTTGCACCAGGCCCAGTTATCCCTTATTAGTGTATAGGGTGACTAGCAGCTTAGGCTGATAGATAATGGTAGCTTAGCAGAGCAGCTTAGGCTGAACTAGGAGACGTGTGAAGCTACTACAGTACCACTTAGTGTCATATGCACAATATCATAAGAAAACACAATACACAGTTATACTAAAAATAAAGGTACTTTATTTTTATGACATATGCCAAAGTATCTTAGAGTGTACCCTCAGTGAGAGGATAGGAAATATACACAAGATATATATACACAATAGCAAAAATATGCAGTATAGTCTTAGAAAACAGTGCAAACAATGTATAGTTACAATAGGATGCAATGGGGAAACATAGGGATAGGGGCAACACAAACCATATACTCCAAAAGTGGAATGCGAACCACGAATGGACCCCAAACCTATGTGACCTTGTAGAGGGTCGCTGGGACTATTAGAAAATAGTGAGAGTTAGAAAAATAACCCTCCCCAAGACCCTGAAAAGTGAGTGCAAAGTGCACTAAAGTTCCCCTAAGGACAAAGAAGTCGTGTTAGAGGAATAATGCAGGAAAGACACAAACCAGCAATGCAACAACTGTGGATTTCCAATCTAGGGTACCTGTGGAACAAGGGGACCAAGTCCAAAAGTCACAAGCAAGTCAGAGATGGGCAGATGCCCAGGAAATGCCAGCTGCGGGTGCAAAGAAGCTTCAACAGGACAGAAGAAGCTGAGGTTTCTGCAGGAACGAAAAGGGCTAGAGACTTCCCCTTTAGTGGACGGATCCCTCTCGCCTTGGAGAGTCGTGCAGAAGTGTTTTCCCGCCGGAAGGACGCCAACAAGCCTTGCTACACGCAAATTGTGCGTTTGGCGTTTTTGGACGCTGCTGGGGCCCAGGAGGGACCAGGAGGTCGCAAATTGGACCTGAAAAGAGAGGGGACGTCAAGCAAGACAAAGAGCCCTCACTGAAGCAGGTAGCACCCGGAGAAGTGCCAGAAACAGGCACTACAAGGATGCGTGAAATGGTGCTTGCCGAAGTTGCACAAAGGAGTCCCACGTCGCCGGAGACCAACTTAGAAAGTCGTGCAATGCAGGTTAGAGTGCCGTGGACCCAGGCTTGGCTGTGCACGAAGGATTTCTGCCGGAAGTGCACAGGGGCCGGAGTAGCTGCAAAGTCGCGGTTCCCAGCAATGCAGCCCAGCGAGGTGAGGCAGGGACTTACCTCCACCAAACTTGGACTGAAGAGTCACTGGACTGTGGGGGTCACTTGGACAGAGTCGCTGGATTCGAGGGACCTCGCTCGTTGTGCTGAGAGGAGACCCAAGGGACCGGTGATGCAGCTTTTTGGTGCCTGCGGTTGCAGGGGGAAGATTCCGTCGACCCACGGGAGATTTCTTCGGAGCTTCTGGTGCAGAGAGGAGGCAGGCTACCCCCACAGCATGCACAAGCAGGAAAACAGTCGAGAAGGCGGCAGGATCAGCGTTACAGAGTTGCAGTAGTCGTCTTTGCTACTATGTTGCAGGTTTGCAGGCTTCCAGCGCGGTCAGCGGTCGTTTCCTTATCAGAAGGTGAAGAGAGAGATGCAGAGGAACTCGGCTGAGCTCATGCATTCGTTATCTAAAGTTTCCCCAGAGACAGAGACCCTAAATAGCCAGAAAAGAGGGTTTGGCTACCTAGGAGAGAGGAAAGGCTACTAACACCTGAAGGAGCCTATCAGCAGGGGTCTCTGACGTCACCTGGTGGCACTGGCCACTCAGAGCAGTCCAGTGTGCCAGCAGCACCTCTGTTTCCAAGATGGCAGAGGTCTGGAGCACACTGGAGGAGCTCTGGACACCTCCCAGGGGAGGTGCAGGTCAGGGGAGTGGTCACTCCCCTTTCCTTTGTCCAGTTTCGCGCCAGAGCAGGGGCTAAGGGGTCCCTGAACCGGTGTAGACTGGCTTATGCAGAATTGGGCACATCTGTGCCCAACAAAGCATTTCCAGAGGCTGGGGGAGGCTACTCCTCCCCTGCCTTCACACCATTTTCCAAAGGGAGAGGGTGTCACACCCTCTCTCAGAGGAAGTTCTTTGTTCTGCCATCCTGGGCCAGGCCTGGCTGGACCCCAGGAGGGCAGCTGCCTGTCTGAGGGGTTGGCAGCAGCAGCAGCTGCAGTGAAACCCCAGGAAGGGCAGTTTGGCAGTACCAGGGTCTGTGCTACAGACCACTGGGATCATGGGATTGTGCCAACTATGCCAGGATGGTATAGAGGGGGCAATTCCATGATCATAGACATGTTACATGGCCATATTCGGAGTTACCATGGTGAAGCTACATATAGGTAGTGACCTATATGTAGTGCACGCGTGTAATGGTGTCCCCGCACTCACAAAGTTCAGTGAATTGGCTCTGAACAATGTGGGGGCACCTTGGCTAGTGCCAGGGTGCCCTCACACTAAGTAACTTTGCACCTAACCTTTACCAGGTAAAGGTTAGACATATAGGTGACTTATAAGTTATTTAAGTGCAGTGTAAAATGGCTGTGAAATAACGTGGACGTTATTTCACTCAGGCTGCAGTGGCAGGCCTGTGTAAGAATTGTCAGAGCTCCCTATGGGTGGCAAAAGAAATGCTGCAGCCCATAGGGATCTCCTGGAACCCCAATACCCTGGGTACCTCAGTACCATATACTAGGGAATTATAAGGGTGTTCCAGTAAGCCAATGTAAATTGGTAAAAGTGGTCACTAGCCTGTCAGTGACAATTTGGAAAGAAATGAGAGAGCATAACCACTGAGGTTCTGGTTAGCAGAGCCTCAGTGAGACAGTTAGTCACTACACAGGTAACACATTCAGGCACACTTATGAGCACTGGGGCCCTGGGTTACCAGGGTCCCAGTGACACATACAACGAAAACAACATATATACAGTGAAAAATGGGGGTAACATGCCAGGCAAGATGGTACTTTCCTACACCTCTAGAGTGGAAATTATCATTTCTTCTTCTGAGACCCTTTCAACAGTTTGGCGAAGGTCTTGTCGCAGTTGAGAAATATCCATCTGCACCTCCCCAATTTTAGTTTTCAAGAGTAGTTTAGAGTCATTACTAGCTTAGAGGTTGAGGGACATGTTAGTTTTGAGTGGGGGGGACCCCGTATGGTCCCCGAGGCATCCCCAGTATTCCAGAGGGGATTGTGTACTTGTCCATCTTGACTTGGGCTGATTGGCCCTTTTCTCTGCCCGTCCTGAGTTATTAAGTTTGAGTAACTTGCATCTGAGATGTATTGTGGTGGGCTTTGTGGTGTTATTTTACCCCAAGGGTGACAACAGGGGCACAGAGTATGCCTGTGAGTGGCATTGTAGGCCACAACCGACCCGCTTACACCAGGTACAGAGCCCGAGCAGCATGAGCAGCTGGTGCCACTGGCCAAATAAAGTTGTGAGGGCCTTGGCTGCTGGGCTAGTAGTCCCTTGGGCCTGCGCCCCCCAAGAAGTCCTCGGTGATGGACCCAGTAGTCCTGCCTCCGCCCCGGTGAGCTGCCACAGATTCAGAGGCCCTGTTTAGGGAGTAGGGCATGGCCCTCCCCTCTGCGGCCTCCTGGGCAATCAGAGAATCCAAGAAGCCCTTGAGGGAGGGCCCCCGTTGCAAAGGTGGAATTGAGCATTCACGAGAAACCCTGTGAGGCGGAGATCACTACCTCACTGGTGCGGTTGCTTACTAACTGCGAGCCAGCAGAGGCCACGCATTCACTCCCAGGCCACCATGCTGCGTGCCTGAGGTCCAGTGTTCGAACGGCGGCAGTAAATCTTGCATGAAGCCCCAATTCCACTGGATGAATGCATGCTGTCTTCTCGGGGGCATAAACAGTGCACCAACCAGAATTCTGCTCTGTGACTGGTTACACACATACAGAGATCTGCAGTGATCGCACAAACCAACTGAATTTTCATAATATAAAAATGCAGTTCCCCTGGATTACTTTAACACAGTTTTTATACTTTCTATGCACTTGAACCTGTGGATGATCTCCAAAGTACTTTGTTCGAGGCTATCACATGGGGACCGATCTCCAGCGCAGGCCAACAGACAACAGTCACATAATTGTGTGTGTCCCGGAAGCTGCAGCAGCCCGGGAGAAGACACCTGAAGGTTGTGGGGTGGCAAGGTGGATGTGCTGGAGGTTTAAAGCCCTTTTAGCCCTATAGGAAGTGTCATTTACTTGTGTAATTAGGATATAGCAGGTGTTCTGTGTTTGTATAGTCAGGATGTGACAGGTGTCCTTGACATTAGTAGAAATCTTGTGCCAGGTGTCCAGTGTTTGTGAATTCAGGATGAGTCAAAAGGTATTGTTTTAGTACTTAATTCTGTGTTGTATTCAGTGTGTGCAGCTTCTCTGTTGCATGTATGTGATCAGGGTACAACATATGTCATTGGCATTAGTTGTCAGCTTGTGCTGTGTATTCTTATTAAAATCAGGGCATGCCAAAAGTCCTGTATTGTGTATTGGGTATGCTGAGTGTGGCGCTGCCTTTTGCGCTAGTGCTCAGAGTGTGCCGTTGTTCTGTGTGCGGGCACCCAGGGTATACCGTGCATCCTGGACTGGAGAAGTGACATTGCCATATTTGTCCTTGGTGGTTATACCAAGGGTGTGCCAATTGCACTTGTTATTGTTACTCAGAGTCTGCAGTTACCCTTTGTGTCAGTAGCCGTGGTATGCAGGGGCTCTGTGTGGAAATATTCATGGTGTGCCAGATGTCCTTGGTATTTAGTAGCGGGCAGTGTGTGGCATGTGCCCTTGTTGTTAGTAGCCGACTGCGTTTGTCAGGTATTTTGTGTGTGAGTGCTCATAGAATCCCTGTGTTTGAAAATGCATGGTGTGCCAGGAGTTCGGATAGAATCAGGGTGGGTCTGGTGTCCTGTGTTTGTGCAGTCAGGATGTGCCAGGTGTTCGTGTTAGAATCAGGGTACCACGTCCATGTTGTTAGCAGCCGTGTGCCAGCCCCTATCTGTGAATGGCCAGAATCTGGAAAGTATCCTTATTGTGAGTAATGAAGAGTCCCCACCTGCAGCCGTCCCAGGCCAGTATATAATCACTGTGACGTTTTGAAGGCGGGCATGTGAACCCGAACATCTACTGCTGATTTCTGCTACAATCAGAACTTCTGTATTTTATTCTACTTCCTTTATGGAAGGGTGGGACACAGAGCGCGCTCTGTTTTCATTATCAGCGACACCCTGTCCAGATTTTTGCGACTCTTCCTGGCTGTGAAAATGTTTTTCTCATGAAAGAATGGAGGAAGAGGAACAGTGGGACCTCGTGCGCTACAAATGACCTTAAGATGAGGCCCTGAGACGCCCTATTCCCTGCCCCGCCTAATGCTTCCTGCTTGGCCCTGGTCCCACCACCTTCCCACTGCTGATAACCTCACTCCCTGAGCCACCCAGTCCTTCCAAAGATAGACCGCAGACACGTCACTCGCACTCCTGCATCCTGCAGAGCTGACGCCTTGTTGCCAAATACAACGGTTTTATTACTGTCCTCCTGGGCCCAGCTCACACTTTTGGAACAGTGACATATGGGTTCGAAGCGATTTGATGATTCCGACTGGTAGTGGAATCATTGGGCTTTACCTCAGCTTGTAAGGAGAAAATACCCTGGAGTGGGAGGGGGGAGGGTGGGGCATCGGGGTGTGTGGGCGGGTGGTATGGGGAGGCTACTAAAATAACTGTCACGAATTTTGAAGCTAAAAAGGACTTGATTTTCACTGCCTGCCGCCTGAATTTGCCTCTGCTTTATTAGAGGTCAGTGGGGAAAATGCACTTTCCCGATTATTTGTTAAAATTTCCAACATTCCTGGTGTAAAATGCTGGCATGTATGATACCCCCCCCCCCCCCCCCCCCGCCCCCCTCCATCCCCACGTCCTGGCGCCTGCACCGGAACATGCTGCGGCCTCCCTCACATTCACCCCTGCTTTAAAGAGTTAATTGAAGCGTCAAGAACCCCGGTCTCTGGAAAAAGCAGCATTTCTTTCGGTCTCCTCAGAAACTGAGACTAGCGCTTTCCCTTTTGCTGATATTAGAATTGACTACAGAATCGTACCCCGAATTGCGCATTAAGAGGAGCAGGAGTGGTGGCCGTACAGGCTGTGTAAAGTTATTGTTACCTGCATCACTCTTTTCTAGGACCTCAACCAGGACGGTCTCGTTGTCAGGTGGCGGATCTTCCACTCGCTCCAGCAGTGCTTCTACCAGCTCTGAACGATTGGAGGGAAAGATTCCAACGTGGTCCCCAGGTACGTACTGTAGCTCCTTCTTTCCTCCGATATCCAGACGGACGAGGATGGTGGATCGGCTGCAAAGTGCCCAGGTGAAAAGGGGGAAAAGGAATGGTCATTAAAAGGAACATTTTGGAGAAGCTCAACAGCTGCTAAACAAGGATTCTTCATAAATTAGAGCATCTCACTGGCAGTATGTGGGCAAGATGCAATGTGTGTACCAACTATGGCTTTCTAGTCCATACCGATATTTAACAGACCCCTGGCTTGGATTTACGACCAGACTCTTAACGGTAAGGGGTCTGCTAAATTTAGAGTTTGGCGGATAGGGTAATCCATCCCAAGTGTGATGGAGTACCCTGTTTAACAAACTCTAGGTCTGCCTGATTGATTTGGAGTAGGGCAAATTGCCAGCTTCCAGACTGTAGTACCCCTGTTGACTCAGTTGATGGAAAGCTTACTCTAACAGAGTGCTGACAGTCAGAATAAGACATCACTGCACCCAACCTATTTAGGGCTGACTGTTTGTTGTCCTTGTTTGTCATTACCAGAAAAAACCCTGCAGAGACAAATAGAAAAATATTAAAATAGTGGCCCTCCGCATTCAGGAAAAAAAAAAACCTCCCTGGGTGTGGGGGCCATTATTTATTTGTTTTATGATAACCAAAAGTTTCAGAAATCAATGCCCTCCTCAAAAAGCCTACAGCTGACCCAAATCAGCTGAGCAACTTCCGACCCATCTCCCTGCTTCCTTTTCTAGCCAAAGTGATTGAAAATTCCCTCTGCAAGCAACTCACAACCCACCTTGAACTTCATCATCTTCTAGACAACTTTCAATCTGGAATCAGAAAGAATCACAGCACCAAGACATCACTCATTGTGGCTACCAATGACATTCAAATCATCCTAGACCGAGGAGAAACAGCGGTCCTTATCCTGCTCGACCTCTCTGCTGCCTTCAATGCTTTCTCTCTCAACACCTTTATCAGAACAGTCCACAAGACTGGGATACAAGGATCAGCTCTCAAATGGATCTGTTTCTGCACCACAGGAAGAACCCAAAGGATGAGGCTGCCATCCTTCACATCAGAGACCAAGTAACTGATATGCAGAGTCGAACAGGGATCTTTTCATAGCCCTACCCTTTTCAACATATACATGACACCACTTGCCAACATCATTCGATCACAAGACATCACTGTCATCTCCTACATTGATGACACCCAACTCATCCTCTCCCTGATAGACAAGACAACCACCATCAGAAGCGAAACAGCCATTACAACGCAGTCATTACCACGCATGACCGTTACCACAAAACCATTACTGCGCATATGCCTTTACCATGCATGCTTTTACCACAAATGTACCTTTACCACGCTTGCCTTTACAACAAATTTTGTTCTAAAGGCATGAATGGTAAAGGCATATGCGTGGTAAAGGTTTTAAAAGTATTTTTAATTTTTATTTTGTAAGGGCATGAATGATAAAGGTATATGTGTGGTAAAGGTTTTACAGGT
Organism: Pleurodeles waltl; assembly: GCF_031143425.1. Taxonomy (NCBI): domain Eukaryota; kingdom Metazoa; phylum Chordata; class Amphibia; order Caudata; family Salamandridae; genus Pleurodeles; species Pleurodeles waltl. Next base: position 477,162,530 of record NC_090449.1, on the reverse strand, counting down.
AAGAATTATGGGGGTCATTATGACCCTGGCGGAAGGCGGAGAAGCGGCGGTAAGACCGCCAACAGGCTGGCGGTCTTTTTTTTTGTATTATGACCATGGCGGTTACCGCCATGGTCATCCGCTGGTTCTCCGTTCCGCCCGCCAGGCTGGAGACCTGGGTCTCCAGCCCGGAGGCCGTCACTATACCGCCGGCGGTATTTTGACCCGGCTTACCACTGTGGATTTCCTGTGGTTGGAACCGCCATGAAATCCATGGCGGTAAGCACTATCAGTGCCAGGGAATTCCTTCCCTGGCACTGATATGGGTCTCCCCCACCCCCACCCCGACTCCCTCCCCTACACCCCCCACCACCCCTGCCACCCCCCAAAGGTGGCAGGGCCCCCCTCCCCACCCCGATCCCCAACATCACAGAAACTCACACACACACGACACGCACGCAGGCACCACCAACACACGCACGCACGCACACACACCGACATACATGCCTACATCCACACACACAGTCAGACACGCACACCCACATACAAACATACACGCACACATCCATACAGGCATACCCTCAGACATACACACACTCATTCCCAAAACACGCAACACCCCCGCAAGCATACACGCACTCACACACCCCCTCTACATACACAGACGCACACCCCCATGCACCCACACAACACACAACAACCCCCCACCCCCCTCCCCTAACGGACGATCGACTTACCTGTTCTGTCGATCCTCCGGGAGGGTATGGGAGCCATGGTGGCAGCTCCGCCGACACCACACCGTCAACAGAACACCGCCACGGCGAATCACAGGACGTGATTCGCTGGGCGGTGTTCTGTTGGCTTGGCGGTGGAGGTGGAGCAACCTCCACTTCCCCGCCTCCCGCCAGTATGGCTGTTTGCGGCTCTCCATCCGTAAAAGGATGGAGAGCTGCCAACGGTCATAATAGGCCGAGCGGCAACCGCCACCACTGGTGGTCTTCCGCACGGCAGTCCCTCAGCGGTCTTTTTACATGTAATGACCACCTATGCGTTTTAAGTCATATATATTTATATACATAAATAGAGAGAGAGAGGGAGAAAGAGTTTTTAGGGGTTAGAGTAGGTGCTGGTTTTTGGGTGGTAAGGGGGGTTTTAGGTTTTAGGGTGGGTATGGTTTTTTGAATGATAATGGTATTTCTAGATTTTAGGATGGGTATGGGTTTTTGAGTGGTAAGGGCATTTCTAGGGTTTAGGGTGGGTATGGGTTTGTAGGTGGTAAGGGCATTTTTAGGTTTTAGAGTGGGTATGGGTTTTTGGGTGGTAAGGATGTTTTTAGGTTTTAAGGTGGGTATGGGTTTTTGGTGGGTATGTGATTTAGAGTAGTAAGAGTATTTTTTAGGGTTTAGGGTGGGTATGGTTTTTGGGTGGTGAGGGATGTTTCGGGTTTAGGGTGGGTTTGGGTTTTTGGGTGGAAAGGGCATTTTTAGGATTTAGGGTTGGTCTGGGTTTTTGGGTGGTAAGGGCATATTTAGGTTCTAGGGTGGGTATGGGATTTTGGCTGATAAGGACATTTTTAGGTTTTAGGGTGGGTATGGGTTTTTGGTTGGTAAGGATGTTTTTAGGTCTTAGGATGGGTATGGGTTTTAGGGTGGTAAGGGCATTTTTAGGTTTCAAGGTGAGTAGGGATTTTGGGTTATAATGGGTGTTTAGGTTGGGTATGGGTTTTTGAGTGGTAAGGGCATTTTTAGATTTTATAGTGGGTATGGGTTTTTAGGTGGTATGGGGTGTTTAGGATGGGTATGGGTTTTGGGTGGTAAAAGGTGTTTAGGATGGGTATAGGTTTTAAGGTGGTAAGAGTATTTTTAGGGTGTAGGGTGAGTAGGGTTTTTAGGTGGCAAGATATATATATATATATATATATATATATATATATATATATATATATATATATATATATATCTCTCTGATGGAAGTACTACTGATCTTCAGCAACAAGACCTCACCATGGGACTCCACCTGGTGGCTGTTGGAGCTAGTACCAACATCCATAGACCACGCAAGAAATCTAGGAATCATCCTAGACGACAAGCTCAACATGACAGCTCAAGTCAACACAGTGTGCACCTCCTGCTTCCACATCCTACGCATGCTGCAAAAGATCTTCAAATGGTTGCCTCAGAACACCAGACGGACCTTCACACAATCACTCATCAGCAGCAGACTGGATTATGACAACACTCTCTACACTAGACTCTGCAAACAACTCCTACACATACTCCAGACCATTGAGAACTCTGTCAAAAGACTCATACTCAACCTCCCATGTTGAACCCACATCACACCGCACCTCATGAAGCTTCACTGGCTCCCCATTCACAAGTGCAACCAATTCAAACTTCTCATGCACACATACACAGCCCTACATAACACAGGACCAGAATACTTGAAAAGCTGCATACACGTTCACCAATCCACCAGACACCTATGCTCTGCATCACTTGCCCAAACTCCACACCTCTACAAAAGCAAAAAAGCAAAACTCAAGGTCAGTCATTCTCCTACATTGCACCCAAGACATGGAACAAATGCTCTCAACACATCAGAGGCTTCTTCTCACTTCTTGATTTCCACAAGAAGCTGACAACGTGGCTCTTCATTTAAGCCCCTTGGGTACCAGACACCTACACACCTGCCCAAGCACCTGGATACCCTCTCGATTGATTAGTGTGCTAGACAAATCAACATAACATAACAAACCCAAAATGCTTGATGGCGGAAACTCAAAACTAACATCCCCCGTTCATCCAACATTTGACACTTTCAGAGGAACTGCTGTAACAGTGGTTCCACTGAAGGTACAGAGATCACCACTGGCCGGTGGTGATCTGTAAACCTGGCAGGTGGTAGTCCATTAGGGTGGCAGCTGTGATGCCCTCCGCCACACTGACAAATAGTTTGCCTCCAGCTTGTACAGTGCCAAAGAGGTGTAATGTAGGTAAATACTGAGGGAAGAAAGGTTATTGGATGGCTATTATTGACACATCTTTGGTAAGCGATTGACTAAGCTATCACATAAAGGCCCATCATAACTGACAGACTTCACTTATATAACACTGTTACCCAAAAGGGTGATCTTTTGATGCTGGTCTAAAAGTAATCTAGCTACATAAGACAAAGGCTGCCACAGCTTGCAGTGAGGAAACACCGACTTCCCAAGTGCAGAGTATGAAGATAAGTGAGGAGAGACTACTGTGACACCTTGAAGAAAGGGCTACAGGATATTATGCTTCGTTAGGCGAGATGCAGTCTATTGCAGATGAAAGTTGAGGGATACAGGGCCTGATTTACTTAGACCAAATCTGCTGTGCTGCGTTGCATTAAAGGCAGACAGCAGAACAGTGCCATAGCTACTAATGTATGGTGCTCCTGATGCATTCTAGGGTGCTGTGAGCTGTACAGAAACCCTTGCACCACAGTGAAAGTGTGTATGCATGATGTCTAGCAGAGATTTTGTACTGGAAGGGTAGCCTGTCAGTACAAAAAATATGCTTAGAAATAAATTAAAACATTTCTAACTTTTTATGAATGCTGTACATTACAACACCCACGCACAGTTATAAAAGGTTTGAGAAAAACCCTTTGAGTATAAAACACTATGCTTAGGCATAGATTTAAACTGTCTACTTTTGTATGTTTATGGGGAGGGGGTGTGAATCTTTTATTGATTTTATCTTTGTTTCTGCGCCCCTTTACTCCCGTGTAACTAAGGCGGACATTTTGTCAAGCCCCTTTAGCAATCATGATCCTGTGACTTTGGGCCAGATGTAGCAAATTTAAAATTTGCGAGGTGCAAAGTGCGAGTCCATGCGACTCGCACTTTGCACCTCGCAAATTGGTATGCAGTACGGTGTCTCAGACACCGACTGCAACTCGCTATGGGGTCGCAATGACCCACCTCATGAATATTCATGAGGTGGGTCGCAAATTGCGGCCCCATAGCGAGTATAGGCACTCGCAAACATGGAGGCCTGCTGTCGTCAGCAGACCTCCATGTTTGTGCCTGCTTTTAAATAAAGCAGTTTTTTTTTTTTTTTAAGTATAGCCCGTTTTCCTTACAGGAAAACGAGCTGCACTTAAAAAAAACCCGAAACCTTTAGTTTCGGTATTTTTTCAGGGCAGGGAGTGGTCCCTTGGACCACTCCCTGCCCTGAAAAAATATTTGTGGGTCCAGTCACAAACTGGAAGGGGTCCCATAAGGACCCCTTCCAATTTGCAAGTGGGTTACCATCCACTTGAAGTGGATGGTAACTGCGATGCCATTTGCGACCGCGTACGCGGTCGCAAATGGTATTGCATTCCACTCAGACTCGCAAATAGTAAGGGAACACCCCTTCCTATTTGCGAGTCGGAAATGCATATTGCGAGTCGGTACCGACTCGCAATATGCATTTCTGCATAGCAAAGAGGCATTTGCACCTCGCAAATGGCGATTTTCGCTGTTTGCGACGTGCAAATACTTTGCTACATCTGGCCCTCTATCCCTAGGATGGCTCCTACCAATGCTGGTGCAGGGTTCGAAGGTTTTGGGTGCTATAAGAGCATGTAATTATGGGAGAAGACTTAGGTGGTCCCAAGTTGGTCATGATAGCTTTCTTAGGACCCTTTATTCCCACTGTGGGATGGAACTTAGTGTTTATTAATCTCCTATGTCAAGCTCTGGTGACATTCTGGGGGCCTTCATGGTGATTGCCACCTCTGGGTCCTTTCTTCTGATGTTGGGGGGAGGTGCAGGAGACTACAACTGAATCCCCTAAATGGTTTGACAAGGGAAGTTCTTTAGCCTTGAAGAACTTGAAATGTGCTCTAAGTGCCAGACCTAGGGAACTGGAGTTTGTTAAAACTTGTTGTAAACATTACAAGTGAGAACTGGGGAGGCATAAGCGTGGCCTCAGTGATGCTGCCTGGGAGTCTCTTTTAGAGGCAAGTATATTGAAAAACAGTGTCACATTTTGGAGGATAATCAATAGTTTCTTTTTAGCTCTAGAGCCTATAACATCTTTGAGTTCCCACATTATCGAGGACAGTTGGGTATCCCATTTTGAGTAGGCGTAGGACGTAGCTCTAAGTAGTGGTTACAGTGAGCTCAGCCTGTTTAAGGGGAAGCCCAAGTTCTTTTTTACCCTTAAGGAGGTCAAAGCGGGGACACTGTGTTTATCTAAAAACAAGGTCCCTGGCCCTGATGGCATTCCCCCTGACTTGTACATTAGTGATGCTGAGGTTTGGGCCTCTGTGGTCACATCAGTTATCAATGCAATGGTTGTTGTGGAGCCTCCTTGGTCCCGGGCATCCCCAGTTATCATCCCGGTATTTAAGAAGGACAACAGGGACAATTCCCAATGTTATCAGCCCATCTCGATTCAGTGGTGAAAGTCTGGGGACGAGTTTTATTGAATTGATTGAGACCTGGGCTGGGGAGCACAATATCTTAGCTGATGATCAGCATGGTGTCCGAGCAGTGCTCTCCACTGTTGACCAGTGTTTAAATTTGTATATGACTTTGGACAAATACACAGTTGCAAGACAGGAATCCATGCATCTGGCATTCATGGATCTTACTTTGGCCTTTTTTCTGGGTATCCAGAGGCAAGTTGTGGCATATTATGTTATCTATGGCGGTGGAGCAGGCTATTGTCTAATTTCTTAGGAACCTGCACAAGAACACCAGGGTATCAGTGCAATATACCAAAGATCTTCAATACGCACAGGATTTTAGTATCCACTGGGGAGTGAGGAAGGGCTGTATTCTGGCCCCAATTCTTTTTAACCTTTCGTGAACCATCTAGAACAGGCTTTAAATTCCTACAATGCGGATTGTCCACAGATAGGGCAAGGATGTTTGCTGGCGCTTTTGTATGCCCATGTTAGACCTGACATTTTGCCTGCCTCCCTCCACTTCTTTGCACTGTTTTTGCTGGTTTTAGGATTCAGCCCACTTTACCACTGCTAACCAGTGCTAACGTGCATATGCTCTCTCCCTCAAAACATGGTAACATTGGTTCATATCCAATTGACATATTTGATTTACTTGTAAGTCCCTAGTAAAGTGCACTACTTGTGCCCAGGGCCTTTAGATTGAATGCTACTAGTGGGCCTGCAGCACTGGTTGTGCCACCCACATAAGTAGCCCCTTAACCATGTCTCAGGCCTGCCATTGCAAGGCCTGTGTGTGCATTTTTACTACCACTTTGACTTGGCATTGCCAAGACTTAAACTCCCCTTTTTCTACATATGAGTCACCCCTAAGGTAGGCCCTAGGTAACCTATAGGGAAGGGTGCTGTGTAGGTAAAAGGCAGGACCTATACCTATGTGTTTTATATGTCCTGGTAGTGGAAAACTCCTAAATTCGTGTTCCACTGCTGTGAGGCCTGCTCCTTTCATAGGCTAATATTAGGGCTACCGTCATGTACTGTTTGAGTGGTAGATTCTGATCAGAAATGGGTAAACAGGTCATGTTTAGTATTGCCAGAATGGTAATACAAAATCCTGCTGACTGGTGAGTTTGGATTTTATATTACTATTTTAGAAATACCACTTTTAGAAAGTGCAAAAAGAACAGTTGATGGATGGAATGCAGAACAAATCAAACATTCACCCCCAGTCACAGATCTGGGTTCAATCCATCAGCTTTTTTGCTCACCATGCCATTCCAGTTTGGACCAAGCCATATGCAAATCAGTCTTGACCCTGTTCCCCATGGGTACAGTCCAGCCTGAACTGCCAGACCAAGTCCTCCCTGGACCAGAAACAAGTATCCTGGGATCGGTTTTGGGGTATTACCCCTCTTCAGCCAGGCTACCTTGAATCTGGTGGCATAGTGAGCACGGGACCCACATCTGGGCATACGCTTCCAACTTGGGGCGACAAATGCAATAAGAACAGTTGATGGACGGAATGCAGAGCAAATCAAACATTCACCCCAGTCACATATCTGGTTTTAATCCATCATTTTGTTTTGCTCACCATGCCATTTCAGTTTGGACCAAGCCATATGCAAACCAGTCTTGACCCTGTTCCCCATGGGTACAGTCCAGCCCGAACTGTCAGACCAAGTCCTCCCTGGGCCAGAAACAAGCATCCTGGGACCGGTTTCAGAGTATCACCCCTCTTCAGCCAGGCTAGCTTGAATCTGGTGGCATAGTGAGCATGGGACCCAAGTCTGTGCATACCCTTCCCACTTGGGGCGACAAATGCAAAAAGAACAGTTGATGGACTATACGCAGAACAAATCAAACATTCACCGCCAGTCACAGATCTGGGTTCAATCCATCAACTTTTTTGCTCACCATGCCATTCCAGTTTGGACCAAGCCATATGCAAATCAGTCTTGACCCTGTTCCCCATGGGTACAGTCCAGCCTGAACTGCCAGACCAAGTCCTCCCTGGACAAGAAACAAGCATCCTGGGACCGGTTTCAGGGTATTACCCCTCTTCAGCCAGGCTACCTTGAATCTAGTGGCATAGTGAGCACGGGACCCACATCTGGGCATACGCTTCCCACTTGGGGCGACAAATGCAATAAGAACAGTTGATGGACGGAATGCAGAACAAATCAAACATTTACCCCCAGTCACAGATCTGGGTTTAATCCATCAGTTTTTTTGCTCACCATGCCATTCCAGCTTGGACCAAGCCAGGACATGGCCTGGCTTTTCGGGCTGGACTGTTCCCATGAGGAACAGGGTCAAGACTGATTTGTATATGGCTATTTCCAAACTGGGGTGGCGTGATGAACAAAAAAACTATGGATTAAACCCAGATCTTTGTGACTTTGGGGGAATGTTTGCACTGTTCAGCATTCCGTCCATCATCTGTTCTTTTTGCATTTGTCTCCCGAAGTGGGAAGGGAATGCCCAAACGTGGGCCCCATGCTCACTGCGCCACTGGATTCAAGCTAGCCTAGCTGATGAAGGGTGATACCCTGAAACCAGTCATAGGATGCTTGTTTCTGGTCCAAGGAGGACCTGGCTTGGCAGTTCGGGCTGGACTGTTCCAATGAGGAACAGGGTCAAGACTTATTTGTATATGGCTAGGTCCAAACTAGGGTGGCGTGGTGAGCAAAAAAAACGATGAATTAAATCCAGATCTTTGTGACTGGGGATGAATGTTTGCTTTGTTCAGCATTCTGTCCATCAACTATTCTTTTTGCATTTGTTGCCCCAAGTGGGAAGGGTATACCCAGACATGGGTCTTGTGCCCACTGCGTCAGTGGATTCAAGGTAGCCTCGCTGATGACGGGTGATACCCTGAAACCGGTCCTAGGATGCTTGTTTCCGGTCCAGGGAGGACCTGGCTTGGCAGTTTTGGCTGGACTGTTCCCATGTGGAACAGGGTCAAGGCTGATTTGCATATGGCTGGGTCCAAACTGGGGTTGCGTAGTGAGTAAAAAAACAATGGATTAAACCCAGATCTTTGTGACTGGGGGTGAATGTTTGCATTGTTCAGCATTCTCTCCCTCATCTGTTCTTTTTACTTTTAGAAGGTGAGCATTTTTCTGTACTTAAGATCCATCTGTGCCTTACAGCCTGTCTCCAATCCACATCTGGCTAGGCTGGGCTGGTTGACAGCTCCCTTGTGCATTTCACCCATACAACCACAAACACAGGATGCTGAGTCACACCTGCATACATCTGCATACTGAATGGGCCTTCCTGGGCTGGAAGTGTGGAGAGGCTTGACACTTACATTTCAAAGGCTAGTGGCCTGCCCTCAATCAAAGGACTGCCAAACCCTCTACTGGGACCTTAGCAGAGAGACCTGTACTGAAAGGGGACCTTGTGCACTTCAAAACCACTCTTTGATGTCTCCCCCACTTCAAAGGCACTTTTGGGTATATAAACTGGGTTCCTGACCCTACCACTTCCTGGGACAGACACTCTGAACCAGGTCCTGCAACCTGCCAAAAGGAGATGCCTGGATGCCCAAAGGGCTCATCTGGTTCCTTTGCTGCGAAGGGCTGCTGCCTTGCTGTTGCCCTGCTGCCTTGCTGGCCTCTGGCTCTGCTGAGAAGTGCTCTCCAAGGTCTTGGATTGAGCTTGCCTCCTGTTTCCTGAAGTCTCAGGGCCAAAAAGACTTCTTCTCTTCAAAGGAACTCCCTGTGCGGTGAAAATCGATGCACAGTCTGCCAGAATCGACGCACAGCCTGCCTAGCGGTGAAAGAATTACTGCATTGCCGACCCGGAATGACGCAGCCTGGCTCCCCGAGTGGAGATCGACGCAGCGCCACTGGTGCGACCGGATCGATGCATTGCTGAGCTGGAACAACGCAGCCCAACTTCCTGCATGAGGAATCGACTCAGCACCTGCCGTGCGACAGAAACTCCAACGCATCGCCCACTGGATTGACGCAGCACCTGTGACTTTGTCCAGCTCGCCCAGGATTTAAATGCATCATCCCTGGGCATCAAAAGACCCCGCATCACAAGGAGGATTCAAGCCTGCACACCGGAATTTGGCGCAAAGCCCTTGCTGGTTGGAAAAGAATCGATGCATCAACTGTGTGCACCCAGAAATCTGACGCACACCTTCCTTTTTCTATGCATTTCCTCCTCTGCGATCTCTGTGCATGTAATTTTGACGCATACCAGATACTTTGTGCACACAAGCGACAATTGCTGATTTTTAAAGAGTTAACACTCTTCTTATCATTGCAAAAGTGATATTTCAAAGTGTACTTATCAAATCTGGATCTTTTTTACTTTCATTCACTCAGATAAATATCTTCTATTTTTCTAAACCTGTGTGGTGTACTTTTGTGTTGTTTTCACTGATTTATTGCATGATTTATTCCACAAATATTTTACACATTGCCTTCCAAGTTAAGCATTGTGGTTGGTCTGCGCTGCACTAAAACAAATATGTTTTATGTAGGTGCTAGTGCTTTGCCCGAGACTAGCACACTTTCCTACTTAGGAATAATGTTTGATTCACATTTGAATTGCCTCCCTCTGGTCAACAAGAAAAGAAATGCTTTCGTCAGCGCTAATGTTGCAGTTTCTAATTTCGCTGCATGTTTGGGTAGAAAAACGGTGGGTGCCCTGCTGCAAGTGTATAGAGCCAAGTGTGCGTCCAGGGTGGTATAAGGGAGTGAGGTATGGGGTTATGTTCAGCAGTCTGAGATACAAACATTGGAAAATGCTTTTTGTGGCGTCTTTTATGTGTCCCTCAATGGGCCCCTACTTTTTTAGTACATGAAGAACTTGGGACGGGTTATATATCAGATATTCTAGTGTTTCGCCCCCTTTCCCTCTGGTTAGATGTCTGGATTAGACCCAAGGCCAAGCTGAATAGAGATTATTTAAAAGATTGTCTCTCCCCTGGCCATGCTCATAGTATTCTATGGGTCAAGTACATCAAGGACACTTTGTATACCCAAGGCAGGAGTGAGCTATTTGTTACCCCTGAGCGTATAGTGAAGGCTGACCAGTCAAACTTAAAGCTCAGTTTTTCTGCAGCAGAGGGCTAAGATTAGAGAACTGGTTACTTTATCCAAACAACACGTATGTAATCACTTTATGTTGAGAACAGGTCCCAATGTGGAGCTTCACCTCACATTGGGCCTCAGTACGTATGATCGCTTTTGACTTACCAGATTTAGATTGGATTTGCTTCAATTTCTGTTTGCTGTTCAGAGGGGCTGTTTGAAGGGGCACCAGCTGGGGCAATCTGCCTCCGCAGGACACCCTGCATTTTATTATGTTCTGTAGTTTTAATGTGATTCACAGGAAAACTTTTATCATTCCTATTTTAAAGCAAGTGAATTTTAATCAGGTCCGCCCAGCCCATATGTATCTTCAAATGCTTCCAGTGGACGTCACTTTGAATGTGGTTAGTTTTTTAGAAGTGGCTTTGAGACTGAGTAATAGCCGTGAAGATTAACACATTATTTTTATCTAATAGATATATTTACGGTTTTTGGGTGTGTTTTTTTAATGATTTGTTCTCTGTTTTTAACTGTAACATTTTTGTATTTAGTGAGGATTGCACATGGATTTTCCTGCTAATTTGTGCATGTATAGCAATTTAATGCTGTGCTTTTATGACTTGATCGCAAGTCGAATAAAGTTTATTTGATCGTGAAATTTGTATGTTTTCATAACAGCATTTCATTACAATAAGCACACATCCACATTAAGAAAGGGCTTGAGAAATGAAAGCTTTTCTTATGCATTACACCTGCCTCAAGGAGGCATACATTTGTGTTGAAGTGACCGTCTACCTTTTTTTTAGTAGATAGGGTTTTACATCAAAAACCATTGAAGGTTGCATGGGACCACTCATGATTCACCCATAGGAAGCCCCGTTGACGCAAAATACAACACAGTACCACAAAGCACTACTTTGCATTATATTTGGGCTACTTTCCAGCACAAATAAATCCCAATTTAAGACTTTGTGCCGGTTTGAATCACGTTTTGTGACACTAAACTGGCACTAAGCCTTGATAAAGCTGGCCCTCAGACTGCTAAACCTGGGGGTAACAGGAAACAGGGCCTAAGGAGAGCAAGCCTGTGCAGGTGGGGTAAAGCAATATAGGATGCCACATTGAGGCATAAGAAAAAACAAATCACTAAGGGGCATATTTATACTTTGCGCCGGAATTGCGTCGTTTATTTTGACGCAATTCCGACGCAAAACTAACTCCATATTTATACTTTGGCGTTAGACGCGTCTAGCGCCAAAGTCCATGGAGTTTGCGTCATTTTTTAGCATGGACACCTACTTTGCGTTAATGAGATGCAAGGTAGGCGTTCCCGTCTAAAAAATTGACTCCGAGGCATGTGTGCCGTATTTACACTCCCGGGCAAAATTCACGCCCGGGAGAGAGCGGGTCAAGAAAAATGACGTACGGCCGCTTTTGCGCCGTTTTTTAGCGCCTGGACAAGGCAGGCGTTAAGGGACCTGTGGGCTCGGAAGGAGCCCAGAGGTGCCCTCCCATGCCCCCAGGGACACCCCCTGTCACCCTTGCCCACCCCAGGAGGACACCCAAGGCTGGAGGGACCCATCCGAGGGACATTAAGGTAAGTTCCGGTAAGTATTTTTTGTAATTTTTTTGTGGCATAGGGGTGCCTGATTTGTGCCCCCCTACATGCCACTATGCCCAATGACCATGCCCAGGGGACAGAAGTCCCCTGGGCATGGCCATTGGGCAAGGGGGCATGACTCCTGTCTTTGCTAAGACAGGAGTCATTTCTATGGGGGTTGGGAGTCGAAAAAAATGGCGCAAATCGGGTTGAGGCGAAAAATTTGCCTCAGCCTGACTTGCCCCATTTTTTGACGCCCAAGCTCCATATCCCCCTACGCCGGCGCTGCCTGGTGTACGTCGTTTTTTTTCACGCACACCAGGCAGCGCCGGCGGCTAACGCCGGCCAACGTCATTGATTAAATACGGCGCCCGCATGGCGCTTCAGAATGGCGTTAGCCGGCACTAATTTTCTTGACGCAAAACTGCGTTAGCGCAGTTTTGCGTCAAAAAGTATAAATATGGCCCTAAATCTGAGCGTAAGAAGATACAACAAGTAAGTAGATGCAGGCTGCTGTAGCAAGGAGTACGAAGGAATAAAAATGACTAGCTCCGTGCTGAAGAGCACCCGTTTCATTAATCGGGCACTACAACAATCTGACTTCAACTCCAAATAGAAACTACAAACACAAGTACCATAGTTCGGAGACAAGAGTATGTAGCAAAATAAAGAAGAACAGAACATTTATAGTAGGCTTATAAAGACACATGCTGCCAAAGGTGGCAGCAAGGAGCACATGCTAGATAGCTGGTAGTAAAGAGATATGTGCTACCGTTAGGAGTAATGAGACACAGTTTTCTGCAGGTAAGAGTAAAGCAATGCAGATTGTTGACAGTACTGAGGCTGATATAGTATTCGGAGACCCAGCCTGCCACTGTTGGGGCACATAGGATGCTCTAGGCGGGATAAACGTGGTACATCTTGTTATAACCAACACTGATAAGAGAAATGCATCATTTGGAAATGGGATCATCTATAGTCAGTCAGTTACATTTACTACAAGAAATTACCTGGAGTTGCTACTCTGTAGGTTTTTTTTGGAGATGAATGTTGAAGAGAAGACCTTCCTCCTGTGCAGCTGGGACAGACCTGGGACAAGAGGACATTATTCCACAGTTGAGCCAAAATGCAAAAAATACAGTTGCATACACGGCAATATTTAGGAATAGGTAAAAGGGGAACCTAAAAAAAATCGATGAAATGTATTTTCCCCCTTGACTTGCATTAAAGTGGAGGCAAATTTAGGTGGAAGAATGGTAAAATGAAACAAGTGAAAAAAATCAGGTGTCTCCTGCATGAATCATGTGTGTTGGCGTGCGTGCAATTAAAAAGAATAAGAAGTCTCTGGCATGCATGCAGGTGTACTGAAGCTTCAGGCCAAGCAAACCATGCTTATTTGGGTTTATCTCTTGGAGGCTCTCCCTCTCACCCTGAGGGGCTCTTTGGCATACAGATCAATAACTCTGTACTCTGTGACACATATTGATGTATATTTATTTTGTAGAATGTGACCACTGAGGCGGCTCCTTGACCTGCATTTCACAAACGTTTAATTAATAATAACGACAACTGGAAAAATATTTGGGGTTCCTTATCAAAATACAGAATCTCGCCTCTAACATCCCAATGTTAACTTTGGACAATATACAGAACATACTTGACTCAGACATGGCTACATATAGAGGCCTGCTAGAATCAGATTCTTGCTGGCACTGTAATGAACAAAAAGGGGATTTCAACCACTTAATCTTTTATTACAAACATGTGCACCCTTTCTGGAAAGATACTGAAAACACTCTAAAGGATATCCTTAAAGTCAAGATTCAACTGACTCATACTCTAGTCTCACTGGGCATTCATGCAGAATCTAACAACACCTTTCCAAGCACTCTACACTTCTGGGACAAAATGCTTCTTTACTTATTAAGAGCTGGAATTAAGACCATTTTATCCAACTGGCAAAACTACACTAACATTTCCTATCACACATGGTGGGCTTGGGTTTGCTTTATCAGAAGTTCGGACAATATCATACATAACGTTAATGTTAACAACAGATCCTCCCACCAACTCTGGTCGAAACTTGACATATTTTTACAGAAAGTGCAACCTCCGTAAACACACAACACCCACTGACACCCCCTTTCTTCCCACTCTCTCTCGTACTCTCCCTGTCTCTTTTCTTCTCTTTCACGATTGGATCTTCCACGGATCTTCGTGCATTGTACTGTGTCTTAAGACATTGTACCAACTTTTATTGTATGGTTTCAATTCTTAAAAGTAAAACATTTTGGAATTAAAAAATACATAATAAATGTAGCGTCATTCTTATGGAACAGAGTTCACTTAATAAGGGGCTGGAGAAGAGCGGGATCCAGCCGAATCATGGATCTATCAGTTACTATTGAGCCAATTTGCAGATTCGGGGGCGTATTCAGCCACAACTGCACTTTGTGTGTTTTGGGTTCAGAGCAGCAAGCTTCAGGGGTGAGGGAGGAGCTCCATATTTCCAGGTCCTGCTGTGCCCAGCACAAATGCCTCACTTCCAAGCCATCGGCACTCCATTTAGTCGAGTCTAGAAGCTAGCTGGAGCCTAAAACCTTGATGGACCAGTGCCACCCAGGAGCCATAGATACCAAGCTGGTCATATCAACAGTGGTTAAGAGATAATCTATGATTTAGAGGTGAGCTTCATACTTTTCCAAATTCTGTACTTAAGACATCGCTTACATACTGAGCTTGGAAAATAAGAATATAAGAATGTCGGATCAATGACTAACCTCAATATTAACCATTTATATATCATTTACCAAACCACAGAATAACAAAAATTGAGAAACTAACAGCAAACCTGAATCTTGTGGTTTTCGAGCAGCTTCTTGATGTTGATCTATTTCTCAATACGCTTTACAAAAACGGCCTATCTTCAGCTACAAACAGCAACTACAAAGACGTTTAAAGTCCACAAAAGATGCCAGTGCTTTCCAGCACAGGTCATTTTTTGTGCAACATTGTAGTGCAATGCAAAAGGTGGGCACCAATCCAACTACATACTGTACATAACTGCCTGTGCACAGCATATAATCCTACCCCATGGGCCGTATTACACTTCAAGCACACATTTCCGATCTGCCCCTGACAGACAGAAAATGTCACCCCATTACCAAAAATACGCTATTCCAATTGGAGTTTTAAACTTGCACTGAGAACATCACATTAGTCAACGATGAAACAGCTGCTTGAAACCGCTGTTCTTCTTTTCACTGCAGGAGGCTGACTCAGTCTTCAGTTCAAGTACAGGGGTGAGTGTGTGTCTTTACCTGCCTTGCGGAGGGGGGGGGGGGATGGAAAGCCTTGGTTGTGTGATCTGGTGTCCAGACTTCCTGTTTGGTCCTGTCATTATGCTAATCAAGTGTGTGCACAGAGGGCTAGGCCTGTCCCTAGTAATGCGAGGTGAGGTCCGTGGCAAACAACTTCAACCACCCTTTTGGCCGAGTAGGCCCTGTCTACCCTTTGGCCCTTTGAATAGGGTCTGACACTTTAATTACCTGTCAGGAGGTCTGGGGCGCTGGAGTGAAGAGATAGTCGGTGTTTGTGTCGCTTCCAGCTGCTCTTTGCTGTAAAAAAGTCCTTTCCATCGACTTGAACATCGTCTCCAACACAGAATGTGTCACAGGCGGCCTGTCGGAGTGGAGTGGGATAAAGGATGTAAAAGGAAGGGTTTGGGGATAGAAGGGGAAACACAACAGTAGAAAATGTAATTCTTAAGCAGCAAATATTAAAAGATAAAGCTGTTGCTATGTTTGCTTGAGGATGAGAGCCCTGGTTAAGATATTTCCTGCGAAAGTTGTTCTACTTCATCTATCAGCTAGCAGACATCCATTTAATGAAATTCTGCCGGTTGGTTGACCTAAAAACACCAGAGTGTGCTTCGCATAAATGCATATTACACCCACGTGTTAGTCTCTTATTTGAAGAATATAGAATAATACCTGACATAATAGACGAAATATTGTCCACTAAAAATATATAGGGGGTTATTACAACTTTGGAGGAGGTGTTAATCCGTCCCAACAGTGACGGTAAAGTGACGGATATACCACCAGCCGTATTACGAGTCCATTATATCCTATGGAACTCGTAATACGGCTGGTGGTATATCCGTCACATTTGGGACGGATTAACACCTCCTCCAAAGTTGTAATAACCCCCATAGTGTTCTAAATTTTGATTACCAAAATAACATGAAGGTAAGTGTGTATAGGTCAGTATCTGTTTACAATGTGTAACCCCACAACAGTGTACCTTGAATATATTGTCAAGACACATGAATGTGGAATTATTAATGGTAATTCTGTACATACTTACTTTCGCAATATTTTGGTTTTCAATATTTTGACCTCAATATTTTTGCAGAACAATGTTTATGCTCTGGACATTCTGACATACAACCTTGCTGTGTACCATGCAAAGGAGAATCCAATTGGCCATCTTCACACATCTTGGAGAGTTAAAATGTAGCCTGAATCATTTTTTACTACAATCTATACTTTTACAAAATGTTCCATGGAACATCAAGGTACACAATTCAAATTATTTAACCTCAATAAAGGCACATGCTGTGAAATATAACTAAATGAAAACTGGTTTATTCCAGTATATTATCCAAAAGTTCAGAATCCTCCAGTTAGTGAAATCCCTTTATGCGCCTCAGCAGAAACATTAAAGACCACACAAAATAGCAAACAATTTGAAAAACCTTATAATACATCACCAGTCCCTACTTGTAGTTCAGTGCCCCAAAGTAGGATTAACATCGCAATATGTTTAGGTAATAAAACCTTCATCAGAAATTATTCTCCAACTGTATGCAAACTGTATTGTACTCTCAATACCACTAGCTCACATTGCCCACACCAGCAATCACACAAACCACACAACATCCCACACGCTCAACAACGTCCAGTCCTCAAAATTGAAAAACCTATTATTCACGGATGAGTGCCAGTACACCTACCAGGTGCTAACAGCGATCTCTGGAAAACAAATCAACAGCTCTCCTAATGAGCAAGAGTCTGATGCAATCAATCAAAGGGATTGAGTTGTACACTCACTAGCATGACTAACCCAAGCTCCCAAATGATACAGACAGTTATTATTCACCATTGACAAGCAGTCACTTGCGTTTTGTAATGCAGTGCTGTACTTGAAAACCCTTTACGTTTGTTTTATATTGTATGTATTCATCAGTCTTGCCAGACAGTGTGTAATCCTACCCTTTTATAAGAAACATAATGATAACACTGGTGACTGCTCCACTACTCCCCTCGTACATCCCCATTTCCACATCATTCACAACTATACTTTCACAGTTTATCACATTATCCCCAATGGAAGTCAGTCCTGCAATCAAAGCACAAACCCATCCTGTGTGCCATCTGGCCCCTTCCGTCCTCAGAACATCAGTCTGTTACCAGAAACAGTAATCTTCTATGTCTGACCACTCTTTTTAGATAGAGCGCGCATGCGCTTTGACCTGTTGTAAGTACTGTGGGCTTTTAACCAAGCCCACCTCACACCCATCACTTTCACTAGTTCATGTGCTTGCCTTTCAAAAATCCCTTGATGTCATTGGTAATTGCTTTACATTTGTCCCGCCTTGGGGCGGTTTTGTTACCACCTTGCAGACTGACCCTGTTACATGGATAATTGCACGATTGCCGATATACTTCAGCATGGGTAAACTATTTTTTTCTTTTGTCTCTTCCCTTCATGCTCCATGGCAGCCCTGGCCATCACATCACTCACAGCGCCAGCAACGTATACTCCATTGGTGGTATTACAGCGCTGGTCACATTGTTCACACTGTTATCTAATCAGAGTAATTTCTTTTGGCTCGCCCCTTCACGCTCCATAGCTTTCCCAAAAATACTTACAATTGCTAAATGCTTTACTAAAAAACACAGAAATCTAAAATGTGACTCTCCCAGCACAGTGGGAGAGCCGATACTACAATAGTCACTGCACTCAGGAAAAGTCACCCATAATGCTTTGCAAGCATTCTTTTTCAAAATATGTTTGCCCATAACTCAGCCTGTGGTGGTCCTAGGACAATGGGACCACCACCAAAACGTTCAGTATGATGCACTCTTTCTGGTTAGGACATCTATGGGACCTCACACTAGGTAAGTGGGGACCCCAAAATAACATATTCCACCATTCAGTCCTTTTTAAGCTTTCTTATGGCTGGAACTTTTGTTTTACTGGTTGGAGTAGTTTGTGTTCTAAAGGCCTTAGTATTGCAGTAGGCCTGCTAGGCCTGAAAATGTGTAAGACACTATGCTGTCTAGGGGCTAAATATATGGTTGCACTACATTACTTTGTGCCATTCTGTTTTCATGTGATTATGCCATGTAGGGGTTAATTATATGCTTACATGACCATGTTTCTTACAAATTAGATTTTTATTGTGGTATCCTGTAGGGGCTGTTCTGAGCATTACAGTCTAATGCCAAAAGTTTATTTCTGATAAAGGTTTTACTGGGTTTATATGAAAATTGCATATTTTTTATGAATCTCTCCTCATTGGCAATATGACCATGATTCGGCCACCTTAACACCCTTATTACACTATTACTGTTTGAACACTCTCGATATGTGTGGGTGACCCTTCTAGGTTATTTCTCTCGTTACTCCTCCGTGGCTGTCTTGTTTTGGGAATTGTGTTAGCCAGCCAGCAACTCTAATGAAAGTGGTATTCTACTAGAATTAGCATGGCAGATTTAAATTCGGATGCCAACTGGCAACATTTTCATTTTTGAGTAAGATAGAGGAAGTAGGTCAATGGAAATGCTTTTAGTTATATGCAGGGCCACTGAAATTATGTAGCAAGAAAAGACCAAATTATGAGGCAGGGTTGACCAATTTATATGGCAAGAAAAGTCCAGTTATGGATTTACAATGCCAATAGCTCTAACTCCAGCAGATGCAAAACCCATTGCATTGCAAATGCTTGTTAACTATTACATCACATCTAATACATGCTAATCTTGCATCAACTCTGCAGGAGTTTACTTCTTCTAAGGAAACATACAGCTGGCACCTCAACACCTTCCAACAATCATCCAGTACCTCAGAACCACTTTTTAGGCCTTGAGGGAGAGAGACCTTTAGCAGTCTGTTACAGCTCATGTCATCAACATCAAAAAACATATACAAAGTGGGACTTTAAATTAGCACAGTTCAGCCATGTGTTTGTTTGGGTTCGCTTATTCAGCTATTGTTTGAAAAAAGCGTCATCCCCATTTTGAATCAGCCAGCGAAGTATTTAAGTCTCATTATTAGCTATTGGCTATTAGGGGTTTTAGTCCGGTTGCCTAATGCATGCTTCTAATTGTAGTACTTGACAGTGAAACGAAGCATCAATGCATTGCAAAGTGAGTTGAATTTGTGCTCCAAAACATGTTTTTCACCCTCTTGTTATTGCTCCACCAACATAGTTTCACAGCTAAACCTGATTTTGTACATAAATAATTTTTTTTTTTTACTAAGGTCGTGATTCACAGCTTGGCTTACAGTTATTTGTGACACTCACGCTGGTGTTCCACCAAGGGCGATGTTGCTTGCGCCTCATTTTACTGTTTACTAAATGTGATGTCATACTGATGCACACTCTTTACAATTATTGTGACATCTGATTGGCTGGCTGTTGCTGCCAGCCATCATACAGATGTACTGGCTACAGAATGGGTCAGCATTTGTTTATTATATCAATAGTGAACAACAGGCTACTAACCTCTACTGACATAATTAAAAAAAATAAGTAAGAAGGAGGGTGAAGCTCCGATAAACATAAGGGCAAGAAGTCACTGTTGAGACGATGAGCTATCCATGGTTGAGGCATTGCTCTACATTACCAACTTACTCACTAAATATGCTAATATTAAATGCTCCCCAAATCGTTGTGTCCCCTTCAAGGTTGCCATTTTCTGTCATGTAGATCTTGCTTCACCTTAGCGCTCCTGGTTCTAGTGCTTTTACAACTCATTTGGTTTTCTATTCCTTGCTGTCGGGTTCATTCATCCTGGGTGTCACAACCTGCATGTTTGAAAGTTGCATGTCAGGAACTGAAAACTGTTTTCCTTACTGGACAGCTCTACCTGATCCAGTAGTACACGCCTATGTTATATAATCAGAGCATACTACTGAGAAGGATTTGTATGCATTTAGGCTTTTTTTTCTTCTCGTACTCTTTGCCCCTGCTTTTCACAAGGCATTTTTCTGTAACCAGTGTTACTACGGAAAAGGCAATGTAGCTTCGGGAATCGTTCCATCCTTACTTCAGGATTCTAAGAAGTTCGGGAAGGATTGGCTCCTGTGTGCCATCCTTCAAAAGACATGCATAGGCATATCTATTGGTCTGGGCATTTACCGTTGTCACCAGGTGTGATTCAGTAGCTCAGTCTGTGATGGATAGGTTACAGTCAGAAAAAGTGGATGAAGGGCCTATTACCCGCTGACACTGAGGCAGATAGATCACTGTAGGCAGATGCCTGCTTCTGACAGATCCTACCAGCACCTTGATCCTCCAGGATAGTCACTCCTGCAGGACTGGTAGGCATCTTTCCTCTCTCAGCAGGCAGGGTACTTTCCAGGTGTTTCAGAACAGGTAAGCAGCGAGAGTTGGACTCAGTTGGGCTCTAGGATGCTGGTTGTCAGGCAGACACCAGCCTTAGTCCTCTGAGTACTCTTCAGAGCACTCCTTCCCTTGGTCCTAGAGAACTTGGTACTCAAACAATAGGTGAGGTACACGTTTTATAGAGTCAAAGCAAACAGGAGATGTGTAGCCATTGTTTATGCGTTCAGAACTGTTTTAGGGGGGTGTCTCCTTTCAAGTGTACTTTCTAGGTTGCTCTCCAGACACAGCCTTTGCATAGATTGATATTTCTCACAGCAGGACTGTCTCATGCCTGGAACACACACAACAAAGGTAGAAAGATGTGTAAGAGGTCTGCGCTTGGGATCTTAGCACTACACGTTGGGTAAGCACACAGAAATCAGGCTTTACACAAATTGGCCAGTAGGCCTCCACTCCAGTGAAAGGGATAAAAATGTCTGGCCACATCTATGGACTCAGAAAACACAGTACACTGCGATCAAATCACCTGTCTATGTGCTAAATGCATGACAGGGACAGTAGTCCACTGCCTGTTAATACGGGTGATCATGGTCCATCCCACTACATCACAGAACAAGCCTAGTACTTTACGCTTCTCAAGAGATAGACCCAGGCCTCTGCATATAAGCCAGAGTAGCATGATGGCAAGGCCAAAAAGCTAAAATCAAGAGACTAGACACATGCATTTGGGGACTCAGGGAAGGGGAACAGAAATGTATACCACACAGTTGACATTCCCATCCCAACAACAGGATAGTAGACAAAAATGCTACATTTCGTTTTCGTTTTGGACAAAGAATAGCCCTATGCATGGATATGGAGAGTGTGTGCACCTGCTTCCAGTTCATCATAGCAAGTTGTAGCTAATCTCTCCACGTCAATACACACGATGGTCATGCATGTGCGCTGGAAATACTTTTTTGACATGGACTGAGCTGCAGTGTTTGGCTATGTGGTCTATGAAGGAACACCATGTGATCCCCCCTTTTACGAAGCATGTAGCGTGACTATTGCCAACTTGCTGGACTATAGTGGACTGAGATTGGTTAAAAGAAACAGCAAGTTTCCACTGTCTTAGCCTGGCTTATTGTTCTATGGAAGAGCTACAACACACTGGTTTACAGCCAGGTAAGTGGGACTACCTCCTTCTCTTTTTTTACCCTTTTTTGGGTTTCTCCTGCCTAAATACTTGCAGCTCCTAACACATTCCAGCTAGTACCTTGTACTAAAGACCTTGGTCTTGGTTGGGAAAGTCTGAGTGGAATAAATAAAAAGCAGAAAATCCAAGAACTGGTCCCAGAATGTACTGTTGAAATGTCCAACTATGGCCTGCAACTTTAATATAAAGACAGGACAGAAATGCCCATTCTGTTTGTTAAGATTGCTTCACCAGACTCTGGAGTTTCCATCCCACTAGCCACACAGAAATTCTATTATGCTGTAGGGGTGGAGTATCCACCGGCACCTCCCCTTCACAGGTTTGGGGCAGGAAAGACTGTCAGAAGAGATGCATAGATTCTGCTTCAAGGGAGAGAGCTAACTGACTGCTTAAGAGGGACATTGCAGGGGCACTTGCACCAGGAAGATGTCCCTCAGATGGAGATGTCTGTGAAGGTTCCGAGGTGGGACGAGCCGAAGATGCCCACTGCTGCAGCAGGGAAGATTGTGCATATTTCAGCAAGGGAGTGGTCCAGGGATCTTAAAGAGACCCTGGCTTGTGCGAGGAGTTGGGTACCACATGGATGGAGATATTGAGGAACTTGGGCCCAGTTGTGTTCAGTTTCAGAATTTAGTGCCAAGAAACCATACAGTGTTAAAAAAGACTGGTCCACAGTCTGTGGTTCCTGCAACATAGACACTAGAGGAGTAGAGATGAACCACAATAACTGAAGTAAATACTCACCACAAAAATGAGGAGTGGGCACCTAGCTTATTTTTGCTTGGTTTTGTATTTGGGTAGGAGGAGGAACTGAGATTGCAGGTTCCATCAAAATGTGAGCACTAACACTCCACACAGCCTCCTTGACTGGTACTGCTACTACTCTCCTCGTTCCAGGACCAAAGATGTCACTGGTGCACCAGTCAGCAGACCCAAGGCAATGATCTTTGCTCCTCACGCTCATGGATTTTGCAGTGCACACTGTGTCACGCAGCGCACCCTGCCTACCTGCAAAAGACAGGCATAGCCTTTATCGCTAGCAGACTCAGATAACAGAAAAGCTATTATGGGTACCCGGTAAATTCGTGAGGGAGAAGCAGGATCTGTACCAAACGGGGAACAAATATTCTGGCATGCTGGCCTACAACCGGTTGTGCACTGCTTGGGGACACTCCCAATAATACACCACTCCAAGGGAAGCTCTAGAGACTAGAACTGGCACACAGAGGTATCCTAGGAGGTTAGTCTGGGGACCTGAATAAGCTGCCCCCTCAGTAGTTACTGAAGAGTATTGGTACTAATTGGTATATTTATTGTTTCAGGAACATTATGTACAGCATTTCGTTGTGTTATTAGAGTTAAATATTTCCTCCTTGAGTAAGCTTCGGCTGCTTGCCTTTGCTTCCCTCTGGGTCAAGAGCTAACAGGTATACATGGTGCATAATTAGGGGTTTAGCAGTAAGGCTAAGCCCCAGAACACCGGGAGTGAAAGGCGCTGACTGACAGAATCTGGGTGGCAAAGGGTGACAGATAATTAAAATTCTCTGTAATGGCAAACAAGGTAAATAAATCCATTTTCTTCAAATATATCCTGCACATACATATGACAGACTACAAATGGAAGGATGGAATTTTGAGAAACCTATCTCTAGATGAGTTGAGGGAGGTGTGTTGAGATAGTGGGTAGAGGGCTCCAAGCTCCAAAGATAGGGAGGCCATTATCGACTTCATGCTGATTCAATTGGAGAAACGGGCCATTAGAGAAAAGGATAGAGTAGTAGGAAAAAGAGGGTTTAGTAGAAGGCACCATAAACAGAGGAGAGGGCTGTGGACACTGGCTCTCAGAGTCCTTAAAACAGGTTTCTGCTAGTCGTTTCCCACAGTGTCCCCTAAAGTGTTTCCTAGGGTTTCCTCCAGTTGGTCTCTTCTACCCACTACTAGGTTTCCCCTGTAACATGTCTCAGGAATCATGCAGGCTAGATTTTACGGAGACCTTGAAACTTCAGCTTGCACTCCAGAAAGCTTAGGAAGAGTGGCAGAAGAAGATTAGGGAGTTCCAGGGGGAAATGCGGATTAGCCTGTGAAGAAGAAGAGGCGAGGTGAAAAGATGGATGGGATCAGTGGGTCTGGGAAGAGAGGAAGTGGGAACAAGAGAGGTAGGAAAAATTAAAGCTGGAGGATTTGAGAGGGAGTGGATAGCCCTTGAAAAAGAGAGGCTCAGGTTAGTGGCTGAAAAAGGAGTAAACCCTGGGGAAAGTGATTCACCCACCAAGTCCAGGAATGTCAGCACTAATGCACCAAATGCACTGATACATAATTATCTGTCAAGCACTGACATTTTAGGGTAGTTCTACTGTTTTTAGACGGCACTCAAGGCACAAAAGCTGAATGATAAGTTTAAGGCAATGACTGTAATGAGTCGTCTTTGTTTTTCAAAGAATTGCGGTTACTGACTAGATGCTCGAGAATGATAATCTGATTTATATGTGCATGAAAGACGATCTGATTGGACGATTTGGGTTGAATCCAGCCCAGAACTTGCAGAAACTAAGTGAAACAAGAAGGCGTGTACAATTTCCTTAGGTAATTAAATCCATAACATAATCTGATTGAAATTAATGGGTGAGAGGGATCGAAGTGAAAGATTAGCAGTCCCTAAATCAGTTAATCATAGCAGAGCTTTTTAGAGAAGAGTGCTCAAATGGTGCTTGTCTGAACTAACTGAGAAGGATTCAGATACGTTTGTTATGATAGCTGACAAGTAATTAGCCAACAGAGTGAACAAGTGGCTGGAGCAGCACCGTTTCAAATCAAAAGGAGAGAAATGTTCCCACAGTGCAGGCAGCGGCGCCGGTGTCAGCAGGAGCGTCGTCGTCGGGGATGCCCAGGCTGCGGTGTGAGCAAGGTGATGCCGGAGTGCGGGGCCCACAGGCCACGGTGCAAGCAGCGGCTCGGTGGTGGCATCATATGGTGGCATCGGTGAGACCAGGGTTGCGGTGTGAAACGGGCGGTCCGGTTCTGTGCGGCATCAGCAGGTAATGGTGCAGGGCAGCGGTGTCATTGGTGACGTTTCAGTGGTTTTTCTTCTTGAACAGCACAAAACACACAGTTCCCAGTGCTGTAGGCAGATGAAACTGACGTCTTTGGTATTCCTGAGACTTCCAACAGGAGGCAAGCTCTACTCCAAGTCCTTGGACAACTATCTCAAGCAGAATACACAGCAAAGTTCACCCTTTGCTCCTCTCCTTTAAGGCAGGAGCAGCAACTGCAGGCCAATCCAGCAGAGCACACACAGCAAAGGGGCAGTACTCCTACTCCAGCCCTTCAGCTCTTCTCCTTAGAAGAGGTTCCTGTTGATCTAGAAAGATTCTAAAAGTCTGGGGGTTTGAGTCCATTACTTATACCTCTTTCTACCTTTGAAGTAGACAAACTTCAAAGGAAAGTCTCTGTTGTTGACAAGATCCTGCCTTGCTCAGTGCTGGCCCCAGACACATACCGGGGGGTCGGAGACTGCATTATGTGAGGGCAGGCACAGCCCTTTCAGGTGTATGTGACCACTCCTCCCTCCACTCTAGCCCAGATGGCCCATCAGGATATGCAGGCTACACCTTCGCTCCCTTTGTATCACTGTCTTGAGGAGATTCACAAACAGCTCAACTGTCAGTCTGACCCAGACGTGGAACACACAAGCAGGAAGAGGCACAGAATGATTAAGCAAGAAAATAGTAGCATTTTCAAACTGACAATCTAAAAACCAACTATACCAAAAGATGTATTTTTAAATTGTGAGTTCAGAGACCCCAAACTCCATATTTCTATCTGCTGACAAAGGGAAACTGCTCTTTAAGGATACTTAAAGGCAGTGTCCATGTTAACCTATGAGAGAGATAGGCCTTGCACCAGTGAAAACCGAATATGGCAGTATTTCACTGTTAGAACATGTAAAACACATCAGTACATGTCTTACCTTTAACATACACTGCACCCTGCCCATGGGGCTACCTAGATGCTACCTTAGGGGTGCCTTACATGTAGTAAAAGGGAAGGTTTGGGCCTGGCAAGTGGGTACATTTACCAGGTTGAATTGGCAGTTTAAAACTTCACATACGGACACTGCTGTTGCAGGTCTGAGACATGTTCACAGGGCTACTCATGTGGGTGGAACAACGATTGTGAACTACTATTTTGGCATTCTGTCCTTGGTTAACTCAATTTTGTGAGAAAGTTCTGCAATGGTACCTGTGAGTCCTCAAGCCATGATGTAGGGAATATGTTCTGGGCCTCAGGAAGCTGATGGCTCAATTGATGAACAAGACAAAGACTTTTCAGGCTAGCCAAGACCTAATGAAGAAGTGGTAAGGCCAGAAAGCAATGCTTATTGGGTACCAATTGAATCAGGCTTATTGGTGTTAAAGCCAATTTGCCATCAAGCTTTGGAAGACAAATAGAGTGGTCTCTATGAAGTGTGACAGAAAGATTTCATATGTTAACTACCTAACACTTGGGAACCCCAGAGGGTGCTTCACATGAATCAAGTGTAACTCCCACCCAGGAAAGACGACAGTGTTAGCACCCAGGTGTTAATTTTTAAAACAAAGTTAAGCCAGGCCACCTTGGTAGACTGCACTTTGCATGAAAATCTATGGCTGTTTGCAGTAATCTGCCCCCAGAAGCACTATTTAGACAGAAAGCGACATTAAGTGGATTTGGCGCTGTGAAACTCCACCATTCCAGTGCAAAACACTTTTGGACGGGAATGTTAATCAGTGGGTCTGTTTTGTGGCACACAAGCGCCGACACGGTACAATAGTAAATGAGATTCTGTATGTTTCTCTTGCACCTTCTCACAATGACAGAGCAAAAGGAACAATTCACAGAATGAGTCTCAAGAATATATAACCATACTACTCCAAAACCCAACCTAACTCCACCTGAACCACAGTGGTGGCTGGAGACATTTCAAAGTGGTGGTCTTACTGTCTTGCTTTTTCTCACTGTTTCCTTTCTTCTCGATCTGAAATCCTTCTTTATGGCGTGTCCTCCCTTATCACAAATCGTGCTTCTTTGGCATCTTTCACTATTTCATCCCTTCATTTTTCACTCTCTCTTCAAAGTTCACAGATTTATCTTCCTATTTGATATTCCTTTCTTTGCCGTTTCCTTCCATAACCACAAATAACAGAACTCACTCCTGCGCTCCGGGGAAGCACCGGCACGCAGACTCTGAACCAAGGCACAAGGACCAGTCGCACAACCAATTGTTTATTTCACCATTGTCTTTGTTCATTGCAAGAAACCTTCAATCTGAATCTACGAAAAAACGAAAGACCAAAAACTGTAGCAAACAAGGACATTAATACAAAATGACACTCAACATGAAAGAAGAAAGTTAATCCACACTAACAACAATACTGACAAAATTGGAATAGAGAGAGCTAAACGTGTGACACTGGTAATAGTAGTCTATATTAAACGAAATGCAGAAAAACATATACACTTTAAGAGTAAAAATAACACCAAGAAAAATAAGACTAATTTTAAGACGAGCTGCTATTAACATACTCCTCATTTTATTCACTACAGAAACATGAAAGGCTGATTCGGCCCTAAGGGGCTCCAGC
Source organism: Pleurodeles waltl (assembly GCF_031143425.1). Classification (NCBI taxonomy): domain Eukaryota; kingdom Metazoa; phylum Chordata; class Amphibia; order Caudata; family Salamandridae; genus Pleurodeles; species Pleurodeles waltl. Next base: position 477,135,013 of record NC_090449.1, on the reverse strand, counting down.
ATGTCAACTGTATATCACAGGTAGATCGGCTGTCAGCGCTGAGCGCCATAACCCTCTGAGCTATTGCCTGGTAAATCACACATTACTGTTCCACTCACTGGTGTTACACGAAAGAAAGATAAACTATTTACAGACAGTAAACAAACATGCCCTGAACCCTTCCGCTGGGGTTGAGGCAGGCTCCTTTTCAGCAAGCACAATGCATTCGAACACCCCCCCGATGCTTTAAAACCCACAAGTCCCCGTGTAACACGTACCAGCTGCCAAGGCTGACAACGACATAAAAAGCCTTACAAGCAGATCACCAAGTCATTCCCTGACTCGTGGAGATCGTGACTGTTTTCGCTAAGGTCTGGTCTGCTCCCTCCGTGCGGGCAGTGATGCACTGACCTACGGTGTCCTCCTGGGTCAACGCGTGGTTTTGTACTGGTGGCGCCAGGATAGTCTGGTTGACATCCCCAGAGCCAACTCCCCTAACCAGTCCTGATGCTGCTCTCATGCTGATAACCAGCATGAAAGCAGTGCCAGGATTGCTTGGAGCGGGCTGGCTCAGCGTACATACTGGCACTAGGGGCCTTTTCTGTCTATTTACCCGGCTGTTTAATGAAGCTCGGTTTGGAGAAGTTTAAACTACGCATGTCAAGCTGGCCGAGGCAGCTTGACAAATGCAGTTTGAAAAGGAGGATGAGGAGAGTGAGGAAGGATCAGAGCAGGACTCACATTAGGGTCTTGGACTGCAACCTGTTGAGGAGGGAGGCAACATGCTCCCAGGATTGGAGACCAATTCACATGTTTGCCTACAGGGAGGTACTGCAAAAGGGGGTTGGCTTCTACATGGGCACTCTGTGAGAGGACCTATTACTTTGGTGAAGGAGGGCTAGGAGCAAGCTCTCAAATAGGACCCCAAGGATGTTGTCAGCTACCTGCTGGCACTCTGCAACCAGACAACGTGCTTCCGGAAACTTGCCCAGGAAAATCTGGAAACCAGCCAGGAGGACATGAAATGGTAGTATGACCAAAATGCCACTCTGGTTGAGTGTCAGCCTGGTCAAAAAGTGTGGGTTATGGATCCCGTGGAGCTCAGGGCCTTGCAAGACCGCTGCTCCGGGCTGTATGAGGTGAAGAAGTAAATGAGTGATGTCACCTAGCTGGTGGACGTCAACACTCCCAGGAACCCTTTGAGGGTCGTTCATGTCAATTGCCTCAAATCACACTTTGAGAGATCTGAGCTAAACATACTCCTAGTCACTGATGATGGGATGGAAGAAGAGAGTGAACCTCTATATAACCTCCTTTCTTCTAAGAACCAGGATGGGTCACTGGAGGGTGTCAGCCTCTCCTCTACCCTGACCCTACACCTACAGAGTGACTGCTGTCAGCTGCTAAGGCAATTTATTCTCCCTTACCCCAGGACTCACTCCAAAATTTACAGGTTGTCTGACAAGATGAGAGCCAGCATTAAGGAGGAGTTCTCAAAGATGCTGGTGTTAGGGGTTATTGAGCCCTCAAATAGTCCTGGGTCCAGCCAAGTGGTGTTGGCCCCCAAGGATGCCCCTACGGGTGTCATACATGCTCTTAGGTTCTTTGTGGACTACCGTGGGCTCAATGCAGTCACCAAGACTGACCCATGCCCCATCACCAGAGCTGATGAGCTCAAAGATCAGCTAGAAGCTTCCAAGTTTCTCAGCACATTTGAATTAACTTCTGGGTACCGGCAGCTTGCTTTGACCGAGAGGGCCTAAGAGATGCCTGCATTCCCTAACTAAGAAAGGCACTTCCAGTTCCAGGTATTGCCCTTTGGGTTAAAGAATGCCCTTGCTACCTTCCTGAGGTTGGTCGATGAGATCATGGCTGGGTTGGAGAACTTCAGTGCTGACGACATTGCAGTCTTCAGTTCTAGCTGGGCCCTACCACCTCTGCCACCTCAAGGAAGAGTGTCAGGCTTTGCAGAAGGCAGGCCTTACCATCAATGCCAGTAAGTGCCAGATAGGGCATAAATCAGTGGTCTACTTGGGTCACCAAGTGGGAAGAGGCAAGGTGCAGCCCCTCCAGGCCAAAACTGAAATCATCCTGGCTTGGGATCACAGAACCAGCCAGGGGAGAGGGCCTTCTTAGACCTCACTGCCTATTACAAATTTGTCAAGGGGTATGGCAGCACTGTTGCCCCCTTGACACAGCTTACTTCCAAGAAGCAGCCAGTCAGGTGATCTGGACCGAGGATGGCCAGAAATCTTTTGACACCCTGAAAGAGACCATGTGCACAGCACCCGTGCTCAAGGCCCCTGACTTCTTTCAAGAATTCCTTGTGCAGACAGACACCTCAGGCCGTCGCATAGTGGCTGTGCTCTTACAGATAAATGAAGAGGGCCTGGATCAACCTATTTACCTCATCAGTAGGATGTTACTTCCCAGGGAACAGAGGTGGAGTGCAATAGAGAGAGAAGCCTTTGCTGTGGTCTGGGCAATGAAGTGGAGACTGTACCTGTTTGGTACTCACTTTTGGGTTCAGACAGATCACAGACCCCTCAAATGGTTAATGCAGATGAGGGGTGAGAATCCCAAACTGTTGTGGCGGACAATCTCCCTTAGTGAAGAGAATTCCCAAGGGGTTGGGCAGCTCTACTCAAATCAGCTAGAGGGGACGCGTGGCATCTTTGGTGTGGTTTCCCGTAACGTTTTGGCTTCAGACCTCCTGTTGTGGCTGCCTTTGTTTTTGCTACCCTAAGGATTCTGCACACTTTACCACTGCTAACCAGTGCTAGAGTGCTTGTACCATTTCCCTAAAACATGATTAGATAGGCATATACCCAATTGGCATATTTAATCTACCTATAAATTCCTAGTAAAATGTACTACTTGTGCCTAGGGCCTGCAGATTAAGTGCTAGTAGTGGGCCTGCAGCACTGATTGTGCCACCCACTGAAGTAACCCTTGAAACATGACTCAGAGCTGCCATTGCAGAGCCTGTGTGTGCAGTTTTGAACTGCCATGTCGACCTGGCAAAATAACACTTTTGCAAGGCCCAAACCTTCCCTTTTAATAAATATGTCAACCCTAAGGCATGCCCTATGCAGCTCCAAGGGCAGGGTGCAGGGAATTTAAAAAGTCAGATGTGTACTAAGTTTTACATTTGTTGGTAATGAAAAACTCCTACATGTGTTTTTCTCTACTGCAAGACCTATCACTCCCATAGGATAACATTGGACGTACCTTATAAACTTTTATAAGTATAACGTCTAATTGAGAAAAGATTGATTATCTTAGTTTAGTGTTTCTCGAATCACAATTTAAAATAGCAACCTATGGTGAATGTTAGACATTGGGTATCTAGTTGGCAGAGGTATCCACACTGTCCAAGTAGGGACCACAATCCTAGTCAGGATAAGTTAGAAATGCAACATAAAGTAACCTGTGCTCACCCTCTGGTAGCTAGGAATAGAGCAGACAGGTTTAACCTAGAAGGCAATGTGTAAAGTGTTTGTGCAACACTTAATTAAAGTAAAACAGTGAAAGACACCACAAAAAGACTCCACACCAGGTTAGGAAAATAGATTATAATTATCTGAGTAAAACAAGACCACAAAACAAAAATGCAGTTATCCAGTCAAAAGTTATGCCCTTCAGAATATCTTAAATAGAGTGAGTCTGCATGCTAGTAATCACCCACTTATTTAGGGCTCCTCAGAATGTCAGAATAGAGTCCTTGATCGCTACTAGTGAATGAGGGAGCAGCTTTCATGAGCCTTCCACTGCATTGTTAGAATGATGCACTGTGATAGCTTTTAGGAACTTAAAGCACGGAAAATGTATGGGTGCTCCCTTTCGGGAGGTATGGTAATCGGGAGGGAGTGTGGCAAGGAGCTTGGGTAGACCGTTGGGACCGCCCAGGTCCAAAGTAGCGAAGTCGGTGATGGTGCTGTGGGGCGGTGAGAAGTGAGGGGTGCTCCTGTTAGAAGAATTATGGCGTGGTTCCTTCTGTGGCCCTCTTGGTTGCTGGAATCCAGGAGATGCTGATGCAGCCTTGCGTCCCAAGGCAGGGAGACTCCCATGTGGCCACACAGGTGAGCCCTTCTTCCTCCGACTTTCCTCAAGCTGGGGGATGATGCGCCTTATCCTTGTGGCGCAACACTGCCCTGGGGCCCTGATGCTCTGATGCCAGTGGGCCTCACTCTTCTCTTCAGAGCTCACGTCACTGGCAGGGAAAGTAGATACGGCATGGCCTTGGGACGGCGGTGACCCCAAAAACTGCTGATTTTGATCCAAGCGGGCTCAAACACATGGCCAGTGCTCTCTGGTGTGAGCAGGCTGTGGCCCAGTGTATATCGGCCTGATCAGTGGCCCCAGAGGAAGTTAGGGCACAATACGTTACTCTTTGGTCTTTGCACACTTACTCTTGAGATGGGAGGTGCGCTCTGGCAACAGATAGCATACCAAGTGTGATTGATGGGCAGGCAAGATCTGAGATGTCCCGGAGACCTCACAGCAGAACCGGGGGCAAGCCAGCAAGCCTTTGGAGACTCTTGGAGCAGAGACAGAGAGAAGAGTCCAGTCCTTCTCCTGCAAGGCGGGCCAACACAACAGAGCGCCAGCAAGGTGGCAGTCTCTCCTACAAGTCAGTACACAACAGCAGGAGGTCAACACAGCAACGCGGTTGCAGTCCCTCCTGGCAATACAGCACTCCTTCTTCCTGGCAGAGTGTCCTTGTCCCAGTAGAGTTCCGATTTTGTGGAGTTTGGGATACAGCATTTGTACTTTAGTGCCTAGGTTCTAGAAGGTTGGAAAAACTTCCAGACCTTTCTTTGAAGTCCACAAGGTCCCTTTCCTGCCCACCTCAGGCACAGACACACAATAGGGTGGTATGTAGTTCTTTGTTTGAGGAGAGGCACAGTCCTGTTCAGAAGTAAGTGTCAGCTGCTCCCTCCCATCATCAGCCTGGGGAAGGGCCACTAATCTGAAATGCCACACCCATGTACCCTTTGTGTGTGACTGTCTAGTGGGAATGCACAAAGCCCAGCTGTCATCTACCCCAGACGTGTATTCAGAGACAGGTAGAGGCACATGAATGGTAAAGTAAGAAAATGCCAACTTTCTAAAAGTGGCATTTTCAGACTTTCAATTTAAAATCCAACTTCACCAAAAGTTGTGATTTTAAATTGTGAGTCCAGGGAGACCAACCGCTGTGTCTCTATCTTTTACCATTTGGAAGTTACACTTAAAAGATAAGATGTTTTAAGGCAACCCAAATGCTATCTTACGGGAGAGATAGGCCTTGCAATAGTGAAAAATAGATTTAGCAGTTTTTCACTACCTGGACATGTTAAACTTAAAAAGTAAATGTTCCACCTTTTAAATACAACACTGCCTGCCCTTTGGGATAACTAGGGCCTACCTTAGGGGTAGTTTGTCCTGCCACAAATGACCTGCCAGTCAAACATCATGAGCCAGACCCAGTAGGAAGGATCAGTAGCACTGGGGGATCACCAACACATGTGTTGCACCAGGCTCAGGATCCTCAGGCTTACTATACAGGAGACCATTTCCCCCAATAGATCAAGTGCTTGCCGGGGCTTCACCAGATGCCTCTGCTTTGGCCTGCTGCAGAAGATCCACCAGAATCTCTAGGGTGGGTTTCCCGCACCCCTTGCCCTTCCTCTTCTTGGCAGTACCCTGGACCATAGTTTCAGGCTCCAGGTCCCTCAGACTACCCTCTCGGGCTGCCGTGGACAGTGTGGTCAGGCACACCCACTGAGGTAACCCCATCATCTCCAAGTGGAACCTGAGCTCTACCCCTTTCCAAATGGTGTGCTCTAGGTCATTGCCCAGCAGACAATCTACAGGCATGGACTAACTCACAGCTACCTTCAGCAGACCTGAGCCCCCTCCTCTCCCACTCAAAGGGAACCTGAGCCACTGAGTAGTGGCTCTCACGGTTGTCAGCAGCAAACCACCTGGTCGAATGTGTTAGGGACTATCTGCTCTGAGAACACCCGATGACACCTAATGGTGGTCATACTGGGTCCTGTGTCCTTCAGAGCCTCCACCTTCTGGCCATTGATGGTCACCCTCTGCCTGTACTTTTTAGTATTATCAGGCAAGCGGCCTCTCTGGACCACCGCTCCATCACCCAGGGACACGAGGGTTAACTGTACCTCCTCCCCAAGCCCTACACTAGCAAACGCTCTGTGGCTGCCCACCAGTGGGGGGCTGTGCCTGCTTGGGACACTTGACACATCCCTTGTACTGCCACTCCTGCTGACATTTGAAGCACTTCACAGGAGCCTTCCTTGCTAACTTGGTCTCAGGGCACCACTTTTTCTTCTTCTCCGAAGTGGGAGAGGAACCCTGTCCCACAGAACTATTTTGGGGCCCTTTAGAGAACTTCTTACTCTTTTTGTCCCACCCTTCTTCTGGAGGACTCTACCCATCCTTGGAGTGCCCCCCAATACCTTCTACGTACCTGGGTGTTAAGCTTGCGGTCAGCCTCCCTAGCAAGCTCTCTGGGGTCAATGAGCTTACTAACCACAAGGTGTTATTGCAGATCTGTAAAGCAAAGATTGAACAGATGATCCGTTGCAAACAAAGTGTACATCCTCTGGTAATCTGTTACTCCACTGCCCTTCAGCCAACCATCCAGTGACTTGCAAAAAAGTATCCACACAATCTATCCAGTTCTACTGTGAAAGCTTTTGACTATCACTGAATTTCTGCCTGTCTGACTCTGGAGTCAGACCAAAGTTTCTGATCAGAGCCTCCTTCATGAGGGGATACTTCATCCTGTCACTCCATACTAGGGCTAAAAGAATGTCCCTTCCTTCACTAAGGATGTGTCCCCACAAACCAGCCCCTCAATCCGCCTCAGGGACCTTGTGCATTTGTAGGGCAATCTCATATGTCGCCAACGATCTGTCAATGTCATTCCCCACCACAACATCAGACACCAGATTCTTGGGTATGTGTATCTTGGAGGACACAGTAGTATTGCTGCCACCATCCTTGCTGGACTCCACCTGTCTACCATTGATGTCCAGGTCCTTTAGGCTCAGCTCCTGAGCCAGCATCGTCTTTTTTCCTCCATAGCCAATCTCCTCTGGCTCTTCTCCATTTCCATGGCTAGTTTCTTTTGGTTTCTGTCCATGGCCAATCGTTTCCCTTCCAAGGCCCTCTCCTTCTCCAATTCAAACTTAACCAGCTCTAATTTTAACTTTCTTTCCTCCTGCCTGTCATCCAGTTCCTCTGGGGACAGGACCTTGGATGACACCCTGCTCCCTTCCCAGGAAAGGGCCCTTAATCCTGGGAGTAAGTTGCTCACCTCTATTATAGACAGCAGCCCAAGCCTCCAGACAGACACTGGTCCATGTCATCCTTCATATCCACCTTCTCCTCAGTCTCCTCTGAGGTCTCATTTGCTAAACACGGGCTTCAGAATAGGCTCTCACTGCCTTTTGTAATCCTGGCTTTTTGCTCCTTGTAGGCAGCCCAAACCCCTACAGAAATCCCTGAGCTGGGCCGCAGTGTACTCCTCTAGCTTGGCCAGCTCAAATGCCATCCCTTAAGATGTAGAACCTCCAAACAGAGACATGATTTAGGGTAAAAATAAAAATGTCAATCAGAGAGAATAAAAAAATACCCATTGAGAAGAGCAGAGAGAGACATGAATAATTGCTAGTGGGAATCAATGACAGTTGATTCAAAGTGCAAGTAGTAGTGTATGCCACATTACCCCTGCAGGGTAGGTGCAGCAGGCAGCAGGCCAACACGAGGTGGCAGTCCCTCCCACAAGTTAGTACATAGCAGCAGTAGGCCAAAACAGCAAAGCAGCTGCAGAGTGGCAGTCCCTCCTGGAAGCACAGCAGCCCTTCCTGGAAGCACAGCAGCCCTTCTTCCTGGCAGAGTGTCCTTGTTCCATTAGAGTTCTGATTTTGTTGGGTTTGTGGTCCAGCATTTATACTTTGGTGCCCAGGTTCTGGAAGGTTGGAGAAACTTCCAGACCTTCCTTTGAAGTCCACATGGTTCCTTCCTGCCCTCCCAGGCTCCAGACACACAAAAGGGAGGTATGCAGCAGTTTGTCTGAGGAGAGGCATATCCTGTTTAAAAGTAGGTGTCAGCTCCTTCCTACCATCCAGCTCGGAAGATCCATCAGCCTGGTGATCGGCCATCAATATGCAAATGCCGTACCAAGGCTCCCTTTGTTTGTGACTGTCTAGTGAGAATGCACAAAGCCCAGCTGTCATCTACCCCAGATGTGTATTCAGAGACAGGCAGAGGCACAGGAGGGTTAAAGTGATAAAATACCAACTTTCTAAAGTGGCATTTTCAGACTTACAATTTAAATTTCGACTTCACCATAAGTTGTGATTTTAAATTGTGAGTCCAGGGAACCAAACTCCATATTTCTAACTTTTCCCATTTGGAAGTCACACTTAAAAGATGTTTTAAGCCGTCCCCAATGCTATCATATGGGAGAGAAAGGCCTTGCAATTGAGAAAAATAGATTTAGCAGTTTTTCACTACCTGGACATCTTAAACTTAAAAAATGCATGTCCCACATTCTAAATACTCTGCGCCCTAACCTAGGTGCTAACTTGGGCCTACCCTAGGGGTGACCTACATGCAATAAAAGGGATGGGTTAGGCCTGGCAAGTGGGTAGACTTGCCAGGTTGAAATGGCAGTTTTAAACTGCACAGACAGGCTCTGCAGTGGCAGGTCGGAGACATGTTTGAGAGGCTACCGTAGTGGGTGCCACAATCAGTGCTGCAGGCCCACTAGTAGCATTTAATTTACAGGCCCTCGGGACCCATAGTGCACTTTACTAGGGGCTTACAAGTAAATTAAATATGTCAGTTATGGAGAAGCCAATGTAACCATGTTTTAGAGGACAAAGCACCTGCACTTTAGCACTGGTCAGAAGTGATAAAATGCACAGATTTTTAAAGGCTAGGAAAAATAGGCCATAAAAACAGAAGGTCAGAGGACAAAAAGTTAGGGGAGACCACGCCAAGGATGCCAGGTCGAACAGCGAAGTTGGATTTTAAATTGCAGTTCTAAAAATGCCACTTTTAGAAAGTTGGCATTTTCTTACTGTAGCCATTTGGTGCCTGCTTCCTGTCTCTGCTCACATTTAGGGTGAGGTGGGGTGACAGCTGGACTTTATGTATTCCTCCTAGACAGCCACATAATGGGACTTTACGTGTAACCTGAATGGGCCTTGATGACCATCCTGGGCAGGATGCGAAGGAGGAGCTGGGCACAGTCTCCCTTACACTTGAATAGGCTGTGTATTGCCCACACTCAAAGGACTGCATAACCCCTTGTAGTGAGCCAGGGCAGGATAGGACAGGGACGAGGGGTGTGGAATTCGTACAGCCTAATGCTCAGGACATATTGTTTGAGGTCAAGGACAACATGTTTTCATATTTATTTTGTCCTTGGGACAATCAGGCCCAACATCCTGTAGCACAAACCTTTTGGCTGCCAGTGAACTGTACCACAATATAAATCAAGTAAGGGCATTGTCAAAGGTAATATTTGCATCGATATGTTAGTGCATGCTCAAACTTATATTTATGGTTTAGTAATGTAAAAACCTTTATTATTGGGTTGCGCCCTCTAAGGAAATGTTGTAAGCTCAGACTGCACTACTGATAGTAGTTTCAGTTTAAAAATATGTACACATGTTTGCAAAGTTTAACAGTATGAAGCTAAGTATAATGCTCCCTGAATGCTCTCTAATTGGGTGAAAATAATTACAGATTCTTGAAAGTAAGATTGATGCTTTTTTTCTTTCAAAATAAAATGTTTACAAAAAAATGCAACTAGAAAAAGAAATTTTGCGAAACTACTGTGAAATTTTAGGTACCATTTCTTTGAAGCATAATTTATTAAAATGTGTTGATGCATGCTAGTATTTCAAAAACATATTCATAATGGAAAATCAGGGTAAGCAGTTTCAGCAAGATACTGAGAAACATTAAAATAAACAAGCCTTGTCAAATCCAATTAGGTGCGACAAGGATGGTGAGCCTTTTGGTTTTGTCAATACTTGTCCTGTTTTGACATGGTTTTGTAGAAGTTTAATATTGTGGGAGCTGCTAGACTCCCACTGTTATAACAAACACTGACAAAAAGCCAAAATATGTTTTGGTCGCAAAAAGCACACATTGCCATAGTAGTTCCTAGCATTGAACAAAACTGCTTTGTGTGCCGAGATGCTCTTTCTCGAAGAGCACAGTGATGATCATTCATGGTAAAGTCATCCGGTAGATAGAAACAGACACAATTTTCATACAAGCAAAAGGTTTTGGTTAATGCCAGACCTAATTAGGAGCCCAAGAAGGTTACAAAAGTGCACTCATGGTATATGTCTTTACATTAGTGCAGATTTATGACTTTTATGAATTACCAAGGATATACAGAAGTAGGCCAGGAAATGGTACTAATAGAAAATATTTATGTACTGCATTTTAGCACGAGCAAATATGTATTTGTAGATTTCCTCATTTGAAAATCTGTTGAGCTTGTACAAGGTCTCTTTCCCTCCAACCACTTTTTCCCAACCCTGGAAGGAATTTTACTACTCAGCTGGTCCGAAATAAATGTCCAAGCTTTTTCAGTATGGGAAAGGATTAGAGAAGAGCTGGTGAAAATCCCTAAAACAGGTATGTTCGTAGGTTTGCACAGACTCAAATGCCAATATAGGCCAATATAGACCACATTAGGCTAATAGAAAGCGCATTGTATTAAGTCAAAATCTTGTCAGTAGAAACTTATTTCTCTAATTTTCTATAACTAGCAAAGTGCCGGATGGGCTGGTGTGGTCCCAAATACGGCTCCCCTTACCTCACAGCCAATTTGCAAGCATGCCCTATACATCTGCTCTAAAAAAAGCTCTTTAACTTTGCTCACTGGAATGCTCGTTAGACCATCTGGATTATGGTAAAATGCTGTGGTCCCCAACCCCTGAAAGCTCTTTCTAACATAATTTAACCAAGGAATCTCTACAGAATTATCCATTTTCATGCAATCTGTCAAGATAAGTCTACTCAGCAGTTTTTCCAGATTTGTGTTCATAGTAAACATGGTTGTAATTTAATAAAAAAGTTAGCCCTACCTCATCATGACAGAATGATATTGCTATGGACGGTGGATCTGCCAAAACCTTTGTATGAACTTGTTTTGTTCAATCTGCAGAGAAATGCAATTTGAAAAGCCCCAAATACCCACGCCAAGGGGCATATTTATACTCCGTTTGCGCCGAATTTGCGTTGTTTTTTTCGACGCAATTTCGACGCAAAACTAACTCCATATTTATACTTTGGCGTTAGACGCGTCTAGCGCCAAAGTTCATGGAGTTAGCGTCATTTTTTTGCGTGAACACCTTCCTTGCGTTAATGATATGCAAGGTAGGCGTTCCCGTCTTAAAAAATGACTCTGATGCATATGCGTCGTATTTATACTCCCGGGCAAAAATGACGCCCGGGAGTGGGCGGGTCTAAAAAACCCGCATTAGCGCCAGATTTTAGCGCCTGGGTCAGGGCAGGCGTTAAGGGACCTGTGGGCTCAGAATGAGCCCAGAGGTTCCCCCCCTCTACCCCCAGGGACACCCCCTGTCACCCATGCCCACCCCAGGAGGACACCCAAGGATGGAGGGACCCACCCCAGGGACATTAAGGTAAGTCCAGGTAAGTATTTTTTTTTTTTTTAAATTGTGGCATAGGGGTGCCTGATTTGTGCCCCCCTACATGCCACTATGCCCAATGACCATGCCCAGGGGACAGAAGTCCCCTGGGCATGGCCATTGGGCAAGGGGGCATGACTCCTGTCTTTGCTAAGACAGGAGTCATTTCAATGGGGGATGGGCGTCGTTAAAAAATGGCGCAAATCGGGTTGTGGCGATTTTTTTGCCTCAGCCTGACTTGCACCATTTGTGGACGCCCATACGCCATTTTCCCCCTACGCCGGCGCTGCCTGGTGTACGTCGTTTTTTTCAACGCACACCAGACAGCGCCGGCGGCTAACGCCGGCTAACGTCATTGAATAAATACGGCGCCCGCATGGCGCTTCAGAATGGCGTTAGCCGGCGCTAATTTTTTTGGCGCAAAACTGCGTTAGCGCAGTTTTGCGTCAAAAAGTATAAATATGGCCCCAAATGTTGCAATAGACACACATTTACTCTTGTAAATGCAGAGTAACTCACTTACTGGTTTGTGGCCCAACCTTTTCGCAAAGCTGAAGACTGCATCTATTACTTATTGCTCCCTTCAGCTACAGTATGTACATCTGTGGAAAGGTGGCAAAATAAGGTAATTGCTAGTATTCAAACCCTACTATAGTATGAGCCCTGGCATAATCAGAGAGGCTATTAGCAGAGCTCCTATATAACTAGATTTCTGGCATAATTTGTCGCCATACCACATGGCACCACAGGGACAAGTTGATTGTGTTACAGGGCAAGTAGGTATATGAAGCAAGATGTCCCATGGACAAATAGATATTTTATTGAATTCTACTTCCCTGAGGGACCCTGTGCACTTCAAAGACATGTCTTTGAAGTCTCCCCCACTTTAAAGGCACAACTGGGTATAAGTACTGGAACGCTGACACCACCACTTCAGTACACTCCTGGACCTGTGGATACTTCACCAGGAAGAAGGACTGCTGTGCTTCTGAAGGACTGGCACTCTGCTGGACTGCTACTCTGCTGGACTCCTTCTTTGGTGTACTGACCTGCTGCCTGCTGCCCTCTTGCTTGGAAGTGAGAATGCTGTACCTGCATCTCTCCAAGCCAGAACCCAGAGGGACTCCAACAGTTAGTTGGCTGGCTTCTGAAGTCTAAGCAACATAAAAGACTTCCAACCACTCTGCTCCTCCACCTGTTCTCTGCCCTCTGTGAGTCTACCCTGCTAAGTGGTGCCACCCCATTCTTGGACCGTTGGAAGTGGGCCTTAGGTGCTTGCTCCAGGGAAACCCATGCATCCTGTGCTTCAGGAACAGAATTGATGCCTCATCGCTGCTGTTAGGAGCAGAACTGGCGCATCACTTCTACTGGTGGGTCAGAACTGATGCAACAGACTTGCATTCCTAAATCTTGGGACTGGCTCATCACCTTTGGAGCTGCCATCGTGCAACGAATTTCCCCAGCGCAAGCTCCTCACATCCCTCATCGACGAAAGCATAGACAACATTGCTACAGCTCCGCATTGCAGACTCAGTGCCCATTGGAACTGTGAAAGTGCCTCAACTATGACATGCATCCTCAACAGCAGCCTTCACATTGCACGCCCTGTCGAAAAGATCCTCAACGTCAGCGCATCAGGATCAGGCACCACAACTTTCCTGCATATCGGAACTGACACATCGCTTCGGCTGCGCAATGCATCTTTGTTTCAGACCAACGCAATGCACCTCAACCAGGATTTTGGTTCAGTGGGCCTAACTGGGTTCTTGTAGCCAGACTGCGCTCCATCATGGTCGGCCTGAACTTTTGATTTGTCCCAATCCGGTGCAACCAGATAGCCCTGGTTTGCGTTTTTGGTTTCTAAGCGCTGTTTTACAACTTATTCTTCAAAAATTCATAACTCAAGTTCTACTTATTGGATATTTCCTGTTTCAGTCTTGAGTTCTAATGTTCTGTCCTGGTGTAGGATCCCTTTTTTGTGATGTTTTCTCTGTTTTTACTGTTTGAAGCGCTGCACAAATACTTCACCCACTGTCTTCAAGTTGAGCCTGACTGCTCTGTGCCAAACTACCAGGGGGTAAGCACAGGTTAATTTAGGGCGTTATTGTGCCTTACCCTGACAGGAATAGTGCTGTCTGCTTGACTAGGACTCAAACCGTAGTCAACCAACAACCCAATTTCTCGCAGTAGACAACTGCAGAAGGTTCCAGCTCACTGGTTATATGCTGTGCACTGCAGGACAAATGCAATGTGTCAGTTTCTGGGTCAAATTAATGCATTCCCCCTCGCCTACTTTAACTATGTTTTAGTTGTTGACATAGAGTCTGGCCTGGCTATGTTTGTAGATCGAGGTTTGAGTCAAAGCCTAAGGGTTTTAAGTTTATCCACACCAGTAACGTACCCTTGTCAGAAAGTGGTGCAAAGTAGATTTGGCACTGTCGAATGGTCATCTACATGCAACAGCTATTTTGTGCTGAATGTTGACCCAAAGCTCTTAGTGTCATCTCCTATTAATGTATCCAAAAAGGACAAATCCGAGCTCGGCCCCCACAAACATTATGGGTTTTGGTGGAAAGCTTGATCTACTGAAGTTGCTTGATCTGGCCTTGGCGCAAGTCCTAACATGAAGTAAAAGCAGGTGCATGAAAGGAGCATGCAAGGGGCCAGGCAGTAAATTGTCTGATATGTTTATGTGAAATGTATGCACCTTTTAGTTCAGCACACAATTGTGCTGTTTCTTACTCATAATATTATTTTCATGGAGGCTGTACCTTGAGTACAAATCCTAGGCTAGTCACTGCTATCTTGCATTTAATCAAGAACGTGAGACTGAATGTCACTCAGAACAGCCAGATTTAGCATGAGGGCCACTGATGATGTATTCAGCAGGCAACTTATGTTAAATCAAGTAATACACTACTTGTTGATTTTCAAGAAACACATTGCTGCAATTTTTCATGCTCCCTTCTGTTGTGTGAAGGACAGAAAGTATGGGCCTTAGTCTGCAAATATGTTGTCATTTGACTAGAAAGTGTAGGTAGACCGCAAAGTATTTACAGCATCGTATTGAAAATAGTATTCACCATATATTTTTCTGCATGGAAGCGCAGGAACATCATTTTATAAATACTACCCCTTGTAAGTCTCAGAGTAAAGTAGTTCATGTAAAATACACAATATTGCACCCAGCAGAAAAGAAGTCCACATCTGCACACTTATTCAGTAAAAGAAGTGCATGTATTGCACTGTGTACCCCAGTTGTGTTTTCTGACTGGTCCTTGGAATTGCCTCATTCCATTAAGAAACAGCCCTGCAGAATAGAACTTCATATTGCTTGTGAATAGTATAAGTGTCTTGTTAAAAATAATCTGACCTTAAAAAGAGAAATAATGTATTTGGAGATGTTTCTAGAAATAACTGCTTTCTTAAGAACGGCACAAGCAAATAGCGTTGTTGAGCCGTTTATGAGCACACTCAAGAACAACTTCAGAATGCTGGACTGGAGAAGCTTGACCTCAGATCAGTTCTTCATTCTACTCTTCATGCCTATTGGTTAACTTCTCATTCAACAAGAGGTGAAAATCCTGCCACCCTGATGGCCGGGAGAGCATGACGACCAAGTTGCCATGGCGGACCAATGAAAGATCAACAAATGATGGTAAACGGCATCACACTGATTTGTATCACAAGCACAAGATGAACATGTACGCAGTCAAGGCTGATGTACTAAGAACACTGTGTTTACAGAAGGGGAGCCAGTTCTAGTAAGACAAAGGAAAAAACACAAGTCTGATGCTGAACCTTTTAAAGTTATGGCTAGTAAAGGACACATGGTGACTGCTTACCATCCTGGAAAATCTGTTACCCAGATTGTTCGCATTGCAAGCATCGGCCTCATCATTCGGCAATTTCAGATGTCAGAAATAAACCTGTTTCAACTGAGACTTCTGAGAGCCCACTGACTCACCTGTTTCTATATCAGCAGTGCCAGTCAGACACACCTCACTTGTACATTCACAGCCTCACAGGGCACATCATGGGCCATTGATTCAAGCTCCATGACTACTTATTGAAGAGTTGCGATTTATATATATGTAATATTTGTACTTTTTATTTAACTAGGGGGGAGATGTAGTATTTTTTGAGTTGGAGATGATGGGTCTCTTTTTGTTCCTGATGGACTCCGCAGAGTGATGTAAGAGTTCACGCGTGGTGAATCGAATTCATGATTTAGACTGTTGAGTTCATGGTTACACACTGATGAATAAAGACGTGTAATATCAAGCTCTGTGTGTGGTGTAATCATTTACAAATACCGAGGCTGGGGAGGACGCTACACTTGTGTGATATATTCATGCCTACAAAACTTGCAGGAAAAAGCACAGACTAAAACAATTCAGAGGCTACTATTATGTTCAGCAGCAGGTGAGTTGATGCTAATCTCTTTCCAACTGTCTCCTCAACTGAAAATTTAAGGTGTCATCAGGATAGATAAATGGAAGAGGGAGCCACCATGAAACAAAAGAATCAGAAGCTTTGGAGAGTAAAGAAGAGAAGTGGAAAATTTCAGGAATGCTGTAAATAAAAACACATGGACGCTTACCTAAGTTTAAATGATAAGCATAAGTATCAGGCATTCTTTAAGATTCACCTATTTGGATCAGTGAAATTAGGAAAACAGAAACCCAATCTAAGAGCCCATCAGTGGTGTTAGACCTGGCATCCTTGGTGTGGTCTCCCTTGTCTTTTTGCTTCTGCTTCCTATGTTTTGACTGTGTGCTGGACTTTGTTTTTGCTGGTTTTGGTACTCTGGGCACTTTACCACTGCTGACCAGTGCTAAAGTGCAAGTGCTCCCTGTGTAAATTGTATGCGTAATTGGCTTTTCCATGATTGGCATATTTGATTTACTAGTAAGTAAGGGTAACATGGGGGCTGCCTTTAAATAGCTTTTAAGTGCAGTCTCACTTTTGGAGCAGATAGAGATATGGGGGGTCATTCTGACTTCGGCGGGCGGCGGAGGCCGCCCGCCAAAGTTCCCCCGACAAAATACCGCAGCGCGGTCAAAAGACCGCTGCGGTAATTCTGAGTTTCCCGCTGGGCTGGCGGGCGACCGCCAGAAGGCCGCCCGCCCGCCCAGCGGGAAACCCCCTTCCACGAGGATGCCGGCTCCGAATGGAGCCGGCGGAGTGGAAAGGGTGCGACGGGTGCAGTTGCACCCGTCGCGATTTTCAGTGTCTGCTATGCAGACACTGAAAATCTTTGTGGGGCCTTGTTAGGGGGCCCCTGCAGTGCCCATGCCATTGGCATGGGCACTGCAGGGGCCCCCAGGGGCCCCACGACACCCGTTCCCGCCAGCAAGGTTCTGGCGGTCAAAACCGCCAGAACCAGGCTGGCGGAAAGGGGGTCGGAATCCCCATGGCGGCGCTGCCTGCAGCGCCGCCATGGAGGATTCCTCAGGCCAGGGGAAAACCGGTGGGAAACCGCCGGTTTCCCTTTTCTGACCGCGGCTTTACCGCCGCGGTCAGAATTGGCCTGGATGCACCGCCAGCCTGTTGGCGGTGCATCCGCGGTCCCCGGCCCGTCGGAATGACCCCCATGGTGTTTGGGGTCTCTGAACTCACAATTTAACAATACATATTTTGTTAAAGTTGGTTTTTAAATTGTCAGTTTGAAAATGCCACTTTTAGAAAGTGGGTTTTGTCTTGCTTAAACCATTCTGTGACTCTGTTTGCTTGTGTATTCCCTGTCTGGGTCACACTGACAGATGGGCTGTTTGTGAATCTCCACTTGACAGTGATACAAATTGAGCAAGGATGTAGCCTCTATATCCTGATTGGCTATTTGGGCTAGAGTGGAGGGAGGAGCTGATACTTACACATAAAAAAAGAGGGCTGTGCCTGCCCTCATACAATGCAGTCTGCAACCCCCAGTGTGAGTCTGGAACCAGACCTGGGCAAGGCAGGACCTTGTGAACAACAGAGACTTTCCTTTGAAGTTTGCCAAATTCAAAGGCAGAAGGGGTGTAAGTAGGAGCCCCAAAACACATATATTAGACTCAAGAGGAACCTCTACCAAGGAGAAGAGCTGAAGAGCTGGAGGAGGTGTTCTGCCCCTTTGTCTGTGACTGTGATTTGCTGGGTTGCCCTGCAGTTGCTGCTTCTGCCTGAAAGAGGACAAATAGTGTGCCTTGTGGTATATTCCTGCATGTGAAGTGTCTCCAAGGGCTTGGATTGAGCTTGCCTCCTGTTTTGAAGTCTCAGGGTCATCAAAGACCTCCTCTACCAGCACCTGGACTCTGTGCTGAGACTCCCACACTGCCAAGTGGTGCCCTATCCAGGCCCTTGAGAGGTGAAGCTGGTGGAACCAAGAGTGAAATCCACGGACAGGAGCCATGCAGGAAAATTTTGATGCACCACCTGCAATGCGGCTGTAAAATAGGCGCACCACCTGCATCGTGGCTGAAAAATCGACGCACCACCTGCATCGCGGCTGGGAAATTGATGCATCACCTGCATCGTGGCTGGAAAAACGACACAACAGCTGCTTGTGGCTACTGAAAATGCAGCACGTTTCCTCGTCACCGTGCAACCGGATTTCGTAAGCATCATCGCTGGGCATCAAAATCGATGTCAACCTCTCGGATCCGAGGTGCCCTTCTGGAAATCAACGCAAAGCTCCTTTGTGGGAGAGAAAAACGACGTATTGCCTACTCGACCGGAGAAGAAACAACACACTGCCTCATTTGTGAGGAAGGAATCAACGCATCGCTGACTTTTCCGACACACGCTCCCCATGCAGCTTTATTTTTTGCCACAAGCCTGGTACTTTGTGTAACAGCAACACATCCATTGATTTCTATGGAGTAAGACTCTTTTTAATTTAAAAATCTATAACTTCACTTGTGTATGTTGGATTTTTGTCATTTTGGTCTTGTTTTATCTAGATAAATATTGGCTATTTTTCTAAACTGGTGTGTTGTCTATTTAGTAGCGTTTTGACTGTATTAATGTGTGTGTTGGTACAAATATTTTACACATTGCCTTTGAGATAATGCTGACTGCTTGTGCCAAGCTACCAAGGGGGTGAGCAGGGGTTATCTTAATTGTGTATCTCCATTACCCTGACTAGAGTGAGGGTCCCTGCTTGGACAGAGTGTAAACTGACTGCCAACCAGAGACCCCATTTCTAACAAATTGATATGATCAAAAGGAAGTAATGTGGTGAGACCATTAGTATGTGCTT
This sequence comes from Pleurodeles waltl, assembly GCF_031143425.1. Classification (NCBI taxonomy): domain Eukaryota; kingdom Metazoa; phylum Chordata; class Amphibia; order Caudata; family Salamandridae; genus Pleurodeles; species Pleurodeles waltl. The sequence goes on along the minus strand of NC_090449.1, from coordinate 477,116,095 downwards.
ACCTGCTGAACTAAATAACTTTAACAAAAGGAGGAGGTGACATGTAGCGTGTACCTGTCCTGGAAACTAATATGGTAAAGGGCATTAACCATTACTTTGGCAGTTTCAGTTGTATCTGTGATATTGTAGGAGAAAAACTCTCACTCACATTAAAGGGAGAACATCATGCTGCCAGACGCTGCAGATGCGCAATTATTAGTGCTTAATTAAACAATTAAAAAAGGGCAGTGTGTTCATCATTGACCTTTTTCAATATAATCTAATGTAAATTATCAAATGTGACAGGCACATAACCTAGCAGACCAGGATGTAGTTCCTTGTGTTAAATTTGTTATTTACTGCTTAGAATTTGGTATTATAATGTAAAATACGTTTAGATAATTTTGGGATATGTAGTTAAAGAATCAGAAGGCACCTCATGCTTTTGTCACAAAATATTCGTCAATGTTAGATAACATATTAGTCTTCAAAATTACAATATGGTTATTACAAGGCATGGCGTGTAGTTTGACAAATGTGGTAAAATCATTTATTTTTCTTCTACCTATAATTTTTAGTCAACAGTAAGAGCCCAATTACAATGTGTATTGGCCCTTGGGTATAGGAATCCAGCAAACGATTTTTGCGTGGAGCAATACTGAAGTTCGTTCATACGTAAAAGGTGGAGCACAAACCCAGATCATTATAATAGGCTTGGAGTTATCCCAAACTTCATATAATCAATTAATGCACAAACTAGTTTGGCTCAAAAGCATCTGGCTTGAAAAGTATGTTCACAGAAGTGACATCAAAAGAAACCCATGATTCATAGCCCTGTGAGAATTTGGTAAACATGACATAGCTAATAGACCTCGCCTTTGGGAACTTGTAAGTGTTTAGCCATGCAGCACTGGGTTCTGGGTGCTGCGCCACCAGGGATCGAGTAGCAGCGGCAACGTGGGACCAAATTATGCAGCACGTTGACTGTATTATACGGCAAGAAAAGGCAAATGATGTGGCATAATGTGGCACATTTTCTGATGGTATTTCTTGATCTTTTTGTTAGTTGTACTCGTGTCAACATTGTTTGGGCAAAGGTTTTATCTCATAAGTACCAGTGTAACATCCAAACACGACAATAAGAAACTGACAAGTGATAAGCCAACCTTTGTGAAGTACCTTCCACTGCAAAGCAACGTGTCACTGTGTTTTTAGTGTCTTTGGATCCGTTTGAGCTAGAAGCAAGAGTGTTTGTTAAAATCTGAAGATTATGCAATGTATGATGGATTATGTGGCAAATCCACAATTATCTGGAAATGCTATGGCTCAAAACTGCATAATTCCAATGACCCTGCCTACAGGGTCCCTGCCTAGCTGGATATATAAAAAAAGTATTGCTGATAAAAAGTTCTGTAATGATGAACAGCACAATTACCCCTTCATTTATATGGGTCATGGGAAGGAGACCAGATGTTGCGAGGAGTACGCAAACCCTGCATGGTCGCAGGGTGTGGGTGAAGCTTCTCCAGTCACTGAAAGAAATTGTAGTTAAAACATAAAGGGCGAAGAGGCTTAACACAAGACAGAAGCTCATTCACCTGCAGTGTTTTGCCTTGCGAGCTGCAACTCAATCCTTGAGCAGAAAAACAACTACAGTCTGATTACACTAGCCTTGGGATACCAAGTAGCAGAAAGCAGGCCTCCAGGAGCTTCAATGTCAGAAGTTTGTATGTACTGAATGAGGCAGAAAAACAGCTCGACAAAAGCCAGACACAGCATTCAGTCTAAGAGCAGTCCGTCTGTCTTAATCATGGCCCTCCATCTCACTAGTGCATTCCCCTATAAAGTTCTCTTCATTAGTGTTCTTTGTGAAAGCTTTATTTTGTGCAGTGAAGTTTTCAAATGTTGTTTCTGTTAACAACTCAAAATAAAGAAATGGACAAGTATTATAAATAGGTTAGCTACGGAGTCTACTGCCCTGAAAGCGCTGTGAGCCTTGCAATGGGTTGACAAGCACTCACCAGATACCAATACCATGCACATCATCAGCAACACAGAGTTCCAGTGTGGGCTTACTATTTATCAGTGTGATGCAGCCTGGGAGTGGTATTCCAAGATCACCACAATTAGAATAGGTAACGGGTGGGAGGGGTGAGGTACTGAACCAGGCACAAGAGGAAGTGGGAGGGGCATGCAGCAACATGGGAGGAGGTGAGAGGTGCTTAAAAATTCAAGCAGCTACAGTAACATGGCGGGAGGTATGAGGGACGGGACACTGCCCACAGTCCATTTAGCTAGATATATAAAAAACTGTATGGCAAAGACAGGAGTGACGCACCGTATGCAGATCTTTAAATTGAAATGATGGCAGAGACGGGTCCTGAATGGAACACTGGGACAGCAGACCACCTGTGGAGTGACTTGGCTCCGCCTTGTGTTTTTGAGGGTAGAAGAATAAAAATAATGTAGGTGCAGGCACAAAACTAAACCAGATCTGACGGCATCTGCTGATTTTTAACATAAATCACTATTGCATATGTTTTGCTTCATCATGCGCTTTGAGGTCTTTAAACTGGATTTCCAGGGCATGATTGCAAGTTGTACGACAAGGACAGTAGTGATGCACCATATGGATAGCTCGTGACTCGGCTCCACCCCATGTGTGTATGTGAGTGGAGTAAATACAAAATGTGGTTAGCCTAGCTCGTGACTCAGCTCTGCTCAGTGTGCTCGGAGATACAGATAGAAAAATAAATTGCATTGTGCTTGACTTTTCTTTTCATGGATTTACCTTAAGCGCGATAAGAAGTGTTTGTTGGCAAAGCATTTTAGTTTTAAAAATTGGGTTAATGATAGTGCCGTACTGTTGCAGGAACAAATTACTGCAAAGGAGCTTGGAGCGAGTGAAAGAAAAACAGAGTTCCATAAAAACAACACATAAAGACGATACAGCGTAAACATATGACGGTTAGGCACTGCTTCACTGGAGGATACAAATGCCAACAAGGCAGGACAAAGAAGAAGGATTAACCACGAGCGAGGAAGCCATTTTTAGGGCAAGAGAAGTGAGGAGTGAAAAAGGCAGTGGACGGGCTGTAAGCCCACAGAGTGAATACAGCATGGTTTGAGAGACAGTGCATGTGCTGCTAGGCTTGACCTAAAAAGGGAACAGGCATTCATAGGATTGTGCAGTAATGACTATAGTTCACTTACCAACACGTAGCAAAGGTAACTCAACCCAAGCACCACAGAGACGCAGTAATCAGTACATCGGATTTAACAAGCACACTAGAAAAAGGAGTATGCCATAGACAAGAGGGGCAGTGGGCGTGACCTCACACTGCACCAATCTCTGACAGCGCTTTAGGATCATATTAATATAAAAATACCCATATGCCGGAATGTAAATCAAAGTCAGTGTACTTTGAGAAAGGAGGGACTGAATCTTGATAGGCTTCCTCACAATGGTAAGTGAAATCAATCTCCTTAACTCTAGGCAAAAGAGAAACAAATCTGACATAGAATTAATTAGGGCTACTCAATAGGAGTGAGGGAAATTGTTTCAGTTACATAAATAGGAAATGTCAAAAGAAGCCATTACAGGTGCAACAAAGTAAAACATACATTATTATTACAAATGGAATAACTTATAGATTATAGGATCACTATATCTCCACTATTGAGACTTAGGAAGTTCTGTTACATGACTTGATGTATGTTTTACCTATAATATAAAAAATATACTCCAAGTATCGGCACTGTGGGGGAAGGAGTAATACAAAAAATCCAGGAGAGACATCAGGTGATGGTCAAGATGCCATTGAACCATTTGAAACATTGCATCATGAAAGTGGCTGGAGGCAAGGACAGATATATTTTCTCAACAATGCAGTCTCTCAGTACCATAACATTTTCGATGCAAAATGGCATCTATTCTGCACAATAATTAAAAAGCTGACCACCAAATAAATTAGGTATTGATGTTTTTTTCCAACAGGCATTCACGTGCAACGGGAGGGTAAAGACATTGTTGTCATGACTGTGGCCTACTGCCCACTTCTACGCCAGTTGGTACCCGCTCCCAGGGTCGTGGGGGAATGCCCTTTTGACACACTCAGCAGGACAACAGGCAGCTGTCATGAGTGGGAGCTGAAAAGATTCTGTATATGGTGTCACCAATCTACCTTACATCCTTTAAAAGCAGCACCTGAGCAGATACTGCTGTAACTCCTATTTCTGGCTAAATCTTGATTGGTTCATACTTTGGTCAAGGTCCACCTTGCAGCAATATCACAATATACAAGGCCATCTCATTCTCCTTCCTTTTGCCCGGAGAGATGGCAACACCAAATGCACCAATGATGACAAAACCCATGCTGCCTGTAATACCGTCAATGACAACACAAATGAAAACATCTGGCAATCAAGGTTTCAAGATAAAGGTCAATTTCAGTACGTCTGTACAAGTCCTTGCTAGGCATGATGTCTTCTGCAATCAATCTAATGCCTCTTGCACGATTGAAGATGAGACCACTTCAAGAAGAGTTGCAGAAGCAATGGATACAGAAGGAGGTACTGTGTTATGTTTATTATATATGCTTGGTAAGGAATTGAGGGAAGCTTCTAAGTTTCATGGAAGATGACAAGTATATGCTGGTTCTGAAGTTACCATGAGAAGAAAAGGCTCTTTAGATGGGGGGGAGGTGTTCTTCAGGGGAGGGATACCCACACTCAATAATCTGTGGTATATTTTTACAATCTCTACTTCGAGACAACTCATCAGTGAATCTAAGCCTTGGCAGCATCTTGGAAAGATATTGTCAGGAAACACCATGGTGCATTTATCTTGGAAGAATCTTTAACACAATAGAACGCTCATGAAGAGAGATAAGGTATTGCTTTTATCAAAATGCCATATCATGAATATATATGTAGTAATTACTGTTTTATATTCCTTGACCATAACACACTCAGTTCTCACCTGCAGAATCTGGTTATGGACCCGCTGTGCACTCTAAAAACTTTACATGCCTTGACAGCCTACAACAATTCAGCCACTTGACCTACTCGCAGCTAATTGACAGCCAAATCTTGCGAGAATCCAAGCTCTTGCAAGATCAGGAGGTGTCGGCAGCCATTTTAGGTACCAATAAAAGCCATACCATTTGGCTTCTTGATTCTTCCCATTGAGGATTCGAAGAAAGTTGACCTTACTGACAAAGACTGTGACTCAAAAAGGACACAGCACATCCGCCAGATGAGATAAGTACTTAATTTCATTACAAGACTTGGATTTGTCTTTGACAGTGGTTTGTTGTCCCAATCTTTAATGAAAAACGTTAAGAGTTTAAAGAAGCAAAGTGATTTTAGTCACACTACACGGATAGGTTAAAAAACCTAGAGACATTGAGAAAAGACTGAGCTGCAAAAACTTCTACTTTTATGATACTGTCCAGAACTATGGTGGGATAACTGTGTGAAGTGAGAATACACATAACTTTTTGAATTAACACACTATGAAGTTCTTTGAAAAAGAACAGATGCCTATTCATGTATGTATACTATTATCGAACCAACTTAGTGATAAGTTTGCACGACTAAATGGTTTGGTGAATGTCAAAGAGGTTGTCAAGTTAAAACTACAGTAACACTTGGTTCTCAGTTTTTGTATATTGTCCACAAGAAATGCAGCGTTTTCCCTTCTTTTTTCCACTGAAGAAATGCTGGCCATTTAAGGAAGGCTTCTAAGTATCTATTGCTTCGCCGGACAGGCAGATTTGGAGATAACTAGCACCAAAGAGAAACCTAAAGACGAGGATATGTTGATAGTTTGAACCATCGTCTCTCCCATGTAGGACTCTTGACTTTAGCTCTCAATTGCAGAATCCAAAGAAAGTGAAAAGGAGTAGATTCGACCCATGATTTTGAAACCTAATTGTTTTTTCTACAGAGAGACGTGCTTACTGTCTTGTATCTAACTTTATTATTTTAGTTTGTTATTTAGTTCTGACCTCCTACCCTTGGGTTCATCCTTCTGCCACTGCCTAATTTACAAAATGTATTGGCGGTTTTATGAGCAGGAGGGTCCATGCTGCTGCTGCAATCCACGATCAGAAGCTGAGGGCGTTCAAGAACAATGGCGTGACAGCTGTACTCAGAAACGCCTTTCAACGAATACGTTTGGCCTTAACGATGATATCTCATGGTCCGAAGTGCGATCTACACTAATGAGGAGTGAGATAGAACTTTGTCCCACCATCACATATTTGAGATAGGATGTCTTTACATGGTAGGAATTGATTGTAGCCCACAGGGATTGATTAGTACAGATGTAATGGGAGGGGCATGAGTAATGCCTCTTGACCACAGACATTTGTTAACACCTATAAGTCTCACCCCCTTGTTCTCCTGATACAGTCTCAGGACTCTGACTCACTTTCATCTGCCCTCACCAACTGATACATGTGGTAGTGCGTGGGTGTGGGTGAACGTCTTAGCACTGCAAGTCATATCATAAATATATAGGCCCATATTTATACTTTTTTAGCGCCACATTTGCGCCGCTTTTTGACACAAAAGCGGTGCGAACCTTTAAAATACAATTGTATTTTTTAAATTTGAGCCTCTTTTGCGTCAAAAAATGACGCAAATGTGGCGCCAAAAAAGTATAAATATGGGCCATAGTGTGGGTCACGCCCGTGTAACTTTGGGGCAATGTACTAAATCAACTTGGTAGCAATGGATGATAACTTATGAGGGTGTACACAGCTGACCAGGGTGCACACAGCGTTGTTTCCTCACAAACCACTCACATTCGTCTGATTTTCTTGCACTGGTTTTAATTTTTTGATTAATAAAACCCACCGATTGATGGCATGTGGAGGAAGGTGTGAATAGGTGATTGTTCCAGTACCTTTTGTCTCTCTCCAGCCATTCATACACAAGGGGGGGTCATATCCACACGCACACATATATATATATATATAAATAAATATACACTAGCCCCTGGATCTTAAGCCATAAGGCCCTCACATGGAGAGCAGAATATTGGACAGAAGAGTATTGCATAACTATTGTTTTTATACAATGAGATGAGCATATTCTAGATGTATTTTAATACCCTAGTTTCGAAACCATTCTAAGAAGGCTGCCATTTGCACTACGGACACGCTTTACCTTGTATGTCTTCTTGCACACTAGACAACTACAAGGTTGACTGCTTTGGTTATGGGGACAAGGACATTGTTAAGGTATTATGCCCCTGACCCCCCTGATGTACTTTTGATTTACAGTTAAGAAAGATGGAATTAACAGTTCCTCTGTACCATGGCGGCCCAATCGAGATACGGTCAAGGGATGATCCTTCCTTTATGTCGATACAAGGGCATATCCAGACGGCCTAGCAGCACCTGAAGGTAATTAGGAATTAGGTCGCCCTTTAAAAAGTGAAACACCTCCTCTGCTCAGTCTCTTTCCAGGAGAGCAGAGGAAGGTAGGTCATCCCTGTTCAAAGCACAACAGACCTGTAAGTACGGCCGAATAGGTCTTTGATGCCTGTTACTACTTAATTTTTTAGACATAATTTTTATTGTTATAGCTAGCAGCTGTGTGCTAGCCTCTGCCCTCGACCTATGGGACATTCCTCAATTATGCGCAGTGTAAGACTCACTCTTTCTGTTTACCTTCACTGGGGGCACCACTGCAGTGTGTTAGACTGAGATTCAGATATTCTATACTATTATGTACGATTGGCCATTTTGCTGTGTCTCATTATATGTGTTACCGTGGTGTGCCTGATAATGGAGTCACTTTAGTGTGCTACTTGGCGAGTGGTGGAAATACTCTCGACATCACTAGTCTGGCTTTCATAATTAAGGCTATGGCATGGAACAATGACATGACATGTACTTTTTAATCACTTATGACATTGTTTCGTAGTCAAGGATTTGGCTTGTAACAGTGGCATGACAGCACTATTTGAGTTTCCCATTAATTCATTTGTCTCTTATTTTTAATTCTTTCAAATCTTTTTCAGGCTGAACATTAACATATGTCTCAACTATATGACACAACAGGTATCACTATGTTAGGCAACTCCTTTTGTTCTGGACACTATTACATGCCCTGTTTGCAGAATATATGTGGTGAAGACCTTTCTGGTACCACCCCTATTACCTTAGAGTTTTCCATACGGGGGCCAATTACTTTTCGTAGTCCTGAAGAAGCCCTGTGGATCCTATTTTTGTGGACCGGCAGGCACAAAACATGTTGACCTGTATTCACTCTTAGTGTTAAGGTTACTTGAGCTCATAACTTCCCAAGGGTAGCCCTTACCATTTATATCAATGGTACTCACAAACTTTTTCTTGAGGGCCAAAAGTACGGTCTGGTTTGGGGCCGAGGGCTGCACAGATGGACCTGTGGATGGGGGTGGGGCTGAGGTGGGGCAGAGGTAGGGTGCAGGGCCAGGTTATTAGAGTAAAAAAATCACGCCTTTTCAAAACATTAGTGGACTATGCTGTATTTCAAAGTCAGATTTATATTGCAGCTCAACTGCAACCGCTACATGGGGTAGCTTTTCAAACAAAAGAGGTAGAAATGAATACCCATGGTTGAACGTTTAAAGGTATGAACACTAAAACACATTCTATTGCTATTTTGATAATGCATTTTTATTATCAGACACAATAGCAAACTCAATAGGAATTGCATGATCATTCTCATTAATTTGATATTCAACAGAGGCCCATTGTAGCAGAGGTTTAACCGGTTCCGAAAATTACATAAGTTAGTGACAGGACAAGTATACTCGCAACTTATTTTACATTTCATGTCTTCTATTAGTATCCTGTAATCTGGAACTATGTCGGAGTCAGCAAGCCTCAAGAGCTCATTCAGAAGTACGTCTGTAAGCTTATTTCTGAGTTCACTCTTCAACATCCCCAACTTTAGAATACAGTGCTCATTCCCAACATAATTAGTTGGAGTGGTCAGGCTGGGGTAAGATGTCAAGTATCCTAGTTAGATGGCTAAAAGGTAGCCCATTTGCCCACATCTAGTTATATCCGCCCACCCCAGAGGCTTTCCTACCTTATTAAAGGTTGGAACAAACATTTTTATACCACTCACAACCTTTTCTGTGGATCCTTTGGTGGTAGGCAGTTACTGGACAGTATTTACTGACAGCAAAATGTACCACTGTCGTGAAAAAAATACTATTTCATTCCGTTTGGATATCCATTTTTTAAACTGGCCTTCCAAAAATTGCAATAGCGAGCAGTCATGTCTCACTTCACTATGCAGCAAAATTACTAATACTTATTTCAGGAGGTACACAGGGTCTGGACTGGAGATTTGGGGTCGTCGAGCAAGCACAGACTAAATATGGCCTGTTTAGCTGCCTTTGGGCACATGTCAAACCTATCTAGAGAAGCACTGCTCTCTTGCCTTGGCAGATCAGCTTAACTGAGACTATACAAATCAGCATGAGTAGAGATGGTCCCCAGGTATATTTACAGCTTTTAGAAGTACTTTCCCATATAAAGGTTTCCAAGAAAAGAAAACGAAGGTCACAAAATCAGCTGTGGAAGAAAATTGTGCCAGAAAACTAAGCTAATACAGGACCACAGTATATTTTATGGGCGATAGCTAAGGAGTCAAGACAAGCATTTTCACTTTTTAAAATGTCCCATAAGTAGATTTGCCACCATTCCCAGATAAAAACACCAGACACTTGCTCACTTCTAGGAGTGATTTTTAAGGGGGAGGCACAGATAAAACCTACAATGGGCACACATTTTATATATCTTTTTTCATGGCAATATTTCAACAGTTGTATTCCTCATCCGCACACTTTCACATACAAGCACATTTGTATTTGGCACACTTGACCATTGCTCTCGTGCTCGCTCGGCAGAGAGAGGCCAATGATTGGATGAGTATGTATTGTTAACCCACGTATGACCCACTGACTGGTACAGTGAGAAATTCACTTTGCCTTAGGCCTAAACCGCATACTTCTCAATTGTGCCTTCTTATAAACACCTACCCACAACATGAACCCAAACTGATATGGAGGTTGCTCTTCTTAGAGCACACCCAGTACAGGAGTAACATAGTGCATGAAAATAGCAACAGAAATACAACACCCTGTAAAAAAGATAAAACACATGGAATGGAGGAAATAAAATGTGAAAAAAGAACAAGCCAATTTTTTATATTTTATTTTATTTGACTGCAGCTGGTAGTGATGGAGGCAGTGGGGGTCAAGGCAATTAGAGGTCCTATCCGACAAGGATGCACCACTCCCCAGGGCAGCACCACTAGTTTTAAGGTTGTGCAGGGGCTCAGACAAGGCAATTAAGTCACATTCATTATTGCCAGTAAGCATTTTGTATTACCAGCGTCTGACTGGGACAGGAAATAGGCCCAGGCACCAAAATAAAAATGACCCCTATTAGTGAATAAGAAAAGCTAAAAAAAAAGTGGTGCACGTTTCCAAATTAGGGCAGTTTTTAACTTGTAAAGACATGCTGTATAAGGTTTTCACAAGGTGTGTAAGACTACATGGATTTGAGCTTGATTTAGGCAATGTTTGTTTTAATGTGAAGAAAAACAATAAAAACAACTCAACAGGCCATAAACCAGGTCCACAAGTGACCAAAAAACAGTCCACCACGGATCTGAAAGAGTTTACTAAACATTCAATAAGGCCACACTAAACCATTTTTAAAAAAGAGGTCACCACTTACCTGCGAAGTCCTGCAGCTGTCTTTGGGTGGCGAGATGAGCAGGTTGGTGCGGGACAAGGAAGGCAGGCCCTCCCGATGCAAGGGAGAATCCTGCTGCTTCTGGCTCCAGATCACAAGACAAGAAGGGCAGGCCTGTTGGCGGCAATGAGAGGAGAAGAGCCTGGCAGGTGGCAAAGAAGGGAAACAAACTGCCCGGCAGGAAGCAAGGAGGAGATCAGGCTGGCCTGATCCACAGGAGGCTCCCTGTTGCTTTTTGCACTTCTTTTCATGGCCAGCACAGAGGGGAGGCTGGTGGTGTCAAGGGAGCAGCAGTGACATCCTTAATAAAGATGGACTGACAGGAAACACTGGGGCATGCACAGTGATGTTGTTATCGTGCATGCTCCAGGGGCTGTCTTTTGTATTTACAGAAAGCCTTGGCTGGCCTGGTGCACAGCAGCTGTGTTGTGCTTGCTAAAGTGGGCAACTATAAAGTCTGCAGCTGTCATGGCCAGTCTGGCGAGCCGCTGGCAGCCAGATGGCCGTCCCACAGATTTATATAGTTCTTTTAATTCTGCTGAGTGCCACAACAATAAATGACATTGGCATCTCTTAGATGGTTTTAATCATTCACCATTTTTTCCTCACTTACACTTACCGTTAGATACTTGATCCTGCATTACTAGAACACCCTCACACTTACCAGCTCCATCATACAGTGACCCATCAAGGGGCCCTTAGGACATTGCAGCGCCAGTCCTAAATGGAGCAGCCCAATGATGAAGCATGACATACATAGGGGATGTGTGAGGGCAACATGAATTAATAGATAGATGCCCGTTACTATCTTCAGTAATAGGAACAGTACCTCCTTTTGCATTAGATGTGTATTTGTGGAGCCTGGGTACTGGACCTTCATTGGCTCTGAGCCCCCCCTCTTTTGGTTTTACAAGTAAGTTACGCACCAGAGATAACCTGTGTTTACCCCCTGGTGGCTTGGCACAAAGCAGTCAGGCTTATCCCCTGAGGCAATGTGTAAAGCATTTGTGTAATATTCTCGTACCAGTGACATAATAAAAAGACAAAAGAGCAAAAGAGACTCCACAGAGGATTATATAAAAAGTATGCTTTTATTTCATATGTATATGTGTATATATATATATATATATATATATATATATATATTTTTTTATATTAATATATATATATATATAACCTAGTGGCGGTCGCCATTAGGTAGTAGGTAGGACCTAGTTTCTATAGAAAGAGCATTTTTTGTTTTGCCTATAACTTTGGTGCCACTTGACGAACCTTCACAAAATTTTCAAAACATATACTTTGCTACATTCAGCTTCTGTCTTGAAAGTTTTGGGGTGATCTGTCAAGTGGGGGCTGAGAAAAAGGGGAAGTCCCAAAACATGTTTTCCCCATGCATTTTTCCATTAGACCTTTAGACACACCTACAGTCCGAACCCCTGAACGGAATAATTCAAAGTTTGGCATGAAGCTAGATTCTGTTCCGAAGATCACACTTTTGTGATTTTGTGCGAATCTGTTCAATAGTTTTGGAGAAAATTAAGGCCAAAAAATATAGATATATCGGGATGTGGATTCTCCGCGAATCCAACTGTCCCTGTGCTGATATCTGATTGGCTCAGAACGCCTCAGCAAGAAAGTGTTTCACAGCCATCTTACGACTCGGCTTCAGCCGAGTCCCAGATAAAAAGACAAAAAAAGACAAAAAAAAGAAGGGCCAAGGTAGAGTCACCCTGACTCCTTAGGCTGGTGCTGGTGTCTCAGAGGGACCCCGCCAGGGCTAAAAAGCATTAAAAAAAAAAACATTGGAAAAAACGGCAGATACATCAGCAGATTTTTCCTATGTTTTTTAAAGAAAAAAACGTGGCCTCCCGTGCTTTTTAAAAATGTGTCTCTGAGTGGGCCAGTTCCGGGGGCATCATAAATAAGGGGGATGCCCAGGGCGTCTCTCCTTGTTCTTCAATAAGCCCCGGGGACCACCACCTCCCCGGGGCGAATGTCCAAATAAGGGCAGGGGCCGCAGCACCCCACGACCCAGGCCCACCACCAACTGAGGCACAAATGTTTTTAAGTTAGTGGAGGAGGCCTGATGGCCTCCCCCACAGACCCAGGGACCACCACTTCCCCAGGGCTATACATTTAATTAATGCGGGTACCACCCCCCGGGGCTACACTTTATTTGGAGCAGGGGGCACACAACCCTCCGTGCCCCAGGGACCACAACCCCACCGAGGCCAATGACTAAAAAAATAAAGGAGGTCCCCCAAACCCCAAGGTCCACCTCCCCACAGGGCTATGTTATCATTGGAGGGGGGACTCCCACTGCCCCTGGGACCACCACCCTGGGCAAATCTTCAAAAAAGAAAGGGGATCCCTATGGGACCCCCGCACCCTGGGGGCCCACCATCTCCCCGGATCAATGTCCACATTGGAGGGCCCCCTCTTAGAGCCCTGATGGCCCTGGGGAGCGCCACCTCCCATGGCCGGCTCCAGCTATCATAGCTGTTTGCTGTGGATTGGCTACAGCCAAGCCACAGCAAACACTCTGATGTCTGACAGTGGGACCTTTTAAAGCAGGTCCCGCTGTCAAACAGCAGGGCTTTCATCTCTGTCCCCTGCACGCGTGCAGAGGACAGAGATGAAATGCTTCAGCAACCACGGAGCTGCTGTCAAGGCAGCTCCGTGCTTGCTGAAGCAATGGCACTGCAGGGAAAGCCTTAAGGCTTCCCCTGCAGTGCCAGGTACCCCGTAAAGGGCATTTCATTAAAAATAAAGATTTTATATAAATAAATAAATAAGGAAGGACCAGGGCCCAGAAAGCCCAGAAAAGGGCTAAAATAAAAAACAATAAAAAAAAATAAAAAAACGTAGCTCAGTGTGAAGGTCGCAGACCTTCACATTGAGCTTTGGGGGTTTGAGTCCAGCTGGACTAATTACCATTTTTCATTTTAAAATAAAAAAATATTATATTTTTTCAAATAAAATATACGTTTTTTACTTTAATTTGTATAGAAATATCTCATTCTAAGTATATCAGACATCAAAGCCTAAATAACTCTTTCTCTCTCCCTATCACTTTGTTTCTCTCTCTGTTTGTCCCTCTTTCAATCAATTCTCGCACACCCACTCAGACACTTACGCACTCACTTGCAACCCCCATCAGACCCTCATGCACCCTCTCAGACGCTCTCAAATAGTTACACAGCCACTCACACACTCACTCGGACTGTCACACACCTACTCACAGACCCACCAACACCCTGATGCGCCCCCTCACAGACCCGCACACACACACTTCCTCACCCACTAAAACACTGATGTATGCACTCTTACGCCCAGACAATCTGACAGCCTCTCTCACCCCCAGATTTGCCCTTGCACACCTATTCTCACACCCAGTGAGGCCGCGGACAACTCCTGACATGCACTGCCAAAAGGCAATGCACAGCATGTGGTTGGGTGGTTAGGGAGGTTGGCCGCAGGGTCTGGCTGCAGGCCAGGTCTTGCGGGCAAAACATAATTCATAAGTACTGTGCATAATATGTAATTACTAAAATGTTACTTGCTATCCTGACATTGTGAGCATCAAAAACAATACACACTATTTGTTCAGGACATGAAATGCAACAGTAGCACCAATGAATCACCACATTTTGCAAAACAGGCATGGGTCTTAACACATTCCCCACAAGGCCTGAGGGTGCAGCACACCGGCACTCATATTAGGTGTGCTACAGTAATGAGAGAGCCTACTGCAATTATTGCAAAAACATAAGGCTCAGGGACTCCTGTGCACCTACTAGGCAATACACTGTAATTTCTCTAATGCGGGGCTCTGGCACCCACAAGGCTTTGATGTGGGCCTCTGTTGAGGCAGTAAGATACCACCCAAGAATAAAATGTCCCTAGGTATGGTATCCAGAATCCACGGTAAAGACACCTATGCAATCCATGAGAGACCTTGCTGGGTCCCTTGCTCAGGGTGCCTTGACAAATGCACCGGGCCACTGCCGAACTTTCAGGGACGCGGCCACACTCTCTGGTGAGTCTTAAGCTCTCTGCTTCAGGGCAGACTAAGAACAGGGCCAAAGTCACCTTATTCAGCCTCGTCCTGTGAGGGCAGGCTCTGTGACAGGGACGTCTGCCGGTGTCTCTCGCTGTGCTGGGTGCAGTATCCTGTGGAATGCGGCTTGGTGGCTCAGTGTGCCAGGTAGGGCCATGCCAAAGTTGGAGCTGCCCTCTGCCTCTCCCAGTGCTCAGGGGCTCCTGTTAGAGTAGTGGCGGCAATGGCAGACCAGAGCTTCTTGGAAGGCACCTATTGTACACTGGTATCTCACAGAGCACAACACGTACTGAAAAGCAGCAAAATGCGCATGTCCTGGAGAAGAGTAGTATGAGCACTCTCCCGGAGCTAGTTGTAGAAGGTGAGATTAGGACAGTGTAAACCACTCACTGTGTGCTTGACTTGAAAGGCCAGGGGCTGATAACCACACGCCCACCATGCACTGATGAAAAGAGGAAGTAAAAAGGCAATGCCCAACATGAGCTGTTAAAGGGGACTGCGAGGGCTGGACTCACGATCTCAAGACCACTTTTGGGGCAGCCCAGTCAAAGGAGAACAGCTGGGCGCACCAAAGGGCAGGCAGGCCAGCGCATGAGGGCAACAATGGCAGTTCTTCCTGGCAGTCCAAAAGTGCCTGGTGACCCACAGTCAAGAAGCAGCTGGCAGCAGGGCAACAAGCAGAAAAGCAATCCAGCAAGTCCCTTAGGTCACTCAGCCAGTTGCAGGGCAAGAGCAGAAAAGCAGTCTAGATGAGTCCTTTATGCAGCACAGCATTCCTTCTGCCAGCGGTTCAGTCCCAGTTCCAAAGGTGCTCTAAAAAACACAGGATCAGATCTCCTGTACTTATACTCAAAAATGTATTTGATCTAAGGAGGAACTTCAAAAGAAACCTTAGAAGTACAACACAAACCCCTTTCAACCCAGCCCTGGTTCCAGACATCAGTAGGGAGTAAATCAGCCCTTTGTGTGAGGGCAGGATACAACCTATTGTCATGAAAGTTGTGAATGATCTCTCCCTCTCCAAGCCTAGGAAGACTGTCAATATGCAGACCGATGCAGATGCCTCTTCTGTCACACCCAGCCCCTCCTGTGTTGTGGCTGTCTGGAAAGTATGCACAAAGTGTAACTGCCTCTCTGCCCTAGACGTGGTTTGGACTCAGACTGCAAAGCACATAGAGTTCTAAGCACAGAGAAATGCTCACTTTCTAAAAGTGGCATTTCTAAAATAGTAATGCAACATCCAACTACACCAATAAGCATGATTTGCAGCTACCATTCAAAACATACAAGACATTGCCCACACTACTCCATTCAGATCAGAAATTACCACTTAAAAATATATAAGCTTGTTACCAATGCTAACCTATGAGAGAAGCCGGCACTCACAGTAGTGAAAAAAAACATAGGCTGTTTGTCACTACTAGGACATGCAAAACATAAAACTATGGGCCAGATGTAGCAAAGGGTTTTACCCATTCTGTGTCTATGCGAAAATGTGTTCGTACATATGGCCCTATATGTCCTACCTTTTACAGACACAGCACAATGGCCATAGGGCTACCTACGGCCTCCGGATGATTTAGGTGTACTAAAAGGGGAGTTTAGGCCTTGGCAAGTAGTTTGAAATGCGAAGTCAACGTGACAGTAAACTGTGCACGCAGGCTCTGCAGTGGCAGACCTGAGACAGGTTTGAAAGGCTACTTCAGTGCATGGTGCAATCAGTACTGTAGGCCCAAAGGTAGCATTTAATTTACAGGCCCTGTGTATATTGTATACCATTTTACAAGGGACTTACATGTAAATAAAATATGCCAAACAGGTGTAAGCCAATCACACCAAGATTTAGGGGAGAGAGCACATGCACTTTAGTACTGATTAGCAGTGGTAAAATGGCCAGAGTCCTAAAACTAACAAAAAGGTCAGAACTAAAGGAGGAGGAAGGCAAACAGTTTGGGGATAACCCTGCAGAAAGGGCAATTTCCAACATTTATATTAATGATCAAGGTCTTATTCTGCCTTCCACTAACTGGAAGGTCTGGAAGACTATGATTCATAGGAACCTAATACTCTTAGGTGCCCAAAAGAGGAGACAGCATAGAATCCATGAGAAGAGATTAACCTGGAAACTGGAAGTTAGAGGCTCAACAACAGCAGTACAATACTAGATCCTTGTTGCATCAGAGGCCATTTGAAAATTCCAAGGCAAATAGGGAGGACCTGTTCAGACTTTGGCAAACTTTCTATGAAAAGTGAAACAGGGCAGAGAAGGTGCAGGCCAAATGACTCAAGGTGAACGTCAATAGGAGATGTGTAGGAAAGAATATGCATTAGGTGCAGGGAAGTAAAACTGGACATTTTAGAGCTCTCTACGAACACTTATAGAACAATAGGGACCAAAAAGCAGGGAGATACAAAATATACAAAGAGTATGTCCCAATCCCTACAAAAACTGTGGTGCAAAGGGAAAGCTCATTGGTTCTGTTGATATGCAGGAGGTAAAGTTAGCATTCAGAGAAATGAAACCCAATAAAGCACCAAGGCCAGACACTGATACCATTAGCTTCTATGAATAATTTATCAATTTTCTGCTAACCCCGTAAAGTAAACCTATTTAACACTTTCAGTGAGCATGTTGGGAGTCACACAGTCAGAGATGGAGCTAACCGTAATCCCCAGATCTGGGAAGGGCCCATTATACTGTGCATCACAACCCCTAATTGTGCAGATGAAAACAGACATAAACATTTTTACAAATATTCAGGCAAACAAGCTAAATAGGGTACTTTTTCTATTGACAGGGGTGGACCAAATGCTGGATGATTGACAATGATATAAGTGAAAATGATCTGCTTAAGAGAGAAAATCCAGCACAAGCGTCTTTCTACTATACTTCAAGCATTGGACATAGAGGCGGTGCTAGACCGGGATGGTCTGACCTTTATGGATAAACTGTTTTTTGCATAAACACATTTCCCATTGCGAGGAGTGGTCGTTTTCATGACAAAACACTCTTTGTTTTACACTACCAGATTTCACTTTTTAGCATCTCCATGTTTTGTACATGAACAGCAGTTTGTCATTCCCACCAAGCACTCATGTGCACTACTGTCATAAAGACAAATTCTGACTTTTTTGCTTATTTATAATCATCGCCAAATACCAGGGATGCCATTCAAAGACAGACTCAACTGTGATCTGGATAGCCACAGTTATGTCACAAACACCCACAATATGACAACAGTAAGCACCGTTATTCTGGGGAAATTCAGAATGCTCGCCTTCATGTGTCAAGAATGGTACACTGTTATACAGGGAAAGTAAATAAATGTCCACACTATGTCAAGCATATCCCACCATCAATCCAGGTGCAGCCAAAATGTTGTCATGAGTGCCCAAAACACTTCAATTATGGGTCGGTAGTTGTAGGAGGCTGGCCTGGCTTGAAGTGGGTACCAGAGGTACTTACACCTTGTGCCAGGTCCCGTTATCCCTTATTAGTGTAGAAGAGGTGTTTCTAGCAGCTTAGGCTGATAGAAGGTAGCTATGTCAAAGCAGCTTAGGCTGAACTAGGAGACATGTAAAGCTCCTACTATACCACTGGTGTCATATGCACAATATCATAAGAAAACACAATACACAGAATTACTAAAAATAAAGGTACTTTATTTTTATGACAATATGCCAAAAGTATCTCAGTGAGTACCCTCAGTATGAGGATAAGATATATACACAAGATATATGTACACAAACCAAAATTAGGTAAGTAATAGCAAGAAAAGTAATGCAAGCAGTGTAGAATTACAGTAGATTGCAATAGGAGCACATAGGTATAGGGGCAACCCAAACCATATACTCCAAAAGTGGAATGCGAATCACAAATGGACCCCAAACCTATGTGAGCTTGTAGAGGGTCGCAGGGACTGTAAGAAAACAGCGAGGGTTAGAAAAATAGCCCACCCCAAAACCCTGAAAGGTAGGTGTAAAGTGCACCTACTACCCCCAGAGAGCACAGAAGTCGTGATAGGGGGATTCTGCAAGGAGAACAAACACCAGCAATGCAACAACAGTGGATTTCCGGACCTGAGTACCTGTAAGACAAGGGGACCAAGTCCAAGAGTTGCGACAGTGTGGAGAGTGGGCAGGAGCCCAAGAAATGCCAGCTGAGGGTGCAAGGAAGCTGCCACCTGTTGGAAGAAGCTTGGTGTACTGCAAGAACGAAGAGGACTAGGAACTTCCCCTTTAGAGGATGGATGTCCCACGTCGTGAAGAAGCTTGCAGAGGTGTTCCCACGCAGAAAGACCACAAACAAGCCTTGCTAGCTGCAAGGGTTGCGGTTAGGGTTTTTGGATGCTGCTGTGGCCCAGGAGGGACCAGGATGTCGCCACTTGGATGAGGAGATAGAGGGGGTGCCCAGCAAGTCAGGGAGCCCTCACAGAAGCAGGCAGCACCCGCAGAAGTACCTGAACAGGCACTTAGAAGAAAAGTGAACCGGAGTCCACCCAAAGTCACAAAAGGGAGTACCACGACGCAGGAGGACAACTCAGAAGGTTGTGCACTGCAGGTTAGAGTGTCGGAGACCCAGGCTTGGCTGTGCATGAAGGAAATCTTGAAAGAGTGCACAGGAGCCGGAGCAGCTGCAAATCACACAGTACCCAGCAATTCAGTCTAGTGTGGGGAGGCAAGGACTTACCTCCACCAAACTTGGACTGAAGAGTCACTGGACTGTGGGAGTCACTTGAACAGAGTTGCTGAGTTCCAGGGACCACGCTTGTCATGCTGAGAGGGGACCCAGAGGACTGGTGATGCAGTCTTTTGTTGCCTGCGGTTGCAGGGGGAAGATTCCGTCGACCTACAGGAGATTTCTTCAGAGCTCCTGGTGCAGAAAGGAGGCAGGCTACCCCCAGAGCATGCACCAGCTGGAAACAGTTGAGAAAGCCGGCAGGATGAAGCGATACAAGGTTGCTAGTAGTCGTCTTGCTACTTTGTTGCGGTTTTGCAGGCGTCCTGAGCAGTCAGCGGTTGATCCTTTGGCAGAAGGTGAAGAGGGAGATGCAGCGGAACTCTGGTGAGCTCTTGCATTCGTTATCTGATGAGATCCCCAAAGCAGAGACCCTAAATAGCCAGAAAAGGAGGTTTGGCTACCTAGGAAGGAGGATTGGCTACCAAGAGAGGTAAGAGCCTATCAGAAGGAGCCTCTGACGTCACCTGCTGGCACTGGCCACTCAGAGCAGTCCAGTGTGCCACAGACACCTCTGTTTCCAAGATGGCAGAGGTCTGGGACACACTGGAGGAGCTCTGGGCACCTCCCCTGGGAGGTGCAGGTCAGGGGAGTGGTCACTCCCCTTTCCTTTGTCCAGTTTCGCGCCAGAGCAGGGCTGGGGGATCCCTGAACCGGTGTAGACTGGCTTATGCAGAGATGGGAACCATCTGTGCCCATCAAAGCATTTCCAGAGGCTGGGGGAGGCTACTCCTCCCCAGCCTTCACACCTATTTCCAAAGGGAGAGGGTGTTACACCCTCTCTCAGAGGAAGTCCTTTGTTCTGCCTTCCTGGGCCAGGGCTGCTTGGACCCCAGGAGGGCAGAAACCTGTCTGAGGGGTTGGCAGCAGCAGCAGCTGCAGTGGAGACCCCGGAAAGGCAGTTTGGCAGTACCCAGGTTCTGTGCTAGAGACCCGTGGGATCATGGAATTGTCCAACCGGACAATTCCATGATCTTAGACATGTTATATGGCCATGTTCGGAGTTACCATTGTGACGCTGTACCTATGTACAGTGCACGCGTGCAATGGTGTCCCCGCACTCACAAAGTCCGGGGAATTTGCCCTGAACGATGTGGGGGCACCTTGGCTAGTGCCAGGGTGCCCACACACTAAGTAACTTTGCACCCAACCTTCACCAGGTGAAGGTTAGACATATAGGTGACTTATAAGTTACTTAAGTGCAGTAGTAAATGGCTGTGAAATAACGTGGACGTTATTTCACTCAGGCTGCACTGGCAGGCCTGTGTAAGAATTGTCAGAGCTCACTATGAGTGGCAAAAGAAATGCTGCAGCCCATAGGGATCTCCTGGAACCCCAATACCCTTGGTACCTCAGTACCATATACTAGGGAACTATATGGAAGTACCAGTATGCCAATGTGAATTGGTAAATTTCGTCACTAGCCTGTTAGTGACAAATTTGGAAAGCAGAGAGAGCATAACCACTGAGGTTCTGGTTAGCAGAGCCTCAGTGAGACAGTTAGGCATCACACAGGGAACACATACAGGGCACATACTTATGAGCACTGGGGCCCTGCCTGGCAGGGTCCCAGTGACACATAGACTAAAACAACATATATATAGTGAAATATGGGGGTAACATGCCAGGCAAGATGGTACTTTCCTACAGTAGTACACCAGGAACTATTGTCAAGGATGCCTGTAATAGAGTGAGGACTGGTTACTTTTACGTCGAAGATAGCCAGAATGGTGTCACGAATGTCCCAGTACGTCATTGCCTCTGTAATGCTAGGGATAGCTAAAATGGTGACACACATACCCCAATACAGTAGGGATAGGGCACTGTTAAGCCAGGAATAACCTGAATGTGGTCTGGAATAGCCAAAATATTGTCAATAAGGACCACAACATATAAAGTGTAGCAAGATAAATGTGCTCGGAATAGCCAAGCACTTGCCACGAATGACTTTAACATTTCAGTTTGGGGTGCTCCTACACCAGAGGTAGCCTAATGTTGTTGAGGAAGCCCACACCACTTCAGGTGTGTGCCCATTTTAAAAAAAAATGCTGTCAGGGATGCCCACAACATGTCAATAATGGGCAACTATTATGTCTTTGATAGCCAGAATGTTTTCAAGTATGTCCATGGTATGTAAAGGAAATTACACTACAGTGCCAAGGATATCCAAAATGTTCTCGAGAATGCCAAGATATCACTATTATGTGAGGGAAAGCAAAACAGTGATCAGAATGAGCTACTATTATGTCAAGAATAGTCCGAATGTTGTGTGCAATTTCCCGAGTATATCAAGAATATCGCACGATCGGGCCGAGGAGAGACAAAATGTTCTAATGAATGCCCACATATCACTATTATGTGAGCGAAAGAAAAATGGTTGTCAAGAATGTTCTCAACATGTAAATTATAGACTCCAAGGGGCATATTTATACTCCTTTTGCGCCAAATTTGCGTCGTTTTTTTCTACGCAAATTCGGCGCAAAACTAACGCCATATTTATACTTTGGCGTTAGACGCGTCTAGCGCCAAAGTATGAGGAAAGAGCGTCATTTTTTTGCATGAACGCCTTCCTTGCGTTAATGAGATGCAAGGTAGGCGTTCCCGTCCAAAAAAATGACTGCGACACAAATGCGTCGTATTTATACTCCCGGGAAAAAATGACGCCCGGGAGTGGGCGGGTCAAAAAAACCCGCATTTGCGCCTCTTTTTAACGCCTGGGTCAGGGCAGGCGTTAAGGGACCTGTGGGCTCCAAATGAGCCCACAGCTGCCCTCCCATGCCCCCAGGGACCCCCCCCTGCCACCCTTGCCCACCCCAGGAGGACACCCAAGGATGGAGGGACCCATCCCAGGGACATTCAGGTAAGTTCAGGTAAGTATAATTTTTTATTTTTTATTTTTTGGCATAGGGGGGCCTGATTTGTGCCCCCCTACATGCCTCAATGACCATGCCCAGGGGACATAAGTCCCCTGGGCATGGCCATTGGGCAAGGGGGCATGACTCCTGTCTTTACTAAGACAGGAGTCATGTAAATGGTGTCTGGGCTTCGTTAAAAATGGCGCAAATCGGGTGGAGGCGATTTTTTTGCGTCAACCTGACTTGCACCATTTTAAGACGCCCTAACGCCATTTTCCCCAACGCCGGCGCTGCCTGGTGTATTGTTTTTTTTCCACGCACACCAGGCAGCGCCGGTCTGCTAGCGCCGGCTAACGCCATTCAATAAATACGGCGCCCGCATGGCGCTTCAGAATGGCGTTAGCCGGCGCTAAACTTTTTGACGCTAAACTGCGTTAGCGCAGTTTAGCGTCAAAAAGTATAAATACGGGCCCTAGTATTGACAAATTTGTTGTCAACAACATGTCACATATAGGACACCTTTTTGCCAGGGATAGCAGTATTCTACTGTGAAATGCCCACAACAAGTCAAGTATGGCCCACAGGTCTGCCTGTCATAGTCACAATGCTGTCAAGAACGTCCCCATTATCTTATGCCAGGAGTTGCCAAAACCTTGTCAGTAATGCCCCAAAATGTTCAGGGAAGGCCTCTACTACACCAGTTGTAAGTGTCAGGGTCACAAAATTAAATTCAATGACTTTCATCTACCCAGAGACAAGTTCCCCGCACCCCAACCAAGGGCATTCATGTATACTCGCACAAAAGAACACCCAGACTCTTCTTACACATGGATACACATACACCTATTCATATATGTGCACACATTCAGAAATGCAATCATGCACCCAAAATTTTCATTTCCTGTTTTTTGGCCCCTACCCTACCTCACTGCATATCTGTGGCAGTGAAAACAGCCGGCAACTCCATTATCCTCCCTTCAAGGATCATGTTGCCGTACGGTACAGGAACGCGAGTCGAGGGGGCCACACGGCCTGCTTCAGCAAGACTTGTGGTGACAGACCTCCTAGGGCTTAGGAGGACAGCCCCCTGCCCCCTTAGTACTCAGGAGGTTTAGCACCTGCATAAAGAGCAGTAAGGCTCCGTGGAGAGTCTGGTGGGTAACAGGTTCAGTGCAGACAGGAACTTGACAGTAGGGGACAAAGAGGCAGGCATCATTGAGGGTTATGACGAGTGCAGGCATAAAAGTCGGCTTTGCACTGTCCATCCCAGACCCTGTCTCCGTCACAGACTGGCTGGCTGTCCGCTGGGCCAGCAAATGAAAGGATTAGGTGGGGACAAGGAGACCACGCTCTGCTCATGTCAGGGTTATTGGTGAGCTGAATGCTCTTCGTAGGCACTATAAAAACCGCTTCTGTTGTTAGCATATGCTTGATCGCGCCACTGCGTATCAGACACAAACTGCACATGAATATTGGGGTGAAACTTAAGTGACCCACAATGGAGCATGTTAATTATATTCCTACACTTATCTGTTGCACTTCTACTGTCAAAATGACAATAGGAACGTAATGATCAGGCTCCTTCTTGACCTTCCTGCTGAACTAGTGTTTCACTGCCACACCTTTTCCTGATCATCTCTATTTTTCTTTGCTTAACTATCTTTTTTTGTTCTTATTTATTGGCCTCTAGACCCAAGACATTCTTCCAAAAAGGTACTGAGGGGAATTTTTAGCTCCATTGTTAATTAAATTCTCTAACTTCTCATCACAATCTCAATTCTTTTACTTCTCATCATAATCTCAATTCTATCTTGACCCAGTTGACGCCCTATTCTTCCTTCTATTTCTCTGCTATCTTGTTATACTGAAGAATTACGTGAGGTGAAGTGCAATTGCAAATTAATGGAATGGGCTTGGAGACAATTGTATGAAGAGAATTCTAGGCATAGATACAAAGGAGTTATAAAGAAATACTGCCACAAAGCTCATACTCGACCTCCCATGCAGCACCCACATCACATCTCACCTCAGGGAGCTTTGTTGGCTCCCCATTGACAAGAAGAGCTAATTCAAACTTCTCACACATAGAAAACCGTGCACAACACAGGGCCAGAATACCTGAACAGCTGCATACACTTTCACCAACCCACCAGACACCTACGTTCCACCTCACTCTCACTCACAAACATTTCCCGCATCTGAAAAAAGCAAAACTGGAGGGTGTTTATTTTCCTACATCACATCCAAGGCATGAAACAACTTCTCTCACCACATCAAAGCCTCCTCCTCCTCACATTTTGAGTTCTGCAAGAAGCTAAAGACCTGGCTATTCATTTAAGCACCTTGGGGACTCACACTTACACATACGCCCAATCGCCTGGATACCCTCTCGTGATTTGTGTGCTATACAAATCAATATAACATAACATAACAAATATCAGGTTCTCTTTTGAGAGACTAAACATAATTACCTAGCCCAAAGAATTAGTACATCCTCAAATACTTCTAAATCTGTCTTTTCAAACGTTGAGGATCATCCTACATCCACAGCATGCACCAACCGTTTCCCTCCTTTCTTAGACCATGGCTTCCTTTTTCCAGAAAAAATCTTTAAAAATTGTGACTCCTTTCCTTCCCAGCCCACTACTGATTCTCTGTTCATGCTCAGTGGCACTTTAGAACCCTTTTAAACTGGAATCTTTCACATCTCTCTAACTTCAGGAGGCCCTTGTCTTGATACATAGCATCAGATCTGCTTCTCCTCTTGATCCTTCTCCAACCTGTCTTTTCTCCTTGGCGAGGAGCTCTTTGGTCCTGTTTTAAAGGATCTTTCAATCTTTATATAAGGAATTGCTTTGTTCACTCTGCCTGGAAACATGTATAGGTCACCACCCTCCTGAAGAAACCTTTCTCCAATACTCACAACAATCTTAGAAACTATAGACCGATCTCTTTTATACCCCATCCTGCTAAACATGTCGGAGAAGACTGTAAACAAGCAACTTTCCCTGTTCCTAGAAGTTAATGGGCTGCTTGAACCCACTCAGTTAAGTTGTCACCCTGGTCATAGCACTGAAACGGACCTCTGGCAGTGACTAACGATATAAAGATGCACCTTGATAGTGGACTTCCTTCTGCACTGGTCCTTGTGGTCCTGGTTGCTGCCTTTGACCTAGTTTCTCACTTTACACTAATCACTAGCCTTTTTGATATGGGCATTTGTAAGAGAGACCTGAAGTGGCTTGGTTCTTTTCTGAAACAGAACCAAAACAATAGTATCATTCAGACACCTTGGGTGTCACCTGTGGGTACCCCAGGGCTCATCGCTGAGCCATACATTGTTTAGTGTCTACATCAAACCTCTGATTTTCATCTTTCGGTATGGGCATAATGTCCTATGTAGACAATACCCAAATCTACATCTCTATTTCAGAGGAGCATCTACAACAGAAACTTCTTTTTGACAAAGCATGCAAGCAATTGCTATCTGGATTTCTTCAAAACAGTCTATCAACAGGAGTTGTTTCTGGTGATTGTTTTTTGGCCAGCAAACTCGGGAATGTGATGCGTTTTAAACCCAGGACCACAGAGAACATCCCAATCTTTAAAGAAACATCTTGAAACTTGGCTTTTTGTAATCTGTGAGCTTCTCTTTTGCCTTTCTAATTTCAGACTCTAGCACAAGAGTGTCCTCTGGGGTAGACACACCCTTTAGAAATGCCTTACATAAACATAGGTATGTGGATTTGTGATAGATTTGAAAAATTAATATCACAACTAAAAAATGTTATGTTATATTTTTGCAGTACTTCCCATTTAAAAATACTGTCTTCCAGTGTTTTCATTTTTAGGTTAAATCCTACTAGACAGCGCAGCTTTTGGTTTGCTGAAGACATCTTGGGAACATTCAGAAAGCTTCCCTGGGAATGAATTCTGCCCATTGCTTACCATTGGATTTGCGGTCTCTAACTCATATTTCTGTGCTTTCTATTTGCTGGCTCTATTTGATGTAGGCTGTCCGGCTTGAGTTCATTTCTGCCCTTACTGTATCCTTCTGCGATCTCACTTTCTGAAAATATGCCTTTAAATCTTGTTCTTAACTAGTCACATTTGCTGTGCATTAAAATACAGAGATCAAATGTCAGCCCCCTTCGTCTGAGGGAGCTTGGTGTTTACTTTTCTTTCTGTGACTTCAAAGTTAGAGCAGTTATAGGAAAGCAATAGGAATGCAGATTACTCTCCTCTTGGAGCCCGTTCGTGCCCCTCCTTTGCTCCAGCTTACAATGCTGTAACATAACCCTTAAAACAGGCCTCCAGGAAAGAGGTGCACACACTTTCCGTAGCAACAAGTATTCCTGTCAAGGCTCTTTTCCCAAAGTATTGTTGGCTTTTGATTAATGTGACCCCCTGGTGAATGTCTTATGATCTTTCTGTTTACAGTTAGTGAGTGGGAGTTCCCTTTTCATAATAACATGCAGTGGCAAGCTAAAAGGTGTAGCCTACACAAATACACTTAATGAGCAATAGCCTCAGTATGTGCAAGGTGCAGTAGTACACAGATTACTGCTTTCAAGAAGACTACAAACAGGAGCCCGGACAAAACTACATTATTTACACTAAAGCCTTAAAAAACCTGCCTATATCAAAACATAATTTTTGTACTATTTGGTGGATGCATGTGTTGTCAGCAATGAATAAAGAGAACATGTTCCACTGAAACAACAACAGCTTACCACCAGGGATGGTTTTAGCACTGCAAACGCCTGGTGTGACAGTCTATGCCACTTCACTTTACACTTCCCTACTCTGCTCTGCACCACTCTACTCTATGCAAGTGCACTCTACCCCACTCTACTATGCACCACTACACTCTTTGCCACTGCACTATACACCAGTCGAGCCTAGGCCACTCTACTCTACTCTGCACCATTTCATTCTACACCAATCTACTCTATGCCACTCTACTCTACAACACTGCACTCTGTGTCACCACACTCTATTCCAGTGCACTCTATGTAACCAGTCTACACCACTGCACCCTATCCTGCACCATTCCACTCTACCCTGCATGACTCGACTCTATGCCACTTCAGTCTAGTCTGAAACAATCTACTCTACCTCACTGAACTCTATGCCACTGTGTGCCACTCCACTTTATGCCACTCCACTCTACTCTGCACCGTCACTTGCACAACTGCGTTTTATGCCACTAATCTATGCTACTACATGCACTAGTCCACTCTCCCCTTCACTCTACTCAGAAACAATCTACTCTACGCTACTTCACTCTATGTCACACTACTCCATTCTGTGCCACTCTGTGCCACTGCACTCTACACTGTTCCACTCTACTCTGCACCACTCTACTCTGTGCCACTGTCCTCTATGCCACTCTTCTCTAAACCACAGCAGTCTATGTCAATGCACTCAACACCACTTCACTCAAAACCAATGCACTTTACGTCACTGCATGCTACCCCACTCTATTCTACTCTCTGCTACTCTACTCTGTGCCTCTCTACTCTGTGCCACTCTTCCCATTACCACTGCACTCTATGCCTCTCTACTCTGTAAGACTGCACTCTCTGCCACTGAACTCAACGCCATTCTACTCTGTACCACTGGACTCTAGGCTACTGTAAGTTACACCACTCTACACCATTGCACTTTATGTCACTGCACTCTATGCCACTCTGTTATACTCTGTACCAGTGTACTTTACGCCACTTTACTTGGTGCACTCTATGACACTCTACTCTGCATGACTGCACGCTGTGCCACTGAATTCAACACCACTCTACTCTGCACAACTGCACTCATTGTGCTCTACGTCACTGCTCTCCACATCACTCTATTCTAGTCTGCACCACTATATTCTATGCCACTGCTCACTGTTCCACTCCTCTCTGCACCACTCTACTCTATGCCACTGCACTATACTCTGCACCACTCAACTCTATGCCACTCTACTCTGTACCACTCTACTCTGAACCACTCTACTCTATGCCACTGCACTCTACTCTGCACCACTCAAATCTACACCACTCTACTGCACTCTACTCTGTGCTATTGCACTCCACAACAATCTGTAAGACTGCATTCTCCACCACTGAACTCAACACAACTTTACTCTTCACCACTACACCATTGCACTCTACACCACTGTGCTCTATGCCAATCAATTATTCTCTGCACCCTCTATGCTACTCAACTCTACACCACTCTACTGTACTCTACGCCTTTACACTCTGCATCACTACATGGCACTCTAGTCTACTCTGCACCACTGCACTCTATGCCACTCTACTCTTCACCTCTACACTCTACACCACTCTACTCTACACCTCTGCACTCTACTCTGCACCACTCCTCTACCCTGAACCACTCCACTCTATGCCACTTGACTCTACTCCGAGACAATCTAATCTACACCATTGCACTGTATGCTACTGCACTCTACTCTGTACCACCCTATTCTACGCCACTGCTTTCTATGCCACTATACTCTACATCATTGCACTCTACACCACTTAACTCAAAACCAATGCACTTTATGTCACTGCAGTCTACATCAATCAACTGTGCACCACTGTACTTTACCTCCACTTCACTCTAGGCCACTCTACAACACTCTATGACATTATACTCTACGATACTTCACTCTATGACGCATTACTCCATTAAACTCTACTCCAGTCTACAACAAATTTGGAAGGTGCAGATGAACTACTCTTTCCAAAGAACCATGAAAGATTTGTGAGCCCCATTTACATTTACAAATTGACGTTCAGAATTCTTAATGTTTTAAGGTTGCTGGCCACTACTCTATACCATTCTGCAACACTACTACACTCTGACACTCTGTGCAACTCCCTCTATGCCCCTCCATGCCACTTTATTGCAGTCTGTTCTATGACACTCTACTCCTCTCAGCTCTATGCTACTCCATTGCAAGCTATTCTATTTCAATCTAAA
Organism: Pleurodeles waltl; assembly: GCF_031143425.1. NCBI lineage: Eukaryota > Metazoa > Chordata > Amphibia > Caudata > Salamandridae > Pleurodeles > Pleurodeles waltl. The sequence goes on along the minus strand of NC_090449.1, from coordinate 477,086,719 downwards.
TTATGCCACGCCACGCCACTCTAATTTACCCGACTACTCTCTATGCTACCCTATTCTATGCCAATACCCCTCAATGCCACTCTACATCAATCTACTCTACACCTCTCTACTACACATCACTCCACTCCACTTTACACCAATCCTCTACGTTGTAAGCCGTTTCATTCTACACCACTTCACTCCATGACACTCATTTTACTCTAAGCCACTCAACTCTACAACACTCCACTACATGCCAGTTCACTCTCCTACACTACTCCATTCTGTTCCACTCCACTTCATGACAATCTACCTTGCTTTGCGTCACTTTACAACACCTTCCTCCACTCTACACAATAATGTCTATGCCACTCCTCTCTGCTTTACACCACTCTACGACACTCTATACCACTCCACCACACTCTACTCCACTCAGATACTTTATGCCGGTGACCTCTACTCCACTCTATGCCATTCCACTCTACAACATTCTACTCCCTCCATGACACTCCACACCACTCCGTGACACTCCACTTCACTCTACTCTACACTATTTTATGCCACTCCACGCCACTCCATAACACTTCACTGTATTCCTCTTTAGAACTCTCTACACCACTCTCCTTTATCCCACTTACTTTAGCCATGCTGAACAGCTGCCACGCTTGTGTGCAACATGGCTAAAGCATGTTGGCAAAGCCATGGATAGGTGAGGCCTATTGGCTTTGCCAATGCCTGTTTGAAGGTTTGTTGGAGATGTTTCACTATTTCTAGTATGTGTTATCTTCTTCAGGCTGGATTGATTGCAAGTCAATTACAATTTTCTATTTTTTTATTTTTATTTTTTTGGAATACTCATGGGTGGCATTTTTCACAAAACATTTCTCAACGTTTTGAATCCTAACATATTTTTTATTAAACCACATAGATACCTGGCATATCATTTCCCTGTGGCTGGATCTCATTCCCAAACATCCCTCTTGCATAGACCTTATCTGAAGCTGGTCCTTTCTGACATTTATGTGCACATTAGTCCTCACCGACCATGTGTGTGACTAGCAACTTAGGCAGAACCTGTTTTCCAAGCAATATAAAAATGTCTTAAAAATGTCATGTCTCAAAACGTTTCAGACAGTGAGGTATCTTCTCATTCAGGTGTAGTCTCAAAATGGCAAACGCAAATCTTGGTGCCTTGCCAAGACACTCTCCGGAACGTGCAGATTAACTACTATTTCGAAAGAACCATGAAAGATTTGTGAGCCCCATTTACATGCACCCAAATGTTGCCTGGGTAGATGCAAGTAGATGATCATTTGCAGTGCCTCCGGGACAAAGAAGAGACAGCTTCCAATATTTATATCTCCATAGCTCGTGTGGTGTCAGAAAAGCACACACCTCGAATTTTCTCCCTATTGACCTAGATGCAGAGTAGATGGAGCTGGAGCCTCCAGTCCCATAAAGGGTAGAACAGTGTCCAAAGTTGGCAAGCAACAAATATAGAAACATATGTTACACAAGTATATTGTAGGAACAAGAGATTTGCCTGCCTTACCGATCTATGGCAGCAAACTCTCACCTTGAAAACCTCATTGGCCCAGATTCGAAATGATTCTTCTTGGCCACAAAGCTCGTCTCCCTCACCCATCTTCAGGATGCGTTCCCCACCCAGCTCCTCCAGCCGTGTGTCTACAGCATGACCAAAGGCGCAGAAGTGAGGATAAGCTCGGGACCCAAGGCCAAACACTGAGAACCTAAAACAGCAAAGGTAGATGTAAACATAGGCTTATGATCCAAAATCAAAAAGTAAGGCCCATATTTATACTTTTTTAGCGCCGCATTTGGGTCATTTTTTGACACAAAAGCGGCACAAACTTACAAAACACAATTGTATTTTTTAAGTTTGTGCCACTTTTGCATAGAACAATGACGTAAATGTGGCGCTAAAAAAGTATAAATATGGGCATAAGAACCTGAAAAGGAGGAAAACCTTAAAATGCCACAACACACGCTTTTGGTTTTGAACTTTAGTACAATTATAAAATTGCTTTTCAGACAACATAAGCAGAACATTTAATATACACAATGAAAGAAAATCATCAACCATTCAAAGAATAAGGATACTCTATATTACATTCAAAATGATTGTGAAGCCTAGAAGGTGCATACTGTGTCCCTAGATAGAAGACCATCTGCTGCACCAGAGAGTAAAAGGGGGTGTAGATGGTGGACAGGGAAGGAATGGTATTAGGTGGACATGATGAAAGGGAAGGTGATGAGGAGTCTTTGTGGTCGCCCGTCAATATATAAAGGTAAACCACAGCAGATCAGTACTGCACTATGCATGTATGTCTTTTCAGAGTAATAGGTTTCCAAATGTTAGTCCCAGCATTCCTAACAGTCGCACATCAGTACAGTAAAGGGACCTAATAAGGGTTGCTCTTGTTGTGAACCTATTTGGTCGAGATCAACAAAAGGGCAGAAGATACAGCACCATATGCAGGTAAATGTGGTCAGCTAAGCCTGTAGCTTTTATACTGTGTTCACAAATGGTTATTCGAGAAAGTTCAGGAAGCTATTCTCACAGTGTGGTTGTAGATTGTGACCACCACTTGCATGAAAATGCAGAGCTTTGGCGCCTCAAGGTCAGTGGCCAACCATCTTTGTGGGTGTCTCGTGAGCCCTGTTAGGCCACTTATGTCAGCACAGTAGTCTTAACTGTACTGATCTGTTAATCTGGGAGGACAAGAATGTTGTTATGTCTTACCATATATCAGTTGAGAATGGAAAAAGGCCCATATATGGCCCAAGGACATGAACCAAGTTGCATCTAGGAGACTGGCATCGCCAACAGTTGGAATATGGGAGTATGTGTGCCTGGTGTATTTTGCAAGCGGACCAGTACCAGCTATGGACTATGCAGTAATGTCAGTTTTGCCTTTCTAAAGTATCTGTCATGTGCTTCTATTAGACCCCACCAATCTTCCACCTGATAATCTCTCTGTAATATCACCTGCCAGTAGTGCCTAGTACCTGTTATTGTTGGGACAGAAAAAAGTTGGTCGACCAAGACAATGCAAATGCTGGTCGGCACTCCCATGTGGGATTCCCGGGTTTTTATATATTGAAAAATGGGTCAATTCACTAGATCAATTGTCTGCCCTTGATATCCGCCATATATAGTGTTTAAACTGTAAATATTGCCAAAAGCAAACGTTGTTCTTAGTCTGGAAAATTCCGTTCTGAATTTCTTATGTTTTAAGGTTGCTGGCCATAATAATGTGATGTAGAGGCATGATCCTCGCCTGTTTCCATCATGTGCAGTACACACTGGTGTCCCCAATGTGGATCCCCACATTGTGCCACTGGAGGCAGAGCAGTGGATTAAATAATCTACCTCCATTTTTGTGCGTGTATCCAAATTTGGCAGATTGCATATATGATGGAATTGGGTGTCTCTGCATGGCATACTGGTGGAGGGGCATTAGGTGCTAAGCCTTTCTGAAGACCAAATGTTCCAAACGCACCCTTAATAGAGGATGTTCAACATGGAGCAGTGTAAGAAATTAGATTATTATTTGAGGTGGGTGGCTACCCACCCCAAGAAATATTAACAACCCTTGTCAGAGTGAATCCCCGAAGTCACTAAGTGAACTTGAGCTCACCCCCCAGTATCCATGGACAGCGCAAACAGACTTAACTTAAGACACTGTGTAAAGTATTTATGCAGCACCAAAACTGTAATAAAGGCAAAATGGAAAACAATGAATAAAATCCCAAACCTAATTAGGACAATAGAGTAAGACATAATAGAAAATGACACCAAAATAACCAAATTCCTATGGGGGAATTGGAGCTATACATTTTAAAAATGTAAGTAGGGATAACGCAAAAAAAGTGCCAATGATAGAAAATGGTTGCAGTAGAATGGGACCTAGGTGCAATTTGAGGCAGAATCGCAATTGAGCGCAAGTCAGACATGCAAACCAGGTTTGTCTTGGTCAAAGGTTCTACCTTCTTTCTTAGAGCCTGATTTAGAACTCGTCAGATGGGTTACTCCATCACAACTGTGATGGATAGCCCATCCATTGAAATCGAAATCCCACACTATCCTATGGGCTTTAGATTTCGACAGATGGGATATCCGTCACTGTTGTAACGGAGTAACTCATCCACTGAGTTCTAAATCAGGCCCTAAGCCTTTTCAAGCCCAATACACAACAGGAGTATAATTCTAAACCCCCCCCCCTAGGATCTCAGGGTCAACACTTGGAAACTCACAGGGTGTCAGGCAGAGGCAACAGATGGTCCAGACCAGGTCCAGTTGTCACTAGTCAGATGGACAGTTGTAGGAAAGGCCTCTTGTAGCTTATTGTATCCCAGTAGCTTGAGCAGGAGGTCATCATTATGACCCCTGGAGTCCACCTCTTTGTCCTGGGTACAAGAGGGAGCAGGTCCAGTCCTCTATGGCTTCTCTCAGGTTGCAGACAGAAGGTCCAGTTCTCTTCTGTTCTTCCTAAGGGTTCTGAGGCGGGTGCCTGGAGATCCCCAATTTATGCCTGGCATGAGCTAGTGAGTGGGAATGACTTCTGGGCATGCTTTAACCAAGGAGGTAAATATTCCGGGGCCAGCATTGTGCATTTTCAAGAAGATGAAAGTGTTCAGCTATACTAAACTTGGGCTTTAAGGGCTAGGCATGTGTGGGGGGAGTGTACTGTGGTAATCCTAGTGTCCTCCCATATCTAGCAATGAAATGCAGTATGAAGTAGCCACTATAACCCCAATAAACCCAGGGACAGATGACTAGTAGGACACATGCAGTCAGGCAGAGAATACACAAGGACCGTCTTGGCATCCTGTTCCTTCCCTTTCAAGTGCATCCCAAATGTTATATGTAAAACACAGAGACAGATGTCTGGATGGAAAAAGCAGGGTCCTTCAGGAACCAGAGAGTGGATACACAAGATTTCTTTTGGTATCACTTTCAAGAGTTACATGCAGACCCATCAAGTAGGATTTTACATTGTGCATAGAAAAGGAGGCCTACAGTGCCCAGCCTGAAACTCTGGCAGGTTCAGAGGAGTTATCTCTGCCCATTTATGTAAGCCTATAATTTTCCCAGAGGAAGCATTTCACACTAATTCAATTGCTTGCCACTGGCTGGGAGAAGCTGGTGAGCAAATCCAAATTAGCCTCCAAGAACTTCAGGCAGGGAAAAGGTAAATTGGTAAAAGTTACTTTTCCTTACTCTTTATTAGAAATCCGATTTCACCATTTAATTGGCTTTTAATAACTATTAAAATAGTTGTTTAAATATTTTTAGCTGGTCCCATTCCAGAGATGCAGTATTAGTACTTTACTCTGTACTCTGGGTTTCTACATGGGACAGCTATGCCTGCTGCAGTAAAATATAGCTTTTGTACACAAGACCCTGTAAGGACATGTTGACATTTACGTAATACAGTTTCTACTTTTAAATACTATTCATCCTGCCATGTGAACTACAAGGCCTACACAGGGGTGACATAATAATTTTTGAAAGGGGAGTATGGACCTGTTAAAAAAGTATATTTTGACGGCTCGAACTGCAGGATTTTCTACACCACACTGGCATGCCTGAAGCCATGCTTTACACTGTCACTGTAGCAGATGGCACAATAGGTGCTGCAGCCCACTAGTGACATTTAACTTACAGTTCCCTGTACCATATACAAGCTACTTTTAGGTACATCAAATATATCCATGACATACCAATGTCATCATTTTGAAAGGAGTAGTACATGCAGTTTAGTACTGGTTAACAGGGTTATAATGCCAGCAAAAAACAGGTTAAGGCAAAAATCTTCCAGGACATCAAACAAAAGACCCTCATTTTCCACAAGTAGCGTGAATACAAACCATGTCAGTGCATGAGGCCAGTAATACGTTTGCATCAATGGCATTCACAGCCCACCCGAAGTGGTGTGTGCATGCAGGTTATGTGGTTTCAGCCTGGGCCATTTTGGGGCCCATACAGGTGATTTTCTGATTGTGTTGATGCAAAATAATATTGGGATCCTAGCCAGGAAGGAAAATATTCAAAAATAGTTACTGATCTAAAGTCCTTCCCAATTGAGAATTGCAGGGGCTTCCAATATTTTATGGTATTTTGTTTTTCTGGAATTTCAGTATCAGAGGACTCAGATTATTCTACATAATCTGTTCCACTCCTCTACTGAGTTTGATATGCAGGTATTTAATAGCCCTTGTCACCCAGTGGATATGGTGATGAAGCAGCTTTCCTAGTGTGGTGAACTAGGACAACAGCAAAAGCTACACATTGCACCAATTCATTGTCTAGCCTGAAAATGTTGCGAAAGAAGCAACTATATGCAATAGACTGTGGAGTGAGGTTTCATGATCAGTTAACAGCATTAAAATGTTGTCAGCGTGTAAAAAGGAGTTCAATACCTTTGATTAGGGGAGGTTGGAAAATTGCACCTGATAGAGTGATAGAGTCTCTAAGTGGCGAGAGGAGGCAGTCCTGCCTTGCACCATGTTTAGGGCCATATTTATACTCCGTTTGCGCCGAAATTGCGTCGTTTTTTTTGACGCAATTTCGACGCAAAACTAACGCCAACTAACGCCATATTTATACTATGGCGTTAGAGGCGAATAGCGCCAAAGTTCCCGGAATGTGCGTCATTTTTTAGCGTGAACCCCTTCCTTGCGTTAATGATATGCAAGGGAGGCGTTCCCGTCTAAAAAATGACTCCCAGGCCTTTACGTGGTATTTATACTCCCGGGCAAAAGAGACGCCCGGGAGTTGGCGTGGCTAAAAACGGCGCATTTGCGCCACTTTTTAACGCCTGCTCAGGGCAGGCGTTAAGGGGCCTGTGGGCTCAAAATGAGCCCACAGGTGCCCTCCCATGCCCCCAGGGACCCCCCCTGCCACCCTTGCCCACCCCAGGAGGACCCCCAAGGATGGAGGGACCCACCCCAGGGACATTCAGGTAAGTTCAGGTAAGTATAATTTTTTTTTTTTTATATTTTGTTTTGGTGGCATAGGGGGGCCTTATTTGTGCCCCCCTACATGCCACTATGCCCAATGACCATGCCCAGGGGACAGAAGTCCCCTGGGCATGGCCATTGGGCAAGGGGGCATGACTCCTATCTTTACAATGATAGGAGTCATGTTGATGGGGGATGGGCGTCGTTAAAAAATGGCGCAAGTCGGGTTAAGACGATTTTTTCGACGTAACCTGACTTGCCCCATTTTAAGACGCCCATGCGCCATTTTCCCCCTACGCCGGCGCTGTCTGGTCTACGTGGTTTTTTCCCACGCAAACCAGGCAGCGCCGGTCTGATTGCGCCGTCTAACGCCATTCCATAAATACGGCGCCCGCATGGCGCTTCAGAATGGCGTTAGACGGCGCAAAACTTTTTGACGCTAAACTGCGTTAGCGCAGTTTAGCGTCAAAAAGTATAAATATGGGCCTTAATGTGGAAGGTGGCTGAGATTAATCCTGTACAGTTTGCCTGTGCTGTGTTACTATAAATCCATCAAACACAGGTTGGGTCTTTCCAGACTCCTAAAGAGTCCCACTCAACTCAACTGAAGGCTTTTTTAGCCTTTGATAACATAGTCGAAACACTGTTTGGGCTATTCTGCTTTTCCCAAAGCAAATAAAAAAGCATTGAACTGTGGTTGCGCAACGAGATGGGTCTTGGATTTCGTGGACTAGCGATGAGATCACTTTACATATCAGTGACGTGAGTACCTTCGCTAGTATGTTAACATCTGTATCTCTCAATGATATAGAGTGACAGCTTCTGCAATCTAGAGGGCCTTTCCCCTATATTGGTATTAGTGTTAATGTTGATTTGTTTGAAATCTGCCCTAATTTACCAATAGCTTCAGCCTCCTTGTAGATGCCATATAGTATTAGAACCAGCATGTCTTTTCCTATTCTCAAAGAATTCATTGGAGAGTCCGTCCTTGCCCAGGGACTTGCGTGATGGAAGGTCAGCAATCACCTGAGTGATCTATTTTTTCGTGATATCCCATTCAAGCAACAGCCGAGTTCTGATAAAGCAGGTAATCGGAGGTACCGAGTGACAAAGGGTTGCATATTATGAGGCGAATACATTTGAAATCTCCATTGGGTGCATCACTAGAGAACCGTCAGTGCACTTCACTGTGGAAATTGCAATCTGCAGTTCCCCACAATGCAACGGATACACCTACAAATAGCTAACTTTCTCGCCCCTCACATAACTTTAACACTTAAGTTTCATAAGTGCTCATTCGGCACTGGACAAGAGCAGAAGATTCATCAAAAGATGTTCTCTTTCAAGGCGATGAAGGTATTTTAGAAGGATTTGCCTGACATTGAGCCCAGAGGGATTAACTAGAAGATTCTATCTGTACTTGTTTCATTTTAGATGGTTGTTTAGGTAGGGCAGAGGAAACTGCACCTTTTTTGTAAAGTGTGGGAGTACATTTGCGGCCTGAGGGTTTTTTGTCTTATGGCTACTTGTATCTGTATGCAGGCATCCGTCACAGCATGGAGGGAAGTATCATGTATTTTTACATTAGGCATTGTATGCACAATGAGATATGACTGCTTTAAATATGTAACATTATAATCCTGTAAGGAGTGTGGCACACATCGATAGTAGTCTATGTATACTGAGGTTTTGTGGACCCTTTACATGTACGTATATTCACGGCCATTTGGGTTAAATAGCCAGCAGGCGTCAGTCATACCAAAGTAGGTTAGTGCATCATGAAGATTTAACCTTTATTGTTGTGACTCCAGTCCAAATGGCTTGTTTTGTTTAGAATCAAGCAAGGCAATACATTTCGGTTACCTCCAATCAGAAGGCGGGTTGGACCACGTGCTGTTAAGAGTCTGGATAAATGGGATACAAAAATCAATTTTATCAGTGTTTGGGGCTTAAACAGACCTATGACTACCTTTGTGTTTGTGGTTCTCAGTTTTACAAGGGCAACCATGACCGGCACTGGTGGAGAATTTTGTAAGGAAGAGATTTCCTTACTAGGTTTGCTACCTCACACGTTTTTGGCATATGTAAGAGATCAGAGGATACTGAGTTGGAAACTTCTGGTCTGCCACTACTTATCATTGACCCTACCCATACCCTCTGCAACTTGATGGATTCCATTGCTGACAAGTGCAAGACCTGGAGGAGTGCAACGTCAGTGTGTTTTGCATATAACTATTTTAACACTTTTTTGCACTTAATGATGGATGTGATGGCACTTAAATTCAAGAAAAGTGAAAAGTTTTTTGAGAGTAGTGACTTTGGTGAAATGATAGTTGGCCTATAAATCTTAAAGTGATAATTTTCCATGCAGCTGGTAACTGGTGAAAGTCAGAGTATTGTGGTTTGGTAGTATTGAAAAGGCGAGGGGAGTGAGTAAGGATCTGGTGCTGTGGGAAATGGTGCCGACATTGCCTTGAGAGAAACCTGAAAGCTGGGTTGGAAGAGTAATTGAATCAGCTGAGGTCTCCTGAGTTATTCTAGGCTCCTATTAATCGACTTTCGCATATTACTGTAACCCTATAGCTATAGAGTGGTGAGGATCATGGATCAAGCCGATATGTGTAACGCATGGGGTAGACAAGCTTGTGGGACAAATTCTGTGTAATTTGAAGATTGTTGCTTTAACCAGGGTGTCAGTAGGATTGTCATATTGAGGGGTGCCCCTGGTGATTATGAAAAGAAATACAAAGGCCCACAAACCTTACAGATAAAGGCCAATGTGTGATTTGACTGGGCCCTGGGTCCACCACTCTTTCAGCAGCACAAGCCTACATAAAAATAGTTGCTATTTCCCCATAGGCCGGCCAGACCTCTGATTTTGATCCAGTGATTTCTGTGTTCTCAAATCTTTCTGATTGAGCTTAGGGTCATGGAAGGGAGAGTTGGTCAATGGATTATTAGGTTTAGGGAAGCTCTCCAAACAGCCAGCTTGGATTGGAAACTCTATATAGAAGCCGCTCAAGTGGGGCTAGACCAGGGGTGTCGATCCAGAGCTCTCATAGATTGTTGTACTTTCCACCCAAGACAAATTTACATAAATTAAATCACAACAGAACTCATATAAAGAGAGGGAGTAGTTAAAAATCTTGCATAAATTCGCCCTACACTGGACACCCCTGGGCTAGTTGGGTAGATCTCCTGGTCAGGCTGACGCTATGCAGGGAAAACGGCTCAAAAATGTAAAATGCAACATCTTCAGACTGGGAGTTACCGTAGGGTGCCGAGTGGGCCCGCACTGTCAGTGTTACTGGACTCCTTGCGCTTGTTCTTCCAAGAAGTGACCAAGGGGTCGGTCTGGGACACACTGTTAAAGCGAGTCTTGTAGCTCCTAAAATAGAAAAAAACAGCAAAGAAAGAAAGAACGAAAGAAAGAGCCAGAAACATGGACAACAAGAGATTAGAGCGAGTGAGACGCAAGAGGTGGAGAGAAGAAAGAGAGGGAACGAGAGAGAGTGAGAAAGACCGAGAGGGAGAGGCAGGAAGTCGGAAGAGTCAGACACAGGGGCGAGGGAGAGAGAGAAAGAAAGATAAAAGGCAGATGAGAATGAAAGAGAAAGTGAGAGAAAGAGAAGTTATTAAATTATTGGTAATGCACTTAGTCACACTATTGGCTCGCAAGAACCAGGAAAGAAAACAACTGGTTGGAGAAGAAACGGCCTGGCAAGCACAAAGATAGAAGCAGGCTTGTGCTGACGAACTGAAACACGTGTAGAAGGGTTATTTTTACTTTAGTGAAAGGCAGAACCCCCGTCCCACTGCCCCCGAAAATAATGCAGTAGCTTTATTTATTCTAGTACTCCACAGCGCTACGGGAAAGATGTGAATAAAACCAGGAATAATTACATTATACAGTGAGAGCACATGAAAGCACAAAAACGTGGTTCAGACAAAATCATTTCCTTAAACGGAATCCTTTCCAAAAATGTCTCATATGGTGAATTCCATAGTACCGGGAGAGAGCACAAGATTTGCACTTTCTGATTTGGTGGCTTTTCCGATTTCCAGCATCACAGAGGATAATGAATGACTCCACGAACTGTGGAGAATAGATGTAGGAATGTGCAATAATGTTCAGCATTCCAATAAAAATAGCATTTTGACACTGAAGCACTCCCCAAACACTAAGGCAGTGGTCTTCAATCTTTTTAATGCCGCGACCCTCCAGTTGGAAAATAAAAATCCTTGGGCCCCCCTCAGAATTTTTCACAATTATTTGATAAGGATGGTAATGTTTAAATATGTCTAGGCCTATTTAAACATTGCAGTTAAGCACTGTTACCTTTTTAAAGATGCAATAACATGCTTCTGCTTAAAACGAAGGCCTGTTATCTGTATAATGCTTCTTTTGGCCAGATTCTGGCGCTCCCCCTAGGATCACTTGGGGCTCCCCTAGGGAGGCCCCCCCCCCCCCCCCCAGTTTGAAGGCCTCTGCACTAAGGGAACTCATGTTTATTCACGACTTTTCTTGTTATTTAAACTCACCTAATGGTGGTGCTACAGGACTTCTGACTTGCCTTGTGGTAATACAGGCCATGTTAAGATAGTGTATGGGTATGAACGGTCCTAAAGAGTTAATTCTTTCAACACTACAACGCTTGCATGCTTACTTAATGTTACATCGTTATCAACCACCAACAGTAAGAGTTCGGAATGTCCCTTTGTGTGATGACTGATCGGGGCTATAAGATGTTGTTACATCATTCACTAAGTGGCCCCTTTAAATGTTGGGAGGTGAGTTTGAAAGAAAGTTTAGCCACAGGAGGCAGCTTATTCAAGTCAATTAGTCGAGAATAAAATATTTCCCTCTTGCTAGAAGACAATCCTCTGGATGTAGAAGGCAAATATGGCAGACCTGCCAAATTAAAAAATATTTTACCATGTGAAGAGTGGGTAGGGCGTGTGGTAGATAGCGGGCCATATGGCAGAGAACTACCTAAGAGGCAATTCTCCCTCGCAAGAAATAAAGCTTGCTGAGGCCGGCATCAATGTCCTGGGGTGTTTTCACACCCGTAAGGGACATCAGCTGTTCTATGCCCACAAGGACAAGCTGGAAACCTTTCTGTTCCCTGGTTTCCGGCTCATCTTGCTCTGCCAAAGTGTGATATCGGCTCCTCACCAGGTGACCATGTGAAGGGAAATGATATTGTGTGACACATGGTGGCATCAAGGACATTGGTTGGTCTGACCGAGGATGGCTAAAGTGACTTTGATCTAATTTGCAAGGAGGACATTTCACAAAATCCTGCTGTATGGATGATTTGATTTGGTGATTTTAGTCAAAGAAACATTATACTTTACTTTTTATCCACAAATTGAAAACATACCTGCACTTCGGCTTTCCTAAAGTGTAATAGAAATACCGTCTCCTTGTCAAAAGTATCCCCTGTACAATATTTTGCTGAGTATGCATTTTAAGTTCACTGTTACTTTAAATTCACCACTTACAGTGCAAACTTCACCTTCAGACTCCTTTTCATAATACTCTTCTTTGAGAGTACAGATTTTGCTTTGCTATGGGATTTTCGTTCTACGACAGCTATGTACACAACATATAAAGCCACCCAGCTGTTACTAAATATTACACCTAACAATAGACCAGTCTTTTCGGCTTTGCCATTGCATATTATTCTTACAGTCATGTCAAGTGAATTCTTTATGGATCTAGTCCCTTTTTGGAGACTACAATATATGATAATATATACAATAGCAACATGCATTTAATAAAAAAACAGACAGGTTCCGTGAAAATGGAATAAAGTACAACTTTACAGCAAGATAAAGGCTGAAATAATATTTTCCTACCATTTTCAAATTTTAAACAATTGATGACCTAGTGTTTCATTGGTGAGGGATAAAACTAAAGATAAAATGCCTCCTTCATAAGACACATTCAAATGGCGAAAGCAGGGAACTAAAGATTTTGCACGATAATGCATGGGCAGAATACATGTAAAAAAATAATGATTCGAGTCCTGTATTCTGTCACTGCAAAGAGGACAAGTACGCTGATCATTACATTGTCACTAAAGGCAGTCTCTCAGCTCCCAACAAAAGTATAGTTCTTCCTGTAAAATATTCAGAGGCCATCATTAAGTACACTTTCATCTTTCCCAATGTTGCAGTAGTTAAAATAGTGTTACAGCTTTTTAATGTAGTACAGTGCAATCTATCCAATTTAAAACTAATGGTGGGAATTATTCTTTTTAACAGCAGCTTTCAGTGGCTGTCTTTCCAGGCGAAAAATATTTGAAAGGAATTTTCAATGTAGCTAATGCTTGGAGCAAGTTATCTTTAAAGATGCAAGACTCTTTTTTCCGGTAAGCAGTTCTTCCTTTAAAAACCATCTCATAGAACCTGCTCTAGAATTTAAAAGATTAAACCCCCATTTCATTACAGTAGCACAGATCAAGACATGGGTGTTCAAGATTCCAAATTCGAGGCGCAGAGCTTGAACTAGTATATTGGGTGCAACATTGAGGAATATAAAAAGCATTTTCCTCGCCGTTTTTGTGGTAATGTCCAAAATTTAGGTGAAGTACATTCTATCTCGTAGGACAGAGTTGGCAGAAAACCTTTATGAGATATTGTTAATGCCTTTTCCCAACAGATTCATCAAACATATTTATTACTTCACTGTGGATTAGTGCTTTCGAGCAGTTATGTACAAACTGAAGTTTTATGTCTAAATTCTGAGAGAAGATACTGCCAAGATAGGGCAATGTTTCTCACGGGTCAAACAATTTCCCCCCAATTCCTAGCAAAATGTTAATGTTTTCTTTCTTACAGTAAAAACCACAGCGTTGGTTTTCTGCAAATGAATTGTAAGATTGTGTTTCTCAGTATAATCATGCAGGGCTTTCCAGTTTCTTTGAAAGCAAATGGGAGCCATGTCCAATAAAATTAGATCATCGACCTAACAAAGTGATTGACACCTAACGTTTCCCAATTTAGGAGGAAAATTATTAATGGAACAACAGTAGTTGGGTAAGTCGCTTAAAAAAAAGAAAACCTAGAGGAGATAAAACGCATCCCTGTTTTAAGCCGATTTCAATTCAAATTGGCTCAGCGAGCCCCCAATCTCCCCATGCAGGACTTTTAAGAAGTTGAGATTTGCAGGGCAGCGACTAATTCCAAAACTGTCTTGGGCAAACCCACCTGTGCTGGTTTTTTCCAAAAAATGGGGAATATCAACCTGGTGAAAAGTCGTGGTGGAAAAGTCAATAAAAGCAGCATAAATGTGTTGTTTTTTTCTGCTTGACCGATTTATCCAAAATGCTTTTGTGAACCTCAGTGCACTCAATGGACCTGAAGAGGTTATTCTGGAAAGATTCACTGGCAAACTCCACTGGGTCAGCACCTGCAGCTTTTTTGAGCCAGCCCCCTAAACATCCCCCAAAACACAATTAATGCATGGAAGGACTCAGTAACAAACTTACACGCCTGTCAAAAAACAGCAACTCACAAAGTCCACCAACTGAGTCTTATGGCCTGATTTAGAGTTTACTCCATCACAATGTGACGGATAGCCCGTCCACTGCATCACGATTCCATTATATCCTACGGGAAGCGTAATATAGCAGACAGGATCTCTGTCACGTTTGTCACGGAGTAACCTGTCTACCAAACTCTAAATCAGGCCCTCAGTCACGCAAGACAACACAATCTTCCTCCAGCCTTGAGGCATGTAAAAGAGGCTCTAAATAAGGAATCACACCTGTTGGCCCACATCGGTTTGAATGAAGATCTCATCGAATAGGTTAATGGGTTATGTAGACAATAGAAACGTAAACCCTCGGAGCACAATAATAACAATGCCTACACCTTTTGGACCAAATTGCGTCCTGCCAGCAAAAGCCGCAACTCCCAAAAATTCTGACGAATAATGAATAACCTTGAAAAAGGTCAGGTAGCTGATAGCAATGCCAACATCTCTGAAGATGCCTGTGTCACACATGTTTAATCATCACAGCTGTCGAGGGACCCCCAAACCTTAACTGTGGCAGACCACCAACATGCCCAGACAGCTCTGCTCGCCTTCTGTTCTGAATCACAACTAGTGAATATTATCAGCAGAAGCAGGCCTGACGGAGCGCCCAGTCCTAATTGCCTTCACCAGACACTTTTTAAAGCAAATCCGTCTACATGGGCCCAATCCTCACACTGCTCAGAACCAAACGATCCTGAAAGTTCAGAGTCCAGACTCATGGCAAGGGGCTCTTGTACACCCGATATTTAAAGGAGATGACTTTTCAATACCTGGAAATTACCAACAAATCTCTTTGTTGAATAACAACACAAACGACCAAGAGGGCCTCTTCTTAGACAAACTTGAGACCTGAATATCTGAGAACAAGATCGTGCCAAAACATCAGACCAGATTTAGAAAAGAAACGGGTGCCATCAGCAACCTAATGACCACCTCTCTTATGAATGACAAAATTAAATTATATAGTAACCTTCTCTATCTCGGCTTCAAAGACTTTAAGCCAGCCTTTGACTCAATCTTGAGACACCTCTTATGGGCAATATTGGAAGCACTTGGGATCCACACCATCTCAGAGCATAAGGAGCTGCAAACGTGTGTGTGCATAAAGGTGGGGGATGGAATTATTGTTTCTAGAAAGATTCCAAACACCACTGGTTTGAAGCAAGAATGCATACTTGCCCTCTTCTTATCAACCTCTTTTCAGTTTGTTAGGCCTAGCAGCTCTTGGCATGGTTTCCATGTACGTTTTTACTTCCGACCTCCTGTCTTTGTACTCTGTGCTGTAATTCTTTTTTGCTGGTTTTGATACTCTGGGCACTTTACCACTACAAACCAGTGCTAAAGGGCAAGCAAGTGCTCTCTGTCTAAAAGATATTGTTATTGATTTTCCCTGATTGGCACATTTGATTTACTGGTAAGTCCCTAGTAAAGTGCACTATGGGTGCCCAGGGCCTGTAAATCAAATACTGCTAGTGGGTCTGCCGCACTGATTGTGCCACCCACACGAGTAGCCCTGTAAACATGTCTCAGACCTGCCACTGCCGTATCTGTGTGTGCAGTTTTGCAATGCAAATTCGACCTGGCAAGTGTACTCACTTGCCAGGCCCAAATTTTCCCTTTTGCTACAGGTAAGCTACCCCTAAGTAGGCCCTAAGTAGCCCCAAGAGCAGAGCACAGTGCATTTTAAAGGTAGGTCATGTACTGGTGTGTTTTACATGTCCTGGTAGTGAAATACTGCAAAATTCAGTTTTCACTATTGCAAGGCCAATCTCTCTCATAGGTTAACAGGAGCACTGCCTTTAAATATCTTTTAAGTGCAGTTTCTAATTGGGAGCAGATAGAGATGTGGAGTATGGCGTGTCTGAACTCACAATTTAAAAATATATCTTTTGATAGAGTTGGTTTTTAGATTGTCTGTTTGAAAATGCCAAATTTAGAAAGTGGGCCATTTCTTGCATAACCATTCTTGACTGCCTGTGGAATCCCTGTCTGGGTCAGACTGACATTTGGGCTGCTTGTGAATTCCCTCTGGCCAGAGACACAAATGAAGCTGAGGAGTGTCCTGCATATCCTGATGAGTCCCCTGGGCTAGAGTGACGAGGGAGGAGCTGATACTTACACCTGAGAGGGCTGTGCCTGTCCTCACACAATGTTTGCCTACTTCAAAGGCAGAAATTAGTAAAAATAGTGGACCCAAAACCCCAGAGTTTTCAGATTACTTCTGGTTAAAGAGGAACCCCTGCCAAGGAGAAAGCTTGATGCTTGAGGAGGACCTGTCACTCTGCCTGTTGCTTTGCTGTGCTGGACTGTTACTGCTGCTTCTGCCTAAAGAGGGAAAGGACTGGACTTTGCTTTCTGAAATCCTGCTTGTGAAGTTTCTCCAAGGGCTTGGACTGAGCTTGCCTCCTGTTGAGAAGTCTCAGGGACAACAAATCCTTTACCTGCCAGCACCTGGGTACTCTTGCTGAGGACCCTGACTTGCCAAGTGGTGCCAATCCAGTTCCTGGGTCCTTGGAACTGAGTTCTGGTGAGAAAACAAGATCTAGGCACCCCAACTCCAGGACTGGTGCTGCTGCAAGTCCCCGCACTGCTGCCTGCAACTGAAGCCATGTCCCCGCTGAAGTGCGACGACCCAGACTGACACCACATGCCCAACACCGCCTCACTGACGTTTTGCGACTCTGTGAGTCACGAAGTGCTGTGTCACGGATGTCCGTGACACCTGACTCCCCTGCGGTGCCTGCAACCCCGTGGCATGAACGCAACCCTAAGAGGATGCCCAACGTGTCTTGACCCGCCAGACTCATCGACCCCGCCGGATCGTTAGGAACTGACTCCTTGTACCAATGCCGCATCACCTCTCCTACTCTACAGTAAGGAACAGACGCTGCACCGAATCCAGCGACGCCTCACCTCCTCAACCATGTGCACCGGCTTGTTTCCTCATTTACCAAAGGTCCTGTACCTTGGGGTCTGTGCGACTCCATGACCGGCACTGCCCTCCTCGCAAGTAGTGTTGGATTGTTGGGAATTACTCTGTCAACAACGTCATGATAGCCCCAGTTGGAGCGATTGTGTTTCTAAGCGCTATATTGAAGTTTACTCTTTGAACATTCATATCTTTGCTTGTGTGTTTTGGTCTTGTTTTATTTAGATAAATATTGGCCATTGTTCTAAACTGGTGTTGAGTGCTTTTGTGGTGTTTTCATTGTGTTACTATGTGTGTTTATACAAATACTTTACACATTGCCTCTGAAATAACTGACTGGTTGTGCCAAGCTATCAAGGGGGTGAGCAGGGTTTATCTGAGTTGTGTATTTCCCTTACCCTGACTAGAGTGAGGGTCTCTGCTTGGACAGAGTGCAAACTGACTGTCAACCAGAGACCCCAATTCTAACGTGATTGAACAGGAAATCTCTTTAAATGACCTCTCAGCACATCCCCCCAAAATAGGCTGAAAACACATGGGCTGTTTGTTTTGCGAAGGCAATGCACTCCTTATGAGCTGGGCAAAAATAGACCTCCATCAGCTGTTAAACACTTTCTATATATATTTAAATAAGAATCACCTTATAGTGAATCTACAAAAAACCAAAACATTAATCATAAGGAACAAAATCAAAAAGGTGGGGGAATGGTTTCTAAATGGCAGCAGGTTCCCTAAAGACAACACCTAGATGTATTTGGCCTTTTTAACTGTCAGTCATGGCTCTTGCCTGAACAAAAAAATACATCCGTAATAGGGCAGGAGCTCTTCAAAATGCCTTAATAAAATTGGCAAAACGCATGTCTGGATCTTTTTCATTGAGGCCACTCTTTGAGATAATTAGGGCAAAATTCATCCTGACCATCTCACATGGCTCCAAAGTCCTGTGTGGCAGGAATGTACAGCTTCTCGACAGCCTAGTCTCAAGTGTGTATTGTAAAGCCTTCAAGTTGCCACACAGAGCAGTCCCATCCCAAATACGGCTTGATTTTAGGTTCATCAGCCAAGATGTAATGCGCCAGGGGTAATATGTATAACTCTGCCATAAACCCTGCAGTTTGTAATTGCCACTTTAAACCAACTTATATGGTCAGAAATGCAGACTCAAGGACCATCATCCTTAACGGAATATCTTGATCATGCAATCAGAAACCTACAACTAGGGTACCTCTGGCACTCAGCAACTCCGTTTTCAGTTTTCAAAACAGCGGTTAATAAAACCACGAGGCGGCTTTCTTCCACCATTGAAGAGTACACCGGCAAGGTGATCCCACGCACACCTTGTTATTAAACATCCACGATGCCCTGCAATTGCAGCCCTATGTGGCAGCTGGTGCAACCCTGGCATCAGAAAGCAATACAGGTAATGTGACCATCGATGGCCATGCAGATGGAATGCAGTTATTGGCTTAAATCCATTTTTCTAACAAGAATAATCCCCACGTGCAGAAGAACTGTCATCGAGTCCATGCGACTCACCGACTACAGACTAACTGCTTTCTTCATTCATTATTGACTTTGCAGCAAAGAAACGTAATTCCCCCGTCTATGCTTCTTTAGAATGTTTCACGGAAAGAAGACAGAAAATGTATTTAAGCCAGAAATTGGACAGTCACTCTGCCAACTTTTAGGATTTATAGCTTTATCTTTTAGCTATCTCTCTCTTCTCTTTTCATGGAAAAAGTCTAAATCTAGAGATCTGAATTCATGAAACACTGGCAAACATGAAGTTTTATATGATTAGTATCCATGTGAATAAACTAATTTTAGTGATTTTTTATTCAATGTTTTTTAGTAACTGATCAGTTTTAAATGGTAAGAATAATAATATTAATAATCCAAAATGTTTGAAGACCTTTTATGATATCCATTAGAGGCGATTCATCAAGGTCCAGTCGCGGCTGGCAATTTGGAAAAGTAGCGGGACAGGGCAGGGGGCTAAAAAAAATCAAATATAAATAAAAATAACTTACCTAGACGTCGACATCGCTCTCCGCTGCACTGCAGGCTCCCAGCCTGCCCTGCGGCCAATCATGAAGCTGCTCAAAGCAGTGTTATGATTTGCAGGAGTGCGCTGGCTGGGTGCATCAATGCAGACTGGGAGCCGGGACGGGTCTCTCCAACTCAGCTACACAGTCCTAGGTTGGGGAGAGCCCTTGTGTGCATTTGTGTTTGGCCAGCTCGAGATGCCTGGCCAAACATACACATACATGCGCACTGAGGGGAGTACTCTGTGCACTTCCTTTGGTGCTCGTCACCCCATGGCCCGACCCCCTTTGAAAATAAAACTATAATAATATTTTTAAAGGTTTGCAGTTCCTGCTGCTGGCAGGGAGGGGGGGAGCTCCTCCACCCTAATGGAGGAGCCACCGCTGAATATAAACCAAGGATGATAACCTCAAGTACATGTATATAATATGTGCATGTTGATAAATGACTACTTCGCAATCTCTTGTATTTCAGATTGTCAGTGGTTCAACATGCAGACTATAAATTGCAGGAGATGGTATTAACTCATGAGCAACTCGACAAACCACTGCGAACCAGGACTATTGCTTTCAGGTAGGTGGAAAGTCACTTAACAAGCACTGGCAAAGGTAATAGGTCTTGCCTTTGTGACATACTAGCTTCATCAATAGTTTTTAATTATGCTGTACATCCCTGATTCTGTGCTGCAGGGCATAATAAAAAAGGCCTATTGTGTGTGTAATTTTCTAGGCACACAAACAATGCATGCACACGCCTACAAAATGATGTGGCCATTTTTTCCTTATTTGATGATCCAGCTCGGGTTTGCAAATAAAAAGAAAAAACAAACAAAATGTTTTAATGGAAAGCAAGTTGGGGGAAGTAACATGGGTGCAGGGTGTGGCTGCAACAGTGGGGGCAAAGTGGGTGGGGGGCACTGAAGCAACATGGTGGGTCAGTGGGAGCTGTAGCAACACAGAGAATGTAGGGGGAGCAAACGGTTGAGACAGAGAGCAACACGGAATGCTTAGGGCAGGGCGAGGAGAGCAAATGAGTGAGAGTATGTGAAACTGGGATAGGGTCGAAGCACTCAGGCAAGAAAGCAACACAGGTGGGGGAACACATGACAAGAGTATCAGGGAAGGGTTGGGGAGAGGCACAATGCAGAATGGGAGCAGCGTGGAGATGGGAAGACAAACACACTAGGGAGACAATGCGAAAACAAATGCACTCTCCTACCTAGAGTGCGTACATAAAAAGAAAAGAGTGGTGTCTGACAAATCGAGCAGTGTAAGGATACAGTAATGCATGCATGCCCCAGGGGAAAAGGTAACACAAGAAGAGGAAAGAAAGCCCACATATTCTTACAAACAGGAAGCAAGCAAATGAGACTGACAATGTAACCAACCAATGGTAAGTAATGTGCGGGCTCGCAGCCCACTGAAAGCTATCAATATGTCTCGCAGCATCCACTGTCTAATAGGAAAGACCTAAAAAAGGACACGTTTCCAGATGCATTTTGGAGTGTGTGAAGCAGAATGAAAAATAAGTCTGGTCCTTAAAAATAATGAGTGTCAGCGCCCCAACACCCTTCAGCTGCTGGCACAAATTAAAAACTGGACTTGATGATGTGATTGTGGATTTCAACCTGGTCTCCATGTGAGTTGGTATAGAAGGAGAAACTGTCCCCAATTTTATTGGTAGAGGGGAAAAAACAGCAATTGATTAAGTGTTTGTTTCAGCTTACCTAGCCCAGTTTGTGCGCCACTTCACGATCCAAGGGTACCAGTTCAGTGACCACAATTTAGACTCTGGAGTGGGGGCCTGTCTTATGATTTAAGTAAAGATACCAGCCCTGGTAACAGCAAAATTGTAGCACATGATCAGGGAAGAAGATTAAAATGGAGCAAGGTTCTGCTTGACTATTTTTCCATACTTGTTATTCCACTTGTGAACATATTTTATTATGTATTCAGGATTCCACGAGTGATGAGCCCCTTTTGAGGGGTTTTAAAAGGATTAGCCAACAAATTGCAAATAATCTTATGGACACTAGTAGTAGTAAAAAGGTTATCAATGGTGAGAGATGATTTGACTCCCGTTGCTCTGAGACCCATCAAAGTTTATAAATTGCACCGAAGAGTTCCCCTAGATATAGGGATGAGATTGCCAGGAGAAGAAGGACTAAAACTATGCCTTTTCAACCTGGAAAAGAGAAAGTCTGGGAAGACCTTTGCATCCCCATACCCTTAGCAATAGTGCTAAGTTATGGGAAATTATAAATCAGCTTCTTTATACTGGAGTGGGAAATAGTGCTTTAGCTTGTACCATTTCCCCAGATGTGTGGGATGAGCACTTTTCTGGGATTTACGGTAGTGTATTAGAGGTCACCCTAGATACGCAAATGGGAGCCCTGGGAATGGATCCCTCATCTTCAGTAGTAATATCATTACTTTATTTCGGTCAGAGACCTTAAACGCAAAACAACATCATACAGTTTTACATATTTTAAGATATTTTAAAGAATATGTATCAAGACAGCGATAAAGAATTTAAAAATGTTCATAAGTGTGGCACATCATAAAGTACATACGTGCGTTTGTATAACAATCTTAAAAAGTGAACAGTAAAACTCGCAAAATATATATCACATTAAGATTAGAAAAATAAAACACTCAGATTACCTAATACAGACTGGATCCTTGGAAACAATCAATAGCACCTAGGCAAAAATTCATCCAGAAGGCCAAAGCCAGCCCAAGAGAAACTCGATCATGGCACTCCAAGATGATGAAGAAGCTTTGATCTAATAGGCCAGACACTTTCAATAAATGTTGTGATTGAGAATACTATGTGAGATGAAGTGTCAGTCCTACATATTCTCAATGCAATCCTCCACTGGCAAACTCCTAGGTTCCTACATAGAGCTTATGCTGTTGGGCAAATGCTGGGCAAAAGAACAAAAGGAGCTCATCGATTTCCCCTGCGCTATGACAGACTAGACAGATTTTATTTCCTTCAGTATGACCCTCCCCCTTGGCAGTAAAACTGGCATTTGGAAGGGCACCTAGCCTGAATCTGATGTATAGGGGTTTAATGAAGGGAGGGTCTATTGTGTTCCTAAAGGACTCAGATTCTGGTACTGGTTTAATTCCAGGAATCTGTCACTAAGAGTACCACGATTCTGAGAGTGTAACATGAATCTGTCTTCGTTCTCCCAGAAGTGGAATTGAACCATTCCTGGTGTACTAGAGGTATTAAAGATCGGATTGGGCCAAAGGTAATTCAGGCCCAGGGTTGATAAGGTCTCTTGGACCTAGGTAAGCCATGGAAGTGTTGTTTGTGATGCCTGCCTTTCTAGAATGTCTCTCAGACCATCCCTATAGGGACATAGCTCAGTACTGTACCAAAACCTTAGCCAACATACAATTAGCTTTAGTTTTGTCTTAGAAGTGATAGATTCGATAACCAAGTCATATTTAAAAATCAAGGGAGTACTCTGGGGGAGTTTAAGAGCTGCCCTCAGAAATTTGTTTTCAGCAACTCCTAGGGGATGAGTGTTGCAGTGGCCTCAAATTCCGCACCATAAGTTGGGGCTTGCACCTCTTGGGCTCTCCATATTTCAAGAGGGGGAGATATGGGATGGTGAGAAGTGTTACTTGCACTGTAGCTGCTCCCTATGGTTCAACAGGAGTGTGCTCTTTGAAATTTGGTTTGTCCAAGAATTTCTACAGGATAGGCGAATACCCAGATAACCAAAGTCCAACACTCTATCAAGATCCACATCCTTTAATCTTATAATCATTCATGTCAGGGTGAATGGCCATAAAATTAGTTTTAGAGGCATTTATGGTCAGCCCCTTCTTGGAGCAGTACAACTTAAATCTGCTTAATAAGATTTCTAACACCTTTGGGGTATTGGACACCAGCAAAGTGCCAATTGTGAATAGTAATGCAGGAATTTTGACGCCCCCAGAGACAGGTGAGGCATTGACACAATTCAAAAGAACGTCGGCACACCCATTTATACAAAGAAGAAATAAAGTTGGGGTGAGAACACAGTCTTGCCTAACAACCATAGCCACAATAATTCTCTCAGTTGTCTCCCTATTTGGATCCCATCTCACCTGAGCAAAGTTATCAGTGTGCAAGCTGATTATAATATGCAATAGGGGAGTGTAAGACCCAATTCGCTTAGGGTGGATCAAAGCTTTTCTCTAGGGACCATATTGAAGGCCGAAGTTAAGCCGTCGAAAGACACATAAAGGCTGTCCCCTCTAAGATCTACTACCTTCTACTTACAAAGCAAGAATCTGACAAAGTGGTCTATCGTACTTGTCTTAGAATGAAAACCAGCCTGGAAATGGGCTTTCTCCTTTTATATTCCATAGGAAGAGGCTGCAGTTGCTATTGCAAATATGTCTGAGAACAAGGCACCAGGGCCGGATCTGATCCCAGCAGATTTATTAAAACAGGATCATCTGGTCTGGGCAAAAATGTTATCCCATGTGTTTAATGCTGCCTGAAGAAAAGGTGCATTGGCTTTATGGTAGAGCTTGATTATTGTCCTTGTGTTCAAAAAGTGAGCTAGATCTCACCCCAGCTGTTACAGGCCAATTTCTCTGATTGACCCAACATTTAAGGTCCTTTTCAGGCTTATTTGAGCTAGACTGTCTGACTGGCTGGAACACAATAATGTAACTTCTTTTCTCCAGAGTTTAGGCAAGGAAAAGGCACACCGGACCAGTGCACTAACTTTCACTTGATAATCAGCAGATATAGAGGATATAGAGCCTTCATGAACCTATCTGCAGCCTTTGATCATGTCAATCGAGCAAAATTATGGTCTTTATTGATCAATCCAGGGTTTGACTGAGTTATGGTTAAATTCCTCCATGAACTTCATTGGGATCTTACAGCCACAGTTAGATATAATCAGACTGGGTCCCTGTCATCCCCATTAATGGTACAAAAAGGTATTAGGCAAGGCTGCATTCTAGCCTCACTCCTATTTACGTTGTACATTGAGCTTCTTGGCCCATCTTTGTGTGTGACTTCTAAGGATATACCTTGGGTGGGGTCGCAGCTTATTCCTGCATTTATATACACTTACAACACCATACTAATAATGGTGGGCCTCCAGCATCTTGTAAACTCCTTTGTAGAATTCATGGCTTCTCTAGACATGAATACTAATTACCCTAAATCCCACACAATGGTTATTGGTAGTAGAAGTAACTACCAAAAAAAGATATTTGGAGAAGGTCAGCAAGCGCTGAGAGTTTCTACCTTTCCGTATCTGGGAGTGACTTTCGACAAGAGGAGTTCTTGGGCACCACAGAGAAAGATTAAAAGAAATTAGCCAGATCAAGTAGCCTGACATTTTGACTTTGCAAAAAGACTGGTGGCTATGCCCATGTAGGCAATGGTCAAAGTCTAGCAAGCTAAGTGCATATCCATCACTAGTTATGGGTGTGCTTTATAAGGATTGTGGAGCTATCCAGAGAGTGGAAAATAACGTTATAAGAAGATTGTTGTCACTTCCTCATAGGGTAGCCACTTTTATAGCCCATGAAGAACCTGGGTTGGAATATAACTCTGATATGTTGTCGTTCTCGACACTTGCTAGGTGGTTTAAACTCTGGCTAAGTTCGGAGTTAGAACTGATTTAGGCAATCATCAGAGACTGCCTTTCTTTAGACAATGATTATGCTATACATTGACTCTTCTATATTAAATCCATACTGGAGAAACTGGGCTTCCCAATATTATTTGGGTCTCCAGATAACATTGCTAAGAAAGACCTACACTGGGTAAAAATCAATTTTTTCTTAGAACCAAAGCTGAAAGAGAAGCTAAAGAACTCTTGAAGCCTTCTGTTAGGGCTCACTCCCTTGTAAAAACTGGTTTGTCTAGGAGCCTTATCTGATAGTGGTTACAATACCCCATCACCGCTTTCTGGTAACACATTTCAGACTGAATCTTCTGCACTGGCTCTTAGCAGAGCCTCATGGCAAGCACAATTTGGAAGTCCTGGGGCCTTCTTTAAGTGAAAATTGTTCACCCCAAGATGCTATGCATTTTATTATGTTTTGCAATCATTAAACTGAATTGCAACATTGTTACATTGTACCATTGCTTGGGGGGATACGATTCTGCCAAGTAAGACCCGCTCTGATCGACCTCCAAATGTTGTCAAGCCCTATTGTCTGTTTCAATGTGGCTAGCTTTTTGCCAGGTGCCTTTAGAAGCAAGAAAGGACACTTGAAATGCTGTAGTTATCCTTGTATTTTTTTGTTAACGTAACAATATTATGGTAACTTGATACTTTAATGTATTTATTGTTTTTGTATGTAGCTTGCTTTTATGATTTTATCAACCAAATAAAGGGCCATATTTATACTTTTCGACGCACAACTGCGCCAACGCAGTTGTGCGTCAAAAAATCTAACGCCGGCTGACGCCATTCTGAAGCGCCATGCGGGCGCCGTATTTATTCAATGACGTTAGCTGCCTGGTGTGCGTCAAAAAAAATGACTTACACCAGGCAGCGCCGGCGTAGGGGAATATGGAGCTTGGGTGTCAAAAAATGGGGCAAGTCAGGCTGAGGCAAAATTTTCGCCTCAACCCGATTTGCGCCTTTTTTTTGGACTCCCAACCCCCATTGAAATGACTCCTGTCTTAGCAAAGACAGGAGTCATGCCCCCTTGCCCAATGGCCATGCCCCGGGGACTTATGTCCCCTGGGCATGGTCATTGGGCATAGTGGCATGTAGGGGGGCACAAATCAGGCCCCCCTATGCCACAAAAAAAAAAAAAAAAAATACTTACCTGAACTTAGCTTAAGTTCCCTGGGATGGGTCCCTCCATCCTTGGGCGTCCTCCTGGGGTGGGCAAGGGTGGCAGGGGGTGTCCCTGGGGGCATGGGAGGGCACCTCTGGGCTCCTTCCGAGCCCACAGGTCCCTTAACGCCTGCCCTGACCAGGCGCTAAAAAACAACGCAAAAGCGGCAGGACGTCATTTTTTTGACCCGCCCACTCCCGGGCGTCATTTTTGCCCGGGGGTATAAATACAGCGCACATGCCTCGGAGTCATTTTTTAGAAGGGAACGCCTACCTTGCATATCATTAACGCAAAGTAGGTGTCCACGCTAAAAAATGACGCAAACTCCATGAACTTTGGCGCTAGACGCGTCTAACGCCAGAGTATAAATATGGAGTTCGTTTTGCGTCGAATTTGCATTAAAAAAAACGACGCAAATCCGGCGCAAACAGAGTATAAATATGGCCCAAAGTATTTGCCTGACTGACTGAGTGACTAAAGTACTGGACTGAAGTCATGTATGCGCTCTGGATCCTCCAAGTGCGCATGTGCACCAATTAGATGTGCTGACGTATGTCATCTAAAGCTCAAAGGCACTTTATGTACGTACCAAGACATGAGACAGTGACTAATATATTTGCTTAAGACATATGTTCCACATATATTCAATCAGCTGCTGTCAAGTTATCATCTCCGCAACACAATGTCATCCTTTCATCCTATCAAGTTTATTTAAATGAGTGCTGTTGTGTTGGGTAACAATATGCTTCTTATTCAAGAGCCAAAAGGCAATCCAGCTAGTGATTAAGCCTGTGTAATCAGGGACAATTTTGGGACAATGAACTTTGAGGTAAGGGTGGTGTGTGGTAGAAACTCATTCGACATTAAGCTCTTTACAGGCATTGTTAAAAGAAGTGGTGATGAATGGATTTGCAGCAGAAGCCTCTCTTTGAAGAAGCTGGGTCTCAATCCCCTTGAGTACTGGACTGAGTCCCTGATTCAATGCACAGCAGCTATCAAACTCATTTCAGGGTACTAATAACTCTGACCATTACACTGAGACTAGCTGGTGTTGAAATAAGAGAGAACATTGGAACACCAGTGCAAAACTCTCTGCATTGTGTGAGCCAGCATCAAACTGCTCAGTAAAGGATGAGGTAGAAAAGCGGATCAGGGACAGAAGCGTCCCAGCCTGAAAGCAAGACAAATAAATGGATTTTAAGGAGAGCTGGTTAATTTGTTTGCAGCAAATGCAGAAACACTGAGTCCCTGTATCCACGTTCAGACTGATATCATTCAAACAATTCAATTTATGTTGTGGCATGTATGTTTTCCAGATGAATTGAAGCCTATACTTATTCCTGAGCTGACACAATTCCTGTATGTAAGAAAGTACCATCCTTCTTGGCATGTTACCCCAATTTCTAACTGTTTGTCAGTGTGTTTTTACTATCGCACTTGGATCCTACTAGTCAGGACCCCAGTGCTCATAGTTTGTGGCCCATATATCAGTGTGTTTTACTGTGTTGTTATTATGCTTGACTGTGTCACTGGAGTTCTGCTAACCAGAACTCCAGTGCTTATGCTCTCTCTGTTTTCCAAAATGGTCACTATAGTCTAGTGACTCCATATTCCAATCCAGATTGGCATACTGGACCGCCCTTATAAGTCCCTAGTATATAGTACCTAGGTGTCCAAGGCATTGGGGTTCCAGGAGAACCTTATGGGCTGCAGCATTTCTTTTCCCACCCATAAGGAGCTCATTCAAACACTCCTTCAGGACCGCCACTGCAACCTGAGTGAAATAGTGCACACACTATTTCACAGCCATTTTCATTGTACCAGGTAACTTATAAGACACCTATATGTCTAACCTACAGTTACTGAAGGCTAGGTGCAAAGTTACTGTGTGTGAGGGCACCCTTGCACTAGCAAAGGTGCCCCCACGTTGTCCAGGACCAATTTCCCTGACTTCGTGAGTGCGGGGACACCATTAGAATTATGCACTACCTATATGTCAAACCATATATGTAGCTTCACAATGGTAACTCCGAATATGGCCATGTGAGGTGTTTAAGATAGAGAAATTGTACCCCCAATCCAATTCTGGTATGGGGGGCGATTCCATGCATCCTGGGGGCTCTACCATGGACCCCCAGTACTGCCAAACCAGCTCTCTGAGGTTTCCACTGCAGCCCCAGCTGCTGGCACCTCACAGACAGGTTTCTGCCCTCCGAAGGATTGAGCAGCTCAATCCCAGGAAGGCTAAACAATGCATTTCCTTTAGTAGAGGGGGTGTTACACCCTCTCCCATTGGAAATAGGTGTTACAGGCATGGGAGGGGTATCATCCCAGAGCCTCTGGAAATTCTTTGAAGGGCACAAACGGTGCCCTCCTTGCATAATCCAGTCTATACTGGTTCAGGGACCCCCAGTCCCTGCTCTGGCGCAAAACTGGACAAAGAAAAGGGGAGTGACCACTCCCCTGTCCCTCATCACCCTAGGGGTGGTGCCCAGAGCTCCTCCAGAGGGTCCCTGGCGTTAGCCATCTTGGATTCCAAGGTGTGAGGACCCTCTGGGAGCCTTTGAGTGGACAGTGACCCCTGCTTATAGGTGCATACCTGGTTAGGTAGCCAATCCCCCTCTCAGGGCTATTTAGGGTCTCTCCTTGGGTGTTTCCTCATATTCGGTTTGTTGGACTCCACCAGGACTCCTCTGCATCCTCTGCTCCAGCTTCTGACCGTTGGATCAACCGCAGGCTGCTGCAGGAATGCTGTAACTGCAACAAAGTATCCAGGAAGGTTACCCTGACCCTGCAACTTCAGCTCCAGCCAGCAACTGCAACAGTTTCCAGGTTGTGCATGCTCTGAGAACTGCCTGTCTTCATTCTGCACCAGAAGGACCGAAGCAATCTCCCGTGGAGTGACGGAGTCACTTCCCCGCTTCAGCAGGCACCGCTCTGCAATGACAACTGGTACTCTGGGACTCCTCTACTGTCGACGAGCATGATCCCTGGAACACAGGTGGTGGACCAAAGTGATCCTGACTGTCCAAAGGACCAGCTGCCCAAATTTGGTGGAGGTAAGGGCTTGCCTTCCCATGCCAGACAGTACCACTGTGCACCCCGTGTTCTGCAGCTCCTTGGGCTTCTGCGCACTTCTTCCAAAAGTCCTTCATGCACAGCGTACCCCAGACCCCCAGCACTCTATCCTGTGACGCTCAGCACCCTGAGTTGTTCTCCGGTGGCGTGGGATTCTTTTGTGTAGTGCTGCGATGCCTGCATTCTGCAACTCCCTTGTCCCAGTGTTCTGGGACTTTTGCGGGTGCTGCCTGGTCTTCTGAGGGCTCTCTAAAGTGCTGAGAGCCCCCTCTGTCTCCTCAATCCGAGTTGAGGCACCCAGGTCCCTCCTGTGCCCAGGTAGTGCCTTTTCTCGCCAGCGGTGACATATGCATGAGCCAAGGCTTGTTGGCGGAATCCAACGATGAAAATCAGCCTGCAACCAACGACTCGATGTGGGACATCTCTTGCACCAAGCAGGAATCTGCAGCTGTCTTCTTTGGTGCATTTCTGACTTCTTCATCCAACCGGAGAATCCACTTTTCCACCTTCATCCGGGTTAGCAGGGGCTCCTGTTCTTCCTGGACTCTTCATCGACTTCAGGACTTGGTCTCCTCTCTCTGCAGGTCTTCAGGCCCAGGAATACACCATTGGGTTCTTGCAGTCTTGCTTGTTTTTTGCATAATCTTTTACCATGACTACTAGGCCCATATTCATACTTTTTAAGCGCTGCTTTTGCGCCACTTTTTTCTCAAAAACAGTGCAAACTTGCAAAATACAATTGTATTTTGCAAGTCTGCGCCGCTTTTGCGTCAAAAAATGACACCAATGCGGCACTAAAAAAGTATAAATATGGGCCCTAGTGTGTTCTGAGGAAACTTGCTGTATTTTACTCCTGCTTTCCTGGGGTTTGGGGTGGGGTAATTTACTTACCTTTGGTGTTTTCCTACACTCCCAGTGCCCCTCTACACACTACACTTGCCTAGGGGGGAAACCAACATTTGCATTACACTATTTTAGTATATGGTTTGTGTTGCCCCTAGGCCCGTTGCAACCTATTGTGTTTTTCACTGTTTGCACTATTTTCTGACTGTGAGCTTACCTGATTTTGGTTACTAGTGTGTATATTATGTATAATACTTACCTCCGGTAGGAGTATTGGCTCTAAGATATTTTTGGCCTTGTGTCAATAAAATAAAGTACCTTTATTTTTGTAACACTGAGTATTGTCTTTTATTGTGTATAAGTACTGTGTGACTATAGTGGTATTGCAAGAGCTTTGCATGTCTTCTAGTTCAGCCTTGGCTGCTCTGCTACAGCTACCCCTAGACAGCCTAAGCTGTTAGACACTGCCTACATTTCACTAAGGTGGATTACTGGACCTGGTATAAGGTGTAAGTACCTCTGGTACCCACTACAAACCAGGTCAGCTTCTCACACTGTATCATGATTTTGTGTACTCCATTGGATAGGAAGTGACAAACGTACCCGTTTTTCTGTCATCTGTAGTTCAGGGCCTAGGTGAGGATATAGATATCAAACAGCACTTCACTTACACTTATTTACCTGGAGCATTCTGGGAAAGGTGAGTGATTTAAGTGAAATAGCTCAAATGTTTAGTGAAACGTAGATGAAGTGGCTGAATGCTCTACTTTTGGCACTCTACTCAATTCGAGACATTCCTAGTCACAAGAATAAACCAAGTTCTTATGCGATATTAATGGATGACCAATGATCCTCCCTTCTACACCTCCACTGTTTCCACTATGCACCTCCCCCACACACCTTACTTCGTCAAGGCACAGGTCCAGCAAGGTAACCTATGATGCCACTGGTGTGCTCTTCTCCATGATTCAATCACCTCCCAAGCCACCATCTATTGTTTCCACTATGCTTAGTTTTCCATTGAATGATAACTTGACTGTGATGCTGCAAACAATGGATATGCTGTCTTAACATCTTCTATTCTCAGGTGCAAGCAGCACCCCCCACTTACCCCATCTAAGCTTGCTAAGACCTGCAGCCTGGTGACTCAGTCCATTTTCAAATCAATCAGCAACAGTCAACCCTGTTGGTGAACCGCTTTCCAAGTCCTGATCATGACCAAACACTGCTGTGAAATACCAATGATTGCCTCCCTGGATTCACGCATTGCACTGCATGCAGATAACCAAACCAAAAGGTCTGCCAACCAAGTCGCATCTGCTTCTGTTCTCGACCAAGTGAATATCCTACGACTGCTGTAAAAATAATAACCACCTTAGACTATCAACTTCTTTCTATTTGGCATTTGGAAATGATCCTGCTGTTGTTCCGCCACACAAGCCCACCATGATGTAGTCCTTCCTACTGCCCGTGGCTTCAACTTTAGTAGTGGAAAGCCTTCTATCTACCCTATCCCTATATGGGTTTGGCCAGCCCTCTTTATGAGCCTATTCGATTGGCTCACCATGTGGCCATGTCTAGAGGAGGTGGGCGAAGAAGGCAACTGCATTAAGCCTGATGCCCATATCCAGGACAAATGCTCTACCTATACATACAACACTTTCCTACAAGAGCAGTATACGTAGAATATCAATCCTTTTTCTTATTGGATCTGTAACCATTTTCCCCCTGATTTTGATGGGGGAGTGTTCATGGCTGAGACCCATTTGCTAGAGAAGAGCAATGACGCAAACTGTTTGCACCTAGGCATCTCATCCCCATATGAGATAATGTGGCATCCATGTTCCCACACTCAAGCTAAGATTTATCATTTCACCAGCAACAGATTGCACCAGCTGCCAGTCATCCTACTTACATTGCCCACTACACATCTTTACCTTGCCTCTATAACTGATCCTATTGCTCATCATTCTAAACTTCCCATTAGAGAACTGTTCATTGCAGTAGTGCACCTGATCGACCTTGCATTTACTTTGTCTGTGGTATCAGTGATTATGCTTGGGTACCCACAGAGGTACAGGATTTTGTTACTCTGCTATTGGTGTGTCAGACATCAGGCTGTTACTTTGTCTGTGGTATCAGTGCTTATGCTTGGGTACCCACAGACGTACAGGATTTTGTTACTCTGCTATTGGCAGGCCAGATATCAGACTCTCAGCAACAAAACTCCCTCTCCTGCTTAACAGACAGCCCAATGATCATTTACAAGCTGCAAAGTTTTAGATGTAACTTTTCCTAACTACGAAATCAACCAATCAGTCAGGGATTTGTAAAGCACTCTACTCACCCGTGAGGGTCTCAAGGTGCTGAGGAGGGGAGTGGAGAAGGTGGGGGGAAGGTGCTGCTACTGCTCAAACCGCCAAGTCTTGAGAAGTTTCATGAAGGTAAGGAGGTCTTTGGTCTGGCACAGGTGGGTGGGAAGAATGTTGCACGTTTTGGCGGCGAGGTGTGAAAATGATCTACTGCCGGTTGTAGTTCTGCAGACGCGTGGGACGGTTGTGAGGGCGAGGTCAGCCGAGATGCCAGGTCGGGGTGTAGAAGGAGAGTCATTTGTTGAAGTATTCTGGTCCAGTGTTGTGCAGTGCTTTGTGAGCGTGGGTGAGGAGTTTGAATGTGTTCTCTTGTTGACTGGGAGCCAGTGCAGGTTTTTCAGGTGGTCTGTGATGTGGCAGTGGCGGGGGATGTCCAGAACGAGGCATGTGGAGGCGATCTGGATGCATTGCGAAATGGGACTGGCTGTCCCTTTGCAAAATATGTCAATTGCCCAAGCAATGGAGGAGGTAGTCAATTCCACTGCCAATGCTCTTAGAGTAATTGCTGGGCACACAGCAAGCTCTGATACTAAAAAAATACAATTACTCTTGATTTTCTCCTAACTGCCAAGGTGTGTACAAACAGGTTCATAACGTTACAATTGTATCCCAAAAGTTTCCTTAGGCACAAATTAATATATTGACCATTTCAGATAATGTGTAACGGGATTATTATATTCTCATGATGAGGAAATTGGTTTGAAAGTGTTTGGTCTTGATGGAAAGATGTATTGATGGATGGGAAATTAAGATTCTTGAGTTTGTACTGATCAATTTTGTCAAACTTGACTTTGATTTTCATTATTGTAAAGGTATGTATTGCATGTGCTTCTCATCATACTAGCCTAAAGAGCATTGCTACTTCTTGCCCTTTAAAAATGTATAATGATGACAATGATCATGAAGATTGGGAATCTGATTAGGTTTCTTTGCAAGGTTATAAAAATGTTGTCTCCGGAAGTGAACAGGTTGATAAATATGGAAATGTTGTTAACTACATAAATATAATAGTTTGGGAGCAAGGGATTGTACATGAACCTTGCATACTATTGTAAATGTAACCATCACAGCCATGCCCTTCTCGCTCATACTAGCTGTGCCTGTAGTACTTGCCTGTCTATGAGGCTTATAGCTTCCCTTCGACATCTGGACTCTCAGGGCGTGAAAACTGTTAACTAGCTTCCTTAGCCAGAATGTTATGTTCTTTTTACAGCAAAATGCCACCTCTCCCTTTACCATGATCAAAAACTTCTGCACCTGGACCTTTCACTTTGTTCTACAAAGTCATGAGTGTCTCACTAAAAACCTGTATCCAAAATTCTCTATATCTGTTTCTTGTCTCTGTTTCAAGAGCTCACTTGTTTTTATGGTTCAGGGAGACCATGGCCCTCACTACAACCCTGGCGGTCGGTGTTAAAGCGGCGGTTTAAAAAAATGGAATCATGACCATGGCGGAAACCGCCAACATAGACAGCCACTTTAACACTCCGACCGCCACGGCGGTACAAACAAACAGTGCGGTGGTAACCCCCAACAGACAGGCGGAAGACAATGTACAGCCCACCATATCACAAGATGCCTATCCGCCACCTTTTCCGGGGCGGACCCAACGCAAACAAAAACACGGCGGAAACAGTACACAGAAGGGAAAACACCCACCTCTCCACACCCCACAAGGAACCAGGACGCCATGGAGCCCGAATTGCAGATAGTGCCGATGCTGGTCTTCCTTCTCTTCTATCAGGAGCACCAATGACGGCGGCAACAACCACATGAGTACTGCACCTACAACACAGGGGAGGAGGAGGGAAAAGAGAGTGACACACACACGCAACACCCCCACCCCCACCCACACCCACAACACCAAACACACAAATACATGCAGCAACAGTACACATACATCCCTCCACCCCCTGGAAGAACGCAAGGACAAAAGGAATTGATTTGAACAAATGTAATCATGTGAAATCTCATTAGCAAAGTTCAAAATCCAGTAAACACAATTATGTACACCAACTACACAAGTCCGGATAGTCCACCAATCATTGTCCGTGGACCACTGGGCCCAAAATGCATGGGCGAAGCCCACACATGATACCTGACTGGAAACGGAGAGAACACTGGAGGGGCATCAGATCGAAATGAAACAGGCAACTCAGGGAGAGGGGGAGGGGAGGCACCTCAGCCAGATGAACGCACAACGCCACTGCTGCACTAGGGGGCTCCATGCCCATTGATGTATCCTGGGGAGTGCAAAGTCACAGTCTCTCAAGTCTCTCCAGTGGATGGTTTGCCAACTGCTTTATCCTGGGGAGTGCATAGCCACAGTCTCTCAAGTCTCTCCAGTGGGTGGTTTGCCCACTGCTTTATCCCGGAGAGTGTAAAGCCACAGTCTCTCAAGTCTCTCCAGTGGGTGGCTTGCCCACTGCTTTATCCTGGGGAATGCAAAGCCACAGTCTCTCAAGTCTCTCCAGTGGGTGGTTTGCCCACTGCTTTATCCTGGGTAGTGCAAAGCCACAGTCTCTCAAGTGGATGTATCTCTCCGCTGGTTCTGGAGGGGGCCTGGTGCCCAGTGTGCTTCATCCTGCCAAGGACTGAGGTAGCGGATGTCAATCTCCACTGGTTCTGGAGGGGGCTTTGTGCCCAGAGTGCTTCATCCTGCCAAGGACTGAGGTAGTGGATGTATCTCTCCACTGGTTCTGGAGGGGGCCTGGTGCCCAGTGTGCTTCATCCTGCCAAGGACTGAGGTAGTGGATGCCAATCTCCACTGGTTCTGGAGTTTTTTTTTTGCCCAGAGTGCTTCATCCTGCCAAGGACTTAGGTAGTGGGTGTATCTCTACACTGGTTCTGGAGGGGCCTGGTGCCCAGTGTGCTTCATCCTGCCAATGACTGAGGTAGTGGATGTCAATCTCCACTGGTTCTGGAGGGGGCCTGGTGCCCAGAGTGCTTCATCCTGCCAAGGACTGAGGTAGTGGATGTATCTCTCCACTGGTTCTGGATGGGGCCTGGTGCCCAGAGTGCTTCATCCTGCCAAGGACTGAGGTAGTGGATGTCAATCTCCACTGGTTCTGGAGGGGGCCTGGTGCCCAGAGTGCTTCATCCTGCCAAGGACTGAGGTAGTGGATGTATCTCTCCACTGGTTCTGGATGGGGCCTGGTGCCCAGAGTGCTTCATCCTGCCAAGGACTGAGGTAGTGGATGTCAATCTCCACTGGTTCCTGGAGGGGGCCTGGTGCCCAGAGTGCTTCATCCTGCCAAGGACTGAGGTAGTGGATGTCAATCTCCACTGGTTCTGGAGGGGGCCTGGTGCCCAGAGTGCTTTATCCTGCCAAGGACTGAGGTAGTGGATGTCAATCTCCACTGGTTCTTGCGGAGGTGTCTGTTGTGGCGGTTCTGGCGGCGGTGTCTGTTGTGGCGGTGCTGGCGGCGTGGTCTGTGGCGGCGGTGCTTGCTGTGGGGTCTGTGGCGGCGGTGCTGGCTGCGGGGTCTGTGGCGGCGCTGCAGGCGGTGGGGTCTGTGGCGGCGGTGCTGGCTGCGGGGTCTGTGGCGGCGGTGCAGGTGGCGGGGTCTGTGGTGGCGGTGCTGGCTGCGGGGTCTGTGGCGGCGGTGCAGGTGGCGGGGTCTATGGTGGCGGTGCTGGCTGCGGGGTCTGTGGCGGCGGTGCTGGCGGCGGGGTCTATGGTGGCGGTGCTGGCTGCAGGGTCTGTGGCAGCGGTGCAGGCGGTGGGGTCTGTGGCGTCAGGGGATGTGTCAGCACCTGCTGAGGGAGAAAGCAGGATGTCTCCTGCAGCCTCGGACGGCTGCCCACCGGGGAAGAGGCTGGGAACTGTCACAGCGGCTGTAGACGTGCCAGAGGAGGTGCAGGTGGCGGTGTTCGCCGCCGTACAGGTTGGCGTGGACGTGGACAGAAGGTGTGACACTGAGCTGCCCTTCTGTTTTTGGCCCTTCCCCACCTTTGATGGTGGCGCAGTTGTCTTGCCACTATCCCCTTTAGTTTTCGCTGACCCCTTGGTGGCTGGTGTTTTCAGCTTCTCCCTCTGGGATGTGGGCACCTTTTTCACCTTGGCAGGTGGCGGAATGTCCTTGCCCTCGCTACGTGGCACACAGGCAGCCCTGATAGTTGGCACACACCTTGATCCCGCAGTTGCTGGCACCACTGTGCCTGGAGAATCTGGTGGCTGAGGTGCTGGGCTGGGACCTGGAAAGCCTGGCCCTACGGGAAGGATGGTGGGGGAGGTGAAGGGAAGAGGTCAAGGTTTGCCAGGAAAAGTTTTCTAGACACACTGGGACGGGTAGATGGAGGGGGTTTGGGAGTGGAGGAAGAGGTAGTGGTTGTAGGAGGTGTACGTCTGCTGAATTTGGGTGAAGGTGCATGAGCTGGAGGCTGTTGTGAGGTGGATGGCTGTTGGGTGGGTGTGTGCCTGCATTTGTGTTCTTTGGGAGGAGGGCTCACAGACACACTGGTAGAGGACACTGGGGATGTGTGAATGGTAGTGGGGGTGGTGAGTGCACGTGCTGTGATGGAGGTGGTGGCTGAGGATGTAGTGTGAGTGGACACGAGACTGGGAGGGAGGAGGGAGACATGGAGGAGGGGGGGCAGCGGAGGAAGTGGATGTTGGTATGTGTGCATGGGTATGGTGCTTGTGTGAGTGCCTGTGGGATGTGTGGTGTTTATGTTTGCCTGAGCCACTCTTGTGTGTTGATGTGTATGCATGCTGGTCTGATGGTGTGCTTGGGATAGGCTGAGGTACAGGGGATTGGGTCTGGATGGAGGAGGTTGGAGGGGGGATGCTGGACACAGGGATAATGGCTGCCATCAGTGCTGAGGCCAGAGCCTGAAATGCTCTCTGTTGGGCTGCCTGGCCAGAATGAATGCCCTCCAGGTATGCATTTGTTTGTTGCAAATGCCTCTCAACACCCTGGATGTCATTCTGAATGGTAGACTTCCCAACAGTGAGGGATCTCAGGAGGTCAATAGCCTCTTCACTGAGGGCAGCAGGGCTGACTGGGGCAGGGCCTGAGGTGCCTGGGGCGAAGGAGATGCCCACCCTCCAGGGTGAGCGGGCACGGGACAGACGCTGAGGGGCTGCTGGGAGGGCGGTGCTGGTAGGGGGGTGGCGGCTGTACCTGTTGATGTGGTGGGCACAGAGGGGCCCGCCACTGCAAGGGAGCTCCCATCAGAGGAGGAGTCGCTGTCGCTGGTCTCTGCTCCTGTCCCCGCCGTGGAACTCCCCTCACCCTCCGTCCCACTGGTGCCTACAGACTCCGTTGCTTCACCCTCCAGGGCCAAGTGGGATGCAGCTCCCTCCTGCTCCGGTGCCAATGCTCCTCCGCCCGATGATGCTATTGCACACAAGAACAGGGAGACCACAAAAAGGGGGGGGGGAGACAGAAAAAAGACATGTTCAGTGCATGCAACACCACTACCGTTGGCAGACACAACAGACAGTGAGCAGCCCTCTGCAATACGCCATGCACTTATAGTTCCTAGATATATCACATGCCCATGGGGTACGAGGCCTAAGCCCAATTGCAGCACACCTGGAAGTCACAGGAGCCTGACTAAGTGTAAATGGCTCTAACCACTAGTGGGGTTGGGGTGCCACATAGCCTGCCTCACAAGGGACCTTGCCTACCAAGATCGCTCTGGCCTAGGGAAACCCACTGCCCACCTCCCCCGCCCACACACCTCGTAATGCGCTCAAAGTCAGCTGAATGAGAGTGTACTCACCTCCTTGTGGCTGCTGTGATGCCCTAAAGCACCCATTCAACTCCGGATAGGCCACCGCCAGGATCCGGAACATCAGGGGGGTCATGGTGCGACGGGCACCCCTCCCACGTTGGGAGGCCATCCCCAGCTGGGCCTCCGCCGTCTTCTTGCTCCAGCGGCGCAGGTCCTCCCATCTTTTACGGCAGTGGGTGCTCCGTCTGTGGTAGTCTGTGGATGACCCCATCCACTAGCTTCTCTAACTCCTCCGAAGTGAAGGCAGGGGCCCTTTCCCCAGACACATGAGCCATTGTCGCTTCCAGACACAGGTCACAGCAACACTTGCAGTGTAGTTCCTCTCCTGTTGAAGGTCAGGTATCAAGTGAGTTAACAGACAGAAAATGGCGGTAACGTCCACGGCGCTGCGTACCGTCACCGCCGGCGTACATCATCATTGGCTCCTCGGACCCATAGGGCCCAATGTTACCCAATGCAGAATTGCGCCGCGGTCTTCGACCGCCCACCACGACGGTGTACAACGCCAGCGCAGTTACCTCATATCCCCTTGTCCCACCTTACAGGTCAGGCAGCTGCCATTTCAGGGGGCCACATGGCATTAATAATAACTGCGTCACACCTATGTAGGCCTGGAATACACACAGTGACAGGCACATTGCGGATTAATAAATGTGTGCAAATGACATTTTGGGATACCTCAGTGTTGGCTGACTCTCTGCTCGCTGTTCTCCTCCATAGGGCACGTCTGCTGGGGCAGGTGATGAGATGGCGGCATCCTCCGGTGTACAGACCGCTGGTGGACCTGTGGGCAATGGAAGAGAGACACATAATAGTCACATACAGACTTGATCGTGCAACAATCCAGGAACTGTGTGCCCAGTTGGAGCTAACCGCCATCCCACAGGGATACCCCCTCTAGTGCAGGTCCTGTCAGTACTCCATTTCCTGGCAAGTGGTTCCTTTCGGACAACAGTGGCCATTGCATCAGGGATGTCCCAGCCAATGTTCTCTAACGTGTTGTCCAGAGTGTTGTCTGCCCTGCTGAAACACATGCTCAGCTACATCGTGCTCCTTCAGGTGGAGGATTTGCCCACAGTGAAAGGTGACCTCTATGCCCTGGGACATACCCCCAACATCATTGGTGCCATGGATGGGACACATGTGGCATTTGTACCCCCCCCCCCGCAGGAGTGAACAGGTGTACAGATATAGAAAAAGTTACCATTCGATGAATGTGCAGATGGTGTGCTTGGCAGACCAGTACATCTCCCATGTGAATGCCAAGTTTCCATTCTCAGTGCATGACGCTTACATTTTGAGGAATAGCAGCATTCCTTATGTGATGGGGCAACTCCAGAGGCACCGTGTGTGGCTAATAGGTGAGGCCAAGGACCCAATACAGTGTGAATAGGTGTCTGAGTATGGGGTTGTCCCTAAGGGTTAGTGTGTGTCTAACAGTTGTCCCTCGATATTTGCAGGTGACTCTGGTTACCCCCAACCTATCATGGCTACTGACCCCAGTGAGGAATCCCAGGACAAGGGCAGAGGAACACTACAATGAGGCACATGGGTGAACTAGGAGGGTGATCAAACGCACCTTCAGCCTCCTGAAGGCCAGATTCCAGCAATGTCCAGTCTATTTGTTTCACAGGTGCATTGTCCAAAGGGGCATAGGAAGTGGAGCAATGGCAGTTGAAGGATGGACAGGGTGACAAAGCGGGACAGAAGGGTGACATTCAGGGGGGTTTCATTTCCTGGCGGGGGTCTTGGCAATGTTCCCTGTCTTGTTTCTTGATCTCAGGGACCGTTTGCGGGGTGGTTCTCCATCTGC
Organism: Pleurodeles waltl; assembly: GCF_031143425.1. Classification (NCBI taxonomy): domain Eukaryota; kingdom Metazoa; phylum Chordata; class Amphibia; order Caudata; family Salamandridae; genus Pleurodeles; species Pleurodeles waltl. The sequence goes on along the minus strand of NC_090449.1, from coordinate 477,046,563 downwards.
AGGGGCGGGGTGCTGGTGTCGTGTTCCTGTGGCGGAGCCTCCTGTCCATTAGCTCCGGCAGAGGTGGAGGGCTGTTCATTGTCCAGGCTAGTGTCAGGGGCCCCTTGTTGTGCCAAAGTGTCCCTCCTGGTGTTGACAAGGTCTAGCACCACCCCTGTAATGGTGACCAGGCTGTTGTTAATGGACTTCAAGTCCTCCCTGATCCCAAGGTAGTGTTCCTCCTGCAGCCGCTGGGTCTCCTGAAACTTGGCCAGTACCGTTGCCATCGTCTCCTGGGAATGATGGTAAGCTCCCATGATGTTGGAGAGTGCCTCGTGGAGAGTGGGTTCCCTTGGCCTGTCCTCCCCCTGTCGCACAGCAGTCCTCCCAGCTTCCCTGTTGACCTGTGCCTCTGTCCCCTGAACCGTGTGCCCACTGCCACTGCCCCCAGGTCCCTGATCGTCCTGTGTTAGTGGGGTTCCCTGGGTTCCCTGTAGTGGTGAACACACTGCTGATTGACATGTCCTGGGGACCGAGGGATGGGCCCGCTGGATGGGTGCTGTGCTGGTGTTTCCTGAGGGGGGAGTCTCTGTGGTGGCTTGTGACAGTGTCAGGGGAACCGATTGTCCCGAGGTCCCTGATGTGCCGGGCTGGTCATCTTGATCTAGTTGTGCAGAGCTGCTGTCATCACTGTGGGTCTCTTCTGTGGGGGGACTGGATTTGTCTGGCACCTCCTGTCCGGTGACGTTGGGTAGGGGTCCTGTAGGGGTGTAAAGGCATGATTATTGCATCTGTGTGTGCCATTGTGTGCAATGGGTGAGTGACCCTGTACTCCAGTGCTTGCATTCTTGGAGTGGTCCTTGTGTGATAGTTGGTTTGGGGTCTGTGTGGGTATCTGTAGTGGACATGCTTTGGTGATGGGTGTCCATCCATTGGTGGTACATGCAGGGCTTGTTTTTGGGATGTGTGGGTTGTGTTGGTGGGGTATCTGTGGGTTGTTGGGGTGATGGGTGTGAGGGTAAGGGTGGGGTATATGATGGCATGCAGATAGGGTGGGGGATAAAGTAGTAAAGATTTGCCTTATCAGAGTCCAGTCCTCCTGCTACTCCTGGGAGGCCCTCAGGATGCAGTGTTGCCAAGACTCTTGGCAAGGCTCCTCCCATGTTGTTAGTTGTGGGGGAGGAGGTGGGGGTCCACCGCCAGTCCTCTGTACAGCAATCTGGTGTCTGGAGACCACGGAACACACCTTCCCCCCGTAGGTCGTTCCACCTCTTCCTGATGTCATCCCGTGTTCTTGGATGCTGTCCCACTGCGTTGACCCTGTCGACAATTCTGCGCCATAGCTCCATCTTCCTTGCAATGGATGTCTGCTGCACCTGTGATCCGAATAGCTGTGGCTCTACCCGGACAATTTCCTCCACCATGACCCTGAGCTCCTCCTCAGAGAACCTGGGGTGTTGTTGAGGGGTCATGATGTGGTGTGGGTGATGTGTGAGATGGTGTGTGTTGTGATGTGTTTGTTGTGTGTTGTTTGAGGTGCGTGGATGTTGTGTAAGTGATGGTGTTGTGTGTCTGCGGATGCTGGTCTTGTTTTAGGTAGTGTCCCTCTCTGGCCTGATTTCAGATTTCTGGTAGTAAGGGTTTGTGGGTGATGTGGGTGTGTGCTTTATATAGGATTGGGTGTGTGGGTGTGGTGTGTATATGTGTATCAGGTGTGTGTATTTCGATTTGTCCAATGTGGTTGTGTTTTGTATATGTGTGTGCATTTTTAGCGCGGCGGTGTGTACAGCCAATGGATTACCGCGGTTGAAAGACCGCCGCATTGATTCGTGGGTCGTGATAGTGTAGGCGTATTCTTGTTGGCGTGACAGTGTTGGTTTGTTATCGCCAGTTTATCACTGACCTTTGGTGTGGCGGACTTGTGTGGGTGTCTGTATTGTGGCGGATTCCGAGCTGTGGGTCGTAATACCTGTAGCGGAATTCCGTGGCCGCAGCAGCATGTTGGCGGTCTTCTGCACGTCAGTAGGCGGGATTTACCGCCAGGGTTGTAATGAGGGCCCATGCATCCTACTAAATCTGTGATTCACATATATATGTTTCTCTTTTTGTTAATAAACATTTTAAGGCTTCGATTGGTGAGTGTGCTGGTTTTTAACAATGTGAAAGAAGAAATCAAGGGCAAGATTTAATAGAAAATGATGGTGCAAATTTGGCAGAGTAGCACACTTTCATTTTCAAAACGCAGGGATTCACTGTATTTACTAGAATACGATGCACCCCTATGTTTCACCCCGTGCTGGCACTAAATTTGCTGCTGTGCGCCAATGCAACAACCCTTGCACCATAGTGCAAGGGTGGCTGCGTTGAGGGGGAGATTGCTTTTGTGCAGGAAGGAACACCTCCTGAACAAAAAACATTCTCAAATGTCAATTTGCGCAGAATGCAGCACACATAGAAAGATAAAAAAATGAGGAGAAATTAAAGCATTTCTCCTCGTTGCGCCATGCCAACACCACCCCTTGGGTGGCTTTAGATTTTGGCGCTGCCTCAGGTTTACGAAAACTCGCACATCTATGGCAGCGTCAAAATGCAATGGATGTTGCTGTGGCACACCCACAGCAACACCCATTGCACACCCCTTCCACGTCTGTGAAATATTAATTATAAGCTGTTCCAAGACTTAATTGCCATAAAAATCCTATAAAGAAGGGTCCAGCCCCACCAAGAATTTAAGAAATGGCGACCTCCCCCACACACCTTACTTTGTCAAGGCACAGGTCCCGCGAGGTAACCTATGATGCCACTGGTGTGCTCTTCAATCGCCTCCCAGGCCACCATCTATTGTTAGTGCAGCATAGACTCCGCCCCCCTGCCACATGTCAGTGCTAATAGAGCATGGTAGGGGTTGAGGGGAAATGTAGTCCCGCTGCTATGGCTCCACTAAGAGACAAATAGCATATGTTGCTGAAACATCTATAATGTAGGCAAGACTATTTATTGATACTGCATATCCCTGCTCCCAAGTGTGTGTACTCCAGTGTCCACTTTCCTTCAGACACATATACACTTGAGAGGATAAGAAATAGAACATGTTATGTTCTCTTATTTAAAGGTAAAATAATAAGAGTGTGCCAGTTACATTAGACAGGTTACTGGAAACACATCACTCTGTTTAATACTCAGTTCCTGGAGCCTGTCAATTTACTATTATTCAGAAGGGTGTGCATTATATCCAATCAATGCTGATGACTTTGTTAACAACTGAATCTGTATAATCAACCACATACTAGTAAGGTGAGCTCTTAACGTAACTTGACTAAATTAGTCAAAACCCAGCTGGGACCAAGGTATGTCATCATTCAGACCCAGGGTGTCCATATGCAGTATGTATATCCATCTCTATTCAATTCACAGAAGGTCACTGGTCATATCATTTTTACCAGACTGCAGTTTTTCTAATACATACAGAGTAAAATCATCCTTGTGGTGGTCTTTCTCAAAGAAGTGACACATCATCTTCGTTACTGTCTTTTTACACATGAATGTGCTCCTATATTTGTTAATTTGTACTCTTAATTTCCTGGATGTCATACCTACATACATCAGCCCTCAACTGCAGATTATAATATAGATGGCATTTTTAGTATTGCAATTGCTAGGGTGCTTCAAAAGCCACACTGTTTTCCAGACTAAATCAATACTGTTTCTTTTCTTTGTGAGACAGCACACATTATAGTCTCCACCTGGATAGTGTTCGATTACAGGGCACATATTCCATAGGGCTCTCTGTCCCTGGGTTACAGATTGTTTTTTGGGTCTGGTGTGTACAATTAGATATATTATACTCCTGGCTTGTTTGAATGAAAACATCGTTTTTTCCAAATTTAGTGGAACTGAGTTAAGGAACTTCTGCTGCTTATTGATCGGTTTCTTCCATTTCTAGAAAAAGGACTATATGTGGTCAAACAAACAAGTTTGTTACAAGGTTCCCTCATTTTAGTCTGGAGGAGTTGCTTGCGTTTGCTATTCTGTACTCTATTCTAGTCTCTTATGATAACCCTCATTGAGTATTCTCTATCGCTGAGTTTTTCTTTTAATATTTCAGCATGTTTCTTATTGTGACTTTTCTCAGTACAGTTGTGTCTCAGTTGCCAAAACTGGCTGACTGTGGATGAGTGTCTGTAGGAAAGTGGACACAGGAGTACTCACTCTTGTGAAAAGGGATATGCAGTATTAAAAAATAGCCTCCCCTACATTATAGGTGTTTCAATAACATATGCTAAATGTCTCTGTTGTGGAGCCATAGCTTCATTAAATCATTGTTGTGAACCATGATAGTATGGAACGATCTTTTCTTGATAGGACTGTATGTGTCCTATGTGGTACATGAGAAAGAGTGGGACTCAGACATAGATCCCACTACAATTGTGCACATTGACAATTTGTATATGTGCTTAAATTGTGGATCAACACTAGTAATTGTGGTGGCAATCCGCCTTTCAGTTGTGAGATCGCCGGATAAGAGAGAGTTCTGCCTTTAAAGCAGACTAAGCCTAACACCTCTCTCTTTTTACATATTGTGTTTTTAAATTTTACTACTACTACTACAACAATGATGGGTATTCTGTCCCCCGAAATCTAAATCCCATTATTCCCTATGGGATTTAGATTTTGGCGGACAGGATATCAATCATTGTTGTGATGGAGTAACCCGTTCGCCAATGTCTAAATTAGGCCCCAAATTAAGAACAAGTTATCCAGATATAAATGCGGTTTTAACTGTTTTCTCAATGCAGGCAATAGAGGTGTAATGCATGATTAGAGATAAGACTTATTTCTATCTACGTGCATGGATATGCATGTAGGACGATCTGGAGGTATTTCACTTTTTGTCCTGACGAACACCCTGGACCCCCCTTCTTTTTATGAGAGAATCCTTTTTTAGTGGCTGAAACATGTTGGCTATTTATTGACTCTGATGGATGTTTAAGACATTAACTCATATTAACATCCAATATTGTTCTTTTATCCCTACCATACATACCCACCAAATAAAGGGAATCACCTGGGTTTACGCAGAGGTAGTTCTAGAATATAATCTGGACCCCTCGACTACTCAGAAGTACTTTCTCTTGTTCTCCCTTCCAGTAAGGTTGAGACCACCATGCTGGCACTGTCCTAATAAGGTTGTGCGGTGTGGCTGATGATGAAGCATGCCACAAAAATGTGGATGAGGCCTTTCCGTCCAAAATCTTTCGATCCTGTGTTCCTAACACTGGAATTCCCTGTTGAGTGAGGTTAGAAAAGAATTTAGCTGCCATACCTTTTGCTTGTTTGATAGATCAAAACACCTTGTATCAAACATTATGCAGAAAATGAAAGACAGAACACAAAATTCTGTGCTCATTGTAACTCTGGTGGTTGGAAGGTAGAGCAGTGCAGCGACTGCTTTTAAGCAATCGCACCCCCACCCCCACCCCACCCCTCTTATGAACCCTGTCCAAGAGCACCAGGAAATAACGTTCAGGGATAGCCATTGCGATATTAGGTGCAGTTGAATCATTAAGCCTGGCTTCTATCATGAAAAAGAGATCCAGCCTAGAATTACACAATAGATCAAAAATCTCAACCACATGCCCACACAGAGAACAGACATTGATTGACATAGCTGACAACTTCATAGCCTGAGGCAATAAGATATGATGCCTAGCCTCCACACCCATCCCTGCCCTGAATAGTTCTCAAGAGGGAACACCACATGACAATAGAGACAAGCAGCCTCTCCAAAGCATTTGTCCACCTCCAGCTTAATAGGGCACCATTGTGAAGGCTGAAGGGCAACAGTTCCTGTGTACGTCAGTCGACGTGGCCTGGCTGTGCCCCTGTGGGCAGCAGGCTGGCACTTCCATGGAATGGACTGGGATCAGCGCAGACGGACTTGCCTCTGGCATGCACTCTGTGTGCATCTGCTGTGCATCTGTGCCACACCCCCTTAAACAAGGAGAGTTTATCTGACTCCTCAGGTGACTACAGTGCAAACCCCAAATTGGCACCTCTAGTCGACTACAAGGAGTAAAAATGGCAACCTCTCCTCTGATTACTAAACAGAGCAATAGCACCTCCAGTGTTAAACCAAAAACTTGCCCCTGCAACACAACAGAAATTCCCCCCAAAACAAAAATGTCACTCCAACCACAATGTAAAAGCAGAAAAAAGTGAGAAACCGGGGGTGAAAGTGGAAAGAATTGAAGCCCCCCAAAATAGTAAAAAAACAGTTTACGCAATAGATAAAAATTCCAATGAAATCATTTTGAAAAAAACTGGCAGATATCAGAATACAGAATTCAAAAAATGGCAATCAGCATCTTTTTTAGTTGCGCGATCAAGCGCTTTGACCTGTTGTAAGTATTATGGGCTTTTAACCACGCCCATGACTTTAACTCATTCGTGGGCTTGTCTTTCAAAAATCTTTTGTTATCATTGCTAAATGCTTCATCGTCCCTCCTTGGGGTGGTTTTGTTACCACCTTGCAGACTGCCCCTGTTACATGGATAATTGCATGATTGCTGATGTGTTTGACAGCACCTGAACTTCTTTTTCTTTTTGTGTCTCTCCTTTGCGCTCATGCTCATGGCGGCAATGGTACTTTGAGTTGGCTCACTTATGTCAACTGTTTTTTTTTTCATTTTCAATTTAAGTGGCAGGAAAAGTCCAATTAGGAATTTACAACTCTAATAGCTCTAACTCGAGCAAACACGAGACCCATTGCATTGCAAATGCTTGTTAATTAATCAAATTGCAGTTCACTGCATCCGCACCACTGTCCTCCTTAAGTAAGGAGAGTTCATCTGACTTCTCGGGTGACTAGAGCGCAGACTTCCCCAAAATGGGACCTCTAGCAACCACGAGGACTAAAAATGGCAACTTCCCCTCTGATTACTGAACATAGCACAGAAACGAGGTGAGCCCTCAATGCTAAGCCAATACTTGCCCCTGCAGCACACTAGAAATGTCACCCAAGTCGAAAATTTCACTCCAACTACAATGACAAATCAGAAAAAACTAGTGAGAAACAAGGGGTGAAAATGGAAAGAATTGAAGCTCCAAAAACGGTAAAAACAGCTCACACAATAGATACAAATACCAATTAAAACACTTTAAAAAACACTGGCAGACATCAGAACATAGAATACATAAAAGGGTAATCAGGTTATCTTTAACTAATCATACCGCAGTCTGAATATGAAGAAACAGGTTCTTTTCACCAAACGGAACCTGAGCCCAAGAAAAAGTGAACCTCTGCACCCCAACCCCTGCTGTGTTAACGTTCACGATAGCAGAGTATGTCTGAGGAGGCACCAGCCACGGCAGCGCTGGTGCTCCACCTCACCGCAAAGCCCAGATGTTTCCTTAATTTCACAGACCACACCCACAGAAACTGTCTGACCTTCTCAGCCTCTCTTTGAGAGAACAGGTGCAATTCGGGTTGCAGATGCAGCCATGGGAGGGTCACTTGTGAGGTGGAGTGCACTGGGGAGATGAGACCTGGACAGAAGCATCACATGGAAAGGAGTCTACGGCAAAAGCAAAATGAGCAGCAATAAAGGAGACACAGCAGCAAGGGCAAAAGAGGTCAGGAGGTCCCAGGGGCGGCAGCATAGCACAGTTAGTGTGATTAGGAGCCCCCAATCCAGGCAGGCAAAGCATTGACTCACGAAAGGATCACTACCCCATGCTGACATCACTGGGCACGCCATCACGCATGCACAGCCAATCAAAGACGGTACGCTTTTGCAGGAGGGCAGATAGTAGGGAATCAGCAAAATACATGATTTACTTAATAAAACGATCTAATGGACCCGTCTGGCGCAAATCACATCAGTAACAATGTTTTACTACGCTCTGCTTTATGTATCTTCTCCCTTATCCACTCTCCATATCCTTGTCTCTTTTTAGTAAGCTTCAACTACCTTTTGACAATTGCTCAGATAAATCCTAATGAGCAATGTTTGTTCTTAATGGCCTTTTAATTTAATTTTATTAACTTTCAGCATTTATATCTCTATGACGTGCAGAATAGCCATAAATCAAATGCACCCAATAAAAAGCATTCAAAAGCAACTCATTTTGGCATTTGCATATTGAAAAAATCGTAACAAACATCAATAACCACGCAGTTCTTGCCTTTTAGCCAGCATTAGTGTGCCCTTCTTTCACACCTGAATATAACAATGGTAGAAACACCTCGATCTTCAAATAATAAACAGGGACAGCACAGCCAACAGCAGCTGTGCAAGCGTTGATACAGACATCAGTGCAGGCACAGTTCAGCCAGCAGCAGGTGGAACATTCTCAGAAACACACACACATAACCCACTCAAAGAGCAAGCGCATCCTACACCTGTGAACGCTGTGTGCGCAAGATTCTCTTGCATCAAACAAGGTACGCCAGGCTACGTATGTCTCGAGCAACAGCGATGTGTTCCTCTCAGAGAAGATGCACAACATAGACAGAATATATGCAAGCTTCTCTCACACACAGGCCAGGCACAGCTTGTGGGGCAGCATTTGAAGCTTTTTTCACGCACAGGCCAAGCATAGCTCCAGTGGCGTAACAAAGACCCCCAAATCCCCTGCAGTGCGGAGGGGCCCAGACTGCCCTCGACCTCCAGGAGGCCCCTTCAACACAGCACCCTGGCCTGAGAGCTCGTGAGTGACGCCGGAGGGAGGCCCCTCCATATTCTTTGTGGGGGGGGCCGTCACGATTCGTTAAGCCACCGCATAGCTTTGGCAGCACCTGAAGCTTCTTTCACACACAGGCCAGGCACAGCTTGCACAGTAGCAGCACAAGCTTCTCTCACCAACCGATCAGACAAAGCCTGAAAAATAGTAGTGCCAGCATCCCTGACAGACAGAAAACGGCTATAAAATGTACAGCAGAAGTGCAAGCATCCCTCACACAGAATCTTCTCCTGGCGCTGTCCACGTGGGGTGACTCTGGGAACTGTGTATGAGAACGTAAGAGAATTCAGGAGGTGAGAGTCTTATGAAAAATCATGCGGAAAAAACTACAGATGGGGGAGCATGACAGAATTAGGGGCATATCGAAAAAATAATTGATATAAATGCTAACACAAAATCAAGAGACTTTTGAAAATCCTAAAACGCAGGAAAAGGCGAGATTACTGAACAAAACTGTGCATTATGCACATGGGTTTCTGTATGTGTGCTGCTTTGTTTGCATTTATTCTGCATGTAGTGCTTACATGTGCCTGTCTGGCTGCATATAATAGCGTTTACAAAAATACCTCACCATTGGGTATAAATATTCTATAATTAACTTTAATAAGGCAACAAACAATATTTAGCAGAACATGTTAGTGTCAGAGGTTATTTTGGCTACAATATTCCGATACCATACCATGTGCTCTTATGTTTCTGTATGTCCTTGCGTTCATGGCTTCTGGAAGTTGTGTGAACTGATATCCCTAATGTAACTCTCTCTGCATGTGAGCCTGTCATTTGTCTCTGTGACCACACTAAATAAAAGCAAAACCTACTGATTACATAAATGATTGTTACTTACATAACATACTGCTCTGTTCACCCTTTTTCGAGGCACTCTTATTTTTGGCAAATAGAGGAACAGATGACAAAGGAATTAATGTGATCTACAAGATCACTCCACGTGGCGCACAGGTGCCCTAGCGGAAGCCCAGAGCCGTGTGGGAACTGCCAGAACTGTCAGACAACAAATATCCGTACTAGCTAAACAGGTGGTAAACCCTCAAAGGGAGAGTACTGGAAGTGCACAGCAACAAGCAGGACCAGGGCGAAACGCCTCCACGCGGCGCAGAAGATCACCATCGCACATTCAAAACAGGAAGAGGAGGACAGGCAAGCCCATAGCCCAAGCCACAGGGGACTAATATCCCCAACAAACAGCAAGAGGCCGAGAGGTCAAGCAAGGACAGGCTCAACCCATCGGGCGAGGAGCTGACCCCTTTCAGCTGGGAGCTGATTACAGGAGCAACAGCTGTGACCAACAACACCCATTGTGAAGGTACCGAACTCGGAAGGTCGCGCCAGCCATGCCAAGAGTTGGAGACATGCAGCAGCAGGATCTCTAGGGCCCGACGTACAAAGCAATTTTGCGGTCGCAAAAGGCGAATTTCGCCGTTTGCGACTGTAAAATGGCCTTGTACAATCTACCATCCCTATTTTGGGAGTCAGTATCCTGTTACCGACTCCCAAGAAAGGGATTGTGGGGCACATGTACGTACCATTTTTCCTGTCGCAAACGGCCCAATTCGCAGAATCCAACCGTTTGCGACAGGGAAAAAACATTTTGGTATGTACGGAGCCTATTTTGCGATTCAGTAATCTATTTACAGAATTGCAAAATAGGATTGCGAGTCACAATTAGGAAGGGGGGTTCCCTTCCTAATTGCGAGTCGCAGTGCGATGTACGATTGTTTTGTGACCGTGAATGCGGCCACAAAACTATTGCATTTAGCACCAGTTTCAAACTGGTGCTAACCCATTCGCAAACGGGAAAGGGTTCCCATGGGACCCCTTCCCCATTGTGAATGGCAGCGAGAATATTTTTTCAGAGCAGGCAGTGGTCCCACTGCCTGCTCCGAAAAAATGAAAAGAAAACTTTTCATTTTTGATTTTGAAATGCATCTCGTTTTCCTTTAAGAAAAACGGGCTGCATTTAAAAAAAAAGAAAACTGCTTTATTTAAAAGCAGTCACAGACATGGTGGTCTGCTGTCTCCAGCAGGCCACCATCCATGTGAGGGCGGCCATTCCCAATGGGGTCGCAAATTGTGACCTACCTCATGAATATTCATGAGGTAGGTCATTTGCGACCCCACTGGGAATCACAAACAGTGTAAAGTACATTGTTGTACATCCGGTTTTGCGGCTCGCAAATTGCAAGTCACAATCTGTAATGGCCGTACACAGGGCCGGCTTTAGGGGTGTGTGATCTCTGCGGCAGCACTGGGCGCTGACCTGGAAAGAGGGGGCGCTGTGTTTTGCAATATTGCATGATTTAAAAGTACATGTTGCAGAGTTTCTAGTGCGTCCAGCTTTCAGTCAGAAATAAAAATGGAAAGATAACTCTTGTAATGAATGTTCTTGCTAGAGATAAATATCTGAGTTTTGCCTAGTGGCAGTTTTAATTTGCCATGAAGTAGCTCAGTGGGTTAATGAACCTGCTGCAAATAACAGATCTGTACGTTGTGTGCATAGCTGAGTGGATTAGTAAAGCCAGCTTTTACCAGCACTTTAAAACAAACAAAATGTATGTGAGATGAGGGGCACTTTTGCCAGATGGTAGTGAGGAAAATCCGAGGATGACGTCATGATTGGGGAAGGGGGGCGCAAAAAAAGAATGTTGCAAGGGGCACCAGTAGCGCGAAAGCCGGCCCTGGTCGGACATCAGGCCCTTGATGCTTTGGTAAGGGCCCACCGCACTGAGCCACCCTGTCAAATTCATGAGAAAGTGCACACAGAACACATAAGCTGCTGAAGCATTCAAACTAGGAATGCCACTATACAGGAGTCATACACACAAGTCAGTCACCACCAGCTAGGCGTGGGAGACCCTCCTCAGGAGACTAGACAACCAGTGGACCCTGTTCAGCTCCTGACTTTATCCTCTCATAAACGTTAAAGCAGTGTCACTGATGGTAATAATGTGCAAACTGCAGCAAGTGCTCAACTATGCTTCTGCCTACACACCCCCAACGCAGAGCACAGCGGGGAGTGGGCGTGGATCAAGGGACACTGAGATATGTGCCAGTGAGACGCACTGATGTTGCTTCCTGCACTGCTGTCGTGGAGCACTGCCAGCAGCTCAGTCTGGCAATCTACAACTGGGCCGGGCTATATGAAATGCATAGCGGTCGTCACCTGTAGGTGTAGCGCCCCTTTACCGGAGGTGTTTACAATCCTCCTTCTTACTAGCATCTATAAAGGTAACACGCATTTCAGACACACTCCAGTCTCAGCCTCTTCCCTCACAGGCAATATGTAAACAGGTGCTGGCCTTTCTTCATGTCCCCTCTTCACAGTTTACAGGACATCAAACCAGGCCACCCCTAAGAATGCTACTGGGTCAGCTGAAACCCCTTTGTTCGTCCTTGGGTGCTGCAGTGCTGTTGTACGGCTCCAAGTACACTATCAAGGTTGCTTGTGGCAGGACAGTGTTGTGTGTCCTCAATGCTCCGTTTCTCAGAGCACTGCAGGCAGCGTGTGGGGCTGACGAGAGTGCGGCGACGAGGTGCATGGGAGTGCTGCTGTCTCCTATACCTGCATACTATGCTGTTTATGGACGGGGGTGGTAAGGAAGTGGTGCTCAAGAAACACACAAGGGGCGGCTGGTGTTCAAGGGCTAAGGGGCTGCGCCCCTAGTCTTTTCTGGCCTCTCTAGTGGAGCATATATATAATTACATGATGAAAGTAAAACATTTTCTGCACATTTTCCGAGTGAAAGTTGTGCACTTTGAAAAGCCCCACTGCGCCTGCGTCAGTATAGGGCCCCGCGAATAGCTGGACGCAGTCCAGTCTATTCGCAGGAGCTCTCGGGCCGGATGTAGACGGCCTGGGAGCAGATAGGCGGCTTGCTGGGTGGCGGTGGGACATGAGGGAGGGCATAAAAGGGGTGGGTTGGGAGGGATCGGCCTCTTTGTGCGCATGAGTTGGCCACCCACCCACCCTGCAAATTGGATAAAAGAATATATGCAAAATATAAAGGGGGAAGTTTTTTCGGAAGTAAGGTTAGGTAGTGTGTAGGGGAGACGAGGATGGGGGGGGTGGGGAATGGGGTCAATTCTCTTGCCAGTTTTAGGGCAGGCTGTTTCTTACGAGTAGTGAATGGGGGAGAGTGGAGAGTCAGATGCGGGCTTGTCCACCCTTCCAGGGGGGGAGAAAGGAGCAGAGGAAGGATGACAGACAGGGGGAGGTCAGAGTCAGGCAAAGGGGAAAAGGAAAAGGGAGATGCGTGGAAATAGAAGTGGAGTTGGTGAGATGCAAAGGATAAGTGGAGGTTTGAAAGGCGAGTGGATGAAAGGGGGTTACAAGGTTAAAATAAAGTTTCGTATTAAGTTATGTTTGTATTTGTTAACATGTATATTTCTGAGCAAGCCTGTCCTAATAAATGGCCTTTTACACCAAAGAAGGGTGTCGGAGTCCATGTCCCGATGTGGCTGAAAGGTGCACAGTAGGGCTGACAGGGCTTGCCCACCCCTGGCTTATCTCCTCCTCCACCAGAAGCCCTGATAGTAAACAGCCTGGAGGTTTTTTGTTCAGCCCAGGTTTCTGAAAACTTCATGTCACTCTGATATTATTATCCATCCTTTCCTATTTACTCAAATTGGGGTGTGATGAGAAGGGTCTACGTACCAGAGGTCACATTTTATTAAAAGAATGTGGCATTGCACAAAGAAAATCCCCTTTTCCTGCATTACAAGCAGTCTGTGGCAGAGAAATGGAATAAATACAATAAATAACTCCATCCAGGGCTCTCTGGGAGACAGGAGTGTGACCTGAAGACCTCAAGTCATAAATATGCCAAAGATAACCCTGCACACAAGTAAGTTGGAGCTCTATCTTTTTTACAGACAATAAGAAAAAAATCTGTTCTCTCAGCTCTCCTCTCCCTTCACTGCCTCTGTAGGTGATTCCTCTCTCAAAGGCAGTAATGGTTCCAGTAATTTATCATGGCTAGTTAGGCTTGTCTTATTTCTTCTGCAGACTGAGGTGATATGTTGTATTAAACATGTAATCTGCAGCTCAAAGGTGTACCTTTTATCACTGAAACGGCTGGATACTGGATGGGTGAGGCAATGTGTGTTTGTTTGAATAAGTGTTTGCAGGGCTTGACTGAGTGGCTGAGAAAATGTGGGTGTCTGTGTATAAGAGTTGTGTGAATGGCAGTGGATGACAATGTGGATGAGTAAATGGGTAGGTAACCAAAGGCAGTGGGTGAGTAGGTGAATGGAAATATGTGGGTAGTGAGACTCACTCACAAGGTGCAATTCCGTCTTGTATTTGTGCCCCACCACTGCTTTCAGTCACCAGCCACCACTGAAACACACTGCGATGTTGGGTTAGGTTTGGAGTCGGACTAGGGAAATTTGGACATTTCCTGAAAAGCCCTGCCGGTTGCTCTCATAATCTGATGAGGCTGGGGCGGTGGGTCACACGTAAAGCATGCATCTGAAATAAGCAGACAGACCTGTCACATGTCAATGGCAGGTGTACGTCTAAGGTGCCTGGTCCTGAAACAGTTCTATAGGGTCTTAAAAAGTCAGCTTCCTGCCAAGAAATCTCCATATTTATGTGGTGACGTATGACGTCAGAACAGTTGTGCAGGAGCAACCATCTTGCAGCGGTGGAAGAGCCGTCTCTCATGAGAAACATGAGGAACCAGATGTAGGACAGGTTTCCAAACAAGTGAAGATGTAAGGCTTCTCGGTAACGGTCAGGTGCCTCCGCTGAATCGCAGAAGGATGCTTGTCTATTGTTCCTGCTTCCTCTGCTCTTGTTACTAATCTCGGAGGATATTTATTTATAAAAACCCTTTTCCCAGTTGACGACATTTTCTTCATTTCACCTCTCCTGTCTGACCTTTGAGAATGACTAGCTTATCCGTTCTCATGGTAACTGTGACGTCACGTGTTTACCAGGAAGTAACACTCCTAGTTATGTTGGCCACTGAGGACTATGCATTATCAGAGGTCCATCAACTGCTGTTGTTCATACTATAAAGAGATCTGGGGTTTGATGTGTAAAACAGCAATTAACTAACGCCAGCACACAGTCAAAGCCCTCCAGTAGCGAGAGCAGTGCTGTATTGTTTTGGTGCAACCTGCAAAAGCACTCTTATTGCATAGTTAATAAAACCATTTCAATCCAAAGAAATAAAACGATAACATTCGGTGAAATCAGTGTTGGAAGCAAAGTTAAAACGATACATCTTATACATTCAAAAATGGTTTTTAACCACATCACTTACTTGCTTAAAAGGGCATTCATTATCCAGTAAATAGCTGCGGCCCTCGATATGTTCGTCAGAGAAACGGAGTCAGATAAATTCCAAGCTTCATTGGACCTTTTTCAGATACGAAGGAAATTCCTAGTAGACCAGTGCACTTCTAGTCCTGGTCTGTCTTTCCTTCTGCATGGTGCAAGGGGTGTCACCCTTCTTTCCCAACTTCTCCACACTCAAGAGGCCCGAAACATGTTCATAAAAAGTACACAGGGGCATATTTACTAATACTTCACACGATGCAGCGCAGCAAGGCAAGTTGCTGTCCTGCATTGACTGAATGGGACAGAACTGAAAAGCGCCAAATTTACCAGCTAGGGGCTGGTGCACCTGTGGCCATGGTGCAGGGGTGCCTACATTGCAGGCAGACATTTTTAGCGCAGGATACCTTCCTTCACAAAACAATCTTTAGATGCAATATTCCTCAAAACTACGATATTTTAACTCGTTATGCCTCTTTTGGGTAGGTGCACCACTTTGGAGCACATCCAGAGCTACAAGTCTTTGTAAATCTAACTTTGCATCAAAATATATTGGTCGATGCACTGGAACACCAATGCTCCACCCATGCAACACCTACCCAACGTAAAATAACGCAGCCCAGCACTATGCGCTGCTGTATGCAACTTTATATTAATTAAACCACGCAAAGCCTTGAAAACTGACTTTGCATGACTTAGTGAATGCCAAAATGGATTTTGTGTGGGGGCTGCACCACACACATTACGTGACCCTGAAGCAAAATTTTAGTAAATCTGGGCCACAATACAACACATTTCCTCATTTACACCCTGAGGACGCAGTTTGTCTTTCAAACAAAGTTGGAGGGTATACTTAAAAGTGGGGGCAGGACTCAGACAGATCCATCATTGGCTAGCTGTAGGGTGTGAAAAAGACACTACTTCACAGCGCTAAATTTCTCTTTAGGTCAAGAAGGTGGTACTTGCTTGGAATATATCTTTAATTTCAGAGAAGAATACAATAGGTCTTGCAAGGCACTTATCTGAACAGATAAGAAAGGTGAAACAGTGGATTAACATACAAATAATAATATAATATCAATATCAAAGAGAACGTTTGATCGATCTATAGTTATGTACACATATACTGCTGCTGAGTAATCAATATCTGGTTTACACTGGACTGAGTGTAATCTAGTCAGTCTAAGTCCCTCAGTGTTGTTGTACAATGAGAGTCTGAGGTCCAAACGAATCTCATCAAAAGGAGGGACACAATTTTATTATCAGTGTTAGTAACTATCTACACAAACTCATCTCAAGCTTGGCCAGTCTGCCCTCAGTTTTCCCCTTTGTCCATCTGTGTGCAAAGCTTTACTTTCTATTTCAGCCCAGGATGTCACTTGCCTTTCTAGAGGAAAGATCTGTTGCTTTTACAGATTTCCAGCTCACAGTAATGCACCTTATACTTAGAAGTAACATAAGGCCAGTTAACTTAGTGCCAGTTATATTCGTCTTAGGGCGTGACATTAAGCTCGGCAGGTGTATCTCTAGCTTTAGAAGTCCCTCCCTTTCAGTAACTGCATTTATTACCTCCATCATTCATATATTGCTAAACAAGTCCGTGTCATGTGGCAGAATCCAGCCTCTTTATGTTGGGATCTAGGACAAAGAGAACAGAGCGTGGGGTAAATTCTGTTTATCTTCCTCAGGGTGAAAAATTGTCTGCGTAAGAGGTTAATTTGCAGCTAAGCAACTTGAATGGTGCATTCCAAAGACTTTATATGTCTGCCTCAGTATAACATGCCAATCTTCCTTACTGAAGATCTGACCTACATTTGTTGGTCATTTTTGCCATAGGTCCGCTTTGAGCCTTTTAACAGGGCTCAGTATAATAATGTCCCATCTTTTTTCCTAACCCCTGTTGAGAGCAGTTTGCACAGCACACAGCTCCTCGCCTTCAACACCCCTCAATTTTCTTGTTTGCAGAGGGTAGGGTAGTGTCTTGCATTAACTTCTCAAAGGGCCTGGCAATTCCTGCCTCAAGCATATCTTTCAGAAGGATAACCTCTGCATAAGTCAAGACTGCCGAAGTATATTTCTAGTCAGTTCCCAGTAAACTTGATGGCCTTCAGATTGGGAGATCAGGACTATCCTTTA
The DNA here is from genome assembly GCF_031143425.1 of Pleurodeles waltl. NCBI lineage: Eukaryota > Metazoa > Chordata > Amphibia > Caudata > Salamandridae > Pleurodeles > Pleurodeles waltl. Next base: position 477,029,408 of record NC_090449.1, on the reverse strand, counting down.
TGTTGCTTTTCACAAAGTTTTCACATGACACCTATCCCAACACTGCTAGGCATGCACTCCACTGGGGGAACTCTACCTATTTTATCTTTAGGCTTCAGCAATAAGGCAATTAATTAGTTTCTTCTAACATTTGGTAGCATCTAGCCTGCTTCAGACAAAGCTGGTCTCATAAGGCCTCCTGGCCACCATTTGCAATAGTGCTGCCAACTAGTATAATGTCAAATCAAGGAATCCTAAGTCAGCATCATCAGCAGGAAGCACAAGTTTATTCAAGGCCACCCTGTGTCGATCTGCATTCCCGTTCATGGGACTCAACCTGGTGGTCGCCAAATCTTAGAGATACAACCACACACGGCACAAAAGCAAGAAACCTGGGAATCATCATTGACAACAAACTGGACATGCTGGCTCAAATCAATGCAGTGACCTCTTTGTGCTTCCACATGCTCAAAATATTGAAAAGGAGTTTCAGGTGGTTCCCACCCGCCACCAAGCAGATGGTCACACAAGCCCTTATCAGAAGCAGACTCGACTACAGCAACAGCCTCTATGCTAGAGTCCCCAGATACCTAACCAGCAAACTTCAAACCATACAGAACCCTCTTTGAGAACACAGCACGCCTCACCTCCAGACCCTACACTGGTTACTGATCCATAAGAGAATCACATTCAAGCAGTTCATGCTCACGTTCATGGCACTCCACAAGACTGGACTATTATACCCCAACAGTAGAACCCTTTTCTACCACCCTAAAGGACACCCTAGGTCAGCAGGACTAGCCCTCACACAAGTCTCATTAATACACAAGACCAGAAGCAGGGTCCGGGCCTTCTTCTATAGTGCACCCAAAACTTGGAACAACTTCCGTCTCTACTTAAACAACTCTTCCTCCCTCTTGGATTTGTGCAAAAAAGCATAGGTGTCTAGGGTCCGCACTGATCTGCCTATGTAGCCTCTATGATATCTAGGTCATTGTGGTACATCTGGACCCCAAACAGAAAATATATTGTTGATTGAATATTATGATACATGCATCTATGACAGGTCTGATACGGAATATAAAGGATTTTGATCAATTCAACTGTTGTTCTGATATTGCCTCCTTCATATTTATTGATGGGCCAAGTCCATTTATGCATCTCTCCTATAAAGCAGTTCATCATTTGTGTATGACAATATGATGTGTGATGATCAGCCCTAGGAATACCTTTATTCCTACTCTAAAGTTGTATTATACTGTACTGAAAGGGGTTCCATAACCAAACCAAATATTAGAAGGAAAAGAAGGACACCTTTGTTGTGTCTCATTCTCTATGTGGTTGTGATATTGTTTGGCCTGTACAAATTCTTGCCAGTGGTCTGATGTATAATAAGGTAATTACTGCCTTTCTCTGTTCTGCATTTTATCCAGCATTATCATTGCATAAAAGAACTAATGCCCCCTGGCTCCATCCACTAAATAAATGCAGATCTACTGTATTGGAATTTATATCAGATACGCTTTCTCTGTCATATGCAGGACACATGCCAATGGGCCTAAAACATCCAGATGCTTGTCTTGACTCATTTTTAAAGAGCTTTGTAGACCCTTACATGGACTTCTTCCCATTTTGAACAAAAAAGTTATTAATGCAGGATCCAAATTCAGAGGGTTACAAATCTTTTAACGAACAACAGGTCTTTTTTAAAATCAATATCAGGTATTGAACACTCAACCTTTAAAACACTTATTACTTCCTTCTCTAATGATTTTCTTATCCATCCTTTGATAAATCTCCCTACATGCTTCAAGGTCCACCAATCTGCACTTCTAAGATGTCTCAAAATATATGGAGTAAATATCTCTTGTTTCAAAGGATCTTTAATAGCCTCTTTGAAAGTAGATGTTTTCTCTACGTCTCCAAGCAGATCTTCACAAGCATCCTCATCTTTCAGTAAGTCCAGGACATACATATTAAAACCCACTTCATCCTCCCTCTTTAAACCACCATCTAAGATCCCTTGCTCCAACTCATCTTCGATCATGCCTTGAATGCCACTAAGCACACCTCTCTCTAGTGTGTCAATAAGGACTCCTTTCCCCTTCCTGGTGTGCAGACCTTCTTTCTCTGTTAAGCTTACTTGCTTTGTCTCCAAGAGTTTTGTCTTTTTTTTTCTTCTGCCTTTCTTATTACACTTTGTGTCTTTATCTTACAAAGACCAAAACTTATTCTCTGAACCCTGATTCTTCTTTATCTTTCCCATCACAGACTCTATTGCTTCTTGTACAGAAGACTTCATTTCATGATGAATCAATTTCTTTATAATCTCCTGATTTTGTTTCTGCCAGGAATTTCTTCAACATCCCTTTCCTTTTCTGAAGACATTTTCTTCTCACAAACCAAGTTTCAAAACTTCTCAAAGAAGTTACTGCCAACATTTACTGCCCACCTCAGAAAGTGCTTGACTCTATCCATGACACCTAACACTAGACAGTTTCAATTAAATGAAACTCCCAGATTTGATGTCCTAGCATGTGACAAATGCGCCAATACATCACCATTGTCCTATCTGAGATATAGCCGAAGCCAAAATGGCCTGAAATCACACAAGAGTACTGCGTGACAGCGTGTTTCAAGACACTCCCCACACGTCACTCAGCCCTTCACCACTGATGGTTGGAGTCATACACTTGAGCACAAGAGCTCGTTACGTGTGCCTAAATGCACCAAGCGCAAGGAAAAAACTCCCAAGTTTGAGGTATATACGCGTATTTAAAAGTCAGTGGAAAAAAACATTTCTGGTGCGCCCAAACAAAAAATGTTAATCTTTACACATTCATAATCGACCTCACTTTAAACATGCCACACGAAACTCTAATCTGTTTACGATACATCCCGTCTCCTAAACAAGCAACACATTCCATATGGGCATAATAAAAATAACAAACATACGCTGCTTCCATAAATTAGAGGCAAGCACCTCTGTCCATTCACAAATCCGTCATCAAACAATTAGGCTCATATTTATACTTTTTTAGTGCCGCATTTGCGCCATTTTATAACGCAAAAGCGGCACAAATTTACAAAATACAATTGTATTTTGTAAGTTTGCGCAAAAAAAAACTGCAAATGCGGCGCTAAAAAAGTATAAATATGGGCCTTACAATGGTCAGTAAAAATATGACTTATCTGTCATATGAGCAGCATTTAAAAGAAGAAGAATGTTCTGAGTGGGGGTTATTTATGGGTTGAAGAGATTCAAATTCTAGATTGTTTATTTTATTGATGTAATGTGGTTCTTTAAAGTGCTACAGTAGTGGAATTAAAAGATGTAATGCATAATGTTGCCTCCGGTCTTATAATGTAATCAAGGCCTACCTAGTCAAAATAGGTCAAACACCCTTCACAATATCCACTGTATATATGTCAACTAACTTCGAGCCAGTGTAACCGTCTAAGTTCTATAACATTCAAATAATAACCAATCAGTATCCGGGTTCTTGCCTCTGGCTAGAGTAGTTATCGCTTTTCACATTTCTTGAATAGTTAGGGAATCCTCCAAGAACTCAACCTGATTAGAGGAGTGGAAGCCCAAAAACCTTCCATCTCTGAAATGAATGGCTCCATCTACTCCATCTAGCCTTAATATATCAGAATAATAATATAGGAACACCTTGTTAATCTCTTGTTGTGTATAATATACCTCCCCCTCACTGTTTTGAGCACTGGTAATTGGCTATCCTTTGGAATCGGCCTTGATAAACCAAGCCTATAACCTCATGGTCTTATCCGCCTCTTCCTGTTATTTTACTATGTAGGCCTTATAATCCTTGCAGCACTTCTTTAACACAGTAGCATATTAGTCTCTCCCTTGGGCAAACTCATCCTAGTTCTTGGGGTCACACCCAATAATCACCTCAAGTTCCTGAATTTGGGTTTCTATGTGGACAGTTCCCTCTCAAGCTGTTTTTCAAATTCAGAGGGCTACAAATCTTTTAACCAACAACAGGTCTTTTTAAAAATCAATATCAGGTATTGAACACTCAACCTTTAAAACACTTCTTACTTCCTTATCTAATGATTTTCTTATCCATCCTTTGATTAATCTCCCTACATGCTTCAAGGTCCACCAATCTGCACTTCTAAGATGTCTCAAAATATTTGGAGTAAATATCTCTTGTTCCAAAGGATCTTTAATAGCCTCTTTGAAAGTAGATGTTTTCTCTACGTCTCCAAGCAGATCTTCACAAGCATCCTCATCTTTCAGTAAGTCCAGGACATACTTATTATAACCCACTTCATCCTCCCTCTTTAAACCACCATCTAAGATCCCTTCCTCCAACTCATCTTCGATCATGCTTTGGAATCGGCCTTGATAAACCAAGCCTATAACCTCATGGTCTTATCCGCCTCTTCCTGTTGTTTTACTATGTAGGCCTTATAATCCTTGCAGCACTTCTCTAACACAGTAGCATATTAGTCTCTCCCTTGGGAAAACTCATCCTAGTTCTTGGGGTCACACCCAATAATCACCTCAAGTTCCTGAATTTGGGTTTCTATGTGGACAGTTCCCTCTCAATCTGTTTTCTAAATCTAAATGATGTTCTGATGCAATGACTGCAAATCACTACCTTAAAAACATCACATTTCACCAGTGCACTAATTGGTCCCCTTAAATGAAGGTGCTCCCAGTGCAGTAGTTTGGAAATCCCCAGATGGAATGGTCACTCTAACCCATATATATCAATAGACTCCATCCAGGCATTTGCTTCTGCTTCAATAGCAGTCAATGGGGAAAACACATTCCCCTGATTATTGTTTCAAAATCTCCCACATTCCTGTTGTGAAATGGTGACATGTATGCTAACCATCGTCTATACCACCCAACAGTAAAGGGTTGTGGTTTGAGATGGTTTTACAAGGATATTCAGTCTGAGTAACTGAGGTATTCAAGTGTGTACTGCAAAAATTGTGTCTAACCTGACATGTAGCTCATGCACATATGGAAAGAGTAATTGCTGGTTGTTGGATTGTGTAACCTCCAGGAGTCGACAAAATCCCACCGGGATGCCCATTGCTGTGAGGCTTGGGACACATATTTTTCCAGGGAGTGGGAAGGGGCGTATGAGACCTATTAATGTGCACACTGCACACACCATTAAACTTTCTTCCCCAGTACAAGCAGAAGGGAAGGGCCTAGCCAAAACAGGACATATTACCTTGCAGGATAAAGCCTGTTCGGTACTACAACATATACACTAACCAGAAACACATCAATTCCATCTAACATGCCTTCAAATGTGACACACTCACTCTCTAGGTCAAACGTGTTCGATAGGCAACAGAGGATATTCTTAGTCTTACTCAATTAATGGCGCCCCTACATAAGCAGGACAGTCAATGGTGAATTACAGGCCTCTCGATTTTCTCTTTAAGGTGATATGATTGTCTTGTGTGTAATGCGTTTCCTATTACAAGAGACCCATGTCTCTGATTTGCTGGGAGTTTTCACCGAGAGTGTGGAGGTTATTTATTAGTATTCCTGTTCGGGACCTCTACGCTTTGTCTGGTTGTCTCAGACAGGAAAACAGTGTCCTCGTGCAGTTTTCAGATTCCTCCAATTTATGCTAAAGCCAGTAGTCTGTCCTCATAGGCACACATTGACCTCCAAAAGACACACATCGTTGGCCTTCATAGCCTGTAAGCCATCCTTCAGATCAAGCCCATTTGAAGACTTTGTATTTCAATGTATGTCAATCTCATAACTCCTGTCTATCTATAGTTTGACACAACCCATGCCTTTACATGTCTTACATAAGTATCCTTAAATCCTTATCATCTCTTTGTTATCTGCCTTTGGTCCTGCTGATGGAGTTGGTATTACTGATCTGTTTTTTTCCTGTATGTGTCTTTTGGTGGTGGCCAAGCCCCATATGTGAATCTATAAGTTTACACGGAATCTCAAAATTTACGTATAGAGAACACATCTTTAAACAACAGAAATATAAAAGGAGGCTATTTCTTCGCATCAACTGCTTACAACCAAAAAAAGTATACTGTACCACACAACTACTTAACATTCGAATAGCTACTAAGGAGCCTCATGTCTTATTTGATAACTTCAGTCAGTCATGTTCTGTCACTTTACCCAACATGCATTTCAAAACTGTTACTCTCACTTTTAACATGGTATGGCAGAAAAAAAACTTACTCTAAAACTATTATCAAATGCAAAAAGCAGGGATTGCTGAAGGTGTCATACATGGCATGTAGGAACCTGATAAATGGGTTGTGTCCCACAAACAGTCATTTCGTTTTTGCGCTTTTGAAATACAAACAGATCCCAATAAAAGCTGGTCAGATCTTCACCAGACAATTCAAGCTTTTCTGCATGTACTGTGATTTGGGAACACCCGAGGAAGATATTTTTAAAAAAGAACCTATAGAATAATTACCTGGTCCTAGTCCCCTGGCACTGAAATCTCACCACCAGTGGAACACACAGCGTTCAGTCAGAGTTCTCCAGTTAACGCTTCGGCACCTTCAGAGTGCTCTCAAGGAGCATTGGACTGCCCTTATTCAGGCCGTAGCACTCTTGTGTCTGCCATCAGGCACACCTTGTCTAATCCTGAAGATCTCAGGCCCACCCTTAAACTTAAAAAAACAAAACATTAAGGGCCTGATTTATGAAAAGTTAGCGCAACCTTTACGTCATTTTTTTTATCCGAAAGCAGCACAAACTTACAAAATATGATTATATTTTGTAAGTTTAGTCCGCTTTTGCGTCAAAAAAAGACACAAAGGCGGCACTAACGTTTCATAAATCAGGCCCTAAATGCCTTAAGGTGAGCCTTCAGATGAACAACATACATCCTCATGTGGCCACTGTGATGTCCTTCAGTGACCCTCACTCTGCCTTCAGCCATTCCCAGCAGGACATTCAGCTAGCTGTTATAGATCCTCCGACCCTAAACAGACTGACCCTAGCAGGCCCTCTATGGGTCTTGGTGTTATATATATTTACTACCTATAGCCTGGGTTTCCTATATGTAATGTAAGGAGACTGGGTATATAATATGGCTATATGTTGCTGTCACTTTAGTTATAATTATTTACGTTGTAATTGCTTGGGTTCAATTCCCCAAGGCTTGCAATGTAGACACTGGGCTATGTCCTGGTACAAAGTCCTAAATACATATATACCTGTTCTGGGTTATATGGGTGCATTTTTGCAATATGGTGTTCTGGCTTTTATAGTTGTAGTATACAATAGCTTGGTGGTGTATGTCTGCTGTCTTTTCCTGGCTCTAGATCTAGTGCTTACCTTTTCAAGCTGTTACCCTTTTTGTACCTTACTGGTATACCTTTAGTCTATGGCAGTGGCGTAGCGTGGGTTGTCAGCACCCGGGGCAAGGCAAGTAATTTGCGCCCCCTAACCCGGGGCAAGGCAAGTAATTTGCGCCCCCTAACCCGTGGATTTAGTCTCTTCCAAGATGTTGCGCCCGGTGCGGCCGGCCCCCCCTGCACCCCCCACGCTACGCCACTGGTCTATGGGGACTGGGAGTGCCACATGACCTGGCACTGGTTACAGTACTACACCATTCTTTTGTCTGTTCGTGCTTAATGTTCGGCACTGTTCTCCTTTGGACTCACTTCTGCAGCTCTGGCTGAGGGATCATAATGGTGGGACACGACATTTCCATCAAGGCATCTGAAAAGTTCTGAAATGTGAAGGAAAGCAAACATTATGTGAAAATATTCGACACACAGAAAGCAGCTTAATTGAAACTACTGAAGGTTGTGAAAATCTATTTTAGCAATACATATTCAATTAAACTCTTACATCACGGACATTACAAAATATTTTTGGTGTCGAAAGACACTTTTCCTTCAAGATTTCTAAATGCCATGCAATGAATAGTGTTTTTTAAAAATAACCTTACTTTTATATTATGGAGGTTTATTAGAGGAATCACGAAAGGGATGCCATACCCTTAGTTTTCCATTGTAAAATCTCCCTTTCCAACAAAGGTATTTTTAAAATATACCATGCAGCAAGAGAACCTTAAGTGTGCAGAACACCTAGACATCAAGATCTTACGTCCAATAAAAAAATAAAATATGGAACACTTTGTATGCATCCAACATGGTGCAGATACACCACTTTGTTACTTATTATTGCACTCACAATAGCACCTTCATCCACACAATACCCAAAATATTCAACACAACACATTAGACAATAAACTGCACCTCTTCTATACAGCTCAGATATTCTATACGAACTAGTTACTTTGGTAACGGTCTTTCTGGTGGGTACTCTATCTAACCACAGATGCTTCACCGCTACAATCTCGCCAACGGTCATACTGGATCTGGAAGATTTTTCAAGATAGCCCCTACGCACCAATGGTTGGAGTTGTGTGGCTCTGTGTTGACTTAGTGCGCCACAAACGTGACAATGGACCCACACTTAAGTGGCATCCCTGCGCTACGTCAGTTTCTTTCTTGACTCTGTCCCTGCCCTCAGACACAGAGCACAGCAATAATCAGAGATAACAGTGTGCTGATTCTTAAATTGGGACCTTTTCAGATTGGACAAGAGACAGTACCACAGAACAGAGAGCTAACGGCCCAGATTTACTAACAATATTGTAGGAAAGTATCATCTTGCCTGGCATGTTACCCCCATATTTCACTGTATATATGTTGTTTTGGTCTATGTGTCACTGGGACCCTGCCAGGCAGGGCCCCAGTGCTCATAAGTATGTGCCCTGGATGTGTTCCCTGTGTGATGCCTAACTGTCTCACTGAGGCTCTGCTAACCAGAACCTCAGTGGTTATGCTCTCTCTGCTTTCCAAATTTGTCACTAACAGGCTAGTGACTAAATTCCCCAATTCACATTGGCACACTGGTACACCCATATAATTCCCTAGTATATGGTACTGAAGTACCCAGGGTATTGGGGTTCCAGGAGATCCCTATGGGCTGCAGCATTTCTTTTGCCACCCATAGGGAGCTCTGACAATTCTTACACAGGCCTGCCATTGCAGCCTGCGTGAAATAACGTCCACGTTATTTCACAGCCACTTACCACTGCACTTAAGTAACTTATAAGTCATCTATATGTCTAACCTTCACCTGGTGAAGGTTGGGTGCAAAGTTACTTAGTGTGTGGGCACCCTGGCACTAGCCAAAGTGCCCCCACATCGTTCAGGGCAAATTCCCCGGACTTTGTGAGTGCGGGGACACCATTACACGCGTGCACTATACTTAGGTTACTACCTATGGATAGCGTCACAATGGTAACTCCGAACATGGCCATGTAACATGTCTAAGATCATGGAATTGTCACCCCAATACCATTCTGGTATTGGGGGGACAATTCCATGATCCCCCGGGTCTCTAGCACAGCACCCGGGTACTGCCAAACTGCCTTTCCGGGGTCTCCACTGCAGCTGCTGCTGCTGCCAACCCCTCAGACAGGTTTCTGCCCTCCTGGGGTCCAGGCAGCCCTGGCCCAGGAAGGCAGAACAAAGGATTTCCTCTGAGAGAGGGTGTTACACCCTCTCCCTTTGGAAATAGGTGTGAAGGCTGGGGAGGAGTAGCCTCCCCAGTCTCTGGAACTGCTTTGATGGGCACAGATTGTGACCATCTCTGCATAAGCCAGTCTACACCGGTTCAGGGATCCCACAGCCCTGCTCTGGCGTGAAACTGGACAAAGGAAAGGGGAGTGGCCACTCCCCTGACCTGCACCTCCCAGGGGAGGTGCCCAGAGCTCCTCCAGTGTGTCCCAGAGCTCTGCCATCTTGGAAATAGAGGTGTTGGGGGCACACTGGACTGCTCTGAGTGGCCAGTGCCAGCAGGTGACGTCAGAGGCTCCTTCTGATAGGCTCTTACCTCTCTTGGTAGCCAATCCTCCTAACCTGGTAGCCAAACCTCCTTTTCTGGCTATTTAGGGTCTCTGCTTTGGGGAATTCTTCAGATAACGAATGCAAGAGCTCACCAGAGTTCCTCTAGATCTCCCTCTTCACCTTCTACCAAATGATCAACCGCTGACTGCTCAGGACGCCTGCAAAACCGCAACAAAGTAGCAAGACGACTACTAGCAACATTGTAGCGCCTCATCCTGACGGCTTTCTCGACTGTTTCCAGGTGGTGCATGCTCTGGGAGTAGCCTGCCTTCACCCTGCACCAGAAGCTCAGAAGAAATCTCCCGTGGGTCGACGGAATCTTCAGTCCAAGTTTGGTGGAGGTAAGTCCTTGCCTCCCTACGCTAGACTGCATTGCTGGGTACCGCGTGATTTGCAGCTGCTCCGGCTCCTGTGCACTCTTCCAGGATTTCCTTTGTGCACAGCCAAGCCTGGATCCCCGGCACTCCTTTCTGCAGTGCACAACCTTCTGAGTTGTCCTCCGGCGTTGTGGGACTCCCTTTTGTGACTTCGCGTGGACTCCGGTTCACTCTTCTTCCAAGTGCCTGTTCAGGTACTTCTGCGGGTGCTGCCTGCTTCTGTGAGTGCTCCCTGACTTGCTGGGCGCCCCCTCTGTCTCCTCTTCCAAGTGGCGATATCCTGGTCCCTCCTGGGCCACAGCAGCACCCAAAAACCTCTACTGCGACCCTTGCAGCTAGCAAGGTTTATTTGCGGTCTTTCTGCGTGGGAACACCCCTGCAAGCTTCATCGCGACGTGCGACATCCGTCTTCCAAAGGAGAAGTCCCTAGCTCTCTTTCTTGCAGAACTCCAAGCTTCTTCCAACTGGTGGCAGCTTTCTTGCACCCTCAGCTGGCATTTCCTGGGCTCCTGCCCACTCTCGACACTGTCTATGAGACTTGGTCCCCTTGTCTTACAGGTACTCAGGTCCGGAAATCCACTGTTGTTGCATTGCTGGTGTTTGTTCTTCCTGCAGAATCCCCCTATCACGCCTTCTGTGCTCTCTGGGGGTAGTAGGTGCACTTTACACCTACCTTTCAGGGTCTTGGAGTGGGCTATTTTTCTAACCCTCACTGTTTTCTTACAGTCCCAGTGACCCTTTACAAGCTCACATAGGTTTGGGGTCCATTCGTGGTTCGTATTCCACTTTTGGAGTATATGGTTTGTGTTGCCCCTATACCTATGTGCTCCTATTGCAATCTATTGTAATTCTACACTGTTTGCATTACTTTTCTTGCTATTACTTACCTAATTTTGGTTTGTGTACATATATCTTGTGTATATAACTTATCCTCATACTGAGGTTACTCACTGAGATACTTTTGGCGTATTGTCATAAAAATAAAGTACCTTTATTTTTAGTAACTCTGTGTATTGTGTTTTCTTATGATATTGTGCATATGACACCAGTGGCATAGTAGGAGCTTTACATGTCTCCTAGTTCAGCCTAAGCTGCTTTGCCATAGCTACCTTCTATCAGCCTAAGCTGCTAGAAACACCTCTTCTACACTAATAAGGGATAACTGGACCTGGCAAAAAGTGTAAGTACCTCTGGTACCCACTACAAGCCAGGCCAGCCTCCTACATTGGTTGTGCAGCGGTGGGATAAGAACTTGTAACTACTTACCACTTTGTCATTGTGTACTTTTCATAAGAGAATAATATACAAAACAGTTCAGTGTATGTACACCTAACAAAAAAGTTTAGATTTTCTCCTCTTAAACTTTTTACAAAGTTCTGAAAAGTTTTCTAAAACTTCTAAAAGTTTTCTAAAAGTTAGAAAAAGTTTTTTCTCTGTTCTTTAAAAAGTCCTGAAACTTTTTCTTCCTTCTCACTGCCTCTAAACCTTTTGCTATCATGTCTGTAGAAGACTCTACTCTTACAATGGTAAATTCTACTTATGACAATTTGAATTACAAGAGCCTAAGGAGTCTGCTTAGAAAGAGGTTTAGTGATAGGAAAGAACCGTACCAAAGAATTTCTATTTAACATGCTTATTGTAAATGATGAGTCCCAAACAGGCACATCAAATGAGAGGTTAATAGAAGGTTCCCAATCTGACTCAGGGGATCTCCTTGAGGGAGGTAGGGAGGGTTCTGATCAGGATCTGCCCCCTAGCAGGACACACAGTAATGTTGGTAGTAATGGAGGTTCCCATCACAGTAGGGAAGTCTTTATTTCTAGAGGCCAAGTTGCTGGGGTCCAGTCATTTAGGGACAGACCCCCCTCTCTTGTTCAAACTTGTCTTCTGTGTCCAAGCATTCCCAACCCACACACCCTGAGGATAACTTGTTAGAAAGGGAACTCAAAAACTTGAGGGTTGAAGAGACCAGACTGAAGCTTAAACAGCAACAGCTGGCCGTAGATAGGGAATACCTAGACATTGAGAAGGAGAGTCAGAGGTTGGGGTTTGGACCCCATGGTGGCAGCAGCAGTATTCCTGATAGTAATCCTGTTAGAGATCATGATTCCAGGAATCTGCACAAGATAGTCCCCCCTTACAAGGAGAGGGATGACATCAACAAGTGGTTTGCTGCACTTGAGAGGGCCTGTATGGTACAGGGGGTCCCTCAAACGCAGTGGGCTGCTATATTGTGGCTATCGTTCACTGGAAAGGGTAGGGATAGGCTCCTTACTGTTAGAGAAAGTGATGCTAACAATTCTGCAGTTTTGAAGGATGCACTCTTGGATGGATTTGGCTTAACCACTGAACAATACAGGATTAAGTTCAGAGACACCAGAAAAGAGTCCTCACAAGACTGGACAGACTTTGTAGACTGTTCAGTGAAGGCCTTGGAGGGGTGGTTACATGGCAGTAAAGTATCTGACTATGAAAGCCTGTATAATCTTATTCTGAGAGAGCATATTGTGAATAACTGTATGTCTGACTTGTTACACCAATATCTAGTGGACTCAGATCTGACTTCTCCCCAAGAATTGGGAAAGAAGGCAGACAAATGGGTCAGAACAAGAGTGAACAGAAAAGTTCATACAGAGGGTGACAAGGATGGCAACAAGAAGTATGGTAAGTCTTCTGACAAGGGTGGGGACAAAAGTAAAACTGAGTCTTCATCAGGCCCACAAAAATCCTCTGGTGGGGGTGGTGGGTCCAAATCCTCTTCCAATAATCAACCTAAAAAGCCTTGGTGTTATTTGTGTAAAGTCAAAGGCCAATGGACAACTGATGCCAGTTGTCCAAAGAAAATCACCAAACCTCCCACTACCACAACCCCTGCTGCAAATTCTAGTGCCCCTAGTAATAGCAGTGGTAGTGGGAGCAAACCTACAAATAGCCAATCCAAGGGAGTAGCTGGGCTCACTATTGGTAATGTAGTTGGGGTTGGTCTTGTTAGGGAGACCACAGAGGCTGTGTTAGTCTCTGAAGGTGCCATTGATTTGGCCACCTTGGTTGCTTGTCCCCTTAATATGGATAAGTATAAGCAACTTCCCCTAATAAATGGTGTTGAGGTTAAGGCCTACAGGGACACAGGTGCCAGTGTTACCATGGTGATAGAGAAAGTGGTCCACCCTGAATAACACCTACTTGGTCAGCAGTACCAAGTGACAGACGCTCATCACAACACTCTTAGCCATCCCATGGCTGTTGTGAATCTTAAACTTGGGGGGGGGGGTTACTGGTCCAAAGAAAGTTGTGGTTGCCTCAGATTTACCTGTAGACTGTCTACTAGGGAACGATTTAGAGACATCAGCTTGGGCAGAAGTGGAGTTGGAGGCTCATGCAGCAAAGCTGGGCATTCCTGGGCACATTTTTGCTTTGACAAAGGCTCAGGCCAAAAAGCAAAAAGGAGAGGGTAACTTGGATCCTGGAACAATGGACCAAGTGCTCCCTAAAGCTAGGGCTAGCAAGGGTAAATCCCTACCCACTATCCCTCACTCTACAGATGATTCTCCTTCTGAGGAAGAAGAATTTCCTCCCTGTGCAGAACCTTCACCAGATGAGCTGGCAGCAGACACTGTTGAGCTTTTGGGTGGAGGGGGGCCTGCCAGGGAAGAGCTGAGTGTGGCACAGCAAACCTGTCCCACGTTAGAGGGTCTCAGACAGCAAGCTGTCAAACAGCAAAATGGGGATGTCAGTGACTCACATAGAGTTTACTGGCAGGACAACGTCTTGTACACTGAGGCAAGGGACCTAAAACCTGGAGCAGCCAGGAGATTGGTCATTCCCCTGCAGTACAGAGAGTTCCTCCTAACTCTTGCACATGACATTCCTTTGGCTGGGCATTTGGGCCAGATCAAAACATGGGAAAGGCTTGTCCCCCTGTTTCACTGGCCTAGGATGTCAGAGGACACAAAAGATTTTTGCAAGTCTTGTGTGACCTGCAAAGCCAGTGGCAAGACTGGTGGCACTCCAAAGGCTCCACTTATTCCACTACCTGTTATTGGGGTTCCCTTTGAAAGGGTATGGGTTGACATAGTTGCCCCCCTTGACCCTCCTACTGCTTCAGGCAATAGGTTTATCTTGGTGGTTGTGGACCATGCCATAAGATATCCTGAAGCAATTCCTCCAAGGACCACTACAGCTCCTGCAGTGGCAAAGGCTCTCCGGGGAATCTTTTCCAGGGTTGGTTTCCCTAAACAGGTTGTATCCTACAGGGGTAGCAACTTCACGTCTGCATACATGTCTCCAGGTGGTTCATGCTCTGGGGGTAGCCTGCCTTCACCCTGCACCAGAAGCTCCGAAGAAATCTCCAGTGGGTCGGCGGAATCTTCCCCCTGCTAACGCAGGCACCAAAAGACTGCAACACTGGTCCTCTGGGTCCCCTCTCATCCTGACGAGCGTGGTTCCTGGAACGCAGCAACTCTGTCCAAGTGACTCCCACAGTGCAGTGACTCTTCAGTCCAAGTTTGGTGGAGGTAAGTCCTTGCCTCCCTACGCTAGACTGCATTGCTGGGTACCACTTGATTTGCAGCTGCTCCGGCTCCTGTGCACTCTTCCAGGATTTCCTTCATGCACAGCCAAGCCTGGGTCCCCGGCACTCCCTCCTGCAGTGCACAACCTTCTGAGTTGTCCTCCGGCGTCGTGGGACTCCCTTTTGTGACTTCGCATGGACTCCGGTTCACTCTTCTACCAAGTGCCTGTTCAGGTACTTCTGCGGGTGCTTCCTGCTTTTGTGAGGGCTCCCTGAGTTGCTGGCGCCCCTTCTGTCTCCTCCTCCAAGTGGCGACATCCTGGTCCCTCCTGGGCCACAGCAGCACCCAAAAACCTCTACTGCGACCCTTGCAGCTAGCAAGCCTTGTTTGTGGTCTTTATGCGTCAGAACACCTCTGCAAGCTTCATCGCGACGTGGGACATCCGTTTTCCAAAGGAGAAGTCCCTAGCTCTCTTTTTTCTTCAAGAACTCCAAGCTTCTTCCAACCGGTGGCAGCTTCCTTGCACCCTCAGCTGGCATTTCCTGGGCTCCTGCCTACTCTCGACACTGTCGCGACTATTGGACTTGGTCCCCTTGTCTTACAGGTACCCAGGTCTGGAAATCCACTGTTGTTTCATTGCTGGTGTTTGTTCTTCCTGCAGAATCCCCCTATCATGACTTCTGTGCTCTCTGGGGGTAGTAGGTGGCTACTACCTACCTTTCAGAGTCTTGGGGTGGGCTATTTTTCTAACCCTCACTGTTTTCTTACAGTTCCAGTGACCCTCCACAAGCTCACATAGGTTTGGGGTCCATTCGTGGTTCGCATTCCACTTTTGGAGTATATGGTTTGTGTTGCCCCTGTACCTATGTGGTCCTATTGCAATATATTGTAATTCTACACTGTTTGCATTACTTTTCTTGCTATTACTTACCTAATTTTGGTTTGTGTACATATATCTTGTGTATATAACTTATCCTCATACTGAGGGTACTCACTGAGATACTTTTGGCGTATTGTCATAAAAATAAAGCACCTTTATTTTTAGTAACTCTGTGTATTGTGTTTTCTTATGATATTGTGCATATGACACCAGTGGTATAGTAGGAGCTTTACATGTCTCCTAGTTCAGCCTAAGCTGCTTTGCCATAGCTACCTTCTATCAGCCTAAGCTGCTAGAATCACCTCTTCTACACTAATAAGGGATAACTGGACCTGGCACAAGGTGTAAGTACCTCTGGTACCCACTACAAGCCAGGCCAGCCTCCTTCATTGGTTGTGCAGCGGTGGGATAAGTACTTGTAACTACTTACCACTTTGTCATTGTGTACTTTTCATAAGAGAATAATATACAAAACAGTTCAGTGTATGTACACCTAACCAAAAAGTTTTGCTTTTCTCCTCTTAAACTTTCACAAAGTTCTGAAAAGTTTTCTAAAACTTCTAAAAGTTTTCTAAAAGTTAGAAAAGGTTTTTTCTCTGTTCTTTAAAAAGTCCTGAAACTTTTTCTTCCTTCTCACTGTCTCTAAACTTTTTGCTATCATGTCTGTAGAAGACTCTACTCTTAAAATGGTCAATACTACTTATGCCAATTTGAATTACAAGAGCCTAAGGAGTCTCTGCTTAGAAAGAGGTTTAGTGATGGGAAAGAACCCTACCAAAGAATTTCTATTTAACATGCTTATTGTAAATGATGAGTCCCAAGCAGGCACATCAAATGAGAGGTTAATAGAAGGTTCCCAATCCGACTCAGGGGATCTCCTTGAGGGAGGTAGGGAGGGTTCTGATCAGGATGTGCCCCTAGCAGGACACACGGTAATGTTGGTAGTAATGGAGGTTCCCATCACAGTAGGGAAGTCTTTATTCCTAGAGGCCAAGTTGCTAGGGTCCAGTCAGTTAGGGACAGATCCCCTCTCTTGTTTCAAACTTGTCTTCTGTGTCCAAGCATAAGGAGGATAATTTGTTAGAAAGGGAACTCAAAATGTTGAGGGTTGAAGAGACCAGTCTGAAGCTTAAACAGCAACAGCTGGCCTTAGATAGGGAATCCCTAGACATTGAGAAGGAGAGACAGAGGTTGGGGTTTGGACCCCATGGTGGCAGCAGCAGTATTCCTGATAGTAATCCTGTTAGAGAGCATGATTCCAGGAATCTGCACAAGATAGTCTCCCCCTTACAAGGATGGGGATGACATCAACAAGTGGTTTGCTGCACTTGAGAGGGCCTGTATGGTACAGGGGGTCCCTCAAACGCAGTGGGCTGCTATATTGTGGCTATCTTTCATTGGAAAGGGTAGGGATAGGCTCCTTACTGTTAGAGAAAGTGATGCTAACAATTTTGCAGTTTTGAAGGATGCACTCTTGGATGGATTTGGCTTAACCACTGAACAATACAGGATGAAGTTCAGAGACACCAGAAAAGAGTCCTCACAAGACTGGACAGACTTTGTAGACTGTTCAGTGAAGGCCTTGGAGGGGTGGTTACATAGCAGTAAAGTATCTTACTATGAAAGCCCGTATAATCTTATTCTGAGAGAGCATATTCTGAATAACTGTATGTCTGACTTGTTACACCAATATCTAGTGGACTCAGATCTGACCTCTCCCCAAGAATTGGGAAAGAAGGCAGACAAATGGGTCAGAACAAGAGTGAACAGAAAAGTTCATACAGAGGGTGACAAGGATGGCAAGAAGAAGGATGGTAAGTCTTCTGACAAGGGTGGGGACAAAAGTAAAACTGAGTCTTCATCAGGCCCACAAAAATCCTCTAGTGAGGGGTGGTGGGTCCAAATCTTCTTCCAATAATCAACCTAAAAAGTCTTGGTGTTATTTGTGTAAAGTCAGAGGCCATTGGACAACTGATGCCAGTTGTCCAAAGAAAAACACCAAACCTCCCACTACCACAACCCCTGCTGCAAATTCTAGTGCCCCTAGTAATAGCAGTGGTGGTGGGAGCAAACCTACAAATAGCCAATCCAAGGGAGTAGGTGGGCTCACTATTGGTAATGTAGTTGGGGTTGGTCTTGTTAGGGAGACCACAGAGGCTGTGTTAGTCTCTGAAGGTGCCATTGATGTGGCCACCTTGGTTGCTTGTCCCCTTAATATGGATAAGTATAAGCAACTTCCCCTTATAAATGGTGTTGAGGTTCAGGCCTACAGGGACACAGGTGCCAGTGTTACCATGGTGATAGAGACAGTGGTCCACCCTAAATAACACCTACTTGGTCAGCAGTACCAAGTGACAGACGCTCATAACAACACTCTTAGCCACCCCATGGCTGTTGTGAATCTCAACTGGGGGGGGGAAGTTACTGGTCCAAAGAAAGTTGTGGTTGCCTCAGATTTACCTGTAGACTGTCTACTAGGGAACGATTTAGAGACATCAGCTTGGGCAAAAGTGGAGTTGGAGGCTCATACAGCAATGCTGGGCATTCCTGGGCATATTTTTGCTTTGACAAGGGCTCAGGCCAAAAAGCAAAAAGGAGGGGGTAACTTGGATCCTGGAACAATGGACCAAGTGCTCCCTAAAGCTAGGGCTAGCAAGGGTAAATCCCTACCCACTATCCCTCCCTCTACAGATGATTCTCCTTCTGAGGAAGAAGAATTTCCTCCCTGTGCAGAACCTTCACCAGATGAGCTGGCAGCAGACACTGTTGAGCTTTTGGG
This sequence comes from Pleurodeles waltl, assembly GCF_031143425.1. Lineage (NCBI taxonomy): Eukaryota > Metazoa > Chordata > Amphibia > Caudata > Salamandridae > Pleurodeles > Pleurodeles waltl. The sequence goes on along the minus strand of NC_090449.1, from coordinate 477,010,964 downwards.
TGGAGGGGGGCCTGCCAGGGAAGAGCTGAGTGTGGCACAGCAAACCTGTCCCACGTTAGAGGGTCTCAGACAGCAAGCTGTCAAACAGCAAAATGGGGATGTCAGTGACTCACATAGAGTTTACTGGGAGGACAACCTCTTATACACTGAGGCAAGGGACCTAAAACCTGGAGCAGCCAGGAGATTGGTCATTCCCCTGCAGTACAGAGAGTTCCTCCTAACTCTTGCACATGACATTCCTTTGGCTGGGCATTTGGGCCAGATCAAAACATGGGAAAGGCTTGTCCCCCTGTTTCACTGGCCTAGGATGTCAGAGGACACAAAAGATTTTTGCAAGTCTCGTGTGACCTGCCAAGCCAGTGGCAAGATTGGTGGCACTCCAAAAGTTCCACTTATTCCACTACCTGCGGTTGGGATTCCCTTTGAAAGGGTAGGGGTTGACATAGTTGGCCCCCTTGACCCTCTTACTGCTTCAGGCAATAGGTTTATCTTGGTGGTTGTGGACCATGCCATAAGATATCCTGAAGCAATTCCTCTAAGGACCACTACAGCTCCTGCAGTGGCAAAGGCCCTCCGGGGAATCTTTTCCAGGGTTGGTTTCCCTAAACAGGTTGTATCATACAGGGGTAGCAACTTCACGTCTGCATACATGTCTCCAGGTGGTGCATGCTCTGGGGGTAGCCTGCCTTCACCCTGCACCAGAAGCTCTGAAGAAATCTCCTGTGTGTCGACGGAATCTTCCCCCTGCTAACGCAGGCACCAAAAGACTGCAACACTGGTCCTCTGGGTTCCCTCTCATCCTGACGAGCGTGGTCCCTGGAACTCAGCAACTCTGATCCAAGTGACTCCCACAGTCCAGTGACTCTTCAGTCCAAGTTTGGTGGAGGTAAGTCCTTGCCTCCCCACGCTAGACTACATTGCTGGTTACCAAGTGATTTGCAGCTGCTCCGGCTCCTGTGCACTCTTCCAGGATTTCCTTCATACACAGCCAAGCCTGGGTCCCCGGCACTCCTTCCAGCAGTGCACAACCTTCTGAGTTGTCCTCCGGCGTCGTGGGACTCCCTTTTGTGACTTTGCATGGACTCCGGTTCACTCTTCTTCCAAGTGCCTGTTCAGGTACTTCTGTGGGTGGTGCCTGCTTTTGTGAGGGCTCCCTGAGTTGCTGGGCGCCCCTTCTGTCTCCTCCTTAAGTGGCGACATCCTGGTCCCTCCTGGGCCACAGCAGCACCAAAAACCTCTACTGCGACCCTTGCAGCTAGCAAGCCTTGTTTGTGGTCTTTATGCGTGGGAACACCTCTGCAAGCTTCATCGCGACGTGGGACATCCGTCTTCCAAAGGAGAAGTCCCTAGCTCTCTTTTTTCTTCCAGAACTCCAAGCTTCTTCCAACCGGTGGCAGCTTCCTTGCACCCTCAGCTGGCATTTCCTGGGCTCCTGCCCACTCTCGACACTGTCGCGACTATTGGACTTGGTCCCTTTGTCTTACAGGAACCCAGGTCTGGAAATCCACTGTTGTTTCATTGCTGGTGTTTGTTCTTCCTGCAGAATCCCCCTATCACGACTTCTGTGCTCTCTGGGGGTAGTAGGTGCCTACTACCTACCTTTCAGAGTCTTGGGGTGGGCTAGTTTTCTAACCCTCACTGTTTTCTTACAGTTCCAGTGACCCTCTACAAGCTCATATAGGTTTGGGGTCCATTCGTGGTTCGCATTCCACTTTTGGAGTATATGGTTTGTGTTGCCCCTGTACCTATGTGGTCCTATTGCAATCTATTGTAATTCTACACTGTTTGCATTACTTTTCTTGCTATTACTTACCTAATTTTGGTTTGTGTACATATATCTTGTGTATATAACTTATCCTCATACTGAGGGTACTCACTGAGATACTTTTGGCGTATTGTCATAAAAATAAAGCACCTTTATTTTTAGTAACTCTGTGTATTGCGTTTTCTTATGATATTGTGCATATGACACCAGTGGTATAGTAGGAGCTTTACATGTCTCCTAGTTCAGCCTAAGCTGCTTTGCCATAGCTACCTTATATCAGCCTAAGCTGCTAGAATCACCTCTTCTACACTAATAAGGGATAACTGGACCTGGCACAAGGTGTAAGTACCTCTGGTACCCACTACAAGCCAGGTCAGCCTCCTACATTGGTTGTGCAGCGGTGGGATAAGTACTTGTAACTACTTACCACTTTGTCATTGTGTACTTTTCATAAGAGAATAATATACAAAACAGTTCAGTGTATGTACACCTAACCAAAAAGTTTTGCTTTTCTCCTCTTAAACTTTTCACAAAGTTCTGAAAAGTTTTCTAAAACTTCTAAAAGTTTTCTAAAAGTTAAAAAAGGTTTTTTCTCTGTTCTTTAAAAAGTCCTGAAACTTTTTCTTCCTTCTCACTGTCTCTAAACCTTTTGCTATCATGTCTGTAGAAGACTCTACTCTTAAAATGGTCAATACTACTTATGACAATTTGAATTACAAGAGCCTAAGGAGTCTCTGCTTAGAAAGAGGTTTAGTGATAGGAAAGAACCCTACCAAAGAATTTCTATTTAACATGCTTATTGTAAATGATGAGTCCCAAGCAGGCACATCAAATGAGAGGTTAATAGAAGGTTCCCAATCCGACTCAGGGGATCTCATTGAGGGAGGTAGGGAGGGTTCTGATCAGGATGTGCCCCCTAGCAGGACACACGGTAATGTTGGTAGTAATGGAGGTTCCCATCACAGTAGGGAAGTCTTTATTCCTAGAGGCCAAGTTTCTAGGGTCCAGTCAGTTAGGGACAGATCCCCCTCTCTTGTTTCAAACTTGTCTTCTGTGTCCAAGCATAAGGAGGATAATTTGTTAGAAAGGGAAGTCAAAATGTTGAGGGTTGAAGAGACCAGACTGAAGCTTAAACAGCAACAGCTGGCCTTAGATAGGGAATCCCTACACATTGAGAAGGAGAGACAGAGGTTGGGGTTTGGACCCCATGGTGGCAGCAGCAGTATTCCTGATAGTAATCCTGTTAGAGAGCATGATTCCAGGAATCTGCACAAGATAGTCCCCCTCTTACAAGGATGGGGATGACATCAACAAGTGGTTTGCTGCACTTGAGAGGGCCTGTATGGTACAGGGGGTCCCTCAAAGGCAGTGGGCTGCTATATTGTGGCTATCTTTCACTGGAAAGGGTAGGGATAGGCTCCTTACTGTTAGAGAAAGTGATGCTAACAATTTTGCAGTTTTGAAGGATGCACTCTTGGATGGATTTGGCTTAACCACTGAACAATACAGGATGAAGTTCAGAGACACCAGAAAAGAGTCCTCACAAGACTGGACAGACTTTGTAGACTGTTCATGGAAGGCCTTGGAGGGGTGGTTACATAGCAGTAAAGTATCTTACTATGAAAGCCTGTATAATCTTATTCTGAGAGAGCATATTCTGAATAACTGTATGTCTGACTTGTTACACCAATATCTAGTGGACTCAGATCTGACCTCTCCCCAAGAATTGGGAAAGAAGGCAGACAAATGGGTCAGAACAAGAGTGAACAGAAAAGTTCATACAGAAGGTGACAAGGATGGCAAGAAGAAGGATGGTAAGTCTTCTGACAAGGGTGGGGACAAAAGTAAAACTGAGTCTTCATCAGGCCCACAAAAATCCTCTAGTGCTGGGGTGGTGGGTCCAAATCCTCTTCCAATAATCAACCTAAAAAGCCTTGGTGTTATTTGTGTAAAGTCAAAGGCCATTGGACAACTGATGTCAGTTGTCCAAAGAAAAACACCAAACCTCCCACTACCACAACCCCTGCTGCAAATTCTAGTGCCCCTAGTAATAGCAGTGGTGGTGGGAGAAAACCTACAAATAGCCAATCCAAGGGAGTAGCTGGGCTCACTATTGGTGATGTAGTTGGGGTTGGTCTTGTTAGGGAGACCACAGAGGCTGTGTTAGTCTCTGAAGGTGCCATTGATTTGGCCACTTTGGTTGCTTGTCCCCTTAATATAGATAAGTATAAGCAACTTCCCCTAATAAATGGTGTTGAGGTTCAGGCCTACAGGGACACAGGGGCCAGTGTTACCATGGTGATAGAGACAGTGGTCCACCCTGAATAACACCTACTTGGTCAGCAGTACCAAGTGACAGACGCTCATAACAACACACTTAGCCACCCCATGGCTGTTGTGAATCTCAACTGGGGGGGGGGAGTTACTGGTCCAAAGAAAGTTGTGGTTGCCTCAGATTTACCTGTAGACTGTCTACTAAGGAACGATTTAGAGGCATCAGCTTGGGCAAAAGTGGAGTTGGAGGCTCATGCAGCAAAGCTGGGCATTCCTGGGCATATTTTTGCTTTGACAAGGTCTCAGGCCAAAAAGCAAAAAGGAGAGGGTAACTTGGATCCTGGAACAATGGACTAAGTGCTCCCTAAAGCTAGGGCTAGCAAGGGTAAATCCCTACCCACTATCCCTCCCTCTACAGATGATTCTCCTTCTGAGGAAGAAGAATTTCCTCCCTGTGCAGAACCTTCACCAGATGAGCTGGCAGCAGACACTGTTGAGCTTTTGGGTGGAGGGGGGCCTGCCAGGGAAGAGCTGAGTGTGGCACAGCAAACCTGTCCCACGTTAGAGGGTCTCAGACAGCAAGCTGTCAAACAGCAAAATGGGGATGTCAGTGACTCACATAGAGTTTACTGGGAGGACAACCTCTTGTACACTGAGGCAAGGGACCCTAAAACCTGGAGCAGCCAGGAGATTGGTCATTCCCCTGCAGTACAGAGAGTTCCTCCTAACTCTTGCACATGACATTCCTTTGGCTGGGCATTTGGGCCAGATCAAAACATGGGAAAGGCTTGTCCCCCTGTTTCACTGGCCTAGGATGTCAGAGGACACAAAAGATTTTTGCAAGTCTTGTGTGACCTGCCAAGCCAGTGGCAAGACTGGTGGCACTCCAAAGGCTCCACTTATTCCACTACCTGTGGTTGGGGTTCCCTTTGAAAGGGTAGGGGTTGACATTGTTGGCCCCCTTGACCCTCCTACTGCTTCAGGCAATAGGTTTATCTTGCTGGTTGTGGACCATGCCATAACATATCCTGAAGCAATTCCTCTAAGGACCACTACAGCTCCTGCAGTGGCAAAGGCCCTCCGGGGAATCTTTTCCAGGGTTGGTTTCCCTAAACAGGTTGTATCATACAGGGGTAGCAACTTCACGTCTGCATACATGTCTCCAGGTGGTGCATGCTCTGGGGGTAGCCTGCCTTCACCCTGCACCAGAAGCTCCGAAGAAATCTCCTGTGTGTCGACGGAATCTTCCCCTGCTAACGCAGGCACCAAAAGACTGCAACACAGGTCCTCTGGGTCCCCTCTCATCCTAACGAGCGTGGTCCCTGGAACTCAGCAACTCTGTCCAAGTGACTCCCACAGTCCAGTGACTCTTCAGTCCAAGTTTGGTGGAGGTAAGTCCTTGCCTCCCCACGCTAGACTGCATTGCTGGGTACCAAGTGATTTGCAGCTGCTCCGACTCCTGTGCACTCTTCCAGGATTTCCTTCATACACAGCCAAGCCTGGGTCCCCGGCACTCCTTCCTGCAGTGCACAGCCTTCTGAGTTGTCCTCCGGCGTCGTGGGACTCCCTTTTGTGACTTTGCATGGACTCTAGTTCACTCTTCTTCAAAGTGCCTGTTCAGGTACTTCTGCGGGTGGTGCCTGCTTTTGTGAGGGCTCCCTGAGTTGCTGGGCGCCCCTTCTGTCTCCTCCTCCAAGTGGCGACATCCTGGTCCCTCCTGGTCCACAGCAGCACCCAAAAACCTCTACTGCGACCCTTGCAGCTAGCAAGCCTTGTTTGTGGTCTTTATGTGCCAGAACACCTCTGCAAGCTTCATCGCGACGTGGGACATCCGTCTTCCAAAGGAGAAGTCCCTAGCTCTCTTTTTTCTTCCAGAACTCCAAGCTTCTTCCAACTGGTGGCAGCTTCCTTGCACCCTCAGCTGGCATTTCCTGGGCTCCTGCCCACTCTCGACACTGTCGCGACTATTGGACTTGGTCCCCTTGTCTCACAGGTACCCAGGTCCGGAAATCCACTGTTGTTTCATTGCTGGTGTTTGTTCTTCCTGCAGAATCCCTCTATCACGACTTCTGTGCTCTCTGGGGGTAGTAGGTGCCTACTACCTACCTTTCAGAGTCTTGGGGTGGGCTATTTTTCTAACCCTCACTGTTTTCTTACAGTCCCAGTGACCCTCTACAAGCTCACATAGGTTTGGGGTCCATTCGTGGTTCGCATTTCACTTTTGGAGTATATGGTTTGTGTTGCCCCTGTACCTATGTGGTCCTATTGCAATATATTGTAATTCTACACTGTTTGCATTACTTTTCTTGCTATTACTTACCTAATTTTGGTTTGTGTACATATATCTTGTGTATATAACTTATCCTCATATTGAGGGTACTCACTGAGATACTTTTGGCGTATTGTCATAACAATAAAGCACCTTTATTTTTAGTAACTCTGGTAACTCTGTGTATTGCATTTTCTTATGATATTGTGCATATGACACCAGTGGTATAGTAGGAGCTTTACATGTCTCCTAGTTCAGCCTAAGCTGCTTTGCCATAGCTACCTTCTATCAGCCTAAGCTGCTAGAATCACCTCTTCCACACTAATAAGGGATAACTGGACCTGACACAAGGTGTAAGTACCTCTGGTACCCACTACAAGCCAGGCCAGCCTCCTTCAATTATGCATTGTAGTCGTACCACTTTTTTGCACAGTCACAGTGTAAAATGGTAGCCCACATATACAAACCCACACAAGGACTAATTTGAGATGCCTTGCGTAGCTTTGTAAAATTAAAAAATAATGTGATGCAGCACCTTGTGCTAAACTTTGTTGGGGATGTGTTTCATGGGTGGACCAGCAGTGTTCCCATGCATCTGCCATCTATTTTGATGCAAACCCAGATTTACTAAAGGTAGTGAACCTGGGTTTGTTGCAAACTGGTGCACCTTCTCTAGGCTGGCATAACATGGAGAAATATTTATTCTTGTTACTTCCTCTACAAACAAGGAGGAATATGCCGCCAAGGCTTGTTGTTGTACAAGAAGCTATTCCTTCCTGCACATAAGCAATCCTGCCTGTAATGCAGGCATGCTTGCACCATGGTGCAAGTGTGCCTAAGTTGGTGCTAGGCTGCCCAAAGTAACCAGCGCTATGAGGGAGAAGTTCACTATATCGAATCAATACAGCACATTTAGTTTTCTCTCGTTTTCACGATACGCAGCACAACAAGTAGACTTGTGTTGCATTGTGTGAAAGGTTAGTACATCTGGTTCAGAGTATCCATTAGAAAGAGAGTTAGTGAAGAAAAGTAACTCATTCTTCTAAGGAATACTTCTACCTACAAATTCCTCTCATTTAGAATAGATACCAAAGCATTGCTCCTCGAGGTGGCAGGTCTGTGGAATTAATCAGATTAAAACATCCTAAAGAACGGAAAAGGCGAAATGCCCATCCCGTTGGACTTGGCTGTCAAGACATGGCAGAAAAGCTTTGTGAACTTGTGTGTACACTGACACCCACGTTGCCGGCCTGACAGGTGTCAAGGTCATGCACTTCATGTGCCAGTGCAGTGGTAGCAGCCTTGGCCCTGTTGGAATGGGCTCTCAATCCATTCAGAAGTTGCCTTTTGGCCAGTGTTTAGCAGATCATAATGCAGAGGACTAGCCACCACAACAGTCTCTTTCTGCACTGTCTTACTTTTCTTTGTTCTGGAGAAGCCAACAAAGAGCTGATCAACCACCTAATAGCCTTTGGTGCGATCAGTGTAAAAGCCTAAGCCTCTTTAGAGATTCAGAAGATTGAGTTACTCCTACTTTTGTGAGGGGTGAGGTGGCGAAAAGACCATTGGGAGGCTGCTCTGGTCCTTAACACCACTTGGAAAAAGGTGGTGTGAGGCAAGTGCAACAAGAAAGCTTGGGGATCCAATTGTACCGCGACCAGGGACAGACTATTGACTCAAATGGCCTTCACATGAGATAAGTGAGGATCAAATTGAGATCCCCTGTAGCATCACAAAAGATTTGGAGGAGTCAAACCTTTTGAGAATATCATCACAATCGGTGATGTGAACAAGGATGGTTGGTTTGAGGCTGACAGATAGTCTTTACCGGTGCCCACTGCAAGTCCTTGCTGAGCCCGAAATAACAAAAACCATAAGACAACTGATAGTTCTGCCTACAACTGGTCAGTTTTGCATGTGCCAGCCCAGGCTACAAAGTTGCCTCAGTGTCCTGTCTAGACAGTCTTTGTAGAAAGACTCCTGGTAGCCAGGATTACACAACAACTTTAGGTGGAAGATCAAACATGGTCAACTGCTGCAGCTCAATCTTCACGCATGGAGGTGCAAATTGTGCAGGTTTGGGTGTTAGATTCTGCCCTGCTTCTGCAACAGGAAATCCCCCCAAAGCTGTAGGCTGATCTGGAAACAGAAGCTCATGCCCAGAGGTTCTAAGTACCACAATCTCCTGGCCCAATCAGAAGCCATCAGAATGGCCCGGGAACTGGTTGTAAATGATCTTCTTCATAACTCAGGATAGGTAGCAACGGAAAGACATATAGAAGTCCTGTGCTCCTCTCTGTTGGGATTCATTTTCCAAAAGAGAGCATTCTTGGGAATTCCAGTGTGCACAATGTTTGACATTGCACATTCTCAGCAGTGGCAAAAAGATCAAGCAAGAGTTCTCCCTAATGCTGGAAAATGCTGTGTTCCCCTTCGGGTTGTAACCTTGATTCATGATCTGCCAGGCACCATTGGCTCAGATCTTCCTCTTTGTCATTCAAAGATCCTGCCAGGTGGGTCATGGCTGGGGAAAAGCCCTGACACTCCAGCCAGCTTGAAGTGCCTCAAGCCACTAAACCCAGAACCCAACCTAACCCTGCTTGTTGCAGTATCACATGGTGGTGGTTTTGTCGGTGGGAACTGGAACCAGACTCCCCTTGAGGATGATTGGAAGACTTCCAGTGCCAGGGGAGTGGCATGCAACAGGTTGATGTGGAGGCGAGTCTCTGCCACTGATCAGTGTCTGTGGTCAGCAAATCTCCCACATGATCTCCCCAACCCAGCAGTGATGCATATGTCACCATCATCATCTCTGAGTGGACCAGAGAGAGGGAGCTGCCACAGGCCTAACTGCAGTTGACCAACCACTGCAGGTCCTTTGCCGTCTCCTCTTTAACCAGAAAGGAATCTGACAGGATCCCCTGGGGGGTAGGCCCACTGAGAATTAAGGTTCTACCTCAGAGCGCAAGCATGCCACCTGTAGTTCTGCAGGTCCAAAGCCATCATCCAGTTGCCTAGATCGAGGGAAAACAGAAACTGGTCCAGTGGGAACATCCTGAATTTGTCCTTCCACAAGAAGGCATTCAAAGGGTGCAGATCTATGATGGGATCTGAGACATCCTTATTCAGCATGAGAAAACAGCAGGAGTAAATATCAACCAATTTTTCCAGAGCGGGAGCCCCTATTGGCTTCTTTGGCTAAAATAGCCTGCACTCCTTGTAGAAAAATGTATAGGTGCTCCTCTGAAGATGTTCTCATGTGGGCAGGAGGTGCAGCAGATCAAACAGGAATGTAAGGGCATAAACCAGTTGAACGATTTAAAGTTCTCAACAGTGAAATGTTATCTTTTGCCACCCTTGGTAAAAATGTCTGATCTAGCAATCCAGAGGTTAGTTATGTGCCACTAAGGGGAACCTGAAGTGTCTTGGAGATGATGCTGCAGGGGCGTGGGACTGGTAAGTGCACTTCAGCTGATGGCCTTGGTGATGTCTACTTGATCTCCACCCGACCCCCAAAAACAACTAGGGTGCCTGTTGCAGGGGCATTAAGCCTTTGCGAAGCCTGTAAGCCAAACCTCTGGAGTAGCCATGAAAGGGGCAACATTGTTGAATGTACTGTTAGTTTGGGTGGAAAGACCCAAGGAATGTGTGACGGTCTGGCATTCTTTAAAGCATTCTGACACTGAATCAGTCTTTTTGGCAAATAGGTGAGATCCATCAAACAGGTGTGGTCCATTAAGAAGGCTTGTACATCACCTGAGAAGCTTGTGGACTTCATCCAATCATGCTGCCGAAGCACCAAGCTACTGCCAAATGGTCTGCCCAAAGTTGTTAGTGTTCAGCCCAGATCGGATGATTTGTGCTAGGTTGAGGATGGTTCGAGCTAGGCTGGCCTTGAATTCTTCAATGACTGCTGGTAAGATCTTGCCAACCATGTCCCGTAAACAATGGGCATATCTACCCAGCAAGGAGCTAGCAATGAATGACCGGAGGGCCAGCCTGGCTGAGGAAAACATCAGGTTCCCAAAAGTCTCAAATTGTTTTGACTGTCATTCATTGTGGGGAATGAATTGGGAATTAGCTTACCGGTGGAAGCCTGACCCACTACACTTTCTGGTGCAGGGTGCTGCATCAAAATATCAGGGCCACCTGGCACAGGCCTACAGTGTATGGCAAACTGCTGGTCAACTGGTGGATTGCAACAAGGCTTAGACCAGGTACCTATAAGAGTGCTTCATTGAAAGGAAATTTGCCAAATTTGCAAAACCTGTGTCAATACATTAGTTTCGAATTCCATACTTGGCAGTTGTAAATCAAATACTTCCACTGCACCTCTCATTACCAAGAATAGGAGGCACTCTCTTCCCATGTGACGGAGTACCTATAACGCCAAGATATAAATTGGACCCATATTTACATTGCACAATGGGGAAAAATCATTTTGTAGGAAACAATTTGCCAACTAATGAGGAAAAAGTTCGGAGTGAGCCTCAGATCTGTGTATGAAGGCACGGAAAGAAAGGAAGTGAGATCGATGGGCAGGGGTGGTGGTTATTTGTGGCTCCATTGTCACTTACGGGGCAGAACAAATTAAATGCAGAGCTGCACGGCGTCACCTACCAGTGCATGGGAACATTTCTATTTAAAATGTTCTGAATTCAGTCTGACAACCGTGGATATCCTAAAGGTGAGGAATATTACCAAACAGTGTGAGCCTCAAAAGATGGTCACCAATGTCAATCTTTCGCACAGTAAACTACTTTTAGCTTACCAACTGTAGACTGCTCACTATGCCCTCAACTGAGAGGTATCCACACTTCCTACCGTTACCATTACCTTGCACTGCCCACAAGTAGGAAATCCTCACATTGCCCATATATGACAGTTTCTTCCAATACAAGTCATGACTTCCTTAAGAAAGTTTTTGTTACAATACTCAGGGTGGTTATAAGTAACATAATGGAAGGGGAAGCATTTATCTCTTTTCTTATTGTTACATTGTTTCCCTTATTACTTCTTACAAACTATACTCACAATTTTTAGACATGTGCCCATCCTTTTGATTTTCTCAAAGTCTGGACTACTTAGGGGAGAGACCACGCTAACATCTAAAAGCAGTGATGATAAGTGCCCTAATCTCTACAGACCTTCAGGGCAGAAAAGGATGAACTGGTAAGCAAATACACATAAGAGAAGGGAGTCAGAAATCTTTGCTTGAAGTAGACAATCCTCACCTCGCCATTCTCTGGTGGGTCGCCGTTGCCAAATGTGCTAGTCACAACCAGTACCAGGGTCTCGTGTTCCAGATTCATGATGTCATACTCGTCCATGCAGACCACCTGTCAACACAGAGGTAACACATAGTGCAAAATAGTAAATGCATGCATAGCTTTCTTCAAATACAAAATTAACAGGAAGCCTTTCCACTTCTAGTGGAAGGCTTGAACCTTTCTAGATGTCCCACCTCTAACGAGCACCCCTTTTGTTGCCATGCCACTTATGCTCAAAACATCCCTTTTTGGGTCAATTCAATTCCTCCATCTACAGCCTATCATACCTCACAGTGCCTGTGCTGTCTGCAATACTACCCAGTGCCATGATTTTGGTGGAGTCAACAAGGATGCCACTTTTAGATAGAGAGATGGACACCATACTCAGAACAGACTATGCCATTTGAAGGGAGTAGGAGTAGGGGTGAAGTGCAGGGGTCAAAATTCTGTCCCAAAGGTGCAGTTTAGTGAAGCCCACTATTGTGATTTCCAAACCACCACCTATCTTTACCCTGTGTAGGGTACAGCTATTTTGTTTAGAGGAACATGTACAGAATCCCATCATCTGTATAGGTGCATGTTATACCACTAGCTCCAAAGGAGCCGCCATGACCCAGGATGTTGGTGGGTTGAACACTAATGAATTTCTAGGTTACAGAGGGCTCCACTCAGCAAATCTGCCACATCATAAAATCCCTGCGTTTTCAGTTTCTGCTCTACAAGCCTATTTTCTTCTCAGAGTAAACTATACAAAGCCCAATTTTCTGCCATAGGCATATTTGAAATTAATTCAAGTGTGGCCTTTTTTGCACCTAGAGTTATGTCATTTTTAAACAGTGCATTCATAGTGCATTAATACAACCAATAACTCATATTAATAAACTTGCAGTTTTTGTTATTTTAAAAATGATTGAATGAATGATTTAATTAATTTTAAACTTGATATAATGTATTAATACCTTAAAATATCCTGGCACTTTGTATTGAAGTCAGCAAGATATTATACTAGGTTTTAAAGAAATGCGTTTAAAGGTTCTAAACTTGTAGGATCTCAATGGAGTGTAATAAAAATTGGGGAGGGAGACTGGAGGAGGGGGTGTTCCAAATAGTAGCAGTTCATGATTGTGTAAATTAATACGATTTTTTCAATGTGACCTTTATTTCCGAGGATGGGGCTGTACACATGACACAAATATTGTGCACTGGTACCCCCAGACTAGGTTATGGATGGCTTTATGCACCAATGGGGTGTATTGGAGGCATGTCTGTTAGATATGGAAAACCAGTGAAGTTTGGCAACATGAAGAGCAACTGTCTCAAATTTTCTAAGACCAAGTAAGAGAGTGTAGGAAGCTGGCCTGGCTTGTAGTGGGTACCAAAGGTACTAACACCTTGTGCCAGGTCCAGTTATCCCATATTAGTAGAATAGAGGTGTTTCTAGCAGCTTAGGCTGATAGACGGTAGCTATGGCAAAGCAGCTTAGGCTGAACTAAGAGACGTGCAAAGCTCCTACTATACCACTTATACCATATGCCCAATATCATAAGAAAACACAATACACAGAGTTACTAAAAATAAAGGTACTTTATTTTTATGACAATATGCCACAAGTATCTCAGTGAGTACCCTCAGTAAGAAGGTAAGTAATATACACAAGTTATATGTACACAAACCACAAATAGGTAAGTAAGAGTCAGAAAAGTAATGCAGACATAGGTCTAGGGGCAACACAAACCTATACTCCAAAAGTGGAATGCGAATCACAAATGGACCCCAGTCCTATGGGAGCTTGTAGAGGGTCGCTGGGACTGTAAGAAAACAGTCAGGGTGTCCAAAATACCCCACCCCAAGACCCTGAAAAGTAGGAGTAAAGTACACCTACTATCCCAAAAGAGCACAATAGTCATGATAGGGGGATTCTGCAAGAACCACAAACACCAGCAGTGCACTGAAAACGGATTCCTGGACCTGAGGACCTGCAAAGCAAGGGGACCAAGTCCAATAGTCGCGACAGTGTCCAGGGGGGGCAGGAGCCCAGAAAACCCCAGATGAAGGTGCAAGGATGCTGCCTCCAGATGGAAGAAGCTTGGAATTCTGCAAGAACAAAGAGAACTAGGAACTTCTCCTTTGGATGGAAGATGTCCCACGTCGCGATGAAGGTTTCAAAAGTATTCCCATGCAGAAATACCGCAAACAAGCCTTGCTAGCTGCAAGGGTTGCAGTAGAGGTTTTTGGGTAGTCCTGAGGACCAGGAAGGACCAGGATATCGCCCCTTGGAGGAGGAGACAGAGGGGGTGCTCAGCAACTCAGAGAGCCCTCACAGAAGCAGGCAGCACCCGCAGAAGTACCTGAACAGGCACTTGGAAGATTTGTGAACCGGAGTCCATGCAGAGATACAAAAGAGGGTCCCACGATGTCAGAGGCCAACTTAGCGGGTTGAGCACTGCTGGACGCAGTGCGGGGGACCCAGGCTAGGCTGTGCATGAAGGAAATCCTGGAAGAGTGCACAGAAGCCGGAGCAGCTGTAAATCACGCAGTACACAGGTTTGCAGTCTAGCGTGGGGAGGCAAGGACTTACCTCCACCAAACTTGGACTGAAGGATCACTGGACTGTGGGAGTCACTTGGATAGAGTTCCTGTGTTCCAGGGACCACGCTCGTCAGTATGAGAGGACCGGTGATGCAGTCTTTTGGTGCCTGCTTTCGCAGGGGGAAGATTCCGTCGACCCACAGGAGATTTCTTCTTGGCTTCTGGTGCAGGGTGAAGGCAGGCGACCCCCAGAGCATGCACCACCAGTAAACAGTCGAGAAAGTCTGCAGGATGAGGGGCTACATTGTTGCTGGTAGTCGTCTTGCTACTTTGTTGCGGTTTTGCAGGCGTCCTGGAGCAGTCAGCGGTTGATCCTTGGTAGAAGTTGAAGAGGGAGATGCAGAGGAACTCTGGTGAGCTCTTGCATTTGTTATCTGAAGAATACCCCAGAGGAGAGACCCTAAATAGCCAGAAAAGGAGGTTTGGCTACAAAGAAAAAAGGATTGGCTACCAAGAAAGGTAAGAGCCTATCAGAGGGGGTCTCTGACATCACCTGCTGGCACTGGCCACTCAGAGCAGTCCAGTGTGCCCCCAACACCTCTGTTTCCAAGATGGCAGAGGTCTGGGACACACTGGAGGAGCTCTGGGCACCTCCCCTGGGAGGTACTGGTCAGGGGAGTGGTCACTTCCCTTTCCTTTGTCCAGTTTCGCGCCAGAGCAGGGCTGGGGGATCCCTGAAACGGTGTAGACTGGCTTATGCAGAGATGGGCACCATCTGTGCCCATCAAAGCATTTCCAGAGGCTGGGAGAGGCTACTCCTCCCCAGCCCTTCACACCTATTTACAAAGGGAGAGGGTGTAACACCCTCTCTCAGGGGAAATCCTTTGTTCTGCCTTCCTGGGCCAGGGCTGCCAGGACCCCAGGAGGGCAGAATCCTGTCTGAGGGGTTGGCAGCAGCAGCAGCTGCAATGGAAACCTCAGAAAGGCAGTTTGGCAGTACCCGGGTTCTGTGCTAGAGACCCGGGGGGTCATGGAATTGTCTCCCCAATACCAGAATGGTATTGGGGTGACAATTCCATGATCCTAGGCATGTTACATGGCCATGTTCGGAGTTACCATTGTGCCGCTATACATAGGTAGTGACCTATGTATAGTGTACGCCTGTAATGGTGTCCCCGTACTCACAAAGTCCGGGGAATTTGCCCTGAACGATGTGGGGGCACCTTAGCTAGTGCCAGGGTGCCCACACACTAAGTAACTTGGCACCCAACCTTCACCAGGTGAAGGTTAGACATATAGGTGACTTATAAGTTACTTATGTGCAGTGAAAATGGCTGTGAAATAACGTGGACGTTATTTCACACAGGCTGCAGTGGCAGGCCTGTGTAAGAATTGTCTGAGCTCCCTATGGGTGGCAAAAGAAATGCTGCAGCCCACAGGGATCTCCTGTTACCCCAATACCCTGGGTACCTCAGTACCATATACAAGGGAATTATATGGGTATGCCAGTGTGCCAATGAGAATAGGTAAATTTAGTCACTAGCCTGCAGTGACAAATTTAGAAAGCAGAGAGAGATAAACACTGAGGTTCTGGTTAGCAGAGCCTCAGTGATACAGTTAGGCACCACACAGGGAACACATACAGGGCACATACTATGAGCACTGGGGTCCTGCCTGGCAGGATCCCAGTGACACAAGGGCTAAAATATCATACATACAGTTTAATATGGGTGTAAAATGCCAGGCCAAGTGGTACTTTCCTACAGAGAGGAGCAGCCATTCTGGTAAAAATGGTAGCCTGGATAACCAGGTACTTTAATTCGGATACAATAAACAAAGAATATTCCTATGGATTCTTAGTCAGGGAAAACAAGTAGATCACACTTTGATATCTGGAAAATAAAGGTGTTTAGCCCTTTTAAAACCAAGGGGGTTGAGACTTAAATCTAGAACCCAGACTTGTTTTATCTCTTGCTCCCATCTCAGACATGTTGGTGCTTAGCTTGAGGAAGTTAGTACCCATCCAGTTCCAAATAACCTTGAGGGTAGAGTGAAACTCCTGGTGGGATTGGGCAGTACCCTATAGCTGGAAGATGAGCTGAGAGTCATGAGCGTAGTTGTAGAATCTACAATCATGACGAGCCAGGGATAAGATCAATGGGCAGATGTAAACATTAAACAGCAAAGCAGATAATGCTGATTCCTGGGTGACCCCCAAAACAACAAGGGTCTTTGAAAAAGAAAGCGTGCCAAGCTGCCCCTCCATGTGTGCTGCCTCCTAGAAAGGAGAACATCTAACTTAGAGCTTGGCCTGATCGACCAGCTGCCTTCAGATGATTCAGCAGAATTGTGTAGTTGACAGTGTCAAAGGCAGATTATATATTTAGGAGAACTATAGCAGACACCTGTCCCAAATCCAACTCCCATCTTAGACCATCAAGGACAGAAAGTATAATTTCTTATGTATGGTGGGCTGGACGGAAACAAGCCTGCAAAGGATGCGGAAATTTGGATGAATGAAGGAATCTCCTTAGCTCCTTAGTAACAATAATTTCTAAAATTTTGGTTGTGTTGGTGAGAAGTGAAATGGGTGATTATTTTTCAGCAGCTAAGGATCGTTGCTCTGCTTCTTCACCAAGGGAAGATTTGCAGAAGTTTTAAAACTGACAGGGACAAGGCCCTGAGTGAATTATTTATTCAAAAGGTCTAACAGAGTCTTGGCTGTTATGAGAGACAGGGCTTGCATAATAGTAGTGGAACAGGGATCCAGTAGGGGACCAGATTTCACCTGATGCATAAGAGATATAAGGGTCTCATGCTGGAGCTGGGAAAACCTGTACCAAGGAGTGAGAATTAATGGTGTCACAGTCCACATTCTCCCCAGGTTGTTGAGGCAGAGAAGTGGTCAGAATGCTATCCTAAATTAATTTAATGTTCTCACTAAAAATGCGTGGGGAGTGTGTCGCACAGACTTTAGGAGGACTCAATCTTTGGTTACTCGCTTGGAAAAAGTGAGTTTGTTTAACAACTTAAACGTTATACTTTCTCAAGCCCTCACTGAAATATTCTCTTTCTACAGTACCACAGCTCTTACCCCACTGTCTTTCAAGTTGTCGTAGACTGAGCTTTGCCTCTTTCAATTAATCAATGAACCACAGAGTGCAATTATGTACATCATGAGTGTGATGCAGCTATTTGAAAAAAAAACAACATAAGTATGTTCAACAAAGGGGTTGGGGACTGGGTCATAGGAGGTATTAGTCATTTCCTGGAGATTTACCCTGTTCCAGTTGCAGAAGGTGCTCAGGTATGCATTACTCAATGCAGTGCTGGGCCGCAGAAATGCTTCAAATTTTAATAGATTGTGATCTGACCATATGCAAAAAAAAAAAAACTCCGTCTTGATAGGTATGCTGTGTGATCATACCAAAACTACAATATGCCCTTAGCATGTGCAGGTAATTGGACCTGTTGTGTGAAAGATAAAGAAGACATGAGATCAAAGAACTCTTTGTCCTTGGAATTTGCTGGAGGGATATTGTACCAAAAGTTGAAATCGAAGTACCAGCAGATGGTTATATGAGGTGCTAAGGCTGCACATTAGCTCAAGAAGGAATCAGTAAAGTTGGACATGCAGTGCAGTGGGCAGCACAGTGGCCTTTATATGACCATGCACACTAGACAGCAAGAGGGGAATTCATTTTTTACAGTCATAAAGTCAACTTGATGAATAGTGGTACAGATCGCAAAGAGGTGAGTTAAGGGTGCGGGAGACGATAATAGCAACCCCTCACCTTCTTTGTGAGAGCCTCCTTTTGATGTTAAAAATAATATATTTAGAGGGTAATGCCCTCAAGATATCAGGCACAGAGGACTCTAGGACTCCTCCAGCAAAGGGTGTCTGTAAGACAGAGTTGGGCATATTTATAAAAAATCACGTAGGGCAGCAAGTTATCTTCCTGTGCTGTGCTGCGTGGTGGGGCAGGAATGTGCCATGCTTAACATTGTATGGTCCATTCCAGTTTTTTTTCCTGCACTGATGCACAATGTGCTGCCTTGTGCCAATGCAGGCACCCTTGCACCATGGTGCAAGGGTGCTTGCATTGTAAACAGGATTGTTTTTGTGCAGGAACGGACAGCTCCCTTCAGAAAAACAATGCTGAGAGGCATTTTCCTCCTTCTATGTGTGCTGCAGAATGCAACACATATAGAAAGAGAAAGTAATGAGGAGAAGAAAAGATATTTTTCTTCGTTACACCTCACCGGGGAGGCGTAGCATTGTGAAGCATTCCCAGGTCTACCAGTAATGGTAAAATCTGGGGATGCACCACAATCCATTGGTGGATGCTTGGGAACACCCACGCTCGACATGTGGAATGCCTTCCCAGGGCAAAGTAAAGCAATTTAGCAATTTGTGTTGCGTTTCTTTACTCTATATTTATCAAGCCAGGCAAGGGTGACTCAACTTTGTCATAAATATGTCTCAGTATGTCTAGTGAGTTCTCTTCCAGCAAGATTTCAGTTCTTTGCTTACTCAAGGACCTTGAATTGGGTTGAGCCATGTGTAGGGAACAATAGGAATTGTTAGGGAGCAAACACAGGAAGGGAGCTGGACAAAGTGATGCCAGGTGGGGTGGGGCCCAAAGAGTAGTGTGCCGGGATAGGGTTTTTAAGTAAGCCTAAGCAAGGTCTTAGTAACCCTCGATCAAGGGGAGGACAAACCTGTCGTCCTTGGCCCATGGCCCTAGTGGAGTGTTGATGAGATGCAGACAGACTTGCATTTGGCACACCTTTGATGCACCCAGATGCATGCCTGTTGTGTGTGTGTGTTGCGCACATGCGCTGCCTTGCCACGAAGAACTAGACTGCTAACTTTTGACTAGGTTCTTTGCATATAATTTCACACCCAAATTGAGGAGGGTTGTAAGCTTGTAAAAAGAGCACTGAGTTGAGTCAAGCCCTTGTTTTAAAATGAATGAGATTTGCACTTCGATTATTGTTGAGGAGGTCATACCACTATTTCAAATAGAGTTGAACAGTTAGGTTATGTGAGTGGCCAAAATAATGGAAAATCCTTATATAAACGGGAGGTGAAACCTGGGGCTTTGTGTGGTTAACATGTTTTGATAATTTCGAGCTAGTTGAGAGTGAGAACCCACTTGTTATTTTGTTCAATGGTATCCAAATTTGCTGAATTGCAAATTTGCAGACTTTACTTAATATTGAATCATTTATTCAATTATTGCAGATCAAACACAGCCGACACGTGTTTCGCCCTCGATGGTGAGTCCACCTAGGGCTTTCTCAAGGCATCACAATAGTCAAACAGATGGTCTGATGATATATAGTCATTGCAAAAGTTAATATAGAAAGATGCATCAAATAATATGTGGTTTCAGTACCATGATTTGGATCAGTTATTCGAGAAAATCGGCAGCCGTATGCCGTGATCGCATCTTAGGTTGGCGCCAACTTGGAAAAAAACCTTTTTCTTTTTCTTTTTTATGGGTTGCTGCTGTATTTGCCCTCTGGAGCCTAGTTCCTCTTTTCGCTGCTGCTCCGACTCTGTCTGATACTGGTGGCCAGTCCTTTGCTCTGCTGCTAGTGCTGCCGTGAAGTTGCAGTAAGCAGGCCAAGCTTATAGGTGCCAGGTCTGTCCTGTTATACAGAGAACATTGGGAAAAGATAAGACCACAAAACCACCCCTTCCCCGCATCAATCAATTCACTACTCCTTCTGAAGCATCTGGGAGGAGACACTTGATAAAGGCGCAACATCTGAAGGTGGTCTTGATTAAATCTTCCAAGCCAAGCAATCTTCACAAACTGCTGTAGAGACAAATATAGGAATGGTGCGTGTGAAATTGGTGCTCCTCTGCCAGGACCTGTGGAACGCCTAGCCGTATCGCAGTAGTGGGCGGTCGTCTCTCAACAGTGGAAGATGAGGTCGCTAGCCTCAATGCCAAGGTGGCTCGCCTCAGTACTTGCACAAACTTCATCACTGCGCTAACTTGGCTGAATATCACTCCAGATGCAACAACCCATGTTTTGTAGGTTTTCCAGAAGATGTGGAGAGCTCCAACACACTGAATTCCTTGAGGAATGACTTAAATCCGGGACGCTTACAAACAAACTCTCCTCCTGGTTTGCTGCGGAGCGGGCCCACAGGGCGCCTACCCCTAAGCTGCCTCTGGGTTCACAACAATGGCCCATGATAGCGAGATTCTTTAATTTCAAGGATCTAGACTGTATCCTGAGAGACGCTAGGGCGCACCCGGACCTCCAGTATCAAAACTCCAAAATACTGATCTTTCTGGACTACACCTGCGTCGTGCAAAGCTGTTAAGCAAAAACTCCTGGCTCTGAAACTATCATACATGCTCCTGATTCAAGAGTGACTTAAAGTCATATATGAGGATAAATCCTACTTCTTTGAAACACCAGAGTCTGCCTGGGAGAGGCTCACAGAGGAGAAACAACTGTGCCACTCATCTCTCTCCTCACCCCTTGTGCTCGACAGATACCTACCAGTGGACAACAGTTCGCCAGACACTGTGAAAGGGTCTGCACCCGCTCCTGACCAAGGCGCAACACCAGAAATGTGTCACCCTTCCCCAGCTCGGGGTCCTTGGCCCCATCACAGCTCCATAGGTCAGATCGCCCTTGGACATTGGAGGAGACTCTCGGGCCTTGCCTCTGTTGGCAGACTGGCTAAGACTCCATCTCCTGTCTGACTCTATCACAGTCAGCCAGTGACAGGGCCCTGATGGGAAGCTGACCCTGCAGACCACGGTTGAGGGTCTCAAGTATGTTTGCACAGATGCCAGCACCACCTTGCATTCATCGTACCACCTGGAGAGGTCCACTACTCCATGCCTATCCAAGACACACTCAATTTGAGTTGGGGTTTCTGCTTGGGGGCGACAGATGCTTTTTGGGGTAAAGTATGGGGAGGGAGAGAGTTGGGGGTAGGAGTTCTTTTGACAGGCTGCATGTGTTGCTGTTTACATATGTTATTTTTCCTTAGGTCAACACATTAACCCGGCATTGTTCGATTGGCAGTGGGTTTCCTACACTTACCCTACCTCAAAGGATAATTCACACACTGCTGTCTGTAAAATTCCGAGTGCCCTCTTGTTCCTGTTCACACTGACATTGCACTCCTCGCCATGACTCCCTACAATGTTATGTTGTGGAACGTTAATGGTCTGTTAGATAAGATCAAGCATTCCGCGATGCTGCATTACGCCCAACGCTTCCTACTATCCATATTGATGCTACAAGAGACCCACTTAGCGGGTTCCAGGTGCCCATTCATAGCTCGACAGGGTTTTGATAGAGTCCATCATGCTGCGTTTAAGAGAGGGTCAGGGAGTGGCGATCCTTCTACGTCAGGCCTTTCCCATTGCAATGACTTAGTGCTGGTCAGATCCTCAGGGCTGATATATCGCTCTGGCAGGCTCAATAGAGGGCTGCCCACTGAACCAGGAATGGTCATGTGTATTGTCACCCCCGTGTCATTGGGCTGCTTCCTAACCACGCCAGTGGTATTGGCTCCCACCAGGCTTCACTGTCATAGAGGGACTTTTACACACTCATCGACCCCTCCATGGATTCCACTGCACCCCCATCACACACCAGTTGTAGCAGAGCCAGATCACTTTATAAATGGATAAACACTCTCGGCCTCTGCGATGTATGGAGGATTTGGAACAATAGACAGCAACAAAACACACATACCTCTGCAGCACACCATACCCACACACGCATTGACATGCTTTTCCTGACAGCCTCAAATGTCCTTTCAGTGTCTCATGTACAAATCCTCCAACGTGGGCTTTCCGATCATGCTCTGATACTACTTTGCATTGCTGAGTCCAGCGTAGCCCACCGCCCCATGTGGCGCCTTAATGCCGAGCACCTTAAAGACAAGACCCACGCAATGCAGCAACAGTTCACGCAATCCTTCCAACTCAATGTTGGATCTGTGCAATCAGTAGGCACTCTGTGGGCACCATGCAAGGCCACTATCAGGGGACATGCAACGAGTCTTCTAAGACAAGCAGAAGAAGAGAGGCACCTGTGTGACACACTACTGGACACCTAGACCTTCCAGCTAGAAACAGATCCTCCCACTTTAACACAGGGTGGCACCACCAGGCACTTGGCTTTGACTTGTGAGGAGATTGGACTCTTCTCCTTAGAAGCAGCGAAACAGATATGGCGCACATCCAGGGTGTGGGTTTATGGATGGGGAGATAAAATGGGAAGCTACACTACTGGCTGGCATCCTGGCCACTCGCCAGCAGGGTAATCCCAGAGAAAATAGATGGTGATGACCTTGTCCACTGCACTTCCCCCACCATGGCTCAAGGTGTTGCAGATTGCTCCTCGTCATTCTATGCAGCTTCGCCACAGTCAGCGGCTGATTTAGCTGCACCTCTTCTTGATGAGGTACTACTGTCCTGCCTTTCTGATGCTGAGTGCCAAGAATTAGAGGAACCCATTTCAATAGAGGAGATTGGTGAGGCCATCTCAACAATGGGGACTGGTAAAACATCAGGCCCAATGGTTATCCCATAGAATTTTATGTTAAATACAAAGATGCCCTCATTCCCACCTGCTGGGCCTCTACAAGGAGGAAATTAGAATTGGTTCCTTCACACGAGACCTAGATCAAGCTGCAATACTAGCCATACCTGAGACGCTTCCTCCATCGGTCTTTTGCACCAACTGTTGCCTCATTTACCTTATCAACGGGGAGGTAAAACGTTTTATGACTCTCCTGGATTCCTGCTTGCTAAGGGTCCTCCGGACGCCAATCCACCTGTTCCAATGTGGCTTTTTGCCTGCCTGAAACACAAGGCACTGCTTGCAGCGCCTTCATGTGGCACTTGCTCACTATCACCACTTATCATTCCAGTTAGCGTTGTTTTTTATAGACTTCGAAAAGGCGTTTGATACTGTGGCCTGAGGTACTGGACTAGAGTACTTGAGAGGGCTGGTTTCACACCACGATTCTGAGGTCTAGTCCAAGTTCTTTATTCCAATCCGATGGGCAGATGGCCAGTGTGGTCTCCGCTGAGGTCCCCATACGACAAGGAACCCGCCAGTGTTGTTCCCCTCCTTTTTGCACTTACTATTGAACACCTTGTGAGGCTCATATGCTGTGACACAAAAATACAGGGGCGGGAACGGGCTATGGGACACAAAGACCACATAGTTCTTTATGTGGACCAAGTTCTCCTGTCCTAGGCAAATCCAGCTGCCAGTGGCTCTCAAAGTCTACAGCTACTGTGATATTTTCTCCAAGAGCTCGAGATTAACTGTCAACTCTGCCAAATCTGTGCTGGTCCCATTGATTCCCTTGTTGGACTGTGTGGACTGGCAAACGAGTATCCCAATATGCCATCTCAGTTTCCGATATCTGGGCATCTGAGTTGCCCTGGATCCTGCACTGACATGGCCCCTTAACATTACCCCTCTTACTCACAAGGTGAAGGATGATCTAAAAAGTGGCAGACACTCCCGTTGAATGTCACAGGGAGAATATTGTTGTACAAGATGATGATATTGTGGTGATTCTTTTATCTCCTACAAAATTTCCCACAGGCAATTCTCCGCCATTGGTTCCAGGAGATAGATTCAGCAGCGATCGCCTTCCTATGGCACAACTACAGACCGCGACTGGTGTTTGGGACCTGCAAACCCACCCCTTATGAAGACGCCCCTTATGACAGCATGACTAACCAGTATCTGTATTACCTGGCATCTCACCTTCTGGTTATCAACGATTGGCTCAGAGGTGGGTGGTCTGACTCAGCCTACAGGTTGGAACATAACACAATAGGTTTCCCCCCATTCCTGGTAATCTTGACGGTGGCACGAGTCCCAAATCACTCCGGAGGTGACCTGGTTGATATTTAGTGGATGGAGGGCAGCACATAGTCACACAGGGTGGTGGTTCAAACTCACTGAACAAACCACCCTGTGACATGGCACATGGCTGAGAGAAGTAGAGCACTTGAAGGATTTGCCGGTGGGATGCCATCGGCATTACGCTCCTCGGAGATGTGTGAAAGGGTAACCACATGTCTTCCTTTCAGGAACATCAGCGCGCTTACTCTATGTCCGGAACACAGTTCCATAAATATTTGCAACTGGACCATGCACTGCAGGTACATGTTCCGCCTGATACTTCGATCCCAGAGTTCATCCTGAGAGAGGCAAAGATCATGATGGGTGCATCAGGTAAGGGGGGCCTATCCAAAATTTATTGCACACTGGTCATTAATGCTCAGGACACGCTGACGTCCCTTAGAGCCCGTTGGGAGGGTTGGCTCAGACCCACAGACAACGCAGATTGGCAGGGCGCTCTGATGGCCGCTAAGGTCCTCACTTTATGATCCAGGTTCCGTTTGGTACAAACATACTATCTAGACACTGCATGTCTCTCACCAGATAGGCTATGCAAAGCAGGGCTACTCGCCAGTCCTGCATGCTTTCGATGCTCCCAAGTCCTTGCTGATTTTTTTTGTATGATGTGCTCCTGTCCTAGACTGACACAGTATTGGGAATCGGTGATCACTGAACTGTCCGATGTTTTGAACCTGGAGTTAGAGCTCTCCCCGTTCTCGATCCGACTGGGAGTACTTGAGGGTGCTGGAGGGACACGTGTGGACCAAGCACTCCTGGGGATAGTACTGATGGTAGCTAAACATGACATAGCGGCCCACTGGAGGGCTTCCAAGTCCCTGACAATGGCTCAGTGGAGACATGGGGCAGACTGGAGTGGCCAACAAGAGAAGCCAGTGTACGAGGCTTGGGTCCCCTGCTAAATATACCAAAGTATAAAGTAAATGGCTTGGGGCAACGGGTATGAACTCATAGTGAGAACAATGTGATGAGACTGTCATTTCTTGGTATGTGCTTCCATCAGCTGTAATATTCATCATTGTATTGGTATTGGCCTCCCTCGGTTTTCAATGTGACCTGTTATACCTACAAACAAAATAAACATTTTCTTATAAAAAATGTAATTTGAAGAAAAAATAATGCATATCATTTTGATATAACAGTGTGGGTGCTTCTTATTGTGCATGTGAGCTTAGAACAGGTATGGAAAAACCTTTCACTTTTAATGCTCATCAAAATATGATTCTTATTTGTCCAAAGAAAAGGTTCTACTCACTGTGAATTAATGTAATTTGACAACATAGTATAAACACACAAGGATAGCTAAAAAATTATAAAGAATGGACAGAAAAACATTGGCAAACCAACGTATTGACGCACTAATGAAGTGAACTTCTTTGTAGGTCGATGTGCACATATTGGTATGAAAACATTCTGTTGTTCAAAGCGGAAGAGAGCCAGCTGCATAAGTGGGCTAACCTATTGCTCCATGCTGAGGTGGGCAGAGCAAAATGTCAATGACAGCTGAACAGACCAATGGGTAAAGGAAACTGACTCAAATCATTCCAAGTAGGTATATACTGTATGTATTTATTTTGTATTTATGAATTATTTTGCTAACAAGAGGGTAATAAGATCTTAAGCAGTCTCCGTGTCAGACCTAAAGGACTGCAGTGGAAGGCAAAACCATGCCAAACTGGTGCTCATGTAGGTCCATCATGAAGACGTGTTTCTGAGATTCAGTCGCGGATACCAATATTGGGCAACAGAGTAGAATACAGATAGCTTGTGATTCATGGAAAAACATTTTAAAGATAGTTAGTATTTTATTATTGTTGTCTAATAGGCCTTGGTGATGGGGGTTTTCCCTCGAAACACGTGTTGGCTTTACTTCTGGATGTCATTTGAATAAAGTAAAGAAAATTAATGGATTGTTGTGATTTTACGATAATTAAGGATGAATAACTTAGGCGTAATGGTATTTACTGGTTTTGTAAATATCTCACCTTCTTTCCACAGCTCAGAATCAGTGCCTAAGTCTGCTAGTCTCAGAAAACAAGTCGTGCATTAACACACTTTTTAACCACATAACGTTAAGCACAAATGCGTGAATTTGTATTTCACATCTGCAGGACGGTTAGCATAAAATAGTGCATCAATATTTTAACCTAGGATTCAAAGGATCCAACATGAGGGCACCACGAGGGACATAAGCCAATAGATTTCCTAAACTGTCATGTTTGAGTACCACCATCGTACAATGCCTTTTTAAGGACTAGTAGCTAAGGTTCAAAAATGAGCTTCAGCTGATTGACTACATGTAGGCAGTTTTACAAAAGGGCAGAAGACAGACCCGGATATGGATGTTTATTTCAGTCAGGGTAATTCCGCTCATCCCCATGGATGCGGCTTAGTTCGGATCTCCACCCTGATAACCAGCAAGAGAATCTTTCACCTTTGAAGCATCGTCTTCTGTTTAGAAATTCATATCCTAAGTCTCATCAATAAGCTGATAGAGGGCGAATCATCACGAGTCAAACCTTTCCACAGCTTGCAGCCCCTGTTTACGACTATGAAGTCCTCAGTTGCTAGGAAGTCAGTATATGTGTTACGCCTTGTTGGCATGGGTTACAATATTTTCAAAAGCTGATCCTCGGGTGCTGTGCACAAATGCCGCCCCTTGTTTTCTCTTTCTCTATTTGCTTCCCTCCCATGCTGGAATCGTTATATCTGGAGTTCAGTCCTTGCCTTTCATACATAACCAAATGGTTTCATAGTAGAATAAAATCACTTTATCTTCCTGTGCTTCACTCCCTTACTTGCTTATCAGTGGGCACGCATGGAGCCCCTTGTCCTTTTGACCCTTTTAGTTTATGTTCCTCTTCCCCTAATTGAGCTATATTAAATGGTTACAAGCCCAATTACCCGTCTCGTTCATTTTTTTCTTTCAGGTATTATGTGATCCTATTTATTATTTGCAAATTACATTCTCCTCATTTCTTTTCTCAACGTTTTGTATCTGCCATGTCAACTTTTCCTTAAATTCTTCACATGCCTTATAATAACGGGGTACAGCCTAGTAACCATGAAAATAGTACCCTACCAATATTTGGGAGCTTAGCCTTAAAACTGCACATATATTTGTGAAGCAAATGCCTTGACAACATGAGGCATTTCTCCACCTTTATCTTTCATGCTTGATATGTCTGTCTCTAATTCCTTTATTTCATTCCAGGGTGGTGTTTTCTAAACTCCCATTTCTCATACCTTTGGATCAAAGGCCCGTTTGAAGATTTTGCAGAGTTTCTGGGCATAGGACTCCGATCTCCCCGTTTCTGTGGCGTACAGTATGGTGGCCTTCACTCTTTTCGCCATAGCTTGGCCCATCAGCTTTGCAGAAAATTTCACAGCACTGGATAAAAAGGAGACAATGCAGATGATAATGAAATTGAAGCACCACTAGTCTGGTCAGCTCTAGTGCCAGAGCTCAATAAAATGCTGAAACCGATGGGTGTACATCGTCTATGGACTGGGCTCTCGTCTAAACTGCCTTCACCTTCGAACAATAGGCAATTTAGTACTCCAGTTCTGGTACACGATGTCATTCATATAATCAACTACAGCAGAAATTCAACCTGTTAATCAAAGACATCTTCATGCTGGGAATGTACCACCAACAGTGGAAAGGGCTGGCGAGCGAGCTACATGCAAATCTGGGAAGAGAGTTTTGATCTGCTATGTGGTCATTGATTAAACACCAGTGTCTTCAGTGGGATTTGGTGGAGTTACCCCTTTTTTGATGACTGCCAATGATTCGTTTTAAAGCTCAATGTTCTAAATATGCTGGCCAAAGTGTCAGAGATTTATATGTATCTTTGAAGTAGAACCCCTGAAATATTCCAACTCTCCTAGACAGGGAAGAGTAAACAAGTTCATAATGGTCTGGCGCAGCAAACTGTCTATATGAAACTTGGGTGCCAAACCGTGAGTGGTCCATGTAGCCTTATGCTTAGGGTTTCCACTTTTCCAGGGTTATGATTTGTGACTCATCCTCGCGTTTTGTAAGTCTTTTCCAAGCAGTTGGATATCAATATTTTCATAGCAGACCCTGCAAAAATACACTTAACCGTGTTTTTTCCCAGTGCTTACAAAACATGCTGCTTTTATTGAGAACAAGCACAACAATCAACATAAATATCCAAATAATCCTTTCTCTCCCGCTCTCTCAACCTCTCCCGCACATTCCCACTGGCAGTCGTGCAGCAGTCTGTCTGGTTCTCAGAACTATAAGTGTCTCAAGAGTTTGTTATATATAAACAATAGTACTGGTACACAGCTTGAGATTATTCACCTAATACTCGTGAATGGTAAAGATGACTAGCCATGGGTGGTGACGTGTGAAACCTCTAATCTAAAGAATCTAACTGTGGCACGTTAGTCTGTGTCCTTGCATTCTTCAACAATGAAGCTTGGTCCTGCTTTTCCACGCTCAGCATGTCTGCATAAAAGTGGAGGTTCTAATATGTGTGTATTCACAAGTGCCTGTTTGTCCACTATATCTCTTGCAACCAATGTTAGTGCTCATTCAATAAACAGCAGCCCAGTGCTGCTGTTCACCAGGTGGCACCATGTGAAGGCCATTATGCCCACGAGGGGCCTCAGCCGTACTCTGACTATAACTGCTTTAACAAATGCCAATAGAAATAAGTTATCTTAAACTATGGGTCATGAGGTTACTTTTTATTTGTTTATTGGGAGAAGTCACAGCTATTAGATTAATTACAGAAAATCTATTATGCAATTGAATATTTCCCCAAGTTTTCCTTGTATCCTGGTTTAAAACATTTACCAGATGAGCCATTCATTCTACAGCCTTGCTCTATGGTCTGTTCCAAAGGGGGCTATTGTTCTAATAAAATATCCTTTAGTCGAGTATGTACACTGAGACATGGAATAGTATAATATATAGACATTTGTTCTGTCTTTTTTAACGCCCACAGCAATGTTTTAGAGCAAAGTTTTTTGGCGACTTAGTTATGTGCAGAAAGTCCCGATTATATATTACATAAGCATTTGACCCACAAAACTATTCTCTAATGTGTTATAAACTCAATGTATATTATCAAAATGGTAAGAAGACTGTAGGAAATTCGCAAAATAGCATTGTTTTACATCAGGGAGGGCCAGCCCTTCCTCATTTGCTAGTTTAAATTATATCATTAATGCCAACATAGGTGCTTTATTCACCCAGATAAATGCAGAAAACAGTCCCTTATTTTTTCTAACAAATTGCATGTGCTAAAAACACAGAAGTGCTGTGTTTAAAAATATTATTAGCAGCAAAATCGACATTCGAATTAGTGATATTCTTACTATAACTCAACGAGGGAGGGAGTTCCATTTTATAAATAAGGACTTAATTTTGTCCATCAGCGGTATATAATTTAATTCAAAGAGATCATCTATATTCATAGTTGTGTATATTACCAAGTATCTTTTCAGTTTCTGTTTAACCAGTGGGAGCAGTATTAAAAGGAAAGGGCAAGATATATGAAAGCCTTCCTATTCTGAGAGTTGGTAACCTGTTAACGACTCGCAGAATAGGTTTGCGAATCGCAATTAGGAAGGGGCATGCCAAGGGCATCCCTTACTTATAGCGTGTCGCAGGGGGATGTAAGATTGTTTTGTGACTGTGGAAGCGGTCACAAAACAATCACAGTTACCACCAACTTCAAGTTGGTGGTAACTCATTCGCAAGCGGGAAGGGGTCCCCAAGGGTCCCCTTCCCCTATGTGAATGGAAGCAAAAGTATTTTTTCAGAGCATGTAGTGGTCCACGGACCACTGCCTACTCTGAAAGAATGAAAAGTAAATTTTGCATTTTTTGTTTGAAATGTATCCCATTTTCCTTTGAGGAAATCGGGCTGCATTAAAAAAAAATGCTTTATTTAAAAAGCAGTCACAGACATGATGGTCTGCTGTCCCCAGCAGGCCACCATCTCTGTGTGCGAGGCCATTCCCAATCGGGGTAACAAATTGTGACCTACCTCATGAATATTGATGAGGCAGGTCATTTGGGACCCCATTGGGAATCACAAACAGTGTTAAACACACTGTTATACATCCCAGTTTGCGATTTCCTAATATTGAATCATTAACATTCGCTATTAGAAAATCACAAAGTCAAAACTACATACATCGGGCCTAAAGTGTATGTGGTTCAGTTGCATATCAAAATCTCTGTCTTCGACATATTCATTTTATACCCTCTCATCTCCTGAAATTGATAGAAAAAAGTTAAACACCCTATGATGAACCTCCAAATCAGGTCTTATGTAAAGCACACTATCATCAGCATACAGATTAATTTTAGACATCTTATTGATCAGGACTTTAACTAACGCAATATTCCTTATGGTAATAGCAAGTGGCTCAATAAAAAAAGTAAACTAAATCATGAACAGTGGACAACCCTGTCTTGTTCCCTGTTTTACTTTGCACATACCAATATCTGTGGGAATCATGGCCAAACGACCCTTTGTCCCTTCATACAAATTAGCTATTACCTTAAAGAGCTTAGGTGGGAATCCCAATGTTTTTAAATACAGAGAAGGCTCTCCCAATGAACAAGGTCGAAGGCCTCAAAATGTATTAGTTTAAAATCTTTGAATTTTTTAAAAATAAACTTGTCTGGAAAAGCATCTTTGCCACAAGCTTTTCATTCGTGAAAGATCTCACCACTTCATCAACTTCTTCCAAAGTATATGGGTTTGTCAAAGCTTGAACTGAGGTTTGATTCGGGGCTGGAATTCGAAAGCTGTCTATAACATGCTGAAAACTTATAAATTTCCACTACTTGACGGTGGCCATCGATCTTTTAATAGTGCTGCAGGACCATATCGTGGATGCTTTTACAAGCTGTAATTCTGGTATTTGTTTCAGTATCATAAAGTGATCCAATTGGGTTTTTAGCTGATCTTTTCTGTGTCTACTGGGCTAAAAACCGCCCCATATACTCACTCTCATTGTATACCTTCTGCATATAAGTTGCTCTAGGCATACACATCTACTTATACTAAAGATTCTGCATCTGCTGCTTTGCTTGCTCAAGACTTTGATGGCTAATAGTAGTCTTGTGTTGCAAATACATATCATGCGCCTTTTTAACTGAAACTTCAAATTGTTCTACATATAAGGAGAGTTGCTCTTTTGTGCTGTATCTCTAGGTATTATATCAGTTCTAATAGTGACCTGGAAAGCACCCCAGGCTATCTCAAAACTTGCAGAGTGTTCATTCTACAAAAATAATAAAAACAAACAAATTATTTCTGTATTATGTTTTAAAACCCAGGGTTCTTCTTCCAAATGTAATTTGTTAAACAGCCACCTGCAAGCAGACCGAGGCTTCTGAGTGCCAAAAATATGCATCTCTGCTAATAAATGGTCTGGAAAGCCATTCAGGTGGTTTAGTTGTTTAAGGATAAAGTCAGACAATATTAGAAAATAGTCTAGTCTTGCTGCTGACTAATATCTAGCTGACACACAGGTATATTCCCGCTGATTTAGAAATTTGTCTCTCCAAGGCTCAACTAGATTTAAAGTCTTGTGATAGTTCTGCAATGCCCTGGATGTTCTACTTTTATTCTGTCTATGAGTGGTTATTGATGAATCTAGGCTCGAACACTGAGGAAAGTTGAAATCACCTTCTAAAATTACTTTACCAGGAATGACCATAATACACTAAAAGAACTTGCTTGAACGGTGCTGGGTAGTCCTCAGTTGGAACACATATTGGAGCCACTGTAAAAAAGCATCCACCTGTCCACTAATCCATGCCCATCTACTCGCCTTATGTTTTTGAGAGGCACAAATATCTAACTGCAATTGCTTACTGAAGCATGTAGATACACCCCTGTGAGATGCACATGATGAAGAAACACACTCAAAGCCTACCCTACCTATGGGACATTGATAAATCACCCAATTTGCCTCGTTTTACATGGATCTCTTGGATCTGAATTATATCTGAAGAATTGATTATTATAATTGTTTCAGTGGTTTTCGTCTTACACTTATTATACAAACCATTAACAATAAACAATGTAATCTTCAGTTTATCACTAGCTATCATCCATCATCATTTTATCTCTTCCCCTCCCCAGCAACCTATGCTTTACAAAATATGCAAAATATATATAAATGCGCCAAATTACTACATTTCCTTGGGCATATATAATTATATGCTGCTATAGGTATCCCTCACTGCTAATCTGCCACATATCCCAATTTTGCTGTCAGCCATTCTGTAGGTGTAGAAAATTGGACTTCTTCGAGATGTTCCCCCACTTGATGCCCCCTTTAGAACTATTAGATGCTGTTTTTTGACTATGACAGTTCCCTGGGGCCTGCTAATCAGACCTTAGTGACAGTGCTCTTCCCCCTAAAACAAGTAACATCTAATTGTAACCCAAGGGGCATGGACGTTAGCATCTCTGTAAGTCCCTAGTAAATGGTACTCCTGGTATCTAGGACATCAGTACTAAAGAGAGTCCCTAAGGGCTGAAGGATGTCTTATGCCACCCTAAAGGATCCACACACAAAATTACACACAGACCGCTATCGCAGGTTACATGACATGGTGCAAACCATGTCTGAAAACATGACATGGCACACACCAGTGTGCCATTCCAAAGACACTGCATAGTCTATATGTAAGTCACCCTTACAGCAGGCCGTGGAGCCCTGTGCATTGTAGCACATGTGAGGACATACCTACATGAGCGGATATGCCCCTGTAATGTCTGGTGCCACTGCTAGACATTACAAGTGAGTAGGGAAGCCATCTTAAAGTATGTACTGGGCACCCAGCTGCTACATAATGGCTTCACTGAAACATATGGTGTTTTGTACCAAACACCTTGTATTAATAACCACACACTGTTTCCAGTGATGGATTCTGACCCCCTGCAGGTGAGAGCCCACGCTCTTGGAGGACAAAAACAATGCCTGCTCCGTAGGAAGGTGTTCACACCTCCTCCAGCAGGATGGCTAGTGATTTAGTCCCTGCCGCCTTTGATATGTGACCCTGACATCCTCCAGTCCTGGGAGATGCCACCCCCTTCCCTGAGGCCCATTTGGCACCAGGACAAGTAGAACATTATATAGTCAGGAGGCGTGTTACACTCCCAGGCTAGTCACACCCCTAGGGTGGGCTACCTGAAGTGAGCTTGAAAATAGGAATTCCACCATCTTGTGTGTGGTGACATTAGGCACTCTGGGACAGGATTATGCTCACTTCCCACAGGAAATGGTCCTATAGGAGGTGTAGTGACCCCAAGGGTAAGCAGCCCATTGGCAACTACAGTATGATTCACTCCCCTTAATGCCCCTACATTCAGTATTTAGGTGGCCCCCCTGACACCAGGAACTCTGAATCTACTGCCCTAAGAAGAAGAGAGACTCTGAAAAGCTTCAAAACGCAAGAACTGAGGAGCAGCAACTGACTTGGCTCCAATCCTGCTGGCCTGCCTGCTGTCCATGACAACTGACCCGAACTTGACTCTGCCTGGGAGGATTGCCAGCACTTCAAGGGACCACCAGCATCTCCCGTGAGTTAGCGGAGCTACTCCCCTGCACCCTGCAGGCACCCAAGAAGAACTGTGAGAGCCCTGGACCATGGAAAACCTGACCCCAAACAGCATCACTGCACCTGAGCCCTCCAGCTCGAGTCGAAGTGGGACAATGGTGCCAATGAGGTCCAGAAATCCTCCAGAGCTGAACCCAACCTTGGGTTTGGCCAAACTGGTTCCCCAGTCACCGGTTACTGTCTTTTCTGTGCAGAAACTAAGAACCAGAAGGAGTTGTGACAAAGTGACCCCAACGGACAAAGCACCACTGCACACGCACCCCCCACTTAGAGTTTGCTGTGGACAGATGGTGGGCCTGTGTGCCCAAGACCCTTGTGACCTGAGGGCCCCTTTGGGATTAGCCAGACTGGTCACCCAGTCCCCACTTGCAGCCTCTTTTCCTCAGGACCGTTTCCAACGAAAGTGAATGGGACACCCAAAGCTGGAAAGCACCTCTGCACCCAGCTGCCCCAGAGTTGACCGAGGTGACTTATTGGTGGTTCCTTGGACCTTGCCCCATACTTATCCTTAACTCCGGAAAAACAGTCCTGTATGTCTTTGCCAAGTACCCGTATGCATTATATGTTTTTTTCTATAGGATAACATTAGAGCACCTGATGCTAAAAAGCACCTCTGCACCTGGATGACCCAGAGCCAACCAAGGTGACCTATTGGTGCTGCCTTAGACCTTTCCCCATACTTACCTTAACTCATTAAGAACAGTCATGCAAGTCGTTGCCAAGTACCCATGTGTAGTATATGCTTCTTTTCCCCTAGGATAAAATTACCACGTTAAAGTAAATGCAAGTGTATTTGCTGTATACTGCAGAACTGCTAACTTAAAAAGTACTTACCCAATAACGAAGTACTTGGTGTTAAAAAATATATTAAAAAACTGTGTGTATGCAGCAAATGTCTAACACTCCCTTTGATAAGCCTAAGCTGCTTGACCACACTGCCACAAATAGAGCATTTGGGAGTTTTAGAGAAATCCCTGTCCACTTCTAAGGGGATAACTGGACTCTTCACACAGCATATCTCTTTTTGGTATACTATATCAAAAGCCAGCTTCTTACAGTATACATATAATTAATAAAGTGTAAGCAAAGTGCATGCCACATACAAGTGATGAAGAATAAGTGAAAAGAGTACTCTTCTGTGGTTTTGGCCATTCCCCCTTTTGCCGTGCTCATGCCCGCCCTCATGCATCACACGCCAGGAGACCTGAAGCGGGAAAAGAAGTGGACATTGCGGCTGCTTCTCGGTTGCTGCTAACCAGACGGGCCCTCCAAGGTCCTCTCAGGCCGTATGCTACATTTTGCATCCGCCTGTCCCTGCTTCACTTCCCTTACGCTCATGGCTGATTCTGTGGAGGCCCTCCACCTGATGTAGCTGCTGCCGACATCGCTGCTCCTGTCTCTGTCTGCTGCCACTGTACTCGGCTCACCTGTGGAGAAGGGCGGGTGTGGGTGTATGACAGGGCAGCAGGGTTGCAGGCTGGTGTGTGTTGTGCTATGCTGGAGTTGCAGCTGTGGTGCTCCCCGCACCAATTGCGAAGCCCTGGCGGTTGTGGCTGGTTGCTGACAACTTGCTCAGTTTCCATTGCTATCAGGATACCATGAGCAGGTTATTTGTGCCTTGAAACAGAGACAGAAACTCTATTGTACTATCGTCCATTGTGGTGTGGCTGTGGGTGGACGGGCGCAGCTTTCAGCAAGACCAGGGGGAAGTGGTAAGTGACCACTGGTACTATATTGCCACACTGCTACATTGTTCAGTTAGCACCATTAGCACCACCTTGACTTTACACCTGTCCCCATTTTCTACAAGTGCCATCTCCTAATTGCTGTTGAACGAATGCCGCACAATTGACTCTAGCAGGCCTGACAGGTCGTACTTGCCTCATCAGGCTATAACTGGCTAACAACTGTCCGTCCGCCTGCATCTAGATGTTGTAAGGCCTGGACTGGGCTCCTGAATGGCCACCTGGATACTCGTTCAATGCTGTCACTGCCACTGCTATCTTTGTTACTTTCCCTGCCCTTGCCATGGACTCACGGTGCTCGCTTACTGTTTCCTTGCCTGCCGCAATCTGTCCGCAAACTGCAGTGAACATTGTATCTTGGATGGGACTACATCCCCCAGACTTCACAGCATCTGGAAGGGCTTACAGGCAACATGCTAAAAGTGCTCTAGCAGCAAAGACCGGGCGTAGAGGGGGATTATCTGTGCCATCCTCTGTGACGTTTAGAAGTTTTTGTTGGTTTTTTATAGTGTGTGAATCTTGGCAATACACAGTTCGGGTGCTGGAGGTGAGCACCTTATTTTCTGCATACAATGGTTGAACGTAAAACTGCTGGTGGGGGGTCCAGGGGCAAATGTAATGCCCGGAGCTTCGGTTACAATTGATAGCATCCTTGAAAGGGCGGTGTGGATAATGTCCACTGAAATTGCCCTGACTGAGTGCAGGCTCACTTTGGAACATAGTTGGGGATAAAGGAACGTAGTGCCCATCTTTTGTCTAATGATCGTGCCACTTGAGCCCTTGAACCCTGGTCTGTGGCCTCAACAAATGACTGTAAGTTTGAGTGCGGAGGAAGAGACAGAGCCGCTGGGCCTTTCCACACCCCAGTCGCAACAAGGTCCAGCAGTCAAGAGGAAGAAAACGAAAGGGAAGGCACCTGTGGCGAAAAGGAAAATAGCTATTTAGCAACAGGACCAGCTCTCTCCTTTGCTTTTAGCCCAGAAACTATCAGCTGGTCCAGACATGCAACTCTTTGATTCCAGACTCCGTAAATTATGATATTTTGTGTGACAAATTTAGCATCATCTGAAAGGGGGAATTGAAACCAATTGCATTGCGTCTCAAGTTTATGGAACGCCGCATGTCTGACTGTTTTAAAGTGTCTACCACCACTCCAGATGGGAATGCCCCTGATGAAGCAGAAAATGAAGGTTTTGATTTATTAAAGCGTAAACGTAGTGTGAAATAATCATGTGTGACTTTAACCGAACTAATAAAGATTGTACGGGGACAAAATGTGCCCTCAGAGTAGTTTGCCATCATTTATACGCGAGCTTTATATAACGTGGTGTATTAGAATTGCACTAATCCGACATAATCATAAACGTGTGCTACGATTTGCTTGTTTGAATTGTTTTAGCTTAGCATGACTTTAGCGGAGGCTTTGGCCTAGTTGCCCGGTCTCACGTTTTAGATGCTCGTATTTTTCCACTGTGCTAATAAACGTGTATTTTTGCTTGAAGCTGTACTTTTCCACAGAAACTGTTCACATGCTTATCTTAAGGTTTCGTGCCAGCCTGGCATATTTTCTCCTTACTTCAAGGTCGATTTGCAGGTGCGGACAATGGAGGCTCTGAAAGTGAGCTAATTGGTAGACAATGTTGCAACTTGCGTACCCATCTCCAAGGATAATGTATGCTTAAGTAAAGGCTTGAGAACTGTCGTTTTTGATTGGTCAATTTGAAGCTAACCTATGAACCCTCCAATGGAAGACCCTACTGGACTTGAACTGTTGTCTATAAAAACCAGGTGCACGAGAGGAAACTCTCTCTCTCATCGGACATCCCGCCATTTTGACTTCGTAGCTATTATGGCCCACTTTGCTGCGACGCCATTTTGAAAGAGACTTTGATTCTTTCTCTAATCGAGAGAAAGAGACTTTAAATGATTCTTGCCCTAGAGACTTTAACTTTGATTTGTCCCTTTGCATGAAGTAGTAGTTTTACCTTGCCGCCGTGAGGCAATTGCCCCGTCCACCCCTGCCCCTTATGCCCCGTCCCATGCTGATCAAGAAACGGTACCCATGCTGACCGAAGAACGGTACCTGTGAGACGAAGACTTCCTTGATTGCTGATCGTAATTGGTAAATATGAAAGGAAAATTGTAAAATTGCATTGTGTTTCCTTTAGGTAACCAACTGCTGATTTTGATAAGGTCCCTAGTTAGGAGTTTTTTCTAAATTAATGTTGCTAAATTGTTTTTGCATGAAGTCCCACATGCAGATGCTAATTTGAGGTTAGACGAGGATTCCATATGTCGCACGATGCAATTTGAGATCTTGTTATGCTGACTAAATGTATGCAATTAGTTCATTACAGATTATCGTATTGGTGATTTGCATTGCTATTATCGAATGCCTTGTGGTTCAAATGCTACATAGATTGCACTTGTTCCGCCGTTATGGACAGCTATTAATGTTCATATATGTTTATCATTTGGTGTTGAGACACATCTATATTGTGCTAGCTTTGTTAATATAGGGAAATAAAATTCACTAACTTTGAATAAACTGGTGTGGTTATTCCTGACTGAAAGGTCAGGGTTCGTCGAAATGTATTCTGGATTAATTGTTAAGTGTTATGTTGATCAAGGTATTGCCTATGTTCGTTATTGATTATTGATTTGATGCAATCGGTCGATTAAGAGTACAGAGAGTTCCCACTTAGTCAAAAGATTCATCGGCCTAAAGAGCGTCCGAACACAGGTAAATTATTACTACGGACCGCTCTATCACCCCCACACAACAAGGAATGAATATCACTCATTACATCGGAGCCAATAACACACAGGAGTCAGCGAGGGCCCAAGCAACAGTGCAGGAAGACCGTCAGATTTCCACTCAGCAGGCAGAGCCAGTGTCTAGGGAGGCTGCCTGTAGTACCACTAATGTGGCCACAGGGGCGGAGGTTTAACTGGGGACAGGCAGACCACAGGCATCACCACAGGCTCTGCTGAAGGAATTCTAAATCATAACACTGAAATCCTAAATTTGCCACCTGCAGACTACCCTTATGTGCTAGCTTTAACAGGAGTAGCCCCTCTTAGACGTGACCTAATGGAATCATGGGGGGAGCTTTGCAACAAGACTGCTCACAAGGTGGGCAATCACAAATACATCAAGTCTAGGGTATTAATGAGATCATAATGGTGTGGAGGGTGGGTTGGGTGGCAGGCGCTAGAAAAGATATTAGTGGGAACTGCATTGTGGTGAATTTTCGTAATCCTTCTTATGTGAGATACATAATGAAGGCACAAGAGGCTAACATCAGTAACAAATCTAGAATGTCACTATTTTTTTAGGTCATTTTGCAAACCAAGGGCCATATTTATACTTTTTGACGCAAAACTGCGCTAACGCAGTTTTGCGTCAAAAAAATTAGCGCCGGCTAACGCCATTCTGAAGCGCCCTGCGGGTGCCGTATTTAAGCAATGACGTTAGCCGGCGTTAGCCGCCGGCGCTGCCTGGTGTGCGTGGAAAAAAACGACGTACACCAGGCAGCGCCGGCGTAGGGGGATATGGAGCTTGGGCGCCAAAAAATGGGGCAAGTCAGGTTGAGGTAAATTTTTCGCCTCAAGCCGATTTGCGCCATTTTTTTCGACTCCCAACCCCCATAGAAATGACTCCTGTCTTAGCAAAGACAGGAGTCATGCCCCCTTGCCCATTGGGCATGTCCAGGGGACTTCTGTCCCCTGGGCATGGTCATTGGGCATAGTGGCATGTAGGGGGGCACAAATCAGGCCCCCCTATGCCACAAAAAAAAAAAAAAAAATGACTTACCTGAACTTACCTTAATGTCCCTGGGATGGGTCCCTCCAGCCTTGGGTGTCCTCCTGGGGTGGGCAAGGGTGACAGGGGGTGTCCCTGGGGGCATGGGAGGGCACCTCTGGGCTCCTTCAGAGCCCACAGGTCCCTTAACGCCTGCCTTTTCCAGGCGCTAAAAAACGGCGCAAAAGCAGGCGTATGTCATTTTTTTTGACCCGCCCACTCCCGGGCGTGAATTTTGCCCGGGAGTGTAAATACGGCGCACATGCCTCGGAGTCAATTTTTTAGATGGGAACGCCTACCTTGCATATCATTAACGCAAAGTAGGTGTCCACGCTAAAAAATGACGCAAACTCCATGCACTTTGGCGCTAGACGCGTCTAACGCCAAAGTATAAATATGGAGTTAGTTTTGCGTCAGAATTGCGTCAAAAAAACTACGCAATTCCGGCGCAAACGGAGTATAAATATGCCCCCAAGAATGCTGAATGTCTCACAACAGGCCCTCAACCCACTCATCCTGGGGCCACCACCTGCACTACAAAATAGGATTGCCGTGATAAACGGTTTAGCGGACATAAACTCACTGGGAGACAGACCAGTGAATACAAAGGAAAACAAATCTTACCATATAGCGACTGCCCCCTCCACCCCCAGCTTGCCTCCCAACTTGTGCTTTCTATGCCCTACACAGAACACTTAGACGAGGTTTCTGGTTGTCCCAACCCTACACAGAAGATATTGAGCTGGAATGTGGCAGGGCTTCGGTCCAAGATCTTGCTACCCTAATGGCAAGTTTTTATAAGGTGCTATGACATTATAATGTTCCAAGAAACTTCAGATACCCAGACAACAGAAATTGATGGGTTCCTGTACTCTAGCACCTTGGCCACTCCTTATCGCTCAAGCTGTGCATCGGGGGTTATCCTTCTGGATGAATTTAGCAGCTGGTTGATGCGGTAGGGCTCTTAAGTCCCCTGATAACAGCTTCCAAGTGGTGAGGTAATGGAGGGATATGACCCTGTACCTAGTTAAATTCTATAACAATGATTTTATTAATGCCTCTAAATCTAAATTCCCTGTCTTATTTGATTATATCAACTCACTGTTGGATGATGTTGTCAATAAAGGGCAGGAAGCTTTTCTGTGCTTAGCCGGTGTTTTTAATACGAGGCTCCCCTTGCTGCTTGTTCCATTTGATGCTGCCACGAGTGATCCAACTAGTTTGCAAGCGCGCAACTGGAGAGTCCTGATTCTAAAGGGCTGGGGCTGCAGATACACCTTGCCTCCTGCAACTTGAGGAATATAATAGATGTGGCATGTGCAAATAACTGCTTGGTGCCAACCCTGAGAGGCAGAGGTTGTTCCCCTACTATTTATTTCCTTTAATATAGTACCTTGTGTATGGGAAAGTGGTCCCCACAAACGTTGGTGACCACAGTCCAATAGAAGTAGCTTTTCTAATATCACCTAGGCCCCAGTGTAGAGTAGATAGTGGAGCTAGTATTCGGCAAACGTCAACAGATAATCTTAAACTGGTGTTAAGATTAAGCGAACCACCCCAATTCTTTTTCTAAGTGATTAAGGAGAATTTATGATTTGTAGAGGCCTATTTGGTAGAGGTAGACAGTAACCAGCAAGTGATAATGGTATTTTTACTGATTTATGTAAAAACATTAGAGAAGATTTACTGAAACCCTTCTGTCCCACACATTCTACCCCTAGGTGGTTCAACCATGAATGCTCAGATGCTAATCGACAACTTCGTCAGGCACTTGTGACAAAACCTCGAATTTCCTGGGTGGTGGCCAGTCTGTGGAAGCACTGTAAACTAGTAACCCACAAGCGGTGGAGAGAAGTGACACTACAGCAATGGGACTCCCTTGTGCCCGCAGCAGACACTAAGAATAGTAAAGCCTTCTAGTCTGCTGTGACGAAAACGCATAGAGCGAACTTAACTGTGAGCCCAATCAGCTGTTGTAAACCTAGTTAGTAGTGGGAGGCACATTTCACAAAAATCTATGACTCAGCGTCAGCTGATACTGATCCCGTTATGATGACTAACAAGTATTGGTGGGAAGGCCCCTGGTCCAGGTGGGGTACCAATCGAACTTCTGAAGTGTAACCTGGAATTCTGGGCACTCTTTTAGCAAATGTTTTTGATAATCTTGCTACCGCCTCATTACCTGACTCTTGGAAAACCTCTGTCATAGTACCTATCCTCAAGAAGGGAGACCGTTGACACCCAGGAAATTACAGAATGATTTCCCTAATAGATACATCTGTCAAAATTCTAGGGAGAGTGCTGTACAACAGAACTAAAGAGTGGACACAGGATTCGTCCATCTTATATCCTTGCCCATATGGTTTTAGAAGTCATGTGGGAACAGTTGAACAATGCCTAAATCTGTCAGTAACAGAAAAATATACTGCTGCTATGTGTACCCACTTATATATGACATTTATGGACCTGACCCTCCTTTCTTGTGGGATGGATGAAGCACTGGTGTGATTTTTGGCATATTAGCACAGAGGTATGAAGGCCAGAGTCAGAATTAGCATGGATGAAAAGGACATAAAAATTTCACGGGGTGAGACAAGGGTGCCTTTTTGGCCCTTCTTTTATTTATTTTATATATTAATAAGCTTCACCCCTTTTTAGGGTTGAGCCTACAAGTGCATGCGCTTGCGCATGCGTCTTGTATGGGAGACGCTGTTGTGATCAGTAAAGGTCTTGGAGCCCGGCTGTTGCTCATCATTTGTTGGTTTGCGTGGCACTCTTCTTTACAGCCTCATAATTCATCAAGGCATGTCTGGCATAATTTCCGTTCCTCTGTGTGGCGCAGGGGTCAAGCACTAATTGATTTCAACTTAATTAGTGCCCGTCCGCTGCTCCCAACGTGATTGAGGACTATGTTATTCTAACTTCGAGTTTCCTGCAAACAGAAGGCTTGTGACTGGCAAAAACATGCCCAGCAAGACAAAAAAATTGTCAAGTTTTTTTTTAAAGCTAACTTTATTTAATTTTTTTAAGTCGTCTTTTCTCAGTTTCCACTCATGTTTTTTTTTGTTTTTGCTCATGGGCGGTGTTGTCAAAAGCTGACAATTATCTTGTTCAAAATACGCGAGACCCATTGCATTGCAAACACTTGTTATTACTGCTACTCCAGACATACCCACAATTAAAGACCTTCCAGTCCCTTCTCTTGATTATTCAGATAAAGCTGTGCTCATGGCAAGGGCCTCAAAAGCTCTGCAATTGTAGTGAATGCCTTTGTGGTTTTATGGGTACCATGGACCTGCAAACCAATTTTTCTCAGTCCTAAAACATGGCATGTGGTCCAAGAGTAAACAGTTAGTGATCCTTACTGTAGGCACAAATAGTCTAAGATGCATCAGCGCTGTTTCTGTTTTGGGGGTTACCTTTTCTTTATCAGGATGCTGGGCACTCTATGTCTCTCAGAGTAGGTCTAAGCTGTCGAGGGCAGTTGATTCATTATGCAATCTACCCCAACCGCCTGGGGGCGCCCCAGGACCTGTGTTGCACATTTATATAACCTAATGCATTTGGGATATAGGGTTCCTGTAATTGCAAACCTATCCAAACTGAAGAATACAGGTTCTGTAGGAGGGTGCTGACGGCCACTATATCATCCTCATCTATGATCTGTCATGGCAAACTGGGTCTTTCGTATGTATCAGATCAGATTAGAACACGCCCACCTCTACTGTGGCTAGCAGTATGGAAGAATCCAGAGGCCACTCTGACCAGGGGAATTATTAAGGATTGTCTTGAGTGCGAGAGCGGACACCTATCGCCATGGTTGGTAGGAGTGGAGTCTGGCCTTCGTAAGAATAGCTAAACAGATCCTGAAAGTACTGCGGACATTGACGAAAAACACTTGTGCTGCAAACCCTGCTTAACTTCTAGTGAACCATTCAACTGAACGAGAACTGGGGGAAGTCAACCCAGGCAGTTTATTTGAGTATGGTTGCAGTTAACTCTTTTATTAAATGTCTCTGCACAGTGAGGCGGTGCTGGGAACGAAGTTTGCTGTTTCGATTTAGGGCTGTCATGTTAAAATATCCATAATGTTTTCTTTTGGGTACTAATCAAATCCCGATGTGTGCCCTTGCCCTTGCGACGGGAGCCCTGGTCAGACTATGTGGCACTTCACACTTTGTAAATTTTATTTAAAATATACAAAGATCTTGTACTTCCACTAATAAAAAAGCATAATATTCGGAATTTTAGGATGGCTTTTAGCATATTAATGCAAATGCCAGATTTGGAGACGTGTACACCTAGGCTTATTTCTTAGAACTGCTGTTCGTGCACAACGTACAATGATTAATATGGTCCTGCTGAATGTATAGTGATTATAGACTATTTTTAACTCTATTTTTACCATGTTAACAGATTATAACATTATACTGCATTATACATGTCTATGGGCTTTTAATGTATTGTACTTTTATGGATGTTTCACTATCCGAATAAACATGTTTTGATTCTGAATCTGAAGTGAAAAGTGCATGAAGAGAAACTACAATAGCACCTTGTCCAAGAAGGTTCTCCTATCATTTTCTGCCCATAACTTTGAGGTGTCATCTTTACTTTAGATTTTTGTACGATCCATCTCCCCAAGCAAAATACATGTAAACACTATCCATAAAATGCATAAAATACATATTGTGTATAGAGTGCATAAGGTGCATATAGTCTATTCTTCAAAAATTAAGGGAAAGACTTTCAGCTAATTGATCACTTGACCCTTTTTTACTGAAGCTGCAAGTTCTCTCATTTTTTACACTGCAGTTACCTAGCCCATCCCACCATATCCACTGGGATCCTGCCCATGTGACCTTAGTGCATCTTATGTGCTTATGCCAACTGGCACCATATTGTTGTGCCAGACCTTTCCTACTCCCTTACTCCTGCTATACCCTCCAACCTCTCTCCATCATATTATAGAAGATGTATTCCTTCAAATTACTGAGGTGTTGCTGGACTTCATTAAAAAGAAACTTGCACTTCTTCTATTGACCAAATCAGATGAAAGCAACTTTTATAGAAAAGTCTCAATTTTTCAGGCTGGACTATAGTAGCCTGTTGGTCCTGCTGAGAGAATTTCATTAAAATGTAAGATCCTTGCAATCCTCATCAATTGTCATATTGAGAAAATTCAGAAACAAAGCTCATTATTAATATCTATGGATTTTTCATGTAATGCTTTGCTCCGTACCTTTTTCTTAATCCTAAAGTCTGCCAATTTAACCAGCACTATTTACGCATACTTGAAAATGGGGGGGAGCACAAAAGGGAACTCTGTGTACTGGCATAATTGGCAAGTTCTGTGAACAGTCTGGAAGAACATGATGTCAAATCAAAGTATTCACTTAAGATATTGTCATTGATTCATCTTTATGTTTGGGTATCCTGGTTATTCTCAATTTAGGTCGTCTGTAGTGGTTTACAAGCTCATCCTGCTTATTATGGGGGGATCTTATTTGTTTTGCATATCGATCAACCAAACCAAAAGCATTGGATGAGGTGTCCTTACAGTTTGAAATCTATGTCAGTCACTCCGACAGTTGTTTAGTGGTGTGTAGTTAGCACTGTTTGATTGGTTAGGTCTCCACAAATATTTCTTGCAGCACTGCAGGTACTTGCAGTGTCCATAACTTG
Organism: Pleurodeles waltl; assembly: GCF_031143425.1. Taxonomy (NCBI): domain Eukaryota; kingdom Metazoa; phylum Chordata; class Amphibia; order Caudata; family Salamandridae; genus Pleurodeles; species Pleurodeles waltl. The sequence goes on along the minus strand of NC_090449.1, from coordinate 476,966,063 downwards.
CAGTTGCTTGATTAAACTGACTTCTCTTTTGCTAAGGTTGCCTCAACAAATCTCTCAGCAATAATCTTGTGGTGTATGAGCTATGGAGCATCTAGACTACTTTGTTGTCCAATAAGTCTGAGAAAGTATTTTCCAGGTGACTGCCTCTCGTAGTTCCTGATGGATTCCTAATGGCTTTCTTTTTCATAAACAAGGGAACCAGTTCTGCTGTTTTAGCATGCTCAGCTAGTTGGCAACCAGATTCTGAATTACGTGTCATTCCATTAAATGGCAATTCTACTAGCACGACACTGGAGCTAGCAGTGGCGTTTCACTCTGAACATTTACATCCGTGAGATCAAGACTTGAGTCCTCTGCTCCTGTAACTCCTCCCCCCCATCGTCGATGACGTCACTGTTCTTTGAGGAGGAGAAGATGGAGCCGTCTTGGATTAATCTTCCTGCGTTCTTAATTCATGAAAACGTAGTGACAAATTTGTGGATGCTGTGTCTTCTATACATAAAGCTGCTTCTTGTATGTTCTCCACAATTCCTTCTGCAAAGTTCACTCCAGGTCTTTGGCAAACATCAAGCTGCTGAGGCCCGAGCTTCCTCCTTTCTTAACTGATGTTGCTGCCTTACTGGTCTTTACGCTACTGGGGGGACTGGAAGGCATAATTTGGCAAGAGGCTTTTCAGTCTTTGACGCCCCAGTGGGATTTCATTCACACATTTATCCTTAGATCTATCACAATATCGTCTTTTTGTATCATCTCTTATAGGTTCAGTATTCGCTCAGTATTCTCAGTACTGTCTTGGTCCAAAAAATTAGATATTCACTGGGATTCTAAAAAAAAAATCAAGTAGGTCATAAAATAGAATTACCCTTTACCTCCGATGGGTACTGGTGTATGCAGTCCTAGTACGCTGTCTGTTATTCTTTTGCCTTTATATTGCTTTTTTCTCTATTGTCAAAGCCCATTGCCCCTTTTGCTTCATACCCTTGTCTGCAACTGCGGTTGACATAAATGTTATTGAAAAGCACAGCAATAGGGCCCCTCAAGAGTCTCAGAGCAGCCATTTGAGAGAAAAAGCCTTTGTGTCAATTGTTTCTGTCATCCTGACAGCTGAGCTCTCAGTGACAGCAAAACTCTGTAGGGCTCAAATTACGCCTTTAAGTGCCTCCTGCGTTTCTCACCTTCATTGCTGACCAATCGGCTTCAGAGCTCTGTCGCATTCAACTTCAACAAAAGTCCTTATTTGAAATGATCACTTCACCCAATAAAGTGAACCGGGCCTCACCACTTCATGGAGCTCCGTGTGTCATTCTCCTGGCATTCTCCCTTAGTGGGAGGACCACAGAGACCCTGCTGCTTTGGTTTCCGGTGGATCTAGGGCCCCAATAATCTTTTATTTATTGCCTTGCTGTTACTGCACCACATTCTAGCATTCTGCCAGCAGCCGTGGTGGTAGTAAGGCCAAAGGAGGAGCTGGAAGCCGGGCGTTACGACTGACGCTCCTCTGGCTCGGTCATCCCATCCCACGAGTTTCTCACAAATGACTGTACCCATTTCTACAAGTAAATCGAGCTAAAAAGTGTGGTAGTTCATGTTCACAGTGTGTGACAGTCAGAGCCATATTTATTGAAAATGAATGCTCAGAGCTGGGCACCTTGCTGTGCTGCGTAAAAGAGAAGGAATGTGCCTTATTTATCATTATACAGCACATTCCTGTCCTTTCCTAGCACAGGCACACTTTCGGCTGCCTAGAGCAAATGCAGGCACTCTTGCGTCATTTTGGAAAACTGCCTGCATTGCAGGTAGAATTGTTTTTGCGTAGGAAGGGATACCGTCCTACACCAAACAATCCTCGTGCAGCAGACTTAAAAAGAGGAAACAACGAGGAGAAATAAAAATATTTCACCTCTTTGCACCTCTGGTGGGGTGGAGTACAATTCTGATGCATTCCCAGGCTTATCAAAGTTGGTAAATCTGGGAATGTGTCAAAATCCAAGGATGGATGCATGGAAACACCCACGCTCCACCCATGGGACGCCTCCCTGGTGTAGAGTAACGCAAGGCAGCGATTTGCGCTGCATCGTATTACTCTAAGAATGAGAGTGTTTTATAAAGCACAACTGTCACTCCCAAAGGAGCATCCTAGTGCTATATCAGCAATTAGTGAGGATAGTAACCAGTAGCCCTTGATCAGATCATTAGAGAGCAGGAAAGTGTTTCAGATATACCAAATATCCAGGTTTTTAGCTGTGCTTTAAACCCGTCCTCTGATTCAATCATCCTAAGGTATGTGGGCATGCAGTTCCATGCCTTGGCTCCTAAGACCTAGAATGATTTCCCTCCTTTGGTTTTAAGTTTGACTGAAGGAACCTTTATGAGATTAGCCTCTGAAGATCTCAATGTGCGCACAGGGGCTTAATGAGAGAATCTAATGGATAAGTATTCAGGTCCCAAGGCTCTGTAAGCTCTAAATACAAGAAGGAGGATCTTGAAAAGAACTCCTTTATGAACAGGTAGCCAGTGTAGTTTTCGTCAGATGCTAAAACCCGGAGACGAAGTTTCAATACCAGTCTGGCTGCAGCGTTCTGGACTACCAGAAGCTTATGAATAGTAGCATTGTATGATCCAGCATACAAGCTGTTACAGTAGTCCAGCCTTGATGTTATTAAGGCCATGACAACTGATTTCCTGGCTGCACAAGGGAGTAAATCAAATACCTTTTAAGGGTTTTCATAAGGCCAAAACAAATACCTGCTACAGCCGTTTCTTGAGGCAGAAAGGACAAGCCTGCATCAAACTTGACTCCTACGTTTATGGCTACCTGGACTGATGGGAGGAAGGCGGGGTAGATTTAGAAATGGGGCACCAGAGAGTAGGGTCAAAAGTGTTGGATCTTCCAAAGAGAATAATCTCAGTTTTATCGGTGTTGCATTTGAGATGGTTGTCTTGCATCCACCGAATAATTTCAGTCACACATCATCTAAAATTGATCTCTGAGCCCAAGGACGTCTTATCTAAGGACAGCATTAATTGCATGTCATCCGTATAGGAAGCAACATCGATACCAAATGATGAAATTAAGGTGATTAAGGGGGCCATATAAATATTAAACAATGCTGGGCTCAATGAAGAGCCCTGAGGTACCCCTGACTTGACCAATTTTTCTTATGAGGAAAAAGATCCTCCTCAAATTGTTTTAGGTTAGACAGAAATAATTTAATCCAAGCTAGGGCCAGATGAGAGATACTTCAGTCCTGAGCTCGTTGCAGCAATATGTCATGTGAGATGGTGTCAAATGGCGTGGATAAGTCTAATAGGATCAGTACTGCATTTTTGCCTCCATCCAATATCATTTTGATGGTATCCGAAACTTCTAGCAGTGTAGTCTTTGTAGAATGCTTAGGACAAAAGCCAGATTGTTTCGGGTTTAGAATGGTAACTTGCTCTAAAAACGCCATAATTTGTGCATTTACCAATTTTTCAAGCATTTTACTTAAAACTGGTATTAGGGAAATGGGCCGAAGATTAGACAATGTTGTAAGATAATTTAATTGCTTTTTGGGAAGAGGCTTTAGTAATGCTAATTTCCAGTCATGGTGAACTGTAGCTGATAACAGAGAGGAATTCAAGATGTCATTATTAAGTGGGTTAATAGACTCCACCACTTTGTGAAGAATTCAAGGATGACATGGGTCAAAGGGAGATCCTGAATTACACGACAGAATTGTTTGGCGGGATGAAGCGAGAGTGATTTCTTGAAAAGCTTGCGAGGAGCGCCGTGGGAATAAAAATTGTTGAATTGAACGTATTTTATCATCAAAATTGTCAGACATTTTATTACGAAGGAAATGTTAGGGTGGAATATCCCTGACTGTTGCTGTAGGTTGCTAAAATGAATTAACAATTTTGAAAATAGCCTTCTAGTTGGCTTGAGCGTTGTCAATCTGTGAACCAAAATAAAGCCTTTTGGCACTTTTAATTTGGTTGTGATAGGTTTTCAACACCTTTTTGAATGTAGTTAGATCCTCAGTCAAGTAAGCCTTTCTCCATTTCCGTTCTGGGTGCTTGCAATTGTGATATAATTCAGCTAAAGACTGCGAGTACCACGGGGTTGATAGCTTAGATCTTGTTTTTTGTTTTACAGGAGCTAGAGGGGCAAATTTATTGACAATTTCAAAAAACGAGTATTAAAAGTGAGTTCCATTTCTGCAACATTTCCCTCTAGACTTGGGGTGTTCGTGGAAAACTCAGTTTTTAAATTGGGATTGCAAAGCAGTCTAGATTTATCAAGCCTCTCAGGGTGACAAAGGTGGCCTTGCGTGGCTTGATAAATCTCATTTAGGTTTTTGCATCGCTGTGAGTGGCGCAAGGGCGGCGCAAAACTTTGATAAATAAGCCCCTCATTTTCTAACACTAGATTCACATGTAGCAAACGAGTCAGAAATGAGTACATAAAAAGTTATGCCAGCCAAACAACACTAGCGAGTATGTTTGGCTGCATTTAGTATTTTTAAATAAGCTACAACTTTCTATCTCTGATAGGTACATTGGTCACAGATCTTATTGCAGTTTTTGAATGATAAAACTTTATTTGCACGCAGAACCAGGACACACTTGAAAAAAGACATTATCTGAAGGGCAGCCTCAACAGCAAAATGAATGTCATATTACTGTCTTAGACAGACTTGTTTTATGTATCAATTGATTTAATACTTAGCATGCAAGACTGGGAGAGGATTAACAACTGACATTAAGAAACTGATTCACTAAGTTATTTATTCTTGTGAGTTTAGCTTACATGCCTAAAAGTACAAGCTACAAGTTTGTATAAGGTTACAAGCTAAATGTTTAGCTTACCTGCCTTTTCAGCAGTGTAACCCATACATACTGTTTGTTTTACTCTCCTAAAGAATACACTCACACAAACATTTTTGTGCATATTTATCCCAAGGGGAAGGTGATGGATGGATGTTCTTGGGTTGGGAAGCTACAAGTTCACTAGTTTGTGGCTATTCACAAACACTTTTCTATCCCATTCCGACTCTGGAAATAGCCATCGATTTACACCTGTAAAAGGCAGGAGTAAATGACATTCCAGGCTGGGAATTGCTTGAGAACCCCTTCCAGTGCTGGGGATATAGCAGAGGATGGGAAAACTATTTCCCAGTGGAGAAAACGTGCAATGGCACACAACGGAAATCACTTATCCATGGGCAATTGTACACGGTATACAATCACACAGGCAGAAAATGCCTTTGTATGGATTAATATTGAAAAACATAAATGTTTTTAACAAGTATGCCTGAAAGCCTATGTCTGCTGCACGTTTGCATGCTTGCTGAGGGAAACTTTTGTGCATCCCTGGTATTCAGATATCTGTACCCATATTATGCTACAAACTGCAGGTGCAGAAGTCCATGTTTCGTAAAAACATGATTATGTACTTACTTTGCCACCTCCTTGAATGTCTTCTTCCGGGTGATGGTGCTGTTTGGTTCCTTCCAGGTGTGGGTCCGCCAGGGATCCGGCTGGAAGCAGATATGCAAACATTTAAAATTAATTGGTTGTTTTAGTCAATATAGAATTATAGCTGAGTAACAGTGAATTTCATTTGTTTTTTACTGAGTGGTACTGATTGACATTGAATAGACAACAAGACCAAAGCTCGAGTGATGTCACTGAAAACTCTGAAGTGAAAAACATTCCCTTTATTCACAGTTATAGATCTAGAATTTTTTGTTATATGGGTTCCAAACCTGTTCACTATTGAGTACAGGCGTTTCGAAATATAGTGTTTTAAACAAAGAAATAAACATAGAGTTAAGGATACCAGGACTGAAGATTGTGTCATTACGGCAGTAGGAAAAAAAGCTTTGTTTCCCATTCCAACTGCTGTGATGTTACTACAGTTGATAACGGCATTTTGAAAAGCCTGTTAACGATAATCATTGACTATGCAACTCATATATAACATATACAATTATACATGGGTAACAGTGAACTAGGGGGGTGTTTTTCACCATGGTGTTCTGAGTGACATGAAATAGACAATGAGAGTGAAGTGCTATGTATCTATGATGTCACTCAGAACCCAGAGTTGAAAAACATCCCCTAATTCACTTTTTATCCATCTATAATTATATATGGCCCCAAAATCTTCTTCCCCTGCTTTGATCTGCTATGAAGGAGCAGGGGATAAATGGGGGAGCCACACAGAACATGGCCCCTTCTCCCTATTCCAAATTAAAACAAAATTTGCCTATAATCCCTAACCAACCCCGCCCGCCTTCCTTGACTTCCTTCTTCCTACTGTAGCTGTGCTTTCTGCTTTCATTCAAAGCAGGCAAGCATTGCTGCGCTGGCAGGCTCTCGGAGAGCCTGTTACCTGGTCTGGAAGGCTTTTATGACATCACAACAGTGAGTAACCAGTTTTGTTAGCAACGTTTGCCATGTCATAGCAGTGAGTTATGACATTTAGAAACTGAAATAAATGATAGCATCTGTCTATGAGAGCCCTACATAAGACAGAAATAATTCTCAGGAAAATGTGTGGTCTGAGGGAGATTAATGGCGTGGAAGGTTCCCGAGGAGGAAGCACATTGGCATTCACACAGCTAACTCTGCAACTGGAACTGTGGAGCACTCTACCCCAGATGATAAGGAAAGGATTACACTTATTTGATGAACTAAGATGCTATCATACGTGCCGGCGATGGGCACAACGAGAGCGTCTCTATGGAGTAAGTGAGACCCATGCGCAACTGACAATGACAATGAGCCATTCCCCAGGAGCAGACACTAGTGCGCTCTACAAGTGCCCCTGTGCTGGGGGGTGTCAATTCCACCTGGAATTAAAGACACCTGGGATCCTATTAAATTTGGGGGCGTTATTAGCGAGGATAATGGATTGACCCAGGAAAGCCCATAACAAATGGGTAATTGATATGCTAGTCAGCAACTCTGGGCCCAATTCCCCCGCTAATGGTACAGTAACATTTCGGGACGCATAACTCTTGATGCAATGAGTTACCAGCCCCTTTGAGAATTACATGCCTGCCACAAAGAGGGCAAATGTGCTTCCTATGGTGAGTATAGGGATAAACAAAAATAAGTGATAAACATGGGAGAAAAGATCTGCTGTGAATGTGCAGTAATCAGAGGAGAGATTAGCTCGTCTTGGCTTAACCAGCAACACATCACTTTCCCCACAAGGATTGCAGAAGGCTCATTTCTGACATATACTTATCGCAGGGTCCCTGAAAGTTGGCCACCCCCAAAACATACCTGTTTAAAGTAGCACCAAACTTCATTAGTGTAGGCAATGTTAGAGAATCCCAGATCCCATACTTGAACGTTATAGTCAAATCAACCTTAGCTATGTCTATGGAGCAGGTTATAATGGTCCCTTTTATGGCAGTCAAGGTATATGTGTGAGTTTGGGGCCATCCCCATGTGCGCTGCATTGTCTACTAGCACTTCCATGCTAATGATTGTTGGTGAGATCGTTACTACATCTCATCTCAGGCATGATCTACGCAGACTTTCATATTTCTGCTGTGTATAAATACAAATGGGTTTTGATTGTTTCAGAATATATCAATTCAAACAATTACGTTTGCCGGGTAGATTTTGTAATGAGCATTATGTAATAAATGGTGTTACTGCCTTGCGGAGTGTGTGTGCACAGGTGATTATGCATGTGTAATCATGAGCGTGTGAGCACAGACGTGCACAAATGTGAATGTGCATGTAAGTATAGGTGCATGGACGTTTATAGGTGTGTGTACGTAGTGCATGTATGCGTGCAAAATGAGTGCAAATGTGTGTTTGCACAGGTTAGTGTGTATATGTGCAAATGAGTGTACATGTGCATTTTTCTGAAATGCACACTGGTGAGTGTGCGTGTAGAATGAGTGCTGTCCTGGCTGACTCTGTGCACACGTCCGTTTCCCAGACCTGGTACAGGAAGCATGGGCTGAGCAGGTAATTGACCATCTCTTGGTGGAAGACTGGAGTGAGGCTACCCGAGGTGGGAGGCACGATCCAGATCCAGTCAGCAGGGCAGCCCCCTCGCAGGCGGTTTTCAGTCTCCATATGCTTTATGAATGATTCTGTGGCTGCGTGGTGGTCCACGAGAGTCACGTGGGATGCCTTAAGGAAAAGACGAGAAAACATCGATGAGTCCTTGGTTTCACTCAGTGTGATGTGTCAGTGGTTAAAGGGAAGTGTGAAACGCTAGCGACCTAGAAACCTTCCCGAATGCAGTCATCCCTCTGGTCCTCTACCCTCTTTCTGTTTATCCACCACCCGTCATAGTTCCATCCATTCTTCTGTCGATTAAACTATTCATCATGCCACCATCTCGCCATCTATTCCACTATTCATCGCTACCTTCATCAAAGCATGCATCTTTCCATCCACCCTCCTTCAACCATTTCGTTATCAATCTGTTTACATTCCTCGTCCCTCTTAGAATCAACCTAATCATCCGTTTTCCTATGCACCGTTTTTCTAGTCAACTTCAGTACAAAGCTCTCCCTTCATGCCTAAATTAACCTTATCTCTCTATGTATTTTGCCACATGTTTGTCTATCAACCCTCCGATCTACTGTAAATGTATGCTTAGAGGGAGGTGGATTATCCCCCTCTGTAAAAACCTATTATTGCAGGACCGAGCTAACGCCACCAGAATATGTAGATACGATACTTCTTCACTGGTAGTTAGCGCAGTCTCCAAATACTTAACTGAAGCCTGGTCTATTCGTCGTCGGTACAAATCAGCCACGGGTTCCTGAACCACTTTTCTTGCATACAGAAGGTGGCTTTTACATGAAATTTACATTTTTGATGTTTAATTTTTAAATCCTTAGATACAATAGGTACTATGCCATTGAAGTGAACTCTAGTAAACTTTTATGAGGTCTTTTCAGGAATTTCTTTGTTACGAACCTGTATCCCCGTATAGAAAAAGATGAGACCTCACAAGTTTATAGAGATGTTATTTTAGTCGAATTGCTATGATATTTAATTTTTTACAAAAACTTAATATCCAAGTATTTATTATACAGTTTTTATTGTTTTTAAGTATGCCTGAAGTTTTAATGCTAACCAGCACATTGTCGATATTTATATGATTGCAGGTTTTATGTTCCAACAGTATTACCTACGTTCAAATGGTGCAAATTTTACTATGCAATACTTTATTATGTAAGAGTGTTCTTTTTTTTTTTCTCTTTTGTATTTTAATGGTCTAAATTTCTAGACCGAATGAATAAATAATAATATGCTTAAATCCATTCCTAAATTCATCCCTCCGTCAGTCCACTCCTCTTTCTACCCATATATAGTAATCTATCACAACCTCTGCACTCTTATTGATTCAATCATCATCTCTTCACCATCTCTCTATCCATTTCTTCACCTGCCTCTCCCCCATTGCTCCACCCAACACTCCACGGAGAGCTCTTCCCCTGCTCTTCATCCTTGCAGCTGCCATGAATAAATTCATTACCATGTTACACAATGTACGATCATCCAGTCTCCCATCCAAAGCCATGTTCAGCCTTTGCAAATCTTTTTGAAGTGGTCCTACCTCACCTCTCAGTAGTAGCCCTGGGCTGTTAATCAGAACGGGCAGCCTGGCAGATGTGCCAGGGAGTGGACCTGTGCAGGCGACACCTTGCCAATTAGACCAGTGTTAAATTGAGGCAAAGGGAGTAGAGATGGCGTAGACATGGCGAGGAAATGCATTGAGTGAAGATTACTTAATGATCCACAATGGTACCATGGAAAAAGGCAAAAGACATGTCATCCATAGTGACCCTTCAACTGGCACAGCACCAACTTCCACGTCTCCCTCTTTACACCCTGCCCTGACTCAGCACTTCCCAAGATTTACTGTTACCTGGAAGCTGTGAATAACTGCAATATTGATTTCAATGGCAGCCTTGTCCTTCCACAGAGACATTGTGTTCCTTGTGTCCAGGCCCATGCGGAGAGCAACTGTCTGTACAACAAAAATCAGAGGAGACAAATATTCACCATATCACACTGCTGTCCATTGAATCAAACAGAGCATCCTCAAATGAAGGCGAGAGATGTAAAGTTCCAAGCAATTAAGGAAAGGACATTTTGTATTACTAGTATGCCACTTTGATCCAGATGCTGCCAACAAGGGAACTCTGAAAGGCTTAACGAAATAGTGCACATTCAGTACCTTCCCCTCATCACATGCTACTCCACAAACTGTTAATGTGTCCTATGTAAAGAGCTCCCTCACTAACCTCCAGGTCCTTTGTTACTTTTCTTAATGTTAGCCTGGCAAGAGACACTCTCAGTCCCTGTGCCACCACAACTTGCATGACTATGAGCTCAACAAGGAGATCCCCTTCACTTCGTTCCACAGTTCCTACATTACTTTTGCAGCAAGGCCCTTCTCACCTCTGTGGTATTGACTTGTCTTACTATAAGGAGGCTTCTTAAAGTTAAATAAGGTTTGAATGCTAAAAATGAATGGCCCACAGGATGATGACAATAGATAGAGATGTGGGAAGATGTTACTGAAATATTTAGAAGGGAATAGTCAAGCAATCAGTGATTTACTGAAGAATGTCTTGTTCTCAATAGTTTAAAGATGGCGCAGCAGTTAATCACACAGAGGGAGCCATTACTTGGAATGATCTGTTGGCCAAGAGGGGTTTGTAGGGTCTTCTAACCATGGTACTAATACAGTGGAAGATCTCAGTGGCCTTATGGGGTTGGAGTGCAAAAGTGTTAACTGTCACATGGCACAGATTAGAGCCTCTGCCACAGAAAGCAGGTATGTGAGGTGCATAACCCCGAAGGCTTCATGTCAAGCTATGGGTAAACTGTACAGCACTGGTAAGGTAGGAGAGGCCCAGAAGGCAATAGTCTGGAGCATTCTGGACTCTCCAGGCATTTCAGAAGGAATCTGGGAAGGTCAAAATATCACCCACTTCTATTATCTCCTAGAACTTCGAGGCCACATCCTTCATTGATCAACACAGACTACTATTGAATAAACAAAAGGATTTCTTCCCCAGAATAAGTACAGAATCAGACCTGATCTTCTATTTGGATAACCTCAAGATCTCCCCAGACAATAACAGAGGAGCTGCTCTACATCTACTAGACCTATTGTCAGCATTTGACACAAGCGATCACCAGCTGCTAGTCCAAAATACCATGTGTTCAGGGCACGGTGTTGCAATGGATGGAATCCTAACTTAATGAAAAATCTCCAATTGTCTCAGTAAACTCTTTCAAATTTTCACCCTGTGCTATTCAAGTATGGATCTGGCCCAGTAGTTGAAGCGATAAAAGTCCTACTTTTTAATGTTTCTTTAGCCTGTCTTCTCAACCTTGTGTAATTGTTCAATTTCACATCTACAACTATGATAATGTTGATCAAATCATCTAAAACTGGAGCAAACTTTTAATGCTACCTATGAATTGGGCAAATGTTTAATGGCTGTTTAACACTGGATGCTAAAGAAATCACCTCAAACTTAAATCATCAACATAAATTGCATTACTACTTGTGGATTCTGGCACAATCATAACAATACATACTTTTTGCCATTTAATATTGGATACCCACCAATAACAAGTAATAAACCGTGGCCTGACCATTGGCTCAAAGCTCACACTTTAATACTAAATAAACAAAGTGAGAAATAAGCCATTCTGTATGATGAGGCTATTTCGCTGTATCTTCACTTCCAATACATTACACAGGCATTTCGTCCCTGGGTGATAGCCTATTTGTATTATTCAAGTTGGCTTTTTATTGGACTCTAGAAAAACACTGGGCAAACTGCAAAGAACTCAAATGAAGCAGCCAAGTAAACCCTGAACTTAAACAGACTGGACCAAATTCACACCAGTTCTCAAAGCTCTTCACTATTTAGTAGTGGTAAGAAGAATATCTTTGAAAGTCCTCTGCACACTGGGCAATCCAGTCTCATGTTTTACAATCAAAGGACAAGGTTCAGTGCAAGATTGACCTCCACCACAAAATTACCCCTTTAAAAAAAAAAAAAAAAGAAAGGCCACCTTAGTGGGAGTTTCTTCCCAGTACAAACAAGCAAGTCCTGGTATAAATCCCCATTGAGGATAATAACGATTAGTGACCATTATGAATTCAGGTGAGAAATAAAAACCTGGTTTGGTAACTATCTATCTATTTTGAACGTGCTTCCAGGCTTTGACAAGAGGTCAGAAAGCACCACAGAAATGCTTGAATATAATACCCCAGCATATACCATATAGTGACTAGCTAAGTAAACCCTTTTCTTAGTGTCTGCATTCATTAAAGAGTTTCACAGAATGCTGTCCGTTGTCTTGTTGTGACTTTTGAGCACTGGGTGCGAGCAAGCCATTCTTATAGGGAAGTTAATTGAAAAAAGAAATTAAGGCATTGAATGAAATACATAAATAATTAACCCCACATGCATGACGTCAATTGTAGGCAATCTGGGACACCTTTTAACAGAGAAGCTATAATGAAAGACTGAATTGTGTGCATAGCAGCTCTCTCTTGTAAGTTGGCTTGGTGAGGCACATTAGAAATTGGAGGAACAATGTGACAAAACTGAGGGGTCCAGGAACGTTATTTTAGTAGCAGTACTACAAGAGCTGTCTTAACTTGGTATTAAACTGATCTAGTGATTTTCTTAAGAGAAGTGTTGAGAATGTCACTTTGTCGTCTGGCTGCCGAAGGGTGGCTCACAAATGCCTTGAATACTGATGATGGTGAGACATCAATGGTAGAACCTAACTTAGTGCTCTTGTGGGCAGAGTTACTGAGGCTTCATCTACGAGGGGGGCAAAAGTATTAATACATTTGACGTGGGCCATCAGTACTTCGAAGGGACAATTTTATGTCAAGGTTGTCTCTAGTTTCAGCTATGACCACGTATATAATATTTATATTTGGGAAAACACTGGAAATGAATTGGGCACATAGCACCAGGGTAGGCTCAAATTGAGATTTTAAAACAGCAGGCAGTCTTAAATCCTGCATGGTTTGGTAATTCTGTCTACAAATGCTCAGCCTCTAGACCATATTTAAGGCCCAATAAGTGGTCTTGTAACAAAGCAGAACAATACTGCATGCGGTATTGCAGACTCAGGGTCTTAAAAACATGCTTTTAAGGCTGTTCCAAGTGGTATGACAGGACCATTGCTCCCAAATTTTTGTCTGTTTTCTAAATACACTGAGTACTTGCAATCCTGTTTTAACTCAAAATAAGAAGTGTCATCAACAACTGGATGCCACCCAATGTGTAAATGGTCTCTTAGTGTAGTCAGCTTTCTTTACTGCACAGAACATGCAAGCTACTAGTGAAATCAGCAAAAACATTGTTTGTTGTTTGGCTTTAGGAGTGGAGTGAAGGTGTCCTGACTGGCGAAGGGCTGACTCAAAAGCTATTGTTGGGGGGTCTTAGTAATAACAGAATTGAATGGCATCAGAATGCTGAAAGGTTATGTGACTTGATAGGTCCTTTCACTCCCAGTTCATGGATGAACTGTATTACTGTTAGTTCCATGGAACCATCTCCCACTTGCAGCACCTTTGTTACTTTTGTTATTGAAACCTCAACAGCTCTATCCATCCCGCCCTTTGGCCATGTATAATCTGTTACAGTGCAGAGGGGTTATCAATAATCTTGATTGTTCCTGTAAATTACAAAGGGAATTCCTCTCACCCCATGTCCCTGTGTAATGTATAAGTTTTGCAGGGCAGTGAACTCCCTCACCATACACAGACCCATGAGTGCAGTGCATAACAGTCATCCTACTGCATTCAAATGCTGCACAAAGCTTAAAGACTACATACACCACTGCCCATGAGCAACAAGTTCAATGACAAACCTTAGAACGAAGAATGCTTTGCAACAAAACACAGTGGCCCTCATCATTATTTAAACAGATTTATCAGCTGGAATTTTTTTCCTGGGATAAATATGACACTGTTAAACTTTTTTTGAGTGCACATTTTGAGTGACATTATTTAGGCAGATTAGTGAGTTAATTATTCATATGGACATGACCATTGAACTAAAGAAGATGCACTTGGAACAACTTAGTTATTTTGGTTAGAAGGGTGATTAATAATATAGCTTTATATCCCACTGCCGAGGGCTATACCGGTTGTTAAAGGCCTTGAACACTCCGGCACGGGCCTATAACGAGGGAGAGGGCCTTTAACAACCAGTATAGCCCTAGGCATAAGGGCTGTTAGAACATAAAACCCACTAAGGGTAGAACGTTAAAAAGGAGAAACATGAAGGCAACATTGGGATGTCGGAGCTCCAGGCTTATAACAGCCACTTTATGCCTGAAGCTACTTCACTGTCTTCAGTGGCGCTCTCAACATTCCAATGCTCTAATATAGTGTAGTTATGTCACATTTCCATGAAAGACCCCATTTTATTAGAATGGATGAAGTTGATGGTGTTCTGCTGGTCATGCTCCTGCTCATTTCTTTCCCAATCAGTGACCTGTTGCAAGTCTTCTCTCTCCACAGTTTCTGCAGAGCGCAGAGTACTATGATGGAAATGCTGATTGTCTTTAAAAAACATGTGTTGTGAATGAAACTTTTCACAGTGTACTCTGTGTATCATTTCGAAGGGTTTCCGCTGGAATTTCCATTGTAGGCCTGCACAAGAACTTAATTATCTGATCTTTTGTTTGATAGATGTTTCATTATTTATTGTACATTTCTGGAGTGAATTAGCTGAGGAGGCAAACAGAAGATTTCATTTTTACCTTAGGAAATGGGTTATTGCTAAGAGTTTGAATTATTACGATGTTGCTTTTGATTTGCCACGGCGACCTAACCATGCCATATCTGCAGTTCTGCTAATTGTTCATGCATAAAATGTGCATAACAATCCCTCGTTTTGAAGGTTCAGGGTGACTTCTCATTTACCTCTTTAGGGCTCTGTCCGAGAGATCTGAAGCTTCCGTCTTCTCCCTTTGAAAGCTGTTAATACACTTTATGAGTTTGACACTTAGTATCTGTAGAGACTTAACTGCCTAAATAGGGATTCTTCTTCTGATTTTGTTCTTGTATCTGTGCATACGTGGAAATCTATGCATATTTCTGTATCGTTTATATTAAGGATTCTGTAATAAACCTCTTAAAATAATTTTCGATCTAGAGTTTAGTGATGAGTGGTCCCAGTTTCTGTTTGATGTTTTCTCTGCTAATCGGTAGCTTTAATGTTGGGGAGGGTAGTGCGTGTTGCTGCTGGATCAACAGGAACAGCAGTGCTGAACTGTCCGAGCTAAAACTTGAGATGAAATAGATTATCAGGTTTCAGTAAATTGTTGTGGTTTGGCTCCCATCAACCATAACTTGCAGTATTGCCGCCCTGATTGGAATTAATGATGCTGAAATGAAGGATAAGCGATCGTGTTGTGGTGAATTTTAACACCTTGATTACTGTATATGTTTCCAACATCTCTGTCCTATGCAAATTTCACAAGTTTATCATATGCCGAATTCTACCTGAATCGGGGGCAAAAACCTATTTGTGACAGATTTTGCAATAGCGACTATCTAGGAATGAGGGCCAGTGTTTCATTATGAAGGTTGTTTTAAAAATTGCTGAATTCTAGTCCAATTTCTCTAGTTCCGATTTAGTGAGGAAACCCAGAAATTAAACAATACCATAGCGAATTTCAGGTGTAAGCTCGTGTTCCCGTGAAAAAACACTACTGTTATATAAAATTTGATGCAAAAAAATCAACAAGTTACTTCCCCAGTGAGGTTATTCATTTTCTTACAAGCTTAGAGGGCCTATTTCTCAGACTAAATGAAGGAAGTAAATAAACATTTTAAGGTGCACAATCAATATAGAGTATTTCTTTGACAGCTCTTCGAATGTTATACCCAGAAATTAAGGGAAACGATTCACGGGTATGATGTCATGTTCATGTATTATAATTTTCAAACTATTGGAAGTCTAACAAAATATATAGTTGTACACGGTATATCTAAAATAATTTGGGTAATAGGCTCTTTATGATTCAATATTGCATTCAAACAGGTGGTTTATCATTATGTCTGGAAGTCCCCTCAATTGCAAAAAAGAAATAGAACATGCTGCTAAAATTCATGTCCCCTTTCGGGTTCTCTCTTTATACAAATAGATCATTACGTATAAACAATATATTTAGTACATCCGTTAATTGCCTTTTTGGGCCCTGATCACACCAGAAGGTCTGACTGCATTACAGGTGTACTTGAAACAGGGCCGGAGTCAAGCACATATGCAAAAAGGAGCACATGTACATATTACGTACTCAGTGACATTTGTTCACATGTTTTTAGCAGGTGAAACCTGGCAAGATTTTGTTAGCAATCAGTGAAACAAATTCAATTTTTCACAACTGGAATTTTTTCTAGGGTGAGCAAACGGTGTGAAACTCTAATTTTCACAAATCGGAATTTCGTTCTATTTACCGACAAGATCTTCATCATGAAAAATCGGGTATGTGATTTACACACGGGGAAACAGTACATGTGCACTCGGAATCGGCGTTCAGTTACTAATGGGAGTTTGCTTCAAAACAGGATTATTATCTTGATTGCAGTTAGGGTCTTAAAACAAATATTTACCTTCTGAATTAGTGGAAATAATGCAGTGCTCACCTCTGAAATGTTATATCTTTGGCTGTCACATAAATTGCGCATCCCAATTTCGGTTACCATGTACCAGCCATTGAAGGGGACCGCAGGGAACTCCAGCCCTCCAATCTCCAGCAGCAGGTTGGAAACGGCAGGCAGGGCATACCACTGCAGGCCTAGGTCAGCAAACCACTCATACCTACAGGAGAGCAGGAGGACAGGCACAGAAGAAGAGGTCATCCAAGGAGGGCAAACCAAGTCCTTGGTAGGTAGAGAGAAGAACATGGGTGAGTAATGGTACTCAATGTATCCTCAGTAGAGGGAACACAAAGCAGGGAATGCATTCAACACCCGCCCATAACACCCAGCATATCCGGAAAACAGTGAAAACATGGTATTTTTAATATTCCCACAAGACTGGTGCCGTTGAAAACTCTGCAGAGCTGAAAAGCTGACTAGTACATACATAGGCCACTGGAGCACAGTATAGAGGCGAAGAGAAATGTATGCTGGGTGGTAGGCAATGCTTAATTTGTATCGGTGATTGCAAGTGATGGGCACTGGTACTCATTTCTGGGGACTAGTACTTATTTTTCATCGTCTTTGACCCAGAGCAAAAGAGAGTAAAATGCAGAAATTGAAGAAAGAAAAAGGAAGAGAAGACATGTAAACCCTGGAAGAAGCAGTGCAAGAGATAGGTAAATACACTGAAGTGTAGGGTTTTGGAAGAAGGAGACATAAGGTGGAATCCAGACTGTATGGCCTTGAAATTGTGCGACTCACATTCAGAACTGAAGGCCTTTGGTGCTCAAGAAATACCTTGGCCTCCCACATATTTTTTTCACAAATTAAGCAGTGAACTGATATAATTTGATGTACGCCGGGCGCTTCAAGCACACTTACGTTGGGTGGCAAAGAGGCACTTCAAGAATGAGCTTGGTTGGAATTTCATAGAGTTCTGGATTTTTGCCATTGGCCTGGAGCACCAGAGGTAAGACATCAAATCGCCCGTTCTTCGGCTTCCAGCCCAGGCGAGTACACAGCTAGAAGGGAAACATCATATAAGCAGATAGGTTCTCCAGTGCTAAATTGTGAAACAAAATAAGTGCAGCACCATACATTCTTATTACAAGGTCACCATTCATTGCCCCAACTACCACCACATACCTCCAGTACCAGTGTTGCCCGCTGCCTGCATGGACAATAATGTCCAAAGCTTGAGTGGAGCAAGCTAGTGAGCCTGACTTTCTTGAAGAGGATTCAGGGGATTCTCCTCCCAGGAAAAAATTTGAAAAAATATGGTCCAACAGTGACTTACACTTTGCTAAATGCTCATAAACTCTGAAAGGGCAGTTTGACAGGGCGCTCGTGAAATCTTCTCGTGCTCTGATGGTCTGGTTTGGGAGTGGGGACGGTGGGCGTGGTCCTCGTGCCGCTGCAGCAAGTACGTGCTTTGACAAGTCGCTCTAACAGAGCAGCCCTGCTGATTTTAACAGCACTGCACCTGTCCTCGAGGCCAAAGAGCACAACTAAAGGCTAATACTCACAAGCACAGTGTTGTGCAATCCTGGGGCATCCGTACAACCCACAGTACTCTCAGGTCATACCAATGACAGAAGTGCACGAAGCACACAAAAGCTGGCAGTGTTGGGTAGATTCCTTCCAACCTGTGTTTAAAACGAATTAGCAGATATGCAGTGGGCAACGCAGCGTGACTGCTTGTTCTGTGCCTGGGTGACAACACTAATAAAGAATCAGTAGGTCACAGAATGCTTGGATAGAAGTCGGTGAAAAACAGTAGTGGCTGCAATATTTGCAGGAAAAAATTGAAGGAAAACCGTGACAGACGTCATTAAATAGGGGAGAGCTCCCTTGAGAGTAGAGCTGGAACTGGCGGCTGCAAATGTCCCTGATCCTGTGGCAAAGAGAAATGGGGGAGGTGGGCGGGGGGTGTGCAAGACCAGCTGGAGGATTCCTCATGTCCTGCTTTCAGTTTTGGCATCTATATGAGTGACTACATATGACTAACAGGCTCCAAGTGCAAGGAATTGTATTAGTGGATTAGACAGGATTGACAGAAGTCGTTTAAATAACATTGCCCTTGGACCCCTAATCTATTACTCTTTCAGCACAATGCTTTTTCAAATGTATTAATTTAGGGTTATTGACAACTCACTGATACAGTTAAATACCACTTTCTTTTTTGAAGCCTTCAAACGCATAGCATGGGACAAATTATCTTAAATTAGACATTAGCCATCTGTATCTTGAATACTGTGTACACCTTGCGAGTTTCTTGCAAATACAAAAACTAAAAAACTTCATCAAAAATCATTTTAAGCAGGACTGCATTTTTCAGTTCAGTTCAATGATGAGGTTGGGAACAGCAGCTTAGACGCCAGATGACATCTCCCTCCAAAAATGGATCTGCCAATGAGATACCCAAACCCTCACAATAGTATTCTGCGACGCACGTTTCCCATGTCCCAGCATTTACCAATCCAGACTACACTGCTTGCCTGGAGATCGGGGTCCACATAAGTTCTTAAGTAGGCCACAATCACACTGGCCCTGTGCTGCACTAGTAGTACGCTGCACCTATACGCCTCAGTAGACAGTACCAACCTCCGTTTGTCTCCGCAGCAAAACTCTTTACAAAGAAATTAGGGCCAGATGTAGGAAAAAATCAAATTGCGACTTGCAATTTGCGAGTCTGTGCGACTCGCAAATTGCAAGTCGCAATTTGACATGCAGAAAGGTGTCTCAGACACCTTCTGCAACTCGCAATGGGGTCGCAAAGACCCACCTCATAAATATTTATGAGGTGGGTCGCAGTTTGCGACCCCATTGCGAGTATAGGCACTCGCTAACATGGAGGCCTGCTGACGTCAGCAAGCCTCCATGTTAGCGACCTGCCTTTTAAATAAAGTTTTTTTTTTTTTTGAAGTGCAGCCCGTTTTCCTCACAGGAAAATGAGCTGCATTTAAAAAAATTCCGAAACCTTTAGTTTCGGAATTTTCAGGGCAGGGAGTGGTCCCTTGGACCACTCCCTGCCCTGAAAAAATAATATGGGGTCCATTCACAAAGGGGAAGGGGTCCCATGGGGAACCCTTCCCGTTTGCGAATGGGTTACCATCCACTTCAAGTGGATGGTAACTGCGACTCCATTTGCGACCGCATACGCGGTCGCAAATGGAATTGCATACCATTGCGAATCGCAAATAGGAAGGGAACACCCCTTCCTATTTGCGATTCGGAAATGCATTTTGCGAGTCGGTCCCGACTCGCAAAATGCATTTCTGCATAGGAATCACGCATTTGCGAGTCGCAAACGGCAAATTTTGCCGTTTGCGACTCGCAAAGTGCTTCCTACATCTGGCCCTTAGTAATTGCAATATACATATTATGTAGTGTTTATTCTACTGATCCTACCTAACCAGAATTTGAACCTATGTACCTATGTATACACCTATTTCAAATTGTGACTCAGAACGCTGGCTATTTTTTGTTTTTAGGCCAGGCCTGGGCAGCGCACATGTGCTGTCACTTCATTTTGAAATAAATGGTGTGTTTTAATTTGCTGTGCATAAGCCCTTCTTTGTTTCACGCACTAGTTTTTGTGTTCTCAGTTAGAAAGGTCATGTTTTTGTTTACATTTTGAAGGTCGTTGCATAGCCATTAGCAAATTTGGACGATGATTCTCAGCACCTGTAGGTTAATGACTACTCCTTTATGGTCTTTTCAGGTGGGTTGCTGTGATGGAAGAAGCTGGCATTGTATTATTCCTGAGAAGGAGGCTGATCCTGAATGCAGCAGTTATGCTGAATTCCGATTGGTTTCTTTCGGTGGGAACCTGAAGATTGTATCATTTGTATGAATTGTTGCGTTTTAACGCTATGTGAAGTTTGTTAGTTAGATCACTTGCCCCTGTCAACCATAGTAGGCAGCCACTACTCCCTTCTATTGAGATTAAATACTCCTTATTTTCCTCATATAGATACTCTTGAGAGCAAGCACATTCCTTCTCATGTTAATAGGAACCTTCATCTGGCTCCTCTTTCGACGCTATATTTGCTGAGCCTGCGCACAATCGTAGCTCGTATTAGTGAGTTTCTCTTGTGGAAACTAGGGCCTTCGCTAAACTAGGGCTAGGGCCTGCGCTACCTGCGCCACCGGGAAAGGGCAGAAATGCACCATATCTACAAGATGCAGCACATTTCTGTCTTCTCACCGTGCACTGGCACACAAATTGCTGCCTAGCGCCAACACAGGAACCCTTGCACCATGGTGCAAGAATGCCTGTGTTGCGGGGATGACTATTTTTGTACAGGAAGGGATACCTTCCTGCACCAAATCAGTCACAAGGAGTGTTTTTCTCTTTCCATGTGTGCTGCAGAATGCAACACACATAAAAAGAGGAAATAACGGGGAGAAATAAAGATATTTCTCCCCAATGCGTCATTGTTACACCACCCCTGAGGTGGCGCAGGAAGCTGATGCATCCTCATACCTGTAAATGTGGGAATGTGTCCGATTCCTTCGTTTTCCATGGGTGTTGCAAGGGAACACCCCAAGAAACACCCATAAAATGCCCTTTTAATGCAGCGTTATGCTTGAAAGGGGTCCATATTTGTAAGGCCATAAAAACCTATGGGAGGTAGCTTTGAGTAGCCTTGTAAATATGGGCTGACACACTGTGCCACCGAAGCGCCAAAAACATTACACTCTGGTGGCATAATGTGACGCTAGGGCCTTGTAAATGAGGCCCTAGGTTTTAGCTTGATATATATATATATATATATATATATATATATATATATATATATTGCTTCTAATAACCTAGGGAAACTAGCTTTTACATTGATTCACATAAATTCCTTCTAATAACCTGCGGAACTTTGTATCCACTTAATTAAATTGTTTTTATCCCATTCGTCTATGCTATATTAAGCTGAATTTTGCTATATGCTTAATTGATTTAATTTGAGATTTGCAATTGTACTCATTTGTAAATAAACCTTTATGCTTTGCAAATGTATTCTTCTCTGTCATTATTGTGGGGCAGAATCGGTTTCACTCTCATTGGAATGCTAATGCATCTGTGATTTCATTATCAATTTGAGAAGAAAGTCCATCCTGGTGGACATAGCGGAGTTCTAAGTTGTGCCAAGTTAGACTGGTGTCAATCCAGCATACTATTATCTGCTATCACTCATGCCCTACACTAGGGCCTGCCCTACGCCACCTGAGTCATTCCAGCTCATGAATGCTAACCAATGGGAAGCTGGGAGAAGGGAATGACAGGCAGGCTGCATGTAAGGCTACCTTAGTAATGACATCATCACCCGCTGCAGGAAGAGAGAAGAAACCAAAGCACCACAAACCCCGAAGCAGGTCAGGCTAGGAAGGAGATGCAGCCTGATTCTACACACAAACCTTCTGATGGTACCTGCTGATTTCCACACACAGGAGGGAACAAAAGAGTCCTGGTACACAAAAATTGACTACACTGATCCCCACCAGCAGCCACTGGCAATAATTAACCATAGAGGTTCACCCTTGCGCATATGTATGTGGCCAACTTTAGCCCACATCTGTGTACACTCATGTACCTTGGCCCGCTGGTAGAGTACTATGAGTACATTCTCTTGCATTTTGCCATGACAAGCAGCAGCTGGCATAACCATAACAGATGTTTTGGCCACAAATTGAAATCAGTGTGGTGGAACAAATAAGACCGCATATTTGCTCCTGTGAAAGTATGTATGTTCAGTTGTCACAACTGTTAAAACTGTTTTCCTGCACTACTCAGAGGATGTACTCTGGGGATCACAATTTTCTAACCAAACCATACATATCAGCCTCCTGCAATCGCACTTTAGGGTTTAACCTAGATCTGGGTGTATGCCCTCCTTTCTCTCCATAGTTGTCAGGGTATGTTGTGGCTTCTCCCTGCCTTTGAGCCTGATTATGAGTTTGGCGGAGGGGTTACTCATTCACAAACGTGACAGATATTCCATCCACCATATTACAATTCCATTATATCCCATGGACATCGTAGTATGGCGGAGGGGTTACTCTTTCACAAACTTGATGGATATCCCATCTGCCATAATACGATGAGCTGGAATGCTACTGCATGCGATTGCCAGTGGTTATATTATGTACAAGCATTCCTCCCATCACATTTTGAGTGTTTGATGTAACACCCTAAGTGACTAAACGTAAGCCCTGATATGGTTCCATTCTCAGAATGTCACTTGAACCAAGCTGCACCTGATTGAAGAGGCCCAAATAGGCAGAACTCGATTTTGAATTGTTTGTGTTCTGGTTCAGAGAGGACCCCTCCTGGCAGTTCAGGCTGGACTGTTCCTTTTGGAGTAGGACAAGTCTGATATACATATGATTGTGTCTTATCTGAGGTGGCATGATGGGCAAAATACGCGAGGTTTCTATTGGTACCCTGAGCAATTGTTAGTGGTAAGGACATTTGCAAGCATTCCTAGCACCATGTTTTGTGTGTTTGAGTGCTCTCAGTAGGACAAGGCTGCTAGCCTGTGAGGGGTGTAAAAATGATTCTGGTGGTATGTGACTGGTAATTAGTTAGGGGATTGTATGTGCTTCTAATAGTGTGTGACTGTTAGGCTGTCAGGGGTATGACAATGCTCTTGGAATTTAGGGAGTTTTGCATTCCCAATATAAGTTTTTCTTATGTGTTTGTTGAGGCCTTGGCTAAAGACACTGTGAACGCACTGCTTGCTGGAAGAGAATTACTCTTGAAACAAAACTGCAGCAAGCATTCCTAGGCAGAGTCCTCTTCCTTTGCTTGTGAACCATGTTTGTCTGGTTCTCCCTATGAGGCTTTACAAAGATTGGAAAGAGCATTAGGGTACAGGTGTCAATTTATTTGATTTTGAGAACTCTTGCCCAGTGAACAATGGCTGGCCACCCATAACCTCCAGCTATTCCCATATGGATCAATGACTCCCAAATCGTGTGTACAACAGGTTGTGACTACAGTTGTCACCAAGCACAGTTAATCCAGTGCACAGTCTAAGCCTTTCTCTTTGAGACCCTTAGCAGTCACAGACACTTATCCTCTGTTCTGGAACTCTGTCTCTGACCACACATTACTGTGTCACAGCAGTGATGTAGGTTGACTCTCTCGCCAACCCCTGTCCCAGTACACTAACCATGAAGCCACTCCAGATCCTCTGTCTCCATATATATATATATATATATATATATATATATATATATCACATATGTACTAAAGTGCCTTTTCGTACATGTACGGTACAGTGAGGTTAATAGGATCAGTTTGCCAGGCTGTACTGAGCATGTGCTTATGCAGGCATTGAAGAGCGCAATGCTGGCTCTCTAGCACATCAGAGGCTCTACCCACAACTGCCATTTTAATCTAGAATAGATGGGTTTCAGCTCAGAGGAAAGCCCTCCTGCAGTTTAAATAGTACATAACGCAATACACCAGACAGGGGGCACACCACAGCAGCTTAGCCTTTTGTGTTTTAACTGCAATATGCAGCAGACACTAAGCCACTCCATACACCATCGCCTCATCCGTTTTGGACACTGTGGCCCTCTTAGGAGTAGGGAGTCCACAGCACAGGGAATCCACAATACATTGTGACGCATTATACAGGCGCCGCTGCTGCTGACACCAGTGGTTGATGCAGTATTGCCTTTTTTCATCAGCGGCTAGCACTGCAGCTGTTGTAGCTTGTAGCGCCATAGCGGAGTGGAGCAGAGGAAGATGGACAATATTGAATTTGGTTTCTTCTGGGTTACTGGGTACCTCCATTGCGATTTCTGTAGAGACGTGAGAATTGTTAGGGGGAATGGGTTTCCAGGGCAAGTAGGGATTGCAGGGCAGCAAATGTCACAGAAGGAACCTTTTACTTCTACTGTCTTCGAGACACCTTACTGTTGGACCCAGACTGAACACCATGTAAACCCTCTTTGGACCTTGATTCTCAGGGTAGCAAGCCACAGCAGCAAAAGCTTACTTAGGAAGGTGCAGTGCGCTGGATAGACAGAACTCAGCAAATCTCAAAAACACACAATAAAGCTATGTCCAGCCAGTTCTTTTAATTTTAAAAAGAAAATGTAATTTAAGATATACTAAATGCTATGCATAAAATTACAAATGCAAACAATCAAAACCAGACCTATCTAATTGCTTCTAATTCTAGATATTTGAATAAAAACGTCTCTCAATGTTAAACAAAGTACATTGTCTTCCTGGGGTATTTGCCATGGAATTCACAAAGTAAATCCCTTTCTACTTTGTCACATAATTTGTACTGTAAAACTCCCTGGTATGTCACTTGTCAGGGAGGTCTAAAATCCCTTTCTACTGATATGTCAAGGTGTTCGCCACGCAAAATCCCTATCTACTGTCTATAGCAAAGGGTCTGTGTTAACAATGTCTTTACTAGTTAGGAGCACTGGGAACTACTTCCTAACTGGGCTAACTCCTCTTCTACCTAATAAAATCCCATAAGAGAAAACGATCAACAAAGAAACGGTGTCAAACTCCAAGGCCACCTTGCTTTTGGACCAAAACTAAGCATCGCACATCCCTTTAAAAGTTGACCCTCAGAGTAGTGAGGAAGAGCAATCCAGGGCTTACTGAGGAATGTGGTGTGGTTTAGAAAATTAGAGCTTGGCAAAGCACAAACACACCTAATAAATCAATGTCTAGCGAGTACATTTAGTTTTTTTGAAAGTATTTAGGTTCACACACAACTGAAAACTAAACACACAACTGCAAATGCACACAACGAGAATGAGACATTTCTAGCACCATGAACTGGAGATCAGCGTAAGTGGGACTTTCTGTGTTAAACAATGCAAAGCCACTTCCTTTGCTGTTTGTCAAAGCTCAAGATCAAAAACCCCATACTACTGTATTACTCATAGAGTTTACAATGTAAACCCTGTACTATTATATTTAACATAAAATTCATAATGTAAAACAGCGTCCTATTGTGTTTGTTAGAAAGGTCACAATGTAAAACCCTATCCTATTGTATTTGCCACAGAATTATATCATTCAAAGTCCCTTCCTACTGCATTTAACATGGGATCTGCATTGACAATGTCTCTATGAGGTATGGGCAATGCAACTACTTAATAGGAAGGTTAACTCAACTGCTGCCCAATCAAATGACCTTAAAGAAGTTAAGGGGGGAAACCAAAGTCCTTGGGGAACCAAAACTGTTCGGAAGTGAAGCTGGGTGTTCAGCAAGTCTAGCTGTGATGAACAGGCACAGGGATGCATGATTTCAGTCAAAGGAAGGTCAGCAGTCATCGCAGAGTGGACTAAAGCAGCTTGCACAGGAAGGGTGCTTTGCACAGCAGCATACTGGAAGTACACTATGATGCCCGACAGACGTAAGGCTTGCATGTTCCAGAAAAATGGTGGTCATCTTGGATTATCAAGCATCATTTTCTTCATGGTTCACGGTGTCCTAAGAAACTGTGCTATAGTTTTGATGAATCCAGGGCCTTGCTATTTGTGTAATAGTTTTCCTTTGCAGAAACCCTTTGCCTTTTGAAGACCGTTTGTATGGACCATTGAATCATAGAGAAGGATCCTGAGATCGTGTTGTTGATGAAAATTATAGTTGAAATTGAACTGAAGCTGTGGGTTAAATATGCTAAGGAGTTACAAAGAATATTCTAAAGTTGTGTTGTTTCTGGAAGCTAACTTGAAGTATTCTTTTGAACATTTATCTACACTGTTTAGTCCTGAATTATATTTTACCAAGGTGCCCTGCGAAGTAATATGGATAATGCATAGATGGATCATTATATATATCTTTTCAAACATCATGAATGTGGTATTCAGTAAGTTTCAGTAAGAACATATAATTTCAGATTTATGAGCATTATGATATTAATGATATTGACTGTCTTTCCACCAAGAGGGTGCGCAGGGATGAAAGCTGAGGTAGTTACAATCATAGGGAGACATAATATGCACGTTTTCTTGAGATACTTATTATTTGTATGTGTAGTTCAGGAATTACTATTTCTATGTGGAAGCACAGGGGGTTGGTTACATAGAACTACAGTTCAGGTTTCTCCATTCTTATTTGAAGCTATGTTTAGTTCTCTGTATGACACGACAATTACAATATTTCTTTGCCTTTTAGGAATTCAATATATTCTGCAGAGTTTACTGACCAGCCAAGTGACGAGGCAGAAGTGGTGTAGTCCTGTACCTCTATTGTCTCTCTTATCCCATTCCATTTTGCCCTGCTTCTAACACTGGCCCTCATGTTTCCATATATTTGGTCATAGATGACAGTGGTCAGAGGTAGAATAGAGCATAGCTCCCATTGGATCATACTCACAAGGATTATTAAACAGTGTAATGTCACTTCCTCTAATATTTGTCACAGAGTTTGCATGTAAAACCCCTTACTTTTGAATTTGCAGCCAAGTTCACAATGTAAACCTCGTCTTAATGTGTTTACATGAGAGATAACAACGTAAAACCTCTTCCTATTATACAAGCACTGGGGTTACAGCATGCAAGGTTCCCTCCTACTTTATGAACCCCAGTGCTTCGGGTAACCATGTCGGTATGAATTATGAGCAAAGGAACCACTTCATAGATAGGTCAATACAACCGCTGCCAAATCAGATCCCTCTAAAGAAGATCAACAAAGGTTCTGAAACAAATCCTTGGGGCCACCTTATTGTATACGCTGAACAGTCATTGGACATTCGTACCAAAGTCCGCAATTACTATGAAACACCTGATAGGTTGGACGACCAAATTATATTAGCTGCTGAAACTGATTTTGTGAAAGGTCTCTCGATTTCAAAACCGACCACAGGCCAATTAGAATTGTTAGATACAAACATTCAAAAGCCATTGACAACATGAATACTGGTAGAGGTTCAGGGGAGGATGGATTCCGTATTGTCTTTTACAAAATTACTAAATCACTAATAGTCTTTTTCCTGTTATTGGTATAGTGGGAAACCTTGGAAAACGTTAATCTACCCAAAGATTTCAATAGGGCTAACTATGTCCCATACCCAAGTCCAGTAGAGCCCCACTAAAATGTTTTTATTGCAAACTTATATTGTTCATTAATGTCACTATCAAGATACTAGCAAAAATATTAGTGAGTTGACTTTGAAAATATTTACCTTTTTTGATACATGCCGACTATGTATGGTATGTCCCCGATCGATCAACCAATCATTTTCAAATTCTATAACTTATGATTTGGGAAGTGAAAGGTGAAAATGTTCTGCTCTTATTACATGGCAAAAAGGCTTTTGACAGAGTAGAATGGGGGGGTCCTAGTTTTGAACGATGGAAAGGATGGGTATTGGTCAAAAACTTCATATGTGGGTCGAAGGTATGTATCATACTCTAACAGCCTTGGTCACTTGTGAGAGTGTTAGTTGGCACACGCTGAGTGAATGACCTTTGACAGGGTTAGCTCAGAGAGTGAGAGAAAGGCTTGTGTGTGAGAAGAGAATGATGATCACCACTGTAATTAGATGGGAAAAATGGAAAATCCTTGTCCAAAGACACAGAAAACTCTAGAGCAGGAAAAGAAATTCCCACTAGAGGGATGACCACCTAGAGAGATGATGGCCAAGAAAGGGTTGCACACATGTGTAAGGCTCAAACAATGGCATGAATATACTTTGAAAGATGGGGAATTATGGTTCCCATTGTGTGGGCCATTTTACATAGCTAGACTTAAGAATTTGAAAGAGATGTATGAATAAAAGCCTCAGCCTAGATCCACCAAATTCGAGGCACTAAATCTTTGTGAGCAGGCTGCAAATGTAAAGAATAGGAAAACGTTTGTGCTTAAATTCCAAAATAAGGACTATTCCTGGATAAGTGCGTAAGAAGATGTGAGACAAAAGTGATGGGGGGAGGATGTAATTGAAACACTGGGCATACACCCTTTGATAGATAGTGAGGCTTTGCCGCGACTTGTCGCCTGTCCAACTTTGCTCGCCTCCTTGCTGCCTCACTGCTGCCCATCTCCTGATTTTGTCTTCTTTTGCCTCTTGCTGCCCTTTCCTTATTCTGCCTTCTTTTGCTTTTACCTTGCTACTGTCATTTCCTGATGTTGCCTCCTACTTTGCTTTCCCTGATTTTGCCTTCTTCTTTGCTTTGCTTGTTTTTGCCTCTTATTCTGCCTCCTTTTGCTTTTGCCTCGCTGCTGTCCACATCCATTTTTCCTCCTTCTTTGCTTTCCCTGATTTTGCCTCCTTCTTTGCTTTCCCTGATTTTGCCTCCTTTTGCTTTTGCAACCCATTTCTGCCCTCGCCACCAGCCCTTGCCGAAACCCGCTCGCTTTCTGCCCTTTCCCTCCTCCTGATTCCAGCCACTCAGCACCCATCCCCCCCAGGACCTATTTAATGGAGGCCACGGTGCGACCGTGCAGTGGGCGTGCTGCTGACGTGCCAAAGGCAAGCTCATCCGTGCTCTTCCATGCCTAGACCGTGCCCAGCTCCAGGAATTCTGGCCCTCTGCCCACCTACAGCTACACCACTAAGGAGCTCCTGGTCCTACACCCTGGATGCCGCAACAACATATGCTGCACCTCCTCCCCCAGAGCCACCAAAGGACCCTTCCCCTGCCATCTCTGCCCCTTCTCCTGCAACACAGGACCTCCAGCCTGCACAGGATCCGTGCCACACCTGACCAGAAGACCACAGACCACCCGGAGCCACTCCAGTGCATACTGCTCAGCGCTTTATCCCTCTGTAAGCACATCATGGAAAATCTGGGACACCATCCCCTCACTGTCCCCCGACGTAGCCTTCACCACCAAAACCTGGCTCAACCCCTCCTCAAACCCCAACGTAGCCACCGCCACACCTAATGGCTACAAGATGATACACCGAGACTGCACCAATAAACACGGTGGAGGCATCACCATCATCTTCAAGGAAACCATCCAATGCATCACCACCAATGACATCCCCTCTCCTCTCATGGAATACCTCAACTTCCAGCTACAAACCGACACCAAGACAACTATAAGAGGCACCCTTGTGTAAAGACGCCCAGGAAGCCGACCTGCGTTCTGCGATGCAATTCCCATCCTTATCGCGCTGCTAGCCATCGTCTCCAACAACTACATCGTACTTGTTGACCTCAATTTCCACGTCGACGACCCCAGCGACACTAACTACACCACTTTTCTGGAAAATATGAACAATATCAGCCTTGCTCAACAGGTCACCAAACCAACGCACAAAGCCGGACACACACTCGATCCTATCTTTACCTCCAGCAACAAAGTCAAATTCAGCCACATCACAGAACTCACCTGGTCTGACCACACAATAGTTCACTTCACCATCTCTGCCGATCAACACACCATCACCAGGTGCCACAACCCTACCCATCACAGCTGGGGCAAGGTAACAGAGACACAGTGGTCCCAGTGCCTCAGCACCTCCCAACTCGAAGCCTTGTCAGATCTAGAACAGGCTGTAAGGAACCTTTCCACCTGAATCGACAAATGCGCCAACAGAGTCTCCCCACTGATGCCAGCCAGAACCAACAGAACTTCAAGACAAGCCAGCTGGCACACCCTAGAGCCCAGAACTACCATGCACAGCTACTACCAACTCGAGAAACTGTAGTGAATCCTAGTTTGTTTTAATGGGATACAGGAGTTAGCTTAGCCTTTGGCTTGCAGACTCGTGCCCCTGTCACCTAGTAACTTTTACCCTACATAGCTTGCTCTGTTTTAGCGCATTTATTTAATTAAATCTTTTAAGATGGCTGGCTTGTTTTTAGTTAGGCCCATGTTTTAGTTTGCGTTATCAGAGCCACCGCACTAAGGCGTCAATATCAAGCGACAAAGATAAACAAACTGTAGGTGTTCACATTTGGTACTTTCCCTCTTCACGCTTTCGAGGGAATTGTTTACATAAATTACCATCCCAAGCATGTCTTGTTATCTATTGTTTGGGAACAGACCTACGTCAGGGGTCTAAATAGATCTGTATAAATACTCCTCACTTAAACAGATAGTCAGAGGGATTCCGACCAGATGCCATCGCTGCTATCGATGCTGCACGGCGCCTTGACGCTGACCCAGTCTTCGTGTGCCTACGGAGTCTGAGCTAGAGACCTCATTCCAAGGTAATGAGGGTTGGGGGGCTCTTCTCATGGACATGGCATTGGCAGATTAGGTTTAACATACCTAGCTCTCTTTTAGGTTAGAGGTTAGGCTTATTATGCTAGGGTATTAGGACACATTTCACATCTCATGTCATTACATGTTATTGCAAGATAGTGGGGGTCTTTGTATTAATGACTCTTGTCTTTACCATTCTGTTTCTTGCACTGTTGATTATCCTAATCATTGCAGCCGATGCAACTTATCGCAGATTGCAGTTTTGCTAAATAAAACCTATTGAAAATTTACTGCATCTTCTTCATTGCCTGTTTTCGATTGAGACATGGTGTTTATGTAAGAAAGGGGTAATCTCCGTTTAACCACGGCACTCCCTGAGATGTCACACTCTTGAGTCCATACGTAAAGGCTGCCACAAATCACCTTTTACTGTTTGGGTTTTTGGTGAGGTGCTGCTTGTGAGCCAGGAGGGTTGGGACGACAGTTGCGACTTGTTGTAGGACGGGCATAGTCGCCTACAAACATAAGTACCATCATCCTTAAACCAGCAGTATTGCCTAGAGCAAGAGTCAAACTACAACATGGCGCCCCCAACTTTGGTGTTTAGGCACTAAGCAGCCCTTAGCGACTACCACCAGCAAATCAAGGAAGCCAAGAGAACAGCCCTCACAGCCTGCATCAATAAGGCTGCCAACTGCACGAAAGAGCTGTTCAAAAGAGTCAAAGAAAACTCCAACCCAACAGCCACACATAACACTATCCACTCTTCACAAGAACTCTGCAAGACCCTCTCAGGCTACTTTCACACAAGATCACCACCAAATACAACAACATCGACCCCTAACCTGCAGCCCTCGACCTCACCAGCCTCCACCAGCCTGCACACTCCATCTGAACGACCATCACCTGGACTCCGCTCACCTCTCAATCCACCTCAGCCATCATGTTATCCATCCATTCCGGAGTTCCCTCGGACCCATGCCCCCACCACTATTTCAACCTCGGGACCAACTTCATCAGCAATGAATTCACCTGCCTCCTCAACACCTCTGTCACTATGACAACCTTCCCGGACAAATGGAAACACCCAGAGATTGAACCCTTCCTAAAGAAACCACTGTGCTGCCTCGCCAAAGTACTTAAAAAGGCCATCAATCAACAGCTCACTGAATACTTGGAGCAAAACAACCTGCTTGGCATCTCCTGATCAGGATTCTGAGCCAACCACAGCACTGAGACCCCACTTATCGCAGCTACGAACAACATCTGAACGCTCTAGGGGAGACTGCTGCCCTGATCCTCCTCAACCAGCAACATTCAACACTGTGTCCCACCACACCCTCATTAGCAGACTCGACAGCATCGGCATTCGAGCAAACACACTCAAATGGATCATCTCCTTCCTGACAGGGTGCACCTCGACCATCAGGCTGCCGCCCTTCACCTTCGAACCCAAGGACATCATATGGAGCCTACCCCAAGGTTCATCTCTCAGCCCCACACCATTCAGCGCCTACAAGTCCCCTCTGGCAGATATCATCAGATCCCATGGCCTCAACATTATATCCTACGTGGACGATACACAGCTCATCCTCTTTCTCACCGAAAACCCATCCGCTACTACGACGAACTTCTGCAACGCCGTGACCAATGTAGCTAACTGGATGAAAGCAAACTGTCTCAAACTCAACTCTGACAAAACAGCATTCTTTGGTAGAAACACATGCATCTGGAACCACAACTGGTGGCCATCTGAACTCAGACCCACCCCCACACCTACAGATCACACACACAACCTTGGCATCATCCTTGACGGTGAACTGAGCATGAAGTGACAAATAAAAGCAATCAACTCCTCCTGCTTCTACATCCTCCGCATGGTAAGCAACATCTTCAGGTGGATCCCAGTTAACACGAGGAAAGCTATCACCTAGGCCCTCATCACCAGCTGCCTCGCCTACTGCAACACACTCTATTTCAGCATCTCCACTCAATTCCTCAAAAGGCTCCGGACCATACAGAACGCAGCAGCCCAACTCATCCTGGAGCTCCCCAAACGTGCCCACATCACCCTCCACCTCAGAGAGCTCCACTGGCTCCCTATCCAGAAGAGATGTCAGTTTAAGATCCTGACACACGCCTACAAGGCCCTACAGCAGTGGTTTCAAACCTCTGGACGGGGACCCCTGGGGGTTCGTGAAGCCTCCTCAGGGGGTCCAAGACCTCTTGTAAAATTAATTAATATAAACAGATTAATTAAGTGTATATAAATAAAGTGGCTAAATGTACAATTGAACATTTAAAAACACACTATAAATGTCAAGGAATTTGAAACTGGAGGCTCAAAATTTAATTAGCATCCTCAGATTGATTTGTGGGAGCAGTGGAGGTGCATCAAACAGAATATAGTATGGATAATGTGTGGCTTCAATTAAAATTAGAAATGCTCCAACCTTCCTATTAAAATGTTTATTTTTTATTTTTATACATTTGCAAATTAAATAAAATGTGTTATAATTTGTGTATGTGTTTGATAAATGCTTGCTTCTGTATTTTTCTGTATTGTATTGCGGTTCAAATTATCTACAATGTTTAGGCTGGGTTCCCTGGCTTCCAGTAATGACTCAGTGGGGGGTCCATAGATTCCAATAATAATTCAGTGGGGGTCTCCGAGTTCCAGTAATGAAAACGTGGTGGTCCACAGAAGTGAAAAGGTTGAGAACCACTACCCTACAGGACCAAGGACCAGCATACATCAACCACCAACTGAACCTTCATCAACCTGCCAGACACCTGCGCTCCTCCTCAATAACCCCACACACATTCCCTGAATCCGTTGCAGCTGCAGCAGTGGCTGCTTCTTCTCCTGCACCGCCACCATGGCCTGGAACACCCTGCCTCTCCCCCTCCGCACAGCACCTTCTTCAACGGACTTCAGGAAGAAACTCAAGACCAGGCTCTTCGACAGAGAGTTTGCACACCAGCGCCCAGATGCCCCAAGGGGTGATAGTACAGCGCACTACAAATGATTGATTGATTGACTGATTGAAAGACAAAGGCAGAGAGTAAGGAGGAAGATGCTTTTATAAATAAAATCTGAAGGACATGACCACCCATATATAATGCAGCACTCATGATATGGAAGATGATCTAAGCCCCGGCAGGAAATGAGTCCTCTATGGCACTCTCCACAGAAGCATGTGCTCCACCTAGTTATGCTGAAACTGACATCACATCAACATCCCCAACCCAAAGTGCCTTCTGAATTCAGCAACACTGACCATCTCATAGACCCTGACTAGCACAAGCATGCCTTCCAGCACAATGATTACTAGCACACCGCTAGCTCAGCAACCCTCGAGAAGTACTCCAACAACTGGAGATGCTTGAAGCATGTCAGCCACTAGAAAACAAGTTGAAGTGCTTAGCAAGATCCTCTTACCAGATGAAAGGTACAACCTGTAGCTCCTGAATTAGGTCCACCACCCAATGAAGTAGTCTCACGAGGTATAGATATTGCCAAGCTAAAAAGTGAATTTGAAAAGATTGTAAAGCGTAATGTAGGTTTAGACTTCCAAGCTCATGATATTGAGAGTGAATTGTCTACCTGGGCAAAGAGGCCTTAAGAGTAGCAAAGGAAGCATATGCAAACCTGGGGAGATTGGCTGATGAATGTTGATTTGATTTGACTCAGTGAAATAAATTGGCGAAGAATGCCGGGACAATGACGAGTGACAAGGTTCTAAAGATCTTAAAGCTGAAAGGGCTGAAGATATGTGAGAGAGTTGATCGAATGCATCAGAGAATGGAGTGATTTGGAGAAGTGAAGGGAATTGTGGTCAAAGAAAAAAAGTGGAATGTGAAGAGGAACCAGGAACCCGAAGGAGGTGTAGGGGGAGAACATAGGAGAAGTGGTAAAGGAATACCCTTTGAGTGAAGTACAGGGAGGAGCATATGTGCATGTTTCTTAATCTTGAGTGGATCTCTTCCATTTCATGAACACTCTCCTGAAGCTGAGAGAAAACTTGTACAAGCGGTATACCCAAATAGATCACATTGTAACCATTCCTATGGTTTTATGGGAAGATTTGGACATGCTCTTTGAAGTAATGGTTCCAAAGGATTTGTGGGCAGAATGCAAGTGAGCCATAGACTGGCCAACACAGGAACCTTTGAGAGCAGTAAACACTAACGCCCCATTACCCTTAGTGATGACCAAATACAATACAGTTATTGTGCATCTCAAAACCAAAGTTCCACAGAAGGAGTTAAATTGACCCAAAATATTGGGGATAACCCAGGAACCGAAGGAGTCTGTCCATGCTTGATTGGAGACAGTGATGCATGTATACAGGGAACATAGCATTATGAATATCCCCTTGGGCGAAAATATCTGAGGGTTCCTCACATCTTTTGTTTATGGACTCCGACCAGAAATAAATACCCAGATAACTTAGGGTGTTTTCTGCTGGCAAAGTAAGCCTTTAGCTAAGATACAACAGTGTGCAAAATATTGCAGAGATGACCAGGACACCAAGCGAAAGCAATTGAATGAAAGGTTTATGGTTGCACAAACCAAGCCAGATCAGAATGGAGGTATGAATGCTGTGAATGCGTGCGACCTGGCTCTGGAATTTGATACAAGCGCAGTATCAAATGTGCAGGGCGCTTCTATGACTTACAGGGGAAACATGCAGGATTTTGAGAGAGGACGAGGAAATGCAAACGCCACAAATATTAGGGTTTTAAAGAAGGTCAGGCCATGTCACATTTGTAACAAGGTCAGTCACTGGAAAAGAGAGTGTTGGTTGAATTCTGACCGAGTACTGATTGATGCTTAAGTGGCTAATACCACGAGCCAAGCGGAATTTCCCCCTTTTTCTAGACCCTCCATGATGAACCCGAAGGCTCAGGGACCTGGACCACCCAGACGTCCTCACTGCCCACAAAGATGCAGAGTAGAAATCCTAATTTCCAGCCCAGTGCTAGAACCCAACAAAACTCTTTTGTGAATCATGCCCCACTGATTTGATCATGTTTGGAAGTCCGGTTGGATTTGAACAGGCCCAATGATGGTGCCTGAGGAGGGAGGAGGATGGTGCAGTGCTGGAAGTGTATCAGAATGGCCCTTACGTAGAAGGAGAAGTTAAAGGACATCCTGTGTCTTTTTTAATAGACATGGGAGCCACTTGTTCAACTGTTAGTATGTTTGAGGTAAGAAACCTGCTCTTCTCGGGAAAAGAGATCCAAGCTGTTGGCATAAGAAGTCAGCAGCACAGTAACAAAGTTTAAGCCCCATACCAGTAAAAATAGGACCAACAAGGATCATCAACAGTTTGTCATTTTTGATTCATGTTCTGTGAACCTGCTCTGTAAGCTCAACTGCGTGGTCTATTGAATGCCAGAAGGAATTGAGCTAGAAAGTCAGGCGGCTGATGCTGATATAAAAATTCAGTCACAAGAGTTCATAGTAAGTCTGTACCCTGTCCTCACTAGAGAAGACCTACACCTTGATGTGAAAGAAACAGTCAGAGAGAAGGTATGGGATTTTAGAGGAAATTATATTGCCCTGATCAAAGGTGCCAAACTATTAAAGATTACCCTCAGACCCAATGTGTTTTTTCCCAAACACAAATCTACAAATTTACACCTGAAGCTATAGCAGGAATAACTCCCATCATTGTTAATAGGGTATTCTTCAAGAAGTAACTGGGAGTCCATGTAACTCTCTGATTATGGCCCTGCAAAAATCAAATAAAAAATGGAGAATAGTGCAGGACCTACGAAAGATAAAACAAATAGTGATTCCATACTATCCTGCAGTACTGAACCCTGCCGTAATCCTGTTACACATTCTCGCAGAAGTGCAGTGGTTTACAGTCACTGACTTATGTCAGGCATTCTTTTCCATTTCCCTCCACAAAGAGAGCCAGCATCTTTTCCCATTCCAGTTCCAAGAGAAAACTCTTGTGTGGTGCTCTGCTCTTAAAGTGTATACAGAGAGCCTCTTGTACTTGAATCAGATACAGAAAAATAACTTTTGGCCTAATATAGTTCTTGGCAGTCGCACCCCCAAGCTACGTCGGCAGCGGACCAGAAAAGACTGTCAAGTTGCTGGTGTTCCTCCTGCTGTTTTTAGATGTTACAGCTCTGCAAGCGGTGGACTGGCAGCGGTTTTCTGACAGAAGGAGGACATTGCGGTACCCAATGGACAGCAGAAAATGGCAGTGGCTGTGGAATACATGTAAGTTACACATACACGTACACACACACACACACACACACTGTACCTCTTCCAAATGTGTTACCCTGCAGTACACACAACACAACAAACCACATACTCTCACGTATCTATTGTCATTACACTACAACACAACATGTACATGCTGCAAAAACATTGATGGACATCCAGGACACAACATATATTCATCATTAACACTGCACCCACACAACCACAACAACCAACACAACTACATGCTCATCTAACAAACACACTCACACACAAGAACAACTACACACATAATGAAAACGACAACCACTCAACACCACTCACCTGCATGTTGCACAATGCAAAACAACACACAACACAACATCCACACCAGCATCACAGCCATATGCAGGTGGCACACATACTGACACAACCACAGCACCCACTCCAGCTCCCCAGCTCCCTCCTCCTCACCCAACCAATTGCATTGCATTCACACATACTGACTCATACACACAACTCGCAGCACAACATGACAGGAACAGGTTCCCTGGCAATATGTACACATGGACACAGTAGACAGATGTGAATATACCATGATTGTGGTGCCAACATGCATTTGTCAATGAATACTGGCACCATAATTATAGTTGTATATGTGTGCGATATGTGTTGTGTACCAGTGTGTCTCCACCCGTGTCTGGCCCACTTGTGTCCATGACATATGCATGTCACAGTAACTTTAAAAAAATACTGTGACATGTATATATGTCTTCAGTGGTCCCGACTTCCCGTGCAGTGCCCACCCAACGTACCATGCAATGCGGCGTCCCTATCTTCAAGTCTGGCATTGGGGGCTCATTTTTTCTCCATAGGTCAGAAGCAGCAGTGACGTCAGGTGTTGTCCAGTCATGTCCAGTCTCTGATGGGGGTGCAATGGGGAAAAAAGTGAGTTTTCCCCATTTTCCTCCCTAATCTGCCAACTCAGAAGTCAAGGTCGGACCGCAACTTTTTTCTTGGCAGCAAGGCACATCCAAATCTGCATGGCGGTAAGGGTGGCTGGGGTCCATTACAGCCAAGATCTAAATCAGGCCCTTAGAGACCCTTCAGTTGCCATGTAGTTCTACCCTAGTGTAGTACATTGATGACCTGCTCATGGCATCGATAACAAAAGAGGCTTGCAGGCAAAACACTGTCGCCCTGCTCAACTGCCTTGCTGAGAATAGGCATGGGTTTCCCCTGAGAAATTTGAGTACTGTCAAAAGGAGATCAAGTATCTGGAACACTCAATTGAGAAGAGAGCTAGGAGAGTGTCCCACGAGCACATTGAAACTGGTCTCAAAATTAAATTACCAAACCCCCGGAGAGAAGTGTGAATGTTTTTGGGCATGGTTAGCTATTGCTGACAAGGGAACACTAATTGTTTCCTTCTGGCGAATACCTTGCAGAGGCTCAGGCACACTGGTGTCAATGACCCAGTATCAATGAATGACAAGAGCATGGAAGCCTTCCACAATCTCAAAAAGTTACTCTGCTGTGCACCCGCTGTTGGAATGCCAGGCTGTATCAAAGAATTTGTGCTATTTTGCCATAAAGAAGATGGGTGTGTACTATCTGGAGACTGGATGTGGACTCATGGAGAACCAAAGGACCTATTGTTTACCTATCAGCTACCCTTGACCCAGTAGCCGCAGCAATGGTGCCTCACTCCATTGAAATTCTCATGCCTCATACATGCACTCAGCACCTGACTTATACTGTAGTCACTAAACTTGCTATGAGGAAATCATCTTAGTTGCAGAAAATATGGCACTGAGGAGGTGAAATGGCCTCTTACGTACCCATGAGGAAGATGACAAGTACACATTTGACCACAACTGCACTGATGCCGCCGAATTATGCACAAAGCCAAGACCAGATATATTGAATTTGCCCCTTGTTGAATCTGCCCATAACCTGTTTGTTGATGTTTTTTGTCTGAGAGTCTGGCATGGTGTTTTAAGACCATCTTACGCCATCTGTATCCTAAACAGAGTGGTGGACGCATCCTAACTCTGCCATGTAACTTCCTCACAAGTAGCCAAACTGATTGCCCTTACTCAAGCCTATCGCACATTTGATTGGTCTAGAGTCACAATATATACTGATAGCCAGCATAGGTTCAGGGTTGTGCATGACTTCAGGCAATTGTTGTCCCAGAGGAGATTCTTGACCTCATTTGGCTCACCAATCAAGAGTACCTTGTACATTCTGAACCTGTTGAATGCACTTCAATTGCTGAGGAAGATTGCAGTGAAATGTGCTTCACACAGAGTGTGGACGATTTTATTATAAGAGGCAATAGATACACTGAAGAGAAAGTTCACTATTTAGCTCTTGAGCCCAGCACATTCCACTTGGATGAGCTGTGTGGTGGGGATGGCGCGCCCGTTTTAAACATGCTTTTAAGCACAGTACAGACTTTAAATGAGCTAAGGAAGCTACAGCATGAAGCTCCTGAGAGTGAGAAAGACAGATGGGGAAAAACAGGCCACACAAAGGATACTAGTGACGTATGGGTATCTAGGGAAAGAAGACCCATTTTGCTTGATTCCATGTTGCCCGCTATGGTAAGAGATGTGCATGGTCCAAACCGTATTGATCAGGATAGAATTGTAAGGAATTTCAGGGGATACTGGTACAACCCCCTTTTTCGAGCTATGGCCAAAGGCCTGCACAAGTGCTGTGCCACTTGTCAAAAGCAAAATGTAGACAAGAAAGTTGTAACTATGAACCATATTGGAAAATCAGATGGACCCTTTAACCCTCTCCAGATTGATTTTGTGGAGACACCCTGATGTAATAATTTAAGGTACATATTAATCATTGTGTGTTTATTCTCTTGCTGGGTTATCCCACCAGGAGATGTGACAGTATGACAGTTGCCAAACTACTACCGTGGGAATTGATCCTGTGATTTGGAATGCCTGTCCTTCTCAAATCAGATCAAGGAAGTCAGTTCAAGAAGGTAGTGATGCAGCTTTTTTATATCACCTTAGGAATTGACCAGAAATTTCACTGCAGTTCCAAACCGGAAGCTTCAGGCCTACTAGAGAGGATGACTGGCATGAACAAAGCCAAACTAGCTAAAGGTTGTGCCTCAAAGTCCCTCAAATGGCCAGGTGCACTTACCTTAATACTCATGAGCATTCAAAGCACTCCATGCAGGAGAACAGAACTTTCCCCCCCACAAAGTACTCCTGGGGAGTGCATGAGAATCCCTTCAATCCCTTTAATTCCAACAGCCACTCTTGTGAATATCACAAGATATTCCCAATTGTTGCTAAGGACTGGCTGAGGTGGTGTGTTTAATCTTCCACCAGGTCAAGATTGCAATTCCATGTGTGAAAGAGGCTTTTTGTCATGATCTGAGCCCTAGTGACTGGACTCATGTGAGAAATTACATCTGCAAGGTGTGCTTGAAGGAGTGTCAGAGAGGACCCTACCAAGTCATCTTGATCACCAACACTGTTGTGAAGTGTACCATTCTGCCAAACTCGATCCATGCCTCCCATACTAAGAAGGTGAGATGAGCAGAGGAAGAAGGGGAGCCAACATCCACCAACTCCCTGAGTCTGCACCGATTTGAGGTTTCTGAGGCATCCAAAAAAGAAGGAGGAGCTCAGTCCCACAGATATAAGTAGTGCTAGTGACTCTAGATTGAAGTTATGCATTCACAGAGAGAGTTGGACCTCCTGGAAAGCAGAGATTGATCAGCCTGGAATAAGTACCTAGGGACCAGAGAGTGGAGCAAGAGACTATTGACTAAAACTGAGAAAACAGAGATGATTAGAGAAGTAGGCAAATGGCAAGCATTCAGGTCCTGGCTAGGCTTCTTTTGGAAAGAATGGCACTGAGGTTGATGACTGCCTGATGGACCTTGCGGAATCTCCATGAAGTAGATATGACAAGCTGAAAGACTTAACCTGATCAGACGGTTCTGACAAAAGCCAATGGAGAGACTAGAAAAGGCAAGGGTCAGAGAACCAAAGGGCCCTTCGGTACCCAGTTGATGTAGGATAAAAATCACTAACACTGATGCTAACCTGCAAACTTCTTGACAATGACAGAACCTTTGTAGACTTATGAAATGAGAGGATAAGGCAGGATGAAGGAAGGGTGGTGAAAGGACTAAATTGGAAGAAAGAGAGTGAAGGTAAAAGAGTACAATGATGGATCCCCCTCCAAAGTTGAGCCCAGATGAGGCAACGAGGGCAATTTATGCATGGTGCACAGACAAGGAGGAAATGAAACAACATAATATGTAGGATGAAGGGAATTCGAACATAGCTATTTAGCGAACAATAGGGTTTTAGTCGAACTTGAGGTAAGTATTAAAGTCTTCTGCTATATGTGTGGTAAACCGGCTTACATTCAGCTGGCGCACAATTGGATAGGTAGTTGCTATATAGTCTTAGTTTTTCATAAAATCTATCACACTGATGACATGAACAAAAAAAACCAAAACATACTTGAGATGAAATAAGCAGAGTTTTAAGCAGATAATGGGTGATTTCTTTGGAGCACTCATTCCTGCACTGGGAGTGGCATTGAATCACGTAAAGATTAGGAAGCTGTCAACTTTTGTAGACAGACTGGTGGCTAACACAGCAAGAACACTCACCAAATTGCTTGCTATGAGAGCTATGATCATCCAGAATTGCCTTGCTTTAAACATGCTGCTTGCACAGTACGGTAGATTTTGCAAGGTAATACATGCTTGAGAATGCTGTTCCTACATCCGAAAAGTAGATGTCCAGATCAATAACTACATCATGAGTACTACAAATATCACTTATAAGCTAGCTATTTTAGGAGATGTAGGTGCCTGGGAAGGAGTAGGGTCAGTATTCAGATCCATTGAACAGGTATTTGCAAAGATAGGTGAATGGTTAGGAAGTGTAGGTGGAGGCATGTTCAAGCTGCTATTATCCCTCTCTTGTTCATACTAATTGCTGCTGCATGTGTGCTTTTCTTCTTAAAAATCTGTAGAAGACTTTTATCAAATACTGATCTGGTTTGTGTACCAAAGAAGCTGTTAGCAACGAATGGAAGAAAAAGAAAAAGAATGGATGTTAAAGTCGAGGGAATGGAGAGTGTAACTATGTAACATTTCACGTTCTATGTGTAGACGCTGTGAAACTCCTAAATTACTGTACCAAAATAATGAGACAGTCACCAAATATATTCTGCATTGGGTGTTTCTCTGTACTTGCTTCCAACTGCTTAAAAGCCTGTGAACCATGTACTGATGTAGGGAATGTATGAAATCCTTTGTTTTAAGACCTATAAAAGAGTGCGGTTTCTCCATACAAGGAGGAAGCTCTTTCCCTATTCTGTGAAAGAGAATCTATGCTGGATTTCCCACTACTAGCCCTCTGCTGAGCTCTTTGACTTCTCATTTCTTATTGAATTTATGTGCTTTGATATTACTAATTGATGACCCAATTTATGCATTGCTGTAAATATTGTATATTGAGTAAATCTTTAAACTTTACTCCTTGCCTGTCTTTCTTTGACCAGAATGCTTTTCTCACATTGTTCTATGATTTGAGATCAAAATACTAGAGAGACTGGTCCAGCAGGGAACACTAAAATCCAATAGGGGCTACATTGCTCCCATTCCAAACTACCAGCGCACTTGGGAGATAAGGGCGCTGACAGATCAATATGGCATTTATTGTGT
This sequence comes from Pleurodeles waltl, assembly GCF_031143425.1. NCBI lineage: Eukaryota > Metazoa > Chordata > Amphibia > Caudata > Salamandridae > Pleurodeles > Pleurodeles waltl. Next base: position 476,923,311 of record NC_090449.1, on the reverse strand, counting down.
CATTCACGTGGCAAATCATTTGAAGACTCAGATTGTGCTATGGCTCCCTGTAAATTTGCTGGTTTTCCCACCTCCACCTGACACCCATGATAAAGTAACAATCTACATTACAGAAGTCAGACAGTTTCGAGGATTACACGTTTTCAGATGAAAACAGATAACCTGTGGTCCTGGCATTGCAATAGAACAGTGGTTTTCAAACTGTGGGGCAGAGAGTCACCTGAAGGGGGACTACGTCCCCCAGTGGCATGCGAGAGCCCCACGATGCAGTCAATCTTGATGTCCTTTGTTGTATTTTTGAGCTTATTCCCGTCATTGTGCATTTGTGGCCTTATTTTTACCAGAACTTGGACTTGTACAGCAGATGGCTCAGTTTGGAGGTATAGAAAGTGCAGAAACAACACTGAAAACTCGGTAAAAGAGGAGGGTGGGCAGGGAGCCTGAGCAATGTGACGAAAAAGCACATTCAAATATTTATTTTTTCAATTTTAGGTTTATCCAAATAGAATGTTATATTTTTTAAGGAAAACAGTTTAAAAATAAATACAAGCGTTATACTTGTTCTAATGGAATGAAAGAGTGAATTCTGAAATAGATATGAATTATTACAACACCTTGAAATACAATACAGTTCTGATGTATAGAACAAGTTATGTTTGCTAAGCATACTTAATACATGCTGCTAAATAGGAATGTTCCCTCACATCTGCACTTCCTCACTCACAGAACTCATTCATTCACTTCCCTTATCACTGATTGGCAGAGATTCAGTCATTATGATTCTGGTAGGACTGGAGACTTCGGATTATGCTTCTCTTTCTTCACTGTTTATTAACATAATTTTCACAACAGCCAGTCTAAAATAAACATTAAAATGATCTACATTTCCCATAGTTCTTGCTATGAAATCATACATCCTGCACCAATCATCATGTGTTTACCTTTCTAAAATGCTTTGTCGTCGTCGTTTAATCCTCTTTCTTTGCTGCTTCGCTTCCAAGATAGGTTTTTGCTAATTCTCTTTTCTATTGCTGTGCTTTGTTTTATTGTCTGTACAGGTGCTCATATTCCTCCCTCATAGGCTGCCTCTACCTACTGGCACCTGAAGGGGGTATTATACTGCTATACAGGGTTCTCCTGAGGGGCTCTCGGACCTTGCCTACTACTGAGGCAGTGTCCTCTATACATCTTATTGCCTCCCTAACACGGCCTACTTGTGGTTGCCCCACTCCATTATCCCTCCTTAGAGGTGTGACAAACCAGTGCTTAATTTGTGCTTGTTGTTCCCGATGCGGAGCACTGGTACTTATTTTTGAGGGCCAGCACTTATTTTTAAGCCTCAAGCATTTACTGAGAGCAAAAGACACATATGGGAAAGATGGAGGAAGAGAAAAACGAAAAAGCGTCACAATGGTAGAAAGCAGAAAGCTGCAAAAGTGAGCTGAAGGGGCAGGGAGTGGCTTTAAATGGATTGAAGAGGCCCTACATGGCTTCAGGGTTACGCTGCCTCAGTATTCCATGTTCGCACATTTAAGTGCAGCAACTGTGTGTTTAAGAGGAGGGCTTTGGGCACCGGAACCTTTTTATTTACAAATTAAGCACTGTGACATACAGCTTTTACAACTCATTAAGCTGCTGCTTCTCATGATGGCAGAGGAGCCTCAGATATTCCCTAAGAACAGGATGAAGAGTACATGCTCACAAACCGCATCGTGGAAGCCTTAGATGCTTCTGTCACACAATTGGTCAACCGGGCCTTGGCAGTAGCCCTCCAACCCTTTACCCACCACTTTAAAGTATGTCTCTGCCCCCTCTGGATCTGGCACCTCCTGAGCCGCTCTCAACATGGCAAAACCCCAGCTAAATCTGACGATTGGCCCAACTCTGCAGCCATAGCATGCATGTCACTAGCCCTCCCTCCCCACCACGCATATTCTGCACTAGGCCTATCCACTAGCAGGTGTTCCACACAGACAGTACACATACACCCTAATCTGACTCCGACAATGCCCATACACCACATCTGAAATGACCCCAGTGGAGCCCTCACGGCCAATCCACATCGGAAGCCTCCTACTCCCCCACAGCCTCAGACACTTCCCTGGACTTTGACCCAGACTCCATTATCTACCAATAGTCCTCTGACTGGGCCCTTCTTCCTGCAGTCAACGGCTGCATCCATGAACGCATATGCAAAAGCTATGATAGAGACGTCCATAGTTGTCTCTGCTGTGAGTGCCCCAGACTAGAAGTAGGGGAGACTCCCAAGCTTGACCTGAACCTACCCATGTTTCTCAAATGCTCTACCAAAGACCCCAAGAAAGTGATTGACTGGTCATGGAAGCCTATCTGGACAAAGTCTTAGACCGGACCCTTGTGCAAAATACTGGAAATGGTGGTGCCAGTCAAGAACACCAATTCTCCAGTGGACGGTGGGCCCAATGGGCAATACAAACTTTGCACTCTCAGCAGAATATTGGAGATGCTTATTCAAATTTACCACAGATTGCTTGAATTCACACAGCAGAATAAAATGCTAATGCCAGGGGCTTGCTCTTTAGAGACAAATTTGTAAAATACCTGGGCAAGTTTGTCCACACCTTTATGACCCTCGATAAGGCCCAGTCATCTCTCCACAACGTTTTTCACAACTTCTTTGTTGTCATTACAGTGGGCCATTATCTGGCCTAGAAAATGCACAAAGCCTCCACAATGCCACCTAAGACAGAGGCTGCAGTAACTCCAACCAGCCCTAAGACACCTTCTATTCTGGCAGAGTATGAGGAAGTCGTTAAAGATCGAGTGTAGCTCCTTCCGCACCAAAGGTAACTACAACATTCTTCATCAGTTGTCTTGACGGGGCAGAACTCAACTTTTCCTCTCCAGATGAGGGTAGTTAAAGTCTGACATATGGGTCCTGGAAACAATAACAGATTACAAGATCTAGTTCTATAGGATTTGTCTTCAACTCTCCCTTACCCACCCTATCAATTTTTCCCAACAAGATTGGAACTTTCCTCAAGAGGAGGTAACTCAACTTCTGCACAAAGATGCTCTTTGCCCCTGTCAACACGAACCTTCAGGGTTCTTCAGCAATATTTTTGTGGTGACCAAAAAGGACAGAGGCTTGTCATCAGTCTGAAAGAGTTTGCTTAGTGGATTCTCTATTGCCATTTTAAAATGGAAGGAATTCACTGACTCAGAGATTTCCTTGGAGACAAGGACTGGAAGCTGTGTCTCAACTTGAAAGAGTGAAAATCTCCATCCCTATGCTCCCTCTTCATCGTACCTTCCATCAATTTGTCTGGGACGGCCGTTGGTACAAAATTCAAGGTGCTTCCCTTTAGCCTGTCCTGCGCCCCATGATGTTTTACCAAGGTTATGCATCAAGTGGTTGAGAATCTACGCACCAGGTGTATTCATCTGATTATCTGTCTCTACAACATCCTTCTGATATCTCAAGATAAATCCTCACTATTGTGGCATTTTAGTTGGATGATTCAACTGCTCCAGGATCTAAGCTTTCTAGTAAACAAAAGAAATCCGTCCTTGTTCCTGCACAATGCATAGACTTTCTGGGGTTTAAGATTGACTGCCTAACAGCTCTGCTGTCCCTTCCACTAGAAAACCTGAAGAGAGTTCAGAAGGAAATTCGTTCCACTGGTCACAGAGACAAGGTGTCCTTAAAAGCCCTGGCTAGGATAGGGCCTTCTGGCATCCTCTATCCAAGAGATTTCCCCTGCCCCACTTCACAACAAGTCCTTTCCAATGACTGAAGATACAATATCTTCAGGGAGGTTATGCCTACTCGGAGACAGTGAGCCTAACCCTAGAGACCAAAGTGGATCTCCAATGAAGATGGACTGTATGACCGCCTGAAATGGCAGAGCAATATTCAGCTCCCACCCAGATGTCATTATGGAGTCAAATCCCTGTCTATGGGGTTGGAGCTTCTAGCGGGATCCTTTGTGATAAGGACCCTAGCCACTCGCAAATCCAGTTGTTACATCCTGCTGAGAATGGACAACATCTCAGCAGTTCAGTAAATAAACAAAACTGGGGGGGACAAAGTCACAAGTGTTAGTGGAGATTGCAAAAACCTTCTGGCACTATTGCCTTCAGCATCGTGTCTTGGTGACATCGGAATATCTTCCCGGTCAGAACAATGTGGTAGCCCATTGGAACCCGAGATACCTCCGGGATTCCAGCAAGTGGAAATTGCACTCGACAATCTTCCACTTGCTTCAGGATCAATGGAGTCCATGCCGCACAGACCTCTTTACCGCCCTTCTATCCACTCCGTTTGAGATGATTTTCTCATTGAGACCAGATCCAATGATTCTTGCCATGGACTTGTAGGTGAACAATTTGTCATCCAGCAATCTCAGCAGGCCATTCCCTTGTGAGGAGGAAACTGATTAACGAACATCCCCTGGTAAGTAGGGTCATGAGAGGCACATATTTAACTAACTCTGCTCGTCTGAAATACTATTTTATCTGGGGCGGCAATATAATCCTAAAGGTTTAGCAAATATGGCCAGCCAATTGAGACCACTCCAGGAAACAACTTTCAGCAAAATTGACTATGCTTCTATGCTTAGTTCCTTGCAGAAGAGTTTCAGATGTAAAAGCCTTGGCCTTAACAGGTAGGATATTTTCCCCAGATGGGGTTTCCTTATCTTGACTAGGAAAACAAAAACCTTCTAGAAACACATCACATAATCTAGTTTCCCAGATAACCCAAAATTGGGCATTATATCATCTAAAAGAATATGAGGATCGCACTAGGGAGTTGTGTCAGTCTAATGGGGGTCAACTTTTAATGGCTATCCAGAAAACATATCAACCAGTGTTATTGGCCACTTTGGCATGCTGGGGAAATGGATTCTATCAGAAGCTGGTGTTGACACCACTAAATTCGGAGCTCACTCGGTGAGGGGGCCATGGCATCAAAATCTTACACTTAAGGTTCCTATTTACAAGACATATTGAGTGCAGCAGATTGGTCCACACACTCAACTTTCAAAACTTTTTATTAAAAAACAATTCTAAATGTAGCTTCAGTGGTGTTTGAACAGCTTAAACCGAACGACTTTAGATTTCTGGCTAACATGTCTAGAATATTCAGTTCTATTAAGGACTCGGTGGTGAGGATTATCCCACCCTAAGCAATTCTATTAAAAAATTTGTCAAATGTTATTATTATATGTATGACTATCTTAACCCACCCAGAAGCAATACTGCATGCATAAACATGATTTGTTGACTACATGGCACAAGTATTATGTGTACATTTTCCATTCCTCCTTTAGATGCTGACCAGAAGCAGGACTAGGTGACAGTGGAAAGGTTTTCATGTATGCATTTCATTGTTCTCCAGTTGGCCAAGTGCATCACTCAAGTTCCTGAGTCTCGATGTGGGAGGACCTCTTGTTACTCCAGTGACTCTCTTATCTCCAGTTTAGTGGACTGAAAGTTTCTATTGTTAAGTTCAGCCAATGAGGCAAAGAAAGAGCATCTTATAAAGGCAAATATATGATGATAACTGCAGAATATATGATGCCATATCAAGAACTATGGGAAATGTAGTTCATATTAAAGTATATTTTTGATTGGCTGCTGTGAAAGTTATGTCAATAAACAGTGAAGAAAGAGAAGCATAACCCTCCCTCCGAGTCCTTAAAAGAATTGAAAATTCTTGACCAGTCAGCTAGAAAGTCTTTATTCCAAAGTGTTTGTATAACCCTCATACCACATTTGTATTAAATGGTCGATCAAGTAAGTGATGTCACAATATGTCTCAAGACACAAGCAGACATAATCAAACAATAAAATGTCCTAGATTGTTTATTCTTAGTGATTGTTATCGATGTAGGACTAGATGTTTATGGGTGGTGATGGTTATTGATGTAGGACTGGATAAAGAGAACTGTGTATTTCTCAACAATGTATGGCCCCTTTAAGGCAACTACAAGCAGGCGAGAGGAAAACCTGTAAAGATGGCCACCAAATTAATTATATGCATGAAGCACCAGAGAATTACATGCACTTGACACACTTGCTGAGTTTCGACCTTAATAGCATATCCTGTAACAAAATAGGATCCACTCTCTGTAGTCTCACTCCGTTTCGGGCAGATTCCATAAAACAACAGGGAAACGGTCTTTCCTGGAGCTACCACACTATGAAGTGCCATCATGGTTAGACAATTCATTTTTCAATTATCTGCAGACTTTTAAGACTGCTTGGCAGGAGAAATATAATGCATTTTGGCATTTTATTCCAGCATTCCTAAAATTGAGCCAGACACCTAGAATGTGCTAAGCACAGACCTTTTATGCACAAAACATATTTTTATCTGGCATTGTTTCAAAATACTGATTACTGTCCTGCTGGTTGCTTAGTTTCCAGCTGTGAATGCATCTTTAATCAATATAATTTGTAAAGGCAGAGCCATGAAGTAAATTTGCAAAGTTGAAGTCAGTCTTCCACACATGCAAACATTTTGAACATGGTAAGAGGGAGGTTTGGAAAAAGGTGGAATTGACTTCCCAATTGACATACATTAGGACGTTGAGATTTGAGGCAGGAGACAGCTAAAATTTAGACATTTGGGCTTGTAAATGGTGAGTATCCCGCCTGTATCGTGTGTTGGCGTATAATCTTCCAAGACTTTTGTTAGCTCAATATGTAAGTTCTGTGCTATTTCCTTCGTGCACTCATTAAAGTGCTTTGCAATACTAATGGCTGAATGCCCTCTATAACGGCGCCAAATAGAAAATGGTCCAACTTTAATCCCTTGAAAACTGAAGTAATTACATTTCTTATTGGCTTTAGAAGTATGGCCTTTGTCTCTGTGGTAACCCGTCCAAACCCCTAATTCTTCATTAGGAAAAACTTGCATTCATTTTCATTTTCGAGCTATCACTAGCTCATCAGTTGATTGTGATGTTAATATACATTTTTACCCTATAGGACTGTAATGATACTTTCTGGATTTTAACTTCAGCAGTGCCTGACGTAGCTTTGTGTAACCTTGAATATTTACAATATTCTTATATGTAGTTTGTGTATAGAACTCAACATCTTCTCCACTGCTTCAGAGCAGCCAAGAGATATGACTGAAAGATGAGTAAATCGGAATTTTGTGCAGCCTATGGCTTACAAGGACAGGGTTGGTGGGAACTTCATGGAGGCATATCAAATGGAATTGCATTACTTCATGGGAATTTTTAAACAAGTGGAGACAGATTAAACTTTCTAAATCGCACTGGACGGGCCTTTTCAGAACTGGTGTGGGATTGCGATTTCAAGATGGGAAACTCGAGCTGACCTTTTAGAGGATGGGGTGATTAGGATTTGAAATGTAATGTGGTTTTCAAAAGAGGTACACAGTCTGTTTTCAAGGTTAGCTGGATGGGTGTTTACAGATGTGATATACACTCTTTACAAGGATGCCTGAAATTAGGTTTTGCAGAGTAGGGTAGATGTTTTCTGGATGGGAACTTGTATATGGGCCTTGCTAGGCATAGGTCTTCACAGAGGTGATATGGATGGTGCTTGCAGAGGGGATCTTCTTGGGGCCCTGGACAGGGTCAGACTGGGACAGAGGAGAAGTCCTAGCACCAAAATGACAGTTGCCTCCATTAGAGAAACGGAGAGCTAAAAAAGTGGCCCATGTTTACAAATTGGGGCAGTTTTGAACATTTAAAAACATGCTGTAAAAAGTGTTTTGCAAGGATGGAAGATTGCATGGATTTGAGTTTGCTGCAGACAGTGCTTGTTTTAATATTAGGGAAATCAACAATACAAACCAACCCAGCAGACCATAAAATAGGCTGACAAACAGCCAAAAAAATGGCCCACGCACTGACCTGTCACACCAGCCCGTGGGGCACTGCCTGATTGCCCAATAGGCCACTCTGACCCTGACTAGGAAGGATTGGTCAGAATGGGCTTTGCAGAAAGTGTATGGAGGAGCTTTTGCATAGGATGTTTGGACTGTACTTTAGAAATGGCATGTAGTGACAGATTTTTACAGGTGTGATGACATAGCTTTCTTCAATGGCTTTGAGTAGGAGCCTGGATGGAAGTCTCAAGATGGGTGCTGGTTGTGGCCATAAAGAAGACACCACAATGATACTTTGCAGAAGTGTTTTGGTTGGGCATTTGAAGAGTGGTTTTAGAAGGTGGGTGGTACTTTGAAAAGGGGTCCTGAATGTGTTATACGGGAGGGCCTAATGATGACTTACAGAGTGGTATCTGGAAGAAGCTTGATAAAGGATGTCTGAATTTTGCCTGGCTATTGTTTTTGTAGGTGGGATCCATGTGGTGCTTTGCAGAGAAAATAGAAGTAGGGCTTTGCCATGGGAGTCTGTACTGAGCTTTGTGGAAGAGGTCCAGTTGAGGGCTCTAAAGAACGGGTTTAGGTGCGAATTTGCAGAGCGTTCAGGATTCGAGATTGTAATGACAGGTCAGAATGGTGCTTTGCAGAGAAGGTCTGAATGGACTTTGATGAGATGACTTATATGGGGCTTTTGCCCTGTGAAATTCCCAATGTGCAGACAATTTAGAAAGCCTTCTTACCCTTGCTTCAGTCTGACCTTTTGAAGGTTTGAAAGGAGGGTTTGACCACCAAACATTTTGCCTGGGGGGCTTGGCATATCAAGGTTTGAAGTCCACTGATGTAGAATTTGCTAATATGGTATTGTCCCATAGAAGTTTAACAACATAGAGGTAATGACTACAATTACTTTTATGTTTATCAACCACAAGGGATTCAATATATCAAATATTTTACTCAGTCTTTAACAAATATTCCATATGTTTAAACTGGTTAAATAACAATGACAACTTATTTTAAAAAACTCAATGACCTAAATTGCTGCGGTCTCCTTTATATTAATTGTTTTGATCTACAAAATTGAAAAGAGCACCTCATAATAACAAGATTTGCATTGAACAATCCTCTGTGGAAATAAAGTGATATAGTCTTCCTTTCTAAAAGAATCATAATGCAGAATGTTTCTAAAGGCCTTATACAATATATAAGAAGGAAACACCATTGGCACCATTTTGGTGTTTTTATAATACAGTGGAGAAAAAAGTGTTTCATTAATAGTAATAGGGCGTGAGACGTGTTGGAAATACATTGTGCCTGTTCTTCAAATGTGAAGCATGGACTAAGGGTCTTTTTGAGAGTTTAGCAGACCAGATACTACATCACAACTTGACGCATATGTGGTCTGTCATACATGTGCCCAGACCGTAATCCATTTGTAGTAGGGCAGACAAGACACCCGCCCCATTACTGATGCCCAAACTCTAAGTAAGACCCTATTTTCAGGGCAAAATCATTTTGTTCTATTTTGCTTTTATAATTAGCTAAATTAGTGCAAAATCAGTCTTGTCAATTCTCGAAAAGAATTTATTACTTGACTAAGATTTCTTTGTTCGAATCTCTATTATTTCTTTAAATTTTGCATGGAGCAAGAATCTTTATTTAATAATAATTGGAGCAAAATCTGTTTGCTCCATTCTGTATTTAAGAGGCCACAAAAACTTTGCTAAGAATTTGGGCTTCTTTGTCTCTTCAGAGCACAGTTTCTATATTATCGCTCACCCCATGTGACCACTTTTGAGATTTTTAGATCTTGACTAAACAGCAGATATGCTGTTCTCTTTTAGACATTTTGCTTTCAAACAGTAGGGGGGGACCGGCTACCCAATATTTACCATTGGTTGGCTTAAATGTCACTCTCCTTTCCTTGCTTCTTACTGGTCAGCTGCCGTAGGCTTCCTACCTCTGCATTTATTTGTCCCTCTTCTTGAGCATGAATGGATTAATTGTGTCCTTTTACTTCTCATTATTTTTAGCTGCTACATTTTTATTTAGAGTGCTCAGATGTCCCGGATTTGCCCAAAAAGTCCAGTTTTTTGGACGTATGTCCCGATAGCTTTCTCCAAAGAAAATAAATGTCCCTGTTTTGAAGCAAAATCAGGTCAGCCAGAGCTCTGCATATGAAATGCTGCTCATAATTAAGACCTTCTTTTGTGATAATTCCTATAGCACATTCTTTTTCCAAAACAAGTGTTCCATTCTATCAACTTCATTCAGAGCAAAGAGGTTGCTACGTGGCTTAATAAGTCATATGCCACCTAGCAACCCTTAGTTTTGTGGCACGTGCCATTTGAAAAGCAATTTCAAAAGCGATACTTTGCGACCTGCAATTCAGGTGTGGCTATAAAATAAAAGAAGTCAGACATTCACATCCTGCCATTACCTAGTCATTGCCATGTTTTATGCCTTAAACGGGCATTTAATATGGATCAGAACACTTGAATGTAATATCCTCAGTGACTACCACAAACATGCCTGTGTTTTGTTGTGAAATGATTATCATTATTATTATAATTATAATGGTCTTATGGATGCAACATTTTATCTAGCTTCTGTGTTATTGTAGAAAAAGTCCTGATTATAAGTTGCATAGTAATGGGATAGGTATAAAATTACATGTGATTTTACTGTTACCAAGCTGTAATTATTCACCAGTACCATGCAATTAATTACGAGTAAAACTGCTTGTGGTTTTATCGCATAAATTTACCATCTGCTCTGAGCAAGTGGTAAATCTATGTGCGTGCATTGTGGTGTGGTGTAGGTTGAGGGAGAGTTTGAGGGAACCATAGGAGTGAAAGGAAGCATTATTCTAGCAGAAAAAAAGTGTAATGAGACGTGGCTCCTTTAGCCAAAGTGTCATGCTTTTGTTTCAGCTGGTTTTACCAACCAGAAACATTGTGTTTACTTCTCCCACACCCAGTAAAAGTGGTTGGGGAAAAAGACAAACAACTTAGAATCAGATGTAGCCAAAAAAGCATGGGGTACTATCGCTCTACCTACGTTATACTCTGGGCCTAGGTGGAAAACGGCTATAAATATAGTCCTACTTCTATGTCAATGAAATGTCCCGATTGTTGGTATAGAGAATCTGGTCAACCTATTTTTATTTGTGTTGAAATACTCCATGAAAGAGCGTACCATTTTGAGCTGTCTCCCCAGTACACCTCTATTTTCCTTCCACCCACCAACCCTTTGCTTTCTGCTTGCTTCCAGCACCTCACTCTCACCATTGTCTGTCTGCGTGCACCCACCCTTTCCCATCGTTGTCCATGTGCTTGCCCCTAGTTGTTGGATTGCATGATAGACCTAGAACATAGGAATTTAGAATGTTATTGGTTGCCTTAGCAATGAGGGTGGAATGTAAAAGCTTTTAGAATGGCAATGTTTGCAGTTGGTGGTACGGCTTTACCAGTGTTGGATGCAGGAACCTGATTGCTGTAATATTGGTAAAATAAAGCGGAAAAGAAAGAAGAGGAAGCAGTGTCATCCTTTCAGTGGCGACCAGGGTTTCTAACCATCCCTGGTGATATTTGGATTTCAATATTCCTTCTGAGAAAGAAGGAGTTCCTTTCTAGGAGTAGCAAGAACCCCATGTGAAGCAAGGATGCGTTCGTATTATTTGAACTTCATTAAAAGCAACATGACTGGCAAGCATTCTGCTAACAGAAGGTAATGTTGTCAAGTAGGTGTTTACCTCTGTTCGTTGCCGTTTGCTCGTCGCGCGCTTGTATGTTAATTTCTCAAGCTGTTGAGTGCGCGAGCACCGGTGGAGTATGTGCCGTGCCGCGGTTACATGTACCGCGCGGCATTGTATTGTTATTTCTGTGTTGCCTAGCAACACTTCGTGAAGTGCACGAGCCTTTGCATGCACGTCACATGTGGGAACCGTGCCATGCCATAGTGACGCGTACCACGCAGCATTGTGAATTGCTTAGCAACTCTTCGTGAAGTGCCTGGCCAATCTACTGAAACGTGACTTACACCATTGATCACACAACAACGAGGAGCAGTTTGGAGGAAACGTCACGGATTGCCTGGGGAAGCTAGGTGAAGTTTGTTTATAGAGTGACTATTACACATTCCATGCCAATACTGAGACTTTAAAAGTGGTGAACAGTGGAAAATGTTGTTTTAGGCGTTTGTTCTGCATTAACCATGGATAACTTGTTCGTGGCAGCTATGATTAGGTGATTTAACAAGAACATTGCTGGAATACGGATATTGGAACTGTATTTGGATCGGCGTGTGACATCGGTGACTACTTTTTATATTATAGTTTGTTGTTTTTATTGACTTACACAAATTGGTGGTGTGGCAGGGTTTTGGGTGAATTGTTTGGGTACAACATGCAATCGATAATACCTCCACAGATTTTTTTGCCAATGCCTGGGGAACCAAGCATGACATGGGAGGATTGGCGTGATGCTTTTGAGTCGTACTTGGAAGCATTAGGTGGAGCCATTTCTACTGCAAAAAGGAAGTTAGCTCTTCTGAAACATAACTTGGGGGTGGAGGGAAGGAAAGTATTGAAAACCTTACCACAAGTGAGTAGTTTAGGAGAAGGGGAAGGTGCTTCAGATGAAGAGAACGATGGTGATGATGTCTATCCGAGGGTGATCGGGGCATTGGAATCTCATTATTGTAAGAGAACTAGTATTGTGGTGGAACGTCATATGTTCTTTTCGAGAGTGCAAGCTCCTGACGAGTCAATTGATCAATTTGTATGTGCATTGCATACATTAGCAAACACATGTAAATTTGGGGCATTGCACGAAGAAATTATCAGGGATCAGTTGATAAATCGTACAAAAAAATCTGAAAATTCAAGAAAAATATTTTAGTTTGAAGGATCCTTCGTTGGATGAAACAGTTGCAGTTGCAAAGCGTGTTGAAGACACCTTCCGTTACGTTGAAGAATTAGGAAAGAGGGATGTGGGGAATGTGTCTGTGCAGGTGATTGACAAAGAGAAAGGTAACAAGGAATTTGCAAAGAGAAAACTCTTGAAGAGATGTTATAGGTGCGGGAGTACAAAGCATCTGGTGTCTACTATAAATTGTCTGGCTATAGAAGCCAAATGTTTTAAATGCGATGAGAAGGGTCATTTTTCTAAAGTTTGCAACCAAAAGGGAATGCAAAAAAAGAAGAAAAGTGTAAATGTAATTCACCAAGATGACAAGGGGATAGTGCAGCATGATGAGGAAGAAAATAGTCAGATAGAGGTATTTATGCTGAATGATGTTGCAGGAAATGTAACTGAAAAAACATTTTTGGTGCTGGGGGACACTCAGTACAGACCGCCAAAATGCATGGTACAAATTAATGGTGTGTTGGTTAACATGTCGGTGGATTCGTGTTCTCCATATACGTTGATCGATAAATAGACTTGGCACAGTCTGGGCCAAGGTAGTTTATCCAAGGCGGAAGTCAAACTGGTAGGTTACCGTGGAAATGAAATACCCATTTTGGGATGTTTCCATGGTACATTGGCGTTTAAACACAGAAAAATAGCATCTTGGGTGTACGTGGTAGAGAGGGGTTGATGTTTGTTGGGATGGAATGAGCAGAGAGAATTGAAGGTGTTGTTGGACCTTAACTCGGTAGAACAAGTTTTATCTCAGGTTTTGACTGTTTCCAATGGTCAAAATCATTTTGAGAGAGGGTGCAACACCGAGAGTACACAAAGTAAGGAGTGTACCTGTGGTACTGAAAGCGGCATTAAAGGCTGAACTAGAGAGATTGTTGAAGTTGGATGTTATAGAGGATATAGAGTCATTGGAGTGGTTAAGTCTGGTTGTGTTGGCTCGGAAACCCAATGGTAGTATCAGAATGTGTGTGGACTTGAGAGATTTGAACGACAACATTTGGATTGATAGGCATTATTTGCCAAACATTAATGAACTATTGGCTGGGGTTCAAGGGGGTAAAGTGTTCTCGACGTTGGACTTATCGAACGCTTACCACCAAATAATGTTGCACCCGGACTCAATCTCACGTCTTTTATCACACCAGATGGAGGGTTCAGATTCAAGCGCATGCCGTTTGGTCTTGAGTCTGCCTTTGCTGTGTTTCAAAGAGTCATGCAAAGTTTACTAAGAGAGGTTGAGAACGTGAGGTTTTTTCAGGATGATGTGTTGGTGTGGGTGGAAGATTCGGATGAGCATGATGGTGTAATGAGGAAAGTGTGTCAAATTTTGGAGGAGGTTGGATTGACGGTGGAGTTAAGTAAATGCAAGTTTGGGTGTTCCGTTGTAGAGTATCTGGGACATACTATCTCTGGTAGTGGAATATAAAGTTGTTGGAAGCAATTGAGAAAGTGCCTAGTCTGGGGAAAAAGGATCAATTGAGATCATTCTTAGGTTTGGCAGAATATTACACGAACTTTGTAAAAAAGTTTGCTGATGTGGCGCAACCGTTGCGTGAGTTAATGAAGAAGAGTCAAAAGTATGTTTAGACGGAGGAGTGTCAGCGTGCATTTGAGGAACTTAAGAGGTGCATGATTGGCGCTGTAGAGTTGAAAACCTTTGTAGCTCAGAGGTTCACTATTGTAGCAACAGATACTAGTATGCATGGATTAGGTGCTGTGGTGATGCAAGTGCATGATGGGAGGGAGCATGTGGTGGCATTTGCATCAGGAGCATTGAAGGGTGGCGAGAGTACATATTCTGCAATAGAAAAGGAAGCACTTGCATGTTGGTGAGTTGTCCAATATTTCAGGAATTATGGTGGTCATTACGACCCTGGCGGATTACGTCCGCCAGGGCCGCGGGACGCGGTGGCACCGCCGACAGGCCGGCGGTGCCCCGCGGGGCATTCTGACCGCGGCGGCTTAGCCGCGGTCAGAGAAGGGAAACTGGCGGTCTCCCGCCGGTTTCCCGCTGCCCCCAAGGAATCCTCCAAGCCGGCGCAGCTTGCTGCGCCGGCTTGGGGATTCCGACTCCCCCTCCCGCCATCCAGTTCCTGGCGGTTCTCCCGCCGGGAACCGGATGGCGGGAGGGGGAGTCGCGGGGCCCCTGGGGGCCCCTGCAGTGCCCATGCCAACGGCATGGGCACTGCAGGGGCCCCCGTAAGAGGGCCCCAAAATGTATTTCACTGTCTGCCTTGCAGACAGTGAAATACGCGACGGGTGCAACAGCACCCGTCGCACCTTCCCACTCCGCCGGCTCGATTACGAGCCGGCATCCTCGTGGGAAGGGAGTTTTTCCCTGGGCTGGCGGGCGGTCTTTTGGAGACCGCCCGCCAGCCCAGGGAAAAACTCATAATACCCTCCGCGGTCTTCTGACCGCGGAGCGGTATTATGGAGGGCGGAATTCTGGCGGGCGGCCTCCGCCGCCCGCCGGAATCGTAATGAGGGCCTATGTATGGGGAAGAAAGTTTGAATTGCGAATGGACATAGACCACTTATTGATTTATTCACAACCAGAGGGGCCAGTCAGGCATCATCTAGAACTGAAAAGTGGTTGTATCGCTTGCAAGAACATACATTCATTGTTAAATATGTTCCAGGAGTGAGGAATGTGAATGCGGATTGTCTGTCAAGGTTACCGTCGGTGAATACCAGTGAAGAAGATGATAAGGATTGGCTGGTGGCGGATATTCGTGATTCAAAAATTAAAGCGATATCAGAAGACATGTGGAAGACTGCTGTTGCAGAAGATGTGGAAATGCAAATGTTGAAGGAAAATTTGGATAAACCATGGCACATGTTGGATGGGAGTGTGAGTAGGTTGGCGAATTACAATAATGTATGGTCAGAGCTGTCTGAGCAAGATGGAGTTGTGAGAAGGGGGGACAAACTGATTGTACCTAATAGTTTGAGAAAGCAGGTATTGGAAATCTTGCATGAGGGGTATGGGGGCATGTCAGCTATGAAAAGGCTACAGAAGATTTTTGGTGGCCGGGTTTGGATCGAGATGTGGAACGATTTGTGAGAAATTGCATGAGTTGTGCTTGCAGTGACAAAACACATAAATGTGAAAGGGCTCTGGTTATATCGGTACCGTTCCCGATTGAACTGTGGAAGAAAGTGGGGATGGATGTGTGTTGTTCATTTGAATTTGGTGGCAGTGGGAAGTGTAATGCCATGGTGATGATGGATTGTTATTCCAAGTGGCCGGAGGTGAGTGTGGTTAAAGATGTTAAATCAGGAGCTGGCATTGAGTTTTGTGAAGAGGTCTGGAGAAGGGAGGGGTATCCTGAAGTACTTATCACAGATAATGGGCCCCAATTCACGTCGAAGGAGTTTAGTAGCTATTTGGAAAGTTGTGGTGTCAAGCATATCAAGACGGCTGTAGCTCATCCCAGGTAAAAATGGCCTTGTAGAAAGGTTTAACAGGGCGCTAAATGAAAATGTACAGTTGTCACTTCAAAGTGGTTTGGATTGGAGGAGAGAAATAAAAAAATTACTGTGGAGTTATCGTACCACCCCACATTCCCTTACGATGGAAACTCCTTTCATGTTGTTGAAAGGAAGGAAACCTTGTACCATTGCTATACCAGGATGGATGGGGAGAGCTGGTAAAGGAAAGAGAAGTTATTGAGTCGAGTGAAAAAGGTGCAAGAGAAGTATGATGGAGTGAGGTAAAGAGAGGCCCGTTTGTGGAAGGAGACTGGGTGCGAACCAGAATATGTGATGGTAACAGGAAAGGTTTATCGAAGTGTTCAATGCCTAAACAGGTGATTGGTGTGAGGAGCTATACAGTAGTGTGATTTTGGATGATGGAAAGAGGTGGAGTACAGAGAGTGTGGTGAAGTGTAATAAAGGCGAGTTGCAGAAAAGTGGTGATGGTGGTGATGGAAGTGTGGTGAAGGTTGATGAAAATGTACGGATGGAGAAGAGATTGAGAAGGAAGCCGAGTTATTTAAAAGAATATTATACCGACTGAGTACGTTATTCTAGTTTTTTTTATAAGCTCAATTTACTTGTGAGATTATCTTACTGTCTAGTTTCTTGTATATGTTTCATGTTTATTATGATAATGTAATTTTTTTTTGTTTTGTTACGAAAGGGGAAATGTTGTATTGCATGATAGAACTAGAACATAGGAATTTAGAATGTTATTGGTTGCCTTGGCTATGAGGGTGGAATGTAAAAGCTTTTAGAAAGACAATGTTGGCAGTCGGTGGTACGGCTTTGCCAGAGTTGGATACAGGAACCTGATTGCTGTAATATTGGTGAAATAAAGCAGAAAAGAAAGAAGACGAAGCAGTGTCATCTTTTCACTAGTAACACCCTCCCACCCTCTGTTGCCTCTGTTGTTGTCAGCTTGTGCCAGATCTCCCCTCTGTGTTTCACCTCGTCTGTTTTCCTTCCGTGTTGCATCTCGCAATAAACATAAAGCAACATGTCTAAAAGTGAAAAATTGCTATGATGTGGCAAACGCTGCCCGCGTCATAGTGCGTTTTCGCCCACACACCCCTTCAGTGCACTATGATGCACCTGCACCCAGAGCTGGCTCTGACATTGTATTATTTTGCACTTCTTGTCATGCTGCGCAGCAGGCGTTCTGCTGTACAACATGGCTAAAAAGCATTAACATAGCCAATAGTTTTCTCATTGGCGACCCCTATTGGCTTTGCCAATACTTGTTACTCTACACGCTCCAACCACTACCATGCCCTTCACTGTCCTTCTCATCAGATAGTCTGAAAGAAGATATTCCTTGCCTCAGTTATCTCGACGTTGAGTGGGTCACCGATGACTGAGCCGTCCTCCTGCCTGTAGCCGGCATAACGAATTAATTGGCTGTTCCAGATGCGGAAGTCACTCTGTCCATCCGTTCTTTGAGGGAAGATAGTGATGGCTGACCTGTTAAATGCAAGTAGAAGCATGGTCATGACAGTTTGTGATTGACGCTTACAAACCCTATTCCATAAAGATTGTCTGGATGCAGTGATGGGAAGAATAGCAGTATAAGAGGAGGGGATAGGAATGAGCAAGCAGGTGACACAACTTGAGATGAACTCACTGAAAAGCAAACACAAAATACCAGCAGGTCAGTGTCTTGTCCTATATTTTCCTGGATCTAGCATTCCTACCCTTAGCCTCAATAGTCATCAAGGCCTTCCTACAAATGTCTTCTCAGGTGTCAAAAAGGCCTGCCCCTAACTATTTGGAAGCAACAAGGAGGCTATTGATAGCCTAAGGGTGGACCAAGGGGAGAACCCTAGAACCCTGGGATATCAATGCGTGCCAAAGTAACAAGATTTCCCTTCTGCTATCCCTGGTATTTTCATGAATCAACAACCTATCGGTTGTAAAGCAAACTGAAAAGAAGGCCAATTAAGTATTTGATGTTATGGCTCTCAGTCAATTGCAGCCCCACATTTGCTGCAGTTGTCCCTTGGTGTGTCTTATTTGCAACAGATAATGGGATCCCACTTTTACCCTTACAAATACACTTTTACTCAACATACCAATACTTAGGTTACTGAGCCATGGCCTTGAATCAGTGGATAAAAAGGATACTGAGAGGGGACTCTGACCCCCTTAAAGGAACACGTTCTGACCGGCTGCATAGAGTTGTTAAATCGAGAGGCTACTGATGTGCTGGATTTACCCAGTGAAAACTAATGTTATGGATTCCACTAGTTCACCACTGTGAACGTGGAGGATGCTGAGCCACTGTCTCCATGACTCCCAGTAAGGAGGAAAGTCAGGATGAAAGTGCCAGTGGTCCTCATACCTAGCATGATATCTGACCTATCTCCTCCAAATTCTGGACTTTCACACTCAAAGTAGGTATGTCTCCTGTAATAGTCTGAAACTTTTCAGCAAATCCTTCTGTTTCAGAACCACTGGCTTTAAATGATATACAGAACTCCTACTAATTCTAGTAATACAGATACTTGTGTTTTAATATAATGTAAGGTGGATTTGTAGAGTGCTGCTTGTCACCTGTGAGGGTATCCAGGTGCTCAGTAGGTGAGAGTAGGGTTGTGGTGAGGCTGGGCCTGAGTACAGGCAGTCTTGATGGTCCTGCAAGAGCACTAATTGAAAAGCCAGGCCTTCAGTTTCTTGCAAAATTCGAAAAGTGAGGAAGAGGCCCTGATCTGTTGGGGGAGGTCGTTCCAGTATTTGGCAGCTTGATAGGAGAATGATTGATCTCCCGTTCTGCTTCAGTGGATGCAGGGTGTGTGCGCAAGTGATGCTGAGCGAAGTTTTCAGGTGGGTTGGTGAAAGTGAAGCCAGTGATTGAGGTATGAGGGTCCTGTGTTGTGTAATGACTTGAATGGATGTATGAGAAGTTTGAACTGGCAGAGCTTTTGGATGGGAAGCCAGTGGAGCTCTCTGAAGAGTGGTGTGAGTTCCGCATGGGAGGTCAAGGGCGTTGTGGATCATTTGAAGTCTGTGAAGAAGATGGGTCGGGATGCTGACATAGAGTGCATTACTATAGTCCAATCTGCTTGTGATTAGGGCCTGTGTGATAGTAAGTCTGGTGTCCAGTGGAAGGCACTTGAAGATTTTACATAACATGCTGAGGATGTGGAAGCTTGAGTAGGTGACAGCAATGACCTGGGAGTTTATAGAGAGGATGGTGTTTAGGATGAGACCTAGATTCCTTGCATGGTCGGTTTAGGTGAGTGTGCGTCTGAGTTTGGTGGGCTTTCAGGTGGAGTCCCAAGGTGAGCTCTTACTCCCAAAGATCAGAACTTCATTTTTGTCGGTGTTAAGCTTGAGGCACTTTTCTTTCAACCAACTGGCCACTCTGGTCATGCATAGTTTGTAGTTTGTCTTGGTGGTGAGGGTGTCATCTGAGAAGGAAAAAATCAGCTAGGTATCGTCAGCGTAGAAGATGATGTTGATTCCATGGGATCTAATTATGTTAGCCAGTGGAGTCATGTACATTTTGAAAAATGTGAGGCTGGGTGATGATCCATGTGGGACTGTGCATATAAAGTACTTGGATTCTCATATGAACAACGTGAACCTGACTCATTGTATTCTTCTGGAGAGGAAGGAAGCTATCCATTTGAGGTGCTGGTCCTTGTATTCCCACTGAGTGTAGTCTGGTGATAAGTGTGTGGTGGGAGATGGTATCAAAAGCAGCACAGAGGGCCAAGAGCATGAGGGCATTTGTCTGTCCAAGGTCGAGGATGGGGCATATATAATTTGTGGTAATGATGAAGGCTGTTTCAGTGCTGTGGTTGTTTCAGAATTTAAGGTTTGAGATGTTCTAGGTGGTCAGAGAGTTGACTGTTGATGGTCTTCTCCGGATGGGTCAGTTGTTGCTGAGTACTTCTCGTCAGCTGAGTATTGTTTTGAGAATGGCACTGCATTTGGTGTGTTTCCAGCTATCTGGGAAGCTGGCTGTCTTGAGTGAGGAGATGATGACAGAAGTGAGTTCAGCTCTGTTTGTGGCTCTTCCCAGGTTGTACAACTAGTGGGGACATGGGTCTGTGGGCATCCCTGAATGCACTGCCTTCATTATTGCTGCATTGTCCTTCATGGATAAAGGGTTCCATGCTGTCAGTTGGTAGTTTTTGGTTGAAGAGGTTAGCAGGCTGGGAAGGTGATCAGGGTACGTTGGGGTTTGACGTTGATGTAGATCTTGGCGTTTTTTTAAAGGAGGAGGTTGGAGAGGTTGCTGCAGAGTGCTTGTGTAGGGGTGATGGTGCTGGTTGCAGCTGTTGTGTTGGTGAATTCCTTAATAATAGAGAAACGTTTCTTGCAGTTTTTGGAGCTAGATTTATTTCTGATGGTCAGGGCCTCTTGTTCTCTTTTACTTGATGGTGATAGTGTCTAAGTATGGCCTTGTAGGTGTTTCTTTCAGTGGGTACATGGCTAGTTCTTCATTTCCTTTTGAGTTGTTTGCAAACCTTATTTGTTGGATCCTTTGGGTTTGGTGTTTTTTAGGGGCACCAGGGTATTGGCGCAGTTGTTGAAGATGTTTGTGTTGTTGATGAGGTCACTGGTTGTGTCTCTGTAGTTTAATTGAAGGGAGTTGAGCTGGTCTGTTTCTGTAACTTTTTCCAGCAGATGCTTGGGGTGTTGCTAGCCTCTTTAGGGGTGGTTGGTGGCCCTGTTATGTAGAAGTTGTCAATGGAGTGGTCCATCCATGTGAGTGGAGTGATGTGGCTGACTTTAACCTTGTTGCTGGTGGAGTAGATAGGGTCCAGAGTGTGACTGGCGATGTGGGTAGGACCTTGTGCGAGCTGGGTGAGGCCAATGTTCTGTAGACTTTTGAGCAAGATCGTGAAGTTGGAGTCCGTGGTGCCGCTGACATAAAACTTGAGATCGTCTAGGAGTATGAAGCCTTTGGTGCCGATGGCAAAGGGTGTGGTGAGGTCGATGAGAAGGTTGTTGAAGTGGGTGTGAGGTCCTGGGTGCCGGCAGGGGAGGCTGAGTGGAGGCAGACTTTGATAGTGGTTTTACTGTCTAAAGCTTGAAGTGCATGTGTTTCATAAAAGTGGCATCTGGGTCACTGTGAGAGGTACACTTGATGGTGTCTCTATGGATCATGGTGAGTCCTCCTCTTGGTTTATGTTGTCAGCCTTGGTGCGAGATTTTGCATCCAGTATGGATGGCTGCAGCAATGTCCGGCTCTGTAGTGGGCTTGAGCCAGATTTTACTGAAGAAAAGGAGATCCAGTGCTTTGGAGTCGATGAGGTCCCAAACCTTGGTGGAGTGCTTGCCGACTGAGCGTGTTAAGGAGTGTTAGAAATGTGGTCTTTGGTTGGCAGTCAGGTTACCCCCTGTCCAAGCAAGGACACCAACTTTAGTCAGGGTAAAGGAGAGTCACCCTCAGTTAACCCCAGCTCACTCCCTTGGTAGCTAGGCACAAGCAAGTAGGCTTAACTTCAGAAGCAATGTGTAAACTATTTGTACCAACACACACAGTAATACAGTGACAACACTACAAAATGGATACCACACTAGTTTAGAAAAATAGGTAATATTTATCAAAATCAAACAAGACAAAAACGACAAAAATACACAAGCCAAGATATGAATTTTGAAAAGAATAAGAGTCTTAGGGCCAGATGTAGCAAAACGCCAATATGCGACTTGCAAATTGCGAGTCCCTGCGACTCGCAATTTGCAACTCGCAAATTGGTATGCAGAACGGTGTCTCAGACACCGTCTGCGAGTCGCTATGGGGTCGCAATGACCAACCTCATTAATATTAATGAGGTGGGTCGCAAATTGCGGCCCCATAGCGAGTCTAGGCACTCTCAAACATGGAGGCCTGCTGTAGTCAGCAGACCTCCATGTTCGTGACTGCTTTTAAATAAAGCAGTTTTTTTTTTTTTAAGTGTAGCCCGTTTTCCTTAAAGGAAAACGAGCTACACAAAAAAAAAAAACTAAACCTTTAGTTTCGTATTTTTTAAGGGCAGGGAGTGGTCCCTTGGACCACTCCGTGCCCTGAAAAAATCATTGTGGGTCCATTCACAAAGTTTCCAATTTGAGAGTGGGTTACCATCCACTTCAAGTGGATGGTAACTGCGAATCCATTTGCGACCGCATATGCGGTCGCAAATGGAATTGCATTCCACTCCGAATCGCAAATAGGAAGGGAACACCCCTTCCTATTTGCGATTCTGAAATGCATATTGCGAGTCGGTCCCGACTCGCAATATGCATCTCTGAATAGCAAAGAGGCTTTTGCGCCTCGCAAACGGCGATTTTTGCCGTTTGCGAGGCGCAAACCCTTTGCTACATCTGGCCCAATATCCTTAGAGAATGCTGTTGTTACACAAAGTACCTGGTTATCGTAAAAAATGAAGCAGCACGGGCAAGTGTGCATCAAAAAAGGCCAGTCATGCGTCGATTTCTCACTCACAAGCGAGACCTTGCTTCGATCCTTCTCCGGTTGGGTCGGTGTACATTGTTTCTTCTCTCCTGCAAGAGAGCGATGCGTCGATTCCCAGACAGACACCTCGGGTCCAGGCGGGCTTTGCGTTGATTTTTTCCACCCAGCGATGTTGCGTTGAAATCCAGTCACACTGTGTCAGGAAACCGCGCTGCGTGGGGCTTGCATTCTTATCAGCAGCTGCTGGCGGTGTTGTGCGTTGATTCTCCAGCCACGATGCATCGTCTCCCGGCCACGATGCAGGTGGAGCATCGATTTGAGCCGCAAGGCTGGTTGCGCGTCGTTTATCAGCCGCGTTACGGATGGTGTGTCGAAAGTTTTCCCAGCACGGCTGTCTGTGTGTGGATTTATGTCCTTTTCCACCAGCTTTACCTTTCAAGGTCCCAGAGACAGGTTAGGGCACCACTTGGCAGGGCAGGAGTCTCAGCAGAGAGTCCAGGTGCTGGCAGAGAGAAGTCTTTGATGTCCTTGAGACTTCAACAACAGGAGGCCGGCTCAGTTCAAGCCCTTGGAGATTCTTCACCAGTGGGAAGTCACACAAAAGTCAAACTTTGTCCTCTTTCAGGCAGAAGCAGCTACTTCTGGCCAACCCATTAAAGCACAGTCACAGGCAAAGGGGCAGTACTCCTCCTCCAGCTCTTCAGCTCTTCTCCTTGGCAGAGGTTCCTCTTGGTTCCAGAAGTAATCTGATTTCCAGGGGTTTTGGGTCCAATACTTATACCCCTTTCTGCCTTTGAAGTAGGCCTACTTCAAAGATAAGTCTCTGTTGTTTACAAGATCATGCCTTGCCCAGGCCAGGCCCCAGACACACTCCAGGGGGTTGGAGCTGCATTGTGTGAGGGCAGGCACAGCCCATTCAGGTGTAAGTCACCAATTCTCCCTTTCCCTCCAGCCCAGATGGCTCCACAGGATATGCAGGCTACACCCCAGCTCCCTTTGTGTCACTGTCTAGAGGAGATTCACAAACAGCCCAACTGTCAAACTGACCCAGACAGGCAATCCACAAACAGGCAGAGTCACAGAATGGTTTAAGCAAGAAAATGCCTACTTTCTAAAAGTGGCATTTTCAAACTAACAATCTAAAAACAACTTCACTAAAATATGTTTTTTCAAATTGTCTGTTCAGAGACCCTAAACTCCATATTTCTATCTGCTCCCAAAGGGAATCTAAACTTTAATAATATTTAAAGGCAGCTCCCATGTTAACCTATGAGTGAGATAGGCCTTGCAACAGTGAAAACTGAATTTAGCAGTATTTCACTGCTAGGACATGTACAACACAACAGTACATGTCCCACCTTGAACATACACTTCACCCTGCCCATGGGGCTACCTAGGGCCTACCTTAGGGGTGCCTTATATGTAGACAAAGAGAAGGTTTAAGCCTGGCAAGTGAGTGCACTTGCCAAGTCAAATTGACAGTTTAAAACTGTACATACAGACACTGCAGAGGCAGGTCTGAGCCATGGTTACAGGGCTACTAATGTGGATGGCACAACCAGTGCTACAGGCTCACTAGTAGCATTTGATATACAGGCCCTGGGTACCTCTAGGGCACTTTAATAGGGACTTAATAGTAAATCAAATATGGCAATCATGGATAAGCAAATTTACACAGATAATTTATACAGGGAACACTTACACTTGCACTGGTCAGCAGTGGCGAAGTGCCAAGGGCAAACAAAACAGCAAAAACAGAATCCAGCACACAGAAACAACCTGGGAAACAGAGGCAAAAAGGTCAGGGAGACCACATCAATGATGCCATGTCTAACACGGGTCCCCCCCAGCTGAAATTGGTGAGCAACTACCCAACCTCATGGGAGTTCTCATCACTAATGCAGAAGAATCTGGACAGACCATCAACATTGGAGTGTTCTGTGCTGGGTGGTGTTCCACTGTAAAGTCCATTCCCTGTAGGGAGATTGACCACCTCAACAATTTGGGATTCTCACCCCTTATATGCATCAACCATCTGAGGAGCCTGTAGTCTCTCTGAACCCAGAAGTGACTCTCAAACAAGTAGGGTCTTAGTTTCTTCAATGCCCAGACCACAGCAAAAGCTTCACGCTCAATTGCACTCCACCTACATTCCCTGGGAAGTAACCTCCTGCTAATGCAGGTTACAGGTTGATCTAGGCCCT
Organism: Pleurodeles waltl; assembly: GCF_031143425.1. Taxonomy (NCBI): domain Eukaryota; kingdom Metazoa; phylum Chordata; class Amphibia; order Caudata; family Salamandridae; genus Pleurodeles; species Pleurodeles waltl. Next base: position 476,898,453 of record NC_090449.1, on the reverse strand, counting down.
CTTCATTAAGCTGCGAGAGTACTGCTCCAATACCATGCTCTGAGGCGTCTGTTTGCACAACAAATTGCTTGGAATAGTCAAGTGCCTTCAGCACAAGTTCCGTGCACATGGCTGCCTTCAGGGCATCAAATGCTGTCTGACAAGACTCAGTCCAGATCACATTTCTTGGCTGCTTTTTGGAAGTCAACTCAGTCAAGGGAGCAACAATAGTGCCATACCACTTGACAAACCTCCTATAGTATCTAGTGAGATCTAAAAAGGCTCTCACTTCAGTCTGGGTATTGGGAGGCTTGCAAGCCAGAATGGTATCAATTTGTGGTTGTAGGGGTGCTACCTGGCCACTCCCCACCTGGTGTCCCAAGTACACCACAGAACCCTGCCCTATTTGGCACTTACTTGCCTTAATAGTGAGGCCTGCCTTTTGCAGGGCCTCCAACACTTTACAGAGTTGCTGTAAGTGCTCCTCCCAAGTCAAGATGGATACAGCAATGTTATCCAGGTAGGCTGCACTGAAATCATCCAGCCCAGCCAACACCTGATTGACCAACCTCTGAAAGGTGGCAGGGGCTTTCCTCATCCCAAAGGGCATCACTCTAAACTGGTAGTGCCCATCTGGTGTGGAGAATGCAGGCCTCTCCTTAGCCCCCTAAGTTAGGGCAATCTGCTAATACCCAGAGGTAAGATCAAAGGTAGGTATTTTGCAGCCCCTCATCAGCTTGGGGGATGGGGTGAGCGTCAGTCTTAGTGACCGCATTGTGACCCCTGTAGTCCACACAGAACCGGAGTTCTGGAGTGGTACCAGGAGCAGCAGTTTTTGGGACCAAGACCCCAGGGTTGGCCCAAGGGCTACTGGAAAACTCAATAACCCCTAATTCTAACATCTTAGAAACTTCATCTTTGATGTTCGCCCTAACCTTGTCAGTCACTCTGGAAACTTTATGTTTAACAGGAGGACTATCCCTAGTGTTCACATCATGTGTACACAAGTGTGTGATCCCCGGGATCAAGGAGAACAGGAAGGCAAACTGACCCAACACCTGGCGACAGTCCCTCTGTTGTCCTGGGGTCAGGGAGGAGGAGCGGTTCACACCCACCACAGATCCATCCTTCTCCTTAGCAAGCAGGAGATCAGAAGGAGGCTCACTCTCTTCCTCCACCCAATCAGCTGTTGCTAGGAGCATTGTTAACTCAGTTCGCTCAAAGTGTGGCGTGAGGCGGTTCACATGCAGGACCCTCAAGGGGTTCCTGGGATTCCACTAGTCCACCAGGTAGGTGACTTCACTCTAGCACTCCTCCACCTCAAATGGCCCAATCCACTTGTCCTGGAGTGCCCTACGCTCCACTGGCACCATCACTCACACTTTCTGGCCAGGCTGAAACTCGATCAGCCTGGCATTCAGGTCATACCAGCGTTTCATATCCTCCTGGCTTGCCCTAGGTTCTCTTATGCGAAACCCCTGAAGTGGGCAGTCTGGTTTCTAAGAGTCAGCATGTAACTGAATACATCCTGGGGGGGGTTTACTGGGGGCTTTCTCCAAAGCCTCCTTTACCAGACTCAAAGGTCCCCTGACAGGGGGGCCATACAAAAGCTCAAAAGGACCAAATCCAAACCCTTTTTGAGGCACCTCTCAGTAGGCGAACAGAAGGCAGAGCAAAAGGACCTACCACTTATGCCTCAAAGGCTCTGACAGGCCCATAATCATGCCCTTCAAGGTGCGGTTGAACCTCTCAACCAGACCATTGCTTTGGGGCTGGTAGGAAGTGGCAAACTTATACGTTAACCCACACTCCCTCCACAGAGACTTCATATATCTTGATATGAAGTTGGTACCCCTATCAGATACCTCTTCCCTGGGGAACCCCATGCGAGTAAAAAGACCCATCAATGCACGTCCCACCACAGGGGCAATTATTGAGCTGAAAGGAATAGCTTCTGGGTACCGGGTGGCATGGTCCACCAAGACCAGGATAAACCTGTTGCCCATGGCTGTCTTGGGATCCAGAGGCCCCATAATGTCAATACCAACCATTTCAAAGGGGGTACTAACTACAGGAAAAGGTGGGCAGAGAGCCTTGCACTTCCCCCCACTCTTGCCACTTGCCTGACAAGTTTGGCAAGACATACAGTGAGCTTGCGAGTGCCTGCGCATTTGGGGCCAGTAAAAGTGGGTGACAAGCCACTCAAAGTTCTTGTCCTGCCCCAAATAACCAGCTAAAGGCACATCATGAGCCAGACCGAGCAGGAAGGCTCTGAAGCACTGGGGTACCACCAGCTGACCAAGGCACAGGAACCTTAGGATCCCTATGTAGAAGGCTATCCTCCCAGTAAATCAAATGTGATCCAGGCTCCCTGCCAGATGCCTGGTCTGCAGCCTGCTGCCGCAGCCCTCCAGAGTAGGGCATACTTTCTGTGCCTCACAGAATGCCTCCCTGGTGAGCCCCCCTTCCTGCTGCCACTATGACAGCTCATCCCCCACCCAGGTCAGCCACCTGTTCCCCTGTAGGCTTCAGGGCCTCCACCTCAGGTTCAGCCTCCTCCTGGACTGTGCGAACTGTTGGAACCGGTTTCCTTCACCCCCTGCCCTTCCTCCTTCTGGCAGACACCTGGGCCACTCTTTCAGGCTCACAGGGTGCCATGGACCAGGTAGACACACCCACCCACCCACCCAGGCAGACCCAATATCTCCAAGTTTGACCTGCGTTCCACCTCATTCCAAGGGAATCCTCCAGGTCATTGCCAAGCAAACAATCCACAGGCATGGTTGGACTCACACCTACTTTCAAGGAACATGAAACCCCCCCATTCAAAGGGAACCTTTGCCACTCTGCACAGGTGCTCTGAGTTGTCCACTGCAACTACTTAGTGAAGTACACAGCGACCTATCTGCTCTTCAGACACCAGGTGACTCCTCACTGTAGTCACACTGGCTCCTGTGTCTCTCAGAGCCTCCACCCTCTGTCCATTGATGGTCACCCACTGCCTGTACTTTTTAATGTTTCAGTCACTAGGGTTCTCTGGACCATCTCACTGTCCCCTAGTGAAACAAGGGTCATCTCAGCTGGCTCCCACCCACCTGGAACCAACTCCTTCCTAAGCGCTACACTGGCCAAAACCTGTGACTGAGCACCAGTGGGTGCCGGTGTCCACATGGAACATTTGGGGTTCCACCTGATGTGACCCTCCTGATCACATGCAAAGCACTTGCAGGGACCCTTCTCAGCAGGTTTCCCTGTAGAGACCCATGGTTTCATTTCTGCTTGGGTTTGGGATTCCTTACCCTTGGAACTAGGTTGGGGCCCCTTAGAGAACTCCCCCTGTTTACCCTTCCCCCCACTTATTCTGATGGGGACCCTGCCCACCCCTGGCAAGGTCTCCCCCAAACCTCTTTTGGACCCTGGTGTTCTCCCAACAGTCCGCTTCCTGTGCAAGCTTCCTGGGGTCAGTCAGCTTGCTGTCAATCTGGTGCTGACGCAGCTCTGGAAAACTAGGACTATACAAATGCTCCCAAGCAATCAAATTGTACAGCCCCTCAAAGGTTGTTACCTTACTGCCCTTCACCCAACCATCCAGTGACCTGCAAAAGGAGTCAACACATAGCCAAGTTTGGGATTCTTTCTTTTTGTAGGACCTAAACTTGTCCTTATACTGCTCAGGGGTCAGACCATACCTTGTGAGTAGGGGGTCCTCCATGATAGTGTAGGTGAGCCCCTGGGGATCCCCTAAGGATGTCAGGGTCTCCCTCCCCTCTACCTCAAAGTGCTTCCACAGACCCACCCCCAATGTGTTTCGGGGACCAAGTTTATGTGGAGAGCAGACTCATAACCCTTAAACCACAAATACATTCCACCCTCCCTTATGTAATCCTTCATCAGATCTTTAGGAATGTGTACCCACCTCTCTGGCTGCACTGAGGTACTACTGCCACCATCTCTACTAGACTGGCTCCTTTGATCCAGCTCCCTCAAGCTAAGCTCATGAGCTAGAAGTATCTTCTTCTCCTCAATGGCCATCCTTCTCTCTTCCCTCTCCCTCTACATTTTGAACCTGAGCTTCTCTAGCTCCAGTTGGTATTCCCTCACTGCCTGTCTGACCTGCAACTCTTCAGGAGTAAGGCCCTCGGTGGACACACTGCTATCTGCCCTGGAGGCCCTCCCCCGAGGCAGAACAGGTACATCTACTATTACATCCTCAACATTTTGCACCTCCTTACCCCATCCTCTGTGTGCCCCTCAGCCTCCTTGGCTGTCACCCAGGCCCTCAGTGCCTTATGCAGCTCCTCCTTCCTGGTGGAGCCCTTAATGGGACAGGCAAGATCCTTACAAAACTGCTTCAGCTGAGCCACTGTGTAACTCTCCAGTTTCCCAATCAGTATTTCCAAAAAATCAAGAGGTCACCAAAAATATGGAAGCAGGAAAAAAGTCCAAAAAGAGAAAAAGCAAAATCACAAAGACAATAGTATGTGGTCTGCACTGAGAACAGTAGTGTATACTTAATCACTGTATGTCAAGTACAAATACAAGTCCAATCCAAACCGCTGATCACCAATGTAAGAAATTAGGTCTTTGGCTGGCAGTCAGGTTACCCCCTGTCCAAGCAAGGACCCTCACTCTAGTCAGTGTAAAGGAGAATCACCCTCAGTTAACCCATGCCCACCCCCTTGGTAGCTTGCCACGAGCAGGCAGGCTTAACTTCAGAAGCCATGTGTAAAGTATTTGTACCAACACACACAGTAATACAGTGACAACACTACAAAATTGACACCACACCAGTTTGGAAAAATAGGTAATATTTATTAAATCAAACAGGACCAAAAAGACAAAAATCCAACATAACACAAGTCGAGATATGAATTTTAAAAAAAATAAGAGTCTTAATTGTTAGAAAACAGTGAGAATACCGTTGTTACACAAAGTACCTGGTTAGCTTAAAAAATAAAGCCGCACGGGCGAGTGTGTGTTGAGAAAAAACAGCAATGCGTCGATTTCTCATTCACAAGCGTGAACGTGCGTTGTTCCTTTTCCAGTCGGGTCTGCGTGCGTCATTTCTTCTCTTCCGCAAGAGAGCGATGCGTCAACTCCTAAACGGGCACCTCAGGCCCGGGCATGCTTTGCATTGATTTTTCACACCCAGCGATGTTGTGTTGAAATCCGGTCGCATGGTGTCAGGAAACAATGCTGCGTGGGGCTTTCATTGTTATCAGCACCTGCTAGCGGGTGTTGTGTGTCGTTTCTCCAGCCACGATGCGTCAATCCTCCAGCCACAATGCAGGCGGAGCATTGATTTTAGCCGTGAGGCTGGTGGCGCGTTGTTTATCAGCCACGTTGCAGATGGTGTGTCTAAAGTTTTCCCCACACGATGGTCTGTTCGTGGATTTCTGTCCTTTTCCACCAGCTTCACCTTTCGACGGCCCAGAGTCAGGTTAGGGCACCACTTAGCAGGGCAGTAGTCTCCGCAGAGAGTCCAGGTGCTGGCAGAGAGAAGTCTTTGATGTCCCTGAGACTTCAACAACAGGAGGCAGGCTCAGTTCAAGCCCTTGGAGATTCTTCACCAGCGGGAAGTCACACAAAAGTCAGTCTTTGTCCTCTTTCAGGCAGAAGCAGCTACTGCAGGCCAACCCAGTAGGCACAGTCACAGGCAGAGGGGCAGTACTCCTCCTCCAGCTCTTCAGCTGTTCTCCTAGGCAGAGGTTCCTCTTGGTTCCAGAAGTAATCTGATTTTCAGAGGTGTTGGTTCCAATACTTCTACACCTTTCTGCCTTTGAAGTAGGCCTACTTCAAAGAGAAGTCTCTGTTGTTTACAAAATCCTGCCTTGCCCAGGCCAGACCCCAGACACACACCAGGGTGTTAGAGACTGCATTGTGTGAAGGCAGGCACTGCCCATTCAGGTGTAAGTGACCACTCCTCCCCTCCAGCCCAGATGGCTCATCAGGCTATGTAGTCTACACCCCAGCTACCTTTGTGTCACTGTTTAGAGGATATTCACAAACAGCCCAACTGTCAAACTGAGCCAGACAGGCAATCCACAAACAGACAGAGTCACAGAATGGTTTAAGCAAGTAAATGCCTACTTTCGAAAAGTGGCATTTTCAAACTAACAATCTAAAACCCAACTTCACTAAAAGATGTATTCTCAAATTGTGAGTTCAGACACTCTAAACTCCAAATTTCTATCTGCTCCCAAAGGGAATCTGTGCTTTAATAATATTTAAAGGCAGCTCCCATATTAACCTATGAGAGAGATAGGCCTTGCAACAGTGAAAACTGAATTTAGCAGTATTTCACTGTTAGGACATGTAAAACACATCAGTGCATGCCCCACCTTTAACATACACTGCACCCTGCCCATGGGGCTACCTAGGGCCTACCTTAGGGGTGCCTTACATGTAGAAAAGGAAAGATGTAGGCCTGGCAAGTGGGTCGAATTGGCAGTTTAAAACTGCACACACAGACACTGCATTGGCAGGTCTGAGCCATGATTACAGGGCTACTAGTGTGGATGGCATGGCCAGTGCTGCAGGTCCACTAGTAGCATTTGGTATACAGGCCCTGGGCACCCCTAGGACACTTTACTAGGGACTTACTAGTAAATCAAATATGCCAATCATGGAAAAGCCAATTTACACATATAAGTTTTACATGGAACACTTACACTTTAGCACTGGTCAGCAGTGGTAAAGTATCCAGAGCAAACAAAACATCAAAAACAGAGTCCAGCACACAGAAACAACCTGAGAAGCAGAGGCCAAAAGTTAGGGGAGACCACACCAATGATGCCAAGTCTAACAAGGAGCATGGGGGCGTGGCCAAGATGGCGGCGTGAGTGGACGTGTTCGTCCGAGCTCCGCCGCCCTGGCCCCAGAACACTGACGCGCGGCCCAGCAGGGGGTTGGCCCAAGACCCCCAGGGACGGTGAGCGATGCCACGGACCTGACGGTGCCCAGTGGAGACCTGGGAACAGGCGGTACCGCGAAGCCCGGACGAGGAGCGGCCGGCCTCGGCCTGCGCCCGAGGCTGCCGAGTGCTCCTTGCAGCGGACCGAGCCGCATGGCGGGCCCTGATCCGGCTGCTCCCTTGGAGGTGGAGCCGCGGAGGTGGAGGCCCAGGAGGGCGGCGCTGGGCCCAGGATGTGGTGAGGGCAGCGCCGGGGCCTGAGGAGCTAAGAGTCGTGGGAGCCTCGTGAGATGGAGGCGCCCTGCATGCTGGGCTTTTCCTGAGGGTCGGGTGGAGGCGCCCCCCCCAGCTGGACTTTCCTTGATCGACGTGAGGCCTGGAGGTGGCGGCAGCGATACAAGGGTGCATTGGGTCGCTCTGATTTTGAAGTAAGAAGACGCAGGGCTGAGGGGCAGGACTGGGCCCCTAGGTGATGGTTCTGGCGACAGTAGGGCGACGATTGGCAAGAGGAAGCACAAGAGCGCAAGGCCAGTTGCGGTCCTGGGCACAAGGGGCTTCTGGTGGTCAGGTCCCAGAGGGATCCTGAGAAGGGCCCCAGGAGGGCAGCCTGTAAGATTGTGATAACACGCACATGCCATGGCGGTGTCCAAATCTAAGCGGGAGCGATCAGTTAGAGAAATGTTGACCGGGGCCCGCCTGGCACCGGGTGGTGCGGTTGAGGAACCACCGGCGACGAAGTCCCCAGAGATGCGGGCAGAGACGGAGCTGGACGAGAGCTCCCCGGTCACAAAGGGCTTCCTAACTTCCTTGTTTGAATCGCTCTGGAGTGATATCCAGGATCTTCGTAGGGACATTTTTCAAGAGGTGAGAGAGCTGCGAGGTGAGGTTACGTCCCTGGGGGAGCGAGTAGCACAGATGGAGGACGGCGAGATCTCTTGTGGCGAGGAAGTGGCGGGCCTGCAGCAGGAGGTCGTCCGCATCCGGAAGCAGCAGGACCTCCTCCAGATAGCGGTGGAGGATTTAGAAAATCGCTCGAGGAGACATAATATCCGTATCAGAGGGGTCCCGATGGAGGCTGAGTAGGAGGACATTGGAGACTACGTGGTGGGCCTGTTTCGCTCATTACTTGGCCTGGATGAGACCCAGGAGATTACCTTGGACAGAGTTCATCGAGTGGGCCGTGTCGGTGGGGCTGGAGACCGACCACCGGACATTTTAGCCTGTGTCCACAACTATGGGCTTAAAGAGAGTATCTTGCAGCGGGCCCGCAACCTTCAGCAGGTACATTTCAGAGGTCATGAGCTACAATTATTCCAGGACCTCTCTGTACGGACCTTGCAGAGGCGGAGAGAATTTAAGCCCATTACGGAGCACCTGCGAGTGCATGAAGTGTCTTACTCCTGGGGCCATCCGTTCTGCCTTGTCTTCCGGTGGGAGGATCAGCTTCGCCAGGTGAGGTCCATATCGGAGGCCAGTCGGATCTTGGGCCTGGAGGATCCCAGGCAGGATTAGAGCAAAAAGGTGGGCTTGGCTGGCGGGGATCGCCCACGTTGGCGGCGGAAGGAGAAAAGGAGGAAACTACAATGCCCTACGGCTTCGGAGCTGAGGTTGGAGCGGGAATCTGTCTTGAGCAGCGTGGCCACTGGAACTAATGCCTAGGGGAGCGGTGGCCAAGGAGAGATGGACTGCTGATGGTCGCACTATTTTCGGCCCGGTGGCCGCTGAAGAGGGGCCGGGGCCGCGGGGGCGATGGACCTGGTTCGATGAACTTGAGTGGTTCTACAGCCCTGTGGAGACTTTACCTCGTGGAGATGGATGTGCGAGGACTTTTTGGTTGTGAGCACCTGTTGTGCGTACTGGTTGTATGTTGGCGTGTTTCCCTGCGATGCTGGCTTTTGTGTGGAGGTGTGTTCTGGCCCCGGTGTTTGCAGTGCTTGATGGTCCAGTCTGGGGTGTGGTTCTCCCGTGTAGTTTCTCCCTTCTTAACCGCCTTATTCATCTTGAGGTATGACTATTAAATTCATAAGCTTGAATGTCCGGGGGCTTAATAGTCCAACTAAGAGGTTAGCCATCCTTTCGGCCCTAGAGAGGTCGGGAGTCATATCTGCCTCTTGCAGGAGGCACACCTTGTGCAGAAGGACATCTACTGCATGCGTTCTAAGTGGTTCCCTAGGCAATTCTGGTCTTCAGCTTCCTCGAAGCATGTAAGGGTTGCGATATTATTAGTGCGCTCATTCCCCGGGGAAGTGGTGGCAAAATTGCATGAGGTGCAAGGCAGGCTTTTGGCCATAAGGATGAGGTTGGGGGCCTTTTCTTTTACTATTGCTTCCCTATATGCTCCTAATACCCAGCAGGAAGTCTTCCTGAAGCAGGCTCTGACCCCGCTGCTGCACTCGCCGGATGGTGCCATTTTGGTGGGGGGCGATTTTAACCTGGTGATGGATGGTGATCTGGACCGTTCCGGTCACCGCCATGGGCAGACCGGGTACTTGACAGCGGCTGGCCGCCAGTGGCTGGTTGAGTGTGGCTTGGAGGATGTGTGGAGAAGGGCACGCTTAGGGATTATTCCTTTTACTCAGCAGCGACCAAGACATATGCTCGGCTTGACCTCTTCTTGGCTTCGCAAGAGTTCCTTTCCTGAGTTAGGGAGTCGGCGATTGACCCTCGGGCCCTATCGGACCATGCCCTGGTCACTGTAGAAGTTGCTATGACCATGGAGCGGGTGGGGGCGTCGGGGTGGCGATTCAGGGACTCGATGATTCAGAATGTCGCAACAGTGGAGTCGATCCGACGTGCAATAGCGGACTACCTTAGTTTTAATGACGATGGGAGCACCTGCTTGGCGACGCTGTGGGAGGCACTGAAGGCAGTGGTGAGAGGTGAGGTGATGTTGTTGTCTGCTAGGGATAATAAAGCAAGGAGATTGATGAGGGAGGAGCTGGAACAGAGGGTGGCAGTACTGGAACACTCCCATAAACATACGGGTGCCCCTAGAGTCTGGCGGGAGCTGGAGAAGGTAAGGAAGCAGCTGAAACGGCTAGATTGGGACAGGGCAGAGTATGCAGTGGCACGTCTTAAGCACAAGTATTATATTGGGAGTAATAGATGTGGGAAGGTTTTGGCACACCGGTTACAAACGCAACGCGCATCATTGACGATAAAGCTGGTCCGTTCTCCCTCGGGAGCGGAAGCACGAACGAGCGACTGAATTGCGGAGGCGTTCACAGAGTTTTATCGGGGATTGTATGAGGCTGATGATCAGGGTAATGTGGTTCCTGATGCATTTCTAGAGGGTATAGCAATCACTCCCCTAGGCGAGAGGGAGGCTACTAAACTAGATCAACCTGTAAGGCCGGAAGAGGTTATATCAGCAATCTCGCGTTTGCAGGTGGGGAAGTCCCCTGGTCCGGATGGTTTCACGGCTCTTTTTTCTAAGACCTTTTTTGTGTGGAACTTGTACCGATACTAGTGCGGCTTTTCAACTCCTTCCGAGCGATGGGAGTTCTAACAGCCAGTATGTTGGATGCCACTATTGTGGTTATTCCTAAGCCGGGGAAAGACCCCGAGGATTGCGCCTCCTATAGGCCGATCTCGCTCTTGAATATTGATGCCAAATTATTTACAGGAATACTTGCTCATCGCCTTAATTACTACATGCCGGGCCTTGTGGATCCTGACCAAGCGGGTTTTATACCGCACAGACAGTGTAGCGATAATACAAAGCGATTGCTTCATCTGCTGGACAAAACGGATCGTTCACGCAGGGAGGCGCTTTTCCTTTCTATTGACGCCGAAAAGGCGTTCGATAGAGTCCATTGGCCATATCTGTTCAGGGTGCTTGAACGCTTTGGGTTTGGCCAGGGCTTTATGGCATGGATCCGCTGTATCTACCAGGCGCCTTGGGCTGCGGACTGGGTCAATGGGACGCTATCATTGCTGTTCTCAATCCAACGAGGGACTCGGCAGGGGTGTCCGCTCTCACCTCTATTGTTTGCGCTCTATATGGAGCCCCTAGCGCAGCGGCTGCGTGATAGTCCTCAGATCACTGGTGTGAAATTCGGGGGCAATGAACATCTCATTTCCCTGTATGCGGACGACGTGATTCTTACCTTGGCGGAGCCCGCGACTTCGCTGCCTGCGCTAATGGGGATACTTGATGAATTTGACCGGGTCTCGGGATTCCGGATGAATATGCAGAAGTCACAGGCCCTGAGTCGATTTATTAGCGCTGAGCATGAAAGTGACCTGAGGGCCCGATTCCATTTTATATGGTCGTCCTCGCGACTTCCTTATTTGGGGATTGATTTGGCACCTTCCGTTGTTAGAACGGCGACTCTGAACTACACGAAATTGGTTCGGGAGGTGCAGCGAGGTCTGGAGACCTGGGGGAGACTTAAGCTGTCTTGGTTGGGAAGGGTGGCGGCGGTGAAGATGACTATCCTACCACGTGTTCTATATGTGTTCCAGGCGCTTCCCTTGACGCCTCCGCCCGGACGATTGCAACCCTTCAAACAGCGGTTTTGAGATTCATTTGGGAGGGTAGAGTGACGCGTCTTACACGTCGGGTTCTGTACCGCCCCAAGGGGATGGGGGGATTGGCGGTTCCCTGCCTCTTACGATATTTTCAGGCAGCGCAGTTGCGTTTGTTACTAGAGTGGAGTCGCCCGTCTACTGAGAAACATTGGTGCTTCATGGACCAAGCGGTGGCGGGCTCCCATATATGGAAGGAGCCCTGGCTCCGACTCCGGCACAGGGCGAGTGGTCTTTATTCATCCCCGATTACCGAAGTAACGTTGCGTGTATGGGACATGGTGGCTGGTCGATTGGGACTGACGACGTTCCCATCCCCAATGACCCCTCTGGGTGCGAATCCTGACTTTGGACCGGGCTTACAAGTGGAAGCGTTGCGCCGATGGTATGAAGGGGGCTGTAAAAGGGTGGGGTGTCTTTTTGATGAGCAGGGGGTGATCTCCTTTGACCAGATGAGGGAGACATATGGCTCAACAGAGGCAGACAGGATGATGTACTATTAAATACGGCATTGGGCCCTGTTGCCAGCTAATAGAGCATTAATTGAGAGGCCGCTAACGCCGTTTGAAAAATGGCTCCTAGTGAAGAAGGATGATAAACGGGTGATCTCTGAGCTTTATGGAATATTGCAGGGGGAGGGTCGTCCGCCTAAATCTAAAGGTCAGTTGCGATGGTAGAGGGAACTGGAAAGGGAACTGTCTGACGAAGATTGGGATAGCATCTTTTATAGGACACACCACACGGCTTACAACGCTGCAGGCACAAAGACAGCATATAAGGTGGCCTCCTATTGGTACTTCACCCCAGCAAGGATTCACGCTTGGGATTCCACTAAGTCGAGCCTCTGTTGGAGGGGGTGTGGGGGTGGGGGGTACGCTTGTGCACTTACTCTGGCATTGCCCCAAACTTCATAGATACTGGGAGAGTGTTATAGACACTATTGATGCAGCGTTTGGAACTCAGATCCCCAGATTCCCATCGTATATCTTGTTGGGCCTGCCCAACCCACTCACCTTTCCCCTGAGATCATTGAAAGGGCGGCAGATGGCCCTGGCCCTCAATGCGGCGTTGCAGCTGATGCTAGCAATGTGGGGTACTGATAGGATTCCGACATTTACATCATGGCTTCATAAGCTGTGGTTCATTCTCGCTATGGAGAAGCTTACTCTGACCTCACAGCAGCAGGGCGGTGATTTCAGGGACCTGTGGCAACCATTCTTGCAGATCTTATCCACTGAGTTCACGGAGTTGACATGCCCGGCTTACTTGAGAGTGCTGGGTTTGACCTGAGCTTTTCGGAGTGTGTTTGCGGGAGGGATTCCTGGGAGAACCGAGACCATGCAGGGGTAGGGCGGGGGATTCGAGTGATTGCTGTATGGCAGGCCATTTCAGGGAAACAATGTTGGTGTTTTACTAATCATTTCTATGTTGTATATTACCATGCATGGAGATTGCTTCACAATGCAGCACATGATGATGGGTGACCCCTAAGGGGTGGGAGTACATAGAGGAGGTGAGGAGGTGGCCTATTTGGACATGGTTGACCGGGTGTGGATTGCTATGGTCTACCCCCACACTTCCAGACTAGTATCGCTGCATTGTGATTGTCTTATTGTGAAGTGTTTTACTTGACATGTTAATAACTTGAAAATAATAAACAGATTTGATCCATAACAAATAGCATGCATGTGAGAAGGTATTTCTGTGCAGGGTGCATGTTTAGTGCTGTGGGCCCAGTGTGGACTGAGGTACAGCTTGGCAGCAGCGTTTGTGGTGGTACACAGGGTTGAGCAGATGGAGTTTGTCAGTGGTGTAGCTATGGGAGGTGTTTGGACCAGGCTCACTGGTGCTGGGAGTGGCCAGGCAAGGACGGGCGTCAATGGGCCTGCAAATGGCACATCCGCTAGGTGCCTCTGCTGCTCAGTCCAATAATTAGGGCCTTGTAGAATAGGAGGAACATAGGGGGTAGGCTCAGCAAGAGCAGGAAAGTCCAGCAGGGAGAGCGGTAAAGTCAGGCTGGAGCGGTAAGGTGGAAAAATGCGATTGGTTGAGCAAGTTGGAGGCAAAAACTGTCAAGAGACCAAGATGAAAAACAGAGTAGTTAGAAGGGCAAAGGACACAAAAATTGGCAAACTGACAGGAACAAAGGGTGCAAAAAGGAGCAGTTAAACAGAGTCAGGGGTAGACAGAATAGATGGCATAGTAAGAAAAAGTAGTTACCAAGTCAGGGGAAGAACAAGAAGCTAACAGGAAAACGTCAGGAGACAGACACCAACACGAGTCAGAAGGGCAAGGCGAAGCCATGGTCGCACTGAAGCAGATGAGAGATGGCTGGGCACCTACTCCTGGTGTTCCGCCAATCTTCCGCATGAGGGAATATGTGCAGCTAGCAGTCATGATGGCTGTGCATACAATGCATGAGGGTGTACCTGGCGATATTCACCAATAAATACTGCACACTGTAGGAGCACGTGCATTGAAATGCCAGGCACTAGTAGATGAAACAGTGGGAACAGGTAGCTGCTGATGCCAGATAGAGGACAGTGCACAGTAGGAAAATATGTGCCTGGAGATGCAATACTCTGATAAATGTACAATACCTTATGTTTCCCTTGTTGGTTGCATATTTGATGTGGGTACAGATGTAGGTGAACATTTCTTGGGCTGATGTGCAATCTCGAGCATCGAACACCTGTAATTTGAGCACACAAAATTGTATAAATTTAGTGGTGAGCTCGAGAAACGCTTACCCACTAACTTGATTGCTAAACAACACGGCTACAAGCTCGCACTACTATTTATTACCACACTTTTGAGAGTATCCATTACCGTTAACTATCCATTAAAGCATGCACACACTTGTGAGGCCATCTCATTTAAAAAAATATTTATTTTATTTTGTTTTTCTAATCCAAACAGTTAAAAAACAATGATCTTCCTATTGAAAATTTTACTAGAGGCTTAAAAAGAAGAAAATCAATTTGGAGCAAATACATAACGAATATATACAATCAGTATTCCACATCCAAGTCTTCCAAATCTAAAACAATCAGCAAATTAGAATATATCGCTCTTATGATTAATTTAAAACTTTAAAAAACTTCCTCTCCTTCTCCATATTCCTTGTGTACAAATGTTCTTCATTATAAACATTGTTTCGCTTCTCAATTCTAGACCGAATTTCTGGCAGAACGGGCGATCGCCAACAGACAGAAAGTTCTAGAGTCATTGTAATGGACCACCAGATAGGAGCGGACCTTATACGGATTACCAAATGTTCTGAGCACTCAAGAACAATCAGATTCACTTGCGGAGTAAGACACAAGCTAAGTCTGCATACAGCTCAGAACACCCCCCACCCCAAAATGCACGGGGATCTGCGGCCATCTCATGATGGACTAAAACTTGGGACTGGTCATGAATACTCTCAATTGAGTACCTAACAACACGTGTAAACATTAACATCAAAAGCAACCAATGCACATCAAATGTGTTAGGATAGCCACAGTTTGAAGCTACAGTTGAGACCCTAGCGGGTGACTAGTCATGCTCTACAAATCTGCTGATTGATTGATTGAAGGGCTGGACTCAGACTCACAAAGTAATTTGTGAACCGCATTTACTCGGATAAATGACTTAATTTATGAAGGAGCGACCTCTGACCTGTTTTAGGTCCTGAGCTCGCCCCCCACGTCCGCAGCACCAACCTGCTGTCTCCTGCCTCTGACCCCCGCCCACGCTGCTGCTAGCGTGTTCGAGGCTTCACTTGACCCGTGTGCCGTTTTTCCGCCGTCCTGTAAGTGTTTTTCTATTTTCAGCGCCTTGCCTCTTGCGCTTCTGCCCCCGCCGTGCCTCTTCTGATTGTGCCACTTTTCGCCGCCCTGTAGTGCGTTTTTACTGTTTTTCAAGCGCCTCGCCTCCTGCGCTTCTGCCCCCGTTGTGCCCCTCTGATTGCTGTTTCCCCGATTGTATACTGTGCCATTAGTGTATTTCTCTGATTGTTCTCATATTGTGACTGTATTTTGCTCGACTTTTTGTGCCTTCGTGTTTTCACCCCTTGTGCGCTCCCCCTTGCTCTCCGCTCCCTGCCGCTGCCTCCCTGCGGCCCCGCCCCCCTCGTGCCCCCATTCGCCGCTCCCTCCCACCTCCCGCCTCCCAGCTGCTCCTCCCTCCCCCCTCCCTTCTTAATGGCTGGCGCTGCGCGTCGCGAGTGAGCGACCTCTGACCTGTTTTAGGTCCTGAGCTCGCCCCCCACGTCCGCAGCACCAACCTGCTGTCTCCTGCCTCTGACCCCCGCCCACGCTGCTGCTAGCGTGTTCGAGGCTTCACTTGACCCGTGTGCCGTTTTTCCGCCGTCCTGTAAGTGTTTTTCTATTTTCAGCGCCTTGCCTCTTGCGCTTCTGCCCCTGCCGTGCCCCTTCTGATTGTGCCACTTTTCGCCGCCCTGCAGTGCGTTTTTACTGTTTTCCAAGCGCCTCGCCTCCTGCGCTTCTGCCCCCGTTGTGCCCCTCTGATTGCTGTTTCCCCGATTGTATACTGTGCCATTAGTGTATTTCTCTGATTGTTCTCATGTTGTGACTGTATTTTGCTCGACTTTTTGTGCCTTCGTGTTTTTGCCCCTTGTGCGCTCCCCCTTGCTCTCCGCTCCCTGCCGCTGCCTCCCTGCGGCCCTGCCCCCCTCGCGCCCCCATTCGCCGCTCCCTCCCACCTCCCGCCTCCCAGCTGCTCCTCCCTCCCCCTCCCTTCTTAATGGCTGGCGCTGCGCGTCGCGAGTGAGCGACCTCTGACCTGTTTTAGGTCCTGAGCTTGCCCCCCACGTCCGCAGCACCAACCTGCTGTCTCCTGCCTCTGACCCCGGCCCACGCTGCTGCTAGCGTGTTCGAGGCTTCACTTGACCCGTGTGCCGTTTTTCCGCCGTCCTGTAAGTGTTTTTCTATTTTCAGCGCCTTGCCTCTTGCGCTTCTGCCCCCGCCGTGCCCCTTCTGATTGTGCCACTTTTCGCCGCCCTGTAGTGCGTTTTTACTGTTTTTCAAGCGCCTCGCCTCCTGCGCTTCTGCCCCCGTTGTGCCCCTCTGATTGCTGTTTCCCCGATTGTATACTGTGCCATTAGTGTATTTCTCTGATTGTTCTCATATTGCGACTGTATTTTGCTCGACTTTTTGTGCCTTCGTGTTTTCGCCCCTTGTGCTTTCCCCCTTGCTCTCCGCTCCCTGCCGCTGCCTCCCTGCGGCCCCGCCCCCCTCGCGCCCCCATTCGCCGCTCCCTCCCGCCTCCCAGCTGCTCCTCCCTCCCCTCTCCCTTCTTAATGGCTGGCGCTGCGCGTCGCGAGTGAGCGACCTCTGACCTGTTTTAGGTCCTGAGCTCGCCCCCCACGTCCGCAGCACCAACCTGCTGTCTCCTGCCTCTGACCCCCGCCCACGCTGCTGCTAGCGTGTTCGAGGCTTCACTTGACCCGTGTGCCGTTTTTCCGCCGTCCTGTAAGTGTTTTTCTATTTTCAGCGCCTTGCCTCTTGCGCTTCTGCACCCGCCGTGCCCCTTCTGATTGTGCCACTTTTCGCCGCCCTGTAGTGCGTTTTTACTGTTTTTCAAGCGCCTCGCCTCCTGCGCTTCTGCCCCCGTTGTGCCCCTCTGATTGCTGTTTCCCCGATTGTATACTGTGCCATTAGTGTATTTCTCTGATTGTTCTCATATTGTGACTGTATTTTGCTCGACTTTTTGTGCCTTCGTGTTTTCGCCCCTTGTGCGCTCCCCCTTGCTCTCCGCTCCCTGCCGCTGCCTCCCTGCGGCCCGCCCCCCTCGCGCCCCCATTCGCCGCTCCCTCCCACCTCCCGCCTCCCAGCTGCTCCTCCCTCCCCCCTCCCTTCTTAATGGCTGGCGCTGCGCGTCGCGAGTGAGCGACCTCTGACCTGTTTTAGGTCCTGAGCTCGCCCCCACGTCCGCAGCACCAACCTGCTGTCTCCTGCCTCTGACCCCCGCCCACGCTGCTGCTAGCGTGTTCGAGGCTTCACTTGACCCGTGTGCCGTTTTTCCGCCGTCCTGTAAGTGTTTTTCTATTTTCATCGCCTTGCCTCTTGCGCTTCTGCCCCCGCCGTGCCCCTTCTGATTGTGCCACTTTCCGCCGCCCTGTAGTGCGTTTTTACTGTTTTTCAAGCGCCTCGCCTCCTGCGCTTCTGCCCCCGTTGTGCCCCCCTGATTGCTGTTTCCCCGATTGTATACTGTGCCATTAGTGTATTTCTCTGATTGTTCTCATATTGTGACTGTATTTTGCTCGACTTTTTGTGCCTTCGTGTTTTCGCCCCTTGTGTGCTCCCCCTTGCTCTCCGCTCCCTGCCGCTGCCTCCCTGCGGCCCCGCCCCCCTCGCGCCCCCATTCGCCGCTCCCTCCCGCCTCCCGCCTCCCAGCTGCTCCTCCCTCCCCCCTCCCTTCTTAATGGCTGGCGCTGCGCGTCGCGAGTGAGCGACCTCTGACCTGTTTTAGGTCCTGAGCTCGCCCCCCACGTCCGCAGCACCAACCTGCTGTCTCCTGCCTCTGACCCCCGCCCACGCTGCTGCTAGCGTGTTCGAGGCTTCACTTGACCCGTGTGCCGTTTTTCCGCCGTCCTGTAAGTGTTTTTCTATTTTCAGCGCCTTGCCTCTTGCGCTTCTGCCCCCGCCGTGCCCCTTCTGATTGTGCCACTTTTCGCCGCCCTGTAGTGCGTTTTTACTGTTTTTCAAGCGCCTCGCCTCCTGCGCTTCTGCCCCCGTTGTGCCCCTCTGATTGCTGTTTCCCCGATTGTATACTGTGCCGTTAGTGTATTTCTCTGATTGTTCTCATATTGTGACTGTATTTTGCTCGACTTTTTGTGCCTTCGTGTTTTCGCCCCTTGTGCGCTCCCCCTTGCTCTCCGCTCCCTGCCGCTGCCTCCCTGCGGCCCCGCCCCCCTCGCGCCCCCATTCGCCGCTCCCTCCCGCCTCCCGCCTCCCAGCTGCTCCTCCCTCCCCCCTCCCCTCTTAATGGCTGGCGCTGCGCGTCCGCGCCGCTGGCGCGCCAGAGGCGCGCCAGAGGCAAGCCCGTCTGCGCCCGTCCGCGCCTGGACCGCGCCCAGCACCACCCCCACTGGTCCTCACGTCCCCCGCAACCCCTGCCTCCGATACTCGGCCCGCGAACTCCTCGCCCTCAACCCTGGCCCCTCCACAGAGTGCTTCCTGGCCACCCCGAAGCACACCAAAGGACCTTTTTCCTGCCGCACCTGCAACTTCTCCTGCAACAGAACAACGAAGCCAGCAACAACCAACACAAACCACCTGCACTGCATCCTCCTCAACACACGCTCCGCACGAAAACACGCCATCGAGCTCTGGGACTTGCTCGACACTACCGCCCCAGACGTGGCCTTCCTGACCGAAACCTGGTGGAACGACTCTTCGGCCCCTGACATCGCCATCGCCATACCTGACGGATACAAGATCACCAGAAGAGATCGCACCAACGGAATCGGCGGAGGGATAGCCATCGCCCACAAATCTACCCTCAAGATCCACACCCAATAGGACGACACCCTCAAGACAGCCGAACACCTCCACTTCCAGATTCACACGGACCCCAACACTACCCTCAGAGGAACCCTCATATACCGCCCTCCAGGACCCCTCAAGAGCCCCCTTCAGCGACACCGTCTCCGACCTCGCAAGCACCCACGCCCTCGCCTCTCCAGACTACATCCTCCTGGGAGATCTAAACTTCCACCTGGAAAACAACAACGACGCCAACACCACATCACTGACCACCAACCTCCTCAACCTCGGACTCCGTCAACTGGTCAACACCCCCACCCACATCGCCGGACACACGCTTGACCCACTCTTCACCTCAAGCAACCACATCTCTTTCAGCCACACCTCCGAACTCCACTGGACCGACCATCACTGCGTCCACTTCACCTTCAAGAAAAACACCGAACACCACCGCATCCCTCTACCGCCTAACCGCCGCTGGGGAAAAGTCACTGAAGACCAACTAACCAGCACACTCGCCAAATACCCACCACCCGAACCCACCGACCCGAGCACCGCCGCCATCAACCTCCATCAATGGATCCTCAACTGCGCCAACACCTTAGCCCCACTCAAGAAACCCACCGCCAACCAAGAAAAGAAAAAAACAGCCTGGTTCACAGACGAACTGACCACCTCCAAACGCACCTGCCAGAAACTCAAGAAGAAATGGATCCTCGAGCGCACACCCGACAACCTTGCTACCTTCAAGGACGCCAACCGTGAACACCACCAACAGATCCGACTCGCCAAGCGCGCCCACTTCACAGAACGCCTCAACAACAACGCCCACGACTGCAAAGAACTGTTCTGCATCGTGAAGGAACTCTCCAACCCTAACGCCAACGTCAACGACGTCCCTCCCTCCCAGAAACTCTGCGACGATCTCTCCACCAGAAAATCGCAGCCATCCACGACAGCTTCAACACCGCACCTCCGCCAGACCCCACCCCCGACGACTCCTCCCACGCCTGCCGCCTCACCACCTGGACCCAAGTAGACGACGCTGAAACCCTAACAACCATGAATTCCATCCACTCAGGCTCTCCCACGGACCCGTGCCCACATCACGTATTCAACAAAGCCGACGCCACCATCGCCCCCAAACTCCGCAAGATCATCAACCTCTCCTTCAACACCGCCACCTTCCCGGACAGCTGGAAGCACGCAGAAATCCAACCCCTCCACAAGAAACCCAAGGCTGACCCCAACGATCTCAAAAACTTCCGACCGATCTCTCTCCTCCCTTTTCCAGCGAAGGTCATCGAGAAGATCGTCAACGCACAGCTCGCCCACTTCCTAGAAGACAACTCCATCCTAGACCCCTCACAATCTGGATTCAGACGAAACCACAGCACTGAGACCGCACTCCTCGCCACCACAGATGACATCAGACAACAAATGGACAACGGCGAAACCTCAGCCCTCATCCTCCTCGACCTATCAGCCGCTTTCGACACAGTCTGCCACCGCACCCTGCTAACCCGTCTCCACGAAGCCGGCATCCAAGACAAAGCCCTCAACTGGATCTCATCCTTCCTCTCCGACAGAACCCAGAGAGTCCGACTCTCACCCTTCCGCTCCAAAGCCACCAACCTCATCTGCGGCGTCCCCCAAGGCTCCTCTCTTAACCCAACGTTGTTCAACGTCTACATGGCCCCCCTCGCACAACTGGCCCGTCATCACAACCTCAGCATCATCTCCTACGCCGACGACACCCAGCTCGTCCTCTCCCTGACCAAAGAACCGCTCACCGCCAAAACCAACCTCCACGAGGGACTAAAATCCATCGCCGAGTGGATGAGCAACAGCCGCCTGAAGCTCAACTCCGACAAGACGGAAGTCCTCATCCTCGGATGCACCCCCTCGGCCTGGAACGACACCGCCCTCGGACCCCCACCCACCCCAGCCAGCCACGCACGAAACCTCGGCTTCGTCCTCGACTCTGCTCTCACCATGTCCAAACAGATCAACGCCGTCTCCTCTTCTTGTTTCAACACCCTCCGCATGCTCCACAGGATCTTCAAGTGGATTCCAACAGGAACCAGGAAGACGGTGACTCAAGCCCTCGTCAGTAGCAGACTTGACTACGGCAACGCACTCTACACAGGAATCCCAACGAAAGACATCAAACGACTCCAACGCATCCAGAACGCATCCGCCCACCTGATCCTCGACATACCCCGCCGATGTCACATCTCCCCCCACCTGAAGGACCTCCACTGGCTCCCTGGGGATAAAAGGATCACCTTCAAACTCCTCACCCACGCACACAAGGCACTACACAACACCGGACCCACCTACCTGAACACCAGACTCAACTTCTACGTCCCCACACGTCAACTCCGCTCTGCCAACCTTGCCCTCGCCATCGTCCCCCGAATCCAGCGCAAGACCTCTGGCGGCAGATCCTTCTCCTTCCTCGCCGCCAAGACCTGGAACTCTCTCCCCACCTCACTGTGCCAGACCCAGGACCTCCTCACCTTCAGGAGACTCCTCAAGACATGGCTCTTCGAACGCTAGCAGCGCCCCCCCCCCAGCGCCTCAAAACCCTGTCGGGTACATAGCGCGCTTTATAAATTCACTGATTGATTGATTGATTGATGAAAGCAATGGATCTCACTAAAGGTGAACTTGCATTGTAAATTGATTGACACATCTGCAATACTACCTAGCGATAGGGCAACACTTCAAAAAGTTAAGGTCTACTCGCAGGAGGGAAGTGTGAGACGTGCCAAACTGTTCACAACAAATTCCCACTCTACAAGCACTTGAAGTGGGAATTTAGAAATGCTTTTTTTCATGATTACTCCTGGAAATCCATGACTCTCACTGAATTCCAAGTGCACTCTTGGTACCCTTTGAGACTTCCTTAAAATATGAAATCCACATCCATGAGAGGCCCTGGGCTGGAGAGGAATTTGTGAATGGTCACGGAGTGACATACTTGCGTGTCCTCATGTCCTCATCCACCCACTACTCACTGCACGTGTGAGATTTACTTCAAGAAAATATGATAAGTAGTACACAGATCTACGCCTGAAAAGTAGCCCCTGTTTATGGAAGGGAAGAGTATTTTATATGTATTTGTCTACATATTTATAGCCTACTGCCAGTCGCCAGTATGTTGTTCTATTTAGGACCTAGTTTCAATAGCAAAGTTTTTTGTTTTTTGCTAATAACTTTGGCACTGTTTGATGAATTTTCAAAACGTCAGCTGCTGTCTGTGAGGTTTTGGGGTGTTCCGTCAAGCAGCGACCAAGAAAAAGGGGGGGCTCAAAACACTATTTCCCCATGCAATTTCCCATAGGGATTTTAGACACAACTACATCCCAAACCGTTGAGCAGAATTACACCAAATCTGTCAGACACATAGATCTTGGTCCAGAAAGAGCTCTTTTTTTAATTTGGTGTAAATCTTTTCTGCAGTTTTGGAGTTATTAAAGTAAAAAGATTTATGTATATCGAGAGACGTGGATCCGCCACAGACCCTCTATGGATCGGGTGCAGATTAGCAGATCCACGTACCAACAGCAATGCCGTGATTAGCAGCCACAACCTGAGAGGAAAGTTGCAGCTGCTGTTTTGTTAATCAGGACTCGGTTTCCAGTGGGAAGTGATAGAAGGGGTCAGGGTAGAGGTACCTGGACCCCATGGGACTAATGAGAGGTCTGTGAGGGACTTCTCATGAGCAAGAAATTGCCCCAAAACGTTTTTCTTGAGCATACAATGATCCGCCGATCCACCCAAATCTACCAGGATACTCATGGATTCAGGTGGATCTGTGGATCCAGAACAAAAATTAAAAAACACATACGCCCACTCATAGACCCAAACACCTACTCACACAATCACACACATTCACAAACCCAATTACACCCCCCACAACCACCCACATACCCACTCACACATTCACACAACTATTTACACACCCACACAACTCACACACCCACTCACACACCCACACAGCCACTCACACAGCCACTTACAGACCCATACTGCCACCACACACCCACTCACAGACCCACACAGCACTCACACACCCACTCACACTCACACAACCACTTACACTCCCACACAGCCACTCACACACCTGCTCACACACCCACACACCCACACAGTCACTCACACTCACTCACAGACTCACACATCCAGTGAGACACACACTCATACACCCATCACACTCACACACACTTAAACATCCACACAACCACTCACACCCTCAGGTTACAGAGACGTTATAGGTAGGAAATAGCATTAAAAAACTGTAGAAATTCACTGAAAAAAACAAAGCTTACAGGGACTCTACAGTTAGGAAACAATATTAAAAAAATAGAAATTCACTGAAATACAAAGTTTACAGGGACATCATATTTAGATTCAGATTTAACACACACACAATCATAGCAATTCAGCAGTTATAGTCATCTCAAGTAGCTATAACACATGCCCTAATGTAAATATAACTCGCGCCCTCGCCAAGCACTGCTAATTACCCTACATATTACATCGCTCATGACATCTTTTATGATATCATTGATAATATCACTGCAACATTTGCAGTGAAATTGTTGATAAGAAAATTGAACAAGGGGAGGGCACGAGTTATAGTTACCTTAGAGCGTGTTATAGTTATATAGACAACTATAATTGCTGACTTTCTATGGTTTTGTATGTGTTAAATTCAAAACTAACTATAACGTCCCTAAACCTTAATTTTTTTCAGTGAATATATATATATATATATATATATGTATATATATATATATATCTTTCTATCTATCTATATATATATATATATATATATATATATATATATACATATAAAACCTACTCACAGTTGCCAGTAGGGAGTTATAGTTAGGACCTAGTTTCCATAGAAAATGCATCTTTTTGTTTTACCAATATCTTTGGTGTTGTTTATGAATCTTCATGAAATTTTCAAAACTAATATGACAGTCAATTTAGCTGCTGTCTTGAAATTTTGGGGGTGATCTGTCAAGCGGGGTAGTTGAGAAAAAGGGGGGGTCCCAAAACGCATTTCCCCCGTTCGTTTCCCACAGGGTATTTAGACACACCTGCAGTCCAAACCGCTGGATGGATTTACCCCAAATTTGATAGGAATCTAGATCTTGGTGTGCAGATTGTGCTTTTTATTATTTGGTGTAAATCTGTTCAGTAGTTTTCGAGTTATTAAAGGTTAAAATATGCAGGTATCTAGGGGCCCAAAAGCTCTGTGGATGCCAGAGATCTCATTCTGAAATCTGATTGGCCCCCAACACTTCATCCAGGAAGTATTGGCAGCCATTTTGGTAATTGTCTTCAGCCAAGTCCCAAAAATGAAGGCCAAAAAAAAGAAAAGGGGACAGGGTACGAATACCCTAACCCCTTAGCCTTGGTCCTGAGGTACCCCTGAGCCCCACCACGGCCAAAAAATGTATTTTTTTTAAAACACTTTCAGCAAAATCCGCAGATGGATCAGTGGATTTTGCCAAACATTTTTTTAAAAACAAGCACAGTCTTCCACGCTTGTTGTTTTATTAGCCTCCGGGTGGGCCAGGATCCGGGGGCATTGTGGGTATTGAAAATAATGGAGGTCTTATTAAAGCTCCAGGAACCACCACCTCCCCGTGGCTGAAATTACCATTATGTGGTGGGGGCGTGCAGACCCCTCCCTGGGGACCACCACCACCCCAGGGCAAATACAGCAATTAGTGTGGAGGCCCTCACCGACCCCCCCAGGGCCCAGGGCCCACCACCTCCCTAGGGTTTTTCAAATTTTTAAAGAAGGGAGAGGGACCCTACAGCCCCTTTCCTGGGCCATATATGGTCCCGGGAACCACCACCCCCACAAGGCCAGCCTGTGTCGAATAAGGGGGGGCATGCCGTCCCTCTTCTGGAGCCATGTATGGCCCTGGGGACCACCACGCCCCAGGACCTGCTCTTGCTACCTCCCGAGGTGCCCACCCACGGGAGATAGCTGTTTGCATTTGCTTGAAGAGAGCTATAACAGCTCCCGCCAAGCAAAAGCAAACACTCTGCTTCCAGCAATTGCTTGCTGGAAGCGGAGATTACATCTCTTTCCCTGCCCGCAGACATGTGGACAGGGTAAGAGATGAAAGTATTGCTCCTGTACACAGGGAGCTGCATTTCAAGCAGCTCCCTGTGTGCGGGAGCAATGCTGGCTACCACACGAGGCAGGGAGTTGGCTGGGATTGCGGAGGGCCTTGAGGCTCCCCCCGCGGTCCCCATTGTTTATAAAAATAAAAAAAAGAATCCTGCCCTACTTATTTATACACAGGGCAGGATTCATTGAGACAGGATGCTCATCTCACAGAAACTAAACTTCAACGGAAAGAACCTACAGCTATAAGCAAAACAGGTGCTCAAGTTGAAGCTTCACTTCTGTTAAATACTAAACATCCTAATTTGTTGCGCAATGTCAAGACAAACCAAGTGTGTTTTCTTTACATTTCCACTGTGAAAGGTTAACTGTAATCCTTGATGGAGGAGTTTGCATCCTTGCTTTTTTTTAGCACGGTATCTCATGTAGTGACTGTCTCAAGTGGATTATTTTTTGTCATGTGCTACTGACACCAGAGATTGCTATTTAAAGCAGCTCCCTGCTTGTGGGAGCAATGCCAGCTACCGTGGGAGTCGGCTAGGACTGCAGGGCCTTCAGGCTCCCCCCGGTCTTCTCCTGACAGCTAGCATCTTGCTTGTCTTCCGCTTCAAAGTCATTCTATGGAGAGACCATGGAAATAACAATAGCCTCTCCATAGAATGATTTCAAAGTGGCAAACAAGCAAGATGTTTGGTTTGCATGCCATAGCTTAGTTTGGATGCATAGTACAGCAGAGTCACTGGTGACCTACAGGTAAAGCTCTTGGACTGTCGTTCTAGGTTCAAATCCCGGTATCTCATGGCAGTGTGTCTGTTTATTTACTAGTGTATTAACTGTTAAACATTCCTAATAATGGAACATTTATCTTATTGCCATCAAAATCTTTGGTTGAATCTCATATCTATGTCTGGAAATTGCAGTCAAGGTATGTCAGTAGTCACATTCCTGCTTTATTTAATTTTAAAATTAAAATATTTAAAGTATATACCAAAATGTGATTGCACTCTTTTTTACTTGACAAATACATTTTTCTTTTCATTTTGTCCTAAAACATCTCATTCTAAGAATATCATCCATCAAAGTCAAGAAAAACTCTCTCTATCTCTCTCTCTCTCTCTCTCTCTCTTTGAAAAAAGTCTTCCTCTTAATGTCTCTCTTTCTTAATCTCTTACTTTCTCTCTCTCATAGTGTTACACTAGCAATATGTTTGGTTCAAATGTTATAGCGATGTTTTGATGCACAATACAGTAGTCATTTGTGGCCTACTGGTAAAGCTCTTGGACTGACATTAAGGCATTGGAGAGATTCATCACATTGTCCTATCTTTTATCATTATTTTCTCCATTTTCTACCTCCTCCAGTTTGGAATTTTCAAGTACACATTTGACATTCCATTTTTTTCCCTGCACACCTTGGCAAAATGACCAAAAGTACCACAACTACTACATTTCTTTTTAAGTGTAGGACAGGTTTTGCTGCAAGCCAAATGCTCCTTACTGGCAAATCTGTAACATCTATTTTTGTCTTTTGTATTTTTGTTTTTTGAAGAGGTCATTGATTGGGCATTGAAATTCTTGCTTGCAGGTTTTGGATTTATTTTACAGACTAAGGGCCTGATTACAACTTTGGAGGAGGTGTTAATCCGTCCCAAAAGTGACAGTAAAGTGACGGATATACCACCAGCCGTATTACAAGTCCATTATATCCTATGGAACTCGTAATACGGCTGGTGGTATATCTGTCACATTTGGGACGGATTAACACCTCCTCCAAAGTTGTAATCAGGCCCTAATTCTGTTCCCTTATCCTTTGTTAATAGTTCCTTAGCATATCTACCCGAAATTTCAGCTTTATGCACTATGTTCATTACATCCTCAAGTGATGAATCTCCATTAACCCATAAACGTTCCTGAATCCCTTGGTTTTTGACTTGCATCAGCACTTGATCTCTAATTAGTTCATTTTGTAATGACCCAAATTTGCAATCATTAGCTAGTTTTTGTAATTCAGCTCCATAGTTGCCCACAGTCTCTCCCTCATTTTGTTTACGTCAGAAAAAATTACACCTGGTTACTGCAATACAAACCTTTGGAACAAAATAGACGTCAAGATCTTTCAATGCTGCCTCAAAGAAATTCAAGTCTCCCACTATAGGAGCTTTCAACATTTAGTTAGATACTTTTAATCCATAAGGACAAATGAAATACAATACTCTTTTTTTTAGTCTGCAGACATTTTTCCAGCCTTATCTACAGTCGCTATATAATTTACAAAATACTCCTTTCATTCTACCCATTTGAGAGTGGGTTCAATACCTGTTGACCAAAATGTGTAATGTGGACATATACTAAAATTATGTGTTGCCATTGTGTAAATTATTAGAATTGCATATTCATTTCTGTAAAAAAAAAATTTTGAACAAATATTTCCTTTAAGGTGTGCCAATCACCGTATTCATGAATTCACTATTGACACGCATGTATTTGATGAGGTGTGCCCATCACCGGTAGTAATTACTTTTCAGAGTAATTGGAATATGTTTCCTTTATAAGTGTGCCAATCACCGTATTGATATATCACAGTTCAGAGAATTTAAATTTGTTTCCTTTTTAGGTGTGCCAACCACCATATAATTAATTCACAGTTGATAGGCAAATGTATAGTAAGGTGTGCCAATCACCGGTAACTAATATCCTGAATACTGAGAATGGACACGTGCTCATTTAGTTGTGCCTATCGGCGTAATTTAAACCTCCAAGGAGCAGGCACGTAGTGTTAAAGCCAATTACAATCCCAATCCTTGGGGATGGCTGCTGTTATGTGCCCTGTAAACAGTGCACGTTTACTTTGTACCACCGGCCTGGGACACCAGCGGTGCGATTGGGAGCAGCGTTCGCGCAGCAAATAATTCACCCGTACACCGTGCTCATAGTTTCAACCTGCCGGCGCCAAACTGCCCGGCTCTCTTTATTTCCTCTGAGCCCTGACGTCAGGACCCTACCATTTGATCCACCAACAGAGGGTCCCTGCTCTCATCACCATATCGGTGCGAGTCACCCCTCGTCAGGGCTCCTGGTACACTCCAGGGCCGGACATAACATTCCTCCTCAACTTAATCTAACATGAACCAAAACAACCATAAACATAATCCCAGGTCTCTGGCATGAAAATCATTAGCATCACACAACACAGTACCTTGGTAAATCCTTTTTCCTTGTGCAAAACATTAAGTTATTCACAGGCATAGTCTTGGAGCTTCCTAGGGATAAGGATGCGGGGTCGCAAGTTATACCTGTTCCCACCTCTTCTCTGCGCATTCTCTGTCACCCCATCTCCCGGCATCTCTTCCACTTCTCTGCTTCCAACATCTTGGTTCAACTCACCGCCTTTGTTTTCCTCCGCTCCTTGCCGAGTTTCTGGGCTTCCGTGGACTGTCACCTGGGGACATATGCTTCCCTGTGCTTCGGGTATCACGAATTCCTCCGGTTCTTCCTTGACCTCATCCCTTGGTGTTGTTTCTCCAACGACCTGGTCATCATAGTTGTATTGTTTAAACCAAGATATATTCCTGGTGACGATCTCCTCGTTCCTCTTGGCAGTCACTAGGGTCCCTTTTACTCTCACCACTGCCCATGGATAGGGCTCAAAAGGAGTCCTGAACTTCCCTCCCGGATGTCGGTTTTTTATCAACACTCTGTCACCCACTTGCATGTCTTTCACCCGAGCTCGTCTTTTCTTCGACATCTTGTCATTTTTAGCTTGTCTGTCTCGTAGCTTCCTTTCCACCTGATCCTGAATTGTTGTGGGCGTGTCAATCTGAGGTATGGTATCTCTCACATTCCTTCTCATACATAATAAGCTAGGTGATATTCCGGTGGTGCTGTGTGGTGTCAAACGATACTCTCTGAGAAATTCAAATATAGCACAGTCTAGATTCTTTCCTTGAGCCACTGCGATTCGTATCACTTTGTTTAGGGTACGCATGAATCTTTCCGCTTCCCCATTGGCCTGAGGCCATCGGGGAGTTATCTTGCGGTGGTGAATCGAGTGTGACGCGAGGTATTTGGCAAAATCATGACTTGAAAATGGGGGACCATTATCAGTCCTCAACTCTTTCATAATTCCATGGGTGGCCATCATTTTTTCCAGGCACGATATTACCTTGTCCGTGGTGGTACTCTCCACCAACTCTACCTCCGGATACTTTGAGAAGTCATCAATGACCACCACCATGTGTCTGCCATCTGGTAAACTGCCTAAATCGGCACTTGCCCGGTGCCAAGGGGTGGATGGAATCGGTTCTGTGATTATGGGGGATGGGGGATCCGCTGGCCCCATCATCTGGCAAACGTGACACCTCTGTATTGTCTGTTCCACTCTTGAGTCCATCTTCGGAAACCACACTTTACTTCGCAGTCTGGCTTTGGTTTTTACCATGCCTTGATGGGCAGCGTGAGCTAAATCAATTGTGCGTTGTTGGAGGGCATCTGGGATAACAAGGCGACTGCCTCGTAGAAGGCAGTCCTCTGACGATACCGCCAGCTCATGTCGAACACGGAATAATGCCTGTAGCGCCACACCTGCATCCTCAGTTCTTCGTGCCAAGTTTTGTTTCAACATATGCCACTTCCCATCCTGAACACATGACATGGCCAACTGTAACACTTCATCCCGTTGAGTTGCTTCCTGAATTTCTTTCAGCGACATCGGCAGTGGTTTGGACCTTTCTACCACTAGTCGCACGTACTCCTCAACGTTCTCTGCTTCCTCCTTTTCTGCATCTGAGGCCGGTCTTGCATGACGTGACAAATAGTCAGCCGGGTTTTGGGTTCCCGGCCGATAGACCACCGAGAATTGATACTCTTGAAGTTGTAATATCCACTTCTCTATTCGTGGGGGTGGTTGAGACGCTGTTTTGTTAAACAAAGGGATCAGAGGTTTATGATCAGTGTAGACAAGGAATGGATGGCCATATAGGTATAAGTGGTAGTGGCGGCATCCCCAACTTACGGCTAATGCCTCTTTCTCTATATGAGAGTATCTTTGTTCCGTCACCGTCAGAGCTCTGCTGGCATAGGCCACTGGGGCCCACTCACCATCTTTGCCTCTTTGGGATAACACAGCCCCCAGACCGACGGGGCTGGCATCTACTGATAGTTCAGTGTCTCTTGCCGGGTCAAAGTACATTAACGTTGTTTCTGAGGACAGTGCCTGCTTTGTCGCCTGAAACGCTGCCTCATGTGTTTGAGTCCATTCCCAGGGGGTGTTTGTCTTCGTAAGCTCTCTTAGTGGGGCTGTGAGTGAAGCTAGGTTCTTCATGAACCTTCCGCAGTAAGTCGCCATTCCCAAAAAACTTCGGACTGCGGTGACAGATGTGGGAGCAGGCGCAGCCTTTATGTCCGCTACTTTCTCAGGGTCAGGTCGGACACCGTGTTCTGAAAAATGGTACCCAAAGAATGCAATGTCCTGTCTTAGAAACTCACACTTTTCTCGGTGTAGGGTCAGCCCACTCACTTGTAGTCGTTGAAACACCGCCCGGAGTCTTTTTAGATGTATTTCTATTGTGGGGGCATGTACTAAAATGTCATCACTAACATTGATTACTCCTTCCAGCCCGGCTAGTATCCCTCGTATGGTATCCTGGAATACTTCCGCCGCACTGGCAATTCCAAAACTTAGGCGTTTGTACCGCCTCAGCCCCACATGTGTTGAGAATGTTGTTATTGCCCGAGATTCCGGGGCTAACATGATCTGATGATATCCGGCCCTCAAATCCATTTTTGAGAACCATTTTGATCCACTGACCTCTGTCACGATGTCATCGACTGTGGGGGTGAGATGGCGTTCTCTCCTAATGGCCACATTGGGTAGGCGCATGTCCACGCATATGCGCACCTCTCCTGGCTGTTTCGGTTTTGTGGTGACTACGATGGGAGAGACCCATGGTGTGGGCCCCTCCACCTTTTCGATAATACCTGCATCTTCCAATTTCTTGAGTTCAGCCTCCACTTGCGGCCTGAGATGAAACGCTATCCTTCGGTGTTTTAGGGCCACTGGCTCTATCGATTTGTCGATGTGCAGTTTCACTTGCCTTCCTTTCAGGCACCCAATCCCTCTGAACAGACCACTATATTCTTCCTGAAGGTTATCCAGCGCTCCTAGATGTATGCTGAATGCAAAGGTTACCAATTGTAATTCTTCCGCTGTGCGGCAGCTGAGTAGCATCCCCGCTCCTATCTTGGCAACATACACCTTGGCTTGGATCGTGTGTTCTTCATGACTGATGTTTGTTGTGAATACCCCTGCCAGCGGAAGCGGCGTGGTGGATCCAAAAGCAAATACTTGCACAGCTGTGCGGCGAAGTAGGGGAGTTGGTTGCAACTGTCTAAACACCGATTGTGCTAGGATGTTGATTGAGGCCCCTGTGTCAATTAGCGCTGTCACTTGGTGGCCCGCTATTTTCACTTTGCATTTCGGGGCTCTTTTTCTTGTGCGGCTGCCAGGTTCTGTGGCGTGTATTACGTATACTGTCCCCTCCGGTTCATCATCATCATCCATGTCTGGAATTACGTCTGATTGTTGAATGGTTTTCGCTGCATGATTCCCTCTTTGTCTCTCTACCTTCGGTTTTGTCGCAGAACGACATACTTTCGCGAAGTGATTTGGTTTTTGACAGTTTGAGCATTGTTTTCCTAATGCCGGACATCTTCCTTGATGTGGGAACGTCCCCCCACACATGTAGCATTGCCGTGGGTTGGTCGCCAACCTTGGTTTGTCTTTCCGTTTTGTGGTGGATCCCGAGTTGATACTGTTCACTGGCTCTGTTTTAATCCCTTGCATGAGCGCTGACTCCATGTGTGCTGCTCTCACTTTGGAAAGTTCTTTTGATCTGCCCATTGTTAACATGTCAGCCATTGCCATGCCAGGTACTTGCAGAATGTGTTCCCTTAGTTTTGTGGAGTAACATCCTTGGATGAATTGGGCTCTGATTTCATCCTCCGGATCTTGTAATGTGCATGTGCTGGCTAATTCCCGTAGTCTGGCATAATAGGTGTCTACTGACTCCTCCGCTTGTTGTTTGGCCTGGCGGAGAAGGAATCGTTCATAGTCTGGGTTTGCCATGGGTTCAAAATAGGCTGTGATTGCCCTTTTTAGAGTTCGGTAGTTGAACGGGGGTCCCTCCTCCACTACTGTTTTGCTAATTCTATGTATCATGGCTCCCCCCATGTGCAGGAGCATCGGTCTCTGCCTGTCTGGGTCCAGCGCCATTGCTGCAAAATAGTTTTCCAGGCGCTCCACCCACGACTTCCACTTAGCTGCCTGAGCTGATGGAGGCCCTTCCACTACGAACAGCTCTAATGCTGGGAATGTGGCCATTGTACTGGTGAAATTTTTATTTTTTTTTAATTTTTTTTTTTTGTGTCCTTTATAGAGGCTCCTCAGTTAGTAGTGTGTGCTCTTATACAATGTCCTCGGGCCTGCCCTCCTTTTGGGATCCCTCCTTTTGAACAACCACGCCCCCTTCTCTCACCGTGTATGATGCCGCCTCGTGGTGCTGTTTATTTGCTTTGTGGGCTTGTCGGAGTGCGGGCGCCACGTGGTTTTATTTGTTCCGCCTCCGCTCTTCGTGCCGCTTCGTGACTGTGCTGGGGTTATTTATTATTTTTTTTTTTCTGCCGCTCCCGGCGCTCGTCCCCTGAAGAGTCTCCCGACCTGCCCGGCCGCCGCGCTCCGTCGCTTCTCCCCCGTCGCTCCGTGCACACGGAGGGAAGAGCGGTGAGTGATCCCACCTCGTCGCCAATTTGTTATGTGCCCTGTAAACAGTGCACGTTTACTTTGTACCACCGGCCTGGGACACCAGCGGTGCGATTGGGAGCAGCGTTCGCGCAGCAAATAATTCACCCGTACACCGTGCTCATAGTTTCAACCTGCCGGCGCCAAACTGCCCGGCTCTCTTTATTTCCTCTGAGCCCTGACGTCAGGACCCTACCATTTGATCCACCAACAGAGGGTCCCTGCTCTCATCACCATATCGGTGCGAGTCACCCCTCGTCAGGGCTCCTGGTACACTCCAGGGCCGGACATAACAGCTGCAACGCCTTTTCACGCCGTTGCTAAGGAGAGCAGGCCTTGTTCTCCAAGCTTGCTGGATGTGGCTTCTGCATTTGTTTCTAGGGGCAATAGATGCAGCGAAGTATGAGTCGAGCTAGAACACACGCATGTCTCTTCAGCAACACACACACTTCGCAACGGCAACGTGCGTACCTTGCAACATTCCTATAACGTTAAAAATAATCTAAAAATCCTAAAGTCTCCCTGAAGTTTATATCTTGTATTTTTTTTTTATACAGCTGAAGATGCAAGCTGTTACTGACTCCGTCTCTCGCAATGTAGGGACCCGTGGAGAGCAGACGCAGTCTAGTCTCTCCACGGGGGCATTCGGGACAGGAAGTGACACACCAGGACAGGGATTGGCTGGGGCTAGGTGGGGGGAGGGTCTAATGGTGGGAGTATATAGGAGGAATGGGATTAGGGGGACGGCCTCTTCCGCGACAGCCTGCCGCGCTGTCATGAAGTTGGCTGTGGGGGTTTTTTCTTGTTCAATATTGTAAAGGTAGGGGGTGGATTACTAGGTTCTTGGAGGAACTCGCGGTGAGTGGGGGCTGCGCGGGCCGTGCCCCGCGATGTCGCCTGGCCAGCCAGGCAAATTTGCCCAGGCCTGTTTTGTGGGCCGGGCCTCGGGGGACAAGGAGCGCTGGAAACATGGCGCAGCGCAAGGCGGAGAGGCGGCTGTACAGCGCGTCGTCCGCGGCTCAGGTGCGGGAACAATCGGTTTTCTGTGGGGCGGGTGTGGCTATTCACCCCCACCTGTTTTTTCACAAATTTGCACACCGCATGTTGTTCTTTCCTGGCCAGGCCGGCCAGGCAGGGCGTTTTTTCGGCAGGGCGGGGATAGCCCATTCACGCGGAGTAGGGCCCAGAGGTTGGGAGCGGACGGGGTGGGGGGGGGGGGGAACTAGCAGGGCCCTGCCCAGTCTCAACTTTTATTGGTGGTGGGGGGAGGTGGGAAGCTGGGGAACTGGGGAGAGAGGTTACCCGTTAATACGCAGGCTGTAAGGGCATGTAAAGGTAGAGAGGAGAGGCATAGTGGGGTTTGTGTTTCCCCCCCCAGGGGGTACCAAAGGAGATGGTTTGGGGTGCACCCCGGTGCAGGTCCCCCCCCTCTGGTTGAGCATGACAGCGGGCGGGGGGGAGTGGTATGGCGGGGACAGCGGCAACTGTGGCGGTGGCCCCCCCCCACCCCCACCCCTCGTCCCCCTCGGGAGGGTGAAGGCAATGATCTGCGTGGCTGGCAGGGGACATCGGAGACAGTAGGGAGGTGGGCTCGGGTAGCCGGGGGCGGCAGGGGGCTAGTGGACAGGACAAGGAAAGGGGGGACGCTGGCGCCTTGGTCAAGAGGGCCTGAATTAGTCGGAGTAGTAGGAGGGGGTGCCGCATGAGGATCTTAGGAAGGGGCAGATGGCTGGAGCGGCCAAGGGGGCAGGCAGCGCGCAGGTAGTGCATGGCGCACACGGCCATGCAAGTCGACGAGAGTCGAAGTCAGCTGTGGAGGCTGGCAGAAAGGTGGCGAAACCAACGGGGCGCAACACGGCCCTCGGACGTTGGCCCGAAGCACTAGAGGGGTCACCGGCGGCCTTCTCTACAACGTGGGAACGTGGACACCACACATATGGCACACGCCATCAGGGGTAAGGAGCTGGGGAGTGAGTGCTTGACGTATTTTCTGAAGGTGCTAGGGACACGTGTGTGGGAAAGACGATGATGTGGGGCAATTCATTTTGAGGTGGTGTAGAGGTTGAGAGGAAAGGGAGATTCATGAGTACGTGGGACTTTGAAGCGGGAAGGGGAAGGGGCGCAGGTGCGGC
Source organism: Pleurodeles waltl (assembly GCF_031143425.1). NCBI lineage: Eukaryota > Metazoa > Chordata > Amphibia > Caudata > Salamandridae > Pleurodeles > Pleurodeles waltl. The sequence continues at coordinate 476,863,449 of NC_090449.1, read as the reverse complement.
ATGACCCCCCCCCCCTTTTGTCAGTTAATGTTTTGCAGAATGCCAAGATGGAAATAAGGAATTTTTTCGCAACGAGAATCGCGATTGCAAGGCAATGGTGGACACTGGAGCAGGCGCACAGTGGTGCCAGGTATGGTGAATTGGGGGTCCAGTGTGATACTTTGCTGGGTAGCTACGGTGCACTGCATGGCATATTGGGATGGGGGATTACTCCATACACGGAGTGCCTCGGTATAGGTGCAACACAGGTGGAGCGCCAGGAAGGGGGTAGTGGCCCAAGAGTAAAGAGTTACGAGTGGGGAGGGAGAGACGATATCGGTAAGGGAGACTGAAGGTGAGGAGACAGAGAAGGGGACACAGGTTAAAGCTCTTGTGCAGGGGTTGGACAAAGTTTTTGGTTTTTCATTTTGTGGAGTAAGCTAAAGATGAGGTTGCGGGGAAACAGGAAGGCGTTGATGTTGCGGGCTGCTTCCCAGGAAACAAAAAAAAAAAAAAAAAAACATTAAATTACATTGAACAATTAAAATAAAAATTATATATATAAAAATGGATGCATGGGTATGGTCCTGGCGCACTAGCTGAATGGGGGTCATCAACATCATTTCAGTTTGGGTCACTGGGGCCCGAGTTTTTGACGCTGGGGCTGACAAATTGCGGTCTGCACCAGAAGTGGCAGTTTCGGAAATGACGGAGTGCACAAAGAAAGGTCAAAGGGAAAACTTGGGAACATGCAAGTGAGGCAGTGGGTTGTGTGGTTTCCCTCACGAAAAGTGGTACTTCAGATTTGTACACACCCGTCATGGATGGGGAAGGCGTTGGTGAATGATTTCATCATCTGGGTGGAGACGCAGGTGGTACATGCGCTAGCGGATGAGGCTAATCGGCTCATTTTGGGGTGTGGCAGAGGCGATGAATGGGCTGAAGGCGACAGTTGAAGCGACTGTCGATTTGAATACTTATGGGGAGATACTGTTACAGTGCTGAGAATTGCTATTGGGGGGGGGCAATATAGGGGGCAGGAGTGCTCATGGAATGTGTAATCCACTGTCCTTTCTCGGCAGCCTTTGGTTCATTTCTGATTGGTTTCCTTTCACAAGGGGAGTGGACACCGGTCGGGGCTGCACTGGTGAAATGATTTCTCTTTGAGGGATGGACACGGTTTTGGGGTTGGGGGCTTGAGATTTGCAGGTTTTCAAGCAGCTCGCAAAAGGGAGTGGTGTTTCTGTTGGCTCCATGGCAGACAGAGGGTACCAGGGGGGGTACTGACAATGGAGAATCAAACTGGACACAGTGGCCTTCACGGCAAGATGCCACGAGGCATGGCAGGGATTTTTCTGGGCACTATGCGGTGTAAGGAATTACTGCGATCAAATTATATGCGCATGGGGGGGACAAGGTACGTGGCAGCTGGGTGGGATTTGTTGAGATGCCGGGTGCATACTTTAATTTCCTAAGGGGCCGGAGGAAGGGTATACGGGTGTGGAACACGTTTCTAGCATGGTTTTACACAGGGTATACAGGGTTTTTGGCGAAAACAGGTACTGTATGGCAGGTGCGGATATTGCCTGATGCGACAGGGGCTGCTTGGGTGTTGGCCAATTTTGGGGATGTACGGTACAGCACGGCAATACGGCTGGAACCAAATTTGTTAAGACAGGAGTATGGTGTTCTAGAAGTTTTTTCACTGTTTGTGGTTTGGACAGAATGGGGAGAGAGGTTGGCCACTCGAACCATCAGCACATGTGTGCAATCTGAAGGTAGTGTTTTTTGTTGAACTGACAGAGGGCAAGGGACTTTAGGGTGCTGCATCTGCGGTGGATTTTTCTGCATGCTTCAGGGCTTTGCTCCACAAAAGTTTCAAGGCAGCGCGCGTTTAGCTGCCGATGCACTGGATCGTTGGAGGTGGCAATAATTTTGGAAGCCTGGCTCAAGCAAGAACGAAGGCAGGTCAAGGTTTCTGGAGGAATTTTTGGGAACAGGGGCGTGGATGGTCATTAAGCGGGCCGAAGGGTCGTTAGCCCCACCCATGCAGAGAAGTTTCCCGCTTGACATGGTTGGTTTTTCAGATTTGGTAGGTTTGTGACGGGGCAATTTGGGGACTGCTGAGCCGTACTTGGAAAGGGAGGGTTTACGTGGTTTTGTCTTGGGGTTGGAAGGGTTTCCCGCACGTCACAAGGGTGGACAAGTGGACAGGTGTTTTCCATGGGCATTTTGGTTTACAATGCTATCCCGTTGAGAACGATATTGTGGAAAGGTTGATGGGGTTTAAAAAAAAAAAAAAAAAAAAAAAAAAAGAAAGGACCTGGGGTAGGGAACAGCGGTGAACAAGGTTTATTGCGTTTGTCCACCGGTTTGAAATTGTACGTATTGCCAATATGCTGGTTGGGTGCACTGGAAGTGGCATGGTCAGCTTCGGCAGGGTAGATAGGTTTGGGGCTCATATGGGAGTTTAGGAGTTGACGATTGGAGGGAAGTCGGTTAGCAGGTGTGGGGGGGGTTAGTTGAGTGGCGGTTGGCGGGATAATTGGTATTTTTGGTATATATATATATATATATATATATATATATATATATATATATATATATATTTAAAAAAAAAAAAAATAATAATAATATAATAATAAATGGGGGGCCAGGGAAGCAGACATGGGGAGCACAGAGGGAGTTGCAGCAGCATGGCTGGTATGTGAATGGGGGACAGTTTCGGGACGCACAGGGTGACGTGAGGGAAGGAAGCTGTTTGTCGGGCAAAAGGGGAAATATATTATGCATTTCCATTTGATGGCGGTCTTGAGGGTGGCATTGTCTGGGTTAGGCAGTAGGCCAATTGTCTGCGTGTTTTTTCATTTATGTGGAGCAGCCACGGTGGCAGACAGTTTAGGTTGGCACTGGTTTTCCTTCTGGTGGGTTGGGGTGGTGGTAAAACGCAGTGTCCGTCAGGTGGGGGGCATGAGCAGTGAGAGTCAAGGCAAGAGGTATAAGGGCATGGTAGCGGAAGCAGAGGGGGGGGGTTTGTGATAGTCTACCTTTAAACTATGGTGCTTCTTTGCAGATTAGTCCACCATTAAACTATGTTTTCTTTGCAGGATACATAAGTGGCCCCGGGTAAGCGGACGTGGTTCCATTGCATTGAGCATCATCAGTCATGTGCGAGAGGGGATATATGCAGAGGGGCAACTTTACAGAGGTTTGCTGGACCTTTGGGGGTGGCCATCACAACATTTTTGTGGGAGGAAAGAGCAACATGGAGTGGGGAAGCTTGCATTTCTTGAATGCCTATTAGGCCAACATGGGGGCTGTATGGACAATTTGGTTACACCTGGGGATAATGGCCTGGTACGGCTCCCTGGGGCTCACCCTACGGCAACACATGCAACGGGGCATAGCGTATGTTGCCCAGAATGGGCATGGAATTTGTGTTGTCTGGACTAAGCGGTCCTCAAAAGAAGATGGTGAGGGGCAATGAAACATACCCACGAAAGGGGCTTGGAGGAAGATCAATCTGGCTATGAAGGTTTTTGGTTGGGATTCATTACATGAGTGATGGAATGCAAGGGCATTTATGGTGAAGGAAGCGGGCACTCCACAGATGACGGGTGCATTTTTTCTGAAGACGGGGAATGCATATTACATTATGGTAATGTGTCAAAATCAAAAAAAAAAAAAAAAAAGAAAAGAAAAGAAAATGATGAGCTGAACGGCTTAAGGTTGCAGTGTTGCTGTGGGTTCGCTGGTGGGGCAGCAAAACGCCCAAGAGGGGTTTCTGCTGGGTGGCAGTAGATGGGGGAGGGTGGAGAGCCAGATGCGGGCCTGGCCACCCTTCCACGGGGAGAAGAAGAAACAGGTGAAGGATGACAGAGTGGGGGATGCCCGAGACAGGCAGGGGACGGAAGGAAAAGAGGGATTTGTGGGGGAATGCATGTGGATGCTGGAACGGAGGCAAGATTGGAGGAATGAAGTAAAAAGGAAGAATGGGGAGAGTTCAAAGGGGGAGGTTGAAAGGTCGATAAGTTGAAGTTACAGTGGATATCAATGTTATGTTATGTTTGCAATCCTGTCCTAATAAATGGCCTTTTACACTAATAAGTGAGTGTCGACTATTATGTCCCGATGTAGGGACCCGTGGAGAGCAGACGCAGTCTAGTCTCTCCACGGGGGCATTCGGGACAGGAAGTGACACACCAGGACAGGGATTGGCTGGGGCTAGGTGGGGGGAGGGTCTAATGGTGGGAGTATATAGGAGGAATGGGATTAGGGGGACGGCCTCTTCCGCGACAGCCTGCCGCGCTGTCATGAAGTTGGCCACCCACCCGCCCTACATAGGGAATAAGGTAAAGTGAATGGGGGCTAGGGTGATGGGGCAAGAGCAAAGGGGGGAGCATGCCAGAGTTGGGGCAGGTTTGCACAGTGGTAGCAGTAGATGGGGGAGGGTGGAGAGCCAGATGCGGGCCTGGCCACCCTTCCACGGGGAGAAGAAGAAACAGGTGAAGGATGACAGAGTGGGGGATGCCCGAGACAGGCAGGGGACGGAAGGAAAAGAGGGATTTGTGGGGGAATGCATGTGGATGCTGGAACGGAGGCAAGATTGGAGGAATGAAGTAAAAAGGAAGAATGGGGAGAGTTCAAAGGGGGAGGTTGAAAGGTCGATAAGTTGAAGTTACAGTGGATATCAATGTTATGTTATGTTTGCAATCCTGTCCTAATAAATGGCCTTTTACACTAATAAGTGAGTGTCGACTATTATGTCCCGACTGCTTCTTGTTCCTCTATCAATCCTTACTCTGGATTCTCTGTCAGTACATGTTTATATTCCACAGCACACTCCTTACATGGGCCTCGGCTCCCGACCCTCGCCACCACCTTGTTGTGTCATTAATTTCACGCACAATGTGAAGTTCAACACAACTTTATTGTCTGGAGCCGCACATGTCTTCCCCGGTCCAGCGCCCACTATTGTCTGCTGATGTTCTATGTTCCACAAGAACATACAACTTACATGACAACAATAGAGCCCCACCAAAACATTAGTTATATAGTGTATTTTGCACACCTGCAGCGCGGGCATAGACCAAACCCCTTTCGTTGCTGACCACGCATTTTGAGCTTTGAAGCCCAATGTAGAAACACAAGACATAGCCCCTCTGTTTTCTCAAGCATGCCGTAGGTGTGATTACTAAAGAAATTGAACTTGTGAATCTGTAGTACTCTCCTGAAGGCACTTCTCTCCTCCCTCTACTTTCCGTACTTCTGTCACCCTAGGGAGTCAATGCTCCTTCAAAGGTGACTGTTGTTGACTTAGACCCAGGGCCTGCTTCGTTTCCTGTTTTTGAACACAGTAACACTTCTCCATCCATCCTTTAGCTTGCATGCTAAGCGTAAGAAAAAAGCTGCCTGTTCATGGCCAAAGCCTTCCCAGCATCTGAGCAGAACTCTTAATGAGATATTGACTGTTCCCTTGCTGAGAGATCTTCTGGAGAAGTCCATGAGCAAAATTAATTCTCTGTGGTAGATTGGAGCAGATTGAGCAGGACCCTGATTAACTTACATATGTTGCCATCGATTCTGTCATTCAAGCAGCTGCCGATGCTGTGGCAGTCTCTGATTCCGCTGATGCTCATGATGCTGTTGCCCTCTTTCTAGTGCCCCGATCCCACAGTGGGTATCAGTCGCCTTGCTGCACCCACTCTGCCACATCCATTCTCCGGTCAAGCAAGTCTTGTATGTGTTCTTACTACTATCAACATTGCACTAATAATACTATGGGATCGACCTCTGGATCACAATTTTCTGCATTTACTACCTGAAACCTGCCCTTATGTTTTAGTTTTGACTAATGTTCCTTTCTTCCATCTAATTTGTCTGCAACTACAACTTAATTAAAAAAGGAAGTAGTGTAGATGTTGGCTAAAAAAGTCAACTCATACATAGCTGTATTTCGTTTGGTTTTGTTAGGCGAATATCTTGGGTAGGTTCATCTGTTACAACATATTAAGGTGATTGTGTGGTTGTTAATTTCAAAAACCCAAGGGGTGTGGAGGATATTCTCTTTATATATTACCTTTGTGATACTACCAAATATGCTATTAGTGTTTTTCCTCTTGGGGTCTTCTATAAAGCATCCTTAATTCAGTCAAAGCCTACCGTGACAAATGTTCGTCCACCTCAGCCCCTTCCTGGGCCAGTTCAGTTCCCACTTGCAATTGTTTTGACATCCTTCATTGTTTGGACTGTAACAACTGATGCTGTGGTGATCTAGTTGTTCCTTATGTTTATTTGGGTGAGATCTCTACATTGGATAATATTGCAATTATATCCAGTGCCTTGCCTTTCGATACCGCTTCTGTTAATCAGGAAAATGTACTGTGTCTTATGAGCTGGTGTGTTCCTGTGGGATTTCTATCCAGGTGGCTGTTGTGATCTGGAAGGAACTGGGTGCCAGCATGTGGTGCACAGCCATAAGTTTCACATGGGAGGAAATGGTGGTGGCTGGAGCCTTGGCCCAGTCTTATGCAGAAATTCAATGATAGACTCCTTTATGAGTCTGTAGAATTTTAGGACCTCAACTCCCTGAGGTCCATAGGGTTTAAGTGCTTCTGTAACACACACTCACTCCTCCTTCCCTGCCTACCTTGTTGGGGTCTCCTAGCGACTCCTATTTGAAAAATGACAATCTCCATGGCATAGTTGAGTTTGCCAAATTGATTTGTGGGGTTGCTCTTTTTATACCACTGGTAAATGCATCATTTTCAAAATATGACTTACTGCTTGCACCACCGTTGCACCACCATTGCATCACAATTTATGGTGCAACTCTGGATCAAGCCTCTCATAAATATGCCCCCCAGTTTATTGCCTGTGAGCATGCTGAAATCATAGAATACCCTTACATGTCTCGTACCCACAATCTCAAGAGAATTAGTGGGACAAATCTAGGGGTCAGGTCTTGGCAAGGATCTATTCCTGAGCCAGGCATACTGCAGGGAGTTCAATGTTTTGGGAAAAATACTAAAAGTATGAGAAACGTCATCTTTGGTGTGATGTTGCACCCCACCAATCAGAGAAAAGGATATGTGACATACAGCAATAGAAACTTTGAAATGTGCAAATGTTAAAAACATATGGTTGTGGTATGTTTACATACAGCTCACGGGTGATATCTTTGACTACGATACAGATACTCTAAACTCGTGTTTCACTTGCAGATGTTTTCCAAATTTCCAAAATGCATCTATGGGCACCCTGAATCCATAGAAAACCTATACTTGTCTGAGAGCCCATGTTGAGGAGTACCAGAAGAACAATGTTGGGAGTCAATTTGTAGCAGGGTCTGTTCCTGTACAAGGGAGACTGCAGGGTATTACCATGATTTTGGAATAAAAATGTTACATATCTGATTAATTGTGAATTTGTCATCCACGCACCTTATAACTGATGAAATCAATGTTTTTGAAAGGTTTATCTTTTTCCCCCATGCATCATGTTGATAATTTCCAAATCAAATCTGACTTATACAGATTTGTACGACTTTTGAAACTTAAAAAATAGTTTTCGAATAAACCCATTAAATATTGACACTTGAGTTGGAACCTTGTTTATCAACACTTACAGTACATGATTTGTTGATTACTCATTTGTTAATGGGTCTTGATGCTTTAGACAAAATGGATTTTGGGGATTTAGCAAAGGGCTTGTTGATTAAATAACATAACTTACAAGCGCATGGGCTGATTAGGAAATGCACTTTTATTCCTGTTCTTTAAAAGGAGAATCTGATTGCTACTTTCTATGAATTGACTGTGAAAGATTTGGATTTGATACATAATGTTTCATCTAGTATGAATTTGATCAATAAAGAGATGATGGCAATGAAAAATTTATGACAAGATTGTAACATAATTATACGTGAGATAGATAAAGGGGGTAACGTGGTGCTCATGGATTTTGTCAACTATAAACAAGAGGCTTCAAGACAACTCAGTGTCACAATGGATTATGAGACATGTACTCATTAGGACTGTATGAACTCTGTACAGAAATGTCATAACATGTTGGAAGGTTGGCTTAAAGATGTTTTCTTTGATGTTGAAGAGTATAGAAATGTATTGGTCGTGACCCTATGATTCCTATTATTTACTTTCTCCTTATAATACATAAGGAAGGTGCAAATCCACCTTGTTGACCAATCATTTCTGGTATAGGATCATCAACTGAAAGGATGTCGCAATATATTTACATATATCTGTCATCACTGGTCAGTGCCCTTCCATCGTCCCTTTGTGATACTAAGGATTTACTTTATAAACTATCTGGTATTCCATGGGAGGACTCGTATATATTGGTCTCCATGGATGTTAAGAGCCTTTACACTATTATATCTCATACATATGCTTTGCTGGCATCACAACATTTCTTCTAGTTTAAGAGTGCTAGTCATGTCAAACATGTACAAATGATTTTGGATGTGACTAAATTTGTTTTGGAGAATAATATTTTCTTGTTTCAGAAGGAATGTTTTCTTCAGCTTAGAGACACAGCTATAGGGGCCACGTTTGCTCCCTCTTATGCCAATCTCTTTATGGGTTGGTATGACAGGAAGCACACCTGGAATGAGAGATTGCATGATGGTTATCACAAGGTTCTTGTATGGCACTGTTATATTGACAATATCTTTTGTATGTGCGATGGCTCTGAGGAAGAACGTGCTTTCTTAAATAACAGTTCTTTATATGTAGAGCTTTCAATTGATTATGATAGACATACAATTAGTTTTCTGGATTTACAGATTTATGTGAAGGACAATGCTTTACATAGTCATACATTTTGAAAACCAATGGCCACTATAGTTCTGTGCATCCATTCAGACAGAACAATATTCCTTATGGGGAACTGCTCAGACTCAGATGTAATTGTAGTGATCCTGAAGAGTTTGAGCGACAGGCATCAGAATGTCTTCATAGATTTAGAATAAGAGAGACCATCCCAACAAAATCCTTGAGTTTGCATTAGACAGAGCTCGAAAAGCTGCACTCACTCTGTTGTTAATGCAACATGCTAAAGCAAAAGTTAAACAATACGTACTATTGACCCTGAGACTAGATCCATTCTGACTTTTTGTGCAAGAAAAATAGCCAGATTTACAAAATTTTATTGAAACATTGGGAAGTGTTGAAATTAGATCCTAATTTGAACCGTATACTGCCAAGATACTGAATCCGAGTGACACCACAAAATACTCTATTGTTACAGGGAACACCTGGTTAAATACAGGGATTGTTGGGAGTTTCAAATGTGGCAATAGTGTTTGTTGCCAGTATGTAATGATGGAGTTTCTTCATTCCACAATAGTGATGGTTCCAAAGGTTTTTCAGATTAGAAGTTTTATGAACTGTAACACAACATACTGGCGGTCATTCCAACCTCGGCGGTAAAAGCCACTTACCGCCAGTCAGAAGACCGCCATAACACCGCCACGGTAAACTGCCACGGTCATTCTGACCCACAACAGGCAAACCGCCAAAAGTCCGACATCCACAAAAGTCCGCCACACCAAAGGTCAGCGATAAACTGGCGATGACCAAACCTCCACCGTCACGCCAACAGAAATACGCCCATGCCATTACGACCCACGAATCCACGTGGCGGTCTTTCAACCGCGGTATTCTATTGGCGGTACACACCGCTGCGGTCGATTTACACATACTCGTACAAAACACAACCACATTGGACTATTCGAAATACACACACCTGATACACATACACACACCACTCCCACACACCCAATACAATATAAAACACACACCCACCTCACCCACAAACCCCTACGACCAGAAATTCAGAGAGAAGGCGAGAGAGAGACACCACAGTCAACTACCAAGCATCCACAGGCACACAATACCAATACCCACAGAACTTCCACACACCTCACACAACACACCACTAAATAGCACCCCACCTATCACTACACACTCCACCCCACACATCATCCACACCACCCCATGGCACCTCAAAGACACCCCAGGTTCTCAGATGCTGAACTCAGGGTCATGGTGGAGGAAATCGTACGAGTAGAGCCCCAGCTGTTTGGGACACAGGTGCAGCACACCACCATTGCCAGGAAGATGGAGCTATGGAGCAGAATAGTGGACAGGGTTAACGCTGTGGGACAGCACCCGAGAAAAAGGGACAACATCAGGAAGCGGTGGAACGACCTACGGGGGAAGGTGCGTTCCATGGTATCAAGGCACAACATCGCGGTACAGCGGACTGGCGGCGGACCCCCACCTCCTCCCCCAGATTTTACAACATGGGAGGAGCAAGTCTTGAACATCCTGCATCCTGAGGGCCTCGCAGGAGTCGGTGGAGGAATGGACTCTGGTAAGTCTCATCTTCACTACTTCATCCCCCCCACCCCACCTGCATGCCAACTCATACCCCCACCCTCACCCTTACCCCCATCACAACTACCCCTTGCAAATGTCTCACCATCACAACCCACCCATCCCAACACTTAGCCCTGCATGCGGCCCCAAAGCATGGACACCCATCACCAAGGCATGCCCAATGTACATACCCATCACCCCCCCAAAATACCGTCACAACAGCCCCCACAAAGGAATGCCAGCACTGGGGTACACAGGCACCCACCCATTGCACGCCATTGGCACACACAGAAGCAATAACCATACTTTTATACCCCTGCAGGACCCGAACGCCAGGTCACCGCGCAGGAGGGTCCACAAATGTCCCCTCCACCCCCAGAAGAGGCCCACAGTGATGACAGCAGCTCTGTCTCCCTGGATCTAGATGACCAGCCCGGTCCATCGGGGACCTCGGGACAGTCGGTTCCCCTCAGACAGGCACAGGCCACAGCAGACCTTCCCCCCTCTGGGAACACCAGCACAGCACCCACCCAGCGGGCCCATACCTCTGTTCCCAGGACACGTCAATCAGCGGTGTGTCCACCACTACAGGGAACCCAGGCTAACCCACCACCCCAACAACAACAGGGACCTGGGGGCAGTGGTAGTGGGCACACGGTCCAGGGGACGGAGGCCCAAGGAAACAAGGGAACTGGGAGGGCAGCTGTGCGACATGGGGGGGACAGGCCAAGGGAACCCACTCTCCACGAGGCCCTCTCCTCCATCATGGGAGCATACCACCGCTCCCAGGAGACGATGGCGACGGTCATGGGCAGGTTTCAGGAAATCCAGCTTCTGCAGGAACAACAGTATATGGGGTTCAGGGAGGAACTGAGAAACATCAGTACCGCCATGGGTACCATCGTAGTGGCCCTGAATGAGTTAATCTCCACATTGCGGACCACTGTGGCACCTCAAAGGGCCCCTGACACTAGCATGGACCAAGAACAGGCTACCACCTCTGCCGGCGCTAGTGGACAGGAGGCCCCGACAGAAGACCAACAGGCCACCAGAACCCCATCCCCTGCAGAAGGAGAACCACCCCGCAAGCGGGCCCTGAGATCCAGGAAGAAGACAGAGTAACATGTCAAGACCCCCGCCAGCAATGGATACCGCCCTGATTGTCATCCCACTGTCCCACATTGTCACCCTGTCCAACCTTAAACTGCCCCTGCTCCACTTCCCACAGGCATTTGGACAATGCACCTGTGAACCTGATAGTCTGGACTCTGCCATGGACAATCCTCCACCATCACCCCTCACCGATTTGCAACCACCCATCCAATTTAGAGCACTTGAATAAACACACTTATTGCACATAAACAATCTGGAGTCTGTCTGTGATTTTAACAAATGTATTAGACATGACAGTGCCAAAATTGTTATTCACATTGTGATGCCAACAAACCGCTGTCACACAGCTGTAGTCCATGGGGTAACAAAGCAGATGTCACGCAGTGGGGCCCACAGCTCTGAAAACGGAAGGGAAAGTCACAACACAGTTACCATACACTGGGGGAAAAAGTCAGACAGTAGAGAGGTAGGAGTTTTTAAGTAAATGTAATATGCCGGTGTGTACTCTTACCTGTGTGTCACTGAAAATATTGCTCTATTACTGTGTTCCTGTTGTCTATGTCGTCCTCTCCGGCTTCCTCTTCTTCACTCTCCACAGGCTCCACAGCTGCTACAACACCACCATCTGGACCATCCTCCTGCAGAAAAGGCACCTGGTGGCGCAAAGCCAGGTTGTGAAGCATACAGCAGGCCACGATGATCTGGCACACCTTCTTTGGTGAGTACATTAGGGATCCACCTGTCATATGGAGGCACCTGAACCTGGCCTTCAGGAGGCCAAAGGTTCGCTCGATCACCCTCCTAGTCCGCCCATGGGCCTCATTGTAGCGTTCCTCTGCCCTGGTCCTGGGATTCCTCACTGGGGTCAGTAGCCAGGACAGGTTGGGGTAACCAGAGTCCCCTAATAGCCACACCCGGTGCCTCTGGAGTTGACCCATCACAAACGGGATGCTGCTATTCCGCAGGATGTATGCGTCATGCACTGACCCAGGGAACTTGGCATTAACATGGGAGATGTACTGGTCAGCCAAACACACCATCTGTACATTCATCGAATGATAACTTTTCCTGTTCCTGTACACCTGTTCACTCCTGCTGGGGGGTACCAAAGCCACATGTGTCCCATCAATGGCACCTATGATGTTGGGGATATGTTCAAGGGCATAGAAATCACCCTTCACTGTAGGCAAATCCCCCACCTCAGGGAAAATGATGTAGCTCCTCATGTGTTTCAGCAGGGCAGACAACACTCTGGACAACACCATGGAAAACATAGGTTGAGACATCCCTGATGATATGGCCACTGTTGTTTGAAATGACCCACTTGCTAAGAAATGGAGCACTGACAGCACCTGCACTAGAGGGGGGATCCCTGTGGGTTGGCGGATGGGTGACATCAGGTCTGCCTCCAGCTGGGCACACAGTTCCTGTATAGTGGCTCGGTCAAGCCTGTATGTCAGTATGACATGTCTTTCCTCCATTGTCGACAGGTCCACCAGCGGTCTGTACACGGGAAGATTCCTCCATCTCCTCGCATTGCCCAGCGGACGGTGCCTAGGAAGGACAACAGCGAGCACAGAGTCAATCAACCCACAGGTACGTTCCCACAGCCTGCACACAACACGATTCACTATGCATTGAATGGTTTGTATGAGTGTTGAGGAAAGGCCTAGGTATGTGTGACGCAGTAGAAATTAAGCCATGTGGGCCCTTGAAATGGTGGCTGCCTGACCTGTGAAGTGTGACAATGGGATGTGAGGTCAATGCGCTGGCGTGGCACACCGTGGCGGTAGGCGGTCGAAGACCGCGGCGCAAAGCCGCATTGGTTAACATAGAATCCTATGGGTTACACGAGCCAATGACGATGTGCGCCGGTGGTCGCAGTACGCACCGCCGCGGGTGTGACCGCCATTTTCTATCTACTTAATCACTCGATACCTGATCTTCCACAGGAGAGGACCTACACTGCAAGTGCTGCTGTGACCTCGGTCTGGAAGAGACAATGGCTGCTGCGACTGGGGAAAGGGCCCCTGCCTTCACTTCTGAAGAATTGGAGAAACTCGTGGATGGGGTCCTCCCCCAGTATGCGCTACTCTACGGTCCTCCAGACCAACAGGTAAGTACACTGGGAGCATGCTTTGTGGGCAATGCCTGGGTTGAGTCGGGTGGATGAAAGATGGTGGGGAGGGGAGCGATTGAGGCATGCATCAGACGACAGATGAGAGCATGTGCCACATGGCAAGGGTGGGGATGGGGGGCCACTCACATCAAGCATGCAGAAGGTGATGATTCTTTTTCTCCCCCTGTACATGTCACATAGGTCAGCGCCCACCAGAAAGTCGCGATTTGGCGTGCCATCGCCAAGGACGTCTGGACCCTGGGGGTCCACAACAGACGGAGCACCCACTGCCGGAAGAGGTGGGAGGACATCCGACGCGGGAGCAGGAAGACGGCGGAGGCTCTGCTGGGGATGGCCTCCCAACGTAGGCGGGGTGCCAGTCGTCAATTGACCCCCCTGATGTCCCGGATCCTGGCGGTGGCCTACCCCGATTTGGATGGGCGCGTGAGGACATCACAGCAGACACAAGGGGATGAGTACACTCTCATTCTGGTGACTTTGCGTGCAGTGGAGGTGTCTGGGTGGGGGAGGTGGGCTGTGGGTATCTCTAGGCCAGGGCGATTTCTGTAGGCTGGGCCCCTCCGTAAGGCATGGCCCTGTGCCCCCGCCCCCCACCTCTGTAGGGTGCCAAGTACAGCTATTCATGGCCCTGTGTCATCTATGTGTGCAGTCGTCGTCCATAGGCTTGTAGGCCATGTCCCACGGATTGCGTAGTGGACCCCAAGTGCGCAGCGTAGTGCAGGGGGCTTCTGTGTCTGTCCTCTCCGCCAACGGTAGCGGTAATCCATGCACTCAACATGTCTTTATTTCTCCCCCCCCCCTTTTTTGTGGTCGTCCTGTTCATGTGTGCATTAGCATCATCAGGCGGAGGAGAAGTGGCATCGGAGCACGAGGGAGCTGCATCTCACATGGCCATGGCGGGCCATGCAACTGACTCGGATTTCACCAGTGAGACGGAGGGCGAGGGGAGCTCCACAGCGGGGACTCGTGCTGATGTCAGTGGCAGCGACTCGTCCTCTGAAGGGAGCTCCCTTGTGGTGGCGGCAACATCCGTGCCCCCCCCGCAACAACAGGTACAGCCGCCACCCAGCGCACCAGCACCGCCCTCCCAGCAGCCCCTCAGCGTTTGCCCCGTGCCCGCTCACCCAGGAAGGTGGGCATCTCCTTCGCCCCAGGCACCTCAGGCCCTGCCCCTGTCACCCCTGCTGCCCTCAGTGAGGAGGTCATTGACCTCCTGAGGACCATCATTGTTGGGCAGTCTACCCTTTTGAATGCCATCCAGGGTGTAGAAAGGGAGGTGCACCGGAGTAATGCATACCTGGAGGGCATTCATTCGGGTCAGGCTGCCCATCAGCGATCGTTCAACGCTCTGGCCTCAGCACTGACGGCAGCAATTGTCCCTGTCTCTAGCCTCCCCCCTCCAGCTTCCTCCACTCAGACCCAATCCCCTGTACCTCTGCCTATCCCAGACACACCTACAGACCAGCCTGCACACACCTCAACACCCAAGGGAAGCTCATCCAGACATAAGCACCACACTTCACACAAGCATTCACACAAGCAACATCCACATGCAGACACACCAACACCCACTGCCTCCACTGTGTCCCCCTCCTCCTCGTCTCCCTCCTCCCTCCCTCTGACGTCTCCACTCACACTTGCATGCACAACATCTTCAGCCACTACGTCCATCACCAGCACACCCACCAGACCACTCTGCACACGTGCAGTCACCACCCCCACTACCATTTACACGTCCCCTGTGTCCTCTCCCAGTGTGTCTGTCACCCCCTCTTCCAAACCACACAAACGCAGGCAGCCACCCACCCAACAGCCATCCACCTCACGACAGCCTCCAGCCCAAGCACCTGCACCCAAAGACACCAGACTTCACACTCCTACAACCACATCCTCTTCCTCCACTCCCATACCCTCTACACCTAGCCGTCCCTCTCTTTCCAAATTGATTTTCCTTTCCAAACTTGACCTCTTTCCAACAACTCCCCCACCCCGTCCATCGAATAAGACTGCAATCAGCCCCTCAGCCACCACCAAACCAGGACCTATCAGGACTGTTGTCCAAGGACTGTGGAGTCCCCCACCCTCAAGGGCAACTAGTTCTGGTAGGAGCCAAGGCACGGCCAGCCCACCCCCGGAAAAACACCCAAAGATCACCAGTGCCCTGCGCGAGAGGCCAAGGACACCATGGACCAAAATCCCTACCCTGGCTCCGCCTGGAAGTGGGGTGCCAGCTGGCACACCGCCAAAGGTGGGAAAGGGCCACAAACGACCAGGGAAGGGTGGGAAGGGCAGCACGCCTGACAAGTCCGGCAGCAGGCCAGCTGCCCAGGAGGGCCCCACCAGCCCCATCCCAGCTGCCCAGAAGGGCCCCGCCAGCCACAGCCCAGCTGCCCAGGAGGGCCCCGCCAGCCACAGCCCATCTGGGCAATGAAGGAGCGCCAGCCACAGCCCAGCTGGGCAATGAAGGAGCGCCAACTCAAGCACCGCTGAACAGAGCAAGGACCGCCAAGGCAAGCACCGCTGAACAGGGCAAGGACCGCTGAACAGGGCAAGGACCGCCAAGGCAAGCACCGCTGAACTGGGCAAGGACCGCTGAACAGGGCAAGGACCGCCAAGGCAAGCACCGCTGAACTGGGCAAGCACCGCCAAGGCAAGCACCGCTGAACAGGGCAAGGACCGCCAAGGCAAGCACCGCTGAACAGGGCAAGGACCGCTGAACAGGGCAAGGACCGCCAAGGCAAGCACCGCTGAACTGGGCAAGGACCGCTGAACAGGGCAAGGACCGCCAAGGCAAGCACCGCTGAACTGGGCAAGCACCGCCAAGGCAAGCACCGCTGAACAGGGCAAGGACCGCTGAACAGGGCAAGGACCGCCAAGGCAAGCACCGCTGAACAGGGCAAGGACCGCTGAACAGGGCAAGGACCGCCAAGGCAAGCACCGCTGAACTGGGCAAGGACCGCTGAACAGGGCAAGGACCGCCAAGGCAAGCACCGCTGAACTGGGCAAGCACCGCCAAGGCAAGCACCGCTGAACAGGGCAAGGACCGCTGAACAGGGCAAGGACCGCCAAGGCAAGAACCACTGAACTGGGCAAGGACCGCAGAACAGGGCAAGGACCGCCAAAGCAAGCACCGCTGAACTGGGCCCTTCATCTCAAGCACCGCTGCACTGGGCCCTTCATCTCAAGCACAGCTCCGCTGGGCCTTTCATCTCAAGCACCGCTCCGCTGGGCACCGCCGTCTCAAGCACCGCTGCACTGGGCCCTTCATCTCAAGCACCGCTGAACTGGGCCCTTCATCTCAAGCACCGCTGCACTGGGCCCTTCATCTCAAGCACCGCTCCGCTGGGCCCTTCATCTCAAGCACCGCTGCACTGGGCCCTTCATCTCAAGCACCGCTGCACTGGGCCCTTCATCTCAAGCACCGCTCCGCTGGGCCCTTCATCTCAAGCACCGCTGAACTGGGCCCTTCATCTCAAGCACCGCTCCGCTGGGCACCGCCGTCTCAAGCACCGCTGCACTGGGCCCTTCATCTCAAGCACCGCTGAACTGGGCACCGCCGTCTCAAGCACCGCTGCACTGGGCCCTTCATCTCAAGCACCGCTCCGCTGGGCCCTTCATCTCAAGCACTGCTGAACTGGGCCCTTCATCTCAAGCACCGCTCCGCTGGGCACCGCCGTCTCAAGCACCGCTGCACTGGGCCCTTCATCTCAAGCACCGCTGAACTGGGCCCTTCATCTCAAGCACCGCTGCACTGGGCCCTTCATCTCAAGCACCGCTCCGCTGGACCCTTCATCTCAAGCACCACTGCACTGGGCCCTTCATCTCAAGCACTGCTGCACTGGGCCCTTCATCTCAAGCACCGCTCCGCTGGGCCCTTCATCTCAAGCACTGCTGAACTGGGCCCTTCATCTCAAGCACCGCTCCGCTGGGCACCGCCGTCTCAAGCACCGCTGCACTGGGCCCTTCATCTCAAGCACCGCTGAACTGGGCACCGCCGTCTCAAGCACCGCTGCACTGGGCCCTTCATCTCAAGCACCGCTGAACTGGGCCCTTCATCTCAAGCACCGCTCCGCTGGGCCCTTCATCTCAAGCACCGCTGCGCTGGGCCCTTCATCTCAAGCACCGCTGCACTGGGCCCTTCATCTCAAGCACCGCTGGCCCATTGGCGGAAGGGGCAGTGCCGCATCTGTGTCGGGCATGGCTGCACGAAGCACTCTGGGCACCAGTCCCCCTCCAGAACCAGTGGTCACTGTCATCCACTTGAGAGACTGTGGCTTTGCACTCCCCAGGATGGTACAGTGGGCAAGCCACCCACTGTATGGACTTGAGAGACTGTGGCTTTGCACTACCCAGGATGGTACAGTGGGCAAACCACCCACTGTAGAGACTTGAGAGACTGTGGCTTTGCACTCCCCAGGATGGTACAGTGGGCAAGCCACCCACTGTATGGACTTGAGAGACTGTGGCTTTGCACTCCCCAGGATGGTACAGTGGGCAAGTCACCCACTGTATGGACTTGAGAGACTGTGGCTTTGCACTCCCCAGGATGGGACAGTGGCCATGGAGGCCCCTCGTGGATCTGGCGTCGTGTACTCATGTGGCTGAGGTGCCCCCCCTTCCCTTCCCCTTGAGGTGCCTGTAGTTTTTCTATCTGATGCCCCTGCAGTGTTCTCTCCGTTGGTGTCAGGTATCCTGTGTGGGCCTTGCCCATGTGATTTGGGCCCAGTGGTCCAAGGACAATGACAGCTAAAATTATCGGACTTTTGATATTTATATATATATTCGTTTTAAATGTGTGATATTTTTATATGCCGATAATACAATATATTCGACTGTTTATGATCATTTCATTTTGTCTTTGCATTCTTCCGGGAGGTTTGGGGGTTGTAACAGTGATGTATTGCTATGCATTGATGTGTGTGTTGTAGTGGGTGAGGGTGGTGGTGGGTGTGTAGCGTATGTGTGCCCGTAATATTTTCTCCTCCCCCCTCCCCTGTGTCGTAGGTGCAGTACTCACCGTAGTCTTCTGCGCCGGCGTTCGTGCTCCTGGTAGAGGAGCAGGAAGACAATGGCTGGTAGGATGTGTAGTTCGGGTTCCATGCTGTCCAGATTCCTCGTGGGGTGTATGGAGGTGAGCGTTTTCCGTTTGAAATGTCTGTTTCTGCCGTGTTTTTATCGGCGGGGCTACCGCCCCGGAAAAGGTGGCGGATTGGTGGGTTGTGATAGGGTGGGCGGTACATTGTCTCCCGCCTGTCTGTTGGCGGTGACCGCCGTGCTGTTTGTTTGTCCCGCCGTGGCGGTCGGAGTGTTAAAGTGGCGGTCTCTGTTGGCGGTTTCCGCCAGGGTCAGAATTCAATTTTTTACACCGCAAGCCTGTTGGCGGGTTAGCCGCCGCTTTAACACCGACCGCCAGGGTTGGAATGACCCCCACTGTGTCTATCTGTTTACATGTGTGCAAGTTACAATATGTGGGCTCTACCGAACAAGCTCTTAAATTGAGATGGAGAGAACATCTTGGGTCTATTAGACATGCGGACCCTAGATCTCCTGTGTCTGTTCTTTTCACTAAGCACCATTAATTGAATCAACTGGGTAATATATTATTCATGGATATTGATCATATTCCAGCCCGCCATAGAGGTAGGGATAGAGATCTGAGGCTGTGCCGTAAGGAAAGTTGGTGGATCAACTGTCTACAAACTGTACATTCTGATGGATACAACTACCTGTGGATTCCTCACCTCATGAATACTCCCATGGCGCCAGCATTCGACGGAAATCTTCTTACTAGTCTCTGCACGTCGACGAGGACGTCACTCTAGCCCACGCGACGCCGTCTGACGTCATACAGGCAATAAGAGGTCCTCGACGACGTGCGGACGTCAGTTCCCTTTTTTCCGTGCATTCGAAACGGTTATCTTCGAGGGAGCAACTGTTACTCTTGCGGTTACAGTGTATATCTTGCTGCGTAGTCTTTCTCTGTGGAAATAATGTCGCAGAGAAAGTCTGGATTTAAGCCTTGTCGTGAGTGTGGAGGCAAGATGTCGGATCCTCATTCCGATTGCCTTTGGTGTTTGAGCTCCGACCACGACGTCTCGACTTGTGATTCATGTCAGCACATTAATCCAAAGGCCCTCAAGGAACGTGAGGCGAAGCTGTTTATGGCCAAGTCAAAGGAGAAACATCACAAGAAGTCTTCTTCCCCAAGACATCGGCGTCATCGAGACTCCCGGCGCCGTAGAGAATCTCGGCGTCATTCGAAGGAGACTCGTTCCAGGTCTCCGGATCGGCGCCGAAGGACATGGGAGGTCAGTCCCACGGTTACGCCGCATCCTTCGACGCCGTTGCCCTCTCCGGCGTCTCCAATTTCACCTGGACAGGCGTCGGTGATTGAGGTATTGGAGCCTCAAGTGTTTTCTCCGGCGCAGATGCCGAGGCCGGCGTCGGGGTCGCCTCCGAGACAGGCACCCCAGTATCCGGCTTTTCCCACCCCTGGAGCCGATAGTTCCGCATTCTTGAATGCGATGTATGCCATCTTCCAACAGATGGCTCCAGGGGGTGCTCCGGCTGGGCCTTTGGCCTTTTCTTTGGGTGATCCTGCGCCTCTTCGGCCGGCACCCTTTATGCCCTTTCTCCCGTTTGGGAACGTGGGCTCGGCGCCAGTGTCGGCGCCGGTGGCCGCTCCGGTGGCTTCAGAAGGATTGGCCCCGGGGATTTCCATCCCGTCGACGTCGGGATTTCGGCCTGTGACTCCGGTGGGTCCATCTGCGGCAGTTGCTCTTCCGTCGGCGCCGAAGTTACCTGTGGCGCCGGATGCGGCGTCGGTGGCTTCTGAAGATCGGCGCCGATCTTCGACTTCGGCGGAGGCATTGTCGACTCCGCGTATTGAGCAACGACTTCATTCAAGGAGACGTGCTCTCCGTGTATTAGAAGAGCAGGAGTACCAACGAGCCCTAGAGGAAGGAGAGCTAGAGGACTCGGGTGATGGGCTGCGTGGACTGGAGTCGGCCAGTGGGCTGGACACTTCCCCTGAGTGGGACCTTTCGTCCCCGGGGGAATATACTGAGGAGGCTGCTTCCTTTCATGCAGTGGTACGGAAGGCAGCTAGTTTTTTGGACCTGCCTTTGCCGGTGGTGGAGGCAAAACAAAACCTTTTGACAGAGGTGTTACATCCGGCCTCAGCCGCGGTGGAGCCTCTGTTACCATTTAATGACGCTCTGCTGGATCCGGTGTTAGAGGTGTGGAAGAGGCCGGCATCTTCCCCAGCAGTTCACAGAGCCGTGGCCAGGAGGTATCGGACGGCTCCAACTGACCCTGGTTTCCTATCTAGGCACCCTACGCCGGAGAGCTTGGTGGTGCAGGCCTCCTGTTCGTCCAAGTCAGCGCCTGGTTCTTTTCCGACGGTGCCTGGCGACAGAGATTCAAAGAAGCTAGAGGCGCAGTCGAAGAAGATTTTTTCGTCCTGCAGTCTGGCGTTAAAAGCCACCAATGCAACCTGTATCCTGGGGAGGTATATTCATGCTCTGATGGATGACATTTCCTCTTCGTTTACAGAGCTTCCTCAGGGTCTTTTGGATCTTGTCTCAAATGCCCAGGCTGCTGCGACCCAAATTATCCAGACGGGACTGGATACCACCGATTCGGTAGCCAGGGCAATGGGCACAACTGTGGTGGCAAGGAGACAGGCCTGGCTCCGTAACTCCGGCTTTTCGGCAGATGTACAGTCCACATTGTTGGATCTCCTGTTTGATGGGGACAAACTGTTTGGAGCTAAGGCTGATTCGGCCTTGGAACGTTTTAAGGAAAGCAGGGCCACGGCTAAGTCGTTAGGGCTCCAAGCTCCTTCTTCCACGGCCTCTTCCAGATTCTTCAGGAGGTTTCGTGGATTTGGGCGTGGCTCTTCCTCCTCTTCCTTTCGGGGGAGATATCAGCAACCTGCTTCTTCCCATCCCTATAGATCTTTCAGGGGGAGAGGTAGGGTCCGCACCAGAGGAGCCTCTCAGCAGCACTCTGCCTCTTCCTCATCCTCTGGCGGGGTGCAGCAGGGGAAGCAGCCTTAGGCTTCCACCATTTCCCACTCACTCCTCTCCTGTAGGGGGAAGATTACAGCATTTTCTCACCAAATGGAAGACTGTTACATCGGACACTTGGGTTCTCAGTGTTGTGGGAAAAGGCTACACCCTTCCCTTTCGGGAGTTCCCGCCCCTCATCCCGCCCCGCCCTTCGTATTGTTCAGAAGAACACCTCCTGTTGCTAGAACAGGAGGTGCAAGTCCTGCTTTCAAAGGGCGCGGTGGAGTTGGTCCCGGAGCAGGAAAGGGGTCGAGGAGTTTACTCAAGGTATTTCCTGATTCCCAAGAAGGATGGTCGTTTGAGACCAATTCTGGACCTGAGGATCTTGAATTGGTTCCTCAAGCAGGAAAAGTTCAAGATGCTGACCCTAGCACAGGTGCTTTTGGCGTTGAACATGGAAGACTGGATGGTGTCTGTCGACTTGCAGGATGCTTACTTTCATATCCCGATACTCAAGTCACACAGGAAGTATCTCCGGTTTGTGGTGGGATCGCAACACTATCAGTTTGCGGTCCTTCCGTTTAGTCTTACTTCAGCACCTCGAGTCTTCACGAAGGTGATGTCGGTGGTTGCGGCAGAACTCAGAAGGAAGGGGATAGCAGTATTCCCTTACTTGGACGACTGGTTGATCAAAGCCAAGTCCCCGGAGCTTGTGTCGCATCATCTGCAGTCAACAACCCAGTTGTTGTTCGACCTGGGTTTTTCGGTGAACGAGCCCAAATCTCACCTAGAGCCCTCTCAGCGCCTCCTGTTCATAGGGGCAGTACTGGATACAACATTGGGTCGGGCCTTTCCTCCGCCTCAGCGGATTCAAGATATTCAGGATTTGGTTCCAATGTTTCGAAATGGAGCGGTAGTTCCAGTCCTCAAGGTCCTTCGTCTGCTCGGTCTTTTTGCCTCCTGCATTCTGTTGGTCACGCATGCTCGCTGGCACATGAGGGCTCTTCAGTGGTGCCTCCGAAGGCAGTGGTCTCAACACAGAGGGGATCTAGAGGGTACTGTCAAGATCTCCAGAGATGCTGCTGTGGATTTGAAGTGGTGGATTGCAAGCAACAATCTTTCACAAGGAAAGCCGTTCCAGCAGTCGCCACCAGTGGCCACAGTCATAACGGATGGTTCCACTCTAGGGTGGGGAGCTCATCTGGGGGATCTGGAGATCAAAGGTCTTTGGTCTCCAGAGGAACAGATGTTTCACATCAATCTGTTAGAGTTACGGGCTGTACGTCTGGCTCTCAAGGCCTTCCTCCCTTCCCTTCGTGGTCAGTCGGTACAGGTCCTAACGGACAATACTACCACGATGTGGTACATAAACAAGCAGGGAGGAGTGGGGTCGTACCTTCTCTGCAGAGAAGCTCTTCGACTATGGTCCTGGGCAAAGGACCATCGGATTTGCTTGATAGCAAACCATCTGGCCGGAGTTTTGAACGTGCGTGCGGACAGTCTCAGTCGCCACTTCTCGGCAGACCACGAGTGGCGTCTCCATCCAGATCAAGTCCGTTTAATCTTCCAGAGTTGGGGGTTTCCTCGGTTAGATCTGTTCGCCACTCGAGAGAACGCGCATTGTCCGTTGTTCTGCAGCCTTCAGTATCCGATGCAGGGAGCGTTGGGGGACGCGTTTCAAATAACCTGGTGCGGCCAGTTGCTTTACGCGTTTCCTCCCATACCCTTGATTCCTCGAGTATTGAGGAAGATTCGCCAAGACCGGGCTCTAGTAATCTTAATAGCTCCGGATTGGCCAAGAAGGGTGTGGTACTCCGACCTTCTCCAACTCTCAATGTGCCCGCCGCTCCGTCTCCCTTTCAGGGCAGACCTCCTCTCGCAGTCGCAGGGGCAGGTTCTACACCCCAACCTCCAGAGTCTGCACCTACATGCCTGGAGATTGAACGGGGCAACCTGAGTTCCTTCTCTCTCCCGCCTGAGGTAGTGGATGTTATATTAGCGGCCAGGCGACACTCCACTAAATCTATCTACGCTAATAGGTGGTCTAAATTTGTTGCGTGGTGTGGAGAGAGGCAGATTGATCCTTTGCATGCTCATCTATCGGACGTTTTGTCTTTTGCTCTATCTCTGGCGCAGAAAGGTTGTGCAGTGGCTACCATTAAGGGTTATTTATCGGCCTTGTCAGCCTTCATATGTCTTCCAGACCAACCATCTTTATTTAAATCCCCTATTGTTATCAGATTCTTGAAAGGTCTTCTAAATCAATATCCTCCAAAGCCATTCGTTATGCCGCAATGGGATTTGTCCTTGGTCCTGACTTTCCTTATGGGGTCCCCTTTTGAACCTATGCATTCTTGCCCCTTGAGGTATTTGGTTTTAAAAACAGTCTTCCTGATAGCTATAACATCAGCAAGGAGAGTGAGTGAGTTGCAGGCCTTATCAGTAAAGCCCCCTTATACAACTTTTTATGGGGATAAGGTGGTGTTGAGGACCAAGGCTGCTTTCCTCCCGAAGGTTGTTTCACCCTTCCATTTGGCTCAGGCAATTACTTTGTCCACGTTCTATCCTCCGCCTCATCCTTCCAAAGAGGAAGAAAGACTGCACCGTCTGGATCCAAAGAGAGCGTTGAGCTTCTTTATTGATAGAACAAAGGATTTCAGGCTGGAGGATCAGCTGTTTATTGGATACGTGGGCAAGAGGAGAGGAAAGGTAGTCCACAAGAGAACACTATCCAGGTGGGTTGTTCTTTGCATTAAAATATGTTACTCTTTGGCAAAGAAGGATCCTCCTGAGGGCATTAGAGCTCATTCCACCAGAGCTAAGTCGGCCACTTCGGCCTTGGCCAGGGGTGTTCCTGTGGTCGACATCTGCAAGGCCGCAACTTGGTCGTCCCTTCACACTTTTGCAAAACATTACTGTTTGGATTCTGAGGTTAGAAGGGACGGCCATTTTGCACGGTCAGTGCTGCAGGATTTCTTGGTTTGACCATTTAGGCACCCACCGCCGGGCGTGGTACTGCTTTGGGGCTCTATTCATGAGGTGAGGAATCCACAGGTAGTTGAATCCATCAGAAGAACGAGTTACTTACCTTCGGTAACGACTTTTCTGGTGGATACATTAGCTACCTGTGGATTCCTCACGGTCCCACCCGCCTCCCCGTTGCCTTTCTGGTCTTACCAAGTAATCCTTGAGTGCGCTCCTCTTGGTCTTTGAAGGTGCAATAGATGTGTATATAATATATTTATATATATGTATATATGTATATATCTTTGTGTATATACTTGGTGTGTGTATATATTTTAAAAGAGAAAGTTTTATATATATATTTATATAAAAAGATTTACAGTTATTCATACAATGTTGTGTATTTTTACAATATAATGGGATGTTGCCTTGCTCTTTCATTGCATTGCCTGGTTGTTCTCATGCACGTAAAAAATGATTGGTACTGACGTCCGCACGTCGTCGAGGACCTCTTATTGCCTGTATGACGTCAGACGGCCTCGCGTGGGCTAGAGTGACGTCCTCGTCGACGTGCAGAGACTAGTAAGAAGATTTCCGTCGAATGCTGGCGCCATGGGAGTATTCATGAGGTGAGGAATCCACAGGTAGCTAATGTATCCACCAGAAAAGTCGTTACCGAAGGTAAGTAACTCGTTCTTTTGGTCTTAATGCGGACACTGAAATGCACACTATTCTAAATAGTTAAGTCTACAGTTTGAATAATGGCCTGATGTTAGATTATTTTGTTTTATGTTTTGTGTGGAGACTACGTATGGACTTCTCACTCTTGATATCACATTTTCTTGATCTTTTCCTTATTAATAACATCACTTTTCCCATTGCGATCTGTATTGATATTACATTGAATGTTGGTGGTGAAAGTTTGTGTTGTATATTTGCTTTTTGTAATGGGCCAACTTGGATGGAGTCTGACATCTGTTTAGTGTAAATTGCAGTGTGAGAACAATTATAATGTGTGTAGACTTGCCCCCTTAATAGAGTTATGAAGGTCTAATACGTGACTTGAGAGAGTTTTGTGGTCTGGACTGGGGAGCTCCTGTGTGGTAGTGTGGGATTGAGTCTGTGCTCTTTAGCTAATATGCAGATACTTTCAGGTGTTCGAGTCACCTTAGGGATGGTTGTTTTTGTCTATTGCGTTTTTTAATTATGGTTGGAGTTTAACATTTGTTTCAATTGAGTACACATTTCTATGTAAGAATATTGATAATGTGTGCAGATTTGCCCCTGATAAGGGAGTATATGATGGCTTAATATGCGACTAGAGGTTTGGTGGTTTGTACTGGAAAGCTCCGGTGTGGTAATATGGGATTGAGCTTGTGCTAGTTGCCCATGTGCAGAGACTTTGGGGTGTTGGAGTCACCTCAGGGATGGATGTTTTGATTTCTTGATTTTTTTTGGAGTGGAATTGCACTTCATTGTTTGGTCACATAGAGGTATGTGATACTTATCAAACACAACTGTACAGAACATACATCTTTAATAATTTATGCGGATTGCCTCTGTATATAGAAACGCTTTCGGTCTTTCTTGTTTTATATTATAAATGGTAAATCCTTATTGAGTTGGTTGATATGTCTTTGGGTAACTTGTCTTGAAGGTATGTTCGTTTAAGATGCTCAGAGCAGCAGGTTCCCAGATACTCATTTTACATTGAGATGTTTGAGTTCCCTACATCGCATAACAATACAGTATCCATGGCTTTCAGTACGTTAGTTGCATGCATATCAGTGTTCGGGGCTGCTCTTTAGAATATGCTGTGATATGATATTCCTTTTAGCCTTGGGAGGATATCTCTTGTAATATTAGTGTTTGATTTAGGCATGGCTTTTAAATGTTGATTATGCAAGGATGTTTGTTTTTTATTTATTTTTCCCTTTAGGTTCATTTGCGTAACATGTGTGATATACTATTGTGCCTAAAATTAGGTCTTTTGTGATCCGTTATGTCTTTTTGTTTTTACTCTGTATAATATGTGGTTGACTTTAAAGTTTTGAAATTTTGCCCAGCGAATGGGGTTGTCTCATAGCCAGGTGGCAGTATTTAGATGGAAATCGTCAGTTTTCCTTGGGATATTTAAACAGGTTTGTTTAAATGTTTTGGTTTTTGAGGATCACCTGGGAAGTTTATGCAGGAACACATTGCAATGTTTGTAAGTATATACGCTGGTATAATCTTTTTTTTTTTTAAGTGTGGTTTAATTCTATTGAGTGACAAATTGTGGTCCGTTTTTCTCTCTCTTGTGTTTTCTGATCAGTATTCTGCCAGTCAGATGACGCTACGTACATTCTGTAACGAAAGAGAGATGAGGGAGATAAGGGGTTGATTCATTGTAACGTGTGAGTGATGATTCTAGTGGTACCTAGCAGGAGATTGAGGATTGCCAATTTTGATTTAGAGCTTATTTACTGTGAATACAGGATGTACTAAATAAATAAAAGGGAAGATTTCCTCTCCGGTTATTTCCTGAGGTTTTGGGTATGTGTGAGTCGACAAGTGAAATAACGGTGGTTTACTTGTTTGTGTAAGTGGTTAGTCATGACAAGTGTACTTTTTGGAAGTTATCTAGATAATACAGTACCTATGAATTCCTGATGCGCCTATCCATTTGTTTTTTTTTCCTTTCTTCCTCTTTTTTGATAATGTCTTTTCTCTATAGTTTAGTTTGGGTGGAATTTAGAGTGTGGGTTTTCCAACATACTAAACAGATACTTATGGCTGCTCGAATGCATGGTTTTGGTGTTGGCTTCTGTTTTCAAGTTCTATCATCTTAAGTGGATGGATATGGAAATTGGCAGATAATATGATGGTGTACTCACCTGATCCCGTAGTGTATTTTGGTGAGTGGTTGTTTGAGAATAACATTGAGCAATATGATCCACCTCTTTTAGAAATAAACATGATGGATTTCCTTAGTGTGGGGTGGATCATGCATATAGTATTTTATAATTTGGGGCAATTATGAGTGGTTGGTATATTCGTGATGGGATTATGCACTTTTATACGTTGTTCTTTCTTTTTGTCTCATTTTGGAAGATGACTAGGAGGCCATGATTAAGGACCGGCGAAGCCGCTGCAGGCAAAAGACCGCCAGTAGTGGAAGTCTTTTGCCCGCCATATTAGGAGTGTTCCGCTGGCCCAGCGGAACACTCACCACGACATTGACGCTGGCTCGTAATTGAGCCGGTGGTAATGTTGTGGTGTGTTGGTTGCAGCAGCTCCCGTCACGCATTTCACTGCCCGTAATTCAGGCAGTGAAATGCGGGAAGGGGCTGTGAATGGGGACCCCCTGACACCCCCATTCCGCCAGCCTTTCCATGGCGGTGTTTACCACCATGGAAAGGCTCGCGGATAGGGACTCGTAATCTCCAGGGCAGCGCTGCCCTGGCAGATTACAACCACCGGGACCACCAGGCTGCAGGCTGGCTGCAGCCAGGCAGTGTCGGCGGTCATAATGGAACGGTCGGACCACCCTGCCTACGGTGGTCCGACCGCCATCGCGAGGCAGGAGGTCTTAAGACTGCCAGCTTCGTAATGAGGCCCTTAGTGTTCTGGACATATTAGAAAGTAATAGTTGGTGATGGTTGCACCTATTCACAAGTAACGAATAATGCAGATACCTACTTGTGCTCAGATGCAATTTATGTCTCTGTATGTTTTTTTGCTTATATTCTCTGTTAGCTCTAAAATATGGTTTTGGAAAATGGTGGTTGCTCGAAGGTTATATTTGTTGGAGTATGTAGTAGATTCTGATGTGGGGGTGTTTAATGGAAGCAGAAATTAATATGAACACTGTTTTCAGTATAGGGTTTCACAGATCACTTTTTGTCAATTGGTATATTGTGCAGATTGATCACTTGGGTGCCATTTTTGGTTTTTAATTTTTAAAATTACCTTGTCTTTATTATTTTTTAATTGTGCATGTGCGGTTTTTGTCTAGTTTTAGATTTTGAATTCTATTACATAAGGTCTTGGTTGGGGTCTTTATTTATTATTTTGCATTACTAATATTATTATTTTGTTATTTGCGAAGTCGATACACTGTGTTTTCTAATTTGGTGAGGTATGGCTGAGTTCTGTGCGCTCTGTACAGAATATCTATGTCTTTGTTTATAATGGTTTAATCCAACTATTTTTCAATGTGTTGATGTTTTTGATTTCTCTTTTTTTTGCTATTTTATGGCCCTGAGGAAGCAGGGATTCCACAAAACACGTGTTTGCTACTTCAGTGCTAGGATAGCGCATCAATACCATATTGAGAAATAAATTCATTGGTACGTTCATGTGAATATATCATTACAGGAATTTCAACCAATTCTTATTTGATGGTAATGGATATTATGGATGAATAAGGAGAACATTATGATGACTATGGGGGTCATTATGACCCCGGCGGTGAGTGATAATGTGGCGGTAGCACCGCCAACAGGCTGGCAGTACATACGCCACATTATGAGAATGGCGGGTTGGCTGCAGCCAACCCGCCACTTCTCCACTCATACTGCCATGGTGGTATCAGCTGACGAGGAGACCGGCACAGTACGCAGGTGGTATTTTGAGCTTGCCCACTACCATGGTTTTCGTGGTGTTAGCAACGCCACAGAAACCATGGCGGTAGGCCATACCGGTCACAGGGAATTCCTTCCCTGTCACTAGTAGGCAGCCCCCCCCATAACACACCTGACACCCCCCACCCCCTCCATCCAAACTTCCCCCCACCCCCTCCGATACTCACACCCCCCTCATCCCCCCGATCCCCTCACTCACTCCCCACCCCCATACATGCACACACTTCAGACACGCACCACGCATACACCCAATCACTCACACTGGCATACACGCATTCATACACGGATACTTCCAGACATCCTTGCACACATTCTTAGACAATTATTCACACGCATACAACCATGCAAACAACACAACACACACAGACGCATTCACACATACAATCACACATTCATGCACACAACCAGACACACACACACAACACACACCTGACGCCCCTGACCCACCTCCACTGTCAGAAGCCCAACTTACCATGTTCTAGGTGGTCTTCCAACAGGGAAGGGACGCTGCTACCGCCAGCAGCGCCCGCCAGCAGAACACCGCCAGGCCATACCAAGGTCATGATACGGCTGGCGGCATTCAACTGGCGTGGCGGTGCTGGTGATATGATAACTGCCGGATTTCCGCCCTTATTGTGGCGGAAGTCCGGCAGTGTTCATAATGTGGTGGATGGATGGTAGCCGTCCTGACGGTACTTTGGCGGCCAATGACAAAATGAGGGCTGATATGTTCAGTATGCTGATATATTGATGACTTTAACTAATGTGTATACTGTCCTTACTGATAATATATAAAAATACTTAGGACCTGATCACGACCATGGCGGATGGGCTACTCCGTCACAAAAGTGATGGATATCCCGCCCACCATTTTACAAGTTCTATAGGCTATAATGAAACTTGTAATATGGCAAACATGATATCCATCACTTTTGTGACAGAGTAGCCCATCCACCAAGGTCGTAATCAGGCCCTTAGGGCCAGATGTAGGAAGCCTTTTGCATGCCGCAAACTGCGAAAAACGCAGTTTGCGGCATGCAAAAGGCCGAACGCGATGCACAACCTCAAATTGCGAGTTGGTACCGACTAGCAATTTGAGGATGCGACTCACAAATAGGAAGGGGTGTTCCCTTCCTATTTGCGACCGCATCACCATGCTGAGTTGCTTTGTGACCGCGAATGCGGTCGCAAACCAACTCGCAGTTACCACCCACTTGAAGTGGGTGGTAACTCATTCGCAAAAGGGAAGGGGTCCCCATGGGACCCCTTCCCCTTTGTGAATGCCGAAAAAAAAAATTTTTCAGAGAAGGCAGTGGTCCTATTGACCACTGCCTACTCTGAAAAAAACGAAACCAAATGGTTTCGGAAGTTTTTCTTTTTGCAACTCGTTTTCCTTTAAGGAAAACGGGCTACAAAAAGAAAAAAAAAACTGCTTTATTAAAAAAGCAGTCACAGACACCTGTGAGTGCAGGGACTCGCTGTGGGGTCGCAATTTGCGACCCACCTCAATAATATTCATGAGGTGGGTCTTTGCGACCCCATAGCGAGTCGCAGAAGGTGTCTGAGACACCTTTCTGCATGCAATTCTGCGAGTTGCAAATTGCGAGTCGGTATGGCTCGCAATTTGCAAGTTGCAAAATTTTTACTTACCTACATCTGGACCTTAATCGCTATACTTTTTTGTGATGGAGTTTATTTCTGTATGATGAATATTTTTGAACTTTACTCCCTACAAACTTTGATGTAATATGTTACAAATCTGACAAATGTCATGTTCAGTATGACCTTGATTTTAGTTCACAGGTGATATTTATGATTAAAAAACAAGTAGTAGAAACAGGATTTTGCCGTCAGATGCTTTCCAGATTTTCAAAATGCATTACACCCTGTTTATTGCATGTGAGTGCACTGGACCCAGGAAAACCAGAATACATTTCTATTACCCCCCATGTTCATGAGACCCAGAGGAGCAAAACGGAGGGCCAACATTTGGCAGAGGGATGTTCTTGTGTGAGGGAGGCTGGAGAGAATTGCCATGTTTTAGAAAAACACATTGCTAAAAATAGGAGAAATATTTTGTTCAAAGTGTTCTACAGGCCACCCCTTCACGCCAAGGTACGTCTGTCTTGCACCAATTGATTTCCTATTTTTTACAGAGCAGGAAAACATTTTTTTTATACTTTCCATGTAGTCCTGAGTTTGAAATGTGCTGTCAAACGAACAGTGCACCATAAACAGTGAATCTCCCACAATTTTGTGATCTGTGTTAATATTACATAATTGATTGTACAGACTACATTTTCTAGGAAAATCCACTTATATTTGGTATTGTCGGACTCCAGGCAGTCAGGGCAACATTCATTAGTTAGTGTTCCAGGATTTATGTTTGTGTATTTAGGAAATGCAACAAAATATTGAGCACATTTGGTTATAAAATGACAAGATCTCCACATTTTCTATTAGCTCTCCAGGCTGAAATGAGATCTTTCTGTGGGACTTGAACAATACGTAGCCCTGAATGTGCCTATAAATATTGTCCTACGGATGTACATAGAAACTAAAAAGGTATATATACTCAGTCTCTGTTCGCTTCGCTTAAAAGGGGTGGGGTGCGCAGGGGTAGGGCTGAGAGGGGGTAAAATGTAATAAAAAAACAACTTAGCTGATCCGCTGTGCCACTCCTCTTCTCTCCCGTTGCTGCAGGCACAGGCTCCCAGCCTGATCTGCAGCCAATCCTGACACTGTTCAGAGCAGTATCAGGATTGGCTGGGAGCGTCCAGCCAGGGCACTCCTAGGCAGACTGATAGCCTGTGTCAGCTCTCTTGCCGGGCTGGAGAGAGCACACTGTGCTTGTGTGTTTGGCCGGCCCGAGATGGCCTGCCAAACATACATGGTCACTGAGGGGAGTGCACAGGGCACTCCCCTCACTGCTCGTTACCCCCGTGGGCCCACCCTTTTAACAAGCGAAACAATATTGTTTCGTTTGTTAAAGGTTTTGCAGCTTCTGCTGCTGGCGGGGAGTGACGCTCCTGCGCCCTAATGGAGGAGCCACCGCGGTATATGCTTAAAAAAAAAAATTATGTTTTTTATTTTAAAGCACAGCACAGAAGTGCACAATACCACAACAGTTAAAGGGTGAAAATTGCTTTCAGGTGTTTTAATTCAATAGGATCAACAAAAGTGAACACAAACTATAACTTGCAGCATGCATTAGGGTTTTTAAGAAAACCTCAGGATAGTAGTCCTGTAACCTTGGAGACAAGGAGTCATCTGGTAACATTACATGAATGCCACTTGCAACTTTCTTCATACTCTAATTTCTGCTCTCCCATCACCCATTCAACACACACCTAATTGTCCTTTATGGTTGGTCGCTGGATATTTGTGCCCCTTCTTACCTGGAGCTTTGACCACTGGATCCTTCCCACACAGCGTGAGGCATTCCTCCAGGCCTGTTTGGCACCAAAAATGAGCTCATTTTCCCGAAGCTGATAGGTTCCAGTGCTGAGGATCTCCTGCTCAACCTCCTTCATGCGATCCACATGAGCCTTGGAGTTTAACCTAGAGGGAGTAGACCTTTGTACTTAGAATCATTATTCAGCATGATGATGCCATAAAGACTGAACCTGTGCTTTACCAATACACATCTTATGCTATTAAACAGCACTGAAATGCAGAGAACTTTGAACTATTTAAACAGCCTTACATATTGTGCAGAGCCTCACTATCTGGATAATTTACAGCTGCACTGATATGCCTAGTAAATGTAAAGTCTACCATCATTTCTATCATACCTACTGGATGCAGCGTCCTGTGCCTAGATTATTTATTACAGCTCTGGTATGCAACCAACCATTTCAATTTATTTGTCACCAACATTCATTAGCCTTGCTTAAGCACAGAATTCACAATACATGGTTTGGGTCCTCAGTTGGCCTTGGGTTTGGTACTTCTGGATTGTGAAGTAAATGGAAGTGTTACACTGAAGCCTTATCAGCCAGTGCCATTCAACAGTCACAAGACAAAACAAACTACATCCGCCATTACCCACTGTTCAAGTATATGGGGAGAGCAGGACCTGAATCTCTGCTTTAAACCCCTTAACTACTTTGGTGCCCAGGATGAGCTGGTCTCGCCCTTGGCAACGGTTGCACGGTGCCAAGGACGGGACCAGCTTGCTCTGCTATGGGCCCCTGGGGGAGAGCTAGCGCTCCCCCGATGGCCAAGCACCCCCCCCTCTGGGCAGGGATGGAAGGGGAATCGCTCCCCAGGGGGGCAAAATATTTTACGGGACAAAATATTTTAACCCCTAGACACCAGGGATATTTTTTTGTTTTGTTTATATATTATTTTTTATATGTGGGGAGCGACTCCTTAGGCAAGTGACGCTCCCCTGGGGGGCAAATTACTTTAGGCCAGGCCGATTTTTATTAGGTGAATCTGCCCCCAAGGGGGGCAGAAATGCCCACTAGACAGCAGGGTTTTTTTTTTTGTTGATATGTATACATAAGGGGAGCGTCCCCTTTGGCAAGGGACGCTCCCCAGTGGGGATAAATATTTTTAGGCCTTTTATTATTAGGCCAATCTGCCCCCAGGGGGGCAGAAACCACTCGACATCAGGGATCTTTTTTTTTATTTGTGTTTTTATTTCTATATGTTGGGAGCGACCCCTTAGGCAAGGGTCGCTCCCCTGGGGGCAAAATGAACTTTAGGTCATTTCTGCCCCCCTTGGGGGCAGATCGGCCTATTTTTATTAGGCCAATCTGCGCCCAAGGGGGACAGAAACCATTAGGAACCAGGGATTTTTTTGTAGTCAGTTTCAAGTGAGGGGAGCGATCCCTTAGGCAAGGGTCACTCCCCTGGGGGGCAAATTTATTTTAGGACATTTCTGCCCCCCCTTGGGGGCAGATCGGTCTATTTTTATTAGGCTGATCTGCCCCCAAGGGGGGCAGAAACCACTAGGCACCAGGGATTGGTGTGTGTGTGTGTGTGTGTGTTTTGTTTGAGAGGGGCAGTCCCTTGGGCAAGGGTCGCTTCCCATGGGGGCACATTACTGTTGGCCATATCTGCCACCCTTGGGGATAGATCAGCCTATTTTTGGAAGGCCCATCTTCCCCCAAGGGGGGCAGAAAGATCACCAGAGACCAGGGAAGATTTTTTTTTTTTAAATAAGAGGGTGGGGGTATGGCCATACCCCCACCCCAAATAAATGGGGCCAAAGTTGTTCTGCCCACCAGTGGGCAGATGGGGCAATTACCCTCGATCCACACTCCGGGGGAAAGTCCACTAGATGCCAGGGAATTAAAAACAAAAACATACTGTGGTGGTGGCTACCAACAAGTATGGGCATGGTTATGCCCCCACCCCAACTGAAGGGGGTAACAGTCTTTCAGCTCTCCCCCCACACTGTAAAAAATCTTATCCCATGGCAAGTAAGAGGACATTTGATTATTTTGGGTTTTGGTTTTACATTTGGGCCATGAGAGCGTGGCTACTCTCAAAATCATCTCACCTGAAATGGTGAGGGTTGCACTTTTTGGACTTTGGGACGCTGCCATGTAGAAAAATCCACAAGACCAGCACATCTGAAAACTAAACATCTGGATGAGTTCAGGGTGGTGTGCTTCACATTCACCCCCCCCCCCCCATTATCTCACCCATAATGCCCTGCAAACCTCCAACTTTGCTGGAAATCACACATTTTTCCCACATTTTTGTGATGGAACTTTCCGGAATCTGCAGAAATCCACAAAATCATGCCACCCAGCATTGTCCCATCTATATCTATAAAAATTCTGCCGCACTTGTCAGCCTAAAAATGTTTTTTTTCAAACTGCCCTTTTGGACCCCCCTTTGGTTCCCCCTCAATTTCGACATGTTTTTGGCTCTTCCCTGTCACAGGCACTTTGCACACCTACACAAGTGAGGTATAATTTTTACCCAGAGACTGAGGGGAACGTTCGGTGGTAGGAAATATGTGCCAGTGTGGTGATCCCACACAGAAATGTGAGAAAATGTGATTTTTTAGCTAAATTTGAGGTTTGCTGAGGATTCTGAGTAAGAAAACATTGGGGGATCCATGCAAATCACACCTCCCTGAATTCCCTTGGGTGTCTAGTTTTCAGAAATGTTTGGGTTTAGTAGGTTTCCCTATATGGCTGCTGAGCCCAGGACCAAAAACGCAGGTTCCCCCGCAAAAACAGGTAGTTTAGTGTTTTATCATTTTGATGTGTTCACATAGTGTTTTGGGGCATTTCCTGTCACTGGCGCTAGGCCTACCCACACAAGTGAGGTACCATTTTTATCGGGAGACTTGGGGGAACGCTGGGTGGAAGGAAATTTGTGGCTCCTCTCAGATTCTAGAACTTTCTGTCGCCGAAATGTGAGGAAAAGGTGTTTTTTTGGCCAAATTTTGAGGTTTGCAAAAGATTCTGGGTGACATCTTGGATTCCCCTAGGTGTCTAGTTTTCAAAAATGTGCAGGTTTGGTAGGTTTCCCTAGGTGCCGGCTGAGCTAGAGGCCAACATCTACAGCTGGGCACTTTGCAAAAAACATGTCAGATTTCAATGTAAAAATGTGATATGTCAATGTTGGGTTTCAAGTGAGGTACCATTTTTATCGGGAAGCTTGAGGGAATAGCAAAAGAAGTGTGTTTGCCCCTTGTCTTTCTCTACATTTTTTCCTTCCAAATGTAAGACAGTGTGTAAAAAAGACATCTTTTGAGAAATGCCCTGTAATTCACATGCTAGTATGGGCACCCTGGAATTCAGTGATGTGCAAATAACCACTGCTTCTCAACACCTTATCTTGTGCACATTTTGGAAATACAAAGGTTTTCTTGATACCTATTTTTCACTCTTTATATTTCAGCAAATGACTTGCTGTATACCCGGTATAGAATGAAAACCCATTGCAAGGCGCAGCTCATTTATTGGCGGTGGGTACCTAGGGTTCTGGATGAAGCTACAAGCCCTATATATCCCCGCAACCAGAAGAGTCCAGCAGATCTAACAGTATATTGCTTTCAAAAATCTGACATCGCAGGAAAAAGTTACAGAGAAAAACGTTGAGAAAAATGGCTGTTTTTTCACCTCAATTTCAATATTTCTTTTTTCAGCTGTTATTTTCTGTAGGAAAACATTGTAGGATCTACACAAATTACCCCTTGCTGAATTTAGACTTTTGTCTACTTTTCAGAAATGTTTAGCTCTCTGGGATCCAGCATTGGTTTCACACCCATTTCTGTCACTAACTGGAAGGAGGCTGAAAGCACAAACAAATAGTAAAAATGGGGTATGTCCCAGTAAAATGCAAAAAATGTGTTGAAAAATTGGGTTTTCTGATTCATGTCTGCCTGTTCCTGAAAGCTGGGAAGCTGGTGATTTTAGCACCACAAACCCTTTGTGGATGCCGTTTTCAGGGAAAAAAAACACAAGCCTTCTTCTGCAGCCATTTTTTCCTATTTTTTTGAAAAAAATAAAATGTTGCTGTATTTTGGCTAACTTCTTGTTCTCCTCCAGGGGAACCCACAAACTCTGAGTACCTCTAGAATTATCCTAGGATGTTGGAAAAAAAGGACACAAATTTGTCGAGGGTAGCTTATGTGGACAACAAGTTATGAGGGCCTAAGCGTGAACTGCTCCAAATAGCCAAAAAAAGGCCTGGCACCGTAGGGGGAAAAGGCCTGGCAGCGAAGGGGTTAAGATACAGTTCTTAAAAAACATAGAAGCTCCTTGGTGACTGGCGTGTGCAAGTTGTATTGCTTGGGGTATAAGGCAGTCAGGGACCACCAGCAGTGGCCACATGGAAGTCATCCTTGCCATCAACTCATGGTGCACATTGAACAGTGCTCTATCACTTTCTGGGCTTTATGGTACTCTTATCTCATCTCCATTAACCCGGCTTCTGCCTCTCCAAGGTCCAAGTTCAGGCAGTCATCTTGCTGCATGACCACCAGAATGACCTCCAGAGTCATAGGCCATGATCAGGATGGTTCTACGACGTACTGGGCATATTTCAGTCTCCTGGTCTTCACGCTCTTCTAGCAGAGTTGGTGCACAGGGATGTGAGAATAGATAGTCTGACGGATTCTGGGAATCCGGCTTCCACCTTGAATGAGTACTCCTTCAGCCTTTTTCTTTGCAAGGTGGTGGTTTGGATGCTGACCCTTGTAGCCTCTGGGCTTGTAGTCGGTGTGGACTAGAAAAGGGTGTCCTTACACATATAAATGGAAATGGTGGCATCCACAGTGGATTGCAATTACTTCTCTCTCAATTTGGGAGTAGCACGTTTAGGTGGGAGTCAGTGCTCAGTACTCGTAGGCCACCTGGTGCCCAATCTCCATATCTCTGTTTTGCCTAAACCTGTGGGCCTGGCATCTACTGACAAGTTAGTGTCCTGGATCTGATCAAAATAAACAAAAAAAATAAACCAGCATAGTGTCGGCTTAAAGAGCATCTGTGGTTCCTTAAAAAGCCTATTCGTGGCACTATTCCTTATGTCCATGAGGTCTGAGCTTTCGTGATCCTTGATAAATCGACTGCAGTAATTCACCATTCCCAGAAAACTGTGGACTTCTGAGATGCAAGATGTAGTTTGCAGACATTCACAATTTTTTGGTGTGAAGCATCAGTCCATTTTTTCAGAGCCATTACAGTACACCTCTCAGTCAGACATTGTACTTCTCTACAGATTTGGCATACACATGGATATCATTGTTTAATTTGATCACTGTAGGGTCAGCTACTACTTCGAGTATCACATTCTGGACCACTTCGGTGGCACTAAGTATTCCAGAATTGAGTCTCTTGTACCACGAAGGTCTATGTGTATCATTAACATTGCGATATATCGCTATGTAGAGTGCAGCAGGATCTGGTGGTAGCCAGAGGAAAGGTCCATCTTTAAAAACCACCCTGCTCGCTCAGTTCACTGAAAATGTCATCAGCCATTGGAGTGATGTTGTGTTCCCTCTTGATGGCTACATTCAGGAATCGCATGTCAACACATATCCTCACCTCTCTTGGTTGCTTTGACTTCCTGGTGACAACAATCATTCAGCCTCCACTTTGGGTCTAGATGAAAAGCTATAAGACGATGCCTCAAAGTGACCCGTTGTACTGCTTGGTTTATGTGGAGAGCCCCCATTCTGTACTTCAGTCAACATATGCCTTCAAATTTGTCCTGTAAGTCAACCATGAGGTGATCCAACTGGTTGGTGCACACCCATAGTGCAAACTGCAAAGGTTTGAGTTCTTCAGTGGTTTGGGAGCTCAAGAGCTTCCGGGTGCCTTCGTGGGTGACATATATGGTGGTGTCAGTTGTCTGATCGTCATAAGTGATATGGGATGTGAATCAGCTTTTTAGTATTAGTGGGTGTGTCTACCTGTATCCGTAGACCGTGACTTTCACTGGGCTGAGTGGCAGCCCTTGTTTCGGGGCTCTCGCCATGATGATGTTGGCAGCCCCAGTGTTGATGATGGCTGCTAATTTGGATGTCCCTACCAGGACCCAGCACTAGGGCTGGGATAGGATTGTGGTGTATGTGTATCCTACTGCCTGTACCATGAGACTACCTCATTCAGATCATCATGGTCTATGTCCATCAGGTTGTTTTGGTCTGCCTTTCCCGGAGGGCCAGCAACAGCATTCACTGTTTTCTGCTGCAACCTTTCAGAGCACCTACAGACTTTTGAAAAAGGATTCAGCTTCTTGCTGGACACATGTTTTGCCACATACAAGGCATTCCACTGGGGGCCAAACAGGCCCTGCAAAGACCTTGCAGTGGTGGGCTGGGTTTCCCCTTTGTGGGCGATTCGGTTGATGTGACCAGGTTAACAGGCTCTAACTTATTTATCAGTTTATGAAGCGCATCTCCATATGGAATGCTTTTGCCCTTGATAGCTCTTTGGAATGCCCAATATGGGGATTTTTTAAGTGGCATGCCTAGAACTTGGAGTATGTCCTCCTGCAGTTGGGAGGATGCACACCTCTGGATAATGTGTGCACATATCCCTTTAGGTTTCTTCATGAAAGTGCATGTGGTAGCCAACTCTTTGAGCCTTGCATGGAATGCGATGAGTGATTTGTCTGGTTCCTCGCAGGACTGGCGAAAGATGAATCTCATAGTCTGGATTTGCCATAGGTTCAAAGTAGGCATTCAAGGCTGCAATCATTGTGTAAGGAGCCCTTGCGGCTGTGAGGGTGCCCAAGAGTTTCTATATGTCCAGCTACTGCAAGGTGAAGCAGTAAGGCTCTGTTTCATTTATCATCGCCTTCTGTGGCCATGAAGTATACGGCTAGTCTTTTCACCTACAATTTCTATTTGGGGTAGCGTGTCTGGGGGGGGGGGGGGTTCTGAGACGATGAACAGCTGAATGGCAGGGATGCCACTCATTGCCACTGGTAACAGAGTGAACTTTGCTGGACTGTCCTCATAGGATAACAGAAATGCATGAAGGGTGAAGAGTGATAGCCTAAAAGAAAGCAGTGGAGCTGTTGGCAGGGCTGAAGACGAGAAGACACAGTGTTTGTCCACTGGGGGGAACAAGGTACAGACCATGAGGATGCCTCAAGTAATCCATCATACGCCCTGTGGACAAATCACAGCACAGGCAGGAGACTTAATTGGAGGGCTCTGATGGCCTCTGATGGGCACAAGACTCCACCAAACTCATGCTCAAGGAAGAATTTCAGCTTCGGTGGCCTTTTGTGCCCTCTGGTGAACACAAACTTCCACTGCATCCTCTCACGGGCAGAAGAGGTGCAGCACCAGTGAGGAAAATGTAGCCTGGTGAAGAATGCTGCACACCCGACAGGGAGCAGGTATGTCCTCCAGGCTTGGCAGGGGCCTGTGCAGAATGCAGCAGCAGGGCACAGGGACTCGTGTGCTCCACAGGATCCATAGCTAGACAGTGGCAATGATAGTGAAGCAGCAGTGTCAGGGCCTGTGTGGCTCACAGAAGGTGAACCACCCTTGTGACCATTAATACAATGGTATGGCATGCAACAAGTTCACACTGCGAGAGAGCAAAGATTCAGGCACAGCACACATGTTGCAGTAATTAAACTCGTCCCGGAGGTCCCAGAGTCGAGAATGGCTATCAGTTGGCTCATCCAATCCATGTCCATCAGGTCATCTGGTTCTGCCTCTCCAAGAGGGCCAGCAGTGGTATTCACTGTTTTCTGTGGCACCATTTCAGTGTGCCTACTGGTGCAACATACGTTTGCAAACGGGTACAGCTTCTTACAGGACACATGTTTTGCCACATGTCAGGCACTGGACTGGGTGATGAGTGGTTCTGCCACAGTATCTGCAGGGGCTTCGCGTGGTAGTCTGAGCTTCCTTTTCCCCCTAAACAAAATCATTAAAAAATACATGTATACATATCTATAAACATATATCCATAATGATACACCAAAGGATATTGGGCCCACTCTATTCTGCCATTGGTCAGTCTGAGTGTCATTTAAACTCTGCTTCCATCCATGACAGCAAACTGCATTGGGTATTGGTTCGGCCTGCATTAGTTGTTGGCTCTTTTACCCCACCTGAAAATGAATTTGCTTCAGTATCAGGGCTGGTTGGCCAGTCTTTTAGGTTGGGATTTTCTTTTTATATAGTTTCACTTTCATTCAGTTGCATCCCCTCTTTATTTTAATATTTCCTAAGAGGATAGTATAGCTCCCCAGGCAGTGCTAACTGGCTGCTTGGTTGCTAATCTTTTCATCTGCAGTGTGCTGCATTCACATGGTCATTTCCTCTAAACCAGAAAATCCTTATGGAATGCTGTTGTCCATAAGTTATCATTGTCTTACCATTCCAAGGTGGCCAAAACGTTGGTTCTAAATGTGGCAGCCATGCTTGAACTTTAAAAAATGATGGACTGTTTACAATCAAACAGATAAACAGCGATGGAAGTAATGATTGCAATAAGTCTTACCACTGGCAATCGCTTGGGGTAGCATTCCAACCCATCATTCTTTTGCCCACCACACCACCCAGTTTGGACCCTGCAATACACAAATCAGTCTTGATCCTGTGTCAGTAGGAACAGTCCATCCCGAACTGAAAAGTCAGGCCCTCCCTGTACCGGAACACCAGCAACTCGAGTCTGGTTTTGCCCAACTGGGGCTCATCAGTCAGGTCTAGCTTGGTTCCAGTTGCACAGTGAGCATGGGGCCTACATCTGGGCATAGCCTTGCCACTTGGGGTGGTACATCAAACACCCAAATGGTGGTGGGAGGAATGATTGCAATAAGCCTTACTACTTGAAATCACTCATGGTAACATTTCAGCCCATTGTTCTTTTGTCCACCATGCAGCCTCATTTTGGACCCAGCCATAGTTATGTGGTTCCTTCCATGGTAATAAGATTGTGTGTTTAGGATGGCAGGCCAGTGGAATGTGGGAGACTGAGCCCATCCACACTGTTAGTCCCTGTCGGCCTAACTCCTGGCTAGCACCCACAGTGCCTCACCCAATCTCCAACCCCACAAGGGTGAAAGGTGATTATGGCAACCTGAACATGACACTTTGACTCCCCAGGGTAGTCATGGAAACAGATCTTACCCCTTTTGTGATACCACTCATTCATGAACAAGCAAGACACAAAAGATGCAAGATACGTTTTCAATACATTTAATGAAACAGTCACAATCTTGCATATAGGGAGCGAGCTGTGATAATCAGACAGATGAAACAATGCAAAGTAAATCAGCTTTACAAACATGGTAAAAAAAGATGAACAATCCTACCATACCGCATATGGTTCTAGAGATTCTAGAACTTCTAGGGGTTCCTTCCCAACCCTAAGTCTACTCTGAGAGCACAGTGGGTGTACCCATCTGCCGTGCCCTATCTAAGAAATATGAATAAATGTCACTGCTAAAAGCTGTGTAGCTAAAATGAATAAAATAAGAAAATGTAAAACAAAGCTAAAACAAGGGTGACCAACTCAGGTCCAAAAGGTCCATACAACACCATATACAAATTAGTCTTGACCCTGCTTTAGTAGGAACAGTCCAGCCTGGACTGCCAAGCTAAGTCCTCCCTTAACCACTGCACACGCAACCCAAGACCAGTTTTGCCGCGATTTAGGCTCAATCCTCCCAAATATAGCACACATGCCCTCTACCACCTGCTCACACACCCTCTCTTGCACATACTTACCGCTTGCTGGAGCTGTAGTATTGGTTGATGAATTGCTGTGCAAGGGAGATGAGTTCTTCTCTTGGACGGGGTCCATTTGGGGGCCTGCACATCATCTCGTTTGGATACATTAGACTTGCCAGACATCTATTTTCTGTGCATGGAACATGCTGCAACAACAAGCGGACAAGATGGACTAAAGGCCACAGAATGTCGCTGCTGCAATGTTAGCAGAACACATCAGCTTCAGTTTACATTGTGCCACTTTAGTCTATTGAACCCTGTCTAGTTGTCTAACACCGGTAGCTAGTAATAAGCATTCCAATGATGATGGTGGGACGCAGGAATAAGAGACAGACCATGAGATATGAATTG
Source organism: Pleurodeles waltl (assembly GCF_031143425.1). Taxonomy (NCBI): domain Eukaryota; kingdom Metazoa; phylum Chordata; class Amphibia; order Caudata; family Salamandridae; genus Pleurodeles; species Pleurodeles waltl. The sequence goes on along the minus strand of NC_090449.1, from coordinate 476,820,691 downwards.
TCGTGGTATGGTGGGAGAAACTAGAAGAAATATAAGAACACAGAGGGTGATAAATGCATGGCGTTTCCTTAAGGCAGGAGCGTGAGAAAGTTGCCTCTTTCTAGCATGGTTACCCCCATTTTTGGACTGTTTGTCAGTGTGTTTTGACTGTGTCATTGGGATCCTGCTAACCAGGACCCCAGTGCTTATGCTCTCTCTGGTTCCAAATTTGTCCTTACATGCTGATAACCTAGTATTTCATCCCAAATTGGCATACTGCCCCCCCTTATAAGTCCCTAGTATATGGTACCTAGGTATCCAGGGCATTGGAGTTCTAGGGGATACCTATGGGTTGCAGCATTTATTTTGCCACCCATAGGGAACCCATGCAAAGACTTCTACAGGACTGCCCTTGCAGACTGTGTGAAATAGTGCATGCACTATTTGACAGCCATTTTCACTGCACCAGGTCACTTATAAGTCACCTATATATCAGGTCTTCCAACCCTGAAGGCTGGGTGCAAAGTACCTGTGTGTGAGGGCACCCCTGCACTAGCAGAGGTGCCCCCATGTCGTCCAGGCCCATTTTCCTGGACTTCATGAGTGTTGGGACGCCATTTTAAGTGTGCACTGGCCATAGGTCAATACCTATGTACAGCTTCACAATGGTAACTCCGAATAATGCCAAGTAAGGTGTTTAACAACTGGGAATTGTACCCCAATACTGATTCCAGTATTGGTTGCACAATCCTGTGCACTCTGGGGGCTCCACAGTGGACCCCCAGTACTGCCATACAAGCCTTCTGAGGTTTTCCAGGCAGCCCCAGCTGCTGCTACCTCACAGACAGGCTTTTGCCCTCCTGGGGATTGAGTAGCTCAATCCCAGGAAGGCAGACCAATGCATTTCCTTTAGGAGAGGGGTGTTACACCCTCTTCCATTTGGAAACAGGTGTTACAGGCATGGGAGAGGTATCCTCCCAGAGCCTCTGGAAATGCTTTAAAGGGCACAGATGGTGCCCTCTTTGCATAATCTAGTCTACATCGGTTCAGGGACCCCCAGCCCCTGCTCTGGCGTAAAACTGGACAAAGGAAAGGGGAGCAACCACTCCCCTGTCCATCACCACCCCAGGGGTGGTGCCCAGACCTTCTCCAGAGTGTCCCTGGGTTTTGCTATCTTGGATTCCAAGGTGGTGGGGCATTCTGATAGGTGCTTACCTGGCTAGGTGACCAATCCCCCTCTCAGGGCTATTTAGGGTCTCTCTTCTGGGTGTTTCTTCAGATTCGGATTGCAAGGCTCCAGCAGGAATCCTCTGCATCCTTTACTTCATCTTCTATCGACGGTTCAACCGCTGACTGCTCCAGGAACTCTACAAAACTGCAACAAAGAAGCTAAGATGACTTCTGCGACATTGTATCTTCAGCTCCTGCCAACAACTGCAACAGTTTCCAGGTTGTGCATTTTTTCAAGGACTGCCTATCTTCATCCTGCACCAGAAGAACTGACGGATCTCCTGTGAAGTGACAGAGTCATTTCCCTGCTTCAGCAGGCACCTCTCTGCAGTGACGACTGGTGGCTTGGGTCCCCCCTCCAGATGACAGGTGTGGATCCAGTGACATGGGTGGTGGATTAAAGTGACTCGGACAGTTCCAATGTCCAGCTGTCCAAATTTGGTGGAGGTAAGAGCTTGCCTCCCCATGCAAGACAGTACCCCCGTGCACTGCGTGACTTGCAGTTGCTAAGGCTTTTGTTCATCCTTCCAAGAAGTTCTTTGTGCCCAGCACAGCTTAGGCCCCAGCATTCCATCCTGCAATGCACAGCTTTCTGAATGGTTCTGGCGTGGGAATCCTTTGTGTTGTGCTGCATGGGCCTCCATTTGCACCTCCTTTGTCCCTGTGCTGTGGCACTCCTGTGCATGCTGCCTAGTCTTCTGAGGGCTCTCTGAGTTGCTGAGAGCCCCCTCTGTTTCCCCCTCCTGGGTAGAGGCCACCAGGTCCCTCCTGGTCCCAAGCAGCGCCATTTTTTGCCAACTGAGTGTTTTGCGTGAGCCAAGGCTTGTTGGCGGAATCCAGCGACGCAAACCAGACTGCATATGGTGCAGTACTGACTTTGTCTTCTCACCAGTGGTTCTCCTTTTGCACTTTCATCTGGATTAGCAAGGGCTCCTGTTCTTCCCGGGCCCTTCTATACTTCTTGGACTTGGTCCCCTTCTTCCACAGGTCTTCAGGTGAAGGAATCCATTGTTGGTGTTTTGCAGTCTCTTCTGGTTCTTGCATTCTCTTCTATCACAACTTCTAGTGTGTTTTAGGAAACTTGCTGTGTTTTACTCCTGCTTTCCAGGGCTCTGGGGTGGGCAAATTACTTACCTTTGGTGCTTTCTTGCACTCCCCGCACCCCTCTACACACTACACTTGCCTAGGTGGGAAACCGACTTTTGCATTCCACTATTTTCATATATGGTTTGTGTTCCCCCTAGACCCATTCCAACCTATTGTGATTTTCACTATTTGCACTATTTTCTGACTATTTACTTACCTGTTTCTGGTTACTAGTCTAGATATTGTGTAATTTACTTACCTCCTAAGAGAGTATAGTCTCCAAAGTATTTTTGGCATTGTGTCACTAAAATAAAGTACCTTTATTTTTGCAACACTGAGTATTGTCTTTCATGTGTGCGAGTACTGTGTGAGAACAGTGGTATTGCAAGAGCTTTGCGTGTCTCCTAGTTCAGCCTTGGCTGCTCTGCCATCAGCTACCTCTAGGCAGCCTGGCTTCTAGACACTGACTACATTTCATTAATGAGGGATAACTGGACCTGGTATAAGGTGTAAGTACCTTTGGTACCCATTACAGACCAGGCAAACCTCCTACAAGGAGTAATAAAGGTAAACACCATGATGGAGTTTAACAGGCACCTCTTATGCCCTTTTGCAGAAATCACATCCTAGCTAAAGCTTCATATAATTGGTGCAGTTACGTATGCCTATCAACCTCAAATATGCAGAATGTGCTTCCTAGCTTGTGGAGCAGTGGGTTTAAGATGGGTGAGGCTGTGGGGAAGATGGTCTTCCAGTTTTAATGTAAAAGTTCTGTCCTGCATTGTGGATGGCACGTTTGGGGTGCAATGTTTGCAGCTTAGGGTTTAAAAATCAAGAACTGAGGCACTTTGGCCTCTTCGTTTAGGCAGTCGCTTCATGCCCAGGTGCCTTGTGCCACAGCCCTGGATTGCAATCAGAATACTGGGGCCATCTACTGTCCGTTTTTCCATCCACTGGCCTTTTTTGTTTTTGGTTGTATGGAACATGGTTTTGGTGTAATAATTATTCTTGTTGGAGGCTTGTTTTAATAATTGCTGTAATAGTACTTAATTTGGTTCTATTTTATTTTCTAGGCGATAGTGTAGCCTTATAATTGGGATAGTTCTAAAATAACATCATTACGTATAGGAACATATAAGATATTTGACCGGATTTTAAGCCCAGTAGTTGGCTGAGAGTGGGTTTGTGGTTTGACTTAATAGTGCTTGTTTATTGGTGTTTTCCATGCTTAGAAGCATACACCACCTATAACCCATTGGGTAAGGGGTGATGGGTCTGCATCAGCAGTCCAGGATTTGGCCCAGTTACCCTGGATTTTCTTCTAAAACTGGTATTTGGGGGCCTATGGGGCACTCAATACCAGTTTGGGGAGAATATAATTCTAAATTTAGAATGCTCTTGGGTAGGGGGTTTGCAACAAAATATGTAAATTGTTGCTCACCCATGAAGGAGTTGGTGTGTAGTAAAGGAAATGCAAACACTGGTGCTAACCATGGGTCTGCATGATTGATAATGTTGTATCATCACTACATTGCTTTTAAATTTTAGAATGAGTGTTTTTTAATGGTTTTGAATCACAGCTAATAAATAAAGTGGGACTCAAGATGCTTTTCTCTTTCCACAAACATAATTGGGTCTCTGGTCGTTATTTTGCACAGCATTCGTCACTGGTCAGCCTTCAACCATTATGCACCCAGCTACATCCCACATAAACCAAGGTTAAGCCATTGTATCCTCAGAGACAATCTCAGTATTCTTCTACAGTCTCACATGCAATGATACTATTATCTTATGTCAAGTGCAACCTTATTAGTCAAGGATAAGTCATATTCTAGGTAATGCTACCTCATCAAGTGCATTTTCAGAACTTCGATTATCCTATTCTCATTATCAGACTTAAATACATGGGATCCGAAGACATTATGCTTAAGTGGGTAAAGATTTTTCTGACCACGGGAGAAGAAACTGCTATCCGTACTCCTTTTAAATCTGAGTCTAAAAATATTGGCGATGGTGTTCCTCAGGACTCCATTTTGTTTTTACTATTATTTAACATATAAATGTTGCCACTGGTATTTTGCTACATTTGGCTGGAGTTCAATGCCATATGGAAGACAATTAAAGCAAGCTCATCTTCAGGCTTACCCTTCTAATCCTCCTAAGTCAATACCACTGTAACAGAAGACTGATCTTACAAATGTCTGAGCCATCATTTGGTGGCGGATGCCGTTTAACTCCCTGATGTTTAATCCATCAAAGACCGAGGTCATCATCACTAGGAAAAAACATGATAAATGGAATCCAGTGATTAGGATTAAACACACTAAATGGAATGCAGTGGTTTGTGTTTAAATCATGGCCATCCCAGTTTGAGCATCAAAATCCATTAGCATCCTTGGCATTCTCACTGACACAGAACTATCCTCAAAGGCACAAGTAGCAAAAGTGCTTACCAACTGCTTCTGGCAGGTTAAACTAGTAAAATTATCATATCTTTTTTGATTTGGAACATCATGTGATTGCACTTAGTGCCTAGATCGTATCATGGCTGGACTATGGCAATTGAATCTACTTGGCCTTCTAGACAAACTGGTACGAAGGCTGCAAATGGTTCAGAATGCAGACTTACTGTCGATAGCAGGAAAAGGGATCAAATCACCTACGTTTTGAATTCTCTGAACTATCAGAGAACGTGCCTCGCTTAAGGGTCTGATTTAGAGTTTGGCTGAGGGGGTTACAGTCACAAATGTGACAGATATCTAGTCCTCCTTATTACAACCCCATTACAGCCTATGGCGATCATAATACAGTGGACGGGATATCCGTCACGCTTGTGATGGAATAACCCAGCCGCCAAACTTTAAATCAGGCCCTAAGACTCTTGTTATTGCCCTCTAAGCAGTCCGTCAAGCTTCCCCTGATTTTATGACTGCCAATTTAGGTGTTTATAGGCCACATTGTAGTCTGCATGCTACCAACCAATGGTTCCTGAAATCCCTAAAAACATGAACATAACCTATGGGCAAAAGGGCTATTTCCGTGGCTGCAGCGAAGTCCTGGAATAACCTTCTATGAGTTTTAAATATTCTCCCTCACCTCCAACTGTTTCATTAAAAAGTAATGTTCCAGCTTTTTAATTGTTAATTGGGTCCAGGAAACTCTCATTTTTTAAAATATTTTCCTCATTCTAAATTGTTATAGAATTGTGCTAACTACAGGGCAAGAAACTACTACAGGTTGTTTTCCATAAACATAACATAACAGAAGCCCATTAGTGACCATCATGCCCCTGCCTCTTTCCTTAGGGGTTGGGGGATAGGTGCTAAAGCAGGCACACCCACATAAGCTTTCAGCTATGTTCTGACCAGAATTGGAATGCTACTCTTTCATCCTCCTGCTCTCAAACTCCCTGCTGTGAGGAATTGTGGGGGTAGAGGTGTGTTTCAGTTAATGGCTCGCTTCTTCCCATATCACCCAGGCGGTGTCCTGATTTCATCTCGCTGCATTTCATGTAGAAGAGAGGAAAGCTGGGGTTTGAAAGAGACAGACCTTACAATGAGGCTTTTCTTACTGTGCCTCACTCTAGAGGAGGTAGAGTGAGTCAGAAAGAAGGACATTGTTGCACCAAGGATGTCATGCAGTTGCTGCCTGCCATCTGGCCAGCTGGATGATACTATTGGTTTGCAGCAGGAGGAGTTTGTCCCATCCATTCTTTCTAAGGAGTGGTAGTGTCCTTGTTCGTTGGCAGTGGCTGTGCTGCTAATTCTTCTCTCTGCTCACCACTTTGACACTGACAAGCAGAGACTAGCGCCATGGTCGGAAGTGGCACAGGTGGCTGTCATACTAGAGGCTGATGAGGAGGGATGTTACCAATATGCTTGTACTAATACATATGAGGAGATGCACTAATTTACCAGTGAAATTCTGCGATGCATGTTGGAGGCGGCACAGTCTGAATGGCTGAGGCAAGCCCCTAGCCAGGCAGAATCTACCACTCCCATCAGGGGTGGGTGATTACACTCACTGTATAACTTCCGCTCACCCTTGGATAGCTTGTCACTGAGCAGTCAGGCTTATTACAGGGGCTATGTGTAAAGCATTGGCACAGCACTTTCACTCAACAAATACACTGAGCGTCACAAAAGAGACTTCACACAAGGTATATGTAAATAAAGTTTTTATTCAACACACATTAGTTAAAACAACAAGAACATCAAGTATCTCTGGGTTTAAATCACGTTTGGAAATATCATTAGCATTACTAGGCCCAACTGAGTTAAAATGACATCAGTAATATGTACATTTTGGGACTTGGGAAAGATCCTATTTTACCCCCAGCATATTCATGCGGTGCAAAACGTTGTCAGCACAAGACCCACTCAAGCAATTATTCTAATTCAATCCTACACAGTTATAGTGTGTGCCCTGGTTCACCAAGATAGTGCTAATGTGTACACATAGGCAATTATAACACTTTTGAATAGCCCTGTGGGCTGGAGCCGCACAGGTAAAACCAATGTTAAATGTAATACACTCTTGGCAAGAATCAACGCACAGGGCAACACCGTTGTGCAGTGTTGTTAATCAGAGGCAGTCAATCCCACGCACTCACTCAGCACCAAAACCCGGTGCTACAGATATCAGCAGGTTTGAATGGCACACACTTGCTCACCCATAGCCCCCTAATGCGGCACACTGATATCTGGCATGTCAGTAGACATTATACTCGCAGGCCCCATGGCCCAAAAACCTTCCTCCACCCTTCAGCCAAGCCCGACTACCCCACCCCCCATGTACTGGAGTTGAAGGATACCTTTCCCACCTCTGGGCACTAGGTCGATCCCAGCCAGAGTCACACTTATTCAGGGTCTTGAAGAAACAGGTGGGGGGATAGACAAGAGACGGTTTCAGGGGGCAGTCAACAAATGGAGGTTTGGCCATCCCTCAGGAATTTTAATCAAAGGTGGCCCAACCATGCCGTTAGACACATGCCTAGTTCTGCGAGGCACAAAGGTGGGGGAGAATACCATGGGCCTGCTTCTGGTTGTTCCCTGAAGCGTTCTGTAGCCCACTTGCTTACTCTCACCACCCAGGCCCGTTCAGTCAATACAACCTGGTAACAAGGTGTTGTTGGGCCGGGTGAGGAGCTTGCAGATGGTCTGCTGCACTGATGTCATCAAAATGAGCAATTGAAATGTGAGAGATGAAGCAGGGGAGCCTCTTGGAAGGAAGAGGTACCCGAAGGGCACACGATGGTAGGAGTCGCACCAGACAGTTCTGATTAAACACAGTGCTAAGCAGCACATTTAGCACCTCCTTGGGAATGAGGCACAACTTCCAGAGGCGCAGTGGTGCGAGCCCTGCCAGACGATTTGGGTCACATACAAATGAAGAGTTACCAACTCTGTACCTCCCTGGTATTGAGGCACAACATGTGGTGCATGGTGACTTGGGTCACACCAGATAATACCAATTACACAAACAAAGAGTTACCAATTCCGTACCTCCCTGAACATGAGGCACAACGTCTGGTGTGCGGTGATTCGAGTCACACTAGACAATTCTGGACACACAAATGAAGAGTTAACAATTCCATACCTCCCTGGAAATGAGGCATACCGAGAAGGGGCGCATTGACTTGAGTCACACCAGACAGTGCGACACACAGGCGCAGGTTCAGTGGTGCCACACAAGGTAGAATATGGCACTGCTACGTGTACTGCCCCACCTTCGAGGGTCGCAACCTGTGAATCAGACACAGCATGTAATGAGCATGCAGTTGGTGTATCACACAAAAAAATGTGGCACAATCAACTAAGCAGGTCATGTGGAGTCCAGCAACAGGTGAGTCTGCTCACCTCCAACTGGACGCTTATGTGTGTCGAGGACCAACGATGCAGGGCCACACTCCTTGAATGCTGGCAGTTCCTTTGGGGCTCCACACCAGACAATCTGGTCTCCAGGCACAGCACTTGGTTCCATGCTCGCACCCCTGCTACCAAGTGGGATCCAGCAGATGATGTGGGCACTTAAGAGGACACTGCTCTTCGGGTGTCATAGGTTGAAGGTGTACATTCCTCGTGGGAGGTCTTTGATGTCCCTGAGACGTCCACTAGAGAAGAGGGGGCAAGCCAACAAGCCCTTGGAGAGCACACTTCGGGTGCCACACAGCAGCAGGCAATCAGCCCAGGCCAGCCACTCTTCAGGAAGAGTGTGCAGTCCCTTCCAATGGCAAAAATTTGTCTTCGTGCACAACAGATTCCTCTGGCAGTGTGCACCACGCAGTCAATTATCTCCGGCCCTGCGTCCCCACAAGCATATCTCTACTTTGCTGCAGTGTGGCACCAATAGTTATACTGTAGTGGGCCTTTGAAGACGGGATGGTTCAGAGGGTTCCCCTTTGAACCACAGATGCCTCCCCTAAATTTTAGTCCTATCTGCCATGGGGCGTAGAACGGGGCCATCATCTGTGACACTGAAGGCCTAATTATTAATTTGATTGTATTACTGATGCTGTGTAGAATGTATATTTGCATTTTTCATTAGGTAAAGTCATTGCAACAAGTGAGTTTCACCTGCTCTCACACTTGCACAGACCCCTAGTGCACAAGTGTGTGACTCATTGAAATTCCATGTGTCCATGGTGTGCATACTGGAAATTGTGTGTGGTTTGCTAATTAGCTTTAATCAATATTTGCTTGCTGAGGTAATTGGAATCATGTTGAGGACCTTGATATGCTAATTCGACATTATGGCCACTGGCCTTAAATAAACTAGCTGACTTAGGGCCACATGTAGGTAGCTTTTTGCACATCACAAACAGCGAATTTCGCTGTTTGCGACGTGCAAAAAGCACATTGCGATGCACAAACTGTAGGAGGCTGGCCTGGCTTATAGTGGGTACCTTGTGGTACTTACACCTTGTGCCAGGTCCAGTTATCTCTTATTAGTAGAATAGAGGTGTTTCTAGCAGCTTAGGCTGTTAGAGGTAGCTATGGCAAAGCAGCTTAGGCTGAACAAGGAGACATGTAAAGCTCCTACTATACCACTTATATCATATAGCACAATATCATAAGAAAACACAATACTCAGAGTTACTAAAAATAAAGGTACTTTATTTTAGTGATAATATGCCAAAAGTATCTCAGAGGATCCCCTCAGTTAGGAGGTAAGTAATATACACAAATGATATGTACACAAACCCAAAACAGGTAAGTAGCAGTAAGAAAAGTAGTGCAAACAATGTAGAATCACAATAGGATGCAATAGGTAGACATAGGCCTAGGGGCAACACAAACCATACACTCCAAAAGTGGAATGCGAATCACTAATGGACCTCAGGCCCATGGGAGGTTGTAGAGAGTCGCTGGGACTGTGAGAAAACAGTAAGGGTGTCCAAAATACCCCACCCCAAGACCCTGAAAAGTAGGAGTAAAGTTACCCTGCTACCCCAGAAAGACAGTATAGTCGTGATAGGGGATCTGCAAGAACCACAACTGCTACCAAAGCACTGAAGACAGATTCCTGGACCTGAGGACCTGTAAAAGAAGGGGACCAAGTCCAAGAGTCACGCAAGTGTCCAGTGGGGGCAGGAGCCCACTAAACCACGGATGAAGGTGCAAAAGGGCTGCCTCCGGGTGTAAGAAGCCAAAGATTCTGCAACAAAGGAAGGTGCCAGAAACTTCCCCTTTGGTGAGAAGATGTCCCAGTGTGTGCTGGAGGATGCAGAAGTGTTTTCACGCAGAAATACCGCAAACAAGCCTTGCTAGCTGCAAGGGTCGTGGTTGAGGGTTTTGGATGCTGCTGGGGCCCAGGAAGGACCAGGATGTCTCCCCTTGAAGGAGGAGACAGAGGGGGCACTCAGCAACTCAGAGAGCCCCCACAGAAGCAGGCAGCACCCACAGAAGTACTGGAACAGGCACTTATAAGACCTGAGGACAGCAGTCAACTCAGAGTCACAAAGGAGGGTCCCACAATGTCGGAGTCCAACTCAGCGAGTTAGGCAATGTAGGACAGAGTGCTGGGGATCCAGGCTAGGTTATGCACAAAGGAAGCCCTGGAAAAGTGCACCGAAGCCGGAGCAGCTGCAAATCACACAGTACACAGGTTTGCTGTCTGGCGTGGGGAGGCAAGGACTTACCTCCACCAAATTTGGACAGATGGGCCACTGGACTATGGGAGACACTTGGACTGAGCTCCTGTGTTCCAGGGACCATGCTCGTCAGGATGAGAGGGGACCCAGAGGACCTGTGATGCAGAAGTTTGGTGCCTGCGTTGGCAGGGGGAAGATTCCGTCGACCCACGGGAGATTTCTTCTTGGCTTCCAGTGCAGGGTGAAGGCACACAGCCCTCAGAGCATGCACCACCAGGAAAGAGTCGAGAAAGCCGGCAGGATGAGGCGCTACAATGTTGCTGGAAGTCGTCTTGCTACTGTGTTGCGATTTTGCAGGCGTCCTGGAGCAGTCAGCGGTCGATCCTTGCCAGAAGTCAAAGAGGGAAGTGCAGAGGAACTCTGGTGAGCTCTTGCATTCGTTATCTGAGGAATAGCCCAGAGGAGAGACCCTAAATAGCCAGAAAAGGAGGTTTGGCTACTGAGAAAGGAGGCTTGGCTACTGAAAGAGGTAAGCACCTATCAGGAGGGGTCTCTGACGTCACCTGCTGGCACTGGCCACTCAGAGCTGTCCATTGTGCCCCAACACCTCTGAATCCAAGATGGCAGAGGTCTGGGACACACTGGAGGAGCTCTGGGCACCTCCTCTGGGAGGTGCTGGTCAGGGGAGTGGTCAGTCCCCTTTCCTTTGTCCAGTTTCGCGCCAGAGCAGGGCTGGGGGATCCCTGAACCGGTGTAGACTGGCTTATGCAGAGATGGGCACCATCTGTGCCCATCAAAGCATTTCCAGAGGCTGGGGGGGGCTACTCCCCCCCAGCCCTTCACACCTATTTCCAAAGGGAGAGGGTGTAACACCCTCTCTCAGAGGAAATCCTTTGTTCTGCCTTCCTGGGACTGGGCTGCCCAGGCCCCAGGGGGGCAGAAACCTGTCTGAGGGGTTGGCAGCAGCTGCAGTAGAAACCCCGGAAAGGCAGATTGGCAGTACCTGGGTTCTGTGCTAGAGACCCGGGGATGCATGGAATTGTCCCCCAATACCAGAATGGTATTGGGGGTGACAATTCCATGATCCTAGACATGTTCGGAGTTACCATTGTGACGCTACATATAGGTAGTGACCTATATGTAGTGCACACGTGTAATGGTGTCCCCGCACTCACAAAGTCTGGGGAATTTGCCCTGAACAATGTGGGGGCACCTTGGCTAGTGCCAGGGTGCCCACACACTAAGTAACTTGGCACCTAACCTTCACCAAGTAAGGGTTAGACATATAGGTGACTTGTCATCATCATTATTGTTAGCTTTCTTTCGGTAAAACACAAATACCATAAAAGCGCATCACAAATTCACAATTTTACAAAAATAGACTATGTATAAAAGTCCTAGAATATAAAACATTTTCCCTTTAAAATCGTGCCATATTATAAAATTGTGCAAACATGTAAATGTTTTCATAATAAATATCATAGAACAAATATATTCCTAGTTAAAAACGATAGATAGGATGAAAGTACAATGCATTCCCATTATAGGCTCCTATTGATGAGATGACTTTAGCATTTTTGTTCTAGCACGCCAAATTTCATCTAAGTAGCTTGCTAAGGCAAATGCCACCACGCCCTGGGTATTTGACCTAAAAATTCTAAGGGCAGTAAACCGATTCTGGAAGCCCATGACTCTACAAAGAGGTACAATCCATTTGATTCGTTGTTTATCATAAGCAGGACAATGGAATAGTACGTGTGCACTACACTCGGGAAGGCTGCAGCCCATCGGGCAGAAATTGGCATAAGGATCATCTTTAGACCAAGTACAGGTGAAAGAACGTAGCGGTAACGAGCCTAGCCTGAATCTGATGTAGAGGGCGCGGGCTCGAGGGAATGTAATCAGATCCATATATGATTCAAACTCGTAGTGACATTTGACTGATGTAAACTTATCTGTCAAACTACCTAAAGGGACCTCTGCTAGTTTTCCCAATTTTAGCCACCGCCAATATACATCCTTTACAATATGTACCGCATTTTTGGGTAGATCATAAGGGACCATTCAAAAATGGGCCAACCCCAGTTTGGTCAGACTAGCTCTAACGTAATTGCACCAAGGGATTTTTCCTGTGTAGTTTTCACTAATCAGAGCTTTCAGCCATGTCCTATATGGGCTAAGTGTGATCCAGTATAATGTTGGTTTCAGCGCTGCTATATGTGCAATAGAGTCTAAGTTCACGTCCATGCGGACAGGCAACGTAGGGGAACTAGTGGGTATTCTGAGGATAGACTTTATAAAAGAGTTTTCAGCAATCTCCAAATCCTTCAGATTACCATGTCCCCATAGCTCCGCTCCATACAGAGCACTCCCTCTTGCTTGTAGCTTGTATATTTCCATTGCTGGAGTGATTGCGAACCTAGGGGACCTATTTGCAAATCTCAGAACACCACCCAGGTTCTGCTTCAGTGACATATATGCCCTCGTTATCTGAGCCTGCCATCCATGCGTATCCTCCAGTCTAACCCCCAAATACACAAATTCAGCAACTCTCTTCAACTCTACCCCTTCCCTAAAAATACTTTTTCTTACTTTGTGTTTGTTATCACCAAAGATCATATACTTTGTTTTTGTAGAATTAACTTCAAGGCCGTGGTCATTACAGAAGGACGTGAATTTTTGGAGTAAGTTTGTTAAACCAGAAGCAGTTTGAGATAACAATAATGTATCGTCCGCAAAGAGCAGGCATGGTGTCTTCACCCCCCCTAGTTTGGGGGCATCATTGTTGCAGGCAAATAGATAAAGAATACAAGCGTTTATAAATATTAAGAAGAGGGTTGGGGCCAGAACGCACCCTTGTCTCACTCCCCTTTTAATTGGGATCTCTCTTGTTACTTCCCCATTTGCTCCCCATCTAATTTTAGCAAAGGTCTTATTATACAAGCTTTTGATTGTATTTAATAGCGTACATGGGAGTCCTACTCTATCCAGTACCTCCCATAGCTTTTGGCGTGGGACCAAGTCAAATGCGGATCTAAGGTCCACAAAAGCTACGAATAGCTTCCCTCCTTCCAGGTCCACAGACTTCCATTTAATCGTGAGGAATCTGAATATCTGGTCGATTGTGCTAATTTTTTCCCTAAAACCTGCTTGGAAGTCGCTCAAGATTTGTGATTCTTGCATCCATTCCTTGGTTCTCGTCAGAATCTGATGGCAGAATATTTTTTGGAGGTTATCCAAAAGGCTAATTGGCCTGTAATTTATTGGGTCAGATCTGGTTCCCTTTTTATAAATAGGTATAATGATAGCACCCCTCCAGGTGCGAGGATAATTTCCGGTGGCCAAGACTGCATTTGATACTTTGTTTATGCATGGGACCCATATCTCTGGGTCAGATTTGTATAAGTCAGCCGGAATGCCATCGAGACCAGGAGCCTTTCCCGCTTTTTGGGCCATAATGGCCTTTCTCGTTTCGGATAGTGTAAATGGCATAGGGTTGTTCTCAGAGATAGAACCCATTTTGTACACCTCAAGATCATGAACTTCCTCTTCGTACAGTTTCGTGAAATGATCAGCTCAAGTGTCAGAGGGGATATGGCAGTCAAGTCTATGGTCCTGGTTTCGCCCATTGGAAGCTAACCAGGGACCAAAAGCATTTTGTGTGCTTTTTCCTGGCTGCTGTCAATAGCTTCTTCCAGGCCGCCATTTCCCAATTATTTTTGGCATGCTTTATTGTTAGCGCATAATCTCGCCTGGCGTTGGTTATCAGGGTTTTATCTCTGGATTTAATTGCTTTAGGCAGGCCATTTTTAGCATCCCTACATGTTTTGTCAAACCACCTGTGGCAGAAGCGCACTGGGCGTTTGGCTTCTTTACTAGTTTTTAGGAAAAGATCCTGAAGGGTAACAAATAGGGCCGTGTGGAGACTCAAGATCTCATTAGGAGAATGAGAAGAGGGGGTTTCCACAAGATGGTGTGTTGATACTATATCATACATAGTCCTCCGCAATTTGGTTGACTTTTGGAAGCACTCCCATTTCAGGGTACGCTTGTTGGAGGACAGTGTTAGGGGCAGGGAGACTCTCTTGTTACAATGGGTATCCTCTCTTTCTGAAATTAGGCCCTCGTAGGTGACTAGAATTGGGGCGTGGTCGCTAGTATACTGCCTTCCTACATGCATATTGTGTATGCAAATCCAAATTCTTGTGTCAATTACCGCATAATCCAATGTGCTACTATACTGGCCTCTAAAAAAAGTGTGCTTTGCAGGTGTATCCGAGGGAGAGCGCCCGTTCGCAGGGCGAAGGCCATGGGCGATCATGAAGTGTATAAATTGAAGCACTCTACCATTTGATTTGGCCTGTTTCTTTAGAGAGGAAAAGGGCGGAATGTTCCATGCTACGTCTTCTAGTTGAGTTACTTCCGAAAAAACACAGTTTGGTTCAAGCGTTACATTTAGATCCCCTACAATAAAAATGAAGTGCGAACTTATATGTTCTGAAACTAGAGCATTTAATACATGGAAGGTTTTGGACAATTTGTTTGGGGGACCTGGTCTATTGTAAATGTTTACGCATAATAGAAGGGAACCACACTTCTGCTGTATGGATAAGGCCAATATATCCTCTGAGTCCACTTCAATTTCTTTGATTTTCCCCTTGACTGTGATCTTTAGCCATGTAATATGCCCTCCAGCAGGTCTCCCCATCAGGGAAGGGCTTGCTGATTTGCAGTAGGATTTGAAACCTTGCCTAAAAATACATTATCTATCATCCATGTTTCATGAAAAAAGCAAATGTCAAAGTTGTCAATGTAGACCCCCCCAATCTGGATCAGCTAATTTAGTACAAATTCCTGCCAGATTCCATGACAGAAGGTTTGGAGTTAAATACCCCTCGCTTACATTCCTCTTCAGTGGAGGTGTGAGACTACACATATTACCATTTGAGTTTTTATTGGTAGAGTTAAGTAGAACATTTTTTATGCCTAACAGTGGAAATTTCTCCCTCCCTTGAGCGGGAGGCTCTGGTGGGGCCCCCTTTTCCCCAAGGAATGTGGTGTAGAGGGACTCCCTATGGTCCCGTTCAGGAATAAGTCAGTCAGATTCATCTGCCAGGAGTAATTGGACAGGACTCTTTAGTGTTGGTAAAACGTTCACGGGGGGACTATCCTGGTTGTTGGGTTGGACCAAGGCTCTCTTAGGAGCTAGTAAGTTCATAATTGGCACATGGTCATCTTCAGGCCAGCAAATTTTGAAGTGGATATTCGAGCCATTTTGCAAAGGGTTTCGCGTTTCTAGGGATAGAAGACCCCTTACCAGATCTAGGGTGGATAATATCAGCTTTATTGTTTCAAATTGACCCTCCGATGAGGGATATCGCTGGGCAAAGATTATGTCTGAGTGTATTACAGAGCTGCATTGGCGAGTGTGCCAAATCCAATGTAAGACTTTGGGGGTCATTCTGACCCTGGCGGCCGGTGGCCGCCAGGGCCACCGACCACGGGAGCACCGCCAACAGGCTGGCGGTGCTCCCACGAGCATTCTGACCGCGGCGGTTCAGCCGCGGTCAGAAGCGGAAAGTCGGCGGTCTCCCGCCGACTTCCCGCTGCTCGGGGGAATCCTCCATGGCGGCGGAGCGCGCTCCGCCGCCATGGGGATTCTGACACCCCCTACCGCCATGGCGGAACAGGATGGCGGTAGGGGGTGCCGCGGGGCCCCTGGGGGCCCCTGCAGTGCCCATGCCAATGGCATGGGCACTGCAGGGGCCCCCGTAAGAGGGCCCCACTGTGTATTTCAGTGTCTGCAATGCAGACACTGAAATACGCGACGGGTGCAAACTGCACCCGTCGCACCCCTGCAACTACGCCGGCTCAATTCTGAGCCGGCGTCCTCGTTGCAGGGGCATTTCCTCTGGGCCGGCGGGCGTTCTTTTGGAGAGCGCCCGCCGGCCCAGAGGAAATGTTTGAATGGCCGCCGCGGTCTTTTGACCGAGGTGCGGTCATTTGGCGGCGGTACCTTGGCGGACGGCCTCCGCCGTCCGCCAAGGTTAAAATCACCCCCTTTATTTTTTAGGGACATCATGTCTTCTTTAGTATCTGTTACAAGGGAGGGAACTCTGCACATGTAAATTGAATGGCCACAGTCTCTGAGCTGGTGTGTATTTTGCGCAAGATTTGCAACCCTTGTATGCTTTGGGTGGGCCAATGTTGGCACGTAAGGATTTTTTGCTACAAAGGGACTGTTATGGCCAGACGGTGAAACAGAGCTTGCCTGAACCTGGGCACTGAGTGCCCGTAATGGAGATTTCTCCTTGATTTCCCTAGGAACAGGTACTTTGTAAGGCCTGGTTTTAGTAGATGGCTCACGGTTATTTAGATTGCAAAGTTCCATGGGAGTACTTTTAGAGCGGAGTAGAGACAAGACCTCAGCTAAAGAAGTTTTTAGGTCTTTCACTTCTTCTTTTAATTCTACAACAAGAGTTAACAAATCCTTCTGAGTAGAAAGAGTAGAATGTTGACTTATGACTTGATCATTGGAGACGCCCAGATCGTCGTTATGGCCCAGGGACTCCAAAACAGAGAAACGGTTTGAACACGGGATCTCATGGACAATCACACTTCTGGCTGGAGTTTCCTCCACACTTGACAAGACTCCATGTAGGCCCCCTTTGCTTTGGCAAGGCGAGAGCCTCGTGGTGACATCGCTGGTACGGATCTTTCCCTTGTCGCAGGGTTTAAGAAAAGTTGTGAGGGAGCCATTTTTTTAGCACTTCTGTGGGTCTTTATCGTTTTTGGTCAACAAGGCCTCCACTTCTTCTATTAGAATGTCAATATCATCTGCCACACAACCAGACGGAGCACAAGATGTTTTGAACAACTTAGGAATCTTGGGCTGGGCATTTCCCCCTGGCGGGCTGTTTCTGGCCTTACGTTTCCCCACAGGAGCAGCTTGCTATAATTTAAGGATGCCTGAAAGCCTGGAAAGAGGAGGTGTCTACACAGAGTTAAAATGATAGAAATTCCTACCTTACAACAAAGAGGGATTGCCCAGCCCGGCCTTCTGTCAGTCTCTGACGGGCACGGACGGGCCTGCCCTTGGCCCGGGCTTTGCCCGGGCGCGTCCCGCGCCGCGGGGTATTGCGGCACGCTTTGTAGCGCCCGCGATGCAGGGCCCAACCCCCTCCGGTCGGCAAATGCTCCTGGGACTCATAGTCCCACCAGGAGCCAAAGATCAGGTCGGGATGGTGCTGCGGGGTATTGCGGCGTGCTTTGTTGCGCCCGCGATGCAGGGCCCAGCCCCCTCCGGTCGGCAAATGCTCCTGGGACTCGTAGTCCCACCAGGAGCCAAAGATCAGGTCGGGATGGTGCTGCAGAGTATTGCGTCGTGCTTTTGTAGCGCCCGCGATGCAGGTCCCAGCCCCCTCTGGTTGGCAAATGCTCCTGGGACTCGTAGTCCCACCAGGAGCCAAGGATCAGGTCGGGATGGCGCTGTGGGGTATTGCGGCGCGCTTTGTAGCGCCCGCGATGCATGGCCCAGCCCCCTCCGATCGGCAAATGCTCCTGGGACTCGTAGTCCCACCAGGAGCCAAAGATCATGTCGGGATATAGGTGACTTATAAGTTACTTATGTGCAGTGAAAATGGCTGTGAAATAACGTGGACGTTATTTCACTCAGGCTGCAGTGGCAGTCCTGTGTAAGAATTGTCTGAGCTCCCTATGGGTGGCAAAAGAAATGCTGCAGCCCATATGGATCTCCTGCAACCCCAATACCCTGGGTACCATATACAAGGGAATTATAAGGGTGTTCCAGAGTGCCAATGAGAATTGGTAAAATTTGTCACTAGCCTGCAGTGACAATTTTAAAGCAACGAGAGAGCATAAACACTGAGGTTCTGGTTAGCAGAGCCTCAGTGATACAGTTAGGCACCACACAGGGAACACATACAGGGCATACATTATGAGCACTGCGGTCCTGCCTGGCAGGATCCCAGTGACACATTGGCAAAAACAAACATATATACAGTGAAAATGGGGTAACATGCCAGGCAAGATGGTACTTTCCTACACAAACCCAGTTTTGCGATTCGGTAACCTGGTTACCGAATCACAAAATGGGTTTGCGACTCGCAAAGGGGTGTTCCCTTCCTAATTGCGACTCGCAGTGCAATGTAGGATTGTTTTGTGCTAACCCATTTGCAAATGGGAAGGGGTCCCCATGGGACCCCTTCCCCGTTGTGAATGTCACTGTAAAAAAAAATTCAGAGCAGGCAGTGGTCCTACGGACCACTGCCTGCTCTGAAAAAATGAAACGAAAACGTTTCATTTTTTGTTTTTGTAATGCATCTCATTTTCCTTGAAGGAAAACGGGCTGCATTACAAACAAAAAAAAACTGCTTTATTGAAAGCAGTCACAGACATGGTGGTCTGCTGTCCGCAGCAGGCCACCATCCCTGTGAGGGCCGCCATTCGCAAGGGGGGTCGCAAATTGCGACCCACCTCATGATTATTCATGAGGTGGGCATGTGCGACCCCCTTGCGAATCCCAGATGGTGTCAGGGACACCATCCTACATTCGGATTTGTGACTTGCAATTTGAGGGTCGCAAGTCCGAAATTTCGTACATGTGGCCCTTAATCTCCAGATTTCCCGATGTGCTATTTATTTATAATGGAAAATGGCTAAGATATGCTGATGTGACAATGGAGACTGACTATGATAAGCTAACTGGCTTAATGAATCTGGACAATAACACGCCACATGGCATAAAGTGCCTATTGAGTTAAACACAAATAAGTAATGTAATGTAACCCGTGCATAATGTCACTGGCCATGATGTGATAACCAGGCAACTGGTCATTAAGTGCTACCTGGATACATCAGAGCTGATCATAAACTAGTAGGGGACACAATGGATATTGGTCATTGTTTGCTAACTGGGATTACTGGAAATGGATAATGGAGCTCTGACTTGGTTATGTTATGGTATTAAAGTTTCCACATGTGTATAGCACTATCCGCCATTGTTATGACACCGTAGCTCATTCTGTATCTGGGTGCCCTTTCCTATGCATCTGTAAATGGATCAGTCAAACTGGAGGATTCATTTGGTTGATACTTTCTGGTTTGTTGTAGTTAATAGAGTTTGTTCAGCGTTTAGTTTTGAAATGATTTGAGTGAGTTAGTATGAAAGTAAAGTGTTTGACGAAAGAAATTTGTTTTGTTTTGTGTGTACGTGTGGATGTGATGAAGGATTTTCTTTTTTTCTCTCAGTTGAGGGTTGATTGTCCATTACAATGTGAAACCATAGTTTGTTGCTTTTTCGGGTTATTTTTAATGTGCATAAAGTTCACCATAAAAGTACCTTGGCACTGCAACCTAACCCAACACTTAGGTAAGCAGGGAAGAGACATAGGGGGTCATTCTGACCCTGG
Source organism: Pleurodeles waltl (assembly GCF_031143425.1). Lineage (NCBI taxonomy): Eukaryota > Metazoa > Chordata > Amphibia > Caudata > Salamandridae > Pleurodeles > Pleurodeles waltl. The sequence goes on along the minus strand of NC_090449.1, from coordinate 476,800,873 downwards.
AGGTCAGTGTTAAAGCGGCGGCCAACCCGCCAACAGGCTGGCGGCCTAAAAATATGAATTCTGACCCTGGCGGGAACCGCCAACACAGGCCGCCGCTTTAACACTCCGACCGCCACGGCGGTACAAACAAACAGCGCGGCGGTCACCGCCAACAGGCAGGCGGCACACAATGTACCGCCCAGCCTATCACGACCCACCAATCCGCCACCTTTTACGGGGCGGGAGCCCCACCGATAAAAACACGGCGGAAACAGACATCTCCAATGGAAAACGCTTACCTCAACACACTCCACGCGGAATCGGAACAGCATGGAACCCGAACTCCACATTCTCCCAGCCATTGCCTTCCTGCTCTTCTTCCAGGATCACGAACCTCGCCGCAGACGACAACGGTGAGTACTGCACCTACGACACAGGGGAGGGGGGAGGAGGAAAGGTTACGGGCACACACATACGCCACACACCCACCCCCACCCTCACCCCCACCGAAATACCTACACACCTATGCAGATAAAAAAGTCAGAGTGACACCCCCAACCCCCCCCCAAAAAACAAAGACAAAAGGCAATGAATGTAAAAGTAGAACCATATTATTGCAACAATAAAGTATAGCGACCTTAGCAATATATGAAGAATGAATACACATCTAGAACTCTATCCATACAAGTAGCAAAAGTCCGGCCCAGTCATTCAAAGTCCTAATGTCCGTGGGCCAATGTGCAGCAACACATGGGCAAAGCCCACACACGAGATCGAGTCCATTGGAGAGAACACTGCTGGGGCATCACTAAAATAAAAAGACAGGCACCTCAGGGGGAAGGGAAGGGGGGGCACCTCAGCCACATGAGTCCACGACGCCAGATCCACGAAGGGCCTCCATGCCCACTGTGCCATCCTGGGGAGTGCAAAGCCACAGTCTCACAAGTCTCCACAGTGGGTGGGTTGCCCACTGTGCCATCCTGGGGAGTGCAAAGCCACAGTCTCACAAGTCTCCACAGTGGGTGGTTTGCCCACTGTGCCATCCTGGGGAGTGCAAAGCCACAGTCTCACAAGTCTCTACAGTGGGTGGATTGCCCACTGTGGCATCCTGGGGAGTGCAAAGCCACAGTCTCACAAGTCTCCACAGTGGGTGGGTTGCCCACTGTGCCATCCTGGGGAGTGCAAAGCCACAGTCTCACAAGTCTCTACAGTGGGTGGATTGCCCACTGTGGCATCCTGGGGAGTGCAAAGCCACAGTCTCACAAGTCTCTACAGTGGGTGGATTGCCCACTGTTACATCCTGGAGAGTGCAAAGCCACAGTCCATCAGGTGGATTACAGAGACCACTGGTCATGGAGGAGGCATGGTGGGCAGAGTGCGTCGTGAAGGCCTGCCCGACACAGAACTGGGACTGCCAATGGGCCAGCGGTGCTTGAGATGAAGGACCCAGCGGAGCGGTGCTTGACAGGAAGGGCCCAGCGGAGCAGTTCAGAGACGGCGGTGCCCAGCGGAGCGGTGCTTGACAGGAAGGGCCCAGCGGAGCAGTTCAGAGACGGCGGTGCCCAGCGGAGCGGTGCTTGACAGGAAGGGCCCAGCGGAGCAGTGCTTGACAGGAAGGGCCCAGCGGAGCGGTGCTTGACAGGAAGGGCCCAGCGGAGCGGTGCTTGACAGGAAGGGCCCTGCTCAGCGGTGCTCCTCACGGCGGGGCCCTGTTCAGCGGTGCTCCTCACGGCGGGGCCCTGTTCAGCGGTTCTGGTCACGGCGGGGCCCTGTTCAGCGATGCTCCTCACAGCGGGGCCCTGTTCAGCGGTTCTGGTCACGGCGGGGCCCTGTTCAGCGGTGCTTCTCACGGCGGGGCCCTGTTCAGCAGTGCTCCTCACGGCGGGGCCCTGTTCAGCTGTGCTTCTCACGGCGGGGCCCTGTTCAGCGGTGCCCCTCACGGCGGGGCCCTGTTCAGCGGTTCTGGTCATGGCGGGGCCCTGTTCAGCGGTGCTTCTCACAGCAGGGCCCTGTTCAGCGGTGCTTCTCACGGCGGGCCCTGTTCAGCGGTGCTCCTCACGGCGGGGCCCTGTTCATCGGTTCTGGTCACGGCGGGCCCTGTTCAGCGGTGCTTCTCACGGCAGGGCCCTGTTCAGCGGTGCTCCTCACGGCGGGGCCCTGTAAAGCGGTTCTCGTCACGGCGGGGCCCTGTTCAGCGGTGCTTCTCACGGCGGGGCCCTGTTCAGCGGTGCTCCTCACGGCGGGGCCCTGTTCAGCGGTGCCTGTCTTGTGTTTCCAGTGAACCACACCTGGCCAATACTTGCCGCTCAGTCTGCATCGGACCTTTCCGTTGCGGGGCCCTCCTGTGATGGAGTCCTGGGGCCCTGGCTCTCCTTCGATACCCCCGGAATGGGGCTTGTGGGGCCCTCATGGCCAGGTCGGCTGCTCCCTGCCTTTTGCTCCTTGCTGCCCTTGCCCTCCTTGGCAGACTGTCCGTGGCCCTTGGCTCCCTTACCCGATGTGGCAGGTGACGGTGCAAGGCTACCCTCCTTGGGGGCAGGCGTATCAGGCCTGTCGCGCCTGCCCTTCAGTTTTTTGATCCTCTTCCCGGGGGGGGCTGGCTGTGCCTTTGCTGCTGGACGATGTCCCAGCCCAAGGAAAGGGCGGACTCCAAAAACCAGGCACGACGTTCTTTGGAGTTGCTGGGCTGGTGGTGGCTGAGGTGTTTGTGGAACTCTTACGGGATGGAGGGGGTGGGTCAGGTGAGGAAAAGAGGTCCACTTTAGAGAGGAAAATTTTCTTTGGAGCCATGGGAAGGGTGGCTGGAGTGGGTATGGGAGTGGAGGAAGAGGATGTGGTTGTAGGAGAGTCAAGTGTGCTGTCTTTGGGTGCAGGTGCTTGGGCAGGAGGCTGACGTGAGGTGGATGGCTGTTGTTTGGGTGCCTGCCTGCGTTTGTGTGGTTGGGAAGCGGGGGTGACAGACACACTGGGAGAGGACACAGGGGACGTGTACATGGCAGTGGGGGTGGTGACTGCACGTGTGCGGACTGGTGTGGAGGGTGTGCTGGTGATGGGTGCAATGGCTGATGGTGGTGTGCTTGCAGGTGTGTGTGGAGACGTCACAGGGAGGGAGGAGGGAGACGAGGAGGTGGGGGACGCAGAGGAGGTAGTGGCTGTTGGCATGTCTGCATCTGGATGTTGCTTGGGTGAATGCTTGTGTGTCCTGTGGTGCTTATGTCTGGATGACCTTCCCTTGGGTGTTGAGGTGTGTGCAGGCTGGTCTGTAGGTGTGGATGGGATAGGCAGAGGAACAGGGGAGTGGGACTGGGTGGAGGGAGTCAGAAGAGGGAGGCTGGAGACAGGGACAATCGCTGCCGTCAGTGCTGAGGCCAGAGCGTTGAACGATCGTTGATGGGCAGCCTGACCCGAATGAAGGCCCTCCAGGTATGCATTGCTTTGATGCACCTCCCTCTCCACACCCTGGATGGCATTCAAAAGGGTAGACTGCCCAACAATGATGGTCCTCAGGAGGTCAATGACCTCCTCACTGATGGCAGCAGGGGTGACTGGGGCAGGGCCTGAGGTGCCTTGGGCGAAGGAGATGGCCGGCTTCCTGGCCTTGCGGGCACGGGCCGAAGGCCGAGGGGCTGCTGGGAGGGCGGAGCTGGTGCGCTGGGTGGCGGCTGTACCTGTAGGATCGGTGGGCACGGATGTTGCCGCCACCGCAAGGGAGCTCCCTTCCGAGGACGTGTCGCTGCCGTCTCCACGGGTCCCCGTGGTGGAGCCCCCCTCGCCCTCCGTCTCACTGGTCATGTCGGAGTCCGTTGCATGGCCCTCCGGGGCCATGTGAGATGCAGCTCCCTCTTGCGCCGATGCCACTTCTCCTCCGCCTGATGATGCTAAAGCACACATTCACAGTAAAACAAAGAAAATGGGGGGGGGTGGAAAACATAAAGACAAGTTGAGTGCATGCATTGGGGACACCGTTGGCGGAGAGGACAGACACAGAAGCCCCCTGCACTACGCTGCGCACTTGGTGTACACTACTCATTCACTGGGACATGCCCTACAAGCCTATGGGCGACAACTGCCCACACAGTATACACTGGTCCATGAATCGTGTTACTAGGCACCCTACAGAGGTGGGGGGTGGGGGCACAGGACCATACTTCACGGACGGGCCTATCCTACAGAAATCGCCTTGGCCTAGGGATACCCACAGCCCTCCTCCCCCACCCAGGCACCTCCACTGCACGAAAAATAGCTGAATGTGCTGGTACTCACCCCCTTGTGTCTGCTGTGATGTCCTCAAGCGCCCATCTAAATCGGGGTAGGCCACCGCCAGGATCCGGGACATCAGGGGGGTCAAGGTACGACTGGCACCCCTCCTAGGTTGGGAGGCCATCCCCAGCAGAGCCTCCGCGGTCTTCCTGCTCCCACGGCAGATGTCCTCCCACCTCTTGCGGCAGTGGGTGCCCCTTCTGGTGTGGACCCCCAGGGCCCGGACGTCCTTGGCGATGGCACGCCAAATGTCAATCTTCTGATGGGCGCTGACCTATGTGACATGTACAGGGGGGGAAGAGAAACATCATCACTTTTCTGCATGCTCGATGTGAGTGGCCCCCCCTCCCCAACCTTGCCATGTGGCACATGCTCTCATCTGTCGTGCCATGCATTCGTCATTCGCTGCCCTCCCCTCCATCGTACATCCTCCCCACTCAGCCCAGGCATTGGGCACTATGCATTGCCCCCCGTGTACTCACCTGTTGGTCTGGAGGCCCGTAGAGTAGCGCATACTGGGGGAGGACCCCGTCCACGAGCTTCTCCAACTCCTCGGAACTGAAGGCGGGCGCCCTTTCCCCAGTCGCAGCAGCCATTGTCACTTCCAGACCGAGGTCACAGCAGCACTTGCAGTATAGGTCCTCTCCTGTGGATGCTCAGGTCTCGTGTGATCAAGCCGAGAGAAAATGGCGGTTACGGCCGCGGCGGTGCGTACCGCGGCGGTGCGTACCGCGACCGCCGGCGCTCACCGCCATTGGCTCCTGAAACCCATAGGGTTCAATGTTGTCCAATGCGGCTTTGCGCCGCGGACTGCGACCGCCTACCGCCACGGTGTGCCACGCTTGCGCAATGACCTCACTTCACATTGTCACACTTCACAGGTCAGGCAGCCGCCATTTCAAGGGCCCACATGGCTTCATTCCTACTGCGTCACACATGGCTAGGCCTTGCACTGACAATCATACTAGCCATTCAATCCCGAGAGATTCGTGTACTGGGCATGCTGTGGGCACTTACCTGTGGGTTGCTTGACTCTGTGCTCCATGTTGTCCTTCCTAGGCATCGTCCGCTGGGACTTGCGAGGAGACGGAGGAATCTTCCCGTGTACAGACCGCTGGTGGACCTGTCGACAATGGAAGAAAGACACGTCATACTCACCTACAGACTCAACCGTGCCACTATACAGGAACTGTGTGCCCAGCTGGAGCCAGACCTGATGTCACCCATCCGCCAACCCACAGGGATTCCGCCTCTAGTGCAGGTGCTGTCAGTACTGCATTTTTTGGCAAGTGGATCATTTCAAACTACCGTGGCCATTTCATCTGGGATGTCTCAGCCTATGTTTTCAAAGGTGTTGTCCAGAGTGTTGTCTGCCCTGATGAAATACATGCGGAGCTACATCATTTTCCCTGAGGTGGGTGACTTGCCTACAGTGAAGGGTGATTTCTATGCCCTTGGACACATTCCCAATATCATTGGTGCCATTGATGGTACCCATGTGGCTTTGGTTCCCCCAAAAGACGATGAGCAGGTGTACAGGAACCGTAAAAATTATCATTCGATGAATGTCCAGGTGGTCTGTTTGGCTGACCAGTACATCTCCCATTTAAATGCCAAGTTCCCAGGGTCAGTGCATGACGCGTACATCATGCGAAATAGCAGCATCCCTTATGTGATGGAACTGCTACAGAGACACCGTGTGTGGTTAATTGGTGACTCTGGTTACCCAAACCTGCCTTGGCTATTGACCCCAGTGAGGAATCCCAGGACCAGGGCAGAGGAACGGTACAATGAGGCCCATGGGCGGACTAGGAGGGTGATTGAGCGGACCTTCGGCCTCCTGAAGGCCAGGTTTAGGTGCCTGCATATGACTGGTGGATCCCTAATGTACTCACCAAGGAAGGTGTGTCATATCATCGTGGCCTGCTGCATGCTTCACAACCTGGCTTTGCGACGCCAGGTGCCTTTCCTGCAGGAGGATGGTCCAGATGGTGGTGTTGTGGCCGCTGTGGAGCCTGCGGAGAGTGAAGAGGAGGAAGACGAAGAGGACGACACAGACAACAGGGACAGAGTGATACTGCAGTATTTCCAGTGACACACAGGTAAGAATCTACTCCTGCATTGTATTATATCTGTAACTGTAGTGGCTCTCTACTGTCTGACCTTTCACCCCAATGTATGGTAACTTAGTTGTGTATATCACTTCCTATTTCAGTGATCTGATCCCCACGGAGTGCCCTCTGGTTTTTTTCCCCATGGACTACCGCTGTGTGACACTGGTATGTTGTCATCACAATGTAACTAGAAATGTTTTGTTGGTTATATCGAATACATTTGGTTTAAATAAATAGATAGCAGAATCCAGTTGGTTAATGTGCAATAATTGTGTTTATTGAAGTTTTAAAATAGGTGTATAGTTCAAACAGGGTGATGGTGGAGGCATGTCCATGGCAGTGTCCAGACTGTCGTTCCTACCGGTCCATTGTCCATATGCCTGTGGAAGGTGGAGCAGGGGCAGTTCAAGGTTGGACAGGGTAAACAAGTGGGACAGTGGGATGACATCCGGGGGTTTCCGTGCATGGCGGGGGTCTTGACATCCTACTCTGTCTTCTTCCTCGATCTCAGGCCTTTCTTGCGGGGTGGTTCTTGTTCTGCAGGGGGTGGGGTCCGGGAGGGCCGTTGCTGTTGTGTCGGGGCCTCCTGACCACTAGCGCCGGCGGAGGTGGTGGGCTGTTCTTCCTCCATGCTAGTGGCAGGGGCCCTTTGGGGGGCCACATGGTCCCGCAATGTGGTGACAATCTGGTTGAGTGCCACCACGATTGTACCCATTGCGGAACTGATGCTGCGCAGTTCTTCCCGGAACCCCATGTACTGGCCCTCCTGCATGGCCTGGATCTCCTGGAACCTGGCCAGGACCGTCGCCATCGTCTCTTGGGAGTGGTGGAACGCTCCCATGATGGTGGTGAGGGCCTCTTGGACAGTGGGTTCCCTAGGCCTGTCCTCCCTCTGTCGCACAGCAGCCCTCCCAGTTCCTCTTTGTTCCTGGGCCTCTGTCCCCTGGACGGTGTGCCCACTACCAGTGCCCCCAGGTCCCTGTTGTTGTTGGGGTTGTGGGTTACCCTGGGTGCCCTGTACTGGTAGACACACCGCTGCTTGACCTGTCCTGGAGACAGAAGCATGGGCCCGCTGGGTGGGTGCTGTGCTGGTGTTTCCTGAGGGGGGTAGGTCTGCTGTGGCCTGTGGCTGACTGAGGGTAACCGACTGTCCAGAGGTCCCCGATGGTCCGGGCTGGTCATCAGGTTCTAGGTCGACAGAGCTGCTGTCATCACTGGGGGCCTGTTCTGGGGGTGGGATGGACAAATCTGGACCCTCCTGGCCGGTGTGTTGACGTTCTGGCCCTGCAGGGGTCAAAGAATATGGTTATTGATTTTGTGTGTGCCGTGGCGTGCGATTTGTGGGTGCCCTTGTCCCCCAGTGCTGGCAGTCCCATGTGGAAGGAGTTGTGAGGGTGGTTTGTGGTGGGGGATGGGTATGTGCAGTGGTCATGCTTAGGTGATGGGTGTCCAAGGTTTGTGTTGGCATTCAGGGGTTTGGGTTGGGTTGGGGGGGTTGTGCTGGTGAGACATTAACAGGGAGTATGTGTGCTGGGGGGTTAGGGGTGAGGGTGGGGGTGTGGGTTGGCATGCTGGTGGTTGGGGGGGGTGAAGTAGTTGAGATTAGACTTACCAGAGTCCATTCCTCCGCCTACTCCAGCGAGGCCCTCAGGATGCAGGATGTTCAAGACCTCTTCCTCCCATGCTGTGAATTCGGGTGGAGTGGGTGGGGGTCCGCCGCCAGTCTTCTGCACAGCGATGTTGTATCTTGACACCATCGACCGCACCTTCCCCCGTAGGTCGTTCCAGCGCTTTCGGATGTCTTCCCGATTTCTGGGATGCTGTCCCACAGCGTTGACCCTGTTGACGATCCTTTGCCATAGCTCCGCCTTCCTGGCTATTGTGGTGTGCTGCACCTGTGTGCCGAAGAGCTGGGGCTCTACCCTGATTATTTCCTCCACCATGACCCTGAGTTCTTGGTCCGTGAACCTGGGGTGTCTTTGGGGTGCCATGGGGTGGTGTGGATGAGGTGTGGGGTGGTGTTTGTGGTGATGAGTGTGGTGGTGTGTGGTGTTTTGTGCGTAGATGTGGTGTGGGTGATGATGCTGGGTTCCTGTGTGTGTTGTGGTTTGCGTTCCCTGTGCTCTCTCTCTGTGTATTGCGCCTTGTCTCTGAATTTCGATTTGTGGGGGTTTGTGGGTGATGTGGGTGTGTGTTTTATATGGTGATGGGTGTGTGGGTGTGGTGTGTGTATGTGTATCAGGTGTGTGTATTTCGAATTGTCCAATGTGGCTGTGTTTTGTAAAGGTGTGTGTATTTTGAGCGTGGCGGTGTGTACCGCCAATGGAATACCGCGGTTGAAAGACCGCCGCGTGGATTCGTGGGTCGTAATGGCATGGGCGTGTTTGTGTTGGCGTGACGGTGGAGGTTTGGTCATCTCCAGTTTATCGCTGACCGCTGATGAGGCGGGCTTCATTGGATGTAGGGATTTTGGCGGTTTGGCTGTTGTGGGTCAGAATGACCGTGGCGGTTTACCGCGGCCGCAGCGGGATGATGGCGGTCTTCTGACCGGCGGTAAGAGCCTTTTACCGCCAGGGTCAGAATGACCCCCATAGATCTTCGTCACCTTGCAGGAAGAAGGAAAGAGCCAAGTCTTCAAGGCATTCCTAAACTTGAAGAGAGCATTGTGATCGCAAGGAAAGTGGAAGGGAATTCCAATGTGCAGCTGCCACGACTGAAAAAGTTCTACTTTCAGTGGCGGACCAGTGAACCTGCGATTGGGCTTGTAGAAATGAAACCGCTGACATAAGGGTAGCAATGAAAGTATTGTTAACCAGACAAACAAGTTACCTACCTTTGGCAACACTTTTTCTGGTGCATACTCTATCTAACCAGAGCATCCTCACCTTGCATACTCCCTTGTAGGGGTGAAGAGGGGATGAAAACGCATGTGGGGTCATAGATTGCCCAACATAGAAATGGGCCACAACTTTAGGCAGTAAGGTTGGCTGCATTCTCAACCCCAGTTTGTGTGGAAAAAAGGGTGGTGTAGGGTGGTTACATCATCATTTCCAAAAGGCCCCGCATCCAGTGCTCTAAAGAGATCCAGCTCATCAAGAGATGCAGTGAGAAACTAAGCATCAGCTCAAAGGGCGTGCACATGAGAAAGGCTAAGACCACATTAAAACCCTGTTGTGGCATTACTAATGCATTAGGAAGAAACACGTGTCAAACCTTTTATAAACTGCATGACAACAGATGATTTAAACAAGGACGGTTGATCTGGTAAACGTGAAAAGACCACAAATGCTCACAGCTAACCTTTAATAGTGCCCATTGCAAAGACCTGGCTTGTAAAGGGTCAATCTTGAGACTAGCAAACCGGGCCACAAACCTGCCTCAGCACCCAGCATAAAAAGACATCCACCACTTCAGGCGGCTGATAAAATGCAATCAACTGCTGCTGCTCAATTTCCATGAATGGAGGCATAGATTGTATAGATTTAGATGGTGTACCCTGCCCTGTTGCAGAGACCGGAGATCCTTGGAAAGTGGCAGCCTCATCAGAGGACAGATGCCCATGCACACAATCTCCCCGTACCACACTCTCCTGACCCAGGTCAAACCCGCCAGGACAATTAGGGTACAGATGGGCCTGATCTTTTTCAGAACTCCGGAAAGGAGCCATGGTGGAACAGCACAACATTACCTAACGCCTCTCTGGAACATTCCTTCAAAAAGCATTTAGATCCATTCTTATTCTAAGGTGGGAAATCTGTGGTTACAAGTATAGGTCAGAAACAGATATGTAAACAGAATTATCTGTCTCATGTGAGGCCAATGTAGAGACCAAAGCAGGAGGTAAGGGCTAGCCTGGCCCTAGAGTTCTGAGAAACCGAACTGGTAATTCAGGTAGATTTGAAGTAATCTAGATACAGTGGAACACAAGAATTTAGAATGTCAACCTTATAAGAAGAGGAGAAATTACGAATGATACTTTTCATACATGGATTTGGAACAAACAGGAACTAACCGCAGAATTGATTTGATACCTACATTTTCCACGCAGGTTACTAGTGTAGGTGTTTTTTCCCAGACAAGAGGGTCAGTAGGAAAGAGTACAGACAGAAGATCTGAAGGTCGTAAATATTTCCATCTTCCTACCATTCAGCTTCAGAGACATTCTTCCTTCGATGTTTTGTAGTTCATCATGGAGATTTCTCACAATTAGATGCACATCATCAGTGATCCTTAAGGTGATCTGAGTATCATCAGCATACATAACTGTTGAGTGTCTAGTTGGCAGGGGTAGGCACCCTGTCCAAGTAGGGACCACAGTCCTAGTCAGGGCACGTCAGTTCCACTTTCTAAATTAACCTGATCTCACCCTCTGGTAGCTTGGCACAAAGCAGTCAGGCTTAACTCAGAAGGTAATGTGTAAAGTATTTGTGCAACACTTAATTATAGTCAAGACCAGATTAGAAAAATAGAGACTGTTTATCAAAACCAAAACAACAAAAATCCAATCAGTCTTTCTTAAATTATAGCTTGTTAAGGTAAGTATTAAAATGTAGTACTTAGGAACGTATGCACTTCTATTTTCAATTGATTACAGTAATCCTGACCCCATGCACAACGATTACCATCTGGGGATCATGAATGGGGCTACCCCAGCAGTGAAGTGAGAAAACAAGGTTCACAAAAGCTCTGGGGGGCTACGTGGTTATTGTGTTAAGAAAGAGGGCCACAAAGTGGTGCTTAAGCCGTGCCCTTATTATGCCGATTGACAACAAGGGGCTTCACTCTTTCTCGTACCTGGGTTCCAGTGGGAGAAGCAAAGATGTCAGACTCCTTGATCGAGGCCGACCACATTGGGAACTCTCCATGCTGGGAGATGGTCTTGGATGCAGTCGTGCAGGGCTGGCAGGTCGGAGCCGGCACAGACCCAGGCAGCCTAAGCAGAGATTGCAGTACCGGCTAGCCCTGCCCTTCTGAGTGCAGCTTCGGCTGGCAGGAAGACTGAGCTGGCCTCAAGGTGATGTGGAAAGGGGAATGCCTTGGTTGGCAAGGAAACGCTGGAGTCTGAGGTCGCCGGCTTTCCTTGGCACTGCGGCATAGATGCAAACACAAACCGGGCAATGTCGAGCAGCGGAGACTGTGGCTCATTATATGGCAAAGTCGTAAATCAGCCAAAGCAGGCGCTGGTCCCTCTTAGAGTGTAGCACTCAATGTGAGTGTAATTAAGTCTTTGAAAGCCCTGAGACCTAAGCACTGGGGGGCAAGCCAACAAGCCCTTGAAATTCTCATGTCATATGTTCGTATACCCTAAGGCATGCCATCACACAAAGTTTGGGATGTTTATCAAAGGTCAGTTAGGAAACCATGCTAAAGTCTGTTTTAGTTGTCCTAGAAATGTAAAAGGTGCCTCCTTGTGGGGTAAAAACCTGATTTGAAATGTCCAGGGCTCTAACATCCCAGACCCTTCGACAGGATATCAGACACAGAACATCGGCAATTTAGCCAACAATTTCTTGCTGGAGAAGTGTTCATTCCTCTGCCAAGAGCGACACTACATTGACATCCCAAAGGTTAGAGTAGTGAGGTTCCGTAGGGGAAGATAGCTGGATTACCCACAGCAGCCCAACTTATTAGCCGGTGTTCCCCTACGTGGGCTCCTTGCACTGGCAAGAGACCTTCCGTTAAAGCCAAATTATAAGAATTGATTGTCCAATAGGCTAGCCCTTGAGATGCCAGGGGCGCCAAGAAGTTCATAATTGGAACAATGTTGCACCCCATGGGATCCTCATTGTGTTGAATACACCGACGTACCAACCTGGACCATGCAGATTTAAATTGTTTGTAGGTGCTATCGGCCCAGGCCATGGCCAGGATTATTTCAGCCTCCTGTGAAAGCCCTGGGACTCTCCATCTTTCCTAGTAATCCACCACACCGTTAGCGGTAAATGGCCTTGGGGGACTAAAGGGTGACTCTGGCCTAGAAGATCCTGAAGAATGTCTGGCGTGTGGGAAGAAGGACTGGAAAATCTCAAGGAAGATCCAGAGGATCTGAAAACCACACTTGCAATCTGAAAAATACACGTGCGGGATCTGAACTGTTGTGTAGCCATTATAGTTATAGCTCCATGCACGTTATTTTAACATACTAGGCCTGCCGCTGTGCACTTTAACCTAGATATATTTTATTCGGCTTCGATTTATTATTGTTATAATAGCAACTTCTACGGTCTTGTTTTATTTCTCTTTATCTAACTGTTTTTGCCTAGGCCAGCAGTCTGTTCTCAAACAAGACATTCTTGCTCACTCTGTGCTTCTTCCAAGGCTGCAGCAAGCTAGGTTGCCGGTGAAAGTACACATCCTTAACTAGGGATATTTTCTCAGAACATCAGATGTTTTATTATAAAAACACTTCCCTGTCCCTTACACGTTAGAGGGAGATTCCAGCCAGAGAACCACGACTGTATGCTGATTGCTGAATGCTTCGATACAGCTGCTTAGGCAGACTTCAGGCCTTTGCTCAGGTATGGGGGATGATGTCTTCCCAGGGGAACCTGAAGGGTAGAATTAGAGCTTAACACGCTGTGCTCTATTATAGCCTAGGTAGGAATTAGTCTATTGACTGTAGTGACCATATGGTAGCGTTATTTCTATGCTTTACTCTCCTTGTCACAATTTTAATCTTGTCATGCTGTATCGTCCTGGTTATTGCAGCTCGCGCTTTGCTATCTAAGATGCAGTTGCTTCATTAAAAGCATTACTGAAACATATACTGCCTCTGTTTGTCATTGTATATATGAGACTAATGTAACTGAGAGAAATGGATGAGACCTGAGTGACGACGGCTTCCCTGAGAAACCAGTTATGTCATGCGCTCGGCTGGCCAATCATCCCTGCCCTTGGGTAGAGATGAGGCACTGCTAGTTAGCCGGAGCAGAACCCGGGTTGGAGCGATAGGTGTCACCTGTAGTGGGTCAGACTCAGTCTCCCACACCGCAGGCGATTCTGCCTCTGGAAATCCAGTAGTCTCATTTGAATAATGAGAGCCTAAGCAACATGGCGCCGCCAATGTTTGGTCAGGCTCTAATTTTCGGGTCCTCCTGAGTATCTCTGTCTCATTATATACAAAGACACCTCAGTACTATATACGGAGACGTCTGAGGTATTGAGGATTTACTCCTCAGCTAAGTAGGAAACCCTATCTGACGCTGGAGGTTCTTCAAGCTTGAACTCTAAAAGGAAAATCCCTCTTTGGCGTGCCTTCTCTGAACAAATTTACCATCTATTATGGCGAATGCGCAACAGGTAGCAAATGCAATCAATATGAGATAACCCTTGACTGCACATTTACTGGCAAACGGCCTAATGGCCCAGGGGGGTCCAGTCACATTTGTGGTGGATGCTCATCCAGCTTATAGGATAGAACTTTTCTATTCTTGGGTCACATTTCCAGCAGCTGATGGGAACACAAACACAGTTCATCACTATACACTTGCAAACGTACCTGGACAATACAGAGCATATGCATATTTAGAAATACCCTTATCTTATCAAGAACATAATAATTGGCTTGATGGTGCCCTACCCCACACGATCTTACCAGTTACGTTAGGTCCTCTAAGCAATGATGGTCCTACCTGGCCTTTATTGGCCACTTATACACCTCACCCTGCAGTAGCAAATTTAGCAGTAGCTGAGGTTTGTAGCTTATATACTGAACTGACAGCAATTAGTACAGTTTGTAATGCAAACATTGAATACAAACCCAGCACGTGCTGCTCCAGCGCAACCACATGCAGTGACGCCAGGTATTAACCCTGCAACTGTACATTTTAACATAGGTAAGGTTCCTGCCAATCGAGAAGAAATTCCGTTTTGGCTAGCTCAAAAAATAAATGCGCTGGAAGTAGTATTTCCCCATACGGGACCTCAGGATAAACATAGAATTCTAACGATGTGCTTGCCATTTGGGATGGTCCCTACAGTGGATAATTGTAATACATGGGGAACGGTGTTTGCCGCGCTCTACACTACCACACACAGTACACCGACACTTGCCAACTTGCTGGAAGTGTTGAAACAAATTCAAGATGAATACGGGGCTGCCCCGGCCCTAGAATTGGGGATGCAACTAATGAGCAATTTTGCCACAGTATCCTCAATTATTTTGAGTAACCTTAAAGGGGAAGCGGTCACACTAGCAGTGCGCATGCGGCTCCGGGATGTTCCTCAACAGGATCAAGAACGTGAGCTGCCAAAGATTATTGCAGAGACCTATTCTAGTATTAGTCAAGATAGTCTAGGGGCAAGACCAACTAAACGACAGTTTCAGGGCAAATCAAACAAAGGTTTTTCCAAGCAAGCTCCTGAGGGTAACAAGAAACCCTGGTATAAAAAACAACAAACTCCTAAAAAAGAAAGGGGAGAATCTCCGCGTACGTAAACCCCACAGAATAGATATTAGCCCTTATTACAACCCTGGCGGTCGGTGTTAAAGCGGTGGTAAGACCGCCAACAGGCCGGCGGTAAAAAAAAATTGAATCACGACCATGGTGGAAACCGCCAACATAGACAGCCACTTTAACACTCCGACCGCCACGGCGGTAGCAACAAACACCCCGGCGGTCACCGCCAACAGACAGGCGGAAGACAATGCACCGCCCACCCTATCACAACCCGGCAATCCACCACCTTTTCTGGGGCGGAACCAACGCAAACAAAAACACAGCAGAAACAGGACTTGGAAGGGAAAACACTCACCTCTCCACACCCCACAAGGAGCCAGGACGCCATGGAGCCAGAACTCCAGATACTCCCTGTGATGGTCTTCCTGCTCCTATATCAGGAGCACCAAAGATGACCACGGTGAGTACTGCACCTACAACACAGGGGAGGGGGGAGGCAAAAGAGAGTGACACACACACACGCAACACCCCCACCCCCACCCTCATCCACAACAACATACACACAAATACATGCAGCAACATTACATATACACCCCCTGGAAGAACGCAAGGACAAAAGGAAATGATTGTAACGATTGTTATCAATAAAAATCAGATAGTGCAATTTCAAAAATCAGTATATACAAATATGTACACCAACTACACAAGTCCGGATATTACTCAAACATCGTCCATGGATCAGTGTCCCAAAATGCATGAGCGAGGCCCACACATGACACCAGACTTCAAACGGAGAGAACACTGCAGGGGCATCAGATCGAAATGAAACAGGCACCTCAGGGGGACTGGGAGGGGGGCACCTCAGCCTGATGAATGCACGACGCCACTGCTCCACGAGGGAGCTCCATGCCCACTGCTGTATCCTGGGGAGTGCAAAGCCACAGTCTCTCAAGTCTCTCCAATGGGTGGTTTGAACACTGATTAATCCTGGGGAGTGAAAGCCACAGTCTCTCAAGTCTCTCCAGTGGGTGGGTTGCCCACTGCTTTATCCTGGGGAGTGCAAAGCCACAGTCTCTCAAATCTTTCAAGTGGGTGGTTTGCCACTGCTGTATCCTGGGGAGTGCAAAGCCACAGTCTCACAAGTCTTTCCAGTGGGTGATTTGCCCACTGCTTTATCCTGGGGAGTGCAAAGCCACATTCTCTCAAGTCTCTCCAGTGGTTGGTTTGCCCACTGCTTCATCCTGGGGAGTGCAAAGCCACAGTCTCTCAAGTCTCTCCAGTGGGTGGGTGGCCCACTGCTTTATCCTGGGGAGTGCAAAGCCAAACTCTCTCAAGTCTTTCAAGTGGGTGGTTTGCCCACTGCTGTATCCTGGGAAGTGCAGAGCCACAGTCTCACAAGTCTTTCCAGTGGATGGTTTGCCCACTGCTTTATCCTGTGGAGTGCAAAGCCACAGTCTCTCAAGTCTCTCCAGTGGGTGGGTTGCCCACTGCTTTATCCTGAGGAGTGCAAAGCCACAGTCTCTCAAGTGGATAACAGTCTCCACTGGTTCTGGAGGGGGCTTTGTGCCCAGAGTGCTTCATCCTGCCAAGGACTGAGGTAGTGCATGTGATAATCCACTGGTTTTGGAGGGGGCTTGGTGCCCAGAGTGCTTCATCCTGCCAAGGACTGAGGTAGTGGATGTGATACTCCACTGGTTCTGGAGGGGGCTTGGTGCCCAGAGTGCTTCATCCTGTCAAGGACTGAGGTAGTGGATGTGATACTCCACTGGTTCTGGAGGGGGCTTTGTGTCCAGAGTGCTTCATCCTGCCAAGGACTGAGGAAGTGGATGCCTTTCTCCACTGGTTCTGGAGGGGGCTTGGTGCCCAGAGTGCTTCATCCTGCCAAGGACTGAGGTAGTGGATGTGATACTCCACTGGTTCTGGAGGAGGCTTGGTGCCCAGAGTGCTTCATCCTGCCAAGGACTGAGGTAGTGGATGTGATACTCCACTGGTTCTGAAGGGGCTTGGTGCCCAGAGTGCTTCATCCTGCCAAGGACTGAGGTAGTGGATGCCTTTCTCCACTGAAAGTCGTGCATCATGGAAGCTGCTCGGGCTCCTGGAACTGACTGCCAGCCTCGGACGACTGACCACTGGGGATGGCAGCCATGTCTGCAGTGGTGCCACTGGCTCAGGATGTCACGGGGCCGCTGGCGGTGCTTGCGGCGGGGTCAGTCACGGCGGTGCTAGCGGCGGCCTCTGTGGCAGCGGTGCTGGCGGCGGCCTCAATGACAGCGGTGCTGGTGGCGGTGCAGGTGGCGGTCTTCTCCACCGTACAGGTTGGCGTCGACGTGGACAGAAGGTGTGACACTGGTCCAATTGACGGTGCCACCATGCCCTCTCCTGACCTGCCCTTTATTTTCTGGCCCTTCCCCACCTTGGATGGTGGCGCAGCTGTCTTGCCACCATCCCCTTTCGTTTTCCCTGAGCCCTTGGTGGCAGGTGTTTTCGGCTTCTCCCACTGGGGTGTGGGTAACTTTTTAACTTTTGCAGGTGGTGGAATGTCCTTGCCCTCACTCGGTGGCACACTGGCAGCCCTGTTGGTTGGTGCACTCCAATAGCCCGCAGTTGCTGGCACCACTGTGCCTGGTGATGTGGTGGCTGAGGTGCTGGGTTGGGACCTGGAAAACCTGGCCCTAGGGGACGGACGGGGGGAAGGTGTAGGGAAGAGGTCAATATTAGCCAGGAAAAGTTTTTGAGACACACTGGGACGGGTAGATGGAGGGGGTTTGGAAGTGGAGGAAGAGGTAGTGGTTGTAGGAAGTGTATGTTTGCTGAATTTGGGTGAAGGTGCATGGGCTGGAGGCTGTTGTGAGGTGGATGGCTGTTGGGTGGGTGTGTGCCTGCCTTTGTGTACTTTGGGAGGAGGGCTCACAGACACACTGGGAGAGGACAGAGGGGATGTGTGAATGGTAGTGGGGGTGGTGAGGGCACGTGAGCGTTGTGTGGTGATGGGCGTGCTGGTGACGGAGGTAGTGGCTGAAGATGTAGTGCATGCAGGAGTGAGTGGAGACGAGACTGGGAGGGAGGAAGAGGCCGTGGAGGAGGGGGACACAGTGGAGGCAGTGGATGTTGGTATGTCTGCATGGGTATGATGCTTGTGTGAGTGCCTGTGGAATGTGTGGTGCTTATGTTTGCCTGAGCCACCCTTGTGTGTTGAGGTTTGTGCATGCTGGTCTGATGGTGTGCTTGGGATAGGCTGAGGTACAGGGGTTTGGGTCTGGGTGGAGGAATTGGAGTGGGGAGGCTGGACACAGGGACAATGGCTGCCATCAGTGCTGAGGCCAGAGCCTGAAATGCTCTCTGTTGGGCTGCCTGCCCAGAATGAATGCCCTCCAGGTATGCATTTGTTTGTTGTAAATGCCTCTCGACACCCAGGATGGCATTCACAATGGTAGATTGCCCAACAGTGAGGAATCTCAGGAGGTCAATAGCCTCCTCACTGAGGGCTGTAGGGCTGACTGGGGCAGGGCCTGAGGTGCCTGGGGCGAAGGAGATGCCCACCCTCCTGGGTGAGTGGCCACGGGACACACGCTGAGGGGCTGCTGGGAGGGCGGTGCTGGTAGGGGGGTGGCGGCTGTACCTGTTGATGCGGGGGCACAGAGGGGCCCACCACCGTAAGGGAGCTCCCATCAGAGGAGGAGTCGCTGTCGTTGCTGTCTGCTTTCACCTCCTGTCTCCACGCGGAGCTCCCCTAGCCCTCTGTCCCACTGGTGGCTTCAGACTCCGTTGTCTCGCCCTCCAGGGCCAAGTGGGATGCAGCTTGCTCCTGCTCCGGTGCCACTGCTCCTCCGCCTGATGATGCTATTGCACACAAGAACAGGGAGACCATAAAAAGGGGGGGAGACAGAAGAAAGAAATGATCAGTGCATGCAATACCACTACCGTTGGTGGACACTACAGACACAGCAGCCCTCTGCACTACACCATGCACTTATAGTTCCTAGTTAATTCACAGGGCCATGGGGTACAAGGCCTATGCCAGATTGCTGCACACATGGAAGTCACAGGAGCCTGACTAGGTGTAGATGGCTCTTACCACTGGTGGGGTTGGGGTGCCACATAGCCTGCCTCACAAAGGGACCTTGCCTACAAAGCTCGCCCTGGCCTAGGGTAACCCACTGGCCACCTCCCCCGCCAGACACCTCGTAATGCGCGCAGAGTCAGATGTATGTGACTGTACTCACCCCCTTGTGGCTGCTGTGATGCCCTCAAGCGCCCATCCAACTCCAGATAGGCCACCGCCAGGATCCGGAACATCAGGGGGGTCATGGTGCGATGGGCACCCCTCCCACGTTGGGAGGCCATCCCCAGCTGGGCCTCCGCCGTCCTCTTGCTCCAGCGGCGAATGTCCTCTCATCTTTTCCGGCAGTGGGTGCTCCGTCTGTGGTGGACCCATAGGGTCAGGACGTCCTTGGCGATGGCTCGCCAAATAGCCTTCTTCAGGTGGGTGCTGACCTACAGGAATAGTATAGGGGAAAATGGAAAACTTTAACCGTCCGGACCGTCACAGTCATTGGCCCATGTTCCCACCCTTGCCCTGACGCACATACACTCACCGTCCGCTCATGCAGGCCTGAGTCCCCCCCCCATGTATCTTCCATCCACACCACTCCAAACAGGCATTGCCCATGCAGCATGCTCACAGTGTACTCACCTGTTTGTCTGGAGGACCGTAGAGTAGCGTGTACTGGGGGAGGACCCCATCCACTAACTTCTCCAACTCCTCCGAAGTGAAGGCAGGGGCCCTTTCCCCAGACACATGAGCCATTGTCGCTTCCAGATTGAGGTCACAGCAGCACTTGCAGTGTAGGTCCTCTCCTGTTGAAGGTCAGGTATCAAGTGAGGGAACAGATAGAAAATGGCGGTCACGTCTGTGGCGGTGCGTGCCGTCACCGCCGGCGTACATCGTCATTGGCTCCTGGGACCCATAAGGTCCAATGTTAACCAATGCAGGATTGCGCCGCAGTCTTTGACTGCCTACCGCAACGGTGTAGAACGCAAGCGCAGTTACCTCATATCCCCTTGTCCCACCTTACAGGTCAGGCAGCCGCCATTTCAGGGGGCCACATGGCATTAATAATAACTGCATCACACCTACCTAGGCCTTACATACACACAGTAACAGGCACATTGCGGATTAACAAATGTGTGCAAATTACATTTTGTAATACCTCAGTGTTGGCTGACTCTCTGCTCGCTGTTCTCGTCCATAGGGCACGTCCGCTGGGGCAGGTGATGCAATGGCGGCATCCTCCGGTGTACAGACCGCTGGTGGGCCTGTCGACAATGGAAGAGAGACACGTAATAGTCACCTACAGACTCGATCGTGCAACAATCCATGAACTGTGTGCCCAGTTGGAGCCAGACCTGATGTCAGCAATCCACCATCCCACAGGGATCCCCCTCTAGTGCAGGTCCTGTCAGCACTCCATTTCCTGGCAAGTGGGTCTTTTCAAACTACAGTGGCCATTGCATCAGGGTTGTCCCAGCCAATGTTCTCAAACGTGTTGTCCAGAGTGTTGTCTGCCCTGCTTAAACACATGCGCAGCTACATCGTTTTCCCTCAGGTGGAGGATTTGCCTACAGTGAAAGGTGACTTCTATGCCCTGGGACATATCCCCAACATCATAGGTGCCAATGATGGGACACATGTGGCCTTGGTACCCCCCGCAGGACTGAACAGGTATACAGAAACCGGAAGAGCTGCCATTCGATGAATGTGCAGATGGTGTGTTTGGCAGACCAGTACATCTCCCATGTGAATGCCAAGTTTCCTGGCTCAGTGCATGACGCTTACATTCTGAGGAATAGCAGCATCCCTTATGTGATGGGGCAACTCCAGAGGCACCGTGTGTGGCTAATAGGTGAGGACAAGGACCCTGTACCCTGTGAATAGTTGTCTGGGTCTGGGGTTGTCCCTACGGGTTAGTGTGTGTCTAACAGTTGTCCCTTGACATTTGCAGGTGACTCTGGGTACCCCAACCTGTCATGGCTACTGGCCCCAGTGAGGAATCCCAGGACAAGGGCAGGGGAATGCTACAATGAGGCACATGGGCGAACTAGGAGGATTTAGAAAGAACCTTCGGCCTCCTGAAGGCCAGGTTCCGGTGCCTCCACATGACAGGTGGTTCTCTGTACTACTCACCAAAGAAGGTGTGCCAGATCATCGTGGACTGCTGTATGCTGCACAACCTGGCTTTGCGATGACAGGTGCCTTTTCTGCAGGAGGATGGTCCAGATGGAGGTCTTGTGGCAGCTGTGGAGCCTGTGGACAGTGAAGAAGAGGAGGCAGAAGAAGAGGATATCAACAACAGAAACAACATTATCCAGCAATACTTCCAGTGAGACACAGGTAAGAAGATATCAGTGCCTCACACATCTCATACAATTGTTTGACCTATCATAAGTCTGTCACTTTTATCCAGTGTATGGACCCTGACTTGTCACTTTGCCTTTCCATTTAACAGATGTGGGTCCCACTGTGTGACCTCTGCTATATTACCTCATGGACTACAGCTGTGTTACATCGGTATGTTGACAAGAAAATTGACATTGCTATATTCCATAGTTATTGTAAATACACATTTGTGAAAGCACAGACTGACTCCAGATTATTTTGTGATTCAAGGGTGTTTATTTCTGTGCAAATAAGTGGAGGGGGCTGTAAAATGGTCAGGGGTGATGGTGGAGGAATGTCTGTGGCAGAGTCCAGTCTATTTGTTTCACAGGTGCATTGTCCAAAGGGGCATAGGAAGTGGAGCTAGGGCAGTTGATGGATGGACAGGGTGACAAAGTGGGACAGAAGGATGACATTCAGGGGGGTCTCATTTCCTGGCGGGGATCTTGGCATTGTTCTCTGTTTTGTTCCTGGATCTCAGGGACCGTTTGCAGGGCTGTTCTCCATCTGCAGGGGGTGGGTTGCTGGTGTCGTGGTCCTGTGGCAGTGCCTCCTGTCCACTAGCGCCGGCGGAGATGGTGGGCTGTTCATCATCCAGGCTAGTGTCAGGGGCCCCTTGTTGTGCCACAGTGTCCCTCCTGGTGTTGACAAGGTCCTTCAGCACCCCTACAATGATGACCAGGGTGGTGTTGATGAACTTGAATTCCTCCCTGATCCCCAGATAGTGTTCCTCCTGCAGCCACTGGGTCTCCTGAAAGTTGGCCAGTACCGTTGCCATCGTCTCCTGGGAATGATGGCACGCTCCCATGATGTTGGAGAGGGCCTTGTGGAGAGTGGGTTCCCTGGGCCTGTCCTCCCCCTGTCGCACAGCTGTCCTCCCAGTTCCCCTGTTTTCCTGTGCTTCTGTCCTCCGAACTGTGTGCCCACAGCCACTGCCCTCAGGTCCCTGATTTTCTTGGGGTGGTGGGTTTGCCTGGGTTCCCTGTAGTGGTGGACACACTGCTGCTTGACGTGTCCTGGGGACAGAAGGATGGGCCAGCTGGGTGGGTGCTGTGCTGGTGTTTCCTGAAGGCATGTGCCAGTGTCAAGGGAACCGACTGTCCCGAGGTCCCAGATGGGCTGGGCTGGTCATCTTGATCCAGTTGGACAGAGCTGCTGTCATCACTGTGGGCCTCTTCTGTGGGGGGAGTGGACATGTCTGGAACCTCCTGTCCGGTGACATTGGGTAGGGGTCCTGCAGGGGTGTAAAGGCATGATTATTGCATCTGTGTGTGCCATCGTGTGCAATGGATGAGTGACCCTGTACTCCAGTGCTTGCATTCTTGTCTAGGACCTTGTGTGATAATTGGTTTGGAGTCTGTGTCAGTATCTGTTGTGGACATGCTTTGGTGATGGGTATCCATGCTTTGGTGTTGCATGCAGGCCTTTGTGTTGGGATGTGTGGGTTGTGATAGTGGGACATTTCTGAGGTGTTGGAGTGATGGGGGTGAGGGAGGGGGTATGCAATAGCATGCAGGTAGGGTGGGGGATGTAATAGTTAAGATATGACTTACCAGAGTCCATTCCTCCTGCTACTCCTGCGAGGCCCTCAGGACGCAGTATAGCCAATCTGGTGTCTTGAGACCACGGAACACACCTTCCCCCATAGGTCATTCCACCTCTGTCTGATGTCATCCCTAGTTCTTGGATGTTGTCCCACTGCGTTGACCCTGTCGACGATTCTGCGCCATAGCTCCATCTTCTTTGCAATGGAGGTGTGCTACACCTGTGATCCGAATAGCTGTGGCTCTACCCGGACGATTTCCTCCACCATGACCCTGAGCTCCTCCTCAGAGAACCTGGGGCGTAGTTGAGGTGCCATGATGTGGTGTGGGTGATGTGTGAGGTGGTGTCGGTTGTGATGTGTGAGGGGATGTGTTTGTGTGAGTTGCCTGAGGTGCATGGATGGTGTGTGAGTGATGGTGTTGTGTGCCTGTGAATGCTAGTGTTGTTTCTGGTGGAGTCTCTCTCTGGCCTTCTTTCTCAATTTTGGTCGTAAGGGTTTATGGGTGATGTGGGTGTGTGTTTTATATTGGATTGGGTGTGTGGGAGTGGTGTGTGTATGTGTATCAGGTGTGTGTATTTCGAATTGTCCAATGTGGTTGTGTTTTGTAAATGTGTGTGTATTTTGAGCGCGGCGGTGTGTACCGCCAATGGAATACCGCGGTTGAAAGACCGCTGCGTGGATTTGTGGGTCGTGATAGTGTGGGCGTATTCCTGTTGGCGTGACGGTGGAGGTTTTGTTATCACCAGTTTATCACTGACCTTTGGTGTGGCGGACTTGTGTGGGTGTCTGGATTTTGGCGGATTCTGAGCTGTGGGTCGTAATAGCTGTAGAGGAATTCCACTGCCACAGCAGTGTGTTGGAGGTCTTCTGCATGGTGGTAAGCGGAATTTACCACCAATGTTGTAATGAGGGCCATAATCTCCGAAATAGAGATAATATAAAAACGCCTGATAGATATCAATATACTGATATACGCCAATCTTGTTCCTTTCAGGACTCATCGGAAAAAGGCAGTGAGAGAGGTGGGCGATCAGAGCGAAGAACAGAGTACGTGAAACCGAGACAGGAATCACAACGCTCATCAGAGGTTTCTGTTAAAAAGGAAGAGAAACCTCCCCAGCAAAAACCCCAATTTAAAAAGAAAAAGGTGGCAACAGTTGCAGTATCTCACAATAGTTTGCTGGAGTCTTCTAGAGCATTTGGAGGTGAAAGCAACTGATGACTTTCTACAAGTAGAAACTGCGGACATGAGAGTCTCCACGCCTGATTGGGTGTATAAAGTAACGCCACAGTTAGAAGGAGACATTGAACGCACAATAGATGCAATCTTTTGGGATCGTGTAGTAAATATGTATGATGTTTTATTGGCCAACAAAGATTGGCCACCTGAATTTGTCCGTACCTGCCCATATGGGGAAGATGTTATTAAACCTTCTTTTTCGCCCCTTGTTCCAGAGGAACTCGCTGAATCCTACGCCATCGATTGGGCATTGGCACAGGCAACCGTGTTATATCGTAACCACGTAGGATGGGATAAAGAATCCCCCTACCATGTAATTCTGATTAAAAATCAACCTCAACTTCAGTATCCAATAAAACACGATGCAAAAGCACCCGTGAGAGAAATCCTCACACAACTAGAGTACCAGGGTGTAATTGAACCTTGTGTCTCCCCAAAGTATAATCCTTTATTCCCAGTAGCTAAACCAAACCATTCATACAGAATAGTCTTAGACTACAGACACTTAAACAGTCATACACGCACATATGCTACAGAAAACTCACATAGCACAGCACTGATGAACAACATAGTACGCAAAAAATACAAATCAACACTGGACATTTCCAGTGGTTTCTTCTGTCAGAATATAGCGCCTGAGAGTAGAGACTTAACTAGTTTCAGTGCACTAGGCTCTCAGAAAAATTATTTTGTTTACCCCAGGGGTACAAGAACAGCCCAGGACCGTTCGCAGCTCGTATGACTGCAATTTTGCACAACATTGACCCTGAAGCACTGTCCTATGTAGATGGTATCTATCTCACGGATGATGAATTACTACAACATTTAAGACAGGTAGCCTGCATTGTTGTGGGATTTGCTGAATTTGGCTACAAATTCAACTTCAAAAAAACCACAGCAGCATTCCTCAGCGTCCTGTTTCTGGCATATGAGCTATAGAGTGAAGAAAAGAGCCTAGCGCCACAATTCTTACAAAAATGCGCACAATTACAACCTCCAAATACGATTACAAAATTCCAATCTCTATTGGGTTTCCTAAATTTTGGCAGAATTTACATTCCAGATTATGCGTCACGCATAAAACCTTTATATGACTTAATACGTCCAGACTTTTCAAGTAAATTTTGGACCGTCGAGCACACACGCATTCTCAGAGACCTGCAGACAGACACGCTTGCAGCACAACAACTACACACAAGGGACAACAAAATACACGCAGTCATCAGAGTAATTGCTGGTGCCATAGGTTTCACCTATGTAACCTTTAATGAGGGTGAGACCGTCCCGATTGCTTACAAATCACATTTGTACTCAGCAGCAAAACAACGCTTTGCTCTCACTGAGAAAATTCTTACTGCTGTTCAGAAGGCTGTCATTAAAGAAAGACCTCCAGCCCAGGGCAAACACATTATTGTCGTTTCTCCCATCCCAGCCCTAGAGGCTATCACAAAAGCCAGCGTTCCAAACGCTAAAGCATTACATCCACGTTGGATAAAATGGGACACGTCTTTGACAGTCACTGATGTAGACTACATTTTTGACCCAAAATTACAAACTCAAGTATTTTTGCAATACGAACTAGAAAACCCAATTCCAGCAAATACATTGCCTATTGAACAATATCATAGAGTCATGTACACCGATGGCTCTGCACAACCTGCAATTAGCACAAAGCATCAATACTCCGCTGCTTGCGCAGTCGTAAGTGCCTACATGGAGGATAATAAATGTTGTCCCCAACATACATTCATGCAAATCCTAGGGGACTGCACAGCACAACTAGCAGAGCTGAAAGCTCTGGTGATGGCACTGGAACATACGGATCCTGCACAGCACACGCTGATTGTTTATGATTCGTACTATTGTGTCCAGTCCTTCAATGAATACCTGCATTACTGGCGCCAGAATGGGTTCAGAGATTCTAAAGGCAGCACCATTAAACACAGACTTCTGTGGGGGAAAGTAGCGGATCTGAAAGAAACGCTTCCAAATGTCCATGTTGTGCATACACTTGGACACCCGTGCATTGGAATACACGTGGCTGGGAATACACTGGCTGATGAAGCCGCAAAGTCACCAGTTGCTACAGCCACTGTTGCTGCAGTAACCCGCTCAGGAGCGTAACCGGACAAAGACGTATGGGCCGCCGTGAAAGCTACGGCTGATGGTGCGCCCTATCCAAAAGCATTTCCTGCTAAATATTCCTACCGAATGGGAGGCTGCTTAAACACTGAAGTTAAGATACCAGGCGTAGGGGTTCGAGAAATTTCCAATAAAGATATAAGACCAGAGTTGATTAAAGCAGCTCATGAGGGGGAAGCATCTGCGGCGGTGTGGCGGCTACAATATCATTGCTACAGGCCCGTTTTTGGTGGCCAGGCATATACAAGGAGGCAAAGCAGTATTTACTTTGCTGTGACATCTGCTAACAAATCAAAATTTCCACTTCTAAGCGCCCACCGCAGACACCCCTCTTAATTTCTAGTAAACCTTTACAATGTGTGTACTTGGACCATTGCGGTCCCCTAACACCGGACAGTGCATACAAATACATCTTAGTCGCTGTTGACTCCTGCTCCAGATTTCTATGGGTGTGGTCACAATGCTCTGCTGACGCTCGGACTGTTATTAAAGATTTGCGAGTCTTTATTGGTACATATGCAGTTGCGGCTTTCCACTCAGACCAGGGCCATGCTTTCATTTCAAGGGCATTCAGGGACGTCATGGCATTGTTGGGGGTCCAACTCCAGTACTCATCTCCATTTCATCCCAAGGGAAATAGTGTCATTGAGCGATTAAACCATGATTTAAAGCAATCCTTGACAGCCCGAGTCTTATGTACGGGTCGTAGTTGGCTTAATCACCTGTATGGAGTCCAGAGAACACTTAACAATCTGCCTAAAAGGTCCCTGGGGGGTCGTACTTCATATGAGTGCCTGTTCAGAACTCAAATGTATGTTCCAGATCTTGATGGTCCTGGCGTGGAGGTGGCAGAAGCACCTTTTTACATAAATTAACGTGTCTGTCTTACAGGAATTACAGCAGTTCCATGATGACAACTCTTCTGCCTGTGCTGCCTCCATAGGAATTAAGGATGTAGCTGTAATGCCTACCGGCTGGATTCCTAGAGTGGGGGATCTAGTACGTGAAAAGGTTGCTGTGAAAAAGGAATTTGGTCCTTCTTATCGTGCACCAGTCCCAGTGTTGGGAATACACGGTACCAGAACTGTCATTCTACTACCGTTGGTAGGTGCCAAAGAAAATCGTTTTGTCTCCATCGACAATGTCAAACTACACCGTGTGGCTGATCCTGCACAGCTGACCAAACGGAACAGCCAGTAGTTCCTAAATCCCTCTCACTACTGGTCAAGAAGATCCTCTGCAAGTTGTAAGCAGCAACACTGACACCTCTATGAGCTTGGGGAGGGTGGAAAATGATCTTGCATTGGTTCCACTAACAACAAATAATACAGAAATAGCTGATTGATTTGACACAACTTCGACACAGACAGATGGTGCTATTTATTCGGTGCCACCGCGGGAAACACCAACTCCACCAACTAACACGGCTCCAGTTTTTGCAGGAACTGCTTCTGGATATTTTGCC
Organism: Pleurodeles waltl; assembly: GCF_031143425.1. Lineage (NCBI taxonomy): Eukaryota > Metazoa > Chordata > Amphibia > Caudata > Salamandridae > Pleurodeles > Pleurodeles waltl. The sequence goes on along the minus strand of NC_090449.1, from coordinate 476,773,292 downwards.
GAAATCAATGATGATGTCTCAGACTCATTCTCCCCTTCGACACCTGAACTGGTAAAAACACGTAAGCTGATAAATTGGCTTAAAGTAACTTACTTCATTCTTTCATGAAACTATCTGTGGCTTTCCTTGACTGTACTAGCCTTCCTGCTTTGGACTGGATTTGTCATCACTATCTTTTTATTAATACCTGGTTATTTTCTTCCTCAAAAGTCAACAGTTGAACTGTTGGATGAGGTCCTAAAACCAAATTTTTCTTCTCACAAGGTCAGCGGAGACATGTCTTTTGTGAACATTTCCGCTATACCAATTCCTGATGGGATTGTTTGGGATAAAGTAACATTTGATGTATACGGCCCTACAGATGTCATTCAAATACCATATGTGTTTAAACTTTCAATGAACGATATAATAATACCCGGAGTTGTTTCTGATGATTGGGATGTGAAAACAGTTGATTCTACGATGACTGAATTGCAGTATTATACTGTATTTGAAAACAAAGATGTTTATCAATCTAAAGAGAATTATGGTGATATGTTTTGCTATAATTATTATGAGTACCATTTCATCCACAGAGCAAGCAGCCCAAATACTGTTTTTAATTATACACAATGGGAACATTGTCCAACTCCACCACAAGGGAGTTCCAAAATGTATTCTGAAAAGTTTACATATTTTTCTGGGAACGATGTTAAAAATTCTGAGTCATATTATTTTAAATTGCCACCTACAGAAAACATACGCATACTATTGACAAATACGAAATTTATATATTCGGGTTCCTTTGTTTCCCGGTTGACTATAGCAGGCTATGAATATTGGCTGAAGTGGATTGACTTAAAAAGTGTGTGGGGAACTAGACATTGGCAAATACGGGGGACGGAAGCTTTATTTAGAGCATGCCTGATACCTGTTCAAATTATATTTTTAAATGAAACTGTGCAACAAACAAGTTGTTTAGGCTTAGCAAAGATTGAGGAATTGAACATGCCCAGTATACCTGCCCCTGCAAAATTCTATAAATGGCAAAAATATATAAATGCAACTGAAGATCAGCTCGATGAATGGATATAGAATGGCAACTTTAGTGTTTCACTTACACATCCTGGCGGGTGGTTATTGTGGCCAATAGATACCAATGGGTGTCACAAACGTTTTACCAACTCCTTGGGGGGTTTTAGAACTAGTAGGCCGGACCCTCGCTATATATTGTCCGAACATGCGGGTATAGTAACAATATACAGTGTAGGGGAACTATGCCAGCAATGGTTAAGAACTTCCTCACTAGATGCGGTTAGAGAACACCTCAGTCTCCTGTCTAATAACACCGACTTACAGGAGTTCCTGTTAGGCCCCAAAAAACAATGCAGAAAACGCTTCCTATATGAAGTATATAATGAAATCTGGAAGCTTTCACACAAGAATCTGCTGCCCGGTTAAGGCAAATAGACCAGGAACATTTTAAGAAGGCTTTAGCTGTTGTAGATAATGGGATTAATGTATGAGGCTGGCCTGGATTGTAATGGGTACCAATGGTACTTACACCTTATGCCAGGTCCAGTTATCCCTTATTAGTAGAGTTTAGTAGTGTTCTAGCACCTTAGGCTGATAGAGGTAGCTATAGCTAGGAGACACGCAAAGCTCATGCAATACCACTTATATCATATAGGTACTATATCATAAGAAAGACAATACTCATAGTTACTAAAAATAAAGGTACTTTATTTTAGTTACAATGTGCCAAAAATATCTCAGAGGATATACTCCCTTAGGAGGTAAGTAACATACACAAAATATACACAACTAACCAAATCAGGTAAGTAAAACAGTCAGAAAATAGTGCAGGCATTGTAAAACACAATAGGATGCAATAGGCCTAGGGGCAGCACAAACCATATACTAAGAAAGTGGAATGCGAACCATGAATGCACCCCTAGGCAAGTGTACTGTGTAGAGGGTAGCTGGGAGTGTGAGAAAACACTAAGGGTGTAAAGAAGACCCACACCCCAAGACCCTGGAAAGCATGAGTAAAGTACTACTATTTCCCCAAAAACACATTAAAGTCGTGATAAAGGATTTTGCAAGGACCACAACAGGCTGCAAAGCACTGAAGATGGATTCCTGGACCTAAAGACCTGCAAAGGAAGGGGACCAAGTCCAAGAGTCGCTAAAGTGTCCAGGGGGGGCAGGAGCCCACTAAACCCTGGCTGAAGGTGCAAAATGTCTGCCTCTGATTGAAAAAAGCTGCAGATTTTGCAACAACTAAAGTAGGCATCTGGTTCTGCTTTGTGCAGAAGATGTCCCATGGCGTGATGGAGGATGCATAGTTGTTTCCTTGGAAAAATACCACAAGCAAGCCTTGCTACCTGCAAGAGTCACGTTTACAGAAAAAGGGTGCTGCCTGGGCCCAGAAAGGACCAGGATGTCGCCACTTGGGAGAGGAGACAGAGGAGGCCCTCAGTAACATAGAGAGCCCTCGGACAGGAAGGAAGCACCTGCAGAAGTCCTTGAACACAGGTTCAAGAAGACTGAACACAGTGGTCATTTCAACACTGCAAAGAGAGGTCCCACGACACCGGAGGTCACCTCAGGGAGCTGAGCATCACAGGACGAAGTGCTGGGGACCTAGGCTCAGCTGTGCATGCAGGATTTCTTGGAAATGTGCACAGAAGTCCTTGTAGCTGCAGATCACATGGGGCACAGGATTACTGTCTGGGGAGGGGAGGCAAGGACTTACCTCCTCCAAATTCAGAGAGTTGGACCTCTGGACAGTCTGGGTCACTTGGGTCGATCACCTGTGTTCCAGGGGCCAATCTCGTCAGGATGAGAGGGGACCCGGAGTACTGGTGAAGCTGGAATTTGGTGCCTGCTGAAGCAGGGGGAAGATTCCGTCGACCCATGGGAGATTTCTTTGTGGCTTTCAGTGCAGGGTGAAGGCAGGCAGCCCCCAGAGCATGCGCCACCGGGAAACAGTCGAGAAAGCCAGCAGGATTAGGCGATACAATGTCGTTGGTAGTCTTCTGGCTACTTTGTTGCAGTTTTGCAGGCGTCCTGGAGTAGTCAGCGGTTGATGCTTGGCAGAAGTCGAAGAGAGAAGTGCAGAGGAGTCCTGCTGGATTCTTGCAAGTCGTAATCTGAGGAAAAGCCCACTGGAGAGACCCTAAATAGCCCTCAGAAGAGGATTGGCCACCTAGTCAGGTATGCACTATCAGGAGGGGTCTCTGACATCACCTGCTGGCACTGGCCACTCAGAGGCCTCCAGAGTGCCCCCACACATCAGGAAACAAGATGGCAGAGGTCTGAGACACACTGGAGGAGCTCTGGGCACCACCCCTGGGGTGGTGATGGACAGGGGAGTGGTCACTCCCCTTTCCTTTGTCCAGTTTCGTGCCAGAGCAGGGACTGGGGGTTCCCCAAACCGGTGTAGACTGGCTTATGCAAGGAGGGCACCATCTGTGCCCTTCAAAGCATTTCTAGAGGCTGGGCGAGGCTACCCCTCCCCAGCCTTTAACACCTATTTCCAAAGAGAGAGGGTGTAACATCCTGCTCTCAGAGGAAATGCTTTGTTCTGCCTTCCTGAGACTGGGCTGCGCAGACCCCAGGAGGGCAGATCCCTGTCTGTGGGGTGGCAGCAGCTGTAGCTGCAGAGCAACCCCAGTGAGCTGGTTTGGCAGTACTGGGGGTCCATAGTGGAGCCCCCAGGATGCACGGAATTGGCTCCCCAATACCAGATTTGGAATGGGGGGACAATTCCATGATCTTAGACATGTTACATGGCCATATTTGGAGTTACCATTGTGAAGCTACATATAGGTATTGACCTATATAGATTGCATGCATGTAATGGTGTCCCCGCACTCACAAAGCCTGGGGAAATGGCCCTGGACTATGTGGGGGCACCTTTGCTAGTGCAAGGGTGCCCTCACACGTAGTAACTTTGCACCTAACCTTCAGCAAGTGAAGGTTAGACATATAGGTGACTTATAAGTTACTTAAGTGCAGTGAAAATGGCTATGACACAACGTGTGCTTTATTTCACGCAGGCTGCAATGGCAGTCCTGTGTAAAGGTTTGTCTGAGCTCCCTATGGGTGGCAAAAGAAATGCTGCAGCCCATATGGATCTCCTGGAACCCCAATGCCCTGGGTACCTAGGTACCAAATACTAGGGACTTATAAGGGGGGTCCAGTATGCCAATTGAAATTGGTAAATGTAGTCACTAGCCTATAGTGACAAATTTAAAGGCAGAGAGTGCATGAGCACTGAGGTTCTGATTAGCAGAGCCTCAGTGACACAGTTAGGCACTACACAGGCATACACATTTAGGCCACAAACTATGAGCACTGGGGTCCTGGCTAGCAGGATCCCAGTGAGACAGGCAAAAACATACTAACATGCATGTAAAATTGGGGGTAACATGCCAAGAAAGATTGTACGTTCCTACAATTGATACCCTGTCCGACCGGATATACACCTTAAATAACATTGTCTCTTCTGCTATAGACATTATACAAACAGATATGTCTTCCTTACATCATGGACAGAGTCAGCTAAGGCCCATTATGCAGTTGGGTTGGACACTTCAAAAACAGTCGAGTTCCCTGGCAATATGTCAGCGCAAAGGAAATATTTTCTTCTTTTAATTTAACGCGACAACAACAACTAATGGCTAAGAAAGAAGCGACTTATGTCATGCTAAACATCGAGAAATTAGAAAAGTTGCCTTTTACTGTGGCTGAAATACCGTCTGCTGAGTGGTTAATACACGGGGTCATTAATCTGCCTATTTCCACACTTCAATTCACCTCCTGCTTAAAACACATTCCGGTAGGCAGGTAAGAAAGGCTGGGAGATAGTTACATCTAGGAGGTGTGGGAGCTTCCCTTTTCGTACAAATGTCTCAGTGGCATGAAAGAAGTCTTTCTTAGCGGTACTGAATGCGAGACTTCAGTCAGCCATTCAATGGTTTGTTAACAGCTGTCCTTGCATGGAGCGTGTAACGCATCTGCAGCAAACTTGGCTTGTTATCTGAAGGGAGTTCCAGTGCCCTTGATTAGACATATGTTCCAGGTGCTTTCAAACGGCAGCTATGTCCTCCTCAATGGTGAAGACTGTTGTGGGATGCGAGCAGGAATAGTTTATGTTGTTTCGGGATCTAAGAGTGTTACATGCTGCTGGAACATACTCTTTCGTCCCACTAAAATAAAAGAGGTAGCGGACATTTGGCCTCATATTGCTACTTCTAATGTGAATTTTGACAAGTTGAGCAGACTCAAGGCTTTATTGTTTCAAAAACACGTGGCTCTCACATCTGCACGCGAAAACTACGCACTTCAGGTGGCAAGGTCGTCAGCAGAGATACAATCCCTTTTAAGTACCAACTTTCTGACACACTTAGGTGAACTCATGGGAAGAATATTTAATGCGTCCAGTACTACTGGAATCGCAAATTTCTTTAAGGCTGTTGGTTCTGGTTTCGTTCACACCTTCTCTTCCATGTTCCGCTTAATACTATCAGCCATCCACTCAATATTCTCCAGTATTTTCGGGGGATTTCCAATAACTTTGGCTATAATAGTTAGCGTTTTGCTGTTGCTATTTTTTATGCGCAATGGCTGTCCTGCCACAAAAAGGAGGAATGAAAGCGCTCCCATCAGCGCAGCTGTGTCGTGAACGCATGATGCAGTATTTTGGAGCAACACTCCTGGAGCAAATGGAGCGTGACTGGTCCCTGTCATTCAGACAGGTTTTACATTGTATGCAGCCCGTGTTTCGGTGCCTCTGGTGCTTTTTCGAACATGCACTGGAAGTTTGTCTTTCTATGCAGCGCCCGCTTTCATTGGATGCTGACCTGTTGATGTTCTTGCTGAGGGCTCATTACCAGACATGTGCGTTGAGGGTGCGTTTGCTAACGGAAGCTATTTATGAATTACCCTTCCTGGAGGATGTGGCTCTTAACTCATCATTGGGCACACCACGGAATGCCGCCTTGGCTGAGCCTCAGGCTATGGAACACGACTGCTCCTTGGTCCTTCTCGACGATGCCTTTCCAACTTTAACACCTGCTGAAGTGCAAGATTTACTGTCCTCCATTGTTCCGGAATCGATTGGAAATTCTAAAAATAACTCTGTCTCTTGAAATTGGGTCCTTTTTATGCCACATGTTAAGAGTTTTAAATTGTCCTTTTATACACTCATGTGACCTTTTAACTTGTCATTATTGACATTTTTACATATATATCTTAGGTTGATCTTAGTAGCTTTTATGTATATTTAGGCTTTGAACCACCTTCAACCGACAAGGGGAGGGTGTTGTGTAGCCATTTTAGTTACAGCTGCATGCAAGTTATTTTAACATACTAGGCCTGCCGCTGTGCACTTTAACCTAGATATATTTTATTTGGCTTTGCTTTATTATTGTTATAATAGCAACTTCTACGGTCTTGTTTTATTTCTCTCTATCTAACTGTTTTTGCCTAGGTCAGCACTCTGTTCTCAAACAAGACATTCTTGCTCACTCTGTGCTTCCTCCAAGGCTGCACCAAGATAGCTTGCTGTGAACGTGGTATAAGTTTAGTCTCTGACATTCATAGAAAATACACATCCTTACGTAGGGACATTTTCTCAGAACATCAGCTGTTTTAAATACGTTAGAGGGAGATTCCAGCCAGAGAACCACAACTGCATTCTGATTGCTGAATGCTTCGGTACAGCTGCTTATGCAGACTTCAGGCGTTTGCTCAGGTTTGGAGGATGATGTCTTTCCAGGAGAACCTGAAGGGCAGAATTAGAGCTTAACACGCTGTGCTCTATTATAGCCTAGGTAGGAATTAGCCTATTGACTGTAGTGACAATATGGTAGCGTTATTTCTATGCTTTACTCTCCTTGTCCCAATTTTAATCTTGTCATGCTGTATCGTCCTGATTATTGCAGCCCAGGCTTTGCTATCTATGATGCAGTCGCTTCATTAAAAGCATTACTGAAACATATACTGCCTCTGTTTGTCATTGTTTATATGAGACTAATGTAACTGAGAGAAACGGATGAGACCTGAGTTACCACAGCTTCCCTGAGAAACCGGTTATGTCATGCGCTTGCGGCCCAATCATCCCTGCCCTTGGGTAGAGATGAGGCACTGCTAGTTAGCCGGAGCAGAACCCGGGTTGGAGCGACAGGTGTCACCTGTAGTGGGTCAGACTCAGTCTCCCACACTGCAGGCGATTCTGCCACTCGAAATCCAGTAGTCTCATTAGAATAATGAGAGCCTACGCAACAGAACCATGTCTGCCTGCTGCCTCCTTACCTGCGTTGATAATCCTGTGACCATGACAAAGGGAGGGAGCACATAGCCTTTCTTCCTCAACCAATCCTGAAGGAAGGCATCCATCGACGAAGATGGATTATTCGTCTTCCAACTGAAGTACTTTGGGACTTGATGATCCAACCGGGAGGTGAATAGATCAACTGATAAGGGGCTCCACCGTGAATTTAGTTGTGAAAAAACGTGTGGATCTAACTGCCACAAACTGGTGTTGGGACATTCCCTCCAGCACCAATCTGCAATTTTGTTGGATGCCCCAGAAGATATTCCGCTAGGACCAAAATACTGTTGCTCAAGCAATAACTCCAGAATTCTTTGGGGGGGGAGGGGCCTGGATGGTTTATGTAGGGAACTGCTGAGAAATTGTCCATCTTCTGCAACAAGCAACAACTGAGTTTTTTTTCGGTACAACACAGCACCACAAACGAACCTGTTTAGAGTTGCAGGCAGATGATATGAAGGACTTGTTCATCTGCCGACCATTTTCTACCTGTGAAGGAGTCGCTGCAACACGCTCCGCAACTGGACTTGCTGACGAGGTACTCATGGAATGTAGAACGCATCATGACATAGTACAAGGAACACGCTAGTGGCAGTTGATGTGAAAGCTGTGGAGAGAGATCGCAGACTCTCTTTACTGACTGAATGGGGCTTCTTGGATTGTCTTACTTAAACTAATAAAAGAACCTTCTACAATCAGACAACGCTTCTGCTAATATATGCCATAGCGTCCTTGAGGTCTAAACATACCAACCAATCATTGGGAGGTAACAGGTCATGGAGGAGATGGATCTCCTTAATTTTGAAATGGTGGTAGACCAACCAGCCGTTGAATTTCTGTAGGTTGATGACCTGCTGTTGACCGCCGTCCTGTTTCTCCACTAAAAAGCATGTTGCTCAGAAAACCCTGAGGATGCAGTTAGAAGCAAGCAATTGCTTCCTTGTGTAGCAACTCCTCCACTTCTTAGTCTGTGAGCCTCTCTTGTTGATGGGGAAAAAAGAGAGGATGTGGGTGCGAACACTGAATAGGCGGAAACATAAAATAATATTTGGAAGCCTCGGACAGTTTGCAGAACCTGTATATGAGGTAAGAGCTTCCCACTTTTGGAGAAACATGGCATGACGACCCCCACTTTTAGTTGGGAATGGGAAAATTCACTTACCAGTTTGGGATCCCTGGAAGTGGCCACTGGAGGGGACTCTGATTATTCATTCCTGCTGGTCCCTTCTGGTGGGAAAGAACTCTCCAGAGCGGGAGTGGTCTTGTCTTTTATGGTAGGTCTGTCCCCTTGAAGGGTCTTGGACGTAGAAGCAGCAGGCCGAGCGCCCTCTACCACGACTGGCCCCAACAAAAAGGCAGGATTGGAAGACTTTCTTGATCGAGAACTGGGCCTTAACCAACGGCGCAAAGGTAGATACAAATTTGGCCAACTCTTTCACAAAAGGGGCCCCAAAGAGACCCCTTTGTGTCACCACTCAAGCTTCTGTGGAGGCGAGGTCCCTGAGTTTAGGATCCACCTTAATGAGCAGCGAACTGTGCCTCTCTGTGGAGAGTGTGTAGTAAGCGTTGCCCACAAAGATGACCATTTGACCTCAGGGTAGAGTGTGGCACCCAATGTTTTTGTCTCCTCTGCTAGTTAGAGGATTTTGGTGAGAGGGCCCACCACGTCAAGAAGTTTGTCTTGGCATGATTGGCAAGACCTGTCAACCCCTTTCTGGAATCATAAATAAACTTTTGGAGAAACGTAGCCATGCAAGAATCAATCTCAGGAACAGAGGCTACTTTGCCTGCCAGAGAGGGGCGAGGGCATTCCGCCCATAGCTTTGCATGGACCTTCTTCTCCAGAGGCTTTCTAAGATGGCTAGGCACGTAGGAGCCCACCTTATTTGAGGGAAACCACACAGCGGGCGGGGATGGACAAGATCATCAGGGTCCAACATATCAGAAGGTTCATCTGGTCCTTAAATAGGATCTGCGCCCAAGGAGGCCACCACTGGAGTTGGGAGGCACAGCCAAGAGGGGCCGGCTTTGTCATTGGAGTCTCCAGGGAAATCATCAACATCTTTATCCACAGAAGGAAAAACCTCGGGTACCTCCCCCAAGATGCATGAGGTGTCCTCCAAGGTAGCCAAAAGGGGGGAGCTAAAAATTTCAGAAATGCTTGTTTCTCTCTGTTGAAGGCTGCCAGATCCATCCCAGATTTTATTCTGCGCTTAGGGGGGCATTGTACAGGTTGGTCTTACCTCAACAGTGTGGCTTTAGGTAGGGGTTGAGTCAATGGAAGGTTTAAGGGCATGGGTTAGGAGTAGGTCAGTTGAAGGCGCCGCTCAAGCAGTTTGATGGCCGAGGCCACATCATAATGGATCGAGGTGCCCATTTCCTCACAGAATTCATTGTCAACGGGGAGGACTGAAATGGTTTCCTCCTCCATGTACTCATCAGCTGCCTGCATGGTTCCAGAGAGTAGTGCTAAGAGATATCTTACAGCTGTAATCAGCGCTCAGTGAAATATACAGGATCTCTGCAGGTTGTTAGACAGCACTTGGTGTAATTTATGTATGGTACCCTTATAGGGTGTGCAGAAAAAGCACCGTGGCAAATGTGGCACACTGAGGGGGAGCAGAAAGTTCCTCTCAGAAAAGGTTCACAGATAGTATTAAACGGGAAAGAACCCAGGTGAATTTTTGCATGAAAAAGCACTGCTGCACTATAGGTCAAGCCCTGGGGCAACTCCCTGTGTTAATGCGGGAAGGGTTCAAGACTGGTCCCTGCTCCTGAAGTGGCAGAGCACAACGTGCTCCCCTAAAATAAAACCTTTGGAAAAAATATATTGCTCTCAAGAGTACAGACCCACCACAGGCGTCACTGCATCCATTTTAGAATACAGAACCCCAATGGGGGCGTACAGCTTTCAAGGCACTTGGGGGAGGCAATTGAAACATCTGCGGGGAAGGTGTCTCTATGACAATTTGAAAGAGATGCACTTCCCCCATGGAAGAACGAGATGTGTAACACGTGTTTCAGGAGCGCCCTGCTCTCTTGGGGCCGACAAGCCTCATCGCAATCTGCGGGCACTGATCACAATGAGAAAAAAGCTGTGATTGGTGCAGGGAATGCGTTCCTGCGGTGAGAAGGAAGACTAGTAACAATACCAATGAATCAGAATCAATAAACTAAACAGTCAAAAATTGAAACACCAGAAGACCCTTATCTTTCTCGCTGGAACAGGAAAGAAAGAGGAAGTGTCGACGGAGAGGGCAGCTTATATAGGACTGTATTGGCTGTCTGTTGATTGGTTGTTTTTTTGTAGTTCTTTCCTGTGCCCTTTTGGGAAAGGTAGTTGTTTTTTTGAATGCTGCTGGAGAATAAATGAAGGAAAGTTAAAGCATAGTCCTTGCCTCCGGTCCTGCCATAGAACTGATAGATCATTCTGAGTCGTGAAATTAAGGGTAGCATTGCCCCTTGTTGTTTTTAGTGTGCCACACCTGCATTGAGGATAACAAGGTTTTGGGGTACCCAATCCTACTAGGCAGTGCACTAGTTAGCAGAGCAGTCCCCTCAGTTATGCAAGTTCATCTTTTCATGTTTTATCCCATCCCCTTTTCTCCCCTGGGGCAGTTTGGGGAATCAGACAGAAGTTATTTGTTTCACTAGGCTGCCCCAGCTGGGTTTGGAGGTCCAGCATCGTCTCCCCAGTTGGAACCAAGTGAGTGCGTGACACTGGCGTTTTAGCAATATTTGGTGATCTATGAAGTCAAATTCTGTAGTAAGGCCTAGCATGATTAATGCATCTGGGACAGCCAGATCAGTGATGCAGTGGTACTCATCTAGCGCTACCACCAACACAGTCTCGGGTCAGCATCTGGCTCAAAAGCTGGCCTGTGTAGGGTGTAAGAGATTAAGAGAAGCAACAAAATCTAAAGGTTAATTAATGAGGGCACACGCTAATAATTTTGCTAAATCAGGCAATAGTGAGATCAGTCACAGTTATTCACATTCTTAGAATGCAAGAAGTGTTTTTATCAATAGAGGAATGGCATTGGGTATCTTTAGATAAGAGAGAATAACCCCATTAGATAACTTGGCATTCATCAAAGAAGAAGCAAAAGATTCTTGACAGGAAGACGATCTGCCGATGAAGCTGATGGTTTACTATCTTTCTCCAGAGTAAGGAATTCATCTGCTTCCAAGAGAGCAAAGTTGGTGAGAAACACAGTGGTGTAGGCAACAAAGAGTAGTTATCACTGATGAAGAGAAGACAGCTTTACGATCTCTCAATTGAACATTAATGGTCTTAAATTAAATAAATGGCGGTTGCAGTATGTGCAAAAAAGAGACCCAAAGGAAGCAAACAAAAGAATTAAACAAGCAAACGTACTAAGGTCTTAAAAAGTATTGTGCCCAGGACAATAAAATATGATTTATTGATTCGAAAAACGGAAATCACAAGTTAAAAATACTTGTCCTATTGCATTAATTCAGTTTAACCTAGGGAACAGTACTAGCACCTAATGCTTCATTAGAGGTCTAAAAAGAAAACACAATAAAATAACGACCAAACCACCAATTTATGCAAGTTTCATATTTTGTTACTAGAGAGGAGTAGGGTGTATGTTGGTGTGGTGGGTGAAAGTACTTGTGACTAGGCAGCCATTTGCAAACCCTGCTTTGGTGCTGTGCCATTGCATGTTGTTGACAGGTTTTGCCATAAGTACAGCCAGGTATAGCCAAGAATAGAATGATGTCGTGTAGTGTTGTTGCTGGATATGGAGTGCCACTGAATGTCTGATGACAGCTCAAATACGGGATATCAGAAGTGTTTGAGTGTGCAAAACTGTCTGTATTGCACTCAATGAGTGTAGCGAGTCTGCTATTAGGGTGATAGGTGCCTCCACAATAGTTATTCCCAGAACTAGAGCTAAGCATGTGTGGTTTTAGGCATGTCTTCCTGAAGGATGAATAGTGAGCCCCATAGGAGTGTAGTAAGGTAATCATGGCGAGCGCATAAAGTGCAATTTTGCAATTTGAGAAGCATCACAACCTGGCTGCAAGAGAAGCCTGTATAAAGCACACATGGCTCAGAGATTGCAGTACATTAGTTAAGGAGGAATATTAGTGAGATGTGAGTGCTCCATATGCTGAGTTTCATTGAGAGTTTGGCCTATCCAATAGGAGAATGCTCAGGAAGTGGTAAACTGTACTGGAGGTAATCATTTCCAGTCAGAGATGACAGCTAAGACTCTTCTATAACTGTGCCCTGAAGACATGCCATATTTGAGTCTCTTAAAGGGTTATTGTCCTCCGAGGGTTGCCGAGGAGCAGCACAGGTTTCTGGCTGTAGTATACTGCCGTGCAAGATTAGATTTTGAAAGTAACCATGGTGTTTGCCCCAATATACTTCGTGCAGAAGGCAGAGAGCATTGAACTTTACTCCATCCTGGATTCAATACGGAGAGTTTTGCGGGATGGCTTCATGTGGCCCAGTTTTTGAAGATACATTATGGATTCCTGATTTTATACTCATTGCAGTTTTGTGATTTTTTTTTTTTTTTGGGATGCCTGTTTAGAGGAGGTTGCGGAAATTCACATGGGCCACGACCAAAGAATGAGTTAGTTAAATTCAGTGACTACTTTGGTGGGGGCAGAAGCATTTTCCACGGGAAAGACCTGGGCGATAGTTCCCTTTACCACTGCTGTGATATTTTGGATAAAATTGAGGTCTGAATAGAAAATAATCTCGAGATTCTTGTTGGGAAGAGATCGGAGGAGTGCCCAACTTAGGCGGCCACTTAAGAGTAAGTAACTATGAGCCAACCCCTCCCATGATCAGGACTTCAGTGATCCAGAATTATTGTAGTCTAGGAATTATGCGATGCTATACTTTCGAACTGTCACAATCAATGTATATCTGCGCATCATTCTTGTACACTTGGAATTTTACATAATGAATACCTAGAACTTTAATACCTAAAAAGGCTGAGTTGCTCACGAAGGTAAAGTAATCCACCTTAGTTCACCGGCATAAAGGTTGATCAAGACCCTATAACTCTGAATATATGATTTTATAAAAAGGACACAATCCCCCGCCCACACTAGGTGGTATGCTTCATTACAGGAGTCGTAATTTACCAGCTACTGGTGCTTTAAGGTGGGCTTTTCCAAGGGTTCTTTATTAATAATGTTCTGATGTTTAAGAAGGGTTAGCTTGAAACGTTATTAAGTAATCAAGTACAATTACTTTATTTAGTACGCTTCTCTACTCACACACGATTTAAAACCCTCAGAATGGGCACTGGATTAGTTAGGAAACCTCCTTCATCGTTCCTATGGTTGTCATGTTTCTGTCCTACATAATTGTGTTATCAAATTATGTGGCTTTCATCAGGACCTAAGTAATCTGAATAACCTTCTCTGTGAATATTTTCAATCTATTCTAATTTACTCTAGTGAGTAACATATTGCAAGTGTAACTTGCATTACTCAAACTCATGTGAATCCCAGAGACTATCCTTTAAAATTATTCAGAGCCTAAACAATGTATAGGCCCAAACATGTTAATAAACAAACCTTTTTGCAATCAAACGCTAAAGGGGTTTATGTTCTCTATATACATCCCAACTTGTACAATCACCCCACACCATACTCTGATCACTGCAAACTGGATGACGAGCTTTAGCCTTGTGCATGACTTTAAAACGAAGGATTTTGTGAAACATCACCTAAAGTAAGGGTCTCTGGGCTTGATGAGACTGAGCAGGATGCACAGACCCCACGCCCCATGTCCAGACAGTGAGAAAATGATTTTTAGCATTGGGGAAAAGGCAGTTAGCGCCAGGGAACGCCGCAGCCCTTCTTTCATTTGCTGATAATTTATGATCCATTTAGAGTTGGGACCGCTGCATTTTATGAACGTGTTAACCAGTGAGAGAACCCTACAATATCTCCCTCCCAAGTATTGGCTCACAGTTAGGTGCGTTTATGTGGCAGTTTGTAAAGGGGCCTTTAATTAGAGTAAAGCGACCGTGGTTTAGAAATGTTGTCAAAGGAAGAGGGGCAGTGCGCTGCTGGATCCGGCCCTCCCGTGGTGCCACATGGTTGGGCGCTACTGAGTCACCGCCAGTATCAGAGACCAGTGGCGTAGCGTGGGGGGTGCAGGGGGGGGCGGCCGCACCGGGCGCAACATCTTGGAAGAGACTAAATCCACGGGTTAGGGGGCGCAAATTACTTGCCTTGCCCCGGGTTAGGGGGCGCAAATTACTTGCCTTGCCCCGGGTGGTGACAACCCACGCTACGCCACTGTCAGAGACTCTTGCTCGTCTTGTTTTAAAGATGTGGTCGCACGTTTTCCTGAAGCCACGTCTTCTTGCATATTCCTTCAGCTGTCCTACAACTTCTCTAGATTTTGTCAGGATAGGGGAGGTTTGATATTGAAGGCAGATGGACAGTAAACGGTCTTGTTGGTGTGCATAACGGCTATTGGTTAGGTTGTGGTTAATGGGCCAAACGGAAACTGTTTGTGGTGTGCTAGCAGAGCATAATTACAGGAGGTCACGGTGTGGTTACTGGGAATAAGGTGAATTGGTTATGAGAGAGCGTAGGTTGTATAATCAATATTAACATGAAATGTTTATGAACTAATGTATATTAATGCCGCATAGAAACTGTATTAATATGTTTTGCTAAAACGTGCACTTGAAATGTGACCACAGGGAGTGGCCGTCAATGTATACGGGGACTAATGAAACTGACTAATAATGGTGAAATGTTTATTAAAATTGTGATTTTACATTAATGTTGAAAGGCTAACTTTATTAGATTCTTGCTAATAAAGCAGTAGGCCTTAGTTAGCATGAGTCGAGGCCTAGCTGCCTGACTCTCATATTAAATGTATTTTTCTAACGTGCAGTGTGCTGACTTGCTAAAGGACATGAACTCTTGTTTTTTCAAAAGTTAGAAGCTGAATGTAACTGTAGTAGATCCGTTCTCATCAAATTCACCCTGCCTATTGTAACATTTTTAGCTAAATGCAACAGTGTAGATTAACAAGGTCACCTAAACCGGTACGGACAATGGAGCCACTGATTGAAGATGCGCAAAGGTCCACAAGACTATGAAATCATACCGGACACACCACCCGCTAAAGACGTCAATCATAAGCAACAATAAAATATGTGGGAACTGTTGTGGGGTGACAAATTTGATGACTTAATGTGTTTTTAATTGGTTATAGATAGTGGGGTGCAACCCCTTGTCCAATTAGATTTTAGGGGAATGTACAATGAAAAAGGGATAAAACCCCTTGACTCACGGAAATGAGTTAGTTAGTTAGGGAGATGCTGATGCGATTTGATATGATCCAGAGACTTTGTCACTTTGCCTACTGACTTTGCTGATTTTACTTAGAACCATCCTTGCCCTTAGGTTACCCGTTTACACTTTACCTCCTTATGAGGGAACTGCCCTTTCCCTGTGAGCTGAGTTCTTGACTGATGGCGAATCAACTGATGTCCTGAAGATGAAGACAGAACCTGAGTGCTGACCAAACTTGGAGGGTAACTATATGACAATGAAATTGTAATTGTCTGTTTGCTTTTTCTTTCTAGGTACCAACTGCTTCATTTTGACAGGAGCCATAGTTAGATGTTTTCCAAATTGGTGTTATGAAATTGTTTCGCATGAAGCCCAAAATGCCAATGCTAATTTGAGGTTAGGTGAGGGGTTCACTAAAACTGACACAAATGGACAGTGACTGAATCTACGCTTTGTTGAACCATACGCTGATATAATCTGCTAATGATAGTTTATGTTCACGCCGTGCTATATTCTAATGTTTGTGATTCTTGCTTTGCGGAAGTCCTATCAGAATTGCCATATTGTGACTATGTTATTATGTTTCTTGGTTTTGGGACTAATAAATTTGCTAGTAGCATTGTAACCAATAGGGAATTAATATCACTAAATTCATACTAAACTGCTGTGGTTATTCATGACTGCAAGGTCATGGTGATGTCTTGAGTTTGATTAATGTCTTTGACTAACGTGAAATGTATTATTGTGATAAATATTGATGACATTATTGACGTATTAATTGACATGTTGATTAGCTATCTCGTCCTAAGGTGTCTCTCAACTGGGTCAAAAGAGTCATTGGCCTAAAACGAGTCCCAATGTGTAATAATTTATCATAAAGGGACGCGTTAGCAGTTACGATGTTCAGCTTAACACAAAGACAAGTGGACATGGTATTCTTATTGGGCCTTAATGACAATAGTCTCTAATGTGCTAAATCGGCATAATAAAAAGTGGTGTGCCGCATGGGCAAAATGCTAAATGATCTTGATTACTAACTGGGTGGAATGACAACTAAACATAATGTGATAAATTAATTATAGGAATAGACCATGATATACTGGCTGTGCAGAATGGAAAGTGGCAGTGACCTACTTTCTGGGCATGATGTAGACCTGCCGTGATATACTAACTGAGTATAATGGAAAAAGATGAACAGGCATCATGGAAATGGCCCACGAAGTGGTAACTGGAAACAAAGGCAACTGCCCTTGATTTGTTCACTGGGTATAATGGCAACTTCTCTTTTTTGCTAACTTTTTGAACTTGTCAATTAGCTATAATTGAAAATTGCCATGGTCTGCTAACCTGGCATAATGAAAGAAGAATTTGTATGCTATATTATTTTAGGAGTGTTTGTGCCATGTACCAATCACTATTGAGATAGCCTCTGGATCGCGAGTAGAGTCATATGGCAATGTCATGATAGAAACAGAATTTTCTTACTTGATTTTGGAAAAATAAAGCTTTTTATTTCTTATCTGAAAGACAAGAGATCCTCTATTGTGTTTGTATGTGTGCAGATGGATTTCCATGCCTAGTCTGCCTACACTGCTCATGAGCGACTACATCTGTTTTTTTTAAACCATGACACTACTACCAAGGTTCTCTGGTAGGGAGCTTAGGTGCTCTTGACGGTTCACGCAGAATGCACAAAACGTGTCCACTTCTTCACATGCAACCAAAAAAGTGCAGCTGGTAGGTAATCCGTATCCATCTAGGGTTAATAAAAGCACATTGTCAAACAAAACAAAAACAAAGACAGCCTGGTACCAGCTCTCACTGTTAAAGAAAGTAAAACAGTTTCTTCCAGAAAGTGACTTTAGAACTGCTATTCAAGCTCTTGTACTTCTGCCCCAGGAAGGTGTTAACACACTGCTCCATAGTCTCCCAGATTCCACATTGGCATCCCTTAAAGGCATCCTATATGACACAGCACATCTCATCTAGGGCCTGAAGAAGTATGATCACATCACCCCGATGGAACTTCATTGGTTCCCCTTGCTGTCTCACACAATCTTCAAAACCAGCTGCATCATTTGCAAAGCCATCAACAACATAACCCCTTCTTATCTTGAACAGCTCACCATCTCTGCTAGTTCTCAGCTCACCTGAAGGCAGGACATCATCAGACTGCAGTCCAGGAGGTGAAAAAAGAGAAGAAAAAAAGACAAGCTAGAAAGTCTTTTCTTTCTATGCACCCAGGATCTGGGTTACATACCCATACCCATCAGGACCGCTCTAGTGCTGCTCCAATTTAGGAAAGGGTTGAAGATGAACCTCTTTAAAGAACACTATATAACACTGCATTAAGTCTGCAAACAAGCTACCTCTTCTATTACTTGTTGACTTTATGCTGGTCGTTGATCCTTTTCAATGTTCCAATGCCCTTTGGCTAGGTTTGCACAGTGGAAATACCATATATATGCATACATGCATACACATGCCTCATCGTTCGTAAGGTTCTTCATGGGATTCTTGCTCAAAGCTAGCTTAAGCAGTTGGCATACTCCAGTGTAAACTGTATCATAGCTATGACAGCTGGTATTCATCGTGCAAAGCCCTGATAAATATAAATGTTGTAACTACTATAAAATATATTAAACTTGCGCTCAGCACCCTCAACATTTATTGGGCTAAAGTTACTTCATGTGTCAATGATAAATTCGACATTTGTCACCCTCTCAATAAGAGCTAGTCGGTTTGGATCAATTTTAGGTAGTTAGGCCCCATTCATTGATCAAAGGCCAGCAGACAAGTAAAGAAGAGCTGGATGTTGGTTGAAGAGGAAAGAAACATGTATACGTTGGGTGTACAAATGTCATTCCTCAAGCATAGAGCAATTTAATTGAAAACAAATCAAATAAACAGATTAAAAACAGTCATCAGCAGAAGTGATTCATGCAAAACGCTATATGATTGAATTTGAGGTGTGGGCTGGTAAGTTGGTATGCCCACAAACTCAACATCTATCTTTTGGAAACAATTTCACCCAGGACTGTAAGCGGCCATATACACCACATTCTTCAAGTTTATAAAGGAGAGTGGTTTGGTTGACAGTGTCACAGTTAGCAGGGAAATGCAATAAGATCACCGCTCTGACACTGCCACCATCAACCTCCAGTCATCAGCCATAGATCGTCCAAGACCTCAGTGACTACAGTTTCTGTAAGGCTAGATCGGACAAATCTGGCCTGATTGTGATCAACAATGCCATTTTACACAATGAAGGACTGCAGGTGGATACTGGTCATTGACAAAAAATTGTATGATTTTAAATTGAAAATAGGCTTATACTTTGAAAATCTCTAAGAAGTGATTGGGTTTGAATTTTTTCAACAGGGGCACTTTCTAATTTTTTCGGAAATGTCTCCAGTCATCACTGAGTTGTTAGTAATCCACCTAAAATGGATATGCAAAGACAAATGAGAGACATATATTGTTGGGCACAGGAATTTTTTCTCCCAGAGACAGCAGATCAGAATTTATCTGGGTCTACTGCTTATAAACATTCTAGCATAAAGCCTAGGTCCTTTGTTAATGGAGCTATAGTGCCAAATACATAAGATTCATCTGAATAAATGAAAGAATCAATAAACAAATGAGCTTTGTAAGAGTGCAAAAGTAACCTATATTAGGGATTTCACTGCTAAGTGATTCAAAAGCAAGGCATGGCTTAGAGTGATGAAAAGCCACGTTTTAAGGTAGAACGTTCTATGAATGGTAGTAACTAGCATTTGGAGAGATACAGATTTCCATGTATTAGCATCTAAGTGATAGAAATATCTACCAGTCCTATTCCATCTGAATAAATGGTAAAACAGCATGTGTGGAACTGACATTCAGTCCTGGGCAGTACCATGAGAAATGAGACTGGAGGAAAAAGGTCCTGAGCAATGTACAGCCTGATGGCGTATGCAAAGTGCTTTAAAAGTCGCATGTTTCTAAACTGGGAGCCAAT
Organism: Pleurodeles waltl; assembly: GCF_031143425.1. Classification (NCBI taxonomy): domain Eukaryota; kingdom Metazoa; phylum Chordata; class Amphibia; order Caudata; family Salamandridae; genus Pleurodeles; species Pleurodeles waltl. The sequence goes on along the minus strand of NC_090449.1, from coordinate 476,753,661 downwards.
GAAGATGTTTTAGATGTCTTGAAATATCTTTGTGATGTGGCAGCCATTAGAGAAGCCAGGTGGCAGCATTTTGAATGATGTGCAAGTGCTGGAGAGCATGTTTGAAGAGGCTTAAATAAATGGTATTACTATAGTCCAAACATGATCTAACTATTGCTTGACTAACAGATTTTCTGGCCGAAGCATGTTAATTAGAATAAGCGTTGGCCACCTGAGGTTAAATGATTAGTGACTGGTCGTATCCCACACTAATAGCCCAATCAAGTGTTTGACAGATGGAGTAAAGACAGTCAGGGTGATGGAGGACCACCTGAGGGGCCCTGTCATCATGTCCAAGCTCCTGATAGTGTCCTAGTCTGGTGTCTTGTTGCAGCAACACCCGATAGCCCTCTAGGAAAACTACACTCCCAGATTGCACTCCCCAGGTCCAAGTCCTCCTGGTCACTTCCAGCAGGACTTACTCAAAGGGACTCCATGATAGCACCAGTCCACAGGAGCCCAAGAGTACCCTTTATCTTCAGAATTCCCAGCACGTCCACCCTCCTCGGTCTGCAAGACAGAAGTCACAGTGCAACAAAGTTTAGGAAGCACAAGTCCACAGTCCTTCCACGGCACACCGGGGAACATCAGCAAGCTATTCTGCCCTTCTTCTTCTGTGGTTTCAGTTTTCTCAAGCTGTCTGCCCCGTTAAGGGGTTTACAAGTAGAGGTGGACAGTTTAAGAAGGTTGGTGACAGGTTAGGGTTAGCCATTAATGAGTCTGACTGGGTGCTCATTTCTCTGAGATTTACTCCAGTTTAAGCACAAACACCCATGGTCAAGCCCTGTCACAGCTGAAGATGCAGTTCAAGACTCTAGCAGTCTATCTTCTACTCTAGATGAAATCATTTTGGCATTTGACGGGCAGTAAGGGCGGTAAAGCCCCAGGTCCAGATGGTATCCCTATCGACCTGTTTAAGACCAACATACCTCTTTGGGGTCCAATATTGACCAGGGTGTTAGAGGCCTGGTGCCGTTCTGGCATACTGTACTTCTGGTCAGAGTCTCTTATCGTTCCCATTTTTAAGAAAGGGATTGTTCAAACCCCACCTGTCACCGCCTGTTAGAAATGGGGTCTTTGGTTGGCAGTCAGGTTACCCCCTGTCCAAGCAAGGACCCTCACTCTAGTCAGGGTAAAGGAGAATCACCCTCAGCTAACCCCCACTCACCCCCATGGTAGCTTGGCACGAGCATGCAGGCTTAACTTCAGAAGCAAGGTGTATAGTATTTGTACCAACACACACAGTAACTCAGTGAAAACACTTCAAAATGACACAGCACAGGTTTAGAATAATAGATACAATATATCTAAATAAAACAAGACCACAAACATAAAAATCCGACATACACAAGTCAAGTTATGAATTTTAAAAAGAATAAGAGTCTTAGGGCCAGATATCGCAAATTCCGGCATTGCGACTCGCAATTTGCGAGTCGCAATGCCGGATGCAGGATGGTGTCCCTGTCACCATCTGCGAGTCGCAAGGGGGTCGCAAAGGTCCACCTCATTAATATTAATGAGGTGGGTCACAATTTGCGACCCCCTTGTGAGTCGCAGCACTCACAGGGATGGTGGCCTGCTGGAGACAGCAGACCACCATGTCTGTGACTGTTTTTAAATAAAGCATTTTTTTTTTTGTAATGCAGCCCGTTTTCCTTAAAGGAAAACGAGTTGCATTACACACGAAAAAATGAAACGTGTCAGTTAAATTTTTTCAGGGCCATTCACAAAGGGGAAGGGGTCCCATGGGGACCCCTTCCCTTTTGCGAATGGGTTACCACCAGTGTGACACTGGTGGTAACTGCGAATTGCGATGCGACTCGCAAATAGGAAGGGGAACACCCCTTCCTATTTGCGACTCGCATTCCCATTTTGCGAGTTGGTAACCAGGTTACCGACTCGCAAAATGGGAATGGGCATCGCGATGTGGCTTTTGCGCCTCGCAAACAGCAAAGTCAGTCTTTGTCCTCTCTCAGGTAGAAGCAGCTACTGCAGGCCAACCCAGCAAAGCACAGTCACAGGCAAAGGGGCAGTACTCCTCCTCCAGCTACCAGCTCTTCTCCTTGGCCGAGGTTCCTCTTGGTTCCAGAAGTAATCTGATTTTCAGGGGTTTTGGGTGCTCTTCTTATACCCCTTTCTGCCTTTGAAGTAGGCCTTCTTCAAAGAGAAGTCTCTGTTGTTTTCAAGATCCTGCCTGGCCCAGGCCAGGCCCCAGACACACACCAGCGGCTTGGAGACTGCATTGTGTGAGGGCAGGCACAGCCCTCTCAGGTATAAGTGACCACTCCTCCCCTCAGCCCAGATGACCCATCATGATATGCAGGCTACATCCTAACTCACTTTGTGTCATTGTCTAGAGGAGAGGTGTAAACAGCCCAACTGTCAAACTGACCCAGACAGGGAATCTACAAACAAGCAGAGTCACAGAATGGTTAAGCAAGAAAATGGCTAGTTTCTAAAAGTACAAAATAACAGTTGATGGACGGAATGCAGAAAAAATCAAACATTCACCCCCATTCATAGATCTGGGTTTAATCCATCAGTTTTTTTGCTCACCATGCCATTCCAGTTTGAACCCAGCCATATGCAAATCAGTCTTGACCCTGTTCCCCATGGGAACAGTCCAGCCCGAACTGCCAGACCAGGTCCTCCCTGGACCAGAAACAAGCATCCTTGGTCAGGTTTCAGGGTATCACCCCTCTTCAGCCAGGCTAGCTTGAATCTGGTGGCATAGTGAGCACGGGTCCCACGTCTAGGCATACCCTTCCCACTTGGGGTGACAAACACAAAAATAACAGTTGATGGACGGAATGGCTGGGTCCAAACTGGGGTGGCGTGGTGAGTAAAAAAACGATGGATTAAACCCAGATCTTGTGACTGGGGGTGAATGTTTGATTTGCTCTGCATTCCGTCAATCATCTGTTCTTTTTTCCATAGACTGAATGTAGGAGGCTGGCCTGGCTTATAGTGGGTACCCTGTGGTACTTACACCCTGTGCCGGGTCCAGTTATCCCTTATTAGTAGAATGGAGGTGTTTCTAGCAGCTTACGCTGATAGAAGGTAGCTATGGCAAAGCAGCTTAGGCTGAACTAGGAGACATGCAAAGCTCCTACTATACCACTTATATCATATGCACAATATCATAAGAAAACACAATACACAGAGTTATAGGTACACAAACCCAAAACAGGTAAGTAAGAGTCAGAAAAGTAATGCAAACAGTGTAGAATTACAATAGGTTGCAATAGGCAGACATAGGTCTAGGGGCAACACAAACCATATACTCCAAAAGTGGAATGCGAATCACAAATGGACCCCAGACCTATGGGAGCTTGTAGAGGGTCGCCGGGACTGTACGAAAACAGCCAGGGTGTCCAAGATACCCCACCCCAAGACACTGCAAAGTAGGAGTAAAGTACACCTACTACCCCAAAAGAGCACAATAGTCGTGATAGGGGGATTCTGCAAGAACCACAAACACCAGCAGTGCACTGAAAATGGATTCCTGGACCTGAGGACCTGCAAAGCAAGCGGACCAAGTCCAATAGTCGCGACAGTGTCCGTGGGGCAGGAGCCCAGGAAACACCAGATGAAGGTGCAAGGAAGCTGCCTCCGGATGGAAGAAGCTTGGAATTCTGCAAGAACCAAGAGGACTAGGAACTTCTCCTTTGGATGGAAGATGCCCCACGTCGCGATGAAGGTTGCAAAAGTATTCCCACACAGAAATACCGCAAACAAGCCTTGCTAGCTCCAAGGGTCACGGTAGAGGTTTTTGGGTGCTGCTGAGGACCAGGATGTCACCCCTTGGAGGAGGAGACAGAGGGGGCGCTCAGCAACTCAGAGAGCCCTCACAGAAGCAGGCAGCACCCGCAGAAGTACCTGAACAGGCACTTGGAAGATTTATGAACTGGAGTCCATGCAGTGTTACAAAGGAGGGTCCCACGATGTCGGAGGCCAACTCAGAGGGTTGGGCACTGCAGGACGGAGTGCTGGGGACCCAGGCTAGGCTGTGCACAAAGGAAATCTTGGAAGAGTGCACAGAAGACGGAGCAGCTGCAAATCACGCAGTACACAGGTTTGCAGTCTAGCGTAGGGAGCCAAGGACTTACCTCCACCAAACTTGGATTGAAGGATCACTGGACTGTGGGATTCACTTGGATAGAGCTCCTGTGTTCCAGGGACCACGCTCGTCAGGATGAGAGGGGACCCAGAGGACCGGTGATGCAGTCTTTTGGTGCCTGCGTTAGCAGGGGGAAGATTCCGTCGACCCATGGGAGATTTCTTCTTGGCTTCTGGTGCAGGGTGAAGACAGGTGACCCCCAGAGCATGCACCACCAGGAAACAGTCGAGAAAGCCGGCAGGATGAGGTGCTACAATGTGGCTGGTAGTGTCTTGCTATTTTGTTGCGGTTTTGCAGGCGTCCTGGAGCAGTCAGCGGTCGATCCTTGGTAAAAGTCAAAGAAGGAGATGCAGAGGAACTCTGGTGAGCTCTTACATTCGTTATCTGAAGAATTCCCCAAAGCAGAGACCCTAAATAGCCAGAAAAGGAGGTTTGGCTACCAAGAAAGGTAAGAGCCTATCAGAGGGGGTCTCTGACGTCACCTGCTGGCACTGGCCACTCAGAGCAGTCCAGTGTGCCCCAACACCTCTGTTTCCAAGATGGCAGAGGTCTGGGACACACTGGAGGAGCCCTGGGCACCTCCCCTGGTAGGTACTGGTCAGGGGAGTGGTCACTCCCCTTTCCTTTGTCCAGTTTCGTGCCAGAGCAGAGCTGGGTGATCCCTGAACCGGTGTAGACTGGCTTATGCAAAGATGGGTACCATCTGTGCCCATCAAAGCATTGCCAGAGGCTGGGGGAGGCTACTCCTCCCCAGCCCTTCACACCTATTTCCAAAGGGAGAGGGTGTAACACCCTCTCTCAGAGGAAATCCTTTGTTCTGCCTTCCTGGGCCAGGGCTGCCTGGACCCCAGGAGGGCAGAATCCTGTCTGAGGGATTGGCAGCAGCTGCAGCTGCAGTGGAAACCCCGGAAAGGCAGTTTGGCAGTACCCGGGTTCTGTGCTAGAGATCCGGGGGATCATGGAATTGTCCCCCCAATACCAGAATGGCATTGGGGTGACAATTCCATGATCTTAGACATGTTACATGGCCATGTTCGGAGTTACCATTGTGACGCTATACATAGGTAATGACCTATGTATAGTGCACGTGTGTAATGGTGTCCCTGCACTCACAAAGTCCGGGGAATTTACCCTGAACGTTGCGGGGGCACCTTGGCTAGTGTCAGGGTGCCCACACACTAAGTAACTTGGCACCCAACCTTCACCAGGTGAAGGTTAGACATATAGGTGACATAAGTTACTTATGTGCAGTGAAAAATGGCTGTGAAATAGCGTGGACGTTATTTCACTCAGGCTGCAGTGGCAGGCCTGTGTAAGAATTGTCTGAGCTCCCTATGGGTGGCAAAAGAAATGCTGCAGCCCATAGGAATCTCCTGGAACCCCAATATCCTGGATACCTAAGTACCTTATACAAGGGAATTATATGGGTGTACCAGTGTGCCAATGAGAATTGGTAAATGTAGTCACTAGCCTGCAGTGACAAATTTAGAAAGCAGAGAGAGCGTAAACACTGAGGTTCTGGTTAGTAGAGCCTCAGTGATACAGTTAGGCACCACACAGGGAACACATACAGGCCACAAACTTATGAGCACTGGGGTCCTGGCTAGCAGGATCCCAGTGACACATAACAAACACACTGACAACATAGGGTTTTCACTATGAGCACTGGGCCCTGGCTTGCAGGATCCCAGTGAGACAGTGAAAAACACCCTGACATATACTCACAAACAGGCCAAAAGTGGGGGTAACAAGGCTAGAAAGAAGCTACCTTCCTACACTGAAGCACTACAATATGTCAGTAGAAATGACGTAAAGAAACAATGCTTATCCTCACTTGAAGACTGAAGGCTGTTGTGGGAAATAAAAAAACCTAGGGCCACATTTACAAGGCTCTATCGCCACCGGAGGATCACTTTTTGTGACGCTCTAATGGCGCTATGCCCTGCACCGTATTTACAACGTAATGCCACTCAACGCCACCTTCTATGTACGGCCTCTTCAAAAGCAGCACTTTGCATGGAAGGGGCGTGCAATGTGTGTTGCTGTGGGTGTGCCAAAGCAACACCCATTGCATTTTTACGCTGCCTCAGTGTAGGAAAGTACCATCTTGCCTGGCATGTTACCCCCATTTTTCACTGTATATATGTTGTTTTAGTTGTATGTGTCACTGGGACCCTGGTAACCCAGGGCCCCAGTGCTCATAAGTGTGCCTGAATGAGTTACCTGTGTAGTGACTAACTGTCTCACTGAGGCTCTGCTAATCAGAACCTCAGTGGTTATGCTCTCTCATTTCTTTCCAAATTGTCACTAACAGGCTAGTGACCATTTTTACCAATTTACATTGGCTTACTGGAACACCCTTATAATTCCCTAGTATATGGTACTGAGGTACCCAGGGTATTGGGGTTCCAGGAGATCCCTATGGGCTGCAGCATTTCTTTTGCCACCCATAGGGAGCTCTGACAATTCTCACACAGGCCTGCCACTGCAGCCTGAGTGAAATAACGTCCACGTTATTTCACAGCCATTTTACACTGCATTTAAGTAACTTATAAGTCACCTATATGTCTAACCTTTACCTGGTAAAGGTTAGGTGCAAAGTTACTTAGTGTGTGGGCACCCTGGCACTAGCCAAGGTGCCCCCACATTGTTCAGAGCCAATTCACTGAACTTTGTGAGTGCGGGGACACCATTACACGTGTGCACTACATATAGGTCACTACCTATATGTAGCTTCACAATGGTAACTCCGAAAATGGCCATGTAACATGTCTATGATCATGGAATTGCCCCCTCTATGCCATCCTGGCATAGTTGGCACAATCCCATGATCCCAGTGGTCTGTAGCACAGACCCTGGTACTGCCAAACTGCCCTTCCTGGGGTTTCACTGCAGCTGCTGCTGCTGCCAACCCCTCAGACAGGCATCTGCCCTCCTGGGGTCCAGCCAGGCCTGGCCCAGGATGGCAGAACAAAGAACTTCCTCTGAGAGAGGGTGTGACACCCTCTCCCTTTGGAAAATGGTGTGAAGGCAGGGGAGGAGTAGCCTCCCCCAGCCTCTGGAAATGCTTTGTTGGGCACAGAGGTGCCCAATTCTGCATAAGCCAGTCTACACCGGTTCAGGGACCCCTTAGCCCCTGCTCTGGCGCGAAACTGGACAAAGGAAAGGGGAGTGACCACTCCCCTGACCTGCACCTCCCCTGGGAGGTGTCCAGAGCTCCTCCAGTGTGCTCCAGACCTCTGCCATCTTGGAAACAGAGGTGCTGCTGGCACACTGGACTGCTCTGAGTGGCCAGTGCCACCAGGTGACGTCAGAGACTCCTGCTGATAGGCTCCTTCAGGTGTTAGTAGCCTATCCTCTCTACTAGGTAGCCAAACCCTCTTTTCTGGCTATTTAGGGTCTCTGTCTCTGGGGAAACTTCAGATAACGAATGCAAGAGCTCATCCGAGTTCCTCTGCATCTCCCTCTTCACCTTCTGATAAGGAATCGACTGCTGACCGCGCTGGAAGCCTGCAAACCTGCAACATAGAAGCAAAGACGACTACTGCAACTCTGTAATGCTGATCCTGCCGCCTTCTCGACTGTTTTCCTGCTTGTGCATGCTGTGGGGGTAGTCTGCCTCCTCTCTGCACCAGAAGCTCCGAAGAAATCTCCCGTGGGTAGATGGAATCTTCCCCCTGCAACCGCAGGCACCAAAAAGCTGCATTACTGGTCCCTTGGGTCTCCTCTCAGCACGACGAGCGAGGTCCCTTGAATCCAGCGACTCTGTCCAAGTGACCCCCACAGTCCAGTGACTCTTCAGTCCTTGTTTGGTGGAGGTAAGTCCTTGCCTCACCTCGCTGGGCTGCATTGCTGGGAACCGCGACTTTGCAGCTACTCCGGCCCCTGTGCACTTCCGGCGGAAATCCTTTGTGCACAGCCAAGCCTGGGTCCACGGCACTCTAACCTGCATTGCACGACTTTCTAAGTTGGTCTCCGGCGACGTGGGACTCCTTTGTGCAACTTCGGCGAGCACCGTTTCACGCATCCTCGTAGTGCCTGTTTCTGGCACTTCTCCGGGTGCTACCTGCTTTAGTGAGGGCTCTTTGTCTTGCTCGACGTCCCCTCTCTCTTCAGGTCCAATTTGCGACCTCCTGGTCCCTCCTGGGCCCCAGCAGCGTCCAAAAACGCCAAACGCACGATTTGCAACTAGCAAGGATTGTTGGCGTCCTTTCGGCGGAAAAACACTTCTGCACGACTCTCCATGGCGAGAGGGATCCGTCCACCAAAGGGGAAGTCTCTAGCCCTTTTCGTTCCTGCAGAAACCTCAGCTTCTTCTGTCCAGTAGAAGCTTCTTTGCACCCGCAGCTGGCATTTCCTGGGCATCTGCCCATCTCCGACTTGCTTGTGACTTTTGGACTTGGTCCCCTTGTTCCACAGGTACCCTAGATTGGAAATCCACAGTTGTTGCATTGCTGGTTTGTGTCTTTCCTGCATTATTCCTCTAACACGACTTCTTTGTCCTTAGGGGAACTTTAGTGCACTTTGCACTCACTTTTCAGGGTCTTGGGGAGGGTTATTTTTCTAACTCTCACTATTTTCTAATAGTCCCAGCGACCCTCTACAAGGTCACATAGGGTTGGGGTCCATTCGTGGTTCGCATTCCACTTTTGGAGTATATGGTTTGTGTTGCCCCTATCCCTATGTTTCCCCATTGCATCCTATTGTAACTATACATTGTTTGCACTGTTTTCTAAGACTATACTGCATATTTTTGCTATTGTGTATATATATCTTGTGTATATTTCCTATCCTCTCACTGAGGGTACACTCTAAGATACTTTGGCATATTGTCATAAAAATAAAGTACCTTTATTTTTAGTATAACTGTGTATTGTGTTTTCTTATGATATTGTGCATATGACACTAAGTGGTACTGTAGTAGCTTCACACGTCTCCTAGTTCAGCCTAAGCTGCTCTGCTAAGCTACCATTATCTATCAGCCTAAGCTGCTAGACACCCTATACACTAATAAGGGATAACTGGGCCTGGTGCAAGGTGCAAGTACCCCTTGGTACTCACTACAAGCCAGTCCAGCCTCCTACATTGGTTGTGCAGTGGTGGGATAAGTGCTTGAGACTACTTACCACTCTTGTCATTGTACTTTTCATAAGAGAAAAATATACAAAACAAGGTCAGTGTATATACACATAGCCAAAAAGTTTTGCATTTCCTCTTTTCACTCTTTTCTAAGTGCTGAAAAGTACTTCTAAACTTTCAAAAAAGTTCTTAAAAGTTTAAAAAGTTTTTTTCTGTCTTTCCAAAAAGTTCTGAAAACTTTTTTCTCTTTTTCTATCACTTTAACTCTCTCAAAAAAATGTCTGGCACAGGCCAAACAGTTGATCTGTCCAAACTTGCATATGACAACCTTAGCTGGAAAAGAGCAAGGAGTCTCTGTATAGAGAGAGGTTTGAGTGTAGGGAAAAATCCTTCCTTGGAACTGTTACTTAACATGCTTAGAGAACAGGATAAGGCCATAGGTGCCCCATCTGTTGAAAAAGTACCTAATAGTTCCCAATCTGATTCAGGGACTCCCCCAGGAAAAGATTCAGGAAAGAAACTTCCTAGCCTGCCCATTACTAGACAATCTAGCATAGATGGTAATGATGATGAGCCACACCATATAAATAGTGTTGTCTCACATCATAGCAAAAGCATTTATTCTCACCATACTGGTAGTAATGTTTCTGTTAACCAAGCTGTTAGGGTGGCTTCTGTAAGGGACAGGTCTCCTTCTGTTCATTCCCATCATAGCTCTGTTTCTAGGAATGTCCCTCCCACCAACCCTGATGACAGAATGTTAGAGAGGGAACTCAATAAGTTGAGGGTGGAACAAACCAGACTGAAGCTTAAAAAGCAACAGCTGGATTTGGATAGACAGTCTTTTGAATTAGAGAAGGAAAGACAGAAGTTGGGTTTAGATACCCATGGTGGCAGCAGCAGTATTCCCCATAGTCATCCTGCAAAAGAGCATGATTCCAGGAATCTGCACAAGATAGTTGTGAGAAGGTAGCCTCTTTCTAGCCTTGTTACCCCCACTTTTGGCCTGTTTGTGAGTGTATGTCAGGGTGTTTGTCACTGTTTTCACTGTCTCACTGGGATCCTGATAGCCAGGCCTCAGTGCTCATAGTGAAAACACTATGTTTTCAGTATGGTTGTTATGTGTCACTGGGATCCTGCTGGTCAGGACCCCAGTGCTCATAGGTTTGTGGCCTATATGTATGTGTCACTGGGACCCTGTCACACAGGGCCCCAGTGCTCATAGGTGTGCATGTATATGTTCCCTGTGTGGTGCCTAACTGTCTCACTGAGGCTCTGCTAACCAGAACCTCAGTGGTTATGCTCTCTCATTACTTTCAAATTGTCACTAACAGGCTAGTGACCAATTTTACCAATTTACATTGGCTTACTGGAACACCCTTATAATTCCCTAGTATATGGTACTGAGGTACCCAGGGTATTGGGGTTCCAGGAGATCCCTATGGGCTGCAGCATTTCTTTTGCCACCCATAGGGAGCTCTGACAATTCTTACACAGGCCTGCCACTGCAGCCTGAGTGAAATAACGTCCACGTTATTTCACAGCCATTTTACACTGCACTTAAGTAACTTATAAGTCACCTATATGTCTAACCTTTACCTGGTAAAGGTTAGGTGCAAAGTTACTTAGTGTGAGGGCACCCTGGCACTAGCCAAGGTGCCCCCACATTGTTCAGAGCCAATTCACTGAACTTTGTGAGTGCGGGGACACCATTACACGCGTGCACTACATATAGGTCACTACCTATATGTAGCTTCACCATGGTAACTCCGAATATGGCCATGTAACATGTCTATGATCATGGAATTGCCCCCTCTATGCCATCCTGGCATTGTTGGTACAATTCCATGATCCCAGTGGTCTGTAGCACAGACCCTGGTACTGCCAGACTGCCCTTCCTGGGGTTTCTCTGCAGCTGCTGCTGCTGCCAACCCCTCAGACAGGCAGCTGCCCTCCTGGGGTCCAGCCAGGCCTGGCCCAGGATGGCAGAACAAAGAACTTCCTCTGAGAGAGGGTGTGACACCCTCTCCCTTTGGAAAATGGTGTGAAGGCAGGGGAGGAGTAGCCTCCCCCAGCCTCTGGAAATGCTTTGTTGGGCACAGATGTGCCCAATTCTGCATAAGCCAGTCTACACCGGTTCAGGGACCCCTTAGCCCCTGCTCTGGCGCGAAACTGGACAAAGGAAAGGGGAGTGACCACTCCCCTGACCTGCACCTCCCCTGGGAGGTGTCCAGAGCTCCTCCAGTGTGCTCCAGACCTCTGCCATCTTGGAAACAGAGGTGCTGCTGGCACACTGGACTGCTCTGAGTGGCCAGTGCCACCAGGTGACGTCAGAGACTCCTGCTGATAGGCTCCTTCAGGTGTTAGTAGCCTTTCCTCTCTCCTAGGTAGCCAAACCCTCTTTTCTGGCTATTTAGGGTCTCTGTCTCTGGGGAAACTTTAGATAACGAATGCATGACCTCAGCCGAGTTCCTCTGCATCTCCCTCTTCACCTTCTGATAAGGAATCGACCGCTGACCGCGCTGGAAGCCTGCAAACCTGCAACATAGTAGCAAAGACGACTACTGCAACTCTGTAACGCTGATCCTGCCGCCTTCTCGACTGTTTTCCTGCTTGTGCATGCTGTGGGGGTAGCCTGCCTCCTCTCTGCACCAGAAGCTCCGAAGAAATCTCCCGTGGGTCGACGGAATCTTCCCCCTGCAACCGCAGGCACCAAAAAGCTGCATTACCGGTCCCTTGGGTCTCCTCTCAGCACGACGAGCGAGGTCCCTCGAATCCAGCGACACCGTCCAAGTGACCCCCACAGTCCAGTGACTCTTCAGCCCAAGTTTGGTGGAGGTAAGTCCTTGCCTCACCTCGCTGGGCTGCATTGCTGGGAACCGCGACTTTGCAAGCTACTCCGGCCCCTGTGCACTTCCGGCGGAAATCCTTCGTGCACAGCCAAGCCTGGGTCCACGGCACTCTAACCTGCATTGCACGACTTTCTAAGTTGGTCTCCGGCGACGTGGGACTCCTTTGTGCAACTTCGGCGAGCACCGTTTCACGCATCCTCGTAGTGCCTGTTTCTGGCACTTCTCCGGGAGCTACCTGCTTCAGTCAGGGCTCTTTGTCTTGCTCGACGTCCCCTCTCTCTGCAGGTCCAATTTGCGACCTCCTGGTCCCTCCTGGGCCCCAGCAGCGTCCAAAAACGCCAAACGCACGATTTGCATGTAGCAAGGCTTGTTGGCGTCCATCCGGCGGGAAAACACTTCTGCACGACTCTCCAAAGCGTGGGGGATCCATCCTCCAAAGGGGAAGTCTCTAGCCCTTGTCGTTCCTGCAGTATTCACAGTTCTTCAGCCTAGTAAGAGCTTCTTTGCACCAACCGCTGGCATTTCTTGGGCATCTGCCCATCTCCGAGCTGCTTGTGACTTTTGGACTTGGTCCCCTTGTTCCACAGGTACCCTCAGACAGGAATCCATCGTTGTTGCATTGCTGATTTGTGTTTTCCTTGCATTCTCCCTCTAACACGACTATTTTGTCCTTAGGGGAACTTTGGTGCACTTTGCACTCACTTTTCAGGGTCTTGGGGAGGGTTATTTTTCTAACTCTCACTATTTTCTAATAGTCCCAGCGACCCTCTACAAGGTCACATAGGTTTGGGGTCCATTCGTGGTTCGCATTCCACTTTTGGAGTATATGGTTTGTGTTGCCCCTATCCCTATGTTTCCCCATTGCATCCTATTGTAACTATACATTGTTTGCACTGTTTTCTAAGACTATACTGCATATTTTTGCTATTGTGTATATATATCTTGTGTATATTTCCTATCCTCTCACTGAGGGTACACTCTAAGATACTTTGGCATATTGTCATAAAAATAAAGTACCTTTATTTTTAGTATAACTGTGTATTGTGTTTTCTTATGATATTGTGCATATGACACTAAGTGGTACTGTAGTAGCTTCACACGTCTCCTAGTTCAGCCTAAGCTGCTCTGCTAAGCTACCATTATCTATCAGCCTAAGCTGCTAGACACCCTATACACTAATAAGGGATAACTGGGCCTGGTGCAAGGTGCAAGTACCCCTTGGTACTCACTACAAGCCAGTCCAGCCTCCTACATTGGTTGTGCAGCGGTGGGATAAGTGCTTTGAGACTACTTACCACTCTTGTCATTGTACTTTTCATAAGAGAAAAATATACAAAACAAGGTCAGTGTATATACACATAGCCAAAAAGTTTTGCATTTCCTCTTTTCACTCTTTTCTAAGTGCTGAAAAGTACTTCTAAACTTTCAAAAAGTTCTTAAAAGTTTAAAAAGTTTTTTTCTGTCTTTCCAAAAAGTTCTGAAAACTTTTTTCTCTTTGTCTATCACTTTAACTCTCTCTAAAAATGTCTGGCACAGGCTAAAAAGTTGAACTGTCCAAACTTGCATATGATCACCTTAGCTGGAAAGGAGCAAGGAGTCTCTGCATAGAGAGAGGTTTGAGTGTAGGGAAGAATCCTTCCTTAGAACTGTTAATTAATATGCTTAGAGTACAGGATAAGGCCATAAGTGCCCAATCTGTAGAAAAAGTAGCTAATGGTTCTCAATCTGATCCAGGGACTCCCCCAGGAAAAGGTTCAGGAAAGAAACTTCTCAGCCTGCCCATTACTAGACAGTCTAGCATAGTTGGTACAGAGGTTGAATCACATCATACTGATGATGTGCTCTCACATTATGCTGGTAGCCAAGCTGTTAGGGTGCCCTTGGTAAGGGACAGGTCTCCTTCTGTTCATTCCCATCATACCTCTGTATCTAGAAATGTCCCTCCCACCCACCCTGATGACAGATTGTTAGAAAGGGAGCTCAATAGATTGAGAGTGGAACAAACCAGACTGAAGCTCAAGAAGCAACAGCTGGATTTGGATAGACAGTCTTTAGAATTAGAGAAGGAAAGACAGAAGTTGGGTTTAGATACCCATGGTGGCAGCAGCAGTATTCCCCATAGTCATCCTGCAAAAGAGCATGATTCCAGGAATCTGCACAAGATGGTTCCCCCTTACAAGGAGGGGGATGACATTAACAAGTGGTTTGCTGCACTTGAGAGGGCCTGTGCTGTACAGGATGTCCCTCAAAGGCAGTGGGCTGCTATCCTATGGCTATCATTCACTGGAAAAGGTAGGGATAGGCTCCTTACTGTAAAAGAAAATGATGCTAATAATTTCCAAGTTCTTAAGAATGCACTCCTGGATGGTTATGGCTTAACCACTGAACAGTACAGGATAAAGTTCAGAGAGACCAAAAAGGAGTCTTCACAAGACTGGGTTGATTTCATTGACCAGGCAGTGAAGGCCTTGGAGGGCTGGTTACATGGCAGTAAAGTTACTGATTATGAAAGCCTGTATAACACAATCCTGAGAGAGCATATACTTAATAATTGTGTGTCTGATTTGTTGCACCAGTACCTGGTAGACTCTGATCTGACCTCTCCCCAAGAATTGGGAAAGAAGGCAGACAAATGGGTCAGAACAAGGGTGAACAGAAAAGTTCATACAGGGGGTGACAAAGATGGCAATAAGAAGAAAGATGGTGAAAAATCTCAAGATAAGCATGGGGATAAGGGTAAAACCAAAGATCCCACTTCAAATCTTAAACACTCTTCAGAGGGTGGGGATAAAACAAATTCTTCCTCTTCTTCCCAACCTGCACACATTAAAAAGCCTTGGTGCTTTGTGTGTAAAAACAGAGGCCATAGGCCAGGGGATAAGTCCTGTCCAGGTAAACCCCCTGAGCCTACCACCACTAATACATCAAGCTCTAGTGCCCCTAGCAGTAGTGGTACTAGTGGTGGGACTGCTGGCAACAGTCAAGCAAAGGGTGTAGTTGGGTTCACTTATGGGTCCATAGTGGAAACTGATGTAATCAGTCCCAAGACAGTTTCTGTCACACCTAGTGGCATTGGCCTTGCCACACTGGCTGCTTGTCCCCTTACAATGGATAAGTACAGGCAGACAGTTTCAATAAATGGTGTTGAGGCCTTGGCCTACAGGGACACAGGTGCCAGTTTCACTTTGGTGACTGAAAACCTAGTGCCTCCTGAACAACACATCATTGGACAACAGTATAAGATTATTGATGTCCATAACTCCACTAAGTTTCTTCCCTTAGCTATAATTCAGTTTAGTTGGGGTGGAGTTACTGGCCCTAAGCAGGTGGTGGTATCACCTAGCTTACCTGTAGACTGTCTCTTAGGTAATGACCTAGAGGCCTCAGGTTGGGCTGATGTAGAGTTTTATGCCCATGCAGCCATGCTGGGCATCCCTGAGGAATTGTTCCCTCTCATTTCAAGTGAAATGAAAAAGCAAAGGAGAGAAGGCCTGAAAACTCAGGATCCCTCTCCATCAACAGGTAAAAAGGGTATCACAGTATCCCCTAACCACCCTACCATTCAGGATACTATTCCTGTGGTGGGAGAAACCTCTCCTAGGGTGGCACCTGTTCCAAGGGAATCATCAGCTGGCAAAGCTGGACTCCCTGAGGTAGAAGTACCTCTCTGTGGGATAACTAACATTGGTGAGAAAAAGAGCACCATTTTAGTTAACATGGAGCATCCCTCCAACCCTCCCAGAAAAACTTTAGTGCAGAAACTCTGCACTGCCTCACAACACTTAGGACAGCATCCCTGCCCTAGTGTGGAGCTGATAGGACAGCATCCCTGCCCGGCTCCAACTCAAGAGAAACAGCATCCCTGTTCTCTCTTCCAGCCAGATGGACAAAGTTTTTGCCCAGCTATGGCTTTTCTGAGACAGCATCCCTGTCTGGCATTTCCATCACTACAAATAGGTTCAGTGGACAATTCCCACTGCTCTAAACTAAAACTTACTGATAGAAACTCTGAAAATACATCTTCACATTGTTGCTTAGCTAAAAAACTTCAAACAGGGTGGTTTACATCCCCACAGGGAAGTAACCATATAGTGGATGATAAAGGGAGTAACCAGTCTATTGCAGAGCTACTCTCTACTTATCACCACTTAGACAATAAAGTCTCAACTGGCCAAGGTTAGCCTTATTGTCCTTCGTTTGGGGGGGGGTTGTGTGAGAAGGTAGCCTCTTTCTAGCCTTGTTACCCCCACTTTTGGCCTGTTTGTGAGTGTATGTCAGGGTGTTTGTCACTGTTTTCACTGTCTCACTGGGATCCTGATAGCCAGGCCTCAGTGCTCATAGTGAAAACACTATGTTTTCAGTATGGTTGTTATGTGTCACTGGGATCCTGCTGGTCAGGACCCCAGTGCTCATAGGTTTGTGGCCTATATGTATGTGTCACTGGGACCCTGTCACACAGGGCCCCAGTGCTCATAGGTGTGCATGTATATGTTCCCTGTGTGGTGCCTAACTGTCTCACTGAGGCTCTGCTAACCAGAACCTCAGTGGTTATGCTCTCTCATTACTTTCAAATTGTCACTAACAGGCTAATTTTACCAATTTACATTGGCTTACTGGAACACCCTTATAATTCCCTAGTATATGGTACTGAGGTACCCAGGGTATTGGGGTTCCAGGAGATCCCTATGGGCTGCAGCATTTCTTTTGCCACCCATAGGGAGCTCTGACAATTCTTACACAGGCCTGCCACTGCAGCCTGAGTGAAATAACGTCCACGTTATTTCACAGCCATTTTACACTGCACTTAAGTAACTTATAAGTCACCTATATGTCTAACCTTTACCTGGTAAAGGTTAGGTGCAAAGTTACTTAGTGTGAGGGCACCCTGGCACTAGCCAAGGTGCCCCCACATTGTTCAGAGCCAATTCACTGAACTTTGTGAGTGCGGGGACACCATTACACGCGTGCACTACATATAGGTCACTACCTATATGTAGCTTCACCATGGTAACTCCGAATATGGCCATGTAACATGTCTATGATCATGGAATTGCCCCCTCTATGCCATCCTGGCATTGTTGGTACAATTCCATGATCCCAGTGGTCTGTAGCACAGACCCTGGTACTGCCAGACTGCCCTTCCTGGGGTTTCTCTGCAGCTGCTGCTGCTGCCAACCCCTCAGACAGGCAGCTGCCCTCCTGGGGTCCAGCCAGGCCTGGCCCAGGATGGCAGAACAAAGAACTTCCTCTGAGAGAGGGTGTGACACCCTCTCCCTTTGGAAAATGGTGTGAAGGCAGGGGAGGAGTAGCCTCCCCCAGCCTCTGGAAATGCTTTGTTGGGCACAGATGTGCCCAATTCTGCATAAGCCAGTCTACACCGGTTCAGGGACCCCTTAGCCCCTGCTCTGGCGCGAAACTGGACAAAGGAAAGGGGAGTGACCACTCCCCTGACCTGCACCTCCCCTGGGAGGTGTCCAGAGCTCCTCCAGTGTGCTCCAGACCTCTGCCATCTTGGAAACAGAGGTGCTGCTGGCACACTGGACTGCTCTGAGTGGCCAGTGCCACCAGGTGACGTCAGAGACTCCTGCTGATAGGCTCCTTCAGGTGTTAGTAGCCTTTCCTCTCTCCTAGGTAGCCAAACCCTCTTTTCTGGCTATTTAGGGTCTCTGTCTCTGGGGAAACTTTAGATAACGAATGCATGAGCTCAGCCGAGTTCCTCTGCATCTCCCTCTTCACCTTCTGATAAGGAATCGACCGCTGACCGCGCTGGAAGCCTGCAAACCTGCAACATAGTAGCAAAGACGACTACTGCAACTCTGTAACGCTGATCCTGCCGCCTTCTCGACTGTTTTCCTGCTTGTGCATGCTGTGGGGGTAGCCTGCCTCCTCTCTGCACCAGAAGCTCCGAAGAAATCTCCCGTGGGTCGACGGAATCTTCCCCCTGCAACCGCAGGCACCAAAAAGCTGCATTACCGGTCCCTTGGGTCTCCTCTCAGCACGACGAGCGAGGTCCCTCGAATCCAGCGACACCGTCCAAGTGACCCCCACAGTCCAGTGACTCTTCAGCCCAAGTTTGGTGGAGGTAAGTCCTTGCCTCACCTCGCTGGGCTGCATTGCTGGGAACCGCGACTTTGCAAGCTACTCCGGCCCCTGTGCACTTCCGGCGGAAATCCTTCGTGCACAGCCAAGCCTGGGTCCACGGCACTCTAACCTGCATTGCACGACTTTCTAAGTTGGTCTCCGGCGACGTGGGACTCCTTTGTGCAACTTCGGCGAGCACCGTTTCACGCATCCTCGTAGTGCCTGTTTCTGGCACTTCTCCGGGAGCTACCTGCTTCAGTCAGGGCTCTTTGTCTTGCTCGACGTCCCCTCTCTCTGCAGGTCCAATTTGCGACCTCCTGGTCCCTCCTGGGCCCCAGCAGCGTCCAAAAACGCCAAACGCACGATTTGCGTGTAGCAAGGCTTGTTGGCGTCCATCCGGCGGGAAAACACTTCTGCACGACTCTCCAAAGCGTGGGGGATCCATCCTCCAAAGGGGAAGTCTCTAGCCCTTGTCGTTCCTGCAGTATTCACAGTTCTTCAGCCTAGTAAGAGCTTCTTTGCACCAACCGCTGGCATTTCTTGGGCATCTGCCCATCTCCGAGCTGCTTGTGACTTTTGGACTTGGTCCCCTTGTTCCACAGGTACCCTCAGACAGGAATCCATCGTTGTTGCATTGCTGATTTGTGTTTTCCTTGCATTCTCCCTCTAACACGACTATTTTGTCCTTAGGGGAACTTTGGTGCACTTTGCACTCACTTTTCAGGGTCTTGGGGAGGGTTATTTTTCTAACTCTCACTATTTTCTAATAGTCCCAGCGACCCTCTACAAGGTCACATAGGTTTGGGGTCCATTCGTGGTTCGCATTCCACTTTTGGAGTATATGGTTTGTGTTGCCCCTATCCCTATGTTTCCCCATTGCATCCTATTGTAACTATACATTGTTTGCACTGTTTTCTAAGACTATACTGCATATTTTTGCTATTGTGTATATATATCTTGTGTATATTTCCTATCCTCTCACTGAGGGTACACTCTAAGATACTTTGGCATATTGTCATAAAAATAAAGTACCTTTATTTTTAGTATAACTGTGTATTGTGTTTTCTTATGATATTGTGCATATGACACTAAGTGGTACTGTAGTAGCTTCACACGTCTCCTAGTTCAGCCTAAGCTGCTCTGCTAAGCTACCATTATCTATCAGCCTAAGCTGCTAGACACCCTATACACTAATAAGGGATAACTGGGCCTGGTGCAAGGTGCAAGTACCCCTTGGTACTCACTACAAGCCAGTCCAGCCTCCTACATTGGTTGTGCAGCGGTGGGATAAGTGCTTTGAGACTACTTACCACTCTTGTCATTGTACTTTTCATAAGAGAAAAATATACAAAACAAGGTCAGTGTATATACACATAGCCAAAAAGTTTTGCATTTCCTCTTTTCACTCTTTTCTAAGTGCTGAAAAGTACTTCTAAACTTTCAAAAAGTTCTTAAAAGTTTAAAAAGTTTTTTTCTGTCTTTCCAAAAAGTTCTGAAAACTTTTTTCTCTTTGTCTATCACTTTAACTCTCTCTAAAAATGTCTGGCACAGGCCAAAAAGTTGAACTGTCCAAACTTGCATATGATCACCTTAGCTGGAAAGGAGCAAGGAGTCTCTGCATAGAGAGAGGTTTGAGTGTAGGGAAGAATCCTTCCTTAGAACTGTTAATTAATATGCTTAGAGTACAGGATAAGGCCATAAGTGCCCAATCTGTAGAAAAAGTAGCTAATGGTTCTCAATCTGATCCAGGGACTCCCCCAGGAAAAGGTTCAGGAAAGAAACTTCTCAGCCTGCCCATTACTAGACAGTCTAGCATAGTTGGTACAGAGGTTGAATCACATCATACTGATGATGTGCTCTCACATTATGCTGGTAGCCAAGCTGTTAGGGTGCCCTTGGTAAGGGACAGGTCTCCTTCTGTTCATTCCCATCATACCTCTGTATCTAGAAATGTCCCTCCCACCCACCCTGATGACAGATTGTTAGAAAGGGAGCTCAATAGATTGAGAGTGGAACAAACCAGACTGAAGCTCAAGAAGCAACAGCTGGATTTGGATAGACAGTCTTTAGAATTAGAGAAGGAAAGACAGAAGTTGGGTTTAGATACCCATGGTGGCAGCAGCAGTATTCCCCATAGTCATCCTGCAAAAGAGCATGATTCCAGGAATCTGCACAAGATGGTTCCCCCTTACAAGGAGGGGGATGACATTAACAAGTGGTTTGCTGCACTTGAGAGGGCCTGTGCTGTACAGGATGTCCCTCAAAGGCAGTGGGCTGCTATCCTATGGCTATCATTCACTGGAAAAGGTAGGGATAGGCTCCTTACTGTAAAAGAAAATGATGCTAATAATTTCCAAGTTCTTAAGAATGCACTCCTGGATGGTTATGGCTTAACCACTGAACAGTACAGGATAAAGTTCAGAGAGACCAAAAAGGAGTCTTCACAAGACTGGGTTGATTTCATTGACCAGGCAGTGAAGGCCTTGGAGGGGTGGTTACATGGCAGTAAAGTTACTGATTATGAAAGCCTGTATAACACAATCCTGAGAGAGCATATACTTAATAATTGTGTGTCTGATTTGTTGCACCAGTACCTGGTAGACTCTGATCTGACCTCTCCCCAAGAATTGGGAAAGAAGGCAGACAAATGGGTCAGAACAAGGGTGAACAGAAAAGTTCATACAGGGGGTGACAAAGATGGCAATAAGAAGAAAGATGGTGAAACATCTCAAGATAAGCATGGGGATAAGGGTAAAACCAAAGATCCCACTTCAAATCTTAAACACTCTTCAGAGGGTGGGGATAAAACAAATTCTTCCTCTTCTTCCCAACCTGCACACATTAAAAAGCCTTGGTGCTTTGTGTGTAAAAACAGAGGCCATAGGCCAGGGGATAAGTCCTGTCCAGGTAAACCCCCTGAGCCTACCACCACTAATACATCAAGCTCTAGTGCCCCTAGCAGTAGTGGTACTAGTGGTGGGACTGCTGGCAACAGTCAAGCAAAGGGTGTAGTTGGGTTCACTTATGGGTCCATAGTGGAAACTGATGTAATCAGTCCCAAGACAGTTTCTGTCACACCTAGTGGCATTGGCCTTGCCACACTGGCTGCTTGTCCCCTTACAATGGATAAGTACAGGCAGACAGTTTCAATAAATGGTGTTGAGGCCTTGGCCTACAGGGACACAGGTGCCAGTTTCACTTTGGTGACTGAAAACCTAGTGCCTCCTGAACAACACATCATTGGACAACAGTATAAGATTATTGATGTCCATAACTCCACTAAGTTTCTTCCCTTAGCTATAATTCAGTTTAGTTGGGGTGGAGTTACTGGCCCTAAGCAGGTGGTGGTATCACCTAGCTTACCTGTAGACTGTCTCTTAGGTAATGACCTAGAGGCCTCAGGTTGGGCTGATGTAGAGTTTTATGCCCATGCAGCCATGCTGGGCATCCCTGAGGAATTGTTCCCTCTCATTTCAAGTGAAATGAAAAAGCAAAGGAGAGAAGGCCTGAAAACTCAGGATCCCTCTCCATCAACAGGTAAAAAGGGTATCACAGTATCCCCTAACCACCCTACCATTCAGGATACTATTCCTGTGGTGGGAGAAACCTCTCCTAGGGTGGCACCTGTTCCAAGGGAATCATCAGCTGGCAAAGCTGGACTCCCTGAGGTAGAAGTACCTCTCTGTGGGATAACTAACATTGGTGAGAAAAAGAGCACCATTTTAGTTAACATGGAGCATCCCTCCAACCCTCCCAGAAAAACTTTAGTGCAGAAACTCTGCACTGCCTCACAACACTTAGGACAGCATCCCTGCCCTAGTGTGGAGCTGATAGGACAGCATCCCTGCCCGGCTCCAACTCAAGAGAAACAGCATCCCTGTTCTCTCTTCCAGCCAGATGGACAAAGTTTTTGCCCAGCTATGGCTTTTCTGAGACAGCATCCCTGTCTGGCATTTCCATCACTACAAATAGGTTCAGTGGACAATTCCCACTGCTCTAAACTAAAACTTACTGATAGAAACTCTGAAAATACATCTTCACATTGTTGCTTAGCTAAAAAACTTCAAACAGGGTGGTTTACATCCCCACAGGGAAGTAACCATATAGTGGATGATAAAGGGAGTAACCAGTCTATTGCAGAGCTACTCTCTACTTATCACCACTTAGACAATAAAGTCTCAACTGGCCAAGGTTAGCCTTATTGTCCTTCGTTTGGGGGGGGGTTGTGTGAGAAGGTAGCCTCTTTCTAGCCTTGTTACCCCCACTTTTGGCCTGTTTGTGAGTGTATGTCAGGGTGTTTGTCACTGTTTTCACTGTCTCACTGGGATCCTGATAGCCAGGCCTCAGTGCTCATAGTGAAAACACTATGTTTTCAGTATGGTTGTTATGTGTCACTGGGATCCTGCTGGTCAGGACCCCAGTGCTCATAGGTTTGTGGCCTATATGTATGTGTCACTGGGACCCTGTCACACAGGGCCCCAGTGCTCATAGGTGTGCATGTATATGTTCCCTGTGTGGTGCCTAACTGTCTCACTGAGGCTCTGCTAACCAGAACCTCAGTGGTTATGCTCTCTCATTACTTTCAAATTGTCACTAACAGGCTAATTTTACCAATTTACATTGGCTTACTGGAACACCCTTATAATTCCCTAGTATATGGTACTGAGGTACCCAGGGTATTGGGGTTCCAGGAGATCCCTATGGGCTGCAGCATTTCTTTTGCCACCCATAGGGAGCTCTGACAATTCTTACACAGGCCTGCCACTGCAGCCTGAGTGAAATAACGTCCACGTTATTTCACAGCCATTTTACACTGCACTTAAGTAACTTATAAGTCACCTATATGTCTAACCTTTACCTGGTAAAGGTTAGGTGCAAAGTTACTTAGTGTGAGGGCACCCTGGCACTAGCCAAGGTGCCCCCACATTGTTCAGAGCCAATTCACTGAACTTTGTGAGTGCGGGGACACCATTACACGCGTGCACTACATATAGGTCACTACCTATATGTAGCTTCACCATGGTAACTCCGAATATGGCCATGTAACATGTCTATGATCATGGAATTGCCCCCTCTATGCCATCCTGGCATTGTTGGTACAATTCCATGATCCCAGTGGTCTGTAGCACAGACCCTGGTACTGCCAGACTGCCCTTCCTGGGGTTTCTCTGCAGCTGCTGCTGCTGCCAACCCCTCAGACAGGCAGCTGCCCTCCTGGGGTCCAGCCAGGCCTGGCCCAGGATGGCAGAACAAAGAACTTCCTCTGAGAGAGGGTGTGACACCCTCTCCCTTTGGAAAATGGTGTGAAGGCAGGGGAGGAGTAGCCTCCCCCAGCCTCTGGAAATGCTTTGTTGGGCACAGATGTGCCCAATTCTGCATAAGCCAGTCTACACCGGTTCAGGGACCCCTTAGCCCCTGCTCTGGCGCGAAACTGGACAAAGGAAAGGGGAGTGACCACTCCCCTGACCTGCACCTCCCCTGGGAGGTGTCCAGAGCTCCTCCAGTGTGCTCCAGACCTCTGCCATCTTGGAAACAGAGGTGCTGCTGGCACACTGGACTGCTCTGAGTGGCCAGTGCCACCAGGTGACGTCAGAGACTCCTGCTGATAGGCTCCTTCAGGTGTTAGTAGCCTTTCCTCTCTCCTAGGTAGCCAAACCCTCTTTTCTGGCTATTTAGGGTCTCTGTCTCTGGGGAAACTTTAGATAACGAATGCATGAGCTCAGCCGAGTTCCTCTGCATCTCCCTCTTCACCTTCTGATAAGGAATCGACCGCTGACCGCGCTGGAAGCCTGCAAACCTGCAACATAGTAGCAAAGACGACTACTGCAACTCTGTAACGCTGATCCTGCCGCCTTCTCGACTGTTTTCCTGCTTGTGCATGCTGTGGGGGTAGCCTGCCTCCTCTCTGCACCAGAAGCTCCGAAGAAATCTCCCGTGGGTCGACGGAATCTTCCCCCTGCAACCGCAGGCACCAAAAAGCTGCATTACCGGTCCCTTGGGTCTCCTCTCAGCACGACGAGCGAGGTCCCTCGAATCCAGCGACACCGTCCAAGTGACCCCCACAGTCCAGTGACTCTTCAGCCCAAGTTTGGTGGAGGTAAGTCCTTGCCTCACCTCGCTGGGCTGCATTGCTGGGAACCGCGACTTTGCAAGCTACTCCGGCCCCTGTGCACTTCCGGCGGAAATCCTTCGTGCACAGCCAAGCCTGGGTCCACGGCACTCTAACCTGCATTGCACGACTTTCTAAGTTGGTCTCCGGCGACGTGGGACTCCTTTGTGCAACTTCGGCGAGCACCGTTTCACGCATCCTCGTAGTGCCTGTTTCTGGCACTTCTCCGGGAGCTACCTGCTTCAGTCAGGGCTCTTTGTCTTGCTCGACGTCCCCTCTCTCTGCAGGTCCAATTTGCGACCTCCTGGTCCCTCCTGGGCCCCAGCAGCGTCCAAAAACGCCAAACGCACGATTTGCGTGTAGCAAGGCTTGTTGGCGTCCATCCGGCGGGAAAACACTTCTGCACGACTCTCCAAAGCGTGGGGGATCCATCCTCCAAAGGGGAAGTCTCTAGCCCTTGTCGTTCCTGCAGTATTCACAGTTCTTCAGCCTAGTAAGAGCTTCTTTGCACCAACCGCTGGCATTTCTTGGGCATCTGCCCATCTCCGAGCTGCTTGTGACTTTTGGACTTGGTCCCCTTGTTCCACAGGTACCCTCAGACAGGAATCCATCGTTGTTGCATTGCTGATTTGTGTTTTCCTTGCATTCTCCCTCTAACACGACTATTTTGTCCTTAGGGGAACTTTGGTGCACTTTGCACTCACTTTTCAGGGTCTTGGGGAGGGTTATTTTTCTAACTCTCACTATTTTCTAATAGTCCCAGCGACCCTCTACAAGGTCACATAGGTTTGGGGTCCATTCGTGGTTCGCATTCCACTTTTGGAGTATATGGTTTGTGTTGCCCCTATCCCTATGTTTCCCCATTGCATCCTATTGTAACTATACATTGTTTGCACTGTTTTCTAAGACTATACTGCATATTTTTGCTATTGTGTATATATATCTTGTGTATATTTCCTATCCTCTCACTGAGGGTACACTCTAAGATACTTTGGCATATTGTCATAAAAATAAAGTACCTTTATTTTTAGTATAACTGTGTATTGTGTTTTCTTATGATATTGTGCATATGACACTAAGTGGTACTGTAGTAGCTTCACACGTCTCCTAGTTCAGCCTAAGCTGCTCTGCTAAGCTACCATTATCTATCAGCCTAAGCTGCTAGACACCCTATACACTAATAAGGGATAACTGGGCCTGGTGCAAGGTGCAAGTACCCCTTGGTACTCACTACAAGCCAGTCCAGCCTCCTACATTGGTTGTGCAGCGGTGGGATAAGTGCTTTGAGACTACTTACCACTCTTGTCATTGTACTTTTCATAAGAGAAAAATATACAAAACAAGGTCAGTGTATATACACATAGCCAAAAAGTTTTGCATTTCCTCTTTTCACTCTTTTCTAAGTGCTGAAAAGTACTTCTAAACTTTCAAAAAGTTCTTAAAAGTTTAAAAAGTTTTTTTCTGTCTTTCCAAAAAGTTCTGAAAACTTTTTTCTCTTTGTCTATCACTTTAACTCTCTCTAAAAATGTCTGGCACAGGCCAAAAAGTTGAACTGTCCAAACTTGCATATGATCACCTTAGCTGGAAAGGAGCAAGGAGTCTCTGCATAGAGAGAGGTTTGAGTGTAGGGAAGAATCCTTCCTTAGAACTGTTAATTAATATGCTTAGAGTACAGGATAAGGCCATAAGTGCCCAATCTGTAGAAAAAGTAGCTAATGGTTCTCAATCTGATCCAGGGACTCCCCCAGGAAAAGGTTCAGGAAAGAAACTTCTCAGCCTGCCCATTACTAGACAGTCTAGCATAGTTGGTACAGAGGTTGAATCACATCATACTGATGATGTGCTCTCACATTATGCTGGTAGCCAAGCTGTTAGGGTGCCCTTGGTAAGGGACAGGTCTCCTTCTGTTCATTCCCATCATACCTCTGTATCTAGAAATGTCCCTCCCACCCACCCTGATGACAGATTGTTAGAAAGGGAGCTCAATAGATTGAGAGTGGAACAAACCAGACTGAAGCTCAAGAAGCAACAGCTGGATTTGGATAGACAGTCTTTAGAATTAGAGAAGGAAAGACAGAAGTTGGGTTTAGATACCCATGGTGGCAGCAGCAGTATTCCCCATAGTCATCCTGCAAAAGAGCATGATTCCAGGAATCTGCACAAGATGGTTCCCCCTTACAAGGAGGGGGATGACATTAACAAGTGGTTTGCTGCACTTGAGAGGGCCTGTGCTGTACAGGATGTCCCTCAAAGGCAGTGGGCTGCTATCCTATGGCTATCATTCACTGGAAAAGGTAGGGATAGGCTCCTTACTGTAAAAGAAAATGATGCTAATAATTTCCAAGTTCTTAAGAATGCACTCCTGGATGGTTATGGCTTAACCACTGAACAGTACAGGATAAAGTTCAGAGAGACCAAAAAGGAGTCTTCACAAGACTGGGTTGATTTCATTGACCAGGCAGTGAAGGCCTTGGAGGGGTGGTTACATGGCAGTAAAGTTACTGATTATGAAAGCCTGTATAACACAATCCTGAGAGAGCATATACTTAATAATTGTGTGTCTGATTTGTTGCACCAGTACCTGGTAGACTCTGATCTGACCTCTCCCCAAGAATTGGGAAAGAAGGCAGACAAATGGGTCAGAACAAGGGTGAACAGAAAAGTTCATACAGGGGGTGACAAAGATGGCAATAAGAAGAAAGATGGTGAAACATCTCAAGATAAGCATGGGGATAAGGGTAAAACCAAAGATCCCACTTCAAATCTTAAACACTCTTCAGAGGGTGGGGATAAAACAAATTCTTCCTCTTCTTCCCAACCTGCACACATTAAAAAGCCTTGGTGCTTTGTGTGTAAAAACAGAGGCCATAGGCCAGGGGATAAGTCCTGTCCAGGTAAACCCCCTGAGCCTACCACCACTAATACATCAAGCTCTAGTGCCCCTAGCAGTAGTGGTACTAGTGGTGGGACTGCTGGCAACAGTCAAGCAAAGGGTGTAGTTGGGTTCACTTATGGGTCCATAGTGGAAACTGATGTAATCAGTCCCAAGACAGTTTCTGTCACACCTAGTGGCATTGGCCTTGCCACACTGGCTGCTTGTCCCCTTACAATGGATAAGTACAGGCAGACAGTTTCAATAAATGGTGTTGAGGCCTTGGCCTACAGGGACACAGGTGCCAGTTTCACTTTGGTGACTGAAAACCTAGTGCCTCCTGAACAACACATCATTGGACAACAGTATAAGATTATTGATGTCCATAACTCCACTAAGTTTCTTCCCTTAGCTATAATTCAGTTTAGTTGGGGTGGAGTTACTGGCCCTAAGCAGGTGGTGGTATCACCTAGCTTACCTGTAGACTGTCTCTTAGGTAATGACCTAGAGGCCTCAGGTTGGGCTGATGTAGAGTTTTATGCCCATGCAGCCATGCTGGGCATCCCTGAGGAATTGTTCCCTCTCATTTCAAGTGAAATGAAAAAGCAAAGGAGAGAAGGCCTGAAAACTCAGGATCCCTCTCCATCAACAGGTAAAAAGGGTATCACAGTATCCCCTAACCACCCTACCATTCAGGATACTATTCCTGTGGTGGGAGAAACCTCTCCTAGGGTGGCACCTGTTCCAAGGGAATCATCAGCTGGCAAAGCTGGACTCCCTGAGGTAGAAGTACCTCTCTGTGGGATAACTAACATTGGTGAGAAAAAGAGCACCATTTTAGTTAACATGGAGCATCCCTCCAACCCTCCCAGAAAAACTTTAGTGCAGAAACTCTGCACTGCCTCACAACACTTAGGACAGCATCCCTGCCCTAGTGTGGAGCTGATAGGACAGCATCCCTGCCCGGCTCCAACTCAAGAGAAACAGCATCCCTGTTCTCTCTTCCAGCCAGATGGACAAAGTTTTTGCCCAGCTATGGCTTTTCTGAGACAGCATCCCTGTCTGGCATTTCCATCACTACAAATAGGTTCAGTGGACAATTCCCACTGCTCTAAACTAAAACTTACTGATAGAAACTCTGAAAATACATCTTCACATTGTTGCTTAGCTAAAAAACTTCAAACAGGGTGGTTTACATCCCCACAGGGAAGTAACCATATAGTGGATGATAAAGGGAGTAACCAGTCTATTGCAGAGCTACTCTCTACTTATCACCACTTAGACAATAAAGTCTCAACTGGCCAAGGTTAGCCTTATTGTCCTTCGTTTGGGGGGGGGTTGTGTGAGAAGGTAGCCTCTTTCTAGCCTTGTTACCCCCACTTTTGGCCTGTTTGTGAGTGTATGTCAGGGTGTTTGTCACTGTTTTCACTGTCTCACTGGGATCCTGATAGCCAGGCCTCAGTGCTCATAGTGAAAACACTATGTTTTCAGTATGGTTGTTATGTGTCACTGGGATCCTGCTGGTCAGGACCCCAGTGCTCATAGGTTTGTGGCCTATATGTATGTGTCACTGGGACCCTGTCACACAGGGCCCCAGTGCTCATAGGTGTGCATGTATATGTTCCCTGTGTGGTGCCTAACTGTCTCACTGAGGCTCTGCTAACCAGAACCTCAGTGGTTATGCTCTCTCATTACTTTCAAATTGTCACTAACAGGCTAATTTTACCAATTTACATTGGCTTACTGGAACACCCTTATAATTCCCTAGTATATGGTACTGAGGTACCCAGGGTATTGGGGTTCCAGGAGATCCCTATGGGCTGCAGCATTTCTTTTGCCACCCATAGGGAGCTCTGACAATTCTTACACAGGCCTGCCACTGCAGCCTGAGTGAAATAACGTCCACGTTATTTCACAGCCATTTTACACTGCACTTAAGTAACTTATAAGTCACCTATATGTCTAACCTTTACCTGGTAAAGGTTAGGTGCAAAGTTACTTAGTGTGAGGGCACCCTGGCACTAGCCAAGGTGCCCCCACATTGTTCAGAGCCAATTCACTGAACTTTGTGAGTGCGGGGACACCATTACACGCGTGCACTACATATAGGTCACTACCTATATGTAGCTTCACCATGGTAACTCCGAATATGGCCATGTAACATGTCTATGATCATGGAATTGCCCCCTCTATGCCATCCTGGCATTGTTGGTACAATTCCATGATCCCAGTGGTCTGTAGCACAGACCCTGGTACTGCCAGACTGCCCTTCCTGGGGTTTCTCTGCAGCTGCTGCTGCTGCCAACCCCTCAGACAGGCAGCTGCCCTCCTGGGGTCCAGCCAGGCCTGGCCCAGGATGGCAGAACAAAGAACTTCCTCTGAGAGAGGGTGTGACACCCTCTCCCTTTGGAAAATGGTGTGAAGGCAGGGGAGGAGTAGCCTCCCCCAGCCTCTGGAAATGCTTTGTTGGGCACAGATGTGCCCAATTCTGCATAAGCCAGTCTACACCGGTTCAGGGACCCCTTAGCCCCTGCTCTGGCGCGAAACTGGACAAAGGAAAGGGGAGTGACCACTCCCCTGACCTGCACCTCCCCTGGGAGGTGTCCAGAGCTCCTCCAGTGTGCTCCAGACCTCTGCCATCTTGGAAACAGAGGTGCTGCTGGCACACTGGACTGCTCTGAGTGGCCAGTGCCACCAGGTGACGTCAGAGACTCCTGCTGATAGGCTCCTTCAGGTGTTAGTAGCCTTTCCTCTCTCCTAGGTAGCCAAACCCTCTTTTCTGGCTATTTAGGGTCTCTGTCTCTGGGGAAACTTTAGATAACGAATGCATGAGCTCAGCCGAGTTCCTCTGCATCTCCCTCTTCACCTTCTGATAAGGAATCGACCGCTGACCGCGCTGGAAGCCTGCAAACCTGCAACATAGTAGCAAAGACGACTACTGCAACTCTGTAACGCTGATCCTGCCGCCTTCTCGACTGTTTTCCTGCTTGTGCATGCTGTGGGGGTAGCCTGCCTCCTCTCTGCACCAGAAGCTCCGAAGAAATCTCCCGTGGGTCGACGGAATCTTCCCCCTGCAACCGCAGGCACCAAAAAGCTGCATTACCGGTCCCTTGGGTCTCCTCTCAGCACGACGAGCGAGGTCCCTCGAATCCAGCGACACCGTCCAAGTGACCCCCACAGTCCAGTGACTCTTCAGCCCAAGTTTGGTGGAGGTAAGTCCTTGCCTCACCTCGCTGGGCTGCATTGCTGGGAACCGCGACTTTGCAAGCTACTCCGGCCCCTGTGCACTTCCGGCGGAAATCCTTCGTGCACAGCCAAGCCTGGGTCCACGGCACTCTAACCTGCATTGCACGACTTTCTAAGTTGGTCTCCGGCGACGTGGGACTCCTTTGTGCAACTTCGGCGAGCACCGTTTCACGCATCCTCGTAGTGCCTGTTTCTGGCACTTCTCCGGGTGCTACCTGCTTCAGTGAGGGCTCTTTGTCTTGCTCGACGTCCCCTCTCTCTGCAGGTCCAATTTGCGACCTCCTGGTCCCTCCTGGGCCCCAGCAGCGTCCAAAAACGCCAAACGCACGATTTGCGTGTAGCAAGGCTTGTTGGCGTCCATCCGGCGGGAAAACACTTCTGCACGACTCTCCAAGGCGTGGGGGATCCATCCTCCAAAGGGGAAGTCTCTAGCCCTTGTCGTTCCTGCAGTATTCACAGTTCTTCAGCCTAGTAAGAGCTTCTTTGCACCAACCGCTGGCATTTCCTGGGCATCTGCCCATCTCCGAGCTGCTTGTGACTTTTGGACTTGGTCCCCTTGTTCCACAGGTACCCTCAGACAGGAATCCATTGTTGTTGCATTGCTGATTTGTGTTTTCCTTGCATTCTCCCTCTAACACGACTATTTTGTCCTTAGGGGAACTTTGGTGCACTTTGCACTCACTTTTCAGGGTCTTGGGGAGGGTTATTTTTCTAACTCTCACTATTTTCTAATAGTCCCAGCGACCCTCTACAAGGTCACATAGGTTTGGGGTCCATTCGTGGTTCGCATTCCACTTTTGGAGTATATGGTTTGTGTTGCCCCTATCCCTATGTTTCCCCATTGCATCCTATTGTAACTATACATTGTTTGCACTGTTTTCTAAGACTATACTGCATATTTTTGCTATTGTGTATATATATCTTGTGTATATTTCCTATCCTCTCACTGAGGGTACACTCTAAGATACTTTGGCATATTGTCATAAAAATAAAGTACCTTTATTTTTAGTATAACTGTGTATTGTGTTTTCTTATGATATTGTGCATATGACACTAAGTGGTACTGTAGTAGCTTCACACGTCTCCTAGTTCAGCCTAAGCTGCTCTGCTAAGCTACCATTATCTATCAGCCTAAGCTGCTAGACACCCTATACACTAATAAGGGATAACTGGGCCTGGTGCAAGGTGCAAGTACCCCTTGGTACTCACTACAAGCCAGTCCAGCCTCCTACAATAGTTCCCCCTTATAAGGAGGGGGATGACATTAACAAGTGGTTTGCTGCACTTGAGAGGGCCTGTGTTGTACAGGATGTCCCTCAAAGGCAGTGGGCTGCTATCCTATGGCTATCATTTAGTGGAAAAGGTAGGGATAGGCTCCTTACTGTGAAAATAAATGATGCTAATAATTTCCAAGTTCTTAAGAATGCACTCCTGGATGGTTATGGCTTAACCACTGAACAGTACAGGATAAAGTTCAGAGAGACCAAAAAGGAGTCTTCACAAGACTGGGTTGATTTCATTGACCATTCAGTGAAGGCCTTGGAGGGGTGGTTACATGGCAGTAAAGTTACTGATTATGACAGCCTGTATAACTTAATCCTGAGAGAGCATATTCTTAATAATTGTGTGTCTGATTTGTTGCACCAGTACTTGGTGGACTCTGATCTGACCTCTCCCCAAGAATTGGGAAAGAAGGCAGACAAATGGGTCAGAACAAGAGTGAACAGAAAAGTTCATACAGGGGGTGACAAAGATGGCAACAAAAAGAAGGATGGTAAGT
Source organism: Pleurodeles waltl (assembly GCF_031143425.1). Lineage (NCBI taxonomy): Eukaryota > Metazoa > Chordata > Amphibia > Caudata > Salamandridae > Pleurodeles > Pleurodeles waltl. Next base: position 476,721,483 of record NC_090449.1, on the reverse strand, counting down.
CTTCAGACAAGGGTGGGGACAAATCTAAAAATGAGTCTTCATCAGGCCCACAAAAACACTCTGGTGGGGGTGGTGGGTCCAAATCCTCCTTTAATCAGAACAAGGAAAAGAAACCATGGTGCTATTTATGTAAAATAAAATGCCATTGGACAACAGATCCCAGTTGTCCAAAGAAAGGCACCACTGCTCCTACCACTACAACCCCTACTGCTACACCTAGTGTCCCTACTAATAGCAGTGGTGGTGGGAGCAAACCTACTAATAGCCAATCCAAGAAAGTAGCTGGGCTCACTTTTGGTAATTTAGTTGGGGTTGGTCTGATTAGGGAGACCACAGAGGCTACTTTAGTCTCTGAAGGGGCTATTGATTTAGCCACTTTGGTTGCTTGCCCCCATAACTTGGAGAAGTACAAGCAACTAACCCTAATAAATGGTGTTGAGGTCCAGGCCTACAGGGACACAGGTGCCAGTGTCACAATGGTGATTGAGAAACTGGTGCACCCTGAACAACACATACTTGGACACCAGTACCAAGTAACCGATGCTCACAACATAACACAAAGCCACCCCATGGCTGTTGTAAATCTCAACTGGGGGGGGGGTAACTGGTCCAAAGAAAGTTGTGGTAGCTTCAGATTTACCTGTAGACTGTCTATTAGGGAATGATTTGGAGACATCAGCTTGGTCAGATGTGGAGTTGGAGGCCCATGCAGCAATGCTGGGCATTCCAGGGCATATTTTTGCTTTGACAAGGGCTCAGGCCATAAAGCAAAAAGGACAGGGAAGCTTGGATCCTGGAACAATGGACCAAGTGCTCCCTAAAGCTAGGGCTAGTAGAAGCAAACCACTTCCTACTATCCCTCCCTCTACAGTGGATTCAACTTCTGAGGAAGAAGAATTCCCTCCCTGTGCAGAACCTACACCAGAGGAGCTGGAAGCAGACACTGCTGAGCTTTTGGGTGAAGGGGGGCCTGCCAGAGAGGAGCTGAGTGTGGCACAGCAAACCTGTCCCACATTAGAGGGTCTCAGACAGCAAGCTGTCAAACAGGCTAATGGGGATGTCAGTGACTCTCACAGAGTTTACTGGGAGGACAACCTCTTGTACACTGAGCATAGGGATCCTAAACCTGGAACTGCCAGGAGATTAGTGATTCCTCAGGAGTACAGAAAGTTCCTCCTAACACTGGCACATGACATTCCCTTAGCTGGGCACCTAGGACAAATGAAAACTTGGGACAGGCTTGTTCCCCTGTTTCATTGGCCTAGGATGTCTGAGGACACAAAGGAATTTTGTAAGTCCTGTGAAACCTGTCAAGCGGGGGCAAGACAGGTGGCACCCCAAAGGCACCCCTTATCCCACTGCCTGTGGTTGGGGTTCCCTTTGAGAGGGTAGGGGTTGACATAGTTGGCCCCCTTGACCCTCCTACTGCTTCAGGCAATAGGTTTATCTTAGTGGTAGTGGACCATGCCACAAGATATCCTGAAGCTATTCCTTTAAGGACCACTACAGCACCTGCAGTGGCAAAGGCCCTCCTGGGAATATTTTCCAGGGTGGACTTCCCAAAGGAAGTAGTATCAGACAGAGGAAGCAATTTCATGTCTGCATACTTAAAGGCCATGTGGAAGGAGTGTGGTGTAACGTACAAGTTCACAACACCCTATCATCCACAAACAAATGGACTGGTGGAGAGATTTAATAAAACTCTCAAAGGCATGATTATGGGTCTCCCTGAAAAACTCCGCAGGAGATGGGATATCCTTCTACCATGCCTCCTTTTTGCCTACAGGAAGGTACCCCAGAAAGGAGTGGGCTTCAGCCCCTTTGAACTTCTTTTTGGACACCCTGTTAGGGGTCCACTCACGATTGTAAAGGAGGGTTGGGAACAACCTTTAAAAGCTCCTAAGCAGGATATTGTGGATTATGTACTTGGCCTCAGATCAAGGATGGCTGAGTACATGAAAAAGGCCAGTAAAAACCTTCAGGCCAGCCAAGAGCTCCAGAAGCAATGGCATGATCAGAAGGCTGTTTTGGTTCAGTACCAACCAGGGCAGAAAGTGTGGGTCTTAGAGCCTGTGGCCCCAAGAGCACTCCAAGATAAATGGAGTGGACCCCACACAATTGTTGAAAAGAAGGGTGAAGTCACCTACTTGGTTGACTTAGGCACTGCCAGGAGTCCCCTTAGGGTGCTCCATGTCAACCGCCTGAAACCCTACTATGACAGGGCTGATCTCACCCTGCTCATGGCAACTGATGAGGGACAGGAAGAAGACAGTGATCCTCTACCTGATCTCTTCTCTTCCACAGAACAAGATGCTCTTGTGGAAGGTGTAGTTTTGGCTGATTGTCTTACTGCTGAGCAGAAAGATAATTGCATAAATCTCCTAGATCAATTCTCTGAACTCTTCTCTACTGTGCCAGGTACCACTTCTTGGTGTGAGCACACTATAGATACTGGAGACAGTTTACCTGTCAAAAGTAAGATCTATAGGCAGCCTGACCATGTCAGGGACTGCATAAAGCAAGAAGTTCAGAAAATGTTGGAACTAGGAGTGGTTGAGCACTCTGACAGTCCATGGGCTTCTCCTGTGGTACTGGTACCAAAACCCAATTCTAAAGATGGAAAGAAGGAAATGCGGTTTTGTGTAGACTATAGAGGTCTCAACTTGGTAACCAAAACTGATGCTCACCCTATACCCAGGGCAGATGAGCTCATAGATACACTGGCATCTGCCAAGTATCTAAGCACTTTTGATTTGACTGCAGGGTATTGGCAGATCAAATTATCAGAAGATGCTAAACCTAAGACTGCATTTTCTACCATTGGAGGACATTACCAGTTTACTGTAATGCCTTTTGGTTTGAAAAATGCACCTGCCACTTTTCAGAGGTTGGTGAACACAGTCCTGCAAGGGCTGGAAGCTTTCAGTGCAGCATATTTGGACGATATAGCTGTCTTTAGCTCCAGATGGGATGATCACCTGGTCCACCTATGGAAAGTTTTGGAGGCCCTGCAAAAGGCAGGCCTCACTATCAAGGCTTCAAAGTGCCAGATAGGGCAGGGTAAGGTGGTTTATCTGGGACACCTTGTTGGTGGGGAACAGATTGCACCACTACAGGGGAAAATCCAAACAATTATTGATTGGGTTCCCCCTACCACTCAGACTCAGGTGAGAGCCTTCCTAGGCCTCACTGGGTATTACAGGAGGTTCATTAAGAACTATGGCTCCATTGCAGCCCCTCTTAATGACCTCACATCCAAGAAAATGCCTAAAAAGGTATTATGGAGAGCAAACTGTCAGAAAGCTTTTGAGGAGCTGAAGCAGGCCATGTGCTCTGCACCTGTCCTGAAAAGCCCTTGTTACTCTAAAAAATTCTATGTCCAAACTGATGCATCTGAATTAGGAGTAGGGGCAGTCCTATCACAACTTAATTCTGAGGGCCAGGATCAACCTGTTGCTTTTATTAGTAGGAGGTTGACCCCTAGAGAAAAGCGTTGGTCTGCCATTGAGAGGGAGGCCTTTGCTGTGGTCTGGGCTCTGAAGAAGTTGAGGCCATACCTGTTTGGCACTCACTTCATTGTTCAGACAGACCACAAACCTCTACTTTGGCTAAAACAAATGAAAGGTGAAAATCCTAAATTGTTGAGGTGGTCCATATCCCTACAGGGAATGGACTATACAGTGGAACATAGACCTGGGAGTAGCCACTCCAATGCAGATGGACTCTCCAGATATTTCCACTTAGACAATGAAGACTCATCAGGTCATGGCTAGTCTTATTGTCCTTCGTTTGGGGGGGGGGGGGTTGTGTAGGAAAGTACCATCTTGCCTGGCATGTTACCCCCATTTTTCACTGTATATATGTTGTTTTAGTTGTATGTGTCACTGGGACCCTGGTAACCCAGGGCCCCAGTGCTCATAAGTGTGCCTGAATGTGTTACCTGTGTAGTGACTAACTGTCTCACTGAGGCTCTGCTAATCAGAACCTCAGTGGTTATGCTCTCTCATTTCTTTCCAAATTGTCACTAACAGGCTAGTGACCATTTTTACCAATTTACATTGGCTTACTGGAACACCCTTATAATTCCCTAGTATATGGTACTGAGGTACCCAGGGTATTGGGGTTCCAGGAGATCCCTATGGGCTGCAGCATTTCTTTTGCCACCCATAGGGAGCTCTGACAATTCTTACACAGGCCTGCCACTGCAGCCTGAGTGAAATAACGTCCACGTTATTTCACAGCCATTTTACACTGCACTTAAGTAACTTATAAGTCACCTATATGTCTAACCTTTACCTGGTAAAGGTTAGGTGCAAAGTTACTTAGTGTGTGGGCACCCTGGCACTAGCCAAGGTGCCCCCACATTGTTCAGAGCCAATTCACTGAACTTTGTGAGTGCGGGGACACCATTACACGCATGCACTACATATAGGTCACTACCTATATGTAGCTTCACAATGGTAACTCCGAAAATGGCCATGTAACATGTCTATGATCATGGAATTGCCCCCTCTATGCCATCCTGGCATAGTTGGCACAATCCCATGATCCCAGTGGTCTGTAGCACAGACCCTGGTACTGCCAAACTGCCCTTCCTGGGGTTTCACTGCAGCTGCTGCTGCTGCCAACCCCTCAGACAGGCATCTGCCCTCCTGGGGTCCAGCCAGGCCTGGCCCAGGATGGCAGAACAAAGAACTTCCTCTGAGAGAGGGTGTGACACCCTCTCCCTTTGGAAAATGGTGTGAAGGCAGGGGAGGAGTAGCCTCCCCCAGCCTCTGGAAATGCTTTGTTGGGCACAGAGGTGCCCAATTCTGCATAAGCCAGTCTACACCGGTTCAGGGACCCCTTAGCCCCTGCTCTGGCGCGAAACTGGACAAAGGAAAGGGGAGTGACCACTCCCCTGACCTGCACCTCCCCTGGGAGGTGTCCAGAGCTCCTCCAGTGTGCTCCAGACCTCTGCCATCTTGGAAACAGAGGTGCTGCTGGCACACTGGAATGCTCTGAGTGGCCAGTGCCACCAGGTGACGTCAGAGACTCCTGCTGATAGGCTCCTTCAGGTGTTAGTAGCCTATCCTCTCTCCTAGGTAGCCAAACCCTCTTTTCTGGCTATTTAGGGTCTCTGTCTCTGGGGAAACTTCAGATACCGAATGCAAGAGCTCATCCGAGTTCCTCTGCATCTCCCTCTTCACCTTCTGATAAGGAATCGACTGTTGACCGCGCTGGAAGCCTGCAAACCTGCAACATAGTAGCAAAGACGACTACTGCAACTCTGTAACGCTGATCCTGCCGCCTTCTCGACTGTTTTCCTGCTTGTGCATGCTGTGGGGGTAGTCTGCCTCCTCTCTGCACCAGAAGCTCCGAAGAAATCTCCCGTGGGTCGACGGAATCTTCCCCCTGCAACCGCAGGCACCAAAAAGCTGCATTACCGGTCCCTTGGGTCTCCTCTCAGCACGACGAGCGAGGTCCCTTGAATCCAGCGACTCTGTCCAAGTGACCCCCACAGTCCAGTGACTCTTCAGTCCAAGTTTGGTGGAGGTAAGTCCTTGCCTCACCTCGCTGGGCTGCATTGCTGGGAACCGCGACTTTGCAGCTACTCCGGCCCCTGTGCACTTCCGGCGGAAATCCTTTGTGCACAGCCAAGCCTGGGTCCACGGCACTCTAACCTGCATTGCACGACTTTCTAAGTTGGTCTCCGGCGACGTGGGACTCCTTTGTGCAACTTCGGCGAGCACCGTTTCGCGCATCCTCGTAGTGCCTGTTTCTGGCACTTCTCCGGGTGCTACCTGCTTCAGTGAGGGCTCTTTGTCTTGCTCGACATCCCCTCTCTCTTCAGGTCCAATTTACAACCTCCTGGTCCCTCCTGGGCCCCAGCAGCGTCCAAAAACGCCAAATGCACGATTTGCAACTAGCAAGGCTTGTTGGCGTCCTTTCGGAGGGAAAACACTTCTGCACGACTCTACACGGCAAGTGGGATCTGTCCACCAAAGGGGAAGTCTCTAGCCCTTTTCGTTCCTGCAGAAACCTCAGCTTCTTCTGTCCAGTAGAAGCTTCTTTGCACCCGCAGCTGGCATTTCCTGGGCATCTGCCCATCTCCGACTTGCTTGTGACTTTTGGACTTGGTCCCCTTGTTCCACAGGTACCCTAGATTGGAAATCCACAGTTGTTGCATTGCTGGTTTGTGTCTTTCCTGCATTATTCCTCTAACACGACTTCTTTGTCCTTAGGGGAACTTTAGTGCACTTTGCACTCACTTTTCAGGGTCTTGGGGAGGGTTATTTTTCTAACTCTCACTATTTTCTAATAGTCCCAGCGACCCTCTACAAGGTCACATAGGGTTGGGGTCCATTCGTGGTTCGCATTCCACTTTTGGAGTATATGGTTTGTGTTGCCCCTATCCCTATGTTTCCCCATTGCATCCTATTGTAACTATACATTGTTTGCACTGTTTTCTAAGACTATACTGCATATTTTTGCTATTGTGTATATATATCTTGTGTATATTTCCTATCCTCTCACTGAGGGTACACTCTAAGATACTTTGGCATATTGTCATAAAAATAAAGTACCTTTATTTTTAGTATAACTGTGTATTGTGTTTTCTTATAATATTGTGCATATGACACTAAGTGGTACTGTAGTAGCTTCACACGTCTCCTAGTTCAGCCTAAGCTGCTCTGCTAAGCTACCATTATCTATCAGCCTAAGCTGCTAGACACCCTATACACTAATAAGGGATAACTGGGCCTGGTGCAAGGTGCAAGTACCCCTTGGTACTCACTACAAGCCAGTCCAGCCTCCTACACTCAGATTCATGAGTTTTTGTAAACCTGTTGGAGCGCTGTAGGAAAGTACCATCTTTCTTGGCATTTTACCCACAATTTCTGCCTGTTTGTCAGTGTGTTTTGCCTGTCTCGCTGGGATCCTGCTAGCCAGGACCCCAGTGCTTATAGTTTGTGGCCTAAATGTGTTGTCAGTATACTTGACTGTGTCACTGAAGTTCTGCTAACCAGAACTCCAGTGCTTATGCTCTCTCTCTATTTACCAAATTTGTCACTACAGTTTAGTGACTCCAGATTCCAACTCTGATTGACACACTGGACCCCCATTATAAGTCCCTAGTATATGGCACTTAGGTACCTGGGGCATTGGGGTTCCAGGAGATGCTTATGGGCTGCAGAATTTCTTTTGCCACCCAAAAGGAGCTCATACAAACCTTTCTTCAGGACTGCCACTGTAGCCTGAGTGAAATAGTGCACACACAATTTCACAGCCATTTATCACTGTACTAAGTAACTTATATGTTTAACCTTCATTTACTGAAGGCTAGGTGCAAAGTTACTGTGTATCAGGGCACCCTTGCACTAGCAACGGTGCCCCCACATTGTCCAGGCCCAAATCCCCGGTCTTCGTGAGTATGGGGACACCATTATAAGCGTGCACTACAAATATGTAAATACATATATGTAGCTTCACAATGGTAACTCCGAATATGGCCATGTGAGGTATCTAAGATCATGGAATTGACCCCCCAATCCACATTTGGTATTGGGGGGGCAATCCCATGCACCCTGGGGGCTCCACCATAGACCCCCAGTACTGCCGACTCAGCTCTCTGAGGTTTCCACTGCAGCCCCAGCTGCTGCCACCTCACAGACAGGTTTCTGCCCTCCTGGGGATTGAGCAGCTCAATCCCAGGAAGGCAGAACAACGCATTTCCTTTAGGAGAGGGGTGTTACACCCTCTCCCATTGGAAATAGGTGTTACAGGCATGGGAGGGGAATCCTCCCAGAGCCTTTGGAAATGCTTTGAAGGGCATAAACGGTGCCCTCCTTACCTAATCCAGTCTACACCAGTTCAGGGACCCACAGTCCCTGCTCTGGCGCCAAACTGGACAAAGGAAAGGGGAGTGACCACTCCCCTGTCCATCGCCACCCCACGGGTGGTGCCCAGAGCTCCTCCAGAGTGTCCCTGGTGTTAGCCATCTTGGATTTCAAGGTGTGGGTACCCTCTGGAGGCCTCTGAGTGGCCAGTGCCTGCAGGTAATGTCAGAGACCCCTCCTGATAGGTGCATACCTGGGTAGGTAGCCAATCCCCCTCTCCGTGCTATTTAGCTTCTCTCCTCTGGGTGTTTCCTCAAATTCGGTTTGCAAGATTCCTCCAGGACTCCTCTGCATCCTCTGCTTCAGCTTCTGACCGTTGGATCAACCTCAGACTGCTCCAGGATCTGCTGTAACTGCAACAAAGTATCCAGAACGACTCCTGTGACATGCAACTTCAGCTCCAGTCATCATTTGCAACAGTTTCCAAGGTGTGCACTCTCTGAGGATTGCCTGTCTTCACCTTGCACCAGAAGAACCTAAAGAATCTCCTGTGGAGTGACGGAGTCACTTCCCTGCTTCAGCAGACACCCTTCTGTGACAACAACCAGTACTCTGGGACTCCTCTCCTGACAACTAGTGTGCTCCCTGGAACAGAGGTGGTGGACCGAAGTGACCCAGACTGTTTAAAGGTCCAGCTGTCCAAATTTGGTGGAGGTAAGAGCTTGCCTCCCTGTGCTGCGAAAGCACCCCTGTGCACCACGATTCTTCTGCAGCTCCTTGGGCTTCTGTGCACTTCTTCCAAAAGTTTGTCATGCACAGCACAGCCCAGGTCCCCAGCACGCCTTCCTGTGATGCACAGCTCCCTGAGTTGTTTTCCGGCGGCGTGGGACCCTCCAGTGTCGTGCTGCAATGACCGCACTTTGCATCTTCTTTGTCCCCGTGTTCTGGGACTCCTGTGGGTGCTGCCTGGTCTTCTGAGGGCTCTATGAAGTGCTGAGAGCCTCCTCTGTCTCCTCAGTCTGAGTTGAGACCCCCACGTCCCTCCTGGGTCCAGGCAACTCCCCTTTGACGCAACCCACATACTTGCTTGAACCAAAGCTTGTTGGCGGAATCGAGCGACGCAAACAGCCTGCATCCAACAAATCAACATGGGACATCTCTTGCACCAAGCAGGAACTCGCAGCTATATTCTTTGGTGCATTTCTGTACTTCTCTTCTAACTGGATGATCCACTTTTGCACCTTCTTCCTGGTTGGCAGGGGCTCCTATTCTTCCTGGACTCTTCTTCAACATCTGGACTTGGTCTCCTCTCTCCACAGGTCTTCAGGTCCAGGAATCCATTTGTTGTTGCTTGCAGTCTTGCTTGGTTCTTGCATAATCCTTTATCACGACTTGTAGTGTGTCCTGAGGAAACTTGCTGCACTTTACTCCTGCTTTCCTGGGCTCTGGGATGGGGTACTTTACTTACCTTTGGTGTTTTCCTACACTCCCAGTGCCCCTCTACACACTACACTTGCCTAGGGGGGAATTCGACATTCGCATTCTACTATTTTAGTATATGGTTTGTGTTGCCCCTAGGCCCATTGCAATCTATTGTATTTTCTACTGTTTGCACTATTCTATGACTGTTCACTTACCTGATTTTGGTTACTAGTGTATATATTGTGTATAATACTTACCTCCAGAAGGAGTATTGCCTCTAAGATATTTTTGGGCCTTGTGTCACTAAAATAAAGTACCTTTATTTTTGGCAACACTGAGTTTTGTCTTTTATTGTGCATAAGTACTATGTAACTATAGTGGTATTGCAGGAGCTTTGCATGTCTCCGAGTTCAGCCTAAGCTGCTCTGGTGTAGCTACCCCTAGACAGCCTAAGCTACTAGAACACTGCCTATATTTCACTAATAACGGATAACTGGACCTGGTAAAAGGTTTTAGTACCTTAGGTACCCACTACAAACCAGGCCAGCCTCCTACAAGCGCTAAACTCTAACGCTACCCCAGGGGTGGTGTTAGAATGACGCAACGAGGAGTAATGCTTTCATTTCTCTTCGTTTTTTGTTCTTTGTACATGTGCTACAGAATGCAGCACACATAGCAAGAGCAAATCTCCATTTAAGATTGTTTTTGTTCAGGTAGGTGTCCCTTCCTGCTCAAAAACAATCTCCCCCTCAGTGCAGCCATCCTTGCACCATGGCGCAAGGGTGGCTGCGTTGGCGCTCGGCAGTAAATTTAGCGCAGGGGAAAACACAGGGGTGCGCAGAATTCTAGTATACACAGCACATCCCTGCGTTTTGAAAATGATGGGGCGCGGCATTGCCAAATTTGGTTCAGCGTCGCGCACTGTCCGCACAGGTTTGTGTTCGCCTGTTATAGATTAGACATTTTGCATCATTTAGTTATTTTCCCTGGCATCAAAGAGTGACAGACACACTGATTAAATGTCCCTGTGACAATTTATCTGTCAAGCTACCTTGCACATTACTTTATTTTCTCCCTTCTGTGACATTAGCTGGAGGCGTTTTGTATTGCCAATCCTTTACGAATTGAATTCCAAACAATGTTGACCCACATTATTGTTTTTACAACAATTGTCTTCTGTTGCGATTTGCTGTAGGATGTGCAGCTTTTTATCGTCAGTAATATGAATAAGGAAAAAACTGGTTGCTCAGCAATGATGCGTTACTGTCTGCTATTAATATTTAATTGATTATCATTATATTTTATGTACTCGATTGTGCACTTCATATTTGTACCATATGCCTTTATGGTTCTAATTCATGAAAATCGAATAAAGCTGATTTTGATTTGATTTGAAGAAGGTTGGTGTCCATACCCCAATCAGAGATGCCACATCACCTGACTGACATTTTATTGGAGCAACGTATAGGCTTCTTTTGTACAGCATTCTAGGGATTTTCAAAATAGCATCAAGTGAAGGTTAGGGAAACCTCTTCTCTAATCTTGGCTCTACTCACCCAGACCTGATTTCTACCCTCATACCTCAAAGGGAACACCTGGTGGCATTGGTGCCAAACATATGTATGCTCTGGCTTTTTCGCTGTAAGAAAAACATACCAAGACCTTTCAAACTTGCAGCAAATAATCAGTGTACGTAAATTCCTCCCCCTTTATCTTCGCAGGAGAACGCTAACCCTGCCAAATAGGCCTACTGTCCAGTTTGGTGACTATGAACTGCCATATGACCAATAGAGTAATTCATTTAGTCTTGCAGAGTAGTTCAAAAGTGGGTCGCATTGGTGCTGGCTCAGGGAAATATGACAAAAACCAAAATACATCAAAGAAAATATCCAGGGCAAAATTAGTATTTTTATGTGTTAAGGATCCAATGAAACATTGGAGAAGTGATGTCAAAATCTTTTCTATGTTGAGTCAATCCAAAATTTATCAATTTTTATGGGCGAGCGCAAAGCGCTCAGTCCATTCAGTAATCTCTCTTTGGGCTTCAAACCATGCCCATGTCGCGTCAGTAACTTACATTGGTTCGTGGGCTTGCCTTTTAAAATCCGCTTGCTTTCATGTGTGAAAGGCATCCATATGTCATGCCTTTTCCGGTGTTTAGCCCGCCTACACAGCACCGGTAAAGTACCGAAAACATACGAGGCTCGATGTTTTCAGACTGGAGTCCGGACTACTTTATCTGTTTATTTTCCAGCTGCGTGATCGCGCTGCATTTTACATAGCGCGATCGCGCTGCGTTTTTTTTCTTTACACCGTTAATAGCTCTAACTCGAGCAAATGCGAGACCCGTTGCATTGGAAATGCTTGTTTTAAATAGTTTTCACCCAAACTGTAAATATACAGATATGCACTACAGGAACCAATTTATTCTGGACGTAATCTGTGGCAGGGCAACCTGTAAGCAGTTACCAGGTTGAGGTAGAAAAAAGCCTTCCTCGTTCAGCCATCAAATGTATGCACAAATGTACACACTTATTCATGTATAACCAGCGCAGAGCCTCGTATCCCAGCTGCAACCCATTTTAACAGAAGGTTACAGTGAATATGGCTCCACAACAGAGATTCAAAAACCTGAAGGGCCAAAATAAAACACCTGGAGTTTTTTGAGAGTCGGAACCCACTTCCTCACAAGTGGCAAATGACTTTAAGGCTAACTTAACACAATAGCAAGTGGTTATCATGCAATAATATGGAGTAATGACAGCTGGCCTCGATGTGCTAAAAGAAGCCAAATAGTAATTTCGATGATAATCTCAATAAGCACAATACAAACTAGTAGTCATGATGCAAATAGATTGAATGGAAGCTGCCATAATATTCCAAGTTGGAATTGTTGAAAATGCGAGTAATCCACAAACAGTAAAATGGCCTGGACACATTAAAAGCGATTAGAATGAAAACGTTTAATAACGGCACCTGGTCATATACTTTCTGTTCGCAATGGTCTGTAATGTGCCAGACACTGGTAATGGAAGCTGGCTACGATGTTTAATCAGTGTATAACAATAAATAGTCAGGACAAACTAACTGATCCCAATCAAAACCTGCCACGAAATGCTCACAAGAATGCTCATATAAATTGTCCATGATGTGCATAATGGGAATAATGCTTATTGCCGATAATGTACAAGATGGGCACAATGGCAGATGGTCATGATGTGATAGCGTGGCATCATGGTAACTAAGCATGATGCAGAAATGGGCAAACAGGAAAATTATGTTTCACTAAATGAGCATTTTGGAAACTGGCAGTGATTTGGAAACAAATGTGTTATCCCCGCCTAACGAAACAGCCATCATTTTCTAACTGATAATAATGACAATTGAACAGTATGTTCTAATTGTGTTTCGTATAAACACCATATAATCGTCTAACTGTGCGAGAGGGGTTTTCTGCGTATCATGAGTTAACTGTGAGAAATGCACAGATGCAATGATGTGATTGCAGAGCACTGAGGAAATTCATTGTTATGTATGACTTGGTATAATGCAAACTGGCCTTGAAATATTAATTTCATAATGGAAACTGGCAGAAATGCCCACGACAGCTCGTTCGCATCTGCCACTTTCCCCGAGAAATGGAAACACGCAGAAGACAACGCTCTCCTGAAGAAACCCACGGCTGACCCCAGCGACCTGAAGAACTTCCGCCCCATCTCTCTTCTTCCCGGCCAAGGTCATCGAGAAGGCCGCCAACAAGCAACTGACCACCTTCCTTGAAGATAACAACCTGCTCGACCCCTCCCAATCTGGCTTTCGGGCCAACCACAGCACAGAAACCGCCCTCATCGCAGTCACCGACGACATCAGAACTCTCATGGACAATGGAGAAACAACCGCCCTCATCCTCCTGGACCTCTCAGCTGCCTTCGACACCGTGTGCCACCGCACCCTAATAACACACCTCCGCTCCACTGGAATCCAAGGACAGGCCCTGAACTGGATCATCTCATTCCTCTCTGACCAAACCCAAAGAGTCTACCTCCCGCCCTTCCGCTCAGAACCCACCGAGATCATCTGCAGCGTTCCACAAGGCTCTTCGCTCAGCCTCACCCTCTTCAATATCTACATGAGCCCCCTTGCCAACATCGCTCGCAAACACAACATAAACATCATCTCCTACGCTGATGACACCCAGCTGATACTCTCCCTCACCAAAGACCCAGCCACCGCCAAGGCCAACCTGCAGGATGGAATGAAAGACGTTGCAGAATGGATGAAGCTCAGCCGCCTAAAGCTAAACTCTGACAAGACGGAGGTCCTCATCCTCGGACACTCCCCATCCACCTGGAACCACTCTTGGAGGCCCACTGCCCTGGGCACTGCCCCAACCCCTTCAGACCACGCACGCAACCTCGGATTCATCCTGGATCCCCTCCTCACCATGACCAAGCAAGTCAACGCCGTCTCGTCTTCTTGCTTCCACACCCTTCCCATGCTCCGAAAAATCTTCCGCTGGATCCCCGCCGAAACTAGGAAAACTGTTACCCGCGCCCTCGTCACAAGCCGCCTGGACTACGGAAACACCCTAAACGCAGGAACCACCGCCAAGCTACAGAATCGTCTTCAGCGCATACAGAACGCATCCGCTCGCCTCATCCTCGACATACCATGCCACAACCACATATCTGCCCACCTGAAACACCTGCTCTGGCTCCCTGTCAACAAAAGGATCACCTTCAGGCTCCTCACCCACGCACACAAAGCCCTCCACAAAAAGGGCCCCGAATATCTCAACAGTCGCCTCTTGTTCTACACACCCACCCGTCAACTTCGCTCAGCCAGCCTCGCTCTCGCCACCATCCCTCGCATCCGCAGATCCACCGCTGGAGGGAAATCCTTCTCCTACCTGGCAGCCAAGACATGGAACTCCCTGCCCGTCCACCTAAGAACCACCCAGGACCACCATGCCTTCAGGAGAAGCCTCAAGACTTGGCTCTTCGAGCAGCAGCAGCCCTCCCGCGCCTTGAGTCCCTCACGGGTGAGTAGTGCACTCTATAAATGCCTTGATTGATTAATTGATTGATTGATCAAACTGGTATTATTGAAAATTACTATCACATACTGACAGAGCATAACAGAAACTAACAATGATGTAGTAAAGAAAACTTGTGAAATTAATGGATTTCAATCATTAATGAAAAATACAATCAACTCAAGAAGGCCTTTCTTACCTTATACCAGAAATTGTTTTCAATATTGTATTAGAACACAGCCTGACCTAAGAATGACCAGGGCAGGCATAGGCAAGTTACCATTGTCCTATATGGAACAAACTGGTGAAGTCTTTGCAGGTTTAATACTATTTTTGACAGAGAAAGAGCAGGCAGGGTACATGGACTTTCCATTTCGTATCTGTCTTGAGTACCTGATTATCTATGAAATAAGGGGTAAAATTATGTTTGCATCAAGTCTGCATACGAACATAGCTCTCCAATAAAATAAAGGTGAAAGAGATAATCCCACATGGTGCATCACCAACACATCTCTCTTCTGGCATGGCTGTCGACACACAGTTTTGCCAAAAAACACCACTGAGCTTCCAAAGAGTATTATTATTAAGGGTCATCCTAAGATCAATATGTTTGAGAATTAGGTGCAGTATGATTGGGAGTCACAGTATCTTTTTATCTGGCCATTTATCCACAATGAAAATGTACCGGGCTACTGCCAGGACTCTGTGATCTGTAATCTGCAGTGTTGTGTTATTTGTGTAGCTACTCTTTAATAATGCTTTGTCACCATAGTTTTGTTGGTGTGAAATCCTAGCAATGGCCACATGTGAAGCCACAGCACCGCTGCTACTCTGGGCCGGGAAGCTCCACACCGCCATGAAAGAAGAATATAATAGGGCTCTGTATTGGTTAACAAGAATATCCTTGCAAGACACTGAGGTAATCTGTCAGTGCATGAACCTCATGGAGTGTGCTATGTGATGGAAAGAAGAGTGTGAGGTGGGCCCCTTGCTAACAGTTAACTGGTCAACTAGAAATCAAAACATTCTCTCAGAAAGAGCAGTGCAGGAGTGAGCCGGGTACTAGGCTTTGCCTTGATAAGAAACAAACTCTATCGAAATCCCATTGGTTATTCAGTGTTACTGCCTTGTCAGAAAGCCTGCTGCAAAAAACGACAGATGATGGAAGGAATGCATGAATTAACCTCAGCCAATGGAGATCGTTCTGGCCACATCACCAATGGCAATAGTTCGTGCCACACCCCAGTCCATTGTTTTTACCCACTATGATATTCTCTGTAGAGATCAAGAATATTGAAAACAGTCTGGTCCTGCTCCAATAGGAATACTCCAGCTCACACTTCCATGCCAGGTCCCCACAAGATGGGAAGACAAGTAACCCCAGAAAGGTTCTGGTCTGGGTAAACCTTGTGATTGATGTATGGAGTGACTCCTGTAGAACAGTGAGCATTGGTCCTACATCTGGGTATATCTGTCACAGATAATGTCTTCTCTATCATGCAGGAACATAAGAAAAAGGCATGCTTGAATTAATCTAAGCTTTGGCAATCACTTCTGGCAGCATGACAGTCCATCATTTTTGACACACTGTCAGAAAGTGTGTAATTCTGCAACATTGCACATCACAAAAAATGCCCCTAACTGTTAGATGCTGAAGAAGATCTGGCAGAAGCGAGAGAACATCACAAGCACAGCCAATACAGCAAGCTGGCTCTCCATCTGAGATGGAATAGATCTGCAGGCTGCCTTATTAGACCCCTCAAGGTCATGCCTGATGCCATGAGTCCATGCTAATAAACCCAAGGGCTGTGTGACCCTTCCACAATGGACCTTTCACCTCCTTACTAAAACATATTACCAACCAGTTAGTTTACTGTCTTTGCTTGTAGAAGATTTTAGTCTTTAAAAAATCTTTGATGCAGCAGTCACCAAACTATCCCCGAACAGGAGAGAACTAAGCTGTGTATCCAAACAACTTTGAATCATGAATAAGACACATACTAAATTGGTGATTTAACCAGAAAGTTCTGCAACAGTCCTACTTACCCGTTCAGCCTGCACATTTAGCTTGTCATAATTAATGGTTCTTTCTTCCCAGTTCTTGATCCGCGGGAATTTCTGCACTTGGATGGGACAATCCACGGCGGACCTGCATAAGGAGAAATCCGAGGGGTAATTATGAGCATTGCGAATTTTCAACCACATTGACTCTCTTAAATGATCACTTCTTCTGGATCTCCGTACTGGTCCTCTATTACGGTGATCTCAACTGTTTTTTTACCTGTATGCTCTCATACTCATCACAGTACTTAATAATGAAAAGCATCCCTATCAGTACCACCTGTCAGACCTCACCATTACCATTTAAATGAAAAGATTTCCTTTTCCTTTCCTTTCCTTTCCCCTCACATATACCCTATAAAATGGCTACTCACCCAACTTCTTCTAGCAGAGAATGGTGTCTGCTTTTGACACTGTATTTGTTCTTTTTCCTTCCTGTGTAGATGTGGGGCATATGGTGGGTATTCTTGGCAACCGAGTCCAGGCTGGCAGGGCCTCGACTGGGTGCTGTAGGCTGAGGCTGATATCTATTTCACAAGATACTGACGCTGTGGCCTCTCCTACTGTATTGTTACTGGATTCACTCGCTGGATTAATTTAGATCTCAGCAGGTGCATTTACCTCCAAGCAGCCGTGGCTCCTTCACAAAAGGCGGAGGAGCGTCGCCCCACTGGCTAAGAGCCAGCAGCAGAAAAATAAAACAATATTTGAATATCATTTTATTTTCAGCAGGTGTAGGGAGGGGCAGGGCTGGACCATGGGAGGTGGTGTAGGAGGCTGGCCTGGCTTATAGTGGGTACCTTGTGGTACCTACACCTTCTGCCAGGTCCAGTTATCCCTTATTAGTAGAATAGAGGTGTTTCTAGCAGCTTAGGCTGTTAGAGGTAGCTATGGCAAAGCAGCTTAGGCTGTACTAGGAGACATGCAAAGCTCCTACTATACCACTTATATCATATAGCACAATATCATAAGAAAACACAATACTCAGAGTTACTAAAAATAAAGGTACTTTATTTTAGTGACAATATGCCAAAAGTATCTCAGAGGATACCCTCACTTAGGAGGTAAGTAATATACACAAATTATATGTACACAAACCCAAAACAGGTAAGTAACAGTAAGAAAAGTAGTGCAAACAATGTAGAATCACAATAGGATGCAATAGGTAGACAGAGGCCTAGGGGCAACACAGACGATATACTCCAAAAGTGGAATGCGAATCAAGAATGGACCCCAAGCCCATGGGAAGTTGTAGAGGAGCGCGGGGACTGTAAGAAAACAGTAAGGGTGTCCAAAATACCCCACCCCAAGACCCTGAAAAGTAGGAGTAAAGTTACCCTACTACCCCAGAAAGACAGTATAGTCGTGATAGTGGATTCTGCAAGAACCACAACTGCTACCAAAGCACTGAAGATGGATTCCTGGACCTGAGGACCTGTACAAGAAGGGGACCAAGTCCAAGAGTCACGCAAGTGTCCGGGGGGGGGCAGGAGCCCACCAAACCCCGGATAAAGGTGCAAAAGGGCTGCCTCCGGGTGGAAGAAGCCAAAGATTCTGCAACAACGAAAAGGGCTAGGAACTTCTCCTTTGGATGGAAGATGTCCCACAGGATGCTGGAGGTTGCAGAAGTGTCTCCAGGCAGAAATACCGCAAACAAGCCTTGCTAGCTTCAAAAGTTGCGGTTGAGGATTTTGGGTGCTGCTGGGGCCCAGGAAGGACCAGGATGTCGTCCCTTGGAGCAAGAGACGGGGGTGCTCAGCAACTCAGGGAGCCCCCACAGAAGCAGGCAACACCTGCAGAAGTACCGGAACAGGCACTTAGAAGATCTGAGGACATCGGTCAACTCAGAGTCACAAAGGAGGATCCCACAACGTCGGAGTCCAACTCAGCGAGTTGGGCAATGCAGGACGGAGTGCTGGGGACCGAGGCTAAGCTGTGCACAAAGGAATCCTTGGAAAAGTGCACGGAAGCCGGAGCAGCTGCAGATCACGCAGTACACAGGATTACTGTCTAGCGTGGGGAGGCAAGGACTTACCTCCACCAAATTTGAACAGAAGGGCCACTGGACTGTGGGAGACGCTTGGATCCAGCTACTGTGTTCCAGGGACCACGCTCATCAGGATGAGAGGGGACCCAGAGGACCGGTGATGCAGAAGTTTGGTGCCTGCATTGGCAGGAGGAAGATTCCATCGACCCACAGGAGATTTCTTCTTGGCTCCCAGTGCAGGGTGAAGGCAGGCAGCCCTCGGAGCATGCACCACCAGGAAACAGTCGAGAAAGCCGGCAGGATTAGGCGCTACAATGTTGCTGGTAGTCGTCTTGCTACTTTGTTGTGGTTTTGCAGGTGTCCTGGAGCAGTCAGCGGTCGATCCTTGGCAGAAGTCAAAGAGTGAAGTGCAGAGGAACTCTGGTGAGCTCTTGCATTCATTATCTTAGGAATAGCCCAGAGGAGAGACCCTAAATAGCCAGAAAAGGAGATTTGGCTTTGAGAAAGGAGGCTTGGCTACTGAAAGAGGTATGCACCTATCAGGAGGGGTCTCTGACATCAGCTGCTGGCACTGGCCACTCAGAGCAGTCCATTGTGCTCCAACAAATCTGAATCCAAGATGGCAGAGGTCTGGGACACACTGGAGGAGCTCTGGGCACCTCCCCTGGGAGGTGCAGGTCAGGGGAGTGGTAACTCCTCTTTCCTCTGTCCAGTTAAGCACCAGAGCAGGGCTGGGGAATCCCTGAACTGGTGTAGACTGGCTTATGCAGAGATGGGCACCATCTGTGCCCATCAAAGCATTTTCAGAGGCTGGGGGACACTACTCCTCCCCAGCCCTTCACACCTATTTCCAAAGGGAGAGGGTGTAACACCCTCTCTCAGAGGAAATCCTTTGTTCTGCCTTCCTGGGACTGGGCTGCCCAGGCCCCAGGGGGGCAGAATCCTGTCTGAGGGGTTTACAGCAGCAGCAGCTGCATTGGAGACCCCGGAAAGTGAGTTTGACAGTACCCGGGTTCTGTGCGAGAGACCCGGGGATGCAGGGAATTGTCCCCCCAATACCAGAATGGTATTGGGGTGACAACCCCATGATCCTTGACATGTTTCATGGCCATGTTCCGAGTTACCATTGTGACGCTACATATAGGTAGTGACCTATATGTAGTGCACGTATATAATGGTGTCCCCGCACTCACAAAGTCCGGGGAATTTGCCCAGGACAATGTGGGGGCACCTTGGCTAGTGCCAGGGTGCCCACAATCTAAGTAGCTTGGCACCTAACCTTCACCAAGTGAGGGTTAGACATATAGGTGACTTATAAGTTACTTATGTGCAGTGAAAAATGGATGTGAAATAACATGGACGTTATTTCACTCAGGCTGCAGTGGCAGTCCTGTGTAAGAATTGTCTGAGCTCCCTATGGATGGCAAAAGAAATTCTGCAGCCCATAGGGATCTCCTGGAACCCCAATACCCTGGGTACCTAGGTACCATATACAAGGGAATTATAAGGGTGTTCCAGTGTGCCAATGAGAATTGGTGAAGATAGTCACTAGCCTGCAGTGACAGTTGTGAAAAGCAGAGAGAGCATAAACACTGAGGTTCTGGTTAGCAGAGCCTCAGTGATACAGTTAGGCACCACACAGGGAACACATACAGGGCATACATTATGAGCACTGGGGTCCTGCCTGGCAGGATCCCACTGACACATGGGCAAAAACAAACATTCATACAGTGAAAATGTGGGTAACATGCCAGGCACAATGGTACTTTCCTACAGGTGGGAGTGGGGATGAGGAATTGTGTGCACTAAGTGTGCATGTGTGTTTGGATGGCCTAAGGCGGCTGTCCAAATACACATGCTCACTTAGGTTTGTACATAGCCGGGCTGCTGAAACTGCACAGGCCCCAGGGTTGTGTCTGAGTGCCAGTCACTGCTGCTCAGACAAATCCTGACGCTGCTTACATGCTATGTTTAGCATGTAAGCATCTCCAGGATTGATGGGGATTCTCTTCTGATTTCCCAGCAAATGCTGGGACACCAGATCAGGAAAGGAGTATGAGTGAGGCGGCAGGAGAGGACAGCGGTGGCGATGAGTGGTAAGTTTTTTTTTTCTCCATTTAATTCATTCCCCCAGTCCTCTCCTGCCCCTGTCCTCTCCACTGTCCCTCCCCTAGATATCTATGTCAGCCACTGCTGCTTCTAAGATGTTTAAAATACAGTGTGCTTGCGTACAATCAAGTAGCCATAACAGTTTTACTGTTATTTGCCCTTGTTGCCTGTTTTAAAATAGCAGAGTTTGCAACAAATAATGCATAGACTGACTGTCATATACTCCTCTTCTGATGGCGCCACTCCTCATGATACCACTTCCCTTAAGCTGCCATCCGGCCATTAATGGATTCCTGGAGAAGACATTTTCCATTTCTAGCACTGATCAACAGTTTTCAGACCTTGATTGCTAACTAACTGGATCCACAATCTGCCAGCAGAAACTCTGGTCTGTAATAGTGCCATTCCAGAGGTGAAACATTATGTGAGGGTATTAGCTCTTGGCTAGCTGTGCTGTCCCACAGCAGCTCAGTTTTAATTAAAACATACAAAATGAAGTGTGCACTAACAGCACAAAAAATCAACAAAAGAAATAATAGTGGAAACTGAACCCTAAATGGTGGATGCCACTTGGTGCAGCAAATATCTGGATAGCATGCAGCCTTTGGGTCCTCTATGGGTAACAGATTGGTGTTACACTGCTAAGCAGTGATACTTTATTATACAGAATCAAATTGTCAACAAACAGTTAACAAGCACTGGCAATGCCAATAAGTCTGGGTTATGAATGAAGATGCCTTTTGGTTCATTGATGGATTTAGGCACTGAATAATAATCATAAATGCACTCTGACACTCCTCTTTGCACTCCTGCATTCATTCCATTCATCCATCAGCCCACTGACTCATTCTTGCATTCACCTTGTGATACAACCACAGTAAAACACATACCAACTCAACAGCCTGTGCAAAAACCTTAAACGAATACAAATAGAAAGGCAGGCACATACTTGCTATAACAAATGTAAACATAGCAGCAGTTGCCCATCTTGTAAAGGTATTGTATACAGTCTATTTTTGTGTTATAGTGCAAGCATGGCTGCCACACAAAGTGCTAGCCATCATTAAATGATAAAACAATAATACACAATGGAGAGCAGCATCCCATAATGGTCTCCTTGTTTACAGGCAGTGGCCAGATGAAATGAACAGCAAGCAAGCGACCCATTAGCACTGCCTGGACAGCTCTAATGTCCTCTTAGAAGGACTAGTCAACCAGCCGTGACACTGCAATGCACTTCTTTTCAGGTGGATGTACACATGTGATCAGAAAAGTCTATCATTCATAGGGCAAGAGAGACAATGTCTAATGCATACTGACTGAACCATTACCACATGTAGTTTGCTGTTATGGATGGAACAGAGTGTAAATGACACTCAGACAGACCATTTTCAGAACAGAGCTGACCCAAAGGCCATCTATCTATATGGATGTACTTATATATGGATGGATGTATTATTTAATTATTTTTTATTACAAAATCCTGACTGATAGTTAAGAAGAAATTCTGGCAATGCTTATTACAATGCAAATTTTCACTCTCTAGAATTTGTCAGAGGGAGTAACACCAAACTTATTCCCTGAAAAGGTAACCTGTGATATTTCAAGCAACACACTCACTAACCGTAGGCTTTAATATAGAGTAATAGCAAGCTACCCTTAAATGCCTATTGACTTTAACATATGTTTTTCACTCAAAATCTCAGGCCTACTACCTTTATTGCAATGTGTCATTATATACAATCACGTCTATACCCTTTATCATTGGCTTGTCACATAGCAAACTCAGACCTACTGTGAGCCTCATAAGGCAACCATCAGGTATACTATAGTAAAATTACAAATGTGTGCAAAATGCAGCCCCGCTGATAGAGCCTAATGAGGATTGCCATTGTGCAAATCGTGTTTCCCTATTGCTTTATAAATTTGAAACTCCAACACCAAAACACCTGTCTACAACAGTAACCTTTGAGATTGTATGTAATAAAATACCTGCCCATAGGCTCCAGCACTGTGTAATACGGATTCACCCTTAAAGACATATTGACCCTCATTATGTGTGTTGCGGTCTTATGACACTTGTGGTGGCAGTCTGGACTGCTGCCAATGCGGCAGTCCGACTGCCACAATAAAACCCTGGCGGTCAGACCACAAGGGAACTGCCAGCTCTGCCAGGATCTTGGATCCCGGTGGTCTGGAGGTGGCGGAGATCTTATTCGCCCAGGGCAGTGCTGCAAGCAGCACACTGCCCTGGAGATGAGGATCTTGTTCTGCGCCAGGCTGGCCCTGGCCAGCATCATTGCAATTTTCACTGTCTGCATTGAAAGGGTACTGGTGCACCCTGCGGGCTCCAGCATTGCCACGGCTCAATTACGAGCCAGAGGCATTGCTGTAGCCTGTTTCCCGCTAGGCTTGTGGGCGGAAACCTCAGTTTCTGCCCACCATCCTAGCGGGAAACTCGCAATGGGGCCAACAGGGAGGTAGCCTGTGCGCCGCAGCCTCCCTTTCAGAAGTTTGGCGGACAGTGAAAACCGTCAGCCGAACTCATAATGGCCCCCATTGTCTTTTAACACATATTTTTCTAAATAAGCAATGTCTATTTGCTTTGTCATAACTTTTCATTGTAAACAGATCGCACCTAAGGAATCTGACATAACTTTCCTATAGAAGTGATAATTGTTTTTAGTTTTCCAATGGCTTAACACTATATGGAATAAGGGCCTTCTGAAATGTACATTACTGCAATCATTGTGAATATATTTTTAAAATCACAAATATGTACACAATTACAGATGACAAAACAATATATAAGCTCTCTTAATGGGGCCTAACAAGAATCATCACAGTAAAATTCAACTCCCAAGTTTGTCAGAGTGGGTGACCAACACCAAATCGCTTGCCTACTATGGTAATCCGTTAATTTACATGTAACAAAATAACTTTTTATGGCCTGTAGCATAATATAACAACGATAAACTTTTAGAGGCCTATTGACTTTACCATATGCTTTTCCCAATAAATAAGCCAGGCCTAATGGCTTTATATTAACTTTTCATAATACATAGGAACTATCTCTCCAAGGATGGCAAACAACAATTCTAAGAGCAAACCTTCTATATAAACTGTTAGCCACACTTGGGTGACCAACATGAAAACTATTGCCTTCTATGCTAATCTGTGAGATGCGATCTAACAAAATACTTGTAGTTTTAATGTAGAGAAATAATAATCCACACAATTATGTCTATTGACTTTAACATATGCTTTTTAGAATAAGTACGCCAGGCCCAGTGGCTTTATCATAACGTTTCATAATAAACAGATCTGGCCCATATCCATGATCAGTGGCTCGTCTCAATAACCAACTCAGTCCTGCTGTATTGAGTATAAACTTTGGCATAAGCTAAAAAGTGCAGTAGAGGCAGTCTTTTTAGTGGAAGCAGCTAATTTGGGCCAACCAAATCCTGTATTTAAGTTCATCAGCATGTGATTGGAGCATTAGGCCCTATCTCAGTAAGACTCAGAAAACTATTTTTCGTTCATCAGATAAGGTCAGGTGACATGCAAAGAAGCGTGGTCCTGGGCTCTCAAACACAATACTAAAGTTAATGACTGCCCTCCTCCCATCTATGTTGCAGCCAGAGAAAAACAAACATCGTAAAATATCTAATTAATGATCACAGCTGCGTGGAGGACATACACTTTTTTTGTAGACGGACACAACTTCCTTTCAATGAAAACATGTACTCCTGTCTACCAACATATGGGCGGAGCCAAAGTCCCTCTCCTGATAATGCTTATTAAATCCCTTTTTTAGGTTGATCACATAGGCCCTCATTATGACTCCGGCGGGCGGCGGAGGCCGCCCGCCAGAATTCCGCCCTCCGTAATACCGCTCCGCGGTCAGAAGACCGCGGAGGGTATTATGAGTTTTTCCCTGGGCTGGCGGGCGGTCTCCAAAAGACCGCCCGCCAGCCCAGGGAAAAACTCCCTTCCCACGAGGATGCCGGCTCGTAATAGAGCCGGCGGAGTGGGAAGGTGCGACGGGTGCTGTTGCACCCGTCGCGTATTTCACTGTCTGCAAGGCAGACAGTGAAATACATTTTGGGGCCCTCTTATGGGGGCCCCGCGACTCCCCCTCCCGCCATCCGGTTCCCGGCGGGAGAACCGCCAGGAACTGGATGGTGGGAGGGGGAGTCGGAATCCCCAAGCCGGCGCAGCAAGCTGCGCCGGCTTGGAGGATTCCTTGGGGGCAGCGGGAAACCGGCGTGAGACCGCCGGTTTCCCTTCTCTGACCGCGGCTAAGCCGCCGCGGTCAGAATGCCCCGCGGGGCACCGCCGGCCTGTCGGCGGTGCCTCCGCGTCCAGCGGCCCTGGCGGTTACAAACCGCCAGGGTCGTAATGAGGGCCATAATGTCTGGAGACCGCTGTGCCGATCTAAAAAGGCTGTCCAGTGAATGATTACACAGTATTTCAAACTTCAAGCTGAAATCAACCAACATTTAGACAATCTGAAATGACTATTGTTTGTGGTTGGTAGCAATGTAGGAGCGGGTAAAGAGTATGGGGTGAAATTTGCATAATTTGCTTTCACTTAGTTACAAAAAATTCTGCAAACAATTATGTGACATTATGTAAAATGTAAAGTCAGCATTTAGCGCTATATTTTAGTGCAAAATGCATCCTCGTGTGCATTATGGATATGAGGATATGTATTACACAAAATTAATAGTGTAAAAAAATACAAGTGCTGCGAACAACAGCTGCTCATGTTCTGGATGTTGCCATTGTTCCTGTTCTCTCACGCTACTTGGTTTAATGGCATAATTTGGGGAATATCGCATAAGATGCATACATGAAATTCTTGAATTGACGTGAGATTACACCAGCTAATGGAAATTTCACCCAGACCTAGTTAAGAGAACTGCCGTTTTCTTTACCCTGGGTGGCCCTTTTGAAGAGACAGTAGGCTTGACTTTTTCAAAGTACAATCACTCAGCATACAGGCACACAAAGCGCACACATGCATGCATACAGACCAACACACATAGACACATACACAAACACATTGAAGCAGACAACCACAGGCACATATACACTGCCTAACAGACATATTGGCATCAATGCATACAAACCACTGGATATACAAATGCCTATGCTAACCATGACAACAGACATCCGTGGTCACAGGCTAACATGCACAGCCAGCACCTTAGAAGAAAAAAATCCACCCAGACATAGATCTGTGCAGAAGCAACATAGAGTGCTTCAGGAGAGCCAACAGTGATGTGCAGGAGGAGCTCCAAGCGATGTTCACATGGGAAGCATGTGGCAAAGTGAAGTAGGGGCACAGGGTAATAAAGAGCAGCAACTTAAAGAGGGATGTGACTGTGGCAAGCACAAAGTGATGTGCCTCAAGGAGCAGGGGGTGATGGGTCTCATAGGATTTCTCAAAAATATGCAGACCACATAGTGTTCTGTCTCAGCAATGTGATCTGCCCAGGGGAAGGAAAGATAATGTGCTCCAAAGAAGTGCACAGTTATGCTTCAAAGGAATGCAGGGTATTGTGCCTCATCCGAAAACAAGGGTTTGATGCCTCGGGAGAGCCCTTGGTAATATGCTTCAGCAGAGCACTTGCTATTGCGCCACAGAGGAGGCACGGTGATGGGCACAGGGAGTAATGGGTGGTGTGCCTAGGGGAACCCCTGAGTGTTTTTTATCAGGGGAGCAACGAGCAACATTATTTACACAAAGAGGCTTTGAGTCAGTTTCCCTTAGCTAATAATTTGTTGGCGGATTAATGAAATAGTGGATCAGCTCACAGGAAAGCATCCATAAAGTATGGGAATGGGTCACCCATCTTTAATCCTGGCTAGTTTTGGTGTTCAGTCTTGTCTTTGAGCCCACAGAAAAGGCATTCAGTACTTACACTGTAATTTATGGCGTGTGATGGCATTTTCCTGCGCACAGAAGTCTGGGATATGATTGGATAGCAGCAGTGGGTGAATGCTTCAACTGCAGTGGATCATTTTTGCTTATCCTTGTGTGACATTTCTGGAATTATTAAGGAAACTATTATGTTGAGGCGAAGCCATGTCTAATTGTATGCAGAGGCTTGTTTTTAAAACAAATTAAAAAAATGGAAGTGTTCCATTGATAAGTGGGTTAATATTTTTCTTTTATTTTGTTTTTAGCAAATTTTAATCGTTACTTTTCCCACCTAAGTGCTTTGACTATAGACTTAACTCTTACTTGTATATATTCTAAACCAGGAGTCTGCAACCTTTTCTGTAATAAGGGCAACTTATGTTCAATGAAATTCATCTTGAGCTACTAATAGTATTAGTGTTGTAAAAGTGACCGCATAAGATTACATTAGCTGTCACCACATGCTAGATTACCGATGGTGATCACCTCACAGCATCAGGTAGGGTTGCCAAAGCAGCAATGCCCCTAGCACCAAGGAAGTAATGAGTTATACAACTCCCAATTATTTATTACCCAACATCAACTTTAAATATATTTTGTATCTTTAATTGTTGTTCTCCAAATATCGACTAGATAGAATAGTTTTGAAAACACACACACTTTAGTTTTGAATACATGCTTTTTCAATTTTGATAAGCATGCATCAATTCAACAACTAAAACTTTCTATTTTAGAAGACTGGTCTGCACACAGGTGAACTACTTACAGGTAGCTGGGGAGCTCTCAGTAGGTCATGAGCTACTTGTTGGAGAGGCCTTTTCTAATCAGTGGGGGTAGGATGTATTTTTGTGATTGTGCAGAAAGTATGTGTGCTTCTCTGGTAGGAATTGGGCGTAGCTGGACTAATCTTTAGTACTAATAATGTTGTAATATAAATATAAATCAGACACAGCGTAATAATAATGAGTCGTTGTTTAATATAGGGTTATACTGTACAGTTGCCATTTCTAAGTACTGTAAATAAAATACTATGCTATATGCTGTATAATTTCTTTTTGTGTTCCATATTCTTTCAGTACTGCAGTGTATGCTTACTAAAGGCCACACTTATGATTTTTGTTTATATTGTGATAAACTGTTAAACACTGCTCCGGAAACGTTTTGGTCAGTCAAGGCAGGGACAGGTGGCTTGCCAATGCTTGTTTTTTCTTAGTAATCTGGTATTTTTCACATTTTTTCAATACAAATGCAAAATTAAAACTACCCGAGTGGTAAGGAACAGATAAGCAACTCACAACTGGTAAGGGAGGTACTCGACAACATTTGAAAGATGAGGAAGAGCAATTTCTAAGTCTGCATTCCTTTTGAGCGATTTTTTAGGGAATGTAGTTATTTGACGAAGATATGCTTAAAAGGACATTGATTTGTGTCCACGTTTGTGAACACACCCTCTGTAAGTGGCATCATAGTCACGTGCAACTGAGGTACTTTATTATTTATTCTTTAGAGGTAACATTTTTTCTAATTCCTTATTTTCCCACCGGGCATACACGTACGCGCTTTGGCTACAAATTGTGTTTTGTGAGTAATGCATAATGCGGCAGGCGACACTGTGGACAAAGGGACCGTTTGCTTGATATATGAGTAGGCAATTTCCTTTTGCCGTGCTGACTGCATCACAATAGTCCGTTTTACTTTGTTGGGTGAAGTACAGCGGCATAAAAGCAATGAATAATTCATGCCTGCTTTAGCTGCTCTACAGAACATGCTTTTCTAGTTGGAGAACGTTGCAAAGCCACCTCAGACAGATCCCGGTGTTCCATGTACTTTCTGTCACATTTCCACTTGCTGGCTGAAAGTGGATGTCGACACAAAACATATACATTTGGTGATTATGATGTTAACATTTGCACTTATTTTGTTTGTCTGCTCGTAAAGGTTTGCAACTTTCAACTTGCATCGTGCAACAGAAGCAACAAAATCAACAAGACAAGCTATCCACAAAAGTATTTTACTGTGCTTGACTGCAAAACATTTTCCCTAGCGTCAGTTTATTTTTCCAGACAGACTAATCATCAGATTGTATGTTAGAAAAAGAAGATTCGACATACCACTTTGCTATACACACTTGCAGTGCAAGACTCCACAGTCTAAAAAGATGTTGCACATTCTGCATAGAAGATGCCGAACAAGCAGCAGAGGTTATTGGCCCAATCATTATGCAAGATAGGCACAGAGAAAAAACAGCCTGCAGGATGGAGGACTCCTGAAGAGCAGGTCTCTGCCTCTCGGTGAAAACAAATCTATTACTGAGGCCAGACTTAAATGTATCAAACTAGCAAATTCATGACACTTTTTACATGTGTGCAAAATAAAATACAGGGGATCCGCGCCCAAGGAGGCCTCATGGTCTGACCTTCTTTGTTACATTAATTCACTCAATAATAAAAGTTTCTGTGCCCTGTGAGACAATACTGTTACATATAGTTGGAGCCTAAGGACATGGGGAAATCAACCTCATCAAATGTTGAATACATGACACAAATAGCATTCTCAGGAAATATAAAAAATGTTAACACTACTGAAAGAGTGGAAGTGGACAAAATTCGAATGAATCATAAACAGTCAAGCTATCCTATCTATAGAAAAATCTGTATTGGTCAGCAGGGACTACTTTAATATAGAGCAAGATCTTTCAAAGATACAATTACACACTACTCAAATTGTTTACCTTCTATACAAAAATACACAAAAATAGATCATAGGTATTTACAAGATCTGGGAGAATTGTCACTTTTCTTCTGCCAATGTCTCTAACTAAAGGGGCATTGGGGGAGATGGGATTATATGCTTCAAAAAAGCAAAAGCAATTAAGATTGGACTACAAATCAAGAATGTTTCTATAGGTTTGTTGAAATCATGAGATAAAGCAAATAGTTCTGATTTTTGGTAGACTTTATGAGCTTTAATGAAGTAAGAAATATTACCCATTGCATTACTCAGGTTGAAAAAAATATATTTGAAATAGATCAAAGAGATCGATTTTGTATCTTGAAGTGAAACTACTGTAAACAGTAAAGGGCTTGGAGCCTTGCAATCACTTACCTGTTATTTGGCCACCATGCGTGGACAAACATTCATTTTGCTTCATTTGTGTCCTTCTGCTACTGGCACAGTGCTTCTGAGAACTTTTTTTTTGTTTCGGATCACCATTTTTAATGATTCCCCATTTTACTTTGTTGTACTCTCACTTTCTTTAAATTTCACGGATTATTAAAACAGTCCATGTGACTGCTTTAAAAGCAGCAGCTCGCTAGCACTGCTTTCGGATCGGCATATTTAGCAAATCAGTATTTTTAAAATGCATACATTTAACATTCTTTTAAGTTACAAGTTTGTAGTAGCATGGATTTGTAGAGCAGTAAAATATGCAAAGAGGTTAAAGCAGCATCGACCTAGTATTATTTGAGGATCGGCGTTTTTTTTTCATATCTGCGTTATACATTTTTCCACTATTCGCAATGTTCTAAATTACTTGATTTAAATGGCCGGTATTATTAAACAGTCCATGCGTTAACTCTCCTTCCAGGTAGTATATCTGCATTTTTATAATGTATACACTTAACATTCTTTTGCATTACGTCCTTGCACTGGCATGGATTAGTAAAGCAGTCCTTGGGACTATATGCATTTGTTTTTCTAGCTTTCTTTGTATCAGCATGTTTTTCTGGTCGCCATTTTGTTCCACTTCAGTTTCTTTAGATGGCACAGATTATTCAATGGCTTACAATGTAGTCAGTGAAAAGCCTTTATAAATAGCAAAATGTTCTGATTATCTGCACTACATTTGTCTCTTTGCACAAAATTCTGCCTGGATAAAAATGCTGCTGCAGTGAGGCAAATTCACTCGCTGTTCATGCCAAATCCCCTTGGTATGTACTCTGCCTCCCTAAAAATGCAATCCTCCTTTAAAAGTACCATCCAGTTCCCAGAACTACTACGGCCAAAGCTAAGTATTTACTTTTGTAAAGAGGCTAAACTTTTTTGGGGAAACACTTTTTTTCATTTCGGATCGGCACTTTATTTGCATCGGCATTGAATCAGCGGTTTGAATATTTTTACATTTTTCTGATACTTGCTTTTTATATTTTTACACATCTTCCGGTACTGGTGTTGTGCTTCTGAGAACTCTTTTTTGGCAACCCTTTTTTGTGTGTTTCGGATCTGCCTTTTTTCACATCTGCATCGCATCGACATTTTAATGCTTCTCCATTGCACTTCGTTGGACCTCACTTTCTTGATACTTCACGTATTATTAAAGCAGTCCACGTGCCTGCATTTAAAGCAGCAGCCCGCTAGCACTGCTTTCGGATGGGCATGTTTAGCACTTCGCATTGTACATTAACTTTTTTTGAGTCGCATTCTTGCACTGGCTCGGATTAGAAGAGCAGTCCGTTTGACTGCATGCCTTGTTTTTCTAGCTCTATCCCCAGCAGCATTTTTTCTGATCGCCATTTTGCTCTCTGAGAGTTTCTTTAGATTGCACGGATTATTCAAGGGGTTACAATGTCATCCGTGGGAAGGCTTTAAAGCAGCAGCCTGATGACAGCACCACTACTGCATGCACAATATATATATATTTTATTAAATAACGATGGTCCGGACAAGGGAGTGCAGGGTGCACGGTGCACTTTAATAAAACTAAAGCCCTAGGCATGCTCACTTTATTAAGAGAATAACAAATTGACTTCCATAAGTGCTTTGCAAATAATTGTGTCGCTATTACATCAGAGTACATTCAAAACCACAAGAATATTCAAAACATGATTTTTCTTAACACTCCTACTAGATCTTTAAATATTAGTCAAAAACGTAATTAAGAAAATAAGGGCCTCATTTGCGAGGAAATAGCGTAGCGCGTTGTCTGCGTCATTTCCAACACGCAAGGATGCGCCTGATTTAGCAGAATACGGTGCATCCCTGTGTTTTCGCCTGCGCCGGCACTAAATCAGCTGCCTAGCGCTAATGCAGCCACCCTTGCGCAATGGTGCAAGGATGCTTGTGTTGCGGAGGTGATTGTTTATGTGCAGGAAGGGAGACCTTCCTGCACAAAAACAATCATTAATGGTGATTTGCTCCTTTTATGTGTGCTGCGGAATCCAGCACACATAGAAAGAGAATAAATCAGGAGAAATAAAAGTATTTCTCCTTGTTGCGCCACTCTTTCGCAACATCTGGGGAGGCATTAGTTTCTGGCTCCGCCTCAGGTTTACGTTTTCTTGTAAATCTGGGGCAGTGTCAAAAAGCAATGAGTATTGCGTGGGAATGGCCACAGCAACACCTATTGCATGCCCCTTTGTCGCAGAAAACTGTGTCGGGCAGCCAATATTTACAAAGCTGCACTAAGCCATGAAAAGTGGCTTAATGCTACCTTGTAAATATGGAGCAGGGCACAGTGTGACGCTCCAGTGCTGCAAGGGGCTTATAAATGAGCCCTTAAATTTCTATTATAGACATGCAGGCATGACAACCCAATTGCCACATAGGAAAAAACATAATCGCACTTGCAAAAACAAATCTTTTGATTTATATTTGCAGTTAAGGTGACAACTAAAGGCACGCCCTTCAAGACTCAGTCTCTGTGGCTTCTTACATTTACATATTTTCACAGTACGGGACCATTCAGCCGTTAACACACTATTAACAAGTGAGAGCACATACTTTTAACAGTTGTGCTTTGATGTGCAAGCAACATTCTAGAAAATTCACACATATGTGACAAATCATGCCAAATGTAAAGTTACTTTAATTGCCTGCAAGGCTGTTCCGTGTCTATAACTTTGATCCTTGGCTTATATGTTTTCCTACACACTAGCAGTCCAGGTGCATGCTTCAGGCCTGTTCCAACTACTAAATCAGTCCATATGACTTCATCTGTTTGCAGGCTGCGTCTGTTGCCTTTTTATAAAGCTAATAACGAGTTTGCTGATCTACAACCAGGTTGAAGTCCAGTGTGGCATCATCAGCCTCAGGTTCTGAGAAAATCTAGTAATCTCCGTGTACTTCTGACACATTATTATGATTCCTATTATTAAATATGCTGACTTCGTGCACTACAAGTATCTCTTTTCACAAAGGTCTTTCAAAAACGCTGCCCAATGCTGTCTGGATAAAAATGCTCCATAGTGTCACAAATTGACTCGCTCTTCATGCTAAAGTGCTTTCATATGAATGAATGAATATAATATTTATAAAGCGCTCAATCACTCAAACAGGAGCATCCTGGTGCTAGCCCAAAACACCAGTCCAAACAGGAGAAGTAAGAAAGCCGAAAAAATAACAAAGGGAAAAAATATACATCCAAAAACCCCACTATAATAAAGAGAGGCACAAAGGGCCATATTTATACTATTTGACGCAAAACTGCGCTAACGCAGTTTTGCGTCAAAAAAATTAGCGCCGGCTAACGCCATTCTGAAGCAACATGCGGGCGCTGTATGTATTCAATGACGTTAGCCGGCATTAGCCGCTGGCGCTGTGTGGTGTGCGTGAAAAAAAATGACGTACACCAGGCAGCGTCGGCGTAGGGGAATATGGAGCTTGGGACCAAAAAATGGGGCAAGTCAGGCTGAGGCAAATTTTTCGCCTCAACCCGATTTGCGCCATTTTGTTCGACTCCCAACCCCCATTGAAATGACTCCTGTCTTAGCAAAGACAGGAGTCATGCCCCCTTGCCCAATTAGCCATGCCCAGGGGACTTATGTCCCCTGGGCATGGTCATTGGGCATAGTGGCATGTAGGGGGGCACAAATCAGGCCCCCCTATGCCACAAAAAAATAAAAAAATAAATACTTACCTGAACTTACCTTAATGTCCCTGGGATGGGTCCCTCCAGCCTTGGGCGTCCTCCTGGGGTGGGCAAGGGTGACAGGGGGGGTCCCTGGGGGCATGGGAGGGCACCTCTGGGCTCCTTCCGAGCCCACAGGTCCCTTAACGCCTGCCCTGACCAGGCGCTAAAAAACGGCGCAAAAGCGGCTGGACGTCATTTTTTTTGACCCGCCCACTCCCGGGCGTGAATTTTGCCTGGGAGTGTAAATACGGCGCACATGCCTCGTAGTCAATTTTTTAGACGGGAACGCCTACCTTGCATATCATTAACGCAAGGTAGGTGTTCACGCTAAAAAATGACGCAAACTCCATGGACTTTGGCGCTAGACGCGTCTTACGCCAAAGTATAAATATGGAGTTAGTTGTGCGTCGGAATTGCGTAAAAAAAAACGACGCAATTCCGGCGCAAACAGAGTATAAATATGCCCCAAAGTATCTGACATCTTAAATAGCCAGGACTTCAAAGACTTCTTGAACAAGCTGTGTTCTCAAGTAGGTGATGCGGACCTGGAAGTTGGATCCTAGCTTTGATCCCCAAGACCATGAATGATTTGCCTCCTCAAGATCTAAGCATAAATGATGAAGGTTTAAATAAATTAGCATTGGACGAACTGAGTGACCTGTGAGTCCTATGATGGCAAAACCTCTCAATTTGGTATTTACGACCTGTAGCGCGAAAAGCTCTAAAAATCAAAAACAGAATCATAATTAAAACACTCTTATGAATCAGTAGCCAATGTTATGTCATGTTATGTTATAAGCATTTATAGAGTGCACCACGCCCAAGGGTATCAAGGGGCTAGCAGAGATCTGCTCTGAAGCAGAGGAACACTCATTCATTCAAAGCCTTGCTAGGTGAAAAGCTTGGTTTCAGTTGTTTTTAAAGATTTAGAAGATTTCGGCATCTGCCATATCAGGCGGCAGTGTGTTCCACAATATGAATGCTCCCACTGAGAAAGCCCTTCCTCACCATCTGGCTTTGCAAAATCTAGGAACAGTATCCAGTCTACGAGAGGAAGATCTAAGAGGTCTTGCTGATACATCCCCACGAAACATGGCATTAAGCAGTTTGGTGCTTTTAAGATAGGGTTTGAAAGAAATTCTCTTTCTGACAGGAAGCCAGTGAAGAGCCCGCAAAACTTCCCTCACCGATACCTGTCTGGGAATGTTCAAAATGAGCCAGGTAGCAGCATTCAGGATCACCTGCAACTTGTTGACATCTCTCCTATCCATGTTCAGATAGAAGAAATTACAATAATCTAATCGAGAGTTAATGAGCACTGAGTTCTTTAGAGGCAGAGCTTTATTTGTTTAAGCACCAGTCGGGCAGCTTTATTATTTGAGTTCATTCGGTCTAGAAATCTAGACCATTTAGAGTAACAAAGAAAACAATCATACATGATAAATAATATTTGTTAAAAAAACATAATAGCAATATAAAAAACAATAATAATCAGGACAGTATAACAATAAAATAAACAGGACTAAGTTTTTGATCATAGATAAAAAGTACAATAAATAACACATGGCTAAAAATTATAAGAGAAAAAAGATAAAAGCTAGGATATAAAATTTTGTCTAACATACCAATGTGTGCAGTTATTTTCCCGTAAGACCTGGCCCTCGTCAATCCAAAAAACAAATAGAGTTCCCATTTAGATATAGGATACTTTAACAAGAAGCCTATCAGATTTCAGCTCAAAAAATGGCTCTATAAGCTTATACAATCTCTATTGTTCATATAGAGGGCAACAAGTTCCTGCTAAAAATTCCTACTGATACTACTAGAAAATAACAGTTGAGACTCCTTCTGTGGACTAATGTCAGGATGGCTCACATGCCCTTTGATACAATAAACCTACGCCGGATGTACCAGGCCTCCGATAAATATTTGGTAACTGTAATAGCTACCACGGAGGATGAGTCATATGTACAGATTCTGGTGGCGTTTGCTCTATCCTGTAATGACATGTTTTTGCAGA
This sequence comes from Pleurodeles waltl, assembly GCF_031143425.1. NCBI lineage: Eukaryota > Metazoa > Chordata > Amphibia > Caudata > Salamandridae > Pleurodeles > Pleurodeles waltl. The sequence continues at coordinate 476,686,250 of NC_090449.1, read as the reverse complement.
GGGGAATGATCCACCTCCCTCTGGGACTCTTATACAAAGGGCAGAAAAATAGTATATGCTCTATTGTTTCTTTGCAATTTTGGCAAGAGAAACATCTATCATTTGAAACGATGTTAGATGACCAGTGAGCCGTAAAACCATTAATAGGCAGTGTACCATATCTTAGCTGGAGATATAAAGCACGGGCGTACAGAGGCATGGGAAGGTTCAAGAAGTTCTCAGCCCAGGGCTTGTGCTTGAGTTGGAGAAATTCCATTGTTAGCCTGCCCGCCCCCTTTTGGTGCAAGGAGTCTTCATTAACTTTCTCCCAATATCTTTTTGTGACGAATTTCCTTGCATTATCGGGGATTTGATCTGGATATTTCCAGTAGCAAGGAAAACCTATTTTGACCCAGGCAGATTTCATCTCCTTCAGCCATGGAATTTTCTCCAGTGCCTGGGGGGCGGCTATGAGCTCTCTTATAGCCAGCCTATATGGTTCGAGTTCAACAGATTTCCATAAACGAATCCAAAAGGAGAGAGGCCTTAGGGCCGCTGTGGTTTTAATACTGTTTAAACCTAGGTCAAGCCTTAGAGGGGTCATTGGTGAGCCCATACCTAACCGGGAAATCTGTCTAAGGAAATTATTTTCCTTGGTTTGCAGAGTATCCAGGTTTTTGTGGGACTCCCAAAGTTCCGCTCCATAAAGGGCCGCTGCTCTGATTTGGACATTGTAAATCTCCGCAAGTATGTTCAAGGGGGGACTCGGAGCCTTTCTCGATCTACGGACAAGGGCCCCGCCTCTTTGGCTTATAATGTGAGCCCCTTTATCAATGGCTGCCTTCCATTTGCCTGTGGTCGATAGTCTGAAACCCAAATAGTCGAACTTTTCTACTTTCTCCAATGGAATCGAGTTCATTTCTATACTAACGCGCGATCGTTTCTTGGAGGTACTATATATCATAAGTTTTGTTTTCTTAATGTTTACGTCCAGACCATAGTCACTACAGTCGGGCAGCTGAAAGTTGGACCAGCTGGAGTTTGTGAAGCAGTTGTTTAGAGGCCTCTGCATACAGACTGTTGTAATAATCCAGCCTTGATGTTATCACGGCAAAAGCAACAGTTTTCCTGGTGGCTAAGGGGAGAAAGCCAAAGAACTTTTTGAAGGTTTAATAAATGAGAAGCACATACCAGTTACTGATAGTGCTTTTGGTCGAAAAGTGAATACATTATCAAATTTAACCCCCACATTTTTAGCTACTTCTAGTGTTGGAGGAGGCACCAAGTTTGGCCACCATGTCAAGGGGAAAACAGATTTGACTTCCCAAACGATAGAATTTCTGTCTTGTCTGTGGTACATTTTAGATTTTTTTTTCCATCTAACAAATTATTTTTACATAACAGATTTAAAAATTCTGTTCGGACCCAAAAGAACCCTTGTCCAGTGCCAGGATCCGTTGAGTTTTGTCTGCATAGGAAGTAGTTGCAATTCCGAAAGGTGTGATCAAAGATATCAAAGAGACAATGCAAATGTTGAAGGGCTATGTGATAAGCCCCTTGGGACACCAAGTGATCTTTCTTTTGAAGCAAACAAGCCAATGGATATAAATTGTTTCCTTCAGTCAAAAAGATCTAAACCAAGCCCAGGCCTTGTCAGAAATGCCAATGTCCAGAAGACGTTGGAGCAGTATAGAATTAGAAACTGTATCAAACGCTGCTGAGAGATCAAACAGGATCAGAACAGCATTGTTACCAGAATCCAGAGTCATTGTAAAGGTCTTTGAGACTTCTATGAGAGCCGACTCTCTCTGTAGGGTGCCTGGGTCTGAACCCAGATTGACAGAAATGAAAAGTAAGCTGGGTCGGGTGGCTCAGTGGACTATTGTGCCCACTGTTGGGCCTGTATTTGACTTCGTGTTCACGGGTTAAAATCCTGGTGAGTCCACTCAGCCTTTAATCCTTTTGCGGTCAATAAAATGAGTACAATTGAGTTGGGTAACAATAAACATCTGTTATTCAGTGCCAAGTTACCCTTCTGGGTGAATGTGTACTTTACAAATACATATGTTATGTTAATGTAGTGTTTTGGAGTTTTCCAAGTGAGTAGTCAGTTGGTTATTTACCATTTTTTCTAGGATTTTATCTTGTGCTGAGAGCAATGAGATGGGTCTAAAACTGGCCAAGATCAAGGTGTCTACTAAAGGCTTTTTTAAAGTGGTTTAACCTCTGCCACATTCCAAGGTCCTGGACCTTAAGCTAAAGAAAGGGACAGAGATAATATCTGGTTTATCACTGGGTTCGCAGTATCAATAGCCTTATGGAACATAGCCAGCAGGCATGGATCTCAAGGGGAGCCTGATTTATATGAGAGGATACCTTGCAGTGATTGTATTTGAGAGATAGGGTGATAATTGGGTAGGGTAAATTGAGATAGCAGGGCATTCAACACATCTCCGTGTGACAGACATGGTTTGGAACAATTGGCGCCAAAGGCCTATTGATTTTTTAAATTTTTTCTTTAAAAAAACTGACAGCCTGAGAAGGGAGAATATCCCTCAATAAAGCTTTAGGTTGCAGAAAAGATTTAGAAATGTGAAAAAAAAACTTTAGAGTTAAGCTTTGCTTGTTCCACTTGGGACGTAAAATAAACTTTTTTTTTTGCATCCCTCATCCATTTAGGACAGGATATTTGGGGCCAACCTAAAGCATGGGAGGTCTTCAGATTTATAGTCAGAGTGCCATGTACGATCAAGTTGTTTGCAACGCAGTTTTTATTTAGCGAGCTCCGACGTATACCACCCATTTACCATATACTCTGCCTCTGTACTGGTGTAATACAAGCAAAGCGCTTTAAAGCATTATCCAGTTCAGATCACTACAACTGCAAGCACCATATATTTACTGTTGCGAAGAGGCTCCAGTCACATGGATACTGGCTACATGGTGCACTTTAAGGCAATAAACTCCACATATTACTTATTTCCCAGAGTAGGCAAGGATTTATACGAGGTCTGTGAGTGCACGCGGTTGGCAGCTACGCTTCTTCTCTGCACACACAAGGTGTGTGTGTGTGTTTAAGGCATTGGCTACCCAGAAAGACGACTCCCACAGCATTGTCACACACGCGGTCTAGTCACATACTGTAGGTTGGGACGCCAATAAACAGCAGAATCATTTTACCAACATCTGTGCATTTTCAAACAAAAAATATGCAACATTTTAAGGTAGATTCATGCGTTGCTTTTTTAAAGCTATCAAGTTTGCTTACGTAAAACCGTCCTCATGTATGGTGCGGCATCATTGTCCCGCAATTTTGAGCAAATTTATTAATCTCCCTGGACTCCTAACACACATTAATATAATTAATATAATTACATATGCTGATCATATGCACCATAGTTATCTCTTGACACTGTAGTGTCGCGCCAGTGAACAAACTGATTGCCGGGCACTACCATTACGGTCAAATGTGGAGGGGTAATGGCGGGCTCGCCATACCTGATTCCCCCTCAGTTTCTTCTGCATCACATACTTCATGGTGAGAGGCTGCTCGGGGATGTCGGGAGAGGTAATCTGCTGGGTTGTTGGTTCCTGGACGGTATTCTAGTTGGCCCCCGTAGTCTTGCAATTGAAGCATCCATTTTTCGATTCTTGGAGGGGGCTTGGAGGCGGTGCCATTGAACAGGGGTATGAGTGGTTTGTGGTCAGAGGTTACCAAAAAAGGCCGGCCATAGACGTAGATGTGGAAGTGTTTACATCCCCAGTGTACTGCAATAGCTTATTTTTCGATTTGGGAGTATCTCTCTTCTGTCTCCATGAGGGATCTACTGGCGAAACCTACCGGAGCCCAGTCACCGTCATCTTGCTTTTGGAATTGTATGGCACCTAGACGTTTCGGGCCTGCATCAACAACAACTTTGGTGTCTTTCTTTGGGTCGAAGTATCGTAGGATGGTGTCGCTCGATAGGGCATCCTTGACTGTCTCAAATGCCTGTTGTTGACTGGGACCCCAAATCCATGGTTCAGAGGACTTGGTCAGCAAAAAAACGACCGTCGCTCCCTGCACAACTGAGGGCTGTGGACTGCAGTCCACGTGGCACGAGCACCGCTATGAGAGCGGCCGCCACGGGATGTAGCGTTGGTTGTGGGCAGCACCAGCCGTCGCACACGTGGCACGAGCACCGCGGTGAGAGTGGCCGCCACGGGAGAAACAGCATGTAATGTGCGCGACACCCTCGTGGCCAAAATGTAGTGTCGGGCGTTTCCGCCACTCACGCTTTGAATAATGAATCTGACAACGTGAACAGGGTTGTTGAAATACGAACCCGTGGGCAGGGTCCGATGTCAGCCGCACGGTCTGTCCGGCTCCGTCTGGTGCGCTCGCACGGACATCATAACCCCGCCCCCAGGATTCCTTTTTAAATATAACATCGGTCCCATGACCTGAGGCGCAATAAACAATTACAGAAACGGAGTGGGAATCAGGTATGGCGAGCCCGCCATTACCCCTACACATTTTACCTTAATGGTAGTGCCCGGCAACCAGTTTGTTGACTGGTGCGACACTACAGACACAAAGTCATTTTCTAGAACGCTGTCTCTGCACTCAGAAAAAATGCTTCTGTAAAGATAAAATTCAGTCACTCTTCCCTCTAAAATGGCTTCAGATGGACTCTGCCTCTGTTACACTGTAATGCATGAAAAGCGCATTTTAAGCACATCAGTATTTTTAAAATGTAGACATTTAACACTCTTATAAGTTACTTTCTTGCACTGGCCCGGATTAGCAAAGCAGTCCGTGTGAGCGTCCTTCCTATCAGCATTTTATTTTACGTGAGTTTCTTTAGATTGCACGGATTAATCAAGGGGTTCCAATGTGATACATACAACGTAGTTTAAAGCAGTGTTCACCTGATGATATGTTTGGATCTGCATTTTTTCATATATGCATTTTTACTTTTCCAATAATTCACATTGTTCTAAATTACTTTCTTTGAATGGCAGGGATTATTCAACAGTCCATCTATTTGCATGTGTTGTTTTTTCCCGAGCTATAATCGTATCAGCATTTGTTTCTGATCGCCATTTTGTTGTATGTGACTTTCTGAAAATGGCATGGTCTGTTAAAAACGTTACAATGTAATACATTCAAAGCGCTTTAAAGCAGCATCACCTCACACTATTTTTGGGATTTACCAAATGCTATTCAGCGCCATCTGGATAAAAGTGCTCCGGGAGTGCCGAAATTCAATCACTGTTCATCCTAAAGCGCTTTCATATACACTCTGCCTCTGTTACACTGTACTCCAAGCAAAGTGCTTTAAAGCATCATCCAGTGCATAGCACTACTACGGTGAATACAATATATTTACTTTCCTAAAGAGGTTCCACTCACATGGATACTAGCTGCAGAGTGCACTTAAATAAGGCAATAAACGACACACATTATTTATTTCCGCAGTGTAGGCAGGGATCTATACCGCAGTCCATGGAAACACGTGTTTAGAAGCTGCGCTTATTTTCTGCACATAAAGTATATACGTGTTCAAAGCATAGACTAGTCTGAAACATGACTCTCATAGTGTTTTCACCCAAGCAGTCCAGTTACCTGTTGTAGGCCAGGCCACCATTAAGCAACATTATCATCTTGAAAAGATGTGTGACTTTTCAAACACAAAATATGTGCCATCTTTAAATCCAATAATTTGTTGTCTTTGCCTAGGAGACTTTCTTTAGATGCCACAGACTATTCAAGCTGTTATAATGTTATCTATGCAAAGCGCTTTAAAGCATCATCATGCTGCCTCATCATCCTCCTCTTCTGAGATAATGTATCAAATTCCCTGGACCACTGACGCAAATTAATGTTATTGTTGTAATTAAATGTGCTGAGTTGGAGAGTTCAGCGGAAAATGCTGTCCAGTGCCGTCTAGATAAAAATGCTTCTGTACAACCAAAAATCACTTGCTGTTCCTCCTAAATATATTGAATTTTAAAGTACATATATATATTGAACAGCAATGAGGTTGATCAGGTTCATCTTAATACCTGTGTCATCAATAACCTTCCAACAAAACTGCATTCTGCCGCTCTGCGGTTAGGTGCAATACGTACAGCCTAACAACCACAGTTAACAACTTTGTTGAGGCTCAACCAGGTTCAAGTTCGGTGGCGCATCATCGCTCTGCAATTAGGAGCAAACATATTAAACTCTCTGGACCTAGGGCACACATTACTACAATTCATATATTTTATTTACATGATCATGCACAGTACTTATATCCCTTTATGCAAACTTAATTAAAAAAAAAGGCTGTTGTGCGCTGTCTTGATGAAAATGCACCCGTAATCCCAAAATTCACTCACTGTACCTTCGAAAGAGTGTTCAAATATATTCTGTGTCAGTTGCAATCTAATATGTGTCAAGCACTTTAAAGAAGGATTCAGCTGACAGGCCAACTACTGCGACACAACATCTACTCTTGTTACAAGGCTCCAGTGAAGTGTTTATGCAGTACACTCACAAGCGCCAATCCAGGCCGCCACTAAGCAGCTTAAACATTTCTTACCCATCTTTGCCTTTTCAAACACAAAGTATGTCACATTTTAAAGGGCATGACGCTTGGACTGCATTGGTATTCATCCGAAAAGCTGTGTCATCAATCTCATATGCTTCCATCAAAAGTGTTTTCTGGCACACTATATTCATTTGCACTTATATATAACACGTGTATCATAACAGCCATAGCTAATGACTTTGCTAGTATACAACTAGGTTCAAGTGCAGTGCTGTGTCATTATCCGGCAACTTTAAACAAATCTATTAATCTCCCTGGCACTATAGCGCTAATTAGGACAATTCAAATATTTTGGTCTGTTGACCATGCACAATACTTTTATCCGTTTACAGAAAGTTACCTCAGAAATGCTCTCATATGCCGTCTGGATAAATATGCACTTGTAGTCCCAAAATTCACTCGCTGTACCTCATAAGAGCTTTCAAGTGTACTGTGTCTCTGCTACAATTTAATGTCTGCAACGCGCTTTAAATTAGCATCCATCTGATAAAATTAATACTGCGTACGCAATATATTCTCTTGTTTCAAGGGTCTAGTAAAGTGGCTATGCGGTCCAGTCACAAGCTTCAACCCAGACTGCCACTAAGTAACAAAAACATTTCTTACACATCTGTGCCCTTTCAAACACAAAATATGTGGCATTTTGAAAAGTATGGACAGCACTGCAGCTTATCCTTTTCATCTTTATAACCTATGTCATCAAGCTCATATTATTCTATCAAAAGTGATTTCTGGTGCACTATATTCATAAGTGCTTATGTGCATTACATGTAACTTAACGGCCATAGCTATAACTTTGTTAAAATACAACGAGATTCAAGTACAATACCGCAACAGCATCTGGCAACATAAAAAAAAATACATCTCCCTGGATCTATACCATAAATTAAACCATTATATTTTCATCTTCTGGTCATGTGCACTTCTTTTATTCCTTTGCACAAAGTTAATTACAAAATACTGTCAAGTGCCTGCTGATTAAAATGCTCTTAAAGTCCCCAAAAACATTTTCTGCTCATCCCTATAGCACATAATTTATCACACTAATACAGCATAATACAAGTAGAGTAGCTGTTAAACATTCTCTGGCATATCTTCATTGCATACCTTTTATTTTGATTATTACTACAACTTACAGTTTAAAAATCATGCATTTTTTTACTACACGCCTTATAAATGGGATACAGTAACCTCTGCAATACATTATAATGACATTGCAAATCACCAAGGTTATACAAATAAAAAGTGCCATCCAACATCATTATCATCTACATTTATTTTGTTTCTCACAATACACAGTCACATCATCACCTTTAACACAAACCACTGTAATCCATGGTGCGTAGCTCTTTCCTATGAAAGAGAAAGGATATTGCCATTGTCGAAAAATAAATAGATATTCCCGAGAAATTAACCATTATAATCAATTTACAGCAACAGTTTTATTTAAAAAGGTGCATTAAAAACATGCTGACAATGAAAACATTTTCTAAAATTAAATGTTATGAAAAACATAAACATTTCTATATAAATCTTGAGTTTATGTTGCCACACCGACACCATACACACAAAACATTGTTCAATCTCAGTAATTCTAAATCACCATAGCGAGTTTATGACTACATTTTTCTCCTATCCTGCTTTAACACTTATGTTTTGTTTTTACAAAACAACAACCACTTTAAGGTTTCTTGCTAACAAACACCGACTATCTGTCTTAGTTACTAACCCCATAAACTCCTATACCTTATACTCCATTCGAAGACCCTGTTATATAAATCCATACACATTCACATTTATAACTTGCAATGAACATTATGTAAAAATTAAGTATTAATGTTCCACTCTATAAACCTAGTTAATTTATTTCAATAAATGTTTTTACAAAATAACTACAAATAAACATGTTTTACAGAAAAGAAAACCACAGAAGGTAAGTTATTTCTTTATTATATGATAATACAATAACACTACAAGTACAAAAGCACAATATCATCAAGGACATGAAAAATTTAACCCCATTTCACGAGGAAAACAATGCTTCCCAAACTGTATTTTTGCACTTACATAACTATTACAAGCCAGCTAATACTTGGCAAGCAGACAATGTACACTAAATTATGACCATAGGGGATGATTTCTATAAAAATGAATTATAATAACAAAGAATGTATATGCATCTTGATGACATACCTTAATTAATAAAACATGATAACGTCTATGTTCAAAACTAGGAAAACCATATTATGGGGATACCGTACAGTGTACTGATCCTTTGTACCCTGACATTACAACTGCTTTAAAGACAACAGTAAATACACAGACTGGAATAATAGTATGGGGCATATTTACAAGAAAGGGGTGCATCAGTCCTGATGAGCCACTTTTCTTGTGTCACCCTGCACACCCTAACACCATGTGTGCACCATATGTACAATACTATGCACCATGGCGCATGTTAAGACAATAGCGTCAACGATTTCAATGCTATTGTGGCGCTTTGCAGGATTAGAGGCAAAAAAGTGTTTCTGTGAGCCAAATGAGAATGCACTCAGGTCCCGACTTTCATGTGCTAAGTTATGGCAGAAAAAAACGTTGGAGATAGCCAAGACTGTTTTGTATTTTTTACACACGATGTCGTTTATTAGTGCTGTGCTATGTGAATTTTGTATAGCGTATGTGCGTGTATGACTGTTTAAATGTCTGTAATCAAAGACTACTCTGTATGAATGGTTGGGTTTTGAAAAAGGGAATAATGGGGTATTCATTGCAGAGATGCAGGGCTCAATTACTCCCTGGTACTCGAGCTGAGTGAGGATCTCCCTCACTTCTTTGAGGACGGCAATCTCTGCATCATTGAGGGTGCTGTTGTTGCTTTCCAGTGCCTAGTTAAGAAGTGTTTTGCCAACAGTAGGGCTAAGTCTTTAAATTGTGATGTCACCTTCCCTTTTTTGTTATCTGGGAATAGACCGAGCAAGCAGGCCTCTGGCGTCCACCAGTCATGTCTCCCTCTCACCTTCTCCAGTATATTTCCAATCCTATCCCAGTATTTAGTGATACTAGGGTAGCTCCAGAGTATATGAAGTAGCGCTGTGTCTTCTGTCTGGCATCTCGGGCATGCCAGCGAAAGCATCGGGAACAAAATGTGTAGCCTATGTGGCGTAAGATATGCTCTATGTAATATAGTGTATTGTATGAACTTAAATCTAGTATTACGGGATCGTTGTTTTGGGTATATTAGAACGGAAGACCACTCTTCAACCGAGAGTTCCCTACCCATATCCTCCTCCCATTTGGTTCTCAGGGGTGTTAGTGGCTGCTGCTGTACCTACACTCTGAGGCCCTTATAGAGCCATCTAATTAAATGTCTCCCATGCCTCATGATGTGCATTACATGAATGAAATCATGCGTTGGGGGTTCAATTCCCTCCGGTGCCCAGTGAACCTTGATACATCGTACTATGTTCGCATGTAACAGAAATAGTGAGGTAGGCAAGATGTGTTCATGTGTGAAGTCTGTATGTGTGAGCAATTGGCAATCCTTGAACAGCGCCTCAATTGCATCCACTCCCTCCTTTGTCCACACTTGTATCCTACCCTGGGTCAATATTCCAACATTCGTGGGGAGCCCCAACAATGGGATATTTGAGGCATAGGGAATTGTGTCAGTAGTGTACCTGAGGGTAAGCTTCCAGTATTGTCGGGCCACTCGCAGTAGGAGAGGCAGCCCTTCCGGGGGTCGGAATCCAGGACAGATCGGAGAGTGGAGTCGGCCTCTGTCAAGCATTGATTGTGTGAACATATTTTATGTAAATTGCGTCCAGTTAGCCAGTATGCCAGCCATTAGAGTTGACTTGCTATACAATAGGCTTTGAAATCTGGTGCTCCCATACCTCCCTGGCCTGCAGGCATTTGCAGCTTCGCTAAGCTTATCCGGCATCTACCAGTCTCCAAGATGAGGTCTAGAAGTATAGAATGCAGTGTTTTAAAATAAGCATTAGGGACCATTACCAGCGGGTTCACAATATAGTACATTATACAAAGTAGCATTACTATCTTTGCCAGCGCCAGTCGGCCCACAATGGACAGCGGTAGCGTTATCCAGAAGCAGACCTGCGACCTGAGCGAAGCTATTGCTCTCTGTAGATTCCCCTCCAACAGATCCACTGTGGTTCTGTATATTTGAACTCCCAGGTATCGGAAAGTGTCAGTGGCTACGTGCATTGGTTTGTTACCAAAAGCAATTGTGTCTCCTATGTCCGTCTTACTGAATAAGAATGCTATGGATTTTGTGTAATTGATCTCAAGTCCAGACAATGGTGCAAAATCTGCAAATATCTGTGCAGCCAACTTTAGGTTCTGGCCCAAATCTTTCATGTACAAGACAATGTCATCGGAGTACAAAGATATCGAATGCACCGTAGTGCCTATTTTAATACCCCATGTCTCAGCATCTCGCCTAAGTCGCTGTGCAAGGGGCTCCCCTGCCAGGACAAATTGCAGGGGAGACAGTGGACATCCCTGTCTAGTGCCCGAGAGACGGGGTAGTAGTCCAATATATTCTGTCCAGTCTGTGCCCTTGCCATGGGACAGGCATATAGTAGTCGCACCCAATGAATGTATTCTCTCGGGACACAAATCGCTTAAGTACCGCAAACATGTAGTCCCACTTTAAGGTATGAAATGCCTGGTAAAGATCCAGGGAAAGGCAACTCGCTCGAGGATATCTCCCTCCCGCATGGTCCATAATGTGATACAGGTGGCGTATATTGAGGGACGTATTGCTGGTTGGTAAAAATCCACATTAATCCGTATGTATCAATTTACTTTTTTTTTTAATCATTTAAACTTTATTTCAGTAAGTAAAAACATACCATAAAAGTACAGTACAAATATCAAAAAATGTACTTATTAGAAGGAGGAGTCTGTGCTAATACTTTAGCCAATATTGTATATTCTGTATTCAGTAACGATAGTGGCCTAAATGATTACATATCTGTTGCCGGTTTACCAGGTTTTAGCAGCAAGGTTACTATTGCTTGCTTTGTTGTATCAGGGAGGTGGCCAGTAGCCATCGAGACCTGGTATAATTTTTCCAATTGAGGAATCAATTTTGTGCTGTACATGGAATAAAACTCAGCCGGGAGGCCATCCGACTCCGGCGATTTATTACGAGCCACACTCTTGATGGCGTCTTGTATTTCCCCTTGTGTTATCTTCGTTCCCAATGTTTGCTTTTCAGCACCACTGAGGTGCGGCAGGGTAATGTTAGACAAAAAGGAACAGAGTTTCATTTGATGTAGTTCTGGGGGGGCAGAAAATAAGTTTGCGTAGTAGTCTCGAAATGCAGTGTTAATCTCTTCCTGCGTATTTATGCTATCAAGTTGCGGAGTGAGGATATGTAAGATTGGAGTGGGAGATGGCTCGTCTTTTATAAGATGTGCTAAAAGTGTGCCTCCCTTATCCCCTTCCCTGCGTGCTCGTTCCTTTTATTTTGTATAATCCACCACTCGCAGCCGTTCAAGGAGTTCTGCATGTTCATCCAAAACATCCTGCAACATCTGGGCTTGGGGGCATGAAGCACCGCCTCCACCTCCAGGGGGCCTAAGCTATTCTCTACATGTTTTAACTCCCTCATTATGACTGTTCGGGCACCCACTGTCTCCCCCAGTATCGTCCCTCTAATTACCACCTTACATGCCACCCGTTCCAGCAACATTGAGGATGCGGTCCCTTCGTTGTCAGTGAAGAAGTTTGTTATTGCTTTGGATACCTCCTCCTTCAGTACTGCATCTTCGAGGAGCAGTGGTTGTAGTCTTCATGTAGGGATTGGCGTGGATGCCCTTCCCCATGTCACCGTTAGTTCTAGTGGGTTATGATCTGATAATGTTTTCCCTAAGTATGTAGCTTGGGTTGTTTTGGTCTGTAGGGTATTAGTGCATAGTATATGATCAAGTCTTATGTGTACTTTATGTGGATAAGAGTAAAAGGAATATTCCCTCAGCCCCTTATTTCTTTCCCGCCATATGTCAGTGAGAACCCAGCCCTGTATCCATCTTCATAACACCTCTGCCTGTCTCTGAGCACCCGTACCCGATAACAGGGGGGGTGGAGCAGTCGAGGGATGTGTCTAGTACTGCATTATAATTGCCTCCTAGATACCAAGGCAGGTGTGCCCATTGCAACAAGATTCTCGAGAGGTGTGTCAGGAAGGCATGTTGTTTGCTCTTTGGGGCATAAAGGCTTCCTAGCACCACAGATTCCCCATCTAAAATACCCTTAACCAAAGTGTATCTGCCATCTCTATCCACTTTTGTGTCTATTGCTTCAAAAGGGACACTGGAGTATATCCATATAGCCGCCCCACGAACGAATACAGAGTATGAGGTGTGGAACAGCTGTCCTCTCCATTTTTTGCATAACTTTACTGCCTCCTGGGTGGTTATGTGTGTTTCCTGTAGGTATACTATATTTACGATGGTTCAGTTGAGCTAATATTCTGTGCCTTTTATGGATAGGTCCCATTCCTCGCATTCCAAGTGATAATATTGCAAGTACGCGTGGACAACATGAGATGTCATTAGTGTACTACTCTCCCTCACAATCCACATATTTCTGCTGTACCCTTCGTTTGTCGTTTGCGATAAAAGTGTTGATGTCTTTGTAGCAATACCGTCAACATTTCCCCAACTGTGTTCAGTTCTAGGCTGAGTAGGACCTTTCTCAGGCAAACCATTACATAACAAGAAAGTAACCAGTTTGCAACCATTATATAAAACAAGCCTTTGCAATGGAGGATGTGTAAGATGCAAGCTATACGCGTATCTCTTGCGATTGACCACATATCTCGTATGGTATACTGATACCAGAGTCCGTCCGCCCGGGCCCACCACTCAAGAAAGGAGGGTCATCCTACATAGGAAGTAGGGTCCCATCTACTATAGGAGGGGTCCACAATTTACCACTCACAGTGACGTCTTACTTTCATGGCTGGTTCTGTCTCTCTTTACTAGTCACAGATCTGTCCTTACAATGAGGTGGGAGGTCATAGCATGTTCTTCCGTTCAACATCTTCCTCTGATTTGGGCAGGTGGCCTTCAATTGTCAGTGCTGCTCTCTATTTGATGACATCTAAGCAAGTATCCATGTCTATGCAGCAGTCTAGTTATAACTCTTGTACCGTCTGAGGGGTGATCGAAGGGAACAATGCTATAACTCCTTCTGAGTTGGACACTACAGTGCTGTCCGCAGAGGAGGCGATGCTTGGTAGAGGAGATCCATCCCTTCATATTGTGTATGCTGTTTGTATTGCTGCTCTCTGACTCTCCAATACTTGCAATAGTGTTGGCCCAGTATTCCTTCATGCTGGGCGCCGCTGCATTTGTCATTCCCCACGTGGGAGTCGGGTCTTCTTCGGTGGCGGGGTATCGAAATGTTCTGACTGTTCCGAGTGAGGGAAGGTCTTGTCCAACCAGTCACGTCCTAGTTCAGGGTTTCAAAAAATGAGCTTTTTAATTGTGCATGATACGTAACCAGGCCGGGAACAGTAGGGCAAAGGTTAGTCCCTCAGCTCAGAGTCGTTTCTTTACAGCCTGGAAGAAGGCCCTTTGCCTCTGGACCGCCAACGTGTAGTCTGGATACAGAGACATTCATACATTTTCCACCATGATAGGGTCCGCCTCTCTTGCTGATCGCAGGAGGGTATCACAATCCCTGTAGTTCAATACTCGAGCCACCATAGATCAGGGCGGCGGAGGTCTCTTGTTTGGTACTCGGTGTGCTCTCTTTATTGTGAAATGAGTGGACAGTCTGGTGGTCGCTATAGTTTTTAGCCATGTCTCCACACATTGTGTGGCTTCTTGCCCCTATGTCCCCTTCGGAAGGCCAACTATACGAACGTTATTGCAGGGTGATCTTTTTTCTGCGTCTTCATTTCTCTCCTGTAGGGTTTCCACTTGTTTTTGTAAATGTTAAATTGCGTTTTCATTGTCTTTTTGGACAGGCAGAAGGGTGGCGATGTTCATTTACGTTTGCTTTTCTCTGTCTGCCAATTTCCTATTGTCATCTTTTAAAATGCCAAGTTCAGCGGTGATGGAACCCAGCCTTTGCTCTATTGCCAACCGTGAATCTCTAATTTCTTGCAGAATGACATTCAGTTTATCCATTGGCAGGTCAGGCGCTGTGGCCGGTACATAGGTCTCTGATGTCGACGTTCCGGCGTTGTCTAGGTGTTTTCCTTTTGTGTGGCCCATTTTCACGTGCCTGCATAGACTTTATGCAAGCTGGTAGGACTACACTCTAGGCCCAATATTTAGTCCAGCGGGGGGACCCTCAGGGCAGCCCCTGACGTCAGTGAACCTACTTCTGGGTCGGGGGGTCCGCATCACTAGCGAGACCCCCAGGTGTGGATTGTCTATTGTGGGGTTCAGGTGTGAATATCAGTATTGCTCTCGCTATCTACCCCTGTCCTCAGGCCCCGAAGTGGATCGAACAACCAAGGCGGCCCCTTGTCTTGGGCCCTTCGGTGATCTCCTCCCTGGTGTGTACTTGCCGCTATATGCCACCGTCCTCCCCCGCCATGTTAATGCACTGGGGTCTCTCCGCTGCGCATCACTTCCAGATGCAGCTGTCAACATCTCCCGCCTCTGGACGCGTCAGCCCGTCTTCAGGCCGAGGCCCCCTTGCCGCACCACTCCATGCCCCAGAGGAGGGGGGGAAGGACCCTAAGCCAGGCCCCTCTCGGTTGTCCTTGGTCTAGACCGTTCTCGTGTAGGGCCCCCCTGCACAGAGCCGACCCACCTCGGTGTTATGATCTGCCTCCAGGCGGGTCTGGCCCTCTCTTAGGCCCAACACTCCACTTGGTCACTCTCGCCATTACCACCCTGAACGGGGTTTAATTTTCTCCCCGTTTGCCGCCCATTTCGTTCATACACATTTTGTGCCCCTCTCTTTGGCAAACGAGCCCCTTTTGACACGGATATTTCAGTGTTGGCGGGCCCGGATCGGGAGCTCCGTGATCAGACAACCACCATCTTCGGCGGTTAGCCACGCCCCCTTGTTGATCTAAATCATAATCAATATAATTCAAGTAATGAAATAATTTCCCAATTAGATACCAACCTTAAAAATGACATACCATTAACACCTCCTCTCGCTCTAAACCCTAATAATATACAAACATGATTAAATTAATTTGATTTAAATTCATATACTCACATTAATTCAAAGCAGCAATATTGTTATGACTTATCTTTAGATTTAGTTATAAGAAGCTATACTAGAGAGCACAGTACTATAACAATGCATATTTTAACAACAGAACAGTTAAACTTTGTTTACCATCATTTACAATGGTTCAAAAAAAGACACATCTTGCTATACATTTTGTACTGGTGGTGCTGGAGAAGGAAAATGCTTTCTAATTATTGTGCTTTATCAAGCTCTGTTATGCTATTACAATACAATAGCTGGTGAAAATCCAGACAATATATACATATTGCTTACCGCTCCAACTGGAAAAGCAACACATAATATCAACACACAGCACATTCAAAATGCCTCTATCACAAAGTTTTACCTATAACAACTTTTCCAATGAAAAAAGAAATGTCTTACAAAATCAACTAAGACATCTCAAAGTATTAATAATTGATGAAATCTCAATAGTCGGAGCAAATATATTCATTTTTACACATAACAGATTATAAGAGGTCAAAGCTTCCAATTAGACATTTGGAGGAATTTCAATTTTAGCTATTGGAGATGTTTACCAATTCAAACCAGTATTTGACACATACATATTTAAAAATGTAAGATACTCTTATGGAGCACTATGTAGGAACCTAGGGGCGACATACTTCAAACTATATAAACTGCACAAAATTATGAGATAACTAAATGACCTTCCATTTTCCGAGTTACTAAACAGATTACGAGAAGGAAAACATACAAAGGAAGATATTTTAATCATTAAACAAAGATAAATCAAACCACATTACATCATCAAAATTGTCTCACCTTTAATGCCAACTAACAATAAAGTCAATCAAATTAACAATGCAGTTTAAATGCAATATATAAAAACATAACTGTTCTTTACTATAGCAGCCAATGACACAATTTTTTCAGATGTTACATACCAAGTCAAACAAAAAATATTAGAAAAATTACCAAAACATCCAGGCAAAAGTAAGGGGCTTTTCTACACCCTACATATTGCAGTACAACTGCACCATCATCTTTCTTGTAATGTTGCTGTCAATAATGGATTAACTAATGTAGCATTATGAATAGTCATATATTTATAGAAACTATTCACAATACACCCGCTCTTGTTTGGATTGCTTTTGATACTCATACAGTTGGTAAAATTACAAGACAAAATAACTAACACTTTTATCACACATCAATTTTTAAAGATTGGACTGTACAATCTATTTCAGGACAATTCTAATAAACAAAAATTGTATTACTATGTTATGCATACAATTCCCGGTACCACATGCATCAGCATGAACAATACATGGCACTCGAGAGGATAATATATTACCACTTAACATACACTTTAACAATAACAAAATACATGATTTACACTACCTTGCCTTAAGTAGAGCAAATAACGTATACCTTCAGAAATTTAATGAAAAAAACAAAATCATACATCCTACTGTAGAACAAAAAATGAAAAGATTAAGAAACAAAATGCCTTTCCAAATTTCAGTTCCCAATTAAACCCATACAACTTACACATTAAAATTATATTTCATATTATAAGATCTATTAAAAAAATATTTACAATTCATATCATCTGATTATAATATCATGAATGCTGAGATTATTTGTCTTGCGGAAATAAGCACAATACAACTCTCAAATCATGATACCTTTTCAATGCCTGAATATAATCATAATCAACATTCTCAACATGGTATGGTCATTTACTACATAAAACATGCACCTAGTAATAAATTATACAAATCAAAAAGGAAGAGACATGTTTCATTTCACATTGCATATACAAACACAAATAGTACGTAATTGAGGCATAATACACCAACCACCACAAACACCAATACAAACAGTGTCCCAAATACTTACAAACATTATTAACTTTTACCACAATTATACATCTATCATTCTTGACAACTTCAGCATTGATATAAACAGAAAGTGTCAGCAAATGTCTATATTGCTAGATTGAATGAAACAACAACTCCAACGCTCTCAATTAATAAATAACTATACAACAAATGGCAAATCCATCTTTGATCACCTTTATTCTAATGAAACAATACAAACCATGGAATATTAAAATAGTACTACAGTAGCCACAAAGCTTTATGGATAGCTGTTCCAGATATAAAATGATAAAAAAAGGTAACGTCTCTAATTAACCTTTTGCTTTCTTTAATTTTAGATGCTTTCAATCAAAAACATCATCAACAACACAACAAGTGACAGCAACAAACCATATCAAATACAGATTAAAGCAAATGCAGTAAAATGCTCAGAAAAAAACATACTACAAAAATTCAAAACTGGACTGCAAAGTACCCTATCATTTGGCTTTAGCAGACCACATGTAGTATAGTATTAAAGCAACATGCAACAACGAAAAACCTTACAGCAAGAAAAAATAAAGTTATGGAATACTCCTTAAGAATTATCTTGTCAAAAAAGAACATTATTATCATTACAAACCAAACTAAAGTCCCACAGACACCACCTATCTCCATCCCAACAACAATTACACAACAAGCTGGCTATCTACTGGAACCAACTCCTCCACTAACATTGCCAAGTAAAACAATAAAAAGGGCAGATGCAAAAACACTTGTGACAGTACTAGGAATTGGTATGAAGATAAATACAATCATAAAATCTTACAAATTAATAAAAATATTAACAAACTAATACATACATTTAAATTATTCCTTATTAATTCATTTAACATTTTTTATAACAACAGTACAATAAAATAATAACAAAATAACAATGCTTATAAGTACATGGCTTCATTGTCACTTTCCTTTATTAGCTGTGCTCAGCATGTACTGCCTTCACTTACTATTTCTCTGTTTAGTAATCTCCTTCACCCTAGCCAAACTACATGTCTCCTCCTCAGCTTCTATCGCTAACTAACTCTAATAACTAATACATGTAAACTCAATTCAATCACGCATCATAAACCATTGATGAAAAAAAAAAATGTTTCATAGGAAGAAACACCAAGGGTAGTCTTAATAGCTGGACAAGAATTCGTTTTGAAATCCATTACAGCACAAGACTCAACAGACTGTATACAGATAGCACTTTGGAGAGAAGCAACCAATTTCAAATATATCACCGAAGATTGCATCATTAAAATAGCTAATGTAACTGCATATGAATACAAACATTTTGAACTCTGCAAAGCACAGTCAACTACAAGTATGACTACAATTATCTACAAGGATTAATAATCTTTTTTTTAAAAGAAAAATTAAAATGTTATAATTTTTTACACATTTCTGCTTTACAGATTACAGAACCACCACCAGAAACCATAACTAGTCACATGTACGGAAGAGAGGAAGCAAATCAAGAAAAACTAACCACTCAAGTGATAAACTCTGAAAACTTTCAATTGATGAATATTAGTAATGACCTCATCATGGACTGTTTTCTCATCAGGCCACGTATTGACAGCTTAGCAGATGAATTAATAAAACAACTGCCTCTTCCGTGTGAAATTATATTTTGTAATGGATATATTCCAAAGGTAATAAAAGAATGCACAACTATATGAATAAAAAAAAATCTATTTCGTAGGGGATATATAACAAAAACTACAAAAGAATGAACAACTGTAAATAAAAATGATACATTTATTTTAATAAGCACTTGCTTCCATAACAAATTATGCATTGATTAAGGAACAAAAATAAATATTGGATATTTTTCATGCACAATAAACAGTTAGTACTTATACATAGTTGAATAGGTGCATTTTTGCAAAAAACATGTAAAACAAATAGATGTATTCTAAACAATAAAAATAATTTAACAACACTCACAGTATACACACACATTCAAACACATTCCACTTCATTACAAACATAACATACATCACATATTAAAGGCCAGACCTATTGGCTTTGCCAAAGCTTGTTATCTGTGTAACTGGAGTGAGACTTACTGCCTAACTCATTTAATGTTTTATTTCTGTAAGCTTAACTTACCCTTGCCCTACATCAGTTTGGTTTGGAGAACTGCAATGCGCATGTGTGGTACACATGTGCTCGGTGTATATGTACCTGTAAATGGTAGAGAACAGGGATGGTGCACTGCGTATTATTACATGATGGGTGTATGAGTGTCTGTAAAGGTATAACATTTAAAGGATGTAGTGCTGTGCAGTGCGTGTATGCTGTGTGCATGTGCTGGTTGTATATCTGACTGTGAATGTTGCAATACATGGAAGACTCTGTGTTCCATTTTGGGAGAGCCAGACACCCATGGCTGACCATGAGCAGAAGAGGTAGAGTAAACCTCCACAGACATATTTATGTATTGCTGCATTCTGTAAGCTGAGTGGAATACACTGGAAAACAGGAGAGCTAGGCTTTTTAGTACACTTCAAACAATGCACTTTGATTCAGAATTAGGTCACTGGTAAGGGGCAAGGGTCCATCTCAGGAAGGAGACAGGGCTGATAAAAACTCCCATAAAGATTAGGATTGAGGCCCGTGCATAACCTTTTGACAAACATATTGCTGTGGCTGACTTTCATGTGTGAACCTTTAGTCACTCATGTAGCCTGTGTCAGATTTGGACCTGCTCCTGCTGCAACAGACTGCTTTGCGGAGGAAGGGAGAACAGAGGAGAGGATATTTCAAAATGAAGCAGACCCCCAACATAAACTTCAAAGATACAACTTTAAATCACATTTGGTATCTGGAAGTGGAATGTAAGAAGGGGACCTTGAGACCCCAAAAACTGTCAACTGTCAAGAAACCAGTCAGGCTGTGCGAGGAGATGAAGCTCTGGAAGACTTCTGCCCGTGATCAGGACTGATGGCCAACATGACCAAGGTTGGAGATCCTGAATGCCAGGTGGGGCCACTGTGAAGAGTGTCACAGTGCTGATCAGGCTGTAGCTGGTGCAAAGAGGAGGAACAGCAACCTCATGTACCAGGGGGGCCACGGGTACTTGATAAGGATCGTGGTCTGGTTGAGACCGTTGGTGGAGGAAGGAAGCTGTTGTGGTGACCTCACCAGACCCAAGCTGTGACTGGGCACCAGCAGCACAAGGAGCATTGCACTCCCCCCCACCTGTGGGGAGGAACCCGAGAAACTAATTAAGCACAGGAGGAACGTTGAGAACCCCACAGCTGCTGTAGGACCACATGTGAGGAACTCAAGGACACCCAACCACACGACTCTCGCATGTGAAAGACTTACTGGAGACAGCTGCTGCAGCTTCAGCACTGACAAAGGGGGCTTACTCAGAGACTCTGGTTGCTCTGATCCTGCTTGTACGAGTAAGACTTATTTGGGGGCAAGACGGCTCCAGGGAAACTAGCTTGTCAGATAGTGCTTTAGTGCTGATACACTTTTGACTTTACTTAAGAGTTGGAGTGTGACACCTAAGACTCAGACTACTAGTGGGGATTAACCTGAATGTTGCATATAGTGAATGGGGAATAACTACTACTTCTAACAAGAAGGGAGTGGAACTCAGAGACCCAACTATGAAACTTTAAAGCCCAGACTTCCAGGGACTGTGTATATAGTTTATGAATGTAAGATTTTACTTTGTAGTTGTATGTAAATACTCCTTATTTCATAAAAGCAAGTATTTGACTGGAGAATCATTTACTGCTGCTGCTCGTATTTTGAGTTGAGCCTGTATTTACTCCCCTGTGCATACCTGTGTCTATACATTTTTCATAACCACTTGCTTTTATAACAAGTTATGCATTAATTAAACAAAAAATGATATTTTGTATGCACAATAAACGGTTATTATTAGTACGTAATTGAATAAAACCATGCTTGCAAAGAAACACATTAAACAAATAGATATAGTCTAAACAATAAAAATAATATTACAACACACACACATTCAAACACATTCCACTAGATTACAATAATAACATGCATCACATTTTAAAGGTGAGGCCTATTGGCTTTGCAAATGCATGTTACCAATGTAACTGGAGTGAGGTTTACTGGCTCACTTATTTAAGGTTTTGCTGCTGTAAGCATATCCCACCCTTGACCTGCATCAGTTTGGTTTGGAGTGCTGCACAGTGCATGTGTGGTACATGTGCTGGGTATGAGTGGCACAATATAGGGATGGCGCAGTGCTGTGTAGTGTGGATATATTATATGTATATTTTGGGTGTATGTGTGCCTTTGACAATGCAATATTTAAAGGATGTAGTGATCCGCAGCACGTGCATGCTATATGCATGTGCTGGATGTATGTTTGCCTGTGAATAGTACAATACATGGAAGACACTGGTTTCCATTTTGGGAGACTCAGCGACCCATGGCAGACTGGAGAGCAATGAGCAGAGGAGGTAGAGTAATCACTTAGACAGATTTGTGTATTGCTGAGTGGGACACTCTAGAGAATAGGAGAGCCAGGCTTTTTAGTAGACTCCAAAGGGTGCATTTTTTATGTAGAATTAGGTCACTGGTAAGGGGCAGGGGCATATCTCAGGAAGGAGGGTGGGCTGATAAGAAAGCCATAAAGTGTAGGGTTGAGACCCATTGTAACCTTTTAATACACATGTTGCTGGGGCTGACATCCATGCGTGATTCCTGTGGCCTGTGCCAGGTTTGGAGCTGCTCCTGGTGTGACAGAATGCTCTCTTTATGAAGGGAGAACAGAGGAGAGGACATTTCAAAAGGAAGCAGACCCCCAATATAAACTTCAAAACACGGACAATAAGTCACTTTGGGGCCTCATTTATAAGAACTGAGGCAACGCTGCATTGCGGCAGCGATGTGTCAAAATAACTTGCGTTTCGTTATATCAGAATTCTACACCATGGATGTGATGTATTTACAATACGCCACAATATGCAGTGAACAACCTGCATGTATCAAACAAATAATGCATCTGTGTGCACCATGATGTAGGGAAAACTGACGCTCCTGCTCCTAAAGTGACACAGGGTTTACTTGTGGCATGTAAAGTGAAGCAAATTGGTGCTGTGTGATTTCTGAGTGTGGAATGCGTCAAACAAGTACAAATAATTATGCTTCGTGGCAGTTGGGGCTGGACTCTTCCCATGGAGAACAGGGTTAAGACTGATTTGCATATGGCTGGGTCCAAACTGGAAAGGCATGGCAAGCAAAAAAACTGATGGATTAAACCCAGATTGGTGACTGAGGGTGAATGTTTGATTTGTTCTGCATTCCGTCCATCATCTGCTGTTTGTGCATTTGTCGCCCCAAGTGGGAAGGGTATGCCCAGACGTGGGTCCCGGGCTTGCTATGCCACCACATTCAAGCTAGCCTGGCTGATGAAGGGTGATACCCTGAACCTGATCCTAGGATGCTTGTTTCTGGTTCAGGAAGGACCTGGCCTGGTAGTTCGGGCTGGACTGTTCCCATGGGGAACAGGGTCAAGACTGATTTCCATATGGCTGGGTCCAAACTAGAAAGGCATGGCAAGCAAAAAAACTGATGGATTAAACCCAGATATGTGACTGGGAGGAATGTTTGATTTGTTCTGCATTCCGTCCATCATCTGTTGTTTTGCATTTGTTGCCCCAAGTGTGAAGGGTTTGCCCAGAAGTTGGTCCTGTGCTTGCTATGCCACCAGATTCCAGCTAGCCTGGCTGATAAAGGGTGATACCATGAAACCGGTCTCAGGATCCTTGTTTCTGGTTCAGGGAGGACCTGGCCTGGCAGTTCAGGCTGGACTGTTCCCATGGGGAACAGGGTCAAGACTGATTTCCATATGGCTGGGTCCAAACTAGAAAGGCATGGCAAGCAAAAAAACTGATGGATTAAACCCAGATATGTGACTGGGATGAATGTTTGATTTGTTCTGCATTCCGTCCATCATCTGTTGTTTTGCATTTGTTGCCCCAAGTGTGAAGGGTTTGCCCAGAAGTTGGTCCTGTGCTTGCTATGCCACCAGATTCCAGCTAGCCTGGCTGATAAAGGGTGATACCATGAAACCGGTCTCATGATCCTTGTTTCTGGTTCAGGGAGGACCTGGCCTGGCAGTTCAGGGTGGACTGTTCCCATGGGGAACAGGGTCAAGACTGATTTGCATATGGCTAGGTGCAAACTGGAAAGGCACGGCAAGGAAATAAACTGATAGATTAAACCCAGATCTGTGACTGGGTGTGAATGTTTGATTTGTTCTAAATTCTGCCCATCATCTGTTGTTTTTGCATTTGTTGCCCCAAGTGGGGAGGGTATGCCCAGACGTGGGTCCTGTGTTTGCTATGCCACCAGATTCAAGCTAGCCTGGCTGATGAAGGGTGATACCCTGAAACCGGTCCCAGCATGCTTGTTTCTGGTTCAGAGAGGGCCTGGCAGTTCGGGCTGAACTGTACAAAATCTGATTGAGTCAGGGTTAATGCAAGTGATGTTCATCAGAGGACCATGCGTGTTGAAACCAAAGCTGGTGTGTCGCCGTGGTGGGCCCATGGGTGTGCAGTGCTTCGTAAGTGCTGGACAAATAGTTTGAACTGCCACTGTCTGAATGGGAACACATTGCATAGCAAGGCAATCTGAATGGATATGTGTTCTGCAAGAGAACCATATTCACTGCTGTGTCTGACATTGTCACATGTGAGTGGCAGCTGGGAAGGAATAACAGAGAAGAGCCCATTGGGGTACAACATCCCACATTTGATGAGGTCATGGGCGAAGATATAGCATGTGTCAGGAGGGAGTCTGAAGGGAAAATGTCTTACCATGCCACATATGTCTCCGTTGGAGGATGTGAAATAAGGATTTGTTCAAGGGGCATGAAAAAACTAGTCTACCACCACAAAGGGAAGGAGTCAGCAATGGTTGGGAGATGAGCTTGATCCATAGCCCTCAATAGCAGCCAGACATGCCAGTAATTTGGACATGGTCACACATATTGTTGGTGTTGTAGGCACATGAAAGTCAATGTATGGTCTGGGTTACATCACTGTGTGGAGATAAGTTGGATCCCTGGACTTAAATGAGGAATGTTAGAGGAGGCAAGTACATGTACAAGTGAGCGGCCCTGAGTCAAAGGATATGTCACACTGTACAGACACCCAAATCTATCTGGAAATTATTAATTGGGGTGAGTGTCAGTGGTAGCAGCCTACCTAGTGTTATATTGACGATAGCCTCAGATTTGTAACACAGTGCTGACTGTCCACAGTGATGGAGCCAAAAGTGTATCCAGTCATTCCAAATGAGGAGACAGATACAGGAAATACATGATAAGTAAGTATAAAGGTTTTTTTGGTGTGTAGTGTTGTGCAGTATAAGTGTTACACTATCAACCCTTGCCCATATGAATCCACACTGTGCATGGCAGACAGCACAATAAGACAGAGTGATATAGTGTACAGTGTGAAACCCAGATGTCAGGATCATTATAAATTTATGACCAACGCCACATCACCTACAATGGCCACAAGGAATGCAGGCACCCTGGGGATTAGGTGCAATCTGATCAGTAGTGGTGTCAACATGTTAAAGCACAATCACTATAGGCATCATGAAAAGTCATGCAAATCACCTTGGCAGATGTGGACCTGATCTCTTCTCATATGTCCAGGAATGGTAGTCCCAGTGACCTGTGTAACTGGGTTGAAATATGTGCCATGACAAAATGTCTGCCTTGTCACACAGTGATTGTATTAACAATACAGAGATACTGCCATCTGAAAGGTATCTCCTTGCAACAGACATCCTACACATCAATGTTGTATTGAAAGTCAAACATTAGCAAGTCAGATTATCAATCAGATTTCTCATGTCAACATCTAACATAGGGCACTATTAACATTGCTCTCTGTCATTACTGAGGATGTACCTACACTTCCTGAGCAACTGTCTGCCTGGAATGACACTCTGGCTGAGGAGGACAGCCTGCCAATCCTTGACCAAGACACCCTCGGGGAAATCCTGGCCTCCTTTGACACACCATCTCTGGGTGCAGGAAGGGCCAACAGCATTGCACAGTCTTCGGAGGATCCACCCAGCATCCAACAAACACCACCTGCCATCCAACTCAAGCCCTGGACTCTGAGGACCCCCAAGTTGAAGTCCCTCATTGTGCGGTAGGAGTCCAGTGGGAGATGGGGTTGGAGACTGTGGCCGGCAACCTAGAGGCAGTCCCTAAATGCCTCAGTCCAAATAAGGACACCTCATCTGCTATATGAGGCACCTACTCTCTGCTCTGTGTACTTCAACAGTCCCTTGCTGACATCGCTGGTGTCATGAAGCAGAGACACAAACAACTGCCCTGCCAAAGTGACACCAGTAAAGTTGCCAAACAGCTAGGGGGATACGCAAGATCCTGGAGTCCATGGAGCAGAAGGAGGACACATAAATCGCTACAATGGGTGCCTACCACTCCGATGTTGGTGCTGTGCTGGCAAACCAGCAGGGCCCTCTCAATGTAGTGCTGCCTCACTTGTTGACACAGAGCAATGCTGCTGTGGACTGGGGCTCCACATCTTCAGCCCCTGATGTGTGTATGCCACTGTTGCCTCTGGCACCTACAACCCTGACCTCAACAGCAAGCACCACACACATCAAAGGAGGAAGATGTGGATGCCACCTCATTCCAAAGTAAAACTTCCTGGTAGCATTTCTCTGTGCCAAATTGCCAGTTTTTTATTTTCCCAGTGCTGATGACCATGAACTTCACAACAGGTACTGTCCTCAATGTGCTGTCCCAACTGTTGATCTCACACATTAGTGGACTGTCAATGTGGCCTTCTCCTCCTCACTGAAACACTCCTCTCCTCAACATGCCCAATGTAATGGATCACCCATGGTCTCTGTCTGGACATTAAGGCCCTCATTACGAGTGTGGTGGTCTCAAGAACCCCCACACTCGCGATGGCGATCCAACTGCCCTATTAGGACCATGGCCACCACGGTCTGACCACCGACACACCAGCCTGCAGCCTGGTGGTCCCGGCGGTTAGAATCCACCAGGGCAACGTGGGGGATTACGAGTCCCCCTACCGCCAGCCTTTCCATGGCGGTTACATGGGCTTCGGGCAGTGGAATGCACAATGGATGCTGCTGCACCCGCTGCACCGCCATATTGGCCCCAGCTCCATTAGGAGCCGGCATCAATGTTAAGGCTCTGTTCACCGCAGGGCCAGCGGACAGACGCCCGCCGGTCCTGCGGTGAACTCCTAATGGGGCCGCCGTTGTGAAGGAGGAATACGTTTGGTGGGCGGCCTCCACCACCCGTCAAACTCGTAATGAGGCCTTATATGTCTTACAAACAATGTTGGTATTATTGCTCTAAGGACTGTACCTTGCTCCTATGTGCACTTGTAAATAAAATCACTTACTGGATCCAGCTTGTTGGATGTCTGTTTTTGATCAGACGGAGTAGACCATGGTGCATGTGCTGCTGCACTAGACCCAACATATGCTCAAATTGGAATTGTATGCAATAGACCCATGACAAAATCAGTACATGCCAAGGTCAAAAGTAGATGTGAAGCTTATGTGCATCTGAAGTAGCAAGTAGTCTTCCAAGGTCACAAGTTCTAAAATTATCAATCAGTCATTGGTACAACCGAATTAAGTGACTGGCTAGTTGGGTGATATTTTCATGGATACTAGGCCACAGTCATCCCTGATGTGATGATAAATTGATGCAAGGAAAAGTGTGTAAGTGGCTGTCAACAGTGTGTGACCTAACGCATCTTTGATTACGCACAATGACATCACTGTGAATACGTGTTTTGTGCTAGGTGTCCATTCTGAGTTCTGGGACAGAATGCCACTTTCATGGCACAATCACATTGGATGATCCCTGAAGTGACTATAATCCAAACTTGACAGTATATACTGTAGGAAAGTACCCTCTTTTGGCATGTTACCCACATTTTCTGCCTGATGTCAGTGTGTTTGACGGTGTTCAATGGGATCCTGCTAACCAGGACCCCAGTGATTATGCTCTCTCTCCTCTAAATCTTTTCACTGCATACTGGTAACCCAGTATTTCACCCAAAATTGGCATACTGGTGCCCCCTTATAAGTCCATAGTATCTGGTACCTAAGTACCCAGGGCATTGAGGTTCCAAGGGGTCCCTATGGGCGGCAGCATTTCTTTTGCCACCCATAGGGAGACTGTGCAAAGGCTTCTGCAGGACTGCCATTGCAACCTGCATGAAAAGGTGCAGATAGAGGGGGATTCATTTTACATTTTCAATAGTTCTAGAAGTGACAGGTCAATGTTCTTTTTATGAGAAGGTGCGAAGAGAAAGAATTCTGAGTTTTTTTTATAGTTAAGCACAAGGAACGTTTTACGGAATCTGTCAGGAAAAGTGAGAACAGTGGAAATGCACACCGTTGTCCATATTTTTAGGTGAGTTTGTGTTTAGTCAAACTCAGGGGCTCCATGTACAGGTTATGTAAGGCAGGGGAAAGGATCGAGCCCTGGTGAAGACTGCAATTCAATTCAAATCTTTCTGAGATACATTTCAGAATCTTCATCACTTGGTGTCTGTTGGTTAGGAAGGCGGTATGCTGGCTTATGAGCTGATCAGCAAAGCCAAGGTGGTGTCACAGATCTTGGCTTCATCATCTGACTCGAATGCCATTCACAAGTTCAAGATCTATAACTAAACATGCATCTCCTTTGTCCAGTGCAGTGTGAAAGGCAACCAGGTTTTCTAACATGGCTGTTTCCTTGCTGAAACCAGGACGAAACCCAGATTCGTAGTCTCGTAGATGATGTTTCTTGGCAATTACAGTATTTCATTATCTTATGAAGAATCTCCCCATTGCTTTCTTTAGCCAAAAGGATACTGGTTCAAATGTGGACACCACGTCTAGGTTTGAGGCTGGAATTTGTGTGCATGCAATGTGTCTAGTCTTTAAAGCGTCTGAAAAAATTCCTTGGGTGAAGGGTGTGTTTACCAGGTTGCACTGTGTACATTTGCAGATGTGGATATTTTTTTTGATAATAAATATGCTAGATAATTTATTGGTTTCTGCAGCCTAATAATGACTTAATGTAGATACTCCATTCCGGGGGTGGAAAACAACTCTACAGTGAACAATGGCAGGAAAAGGGAATAAACTTCCTCTGAGAATATGAGGAAACTAAAAGGCAGCAATTTTGTTTTAAATCAGTGGAAAACACTCTTAACATTCAACACTGATGGTTCAGAAATGACCCAAATGACCCAATTTGAACATAGTGCATTGTTTAATTGCTGGATGTGTGCACACACAAATTAAAATAGGTGTCAGATGGTAACCAAAATACGACTATTGAGCCTTTTTCTATGTTTAGTCTAACATCAAAGGCCTTCTGCCTCCGGCATTACTTTTGTTGTCCTATTACTATTGCTGCCTCCAAAAGATTCTGTGCCTGTGAAATATCTGGCGAGTAAAATTCTGCACATTGCTTTTTAAGCCAGATTATATCAGAGGGTGATTAAAATGGATGGCACTGATATTTCAATGATAGCTTGATGTAATAATGAAGGCCAGTATGTAACTGTTGACAGAAGTCAAGTGATACAACCAAATAATTTGTTGGTATTGCTGAGACAGCAGAACCTGTGAGAGAAAGAAAGCATGTGTTGTCGAGCCTGATACTGTGGCAGTCCGAAGCAGTGCGAAGCTTCAAGTCTCAGTCGAAAAATAAATAGATGAATGAAAAAACATTGCCCTGTATCAAAAGACTGGGACACTGACACAGGTTTATAGCACACAACGGGGAGGCCTATACATCAGGGACTGTTATTCGTGGCATGCAGACACTTGCTTAAGAGACCACCACACAAAAAGAAGGGTACTGACTTTAGGCACTACACTATATAAGACAAGTGTCTTAACTGTGGGAACTCTAATGTGTGACTGACTTCAGGAAATATACCACAAGACAAATAGGCACAGAGTACATTTAAAATAGCACATGGGACAGAGGCTTGCTGACTAGAGAAAATATATCATAGGTGACAGAGAAGAGTCTCACACATGAGAAAGGGGGGCACTGGCTTTACAACAAAAAACACAAGACAGGGGTACTGACCAGAGGGACACTAACATGCAAGAGACTTTAAGGACTATAGTATAAAACAGAGAGTCGCTGCAATTACAAAATTATAGTATAAGGGAAAGGTGGCTTAACTGTAGGGCCTCTAACATATGAACTACGTATCCCTGCATGTAGGGGCTGTGGTGTAAAGGAGAAGGGGCTTCGACTGCAGGGGATTTGGCATAAATATTAAGTGCAATTGACTTTAACAACAACAGAACAAGACGTTCTTGCCAAAATCCTGACTACATGGACAGTACCACAGAGACAGGCTACCGACTTTGGAGACACCAACATGTAAAATTAAGAAGGACTCTAGGGAAGTGGATCATTTTCCTAGGTTACCTGTTCTGCTAGCGTTTCTAAACCTTTGTAGACTGGGACACTGCTGACTAATCCCCACTTGGTGTGATCCTGCCCCTAAAACATGGTAAAACGGTTGGACCCAACTGGATCCTTAAACGTTTAGAGGTGGACAGAATCACAGGGTGGAGTGAACACTAGTGGTGTTGGGGATTAAATGTCACATGTGGATTGCAGCATGTATTGTGCCACCTATGAGCGAAAGGAATAGCATGGCCCTGGGCCTACCTGTGTAGTATAGCTTCCGCAACTTAGAAACCTGCAGAGAGACCTTTCAAATGAAACTTATTTGACAGGAGGAAAATCCTGCTTTTAAATTTTAGCTATGTCAGCCTTTAGTGTCTTGTAGACCGCAAGGCTTGGTGCGTAATATTTAAAAGTGTGACATGCAAGACATTAATATATGTTCCTGCAGTGACTAGCCCCCATAAGTAATCTCACTGTAAAGGTACTGATGTTTTTCTAAGGGAAAGGTATGCTTACATGTAAAATCCATTGTAAAGTACATTTGGCCTACAAAATGCTACAGGCCTGCATTCAACGATTGTTTTAATAGTTATCAAAATCCAGTTCAGTGGTAAAACTGGATAGTTGATAAATATAGTAAAAGAGTTAAGTTAAGCTGCCTGGACTCGCCTTTCCTGCCAGTTCACAGCGCTTTGATGGGCTGTGAGCTATTCACAGATGGTGGACAGTAGCTTATCCCTGCAATAGGAAGGCGCGGGTGGGGATGTTCACAGATATCTTATCTGAGGATGGACCACTTGGGAGGGAGTAAGAACGTCATTACCTTTCAAAGACAGAGGCTGAGCCAAGACTTATTCACATACAGGGGGTTATTCTAACTTTGGAGGAGGTGTTAATCCGTCCCAAAAGTGACGGAAAAGTGACGGATTTACCACCAGCCGTATTACGAGTCCATTATATCCTATGGAACTCGTAATATGGCTGGTGGTATATCCGTCACTTTACCGTCACTTTTGGGACGGATTAACACTCCTCCAAAGTTAGAATAACCCCCACAGTTAGCAAGTGGAAGCAGCCGCTGTTCACAGTCGGGGAAGACTTCTCCAGAGGAGGTTCCAGAGCCTCCACCTGTGTTCAAGATTTCACCATCTTGAATTTGCTGGGAATAGTGGATTGGAAGAAAGTTTGTATTAGGCAAGTAGGTTTTGCAGAAAGAGGATGCAGGCAGGGTGTGGGAACATGGTAGCCAGACATTGGATAGGGACCTGTCACCCACCACTGGCTAGTGCCTCGAATAAATGAAGCTCCATACCACCTGATTACGAGAACACACCTGGATTTGTGAAAGAATGAATGGAAAAAGAAGTCAAGCTTGAAAAAGAGGAACGGCCTGTTTGCACTCTCTAATCTGTGGGAAAACCTGTGGTGCATATTCCATGGCAGCTTGTACCCGGGAATTGTAGTGGACTACAAGGGTGAGTGTACCAATCTCTTATTGCAGCGATAGTGGCACAAAACGCTGAAAAGAGCTGCAGGAACCCTCACAAAATGCATTCTGTCCCCATATGCCAGAGTGCTATTAGTTGGAGCAGGATACTGGTTCATCAGGGATACTGATATTTCTGTTTACTACCCCCATTTGTATGCAGCATTTTCTCTCACCACTGTTGGGAAAGTGCAAGCATTAAGGCCTGAAATATCCCCTCTCTATAATTGAGACTACAAGTGTTCAGTTGGTTTAAGCTCTCCTCCTATAATAGCCCATAAGCCTCCAGTGCAACGGCCGTATGTACAATTTACGTTTTCAAAGATTTTCCCTGTTGGAGTTGGCACAATGATGAAGGGTGCCCCTCAGCCAGCAGGCCCAAATGAAGCTCTTGGACTGTGCCTCTGAGCGAGTGCTGCAGCTACCTATGCCTGTATTTGGAGGGAGTGCGGCCCACAGCATAACAATGGGTGTGGTTGCTGTCCAACAGCAGAGAGGTGCTTCTTGAGACACACGTGCATGGAAAAACACCACCACTAGCCTCTGATTGCCACTAGAACTCAGGGGCCTAGCTTCATAGGGGGTGTTCGGAGTGTTACGACCCCTAATAAATGTATTTTCTTATAAATATTTGGGTACAGGTGCTTTCAGTTGAGCATTGTTAGATGTCAGTCGGATTTCAGCAGGAATTTTTGCATACACACAGACGAAAAACGCACACACAACCTGTTTAAAAGTCCTCAAAATATTGGTTATTTTTTAGAATATTCTGTTTCGTCCTACCAAACGACATTTCTCTCCTTTTACACTGCGGCTTAGCCCCGGTTCTGCACCCTGCTTGTGCTATAATGTATTTAAACAGAATATGCCAGTGAGATAGTTGGAAAATATGAAGCTCACCCCCTCCGACACCCCCAGACTTACTGACCAAGCTACGCCAGTGCTACAATTGCTCATCCTGGTAGGCCTGGGACTTGTCAGGATACTGAATATAAAGGCAGCAGGACCCGATGTTCTTCCACTACCTCCTACACTGTTAGGGCAACTACTTTTTAAAGTTTAGAAAATGTCTCAGTTCTATACGTAATTATGCACCATACGAGTCAATGGAGAAATACTTTTAAAATATATATAAATTCAGGCAATACGTTTACAAATGTCTCCTTTTGCAGATAGGTCGAGGTCATCAGCTGGACCTGTGGACGAGCTGGAGAAGCTGCATGGAGTGTGTAGTGAACAGGGCACACAGGCTGTGTGCCATATTGAGTTTGATTTTTAGGATTGCACCAGGACACACAGCCTGCAATGGCCCTTGAGGGTGGCACAATCTGAGCTGCTGCCCTCAGGGGCCTACCCTTAGTACCCCACGCCCTGGCTACCAAAGTACCAGTTACAAGGGACTTCTAGTGGCAGCTAAGGATGTTGCCAATTGTGCAAATGCATCACAACAGTTTTAGAAAAGAGATCTGGCCCACAGAACCTGGTTAGCAAGGGACCTGGACACTAACAACTTTGAGACCACTTTAAATATCAGGCAAAAAGTAGTGGCTAACCATAACAGAAGGGGCCTTTTCTCACATTTCTAGGTGCCCAGCGGGCCCGGCACCACCTAGACCTAACTGGAGGCACTGTGTGGAAGACTGCACTGCACCCAAAAGTGCCCCAGCACAGGAAAAAAAGTGGCTCACCCTAAGTCTCCCAAGTGGGAGCATCCCTCAGGACAGCCAAGGTAGTTCATTAACCACTTAGAGGACCGCTCTTTTAAACTGATTCTAAAGTGAAGAACTGCATCTTAAACAGTCAGTGTAGGCAAATGGGCACCACCTACTAAATCCTGTAGGCTTTATTTGTTTATAAAGAGTAGAGTGATAAAGGCAATAGGTATTTACTTTTCTTATCTCTGGTACCCATGGAGAGAATTTTTGTGTTGATCCTTTAAATAATGTATTCAATTTCGTTCTGGATTGATTTGTGAGTTTTAATTGTGTAATTCCTTGACTTTAAGAATGTTTTTGCTACTGTGTATGTCTAGCACATTTTCTCTGAAGCGAAGCCTTGCTACTTTGTGCTATTACTACCAGGGATTAAGCAAATGGTTACTTACCGAAACTGTGTGTTGAACAAACATAACTTTAGGTTTTATTACATGCCAAGGACTATTATCCTTCCCAATTAATAAAGGACTTTTTACAGGATCTATAGCACAAGACAGATGGCCATTGATTGTGGATCAGAAAGGTATATGGGACATTGTGGACTTAAATGTAGGAACTTTAATATATGAGCTATTGTACTGCATTGGAGCATTTGTATATTTCCAATGAACTTTAGGGATTATAGTAAAAGGTAACCTTGATTGTAGGAACCCTAACATAGGAGCAATGCGTCATTGACTATAGTATAAAGAACAACATGCCTTGACTACAGGGGCTGAAACGTAGGAGCTATGCACCACTGAGTTTAGGGACTACTGTATAAGGAACAAATGGCCTTGACTGTAGGGTCTCTAACATATGAACCAAAGCGCTGTAGACTTTAGGGACTAAAGCATAAGGGATAGTGGGTCTTGATTGCAGGGGCTCAAGTATAAGAGCTATAGGCCTTTGACTTTAGGAACAATAGTAGAAAGGACAATGGCCGTGAGTGTAGGTACCCTAACATATGAGTCATGAGTTATTGGCTTTAGGCACTATAGTATAAGAGACAGGGTTCCTTGACTGTATGGACTTTGATACATGAGCTATGGGCTACTGAGCTTGGGCCCTAGAGTATAAAGAACAAGGGACCTCAACTATAGGGAGTCAATATATCAGCTTTGCCTCTTTGAGTTTAGGCACTATAGTATAAGGGACAGGGGGCCTCCACTGTAAGGACTCTGGGCACCATGGTCTTAGGGGACAATAGGACAGATGGATGATGACTATATGCACTGGCACAGGAAATTGGTATTGATTTCATATTTATACATCACAAGGGAGGGGATGCGCATAGGGGTTATAATATAGAAGGCAGGGTAGGTTTAACAGGTTTTTAACACAAAGCAAAGAGCTTGCTTTAGGTTCGCAGGTCTCTCTTTTGCACTGTAAACACAGACCAGCCCAGTGCCAGTGGAATTATGCGAACCTATGGCTTTTTTTTGCCTAATTAAGGATTTGCTGCACTTGCCACATAATCCATTTGCTGCATAATTTTGACAAAAAGGAATTGTTTCTAGCTTGAATGGATCAAAAGTGACTAAAAACGTGGTGATATGTGGTCCCACACATTGGAAGACCCTTTGCAAAGGTTAACTTCTCATCTTTCAGTTGCTTATTTGTGTATTAGTTGTTAAACCGATACTAATGATGTAAAATCTTTGTCCAGGTGGAACTAAAATGTGTGAAAAATACAAAGTAATGAAGTAATACTTTTAAAAAGTGCCGCATTATGCCACATAATTTGCCTTTCTTGCTACATAATGTAGTCAACCCTGTCGCATAATGCGATGCTCTTCTGTCACATAATTCCAGTGGCCCTGCCTGTTGCTCGAGCCAGTCACTACACACGCTCTCAAGCACTTGCTGGCTTCTGTGTGAGACTCTTCTTTGGTGCTAGCCTGACTCGGACCATTGAAGTCTGTCTCTGCGAGACAAAGGCCGGGATGTCCTTCGAGAGCAGACACGCCCAGGCAGCGCTCCTCTATGACACCTCTGTGCACAACGCTGCCTGTCCCCGTCTCCAACGCCTGTACAAACACGACCAGGGAGCTTCTGTACATTGACGTTTCCTATCGGCACCCGGTCTACTAGAGCCACAGACTAATTTCCTTTTTTGTTTTTAGCCAAACATATGTATGGTACAAGGTATGCGTGTCTGTATTTAAAAAAAAAATCTGTTTGACGACAAATTAACAATAGGCTTCATTATCGGGAACAGGAGCAGATAACTACGGAAAAAAAGATTCGAATGTGCTCCATTTCCCACTTAAAAAATTGGCATACCCAAAAGTAGTCCAAAAAGGACAAATGAGCAAATGCCAACAAATGTAGAGTGGTCCCAACATCAAGTCACACAGCCAAGCAGTCAGTGTGCGATGTATACAAGCTGAAACATCCACTCCCACCTTAATGCATTGCGCGAAAAAGCTGAGAACAATGCGATAATCTGAAAACAACTATGGCAGCCAAAGGCTGAGAACTGTCAAAGACTCAGCAGTGACAGGCATGCCAGACGCTGTTTGCTCAGTGCTCGAGTGTAACGTAGTAGACACAGGAGTAAAGGAGCGTCAAGTCTTTTATCCAGACCAGAAGAAGCTGGGGAGTTCTAGCAACTATTTTTGATGGTTTTCTTCATTTCTCTTCAGAGACTGACATGAAACGCAGTGAGGTTAGGCAACTTGTTGTGCTGCATTGCGTGAAAGGGAGATAGCAGAAATGCGCCATATCTACTAAGATATACCACACTTCTACTCCTAGCGCTGGTGCACTTCAGGCAGCCTAGCTTCAAAGCGGGCACCTATGCACCATGGTGCAAGGGTGCCTGGGTTAGAAGGAGAATTGTCCTTGTGCAGGAAGGGACAAGTTCCTGCACAAAAACAATATCTTTCTGTATTTTCCGCTTTCTATGTGTGCTGCAGATTGCAGCACACATAGAAAGAGGAAATAAAGAGGAGAATTAAAGTTTTTTCTCCTTGTTATGGTATCCTCTAGGAGGTGTAGCGATTTCAAGCAATCTCAGTTTTACAAACATTTTTTAATCTGGGTTTGCGTGAAATCCATGGGTGGCTGCATGGCAACACCCATGTTCCACCCATGCAGTTCCTTCTTGAATGAAATGTAATGCAATGTAGCCCAAGCCACTGCACTGCATTTTTTACAAAACCATGCAAGGCGGTACAAATTGCCCATTGCGTGGCTTTATAAATATCTATTAGCATTTTGACTCACGGATGCGCCAAAAAAGTGTTGCAACCAGGACACAAAGAGGGTGATTACGACCCTGGCAGTCTTAAGACCGCCAGGGCCTCAGTGGTGGTTGGAACGCCGCCAATGTGGCGGTCTGACCACCACATTACAACCCTGGCAGTTGCGCCACAGTTGAACCATCAGCCCCACCAGTTTACCTCCACAGGTAGGACTGCCGGTGCTGGCGATCCTAATCCGCAAGGGCAAAGCTGCAAGCTTGCCGCCCTGGGGACTACGACACCCCTCTCTGCCATCGGTTACATAGAGTTAGCACTACCATGTAAAGCCTGGCAGAGAGTGGGTGCAGGGTTTCCCAGGGGGGCCACTGCACTGCTTATGCACTTGGCATGGGCAGTGCAGCACCCTGGCGGCCAGCACCATCACAATGTTCACTGTTTGCTTTGCTGAGACAATGCTGTAGGCCGTTTCCCACTGACGCCCATGGGAAGGTGGTCGCAATGGCGGTAACCTGCCAGTCGGGACTTCGGCGGACTGCCTTTTCTGTCCGCCGAAGTCGTAATGACCCCTGAAATGATAGTAAATCTGGCCCTGATTGTTCTGTTGCCTGGAGAAAAGTCTTCCTTCTGTATTTGAATTCTTCTTTCAAATTTGAATTTGCACTCAATAGTAACTGGAGGAGGAGGAACTAAGTTTATAGCCGGGCACGTTATCATAAAGTAATATCACTCAATAATGCTCAAAATCCCAGAGTGGCATTACTTACACTATTATATTGCTTTATTTAGACTTAGAAAATGGAGTGACGTTTTATTTCACAGTTTTCATTATATGTCAAGCAAGCCTGACCCTCCCTAGAGGCACTGGGTTTTCACTCAAGTGAAGCATTTCTTTAGCAAGTAATGCCAGAATAGTGCATTTTTTAACACAATGTCCAACCAGATATCAAAAAAGCCCACAGGAGAAACAAAAGCTCAAAAAACTCAATTTCACATGGTCTATCATTTTTAATTACTTTTTCCTTAACTTCCATATTTGACTTTCTTCCATTTTTCCATCTATTCTCCTCAAGTAGGTTATTGTAAGGGGCAGGGTGGAATGCTAATTAAATACTCACATTTCAGAATGTCAGGCTGTGGACCGCAGAGCCAGACATGATTTACTTGCTCATATAGCAGTGATTTCGCTTAGATAATGGACATTTAAAAGGTGGGGACATCACTTCCATTACATCAAGTTTACAAACAGCAGTAAGGACTCTAACTCAAATGTTAGTTTTATAAATATATATATATATATATATATATATATATATATATATATATATGTGTGTGTGTCTGTCTATATATATATATATATATATATGTCAGGAAACAGAATAAAAAAAGCCAAGAAATTCACTATAAAAACAATGGCTACAGGGACATTATAGTTGGGTTCACATTTTTCACACAAAACTATAGCAGTTCAGAAGTCATAATAACAGTAAGCTCAAGTAACTATAACTCGTGCCCTAAGGTAACTATAACTTGAACCCTTGCCATCCACAGGTTTCTCATCTATAATTTCACTTGCAAACCTTGCAGTGATATTATCAATGATGCCACAGAAGATGTCATGACTGATGTTATATATGTGGGGTAATTATCAGTGTATGGCAAGCGCATGAGTTACAGTTACCTTAGGGCATGAGTTATAGTTACTTGAGATAACTATAACTGCTCTATGGTTTTGTGTGTGTAAAATGTGAACCTAACTATAACATTCTTGTAACCTTTGTTTTTTTTGTGAATTTATAAGGTTTTTTAATTCTATTTCCTAAGTATAATGTACCAGGAACCTTTGTTGTTTTCAGTGAATTTCTACTCTTCTTAATACTATTTCCTGACTATAATGTCCCTGTAACTTTTGTTTTTTTCAGTGAATTACTAGGTTTTTTTAACCGTAAAGTTCTGCCGTCCTGTACCGCCCAAGGCCATATACAGCGTTATCTTCAGGGCCTAGCCTTCGGCCAGGTCCTGTGGCCAACTTCCCACATGTAACCAAACCCCCAAAGCAACCCCCCCCCCAGGCTGATTTCAACCCCATAGACCCCATCCCGATTTTAGGCCCAGAGAACCCATCCCCAGCGCCCAGCCCAACAAAGGGTGGGTGTCCACCCAGGGCACCCACCATACTATCGTTGGGGTCCCCTTAGCCTTAGCTGGCTACCCGCATGCCCCGCCCGCAGGTAGCAGGTAAAGCATGCTGCTCCCTGTGGGCGACAACAATCTTTAGCTCTGTTACCCTGTTTGCATCAATGCGGGCAGGGAAACAGATCTGAAGTACCCTCCTAGAGGACATCAGCATTTTTCATGCTCTTGCCTGCTGGGAGTGGATTTTGGGTTTGCTCCCGCTTGGCATGAGATTTAAATTTCATCTATCAAGCGAGAGTATATAGAGGTTTCCCTGCCTATGCCATTAATGGCTCAAGGAGGGGGCATGGCCACCCTCCCTTTTTCATATTCAACCGGGCCCTGTGGGATAGGGTTCCCGGGTTGGAATTCGGCCTGGGGAGCGAGCCCGTGTGCCCCCTCCCCTTTTGAAAATCTGAAGGGCCCTGGAAGGTGGGGACCCAGGGCTCAAATCAGCCCAGGGAGGGAGCCATGTGCCCCTCCCCCCTTTATTATGGAACTGGGCCCTGGGGATGGAGTCCCTGAGCCTGAAATGGACCTTGAGAGTGGGCCACATGCTTCCCCTCCTCCAAATTATAACCCCCGATCTGGCCCACCCAGGGGCCTTAAAAAAACAAGCACATGAGACCATACTTGTTTCTTTTTAGGTCGAGCATTAGCGTTCGGCCTGAGGTATACTAAAGTATACAATAGAGTGAGTTCCAGCGTTTTGATTTGTTAGTTGCAGTGTCCTTCAAAAATCCTTGCTTGCTAGTGGTCAGTTCCGCCTCTTTGTCCTGCTTTTTTTACTTTGGGAGCAGCACAAAGTACTGTGTAATTACGTTATGTCCTGTTTATCTTTTCTGGAGGGGACTTTTTCTTTCAGTATTGGCCTGTTTGCCTTGCACTGTGGGTGGGTGTTCAGTCCCTCCTCCCCACCAGCTCTCTCTGTAAACATAAACCAACATCGGAGGGGGGCTTTTCCAGAGCCAGCTCGCTCTCGCTCTCTTCCTCTTGTTATTTTCAGTCTGTGTGGCAATAAAAGTCCAGTCAGTAATTTACAACCCTATGAGCTCTAACTCGAGCAAACACAAGACTATTGCATTCCAAATGCTTGTTCTTTTTCTTTCTGCTCTCTCCTCGCTTGGGCTTTTGTTCTTGTAAGCATTCACCCGAAGCGTGTTCACTTGAAGGCTTGAAATAGTTGGGATCAGCATTTGTAAGGCACTTGTAATTTTTGGTTTCAC
This sequence comes from Pleurodeles waltl, assembly GCF_031143425.1. NCBI lineage: Eukaryota > Metazoa > Chordata > Amphibia > Caudata > Salamandridae > Pleurodeles > Pleurodeles waltl. The sequence goes on along the minus strand of NC_090449.1, from coordinate 476,646,335 downwards.
CATTGTTGAGATCAGCTTATTTTTTGTAGGCATGGGGAGAGCCGATGCCGAGACTCGACCCCGGTTCCCCAGTGCCACAGTTGACAGCTCTGTATGTTACACCACATCCTCTCACTTGTTATTTTAGGGTCTAAGGGCCTGATTCTAACTTTGGAGGACGGTGTTAAACCGTCCCAAAAGTGGCGGATATACCACCTACCGTATTACAAGTCCATTATATCCTATGGAACTCGTAATACGGTAGGTGGTATATCCGCCACTTTTGGGACGGTTTAACACCGTCCTCCAAAGTTAGAATCAGGCCCTAAGTGTTGCTTTAAAGGGTCAGGCTCTGGTGAAAACCTACTGAGGTCTGTTAATGCTTCTGAAATGGCTGCTGTTCGTGGCCAGCCGCTTTTGGAATTTCCTTTTTGTCTGGAAAAGTGGCAGCCGGGCTTGGTGTCAGGACAGGGCCGCTATGGCGCATACCCCGGGGGGCAGGGTCTCCCTGACACTTATCTGGGTTCCAAAAGCATTTCACAGGAGCGCTCAATATAGTCAGCGGCTTCCAGCTCAGAATTCTGTAAACAGACTGTAATGGTGTTTGGTGCCTGACAAAGCCACATAGATTACCATCTTACACTTTCAATCATGTGATTTTTTATGATGGCCAAAAAATTGTTTGAAGACCTCTTTATGTGCTTCACATACAGTTCTGGGAGACACAGATTGATGGATAAATCAAATGCGATTAAAAAAGTAAATTGTAAAACCGCATCTTTTCAGAATAACTTGATGACAATACTTTTCTGCATCGTTGTATGCCCCTAACTTCGTGACATCATGAAGTCTGTGTTGTTGTTTTTTGTTAGTTATACTTCCCCACTGCATTTCTAACGGTTGGACCAACATCGTCCTGGATCACAGCAGCCCCTTCTCAGTCAAGCCACAGCTGCACACTGACAATGACAAGAGTTGTCATGCTGTTTTTTAACTTCAGTGGGCCGATTTACTAAACATAAACGTGAACAGGATAGGAAGTGGCTGGAGTAGGGAGATGGCTCAGTGTGAGGTGCCCTAACTCACACACGCCGCGTCTTCTTAGAGACACACAGACAGATCCCAGCGCTGCTGAAAAGTCTCAGACTGCTACTGGATAACCTACATCCTACTTTCACAGTGCCCTATAAACTATTCAAACATCACCTACCACTCGCAGACTCCTTGTCCCTAATCACATAGCTTAAAAGATCAAATGTGTCCTTTTAAAAAAATACGGCTATCTTAAGCACACAAACTGCTTGTGATGCCTCAGATGTGTTTATATTATCTGCAGTATAATTAACATACTTTAAAGAAACTCAAATTAATATGTTCTTTACTGGAAACCTTCACAAATTAATTCAGTGGTTTGTACATTACACCCTCTTTATTACTTTGACACATTATATACTTTCACTGTTGACTGTTACTGTAAAAAGGACTTCATAAAAACTAAGAAAACACAATTCCTTCATACAAACAAAATGGACCACTTCAACAGTGTTTTTTTGGCCGTCGCCTCCTTCTTTGTAGCTGCTTGCCACTGTCATGGTTGCTGGTTGCCCCCACTGGTAATGTAGCTTGCTCACGTGTTTCTTACTGCTTGCCCATTCTATGCTGTGGGCCCTGGGACTGTCCCACCCACCCCTCTTCCCCTCTCGTTGCTTGCACTACTATGAATATCAACCTACAGGGAGCTCCTTTTTATCAGCATTGGCAGGATGAGATGCCAGGTCAGGACCTATGTCCTTTAATAATTCACACGTGTCCAACATATACAATCTGCTTTCATGGGCCCTTTCCTAACTTCAAGACCTGTTGCTTCTTTTCCGCATTGACAAACAAATCCAAGAGCCACAATTCAACACACACAATTTCACTCCAATCCACGTGCATCCACTGTACTCCAGGCCAAATCACATGGGTAAAAGACAATGGCCCTCACTACAACCCTGGTGGTCAAAGACCGCCTGGGCTGTTTCGTCGGAAGCACCGCCAACAGGCTGGCGGTGCTTTCCTTGGAATTACGTACGTGGGGGAAGCACCGCGGTCGCACCGCCGGGACCGGCGGTTTCCCGCCACTTTGGTCCCGGCGCTTTCCCACCACTTTGGTCCCGGCGGTTTCCCGCCACTTTGGTCCCGGCGGTTGTAATCCCCCAGGGCAGCGCTGCTTGCAGCGCTGCCCAGGGGATTACGAGTCCCCCTCCTGCCAGCCTTTTCATGGCGGTATGCCGGAAAGGGGAGTCACGGGGCCCCTGCCACGGCTCCATGGAGCTTTTCACTGTCTGCATAGCAGGCCTAAGATGGCTGCCACCGCTTGCTGGTTGAAGTGGTTGCAGCCAATCAGATATCAGTTTGCGATCTGTTGGATCCGCTGTCTCTAGAGACACATACATCTATTTTCTTTAATTGATTTAATTGATCCAAAACTACTAAACAGATTTATATGGAATTACAAACAGCACTCTTTCTGGACCAAGATCTAGCTTTTTGCCAGTTTTGGGGTAATTCTGTTCAGAGGTTCGGGCTGTTTTCATTACTAGAATCAATATGGGAAATTGCACCACGCATTTTGGGACCCCCTCTTTTTTCGGCAGCTGCTTGAAGAATCACCCCAATAGTTTACAGACATCAGTTGAAGTGCCTGGTACACTAGATTTGACAATTTTGTGAAGATTTATTTAATGACACCAAAGTTATTAGCAAAGCAAAAAAAAACGTGCTTTTCTTATGGAAACTAGATCCTAACTATAACTACCTACTGGTGACCAGCAGTAGCGAACACACACACACACACATATATACTCACTGAAAAAAACAAAGATTACAAGGACATTATAGTTAGGAAATAGAATTTAAAGAAAACATAGAAATGTACTTAAAAACAAGCTATATTCCCTCTAGGGTGTATGCGTGTGTGAGAGTGCAGCCTGTTTCCTTGAAGCACTCAGAGTCTTTTAGGGAACACCCAGGCTTCTCCAGAAACCAGTCAAGAGCATTTTGAAAAAGGCACGTATGTGAAAGGAATTACGTCTGTTGATGGGATGGCATGTTAACAAAGATAAAGGAACGCAGCCGGGAAACAGGCCAAAATGTCCAACACTATGATGGGAGCATGCTGTGCCATTAGCCTGAAGGTAATGGAGATGTAGGGGGCGGGCGAGCGGCCTACTCAGAGTAAAGGAAGGCAGCTGTACCTTTGATTAACAAGAAGATGTGCTTGAGCTCATAATTTTAGAAGTAGAGCAAAGACAGGTTTATGGTCTCACTTCACTGAAAGAGCCCAGCTTTGAAATTATAACTGGTAAAGTAAATCCATGCAACAAAAACCAAGTACAAATGTGATAAAGCCTTTTCAAAACAGAATGAATTGTATTTCTTTAATGTTTAACTTTAGTAAAGCAGATTACATCAATGCACAGCGAGATGTTTATTAAAATGTATGTTTTTTTAAATGAACTGAGATACATTCAGCCCTCTCACTGGGACACGCAATCGAGGCAAGTCAATTTTTGTGTGCTTCCAGTATGTAGCCTAGACTTTAATTAGGAGTCACAATGTGGCAGAGGACCGGGGTGGAATCACGAGGAGCAGAGATTGGAAAACTGAGTTGAAAGTCGATTTATCACGTATTTAAAAATAATCTGATGCAAAGAAATTGGAAACAAAGGACAAATATAATAGTAAATATCTTCCAGCTTACATAACTGGTCACAAAGAGGCTGCATTTCGAAATATCTGACAGAGTTAAGCAACCTGCTGCAGACATCTTTGTGTGCGCAACAATTTGGCAAGGGATAGTAATAGGTTAGATATACCTACTGGTTAGAACAGTTCTTGGAGAGTTCTGTGTTTTGTCCAGTCATAGTTTTGACAAGGGCCACTGGAAAAATGCGGCAGGAGAGGCCCATATTTATGTGACAAGACTGAGTAAATTACGACGCAAAAAAACACAAATTATGTGGCACAATGCAGCACATTTTGTAATAATATTACATTATTATTTCGTCATTTTTAAACAACTGCTTTTGACTCTGAGATCATTTTGTTATTTCCAGTTCATAAGTTGCAAGTGCTCTAATTTAGCATAGTGATCTATCAGCATTAAGGAGCTGCATGCAAACTACGAGTGATGGGTTTAGATCCTTATTGAATTTTTCTCAATTTGTTATTCTAAGATTGCAAAGAAGGGTTTGGTTTGGAATTAAAAAATTCTTGTTAGTACAGACAACAATCACTGTGTTAAGTTTTGTTAGAAATGGGGTCTCTAGTTGGCAGTAATGACCCTTACTCTAGTCAGGGCAAGGGAGTCACAGCTAAGATATCCCCTGCTCACACACTTGGTAGCTTGGCTCAAGAAGTCAGGCTTCTCTCAGAGGCAATGTATAAAGTATTTGTACACACACACACACACACACATAGTAACACAGTGAAACACCACAAAAGTACTCAACACCTGTTTAGAAAATAGCCAGTGTTTATCTGAATAAAACAAGACCAAAATGACAAAAATCTAACATACAAAAGCAGAGATACAAATTTTTAAAGGGAAAGGGGCAGATTTAAGAGCCCTGAGTGCCTCCTTGCGCCACAGTAGCATCATTTTTCTTAAGCTAACGTAGCCCAATGAGGCCAAAATCACAGCACCAAATTTACAGAGTGACGTAATGCATGCATTGCAGCACTTTGAAACCCTTTGCGCTGCATTATGCCTGCACCAGGGATAATGTATGCAAAGGGGACGTTCCCCCGTTAGGGGGGCTGAAAAAATGGTGCAAAAAATCTATGAGATTTCTTTGCGTCATTTTTGGGACATTTGTAACCCCTGCTCAGAGCACGCATTAAAGGGAGGCACAACATTGTTTTCAATGGGCCTTAATGGCCTTTCCAGGATTAGCGTCAAAATTTATGACGCCAATCCTCCAAAGCTCCGAACTAGCATCAAACATTTTGGCGCTAGTTCCCTAACTACCGCCATGGTACGCTGTATCTTAGATACGGCACACACATGGGTGAGTTAGGGGGGTGCTAAGTGGTGCAAGGAAAGTGGCGCAGCGCTTGGTGCAGCACCACATTTCTGAAATCAGTCCCTAAATGTAGCATAGCACTTAGAAATACATTAGTTCTAACTGGGGCTTTCACAACGTCTTGATGAAGTAATTTCCAACAGTCTGACTGAACTCACAAGAGAGTGTGGGCCAGGCACAGAGCCGCATGGACCTCAGATACAGTACCTTAGAAGGGGACGAGGAAGCAAAGACATTGCACGGAGTCGGGAATGTAAGGCATCACTGGAGCTGGTGTGGCATCAGTTCCTTATTGCTACAGGGGAGGTGAGGCATTGGTTTCTTTCTGCTACGCAGGGGACGTGAGCCGTCGGTTCCTTGCGGTTGCAGGGGCGGTGAAGTGGCTTTTGCAGCGAGGAGTCGGTTCCTTACGACAAGGCAGGGTCGATAAATCCAGCTGGTAAAGATGTGAGGCGTTGACTTCGCGGTGTCGCATTCACACCATTGGGCCACAGGTGCTTTACGGAGTTGGAGCTGGGTGCCATGGATGTCGGTGGCACAGCACTCTGGATACACATTGTAGCAATACTTCAGGGCGCGGTAGTGGTGTCTGGCCTGCGGCGTCAGCTGCGGTCATTGCACTCTGCTGGAACCACGGCTCCAGTGCAGGCAGCGGGACGGACTCCGACAGCAGCACCGGTTCTGAAGTCGCTCTTGAGTGGATGTGCTTGTTTTTTTCTTGGTTGCACCAGAAGTCACTCCCAAGGGCCCAGGAACTGGATTTGGCACCACTTGGCAAGTCAAGAGTGTCAGAAAGAAAGCCCAGGTGCTGGCAGATAAAGTCTTTGATGTCCCTGAGACTTCTTAACAGGAGGCTTGCTCCATCCAAGCCCTTGGAGAACCTATGGAAGCAGAATGTAGAAAGGAAAGTGCAGTCCTTCCACTCCCAGGACAGAAGCAGCAAGCAGCAGGCCACCACAGCAAAGCAACAGGAAGAGTGGCAGTCCCTCTACAGCATTCAGCAGAATGTCCTCAGTCCAAAAGGATTCTAACTTTGTGGTGTCAGAGCTCCAGTACTTACACCCATTTCTGTCTTTCAAGTAGGCAAAGTAGGCCACTTTGTGGTGAACAAGACCCTGCCCTTCCCTGCCCTGGTCCCAGACACACTGCCGGGGCTTGGAGACTACTTTGTGTGAGGACAGTTACAAACCTATGCAGGTGCAGGTGTCAGCTCCTCACTCACTCTAATTCAAGAAGACCCATCAGCCTGGTGATGGACCCTCAGGATATGCAGGGTACACCTCAGCTCCCTTTGTGTGACTGTCTAGAGGGAATGCACAAACAAGACCAACTGTCATGCTGACCCAGACTTGTATTCAGCAGGCAGGCAGAGGCACAGAATCGGTATGCAAGAAAATGCCCACTTTCTAAAAGTGGCATTTTCAAACTCAAAGTTCAAAAACCTACTTCACCAAAAGATGTATTTTTAAATTTTGTGTTCAGAGACCCCAAACTCCAAATCGCTATATACTCCTAATGGGAAATTACACTTAAAAGATATTTCAAGGCAATCCCCATGTTACCCTATGGGGAGGATAGGCAGTGCAATAGTGAAATCCGAATTCAGCATTATTTCACTATCAGGACCTGTAGAACAGACAAGTACATGTCCTACCTTTTAAATACACTGCACCCTGCGCATGGGGCTGCCTTGGGGCTACCTTCGGGCTACCCTACGGGTGACCTACATTTGGTAAAAGGAAAAGTTTGGGCCTGGCAAGTGGGTGTACTTGATAGGTCGAAATGGCAGCTTAAAACTCACATACAGACACTGCAGTAGCAGGTCTGAAACATGTTTACAGGGCTACTCATGTGGGTGGCAAAATCAGTGCTGCAGGGCCACTAGTAGCATTTGATTTACAGGCCCTGGGCACATATAGTGCACTTATTAGGGACTTGTTAGTAAATCAAATATGCCAATCATGGAGAAACCCATCACCATTACATTTTAGACAGACAGCATATGCGCTTTAGGGCTGGCTAGCAGGAAGGATAGGAGGAAGAAGTTCAAAAAGTTCAGGGCTAACCCTGCAAAAAGGGCGAGGTCCAACACGTTTCATACCTTGACTTTGTTTTCCCGCCCATTCATTCTTAATATATAATGTTTACATGTATGGATGATATGTTATTCCTACACCTTATAATCCACATTCTCTTATGTAACATTTCTTATAAATTGTTTGCAAGCTTGTATGATTTATTGTGCCTCTGTGTGTCTTGTAAAGCATTCTGACCCTCTACACTGTGATGTGCAGTGCCATAAAACAATTAAATAAAAAATATAGTGAGTGGTATTTAAAATAAATAGTTGTACATTTACTCATACAGACCAGTAAATCCTGCATTCTTGGAGTTCAGGTACATCTTTCAGAGGGAGTTCAACAGAGCTAAAAACCTGCATCCAGTAGTTTCTCTTAAGCACTTGTGAAGTTGAACCAAGTTGTGCACCTTTGTTTCTTTCCATGTTATTGGCATCTAGATGTTAGACTCCAGATAGCGCCAAGCAAAGATATTATTCCATAATATTATGATAGCACAATATATTTGAAACTATATTTATGTGGAACACCCCAGGGGGGGTGGGCCAAGTTGGTGGTTTACTGTTGGTGCCTGAAGACACTATTTCATTCTAAGTAATTTTTAGACATTCTTTTTTAATACTTTGGTCTTCATTTGGGACATAACACAAAAAGAACATCAATTAATGGTTGATGAACTTGCCACATGTCTCAACAACATGTGGAGCCATCCACTGTCTCTCTGTTAAGGGTTTTATCAATGTTTATTGTCTGAAGCTGTCTACTTATGTTTTCAGAAATGCAATGACCATGCCAATGTTTCCAGTGCAGCAAAGTGTTTTCCTTTAACAGAGTAGGCCATATGCAATATAAGTATTATATAGTGTTGTATCACAGTATTACCAAAGTGCTACACAACCATCATGAGGTCCCTAAAGCACTTTCTGGATAGTTGAATAACTTAGTAGTGGTGTATAATTGGTATTAGTTTATAATGTAGCCTACATGTAGTATGATTTGAAGGTTTGCTCCAATCATGTTGCAATTACTTTTTAGTAGCGCCTGCACCTGAAAGTGTATGTGACAGAAATACAGGATCACAGTTTGCATTTTATAACCTGCAACTGATGGAGCACATGTTAGGCAGAAGCCAGGTTTTATTGTGCTTGGGGTTCTAGATAGTTGTTGATTAACTTTATGATGATGGAGACTAGGTGGGATTGTCAGAATTTCCAAAATACACTCCAACACCACAGTTCTGCTGATAATTTTGCCTTAGTTAGACACCACAACCATAAGTTGGAGTTGGGTCCATGGCTGGAGACACTCAAAACTACCTGGATGCACCTTATTTGTGTCAGGAGACTTATACCCAAGATGTGATTTCTGGACAGAGAAAGCTTCTGGCAATGTGGAATGTACTGAAATTAGGGAAGTAATGTGATAGAGCCTTTCTTCCAAGGTTTTTACATTGCTGGACTCTATTCTACTGTTCAAATGTAGATACCACCAGAGGTGACAGATCAGCTGTGAATGCATGTAAAGGTGTTTGCCTTTTATGGACACTGAGATGGCAATGTGAATCAAAAGTTCTAATTTTAGCATTTGTTAGCTCATGCATTGCACTCACTTGCAAAATGATTTGATGCATGTCTTTGGTGCACATAGCTTTAGCTCTAGTGCACAGAGATCATTCATTGCCGCACAACGAGTAACAAAATTAGAGGGAACTTTGGTTCCAGGGATGTTATAGTCAGGCTCATATTTCAAATGTAGAAAACCATAGAGATTCTACTGATATAGTTATAGTTGTTTAAAGTAACTATAACTGATGCCCTAAGGTAACTATAACTCACTTGATGCAACAACTACAGATTTCAACAAAGGCCACAGCTTTCCGTCGCAGAGGAAGAACCCCCACTGCATAAGTTTCAAGCACCGCCTCACTGAAGTCCGTGTCTCACCACCTTGACTCCGACTTAGCTCCTGCTGCATCACTGTGAGATTGATGCATCTTGCCATGGCTGCTGACGCATCTTCCCTGAGTACCATTTCCTTCATCGTCACCACACAGCAGTTAGGAACCAATGCGTCATGCTGCAAATGATGCACCACCTCCCCTGTGGGAGTAAGGAACGGATGCATCACCTCCACTGCCTAGCAGTAAGGAACTGACGCATCTTGACACATCCCAAGTACTTTGCCTCAGTGAAGTGCTTCATTGATTTCAAGGAACTACAATTGCATTTAATGTTTTAACAGTAATATCTATGTTTGTGGATGTTGGATTTTTGTCGTTGTGGTCTTGTTTTATTCAGATAAATATCGGCTATTTTCAAAAATGGTGTGGAGTCCTTTTGTGGTGTGTTGTCACTGTGTTACTCTGCATGTGTACAAATACTTTACACTTTGCCTCTGAGATAAGCCTGCCTGGCTTGCTTATGCCATTCCCCACACTGGCCCTGGTCCAGAATTTCCATAGATTTCATTGATGGTTTTCCCTGAAATAAAATAAATAGATTGAGTCACACAGCACTTGTAACTTTGGCAATAGAGAACCTAAAGTTATGTGCAGTTATGTGAGAAAGTAGCCTCTTTCTAGCATGGTTACCCCCATTTTTGGCCTGTTTGTCAGCGTGTTTTGACTGTGTCACTGGGATCCTGCTAGTCAGGACCACAGTGCTTATGGTTTGTGGCCTATTTGTCAGTATGTTTCACTGTTTTTGTCAGCATGCTTGACTGTGTCACTGGAGCCCTGCTAACCAGGACCCCAGTGCTTAAGCTCTCTCTGGTTCCAAATTTGTCCTTACATACTGGTAACCCAGTATTTCATCCCAAATTAGCATACTGGTACCCCAGTATAAGTACCTAGTATATGGCACCTAGGTACCCAGGGCATTGGGGCTCAAGGGGATCCCTATGGTCTGCAGCATTTTTTTTGCCACCCCTAAGGAGCCCATGCAAAGGCTTCTACAGGACTGCCATTGCAGCCAGTGTAAAATAGGGCATGCATTATTTCACAGCCATTGTCACTGCACCAGGTGGGTGCAAAGTACCTGTGTGTGAAGGCATCCCTGCACTAGCAGAGGTGCCCCCACATCGTCCAGGCCCATTTTCCCAGACTTCGTGAGTTCAGGGATGCCATTTGTAGGAAGTTGGCTCTGTATGTGCTATTTCAAAGTAAGGAATAGCATGCACAGAGTCCAAGGGTTCCCCTTAGAGGTAAAATAGTGGTAAAAAGAGATAATACTAATGCTCTATTTTGTGGTAGTGTGGTCGAGCAGTAGGCTTATCCAAGGAGTAGTGTTAAGCATTTGTTGTACATACACATAGACAATAAATGAGGTACACACACTCTGAGACAAATCCAGCCAATAGGTTTTGTTATAGAAAAATATCTTTTCTTAGTTTATTTTAAGAACCACAGGTTCAAATTTAACATGTAATATCTTGTTTGAAAGGTATTGCAGGTAAGTACATTAGGAACTTTGAATCATTTCAATTGCATGTATACTTTTCAAGTTATTCACAACTAGCTATTTTAAAAGTGGACACAGTGCAATTTTCACAGTTCCTGGGGGAGGTAAGTTGTTGTTAGTTTTACCAGGTAAGTAAGACACTTACAGGGTTCAGTTCTTGGTCCAAGGTAGCCCACCGTTGGGGGTTCAGAGCAACCCCAAAGTCACCACACCAGCAGCTCAGGGCCGGTCATGTGCAGAGTTCAAAGTGGTGCCCAAAACGCATAGGCTTCAATGGAGAGAAGGGGGTGCCCCGGTTCCAGTCTGCCAGCAGGTAAGTACCCGCGTCTTCGGAGGGCAGACCAGGGGGGTTTTGTAGGGCACCGGGGGGGACACAAGCCCACACAGAAATTTCACCCTCAGCGGCGCGGGGGCGGCCGGGTGCAGTATTAGAACAAGCGTCGGGTTCGCAATGGAAGTCAATGAGAGATCAAGGGATCTCTTCAGCGCTACAGGCAGGCAAGGGGGGGCTTCCTCGGGGAAACCTCCACTTGGGCAAGGGAGAGGGACTCCTGGGGGTCACTTCTGCAGTGAAAGTCCGGTCCTTCAGGTCCTGGGGGCTGCGGGTGCAGGGTCTTTTCCAGGCGTCGGGACTTAGGTTTCAGAGAGTCGCGGTCAGGGGAAGCCTCGGGATTCCCTCTGCAGGCGGCGCTGTGGGGGCTCAGGGGGGACAGGTTTTGGTACTCACAGTCGTAGAGTAGTCCGGGGGTCCTCCCTGAGGTGTTGGTTCTCCACCAGCCGAGTCGGGGTCGCCGGGTGCAGTGTTGCAAGTCTCACGCTTCTTGCGGGGAGATTGCAGGGTTCTTTAAAGCTGCTCCTTTGGATAAAGTTGCAGTCTTTTTGGAGCAGGTCCGCTGTCCTCGGGAGTTTCTTGTCGTCGTCGAAGCAGGGCAGTCCTCAGAGGATTCAGAGGTCGCTGGTCCCTTTGGAAGGCGTCACTGGAGCAGAGTTCTTTGGAAGGCAGGAGACAGGCCGGTGAGTTTCTGGAGCCAAGGCAGTTGTTGTCTTCTGGTCTTCCTCTGCAGGGGTTTTCAGCTAGGCAGTCCTTCTTCTTGTTGTTGCAGGAATCTAATTTTCTAGGGTTCAGGGTAGCCCTTAAATACTAAATTTAAGGGCATGTTTAGGTCTGGGGGGTTAGTAGCCAATGGCTACTAGCCCTGAGGGTGGGTACACCCTCTTTGTGCCTCCTCCCAAGGGGAGGGGGTCACAATCCTAACCCTATTGGGGGAATCCTCCATTTGCAAGATGGAGGATTTCTAAAAGTTAGAGTCACCTCAGCTCAGGACACCTTAGGGGCTGTCCTGACTGGCCAGTGACTCCTCCTTGTTGCTTTCTTTGTTCCCTCCAGCCTTGCCGCCAAAAGTGGGGGCCGTGGCCGGAGGGGGCGGGCAACTCCACTAAGCTGGAGTGCCCTGCTGGGCTGTGACAAAGGGGTGAGCCTTTGAGGCTCACCGCCAGGTGTTACAGCTCCTGCCTGGGGGAGGTGTTAGCATCTCCACCCAGTGCAGGCTTTGTTACTGGCCTCAGAGTGACAAAGGCACTCTCCCCATGGGGCCAGCAACATGTCTCTAGTGGGGCAGGCTGCTGGAAGTAGTCAGCCTACACAGACAGTCGGTTAAGTTTCAGGGGGCACCTCTAAGGTGCCCTCTGGGGTGTATTTTACAATAAAATGTACACTGGCATCAGTGTGCATTTATTGTGCTGAGAAGTTTGATACCAAACTTCCCAGTTTTCAGTGTAGCCATTATGGTGCTGTGGAGTTCGTGCAAAACAGACTCCCAGACCATATACTCTTATGGCTACCCTGCACTTACAATGTCTAAGGTTTTGGTTAGACACTGTAGGGGTACCATGCTCATGCACTGGTACCCTCACCTATGGTATAGTGCACCCTGCCTTAGGGCTGTAAGGCCTGCTAGAGGGGTGACTGACCTATACTTGCATAGGCAGTGAGAGGCTGGCATGGCACCCTGAGGGGAGTGCCATGTCGACTTACTCGTTTTGTTCTCACTAGCACACACAAGCTGGCAAGCAGTGTGTCTGTGCTGAGTGAGAGGTCTCCAGGGTGGCATAAGACATGCTGCAGCCCTTAGAGACCTTCCTTGGCATCAGGGCCCTTGGTACTAGAAGTACCAGTTACAAGGGACTTATCTGGATGCCAGGGTCTGCCAATTGTGGATACAAAAGTACAGGTTTAGGGAAAGAACACTGGTGCTGGGGCCTGGTTAGCAGGCCTCAGCACACTTTCAATTGTAAACATAGCATCAGCAAAGGCAAAAAGTCAGGGGGCAACCATGCCAAGGAGGCATTTCCTTACACCATTTTACCTAGGTCAATACCTATGTCCAGCTTCACAATGGTAACTCTGAATATAGTCATGTAAGGTGTCTAACATCTGGGAATTGTACCCCAATACTGATTCCAGTATTGGTTGCACAATCCCATGCACTCTGGGGGCTCCATGGTGGACACCCAGTACTGCCATACCAGCCTTCTGAGGTTTTCCAGGCAGCCCCCGCTGCTGCCACTTCACAGACAGGTTTCTGCCCTCCTGTTGCTTGAGCAGCTTAATCCCAGGAAGGCAGAACAAAGGATTTCCTTAGGGAGAGGGGTGTTACACCTTCTCCATTTGAAAATAGGTGTTACAGGCATGGGAGGGGCATCCTCCCAGAGCCTCTGGAAATGCTTTGAAGGGCACAGATGGTGTCCTCCTTGCATAATCCAGTCTACACCAGTTCAGGGACGGCCAGTCCCTGCTCTGGCATGAAACTGGACAAAGGAAATGGGAGTGACCACTCCCCTATCCATCACCTCGAGAGTGTCCCTGGGATTTGCCATCTTGAGGGGCCAGTGCCAGCAGGTGATGTCAGAGACTCCTCTTGATAGGTGCTTACCTGTTAGGTGACCAATCCCCTCTCAGGGCTATTTAGGGTCTCTCCTCTGGGTGTTTCTTCAGATTCGGATTGCAAGACTCCAGCAGAAATCCTTTGCATCCTTTACTTCATCTTCTACTGACAGATCAACCGCTGACTGCTCCAGGAACTTTACAAAACTGCAGCAAAGAAGTTAAGACGACTTCTGCAACATTGTATCTTCAGCTCCTGCCAACAACTGCAACAGTTTCCAGCTTGTGCATCCTCTGAGGACTGCCTGTCTTCAGCCTGCACCAGAGGAACCAAAGGAATCTCCTGTGGGTTGATGGAGTCACTTCCCTGCTTCAGCCGGTACCTCTCTGCAGCGACGTCCGGTTGCTTGGGTCCCCTCTTCAGAGGACAAGCGTGGATCCAGCCACACAGGTGGTAGACTAAAGTGACTTCGACAGTCCCATCGTCCAGCTGTCCAACTTTGGTGGAGGTAAGAGCTTGCCTCCCCATGCAAGACAGTACCCCTGTGAACTGCGTGACTTGCAGTTGCCAACGCTTTTGTGCGACCTTCCAAGAAGTTCTTTGTGCACTGCACAGCTTAGGCTTCCAGCACTCCATCCTGCAATACACAGCTTCCTGAGTGGTTCTCTGGCAGCGTGGGAATCTTTTGCCTTGTTTTGTGTGGGCCTCCATTTCCAAATTCTTTGTCCTGGTGCTGTGGGACTCCTGTGAGCGCTGGCTGATCTTCTGAGGTTTGAGTTGCTGAGAGCTCCCTCTGTCTCCCCCTTCTGGGTAGAGGCCACCAGGCCCCACCTGATCCTGGGCAGTGCCATTTTCCACTAACCATGAGCTTTGCGTGTGTCAAGGCTTGTTTGCGGAATCCAGCAACACAAACCAGACTGCATTCATCCATCCGGCATGGGACATCTTCTGCATCAACCAGGAACCCGCATCTGTCTTCTTTGGTGCAATACTGAATTTGTCTTCTCACCGGTGGTTCTTCTTTTGCACCTTCATCTGGGTTAGCAGGGGCTCCTGTTCTCCCTGGACTCTTCAGTGCTTCTTGGACTTGGTCCCCTTCTTCCACAGGTCTTCAGGTCCAGAAACCCATCATTGGTGTCTTGCAGTCTCTTCTGGTTCTTGCAATATCTTCTATCACTACAAGTGGTGTATTTTAGGAAACTTGCTGTGTTTTACTCCTGCTTTCCTGGGCTCTGTGGGTGGGGTAATTTACTTACCTTTGGTGTTTTCTCACACTCCCAGCACCCCTTTACACACTACAATTGCCTAGGTGGGAAACCGACTTTCACATTTCACTATTTTAGTATATGGTTTGTTTTCCCCCTAGGCTCATTACAACCTATTGTGATTTTCACTGTTTGCACTATTTTCTGACTGTTTACTTACCTGTTTTTGGTTACTAGTGTATATATTGTGTAATTTACTTACCTCCTAAAGGTGTATAGTCTCCAAAGTATTTCTGGCATTGTGTCACTTATATAGGGTACCTTTATGTTTTCAACACTGAGTATTGTCTTTCGTGTGTGTGAGTACTGTGTGACTACAGTGGTATTGCAAGAGCTTTGCATGTCTCCTAGTTCAGCCTTGGCTGCTCTGCCTACAGCTACCTCTAGACAGCCTGGCTTCTAAACACTGCTTACATTTCACTAAAAATGGATAACTGGACCTGCTATAAGGTATAAGTACTTTTGGTACCCACTACAAACCAGGCCAGCCCCCTAAAAGTTATCCAGCATATCGTTCCAACAACTCCTTCCAATACATTGTGTTTCAGAAGAGAATAGGGCTCTTGATTCTTGGGTAATCCTAAATGGTTGGTGTTAAAGTCCATTCTCACTCCTTTATCGTACTCTAGAATGTAGATTTTCCAAATGCCACATTTCCTACGTTTGTACTAACGTTCTCAACTGCTCAGCTATGATGAAAGCCTGAAAATCATTCCCGTTTGGGTGTTCCAGAATATTTAGAATTCTGAATTTAGACACTCGTAATCTTTGTTTTGCCTAATCTCACTAAAATGTATTAATTGCCAGAACTCCAATACATGTTCATATTAAAGGTTGGTTTAAAATTGTTCCAGATAAGTCCTTCCTCTCAGACTCACGGGGCTCTGAAAATGAAAGTGAACGACAGAGTGAGATGGATTGGTGCTTGCGGGGTGGGTTCAGGTTAAGTACTCTAACTCTATATCTCCAAGAAAGTACCAGGTGCACTGCTTTCCCTCTTTTAATCTATCTGGAAACATTTTGTGATTTTTAGAACAGAATATGGAAGAGGCACAAAGAGCTTTGTAAGCCTCCTTCAGTGCTGGTACTGAGCTCGAGGTTCTTTTTTAATCACACATCAGTTTGTCTACCACTTCTCTCCATGACTGATTCTGTCCATGCCCTGGAAGTCTGACCTCTTATAAGCACCAGACTACCTGGACAGTATCTAATCACTTAGTGGTAATCTTCTTTATCCTTACCCACAGCCCTCCCCATCACAGCCCTACATTCCATCCACTTGTATGTACTGTAACATGGAGGACAGATGAAGGAGTGATGACAAATCCCTAAAGTGCCATGAAATTGATGTTCCTTCAAAACTTATTTTATGCCAAATGTGATCTTAAGAATTTAAAAACATATTTCAATATTTATGCTACAAGAATCTTGGAGGAAAACCCTCTCCGCAAAATTAATCCTGTCGCACCCACTTTACTTTGGAAACCGTGTTCTCTTCATTTGCAACCACAAACAGATTTAACATGTCTCAGCAGGCAATATATAATCGTTTTGGCCTATCCTAACCAGTGCTAATAGCCCAACTGGCAATTAAGAGCTCCAACCAAAGGTGCAATATGAAAGCCAATTAGTATAGCATTATAGCCCACTGTTGAGGACTATAACTGTTGTTAAAGACTCCAAATCCGAGTGAGTTACAGGCCCCAGCCTCATGCGAGGCCCCATGAAGCGGGAGAGGGACTTTAACAACTGATGTAGCCCAAGGCAGGAGATTTTTTGTGAATCTAGAACATTTCCTCCATTGAGGGCAGTATATTCTAAAATAAATAGGAAGAAACTAAAAGGCAAGCATTGAAATGCTGGAGCAGAAGATCTACGCCAGTCATTTTTGTCCGTGAGCCACTTCATTTGCTTACAGTGGAGCTTGCAACATACTAGTGTTTTAAAAAGCTTTTAATGCCTAACAGAATGTTTGTAATAAGGTTATCTGTATCGTCCCCACTAATTCATTTCCTTGCTTCACCTATTCACCGAACATAGAATACAGGTAAATATCTGCAGTTAATGTCAGCATACAAAGCATGCTGATTGGCTGGCATTACCTCATA
This sequence comes from Pleurodeles waltl, assembly GCF_031143425.1. Classification (NCBI taxonomy): domain Eukaryota; kingdom Metazoa; phylum Chordata; class Amphibia; order Caudata; family Salamandridae; genus Pleurodeles; species Pleurodeles waltl. The sequence goes on along the minus strand of NC_090449.1, from coordinate 476,629,493 downwards.
CTTGATCCATGTCCTGATGACATTGAGTCATGTTACCTACTAGTGTGCCAGCAACAGGCATGCTTCTGACCACCAGACGTAGGGAGTGCAGCGATGCTCTTGCTATTCTGTCCACAGATATTCACTCTCGTCCCTTTTGGAGTATCATCAGAGATGATGATCTTGTGATTAAGTATGAAGAGCTCTGCATGTACATTTCGTTGGATTACTAAGGAAAATGTGTCTCACTTTACTTCCCTAAGTGATTCAAAAAAGCAATTTCTACTTTAATTTCAATTGTTTATTGCCGTGCGAGCATTTTCAACACGCACTAAACAAAATCAAAACCGCACATAACTGAATATTCCATTTGAGACTCGATAAAAAGCTTTAATTCATGTGTTTAAAAACTGAGAACTCTTCAAACAAATGTCTCACCCAGACAACACAATCATACATGCAGCATTGTTTCGAAATTATATTTAGGTACACGACAGTTTTTCTCTCCTTTTGATAATTCCCATCGTCAGCCAAATAACTCTAGATGTGGACACACAGTCGTGTTATGAGGTTCTAGTTTTGATGGCCATGGTTTCTGAGCTTTAGTCAACACTTCACTAAATTGCGTGACTCTGGACAAATCTCTTCAACGAGAGATGCATAGGTTCATTATCTGCAGAAATGGCAAATGCTTATAGGTGGGCTAATCTCCTCCTACCCGCAGTATGAAGAAGTAAATAAAACCACTGTACATCAATTCGTTGATGACTCGGGCTACGGTGCATATGCCTTTCTCTTACTTAATTTTGACTACAAAACACATTACCCACACTAGACACCACTTAAAACCGCAATTAATTACTATATTACTTCGTGAAGCAAATGAAACGCAAGTGAAATGCAGAACAAAGCATCATTGTAAGAGAATACTGGGTTGTACCAGTCCGGAAAAGTAGCAACGGGTTACAGCACTTTTCTGTTACTGTTACAACTGCGTTTCTAGTTGTCAGAGTATGCACCCTGTACAAGCAGGAACTACCACCCCTACAGCCAGGGTAAGCTAGATACACACTCAGAGATAAACTGTGCTCACCCTCTGGTACCTTGGCACAGAGCAGTCAGGCTTAGCTAAAGAGGCAATGTGTGAAGTATTTGTGCAACACACACGCACACACACACACAGTAGCACAATGAAAACACCACAAAAGTACTCCACACAGGGTTGGAAAATTAGATTATATTTTTATGAGTAAAACAAGACCAGAATTACACAAATCCAAACAGTAGAACTCGAGTTTTGAATTTTTAAAGAATAAGCCAAAAATAGTGCTTAGAAGTCAATAGCATTAAAAGGTTACTTGAGTTTGCGCTAGACTGAGGTAAATCCAAAGTTCAGGCTGATCGGGATGGAGGGCAGTCCACCTACAGAGCACACCCAGGGTCCACTGAGAAAGTACCTTGGATGGAAAAGGCGTCAACATCAATAACTCGATATATGGAACAGAGGAGATGTGTTGCTGTCGATCGAGGAGATGTAGGTGATGCGTTGCTTCTGAGCTGCACAGGGTCAAGGCCACACAGAAGATCACGCTGTGTTGGGGGGCATGGTCAAGTCCAGCCACAAGATGGCCTCCATGACGCGAGGCTCTGCTGGTCGGCAACATTAATCTGGCTTTTATCCTGCCTCGAGGTGATCATCGTGGCCAGTCGGTGCATGTGAAGGCTTGTGCTGTGCTTCTGCACTGCTAAAATGCTATACCTTATACAGAGTCACCGTGGAGGCATGGATCCATCACTACGTGATCTGTGGCCTACAGTGGGCTGAATATGGAGGTGGTGCACTCTATGGGTGCTTGCCGCAGAGACTTTCCTGGCCCCCCTGATGACCTCCTCAAGAGATGAGAAGTGCTGTGCCCCGTTGAGAAAGTGGACACGGCCTGGAGGCGGCTGGAGTGCTGGCCGGTGGGGGTGAGTATGCCACAGCCCATGCTGCCGGGTAAATCTGCGGGGAGGCTATGTGCAAACAGCGCAGCTTTGCAACAGTATTCTGATTGGGCTGAGGTGTTGGTAATGTGGTCTCCCTGCTGCTGAGACCATGCTGCAAGTAGCGTGGATCTTGCACATCCTGATGACTGCCTCACAGTGTGCTGTTGTGGCATGTGAGGGTCAGGTTACCTGGTGAATTGGTTACCGTGCATTGAGGAGTGCAGCGGGCCCTGTGGGGAGAGCCTGCATAATTAAGAAGCTGTGACCCTGAGGGGGCTCCTGATTTATTCTGCCTTTTAAACCTAGCATAAGAGCCATTCTAGTACTGGCTGCAAAGATAGTCTGGCTTCAGGGGAGACATGCAACTTCACATGCCCCCTAGGACATTCAACCCCCCTTGATAACTGTGCTAAGCACCCCCCCACCCAATAGATGATCACTGCCTAGCCAAGAGACAGCCTGCTTCCTCAGATGTTGGATAGAGCAGCTGGACATTAACTCCTTGTGGGTATAGTGAGAGCTCCCCCAGCAGAGAGAAGGGAACTGCTCTGCCATAGTACTGCAACTTGTTCCAGACCTGCTGTTATTATGACACCAGTGACAGGCTACAGACACTGAGAGCAGCCGTCCTGGTGGATTGACAAAAGTGCTCACAGTGCAACTTGAACCAGCTTATGCCCCCCGAACCTGCAACACCTTACGAGGAGAGAGGGAAATATATACTAAAAGACACCAGCCCATTGCACCCACTGGGGTATACACCACTCATCTGCCATACGTCGCTAGCCTACTGGGCCACCATGAGGAAAACAGATGTCAGGCAACCCAAGCTCACCTTCGATCAACACAGACAGACACGAACTGCGGACACTATCTGATGGCCACCAGACGGGCTTCAGAGCTAAGGGTGATGCCCCACAGCATCAAGATATTGGTACCATTTTTCTGGAACTCAAGCATAGTCTGATGGGGATTGAGTCAAAAATTGAAATGTTGATGGACAGATTTGCAGCTTGAAAGAGAAAGTCCATAAACACAACAAGAGAATCGATCAATTGGAGCGCAGCATGTGAGACATGGAGGATGGCCAGTCTATGGCCAGTGAGCGATTACTCCAAATGGAAAAGTCCCAGATATCATCTGCAACAAAAACGAAGACCTGGAGGCACACTTGAGGAGAATCAATATTCGAATTGTGGGGGTACCAAAATCGACAGAGATGGACCAAATGCAAGACTATGAAGAAACAAAGCACCACCCATTTAGTGGAGATGCACTCTCCACCCTGTTGATTACTGAACGGGCACACAGGTCACTCGGCCGGCGCCCCCTACCGGGTGTACAGGCTCGTCCGATAATAGCCCAGCTGTTGAACTAGAGGGACAGACACACAGTTCTGCAACTGGCGAGAGAGCAGAAGTACCTCCATTATCAAGGAGATGAGATATCCATTTTCCCAGACTTCACAGTTTTCTGTACAGGCTGCTCGAAGAGAATTTCCCCTCGACAAATGCTTGCTGCAGAAAACAGATGCCAACGGCTCCCTCATTTACCCTGCCAAACTGAGAATTCACCCTCCTGGGAAAACTCACAATTTCACTGATCCCAAAGTTGCAGCCAAATTTGTTAAACGCATACCGCAGGCTGTGCCAAGTTCTCCTCCTGCGACCCAGGAACAGAACTTGGGACAACTAAGCAACAATGACTAAACCGTGCAACGCAGGCTCGACCCTAAAAACTCGGTCACTCTGGTTGTGTTGCTTTATAGTGCACTCCCGGCCAACTTTAAAAGTTTGCTCCCACAGTGACACCCTGGAATAATATGACAGAGACCTCCGTGAATACAGCAATGTTGATGCTACCAACAGACAGGTTGGCTGCCAAGGAGGACGCGATGAGCTGGCCACAGAAGCCTCAAACTGATGCTCACTGATCAGCCAGCCAAACCCAGGCTGGGAGGTTGGCGGGCCCCTTCCTTGCCCCAGTTGGATGATTCTCAATTTGTCCATACTGGTTACGTATTTTGGGTTAAATGTGGGGAAGTGATGCTGTCTTTGGCCCAACTGGGGGTCAAAGTTGGTGGAGGGAGGTTTGATATAGTTTTGTTGAACTGGATAATATTCCAATTCTTTCATGTATGTTTTGTTTCTCTCTTTCTCTCCAGAAAAAGTATTAGCATGTATAATTGGCACATATGGCTTGCGCTACAACCATGCCCTGCCAACAGACCCCTCCCAATGTCACCCATTAAATGCCTGACATGGAACGTAAGAGGTCCTAAGGTGAGACAGGTTCCGACAATCCTGCAATGACATGCGGTAGACATGTGCATGCTACAGGAATTACACCTCATGGAATACTCCCATGCGTGACTGAGGGTGGGATGGATAGGTGAGTGCCATATTGCATGCTTCTTCAATTATGCCTGAGGTATGGCAATAATAATCCGAAAGGGCCTCCCTTGGCGTATGCGGCACATGCTCTGCAACGAGTAGGACAGATATGTCCTGCTCTCTGAAACACTCCAGGGACACCCCTTTGTCTCTTGTCAGTATACGGTCCCAATGTCGATGAACCACCATTACTTTTTTGAGATCTGGAGATTAATGGCCTGAGGTACTCCTGTGGTAAAGTGACTTTAACATAGTGTTAGATCCTGATGCTGACTGGCCTAGCGACTCCCGATCCCATAACCAAAAGCGTCAGCTCAAATAAAACTGCTGATGGAGGGCAATGATCTTACAGATCTTTGGTGCTCCCAACATGTTCATGGCATGGAGGGCACATGGTTAACTGCTGATCACACCACATGGTCGTGCATCCATTATTGGCTAGCCAAACAAGATATTGACACCTGGACCACTAGCATCACTCACATGCGACAACCACTATCTGATCATGCTCCGGTTCTGTGGGAGATGACCCTGCCAAATTGCAGCACATGAGCTTTCACTTGGCATCTGCCACCCACAGCTCTGCGCGACCAAGTCTTCAGGGAGGAGGTCAGGGCAGCCATCATAGAGAACTTTGAACATAACCTGAGCTCAGTCTCATTGCAGTCCACTCTATGGGAAGCCTTTAAGGCTTTTATTAGAGGCGTATGTATTGCGAAAGAGGCGGGGGCTCTTTGGGCATTGCACAGTGACTTCAAATGATTGGAAAAAGACATTTGTGCCCTAGAACCCCAGTACTTTGCAGATTTCAGTGCTCTCACACTTGTGTCTATTAGAAACAAGCTTGCTGATTACAAAGAAGTAACACATAGGGAAACTCATTATTTTGCAAAACAGGCTTGCCCCAATCAGCATGGTGAGGGGAACAGGGCGGCAAAGACACTGGCTAATTTACTGCGCAAACCCTGGGTGAGTGGCCACATAGTGAAAATACAAGACAATCACTCTCACTTGCATGTAGATACAGAGGCTATACAGGAAGCAGTGACCCCTTTCTGTTTTACCCTCTATAATACCACACAAACTGAACCCCCTCTGGACTGTCTCACTTTGACTCTATTCAGTTACTGTGGTTAGAAGAGGGACACAGGAGTTTCTGGACGAGCCCTTTATGGCTGAGTAATCCCAGTGATCAATGCAATGCCTGGAGATAAAGCCTTGGGCCTTGATGGCCTCTCTGCTGTGTTTTATGACTATGCTCAGATTCTGTCCCCACATCTCCATGCTATGTGAGAAATCACTTGCGACTGAAGCTCTCTCCCCTTCTTTGCATGTAGGGCTAAAAGTTACAATACTTAAGCCAGATAAATATCCCCACCACTGCAAATCCTATTGTCCTCTATCTATGATTAATACAGACAATAAAATCCCAGAGAAGCTGATAGCCTCATGTCTGCTCCCACTTCTACAACTTATCCATAGACCAGATTAGTTAGGGTTCGATTTGGGCAGATCGAAAGCTTACAATCTGCGTACCTTCTTTGTTCTAGCGCATACCATCAACCTGGACATTCTGGCTGCTGCCATCTTTTTGGATGCAACCAAGGCATTTGATTCTTTTGAGTGGCCTTGCGTTTTTGTTCTCCTAAAACAGCTTGGTCTCAGCCTTCGATTTATTAAGGTCATTCACCTTTTGCATCCCCAACCCATGGCCTAACTGCAGGTCATTGTAACGGTCACCCCCTTTTCCTGTGATGAGGGGCACCTGACAGGGGTGCCCCCTGTTGCCGATATTATTCTCCATAATCATGGAGCTGCTTGCTGCCCCCTTATGGCAACACCATCTACATTGAGGTCTGTCCTACGCCCTGCAGTATACTCATCTCTAGGTATGCAGATGATGCCTCCCTGTACGTGAAAGACCTGCAGCAAAATGTGGACCCACTGATCAGAGAATTCACCAAATTTGGCGGTCTCTCTGGCATTTCTATTAATTGAGCTAAATCAATTTTATTCCCTCTGATAAACATGATAGAGGAATTTATATCAGAGTTCCCACTGCAGTGGATGAGAGAGGTGGTGAGGTATCTGGAGATCGGTCTAAGCAGAGATCTGGGTGATCTATGGAGAGCCAAATACAGATGCTTGCTAACCTGGCTGAATGAGCAAACAGATGGTTGGCTAAAGCTCCCACTTTCTTTAATTGGGAGACTGGCCATTGCTAAGCTGGTAATCCTTCCCAAATTCCTTTATTTATTCATTAATCCTCCGCTCACTCTGCACTTTCAACGTCAACTTCGCTCATGCTTAGTATCCCTTTTGTGGATACCCTTAACAGCCTCGAATTGCCTTGGAAATATTAACACTCTTCTTCTGAGCAGGGAGGACTGGATGCACTGGTCTTAGACTTATACTATTTCAGCACACAGGTGCAGATTGTACATTACTGGCTATTCCCTACACAGCTTCAGGTGCACACAGCGCCGCAGCATGATCATGTTGTGCCATGCCCCATTGAATGGCACTATACCTGACCCCCCTGGTGCCCATGAGTGCGGATCGATTCTGTGGCATGCAGGATGTGGGCATGAAATGAACTTCAACAATGGGCCCAGCTGGAATATCAGTTTGCCCCCTCAGTTCCTGTCCTAGAACTTCCTGTCCTTCCCATTGCCATCCGGCACCTACGCCCGGCTAAATGGCTTGCAGCTAACTACCATGGGTGTGGTCTACCCAAACACCAATTTTATCACACCACATCAGGCTTTTGCAGGGGTGTACTATGACCCAACTGGACATGCTCACCTACTATCAACTGCGAGCAGCCATTTAGACAGCTCATTCATCCTTTCTATCTCCCCCCGGCCACTTTATTTCAGGTGCTCGAGGCAACACTCACAAATCCCTCTTCATGTAAACTAATCACTAGGCTTTACACCCGCATGCAGGAGACCGCACCAATATGTGTCTCCTGCAGCAGGCAGGTGTGGTGTGCAGATCTGGAAACACACCTCATGAAAAACCAATGGAAATATTGCTGCACCAAGTCCCGAGCGCTGTCCCCTAATTACAGACTGCAACTAATTTACTTTAAATATCTACACAGACTATACTGGACCCTGGAAAGGCTGCATAGAATAGGACAAACAGATGATGCACACTGTGTGTGCTGTACTGTGCCTAAGCAAATTTTCTAGACCTTTTGTGGCTCAGTCCTGGTGGGCAACATTTTTGTAGCAAAGTGTTTGATATACTAGAGGAGATCACTGGATATGCACTTGAGCAATCACCACTTACGGCGCTACTAGGATATTTGTAGGCCGTCCTCACAGATATGCGTAAACTGATACCAAACCTCCTGTTGCTTGCGAAAGATTGCGTGGCAATCCACTGGGGCCAACACTGACTCTGCAGATAGCTTGATGTCTGCGAAACGCAGCTTACTGTCAAGAACAGCTTGTTGGGAGCTGATGCTCATCAGATCCCATCCTCGGAGAAGGTGGGCTCAGAGATCACGGCAACACCTGAGGTGCCTGTCCCACATGGGGCCCCTGACATTGCAGACCAAACAACTCAGACTACCTATTAGGTAGGGCCAGGTGAGCTTAGATTGCATTTGTAGGACCGTAAACCAATTACAGAAAATTCCCTGCGATGTCCTTTACTTGCTTCTGTATACTGAGTGGTTTTTCTCTCCCCACTTCTTTCCTCTGTCTTTCTGTCCCCCCTTTGTTATTTTTCTTTTCTCCTGTTTTTTTTTTGTTGGGCAATTGAATAGTGATGTCTCAATTGTTATACCGCATGAGACCCGATACAATGCAAAACTTGATTGCACAGTGTTACCTCACATATCCATTTGTATTGCTGTATCTTTCAAATTAATAAAAAAGAAAGATAAGAAGATCAGGCTGTGTTAGGTATCGAAGCAAAGTATTGTCATCGAACCGCTGGGTTGGAGCAAAGCAAAGGCACTGAGCAGCGCAAGGTCGAAGACGCATCAAAATTCAGGGACATTGTGTTGTGCAGTCGGCAAAGTGGTGTCAACGGTTTGGGCAACAGCAGCGATGTGTTGACATCGAGTGGAAACGCACTGGTTCGGATCAGCTCAACATCGACGATGCGTCAATTTTCTTGAGTTGCAGCATGGGTACTCACTTCCAAGGGCCCAGGACTCGATTGGCACCACTTGGTAGAGCAGGACTCACAGCAGACAGAGTCCAGGTGCTGGTTGCAGACAATCTTGGATGTCCCAGAGACTGTGGGAGAACAGGTGGCAAGCCAACAAGCCCTTGCAGTCACTCTGGGTTCAGATGAGAGAGCTCCAGTCCTTCATCGGCAGGCTTCACAGTAACTCATCAAAGCGGAGAGCAGTCCTTCTTGGAAAGTAGTCCAGCAGAGTGGCACTCCTTGTAGAACAGCAGTCATTAATCCTTGCAGAGTTCTTCACAGGTTCAGTAGTGTACTGATTTGGTAGGGTCAGAAACCCAGTTCTTATACCCAAAAGTGCCTTTGAAGTGGGGGTGACTTCAAAGAAGGGTCTTTGCAGTGCACAGATGTCCTTTCTTCCTAGCCCTTGCTCCGGACTATCAGTAGGGGGCAATCAGCACTTTGTGTGGGGACAGGCACTCCCTAGTCAGGTGTAAGTATCTGCTCCACTTCCCTCTTCGTGTCCAGTAGGAGCTATCAGAATGCAGATGTATGCAGATGAGTGCTCAGACACACCTAACCTTCTTGTGTTAGTAGATGTCTAGAGGGAATACACAAAGTGTACCTGTCACCAACCCCACACTTGTATTGGAGACAGGCTGGAGTTACACGGAGCTGTAAGAGCAGAGAATTGCCCACTTTCTAAAAGTGCCATTTCTAAAATAGTAATGTTAAATCCGACTTTACAAGTAAAGAGAATTTATCATTACCAGTCCAATGATATGACACATGATACTGCTACTCCTTTCTGATCAGGAATTATAGTTTAGAAGTATATTAAGGAATTTCCAATGCTGGCCTATGAGAGGAGTAGGTCTCACAGTAGTGAAAAATGACTTTGGGAGTTTTTCACTACCAGGTAAGGGCGGCTCCTCCATTTGGGCAGAGGCGCGTCACCCCCCCCCCCCCCACTCCAGCAGCAGCTGCTGCAAAACATTTAAAAGAAAACGATAATAAACTTTGTTTATTAGCATTTTCTTTTAAAGGGGCAGGGTCATGGGGGTGACGAGCAGTGAGGGGAAGTGCACAGCACTCCCCCTTAAAGCACATGAGTGTTTGACCGGCTGGCCAAACACACCTGCATAGTAGATTCTCTCCAGCTCGACACTGTGTTGCCTGGCTGGAGAGAGCCTGTATAGTCTCCCAGTTTGCCTGGGGGCACCCTGGCTGGGCACTCCCAGCCAATCCGGACCCTGCACTGAGCAGCGTCAGGATTGGCCGCAGGACAGGCTGGGAGCCTGTGCCTGCCTGCAGCAGAGGAGTGGAGCGGCAGCAGAGACGGTAAGTGTTTTTTTCCTAATTTAATACATTTAGGGCCTCATTACAACCCTGGTGGTCTCGCGATTGTAACGCCAACAGGCTGACAGTACAATCTGGCGTATTACGACCGCGGTGGTAGCGCCTCGGTCGCACCTCCGGATCTGGCTGTTTCCCGCCATGGTTGTCCCGGCGGTTTTAATCCACCAGGGCAGTGCTGCTTGCAGCGCTGCCCAGGGGATTACGAGTCCCCTTCCCGCCAGCCTGTCCATGGCTGTAGAGACCGCCATGGAAAGGCTGGCGGGAAGGGGAGTTGCGGGGCCCCTGCACTGCCCATGCACTTGGCATGGGCAGTGCAGGGGCCCACAGGCACAGCCCCACCAAGGTTTTCACTGTCTGCACAGCAGACAGTGAAAAGCGCGATGAGTGCAGCTGCACCTGTTGCAAGGCCGCAACACCGCCGGCTCCATTAGGAGCCGGCTCCAATGTTACGGCTGACATCCCCGCTGGGCCGGCGGGGATATCATAATGCGGCCGGTGGGATTGCGGCCACATAGGCGGCCGCTCAGCGGTAAAACCTTGGTTGTAATGAGGGCCTTAATGTTTATTTCTCACCACCACACCCCCCAACGATCCACCACCCCATCCGCGCCCTGCGAGCCGCTCCTGCTACCAGGACATGTAAAACTTAAAACTATGTGCTATACCTTTTGGTTACGTAACACCCTGCCCTATGGACTACCTACAGCCTAGCTTAGGAATGACTTACATGTAATAAAAGGGGAGTTTAAGGCTTGGCAAGGGGTTTTAAATGTAAAGTCAAAGTGGCATTGAGACTGCACACACTGGCTCTGTATTGGCAGACCTGAGACATGCTTAAAGGGCTACTTAAGTGGGTGGCACAATCAATGCTGCAGGTCCTCTAGTAGTATTTAATTTACAGGCCCTGGGTTTATGGTATACCACTTTACAAGGGACCTACAAGTAAATTAAATAGGCTAATTGTGTATACACCAATGTCACCATGTTGAGGGGAAAAGTGCTTGCACTTTAGCACTGGTCAGCAGTGGTAAAGTGCTCTCTTTGCTAAGGCCAACAAAAAGATACAGCAAAAATATGAGGGAAGCAGGCAAAAAGTTTGGGGGAAGGTCGCCCTAAGGCTGATGGGTCTAATGGGCACCTTGATGTGACTCTTCACCTACAAATCCACTAGAGAACAGCAAATCACCCACAAACCAAACTATAATGTTACCTGCATCCAGGAGAACAACATGCAACCCTAAGACACACTTGCACTCTCCAGTAAAACATACATTTACACTAACAAGCACTAATTAACATTTGCACCCCTTATCCCACATAACATCCTGGGTACATGTTCTTCCAAACAGTGTCAGTCCCCATCCTACCCTGTGGCACCACCAGCTTTTCAGGAGTAACACTAGCCCAAAACAAAACAGAGATTGTACTCTCAGACACACTTCTGTAACACTTTCACATCCAGCATCATTTACTTTATCCATGTCAAATTTGCCTTGAGTGGGTCTTCCCCCATGAAAAAAGACATGCTTCTCCTGCATGACTACTACCTTATGTGTGATTATTTCATCATGAACATTATTTACGCTAATGAATAATATTTATCTGTGAGCTCCACTTACCGGGGATAACACTAATGAAACGTGAAGAGATGTAAACACCTCATTGGTATAAAATTTCTTCATTAACATTATTTTAACAATACCAAACAAACCTTGCTCCATAAAAATGCTTATTCTGTTCCTTGATGAGTAACACTTACACATCCCTCTGTAATAATGCTCACATCCTGAGTGATACTAAGGCCCATAATTTGTCACTCCCTCCTGAGTAACATTTACAACTGATAATACTTACTGGTAGTAAGTAATACATGTGTGCTAAAACAATACATGCACCTTCCAAGTAACAATTAAATTACTTTGACAACTTCCATAAACTCTTGGAAGTACTGCATCCTTTAGCAGCTCGACACGTCTCAAGTAACTTACCAAGTATCTTCCACTCGTCCTAGATAGCACTTTCCTTCCAGTAACACTCACCCTTCACACACCATTCACTGTACATGTCAGGTTATGGACACTTCATCAGTGCCCTGTGGCTTCTATATCTCACATCAGTAACCTCACTTCGTCAGAACCTCGCTTCAGCACTTCCTCGATGCATCAGTGCTTTGCTGCATCGCTGCCTCATTGCACCACTACATGAGTGCATGACTGCATCAATGTGTTGCTGGGCGGGTGTCACTCTGCACCAGTGCATCTCTGTATCTGTCCCTCATTGCACCTCTGCCTCCCTGCATCAGTATCTGACTGCATCACTTCCCCGTTGCACCGTACCACCCTGCCACAGTGCTTCACCTCATGAATCCTTCAGTGCACCACTTCCTCACAGCTTCAGTGCTTGAGTCACCACTATGTTGCTGCACTGGTTTCACGGGGCACCATTGCTTCACTGCATCAATCCTTGTTTGCACCATTGTCTCACAGCTTCATTGTCTGACTCATCAAAGTATTGCTGAACTGGTGTCACATCGCACCAGTGCTTCACTACATCAGTCGTGCATTGCACCATTACCTCACAGCTTCAGTGCCGGAGTCATCACTGCGTCACTGCACTGGTTTCACATGGCAACAGTGCTTAACTGCATCAATCCTTCATTGCACCATTTCCTTACAGCTTAATTTCCTGAACAACCCCTCGAAGTGTCGCTCAACTGGGGTCACATCGCACCAGTGCTTCACTGCTTCAGCCCGTCATTGCACCATTGACGCACAGCATCAATGCTAGACCCCATAACTATATTGCGGCTCCGGGATTCACTCTGTATTAGTACTTTGCTTCATAAATCCCTCACTACACAGCTGCCTCACTGCTTCAGAACCTGGCGGCATCTCTCAATCAGTACACCAATGTCACACTGCATCTTTCCCTCATAGAACCATAACTTCACTGGTTCAGAGCCCAACTGCATCCCTTGGTTGGTACTCCGGTACAAGGGAATAGCCAGAAAATTAAAATACCCCATCTTTGAACCAAAGCTCTTATGGATTCAAGGAAGCAAAGCAAGTCATTGTGACCCTCCCCAGAAGAGCTTGCTTGGCTCTTCCATCCATGCATTTATTCATTCATTTTTTTATTCTTCCATCCACCCACTGATACCCACCATTTCACCTTTACATTCTCTCATCCGTTCAGTCTTTCATCCAACATTTAGGGAGTCATTACCGACCGCCAGGGGTAATGTGGTGTCCGTACCGCCAACAGGCTGGCGGTACGGAGACCCGTATTATGACCGCGGCGGTAGCGCCGCAGTCGCACCGCCGGGGCCGGCGGTTTCCCGCCGTTTTAGCCCCGGCGATGATAATCCGCCAGGGCAGCGCTGCCCTGGGGATGATGACCCCCCTACCGCCAGCCTGTTTCTGGCGGTTTGCACCGCCAGGAAGAGGCTGGCGGTAAGGGGAGTCCTGGGGCCCCTAGGGGCCCCTGCACTGCCCATGCCACTGGCATGGGCAGTGCAGGGGCCCCCTAACAGGGCCCCGTGCAGCTTTTCACTGTCTGCATAGCAGACAGTGAAAAGCGCGACGGGTGCAACTGCACCTGTCGCACGGCCGCAACACCGCCGGTGCGGCCGCATCCCTGCTGGGCCGGAGGGCGTAAACTAGGTTTGCGCCCACCGGCCCAGCGGGGATGATGTAGTGGGCACCGCGGGAATGCGGCTGCATTGGCGGCCGCATGGCGGTTACAGCTTGCCGCCAATGTTGTAATGACCCCCTTAATCTGTTACTATTCCATCCCTACGTCTACTCATCCATTTCCATACCTATTCCTCTATCTTCAAACCTGTCCTTCAAATATATCCATCCTTTCATTCAATCATCCTTCCTTTCACTTATTCATTTTCCCTTTTATTCATCTGTCCATCCATTCTTTCAGTCATCAATCCACCCATCCTCTTGCTCATTCACCCTCCCTTTCACTCATCCGACCATCCATCCGTTCTTGAACTCAGCCATCCATCCTTTCACTCGTCCATCTACCTTTCAACCCATCCATCCATCCACCCATACACCCTTTCACTCTTCCATTCACCCTTTCACTCATCTATCCATCCTGTCACTCACGCATCGATCCAGCCTTTCACTCATCCATCTGTCCACCCTTTCATTCAGCCATCCATCTACTCTCCCCTTCATTCATATATCAGTTCTTTCACTCATCCATCCTTACATCCATCCTTCACTCATCCATCCATTCTTACATTCATCCTTTCATTCACCCTTTCACGCAATCCGTTGATCCATCCATCCTTCCACTCATGGAGCCATCATTTACATTTCACTCACTGATCCATCCTTTCACTCACTCATCCATCCTTTCTCTCATCATCCATCCATCCATCAACCATCCATCCACTCTTTCACTCATCCATCCATCTGCTTATGCATCCATCTAGCCTTCCTCCCTTTCACTCATCCATTCTTACTTCCATTATTTCACTCATCCATCCATTTATCCATCCATCTGTTGACTCATCCACCAATCCATCCTTTCATCCACTGAGCCTTCCAATCAATTCATCTATCCATCCATCCATTTACCCTTTCGCTCATCATCCATCCTTTCCCTCACTCATTGATTCTTTCTTTCTATATCCATTCATCCTTTCACACATCCCTTTATTCATCCATCCTTCCTGCCTTTCACACATCCATCATTACATCCATTTTTTCACTCATGAATCTGTTCATCTGTCCATCCACCCCATCACTCACCTGCTATTTCACTCACTCGTCCACCCTGCCATCCTTCCTTGCACTCATTCACCTTCCTACTCTTTTCCATTAATTATGAGCTTTTGGCCACTGAGTTGCAGACAAAAGATGCCCATCAAAAACGCCACCCCAATGTAGCCGCTAAAGCGGGGGTGGGGGGGGGGAGGGGGGTGACAACGCCCCTGCACCATTATCACACTACACCTTTGTCCCACTGCATCTTTCCCTCATAGAACCATAACTTCACTGCTGCCTGCCTGGCTGACGGCGTCTCTGAGTCTCTGCATCGCTGGCACGCTTCACCAGTGCCTTGGCTCTCTGTCCCTCCAGTTCCCAGCTCTGTCAGCGACGCGTTGCCTGCCCATTCTCTCACCGCGTCATTGCGTCTTTAATCACTCGCCCTGTTATGCGTGTACTTCTTTGACCACTGATAAAGGATTTGCGCACTATATAATTTGTCGATTCTCCTGACTAGGCACTTCGATGGTAAAGTAGTACTAAAAATTCACACTGTTCGGGCACTACACTAGTGGGAACAACACGTTACTTAACTATGACTAAGCTGCAGGGAAGACCTGCCGGTGACTGTGGGTATATAGGCGTGCGTTACCTGCTACTTTCCATCGTGACTGGGTCAGAGGTCACCTCTCGCTGGGCCAAGTACGGCTGGCTTCCATAACAAGACAGGGTGCAAGGGAGGAACCTCCTCTCCACAGAGGCGAGACACACCTGGCTCTGCTGTTACTGAATTCCCCTAAATCGGTGTGTAAGAACTAACTTTGCCGAGCGAAGCCCACGGAGCTTCTGTTGCAGCGGCCCTGACCTTCCGGGGGCACAGAGTCCGCAGTGACATGCGATCCAGGCGGTATAAATACATCTCGGCATCAGAGCAGCCCTCCCCGGAGGACCAGGCCGTGGTTCCAATGCACAGGAACTGCGTGGCCCATGGACGCAGGCTAGTAGGTCGACCCATGCAGGCCCTCTGGCTCCAGAGACAGGCCTAGTAGTGACAACGTCCCAGTCCTCGACAGACCTTTGGTGTCCAAACCCCTCGATTCATCCATTCTTTTTAAATTCCAACACAACAGCTGCATGCAATTTTATCTTACACAAAGATGAACAATCTAAATCATAAATATATGGTGTAAATTAACCTCCACTGGAAAATGTATATGCACAGAGAAGAAAAACACAACATTTCTGTGGAGTCACATTTTAGATGTATGCTGAGCATTTGCTGGGCACACAGTTTCGTCCAAGCAATGTAGAGTTGTCAAAGCGCTATAAATGAAATAGAGTTAAAATGAAGGCAGAAGAGACAAAGACATGCAGATCGTAAGAGAGAAATACCGAGACAGAAAGGTAGCAACGGGTAACCAGAAGCATGCAGAGAGAAACTTTGTGTAACCATGCTAATATTTTGGAGTCTAACAATAAGAGAGCATTTTACATTAGCGGGCTCTCTCTGTTCATATCAGATGGGTGCCTTGGCTGCTAGGACTATACCCGCAGGAGAAGTCCTAGGGCACGGCTACATCCATATGAAAGAGCTTTCAAAATATATATTTTTTTGCATACAGGGCAAAATGTGACTGGCATCATCATGTCTTTGCCTGTGGGTGACTGAAAATTGAAATTCTTCCTTCAAATTAGCTTCAGTGTCAAAAACCACAAATGGCCTAAAGATGATGAAGACTTCAGGTCAATTGCGGTAGCAGGAGCCTGAGCTATTGAGGTAAGAGGCTGTCCGCCGGAGATCTCAAAAAGTCTCTTAAAACAGATTATTGATACACATCAGTAATGTTTAAAGGCACAATGGAGGATATCAATTAAAAAGAAAGAGTAAAGTGATGTTTCTCGACGATAACTTCTGAGTCTCACTCTTAAAGCGTACTGAAGAGGAGAAGGCATGATGTTCCTCCTATCCTAACAGGTAGCATTAACAGCTGATAAAACAGCACTTAACCATCAGATCTGGTCGTCATTTCTCTTCTAATCTTCTAATGGTGAGGGACATGCTTTGCTCAGGGACATTATTTCTTAACAGAGGACCTTAGCATCTCACAGCTAGTAGACAAGTTGCATCCCATGTTGAGAGGACCCTGTTGAGGCTAAGCATGCCATCCACGATGTCTCACAAAACAAAATAGAGCATATTGCTGGAAATATGGGGATGATATTTTGAGCTGTAAGAAAATCTATCCCTACTTAGGTAGACTCCTATGCCAAAGCCTAGATGCAAAACACAACATTGCACATATATGTTCGAAGGCTTTAAGTCATAGTAGAGCAATAAATACACTCTGTAAGGCAGTTGGAAAAATTAATTGTAAACTTGGTATAAAGATATACGTATAGCCAAAATTCTGCCTATACTGTCCTACGGAATAGGCTGTCCTACTGAATAGATCATATCCCCACACAAACATTGGCCCTTATTTTATATCATATTCCCACACAAACATTGGCCTTTATTTTTTTTTCTGTAGCACCTTGCATATCAGTTCAGGTTCTCCAATTAGACTTGGGAATTTGAAGCGCCAATGTTTTATTTTGTGCCTCCATAGTGCCTTGGGGGTATAATTTAAATTACAGAGCAGGATTAAGGTAGTTTTTAAAGGAAGAATGTTTTTTGGATTAAAAAAACGATGAATGTCTTCAATGATAATCTATATTAACCTTTATCCATCCTGGAAATACCTTATAGTCACATATTAGCCAGGAAATATAGTCCTCTAAGACATGTTTTAAAGAGACTAATTCCTCTGATTAGTTAGAATCTGGATAAACTGTGCTCTTCTTCATTCAAAAACGATGATGTTATTGCAAGCACATCACTATTGAGCAAGAAGCAACTATATTTGTTATTGCCTGTTGATCACAACATTAGAAGACCTGTATTCAAGCTAAGAGTGGGCAAATTGTCCACTGCAGTAGTTTTAGAAGCTTGCAGTGGGATTCTTGCCGAACTCCATATTTGTCCTTCGTGTAACAATGGAATACAAAACCCTGACCATGTCTTCTTTAGGTGTTCAGAGCTTGTATACATTCGTGCTAAATTCAAAGATCCCATTTTACCTATTCGCGAGTGTACAATGTAGAGGATATCTTGGCTCTAATGTTATGATCAAATAAAGAAAAACGATATCTTCACACAAACATTGGCCTTTATTTAACAAAAAAACAGAGGGGGCATCAGCACTAATTTTATGACCAGCTATATACCCACAAAAAGTGTGGATTTTTAAACATGTTTTATAAGTATTTTCTAGGTCATAAGTTTGCACTTATTAAGCATTGCACATAGAAAGAGATCTTTTGCAGTTCTCATTGGTTTATGATTATTTTATTGCTCCCAGCAGGGCACTAAATCAATAAAGATTTTTTACCTTGAATTTTAACATATTTGTGTTAACTGGACATTTGATGTAAAGGCATTCCTTTGAGGCCTGCAGTATCTCCTGAGCCAGAAATGCAGTGACAGATTGGAATTTGAGACAGTTGGGGCTTTGAGGATTTGAGTGACTGAATATTTTCGCTGAATTATACAGGTTTAAGGGTCTTTCGAGGTGCATCTTGTTGTAACATAGGTTAAAGCTCAGCTTCAAAGCCTATCCATAATACTGTAGTATCAGTTTTATCTTCTGTTAATTTATCAAAAAATACCAATTGCTATGGAATTCTGTGGAGTATACAGGAGACTCCATAAGCAAATATTTCCTTTTACTTTAAGAGAATTTGACTCCTACCTTCTTTCCAATCGCACTAAACAACGGAAGGCCTGATGCCAAAACGATTTTAGCTGTTATTATTAAATCTCCGTGGTGGTAAAACAGTGCTTCGCGCAAACACCTTTACCTCCATTTTATGAAAGCAGATTAGTGGAGGTGGAATTAGGTGGCAAGAATTTTTGAAAGAGGCGTGACTTATCTTTTGAATTAGCATGATGGAGAGTGTTTAAAAACCTCATTATGAGCACCTGTAACTTTTGCTGTGGAAGAAAATGTTGACACATACAATGTGTTATTGCTGAATCGCAGTTACCTTTGTTTCTTTGCTGTAAGGAGCCACGAAAGAGTGTTTATTATTCTCCTACTGACTATAATCAGGATTGGCTCGAGCTCCCGTTTCTTTGCGCCAGCAGTGTGAACAACAAGTTATTTATCCCAATATTTCTCGGAATTAAGAAAGCACAGCTCAGAAATACTGGGGTAGGCCGCGTGTATCACAGTACCAGGTAATGTATCCTGTGTCAACCGACAGACCTCGTGGGAGAGTCAGCACTGTACATGAGCAGTGCTTGTTATTAAGACGTGCTACCTTCCAGGAATAACCCTGCTCACATGCCCCACACCCGGGAAGGTTATTCTCACACTACACGGGTGGTATTTATGAGCAGGACGCACGGCGTGTTCCAAGGGAAGCTTTCCTCGTGAGCCCAGGCATGCCATGAGAAGTGGCACGTACACAAACTGCGCGGCGTGGGAGCACCAGGGTCGTACTCTTCAGGCCTTGCTGGGATGGGGCTGACACACTCCACGGTACGAAGCAGTCACCCGTGAGTCCGTGCTTTCTGAATGGAGGCCAAGGAAAGAATAGAACGCTCATATTTTCCCACTACAGCCTTCATACATTATGCAGCGGGACTGATTGCTGCAAATGATCTTCCCACTCGAAAAGCACGTTGCAGGACATGTATAATTTTGTTTAAGTACTTGATGCGTATTTTACATAGCGCCATAATGTTGACGTTTATTCCTTTACTTTTCACTATATGTTAATTATCGCCCTCATGGGACCTCGTGTCGCGATTGAAACGCGAACATGCCTGCAGGGATTCGGACCTATGACCAGCCTGCTTCACACAGCTGTTTCCTGCAGCAGGTGCGTTACCTCACCAAGTTTTTCTTCATTGAGGAGTGGAGAGCTCCAGCAGGAAGCATTCTTACTTGGGCATTAGTGCTGCATCCAGAGGAATTTTTCGCCTAGTGTGGAGGGAGGCCAGGGTTTCACTGGCTTGTCTATTAGTATTGACATGTGCAGGTTAGCAAACCCCACTTAAGCAACCGAAGCTAAAAAGGATGCGGTCAAAACCAGCATTTGCAATGCAACGGGTCTCGCGTTTGCTCGTGTTAGAGCTGATAGCGTTGAAAACTCCTAACCGGACTTTTCACTCGTAATGAACCTATCAGCAAAAGTGCAATTATGTACGTTACCGGAAAAAGTGCAATTAACTGTGTAACAGGGTCGATATTATGTAAAGCGCTTGCCTTCTGCTAAGCGAGATCGCGCTTGGAAAATAGAGAAAAAGTAGTCCACGACACGGACGAAAACAGCAAGCCTTGCATGTTTTCTGTACTTGGTCGATGCGCTCGAGGAGGGCTATCCACCAGAAAAGGCATGATGTAAGCATGCCTTCAACTAATTAAATCCAGCAGATTCTAACAGGCAAGCCCACGAGCCAATGAAAGACACTGATGTGACGTGGACAGGGCTCCGAGCCCTGTTCAATTCCTAAAGCGTCTCGCTTAGCGAAACGCATGCGCAAGCGCATGCGACGCAGGCTCGACCCTAATGAAGAAGAAAAACCACTACCATTTTTTTTTTACTTCAAACGCTCTAATGAGAACCTTCAGTACCTTTATAAAAGTGCTGAAAAATATTTTGTTCTGTTTCTGTTGTAAAAATAAAAGCCCCAAAATAATACATTTCCCATTGTTCACAGCTCTAAATCCTGAACATTAGAGGCAAATCTCAACAATGGCGTAGCACTCACAGTGGGGTCATGGCAACATGGGAGTACATGAACCCAAAAACCCCCAAACCATCACTGTATAATACATATATTTTGCAATCAGTTAATATTATAAGAAATGCCATAACGTGACCTGCAGAGTTGTTCAAAGCTGCTAGCTTACTGAAATCCCTAAAACTGTGTGTCTGTTTGTCACACTTAATCATCCACCACATTGCTATATTTTTGGGTCCCTTAACACGATAACCACATTTCAGTGGTCATCACGCATGACATGAAAACGCTTGCCACAAATGACAAAAACAAATATATCATCCTTCCAGCCACACACCCTACACAACGTAGTGTACTACACATGAAGGCAAGCGTTTCAGAGCCCCACTTCGGGGTAGCAAGAACTATATAAATGCTGCAATACAATAAAACTTGAAATTCACACAAGTTAAAGAACAGTTTCCAGCACTTCAGTTGCCTTCTACACATTAACATAACTCCTAGCTTAATATTACCTTACCCCTCAGTCACATTGCTAGCAATCTTTAAATGGCTAGACAAAGGATATATTGCAATATGACTGATTTTGTCAAGTAACATAACGTTGTTGCTTCTTTCTGTAAGCGCAGCCCAAATTTTATAAGAAGGGTAACAAGCCATCTTTGCATGCAACATCCGGTAATGGGGCGAAAACAACATAAAAACTCTTAATTTTTTCAATAACCTCTATATTACAAGTACCGTTAACACACTCTTTTGCTTTTCATCTTTGATTGTAGGTGTCCGATTGAAATATGGAAGTAAATTCTATTACTAAGGTAAAGGGGAGTTACAGGGCTAAGGTTATATAGGAAAACAGAGTGAGCCTTTTTAGCATTAATACATCACTCTTGATTACTGATTTGCAATCTTTGTTTCTGTAAGCCAGCTGTTCCAGAACTGTGGATGGGTCACAAATATATTTTGGTGGGTGAAGAAAGTCAAGCAATGAATAAAGATGCCTTTAAATCCTCTGTTTATTTTGTGACATTTGCTGGTACATCAAAGACAAAGGTCAAACATCAGGCTATGTCTTCTGGCAAATTGTTACTTATTCTTTTAACATGGGAATTGGTATTTACCCTTCTTTCTCTAACTACAAAGTAAGAGGAGTTTTTAAGGAGCATTATGTGACACTCTTGCTGGAATACAGAGATTATGAAAGGATGCTTTTGCAACTAAATGCAAATACCTGTAAATGAACTGTGTGCTTTCAGCAGTTAGGAAAGCAAAAATGAAGCACACCATTATTGTAATTCTAAAGTATGCTGAAAACAAATATTTTAATGGGATAATAATAAATCAAGACACCTTACTTGGTGATGAACAAATTATAAATATTCTCCAAAACCTGATTTAATTTCTACACATTTTTACTTGTGTGCTATATTGTGTGGTCAATACAACTGTATGTCTGTGCGTATTTAGTGATCATTTCATTGGCAAATGTGCTGTCTCTAAATGACAATACGCTACTGCACAATACTTTAGTTACATTAAAAAATCATCCCACCTCATGTTCTTTAAAGGTGGGTGGGTCGCAAATGTTTGTCATGTTGAAAATTGGGACATGATTCTAAAACTTTTAAGAAGCACTGTTCTTAGCCAATGAGTAGTCTTATTGACTAAGGAATTAGCTCCTTCGTTTACACTGGCAGTCAGCTGTGATACTCCTATTGGATAGACATTATTTCTGGCATCCTTGGCATAGTCTCTCCTCTCTTTTTTTGCCTCTGCTTCCCATGTTTTGACTGTGTGCTGGATAGTGTTTTTGCTTGTTTTGGTACTCTGGGCACTTTACCACTGCTGACCAGTGCTAAAGTGCACGTTCTCCCTGTGTAAATTGTATGTGTAATTGGCTTTTCTTGACTGGCATATTTGATTTACTAGTAAGTCCCTCTGAAAGTGTACTAGAGGTGCCCAGGGCCTGTACATCAAATGCTACTAGTGGGCCTGCAGCACTAATTGTGTCACTCACATGAGTAGCCCTGTAAACATGGCTCAGACCTGCCACTGGAGTGTCTGTGTGTGCAGGTTTAAACTGCCAATTCAACCTGGCAAGTGTAACCACTTGCCAGGCCTAAACCTTCCCTTTTTGAACATGTAAGGCACCCCTAGGGTAGGCTCTAGGTAGCCCCATGGGCAGGGTGCAGTGTATGTTATAGGTAAGACACATGCTGGTGTGTTTTTACATGTCCTAACAGTGAAATACTGCCAACTTTGGTTTTCACTGTTGCAAGGCCCATCAGTCTTATAGATTAACAGGGGGACTGCCCTTTAATATCTTTTAAGTGCAGTTTCCCTTTGGGAGCAGATAGAGATATGGAGTTTTGGTTCTCTGAACTACCATTTTAAAAATACATCCTTTCTTAAAGAAGGTTTTTAGATTGTTGGTTTAAAAATGCCTCTTTTAGAAAATGGGCATTTTCTTGCTTAAACCATTCTGTGACTCTGCCTTCTTGTGTATTCCCTGTTTGGGTCAGAGTGACAGTTGGGCTGTTTGTGAATCTCCACTAGACAGTGACACAAAGGGAGCTGGGGTGTAGCTTGAATATCCTGATGGGCCATTTGGGCTAGAGTGGGGGGGTTGGTCATTTACACCAGAATGGGCTGGATTGAGCTTGTCTCCTGTTTTGAAGTCTCAGGGCCATCAAAGACTTCCTCTGCCAGCACTTGGACTCCCTGCTGAGACTCCTGCCCTGCTAAGTGGTGCCCTATCCAGTCCCTGAGCCCTTGAAAGGAAAAGCTGGTAGAACCAAAGTGGAAATCCATGCACAGGAGCTGTGCGGGGAAAAATCCGGCACATCACCTGTAACACGGCTGTAAAAACAACGCACCTCCTGCATCACGGCTGAGAAATCGATGCAACACCTGCATCACAGGTGGGAAATTGACGCATCACCTGCATCACAGCTGGAAAACAATGCAACACCTGCTGGCGGCTGCTGAAAACGATACAACCCCCACGCAGCGTGGTTCTCCATCACCGTGTGTCCAGATTTCACACACAACATCGCTGGGCATCAAGCTTAACGTGAACCTGCCCGGATCTGAGGTGCCCATCCGGAAATCGACGCATCACTCTCTTTCGGAGAGAAAAATGATGCATTGCCTACCCGACCAGAGAAAAAACAACACACGGCCTCACTTGGTAGTATGGAATTGACACATCGCTGACTTTTCCGACACACGCTTGCCTGTGCGGCTTTATTTTTGACGCAAACCAGGTACTTTGTGTAACAACAACTTTTCCATTGTTTTCTATGGAGTAAGATTCTTTATTTTTAAAAATTGATAACTTTACTTGTGTATGTTAGATTTTTGTTGTTCTGGTCTTGTTTGATTTAGATAAATATTGACTATTTTTCTAAACGGGTGTGATGTCCATTATTTGGTGTTTTCACTTTATTACTGTGTGTGTTGGTACAAATACTTTACACGTTGCCTTTGGGATAAGCCTGACTGCTTGTGCCAAGCTACCAAGTGGGCGAGCAGGGGTTATCCAAGTGTGTATCTACTCTACCCTGACTTGAGTGAGGGTCCCTGCTTGGACAGAGTCCAAACAACCCCATTTCTAACACGTCACCTGTAACAACTAAATAGACATATTATTACTTCATCAGTAGTACCTAATGTCATGTGACTATTATGACATGGTATATTTATTTCCCTGGGGCCATTCCCATCCGCATTCTGCACACTATTGATGCTGTATCAATAGGAATATAGCATACTTTATTATTACTCTTATTACTCTCTATTAATACTCTTATTACTCTCTATTATTATTCTCACAATTTTCTTGCAGAACACACTTGATAGAATATGTTATCTAGCATGCTTCATTGGCTTGATTTTCTGATTTAGCTTTCTGTACAACTTCTATTTTGTGTTTGATTGTTTTTTCACCAGCACGATTGATTGCTGATTCCATCTCTATAATTCTTCTATTTGTTCAGATTAACAGATACATTTGCCGTTTCTTCCTTGTTCAGGTTTTGTTTCCAGGGAAAAACACAGCCTATGCCTTTCATTTCTCCATTTTACTTAAAACAATTCCAATGGTAACATTTTTCTCATGAATAATTAAAACTCATTTATGCATACATGGTTGAAACAAAAAGGGATGTTGACAGGCCCCAGAGGACACACTGACTGTAAACCCTAATGCTTGTGATAGAGCCCTTACTTCAAAATCTCCCAAGCAACAGCTCTTGGAAGGGTTGCTCAGCCAAGCCTCATCAGGCCTCTGATGGGTCATGGATTGGCCCACTATTGGCCCAGGCTGCACCTGGGCATACCTGCGCAATGAAGGAAAGCACCCAAAAAAGTGGTGTCTGTGGTGGACATGGCCCACCACATATAAGGGACTCAGAACCTCTGAGTCAACTCACTGTCGCAAGGGTGTCTATCCTCTCCTTCTCCTTCTTCCATCAACACTCTTAGTGGAGGTAAGTCCCCAAAGATGTAGTGTCCATAGTGAGTGGGGCCTACCACACCAGAGGAACTGTACACCTCTGAGTCCCCGCGCTGTCCAGAGTGCAGCCTCCCTTTCCTGATTCTTGCATCCCATGCAGTGTGTGAAAGTGTCCAAAGCAGTAGTGTACGCCGTGGGCATGGTCCGCTGCATGGGAGGGACACTGGAGATCTGAGTCATCTTATTGTCCAGAGGGCATCCTTCGTCTCCTGTTGCCTTAATTGGCAACATTTTAAAAACCAGACGCACATTTCAGGATGTGAGTCAGCCTGACCCTCAACAGTGGGTTTGAGGGATGTAGCAGGGAGGGAGAATTGTCCACCAAAGAAATGCTAGAAATATTTGACCAAACAATAAATATTACATTACATTTGTCAAATCTATTGGCTAATAAGAAACAGGATCTACAGACAATTCTGAAAGACAGCCAATTAAATCATACAATACTTAGGGGTCTGCCACAGTACATAGGGGCTATATTTCGTCAATACAGAAAATCATGTTTGTATGTAAAAAGAAATGCAAAAAATATAGGTGCTTGGAAGAAGCAGTGTCAGCCTGACACAGCAAGCACCACTGAGTAAATGCGCATACACTATACAATGCCACAGGAATATCTCCAGTTTGAAATTCTGTGCTAAAATACTGGGCTGCTCACAATGTTTGTGTCGTTTTCAATATGCAACAAAATACACCAGCCTACCAGGGTCCCGCTCACATGTACCAGAATAATGCTCAAAATGGCAACTTGCCAGGTGAGATAAGTGTTGATCAAAAAGCCATTGATGAAAGGAGACACTGCACTGTGCCAATGACCTTCTGAGTGTCCTAGGGTTGATGTTGAGGGTGCTTGGAATAATGCACTTTATTGGATTGACGGGAGCAGGGCACAAATACTTGCTGTATACTCTAGGTATAAATTAATACTGTGACACGACAGTCCACTTTTACCCAGTATAAAACAAATAGTGCAGTGGCAGTTTCTACTTGCCCATTTATATCAAACTAATGTTGTTTTACCGTTCCGGGGCTGGAATTTTATGTGGCAAATTAATTTATCCCCTTTGTTGTGGGCTGCATCCATTGAGTTTATTAGACTAACACATCTGGCAGGTCTGACTTGTAGGTTAAAAGACCGATTCTGGAGATATTGTTTGTGATGTTATGAAGCGAAGTAGCTACCCTCGCATAACAGTTTGCATGTCTTATCATAGGACAGTTCAGACTGAGTTAAAGCTGAGGTGCAAACTGAAACCAGTGCAGCTTCTATTACACTGTATCAAACACCTAGGTTACATGTAACACTGGTACAAGCTCAACAGAAGCAGGCATGTAGGAAAAAGCTAGCTTAATTACCAAAAACTCAACCCCTGTGAAAACTGCACTTTGTTGTGTATGGAGATGTTCCCTTACATTGAGGTGTCTATTGTATTTCGCTGGACACAGCTACATTTGTAAAAAAAAGTAGTGTCCTTGAGAAGTAAGTCGGAGCCCTTCCCAACCTTCTTCCCATGTAGACCCATCAGTATGCAGATGAATGCAGATGCAGTTGAGTATCCTGTGTTGTGGGTGTCTGGAGGGAATGACCAAGTGTGGCTGTCACCCAGCCCAGATCAGACATGCATTGGCGATAGGCTGTAAACACACAGGGCAGCGAGAGCAGAGAAATGCCCATTTTCTAAAAGTGGCATTTTTAAAACAGTAATAATAAACCCGACTTTACCAGTAAAGAGGATTTATCCTGATCATTCCAATGACACTAAACATGATGCAGCTACTCCTCTCAGATCAGGAACTACAGCTTAAAAGTACTTTAAGGAATCCCCAATGCTGGAATTGAGAGGGACAGGCCTCACAGGAATAAAAAATGACTTTGGGAGTTTTTCATTACTAGGACATGAAAAACGTAAAAGTATATGTCATGCCTTTTGCTTATTTAGCACCCTGCCCTATGGGCTTCCTAGAAAAGGGGAGTTTAAGACTTGGCAGAGGTTCTGAATTCCAAGATGGGGTGGCAGGGAGACTGCACACATAGGCCCTGCAGTGGGAGGCCTGAGACATGTTTACAGCGCTACCTAAGTGGGTGGCACACCCAGTGCTGCAGGCCCACTAGTAGCATTTTGTTTATAAGCCCTGGGTATATGGCATATCACTTTACAAGGGACTTACATGTGATTTTAGTATGCCAATTGTAGAAACACCAATGTTACCATGTTTTAGGGGAGAAGCGCATGCACTTTAGCACTGGTTAGCAGTGATAAAGTGCTCAGAGCCCTAAGGCCAACAGAAAGTTAGAGCAACAAATCAGGAGGTAAAGGCAAAAAGTCTGAGGTAAGACCACTTTAAGGATGCCAGGTCTAACACTAACCATCACACTGCTACAAGTGTGAGAATTCACACTGTTTGAGCCCTCCAAAACTATAACAATGGCTTGGGTGTCAGGTGTTAGTTGTTTTTAATGTATATTGAATTAATAAACAACTGTTTTTCTGCGCATCTTTAAATTTCACAATCAGCGCCACCATGTGGCAGCTGTCATAAGTGCCGATGTTGGACATTAAGTGCTGGTGCCAAGCACTGGAAACCAGCTTCTCAAATTAAGCACTGACTGGACATATAAAATAACTCAAATATCACGTTTGTGGAACAGACTTATTGAGCTGTGATGGATGACAACCTGTTATGTGACACTTTGTGGAATGCCTTGCAACCAATCGGTCTGCAATTCTGCAGTGAAATTAGTCAGCCCTTTTACACTGCAGAATTGCACCAACACAGCAACTCAAGATGGGGGTACATATACAGGACATTCACAGTCCTGAGCTTGACCATTTGATGTTCATGGAAGAAAGGATCCTTTGAAATGAGATAAAGGGTACATTTGTTTGTTGGACATTTTCTGCTTGGAGGGCATAACTGTACTGAGAATAGATGACAGGGCATTAATCCATGTGGCACATTACCTCACAACTCAGCTGCATTAGTGATAGATTACAAGGTCATATTTTCAGCAGATCTATGGCAATTTGAGCTGTTCGTTCAAAATGTATAATCAATAGGCACCAAGAGGCAGATTTAAGGGCCCCTAGCGCCACCGGAGCATCACTTTTTGTGATGCTCCCGGGGCGCTAACCACTAATCCATATTTACAAGGAGGTGTAACGCCACTTTTTTAGCTTTACACGTCCTTGTAAATATGGGCCCCTCTGACTCAGTTTTCCGGGGCGTGCAATGGGTGTTGCAGTGGGTATTCAACCGCAACACCCATTGCTTTTGATGCTGCCCCAGATTTACGAGTAATTATAAACCTGTGGCAGCGCCAAAAACTAACGCCACCCCAGGGGTGGCTTTAGCATGGTAAAATGAGGAGGAATGCTTTTATTCCTCCTCGTTTTTTGCATTTTCCATGTTTACTGCATTCTGCAACAGACATAGAAAGATAGAAAGAGCAAAATGCCAAGGATGATTGTTTATGTGAAGGAAGGTGTCCCTTCCTACACATAAACAATCATATTAAAATTATGCTATGGTACTTCTATGTGTGCTACATTTTGTAGCACATATAGAAGTGCCAAATCGCCATTATAGATTGTTTAAGTACAGGAAGGGACACCTTCCTGCACATAAACACTGTATCCCCTCAACGCAGACACATTTGCGTTATGGTGTAACGATGCTTGCGTTGGCGGAGGCAGCTTAATTCAGGGCCGGTACAGTGAGAAACACAGGGGTGCACCATATTCTTGTAAATACGGTGCATCCCTACATTTCAAAAGTGGTGCAGGCCGGCGCTGCTGTTTTTGGTGCAGCACCGCTCTGCTGCACTTTTCAATATATCAGAGCCCAATGATTATGGGGCACTGTGATAGAAAAAAAAGCATAGCGAAACATCACTCCTCGTTTTATCTCCTTACTACACTATGGAAATAATTGCACACGAATGAAAATATACAACCATGCTGAATGTCTTCAATGTAAGGATGCACCCCCACTATACTGAAGACTGTACGTCAAAAGTTAATACATCCCTGCCAATACATCTGGAGTCACTGCATCACAGTGGAGGTTTTGAACCATTACATTGGAATCCAGTACATCGCTGGGGAGATTACAGTGCAGTTAAGTCCAGTAATTATTAAAATGATTGATTAAAAATAAAATAAATATTATATATATATATATATATATATATATATATATATATATATATATATATTCACCTAAAAAAACAAAAGTTACAAAGACGTTATAGTTAGGTTCTTAATTTACTCAAACAGAACAAAAGAAATTAAGAAATTCAGCTGTTAGAGTTATTTAATGTAAGTATAACACGTGCCCTAAGCTAACTATAACTCACGCCCTCGCCATGCACAGTTTTTTCTTCAATAATTTGACTGCTAATGTTTCATTTATATTTAATAATGTTATGGAAGTTGTCATGAGTGCTTTAATATCTAGGATAATCAGCAGTACATGGCGGGGGTGCGAGTTATAGTTGCCATAGGACCTTTAGACACAGCTACAGCCGAACCGCTGGGTGGAATGACACAAAATTTGTCTGACAGCTAGCTTTCAGTTTGCAGATTACACTTTCACTTATTTGGTGTAAATCTGTCCAGTAGTTTTGTAGATATTGAAGGAAAAAAAATTGTATATCTAAGGCCGCAGATCCTCCCCGACACCTTCGCAAATAAAGAAGAGCGTGTGCAGGAAAATGCAGCGCTCTAATTGGCTGCCAACGTTTCACCGAGGAATTGTTGGCAGCCAGCTTGGGACTCATCTTCAGCCAGGTCCCTCAAAAAGAAATGAGAAAAAACAGAAAATGGGCCAGTGTAGAGACACTCTGACCCCATAGCTCTGATGCTGGGTCCCCAGAAGGCCCCCTACAGGGTAAAAAAGCTTTTAAAATTATTTTTTTTGCCACAAATCCACTAAATTTGCAGTAAATCTTTTTTTTAAACAAGCGCAGGCTCCCAGGCTTTTATTTTGAAAAAAACCTTTAGGTAGACCAAGTATCAGGGGCAAAGTAAAAAATGAGGAGGGGGCGCACGAGGACCACCTCCTGAGCTTTTCAGTGCCCCAGGGACTGCCAGCTCCCGGGGGCTTATTTTTCAATTAATGCAGGGAGGCCTTGCAGCCCCCTTCATCTCCCCAGCCCCGGCTACCACCACCTCCCCAGGGCTGGCTCATGCTATGTCCTGGAGTGCCCACCCCCTGGGACATAGCTGTTTGCTTTTGCTTGATGGGAGCTGACAGCTCCCACCAAGCAAAAGCAAAGTCCACTTTCTGCAACTGAGAGCTGTCAAACAGCTCTCACTTGCAGAAAGCAGAGTTTTCATCTGTCTTCCCCGCACGCAAATGCAGGGAGCTGTTATTCAAAGCAGATCCCTGCTTGTGGGAACAATGCCAGCTCTCGCAGGATGCGGGCGCTGGCTAGGTCCTTGGGGGCCTTGAGGCTTCCCCTGCGGTCCTGTCACTCTCTCTGTCTCTTACATCCCATAATGTAAGAGAGAGAGAGAGAGAGAGAGAGAGAGAGAGAGAGAGAGAGATTTATGGGATGGAAGAGAGAGAGAGAGAGAGAGAGAGAGAGAGATTTATGGGATGGAAGAGAGAGAGAGAGAGAGAGAGAGAGAGAGAGAGAGAGAGATTTATGGGATGGAAGAGAGAGAGAGAGAGAGAGAGAGAGAGAGAGAGAGAGAGAGAGAGAGAGAGAGAGAGAGAGAGAGAGAGAGAGAGAGAGAGAGAGAGAGAGAGAGAGAGAGAGAGAGAGAGAGAGAGAGAGAGAGAGAGAGAGAGAGAGAGAGAGAGAGAGATTAGTGTTGCAGACACCCGTGGCCTAGTGGTTAAGTTCTCCCCAGCCTAGGAATATCAGTGGCCATTTCTCTGCTTCAATTTCTTTTCAACTTCAAATATTTAAGGTCATCTCACTATTTTACTTGACAAATAAATTTTTCTGTTCAATTTGTCCAGAAATATCTCATTGTAAGTATATCATTCATCAAAGCCAAAAAAATTATCTATCTATCTCTCTCCCTCTCACTCTTTTCTCTCTCAATTTCTCTCTTTCCATCTCTTTCTCCCACTCACACTCACACTTGGACCCATGCGCACCCACTCACAGACCCATTCAGACCCTTGTGCACTCACTCACAGACCCACGCAAACAGTGATGCACCCACTCACAGACCCACTCATACTCTGATGCATCCACTCACAGACTTACTCAGACACTGGCACACACACTCACAGACCCACTCAGACACTGACGCACCCACTCACAAACCCATTCAGACCATCACACATCCACTCACAAACCCACTCAGACCCTCATGCACCCACTCACAGACCCACCCAGACCCTCACGCACCCAGTCATAGAACCACTCAGACACTGACACACCCACTCACAGACCCACTCAGGCACTGACACACCAACTCACAGACCCATTCAGACCATCACACATCCACTCACGGACCAGCTCAGACCCTCACGCACCCACTCATAGGCCCACTCAGACACTCATGCACCCACTCACAGACCCATTCAGACATTCTTGCACCCACTTACATATCCACTCAGACCTCACGTACCCATTTACAGACCCTCTCAAAAGGTCACACATCCACTCACAGAACCACTCAGACCCTCACACAACCACCCACTCTCACACCCAGACAGACACTCTCACTCCCAGACACTCTCACACCCAGAGACACCCTCTCACACCTATTCTCACACCCGAAGAGACAGACTCTTCAGCGTGCTCGGGCAGAGTTGTGTGGTTTTAAGTGAATATATATATATTTACTGAAAAAAACTAAGGTTACAGTGATGTTATAATATCACTGTAACATTTGCAGCAAAATTATTGCTGAGATAACTGTGCATGGTGGGGGGGGTGACTTATAGTTGCTTAAGGGCGCGATTTAGAGTTATTGAGATATTTGTAACTATAACTGCTGAATTTCTATGGCTTTGTAGGAGTAAAATGTGAACCTAACTACAACGTCCCTGTAACTTTTGGTCTCTGAAAAAAAAAATATATGTATATATTCCGATTGTAATGTTAGCATATATATATATATATATATATATATATATATATATATATATTGTAATTGTATTGTAATAGTATTGATATAGCGCTTAATACCCCTGACGAGGTGTCGAAGTGCTTTTCGGCGTGTAGCACGCCACTCCGGAACCCAAAAGGAATTAGTGGTGTATTAGTATACGGAAATATGAGTACAGTTTTAGTATTATTATGAGTTAATTTGAGCTGCGGATTTGTGAGTTTGTTAGTTGGATTGACCGCAGTAATGGAGGGGTAGAGGAGGGAAGAATCCACAAGTGTTAATTGGGAGTTTATAGTAATAGGATGAGGCTTGGGATGAGTAAAGGGGGATGGAGGTGGGAAAGGTCTGTGGAAAGGGTTAGGGACATCATAGTAGCAGGAGGGGTTTTGGATGAGTAAAGGTGAGATAAATGAGGGAGAATTTAGTAGGGTTGTTTGGGAGATCATGATAGTAAACTGAGATTTGGGTGAGTTACATGTGGAAGAGGAGGGAAGAGCTTAGGCAGGGTTATTTAGGAAATGAAAGTAGTAGAATGGGTTTGGGATGAGTCAGAGTGGGGATGGAGGATAGATTGATAGAGACATGACATATGGTGATGGGTAGACAAAGTAAAGCTTACAAGTATATATAATATTTTTTTATTTATAATTATATATATATATATATACACAC
Organism: Pleurodeles waltl; assembly: GCF_031143425.1. Taxonomy (NCBI): domain Eukaryota; kingdom Metazoa; phylum Chordata; class Amphibia; order Caudata; family Salamandridae; genus Pleurodeles; species Pleurodeles waltl. The sequence goes on along the minus strand of NC_090449.1, from coordinate 476,596,845 downwards.
ATTTGTTATCATTATTTGTATTTAATTTATTTATTCATTATCATTATTTATATATTTTTTTAATATGCTCATTTATAATTTGAACTTTATTTATCAATATTTTATTTATTTAATTTTTCTCTAGTACAGTAGGACTAGAGTAATAAATAAACAGATATGTAAATACATAGTAAGGGAATATATGCTCAAGGAATATCAAAATGGGCATAATATGAGAAGAAAAGTAGTAATAGATAAACACAGACATTTATTTATATATATATATATATATATATATATATATATATATATATATATATGTATATATATATATGTGTATATATATATATATATATATATATATATATATATATATATATACATATATATATATATATACATATATATATATATACATATATATATATATATACATATATATAATAATAAATGCTTACCATAGGCATCCCGTGTTAAACATAGCCAAGGGCTATGCATTAACCAGGGCTCCTAAGCTGCCTAGTCACTTAATATTTAAAAGAACCACACTTCAGCCAATCAGAGATAATCAGACTGAAGATAACCATCCTTCAGAGTTCTTCCGCACATGGTATATGAAGTGAGACTCTCTGAGCTCTGCTCAAATCCCAGTTAAGTTATCCCCATAGATTTTTCAGAGTTATAAGACTTTTTATAAGTGAATTCTGAACCCTTTTGTGTTAAAATACATAAGGATGTCAGGTACTTCCAAAAAGAGCCTTATTAGATCTTTGTGCTTTTGTGGTAAAAAATGAACATCATTGAGACCATATTTATTGCCTTTATTCATCTCACAAGCCTAAAGACTGCAAGATATGCTAAAAAGTTTCAGTTTGAGAGGCAAGACTTCTTTGGCATCAAAAACTGAAAAGGGAAACCACCTCAGATGAAGACTCATATTCAATAAAAAAAAAGACCCACAAAAGGTCTCAATCTAAGGAAACCCCCATTTCTGAAACAAGTACAGATGAGGAGGATCCATCTACCTTAAAACAGGCAGTTAGAAACATATAGACAGCGCGTCCCTCTCTTCAGGAATCCAAGGCCGTGAAAAAGCCAAAAAAAAAAATCAACTGGTGTTATCCTTTCAAAAGAAGCTGCATACTTAATCAAGAGCTCCTTATCCAGAGCCTCAGAAGTTACCTTTTCTCAATCTCCCTTCATCTCACCCTCACTGAAGAACTTATTGTTGATGAAGCTTCACACATTGATGAGCAAAGAAGGGTCTACGGCTGCCTCCACAGAAAAATCTACATCAAGACTCTGTTGGTGACAGCATCAACATCATCGTCGACAACACCGGTGTCACCAAGAACAGAAAAGACCAATGATCCAAAAGCCTTGAAGACAACAATGTCTAGGAGGAATGTCTATGAATTCTCAGTCAATAAGACACACAGTGACATCACTGTTCACAAGACACCTTTCAATGACATCACCATTGTCTGGACACCCATAAATGAAATTACCATTGATGAGACACTCCAAGGGTGATAAACTTCAGATACACATGCCCTTCAGCAATGCGCAATGGGGAATGGATGCAGGGCCTGGCCTCAAGCCAGGACGGGTGCCTTTTCCTCCACACACAGCCAACACCTAAATTCTCAATCCTCTGCTGTGCACATCTAAATGGCACATGCAGTTGAAGCTGGCCACCCATGGAGGGTTCGAAGTATTTGTATAAGGTATGGGATATGATAAAAAAAGCACAAATTCGGAGAAAAAACTATATTTTATAGTGAAGTTTTGGTTAGCTTTTCTTATAAAACCCTCTGCATATTTTTTTTCAATTAAAACAACTCAGTTATAATACAGTTATGATTTTGAATTAAAACCGAAAAGCCACTGAAATTAGCAAGTTATAATTAGGCGCATAATACAGAGATCACACAACAGCCAGGAGAATTGACTGCAGGGCCTGGCCTCAAGCCAGGACCTGGCCCAGTCATCCATGGACTGTCAAGGAGGAGCCAAAATGGCGGCAGGGAAGGACGCCTAATTTGTGAGCTCCGTCCCGGGCTCGCTGTAAACATCCTGGAGGGCGCCCCCGGAACGTTTTCGGTGCCTGCGAGAACGGGGTCCGATCTTGGCGTACTGGCGCGGACCGGAGGAGCTGTGCAGCCGCAGAAATGGTGCCCCGGTGGCGGAGCCTGGTCGATGGCCGGGTGACGGCCTAAGAAGTGATTTGGCCAGTGGCGCCCGACACGGCGCGGGCCGCGATCTGTGAACCCGATTGCGGGTCCCCGTAGAGCGCGGGCTGGGCGCGGGCTGGGCGCTCACATCGGTGAGTGACCGGCCGCGACGGCCGATTCGGACTGGAGGGAGGCTTCCCTCTCACCCCCCGCCGGAGTTCTTCCGTGCCACACGGGGAGGCCGAGGCGGCTCCCGGCGCCCCCGCAAAGTGGTGTGACGCCTCTAATCGGCGCAGTGGTGGAACCTGCGAGAACAACAGGAGTGGCGGCCGGCCACGGGAGCCCCGAGGAGAACATCCGTGTTGTTGGCGCCGGTGCTGGCTTCCCCGGGTGCGACGCAGACACTCGTGAGCTGGGCCCGCGGCTCCTTGACTCGAACGGAGGGTGACGCGCACGGCGGCAACATCCACAGAACATTGAGGTACGGGGGTGCGGTTGAGGGGTGTGGGTCCCGGCTGCGGGAAGTGCGACGTGGCTGGGGCTTCCCTCCCCCCCTCCCTCTGTTGAGGAAGAGTCACCGGGGAGTATAGGCCGCTGCGCGTCACTCGCGAACATTTTTGCCCTCGCGCTTGGAGCGCGTTGACCTCCGAGAGGAGCACTGGAGACTTGCGGGCACTAATCCTGGAGGCCAACCACTGAAGGACTGGGCCCGGGCTGTGTGTGGGGAAGACACACTCAAGAGCCAGGCCTGCTGCCCCCGGTTTGATATAGCTAGCGGATCCCCCCCCCTGTCCGCCGAACCTCGAAACTTGGCCAAATAATCTGAGGGGTGGATGGGAGCTGGGGCGGGGAGCGCTGAGTAGCTGCCGCCCGCCATCACCGTTGCCCTCGTGGCAGATGGCATTGTCGCACGGGAGGCACACAACACTGGTACAACAAGGGGTGCATCGGACATCTTAAGGCAACTATTTCCTGGGGTCGCCAGGCTGGAAGGGGGCCCCCGCACCAGATCGATAATAAGCAGGAGCATGGGCCTGATAGCTAAATTCTACAGTGGACACCACCTCAGCCCTGCCTGCCCAATGGGAACCTAAAGTGCAGGGAAATATGCACTAAGCCAACAACGCACGGTAAAGTGTACTCTGTAGAGAGGGCAACGTCAGGACGCATTCTGCCGCACCATACAAGGCACCTAATAGACTAGTACAATGGCAGGTAGATCCAAATCAACCAAAAATCAAGACCGAAATGTACATGGACCTGCACCCAGCGACCAACAGCCAAACCCGACCTTACAAACATTAGAAAGCATGCTCATGACCCACTCCGCACAATTCAAAAAAGTGCTACAGGCAATTATGGACACTAAGGCCCTCATTCCAACCCTGGCGGTCTCTGACCGCCAGGGCGGAGGGCAGCGGAAGCACCGCCAACAGGCTGGCGGTGCTTCCAGGGCTAGTCTGACCACGGCGGTAAAGCTGCGGTCAGAAAAGGGGAACCGGCGGTTTCCCGCCGGTTTCCCGCCGGTTTTCCCCTGGCCCAGGGGATTCCGACCCCCTTCCCGCCAGCCTGTTTCTGGCGGTTTTCACCGCCAGAACCAGGATGGCGGGAACGGGTGTTGTGGGGCCCCTGGGGGCTCCTGCACTGCCCATGCCACTGGCATGGGCAGTGCAGGGGCCCCCTAACAGGGCCCCATACAGATTTTCACTGTCTGCTTTGCATTCCATTCGGAGCCGGCTTCCTCGTTGCAGGGGCTTTCCCGGTGGGGCCGGCGGGCGGCCTTTTGGCGGTCGCCCGCCGGCCCAGCGGGAAAGCCAGAATGGCATCCGCGGTCTCCTGACCGCGGAGCGGCCATTCGGCGGTGACCGCATGGCGGGTGGCGCCCGCCGCGGTCAGAATGACTGCCTAAATCCTCTCTGGAAAACAGAATAGATGCAGTCCCACAAGATCTGAATCTACTTCGAGTGGAGCATCGTAAACTGTCGGAAAGAGTGAAATCAGCAGAAGAGGGGTTGTCTGAACTAACCCCTATGGCCAAGGACAATCAAAAGCCAATCCAACGTCTGGATGCAGAGATGAAGGTGCTCTGGAGACGGGCAGAGGAGGCAGAGAGTAGGTCGCGCCGTAACAATGTTCGCTTCCTGGGGTTCCCCGAAAAAATACAGGAATCAAGCATGGACATATTCCTAGAACAATGGTTAATTAAAGAAGTACTAAACGGTGCCCCATCGAAGTTCTTCTCCGTGGAAAGGGCGCACAGAGTTCCGGGGAGACCTCCGCCCCAGGTCAGCCATTCAGACCATTGATAGCCAGATTTTTAAATTACAGGGACCGCGATGCAATACTACAGCAGTTCCGCAACAAAGGCCCATTTAGCTATGAGGACTCAACTATCAATGCCTATCCAGACTTCACTCAAGAGGTGCAAAGACAACGCAACTCCTATGTTAAAATCAAACAGCGCTTACGCGAGCACAATATTAAATACGCTTTACTGTTTCCTGCTAAATTAAGAGTGGCAACGGAGGAACGCACCCACATATTCACTTCTCCTGAGGACGCCTGGACATGGCTACATGCCAAGGGTCTTGCGCGCCCCCGAGAGGGCACGGAGGGGGATGAAAAATGGCTAGTCTCCACCTCAAGGAGGCGCTCCAGGAGGCGACCTATGTGGTTCTAAAAATTCTGGACCCATGTAATTTACTTTGCCACAGCAGTACGATTTTAGTATCAAAAGACCGATAATGACTAGTACACTAAGCATGAGCATTTTCGCTCAATTCCAGCAGCGTTTTCACCTCGAAATCGCCATTTTCGTCCTGCACTCGTGGCTCCCATTCTATACACGGCAGCCATTTTTAAAAGTTGCCCTCACATAGGCTTATAATACAGTCAGATTTGATTCCAAGGACACGTACACCTTGATTGACTTTTCTCTGACCTGGGCAAGCTGGAACCATTGCCTCAGGCCAAACCTGTTTGGTCAGTCCCTCTCCCAGTGGCCGAATCAGATAGCATCAAGGCACACCATGCCATAAAACCCTTATTATCGCTAACACACCCTGCCTAATCTTGCTCACACCTGCACCTGCTCTTTTCTTCTTCTTACTTTACGAGGGGGAGGTGCCTGTTTTTATTGGGGGTCCACACTTATCTGATGTAAAATACTAGGCCTTGCCGGGTAATTTATTATGGGTTGGATGACATGAAATATGAGGTTTCATCATGACACTGTTTTTTCCTTTGTAGTGAAAACATGTGAATGACCAACCAAAATGTCAAGAATGTTTGCCTGGAGCTTAAAAAACTGTATATAAGGAAACCTGATTTTGCATTGACAGACAGTCTCCTGAGAACATACAAACCGTGCTGTTGTACTTCTAGGACGCTTGTTACTTGGCTGCAGCCAATAAATTCGATCTTTGACTTCACCTAGAAGACTCTGAGTTTCTGTGGTCTGAATCAGGAAAGTACCCGAGGTCTTTGGGTGTACCCTGGCACCGCTGGGTTACCGGATCAGTACCGGTTCTGAAAAACCCAGTACCTCAGTTGGCGCCCAACGTGGGGCGATACCAGCGGTACCGGTCCAAGCCTGAGGTCCGTGGGGAGCTTCGTGTGAAAATTCTGGAGGAAGGCGGCCACTTCATCGACCCCTGCATGTCGACGTGGTCCGAAAGTCTTTGCTGCGAGGTTCCCCGCTTCCCGACGGCTACGAAGGACTGCTGCCCTGGCTATTGCCCTGATTTGGACCCTTGATGTTTGGTAGAGCGAAACGATAAGACGAGTCTTCTGGTGACGTCATCGATATTTTCAGTTAAGTATCAGTGGAGCGTCTCCCAGTCCTTAGTTGGACACTTGGTTTGGTCCTTAGTTGGACATTTGGTTTGTTATCCCTTCGGGATCACTTTGATTTGGAACTTGCAAGTACCAAAGCCGAAGGACTCGTGTATTCACGAGACTATCGTAAACGATAATCCTTTGAAGTTTGAAGCTAGACTAGTGAGCGAAGATGCCTGGTCTTAGCAGACTTGGAAATTTGTTTTGTCTTGGTTGTAAAAGGGACTCCCGGTTGGAGGACTCATGTCCGGTTCCTCCGATTGGAACTCCAACCTATGAACTATATGTGAAGCACGGAGTAGGCCCCATCACATATAATGAAGTATGGATCCGTTACACCAGAAAAGATGGTGTTTTAAAATGGCCCCAAAATGGTAGCTTTGACACAGAAATCTTAGATAACCTCGAAGTTAGACTTTTTAAGAAGAAAGCCCGGCCGGCAATGTTTGGTTCTTTCCACTTATGGCGTAAGGAAGCCAAGCAAAAGGAAATTAAATTAGCTAAGAAAAATAAGAGAGAAAAAGGTATTTCGATTATGCAAGCTGCTATACAGTTTAAAGATAACGAAGTAGAACAGTTGAATGAGCAGTTGCATAGGCGACATAAAATGACAGTAGATAAATGCTATCCAGTTTTGCAGCCTCTTCAGCAAGATGCAGCAAAAGATTCTGAACAAAAAAGATCCCCTAATGTCGCATTTGCTAAGTTCGCCACCACCCTATGCGCAGAATGCCACGGCACCTCCGCAACCTCTAGGTGCACAACCAGTGGTTGCATTGCCTCCTGCTCCTCCCCAGCACCCACCAGCTATTCTTCAGTTGGTTCCTATTCCTCCGGTGCAGCCTCCTCAAGGGCCACCGGCTTTGACATCTGCTCTGCCTTTACTTCCTACAACTTTGACTACTATAGCGACTACCACTCCTGGTATCGTTTCTGACACTGCTTCTGTCTCTGCCTTGTCTCATTCTGTTTTTCCTCCTGTTCATTTGTCAACCTCTCCCTCTATCCGTCAGAGAATGACAAACACTGTGACTAGTCTTTTATCCCCTCTCTTTGGGTCATTAGCTACGACCCCAGTTTCAGAGCGTAATCAATTGCGTAGCCAATTGCCTGATGGTATGGAGAAAGAGACACTGAATTATTTGGCGCATAAATGGGTTACTGAACCAGCGAGATATGAACTAGAGTCTGTTATGGATGTCTTCCATCAGTGGGAAGAACCGAAACAGAGATACGTTTTTGAAAAAATGTGTACTTTTCTTTCTGAGGATTTAGAGGAAAATGGTTTGGAGCCCAATCCGCCTAAGTTGTGTCGTGTACGGTTCGATTTTGCGACTGGTTTGATTGTGGGATCAGATGTCGAGAAAGCAGTTGCGATGTTATTGTCGTTTAGGACTGAAGGTGTTTCCAGGTTATTGTTTAAATATGATTCTTCTGCTAAAAAGAAAGGGAAACAGTACCCCATGAGAGAAGTTCCCCCACAGTGGAGGGAAGGGGACCCAAATGCTAATCCACCTGTCCTGCCTCATTTCCAGCGTGTATGGGTACACGTTCCATGGAAGCGAGCTGAAGTTTTAGCCCTTAAGCAGACATTGCCTGATCCCGGTAAGAATCCTACAGGGTATTACAAGGAATTATCACAGACTGCGGGGTCTTGCATTATGAATTTAGCTGACATAGACATGTTGTTTGGGAATGTTGTTCCACAGCCTTTATGGGGAAAGATTCGCCATACAGACCATGCTCAAGAGTTAGGTGACACATGGGCTAATATTGCTGCTGCAGATGCCCGACAAATTGGTGGTGCTAAACCTGAGCCTTTAGTGACAGAGCTTCCTGGTAGGATTATTGATTACATGAAAACTATAATGCCTGCGATGCGTGTAAACTGGGATAAATTGTCTGCATGTAAGCAAAAGAAAGAAGAAACGGTATCAGATTTCTTCACCAGGTTTGAAGAAACGTTTGTGGACCACAGTGGTCAAGATATGAGCACGGAAGGTGGTCAACGTTTGTTCGTCGATAAATTTGTGCATAATCTGCTTCCTGAGTTGTGTAAAAAGTTAAAAGACTCAGAAAGTTCATGGGCAGTTTCCTCTTCAGCACAGATATTGGCTACTGCACAGTACTATGAAAACAGAGATAAAGATGAGAGAGATAGAGTAGAGAAGAAAACAAAAGAATTGAAAACAAAGGTTCTGTTACAACAAGCGTACCCGCCACGTGGTGGTCAGAATAGTGGTGCACAGAACAACTATCAGAATAACTATCAGCCCCAACCGTTTCAGAGAAACTCGCAAAGAACCGAGTATGCTCAACCACGTATCCCAGTAGGTCCCAATCAGTGTTCATATTGCAAGGAAGAGGGTCATTTCAAGTATAGTTGCCCTGATTTGCTACAGCGCGCAAATGGTACTCCCGGTTTAAGAGGTCGAGGTGTTCCACAAGCACCTAGAGGAAGAGGACGTGGATATGTTCCCCAGAGCGCGCGCCCATTCCTCCCTCAAAACTCAATGAACAGATTTGATCAACAGGTTAATGCATCTGGTAGGACGGCTCAGTACTATACTGATGATTACTATACAGAGGATGAGCATTTGGACAGTAATGATTGCTAGGACAGCCATAGACAAAGAGAGGGAGTGGTTTCAGTTCCAGTAGATCAGAGTGGGCCTTATGTTAAGGTGATTGCATCAGGTGTGTCAGAACCTTTTCTGTTGGATACTGGTGCTACCAAGAGTTCTATTATGCACTCAAAACTCCCTGGCGCACGTTTGTCTGGCGAAACAAATGTATCAGTAGGGTTTTCCGGCGCCCCAGTTAGAAATCCGATTTCTAACCCTATATCTCTTTCTGTTGGACCTTGTAAATTTGAAACACCCCTTATTTTGACGACAGGTTGTGGCGAGAACTTGTTAGGATTAGATCTGTTAAAGAGATTGTATGCGACAGTGTATTGCTCTCCTTCTGGAGTGCAACTCACATTGGGTAAGAAAGTGGTTTCACCAATGTATTTGTCAAAGGACAGATTTCCACCAGAATTTTCGTCTCTTCCTAATACTCTTTGGGCTACTGGACCTAATGATGTAGGTCTTTTGGAAATTCAGCCATATGTGATAACATTAAAAGCCAATGTTAAAATGCCACGTATTCCCCAATACAAGATCTCTAGTGAAGGGGAAAAAGCGTTGTTGGCAATTATTCGTGATCTGATTGAGAAGGATGTAATTGAAGAGACAAGAGGCAACGTTTGCAATAGTCCTGTTTTGCCTGTCTTGAAGCATACTGACCCTACTCAGCCACCTGTTTATAGGTTTGTAATTGATCTTAGAGAGGTGAACAAAATAGTTGTGCCACAGTTTCCAGTCGTCCCCGATATCACTGCATTGTTGACAATGATTCCAGATTCAGCCACTTGGTTTTCAGTAATAGACCTGAAAAATGCTTTCTTCAGCATCCCTATTGCAGAAGAGAGCAGGGACATTTTTGGCTTCAATTTGGGAGGACGAAGCTTCAGATTTAAGAGAGCTCCTCAAGGCTATTGTGAAAGTCCATCTATCTATAGTCAGGCTTTGAAAGCACAACTTGACACTCTTATGTTACCTGATGGCACCACTCTCATTCAATATGTCGATGATTTGCTAGTTGCCGCAGATACTAAGGAGATCTGCAAAGAAGCAACATTGTCATTATTGTGTCATTTGTCTGATTTACACCACAAAGTGTCCCTTTCAAAGTTACAGTATTGTCAAAAAGAAGTGACCTATTTAGGTCATCTCTTTTCGAAGGAGGGAAGGCAACTGACCTCGGAGAGAATCAGGGCTGTTGCAGCAATGAGTGTGCCAAGAACACAAAGAGAAGTGCGTGCTTTCTTGGGTATTACATCATATTGCAGACAATGGATACCTAATTTTTCGTTAATAGCCAAACCCTTGGTGGCATTAACTTGTAAAGATATACCAAATCCCGTCCCATGGTCTGAAGATTGTCAGAAAAGTTTTGTCGAATTACGTGATGCATTATGTTCAGCTCCTGTGTTGGGTACCCCCAACTACAGCAAGCCTTTTACATTGTATGTCCATGAGAAAGAAGGTTGTGCGTTAGCAGTTTTGACACAACAGTTTGGAGACAGGGAGCGTCCATGCGCCTATTTCTCTTCAACCTTAGACCCAGTAGCTAAGGCACTACCGAGCTGCTTAAGAGCGGCAGCTGCTGTTTCTATCCGACAGTCTGCTGGTTTAGTGATGAATAACACATTAATCGTAATGGTTCCACATGCAGTGGACACGTTGTTAAACAGAACCAAGACATAGCATTTAACTAGTGCTCGATTGTCAGGTTACAAGTTGACATTGTTAGCAAGCCATGTACATATAAAAAGATGCACTACACTTAACCCAGCTACGTTATTGCCAATTGTGACGGAGTTAGATACTTCTGAACAACATGATTGTCTCCATAGAACAGAAGAAGAAACGAAAGGGAGAATAGACCTTCTGGACACTCCCATTGCAAAGAGTGATGGTACTTTGTGGGTGGATGGTTCATGCTTTAAGCTCCTGAATGGTGACACGACTGCGGCGTATGCTGTGACAACTTTGTGTACGATTGTTGAAGCTGCACGTATCCCACATAATTCAGCCCAAGCAGCTGAGTTAATAGCCCTAACAAGAGCATGTACAGTATCAAAAGGAATGAATGTGACTATCTATACCGATAGCCAATATGCGTTAGGTGTGGCCCATAGTTTTGGGCGTTTGTGGAAGGAACGTGGGTTCCTGACCTCGCATGGAACTAAAATACAGCATGGTCAGTTGGTAAATGAGCTTCTTGATTCACTTACTTTACCGTTGCAAGTTGCGATTGTGAAGTGTAGCGCACATAAAAAGGTGACTGATGATGTTGGTCGTGGGAATGCATTTGCTGACGAGGTCGCAAAAGAAACGGCAAGGAATGTGATGAGCCGAATGTATGTCGCGGGCCCTGCAAGATGGATTGGTGATGTTGGAATGTGTGAAGACACGATAGAAAGCATGAAATCGATTCAAGCTGAAGCCACAGAGAGAGAATTGAGTGTGTGGAGAGAAAGTACGGGTAAATTGGATGCGAATGGTTGTTGGGTCGAGTTGTCAGAACATCAAAGATGGTTGCTACCCGATGCGTATGTGCTTGCAGTAGTTACAATGGCTCATGGAATGGCTCACATCACTGTGAAAGGGATTTGTAAGTTGTTGGCCCCAGTATGGCAAAATGCAGGAATTCCCAAGTGCGCAGAAAATGTGGTTAAAAATTGCATGGTATGCCTGAAACACAACCCTGGTAGAGGAACCCCAACTCCAGCTGGTCATTTTGCACCTCCTACGTATCCGTTTGAGGTTTTGCAGCTAGATTTCATCCACATGGAGAGGTGCAACAACTTAAAATACGTACTCGTTGTTGTTTGTGCCTTTTCAAGATGGGTGGAAGCCTATCCCCTAAAAGACAATACTGCGCTATCCACAGCCAAAGCCCTTGTGAAAGAGTTCTTCCCTAGATTCGGAATGCCGAGAATGATCTGGAGTGACAATGGAAGTGAATTTGTGGGTCAAGTGATGAAGAAAGTATGCGAAGGGCTAGGCATAAACCAAAAGTTTCACGCTGCAAATCACCCCCAATCAGCTGGATTAGTGGAGTGCTATAATGGCACTCTAAAGCTAAAATTGGCCAAGATACAAGCGAGCTCTGGTCTCAAATGGCCTGACGCTCTACCCTTAGCACTCCTATCAACCAGAATGACTGTGCATTCACGAGTGAAACTTAGTCCTAATGAAATAGTCTTCGGCCGCCCGGCCAATATATGGGGAGTGCCTAGGCCCAAGAAGTTTAGCGAGATAGAGCATCCTGTTTTGCTTGACTATCTGTATGAATTGACGGATAAATTGCGTGTCTTACATCAACAGGTCCACGACACCCTGCCTCCGGTCTCTGAATCTCCAGGTCATCCCATTGAGCCTGGATCCTGGGTTTTAATAAAGAACTTTCAGCGAACCAAAAACGAGCAGCCCAGGTGGACCGGACCGCACCTCGTTCTTCTCTCAAGATCAGCTGTTCGAGTAGAAGGGAAGAAACACTGGATCCATGGGACCCATTGCAAAAGGGTACCCCTACCTCTGCCATATGACCGGTGGGTCCAGGAAGGTGTCGCCGACTCAGAGACTGAAACCGTGCCACGTTTTCTGCCTTTCAGCGATGCACGAATAAAAGGAACACTCACTGAGAAAGAAAGTGATGACATTTTACAATCAGCAGTATCACGTCAGTTCGATTGGACACTACAGAACCTGAACTCCTTTTTCAGGACCACACGACACCTGGGACTAACCGTTATAATCTACGACCAAGAATAAAGGACAAATAAAACAGTTTACTTTTCTTCCCTTTAGCAAAGTTCTCCAATATGGAAAATTATTTTTGAATGACTTTTTGCTTTTTTGTGTTTTGTGAACCTCCATCCGGGTTCAGCTGTAGGATCGTGGCTGAAAAGACTTAGGGGGGTAGCCTGTGGACACAAGGTCTACAGGTCTGGTTTGTTCTAGGGCGGCCTGGAACATTCAGAACACTCCTAAGTGAAGTAAACCAACCGCCACGAACGGCAACGGTTAGAGGATGGAATCTTTCCAAAATGGAGAACATGTTGAAAGACTGAGTTTCAAGAAGAGAATATGTGAAACGATAACCAGGAAACGGTTTTTGCTGCTGTGCATTTTTATATTATTTAGTATACTTATGTTTTTTATAGGATATATTTTATTCTGTTTTAACGTGATATTGGCACCCACTACCTCGTCTACACTACCTCCTTCCACTGTTTCCACACATTCTTTTCAACTCCTCCCTAAACATGAATCTGCTAGGAGACTAGAGTTCATTAATAACTCCTTCATCCAGCTTTTGCACCAACACCAACTAGTGATAAATACAACTAACTGTTAGGTGTGTGGCCTTATGCCTCACACAGCAGATAAAGGTATCCCTTATCTGATCCTGCCTTTCAGCCACAATGGTTCCGTGTGGGCATTCAGAACGATATTCATCTATGCACACTACCCCCTACGTTTTGCGGAAGACAACCCTAAGAAAAATGCTTTAGTTAAAGGTATCATAGACATGATGAAGGACAATATCTTCTACGAGACTATCCCCAGAGATGAGACAATGGCATATATAGGATGGAACATGACCGGATATGAAGCCACAATGAGTGAGAAACAGCAAGCTAAGATATCTTCCCTGATTTGGGTTGTACCCCATCAGGGTCACCTATGTCTGCAAGGCACTGGCAAGAATCCCAGAGCTCAGCTAGGGGAAAGCGTCTGCACTGAGACATATGTCTTCGCATCTCAGACCTCCCCTCCGCTCTTGGCAGCTAAGGGTACCTATTTCATCTGCCATGATAGAGCCTTTACATGGTTGCCCCCTGACTTTTCGGGCATATGCTTCGTTTCGTTCCTGTTGCCCCCTACCTACACAGCAGCGGCAGATTACTACAAGACAAGGATAGTTAGAGGCGTCTTCAGTGAAGAAGACACTGCCGGACAAGAATTTGGGGACTTCGTAAAGGGTTTTCTGCCGTTCTGGGGACAAATAAGTAACAGCAGGAGCATAAGGCAATTGATAAGAGTGGTTGAATCCACCATGGCTGAAACCGCTGGTGCCCTTGGTAACTTGACTGCTGAGCTCCAGTCGGATCGTCTTATGACCCTTCAGAACAGGGTCGCATTAGATGTCATACTTGCAGACCGGGGTGGAGTATGTACATTGATCCAATCGAGTTGCTGTGTTTTTGTCCCAGATAACGCTCCAACAGTATACCAGGTCATCTCCAAACTGCATAGAATTTCTGAATCTATTCATTTAGATAAAGGAGATTGGTCATTAATGGGATGGCTCTGGGAACTGATATCAGCATGGGGATGGAAGATTCTGATGGTCATTGGGATGATCTTGGCCATTCTTTTCCTGTTCTGTCTATGCGTGCAGTGTGCTCCTGCGATATGTGGTTTCTGTGTTACATCATGCATAAGGAAACCTGCACCAAGAGACGAGCTAAATACTAGGATGATGTTACAGCAACATCTCAACGACTTTAGAAACATAGACCTGGACTCAGATTAGCATGAGAATAGGTTTATTGCCTATGTAAGGGCAAAAGGAGGGTTTGTGGTTCTAAAAATTCTGGACCCATGTAATTTACTTTGCCACAGCAGTACGATTTTAGTATCAAAAGACCGATAATGACTAGTACACTAAGCATGAGCATTTTCGCTCAATTCCAGCAGCGTTTTCACCTCGAAATCGCCATTTTCGTCCTGCACTCGTGGCTCCCATTCTATACACGGCAGCCATTTTTAAAAGTTGCCCTCACATAGGCTTATAATACAGTCAGATTTGATTCCAAGGACACGTACACCTTGATTGACTTTTCTCTGACCTGGGCAAGCTGGAACCATTGCCTCAGGCCAAACCTGTTTGGTCAGTCCCTCTCCCAGTGGCCGAATCAGATAGGATCAAGGCACACCATGCCATAAAACCCTTATTATCGCTAACACACCCTGCCTAATCTTGCTCACACCTGCACCTGCTCTTTTCTTCTTCTTACTTTACGAGGGGGAGGTGCCCGTTTTTATTGGGGGTCCACACTTATCTGATGGAAAATACTAGGCCTTGCCGGGTTATTTATTATGGGTTGGATGACATGAAATATGAGGTTTCATCATGACACTGTTTTTTCATTTGTAGTGAGAACATGTGAATGACCAACCAAAATGGCAAGAATGTTTGCCTGGAGCTTAAAAAACTGTATATAAGGAAACCTGATTTGCATTGACAGACAGTCTCCTGAGAACATACAAACCGTGCTGTTGTACTTCTAGGACGCTTGTTACTTGGCTGCAGCCAATAAATTCGATCTTTGACTTCACCTAGAAGACTCTGAGTTTCTGTGGTCTGAATCAGGAAAGTACCTGAGGTCTTTGGGTGTACCCTGGCACCGCTGGGTTACCGGATCAGTACCGGTTCTGAAAAACCCAGTACCTCACCTAAGGGACAACCTACTGACCAACAGGCAGCGGAGGAAAGAGCAAGAGTGCTGAAAGAAACCCCCCTGCTAACACAGAATACCTTTGAGGCACTCCGGACGGCCCCTGAGCTCAGCTTGGATTCCGATGCGGCCAGCTCTGACTCTACAATAACAGATGAGCTGAAGGGACCGAAACTTACCCCCAGAACTGCAGATGAACTCTAATTATACACAGCCGTATCGCCTCCTCTTTTGTGCTTACAGTTGATACAGGTGGATGGTACACAAAGCCCTTGGGCGGGAGCAGACGCCGGAGGCTGTAGTCCCCCAACGACGAGTATCTTTTGTATAAACCTACATTTGCCTCTTGAAGTGCACTATGCGGGCCGGCCGGGTGGGGGGGGGGGGAGATTGCATCCCGGGGGTGCCCAACTGCATCGGCAGACCAAATCTGCAGAAAGATGTGAGCCCCGTAAAAGAGCCACATCTGGTTGACATGGATATCCAGACGGATACAGGTTTTTTTACACACTCACGGGTTGAGTAGTTTTGTATGCGTTAATAGTTCGGTTAGGGATCCAGTTGGGTTGGGAGGGGGGAGAAAACCAGTCAAAATGTACACTATAGATCCTCTCAAAACGCAGGGAGCACTGCTGACATTGGTAACTTTAACAAATTACACTGCTGGTTGGGTTGCAAACTAGAAGGATTCTGCAAATGGGAGAGCTCCACGATTAGTCACAATTTATAATGTAACATGGCGCGAAACGTAACACACATCAATACGATATAGTGACATGGAACGTGAGGGGAATGGGAGCGCCGAGTAAAAGATCCTGAGTATATGCACGCCTTAGGCGCCAGGGCATACATATTGCCATTCTGCAAGAGACACATTTGCTGCAGCCAGACTTACAGGAGCTGCGCGCGAAGTGGGGAGGACAGGTTATAGGCACATCATACTCAGCTTTTGCGAGAGGAGTATTGATCTGGATAGCAGGAGGCGTCCCATTTGCCCAAACGGCACACAAAATAGATCACGGTGTCAGATACGTGGTGGTGGAAGGCCAGCTAGATGGCAGACAGTTATCGTTAATTGGCATATACGCCCCAAACAGCGGGATAACGGGATTCCTGGGCACGCTCACGCCGGCACTATTGACAAATCCAACGGCCCCAGCCATTTAGGGAGGGGACTTTAATAGCACACCGATCGCAATATTAGACAGGTCCAACGCCCAAGAGAACACGTTAGCAAAGAGAAACGCCACGAGCCCACTGCAGACATGGGCAGGAGACATGAGACTCTATTACATATGGCGCATGAGGCACCCGCAACAGAGGGAATATTCATTCTACTCAGTCCCATACAAAACACACACTAGAATTGACATAATATGGGGAACCCAGGAAATAGGCGCATTGATCAATGGGACAGAATATTTAGCTAAGACCTTATCAGATCACTCCCCACTGAGAATAACACTAAACTGGGGCAAGAGATGCCAGGGGATTCCCACGTGGAGACTACAGGTGGACGCTCTTCAAGAACAGGCATTTGTAGAAACACTGAGCGTTACACTGAGGCAGTACTGGGAAACAAATGATTTATCCACAAACTCACGAGCTGTAGAATGGGATGCCCATAAAGCAGTGTCCAGAGGACAATGTATCTCAACCACATGGGGAGTAAGATGCACTCTGCATGCAGAAATTGGTAAACTAGAAAAGGAACTCAGAACAGCAGAAATAGCAGCGGCGCGCAAGGAAATTCCCTACACAGCGCTAAAAGAAGCGCACACAAAATATAATGAGGTAGATATTAGACTTCGCCGACACGATTATAATTATCACTTAATGCGACTGCAAACAGAGGGAGATAGGTCGGGAAGGCTGCTGGCGTGGCTTCTACTGGAGGACCGACAGCAATCCCCCATCGGGGCCATTCGGGTTGGCGCATGTACAACGGTTATTACGCAAGACGAGATAAACAAGACGTTCAGAGAATATTACGCAAACTTATACACCAAATGCACCTTGTCTACATTCCAACAACTTGATTCCTTTCTGGAGGGCTCACCACTGCCGCAGATCTCTCAGGCAGATAGGGAGACACTCGAAGCTCCTTTGACTTTGGGGGAAATAGATTTAGCTTTAGCGCAGATGCCTAGGAAAAAAGCGCCGGGCATAGACGGCCTCCCGATAGAATACTACACTACCTAACCGTCACGCTTGAAGCCCCACCTGCTGAAGGTGTTTGAGGAGGCGTGGGCCAACGAACTACTGCCCCCATCCCAGAGAGAAGCAATGATAGTGGTCCTCCCCAAACAGGGCCGCGACCTTACAGACGTCAAATCTTATAGACCACTCTCGCTCCTAAACTTAGACTGTAAAATATTGGGTAAGATACTAGCTAACAGGTTAGCTCCCCTCATGCACACCCTGATACATGATGACCAAAACGAATTTATCCCAAAGCGTAACACCTTCTTAAATATACGTAGATTATTGAGCATAATGAGAGACACTCCCCCGGATGCACAAGACGAAATGGTACTCTCACTAGATATTGAGAAAGCTTTTGATACGCTAGAGTGGGACTTCCTCCTAGCCACTATGCGGCGATTGGGTATAGGCCCCAATTATACGTGTTGGGTACAGACATTATACTCCAGTCCGCAAGCCAGAGTGAAAACGGGTGGAGTCATATCCGACAGCTTCCCAATCACTAGGGGTACGAGGCAGGGCTGCCCCCTCTCCCCATTGTTCTTCGCAATGGCAACGGAACCCCTAGCGGCACGAATACGCGCCATGGAAGACAGATGGGGAATAATCAGGAACGGGATACACCACACAATCTCATTATATGCTGACGATGCCTTAATATACACAAGGAAAGGTAGCGTGGTGATACCTTCGGTAATATCACTACTGTCTGATTATGGAGGGATATCCGGCTTAGTGGTAAACTGGGAAAAGTCGTGTGTGTTCCCACTAATCAGGTGGCCACCGGCAAGACAGGATAACGCCCCGAGGGGGCGACTGAAATGGTGTTTCGAAACATTCAAATATCTGGGGGTACATATATACCATAACGCCGAGGATCTTAGAGATGGTAATCTGGGAAGAGCGCTGGCTTCAATGAAGGGCTTGTTGCGCTTCTGGAATAAATTGCTGTTATCACCACCCGGCAGGGTGGCGGTGGCGAACATGCTGGTATTGCCTAGGCTGTTATATTACTTTGCAGCTTTGCCACTTAGCATCCCCAAAAGTTTATTCCGTAATCTGAATGCAACGTTGTTGCAAATCATATGGGGTGGGGGCAGAGCGCGAGTGGCACTCGCTACACTGCAGCGCAGTGGACTGGGAGCTCCCAATTTTGAACTTTACTACGCTGCTGCACAGCTACAGTGGATACTGAATTGGCTCCACAGGCCTGCGACAGCTGAGTCTGTATGGTTGGAGGCCTGGCTGCAAGGGACCCCCCTGATAACATGGCTAACAAACAAAAACCCCAAAAGTGAACCTGCCAACCCATTGCTGGAAGTGGCACACGCATGTTGGGGAAAATATGTACATAAGGGGCGCAAGACGCTCACCTACACCCCGCTCATCCCTTTGGACCGTCTCCCAGGGTGGACTGAGGCCGCAACGCATCCACCATCAGTGTGGTCAGAAGCGGGCATACAAGTAGTGGGCGACTGCTTCGAAGATGGTAAACTAATGACATTCGAGGCTATACAGGCTCTCACCGCAGTGAACCCCGGACAATTTTTGGCTTACCATGCCATATGCCACGCAATTAAAAAAACATGGGGGGCAGGAGCCCTAGAACCAGAAACTTCTCCTATAATACACCATATGTTACAATATGATGCCCAAGCAAAAGTAGTATCGAGCCTATATAAGATCCTCAGCAAGCCCCCTGTACCAGACCTAGAGAGGGCTAAGGATAGGTGGAACACTGTGCTTCCTGTCCCGATCCCCCAAGAAGATTATCCGAAAGCTCTATACCATGCCCATGAGGTGTCGAGGAACCCCAGATTTCGCTACACTCAGTTTAACTTCACACATCAAACGTACTTATCCCGAGCTAGGATAAACCGAATGTTCCCCGATACGGAGCCGACCTGCCCTAGATGTAAAGCGCCATTGGCACACTTTTATCATATGGTCTGGGAGTGCCCTCAAGTACAAAGAGAGTGGAACGGGGTGGTGAAAGAAATCACGGACTTGACGGGACTCGAATTAGCAGCAGATCCCAAGTCCTGCCTACTGGGGCTGAGGACAAGAGTAAAAAAACACAGACAACTACATAAGTTCGCGGATCTAGCCTGTGTGATGTATAAAAGATTGATAGCTATGCACTGGAAAGCGCCCAATGCACCTGATCTGAAAACCTGACACACCCTCACACTGCGCTGGGTCCGCATAGAATATCAGGTACTAAAGAAACTAGCGCGAGATGGTCAACAACATACAGGTTGCGAAGCCTGGGAAACATTGGTAACCAGACTAGAGGCCAAAAATGACGAGAAGCCTCCATGAAGTAGGGAATATATTAATTACAATGCACTCAGATGATACCCGCCTACACATAATACAATCATGTAACAGTCTGACGCGTACCACACTGATAAGTAGTAAGTATCCTCACCCCCCTAAACCTGATTTCTCGCCTACCAGCTCACATGAGCAAGACAAAATGTAGTGCACATACTCAATGCACTCCCACCACACCTCATCATTAAACACACTAAAGGGAGCTCCTAGTCACTATAAAAGCTGGGCTCAGCAGAGAATAGACCAATCCAGTAATCACTTGAGAGGCTCCTCAACGTCAAAAATATACATTTTTGTAGCCCGTTACCACAGCAGGAAATTATATTGATTGTTCTAATTGGATCTAACTTGTGTGCACTTTGGGTTGTTTAGTTGTTTGAATGTAAACTTAATCAGATAAACCTAATCCTGGTGAAGAAATTACATAAGAATACTAAATGTATCTGGAATGGAAAATCAATAAAAATATTTTAAAAAATAAAATAAATCCATGGACTGTCAATACCTGCAATGCCAGACCTCTGCCATGTGCAGTGGCGTTGATCACAAAGTCTGGCCTCCACTGCTCCCAAGCATCTGCAAGTGACCAATCACTGCTGTACATGGCCTTGTAGAGCTGGATTTGGTCGCAGGTACCGACCTCCAGCCAACCTCTGTACCTAACTGATCACACGTAGCCATACAACGTACTGTCTTCGGCCATTTGCAGAGGAGGTTGACTGCAGGACCTGGCCTATGGTAAGACCTTCTGCTGAGCATTTCATAGGTGGAAAACTCATGCAGTGCACAGCCTTCAGCACTGCACAGCCAGGTTGGTAGCAAGGCCATTGCTCAATGCTTCACAGTCTGTTAACCCCAGTGTGCACGGTCTTTGATCATGTGGACAGAGGTTGCGAGCAGGGCCTGGTCTCAAGTCAGCCTGTGCACCCAACTCTCTGTGGGCAGCCAACACCTGCAGCCTATGCACTTCAAACATTAGCAGAGTTGGCCAGAGCGAGGCCTCTCTTGCAACTTCCCATCCGTGTCCAACTACTGCATTGGGCAAGCCCAGCATTAGTGCATTAAGCACCTTTTTAGGTTGAGCATAGCAGCGCGCAAGTGCTTTTTCTGACGTGTTGTAATCTATTTGGGCCTTTAACCATACCCACCTCACACTCATCACTTGTCGTTCGTTCATGGGCTTGCCCTTCAAAAATCCTTTGTTATCATTGGTAAATGCTTTATGTTTGTCCTTCCTTGGGGCGGTTTGGTTACCGCCTTGGACACTGACCCTGTTACATGGCTAATTGCACTTTTGCTGATACATTTGACTATGAGCGAACTTCTTTTTCCTTTTGTGTGTCTCTTTCACGCTCACGGTGTGGCGCTTTGAATCTGCACGCTTATGTGAAACTGTATGACTTTTCATTTTCAATTTCTGTGGCAAGAAAAGTCCGGTTAGGAGTTTACAACGCTAATAGCTCTAGCTCGAGCAAATATGAGATCCATTGCATTGCAAATGCTTGGTATTTTACATTTCTTTGTATATATGCAATGGTTAATGGGAAAAACATCTACCTCTTTCAATGGTCTGCCTTTATTTTTTATAACTTGATTAACAAAACCACTGTGGGTTTGTGAATTTGTGAATTAGGAGGATTCACAAATTCGGCAGAGGAACTGCAAATCAATGGTGCAATTATCTCTAAAAATTTATCTCTTTATGTCCGACTTGAGCACCTTTTTAAGCACTAATTTCTTTAAAAGTGCTACTCAAATTTTCACCAAACCAATCAAAGGCACATTAATGAGTAAAGTTCTGCATTTGTGCTCAATTTGGAAGAATCCTCTTCAGTCGCCAGTAAATAAACAAAACAAGGAGACTTGATCGAGATAATAGAATTAAGAAAGTAGGTAAAAACAATGTATTGTGTTAGGTCTCATTCTACAATGAAGTCATTTGTTTTGTATTTTTGACATTGCCTTGTTTCGCATGTACACGCATAATTTTCATGAACAAGAAATATTATAGTTCCCTTACAAATACAATGATTTTTCGCATTTAATGGGGTCGTCGATGCAAGAAGATTGCGCACCAACTGTAGGCCTGAAATATTTGGTTAGAAGCCTGTGTACGAATGGAGAAGAAAGTTCCTGTAGAACCGTTCTCAGTCTGTAAGCATTTGAGAGAGGATAGGAGGGAGACGTGACAGAAAATGTAAACTTAGAAAGTTGATTGCCAAAGGAGACTTGCGGCATTACAGTATGGTGCCATCAGGTGCAAGGTTTAAGTTGAAGTTTATGCTTTGTTGCGTAATTACTTAAAATCATTGCAACCGTACAAGCGGAGGCATTAAGAAACACCATAAAACAATTAATACATTCCTGCTTTCTTTGTGATTTTTAGTCCAGTTAAACCCTGGGGCTGCCAGTGTTCTTCTTCTGCGCAAGGTGAGGGCTTGTTATCTCATCTTGGTTTTTTATGGCATGTTTTAAGGAATGGGCTGTTTTTAAAATAAATTTTGCAAAACAGGCCATGTGTTGTGGAGTCAATCCTTTCAGACTAAACAGGATAGCCTGCCGGCATGTTCTGATACAACTGGTGTTAAAAATGTTTTTCAGATACAGCTTTCGCCAGGGTAACAGAGCGGGGCAAATACAAAGGATGTGTAAGAAGTCTTCCCGGTGATGTGCGCAAAGTCTGCATCGTTCATTGTTTGTGGATCTGTGCGTTTTGGTTCAGTCTCCAATGCAGGTAGCAGTACGAGTCTGGCGTGTAGTACCTTTATTTTTAGTGATGTTTTTTATATTTTTGCCACATAAAGTTGAGCTGTTGGAGCCTTTTATGTGTTAATTGTCATCCAATCGTGAGATCGAATTCTGAACATGAGGTGCAATCCCAGCCGGAGCAGCTGAGTCTGAAAATGAACGAAAGCCCCGGAGGATACGTTAGTGGCTGTAGGCCTGCAGAGTGATGGGTGTTGAGAGAGGGAATGGGATTAGATAAAATGTTGCATTGCCTCTATTGTAGAAATGCTCAGTGGTATGTGGGACATTTTGGAAAGACCTGTGTAACTGCTGTAGTGCAAAACCGAGGGCAGTTGTGATTGATAGAGTAACCTATAGTACATTTCTGCGCCTTGATTTGAGATCATTTTTACAGGGTCTGTGCGCAAGATCCTTTTGCCCCAGAGTAAGTTCCTAATCTCCCCCTCTAGGGTTTCGAAGCATATGTTCAATAATTGGAATGCTCTGGTGTGTTTCTGTTTAAAGCCAAAGCATTCCACTAAAAGTTGTTTGGATTCCGTTGTATAGATATAGCGGAAATACCCTTGAATTCTCGGTTTGTGAGTCCTAGTAGTGATGCCAATATATAGTATTTGTCAGTGGTCACATGGAAATTTGATGTTAAAGGTAAGAAAAGCGTTGTAGCAGTTCATCAGTTTGCTGATATGTCGGTATCCATTGCTAAGGGTTATATGCTTTTGGTGAAACCTAGTTTGCATATAGAGCAGTTTCTGCATGTAAAGAATCCCTGGATATTTGTGTTTTTTTTCTTGATTGTTTCGGTCAGTCTATTCTCAAAATGCCATTCACACAGTTGTTATTTTAGGTTTCTCTCAGGACAAAGCCCAATAGTGGATAACTGTTGATATTGTCTTTTAACACGGCTCCAGTAGATACCAATGTTTTTTTTCAGAACTTTTCTAATGTAAACGTGGCGGTTGTGGAAGCCAGTCATGAATCTGATGGTGTTTTCTTTGCAGTTCGAATCCTTCCTAAAGATTGACCGACAATCCGTGTTATTAAAATGTTCAGCAGTTGCATCAAGTGACGGGAAGTAGCATCCTCTGTCCAGGAATTGCTCTTTAAAATATTGCTCCCTTCGCCATTCTCTGCATTTGAATATAATATTTTTTGTTGAAGCAGAAAATAATATTTTAAGCAGAACTCTAGCATTTGCAAAATCATATTGTTGCTTTCTAGCAAATTTGCTGATTTTTTGCGCAATGCCCTTTTCACTGCCTCTAACCCGTCCTTGTATCTGATTCAGTGGTCTAGGTTATCAACAGCGATTGCAGCCCATAGGTATTCATTTTGCCAATCAAGGATTTTAGCCAAAAGCCCTTCCCAAACCTCGTGGCAGGTGACCCCTGAGTTCCCATGGAGTTACAAGTTATGTGGGTTTTACCCAGAGGTCTGAAATCTCCATAAGAAACTCCAGATAAAAACAGACAGGATAGGGGCGAAACTCTGATTTTCTGGTGTTACTCCTCCAAATCCCTTAGTCTCAGTTTTTCCTGTCCCAGAGCTACTACGACCCCACTAATGCTAATTCCGGAATGGGGAAATAACAGGGATTTTTGCAGGCCACTCATAATGAGGACCAAAGTGCTTTACAATATATATATATATATATATATATATATATATATATAGAGAGAGAGAGAGAGAGAGAGAGAGAGAGAGAGATAGATAGATCTTAAACGACTGCTTTCAAGTCTCTAAATAAATGCCAAACTCTAATCAGTCCTGTTGAAGTGGGATTGGTTGTTTGAGATTGAAGGGTAAAATGATAATGGAGTCACTAGAGTTTTATGGTTAGAAATGTTTTCATTTGCTGCTTTTGGTTTGCAGCAATGAAGACATAGAACCTAATATAAAGTTGATGGATGGTTAGTGGGTCAAAAGTTCCCATTCGTTACAATGTAAAGAACTATAAAAAAAGCCAGTGTAATAATTAAAGCTAAATTCTGTTAATATTTTGTACTGTGCAGTATTTCACAGGAAATGCATGGAAATATAGAACATGGCAGTTTGCTTCTCGGAAGGATGCAGATACAGGGGGAAAGGGATGCCAACAATTTTGTGATTTCCATGATGGAGGTTTATAGATCGTTGCAGACAGGATTTAGGCCCTCATTACGTCTTCGGCAGTCTTTCAAAAAGACCGCCAAAGCCGCAGGCACCACTATACCTTTTTTATATGTAATATGACTTTTCGGATGGGCCAGCACACAGAAACAGCGTTTCCGTCCTCTGGCCCAGCGGAAAAGTCACATCAACGTTGCAGCCGGCTCATAATAGAGCCGGCGGCAATGTTGATGTGCAGCGGGTGCAGCAGCACCCGTCGCGCATTTCACTGTCTGAAATTCGGGCGGTGAAAAACGCCATGGGGCTGTGCCTGGGGGCCCCCGCACTGGCAGTGCAGGGGCCCCCCAGGTGCACCCTGAGTCCCCCTTACCGCCAGCCTTTCCATGGCGGAAGCCTGGCGGTCAAGTGGAGGGTCTGGTGGTATTTCCGTGGCTAATGCGCCACAGTCATAATACACTGGCAGAACACCGCCAGCCTGTTGGCGGTGTTACCGCCAGTGTACCGCCAGCCGCTAGGGTCATAATGAGGCCCTTAATCTTTAAAAAGCTTTGTGATAAACGATTGTGTAGAGACAACACTGTCTTGTGTTTCAAGCAGCCTTTCAATTGTTTAATTTGTACACAGCATGTTCCTGAAAATAATTGTACTCCCATTGGAGTGCATCCATAAGGGATTTAATAGCAACATTTCTCAGTTTAAGTTTGACGATTGGAAAATTGAAGTACAGCGTTTGGGTCATACACCTGTTCATCAAATTAAAAATTGCATAAACCCAAAGATTTTTTTGTCACCATATAATCATGGCTCCTAATCTGTGGCCTGAAATGCCTGGGGATCCAGAGAAATCTATTTAGGCTGTCCGTAACTTTTTAAAAAAGTATAGAATGTTAGCATTCTTGTAAAGCATAACTATTTAAAAAATCAAAAATTGAAATTTCTCATTTTAAAATGCTCTTTAAATGTGAAGTAATTCATTATTGGAGGCTAAGCGTACCTTGGCATACCTAGATTCATTTAAAGTACCAGTGCGAGTACAGTAAACAGAATCTAGTTGGAGGATTAGTGGCCTCCAGTGATGTTCTTATATGCTACGACCTTCTTTAGAAGCAATAAATTGATATGATAGAGTTTAGAAGGTCGCTTCGACTTTGAGAAAAAAAATCAAGTTTTGAAAATCCCATTAAAATGAAAAGTTCGATTTATTAATAGTTTTTGCTTGTGAATTAGATAAAGGAATTAATAGTTTGTGTATTTGTTTGTAGTATACTTGTTTCTGCATTTTTATATATTATTTTGAGGTTCAAGTCATAGGAATTCTTTAGACCACGGTCCCTTCCTTTCACTAGTGAATGACTGTGGCGCCACAAAAACTCCAAAGGTTACGCACCCTTTGCTAATACACAAAAGCAAGGTGGTGTGTGTAGCAGCCTACGGGCTGAGTATGACATTGTTTTACCTGTCACTTGTATATTTGGATGCGGTTGTTCAAAACATACACCCTAATCGTGGATTCAAGGGCTTGCCATAGGTTATGCGTGGGCTCTGCCACAGTTCGAATGAGGGAGAAATAGTTTAAACGTTCTGCCTTGAAGATAAGTTACTGGTCAGCAGGTCACAGTGTTCTAATCCCGGCAAAGCCTGGCCAGCTCTCTGTCCTTCCCGAAGCTTGCTAAAGTGACTACCTTGAGTTGGGAAATAGCAATATCTGCTACTTGCAGGGCATGAAGTCTTGTTTTCAAGACACATTATTATATGGGGGGTGCTAAGAGCCCTTTCCTGTCCTCCTGACACTGCAGCCCAAGCCTGTTGCACCCAACAGCAAGGAGGGTGAAGGGGAAGCCTGGCACGTGACCCGTGTAACAACCCCACCACAGGGTCAAAAAGCATTTTCTATGAACTTTACTTTATTGCTTGGCTGGTTTTGTACTTTTAGATCACTCTTTTTATATATTTTATCATATTTTGCTGCTTGATACTGTTGGACAATATGTTACTGTGAACGCTATACAATTACAATAAACGTAATGTACAAAATCGTACTTCTGGGGCGCGGATCTGGCAGTGAGCAAAGGGTGCGCATGAGGAAGTACTCAATGCAGCGTAGTTTATACAAATATATGGAAAACAGGAGGAGAACAATCAGGCTAATCCAGCATGCTAAATCACCTTCCCTTGTAGCACCTAAAAGCAAAGCCAGACTAGGAATCAGAGGTCACCTTGAGTAAAATGTTACTAGCATCCCCAGAATCCAGTGAGCCCTATCTTCTCCCAGGATGCTTGGATTTGAAATGGGGGAGGGAGCTCTCGCCTCAAAAGATTGAGGCCAAATAGTGCATTTTGGAGTACCTGTCTTTCCAAATGCATTAGCAGTAAGGTAAGGGATTGATTGTAAAACAGATCTAAAAGGGAGCAAACTAAACATTCCAGCACTTCATTCTCGGCACAGTGACCGGGGGCAATAACCCTTCTAAGCTCTGTATATGGAAGACTGGTTCCGGTGAGGAGTTAACTGAAGAGCAATCTGGATCTCGACAGACATGCGCCCTTGGCACTGCCCAAACTGCTGTTGCACTGGATTGTAAGGACCTGAGTAGCCAGGCCTGGGGAAGTGGGCTGTCAGCAGGATTCATCAAAACAAGGAATTCTGGTGAAAGTATTTTTGAATGACCCGGTTGAAAGAAAGGAGACCAGGCTCTACAGAGGACATATACCTGCTTGAACCTACATCTAAGGGGTGGTCCCTATGCCAAACATGCCTCAAAGTATTTGATTAAGTATATCTGCCCCTTGGCATAAGCATATGAAAAGGGTTTGGACTGTGATGTTGTTTTGACACATCGGGCTCAATGTTTGGCTGATGTATCTTTTGATGATCTGAGGACCTCTGCCACTGCAGCAGGTGTTTTGATGGTGTCAGTGCGGCAATTCTGGAGGTTGTATGTTGAAAAATCAGCTTCAGATAGATCATGCTACCAAAATATTGTGAATATCCTTAACTCCACATCTATGTAGCTTGAAAATCTACCTATATCTTCAGGGTATATATATATGAGAAGTTAAGTAAAGCAAACTTAAACTTATGTACACAAGCTTATGTCGTCAGTATTTCGGTCATAAGCATTTCGTCCCAAATTTTTGGTAGCTCGATATTCTGGAGTCCATATTAATGTGGAATACCTTTTGCAATGAGATTGGATGATGGATATTATCTGTACCACGACTGCTCTTAAGATTCTGTGATTGGAAGAGTGTGGTTGGGTCTCAACTGAGGGATTTTCTCCTTTTTCTAATCCACATAAAGCCTGGAGACCTATTGTAAACCTTCTGTAGGCAGGAATTGGTCCACAAACTATCAGAAGCCTGTTCTCTGCTCTCAGAATCTATGAGGTGCAGGATATCTAGGGCAGATCCTAGAGTAGAGAGGACAAGTCAGCATCTGGCCCTACACTTCCATCTGAGCCTGTCAACAGGAACATGCTGTAGGGGGAACTCAGGATTTTTGTGCAAGAAGGTAATTTCAAAAAGGGGAGTTCCTCTGATTTTTTGACTTGAAGGTTAGTTCCCTACACACCTCCATTCGGAACATAGACAGTTTACTTTCCTACTTTATTTTCAGCACCAAGCACTCCCTTTAACCAAAAATCATTTCTGATGGTCTTCTTCAAATTCTTGCACTTGCAAGTTATAGGGGTTTTCAACAACCTGAGTACTTCTGTCTAACGATATAGATGATGCGGTGGTAAAATGTGATATTGCTGGGGATCTCAACTCCTTTAGCTGCCAAGTTGAGGTGGTAGTCATCAGCATAAAATGGTGAAAGTCAAAGGTGACACCCTGTTGAAGTGAGGAGACTAGATAACAATTCCAAGCTACATCACTGATCTTAAAAGCCTGGGGGTCAAAGTACATTCTATGTATATTGTAAACCAGGACTTCCAGTGCGCTACGCTGAGAGGTGAGACCTAACAATGTCAGTTTAGGATTATCTGGACTGAAGAGAACATTTAAAATAATGTACTGTTAAATTAACATAGAACACTTCCACAAACAAGCATTGTCAATGCTAATTAGTTTTGCTTTGCCAGTGTTGTGCAACTGACATTATTGACTTTATCAATGCTAAAGCGTTTCAGAGTGCGCCAGACTCGCAAAATCAATACTGGCAACTAAGCATGCTCAAAGTTCAGAAAACAGTGTTTACTATACTTTGAAGATGGTTTTGCATTTCATGATGCAATGTGACGGCACAACACTCTTGCCTCAAGCAACGCAGAGGCCATCTTTAAAGTATAGAAAACAAGTCGTTTTGTAAAGGGGTGCGTGTGGTAAATACAATTTTAATAAATAAATATGTACAGATAAAAGGAGCAACATGGAAACAGAGTTTCAGAAAACAGTGGGTGCAGGCTGTTACAGAGAGACTAGTGTGTAGACAATGTCACGAATACACACAACAGTTAAACAAAAACACGTCCAGCAGAAAGTGCCTACAGATATGGAAAGAGAGAGCAGAAAGATGCAGACAGCTACAAGCAAGCAGAGGTAAAGATGCAGAGTCACAGGCAGACAGTAACCAATTGCAGAGTGTAAGGTGCAGGTAGTGCTGACAGTTAGACAGAGAAAGGTCAGGTAGTCATAGAAGAGAATGACAGATACAGCCTACTACAGACAGGCACAGGCTAGCAGGTGCAGTCAGTAACAGGTCGTGACTGGAATGCTCAGGCAGAGACAGGTAGAAGCAGACATAGGCCCCTGGTTGTGATAGACATATACAGATAGGTCCAAGTACAGAGAGCTGTTGGCGATAGGCAGTTTCAGACAAGAACTATAGGTGTGAGTAGGCACCGGCTCAGTCAGATGCACATAAGTATGGGAAGATTCTTATTGTAAAGATAGAGGCAGAAACAGGTGACAACACCCTGGAAGGCTCAGGTAGGGAAAGACTTGTGAAGATGTGCTGACACAAGCAGATACAGGTACGTACAGTCAGATCCAGTTAGAGAGATAAAAACTGTGCCAGATGTCTGCACAGCTAAGAACTTCCAGGGGATCCAACAGGGGGTCCCTGTTCCCATACTGGACCATCTGAGCAGTGGCGGCTGTTAAAAAGATCTGGTATGTTTTTTGCATGCAATTTAAACACCGATTTCCAATATACCGGCTACACCAGTGATTCCCAACCTGTGGTCCAGGGACCCATGTGGGTCTGCGAAGCCTCCTCAGGGGGTCTGTGACTGCTTAGAAAATGTAATAACTTTAACAGATTAGGTCACCAGCTTTCAGTAATGACTCAGTGTTGGGGTGTGTGTTCCAATAATGATTCTGGGGATCCCGGGTTCCAGTATTGATAAAGTGTGGGTCGACAGAAGTCAACAGGTTGGGAGCACTGGCCTGTCCCCATTCCCAGCATATGAGAGGCACTACTTCTGCGTATCCACAACTTTTTGCCTGCTGTGAACTTAGATTGCCCTGGTTTGTTTTAAATGAAGTCTTGGCCTATTCGTCAACAGACAAAGTGCCCATATCAACGAGGCTAGAGCGCTATCTTTGGCCTGGAACGTACTGAAAACAAATGACCAAAAAAGCTCCAGCGGTCACTGATTATCTAATTTTCCTATTACAACAGTTTGCGCTTTGGAATAATTCTAAAAAGAGCTATAAAGTATCGAGGGAGCAGAAAATACGGTGTTTCACGTGCTGGCTGAGGTATACTAAAAAGGTGAAAGTAAATGGATAACTGATAATTGGCCGGTAAAATAAATATAGGCAGAAGCATGAGCTAAAAAGCGTGCATCCAAGTAACAACAGCCTCGTCTGTCACTGGGTTGAACCCAGCAAGAGGAGTAAAACAAAGAGGGCCTGGATACCCTCTAGGGTGTGCGCGTTACAAATCAGTGAAACGAAACAAAGATGGCGATGAACAGAGCCTAACTGGAGAGGGGACTCGGAGTTCATCTCGAGGCTGTAATCACTGGGAGGAAGAAAGCACTGAGGTGAGTTGCGGGGAGGGGGCGGGGCGATATAACTATTCTGTTTCAAGTCAGTTCTGTGAGATGCAGCATCTGATGTCCGTTATTTATTAAAGGAAGCAGTTGCTTAACTTGCGACAAGAGGATCTGACTATGTCGAAACTTTTGCTTAATGATGAGTCAGTTCCTCGCTTGTGATTGACTGTTTCTGGCTTACGATTTTCTTGATGCTGTTCTTTGCGAGCTCCTCTGTAAACAGCCCGAGCCTGGGTGTTGTCGGATTTCCTCTGTTTGGAGTCGGACTATGGTGTGTTTGGTTTAATACATTTAACTGCTTAATCAAGCAGCAACTTTTTCAATAGAGCTGTCGCAAAATTCAGCGTACTGCTGACTAGGCCGGGCCTTTCCTTTAAAAAAGAGCATGAGCTATTTTTCTTCTCTCTGCTAACTTTTCGAAATGCATTTCTAAAATCACAGCGCATCAAAACAGGAGGGGCTGGCTCAAGGAACTTTTCTATGAGTATCACATCATGTGGGAAATAAGTAAAGCAGTTTTAAAACAAGCTTTTACAAAGCCAATTGGTCTGGCGTACACAATGGCGGCCTTTTGGCTTTGTTAATGTTTTTTTTTTTTTTTTTTAATACAAAACTTTACAACTTTAGCTACTAGGACCTCGTCAATCTAAAAACAAAATATTGGCTAAAAACAAAAATACTTTTTTTGTCTCCAAAAGCACACATTGACATAGTAGTCCTTGACCCTTAGGGAAATTACTTTAAGTGTGAATATGCCCCCCTTGCGAGAGGGCAGAATGTTATTACTCACAGCAAAGTTAGCCTATGAGTGGGCTGACTCACTGCGCCTTGCTGTGTGGCTTAGGGGGCGGTAGAAACATGTGACCGACACAATAACACATCAATGAAGAGGAGTGGCTTGAAACCTCTACAAGTAGCTATAATATAGAACATTTTGGTTAACACCAGACTTAAAATAAAGCTCAATATCGCATGACCTATACTAATGGCTAAGAACTGAACGTTTTCCTATTGAACAGAATGAGGAACAGGGAGAGCACCTAGGGCCATATCAACACTGTGTTCTAAGCCTGTGCACAGAAGCACACAAGGGCCGAGTGCAGTGGTTGCGGCTCCATGTGTCTGAGATCTACTCCCCACAGCCCATGGACTATCACCTAGGGGTACTACAGAGAGGACGATTTTGCGGGAGAATGCACAGAAGCGGTTATGTAGGGTGGTTGCCTTTTTTGTGGGCTCTGAAGCTCATGCACTAAACTGAAGTGTTACTATGTTAATGTATACTTTGTAGATAGTGTGATGTCATTGAAAATATTCACAAAGCCTCCATCTGCAGCCAGGAACAGGTGCAGAGGGTGCAGTGCACCTGTGCTCCTCACTGTGCTTTCTGTATGTAATGAATAGAGATACTGAGTTAGTGTAAGTTACTGAGTTAGTGTTTGTAGTGTAGACTACGATTTAGTCTGAGACAGTTCACATGTGCAGAAAAGCATCTTGAGATGCCCTCGTGGACTAGCACCCCCTGCCCTGCTTAATGACTAATAACAGCAACATGTTTTATATATCTCTGAATGCTGCAATGTTGCCATGTCTTAGCCCTGTCAAGAATAGTTGTGTCTATTGTCAAGTATAATGGTGCTCATTTAATTGACCTCGAAAAAATGATAAACTGAGTGGTCTGTGCTGGGTGGAATCTCATGATCTGCAAGTCACTCTACATGTCACCTTCAAGCATAAATCTCAACAAACCATCCTACTGCCTATGTGGGCAAAGATGCACAAAGACGCATGCTTGAAATATCTCCCATATACCAAGCTTCTCAGCTATTTAGGCATTCTTCAATACATTTATTTAACTAGGACAGGATTGACAGTGGAGCTGTCTGCAAGACCTCTTCTTCACAGTATGCACAGCGCGTCCTTTACATTAGCCCCCCCAGCCATGTGCTAGTTTTCAGCACAGCCTTGAAAGCTTAATTTGGGAGAAACGAAGGGCGCTCCTCTTGATTTCAATACTCACTCTGTAATTTGCCAAGAAATTAATGCAAGGGATCTAGGACACTTCACTGTAAATGTGGGCAGTTCATAATCTAATTTGTAGGGCAGGAGGACCCTTTGCATTACTCTCACTCTCTCTCTCTCTCTCTCTCTCTCGCTCTCTCTCTCTCTCTATATATATATATATATATATATGTGTGTACTTTTATTATTTATTATTTTTTATGTTTGGAAAACCTGACACTGGTGAGACCGGGCCAGTTCTAAATATTGGTGGTGTTGATTTTCTCCAATATAAAATTGTATTGTGGATACAATTCTTCATTGGTGAAGTGCCTATGCATGAAAGTGAAAGTGCCAAGTGACTTTCTCAGGAGTACGACTCGGAACCTGCGATTGGCGCAACTCTAAGCTAAAACTTGCAAATCTACACCCATTTGTAAAAGGATGAATGTACATTAACAACTTTTCTTTGTAAACCAGGTCCAGAAATTTTATGAAAAAACATACATATCTATGGAGTAAACAATATACTGCATTTTATTCACCATTCACGGGAACATCATAAGCTCTCAGGGCGTTCTCTCTACCACTAATATTAAGTTAGGTTGGAATCAGTGCTTAATTTGTAAATAACAAGGTGCTGGTGCTGAAAGCTCTCCTCTTAAACACGCAGCTGCTGCAATTAAATGTGGGAACACGAAATATTGAGGTAGCCTAATCCTGAAGCCATCTCGGGCCCCTTTTTTCCATTTAAACTCGCAACCTGCCACTTCAGCACACTTTCGCAGCTTTCTGCTTTCTCCGATTGTGAAGCTTTTTCGTTTTTCCCTTCCTCTGTCTTTCCCATATGTGTCTTTTGCTCGCAGCAAATGCTTGGGGCAGAAGAATAAGCCCCGGCCCTCAACTATAAGTGCCGGTGCTCAGCACCGGAAACAACAAGCACAAATTAAGCACTGGTTGGAATATTATGTAAGTCTATTTCGCACTCAAGAGTAGGCTTGGATGAAGTTTCAATTCAGTTACGCCAACATAATCTTGGGTAATGTTGCATGATGCTTGTTACGAGAAATACCAGAAATTACCCCACTACACCACGCCGCATAAAAATCTGCCGTCTATGGCAAAAAATCAGCAGGAATTCACAGGAACAGCGTTATCAACGCGAGTGGCTGCTTTTGGCAGCGGTTGTGTTTTTTGCCCTTTAAAAAAATGTTTAATACGTCCTTGTATCCGAAATGGAGAAGTAAATCTAGAGCTAAATGCCTTTTTTCATTTTGCATAATTGCATACAATTTGTCTGAAATTTTGCATTAGTACGCAAAAGAAAATTACACAAATTTTCCACAGCCCAACCCAAGAGGTAAATAAGAAGACTTTTATCTATCAGTGAAAATAATTAGAAGAACCACTGGCTGTGTCATAAATCCAATGGGTGGAATATTTATGTGTGCAGCAATTATCCTAATATTGGATATCATTTTTCTTACCTGCTAGCGGCTCCTCCTCAGCATTAAACCCTGCTTTAAGCATGTAAGGCCACATATACGAAATTTCGGATTTGCGACCCGCAAATTGCGAGTCCCTGACACCATCTGCGATTCGCAAGGGGGTCGCAAATGCCCACCTCATGAATAATCTTGAGGTGGGTCGCAATTTGCGACCCCCTTGCGAATGGCAGCCGTCACAGGGATGGTGGCCTGCTGCGGGCAGCAGCCCACCATGTTTGTGACTGCTTTTCAATAAAGCAGGTTTTTTTTGTAATGCAGCCCGTTTTCTTTAAAGGAAAACAAGATGCATTTCAAAAACAAAAAAATTAAACGTTTTTGTTTCATTTTTTCAGAGCAGGCAGTGGTCCGTAGGACCACTGCCTGCTGTGAATTTTTTTTTACAGTGACATTCACAACAGGGAAGGGGTCCCATGGGTACCCCTTTCCTTTTGCAAATGAGTTAGCACCCATTTGAAATGGGTGCAAACTGCGATTGGTTTGCGACCGCGTTCGCGGTCACAAAACAATCCTATATTGCACTGCGAGTCGCAATTAGGAAGGGAACACCCCTTTGCTAGTCGCAAACCCGTTTTGCGATTCTGTAACCAGGTTACCGAATCGCAAAACTGGGTTTGTACATTGCGGTGTGCTTTTTGCACATCGCAAACAGCGAAATTCGCTGTTTGCGACGTGCAAAAAGCTACCTACATGTGGCCCTTAGTTACTTCCATTACCCTAGAAAGAAATAATCATTTTCCCAGCCTGTTTTGATGGTTTTCGAACATTTGGGTTTGTATGTTTTCCACTGAACACCAAAGTACTGCTGCATCTTAACAGGAGGTTCTGAATCTAAGGAATAGTAGTGTGGGGATCCGTGGTGTAGCACAAAATGATGGGCCCCCCTGCAGAATGTAATGAAGGGCCCAGAGTCTCCAATGTCTCACAGATATTCATTGGCCTTGGGAGGAATGGGGCCCCTTAAGGGTTGTGCGCATCCAAAAGGGTCGCCCCCCCCCCACGCTGCAGGGGCAGCAGGGGCCTACGTCATGCCCCCGGTGGGGATAGTTCATCCTCAGCTCATTGAAGTTGGAAGGCATCAGTCGTCAGGTGAAAGCTGAGCAGGCGGTTTCTGCAGAATATCAGGAGCTGCACCGCGCTGCCCATGCAACATCCTTTCCAACAACTTGATAGGTTATGAAGCACTGCTTTGTAAAAACGCAGGATCAGTGCCCGCTGCTGGAACTACCAAATGCCCGGTTTGACGAAGTCCGAGGCTGCCTAGCCACGGGCCCAACTCATTCTTCATTGCTTTCCCCATATTACGCCTCCTGTCTCTTTACCTGCCACTTGCAGGTTCTTTTTCGTATTTACTTTATTTTCCTTGTCACTCTTTGCCCATTTCATGCTTCTTCCTTCTTTCTCCCTTTTGTGCCTTTCTCTTGGCAACGTCTGATGATGAAAAAATAAGTCCTGTTCCCAAAAATGATTGGTGGTGCCTGCCACCTGCAACCACTGCACAAATTAAGCCTAGCCATGAGGCGTGTGATCTCTATTCCTGTGGAATCTGTCCTAGCTTCAGAATTACCTTCCAGTGTCCTTGAATGCATGTCATGTATTACAGGCATTAGTGACATTTCCGCAGTAGGTGGAGCTCGGAGATTACCTGGAAAGAGTGCGCCTTATTGTAATCTTCAGAGCTGCTCCATAATGCTCTCCGAGTTTGTAAGTGAACAGCTGGGATAGCTACTCCTCTGAAGGCAGTTGGGTTGAGGTTGATTTTTACAGAAGTACAGCCTTGTGCAATTCGTTATTAGCATAGGTCATTGCTGTTTCATTTACAGTCTTAGAGCATGATAGTCCTACAATAAGGGAAGGCTCAGCTGAGTCAAAAATGAAACAAGACCCTTTACCATAAATTAGAGGAAACAACATGGAATCAGGACCACAGTGTCTTCCAATAATTAAATCACTGACTCGGGCAGCTCATCAGTAGAAACAGGTTCCTAGCATCAACCATAACAAAACACATACTATAGGGCACCACATACAACACAAACCGGACCACAGCACAATCCAACAAGAAAGATCAAATTAAACACCCCTGCTATTGTACACATAGAGCCGTAGCACCAGCAACTAACTGTACAAGCACGGCCACACCATCATCTATTAATAGGGCACCGTGCAGGAAACTTCAACAACAACAAATCGCAGACAATAAACCTCATACAGTAGCAACATAACCGGAGCAACAACCACTGAAGAAGCCCACACTACGCAGCACTTTCTACAGCCACAGCACAAACAGGAATATATCGTAATCTATTGATAAAACATAGAATATGCAGCACCTAAAAGAGTACAAACAGGGCCACCATGTCGTCAAATGGCAAAACACAGACAATACAGCACGGCAATTCAATGCGAAGAGTACCACAGCATCACCCAAGGACAAAAATCAAAGTATACAACAGCTGATGCAGAACACACGACCGTAGTACGGAGACTTTTCACACAATATCACAGCAGGTCCTATTTGCTGGACATAGAACAGGCAACTTTTTGCAAACAAAACATTTTATTAGCAACAGCAAAGCACACACTATAAAACACCTCATGCAGTACAAACATGAGCACTGCTCCATCCCGTGGCAAAACTCAGACTAAACAGCAACTCATACAGTGCAAACAGGACCGCAGAAGCCCAGTGACAAAAGACTGTGCAGCACCTGAAAGACTACAAATAGGACTTAAGTGGCGTAAAATCACAAAATGGATACCATACACAGTATACAGCACCTCATACTATGGAAACAAGACCCCAGAACCATCCAGTGACAAAACTCCGACTATAGAGCATCTGAAAGAGAACGAACAGGACCACAGCAACATTCCGTTACAAAAAACATCAAGATGCAAAGAGGATCACGACACCCTCATATGTCAGAAAACAGTGCAAAAATCACTTTGCACAAATTGTATCACAGCCAGACACATATATCGAGGACCATGTACAAATTGTATCACAGCCAGACACATATATCGACGACCATGTACAAATTGTATCACCGATTCAACCAACACTTGGGCACAAAAAAGACAGCGCCACATACCAACAGGTCTGGGGTACTAGCCATAAAATTGCAGGACACCTAGCACAAGCACCATCCAACAGCCCCATGCAACCTCCGGAACTAAGGGTACCGTGATGAAACATGGTATGAGCACCCCTTCTATCTGTGAATAGTCTTGGAAATCCAGAGCACCTGATACACAAGAATGGCAGCATCTATCAAGTCAAGATGACAGAAGAACA
Source organism: Pleurodeles waltl (assembly GCF_031143425.1). Taxonomy (NCBI): domain Eukaryota; kingdom Metazoa; phylum Chordata; class Amphibia; order Caudata; family Salamandridae; genus Pleurodeles; species Pleurodeles waltl. Next base: position 476,559,571 of record NC_090449.1, on the reverse strand, counting down.
ACACAAAGACATGTAGGTGAAGCAGTATGTTCTATCGCACACATTTGGTGGTATACCCCAAGATGTAATGCTAGAGAGACAGGTATGTGCAGTGGATGCTCAAAAACTCCTCTGTGCATTGGCATTGAGACCCCTTGATCATTTTCAAACATGAACCCAGAATCAACCAACAGTCATGAAAGGACAATGATTAACCTCTCACCCATGAATCTTTTGCAACAATCAGTTGCAACAAGGTCACCAAATAGGGCTTGAAGTAGTAAGGATAGAGCTTCCAGCTCCCATGGTAGCACATTATTCTCTCAAGATGCACTGCAATGGAGAGCCTAGCAGCTCAATATGAAGGAGGGGTGGTACTTGCCCATTGTGCTGACTTTCCAGTGGAACACTTTCTTCGTTATCGGCACTGTTGCGTCTGCTACACAGGGAGAAGGGCTTCGGGAAGTCCTTGCTTTCACTGGTAGAGTTGCCCATCGCGACTTGTCTGAGTCGCTCTCTGCTCTGCAGGATAGAAATCTTAAGAGCAAAGGCGGTGACAGGAAGTAGCTTTTCCTCTTTGGAAGGAAGAATGGGAAGTGGGCTTTGCTTAATCAATGCAGACCTTGCCTGCCATTGGCTGCAGGCTGCATTTGTATATCATACTGCTAAAACAAGACTCACTTGTGACCCTGTACCGAGGGAATACTGCACGCTTTACTTTAGAGAGCAGGCCAAGTCAGTGATCTGAAAGAATCTGAAACTCTGCCATATAGATCTGCCATTAACCCAGCATGAGATCACCCTTTGCCAGATTTAACCCCAATTATAAACACCCCAAAGTTGAATAAACCACAGACTTTAGACCCTCTTTAAATGTATATAAATATTATCCTACACTTCGACCATCTCGAGGTGGGACACGGCCGAACTCCAGACACTTACATACGGCATTATGTCAGATCCAAACAAGGTGGAATTATTCCAAATTCCAAAAACTACAGAGTTAAATGTAGTTCAAACGCAATGTCCTTTGAACCTCAAATTGTTGCAAGCTCATAACTCTTGTAAACCTGAATTATCCCAAAATGCAGATGCTCTGGCACTCTACAGAACTGTAACTCCAGGGTGTTGTTTCAAGGCTGGACTAGGGGCCGAGAGCACTAGGAAAAGTAAATGCAGCAGCAGCACACTGCACCAGGCGGGCGAGCATTATAAGCCGGCGAGGAGTAGGGGTGGATTTCCCCACACATAAATTAGACAAATTAAAGCCAAAGGATGCATTGTGCAGCACTATTTCGTAAAATATTGGTTAAGAAGTCGTCAATTTTACAGATAATTGCTATTACTTGAGAGTCATACGGTGTCTTTGAGAAAGTTATTCATAACAAGTAATCATACGTGTACCTGCCATAAAGCTGAGTGCAGGATACATGACATTGGGTGCTCACTGATACACTGGCTTTGCCTAGCAAAAAGGCAATCGAAAATTCTACCAGGAAAAAAGAACAGTTTTGTACTCTACTAGGACACCTAGCTCATCACTGTTTCTATGACAAGTAATGGATTTTTTTTTTTACAAAATCAAAAAAAATATTTATGAACACAAATAAAAATAGTAAAAAATCGATACAGACATATCTGTCCTAAAAAAATAAATATAAAACCGGGAGCCCTGGTTACAGTCGACAACAGCTAGGAGTATGAGCCTCACCAATGTTCACCTGGGTGAGTGTTAAATATTGTGCTAACACAATATCACAGCCAGAATATTCACTGCCTAAATACCGCGCATACAGGTAGGTATACATTTACTATTCTTCACTCTACATACGTGTCTCTTGACAATATATAGTATCACTTTAAATTCTGTGATACCATTGACAGCCTTTTCTCAGCAGCACAATTCCATTCCTGTAACACTTCCTTGTTAAGCAAGGGGAAAGTAGGGACATTTTGGGAGAAGTCAGGAAGAATGGATTCTGCCAGAAAGCCTCTGAAAGGCAACAGCAAGCACCTGCTTGCAAGAAATGAAAAGGGAAATTCTGCAGACAAAGACACTTCTGCAAGCCAACGAGAAAAGGCATTTGACTTCGTCTACATTGAACTAACATTTTTTTACATTTCCTTACACCTAGAAATGGTTCCTATGAAGAGAACCAATCAAATTAAAACATAGATCTAGCAAATGCATAAGTTACTCAGTCTAAGGCACAAAGAACTCACACTAAAGGGCCTTCGGAAAAAAAGTTATCCGCAACATAGTGAGATATGTTTAGTCCAACTTGTTCTCCACAGATGCTCGTTAGCATGTGCTACAAAGGTTGCATAAAAATAAACAGTTTTAGGAGAACAGAAAACAATAGATACAATGTTTGAAATTGCTGGTTTAGCTCCTTCTTAAATAAATATGTATGACATGGAAGAATTTGCACTAAACGTAAGAAATGAGATGCATGACACTGGATTGTACTTTGTACAACGCTTCTGGTTGAGACCAAGATGTGCTGCAGATGGGCGTAGAAAAATAGAACTTTCAAAGTACATTCTCCTTTTGTTTTTCTTACTTTAAACATTTTCAACATCATATAAATAAACATACTTAAATACAAGTAATTGACATTTGAGTGACAAAGATGACGAGCTTGCAATCAAACAACTTTTAATTCAGTGCCAAAGAAAGCCCCAGTTCCTTGGGGGCATGCACAATCACCAAATGTGGGGCCTGATTCTCAAAGGTTAACTTTTGGTCTAAATTTACACCAAAAGTCTTATGTTTAGGACTTTTCGGTATTCACAAAGGTAAGTTACAAGTATTACCTTTACGTCCGCACGTAAAGATATGCTGTGAAATGCATCACCTGACAGCATTTAATAAAGAGTCATTAAAAACCACGGGCCCAATTCACAAAGGTAATCTTTAGAGTTTTGGTCTAAATTTAGACCAAAAGTCTAAGTTTATGACTTTTCAATACTCACAAAGGTAAGTTACAAGTGGTATCTTTACATCCACATTGGGGCGGAAACTCCACACTCAATGAGAAATTTGTGCCCCCTAGTACCGAGATTCCACTCTGCACCCGAAGTGTAATCTCCGCACCCGGAGTGTACTCTCTGCACCAGGAGTGAAATCTCTGCACTCAGGGTGGCTCTCCTCCCAAAGTGTGGAGATTCTGCCCCAAGTGTGGACGTAAAGATACCACTCATAATTACCTTTGTGAATACTGAAAAGTCGTAAACTTAGACTTTTGGTCTAAATTTAGACCAACAGTCTAAGTTTACCTTTGTGAATTGGGCCAGTGGTGTTTCTAATGACCCATTTCTAAATGCTGTCAGATGGTGCATTTCACAGCACATTGATCAGCATAAGTTGGCTAAAAAACACAAGGGTTGGTTTAGAGTTTGGCAGATACTGTATTCTGTCACTAACATGAACTCCCTCTGCTAAACTGTTTTGACAGGACCACCACCTTTCCATCAATGAAGCGCCAGATGGTGTTGTCAGTGGAAAGCTTCTTCCCATGGCTTGATGGGATAATGGATGTCTGAGGAAGGGCATTACATTGCTGGCCTTTTTAGGGTAGATGGGGTGCTTTTCTTTTCTTCTGTCCGTCATTGAGGGACATAAAAAGCAAATAATGACACCCACAGCCACGGAAAAAAGCTCACTGGCTGTGGGCATCATTATGTATTTGTTTTTCAATAACAAACTCCCACTTTAGGAGTTTGTTTTTTGAAAAACAAAGCTATTTGCAAAGTTTGTCAAAGCCGACGGCAGCCAACCTCCAAATGTTTTTGTACCTTGAAAGAAATGTGTCATGAAGGTGGTTGCTATTAAGGTATAGAGATCACTGTTGGACCAAGGTGATCACTATCTCTGGCGAATCACACTCTGTCAGGGTGGCAGACATAACCAAGCTTGCCAAACTCTGGATCAGACCCATAGTCTTTTGTAGAGGTTTTGGAAGGGGGGGGGGCTCCTGAAAGTTAATACTCTGAAGACTGCAACAATTTCCTGCAGCATTATTTTTGTGTAGCGGCAAATGCATGTGGGTGCCCTTCAGTTGATTGTGCTTCTCGTAATATCACTAAAGGCACAGCATTCATATGTACCTTAAACAGTCTTGCGAAAGTGCATAACATCCTTCAACTGAATTCTATGTGCACTAGGTAAAGACAAACACGTAAAAAGGCAGATGCCTCCCCTACATTGTGTCCAAGAAACCATCAGCGATGCTGCCCTTGTTAAATTTAACACGCGTTACTTCATGCATAGCCAATAAGTCTCACTAAGAAGTGCCCCATGTTTTCAAATCAGGACAGTTTTGAGCTTCTAAGGATATGCTGCACAACTGTTTAAAGTGGACACAATTACGAGTAGCTCACAAGACTAAGATTTTAATAAAAATAGAAGAAGGGCTAGAATGAAACGAAATGTAAAATAAAACTAGCACTACTCATCCATGTCGTGCAAGACTTCAGCCCAAAAAAACACAAGATATCTGGCGCTGCTTTGGAATGCATAATAATGGTGCATCCAAAGGAGTGCCAGACATCTTAAATGCAGAGCTCGAGGATGTAGAGTTAGTGCTCGAGGGGCAATCTTTCTGCTGGGGCTAGAGCAGGTTGAGTATTCTGCATAAAGTGCTCAGATACCTTGGGGTGAAATTTGCGGTATTTAACATTTTTGTATTGATCAAAAGCACATACATTAAGAATACGGGAAAGCTTTGCCGGGAGGATGAGGGGGTGCGGTTCTAAAAAGACGATCCGACACCAACTAAAAAAAGTAGCCGACTATGTCGCTAATGCTAGAGCAGTTTGAGTATTCTGCATAAAGCGCTCCAATACCTTGGGGTGGAGTTTGTGGTACTTAACATGGGGGGGGTGAGGGGGTGCAGTATCTCCCATTGTGTGGACGCGTTGCGAGGTGATTGTAAAATAAAAATTCTGTCAGCTAAGCGTAACACAATATTCTGAAAAGACAATCTGACACCAACTAAACAAATAGTGCACTGTAAGAAATAAACTGAAGGGAACTACTACAAAAATACCTAAATCTGGGACAAATAAAACCAATGCACCGATGAAAACCAAGGATTTCATAGGACGTGCTAAAGAAATAATGAAAAATTATGGGATTGCTCGCAGACCTAAGAGTAGATACAGCATGTCTCGGTTCGAGATAGTGCATGCACGTCATGTAGAGCCAAGACCTAAGAATGCTTGTGATGTAGACCAAATGGTATCTTATTTTTATCAAGTGGAATAAATGGCCACATAAATCAGGTGCCAGGTGAAATAGCACCTTTATAAAACTAAAGCAGGGAATGTAATGCCTATCAATGTTCCTGTTGCCATTACAAATTTAGTCAACATTCAAGTATCAAAAATAAAATACAATGTGAACTGCTAGTATCCAAAGATAGGGTGCTGACCATAAACATGTTATGCCACTTAAATATTACAGTGCACTCTAAATAACAGCAGGATGTTGCTCATTATCCAAGAAAGCAATCCAGCTTCTCCTTTATTCTCACTCTCAGTTATGCTCTTTAGCCAACTCTTTCGCTGTTCATGTATCAGTTTGTAATGTCTATATCTCATTTTAGCAGAGTGGACATAGATCACATGAAATATACCCACCTTTTACCTATGTAATCTAGTAACAAAATCTCTAGTGCTGACTATATCAAGGAGATGATATTTGCCAATGGTGAAGTATGGTTACTCATATTGATGAGTTCTTTTTATATAATGGATAATGTATCCCTGCCATACATTATCATGATGTAGGAAGTCACTGAGGAGTATCATACACATATAGAGGAACAAGGCCAAAGGCTGAGTTCCTTCTTTGTAAGGTTCCTCCCTTATAAGGTTATGGAACTCCGGGGTGACTTGCAATATCTTCATCATGTACGGCAGAGGGTAGTTTATCCCATATTATACCAACACCTTTTTCAAAAACCACTTCAATCCTTGGTGCATAGCTCTTTCATATGAAAGAGAAAGCATGTTTGCTAACATGAAGAACAAAAATAGAACCTCTATTTCAAAATTAAACACATTAAAACCTATTTGATATTTGTTGCAAAAACATATTAGATTCAGTTCAATTCAAGTCAGCTTAAAAACAAATGCTGCAGTACCTCTGAATGTGTAGAAACCTTCAGAAAGATTCACTATAATTATCTAATGCAGGGGTCTCCAACCTTTTCTGTAGCAAGAGCTACTTCTGATTACTGAAAATCATTGTGAGCTACCGAAGGGTACATAACTCATGCATTATTACCAGACACCGCCATGCCCATCTACGTCGACTTGAAGCCTAATGCCCATAGTGCCAGATACCATGGTTTGAACAAAACACTTTGACTAAGGGCACTATGACAGGGCTCCCATGTGTGTTAGTGAGAGCATGGTCTTTGGACATGTATGAACATGTGTGCATATGAATGGGATACATGTGTATGGGGTAACTGAGAGCCTTTGTCATTTGGGCTTGTGACAATGGACATACCTTTTGCTACTTGTGGCACCGTTACATGTATAACTCAAACATATAACTATTGTTTTTAAATTAAATAAATTTAAAGTGCAAAAATGTTCATAGTGTGGAACTTTTTTCTGCACTTTAAATTTTTCCCATTTAAAAAATGAGTGTTTTTCAGTTATAAACATGACACAGTTCAACTGGCCACTGGGAGCAAGAGGACTGCTGTTTGTAAATGCAACACTTTGAAAAAGAACTGAGAAAATGAAAATGAAAAGTTAACTTAAATATAAGGTAACTTTTCATTTAAATTTTCTCCAGTGAAACAAAATTGAGAAAAGTAATTTTCATCTCACCTCAAATATTGAGTTGACAAGTACTTTAATTTAAGCGTTAAAAACCTAACTGCTTCAATTCTTCACCTCTGTGCCCTGGGTCATAAATCTGACTCCAGCACTGCTCCTTATCAGGCTCTGCTATCTGCAACCTAATTACAATAATGTAAAATAAGCACAGCCTTACTGTGACCCTGTGTTTATTTAAAAATGAACTCTAGGCTGTGAGCTACTCAGAAGGGGTCTGAGAGCTACTGGTAGCTCATGATGGACTGGTTAGAGAGACCTGGGATATAACTTATGTGATGGGTGACTCACGCTGGCGGGGGATCTCAGGGGTGCAGGGGTGTAGGGCATTTATTGTGTTGAGTAAAGGGGTCAATGGCGGTTTTCATGCTATTCGTGTCATATTGACTCCATTTACCATACCTACTGCCAATGTACTCAAACCAAGAATATAATGCTCATATGGTTGAATGATGCTGTGCCACATACCACCCTGACTTGATGAGAGGTGTATCTTTTGTTTTACAAACCTCATAAAAATTGTTTAAAAAAATAATTGGCGTTGATGGAACTGGACTGACCACTGGATTCACACATTTGGTTCACCACTGGACTCGGTACGGACTGAACTGTAGCAACAGTCAGAACGGATGGATACACTAGGGAAACTTGGGTCACTGAATTTACAGGTTCACCTGGCACTATCTGAATTGGGGAATTGGGGTCTGTGCAAATGGGGCAGTTGGCACATTTGGGGTTACATTTTGTGCTGCTCCACTTGTTGTTCCTGTCTCAACTGAATGATAAGGAAGCCGACATTCATCAAAAGCTGCTTTATGAATTTGTCATCTGAACCACTCTCATATGTTACTGTCTTTTTATCCTCAGTTTCTGTTGCCTGTTCTGCCTTTCCTATTTTTTATATAGTCTTAAGTTTTGTGTGTTGAACTCATTCGTTTGAAATAGCTGGAAACATTCTGACTCCATCAAGTACGTCTGATCTCCACATCTTCTGTTCGGTATCCCATCTAGCCTCTGCAAGTGTGTTAATTGCTTTCTGCATCCTGTTCTCATATTTAGTGGCCATTTCTCTCTTGCTATGAGTTTCCAAACGCAAAGGACTTCAAACTGTGCAAGTCTTGGAAGCGGTTTCAATTCATACATTAGTCACCTCAAATTGTCTAAAATTCTCAGGTTAAGAGTTCCATAACAGAGAAATGCTAAAGCATCTTCCTTTTCAGTAATTTGACTCCACTGTTCAAGCCACAAACAAGCAGAAAATCCTTTTGCAGATGACACATAATAGCCTGCAGTACCTTCAAGGGGGAGTCTATACCCTCTCTAACTGGAATAAACACATCTCCTCTAAATGGACTCTTAAAAGCTTTGAAGAACTTCATTTTTAATAAAATTCAATTAATTACAAAAACGTTTGATCAAATCAGGAAGTAATTTCAATCCCACAATCCTTTTTATATGATGTTCTCAACTAATAGCAATGTCATACTTTCCACCAATACCAGCGCGACTTCACATCAACCAACCTATACAAGCGTGGCATGGAATTACATCACACTCACTTCTTTAAGCAGCTGCAGTCACTTTGCAGTTGTCTCTCACACAATTGCTAACACACACTTCTAATGTAAAATGTTGCAAGCAAAAACCAAAAACCTGGCTGTGCACTACTAGGTAAGAACTCAAAGACTTCAAAGCTTTATGGGGAAAGTGTATCTCCCTACAGCTTTGAAGTCTTTGAGTAGCTTTCACAATTTCACAGTGAGTGAAACTTGACCAGCAATTCTCACTCTGGTTGATACAGATTCTCAACGTGCACACAGGATTCACTTAATACCAACCATGACTCAAACTCACTCAAGAGAAACTATTGGCACTGTCAGTGATGCCTCATTAAAAACATCTCACTGCAGACAATAAATTAACCAAGTGTCTTCTACACTTGACCATTATCCCGGGATCTAAGGCCAATACAGATCCATCAACAATAACAACAACAACACTGACTTTCTTTTTAGAAATAAGTGCCACATTCAAATGAGTATGACAACTCCACAAACACTTCACAATATCACACTTCACTGCAATCTCCAGTGCAAAACACTGCAAGTGCAAAAGCCTATAATACTCACATGTCCGTCACTTGTATGCACAATGCTGGAGCCTCATCAGTCTTCGGAATGGACCATGGGACAAAATTTGGAGTGTGCAATTGTTGGACTGGGCAATCACATAGGTCAATCCTATCCCCCTAACACTACACAGGAATGATTATCTCCCCTTGTGGGTCTGCTACCAGATCTGCTAGAGAATTTTCATCCTTTGCAGAAGTTAATGCTCATCAAGGCTGAAGGACTTTTGGACCCTGCAACAGGGTGTGGTAGAACCATTCCAATTTCAATACAGACCAATTAAGTTAAACAGCATGGCCCATTTTGCCATACAAGTAAAACTCCAGCCAGTTATAAAGTTCAGGGATTTATTACAAGCTCAAGCTCAAAGTCATGTAAATTACTCTCAAGACAAAATTTTAAAGATACAGTATCACCAAGGGTTGCACAATGCAGCAAAATAGATACAGGCAAACTAACGTTAATAAGACTAAACATTCAATAAGAAAAAGACAAAAAATTAATAAGATCAATTGCGATATTGAAAATAGACGTTGCTCAGGCTTGGCAAGTATCAGTCAGTTTCAAATCATTAGAGCTACAGTTTTCAGCTGAGCAAGGAAAAACCCTACCTTGGCCAAATTAAGGATTAACACGTGTGGGGCAGAACATATGCGGGCCAGGGACTAAAAAAGAGCAAAAAGGGAAAAAAGAATTTGGGAAAACAGAGTCTTGGGCAGCAAGGTACTAACTAAGGTGGACAAAAGATAGGTAAAAAGGGAAAGTGTCAGCATGTCAGAAGCACAGTCAAGAGTCTTCTGGAAGGGGAAAGGAAAGATTCTCTAAGTCTCAGCGGGGCATCTCAAAGGGGCAAAGCAGCGAGGAAGATACCTCTCCAAGGTGCTCAGCATTCAGCAATACAGGAACTGGGGCTCAGCTTCTCATCACCAGGCATCTGGAAGGATCTCTGACCAAAGTCCAACTGGTCATCAGTATATTAAAGTTCATAAAGCAATTTGATTTGCTCCGAAAAGCATTACAATGAAAGGCCTTCATCCAATAATAATTGATCACAAGACTCCAGGTTGAAGCATCGACTTCCATTCCCAGGTGCGTCATGGGCACCTCATCCATCCATCCATGTAGCTCCACACAGGTTTGAAACATTTGTATAATTTATTAGCCCATCTATTCAGGATGTTCTGATTTAAAGGACACAGTTACACTTTCTCTCTATGTCCAAACAACAGGGCCTAATACCGAAGCTAGTCTTCTCATGGGAACGAGGTCTGAAAGAAAGCTCACATTATGAAAAAATGAATCAGCATTTCCTGCACAAACACAAAATACAAGGCCAACAGGCCTTACGCAAGTGAATGAATGCAATACATTCAATTATTATGTTCTATTAAACACTTTTAAAATGCAAACTTATCAATACAACATTAATGATGATGTAATAATATGCATGCATTCATTTTATACACAACCAGTTGCCTACAAAACCAAAGGGCCGGCAGCGGGACAATAAAAATGTACACAGCTCATTGCCCACAACCCAGAGGCTGGCAGCGTTCTCAGTATTCACGACTTGTGTATTCACTAAAACATAAAAACTTCAAAACTACAATCCCTCCCCCAACCCTCCCACCCCCTTCCTTCCTCCAATTCGAGTAAGCTTTATTATGCAAGCGATTATCAAATTTAGAAATGAAGTGCCTGTTGTGTGACGGTGATGGGGGAGTTATGTTGCTGAGCCAGGGATGGGATCTTCCAGGGGGGCTATCAGCCTTCACAATTTAGGTAAATAGGGCAGGTCAGTTCATTGAGTTCTGTGGATAATATACATATGAAGGGGGCCCAGTCCTTGGCAGAGTCATCCAGCTGTTGGTCCAAAGTAAGGACATTCTTTCATTGCCTAAGATAAACCATAGCTTCTGAAGCCAGGATGTGTATTGAGGGATTTATCAGATCCCCATAGGGCCAGGATGATTTGTTGCACAGCCCCCAGTGCCACTGCCATGAGCCGGCCCTTGCAAGAGTGGAGAGGGAATGTAAGAGGATTAGGGAGTCCAAGCAAGGTATAGGCTTGGAAATAGGGTATCCAAGTCTCGAAAACCTTGTCTACATCATTCAGTACCTGTTCCCAGAATCACAAAAGTTTGGGACAGTGCCACAGCAGGTGAATCAATGTGCCTGCTACCTGCATCCCTTCCAGCATTCTTTTGTCCACCCTGGAAGCCAACCCCCTTTTTTAGCAAGTGTTAATTACCAATAGGATGCCATCTTGTATGCTGTCTTTGTACAATAAATATTATGTTCCATGTGTCTGGCTCTGTGATATATGTCTACCCATTCATCATCAGACAGAGATGTGTCAAGAATTTCTTTCCATCTCCATTGTCCAGGTGTACAAGTTTGGAATTCCCCTTTGATGAGGATGGCATACAGTTCGGAGATGAAGTGCTTGTCATTGCGTTCAAGAATTAGATATTGCTCGAAGTTTGTCAACGCCCGTTCTGAATAAGGCCTACAGAGGGATGCAGTACTCAGTGTTGAACCTGCAGGTACTGAACCCGGTCCACCTCAGTCAGGCCATAGTCCGTTTTAAACTGTTCAATGGGGATAATCCCTTGTAGCTTCAATCCTTTTACAGCCCCTTCCTGCTAGAGTCAGAAGTGCTCAGGTTGTAGCCCAGGTGTGAACGCTTGGTTGTGCAATATTGGGGTCATAGGGGAAGGAAAGGACATCACCCCCCTCTCCTTGCCACTGTGTCCCACACGTCGAAGACAGCTCGTGTCACAGGTGAGGAATAGTTCCCCCAGACTCAGTGTTTCTTGTGAAGCCATGGTTTCTTCCAGATATGGGAGCCTGGCACTGCCTGGTCCATGAAAAAGCAGTGTTTCCCAGTAAGCGGTCTACTCCACTCCACCATAAACCACAGTTGCGAGGCCTGGTAGTTTCACATGAGCAACAGGGCAGCAAAACCACCGTTCTGTGAAGATTGATCTATAAGCTTTTTCTGCAAGTGAGTTTCCTTCCTCCCCAAATGAAACCACGGATAATGAGCTGCAGTGAAGACATGGCATGCCTATGTGGCTTTAGTGGCAAGGCCTGGAATAGGTATAGGATTCTTGGAGGTGTGATCATCCTGATAGCCGCGATCCAGGTGAACCAAGAAAGGGCCATCTTATCCTACCCAGTGACATCTGCCCTAACCTGCCTAATCAGATTGTTGTAGTTTAAGCAGATTGTATGTTGTAGCGACTTCACTAGTTGGATCTCTAAATAAGGGATATGCGAGATGGTCCAGTCAAATGGAAATTGGGCTCTGACAGCCACTTCCATCTGAGAAGAGGCGGAAAAGTTCAGGATAAGCGATTTCCCCCTTGTTGACCTTGAAACCGGAGCAGTTACCGAAAGTCTGCAATTCCTGGACGAGGGCCGGAAGGGTTGCCAAAGGGTCCGAGATGGCTAGAATCACCTTGTCAGTGTATAGGCTGATGAGCTACTTCTGACTCTCAAGCTCCCCTCTGCGTTTATGTATCATCTTGAGTTCCGACACTTTCTGTTCGAGGGACTCTTGTTTTTTTTGTGAAGGCGGTTTTCGGAGGCTGAAAGGGCAATAAATTTGCCCCTCTCGACCAACTTCAGTGTTTCCCACAGGGAAGTCATAGTGACCTGGCCAGTATCGTTGGTTTGCTAATAGTCAAGTGTTGTCTGTCACATAGCTGTGAGAGTTGTGGGGGTCTGAAGGGGAGAGTCCCTGAGGTGCCATCGCCGGGATGTTGGATGGGCGTATGTGAGACGCATAATGAGAGTCAAGGGGACGTGATCCGAGAGTGATCTGGGAGCTATGTTTGAGTCCTGATCAACATAGCCAGGAAATAATCTGTCAGAGCGAACATTTTATGTGCCGCAGGATACTGGGAATAATCGTCAGCAGCAGGATGTTATGTTCGCCATACATCAGCCAATTTGTAGTCTGCTAACCAGCTACGGCCAGAGGGGGACATTATTCCAGTTTGGTCAAAGAGATGGGCTGATCGGTCCAAATCGTTGTCAATGACAGGATTGAGGTCACCCCCAATCCATATTGATGTGTCTAGGGTTTGTAATAAGGAAATGAGTGTGTTTGTAAAAAATGCTTCCTGACCATCATTGGGGGCGTAGATATTAGCTAAGGTGAACTTTAATGACCCCACTACTGTCCTAAAGGCCAGAAATCGTCCCTGGATTTCAGTCACCTTTGAGAGTAAGTCGCCCTGAAACCAGGAGGAAAATAAAATAGCCACCCCCCCTAGTTTCGTGGTGTTAGTGGACCACAGTTGCAGCGGGAACCATTTAGAGTGCATGTGGAGTACATATTTAGGGAGGAGGTGAGTCTCTTGGAGTAAGCAGATATAACTCCCGAGCGTTCCAAGAGGGACAGAATCAATCTCCACTTCATGGGTTGTTGCAGCCTCTAACATTGAGGCTCAAAACTTTAACCTCTAAGGTAATCACTTAAGGGGGCACCTGTAGTTGTGGTGGCTGAAGATGGGAAGGTGTATAAGCTCACCATAGCAGGTGTAGCTTAGAGGCCACAAATCTACTCACCCTTGGCATATATCAGTACCCATGGACATAAGGAAGGATGAATAACCCCAGTAGTGGAAAAAGTGCAAAGAACTATGAACTTTTAACACAATAGAAACCTTCATTGGTAGATGACAAAGAGGATGGCCCAGGGCCAGTATTACCAGACTGAGAGTAAAGTGGTCTGCAGTGTGCTGCCAGTCAGGACAACAGGCTCCCTGGCCCCACCCCCAGAGTGCCCCCATGCCAAAACAGATACAATACGTCTATAGCAGGTATCTGTGCTATCAGTGCCCCCCAGGACTATCAGCACATCGTGAAAGTGCCTGGAGCAGTGACTGTCTCTCTTTGGTCATATTAGCAGAGTCAAGGCGAACATTGGTAGGTGGCTTTTGGAGTGCTGCCAGAGGGCTTTCTTGTGGGCTGTATCTGAGGGCGAGTCTTCCGGGCAAGAATGGTCATTAGGATCCACAATACCCAATATGCTGCATGCTTCATGTAAGGACCTTTGTTGGAGCAGTTTTCTCTCATGTCGGAATATGATCCTTAACAGATGGCCCCTGGAGTAAGTAAAATCCGCATATCATAGGTGGAATGTTATGGGGCAAAACTCACAGAATTTTTGTAGTGTTATTGTGGACAGGTCTTGATATAGGACAGGGGTGTGATCCTGGAATTGTATCAGGTGTTTCTCACTGGCTTTGCAAAGAATATCTTCTTTGAGGTGAAAATCATGGGTGCAAGTCATTATGTCTGCTGGTTGTGCCCCATTGAGACTAGGTGGCCCTGCCCGGTGAACCAGATCCAACTTTATCTCCATGTCTTCAGTAGCACCCAGAATGTGATGGAAAAGAGCCTTCATGTACCATCCAAGGTCCGGTCCTTCTGCCTTCATCGGAACACCATGAATTCTGATGCTGTTCATTCGGGAGTGATTCTCAAGATCCTCAGCGTGGGTTTGTAGTTCAATGTGTTGTTCCTGCAGGTGTAGGACCTCTTGGTACAACCATTTGACTCCCTCATCTCTTCCCGTTGTGTGGTCCTAACTTCTGAGACTCTGTCCCCAAGCTCCTGTAGGTTATGGCCAACTTCCCTCAGGTCTGCCGATAAGTCCCTCTTCACTGCTTGCAAATCTTCTTTGAGGGAAGAAAAAAGAGCCTCTAAGAATGATCTAGTTACCTGCCTTCCTTATCCACCACTGCAGGGGGGACGATAGCTACCTCATGTGGGGGTGTTCCAGCATATCCTGTTGATCCCACTCTTTCATGAGCATTTCTTTGAGAGAGCGATCCTATTTAGACTTGACAGTTGCCATAATGCAAAACCACAGAATGGCCGTTCCTTATATGGTATGCAGAGCCCCTCAATATGTGTTCACCACAGCACCGGCAAACCTTTGTGGAGCTTTGTTGGTTACAATATGTTACGGGGGGAAAGGGGCACTCCTCGTCTGTGATCCCTTCAGAGCCTCTCCAGGTCTCCGGGGTGCTCCGTGTCCTGCAGGTTCCCCGGTTGCTATCGGAGACTCAGCTGCCCAGCTAAGTCTGTGCTTAGGGCTTTGGCCTATAAGAGGCAGCAGGACGGGCTGAATCACAGAGAGGATCTGGATGTCATTGCAGACAGGGGAGCCCGGGCCTATGCATGAAAGGTGGGAGGGCCGCTGTTCACTCTGGTGCTGTGTTGGGAGTGTCGCCAATGGTTAAATGGTGTGGAATTTTTGCCCAGGTTTTACCATTGCACTCACAAAAGCATAATCTGGCTCCTTGTCTGTATTCTTTGAGAATTCTGCAGCTAGTTCCCACCTATGGTTATCCGTAGAGTTTGGGCACAAGATTTCTTGATCAGCACCAGAGTTATGCAGAGCGCAATTTATAGAGTTCACGTGGGCCACGCATTAATCATCCCCACGTGGCCGGTGTTTGCTTGATCTGCTTCATTAAAAGGGTCAGCAGGGTGGTGTTGGGCTGGGCTATTGTGGGGTGGGGTTGCTGAGTCTGCCCCTCCCTCCTCTGTGGGCCGCTAGGTGAAGCTGATGGTCAGGAGGGGTGGGGGTGTCTGTCTTATTACTTACCCCTTGTGGATGGCTGTAGTGCCCTAGTCGTGTCCTTACTCACTGCCTCCTTCTGCTTCCTTATTCACTACACAGTTCATCATCAAACTACTTAACAAAGCAGTAGATACTTCTCATGCTTCATTCACTTTGTGTTACTTAGCTGCCTACTATCCTTCCTCATGATTTATGGTAAGGTTGATAATTGATCACACAGACTTATAAATCAACCACAGATCTTCTTACATCGCTCTGTTAGAATCTCAAACTGTACAGCGTGGGGCATCATAATTCTTTATCAGTCGCAGATGGTGGTGGTGCAAAGTGGCGTGGTGGGGTGGGGGTGAGGAGAAGGGTAAACAAAAACAAAACAAAAAAAAACTTACCTCGATCCCAGCCACATTGCAGCACCACTGTTCTTCAGGTCTCTACTGTATGCAGACACAGGCTCCAAGCCTGTCCTGCAGCCAATCCTCATGAGAGCAGTGTCAGGATTGGCCTGAGCGCCCTAGCTTTGCGCTCCCAGGCAGACTGGGAGCTGGTGCCTTCTGTCGGCAACGCAGCTCAGATTGGGGACTGCACAGTGAGCATGTGTTTGGCCAAACACAAATGCACACTGAGGGGAATGCACACCACTCCCCCTCTGTGCCTATCATCCCCCGTAGCCCCTCCCCTATAAAAATAAAATGATAATAAACATTGTTTATTATTGTTTTGTTCTTAAAGTTTTGCAGCTGCTGCTGCTGGCAGTGGAGCAACGCTCCACTTAAACTATACTGGTGTGATAAGTTCTAAGGTCAACCGATTTGTAACCTTACATATTTTTTCAACTTTTCTAGCTTTGCAGGGCGCAGCTGGTTGCGTGAAAAGGGCAGCTTCACAGAGGGGAAAACTGTTTCCATTGCCATGAGAGGCTTAGGATGGACTCACAGGCTTGGCAGATATTCTCCATAAGAGTCCCCTACTGCAGTATGCCCCTTTACACTATCTGAAGCATGGTTAACCTCCTACCTCCATGTAAGGTTGCATTTATGCAAGAGCCCTCTTCTGCACTCCAGGATGTGCTGCCCTTTTTCGGCAGGTCTTAACAGAGTCGGGTGAAGTAGAAAATACATCACCTGCATTCACAAAGGCAGTTTCTGATTTCTCCACACACACACACAAAGAGCCTCATTTACAAGAATCTGACACATTGCCATTGATGCATCAGATTTCTTGCCCTTCCTGCACATCCCCTAATGGTGCCATGAATGCACTGTATTTACAATACAGAGCTCCATGGCACAAGTTTTCATAGATGCGTCAGAATTTCTGAAGCATCTGTTGGCGCTAAACTCACACATTGCTGGAGTTGCATTGTTAAACTGATGCAACTCCAGCAATGCAAGGAGGTTCCCATAGGAAAAAGCCCTGCATCAATTTTACACCTACTGTGAGCAGGCGGTAACATTTTGACACAGTGAAATAGCAGAATGATGCAGTGAAATGTTGTAAATTTCACTGTGTGAGTTCTGTGTGCCTTTTCCCTTGGGAATGCCTACTGTGCATACACTATATCTGGTGCAGGTATAATGTGACACAGGGCTTTACAAACTGATGCAATGGGCCCAATATGTCAATTTGTAAATATGGAGCAGTTTAGAGCACTGCTAGCACCACCACTGCGTAAAAAAATTATGCACCGGTGATGCAAAGGGCTTGTAAATGAGGCCCAAAGTATTCTATAGGCCAGTTTTCATATTTAAGCCTGCAACATAAACCTTTCACATTCTCACTAACCCAGCTTATGCTCTTAATGCTGCGATCCACTCTGAGTCTCATGAACCAGTCTTTGTGCCCTAAGCTACTCTTCACACTCCTTGCCCACTTGCTGACCCATTTTTTCATTGAGTTTCTCACTTGACCTTTACTCACACTTTGCCAATATAACTCTCTATCTGTTTCCACTACCTTGTCTTTCATTACCACCTGTTCCCTTACTACTCTGTGTCAGGGGTGTAACGCAAGCCACTGCACCGCTGGGGCACAGAGAGCCCAAATCCTTAGACGGGCCACCAACCTTTCAAGGGCCTCCATTCAGCCGAAGGCCAACGTATATCTGTGAGATATGGGATATTTAGGGGCCACTCATCGCATTATTCAGGGGTGCTATCATTTTGTGTTCCACTGGTTTGCGCTGTTATAATGTTCATGGTCCTCATCTACCACACTTTGTCCTCATTTATTCTAAGTTGTCCAAACTCCTTCCACCATAGTTATTTCTTCCTTGTCTCCCCTACGATCCTTGCTAGTATGTTGCATGGGTCAGTCTGCTATGAACTTAATAGGGTTGTTTTTTGAACGGTGCATAAAAGTCCTCTTCATACATGTGTTTGTCGGTTCATACCTTAGTCATTATCCTAGATTGCAAGCCAAAAAGTTATTACATACAACTGCCTGCAACAAAACATGTAGTTTATTACATTATTTCAAAGATACTGTCAATGCTATTTTGGACACTGAAGAAGTCTGATAGTTTTTCTTAATGCACTCAAAATGTTTAACCAGTTATAGATCACATGCTCAAGTTTATACATGGCTGATCTTGAAAAAAGATGCTGGGTGGCAAATCTTAACTAAAATGCAAAGTTTCATGTTTTTCATGAGAAGGAATTATTAATTGTAATTCATACTGGTACCCCATTTGACTAAATGTGTGTCAAACATGTTTTTATATTCATGGCAGTCAACACCCGCATGAGCTCACTTGGGCCCAGTGCCACTTTAGCGCAGCCTTAGCGTCATTTTAGGTGGTGCTAAGGTGGCCTTTTCCCTGCACCATATTTACAAAGTGATGCAATGCATACATTGCACCATTTGTAACCCTTTGTGCTTCATTATGCATGCGCTATGCATAATGTATGCAAAGGGGACGTTCCCACCGTTAGGGGGGCTTAACAAATGGCACAAATAAATCTCTGAGATTTATTTGCGATATATTTTTCGGCACTTTTTGTTTACAATGGGCCCCTATGTACTGTTCAGGGTTAGAGCCAAAATGTTGCTGCTAATCCTGAACAGTACATCAATAGAGTCAGAAATGTTGACGCTATTGCCCCCTACCCTGCGTCATGGTGTGCTGTATTTTAGATACGGTGCACACATAGTGGTGGTAGGGGGCACTAAGGGGCGCAAGGAAAGTAGTGCTGCACTAGGTGCAGTGCCACTTACCTTAAATCTGCCTCCTGGTGTGCTAAACAACATTAACATGGGCTTAAAAGAGAATGATAGGCCACTTATTTTGCTTCACTTAGCTCATTGTAATCAATATAGTTACAAATCCATCTACTGTAATATATACTAAGAAAGTGTTTTTAGGGGTTGATATACACTGCTTTTTGTGTAGCTCCAAGTACAATCACAGTAATGTCACTTGAAACATGAATTTGCAAAACCAAGGGGCTGACTTGGACTTCAGTTGAAATACAGATCCATTGTGTTTGTCAATTATGTTATTAATGGCTTGGCAGCAGGATGACAAGGTGCTGCTAGGCATGTGGAGTACCAGCAGTGGCTCAGCAGCTGATGAAAAGGACCTGTCCGCATGATGAAAGCTGCATCAGTCTGGTGGCAGAAAAGTGAGAGGGAGCCATTGGGTGCATGGAAAATTAGATATCCACCTAATTCTCACAGAATCAACACTTTAAGCAGCCATCTTGAGACACCATCATAGAGCAGCACAGTGGAAGAATGAAGGAGGCACAGGGCCCACTGAATTATAGCAGTCTGGTTCCAGAAAGAAATGGGGTCACTGAAGACACTGAAAAGTATCATCAACCCAAAGGCAAGATCAGAGGGAACTGCTGGGCATGCTAAAGATGGCCACTTGAACTATTTGAAGATCAAGATTTCGAGTGACCAATTTGGGATCCAGCCATCCTGATGTAAAAAAAAAATAAGCAGCCAATTTAGAATGAAGCTCACACTTGAATGCTGAAAAAAACATACAAAAAAAAATCATGTTGCTGAAAAAAAATAAAAAATGACTTGCATTTATCATGCATGTTATGCTAATACCATATACAATTTAACACAGTGTTATGAGACATATTGTTACTAGAAAGCTCTCGCCGGACAAAAAATATATTCGAATTTGGGGGTAGTTTGCTAGCAAAGAGAAGAAAGGACTGAGTTAAGAGACAAAATTAAAATACACAACCAAAAATACATATCTTTTGTAATGTCCTTTCAAAAAATAGTCCAGAATATAGTTGTGAGGGGGTCCTTTTAAGGTGACGGTCTGCGTTCCTTCCTCTTGTTCCATTTGAACTGTACATTATTTTTGGTGAACAGCTGGTTCGAGATGCACATGGCTGTGATGAATCCAGGGTTTCCTACCATCCACTTTGAGTGCTGTTGGTGTAACCATGGTGATTGTGAATGAGCCCTGGAAATGTTTCTCTTTCCATTTACGTACAAAATTGCATATGAACACTTAATCTCATGCTTTAACTTCTGGGAGGTCGAACTCAGCGTTGGCACGCTTCTCTTTCCCTTTGGTTATCTGTTTAGAGATGAACTTTGCACATTTTGTTAATTCACACATATGCATATAAGTACATATGAATTTCATCATTCAGTGCTTGGGACAAACTTTCTCCCTGAATCTTTCGTTCTAGTGGCAGGAGCGTCAACATTGATGGATCTCCCTGTCACTATTTGGTGAGGAGCAAATTGATAGTCTGAGCTTGGGGTATTCCTCAGGGAAAATAGAGCTATTGGCCAGCAGTGTAGCTACTTTTTACTCATGGTGGCGCACAAGTTGCTGATCTTGCTCTTTAAGAATTCATTTAGGCGCTCCTCTACTCCATTACTTTGTGGGTGGTACACAGAGGAAAGTTTGTGCTTTATCCCTAACAGTGCTGTATTGTATATTGTATTAGAAAAACGAGTGGCATTGTTGGATCTTATGGCTTCTGGAATCCCTCATTGGGGAATCACTTCCCAAACTAGGAATATGGCTGCTGACTTGGCATCACTATGGACGCATGGTCCTGCCTCAATCCATCTAGCAAATAGGCAGACCACCAGAGTGAGGTTCCTGTAGTTGTTGCACCTGTCAATCATAACCACAAAGCTCAAATTAAGGGCTTTCAAAGGACCTTGTGGTCGTGGAATGGTGGATCATATCACTTTTAGAGTGGGATTAGGGGAATACTAATGACAAATCATGCAGCTATGTAGATACATGGTTATTGTGTCTTGCTCATTGGGGACAAACCAGTCTTGCTATATTTGTGTTGCCAAATGATCCCTGGAAGTGTGAGCTGGTAAGTGAATCTGATCAAGGGAAATTGCACGCAAAGCTTGTGGCCCTACTCACTTTCCTGTAGATAGCTATCTATACACCAGGTCATCCTCTGACTGGATGCACCCTCTATTTTCCCATCTCCTTATGTTCCAGTCTCTAATAAGATGCCCAAACCTCTGACAATAATAACATGCCTGATCCTTTCTTTGAGGACCCATCCTACCTCTTCCTACTCCTCCTCGTCCCCCTCTACTATTTCCTTGAGTCCTTATATCATCCTCCTGCTGCGAGTACTGTCATTAGGTGACTCTTGGGACCATTCCTACAGATATTACAGTCATCTAAGTAGCCACTCCCACTACACCACCTTCCACTGCTCTCTTCTTCACTAACTTCTGCTGCACCAACTTGGCTGCTGCTTTCTTTGCTACTTCTTATTCACCTTTCACCTTTTCCTGCTTCTTGCAAAAATGGATGATGTGTGCTTGAAGTTTCGGTCCAGAGCTTGGCTTCCAGTTCCACTATGTTATCTTAGCTATCCTGTATGTCAGGAGGCAATCCTTTCTTAACTACATTATAGAACAATACAGCATTACCTCCTGTCACTTCCCAGTCCTGACTCTCTTCCTGGGTCCATTTTTCTTTCATTTTATTGATGTATTGTGCAGGATCCTCATTGGGTTGCATAGACTGAGTCATGAGAGATCCATGTCTGGTCTTTCGACGTACATCTTCCTCAGCTGATCCCATACTACAGATCTGACAAGATTTAATGACGATCCATCACACCTGGTCTCAGTGAGGGTCACATTTCTACCTCCAGCCTTTTGAAATACTGTGTTTGTTTTGTCCCCTATGAGGGAACTTAGCAGGCTTTTTACATCCCCTACTGCCAGGGTGCTACCCACAGTTTGCTTCTCAAATGATCTGATCCATTTCCCTGCTCTCTCTGTAAGCAGTGGCAACAGTTTTCTGAGGTTTTCCTTGTCCATTTGTGGCCAAGGAACATAATGTGGTGCCCCAGGGCCTTTACATATCAGGAGCATATGATGGAAAGGGGTGGTGGCATGCTAGGGACAGTGCTGTCAGATGTACTTCTGCCATATATGCAGACATTCCCTCATGTACGAATTCCCATCTATCCTCTCCTTCAGTGACGGTCTCACTGGAGTCAGGCCTGTGCTGCATGAATTTGCTTGGGCACTCATTTACTGATCGGGTCTGTTGTGGAAAGTCACCCATCCCTAACGTCACTTGATCCCCTTCTGGGTTCTTGCTGGCCATGGGTGCTTTGGAATTGTAACTGCTCAAGCTCTGTAGCTTGGGGCTTCCTGCTTCTAGGGAGCACATCTCACTCTCTTTCCCTTGCATGAATTCAGTTAGGAAGTCTGCATGTGTCCCTCGTGGAGTCTAAGTCAATAAGTGGTCTTTTCTGGAGAACATAAATATGGTGATTTTCTTCTTAGGTTTGAAGAATTTCACCCATGTTCTCCACACGCTGGTGTATGGATTCTATCCTGTCAACTAATTTTCTAAAACTTCTGTCCTTACTTCCCTTGTCTCTCTCCTATCCTGACTGCGTGATAGCTAGTCCTAGACACTCTCTGGTGAGACTACTATGCCTCCCTTCTCCTTCTGCAAAGGGGGCAGACTGCTTTCAGTCTTTCAGTCTTTCTTTGTTCCTGTTCCCTTCCTCGAGATACAAGTTGTCCAATCATATCTACAGTCGATTGCTCCATCATCAAATGTTCCTTCTTTTGGCCAGAGATACATATGCTTTTGGGGAACCTTAAACCACTCCTGGCTATAGTTTTGTAATTTCTTTCTGTCCCTGGGGAATACCTTCAGCATAAGTTTTCAAGGGAGTCTCCATGTTTAGATGTTCTTAATCCTTTGCTTTTTATTTTTTCTGCTGCCAGATTTAAATCATTTTAAAGTAGAATCACACGACTTTTCTAGAGGGAAATAATTTTGTCTACTTTTTCTATTTTACCATTTTACAGTAGGCTTTCAGCTTTTAGTTCTGTTTACTAAGTCTACAGGGACACATTACACTATTAGCTTTTTGTCACAAGCAATATACATTTGAAACAACAGTTTTCATATGTATACCTATATCTCACAACAACATCACACTGTGGGCACACTTCATCCAGCTGCACACAGTCACCTTCAGTTACTCAACAACCCAAAAAAATATTCTACTAGTTATGTAAGCGCCTTTTTGATTGTGCAAAGCATGCACACAATCCGTCCATATAAAAATAAAAAGAAGAGAATCGTATGCAGTGCCCTTCTGGCCTTCTCTGACAAATTCACAATTACATATATTTCCGTTGATTGTGCAACACAGTTACACAATCCTTCAACAATAAAAAACAAATAACATGTAGTGCCCTTCTGGATTTATCTGACAAAATTCACAAATATATATATTTAGTTGATTGTGCAACACACATACACAATCCCTTCAGCAAAAAAAACTATTTGCATGATGTGCCCTTCTGGCCTTCTCTGAGAAATTCACAAATACACATATTTATGTTGATTGGGAAATGCATATACACATTCCTTCAACAATAAAAAACAAATTGCATGCAGTGCCCTTCTGGCCTTCTCTGGCAAATTCACAAATACATATATTTCCATTGATTGTGCAATGCAAGTACACAATTCTTCAGCAAAAACTAAAACAACAGATCACATGTGGTGCCCCTCTGGCCTTCTCTGAAAACTTCCAAGTTATCTATTATTGATCATGTATATTAAAATATTGTACTGATGTGTATAAAAAGACCTGTCTGTGAACAGGCATTTGAGAAAAATGTAGTTGCAGGTCAAGCAGGGCTGAGATGCGTCCGCAGTGTTTTCCTCCCTGTTACGACAGTTAGTAAATATTGCCTTAGGATTGCCAAGAAGAGTCTGCATGGTCACTGTTTGAGTCTCAAGAGTGTTTTTGTTCACCCCGTAACAGTGTGTAGGATAAAGAAAAGAATGTGTTATGATTGAATGCACTATGTAGATATAAAATAGCCCCTTGTGCATTGCAAAGGAAGGTGAAAGCATGAACGTGCCTGGGGCTAAGCTAAAACCCACTCTACTTGGCCTATCACAAAGGTAAATTTAAACATTTTAGATTACTTAAACGTACATATATTCTTGAACATAGTAATAACTTTACATTTTTTTGATGTTCACCGTTTGTGATTGAAAATGTAATTCTAGTTCTAGACTTACATGTCTCCACCCAGTGAATGAGAAGGTGGAGACAGATAAGACCGAAGAATTAAAGAGTGTAAAGTTATTTGTGGTAACGTTTCACATGTAGATGGAGATCTCTGCCACTGAGGCGGATCTCTTACTATGGTAAAGCATAGGAAAAAATAATAAATATATAAAACTTTTTAAAAAATGATAGTAACATAGCAATGTAAAATAATTTGAAATGTTTATTTTAAAACTAGAACAAATAAATAAAACGTTACAACATATTAACTTAAATGTATATTGAATAATTTATTAAATTGTTTTCAATTTATGTATACAATTATTTTCAAAATGAACTTTAAAAAAAAATTACAGCTACAGTAAAAGTTTACTGATATTTACTAAACCTACTGAAGCATATGATAATAAATATCTGAAATGATTTACATTTAAAAAAAAAGTTAAACTTTTAATTTAATTTTACGGTTAAAACAGTTTAATATTATGTGTTATAGTAATATAATAATTAGTTAATAATTTTGGCCCTCATTACAACTCCGGGGGTCGGTGATAAAGCGGCAGTAATACCGCCAACAGGCCGGCGGTAAAAAAAATGGAATCTCGACCATGGTGTAAACCGCCAACACAGACAGCCACTTTAACACTCGGACCACCACGGCGGTGGCAACAAACACCGCGGCAGTAACCGCCAACAGACAGGCGGAAGACAATGGGGGTAATTCTGACCCCGGCGGTCATGGACCGCTGGAGCCAGGGTTGGCAGGAGCACCGCCAACAGGCTGGCGGTGCCCCGCAGGGCATTCTGACCGCGGCAGTTTGGCCGCGGTCAGATGTGGAAAACCGGCGGTCTCCCACCGCTTTTCCGCTGCCCAAATGAATCCTCCATGGCGGCGCAGCTCGCTGCGCCGCCATGGAGGATTCTGACACCCCATACCGCCATCCTGTTCCTGGCGGTTCGCCCGCCAGGAACAGGATGGCGGTATGGGGTGTCGTGGGGCCCCTGTAAGAGGGCCCCACTTTGTATTTCAGTGTCTGCTTTGCAGACACTGAAATACGCGACGGGTGCCACTGCACCCGTCTCACCTTCCCACTCCGCTGGCTCCATTCAGAGCCGGCGTCCTCGTGGGAAGGTTGTTTTCCACTGGGCTGGCGGGCGGCCTTTTGGCGGTCGCCCGCCAGCCCAGTGGAAAACCCAGAATCACCGCAGCGGTCTGACGACCGCGGTGCGGTGTTCTGGCGGGGGTACTTTGGCGGGCGGCCTCCGCCGCCCGCCAAGGTAAGAATCACCCCCAATGTCTTTTGCACACGTTTTGCCCACACTTTGTTGCCCACAATTTTACAAGGCACCAATCCGCCAGCTTTTCCGGGGTGGTACCAACACCATCAAAAGCATGGCGGAAACAGGACTTGGAACGGAAACCACTCACCTCTCGACACCCAACGAGGAATCAGGACGCCATGGAGCCAGAGTTACAGGTGTTACCAATGTTGGTTTACCTCCTGTTCTACCAGGAACACCAAAGACGGCTGTGACCACCACGGTGAGTACTGCACCTAGCAAACAGGGAAGGGGGGGAGGAAAAAGAGAGTGACACACAGACGCAACACCCCCACCCCCAACAACACACACATAAACACATGCAGCAACATTACATTTACTCCCGGTAACCCCATGAAGAACGCAAGGACCAAATGAAATAATTGTAACAAGTGTAATCATCGAAAATCCAGATAGGCCAACATAACTTTAAAATATCAGCATATACAAATATTAACAGCAAGTACACAAGTCCGGATACTGTTACATTCAATATCCGTGGACCAGTGGTCCCAAAAAGCATGGGCGAAGCCCACACATGACACCTGCCTCAAAACGGAGAGAACACTGCTGGGGCATCGGGTCGAAAAAAAACAGGCACCTCAGGGGGAAAGGAAGAGGGAGCACCTCAGCCGGATGATGGGACTGTGCCACTGCTCCACGAGGGGGCTCCATGCCCACTGCTTGGTCCTGGGAAGTGCAAAGCCACAGTCTCTCAAGTCTCTCAGGTGGGTGGTTTGCCCACTGATTGGTCCTGGGGACTGCAAAGCCACAGGCTCTCAAGTCTCTCAAGTGGGTGGTTTGCCCACTGATTGGTCCTGGGGAGTTCGAAGCCACAGTCTTTCAAGTCCCTCAAGTAGGTGGTTTGCCCACTGATTGGTCCTGGGGAGTGCAAAGCCACAGTCTCTCAAGTCTCTCAAGTGGGTGACATGTTCCACTGGTTCTGGAGGGGGCTTTGTGCCCAGAGTGCTTCATCCTGCCAAGGACTGGGGTAGTGGATGCAGTTTTCCACTGGTTCTGGAGGGGGCTTTGTGCCCAGAGTGCTTCATCCTGCCAAGGACTGGGGTAGTGGATGCAGTTCTCCACTGGTTCTGGATGGGGCTTAATGCCCAGAGTGCTTCATCCTGCCAAGGACTGGGGTAGAGGATGCTGTTCTCCACTGGTTCTGGAGGGGGCTTGGTGCCCAGAGTGCTTCATCCTGCAAGAACTGGGGTAGAGGATGTAGTTCTCCACTGGTTCTGGAGGGGGCTTGGTGCCCAGAGTGCTTCATCCTGCCAAGGACTGGGGTAGAGGATGCTGTTTTCCACTGGTTCTGGAGGGGGCTTGGTGCCCAGTGTGCTGCACTTGGGGTGTGGCGGTTCCCATTCCCTCACCTGGATGTCTGGGCCACAAGATTTTCTGTGAACAGGTAGCATGATACTCTGTGGAGGCAGAGACACACTCCACCCTGCGGCGACTTGCCTGCCAACTGCTGGTACTGCCAGTGCTGGTTGTGGTGCCTCATGTAGTATGTTCAGGGTCCAGGACGTCTCCTGCAGCCTCGGATGACTGCCCACTGGGCATGATGCTGATGTCGGCTGTGGTGGCACTGGCGGTGTATGCGGTGGAAATGCTGCTGGTGGTGCAGGTGTCAGGACCTGTGGAGGGAGACAGCAGGACGTCTCCTGCAGGCATGGACGGCTGCCCACTGGGGATGATGCTGGGGACTGTAGCAGAAGCAGCAGATGTGCAGGTGGTGGTGCAGGTGGCGGTGCAGGTGGCGGTGGTTGCGGCGGTGGCCACCGCCATACAGGTTGCTGTTCTGTCTTGCAGAAGGGGTGACACCAGTCCCTCACCTGGAGGCTGCATGCCCTGAGCTGACTTCCCTTTGGCCTTGTGTCCCTTCCCCACCTTGGCAGTCGCTGCTGGGACCTTGGCACAGTCCTCTTATGTCTTGGAGGAGGCTTTGCTGGGTGGTCAATGCAGCTTTTACCTATGGCATGTGGGCCCCTTCTTCACCTTGGCAGGTGGCAGAATAGGGTGATCCTTGGCCTCACTAGGTGGCACACTGGCAGCCCTGATGGGTGCCACCTGCGATGTTACTGGACTTGCAGGGATCACAGTGCTCGAGGATTTTGTGGCTGAGGTGCTGGGCTGGGATCTGGACATCCTGGCCCTAGGGGAAGGATGGGGGGAGGTGTAGGGAATAGGTCAATGTTAGCTAGGAAAAGTTTTTTAGACACACTGGGATGGGAAGATGAAGGGAGTTTGGGAGTGGAGGAAAAGGAAGTGGTTGTGGGAGGTGTATGTTTGCTGAGTTTGGGTGAGGGTGCATGGGCTGGAGGCTGTTGTGAGGTAGATGGCTGTTGAGTGGGTGTGTGCCTGTGTTTGTGTACTTTGGGAAGTGCCTCACAGACACACTGGGAGGGGACAAAGGAGACGTGTGCATGGTAGTGGGGGTGGGGTTTGCACGTGAGCCGTGTGTGGTGATGGGCGTGCTGGTGATGGAGGTAGTGGCTGAGGATGTAGTGCATGCAGGTGTGAGTGGAGACAAGACTGGGAGGGAGGTGGAGGATGTGGAGGAGGGGGACATAGTGAAGGCAGTGAATGTTGGTGTGTCTGCATGAGTATGGTGCTTGTGTGAGTGCCTGTGGGATGTGTGGTGCTTATGTTTGTCTGAGCCACGTTTGTTTGTTGATGAGTGTGCATGCTGGTCTGATGGTGGGCTTGGGATAGGCAGAGGTAGAGGGGATTGGGTCTGGGTAGTGGAAGTAGGAGGGGGGAGGCTGGACACAGGAACAATGGCTGCCATCAGTGCTGAGGCCAGAGCCTGAAATGCTCTCTGTTGGGCTGCCACAACAGAATGAATGCCCTCCAGGTATGCATTTGTTTGCTGCAAATGCCTCTCGACACCCTGGATGGCATCCAGTATGGTTGACTGCCCAACAGTGAGGGATCTCAAGAGGTCAATAGCCTCCTCACTGAGGGCAGCAGGGTTGACTGGGGCAGGGCCTGAGGTGCCTGGGGCGAAGGAGATGCCCACCCTCCTGGGTGAGCAGGCACGGGAAACACGCTGAAATGCTGATGGGAGGGCAGTGCTGGTAGGGGGGTGGCGGCTGTACCTGTTGTTGCGGTGGGCACAGAGGTGCCCGCCACCTCAAGGGAGCCCCCATCAGAGGAGGAGTTGCTGTCGCTGGTGTCTCCTCCTGTCCCCGTCGTGGAGCTCCCCTCGCCCTCCGTCCCACTGGTGCCTTCAGACCCCATACATTCACCCTCCTGGGCCATGTGGGTTGAAGCTCCCTCCTGCTCCGGTGCCACTGCTCCTCCACCAGATGATGCTAATGCACACAAGAACAGGGTGACAAAACAAAAAGGGGGGGAAGACAGAGGAGACACATGGTCAATGCCAGCAACAACACCACCGTTGGCGGACACAACACACAGGGAGCAGCCCTATGCCCTAGGCCATGCACTAACGCTTTCTGCGGAAAATCACCTGCCCGTGGGGGACTGTGCCTAAGCCCATTTGATGCACACCTGGAACCCACAGGAGCCTGACTAGGTGTAGATGGCCACTACCACTTTTGGGTTTGGAGTGTCACAGAGCCTGCCTAACAATGGACCTACCCTAGCAAGTTTGCCCTGGCTTAGGGGAACCACAGAGCACTTCCCCCACCCAGACACCTCATAAAGTGCGCAGAGTAAGCTGAATGAGACTGTACTCACCCCCTTGTGGCTGCTGTGATGCCCTTAAGCGCCCATCCAACTCAGGATATACCACCGCCAGGATCCGGTACATCAGGGGAGTCATGGTGCGACAGGCACCCCTTCCACGTTGGGAGGCCATCCCCAGCTGGGCCTCGGCCTTCTTCTTGCTCCAGCGGCGCAGGTCCTCCCATTTGTTGCACCAGTGGGTGCTTCGTCTATGGTAGACCCCCAGGGTCCGCACTTCCTTGTTGATGGCACGCCAAATACCCTTCTTCTGGGGGGCGCTGACCTAGAGGAAAAGTGAAGTAAGAATGGATTTTACTCCCCCGTCCGGTTCTTCTTACTCATTGGCCACAACTTCCCACCCTGGCCCAGAAACACATACACTGACCATCCTCACATGCTGGCCACAGCCCACCCCCGTATCTTCCATCCACCCCACTCCATACATTCATGTCCCATCCATCATGCTCACAGTGTACTCACCTGTTTGTCTAGAGGACCGTAGAGTAGTGTGTACTGGGGAGGACCCCAGCCACCAGGTTGTCCAACTCCTCCGTGGAGAAGGCAGGGTCCCTTTCCCTAGACACTGTAGCCATTGTTGCTTCCAGACTCAGGTCACAGCAGCACTTGCAGTGTAGGTCTTCTCCTGTTGAAGGTCAGGCATCAAGTGAGTGAACAGATAGAAAATGGCAGTTACGTCCGCGGCGGTGCGTACCGTCACCGCCGGCGTACATCGTCATTGGATCCTGGAACCCACAGGGCCCAATGATAACCAATGCTGAATTGCACCGTGGTCTTCGTCCGCTTACCGCGACGCTGCACAACGCCAGCGCAGTTAGCTCATTTCCCCTTGTCCCTCCTTACAGGTCAGGCAGCCGCCATTTCAGGGGGCCACATGGCATGGCAACTAACTGCATCACAGCACTTTTGGGCAGGAATACGGACAGACAGCGCCACACATCGATTACATCGCAATTGTTCAAAGCACCCTTGTGCAAGCTATGTGGTGTATGACCCTCTGCTCCCCCTTCTCCTCCATAGGGCACATCCGCTGCGGCAGATGATGAGATGGCGTCATCCTCCGGTGTACAGACCCCTGGTGGACCTGTCGACAATGGAAGACAGACACATCATTATCACCTACAGACTTGATCGTGCCACAATCCATGAACTGTGTGCCCAGTTGGAGCCAGACCTGATGTCAGCTATCCGCCATCCCACAGGAATCCCCCCACTCTAGTGCAGGTCCTGTCAGTACTCCATTTCCTGGTCAGTGGGTCCTTTCAAACAACAGTGGCCATGGCATCAGGGATGTCACAGCCAATGTTCTCTAACATGTTGTCCAGAGTGTTGTCTGCCCTGCTGAAACACATGTGCAGCTACATTGTTTTTCCTCAGGTGGAGGATTTGCCCACAGTTAAAGGTGACTTCTATGCCCTGGGACATATCCCCAACATCATTGGTGCCTTTGATGGTACACATGTGGCATTTGTCCCACCCCGCAGGAATCAACAGGTGTACAGAAACCGCAAAAGCTACCATTCCATGAATGTGCAGATGGTGTGTTTGGCAGACCAGTACATCTCCCATGTGAATACCAAATATCCTGGCTCAGTGCATGACGCTTACGTTTTTGAGGAATAGCAGCATCCCTTATGTGATGGGGCAACTCCACAGGCACTGTGTGTGGCTAATAGGTGAGCCCAAGGTCCCAACACAGTTTGAATAGGTGTCTGGGTATGGGAGAGTCCCTAAGGGTTGGTGTGTGTCTAACAGTTGTCCCTCGATATTTGCAGGTGACTCTGGTTACCCCAACCTGTCATGGCTACTGACCCCAGTGAGGAATCCCAGGACAAGGGCAGAGGAACGCTACAATGAGGGTCATGGGCGAACTAGGAGGATAATAGGGCGGACGTTCGGCCTCCTAAAGGCCAGGTTCTGGTGCCTCCATGTGACAGGTGGCTCCCTATACTACTCACCGAAGAAGGTGTGCCAGATAATTGTAGCATGCTGTATGATGCACAACCTGGCTTTGCGACGCCAGGTGCCTTTTCTGCAGGAGGATGGGCCTGATGTTGGTTTTGTGGCAGCAGTGGAGCCTGTGGACAGTGAGAAAGAGGAGCCTGAAGAAGAAGATATAGACAACCGAAACAACATCATCATG
Organism: Pleurodeles waltl; assembly: GCF_031143425.1. NCBI lineage: Eukaryota > Metazoa > Chordata > Amphibia > Caudata > Salamandridae > Pleurodeles > Pleurodeles waltl. Next base: position 476,528,311 of record NC_090449.1, on the reverse strand, counting down.
CAATACTTCCAGTGAGACACAGAAAAGAGACTGGCACTGCTCTCCTCATATCATACTACTGTAGGACATTGCATGATTCTGCCTTTTTACCTCTGTGTATGGGCCCTGACAGTTCACGTTGGCTTTCCATTTCACAGATCTGGGTACCACTTTCTGCCTTCTGCTATGTTTACTGCTGCCCAACAACTGTCGAACATTGGTATGTGAAAATGAACATCGACATTGCTATTTGTCAGAGAGGTTGTAATAACACACTTATGGAAGTACAGACTGACTCCAGATCGTTTTGTGATTCAAGGGTGTTTATTTAAGTGCTATTCAGTGGAGGGGTATGTGCAATGGGCTGGGGTGATGGCGGAGGAATGCCCATGGTGGAGTCCAGTCTATTGGTATCACAGGTGCATTGTCCAAGGGGGCATAGGAGGTGGAGTAATGGCAGTTCAAGGTTGTCGGGGTGACATAGTGGGACAGAAGGGTGACAATCAGGAGAGTCTTATTTCCTGGCGGGGGTCTTGGCAATGTTCTCTGTCTTGTTCCTAGATCTCAGGGACTGTTTGCAGGGTGGTTCTCCTTCTACAGGGGGTGCGGTGCTGGTGGCCTGTTGTTCCTGTGGCGGGACCTCCTGTCCATTAGCACCGGCGGACGTGGAGGGCTGTTCATCGTTCGGGCTAGTGTCAGGGGCCCGTTGGTGTGCCACTGTCTCCCTCATGGTGTTGGCCATGTCTGCCAGCACCCCTGAAATGGTGACCAGGGTGGTGTTAATGGACTTCAAGTCCCCCCTGATCCCCAGGTACTGTTCCTCCTGCAGCTGCTGGGTCTCCTGAAACGTGTCCAGTATCGTGCCCATGGTCTCCTGGGAATGGTGGTATGCTCCCATGATGTTGGAGAGTGCCTCGTGGAGAGTGGGTTCCCTGGGCCTGTCCTCCCCCTGTTGCACAGCAGTCCTCCCAGCTTCCCTGTTATCCTGTGCCTCTGTCCCCTGAACCGTGTGCCCACTGACCCAGGTCCCTGATTGTCTTAGGTTAGTGGGGTTGCCTGGGGTCCCTGTAGTGGTGGACACACTGCTGATTGAAGTGTAATGGGGATAAAGGAATGGGCCCGCTGGGTGGGTGCTGTGGTGGTGTTTCCTGAGGGGGGAGGTTCAGTGGTGGTTTGTGACTGTGGCAGGGGAACCGACTGTCCAGAGATCCCTGATGGGCCGGGCTGGTCATCTTGATTCATGCGCGAAGAGCTGCTGTCGTCACTGTGGGCCTCTTCTGTGGGGGTACTGGATATGGCTGGCACCTTCTATCCGGTGACTTTGGGTAGGGGTCCTGTTTGGGTGTAAATGCATAGTTATTGTATCTGTGTGTGCCATCTTGTGCAATGGGTGAGTTACCCTCTACTCCTGTGCTTGCATTATTGGCTTGGCCCTTGTGTGATTGGTGATTTTGGGGCCTGGTTGAGTCTCTCTACCGGACATGCTTTGGTGATGGGTGTCCATGCTTTGGTGTTACATGCAGGGCTTGGTTTTGGGTTGTGTGGGTTGTGATAGTGGGGTATCTGTGGGGTGTTGAGGTAATGGGTGTGAGAGCAGGGGTGGGGGTTTGTGATGACTTGCAGGTAGGGTCTGGGGGATATAGTAGTATAGATTTGGCTTACCCGAGTCTAGTCCTTCTGATACTCCTGCGAGGCCCTCAGGATGAATGATCGCCAAGACTTGCTCCTCCCACGTTGTTAGTTGTGGGGGAGGAGGTGGGGGTCCACCACCAGTCCTCTGTACGGCTACCTGGTGTCTTGCAACCATGGAACGCACCTTCCCCCGTAGGTCGTTCCACCTCTTCCTGATGTCATCCCGTGTTCTTGGATGCTGTCCCACTACATTGACCCTGTCGACAATTCTCCGCCACAGCTCCATCTTCCTAGCAATGGACGTCTGCTGCACCTGTGATCTGAATAGCTGTGGCTTTACCCGGATGATTTCCTCCACCATGACCCTGAGCTCCTCCTCAGAAAACCTGGGGTGGCGTTGAGGTGCCATAATGTGGTGTGGGTGATGTGTGAGGTGATGTTTGTTATGCTGTGTGATGTGTTGTGTTGGTGTGTGTTCTTTGAGGTGCGTGGATGTTGTATGAGTGATGGTGTTGTGTGCCTGTAGATGCTGGTGTTGAGTTTGTTATTCTCTCTCTCTGCTTCTTCCAAAAATGTTGTTGTAAGGAGTTGTGGGTAATATGGGTGTGTGTTTTATAGTGTTGTGAGTGTGTGGGTGTGGTGTGGTATGTGTATGTCTATCAGCTGTGTGTTTTTTTATTTGTTCTATGTGGTTGCGTTTTGTAAATGTGTGTGAATTTTGAGCGCGGCGGTGTGTACCGCCAATGGATTACTGCAGTTGAATGACCGCTGCGTTGAATTGTGGGTCGTGATAGTGTGGGTGTATTCTTGTTGGCGTGACAGTGTAGGTTTTGCTATCGCCAGTTTATCACTGACCTTTGGTGTGGAGGACTTGTGTGGGTGTCTGTATTGTGGCAGATTACGAGATGTGGGTCGTAATACGACGGTATCTTGACGGCTGTCAGCACGGCGGTAAGTGGGATTTACCGCCAAGGATGTAATGAGGGCCTATGTGTTTTAGCAAATCAATATATATATATATATATATTTATAAGTTGAAATAGTTCTATATAATATGCTTATTTCCTTCAAGATTTTAATTTAAGTCTGTGCCTGTATTATTTTCTACAGGAGTGTTGTGCGGGTACTGTGAAGTGCTATATGTAGTGCTAGTCTTACTCCAAGGCTGAGCTGGAGAACATTTATATCAGTTTTCAGACCTTTTTGACTGTAGTAACTACAGAAGTATATTTTGTGAATTGCAATGGGCTTGCTCTTTTTTGGGTGGGTGTTTGTCTTTCCCTAAACCCCTCCTTAGCTCTCCCTAACTCCTTCCTTACTTCTTCCTAAACACGTTCTATTTCGGTTTCAATTTTCCCCATTTTCCAGTAGCCCCCTGTTCCACCCACATCTATGCAAAAATGTCTACTTACATGTGTAGAGGTCTTCGACACTGTGGTGGAGAGGATAGGAGGGGTGGAGGTTTCCTTTGTGAAAGCAGTTTGTAGTACATGTGCAGTGCTACAGTAGTACTACTTCACATACTACAAAGTGAAGTTTGTGAATAGGCCCCATAGTGTATTTTACTGCATTGATAACAATAAGTAAGGCAGAAAACTACATCTGTCTGTGACCATACATAACAATAAATAGACAAAGTTAAACAGAGTGTTAGTCTACACTTAATTTTAGACAAACTTCGTCATTGGTTGTATTTTAAAGTAATAACACATATCACATTTTATAAGAATCTTTTTTGTCCTGTTCATTTGAATCACATTCTAGACAACACGTAATGTTGTTTGGTAACCTTCATTTAAACTATGGTATTCTCAGCTCTCTAACTTTTTGAAAGCCACCAAAAACATACTTTGTTGTGTACATATTTTATCCTCTGCACAGCATGAAGTGTAAACTTGCGTATAAGAATATAGAGATGTCAAACTCATTGTGGCTGTTCATTATCACAGCCAATTTAATTTTTTTTTAGTTGCCTTGAGAACAAGAGAGAGACCTCTAATCCACTCTCAGAAATAAACTTACATAGTGTTTCTTCTTTCCACATACCTATGGTTGACTGCACAATTATTTAGGGCATAATTATCCTTAGTCTAAATTCCATTCATTTCCTGTGAATTGTTATCCAGATTTCTGCTTCTGGAACCTGTTGCCAAAAAAAACAGAAGATGTGAAATGTGGGGGTAATTCTGTTCTATTATTGCATACGTCAGTTGCCAATATCAGTAACAATAATTGTTAATAGTGCTTCCAACAGTCAACTTCAAAATCACCTTCTTGTACAACCCTACATTTTGTAATGGTCTTAGAATATTTAAAGAATTTTGTTTCCATCACCATCTCCCGTATTAACAGTGAACTACACTTATAGTTACCCATAAGTAGGGATAAATCTGAACTATGCGCAGTACCCACTGACTTGTCTTCTATTTTGTGTACACAAGTCTCTGAATAGTAAGACTGAAATGGGTTGTGAGAAAATTGTAGCAGCCTCTAGATTTAAAACATTCCAATGCTTTTAGCAAGCTTTTTCCAAGATATTACTTTCAGTATTACATGTAATGACACACACCATTCATTCATCTTTCGTCTCTTTCAGTCTTGGGTTCATAATTTATCATTTCACTTGCCACTTTGCCAGTAGGTTTCTTTTTTTGGATAACACCATTCCAGGAGCCTTTTAGCAATATTTCAGATGTTACGTAGTCTTTCATTTTGTTGCAGCTTCTGCATAAATACTGATTTTGCATTTATATACCCTCATTATGAGTGGCCCATACACTTTGATTGCTCTGGTAATGGAAGTTACTGGTCTCAATTGAATAATAAGTCTCAGTTTTTCACACATTGGAGGGTGGTTTTTAGTAGGGGTAAGTACACACCAACCACTAGCAATAATGCCCCCAGGCGTTGTTAGGTCCAGTCAAGGTCTCAAAAACATCAGCCCCTGGATCAACCCCTGGTAGCTTGGCAATGAGCAGGCAGGCTAAATTTAGGAGACATGTATGTGAAACAGTTAAATACACCAATACAGTAAATATGAAAGACACAACACACAATAAAAATCCCACTCCAGATTATAAAAACTGTAAATATTTGCATCTTTAAAACAACAAAAATCCAAAATAGAGAACCAGTGTTATGAATTTTTAAAGATTAAATAAAAAATCTGCTTTCTGGTGCTTAGAAACCAATAGTGCTAGCCGCAGACATCTGGTCGTGCTTGACCGGGACAAAGTCAAGTTTGAGGCCAACCGCAATGGAGCCTTGCTCAGATACACTGAGCTGGAGGCCTTGGTCAAAATTTAACCTTCACACTTAGGAACTTTTCTGGAGCTTTTGTCTTTCAATGTCATGCGGTCCTCCTCAGCAAGCCGATTTCGATGCAAGATTGTTGGACTGCTTTTCCGCGAGGCCCCAGTCAAATGCTGGAAGTCTGGTGCTCCGGAGCTTTCAGCGACACAAAGCTGAAATCCTGGCCGGGCCGTGGCTGAAGGTAGTTGGCTTGACTCACAATGGTGAATGGGTCCACTTATGGAACGTTTTCCAAACATTGCTCCAAACCTTACCTAACTTCTGGAACATTTTCCTGAAGTTCCTCTTGAGGGTTCAAAGGCTCCAAAACACACATCCAAGGATCTAGAAGCTCTGAGATGGTCCTCTGAACTTTAGGACCACAATTCGCACCATGCACACGGCCAAATCCTTAAAAGTCCACTGGACGCACTCCAGGCTGTGGACTTTTGTGAAAGTTGGTGCAGGCAAGCTCTGTTAACCTGTTGCTTTCAGGGAGTCCACTCCATAGTCCTTTTTGAAGCAAGGCAAAGTCCTTAGGGCTGTTGTTGCAGTGTGCAACAAAGCAATACTTCAGTTGCAGTCCTCTGGGTTGCAGACCAGGGTTCCAGCAGGGCAGTCCTTCTTTTGTTTTCAGGCAGCAGATCTGATTTGCAATGCAGATCAACCCCTTTTATTCAATCATCTTGGGGGACAAGGAGGGTGGCACACTTGTTCAATGAGCTGCAGGGTGCCACCCAAACGCATGACAGCTTCCTCCAAAGTGTGGCATTTTCTTGTCCCATAAAGCACTGCACTTTTAAATTTCAAGATGGACGATTCTCCTCCAGAGGAGCAAGGCCTGGCAAAACCAACCTACTGGTGTGGCTCATTTACATTAACACCCCCCTCCCACCCCTGGACATCTGCAAATTCCATTCCTGGGCCTGCTGTCTATCTGTGAGGTACAGGGTGAGAAGGTAGGCCTGGCTGGTATTCCTTTCTGTGTTGCTTCCTTTGAAGCCCAGTTTGATTTACCTAGCCCCTTTCCTGGCCTGGCCTCAGCATCTGCCAACCTTCCCCCATCAGATAACCTCTGCTCAGTGTAGACCACTTATCACCTCTTCAAAGCAGCCTGACTAATCATGTTAAGACTGACCAATCAAGAGAGGCCACTAGCAGGCTGGAATTTGGTTTACAGAAACAAAAGTCTTACAGCGTCTTTTCTGTATTAATTATGATACATTCAACAGTGGCACCTTGTTGGATTTATCATTACAATTCTTTTGAGTCCTTTCATGACAGATTTAGCTCCTTCCTAGCAATATTATGCTTATGGAAAATATCCCCATGTCTATGAAGCCAAGTATCTACAATGAGAAAAAATGAAGGTTGCAGTAGTTCCCCAACCAGGTCATCTAAAATATTGTTTATATTTTCCCTGCTTATAGTTACATGGCACCCCATCTCTGGGCATGGAGGGGAGACCTTAAGGTTGACTTATATGTAACAATAAGGTAGGTTATCACTTTGGGAGTACCTTTAATTCCAAAGTCGAATTTGCACACATTTTACTTTTTAAAGGCAGTCTGCAAGGCAGGGCTGTCTTTAAAAAATGACAGCAGGTAACACAGCAGTGGACAATCCAGTGCAGGAAATCTACTGGGTCTCTAAACTTTCCTGCCCTATCATATACTAGGGACTTACTGGAAGTTTGAATCCCCCTTGCCCTATTATTTACTAGGGACTTACAAGGGTCTGTCATTGCCAATTGTAATTGTACCATTTTACCATATACCTATTGTTCAGAGCACTGGCCATGGGCATGTTTGGCAGATGCCAGGGCATAGTCAGGGTTAGTTTCCACCAGTATCAGTCAGAAACATTGGGATGAACATTCTAAAACACAGGCATGTGAGACTGAGTGAGAAAGTGCAGAGATTGGTGCACACCAGATTATTCCCTAAACAATTGTGATTCCTGCTACTTTGCCATTCCCAGATAATTGGCACGGTGGTAACTGTACTAACAAGACTGGGAAATAACAGGGATTAGTTTGGTGGACTTGTCACAGGGGCCTTATCCCGTTTTCTTTTAGGCTTTCCATATGAGTGCTCTTAAACTGCATTATAACATTGGAATGTTGAGAGTTCCACAGAAGACAATGGAGTGGCTCAGGGCTAATAATGGCTCGGATTGGCCTGTGGCCTAAACAATCCTATGTGTGTCTTTCTGATTCTCCCTCCTTTTGACCATTTTACTCTTGGTGGGTGGAATGTTCTAATAGCCTTATAGCAGATTTGCCACAGGCTATATTGTTATAGTTAAAGGACTCTTTCTTACAGCTCTGTTCTGTAACTCAGGTTCATGGCCTTTAACCAACCAGTATAGCCCTTGGCAGTGGTCTATAAGGCTGTAGTAAAGTGGAGAGTGCTCAACATATAAATCTAGTAAATTATGCCCACTGAATTCCATACCTTGTTAGAAAGGGTGTGTTTAGGAGGCTGGCCTGGTTTGTGGTGGGTACCTAAGATACATACACCTTATACCAGGTCCAGTTAGCCCTTATTAGTGAAATGTGGGCAGGGTTCTAGCAGCTTAGGCTGTCTAGAGGTAGCTGTAGCAGAGCAGCTGAGGCTGAACTAGGAGACATGCAAAGCTCTTGCAATACCACTATAGTTACACAGTACTTATATACAATAAAAGACAATACTCAGTGTTACCAAAAATAAAGGAACTTTATTTTAGTGACGCAAGGCCAAAAATATCTTAGAGGTAATACTCCTGGAGGTAAGTATTATACACAATATATACACTAGAGACCAAAATCAGGTAAGTAAATAGTCATAGAATAGTGCAACCAGTAGAAAATACTATAGAATGCAATAGGCCTAGGGGCAACACAAACCATATATTAAGAAAGTGGATTGTGAATCACGAATTCCCCCTAGGAAAGTGTAGTGTGTAGAGGGGCGCTGGGAGTGTAAGAAAACACCAAAGGTAAGTAAAATACCCCACCCCAGAGCCCTGGAAAGTAGGAGTAAAGTACTGCAAGTTTCCTCAGGACACACTACAAGTCATGATAAGAGTTATTGCAAGAACCAAGTAAGACTGCGAGCAACAAATTGTGGATTCCTGGACCTGAAGAGAAAAGACCAAGTCCAGAAGTTGCAGAAGATTCCAGGAAGGACAGGAACCCCTGCCAACCTAGAAGATGGTGCAAAAGAGGATTCTCCGGTTAGAAGAAGTCTGCAGAAGAGCACCAAAGAAGATGACTGGGGGTTCCTGCATGGTGCAGGAGATGTCCCACGTCGAGATGTTGGATGCACGCTATTTGCGTCTCTGTATTCGTCCAACAAGCCTTGGTTCAAGCAAGGTTGTGGTTTGCGTCAAAATGGTGCTGGCTGGACCCATTAGGGACCTGGGGGCCTTGACACGGACTGAAGAGGCAGAGGGGGCTCCCAACCCTGGAGAGTGCCCACAGAGGACCAGGCAGCACCCACAGGAGTCCCAAGACACGGGGACAAAGAAGATGCAAAGTGCAGTTGGTGCAGCACAACGCCGCCGGACAACAAAGCATGAGTTGAGTGTCGCAGGATGGAGTGCTGGGGACCTGGGCTACACTGTGCATGAAGGATTCTTGGAAGAAGTGCACAGAATCCCAAGGAGACAACACGGTGCACAGGGGTACTGTCACAAACCGGGAAGGCAAGCTCTTACCTCCAGCAAAATTGGACAGCTGGACCTTAGGACAACTAAGGACAGTTGGTCTACCATCTGTGTTCCAGGGAGCATGCTCGTCATCAGGAGAGGAGTCTTAGAGAACCGGTCGTCGTCACAGAAGGTGCCTGCAGAAGCAGGGAAGTGACTCCGTCACTTCACGGGACATTCCTTTGGTTCTTCTGGTGCAGGATGAAGACAGGGAGCATGCACACCTTGGAAACTGGTGCAAGTGCTGCCTGGAGCTGAAGTTGCAGGTTACAGGAGTCATCCTGGATACTTTGTTGCAGTTACATCGGTTCCTGGAGTAGTCTGTGGTTGATCCGACGGTCAGAAGCTAAAACAGAGAATGCAGAAGATTCCTGGAGGAGTCTTGCAAGCTGAATCTGAAGGGACACCCAAAGGAGAGACCCTAAATAGCTCTGAGAGGGGGATTGGCTACTTATGCAGGTTTGCACCTATCAGGAGGGGTCTCTGGTGTCACCTGCTGGCACTGGCCACTCAGAGATCTCCAGAATGTCCCCACACCTTGGACAACAAGATGACTAATGCCAGGGACACACTGGAGGAGCTCTGGGTACCACCCCTGGGGTGGTGATGGACAGGGGAGTGGTCTCTCCCCTTTCCTTTGTCCAGTTTTGCACCAGAGCAGGGACTGGGGGTCCCTGAACCAGTGTAGACTGGATTATGCAAGGAGGGCACCATTTGTGCCCTTCAAAGCATTTCCAGAGGCTCTGGGAGGCTATTCCTCCCAAGCTTGTAACACCTATTTCCAAAGGGAGAGGGTGTAACAGCCTCCTCCCAAAGGAAATTCATTGTTATGCCTTCCTGGGATTGAGCTGCTCAAGTCCCAGGAGGGCAGAAGCCTGTCTGTGAGGTGGCAGCAGCTGGGGCTGCAGTGAAAACCTCAGAAGACTGGTATGACAGTACTGGGGGTCCATGGTGGAGCCCCCAGGGTCCATGGAATTGGCCCCCCAATACCTAAATCAGATTGGGGGTACAATTTCTCAATCTTAGACACCTTACATGGCCATATTCGGGGTTACCATTGTGGAGCTACATATATGTATTGACCTATCTGTGGCGCACACTGATAATGGCGTCCCTGCACTCACGAAGTCCGGGAAATTGGTCCTGGACAGCGTGGGGGCACCTCTGCTAGTGCAGGGGTGCTGTGGTGATCTGTGTAAGCATGGAACATCTTGACATCATTTCTATGATGTCATAGTGTTCCATGTTCTATTGTGACAGTTGGAGCCATAGAGAGCTTTGTGCCCCTTTTTATGGATACACGTCTATTTTATGCTCCTGTTATCCTTTGGATTAAATTCATTTTAAAACCAATGCTGCTTTAACTGCCTTACTTCAATGGCGACGAGGATCAAAATGGATTGATAACACTGGAAACGGATCGCTTGAAGCTTCTTACTAGTAGTTCGGTCTCCACCAAACTTTCATCGGTGTTTACGTGAGCTATTTTTTATTACATTTTCAACTATCAAGGGGCACAGAGCGTGTGGGCGGCGTGCTATACTGGTTGTGCAAAAGACTTTAACTTTATTTATACGTTGAGCATATTCGCTTGTGTCACTGCACAAACGCTACCAGTTTCACGCGGCGCGGCACGAGTACAACTGGCTTCATGTGGAGACTGAATGCTTTCTCTCACGCGTCTGCTTGAGCGCGTGCAATCTTCATTTTTACATTGTGTGCGCGTCCTGATACGAGCGCGTGTCAGTTAAAAAAATAAAAATAGAAGGAAGTAAAAACACTTACCTGAGACCGGCGATCGTTCACATTGAATGTCATAAGTCCATTGAATCCGGAGATCGGTGATCGCTCAAACTGAAATTCATAAAAAAAAAAAAAAAAAGGAGTTTTGTGATAAACATAGAAAAGGGTTTCAGTTTTAACTCTAGCATTGCAATAGACGAAGGACTTTTATAGGTTGTTCATTCATTTTTCAGCCATCTTTTAGTTGGCGACTCCGCCTGTACATCTAGAAAAAATAAATATAAAAGAAAAAATAATTTAAGAAGCAACACAAACATATGTGAGAAGCAATACAAACTTATTGAAATAGAGAAAAACATGCAAAACGTTTTACCACCGGCACCTTTTCTACAGGATCCTGGTGACCCACCTCTTGAATGGAAATTGTGGCAACGCTCATTTAAGGCATATCTCGGTGCTATAGATGGCCACAGATTTAGACCAGAAATAAAAAAAAGTTTATTATATTATCATTTGGGGGTTGAAGGTCAGAACATTTTTGATCATTTACCGGCTTATGAGTTGGCTGAAGAGGGAGAGCTGGATGAATTTGAATTAGCTATTGCACAGTTAGATAAATATTTTATTAAAACAAAGAACATTGTAGTACATCGTTACAAGTTTTTTACGAGATCACAGAGCTCCAGTGAAAGTATTGACTCTTTCATCACTGCGTTGAAGGTGTTAGCAGCTAAGTGCGAATTCGAGAACTTCACATCGCAACTCATCAGAGATCTGTTAATTGCCAGATGTCATTCGAAAAGGATACAAGAGAAATTATTAACATGCAAGGATCCTTCATTAGACAAAGCTATTGACATTGCTAAAAGCATTGAGTGTTTGATGGAAGACGCCAAACAATTGGAAGCTTCTATGTCCAATACAACTATTTCTGCAACAACTATTTATGCACAGAACAGCAACAACAAGAAACAAGACCATTTTGTAAAAAAAACAGACAACTCTTCAGTCAAGAATAAGTTTAATCAGAGACCAATTTGTTATAGATGTGGTTCTTCCATGCATGTGTCATCTTTTAAAAACTGCCCAGCAGTTCATCAACAGTGCAGAAATTGCAACAAAACTGGGCATTTTGCGAGAGTATGCAGGAGTGCCAGAAAGAACAACATTAGCTGTGTGTTGAGTGATGAAGCTGAAAGTGTTGTGGGAGAACGAATGAATGAGTATGTGTTAGTTGTCAAGGATGTTATTGGTATCAACAAGGTTGTATTTGATCCGGATGTTGATGTTATTATTGAAGGGACTAAAATTAAATTATTAGTAGATACAGGGGCCTGTTTAACTATAATAGCACAAGACAGTTATAAGGAAAGTTGGGCCTCCAAGATTCTTTATCCTCCAGATGTGGTCACTGTTGCATTTGAGGGCAGTAAAATTGACTTATTAGGTTACTTTTGGGCATCATTGACTATCCTAGATAAGACTTTGCAAGGTAAGATTTATGTTGCCAAGAAAGGTATGAATGTTTTAGGGCTGCTTCATCAAGCTGAATTCAACCTTACCATCAAGCCTGGTCAAGATAAACCTGTTGTAATAGAAAAGGAAAATTTGAGTTCTATCAAAGTTGCTTCTGGTCAGGTACTTGATTGGCAACAGAAATTAAAAAAATTATTTTGTGAACGGCTAGGTAAAATCACCAATTATACACATAAGATAAAACTCAAGCATGATGCTGTTCCTGTTAAACATAAATTAAGAAATGTCCCACTAAGCGTCAGATCTGATTTGTCCGATCTTTTAAAAGTAATGTGTCAACAAGGGGTGATCGAAAAAGTGGAAGCAACATTATGGTTATCTCCTATAGTTTTAGCCAAGAAAAAGACTGGTGATTTAAGAATGTGTGTGGACTTGAGGAGTGTAAATGAGGCAATATGGGTGGACAGTTATCCTTTGCCTAGAATTGATGATTTAATTACTAAGATTGGTTCTGCCAGGTGGTTCACCAAACTGGTCTTAAAGTCGGCCTACATCAAGTAGATTTAGAGGTGGATTCTAGACATCTAACAGCATTCATTACTCCTGATGGAACTTTTCAATTCTGCAGATTACCCTTTGGCTTAGCTTCGGCGGCCGCAGTGTTTCAAAGATTAATGTCGGACATGTTTCCTAATAATCCTAACGTAGTGATCTTTCAAGATGACATTTTGGTGTTTTCATGTGATGAATTGACACATGATAAGATTCTAGAAGAGATTCTATGTACTTTAGAAAATAGAGGTGTGACATTAAGAGGAGACAAATGTGTATTCAAAGCCAGGGAGGTTGAATATCTTGGCCATGTTTTTTCAGAGGGTGGTGTTAAGCCTAAACCAAGTTTGGTCAAAGGCATTTTAGAAGCACCAGCTCCAAAATCTAGAGACCAACTGTTATCTTTTCTTGGTCTATGTGAATTTTATGCTAAATTCCTAAAACTTTTCGCCAAAAATACAGAATGTTTTAGAGTGGCTTTGAAGAACTCTGTATTCACGTGGTCTGATGAATGTAACAGAATGTTTGAACAGATCAAACGTGAAATTGTTGATGTTCCTGTTTTACAACCGTTTTCGGAAAAAAGAAGTACGGTTGTAACCGTTGATGCATGTGAATATGGTCTTGGAGCTGTTCTTTCTCAATTATCTGACGATGGGAGAGAAAGTACAGTGGGTTTTGCATCAAGAACACTAAGACAAGTTGAACGCAAGTATTCTGTTATCGAAAAGGAACTTCTAGCTTGTGTGTGGAGCATTGAGAAATTTAGGCAGTATTTGTGGGGTAGACCATTCACGTTGAAAACGGATCACAGGCCTCTGGTGGAAATACTATCGGGCAGGAAAAGGAAGCGTTCAATGGCGAGAATTGCTAGATTGTCTGCCAAGGTACTGGAGTTTACCTTCACAGTTGAATATATTCCTGGTGGGAAAAATAGGAGGGCAGACTGTTTATCTAGATTACCTGTAGAGGATAGTGAGGAACAGGAATGGGAAACAGAGATAGAGGAATGCTTTGTTGCCTGTGTAACTGAAAGTGACATGCCTTTAGATGAAAAGTAATGGACAAAGGCAGTGTTGAATGACAAGATGTTGTGTGAGGTAATGCGCATGGTCAGAGTAGGCTGGCCTAAAGAAAAATGTCTACCTTCAGATCTGTGACTGGGGGTGAGTGTTTGCATTGTCAGCACTCCGTCCATCATCATTTTGTTTTACTAATGTCGCCCTAAGTGGGAAGGGTATGCCCAGACGTGGGTCCCGTGCTTCCCATGCCACTGGATTCAAGCTAGCCTGGCTGATGAGGGGTGAAACCCCGAAACCGGTCCCAGGATGCTTTTTTCCAGTCCAGGGAAGACCTGGCCTGGCAGTTCGGGCTGGACTGTTCCCATAGGGAACAGGGTCAAGACTGATATGCATATGGCTGGGTCCAAACTGGAATGGCATGGGCAGCAAAAAAACGATGGATTAAACCCAGATCTGTGACTGGGGGTGAGTGTTTGCATTGTCAGCACTCCGTCCATCATCATTTTGTTTTACTAATGTCGCCCTAAGTGGGAAGGGTATGCCCAGACGTGGGTCCAGTGCTTCCCATGCCACTGGATTCAAGCTAGCCTGGCTGATGAGGGGTGAAACCCCGAAACCGGTCCCAGGATGCTTGTTTCCAGTCCAGGGAAGACCTGGCCTGGCAGTTCGGGCTGGACTGTTCCCATAGGGAACAGGGTCAAGACTGATTTGCATATGGCTGGGTCCAAACTGGAATGGCATGGGCAGCAAAAAAACGATGGATTAAACCCAGATCTGCGACTGGGGGTGAGTGTTTGCATTGTCAGCACTCCGTCCATCATCATTTTGTTTTACTAATGTCGCCCTAAGTGGGAAGGGTATGCCCAGACGTGGGTCTCGTGCTTCCCATGCCACTGGATTCAAGCTAGCCTGGCTGATGAGGGGTGAAACCCCGAAACCGGTCCCAGGATGCTTGTTTCCAGTCCAGGGAAGACCTGGCCTGGCAGTTCGGGCTGGACTGTTCCCATAGGGAACAGGGTCAAGACTGATTTGCATATGGCTGGGTCCAAACTGGAATGGCATGGGCAGCAAAAAAACGATGGATTAAACCCAGATCTGTGACTGGGGGTGAGTGTTTGCATTGTCAGCACTCCGTCCATCATCATTTTGTTTTACTAATGTCGCCCTAAGTGGGAAGGGTATGCCCAGACGTGGGTCCCGTGCTTCCCATGCCACTGGATTCAAGCTAGCCTGGCTGATGAAGGGTGAAACCCCGAAACCGGTCCCAGGATGCTTGTTTCCAGTCCAGGGAAGACCTGGCCTGGCAGTTCGGGCTGGACTGTTCCCATAGGGAACAGGGTCAAGACTGATTTGCATATGGCTGGGTCCAAACTGGAATGGCATGGGCAGCAAAAAAACGATGGATTAAACCCAGATCTGTGACTGGGGGTGAGTGTTTGCATTGTCAGCACTCCGTCCATCATCATTTTGTTTTACTAATGTCGCCCTAAGTGGGAAGGGTATGCCCAGACGTGGGTCCCGTGCTTCCCATGCCACTGGATTCAAGCTAGCCTGGCTGATGAGGGGTGAAACCCCGAAACCGGTCCCAGGATGCTTGTTTCCAGTCCAGGGAAGACCTGGCCTGGCAGTTCGGGCTGGACTGTTCCCATAGGGAACAGGGTCAAGACTGATTTGCATATGGCTGGGTCCAAACTGGAATGGCATGGGCAGCAAAAAAATGATGGATTAAACCCAGATCTGTGACTGGGGGTGAGTGTTTGCATTGTCAGCACTCCGTCCATCATCATTTTGTTTTACTAATGTCGGCCTAAGTGGGAAGGGTATGCCCAGACGTGGGTCCCGTGCTTCCCATGCCACTGGATTCAAGCTAGCCTGGCTGATGAGGGGTGAAACCCCGAAACCGGTCCCAGGATGCTTGTTTCCAGTCCAGGGAAGACCTGGCCTGGCAGTTCGGGCTGGACTGTTCCCATAGGGAACAGGGTCAAGACTGATTTGCATATGGCTGGGTCCAAACTGGAATGGTATGGGCAGCAAAAAAACGATGGATTAAACCCAGATCTGTGACTGGGGGTGAGTGTTTGCATTGTCAGCACTCCGTCCATCATCATTTTGTTTTACCTTCAGAGCTACAACCTTTTTGGAAGATCTCTGAAGAATTGTCCATCGAAGGTGACAAATTAGTTAGAGGGAAGAAGCTAGTTCCACCTTTATGTTTGAGGAGGAATTTGATTACCGCATTTCATGCTGGTCATCTAGGGGCCACGATTACTAAAAGAAGGTTAAGATCTGATTTTTGGTGGCCAGGGATGGATAGAGAAATTTATGATTTTGTGAGAAACTGTACGAGATGTTACACCAGTGATAAGGTGTTAACTACTGAAGGTGTGACTAGTGCATTTGTTCCATCTCCCGCGAGAGCTTGGCAAAAGCTTGGTTTAGATTTTCTTGGCCCTTATCACATTCTGCCTCCTGATATGAGATATTTTGTGGTTATCATTGACCATCTATCCAGATGGGTAGAAGTTGAACCAGTAAGGTTTCCTACTACTCAAGTGGTGATTAATTGTCTTAAGAAAATCTTCAGTCGTGAAGGTTTCCCGGAGCAAATTTTAACTGACTATGGAGTTCAATTTGTTTCATCAGAGATGTTCCAATTTTTGAGTAAATGTGGTATCAAGCATATAAGAACTCCACTTTATCATCCACAAAGTAATGGCATGGTAGAGCGATTTAATCGTGTCTTAGTAGACTGTATTCAAGCTTCTTACAGGAATCACTCATCAGTAGATCAGGCTATAAAGGAGCTAGTATGGTCTTATCGAACCACACCTCATGTTGCCACAGGGAAATTCCCTTTTGAACTGATGAGAGGAAGATTAGCTTCTACAGAAATATGTCCTTTTTGGATGATAAAGTTATTCCATGAAGGTTGTGACATGAAAGAGGCCTAGGAAGCTGCAGAACACCATGCCAATTTGAGTAGTTTCCAGAGGTTAGACGAGAATAACAGATTTAAGTTTAAGGAGTTGCAAGTAGGTGATTGGGTAAAAGTAAAGAATCCTGTATTAGTTAAAAAGGGTTTATCCAAATATAAAGACTCGCAACAAATCTGTGAAATACGTAAGAATGCGGTAAAGCTATCTGATGGGAGTTGGTGGAGTACTTCACGTATTGCATTAGATCCGGTTGCCCGGACACAGGTTGAGAATACAAAACGGCTTGAGAATACTCATTTTAGCAAAATAAGTAGTCCAGGTAGTGGGTACTATAAAAGTATAATAAGTACCAGAATTTGTCACAAACCTAAACAATTTCAAGATTTTGTTGTGTATTAGCAATATTAGCATGATATTTATATGCATGTGTTATGTATTTCAACATAAGTATATTACAGCAAGTTACAGTAATGTGGAAGTAATTATTTTTTTTTTCCCTTTAGTTATGATGTTGTTTTATTTTAGTCTTCATTAATTCAGTCTTCAAAAAAAAAAAAAAAGGGGAAATAATGTGGTGATCTGTGTAAGCATGGAACATCTTGACATCATTTCTGTGATGTCATAGTGTTCCATGTTCTATTGTGACAGTTGGAGCCATAGAGAGCTTTGTGCCCCTTTTTATGGATACACGTCTATTTTATGCTCCTGTTATCCTTTGGATTAAATTCATTTTAAAACCAATGCTGCTTTAACTGCCTTACTTCAGGTGCCCTCACACACAGTAACCCCCCCCCAGTCCCTGCTCTGGCACTAAACTGGACAAAGGAAAGAGAAGTGACCACTCCCCTGTCCATCACCACCCCAGGGGTGGTGCCTAGAGCTCCTCCACAGTGTCCCTGGGTTCTGCCATCTTGTTTTCAGGATGGTCAGGGAACTCTGGGAGCATCTGAGTGGCCAGTGCCAGCAGGTGACGTCAGAGACCCCTCCTGATATGTCCATACTTGGTTAGGTGACTAGTCCCCCTCTGAGGGCTATTTAGTGTCTCTCCTGTGGGTGTTTCCTCAGATTGGGTTTGTAAGACTCCACCAGGACTCCTCTGCATCCTGTGCTTCAGCTTCTGGCCATCGGATCAACCGCAGACTGCTCCAGGAACACTGTAAGTGTAATAAAGTATCCAAGAAGGCTACTGCAACTCTGTAGCTTCAGCTCCTGCCAGCAACTGCAACAGTTTCTAGGTTGTGCATGCTCTGAGGACTGCCTGTCTTCATTCTGCACCAGAAGGACCGAAGGAATCTCCTGTGGAGTGATGGAGTCATTTCCCTGCTTCAGCAGACACCTCTCTGCAGCGACAACTGTTACTCTGGGACTCCTCTCCTTTCGACGAGCATGATCCCTGGAACACAGGTGGTGGACCGAAGTGATCCTGACTGTCTAAAGGGCCAGCTGTCCAAATTTGGTGAAGGTAAGGACTTGCCTCGCCGAGCCAGAGAGTACCCCTGTGCACTGTGTGTTTTGCAGCTCCTATGGCTCTGTGCACTTCTTCCAGAAATCCTTGTGCACAGCATATCCCAGGTCCCAAGCACTCTATCCTGCGACAATCAACTCCCTGAGTTGTTCTCTGGAGGCGTGGGATCCCTTTGTGTATTGCTGCGAAACCCACGCTTTGCAACTCCTTTATCCCCATGTCCTGGGACTCCTGTGGGTGCTGCCTGGTCTTCTGAGGGCTCGTTAAAGTGCTGAGAGCACCCTCTGTCTCCTCAGTCCAAGTTGAGACCCCCAGGTCCCTCCTGGACCCAGGTAGTGCCTTTACCCACCAAGTACGACATTTGCATGAACCAAGGCTTGTTGGCAAAATCTAACAAAGAAAGCCATCCTGCATCCAACGACTCGACGTGGGACATCTTTTGCAGCACACAGGAACCCACAGCTGTCTTCTCTGGTGCATTAATGACTTTTTCTTCCAACCAGAGAATCCACTCTTGCACCTTCATCCGGGTTAGCAGGGGCTCCTGTTCCTCCTGGACTCTTCATTGACTTCTGGACTTGGTCTCCTCTCTCCACAGGTCTTCAGGTCCGGGAATCCATCATTGGTGTCTTGTAGTCTTGCTTGGTTTTTGCATAATCCTTTACCACGACTTCTAGTGTGTCCTGAGGAAACTTGCTGTACTTTACTCCTGTTTTCCTAGCATCTGGGGTGGGGTATTTTACTTACCTTTGGTGTTTCCTTACACTGCCAGCACCCCTCTACACACTACACTTGCCTAGGGGGGAAACTGACATTCGCATTCCACTGTTTTAGTATATGGTTTGTGTTGCACCTAGGCCAATTGCAATCTATTGTGTTTTTCACTGTTTGCCCTATTTTATGACTGTTTACTTACCTGATTTTGGTTACTAGTGCATATATTGTGTATGATACTTACCTCCAAAGGGAGTATAGCCTCTAAGATATGTTTGGCCTTTTGTCACTAAAATAAAGTACCTTTATTTTTGGTAGCACTGAGTATTGTCTTTCTTGTGTGTAAGTACTGTGTGACTACAGTGGTATTGCAAGGGATTTGCATTTCTCCTAGTTCAGCCTTAGCTGCTCTGCTACAACTACCTCTAGACAGCCTAAACTGCTAGACACTGCCTACATTTCACTAAGGTGGATCACTGGACCTGGTATAAGGTGTAAGTACCTGTGGTACCCACTACAGACCAGGCCAGCTTGTCACACCAGGTAGAAGAGCCAGGGGGCAGTCTGAGGACATGGCCCGGGTCAGTTGAGCATGCTTCCACTCATCACAGTTCACTCAGGAGCACACTGCCTACTGGCCTGGAGGCTCAGGCCTGTGGGGCCGGCTGTAGTGTGGGTTGCCTTAGCTCGCAACAAGATGGCAGCGAACATGAAAGTGACCCAAAATAACTGACCCTTGCGGCATCACTGGGGAGCCAATTACAGGGGTAAGGCAAGGCTGAAAACCCTGTGGCCTCCTTCGCCCCCGCTCCCACCCACACTGATAGGATTGTAAACACCGGCTGTCCATGGGGGCCTAACCGCGAGCCCAGGTCACTGTTGAGACTGCGCCTGGTGTGTCCCATATACAGCACATGCCATACAGTGAGGTGGTATACCATCACAGGGTTAGGCACCACCAACAAGAAACAGTGAACTGGCAAGAGCCAGGGCCATTACCCTATAGTTTCCTATGGGTTCTGCCCTACTTGCATCCTTAATGTGAGTGCTGCAGGATCAAGCAGGACCCGAGCGTAAATCACAGTCACTTCTGGGGTGGCCTAAAGGCACTAAACATTTAGGCGAATGCTGAAAGCTATCCTCTTTTACAAACATCGATGAAGTCACCAAGGGACGTTCGACTGGGGTAAGGCAGAACAGCACCTCTTCCCTGCCCTCTGTCCCCACCTGCAAGCATAGACTGAGTGTCCTGAGACTCAACGTGGGCTCAAACCTGGGCCAGAGAGTAATACAGGGGCAAGAGAGTGCCCTTAGCAAAATACAAACGTGATCGGCGTGAACCTCGTATCAGCAGCAGCCACTACTGTTAATTCTGGAATGCAGTGCCTCTACTTAACAGGGTAAGACCACGCTTCATCCCACAGATTCGACATTTGAATGCAGGAGCACACTCGACCCTCCCTGCTCCATCTTTCCTATCTGTCACTCCCATGCTTCCCAGGATGCTCATCTATATGGTATCGGGAAGCTGCTCAGTCATAAGCAATCTACCCCTCCAGCACTGGTTTCAGGACCGTTCTCTAGAACAGGATGGCTTTGACAGCCCTCAGCCTGCTGGCCCCTTGGAGTCTGGAGACAATCTGGACACCATACTGCAAGTGATTTAGACACCTCTCTGTCATCAGTAGAAACCAAGATTGATGAGTTGCACTCAGAGTTCGGCCTACTCTGCAAAGACCATCCTAAGCTGACCTCCATGGTGACCAAGACAGAACGTGCATTGGAAGACATGAGATCCCAACTAGAAAACCAGGCAAAATGTACCCGTGATCTTGTTGAAAGGGTCTAGTGACTCGACGACCAGGTGGGGATTGCAGAGGGTGGGCACAACGGAACAGTAGAAGAGTGGTGGGGCTCCTGGAGGGGTCTGAGGGCTCTCGAACGATGGTCTTTTTTGGACGACTAGGTGAGATCCTTCACCCCTGTGCAGGACATATGCCTGTACTTCTCCTTCGAGCAGGTGCGTATGGTGCCCGTCCACCTTTGGGCTCATCACCACGTCCCTTTGTAGCAAGGCTTCTTACTATAAGGACAGAGACGCTATCCTGCAAGCGGCCCGGCAAGCAGCCTCAAAAGAAATAGAGAACTGCTAGGTCTCTGTATTTCCAGATTAGACACTGACCTGTGTAGCGTTAGTGATCCTCCTTCCTTGGTGTGAAATGTCAGCTCCACGACCTCCACCTTCAATACTCACTCTTATATCCAGTGAATTTGAAGATCATCTAGGACCAACACATATTTTTTCACAGAACCCTCATTACCATGGTACTGGAATGAGCAACCCACCAACACTAGTGCTCGGTCCACCAATGGACAAAGGAGCACACAACAAAATAAATAAGCCAGGATGCAGCTATGGCAACCATGCCACTGCCAGATCTCCCAGGGACTCCCGTACATCCTCGCAACAGGAGCTACAGAGGTAGCAGCAGTCAGCCATAGACACAGTGCTGCCATTCTGCCACTCCTCACTCCTAATTAACTCTGATACAAACTCTAACATTAGCAAGGACGACAAGTCCGCCAACATCTCTTGCCAGTCAGAGTCAGCTTCTTGCTAACAGGTCACTCTAGAGATGGCCAGTGACCTGCTGTAATGACCTACTTGCCTATCCTGAATAGTTACAGACTCAGGTGCTGAACTACAACCAGTGCTAAACTAGGCACACTTATTTATGTATGCTGAAGGCTCCACCATTTCTGCGTACACTGCCCTACTATGCCACCCATAACACTTGATCACCAATGGCCCGACATCCTGCTGCACTGTCTACTCACGGATCACATCAACACTGAACTACCATGAGTACGGATTCACTGCTATTTGCCTGCACCCCTCCAATCTTTCTCCTGGGTCACTGCCCAGCACACTTCCCCAATCTACAGAATGTTTTCTTGGCTATTGTTTAGTTGTGCAGCTGTTTGCTACAGGCTCTTTAAATTGCTCAAGTTTGTTTATATGTTAATGCACTTACATCCCTGTTTTTAGCATGCGCATCACAGAATTCACACTAATATACACAGGGTGGGAGGGGACAAGTGACGAAAAGGATGCACAACAGCGTATTATCAGGCTTAGGCCCCCAAAGGCATCCCCAATATATGGTGGCTCCCCCCCGGGTTAGATTTTTAACTCTCAATGTCAGGGGCATACACCCAGCATGCTGATCATACTCTGTCTACTCCTGCATTAAAAGGCAAATTGCACACATAAGCTTCCTTCAGGAAACTCACCTCACCTCTGAGGAGCTTCAACACTTGTGAAAGTGCTGGAGAGGCTCCATTTACAGCACAACATACTCTGCATATTCACTAGGAGCACTGATTTGGCTTTGTCCTAGTACGCCCTTCTAGGCACTCACCACGGTAATTGACAACAAACCGAGCTATGTCTTCATTGAGGGCTGCTTGGATGACTCACAGGTGCCCCTAGGGTGTATCTATGCTCCTAATGTGGGCAAATCCAGGTTTTGGATTTCACTTTCAGGGGCCCTTGCCCAAATGGTAGACATTCTGTGGGTTCTAATTGGGGGTTATAACAGCACCCTCAACATCCATCTGGACAGGTCGCACTCGCAAATGCCCATGTATCACTATTCAGCACAATTTGCCCACTGGGCTTTACACTGGTCACTGTCAGATGCATGAAAAACACAAAACCCACAAACCAAGCAACAATTTCACTTCTATTCTAGGCTCCCCATGATTTATTTGTTTGTCCTGATCATTTCCTATGCTTTGCATGCATACTGCCCTACTTATAGCATTCAGATTACCTTGGTCACGTCATCTCTGACCACGCAGCTCACATGGTCGACATGAACTGGAGTGCACCCCTCCCACCAATTCCCATCTGGTGTCCACCACAGGAAACCCTGGATGACTTAGTCTTCTGAATCTCTCAACTTAGACATATAGACCACTTTTTTGTTGGGTACCTTGCCACAGTTACTACGTGCATAGTGCAGTGGGACTCCTTTAAGGTGGTCATCTGGGACATCTGCATTCGTAAAATAGTAGGAGTATGCTGGACGCTAAACAGGGATGTCACGGATGCTGAGGTGACTCTGGCAGACCTCAAGCTGCAAGCCCCTCATGATGCTGCCAAGCGCTTAGCTATAGCAGCAGCCAAAGACAGCCACATAGCCCTAATAGATCACTTGCAGTGTTTCAACCTCACGGCTTATACAGCTTGGATGCACTTGACTGGGTACAAACCAGGCCATCTCCTGGCATGGTTGGTTTGTTGGGAAGTCAGTGCACCTCACTTTACCGAAATAATCCCCACTACTGGCCCCTGTGCACTCGCAACATGCTTTATTACAAGCATTTAATGACTATTACTCTGCCCTTGATCGAGCATCTTCTGCTACAAAGCCCGATATAGTGGGTTAATTCCTGGTGGACCTAAACATGCCATCTTATTGTCCCATAGCCATTCTGGGCGCTGACTACAAAATATTGGGGAAGATGCTCGCAGACCACTACCTCCACTACCTGATCAATCTTAGAAGACTATTTTATGGGATGGATCGCTGAGGTTCCTACAAGTAGAATGTTTGATACTGGACTTAGAGAAGTTGTTTGATATGCTGTCCTAGATCTACCTTTTCAAGGTACTGGCCAAGATAGTTGTAGGAATGCACGTCTTGGCATGCACAAAACTATTATACACTGCCCAATTGTAGGAGGCTGGCCAGGTTTGTAGTGGGTACCTAAGGTACTTACACCTTATACCAGGTCCAGTTATCCCTTATTAGTGACATTTAGGCAGTGTTCTATCAGCTTAGGCTGTCTAGAGGTAGCTATAGCAGAGCAGCTTAGGCTGAACTAGGAGACATGCAAAGCTCCTGCAATACCACTATAGTTACACAGTACTTATACACAATAAAAGACAATACTCAGTGTTACCAAAAATAAAGGTACTTTATTTTAGTGACACAGGGCCAAAAATATCTGAGAGGCAATACTCCTTCTGGAGGTAAGTATTATAGACAATATATACACTAGTAACCCAAATCAGGTAAGTAAGCAGTCATAGAATTGTGCAAACAGTAGAAAATACAATATATTGTAATGGGTCTAGGGGCAACACAAACCATATACTAAAATAGTGGAATGCGAATGTTGAATTCCCCCCTAGGCAAGTGTAGTGTGTAGAGGGGTGATGGGAGTGTAAGAGAACACCAAAGGTAAGTAAAGTACCCCACCCCAGAGCCCAGGAAAGCAGTAAAGAGTAAAGTACAGCAAGTTTCCTCAGGACACACTACAAGTCGTGATAAAGGATTATGAAAGAACCAAGCAAGACTGCAAGCAACAAACAATGGATTCATGGACCTGAAGACCTGTGGACAGAGGAGACCAAGTCTAGAAGTCAAGGAAGAGTCCAGGAAGGACAGGAGCCACTGCCAACCTAGAAGAAGGTGCAAAAGTGGATTCTCTGGTCAGAAGAAAAGAACAGAAGTGCACCAAAGAAGATGGCTGCGGGTTCCTGCTTGGTGCAGGAGATGTCCCATGTCGAGTTGTTGGATGCAGGCTGTTTGCGTTGCCAGATTCCGCCAACAAGCCTTGGTTCAAGCAAGTACGCTGTTTGCATCAAAGAGGAGCTGCCTGGACCCAGGAGGGACCTGGAGGACTCAACTCAGACTGAGGAGACAGAGAGGGCTCTCAGCACTTCAGAGACCCCTCAGAAGACCAGGCAACACCCACAAGGAGTCCCAGAACACGGGGACAAAGAAGATGCAAAGTGCGGTCATCGCAGCACTACACTGGAAGGTCCCATGCTGCCGGAGAACAACTCAGGGAGCTGTGCGTCGTAGGATGGAGTATTGGAGACCTGAGCTACTCTGTGCATGAAGAACTTTTGGAAGAAGTGCAGAGAAGCCCATGACCTGCAGAAGACGTGCTGCACAGGGGTACTGTCACAGCACGGGGAGGCAAGCTCTTACCTCCACCAAATTTGGACAGCTGGTCCTTTGGACAGTTTGGGTCACTTCGGTTGAACACCTGTGTTCCAGGTAGCACGCTCGTAGTCAGGAGAGGAGTCTCAGAGTACCAGTTGTCATCGCAGGAGGTTACCTGAAGAAGCAGGGAAGTGACTCCGTCACTCCACGGGAGTTGGTTCTTCTGTTGCAGGGTGAAGACAGGCAGTCCTCAGAGCGTGCACACCTTGGAAACTGTTGCAAATGCTGGCTGGAGCTGAAGTTGCAGGTCACAAGAGTCATCCTGGATACTTCGTTGCAGCTACAGCGGTTCCTGCAGCAGTCTGCAGTTGATCTGATGGTCAGAAGCTGAAGTACAGGATGCAGAGGAGTCCTGGAGGAATCTTGCAAACCGAATCTGAGGAAAACCCAGTGGAGAGACCCTAAATAGCCCTGAGAGGGGGATTGGTCACCTAACCAAGTATGGATAAATTAGGAGGGGTCTCTGACGTCACCTGCTGGCAATGGCCACTCAGATGCTCTCAGAGTTCCCTGACCATCTTGAAAACAAGATGGCAGAGCGCAGGGACACTCTGGAGGAGCTCTGGGCACCACCCCTGGGGTGGTGACGGACAGGGAGTGGTCACTTCCCTTTCCTTTGTCCAGTTTCGTGCCAGAGCAGGGACTCTGGGTCCCGGAACCGGTGTAGAATGGATTATGCTAGGAGGGCACCGTTTCTGCCCTTCAAAGCATTTCCAGAGGCTCTGGGAGGCTACCCCTCCCATGCCTGTACCACCTACTTCCAATGGGAGAGAGTGTAACACCCCTTTCCTAAAGGAAATGCATTGTTCTGCTTTTCTGGGAATGAGCTGCTCAATCCCCAGGAAGGAAGAAACCTGTCTGTGAGGTGGCAGCAGCGGGGGCTGCAGTGTAAACCTCAGAGAGCTGGTTTGGCAGTACTAGGGGTCCATGGGGGAGCCCCCAGGGTGCATGGGATTGGCCCCCCAATACCATATTCGAATTGGGGGTCAATTCCATGATCTTAGACACCTCACATGGCCATATTCGGAGTTACCATTGTGAAGCTACATATATGTATTGACATCTAGATGTAGTGCACACTTATAATAGTGTCCCCGCACTCGCGAAGTCCGGGGAATTGGCCCTGGACAATGTGGGGGAATCTTTGCTAGTTCAAGGGTGCCATCACACACAGTCACTTTGCACCTAGCCTTCAAAAAAATGAAGGTTAGACATATAGGTGACTTATAAGTTACTTAGTGCAGTGAAAAATGGCTATGAAATAGTGATGCACTATTTCAGTCAGGCTGCAGTGCAAGTCCTGATGAAAGGTTTATATGAGCTCCTTATAGGTGGCAAAATAAATGCTGCAGCCCATAAGGATCTCCTGGGACCCCAATGTCCTGGGTATCTAGGTACCAATACTAGGGACTTATAAGAGGGGTCCAGTGTGCCAATCAGAATTGGAATATGGAGTCACTAAACTATAGTGACAAATTTGGTAAGTAGAGAGAGCATAAGCACTGGAGTTCTAGTTTGTAGAACTTCAGTGACACAGTCAAGCATACTGACAACACACATAGGCCACAAACTTTGAGCACTGGGGTCCTGGCTAGCAGGATCCCAGTGAGAAAGGCTAAATACACTGACAAATAGGGTTTTAAACTATGAGCAATGGGGTCCTGGCTAGTACGATCCCAGTGAGACAGTAAAAACACACTGACAAACACTCACAAGCAGGCCAAAAATTGGGGTAACCATGCTAGAAAGAGGCTACTTTCTCATACCAATCCTCCTGTATGCAAATTAGCTGATTACTATCCATTCTCAGTAGGTTGCGGTACCTTCCAGGGCTGACATCTTTCCCCCATACTCTTTGCCATCACCATGGAGCCCGTAACACTCGGCCTTCCTTTCGAAGGAAAACAATGACTGATCCCTTTTCGATGGAACAACTCATGCAGTATCGACCTATGCTGAAGACCTGTCATTATATCTTCAAAATGCAAGCACAAGCACCAAAGTGCTACACACCACCTACCAAGCTTTTGAAAAAGCAGCGGGCCTATGAGTAATCTGGACTAAATCATACATCTTCTCACTATGCTGATATGCATCGTCTCAGGAGATAAGATTAGGTGGAGATATATTGGCCTGGGCAGGAGACACGGTCCAATCCTTGGGCATCCAGCTACGTCATTCACAGCTTGATCTGTTTGAAGGAAACTTGAGATGGACACTCATGGCCCTAAAATCCCAGGTTAAATTCTAGGAACATCTGCCACATGCCATTATAGGCACAATTGCCCTCTCAAAAATTATTGTCCTTCCTCAGTTATTGTAATATTTTGTAAACGTACCAGTTCACCAACCCAGGCACTTCTTCAAAGAGTTGAATTTGATGCCCGAGGAATTAATCGGGATGATACGTGGCATTGAATAGCCCTAAGCAAAGTATAACTACTAAGGGTAGGAGGGGGAAATTGGGAACCCCCTCTTTCGAATTGTTCCACCTTGCAGCCCAACTCCATTAGGTATCCCTCTGGCTAGCAGGTAGGAATCAGCATGAAACCAGCATTGAGGACAGGCTCCTATTAGCCAATACCCTTCAGCAGTTCCTGCAACCCACTGTCACAATACAGCGCTTGCAGTTGTTGCATATATGGATAGCTCAAAAGTGCTTAGCCTGGGTCCTCTAACTGACATGCCATGTCCAGTCTTGGGCTCCCATGATTTCCCTCCAGGGCCTACCGAGACTCTCTGGAGCCTTTACACCTGAGGACTTATTTCCCTGGCACAATAAATCCATAGACAATGTGGGCGATCAGTTTCAAGAATGCCACTTATTAAACTTCAACCAACTTATGCAGAATTATGGCATGCCGCTTGTTCAATTTCTTCTCCATTGTCAGCTGCTGGCTACATGGAACCTCTTTGGCACACAGTAGATGAGGAACCGCCACCCCATGCAGTCATGCAAACTCTTATGCCATGGGCCCTGGGCGCCACTTACTTACATGGCTATACAAGGCCCTCGGAGAGCATATGGGGATCTTTCTGACTCCCCCCCCCCTCAGAGCAGTGTCCAAAGACAGCATTGCACCTCCTTTACATGATTCTGAATGTAACACAACACTAGAGATCCTAGAGGGGGTATTCCATAACGCCATATTTAAGAGCATAAAAAATACAATACTACATCGAGCCTATTTAACGCCAACCAAGCTGAATCAAATATTCTTTGTGACGAACTTCACCTGCCCCATATGTCACTCCAATGCTGCCGATCTACAACACATGCTATGGTAATGCCCCACTCTAGCGCACTACTGGCGCTCCATACGTGACACTCTTGCCACTGGCCCAGAACTCACCAACCTGAACAAATGGGCAGCAACTGCCTCGTGTTTTTTTCAAGCGAAGGAAAGGTCACAAAATGTGAGCATGATTTACAAACCAGGCCTTATTGTTAGCCAAGTGGACCCTCACACTACATTAGAGTGCGGACTTGCCTCCCGCTCTCACACTATAGCAAAAGGCACTCCTCCACTGGGGAGAAGCTGTACAGTGAGAGTCAACCTGCATAATGAGGAGGCTAGGCACCTCTGCAAAAAACCCATAGCAGCAGCCTGGTACACCACGTACACACAGTTTCAAGAGCTGGTGAGAATAGACCCTCCACGCCATAAACGCCAGGTGCCGAACTGTCCTGTCGTCCTGCAACAGATCTTCTAGTCTTGGCCCCCAATCCTGGCAGGGAAACTGCTGCGGGTCATTAACTCCTACGGTTACCACTGTTAAAACCTGCCAAGCATTTTGCAAGCCCAGTGAGCTGTGTGTATGACATTAGCAGATCCGGCCCTTGTCACCCCCTTACTCGTAATTGTCCCCCTAAAGATAATATTACTGACTTTGCTCATGCTAATCTTTAGTTGCCCCCCTCCCTCACTCTTAGATGTTCACATCCTTATTAACCTAGCAACTTGGTTCCATTTAAGTAAAGGTCCAGTTCAGGCCAGTACAGATAACACAATACAAATTGAAATCCTGTACTAATATTGCACCACCATTTTTTTGTTTGGACGCAATACCAGTATGTCAAGAGAATATTGAGATCCAATGTGATGTGCCTATTTGTTGAAAGTTGACATGTAATAGACCTCAATAAAAAGAGTTTTCAAAATCAGGCAATGCTCTTTCTGAACTCTGTCATCGTTTCTAAAGGCTCAGGTCTCTGACAAACTTAATGGACCTGCCAAAGGTTAGATCAAGAATGCAGGCAGTGAAAATCTTTGTTGATTGGCTGACTATTATGACTAAGAGCGATATGAAAAAAGAATAATGTTGACTTAAGAGCTCAGAAATTACTAACATGGTGTGTAAGGAAAGCTGTAAAAGAACAATCAGTAATGCAAATAAACGGGAACATTGGAATGTCGAAAGCTCTGTTTAAGACAATAAATAAAGAGAGGGACAATAATGGCACATAAATGCTTTCTGTTGCAATATTTCAATGTATCTCTTCTGCCTCTCCCTTTTTAATTTAGAACATTCTATCCTTAATAGGTGCAATGGTACCAGTTGTTAAAAGCCCTTTTTCTCTTTTAAGCCTATAACTTGGAAAGCAGGCATTTAACAACTGTAGCCTTGGCAGCAGGCTAGGATTCAACATTGGCATAGGAAAGTAGTACGGACATGCATGCAGTATGAATCAGCACTCCTAAAACAAACATTTCACTGACGAAGACTTCATTTGAGGCAGATGTGCGCATGATCAGGCAAAAAGCACTGAAGTGCACGAGGGCCACTATCTGAAGTGGGAACGCCCATTGTCCCATGCTATATCCTGTTATGTGGTAAAGCAAAATGTGAATGGCGATTGAATGGACGAAGAGGGATGACCCACTGATTCTCTATGAATGTATATGTGTATGTATTTTTATAAATTACTGTTTGTGATGATATGAGTTAGCCATGACAGTTAAGGTTGTTTTTAGGCAGGCCCAAAAAAGCACCTGCTCAGCGCAAAAACAAGTGATTCTCCAGAGGGCACCCAGGTATACGATCTCTAAGCTCACAAGCTATGCACACCTCCAGACCTTCTACTCTACTGCTGGAAAGTAGCCCTAATATATCACAGTACATCTTCGGCAGGGGCCTGGTGAGCCTTTGCTTTAGCAACTAATGCGGGAATATGATTCTTTAAGGTCCCATTTTGTCTGCAGCTTAGCAGACAAAAGCTCATAATTAACTTTTTAAAGGGATACTCGTATCAATTTAAGAGCAGTGGGAGTGACAAAGAACGGAATATGGGCAAAAACAAAAGGGATACAAGCATTTACAATGCAATAGGTCTCACATTTGCTTGGGTTAGGGTTTTCGGCATAGTAAATTCATAACTGGACTTTTCTTGCCACATAAATTGCTCAATCCTGCCTCATAATTTCGTCTTTTCCTGATTTATAATTCCAGTGGTCCTGCATATAACAAAAGAACTTCCGTTTACCTTCTTCCTCTATCTGCAGCAAAAAATGAAATTATTGCCATTTAGCATCCTAATTTCAATCTGCCATGCTAATTCCAATAGAATACCACTTTCATCACCCCACCGCCAGAGTTGCTGGCTAGATAACACAGGGCCAGATGTACCAAAGGTTTGCGACTCGCAAACGGGCAGAATCGCAATTTGCGACAGTGCAAAATCGGAAATGGGATGCAAAAAGCCCATTTCCGACTCGCAAAAAGCGATGGGACCCGTTTGCGAGTCACTTCCGTTGCGACCCCATTTTGCGACCCGCAAATAGCAAGTCGCAATTTGCGAGTCGCAAACCTTATGCAATTGCAACTCGCAAATTACGACTAGTCGCAAAAAGCCCAGTTTGCATGTCCCATTTACCACTAACTCAGAGCAGGTGGTAACCATTACCAAAGTATAAAAGGGGACCCAGAAGCCATCTGGGTTACTCAAGATGGCGGAGATATACCTGATAGCAGTGAGGAGGAGAGTCTACGCAGCCCAGCAGAGGAGGAGGAAGGGCCACAGACAGGAGAAGATATATAGAACCAGGCAGACTCTTTTTCAGCAAACTGAAGAGGAGATCTATGACAAATACCGCCTTAGCAGCGCAGCCATTCTAGAATTAATAGATTTACTCAAACCACAGCTAGAACACCAGACTCTGCGTGGCTGCGCCATTCCTACGCATGTGCAAGTACTATGCTCACTGCACCTCTTGGCCTCAGGGAGCTATCAGGGGGTCATTGCTCTGGCAGGTGGGGTATCCCAAAGTGCAGTGTCAAGGTTCCTCAGGGCCTTCCTAGATGCCTTAGTCACGCACATGTCTCACTTCATATACTTACCAAGGAATGAGGCAGAAATGAACAGCACCAAGCTGGCCTTTTACAGGATTGCCCACTTTCCCCATGTCATAGGGTGTGTAGATGGGACACACATTCAAATATGCCCCCCTGCAAATCTGGAACACATTTTCCGCAACAGAAAGTGTACCCACTCACTCAACATACAGGTTGTTTGTGATGCCCATTATGTCATCACGGACATCGTAGCTAAGTTTCCAGGCAGTACCCATGACTCATACATTTTTAGGCATAGTGGGATACATCAACGCCTGGAACGTGGGGAATTCGGAGACAGTTACCTCCTAGGTAGAGCCACAGACACTTGCAGACATACACACAGGTCACTGTGCACGACTATCTGGACTTCCTAACAGTGTACTTTTGTGCCCAACAGGTGACAGTGCCTATGCTCTCAGGCCTTGGATCATGACTCCGTTTTTAACACCCAGCACTGAATCAGAGAGGCAATACAACAGTGCGCATAAGAGGACCAGGAACCTGATAGAGCGCACCTTCGGACTCCTGAAAGCAAGATTCAGATGCCTCCACCGCAGTGGAGGCGCCCTCCAATACACCCCCATTACCGCATTCAAAATTGTGGTCGCATGCGCCATCCTCCACAACATAGCCACCCGACGTGGGCTACCTCTCACCCCTGCAGACCCAGATCCTGATGATGAAGAGCAAGAACAACCACATCGCCATCATGGGGATAGGAGTCTAGCTAATCAAGGCAGACTGAGACAGGAACACATTGCAACACAATATTTTGGACAGTACGTGTCAACTCCCACTATACTCACCTATTGACCAAAAACTCCATTTGTTAAGTGGAACAAAAATAACTGTTTTATTACTGTAATTAAGAAACTATATACAAGTCGAAATTGTCCATGGGCAGGAAAATGCCAACCAGTCATGTGGCACATTAACGCCATGTGCCACATTTAATGGTCCTGGGTGTTCTCTATGATCTTCTGCCCCTCCTGCCAGCCTGGCTGGTCCCTGCTGCGTCCGTGGTGCTCTGCCTACCACTCCTGAGCACCCTGCTGTCAGTGGCAGAGACACTGCTCACTGTTGAGCCCTCCTCACTGTCTTGGGGTGTTTCCCCTGTGGCCCTCGACATTTCCCGTGTCTCCATAAGTTCGATGATGTGGGTGAGACGTCCCAGGCCCCTGGCAACATCCCCAGCAAAATGGCCCATCTCTACTTGCAGCCCAACTGTCCTCCTCGACAGGCCTGTTGTATTCATGGCGAGCCTGCCGATCGATGTGGCCATCCTGTCCAGTCTGTGCATTATCTGCCGATCTCTGCGCCACCCAGCCTCTGCCTGGGCCAGCAGTCCTCCCGCCAGTTCCCTAATGGCAAGGGCAAGGTCCCCAGTGTTCTGGCACATCATGTCCATGAGTCTGTTGAGGTGCTGCATGCTTGCATGGTTGTTTCGCACAAAGCGGTGCAGCACACCACTAATCCTGCCCAAAATTCTGTTCTGCAGGCGCTGACCACGCAGCAGATGTGCCTCACTGGTGGTTGGAGGAAGTATCCCGGATGCAGACTGCAGCCCAGATGGTCTTGACCTGCGACGCCTGCGCAGCGGTGGCCGCCCTGTGCTCCCACCTGTGTCCTCCCTGCCTGTTGCTGGGGCAGCTTCTTGCGTGATTGTTGCAGCAGGTGTGGCTACTGCAGGGATGCTGCTGACCGTGCAGGTGGGGGTGCTGGCGGGTCCAGGGGTGTCCTCCTGGGCCTGGGTGCTTGGGGTGTTGGGGGTGTCTTGCTGGAGACCTGTGGGACATGGGGAACAGACTGTCAGTGTCTACTATCTATTGCACACATCCTAATAAACATTTGCCTATGAACTGCCTATTTGACTACATTTCCCATAATGCATCATTCTGGCAATTTCTACCCTGAAATGGAGCTATTTTGGTTGTGCATGCACCTGTGTACATGGTGGGTGGGGGTATGGCATTGATAGGGGTACAGGCTTATCACATGGTACTCACCGGTTGATGTGCTGGGCTCTGAGGTGTCCAGGTCCCCAAATCCACACACTGCCTCCTGCTCCAATGTTTCTTCCACCCTTTCTTCCAGGGGTGTGGGTGGTGGCACAGATGATGGTCCCCCTCCTGTGCCTCTCATCTCCCGGAGCCTTTCAGCCACCCTCTCCTTGGTCCGGGAGCGGAGGTCATACCACCTCTTCTTAATGTCCTCGATTGTCCTGTGGCTCACACCCAGGGAATTGATTTTATCCTGAATGTCCTGCCAGAGTTGTTTTTTTGTGGCCTCAGGAACATTGAGGGCTGCTCTCCCAAAAAGCTCATCATGGTGCTGACAGCATTCCTCTGTCAGCACCTCCAGCTCCCTCTCAGAAAATTGGGGTTCCCTCCATGGCAGCTGCTGTTTGTTCTGTGTGAAGACTGGCAGTTATAAAAGGGTGTGGTCCTCCCTCCTCCCAGGTGTATTTGTAAACTTCCTGGCTGTGATGTCATCATCATGTGCCAGGAAGTGTTTCCAGAGTGTTCTGGTGTGCTTTCTGGAGTGTTCTGCTGCACCTGCAAGCAATTTTCAAGGTAATCGCAATTTGCGACACCTACTCGCTAATTGCGAGTTCGTTTTTTGCACACTCGCAAAAAGCGACCTCGCAATCTGCAGACTCGCACACTGCGTTGCGAGTCCGGCTGCGAGTCGCAATATCGGATAGTTTTTTTTTCTGGCATTACATATTGCGACTTGCATTTTGCGAGTCGCATCAACTCGCAAAATGCGAGTCGCAATTTTTATTTTTGCTACATCTGGCCCACAATTCCCTAAAAAAGACACAAGACAGCCACAGAGGAGAAATAAACCAGAAGGGTCACCCAAACATATGGAGAGTGTTCAAACAGTCATAGTGTAATAAGGATGTTAAATTTCCCTGAATTATGGTCATAACTGTAATAAAGAGAGATTATTAAAACATACAATTATCAAATAAACATTTATCGTAAATACGCTTTTGGCATTAGACTGTAATGCTCAAAACAGCCCCTAGAGGGCACCATAACAAAAATATCATTTGTAGGATGCATGGTCATGTAACCATATTGTTAGCTCCTAGAGGGAATAGGTAGGAGGCTGGCCTGGTTTGTAGTGGGCACTTAAGGTACTTACACCTTATAACAGGTCCAGTTATCCCTTATTAGTGAAATGTAGTCAGTTTCTAGAAGCCAGGCTCTCTAGGAGTAGTGTGAATGAGCAGCCAAAGCCTAACTAGGAGACATGCAAAGCTCATGTAATACCACTGTAGACACACAGTACTCACACCCATGAAACAAAATACTCAGTGCTACAAAAATAAAGGTGCTTTATTTTGGTGACACAAATTCCAAAAATACCTTAGAGACTATACTCCCTTAGGAGGTAAGACATATACACAGTTTATACACACTAGAAAGCAGAAATAGCTGTAAAGGCACTTAGAAACAGTGCAAATAGTGAAAATCACAATAGTTAGAAATGGGCCTATGGGGAACACAAACCATAAACTAAAATAGTGGAATGCGAAAGTGGGTTTCCCACCTAGGCAAGAGTAGTGTGTAAAGGGGCACTGGGAGTATTAGAAAACACCAAAGGTAAGTAATAGAACCCACCCCAGAGCCCAGGAAAGCAAGAGTAAATCACAGTAACTTTCCTAGAGCACACAAGAACACGAGAAAGAAGATTATGTAAGAACCAGAAGAGACTGCAAGACACCAATGATGGATTTCTGAACCTGAAGACCTGTGGAAGAAGGGGACCAAGACCAAGAAGCACTCCCTTTGCTTTGTCAAGTTTAACGCTAGAGCAGGAACTGGGGGTCCCTGAACCGGTGTAGACTGGATTATGCAAGGAGGGCACCATCTGTGCCCTTCAAAGCATTTCCAGAGGCTCTGGAAGGATACCCCTCCTCTGCTTGTGACACCTATTTCTAAAGGTAAGAGGGTGTAAGGACTCCTGTTTTAAAGGAAATGCATTGTTTTACCTTCCTGGGATTGAGCTGCTCAACCCCCAAGAGGGCAGAAGCCTGTCTATGAGGTGGCAGCAGCTGGGGCTGCCTGGAAAACCTCAAAAGGCTGTAATGACAGTACTGGGGGTCCTCTAAGGAACCCCCAGAGTGCATGGAATCATACAACCAATGCTTGCAAAAGCCTTGGGGTATGGTTCTAACATGTTTGATACCAAATATGGCCATATTTGGAGTTACCATTGTGAAGCTGTTCATAGGTAGTGACCTATGTATAGTGCACGCGTAAAATGGTGTCCCCGCACTCACGAAGTCTGGGAAAATGGTCCTGGACAATGTGGGGGCACCTCTGCTAGTGCAGGGGTGCCCTCACACACAGGTACTTTGCACCCAGCCTTCAGGGTTGGAAGGCATGACAAATGGGTGACTTATAAGTGACCTGGTGCAGCGTAAATGGCATTGAAAGGGTGCATGCCCCATTTCACACTGGCTGCAATGGCAGTCTTGTAGAAGCCTTTGCATGGGCTCCTGTAGGAGGCTGGCCTGGCTTATAGTGGGTACCTTGTGGTACGTACACCCTGTGCCAGGTCCAGTTATCCCTTATTAGTAGAATAGAGGTGTTTCTAGCAGCTTAGGCTGATAGAAGGTAGCTATAGCAAAGCAGCTTAGGTTGAACTAGGAGACATGCAAAGCTCCTACTATACCACTTATATCATATAGCACAATATCACAAGAAAACACAATACTCAGAGCTACTAAACATAAAGGTACTTTATTTTAGTGACAATATGCCAAAAGTATCTCAGAGAATACCCTCACTTAGGAGGTAAGTAATATACACAAGATATATGTACACAAACCCAAAACAGGTAAGTAACAGTAAGAAAAGTAGTGCAAACAATGTAGGATCACAATAGGATGCAATGGGCAAACATAGGTCTAGGGGCAACACAAACCATATACTCTAAAAGGGGAATGCGAATCACGAATGGACCCCAGACCTATGGGAGATTGTAGAGGGTCACTGAGACTGTGAGAAAACAGCAAGGGTGTCCAAAATACCCCACCCCAAGACCCTAGAAAAGTAGGAGTAAAGTTACCCTACTACCCCAGAAAGACACAATAGTCGTGATAGGGGATTCTGCAAGAACCACAAGCACCAGCAAAACACTGAAGACGAATTCCTGGACCTGAGGACCTGTAAAGGAAGGGGACCAAGTCCAAGAGTCATGATAATGTCCAGGGGGGGCAGGAGCCCAGGAAATCCCGGATGAAGGTGCAAAAAGGCTGCCTCCAGGTGGAAGAAGCCAAAGATTCTGCAACAACGAAAAGGGCTAGGAACTTCTCCTTTGGATGGAAGATGTCCCACGGCGTGCTGGATGTTGCAGAAGTGTTTCCAGGCAGAAATACTGCAAACAAGCCTTGCTAGCTGCAAGAGTCACAGTGAAGGTTTTTGGGTGCTGCTGGGGACCAGGAAGGACCAGGATGTCGCCCCTTGGAGGAGGAGACGGGGGGGGGGGGTCGCTCAGCAACTCAGAGAGCCCCTGCAGAAGCAGGCAGCACCCGCAGAAGTAACGGAACAGGCACTTAGAAGATCTATGAACTCAGAGTCACAAAAGGAGGGTCCCACGACGTCGGAGTCCAACTCAGCGTGTTGAGCACTGCAGGACAGAGTGCTGGGGACCCAGGCTAGGCTGTGCACAAAGGAATCCTTGGAGAAGTGCACAGAAGCCGGAGCAGTTGCAAATCACACATTACACAGGTTTGCTGTCTGGCGTGGGGAGGCAAGGACTTACCTCCACCAAATTTGGACAGAAGGGCCACCGGACTGTGGGAGACACTTGGACCCAGCTCCTCTGTTCCAGGGGCCATGCTCGTCAGGATGAGGGACCCAGAGAACTGGTGATGCAGAAGTTTGGTGCCTGCGTTGGAAGATTCCGTCGACCCACGGGAGATTTCTTCTTGGCTTCCAGTGCAGGGTGAAGGCACACAGCCCTCAGAGCATGCACCACCAGGAAACAGTCAAGAAAGCCGGCAGGATGAGGCGCTACAATGTTGCTGTTAGCCTTCTTGCTACTTTGTTGCAGTTTTGCAGGCGTCCTGGAGCAGTCAGCGGTCGATCCTCGGCAGAAATCAAAGAGGGAAGTGCAGAGGAACTCTGGTGAGCTCTTGCATTCGTTATCTGAGGAATAGCCAAGAGGAGAGACCCTAAATGGCCAGAAAAGGAGGTTTGGCTACCAAGAAAGGAGGTTTGGCTACCAAGAGAGGTAAGCACCTATCAGGAGGCGTCTCTGACGTCACTTGCTGGCACTGGCTACTCAGAGCAGTCCATTGTGCCTCAACACCTCTGAATCCAAGATGGCAGAGGTCTGGGACACACTGGAGGAGCTCTGGGCACCTCCCCTGGGAGGTGCAGGTAAGGGGAGTGGTCACTCCTCTTTCCTTTGTCCAGTTTTGCGCCAGAGCAGGGCTGGGGGATCCCCGAACTGGTGTAGACTGGCTTATGCAGAGATGGGCACCATCTGTGCCCATCAAAGCATTTCCAGAGGCTGGGGAGGCTACTCCTCCCCAGCCCTTCACACCTATTTCCAAAGGGAGAGGGTGTAACACCCTCTCTCAGAGGAAATCCTGTGTTCTGCCTTCCTGCGACTGGGCTGCCCAGACCCCAGGAGGGCAGAAACCTCTCTGAGGGGTTGGCAGCAGCAGCAGCTGCAGTGGAGACCCCGGAATGGCAGTTTGGCAGTACCCGGGTTCTGTGCTAGAGACCCGGGGGATCATGGAATTGTCCCCCCAAAACCAGAATGGTATTGGGGTGACAATTCCATGATCTTAGACATGTTACATGGCCATGTTCGGAGTTACCATTGTGATGCTACACATAGGTAGTGACCTATGTGCAGTGCACGCGTGTAATGGTGTCCCCGCTCTCACCAAGTTCGGGGAATTTGCCCTGAACAATGTGGGGGCACCTTGGCTAGTGCCAGGGTGCCCACACACTAAGTAACTTGGCACCTAACCTTCACCAAGTGAGGGTTAGACATATAGGTGGCTTATAGGTTACTTATGTGCAGTGAAAAATGGCTGTGAAATAACATGGACGTTATTGTACTCAGGCTGCAGTGGCAGTCCTGTGTAAGAATTGTCTGAGCTCCCTATGGGTGGCAAAAGAAATGCTGCAGCCCATAGGGATCTCCTGGGACCCCAATACCCTGGGTACCTAAGTACCATATACAAGGGAATTATATGGGTTTACCAGTGTACCAGTGAGAATTGGAAAAATTAGTCACTAGCCTGCAGTGACAATTTTAGAAAGCAGAGAGAGCATAAACACTGAGGTTCTGGTTAGCAGAGCATCAGTGATACAGTCAGGTACCACACAGGGAACACATATAGGGGGTTATTACAACTTTGGAGGAGGTGTTAATCCGTCCCAAAAGTGACGGTAAAGTGACGGATATACCACCAGCCATATTACGAGTTCCATAGGATATAATGGGCTCGTAATACGGCTGGTGGTATATCCGTCACTTTACCGTCACTTTTGGGACGGATTAACACCTCCTCCAAAGTTGTAATAACCCCCATAGTCCACAAACTTATGAGCACTGGGGTCCTGGCTAGCAGGATCCCAGTGACACATATCAAACACACTGACAACATAGGGTTTTCACTATGAGCACTGGGCCCTGGCTAGCAGGATACCAGTGAGACAGTAAAAACAACCTGACATATACTCACAAACAGACCAAAAGTGGGGGTAACAAGGCTAGAAAGAGGCTACCTTCCTACAGCCCCCATGGGTAGCAAAAGAAATTCTGCAGCCCATAGGGATCCCGTCGAACCCCAATGCCCTGGGTACCTAGGTACCATATACTAGTGACTTATAAGGGGTGACCAGTATACCAATTGTGGGTGAAATACTGGGTTACCAGTATGCAGTGACAACATTTAGAGGATAGAGAGCATAAACACTGGGGTCCTGGTTAGCAGGATCGCAGTGACACTGTCAAACACACTGACATAAGGCAGAAATTAGGGGTAACATGCCCAAAAGAGGGTACTCCCCCCCCCCCCCCCCCAAACGAGTGACAGTAAGACAAACCTTGCCCAGATGAGCCTTCATTGTCTAAGTGGAAATATCTGGAAAGTCCATCTGCATTGGAGTGGTTACTCCCAGGTCTATGTTCCACTGTAAAGTCCATCCCCTGTAGGGAAATGGTCCACCTCAGCAATTTAGGGTTTTCACCTTTCACTTGTTTTATCCATAAGAGAGATTTGTGTTCTATCTGAACTATGAAGTGAGTACCAAAGAGGTACGATCTCAACTTCTTCAGGGCCCAGACCACAGGAAAGGCCTCCCTCTCTATGGCTGACCAACGCTTTTCTCTAGGGGTCAACCTTCTATTAATAAAAGTAATAGGTTGATCCTGGCCCTCTGAATTAAGTTGTGATAGCACAACCCAAACTCCTACCTCTCAAGCATCTGTTCGGACAATACACTTCTTTGAGTAGTTTGGGCTTTGTAGGACAGGTGCAATACACAGAGCCTGCTTAAGCTCCTAAAAAGCATTCTGACAGCTAGCTGTCCACAATACCTTTTTAGGCATCTTCTTGGATGTGAGGTCATTAAGAGGGGCAACAATAGAGCTATAGTTCCTAATAAACCTCCTGTAATAACCTGTGAAACCAAGAAAGGCTCTGACCTAGGTCTGTGTTGTAGGGGGAGACCAGTCTAATATAGTCTGGATCTTCCCCTGTAGTGGTTCAATCTGTTCTCCACTTACTAGGTGTCCCAGATAAACCACCTTCCCCTGCCCTATCTGCCATTTTGAAGCCTTGATAGTGAGGCCTGCCTTTTGCAGGGCCTCCAAAACCTTCCAGAGGTGGACCATGTGGTCATCCCAGGTGGAGCTGAAGACAGCAATATCATCAAGATATGCTGCACTAAAAGCTTTCAGACATTGGAGGACTGTGTCACCAACCTCTGAAAAGTGGTAGGTGCATTATTGAAACCAAAGGGCATAACAGTAAACTGAAAATGCCCTCCAATGGTAGAGAAAGCTGTTTTAGGTCTAGCCTCTTCTGATAGCTTGATCTCCCAATACCCTGCAGTCAAGTCAAAAGTGCTTGGATACTTGGCTGATGCCAGTGTATCAATAAGCTCATCTACCCTGGGCATAGGGTGAGCATCAGTCTTAGTGACTGTGTTGAGCCCTCTGTAATCTACACAGAACATCATCTACTTTTTCCCATTTTGAGAATGAGGCTTGGGTACAAGCACCACTGGGTTGGCCCAGGGGCTATCTGAGTGCTCAATCACCCCTAAGTCCAACATCTTCTGAACCTCAGACTTAATGCTGTCCCTGATATGGTCAGGCTGTCTATAAATGTTACGTTTGACAGGTAAACTGTCTCCAGTATCTATGGTGTCCTCACACCAAGTGGTCTGACCAAGTGTGAGTGAGAAAAGTTCAGAGAATTGTCCTAGGAGGTTCCTACAGTCTTCCTTCTGCTCTTCAGAAAGATAGCCTGCAATAATAACTCCTTCCACTAAGCCCTCGGCTGCGGTGTTGGAGAAGAGATCAGGGAGAAGGTCACTCACATCTTCCTGTCCCCCATCAGTGGCCATGAGTAGGGTCTAAGTCAGCCCTATCATAGTAGGGTTTCAGGCAGTTCACATGAAATACTCTAAGAGGACTTCTGGGAGTGCCTAGGTCCACTAATTAAGTGACCTCACTCTTCTTTTCCACTATCAGGTTTGGGCCACTCCATTTGTCCTGGAGTGCCCTGGATGCCACAGGTTCCTGTACCCACACCTTCTGTCCTGGTTGGTACATTGTCAGGAGAGCCTTGTGGTCATGCCATTGGTTCTGTAACTCTTGGCTGGCCTGATGCATTTAGTGGCCTTTTTCATGTACTCAGCCATTCTAGATCTTAGGGCAAGTACATAATCCACTAAATCTTGTTTAGGGGCTTCAATGGTTGCTCCCACCCCTCTTTTACAAGAGCTAGTGGACCGTAAAAGGGTAACCAAAAAGGAGTTCAAATGGGCTGTAGCCCACTCCCTTTTGGGGTACCTCCCTGTAGGCAAAAAGGAGGCATGGTAACAGGACATCCCATCTCCTTCTGAGCTTTTCAGATAGTCCCATAATCATACCATTGAGAGTTTTATTAAATCTCTCAACCAACACATTTGCCTGGGGATGGTAAGGTGCGGTGAACTTGTAGGTTACCCTGCACTCTTTCCACATTGCTTTCAGGTATGCAGACATGAAGTTACTGCCTCTGTCGGACACCACCTCTTTTGGGAAACTCAACCTGGAAAATATTCCCAGAAGGGCCTTTGCCACTGCAGGAACTGTAGTGGTCCTCAGAGGTATTGCTTTTGGATATCTAGTGGCATGGTCCACCACCAGCAAGATAAACCTATTGGGAGAAGCAGTAGGAGGGTCAATGGGGTCAATTATGTCAACCCTTTCCCTGTCAAAGGACACCCAACCACTGGCAGTGGGATCAAGGGGGCCTTTGGGTGCTACCAGTCTTACCACTGGCTTGGCAAGTGACACAAGAGCGACAAAACTCTTTTGTGTCTTCTGACATGTGAAGCCAGTGAAAGTGAGGGACCAGTCTGTCCCAAGTCTTGCTCTGCCCCAGATGTCCAGCAAGGGGAATGTAATGTGCTAGTGTCAGAAGAAACTCCCTATACTGCAAGAGAATGACGAGTTTCCTGGTAGCACCAGGTTTTGGGTCCCTTGCCTCTGTATATGGGAGATTATTTTCCCAGTGCACTCTGTGAGAGTCATTGACATCCCCTGCTTCTTTTTTGACAGCTTGCTGTCTTAATCCCTCAAGTGTGGGACAGGTGTAATGGGCCATGCATAACTCCTCCCTGGCAGGCCCCCCTGCACCCAAAACCTCAGCTGTATCAGCCTGAAGTTCCTCTGGTGTGGGTTCTGCACAGGAAGTACTCCTCCTCAAAAGGGGAATTTTCAGTGGAGGAAGGGATAGTGGATATGTTTTTACCCTTCCTACCCCTAGTTTGTGGGAACACTTGGTACATTTTTCCAGCATCCAAGTTTCCCTGTCCCCTTTGCTTCTTGGCCGGAGCCTTTGTCAAAGCAAAGATATGCCCAGGGATACCCAGCATGGCTGCATGAGCCTCCAACTCCACCTCAGCCCAAGCTGAAGTCTACAGATCATTGCCTAGTAGACACTCTACAGGTAGGTCTGTGGATATCACAACTTTCTTTGGACCTGTAACCCCCACCCCAGTTGAGATTAACAACAGCCATAGGGTGGCTAACAGTGTTATTCTGGGCATCAGTCACTTGTGTCTGATGACCAAGTAGATGTTGCTCAGGGGCTACCAGTTTTTCCATCACCACTGTGACTCTGGCACCTGTGGCCCTGTAGACCTCAACCTGAACACCATTTATTAGGGGTTGTTGCTTGTACTTATCCATATTAAGGGGACAAGCAACAAGGGTGGTAAGGTCAATGCCACCACCAGAGACTAAAACAGCCTCAGTGGTTTCCCTAACAAAACCAACACCCACTACATTACCCAGAGTGAGCCCTGCTACACAGTTTGTGGGGAAGTGTAGGATGCTGGACTGGCTTGTAGTGAGTACCAAGGGGTACTTGCACCTTGCACCAGGCCCAGTTATCCCTTATTAGTGTATAGGGTGTCTAGCAGCATAGGCTGATAGATAATGGTAGTTTAGCAGAGCAGCTTAGGCTGAACTAGGAGACGAGTGAAGCTCCTACAGTACCACTTAGTGTCATATGCACAATATCATAAGAAAACACAATACACAGTTATACTAAAAATAAAGGTACTTTATTTTTATGACAATATGCCAAAGTATCTCAGAGTGTACCCTCAGTGAGAGGATAGGAAATATACACAAGATATATATACACAATACCAAAATATGCAGTAATAGTCTTAGAAAACAGTGCAAACAATGTATAGTTACAATAGGATGCAATGGAGACACATAGGGATAGGAGCAACACAAACCATATACTCCAAAAGTGGAATGCGAACCACGAATGGACCCCAAACCTATGTGACCTTGTAGAGGGTCACTGGGACTATTAGAAAATAGTGAGGGTTAGAAAAATAGCCCACCCCAAGACCCTCAAAAGTGAGTGCAAAGTGCACTAAAGTTCCCCAAAGGACAAAGAAGTCGTGATAGGGGAATACTGCAGGAAAGACACAAACCAGCAATGCAACAACGATGGATTTCCAGTTGAGGGTACCTGTGGAACAAGGGGACCAAGTCCAAAAGTCACAAGCAAGTCGGAGATGGGCAGATGCCCAGGAAATGCCAGCTGTGGGTGCAAAGAAGCTTCTACTGGACAGAAGAAGCTTAGGTTTCTGCAGGAACGACAAGGGCTAGAGACGTCCCCTTTGGAGGACGGATCCCTCACGCCGTGGAGAGTCGTGCAGAAGTGTTTTCCCGCCGAAAGACTGCCAACAAGCCTTGCTAG
Organism: Pleurodeles waltl; assembly: GCF_031143425.1. NCBI lineage: Eukaryota > Metazoa > Chordata > Amphibia > Caudata > Salamandridae > Pleurodeles > Pleurodeles waltl. The sequence continues at coordinate 476,484,971 of NC_090449.1, read as the reverse complement.
CTGCAAATCGTGCGGTAAGCGTTTTTGGATGCTGCTGTGGCCCAGGAGGGACCAGGATATCACAAATTGTGTCAGAAGAGAGAGGGGACGTCGAGCAAGACAAGGAGCCCTCTCAGTAGCAGGTAGCACCCAGAGAAGTGCCAGAAACAGGCACTACGAGGATGCGTGAAACGGTGCTCACCCGAAGTCGCACAAAGGAGTCCCACGTCGCCGGAGAACAACTTAGGAGGTCGTGCAATGCAGGTTAGAGTGCTGTGGACCCAGGCTGGACTGTGCACCAAGGATTTCCGCCGGAAGTGCACGGAGGCCGGAGTAGCTGCAAAAGTCGCAGTTTCCAACAATGCAGTCTGGCGTGGGGAGGCAAGGACTTACCTCCACCAAACTTGGACTGAAGAGTCACTGGACTGTGGGAGTCACTTGGACAGAGTTGCTGGATTCAAGGGACCTCGCTCGTCGTGCTGAGAGGAGACCCAAGGTACCGGTGATGCAGTTCTTTGGTGCCTGCGGTTGCAGGGGGAAGATTCCGTCGACCCACGGGAGATTTCTTCAGAGCTTCTAGTGCAGAGAGGAGGCAGACTACCCCCACAGCATGCACCACCAGGAAAACAGTCGAGAAGGCGGCAGGACCAGCGTTACAGAGTTGCAGTAGTTGTCTTTGCTACTATGTTGCAGTTTTGCAGGCTTCCAGCGCGGTCAGCAGTCGATTCCTTGGCAGAAGGTGAAGAGAGAGATGCAGAGGAACTCGGATGAGCTCTTGCATTCGTTATCTAAAGTTTCCCCAGAGACAGAGACCCTAAATAGCCAGAAAAGAGGGTTTGGCTACCTAGGAGAGAGGATAGGCTAGCAACACCTGAAGGAGCCTATCAGAAGGAGTCTCTGACGTCACCTGGTGGCACTGGCCACTCAGAGCAGTCCAGTGTGCCAGCAGCACCTCTGTTTCCAAGATGGCAGAGGTCTGGAGCACACTGTAGGAGCTCTGGACACCTCCCAGGGGAGGTGCAAGTCAGGGGAGTGGTCACTCCCCTTTCCTTTGTCCAGTTTCGCGCCAGAGCAGGGCTAAGGGGTCCCCTGAACCGGTGTAGACTGACTTATGCAGAATTGGGCACATCTGTTCCCAAGAAAGCATTTCCAGAGGCTGGGGGAGGCTACTCCTCCCCTGCCTTCACACCATTTTCCAAAGGGAGAGGGTGTAACACCCTCTCTCAGAGGAAGTCCTTTGTTCTGCCATCCTGGGCCAGGCCTGGCTGGACCCCAGGAAGGCAGATGCCTGTCTGAGGGGTTGACAGCAGCAGCAGCTGCAGTGAAACCCCGGGAAAGGCAGTTTGGCAGTACCAGGGTCTGTGCTACAGACCACTGGGATCATGGGATTGTGCCAACTCTGCCAGGATGGCATAGAGGGGGCAATTCCATGATCATAGACATGTTACATGGCCATATTCGGAGTTACCATTGTGAAGCTACATATAGGTAGTGACCTATATGTAGTGCACGCGTGTAATGGTGTCCCCGCACTCACAAAGTCCGGGGAATTGGCCCTGAACAATGTGGGGGCACCTTGGCTAGTGCCAGGGTGCCCTCACACTAAGTAACTTTGCACCTAACCTTTACCAGGTAAAGGTTAGACATATAGGTGACTTATAAGTTACTTAAGTGCAGTGTAAAATGGCTGTGAAATAACGTGGACGTTATTTCACTCAGGCTGCAGTGGCAGGCCTGTGTAAGAATTTTCAGAGCTCCCTATGGGTGGCAAAAGAAATGCTGCAGCCCATAGGGATCTCCTGGAACCCCAATACCGTGGGTACCTCAGTACCATATACTAGGGAATTATAAGGGAGTTCCAGTAAGCCAATGTAAATTGGTAAAATTGGTCACTAGCCTGTTAGTGACAATTTGAAAGAAATGAGAGAGCATAACCACTGAGGTTCTGATTAGCAGAGCCTCAGTGAGACAGTTAGTCACTACACAGGTAACACATTCAGGCACACTTATGAGCACTGGGGCCCTGGGTGACAGGGTCCCAGTGACACATACAACTAAAACAACATATATACAGTGAAAAATGGGGGTAACATGCCAGGCAAGATGGTACTTTCCTACACAACCCCCCCCAAACGAAGGACAATAAGACTAGCCATGACCTGATGAGTCTTCATTGTCTAAGTGGAAATATGTGGAGAGTCCATCTGCATTGGAGTGGCTACTCCTAGGTCTATGTTCCACTGTATAGTCCATTCCCTGTAGGGATATGGACCCCCTCAATAATTTAGGATTTTCACCTTTCATTTGTTTTAGCTAAAGTAGAGGTTTGTGGTCTGTCTGAACAATGAAGTGAGTGCCAAACAGGTATGGCCTCAACTTCTTCAGAGCCCAGACCACAGCAAAGGCCTCCCTCTCTATGGCAGACCAAAGCTTTTCTCTAGGGGTCAACCTCCTACTAATAAAAGCAACAGGTTGATCCTGGCCCTCAGAATTAAGTTGTGATATGACTGCCCCTACTTCTAATTCAGATGCATCAGTTTGGACATGGAATTTTTTAGAGTAACAAGGGCTTTTCAGGATAGGTGCAGAGCACATGGCCTGCTTCAGCTCCTCAAAAGCTTTCTGACAGTTTGCTGTCCATAATACCTTTTTAGGCATTTTCTTGGATGTGAGGTCATTAAGAGGGGCTGCAATGGAGCCATAGTTCTTAATGAACCTTCTGTAATACCCAGTGAGGCCTAGGAAGGCTCTCACCTGAGTCTGAGTGGTAGGGGGAACCCAATCAATAATTGTTTGGATTTTCCCCTGTAGTGGTGCAATCTGTTCCCCACCAACAAGGTGTCCCAGATAAACCACCTTACCCTGCCCTATCTGGCACTTTGAAGCCTTGATAGTGAGGCCTGCCTTTTGCAGGCCCTCCAAAACTTTCCATAGGTGGACCAGGTGATCATCCCAGCTGGAGCTAAAGATAGCTATATCGTCCAAATATGCTGCACTGAAAGCTTCCAGCCCTTGCAGGACTGTGTTCACCAACCTCTGAAAAGTGGCAGGTGCATTTTTCAATCCAAAAGGCATTACAGTGAACTGGTAATGTCCTCCAATGGTTGAAAATGCAGTTTTAGGTTTAGCATCTTCTGATAATTTGATCTGCCAATACCCTGCAGTCAAATCAAAAGTGCTTAGATACTTGGCAGATGCCAGTGTATCTATGAGCTCATCTGCCCTGGGTATAGGGTGAGCATCAGTTTTGGTTACCTGGTTGAGACCTCTGTAGTCTACACAAAACCGCATTTCCTTCTTTCCATCTTTGGGATGGGGTTTTGGTACAAGTACCACAGGAGAAGCCCATGGACTTTCAGAGTGCTCAACCACTCCCAGTTCTAGCATTTTCTGCACCTCTTGCTTTATGCAGTCCCTGACATGGTCAGGCTGCCTATAGATCTTACTTTTGACAGGTAAACTGTCTCCAGTATCTATAGTGTGCTCACACCAAGAAGTGGTACCTGGCACAGTAGAGAAGAGTTCAGAAAACTGACCCAGCAGATTTATGCAATGGTCTTTCTGCTCAGCAGTAAGACAATCAGCCAAAACTACACCTTCCACAAGAGCATCTTGTTCTGTGGAAGAGAAGAGATCAGGTAGAGGATCACTGTCTTCTTCCTGTCCCTCATCAGTTGCCATGAGCAGGATGAGATCAGCCCTGTCATAGTAGGGTTTCAGGCGGTTGACATGGAGCACCCTAAGGGGACTCCTGGCAGTGCCTAAGTCAAATAAATAGGTGACTTCACCCTTTTTTTCAACAATTGTGTGGGGTCCACTCAATTTATCTTGGAGTGCTCTTGGGGCCACAGGCTCCAAGACCCACACTTTCTGCCCTGGTTTGTACTGAACCAAAACAGCCTTCTGATCATGCAATTGCTTCTGGAGCTCTTGGCTGGCCTGAAGGTTTTTACTGGCCTTTTTAATATACTCAGCCATCCTTGATCTGAGGCCAAGTACATAATCCACAATATCTTGCTTTGGAGCTTTTAAAGGTTGTTCCCAACCCTCCTTGACAAGTGTTAGTGGACCCCTAACAGGGTGACCAAAGAGGAGTTCAAAGGGGCTGAAGCCCACTCCTTTCTGGGGTACCTCCCTGTAGGCAAAAAGGAGGCATGGTAACAGGATATCCCATCTCCTGCGGAGTTTTTCAGGGAGACCCATAATCATGCCTTTGAGAGTTTTGTTAAATCTCTCCACCAGTCCATTTGTTTGTGGATGATAGGGTGTAGTGAACTTGTAAGTCACACCACACTCCTTCCACATGGCCTTTAAGTATGCAGACATGAAATTGCTTCCCCTGTCTGATACTACTTCCTTTGGGAAGCCCACCCTGGAAAATATTCCTAGGAGGGCCTTTGCCACTGCAGGGGCTGTAGTTGTCCTTAAAGGAATTGCTTCAGGATATCTTGTGGCATGGTCCACTATCACCAAGATAAACCTATTGCCTGAAGCAGTAGGAGGGTCAAGGGGGCCAACTATGTCAACCCCTACCCTTTCAAAGGGAACCCCAACCACAGGCAGTGGAATAAGGGGTGCCTTTGGAGTGCCACCTGTCTTGCCACTGGCTTGACAGGTTTCACAGGACTTACAAAATTCCTTTGTGTCCTCAGACATCCTAGGCCAATGAAACAGGGGAACAAGCCTGTCCCAAGTTTTCATTTGCCCCAGATGTCCAGCTAGGGGAATGTCGTGGGCTAGAGTTAGGAGGAACTTTCTGTACTCCTGAGGAATCACTAACCTCCTGGCAGTTCCAGGTTTAGGATCCCTTGCTTCAGTGTACAAGAGGTTGTCCTCCCAGTAAACTCTGTGAGAGTCACTGACATCCCCATTAGCCTGTTTGACAGCTTGCTGTCTTAGACCCTCTAGTGTGGGACAGGTTTGCTGTGCCACACTCAGCTCCTCCCTGGCAGGCCCCCCTTCACCCAAATGCTCAGCAGTGTCTGCTTCCAGCTCCTCTGATGTAGGTTCTGCACAGGGTGGAAATTCTTCTTCCTCAGAAGTAGAATCCACTGTAGAGGGAGGGATAGTAGGAAGTGCTTTACTTCTACTAGCCCTAGCTTTAGGGAGCACTTGGTCCATTGTTCCAGGATCCAAGCTTCCCTGTCCTTTTTGCTTTTTGGCCTGAGCCCTTGTTAAAGCAAAAATATGCCCTGGGATGCCCAGCATTGCTGCATGGGCCTCCAACTCCACATCTGACCAAGCTGATGTCTCCAAATCATTTCCTTGTAGACAGTCTACAGGTAAATCTGTGGCTACCACAACTTTCTTTGGACCAGTAACCCCCCCCCCCAGTTGAGATTTACAACAGCCATGGGGTGGCTAAGTGTGTTGTTGTGAGCATCGGTTACTTGGTACTGGTGACCAAGTAGGTGTTGTTCAGGGTGGACCAGTTTCTCTATGACCATAGTCACACTGGCTCCAGTGTCCCTGTAGGCCTGAACCTCAATACCATTTATTAGGGGTAGCTGCTTGTACTTATCCATATTAAGGGGGCAAACAACTAAGGTGGCTAAATCAATAGCCCCCTCAGAGACTAATATAGCCTCTGTGGTCTCCCTAACAAGACCAACCCCAACTAAGTTACCAATAGTGAGCCCAGCTACTCCCTTGGATTGGCTATTAGTAGGTTTGCTCCCACCACCACTGCTATTAGTAGGGACACTAGGTGTAGCAGTAGGGGTTGTAGTGGTAGGAGGCTTGGTGCTTTTCTTTGGACAACTGGGATCTGTTGTCCAATGGCCTTTTATTTTACATAAATAGCACCATGGTTTCTTTTCCTTGTTTTGATTAGAAGAGGATTTGGGCCCACCACTCCCACCAGAGTGTTTTTGTGGGCCTGATGAAGACTCATTTTTAGATTTGTCCCCACCCTTGTCAGAAGACTTACCATCCTTCTTCTTGTTGCCATCTTTGTCACCCCATGTATGAACTTTTCTGTTCACCCTTGTTCTGACCCATTTGTCTGCCTTCTTTCCCAATTCTTGGGGAGAGGTCAGATCAGAGTCCACCAAGTACTGGTGCAACAAATCAGACACACAATTATTAAGAATATGCTCTCTCAGGATCAAGTTATACAGGCTGTCATAATCAGTAACTTTACTGCCATGTAACCACCCCTCCAAGGCCTTCACTGAATGGTCAATGAAATCAACCCAGTCTTGTGAAGACTCCTTTTTGGTCTCTCTGAACTTTATCCTGTATTGTTCAGTGGTTAAGCCATAACCATCCAGGAGTGCATTCTTAAGAACTTTGTAATCATTAGCTTCATTTTCTTTCACAGTAAGGAGCCTATCCCTACCTTTTCCACTAAATGATAGCCATAGGATAGCAGCCCACTGCCTTTGAGGGACATCCTGTACAGCACAGGCCCTCTCAAGTGCAGCAAACCACTTGTTAATGTCATCCCCCTCCTTATAAGGGGGAACTATCTTGTGCAGATTCCTGGAATCATGCTCTTTTGCAGGATGACTATGAGGAATACTGCTGCTGCCACCATGGGTTTCTAAACCCAGTTTCTGTCTCTCCTTCTCTACTTCTAAAATCTGTCTATCCAAATCCAGCTGTTGCTTCTTGAGCTTCAGTCTGGTTTGTTCCGCTCTCAATCTATTGAGCTCCCTTTCTAACAATCTGTCATCAGGGTGGGTGGGAGGGACATGTCTTGAAACAGAAGTATGATGAGAATGGACAGAAGGAGACCTGTCCCTTACAGAGGGCACTCTAACAGCTTGGCTAACAGAAACATCATTTCTACTGTGATGAGAATGAATGCTCTTGCTATGATGTGAGACAACACTATCTGTATGGTGTGACTCAACATCAGTACCAACAATGCTAGACTGTCTAGTAATGGGCAGGCTTGGAAGTTTCTTTCCTGAATCTTTTCCTGGGGGAGTCCCTGGATCAGATTGGGAACCATTAGCTACTTTTTCAACAGATGGGGCACTTTTAGCCTTATCTTGTTCTCTAAGCATGTTAAGTAACAATTCCAAGGAAGGATTCTTCCCTACACTCAAACCTCTTTCTACACAGAGACTCCTTGCTCCTTTCCAGCTAAGGTGGTCATATGCAAGTTTGGACAGATCAACATTTTGGCCTGTGCCAGACATTTTTAGAAAGAGTTAAAGTGATAGAAAAAAGGATAAAAAGTTTGTCAGAGCTTTTTAGAAAGACAGAGAAAAAAAACTTTTTAAACTTTTTAGAACTTTTTAGAAAGTTAGAAGTACTTTTCAGCACTTAGAAAAGAGGAAATGCAAAACTTTTTGGTTATGTGTATATACACTGAACTTGTTTTGTATATTTTTCTCTTATGAAAAGTACAATGACAAGCGTGGTAAGTAGTCTCAAAGCACTTATCCCACCGCTGCACAACCAATGTAGGAGGCTGGACTGGCTTGTAGTGAGTACCAAGGGGTACTTGCACCTTGCACCAGGCCCAGTTATCCCTTATTAGTGTATAGGGTGTCTAGCAGCATAGGCTGATAGATAATGGTAGCTTAGCAGAGCAGCTTAGGCTGAACTAGGAGGCGAGTGAAGCTCCTACAGTACCACTTAGTGTCATATGCACAATATCATAAGAAAACACAATACACAGTTATACTAAAAATAAAGGTACTTTATTTTTATGACAATATGCCAAAGTATCTCAGAGTGTACCCTCAGTGAGAGGATAGGAAATATACACAAGATATATATACACAATACCAAAATATGCAGTAATAGTCTTAGAAAACAGTGCAAACAATGTATAGTTACAATAGGATGCAATGGAGACACATAGGGATAGGGGCAACACAAACCATATACTCCAAAAGTGGAATGCGAACCTCGAATGGACCCCAAACCTATGTGACCTTGTAGAGGGTCGCTGGGACTATTAGAAAATAGTGAGGGTTAGAAAAATAGCCCACCCCAAGACCCTCAAAAGTGAGTGCAAAGTGCACTAAAGTTCCCCAAAGGACAAAGAAGTCGTGATAGGGGAATACTGCAGGAAAGATACAAACCAGCAATGCAACAACAATGGATTTCCAGTCGAGGGTACCTGTGGAACAAGGGGACCAAGTCCAAAAGTCACAAGCAAGTCGGAGATGGGCAGATGCCCAGGAAATGCCAGCTGTGGGTGCAAAGAAGCTTCTACTGGACAGAAGAAGCTTAGGTTTCTGCAGGAACGACAAAGGCTAGAGACTTCCCCTTTGGAGGACGGATCCCTCACGCCGTGGAGAGTCGTGCAGAAGTGTTTTCCCGTCCTGACCACCAGGATCCCAGTGGGACAGGCAAAAACATACTGACACACAGGTAAAAATGGGGGTAACATGCCAAGAAAGATGGTACTTCCTGTAGGAAAGTACCATCTTGCCTGGCATGTTACCCCCATTTTTCACTGTATATATGTTGTTTTAGTTGTATGTGTCACTGGGACCCTGTCACCCAGGGCCCCAGTGCTCATAAGTGTGCCTGAATGTGTTACCTGTGTAGTGACTAACTGTCTCACTGAGGCTCTGCTAATCAGAACCTCAGTGGTTATGCTCTCTCATTTCTTTCAAATTGTCACTAACAGGCTAATGACCAATTTTACCAATTTACATTGGCTTACTGGAACACCCTTATAATTCCCTAGTATATGGTACTGAGGTACCCAGGGTATTGGGGTTCCAGGAGATCCCTATGGGCTGCAGCATTTCTTTTGCCACCCATAGGGAGCTCTGACAATTCTTACACAGGCCTGCCACTGCAGCCTGAGTGAAATAACGTCCACGTTATTTCACAGCCATTTTATACTGCACTTAAGTAACTTAGAAGTCACCTATATGTCTAACCTTTACCTGGTAAAGGTTAGGTGCAAAGTTACTTAGTGTGAGGGCACCCTGGCACTAGCCAAGGTGCCCCCACATTGTTCAGGGCCAATTCCCCGGACTTTGTGAGTTCGGGGACACCATTACACGCGTGCACTACATATAGGTCACTACCTATATGTAGCTTCACAATGGTAACTCCGAATATGGCCATGTAACATGTCTATGATCATGGAATTGCCCCCTCTATGCCATCCTGGCATAGTTGGCACAATCCCATGATCCCAGTGGTCTGTAGCACAGACCCTGGTACTGCCAAACTGCCTTTCCCGGGGTTTCACTGCAGCTGCTGCTGCTGCCAACCCCTCAGACAGGCATCTGCCCTCCTGGGGTCCAGCCAGGCCTGGCCCAGGATGGCAGAACAAAGGACTTCCTCTGAGAGAGGGTGTTACACCCTCTCCCTTTGGAAAATGGTGTGAAGGCAGGGGAGGAGTAGCCTCCCCCAGCCTCTGAAAATGCTTTCTTGGGCACAGATGGTGCCCATCTCTGCATAAGCCAGTCTACACCGGTTCAGGGGACCCTGCTCTGGCGTGAAACTTGACAAAGGAAAGGGGAGTGACCACTCCCCTGACCTGCACCTCCCCTGGGAGGTGACCAGAGCTCCTCCAGTGTCCTCCAGACCTCTGCCATCTTGGAAACAGAGGTGCTGCTGGCACACTGGACTGCTCTGAGTGGCCAGGGCCAGCAGGTGACATCAGAGACTCCTTCTGATAGGCTCTTACCTGTGTTGGTAGCCTATCCTCCTTCCTAAGTAGCCAAACCTCCTTCTCTGGCTATTTAGGGTCTCTGCTTTGGGGAATTCTTTAGATAACGAATGCAAGAGCTCATCAGAGTTCCTCTGCATCTCGCTCTTCACCTTCTGCCAAGGAATCGACCGCTGACTGCTCTGGACGCCTGCAAAACCGCAACAAAGTAGCAAAGATGACTACTGCAACCTTGTATCGCTGATCCTGCGGCCTTCTCGACTGTTTTCCTGGTGGTGCATGCTGTGGGGGTAGTCTGCCTCCTCTCTGCACTAGAAGCTCCGAAGAAATCTCCCGTGGGTCGACGGAATCTTCCCCCTGCAACCGCATGCAACAAAAGACTGCATCACCGGTCCTCTGGGTCCCCTCTCAGCACGACGAGCGTGGTCCCTGGAACTCAGCAACTCTGTCCAAGTGACTCCCACAGTCCAGTGACTCTTCAGTCCAAGTTTGGTGGAGGTAAGTCCTTGCCTCCCCACGCAAGACTGCATTGCTGGGTACCGCGTGATTTGCAGATGCTCAGGCTCCTGTATACTCTTCCAGGATTTCCTTTGTGCACAGCCAAGCCTGGGTCCTCGACACTCTAACCTGCAGTGCATGACCTCCTGAGTTGTCCTCCGGCGTCGTGGGACCTTCTTTTGTGACTTCGGGTGAGCTCCGGTTCACTCTTCTTCGTAGTGCCTGTTCTGGTACTTCTGCGGGTGCTGCCTGCTTCTGAGTGGGCTCCTTGTCTTGCTGGGTGCCCCCTCTGTCTCCTCACGCAATTGGCGACATCCTGGTCCCTCCTGGGCCACAGCAGCATCCAAAAACCATAACCGCGACCTTTGCAGCTAGCAAGGCTTGTTTGCGGTCTTTCTGTGTGGGAACACCTCTGCAAGCTTCTTCACGACGTGGGACATCCATCCTCTAAAGGGGAAGTTTCTAGTCCTCTTCGTTCTTGCAGAATCCACAGCTTCTACCATCTGGTGGCAGCTTCTTTGCACCCTCAGCTGGCATTTCTTGGGCATCTGCCCACTCACGACTTGAGGGTGACTCTTGGACTTGGTCCCCTTGTTTCACAGGTACTCTCGTCTGGAAATCCATTGTTGTTGCATTGCTGGTGTTGGTCTTCCTTGCAGAATTCCCCTATCACAACTTCTGTGCTCTGTGGGGAACTTAGGTGCACTTTACACCTACTTTTCAGGGTCTTGGGGTGGGCTATTTTTCTAACCCTCACTGTTTTCTTACAGTCCCAGCGACCTTCTACAAGCTCACATAGGTTTGGGGTCCATACGTTATTCGCATTCCACTTTTGGAGTATATGGTTTGTGTTGCCCCTATACCTATGTGCTCTCATTGCAATCTATTGTGACTGTACATTGCTTGCATTGCTTTCTATTGCTATTACTGCATATTTTTGGTATTGTGTACATATATCTTGTGTATATTTGCTATCCTCATACTGATGGTACTCACTGAGATATTTTTGGCATATTGTCATAAAATAAAGTACCTTTATTTTAAGTATATCTGTGTATTGTGTTTTCTTATGATATTGTGCATATGACACCAGTGGTATAGTAGGAGCTTTGTATGTCTCCTAGTTCAGCCTAAGCTGCTCTGCTAAGCTACCTTTTCTATCTGCCTAAGCTGCTAGACACCTCTTCTACACTAATAAGGGATAACTGGACCTGGTACAAAGTGTAAGTACCCCTTGGTACCCACTACAAGCCAGGCCAGCCTCCTACAGTCTTTGCTTTTTTGTTGCAGTTGTAGAGTTCCCGGAGTCTCCAGATGCAGTTTATTTGGTAAGAAGGTGAAGTAAAGGTTGCAGAGGATTCCTGCTGAAGTCTTGCAATCCGAATCTGAGGAAACACCCAGAGGAGAGACCCTAAATAGCCCTGAAAGGGTGATTGGTCAGCTACACAGGTAAGCACCTTTCAGGGGAGGACTCTGACGTCACCTGCTAGCACTGGCCACTCAAATGCTCCGAGAGTTCCCTACCACCTTGGAATCCAAGATGGCAAAACCCAGGGACCCTCTGGAGGAGCTGTGAGCACCACCCCTGGGGTGGTGATGGACTGTGGAGTGGTCACTTCCCTCTCCTTTGTGCAGTTTCGCCCCAGAACAGGGACTGGGGGTCCCTGAACTGGTGTAGACTGGATTATGCAAGGAGGGCACCATCTGTGCCCTTCAAACCATTTCCAGATGCTCTGGGAAGCTACCCCTCCCATGCCAGTAACACCTATTTCTAAGGGGAGAGGGTGTAACATCCCTCTCCCAAAGGAAATCCTTTGTTCTGCCTTCCTGGGCTTGAGCTGATCAAGCAACAGGAGGGCAGAAGCCTGTCTGTGAGGTGGCAGCAGCTGGTGCTGCCTGGAAAACCTCAGAAGGCTGGAATGGCAGTACTGGGAGTCCTCTAAGGAGCCCCCAGAGTGCATGGAATCATCAACCAAAGCATCGAAAAGCCTTGGGATATGATTTCAACATGTTTGATACCAAACATGGCCACATTCGGAGTTACTATTGTGAAGCTGTACGTAGGTAGTGACCTATGTATAGTGCACATGCAAAATGGCGTCCCCGCACTCATGAAGTCCAGGAAAATGGTCCTGGATGACGTGGGGCTGCTCTGCTAGTGCAGGGGTGCCCTCACACACAGGTACTTTTGCACCCAGCCTTCAGGGTTGGAAGGCCTGACATATGGGTGACTTATAAGTGACCTGGTGCAGTGTAGATGGGAGTGAAAGGGTGCATGCACCATTTCACTCAGGCTGCAATAGCAGTCCTGTAGAAGCCTTTGCATGGGCTCCCTATGGGTGGCAAAAGAAATGCTGCAGCCCATAGGGATCCCTTGGAGCCCCAATGCCCTTGGTAACTAGGTACCATATACTAGGGACTTATAGGGGGTGCCCAGTATGCCAATTGTGGGTGAAATACTGGATTACCAGTATGCAGTGACAAAATTTAGAGGAGAGAGAGCATAAGCACTGGGGTCCTGGTTAGCAGGATCCCAGTGACGCAGTAAAACACACTGACATCAGGCAGAAATTGGTGGTAACATGCCAAAACGAGGGTACTTTCCTACACGATAACCCCATTAAAACAAAACAGCAGAATGTAATGCATTGTAATCATATACTTAGCCACTAGAAGGCATTTTTAGAGCTATCAGGCCTACTGCAGTGATATTACAAACAAAGCCTTTAAAATAAAACTTCTCCCACCTGTAAAACAAACATTTTAGCCATGAGAAAGCTTAAAAGACACTGACTGGTGGGAGGGGTTATTATTTTGGTCCCCACTAACCTAGGATGGGGACCCAGGGATGATGTAGACAGAAAGGCCATTTTGAAGGTAGTCCCATTGTCCTAGGACCACCACAGGCTGAGTTATGAGCAAAAACGTTTTGTAAAAGTAATGCCCTGCAAAGCATTATGGGGCGAGTTTTCGTGCCACAAATATTTTAATATGTTGATATCACTGTAATGTTTAGAACAGCCCTTAGAGGACAGCACAATGAAAATAGCATTTGTAAGAAACACAGTCAGATAATTATATAGGTATCCCCGAGAGGGCATAACCATACAAAAAGAATTTGGCAGTAAATATGCAGTATAACCATATATTTAGCCCCCTGAGAGCATTGTACATTACATATATTCAGGGATAGCAAGCCTATAACAATGATATTACAAGCAAGGCCCTTAAATCCCAAGCTATTCCCGGTTGTAAGAGAAAAGTTCCAGCCATGAGAGAGATTAAGCAGACACTGAATGGTGGTAGGGGTTATTATTTTGGGGTCCCTACTAACCTAATGTGGGCACCCAAGGATGATGTAGACAGAAAGAGCATGTTGTCGTGAACATTTTGGTTTTGGCCCATTGTCCTAGGACCACCACAGGTTGAGTTATGAGCAAAAATGTTTAGTACACATAATGCCCTGCAAATATTTAAGGGTCGAGTTTTACCGAGTGCAGTACATTTTGTAGTATCTGCTTTCACTTTGTGGATTTCTGTTTTACGTAAAACATTTACACAAGAAATGGCTCTGATTATGTAACTGTGAACAATGTAACTAGCACTCCAATACCGCCAATACCGCCAATCAAATTGTTGTGCCTGTTTGCGCAGTGAGTGGCATGGTCGCCATGCAGTACGAAGGGGAGAGACAAAAAAAAATAGTTCACCCACCCTGAAGTATATTGACAGTCGTGCAATAATCCATGTACCAGGGGCAGTCTGCAAGGCGTGACAAAAAGAGCCTCAAGGTGGAACAAACGTAAAGCATTTACAAATGAAATCAAGTGATTTTTGAAAGGCAAGCCCATGAAAATGATGGGCGTGACATAGGTGTGGATAAAAGCCCACAATACTTAAAACAGCTCAAAGCGCTTGCACACTTGACCTAAAAAGGAGTGTTGAATGGAAGGTATTGTGAGAGGAAAGAAGAGTGAAAGGGAAAGGTAGGAAGCGTAATAAGAAGGATGGATGGATGAGTGGGTAGATGAATGAGTGGGTGAAAGTATGAGTGAATAGATCGGTGAATGGAGATAGTTAAAAGGATGGCAGAGGTAAGGAAATCTGACAGTGTGGATAGATGGATGAGTAAATGGATTGGTGGAGTAAAGTACAGTGGAATAGAGTGGTGCAGAACGGAGTACCATAGAGTTGAATGATGCAAAGGGCAGTGGCACAGAGTAGAGTCGAGTGGCATAGAGTGCAGTGGTGTAGAGTGGTGCAGAGTAGAGGGGCATATAGTGGTGCAGAGTAGAGTATAGTGCCATAGAGTGCAGTGGCATAGAGTAGCGTATAGTGGAATGTTGCAGAGTGGAGTGTCAGAGTGCAATGGCGTAGATGGAGTAGAGTGGCATAGAGAGCAGTGGTGTAGAGTACAGTGATGCAGAGTAGAGTGCTGTGGCATAGAGTGCACTGACATAGAGTGCAGTTGTGTAGAATGCATTGTGCAATGGTTAAGAGTAGAGTGACATAGAGTGCAGTGGCATAGAGTGGAGTGGTGCGGGGTAGAGTGCAGTTGCGTAGAGTGGCATAGAGTGTAATGGCATAGAGTAAAGTGGTGTAGAGTGCAGTGTCATCGAGTGCAGTGGTGCAGAGTAGATTAGAGTGGCATACAGTGGATTGGCAAGTGTAGGAGGTTTGAGTGCTACAGGGTAAAGTGCATTGACGAATAGTGTATTGGCACTAAGTGCAGTGGCATAAAGTGCAGTGTTGCAGAGTGGAGTTGAGTACAGTGACATAGAGTGTAGTTGTGCAGAGTAGATTGGTGTGGCCTAGACTGAAGTGGTGTAGAGTACAGTTGCGTTGAGTGCAGTGGTGAAGAGTAGAGTGGCAATGAGTGCATGGGCATAGAGTAGAGTGGTACAAGGTATAGTAGTGAGGGGAGGGTTGTAGGAGGCTGGACTGGCTTGTAGTGAGTACCAAGGGGTACTTGCACCTTGCACCAGGCCCAGTTATCCCTTATTAGTGTATAGGGTGTCTAGCAGCTTAGGCTGATAGATAATGGTAGCTTAGCAGAGCAGCTTAGGCTGAACTAGGAGACGTGTGAAGCTACTACAGTACCACTTAGTGTCATATGCACAATATCATAAGAAAACACAATACACAGTTATACTAAAAATAAAGGTACTTTATTTTTATGACAATATGCCAAAGTATCTTAGAGTGTACCCTCAGTGAGAGGATAGGAAATATACACAAGATATATATACACAATAGCAAAAATATGCAGTATAGTCTTAGAAAACAGTGCAAACAATGTATAGTTACAATAGGATGCAATGGGGAAACATAGGGATAGGGGCAACACAAACCATATACTCCAAAAGTGGAATGCGAACCACGAATGGACCCCAAACCTATGTGACCTTGTAGAGGGTCGCTGGGACTATTAGAAAATAGTGAGAGTTAGAAAAATAACCCTCCCCAAGACCCTGAAAAGTGAGTGCAAAGTGCACTAAAGTTCCCCTAAGGACAAAGAAGTCGTGTTAGAGGAATAATGCAGGAAAGACACAAACCAGCAATGCAACAACTGTGGATTTCCAATCTAGGATACCTGTGGCACAAGGGGACCAAGTCCAAAAGTCACAAGCAAGTCGGAGATGGGCATATGCCCAGGAAATGCCAGCTGCGGGTGCAAAGAAGCTTCTACTGGACAGAAGAAGCGGAGGTTTCTGCAGGAACAAAAAGGGCTAGAGACTTCCCCTTTGGTGGACGGATCCCTCTCGCCGTGGAGAGTCGTGCAGAAGTGTTTTCCCGCCAAAAGAACGCCAACAAGCCTTGCTAGCTGCAAATCGTGCAGTTAGCATTTTTGGACGCTGCGGTGGCCCTGGAGGGACCAGGAGGTCGCAAATTAGACCAGAAGAGAGAGGGGATGTCGAGCAAGACAAGGAGCCCTCTCAGCAGCAGGTAGCACCCAGAGAAGTGCCAGAAACAGGCACTACGAGGATGCGTGAAATGGTGCTCACCCGAAGTCGCACAAAGGAGTCCCACGTCGCCGGAGACCAACTTAGAAAGTCGTGCAATGCAGGTTAGAGTGCTGTGGACCCAGGCTTGGCTGTGCACGAAGGATTTCTGCCGGAAGTGCACAGGGGCCGGAGTAGCTGCAAAAGTCGCGGTTCCCAGCAATGCAGCCCAGCGAGGTGAGGCAAGGACTTACCTCCACCAAACTTGGACTGAAGAGTCACTGGACTGTGGGGGTCACTTGGACAGAGTTGCTGCATTCGAGGGACCTCGCTCGTCGTGCTGAGAGGAGACCCAAGGGACCGGTAATGCAGCTTTTTGGTGCCTGCGGTTGCAGGGGGAAGATTCCGTCGACCCACGGGAGATTTCTTCGGAGCTTCTGGTGCAGAGAGGAGGCAGACTACCCCCACAGCATGCACAAGCAGGAAAACAGTCGAGAAGGCGGCAGGATCAGCGTTACAGAGTTGCAGTAGTCGTCTTTGCTACTATGTTGCAGGTTTGCAGGCTTCCAGTGCGGTCAGCAGTCGATTCCTTGGCAGAAGGTGAAGAGAGAGATGCAGAGGAACTCGGATGAGCTCTTGCATTCGTTATCTAAAGTTTCCCCAGAGACAGAGACCCTAAATAGCCAGAAAAGAGGGTTTGGCTACTTAGGAGAGAGGATAGGCTACTAACACCTGAAGGAGCCTATCAGCATGAGTCTCTGACGTCACCTGGTGGCACTGGCCACTCAGAGCAGTCCAGTGTGCCAGCAGCACCTCTGTTTCCAAGATGGCAGAGGTCTGGAGCACACTGGAGGAGCTCTGGACACCTCCCAGGGGAGGTGCAGGTCAGGGGAGTGGTCACTCCCCTTTCCTTTGTCCAGTTTCGTGCCAGAGCAGGGCTAAGGGGTCCCCTGAACCGGTGTAGACTGGCTTATGCAGAATTGGGCACCTCTGTGCCCAACAAAGCATTTCCAGAGGCTGGGGGAGGCTACTCCTCCCCTGCCTTCACACCATTTTCCAAAGGGAGAGGGTGTAACACCCTCTCTCAGAGGAAGTCCTTTGTTCTGCCATCCTGGGCCAGGCCTGGCTGGACCCCAGGAGGGCAGATGCCTGTCTGAGGGGTTGGCAGCAGCTGCAGTGAAACCCCAGGAAGGGCAGTTTGGCAGTACCAGGGTCTGTGCTACAGACCACTGGGATCATGGGATTGTGCCAACTATGCCAGGATGGCATAGAGGGGGCAATTCCATGATCATAGACATGTTACATGGCCATATTCGGAGTTACCATTGTGAAGTTACACATAGGTAGTGACCTATATGTAGTGCACGCGTGTAATGGTGTCCCCGCACTCACAAAGTTCAGGGAATTGGCTCTGAACAATGTGGGGGCACCTTGGCTAGTGCCAGGGTGCCCTCATACTAAGTAACTTTGCACCTAACCTTTACCAGGTAAAGGTTAGACATATAGGTGACTTATAAGTTACTTAAGTGCAGTGTAAAATGGCTGTGAAATAACGTGGACGTTATTTCACTCAGGCTGCAGTGGCAGGCCTGTGTAAGAATTGTCAGAGCTCCCTATGGGTGGCAAAAGAAATGCTGCAGCCCATAGGGATCTCCTGGAACCCCAAAACCCTGGGTACCTCAGTACCATATACTAGGGAATTATAAGGGTGTTCCAGTAAGCCAATGTAAATTGGTAAAAATGGTCACTAGCCTGTTAGTGACAATTTGGAAAGAAATGAGAGAGCATAACCACTGAGGTTCTGATTAGCAGAGCCTCAGTGAGACAGTTAGTCACTACACAGGTAACACATTCAGTCACACTTATGAGCACTGGGGCCCTGGGTTACCAGGGTCCCAGTGACACATACAACTAAAACAACATATATACAGTGAAAAATGGGGGTAACATGCCAGGCAAGATGGTACTTTCCTACAAGGGTAAAGTGGCATAGCATGCAGTGGCATAGAGGGGACTGGTGCAGAGTGCAGTGGCATGGAGTGGTGTGAAGTGGAGTGGTGTAGAGTGGAGTATGCATGGTATAGTTGCACACTGCCAAAGCAGACAACACACTTTCAATTGAACTCACAATACATTTGCACAGAAATACAGTTTCACTAATAAAACTACACATTGCACAAATTAAATTGTGTGAAAATTGCATCATCTAGTGTAATGATTTGTTTTGATCGTATTAAAGTATTTGTTTCCAAAACACTTCAGAAATAACAAAAAATGTGCTTCATTTGTGTTCCTAATTCTGATATATTCTGAAATCCTTACACTGTTCATTTAAATGTCATGTGCTAGAAAAACCTCTTTCCTATCCCCAGTATCCAGAAAGATTGGCACATAAATCCTCTCCGTTGAAGTCAGAGAAAGAAAAGTAAACAAGCTCCCTCAGAAGACAGCGCCTGACATTTGACCTAGGTCCTTAAATGCACAGCAAATGTAACAAGATAAGAAAAAGCTTTAAAGGTCTGTTTACAGAAAGGGAGTTTGTAGAAGACCACACTTTAGGCAATTGGAAGGACAAATTGAACCTAGAAGCCCTAAAGCAAATAAAGCCAGCAAATAGAAAGCCAGAAAATGTGAGTTACAAACCACAAAGCCGATGGTAATCAATGGCAGAATGCATTCCTAAGTCAACTTTCTGAAAGTCCCCAAGATGTCTTTAGCAAACCAGACAGCTGCACTGTCTGGTATGCCGCAATCTAAAAAGTGGGGTTATTTTGTTTTTTGGCTTCTCCCTCGATCTTGGGCCTTCTTAATCCCACCCTTAGGGTCAAAACTACAAAATCTTGCACGGCCCCTGCCCCACCTAGTGACACCATGATTGTGCCGTATTTACAATACGGTGCACCATGGCGCTCGTTTCCACAATAGCGTCAGAATTTATGACGCTACTGTGGTGCTTTGCTGGATTAGCGCCATAGGTTATGGCACTAGTGCAGTAAAGCACTAGAGAGGCCCAAGGGTTACTATGCCCCAATCAGGTGTTAAAAACTTGTAGATTTCACTGTGCCATTTTTTTGGAGCCTTACTGCCTCGGAACACCCCCTCGCATAAATCATACCTGGCGCAGGAATCACATGGCGCACAGCGTTACAAAGTGTCTCAATGCTAGCATTGCACCACTTTGTAAATATGATGTGGGGAAATGGCCTCCTTAAAGCCACATTAGGATAAAAAAATTAAGCTAGTGTGGAGCAAGGGCCTTGTAAATCTGGCCCCCAGTTTTTACTTTGATAGGACATAAATCATCAATCCCCACAGTAAATCATTTATGATTTGCTCAGTATGTATCCCGATCTATTTTTCCCTGTTTCAACCATCATACAAGAAACAGTCTATGAAAAAATGCACGCTAATTGTTACTTGTTTTGTGCACTGTGATTGTGTTTATTCCCATGCATCCTTAAAAGGTGTTCTATTTTTCCTGCTTATTTTCCACTACAATAAGGCGCTTAACAACCACTGCTACTGAAAGCTCAGGCAAAAGAAACTTCTGAATAAAAAAAACCGAAACAAATACATATGTACATAACTTAATAGAGCCGCACATTAATTGATGTATGCATCCATAGGTATGTAAATAAATACACAATTTGGAAGAGTGCACCCGCATAGCAGAAAAGCACAGCGTTCGTATCCTCCAGTGCCTGCCTCAAGGCCAGGCTAGTTTTCAGAAGGATGATCGGTGAAACTGCTGCCTCCTGCCCCAGACTTTGATGAATGGTGGTATGGGTTGTGGTTGGCACTGATGGAGAACAGCAGCATTGTTCTACTTCTTGAGGGTGTAAGAGGCAGGGGCACCCCACCCATTTTCAAAGCTCCTTTTCCTTCCTGTAGGCTGGGGAGGGAAACGTGAACTAAACAATTGACTGTGAGTGGAAATGGTGCGTCGTTGATTTATTCACTTCCAGCCTGGCCAGGCTGCGGCTTTAGTGGACGTGCTGCGCATCAAATACGAAATTCTGCAAGGCCACACTGCCCTCACGGCAAGACGTCGTACAAGCTTACCCTACCTTCACTGCAAGACTCTAAACACTGTCTACACTTTAGGAGTGAGTGCAAATTAAACTACCACTGCGCCCGCTGCAAGACTCTGCACAAGCTCACGCTACCGTCAGTACAAGGCTCAGTAAAGTTTTACATCACCTCACTGCATGATTGTACACACACACGCTACCCTCAGTAGAAGACTCAGTACAGTGTTACATCACCTCACTGCATGATTGTACACACACACGCTACCCTCAGTAGAAGACTCAGTACAGTGTTACATCACCTCACTGCTAGACTGTATACACGCACGCTGACTGCAAATATTTACATTACCATCACTGCAAGACTGTGCAGATTCACACTGTTTCACTGCAAGACTTTTACGGCTGTCTACACTACCTGGCTCAGAGCAAACTAAATCACAACTGCACCCGCTGCAAGACTCTGCACAAGCTCACACTACCCTCAATACATGACTCTGTACAGTTTTACTTTGCCTCACTGCAAGACTGCACACACTCTCGCTGCCCTCACTTCAAGACTGAACAACTTTACGTTATCACTGCTATGTACAGGTTTGCACTGTCTCACTGCAAGACTCTAAACACTGTCTACACTGCAAGGCTCAGTGCAAACTAAACTACAACTGCGCCCGCGGCAAGCCTCTGCATATGCTCGCACTGCTCTTATTGGAAGACTGTACAGATTTACACTTCCTCAATGCAAGCCTCAGTGTAGTTTTACATCGCCTCACTGTAAGACTCCGAGCACGCTCCCACTACAAGACCCTGCACAGTTTTACACTAGCTCACTACAAGATCCCGATCACACTCACACCGCCCACACTAAAAAGATGCACACGTTTACAATGTCCTCACTGCAAAACGTAGGCAGGTTTATACTGTCAACAGTACACGATTCTGCACAAGATCACACTGCCCTCATTGCAAGACTCTACACAAGGTCACACTGTGCTCACTACAAGACTATACAAAAGCTCACACCGTGCCCACCACAAGACTCTGGACAAGCTCAGACCGCCCCATTCCAAGACTCTACACAATCTCAAACTGCCCACATTACCAGACTCTATACAAGCGCACACTGTCCTCACTAAAAGGCTGAACACATTTACACCGTACTCACTGCAAGAGTCTCCACATGTTTATACTACCAACACTACAAGATTCTGCACAAGCTCGCAATGCCCTCATCGAAAGACTCTACACAATCTCAAACTGCCCACATTTACAGACTCTACACAAGCGCACACTGTCCTCACTAAAAGGCTGAACACATTTACACCGTACTCACTGCAAGAGTCTGCACATGTTTATACTACCAACACTACACGATTCTGCACAAGGTCACACTGCCCTCATCGCAAGATTCTGCACTAGCTCACACTGCCCTATTTACAAGACTCTGCACAAGGTCACACTGCACTCATTACAAGTCATCAAAAGCGCACCCTGCAATCATTACAAGACTCTGCACAAGCTCACACTGCCATCATTACAAGATTCTAGACAAGGTCACACTGAGCTCATTACAAGACTCTGCAAAAGCTCACAGCGCGCTCACTACAAGACTCTACACAAGCTCAAACTGCCCACATTACCAGACACTGCAAAAGTGCACACTACCCTCACTGCAAGAATATGCACTTATTTATACTACCAACACCACAAGATTCTGCACAAGCTCACAATGCCCTCATTGCAAGTGTCAGCACAACGTCACAGTGCGCTCACTACAAGACTCGGCACAACCTCCCTTTCCCTCTTTACAAAAAGCTACACAAACTTGTAGAAAAGTACCATCTTGCCTGGCATGTTATCCCCATTTCTACTGTATGTATGTTGGTTTTTGCCTATGTGTCACTGGGATCCTGCTAGTCAGGACCCCAGTGCTCATAAAGTATGTCCTGTATGTGTTCCCTGTGTGGTGCCTAACTGTATCACTGAGGCTCTGCTAACCAGAACCTCAGTGGTTATGCTCTCTCTGCTTTTAAAATTGTCACTGCAGGCTAGTGACTAATTTTACCAATTCTCATTGGCACACTGGAACGCCCTTATAATTCTCTAGTATATGGTACCTAGGTACCCAGGGCATTGGGGTTCCAGGAGATCCCTATGGGCTGCAGCATTTCTTTTGCCACCCATAGGGAGCTCAGACAATTCTTACACAGGACTGCCACTGCAGCCTGAGTGAAATAACGTTCACGTTATTTCACAGCCATTTTACACTGCACTTAAGTAACTTAGAAGTCACCTACATGTCTAACCCTCACTTGGTGAAGATTAGGTGCAAAGTTACTTAGTTTGTGGGAACCCTGGCACTAGCCAAGGTGCCCCCACATTGTTCAAGGCAAATTCCCCAGACTTTGTGAGTGCGGGGACACCATTACACGCGTGCACTATATATAGGTCACTACCTATATGTAGCGTCACAATGGTAACTCCGAACATGGCCATGTAACATGTCTAGGATCATGGAATTATGGGGACTATTCCATGCTTCCCCGGGTCTCCAGCATAGAGCCTGGGTACTGCCAAACTAACTTTCCAGGGTCTCCACTGCAGCTACCGCTGCTGCCAACCCCTCAGACAGGTTTCTGCCCCCCTGGGGCCTGGGCAGCCTGGTCCCAGGAAGGCAGAACAAAGGATTTCCTCTGAGAGAGGGTGTTACACCCTCTCCTTTTGGAAATAGGTGTGAAGGGCCTGGGAGGTGTATCCTCTCCTGGCCTCTGGAAAAGCTTTGAAGGGCACATATGGTGCCCTCCTGGCATAAGCCAGTCTACACTGGTTCAGGGATCCCCCCAGTCCTGCACTGGCGCAAAACTGGAGAAAGGAAAGGGGAGTGATCACTCCCCTGACCAGCAACCCCCAGGGGAGGTGCCCAGATCTCCTCCAGTGGGTCCCAGACGTCTGCCATTTTGGAGGCAGAGGTGTGAGGGCACAATGGACAGCTTTGAGTGGCCAGTGCCAGCAGGTGATGTCAGAGACCCCTCCTGATAGGCGCGTACCTTCCTCAGTAGCCAATCCTCCTCTGTGGGCTATTTAGGGTCTCTCCTGTGGGTATCTCACCAGATAACAAATGCAAGAGCTCACCAGAGTTCTTCTGCACTTCCCTCTTTGACTTCTGCCAAGGATCGACCGCTGACTGCTCCAGGACACCTGCATACTACCAGCAACATTGCAGCGCCTCATCCTGTCGGCTTTCTTGACTGTTTCCTGGTGGTGCATGCTCTGAGGGCTGTCTGCCTTCACCCTGCAGTGGAAGCCAAGAAGAAATCTCCCATGGGTCAACAGAATCTTCCCCCTGCCAACGCAGGCACCAAACTTCTGCATCACAGGTCCTCTGGGTCTCCTTTCATCCTGACGAGCGTGGTCCCAGGAACACAGGTGCTGGGTCCAAGTGCCTCCGACAGTCCAGTGGCCCTTCTGTCCGAATTTGGTGGGGGTAAGTCCTTGCCTCCCCACGCCAGACAGTAATCCTGTGTACTGCGTGAACTGCAGCTGCTCGGGCTTCGGTGCACTTTTGCAAGACTTATGTTGTGCACAGCCTAGCCCAGGTCCCCAGCACTCCGTGCTGCATTGCCCAACTCGCTGAGTTGGACTCTGACATCGTGGGATCGTCATTTGTGACTCTGAGTTGACCGTTGTCCTCAGATCTTCTAAGTGCCTGTTCAGGTGCTTCTGCAGGTGCTGCCTGCTTCTGCAAGAACTCTCTGTATTGCTGAGCGCCTCCTCTGTCTCCTCTTCCAAGGGGCAACCTCCTGGTCCTTCCTGGGCCCTGGCAGCACCCAAAACCCTCAACCGCAACTCTTGCAGCTAGCAAGGCTTGTTTGCAGTCTTTCTGTGTGAAAACAACTTTGCATCCTCCAGCATGCCAAGGGACATCTTCTGACCAAAGAAGAAGTTCCTGGCACCTTCTGTTGTTGCAGAATCTTCGGCTTCTTCCACCCAGAGGCAGCCCTTTTGCACCTTCATCCGGGGTTTAGTGGGCTCCTCCCCCCCGGACACTTGTGTGACTGTTGGACTTGGTCCCCTTCCTTTACAGGTCCTCAGGTCCAGGGGTCCGTCTTCAGTGTTTTGCAATCAGTTGTAGTCCTTGCAGAATCTCCTATCTTGACTTTACTGTCTTTCTGGGGTAGTAGGGTAACTTTACTCCTACTTTTCAGGGTCTTGGGGTGGGGTATCTTGGGCACCCTTAGTGTTTTCTTACACTCCCAGCGACCCTCTACACACTACACTAGGCCTGGGGTCCATTTGTGGTTCGCATTCCACTTTTGGAGTATATGGTTTGTGTTGCCCCTAGGCCTATTTCTCCCTATTGCATTCTATTGGGTTTTACGTTGTTTGCACTACTTTTCTAACTATTACTTACCTGATTTTGGTTTGTGTGTATATATTTTGTGTATATTACTTACCTCCTAAGGGAGTATATCCTCTGAGATACTTTTGGCATATTGGCACTAAAATAAAGTACCTTTATTTTTAGTAATTCTGAGTATTGTGTTTTCTTATGATATAGTGCTATATGATGTAAGTGGTGTAGTAGGAGCTTTGCATGTCTCCTAGTTCAGCCTAAGCTGCTCTGCTATAGCTACCTCTATCAGCCTAAGCTGCTAGAACACCACTACATTCACTAACAAGGGATAACTGGACCTGGCACAAGGTGTAAGTACCACAAGGTACCCACTATAAGCCAGGCCAGCCTCCTACAAAACTCACACTGCCTTCATTACAAGACTACACAGGGTCACACTGTTCTCTTTACAAGACTCTGCACAAAGTCACACTGCCTTCATTACAAGACTTCATACAAGCTCACGCTGTTCTAATTACAAGACTCTAGACAAGGTCACACTGCCCCATTACAAGATTCTGCACAAGCTCACATTGTCATCAATACAAGACTCTGCTCAAGGTCACACTACCCTCATTACAAGACTTCGTACAAGCTCACGCTCTTCTCATTACAAGACTCTAGACAAGGTCACACTGCTCCCATTACAAGATTCTGGACAAGCTCACACTGAGCTCACTACAAGACTCTGCAAAAGCTCACAGCGCGCTCACTACAAGACTCTACACAAGCTCAAATTCCCCACATTACCAGACTCTGAACAAGTGCACACTACCCTCACTGCAAGAATCTACACTTGTTTATACTACCAACACTACAAGATTCTGCACAAGCTCACAATGCCCTCATCGCAAGACTACACAAGATCACACTGCCCTCATTACAAGAGTCTGTACAAGCTCACACTTCAATCATTACAAGACCCTGCAAAAGCTCGCACTGCCCTTACTGAAAGACTCTACAGAAGCTCACACTGTCCTCGTTAAAAGACTCTGTACAAGCTCACCCTGCTCTCATTACACAACTCTGTAAAAGCTTGCACTGCTCTCATTACACGATTCTGCACAAGGTCACACTGCCATCATTACAAGACTCTGCACAAGGTCACACTGCCATAATTGCATGGCTCTGTACAAACTCACACTGCCCTCATTACTGGGATCTGCACAAGGTCACACTGCCATCATTGCATAGCTCTGTACAAGCTCACACTACCTTCATTACAAGACTCTGTACAAGCTCGTACAGCTCTCATTACAAGACTATGTACAAGCTTGCACTTTTCTCACTACAAGAGTCTCCACAAGGTCAAACTGCCCTCATTACAAAACTCTGTACAAGCTCACACTGCCCTCATTACAAGATTCTAGACAATCTCACACTGCCTTATTACAGGACTGTAGACAAGGCCACACTGCCATCATTACAAGGCTCTGCACAAGGCCACATTGCCATAATTGCATAGGTCTGTACAAGCTCACACTGCCCTCATTACATGGCTCTGCACAAGCTCACGTTGCCATCATTGCATGGCTCTGTACAATCTCACAATGCCCTCATTACAAGACTCTGTACAAGCTTGCACTGCTCTCACTACAAGACTCTGCACAAGTGTAGGAAAATACAATTTTTCTTGGCATGTTACCCCCATTTTTACCTGTATGTCAGTATGTTTTTGCCTGTCTCACTGGGATCCTAATGGTCAGGACTAACTGCTTAACTGTGTCACTGAGGCTCTGCTAACCAGAACCTCAGTGCTTCAGTTCTCTCTGCTTCCAAATTAGTCACTATAGTTTAGTGACTTCATTTACCAATTCCAATTGGCACACTGGATCCCCCCTTATAAGTCCCTACTATATGGTACGTAGGTACCCAGGGCATTGGGGTTCCAGGAGATCCTTATGGGCTGCAGCATTTCTTTTGCCACCCATATGGAGCTCAGACAAACCCTTTCATAAGACTGCCATTGCTGTCTGGATAAAATAGTGCACACACTATTTCAAAGCCAATTTCTCTGCACTTAAGTAACTTACAAGTCACCTATATGTCTAACTTTCATCTACTGAAGGCTAGGTGCAAAGTTACTAAGTGTGAGGGCACCCTTGCACTAGCAAAAATGCCCCCATGCTGTCCAGGGCCAAATCCCTGGACTTCGTGAGTGTGGGGACACCATTACACGCATGTACTACATATAGGTCAATACCTATATGTAGCTCCACAATGGTAACTCCAAATATGGCCATGTAAGGTGTCTTAGATCATATCATGGAATTGTCCCCCCATTCCAAATCTGGTATTGGGGGGCCAATCCCATGCATCCTGGGGGCTCCACCATGGACCCCCAGTACTGTCAAACCAGCTCTCTGAGGCTTGCACTGCAGCTATAGCTGCTGTCACCTCTCAGACAGGGTTCTGTCCTCCTGGGGTCTGAGCAACTCAGTCCCAGGAAGGCAGAACAAAGCATTTCCTTTGGGAGGAGGGTGTTACACCCTCTCCCTTTGGTAAGAGGTGTTACCGGCTGGAGAGGGGTAGCCTCTCAGAGCCTCTGGAAATGCTTTGAAGGGCACAGATGGTGCCCTCCTTGCATAAGACAATCTACACCGGTTCAGGGACCCCCAGTCCCTGCTCTGGCACGAAACTGGACAAAGGAAAGGGAAGTGACCACTCCCCTGTCCATCACTACCCCAGTGTGGTGCCCAGAGCTCCTCCCGTGTGTCCCAGACTTCAGCCATCTTGTTTTCCAAGGTGTGGGGACGCTGTGGATGCTGCTGAGTGGCCAGTACCAGCAGGTGATGTCAGAGACCCCTCCTAATAGGAGTATACATGGTTAATTAGCCAATCCCCCTCTCAGGGCTATTTAGGGTCTCTCCTGTGGGTTTCACTTCAGATTCTGGTTGCAAGTTTCCATCGGGAATCCTCTGCAACCGCTGCTTCATTCTCTGACCTCGGATCAACCGCAGACTGCTCCAGGAACCGCTGTAACAGCAACAAATTATCCAGAAGTGCTTCTTTGACTCTGCAACCTCAGCTCCAGCTAGTACCTGCAACAGTTTCCACAGTGTGCATACTCAGCGGATTCCCTGTCTTCACCCTGCAACCGAAGGCCCGAAGAAATCACCCATGGAGTGATGGAGTCACTTCCCTGCTCCAGCAGGCACCTTCTAAGACGCCGACCGGTTCTCTTGGACTCCTCTCCTGGCGACAAGCATGCTCCTTGAAACACAGGTGGTAGACCCCTTCGACACAGATTGTCCTAAGGTCCTGCTGCCCAAATTTGGTGGAGGTAAGAGCTTGCCTTCCCTGTTTGCGACAGTACCCCTGTGCACTACGTCATCTTCACCACCTCAGGCCTCTGTGCACTATTTGCAAGAATCCTTCATGCACAGCCTGGCCCAGGTCCCCAGCACTCTATCCTGTGATGCTCAACTCGCTGAGTTGATCTCCGGTGGCATGGGACCTTCTTTTGTAGTGCTGCAGCAACCGCAATTTGCACCTTCTTTGTCCCGGTGTCCTGGGACCTCCGTGGTTGCTGCCTGGTCATCTGTGGGTTCCCTCCAATGTTGGGAGCCCCCTCTGCCTCCTCAGTCTGAGTTGAGGCCCCCAGGTCCCTCCTGGGTCCAGGCAGCATCATTTTGACACAAACCGTGGCATTGCTTGAACCAAGGCTTGTTGGATGAACCCAGCACTGCAATTCAACTGCATCCAGCATCTCCACGTGGGACATCCTTTGCATCATGCAGGAACCCACAGCCATCTTCTTTGGTGCTCTTCTGCAGACTTCTTCCAATCCGAGAATCCTCTTTTGCACCGTCTTCTAGGTTGGCAGGGGCTCCTGACCTTCCTGGAATCTTCTACGACTTCTGGACTTGGTCTCCTCTCTTCACAGGTCTGCAGGTCCAGGAATCCACCATCTGTTGCTTCCAATCTTGCTTGGTTCTTGCAATAACTCTAATCACGACTTGTAGTGTGTCCTAAGGAAACATGCATTACTTACTCCTACTTTCCTGGGCTCTGGGGTAGGGTATTTTACTCACCTTTGTGGTTTTCCTACACTCCCAGCGATTCTCTACACACAACGCTGGTCTAGAGGGGAATTTGTGATTCGCATTCCACTTTCTTAGCATATGGTTTGTGTTGCCAGAGACCTATTTCTTCCTATTGCATTCTATGGTATTTTCTATTGTTTGCACTATCCTATGACTATTTACTTACCTTATTTCGGTGTCTAGTGTATATATTGTGTATAATACTTACCTCCAGAAGGAATATTGCCTCTAAGATATTTTGGCCTTGTGTCACTAAAATAAAGTACCTTCATTATTGGTACCACTGAGTATTGTCTTTTATTGTGTATAAGTACTGTGTAACTATAGTGGTATTGCAGGAGCTTTGCACGTCTCCTAGTTCAGCCTAAGCTGTTCTGCTGCAGTTACCTCTA
The DNA here is from genome assembly GCF_031143425.1 of Pleurodeles waltl. Lineage (NCBI taxonomy): Eukaryota > Metazoa > Chordata > Amphibia > Caudata > Salamandridae > Pleurodeles > Pleurodeles waltl. The sequence continues at coordinate 476,456,098 of NC_090449.1, read as the reverse complement.
TCAGCCTAAACTGCAAGAACACTACTACATTTTACTAATAAGTGATCCGGTGTAAGGTGTAAGTACCCAATGTACCCACTACAAACCAGGCCAGCCTCCTACATTGGTGGTGCAGCCGTGGGATAAGTACTTGCAATTGCTTTACCCCTTTGTTACTAGTGCTTTTCACAAGAAAAGCTTACTCCAATACTTAGACCTATACATAATTGTACCTAGAAGTCACTTTTAACTTGCTGAAAAGTTCTTTTAAACTTTGCAAAAGTTTTTCAAAGTTTCTGAAAAGTTTTTCTTTTCTCTAAAAAGTTAGGCCTATTAATCTACTAACTTTTTACTCTTTTTCCTAAACTCTTTTTGTCAACATGTCTGGTATAGAACTACCCCTAGAGTTGTGAAAACAACATATGAAAGTTTAAACTTTAAAAGTTTGAGGGATCTCTGCATTGGAAGGAGTTTTGGGATTAGGAAGAACCCCAATAAGGAATTCCTCTTAAATCTCCTTTCGAAGGATAACCAGGGACTTAGCACTGTTCAGGATCAGCAAGAGGGGGAGGTAGAGGAAGAGTACAACCAGTCAAGCTCAGAGGAGCATTCTGAAAATCCTGGGGAGGGTCCTTCCACTGATCTTTCTGTCCACAAACCCCCTACTGTACTGGGGAGTGTGAAGGGATCACACACTAGCAGGGCTCCTTTCACACCTAGAGGCCAGGTCACTAGGTTGGCTCAAGTTAGGGAAATATCTGTCTCTGCCAATTCCCATGTTACTTCTGTTTCAGAAGCATCCCACACTTATAACCCTGAGGACCAGTCCCTAGATACGGAACTCAGAAAGCTCAGGTTAACCCTGAGGACCAGTCCCTAGATAGGGAACTCAGAAAGCTGAGGTTAGCAGAGGCCAGATTGAGGCTACAGCAGCAACAGTTGGACTTAGACAGATAATCCCTGGATGTGGAAAGGGAAAGGCATTGCAAGTCTCAACACAAGGTCACACTGCCCTCATTACAAGACTCCCTCACATGCTCACAGTACGCTCACTACAAGAGTATGCACAAGCTCTCGTGCCCTCATTACAAGAAGCTACACAAACTCACACTGCCCTCATTACAAGACTTAACACAAGCTCACACTGTCTGCACTACCAGACTCTGCAGGAGCTCACACTGCCCTCATTGCAAGACTCTGCACACACTCACACTGCCCTCTTTACAAGACTCTGCACAAGCTCACACTGCCCTCATTACAAGATTCTGCACAAGCTCCCACCTCACTCACTACAAGACTCTGCAAAAGCTCGCAGCGTGCTCACCACAAGACCCTGCACAAGCTCATACCACCTTGATTACAAGATTTTACACAAGCTCAGACTGCCCACATTACCAGACTCTGCTGAAACACACACCACCCTCACTGCAAGAACCTGCACCTGTTTATACTACTAACACAAGATTCTGCACAAGATTCTGCACATAACACTGCCCTCATTACGAGAGTCTGCACAAGCTCACATTGACCTCATTATAAGACTGCACACGCTCACAGTGCACTCACTACAAGACTATGCACAAGCTCTGCGCCCTCATTACGAGAAGCTACACAAACTCACACTGCCCTCATTACAAGACTCAACACAAGCTGACACTGTCTGCACTGCCAGACTCTGAAGGCGCTCACTCTGCCCGTATTGCAAGACTCTGCACAAGATCACACTGCCCTCTTCACATGACTCTGAACAAGGTCACACTGCCATCTTTACAAGACTGTACAAGCTTGCACTGCTCTCATTACAAGACTCTGTACAAGCTCACACTGCCATCTTTACAAGACTGTACAAGCTCGCACTGCCCTCATTACAAGACTTTAAACAAGCTCACACTGCCCTCATTACCAGACCCTAGACAAGGTCGCAATGCCATAATCACAAGACGTTGCACAAACTCAAACTGTCCTCATTACAAGACTTTCTACAAGCTCACACTATCCTCATTACAAGACTCTAGACAAGGCCACACTTGCCCTCATTACAAGATTCTGCACTACCTCACACTGCCACCATTACAAGACTCTACACACTCACTGCTATTATTACAAGACTCTGTACAAGCTCACGCTAATCTCACTGAAAGACACTACAGAAGCTCACACTTTAGTGGATCCTATTTAGTTTTATTGTGATAGCTTAGCATTCTGGCTTGCAAGCCTGTATCCCTGTCACCTAGTGACTTTTAACCTACTTAGTCTGCTCTGTTTTTGCACATTTATTTAATTATTTCTTCCAAGATGGCTACTATGTTTATAGTTAGGAAGATGTTTTGATCTCACGTTATCAATGCCGTACTGTGAAGGTGTCACTATCGTCGTCAAAGACAAGTGAGGTATTTAGGTATTCACATCATGTACTTTCCGACTTACGTGTGACATTAACATAATGTACTTTTTCAGGGAATTGTTTATACATTTGCGCCCCAAGCATGCCTTCTTATCTATTGTTTGGGAACATACCTGCATCAGGGGTCCTACAAGATCTGTATAGATATATCTCATGCAGACAGGATTATCAGAGGGATTCCTACCAGATGCTATCAACGGTATCAATGCTGCACATCTCCTTGATGCAGACCTAGCTTTTGTGTCCCCACAGAATATGATCTAGAGATCTCATTCCAAGATAACAAGGGTTGGGGGGCTCTTCTTATGGACATGGTACTGGCAGATTAAGTTTAACACACCTAGCTTTCTTTAGGTTAGAGATTAGGTTCATCATGCTAGGGTGTTAGGGTTTATTTCATACCTATTTTTCATCTCATGTTATTGCAAGATGGTGGGGATATTTATATTCATGACTCTCATTTTTACAATTCTGTTTCTTGCATTGTTCATTATCCTAATCATTGCAGCCCATGAAATTTACAGTAGATTGCTGTCTTGTTACTTAAAGCTTTACTGCATCTCCTTCATTGCCTATTTGTGAATGAGACTTGTTGCCCAAGTGAGAAAAGGGTAATTTCCATTTAAGCATGACTCATCTGAGGTGCTGCACTCTTGAGTCCATGTGTAAAGGCTGCCAGAAATCACCTTTAACTATTTGGGTTTTTGGTGAGGTACTGCTTGTCAGCTGGGAGGGTTGGGCCAACAGTCGCAAATTGTTGTAAGATTGGTCTAGTCGCCTACAAACAAAAGTGCTGTCATCCCTAAACCAGCAGTCTTGCCTAGAGCAAGAGTCCAACTATAACATGGTGCCACCAACAATGGTGTTTTGGCACTAATTTACAGATGCCCTGAGTATCTCTGTCTCACACACAATAGGTACCCTAAGTACCATTATACAGAGACGTTCGTGGTCAATGGGCTAATTCTCCTCAGCTGAACAGTAAGCACCTAATTAGGCTGTAGGTTGTTTGAGATCGAACTCTTAAAAGGACTTCCTCCTCATTTGGTGTTTCATCTCTCTACCCGTTTCATAATATGGCTAACGCCATAGTCATTCCTGAGAATGTCAGATATGCATTAAGACTACATCTGATAGGGCTTGGCTTAGGTGATGAGGGCGGGGATGTTACATTCATTGTAGAGGGTGTTGCCTCTGTACATGCTGGTGTTGCGGCCACAATAACATGCTTACATAAACGCTTCTGGTGACCATGTCTACACAAACAGACCAAGCAATATGCCCTTTGCTGTGACATTTGCCAGCAGATGTAGGGTTCAAACATTAAACGCCCACTGCAGACATCTCTCTTATTGTCCAATAGGCCACTAGAATGTGTGCACCTGGACCATTGTGGTCCGCTTCAACCGGATGGTGCATACAAATACATCTTAGTCGCTGTAGATTCTTGTTCTGGATTACTGTGGGTATGGCCTCAGTGGTCGGCTGACGCTTGAACTGTTATAAAAGACTTGCTGATCTTTACCCGTACATATGTGGTTGAAGCATCCTATTCAGACCAGGGTCCTCCTTTTGCCTCTAAGGCATTCAGGGACACTATGAGGATGATGGGTGTTGAACTCCATTACTCCTTAACCTACCATCCCAAGGGAAATTTTGCTGTGGAGAGGAGGAATCGAGATCTAAAGCAGTCCTTACCAGCTAGCATACTAGGCTCTGGCCTCAGTTGGCTTCATTACCTATATGGGGTCCAGACAGCACTGAATAATTTGCCAAAACGGTCCTTAGGAGGACGCACTCCTTATGAGGTTCTCTTTGGGATACCTATGTATGTCCCTGATGTAGGAGGCTGGCCTGGTTTGTAGTGGGTACCACAGGTACTTACACCTTATACCAGGTCCACTTAATAGTGAAATTCAGTCAGTGTCTAGAAGCCACGCTGTCTAGAGGTAGCTGTAGGCAGAGCAGCCAAGGTTGAACTAGGAGACATGCAAAGGTCTTACAATACCACTGTAGTCACAGAGTACTCACACGCATGAAAGACAATTCTCAGTGTTACCAAAAATAAATAAACTTTATTTTAGTGACACAAGGCCAAAAATACTTTTGGAAACTATAGTCCCTTAGAACGTAAGTAACTCACACAATATATACACTAGTAACCAGAAACAGGTAAGTACACAGTAAGAAAATAGTGCAAATAGTGAAAATCACCATAGGTTGCAATGGGCCTAGGGGGAACACAAACCATGTACTAAAATAGTGGAATGTGAGAGTTGGTTTCCCACTTATGCAAGTGTAGAGTGGTAAGGGGCACTGGGAGTGTAAGAAAACACCAAAGGTAAGAAAATACCCCACCCCAGCGCCCAGGAGAGCAGGAGTAAAACATAGCAAGTTTCCTAAAACACACTAGAAGGCGTGGTAGAAGACAGCGCAAGACCCAGAAGAGATTGCAAGACACCAATGATGGATTACTGGACCTGAAGACCAGTGGAAGAAGGGGACCAAGTTCAAGAAGCACTGAAGAGTCCAGGGAGAACAGGAGCCCCTGCTAACCTGGATGAAGGTGCAAAAGGAGAACCACGGTTGAGAAGACAAAAGTCAGTATTGCACCAAAGAAGATAGATGCGGGTTCCTAGTTGGTGCAGACGATGCCCCACGTGGAATGGATGAATGCAGTCTGATATGCGTCACTGGATTCCACAAACAAGCCTTGGTAAACCCAAAACTTGCGTTTTGTGAAAAAAGGTGCTGTCCGGGGCAAGAAAGAAACAGGTCGACACTACCCAGGAGGTGGGGACATAGGGGGCTCTCAGCAACTCAGAGAGCCATCAGAAGACCAGACAGCATGCATTGGAGTCTCCCAGCACGGGGAAAAAGGAGTGGCAAATGGTGGTTATTACAGCACTACACAAAGGGATCCCATGCTGCTGGGGAACAACTCACATGGGCTATGCTGTGTATGAAGGAATTCTTGTTGAAGTGCACAGATGCCCTAGGAGTGGCAAAAAACATGGTTCACAGGGGTACTGTCTGGCACAGGAAGACAAGCTCTTACCTCCACCAAATTTGGACAGCTGGACTTTTGGACAGTCATGGTCACTTTAGTTTACCACCTGTGTTCCAGGATCCACGCTCATTGTCAGGAGAAGGGACCCAGAGTGTCAGTCGTCGCTGCAGAGAGGTGCCTGCTGAAGCAGGGAAGTGACTCTGTCACTCCACAGGATATTCTTTTGGTTCTTCTGGTGCAGGATGAAGACAGGGAGTCCTCGGAGTGTACACAACCTGGAAACTGTTGCAGTTGCTGGCAGCAGCTGAAGTTACAGAGTTACAATAGCCTTCTTGGATACTTTGTTTCTGTTGTAGAGTTCCTGGAACAGTTCTGCTGTTGATCCGACGGTAGAAGAAGAAGTAAAGAATGCAGAGGATCCCTGCTGGAGTCTTGCAATCCGAATCTGAGGAAACACCCACAGGAGAGTCTCTAAATAGCCCTCAGAGGGAGATTGGTCACCTAACCAGGTATGGACCTATGAGGAGGGGTCTCTGACATCACCTGCTGGCACTGGTCACTCAGATGGTCCCAGAGTTCCCTGACCATCCTGAAAACAAGGTGGCAGAACCCAGGGACACCCTGGAGGAGCTCTGGCTGACCACCCCTGGGGTGGTGATGGACAGGGAGTGGTCACTTCCCTTTCCTTTGTCCAGTTTCTAGCCAGAGCAGGGACTCGGGGTCCCTGAACCGGTGTAGACTGGATTATGCAAGGAGGGTACCATCTGTGCCCTTCAAAGCACTTCCAGAGGCTCTGGGAAGAAACCCCTCCCTTGCCTGTAACACCTATTTCTAAAGAGAGAGGGTGTAACACCCCTCTCCTAAAGGAAATGCATTGTTCTGCCTTCCTGGGATTGAGCTGCTCAAGCCCCAGGAGGGCAGAAGCCTGTCTGTGAGGTGGCAGCAGCTTCAGTGAAAACCTCAGAAGACTGGTATGGCAGTACTGGGGGTCCATGGTGGAGCCCCCAGGGTACTTGGAATTGGCCCCCAATGCCAGAATCAGAATGGGGGTACACTTTCTCAATCCTAGACACCTCACATGGCCATATTCGGAGCTACCACTGTAAAGCTACATATATGTATTGTCATAAATGTAGTGCACACTTATAATGGCATCCTAGCGCTCACAAAGTCTGGGAAATTGGTCCTGGGCAACATGGGGGCACCTCTGCTAGTGCATGGGTGCCCTCACACAGAGTAACTTTGCACCTAGCCTTCAGAAACTGATGGTTAGACATATATGTGACTTATAAGTTACCTGATGCAGTGAAAATGGCTGTGAAATAGTGCTTGCACTATTTCACTAAGGCTACAATGGCAATCCTGGAGAAGTGTTTGTATGAGCTCCTTATGGGTGGCAAAAGAAATGCTGCAGCCCATACGGATCTCCTGGAACCCCAATGCCCTGGGTACCTAGGTACCATAAAATAGGGACTGATAAGGGGAGTCCAGTATGCCAGTTTGGAGTTTTATACTGGGTTACCTGTATGTAAGTACAAATTTGGAATCAGAGAGAGCATAAGCACTGGAGTTCTGGTTAGCAGGACTCTAGTGACACAGTCAAGCATAATGAAAAAGCAGTAAAACATACTGACATGTAGGCCACAAACTATGAGCACTGGGGTCCAGGCTAGTAGGATCCCAGTGAGACAGTAAAAACACACTGACAATCACTGACAAACAGACCCAAAATGGGTGTAACCATGCTATAAAGAGGCTACTTTGCCACACCAGATCTAGGTGGCCCTGGTTTGGCGGCAGCAGATACACCTTTTGACATAAATGAACGTTTCATTGTCTTACAGGAGCTTCAGCAATTTGCAATGATAATTCATCCACCAGTGCTGCTACCATAGGAATAAGGGATTTGCCACAAACTTCTACTGGCTGGATTCCTAAAGTCAGGGCTCTGGTTCATGAGAAGAGTGCTGTGAAGAAGGAATTCAGCCCATCCTACAGAACACCAGTCCAAGTCCTGGGAATACAAGGTACCAGAACTGTCATCCTGCCACCACTGCCTTGTTCTAAAACAAAGAGATTCACCTCCATTGACAACATCAAACTACATCACGTGGCCGAACCTGCACAATAGACCCAGAGGTCCCTTGGGTAGTTCCTGGGCACCTCTCACTCCCCGACAGGACCTACCTCTTCAATGAAGAAACAACAACACTTCTGACTACACAAGCATGTACAACAATGCTACAAATGCCTCCTCAAGCTAGCGAGGGTGGAAAATGAGCTTTTGCTGATTCCTGTTACTACTTCAACGACAACACCTGTCCAAGGTGGGGATGTCTTCTACTCCAACTCCACACAAACAGATGACATCGTCTACTATGAATCTCCATGTGAAGTAGATCCATCCACCAGTAATGCACCGGCTCCTGTGTTTGAAGAGACTGTTTCTGGTTGTTTCATCAATCTTGATTACTTCTCTTCAACTTCATCTGCATCTGCTGCTGAAACTTATTCAAAGACGTGTAAGCTGTACATATGGCATAAAAATAACTATGTAATTTATTCATGGAACTATCTGTGGATATTTCTGACATTGCTTGCTTTTCTCTTATGGATTGGTTTCCTGAATGTTTTCTTTCTCCTTATAAATGGTCATTATCTTCCTGAACGCTCCTTCATCGAGCCAGTGGATGAAGTCTTAACTCCACATCTTTTCTCACATAAGGTCCGAATAGACTTATCCCTTGTGAACATTTCAGCAGTACCAATTCCTAATGGGATTGTGTGGAATAAAGTTCCATTTGATATATACTGGCCTACTGAGGTCATTCAAATTCCATATGTTTTCAAAATCTCAATGACCAATGTAATTACACCTGGTGTTTTTCTGATGACTGGGATGTTCAAACAGTTGATTCCATGCTAGCTGAATTGCAGGATTACACTGTATTTGAAAGTGATGATGTGTACACTAACACAAAGAATAATGGGGGAATGTTTTGTTATAATAACTGGGGCCATTACTACCTGCACCAAGCAACTAGTTACTGATCAGTATTTAATTACACACAGTGGGAACACTGTTCAACTCCGCCTGTGGGGAACCCAAAGCCTTATTCAGATAAATTCACATATTTGTCTGGGAATTACATTAAGAATGCAGAATCATAATACTTCAAGTTACCACTTTCTAAAATTAGGAATAATTTGTTTACACAAAATTGATTTATTCAGATTCATTTGTTTCCCGACTTGCATTTGAAGGATATGAATACTGGAAGAACACTATTGATGTAAAGAGTGTATGGGGAACACAAGATTATTCCTGTCCAAATGGTCTTTTTTAAATTACACAATTCAACAGACATCTTGTTTAGGGTTAGCAAAAATAAAGGAAATGAATGCACCCAGTATCCCCACACCGGCAAAATTTACCAATTGGCAGTCCTTCCTAAATGTCACCTAAGAAGAATTATATGCAAAGGTTCAGACTGGTACCTATAATTCTTCACTTTCCAGTCCCGGGCAGTGGTTATTGTGGCCAATAGACACAAATGGGTGTCAGACGCATTTTGTTAATTCCTCACGGGGTTTCAAGATTAGCTGTCCAGACCCTCGCTTTGTCTCGGGTCAGCACTCAAGACTAGTTACTACATGCTGTGCGGGTAAACTGTGCCAACAATGGTTGCAGACTAACACCTTAGCAGCAGTTAAAGAACACCTTAGCAAACTATCTGAAGACTTACACAAGATTTCTTGTTAGGTCCCAGAAAGCCATACTCTAAAAGATTCATGTATGCCATATACAATGAGATCTGGAAGCTTTCTCAAATAGAAGCAGCTGTGCGTTTAAGGCAAATTGATAAGGAAAATTTAGAGAAGGCTTTAGCTGCTTTCGATAATGGCATGAACACTCTGTCCAACAGGATATACACCCTTAATAACAGTGTCATCTGTGATAAACATAATTCAGAATGACATCTCCTTTTTACACTTAGCGTTCCATCATGCAATTAGGTTGGACACTACAGATTCTGAAAAATGGCTGCGTTCCATGGATATATATTAACAGTAGAGATCTGTTTGCTGCTTTTTATTTATCCAGGGAACATCAGACAATGGCTAAAAGGGAAGCAAGTTTCACCATGCTTCATATAGAGAAATTGGAAAAGTTGCCTTTCGCAGTTGCAGAAAGGCCATTGACAATATGGCTCATACATGGCATTCTAAATCTGCCCATTTCCACCTTTCATTTTTTGAAATGCTTGAAACATCTTGCTGTGGGCAGATACGAGTGGCTAGACGATAGCTATATTAAAGAAGAGTGGGAGTTGCCCTTTGAATATAAATGTCTGAATGGCGAAACAGAGGTCTTTCCTTGCGGAAGTGAATGTGAGACTACTGTTAGTCGTTCAATGATTTGCAAACAAGTGTTCCTTCATGGCCTTTGCAATGTGGGGGTCGCAAACTTAGCCTGTTTTCTGAAGGGTACCCCCGTCCCTTTGATTCGTCCAGCAATTCATATACTTTTGAATGGAAGTTATGTGGTCCTGAACGAACAAAGCTGTTGCGTATGAGACCGGGAATTGCCTATGCAATTTCAGTCTCTAAGATTGTAACTTGTTGCAGACATGTTTTATTCCCCCCCCCCCACACAAGAGATAAGAGTAGCAGAAATGTGGCTTCACATTGATACTACTAATGTAAATTATGACAAGTTGAACAGACTAAAGGCGCTACTGTTCCAGAAACAAGTTGTGTTAATATCGGCTAGAGAGACGGATGCGCTCCAGATAGCAAGATGATCAGCCAAGATACAATCCATATTAAATACCAACTTCCCCAAGCACTTTGGAGAGCTGTATCCAGAATATTCAATGCTACAAGCACTACAGGGATTGTGCTTATCTTTAAGGCTGTTGGGTCTGGATACATGTTCATCTTCCAGACTGTCTTTGGAGTCATTCCTTCAGCCATCCACTTACTCTTTTCCTGTGTATTTGGAGGCTTTCCTGTGACTTTGGCATTGATGAGTGGGATCCTGCTGCTGTTGTTCCTGATACGCAGTGGTTGTGTCTTCCCAGCTAAGCGGAGTGATGGAGCTACTACCACCAGCCCTGCTGTGTCGTGATTGCATGGTGCAGTTCTTTGGTGCTCCGTTGCTGGAAGAATTGGAGCATGATTGGTCACTGTCATTTTGACCAGTCTTAAGGTGGGTGCAACCAGTCTTTCATTGCACCTGGTGCCTCTTCGAACATCTACTTTTTGTGTGCTTTGCTGTTCTGTCAGTGCCTCCTGTGAACCTAGAACTGCTTCCCGGTGAGGGTTCATTCACGGTCGTGCCCCATGAGATGGAGGCTGATTTGCGATGCCACTTACAAGCCACCCTTGGTGGACTATCTGGCTCTTTTAAGGACTGTGGATGGTGCTGCCCTCACACGTGATCCTGCGCTTGAGGCTGCTGCGCACTACTGCTCCGTGGATCCGTCTGCCAGTCCAGTCATCCATCTAACATCTGACTATATAAAGGTACACTGTTCCAAAAATAGGAAAAAGGAAGATAAAAACAGGGGAGACCTGTAATCTCAGGAGCAAGAGCCCTCAAGCATCACTCTGGATGACTAGCATCATCATCGGGAATAGCTCCTCTCTAGGCCGGCACTGCAATGCCTAGTGGGCACCCTGAAGTGGGGGCCCTCAGCCGAATTTTAAGATAGTGACTAGAAAATTCAATAGTGGAAAAACGTTTTCCGGGAGGCTGTCTCCGAGGGTAGGTCCGAGTACAGGACCAGTGACCGAGTATTGTCACCATGAGTCCTAGAGACGCCTTACCCATGGAACCTGTTCTCGAGTAGGGGGTGGGTACCTGTATTACCAGTCAACTTAAGTAAGTGACCGGTTTCCATGTACTGTATTTCTAAAGAGGTTTTGTTTACCTAGTCACGTAGGTCCTGATGAAGCATCAGTGGATCTATATAGACCAATAGACGCGAAACATGTCGACCCTAACATAGAGGTGCCTTATAATTTTTACTACACTCTAGTGCATTCATTTACTTTTGAAAGGTTTATGAGCATAATCCTCAATCTTACTTTCAAAACTGCTTTTAACCTTGGTCTTCATCCTTGTTACATTTGACTGATTAAATGATGAAGTTTATGGATGAATAACCAATTTTAAACCTCTTTTCCTCCTTTTTTTGCTTTTGGTGGTGACTTACGGCACCCTTATTTTGCACTATTGAATTTTCTAGTCACTATCTTAAAATTCGGCTGAGAGCCCCCACTTCGGGGTGCCCACTAGGCATTGCAGTGCCGGCCTAGTGAGGAGCTATTCCCGATGATGATGCTAGTCATCCAGAGTGATGCTTGAGGGCTCTTGCTCCTGAGATTACAGGTCTCCCCTGTTTTTATCTTCCTTTTTTCTATTTTTGGAACAGTGTACCTTTATATAGTCACTATTACAGGGAGATTGTACACTGGACCAGCAACACTCCCGGTCCCTCTTTTTGTGTTAGCATCCATCTAACATCTGACAATGTGGTTTCGTTCCTGGATGTCCTTCCTTTCAAAGGCTTTGAAGACATTCTTCAAGATCATGACTACTGTTAAACAAATTTGACCATTGGCTTACTCTAGACTTTCAAAGTTTTACCAACATTGCCTTTAACTTTGGCCTGCTGTGCTTGTCATGGTCGATATTTTGTCTCTTTGTATGTTTTAGCTATTTTTAACAAGTTTTTAATTAGATTTTAGTTATATTTTGATATGATTTCAGCCTGTTTTAGTCCTGAGCATTGTAGCTTGAGTTCATCCACCTTCTCTGACGTCATCATTATGGTGTCATACTTGTTCCGGCAATGGGGAGGATGGAGTGGATCCTATTTAGTCTTATTTGGAATCAGAAAATAGCTTAGCCTTCTGGCTTGCAAGCCGGTGCCCCCGTCACCTAGTGACATTTAAACTACTTAGCCTGCTCTGTTTTAGCACATTTATTTAATTATTTCTTCCAAGATGGATACTATGTTTATAGTTAGGAAGATGTTTTGATTTCTAGTTATCAGTGCTGTTATGGGAAGGTGTCACTATCAGCCTCAAAGACAAGTGAGATACGTAGGTATCCACATCATGTACTTTCCCACTTATGTGTGACAGTAGCATAAAGTTCTTTTTTAGAGAATGGTTTATATAATTGCCGACCCAAGCATGCCTTCTTATTTATTGTTGGGAACATACCTGCGTCAGGAGTCCTACAAGATCTGTATAAATACATCTCATGCAAACAGGGTTATCAGAGGGATTCCTACCAGATGCCATTAACTATATCTGAGCTACACGTCGCCTTGATGGAGATCCAGCCTTCATGTCCCCACGGAGTCTGGTCTAGAGACCTCATTCCAAGGTAACAAGGGTTGGGGGGCTCTTCTCATGGACATGGAAATGGCAGATTAGGCTTAACACACTGAGCTCTCGTTGAATTAGAGATTAGGTTCATCATGCTAGTATGTTAGGGTTCATTTCACACCTATTTTTCATCTCATGTTATTGCAAGATGGTGGGGGTCTTTATATTTATGACTCTTGTTTTTACAGTTCTGTTTCTTGCATTGCTCATTATCCTAATCATTGCAGCCCATGCAGTTTACAGTAGATTACAGTATTGTTAACAAAACCTATTAAAAGCTTTACTGCATCTCTTTCATTGCCTATTTGTGAATGAGACTTGTTGCTCACGTGAGAAAAGGGTCATCTCCCCTGAGATGTCTGACTCTTGAGTCCATGCGTAAAGGCTGCCAGAAATCACCTTTCACTATTTGGGTTTTGGTGAGGTACTGTTTGTGAGCCAGGAGGGTTCAGCCAACAGTCGCGAATTGTTGTAGGATTTGTCTGGTTGCCTACAAACAAAAGTGCTATCATCCCTAAACCAGCAGTCTTGCCTAGAGCAAGAGTCCAACTAGAAAAACACTGGCATCATTACAAGACTCTGTACAAGCTCGCACTGCCCTCATTACAAGACTCTGCTCAAGCTTGCACTGCTCTCATTACAAGAATCTGTACAAGATCGCACTCCTCTCATTACAACATTTTGAACAAGGTCGCGCTGCCCCAACTACATGACTCTGCACAAGCTCAAACTGCCCTCATTACAAGATTCTATACAAACTCACACTGCTCTCAATACAAGACTCTGCACAAGGTCACACTGCCCTCATTACAAAACTCTGTACAAGGTCACACTGCTCTCGCTACAAGACTCTGCACAAGGTCACACTGCTCTCACTATAAAACTCGGCACACGGTCACATTGCCCTCATTACAAAACTCTGCACAAGCTCACACAGCAGTCATTACAAAACTCTGCATAAGCTCACACTGCCCTCACTGAAAGACTCTACACAAGCTCACATTCCCCTCATTAGAAGACTACGAACAAGCTTGCATGCTCTCATTACAAGACTCTGCACAAGCATGCACTGCTCTCATTACAAAACTCTGCAAAAAGTTGTACTTCTCTCACTACAAGACTCTGTACAAGTTCACACTGCCTTCATTACAAGTCTATGCCCAAGCTCACACTGCCCTCATTACAAAACCATAGACACGCTCACCCTCCCTTATTACAAGACTCTAGACAAGGTCACACTGCCATCATCACAATACTCTCCACAAGCTCACACTGCCCTCATTACAAGACTTTGTACAAGCTCACATTGCCCTCAATAGAAGACTATAGACAAGGTCACACTGCCCCCATTACACGATTCTGCACAAGCTCACACCGCACTCACTACAAGACTCTGCAAAAGCTCGCACTGCAATCACTACAAGACTGTGCACAAGCTCACACCACTCTCAGTAGTAGACTCTACACAAGTATAAATTGCCCACATTACCAGACTCTACACAAGCGCACACTGCCCTCACTAAAAGGCTGAACACGTTTACACTGTATTCACTGCAAGAGTCTCCACATGTTTATATTACCAACACTACAAGATTCTGCAGAAGCTCACAAGGCCCTCATCTTAAGACTCTACACAAGATCTCACTGTCTGCACTAACAGATTCAGCACGGGCTCACACTGCCCTCATTACAAGACTCTGCACAAGCTCACCCTGCACTCTTTAAAAGACTCTACACAAAGTTACACTGCCCTAAATACAAGATTCAGCACAGGCTCACACTGCCATTACAAGACTCTGCACAAGGTCACACTGCCCTCATTACAAGACTCTGTACAAGCTCACACTGCCCTCATTACCAGACTCTGCACATGGTCACACTGCAATCATTACAAGGCTCTACACAACCTCGCACTACCCTCATTACAAGACTCTGCACAAGCTCAAACTGCAATTATTACAAGACTCTGCATAAGTTTGCACTGCTCTCATTACAAGACTCTGCACAAACTCACGCTGCCATCATTACAAGTCTGTGCACAAGCTCAACCAGTCATCATTACAAGACTCTGTAGAAGCTCACACTGCCATCATTACAAGACTCTGCACAAGCTCAAACTGCAATCATTACAAGACTCTGCACAAGATCGCACTGCTCTCATTACAAGACTCTGCACAAGTTCACACTGCCCTCATTACAAGACTCTGCACAAAGTCACACTGCAATCATTACAAGACTCTGCACAAGCTCGCACTACCCTCATTACAAGACTCTGCAAAAGCTCAAACTGCAATAATTACAAGACTCTGCACAAGCTCACACTGCCCTCATTACAAGACTCTGCACAAGCTCACACTGCCATCATTACAAGTCTGTGCACAAGCTCAACTAGTCATCATTACAAGACTCTGTAAAAGCTCACACTGCCATCATTACAAGACTCTGCACAAGTTCACACTCCCCTCATTCGAAGACTCTGTACAAGCCGGCACTGCTCTCATTACCAGACTCTGCACAAGTTTACACTGATCTCAATACATGACTCTGCACAAGCTCAAACTGCAATCATTACAATACTCTGCACAAGATGACACTGCTCTCATTACAAGACTCTGCACAAGCTCACACTGCCCTCATTACAAGACTCTGCACAAAGTCACACTGCAATCGTTACAACACTCTGCACAAGCTCGCACTACCCTCATTACAAGACTCTGCACAAGCTCAAGCTGCAATAATTACAAGACTCTGCACAAGCTCACACTGCCATCATTACATGTCTGTGTACAAGCTCAACCTGTCATCATTACAAGACTGTAGAAACTCACACTGCCATCATTACAAGACTCTGCACAAGTTCACACTGCCCTCACTGAAGGACTCTACACAAGCTCACACTCCCCTCATTCGAAGACTCTGAACAATCCGACACTGCTCTCATTACAGGACTCTGTACAAGCTTGCACTGCTCTCACTACAAAACCCTGCACAATGTCACACTGCTCTCATTACAAGACTCTGCACAAGCTTACACTGCCCTCATTACAAGTCTCTGCACAAGCTCAAACTGCCATCATTACAAGACTCAGTATAAGCTCACACTGCCAACATTACAAGACTCTAGACAAGGTCACAATGTGCTCATTACAAGATTCTACACAAGCTAACCTGGCCATCATTACAAGACTATACAAAAACACATACTGCCCTCATTACAATACTCTGTACAAGCTCACACTGCCCTCATTACAAGTCTATGCACAGCCTCACACTATCCTCATTACAAGACTCTAGACAAGCTTACACTCCATTATTACAAGACTCCAGATAAGGTCACACTGCCATCATTACAATACTCTCCACAAGGTCACACTGTCCTCATTACAAGACTTTGTACAAGCTCACCCTGCCATCAGTACAAGTCTCTAGACAAGGTCACACTGCCCTCATTACAAGATTCTGCTCAAGCTGACCCTGCCCTCTTTACAAGACCCTACACAAAGTCACACTGCCCTTATTACAAGAGTCTACACAAGCTCACTCTGCCCTCATTACCAGACTCTGCACATTGTCACACTGCAATCATTACAAGGCT
Source organism: Pleurodeles waltl (assembly GCF_031143425.1). Taxonomy (NCBI): domain Eukaryota; kingdom Metazoa; phylum Chordata; class Amphibia; order Caudata; family Salamandridae; genus Pleurodeles; species Pleurodeles waltl. The sequence continues at coordinate 476,439,706 of NC_090449.1, read as the reverse complement.
CTACACAACCTCGCACTACCCTCATTACAAGACTCTGCACAAGCTCAAACTGCAATTATTACAAGACTCTGCATAAGTTTGCACTGCTCTCATTACAAGACTCTGCACAAACTCACGCTGCCATCATTACAAGTCTGTGCACAAGCTCAACCAGTCATCATTACAAGACTCTGTAGAAGCTCACACTGCCATCATTACAAGACTCTGCACAAGCTGAAACTGCCATCATTACAAGACTCTGCATAAGTTCACACTGCCCTCACTGAAGGACTCTACACAAGCTCACACTCCCCTCATTCGAAGACTCTGAACAATCCGACACTGCTCTCATTACAGGACTCTGTACAAGCTTGCACTGCTCTCACTACAAAACCCTGCACAATGTCACACTGCTCTCATTACAAGACTCTGCACAAGCTTACACTGCCCTCATTACAAGTCTCTGCACAAGCTCAAACTGCCATCATTACAAGACTCTGTATAAGCTCACACTGCCAACATTACAAGACTCTAGACAAGGTCACAATGTGCTCATTACAAGATTCTACACAAGCTAACCTGGCCATCATTACAAGACTATACAAAAACACATACTGCCCTCATTACAAGACTCTGTACAAGCTCACACTGCCCTCATTACAAGTCTATGCACAGCCTCACACTATTCTCATTACAAGACTCTAGACAAGCTTACACTCCATTATTACAAGACTCCAGATAAGGTCACACTGCCATCATTACAATACTCTCCACAAGGTCACACTGTCCTCATTACAAGACTTTGTACAAGCTCACCCTGCCATCAGTACAAGTCTCTAGACAAGGTCCCACTGCCCTCATTACAAGATTCTGCTCAAGCTCACCCTGCCCTCTTTACAAGACCCTAGACAAAGTCACACTGCCCTTATTACAAGAGTCTACACAAGCTCACACTGCCATTACAAGACTCTGCACAAAGTCACACTGCCCTCATTACAAGACTCTGTACAAGCGCACACTGCTCTCATTACGAGACTCTGTACAAGCATGAACTGCTCTGATTACATAACTCTGCACCAGCACACACTGGCCTCAGTCCAAGTCTCTGCACAAGCTCACACTGCCATCATTATAAGACTCTGCACAAGCTCACACTGCCATCATTACAAGTCTGTGCACAAGCTCAACTAGTCATCATTACAAGACTCTGTAAAAGCTCACACTGCTCTCATTACGAGACTCTGCACAAGTTTACACTGATCTCAATACATGACTCTGCACAAGCTCAAACTGCAATCATTACAATACTCTGCACATGATGACACTGCTCTCATTACAAGACTCTGCACAAGCTCACACTGCCCTCATTACAAGACTCTGCACAAAGTCACACTGCAATCGTTATAAGACTCTGCACAAGCTCGCACTACCCTCATTACAAGACTCTGCACAAGCTCAAACTGCAATAATTACAAGACTCTGCACAAGCTCACACTGCCATCATTACATGTCTGTGTACAAGCTCAACCTGTCATCATTACAAGACTGTAGAAACTCACACTGCCATCATTACAAGACTCTGCACAAGTTCACACTGCCCTCACTGAAGGACTCTACACAAGCTCACACTCCCCTCATTCGAAGACTCTGTACAAGCATACACTGCTCTCATTACAGGACTCTGTACAAGCTTGCACTGCTCTCACTACAAAACCCTGCACAATGTCACACTGCTCTCATTACAAGACTCTGCACAAGCTTACACTGCCCTCATTACAAGTCTCTGCACAAGCTCAAACTGCCATCATTACAAGACTCTGTATAAGCTCACACTGCCAACATTACAAGACTCTAGACAAGGTCACAATGTGCTCATTACAAGATTCTACACAAGCTAACCTGGCCATCATTACAAGACTATATAAAAACATATACTGCCCTCATTACAAGACTCTGTACAAGCTCACACTGCCCTCATTACAAGTCTATGCACAGCCTCACACTATCCTCATTACAAGACTCTAGACAAGCTTACACTCCATTATTACAAGACTCCAGATAAGGTCACACTGCCATCATTACAAGACTCTCCACAAGGTCACACTGTCCTCATTACAAGACTTTGTACAAGCTCACCCTGCTATCAGTACAAGTCTCTAGACAAGGTCACACTGCCCTCATTACAAGATTCTGCTCAAGCTCACCCTGCCCTCTTTACAAGACCCTACACAAAGTCACACTGCCCTTATTACAAGAGTCTACACAAGCTCACACTGCCATTACAAGACTCTGCACAAAGTCACACTGCCCTCATTACAAGACTCTGTACAAGCGCACACTGCTCTCATTACGAGACTCTGTACAAGCATGAACTGCTCTGATTACATAACTCTGCACAAGCACACACTGGCCTCAGTCCAAGTCTCTGCACAAGCTCACACTGCCATCATTACTGGACTTTAGACAGGCTCACACTGCCCTCATTACAAGACTCTAGACAAAGGCACAGTGCCATCATTACAAGACTCTGCACAAGCTCACACTGCCATCATTACAAGTCTGTGCACAAGCTCAACTAGTCATCATTACAAGACTCTGTAAAAGCTCACACTGCCATCATTACAAGACTTTGCACAAGTTCACACTCCCCTCATTCAAAGACTCTATACAAGCCGGCACTGCTCTCATTACCAGACTCTGCACAAGTTTACACTGATCTCAATACATGACTCTGCACAAGCTCAAACTGCAATCATTACAATACTCTGCACAAGATGACACTGCTCTCATTACAAGACTCTGCACAGTCACACTGCAATCGTTACAAGACTCTGCACAAGCTCGCACTACCCTCATTACAAGACTCTGCACAAGCTCAAACTGCAATAATTACAAGACTCTGCACAAGCTCACACTGCCATCATTACATGTCTGTGTACAAGCTCAACCTGTCATCATTATAAGACTGTAGAAACTCACACTGCCATCATTACAAGACTCGGCACAAGTTCACACTGCCCTCACTGAAGGACTCTACACAAGCTCACACTCCCCTCATTCGAAGACTCTGTACAAGCCGACACTGGACTCTGTACAAGCTTGCACTGCCCTCACTACAAAACCCTGCACAATGTCACACTGCTCTCATTACAAGACTCTGCACAAGCTTACACTGCCCTCATTACAAGTCTCTGCACAAGCTCAAACTGCCATCATTACAAGACTCTGTATAAGCTCACACTGCCAACATTACAAGACTCTGTACAAGCTCACACTGCCCTCATTACAAGTCTATGCACAGCCTCACACTATTCTCATTACAAGACTCTAGACAAGCTTACACTCCATTATTACAAGACTCCATATAAGGTCACACTGCCACCATTACAAGACTCTCCACAAGGTCACACTGTCCTCATTACAAGACTTTGTACAAGCTCACCCTGCTATCAGTACAAGTCTCTAGACAAGGTCACACTGCCCTCATTACAAGATTCTGCTCAAGCTCACCCTGCCCTCTTTACAAGACCCTACACAAAATCACACTGCCCTTATTACAAGAGTCTACACAAGCTCACACTGCCATTACAAGACTCTGCACAAAGTCACACTGCCCTCATTACAAGACTCTGTACAAGCATGAACTGCTCTGATTACATAACTCTGCACAAGCACACACTGGCCTCAGTCCAAGTCTCTGCACAAGCTCACACTGCCATCATTACTGGACTCTAGACAGGCTCACACTGCCTTCATTACAAGACTCTAGACAAAGGCACAGTGCCATCATTACAAGACGTTGCACAAACTCACACTGCCCTCATAGCAAAACTTCGTACAAACTCGCACTGCTCTCATTATAAGAATCTGCACAAGGTTGCACTGCCCTCATTACAAGACACTGCACAAGCTCACACTGCCCTCATTATAAGACTCTGTACAAGCTTGCACTGTCCTCATTACAAGTCTTTGCACAAGGTCATACTGCTCTCACTACAAGCCTCTGCTCACAAGTTCACACTGCCCTCATTACAAGACTCTGCACAAGGTCATATTGCCCTCATTATAAGACTCTAGACAAGGGCACAGTGCCTTCATTACAAGACGTTGCACAAACTCACACTGCCCTCATTGCAAGACTTTGTACAAGCTCACACTGCCCTCATTACAAGACTCTGCACAAGGTCATACTGCCCTCATTATAAGACTCTAGACAAGGGCACAGTGCCATCATTACAAGACGTTGCACAAACTCACACTGCCCTCATTGCAAGACTTTGTACAAGCTCACACTGCCCTCATTACAAGACTCTAGACAAGGTCACATTGCCTTCATTACAGAATTCTGCACAAGCTCACAGTGCTATCATTACAAGGCTCTACACAAACTCTCACTGCCATCACTACAAGACTCTGTACAAGCTCCCAGTGCTCCCGCTGCAAGAGGCTACACAAGCTCACCCTGGCCTCATTACAAGACTCTGCACAAGCTCGCACCGCTCTCATTACAAGACTCTGTACAAACTTGCACTGCTCTCATTATAAGACTCTGCAGAAGCTCACACTGCCCTTATTACAAGACTCCGGACAAGCTTGCGCTGCTCTCATTACAAGAATATGTACAAGCTTGTACTGCTCTCATTACAAGATTCTGCACAAGGACACACTGCCCTCATTACAAGACTCTGCGCAATATCATACTCTAATCATTATAAGACTCTGCACAAGCTCGCACTACCCTCATTACAAGACTCTGCACAAGCTCCCACTGTTCTCATTACAAGAATCTGTACAAGCTCGCAGAGCTCGCATTACAAGATTCTGCACAAGGTCGCACTGCCCTCACTACAAGACTCTGACAAGCTCAAACTGCCCTCATTAGAAGACTCTGTACAAACTCGCACTGCCCTCATTACAAGACTCTGCACAAGGTCAGACTGCTCTCACTGCAAAACTCTGCACAAGGTCACACTGCTCTCACTACAAGACTCTGCACAAGGTCACACTGCTCTCACTACAAACTCTGCACAAGGTCACAGTGCTCTCACTACAAGACTCTGCACAAGGTCACACTGCCCTCATGACAAGACTCTGTACAAGCTCACACTGCAATCATTACAAGACTCTTCACAAGCTCACAGTGATGTCATTACAAGACTCCGACAAGCCTGCATTACTCTCATTACAATGAATCTGCACAGTGTCACACAGCTCTCATTACAAGACTATACACAAACACATACTGCCCTCATTACAAGACTCTGTACAATGCCAAAGGCCATGTGCAGCATGGATGAACAACCTCCTGCTGTGCACAAGCAAATGCAGTGTGCAGCTGGGGGATGGCTCAGGTCCTACACCCCAGCCAGGCCCTATTCTTAAATCCTCCCCAGATGCCCATTGCTATGCAGACCCCAACCCACATTTCATTTATTGTTATTTTTTTTTCTTCATGTTTTGCAGATACCATGGCAGTCCTGCGTTACATGTACTCTAGCTTCACATACATAGTACTGTAGTACCATGCAAGCTTTCCTCAGAGAAGCTTGCACAGTACGACGGTACCATGGGGTATCACAGTACCTGCATTATGACAAATATTTGTTTGGGCTCCTTTAGGTATAAAGGAGTTCCTTCTGGGTCCTCCCCCAACCCCACAAGTGCCAGGGGCATCACAATGTCCCTACTCTGCCTCCTTGTACTACTTCTGAAGATACCACTGACAACCATTATTTGCAAGGAGGTTGATCAGGATATCTTCTTCAGCCAGCCGGTATGGGTATTTCACTTCTGGGATGAGAAGCTAGCGGAAAGAGAGGCTGAGAAGAGAGTTGCATCCATGGAGCAGTGAGTACTGGGAACTCAGGAGTGATTGACTGCCAGCAGAGTGGAGTCTTGGCAGTTTGCTGATGCCAGACGCCGAGCAGAATCGGGCCACAGAATTCACGGAAAAGGAGGATGATGAGCAGGGCAGACGGGTACTGTTCTGCAGTGGCTTGGCCCTATCAGATTGTAGCCTTGGTCAGTGGCTGAAGTCCTCAAAGTGCTGGCAGGGAGTGACACTCCAGAAAGGCCGGGCTGGAGTCTGTTGTAGGAGGGAAGGGAGCCATTTTGTTCAACTTCCAGCTCCTGTCAAGCAAGCCGACAGCTTAAAAGTGAGGTAAATTATCCCAGTATATTTCATGAGAACTGGTGAAGAACACCCTAAAGCCGGAATTGATTTGTTACCTATGAAAGCGGTGATAAAAACGAAATCACAATTGACTGGCCCTGTTGAGGAAACTGAGGAGACTGTTAAAGATCTGTTATATAGTGAGAACACCCCTGAAATTCTTTTGTTTGGTTTTGATGATGCTGGTATCATCAACATAAAGCATTCTATACAATGTTCTCTTGGTCGAACTCCATTGGTCAGTCCCGGTGAGGCCAATCAGAGAACCTCACGGGTTGACCCAGCTCCATTGGTGAGTCCTGGTAAGGCCAATCGGGGAACCCCACAAACTGACCACTCTAGAGACACTTTGTTAGTGGTTAAATATACACTGCTGGAGATATTCCTGTTTAAGACTGCTTTATCATTCTTGAGCAAGAGCATCTCCGAGAGAGTCTTGCCATTATCACATAATGAGAGAAAGTCAATAGAACTTTTATGTAGTACACCCAGTGTTAATGCCTCATGGGGATCAAATCTTTCTGTGGCATCTGAATTATTGCTTAATCCTTCAGTGAATCTCCCTGCTGATTATGTCTGATTTTCTAAAACACTTCAGTGCCTTGAGAGAATCTTGCCTCCTAGCATGACCCTCTGGAAAAAACAACAGACAGATCATATCTTGGACATATTAACAGTAATTTTAAAAGACCTCCCTGTGAAATTCGAGGGGATGTTTGTACTAGATGGTAAGCAGTCTGTCCAAGAAAATTTGATTCAACAGGGACGTTGGCTTACAAGTTGGCTATCCTATTTCAAAAATGCCAATACACAAGTAGAAACTAATTTTAGAAGCAGATTTATCCTCACTGGAGCTTCTCTTTATGGAAAAAGATTTCTTTCCAAGCTTCCACAAAGCCTGCTCCGGCTAAACATTGTCTTTCTTCAATACAACCCATTGAAATTGAGATCTTTTCAATTTTTAAAAGGAAAGTAAAAGCCTTTGGTACCAGTTTTGAACCTAAAAAAAGGAACGAAAAGAAAAAAGATAAAGAAAAGCTGGGAAGGTTAAACAGAAAAGGGTTTAGAAAGGTACGATTCCCTAGGTAAATATATCCTATTTTGAACATAGTAAACCCCGTAAATAGGGATCAGGCTATTGTCATCGGATGTTCCAGAGAATCCTGGTGATTAAGAATTATCAAAAGAACCGGGGTAAGCTATCAAAAAAAAAATATTTTCAATTAATCAGGCTGAAAAGATATCTGGTCTGAGAACTCTACAACAAATGTTCATGCGTATTGGGACTCAATGGCTCAAAAAAGAAAAGGTAGCCTCATCGGCTGTGAACCCGATCTCTTCGGACTTTGTGCCTTAGCCACAGTCTGATGTTTTGGAAAATTGTCCCCAACATCCTCAAACGTTTCAACCAAAAATGCAAAGGAGAAAGGAGGATATAACATCTTCTGGTCAAGGTTGATCAACTCAAGTTGGTAAGGGGTAGTAACATGGAATTTGTGAAACTTTTTGGCACACAACTAGAGAAGAAAACTAGGGATACATTTAAGTCACCGATTATTGAAAACTTTACATTGAACAATTGTGGGTTCTCTATGCACAAGGGATTGATATTGCTCCCTCCCCTCCCAAAAATATGTTTTTGCCTGTAGGTGTGAATAATTATGTGTCAAATCTTCGGTCCGTTTAAGAATATGCTCCATCACAGGAAGAGATATCCACTAATGCAAAGTTAATAATAGTCTCTTGTAAAGCTGGCTCCAGGGTGGTCTCATGTAATGATTACAAACCTGGCATGAATCCAAAAAACTATGATGTTTTTCAATGGGCATGGTTAGCGGGTTGGTGAAATAGTGGAAAAGTGGCTGCTCCAAACAGGTCGAAGTAGGGTGTTTAGTAATGTGATCCATTCCATTAAAGTTTTGTCATGGAATATAGCAGCTGGGTGTTGGAATAATTTGAGGAAAATCCACAACTTGGATGTTATAAATCTGGTAGTAGTTTGCATGCAAGAAACGTGGGCCCGTACCACCTTTAATGTTGAAAATTACTATGTGATTACCTGCCCTACTATTAGGTCAAAGAGAAGCCATGCTAGTGGTGGTTTAGCGATATTATTAACTACAACTTTTACTTGGACGTGTCAGGTGTATTGTCATCAGTCAAACTTATTACAGTGTATTGTATTTCCAGAGCAGAATTCAGGTTATTGCTCCATTTTCCTTTTCAGTTTGATTAATATGTATATGCTACCTGACCTGCTTAACAAGTAACAACTTGTTAAGCAAGTTTTTTAATTATAAATATGATAATGCGGAACGTCGGTACCTTAAAGGTCCTAGTGTCGCGTAGGCTCTCATTATCCTAATGAGACTACTGGATTTTGAGCAACAAGATCGGCCACGGTGTGGGGGACTGAGTCTAACCCACGGTGAATGACACTTGTCAGTCGAACTCCGGGTTTTGTTCCGGCTAACTAGCAGTGCCTCATCTCTCCCAAATGGAAGAGACAATGGGCAGCCGAGCGCATGACATCTTAGTACTTCTCAGGGAAGTCGTGGTCACTCAGGTCACAACCGGTTCTCTCATACACAGTACGGTCTCATATATAAATGACAAAGGCAGTTTAAGTTTTAAAGATTGGTTAATAAAACAACTGCATTTTGGATAGCAAAGCATGAGCTGCAATAACCAGAACTATACAACACAGTAAGATTGAAATAGTAACGATGAGAGTGAAGCACAAGACTAAGGCTATAATAGTGCCGCTAGATTATTTTCTCTCTCAGTTATATTTAGAGTACAGCATCATAAGCTCTAAGCCTGCCTTTCAGGTTCCCCTGGGAGGACTTCAATCCTCATACCTGAGCAAAGGCCTGTAATCTGCATCAGCATCTGCAACGGGGCATTCAGCATCTAGTTGTGGGTCCCTGACTGGAATCTCCCTCTTGACGTGTACTAGGACTAAGAAGTGTTTTTATAACTAACACGCAGATGTTCTAAGAAAATGTCCCTACGTAAGGATGTGTATTTTCTATGAATACTGGAGACTAAACTTCTACCACGTTTACCGGCAATGTACCAGACTGTAGCCTTGACTAAAGCACAGGGCGATCAAGAATGCATTATTTGAGAACACAGTGCTGAACTAAGCTGAACAGTGTGATAAAAGAGAATAAAACAAGACCGAAAAACCGGTTATTGTAAAATAACAGTGCGAAGCTGAATAAAATACATCTAGGGCAAAGTGCACAGCGGCCTAGTATGTTAAACTAACGTGCATGAGGCTATATTTAAAATGGCTACACTACACTAGCAGTGGGGGATTTTGATGCTACAGTGTCTAACCATCCACTCGCTTTATTTGCCGATAAAGAACAGAAAAAAGGCTGTTAATATACGGGCCTCTGTGTGCTCTAAGGAAAAAAGAAGAACGCTTCTCCTTGAGGCATGCAGGGAACATAATTTAATTTTCCTTTATAGGAAACTACAAGGTGATATTCCAGCTCATCCTACCCATGTTACAGTAACATCCTTTACGATAATTGACTACGCAGTTAGCTCATATACGGTTTTCCCCATCTTTTGGATTTAAAGGTAGTCAATAAAATGTGGAGTGATGGCAATATTTTAATCCTAACGATCAGTGGGAAAGCAGACGATGAACTTCCATGGCAGATCCCTAATAGTGATGATGTGTTATTTAGTACCGTGAATGGGAAGATTTTATGGACTAAGAAAGATATGCAGTCGCTATCGGTAGAATTAAAGAAAATTGTTGAAACCCAACCTATTTCAGGTTGCGTACCAATTGATATATTTGAGGAGCATATGGGAAACCGTGTAAGGGTGACTCTAGTTCTGGCAGGTAGCCTTTAAAACAAGCATTTGCAATGCAACAGGTCTCACATTTTTCTGAGTTAGAGCTATTAGCAGTTGTAAACTCCCAACTGGACATTTCTTGCCACATCGGCAAAAGTGCAATTATCTACGTAACAGGCAAAAGTGCAATTAACTATGTAACAGGGTTGATGTCATGCAAAGCGCTCGACTTCTGCCAAGTGAGATCACGCTGTGAGAAAAGATAAAAAGTAGTCTGCAAACCGGACGGAAAACAGAGAGCCTCACATGTTTTCAGTACTTGGTCGCTGCGCTCGAGGAGGGCTAACCACCGGAAATGGCATGACGCATGCCTGCCTTCCACTAATGAAAGCAAGCAGATTTTGAAAGGCAAGCCCATGAACCAATGAAAGACACTGAGGTGACGTGGGCGGGGCTCCGAGCCCTTTTCTAACTACTAATACGTCCCACAAGCGAAACTCATGCGCAAGCGCATGCAACACAGGCTCAACCCTAAAAATGGTGTTCTATGTGGGTTGGGGCATTGGGCCTCCGGCAGTGAGCACATGTCTGACTTCCCAAGGGGAGTCTGTGCAGGTGCGATTAAGAGCAGCAGGCTCCTGGCGGTGGGCTTGGTGAGCAGAAGAGAACTGAAACTGCAGCTTTTCCTGCCTACGGTCATACCACCCTGAATGCGCTTGATCTCAGAAACTAAGCAGGGTCAGGCTTGGTTAGTACTTGGTTGGGAGACCGCCTGGGAATACCAGGTGCTGTAGGCATTTTGCCTCTCCCAGACACTAGGTGCTGCACGTCTTAGCTCAATTACACAGCTTCCTCGCTAATTTCATTTTCCACTTTTTTATTTCCTGCACTCTTTTTTTCCTGTCTTAAAAAAAGAAATAAAAAAGAACAGCAATAACACTAAAATACACACTTTCCAAAGGAAAACGTACAATTATTCTGCACTTTACACTCGGCCCAAGCTGAAGAAAGCATTTGCTCTACAACGGGCAAAGGGATCCCTAGCTAAGGCTTTGCTTTTTTGCGGTAAGCATATGCCTGAGGTCTTAAGACCAGATCTCACTTCCTGTGATGTCATTTCCTGTCAGGTCATAGGTTGTGATGCCACTACCTGTCATTCCAGGTGCAATTTCACATGCCGTGGTGTCATGTGCCGTGATGTCACTTGCATAGTGTCTAACTTGGTCAGTCCCCCCACTTATTTTCTTTAAGACCTTTGCCATGAATAAGCCTTAGCCCCCAAGAAATAGTGCTTGAGCCCACTATTGGCAACCAAATGGAAAAAATCAGCACAGCGTGTCGTAAATGTGATAAAAGGACGATGATGTATTCGGTGTGGAAGAATGAAATGAGTTGCAGACACTAGTGTAACAGAGTCCAAAAGCAGAGCATTCCAGAAACAGGGAATAAAAAGAGGAAAGGTGCGTACAATTTGAGTTGTTGTAAAAGCATCCCAAAGCATTTTCTGGCATTTCATGGCACTGTAACAGGTGTCATCAACTCAACAATGAATTTATCGACCACAGAAAGAATGGTTGAGCAGGGCGTGTGCAGAATAAAATCTGTTCAACATAGGAAAACATCCCAGCAGAGAGCACATTACTCACTGTTATGTCCTAAGCATTAAACTACAGACCTCTGTCTCTTTCAGTTTTACTTGTATTATAAGAAGGGGCATTATTTTGTATGTTGTTTGAGAAAGGATTCCATGATGAAAGATCTGATTTTTTCAACAACTCCTAAATACTTTCTGTGGGACCCTGGTTTGACAAAAGTAAAGAAAAGACTGGCCACCCTCTGCCTGTAAGGCATGGCGAATATGTTGCAGATGGCACTTACAGAGTGACAGAGCCTCTCCATTAAGTGAAAAAAGTGCAAGAAGAGGGCTTGCCTTCCCATTTATTTCTGGATTTGTTATGGTAGTGTAGAAGAGATATGTCTCCCAGCCGGAGTGATCAGCGAAGGTTCTCACACAACTGCTCACCACCCATCTCCGACCTCGTCGCCCCTGTCTGGGACAAACTTTCCACCCAAGCTCCAGTGCGAAAAGCAGAGGAAAGAATATAATCATAGGATCACATCCTATCTATTCATACCTCACCACTTCCCAACCAGTGTTTCAGCGGATTCCAAAATCTGATCCTCTTACAAACTTTCTGACAGTCTAACTTAAGATGGTAAATTAGAGAGTTTTTCCATTCGACAAAAGTAGGGGGAACAAGCATCATATAAAACAACAGTTTAGCTCCATCTCTACCCATCTTCTGCGTCTCATATGAACAGCCAAACATTACTATCAGAGGTCTTACCTTTGGACTTGTGGGAAGAATCTCCTTAATTGCATCACCCACCTCTTGCCAAAACTTACGGAGTAAAGGGCAATCATTAAACATATGTAGATTGTCAGCTGATGCAGAGCCACACTTCTTACACCTCACCACTGTATCCTGTCTCAGCCTGGACACTTTTTTGGGAGTCCAAAAGGCTCTGTGTATAGAAAATAAATTATTTCTTCTTAACGCAGCAGGTTTAACAGTATTATACAGAAGTGTAGTTTCTTTATATGCGGATGATTTAATGATTTATTCAGTGAATTTAAGTCAGGCCAAACCACTTCTACAAGAGTTAATGGAGGATTTTGGGGGAATTTCTGGTTATGCTGTTAATAATCAAAGGACCGAAATTATGGCATGGAATATGGAACTCAATGATGTAGTGAATGTAAAGAAAGAAGTTAAATATTTGGGGATCACTGTAACACATGATATATGTAAAATAGCGGAAACAAATCTTGCTCGGTTTATGAGGGAGGTGGACCTTTTACTGAGAAAATGGCTTAATCTTCCACTAACTATAATAGGTCGGATTAATGTTGTAAAAATGGTGATTGTTCCCAAATTAACTTTGATTTTCAATGCATTGCCATTAATGTTTAACAAGGCTGCTTTAAAGAAATTGCAGGGGAAAATTAGCAGTTTTATTTGGGCATCTAAAGGTGTTCGTATATCATGGAAAAAGCTCAGGAGGAAGAAAGAAAAAGGTTGTCTGGCGGCTCCTGATATGCAGTACTACGCATGGGCTTATCTGTTAAAAAATGTAAGACAGAGATTTAATGCATTAGATCATTCAGAGCTGGGGCAGCTGTTAATTGCTATGATGGAAGGTCAGGAGGTCCAGAGAAGTTTTTTGTATAAGTTCGGGGATTCGAAGTTCTTTAAAGAAATTCGATTTAAGATACTACATGATTGGGCAGTGTTGTGGTATGAGGTGAGGAAGATCACAAGGTTGTCATGTTATAATGTGTATGCGCAGATTTGGGATTCTCCTGGCTCCCCGGAGTGGACTAAAGACGCCCTGCCTATTCCTCTGAAAGAGGCAGGTTTTGTGCAATGGAGACATCTCTGTTATAATAGTGAACTTAGGGAGTTTGATAACCTTAATATGGAGGTAGGAGGATGGCTGTCTACGTTTAAATACCTTCAGATGAAGACTTGGGTTGGGAATGTGACAGAGGATGTGGGAAGTACTAATGGACTTGTGGACCAGATGCAGCTGGATACTCCAATAAGGAAAGAAGTGGCTAGATGGTATTGGCTGATGATGGACATTGTGGATGGTGAATTTAACCTAACGGAAGAAATCTGGAGGGAGTGCTTGCCGGAGCCACAACTTAAAGGCCTTTGGCAAATAGGTCAGGGTTGTCCATTGTAATTGAGTGTGTGAGAGGGGCCATCTGATAGTCGTGCTAGGTTGGGGAGGGGCTGCTGCCGCGTGTGAAGATGAGAGAATCGGACGTAACCCAGAGCATTTTAAATAGAGGAGTTAACAAGCATTTTCAATGCAACGGGTCACGCATTTGCTCGAGTTAGAACTATTACTGTTGTAAACTCCTAACTGGACTTTTCTTGCCACACAAATGAAAAGAAAAAAAAACAAAGCGCGATCGCACTGGGGTTTACATAGCGCAATCGCGCTGCGTTTTTTTCATTTGTGTGGCAAGAAAAGTCCGGTTAGGAGTTTACAAAGCTGGAGGTGGGGTGGGGTAATGCAATGCTCTTGTGTTTGCTCGAGTTACAGCTCCTAGCGTTGTAAATTACTGAGTGGACTTTTCTTGCCACACAGAATGAAAATAAAGAGAGCGAGGGTTGGTTTATGTTTACAGAGGGAGCTGGTGGGGAGGAGGGACTGAACAAGCACCCACACTGTTGAGGTGAAACAGGCAAATGCCCCCAAAAAGTCCCTTACAGAAGAGATAAACAGGACATAGCTCAATTACACTGAACTTTGTGCTGCTCCCAAAGTGAAAAAAGGCAGGACAAAGAGGCAGAACTGACCACTAGCAAGCAAGGATTTTTGAAGGACACTGCAACTCACAAATCAAAACGCTGGAACTTACTCTATTGTATACTTTAGTATACAGCAGGCCGAACGCTAATGCTTGACCTAAAAAACCCTATAAAGCAGTCTTATAATTTTAATACATTGTTTTTAATAAGCTTATTAATCACGTAAAGAGCGTAAAAAGTGGATTTCTTGTTTGAAAGAAGACCTAGGTGAGTGAGAATTAGAAAAAGATCAATCTCTGATCACCTCTTGGTACAAAATAACAAAAGCAGTGAAATAAAAAAAATAATAAAGCCTTCCGGAAAATTATAGAGAAGAACAGTGGTGGTTCTTTCCCTAAACCTAAGATCAATAATATAACCAGCATGTATTGGTAAAAATTTATAACTTCTCTTTATGCATTGAATCATCAGGAGGGTTATAACAATGACACACAGTTCCCAGGTGAGATATCAGATAGGAGAAGTTACCCCTCTTTCCCCTCCGACTAGACAGGAGGTGTTGCATCATCTTATGGCTGCCAGCAATGCAGGTGCTACAGGGCCAGATCAATTACCTATTAATGTTATGAAACTGGATCTGTGCCTATGGGCTTCCTACCTAGTGGCACTTTTTCGCTACTGCTATTACACAGGAGTGGCCCCTAGCTCTTGGGGGTCAGTGGTATTCTGCCCATATATAAACAACCATTTGCAATGCAACGGGTCTCTCATTTCTCCGAGTTAGAGCTATTAGCAGTTGTAAACTCCTGACCTGACTTTTCTTGCCTCATTAAATGGAAAAAAATGGGCACGATCGCACAGCGAGACAAGCGAGATCACGCTGCGAATAAAGTGAAAAAGTAGTCCACACACCGGATGGAAAACAGCAAGCCTCGTATGTTTTCAGTACTTGGTCACTGTGCTCGAGGAGGGCTAACCACCGGAAAAGGCATGACATATGCATGCCTTCCACTAATAAAAGTAAGCAGATTTTAAAAGGCAAGCCCACGAACCAATGACACTGACGTGACATGGGCGGGGCTCTGAGCCCTTTTCTAACTACTACAGCGTCTCACAAGCGACACGCATGCGCAAGCGCATGCTACTCAGGCTCGACCTTAAAAAGGCCCTTTAAACTCACCTAGCAGTTATAGGCAGATTACCCTGCTGGACGCCAGAGGAAAGATTTTCTCTAAATGTGTGTTAGTTAACCTCTTAGATTGGGCAGGGAAAAGAATATTATACCACCGGAAAAGGCAGGGTTTAGGGCAGGCTATTCGACTTTGGATCATAGAACTGCAGTACAGCTTATATTGGAGAAATATGTGGAGCGAAGGGGGATGCCTGTTTGTACAGCCTATCTTGAATACTCATTTGCTTTTGGTGGGATAGTCAGTCAGAACCTCTGGAGGAAGTTGAGCACCATGGGATAACCAGAGGGCCTTTTGAAACATACTCATTCCCTTCATACTGAAACGTGGTATCATGTTATGTTAGGAGACAGGTGGGTTATAACTCTGAAAATCCCTACCAGAAATAGCTTGAAACAGGGACGCCATTCTCCTGCTTTATATGGCAGATTTGCCTGATGTTTTGAGTAAGGTAGCTGGTGATGCCCCAATAATAGGCTCTTATCCTTTAGGTATACTCTTTTATATGTACAATATTGTTATGATAGACCTGACCCCTAAAGGTCCAGAGACGTCTTTATAACTTGTCATCATATCTGGATGCTCAATTCCTGAAGGTAAATATATATAAACCTAAGGTCATGAGGTTTTTGTCCAAAGGGGTGTCAGATAAATATAAAGTATAATTGTTTGTTTATTAATTACATCTTAGAATTAGTAAAATCCTACTCGTGTCTTAGAAGAATATTGTTGGCAAACTTGAGTGACACTGAGCATATTGCACATGTATCAAGTCGCTTGCTCATCGAAATGCACTAAAGGCAATTTATTGAGCAACAGGGCATAGACACTTTAACCCCCTTTTAACAGTATATAAAATGAAGATTCCCCCAATACCTTTATATGCCATAGAGACAATAAAAACTGGTCAGTAGCATTATATGTATAAGGTAGAGTAGAAAATTCTTCACTCTCGGCTGCCTTTAATATGGTTGACCGTGACACCCTAATTCAAAGACTCCACGAAGCTGGCATAGAAGGGACTGCTCTCGACTGGATTACATCCTACCTTCAAAAACGATCTAATATCATCTATTCTCCCCCTTCTCGTCCAAATCCTACCTCACAAAAGCAGGGGCCCCCCAAGGATCAATCATCTCACCTTTGCTTTTCAACATCTACATGATATCATTACCAGAACTTATCATTGATTTTCATCTCACATGCTACAACTATGCAGATGACGCACAAATACGACTTAAATTAGAATTCCCCAAAAACATTGTAAACTCAGAAATCTTCAGTTGCCTCAGAGCCATTGATCAATGGATGACCTAGAGCCATCTCAAACTAAATGCCTCCAAAATAGAAATACTCATATGTGGTGACTGGAAAAGTTATGACTCACTGGGCGCCTGGCCTGACGATCTCAGACCACCTCCTCAATTATCCAAGGAAGTTAAAAACATTGGAATCACCATGGACTCCAAGTTAACTATGAATGCCCAAGTGGATAACTTAGCACAAACAAGCTTCATCGCCTTGAATACTCTATGACGCATCTTCCCCCACCTCGGATTTCCACACAAGGTGCAAGCTACTATCTCACTTGTACTATCCAAACTGGATTATGCCAATGGCCTCTACCATGGATCATCTCTATCTATTATGAAAAAACTACAACGTATTCAGAACTTCGCAGCCAGGCTACTATTACATGTAAAGACACAAGCCCACATCTCCCCTGCCTAGAGAGCACCACACTGGTTACCCGTTGCCAGAAGATGCACTTTGAAGCTGCTTTGTATCACCCACAAAGCTATACATGGAACAGGACCACTTTTTATCAGAAACAAAATAACTATATACATTCAACAAAGAAACCTCCGCTCAAGATTGGCACCACTCCTTAGAACACCACCATACAAGAAAAAGACTTTAGGTGGCACATCCTTCTGCGTTCAAGCAGCCAAACTATGGAATTCATTAAACCCAACTATAAGAGCCACAGATAACTATCTTGTCTTCAGAAAACTACTCAAGAGTTGTCTCTTTCCTTCATAACCACCATATTCAAACAAATATGGACTGCATATGCTTATGTTGATAAATATTTTGTTCTGATTATGTGTATATTCTAGTTATATATAGTTCTTTAGAAAATATGTATCGCTACTATGTCATAACAATACACTACACACACACTCTTTAAACCTGTTTAACTAAGTATATTTACTCATGATTTAAATATGTATATGTATGTACATATATGTGTGCACATGTATGTGTATTCATGTATGTATGTGTGTGTGTATACATATATATATATATATATATATATATATATATATATATATATATATATATATATATATATATATGTGTGTGTGTATGTTATTCTGTGCTTAACATGTTCATAGGTCATTGCATAACTCCTAGATAAGTTGTTATAATAGATACTTATGAATCCCTGCTCTCATCTTATATCACACTTATCTACCCATCACCATATGTCATTTCTCTATTAATCATTCCTCCATTCCCACTCTGACTCATCCCAAATCCATTCTACTACTTTCATCTCCTAAATAACTCTGCCTAAGCTCTTCCCTCTGCTTCCACATCTAACTCACCCGAACCTCACTTTATTACCATGATCTCCCAAACGACCCTACTATATTCTCCCTCATTTATCTCACCCTGCTACTATGATCTCCCTAACCCTTTCCACAGACTCTTCCCTCCTCCATCCCCCCTTTACACATCCCAAGCCTAAATCCTATTACCATAAACTCCCAATCAACACTTCTGGATTCTTCCCTCCTCCACCCCTCCATTCCTCCAGTCAATCTAACTAACAAACTCTCCTATCCGCGGCTCAAATTAACTCATAATAATACTAAAACTGTACTCATATTTCCATATACTAATCCAACACTAAGGGGGTCATTACAACCCTGGCGGACGGTGTTAAAGCTGCGGTAATACCGCAAACAGGCCGGCGGACAAAAAAAGGGAATTATGACCGTGGCGGAAACCGCCAACATAGACAGCCACTTTAACACTCTGCCCGCCACGGCGGTACAGACAAGCAGCGCAGCGGTCACCGCCAACAGACAGGCGGGAGACAATGTACCGCCCACAGTACCACAACCCGCCAATCCGCCACCTTTTCCGGGGTCGGATTCACCGTGGATAAAAACACGGCGGAAACAGCTTTTGCAATGGGAAAACGCTCACCTTATAACACTCCACAAGGAAGGATGCCACCATGGAGCCTGAATTACAAATACTCCCTGCGCTTGTCTTCCTGCTCCTCTACGATCACCAGCAACGTAGGCGCCGAAGACAATGGTGAGTACTGCACCTACGACATAGGGGAGGGGGGAGGCAAAAGTCAGGGACACACACAAGCAACACCCCCACCCCCAACCCGACCCTCACCCACTACAACATACACACCAATGCATTTCCAAACAGCAAAGTAACAACCCACAACCCCCCCGGAAGAATGCAAAGACAAAAGGAAATCAGTTCAAACATTGTAATGTATCAAACCACAGTAACCAAATATATACAGATATATACACATTCCAGAATTTATACATTACGATTAGTAGTGCAGGTATGCACATATCAATGTCCGTGGACCACTGGGCCCAAAATGCATGGGCGAGGCCCACACTAGATACCTGTCCACAAACGGAGAGAACACTGCAGGGGCATCAGATAGAAATACAACAGGCACCTCAGGGGGAAGGGAAGGGGGGGGCACCTCAGCCGGATTACAGCACCACGCCAGATCCACGACGGGGCTCCATGCCCATTGATGTATCCTGGGGAGTGCAAAGCCATAGTCTCTCAAGTCTCTACAGTGGGTGGTTTGCCCACTGTACCATCCTGGGGAGTGCAAAGCCACAGTCTCTCAAGTCTCTACAGTGGGTGGTTTGCCCACTGTACCATCCTGGGGAGTGCAAAGCCACAGTCTCTCAAGTGGATAACAGTCTCCACTGGTTCTGGAGGGGGACTGGTGCCCAGAGTGCATCACGCTCCCCGTGACGGTCCCTGTTCCATCACTGTCACAGCTGCTCATGGGCTAACGATGCTTGATTTGGCGGTCTTTTCCCTGCTCAGCGGTGCTTTGCCATGGCGGTCTTTGCCCTGTTCAGCGGTGCTTGCCTTTGCTGTCTCTGCCCTGTTCAGCGGTCGTCACCATGGCGGTCTCTGCCCTGTTCAGCGGTGCTTTGCCATGGCGGTCTTTGCCCTGTTCAGCGGTGCTTTGCCCTGTTCATCGGTCTTCACCATGGCGGTCTCTGCCCTGTTCAGCGGTGCTTGCCTTTGCTGTATCTGCCCTGTTCAGCGGTCTTCACCATGGCGGTCTCTGCCCTGTTCAGCGGTGATTTGCCATGGTGGTCTTTGCCCTTTTAAGTGGTGCTTTGCCCTGTTCAGCCGTCTGCACCATGGCGGTCTCTGCCCTGTTCAGCGGTGCTTTGCCCTGTTCAGCGGTCTTCACCATGGCGGTCTCTGCCCTGTTCAGCAGTCTTCAACATGGCTGTATCTGCCCTGTTCAGCGGTGCTTGACTTTGCTGTCTCTGACCTGTGCATTGGTGTGTGGCATGACGGTCCCTCATTTCCCAGCGGGGCTGTGCCTGCCGGGGCCCTCCAGGGCACTGACTCTGGCGGTGGTCTCCGGACCAGTGACGATACTGCTGCCCTCCAGGGCACTGACTCTGGCGGTGGTCTCCGGACCAGTGACGACAGTGCTGCCCTCCAGGGCACTGACTCCGACGGTGGTCTCCGGACCAGTGACGGCAGTGCTGCCCTCCAGGGCACTGACTCTGGCGGTGGTCTCCGGACCAGTGACGATACTGCTACCCTCCAGGGCACTGACTCTGGTCTCCGGACCAGTGACGACAGTGCTGCCCTCCAGGGCACTGACTCTGGCGGTGGTCTGCGGACCAGTGACAACAGTGCTGCCCTCCAGGGCACTGACTCTGGCGGTGGTCTCCTCCGGACCAGTGACGACAATGCTGCCTTCCAGGGCACTGACTCTGGCGGTGGTCTCCGGACCAGTGACGATACTGCTGCCCTCCAGGGCACTGACTCTGGCGGTGGTCTCCGGACCAGTGACGACAGTGCTGCCCTCCAGGGCACTGACTCTGGCGGTGGTCTCCGGACCAGTGACGACAGTGCTGGCGGTGGCGTCCTGGCCGCCGGGGAGGATGGCGCCCTTCTCCACCCTGCTGCTCTTACCGGACTTTGGAGACTTCTTCTGCCCCTTCACCACCTTGGGAGGAGTCACAGCTGACTCAGCACTCCCCCCGGGACCCTTGTGAGCAGTTTTGCCGGCAGGAGTCTTCACCCTGTCCCGTCGGCCACTTTCCAACTTAAGGTGCTTTACAGGGGGTGGACTGGCAATGCTTTGGCTCCGTGTCACACTGGCTGCCCTGGTGGCCGGTGCACTCCACACACCTTTAACACGCACCACTGGTACTGGACTTTTTTTGGCTGAGTTGCTACTACGGGACCTATGAATTGGAGGGGTGGGGGTGGTGGCAAAGAGGCCAACGTTGCTGAGGAAGAGTTTCTGACGAAGACTGGGATGGGTAGCTGGAGGGGGTCTGGGAGTGGAGGAAGAGGAGGTGGTTGTAGGAGGTGTAACTCTAGGTGATTTGGGTGCAGGTGCAGGTACTGGAGGCTGTCGTGAGGTGGATGGATGTTGGGTGTGTGGGTGCCCGCGTTTGTGTACTTTGGGAAGGGGCATCACAGACACACTGGGAGTGGACACAGGGGACGTGTAAATTGTAGTGGGGGTGGTGAGTGCAGGTGAGCGGGGTGTGGTGCTGGGTGTTCTGGTGCGAGTCCTAGTGCCTGTAGATGTAGTGCATGCAGGTGAGAGTGTAGACGACACTGGGAGGGAGGAGGGAGACGATGAGGAGGGGGACACAGTGGAGGCAGTGGATGTTGTTGTGTCTGTATGTGGGTGATGCTTGTTTGAGTGCCTGTGGGTTGTGTGGTGCTTATGTTTGCCTGAGCTACTTTTTTGTGTTGAGGTGTATGCATGCTTGTCTGATGGTGTGCTTGGGATAGGCTGGGGTACAGGGGACTGGGTTTGTGTGGAGGAAGTTGGAGGGGGAGGCTAGACAAAGGGACAATGGCTGCCATCAGTGCTGAGGCCGGAGATTGCAGGGTTCGATGAAGGGCAGCCTGACCAGAATGAATGCCCTCCAGGAATGCATTACCGTGTTGCAACTCCCTTTCTACACCATGGATGGCATTCACAATGGTAGACTGCCAAACAGTGAGTGGCCTGAGGAGGTCAATGGCCTCCTCACTGAGGGCAGCAGGGGTGACTGGGGCAGGGGCTGAGGTGCCTGGGGTGAAGGTGATGCCCACCCTCCTGGGTGAGCGGGCACGGAGCGAAGGCTGAGGTGCTGCTGGGAGGGCAGTGCTGGTAGGGGAGGTGGCGGCTGCACCTGTAGAAGTGGGGGGCACAGATGGTGCCGCCACCACAAGGAAGCTCCCATCGGCGGACGAGTCCGTGTCGCTGTTTGGTGATCCGGTGACCGACGTGAACCTCCCTTCGCCCTCCATCCCACTGGTGTATTCAGAGTCTGTGGTGTGGCCCTCCATGGCCATGTGGGATGCAGCTCCCTCGTGCTCCGGTGCCACTGTACCTCCGCCTGATGATGCTGATACACACAAGAACAGGGAGAGCACAAAAAGGGGGGGGGGGGAACGACAGAAGAAAGACAGGTTGAGTGCATGGCTTACCGCTACCGTTGGCGGTCAATACAGACACAGCAGCCCACTGCACTACGCCGTGCTCTTGGCCTCTACAGATGCAATTCCTGGGATCTGGCCTACATGGCTATGGTGGTCATCTGCACACATAGATGACACAGGGGCATGTATACCTGTCATTGGCACTCTACAGAGGTGGGGTGGAGTGCCACATGGCCTGCATTCCGGAGTGGCCTAGCCTACGTAACTCGCCCTGGCCTAGGGAAACCCACATCCCTCCTCCCCCACCCATACCACTCCACTGCGCACAAAGTCCGCAGAATGAGAGTGTACTCACCCCCTTGTGTCTGCTGTGATGCCCTCAAGCGCCCATCCAACTCCGGGTAGGCCACCGACAGGATCCGGATCATCAAGGGGGTCATGGTGCGACAGGCACCCCTCCCACGTTGGGAGGCCATCCCCAGCTGAGCCTCCGCCGTCTTCTTGCTCCAGTGGCGAATGCCCTCCCATCTTTTACGGCAGTGGGTGCCCCGTCTCTGGTGGACCCCCAGGGTCCGGACGTCCTTGGCGATGGCACGCCAAATGTCCTTCTTCTGGTGGGCGCTGACGACCTACATGACATGTACAGGGGAAGAAGAGAAGTCATTAGCAACTGCACCGTCGAAGTGAGTGGCCCCCATCCCTACCCTTGCCATGTGGCACATGCATTCACAGTCCTTCATGTTCGCTGAACTCTGCCCCCTTCCTACTGACATCCAGCCCTCTCCACCCAGCATAGCCCATACAACGTGCTCCCTGTGTACTTACCTGTTGGTCTGGAGGACCCTGTCGACTAGCTTCTCCAACTCCTGAGCAGTGAAGGCAGGGGCCCTTTCCCCAGACGCAGCAGCCATTGTCTCTTCCAGACCGAGGTCACAGCAGCACTTGCAGAGTTGGTCCTCTCCTGTCGAAGATCAGGTATCGAGTGATTGAAAAGATAGAAAATGGCGGTCACGTCCGCAGCGGTCACGTCCGCGGCTGTGACGTCCGCGGTGGTGCGTATCATCACCGCCGGCGCACTTCATCATTGGCTCCTGGGACCCATAGGGTCCAATGTTAACCAATGCAGCATTGCACCGCGGTCTACGACCGCCTACCGCGACGGTGTACAACGCCAGCGCAGATACCTCACATCCCATTGTCCCAGTTTAGAGGTCAGGCAGCCGCCATTTCAGAGGCCCACATGGCTTCATTTACTACTGCGTCACACATACCTAGGCCTACACTCTACACACATGCAGGAGGAGTTTTGAATTTGGTGTCGTGTTCTGTGTAGCTGTGGGTACATACCTGGGAATTTGTTGACTCTGTGGTCGCTGTTGTCCGTCTTAGGCACCGTCAGCTGGCACATGTGAAGCGATGGCGGAATCCTCCGGTGTACCGACCGCTGGTGGACCTGTTAACAATGGAGGAGCGACATTTAATCATCACCTACAGGTTTGACCGTGCCACAATCCAGGAACTGTGTACCCAGTTGGAGCCAGACCTGATCTCACCAATCCGCCATCCCACAGGAATACCCCCTGAAGTGCAGGTGCTATCAGTGCTCCATTTCCTTGCAAGTGGATCATTTCAAACAACTGTGGCCATGGCATCAGGGATGTCCCAGCCTATGTTTTCCAACGTGTTGTCCAGAGTGTTGTCTGCCCTGCTGAAACACGTAAGGAGCTACATTGTTTTCCCTCAGGTGGAGGATTTGGCTACAGTGAAAGGTGACTTCTATGCCCTTGGACATATCCCCAACATCATAGGTGCTATTGATGGCACCCATGTAGCTCTGGTCCCCCCCCACAGGAGTGAACAGGTGTACAGGAACCGGAAGAGTTATCATTCCATGAATGTACAGATGGTATGTTTGGCAGACCAGTACATCTCCCAGGTAAATGCTATGTTCCCTGGCTCAGTGCAGGACGCCTACATCCTGCAGAATAGCAGCATCCCTTATATGATGGGTCAACTCCAGAGGCACCGGGTGTGGCTATTAGGGGACTCTGGTTACCCCAACCTGTCATGGCTATTGACCCCAGTGAGGAATCCCAGGACCAGGGCAGAGGAACGCTACAATGAGGCCCATGGGCGGACTAGGAGGGTGATCGAACGCACCTTCGGCCTCCTGAAGGCCAGGTTCAGGTGCCTCCATATGACAGGTGGTTCACTATTCTACTCACCAAGGAAGGTGTGCCAGATCATCATCGCCTGCTCGATGCTTCACAATCTTGCTTTGCGACGCAAGGTGCCTTTTCTGCAGGAGGATGGTCCAGATGACGGTGTTGTGGCAGCTGTGGAGCCTGTGGAGCCTGTGGACAGTGATGAGGAGGAAGCTGAGGAACAAGACATAGACAACAGGGAGTCAGTCATACAGCAATATTTCCAGTGACACACAGGTGAGAACATGTTTTTTTACTATTACATTCACTTTCACACTTCTACCTCTATCCTGTCTGTCAATTAGTAGCAGTATTTGGTAACTGAGTTGTACCTTTCCATTATGGTTTCACAGGTGTGGTTACCAACGTGTGTCATCTGCTTGCATCCTTCATGGACTTGTGATGTGTGACATAGGTATGTTGGCATTACAATTGAAAACACATTTTGACACTGTCATTGCTAATACAAATTTCAAAATCACAGACTGACTCCAGATTGTTTTGTGGTTCAAGGGTGTTTATTGAAGTGCTAATTATTGGAGGGGTGGCAAAATGGTGATGGTGATGGTGGAGGAATGTCCATGGCAGAGTCCAGTCTATTAGTCACACAGGTGCTTTGCCCATATGGGCATAGGAAGTGGAGCTGGGGCAGTTCCAATGTGGACAGGGTAACAAAGTGGGACAGTGGGAGGACAATCAGGGTGGTCTCATTTCCTGGCAGGGGTCTTGCCATCTTGCTCTGTCCTGTTCCTGGATCTCAGGGACCGCTTGCGGGGTGGTTGTTCATCTGCAGGGGGTGGGGTGCTGGTGTGGTAGTCCTGTGGCGGGTCGTCCTGTCCACTAGCGCCGGCGGAGGTGGTGGGCAGTTCATCGTCCATGCTAGTGTCAGGGGCCCCTTGGAGTGCCACGGTGTCCCTCATGGTCTTTTGTATGTCCTTCAGCACCCCTACGATGGTGCCCAGGGTGGAGCTGATGGTTCTGAGCTCCTCCCTGAACCCCAAATACTGTTCCTCCTGCAGGCGCTGGGTCTCCTGAAACTTGGCCAGGACCGTAGCCATCGTCTCCTGGGAGTGGTGGTATGCTCCCATGATGGAGGAGAGGGCCTCGTGGAGGGTGGGTTCCCTTGGCCTGTCCGCCCCCTGTCGCACAGCAGCCCTCCCAGTTCCCCTATGTTCCTGTGCCTCCGTCCCCTGGACCGTGTGCCCACTACCACTGCCCCCAGGTCCCTGTTGTTGGGGTGGTGGGTTAACCTGTGTTCCCTGTAGTGGTGGACACACCGCTGATTGACGTGTCCTGGGTACAGAGGTATGGGCCCGCTGGGTGGGTGCTGTGCTGGTGTTACCAGAGGGTGGAAGGTCAGTGTTGGGCTGTGCCTGTGTGAGGGAAACCGACTGTCCCGAGGCCCACGATGGTCCGGGCTGGTCATCTGGATCCAGTTGGCCAGAGCTGCTGTCGTCACTGTGGGCCTCTTCTGTGGGTGGAGTGGAGATATCTGGACCCTCCTGTGTGGCGACGTTCCGTAGTGGTCCTGCAGGGGTAGAAGAGCATGATTATTGCATGTGTGTGTGTGTCATGGTGTGCAATGGGTGGGTGTGCGTGTACCCTAGTGCAAGCATTCCTGTGTGGGGGTTTGTATGATGATGGTTGGGGGGTTGTTATGGGTATGTGCAGTGAGCATGCTTTAGTGAGGGGTGACCATGCTTAGTTGTTGCATGCAGGGCTTGGTGTTGGGATGTGTGGTTTGTGTTATTACTACATTAGTGAGGAGTTGGAGTGATAGGGGAGGGGGTGAGGGTGGGGGGGTGTGATAGCATGCAGGTAGGGTGGTGGATATGATAGTTAAGATTTGACTTATCAGTGTCCATTCCTCCACCGACTCCTCCGAGGCCCTCTGGATGCATGATGGTCAAGACTTGCTCCTCCCATGTTGTTAGTTGTGGAGGAGGAGGTGGGGGTCAGCCGCCAGTCCGCTGAATCGCGATGTTGTGCCTGGAGACCACAGAACGCACCTTCCCCCGTAGGTCGTTCCACCTCTTCCTGATGTCCTCCCGATTTCTTGGATGCTGTCCCACAGCGTTGACCCTGTCCACGATTCTGCGCCATAGCTCCATCTTCCTGGCTATGGAGGTGTGCTGCACCTGTGAGCCAAATAGCTGTGGCTCTACCCGGATGATTTCCTCCATCATATCCCTGAGCTCCTCCTCGGAAAACCTGGGGTGTCTTTGGCGTGACATGGGGTGGTGTGGGTGATGTGTGGGGTGGTGTATGTGTTGATGAGTGTGGTGATGTGTAGTGGTGTGTGGTGTTTTGTGCGTGGATGTTGTGTGGGTGACGGTGTTGTGTGCCTCTGTATGGTGGGGTTGTCTATTGCTGTGCTCTCTTTGTCGCCTTCGTCTCTAATTTTTGGTCGTAGGGGTTTGTGGGTGATGTGGGTGTGTGTTTTATATTGTGTTGGGTGTGTGGGAGTGGTGTTTGTATGTGTATCAGGTGTGTGTATTTGGAATTGTCCAATGTGGCGGTGTTTTGGAGATGTGTGTGTATTTTGAGCACGGCGGTGTGTACTGCCAATGGAATACCGCGGTTGAAAGACCGCCGCGTGGGTTCGTGGGTCGTGATAGCATGGGTGTGTTTCTGTTGGCGGGACGGTGGAGGTTTTGTTTTCGCCAGTTTAACACTGACCTTTGGTGTGGCGGACTTGTGTAGGTGTCTGAATTTCGGCGGTTTACGGAATGTGTGTCATAATAGCTGTGGCGAAATTCTGCGGCCGCGGCGGTGTATTGGCGGTCTTCTGCACGGCGGTAAGTGCCTTTCACCGCCAATGTTGTAACGACCCCCTAATTCTTTTTGGGTTCCAGAGTAGCGTGCTACTCGCTGAAAAGCGCTTCGACGCGTCGTGAGGGGTAGTAAGTGCTATATAAATACTATTACAATACAATTACAATACTTGCACTGCTCTCATTACAAGACTCTGCACGAGGTTGCACTTCTCTCACTACAAGACTCTGTACAAGCTCACACTGCCCTCATTACAAGTCTATGCACAAGCTCACACTGCCCTCATTGCAAGACTCTAGACAAGCTGACACTCCCTTATCACAAGACTCTAGACATGGTCACACTGCCATCATTACAAGACTCTCCACAAGCTCACACTGCCATCTTGTAGAAGGCTTGCCTGGTTTGTATTGGGTACCTTGGGTACTTACACCTTATACCAGGTCAGGTTATGTCTTATTAGTGAAGTAGTAGTGTTCTAGCAGCTTAGGCTGATAGAGGAAGCTATAGCAGAGCAGCCTAGGCTGAACTAGGAGACATGCAAAGCTCATCCAATACCACTTATAGTTACACTGTACTTATACTCAAGTAAAGACAATACTCAGTGTTACCAAAGATAAAGGTAGTTTATTTTGGTGACACAGTACCAAAAATATCTTAGAGGCAATACTCCTTCTGGAGGTAAGTATTATACACAATATATACACTAGACACCAGAATAAGGCAAGTAATTAGACATAGGATAATGCAAACAATAGGAAATGCTATAGAATGCAATGGGAGAAAATAGGTCTAGGGGCAACACAAACCATATACTAAGAAAGTGGAATGCGAATCACGAATTCCCCCCTAGGCAAGTGTAGTGTGTGCAGAATTGCTGAGAGAGTAAAGAATATAGTAAAGGTAAGTAAATTACCCCACCCCAGAGCCCAGAAATGCAGGAGTAAAGTACTGCAAGTTTCCTTAGGACACACTACAAGTTGTGATTAGAGTTATTGCAAGAGCCAACCAAGTCTGCAAACACCAAATGGTGGATTCGTGGACCTGAAGACCTGCAAAGGCAGGAGACCTAGTCCAGAAGTTGAAGGAAGTTCCACGAAGGACAGGAGCCCCTGCCAACCTAGAAGAGGGTGCAAAAGAAGAGTCCCCGGTTGAACGAAGACTGCAGAAATGCGCCCTAGGAAGATGTCAGCGGGTTCCTGTGTGATGCACTGGATGTCCCAGGTTGTGAAGTTGGATGCAGGCAAGTTTTGGCACTGGATTCCTCCAACAAGCCTTGGCTCCGGCAAAGTCACGTTTTGCGTCAAGTAGGTGCTATCTAGACCCAGGAGGGACCTGGGGGCCTCAACTCAGTGTGAGGAGGAAGAGGGGGCTCTCAGCACTTCAGTTAGCCCTCAGAGCCCAGATAGCACCCACGGGAGTCCCAGAATATGGGGACAAAGGAGGGGCAAAATGCGGTGGTGCAGCACTAAAAAGGAAGGTCCCATGCTGCCGGAGAACAACTCAGTGAGTTGAGCTTCACAGGATAGAGTGCTGCGGACCTTGGCCAGGCTGTGCTTAAAGGAATTTTGCAAATAGTGCACAGAGGCCTCAGGAGGTGTAGAAGGTCCGGTGCACAGGGTACTGTCGTTCTGGGGGGATGCAAGCTCTTACCTCCTCCAAATTGGGACAGCAGGACCTCAGGACAGTCTGTGTCGATGGGATCCACCCTCTGTGTTCCAAGGAGCATGCTCGTCACCAGGTGAGGAGTCTAAGAAAACCGGTGGTCAACTTAGAAGGTGCCTGCTTCAGCAAGGGAGTGACTTTGTCACCCCACAGGAGATTTCTTTGGTCTTTCTGGTTCAGGGTGAAGACAGGGAGTCCTCAGAGTGTGCACACTGTGGAAACATTTGCAGTTGCTGGCTGGAGCTGAAGTTGCAGAGGAAAAGTATCCCTTCTGGATACTTTGTTGCTGTTACAGCGGTTCCTGGAGCAGACTTTGATTGATCCGAGATCAGAGGATGAAGTAGTAGTTGCAGAGGATTCCTGCTGGAAACTTGCAAGTAGAATCCGAAGAGAACCCACAAGAGAGACCCTAAATAGCCCTGAGAGGGGGATTGGCTACCTTATCAGGTATGGACCTATCAGGAGGGGTCTCTGGCATCACCTGCTGGCACTGGCCACTCAGAGGCCTCCAGAGTGTCACCACACCTTGTAAAGCAAGAAGGCTGAAGTCTGGGACACATTAGAGGAGCTCTGGGCACCATCCCTGGGGTGGTGATGGACAGGGGAGTGGTCACTCCCCTTTCCTTTGTTCAGTTTCATGCCAAAGCAGGGACAAGGGGGTCCCTGAACCGGTGTAGACTGGTTTATGCAAGGAGGGCACCATCTGTGCCCTTCAAAGCTTTTCCAGAGGCTGAGGGAGGCTACCCCTCCCCAGCCTGTACACCTATTTCCAAAGGGAGAGGGTGTAACACCCTGACCCAAAGGAAATGCTTTGCCTTCCTGGGACTGAGCTGCTCAGACCCCAGGAGGGCAGAACTCTGTCTGTGAGGTGGCAGCAGCTGTAGCTGCATTTCAATTCTCAGAGAGCTGGTTTGGCAGTACTGGGGGTCCTTAGTGGAGCCCCCAGGATGCATAGACTTGTATCCCCAATACCGGATTTGGAATGGGGGAGCAATTCCATGATCTTAGAAACCTTACATGGCTGGCCATATTCAGAGTTACCATTGTGAAGCAACATATAGGTATTGAGCTATATCCAGTGCACACGTGTAATGGCGTCCCCGCAATCACAAGGTTCCGGGAATTGGCCCTGAACTATGTGGGGGCACCTTTGCTAGTGCAAGGGTGTAGGAGGCTGGCCTGGCTTATAGTGGGTACCTTATGGTACTTACACAATGTGCCAGGTCCAGTTATCCATTATTAGTAGATTAGAGGTGTTCTAGCAGCTTAGGCTGATAGAGGTAGCTATAGCAGAGCAGCTTAGGCTGAACTAGGAGACATGCAAAACTCCTACTATACCACTTATATCATATAGCACTATATGACAAGAAAACACAATACTCAGAGTTACTAAAACTCAGGTAAGTAAACAGTTAGAAAAGTAGTTCAAACACTGTAGAACACAATAGAATGCAATAGGAGACAATAGGCTTAGGGGCAACACAAACCATATACTCCAAAAGTGGAATGCGAACCACGAGTGGACCCCAGGCCTAGTGTAGTGTGTAGAGGGTCGCTGGGAGTGTAAGAAAACACTAAGGGTGACCAAGATACCCCACCCTAAGACCCTGAAAAGTAGGAGTAAAGTTACCCTACTACCCCCCGAAAGAGAGTAAAGGCGAGATAGGGGATTCTGCAAAGACAACAACTGACTGCAAAGCACTGAAGATGGATTCCTGGGCCTGAGGACCTGCAAAGGAAGGGCACCAAGTCCAAGAGTCACGCAGGTGTCGGGGGGGCAGGAGCCCACTAAACCCCGGATGAAGGTGCAAAAGGGCTGCCTCCGGGTGAAAGAAGCCAAAGATTCTGCAACAACGTAAGGTGCCAGGAACTTCTCCTTTGGTCAGAAGATGTCCCACGGCGTGCTGGAGGATGCAGAAAGACCGCAAACAAGCCTTGCTAGCTGCAAGAGTCGCGGTTGAGGATTTTGAGTGCTGCCAGGGCCCAGGAAGGACCACACCCTTGGAGGAGGAGACAGAGGGGGCACTCAGCAACACAGAGAGCCAAGGCAGAAGCAGGCAGCACCCGCAGAAACACCTGAAAAGGCATTCAGAAGATCTGAGCACGGCGGTCGTCTCAGCACAACAAAAAAGGGTCCCACGAAGTCGGAGTCCTACTCAGCGAGTTGGGCAATGCAGGACGGAGTGCTGGGGACCTGGGCTATGCTGTGCACAAAGGAAGTCTTGCAAAAATGCACAGAAGCCCTAGCAGCTGCAGTTCACGCAGTACTCGGGATTACTGTCTGGTGTGGGAAGGCAAGGACATACCTCCACCAAATTTGGATAAAAGGGCCACTGGACTGTTGGGGACACTTGGATCTAGTTCCTGTGTTCCAGGGACCATGCTCGTCAAGATGAGAGGGGACCGAGAGGACGGGTGATGCAGAAGTTTGGTGCCTGCATTGGCAGGGGGAAGATTCCGTCGACCCACGGAGATTTCTTCTTGGCTTCCAGTGCAGGGTGAAGGCAGACAGCCCTCAGAGCATGCACCACCAGGAAACAGTCAAGAAAGCTGTCAGGATGAGGCGCTACACTGTTGCTGGTAGTCTTCTTGCTACTTTGTTGCGGTTTTGCAGGTGTCCTGGAGCAGCCAGCGGTCGATCCTTGGCAGAAGTCGAAGAGAGAAGTGCAGAGGAACTCTGGTGAGCTCTTGCATTCGTTATCTGATGAGAAACCCACAGGAGAGACCCTAAATAGCCCTCAGAGGAGGATTGGCTACAGAGAGAGGTAAGCACCTATCAGGAGGGGTCTCTGACGTCACCTGCTGGCACTGACCACTCAGAGGTCTCCATTGTGCCCTCACACCTCTTCATTCAAGATAGCAGAGGTCTGGGACACACTGGAGGAGCTCTGGGCACCTCCCCTTTCCTTTGTCCAGTTTCGCGCCATAGCAGGGCTGGGGGATCCCTGAACCGGTGTAGACTGGCTTCACCCGTCCTCTGGGTCCCCTCTCATCCTGACGAGCATGGTCCCTGGAACACAGCAACTCTATCCAAGTGACTCCCACAGTCCAGTGATCTATCAGTCCAAGTTTGGTGGAGGTAAGTCCTTGCCTCCCCACGCTAGACTGCAAACCTGTGTACTGCGTGATTTGCAGCTTCTCTGGCTCCTGTTTACTCTTCCAGGATTTCCTTCGTGCACAGCCTAGACTGGGTCTCCAGCACTCACTCCTGCCGTGCTCAACCTTCTGAGTTGGCCTCCGGCGTCATGGGACCCTCCTTTATGACTCTGAGCCAGCTCCGGTTCACAAATCTTCGAAGTGCCTGTTCGGGTACTTCTGCGGGTGCTGCCTGCTTCTGTGGGGCCTCTCTGAGATGCTGAGTGCCCCTTCTGTCTTCTCCTCCAAGGGACGACATCCTGGTCCTTCATGGTCCCCAGCAGCACCTAAAAAACCTCTACAGTGACCCTTGCAGGTAGCAAGGCTTGTTTGCGTTATATCTGCGTGGGACACTTCTGCAACATTCATCGCGACGTGGGACATGTTCCTTCCAAAGGAGAATTTCCTAGTCCTCTTCGTTGTTTCAGAATTCCAAGCTTCTTCCATCCAGAGGCAGTTTCCTTGCACCTTCATCCGGGGTTTCCTGGGCTCCTGCCCCCCCGGACACTATCGTGACTCTTGGACTTGGTCCCCTTGCCTTGCAGGTCCTCAGGTCCTGGAATCCATCTTCAGTGCTTTGCTGGTGTTTCTTGTTCTTGCAGAATCCCCCTATCATGACTATTGTGTCCTTTTGGGGTAGTAGGTGTACTTTACTCCTACTTTTCTGGGTCTTGGGGTGGGGTATCTTGGACACCCTGACTGTTTTCTTACAGTACCAGCGACCCTCTACAAGCTCCCATAGGTCTGGGGTCCATTTGTGATTCGCATTCCACTTTTGGTGTATATGGTTTGTGTTGCCCCTAGACCTATGTTCACCTATTGCATCCTATTGTATTCCTCACTGTTTGCATTACTTTTCTTACTCTTACTTACCTGTTTTGGGTTTGTGTACATATAACTTGTGTATATTACTTACCTTCTTACTGAGGGTACTCACTGAGATACTTTTGGCATATTGTCATAAAAATAAAGTACCTTTATTTTTAGTAACTCTAAGTATTGTGTTTTCTTATGATATTGTGATATATGATATAAGTGGTATAGAAGGAGCTTTGCATGTCTCCTAGTTCAGCCTAAACTGCTTTGCCATAGCTACCTTCTATCAGCCTAAGCTGCTAGAAACACCTCTATTCTACTAATAAGGGATAACTGGCCCTGGCACAGGGTGTAAGTACCACAAGGTACCCACTATAAGCCAGGCCAGCCTCCTACAACCATCTGTGCCCTTCAAAGCATTTCCAGAGGCCAGGAGAGGCTACTCCTCTCAGGTCCTTAACACCTATTTCCAAAGGGAGAGGGTGTAAAACCCTCTCTCAGAGGAAATCCTTTGTTCTGCCTTCCTGGGACTGGGCTGCCCAGGCCCCAGAGGCAGAAACCTGTCTGAGGGTTGGCAGCAGCAGTAGCTGCAGAGAAAACCCCAGAGAGTTAGTTTGGCAGTACCTGGGCTCTATGCTGGAGCCCCGGGGAAGCATGGAATTGTCCCCTCAATACCTGGATGGTTTGGGGGGGGACTATTCCATGGTCCAAAACATGTTACATGGCCATGTTCGGAGTTACCATTGTGACGCTACATATAGGTATTGACTTATATGTAGTGCACACGTGTAATGGTGTCCCCACACTCACAAAGTCCGGGGAAATTGTCCTGAACAATGTGGGGGCACATTGGCTAGTGCCAGGATGCCCTCACACTAAGTAACTTTGCACCTAACCTTCACTAAGTGAGGGTTAGACATATAGGTGACTTATAAGTTGCAGTGTAAAATGGCTGTGAAATAACGTGGACGTTATTTCACTCAGGCTGCAGTGGCAGTCCTGTGTAGGAATTGTCTGAGCTCCCTATGGGTGGCAAAAGAAATGCTGCAGCCCATAGGGATCTCCTGGAACCGCAATACCCTGGGTACCTAGGTACCATATACTAGGGAATTATAAGGGTGTTCCAGTGTGCCAATCAGAATTGGAAAAATTAGTCACTAGCCTGCAGTGACAATTTTAAAAGCAGAGAGAGCATAAACACTGAGGTTCTGGTTAGCAGAGCCTCAGTGATACTGTTAGGCACCACACAGGGAACACATACAGGGCACACTTTATTAGCACTGAGGTCCGGGCTAACAGGATCCCAGTGACACAGGCAAAAACAATCATACATACAAGTAAAAAATGGGGGTAACATGCCAGGCAAGATGGTACTTTCCTACAAAGGATGTCCTCACACTTAGGGCCATATTTATACTTTTTGACGCAAAACTGTGCTAACGCAGTTTTGCGTCAAAAAAATTAGCGCCGGCTAACGCCATTCTGAAGCACCATGCGGGCGCCGTATTTATTCAATGACGTTAGCCGGCGTTAGCCGCCGGCGCTGCCTGGTGTGCGTGAAAAAAAACGACGTACACCAGGCAGCGCCGGCGTAGGGGGATATGGAGCTTGGGCGCCAAAAAATGGGGCAAGTCAGGCTGAGGCAAATTTTCCACCTCAACCCGATTTGCGCCATTTTTTCCGACTCCTAACCCCCATAGAAATGACTCCTGACTTAGCAAAGACAGGAGTCATGCCCCCTTGCCCAATGGCCATGCCCAGGGGACTTCTGTACCCTGGGCATGGTCATTGGGAATAGTGGCATGTAGGGGGGCACAAATCAGGCCCCCCTATGCCACAATTATTTTTTTTTAAAAACACTTACCTGAACTTACCTTAATGTCCCTGGGATGGGTCCCTCCAGCCTTGGGTGTCCTCCTGGGGTGGGCAAGGGTGACAGGGGGGGTCCCTGGGGGCATGGGAGGGCACCTCTGGGCTCCTTCCGAGCCCACAGGTCCCTTAATGCCTGCCCTGACCAGGCGCTAAAAAACGTCGCAAAAGCAGGCGTACGTCATTTTTTTTGACCCGCCCACTCCCGGGTGTGAATTTTGCCCGGGAGTGTAAATACGGCGCACATGCCTCGGAGTCAATTTTTTAGACGGGAACGCCTACCTTGCATATCATTAACGCAAAGTAGGTGTCCACGCTAAAAAATGGCGCAAACACCATGGACTTTGGCGCTAGACGCGTGTAACGCCAAAGTATAAATATGGAGTTAGTTTTGCGTCGGAATTGCGTCAAAAAAAACGACGCAATTCCGGCGCAAACAGAGTATAAATATGCCCCTTAGTAACTTTGCACCTAACCTTCAGCAAGTGAAGGTTAGACATATAGGTGAATTATAAGTTAGTTAAGTGCAGTGAAAATGGCTGTGAAATAGTGTGTGCACTATTTCACGCAGGCTGCTATGGCAGGCCTGTGGAAGGGTTTGTCTGAGCTCCTAATGGGTGGCAAAGGAAATGCTGCACCCCATAAGGATCTCCTGGGACCCCAATGCCCTGGGTACCTAGGTACCATATACTAGGGACTTATAAGGAGGAGTTCAGTGTGCCAATTGAAATTGGTAAATTAAGTCACTAGCCTATAGTGACAAATTTAAAAGCAGAGAGAGCATAAGCACTGAGGTTCTGATTAGCAGAGCCTCAGTGCCACAGTCAAACACTTTACACACCACACACATTAAGCTGTAAACTATGAGCACTGGGGTCCTGACCAGCAGGATCCCAGTGAGACAGGCAACAACATAATGACATACAGGTAACTATGGGGGTAACATGCTAAGAAAGATGGTACTTTCCTACACAATCCCCCCATACGAGGGACAATAAGGCTAACCTTGCCCAGATGAGTCTCCATTGTTTAGGTTAAAATATCTGGAGAGTCCATCTGCATTGGAGTGGGTACTCCCAGGTCTATGTTCCACTGTAAAGTCCATACCCTGTCGGGAAATGGACCACCTTAACAATTTAGGGTTTTCACCTTTCATTTGTTTAAGCCATAATAGAGGTTTGTGGTCTGTTTGAACAATGACGTGAGCCCCAAACAAGTAGGGTCTCAGCTTCTTCAAGGCCCAGACCACAGCAAAGGCTTCCCTCTCTATGGCAGCCCAAATCCTTTATCTAGGGTTCAACCTCCTGCTAATGAATGCAACAGGTTGATCCTGGCCCTCTGAGTTAAGTTGTGATAGTACAGCCCCTACCCCTAATTCAGAAGCATCTGTTTGGAAAATGAATTTTCTGGAGTAGTTTGGGCTCTTCAAGACAGGTACAGAGCACATTGCCTGTTAAAGCTCCTCAAAGGCTTTCTGACAGCTAGCTGTCCATAATAGCTGTCGTAATACCTTTTTAGGCATCTTCTTGCTGGTAAGGTCATTAAGAGGGGCACCAATGGAGCCATAATTCTTAATGAACCTCCTGTAATACCCAGTGAGACTTAAGAAGGCTCTGACCTGGGTCTGTGCAGTAGGTGGAGCCCAGTCCATAATGATCTGAATCTTCTCCTGTAGTGGTTCAATCTGTTCCCCACCTACCAGGTAGCCCAAATAAACATCTTTCCCCTGCCCTATCTGGCACTTTGAAGCCTTGATAGTTAGGCCTGCCTTTTGCAGAGTCTCCAAAACCTTCCATAGGTGGACCAGGTGGTCATCCCAGGTGGAGCTAAATACAGCAATATCATCGAAGTATGCTGCATTGAAAGCTTCCAAACCTTGGAGGACTGTATTCCCCAACCTCTGAAAAGTGGCAGGTGCATTTTCCAAACCAAAGGGCATAACAGTGAATTGAGAATGCCCTCCTATGGTAGAAAATGCAGTTTTTGCTTTAACATCCTCTGACAATTTAATCTGCCAATACCCCGCAGTCAAATCAAAGGTACTTAGATACTTGGCAGATGCCAGTGTATCTATTAGCTCATCTGCCCTGGGTATAGGGTGGGCATCTGTTTTGGTTACTGTATTAAGAGCCCCTATAGTCCACACAAAACCACATTTCTCTCTTTCCATCTTTGCTATGCGGTTTGGGAACAAGCACCACTGGGCTGGCCCAGGGGCTATCAGAAGCCTCAATAACTCCTAAATCCAACATTTTCTCAACTTCTGTTTTTATGCAATCTCTGACATGGTCAGGTTGCCTGTAAATTTTACATTTGACAGGTAAACTGTCTCCAGTGTCAATTGTATGTTCACACCAAGTACTTGTACCAGGTATGAGTGAGAAGAGTCCAGAAAACTGTCCTAGGAGATTTTTACAGTCTTCCTTCTGCTCAGCAGTAAGGCAGCCTGCAAGAACCACACTTTCCATTAAGCCATCAGCTTCAGAGTTGGAGAAGAGATCAGGGAGAGGGTCACTCTCTTCCACCTGCCCCTCATCTGTGGCCATGAGCAGGGTTAAGTGTGCCCTGTCATAGTAAGGTTTCAGGCGATTGACATGAAGCACCCTAAGGGGGCTTCTGGAAGTGCCCAGGTCCACCTGATAGGTGACCTCACCTTTCTTTTCCACAATGAGATGGGGTCCACTCAAATTTGTCGTGGAGTGCTCTTGGGGCCACAGGCTCCAATACTAACACCTTCTGTCCTGGGTGGTACTCTGTCCGGACAGCCTTCTGGTCCTGCCATTGCTTTTGGAGCTCTTGGCTGGCCTGAAGGTTTTTAGTGGCCTTTTTCTTGTACTCAGCCATTCTGGATCTTAGGCCAACCACATAGTTTTCAATGTCCTGCTTTGGAGGTTTTAAAGGTTGTCCCCACAATCCTTAACAAGAGCAATGGGACCCCTAACAGGGTGACCAAATAGGAGTTCAAAGGGGCTGTAGCCCACACCTTTTTGGGGTACCTCCCTGTAGGCGAAAAGGAGGCAAGGCAAGAGGACATCCCATCTCCTTCTGAGTTTTTCAGAGATTCCCATGATCATGCCTTTGAGAGTTTTATTAAACCTCTCAACCAATCCATTAGTTTGTGGATGATAAGGGGTGCTGAACTTGTAGGTAACACTACACTCCTTCCACATTGCCTTGAGGTTTGCAGACATGAAATTACTACCTCTGTCTGATACAACTTCCTTAGGGAAACCCACCCTAGAAAAGATTCCCAGAATGGCTTATGCCACTGTAGGTGCTCTAGTGGTCCTTAAGAGGATAGCTTCTGGATACCTTGTGGCATGGTCTTCCACCACAAGGATGAATCTATTGCCAGAAGCTGTTGGAGGGCCAAGGAGGCCAACAATATCAACCCCTTTCCTTTCAAAAGGCACCCCAACCGCTGGCAGTGGGATTAATGGGGCCTTTGGGGTGCCACCAGTCTTGCCACTGGCTTGGCAAGTGACACAGGAGCGACAAAACTCCTTTGTGTCTTCTGACATATGGGGCTCGTGAAAATGTGGAACAAGTCTGTCCCATGTTTTACTCTGGCCTAAATGCCCAGCCAAGGGAATGTCATGACCAAGAGTTAGGAGGATTCCCTGTACTGAAGGGGGATGACCAGTGTCCTGGTGACACCTGGTTTAGGGTCCTTTGCTTCAGTATACAGGAGATTATTCTCCCTGTTGACATCCCCATTCTGCTATTTGACAGCTTGCTGTCTGAGACCTTCCAATGTGGGACAGGTTTGCTGTGCCACACTCAGCTCTTCCCTGGCAGCCCCCCCTGCACCCAAAAGCTCAGCTGTATCAGCTTCCAGGTCCTCTGGTATAGGTTCTGCACAGGGAGAGAATTCCTCTTCCTCAAAAGGGGAATCATCTGTGGAGGGAGGGGTAGTGGACAAGGGTTTGCCCCTCTTACCCCTCGTGTTGGGAGCACTTGGTCCATTTTTTCAGGATCCATGTTTCCCTATCCTCTTTGCTTCTTGGCCTGAGTCCTGGTAAGGGCAAAGATTTGCTGAGGAATGCCCAGCATTGATGCATGGGCCTCCAACTCCACTTCAGCCCAAGCTGAAGTATCCAAATCATTGCCTACAGGACATTCTACAGGTAAATCAGTGGCCACCACATCTTTCTTTGGACCAGTCACCCCCCCCCCCCCCCTTGAGATTCACAACAGCCATCGGGTGGCTAACAGTGTTGCTAAGGGCATCTGTCATTTGGTACTGGTGAGCAGGTAGATGCTGCTCAGGGGCACCCAGTTTTTCCATCACCATTGTGACACTGGCGCCTGTGTCCCTGTAGGCCTCAACCTGAACACCATTATTCAGGGGTAGTTGCATGTATTTATCCATATTGAGGGGCAAGCAACTAAGGTGGCAAAGTCAATGCCACCATCAGAGACTAAAACAGCCTCAGTGATCTACCTAACTAGACCAACCCCAACTACATTACCAATGGTGAGCCCAGCTACACCCTTTGATTGGCTATTAGTAGTGCTCTTCCCACCACCACTGCTATTGCTAGGGGCACTAGTGGTTTCATTTGGGGTTGTGGTGGTGGGAGGTTTGGTGCTTCTTTTTGGACAATGAGGATCAGTTACCCAATGACCTTTTCCTTTACACAGATAACACCATGGTTTCTTATTATTGTGAGAAGAGGATTTAGACCCACCACCCCCAGAGGTTTTTGTGGACCTGATGAAGACTCTGATGATTTTTTATCTTTGTCCCCACCCTTGTCATGTGACTTACCATCCTTCTTCTTGCTGTCCTTCTCACCGCCCTGTATGACTTTTCTGTTCACCCTTGTTTTGACCTATTTGTCTGCCTTATTTCCCAATTCTTGGGAAGAGGTCAGATCTGAGTCCACAAGATACTGATGCAACAAGTCAGACACACAATTATTCAATATATGCTCTCTCAGAATCAAGTTATACAGGCTTTCATAGTCAGTCACCTTTCTGCCATTTAACCAACCTTCTAGGGCCTTCACTGAACAGTCTACAAAGTCTGTCCAATCCTGTGATGACTCCTTTCTGGTCTCTCTGAACTTTATCCTGTATTGTTAAGCTCAGACCATCTAAGAGTGCACTTTTACAAATTTGGTAATTATCTGCATCATCCTCTCTAACAATAAGGAGTCTGTCTCTCCCCTTGCCAGAGAAGGATAGCCAGAGGATAGCAGCCCAGTGAACACGAGGGACCCTCTGAACTATACAGGCCCTCTCTAGTGCAGAAACCACTTATATATGTCATCACCATCCTTGTAAGGAGGGACAACTTTATGCAGATTCCTAGAGTCAAATGAAGGTTCACTAACATTTGAATTTCTGAAACTGCTGCTGCCACCATGGGGAACGAACCCCAAACCCTGCATTTCCTTTTCCACAGCCAGGGATTCACTGTCTAAGGCCAACTGTTGCTGCAGTAGCCTCAGTCTGGCCTCCTCTAACCTCAGCTTTCTGAGTTCCCTATCTAGGAACTGGTCCTCAAGGTTAGATGTTTGGGATAACTCTGAAACAGAGATAACATGGGAATGTGCAGAGGCTCATCTATCCCTAACTGGAGCCACCCTAGTGACCTGGCCTCTAGTGTGAAGGGAGCCCTACTGGTGTGTGACCCTTCCCACTCCCAGTTGTACTAAGGGATCTGTTAACAGATAGATCAGTGGAAGGACCCTCCCCAGGATTATCAGTGTGCTCCTCTGAGCCTCCCTGGTCGGAATCTTCCTCCACCCCCTCCCCTGTCTGATCTGGACCAGTGCTGAGTCCCTGGTCAAATTTAAGAGGAACTCCTTATTGGGGTTCTTCCCAATCCCTAAACTTCTTTCAATACAGAGACCCCTCAAACTTTTAAAGTTAAGATTCTCATATGTTGTTTTCACAACTCTAGTGGTGGCTTCTACAGAAGACATATTGAAAGAGAAAAGGTTTAGGAAGGTGAGTAAACAGTTAGTAGAATAACAGAGCTAACCTTTTAGAGAAAAGAAGAAAACTTTTCAAAACTTTGTAAAAAATTTGCAAAGTTTAAAGAACTTTTTAGAAAGTTTGAAAATTACTTCTAGGCATATATTATATATGCTCTGAATTTTGGAGCAAACGTTTCTTGTAAAAAGCACTAGTAACAAAGTGGTAAAGCAATTGCAAGTACTTATCCCACCGCTGCACCACCAATGTAGGAGGCTGGCCTGGTTTGTAGTGGGTACGTGGGGTACTTACACCTTACTCCAAGTCCAGTTATCCCTTCTTAGTGAAATGTAGTAGTATTCTAACAGCTTAGGCTGATAGAG
This sequence comes from Pleurodeles waltl, assembly GCF_031143425.1. NCBI lineage: Eukaryota > Metazoa > Chordata > Amphibia > Caudata > Salamandridae > Pleurodeles > Pleurodeles waltl. The sequence continues at coordinate 476,398,744 of NC_090449.1, read as the reverse complement.
GTAGCTATAGCAGAGCAACTTAGCATGAACTAGGAGACATGGAAAGCTCCTGCAATACCACGTATAGTTACACAGTACTCATATACAAGTAAAGACAATACTCAGTGTTACCAAAAATAAAAGTAGTTTATTTGGGTGACACAGTACCAAAAATATCTGAGAGGCGCAATACTCCTTCTGGAGGTAATTATTATTCACAATATATACACTAGACACCAAAATAAGGTAAGTAATTAGACATAGAATAGTGCAAACAATTGAAAATGCTATAGAATGCAATGGGAGAAAATAGGTCTAGGGCAACACAACCATATACTAAGAAAGTGGAATGCGAATCACAAATTCCCCCCTAGACAAGTGTGCAGAATCACTGGGAGAGTAAGAATACAGTAAAGGTAAGTAAATTACCCCACCCTAGAGCCCAGAAAAGCAGGAGTAAAGTACTGCAAGTTTCAATAGGACACACTACAAGTTGTGATTAGGGTTATTGCAAGAACCAACCAAGTCTGCAAACAACAAATGGTGGATTCCTGGACCTGAAGACCTGCAAAGGAAGGATACCAAGTCCAGAAGTCGAAAGAAGTTCCAGGAAGGACAAGGGCCCCTGCCAACTGAGAAGAGGGTGCAAAAGAAGAGTCCCCGGTTGGACGAAGACTGCAGAAATGCTCCATAGGAAGATGTCAGCCAGTTCCTGCATGATGCACTGGATGTCCCACATCGTGAAGTAGAATGCAGGTGAGTTTTGATGCTGGATTCCTCTAACAAGCCTTGGTTCCGGCAAAGTTGCGTTTTGTGTCAAGTAGGCGCTATCTGGACCCAGGAGAGACCTGGAGGCCTCAACTCTGTGTAAGGAGGAAGAGGGTCTCTCAGCACTTCAGAGAGCCCTCAGAGCACCAGATAGAACCCACGGGAGTACCAGGGCATGGGGAGAAAGGAGGTGCAAAATGTGGTTGGTGCAGCACTACAAAGGAAGGTCCCACGCCGCCAGAGAAGAACTCAGCGAGTTGAGTGCCGCAGGATAGAGTGCTGCGGACCTGGGCCAGGCTGTGCATGAAGGAATTTTGCAAATAGTGCACAGAGGCCTCAGGAGGTGAAGAAAACGCACAGGGGTACTGTCATTCTGGGGGAAGGCAAGGTGTTACCTCCTCCAAATTGGGACAGCAGGACCTCAGGACAGTCTGTGTCTATGGGGTCCACCCTCTGTGTTTCCAAGGAGCACGCTCGTCACCAGGAGAGGAGTCCAAGAGAACCGGTTGTCTACTTAGAAGGTGCCTACTTCAGCAGGGGAGTGACTCAGTCACCCCACGGGAGATTTCTTCGGTCCTTCTGGTGCAGGGTGAAGACAGGGAGTCCTCAGAGTATGCACACCTTGGACACTGTAGCAGTTGCAGGCTGGAGCTGAAGTTGCAGAGGAAAAGTATCCCTTCTGGATACTTTGTTGCTGTTACAGCAGTTCCTGGAGCAGTCTGCGGTTGATCCGAGGTCAGAGGATGAAGCAGTAGTTGCAGAGTATTCTTGCCGTAGACTTGCAAGTAGAATCTGAGGAGAACCCACAGGACAGACCCTAAATAGCCCTGAGAGGGGGATTGGCTACCTTATCAGGTATGGACCTATCAGTAGGGGTCTCTGACATCACCTGCTGGCACTGGCCACTCAAAGGCTTCCAGAGTGTCCCCAACCTTGTAAAGCAAGATGGCTGAAGTCTGGGACACACTGGAGGAGTTATGGCACCACCCCTGGGGTGGTGATGGACAGGGGAGTGGCCACTCTCCTTTCCTTTGGCCAATTTCACACCAGAGCAGGGACAAGGGGTCCCTGAACTGGTGTAGACTGGCTTATGCGAGGAGGGCATCGTCTGTGCCCTTCAAAGCATTTCCAGAGGCTGGAGGAGGCTACCCCTCCCAAGCCTGTAACATCTATTTCCAAATGAGAGGGTGTAACACCCTGCTCCCATAGGAAATGCTTCCTTCTGCCTTCCTGGGACTGAGCTGCTCAGACCCCAAGAGGGCAGAACCTTGTCTGTGAGGTGGCAGAAGCTGTAGCTGCAGTGCAAGCCTCAGAGAGCTGGTTTGGCAGTACTGGGGGTGGTCCAAAGTGGAGCCCCCAGGATGCATGGAATTGGCTCCCTAATACCAGATTTGGAATGGGGGGACAATTCCATGATCTTAGACACCTTACATGGCCATATTCGGAGTTACCATTGTAAAGCTACATATAGGTATTGACGTATATGTAGTGCACACCAGTAATGGCGTCCCCGCACTCATAAAGTCTCAGGAATTGGCCCTGAATTATGTGGGGGCACCTTTGCTAGTGCAAGGGTGCCCTTACACTTAGTAACTTTGCACCTAACCTTCAGCAAGTGAAGGTTAGACATATAGGTCACTTATAAGTTACTTAAGTGCAGTGAAAATGGCTGTAAAATAGTGTGTGCGCTATTTCACGCAGGCTGCAATGGCAGGCCTGTGGAAGGGTTTGTCTGAGCTCCTTATGGTTTTCAAAAGAAATGCTGCAGCCCGTAAGGATCTCCTGGAACCACAATGCTCTGGGTACCTAGGTACCATATACTAGGGACTTATAAGGGGGGTCCAGTATGCCAATTGAAATTGGTAAATGAAGTCACTGGCATGCAGTGACAAATGTAAAAGCAGAGAAAGCATAAGCATTGAGGTTCTGGTTAGCAGAGCCTCAGTGACACAGTACAGGCATACACATTAGGCCATAAATTATGAGCACTGGGGTCCTGACCAGCAGGATCCCAGTGAGACAGGCAAACAAATACTGACATACATGTGAAAAATGGGGGTAACATGCCAAGGAAGATGGTACTTTCCTACACTGCTATCATTACAAGTCTCTGCACTAGCTCAACCTGTCATCATTACAAGACTCTGTAAAAGCTCACACTGCCATCATTACAAGACTCTGCACAAGTTCACACTGCCCTCACTGAAAGAGTCTACACCAGCTCACACTCCCCTCATTCGAAGACTCTGTACAAGCCGGCACTGCTCTCATTATAAGACTCTGTACAAGCTTGCACTGCTCTCATTACAAAAACTCTGCACAAGGTTGCACTGCCCTCATTACACAACTTTGTACTAGCTCACACTGCCTTCATTACACAACTTTGTACAAGCTCATACTGCCCTCATTACAAGACTCTAGGCTAGGTCACCTTGCCCTCATTACAAGATTCTGCAGAAGCTCACATTGCCATCATTACGAGACTTTGCACAAGCTCACACTGCTCTTAATACAAGACTCTGCAACAGGTCACACTGCTCTCACTACAAACCTCTGCACAAGGTCACACTACCCTCACTACAAGACTCTGCACAAGCTCACACTGCAATCATTACAAGACTCTGCACAAGCTCACAGTGATATAATTAAAAGACTCTGACAAGCCTGCACTACTCTCATTACAGTGAATCTGCACAATGTCACACTGCTCTCATTACAAGACTCTGCACAAGCTTACACTTCCCTCATTACAAGTCTCTGCACAAGCTCAAACTGCCATCATTACAAGACTCTGGGTAAGCTCCCACTGCCAACATTACAAGACACCAGACAAGGTCACAATGCGCTCATTACAAGATTCTACACAAGCTGACATGGCCATCTTTACAAGACTATCTACAAAACACATACTGCCCTCATTACAAGACTCTGTACAAGCTCACACTGCCCTCATTACAAATCTATGCACAACCTCACACTACCCTCATCACAAGACTCTAGACAAGCCTACACTCCGTTATTACAAGACTCTAGAAAAGGTCACACTGCCATCATTACAGGACTCTCCAAAAGCTCACACTGCCCTCATTACAAGACTTTGTACAAGCTCACACTGCTAACAATACAAGACTTTGTATAAGCTCCCACTGCCAACATTACAAGACTCTAGACAAGGTCACGATGTGTTCATTACAAGATTCTACACAAGCTGACATGGCCATCATTACAAGACTATATACAAACACATACTGCCCTCATTACAATACTCTGTTCAAGCTCACACTGCACTCATTACAAATCTATGCACAACCTCACACTACCCTCATTACAAGACTCTAGACAAGCCTACACTCCGTTATTACAAGACTCTAGATAAGGTCACACTGCCATCATTGCAAGACTCTCCAAAAGCTCACACTGCCCTCATTACAAAGCTTTGTACAAGCTCACACTGCCAACAATACAAGACTCTAGACAAGGTCACACTGCCCTCATTACAAGAATCTGCACAAGCTCACACCGCACTCACCACAAGACTCTGCAAAAGCTCACACTGCGCTCATTACAAGACTCTGCACAAGCTCACACCACTCTCAGTACATGACTCTACACAAGATTAAACTACCCACATTACCAGACTCTGTAAAAGCGTACACAGCCCTCACAAAAAGGTTAAACATGTTTACACCGTACTCACTGCAAGTCTCCACATGTTTATTCTACCAACACTACAAGATTCTGCACAAGCTCGCAATGCCCTAATCTCAAGACTCTACACAATCTCAAACTGCCCACATTAACAGACTCTGCACAAGCGCACACTGTCCTCACTAAAGGGCTGAACACATTTACACCGTACTCACTGCAAGAGTCTACACATGTTTATACTTCCAACACCACAAGCTTCTGCACAAGATCACAATGCCCTCATCGAAAGTCTCTACACAAGATCACACTGCCCTCAGTACAAGACTCAACACATACTCACACTATCTGCACTACCAGATGCCGCACGAGCTCACACTGCCCTCATTACAAGACTCTACACAAGCTCACCCTGCACTCTTTAAAGACTCCACAGAAAGTCACACTGCCCTCATTACAAGAGTCTGCACAAGCTCACACTGCCATTACAAGACTCTGCACATGGTCACACTGCTCACTTTACAAGACTGTGTACAAGTTCACACTGCTCTCATTACAAGATTCTGTACAAGGTGACACTGGCCTCATTACAATATCTGCACAAGCTCACACGGCCATCATTACAAGACTCTAGGCAAGCTCGCACTGCCCTCATGACAGGACTGTAGACAAGGTCACAATTACATCATTATAAGACTCTGTACAAGGTCACACTGCCCTCATTTCGAGACTCTGCATATGGTCACACTGCCCACTTTACAAGACTCTGTACAAGTTAGCACTGCTCTCATCACAAGACTCTGTACAAGCTCGCACTGTTGTCATTACAAGACTCTGTACAAGGTCACACTGGCTTCATTACAATATCTGCAGAAGCTCACACGGCCATCATTACAAGACTCTAGACAAGCTCACACTGCCCTCATGATAAGACTATAGACAAGGTCACAGTGCGATCATTACAAGACTCTGCAAAAGCTCACACTACGCTCATTACAAGACTCTGCACAAGCTGACACCACTCTCAGTATATGACTCTACACAAGCTTAAACTGCCCACATTAACAGACTCTGCACAAGCGTACACAGCCCTCACTAAAAGGTTGAACATGTTTACACCGTACTCACTGCAAGACTCTCCACATGTTTATACTACCAACACTACAAGATTCTGCACAAGCTCGCAATGCCCCCATCGCAAGAATCTACACAATCTCAAACTGCCCACATTAACAGACTCTATACAAGCGCACACTGTCCTCACTAAAAGGCTGAACACATTTACACTGTACTCACTGCAAGAGTCTGCACATGTTTATACTACAAACACTACAAGATTCTGCACAAGATCACAATGCCCTCATCGAAAGACGCTACCCAAGATCACACCTGTAGGAGGCTGGACTGGCTTGTAGTGAGTACCAAGGGGTACTTACACCTTGCACCAGGCCCAGGTATCCCTTATTAGTGTATAGGGTGTCTAGCAGCTTAGGCTGATAGATAATGGTAGCTTAGCAGAGCAGCTTAGGCTGAACTAGGAGACGTGTGAAGCTACTACAGTACCACAAGTGTCACTTGCACAATACCATAAGAAAACACAATACACAGTTATACTAAAAATAAAGGTTCTTTATTTTTATGACAATATGCCAAAGTATCTCAGAGTGTACCCTCAGTGAGAGGATAGGAAATATACACAAAATATATATACACAATAGCAAAAATATGCAGTATAGTCTTAGAAAACAGTGCAAACAATGTATAGTTACAATAGGATGCAATGGGGAAACATAGGGATAGGGGCAACACAAACCATATACTCCAAAAGTGGAATGCGAACCACGAATGGACCCCAAACCTATGTGACCTTGTAGAGGGTCGCTGGGACTATTAGAAAATAGTGAGAGTTAGAAAAATAACCCTCCCCAAGACCCTGAAAAGTGAGTGCAAAGTGCACTAAAGTTCCCCTAAGGACAAAGAAGTCGTGTTAGAGGAATAATGCAGGAAAGACACAAACCAGCAATGCAACAACTGTGGATTTCCAATCTAGGGTACCTGTGGAACAAGGGGACCAAGTCCAAAAGTCACAAGCAAGTCGGAGATGGGCAAATGCCCAGGAAATGCCAGCTGCGGGTGCAAAGAAGCTTCTACTGGACAGAAGAAGCTGAGGTTTCTGCAGGAACGAAAAGGGCTAGAGACTTCCCCTTTGGTGGACGGATCCCACTCGCCGTGGAGAGTCGTGCAGAAGTAATTTCCCGCCGAAAGAACGCCAACAAGCCTTGCTAGCTGCAAATCGTGCTGTTAGCGTTTTTGGATGCTGCTGAGGCTCAGGAGGGACCAGGAGGTCGCAAATTGGACCAGCAGAGAGAGGGGACGTCGAGCAAGACAAGGAGCCCTCTCTGAAGCAGGTAGCACCTGGAGAAGTGCCAGAAACAGGCACTACGAGGATGCGTGAAACGGTGCTCACCGAAGTTGCACAAAGGAGTCCCACGTCGCCGGAGACCAACTTAGAAAGTCGTGCAATGCAGGTTAGAGTGCCGTGGACCGAGGCTTGGCTGTGCACGAAGGATTTCCGCCGGAAGTGCACAGGGGCTGGAGTAGCTGCAAAGTTGCGGTTCCCAGCAATGCAGCCCAGCGAGGTGAGGCAAGGACTTACCTCCACCAAACTTGGACTGAAGAGTCACTGGACTGTGGGGGTCACTTGGACAGAGTCGCTGGATTCGAGGAACCTCGCTCGTCGTGCTGAGAGGAGACCCAAGGGACCGGTAATGCAGCTTTTTGGTGCCTGCGGTTGCAGGGGGAAGATTCCGTCGACCCACAGGAGATTTCTTCGGAGCTTCTGGTGCAGAGAGGAGGCAGACTACCCCCACAGCATGCACAAGCAGGAAAACAGTCGAGAAGGCGGCAGGATCAGCGTTACAGAGTTGCAGTAGTCGTCTTTGCTACTATGTTGCAGGTTTGCAGGCTTCCAGCGCGGTCAGCAGTCGATTCCTTATCAGAAGGTGAAGAGAGAGATGCAGAGGAACTCGGCTGAGCTCATGCATTCGTTATCTAAAGTTTCCCCAGAGACAGAGACCCTAAATAGCCAGAAAAGAGGGTTTGGCTACCTAGGAGAGAGGATAGGCTAGCAACACCTGAAGGAGCCTATCACAAGGAGTCTCTGACGTCACCTGGTGGCACTGGCCACTCAGAGCAGTCCAGTGTGCCAGCAGCACCTCTGTTTCCAAGATGGCAGAGGTCTGGAGCACACTGGAGGAGCTCTGGACACCTCCCAGGGGAGGTGCAGGTCAGGGGAGTGGTCACTCCCCTTTCCTTTGTCCAGTTTCGCGCCAGAGCAGGGCTAAGGGGTCCCCTGAACCGGTGTAGACTTGCTTATGCAGAATTGGGCACATCTGTGCCCAACAAAGCATTTCCAGAGGCTGGGGGAGGCTACTCCTCCCCTGCCTTCACACCATTTTCCAAAGGGAGAGGGTGTCACACCCTCTCTCAGAGGAAGTTCTTTGTTCTGCCATCCTGGGCCAGGCCTGGCTGGACCCCAGGAGGGCAGATGCCTGTCTGAGGGGTTGGCAGCAGCAGCAGCTGCAGTGAAACCCCAGGAAGGGCAGTTTGGCAGTACCAGGGTCTGTGCTACAGACCACTGGGATCATGGGATTGTGCCAACTATGCCAGGATGGCATAGAGGGGGCAATTCCATGATCATAGACATGTTACATGTGTAGGAGGCTGGACTGGCTTGTAGTGAGTACCAAGGGGTACTTGCACCTTGCACCAGGCCCAGTTATCCCTTATTAGTGTATAGGGTGTCTAGCAGCTTAGGCTGATAGATAATGGTAGCTTAGCAGAGCAGCTTAGGCTGAACTAGGAGACGTGTGAAGCTACTACAGTACCACTTAGTGTCATATGCACAATATCATAAGAAAACACAATACACAGTTATACTAAAAATAAAGGTACTTTATTTTTATGACAATATGCCAAAGTATCTTAGAGTGTACCCTCAGTGAGAGGATAGGAAATATACACAAGATATATATACACAATAGTAAAAATATGCAGTATAGTCTTAGAAAACAGTGCAAACAATGTATAGTTACAATAGGATGCAATGGGGAAACATAGGGATAGGGGCAACACAAACCATATACTCCAAAAGTGGAATGCGAACCACGAATGGACCCCAAACCTATGTGACCCTGTAGAGGGTCGCTGGGACTATTAGAAAATAGTGAGAGTTAGAAAAATAACCCTCCCCAAGACCCTGAAAAGTGAGTGCAAAGTGCACTAAAGTTCCCCTAAGGACAAAAGAGTAGTGTTAGAGGAATAATGCAGGAAAGACACAAACCAGCAATGCAACAACTGTGGATTTCCAATCTAGGGTACCTGTGGAACAAGGGGACCAAGTCCAAAAGTCACAAGCAAGTCGGAGATGGGCAGATGCCCAGGAAATGCCAGCTGCGGGTGCAAAGAAGCTTCGACTGGACAGAAGAAGCTGAGGTTTCTGCAGGAACGAAAAGGGCTAGAGACTTCCCCTTTGGTGGACGGATCCCTCTTGCCTTGGAGAGTCGTGCAGAAGTGTTTTCCCGCCGGAAGGACGCCAACAAGCCTTGCTACACGCAAATCGTGCGTTTGGCGTGTTTTGGACGCTGCTGGGGCCCAGGAGGGACCAGGAGGTTGCAAATTGGACCTGCAGAGAGAGGGGACGTCGAGCAAGACAAAGAGTCCTCACTGAAGCAGGTAGCACCCGGAGAAGTGCCAGAAACAGGCACTACGAGGATGCGTGAAACGGTGCTCGCCGAAGTTGCACAAAGGAGTCCCACGTCGCCGGAGACCAACTTAGAAAGTCGTGCAATGCAGGTTAGAGTGCCGTGGACCGAGGCTTGGCTGTGCACGAAGGATTTCCGCCGGAAGTGCACAGGGGCCGGAGTAGCTGCAAAGTCGCGGTTCCCAGCAATGCAGCCCAGCGAGGTGAGGCAAGGACTTACCTCCACCAAACTTGGGCTGAAGAGTCACTGGACTGTGGGGGTCACTTGGACAGCGTCGCTGGATTCGAGGGACCTCGCTCGTCGTGCTGAGAGGAGACCCAAGGAACAGGTAATGCAGCTTTTTGGTGCCTGCGGTTGCAGGGGGAAGATTCCGTCGACCCACAGGAGATTTCTTCGGAGCTTCTGGTGCAGAGAGGAGGCAGGCTACCCCCACAGCATGCACAAGCAGGAAAACAGTCGAGAAGGCGGCAGGATCAGCGTTACAGAGTTGCAGTAGTCGTCTTTGCTACTATGTTGCAGGTTTGCAGGCTTCCAGCGCGGTCAGCGGTCGATTCCTTATCAGAAGGTGAAGAGGGAGATGCAGAGGAACTCGGCTGAGCTCATGCATTCGTTATCTAAAGTTTCCCCAGAGACAGAGACCCTAAATAGCCAGAAAAGAGGGTTTGGCTACCTAGGAGAGAGGAAAGGCTACTAACACCTGAAGGAGCCTATCAGCAGGAGTCTCTGACGTCACCTGGTGGCACTGGCCACTCAGAGCAGTCCAGTGTGCCAGCAGCACCTCTGTTTCCAAGATGGCAGAGGTCTGGAGCACACTGGAGGAGCTCTGGACACCTCCCAGGGGAGGTGCAGGTCAGGGGAGTGGTCACTCCCCTTTCCTTTGTCCAGTTTCGCGCCAGAGCAGGGGCTAAGGGGTCCCTGAACCGGTGTAGACTGGCTTATGCAGAATTGGGCACATCTGTGCCCAACAAAGCATTTCCAGAGGCTGGGGGAGGCTACTCCTCCCCTGCCTTCACACCATTTTCCAAAGGGAGAGGGTGTCACACCCTCTCTCAGAGGAAGTTCTTTGTTCTGCCATCCTGGGCCAGGCCTGGCTGGACCCCAGGAGGGCAGCTGCCTGTCTGAGGGGTTGGCAGCAGCAGCAGCTGCAGTGAAACCCAGGAAGGGCAGTCTGGCAGTACCAGGGTCTGTGCTACAGACCACTGGGATCATGGAATTGTACCAACAATGCCAGGGTGGCATAGAGGGGGCAATTCCATGATCATAGACATGTTACTTGGCCATATTCGGAGTTACCATGGTGAAGCTACATATAGGTAGTGACCTATATGTAGTGCACGCGTGTAATGGTGTCCCCGCACTCACAAAGTTCAGTGAATTGGCTCTGAACAATGTGGGGGCACCTTGGCTAGTGCCAGGGTGCCCTCACACTAAGTAACTTAGCACCTAACCTTTACCAGGTAAAGGTTAGACATATAGGTGACTTATAAGTTACTTAAGTGCAGTGTAAAATGGCTGTGAAATAACGTGGACGTTATTTCACTCAGGCTGCAGTGGCAGGCCTGTGTAAGAATTGTCAGAGCTCCCTATGGGTGGCAAAAGAAATGCTGCAGCCCATAGGGATCTCCTGGAACCCCAATACCCTGGGTACCTCAGTACCATATACTAGGGAATTATAAGGGTGTTCCAGTAAGCCAATGTAAATTGGTAAAAATGGTCACTAGCCTGTCAGTGACAATTTGGAAAGAAATGAGAGAGCATAACCACTGAGGTTCTGATTAGCAGAGCCTCAGTGAGACAGTTAGTCACTACACAGGTAACACATTCAGGCACACTTATGAGCACTGGGGCCCTGGGTTACCAGGGTCCCAGTGACACATACAACTAAAACAACATATATACAGTGAAAAATGGGGGTAACATGCCAGGCAAGATGGTACTTTCCTACACAACCCCCCCCCCCCAAACGAAGGACAATAAGACTAGCCATTACCTGATGAGTCTTCATTGTCTAAGTGGAAATATCTGGAGAGTCCATCTGCATTGGAGTGGCTACTCCCAGGTCTATGTTCCACTGTATAGTCCATTCCCTGTAGGGATATGGACCACCTCAACAATTTAGGATTTTCACCTTTCATTTGTTTTAGCCAAAGTAGAGGTTTGTGGTCTGTCTGAACAATGAAGTGAGTGCCAAACAGGTATGGCCTCAACTTCTTCAGAGCCCAGACCACAGCAAAGGCCTCCCTCTCAATGGCAGACCAACGCTTTTCTCTAGGGGTCAATCTTCTACTAATAAAAGCAACAGGTTGATCCTGGCCCTCAGAATTAAGTTGTGATAGGACTGCCCCTACTCCTAATTCAGATGCATCAGTTTGGACATAGAATTTTTTAGAGTAACAAGGGCTTTTCAGGACAGGTGCAGAGCACATGGCCTGCTTCAGCTCCTCAAAAGCTTTCTGACAGCTTGCTGTCCATAATACCTTTTTAGGCATTTTCTTGGAAGTGAGGTCATTAAGAGGGGCTGCAATGGAGCCATAGTTCTTAATGAACCTCCTGTAATACCCAGTGAGGCCTAGGAAGGCTCTCACCTGAGTCTGAGTGGTAGGGGGAACCCAATCAATAATTGTTTGGATTTTCCCCTGAAGTGGTGCAATCTGTTCCCCACCAACAAGGTGTCCCAGATAAACCACCTTACCCTGCCCTATCTGGCACTTTGAAGCCTTGATAGTGAGGCCTGCCTTTTGCAGGGCCTCCAAAACTTTCCAAAGGTGGACCAGGTGATCATCCCAGCTGGAGCTAAAGACAGCTATATCGTCCAAATATGCTGCACTGAAAGCTTCCAGCCCTTGCAGGACTGTGTTCACCAACCTCTGAAAAGTGGCAGGTGCATTTTTCAAACCAAAAGGCATTACAGTAAACTGGTAATGTCCTCCAATGGTAGAAAATGCAGTCTTAGGTTTAGCATCTTCTGACAATTTGATCTGCCAATACCCTGCAGTCAAATCAAAAGTGCTTAGATACTTGGCAGATGCCAGTGTATCTATGAGCTCATCTGCCCTGGGTATAGGGTGAGCATCAGTTTTGGTTACCAAGTTGAGACCTCTATAGTCTACACAAAACCGCATTTCTTTCTTTCCATCTTTAGAATTGGGTTTTGGTACCAGTACCACAGGAGAAGCCCATGGACTGTCAGAGTGCTCAACCACTCCTAGTTCCAACATTTTCTGAACTTCTTGCTTTATGCAGTCCCTGACATGGTCAGGCTGCCTATAGATCTTACTTTTGACAGGTAAACTGTCTCCAGTATCTATAGTGTGCTCACACCAAGAAGTGGTGCCTGGCACAATAGAGAAGAGTTCTGAAAATTGTCCTAGGAGATTTATGCAATTATCTTTCTGCTCAGCAGTAAGACAATCAGCCAAAACTACACCTTCCACAAGAGCATCTTGTTCTGTGGAAGAGAAGAGATCAGGTAGAGGATCACTGTCTTCTTCCTGTCCCTCATCTGTTGCCATGAGCAGGGTGAGATCAGCCCTGTCATAGTAGGGTTTCAGGCGGTTGACATGGAGCACCCTAAGGGGACTCCTGGCAGTGCCTAAGTCAACCAAGTAGGTGACTTCACCCTTCTTTTCAACAATTGTGTGGGGTCCACTCCATTTATCTTGGAGTGCTCTTGGGGCCACAGGCTCCAAGACCCACACTTTCTGCCCTGGTTGGTACTGAACCAAAACAGCCTTCTGATCATGCCATTGCTTCTGGAGCTCTTGGCTGGCCTGAAGGTTTTTACTGGCCTTTTTCATGTACTCAGCCATCCTTGATCTGAGGCCAAGTACATAATCCACAATATCCTGCTTAGGAGCTTTTAAAGGTTGTTCCCAACCCTCCTTTACAAGTGTGAGTGGACCCCTAACAGGGTGTCCAAAAAGAAGTTCAAAGGGGCTGAAGCCTACTCCTTTCTGGGGTACCTCCCTGTAGGCAAAAAGGAGGCATGGTAGAAGGATATCCCATCTCCTGCGGAGTTTTTCAGGGAGACCCATAATCATGCCTTTGAGAGTTTTATTAAATCTCTCCACCAGTCCATTTGTTTGTGGATGATAGGGTGTTGTGAACTTGTAAGTTACACCACACTCCTTCCACATGGCCTTTAAGTATGCAGACATGAAATTGCTTCCTCTGTCTGATACTACTTCCTTTGGGAAGCCCACCCTGGAAAATATTCCCAGGAGGGCCTTTGCCACTGCAGGAGCTGTAGTGGTCCTTAAAGGAATAGCTTCAGGATATCTTGTGGCATGGTCCACTACCACTAAGATAAACCTATTGCCTGAAGCAGTAGGAGGGTCAAGGGGGCCAACTATGTCAACCCCTACCCTTTCAAAGGGAACCCCAACCACAGGCAGTGGGATAAGGGGTGCCTTTGGAGTGCCACCTGTCTTGCCACTGGCTTGACAGGTTTCACAGGACTTACACAATTCCTTTGTGTCCTCAGACATCCTAGGCCAATGAAACAATGGTACCAATCTGTCCCAAGTTTTCATTTGACCCAGGTGCCCAGCTAAGGGAATGTCATGTGCCAGTGTTAGGAGGAACTTTCTGTACTCCTGAGGAATCACTAATCTCCTGGCAGCTCCAGGTTTAGGATCCCTATGCTCAGTGTACAAGAGGTTGTCCTCCCAGTAAACTCTGTGAGAGTCACTGACATCCCAATTAGCCTGTTTGACAGCTTGCTGTCTGAGACCCTCTAATGTGGGACAGGTTTGCTGTGCCACACTCAGCTCCTCTCTGGCAGGCCCCCCTTCACCCAAAAGCTCAGCAGTGTCTGCTTCCAGCTCCTCTGGTGTAGGTTCTGCACAGGGAGGGAATTCTTCTTCCTCAGAAGTAGAATCCACTGTAGAGGGAGGGATAGTAGGAAGTGGTTTGCTTCTACTAGCCCTAGCTTTAGGGAGCACTTGGTCCATTGTTCCAGGATCCAAACTTCCCTGTCCTTTTTGCTTTTTGGCCTGAGCCCTTGTCAAAGCAAAAATATGCCCTGGGATGCCCAGCATTGCTGCATGGGCCTCCAACTCCACATCTGACCAAGCTGATGTCTCCAAATCATTCCCTAATAGACAGTCTACAGGTAAATCTGAAGCTACCACAACTTTCTTTGGACCAGTTACCCCCCCCAGTTGAGATTTACAACAGCCATGGGGTGGCTTTGTGTTATGTTGTGAGCATCGGTTACTTGGTACTAGTGTCCAAGTATGTGTTGTTCAGGGTGCACCAGTTTCTCAATCACCATTGTGACACTGGCACCTGTGTCCCTGTAGGCCTGGACCTCAACACCATTTATTAGGGTTAGTTGCTTGTACTTCTCCAAGTTATGGGGGCAAGCAACCAAAGTGGCTAAATCAATAGCCCCTTCAGAGACTAAAGTAGCCTCTGTGGTCTCCCTAATCAGACCAACCCCAACTAAATTACCAAAAGTGAGCCCAGCTACTCCCTTGGATTGGCTATTAGTAGGTTTGCTCCCACCACCACTGCTATTAGTAGGGACACTAGGTGTAGCAGTAGGGGTTGTAGTGGTAGGAGCTGTGGTGCCTTTCTTTGGACAACTGGGATCTGTTGTCCAATGGCCTTTTATTTTACATAAATAGCACCATGGTTTCTTTTCCTTGTTCTGATCAAAGGAGGATTTGGGCCCACCACCCCCACCAGAGTGTTTTTGTGGGCCTGATGAAGACTCATTTTTAGATTTGTCCCCACCCTTGTCTGAAGACTTACCATCCTTCTTTTTGTTGCCATCTTTGTCACCCCCTGTATGAACTTTTCTGTTCACTCTTGTTCTGACCCATTTGTCTGCCTTCTTTCCCAATTCTTGGGGAAAGGTCAGATCAGAGTCCACCAAGTACTGGTGCAACAAATCAGACACACAATTATTAAGAATATGCTCTCTCAGGATTAAGTTATACAGGCTGTCATAATCAGTAACTTTACTGCCATGTAACCACCCCTCCAAGGCCTTCACTGCCTGGTCAATGAAATCAACCCAGTCTTGTGAAGACTCCTTTTTGGTCTCTCTGAACTTTATCCTGTACTGTTCAGTGGTTAAGCCATAACCATCCAGGAGTGCATTCTTAAGAACTTGGAAATTATTGGCATCATTTTCTTTCACTGTAAGGAGCCTATCCCTACCTTTTCCACTAAATGATAGCCATAGGATAGCAGCCCACTGCTTTTGAGGGACATCCTGTACAGCACAGGCCCTCTCAAGTGCAGCAAACCACTTGTTAATGTCATCCCCCTCCTTATAAGGGGGAACTATCTTGTGCAGATTCCTGGAATCATGCTCTTTTGCAGGATGACTATGGGGAATACTGCTGCTGCCACCATGGGTATCTAAACCCAACTTCTGTCTTTCCTTCTCTAATTCTAAAGACTGTCTATCCAAATCCAGCTGTTGCTTCTTGAGCTTCAGTCTGGTTTGTTCCACTCTCAATCTATTGAGCTCCCTTTCTAACAATCTGTCATCAGGGTGGGTGGGAGGGACATTTCTAGATACAGAGGTATGATGGGAATGAACAGAAGGAGACCTGTCCCTTACAGAGGGCACCCTAACAGCTTGGCTACCAGTATAATGTGAGAGCACACCATCAGTATGGTGTGATTCAACCTCTGTACCAACTATGCTAGACTGTCTAGTAATGGGCAGGCTGAGAAGTTTCTTTCCTGAACCTTTTCCTGGGGGAGTCCCTGGATCAGATTGAGAACCATTAGCTACTTTTTCACCAGATTTGGCACTCATGGCCTTATCCTGTACTCTAAGCATATTAATTAACAGTTCTAAGGAAGGATTCTTCCCTACACTCAAACCTCTCTCTATGCAGAGACTCCTTGCTCCTTTCCAGCTAAGGTGATCATATGCAAGTTTGGACAGTTCAACATTTTTTCCTGTGCCAGACATTTTTTAGAGAGAGTTAAAGTGATAGAAAAAGAGAAAAAAGTTTTCAGAACTTTTTGGAAAGACAGAAAAAAAACTTTTTAAACTTTTAAGAACTTTTTGAAAGTTTAGAAGTACTTTTCAGCACTTAGAAAAGAGTGAAAAGAGGAAATGCAAAACTTTTTGGCTATGTGTATATACACTGACCTTGTTTTGTATATTTTTCTCTTATGAAAAGTACAATGACAAGAGTGGTAAGTAGTCTCAAGCACTGATCCCACCACTGCACAACCAATGTAGAAGGCTGGACTGGCTTGTAGTGAGTACCAAGGGGTACTTGCACCTTGCACCAGGCCCAGTTATCCCTTATTAGTGTATAGGGTGTCTAGCAGCTTAGGCTGATAGATAATGGTAGCTTAGCAGAGCAGCTTAGGCTGAACTAGGAGACGTGTGAAGCTACTACAGTACCACTTAGTGTCATATGCACAATATCATAAGAAAACACAATACACAGTTATACTAAAAATAAAGGTACTTTATTTTTATGACAATATGCCAAAGTATCTTAGAGTGTACCCTCAGTGAGAGGATAGGAAATATACACAAGATATATATACACAATAGTAAAAATATGCAGTATAGTCTTAGAAAACAGTGCAAACAATGTATAGTTACAATAGGATGCAATGGGGAAACATAGGGATAGGGGCAACACAAACCATATACTCCAAAAGTGGAATGCGAACCACGAATGGACCCCAAACCTATGTGACCCTGTAGAGGGTCGCTGGGACTATTAGAAAATAGTGAGAGTTAGAAAAGTAACCCTCCCCAAGACCCTGAAAAGTGAGTGCAAAGTGCACTAAAGTTCCCCTAAGGACAAAAGAGTAGTGTTAGAGGAATAATGCAGGAAAGACACAAACCAGCAATGCAACAACTGTGGATTTCCAATCTAGGGTACCTGTGGAACAAGGGGACCAAGTCCAAAAGTCACAAGCAAGTCGGAGATGGGCAGATGCCCAGGAAATGCCAGCTGCGGGTGCAAAGAAGCTTCGACTGGACAGAAGAAGCTGAGGTTTCTGCAGGAACGAAAAGGGCTAGAGACTTCCCCTTTGGAGGACGGATCCCTCTCGCCTTGGAGAGTCGTGCGGAAGTGTTTTCCCGCCGGAAGGACGCCAACAAGCCTTGCTACACGCAAATCGTGCGTTTGGCGTGTTTTGGACGCTGCTGGGGCCCAGGAGTGACCAGGAGGTCGCAAATTGGACCTGCAGAGAGAGGGGACGTCGAGCAAGACAAAGAGTCCTCACTGAAGCAGGTAGCACCCGGAGAAGTGCCAGAAACAGGCACTACGAGGATGTGTGAAATGGTGCTCGCCGAAGTTGCACAAAGGAGTCCCACGTCGCCGGAGACCAACTTAGAAAGTCGTGCAATGCAGGTTAGAGTGCCGTGGACCCAGGCTTGGCTGTGCACGAAGGATTTCCGCCGGAAGTGCACAGGGGCCGGAGTAGCTGCAAAGTCGCGGTTCCCAGCAATGCAGCCCAGCGAGGTGAGGCAAGGACTTACCTCCACCAAACTTGGGCTGAAGAGTCACTGGACTGTGGGGGTCACTTGGACAGCGTCGCTGGATTCGAGGGACCTCGCTCGTCGTGCTGAGAGGAGACCCAAGGGACCGGTAATGCAGCTTTTTGGTGCCTGCGGTTGCAGGGGGAAGATTCCGTCGACCCACAGGAGATTTCTTCGGAGCTTCTGGTGCAGAGAGGAGGCAGGCTACCCCCACAGCATGCACAAGCAGGAAAACAGTCGAGAAGGCAGCAGGATCAGCGTTACAGAGTTGCAGTAGTCGTCTTTGCTACTATGTTGCAGGTTTGCAGGCTTCCAGCACGGTCAGCGGTCGATTCCTTATCAGAAGGTGAAGAGGGAGATGCAGAGGAACTCGGCTGAGCTCATGCATTCGTTTTCTAAAGTTTCCCCAGAGACAGAGACCCTAAATAGCCAGAAAAGAGGGTTTGGCTACCTAGGAGAGAGGAAAGGCTACTAACACCTGAAGGAGCCTATCAGCAGGAGTCTCTGACGTCACCTGGTGGCACTGGCCACTCAGAGCAGTCCAGTGTGCCAGCAGCACCTCTGTTTCCAAGATGGCAGAGGTCTGGAGCACACTGGAGGAGCTCTGGACACCTCCCAGGGGAGGTGCAGGTCAGGGGAGTGGTCACTCCCCTTTCCTTTGTCCAGTTTCGCGCCAGAGCAGGGGCTAAGGGGTCCCTGAACCGGTGTAGACTGGCTTATGCAGAATTGGGCACATCTGTGCCCAACAAAGCATTTCCAGAGGCTGGGGGAGGCTACTCCTCCCCTGCCTTCACACCATTTTCCAAAGGGAGAGGGTGTCACACCCTCTCTCAGAGGAAGTTCTTTGTTCTGACATCCTGGGCCAGGCCTGGCTGGACCCCAGGCGGGCAGCTGCCTGTCTGAGGGGTTGGCAGCAGCAGCAGCTGCAGAGAAACCCCAGGAAGGGCAGTCTGGCAGTACCAGGGTCTGTGCTACAGACCACTGGGATCATGGAATTGTACCAACAATGCCAGGATGGCATAGAGGGGGCAATTCCATGATCATAGACATGTTACATGGCCATATTCGGAGTTACCATGGTGAAGCTACATATAGGTAGTGACCTATATGTAGTGCACGCGTGTAATGGTGTCCCCGCACTCACAAAGTTCAGTGAATTGGCTCTGAACAATGTGGGGGCACCTTGGCTAGTGCCAGGGTGCCCTCACACTAAGTAACTTTGCACCTAACCTTTACCAGGTAAAGGTTAGACATATAGGTGACTTATAAGTTACTTAAGTGCAGTGTAAAATGGCTGTGAAATAACGTGGACGTTATTTCACTCAGGCTGCAGTGGCAGGCCTGTGTAAGAATTGTCAGAGCTCCCTATGGGTGGCAAAAGAAATGCTGCAGCCCATAGGGATCTCCTGGAACCCCAATACCCTGGGTACCTCAGTACCATATACTAGGGAATTATAAGGGTGTTCCAGTAAGCCAATGTAAATTGGTAAAAGTGGTCACTAGCCTGTTAGTGACAATTTAGAAAGAAATGAGAGAGCATAACCACTGAGGTTCTGATTAGCAGAGCCTCAGTGAGACAGTTAGTCACTACACAGGTAACACATTCAGGCACACTTATGAGCACTGGGGCCCTGGGTTACCAGGGTCCCAGTGACACATACAACTAAAACAACATATATACAGTGAAAAATGGGGGTAACATGCCAGGCAAGATGGTACTTTCCTACAAAGACTCAACACATACTCACACTGTCTGCACTTCCAGATGCCACACGAGCTCACACTGCCCTCATTACAAGACTCTGCAGAAGCTCACCCTGCACTCTTTAAAGACTCTACACAAAGTCACACTGCCCTCATTACAAGAGTCTGCACAAGCTCACACTGCAATTACAAGACTCTGCACATGGTCACACTGCCCACTTTACAAGACTCTGTACAAGTTCGCACTGCTCTCATTACAAGACTCTGTATAAGCTTGCACTGCTGTCATTACAGGACTCTGTACAAGGTTACACTGGCCTCATTACAATATCTGCAAAAGCTCACACGGCCATCATTACAAGACTCTAGACAAGCTCACACTGCCCTCACGACAAGACTATAGACAAGGTCACATTGCCATCATTACAAGACTCTGCACAAGGTCACACTGCCCTCATTACGAGACTCTGTACAAACTTGCACATCTCTCACTATGAGACTCTGCACAGGTTTACACTGCTCTCAAAACAAGACTCTGCACAATCTCAAACTGCAATCATTACAAGACTCTGCACATGATCGTACTGCTCCCATTACAAGACTCTGTATAAGCTCACACTGCTCTCATTGTAAGACTCTGCAGAAGCTCACACTGGCCTCATTGGAAGACTCTGCACAAGTTTGCGCCTCTCTCATTACAAGAATATGTACAAGCTTGCACTGCTCTCATTACAAGTCTCTGCACAAGGTCACACTGCCCTCATTACAAGACTCTGCACAAGATCACATTGCAGTCATTACCAGACTCTGCACAAGCTTGCACTGCTCTCATTAGAAGTCTCTGTACAAGCTCACTCTGCTCTTATTATATGACTGCACAAGCTCCCACTGCCCTCATTACAAGACTCTGCACAAAGTCCCACTACTCTCATTACAACAATATGTACAAGCTTGCACTGCTCTCACTTCAAGATTCTGCACAAGGCTGCACTGCCCTCACTACAAGACTCTGACAAGCTCAAACTGCCCTCATTACAAGACTCTGTACAACGTCGAACTGCTCTCATTACAAGACTCTGCACAAGCACCCACTGCATTCACTACAAAACTCTGCAGAAGGTCACGCTGCTCTCACTACAAACCTCTGCACAAGGTCACACTTCCCACATTACAAGACTCTGGACAAGGTCACACTGCTCTCACTATAAACTCTGTACAAGGTCACACTGCTCTCACTACAAGACTCTGCACAAGCTCACACTGCAATCATTACAAAACTCTGCACAAGTTCACAGTGATATCATTAAAGACTCTGACAATCCTGCAGTACTCTTATTATAATGAATCTGCACAGAGCACACTGCTCTCATTACAAGATTCTGCACAAGCTTACACTGCCCTCATTACAGGTATCTGCACAAGCTCAAACTGCCATCATTACAAGACTCTGTATGAGCTCACACTGTCAACATTACAAGGTTCTAGGCAAGGTCACAATGCACTCATTACAAGATTCTACACAAGCTAACATGGCTCTCATTATAAGACTCTGCACAAGGTTGCACTTCTCTCACTACAAGACTCTGTACAAGACTCTAGACAAGCTCACATTCCCATATTACAAGACTCTAGACAAGCTCACACTGCCCTCATTACAAATCTATGCACAACCTCACACTACCCTCATTACAAGACTCTAGACAAGCCTACACTCCGTTATTACAAGACTCTAGATAAGGTCACACTGCCATCATTACAAGACTTTGTACAAGCTCAAACTGCCAACAATACAAGACTCTAGACAAGGTGACACTGCCCTCATTACAAGAATCTGCACAAGCTCACACCGCACTCACCACAAGACTCTGCAAAAGCTCACACAGCGCTCATTACAAGACTCTGCACAAGCTCACACCACTCTCAGTACGTGACTCTACACAAGCTTAAACTGCCCACATTACCAGACTCTGCACAAGCGTACACAGCCCTCACTAAAAGGTTGAACATATTTACACCATACTCACTGCAAGAGTCTCCAAATGTTTATACTACCAACACTACAAGATTCTGCACAAGCTCGCAATGCCCTCATTGCAAGACTCTACACAATCTCAAACTGCCCACATTAACAGACTCTACACAAGCTCACACTGTCCTCACTAAAACGCTGAACACATTTACACTGTACTCACTGCAAGAGTCTGCACATGTTTATACTACCAACACTACAAGATTGTGCACAAGATCACACCGCCCTCATTACAAGACTCAACAAATACTCACACTGCCTGCACTACCAGATGCTGCACGAGCTCACACTGCCCTCATTACAAGACTCTGCACAAGCTCACCCTCCACTCTTTAAAGACTCTACACAAAGTCAGTCTGCCCTCGTTACAAGAATCTGCACAAGCTCACACTGCCATTACAAGACTCTGCACATGGTCACATTGCCCACTTTACAAGACTCTGTACAAGTTCGCACTGCTCTCATTGCAAGACTCTGTACAAGCTCGCACTGCTGTCATTACAAGACTCTGTACAAGGTCACACTGGCTTCATTACAATATCTGCAGAAGCTCACACGGCCATCATTACAAGACTCTAGACAAGCTCACACTGCCCTCATGACAAGACTATAGGCAAGGTCACATTGCCATCATTACAAGACTCTGCACAAGGTCACACTGCCCTCATTACGAAGCTCTGTACAAACTTGCACATCTCTCACTACGAGACTCTGCATAAGTTTACACTGCTCTCAAAAAAAGACTCTGCACGATCTCAAACTGCAATCATTACAATACTCTGCACATGATTGTACTGCTCTCATTATAAAACTCTGTACAAGCTCACACTGCTCTCATTGTGAGACTCTGCAGAAGCTCACACTGCCCTCATTAGAAGACTCTGCACAAGTTTGCGCTGCTCTCATTACAAGAATATGTACAAGCTTGCACTGCTCTCATTACAAGACTCTGCACAAGGTCACACTGCCCTCATTACAAGACTCTGCACAAGATCACAGTGCAGTCATTACAAGACTCTGCACACGCCTGCACTGCTCTCATTAGAAGACTCTGTACAAGTTCACTCTGCTCTCATTATAAGACTCTGCTCAAGCTCACACTGTCATCATTACAAGACTCTGCACAAAGTCCCACTGCTCTCATTACAATATGTACAAGCTCACACTGCTCTCATTTCAAGATTCTGCACAAGGCTGCACTGCCCTCACTAAAAGACTCTGACAAGCTCAAACTGCCCTCATTACAAGACTCTGTACAACCTCACACTCCTCTCTTTACAAGACTGCACAAGCACACACTGCATTCACTACAAAACTCTGCACAAGGTCACACTGCTCTCACTACAAACCTCTGCACAAGGTCACACTGCCCCCATTACAAGACTCTGGACAAGGTCATACTGCTCTCACTATAAACTCTGCACAAGGTCACACTGCTCTCGCTACAAGACTCTGCTCAAGGTCACACTGCCCTCATTACAAGACTCTGCACAAGCTCACACTGCAATCATTACAAAACTCTGCACAAGTTCACAGTGATATCATTAAACACTCTGACAAGCCTGCACTGCTCTCATTATGATGAATCTGCACAGTGCACACTGCTCTTATTACAAGACTCTGCACAAGCTTACACTGCCCTTATTACCGGTCTCTGCACAAGCTTACACTGCCCTCATTAGAGGTCTCTGCACAAGCTCAAACTGCCATCATTACAAGACTCTGTATAAGCTCACACTGCCAACATTACAAGGTTCTAGACAAGGTCACAATGCGCTCATTACAAGATTCTACACAAGCTAACATGGCTCTCATTATAAGACTCTGCACAAGATTGCACTTCTCTCACTACAAGACTCTGTACAAGCTCACACTGCCCTCATTATAAATCTATGCACAACCTCACAATACCCTCATTACAAGACTCTAGACAAGCCATCACTCCGTTATTACAAGACTCTAGATACGGTCACACTGCCATCATTACAAGACTCTCCAAAAGCTCACACTGCCCTCATTACAAGACTTTGTGCAATCTCACACTGCCAACAATACAAGACTCTAGACAAGGTCACACTGCCCTCATTACAAGAATCTGCACAAGCTCACACCGCACTCACCACAAGACTCTGCAAAAGCTCACACTGTGCTCATTACAAGACTCTGCACAAGCTCACACCACTCTCAGTACATGACTCTACACAAGCTTAAACTGCCCACATTACCAGACTTTGCATAAGCGTACACAGCCCTCACTAAAAGGTTGAACATGTTTACACCATACTCACTGCAAGAGTCTCCACATGTTTATACTACCAACTCTACAAGATTCTGCACAATCTCGCAATGCCCTCATCGCAAGACTCTACACAATCTCAAACTGCCCACATTTACAGACTCTACACAAGCGCACACTGTCCTCACTAAAAGGCTGAACACATTTACACCGTACTCACTGCAAGAGTCTGCACATGTTTATACTACCAACACTACAAGATTCTGCACAAGATCACAATGCCCTCATCGAAAGACTCTACCCAAGATCACACCGCCCTCATTACAAGACTCAACACATACTCACACTGTCTGCACTACCAGATGCCGCACGAGCTCACACTGCCCTCATTACAACACTCTGCACAAGCTCACCCTGCACTCTTTAAAGACTCTACACAAAGTCACACTGCCCTCATTACAAGAGTCTGCACAAGCTCACACTGCCATTACAAGACTCTGCACATGGCCACACTGCCCACTTTACAAGACTCTGTACAAGTTTGCACTGCTCTCATTACAAGACTCTGTACAAGCTCGCACTGCTGTCATTACAAGACTCTGTACAAGCTCGCACTGCTGTCATTACAAGACTCTGTACAAGGTCACACTGGCCTCATTACAATATCTACACAAGCTCACATTGCCATCATTACAAGACTCTAGATAAGCTTGCACTGCCCTCATGACAGGACTGTAGACAAGGTCACAATGCCATCATTACAAGACTCTGCACAAGATCACACTGCCCTCATTATGAGACTCTGTACAAACTTGCACATCTCTCACTACGAGACTCTGCACAAGTTTACACTGCTCTCAAATCAAGACTCCGCACAGTCTCAAACTGCAATCATTACACGACTCTGCACATGATAGTACTGCTCTCATTACAACACTCTGTACAAGCTCACAATGCTCTCATAGTAAGACTCTGCAGAAGCTCACACTGTCCTCCTTAGAAGACTCTGCACAAGTTTGCGCCTCTCTCATTACAAGAATATGTACAAGCTTGCACTGCTCTCATTACAAGACTCTGCACAAGGTCACACAACCCTCATTACAAGACTCTGCACAAGATCACAGTGCAGTCATTACAAGACTCTGCACAAGCATGCACTGTTCTCATTAGAAGACTCTGTACAAGCTCACTCTGCTCTCATTATAAGACTCTGCACAAGCTTGCACTGCCCACATTACCAGACTCTGCACAAGCGTACGCAGCCCTAACTAAAAGGTTAAACATGTTTACACCGTACTCACTGCAAGAGTCTCTACATGTTTATACTACCAACACTACAAGATTCTGCACAAGCTCACAATGCCCTCATCGCAAGACTCTACACAATCTCAAACTGCCCACATTAACAGACTCTACACAAGCGCACACTGTCCTCACTAAAAGGCTGAACACATTTACACTGTACTCACTGCAAGAGTCTGCACATGTTTATACTACCAACACTACAAGATTCTGCACAAGATCACAATGCCCTCATCGAAGGACTCTACATAAGATCACACCGTCTTCATTACAAGACTCAACACATACTCACACTGTCTGCACTACCAGATGCTGCACAAGCTCACACTGCCCTCATTACAAGACTCTGCACAAGCTCACCCTGCACTCTTTAAAGACTCTAAACAAAGTCACACTGCCCTCATTACAAGAGTCTGCACAAGCTCACACTGCCATTACAAGACTCTGCACATGGCCACACTGCCCACTTTACAAGACTCTGTACAAGTTCGCACTGCTCTCATTACAAGACTCTGTACAAGCTCGCACTGCTGTCATTACAAGACTCTGTACAAGCTCGCACTGCTGTCATTACAAGACTCTGTACAAGGTGTAGGAGGCTGGACTGGCTTGTAGTGAGTACCAAGGGGTACTTGCACCTTGCACCAGGCCCAGTTATCCCTTATTAGTGTATAGGGTGTCTAGCAGCTTAGGCTGATAGATAATGGTAGCTTAGCAGAGCAGCTTAGGCTGAACTAGGAGACGTGTGAAGCTACTACAGTACCACTTAGTGTCATATGCACAATATCATAAGAAAACACAATACACAGTTATACTAAAAATAAAGGTACTTTATTTTTATGACAATATGCCAAAGTATCTTAGAGTGTACCCTCAGTGAGAGGATAGGAAATATACACAAGATATATATACACAATAGCAAAAATATGCAGTATAGTCTTAGAAAACAGTGCAAACACTGTATAGTTACAATAGGATGCAATGGGGAAACATAGGGATAGGGGCAACACAAACCATATACTCCAAAAGTGGAATGTGAACCACGAATGGACCCCAAACCTATGTGACCTTGTAGAGGGTCGCTGGGACTATCAGAAAATAGTGAGAGTTAGAAAAATAACCCTCCCCAAGACCCTGAAAAGTGAGTGCAAAGTGCACCAAAGTTCCCCTAAGGACAAAATAGTCGTGTTAGAGGGAAAATGCAAGGAAAACACAAATCAGCAATGCAACAACGATGGATTCCTGTCTGAAGGTACCTGTGGAGCAAGGGGACCAAGTCCAAAAGTCACAAGCAGCTCGGAGATGGGCAGATGCCCAAGAAATGCCAGCGGTTGGTGCAAAGAAGCTCTTACTAGGCTGAAGAACTGTGAATACTGCAGGAACGACAAGGGCTAGAGACTTCCCCTTTGGAGGATGGATCCCCCACGCCTTGGAGAGTCGTGCAGAAGTGTTTTCCCGCCGGATGGACGCCAACAAGCCTTGCTACATGCAAATCGTGCGTTTGGCGTTTTTGGACGCTGCTGGGGCCCAGGAGGGACCAGGAGGTCGCAAATTGGACCTGCAGAGAGAGGGGACGTCGAGCAAGACAAGGAGCCCTCACTGAAGCAGGTAGCACCCGGAGAAGTGCCAGAAACAGGCACTACGAGGATGCGTGAAACGGTGCTCGCCGAAGTTGCACAAAGGAGTCCCACGTCGCCGGAGACCAACTTAGAAAGTCGTGCAATGCAGGTTAGAGTGCCGTGGACCCAGGCTTTGCTGTGCACGAAGGATTTCCGCCGGAAGTGCACAGGGGCCGGAGAAGCTTGCAAAGTCGCGGTTCCCAGCAATGCAGCCCAGCGAGGTGAGGCAAGGACTTACCTCCACCAAACTTGGGCTGAAGAGTCACTGGACTGTGGGGGTCACTTGGACGGTGTCGCTGGATTCGAGGGACCTCGCTCGTCGTGCTGAGAGGAGACCCAAGGGACCGGAGATGCAGCTTTTTGGTGCCTGCGGTTGCAGGGGGAAGATTCCGTCGACCCACGGGAGATTTCTTCGGAGCTTCTGGTGCAGAGAGGAGGCAGACTACCCCCACAGCATGCACAAGCAGGAAAACAGTCGAGAAGGCGGCAGGATCAGCGTTACAGAGTTGCAGTAGTCGTCTTTGCTACTATGTTGCAGGTTTGCAGGCTTCCAGCGCGGTCAGCGGTCGATTCCTTATCAGAAGGTGAAGAGGGAGATGCAGAGGAACTCGGCTGAGCTCATGCATTCGTTATCTAAAGTTTCCCCAGAGACAGAGACCCTAAATAGCCAGAAAAGAGGGTTTGGCTACCTAGGAGAGAGGAAAGGCTACTAACACCTGAAGGAGCCTATCACAAGGAGTCTCTGACGTCACCTGGTGGCACTGGCCACTCAGAGCAGTCCAGTGTGCCAGCAGCACCTCTGTTTCCAAGATGGCAGAGGTCTGGAGCACACTGGAGGAGCTCTGGACACCTCCCAGGGGAGGTGCAGGTCAGGGGAGTGGTCACTCCCCTTTCCTTTGTCCAGTTTCGCGCCAGAGCAGGGGCTAAGGGGTCCCTGAACCGGTGTAGACTGGCTTATGCAGAATTGGGCACATCTGTGCCCAACAAAGCATTTCCAGAGGCTGGGGGAGGCTACTCCTCCCCTGCCTTCACACCATTTTCCAAAGGGAGAGGGTGTCACACCCTCTCTCAGAGGAAGTTCTTTGTTCTGCCATCCTGGGCCAGGCCTGGCTGGACCCCAGGAGGGCAGCTGCCTGTCTGAGGGGTTGGCAGCAGCAGCAGCTGCAGAGAAACCCCAGGAAGGGCAGTCTGGCAGTACCAGGGTCTGTGCTACAGACCACTGGGATCATGGAATTGTACCAACAATGCCAGGATGGCATAGAGGGGGCAATTCCATGATCATAGACATGTTACATGGCCATATTCGGAGTTACCATGGTGAAGCTACATATAGGTAGTGACCTATATGTAGTGCACGCGTGTAATGGTGTCCCCGCACTCACAAAGTTCAGTGAATTGGCTCTGAACAATGTGGGGGCACCTTGGCTAGTGCCAGGGTGCCCTCACACTAAGTAACTTTGCACCTAACCTTTACCAGGTAAAGGTTAGACATATAGGTGACTTATAAGTTACTTAAGTGCAGTGTAAAATGGCTGTGAAATAACGTGGACGTTATTTCACTCAGGCTGCAGTGGCAGGCCTGTGTAAGAATTGTCAGAGCTCCCTATGGGTGGCAAAAGAAATGCTGCAGCCCATAGGGATCTCCTGGAACCCCAATACCCTGGGTACCTCAGTACCATATACTATGGAATTATAAGGGTGTTCCAGTAAGCCAATGTAAATTGGTAAAAATGGTCACTAGCCTGTCAGTGACAATTTGGAAAGAAATGAGAGAGCATAACCACTGAGGTTCTGATTAGCAGAGCCTCAGTGAGACAGTTAGGCACCACACAGGGAACATATACATGCACACCTATGAGCACTGGGGCCCTGTGTGACAGGGTCCCAGTGACACATACATATAGGCCACAAACCTATGAGCACTGGGGTCCTGACCAGCAGGATCCCAGTGACACATAACAAACATACTGAAAACATAGTGTTTTCACTATGAGCACTGGGGCCTGGCTATCAGGATCCCAGTGAGACAGTGAAAACAGTGACAAACACCCTGACATACACTCACAAACAGGCCAAAAGTGGGGGTAACAAGGCTAGAAAGAGGCTACCTTCTCACACAACCCCCCCCCAAACGAAGGACAATAAGGCTAACCTTGGCCAGTTGAGACTTTATTGTCTAAGTGGTGATAAGTAGAGAGTAGCTCTGCAATAGACTGGTTACTCCCTTTATCATCCACTATATGGTTACTTCCCTGTGGGGATGTAAACCACCCTGTTTGAAGTTTTTTAGCTAAGCAACAATGTGAAGATGTATTTTCAGAGTTTCTATCAGTAAGTTTTAGTTTAGAGCAGTGGGAATTGTCCACTGAACCTATTTGTAGTGATGGAAATGCCAGACAGGGATGCTGTCTCAGAAAAGCCATAGCTGGGCAAAAACTTTGTCCATCTGGCTGGAAGAGAGAACAGGGATGCTGTTTCTCTTGAGTTGGAGCAGGGCAGGGATGCTGTCCTATGAGCTCCACACTAGGGCAGGGATGCTGTCCTAAGTGTTGTGAGGTAGTGCAGGGTTTCTGCACTAAAGTTTCTCTGGGAGGGTTGGAGGGATGCTCCATGTTAACTAAAATGGTGCTGTTTTTCTCACCAATGTTAGTTATCCCACAGAGAGGTACTTCCACCTCAGGGAGTCCAGCTTTGCCAGCTGATGATTCCCTTGGAACAGGTGCCACCCCAGGAGAGGTTTCTCCCACCACAGGAATAGTATCCTGAATGGTAGGGTGGTTAGGGGATACTGTGATACCCTTTTTACCTGTTGATGGAGAGGGATCCTGAGTTTTCAGGCCTTCTCTCCTTTGCTTTTTCATTTCACTTGAAATGAGAGGGAACAATTCCTCAGGGATGCCCAGCATGGCTGCATGGGCATAAAACTCTACATCAGCCCAACCTGAGGCCTCTAGGTCATTACCTAAGAGACAGTCTACAGGTAAGCTAGGTGATACCACCACCTGCTTAGGGCCAGTAACTCCACCCCAACTAAACTGAATTATAGCTAAGGGAAGAAACTTAGTGGAGTTATGGACATCAATAATCTTATACTGTTGTCCAATGATGTGTTGTTCAGGAGGCACTAGGTTTTCAGTCACCAAAGTGAAACTGGCACCTGTGTCCCTGTAGGCCAAGGCCTCAACACCATTTATTGAAACTGTCTGCCTGTACTTATCCATTGTAAGGGGACAAGCAGCCAGTGTGGCAAGGCCAGTGCCACTAGGTGTGACAGAAACTGTCTTGGGACTGATTACATCAGTTTCCACTATGGACCCATAAGTGAACCCAACTACACCCTTTGCTTGACTGTTGCCAGCAGTCCCACCACTAGTACCACTACTGCTAGGGGCACTAGAGCTTGATGTATTAGTGGTGGTAGGCTCAGGGGGTTTACCTGGACAGGACTTATCCCCTGGCCTATGGCCTCTATTTTTACACACAAAGCACCAAGGCTTTTTAATGTGTGCAGGTTGGGAAGAAGAGGAAGAATTTGTTTTATCCCCACCCTCTGAAGAGTGTTTAAGATTTGAAGTGGGATCTTTGGTTTTACCCTTATCCCCATGCTTATCTTGAGATTTTTCACCATCTTTCTTCTTATTGCCATCTTTGTCACCCCCTGTATGAACTTTTCTGTTCACCCTTGTTCTGACCCATTTGTCTGCCTTCTTTCCCAATTCTTGGGGAGAGGTCAGATCAGAGTCTACTAGGTACTGGTGCAACAAATCAGACACACAATTATTAAGTATATGCTCTCTCAGGATTGTGTTATACAGGCTTTCATAATCAGTAACTTTACTGCCATGTAACCACCCCTCCAAGGCCTTCACTGAATGGTCAATGAAATCAACCCAGTCTTGTGAAGACTCCTTTTTGGTCTCTCTGAACTTTATCCTGTACTGTTCAGTGGTTAAGCCATAACCATCCAGGAGTGCATTCTTAAGAACTTGGAAATTGTTAGCATCATTTTCTTTTACAGTAAGGAGCCTATCCCTACCTTTTCCAGTAAATGATAGCCATAGGATAGCAGCCCACTGCTTTTGAGGGACATCCTGTACAGCACAGGCCCTCTCAAGTGCAGCAAACCACTTGTTAATGTCATCCCCCTCCTTATAAGGGGGAACTATCTTGTGCAGATTCCTGGAATCATGCTCTTTTGCAGGATGACTATGGGGAATACTGCTGCTGCCACCATGGGTATCTAAACCCAACTTCTGTCTTTCCCTCTCTATTTCTAAAGACTGTCTATCCAAATCCAGCTGTTGCTTCTTGAGCTTCAGTCTGGTTTGTTCCACTCTCAATCTATTGAGCTCCCTTTCTAACAATCTGTCATCAGGGTGGGTGGGAGGGACATTTCTAGATACAGAGGTATGATGGGAATGAACAGAAGGAGACCTGTCCCTTACAAGGGGCACCCTAACAGCTTGGCTACCAGTATAATGTGAGAGCACATCATCAGTATGATGTGATTCAACCTCTGTACCAACTATGCTAGACTGTCTAGTAATGGGCAGGCTGAGAAGTTTCTTTCCTGAACCTTTTCCTGGGGGAGTCCCTGGATCAGATTGAGAACCATTAGCTACTTTTTCTACAGATTGGGCACTTATGGCCTTATCCTGTACTCTAAGCATATTAATTAACAGTTCTAAGGAAGGATTCTTCCCTACACTCAAACCTCTCTCTATGCAGAGACTCCTTGCTCCTTTCCAGCTAAGGTGATCATATGCAAGTTTGGACAGTTCAACTTTTTGGCCTGTGCCAGACATTTTTAGAGAGAGTTAAAGTGATAGACAAAGAGAAAAAAGTTTTCAGAACTTTTTGGAAAGACAGAAAAAACTTTTTAAACTTTTAAGAACTTTTTGAAAGTTTAGAAGTACTTTTCAGCACTTAGAAAAGAGTGAAAAGAGGAAATGCAAAACTTTTTGGCTATGTGTATATACACTGACCTTGTTTTGTATATTTTTCTCTTATGAAAAGTACAATGACAAGAGTGGTAAGTAGTCTCAAAGCACTGATCCCACCACTGCACAACCAATGTAGGAGGCTGGACTGGCTTGTAGTGAGTACCAAGGGGTACTTGCACCTTGCACCAGGCCCAGTTATCCCTTATTAGTGTATAGGGTGTCTAGCAGCTTAGGCTGATAGATAATGGTAGCTTAGCAGAGCAGCTTAGGCTGAACTAGGAGACGTGTGAAGCTACTACAGTACCACTTAGTGTCATATGCACAATATCATAAGAAAACACAATACACAGTTATACTAAAAATAAAGGTACTTTATTTTTATGACAATATGCCAAAGTATCTTAGAGTGTACCCTCAGTGAGAGGATAGGAAATATACACAAGATATATATACACAATAGCAAAAATATGCAGTATAGTCTTAGAAAACAGTGCAAACACTGTATAGTTACAATAGGATGCAATGGGGAAACATAGGGATAGGGGCAACACAAACCCTATACTCCAAAAGTGGAATGTGAACCACGAATGGACCCCAAACCTATGTGACCTTGTAGAGGGTCGCTGGGACTATCAGAAAATAGTGAGAGTTAGAAAAATAACCCTCCCCAAGACCCTGAAAAGTGAGTGCAAAGTGCACCAAAGTTCCCCTAAGGACAAAATAGTCGTGTTAGAGGGAAAATGCAAGGAAAACACAAATCAGCAATGCAACAACGATGGATTCCTGTCTGAAGGTACCTGTGGAGCAAGGGGACCAAGTCCAAAAGTCACAAGCAGCTCGGAGATGGGCAGATGCCCAAGAAATGCCAGCGGTTGGTGCAAAGAAGCTCTTACTAGGCTGAAGAACTGTGAATACTGCAGGAACGACAAGGGCTAGAGACTTCCCCTTTGGAGGATGGATCCCCCACGCCTTGGAGAGTCGTGCAGAAGTGTTTTCCCGCCGGATGGACGCCAACAAGCCTTGCTACACGCAAATCGTGCGTTTGGCGTTTTTGGACGCTGCTGGGGCCCAGGAGGGACCAGGAGGTCGCAAATTGGACCTGCAGAGAGAGGGGACGTCGAGCAAGACAAGGAGCCCTCACTGAAGCAGGTAGCACCCGGAGAAGTGCCAGAAACAGGCACTACGAGGATGCGTGAAACGGTGCTCGCCGAAGTTGCACAAAGGAGTCCCACGTCGCCGGAGACCAACTTAGAAAGTCGTGCAATGCAGGTTAGAGTGCCGTGGACCCAGGCTTTGCTGTGCACGAAGGATTTCCGCCGGAAGTGCACAGGGGCCGGAGAAGCTTGCAAAGTCGCGGTTCCCAGCAATGCAGCCCAGCGAGGTGAGGCAAGGACTTACCTCCACCAAACTTGGGCTGAAGAGTCACTGGACTGTGGGGGTCACTTGGACGGTGTCGCTGGATTCGAGGGACCTCGCTCGTCGTGCTGAGAGGAGACCCAAGGGACCGGAGATGCAGCTTTTTGGTGCCTGCGGTTGCAGGGGGAAGATTCCGTCGACCCACGGGAGATTTCTTCGGAGCTTCTGGTGCAGAGAGGAGGCAGACTACCCCCACAGCATGCACAAGCAGGAAAACAGTCGAGAAGGCGGCAGGATCAGCGTTACAGAGTTGCAGTAGTCGTCTTTGCTACTATGTTGCAGGTTTGCAGGCTTCCAGCGCGGTCAGCGGTCGATTCCTTATCAGAAGGTGAAGAGGGAGATGCAGAGGAACTCGGCTGAGCTCATGCATTCGTTATCTAAAGTTTCCCCAGAGACAGAGACCCTAAATAGCCAGAAAAGAGGGTTTGGCTACCTAGGAGAGAGGAAAGGCTACTAACACCTGAAGGAGCCTATCACAAGGAGTCTCTGACGTCACCTGGTGGCACTGGCCACTCAGAGCAGTCCAGTGTGCCAGCAGCACCTCTGTTTCCAAGATGGCAGAGGTCTGGAGCACACTGGAGGAGCTCTGGACACCTCCCAGGGGAGGTGCAGGTCAGGGGAGTGGTCACTCCCCTTTCCTTTGTCCAGTTTCGCGCCAGAGCAGGGGCTAAGGGGTCCCTGAACCGGTGTAGACTGGCTTATGCAGAATTGGGCACATCTGTGCCCAACAAAGCATTTCCAGAGGCTGGGGGAGGCTACTCCTCCCCTGCCTTCACACCATTTTCCAAAGGGAGAGGGTGTCACACCCTCTCTCAGAGGAAGTTCTTTGTTCTGCCATCCTGGGCCAGGCCTGGCTGGACCCCAGGAGGGCAGCTGCCTGTCTGAGGGGTTGGCAGCAGCAGCAGCTGCAGAGAAACCCCAGGAAGGGCAGTCTGGCAGTACCAGGGTCTGTGCTACAGACCACTGGGATCATGGAATTGTACCAACAATGCCAGGATGGCATAGAGGGGGCAATTCCATGATCATAGACATGTTACATGGCCATATTCGGAGTTACCATGGTGAAGCTACATATAGGTAGTGACCTATATGTAGTGCACGCGTGTAATGGTGTCCCCGCACTCACAAAGTTCAGTGAATTGGCTCTGAACAATGTGGGGGCACCTTGGCTAGTGCCAGGGTGCCCTCACACTAAGTAACTTTGCACCTAACCTTTACCAGGTAAAGGTTAGACATATAGGTGACTTATAAGTTACTTAAGTGCAGTGTAAAATGGCTGTGAAATAACGTGGACGTTATTTCACTCAGGCTGCAGTGGCAGGCCTGTGTAAGAATTGTCAGAGCTCCCTATGGGTGGCAAAAGAAATGCTGCAGCCCATAGGGATCTCCTGGAACCCCAATACCCTGGGTACCTCAGTACCATATACTATGGAATTATAAGGGTGTTCCAGTAAGCCAATGTAAATTGGTAAAAATGGTCACTAGCCTGTCAGTGACAATTTGGAAAGAAATGAGAGAGCATAACCACTGAGGTTCTGATTAGCAGAGCCTCAGTGAGACAGTTAGGCACCACACAGGGAACATATACATGCACACCTATGAGCACTGGGGCCCTGTGTGACAGGGTCCCAGTGACACATACATATAGGCCACAAACCTATGAGCACTGGGGTCCTGACCAGCAGGATCCCAGTGACACATAACAAACATACTGAAAACATAGTGTTTTCACTATGAGCACTGGGGCCTGGCTATCAGGATCCCAGTGAGACAGTGAAAACAGTGACAAACACCCTGACATACACTCACAAACAGGCCAAAAGTGGGGGTAACAAGGCTAGAAAGAGGCTACCTTCTCACACAAGGTCACACTGGCCTCATTACAATATCTGTACAAGCTCACAGAGCCATCATTACAAGACTCTAGACAAGCTCACACTGCCCTCATGACAAGACTATAGACAAGGTCACATTGCCATAATTACAAGACTCTAGAGAAGCTTGCACTGCCCTCATGACAGGACTGTAGACAAGGCCACAATGCCATCATTACAAGACTCTGCACAAGGTCACACTGCACTCATTACGAGACTCTGCACATGGTCACACTGGCTTCGTTACAATATCTGCAGAAGCTCACACGGCCACCTTTACAAGACTCTAGACAAGCTCACACTGCCCTCATGCCAAGACTATAGACAAGGTCACAGTGCCATCATTACAAGACTCTGCACATGGTCACACTGCCCACTTTACAAGACTCTGTACAAGTTCGCACTGCTCTCATTACAAGACTCTGTATAAGCTCGCACTGCTGTCATTACAGGACTCTGTACAAGGTTACACTGGCCTCATTACAATATCTGCAAAAGCTCACACGGCCATCATTACAAGACTTTAGACAAGCTCACACTGCCCTCATGACAAGACTATAGACAAGGTCACAGTGCCATCATTACAAGACTCAGCACAAGGTCACACTGCCCTCATTACGAGACTCTGTACAAACTTGCACATCTCTCACTACGAGACTCTGCACAAGTTTACACTGCTCTCAAAATAAGACTCCGCACAATCTCAAACTGCAATCATTACACGACTCTGCACATGATAGTACTGCTCTCATTACAACACTCTGTACAAGCTCACACTGCTCTCATTGTAAGAGTCTGCAGAAGCTCACACTGCCCTCATTAGAAGACTCTGCACAAGTTTGTGCCTCTCTCATTACAAGAATATGTACAAGCTTGCACTGCTCTCATTACAAGACTCTGCACAAGGTCACACAACCCTCATTACAAGACTCTGCACAAGATCACAGTGCAGTCATTAAAAGACTCTGCACAAGCTTGCACTGGTCTCATTAGAAGTCTCTGAACAAGCTCACTCTGCTCTCATTATAAGACTCTGCACAAGCTTGCACTGCCCACATTACCAGACTCTGCACAAGCGTACACAGCCCTCACTAAAAGGTTAAACATGTTTACACCGTACTCACTGCAAAAGTCTCCACATGTTTATACTACCAACTCTACAAGATTCTGAACAAGCTCACAATGCCCTCATCGCAAGACTCTACACAATCTCAAACTGCCCACTTTAACAGACTCTACACAAGCGCACACTGTCCTCACTAAAAGGCTGAACACATTTACACTGTACTCACTGCAAGAGTCTGCACATGTTTATACTACCAACACTACAAGATTCTGCACAAGATCACAATGCCCTCATCGAAGGACTCTACATAAGATCACACCATCCTCATTACAAGACTCAACACATACTCACACTGTCTGCACTACCAGATGCCGCACAAGCTCATACTGCCCTCATTACAAGACTCTGCACAAGCTCACCCTGCACTCTTTAAAGACTCTACACAAAGTCACACTGCCCTCATTACAAGAGTCTGCACAAGCTCACACTGCCATTACAAGACTCTGCACATGGTCACACTGCCCACTTTACAAAACTTTGTACAAGTTCGCACTGCTCTCATTACAAGACTCTGTACAAGCTCGCACTGCTGTCATTACAAGACTCTGTACAAGGTCACACTGGCCTCATTACAATATCTACACAAGCTCACATTGCCATCATTACAAGACTCTAGACAAGCTTGCACTGCCCTCATGACAGGACAGTAAACAAGGTCACAATGCCATCATTACAAGACTCTGCACAAGATCACACTGCCCTCATTACGAGACTCTGTACAAACTTGCACATCTCTCACTACGAGACTCTGCACAAGTTTACACTGCTCTCAAAACAAGACTCCGCACAGTCTCAAACTGCAATCATTACACGACTCTGCACATGATAGTACTGCTCTCATTACAACACTCTGTACAAGCTCACACTGCTCTCATTGTAAGACTCTGCAGAAGGTCACACAACCCTCATTACAAGACTCTGCACAAGATCACAGTGCAGTCATTACAAGACTCTGCACAAGCATGCACTGTTCTCATTAGAAGACTCTGTACAAGCTCACTCTGCTCTCATTATAAGACTCTGCACAAGCTTGCACAGCCCACATTACCAGACTCTGCACAAGCGTACACAGCCCTCACTAAAAGGTTAAACATGTTTACACCGTACTCACTGCAAGAGTCTCTACATGTGTATACTACCAACACTACAAGATTCTGCACAAGCTCACAATGCCCTCATCGCAAGACTCTACACAATCTCAAACTGCCCACATTAACAGACTCTACACAAGCGCACACTGTCCTCACTAAAAGGCTGAACACATTTACACTGTACTCAATGCAAGAGTCTGCACATGTTTATACTACCAACACAACAAGATTCTGCACAAGATCACAATGCCCTCATTGAAGGACTCTACATAAGATCACACCGTCTTCATTACAAGACTCAACACATACTCACACTGTCTGCACTACCAGATGCCGCACAAGCTCACACTGCCCTCATTACAAGACTCTGCACAAGCTCACCCTGCACTCTTTAAAGACTCTAAACAAAGTCACACTGCCCTCATTACAAGAGTCTGCACAAGCTCACACTGCCATTACAAGACTCTGCACATGGCCACACTGCCCACTTTACAAGACTCTGTACAAGTTCGCACTGCTCTCATTACAAGACTCTGTACAAGCTCGCACTGCTGTCATTACAAGACTCTGTACAAGCTTGCACTGCTGTCATTACAAGACTCTGTACAAGGTCACACTGGCCTCATTACAATATCTGCACAAGCTCACAGAGCCATCATTACAAGACTCTAGACAAGCTCACACTGCCCTCATGACAAGAGTATAGACAAGGTCACATTGCCATCATTACAAGACTCTAGACAAGCTTGCACTGCCCTCATGACAGGACTGTAGACAAGGCCACAATGCCATCATTACAAGACTCTGCACAAGGTCACACTGCCCTCATTACGAGACTCTGCACATGGTCACACTGGCTTCGTTACAATATCTGCATAAGCTCATACTGCCCCCTTTACAAGACTCTAGACAAGCTCACACTGCCCTCACGACAAGACTATAGACAAGGTCACAGTGCCATCATTACAAGACTCTGCACATGGTCACCCTGCCCACTTTACAAGACTCTGTACAAGTTCGCACTGCTCTCATTACAAGACTCTGTATAAGCTTGCACTGCTGTCATTACAGGACTCTGTACAAGGTTACACTGGCCTCATTAGAATATCTGCAAAAGCTCACATTGCCATCATTACAAGACTCTAGACAAGCTTGCACTGCCCTCATGACAGGACAGTAAACAAGGTCACAATGCCATCATTACAAGATTCTGCACAAGATCACACTGCCCTCATTACGAGACTCTGTACAAACTTGCACATCTCTCACTACGAGACTCTGCACAAGTTTACACTGCTCTCAAAACAAGACTCCGCACAGTCTCAAACTGCAATCATTACACGACTCTGCACATGATAGTACTGCTCTCATTACAACACTCTGTACAAGCTCACACTGCTCTCATTGTAAGACTCTGCAGAAGGTCACACAACCCTCATTACAAGACTCTGCACAAGATCACAGTGCAGTCATTACAAGACTCTGCACAAGCATGCACTGTTCTCATTAGAAGACTCTGTACAAGCTCACTCTGCTCTCATTATAAGACTCTGCACAAGCTTGCACTGCCCACATTACCAGACTCTGCACAAGCGTACACAGCCCTCACTAAAAGGTTAAACATGTTTACACCGTACTCACTGCAAGAGTCTCTACATGTGTATACTACCAACACTACAAGATTCTGCACAAGCTCACAATGCCCTCATCGCAAGACTCTACACAATCTCAAACTGCCCACATTAACAGACTCTACACAAGCGCACACTGTCCTCACTAAAAGGCTGAACACATTTACACTGTACTCAATGCAAGAGTCTGCACATGTTTATACTACCAACACAACAAGATTCTGCACAAGATCACAATGCCCTCATCGAAGGACTCTACATAAGATCACACCGTCTTCATTACAAGACTCAACACATACTCACACTGTCTGCACTACCAGATGCCGCACAAGCTCACACTGCCCTCATTACAAGACTCTGCACAAGCTCACCCTGCACTCTTTAAAGACTCTAAACAAAGTCACACTGCCCTCATTACAAGAGTCTGCACAAGCTCACACTGCCATTACAAGACTCTGCACATGGCCACACTGCCCACTTTACAAGACTCTGTACAAGTTCGCACTGCTCTCATTACAAGACTCTGTACAAGCTCGCACTGCTGTCATTACAAGACTCTGTACAAGCTTGCACTGCTGTCATTACAAGACTCTGTACAAGGTCACACTGGCCTCATTACAATATCTGCACAAGCTCACAGAGCCATCATTACAAGACTCTAGACAAGCTCACACTGCCCTCATGACAAGAGTATAGACAAGGTCACATTGCCATCATTACAAGACTCTAGACAAGCTTGCACTGCCCTCATGACAGGACTGTAGACAAGGCCACAATGCCATCATTACAAGACTCTGCACAAGGTCACACTGCCCTCATTACGAGACTCTGCACATGGTCACACTGGCTTCGTTACAATATCTGCATAAGCTCATACTGCCACCTTTACAAGACTCTAGACAAGCTCACACTGCCCTCACGACAAGACTATAGACAAGGTCACAGTGCCATCATTACAAGACTCTGCACATGGTCACCCTGCCCACTTTACAAGACTCTGTACAAGTTCGCACTGCTCTCATTACAAGACTCTGTATAAGCTTGCACTGCTGTCATTACAGGACTCTGTACAAGGTTACACTGGCCTCATTACAATATCTGCAAAAGCTCACACGGCCATCATTACAAGACTTTAGACAAGCTCACACTGCCCTCATGACAAGACTATAGACAAGGTCACAGTGCCATCATTACAAGACTCGGCACAAGGTCACACTGCCCTCATTACGAGACTCTGTACAAACTTGCACATCTCTCACTACGAGACTCTGCACAAGTTTACACTGCTCTCAAAACAAGACTCCGCACAATCTCAAACTGCAATCATTACACGACTCTGCACATGATAGTACTGCTCTCATTACAACACTCTGTGCAAGCTCACACTGCTCTGTAGGAGGCTGGACTGGCTTGTAGTGAGTACCAAGGGGTACTTGCACCTTGCACCAGGCCCAGTTATCCCTTATTAGTGTATAGGGTGTCTAGCAGCTTAGGCTGATAGATAATGGTAGCTTAGCAAAGCAGCTCAGGCTGAACTAGGAGACGTGTGAAGCTACTACAGTACCACTTAGTGTCATATGCACAATATCATAAGAAAACACAATACACAGTTATACCAAAAATAAAGGTACTTTATTTTTATGACAATATGCCAAAGTATCTTAGAGTGTACCCTCAGTGAGAGGATAGGAAATATACACAAGATATATATACACAATAGCAAAAATATGCAGTATAGTCTTAGAAAACAGTGCAAACAATGTATAGTTACAATAGGATGCAATGGGGAAACATAGGGATAGGGGCAACACAAACCATATACTCCAAAAGTGGAATGCGAACCACGAATGGACCCCAAACCTATGTGACCTTGTAGAGGGTCGCTGGGACTATTAGAAAATAGTGAGAGTTAGCAAAATAACCCTCCCCAAGACCCTGAAAAGTGAGTGCAAAGTGCACTAAAGTTCCCCTAAGGACAAAATAGTCGTGTTAGAGGGAATATGCAAGGAAAACACAAATCAGCAATGCAACAACGATGGATTCCTGACTGAGGGTACCTGTGGAACAAGGGGACCAAGTCCAAAAGTCACAAGCAAGTCGGAGATGGGCAGATGCCCAGGAAATGCCAGCTGCGGGTGCAAAGAAGCTTCGACTGGACAGAAGAAGCTGAGGTTTCTGCAGGAACGAAAAGGGCTAGAGACTTCCCCTTTGGAGGACGGATCCCTCTCGCCTTGGAGAGTCGTGCAGAAGTGTTTTCCCGCCGGAAGGACGCCAACAAGCCTTGCTACACGCAAATCGTGCGTTTGGCGTGTTTTGGACGCTGCTGGGGCCCAGGAGTGACCAGGAGGTCGCAAATTGGACCTGCAGAGAGAGGGGACGTCGAGCAAGACAAAGAGTCCTCACTGAAGCAGGTAGCACCCGGAGAAGTGCCAGAAACAGGCACTACGAGGATGCGTGAAATGGTGCTCGCCAAAGTTGCACAAAGGAGTCCCACGTCGCCGGAGACCAACTTAGAAAGTCGTGCAATGCAGGTTAGAGTGCCGTGGACCCAGGCTTGGCTGTGCACGAAGGATTTCCGCCGGAAGTGCACAGGGGCCGGAGTAGCTGCAAAGTCGCGGTTCCCAGCAATGCAGCCCAGCGAGGTGAGGCAAGGACTTACCTCCACCAAACTTGGGCTGAAGAGTCACTGGACTGTGGGGGTCACTTGGACGGTGTCGCTGGATTCGAGGGACCTCGCTCGTCGTGCTGAGAGGAGACCCAAGGGACCGGTAATGCAGCTTTTTGGTGCCTGCGGTTGCAGGGGGAAGATTCCGTCGACCCACGGGAGATTTCTTCGGAGCTTCTGGTGCAGAGAGGAGGCAGACTACCCCCACAGCATGCACAAGCAGGAAAACAGTCGAGAAGGCGGCAGGATCAGCGTTACAGAGTTGCAGTAGTCGTCTTTGCTACTATGTTGCAGGTTTGCAGGCTTCCAGCGCGGTCAGCGGTCGATTCCTTATCAGAAGGTGAAGAGGGAGATGCAGAGGAACTCGGCTGAGCTCATGCATTCGTTATCTCAAGTTTCCCCAGAGACAGAGACCCTAAATAGCCAGAAAAGAGGGTTTGGCTACCTAGGAGAGAGGAAAGGCTACTAACACCTGAAGGAGCCTATCACAAGGAGTCTCTGACGTCACCTGGTGGCACTGGCCACTCAGAGCAGTCCAGTGTGCCAGCAGCACCTCTGTTTCCAAGATGGCAGAGGTCTGGAGCACACTGGAGGAGCTCTGGACACCTCCCAGGGGAGGTGCAGGTCAGGGGAGGGGTCACTCCCCTTTCCTTTGTCCAGTTTCGCGCCAGAGCAGGGGCTAAGGGGTCCCTGAACCGGTGTAGACTGGCTTATGCAGAATTGGGCACATCTGTGCCCAACAAAGCATTTCCAGAGGCTGGGGGAAGCTACTCCTCCCCTGCCTTCACACCATTTTCCAAAGGGAGAGGGTGTCACACCCTCTCTCAGAGGAAGTTCTTTGTTCTGCCATCCTGGGCCAGGCCTGGCTGGGCCCCAGGAGGGCAGCCGCCTGTCTGAGGGGTTGGCAGCAGCAGCAGCTGCAGTGAACCCCAGGAAGGGCAGTCTGGCAGTACCAGGGTCTGTGCTACAGACCACTGGGATCATGGAATTGTACCAACAATGCCAGGATGGCATAGAGGGGGCAATTCCATGATCATAGACATGTTACATGGCCATATTCGGAGTTACCATGGTGAAGCTACATATAGGTAGTGACCTATATGTAGTGCACGCGTGTAATGGTGTCCCCGCACTCACAAAGTTCAGTGAATTGGCTCTGAACAATGTGGGGGCAACTTGGCTAGTGCCAGGGTGCCCTCACACTAAGTAACTTTGCACCTAACCTTTACCAGGTAAAGGTTAGACATATAGGTGACTTATAAGTTACTTAAGTGCAGTGTAAAATGGCTGTGAAATAACGTGGGCGTTATTTCACTCAGGCTGCAGTGGCAGGCCTGTGTAAGAATTGTCAGAGCTCCCTATGGGTGGCAAAAGAAATGCTGCAGCCCATAGGGATCTCCTGGAACCCCAATACCCTGGGTACCTCAGTACCATATACTAGGGAATTATAAGGGTGTTCCAGTAAGCCAATGTAAATTGGTAAAAATGGTCACTAGCCTGTTAGTGACAATTTAAAAGTAATGAGAGAGCATAACCACTGAGGTTCTGGTTAGCAGAGCCTCAGTGAGACAGTTAGGCACCACACAGGGAACATATACATGCACACCTATGAGCACTGGGGCCCTGTGTGACAGGGTCCCAGTGACACATACATATAGGCCACAAACCTATGAGCACTGGGGTCCTGACTAGCATGGTGTTTTCACTATGAGCACTGAGGCCTGGCTATCAGGATCCCAGTGAGACAGTGAAAACAGTGACAAACACCCTGACATACACTCACAAACAGGCCAAAAGTGGGGGTAACAAGGCTAGAAAGAGGCTACCTTCTCACATGCTCTCATTGTAAGACTCTGCAGAAGCTCACACTGCCATTACAAGACTCTGCACAAGGTCACACAACCCTCATTACAAGACTCTGCACAAGCTTGCACTGGTCTCATTAGAAGTCTCTACACAAGCTTAAACTGCCCACATTACCAGACACTGCACAAGCGTACACAGCCCTCACTAAAAGGTTAAACATGTTTACACCGTACTCACTGCAAGAGTCTCCACATGTTTATACTACCAACTCTACAAGATTCTGCACAAGCTCACAATGCCCTCATCGCAAGACTCTACACAATCTCAAACTGCCCACTTTAACAGACTCTACACAAGCGCACACTGTCCTCACTAAAAGGCTGAACACATTTACACTGTACTCACTGCAAGAGTCTGCACATGTTTATACTACCAACACAACAAGATTCTGCACAAGATCACAATGCCCTCATCGAAGGACTCTACATAAGATCACACCATCCTCATTACAAGACTCAACACATACTCACACTGTCTGCACTACCAGATGCTGCACGAGCTCACACTGCCCTCATTACAAGACTCTGCACAAGCTCACCCTGCACTCTTTAAAGACTCTACACAAAGTCACACTGCCCTCATTACAAGAGTCTGCACAAGCTCACACTGCCATTACAAGACTCTGCACATGGTCACACTGCCCACTTTACAAGACTCTGTACAAGTTCGCACTGCTCTCATTACAAGACTCTGTACAAGCTTGCACTGCTGTCATTACAAGACTCTGTACAAGGTCACACTGGTCTCATTACAATATCTGCACAAGTTCACACGGCCATCATTACAAGACTCTAGACAAGCTCACACTGCCCTCATTACAAGACTATAGACAAGGTCACAGTGCCATCATTACAAGACTCTGCACAAGGTCACACTGCCCTCATTACGAGACTCTGCACAATTTCAAACTGCAATCATTACAAGACTCTGCACATGATCGTACTGCTCTCATTACAAGACGCGGTACAAGCTCACACTGCTCTCATTTTAAGACTCTGCAGAAGCTCACACTGCCCTCATTAGAAGAGTCTGCACAAGTTTGCGCTGCTCTCATTACAAGAATATGTACAAGCTTGCACTGCTCTCATTAGAAGACTCTGCACAAGGTCACACTGCCCTCTTTACAAGACTCTACACAAGATCACAGTGCAGTCATTACAAGACTCTGCACAAGCTTGCACTGCTCTCATTAGAAGACTCTGTACAAGCTCAATCTGCTCCCATTATAAGATTTTGCACAAGCTCGCACTGCCCTCATCACAAGACTCTGCACAAAGTTCCACTGCTCTCATTATAACAATATGTACAAGCTCGCACTGCTCTTATTTCAAGATTCTGCACAAGGCTGCACTGCCCTCACTACAAGACTCAGACAAGCTCAAACTGCCCTCATTACAAGACTCTGTACAACCTCGCACTGCTCTCATTACAAGACTCTGCACAAGCACACACTGCATTCACTACAAAACTCTGCACAATGTCACACTGCTCTCACTACAAACCTCTGCACATGGTCACACTGCCCCCAATACAAGACTCCGGACAAGGTCACACTGCTCTCACTATAAACTCTGCACAAGGTCACACTGCTCTCACTACACCACTCTGCTCAAGGTCACACTGTCCTCATTACAAGACTCTGCACAAGCTCACACTGCAATCATTACAAGACTTTGTATAAGCTCACACTGCCAACATTACAAGGTTCTAGACAAGGTCACAATGCGCTCATTACAACATTCAACACAAGCTAACATGGCTCTCATT
The DNA here is from genome assembly GCF_031143425.1 of Pleurodeles waltl. Classification (NCBI taxonomy): domain Eukaryota; kingdom Metazoa; phylum Chordata; class Amphibia; order Caudata; family Salamandridae; genus Pleurodeles; species Pleurodeles waltl. Next base: position 476,353,844 of record NC_090449.1, on the reverse strand, counting down.
ATAAGACTCTGCACAAGGTTGCACTTCTCTCACTACAAGACTCTGTACAAGACTCTAGACAAGCTCACACTCCCATATTACAAGACTCTAGACAAGCTCACACTGCCCTCATTACAAATCTATGCACAACCTCACACTACCCTCATTACAAGACTCTAGACAAGCCTACACTCCGTTATTACAAGACTCTAGATAAGGTCACACTGCCATCATTACAAGACTCTCCAAAAGCTCACACTGCCCTCATTACAAGACTTTGTATAAGCTCATACTGCCAACTATACAAGACTCTAGACAAGGTCACACTGCCCTCATTACAAGAATCTGCACAAGCTCACACCGCACTCACCACAAGACTCTGCAAAAGCTCACACTACGCTCATTACAAGACTCTGCACAAGCTCACACCACTCTCAGTACATGACTCTACACAAGCTTAAACTGCCCACATTACCAGACTCTGCACAAGCGTACACAGCCCTCACTAAAAGGTTGAATGTGTTTACACCGTACTCACTGCAAGAGTCTGCACATGTATATACTACCAACACTACAAGATGCTGCACAAGATCACAATGCCCTCATCAAAAGACTCTACACAAGATCACACCGCCCCATTACAAGACTCAAGACATACGCACACTATCTGCACTTTCAGATGCCGCACAAGCTCACACTGCCCTCATTACAAGACTCTGCACAAGCTCACCCTGCACTCTTTAAAGACTCTGCACATGGTCACACTGCCCACTTTACAAGACTCTGTACAAGTTCACACTACTCTCATTACAAGACTCTGTACAAGCTCGCACTGCTGTCATTACAAGACTCTGTACAAGCTTGCACTGCTGTCATTACAAGACTCTGTACAAGGTCACACTGACCTCATTACAGTATCTGCATAAGCTAACATGGCCATCATTACAAGACTCTAGACAAGCTCACACTGCCCTCATGACAAGACTATAGACAAGGTCACAGTGCCATCATTACAAGACTCTGTACAAACTTGCACATCTCTCACTACGAGACTCTGCACAAGTTTACACCGCTCTCAAAACAAGACTCTGCACAATCTCAAACTGCAATCATTACAAAACTCTGCACTTAATTGTACTGCTCTCATTACAAGACTCTGCATAAGCTTACACTGCTCTCATTGTAAGACTCTGCAGAAGCTCACACTGCTCTCATTGTAAGACTCTGCAGAAGCTCACACTGCCCTCCTTAGAAGAGTCTGCACAAGTTTGCATTGCTCTCAGTAGAAGAATATGTACAAGCTTGCACTGCTCTCATTAGAAGACTCTGTACAAGCTCACTCTGCCCTCATTATAAGACTCTGCACAAGCTCGCACGGCCCTCATCACAAGACTCTGCACAAAGTCCCACTGCTCTCATTACAACAAAATGTACAAGCTTGCACTGCTCTCATTTCAAGATTCTGCACAAGGCTGCACTGCCCTCAGTACAAGACTCTGACAAGCTCAAACTGCCCTCATTACAAGACTCTGTAGAACCTTGCACTGCTCTCATTACAAGACTCTGCACAAGCACACACTGCATTCACTACAAAACTCTGCACAATGTCACACTGCTCTCACTACAAACCTCTGCACATGGTCACACTGCCCCCATTACAAGACTCTGAACAAGGTCACACTGATCTCACTATAAACTCTGCACAAGGTCACACTGCCGTCATTACAAGACTCTGCACAAGCTCACACTGCAGTCATTACAAAACTCTGCACAAGTTCACAGTGATATCATTAAAGACTCTGACAAGCCTGCACTACTCTCATTATAATAAATCTGCACAGTGCACACTGCTCTCCTTACAAGACTCTGCACAAGCTTACACTGCCCTCATTACAGGTCTCTGCACAAGCTCAAACTGCCATCATTACAATACTCTGTATAAGCTCACACTGCAAATATTACAAGGTTCTAGACAAGGTCACAATGCGCTCATTACAAGATTCTACACAAGCTAACATGGCTCTAAATATAAGACTCTGCACAAGGTTGCACTTCTCTCACTACAAGATTCTATACAAGAGTCTAGACAAGCGCACACTCCCATATTACAAGACTCTAGACAAGCTCACACTGCCCTCATTACAAATCTATGCCCAACTTCACACTACCCTCATTACAAGACTCTAGACAAGCCTACACTCCGTTATTACAAGACTCTAGATAAGGTCACACTGCCATCATTACAAGACTCTCCAAAAGCTCACACTGCCCTCATTACAAGACTTTGTATAAGCTCACACTGCCAACAATACAAGACTCTAGACAAGGTCACACTACCCTCATTACAAGACTCTGCACAAGCTCACACCACTCTCAGTACATGACTCTACACAAGCTTAAACTGCCCACATTACCAGACACTGCACAAGCGTACACAGCCCTCACTAAAAGGTTAAACGTGTTTACACCGTAGTCACTGCAAGAGTCTCCACATGTTTATACTACCAACACTACAAGATTCTGCACAAGCTCGCAATGTCCTCATCGCAAGACTCTACACAATCTCAAACTGCCCACATTAACAGACTCTACACAAGCGCACATTGTCCTCACTAAAAGGCTGAACACATTTACACCGTACTCACTACAAGAGTCTGCACATGTTTATACTTCCAACACTACAAGATTCTGCACAAGATCACAATGCCCTCATCGAAAGACTGTACACAAGATCACACCCCCCTCATTACAAGACTCAACACATACTCACACTGTCTGCACTAGCAGATGCCGCACGAGCTCACACTGCCCTCATTGCAAGACTCTGCACAAGCTCACCCTGACCTCTTTAAAGACTCTACACAAAGTCACACTGCCCTCATTCCAAGAGTCTGCACAAGCTCACACTTCCATTACAAGACTCTGCACATGGTCACACTGCCCACTTTACAAGACTCTGTACAAGTTCACACTGCTCTCATTACAAGACTCTGTACAAGCTCGCACTGCTGTCATTACAAGACTCTGTACAAGCTCGCACTGCTGTCATTACAAGACTCTGTACAAGGTCACACTGGCCTCATTACAATATCTGCACAAGCTCACAGAGCCATCTTTACAAGACTCTAGACAAGCTCGCACTGCCCTCATGACAAGACTGTAGACAAGGTCACAATGCCATCATTACAAGACTCTGCACAAGGTCACACTGCCCTCATTACGAAACTCTGTACAGACGTGCACATCTCTCACTACGAGACTCTGCACAAGTTTACACTGCTCTCAAAACAAGACTCTGCACAATCTCAAACTGCAATCATTACAAGACTCTGCACATGATCGTACTGCTCTCATTACAAGTCTCAGTATAAGCTCATACTTCTCTCATTGTAAGACTCTGCAGAAGCTAACACTACCCTCATTAGAAGACTTTGCACAAGTTTGCGCTGCTCTCATTACAAGAATATGTACAAGCTTGCACTGCTCTCATTACAAGACTCTGCACAAGGTCACACTGCCATCATTACAAGACTCTGCACAACATCACAGTGCAGTCATTACAAGACTCTGCACAAGCTTGCGCTGCTCTCATTAGAAGACTCTGTACAAGCTCGCACTGCCCTCATTAAAAGACTCTGCCAAATCCCACTGCTCTCATTGCAACAATATGTACAAGCCCGCACTGCTCTCATTTCAAGATTCTGCACAAAGCGGCACTGCCCTCACTACAGGACTCTGACAAGCTAAAACTGCCCTCATTACAAGACTCTGTACAAACTTGCACTGCTCTCATTACAAGACTCTGCACACGCACACACTGCATTCACTACAAAACTCTGCACAAGGTCACACTGCTCTCACTACAAACCTCTGCACAAGGTCACACTGCCCCCATTACAAGGCTCTGGACAAGGTCACACTGCTCTCACTATAAACTTTGCACAAGGTCACACTACGCTATCACTACAAGACTCTGCTCAAGGTCACACTGTCCTCATTACAAGACTCAGCACAAGCTGACACTGCAATCATTACAAGACTCTGCACAAGTTCACAGTGATATCATTAAAGACTCTGAAAAGCCTGCACTACTCTCATTATAATGAATCTGCACAGTGCACACTGCTCTCATTACAAGACTCTGCACAAACTTACACTGCCCTCATTACAAGTCTCTGCACAAGCTCAAACTGCCATCATTACAAGACTCTGTATAAGCTCACACTGCCAACATTACAAGGCTCTACAGAAGGTCACAATGCGCTCATTACAAGATTCTACACAAGCCAACGTGGCTCTCATTATAAGTCTCTGCACAAGGTTGCACTTCTCTCACTACAAGACTCTGTCAAAGACTCTAGACAAGCTCACACTCCCATATTACAAGACTCTAGACAAGGTCACACTGCCCCCATTACAGGAATCTGCACAAGCTCACACTGTACTCACTACAAGACTCTGCACAAGCTCACACCACTCTCAGCACAAGACTCTACACAAGCTTAAACTGCCCACATTACCAGACTCTGCACAAGTGCACACTGCCCTCACTAAAAGGCTGAACACGTTTACACAATACTCACTGCAAGAGTCTCCAAATGTTTATACTACCAACACTACAAGATTCTGTACAAGCACACAATGCCCTCATCACAAGACTCTACACAAGATCACACTGCCCTCATTACAGGACTCAAAACAAACTCACACTGTCTGCACTACCAGATTCCGCACGAGCTCACGCTGCTCTCATTACAAGACTCTGCAGAAGCTCACCCTGCGCTCTTTATAAGTATCTACACAAAGTGTAGGAAAGTACCATCTTGCCTGGCATGTTACCCCCATTTTTCACTGTATATATGTTGTTTTAGTTGTATGTGTCACTGGGACCCTGCCAGCCAGGGCCCCAGTGCTCATATGTGTGCCTGAAAGTGTTACCTGTGTTATGACTAACTGTCTCACCGAGGCTCTGCTAATCAGAACCTCAGTGGTTATGCTCTCTCATTTCTTTCAAATTGTCACTAACAGGCTAGTGACCAATTTTACCAATTTACATTGGCTTACTGGAATACCCTTATAATTCCCTAGTATATGGTACTGAGGTACCCAGGGTATTGGGGTTCCAGGAGATCCCTATGGGCTGCAGCATTTCTTTTGCCACCCATAGGGAGCTCTGACAATTCTTACACAGACCTGCCACTGCAGCCTGAGTGAAATAACGTCCACGTTATTTCACAGCCATTTTACACTGCACTTAAGTAACTTATAAGTCACCTATATGTCTAACCTTTACCTGGTAAAGGTTGGGTGCTAAGTTACTTAGTGTGTGGGCACCCTGGCACTAGCCAAGGTGCCCCCACATTGTTCAGGGCCAATTCCCCGGACTTTGTGAGTGTGGGGGCACCATTACACGCGTGCACTACATATAGGTCACTACCTATGTGTAACTTCACAATGGTAACTCCGAATATGGCCATGTAACATGTCTAAGATCATGGAATTGCCCCCTCTATGCCATCCTGGCATTGTTGGTGCAATCCCATGATCCCACGGGTCTCTAGCACAGACCCTGGCACTGCCAAACTGCCTTTCCCGGGGTTTCACTGCAGCTGCTGCTGCTGCCAACCCCTCAGACAGGTTTCTGCCCTCCTGGGGTCCAGCCAGGCCTGGCCCAGGAAGGCAGAACAAAGGACTTCCTCAGAGAGAGGGTGTTACACCCTCTCCCTTTGGAAAATGGTGTTAGGGCTGGGGAGGAGTAGCCTCCCCCAGCCTCTGGAAATGCTTTCATGGGCACAGATGGTGCCCATTTCTGCATAAGCCAGTCTACACCAGTTCAGGGACCCCTCAGCCCTGCTCTGGCGCGAAACTGGACAAAGGAAAGGGGAGTGACCACTCCCCTGACCTGCACCTCCCCTGGGAGGTGCCCAGAGCTCCTCCAGTGTGGTCCTGACCTCTGCCATCTTGGAAACAGAGGTGCTGCTGGCACACTGGACTGCTCTGAGTGGCCAGGGCCAGCAGGTGACGTCAGAGACTCCTTCTGATAGGCTCCTTCAGGTGTTGCTAGCCTATCTTCTCTCCTAAGTAGCCAAACCCTCTTTTCTGGCTATTTAGGGTCTCTGCTTTGGGGATTTCCTTACATAACGAATGCAAGAGCTTATCCGAGTTCCTCTGCATCTCTCTCTTCACCTTCTGCCAAGGAATCGACTGCTGACCGCGCTGGAAGCCTGCAAAACTGCAACAAAGTAGCGAAGACGACTACTGCAACTCTGTAACGCTGATCCTGCCGCCTTATCCACTGCTTTCCTGGTGGTGCATGCTGTGGGGGTAGTCTGCCTCCTCTCTGCACTAGAAGCTCCGAAGAAATCTCCAGTGGGTCGACGGAATCATCCCCCTGCAACCGCAGGCACCAAAGAACTGCATCACCGGTACCCTGGGTCTCCTCTCAGCACAATGAGCGAGGTCCCTTGAATCCAGCAACTCTGACCAAGTGTTTCCCACAGTCCAGTGACTCTTCAGTCCAAGTTTGGTGGAGGTAAGTCCTTGCCTCCCCACGCCAGACTGCATTGCTGGGAACCGCGACTTTTGCAGCTACTCCGGCCTCTGTGTACTTCTGGTGGAAATCCTTTGTGCACAGCCAAGCCTGGGTCCACGGCACTCTAACCTGCATTGCACGACCTTCTAAGTTGTCCTCCGGCGACGTGGGACTCCTTTGTGCGACTTCGGGTGAGCACCATTTCACTCCACTTTGTAGTGCCTGTTCCGGCACTTCTGTGGGATCTGCCTGCTTCTGAGAGGGCTTCTTGTCTTGCTCCACACCCCCTCTGTCCCCAGACACAATTGGCGACATCCTGGTCCCTCCTGGACCACAGCAGCATCCAAAAACCCTAACCGCATGACTTGCAGCTAGCAAGGCTTGTTTGTGGTATTTCTTCAGGAAAACACTTCTGCACGACTCTCCACGGCGTGGGGCATCCATCCTCCAAAGGGAAAGTCTCTAGCCCTTGTTGTTCTTGCAGAATCATCAGCTTCTACAGTCCAGTAGCAGCTTCTTTGCACCCACAGCTGGCATTTCCTGGGCATCTGCCCATCTCTGACTTGCTTGTGACTTTTGGACTTGGTCCTCTTGTTCCACAGGTACCCTGGTTTGGAAATCCATCATTGTTGCATTGCTGATTTGTGTCTTTCCTGCAGAATTCCCCTATCACGACTTCTGTGCTCTTTGGGGAACTTTAGTGCACTTTGCACTCACTTTTCAGGGTCTTGGGGTGGGCTATTTTTCTAACCCTAACTGTTTTCTTACAGTCCCAGCGACCCTCTATAAGGTCACATAGGTTTGGGGTCCATTCGTGGTTCGCATTCCACTTTTGGAGTATATGGTTTGTGTTGCCCCTATCCCTATGTGTCCCCATTGCATCCTATTGTAACTATACATTGTTTGCACTGTTTTCTAATACTATTACTGCATATTTTGGTATTGGGTACATATATCTTGTGTATATTTGCTATCCTCATACTGAGGGTACTCACTGAGATACTTTTGGCATATTGTCATAAAAATAAAGTACCTTTATTTTTAGTATATCTGTGTATTGTGTTTTCTTATGATATTGTGCATATGACACTAGTGGTACTGTAGGAGCTTCACTCGTCTCCTAGTTCAGCCTAAGCTGCTCTGCTAAGCTACCATTATCTATCAGCCTATGCTGCTAGACACCCTATACACTAATAAGGGATAACTGGGCCTGGTGCAAGGTGTAAGTACCCCTTGGTACTCACTACAAGCCAGTCCAGCCTCCTACATTGGTTGTGCAGTGGTGGAATAAGTGCTCTGTAACTACTTACCACTTTTGTCATTGTACGTTTCATAAGAGAAAAATATTCAAAACAAGTTCAGTGTATGTACACCTAACCAAAAAGTTTTGCATTTCTTTTCTCACTTCTTTTCTAAAGTGCTGAAAAGTACTTCTAAACTTTCAAAAAGTTCTTTAAAAGTTTTAAAAGTTTTTTTTCTGTCTTTCTAAAAGTTCTGACAAACTTTTTGTTCCTTTTTCTATCACTAAAACACTTTCTAAAATGTCTGGCACAGGCCAAACTGTTGATCTGTCCAAACTTGCTTATGATCACCTTAGCTGGAAAGGAGCAAGGAGTCTCTGCATAGAAAGAGGTTTAAGTGTAGGGAAGAATCCCCCCAGAGAACTGTTGGTTAACATGCTTATAGAACAGGACAAGGCCAGAGGTGCGCCCCATCTGTTGAAAAAGTAGCTAATGGTTCACAATCTGATCCAGGGACACCCCTAGAAAAAGATTCAGGAAAGAAACTTCCTAGCCTGCCCATTACTAGACAGCCTAGCATAGTTGGTACTGATGTAGAGTCACACCATACTGATAGTGTTGTCTCACATGATAGCAAAAGTATTCCTTCACATCATAGTAGAAGTGATGTTTCTGTTAACCAAGCTGTTAGGATGCCTTCTGTAAGGGATGGGTCTCCTTCTGTACATTCTCACCATACTTCTGTTTCAAGGAATGTCCCACCCACCCACCCTGATGACAGAGTGTTAGAAAGGGAGCTCAATAGATTGAGAGTGGAACAAACCAGACTGAAGCTCAAGAATCAACAGCTGGTTTTGGATAGACAGTCCTTAGAAGTGGAAAGGGAAAGACAGAAATTGGGTTTAGAAACCCATGGTGGCAGCAGCAGTATTCCCCATAGTCATCCTGCAAAAGAGCATGATTCTAGGAATCTGCACAAGATAGTTCCCCCTTATAAGGAGGGGGATGACATTAACAAGTGGTTTGCTGCACTTGAGAGGGCCTGTGTTGTACAGGATGTCCCTCAAAGGCAGTGGGCTGCTATCCTATGGCTATCATTTAGTGGAAAGGGTAGGGATAGGCTCCTTACTGTGAAAGAAAGTGATGCCAATAATTTTACAGTTCTTAAGAATGCACTCCTGGATGGTTATGGCTTAACCACTGAACAGTACAGGATGAAGTTCAGAGAAACCAAAAAGGAGTCTTCACAAGACTGGGTTGATTTTGTTGACCATTCAGTGAAGGCCTTGGAGGGGTGGTTACATGGCAGTAAAGTTACTGATTATGAAAGCCTGTATAACTTAATCCTGAGAGAGCATATACTTAATACCTGTGTGTCTGATTTGTTGCACCAGTACCTGGTGGACTCTGATCTGACCTCTCCCCAAGAATTGGGAAAGAAGGCAGACAAATGGGTCAGAACAAGGGTGAACAGAAAAGTTCATACAGGGGGTGACAAAGATGGCAACAAGAAGAAGGATGGTAAGTCTTCTGACAAGGGTGGGGACAAATCTAAAAATGAGTCTTCATCAGGCCCACAAAAACACTCTGGTGGGGGTGGTGGGCCCAAATCCTCTTCTAATCAAAACAAAGAAAAGAAACCATGGTGCTATTTATGTAAAATAAAAGGGCATTGGACAACAGATCCCAGTTGTCCAAAGAAAAGCACCAAGCCTCCTACCACTACAACCCCTACTGCTACACCTGGTGTCCCTACTAATAGCAGCGGTGGTGGGAGCAAACCTACTAATAGCCAATCCGAGGGAGTAGCTGGCCTCACTTTTGGTAACTTAGTTGGGGTTGGTCTTGTTAGGGAGACCACAGAGGCTGTGTTAGTCTCTGAGGGGGCTATTGATTTAGCCACCTTAGTTGCTTGTCCCCTTAACATGGATAAGTACAAGCAACTACCCCTAATAAATGGTGTTGAGGTTCAGGCCTACAGGGACACTGGTGCCAGTGTTACAATGGTAATAGAGAAACTGGTCCACCCTGAACAACATCTACTTGGTCACCAGTACCAAGTAACCGATGCTCACAACAACACACTTAGCCACCCCATGGCTGTTGTAAATCTCAACTGTGGGGGGGGTTACTGGTCCAAAGAAAGTTGTGGTTGCCTCAGATTTACCTGTAGACTGTCTACTTGGAAAGGATTTAGAGACATCAGCTTGGTCAGATGTGGAGTTGGAGGCCCATGCAGCAATGCTGGGCATTTCAGGGCATATTTTTGCTTTGACAAGGGCTCAGTCCAAAAAGCAAAAAGGACAGGGTGACTTGGATCCTGGAACAATAGACCAAGTGCTCCCTAAAGCTAGGGCTAGTAGAAGTAAAGCACTACCTACTATCCCTCACTCTATAGTGGATTCTACTTCTGAGGAAGAAGAATTTCCACCCTGTGCAGAACCTACACCAGAGGAGCTGGAAGCAGACACTGCTGAGCTTTTGGGTGAAGGGGGGCCTGCCAGGGAGGAGCTGAGTGTGGCACAGCAAACCTGTCCCACACTAGAGGGTCTAAGACAGCAAGCTGTCAAACAAACTAATGGGGATGTCAGTGACTCTCACAGAGTTTACTGGGAGGACAACCTCTTGTACACTGAAGCAAGGGATCCTAAACCTGGAACTGCCAGGAGGTTAGTGATTCCTCAGGAGTACAGAAAGTTCCTCCTAACTCTAGCCCACGACATTCCCCTAGCTGGACATTTGGGACAAATGAAAACTTGGGACAGACTTGTTCCCTTGTTTCATTGGCCTACAATGTCAGAGGACACAAAGGAATTTTGTAAGTCCTGTGAAACCTGTCAAGCCAGTGGCAAGACAGGTGGCACTCCAAAGGCACCCCTTATTCCACTGCCTGTGGTTGGGGTTCCCTTTGAAAGGGTAGGGGTTGACATAGTTGGCCCCCTTGACCCTCCTACTGCTTCAGGCAATAGGTTTATCTTGGTGGTAGTGGACCATGCCACAAGATATCCTGAAGCTATTCCTCTAAGGACCACTACAGCACCTGCAGTGGCAAAGGCCCTCCTGGGAATATTTTCCAGGGTGGGCTTCCCAAAAGAGGTGGTGTCAGACAGGGGAAGCAATTTCATGTCTGCTTACTTAAAGGCCATGTGGAAGGAGTGTGGTGTGACATACAAGTTCACTACACCCTATCATCCACAAACAAATGGACTGGTGGAGAGATTTAACAAAACTCTCAAAGGCATGATTATGGGACTCCCTGAAAAACTCCGCAGGAGATGGGAAATCCTTTTACCATGCCTCCTTTTTGCTTACAGGGAGGTGCCCCAGAAAGGAGTGGGCTTCAGCCCCTTTGAACTCCTATTTGGACACCCTGTGATAGGTCCTCTAACACTTGTTAAGGAGGGTTGGGAACAACCTTTAAAAGCTCCAAAGCAAGACATAGTGGACTACGTACTTGGCCTCAGATCAAGGATGGCTGAGTACATGAAAAAGGCCAGTAAAAACCTTCAGGCCAGCCAAGAGCTCCAAAAGCAATGGCATGACCAGAAGGCTGTTTTGGTTCAGTACCAACCAGGGCAGAAAGTGTGGGTCTTGGAGCCTGTGGCCCCAAGAGCACTCCAAGATAAATGGAGTGGACCCCACACAATTGTTGAAAAAAAGGGTGAAGTCACCTACTTAGTTGACTTAGGCACTGCCAGGAGTCCCCTTAGGGTGCTCCATGTCAATCGCCTGAAACCCTACTATGACAGGGCTGATCTCACCCTGCTCATGGCAACTGATGAGGGACAGGAAGAAGAGAGTGACCCTCTCCCTGATCTCTTCTCTTCCACAGAACAAGATGCTCTAGTGGAAGGTGTAGTTTTGGCTGATTGTCTTACTGCTGAGCAGAAAGACCATTGCATAAATCTCCTGGGTCAGTTTTCTGAACTCTTCTCTACTGTGCCAGGTACCACTTCTTGGTGTGAGCACACTATAGATACTGGAGACAGCTTGCCTGTCAAAAGTAAAATCTATAGGCAGCCTGACCATCTCAGATACTGCATAAAGCAAGAGGTGCAGAAAATGTTAGAACTGGGAGTGGTTGAGCACTCTGAAAGTCCATGGGCTTCTCCTGTGGTACTTGTACCAAAACCTCATTCCAAAGATGGAAAGAAGGAAATGCGGTTTTGTGTAGACTACAGAGGTCTCAACCAGGTAACCAAAACTGATGCTCACCCTATACCCAGGGCAGATGAGCTCATAGATACACTGGCATCTGCCAAGTATCCAAGCACTTTTGACTTGACTGCAGGGTATTGGCAGATCAAATTATCAGAAGATGCAAAAGCAAAAACTGCATTTTCAACCATTGGAGGCCATTACCAATTCACAGTAATGCCTTTTGGATTGAAAAATGCACCTGCCACTTTTCAGAGGTCGGTGAATACAGTCCTGCAAGGGCTGGAAGCTTTTAGTGCAGCATATCTGGACGATATAGCTGTCTTTAGCTCCAGTTGGGATGATCACCTGGTCCACCTATGGAAAGTTTTGGAGGCCCTGCAAAAGGCAGGCCTCACTATCAAGGCTTCAAAGTGCCAGATAGGGCAGGGGAAGGTGGTTTATCTAGGACACCTGGTAGGCGGAGAACAGATTGCACCACTGCAGGGGAAAATCCAAACTATTATAGATTGGGTTCCCCCTACTACTCAGACCCAGGTGAGAGCCTTCTTAGGCCTCACTGGGTATTACAGGAGGTTCATTAAGAACTATGGCTCCATTGCAGCCCCTCTTAATGACATCACATCCAAGAAAATGCCTAAAAAGGTATTGTGGACAGCTAGCTGTCAGAAAGCTTTTGAGGAGCTGAAGCAGGATATGTGCTCTGCACCTGTCCTGAAAAGCCCCTGTTACTCCAAGAAATTCATTGTCCAAACTGATGCATCTGAATTAGGGGTAGGGGCAGTCCTTTCACAACTTAATTCTGAGGGCCAGGATCAACCTGTTGCTTTTATTAGTAGAAGGTTGACCCCTAGAGAAACGCGTTGGTCTGCCATTGAGAGGGAGGCCTTTGCTGTGGTCTGGGCACTGAAGAAGTTGAGGCCATACCTGTTTGGCACTCACTTCATTGTTCAGACAGACCACAAACCTCTACTTTGGCTAAAACAAATGAAAGGTGAAAATCCTAAATTGTTGAGGTGGTCTATATCCCTACAGGGAATGGACTATACAGTGGAACATAGACCTGGGAGTACCCACTCCAATGCAGATGGACTCTCCAGATATTTCCACTTAGACAATGAAGACTCATCAGGTCATGGCTAGTCTTATTGTCCTTCGTTTGGGGGGGGGGGGGTTGTGTAGGAAAGTACCATCTTGCCTGGCATGTTACCCCCATTTTTCATTGTATATATGTTGTTTTAGTTGTATGTGTCACTGGGACCCTGCCAGCCAGGGCCCCAGTGCTCATAAGTGTGCCTGAAAGTGTTACCTGTGTTATGACTAACTGTCTCACTGAGGCTCTGCTAATCAGAACCTCAGTGGTTATGCTCTCTCATTTCTTTCAAATTGTCACTAACAGGCTAGTGACCAATTTTACCAATTTACATTGGCTTACTGGAATACCCTTATAATTCCCTAGTATATGGTACTGAGGTACCCAGGGTATTGGGGTTCCAGGAGATCCCTATGGGCTGCAGCATTTCTTTTGCCACCCATAGGGAGCTCTGACAATTCTTACACAGGCCTGCCACTGCAGCCTGAGTGAAATAACGTCCACGTTATTTCACAGCCATTTTACACTGCACTTAAGTAACTTATAAGTCACCTATATGTCTAACCTTTACCTGGTAAAGGTTGGGTGCTAAGTTACTTAGTGTGTGGGCACCCTGGCACTAGCCAAGGTGCCCCCACATTGTTCAGGGCCAATTCCCCGGACTTTGTGAGTGCGGGGACACCATTACACGCGTGCACTATATATAGGTCACTACCTATGTGTAGCTTCACAATGGTAACTCCGAATATGGCCATGTAACATGTCTAAGATCATGGAATTGCCCCCTCTATGCCATCCTGGCATTGTTGGTGCAATCCCATGATCCCACGGGTCTCTAGCACAGACCCTGGCACTGCCAAACTGCCTTTCCCGGGGTTTCACTGCAGCTGCTGCTGCTGCCAACCCCTCAGACAGGTTTCTGCCCTCCTGGGGTCCAGCCAGGCCTGGCCCAGGAAGGCAGATCAAAGGACTTCCTCAGAGAGAGGGTGTTACACCCTCTCCCTTTGGAAAATGGTGTTAGGGCTGGGGAGGAGTAGCCTCCCCCAGCCTCTGGAAATGCTTTCATGGGCACAGATGGTGCCCATTTCTGCATAAGCCAGTCTACACCGGTTCAGGGACCCCTCAGCCCTGCTCTGGCGCGAAACTGGACAAAGGAAAGGGGAGTGACCACTCCCCTGACCTGCACCTCCTCTGGGAGGTGCCCAGAGCTCCTCCAGTGTGCTCCTGACCTCTGCCATCTTGGAAACAGAGGTGCTGCTGGCACACTGGACTGCTCTGAGTGGCCAGGGCCAGAAGGTGACGTCAGAGACTCCTTCTGATAGGCTCCTTCAGGTGTTGCTAGCCTATCTTCTCTCCTAAGTAGCCAAACCCTCTTTTCTGGCTATTTAGGGTCTCTGCGTTGGGGATTTCCTTAGATAACGAATGCAAGAGCTCATCCGAGTTCCTCTGCATCTCTCTCTTCACCTTCTGCCAAGGAATCGACTGCTGACCGCGCTGGAAGCCTGCAAAACTGCAACAAAGTAGCGAAGACGACTACTGCAACTCTGTAACGCTGATCCTGTCGCCTTCTCGACTGCTTTCCTGGTGGTGCATGCTGTGGGGGTAGTCTGCCTCCTCTCTGCACTAGAAGCTCTGAAGAAATCTCCCGTGGGTCGACAGAATCGTCCCCCTGCAACCGCAGGCACCAAAGAACTGCATCACCGGTACCCTGGGTCTCCTCTCAGCACGACGAGCGAGGTCCCTTGAATCCAGCAACTCTGTCCAAGTGGCTCCCACAGTCCAGTGACTCTTCAGTCCAAGTTTGGTGGAGGTAAGTCCTTGCCTTCCCACGCCAGACTGCATTGCTGGGAACCACGACTTTTGCAGCTACTCCGGCCTTTGTGCACTTCCGGCGGAAATCCTTTGTTCACAGCCAAGCCTGGGTCCACGGCACTCTAACCTGCATTGCACGACCTTCTCAGTTGTCCTCCGGCAACGTGGGACTCCTTTGTGCGACTTCGAGTGAGCACCGTTTCACTCTACTTCATAGTGCCTGTTCTGGCACTTCTACGGGTGCTGCCTGCTTCTGAGAGGGCTCCTTCTCTTGCTCGACGCCCCCTCTGTCCCCAGATGCAATTGGCGACATCCTGGTCCCTCCTGGGCCACAGCAGCATCCAAAAACCCTAACCGCACAACTTGCAGCTAGCAAAGCTTGTTTGCGGTCTTTCTTCAGGAAAACACTTCTGCACGACTCTCCACGGCGCGGGGCATCCTTCCTCCAAAGGGGAAGTCTCTAGCCCTTGTCGTTCCCACAGAATCTTCAGCTTCTACAGTCCAGTAGCAGCTTCTTTACACCCACAGCTGGCATTTCCTGGGCATCTGCCCATCTCTGACTTGCTTGTGACTTTTGGACTTGGTCCCCTTGTTCCACAGGTACCCTCGTTTGGAAATCCATCATTGTTGCATTGCTGATTTGTTTCTTTCCTGCAGAATTCCCCTATCACGACTTCTGTGCTCTTTGGGGAACTTTAGTGCACTTTGCACTCACTTTTCAGGGTCTTGGGGTGGGCTATTTTTCTAGCCCTAACTGTTTTCTTACAGTCCCAGCGACCCTCTACAAGGTCACATAGGTTTGGGGTCCATTCGTGGTTCGCATTCCACTTTTGGAGTATATGGTTTGTGTTGCCCCTATCCCTATGTGTCCCCATTGCATCCTATTGTAACTATACATTGTTTGCACTGTTTTCTAATACTATTACTGCATATTTTGGTATTGTGTACATATATCTTGTGTATATTTGCTATCCTCATACTGAGGGTACTCACTGAGATACTTTTGGCATATTGTCATAAAAATAAAGTACCTTTATTATTAGTATATCTGTGTATTGTGTTTTCTTATGATATTGTGCATATGACACTAGTGGTACTGTAGGAGCTTCACTCGTCTCCTAGTTCAGCCTTAGCTGCTCTGCTAAGCTACCATTATCTATCAGCCTATGCTGCTAGACACCCTATACACTAATAAGGGATAACTGGGCCTGGTGCAAGGTGTAAGTACCCCTTGGTACTCACTACAAGCCAGTCCAGCCTCCTACACAAAGTACCACTGCCCTCATTACAAGACTCTGTACAAGCTTGCACTGCTGTCATTAAATGACTACACAAGCACACTCTGCTCTGATTACAAGTCTCTACACAAGGTCACACTGCCATCATTACAAGACTCTAGACAAGCTCACACTTCCCTTATTAAAAGACTCTGTACAAGCTTGTTCTGCTTTCATTGCAAGACTTTGTAAAAACTCGCCCTGCGCTCATTACAAAACTCTGCACAAGGTCACACTACCATAATTACAAGACTCTGCACAAGCTCAAACGTCAATCATTATAAGACTCTGTACAAGCTCACATGCTCTCATTATAAGACTCTGAAAAAGCTCAAACTGCTCTCATTATAAGACTCTGCACTAGTTCACACTGCTCTCAATACAAGACTGTACAAGCTCAAACTGCAATCATTACACGACTGCACATGCTTGTACTGCATTCATTACAAGACTCTGTACAAGCTCACACTGCTCTCATTATAAGACTGCAGAAGCTCACCCTGCCCTCATTACAAGACTGCACAAGCTCACATTGCCCTCATTACAAGTCTATGCACAAGCTCAACCTACCATCATTACAAGACTCTGGGAAAGCTCACACTGCCATAATTACAAGGCTCTGCACAAGTTCACACTGTCCTCACTGAAAGACACTACACAAGCTCACACTCCCCTAATTCGAATACTCTGTACAAACCGGCACCATTCTCATTACAAGACTCTGTACAAGCTTGCACTGCTCTCATTGCATACCTCTGCACAAGGTCACACTGCCCTTATTAAACAACTTTGTACTAGCTCACACTGCCCTCTTTACAAGACTCTAGACAAGGTCTCTGTATCCTCATTACAAGATTCTGCCAAGCTTACACTGCCATCCTTACAAGAGTCTTCACAAACTCACACTGACCTCATTACAAGATTTTGTAGAAGCTCATACTGCCATCATTATGAGACTTTGCACAAACTCACACTGCACTCACTGAAAGACTCTGCACAAGCACATACTGCCCTCATTAAAAGACTGTAAAAGCTTGCTCTGCTTTCATTTCAAGACTGTACAAGCTCACACTGCCCTCACTACCAGACTCTAGACAAGGTCACACTTCCCTCATTACAAGACTCTGCACACACCCACACTGCCATCATTACAATTCTATGCACAAGCTTGCAGTGCCATCATTGCATGACTCTGTATAAGCTCACACTGCCCTCATTGCAAGATTCTGCAGAAAGTCACAATGCCCTCACTACAAGACTCCACATGAGCTCACACTGTCCTCATTGCGATACTCCGTACAAACTTACACTGCTTTCACTACGAGACTGCACGAGGTCACACTGCTCCCAGTACAAGACTCTGCACAAGGTCACAATATCCTTATTACAAAACTGTGCACAAGGTTTAGGAAAGTACCCTCTTTTTGGCATGTTACCCCCAATGTCTGCCTGATGTCAGTGTTGTATTTTTTACTGTGTCACTGGGATCCTGCTAGTCAGGACCCCAGTGCTTATGGTTTATGGCCTGTGTATCAGTTTGTTTCACTGTTTTCTAAATTGTCACTGGAGTCCTAATAACTAGACCTCCAGAGCTCATGCTCTCTCTGTTTCTAAATTTGTCACTACAGTTTAGTGACTCCATATTTCACTCCACACTGGTCCCCCCTTATAAGTCCCTAGTATATGGTACATAGGTACCCAGGGCATTGGGGTTCCAGGGGCTCCTTGTAGGCTGCATAATTTCTTTTGCCACCCATAGGGAGTCCATACAGAGGCTTCTTCGGGACTGCAATTGCAGCCTGTGTGTCTTAGGCTGTCTAGAGGTAGCTGTAGCAGAGCAGCCAAGGCTGAACTAGGAGATCGCCAAGCTCTTGCAATACCACACAGTACTAACACACAAGAAAGACAATACTCTGAGTTACCAAAAATAAAGGTACTTTATTTTAGTGGCACAAGGTCATAAATATCTTAGAGCTCATACTCCTTCTGGAGGTACGTATTATACACAATACATACACTTTTAACCAAAATCAGATAAGTAAACAGTCATAAAATAGTGCAAACAGTGAAAAACACAATAGGTTGCAATGGGCCTAGGGGCAACACAAACCACATACTAAAATAGTGTAATGCGAATGTCTGTTTCCCCCCTAGGCAAGTGTAGTGTGTAGAGGGGTTCTGGGAGTGTAAGAAAACACCAAAGGTAAGTAAAGTACCCCACCCCAGAGCCCAGGAAAACAGGAGTAAAGTACAGCAAGTTTCCTCTCAACACACAAAAAGTTGTGATAAAGGATTATGTAAAAACCAAGCAGAACTGCAAGACACCAACAATGGATTCCTGGACCCAAAGACCTGTGGAGAGAGGAGACCAAGTCCAGAAGTCGATGAAGAGTCCAGGAAGAACAGGAGGCCCTGCTAACCCGGATGAAGTGGATTCTCCAGTTAGAAGAAAAAGGCAGAAATGCACCAAAGAAGACAGCTGCAGGTTCCTGCTTGGTGCAAGAGATGTCCCACGTCGAGTCGTTGGATGCAGGCCGGTTTTCGTCATTGGATTCCACCAACAAGCATTGGCCCACGCAAATGTCATGGTTGGCGGGAAAATGCACTACCTGGGCCCAGGATGGACCTGGGTGTCTCCACTTGGACTGATGAGACAGAGGGGGCTTTCAGAACTAGATAGTGCAGCAATCCACTTGATGATGTCATCACCATCCTTGTAAGGAGGGACAACTTTGTGCAGATTCCTAGAATCAAATGAAGGTCCCCTAACATTTGTATTTCTAAAACTGCTGCTGCCACCATGGGGAACTAACCCCAAACTCTGCCTCTCTTTCTTCACGCCAGGGATTCCGTGTCTAAGGCCAACTGCTGCTGCATTAGCTTCTGTCTGGCCTCCTCTAACCTCAGCTTTCTGAGTTCCCTATCTAGGGACTGGTCCTCAGGGTTATAATGATGTGAAGCCTCTGAAACAGAGGTAACATGAGAGTTTGCAGAGGCAGACCTATCTCTAATAGTGGCCACTTTAATGACCTGGCCTCTAGGGGTGAAGGGAGACCTACTTGAGTGTGAACCCTTCCCACTACCAGTTATACTAGGGGGCTTGTTGACAGATAGGTCTGTGGAAGGACCCTCCCCAGGATTGTCATCTTGCTCCTCTGAGCACTCCTGGTTGGAGTCATCCTCTACCTCTTTCCCTGTCTGACCTGGACCAGTGGTGAGTCCCTGGTCATCCTGAAGGAGAAGATTTCAGAGGAACTCCTTATTGGGGTTCTTCCCAATCCCTAAACTTCTTTCAATGCAGAGACCCCTCAAACCTTTAAAATTTAGATTCTCAAAAGTAGTCTTGACAACTCTAGGGGTAGCTTCTATAGAAGACATATTGAAAGAACAAAAAGTTTAGGAAAATGAGTAAAAAGTTAGAAGAATAACAGAGCTAACTTTTTAGAGAAAAGAGAAAACTTTTCAGAACTTTGTAAAACTTTTGCAAAGTTTTAAAGAACTTTTAGAAAGTTAGAAAATGGTTTCTAAGTATATATTATACATGCTCTAAGTATTGGAGCAAGCTTTTCTTATGAAAAGCACAGGTAACAAATGGTAAAGCAATTGCAAGTACTTATCCCACCGCTGCACCACCAATGTAGGAGTCTGGTCTGGTTTGTAGTGGGTACTTGGGTACCTACACCTTACACCAGGTCCAGTTATCCCTTATTAGTGAAATGTAGTAGTGTTCTAGCAGCTAAGGCTGATCGAGGTAGCTATAGCAGAGCAGCTTAGGCTGAACTAGGAGACATACAAAGCTCATGCAATACCACCTATAGTTACACAGTACTTATACACAAGTAAAGACAATACTCAGTGTTACCAAAAATAAAGGTAGTTTATTTGGGTGGCACAAGGCCAAAAATATCTTAGAGGCAATACTCCTTCTGGAGGTAAGTATTATACACAATATATACACTAGACACCAAAATAAGGTAAGTAATTAGACATAGGATAGTGCAAACAGTATGAAATGGTATAGAATGCAATGGGAGAAAATAGGTCTAGGAGCAACACAAACCATATACTAAAAGTGGAATGCGAACCACAGATTTCCCCCTAGACAAGTGTAGTGTGCAGAGAATCGCTGGGAGAGTAAGAATATAGTAAAGGTAAGTAAATTACCCCACCCCAGAGCCCAGAAAAGCAGGGATAAAGCACTGCAAGTTTCCTTAGGACACACTACAATTTGTGATTAAAGTTATTGCAAGAACCAAGCAAGACTGCAAACAACAAATGGTGGATTCCTGGACCTGAAGACCAGCAAAGGAAGGAGACCAAGTCCAGAAGTCGGAAGAAGTTCCAGGAAGGACAGGAGCCCTTGCCAACCTAGAAAAGGGTGCAAAAGAAGGGTCCTTGGTTGGACGAAGACTGCAGAAGTGCACCCAAGGAAGATGTCAGCGGGTTCCTGCATGATCCAATGGATGTCCCACGAAGAGATGCTGGATGCAGGTGAGTTTTGGTGCTGGATTCATCCACCAAGCCTTGATTCTGACAAAGTCGGGTTTTGCATTAAAGTGGCGCTGTCTGGACCCAGGAGGGACCTCGGGGCCTCAACTCTGCGTGATGAGGAAAAGGGGGTTCTCAGCACTTCAGAGAGCCCTCAGTCGACCAGACAGCACCCACAGGAGTCCAAGGACACAGGGAGAAAGGAGGTGCAAAATGCAGTTGGTGCAGCACTACAAAGGAAGGTCCCACACCGTCAGAGGTCAACTCAGCAAGCTGAGCGTCTCTGGATAGAGTGCTGGGGATGTGGGCCAGGCTGTGCATGAAGGAATTTTGCAAATAGTTCACAGAGGCCTCAGGAGGTGAAGAAGATGCAGTGCACAGTGGTACTGTCGTATGCAGGGAAGGCAAAAGCTTATCTCCTTCAAATTGGGACAGCAGGACCTGAGGACAGTCTGTGTTGAAGGGGTCCACCACCTGTGTTCCAAAGAGCATGCTTTTTGCCAGGAGAGGAGTCCAAGAGAACCGGTCGTCGACTTAGAAGGTGCCTGCAAGAGCAGGGAAGTGACTCCGTCAATCCACTGGAGAGTTCTTCGGTCCTTCTGGTGCAGGGTGAAGACAGGGAGTCCCCAGAGCATGCACACCATGGAAACTGTTGCAGTTGCTGGCTGGTGCTGAGGTTGCAGAGGAAAAGTATCCCTTCTGGATACTTTGTTGCTGTTACAGCAGTTCCTGGAGCAGTCTGCGGTCGATCCAAGGTCAGAGGATGAAGTAGTAGTTGCAGAGGATTCCTCCTGGAAGCTTGCAAGCAGAATCTGAAGAGAAACCCACAGGATAGACCCTAAATAGCCATGCGGGATTGGCTACCTTATCAGGTATGGACCTATCAGGAGGGGTCTCTGGCGTCACCTGCTGGCACTGGCCACTCAGAGGCCTTCAGAGTGTCCCACACCTTGGAAAACAAGATGGCTGAGTCTGGGAAACACTGGAGAAGCTCTGGGCACCACCCCTGGGGTGGTGATGGACAGGGGAGTGGTCCCTACCCTTTCCTTTGTCCAGTTTCGCAACAGAGCATGGACTGGGGGTCCCTGGACTGGTGTAAACTGGCTTATGCGAGGAGGGTACCATCTGTGCCCTTCAAAGCATTTTCAGAGGTTGGGGTATGCTACCCCTCCCAAGCCTGTAACACCTGTGACAATTCCATGATTTTAGACACCTTACATGGCCATACTCGGGGTTACCATTCTGAAGCTACATATAGGTATTGACCTATATGTAGTGCACGCATGTAATGACATCCCTGCACTAACAAACTCTGGGGAATTGGCCCTGGACTGCGTGGGGGCACATTTGCTAGTGCAAGGGTGCCCTCACACTTAGTTACTTTGTACCTAGCCGTCAGTAAATGAAGGTGTAGGAGGCTGGCCTGGCTTATAGTGGGTACCAGATGGTACTTACACCTTGTGCCAGGTCCAGTTATCCCTTATTAGTAGATTAGTAGTGTTCTAGCAGCTTAGGCTGATAGAGGTAGCTATAGCAGAGCAGCTTAGGCTGAACTAGGAGACATGCAAAGCTCCTGCTATACCACATAAATCATATAGCACTATGGTGGTCATTACAACCCTGGCGGACGGGGTTAAAGCTGCGGAAATACCGCAAACAGGCCGGCAGACAAAAAAAGGGAATTATGACCCTGGCGGAAACCGCCAACAAATACAGCCACTTTAACACTCCGACCGCCACTGCGGTACAGACAAGCAGTGCGGCGGTTACCGCCAACAGACAGGCGGGAGACAATGTACCGCCCACACTATTACAACCCACCAATCCGCCATCTTTTCCGGGGCGGATTCACCGTGGATAAAAACACGGCGGAAACAGCTTTTGCTATGGGAAAACGCTCACCTCAACATACTCCACGAGGAACGATGACTCCATGAACCCGGAATTGCAAATACTCCCTGCCC
This sequence comes from Pleurodeles waltl, assembly GCF_031143425.1. Taxonomy (NCBI): domain Eukaryota; kingdom Metazoa; phylum Chordata; class Amphibia; order Caudata; family Salamandridae; genus Pleurodeles; species Pleurodeles waltl. Next base: position 476,331,300 of record NC_090449.1, on the reverse strand, counting down.
TTGTCTTTCTGCTCCTCTACGAACAACAACTACGTAGGCGCAGAAGACACCGGTGAGTACTGCACCTACGACACGGGGAGGCAAAAGTTAGGGGGACACCCACCAAACACCCCCACCCCCACCCTCGCATATCACAACATACACACCAATGCATTCACAAAAATAACAGTAACAACCCACAATCCCCCCGGAAGAATGAAAAGACAATGCGAAATTCGGTCAAACATTATAATGTGCCAATATACATGTCATACAAAAATATACAGATATATATTATAAAATCACTCAGAATCATAAACAATACGAGAAGTAGTGCAGATATGTACACAACAATGTCCGTGCACCAACAGTCCAAAAATGCATGGGCGAGGCCCACAAACGGCACCTGACCACAATCGGAGAGAACACTGCTGGGGCATCAGATAGAAATACTACAGGCACCTCAGGGGGAAGGGAAGGGGGGGCACCTCAGCCAGATGAATGCGAAGCCAGATCCACGACGGGGCACCATGCCCATTGATGTATCCTGTGGAGTGCAAAGCCACTGTCTCTCAAGTCTCTACAGTGGGTGGTTTGCCCACTGGGCCATCCTGGGGAGTGCAAAGCCACAGTCTCTCAAGTCTATACAGTGGGTGGTTTGCCCACTGGGCCATCCTGGGGAGTACAAAGCCACAGTCTCTCAAGTCTATACAGTGGGAGGGTTGCCCACTGGGCCATCCTGGGGAGTGCAAAGCCACAGTCTCTCAAGTCTCTACAGTGGGTGGTTTGCCCACTGGGCCATCCTGGGGAGTGCAAAGCCACAGTCTCTCAAGTAGATGCAGTTCTCTACTGGCACTGGGTGGGACTGGTGCCCATACTGGATGAGTCTCCATGTGAAAGTTCATGTCCTATCACTGTCCCAGCTGCACATGGGATAAGGATGCCTGATGTGGCGGTCCATTCATTCCTACACGGTGCTTGCCCTGTTCAGCGGTCTTCACCATGGCGGTCTATGCCCTGTTCAGCGGTGTTCACCATGGCGGTCTTTGCCCTATTCAGCGGTCTTCACCAATGGCGGTCTTTGCCCTGTTCAGCGGTGCTTTGCCATGGTGGTCTTTGCCCTGTTCAGCGGTGCTTTGCCATGGCGGTCTTTGCCCTGGTCAGTGGTGCTTTGCCATGGCGGTCTATGCCCTGTTCAGCGGTGCTTTGCCATGGTGGTTCTGATACGGACATTGGTGTGTGGCATGACGATCTCTACACTGGGCATTGGTGTGTGGCATGACGTTCCATCATTACCCAGCGGGGCTGTGGCAGCCGGGGCCCTCCTGGGCAGTGACTCCGGCGGTGGACTCAGGACCAGTGACGATAGTGGGGCACCTCCTGGGCTGTGACTCTGGCGGTGGTCTCTGGACCAGTGACGATAGTGGGGCCCTCCTGGGCTGTGACTCTGGCAGTGGTCTCTGGACCAGTGACAATACTTGTGCCCTCCTGGGCTGTGACTCTGGCAGTGGTCTCTGGACCAGTGACGATACTTGGGCCCTCCTGGGCTGTGACTCTGGCGGTGGTCTCTGGACCAGTGACGATAGTGGGGCCCTCCTGGGCTGTGACTCTGGCGGTGGTCTCTGGACCAGTGGCGATAGTGGGGCCCTCCTGGGCTGTGACTCTGGTGGTGGTCTCTGGACCAGTGACGATACATGGGCCCTCCTGGGCTGTGACTCTGGTGGTGGTCTCTGGACCAGTGACGACGGTGCTGGCGGTTGTGTCTGGACCACCGGAAATGATGGCGCACTTCTCCGCCGTGACACTCACAACAGGCTGGCAAGACTTCCTCTGGACCTTCCCACCTTTGGTGGGGTCACAGCTGACTCTCCAATCCCCTTCGAACCCAGGTCAGTTGTTGTCCCACCAGGAGTCTTAACATGGTCCCGTCGTCCACTCTCCAATTTCAGAGCCTCTACAGGGGGTGGGATGCCAGTGCCTTGGCTCTGGGTCCTACTGCCTGCCCTAGGGGCCGGTGCACTCCACAATCCCTGAACACGCACCACTGGTATTGGAGGCTTTTTGGCTGAGGCGCTACGACGGGACTGATGAATTGGAGGGGGGGTGGGGGCAAAAAGGTCAATTTTACACAGGGACAGTTTCTGACGAACACTGGGATGGGTAGCTGGAGGGGGTCTGGGAGTGGAGGAAGAGGAGGTGGTTGTAGGAGGTGTTACTTTAGCTGTTTTGGGTGCAGGTGCAGGTACAGGAGGCTGTCGTGAGGTGGATGGATGTTGGGTGAGTGATTGGCGGCGTTTGTGTACTTTGGGAGGGGGCGTCACAGACACACTGGGAGAGGACACAGGGGACGTGTAAATGGCAGTGGAGGTGGTGAGTGCAGGTGAGTGGCTTGTGGTGCTGGGTGTCCTGGTGCGATTCCTGGTGCCTGTAGATGTGGTGCATGCAGGTGTGTGTGTAGACGAGACTGGGAGGGAGGAGGGAGAAGAGGAGGAGGGGGACACAGTGGAGACAGTGGATGTTGCTGTGTCTGTATGGTTGTGATGCTTGTGTGAGTGCCTGTGGGATGTGTGGTGCCTATGTTTGCTTGAGCTACTTTTGGGTGTTGACTTGTGTGCATGCTGGTCTGTAGGTGGGCTTGGGATGGGCTGGGGTACAGGGGATTGGGTCTGGGTGGAGGAAGTTGGAGGGGGGAGGCTAGACACAGGGACAATGGCTGCCATCAGTGCTGAGGCCATAGATTGCAGGGTTCGCTGAAGGACAGCCTGACCAGAATGAATGCCCTCCAGGAATGCATTACCGTGTTGTAACTCTCGTTCTACACCCTGGATGGCATTCACAATGGTAGACTGCCCAACAGTGAGTGACCTGAGGAGGTCAATGGCCTCCTCACTGAGGGCAGCAGGGGTGACTGGGGCAGGGCCTGAGGTGCCTGGGGCGAAGGTGATGCCCACCCTCCTGGGTGAGCGGGCACGGGGCGAACGCTGAGGGGCTGCTGGGAGGGCGGTGCTGGTAGGGGAGGTGGCGGCCGTACCTGTAGAAGTGGTGCGCACAGATGATGCCGCCACCACAGGGGAGCTCCCATCGGCGGACGAGTCCGTGACGCTGGTTGGTGTTCCGGTGGCCGACGTGAAGCTCCCCTCGCCCTCCGTCCCACTGGTGCATTCAGAGTCCGTGGTGTGGCCCTCCATGGCCATGTGGGATGCAGCTCCCTTGTGCTCCGGTGCCACTGTACCTCCGCCTGTTGATGCTGATGTACAAAAGGACAGGAAGAGCAGGAAAAGGGGGGGAGACAGAAGAAAGAGAGTTTTAGTGCATGGTATTCCGCTACTGTTGGCGGACAAGACAGACGCAGCAGCCCCCTGCATTACGCCGTGCTCCTGCACTCTGCACGCAATTTCTGGGTTATGGCCTACATGGCAATGGTGGACATCTGCGCACATGGATGCCACAGGGGCAAATAAACCTCGACTTGGCACTCTGCTGAGGTGGGGTTGAGTGCCACATGGCCTACATTACGGAGGGGCCTTGCCTACCTAACTCGCCCTGGCCTAGGGATACCCACAGCCCACCTCCCCCACCCAGACCCCTCCACTGAACGCAAAGTCCGCAGAATGAAGTTGTACTCACCCCCTTGTGTCTGCTGTGATGTCCTCAAGCGCCCATCCAACTCCGGGTAGGCCACCGCAAAGATCCGGAACATCAGGGGGGTCATGGTGCGACGGGCACCCCTCCCACGTTGGGAGGCCATCCCCAGCTGAGCCTCCGCCGTCTTCTTGCTGCAGCGGCGAATGTCCTCCCATCTCTTACGGCAGTGGTTTCCCCGTCTCTGGTGGGCCCCCAGGGTCTGGACCTCCTTGGCGATGGCACGCCAGATGTCCCTCTTCTGGTGGGCGCTGACCTACATGAAATGCACAAGGGAAGAGGAACAGTCATTACCAAGTGCCCCGTCGTTGTGAGTGGCCCCCTCCCTACTCTGGCCATGTGGCCCATTCATTCCCATGCATAACTGTTCTATGTACTCGGCCCCCTTCCCTCTTCCACCCAGCCCTCTCCACCCAGGCCTAGCCCATACAACGTGCTCCCTCTGTACTAACCTGCTGGTCTGGAGGACCGTAGAGTAGCGTGTACTGGGGGAGGACCCCATCCACAAGTTTCTCCAACTCCTGTGCAGTGAAGGCAGGGGCCCTTTCCGCAGACGCAGCAGCCATCGTCGCTTTCAGACCGAGGTCACAGCAGCACTAGCAGTGTAGGTCCTCTCCTGTCGAAGGTCAGGTATCTAGTGATTGAAGAGATAGAAAATGGAGGTGACGTCCGCGGCGGTGCGCATCATCACCGCCAGCGCACCTGTTCATTGGCTCCTGGGACCCATAGGGTCCAATGTTAACCAATGCAGCATTGCGCCGCGGTCTACGACCGCCTACCGCGACGGTGTGTAACGCCAGTGCAGTTACCCCACAATCCCATTGTCCCAGTTTAGAGGTCAGGCAGCCACCATTTCAGGGGCCCACATGGCTTCTTTTACTACTGCGTCACACATAGCTAGACCTACACTCAACACACATACAGGAAGGGTTTTGTGTCTGGTGTAGTCTTGTGTGTAACAGTGGCTACATACCTGGAGGATTAATGACTGGTTCTTCGCTGTTGTCCTTCGTAGGCACCGTCAGCTGGGACATATGAGAAGATGGCAGAATCCTCCGGTGTACCGACCGCTGGTGGACCTGTTGACAATGGAAGAAAGACATGTCATCGTCACCTACAGGTTTGACCGTGCCACTATCCAGGAACTATGTACCCAGTTGGAGCCAGACCTGATGTCACCAATCCGCCATCCCACTGGAATCCCCCCTGACGTTCAGGTGCTGTCAGTGCTCCATTTCCTTGCTAGTGGGTCTTTTCAGACAACAGTGGCCATGGCATCAGGGATGTCCCAGCCTATGTTTTCCAACGTCTTGTCCAGAGTGTTGTCTGCCCTGCTGAAACACGTAAGGAGATACATCATATTCCCTCAGGTGGAGGATTTACCTACAGTGAAAGGTGACTTCTGTGCCCTTGGACATATCCCCAACGTCATGGGTGCCATTGATGGGACCCATGTAGCTCTGGTCCCCCCCGCAGGAGTGAACAGATGTACGGGAACAGGAAGAGTTATCATTCTATGAATGTCCAGATGGTCTGTTTGGCAGACCAGTACATCTCGCAGGTAAATGCTATGTTCCCTGGCTCAGTGCATGATGCCTACATCCTGCGCAATAGCAGCATCCCTGATATGATGGGTCAACTCCAGAGGCTATTGTGGGACTCTGGTTACCCCAACCTTTCCTGGCTTTTGACCCCAGTGAGGAATCCCAGGGCAGAGGAACGGTACAATGATGCCCATGGGCGGACTAGGAGGGTTATCGAACGCACCTTCGGCCTCCTGAAGGCCAGGTTCAGGTGCCTCCATATGACAAGTGGATACTCACCGAAGAAGGTGTGCGACATCATCGTCGCCTGCTCCATGCTCCATAATTTGGCATTGCGACGCCAGGTGCATTTTCTGCATGAGGATGATCCAGATGACGGTGGTGTAGCAGCTGTGGAGCCTGTGGACAGTGATGAGGATGAAGCTGAGGAAGAAGAAAACGACAACAGGGATTCAGTCATACAGCAATATTTCCAGTGACACACAGGTGAGAACATTTTCTGGTTTAACATTACATTAACTTTCACACGTTTACCTCTATCCTGTACCTACATTTCACTCACTATTTGTTAATTGAGTTGTACCCTTCCATTTCAGTTTCACAAGTGTGGTAACCTACGTGTCAACTGCTTGCATCCTTCAAGGGCTTGTGATGTGTGACATAGGTATGTTAGCCTTACAATGGGTAACCCATTATGACACTTTGATTGATAATACAAAGTACCAAATCATAGACTGACTACAGATTTTTGGGTGTTTCAAGGGTGTTTATTTACGTGCCCAAAAAATGAAGGGGGGTTGTAAAATGGTGGTGGGTGATGGTGGAGGAATGTCCATGGCAGAGTCCAGTCTATTAGTCTCACAGGTGCACTGCCCATCTAGGCATAGGAAGTGGAGCTGGGGCAGTTCGAATCTGGACAGGGTAACAAAGTGGGACAGTGGGAGGACAATCAGGGTGGTCTTATTTCCTGGTGGGGGTCTTGCCATCTTGCTCTGTCCTGTTCCTGGATCTCAGGGACCGCTTGCGTGGTGGTTGTCCGTCTGCAGGGGATGGGGTGCTGGTGTGTTGGTCCTGTGGCGGGGCGTCCTGTCCACTAGCGCCGGGCGGAGGTGGTGGGCAGTTCATCGTCCTGGCTAGTGTCAGGGGCCCCTTGGAGTGCCACGGTGTCCCTCAAGGTCTTTTGAATGTCCGTCAGAACCCCTACGATGGTGCCCAGGGCGGAGCCGATGGTCCTGAGCCCAATAACTGCTCCTCCTACAGGCGCAGGGTCTCCTGCAACTTGTCCAGGACCGCGGCCATCGTCTCCTGGGAGTGGTGGTATGCTCCCATGATGGAGGAGAGGGCCTCGTGGAGAGTTGGTTCCCTTGGCCTGTCCTCCCTCTGTCGCACAGCAGCCCTCCCAGTTCCCCGGTGTTCCTGTGCCTCCGTCCCCTGGACCGTGTGCCCACTACCACTGCCCCCAGGTCCCTGTTGTTGTTGGGGTGGTGGGTTATCCTGGGTGCCCTGTAGTTGTGGACACACCGCTGATTGACCTGTCCTGGGTAGGGAGGTTTGGGCCCGCTGGGTGGGTGCTGTGCTGGTGTTACCAGAGGGTGGCAGCTCGGTGTTGGGCTGTGGCTGGGCAAGGGGAACCGACTGTCCTGAGGGCCACGATGGTCTGGGCTGGTCATCAAGATCCAGTGGGGCAGAGCTGCTGTCATCACTGTGGGCCTCTTCTGGGGGTGGAGTGGTGTTGTCTGGACCCTCTGGTGTGGTGACGGTCCTTCGGGTTCCTGCAGGGGTATGAGAACATGATTATTGCATGTGTGTGTGTCATGGTGTGCAATGGGTGGGTGTTTGTGTACCCCAGTGCAAGTATTCCTGTGTGGGGGCTTGTGTGATGATGGTTGGGGGGGTGTTCTGGGTATGTGCAGTGAGCATGCTTTAGTGAGGGGTGCCTATGCTTAGTTGTGTCATGCAGGGCTTGGTGTTGGGATGGGTGGGTTGTGTTATGGGTACATTACTGAGGATGTGGGGTGATAGGGGAGGGTGTGAGGGTGGGGGTGTGTGGTAGCATGCAGGTAGGGTGGGGGATGTGATGGTTAAGACTTACCAGTGTCCCATCCTCCACCGACTCCTCCGAGGCCCTCAGGATGCAAGATGGTCAAGACTTGCTCCTCCCATGTTGTTAGTTGTGGGGGAGGAGGTGGGGGTCCGCCGTCAGTCCGCTGCACCGCAATGTTGTGCCTGGAGACCGTTGAACGCACCTTCCCCCGTAGGTCGTTCCACCTCTTCCTGATGTCCTCCCTATTTCTTGGGTGCTGTCACACGGCGTTCACCCTGTCCACTATTCTGCGCCATATCTCCATCTTCCTGGCTATTGATGTGTGCTGTACCTGTGAGCCAAATAGCTGTGGCTCTACCCATACGATTTCCTCCACCATGACCCTGAGCTCCTCCTCAGAGAAGCGGGGGTGTCTTTGGCGTGACATGGGGTGATGTAGGTGATGCGTGGGGTGGTGTATGTGGTGATGAGTGTGGTGAGTGTAGTGGTATGTGGTGTTTTGTGCGTGGATGTTGTGTGGGTGATGGTGTTGTGTGCCTCTGTGTGATGGGGTTGTCAATAGCTGTGCTCTCTCTCTGGCCTTCTCTCAGAATTTCTGGTTGTAGGGGTTTGTGGGTGATGTGGGTGTGTGTTTTATATTGTGTTGGGTGTGTGGGAGTGTTGTTTGTATGTGTATCAGGTGTGTGTATATGTAATTGTCCAATGTGGCTGTGTTTTGTATATGTGTGTGTATTTTGAGCGCGGCGGTGTGTACCGCCAATGGAATACCGCGGTTGAAAGACCGCTGCGTGGATTTGGGGGTCGTAATAGCATGGGCGTGTTTCTGTTGGCGTGGAGGTGGAGGATTTGTTTCCGCATGTTTATCGCTGACCTTTGGTGTGGCGGTGTTGTGTGGGTGTCTGAATTTCGGCGGATTCCGAGATGTGTGTCATAATAGCTATGGCGGTCTACCGCGGCCGCGGCGGTGTATTGGCGGTCTTCTGCACGGCGGTAAGCGCCTTTTACCGCCAATGTTGTAATGAACCCCTATATCATAAGAATCACAATACTCAGAGTTACTAAAAATAAAGGTACTTTATTTTAGTGACAATGTGTCAGAAATATCTCAGAGGATATACTACCTTACGAGGTAAGTAAAATACACAAAATATGCACACAAACCAAAATCAGGTAAGTAAACAGTTAGAAAAGTAGTGCTAACACTGTAGAATACAATAGGATGCCATGGTCCTAGGGGCAACACAAACCATACACTCTGAAAGTGGAATGCGAACCGCAAATGGACCCCAGACCTAGTGTAGTGTGTAGAGGGTCGCTGGGAGTGTAAGAAAACACTAAGGGTGTCCAAGATACCCTACCCCAAGACCCTGAAAAGTAGCAGTAAATTTACCCTACTTCCCCAGAAACACACTAACGTTGTGATAAGCGATTTTGCAAGGACAACAACTGACTGCAAAGCACTGAAGACGGAATCCTGGACCTGAGGACCTGTAAAGGAAGGGGACCAAGTCCAAGAGTCATGCAAGTGTCTGGGGGGGGGCAGGAGCCCACTAAACACTGGATGCAGGTGCAAAAGGGCTGCCTCTGGGTGGAAGAAGCTGAAGATTCTGCAACAACAGAAGATGCCATTAACTTCTCCTTTGAACAGAAGATGTCCCACGGCGTGCTTAAGGATACAGAGTTGTTTCGACGCAGAAAGACCACAAACAAGCCTTGCTAGCTGCAAAGGTCATGGTTGAAGAAAATGGGTGCTGCCCGGGCCGAGGAAGGACCAGGAGGTCGCTCCTTGGAGGAGGAGACAGAGAGGACGCTCAGCAGTACAGAGAGCCCACGCAGAAGCAGGCAGCACCCACAGAAGCACTTGAACAGGCGTTCAAAAAATCTGAGCATGGCGGTTGTCTCAACACTACAAAGGAGGGTCCCAGCAGCTGCAGTTCACGCAGTGCACAGGATTACTGTCTGGCGTGGGGAGGCAAGGACTTACCTCCACCAAATCTGGACAGAAGGACCACTGGACTGTCGGGGTCACTTGGATCCAGCTCCTGTGTTCCAGAGACCAGGCTCGTCAAGATGAGAGGGGACCCAGAGGACCGGTGATGCAGAAGTTTGGTGCCTGCGTTAGCAGGGGGAAGATTCAGTCGACCCACAGGAGATTTCTTCTTGGCTTCCAGTGCAGGGTGAAGGCAGACAGCCCTCAGAGCATGCACCACCAGGAAACAGTCGAGAAAGCCGACAGGATTAGGCGCTACAATGTTGCTGGTAGTCGTCTGGCTACTTTGTTGTGGTTTTGCAGGCGTCCTTGAGCAGTCAGCCGTCGATCCTTGGCAGAAGTTGAAGAGAGAGATGCGGAGGAACTCTGGTGAGCTCTTGCATTCGTTATCTGAAGAGAAACCCACAGAAGAGACCCTAAATAGCCCTCAGAGGAGGATTGGCCACCTAACCAGGTAAGCACCTATCAGGAGGGGTCTCTGACATCACGTGCTGGCACTGACCACTCAGAGGTCTCCATTGTGCCCTCACACCTCTTCATTCAAAATGGCAGTGGTCTGAGACACACTGGAGGAGCTCCGGGCACCACCCCTGGGGTGGTGATGGACAGGGGAGTGGTCACTCCCCTTTTCTTTGTCCAGTTTCACACCAGAGGAGGGGCTGGGGGATCCCTGATCCGGTGTAGACTGGCTTATCCAAGGAGGGCACCATTTGTGCCCTTCAAAGCATTTCCAGAGGATGGGGGAGGCTACTCCTCTCCAGCCCATAACACCTGTTTCCAAAGAGAGGGGGTGTAACACCCTCTCTCAGAGGAAATTTTTTGTTCTGCCTTCCTGGGACTGGGCTGCCCAGACCTCAGGAGGGCAGAAACCTGTCTGTGGGTTGGCAGCAGCGGTAGCTGCAGTGAAAACCCCAAAGAGCTAGTTTGGCAGTACCCGGGGTCCATGCTGGAGCCACGGGGATGCATGGGATTGGCACCCCAATTCCTGATTTGGCATGGGGGGACAATTCCATGATCTTAGACATGTTACATGGCCATATTCGGAGTTACCATTGTGAAGCTACATATAGGTAGCGCATGCGTGTAATGGTGTCCCCGCTCTCACAAAGTCCGGGGAAATTGCCCTGAACAATGTGGGGGCACCTTGGCTAGTGCCAGGGTGCCCTCACACTTAGTAACTTTGCACCTAACCTTCACCAGGTAAGGGTTAGACATATAGGTGACTTATAAGTCACTAAAGTGCAGTGTAAAATGGCTGTGAAATAACGTGGACGTTATTTCACTCAGGCTGCAGTGGCAGTCCTGTGTAATATTGGTCTGAGCTCCCTCTGGTTGGCAAAAGAAATGCTGCAGCCCATAGGGATCTTCTGGAACACCTATACCCTGGGTACCTAGGTACCATATACTAGGGAATTATAAGGGTGTTCCAGTGTGCCAATCAGAATTGGTAAAATGGTCACTGGCCCGCAGTGACAATTTTAAAAGCAGAGAGAACATAAGCACTGAGATTCGGGCGTGGTCTCTAGAACACAGGAGCTGGATCCAAGTGTCCCCGACAGTCCAGTGGCCCTTCTGTCCAAATTTGGTGGAGGTAAGTCCTTGCCTCCCCACGCCAGAGAGTAATCCTGTGTACTGTGTGAACTGCAGCTGCTAGGGCTTCTGTGCACTTTTGCAAGACTTCCTTCGTGCACAGCCTAGCCCAGGTCCCCAGCACTCTGTCCTGCATTGCCCAACTCGCTGAGTTGGACTCACAATTCGTGGGACTCCCTTTTGTTGTGCTGAGTTGACTGTCGTGGTCAGATCTTCTGAACGCCTGTTCAGGTGCTTCTGCGGGTGCTGCCTGCTTCTGTGTGGGCTCTCCCTGTTGCTGAGCACCCCCTCTGTCTCCTCCTCCAAGGGGCGACCTCATGGTCCGTCCTGGGCCCGGGCAGCACCCAAAACCTTCAACCGCAACAGCAAGGCTTGTTTGCCGTCTTTCTGCGTGGAAACAACTCTGCATTCTCCAGCACGCCGTGGGACATTTTCTGACCAAAGGAGAAGTTCCTGGCATCTTCTGTTGTTGCAGAATCTTCGGCTTCTTCCACCCGGAGGCAGCCCTTTTGCACCTTCATCCGGGGTTTAGTGGGCTCCTGCCCCCCCGGACACTTGCATGACTCTTGGACTTGGTCCTCTTCCTTTGCAGGTCATCAGGTCCAGGAATCCATCTTCAGTGCTTTTTAGTCAGTTGTTATCTTTGCAGAATCCCCTATCTCGACTTTACTGTCTTTCTGGGGTAGTAGGGTAACTTTACTCCTACTTTTCAGGGTCTTGGGGTGGGGTATCTTGGACACCCTTAGTGTTTTCTTACACTCCCAGCGACCCTCTACACACTACAACAGGCCTGGGGTCCATTTGTGGTTTGCATTCCACTTTTGGAGTGTATGGTTTGTGTTGCCCCTAGGCCTATTGTCTCCTATTGCATTTTATTGTGTCCTACAGTGTTTGCACTACTTTTCTAACTGTTTACTTACCTGATTTTGGTTTGTGTGTATATTTTGTGTATATTACTTACCTCCTAAGGGAGTATATCCTCTAAGATACTTTTGGCATATTGTCACTAAAATAAAGTACCTTTATTTTTAGTAAGTCTGAGTATTGTGTTTCTTATGATATAGTGCTAAGTGATATAAGTGGGATACTAGGAGCTTTGAATGTCTCCTAGTTCAGCCTAAGCTGCTCTGCTATAGCTACCTCTATCAGCCATAGCTGCTAGAACACTACTAATCTACTAATAAGGGATAACTGGACCTGGCACAAGGTGTAAGTACCACAAGGTAACCACTATAAGCTAGGCCAGACTCCTACACCTTGTTACCCCCACTTTTGGCCTGTTTGTGAGTATATGTCAGAGTGTTTTTACTGTCTCACTGGGATCCTGCTAACCAGGACCCCAGTGCTCATAGTGGAAACCCTGTTTGTCAGAGTGTTTTTACTGTCTCACTGGGATCCTGTTAGCTAGTACCCCAGTGCTCATAGTGGAAACCCTATTTGTCAGTGTGTTTTATACGTCTCACTGGGACCCTGCTAGCCAGGGCCCCAGTGCTCATAGTTTGTGGCCTAAATGTGTTCCCTCTGTGGTGCCTAACCGTATCACTGAGGCTCTGCTAACCAGAACCTCAGTGTTTATGCTCTCTCTGCTTTTAAAATTGTCACTGCAGGCTAGTGACTAATTTTACCAATTCTGATTGGCACACTTGAACACCCTTATAATTCCCTAGTATATGGTACCTAGGTACCCAGGGTATTGGGGCTCCAGGAGATCCCTATGGGCTGCAGCATTTCTTTTGCCACCCACAGGGAGCTCACACAGGACTGCCACTGCAGCCTGAGTGAAATAACGTCCACGTTATTTCACAGCCATTTTACACTGCACTTAAGTAACTTATAAGTCACCTATATATCTAACCCTCACTTAGTGAAGGTTAGGTACAAAGTTACTTAGTGTGTGGGAACCCTGGCACTAGCCAAGGTGCCCCCACATTGTTCAGGGCAAATTCCCCAGACTTTGTGAGCGCGGGGACACCATTACACACAATGGTAACTCCGAACATGGCCATGTAACATGTCTAGCATCATGGAATGGTCACCCCAATACTATTCTGGTATTGGGGGGACAATTCCATGCATCTCCCGGTCTCCAGCATAGAGCCCGGGTACTGCCAAACTGCCTTTCTGGGGTTTTCTCTGCAGCTGCCGCTGCTGCCAACCCCCTGACAGGTTTCTGCCCCCCTGGGGCCAGGGCAGCCCAGTCCCAGGAAGGCAGAACAAAGGATTTCCTCTGAGAGAGGGTGTTACACCCTTTCCCTTTGTAAATAGGTGTGAGGGGCCTGAGAGGAGTAGCCTCTCCTGGCCTCTGGAAATGCTTTTAAGGGCACAGATGGTGCCCCACTTGCATAAGCCAGTCTACACCGGTTCAGGGATCTCCCCCAAGCCCTGCTCTGGCGCAAAACTGGGCAAAGGAAAGGGGAGTGACCACTCCCCTGACCAGCACCTCCCAAGGGGAGGTGCCCAGAGCTCCTCCAGTGTGTCCCAGGCCTCTGCCATCTTGGACCCCCTCTGATAGGCTCTTACCTCTCTTGGTAGCCAATCCCCCTTTCCTGATAGCCAAACCTCCTTTTCTGGCCATTTAGGGTCTCTCCTCTGGGGTATTCTTCAGATAACGAATGCAAGAGCTCACCAGAGTTCCTCTGCACTTCCCTCTTCGACTTCTGGCAAGGATCGACCGCTGACTGCTCCAGGACACCTGCAAAACTGCAACAAAGTAGCAAGATGACTACCAGCAACATTGTAGCGCCTCATCCTGCCGTCTTTCTCGACTGTTTCCTGGTGGTGCATGCACTGAGGGCTGTCTGCCTTCACCCTGCACTGGAAGCCAAGAAGAAATCTCCTGTGGGTTGATGGAAACTTCCCCCTGCTAACGCAGGCATCAAAAGACTGCATCACCAGTTCTCTGGGTCCCCTCTCATCCTGATGAGCTTGGTCCGTGGAACACAGGAACTCTATCCAAGTGCTTTGCAGTCAGTTGTTGTCCTTGCAGAATCCCCCTATCACAACTATTGTGTCCTGTAAGGGTAGTAGGTGATACTTTTCGCATATTGTCATAAAAATAAAGTACCTTTATTTTTAGTAACTCTGAGTATTGCACCATCTGTGCCCATCAATGCATTTACAGAGGCTGGGGGAGGCTACTCCTCCCCAGCCCTTCACACCTATTTCCAAAGGGAGAGGGTGTAAAACCCTCTCTCAGAGGAAATCCTTTGTTCTGCCTTCCTGGGCTGGGGCTGCCCAGACCCCAGGAGGGCAGAATCCTGTCTGAGGGGTTGGCAGCAGCTGCAGTGGATACCCCGGAAAGGCAGTTTGGCAGCACCTGGGTTCTGTTCTAGAGACCCAGGGGATCATGGAATTGTCCCCCCAATACCAGGATGGTATTGGGGTGACAATTCCATGATCTTAGACATGTTACATGGCCATGTTCGGAGTTACCATTGTGATGCCATACATAGGTAGTGACCTATGTATAGTGCACACGTGTAATGGTGTCCCCACACTCACAAAGTTCGGGGAATTTGCCCTGAACAATGTGGGGGCACCTTGACTAGTGCCAGGGTGCCCACACAATAAGTAACTTGGCACCCAACCTTCACCAAGTGAGGGTTAGACATATAGGTGACTTATAAGTTACTTAAGTGCAGTGAAAAATGGCTGTGAAATAACGTGGACGTTATTTCACTCAGGCTGCAGTGGCAGGCCTGTGTAAGAATTGTCTGAGCTCCCTATGGTTGGCAAAAGAAATGCTGCAGCCCATAGGGATCGTCTGGAACCCCAATACCCTGGGTACCTAGGTACCATATACAAGGGAATTATATGGGTGTACCAGTGTGCCAGTGAGAATTGGTAAAATTAGTCACTAGCCTGCAGTGACAATTTTAGAAAGCAGAGAGAGCATAAACACTGAGGTTCTTGTTAGCAGAGCCTCAGTGATACAGTTAGGCACCACACAGGGAACACATGCAGGGCACATACTATGAGCACTGGGGTCCTGCCTGGCAGGATTCCAGTGACACAAGGGCTAAAACAAACATACATACAGTGAAAATGGGGGTAACATGCCAGGCAAGATGTTACTTTCCTACACAACCCCCCCAAACGAAGGACAATAAGACTAGCCTTGTCCAGATGAGTCTTCATTGTCTAAGTGGAAATATCTGGAGAGTCCATCTGCATTGGAGTGGGTACTCCCAGGTCTATGTTCCACTGTATAGTCCATTCCCTGTAGAGATATGGACCACCTCAACAATTTAGGGTTTTCACCTTTCATTTGTTTTTAGCCAAAGTAGAGGTTTGTGGTCTGTCTGAACAATAAAGTGAATACCAAACAGATATGGTCTCAACTTTTTCAGTGCCCAGACCATAGCAAAGGCCTCCCTCTCTATGGAAGACCAACACTTTTCTCTAGGGGCCAACCTTCTG
Source organism: Pleurodeles waltl (assembly GCF_031143425.1). Taxonomy (NCBI): domain Eukaryota; kingdom Metazoa; phylum Chordata; class Amphibia; order Caudata; family Salamandridae; genus Pleurodeles; species Pleurodeles waltl. The sequence goes on along the minus strand of NC_090449.1, from coordinate 476,316,092 downwards.
CTGATAAAAGCAACTGGTTGATCCTGGCCCTCAGAATTCAGTTGTGATAGTACTGCCCCTACCCCTAATTCAGATGCATCAGTGTGGACAATGAATTTCTTGGAGTAACATGGGCTTTTTAGGACAGGTGCAGAGCACATGGCCTGTTTGAGCTCCTTAAAAGCTTTCTGACAGCTAGCTGTCCATAACACCTTCTTAGGCATTTTCTTGCTAGTGAGATCATCAAGAGGGGCTGCTATGGAGCCATAATTCTTGATGAATCTCCCAAAAAGGCTCTCACCTGGGTCTGTGTTGTAGGGGGCACCCAATCCATGATAGTTTGGATTTTGCCCTGTAGTGGTGCAATCTTTTCTCCACCAACCAGGTGGCCCAGATAAACCACTTTCCCCTGCCCTATCTGGCTCTTTGAGGCCTTGATAGTGAGGCCTGCCTTTTGCAAGACCTTCAAAACTTTCCATAGGTGGACCAGGTGATCATCCCAGGTTGAGCTAAAGACAGCAATATCATCTAGATATGCTGCACTGAAATCCTCCAACCCTTGCAGGACTGTATTCACCAACCTTTGAAAAGTGGCAGGTGCATTTTTCAAACCAAAGGGCATTACTGTGAACTGGTAGTGCCCTCCAATGGTAGAAAATGCAGTATTGGGTTTAGCATCTTCTGCCAATCTAATCTGCCAATACCCTGCAGTTAGATCAAAAGTGCTAAGATACTTGGCAGGAGCCAGTGTATCAATGAGCTCATCTGCCCTGGGCATAGGGTGAGCATCAGTTTTGGTTACCTGATTGAGCCCTCTGTAATCTACACAAAACCACATCTCTCTCTTTTCATCTTTGGAGTGAGGTTTGGGTACAAGCACAACTGGGCTAGCCCAGGGGCTTTGTGAAGGTTCAATCACCCCTAAATCCAACATTTTCTGTACCTCTTGTTTAATGCAGTCCCTGACATGGTCAGGCTGCCTATACATTTTACTTTTGACAGGCAGGCTGTCTCCAGTGTCAATTGTATGTTCACACCAGGATGTTGTACCTGGTACAAGTGAAAAGAGGTCTGAAAACTGGCTGAGGAGATTGATGCAGTTGTCTTTCTGTTCTGCAGTCAGACAATCTGCTAAGACTACTCCCTCCACTAAGGCATCTGCTTCAGTGGTGGAGAAGAGATCAGAGAGAGGGTCAGCCATTCTGGATCATAGGCCAAGTACATAGTCCACTATCCTGTTTAGGAGCTTTTAAAAGTTGTTCCCAACCCTCCTTCACAAGAGTAAGTGGAACTCTTAAAGGGTGCCCAAAGAGGAGTTCAAAGGGGCTGAAGCCCACTCCTTTTTGGGGTACCTCCTGTAAGCAAAAAGGAGGCAAGGTAACAGGACATCCCATCTCCTCCTGAGTTTTTCAGGGAGTCCCATTATCATACATTTGAGAGATTTACTAAACCTCTCAACCAGACCATTTGTTTGTGGATGGTAAGGGGTGGTGAACTTGTAGGTAACCCCACACTCCTTCCACATTGCTTTTAGGTATGCAGACATGAAGTTGCTACCTCTGTCTGACACCACCTCTTTAGGAAAACCCACCCTGGAAAAGATTCCCAGGAGGGCCTTTGCCACTGCAGGAGCTGTAGTGGTCCTTAAAGGTATGGCTTCAGGATATCTTGTGGCATGGCCCACTACCACCAAGATAAATCTATTGCCTGAAGCAGTAGGAGGGTCAAGGGGGCCAACTATGTCAACCCCTACCCTTTCAAAGGGCACCCCAACCACTGGAAGTGGAATTAGAGGGGCCTTTGGAGTGCCACCAGTCTTGCCACTGGCTTGGCAGGTCACACAAGACTTGCAAAAATCTTTGGTGTCTTCTGACATATGAGGCCAGTGAAACAAGGGGACAAGTCTTTCCCAAGTTTTCGTCCGGCCCAAATGCCCAGCCAAAGGAATGTCATGTGCTAGGGTGAGAAGAAACTCTCTGTACTGCAGGGGAATGACCAATCTCCTGGCTGCTCCAGGTTTTGGGTCCCTTGACTCTGTGTACAAGAGGTTCTCTTCCCAGTATACCCTATGACTGTCACTGACATCCCAGTTTTGCTGCTTGACAGCTTGCTGTCTGAGACCCTCTAATGTGGGACAAGTTTGGTGTGCCACACACAGCTCTTCCCTGGCAGGCCCCCCTCCACCCAAAAGCTCAGCAGTGTTGCTGCCAGTTCCTCTGGTGTAGGTTCTACACAGGGAAGAAATTCCTCTTCTCTGTAGAGGGAGGGATAGTGGGTAGGGATTTACCCTTCTTACCCCTAGCTTTAGGGAGCACTTGGTCCATTGTTCCGGGATCCAAGTCACCCTGTCCTTTTTGCTTCTTGGCCTGAGCCCTTGTCAAAGCAGAAATATGCCCAGGAATGCCCAGCATTGCTGCATGGGCCTCCAACTCCACTTCTGCCCAAGCTGATGTATCCAAATCATTTCCTAGTAGACAGTCTACAGGTAAATCTGTGGCTACCAGAACTTTCTTTGGACCAGTAAGCCCCCCCACCCGCCCCAGTTGAGATTCACAACAGCCATGGGGTGGCTAAGAGTGTTGTTATGAGTGTCTGTAACTTAGTACTGCTGACCAAGTAGGTGTTGATCAGGGTAGACCAGGTTTTCTATCACCATAGTTACACTGGCTCCTGTATCCCTGTAGGGCTCAACCTCAACACCATTGATTAGGAGAAGTTGCTTGTGCTTACTCATATTAAGGGGACAAGCAACCGAGGTGGAAAAATCAATGCCACCATCAGAGACTAAAACAGCCTCTGTGGTCTCCCTAACAAGACCAACCCCAACTACATTGCCAATAGTGAGCCCAGCTACACCCTTGGATTGGCTATTAGTAGTAGATGTCCCACCACCACTACTATTACTAGGGACACTAGAATTTGCAGCAGGGGTTGTGGTGGTGGGAGGTTTGGTGTTTTTTTTTGGACAAGTGGAATCACTTGCCCAATGGCCTTTGACTTTACACAAATAACACCAATGCTTTTGCTGAGTGTTAGAATAGGATTTGGACCCACCACCCCAGAGGATTTTTGTGGGCCTGATGAAGACTCAGAATGTTTACTTTTGTCCCCACCCTTCTCAGAAGACTTACCATCCTTCTTCTTGCCATCCTTGTCACCCCCTGTATGAACTTTTCTGTTCACCCTTGTTCTGACCCATTTGTCTGCATTCTTTCCCAATTCTTGGGGAGAGGTCAGATCAGAGTCTAGTAGGTATTGGTGCAACAAGTCAGACACACGATTGTTAAGAATATGCCGTCTCAGAATGAGATTATACAGGCTTTCATAGTCAGAAACTTTACTGCCATGCAACCACCCTTCCAAGGCCTTCACTGACCAGTCCAAAAAATCTGTCCAGTCTTGAGAAGACTATTTTCTGGTGTCTCTGAACTTAATCCTGTATTGTTCAGTGGTTAAGCCAAATCCATCCAAGAGTGCATCTTTCAAAACTTTGTAATTATTAGCATCACTTTCTCTGACAGTAAGGAGCCTATCCCTACCCTTTCCAGTGAAAGAAGCCACAAGATAGCAGCCCACTGCCTTTGAGGGACCAACTGTACCATACAGGCCCTCTCAAGTGCAGCAAACCACTTATTAATGTCATCCCCCTCCTTGTAAGGGGGGACTATCGTATGCAGATTCCTGGAATCTTGCTCTCTAACAGGATTGCTATCAGAAATACTGCTGCTGCCACCATGGGGAACTAACCCCAACCTATGTCTTTCCCTCTCTATGTCTAGGGATTCCCTAGCTAAGGCCAGCTGCTGCTGTTTAATCTTCAGTCTGGTCTCTTCAATCCTCAACATTTTTGAGTTCTCTTTCTAACACGTTAGCCTTAGAGTGGGTGGGTTTAGAATCAGTGGTGGCCCGTCCTTTTGGGCGGAGGGGCCATGCCCCCCCACCTTTTGCCCCTCATGAAGAGTGTCTGTCAGGCTGAACAAAGGTCAGCCTGACAGACACTCTCCATGTTCAGCTCAGGCAGCCCGAAGCGGACATGTGCGATCTGCACACACTCCTGGCTGCCTGAGCTGAACTTTGCTGGGCTGAGGAGGTCACAGCTTCCTCGGCTCAGCAAAGGTGCCTCGAGGCCCTCCCCTGGGTGACAAGGAAAGCGTCACCAATTGACACTCTCCCATGGAGCTTCAGGTTTAAGCCCTGAAGTGCCCAGGGCGAGTGTCAATCAGTGACACTTTGTCACAGAGTGGGGTGGGGTCAGCAGTCTCACTGACCCCATCCCACTCTGTGACGAGGCTGGGACTGCTGCCTTCCCTCATTGGCTGACCTAAGGTCAGCCAATGAGGGAAGTCAGCAGTCCCAACCCTCCTGGGACCTGGTGGCTGAAGGTAAGTGTGTGTGTGTATGTGTGTGATGTTTTAAATTGAATGTTTGGTGCGTTCGTGCATGTTTGAGTGTTATGAGTGTTGTTAATGGATGTGCGTGCGTGCATGTGTGTGTGAAAGAATGAGTGTGTGCGATCTTTTAAAATGAATGTTTGATGCGTGTGTGCATGTTTGAATGGTATGAGTGTTGTTAATGGATGTGCGTGCGTGTCTGTGTTGTGGTTCTAAAAATTCTGGACCCATGTAATTTACTTTGCCACAGCAGTACGATTTTAGTATCAAAAGACCGATAATGACTAGTACACTAAGCATGAGCATTTTCGCTCAATTCCAGCAGCGTTTTCACCTCGAAATCGCCATTTTCGTCCTGCACTTGTGGCTCCCATTTTATACACGGCAGCCATTTTTAAAAGTTGCCCTCACATAGGCTTATAATACAGTCAGATTTGATTCCAAGGACAAGTACACCTTGATTGACTTTTCTCTGACCTGGGCAAGCTGGAACCATTGCCTCAGGCCAAACCTGTTTGGTCAGTCCCTCTCCCAGTGGCCGAATCAGATAGCATCAAGGCACACCATGCCATAAAACCCTTATTATCGCTCACACACCCTGCCTAATCTTGCTCACACCTGCACCTGCTCTTTTCTTCTTCTTACTTTACGAGGGGGAGGTGCCCGTTTTTATTGGGGGTCCACACTTATCTGATGTAAAATACTAGGCCTTGCCGGGTAATTTATTATGGGTTGGATGACATGAAATATGAGGTTTCATCATGACACTGTTTTTTCCTTTGTAGTGAAAACATGTAAATGACCAACCAAAATGTCAAGAATGTTTGCCTGAAGCTTAAAAAACTGTATATAAGGAAACCTGACTTTGCATTGACACACAGTCTCCTGAGAACATACAAACCGTGCTGTTGTACTTCTAGGACGCTTGTTACTTGGTTGCAGCCAATAAATTCGATCTTTGACTTCACCTAGAAGACTCTGAGTTTCTGTGGTCTGAATCAGGAAAGTACCCGAGGTCTTTGGGTGTACCCTGGCACCACTGGGTTACCGGATCAGTACCGGTTCTGAAAAACCCAGTACCTCAGTTGGCGCCCAACGTGGGGCGATACTAGCGGTACCGGTCCAAGCCTGAGGTCCGTGAGGAGCTTCATGTGAAAATTCTGGAGGAAGGCCGCCACTTCATCGACCCCTGCATGTCGACATGGGCCGAAAGTCTTTGCTGCGAGGTTCCCCGCTTCCCGACGGCTACGAAGGACTGCTGCCCTGGCTATCGCCCTGATTTGGACCCTTGATGTTTGGTAGAGCGAAACGATAAGACGAGTCTTCTGATGACGTCATTGATATTTTCAGTTAAGTATAAGTGGAGCGTCTCCCAGTCCTTAGTTGGACACTTGGTTTGGTCCTTAGTTGGACATTTGGTTTGGTATCCCTTCGGGATCACTTTGATTTGGAACTTGCAAGTACCAAAGCCGAAGGACTCGTGTATTCATGAGACTATCGTAAACGATAATCCTTTGAAGTTTGAAGCTAGACTAGTGAGCGAAGATGCCTGGTCTTAGCAGACTTGGAATATTTTTTGTCTTGGTTGTAAAAGGGACTCCCGGTTGGAGGACTCATGTCTGGTTCCTCCGATTGGAACTCCAACCTATGAACTATATGTGAAGCACGGAGTAGGCCCCATCACATATAATGAAGTATGGATCCGTTACACCCGAAAAGATGGTGTTTTAAAATGGCCCCAAAATGGTAGCTTTGACACAGAAATCTTAGATAACCTCGAAGTTAGACTTTTTAAGAAGAAAGCCCGGCCGGCAATGTTTGATTCTTTCCGCTTATGGCGTAAGGAAGCCAAGCAAAAGGAAATTAAATTAGCTAAGAAAAATAAGAGAGAAAAAGGTATTTCGATTATGGAAGCTGCTATACAGTTTAAAGATAACGAAGTAGAACAGTTGAATGAGCAGTTGCATAGGCGACATAAAATGACAGTAGATAAATGCTATCCAGTTTTGCCGCCTCTTCAGCAAGATGCAGCAAAAGACTCTGAAAAAGATCCCCTAATGTCGCATTTGCTAAGTTTGCCACCACCCTATGCGCAGAATGCCACGGCACCTCCGCAACCTCTAGTTGCTCAACCAGTGGTTGCATTGCCTCCTGCTCCTCCACAGCACCCACCAGCTATTCTTCAGTTGGTTCCTATTCCTCCGGTGCAGCCTCCTCAAGGGCCACCGGCTTTGACATCTGCTCTGCCTTTACTTCCTACAACTTTGACTACTATAGCGACTACCACTCCTGGTATTGTTTCTGACACTGCTTCTGTCTCTGCCTTGTCTCATTCTGTTTTTCCTCCTGTTCATTTGTCAACCTCTCCCTCTATCTGTCAGAGAATGACAAACACTGTGACTAGTCTTTTATCCCCTCTCTTTGGGTCATTAGCTACGACCCCAGTTTCAGAGCGTAAACAATTGCGTAGCCAATTGCCTGATGGTAGGGAGAAAGAGACACTGAATTATTTGGCGCATAAATGGGTTACTGAACCAGCGAGATATGAACTAGAGTCTGTTATGGATGTCTTCCATCAGTGGGAAGAACCGAAACAGAGATAAGTTTTTGAGAAAATGTGTACTTTTCTTTCTGAGGATTTAGAGGAAAATGGTTTGGAGCCCAATCCGCCTAAGTTGTGTCGTGTACGGTTCGATTTTGCGACAGGTTTGATTGTGGGATCAGATGTCGAGAAAGCAGTTGCGATGTTATTGTCGTTTAGGACTGAAGGTGTTTCCAGGTTATTGTTTAAATATGATTCTTCTGCTAAAAAGAAAGGGAAACAGTACCCCATGAGAGAAGTTCCCCCACAATGGAGGGAAGGGGACCCAAATGCTAATCCACCTGTCCTGCCTCATTTCCAGCGTGTATGGGTACACGTTCCATGGAAGCGAGCTGAAGTTTTAGCCCTTAAGCAGACATTGCTTGATCCCCGTAAGAATCCTACAGGGTATTACAAGGAATTGTCACAGACTGCGGGGTCTTGCATTATGAATTTAGCTGACATAGACATGTTGTTTGGGAATGTTGTTCCACAGCCTTTATGGGGAAAGATTCGCCATACAGACCATGCTCAAGAGTTAGGTGACACATGGGCTGATATTGCTGCTGCAGATGCCCGACAAATTGGTGGTGCTAAACCTGAGCCTTTAGTGACAGAGCTTCCTGGTAGGATTATTGATTACATGAAAACTATAATGCCTGTGATGCGTGTAAACTGGGATAAATTGTCTGCATGTAAGCAAAAGAAAGAAGAAACGGTATCAGATTTCTTCACCAGGTTTGAAGAAACGTTTGTGGACCACAGTGGTCAAGATATGAGCACGGAAGGTGGTCAACGTTTGTTCGTCGATAAATTTGTGCATAATCTGCTTCCTGAGTTGTGTAAAAAGTTAAAAGATTCAGAAAGTTCTTGGGCAGTTTCCTCTTCAGCGCAGATATTGGCTACTGCACAGTACTACGAAAATAGAGATAAAGATGAGAGAGATAGAGTAGAGAAGAAAACTAAAGAATTGAAAACGAAGGTTCTGTTACAACAAGCATACCCGCCACATGGTGGTCAAAATAGTGGTGCACAGAACAACTATCAGAATAACTATCAGCCCCAACCGTTTCAGAGAAACTCGCAAAGAGCCGAGTATGCTCAACCACGTATCCCAGTAGGTCCCAATCAGTGTTCATATTGCAAGGAAGAGGGTCATTTCAAGTATAGTTGCCCTGCTTTGCTACAGCGCGCAAATGGTACTTCTGGTTTAAGAGGTCGAGGTGTTCCACAAGCACCTAGAGGAAGAGGACGTGGATATGTTCCCCAGAGCGCGCGCCCATTCCTCCCTCAAAACTCAATGAACAGATTTGATGAACAGGTTAATGCATCTGGTAGGGCGGCTCAGTACTATACTGATGATTACTATACAGAGGATGAGCATTTGGACAGTAATGATTGCTAGGATAGCCATAGACAAAGAGAGGGAGTTGTTTCAGTTCCAGTAGATCAGAGTGGGCCTTATGTTAAGGTGATTGCATCAGGTGTGTCAGAACCTTTTCTGTTGGATACTGGTGCTACCAAGAGTTCTATTATGCACTCAAAACTCCCTGGCGCACCTTTGTCTGGCGAAACAAATGTATCAGTAGGGTTTTCCGGCGCCCCAGTTAGAAATCCGATTTCTAACCCTATATCTCTTTCTGTTGGACCTTGTAAATTTGAAACACCCCTTATTTTGACGACAGGTTGTGGCGAGAACTTGTTAGGATTAGATCTGTTAAAGAGATTGTATGCAACATTGTATTGCTCTCCTTCTGGAGTGCAACTCACATTGGGTAAGAAAGTGGTTTCACCAATGTATTTGTCAAAGGACAGATTTCCACCAGAATTTTCGTCTCTTCCTAATACTCTTTGGGCTACTGGACCTAATGATGTAGGTCTTTTGGAAATTCAGCCATATGTGATAACATTAAAAGCCAATGTTAAAATGCCACGTATTCCCCAATACAAGATCTCTAGTGAAGGGGAAAAAGCGTTGTTAGCAATTATTTGTGATCTGATTGAGAAGGATGTAATTGAAGAGACAAGAGGCAACGTTTGCAATAGTCCTGTTTTGCCTGTCTTGAAGCATACTGACCCTACTCAGCCACATGTTTATAGGTTTGTAATTGATCTTAGAGAGGTGAACAAAATAGTTGTGCCACAGTTTCCAGTCGTCCCCGATATCACTGCATTGTTGACCATGATTCCAGCTTCAGCCACTTGGTTTTCAGTGATAGACCTGAAAAATGCTTTCTTCAGCATCCCTATTGCAGAAGAGAGCAGGGACATTTTTGGCTTCAATTTGGGAGGACGAAGCTTCAGATTTAAGAGAGCTCCTCAAGGCTATTGTGAAAGTCCATCTATCTATAGTCAGGCTTTGAAAGCACAACTTGACACTCTTATGTTACCTGATGGCGCCACTCTCATTCAATATGTCGATGATTTGCTAGTTGCTGCAGATACTAAGGAGATCTGCACAGAAGCAACATTGTCATTATTGCGTCATTTGTCTGATTTACACCACAAAGTGTCCCTTTCAAAGTTACAGTATTGTCAAAAAGAAGTGACCTATTTAGGTCATCTCTTTTCGAAGGAGGGAAGGCAACTGACCCCAGAGAGAATCAGGGCTGTTGCAGCAATGAGTGTGCCAAGAACACAGAGAGAAGTGCGTGCTTTCTTGGGTATTACATCATATTGCAGACAATGGATACCTAATTTTTCGTTAATAGCCAAACCCTTGGTGGCATTAACTTGTAAAGATACACCAAATCCCGTCCCATGGTCTGAAGATTGTCAGAAAAGTTTTGTCGAATTACGTGATGCATTATGTTCAGCTCCTGTGTTGGGTACCCCCAACTACAGCAAGCCTTTTACATTGTATGTCCATGAGAAAGAAGGTTGTGCGTTAGCAGTTTTGACACAACAGTTTGGAGACAGGGAGCGTCCATGCGCCTATTTCTCTTCAACCTTAGACCCAGTAGCTAAGGCACTACCAAGCTGCTTAAGAGCGGCAGCGGCAACTGCTGTTTCTATCCGACAGTCTGCTGGTTTAGTGATGAATAACACATTAATCGTAATGGTTCCACATGCAGTGGACACGTTGTTAAACAGAACCAAGACACAGCATTTAACTAGTGCTCGATTGTCAGGTTACGAGTTGACATTGTTAGCAAGCCATGTACATATAAAAAGATGCACTACACTTAACCCAGCTACGTTATTGCCAATTGTGACGGAGTTAGATACTTCTGAACAACATGATTGTCTCCATAGAACAGAAGAAGAAACGAAAGGGAGAATAGACCTTCTGGACACTCCCCTTGCAAAGAGTGATGGTACTTTGTGGGTGGATGGTTCATGCTTTAAGCTCACGAATGGTGACACGACTGCGGCGTATGCTGTGACAACTTTGTGTACGATTGTTGAAGCTGCACGTATCCCACACAATTCAGCCCAAGCAGCTGAGTTAATAGCCCTAACAAGAGCATGTACAGTATCAAAAGGAATGAAAGTGACTATCTATACCGATAGCCAATATGCGTTTGGTGTGGCCCATAGTTTTGGGCGTTTGTGGAAGGAACGTGGGTTCCTGACCTCGCATGGAACTAAAATACAGCATGGTCAGTTGGTAAATGAGCTCCTTGATTCACTTACTTTACCGTTGCAAGTTGCGATTGTGAAATGTAGCGCACATAAAAAGGTGACTGATGATGTTGGTCGTGGGAATGCATTTGCTGACGAGGCCGCAAAAGAAACGGCAAGGAATGTGATGAGCCGAATGTATGTCGCGGGCCCTGCAAGATGGATTGGTGATGTTGGAATGTGTGAAGACACGATAGAAAGCGTGAAATCGATTCAAGCTGAAGCCACAGAGAGAGAATTGAGTGTGTGGAGAGAAAGTACGGGTAAATTGGATGCGAATGGTTGTTGGGTCGAGTTGTCAGAACATCAAAGATGGTTGCTACCCAATGCGTATGTGCTTGCAGTAGTTACAATGGCTCATGGAATGGCTCACATCAGTGTGAAAGGGATTTGTAAGTTGTTGGCCCCAGTATGGCAAAATGCAGGAATTCACAAGTGCGCAGAAAATGTGGTTAAAAATTGCATGGTATGCCTGAAACACAACCCTGGTAGAGGAACCCCAACTCCAGCTGGTCATTTTGCACCGCCTACGTATCCGTTTGAGGTTTTGCAGCTAGATTTCATCCACATGGAGAGGTGCAACAACTTAAAATACGTACTCGTTGTTGTTTGTGCCTTTTCAAGATGGGTGGAAGCCTATCCCCTAAAAGACAATACTGCGCTATCCACAGCCAAAGCCCTTGTGAAAGAGTTCTTCCCTAGATTCGGAATGCCGAGAATGATCTGGAGTGACAATGGAAGTGAATTTGTGGGTCAAGTGATGAAGAAAGTATGCGAAGGGCTAGGCATAAACCAAAAGTTTCACGCTGCAAATCACCCCCAATCAGCTGGATTAGTGGAGTGCTATAATGGCACTCTAAAGCTAAAATTGGCCAAGATACAAGCGAGCTCTGGTCTTAAATGGCCTGACGCTCTACCCTTAGCACTCCTATCAACCAGAATGATTGTGCATTCACGAGTGAAACTTAGTCCTTATGAAATAGTCTTTGCCCACCCGGCCAACATATAGGGAGTGCCCAGGCCCAAGAAGTTTAGCGAGATAGAGCATCCTGTTTTGCTTGACTATCTGTATGAATTGACGGCTAAATTGCGTGTTTTACATCAACAGGTCCACGACACCCTGCCTCCGGTCTCTGAATCTCCAGGTCATCCCATTGAGCCTGGATCCTGGGTTTTAATAAAGAACTTTCAGCGAACCAAAAACGAGCAGCCCAGGTGGACCGGACCGCACCTCGTTCTTCTCTCCACAAGATCAGCTGTTCGAGTAGAAGGGAAGAAACACTGGATCCATGGGACCCATTGCAAAAGGGTACCCCTACCTCTGCCATATGACTGGTGGGTCCAGGAAGGTGTCGCCGACTCAGAGACTGAAACCGTGCCACGTTTTCTGACTTTCAGCGATGCACCAATAAAAGGAACACTCACTGAGAAAGAAAGTGATGACATTTTACAATCAGCAGTATCACCGTCAGTTCGATTGGACACTACAGAACCTGAACTCCTTTTTCAGGACCACACGATACCTGGGACTAACCGTTATAATCTACGAACAAGAATAAAGGACAAATAAAGCAGTTTACTTTTCTTCCCTTTAGCAAAGTTCTCCAATATGGAAAATTATTTTTGAATGACTTTTTGCTTTTTTGTGTTTTTTGAACCTCCATCCGGGTTCAGCTGTAGGATCGTGGCTGAAAAGACTTAGGGGGGTAGCCTGTGGACACAAGGTCTACAGGTCTGGTTTGTTCTAGGGCGGCCTGGAACATTCAGAACACTCCTAAGTGAAGTAAACCAACCGCCACGAACGGCAACGGTTAGAGGATGGAATCTTTCCAAAATGGAGAACATGTTGAAAGACTGAGCTTCAAGAAGAGAATATGTGAAACGATAACCAGGAAACGGTTTTTGCTGCTGTGCATTTTTATGTTATTTAGTATACTTATGTTTTTTATAGGATATGTTTTATTCTGTTTTAATGTGATATTGGCACCCACTACCTCGTCTACACCTCCTCCTTCCTCTGTTTCCCCACATTCTTTTCAACTCCTCCCTAAACATGAATCTGCTAGGAGACTAGAGTTCATTAATAACTCCTTCATCCAGCTTTTGCACCAATACCAACTAGTGATAAATACAACTAACTGTTGGGTGTGTGGCCTTATGCCTCACACAGCAGATAAAGGTATCCCTTATCTGATCCTGCCTTTCAGCCACAATGGTTCTGTGTGGGCATTCAGAACGATATTCATCTATGCACACTACCCCCTACGTTTTGCGGAAGACAACCCTAAGAAAAATGCTTTAGTTAAAGGTATCATAGACATGATGAAGGACAATATCTTCTACGAGACTATCCCCAGAGATGAGACAATGGCATATATAGGATGGAACATGACCGCATATGTAGCCACAATGAGTGAGAAACAGCAAGCTAAAATATCTTCCCTGATTTGGGTTGTACCCCATCAGGGTCACCTGTGTCTGCAAGGTACTGGCAAGAATCCCAGAGCTCAGCTAGGGGAAAGCGTCTGCAGTGAGACATATGTCTTTGCATCTCAGACCTCCCCTCCACTCTTGGCAGCTAAGGGTACCTATTTCATCTGCCATGATAGAGCCTTTACATGGTTGCCCCCTGACTTTTCGGGCACATGCTCCGTTTCGTTCCTGTTGCCCCCTACCTACACAGCAGCGGCAGATTACCACAAGACAAGGATAGTTAGAGGCGTCTTCAGTGAAGAAGACACTGCAGGACAAGAATTTGGGGACTTCGTAAAGGGTTTTCTGCCGTTCTGGGGACAAATAGGTAACAGCAGGAGCATAAGGCAATTGATAAGAGTGGTTGAATCCACCGTGGCTGAAACCGCTGGTGCCCTTGGTAACTTGACTGCTGAGCTCCAGTCGGATCGTCTTATGACCCTTCAGAACAGGGTCGCATTAGATGTCATACTTGCAGACCGGGGTGGAGTATGTACATTGATCCAATCGAGTTGCTGTGTTTTTGTCCCAGATAACGCTCCAACAGTATACCAGGCCATCTCCAAACTGCATAGAATTTCCGAATCTATTCATTTAGATAGAGGAGATTGGTCATTAATGGGATGGTTCTGGGAACTGATATCAGCATGGGGATGGAAGATACTGATGGTCATTGGGGTGATCTTGGCCATTCTTTTCCTGTTCTGTCTATGCGTGCAGTGTGCTCCTGCGATATGTGGCCTCTGTGTTACATCATGCATAAGGAAACCTGCACCAAGAGACGAGCTAAATACTAGGAAGATGTTACAGCAACATCTCAACGACTTTAGAAACATAGACCTGGACTCAGATTAGCATGAGAATAGGTTTATTGCCTATGTAAGGGCAAAAGGAGGGTTTGTGGTTCTAAAAATTCTGGACCCATGTAATTTACTTTGCCACAGCAGTACGATTTTAGTATCAAAAGACCGATAATGACTAGTACACTAAGCATGAGCATTTTCGCTCAATTCCAGCAGCGTTTTCACCTCAAAATCGCCATTTTCGGCCTACACTCGTGGCTCCCATTTTATACACGGCAGCCATTTTTAAAAGTTGCCCTCACATAGGCTTATAATACAGTCAGATTTGATTCCAAGGACACGTACACCTTGATTGACTTTTCTCTGACCTGGGCAAGCTGGAACCATTGCCTCAGGCCAAACCTGTTTGGTCAGTCCCTCTCCCAGTGGCCGAATCAGATAGCATCAAGGCACACCATGCCATAAAACCCTTATTATCGCTCACACACCCTGCCTAATCTTGCTCACACCTGCACCTGCTCTTTTCTTCTTCTTACTTTACGAGGGGGAGGTGCCCGTTTTTATTGGGGGTCCACACTTATCTGATGTAAAATACTAGGCCTTGCCGGGTAATTTATTATGGGTTGGATGACATGAAATATGAGGTTTCATCATGACACTGTTTTTTCCTTTGTAGTGAAAACATGTGAATGACCAACCAAAATGTCAAGAATGTTTGCCTGAAGCTTAAAAAACTGTATATAAGGAAACCTGACTTTGCATTGACACACAGGGGGTCATTCTGACCTCGGCGGTAAAAGGCGCCTACCGCCGGTCAGAAATCCTCCATAATCCCGCCGCGGTCGCGGAAACCCGCCACGGTCATTCTGACCCGCAGAAGGCAAACCTCCGAAAATCCGACTGCCACAACAGACCGCCAGACCAGCGGTCGGCGGAAAGGTGGAGGTGACCAAACCTCCACCGTCACGCCAACAGAAATACGCCCATCCCATTACGACCCACGAATCCACGCGGCGGTCATTCAAACGCGGTATTCCATTGGCGGGACACACCGCCGCGGTCAGAATACACACAAACGAACAAAACTCAGCCACATTGGACGATTTGAATCCCACACACCTGATACACATACACACACCACTCCCACACACACAATACAATATAAAACACACACCCACATCACCCACAAATCCCTACGCTAAAAAATTCGTCAAGAAGGCAAGAGCGAGACACCAGCATCCAAAAAATAACAGCCACAGCCACTCAACACCATCACCCACACACTATCCACACACAAAACAACACACACCACCACACTCAACTCACTTAAATACACATACTCCACCCCACACATCATACACACCACCCCATGGCACCCCAAAGACAACCCCGCTTCACAGACGAAGAACTCAGGGTCATGGTGGAGGAAATCGTTCGGGTAGAGCCCCAGCTGTTCGGCACACAGATACAATACACCAGCATTGCCCGGAGGACGGAGCTATGGCAGAGGATTGTCGACAGGGTGAACGCAGTGGGACAGCACCCCAGAAATCGGGAAGACATCAGGAAGCGATGGAACGACCTACGGGGGAAGGTGCGTTCCATGGTATCCAGGCACAACATCGCCGTGCAGAAGACTGGCGGAGGACCCCCACCTCAACCCCACAATTCACATCATGGGAGGAGGAAGTCTTGAACATCCTGCATCCTGACGGCCTCGCAGGAGTCGGCGGAGGAATGGATACTGGTAAGTTGAAGCTTCAATACTGCTTCCCCCCCACCTGCATGCCAAATCAGACCCCAAACCTCACCCCCATCCTCGAACCCCACCCTCACCCCCACCCCCATCGTCACCCCCACCCTCACCCCCACCACCATCCTCACCCCCACCACCATCCTCACCCCCACCCCCAGCACACCTATTCCCCGCCAATGTCTCACCATCACAACCCACACATCCCAAAACCTAGGCCTGCATGCGTCCACTAAGCATGGACACCCATCACCAAAGCATGCCCAATGCATATACACATCCCCCCCACAAGCCACCCTCACCAAAGCCCCCACACACGAATGCCAGCACTTGGGGACACGAGAACCCACAGATACACCCATATGCCACACATTGAAACTATAACCATACCTCTATACCCCTGCAGGACCCGACCGTCAACACACCGCGGCGGAGGGGCCAGAATTATCCACACCCCCCACCCAAGAGGCCGTCAGCGATGACAGCAGCTCTGTCGACCTGGACACCGATGACCAGCCCGGACCATCGGGGACCTCTGGACAGTCGGTTCCCCTCACACAGGCCCAGGCCACTACAGACCCAAACCCCTCTGGGAACACCAGCACAGCTCCCACCCAGCGGGCCCATGCCTCTGTCTCCAGGGCGCCTCAATCTGCGGTGTGTCAACCACTACAGGGCACCCAGGATAACCCACCACCCCAACAACAACAGGGACCTGGGGGCAGTGGTAGTGGGCACACCGGCCAGGGGGCAGAGGCCCAGGGAAACAGGGGAACTCAGAGGGCAGCTGTGCGACAGGGGGGGGAGGAGAGGCCCAGGGAACCCACTCTCCACGAGGTCCTCACCACCATCATGGGAGCATACAACCGCTCCCAGGAGACGATGGCGACGGTACTGGCCCGGTTCCAGGAGATCCAGGCGCTGCAGGAGGAACACTATCGGGGGTACAGGGAGGACATCAGAGCCATCAACACCACCCTGGTTACCATGGTAGGGCTGCTGCAGGACCTCATCAACAACAGGGCGGACACTGAACAACACCCAAGGGCCCCTGCCACTAGCCTGGACCAAGAACAGCCAACCACCTCCGCCGGCGCTAGTGGACAGGAGGCCCCCGCACAGCAGCAGCCCACCAGACCCCCACCTCCTGCAGGAGAAGAACCACCCCGCAAGAGGGCCCTGAGATCTCGCAAGAAGACAGAGTAGGATGTCAAGACCCCCGCCAGCAATGGATACCACCTGATGTCATCCCACTGTCCCACATAGTCACCCTGTCCATCCTTGAACTGCCCATGCTCCATCTCTCCACAGGCCTCTGGACAATGCACCTGTGTGACTGTTACTCTGGACTCTGCCATGGACATTCCTTCACCATAGCCCCCACCCACTTGAAACCACCCATCCCATTTTGAGCACTTAAATAAACACCTATTTTGCACCAAAATATCTGGAGTCTGGCTGTGATTTCAATAGATTGTAATTGACATGACAGTGCAAATATGTCCTTGTACATGGTGAAGTCAACAAACAGCTGCCACAAAGCTGTAGTCCATGGGGAAACGAAGCACAGGACTCGTAGTGGGGACCCCAGATCTGAAATAGGGAGGGAAAAGCCAAAACTCAGTCATCATACACTGGGGCAAATAGACAGGCAGCAGAGATGCTGGAGAGTAGTTAACATTTACTAAATTATCTTTGAAATGTTACCTGTGTCCTATTGGAAGTACTGTTCAATGATTCTGTCCCTGTTGTCTGTTTCAGCCCCGTCGTCTTCCTCCTCGTCACTCTCTTCAGGTTCCACCGCTGCCACAACACCACCGTCTCGACCATCCTCCTGCAGGAAAGGCACCTGGCGGCGCAAAGCCAGGTTGTGAAGCATGCAGCAGGCCACGATGATGTGACACACCTTCTTAGGTGAGTACATTAGGGATCCACCTGTCATATGCAGGCACCGAAACCTGGCCTTTAGGAGGCCAAAGGTGCGTTCGATCACCCTCCTAGTACGCCCATGGGCCTCATTGTACCGTTCCTCTGCCCTGGTCCGGGGATTCCTTACTGGGGTCAGTAGCCACGACAGGTTGGGGTACCCAGAGTCCCCCACTAGCCATACACGGTGTCTCTGTAGCTGTTCCATCACGTAAGGCATGCTGCTATTCCTGAGGATGTAGGCGTCATGCACTGACCCTGGCAATTTGGCATTTACATTCGAGATGTACTGGTCAGCCAAACACACCACCTGGATGTTCATTGAATGGTAATTTTTTCTGTTCCTGTACACCTGCTCCCTGTCTCTTGGGGGAACCAAAGCCACATGGGTCCCATCAATGGCACCAATTACGTTGGGAATATGTCCAAGGGCGTAGAAATCACCCTTCACTGTAGCCAATTCGCCCACCTCAGGGAAAATGATGTAGTTCCTCACGGATTTCATCAGGGCAGACAACACTCTGGATAACACCTTCGAAAACATGGGCTGAGACATCCCAGAAGCAATTCCCACGGTTGTCTGAAATGACCCACTTGCCAAGAAATGGAGTACTGACATGACCTGCACCAGAGGGGGAATCCCTGTGGGTTGGCGGATGGGGGACATCAGGTCGGGCTCCAGCTGGGCACACAGTTCATGGATAGTGGCACGGTTAAGACGGTAGGTCAGGCTAATGTGGCGTTCTTCCATTGTCGACAGGTCCACCAGCGGTCGGTACACGGGAGGATTCATCCGTCTCCTCGCCCAACCCAGCGGACGGTGCCTAGGAAGGACAACATGGAGCACACAGTCAAGCAACCCACAGGTACGTACTCACAGCTAGCACAGTATACGATTCTCTATGCAGTGAATGGCGTGTCTGAGTGGCTATGCAAGGCCTAGGCCTGTGTGACGCAGTTGAAATTGAGCCATGTGGGCCCTGGAAATGGCGGCTGCCTGATCTGTGAAGTGTGACAATGGGATGTGAGGTCAATGCGCTGGCGTGGCACACCGCGGCGGGCGGCGGGCGAAGACCGCGGCGCGAAGCCGCATTGGTTAACATTGAAGCCTATGGGTTTCAGGAGCCAATGGCGAAGGGCGCCGGCGGTGGCGGGACGCACCGCCGCGGTACGCACCGCCGCGGACGTGACCGCCATATTCTATCTACTTATCCACTTGCGACTTGAACTTTCACAGGAGAGGACCTATACTGCAAGTGTTGCTGTGACCTCGCTCTGGAAGGGACAATGGCTGCTGCGCCTGGGGAAAGGGCCCCTGCCTTCACTGGAGAGGAGTTGGAGAAACTTGTGGATGGGGTCCTCCCCCAGTATGCGCTACTCTACGGTCCTCCAGACCAACAAGTGAGTTTAATTCAATATGGATTTGGGGCCACTGGCTGGCTTGGGGGCATGGCGGGGGGCCTGGCGGGGATGGGGGGCATGTTGGGCCTGGCGGGGGGCCTGGCGGGGATGGGGGGCATGTTGGGCATGGCGGGGGGCATGGCGGGGGGCCTGGCGGGGATGGGGGGCATGTTGGGCCTGGCGGGGGGCATGGCGGGGGGCCTGGTGGGGATGGGGGGCATGTTGGGCCTGGCGGGGGGCATGGCGGGGGGCCTGGCGGGGATGGGGGGCATGTTGGGCCTGGCGGGGGGCCTGGCGGGGATGGGGGGCATGTTGGGCCTGGCGGGGGGCATGGCGGGGGGCCTGGCGGGGATGGGGGGCATGTTGGGCATGGCGGGGGGCATGGCGGGGGGCCTGGCGGGGATGGGGGGCGTTGGGCCACTGGAAAGGAAAATGCTGAGAAACTTGAACGTGGTATTTCTCCCTCCCTGTACGTGTCACATAGGTCCGCGCCCATGAGAAGATCGGGATTTGGCGTGTCATCGCCAAGGAAGTCCGGGCCCTGGGGGTCCACCATCGACGGGGCACCCACTGCCGCAAGAGGTGGGAGGACATCCGCCGCGGGACCAAGAAGACCGCCGAGTCTCTGCTGGGGATGGCCTCCCAACGTAGGCGGGGTGCCTGCCGTCAACTGAGCCCCCTGATGTTCCGGATCCTGGCGGTGGCCTACCCTGAATTGGATGGGCGCGTGAGGGCAGCACAGCAGACACAAGGGGGTGAGTACAAGCATTATCTACTCTGTTGTCGCGCAGTGGAGGTGTCTGGGTGGGGGAGGAGGGCTGGGGGTCCCCCTAGGCCAGGGCGATATCTGTAGGCTGGGCACCCCCGTAAGCCCCTGTGTCCCCAGCCACCACCCTCAGTAGTTTGTCAGTACAGCCATCCCTGGGCCGTGTCATCCATGGGTGCAGTTGTCAACTCTAGGCGTGTAGGGCATGTTCCACGGAATGCGTAGCGTACCCCAAGTGCGCAACTTAGTGCAGGGGGCATCTGTGTCTGTCATGTCCGCTAACTGTACCGGAGATCCATGTACTCAATATCCCTTTATTTCTCTCTCCCCCCCCCCTTTTTGTTTGTCTTTCTGTGCTTGTGTGCATCAGCATCATCAGGCGGAGGAGAAGTGGCATCGGGGCAGGAGGGAGCTGCATCTCACATGGCCCAGGAGGGCCATGCCACAGAGTCAGACTGGACCAGTGAGACGGAGGGCGAGGGGAGCTCCACGACGGGGACGACTGGACCCTGCAGCGACACAGACACGTCCTCGGAAGGGGGCTCCCTTGCGGGGGTGGCACCATCCGTGCCCCCCGCCATTACAGGTACAGCCGCCACCCAGCGCACCATCTCCGCCCTCCCAGCAGCCCCTCAGCGTTTGCCCCGTGCCCGCTCTGCCAGGAAGCCGGGCATCTCCTTCGCCCCAGGCACCTCAGGCCCTGCCCCTGTTACCCCCGCTGCCCTCAGTGAGGAGGTCATTGACATCCTCCGAACGCTCATTGTTGGGCAGACTACCCTTTTGAATGCCATCCAGGGGGTGGAGAGGGAGGTTCATCGCAGCAATGCGTACCTGGAGGGCATTCATTCGGGTCAGGCTGCCCATCAGCGATCGTTCCAGGCTCTGGCCTCAGCACTGACGGCAGCCATTGTCCCTGTCTCCTGCCTGCCTCTACTAACTCCCTCCTCCCAGTCTCCTGTTCCTCTGCCTGTCCCACCCACACCATCAGACCAGCCTGCACACACCTCAACACCCAAGAGAAGCTCATCCAAACATAAGCACCACAGATCACGCAGACATTCACACACGCAACATTCCGATGCAGACATGCCAACAGTCACTACCACCTCAGTGACCCCCACCTCCTCGTCTCCCTCCTCCCTCCCTGTGACGTCTACACTCACACCTCCATTCACCTCACCATCAGCCAGTGTTTCCATCACCAGCACACCCTCCACTCCAGTCCGCACACGTGCAGTCACCACCCCCACTGCCATTTACACGTCCCCTGTGTCCTCTCCCACTGTGTCTGTCACCCCCTCTTCCACACCACACAAACGCAGCCACCCACCCACCCAACAGCCATCCACCTCACGACAGCCTATCCCTCCTGCACCTGCACCCAAAGACAGCAAACGTGACTCACCTACAACCACATCCTCTCCCTTCACTCCCATTCCCACTGTACCTACCACTCTCCATTGTCCCAAGAAGCTCTTCCTCACCACTACTAACTTCTTTCCTGACCCTGAGCCCCCCCCTCCTTCTCGTCGGGGTAAGAAGAGCACCTCAGCCACCACCAGCCCTGCAGCCCCCTTGACAAGGGTGCAGGGGTATTGGAGCCCGCCAGCCCGCATGTCTGGATCTTCGCCCAGCAGCAAGGGGACAGCCAGCCCACCCCCTGGGAAGAGGAGCAGAAGGCGGAAGGGGCGCCGCAGGAGCCCGCCTTCTACATCCCCCCCGGACACCACCCAGAGACAGTCACCAGCCACAGCTCCAAAGGGAGGAAAGGGCCACAGGCCCACGACTAAGGAGGGCAAGGGCAGCAAGTCGGAGAGGTCAGGCAGCAGGCCTGCTGCCCAGGAGGAGCTCACAACCCCCATAGCCGCTGCCCCGGGAGGAACCGGCACAGCTGCCCCGGGAGAGCCCACCACCCCCATAGCCGCTGCCCAGGGAGGACCCAGCCCAGCTGGCCAGGAGGGCCCCACCACCCACAGCCCAGGTGGGCAGTGAAGGAGCACCATCCCCGCTGCCCAGGAGGGCACCACCAGGCAATTAGCAGTTGGCCATAGACCGGCCGCCGTCTCAAGAACCGCTGAACTGGGCCCCGCCGTCTCAAGAACCGCTGAACTGGGCCCTTCAGGGCAAGAACCGCTGAACTGGGCCCCGCCGTCTCAAGAACCGCTGAACTGGGCCCCGCCGTCTCAAGAACCGCTGAACTGGGCCCTTCAGGGCAAGAACCGCTGAACTGGGCCCGCCGTCTCAAGAACCGCTGAACTGGGCCCTTCAGGGCAAGAACCGCTGAACTGGGCCCGCCGTCTCAAGAACCACTGAACTGGGCCCCGCCGTCTCAAGAACCGCTGAACTGGGCCCTTCAGGGCAAGAACCGCTGAACTGGGCCCTTCAGGGCAAGAACCGCTGAACTGGGCCCCGCCGTCTCAAGAACCGCTGAACTGGGCCCCGCCGTCTCAAGAACCGCTGAACTGGGCCCTTCAGGGCAAGAACCGCTGAACTGGGCCCTTCAAGGCAAGGAGCGCTGAACTGGGCCCCGCCGTCTCAAGAACCGCTGAACTGGGCCCTTCAGGGCAAGAACCGCTGGCCCTTTGGCAGACGTGGCAGGGCAGGATCTATCTCGGGCAGGGCTGCAGGATGTCCTCTGGCCAACTTGCCTCCTCCAGTGGCAGTGGGGTCTGTTATGGACTGTATGGACTGTGGCTTTGCTCTCCCCAGGATGGCCCAGTGGGCAGGCCACCCACTGTATGGACTGTATGGACTGTGGCTTTGCTCTCCCCAGGATGGCCCATTGGGCAGGCCACCCACTGTATGGACTGTATGGACTGTGGCTTTGCTCTCCCCAGGATGGCCCAGTGGGCAGGCCACCCACTGTATGGACTGTTTGGACTGTGGCTTTGCTCTCCCCAGGATGGCCCAGTGGGCAGGCCACCCACTGTATGGACTGTTTGGACTGTGGCTTTGCTCTCCCTAGGATGGCCCAGTGGGCAGGCCACCCACTGTATGGACTGTTTGGACTGTGGCTTTGCTCTCCCCAGGATGGCCCAGTGGGCAGGCCACCCACTGTATGGACTGTTTGGACTGTGGCTTTGCTCTCCCCAGGATGGCCCAGTGGGCAGGCCACCCACTGTATGGACTGTTTGGACTGTGGCTTTGCTCTCCCCAGGATGGGCCAGTGGTCATGGAGTCCCCTCGTGGATCTGGCGTCGTGTACTCAAGTGGCTGAGGTGCCCCCCCTTCCCTTCCCCCTGAGGTGCCTGTCCTATTTTCTTTCTGATGCCCCTGCAGTGTTCTCTCCGTGGAGTTCTTGTCGTGGGACTGGGCCTTGCCCCTTTGCACAGGACCCCTGTGATCCACGGACAGTGGTTGGACTACATTTAGTAGCTGTATATATTTTGTACATAGTTTATTTATTTATTGGGATTACTGGTGTACATATTTCAATATATCTGCCCGTTTATGATCTCTTCTTTTGGTCTTTGCATTATTTCGGAGGGGGGTGGTTTGTGGGTTGTGACAGTGATCTGTGGGAATGCATTGATGTGTGTGTTGTAGTGGGTGTGGGTGGGTGGGTGTGTGCCGGTAATCTTTTCCCTCCCCTGTGTCGTAGGTGCAGTACTCACCGATGTCTTCCGCGCCGCCGGGCGTGCTCCTGGTATATGAGCAGGAATAGGAGTGCGGGGATGACCTGCAACTCTGGCTCCATACTGCCGGAATCTCGCGTGGAGTGCGTAGAGGTGAGCGTTTTCCCGTTCGTAGTCTGTTTCCGCCGTGTTCTTATCGGCGGTGCTCCCGCCCCGGAAAAGGTGGCAGATTGGTGGGTCGTAATAGGGTGGGCGGTACATTGTCTGCCGCCGGGCTGTTGGCGGGAACCGCCGCGCTGTTTGTTTGTACCGCTGTGGCGGTCGGAGTGTTAAGTTGGCGGGCTGTGTTGGCGGTTCCCGCCAGGGTCAGAATTGCATATTTTAGACCGCCGGCCTGTTGGCGGCTTGGCCGCCGCTTTATCACCGACCGCCAGGGTCAGAATGAGGGCCACAGTCTCCTGAGAACATACAAACCGTGCTGTTGTACTTCTAGGACGCTTGTTACTTGGTTGCAGCCAATAAATTCGATCTTTGACTTCACCTAGAAGACTCTGAGTTTCTGTGGTCTGAATCAGGAAAGTACCCGAGGTCTTTGGGTGTACCCTGGCACCACTGGGTTACCGGATCAGTACAGGTTCTGAAAAACCCAGTACCTCAGTGTGTGAAAGAATGAGTGTGTGTGTGTGTGTGTGTGTGTATATCCCTCCCGCCCCCCTCCCTCCTAAAGCTTCTGGCCGCCACTGTTGGGAATGTTTAGACACAGAGGAAATGTGGGAAGTTTCAGAGGGGGACCTGTCCCTAACTGTCTGGACCCTAGTAACCTGGCCTCTAGGGATTAAAGATGCCCTACTGTTGTGGGAGCCTCTGCCACTACCAGTATCACTAGGTGCCCTGCTAGGGGGCAGGCTATTGTAAGAACCCTCCCCAGCTTTCTCATTGAACTCTCCTGAGTCAGACTGGGAAGCGTCCCCATTTTCTAAACCTCTCATGTGATGGTCCAGACTGGTTCTGGTCATCTACAACAAGCATGTTAAAGAGAAACTCTTTTGTAGGATTCTTACCTATACTCAAACCTCTTTCCAGGCAGAGACACCTTAAACTTTTGTAGTTTAAACTCTCATATGTTGCATTAACAGTTTTGGGAGTGGGCTCTACAACAGACATGTTTAGAAAAGGTTTAAGGATAGTGAGAGAAAAAGTTTTAGAACTTTAGAAAGCACAGAAAAAAAAACTTTGTCAAACTTTGGGAAAACTTTTAGAAGTTTTTAAAAAACTTTTCAGAACTTTGTTAAAAGTTTTAGGATTGAAAAGTAAACTTTTTTGGTTAAGTGTACATACACGGAACTATTGGTATATGATTCTCTTATGAAAAGTACCAAATGACAAGTGGTAAAGAAGTTGCAAGTACTTATCCCACCGCTGCACCACCAATGTAGGAGGCTGGCCTGGCTCATAGTGGGTACCTAGTGGTACTTACACTCTGTGCCAGGTCCAGTTATCACTTATTAGTAGAATAGAGGTGTTTCTAGCAGCTTAGGCTGATGGAAGGTAGCTATGGCAAAGCAGCTTAGGCTGAACTAGGAGATCTGCAAAGCTCCTACTATACCACTTATATCATATAGCACAATATCATAAGAAAACACAATACTCAGAGTTACTAAAAATAAAGGTACTTTATTTTTATGACATTATGCCAAAAGTATCTCAGTGAGTACCCTCAGTTAGAAGGTAAGTAATAATCACAAGTTATATGTACACAAACCCAAAACAGGTAAGTAACAGTAGGAAAAGTAGTGCAAACAATGTAGAATCACAATAGGATGCAATAGGTGAACATAGGTCAAGGGGCAACACAAACCATATACTCCAAAAGTGGAATGCGAATCACGATTGGACCCCAGACCTATGGGAGCTTGTAGAGGGTCGCTGGGACTGTAAGAAAACAGTCAGGGTGTCCAAGATACCCCACCCCAAGATCCTGAAAAGTAGGAGTAAAGTACACCTACTACCCTTATAGGACACAATAGTCGTGATAGGGGGATTCTGCAAGAACCACAAACACCAGCAAAGCACTGAAGATGGATTCCTGGACCTGAGGATCTGCAAGGCAAGGGGATCAAGTCCAAGAGTCACAATAGTGTCCAAGGGGGGCAGGAGCCCAGGAAACCGCGGATGAAGGTTCAAGAAGGCTGCCTCTGGATAGAAGAAGCTTAGGTTCTGCAACAACGAAGAGAGCTAGGAACTTCTCCTTTGGATAGAAGATGTGCCACGGCGTGCTGGAGTTTGCAGAAGTGTTTCCACGCAGAAGTACGGCAAACAAGCATTGCTAGCTGCAAGGGTTGCGGTAGAGATTTTGGGTGCTGCTGGGGACCAGGAAGGACCACAATGTCGCCCCTTGGAGGTGGAGACAGAGGGTGCACTCAGCAACTCAGAGAGCCCCCACATAAGCAGGCAGCACCCGCAGAAGTACCAGAGCAGGCACTTAGAAGATTTGTGAACCGGA
The DNA here is from genome assembly GCF_031143425.1 of Pleurodeles waltl. NCBI lineage: Eukaryota > Metazoa > Chordata > Amphibia > Caudata > Salamandridae > Pleurodeles > Pleurodeles waltl. The sequence continues at coordinate 476,290,318 of NC_090449.1, read as the reverse complement.
GCTGGCTCAGAGTCACAAAAGGAGGGTCCCACGACGTCGGAGTCCAACTCAGAGGGTTGAGCACTGCAGGAAGTAGTGCTGGGGACCCAGGCTAGGCTGTGCACGAAGGAATCCTTGGGGAAGTGCACAGAAGCCGGAGCAACTACAAATCATGCAGTACACAGGTTTGCAGTCTAGCGTGGGGAGGCAAGGACTTACCTCCACCAAACTTGGACTGAAGGATCACTGGACTGTGGAAGTCACTTGAATAGAGTTCCTGTGTTCCAGCGATCACGCTCGTCAGGATGAGAGGGGACCCAGAGGAACAGTGATGCAGTCTTTTGGTGTCTGCGTTAGCAGGGGGAAGATTCTGTCGACCCACAGGAGATTTCTTCTTGACTTCCAGTGCAGGGTGAAGGCAGACAGCCCCCAGAGCATGCACCACCAGGAAAAAGTCGAGAAAGCCGGCAGGATGAGGCACTACAATGTTGCTGAAGGTCGTCTTGCTACTTTGTTGCGGTTTTGCAGGCGTCCTGGAGCAGTCAGCAGTCAATCCTTGGCAGAAGTCGAAGAGGGAAGTGCAGAGGAACTCTGGTGAGCTCTTGCATTTGTTATCTGAAGAATACCCCAGAGGAGAGACCCTAAATAGCCAGAAAAGGAGGTTTGGCTACCAAGAAAGGAGGATTGGCTACCAAGAGAGGTAAGAGCCTATCAGAGGGGGTCTCTGACGTCACCTGCATGCCCTGGCCACTCAGAGCAGTCCAGTGTGCCCCAACACCTCTGAATCCAAGATGGCAGAGGTCTGGGACACACTGGGGGAGCTCTGGGCACCTCCCCTGGGAGGTACTGGTCAGGGGAGTCGTCACTCCCCTTTCCTTTGTCCAGTTTTGCACCAAAGCAGGTCAGGGGGATCCCTGAACCGGTGTAGACTGGCTTATGCAGAGATGGGCACCACCTGTGCCCATCAAAGCATTTCCAGAGGCTGGGGGAGGCTACTCCTCCCTCCCCTTCACACCTATTTCCCGCCCCTCCTGGGGCTGCCCAGACCCCAGGAGGGCAGAATCCTGTCTGAGGGGTTGGCAGCAGCAGCTGTAGTGGAAACCCCGGAAAGTCAGTTTGGCAGCATCTGGGTTCTGTGCTAGAGACCTGGGGGATCATGGAATTGTCCCACCAATACCAGGATGGTATTGGGGTGACAAGTCCATGATCTTGGACATGTTACATGGCCATGTTCGGAGTTACCATTGTGATGCCATACATAGGTAGTGACCTATGTATAGTGCACGCGTGTAATGGTGTCCCCGTACTCACAAAGTTTGGGGAATTTGCCCTGAACGATGTGGGGGCACCTTGGCTAGTGCCAGGGTGCCCAGACACTAAGTAACTTGGCACCCAACCTTCACCAAGTGAGGGTTAGACATATAGGTGACTTAAAAGTTACTTATGTGCAGTGAAAAATGGCTGTGAAATAACGTGGACGTTATTTCCCTCAGGCTGCAGTGGCAGGCCTGTGTAAGAATTGTCTGAGCTCCCTATGGGTGGCAAAAGAAATGCTGCAGCCCATAGGGATCTCCTGGAACCCCAATACCCTGGGTACCTAGGTACCATATACAAGGGAATTATGTGGGTGTACCAGTGTGCCAGTGAGAATTGGTAAAATTAGTCACTAGCCTGCAGTGACAATTTTAGAAAGCAGAGAGAGCATAAACACTGAGGTTCTGGTTAGCAGAGCCTCAGTGATACAGTTAGGCACCACACAGGGAACACATACAGGCACATGCTATGAGCACTGGGGTCCTGCCTGGCAGGATTCCAGTGACACAAGGGCTAAAACAAACATACATACAGTGAAAATGGGGGTAACATGCCAGGCAAGACGGTACTTTCCTACAATAAGGCCATAGCTGGGCAAAAGGTTTGTCCATATGGCTGTAAGAGAGGACAGGGTTGCTGTTTCTCTTGAGTTGGAGCAGGACAGGGCTGCTGTCTTATAAGCTCCACACTAGGGGAGGGCTTCTGTCCTAAGTGTTGTGAGACAGTGCAGGGCTGCTGCACTAAAGTTTCTCTGGGTGGGTTGGAGGGATGCTCCATGTTAACTAAAATGGTGCAATTTTTTACATCAGATTTAGTTATCCCACAGAGAGGTACTTTCACCTCAGGGAGTACTGCTGTGCTAGCTGATGGTTCCCTTGGTACAGGTTCCACCCCAGGAGAGGTTTCTCCCACCACAGGAATGGTATCCTTAATTGCAGGGTGCGTAGGGGATACTTTGATGCCCTTTTTACCTGTTGTTGGAGAAGGATCCTGAGATTTCAGGCTTTTTTTGTTTCCTATGCTTTTTCATTTCAGCTGAAATGAGAGGAAGCAATTCCTCAGGGATACCCAGCATGGATGCATGGGTATTAAACTCTACCTCAGCCCAACCTGAGGCTTTATCATCCACTGTATGGTTACCTCCCTGCGGGGATGTTAACAACCCTGTTGGAAGTTTTTTAGCTAGCCAACAATGTGAAGTTATATTCTCAGAGTTTCTATTAGTATGTTTTAGTTTAGAGCAGTGGGAATTGTCCACTGGACCTATATCAAATGATGAGAATGCCAGACAGGGATGCTGTCTCAGTAAAGCCATAGCTGGGAAAAAACCTTGTCCATATGGCTGTAAGAGAGAAGAGGGTTGCTGTTTCTCTTGAGTTGGAGCAGGGCGGGGATGCTGTCCTATGAGCTCCACACTAGGGCAGGGCTGCTGTCCTAAGTGTTATGAGGCAGGGCAGGGTTGCTGCACTAAAGTTTCTCTGGGAGGGTTGGAGGGATGCTCCATGTTAACTAAAATGGTGCACTTTTTCTCACCAATATTAGTTATTCCACAGAGAGGTACTTCTACCTCGGGGAGTACAGCTGTGCTAGCTGATGGTTCTCTTGGTACAGGTGCCACTCTAGGAGAGGTTTCTCCCACCACAGTAATGGTATCCTGAATAGTAGGGTGGGTAGGGAATACATTGATGCCCTCTTTATCTGTTGTTGGAGAAGGATCCTGTGTTTTCAGGCCTTTTTCTCTCCTTTGCTTTTTCATTTCAGCTGAAATGAGAGGAGGCAATTCCTCAGGGATACCCACCATGGCTGCATAGGTATTAAACTCTACCTCAGCCCAACCTGAGGGCTCTAGGTCATTACCTAAGAGACAGTCTACAGGTAAGCTAGGTGATACTACCACCTGCTTAGGGCCAGTAACTCCCCACCCCAACTAAACTGAATTATAGCTAAGGGAAGAAACTTAGTGGAGTTATGGACATCAATAATCTTGTATTGTTGTCCAAGGATGTGTTGTGCAGGAGACACTAGGTTTTCAGTCACCAAAGTGATGCTGGCACCTGTGTCCCTGTAGGCCTGAACCTCAACACCATTTATTGAAACTGTCTGCCTGTACTTATCCATTGTAAGGGGACAAGCAGTCAGTGTGGCAAGGCCAATGCCATTATGTGTCTTGGGACTGACTACCCCAGTTTCTATGATGGACCCATAAGTGAACCCAACTACACCCTTATTTTGACTGTTGCCGGCAGTCCCACCACTATTACCACTACTGCTAGGGGCACTAGAGTTTGATGTATTAATGGTGGTAGGCTCAGGGGGCTTACCTGCGCAGGACGTATCCCCTGGCCTATGGCCTTTATTTTTACACACATAGCACCAAGGCTTTTTTATGTGTGTGAAGAAGAGGAAGAAGATGATTTATCCCCACACCCTGAAGAGTATTTAGGATTTGAAGAAGGATCTTTAGTTTTACCTTTATCCACATGCTTATCCTTAGAGTTCTCACCATCCTTCTTATTGCAATCCTTGTCACCTCCTGTATGAACTTTTCTGTACACTCTTGTTCTGATCCATTTGTCTGCCTTCTTGCTAACCAGAACCTCAGTGGTTATGCTCTCTTTGCTTTCCAAATTGTCACTAACAGGCTAGTGACCAATTTCACCAATTCACATTGGCATACTGGTACACCCATATAATTCCCTAGTATATGGTACTGAGGTACCCAGGGTATTGGGGTTCCAGGAGATCCCTATGGGCTGCAGCATTTCTTTTGCCACCCATAGGGAGATCAGACAATTCTCACACAGGCCTGCCAGTGCAGCCTGAGTGAAATAACGTCCATGTTATTTCACAGCCATTTACCACTGCACTTAAGTAACTTATAAGTCACCCATATGTCTAACCTTCACCTGGTGAAGGTTGGGTGCAAAGTTACTTAGTGTGTGGGCACCCTGGCACTAGCCAAGGTGCCCCCACATCGTTCAGGGCAAATTCCCCAGACTTTGTGAGTGCGCGGTCACCATTTCACGCGTGCACTATACATAGGTCACTACCTATGTATAGCGTCACAATGGTAACTTCAAACATGGCCATGTAACATGTCTAAGATCATGGAATTGTCACCCCAATGCCATTCTGGCATTGGGGAGACAATTCCATGATCCCCCGGGTCTCTAGCACAGAACCCGGGTACTGCCAAACTGCCTTTCCGGGGTCTCCACTGCAGCTGCTGCTGCTGCCAACCCCTCAGACAGGTTTCTGCCCTCCTGGGGTCCAGGCAGCCCTGGCCGAGGAAGGCAGAACAAAGGATTTCCTCTGAGAGAGGGTGTAACACCCTCTCCCTTTGGAAATAGGTGTGAAGGCTGGGGAGGAGTAGCCTCCCCCAGCCTCTGGAAATGCTTTGATGGGCACAGATGCTGCCCATCTCTGCATAAGCCAGTCTACACCGGTTCAGGGATCCCCGAGCCCTGCTCTGGCGTGAAAATGGACAAAGAAAAGGGGAGTGACCACTCCCCTGACCTGCACCTCCCAGGGGAGGTGCCCAGAGCTCCTCCAGTGTGCCCCAGACCTCTGCCTTCTTGGAAACAGAGGTGTTGCTGGCACACTGGACTGCTTTGAGTGGCCAGTGCCAGTAGGTGACGTCAGAGACTCCTTCTGATAGGCTCTTATCTCTCTTAGTAGCCAATCCTCCTTCCTAGGTAGCCAAACCTCCTTTTCTGGCTATTTAGTGTCTCTGCTTTGGGGAATTCTTCAGATAACGAATGCAAGAGCTCACCAGAGTTCCTCTGCATCTCCCTCTTCACCTTCTGCCAAAAGATCGACCGCTGACTGCTCAGGACGCCTGCAAAACCGCAACAAAGTAGCCAGACGACTACTAGCAACCTTGTATCGCTTCATCCTGCCGGCTTTCTCAACTGTTTCCAGGTGGTGCATGCTCTGGGGGTAGCCTGCCTCCTTCTTGCACCAGGAGCTCTGACGAAATCTCCCGTGGGTCGACGGAATCTTCCCCCTGCAACCGAAGGCAACAAAAGACTGCATCACTGGTCCTCTGGGTCCCCTCTCAACACAACAAGCGTGGTCCCTGGAACTCAGCAACTCTGTTCAAGTGACTCCCACAGTCCAGTGACTCTTCAGTCCAAGTTTGGTGGAGGTAAGTCTTTGCCTCCCCATTCTAGACTGCATTGCTGGGTACCGCATGATTTGCAGCTGCTCAGGCTCCTGTGCACTCCTCAAGTATTTCCTTTGTGCACAGCCAAGCCTGGGTCCCCAACACTCTAATCTGCAATGCACAACCTTCTGAGTTGCCCTCCGGTGTCGTGGGACTCCCTTTTGTGACTTCGCGTGGACTCCGGTTCACTCTTCTTCCAAGTGCCTGTTCAGGTACTTCTGCGGGTGCTGCCTGCTTCTGTGAGGGCTCCCTGACTTGCTGGGTGCCTCCTCTGTCTCCTCATCCAAGTGGCGACATCCTGGTCCCTCCTGGGCCACAGCAGCATCCAAAAACCCTAACTACAACCCTTGCAGCTAGCAAGGCTTGTTTGCAGTCTTTCTGTGTCAGAACACCTCTGCAAGCTTCTTCATGACGTGGGACATCCATCCTCCAAAGGGGAAGTTCTTAGTCCTCTTCATTCTTGCAAAACACCAAGCTTCTTCCATCCAGTGGCAGCTTCCTTGCAACCTCAGCTGGCATTTCCTGGGCTCCTGCCCACTCTCGACACTGTCGCGACTCTTGGACTTGGTCCTCTTGTCTTACAGGTACTCAGATCTGGAAATCCACTGTTGTTGCTTTGCTGGTGTTGGTTTTCCTTGCAGAATCCCCCTATCACGACTTCTGTGCTCTCTGTGGGTTGTAGGTGCACTTTACACCTACCTTTCAGGGTCTTGGGGTGGGCTATTTTTCTAACCCTCACTGTTTTCTTACAGTCCCAGCGACCCTCTACAAGCTCACATAGGTTTGGGGTCCATTCGTGGTTCTCATTCCACTTTTGGAGTATATGGTTTGTGTTGCCCCTATACCTATGTGCTCCTATTGCAATCTACCGTAACCTTACATTGCTTGCATTACTTCCTTTTGCTATTACTTGCATAAGTTTGGTTTGTGTTCATATATCTTGTGTATATTTCTCATCCTCATACTGAGGGTACTCACTGAGATACTTTTGGCATATTGTCTTAAAAATAAAGTACCTTTATTTTTAGTATATCTGTGTATTGTGTTTTGTTATGATATTGTGCATATGACACCAATGGTATAGTAGGAGCTTTACATGTCTCCTAGTTCAGCCTAAGCTGCATTGCCATAGCTACCTTCTATCAGCCTAAGCTGCTAGAAACACCTCTTCTACACTAATAAGGGATAACTGGACCTGGCACAAGGTCTATGTACCTCTGGTACCCACTACAAGCCAGGCCAGCCTCCTACAGTGACGGCCGCCGGGCTGGAGACCGAAGTCTCCAGCCCAGCAGTCGTCACCACCCTGGTGGTCGGAGTGGAGAAGTGGCGGTTGTCCATGGCAGTAACCGCCATGGACATAATTCAATTTTTTTTCCTCCGGCCTGTTGGCGGTATTATCGCCACTTCTCCACCGACCGCCAGGGTCGTAATGAGGACCATAGTGATAGAAAAGTTAGGGAGAAGAGTAAGAAGTAAGCAAAAGTATTTCACCTAATGTTTTAGAGAGAAAGAAAACATTTTTGGAAAACAATTTCATTGTAGTGAAAATGAGACTGCTAGGTATAATTGTGTATAGCTCTAAGTATTAGAGTACACTCTTTTGTGGAAAGCACCAGTGACACAGTGATAAGGCAATTGGAAGTACTTATCTCACCGCTGCACCACCAATGTGAGAAGCTGGCCTGGTTTGTAGTGGGTACAAGAGATCCTTAGTCCTCATACCAGCTCCAGTGATCCCCCTTAGTGAAATGTAGGCAGTGTCTCGCAGCTTAGGCCGTCTAGAGGTAGCTGTAGCAGAGCAGCCAAGGCTGAACAAGGAGACATGGAAAGCTCTTGCAATACCACTATAGTCACACAGTACTTATACAAAAGAAAAGACAATACTCAGTGTTACCAAAAATAAAGGTACTTTATTTTAGTGACACAAAGCCAAAAATATCTTAGAGGCTATACTCCCTCGGGAGATAAGTGTTATACATAATATATACACTGTAACCAAAATCAGGTAAGTAAACAGTCATCAAATAGTGCAACAGCTTGCAATGGGCTTAGGGGCAACACAAACCATTTACTAAAATAGTGGAATGCAAATGTTGGTTCCCCCCTAGGCAAGTGTAGTGTGTAGAGGGGCACTTGGAGTGTAAGAAAACACCAAAGATAAGTAAAATACCCCACCTAAGATCCCGGGAAAACATGAGTAAAGTACAGCAAGTTTCCTCAGAACACACTAAAAGTCGTGGTAAAAGATTATGTAAAAACCGAGCATGACTGCAAAACACCAACAATGGATTCCTGGACTTGAAGACCTGTGGAGAGAGGAGACCAAGTCCAGAAGTCGATGAAGAGTCCAGGAAGAACAGGAGCCCCTGTTAACCCGGATGATGGTGCAAAAGTGGATTCTCTGGTTGGAAGAAAAAGGCAGAAATGCACCAAAGAAGAAAGCTGTTGGTTCCTGCTTGGTGCAAGAGATGTCACACATCAAGTCGTTGGATGCAAGCTGGCTTTCGTCATTGGATTCCGCCAAGAAGCCTTGGCTCACGCGAATGTTGCGGTTGGTGGGAAACAGCACTATCTGGGCCCAGGAGGGACCTGGGCATCTCAACTCATACTGAGGAGACAGATGGAGATCTCTGCACTTTAGAGACCAGGCAGCACCCACAGGAGTCCCAGAACACGGGGACAAAGGAGTTGGAAAATGCGGTCATCGCAGCACTACACAAAGGGATCCAACGCCGCCAGAGAACAACTCAGGGAGATGAGCGTCGCAGGAGTGCAGAGGACCTGGGCTATGCTGTGCATGAAGGATTTCAGGAAGAAGTGCACAGAAGCCCCAGGAGCTGCAAAATCCGCAGTGCACAGGGGTACTGTCTGGCACGGGAAAGCAAGCCCTTACCTCCACCAAATTTGGACAGCTGGACCTTTGGACAGTCAGGATCACTTCAGTCTATCACCTGTGTTCCAGGGATCATTTTCTTCGACTATAGAGGAGTCCCAGAGTGCCGGTTGCCATTGCAGAGAGGTGCCTGCTGAAGCAGGCAAGTGACTCCGTCACTCCATGGGAGATTCCTTCGGTCCTTCTGTTGCAGAATAAAGACAGGCAGTCCTCAGAGCATGCACAACCTAGAAACTGTTGCAATTGCTGGCAGGAGATGAAGTTACAGAGTTGCAGTAGCCTTCTTGGATACTTTGTTGCAGTTACAGCGTTCCTGGAGCAGTCTGCGGTTGATCCGACGGTTAGAAGCTGAAGCAGAGGAGTCCTGGTGGAGTCTTGCAAACCGCATCTGAGGAAACAGCCACAAGAGAGACCTTAAATAGCCCTCAGAGGGGGATTGGTCACTGTAGGAGGCTGGCCTGGCTTATACAAACCATATACTCCAAAAGTGGAATGCGAACTACGAATGGACCCCAGGCCTAGTGTAGTGTGTAGAGGGTCACTGGGAGTGTAAGAAAACACTATGGGTGACCAAGATACCCCACCCCAAGACCCTGAAAAGTAGGAGTAAAGTTACTCTACTGCCCCAGAAAGACAATAAAGTCGAGATAGGGGATTCTGCAAGGACAACAACTGACTGCAAAGCACTGGAGACGGATTCCTGGACCTGAGGACCCCCAAAGGAAGGGGACAAAGCCCAAGAGTCACGCAAATGTCCGGTGGGCAGGAGCCCACTAAACCCCGGATGAAGGTGCAAAAGGGCTGCCTCCGGGTGGAAGAAGCCAAAGATTCTGCAACAACGGAAGGTGCCAGGAACTTCTCCTTTGGTCAGAAGATGTCCCAATGCGTGCTGGAGGATGCAGAGTTGTTCGATGCAGAAAGACTGCAAACAAGCCTTGCTAGCTGCAAGAGTCGTGGTTGAAGGTTTTGGGTGCTGCCAAGGGCCCAGGAAGGACCAGGAGGTCGCCCCTTGGAGGAAGAGACAGAGGGAGCACTCAGCAACATAAAGAGCCAATGCAGAAACAGGCAGCACCCGCTGAAGCACCTGAACAGGCACTTAAAAGATTTGTGAAACTGGAGTCACAAAAGGAGGGTCCCACGATGTCTGAGTCCAACTCAAAGGGTTGAAAACTGCAGGACGGAGTGCTTGGGACCCAGGCTAGGCTGTGAACAAAGGAATCCTTGGAGAAGTGCACAGAAGCCGGAGCAGCTGCAAATCACGCAGTACACAGGTTTGCTATCTGGTGTGGGGAGGCAAGGACTTACCTCCACCAAACTTGGACTGAAGGATCACTGGACTGTGGGGGTCACTTGGATCTAGATCCTGTGTTCCAGTGACCATGCTCATCAAGATGAGAGGGGGCCCAGAGGACCGGTCATGCAGTCTTTTGGTGCCTGCGTTAGAAGGGGATAGATTCCATCGACCCACAGGAGAGTTCTTCTTGGCTTCCAGTGCAGGGTGAAGGCAGACAGCCCTCAGTGCATTCACCACCAGGAAACAGTTGAGAAAGCCGTCAGGATGAGGCACTACAATGTTGCTGGTAGTCGTCTTGCTACTTTGTTGTGGTTTTGCAGGTGTTCTGGAGCAGTCAGCAGTCGATCCTTGGCAGAAGTCAAAGAGGGAGATGCAGAGGAACTCTGGTGAGCTCCTGCATTCATTATCTGAAGAATACCCCAGAGGAAAGACACTAAATAGCCAGAAAAGGAGGTTTGGCTACCAAGAAAGGAGGTTTGGCTACCAAGAGAGGTAAGAGCCTATCAGAGGGGTTCTCTGACGTCACCTGCTGGCACTGGCCACTCAGAGCAGTCCAGTGTGTCCCCAACACCTCTGAATCCAAGATGGCAGAGGTCTGGGACACACTGGAGGAGTTCTGGGCTCTGGGAGGTGCTGGTCAGGGGAGTGGTCACTCCCCTTTCCTTTGTCCAGTTTTGCACCAGAGCAGGGCTGGGGGATCCCTGAACCAGTGTAGACTGGCTTATGCAGAGATGGGCCCCATCTGTGCCCTTAAAAGCATTTCCAGAGGCCAGGAGAGGCTACTCCTCTCAGGCCCTTCACACCTATTTCCAAAGGGAGATGGTGTAACACCCTCTCTCATAGGAAATCCTTTGTTCTGCCTTCCTTTGACTGGGTTGCGCAGGCCCCAGGGGGGCAGAATCCTATCTGAGCAGTTGGCAGCAGCAGCAGCTGCAGTGGAAACCCCAGAAAGGCAGTTTGGCAGTACCCAGGTTCTGAGTTCTGAGTTGCTGAGAGCCCCCTCTGTCACCTCCTCCAAGGGGCGACATCCTGGTCATTCCTGGTCCCCAGCAGCACCCAAAAACCTCTACCGCGACCCTTGCAGCTAGCAAGGCTTGTTTGCGGTATTTCTGCGTGGAAACACTTCTGCAACATTGTTCTGCTTTCCTTCTCTGGAATGCATTTCTTAGTTTAAAGAAGAGATTTATTGTTATTATTACTTTACCACGAGGTTCCTGAAAGACTAAATTAGTAGGTTGGAAGCACACGTTTAAAAGTAGTTGCAGAAATGAAAGCAAAATGTATCAAAGTACTTCTCAGTTGCAATGTACATAGCAAATACATGTGATTATATTATAGCATAGCATAACTTCAATGCATCTCTCCTGCATTTTTCTGTAAGCAGACAAAAGTATCCAAACCCTTCTGTCAAGAACAAAAGGGACATCCTTTCTTTCAAAAGGCACATTTTCTAAATATGCTTCCAAACACTCACCCCAAGACTCACACAGTCCTGATAAACAAGAAAACATGTTTCTCACAGCACCATAAGGCAGTTTAACTTCACATGCATTTTCAAACATGGTCTTCCATGCTTCTTTAATTCTCTAAACAACAAAAAACAATTACACTTTTAAATCGTGCACCTCCAATCTCCAATTTGACTCCCAGACGGACGACTCACGCCAAAATGTTCTGCTTTCCTTCTCTTATCTTATGACCGAGCTTATAAAACCTCTCTGGAATGCATTTCTTAGTTTAAAGAAGAGATTTATTGTTATTATTACTTCACCACGAGGTTCCTGAAAGACGAAATTAGTAGGTTGGAAGCACATGTTTAAAAGTAGTCACAGCAAGGAATGCAAAATATATCAAAGTACTTCTCAGTTGCAATGTACACAGCATATACAGTACATGTGATTATATTATAGCATAACTTCAAACCAAAGCATAAAAGTCAAAATTGCATCACCGTAGGGCCTATCACTCTGCTTCATCTTTCTGGGGCCTGCAAGTTGATGACTCCGGGTCAACTGCGAGAAAGAGGTTTTCTACCCAAACGGGGACAGGCAACTGACGTCCGTTCCTGTCTGAAGTCAAGATATTTCTCTCTCGCTGTTGCCCAGGGCCATCGTTAAAAGAAAACTCAGTGTACGAACCGAATAAACCTGGAGAGTGGCCAATTCTCCAAACTTCACTCGTTCTCAGACTGGATTGAGAGGTAAACACAAAATCTACGCGCTCTTATCAGCTAGGGTTTGGTGTGAAAAACACAGCTTGGTCTATCATGTGGAAAAACACAGCTTGGAAAAACACAGCTCATCTGCAATGTCTCAACTGCAATGTCTAACTCCACATTAAAGCCAATAGGCAGCTAACCTAAATATCAAATGTAATGTCTAACTCCATGTTAAAGCCAATAGGCAGCTAACCTAAATATCAAATGTAATGTCTAACTCCATGTTAAAGCCAATAGGCAGCTAACCTAAATACCAAATGTAATGTCTAATGCCACGTTAAAGCCAATAGGCAGCTAAACCCAAATACCAAATGTAATGTCTAATGTCCTGTTAAAGCCAATAGGAAGCTAACCTGAATAATGTGCTAATGGTGAACATTGAGCAACTAATATGCGCAGTAGTGAAACACAAAGTCATTGGTCAAACACAATTAATAGCATCAGACTCCACCCTATGACCAATGAATTTTTATTTACATACCTCTTATTTCAAACAAAAAACAAAAACAAAAAAATCAACACACAAAAAAAATATTGTAAACAAATCAGATTTGAATGATAAAAGCAATCACTGTAAAGCAATGGAAGTGGATTAACATATTGATCTCATAACCTTTCACATCAGATACATCTACAATGAAAAGACTGAAACTTATATACTCAGATTGAGATAATAACTGATTGAGCAGTGTCTCTAAAATAGCAAGTTGACGTAGCATGAGTTCTACTCATGTAAAGGGTACACGGTCCACCTGAAAGGTTTGCTGGAATGTAAGCGAAAGTCAGAGTTCCAAATGAAAAAACACATACAGTTAACTGGTAAGGTTGCTTAGTTCCAGTTGAAGAATGTAATCAAACAAGTTGACAAACTTTATATTGATCCCCTGTAGAACTTGAACTGAAGGCGCCAGTTGCGCAAAATGGATCCATGGGGTTTGTACTTTAATCAATCAGGTTCAGGTTGGGGGTTCGGTCCCTCTCCCGACCCCACACGCACACACCGAAGGGAGACCACACAGCACACTCATGGTCAGTGGCGAGTCGTGATAGGATCTGCAAAAGAAAAAAGTATGACTTTTCTTGCAAATAACATTTGTCATCTGAAATGTGCCCTCCTTCTTTCTCTCCCTGTTTTTAATCAGCAGGATGTTTTTGGGGCCCTTTGTTATAATTTCTGCATGTTCCGGAGGATCACCTGGGGCCTCAACCCACACCTTAGCACTGAGGTTTTTATATGCTGCACCACAGCTTCCCTTTCCTTGCACTGTCAGAAGGGCTGGGGCAGACTCCTTCTTTACCAAACCTCCATTCACTGCACTTGTGACAAGTTGGGCAATTCTGTCTCCAATCTGTATGAATAAATCAGATTATTTTTTAGTTATCAGCATAATTTTGATTTCTCCTTGGTAATCTGCAGCAATCACTCCCCCTAAAACCTGATCAATTTGCCATATCTGTCCTGGTAACTTTCCTCTCCCCAACTGATCTTTGACTGTTTGTGGGATAGATTGCTGTGGTGTGTGCTCACAAATAGGACATTGCAAAATCACAGTTTTTATCAAATCTAGGGGAATGTGTATCTCTCTAATCTCTGCCCACCTGTAAGTGGCTTTTTCTCTCAGATGTCCACATTTCTGATGCACCCACTTAGCCATCCCCACTAAGTCAGAATTCTGGGTGGACACTCCAGACTTTAAATTTTTCTCTTTAACATCTGCAAGGGAATTGAACCAGTTATATACAAGCCATGTGGAAAACCAAACAGCTAAACCATTGGCAGTGAACCAAGAATCAGTGTAAAAATGACACACCTCAAGCAGCTCTTGCTTTAAAGTCTGACACACATTGTACAACTCTGTTCCTTCTCCTGTGGAAGACAACAACTTTTCAGTAACTGGATTGTGTAGCTCTGCTTTCACTTGTCTTTTAGTACTCATGCATTTCAATGAATCATTAGTCAAACAAACATGCTTTTTATCCTTAGGGGACACGAATTCAAATGGTGCACTCAATTTCACTGGTGACTCTTTTAACTCTGGTACTCCCTGCACCCTCTCCTCATCCTGAAAAGGGGCTTGTGACACCTGTTCATGTAGGGCTGCAGTGACTCTAGCCCTGTCTTGCATGTACCAGATGCAGTGTATGATACTAGCCTCCTGTGCCTGTCCTAAACTGTGAGAATTAGGTGAACTCACCACCCACTGCATGCTTGATATTTCAGGTTTGAGAATTACATTATTATTTAATGTCATTTGCTCAGTATTCACTAGAGCCCAATAACAAGTCAAAAGCTTACTCCAAAGTTCCAGGGGTACTCTTGTCCTCCCCTGTTCCTGATTTACATGTAAATCAGTGTTTCCCTCTTGCACTGCGCAGAAACCTAAAGTCTGTATTATTTCATTTGCCAAATCAAAAGCGCGCAGCTGCTCATGTTTTTTCCTAGTTACTTTGGACCAAAGTGTTAAGATTTCACTCAGATGAGGGCTATACTGTTTCCAAAAATCAAACAAGCTCATGAAACTCGGTGTCTCTTGCTTAGTACAAATAGTAAAAAACTCTAAAATCTTTTGTTTTACTTGTGACAACATCTGTCTATTTTCTGGGTTCCACTGAATTCCCAGTAACTGCACATTTTGCGACAGTACTTCTGCCTTGTCTGAATTAATTTTAAACATCGTACTTTGCAAAAGCGGTCTGAAAATAACATTCCTAACTCTGTTCTCAGTGTTATCTGTTAAGGAATGCACTTGAACTGCCAAAAACTGTGGGCTGCTCTGCAGATCTGCACTCTGCTCACACTGGCCCACACCTGTTTTAACCTCCTCATTACTGGAATGGGAAAAGCCAGATTCTTCTAAAACAGCAGTTTTATAAATTTCAGCATTATCTTGCAATAATGTGTTCTGGCTAATTTGCTCACATAAATTCTTATTTTCATGTTCTAACTCCCTACATCTCTCCTGCATTTTTCTGTAAGCAGACAAAAGTATCCAAACCCTTCTGTCAAGAACAAAAGGGACATCCTTTGTTTCAAAAGGCACATTTTCTAAATATGCTTCCAAGCACTCATCCCAAGACTCACACAGTCCTGATAAACAAGAAAACATGTTTCTCACAGCACCATAAGGCAGTTTAACTTCACATGCATTTTCAAACATGGTCTGCCGCGCTTCTTTAATTCTCTAAACAACAAAAAACAATTAGACTTTTAAATCGTGCACCTCCAATCTCCAATTTGACTCCCAGACTGACGACTCACACCAAAATGTTCTGCTTTCCTTCTCTTATCTTATGACCGAGCTTACAAAACCTCTCTGGAATGCACTTCTTAGTTTAAAGAAGAAATTTATTGTTATTATTACTTCACCACGAGGTTCCTGAAAGACAAAATTAGTAGGTTGGAAGCACACGTTTAAACGTTTAAAAGTAGTCACAGCAATGAATGCCAAATATATCAAAGTACTTCTCAGTTGCAATGTACACAGCATATACATGTGATTATATTATAGCATAACTTCAAAGCAAAGCATAAAAGTCAAAATTGCATCACTGTAGGGCCTATCACTCTGCTTCATCTTTCTGGGGCCTGCAAGTTGATGACTCCGGGTCAACTGCTAGAAAGAGATTTTCTGCCCAAACGGGGACAGGCAACTGACGTCCGTTCCTGTCTGAAGTCAAGATATTTCTCTCTCGCTGTTGCCCAGGGCCATCGTTAAAAGCAAACTCAGTGCGAGAACCGAATAAACCTGGAGAGTGGACAATTCTCCAAACTTCACTTGTTCTCATACTGGATTGAGAGGTAAACACAAAATATACGTGCTCTTATCAGCTAGGGTTTGGTGTGAAAAACACAGCTTGGTCTATCATGTGGAAAAACACAGCTTGGAAAAACACAGCTCATCGGCAATGTCTCAACTGCAATGTCTAACTCCACGTTAAAGCCAATAGGCAGCTAACCTAAATATCAAATGTAATGTCTAACTCCATGTTAAAGCCAATAGACAGCTAACTTAAATACCAAATATAATGTCTAATGCCACGTTAAAGCCAATAGGCAGCTAAACCCAAATACCAAATGTAATGTCTAATTTCCTGTTAAAGCCAATAGGCAGCTAAACTGAATAATGTGCTACTGGTGAACACTGAGCAACTAATATGCGCAGTGGTGAAACACAAAGTCATTGGTCAAACACAATTAATAGCATCACAAACATCCAGTACGCCGCGGGACATCTTCCATCCAAAGGAGAAGTTCCTAGCCCTTTTCGTTGTTGCAGAATCTTCGGCTTCTTCCACTCGGAGGCAGCCCTTTTGCACCTGTATCTGGGGTTTCCTGGGCTCCTGCCCCCCCTGGACACTATCACGACTCTTGGACTTGGTCCCCTGGCCTTGCAGATCCTCACGTTCGGAATCCGTCTTCAGTGTTTTGCTGGTGCTTGTGGTTCTTGCAGAATCCCCCTATCACGACTATTGTGTCTTTCTGGGGTCTTAGGGTAACTTTACTCCTACTTTCTAGGGTCTTGGGGTGGGGTATTTTGGACACCCTTACTGTTTTCTCACAGTCTCAGCGACCCTCTACAATCTCCCATAGGTCTGGGGTCCATTTGTGATTCGCATTCCACTTTTAGAGTATATGGCTTGTGTTGCCCCTAAATCTATATTCACCTATTGCATCCTATTGTGATTCTACATTGTTTGCACTACTTTTCTTACTGTTACTTACCTGTTTGGGTTTGTGTACATATAACTTGTGTATAGTACTTACCTTCCAAGTGAGGGTATTCTCTGAGATACTTTTGGCATATTGTCATACAAATTAAGTACCTTTATTTTTAGTAACTCTGAGTATTGTGTTTTCTTATGATATTGTGCTATATGATATAAGTGGTATAGTAGGAGCTTTGCATGTATCCTAGTTCAGCCTAAGTTGCTTTCCCATAGCTACCTTCTATCAGCCTAAGCTGCTAGAAACACCTCTATTCTTCTAATAAGGGATAACTGGACCTGGCACAGGGTGGAAGTACCACAAGGTACCCATTATAAGCCAGGCCAGTCTCTTACATTGGTGGTGCAGCGGTGGGATAAGTACTTGTAACTGCTTTACCACTTTGTCATTTGGTGCTTTTCATAAGAAAATCATATACCAAATAGTTCAGTCTATGTGCACTTAACCAAAACTGTTCACTTTTCTACTCTAAAACTTTTAACAAAGTTTCTGAAAAGTTCTGAAAACTTCTAAAAATGTTCCCAAAGTTTGAAAAAGTTTTTTCTCTGTGCTTTCTAAGTTCTAAAACTTTTTCTCTCACTATCCTTAAACCTTTTCTATCATGTCTGTAGTAGAGCCCACTCCCACAACTGTTAATGCAACATATGAGAGTTTGAACTATAAACGTTTGAGGGGTCCCTGCCTGGATAGAGGTTTGAGTATAGGTAAGAATCCTACGAAAGAGTTTCTCTTTAACATGCTCACTGAACCAGTCTGGCCCATCTCAGGAGAGGTTAGAAAAAGGGGAAGCTTCCCAGTCAGACTCAGAGGAGTTCCCTGGAGAAGCTGGGGAGGGTTCTTACAAGGTCCTGCCCCCTAGCAGGGCACCTAGTGACACTGGTAGTGTTAGAGGGTCCAACACCAGTAGGGCATCTTTCACTCTTAGAGGCCAGGTTACAAGGGTCCAGACAGTTAGGGATAGGTCTCCCTCTGAAACTTCCCACATTTCCTCTGCACCTAAACATTCCCAACCCACCCACCCTGAGGATAACTTAATGGAAAGGGAACTCAGAAAGCTGAGGGTAGAAGAGACCAGACTGAAGCTTAAACAGCAGCAGCTGGTCTTAGATAAGGAATCCCTAGACAGAGAGAGGGAAAGACAGAGGTTGGGGTTAGTTCCCCATGGTGGCAGCAGCAGTATTTCTGATAGCAATCCTGTTAGAGAGCAAGATTCCAGGAATCTATACAAGATAGTCCCCCCTTACAAGGAGGGGGATGACATTAATAAGTGGTTTGCTGCACTTGAGAGGGCTTGTATGGTTCAGTTGGTCCCTCAAAGGCAGTGGGCTGCTATCTTGTGGCTTCTTTCACTGGAAAGGGTAGGGATAGGCTCCTTACTGTTAGAGAAAGTGATGTCAATAATTACAAAGTTTTGAAAGATGCACTCTTGGATGGATTTGGCTGAACCATTGAACAATACAGGATTCAGTTCAGAGACACCAGAAAATAGTCTTCTCAAGACTGGACAGATTTTGTGGACTGTTCAGTGAAGGCCATGGCAGTAAAGTTTCTGACTATGAAAGCCTGTATAATCTTATTCTGAGGGAGCATATTCTTAACAATTGTGTGTCTGACTTGTTGCACCAATACCTAGTAGACTCTGATCTGACCTTTCCCCAAGAATTGGGAAAGAATGCAGACAAATGGGTCAGAACAAGGGTGAACAGAAAAGTTCATACAGGGGGTGACAAGGATGGCAAGAAGAAGGATGGTAAGTCTTCTGAGAAGGGTGGGGACAAAAGTAAACATTCTGAGTCTTCATCAGGCCCACAAAAATCCTCTGGGGTAGTGGGTCCAAATCCTCTTCTAACAATTAGAAAAAGCCTTGGTGTTATTTGTGTAAAGTCAAAGGCCATTGGGGAAGTGATTCCACTTGTCCAAAGTAAAACACCAAACCTCCCACCACCACTACTCCTGCTGCAAATTCTAGTGCCCCTATTAATAGCAGTGGTGGTGGAAAATCTACTACTAATAGCCAAGCCAAGGGTGTAGCTGGGCTCACTATTGGCAATGTATTTGGGGTTGGTCTTGTTAGGGAGACCAAATAGGCTGTTTTAGTCTCTGTTGGTGGCATTGATTTTTTTTTTTTTTAAAGGGGAAAAAAGGGCTGCAGAAGAAGGCTTGTGGTTTTTTCCCTGAAAATTGCATCAACAAAGGGTTTGCAGTGCTACAATTACCAGCTGCCCAGCTTTCAGGAACAGGCAGAACCCAATTTTTCAACACAATTTTGGCATTTTACTGGGACATACCCCATTTTTACGATTTTTTGTGCTTTCAGCCTCCTTCCAGTCAGTGACAGAAATGGGTGTGAAACCAATGCTGGATCCCAGAAACCTAAACATTTCAGAAAAGTAGACACAATTCTGAATTCAGCAATTGGTAATTTGTGTAGATCCTACAAGGTTTTCTTGCAGAAAATAACAACTGAAATAAAAAAATATTGAAACTGAGGTGAAAAAAACTGCAATTTTTCTCTATGTTTTACTCTGTAACTTTTTCCTACAATGTCAGAATTTTGAAAGCAATATACTGTTACGTCCGCTGGACTCGTCTGCTTGCGGGGATATATAGGGCTTGTAGGTTCATCAAGAACCCTAGGTACCCAGAGCCAATAAATGAGCTGCACCTTGCAGTGGGTTTTCATTCTATACCGCGTATACAGCAATTAATTTGCTGAAATATAGAGAGTCAAAAATAGGTATCAAGAAAACCTTTGTATTTCCAAAATGGGCACAAGATAAGGTGTTGAGGAGCAGTAATTATTTGCACATCTCTGAATTCTGGGGTGCTCATACTAGCATGTTAATTACAGGGCATTTCTCAAATAGACGCCTTTTTTTTATACACTGTCTTATATTTGTAAGGAAAAAATGTAGAGAAAGACAAGGGGCAATAACACTTGTTTTGCTAATCTATGTTCCCCCAAGTCTCCCGATAACAATGGTACCTCACTTGTGTGGGTAGGCCTAGTGCCCGTGACAGGAAATGCCCCAAAACACAACGTGGACACATCACATTTTCCCACAGAAAACAGAGGTGTTTTTTGCAAAGTGCCTACCTGTGGATTTTGGCCTCTAGCTCAGCCGGCACCTAGGGAAACCTACCAAACCTGTGCATTTTTGAAAACTAGAGACCTTGGAGAACCGAAGACGGGGTGACTTGTGGGGCTCTCACCAGGTTCTGTTACCCAGAATCCTTTACAAACCTCAAAATGTGGCTAAAAAAACACTTTTTCCTCACATTTCGGTGACAGAACGTTCTGCAATCTGAGAGGTGCCACAAATTTCCTTCTACTCAGCGTTCCCCCAAGTCTCCCGATAAAAATGGTACCTCACTTGTGTGGGTCGGCCTAGTGCCCGCAACAGGAAATGCCCCAAAACACAAAGTGGGCACATCACATTTTCTCAAAGAAAACAGAGGTGTTTTTTGCAAAGTGCCTACCTGTGGATTTTGGCCTCTAACTCAGCTGGCACATAGGGAAACCTACCTACCAAACCTGGGCATTTTTGAAAACTAGAGACCTAGAGGAATCCAAGACGGGGTGACTTGTGGTGCTCTCACCAGGATCTGTTACCCAGAAACCTTTGCAAACCTGAAAATTTGGCTAAAAAAACACTTTTTCCTCACATTTCGGTGACAGAGAATTCTGGAATCTGAGAGGAGCCACAAATTTCCTTCCACTCAGCGTTCCCCCAAGTCTCCCGATAAAAATGGTACCTCACTTGTGTGGGTAGGCATAGTGCCCGCGACAGGAAATGCTCCAAAACACAACGTGGACACATCACATTTTTCTACAGAAAACAGAGGTGTTTTTTGCAAAGTGCCTACCTGTGGAATTTGGCTTCTAGCTCAGCCGGCACCTAGGGAATCCTACCAAACCTGTGCATTTGTGAAAACTAGAGACCTAGGGGAATCCAAGACGGGGTGACTTGTAGGGATCTCACCAGGTTCTGTTACCCAGAATCCTTTGCAAACCTCAAAATTTGGCTAAAAAAACACTTTTTCCTCAATTTTCGGTGACAGAGAGTTCTGGAATCTGAGAGGAGCCACAAATTTCCTTCCACCCAGTGTTCCCCCAAGACTCCCGATAAAAACGATAACTCACTTGTGTGGGTGGGCCAGGTGCCTGCAACAGAATAAGGCCAAAAACTTGTAGAGATAGAGGGGATAGCACAACGAGTTGATAAGGACATATTCTTCTTTTATACATTTTTAGGCTGACTCTGCTTTGGGGACCCACACAAGTGAGGTGTCATTTTACTTGGGAGACTGAGGGGAATGCTGGGGAGTAGGAATCTTGTGCTGGAGCGGTGATCCTACTAAGAAAAGTCAGGAAAATATGCTTATTTAAGCACATTTTGAGGTTTGCAGAGGAGTCTGGTTACGAAAATTTTGGGGGATCCATGCAAGCTACACCTCCCTGGACTCCTTGGGGTGTCTAGTTAAAAAAAATGTCTGGGTTTGGTAGGTTTCCCTAGATGAAGGCCACACCCACGACCAAAAACTTAGGTGCCCCCTCCCCCCCAAACACAGGTAGTTTTGCAATATATCATTTTGATGTGTCCACGTACGTCCGTGATGTGCCGATCACTAAAATTGTGAAAAGAAACACACTTAGGGGGTCATTCTGACCCTGGCGGTAAAAGGCAGTTACCGCCGGTCAGAAGACCGCCATAACACCGCCGCGGCCGCGGTAACCCGCCAGGGTCATTCTGACTCACAACTGGCAAACCGCCAAAAACCCAACCTCCACTGAAGGCCGCCACATCAGCGGTCAGCGATAAACTGGAGATGACCAAACCTCCACCGTCACGCCAACAGAAATATGCCCATGCCATTACGACCCACGAATCCACGCGGCGGTCTTTCAACCGCGGTATCCCATTGGCGGTACACACCGCCGCGGTCAAAATACACACACATCTACAAAACACTGCCACATTGGACAATTACAAATACACACACCTGATACACATACAAACACCACTCCCACACAATCAATACGATATAAAACACACACCCACATCACCCACAAACCCCCACAAATCGAAATTCAGAGACAAGGCGCAATACACAGAGAGAGAGCACAGGGAACGCAAACCACAACACACACAGGAACCCAACATCATCCCCACACTACATCTACGCACAAAACACCACACACCACTACACTCATCACCACAAACACCACCCCACACCTCATCCACACCACCCCATGGCACCCCATGGCACCCCAAAGACACCCCAGGTTCTCGGACAAAGAACTCAGGGTCATGGTGGAGGAAATAATTAGGGTAGAGCCCCAGCTCTTCGGCACACAGGTGCAGCACACCACAATAGCCAGGAAGGCGGAGCTATGGCAAAGGATCGTCGACAGGGTCAACGCTGTGGGACAGCATCCCAGAAATCGGGAAGACATCCGAAAGCGCTGGAACGACCTACGGAGGAAGGTGCGGACGATGGTGTCAAGACACAACATCGTTGTGCAGAAGACTGGCGGCGGACCCCCACCCACTCCACCCGAATTCACAGCATGGGAGCAAGAGGTCTTGAACATCCTGCATCCTGAGGGCCTCGCTGGAGTAGGCGGAGGAATGGACTCTGGTAAGTCTGATCTCAACTACTTCACCCCCCCAACCACCAGCATGCCAACCCACACCCCCACCCTCACCCCCAACCCCCCAGCACATATCCTCCCTGCTATTGTCTCACCAGCACAACCCACCCAAACCAACTCCAACCCCTGAATGCCAACACAAACCATGGACACCCATCACCTAAGCATGACCACTGCACATACCCACCCCCCCCCAAACCACCCTCACAACTCCTCCCACAAGGGAATGCCAGCACTGGGGGACAAGGGCACCCACAAATCGCACGCCATGGCACACGCAGAAGCAATAACCATACTCTTTTACCCCTGCAGGGCCTGAACGCCAACACACCGGCCCGGAGGGTCCAGAAATGTCCATCCCGCCCCCAGAACAGGCCCCCAGTGATGACAGCAGCTCTGTCGACCTAGAACCTGATGACCAGCCCAGACCATCGGGGACCTCTAGACAGTTGGTTCCCCTCAGGCAGCCACAGGCCACAGCAGACCTACCCCCCTCTGGAAACCCCAGCACAGCACCCACCCAGCGGGCCCATGCCTCTGTCTCCAGGACAGGTCAAGCAGCGGTGTGTCTACCACTACAGGGCACCCAGGGCAACCCACCACCCCAACAACAACAGGGACCTGGGGGCAGTGGTAGTGGGCACACCGGCCAGGGGACAGAGGCCCAGGAACAAAGGGGAACTGGGAGGGCTGCTGTGCGACAGAGGGAGGACAGGCCTAGGGAACCCACTGTCCAAGAGGCCCTCACCACCATCATGGGAGCGTACCACCCCTCCCAAGAGACGATGGCGACGGTCCTGGCCAGGTTACAGGAGATCCAGGCCATGCAGGAGGGCCAGTACATGGGGTTCCGGGAAGAACTGCGCAGCATCAGTTCCGCAATGGGTACAATCGTGGTGGCACTCAACCAGATTGTCACCACATTGCGGGACCATGTGGCCCCCCCAAAGGGCCCCTGCCACTAGCATGGAGGAAGAACAGCCCACCACCTCCGCCGGCGCTAGTGGTCAGGAGGCCCGACACAACAGCAACGGGCCACCCGGACCCCACCCCCTGCAGAACAAGAACCACCCCGCAAGAAAGGCCTGAGATCTAGGAAGAAGACAGAGTAGGATGTCAAGCCCCCCGCCATGCACGGATCCCCCCGGATGTCATCCCACTGTCCCACTTGTTCACCCTGTCCAACCTTGAACTGCCCCTGCTCCACCTTCCACAGGCATATGGACAATGCACCTGTGCGAACAAGAGTCTGGACTCTGCCATGGACATGCCTCCACCATCACCCATCACCCTTTTTGAACTATACACCAATTGTTGCACTTCAATAAACACAATTATTGCACGAAAACCATCTGGAGTCTGCTATTTTTTTTTTTAAACCAAATGTATTCGATATAACCAATCAAAAATGTCCAATTACATTGTGATGACAACATACCAGTGTCACACAGCGGTAGTCCATGGGGAAATAAACCAGAGGGCACTCCGTGGGGACCAGATCACTGAAATAGGAAGGCAAATTCACAACTAAGTCACCATACATTGGGGTGAAAGGTCAGACAGTAGAGAGCCAGTACTGTTACAGATATAATAAAATGCAGGAGTAGATTCTTACCTGTGTGTTACTGGAAATACTGCAGTATCACTCTGTCCCTGTTGTCTGTGTCGTCCTCTTTGTCTTCCTCCTCTTCACTCTCTGCAGGCTCCACAGCGGCCACAACACCACCATCTGGACCATCCTCCTGCAGGAAAGGCACCTGGCGTCGCAAAGCCAGGTTGTGAAGCATGCAGCAGGCCACGATGATATGACACACCTTCTTTGGTGAGTACATTAGGGATCCACCTGTCATATGCAGGCACCTAAACCTGGCCTTCAGGAGGCCGAAGGTCCGCTCGATCACCCTCCTAGTACACCCATGGGCCTCATTGTACCGTTCCTCTGCCCTTGTCCTGGGATTCCTCACTGGGGTCAATAGCCAAGGCAGGTTGGGGTAACCAGAGTCACCAATTAGCCACACACGCTGTCTCTGTAGCTGTTCCATCACATAAGGGATGCTGCTATTTCGCATGACGTACGCGTCATGCACTGACCCTGGGAACTTGGCATTTAAATGGGAGATGTACTGGTCAGCCAAACAGACCACCTGGACATTCATCGAATGATAACTTTTTCGGTTCCTGTACACCTGCTCATTGTCTTTTGGGGGGACCAAAGCCACATGGGTACCATCAATGGCACCAATGATATTGGGAATGTGTCCAAGGGCATAGAAATCACCCTTGACTGTAGACAAGTCATCCACCTCAGGGAATATGATGTAGCTCCGCATGTATTTCATCAGGGCAGACAACACTCTGGACAATACCTTTGAAAACATAGGCTGAGACATCCCAGATTAAATGGCCACTGTAGTTTGAAATGATCCACTAGCCAAAAAATGGAGTACTGACAGCACCTGCACTAGAGGCGGAATCCCTGTGGGTTGGCGGATGGGTGACATCAGGTCTGGCTCCAGCTGGGCACACAGTTCCTGTATAGTGGCACTGTTGAGTCTGTAGGTGAGGATGACATGTCATTCTTCCATTGTCGACAGGTCTACCAGCGGTCTGTACACGGGAACATTCCTCTGTCTCCTCGCAAGTCCCAGCGGACGGTGCCTAGGAAGGACAACATGGAGCACAGAGTCAATCAACCCACAGGTAAGTTCCCACAGCCTGCACAGTACACGAATCTCTCTGGATTGAATGGCTTGTATGAGTGTCGATGTAAGGCCTAGCCATGTGTGACGCAGTAGGAATTAAGCCATGTGGGCCCTTGAAATGGCGGCTGCCTGACCTGTGAAGTGTGACAATGTGAAGTGAGGTCATTGCGCTGGCGTGGCACGCCGTGGCGGTATGCGGTCGGAGACCGCGGCGCAAAGCAGCATTGGTTAACATTGAACCCTATGGGTTTCAGGAGCCAATGACGATGTGCGCCGGCGGTCGCGGTACGCACCGCCGTGGTACGCACCACCGCGGGCGTGTCCGCCATTTTCTCTCTGCTTAATCACACGAGACCTGAGCATCCACAGGAGAGGACCTATACTGCAAGTGCTGCTGTGACCTCGGTCTGGAAGTGACAATGGCTGCTGCGACTGGGGAAAGGGCCCCCGCCTTCAGTTCCGAAGAGTTGGAGAAGCTCGTGGACGTGGTCCTCCCCCAGTATGCGCTACTCTACAGTCCTCCAGACCAACAAGTGAGTACACGGGGGCCAATGCATAGTGGGCAATGCCTGTGATGAGTGGGGTGTTTGTACGATGGAGGGGAGCGAATTACGAATGCATGGCACAACAGATGAGAGCATGTGCCACATGGCAAGTTTGGGGAGGGGGGGGCCACTCACATCGAGCATGCAGAAAAGTGATGATGTTTCTTTTTCCCCCCTGTACATGTCACATAGGTCAGCGCCCATCAGAAGATCGATATTTGGCGTGCCATCACCAAGGACGTCCGGGCCCTGGTGGTCCACAACAGACGGGGCACCCACTGCCGCAAGAGGTGGGAGGACATCCGCCGCGGGAGCAGGAAGACCGCCGAGGCTCTATTGGGGATGGCCTCCCAACCTAGGAGGGGTGCCAGTCGTACCTTGACCCCCCTGATGTCCCGGATCCTGGCGTGGCCTACCCCGATTTAGATGGGCGCTTGAGGACATCACAGCAGACACAAGGGGGTGAGTACCAGCACATTCAGCTATATTTGTGCGCAGTGGAGGTGCCTGGGTGGGGGAGGAGGGCTGTGGGTATCCCTAGGCCAGGGCGATTTCTGTAGGCTAGGCCCCTCCGTGAGGTATGGTCCTGTGCCCCCGCCCCCCATCTCTGTAGGGTGCCTAGTAACGCTATTCATGGACCTGTGTATTCTGTGTGGGCAGTTGTCGCCCATAGGCTTGTAGGGCATGTCCCAGTGAATGAGTAGTGTACCCCAAGTGCGCAGCGTAGTGCAGGGGGCTTCTGTGTCTGTCCTCTCCGCCAACGGTGTCCCCAATGCATGCACTCAACTTGTCTTTATTTCTCCACCCCCCCCAATTTTCTTTGTTTTTCTGTGAATGTGTGCATTAGCATCATCAGGCGGAGGAGAAGTGGCATCGGCGCAAGAGGGAGCTGCATCTCACATGGCCCCGGAGGGCCATGCAACGGACTCCGACATGACCAATGAGACGGAGGGCGAGGGGGGCTCCACCACAGGGACCCGTGCAGACATCAGTGACACCGACACATCCTCGGATGGGAGCTCCCTTGCGGTGGCGGCAACATCCGTGCCCACCGAAACTACAGGTACAGCCGCCACCCAGCGCACCAGCTCCGCCCTCCCAGCAGCCCCTCGGCCTTCGGCCCGTGCCCGCACGGCCAGGAAGGCGGCCATCTCCTTCGCCCCAGGCACCTCAGGCCCTGCCCCAGTCACCCCTGCTGCCCTCAGTGAGGAGGTCATTTACCTCCTGAGGACCATCATTGTTGGGCAGTCTACCCTTTTGAATGCCATCCAGGGTGTGGAGAGGGAGGTGCATCAAAGCAATGCATACCTGGAGGGCCTTCATTCGGGTCAGGCTGCCCAGCAGCGATCGTTCAACGCTCCGGCCTCAGCACTGACGGCAGCGATTGTCCCTGTCTCCAGCCTCCCTCTTCTAACTCCCTCAACCCAGTCCCACTCCCCTGTTCCTCTGCCTATCCCATCCACACCTACAGACCAGCCTGCACACACCTCAACACCCAAGGGAAGCTCATCCAGACATAAGCACCACAGAACACACAAGCATTCACACAAGCAACATACAGATGCAGACATGCCAACAGCCACTACCTACTCTGTGTCCCCCACCTCCTCGTCTCCCTCCTCCCTCCCTGTGACGTCTACACTCACACCTGCATGCACACCACCATCAGCCAGTACACCCATCACCAGCACACCCTCCAGACCAGTCCGCACACGTGCAGTCACCACCCCCACTGACATGTACACGTCCCCTGTGTCCTCTCCCAGTGTGTCTGTCACCCCCACTTCCAAACCACACAAACGCAGGCAGGCAGCCAACCAACAGCCATCCACCTCACGTGAGCCTCCAGCCCAAGCACCTGCACCCAAAGACACCAGACTTGACTCTCCTACAACCACATCCTCTTCCTCCACTCCCATACCCACTCCAGCTACCCTTCCCATTGCTCCTAAAAAACTATTCCTCTCTAAAGTGAACCTCTTTTCCTCACCTGACCCACCCCCTCCATCTCGTAAGAGTTCCAAAAACACCTCAGCCACCACCAGCCCAGCAACTCCCAAGAACGTCGTGCCTGGTTTTTGGAGTCCGCCATTTCCTTGGGCAGGGACATCGGCCAGCAGCAAAGGCACAGCCAGCCCCCCCCCCTGGGAAGAGGAGCAAAAAACTGAAGGGCAGGCGCGAGAGGCCTGATACGCCTGCCCCCAAGGAGGGTAGCCTTGCACCGTCACCTGCCACATCGGGTAAGGGAGCCAAGGGCCATGGAGAGTCTGCCAAGGAGGGCAAGGGCAGCAAAGCGCCGAAGGCAGGGAGCAGCCGACTTGGCCATGAGGGCCCCACCAGCCCCATTCCGGGGGTATCGGAGGAGACCCAGGGCCCCAGGACTCCATCACAGGAGGGCCCCGCAACGGAAAGGTCCGATGCTGACTGAGCGGGAAGTATTGGCCAGGTGTGGTTCACTCGAAACACAAGACAGGCACCGCTGAACAGGCCCCGCCGTGAGAAGCACCGCTGGACAGGGCCCGCCGTGAGAATCACCGCTGGACAGGACCCCGCCAAGACAGGCACCGCTGAACAGGGCCCGCCGTTAGAAGCACCGCTGAACAGGGCCCGCCGTGAGAAGCACCGCTGAACAGGGCCCCGCCAAGACAGGCACCACTGAACAGGGCCCGCCGTGAGAAGCACCGCTGAACAGGGCCCCGCCGTGAGAAGCACCGCTGGACAGGGCCCCGCCGTGAGAAGCACCGCTGGACAGGGCCCCGCCAAGACAGGCACCGCTGAACAGGGCCCTCCTGTCAAGCACCGCTCCGCTGGGCCCTCATCTCAAGCACTGCTCCGCTGGGCCCTCCTGTCAAGCACCGCTCGGCTGGGCCCTCCTGTCAAGCACCGCTCTGCTGGGCCCTCCTGTCAAGCACCGCTCCGCTGGGCCCTCCTGTCAAGCACGGCTCCGCTGGGCCCTCATCTCAAGCACCGCTCCGCTGGGCCCTCCTGTCAAGCACTGCTCGGCTGGGCCCTCCTGTCAAGCACCGCTCAGCTGGGCCCTCCTGTCAAGCACCGCTCCGCTGGGCCCTCATTTCAAGCACCGCTCCGCTGGGCCCTCCTGTCAAGCACCGCTCCGCTGGGCCCTCATCTCAAGCACCGCTGGCCCATTGGCAGGCCCGGTTCTGTGTCGGGCAGGGCTTCACGAGGCACTCTGCCCGCCATGCCTCCTCCATGACCAGTGGACTCTGTAATCTACCTGATGGACTGTGGCTTTGCACTCCCCAGGATGGCACAGTGGGTAATCCACCCACTGTAGAGACTTGAGAGACTGTGGCTTTGCACTCCCCAGGATGGCACAGTGGGCATGGAGGCCCTTCGTGGATCTGGCGTCGTGGACTCATGTGGCTAAGGTGCCCCCCCTTCCCTTCCCCCTGAGGTGCCAGTATTTTATTATTGTGATGCCCCAGCAGTGTTCTCTCCAATGGACTCGATCTCGTGTGTGGGCTTTGCCCATGTGTTGCTGCACATTGGCCCACGGACATTTGAACTTTGCAAAACTGTGCCAGACTTTTGCTACTTGTATATATATAGTTCTAGATGTGTAATAATTCTGTATATATTGCTAAGTTTGCTATACTTCATTATTGCTATAATATAGTTCTATTTTTACAATCATTGCCTTTTGTCTTTGCATTTTTGTTTTGGGGGTGTCACTCTGACTTTTTAATCTGCATTGGTGTGTAGGTATTTCGGTGGGGGTGAGGGTAGGGGTGGGTGTGTGGTGTATGTGTGTGCCCGTAACCTTTCCTCCTCCCCCTCCCCTGTGTCGTAGGTGCAGTACTCACCGTTGTCGTCTGCGGCGACCTTCGTGATCCTGGAAGAAGAGCAGGAAGGCAATGGCTGGGAGGATGTGGAGTTCCGGTTCCATGCTGTTCCGATTCCGCGTGGAGCTTGTCGAGGTGAGCGTTTTCCATTGGAAATGTCTGTTTCTGCCGTGTTTTTATCGGCGGGGCTCCCGCCCCAGAAAAGGTGCCGGATTGGTGAGTCGTGATAGGGTGGGCGGTACATTGTCTGCCGCCTGGCTGTTGGCGGTGACCGCTGCGCTGTTTGTTTGTGCCGCCGTGGCGGTCGGAGTGTTAAAGCGGCGGCCTGTATTGGCGGTTCCCGCCAGGGTCAGAATTCCATTTTTTGGACCGCCAGTCTGTTGGCGGGTTGGCCGCCGCTTTAACACTGACCGCCAGGGTCAGAATGACCCCCTTAGTTTGTGTGAAAAAGACCCCTCACCCACCAACTAAATTGGTGGCATGCTTCCTCATCGGGGTCCCACCTGAGACACCTAGTGTATCACAAGTGTGCTGTGAGGCCTGATTACAGCGGAGCAGGTTTTGTCATTTGTACCACACATACTGGTTGGATTTGGCACGAGGGTGAGTGATGGTTCAGTAGATCAAATTGTATTAACAAGAGAATTCACAAAAGTGAAATGCACTGTTAATAACTGAAAGGCCAAAAAGCTGAACCAATGACTCACAGCTCGTGAGCTGTAAAGCCGAGTCAAGGCACCAACCGTTTTACAGTCCATTCACACACCTTTTATACATGACATGCACAAGACCATTCACGCCGCCAGCCACGGGCCCAGCACATTACAACACTCGCATCGACAGACAGTGCCACTCAGGGACCCATCACTTACATACGCCCACATACCTGATACAGCGGTCACACTAGCTGATGGGAGTGTGTGGACTGACGTTTGGCTGGCACCGCCAGGCAAGTGCCACCCCAAGCACACCGCCAGCCAAGTGCCATCCCACACACACCGCCAACCAAGCGCCACCCCAAGCACACTGCCAGCCAAGCGCCACCCACGCACAATGCCAGCCAAGCGCCAACCCAAGCACACCGCCAGCCAAGCGCGACCCCAAGCACACTGCCAGCCAAGCGCCACCCCACGCACACCACCAGCCAAGCGCCACCCCATGCACACCGCCAGCCAAGTGCCACCCCAAGCACACCGCCAGCCAAGCGCCACCCCAAGCACACTGCCAGCAAAGCGCCACCCCACGCACACCGCCAGCCAAGCGCCACCCCACAAACACCGCCAGCCAAGCGCCACCCCAAGCACACCGCCAGCCAAGCGCCAGCCCACGCACACCGCCAGCCAAGCTCCACCCCAAGCACACCGCCAGCCAAGCGCCACCCCACCCACACTGCCATCACTTTTTTCCATTTATAAACAACAAAGAAACCACTAACTAATTATAAAATAAGTACAAAACTACAAACACAAAAGCTCTAACTTAATACATGACTGTAATGCCAACCGTGAAACTGAACATACGAAAATATAAAATACGCAGTTTACGCTCACGGTATTTCCTCAAAATGTTTCTTTGTGTGGTAATTTCTGAAACAGCCGGGCACACACAGCCCAGGCTTTGAAGGGCAATCAGGGCAGTACATCCGGCTCTCCCTCCGGATACCTCTTCGGTAAATGTTGGGGGATCCATGCAAGCCACACCTCCCTGGACTCCTTGGGGTGTCTAGTTTAAAAAAATGTCTGGGTTTGGTAGGTTTCCCTAGATGAAGGCCACACCCACGACCAAAAACTTAGGTGCCCCCTCCACCCCAAACACAGGTAGTTTTGCAATATATCATTTTGATGTGTCCACGTACGTCCATGATGTGCCAAACACTAAAATTGTGAAAAGAAACACACTTAGTTTATGTGAAAAAGACCCCTCACCCACCAACCAAGTTGGTTGCATGCTTCATCATCGGGGTCCCACCTGAGACACCTAGTGTTTCACAAGTGTGCTGCGAGGCCTGATTACAGCGGAGCAGGTTTTGTCATTTGTACCACACATACTGGTTGGATTTGGCACGAGGGTGAGTGATGGTTCAGTAGATCAAATTGTATTAACAAGAGAATTCACAAAAGTGAAATGCACTGTTAATAACTGAAAGGCCAAAAAACTGAACCAATTACTCACAGCTCGTGAGCTGTAAAGCCGCGTCAAGGCACCAACCGTTTTACAGTCCATTCACACACCTTTCATACATGACATGCACAAGACCATTCACGCCGCCAGCCACGGGCCCAGCACATTACAACACTCGCATCGACAGACAGTGCCACTAAGGGACCCATCACTTACATACGCCCACATACCTGATACAACAGTCACACTAGCTGATGGGAGTGTGTGGACTGACGTTTGGCTGGCACCGCCAGGCAAGTGCCACCCCACGCACACCGCCAGCCAAGTGCCATCCCATACACACCGCCAACCAAGTGCCGCCCCAAGCACACTGCCAGCCAAGCACCACCCCATGCACAACGCCAGCCAAGCACCACTTCAAGCACACCGCCAGCCAAGCGCCACCCCAAGCACACTGCCAGCCAAGCGCCACCCCACGCACACCACCAGCCAAGTGCCACCCCAAGCACACCGCCAGCCAAGCGCCACCCCAAGCACACCGCAAGCCAAGCGCCACCCCACGCACACTGCCAGCCAAGCGCCACCCCAAGCACTCCACCAGCCAAGCGCCACCCCACGCACACCGCCAGCCAAGCGCCACCCCAAGCACACCGCCAGCCAAGTGCCACCCCACGCACACCGCCAGCCAAGCGCCACCCCAAGCACACCGCCAGCCAAGCGCCACCCCAAGCACACCGCCAGCCCAGCACCACCCCACGCACACCGCCAGTCAAGCACCACCCCACGCACACCGCCACCCAACCGCCACCCCAAGCACACCGCCAGCCAAGCGCCACCCCACCCACACCGCCATCACTTTTTCCATTTATAAACAACAAAGAAACCACTAACTAATTATAAAATAAGTACAAAACTACAAACACAAAAGCTCTAACTAAATACATGACCGTAATGCCAACCGTGAAACTGAACATACGAAAATATAAAATAGGCAGTTTACGCTCACAGTATTTCCTCAAAATGTTTCTTTGTGTGGTAATTTCTGAAACAGCCGGGCACACACAGCCCAGGCTTTGAAGGGCAATCGGGGCAGTACATCTGTCTCTCCCTCCAGATACCTCTTTGGGCACATATTCTACATTTCTTAGTGGGTAAGTCTTTTTTGGGAGTGGGAGGAATGTGATCTGGAAAGTGGCGATCTTTCAATCTAGCCACATCCTCCACCACTGCTACTCTAGGAACTCTTGCCTGTTCCACCATAATAAGGTTCTCTATCACAGACTCCTGAAATTTAACAAATGTCATCCTTGACTCAGGTGAACAATCCTTGAACACAATAAAGGCATTAAAAGTTGCCAAATTAAATAAATGTAGGGCCAACTTTTTATACCACACGTAAGACTTACACAGAGCAGTGTAAGGTTCCAACCTCTGATCTACTTTATCAACATCACCCATGTGCCTATTGTAGTCCAAAATGCATGCAGGTTTGCGCAATTCGGCAACCTGACCCCAAACAGTCACAGGGGAAGTACTCTCATCATGGATGGTAGATAGCATGTACATATCCCTCCTGTCTGAAAATTTCAGAACTAGCAGCTCATTATTCCGCAAGGCACTGCACTGTCCCCTCTCAAGTTTTTTACAGACAAGCTCCATTGGATAGCCTTTCCGGTTAGAACGGATTGTGCCACAAGCAACAGTGTCCACTCTAAACAACTCCTTGAACAACTGCACTCCAGTGTAGAAATTATCTACGTACAAATGGTGACCTTTGTTAAACAGTCGTCTACCAAGTTCCCACACAATTTTTTCACTAACTCCAAAAGTGGCCGGACAACCAGGAGGGTCAATACTGGAATCCCTACCAGTGTAGACCTGGAAATTATACACGTATCCTGTACTGCTTTCTGACAGCATATACAATTTAATCCCATACCGTGCCCTCTTACTAGGAATGTACTGCTTAAAAACTAAACTCCTCTTGAAAAGGACCAAAGACCCGTCCACACTTATCTCTTTGCCTGCTACATAGACCTTTGAAAACCGATCTACAAAATGATCAAGGACAGGCCTAATCTTAAAAAGACTGTCACAATCAGGGTGTTCTTGGGGTACAGCTAAAGCATTGTCTACAAAATGCAGCATACGAAGAAGAAGGAAATAGCGATTACGAGTCATAGTTGCAGGAAATATAGCCGTTGCCATCAAGGGACTAGTAGACAAATAAGAAGCCAGTGACGGCTTCCTTATCAACCCCATCAAAAAAGTCAAACCTAAAAACTTTTTCATCTCTTCCAGATATGTGGGAACCCACTGAGTAGCTCTAGACTGAGGCCCAAGTCTGGCAGCGTCGTCTCTCAAATATTGCTCCACATACACATTAGTCTGCTCCACAATCTCTTCCAAAAATGCATTGTCTCACTTCCGCCTCTGCCACAGATGCAGAGTCAGTCTCGTAATCATGGTCTGAAGACGACTCAAAAAGAATGCCAACAATCTGCTGAGCGGTGACTCTGCGGCTAGCCATGATCTTCACTAACAACAAATGGATTGCCAACAACCACCAGCACTAAAATAAGTAATAAACAAAGTGTAGCTTTATCACAAAGCGTTATGTACTAAAAAACTATACCACTCACTTGCCTGAAAAAGCTACTCACCAGCAACTACTCTGCACAGACACAGCAATCACCAATGATATCCCACTAAAAAGAAAAAAGCAAAAAGCAAATTAGACATATGAAAACACAAATATCATTGTGCTCAAATCTAAGAACAATTTCACACACAATACTACATTTAGTACACCACCTACAAACATGTCTTTCATGCATATCAACAATACTCCTTTTGAGTAAATTGCTTTCACTTGTCTAAAACATGCAACTATGCAAACCGCAGGACAACTACTGGAAAAACCACAAGGATCCACAGCAAAGGAAGCAAAAGCTTTGAACTAGAACAAAAAGAAGAAATAACCTGTTATAATCACAAATACAAATACTTCGCCAGTTGACAAACACCCCGCCACCAAGAACTTAGAAATTGTCCCTGGTGCCTAAGTAGCTTCAGCCCCCCTTGGGGGCAGGTGAGCCTAAAAAAATAGCCTGATCTGCCCCCAAGGGGAGCAGAAATGGTCATCAGTAATGTGCCCCCCTTTGAGGAGCGACGCTTGCCAGAGGGGCTGCCCCCCCACCGACACAAAACACACACACACAAGATACCTGGTGCCTAATTGGATTCTGCCCCCCTTGGGGGCAGATGGGCCTAACTAAAAAAATAGGAGAATCTGCCCCCAAGGGGGGCAGAAATGGCCAACAGCTCTGTGCCCCCTTCGGGGGGCGACCCTTGTCAAAGGGGGCACCCCCAGCACACAAAAAACAAAGGGAACCAAAAAAACCAAATCTCTGACATCTTGGTGCCTTAGATGGGCCTAAAAAAAAAAAAGGCAGATCTGCCTCCAAGGTGGGCAGAAATGTCCATCAGTAACGTGCCCCCTTTGGGGGCGACCCTTGCCAAAAGTGCCGCCCCCCACACACAGGATCCCTGGTGCCTAAGTGGATTCTGCCCCCCTTGGGGGCAGATGGGCATACATTTTTTTGGCCGATCTGCCCCCAAGGGGGGCAGAAATGGCCAACAGTTCTGTGTCCCATTTAGGGGGCGACCCTTGCCAAAGGGGGCAAAGGGGGGCACCTCCAGCACACAACAAAAAAAGGGGAACAAAAAAAAAATCCCTGGCGTATTGGTGGTTTCTGCCCTCCTTGGGCCTAAAAAAATGGCCAAAACTAACTTTCCCCCCTTTGGCAAAGGTGCCCCCTCATAGTTCAGGGCAATTTCCCAGGAGTTTGTGAGTGCGGGGACACCATTACATGTGTGCACTACATAGAGGTCAATACCTATATGTAGCTTCACAAAGGTAACTATGAATATGGCCATGTAACATGTCTAAGATCATGGAATTGTCCCCATGTCAAATATGGTATTGGGGTGCCAATCCCATGTATCCCCGGGGCTCCACTATGAACCCTGGGTCCTGCCAAACCAGCTCTCTGGGGTTTTCTCTGAAGCTACCGCTGCTTCCACACCACAGATGGGGTTCTGCCCTCCTGGGGTCTGGGCAGCCCAGTCCCACAAAGGCAGAACAAAGGATTTCCTCTGAGAGAGGGTGTTACACAATCTCCGTTTGGAAATAGGTGTTAAGGGCTGGGGAGGATTAGCCTCTTCCAGCCTCTGGAAATTCTTTGAACGGCACAGATGGTGCCCCCCTTGCATAAGACAGTCTACACCGGTTGAGGGTACTCCCAGTCCCTGTGCTGGTGTGAAACTGGACAAAGGAAAGGGACTGACCACTCCCCTGTCCATCACCCCCCCAGGGGTGGTGCCCAGAGCTCCACCAGTGTGTCACAGACCTTTGTCATCTTCAATCCAGAGGTGTGAGGGCACAATGGAGACCTTTGAGTGGCCAGTGCCAGCAGATGATGTCATAGACCCCTCCTGATAGATGCTTACCTCACTAGGTGGCCAATCCTCCTCTGATGGCTATTTAGGGTCTCTCCTGTGGGCTTTTCCTCAGATGACGACTTGCAAGAATTCACCAGAGTTCCTCTGCACCTCTGTCTCCGACTTCTGCCAAGAATCGACCGCTGACTGGTCCAGGACACCCGCAAAACTGCAACAAAGTAGCAAGAAGACTACCAGCGACATTGTAGCGCCTTATCCTGCCGGCTTTCTCGACTGTTTCCTGGTGGTGCATGCTCTGAGGGCTGTCTGCCTTCACCCGGCACTGGAAGCCAAGAAGAAATCTCCCGTGGGTTGACGGAATCTTCCCCCTGCTCCAGCAGGCACCAAACTTCAGCGTCACTGGTATTCAGGGACCCCTCTCATCCTGACGAGCGTGGCCCCTGGAACACAGGTGATGGACCTGCCCATTGGTCCAACTGTTCGAATTTGGAGGAGGTAAGTCCTTGCCTCCCCTCTCCAGACAGTAATTCTATGCACCACGTGAACTGCAGCTGCTAGGGCTTCTGGGCACTTTTGCAAGGAATCCTTTGTGCACAGCCTAGCCCAGGTCCCCAGCACTCTGTCCTGCATTGCTCAACTTGGTGAGTTGAACACTGGCTTCGTGGGGCCCTCTTTTGTAGTGTTGAGATGACTGCTGTGCTCAGTCTTCTTGAACCCATGTTCTGCAGGTGCTGCCTTCTTTTGCGTGGGCTCTCTCTGTTGCTGAACACCCCTTCTGTTTCCTCTCCCAAGTGGCGACATCCTGGTCCTTCCTGGGTTTGGGTAGCACCCTTTTCCTTCAACTGCGACCTTTGCAGCTTGCAAAGCTTGTTTGAGGTCTTTCTCCAAGGAAACAACGCTGCATCTTCCAGCACTCCATGGAACATCTTCTACACAAAGAAGAAGTTCCTAGCCCCTTTCGTTGTTGCAGAATCTTCAGCTTCTTCCATCCAGAGGCAGCCATTTTGCACCTTCATCCGGGGTTTAGTGGGCTCCTGCCCCCCCCTGGACACTTTCACGACTTTTGGACTTGGTCCCCTTCCTTTACCGGTCCTCAAGTCCAGGTATCCGTCTTCAGTGCTTTGCAGTCTGTTGTGGTCTTTGCAGAATCCTCTATCACGAGCTTAGTGTGTTTCTGGGGAAGTAGTATCACTTTATTCCAACTTTTCATGGTCTTAGGTTGGGGTATCTTGGACACCCTTAGTGTTTTCTTACACTCCCAGCGACCCTCTACACACTACACTAGCCTAGGGGCCCATTTGTGGTTCACATTCCACTTTCTTAGTATATGGTTTGTGTTGCCCCTAGGCCAATTGCATCCTATTGTGTTCTATAGTGTTTGCACTCCTTTCTAACTGTTTTACTTACCTGATTTTGATTTGTCTGTATATTTTGTGTATTTTACTTACCCCCTAAAGAAGAATATCCTCTGAGATATTTTTGGCACATTATCACTAATATAAAGTACCTTTATTTTTAGTAGCTCTGGGTATTGTGTTTCTTATGATATAATACCTATATGATATAAGTGGTATAGTAGGAGCTTTGCATCTCCTAGTTCAGCCTAAGCTGCTTTGTTATAGCTACCTCTACCAGCCTAAGCTGCTAGAACACTACTAATCTACTATTAAGGGATAACTGGACCTGGCACAAGGTGTAAGTACCATCAGGTACCCACTATAAGCCAGATAAGCCTCCTACAACCTTTCAAAAGCAAATTCCTCAAACCTGAAACACAGGCATGAATGACACAATTTAAATCCAAGAGTTATGCTATTAGAGAAAAAAAAGTCACGTAAATGCTCTTTAAAAATTGCACTCTCACTTTTTGTAGTACTTGAGCTCAAGCAGATTTCCTGAAACACATTTAGGCAAGTAACTACAATAATAATGTAGAATGTTCGAAAATGCATTTGTCTCTTCAAGATAAGCACTCTGCCAAAATACAAGGTCTGAAATACACCAGCTGTTCTAGGAAAGCGCAGCGCTGAAAGAACAAACTCCCTGGAGAATACTAATCACTTAGCTGCAGTCTTTTCCGGAGTGCTGGAGGAATGCCTTGTGTCAGCTGGTGCAGGAACGAAGAAAAGAATTGCCTCAAAAGTCCTGAATACGAGGATGCCAGCAGTGGCTGGACTGCCAAATCAGATGCTGAGATCAGGAAGCAAAACAAAGCCAAGCTGGGAGGCATACTTCACTCTGCTCTTTATAGCCAATCAGGAAAGCAGTGGAGTTTCCACATGTGGATGAGTCACCACACCCAATTAGAAGCACATGTCTACACCACACCCAATTAGAAGCACATGTCTACACCTACCCACATTAGAAAACAAGCATTGGTAAAACAAGCATTGAAAAAAACAATTGTGTAACACAGCACATTATGTTTATTTAGAAACATGAAAGTTTAACCAAGAACAGAGATATGATTTAACCCTAATCCCTGGGGATGCTGACAGATAATGCAGGAGGCACCTTGGGTATTCCTGACAGTTCTTGTACTTATCCATATTAAAAGGACAAGCAACCAAGGTGACAAGGCCAATGCCACCATCAGAGATTAAAATAGCCTCAGTGGTCTCCCTAACTAGACCAATCCCTACTACATTACCAAAAGTGAGCCCAGCTTCAGCCTTTGTTTGAGTCTTTGTAGAGTTTTTCGCACCACCATTGCTATTACTAGGGGCACTAGTGGAGCCAGTGCGGGTTGTGGTGGTGGGAGGCTTGGTCTTTCTCTTGGAACAAGTGGGATCACTTGCCCAATGGCCTTTATGCTTACATAAATAACACCAAGGCTTTTTCTGATGGCTAGAAAAGGATTTGGGCCCACCACCCGCAGAGGATTTTTGTGGGCCTGATGAAGACTCTGACTTTTTATCTTTGTTCCCGCCCTTCTCATGTGACTCACCATCCTTCTTCTTGCTTTCCTTGTCACCCCATGTATGAGCTTTTCTGCTCACCCTTGTTCTGACCCATTTGTCTGCCTCCTTTCCCAATTCTTGGGGAGAGATCTGATCTCAGTCCACAAGATACTGGTATAACATATCAGACACACAATTGTTAAAAATATGCTCTCTCAAGATCAGATTATATAAGCTTTCATAATCAGACACCTTTCTGCCATGCAACCAACCTTCTAAGTCCTTTACTGAACAGTCCACAAAGTCTATCCAATCTTGTAAAGACTCTTTTGTGGTTTCTCTGAACTTAATCCTATATTGTTCAGTGGTTAAGCCACATACATTCAAGAGTGCAGTGTTCAGAACATTGTAATTGTCTGAGTTATCTTCTCTAACACTAAGGAGCCTATCTCTCCCCTTGTCAGAGAAGGACAACCACAGAATAGCAGCCCGCTGTACCTGAGGGACCCTCTGAACTTTACAGGCCCTCTCAAGCCCAGGAAACCACTTGTAAATGTCACCCACCTCCTTGTAAGGGGGTACAATTTTGTGCAGGTTTCTAGAGTCAAATATGTGCTCTTTAACATTTAAACTTCTAAAACTGCTGCTACTGCTGCTGCCACCATGGGGAAATAACCTCAACCCCGTCTTTCCCTTTCCACAGCTAGGGATTACCTATCTAAGGCCAACTGTTGCTGCTGCAGCCTCAGTCTGGCCTCCTCCAACTTCAGCTTACTGAGTTCCCTATCTAGGGACTGGCCCTCAGGGTTGGATGTGTGGGGCACTTCTGACACAGAAGTGACATGGGAATGCACAGAGGCTGACGTTTCCCTAACTTGTGTTAGTCTAGATCTAGCCTCTAGGTGTGAAGGGTGCCCTACCTGTGTGTGACCCCTTCCCACTACCAGCTACACTAAGAGGTTTGTTAAGGGAAGGATCTGTGGACAGACCCTCCCCTGGATCTTCAGGACCATCCCCTGAATCTACATGGTCAAAATGTCGTTCTGCCTCCCCTTCTGATTGTACATGAACATTAGGATGCTCCTGGTCATCTAGTAAGAGGAGATCCAAGATGAAATCCTTGTTAGGGTTCTTCCCAATCCCTAAACTTATTTCTAAACAGAGACCCCTCAGACTTTTGAAATTAAGATTTTCATAAGTGGTCTTTACAACCCTGGGGGTAGCCTCTATAGATGACATAGTGATATAAAAACTTAGAGAAAAGAGTAAAAGTTTAGCAAACTATTTCACCTAACTTTTTAAAGGAAAAGAAAATGTTTCAGAACTTTGTGAAATTTTTAAAAAGTTTGGAAAAGCTTTTTGGAAGTGAGAAAATTACTGCTAGGTATAATTGTATTTAGCTCTAAGTATTAGAGTACACTTTTCTTGTTAAAATCACTGGTAACAGAGTGGTAAAGCAATCGCAAGTACTTATCCCACTGCTGCACCACCAATGTAGGAGACTGGCCTGGTTTGTAGTGGGTACCTAAGGTACTTACACCTTATACCAGGTCCAGTTATCCCTTATTAGTGAAATTTAGGCAGTGTCTAGCAGCTTAGGCTACCTAGGGGTAGCTGTAGCAGAGTAGCCAAGGCTGAACTAGGAGACATGCAAAGCTCCTGCAATACCACTGTAGTCACATAGCACTTATACATAATAAAAGACAATACTCAGTGTTACCAAAAATAAAGGTACTTTATTTTAGTGACACAAGGCCAAAAATATCTGAGAGGCAATACTCCTTCTGGAGGTAAGTATTATACACAATATACACACTAGTAACCAAAATCAGGTAAGTAAAGAGTAATAGAATAGTGCAAACAGTAGAAAATACAATAGATTGCAATAGGCCTAGGGGCAACACAAACAATATACTAAAATAGCAGAATGTGGATGTTGAATTCCCCCATGACCAAGTGTAGTGTGTAGAGGGGCTCTGGGAGTGAAAGAGAACACCAAAGGAAAGTAGAGTACCCCACCCCAGAGCCCAGGAAAGCAGGAATAAAGTACAGCAAGTTTCCTCAGAACCCACTACAAATTGTGATGAAGAATTATGCAAGAACCAAGCAAGATTGCAAGCAACCAACGATGAATTCCTGGACCTGAAGACCTGTGGAGAGAGGAGACTAAGGCGGTCATTACAACATTGGCGGTAGAAGCTGCTTACCACCGTGCAGAAGACTGCCAACACACCTCCGAGGCCACGGAAATCCGCCACAGCTATTATGACCCACAACTCGGAATCCGCCAAAAGTCAGACACCCACACAAGTCCGCCACACCAAAGGTCAGTGATAAACTGGCGAAAACAAAACCGACACCGTCATGCCAACAGAAATACTCCCACACTATCACGACACACGAATCCATGCGGCGGTCTTTCATCCGCGGTATTCCATTGGCGGTACACACCGCTTCGCTCAAAATACACACACTCTTAAAAAACACTGCCACATTGGACAATTCCAAATACACACACCTGATACACATACACACACCACTCCCACACACCCATTACAATATAAAACACACATCCACATCACCCACAAACCCCCATGACAAAAAATTCAGAAAGAAGGCCAGAGAGAGACACCACCAGCAAGAACAACAGCATCCACAGGCACACAACACCATCACCCACACAACTTCCACGCACCTCACACAACACACCACTACATATCACCACACCTATCACCACACACTCCACCCCACACATCACCTACACCACCCCATGGCACGGCAAAGACACCCCAGGTTCTCGGAGGAGGAGCTCAGGGTCATGGTGGAGCAAATCGTCCGGGTAGAGCCACAGCTATTCGGATCACAGGTGCAGCACACCTCCATAGCTAGGAAGATGGAGCTATGGCGAAGAATAGTGGACAAGGTCAACGCAGTGGGACAGCACCCAAGAAATCGGGAGGACATCAGGAAGAGGTGGAACAACCTACGGGGAAGGTGCGTTCCGTGGTCTCAAGACACCACCTGGCGGTTCAGCGGACTGGCGGTGGACCCCCACCTCCTCCCCCACAACTAACAACATGGGAGGAGCAGGTCTTTGCGATTCTGCATCCTGAGGGCCTCTCAGGAGTAGGTGGAGGAATGGACTCTGGTAAGTCAAAGCTTTAATACTACATCCCCCACCCTACCTGCATGCTATCACATACCCCCACCCTCACCCTCACCCCCAGCACCCCAACTCCTCACATATGTCCCAACATCACAAACCACACATCCCAACACCAAGCCCTGCATGCAACAACAAAGCATGGACACCCATCACCAAAGCATGCCCACTGCACATACCCATACACCCCCCTAAAACCAACATCACACAAGCTCCCACACAGGAATGCTAGCACTGGGGTACACAGTCACCCACCCATTGCACACCATTACACGCACAGATTTAATAAACATCCTTTTATACCCCTGCAGGACCCCTACCCAATGTCTCCGGACAGGAGGGTCCACACATGTCTACACCACCAACAGAAGAGGCCCACAGTGATGACAGCACCTCTGTCCAACTGGATCTAGATGACCAGCCCGGACCATCGGGGACCTCTGGACAGTCGGTTCCCCTCACACAGGCACAGGCCACCACATACCTTCCCTCCTCTGGAAACACCAGCACAGCACGCACCCAGCGGGCCCATACCTCCGTCCCCAGGACACGTCAATCAGCAGTGTGTCCACCACTACAGGGAACCCAGGATAACCCACCACCCCAACAACAACAGGGACCTGGGGGCAGTGGTAGTGGGCACACAGTCTAGGGGACGGAGGCCCAGGAACACCAGGGAACTGGCAGGGCTGCTGTGTGACAGGGGGCGGACAGGCCCAGGGAACCCACTCTCCACGAGGCCCTCTCCTCCATCATGGGAGCATACCACCACTCCCAGGAGACGATGGCAACGGTACTGGCCAAGTTTCAGGAGACCCAGCACATGCAGGAGGAACATTATATGGGCTTCAGGGAGAAACTCAGAACCATCAGCTCCACCCTGGGCACCATCGTAGGGGTGCTGAAGGAACTACTCAACACCAGGAGGGACACTGTGGCACTACAAGGGGCCCCTGACACTAGCATGGACGATGAACTACCCACCACCTCCGCCGGCGCTAGTGGACAGGACGCCCCGCCACAGGATCACCACACCAGCACCCCACCCCCTGCAGATGGAGAACCACCCTGCAAACGGTCCCTGAGATCCAGGACAAAGACAGAGCACGATGCCAAGACCCCCGCCAAGAAATGAGACCACCCTGATTGTCATCCTACTGTCCCACTTTGTCACCCTGTCCATAATTAAACTGCCCCAGCTCCACTTCCTATGCCCATATGGGCAATGCACCTGTGAGACTAATAGACTGGACTCTGCCATGGACACTCCTCCGCCATCACCCCTCACCATTTCACTACCCCCTCCAATATTGAGCATTTAAATAAGCACACCTAAAGCACAAAACGATCTGGAGTCTGTCTGTGATTTCGAAATAGTGTATTAGCAATTACAGTGCTAAAGTGTTTTTTAAATAGTAATGTCAACATACCTATGTCACACAGCTCTAGTCCATGAGGAATCTAAGCAGATGTCACACAGTGGGACCCACATCTGTGAAATCGTAAGGGAAAGTGACAACTCAGTGACCATACACTGGGTGAAAACGACTGACAGGAGAGAGGTAGTAGTGTCAAAGTACATGTAGTAGGCAGATTTGGATTCCTACCTGTGTCTCACTGGAAGTATTGCAGGATCACTGAGTCCCTGTTGTGCATGTCTTCTTTCTCTGCTTCCTCCTCATCACTGTCCACAGGTTCCACAGCTGCCACAACACCGCCATCTAGACCATCCTCCTGCAGAAGAGGCACCTGATGTCGCAAAGCCAAGTT
The DNA here is from genome assembly GCF_031143425.1 of Pleurodeles waltl. NCBI lineage: Eukaryota > Metazoa > Chordata > Amphibia > Caudata > Salamandridae > Pleurodeles > Pleurodeles waltl. The sequence continues at coordinate 476,246,602 of NC_090449.1, read as the reverse complement.
GTGAAGCATACAGCAGGCCACGATGATCTGGCACACCTTCTTTGGTGAGTAGAATAGGGATCCACCTGTCATATGGAGGCACCTGAACCTGACCTTCAGGAGGCCGAGGGTCCGCTCGATCACCCTCCTAGTTCGCCCATGGGCCTCATTGTAGCGTTCCTCTGCCCTGGTCCTGGGATTCCTCACTTGGGTCAGTAGCCATGACAGGTTGGGGTAACCAGAGTCACCTGCAAATGGCGAGGGACAACTGTTAGACACACACTAACCTGTAGGGATAACCCCAGACCCAGACAACCATTCCCAATGACTTGCTTCCAGGTGCTCACCAAATAGCCACACACGGTGCCTCTGGAGTTGATCCATCACATAAGGGATGCTGCTATTCCGCAGGATGTAGGCGTCTTGCACTGAGCAAGGGAACATGGCATTCACATGGGAGACATACTGGTCTGCCAAACATACCATCTGTACATTCATAGAATGATAACTCTTCCGGTTTCTGTACACCTGTTCACTCCTGTGGGGGGGGGGGACCAAAGCCACATGGGTCCCATCAATGGCACCTATGATGTTGGGGATATGTCCCTGGGCATAGAAATCACCTTTCACTGTAGGCAAATCCTCCACCTGAGGGAAAACAATGTAGCTCCACATGTGTTTCAGAAGAGCAGACAACACTCTGGACAATACGTTGGAAAACATAGGCTGGGACATCCCTGATGCCATGGCTACAGTTGTTTAAAAAGAGCCACTTGCAAGGAAATGGAGCACTGACAGCACCTGCACTTGAGGGGGGATTCCTGTGGGATGGCGGATTGCTGACATCAGGTCTGGCTCCAACTGGGTACACAGTTCCTGGATTGTGGCACGGTCAAGCCTGTAGGTGATTATCAAATGTCGCTCCTCCACTGTCGAAAGGTCCACCAATGGTCGGTACACGGGAGGATGCCGCCATCTCCTCACATTTCCCAGCGGACGGTGCCTATGAAGGACAACAGCGAGCACAGAGTCAACCAACTCAGAGGTACGTACCCACAGTTTACACAGAACACCATCCATACACAAAAGGTGGCCTGTATGTGTGTTGAGTCTAGGCCTAGGTATGTGTGACGCAGTTGAAAATGAAGCCATGTGGGCCTCTGAAATGGCGGCTGCCTGACCTCTAAAGTGGGACAATGGGATGTGAGGTAACTGCGCTGGCGTTGTACACTGTCGCGGTAGGCGGTCGAAGACCGCGGCGCAATGCTGCATTGGTTAACATTGGACCCTATGGGTCCCAGGAGCCAATGACGATGTACGCCGCCGGTGACGGTACGCACCGCTGCGGACGTGACCGCCATTTTCTATCTGTTCAATCACTTGATACCTGATCTTCGACAGGAGAGGACCTACACTGCAAGTGCTGCTGTGACCTCGGTCTGGAAGAGACAATGGCTCGTGCGTCTGGGGAAAGGGCCCCTGCCTTCACATCGGAGGAGTTGGAGAAACTTGTGGACGGGGTCCTCCCCCAGTACAAGCTACTCTACGGTCCTCCAGACAAACAGGTAAGTACACAGGGAGCATATTGTATGGGCTATGCCTGTGTGGAGAGGGCTGGATGTAAGAAGGAAGGGGGCAGAGTGCTGCGTGCATGAAAGACGGTCAATGCATGTGCCACATGGCAAGGGTAGCGATGGGGGCCAATCACTTTGACAGTGCAGTTGGTAATGACTTCTCTTTTTCCCCTGTACATTTCATGTAGGTCAGCGCCCACCAGAAGAAAGATATTTGGCGTGCCATCACCAAGGACGTCCGGACCCTGGGGGTCTACCACAGACGGAGCACCCACTGCCGGAAAAGATGGGAGGACATTCGCCGCTGGAGCAAGAAGACGGCGGAGGCTCAGCTGGGGATGGCCTCCCAACGTGGGAGGGGTGCCCGTCGTACCATGACCCCCCTGGTGTTCAGGATCCTGGCAGTGGCCTACCCGGAGTTGGATGGGTGCTTAAGGGCATCACAGCATACACAAGGGGGTGAGTACACTCTCATTCTGCTGACTTTGCGTGCAGTGGAGGATTCTGGGTGGGGGAGGAGGGCTGTGGGTTTCCCTAGGCCAGGGCGAGTTCCGTCGGCAAGGCCCCTCCGTAAGGCAGGCCATGTGGCACCCAACCTCACCTCTGTAGAGTGCCAAGTACAGCTATTCATGCCCCTGTGTCATCTATGTGTGCAGATGTCGTCCATAGCCTTGTAGGCCATTTCCCAGGAATTGAACAATGGACACCAAGAGTGCGGCGTAGTGCAGGGGGCTTCTGTGTCTGTCGTGTCCGCTAACGGTAGCGGTAATCCATGCACTCAACATGCCTTTCTTCTGTCGTCCCCCCCCTTTTTTGTGGTCTCCCTGATCTTGTGTGCATTAGCATCATCAGGCGGAGGAGCAGTGGCACTTAGCACGAGGGAGCTGCATCCCACATGGCCCTGGAGGGCGAGACTACAGACTCGGAATTCACCAGTGTGATTGAGGGCGAGGGGAGCTCCACGGCGGGGAAAGGAGCTGACACCAGCGACACTGACTCGTCCTCTGATGGGAGCTCCCTTGTGGTGGCGGCAACATCTGTGCCCCCCGCTTCTACAGGTACAGCCGCCATCCCCCTACCAGCACCGCCCTCCCAGCAGCCCAGCAGCCCCTCAGCCTTTGCCCCGTGCCCGCTCACCCAGGAGAGTGGGCATCACCTTTGCCCCAGGCACCTCAGGCCCTGCCCCAGTCACCCTTGCTGCCCTCAGTGAGGAGGCCGTTGACCTCCACAGGTCCCTCACTGTTGGGCAGTCTACCATTTTGAATGCCATCCAGGGTATAGAAAGGCAGTTGCAACAAACAAATGCATTCCTGGAGGGCATTCATTCTGGTCAGGCGGCCCTTCACCGAGCTTTTCAGACTCTGGCCTCAGCACTGATGGCAGCCATTGTCCCGGTCTCTAGCCTCCCCCCTCCAACTTCCTCCACCCAGACCCAATCCCCTGTACCTCTGCCTATCCCAAGCACACCATCAGACCAGCATGCACACACCTCAACACACAAGGGAAGCTCAGGCAAACATAAGCACCACACATTCCACAGGCACTCACGCAAGCAACACACACACATGCAGACACGCCAACATCCACTGCCTCCACTGTGTCCCCCTCCTCATCGTCTCCCTCCTCCCTCCCAGTCTCACCTGCATGCACTACCTCTACAGCCACTACATCCCTCACCAGCACACCCACCAGCACACCCCGCTCACGTGCAGTCACCACCCCCACTACCATTCACACGTCCCCTGTGTCCTCTCCCAGTGTCTCTGTGATGCCCCCTCCCAAGATACACAAACGCAGGCACACACCCACCCACCAGCCATCCACCTCACGGCAGCCTCCAGCTCAAGCACCTTCACCCAAAGACACCAACGTACACCTCCTACTACCACCAACTCTTCCTCCACTCCCAAACCCCCTCCAGCTACCCGTCCCAGTGTGTCCAAAAAACGTTTCCTGTCCACCCTTGACCTTTTTCCCACACCTACCCCACCCCGTCCATCTCATAGGTCCTGAAGTTGCACCTCAGCCACAACATCTCCGGGACCAGTGGTGCCTGTAGTCACCGGTATGTGGAGTGCACCGGCCACCAGGACAGCCAGTGTGGCACGGAGCCACAGCACAGACAGTCCCCCAACTGTGAAGCATCAGAAGTTGGCCAGTGCCCAGCGGGAGAGGGGGAAGACTCCAGCCACCAAAGCCGCTCCCAGGGGTCCCGTTGGGAGTGTGGAACCAGCTGTGACCCTTCCAAGGTGGGGAAGGGCCACAAGAAACCCGGCAAGTCTGGGAAGAGCAGCACGGTGGAGAAGACCGCCATCATCCCTGCTGCCCAGGAGGCCACCGCCAGCCCCAGCCCAGGTGCCCAAGAGGCCACCGCCAGCCCCAGCCCAGCTGCCCAGGAGGCCACCGCCAGCCCCAGCCCTGCTGCCCAGGAGGCCACCGCCAGCCCCAGCCCAGCTGCCCAGGAGGCCACCGCCAGCACCAGCCCCGCTGGGCCATGAAGGACCGCCAGCACAAGCCCCGCTGGGCCATGATGGACCGCCAGCACAAGCCCCGCTGGGCCATTAAGGATCGCCATCTCAAGCCCCAATGAACAGGGCACCGCCATCTCAAGCACCGCTGAACAGGGCACCGCCATCTCAAGCACTGCTGAACAGGGCACCGCCATCTCAAGCACCGCTGAACAGGGCACCGCCATCTCAAGCACCGCTAGCCCATGAGCGGCAGGGGCACTGACGCAACTGGGTCTGTCACGGGGTGAGTGATGCACTCTGGGCACCAGTCCCCCTCCAGAACCAGTGGAGAGATCCATCCATTACCTCTGTCCTTCACAGGATGAAGCACTCTGGGCACCAGTCCTCCTCCAGAACCAGTGGAAAGATCCATCCACTACCTCTGTCCGTAACAGGATGAAGCACTCTGGCCACCAGTCCCCCTCCAGAACCAGTGGAGACTGTCATCCACTTGAGAGACTGTGGCTTTGCACTCCCCAGGATTGAACAGTGGCCAACCCACCCACTGCAGAGACTTGAGAGTCTGTGGCTTTGCACTCCCCAGGATTGAACAGTGGGCAAGCCACCCACTGTAGATACATGAGAGACTGTGGCTTTGCACTCCCCAGGATTGAACAGTGGGCAACCCACCCACTGTAGAGACTTGAGAGACTGTGGCTTTGCACTCCCCAGGATGTAACAGTGGGCAACCCACCCACAGTAGAGACTTGGGAGACTGTGGCTTTGCACTCCCCAGGATTGAACAGTGGGCATGTGGCCCCCTCGTGGATTTGGCGTTGTGCACTCAAGCGGCTGAGGTGCCCCCCCTTTCCCTCCCCCTGAGGTGCCCGTTTTCTTGCTGTCTGATGCCCCTGCAGTGTTCTCTCCGTCATGGTCGGGGATCTTGTGTGGGTCCGCCAGGGTCATAATGACCCCCTATATGTTTTATTCAGTTTAGCTGCCTATTGGCTTTGACATGCCATTAGACATTACATTTGCTATTTAGGTTGGCTGCCTATTGGCTTTATCGTGGGGTTAGACATTGCAGTTCAGACATTGCAGGTGAGCTGTGCTTTTCCAAGCTGTGTTTTTCCACATGGTACACCAAGCAGTGTTGTTCACACCAGACCTTAGCTGATAAGAGCACGTAGATTTTGTGTTTACCTCGCAATCCAGTCTGAGAGCGAGGGAGCTCGGGAGAATTGGCCACTCTCCAAGTTTCTTCGGTTCTCACACTGAGTTTGCTTTTAAGGATGACTCTGGGCTACAGCAGGGGTAGATTGAATCTGCTTGACTTCAGACAGGAACGGAGACGTCAGTTGCCTGTCTCCCGTTTGGGTAGAAAATCTCTTTCTCGCAGTTGACTGGAGTCATCAACTTGCAGACCCCAGAAAGATGAAGCTGAGCTATAGGCCCTACGGTGATGAATTTTCACTTTTATGCTTTGCTTTGAAGTTATGCTATAATATAATCACATATATTTGCTGTGTACATTGCAACTGAGAAGTACTTTGATATATTTTGCTTTAATTGCTGCGACTACTTTTGAACATGTGCTTCCAATCTACTAATTTCGTCTCTCAAGAACATTGCGGTGAAGAAATAATAACAATTAATGTCTTCTTTAAACTCAGAAGTGCATTCCAGAGAGGTTCTGTAAGCTTGGTTATGAGATAAGGGCAGGAAAGCAGAACAAGCGGTGCTTGAGACGGCGGTGCCCTGTTCAGCGGTGCTTTAGGCGGCTCTGCCCTGTTCAGCGGAGCTTGTAGCGGCGGTGCCCTGTTCAGCAGTGTTTGAGGTGGCGGTGCCCTGTTCAGCAGTGCTTGTAGCGGCGGTGCCCTGCTCAGCGGTGCTTGTGGCGGTGGGTTCCTCTGCAATGACTCATCTGCTGGCGGTCCTCTCTAGCCCATCGGGGCTTGTGCTGGCGGTCCTCTCTAGCCCAGCGGGGCTTGTGCTGGTAGTCCTCTCTCGCTCAGCGGGGCTTCTGCTGGCGGTCCTCTCTAGCCCAGCGGGGCTTGTGCTGGCAGTCCTCTATAGCCCAGCGTGGCTTGTGCTGGCAGTGGTCTCTTGGGCTGCAGGGCAGGTGCTGGCTGTGGCCTCCTGGGCAGCGTGGATGATGGTGGTGGCATCCTGGGCAGCAGGGCAGGTGGTGGCGGTGGCCTCCTGGGCAGCAGGGCAGGTGCTGGCGGTAGCCTCCTGGGCAGCAGGGATGATGGCGGTCTTCTCCGCCGTGCTGCTCTTCCTAGCCTTGCCGGGTTTCTTGTGGCCCTTCCACACCTTGGAAGGTGTTGCAGCTGACTCCACACTCCCACCGGGACCCCAGGGAGCGGCTTTGGTGGCTGGAGCCTTCCCCTCTCCCGCCGGGCACTGGGCAACTTCTGATGCTTGACAGGTGGGGGACTGTCCGTGCTGTGGCTCCGTGCCACACTGGCTGCCCTGGTGGCCGGTGCACTCCAGATTCCGGTGACTACAGGCCCCACTGGTCCCGGAGATCTTGTGGCTGAGGTGCTAGGTTGGGACCTGGAGAGTCGGGACCTAGGAGACGGATGGGGTGGGGAAGGTGTGGGAAAGAGGTCAAGGTTGGACAGGAAAAGTTTTTGGGAGACACTGGGACGGGCAGCTGGAGGGGGTTTGGGAGTGGAGGAAGAGGTGGTTGTAGGAGGTGTTCGTTTGGTGACTTTGGGTGAATGTGCATGCGCTGGAGGCTGTCATGAGGTGGGTGGCTGGTGGGTGGGTGTATGCCTGCGTTTGTGTATCTTGGGAGGTGGCGTCACAGACACACTGGGAGAGGACACAGGGGACGTGTAAATGGTAGTGGGGGTGGTGACTGCACGTGAGCGGGGTGTGGTGGTGTGTGTGCTGGTGATGGCAGTAGTGGCTGTAGATGTAGTGCATGCAGGTGTGAGTGTAGATGAGACTGGGAGGGAGCAGGGAGACGAGGAGGAGGGGGACACAGTGGAGGCAGTGGATGTTGGTGTGTCTGCATGTGTGTGATGCTTGCGTGAGTGCCTGTGGGATGTGTGGTGCTTATGTTTGCCTGAGCTTCCCTTGTGTGTTGACGGGTGTGCATGCTGGTCTGAAGGTGTGCTTGGGATAGGCTGGGGTACAGGGGATTGGGTCTGGGTGGAGGAAGTTGGAGGGGGGAGGTTAGAGACGGGGACAATGGTTGCCATCAGTGCTGAGGCCAGAGTCTGAAAAGCTTGCTGAAGGGCCGCCTGACTAGAATGGATGCCCTCCAGGAATGCATTTGTTTGTTGCAACTGCCTTTCTACACCCTGGATGGCATTCAAAATGGTAGACTGCCCAACAGTGAGGGACCTGAGGAGGTCAACGGCCTCCTCACTGAAGGCAGCAAGGGTGACTGGGGCAGGGCCTGAGGTGCCTGGGGCGAAGGTGATGCCCACTCTCCTGGGTGAGCGGGCACGGGGAAAAGGCTGAGGGGCTGCTGGGAGGGCGGTGCTGGTATGGGGGGTGGCGGCTGTACCTGTAGAAGCGGGGGCACAGATGGTGCCCGCCACCACAAGGGAGCTCCCATCAGAGGACAAGTCCGTGTCACTGGTGTCAGCTCCTGTCCCCACCGTGGAGCTCCCCTTACCCTCCGTCCCACTGATGAACTCTGAGTCCGTAGTGTCGCCCACCAGGGCTGTGTAGGATGCAGCTCCCTCCTGCTCCGGTGCCACTGCTCCTCCTCCTGATGATGCTAATACACACAAGAACAGGGAGACCAGAAAAAGGGGGACGGCGACAGAAGAAAGACATGTTCAGTGCATGCATTACCGCTACCGTTGGCGGACACGACAGACACAGAAGCCCCCTGCACTACACAGCTCTCTTGGGCTCCACTGTTCAATCCCTGAGACATGGCCTACAAGGCTAAGGACGACATCTGCACACATGGATGACACAGGGGCATTACTAGGTGTACTTGGCACTCTACTGAGGTGGGGTGGGGTGCCACATGGCCTGCCTTACGGAGGGACCATGACTACTAAACTCGCCCTGGCCTAGGAAAACCCACAGCCCACCTCCCCCACCCAGACACCTCCACTGCGTGCAAAGTCAGCAGGATGAGAGTGTACTCACCCCCTTGTGGCTGCTGTGATGCCCTCAAGAGCCCATCCAACTCCGGGTACGCCACCGCCAGGATCCTGAACATGAGGGGGTCATGGTGCGACGGGCACCCCTCCCACGTTGGGAGGCCATCCTCAGCTGAGCCTCCACCGTCTTCTTGCTCCAGCAGCGAATGTCCTCCCATCTTTTCCAGCAGTGGGTGCTCCGTCTGTGGTAGACCCCCAGGGTCCGGATGTCCTTGGCGATGGCACGCCAAATATTTTTTTTCTGGTGGCCGCTGACCTACATGAATTGTGCAGGGGGAAGAGAAATGTTATTACCAACTGCACTGTCACAGTCATTGGCCCCCATCCCTACACTTGCCATGTGGCACATGCATTCATTGTCGTTTCATGCACGCCTCAATCTCCACCGCCCCCATCTTTCATCCACCCCACTCCACACAGGCATAGCCCATACAGCATGCTCCCAATGTACTTACTTGTTTGTCTGGAGGACCATAGAGTAGCGTGTACTGGGGGAGGACCAACTCCTCCGATGTGAAGGCAGGGGCACTTTCCCCAGACACTCGAGCCATTGTCTCTTCCAGACCGAGGTCACAGCAGCACTTGCAGTGTAGGTCCTCTCCTGTCGAAGATCAGGTATCGAGTGATTGAACAGATAGAAAATGGCGGTCACGTCCGCGGCGGTGCGTACCGTCACCGCCGGCGTACATCGTCATTGGCTCCTGGGACCCATAGGGTCCACTGTTAACCAATGCAGCATTGCGCCGCGGTCTTCGACCTCCTACCGCAACGGTGTACAACGCCAGCGCAGTTACCTCACATCCCATTGTCCCACTTTAGAGGTCAGGCAGCCGACATTACAGGGGCCCACATGGCTCAATTTTTAACTGCGTCACACATACCTAGGCCTAGCCTCAACACACATACAGGCCACTTTTCGGAATATGATTCGTGTTCTGTGTAAGCTGTGGGTACGTACCTCTAGGTTGGTTGACTCTGTGCTCGCTGTTGTCATTCATAGGCACCGTCCGCTGGGACATGTGAGGAGATGGCGGCATCTTCCGGTGTACAGACCACTGGTGTACCTGTCGACAATGGAGGAAAGACATGTGATCATCACCTACAGGCTTGACCGTGCCACAATCCATGAACTGTGTACTCAGCTGGAGCCAGACCTGATGTGAGCTATCCGCCATCCCACAGGAATCCCCCCTCAAGTGCAGGTGCTGTCAGTACTCCATTTCCTTGCAAGTGGGTCATTTCAAACAACAGTGGCTATAGCATCAGGGATGTCCCAGCCTATGTTTTCCATCGTGTTGTCCAGAGTGTTGTCTGCCCTGCTGAAAGACATGCGGAGCTACATCGTTTTCCCTCAGGTGGAGGATTTGCCTACAGTGAAAGGTGATTTCTATGCCCTGGGACATATCCCCAACATCATAGGTGCCATTGATGGAACACATGTGGCTTTGGTCCCCCCCGCAGGAGTGAACAGGTGTACAGAAACCGAAAGAGTTATCATTCCATGAATGTGCAGATAGTGTGTTTGGCAGACCAGTACATCTCCCATGTGAATGCCAAGTTTCCTGGCTCAGTGCATGACGCCTACATCCTGCGGAATAGCAGCATCCCTTATGTGATGGGTCAAATCCAGAGGCACTGTGTGTGGCTATTAGGTGAGCACCTGGAAGCAAGACAGTGGGAATGGTTGTCTGGCTCTGGGGATATCCCTACAGATTAGTGTGTGTCTAATAGTTGTCTGTCCACATTTGCAGGTGACTCTGGTTACCCCAACCTGTCATGGCTACTGGCCCCAGTGAGGAATCCCAGGACAAGGACAGAGGAACGCTACAATGAGGCCCATGGGCGAACTCGGCAGATTATAGAACGGACCTTCGGCCTCCTGAAGGCCAGGTGCCGTGCCTCCATATGACAGGTGGATCCCTATTCTACTCACTAAAGAAGGTGTGCCAGATCATCGTGGCCTGCTGTATGCTTCACAACTTGGCTTTGCGACGACAGGTGCCTTTTCAGCAGGAGGATGGTCCAGATGGCAGTGTTGTTGCAGCTGTGGAGCCTGTGGACAGTGAAGACAAGGAAGCAGAAGAAGAAGACATGGACAACAGGAACTCGGTGATCCTGCAATATTTCCAGTGAGACACAGGTAAGAGTACAGACCTGCCTACTACATGTACTTTAACACTACTACCTCTCTACTATTTGTCATTTTCACCCAGTGTATGGTCACTGAGTTGTCACTTTCCCTTATGATTTCACAGATGTGGGTCCCACTGTGTGACATCTGATTTGTTTCCTCATGGATTAGAGCTGTGTGACATAGGTATGTTGACTTTACAATTGAAAGAGCATTTTGTCACTGTAATTGCTAATACACAATTTCGAAATCACAGACTGAATCCAGATTGTTTTGTGCTTCAAGGGTGTTTATTTAAGTGCTCAATATTGGAGGGTGTTGTAAAATAGTGAGGGGGGATGGTGGAGGAATGTCCATGGCAGAGTCCAGTCTATTAGTTGGGCATAGGAAGTGGAGCTGGGGCAGTTTTAGGATGGACAGGGTGACAAAGTGGGACAGACAGATGACATTCAGGGTGGTCTCATTTCTTGGCGGGGGTCTTGGCATCGTTCTCTGTCTTTGTTCTGGATCGTGTGCCCACTACTACTGCCCCCAGGTCCCTGTTGTTGTTGTTGGGGTGGTGGGTTAGCCTGGGTTCCCTGTAGTGGTGGACACACTGCTGCTTGACTTGTCGTGGGGATAGAGGTATGGGCCCGCTGGGTGGGTGCTGTGCTGGTGTTTCCAGAGGGAGGAAGCTCTGTAGTGGCCTGTGACTGTGTGAGGGGAACCGACTGTCCCGAGGTCCCCGATGGGCCTGGTTGGTCATCTAGATCCAGTTGGACAGATCTGCTGTCATCACTGTGGGCCTCTTCTGTTGGTGGTGTGGACATGTGTGGACCCTCCTGTCTGGTGACGTTGGGTTGGGGTCCTGCAGAGATTTAAAAGGATGTTTATTACATCTGTGTGTGGCATGGTGTGCAATGGGTGGGTGACCGTGTACCCCAGTGCTTGCATTCCTGTGTGTGACCTTGTGTGATGATGGTTTAGGGGGGTGTATGGGCATGTGCAGTGGCCATGCTTTGGTGATGGGTGTCCATGCTTTGTTGTTGCATGCAGGGCTTGGTGTTGGGATGTGTGGTTTGTGATATTGGGACATTTGTGAGGAGTTGGAGTGATGGGGGTGAGGGTGGGGGTATGTGATGGCATGCAGGTAGGGTGGGGGATGTAATAGTTAAGCTTTGACTTACTAGAGTCCACTCCTCCATCTACTCCTGCGAGGCCCTCAGGATGCAGAATTGCCAAGACCTGTTCCTCCCATGTTGTTAGTTGTGGGGGAGGAGGTGGGGGTCCGCCGCCAGTCCTCTCAACCGCAAGGTGGTGTCTTGAGACCACGGAACGCACCTTCCCCCGTAGGTCGTTCCACCTCTTCCTGATGTCATCCCGATTTCTTGGATGCTGTCCCACTGCGTTGACCCTGTCCACTATTCTTCGCCATAACTCCATCTTCCTAGCTATGGAGGTGTGCTGCACCTGTGCTCTGAATAGCTGTGGCTCTACCCGGACGATTTCCTCCACCATGACCCTGAGCTCCTCCTCAGAGAACCTGGGGTGTCTTTGCCGTGCCATGGGGTGGTGTGGGTGATGTGTGGGGTGGTGTGTGTGGTGATAGGTGTGCTGTTATGTAGTGGTGTGTTGTGTGAGGTGCCTGGAAGTTCTGTTGGTGATGGTATTTTGTGCATGTGGATGCTTGGTTGTGGATTGTAGTGTCTCTCTCTGGCCTTCTCTCGGTAATGTCATAAGGGTTTGTGAGTGATGTGGGTTTGTGTTTTATATTGTATTGGGTGTGTGGGAGTGGTGTGTGTATGTGTATCAGGTGTGTGTATTTTGATTTGTCCAATGTGGATGTGTTTTGTAAGAGTGTGTGTATTTTGAGCGCAGCGGTGTGTACCGCCAATGGAATACCGCAGTTGAAAGACTGCCGCGTGGATTCGTGTGTCGTGATAGTGTGGGCGTATTTCGGTTGGCGTGATGGTGGAGGTTTTGTTTTCGCCAGTTTATCACTGACCTTTGGTGTGGCGGACTTGTGTGGGTGTCTGAATTTTGGCAGATTCCGAGCTGTGGGTCGTAATAACTGTGGCGGATTTCCGCAGCCGCGGCAGTGTGTTGGCGGTCTTCTGCACAGCGGTAAGCAGCTTTTACCGCCAATGTTGTAATGACCGCCATAATGACTTATAAGTTACCTGGTTCAGTGAAAATGACTGTGAAAAAGTGTGTGCACTATTTCCATCAGGCTGCACTGGCAGTCCTGAAGGAGTGTTTGTATGAGCTCCTTATCCGTGGCAAAAGAAATGCTGCAGCCCATTAGGATCTCCTGGAATCCCAATGCCCTGGGTACCTAGGTACCAAATACCAGGGACTTATAAGGGGGATCCAGTGAGTGTTCCAATTAGAATTGGAATATAGAGTCACTAAACTTTAGTGACAAATTTGGTACACTGAAAGAGCATAAGCACTTGAGTTCTGGTTAGCAGAACTCCAGTGACGCAGTGAAGCATACTGAGAACACACATAGGTCACAAACTATGAGCACTGGGGTCTTGACTAGCAGGACCCCAGTGAGACAGCAAAAACACACTGACAAATAGGTCTCAAACTATGAGCACTGGGGTCCTGGCTAGCAGGATCCCATCGAGACAGTAAAAACACACTGACAAACACTGATAAACAGGGCGAAAATGGGGGTAACCATGCTAGAAAGAGGCTACTTTCTCACACAAGGTCACACTGCCATTAATAAAAGACTCTGCACAAGCTCACAGTGCCCTCATTGCAAGACTGTACAATCCCACACTGCCATTATTACAAGACACTGCACAAGTTCACATTGCCCTCACTGAAAGGCTCTCCACAGGCTCACATTGCTGTCATCATAAAACTCTGCACATGCTGATACTCCTCTCACTACAAGAATTTACATAAGCTTGCACTGCCCTCATTACAAAACTCTGCATATGCTAACACTGCCCTCATTAGAAGACTCTGCACAAGCTCACACTGCCCTCATTACAAGACTCTCCACAAGGTCACACTGCAATTATTACAAGACCCTGCACAAGCTCACACTGCTTACAAGACTCTGCACAATGTCACACTGCAATCATTGAATAAAATACAAGCTCACACTGCCCTCATTACAAGACTCTGTACAAGCTCATCCTGCCCTCATTATAAGACTGTACAAACTCGCACCGCCCTCATGACAAGACATTGTTCAAGCTTACACTGCCCTCATTAGAAGACTGTACAATATAGCACTGCTTACATTACAAGATTCTGTACAAGCCCGCACTTCTCTCGTTACAAGCCTCTGCAAAGGTCACATTACCCTCATTACACAACTTTGTACAAGCTCACACTGACCTCATTCCAAGACTCTAGACAACTTCATACTGCCTTCATTGCAGTATTCTTTGAAAACTCACAATGCCATCTCTACGAGACTCTACACAAACTCACACTGCCCTCATTACAAGACCCTGCAGAAGCTCGCATTGCAATCATTACAAGACTGTGCGCAAGCTCACACTTTAATCATTACAAGACTCTGCACAAGCTCACACTGCTGTCAATACAAGACTGTACAAGCTCACACTGCTCTCATAACAAGACTCTGTACAAGCGCGCACTGCTCTAATTTTTTTTGCTGGAATCTCTTTTATTATTATTTGAGGAAATACACATTTTCTGGAAACAGATAACCTATGCATTACAAGCATTTTCATCACATAGCTGCTTTTCAAGGTAGCGATTTAGCATAAATTGCGTGCACTAACAATACAAATGTAACACAACAATTAACAACTTGGAGTCTGCCCTGGCCGCCCCTGTAGTTACAGCACATTTTGCTCACCCAGCACCCATCTCCACCAGACCACAAGGGGACTGGCTCCTTACCTGTGAGCAGGGACCAAAACAGTGTATGAGTGCCTCAACAGGCGTAGCGGTCAGCTCTTGTGCAAGGGCAGCTCATTTAGAAGGTGACAGTGTATCGTTGTAGGAGGCTGGCCTGGTTTGTAGCGGGTACCTAAGGTACTTACACTTTATACCAGGTCCAGTTATCCGTTATTAGTGAAATGTAGTCAGTGTCTAGATGCCAGGCTGTCTAGAGGTAGCAATAGGCAGAGTAGCCAAGGCTGAACTAGGAGACATGCAAAGCTCTTGCAATACCACTGTAGTCACACACAACTCACACACATGAAAGACAATAATCAGTGTTACCAAAAATAAAGGTACTTTATTTTAGTGACACAATGCCAAAAATACTTTGGGGCTCCCTTAGGAGGTAAGTAAATTACACAATATATACACACTAGTAAACAAAAACAGGTAAGTAAATTATCAGAAAATAGTGCAAACTGTGAAAATCACAATAGGTTGCAATGGGCCTAGGGGGGACACAAGCCATATACTAAAATAGTGGAATGTGAAAGTCGGTTTTCCACCTAGGCAAGTGTAGTGTGTAGAAGGGTTCTAGGAGTATAAGAAAACAACAAGGCTAAATAAAATACCCCACCCCAGAGCCTAGGAAAGCAGGAGTGAAACACAGCAAGTTTCCTTAAACACACCAAAAGTCATGACAGGAGACAGTGTAAGAAACAGAAGAGACTGCAAGACACCAACGATGGATTCCTGGACCTGAAGACCTGTGGATGAAGGGGACCAAGTTCAAGAAACACTGTAGAGTCCAGGGAGAACAGGAGCCACTGCCAACCCGGATGAAGGTGCAAAAGAAGAACCACTGGTGAGAAGAAAAAGTCAGTATTGCACCATTGAAGACAGATGCGGGTTCCTGATTGGTGCAGAAGATGTCCAACGCTGGATGGATGCATGCAGTCTGGTTTGTGTTGCTGGATTCTGCTACCAAGCCTTGGCACACGCAAAGCTTGCGGTTAGTGGAAAATGGCGCTTCCATAGGACCAGGAGAGGCCTGGTGGCCTCTACCCAGGAAGCAGAGACAGAGGGAACTCTCAGCAACTCAGAGAGCCCTCAGAAGACCAGGTAGCGCGCACAGGAGTCCCACAGCACGGGGACAAAGAAGGTGCAAATGGAGGTTCATGCAGCATGACACAAAGGATTCCCACACCGCCGGAGAACCACTCAAGAAGCTGTGTGATGCAGGATTGGGGGAAGGGGTTGTGTGAGAAAGTAACCTCTTTCTAGCATGGTTACCCCCATTTGTGACCTGTTTGTGAGTGTTTGTCAAAGTGTTTTTACTGTCTCACTGGGATCCAGCTAGCCAGGACCCCATTGCTCATAGTTTAAAACCTATTTGTCAATGTGTTTTGCCTGTCTCACTGGGATCCTGCTAGCCAGGACCCCAGTGGTCATAGTTTGTGGCCTATGTGTGTTGTCAGTATGCTTGACAGTGTCACTGAAGTTCTGCTAACCAGAACTCCAGTGCTTATGCTCTCTCTACTTACCAAATTTGTCACTATAGTTTAATGACTCCATATTCCAATTCTGAGTGGCACACTGGACCCCCCTTATAAGTCCCTAGCATTTTGGTACCTAGGTACCCAGGGCATTAGGGTTCCAGGAGATCCTTATGGGCTGCAGTATTTCTTTTTCCACACATAAGGAGCTC
This sequence comes from Pleurodeles waltl, assembly GCF_031143425.1. Classification (NCBI taxonomy): domain Eukaryota; kingdom Metazoa; phylum Chordata; class Amphibia; order Caudata; family Salamandridae; genus Pleurodeles; species Pleurodeles waltl. The sequence continues at coordinate 476,230,769 of NC_090449.1, read as the reverse complement.
AGACAAACCCTTCCACAGGCCTGCCATTGCAGCCTGCGAGAAATAGTGCACACACTATTTCACAGCCATTTTCACTGCACTTAAGTAACTTATAAGTCACCTATATGTCTAACCTTCATTTAATGAGGGTTAGATGCAAAGTTACTAAGTGTGAGGACACTCTTGCACTAGCAAAGGTGCCCCCACATATTTCAGGGCCAATTCCTGGGACTTTGTGAGTGCGGGGATGCCATTACACGCGTGCACTAAATATAGGTCAATACCTATATGTAGCTTCACAATGGTAACTCCGAATATGGCCATGTAAGGTGTTGAAGATAATGGAATTGTCACCCCATTCAAAAGCTGGTATTGGGAAGCCACTTCCATGCATCCTGGGGGCTCCACCATGGACACTCAGTACTGCCAAACCAGCTCTCTGAGGCTTGCACTGCAGTTGCTGCCACCTCATAGAACAAAGCTTTTCATTTGGGAGGAGGGTGTTACACCCTGTCCCTTTGGAAATAGGTGTTACAGGCAGGGGAGGGGTAGCCTCCCCCAGCCTCTGGAAATGCTTTGAAGGGCAAAGATGGTGCCCTCCTTGCATAAGCCAGTCTACACCGGTTCAGGGACCCCCAGTCCCTGCTCTGGCGCGAAACTGGGCAAAGGAAAAGGGAGTGACCACTCCCCTGTACATCACCACCCCAGGGGTGGAGCCCAGAGCTCCTCCAGTGTGTCCTTGACTTCAGCCATCTTGTTTTCCAAGGTGTGGGGACACTCTGGAGGCCTCTGAGTGGCCAGTGCCAACAGGTAACGTCAGAGACCCATCCTGATAGGTCCATACCTGATAAGGAAGCCAATCCCCCTCTAAGGGCTATTTGCGCGACTTTGCCAGAACCAAGGCTTGTTGGATGAATCCAGCGCCATAACTCGCTTGCATCTAACATCTCTTCGTGGAACATCCATTGCATCATGCAGGAACCCGCTGACATCTTCCTTGGGTGCATTTCTGCAGCTTTCGTCCAACCGGGGACTCTTCTTTTGCACCCCCTTCTAGGTTGGCAGTGGCTCCTGTCCTTCCTGGAACTTCTTCTGACTTCTGGACTTGGTCTCCTTCCTTTGCAGGTCTTCAGGTTCAAGAATCCACCTTTTGTTATTTGCAGTCTTGCTTGGTTCTTGCAATAACTTTAATCACAAATTTTAGTGTGTCCTAAGTAAACTTGCAGTACTTTACTCCTACTTTCCTGGGCTCTGGGGTGGGGTAATTTACTTACCTTTACTGTATTCTTACTCTCCCAGCGATTCTCTACACACTACACTTGTTTAGGGGGAAATTCGTGGTTCGCATTCCACTTTCTTAGTATATGGTTTGTGTTGCCCCTAGACCTAATTTCTCCCATTGCATTCTATAGCATTTCCTATTGTTTGCACTATCCTATGTCTAATTACTTACCTTACTTTGGTTTCTAGTGTATATAGTGTGTAGCATACTTACCTCCAGAAGGAGTATTGCCTCTAAGATATTTTCGACCTTGTGTCAGCCACATAAACTACCTTTATTTTTGGTAACACTGAGTATTGTCTTTACTTGTGTATAAGTACTGTGTAACTATAAGTGGTATTGCAGGAGCTTTGCATGTCTCCTGGTTCAGCCTAAGCTGTTCTGCTATAGCTACCTCTATCAGCCTAAGCTGCTAGAACACTACTACATTTCACTAATAAGGGATAACTGGACCTGGTGGAAGGTGTAAATACCCAAGGTACCCACTACAAACCAGGCCAACCTCCTACAGGCAGGTACAGCTTCTTCAGCGCTAGTCGACAGCGACTCTTACCCCAGAGGAATTCCCTGATCTTAGTCTCCAGTTCCTGAAAGAATTTGGCCAGAACATAATAGGGTAGATTACAGAAGTAATAGAGCAGTTAGGGGAGAAGTACCATTTTTAGGAGGGCAATTCTGCCCATCACCGAGAGAGGCAGAGTTTGCCAGAACACCATCTGTGCTCTGATAGAGGTCACAGCCCGTTGAAGGTTACCGTCCTGAGGGTCCTCTTCCGCATGGAATACGTTGATGCCAAGATAGTGGAATGTTCTGGGCTGCCAGGGGATAGGCATGCCAGACAGTCTGAGGTCTGGGTCAGGCGTGTCAGGGTCAAAAGGAAATAGGCATGACATCGCCCAGCTAACCCGCAGTCCAGAAAGTGTGGCAAACTTTTGTAGGACGTCCGCAATATCAGCTGGGACGTTTTCAATGTCTCTGAGTCATAACAAGAGGTCATCGGCGTATAGGGATACGACATGGGAGCTGTCTCCCAGTGGGATGCCCCAAGATGTCCCTCTTGGGCGAAGTTCAACCGACAAGGGTTTTAAGGCAAGTGAGAATAATAGCGGAGAGAGGGTGCAACCCTCTCAGGTCCCCCTACCCACCACGATGGGGTCAGAGACATTTGCACCAATCTTAACTCTGAGCTGGGGTTGGGTGTATAGTAGTCTTGTCAAGCTCAAGAAGTGTGGGCCCAGTCCGAAGCGCCACAGTGCCTGAAACAGATAAGGCTACTCCAGGTAATCAAAAGCTTTCTCTAAGTCAAGCACTAGGCAACCTGCCCAAGGCCAGTCCTGTATAGAGTATCTCATAACCCTAAATAGACGTCTAATATTCAGGGACGTGCTACAGTCTGGCACAAATCCGTTTTGGTCCAAGTGGACTAGTCGGGCTACTAGAGGTGCTAATTGCATCACCAGGGTTTTGGCCAGGATTTTATAGTCTGTGTTAAGCATTGCGAAGGTTCTGTAAGAGCCAATGCCATTGGGTCTTTACCGGGTTTGGAGAGTGATACCAGCAATGCCTCACGCTGCGACACAGGAAGAGTGGCGACCCTCAGTGCCTCTTCGTAAAGGTGGAGAAGATGAGACGCGATGGCAGAGGAAAATGTCTTATAGAAATCTGACGGGAGGCTGTCAGGCCTCTGGGTTTTGCCCGTGGTCAGCTCATGGATGCTACCTTGTATCTTGAGAAGCATTAGGGGTGCATCCAGTTCTTCACGTTATTTATCTGTCAAGACAGGAAGAGTGTTCAGGGTGAAGAATTCATTATAGTTGGCTTCGTCCGCTACGGTTAAACAATGGTATAGTATTGTGTACTATTGAGTAAATTAGGTATGTATCCCACCTGGGGTGTGGAGCGACATGCTCGTCACAGAGCGCAGCTTCACAACAGGGCCATGATCCTGCTACTGGTGGATCAACCGAACCAACAGTCTGCCCAACCTGCCCGCCGCCGTGTGTGTGCGGGCCGAGTGTGCTGCATAGTTGAGACACCTCAATCTTTCCAGCATGGACACGTGTTCCGCTCGGGCAAACACCAACTCCGAAGCAGCTGTATTTTGATGTATGACCCTTTTTTCATGTGAGAACATTGACCTTACTACTCGGACCACGTCTTGTTCAATAGATTTGCGCAAATTCCATTGTGTGCCCAGACAGTGTTCCCATATAAAGACCTTGAACGCCTCCCATTCAGTGAGGCTTGAAGAAGCAGAACCGGCATTAAGTTCAAAGTATTCTGGCATCGCTCTATCTAGCGACACCCTGAACGCGGCGTTCTCTAGCAGCTCTGGCCTCAGTCTCCATATGGGGATCGCAGGAGGGGATATATCCCATCCCAGCTTCAAAAGTTGTGGGTTATGATCAGAATTAGTGCGACCTAAGTAATCTGTCCACAGAACTGTAGGGCTCAGGTTGGGAGTGAATAATATTCTATAGAGTCTCACATGTAGCTGATGCAGGGCCGAGTAAAATGAGTAGACTTTAGCATCAGTATTGCGCTGGCATCAGATATCCAGCAGCCTCCAGTGTTGGAGCCATTCTCGTGAAGCGTGCACAAGAGTTGCCGTGGGCGCGGTGTGTAGCAGGGGGTAGGAGCAATCCTGCTGGATGTCTAATACACTGTTAAAGTCTCCTCCCAACAGCCAGGGGAGGTCGCTCCATCAAGAGAGAGGGCTAGGGAGCCTGCTAAGGAAAGAGGCCTGGTCTACAATTGGTGCGTAAATGGACCACAATAATATCATCTGGCCTCTCAGCCATCCGCGCACTAACACATATCGTCCCTCAGCGTCAATCTCACAATTGTCAGCCACAAACAGAGTGCCCGGGCGTATCCAAATCAGGATCCCTCTAGCGTATGTGGAGTAATTAGTCGCAAATAGCTGCCTTCGCCAGTGGCTTTACTATTGCACAGCCTCTGATTGAATGAGATGGATTTCTTGCAAGAGCGCTATTTGAAATGAATGCCTTTTAAGATATTAATATATGGAGTATGTACGTGCTGGCGTGTATATGCCACACACATTCTATTTCAGGATGTTAATGGAGGTCATGCCGGGGAGCGGGTGTGTAATGTCTCAGTGGCCTGATCCCGAGAGGGGTCAGCTCTATATGTTCACCGGGCGGGGCGCGTGGGAAGGAGACAGAGGTGGGGGAAACCCGAACTCCAATCAAAACAAAACATGTGCAGCTCAGATCCAACTGCTGCCTTAACAATAAACTTGTAAAATACCATCAGAGCGGAGGGACACCAGGTATCTGCCCAAACTTCATAACTAGCCCGCTTGCTTCACCAGTGTGAGCGGGAAGGACCCACTAACAACAGGTAAGATGGAGGGGAGGTGGTCAGGTAACAATCGGGGGGCCCGAGTAGGCAGTGGCCCCAGGCATAGAGCAGCTGTGAGCAGCAGGTGAATCTGAGGTGCGGTGTCTGTTTTAAGATTTAGTTGACCACGTGTAGAGACACCATGGCCGCCCTAGCTAAAGTGAGAAGCAGCGCAGCATATTCATGCGCATGGGGGGTTTGCCGACCAGCCTGCGGCAAGGCAAATAGTACATGTGGCTCAGCACAGTTCCGTGCAATAGCACTATATGTCCAGTGGTGTATTGGAACGTCCGTATGTGCCAGCTATGGCCGCTCAAATTATTTTGTCTGCCGTTTGTGGCATCACCGCAGGGGGAGCTAAGAAACTAGTGTTGGAAAGCATTTCGGCGAGGGAGCTATTCTCAGTGTCTGTGTCAACTAGTTCTGGGTCTGACATGACCAGCAGCTCTCCTATAGCTGCTGCCTTCCATAGCACCTGTTTACGTTCCCGTATGATTTGCTCAAGGCCATTGCATGACTGGCCTCTGGAGGGGGAATGACGTGCCGTTTGTGATTCCTTCATCTGCATGTGTAAGAGTTTCCTTATGCTGCACTCCCCTCCCCTGCCTCCTGCTGGTTGATCAGGTTTGTCGATTCCAACCACTCCCAGGCACTGTCTGGGGTGCTGAAAAAGTGAGTTTTGTAATGATATACCACACTCAACTTGGCCGGGAATAGAAGAGAGAATGTTAGGTGTAGGGCATAAAGTTTACATTTCACCAACAGGAAGGAGGCCCGTTGCTTTTGTACAGCCATGGTGTAGATCGGGAACAGCATAACTTGCATGTTGTCGACTTGAAGCGTCAGGATTGAGCGCACTTCATGCAGCATAGTGTCTCTGTCTGCAAAGTGCAGAAGTCGGATGAGGAAAGGGCGGGGGCCTGATCCTGGCAACCTAGCTCTCAACGGGACTCGGTGGGCTCATTCCACTGAGAAGAAGGGTGTCAGCGAAAGTAGGAGGCTGCCCTGGTTTGTAGTGGGACCTAAGGTACTTACACCTTATACCAGGTCCAGTTATCCCTTATTAGTGAAATGTAAGTGTTCTAGCAGCTTAGGCTGTCTAGGGGTAGCTGTAGAAGAGCAACTTAGGCTAAACTAGGAGACATGCAAAGCTCCTGCATTATAGTTACACAGTACTTATACACAATAAAAGACAATACTCAGTGTTACCAAAAATAAAGGTACTTTATTTTAGTGACACAAGGCCAAAAATATCTTAGAAGCAATACTCCATCTGGAGGTAAGTATTGTACACAATATATCACCAGAGACCAAAATCAGGTAAGTAAATAGTCACAGAATAGTGCAAACAGCAGAAAATACAATAGAATGCAATATGAAGCAATAGGCCTAGGGGCAACACTAACCATATACTAAGAAAGTGGAATGCAAATCACGAATTTCCCCCCTAGGCAAGTGTAGTGTGTAGAGGGGCAATGGGATTGTAAGAAAACCACAAAGGTGAGCAATATACACAACCCAGAGCCCATGAAAGTAGGAGTAAAGTACTGCACATTTCCTCAGGACACACTACAAGTCGTGATCAGATTTATTGCAAGAACCAAGCAAGACTGGAAGCACCTAATCTTCAGTAAATGAGGGTTAGGTATATAGGTGACTTATGCATGTGAAAAAGGCTGTGAAATAGTGTGTGCACTATTTCACGCAGGCTGTAATGGCAAGCCTGTGAAGGGTTTGTCTGAGCTCCTTATGTGTGGCAAAAGAAATGCTGCAGCCCATTGGTAAATGAAGTCACTAGCCTATAGTGACAAATTTAAAAGCAGAGAGAGCATAAGCACTGAGGTTCTGGTTAGCAGAGCCTCAGTGACACAGTGAAGCTCTACTGACAACACACACATTAGGCCATAAATTATGAGTACTGGGGTCCTGACCAGCAGGGTCCCAGTGAGACAGGCAAAAACATACTGACATACAGGTAAAAATGGGGGTAACATGCCAAGAAAGATGGTACTTTCCTACAGTCCGACGTCGAGATGTTGGATGCAGGCGAGTTGTAGCGCTGGATTCGTCCAACAAGCCTTGGTTCAAGTAATGTCGTGGTTCGCGTCAAAATGGCGCTGCCTGGACCCAGGAGGGACCTGGGGGCCTCAACTCAGACTGAGGAGGCAGAGAGAGCTCCCAACGCAGGAAGAAACCCACAGATGACCAGGCAGCACCCACGGAGGTCCCAGGACATGGGGACAAAGAAGGTGCAAAGTGCGATTGCTGCAGCACTAGATAAGAAGGTCCCACGCCGCCGGAGAACAACTCAGCGAGTTGAGCGTCGGAGGATGGAGTGCTGGAGACCTGGACCACGCTGTGCATGAAGGATTCTTGCAAATAGTGCACAGAGGCCTCAGGACCTAGAGATGACACAGTGCACAGGGGTACTGTTGCAAACCGAGAAGGCAAGCTCTTACCTCAGCCAAATTTGGACAGCTGGACCTTAGGACCGTCTGGGTTGAAGGGGTTCACCACCTGTGTTCCAGGGAGCACGCTCATCATCAGGAGTCCCAGAGAACCGGTCATCTTCTTAGAAGGTGCCTGCTGGAGCAGGGAAGTGACTCCGTCACTCCACAAGAGATTGCTTTGGTCATTCTGGTGCAGGCTGAAGACAGGGAGTCCTCAGAGCATGCACACCTTGGAAACTGTTGCAGTTGCTGACTGGAGCTGAAGTTGCAGAGTCACAGTAGCCTTCTTGGATATTTTGTTGCAGTTACAGCGGTTCCACAAGCAGTCTGCGGTTGATCCGACCGTCAGAGGATGAAGCAGGAGTTGCAGAGGATTCCTGGTGGAAAATTGCAAGCTGGATCTGAAGAAGAACCAACAGGAGAGACCCTAAATAGCCCTGAGAGGGGGATTGGCTTCCTACCCAGGTATGCACCTATCAGAAGGGGTCTCTGACGTCACCTGCTGGCACTGGCCACTCAGAGATCTCCAGATTGTCCCCACACCTTGGAAAACAAGATGGCTAACACCAGGGACACACTGGAGGAGCTCTGGGCACCACCCCTGGAGTGGTGATGGACAGGGGAGTAGTCACTCCCCTTTCCTTTGTCCAGTTTTGCGCCAGGGCATGGACTGGGGGTCCCTGAACTGGTGAACAATGGCTAATACAAGGAGGGCACCATCTGGGCCGTTCAAAGCATTTCCAGGGGATCTGGAAGGCTACCCCTCCCAAGCCTGTAACACCTATTTCCAAAGGGAGAGGGTGTAACACCCTCCTCACAAATGAAATGCTTTGTTCTGCCTTCCTGAGACTGAGCTGCTCAGACCCCAGGAGGGCAGAACCCTGTCTGTGAGGTGGCAGCAGCTGTAGCTGCAGTGCAAGCCTCAGAGAGCTGGTTTGGCAGTAATGGGGATCCATGGTGGAGCCCCCAGGATGCATGGGATTGGCCCCCAATACCATATGTGGAATGGGGGGGGACAATTCCATGATCTTAGACACCTTACATGGCCATATCCAGAGTTACATTGTGAAGCTACATATAGGTATTGACCTATATGTAGTGCCCACTTGTAATGGTGTGCCCGCACTCACAAAGTCTGGGGAATTGGCCCTGGACAGCGTGGGGGCACCCTTGCTAGTGCAATGGTGCCCTCACACTTAGTAACTTTGCACCTTGCCTTCAGGAAATGAAGGTTAGACATATAGGTGACTTATAAGTTACTTAGGTGCAGTGAAAATGGCTGTGAAATAGTGTGTGCTCTTTTTCACTCAGGCTTCAGTGGCAGTCCTGTGAAAAGATTTGTCTGAGCTCCTTGTGGGTGGCAAAAGAAATGCTGCAGCCCATAAGGAACTCCTGGAACCCCAATGCCCTGGATACCTAGGTACCACATACTAGGGACTTGTAAGGGGGGGTCCAGTGTGCCAATTGGAATTGGTAAATGAAGTCCAATTTAAACTATAGTGACTAAACTATAGTGACTAATTTGGAAGCATAGAGAGCATAATCACTGAAGTTCTGGTTAGCAGACCTTCAGTGACACAGTTAAGCACTACTGGCAACACACACATTAGGCCACAAACTATGAGCAGTGGGGTCCTGGCTAGCAGGATCCCAGTGAGACAGGCAAAACACACTGACAGATAGGGGTTTCACTATGAGCACTGGGGTCCTGGCTAGCAATGAGACAGTAAAAACACCCTGACACACACTCATAAACAAGTCAAAAGTGGGGGGTAACCATGCTAGAAAGAGGCTACTTTCTCACATAACCTCCCCCCCACACAAATGAACGACAATAATACTAACCTTGGTCAGTTGAGACTTTATTGTCTAAGTGGTGATAAGTGGAGAGTAGATCTGCAATAGAGTGGTTACTCCCTTTATCATCCACTGGATGGTTACTTCCCTGTGGGGATGTAAACCACCCTGCTTGGAGATTTTTACCTAACCAACAGTGTGAGTGTAAATTCTCAGAGTTTCTATTAGTATGTTTTAAAGTTGGGCAGTGGGATTGGTCCACTGGGCCTATGTCAAAGCTAGACAGGGATGATGTCTCAACAAAGCCATAGCTAGGCAAAATGTTTGTCCATATGGCTGCAAGAGAGAACAGGGTTGCTGTTTCTCTTGAGTTGGAGCAGGGCAGGGCTGCTGTCCTATAAGCTCCACACTTGTGCAGGGCTGCTGTCCTATGTGTTTAGAGGCAGTGCAGGGCTGCTGCACTAAAGTTTCTCTGGGAGGGCTGGGGGGTTGCTCCATATTTACTAAAATGGTGCAATTTTGCACATCTGCTTTAGTGGTTCCACAGAGAGGTACTTTTACCTCTGGGAGTCCCGCTGTGGTAGCTGAGGGCTCCCTTGGTACAGGTTCCACCCCAGGAGAGGTTTCTCCCATCACAGGAATGAAATCCTAAGTGGAAAGGTGGGGAGGGATACTTTGATACCCTTTTTATGTGTTAGTGGAGAGGGAGCCTGAGATTTCAGGCCTTTTTCTCTCCTTTGCTTTCTCCTTTCACCTGAAATGAGAGGAAGCAATTCCTCAGGGATACCCAGCATGGATGCATGGGTCCTAAACTCTACCTCAGCCCAACCTGAGGCCTCTGGGTCTTTCCCTAAGAGACAATCTACAGGTAAGCTAGGTGATACTACCACCTGCTTTGGGCCAGTAACTCTATCCCAACTAAGTTGAACTACAGCTAAGGGGAGAGACTGAGTGGACTTATTGACATCAGTAACTTGGTACTTCTGTCCAAGGAGGTGTTGTGCAGGTGACACCACGTTTTCAGTCACCAGAGTGATACTGGCACCTGTGTCCCTGTAGGCCTGGGCCTCAACACCATTTATTAAGATTGACTGCCTGTACATATTAATGTTAAGGGTATAAGCACCAAGGTGGCAAGGCCAATGCCATCAGGTGTGACAGAAACTTTCTTGGGACTGTTTCCCCTAGTGTCTATTATGGTCCCAAAAGTGAACCCAACTACACCTTTAGTTTAACTATTGCCAGTAGTCCCACCACTATTACCACTACTGCGAAGGGCACTAGAGTTTGATGTATTAGTGGTGGTAGGCTCAGGAGCTTTACCTGGGCAGGACTTACCCCCTGGCCAATGGCCTTTTCCTCTGCACACATAGCTGCAAGGCTTTTTATTGTGTGTAGAGTGAGGTGAAGATGAAGAAGATGATTTATCCCCACCCCCAGAGGAGTGTTTAGGACCTAAAGAAAAGATCTTTGTGCTTACTTTTATTCCCATGCTTGTCCTGAGACTTTGTACCATCTTTCTTTTTGCTGTTCCTGTCACCCCCTGTATGAGCTTTTCTGCTCACCCGTGTTCTGACCCATTTGTCTGCCTTCTTTCCCAATTCTTGGGGCGAGGTCAGATCTGAGTCCACAAGATACTGGTGCAACAAATCAGACACACAATTGTTCAATATATGCTCTCTCAGAATTAAGTTATACAGGCTTTCATAGTTAGTCGCCTTACTGCCATTTAACCAACCTTCTAGGGTCTTCACTGAACAGTCTACAAAGTCTATCCAATCCTGTGAAGACTCTTTTCCAGTCTCTCTGAACTTTATTCTATATTTCTCAATGGTTAAGCCCAGACCATCCAAAAGTGCACTTTTGAGAATGTGATAGTTGTCTGAGTCATCCTCCCTGACAATAAGGAGTTTGTCTCTCCCTTTGCCAGTGAAAGACAACCACAGGATAGCAGCCCACTATGCTTTAGGGACCCACTGAACTTTACAGGCCCTCTCAAGTGCAGCAAACCACATATAGATGTCATCCCCATCCTTGTACAGGGGAACAACCTTGTTCAGATTTCTGGAATCAAATGTAGCTTCCCTAACACTGGAGTTCCTGAAACTGCTGCTGCCACCATGGGGAACTAACCCTAACCCCTGTCTTTCCCTTTCCACAGCCAGGGATTCCCTGTCTAAGGCCAACTGTTGCTGCTGTAGCCTCTGTCTGGACTCCTCTAACCTCAGCTTTCTGAGTTCCTTATCGCGGGACTGGTCCTCAGGGTTAGATGTGTGTGATACCTCTGAGATAGAAGTGACATTGGAATTGGCAGAGGCAGATCTTTCCCTAACTTGAGTCACCCTAGTTGCCTGGCCTCTAGGTGTGAAGAGAGCCCTACTTGTGTGTGACCCGTTCCCACTCCCAGCTACACTAGGGGGTTTGTTGATGGAAAGATCTGTGGAAGGACCCTCCTAAGGATTATCAGAATGCTCTCCTGAGTCTGCCTGGATGGAATGTTCCTCTACCTCCCCCTCTGGCTGTACCTGACCAGTGCTAGGAATTCCTTACTGGGGTTCTTCCCAATCCCTAAACGTCTTTCAATGCAGAGACCCCTCAAACTTTTAAAATTAAAACTTTCATATGTTGTCTTCAAAACTCTATTTATAGCCTCTACAACAGACATGTTGACAGAAAGAGTTTAGGAAAATGAGTAACAAGTTAGTAAGCTATTAGGCCTAACATTTTAGAGAAAAGAAAACTTTTCAGAAACTTTTCAAAAGTTTTAAAGAACGTTTTAGAAAGTTAAAAGTGACTTCTAGGTACAATTATGTATAGCTCTAAGTACTGGAGCAAGCTTTTCTTGTGAAAAGCACTAGTAACAAAGTAGTAAAGCAATTGCAAGGTCTTATCCCACTGCTGCACCACCAGTGTAGGAGGCTGGTCTGGTTTGTAGTGGGCACCTAAGGTACTTACACCTTATACCAGGTCCAGTTATGCCTTATTAGTGAAATGTAGGCAGTGTTCTAGCAGCCTAGGCTGTCTAGGGGTAGCTGTAGGCAGAGCAGCTTAGGCTAAACTACGAGACATGCAAAGCTCCTGAAATACCACTATAGTTACACAGTACGTATACACAATAAAGACAATACTCAGTGTTACCAAAAATAAGGGTACTTATTTTAGTCACAATGACAAAAATACTTTGTAGGCTATACTCCCTTAGGAGATAAGTAAATCATACAATATATACACTAGTAACCAGAAACAGATAAGTACACAGTAGGAAAATAGTGCATATAGTGAAAATCACCATGGGTTGCAATAGGCCTAGGAGGAACACAAACCATATAATAAAATAGTGGAATGCAAAAGTCGGTTTCCCACCTAGGCAAGTGTAGTGTGTAGAGGGGCGCTGGGAATGTAAGAGAACGCCACAGGTAAGTAATGTACCCCACCCCAGAGCCAAGGAAGGCAGGAGAAAAACACAGCAAGTTTCATAAAAAACACCAGAAGTCATGATAGAAGATAATGCAAGAACCAGAATAGACTGCAAGACACCAATGATGGATTCCTGGACCTGAAGACCTGTGGAAGAAGGGGACCAAGTCCAAGAAGCACTGAAGAGTCCAGGGAGAACAGGAGCCCCTGCTAACCCGGATCAAGGTACAAAAGTGGAATTACTGATGAGAACACAAAGTCATGATTGCACCAAAAAAGACAGATGCGGGTTGCTGGTTGGTGCAGAAGATGTCCCATGCCGGAATGATGGATGCAGTCCATCACAGTCCATCTGTAAAAGATCACAGCTATCAGAAAATGGCGCTGCCCGGGACCAGGGGGGACCTGATGGCCCCAGGAGGGGGAGACAGAGGGAGCTCTTAGCAACTCAGAGAGCCCTCAGAAGACAAGGCAGCACACACAGGAGTCCCACAGCACAGGGACAAAGAATGTGCAAATAGAGGCCCACACAGCACAACACAAAGAATTCCCATGCCGTCGGAGTGCTAAAGGCCTAAGCTGTGCTGTGCATGAAGAACATCTGGGAAAGTTGCACACAAGCCTTGGCAACTGCAAGTCACGCAGTGCATGGGGGTACTGTCTTGCGTTGGTTGCATAGCAGCAAGGTGTATGACTATGAAAGCTTATATAATTTGATCTTGAGAAAGCATATTCTTAACAATTGTGTGTCTGATTTGTTGCACCAATATATTGTGGACTCAGATCTGACCTCTCCCCAAGAACTGGAAAAAAAGGCAGACAAATGGGTCACAACAAGGGTGAGCAGAAAAGCTCATACAGGGGGTGAGAAGGACAGTAAGAAGAAGGATAGTAAGTCACCTGACAAGGGTGGGGACAAAGCTAAAAATAACTTCTGAGTCTTCATCAGGCCCACAACAATCCTCTGGGTGGTGGGTACAAATCCTTTTCTAATCAGCAGAATAGCCTTGGTGTTATTTATGTAAGCAAAAAGGCCATTGGGCAAGTGACCCCATTTGTCCCAAGAGAAACACCAGGCCTCCCACCACCACAACCCCCACTGCTTCCAATGGTGCCCCTAATAATAGCAGTGGTGGTAGTGGGAAAAACTCCACAAACATCCAAACAAAGGGTGTAGCTGGGCTCACTTTTAGTAATGTAGTGGGGGTTGGTCTAGTTAGCGAGACCACTGAGGCTAATTTAGTCTCTGATTGTGATATTGACCTTGCCACCCTAGTTGCTTGTGCCCTTAATATGGATAAGTACAAGCAACTACCCCTAATACATGGTGTTCAGGTTGAGGCCTATAGGGACACAGGTGCCAGTGTCACCATGGTGGTGGAGAAACTGGTTGCCACTGAGCAACACCTACTTGGTAATCAGTACCGGGTTACTGACCCCATAACAACACTGTTAGCCACCCTATGGCTATTATGAATCTCAACTGGGGATGGGGGGTTTACTGGTCCTAAAAAGGTTGTTGTATCCACTGACTTACATGTAGAGTGTCTATAAGGTAATGATTTGGAAACTTCAGCTTTTGCTGAAGTGGAGTTGGAGGCCCATGCAGCCATGCTGGGCATTCCAGGGCTCATATTTGCTCTTACCAGGGCTCAGGTCAAGAAGCAAAGAGGACAGTGAAACTTGGATCCTAGAACAATGGACCATGTGCTCCCAAAACCTAGGGGCAGAAAGGGCAAACCCTTGTCTGCTATCCTTCCCTCTCCAGAAGATTCCCCTTTTGATGAGGAGGAGTCAACTCCTTGTGCAGAACCTACACCAGAGGAGCTTCAAGCAGACACAGCTGAGCTCTTGGGGGCAGGGGGGCTTGCCAGGGAGAAACTGAGTGTGGCACAGCAGACCTGTCCCACACTAGAAGGTCTAAGACAGCAAGCTGTCAAACAGCAAAATGGGGATATCAGTGACTCACACAGAGTTTACTGGGAGAACAATCTCCTTTATACTGAGGCAAGGGACCCTAGACCTGGTGCTCCCAGGAGATTGGTCATTCCCTTGCAGTATAGGGAATTCCTTCTAACTCTGGCACATGATATTCCCTTGGCTGGACATCTGGGGCAAAGCAAAACCTGGGACAGACTTATTCCTCACTTTCACTGGCTTCATATGTAAGAGGACACAAAAGACTTTTGTCGCTCTTGTGTGACTTGCCAAGCCAGTGGCAAGACTGGTGGCACCCCAAAGGCCCCCTTAATCCTACTGCCAGTGGTTGGGGTGCCTTTTGAAAGGGTAGAGGTTAACATTGTTGGCCCCCTTGACCCTGCAACTGCTTCTGGTAATAGGTTCATCTTAGTGGTAGTGGACCATGCCACAAGATGCCCAGAAGCCATCTCCTTAAGGATCACTACAGCACCTGCAGAGGCAAAGGCCTTCCTGGGAATATTTTCCAGGGTGGGCTTTCCTAAAGAGCTAGTATCAGACAGGGTATTAACATCATGTCTGCATACTTAAAAGCTATGTGGAAGGAGTGTGTGTACCTACAAATTCACCACACACTATCATCCACAAACAGATGGACTGGTTGAGAGATTGAACAAAATTCTCAAAGACATGATCATGGGACTCTCTGAAAAACTCAGAAGGAGATGGGATGTCCTCCTGCCATGCCTCCTTTTTGCCTACAAGGAGGTACCCCAAAAAAGGAATGGGCTACAGCCCCTTTGAACGCCTGTTTGGTCACCCTGTTATGGGGTCCCTTGCTCTTGTGAAAGAGGAGTCGGAACAACCATTGAAGCCCCCTAAACAAGACATTGAGGTCTAGGTACTTGGCCTAAGATTATGAATGGCAGAGTATATGAAAAAGGCCACAAAAACCTTGAGGCTACCCAAGAGCTTCATAACCAATGGCATGACTAGAAGGCTGTCCTGACTGAGTACCACCCAGGACAGAAAGTGTGGGTTTTGGAGCCTGTGGCACCAAGAGCACTCCAGGACACATGGAGTGGACCACATCTTATTGTGGAGAAAGAGAGCGAGGTCACCTATTTGGTAGACCTTGGCATTGCCAGAAGAGTGACCCTCTCCCTGACCTCTTCTCCAACACTGAGCTGATGGCTTAGTGGAAGGAGTTGTACTTGCAGACTGCCTCAGAGCAGAGCAGAGGGAGGACTGTAAGAATTTACTAGTTCAGTTTTCTGAACTCTTTTCACTCACACCTGGTACCACTACTTGGTGTGAACATAAAATTAATACTGGAGACAGTTTGCCTGTCAAAAATAAGATTTATAGGCAGCCTGATCATGTCAGAGACTGTATTACATCTGAGGTTCAGAAAATGTTGGACCTAGGTGTTATTGAGCACTCAGATAGACCTTGGGCCAGCCCAGTGGTGCTTGTCCCCAAACCTCATAGCAAAGAAGGAAAGGGAGAAATGCAGTGGTTTTTGTGTGGACTATAGAGGGCTCAATACTGTAACTAAAACAGATGCTCACCCTATACCCAGTGCAGATGAGCTCATAGATACACTGGCCATGCAAAATATCTAAGCACCTTTGATTTGACTGCAGGGTATTGGCAGATCAAGTTATCAGAGGATGCTAAGACAAAGACGGCATTTTCAACCATTGGTGGGCATTATCAGTTTACAGTTATGCCCTTTGCTTTGGAAAATGCACCTGCCACTTTCCAGAGGCTGGTGAACACAGTCCTCCAAGGTGTGGAAGCTTTCAATGCAGCAAACTTAGATGACTTTGCTGTATTTAGCTCCACCTGGGATGACCACCTGGTCCAACTGTGGAAAGTTTTGGAGGCCTTGCAAAAGGCAGGCCTCACTATCAAGGCTTCAAAACGCCAGATAGGGAAGGGGAAAGTGGTTTATCTGGGCCACCCGGTAGGTGGAGAACAGACAGAACCACTACACGGGAAGATACAGGCTATTTTAGACTGGGCTCTCCCTACTATTCAGAGCCAAGTCAGAGCCTTTCTTGGTCTCACTGGGTTTTACAGGAGGTTCATTAAGAACTGTGGCTCCATTGTTGCCCCTCTTAATGGCCTCACCTCTAAAAAGATGCCTAAAAAGGTATTGTGGACAGCCAGCTGTCAAAGAGCTTTTGAGCTTTTGAAAAGTTTAAGCAGGCTATGTGTACTGCACCTGTCCTAAAAAGCCCAAATTACTCTAAAACATTCATTGTCCAGACAGATGCATCTGAACTGGGGGTTAGGGCAGTGCTATCACAACTGAACTCAGAGGGTCCTGATCACCCTGTTGCTTTTATCAGTAGGAGGTTGACCCCTAGAGAAAAGTGTTGGTCAGCCATAGAGAGGAAGTCCTTTGCTATGGTCTGTGCCCTGAAGAAGTTGAGACCCTACTTATTTGGGGCTCACTTCATTGTTCAGACAGATCACAAACCTCTCTTATAGTTAAAACAGATGAAAGGAGAAAACCTTAAATTGTTGAGGTGGTCCATTTCCGTATAGGGGATGGACTTTACAGTGGAAGATAGACCTGGGAGTAACCACTCCAGTGCAGAAGGACTCTCCAGATATTTCCAATTAGACAATAAGAACTCATCTGGGCAAGGTTAGCCTTATTGTCCATTGTTTGGGGGGGTAGTGTAGGAAAGTACCATCTTTCTTGGCATGTTACCCCCAATTTCTACCTGTTTGTCAGTATGTTTTGCCTGTCTCACTGGGACCCTGCAAGCAGGACCCCTGTGCTCATAGTTTGTGGCCTATATGTGTTGTCAGTATGCTTTACTGTGTCACTGAAGTTCTGCTAACCAGATCTCCAGTGCTTATGCTCTTTTTACTAACCAAATTTGTCACTACACTTTAGTGACTCCAAATTCCAATTCTGATTGGCACACTAGACCCCTCCTATAAGTCCCTAGTGTATGGTACCTAGGTACCCAGGGCACTGGGGTTCCAGGAGATCCATATGGGCTGCAGCATTTCTTTAGCCACCCATAAGGAGCTCATACAAACCATTCTTCAGGACTGCCACTGCAGCCTGAGTGAAACAGCCATTTTACACTGCACTAAGGCCCTCATTCTGACCCTGGCGGTCGGTGATAAAGCGGCGGCCAACCCGCCAACAGGCCGGCGGTCCAAAATATGCAATTCTGACCCTGGCGGGAACCGCCAACACAGCCCGCCACATCAACACTCCGCCCGCCACGGCGGAACAAACAAACAGCGCGGCGGTCACCGCCAACAGCCAGGCGGCAGACAATGTACCGCCCACCCTATCACGACCCACCAATCCGCCACCTTTTCCGGGGCGGGAGCACCGCCGATAAAAACACGGCGGAAACAGACTACGAACGGGAAAACGCTCACCTCCACATACTCCACGCGAGATTCCGGCAGTATGGAACCCGAGTTACAGGTCATCCCCGCACTCCTATACCTGCTCCTGTACCAGGAGCACGCCCGGCGGCGCGGAAGACATCGGTGAGTACTGCACCTACGACACAGGGGAGGGAAAAGATTACCGGCACACACCCACCCACCCACACCCACTACAACACACACATCAATGCATTCCCACAGATCACTGTCACAACCCACAAACCCCCCCCTCCGAAATAATGCAAAGACCAAAAGAAGAGATCTTAAACGGGCAGATATATTGAAAAATGGACAGCAGTAATCCAAATAAATAAATAAACTATGTACAAAATATATACATCTACTATATGTAGTCCAACCACTGTCCGTGGACCACAGGGGTCCTGAGCAAAGGGGCAAGGCCCAGTCCCACGACAAGAACTCCACGGAGAGAACACTGCAGGGGCATCAGAAAGAAAAAAGGACAGGCACCTCAGGGGGAAGGGAAGGGGGGGCACCTCAGCCACTTGAGTACACGACGCCAGATCCACGAGGGGACTCCATGACCACTGGCCCATCCTGGGGAGTGCAAAGCCACAGTCCATACAGTGGGTGGCCTGCCCACTGGGCCATCCTGGGGAGTGCAAAGCCACAGTCCATACAGTCCATACCGTGGGTGGCCTGCCCACTGGCCCATCCTGGGGAGTGCAAAGCCACAGTCCATACAGTCCATACAGTGGGTGGCCTGCCCACTGGGCCATCCTGGGGAGTGCAAAGCCACAGTCCATACAGTCCATACCGTGGGTGGCCTGCCCACTGGGCCATCCTGGGGAGTGCAAAGCCACAGTCCATACAGTCCATACAGTGGGTGGCCTGCCCACTGGGCCATCCTGGGGAGTGCAAAGCCACAGTCCAAACAGTCCATAACAGACTCCACTGCCACTGGAGGAGGCATGTTGGCCAGAGGACATCCTGCAGCCCTGCCCGAGACAGATCCTGCCCTGCCACGTCTGCCAAAGGGCCAGCGGTTCTTGCCTTGAAGGGCCCAGTTCAGCGGTTCTTGAGACGGCGGTCCCCAGCGGAGCGGTGCTGGAGACGGCGGGGCCCAGTTCAGCGGTTCTTGCCTTGAAGGGCCCAGTTCAGCGGTTCTTGCCTTGAAGGGCCCAGTTCAGCGGTTCTTGAGACGGCGGTCCCCAGCGGAGCGGTGCTGGAGACGGCGGGGCCCAGTTCAGCGGTTCTTGCCTTGAAGGGCCCAGTTCAGCGGTTCGTGCCTTGAAGGGCCCAGTTCAGCGGTTCTTGAGACGGCGGTCCCCAGCGGAGCGGTGCTGGAGACGGCTGGGCCCAGTTCAGCGGTTCGTCCCTTGAAGGGCCCAGTTCAGCGGTTCTTGAGACGGCGGTCCCCAGCGGAGCGGTGCTGGAGACGGCGGGGCCCAGTTCAGCGGTTCTTGCCTTGAAGGGCCCAGTTCAGCGGTTCTTGCATTGAAGGGCCCAGTTCAGCGGTTCTTGCCTTGAAGGGCCCAGTTCAACGGTTCTTGAGACAGCGGTCCCCAGCGGAGCGGTGCTGGAGACGGCGGGGCCCAGTTCAGCGGTTCTTGCCTTGAAGGGCCCAGTTCAGCGGTTCGTGCCTTGAAGGGCCCAGTTCAGCGGTTCTTGAGACGGCGGTCCCCAGCGGAGCGGTGCTGGAGACGGCGGGGCCCAGTTCAGCGGTTCTTGCCTTGAAGGGCCCAGTTCAGCGGTTCTTGCCTTGAAGGGCCCAGTTCAGCGGTTCTTGAGACGGCGGTCCCCAGCGGAGCGGTGCTGGAGACGGCGGCCATTCTATGGCCAACTGCTCATTGCCTGGTGGTGCCCTCCTGGGCAGCGGGGATGGTGCTCCTTCAATGCCCACCTGGGCTGTGGGTGGTGGGGCCCTCCTGGCCAGCTGGGCTGGGTCCTCCCTGGGCAGCGGCTATGGGGGTGGTGGGCTCTCCCTGGGCAGCTGTGACGGTTCCTCCCTGGGCAGCGGCTATGGGGGTTGCGGGCTCCTCCTGGGCAGCTGTGACGGGCCCTCCATGGGCAGCAGGCCTGCTACCTGACTTCTCTGCCTTGCTGCCCTTGCCCTCCTTAGTCAGGAGTCTGTGGCCCTTTCCTCCCTTTGGAGCTGTGGCTGTTGACGGTGGCTGGCTAGTGTCCTGGGGGGATATAGAACCCGGGCTCCTGCGGCGGCCCTTCCGCCTTCTGCTCCTCTTCCCAGGGGGTGGGCTGGCTGTCCCCTTGCTGCTGGGCGAAGATCCAGACCTGCGGGCTGGTGGGCTCCAATACCCCTGCACCCTTGTCAAGGGGGCTGCAGGGCTGGTGGTGGCTGAGGTGCTCTTCTTACCCCGACGAGAAGGAGGGGGGGGGCTCAGGGTCAGGAAAGAAGGTAGCAGTAGAGAGATAGATTTTCCTGGGACAATGGATAGTGGTAGGTACAGTGGGTATGGGAGTGGAGGGAGAGGATGTGGTTGTAGGCGAGACAAGTTTGCTGTCTTTGGGTGCAGGTGCAGGAGCGGGAGGCTGTCGTGAGGTGGATGGCTGTTGGGTGGGTGGGTGGCTGCGTTTGTGTGGTGTGGAAGAGGGGGTGACAGACACAGTGGGAGAGGACACAGGGGACGTGTAAATGGCAGTGGGGGTGGTGACTGCACGTGTGCGGACTGTACTGGAGGGTGTGCTGGTGATGGAAACACTGGCTGATGGTGAGGTGAATGAAGGTGTGAGTGTAGACGTCACAGGGAGGGAGGAGGGAGACGAGGAGGTGGGGGTCACAGAGGTGGTAGTGACTGTTGGCATGTCTGCATCGGAATGTTGCTTGTGTGAATGTCTGCGTGATCTGTGGTGCTTATGTTTGGATGAGCTGCTCTTGGGTGTTGAGGTGTGTGCAGGCTGGTCTGATGGTGTGGGTGGGACAGGCAGAGGAACAGGAGACTGGGAGGAGGGAGTTAGTAGAGGGAGGCAGGAGACAGGGACAATGGCTGCCGTCAGTGCTGAGGCCAGAGCCTGGAACGATCGCTGATGGGCAGCCTGACCCGAATGAATGCCCTCCAGGTACGCATTGCTGCGATGAACCTCCCTCTCCACCCCCTGGATGGCATTCAAAAGGGTAGTCTGCCCAACAATGAGCGTTCGGAGGAGGTCAATGACCTCCTCACTGAGGGCAGCGGGGGTAACAGGGGCAGGGCCTGAGGTGCCTGGGGCGAAGGAGATGCCCGGCTTCCTGGCAGAGCGGGCACGGGGCGAACGCTGAGGGGCTGCTGGGAGGGCGGAGATGGTGCGCTGGGTGGCGGCTGTACCTGTAATGGCGGGGGGCACGGATGGTGCCACCCCCGCAAGGGAGCTCCCTTCCGAGGACGTGTCCGTGTCGCTGCAGGGTCCTGTCGTCCCCGTTGTGGAGCTCCCCTCGCCCTCCGTCTCACTGGTCCAGTCAGACTCTGTGGCATGGCCCTCCTGGGCCATGTGAGATGCAGCTCCCTCCTGCCCCGATGCCACTTCTCCTCCGCCTGATGATGCTGATGCACACAAGCACAGAAAGACAAACAAAAAGGGGGGGGGGAGAGAGAAATAAAGAGATTTTGAGTACATGGATCACCGGTACAGTTAGCGGATATGACAGACACAGATGCCCCCTGCACTAAGTTGCGCACTTGGGGTCCCCTACGCATTCCGTGGAACATGCCCTACACGCCTAGAGTTGACAACTGCACCCATGGATGACACGGCCCAGGGATGGCTGTACTGGCACACTACTGAGGGTGGTGGCTGGGGACACAGGGGCTTACGGGGGTGCCCAGCCTACAGATATCGCCCTGGCCTAGGGGGACCCACAGCCCTCCTCCCCCACCCAGACACCTCCACTGCGCGACAACAGAGTAGATTATGCTTGTACTCACCCCCTTGTGTCTGCTGTGCTGCCCTCACGCGCCCATCCAAATCAGGGTAGGCCACCGCCAGGATCCGGAACATCAGGGGGGTCAGTTGACGGCAGGCACCCTGCCTACGTTGGGAGGCCATCCCCAGCAGAGACTCGGCGGTCTTCTTGGTCCCGCGGCGGATGTCCTCCCACCTCTTGCGGCAGTGGGTGCCCCGTCGATGGTGGACCCCCAGGGTCCGGACTTCCTTGGCGATGGCACGCCAAATCCCGATCTTCTCATGGGCGCGGACCTATGTGACACGTACAGGGAGGGAGAAATACCACGTTCAAGTTTGTCTGCATTTTCGTTGCCAGTGGCCCAACGCCCCCCATCCCCGCCAGGCCCCCCGCCATGCCCCCCGCCAGGCCCAACATGCCCCCATCCCCGCCAGGCCCCCCGCCAGGCCCCCCCCGCCAGGCCCAACATGCCCCCCATCCCCGCCAGGCCCCCCGCCAGGCCCAACATGCCCCCCATCCCCGCCAGGCCCCCCGCCAGGCCCAACATGCCCCCCATCCCCGCCAGGCCCCCCGCCAGGCCCAACATGCCCCCCATCCCCGCCAGGCCCCCGCCAGGCCCAACATGCCCCCCATCCCCGCCAGGCCCCCCGCCAGGCCCCCAAGCCAGCCAGTGGCCCCAAATCCATATTGAATTAAACTCACTTGTTGGTCTGGAGGACCGTAGAGTAGCGCATACTGGGGGAGGACCCCATCCACAAGTTTCTCCAACTCTTCTCCAGTGAAGGCAGGGGCCCTTTCCCCAGGCGCAGCAGCCATTGTCCCTTCCAGACCGAGGTCACAGCAACACTTGCAGTATAGGTCCTCTCCTGTGAAAGTTCAAGTCGCGAGTGAATAAGTAGATAGAAAATGGCGGTCACGCCCGCGGCGGTGCGTACCGCGGCGGTGCGTACCGCCACCGCCGGCGCCCTTCGCCATTGGCTCCTGAAACCCATAGGCTTCAATGTTAACCAATGCGGCTTCGCGCCGCGGTCTTCGACCGCCGACCGCCGCGGTGTGCCACGCCAGCGCATTGACCTCACATCCCATTGTCACACTTCACAGGTCAGGCAGCCGCCATTTCGAGGGTCCACATGGCTCAATTTCAACTGCGTCACACAGGCCTAGGCCTTGCATAGCCACTCAGACACGCCATTCACTGCATAGAGAATCGTTTACTGTGCAAGCTGTGAGTACGTACCTGTGGGTTGCTTGACTGTGTGCTCCATGTTGTCCTTCCTAGGCACCGTCCGCTGGGTTTGGCGAGGAGACGGATGAATCCTCCCGTGTACAGGCCGCTGGTGGACCTGTCGACAATGGAAGCACGCCACATTATCCTGACCTACCGGCTTGACCGTGCCACTATACATGAACTGTGTGCCCAGCTGGAGCCCGACCTGATGTCCCCCATCCGCCAACCCACAGGGATTCCCCCTCTGGTGCAGGTCCTGTCAGTACTCCATTTCTTGGCAAGTGGGTCATTTCAGACAACAGTGGGAATTGCTTCTGGGATGTCTCAGCCCATGTTTTCGAAGGTGTTATCCAGAGTGTTGTCTGCCCTGATGAAATACATGAGGAGCTACATCCTTTTCCCTGAGGTGGGCAAATTGGCTACAGTGAAGGGTGATTTCTATGCCCTTGGACATATTCCCAACGTCATTGGTGCCATTGATGGGACCCATGTGGCTTTGGTTCCCCCAAGAGACAGGGAGCAGGTGTACAGGAACAGAAAAAGTTACCATTCCATGAACATCCAGGTGGTGTGTTTGGCTGACCAGTACATCTCGCATGGAAATGCCAAATTCCCTGGGTCAGTGCATGACGCCTACATCCTAAGGAATAGCAGCATCCCTTACGTGATGGAACAGCTAGAGAGACACCGTGTATGGCTATTGGGGGACTCTGGGTACCCCAACCTGTCGTGGCTACTGACCCCAGTAAGGAATCCCCGGACCAGGGCAGAGGAACGGTACAATGAGGCCCATGGGCGTACTAGGAGGGTGATCGAACGCACCTTCGGCCTCCTAAAGGCCAGGTTTCGGTGCCTGCATTTGACAGGTGGATCCCTAATGTACTCACCTAAGAAGGTGTGTCACATCATCGTGGCCTGCTGCATGCTTCACAACCTGGCTTTGTGCCGCCAGGTGCCTTTCCTGCAGGAGGATGGTCCAGATGGTGGTGTTGTGGCAGCTGTGGAACCTGTGGAGAGTGAAGAGGAGGAAGACGACGGGGATGAAACAGACAACAGGGACAGAATCATTGCACAGTACTTCCAATAGGACACAGGTAACAATTCAAACATAATTTAGTAAATGTAAAATACTCTCCTGCATCTCTGCTGCCTGTCTATTTGCCCCAGTGTATGATGACTGAGTTGTGGCTTTTCCCTCCCTATTTCAGATCTGGGGTCCCCACTACGAGTCCTGTGCTTCGTTTCCCCATGGACTACAGCTTTGTGGCAGCTGTTTGTTGACTTCACTATGTACAAGGACATATTTGCACTGTCATGTCAATTACAATATTTTGAACTCACAGCCAGACTCCAGATAGTTTTGTGCAAAATAGGTGTTTATTTCAGTGCTCAAAATGGGATGGGTAGTTTCAAGGGGGTGGGGGCTATGGTGAAGGAATGTCCATGGCAGAGTCCAGAGTAACAGTCACACAGGTGCATTGTCCATAGGCCTGTGGAGAGATGGAGCATGGGCAGTTCAAGGATGGACAGGGTGACAATGTGGGACAGTGGGATGACATCAGGTGGTATCCTTTGCTGGCGGGGGTCTTGACATCCTACTCTGTCTTCTTGCGAGATCTCAGGGCCCTCTTGCGGGGTGGTTCTTCTCCTGCAGGAGGTGGGGGTCTGGTGGGCTGCTGTTGTGCGGGGGCCTCCTGTCCACTAGCGCCGGCGGAGGTGGTTGGCTGTTCTTGGTCCAGGCTAGTGGCAGGGGCCCTTTGTTGTTGTTGAGTGTCCGTCCTGGTGTTGATGAGTTCCTGCAGCAGCCCTACCATGGTAACCAGGGTGGAGGTGAGGGCTCTGATGTCCTCCCTGTACCCCCGATAGTGTTCCTCCTGCAGTACCTGGATCTCCTGGAACCTGGCCAGTACCGTCGCCATCGTCTCCTGGGAGCGGTTGTATGCTCCCATGATGGTGGTGAGGGCCTCGTGGAGAGTGGGTTCCCTGGGCCCGTCCCCCCCCTGTCGCACAGCTGCCCTCCGAGTTGCCCTGTTTCCCTGGGCCTCTGCCCCCTGGCCGGTGTGCCCACTACCACTGCCCCCAGGTCCCTGTTGTTGTTGGGGTGGTGGGTTATCCTGGGTGCCCTGTAGTGGTAGACACACCGCAGATTGACGCGCCCTGGAGACAGAGGCATGGGCCCGCTGGGTGGGAGCTGTGCTGGTGTTCCCAGAGGGGTTTGGGTCTGTAGTGGCCTGTGCCTGTGTGAGGGGAACCGACTGTCCAGAGGTCCCCGATGGTCCGGGCTGGTCATCAGTGTCCAGGTCGACAGAGCTGCTGTCATCGCTGACGGCCTCTTGGGTGGGGGGTGTGGAGAATTCTGGGCCCTCCGTGGTGGTGTGTTGGCGGTCGGGTCCTGCAGGGGTATAGAGGTATGGTTATAGTTTCAATGTGTGCCATATGGGTGTATCTGTGGGTTCCCGTGTCCCCAAGTGCTGGCATTCGTGTGTGGGGGCTTTGGTGAGGGTGGCTTGTGGGGGGGATGTGTATATGCATTGGGCATGCTTTGGTGATGGGTGTCCATGCTTAGTGGACGCATGCAGGCCTAGGTTTTGGGATGTGTGGGTTGTGATGGTGAGACATTGGCAGGGAATAGGTGTGCTGGGGGTGGGGGTGAGGATGGTGGTGGGGGTGAGGATGGTGGTGGGGGTGAGGGTGGGGGTGAGGGTGGGGGTGGGGGTGAGGGTGGGGTTTGAGGATGGGGGTGAGGGTTGGGGTATGATTTGGCATGCAGGTGGGGGGGAAGCAGTATTGAAGCTTCAACTTACCAGAATCCATTCCTCCGCCGACTCCTGCGAGGCCGTCAGGATGCAGGATGTTCAAGACTTCCTCCTCCCATGTTGTAAATTGTGGGGGTTGAGGTGGGGGTCCTCCGCCAGTCTTCTGCACGGCGATGTTGTGCCTGGATACCATGGAACGCACCTTCCCCCGTAGGTCGTTCCATCGCTTCCTGATGTCTTCCCGATTTCTGGGGTGCTGTCCCACAGCGTTGACCCTGTCGACAATCATCTGCCATAGCTCCGTCCTCCGGGCAATGCTGGTGTATTGGATCTGTGTGCCGAAGAGCTGGGGCTCTACCCGAACGATTTCCTCCACCATGACCCTGAGTTCTTCGTCTGAGAAGCGGGGGTGTCTTTGGGGTGCCATAGAGTGGTGTGTATGATGTGTGGGGTAGAGTATGTGTAGTTAAGTGTGTTGAGTGTGGTGGTGTGTGTTGTTTTGTGTGTGGATATTGTGTGGGTGATGGTGTAGCGTGCCTCTGTGTGATGGTGTTCTGTGATCGCTGCTGTGTCTCTCAGTGCTTCTTTTTGGATTTTGGTCGAAGGGGTTTGTGGGTGATGTGGGTGTGTGTTTTATATTGTATTGTGTGTGTGGGAGTGGTGTGTGTATGTGTATCAGGTGTGTGGAATTCAAATCGGCCAATGTGGCTGAGTTTTGTTCGTTTGTGTGTATTCTGACCGCGGCGGTGTGTACCGCCAATGGAAAACCGCGTTTGAAAGACCGCCGCGTGGATTCGTGGGTCGTAATGGCATGGGCGTATTTCTGTTGGCGTGACGGTGGAGGTTTGGTCACCTCCACTTTTCCGCCGACCGCTGGTCTGGCGGTCTGTTGTGGCTGTCGGATTTTCGGAGGTTTGGCTGCTGCGGGTCAGAATGACCGTGGCGGGTTACCGCGACCGCGGCGGAATTATGGAGGATTTCTGACCGGCGGTAGGCGCCTTTTACCGCCGAGGTCAGAATGACCACCTAAGTCACCTAAATGTCTAACCTTCAATTACTGAAGGCTAGGTGCAAAGTTACTGCGTGTGAGGGCACCCTTGCACAAGCAAAGGTGCCCCCACGGCGTCCAGGACAATTCCACAGACTTTGTGAGTGCGGGGACACCATTATAAGCGTGCACTACATATATGTCAATACATATATGTAGCTTCACAATGGTAACTCTGAATATGGCCATGTGAGGTATATGAGATCATGAAATTGACCCCCCAAGCCAAATCTCGTATTGGGTGACCAATCCCATGCACCTGGGGGGCTTCACCATGGACCCCCAGTACTGCCAAACCAGCTCTCTGAGGTTTCCACTGCAGCCCCAGCTGTTGCCACCTCACAGACAGGTTTCTGCCCTCTTGGGGATTGAGTAGCTCAATCCCAGGAAGCCAGAACAATGGATTTCCCTTTAGGAGAGGGGTCCAGGCAGCTCCTCTTTGATGCAAACCCTGTACTTGCTTGAAACAGGGCTTGTTGGCGGTATCCAGCGACACAAACAGCCTGCATCCAAAAACCCGACGTGGGACATCTCTTGCACCAAGCAGGAACCCGCAGCCATCTTCTTTGGTGCACTTCTGTACTTTCCTTCTAACCAGAGAATCGACTTTTGCACCTTCTTTTAGGTTAGCAGGGGCTGCTGTCCTTCCTGGACTCTTCCTCGACTTCTGGACTTGGTCTCGTCTCTCCACAGGTCTTCAGGTTCAGGAATCCATTGCTTGTTGCTTGTAGTCTTGCTTGGTTCTTGCAAAATCCTTTATCACGACTTGTAGTGTGTACTGAGGAAACTTGCTGTACTTTACTCCTGCTTTTCTGGGCTCTGGGTTGGGGTACTTTACTTACCTTTGGTGTTTTCTTACTCTCCCAGCGCCCCTCTAGACACTACACTTGCCTAGGGGGGAATTAGACATTCGCATTCCACTATTTTAGTATATGGTTTGTGTTGCCCCTAGGCCTATTGCAATCTATTGTATTTTCTACTGTTTGCACTATTATATGACTGTTTACTTACATGATTTTAGTTACTAGTGTATATATTGTGTATAATACTTCCCTCCAGTAGGAGTATTGCCTCTAAGATATTTTTGGCCTTGTGTCCCTAAAATAAAGTACCTTTATTTTTGGTAACACTGAGTATTTGCTTGTACTGTGTAACTATAGTGGTTTTGCAGGTCTCCTAGTTCAGCCTTGGCTGCACTGCTACAGATACCCCTAGACTGCCTAAGCTGCTAGAAAACTGACTACATTTCACTAATAAGGGATAACTGGACCTGGTATAAGGTGTAAGTACCTTAAGTACCCACTACAAACCAGGCCAGCCTCCTACGCCCTCCACCAGCAGAGGGCAAGGAGCCCCTTCCACCAGCAGAGGAACCCAAAGAGCTCCCTCCACCAGCAGAGGAACCCAAAGAGCCCCCTCCACCACCTGAAGGCAAGGAGCCCCCTCCACCAGCAGAGGGCAAGGAGCCCTCGCCACCAGCAGAGGAACCCAAAGAGCCTCCTCCACCAGCAGAGGAACCCAAATACCCCCCTCCACCAGCTGAGGGCAAGGAGCCCCCTCCACTAGCAGAAGGCAAGGAGGACCCTCCACCAGCTGAGAGCAAGGAGCCCCCTCCACCAGCAGAGGAACCCAAAGAGCCCCCTCCACCACCTGAAGGCAAGGAGCCCCCTCCACCAGCAGAGGGCAAGGAGCCCTTGCCACCAGCAGAGGAACCCAAAGAGCCTCCTCCACCAGCAGAGGAACCAAAATAGCCCCATCCACCAGCTGACGGCATGTAGCCCACCCTCCAGAGACTGTGGCCTTTCACTCCCCTCCAGAGACTGTTGGACAAGGAGCCGCCTCCAGAAACAGTGGGCATGTTACCCACTCCAGAGACTGTTGCCTTTCTGTCTCCTCCAGAGACTGTTGGGCAAGGAGCCACCTCCAGAACCAATGGCATGTTACCCACTCCAGAGACTGTGGCCCTTCACTGCCCTCCAGAGACTGTTGGATAAGGAGTCCCCTCCAGAACCAGTGGGCATGAATCCAACTCAAGCTGTGGTGCCCCCCCTTCCCCCTGAGGTGCCTGCCCTTTTCCAACATGACGCCCCTGAGCAGTAGAGTCCGGATGTTGTCAGGAGTCAAGTTGGGGTTTGGACTATGCCCTGTGGCCATGTGGCATTTGGTATTTTGGACTGGCCAGTGGCCCAAACTGTACATTGCCATCTGCATTTTGATTTCATGATTCATTATGGTGGCTGTTGGCAGCAAATTACAGTGTTCGTACTTCTGAATTGTCGTCCTTGCATTCTTTGCTTGTGGGTCCTGTGACAGTCGTTTTACTCTGCAGCAGATTCTGTGTACGATGTGTGTGTGTATGGTGTGTGTTGTGTGTGTGTGTCACTCTCCTTTTCCTATCTCCCTCCCTTGTGTGCTAGGCGGCTGTACTCACCATCGTCGTCTTCGTCGGGACTGGTGCTCCAGGACGGCCATGGCGTGGTAGAGCATTGGGAAGACTTGGAGTTCCGGTTCCATGGCGGCCTCGGAGTTCTATGTGTCCCTGATGGTGAGTCTTTCGTTTTCTGTACTGTATTTCCGACAGGCTTTTGATGAAGTTCATACTTCCCCGGAAATCCTGGTTGTTTACTATGTCATAATATGGTGGGCGGTACTTTGACTTCCGCCTGGCTGTAGGTGGCTACCGCCGTGGTCAGTGGTGTTAATGCCTTGACGGTTTGGTGTGGTACATTGGCTGTCTATGGGAGGTATCACTGCCATGGTCATAGTTTGGCGTAATTACCACCAGGCTGTTGGCGGTATTACCCCCACTTTAACAGTGGCGTTCAGTACACTGCCAATGTCAAAATGAGGGCCTATTTTATTAAGGGAGTATATCCTGCTGGACAGAGTGTTCATGCCATTATCAACAATGTATGTATGTATGTATGTATTTATTGGGTATTTCTAGAGCGCATTCCGGCAGATGCATCAAAGCGCTAATCTGAGCAAGAATACTGAATTCTCAAAAACTAAAGCCTTTTCCAAATTTTCTTTAACTATCTGCCTTAAACGCGCAGCTGCTTCCATTTGAGAAAGCTTCCAAATTCCAAATTCATTCCAAATCGCATTGTCTATGGCATAGATAAATATTTTAGAGCGTGGCTTTCTTGGACCTAACAAGAAATCTTGTAAGTCTTTGTCTTCAGATAGCGTATTAAAATGTTCTTTAACTGCTGCTAAGGTGTTAGTTGGTAACCATTGTTGGCACAGTTTACCCACACTGTATGTAGTTACTAAACCCAGGTGTTGATCCAAGACAAAGCGAGGGTCCGGCCGGCTAATCTTGAAACCCCCTGACAAATGAACAAAACACACATGACACCCAATTGTGTCTATTAGCCACAATAACCACCAGCCGGTACTAGAAAGTGAAGAATTATAGGTACCAGAGTGAATCTAATTCTTTCTTGTGACGTTTAGGAAGTACTGCCAATAAGTAAATTTTGCCGGTGTGAGGATACTCAGTGCATTCATTTCCTTCATTTTTGCTAACCCTAGGCAAGATGTCTGTTGAATTGTGTTGTTTAAAAAGATCATTTGAACAGGAATAAGGCACACTCTAAATAAAGCTTCTCTTCCCTGAATTTGCCAATCTTGTGTTCCCCATACACTCTTGACATCAATAGTGTTCTTCCAGTATTCGTATCGTTCAACTGTAAGTCGGGAAACAAAGAAATCTGAATGGATCAATTTTGTGTTTGTTAGCAAAATATTCCTAATTTTAGACAGTGGTAACTTGAAGTAGTATGATTCTGCATTCTTATTGTCATGCCCAGAACACTATGTGAATTTATCTGAATAATGCTTTGGATAATCACCATTTATAAGGAAAAAGAAAACAGTCACAAAACCAATCCATAATAGAAAGGCAAGCAATGTCAGAAATATCCACAGATAATTCCATGGATAAATTACATAGCTATTTTTAAGACATATGTACAGCTTAAGTACCTTTGAAACATGTTCAGTTGCAGATGAAGTCAAAGAAAAGTCACTGAGGTCAATGAAATAACCAGAAGAAGTCTCTAAAAACACAGGAGCCATTGCATTACTGGTGGCTGGATCCTCTTCTCGTGGAGGTTCATAGTAGACTATGGCCCTCATTACAACCCTGGCGGTCCAAGACCGCCAGGGCTGTTTTGGCTGAAGCACCACCAACAGGCTGGCGGTGCTTCAGAGGGGATTACGACTGCATTTTCCCGCAACATTTGCCCTGGCGGTGATAATCCACCAGGGCAGCGTTGCTTGCAGCGCTGCCCAGGGGATTACGGGTCCCTCTACTGCCACCCTTTCTGCCAGGAAAAGGCTGGCGGTACGGGGAGTCGCGGGGCCCCTGGGGGCCCCGTGCATCTTTTCACTGTCTGCATTGCAGACAGTGAAAAGCGCGACGGGTGCAACTGCACCCGTCGCACGGCCGCAACACTGCCGGCTCCATTTTGATCTGGCTCCCATGTTGCGGCCCACATCCCCACTGGGCCGGCGGGCGGAAACTCTGTTTCCGCCCGCCGGCCCAGCGGAGATGTTATAATGGGCACCACGGGAGTGTGGCCGCATTGGCGGGCGCACATCGGTTACAACTTGGCGGGCGGCATCTGTTTGTGTTGATTGATTTGGAGTAGAAGACAGCCACATCTTGAACAGGTGGTGTCAGTAAAGTGTTAACAGGAATCAGCAAAAGCTCATTTTCCGTCCTCCCCATGCTCGAGAAGGCATACGTAGCATCAATGTACATGCTAGTGTAGTCAAAAGAGTTGTTTCTTCTTTGAAGAGGTATGTCCTGTTGGGTACTGAGAGGGGACAGGGAACTACCCAAGGCACCTCTGGGTCTACTTTGCAGGATCGGCCACATGATGTTGTTTGATGTTGTCAATGCAAACAGATCTGTTTACTTTGGAACTAGGCAGCGGTGGTAGAATGACAGTTCTGGTACCTTGTATTCCCGGGACTTGGACCGGTGCTCTGTAGATGGGACGAATTTCTTCTTCACAGCAATGTTCTCATGAACCAGATCCCCAACTTTAGGAATCCAGCCCGTAGAAGTTGTTGGCAAATCCCTTATTCCTAAGGTGGCAGCACTGGCAGATGAATTATCATCACAACATTTCTGAAGCTCCTGTAAGACAGTGAAATGTTAATTTATATCAAAAGGTGTCTCTGCTGTCACCAAACCAGGGCCATCTAAATCTGGGACATACATAGGTATCCCAAAGAGAACATTGTAAGGAGTGCACCCTCCCAAGGACCATCTTGGCAGATTATTCAGTGCTCTCTGGACCCCATATAGGTGATGAAGTCAACTGCGGCCAGAAACTAATACTCTAGCTGTTAAGCACTGCTTTCAATCTCGATTCCTCCTTTCCACAACTGAATTACTCTCTGGATGGTAGGGTGAGGAGTAATGGAGTTCAACACCCATCGTCCTCATGGTGTCCCTGAATGCCTTAGAGGCAAAGGCAGGGCCCTGTTCCGAATGGAATGCTGCACCTGCATGTGTAGCGATAAAGATCAGAAAGTCTTTTATAACAGTTTGAGCGTCAGCCGATCACTGAGGCCATACCTACAGGAATCTAGAACAAGAATCTACAGCGACTAAGATGTATTTGTGTGCACCATCAGGTTGAAGGGGACCACAATGGTCTAGGTACATACATGGCTGTGGTCTGTTGGCCACTAGGGGAGGGCGTTTGATATTTTAACCCTTTATCTGCTGGCAAATGTCACAGCAAAAAACATATTGCTTGGTCTGTTTGTATAGACCCGGACACCAGTAGTGTTTCTGTAAGATTGTTATTGTGGCCGCAACATCAGCATGTGCAGAGGCAATATCCTCATGCGCTGCTTTGATTAGATCTAATCTCTGGTCTTGATTGAGGGTCACTCGATCTCAAACCTCATGAATTGTTGCAAAGGCAACATTCTGTGCACTGGTGTGTTATGAATATTTTGTATGCTTTTGGGAGAGGCTTGCCTTCAGCAGAAGCTTTCACGGCAGCCAAAATGTAATTATCCAATCTCGTCTGAGAACGAGACCCTGCAGAAACAGAAGCCGTAGCTATTGCGGATTTGACCGATTCATGTTGCGAATAACGTGTACTCCTTGGTGTCCCATTGTATGGACTACATGAGCATTAGGTAGCTTATCCTTAAGATAAGCTACCCTCCCCCACAGAGTTGTGTATTTTATGGTGTTCCCCTTTAAGTCTCTGAACCAGTTCAATCTCCAATGATTAAGATAATCATTGTAGGACTAGACACAGTAGTACGAATCACAGACAATCAATGTGAGTTGTCTTGGATCCGTATGTTCTACCGCTAGGATAAGGGCTTAAGCCCGTCGCCACTGAATTTCAATTATTAACATATAAACCAGTACTCGGCTCCCGCTTAGATGCGGTTCTCGCGTGTGCCTGTACGATTAACTATCTATATACTTCTGGATCACCTTACAGCTACCTTCAAACCCATTTGAAGGCGATCCTTTATGTATTGTCTATAATCAGCTACATTTGGGATATGGGTCCTCCCCTGCTGTCACACATCTCGATAGTTTTGCTGTACACACATTCTTTCTTGGAGTTCCCGAGTTTTAGTAACTTTATTTATACGTTTTCTCCATTCAGGATTAATACTTCGGGCTTATCAGGGCTCTGATAGCACCAGCCTTTTGACTACTGTGTTCACCGTACACCTGCGGCAGTCCCACCCGGGACTGACCATCGTATTTTCTGCTTTTTTGAACTCACTGCTGTCCTCTGCACCTGGCCGGACGGGCCCAGGTAGGGTCTCATTACTGAGTACCTTTGCACAAGCTCCATAATTACCCCCTAGCACGTTCCTATCATATCTTAACTGTATTCCTATCTGGTACCAAACATTCTATATTTCTCTTTAGCACTTTTCAAGGGATACCTTGTGTACACCCACTCACCTGGCTTTACCAATCCTATTCTACCAGCACTGCCACCACTGCTTTTTTATATCTTTGGCACTTTAAGTCACCAATATTCGGTTCACCAAATATCCACCAATAGACGGTCTCTACACGTAAATCACTAATTTTAGTCATTGTTGTATCTTTCACTTGGTCTTGAGTTTTGACGATAACACATACTGTGCCATGCCGCATGAAACCTTACTCACGTGGTTACAATCGCACATGCATCCTTCCCTAGCGGATTATGGGTTCACCATTATGTCTTTAACACTGAATTAGTACATACCTTCAGACCAATTGTACATATCGGTATGTTTCTATTACTTCCTTACAGCCTTGATAAAGTCACTTGCGTGACGAAACACGTGTTGGCTGTTTCCTGTAAAGACGACACAAACCTATACCTGCGAATAAAGACTCTAACATATCAACAACTTGGATTCATCGCTTTTACTCTTCACCTCTGGATGTACAATACTTGGGCTTTACTCACGTCCCAGAAACATTGAAGAACGTTTACCTTTTTGTGTGCCTTGGTCTATCTGTGCTTATTGTCATTGTATGGACTACATGAGCATTAGGTAGCTTATCCTTAAGATAAGCTACCCTCCCCCACAGAGTTGTGTATTTTATGGTGTTCCCCTTTAAGTCTCTGAACCAGTTCAATCTCCAATGATTAAGATAATCATTGTAGGACTAGACACAGTAGTACGAATCACAGACAATCAATGTGAGTTGTCTTGGATCCGTATGTTCTACCGCTAGGATAAGGGCTTTAATTTCAGCCAGCTAAGCTGTACAGTGTCCCAGGGACTGCGTGTAGGTATTGTGAGGATGGAATACACCATCCTTTTTCACTCTGCTCATGGCTGCACAAGCGGCTGAGTACTGATGTTTGGTACCTATAGCTGGTTGTGCTGAGCCATCAGTTTAAATGACAGTATGGTATCTATCAAGTGGCAAGATATCAAGAGGTGTGGGGTACTCCTCTTTCTATTGGAGAAATTCTTGTGTTTGAAGTTTTGGATCAAAGATGTAATCAACATTCCTGGTAGTCAGGGATGTTGCCCATTAAATCCAAAGTGGATGTAATGCTTTAGCGTTAGGAACGCTTGCTTTGGTGAAGACCTTTAAGGCTGGCACTGGGGTAATGACAGTAATGCGTTTCCCTTGGGCAAGTTGCCTTTCCTTTCCTTGATAACAGCCATCTGTACTGCAGTTAGAATTTTTTCTGGGGTGCAAGCGTTGTTCTACATTGGAATATAAATGTGATTAATACTATATTGGCACTGTGTTGCCTTCATTAAAGGTGACATAAAAACCTATGGCGCCTATGCCAAAATGTCAGCAAAAATCTTCAGACTGAGAATACAATTGCGTCTGTTGTATCACATTTTAAAATTCTTAAGGTTTGCAGGTGGTGTATTGTTCCAAGGTGCAAGCAAATTGGGCGAATCCATCTCCTATGCAGCTCACTGTACTCTAGCATGCGAATAGGACATGGGCTTCGGTCTTGTTTGCTAAACCACATGCAGGGCACAATCTTGAGCTAGTGCCCATACGCCACCTTCTGGTAAGGGGACCTAGAGGGAGTGTGCCACTCCTAAATCGAATATACAAACTTTTGGCAAGAGCAGGAGTGATCTTATCCAGAAATGGTTAAAAAAATGGGAACAACTTTATCACCAAGAACCTGCTCGTCAGAGCAACATCGGTATCTATCAAAACTCGTTTCTCATTTCTATACTCCAAATAATGGTTTTTGAGTACATGAATATCAGCTTTGCGTAAACAATGTGGCTCATCACAAAATCTATCCATGTTCAGTCTACTAGACCAGTCACGCACTGATTTTATCCAAGGAATGCAGTTGATGTTGGATGAAATAGTCAAATCCCCTAGGGAGTCCCTATAATGGCGTTCGTTGGTGGACCACAAGCCAATCCAGTAGGCCAGAGGCTTTTCTGCATAGGTTTAGATCCAAGTGAAGAGGGGTCAATGGAGTGCTTGCAGGTAACTTTAGGAGTTTCCTTACAAATGTATTTTCTGCAGTAGTCCATATTTCTTTGTCCCCACAACTCTGCACCAAATATGGCAGCTCCTTGTGCCTTAGCTTGATAGTCTGCTAGAGCTGGAGAAACAGATTGTCAACTGGTGGTCTTATGGACCCTTACAATAGCATTGGAACTATGCTCAATAGTTAGGGAAGACTTTGTTAACTGAGGCTTCCATTTTAGTTCGCTGGTTAGTTTGACCCCTAAGTGGTCAAAGGATTTCATCCTCTCCAGTAATTCACTGTCCACTCTGATTGGCCTTATCCTTGTTCCCCTTTCTCCAAAAATCATATATTTAGTTTTCCCTACATTCAGCTCTAGGCCTCTAGAATTACAGAAATTCATAAATTTATTGATGAGGACCTGGAGCCCCATTGGTTTGAAATTAGTAGGGAGTCGTCAGCGAAGAGTAAAATAGGAATTTTTACATTATTCACTATAAGGGAGTCGTTCTCACAGTCAAGGAGTTCCTTCACCACGTCATTCATGTAGAGCGTGAATAGTGTGGGGGCAAGTATGCACCCTTGACGTACGCCACATCTGATGGTGAACTTATCGATCAATTCTCCCCTTTTGCCCATTGTACCTGAGCATAGTTCTTCGATTGTAGCCTGACAATCAATACAAGCAGATTTGGGGGGACCTCTATATTCGACGGTGCTTGCCACAACGTGCTGAATGGGATAGAATCAAGAGGGGCCTGGAGGTCTATGAAGGCTACATAGAGTCTTTGTTTTCCTAGTAGCACATATTTCCAATACAGGCACACCAACCTGAAAACCTGATCCGTGGTGTTGGTCTTGGGGCGGAAACCTGCCTGTAAAGGAGGCAACATTTTCTCGTCTTCAACTCACAGTAGCAATTTCTCTAGGATTTATCTGACAAACATGTTCTGTCGATGAGACTTATTGGTCTATAATTTGAAGGGCAACTGTTTTCCTCTTTTTTGTAGATCGTAATGATCTCAGCACTCCTCCATGTCTCAGGCATTTCCCCTCCCCTCGAATTAGCGTTAGATAGTAAGTATATGTAGCTACTCCAGATTGATGTTTGGGATTTTTATAGGTCGTCTGGGATTTTATCCGGACCAGGTGCTTTGGCACATTTCATGGCATTAATTGCTCCAACTGTGTCAGCTTGGCTAAACACTACTGGGCCCATCCCTCCCCTTGCTTCCTGCCCAAAGACAAAGTCCCCAGTGTATGCTCTGTCCTTGTTTTGTTCACACTCCAAAGAGCTCTCAAGTGCATAGAGAGTAGAAAAATGGGAGGCCCAACTGTCAGGGTTTATATGATAGTGAAGAGGGTTCGAATCATCCGACCATGCTGTGGCTGGCAGCTTCGACAAAGTCAGTGCCTCTTTCTTTTCTGCTGCTTTTAACATATCACACCAAATCAAATCATCCCTCTATTTTTTTGCAGTGTGGAGAACTCTACCATATTCTCACCTGGCTTCCATTATTCCCTCTTTATCACCCTCCTTAATGGCCTTTCTCAGGTGGGCTTTTGCGGCTTTACAGTCTACATTGAACCAACTAGTTGTTTTGCCCCTTCCCTCCTTCCTGTGATTGTCCCTATAAAACAGGTCCTTCAGTTTTACGAATAACTCGTTACGCACATTTAGAATTGGGATGTCTAAGGGTTGTTATCCCTCATATCCGGAGAGATGGATAACAAAAATATTATAGGTCTTGAAATACATGTTCTGTTTGGACATCATGGCAGACCAGGAGAGATAGCAGCCATTGCTGGCCATGAAGGACTCGGCAGCCGTCATCTCATAGGTGTTGTTTGCTTTCCTCACTGCATCCCCAGATAGCAATAAGAACAAACAATTATGGTTGTTGTCCAAGCGATTATGGACTTTCATATCTCCTAGGAAAGCCCGCAATCTCACATCTAGTAAGATGTAACCAAGAACACTAGAGTGGTTACCCCTCTTAAATGTTTTGGCCATCCCAGGATCAGATGCTGTATGGCTATTACAAGCTCTTAATCCTCTACTAACCATCAGGGACACTATTTTAAGGGCAGTGGCTGAATAATTACTGCAAGATTTTCCAGCTATAGGAGGAATGTTCCACAGTTCATCCTCTAAATCAGTAACCTCCTTCAAAAGTGGGGAAGGCTCAAATGTACTATTAAAATCACCTGCCAGTATAATCTTTACATCAGTGTTAATATTTTCTAATGTCTCCTCTTGTAAAGATAGGGTTTGGGCCTCTTTGCTCCCTATTCCCTGTCATACATAGATGTTAATAAAAGCGATAGGTGCACCAGAGGGAAAAGTTATAATAACACCCAAAATGTCAGGTGAATCTGTTTGCATGATCTTAGGGAGGCTAGGAAAATCATTCTTCAACAGAATCAACAAACCCCCACTAGCCCTCCCAAACTTCTGCAGTGGTTTAGACTCTATGCTATAGGAGGTGAAACCATTGATGATTATTTTTTCTGTGGCCCAGGTCTCTTGGAACATACACATATCACATTTCTCTATGTAAGATAACCATTCAGCATCAATTAATTTATGTCTAATTCTGGCTAAAATCCATGACATTAATGGAAGCTGGCAGCTAGGGGTGACCTTTGCTCCCCCAGTCGGGTTGGTTCCCAAGTTATGGACAGCCTGATATAGTTGTGGCTTCGTCGACTTTCCCAACCAGAGGGGGCTGTCAGAGGCGTTTTGTATGGAGTCTTCTTGTGATGCAAATGGGTGGTTCATAATACGCCCCCCTGCTGTAGTCCTCAGGAGGTACTAGGACTTCTTTGACAGCCTTTTGCTCATTGTTAATGGCACCAGAGCAGTCAATGGGTGAAACATCAGAATCGGGTCCCTCCTCAGGCAAGCCTTCAATGTTAGTCCAAATCTGCTTTGGGCTAGGCAAGGTTGAGTTGACAGCTGTGTCAACCCCTGTATGCACTCAATCCACTTTGTCATGGGAAGAAGACTTGAGGTGAGAAGTGCTTGGTTCATGGTTGAGCAATTCCCATTGTGCGTGCAATATGACACCCCCTTTGCGTTTTTCCCCTGGCCCAATCTCCAAAGGGAGAGGCTCCAGGCCAATTGCTGATGATTTGCTCTTCCTGTGATGGCAGGTGCATAGCTCAAAGCTTATAAGATTGTCAGCCAGGGCATTAGATCTCATCTGCATTGTGATGTAATCGTTTGTTGCCTGTTTAGATGAGAATCTCTTTGCGTAGATTTCGTCAGACCTTATTACAGATAAGCAGTTGCGTTGATTCCTAAGCCAAAATATGAATTTGTTAATCAAGGACTCAGTGTTCTCATAACATCCCTCTTTTTGTTTGGGCACCTTGGTTAGGTAAATCAAGTCCCTGCGGTCTACAAGGTCGTTCATTAGCCTTTGATGATGTCTTCGGGCAGGAGCATGATGTTCTTCTGGGTAGTGATTCCTCAAGTCAGAATTTTGTTTTGGACTTGAGCAGTCTAAGGGATTCATTTTCACCAGATAACCATTGGTGCCTGAGTTGCCACTAGATTTAGTACAACATTTTGCCCTCCCAACGTGATGTGAGTTTGACTTTAGTTCAAATGATTTATTTGTTGCCACGGAAACCATCCCAGATACATGGCTGATACCTAGGCAGGAAGCCTTGCTTCTCCTCTGGGCTGGCGCCTCGCTATTGGGATCATTGCAGCTGCCCCAACATGGACATCTACACTCTTCCAGTTTTGCTGTCAGATTATCCATCCTGCTAACTAAGGCAGCAACCAGTGTTTTGAGTTTGTTTAATTCATGATGTAGGTGTATGTAATCAATGGTGTGCTCTTTTGCTGTTGCACCATCATGGGGCTTTTTGTGAGGTTTGTCCCTGTCGCTAGTGGACGTGGCAATACTATCAGTTATAGCCAGGGGAGAAAACCTATTTGAACAGTGTATGGTCTTATTACTTGTTACTGTTGGAGAGAGGGGAATGCTTGGCAGGGCCATGCCAACGTTAGGAGTCTCAGCTACTTCAATCAGATCACAAGACTTATTGACAAGAGGCAATAACAAGACTTCAGCGCCAGCCTGTGTGAGCCTTGCAGTTTTCCTTAATTTAATAAACACGTCAAGGACTTTACTTCGTGCTCCATTCCTTATCCACTCAACAGTGATTCCACCTCCCCGAGAAGGCTGTTAATATCAGAGAGCGTGCCTGCATTGGCATTAAAGGATGACCCCAGGTTTTAAGTCATGTTGGCTTATTTGGTTTCTTGTAGCTGCTTACTGATGACTCTTTGTCCTCTGCCTTGCGCTTGCCCATGGTTATCACCCCAGACTCCTGCAACTCTCCTGTTGCACCTGTTACTCACTTGTTGTCGTGTTGGCTTTTTTGGTTTCTTGGCGCTGCTTACTGATGACTCTTTGTCCCCTACCTTGCGTTTGCCCATGTTTATCACCCCAGACTCCTGCGACTCTCCTGTTGCACCTGTTACTCACTTGTTGAATGTCCTTCTGACCTTTCGACCTCCTCACAGCCAAGGGGCTGAAAGAGGGTATGGCCAGCCCAGCCTCTACCAGCTGATGACAGGCTAAGATGAGCCCGGTCTTCGCCCAATCTTTGCCTGGTCTTCACCCGGGCATGTGCCTGGGTGTAACACGCACGTGTCCCACGTCACAGGTGTGTGCCTGCTGTTTATAGCATCTCCTGATACTCTTGGCGGTAGCACAGCCCTCCTACTGCTCTGCCCACTGGGAAATGTAGGCAGTTCAGGCTCTCCCCTGGGAGTTCAAAGTCAGCGTGTCCCGGGTGTGTGCCTGCTATATATAGTGTCTCCAGCAATTCTTGACGGCAGCACGGTCCTCCTGCTGCTCTGCCCACTTGGAAATGTAGGCAAGTTCAGGCTCCCCACTGGGAGTTCAAAGTCAGCGTGTCCGGCACCGCAGGTGTGTGTCTGCAGTATAAAGCATCTCTTGATGCTCTTGGAGGCAGCATGGCCCTTTTGCCGCTCTGCCTGCTGGGATATGTAGGTGAGTTCAGGCTCCCCCCTGGGAGTTCAAAGTCAGTACATCCCACCAAGAGAATATTGTAGGACTTTTCTCTGGCTCCTTGTGATGGAGCTTTGTGTGCTGCACGAAGTTCTTAGCGCTAGTCCTCTCTCCCCGCTGCAACTCTGGTGTTGCCATGTCTCTAACTGAGATTTCTTAGTGTATTATTGTTTATTGTATCCGTGCTGACGACATACTAAAAGATTGCCGATATTGTAGGGAAATCAGACTGCTGATGCTGTGATATATTTATAATATTTAAATACACAACCCCTTGCATGCACTTTGAGAGCGCTTTCTTGTGGTACTCCGCATTAAGGGGGTCATTCCAACCCTAGCGGTCGGTGTTAAAGCGGCGGCCAACCCGCCAACAGGCTGGCGGTAAAATAAATGGAATTCTGACCCTGGCGGGAACCGCCAACAGAGACCGCCACTTTAACACTCCGACCGCCACGGCGGGACAAACAAACAGCGCGGCGGTCACCGCCAACAGACAGGTGGGAGACAATGTACCGCCCACCCTATCACAACCCACCAATCCACCACCTTTTCCGGGGCGGTAGCCCCGCCGATAAAAACACAGCGGAAACAGACATTACGAATGGAAAACGCTCACCTCTACACACTCCACGAGGAATCTGGACAGCATGGAACCCGAACTACACATCCTACCAGCTATTGTCTTCCTGCTCCTCTACCAGGAGCATGAACGCCGGCGCAGAAGACACCGGTGAGTACTGCACCTACGACACAGGGGAGGGGGGGAGGCAAAAAATTACGGGCACACACATACGCGACACACCCACCCTCACCCTCACCCACAACTACATACACATCAATCCAGAGCAACAACTCAGAGTGACACCCCCCAACCCCCCCGGAAGAATGCAAAGACAAAATAAAATGTTCATGAATCTTGAAGTATATTGAACGGCTAAGTTAAAAAATATATCCAGCATCTATAACTATATATACAAATGTAAATTGTCCTGTGCAAATTGGGTATCAGCCATTGTTCGTGGGCCAATGGGCCTAAACACATGGGCAAAGCCCACACACGATACCCGAATACATTGGAGAGAACACTGCAGGGGCATCAGATAGCAAAACTACAGGCACCTCAGGGGGAAGGGAAGGGGGGGCACCCCAGCCAGATGAGTCCACGACGCCAGATCCACGAGGGGCCTCCATGCCCACTGTTCAATCCTGGGGAGTGCAAAGCCACAGTCTCACAAGTCTCTACAGTGGGTGGATTGCCCACTGTGCCATCTTGGGGAGTGCTAAGCCACAGTCTCACAAGTCTCTACAGTGGGTGGATTGCCCACTGTGCCATCTTGGGGAGTGCAAAGCCACAGTCTCACAAGTCTCTACAGTGGGTGGATTGCCCACTGTGCCATCCTGGGGAGTGCAAAGCCACAGTCAATCAAGTGGATTACAGACTCCACTGGTTCTGGAGGAGGCATGGTGCCCAGAGTGCTTCGTGCAGCCCTGCCCGACACAGATCCGGCCCTGCCCCTTCTGCCAATGGGCCAGCGGTGCATGAGACTGCTGTGCCCTGTCCAGCGGTGCTTGACTTGAAGGGCCCAGCGGAGCGGTGCTTGACTTGAAGGGCCCAGCGGAGCGGTGCTTGACTTGAAGGTCCCAGCGGAGTGGTGCAGAGACGGGCGGTGCCCAGCGGAGCGGTGCTTGACTTGAAGGGCCCAGCGGAGCGGTGCAGAGACGGCAGTGCCCAGCGGAGCGGTGCTTGACTTGAAGGGCCCAGCGGAGCGGTGCTTGACTTGAAGGGCCCAGCGGAGCGGTGCAGAGACGGCGGTGCCCAGCGGAGCGGTGCTTGACTTGAAGGGCCCAGCGGAGCGGTGCTTGACTTGAAGGGCCCAGCGGAGCGCTGCAGAGATGGCAGTGCCCAGCGGAGCGGTGCTTGACTTGAAGGGCCCAGCGGAGCGGTGCAGAGACGGCGGTGCCCAGGGGAGCGGTGCTTGACTTGAAGGGCCCAGCGGAGCGGTGCTTGACTTGAAGGGCCCAGCAGAGCGGTGCTTGACTTGAAGGGCCCAGCAGAGCGGTGCAGAGACGGCGGTGCCCAGCGGAGCGGTGCTTGACTTGAAGGGCCCAGCGGAGCGGTGCAGAGACGGCGGTGCCCAGCGGAGCGGTGCTTGAAGGGCCCTGTTCAGCGGTTCTTGAGACGGCGGTGCCCTGTTCAGCGGTGCTTGTCTTGAAGGGCCCTGTTCAGCGGTTATTGAGACGGCAGTGCCCTGTTCAGCAGTGCTTGACTTGAAGGGCCCTGTTCAGCGGTGCTTGACTTGAAGGGCCCTGTTCAGCGGTGCTTGACATGTGTCTCCAGGGCACCAGATCCTGCCATGACATGGATCTCACTCGCCACCCGACATGTGGCTGCCGTGCCCTTCGTGCACATCTGTCTTCTCACTTGCGGGTCCCTCCTGTGCTGCCGTCTCGGGCCCGTGGATGTCCTCCTTCACCCCTGGAATGGGGCTGGTGGGGCCCTCCTGGGCAGCTCGCCTGCTGCCGGACTTGTCGGACGTGCTGCCCTTGCCACCCTTCCCTGCTCCTCTGTGGCCCTTTCCACCCTTTGTCGGTGTGCCAGGTGGCACCCCACTTCCTGACGGTGCAAGGATAGTGCCCTTGGAGCCTGCTGTCTCTGGCCTCTCGCGCCGGGCACTGGCTTTTTTGGCTTTCTTTCCAGGGGGTGGGCTGGCTGTATCTTTACTGCTAGCCGAAGTAGCTGGCCTTGAAGGTGTTGGACTCCAAAATCCTTGGACTATTGTCCTTGTAG
Source organism: Pleurodeles waltl (assembly GCF_031143425.1). NCBI lineage: Eukaryota > Metazoa > Chordata > Amphibia > Caudata > Salamandridae > Pleurodeles > Pleurodeles waltl. Next base: position 476,187,430 of record NC_090449.1, on the reverse strand, counting down.
GTCCAGGTTTTGTGGTGGCTGAGGTGCTGGTTGGAGTCTTATGAGATGGAGGGGGTGGGCCAGGTGATGGAAAGAGGTTCATTTTGGACAGGAAAAACTTTTTGGGAGCAGTGGGAAGGGTAGGTGTAGTGGGTATGGGAGTGGAGGAAGAGGAAGAGGATGTGGTTGTAGGTGAGTCAAGTCTGGTGTCTTTGGGTGCAGGTGCTTGTGCTGGAGGCTGTCGTGAGGTGGATGGCTGTTGGGTGGATGGCTGCCTGCGTTTGTGTGGTTTGGAAGAGGGGGTGACAGACACACTGGGAGAGGACACAGGGGACATGTAAATGGTAGTGGGGGTGGTGACTGCACGTGTGCGGAGTGTTCTGGTGGGTGTGCTGGTGATGGACGTAGTGGCTGATGATGTTGTGCATGCAAGTGTGAGTGGAGACGTCACAAGGAGGGAGGAGGGAGACGAGGAGGAGGGGGACACAGAGGAGGCAGTGGCTGTTGGCATGTCTGCATGTGGCTGTTGCTTGGGTGAATGCTTGTGTGATGTGTGGTGCTTATGTCTGGATGAGCTTCCCTTGGGTGTTGAGGTGTGTGCAGGCTGGTCTGTAGGTGTGTCTGGGATAGGCAGAGGTACAGGGGAGTGGGACTGGGTTGAGGAAGTTGGAGGAGGGAGGCAGGAGACAGGGACAATGGCTGCCGTCAGTGCTGAGGCCAGAGCGTTGAACGATCGCTGATGGGCAGCCTGACCCGAATGAATGCCCTCCAGGTATGCATTACTCCGGTGCACCTCCCTTTCTACACCCGGGATGCCATTCAAAAGGGTAGACTGCCCAACAATGAGCGTCCGCAGGAGGTCAATGACCTCCTCACTGAGGGCAGCAGGGGTAACTGGGGCAGGGCCTGAGGTGCCTGGGGCGAAGGAGATGCCCACCTTCCCGGGTGAGCGGGCACGGGGCGAAGGCTGAGGGGCTGCTGGGAGGGCGGAGCTGGTGCGCTGGGTGGCGGCTGTACCTGTTGTTGCGGTGGGCATGGATGTTGCCGCCACCACAAGGGAGCTCCCTTCCGAGGACGTGTCGGTGTCGCTGGTGTCACCACGTGTCCCCACTGTGGAGCTCCCCTCGCCCTCCGTCTCACTGGTGAACTCTGAGTCGGTTGCATGGCCCTCCATGGCCATGTGAGATGCCGCTCCCTCGTGCTCCGATGCCACTTCTCCTCCGCCTGAGGATGCTAATGCACACATGAACAGGAAGACCACCAAAAAAAGGGGGGGGAGAAATAAAGACATGTTGAGTGCATGCATTGGCGACACAGTTGGCGGAGAGGACAGACACAGAAGCCCCCTGCACTACGCCGCGCACTTGGGGTACACTACTCAATCCGTGGGACATGGCCTACAAGCCTATGGACGACAAATCCACACATAGGTGACACAGGGCCATGATTAGCTGTACTAGGCAACCTACAGAGGTGGGGGGCAGGGGCACAGGGCCATGCCTAACGGAGGGGCCTAGCCTACGGAAATCGCCCTGGCCTAGGGTTAGCCACAGCCCTCCTCCCCCACCCAGACACCTCCACTGCGCGCAAAATCAGCAGAATGTATTTGTACTCACCCCCTTGTGTCTGCTGTGATGTCCTCACGCGCCCATCCAAATCGGGGTAGGCCACCGCCAGGATCCGGAACATCAGGGGGGTCAATTGACGAGTGCCACCCCTCCTACGTTGGGAGGCCATCCCCAGCAGAGCCTCCGCGGTCTTCCTGCTCCTGCGGCGGATGTCCTCCCACCTCTTGCGGCAGTGAGTGCCCTGTCTGTTGTGGACCCCCAGGGTCTGGACGTCCTTGGCGATGGCACGCCAAATGCCGATTTTCTGATGGGCGCTGACCTATGTGACATGTACAGGGGGAGAAAAATAAACAATCATTTTCTGCATGCTCGATGTGAGTGGCCCCCCATCCCCACCCTTGCCATGTGGCACATGCTCTCATCTGTCGTTTGATGCATGCCTCATTCGCTCCCCTCCCCTCCCCACCATCGTTCATTCACCCCACTCAACCCAGGCATTGGCCACAAAGCATGGTCCCAGTGTACTTACCTGTTGGTCTGGAGGACCGTAGAGTAGCGCATACTGGGGGAGGACCCCATCCACAAGTTTCTCCAATTCTTCAGAAGTGAAGGCAGGGGCCCTTTCCCCAGTCGCAGCAGCCATTGTCTCTTCCAGACCGAGGTCACAGCAGCACTTGCAGTACAGGTCCTCTCCTGTGGATGATCAGGTATCGAGTGATTAAGCAGTTAGAAAATGGCAGTCACGCCCGCGGCGGTGCGTACTGTGGCGGTGCGTACCGCGACCACCGGCGCACATCGTCATTGGCTCCTGAGACCCATAGGGTTCAATGTTAACCAAGGCTTTGCGCCGCGTTCTTCGACCTCCTCCCGCCACAGTGTGCCACGCCAGCGCATTGACCTCACATCCCACTGTCGCACTTCACAGGTCAGGCAGCCGCCATTTCAAGGGCCCACATGGCTTAAAATCTACTGCGTCACACATACCTAGGCCTTGCATCAACACTCATACAAGCCATTCAATGCATTGGGAATCGTGTACTGTGCAAGCTGTGGGAACGTACCTGTGGGTTGATTGACTCTGTGCTCCATGTTGTCCTTCCTAGGCACCGTCTGCTGGGACTTGCGAGGAGATGGAGGAATCTTCCCGTGTACAGACCGCTGGTGGACCTGTCGATAATGGAAGAAAGACATGTCATACTGACATACAGGCTTGACAGAGCCACTATACAGGAACTGTGTGCCGAACTGGAGCCAGACCTGATGTCACCCATCCGCCAACCCACAGGGATTCCCCCTCTAGTGCAGGTTCTGTCAGTACTCCGTTTCTTGGCAAGTGGGTCATTCCAAACTACAGTGGCCATTTTATCAGGGATGTCACAGCCTATGTTTTCCAAGGTGTTGTCCAGAGTGTTGTCTGCCCTGTTCAAATACATGCAGAGCTACATTGTTTTCCCTGAGGTGGGCGATTTGGCTACGGTGAAGGGTGATTTCTATGCGCTTGGACATATTCCCAACATCATTGGTGCAATTGATGGGACACATGTTGCTTTGGTCCCCCCAGCACGAGTGAACAGGTGTACAGGAACAGAAAAAGTTATCATTCCATGAGTGTCCAGGTGTTCTGTTTGGCTGACCAGTACATCTCCCATGTAAATGCCAAGTTCCCTGGGTCAGTGCATGACGCGTACATCATGCGAAATAGCAGCATCCCTTACCTGATGGAACTACTTCAGAGACACCGTGTGTGGCTAATTGGTGACTCTGGTTACCCTAACCTGTCATGGCTACTGAGCCCAGTGAGGAATCCCAGGACAAGGGCAGAGGAACGGTACAATGAGGCCCATGGGCGTACTAGGAGGGTGATCGAGCGGACCTTCGGCCTCCTGAATGCCAGGTTTAGGTGCCTCCATATGACAGGTGGATCCCTAATGTACTCACCAAAGAAGGTGTGCCATATCATCGTGGCCTGCTGTATGCTTCACAACCTGGCTTTGCGCCGCCAGGTGCCTTTCCTGCAGGAGGATGGTCCAGATGTTGGTGTTGTGGCAGCTGTGGAGCCTGCGGAGAGTGAAGAGGAGGAAGACGAAGAGGACGAGACAGACAACAGGGACAGAGTAATACAGCAGTATTTTCAATAACATACAGGTAAGAATCAACACCGGAATTTACATTTACTTAAAGTCTCCTGCCTCTCTACTGTCTGAGTTTCCACCCAGTGTATGTTCACTGAGTTGTGTCTTTCCCTTCCAATTTCAGAGATGTGGGCCCCACTCCGTGACCTCTGCTTTGTTTCCCCATGGACTACAGCTGTGTGACAGTGGTATGTTGTCATCACAATGTAACTGGACATTTTGGCACGGTTCTGTGTAATACATTTGTTCAAAAATACAGACAGACTCCAGATTATTTTTGTGCAATAAGTGTGTTTATTAAAGTGTAAACTTTTGGGAAATGGTTGCAATTCGGTGATGGGTGATGGTGGAGGAATGTCCATGGCAGAGTCCAGATTTTCAGTCTCACAGGTGCATTGTCCATATACCTGTGGAAGGTGGAGCAGGGGCAGTTTAAGGTTGGACAGGTTGACAATGTGGGACAGTGGGACGACAATCAGGGGGTATCCTTTCCTGGCGGGGGTCTTGGCATCCTACTCTGTCTTCTTCCTAGATCTCAGGCACCGCTTGTGGGGTGGTTCTCCTTCTGCAGGGGGTGAGGTTCTGGTGGCCTGTTCTTGTGTCGGGGCCTCCTGTCCACTAGTGCCGGCGGAGGTGGTAGCCTGTTTTTGGTCCATGCTAGTGACAGGGGCCCTTTGTGGTGCCACATGGTCCCGCAATGTGCTGACAATCTGATTGAGAGCCAGAATGATGGTGACCATTGTGGAACTGATGCTTCTGAGTTCTTCTCTGAACCCCATAAACTGTTCCTCCTGCAGTACCTGGATCTCCTGGAACCTGGCCAGGACCATCGCCATCGTCTCCTGGGAGCGGTGGTATGCTCCCATGATGGAGGAGAGGGCCTCGTGGAGAGTGGGTTCCCTGGGCCTGTCCCCCCCCTGTCGCACAGCAGCCCTCCCAGTTCCCCTGTTTCCCTGGGCCTCTGTCCCCTGGACCGTGTGCCCACTACCACTGCCCCCAGGTCCCTGTTGTTTTTGGGGTGGTGGGTTAACCTGGGTGCCCTGTAGTGGTGGACACACCGCTGATTGACGTGTCCTGGAGACAGAGGCATGGGCCCGCTGGGTGGGTGCTGTGCTGGTGTTCCCAGAGGGGGGTAGGTCTGCTGTGGCCTGTGGCTGTCTGAGGGGAACCGACTGTCCCGAGGTCCCCGATGGGCCGGGCTGGTCATCTGGGTCCAGGGAGACAGAGCTGCTGTCATCACTGTGGGCCTCTTCTGGGGTGGAATGGACATTTCTGGACCCTCCTGGGCGGTGTTGTGGCGTTCGGGTCCTGCAGGGGTATAAGAGTATGGTTATTGCTTCTGTGTGTGCCATAGCATGCAATGGGTTGGTGCCCGTGTACCCCAGTGCTGGCATTCCCTTGTGGGGGCTGTTGTGACGGTGGTTTGGGGGGGGGGTGGGTAAGTGCAGTGGGCATGCTTAGGTGATGGGTGTCCATGGTTTGTGGTCGCATGCAGGGCTTGGTGTTGGGATGGGTGGGTTGTGATGGTGAGACATTAGCAAGGAGGATGTGTGATGGGGGTGGGGGGGAAGTGCGGGTATGATTTGGCATGCCGTGGGTGGGGGGGATGAAGTAGTTGAGATTCGACTTACCAGAGTCCATTCCTCCGCCTACTCCTGCAAGGCCCTCAGGATGCAGGATCTCCAAGACCTGTTCCTCCCATGTTGTAAATTCTGGGGGTTGAGGTGGGGGTCCGCCGCCAGTCCGCTGCACCGCGATGTTGTGCCTTGATACCATGGAACGCACCTTCCCCCGTAGGTCGTTCCACCGCTTCCTGATGTCGTCCCGATTTCGTGGATGCTGTCCCACAGCGTTGACCCTGTCCACTATTCTTTGCCATAGCTCCATCTTCCTGGCAATGATGGTGTGCTGCACCTGTGCCCCGAAGAGCTGGGGCTCTACCCGAACTATTTCCTCCACCATGACCCTGAGTTCAGCGTCTGAAAACCTGGGGTGTCTTTGGGGTGCCATGGGGTGGTGTGGATGAGGTGTGGGGTGGCGTTTGTGGTGATGAGTGTGGTGCGTGTGGTGGTGTTTTGTGCGTGGATGTTGTGTGGGTGATGGTGTTGTGTGCCTCTGTGTGGTGGGATTGTCTATTCTGTGCTCTCTCTCTGGCCTTCGTCAATAATTTTGGGTCATAGGGGTTTGTGGGTGATGTGGGTGTGTATTTTATATTGTGTTGGGTGTGTGGGAGTGGTGTTAGTATGTGTATCAGGTGTGTGTGTTTCAAAATGACCAATGTGGCAGTGTTTTGGAGCTGTGTGTGTATTTTGACCGCAGCGGTGTGTACCGCCAATGGAATACCGCGGTTGAAAAACCACCCCGTGGATTCGTGGGTCGGAATGGTATGGGTGTATTTCTGTTGGCGTGACGGTGGAGGTTTGGTCATCGCCAGTTTTTCGCTGCCCGTTGGTGTGGCGGACTTTTGTGAATGTCGGGTTTTTGGCGGTTTGCCTGTTGCGGGTCAGAATGACCGTGGCGGTTTCCCGCGGCAGCGGAGGTGTTATGGCGGTCTTCTGACCGGCGGTAAGCTCCTTTTACCGCCGAGGTCAGAATGACCCCCTAAGTGTCTGCCCACTTCAATTCTGCTTCTAGCATGTCCTGTTGAAATCCTCTAAGGATGCGTGTGGCAGGAGTTGAGCACATTTTTCTGAAAAGTGCGGGCCAGGCTCTTGCCCTTGTTTGATAGCTCATATCCCAGGAACAATACACTGAGAAAAGCTATTTTAGTTTTCTTAAAATTAAATATGTAACCAAGGGCTGTGAATCCCAGAATGATCCGCTCAACCCTGGCAAGATGAATGTTGAAGTCGTCATCTGTGAGATAGATGTCGTCCACATAGGACAACGCCGCAGGATCAATATCATGCAATATTGATGTTACACGGGCTGAGAACAGCCCTTGTCTGTTCTTGTAGGCCTGGGGCAAAATACATAAGCATTTTTGTGGGCCAAATGAGAATGCACTCAGGTCCCAACTTTTGTAGGTTTTGGCAGGAAAAAACATTGGAGATAACTGAGGTTGTTTTGTATTTTTTAAGCATTATATTGTTAATTAGTGCTGTGTGAATTTTGTATTGCGTATATGTGTATGACTTTGAGTGTCTGTAATCTAAGACTATTCTATATGAATGGTCAGATATGCAACGTGGAATAACAGGGTATTCATTGCGGAGACACAGGGCTCAATTAATACCTGGTACTCGAACTGAGTGAGTATTTTCCTCAATGGAGCTTTGGCTTTGTGTTTAACTGGAAAATGTGGCTGAGGTTGGGGTGTAGACCTAATTGGTAATACATGGTAAGGAAAATCCTTATCCCAACATACATGGTTGCGGTATAGCCCTGGTGCCTGTGCTAAACCAGGTGACAGCGTACGCTTGTTTTACCACTTCTGGAACAAGATCATAGAAAGAAGGCAAAATTACATCCTCCACATGTGGAAGCTTACAGATGTGCTCAGATGCCCAGTCTCTTTCAGCCAATAGGATATCACAACTAAGTTCATCCCAGAATATTACACTAATGGTGCACTCTACGTCTCCCTCAATTTGGATGTTTAAATCATAAACCCTGTTGGGTAGGAGAAGGTGCCTATCCGCAGTCTCGACTGCAATAAAGTCGCTAGTTGCACCCAGATGATCTTTCAGACTCTGGCGACATATTGTGACTTCTGCCGTGCTGTCCAGCAAAGTCACTGCCCACGTCTTGTTCTTCAGCAAGGTTCTCAAGTTTACTGCCATTTTTAATTGAAAATGCTGCCATCTTTTTCTTTTTAAACTGTGGCTTTTGTTGTGGGGACTTGTCTTCTTTTTTGTCTGAAGGTAGAGGTGAGTCTTTCTTCTATTTCACTTAGTCAGAGCGTTACTCTGACTGGCCCACTCTCTTGCTATGTCTATCTGGTGTGTCCTGAAAGGAATGAGAGGGACATGAATCAGTATTTCTTTCAGGAGCTTTTATATTCTCTTTATTTCTGAGATTATATCTTCTTTCTGAGTTCTCTGGGTGTGGAGAGTCTGCTCTCTGACTTCATGTGTCTTTAATTTGCTTTTGTTTATTCCAGCACATTTTAAAACCCTCCCATGCTTGTTTGGTACCTTCCTTAGGTTTTTTTTGGCTTGGCTCCCAAACTATCCCATCCTATACTGGTATAGGTATCAGAAATTATTTTCGGTAGCTGTTTCTCCTGTTCCAAGTGTGGAATCTCCTGGAGCCGCTGGCGTGTAGCCATTGCTACCACTTCCCCTTTAATGTTACTAAGTATTATAGAGGAGACTGCGTCGAAGTTAGGCATCAATTTCATTCCCAAATCTAGGGGTGGTACACCTCCTTGTTCATTCCGACTTTGTTTTAACACTTCCAGTAAACTGGCAAGTGTCAGGGTCCTATATGTGGTGTTGTGTTCAAAGTTCGCATTACAAACTGAACAAGTCGTCTATATAGTGTTACTAGCTCACTGTAGAGATTGCGCAGATCAACTGCCTGCATGTTTGTACACCGGAGTGTGGTGTATATTGGCCACGTTTGTCTGGCATTACCTAAAGAACGTAACCACACTGGCTGTATTGTGTGTGGTAGGGTGCCATTAAACCAGTTCTGATGTTCATGATAAGTAATTGGTATTTCAAGATACTGATATGCTTGGTACTGTTGAGGTACATTAGCAACACTGTATGTGTGAAATGTGTATGTTCTAGGGCCTTCCTCAGGAAAGGTGACCAAGGAATAGAATGTTTCTGTTTGGTAAGCTTCATGAGCTTGTACAATGAGTGTGACATCCCCGCCCTCATCTGTTAAGCCATGAGCTATTAGATGTAGTGTTAACGCATATCTGACATTCTCAGGAATGTCTTTGTCGTTAGCCACATTATGAAAATGGGTAAAGAGATGGAACACCAAATGGGGTGTAAGTCCTTTTAAGAGTTCAAGCTCGAACACCTTACATCCTAGTTAGGTGCTCCCTGTTCAGCAGAGGAGGATTATCACAAAAGACCGCAAACTGCTCCCTATATTGGTACTTAGGGTACCTGTTGTGTGTATGACAGAGATACTCAGGGTATCCGTAAATTAGTGCCAAAACACCATCGTTGGTGGTGCCATGTCATAGTTGGACTCTTGCTCTAGGCTGACTGCTGATTTAGGGATGACAGCACTTTAGTTTGTAGGCGACTAGGCCAATCCTACAACAAGTCACAACTGTCGGTCCAAACATTCCTGCCTCACAAGCAATACCTCAGCAAAAACCCAAATAGTAAAAGGTGATTTGTGGCAGCCTTCACGCATGGACTCAAGAGTGCTACATCTCAGGGGAGACCTGATTAAACAGAGATTATCCTCTTCTCACATGAGCAATAAGCCTCAGTAACACACAGGCAATGAAAGCGATGCAGTATATTTTTCAATAGGTTTTATTAACAAGACTGCAATCTATTGTAAAAACTCATGGGCTGCAATGATTAGGATAATCAACAATGTAAGAAACAGAATTGTGAAAATAAGAGTCATGAATATAAAGACCCCCACCATCTTGCAATAACATGAAATGTAAAATAGGCTCTAACACCCTAGCATGATGAACCTAATCTCTAACCTAAAGAGAGCTAGGTGTGTTAACACTAATCTGCCAGTAGCGTGTCCATGTAAAACGACCCCAACCCTTGTTGCCTTGGAATGAGGTCTCTAGATCAGACTCCTTGGGGACATGAAGGCTGAGTCTGCATCAAGACGACGTGTAGCATAGATAGCGTTGATGGCATCTGGTAGGAATCCCTCAGATAACCTTGTCTGTGTAAGATGTATTTATACATATCTTGTAGGACCCCTGATGCAGGTATGTTCCCAAACAATAGATAAGAAGGCATGTTTGGGGGGGGGCAATAACATAAACAATTCCCTCCTAAAGTACATTATGTTCCTGTCACATGTAAGTGGGAAAGGGACATGATGTGAATACCTACGTATATCACTTGTCTTTGATGCCGATAGTGATGCCTTCACAGAGTAGCACTGAAAATGTGAAATCAAAACATCTTCTAACTATAAACATAGCAGCCATCTTGGATGCAATAATTAAATAAGTGCTAAAACAGAGCAGGCTAAGTAGGTTAAAAATCACTGGGTGAAGAGGGCACAGGCCTGCAAGCCAGAAGACCAAGCTAACTTCTGATTCCCAATAAAACTAAATTGTATCCACTACAGAAGCTCCCACTACTCTCTGTATAAGACTCTGTAGACTGTAGAAAATTCATTTCTGCAAAGTGTTGTGCACACTCATGCTGACTCACTACAAAACGCTCTGGCGCTAACACTGACTTCACTATAAGACTCTGTCAAAGAGGTGTGCTTATTAAAAGAATGTATGCAAGATACTACTTGTCAATACATGATGTTCTGTAAACTAATACTGCCCTCTGTACAAGATGCTGCACAAGCTCACACTTCCCCCACTACGAGTCTATCCCGACGCTCACACCTGTCCTTGCTACAAGATGCTATACCAGATCACACTAACTTCACACAAGACTGTGAAAAGGTTCACACCTGTAATTGCTACACTTCTCTGCACTAGTGGGCATGTATGTCTCGACAATTCAGTCCACAAGATCACATTTCCAGGGCTCCCTAAAGCTCAAATCTGTCTGTACACGCTCACACTGTACTAACTAACCATGCTTCGATCCTAAACGTCAAAGGTCAGCCACTGATAAAGATGGTGCACCAAAGGAGGAGCAACCCAATGGTTTTGTCTTAGATCCTAATGAACAGTACTTTAAAGATATCCTAACGGTCATGAGTAGCTGTCTGTGCAGAATTGCCACAACGATTGACTCCTGCTCAATGAGAGTAGGCTGTCTACCAGAACGTCTCGCCAAACAATCAGCAACAATCGATCTCAAGGAAAGGATAACCTTAGATGAGGAAGATGACTTCATGACCCAAAGTGAGAAAGTCACAGATATGGCCAAGGTTCTGGAATGTGTGAAAATGAAGAATGAGGATTTGGAAGACAGATCATGCAGAAATAATATAACAGTGTTAGGGGTCCCCAGTTTGACATGAACTGGCAAAATGGATGCATTAATCTAAATAATGTTCATTGAGCTGTTTCACAAGGATAACCTTTTGACTTGGGCAGAGGAGAGTAGTACTATGGGTTCAGGGGAGGGATGGGGACAGAAGACCAATGTTTCAATCTCTGCCTGCTTCTAGAGAAATACACAATTGTAAAGCATGGGGCACTGCACTTTGGTTTCAAGGATCTCTCCAGTGCCTTTGATCATGTTTCACACACTAAATTTAGGGGCAGAATGGAAGACCTGGGCATTGACAGATCCAATATCAATACCATCAGAGAAATCCCTTTTGATTCTAGTGCTGTTTTAAGGTGCGGGTTTGGGGTGAGTACTCTGAGATGCTCAAGGTGTGTAGGTGCATTAGGCAAGGGTGTCCTTGTGCCTTTCTTATTCTCCCTCCATATCAACCATCTGGAGAGGAAGGTAGTTTCAAGGTGCGAAGACATGCCTCAGATTGGGAAGCATTCAGTACTGACCCTACTATATGTTGATGATGCCATCATCATGGGCCACACACCAGTAGCATTGCACTGTCTCCTTGATGCCTTCACATCCTTTATGGAAGGGCTTGATATGAGGATTAACACCAGCAAGTCTTTTGTAATGCCCTGTGGGTATAGGAAGGACTCAAAACCAACTCCCAACCTCCTTGCCACTCCGGTCAAGTCTGTGGTTAACTTTAGCTACTGAGGTGTAACATTTAACTGCAGGGTATCTAGGCAGCCACAGTTAGAAATCAGGAACAATCAGATAGCAAGGAGTGTTAATGCTGTTTTCCCCTTTGCTACTAAATCAGGCAAAAGATCCCTCAGCCATAGACCGGCCATTTATCAAAATGTATAAAAATGTGTTGGCATAGCCTTAAGTCAGTTTTCGATCTAGTCCCTCATGTCAAATTGTGGGAGACCTTGTATCCAGTGGTTTGTTAGGCATGATACAGAAACTGTAGTCTGACAATTTTGCGAGAGTCAGATGGGGCATGCATGGTGAATTATCAGAAGAAATCCCAATTCAAAAATGTGTTAGTCAAGAGTATGTTTTGGCTTCCATACTCTTTCTCTTATACATCAATGCCTATACACACTATCTGTATGACTGCGAGAACGATTCCCCCAAAATAGATGAATCTAAAATACCATGCTTACTATTTGCCGATGCACCTCACTGTTGTCCTAAACAGCGTCTGATTTATCTAAGCTTTTGGAAAAAATGTTGGTGTTTTGTATAACTTACGGCCTCAAATAAATAGCTCAAAAACTAAATACAAGGTGTTTCAAGACACTTAACACAAAGTCCCTGAGTTTGAATACTTTGGTATTCGATTAGAAGACTCGCAAAGGTGGACAGGCCAATTATCTTATGCCCTTAAAACAGCGAGAAGGGGGGATTTTAAGGTGTGCTTGTGGTACACCCACTTTTCCTATTTCTCACGTTTTGGATATTTACAAATGCCAAGCCCTTTGGGCAGCTCCTTATGGCACTGAACTCTGGAAATATTGCAAATTGGATGGTGTGGAAAAGGTGAGAATCTTTTTCTAAAAATGTTATTAAAGATTCCCCAGAGCTCACCAACTCTTCCCATTTGCTTGGATTTAAACTTAATATCAATAGCAGATATTGCTGCCTTTAGTCCATTGCAGTATTGGATACGGGTGTGGCCTACAGACAAATTAGAGCCCTATAGGATATGGCTTAGGGGATTATGGGAAGGTTTACATGTTGATAAAACTCCTTGGTGCATTAACATGAAGAACTGCTTTTTAAGCGAGGCTTGGGTGCTAACTGGTTAGATTCTTTAAATCTTCCCAGAGAAGCACTCCAGAAACTCAACGATACCTAATGGGCCAGTGTTCAAGGTGAGAAATTAGCATCTGTGTCCTTGGGCAGTTTGACAGTCAGTTTTCTGTCTACCAAATGTTTTTTGAATTTGAACAATTTTTGGAAATATTATTCTGCGGCTTTTTGCACGAGTGCTTTATGTCAGATTTAGAATAGAGTCTTTACTCCCCTGTACCTTTACTAGCAGGTGGAGAGTGAACTTTGGAGCATCTGTTTTTTGCCCCTTGGGTTGTGCAACTCAAGAAACCATCGAGCATGTCCTGTTTTTCTGCATAGCTTACAAGAAACAGAGGACATGTTGGATATAGCTTCCTTTGTAAACTCCATTTACAAATATGTAGAACTAGCACTCACGGTCCAGTTGTGTTTGCTGTAGTCAGGTCTTTAACTACTTTTTGACATATACGGATCAAGACATTTAGGGCCATATTTATGGGAAAATGACAGTGTGCGTTGCTGTACCAAATTTGGCAGTGTTGCGCACCGTCATTTTCACAATTCGGGGACGTGCCATATTTAATAGAATACGGCGCACCCCTGTGTTGCCCCCTGCACTGGTGCTAAATTTGCTGCCGTGCGCCGACACAGCAACCCTAGCACCATTGTGCAAGGATGGCTGCATTGAGGGGAAGACTGTTTTTGTGCAGGAAGGAACACCTTCCTGCATGAAAACAATCTTAAATAGCGATTTGCTCTTTCTAGAAAGAGCACATAACAAGGAGAAATGAAAGCATTTCTCCTTGTTGTGCCCTGCTAAAGCCACCCTTGGGGTGGCGTTAGATTTTGGCGCTGCCTCAAGTTTACGAAATGTTGTTAATCTGGGGAAGTGTCAAAATGCAATGGGTGTTGCTGTGGCTTAAATATGCCCCTAAGTGCCAAAGAGAATATTTTAATGACAACTGTATTGATGTAAAAATCTGAGTTTACATGTTTTTATATTTTAAATGCATTTTGAATAAGTATGTAATTCATTTTAATCAGTTTTACTCCTGCTTATTTTTGTTTTTAATTAGATGCATGCTTCTTTAATTGTCACAATTGTACCTTTTATGATTCTAATGAATCGAAATTAAGGAAAATGATGATGATGTTGGCATTGCAACTGATGGTGCAGGGTTTGGGGTATACAGGTGGCATCCCCTCTATAGGTCAGATAAAACAAATTGACATGCCTCCTACTGCTTCTTCCACCATCCACCACATCTTTTATCACTTACAGGGAATTAGGGCTTCAACACATTGAGGATGTCTTAAGAACCCGGCCAATGAAACTGTGGCGAAGGGTAGGGTCAACGAGACCCTCCCCCTTAATAGAATGATAATTGAGGATTGTCGACTCCTGTTGTAGTAATGAGACTGCTGCACTTTGGGCGGCAGCACCAGAGAGCATGGGGGACTGAGTCTGATCCCACACTGTATGACAGCTGTTGGCCTAACTCTTTCTGACTAGGTAGCAGCACCTCACATATCCCAGAGGTAGAAGTGATTTGTGGAAGCCTATTGGATGACATGCAGACTCCTCAGGGAAGTAATGGTGGAACAGCTCTTACCCATTTCTCTCAGTTATACAAGTCTCATAAATGCAAAGACAAACAGAAGCACGATCTTGGTTCAATAGGTTTTATTGAAGCAACTGCATTCTATGTAGAAAGGCTTGAATTGAGATTATGAGGATAATGAAACACAGCATTATTACAGCAGTGGCCAGAACAATGAAACACAAAAAGAGTCCTACCATATTATCATAATAGTGTGTCTAACATTCCGTCCTATGCTACTAAGGGACATATTTACAAGAATGTGACCCATCGGTCCCGATGCACCACTTTTCCTGCGTCGCCCCTGCCCCAACTAACAACTCTATGGTTGCGCCGTATATACAATAGGTGGCACCATGGCAGTCGTTAGGACAATAGCCTCAACATTTTTGACGCTAATGAGGCGCTTTGCTGCACTAGCGTAAAAAATTTGTGGAGGCCCATTGATTAAAATGGGTGCTTGATTTTAACGCCTGCTCTGAGTAGGCATTAAAAATGATGGAAAAAATAGCATACTGAACTGTAAATTTTACTGTGCCATTTTTTGGGGCCGCCCTGCTTCGGAATGCCCCCTTGTATACATTATGCCTAGCACAGGCATAATGTGGCGCAAGGGTTTACAAAGTGGTACCATGTAAGCACTTTGTAAATACGGCATGGTAGAAAGGCTTCCTTAATGCCACCTTAGCATGAACAAATTGATTCTAGGGGGGCACAAGGTGGCCCTAGGGGCTTAAAAATATGCTCCAAAGTTTCTACATTAGAGTAATGAGCAGTGGTAGCCCTAATCTGCCCCTCTGGTTCTGGAAAGGAAGCCCAACCCCCATATCTGTGTTCAAAGGTAAAGAAGAGGTATGTTAGTATGCCGATATTTCCTCCATGTAGACAAAGAGGAACCAAAAGGTTTCTGCAGAAATTGCGACGACGTGCAGCATGAGATGGCAAGCTGGCTGGAATGTCCCCTCTAAGATGGTGTGGGCAGTGTGATGTTTTATAATAACATCTTGTTATTCTAAGAACTGCCCTGATGTGACAACACCTATTTGTCTATGTAGGGTAGACAATGTACCCTTTGGACTGGAAATACCCAGTAAACATCATGTACATGCTTGGATTGAGCACAGGATGAAAATGTCATGGAAAGAACTGAATAACAGATACTGCAAGGAAGGACAACTGATAAACGGAATAAAAAACATCTCCACTAAAATGAAGCTTTGCTAAAATAATAAAAGGAATAAAGGTGAAGTGTAACTAGGTGAAAGGGCACAGGCCTCAGGCCCAGAGCGAAATAATGTGCCCATGTAAATGCTAAAATAACCTCACGACATCCTCCCCATTGATGGTTCAAAGGTGCAGAGGTCTATAATAAGTCCTAACACTAAAATCACCTTTTCTACATTAATTACTAAAAGCAAGCTAAAGTATAATGAAATTAGAAATGTCCATGTCGACAAACAAAACAGACTGAATACCAGCCAAATAAAAAGGTCAATTTAGAATTTTAAAAACTGGGACATCAATTGAGACCAAATGTCAACGAATCAACAATAACCATGATCTTTTAAAAAATATCCAGAGTCATCAATTGTTACCGAATCTTGGAAAGATCCCACTTTGGCAGATGGTAAAATAACCAGTTAGTTGACAAGGAAAGTGAGGGAGCACTCATGTTCCCTAGCCTCAGCCATAGCTCCGGCCAAGGCACCAGCATCCTTGCAGTGCCAGATGTTGTAGCACCAAGAGCCACTTGATCCACAAGTGGCATCATAAGGAGCTTCTCGTAGCAATTGCAATCTCAATGTGCATGGCTGGTAATGAACTCTCATCAAGAAAATCAGCGGACCAGCATCCAAAGGAGGTATGCTTTGCATGGTAAGATAACACTTCTGGTGTATGTTTGAATGGGCACCACAAACATCAAAAGACAGGCTGCACACAATTCAGAACCAGTCTGAATGACAAAGACCAGTTAGACTTCTGTTCTTCCAGGAGTGGTGCTCTGTAATACTGCATCATGCGTTCACAAAACTGTTGGGCTGGTGGAAACGCCATCAGTCCTCCTTGTTGAGATGGGGCAGCCATGGCGACGAAAGAATAGCAACAGCAAAATGCTGCCAATGAATGACAAAGCAACAGGAAATCCCCTAATTACACTTGAAGAAAACGTATATATGGCTAAAGGTATCATGCCAATTATAGAAGGAAAAGGTGTTGACAAAACCAAGAAACAACAGCCTTAAAGAAATGTACAATCCCAGCGGTATTAGACATGCTAATAATCTGACCTATAAGTACACTGAAATATCTTGGAAAATTTGTGTTTAAAAGGGACTGTATCCCTGCGGATGACCTCGCCACTTGGAGGGCATAGGTCCTGCAGGCAGATGTAAGTGCCACATGTTTTTGAAACAAAAGAGCCTTCAGTCTGCTCAGTTTGTCAAAATTCACATTTGAAGTAACAATATCAGGCCAATTTTCTGATACTTTTATCCTGTGTGGCAGGAAAAAGCACATTTCCTCAATATGTAAAAATGTGGAAGACCAAAAACTACATAGGCAACTCCGGCTCGCATTCCACAACAGCTGATTTCATTCAGCAACTCGTTACTCCTGTCCAAGACCACCTGAAACGCCGAACAAGTCAAAGGGACAGGAACACCCTCAGATAAATTTGCAGCTGAAGCATTATGTGCTCCGTTCAAGGACAGCTGTTTACAAATCATCAAATGACGTACAGACGTCTCGCATTTGCTTCAGCTAAGACAGACCTCCTTCAAGCCATTTAACCATATGTACGTAAAGGGTTGCTCCCACACCTCATGGATGTTACTATCTCCTAGCTTTTCAAATCTGCCTACAGGAATGTGCTTCAAACACAAGGTGAACTAAAGTTTTGAAATGGGCAGATTAATAACCCCATGTATTAACCAAACTGCAGAAGGTATTTCCGCCAAAGTGAAAGTCAACTTTTCTAACTTTTTGATATTGAACAAAATGAAAGCAGCTTCTTTCTTAGCCATTATTTGTTGCTGTCACATCAAGTTAAATGTGCCAAACAATTCCCTGGAGCTGACGAATTGCCAGGGCATGCAGACACTTTTCAGAGCTTGCAATGTCCAATCTAACTGTATAATGGACCTAAGTTGACTCTGTCCATGTTGTAAAAATGATGTCATTTTGAGTTATGTTAATTGCAGACGAAACAATATTGTTAAGTGTGTGCATGCGGTTGGACAGGTGTTCATTCCATTTTCTATAACAGCTAGAGCTTTCTGCAAATTGTCCTGATCTATTTGCCGCAACCGGACGGCAGCTTCTTTCTGCAATGTTTTCAAATTTCATTATACAGTGCATTGAAGAAGCGCTTTGTGCTTTGTTTTCTAAGACGTAAAAAGAAATCTTGTAAGTCTGTGTTTTCTGTGAGGAGACTAAGGTGTTCTTTAACAGCTGACAATGTGGAGACTTGAAGCATTGTTGATCAAGTTCGCCCATGCTATATGTGGTGACAATATCAGAGTGTTGTGATGATATGTAACGAGGGTCAGGTAGCCTCGCTCTAAAACCCCCTGTGGAGTTTATAAAATGCACATGACAACCATTAGTGTCCACTGGCCACAATAAACACCCATTTGGACCTCAAAGTGTCAAATTAATTGTTCAATTTTGTACCTACCCATTGAGATGTTCTTCAGTGACGTTTGAAATATTTTGCCATTTATCAAATTTAGCTGGTGACGGACTACTGGGCACATTCAATTTCTTAATCTTTGCAAAGCCTAAACAACTTGATATGGTTTCATTTAAAAATATATTTTGCAACAGAATGCTCTGAACAAAGCTTCTGATCCCTGTATTTGCAAATGTTTAGTTCCCTACACACTCTTTAAGTCAATTGACTTTAACCAATATTTATAGCCTTCAATAGCCAACTAGGAAACAAAGGAGACTGAATAAATTAACTTAGTGTCTGTTAACAAGACATTCTTCAATTCCATAGGAGGAAATTTAAAATAATAAGACTTAGGCCCTCATTACAACATTGGTGGTAAATCCCGCTTACCGCCGTGCAGAAGACCGCCAATACACCGCTGCAGCGGTGGAATTCCGCTACAGCTATTCCGACCCACAGGCCGGAATCTGACAAAATCCAGACACCCACACAAGTCCGCCACACCAAAGATCAGTGATAAACTGGCGATAACAAAAATGACACTGTCACGCCAACAGGAATACGCCCACCCTATCACGACCCACGAATCCACGTGGCAGTCTTTCAACCACGGTATTCCATTGGTGGGACACACCGCCGCGCTCAAAATACACACACATTTACAAAACACAACCACATTGGACAAATTGAAATACACACACCTGATACACATACACATACCACTCCCACACACTGAATACAATATAAAACACACACCCACATCACCCACAAACCCCTACGACAAAAATTGAGAAAGAAGCACAGAGAGAGACACCACCATCAACAATACTAGAATCCACAGGCACGTAACACCATATCTCACACAACATCCACGCACCTCAGACAACACATACAAACACATCCCCTCACACATCACAACATACACCACCCCACACATCACCCACACCACACCATGGCACTGCAAAGACACCCCAGGTTCTCTGAGGAGGAGCTCATGGTCATGGTGGAGAAAATCGTCCGGTTAGAGCCACAGCTATTCAGATCACAGGTGCAGCACACCTCCATTGCTAGGAAGATAGAGTAATGGCGCAGAATCGTAGACAGGGTCAATGCAGTGGGAAAGCATCCAAGAACATGGGATGACATCAGGAAGAGGTGGAATGACCTATGGGGGAAGGTGCGTTCCGTGTTCTCAAGACACCAGATTGCAGTTCAGAGGACTGGCGGCGGACCCCCACCTCCTCCCCCACAACTAACAACATGGGAGGAGGAGGTCTTGGCTATATTGCATCCTGAGGGCCTTGCAGGAGTAGCAGGAGGAATGGACTCTGGTAAGTCAAGTCTTTACTATTACACCCCCCCCACCTGCATGCTATCACATACCCCACCCTCACCCCCATCACTCCAACACCTCACATATGCCTCACTATCACAACCCACACATCGCAATACCAAGCCCTGCATGCAACAACAAAGCATGGACACCCATCACCAAAGCATGTCCAGTACAGATACCCACACAGATCCCCAAACCAACTATCACACAAGGTCCTACACAAGAATGCAAGCACTGGAGTACAGGGTCACCCACCCATTGCAAACGATGGCACACACAGATGCAATAATCATGCCTTTACACCCCTGCAGGACCCCTACCCAACATCACCGGACAGGAGGTTCCAGACATGTCCACTCCTCCCACAGAAGAGGCCCACAGTTATGACAGCAGCTCTGTCCAACTGGATCCAGATGACCAGCCTGGCCCATCTGGGACCTCGGGACAGTCGATTCCCATGACACTGGCACATGCCACCGCAGAGCCTCCCCCCTCAGGAAACACCAGCACAGCACCCACCCAGTGGGCCCATACCTCTGTCCCCAGGACACGTCAAGCAGCAGTGTGTCCACCACTACAGGGAACCCAGGCAAACCCACCAACCCAAGACAATCAGGGACCTGGGGGCAGTGGCAGTGGGCACAAAGTTCAGGGGACAGCGGAACAGGAAATCAGGGGAACTGGGAGGACTGCTGTGCGACAGGGGGAGGACAGGCGCAGGGAACCCACTCTCCATGAGGCCCTCCCCAACATCATAGGAGCGTACCATCATTCCCAGGAGACGATGGCAATGGTATTTGCCAACTTTCAGGAGACCCAGCGGCTGCAGGAGGAACAGTATTTGGGGATCAGGGAGGAACTCAAGTCCATCAACACCACCCTGGTCTCCATTGTAGGGGTGCTGAAGGACCTTGTGAAAACCAGGAGGGACACTGTGGCAGAACAAGGGGCCCCTGACACTAGCCTGGATGATGAACAGCCCACCACCTCTGCCGGCGCTAGTGGACAGTAGGCACCGCCATAGGAGCACGACACCGGCACCCCACCCCCTGCAGATGGAGAACCACCCACAAACGGTCCCTGAGATCCAGGACAAAGACAGAGAACAATGCCAAGACCCCCGCCAGGAAATGAGACCACCCTGAATTTCATCCTTCTGTCCCACTTCGTCACCCTGTCCATCCATCAACTGCCCTAGCTCCACTTCCTATGCCCCTTTGGACAATGCACCTGTGAAACAAATAGACTGGACTCTGCCATGGACAATCCTCCACCATCACCCCTGCCCATTTTACACCCCGCTCCACTAATGTTCACTGAAATAAACACCCTTGAATCACAAAACAATC
Organism: Pleurodeles waltl; assembly: GCF_031143425.1. Taxonomy (NCBI): domain Eukaryota; kingdom Metazoa; phylum Chordata; class Amphibia; order Caudata; family Salamandridae; genus Pleurodeles; species Pleurodeles waltl. The sequence goes on along the minus strand of NC_090449.1, from coordinate 476,166,904 downwards.
TGGAGTCAGTCTGTGCTTTCACAAATGTGTATTTGCACTAACTAGGGAAAATAGCAATGTTGATTGTATTGTCAACATACCTATGTCACACAGCTCTAGTCCATGTGGTAATATAGCAGAGGTCACACAGTGGGACCCACATCTGTGAAATGGAAAGGCAAAGTGACAAGTCAGGGTCCATACAATGGGTGAAAGTGACAGACATATGATAGGTCTAACAATTGTAGGAGGTGTGTGAACCAGTACATCTTCTTACCTGTGTCTCACTGGAAGTATTGCTGGATAACGTTGTTTCTGTTGTCGATATCCTCTTCTTCTACCTCCTCTTTTTCACTGTCCACAGGCTCCACAGCTGCCACAAGACCTCCTTCTGGACCATCCTCCTGCAGAAAAGGCACCTGTCGTCGCAATGCCAGGTTGTGAGGCATACAGCAGGCCACGAAGATCTGGCACACCTCCTTTGGTGAGTAGTAGAGAGAACCACCTGTCATATGGAGGCACTGGAACCTGGCCTTCAGGAGGCCGAAGGTCCTTTCGATCACTCTCCTAGTTCTCCCATGTGCCTCATTGTAGCGTTCCTCTGCCCTTGTCCTGGGATTTCTCACTGGGGTCAGTAGCCATGACAGGTTGGGGTACCCAGAGTCACCTGCAAATGTCGAGGGACAACTGTTAGACACACACTAACCATTAGGGACAACACCAGACCCAGATAACTATTCACACGGTATAGGGTCCTTGTCCTCACTTATTAGCCACACAGGGTGCCTCTGGAGTTGCCCCATCACACAAGGGATGCTGCTATTCCTCAAAATGTAAGCGTCATGCATTGAGCCTGGAAACTTGGCATTCACATGGGGGATGTACTGGTCGGCCAAACACACCATCTGCACTTTCATTGAATGGTAGCTCTTCCGGTTTCTGTACATCTATTCACTCCTGCGGGGGGTACCAATGCCACATGTGTCCCATCAATGGCACCTATGATGTTGGGGATATGTCCCAGGGCATAGAAGTCACCTTTCACTGTGGGCAAATACTCCACCTAAGGGAAAACGATGTAGCTGTGCATGTGTTTCAGCAGGGCAGACAACACTCTGGACAACACGTTTGAGAACATAAGCTGACAGGACCTGCACTAGAGGGGGGATTCCTGTGGGATGGCGGATAGCTAACATCAGGTCTGGTTCCAACTGGGCACACAATTCATGGATTGTTGCACGATCAAGTCTGTAGGTGACTATTACGTGTCTCTCTTCCATTGTCCACAGGTCCACCAGCAGTCTGTACAACGGAGGATGCCGCCATCTCCTCCCCTGCCCCAGCGGACATGCCCTATGGACGAGAACATCGAGCAGAGAGTCAGCCAACACTGAGGTATTAAAAAAATAGTTATTGCACACATTTGTCAATCCGCGATGTGCCTGTCACTGTGTGTATGCAAGGCCTAGATAGGTGTGATGCATTTAAAATTAATGACATGTGGCCCCCTGAAATGGCGGCTGCCTGACCTGTAAGGTGGGACAAGGGGATATAAGGTAACTGCGCTGGCGTTGTACACCGTCGCGGTAGGCGGTCGAAGACCACGACGCAATTCTGCATTGGTTAACATTGGACCCTATGGGTCCCAGGAGCCAATGACGATTTACGCTGGCGGTGACAGTACGCACCGCCGCGGATGTGACCGCCATTTTCTGTCTGTTCACTCACTTAATACCTGACCTTCTACAGGAGATGACCTACACTGCAAGTGCTGCTGTGACCTCAGTCTGGAAGCGGCGATGGCTCATGTGTCTGGGGAAAGGGCCCCTGCCTTCACTTCGGAGGAGTTGGAGAAGTTAGTGGATGGGGTCCTCCCCCAGTACACGCTACTCTACGGTCCTCCAGACAAACAGGTGAGTACACTGTGAGCATGCTGGATGGGCAATGCCTGTTTGGAGTGGTGTGGATGGAAGATACGGGGGAATGAGGCCTGCATGAGCGAACGGTGAGTGTATGTGCGTCAGGGCAAGGGTGGGAACGTGGGTCAATGACTGTGACAGTCCAGACGGTTAAAGATTTTCCATTTCCCCTGTACTATTCTTCTATGTCAGCGCCCACCAGAAGAAGGATATTTGGCGTGCCATTGCCAAGGATGTCTGGACCCTGGGGGTCCACCACAGACAGGGCACACACTGCCATAAAAGATGGGAGGACATTCACCGCTGGAGCAAGAAGACGGCGGAGGCCCAACTAGGGATGGCCTCCCAACGTGGGAGGGGTGGCCATCGCACCATGACCCCCCTGATGTTCTGGATCCTGGCGGTGGCCTATCCGGAGTTGGATGGGCGCTTGAGGGCATCACAGCAGCCACAAGGGGGTGAGTACATTCACATCCATCTGACTCTGCGTGCATTACAAGGTGTCTTGGTGGGGGAGGTGGGCTGTGGGTTCCCCTAGGCCAGGGCGAGTTTGTAGGCAAGGTCTCTTCGTGAGGCAGGCTATGTGGCACCCCAACCCCCCCAGTGGTAAGAGCCAACTACACCTAGTCCGGTTCCTGTGACATCTATGTGTGCAGCAATTGGGCATAGGCCTTGTACCCCATGTTCCTGTGATTAATTAGGGAACTCTAAGTGCATGGTGTAGTGCAGAGGACTGCTGTGTCTGTATTGTCCACCAACGGTAGTGGTATTGCATGCACTGAATATGGCTTCCTTCTGTCTTCCACCCCCTTTTGTGGTCTCCCTGTTCTTGTGTGCATTAGCATCATCAGGCGGAGGAGCAGTGGCACCGGAGCAAAAGGGAGCTGCATCCCACATTGCCCGGAAGGGTGAGACAACGAAGTCTGAAGCCACCAGTGGGACGGAGGGCGAGGGGAGCTCCACGGCGGGGACAGGAGGTGATATCAGCAACAGTGACTCTTCCTCTGATGGGAGCTCCCTTGCAGTGGGGGGCCCCTCTGTGCCCCCGCATCAACAGGTACAGCCGCCACCCCCCTACCAGCACTGCCCTCCCAGCAGCCCCTCAGCATGTGTCCTGTGGACGCTCACCCAGGAGGGTGGGTATTTCCTTCACCCCAGGCACCTCAGGCCCTGCCCCAGTCAGCCCTGCTGCCGTCAGTGAGGAGGCTATTGACCTCCTGAGATCCCTCACTGTTGGGCAGTCTACCATTCTGAATGCCATCCAGGGTGTAGAGAGGCAGTTGCAACAAACAAATGCATACCTGGAGGGCATTTATTCTGGGCAGGCAGCTCAACAGAGAGCCTATTCAGGCTCTGGCCTCAGCACTAATGGCAGCCATTGTCCCTGTGTCCAGCCTCCCCCCTCCGACTACCTCCACCCAGACCGAATCCCCTGTACCTCAGCCTATCCCAAGCACACCATCAGACCAGCATGCACACACCTCAACACACAAGGGTGGCTCTGGCAAACATAAGCACCACACATCCCACAGGCACTCACACAAGCATCATACCCATGCACACATACCAACATCCACTGCCTCCACTGTGTCACCCTCCTCCACGTCTCTCTCCTCCCTCCCTGTCTCGTCTCCACTCAAACCTGCATGTACTACATCTTCAGCCACTACCTCCATCACCAGCACGCCCATCACCACACATCGCTCACGTGCACTCACCATCCCCACTACCATTCACACATCACCTGTGTCCTCTACCAGTGTGTCTGTGAGCCCTCCTCCCAAACTACACAAACACAGCCACACACCCACCCAACAGCCATCCACCTCACAACAGCCTCCAGCCCATGCACCTTCACCCAAAGTCAGCAAACGTACACCTCCTACAACAACTACCTCTTCCTCCACTCCCAAACCCCCTCCATCTACCCATCCCAGTGTGTCTAAAAAGCTTTTCCTGTCTAATATTGACCTCTCCCTACACCTCCCCGTCCATCCCCTAGGGCCCGCCTTTCCAGGTCCCAACCCAGCACTTCAGCCACTACATCACCGGGCACAGTGGTGCCAGCAACTGCGGGCTTTTGGAGTGCGCCAAGCAACAGGGCTGCCAGTGTTCCACGGAGCGAGGACAAGGACATTCCGCCACCTCCAAAAGTAAAAAAGTTGCCCACATCCCGGAGGGAGAAGGCGAAAACACCTGCCACCAAGGGCTCAGGCTAAACAAAAGTGGATAGTGGCAAGACAGCTGTGCCACCATCCACGGTGGGGAAAGGCCAGAAAATCAAGGGCAGGTCCACGTCAACGCCAGCCTGCACGGCGGACAAGACCACCACCAGCACCGCCACCTGCACTGCCACCTGCACAGCCACCAGCACCGCAGTCACTGACGCCGCCACCAGCACCGCAGTCACTGAGCCCGCCACCAGCACCGCCACCACAAAGACCGCCGCCAGCACTGCCGCCACAGAGCCCGCCGGCAGCACCGATGCCACAGAGTCTGCAGCAAGCACCGATGCCACAGAGTCTGCCGCAAGCACTGATACCACTGACACCGCCGCCAGAACCGCCAGCGGCCCGTGACATCCTGAGCCAGTGGCACCACAGCAGACATGGCTGCCATCCCCAGTGGTCAGTCGTACGAGGCTGGTGGTCAGTTCCAGGAGCCTGGGCAGCTTGCATGTTGCACCACCGTCAGTGGAATATCACATCCAATACCTCTGTCCTTGGCAGGGTGAAGCACTCTGGGCACCAAGTCCCCTCCAGAACCAGTGGAAAAAGCATCCACTATCTCAGTCCTTGGCAGGATGAAGCACTCTGGGCACCAAGCCCCCTCCAGAACCAGTGGAGTATCACATCCACTACCTCAGTCCTTGGCAGGATGAAGCACTCTGGGCACCAAGCCCCCTCCAGAACCAGTGGAGTATCACATCCACTACCTCAGTCCTTGGCAGGATGAAGCACTCTGGGCACCAAGTCCCCTCCAGAACCAGTGGAAAAAGCATCCACTATCTCAGTCCTTGGCAGGATGAAGCACTCTGGGCACCAAGCCCCCTCCAGAACCAGTGGAGTATCACATCCACTACCTCAGTCCTTGGCAGGATGAAGCACTCTGGGCACCAAGCCCCCTCCAGAACCAGTGGAGTATCACATCCACTACCTCAGTCCTTGGCAGGATGAAGCACTCTGGGCCCCAAGCCCCCTCCAGAACCAGTGGAAAAAGGCATCCACTACCTCAGTCCTTGGCAGGATGAAGCACTCTGGGCACAAAGTCCCCTCCAGAACCAGTGGAGACTGTTATCCACTTGAGAGACTGTGGCTTGCACCCCCCAGGATAGAGCAGTGGGCAACCCACCCACTTGAGAGACTTGAGAGACTGTGGCTTTGCACTCCCCAGGATAGAGCCTTGGGCAACCCACCCACTTGAGAGACTTGAGAGACTGTGGCTTTGCACTTCCCAGGATAACACAGTGGGCAACCCACCCACTTGAGAGACTTGAGAGACTGTGGCTTTGCACTCCCCAGGATAGAGCAGTGGGCAACCCACCCACTTGAGAGAATTGAGAGACTGTGGCTTTGCACTCCCCAGGATAGAGCAGTGGGCAACCCACCCACTTGAGAGACTGTGGGCCTGATTCTAACTTTGGAGGACGGTGTTAAACCGTCCCAAAAGTGGCGGATATACCACCTACCGTATTACGAGTTCCATAGGATATAATGGACTCGTAATACGGTAGGTGGTAAATCCGCCACTTTTGGGACGGTTTAACACCGTCCTCCAAAGTTAGAATCAGGCCCTGTGTCTTTGCACTTCCTAGGATAGAGCAGTGGGCAACCCACCCTCTTGAGAGACTTGAGAGACTGTGGCTTTGCACTCCCCAGGATAGAGCAGTGGCAACCCACCCACTTGAGAGACTTGTGAGACTGTGGCTTTGCACTCCCCAGGATACAGCAGTGGGCATGGGGCCCCCTCGTGGAGCTGGCGTCGTGCACTCATCCGGCTGAGGTGCCCCCCCTTCCCTTCCCCCTGAGGTGCCTGTTTCATTTCGATCTGATGCCCCTGCAGTGTTCTCTCTGTTTGGAGTCTGGTATTAAGTGTGGTCCTCGCCCATGCATTCTGGGCCCAGTGGTCCTGGGACTATGAATGGTGCACTATCCGGACTTGTGTAGTTGGTGTACATAATTGTTTATACTGTATTTCAAGTTTTGGCTAATGGATTTTTATTTATTACAATCGTTCAACTAATTTCCTTTGGTCCTTGCATTCTTCCATGGGGGCTGGGGGGTGTAAATGTAATGTTGCAGTATGTATTTGTGTGTATGTTGTTGTGGGTGAGGGTGGGGGTGTTGTTTGTTGCGTGTATGTGTTACTCTCTTTTCCCTCCCCCCTGTGTTGTAGGTGCAGTACTCACCGTGGTCGTCGCCGCCGTCTTTCGTGCTCCTGGTAGAGAAGCAGGAATACCATCGCAGGGAATATTTGGAGTTCTGGCTCCATGGCGTTCTGGTTCCTCATGGAATGTGTAGAGGTGAGTGTTTTCCCTTCCAAGTCCTGTTTCCGCTGTGTTTTTGTTTGCGTTGGTTCCGCCCAGGAAAAGGTGGCGGATTGGCCTCTCATAAAAGTGTGGGCGGTGCATTGTCTTCCGCCTGTCTGTTGGCAGTGACCGCCGCAGTGTTTGTTTCTACCGCCCTGGCGGTCGGAGTGATAAAGTGGCTGTCTATGTTGGCGGTTTCCGCCATGGTCGTGATTCAATTTTTTTTACCGCCGGCCTGTTGGCGGTCTTACCACCGCTTTAACACCAACCACCAGGGTTGTAATAAGGGCCTTAGCATTCTTAACTTCATGCCCAGGAAAATATACAAACCTTTATATAGACATTTTAGAACTCCCCACTGGTTGAGTTGGACAATTTCCCCATTGTGTATAAATCTAAATAGTTGTAAACAGTTCTTGGGTGCTGGCTTCATGTATAATGTGGTGTCCGTAATGATGGTAACAGAACATTTCCTCAGTCAGGGTAAGGAAGCCACACCCCCTTGGTAGCTTGGCACGAGCAGTCAGACTTAATTCAGAGGCAAGATGTAAAGTATTTGTACACACACACACAAACACACATACATCCCCCCACACACACAGTAACGCAGTGAAAACACTGCAAAAGTACTATACACCAGTTCAGAAAAATTGCCAATATTTATCTGGGTAAAACAAGACCTAAACGACAAACATCCAACATACACAAGGAAAGTTATCACTTTTTAAAGGTTTGAGTGAGTCTTAATCCACAGGAATCAATGTATGTTTTTAGTCCAAAGTACCTAGGATGCTTCAAAAACAAAGATAATGCAGACTGCCGGGGAGGTGAGGCATCGAAAAGCAAAGCAATGCGTCAGTTACTTTTTGCGCATGAGAGGTGATGCGTGAATTCTTTCCTCGCAGGAGAGGCGATGCATCGGTTCCTTACTGTGAGGAGAGGTGATGCGCTGCATCGTTCCTCCCAGGAAAGGGGATGAGTTGATTTCCAGACACATAGCTTCAGTTCCTTTCTGCTGTGCAGGGTCGATGAGAAATTGAGGAATGATGTGTAGAAAATCCAGATGTGCTGTGTTGATGAAGATATGGTGAAACAGGTGGTGCGTCGATTCTTTAGCCACAAGACAGGTGCTGCATCGATTCTTCAGCCATGGTACTGGCCCTGCATTGATTTTTCTATTGCAGCATGTTGGTGTGTGGATTTCCTTCTTAAGGTCACCAGCTTACATTTCTAAAAGCCCAGGGACTGGAGTTGGCACCACTTGGCAAGTCAGGACTCTAAGCAGAAGAGCCCAGGCACTGGCAGATGAAGTCTTAGATGTCCATGAGACTTCTTAACAGGAGGCAAGCTGACTTCAAGCTCTTGGAGAACCTTGGAAAGCAGGATATAGAAATCAAAGTCTAGTCCTTTCTTCCCAGGACAGACGTAGTAAGCAGCAGGCCAGCACAAAAAGCAACAGGCAGAGTGGCAGTTCCTCCTACAACATCCAGCTCTTCTTCCTGGCAGAATGTCCTCAGTCCATAAGTGTTCTAAAGTTGTGGTCTCAGAGGTTGAGTACTTATACCCATTTCTACCTTTGAAATAGGCAAACCTCAAAGAAAAGTCTTTGTTGTACACTAGACCCTGCCTTTCCTGCCCTGGCCCCAGATGCTCTCCAGGGGGTTACAGACTGCTTTGTGTTATGAAAGGCACTGCCCTTTTCAGGTGCAGGTGTCAGTTCCTCCCGCCATTCTAGCCCAGGAAGACCCATCAGTATATTCAGGGCACACCTCAGCTCCCTTTATGTGAATCCCAAACAGCCCAACGGTCATCCTGACCAAGAAGTGTATTCCACAGCCAGGCAGAGGCACAGAATGGTTAAGCAATAAAATGCCCACTTTCTGAAAGTGGCATTTTCAAACTGACAATTTAAAAACCCACTTCACCAAAATATGTATTTTTAAATTAGGAGTTCAGAGACCCCAAACTCCACATCTCTAACTGCTCCCAATGGTAAATTGCACTTCAAGGATATTTCATGGCAAATCCCATGTTACCCAATGGCAGATATAGGCCTTGCAATAGTGAAAAATGAATTTCGCGGTATTTCACTATCAGGACATGTAAAATACACCAGTACATGGCCTACCTTTTAAATACACTGCACCCTGACCATGGGACTGCCTTTGGCCTACTTTAGGGATGACTTACATGTAGTAAAATAGAAGGTTTGGGCCTGGCAAGTGGGTGCACTTGTCAGGTCGAACTGGCAGTTTCGAACTACACACACAAAGATACTGCAGAGGCAGGTCTGCGACATGTTTACAGGGCTACTCCTGTGGGTGGCACAATCAGTGCTGCAGGCCCACTAGTAGCATTTGATTTACAGGCCCTGGGCACACATAGTGCACTTTACTAGGGACCTACTAGTAAATTAAATATACTAATCATGGATAGACTAATCATCAACACAATTTAGACAGGAAGCACTTGCACTTTAGCATTGGTCAGCAGTTGTAAAGTGTTCAGAGTCCTAAAGTCAGCAAAAATGAAATTTAGCACAGGATCAAAAACAGGAGGTCAGAAACAAAACTTTTGGGATAACCCTGCAAAAAAGGCCATTTCCAACATTTGGTAAACATCTTCACTTTCAAACACAGTGTAGTATTCAAGTTCAGACAGCACTGAATTGTTTTCACATCCCAATCATCACTGTTTTCACATCCCAATCATCAGAATCAATCATGGTGTTATTATATCATTCATACAGACTTTGAATACATAAGGAATTTGAATAATTTCCTTTGTTCCGAATATGTCAAATGATACTTTATCCCAAACAATCCCATCAAGAATCTGTACAGATCAAATGTTCATCAGGGACAAGTCTCTGTGGACCTTAAGAGAGGACAGGCGAGGCTTCAAACCCTCATCTACCTGTTCAACAGCAGAGCGTTCAGTAAGATAATGACCATGTATCAGCTGAAAAAAAACAAAGACAAAACCAATCCAGAGAAGAAAGGCAAGCACAATTAACAGGACCCATAGATAATTCCATGGACGAATCAGATAGTTAGCTTTACGCCAACTGAATAGCTTACACGCTCTTGATACAGGTGCAGTTGAAGGTGATGAAAAATTGGAGAAACTTCATTGATATCGATGAAATATCCAAAAGCTGTAGTGAATACTGTTTAGTTTTTTTAGGGACTCAGGAGATTAGCTTAGCCGTTTGGCCTGCAGGCCTGTGCCCCCTTCCACTACTGACTTTTAATCTGATTAGCGTGCTCTGTTTTAGTACATATTACTATTTCTTTTAAGATGGCTGCCATTGTTTATAGTTATAAAAATGTTTTGATTTGCGTTATCAATGCCACTCTGTGAATGCGTCACTATCAGCATCATAATCAAGTGATGTACGTAGGTATTAACATCATGTCCCTTTCTAACTTATGTGTGAAAGGAAAATAATGTACACTTGATGGGGATTGTTTACATAATTGCCGCCACAAGTCTGCCTCCATATCAATTGTTTGGGAACATGCCTGCGTCAGGGGTCCTACATGATCTGTATAAATACATCTAACACAGTCAAGGTTATCAGAGGATTCCTTCCAGCTGCCATCTACGCCATCTACGCTGCACGTCACCTCGCTGCAAAAATCAGCCTTCGTGTCACCATGGAGTCTGACCTAAAGGCCTCACTCCAAGGTAACAAGGGTTGGGGGGTGAATCTCATGGACATGAAACTGGCTGATTAGGTTTATCATGCCTAACTCTTATTAGATAAGGGATTAGGTTCTCTTGCTAGGAATTATACACTTCATGTGTATTGCAGATGGTGGGGGTCTTTGTATTCACAACTCTGATCTTCACAATTATGCTCCTTTTATTGTTTGTTATCCTAATCATTGCAGCTCATTCATTTTACCATAGATTGCAGTCTTTTCAATAAACCTATTGAAAACTTCCCTACATCTTCCTCATTGACTGTGTGTGACTGAGACTTGTTGCTAACGTGAGAAAAGGGTAACTTTCGTCCAACCACAACTCCTCTGAGATGTTGCAACCTAGAGTCCATGCCTAAGGGTGCCAGGAATCACCTTATACTGTTTGTGTTTTTGGTGAGGTACTGTTTGTGAGCCAGGAGGGTTGGGCTGACAGTTTCAAATTGTTATAGGAGTGATTAATTTGGCCACAAACAAAAGTGCTGTCATGCCTAAACCAGCAGTCTCGCCTAAGAGTGAGAGTCCAACTACGACAAAGCAGTTTGTGCAAACACTGGAGCTGATGTCGGAGGAGAACTGTGCCACTTGGTGGTTCGTAGTGAACTATTCTATCTGTTTGTATGGAATTTGAGTAATATAGCTATGAACTTTGTACATTTTTTGTCACAGATGTAGTGACAGATACTAATGAAAGTTCATTTTCCACCCTGCCCAAGCACGGGTAGATTTCGTCACTGTTGGTTAAAATTTTAAGAGGCGCATCCTGACTGGCAGGGAGAGAGGTTTGGTAACGGCTCAGGATTCCTCATGGTCTTCTGTGTAGGACCAGCCATGTGGTGTAACTTGACATTGTCAATTGAAACAAAGTCTGTTTTTATTTAGCTCTCAGCGTTGGTAGGAAGACAGTTCTGATACTGTGTCTTCCCCTGACTGGAACTGGTGTTCTATATGAAGAACCAAATTCCTTTTTCACAGCAATCTTTTCGTGCACTAAATCCCCAACTTTTGGAATCAAGCAGTAGATGTTTTTGGGATAACCCTCATTTCCAAGGTGGTGGCACATGCAGATGAATTGTCATCACTGATCTGTTGTAATTCCTGCAAGATATTGACACATTCATTTATACCAAGAGGTGTGTCTGCCGCCACTGCACCAGGGCCATCAAGATCTAGGACATACATAGGTATGTCAAACAGAACCACAAATGGGGTGTGCACTCCCAAAGATCTTTTGGGCAGATTATTTAGTGCTCCCTGGACTCTATACAGGTGGTTGGGCCATCTACGAACTGAACCTAATACTCTAGCTGTTAAGGATTGCTTTAAGTCTTGGTTCTTCCACTCCACAACAGTGTTTCCCTTGGGATGCTATAGAGACGAAAAATGTAGTTGGACCCTTATTGTCGCCATGGTGTCCCTGAATGTCCTGGAGGCAAAGGCAGTGCCCTGGTCCAAATGGAAAGCCGCAACTGCATATGTCCCGATGAAGACATGCAAATCTCTAAGTTTGTGCGTCAGCTGATCATCAGGGCCATACCCATAGAAATCTGGAGGAAGAATCAACAGCGACTAAGATGTTTATGTACACACCATCAGGTGACAGGGGATCTCAATTGTCCATATACACACATTGTAGCGGCTTGTTGGAAATTAGTAGGAGTGTCTGAGATAGGTGCTGAATAGTGTTTTTTTTAAATATGTTTACAGATGTCACAACATAAGACATATTGTTTGGGCTGTTTGTATAGATCTGGCCATCAATAACTTTTTGCAATAATGAAATTGTAGCAGCCACACCTGTATGGTGGGAGCAACTCCTTCATGCACTGCTTTTATTGGATCTAATCTTTCGTCTTGGTTGGGGATCACACGATCACCCATCCCTGGTATTTTTACGAATGCAACATTTTGGGCACTTTGATGGTAGGAGTATTTGGTGGGTTACACCTTTGGCAAGGGGTTGCTGTCTGCCTAAACTTTGACAGCAGCCAATGTTCATCAACCTGCCTCGGCTTAGAACACGTAATTGCAGCAACAGAGCCGTGGCTGCTTCATCAACCAAAGTGTTTCCTGTAATGTGTATTCCTACATGTTGACAGCCCATTGTATGATCCTTTAGATCTGCTACCTTCCCCACAGGAGTCTGTGTTTGATGGTGCTCCCTTTTGAATCTCTGAACCCATTCTGGCACCAGTAATGCAGGTATTCTTTGAAGGACTGGTCACAATAATATGAATCACATACAATGAGTGTTAGAAGATCAGGATCCGTGTGTTCCAGTACCAATAATAGAGCCTTAAGCTCTGTGCAGTTCAGTCCTCTAAGGTCTATCTGTATGTGTTTCTGGGGATGTAACCTGCCATCCCTCATGAATCCGCTCACAGCCGCGCAAGTGACGGAGAATACATTTTTGGTGCCTACTGCTGGTTGCGTGGAACCATCAGTATATATATTATCATTTGATACAGATCAAGAGGCAAAATGTTTGTAGGTGTTGGGTATTCAAGTTCATATTGAAGGAACTCTTGTGTCTGAAGTTTTGGATAAAAAACAATCAACATCAGTGGCAGTCAAAGGTGTGACCCACAGAATCCAACCCGGATGTAGTGTTTTTGAGTTTGGAATTCTGGCTTTTGTCACAGCCTCTAAGGCTCATATTGGGGTCACAACAACAATTTCCCTGGGCTAGAGGTCTCTCTTTTATGACAGCCATCTGAGCAGCAGTCAGACTTATTTCAGTGGGAGCAAAGCATTGTTCAGCTGTTGAATACAAATATGATTTGTATGCTATAGGGACGGTATCCCCTTAATTGAATGTTACATAGGTGAAGCAAATGGCACCAGCAATTACTCTGATGACCAAGTTTGTTTTGTTATCACACATGTGTAACTGTTTGGCTTCAAGCATGTCCTGCTGCATTGAAACTGGTGGTAACTGCTATTGTTTTGCGACAGCATTCATCCAAACAAAACAATCATACATAGCAGGTCCCTATTAGGAAGGGACGCCCTTGGCACACCCCTTCCTAATTGCGAGTCTCAAACCCATTTTGTGAGTCAGTAAATAGATTACCGAATCACAAATTTAGGTCTGAGGTCCTCATTTTTGGCTCCACCCCCTCCACATGGGATGACTCCTGGTGACCTGCCCACTGGAAACTGCACCGACAACCACCAACCTCGCACGCAACCTGGGATTCATCCTGGACTCTTCACTATCCCATGACCCAGCAAGTCAACACCATCTCCTCTTCCCACTTCAACACCCTCCGCATGCTTCAGAAGATCTACAAATGGATCCCCACTGAAACCAGAAGAACGGTAACCCAAGCCCTCGTAAGCAGCAAACTGGACTACGGCAATGCCTTCTACGCAGGAACCACAGCAAATGTGTTTTGTATGCTATAGGGATGGTATCACCTTAATTTAATGTTACATAGGTGACCTAAATGGCACCAGAAATTACTCTGATGACCAAGTTTGTTTTGTTATCATGTGTGTGTAAGTGTTTTGCTGCAAGCAGGTCCTGCTGCAATGCTCTGAGAATGCATGTGTGTTCAACCATCCAATATTTACATGAAAAGTCTGGATGTTTCAAGTCATAAAGTGTTTTTATGCATTGTGCATAATCTGGAATGTATGTTCTGCCAAAACAGAAAAAGCCCAATAATTATTGTAGATTTTTGATGGTGTTTGGTGGTTGTAATTGTGCACACTTTTCTAGAAAGTGTAGCATCAGGCTCTTTCCTTCATCTGATAACTTGTATACCAAAATCAGAACACCGAGAAAGGCAATTTTTGTTTTCTTGAAATTAATTTGCAGCTTGTTTCAGCAAATCCCACCACAGTGCGGTCCACCCGTCTTTGGTGTGTGAACAGGTCGTCATCTGTCTAGCCTATGTAATCTACATAGGACAATGCTTTTGGGTCAATCTTGTGCAGTATAGATGTTACGTGTGGAGAACAGTCCAGGACTGTTCTTATACCCTTGTGGGAATTGAGAAAATTGACTTTACGAAGCTAATGGCAGAAAAAAACTTTGGACATATCTAAGGTTGTTTTGTATATTTTGTGCACTAAATTGTTAATGAGTGCTGTGCTGTGTGTATTTTGTATAGCTTATGTGTGTGTGTGACTGCTTAAGTGTCTGTAGTCTAAGACTATTGTATACGAATGGTCCGGGTTAGCTACAGGGAACAAATAATTAATTGGTGAAATGCAGGGTATTTCTATCACTAGTGCTTTAGCTTCATGTTTAATGGAGTATTGTGGCTGTAGAAGTGGTGTTGATCTAATCGGTATTATATGGTAGGGGAAGTCTTTATCCCATCCCATGCGATACATCTCCAGGGCTTGTGCCAATGCCCAATCTACTGCATAAGCCTTTCTTAATTCTTCAGGAACAAGGACCGAGAAAGATGGCATAGTGACATCTTTCGCTAGTGGGATTTTAAGGGCCAATTCTTGTGGCCAGTCTTTTTCTGCCAATAGGGTGTCATAACATAATGTTAATTTTTCCCAGAATGCAACTTTAATTGCGACCTCTATGTCTCCCTCAATTTGTATTTTAATTTTGTAAACCCTATATGGGGGCGAGACACGCATGTCCGCAGTTCGAACTTCTAAAAAGTGATTAGTTTCTGTTACCTCCAGAAGCTCTTGAAGATTCCGGCAAACTATTGTGACTTCTGCCATGCGGTCTAGCAGAGTCAGTGCCCACTTCCTGTTTTTCAGTCAAGTTCTCATAATGGGTGGCCCTTCTAGCCAAAATTGCTGCCACCTTTTTCTTTTTGAATTGAGCTTTCTGTTGGGGTATTTTGTCTTCCTTCTTCAGGAAAGGTTCAGATGAGCACTGTGAATCTTTTCTTGGTTTCATGTACTCGGTTCATTGTTCGGTTCGCCCGGTGAGTCCTGAAACAAACAAGATTGGTGTGTATATGTTGGTATCTATCAGGAGTTTTTAAATTCTCTCTTTTCCTCAAATTGTAGCGTTTCTCATAGGTTTCCGAACATGGAGATTCTCCTCTTTGTTTTGCAACATCTTTATTTTGTTTTTGTTTATCCCAGCATTTTTTAGAACCCTTGGCTGCTTGCTTGGTAGAATCCCTATTGGATTTACTTTGTAGTTGTGGTTTACTTTGTTTGGTCCCCAGACTGTCCCAACCTATACTAGAATAAATCTCAGAGATAATCTTTGGCAGCTCACGCTCCTGATCCTGTGCAGGAACATCCTGGAGCCACTAGCATACTGCCATTGCTACTGTTTCCCCTTTCAGGTTACGTAATATTATTGAGGATACTGTGGCAAAATTGCCCATTAATTGCATCCCCAGATCTAGGGCCGGGGCAGCTCCATATTCATCCTGAATTTGTTTTAACAGTGCTGGAAGATTCGCAAGTGTCGGTGTACTGTATGTTTTAGTGTAGAGTACAGCAAACACTGCACCCCAAGTGGCACAGTTGTCCACAGAAGGAACCATCCCAAATGGCAAGCACTTTGTGAGAATTCTCTGCTTATCTTGGGGTCCTGTATAGGGAAACACTGCTTCAAAAGCACAATTTTTTTGTGTCAACCAAAACAGAATCTCTTCACGTTTGGTGGTTACTTTACCCATAATTGAATGCATAGTAACAGGATTAATTCCAGCTGTGGCCACATGAGGTTGTGTTGGAGCAGCCCTTGCTGGGTCAGTGTTTAAAATTCACATTCCGAATTGTATTAATCATCCATATATTTATACCAAATTAGTGTATAGGCAGCATACATCTGTCACCGCCATTGTACCTAGATTAGGATGTGGTGTATGCATAGGCAATTCTGGTCTTGTAGGTCCATCATTACTTAAAGGACATACTTTAACATTCTGTGGAATGTGTGGTAGAGCGCCATCAAGCCAATTTTGGTGTTCTTGATAAGATAGTGGAATTTCTAAGTACGCATAAGATCTATATTGTGCGGGTGCATTTGCTGGAGTGTAATGGTGAAATGTTTGTGTGTTCCCATGTGCTGCTGGAAAGGTGCCCAAGAGTAAAACATTTCTGTTGTTTATGCTACGTGTGCCTCAACAACAAATGCAACTTCTCCTCCCTCATCTGTGAGGCCATTATTTATTTAGTGTGTTGTGAAGAGGAGTCTCATGTTTGCTGCAACACGACCCTGATTAGGTCGGCTATTTTTTAAAATGGAATTGAATCCAAAATTTGTGTTTGGGGGTCATTACAACCCTGGCGGACGGTGTTAAACCGGCGGTAAGACTGCCAACAGGCTGGCGGTCTTACTTTGGGGAATTATGACCATGGCGGTTACCGCCATGGTCATCCGCTGGTTCTCCGTTCCGCCCGCCAGGGCGGAGACGACCCCTGGGCTGGACACCTGGGTCTCCAGACCGGCGGCCGTCACTAGACTGCCGGCGGTATTTGGACCCGGCTTACCGCCGTGGATTTCCAGCGGTTTGAACTGCCATGAAATCCATGGCGGTAAGCACTATCAGTGCCAGGGAATTCCTTCCCTGGCACTGATAGGGGTCGCCCCCACCCCTGACCCCCACCCGACTCCCTCCCCTACACCCCCCCACCACCCATGCTACCCCCAAAAGGTGGCAGGGCCCCCCTCCCCACCCCAACATCACATCACCCATACCCACACAACACGCACTCAGGCACCACCTACACACTTACACGCACACACGCCGACATACATGCCTACATCCACACACACAGTCAGACACGCACACCCACATTCAAACACACACGCACACATCCATACAGACATACCCACATACATACATGCACTCATTCCCATACACACAACACCCCCGCAAGCATACACGCTCTCACACACCCCCTCTACATACACACACGCACACTCCCATGCACCCACACAACACCGCTCCACCCCCCTCCCCTCACGGACGATCGACTTACCTGGTCCGACGATCCTCCTGGAGGGGACGGGAGCCATGGGGGCAGCTCCGCCGACACCACACCGCCAACAGAACACCGCCACAGAGAATCACAGGACGTGATTCGCTGGGCGGTGTTCTGTTGGCGTGGCAGTGGAGGTGGAGCAACCTCCACTTCCCCGCCTCCCGCCAGTATGGCTGTTGGCAGCTCTCCGTCGGTAAAAGGATAGAGAGCTGCCAACAGTCATAATAGGCCGAGCGGAAAACCGCCACCACCGGCGGTCTTCCGCACGGCGGTCCCTCGGCGGTCTTCAAAAAAGACCGCTGAGGTTGTAATGACCCCCTTTATGTCTCCGTACAATTCCTTTTAAAGGTTAAAGCTTCAAAAAAGACCACCGAGGTTGTAATGACCCCCTTTATGTCTCCGTACAATTCCTTTTAAAGATTAAAGCTCAAACAACCTACAGCATTAAATAGGTACTACTTAGCTATCTGAGGAAGTTATTCCCTAATACCGCGAACATCTCTGTATAAGGTAACTAGAGTGTCTTGCACGGAATGAGACAGAGTTCCTTGGGAGATCTGTAAAGTCAGTGCCCAGCCAACGCTGGCAGCGCCATGTCGTAGACTCCCATAGTAGTAACAAGAATGCTGGATTTTGGGCAGCAGCACCAATAATAGTCGGGGACTGAGTTTGATCCCTCACCATGTGGCAGCTGTTGGTCCAACCTTTTCTGGCTAGCTAGTAGCACCTCAAACGTTCCAAAGGTAGAAGTGATTTGTGGAGGCCTATCACATGACACTCAGACTCCTCAGGGAAGTCATGGTGGAACAGATCTTACCCCTTTCTTTCAGTTATACAAGTATCATTCATGCAAAGACAAACAAAAGCAGGATCTTGACCCAATAGGTTTTATTGAAGCAACTGTATTCTATATAGAAAGGCATGAATTGTGATAATGATAATGAAACACAGCGTTATTACAGCAGTGACCAGAACAGTGAAACACAGATTCCCACCATATTGTCATAATAGCGTGTCTAACATTCCTACCTATGCTACTTCGTTTCTACATGAGAGCAAGTAGCAGTGGTAGCCCTAATCTGCCCTTCTGGTACCAGGAAGGAAGCCCAACCCCCATACCTGTGTTCAGAGGTAAAGAAGAGGTATGTTAGTCTGCTGAGAGAGAAACCAAAACGTTTCTGCAGAAACTGAGACGACGTGCAGCATAAGATGGCAAGCTGTCTGGAATGTTCCCTCTAAAATGGTGTGGGCTTTGTGATGTTTTTAGTAGCATATCTTGTTGTTCTGAGAACTGCCCTGATGTAACAGCACATATTTTTCTGTGTAGGGTAGACAATGTACCCTTAAGACTGGCAATATCCAGTAAACATTGTGTACTACCTTGGGTTGAGCATAGGATGAAAATGTTGTGCGAAGAAATGAATAACAGATTTAGCAAGGAAGGACAACTGATAAAAGGAATAAAACATTTCCACTAAAATGAAGCTTTGCTAAAGGAATAAAAAGAATAAAAGCAAAGTGCAACTAGGTGAATGGACACAGGCCTCAGGCCCAGAGCTAAATAATGTGTCTGTGTAAATCCTAAAATAACCTCACAACAGGATTACTCGGCCCTGTTCTGAGATCTCGAGATCCTCTGGTTGAGGGTAATTAGACACATAGCCATTGCTTTGGGTAGGCAGGGCTGTTTGAAGACCCTTTGCAATTTTTGCTGCTTTAGATAAAAAAAACACTAGGGCCATGTGCTACGCCCACTAGGAGGATGAGAGATGGGCAAGAGTAACAGAACGTCCTACTGTGGCTTCATATATGCAACTTAAACCATATAAGACCATTCAGCCATTTTTGTTGCATGATGCACCCCATTACCAGCACTTTATAATTCTCAGGTTCTGACCAAGTCTTTTCTATAGATTAGTCACCTTTCTCCAGTGTAATGATTGGCCACAAGACTTGTCACCCTAGAGAGAGTTTCCATAAAAGATAAAGCCTACATCTTCAATGACCCTTAACTGACAAATCGGTTCCTCGAGGAAGAGAGTTGATCCTCTAATCCTACACCATTGAACTTTAGAATTGATCTGCCTACTAAATACTGGCCTAACAGAAGAGGTGAAAAATAATAATACTCTAGATGCAGGGACTCCTGCTGTTTGACAGCTATATGCAGTAGCAAAGAAGCCCCTGCCATGTCTGATCAGAGAACAACAGTTCCAGAAATGGATTCGGTTTACTAGAGGAGAAATAACTAGTTCAGTATACACAGATGATGTAGTTATTTTCTGAACTCATAAATAAATCCCTCCCCATTGCTGCATGAGATTACAAGATTTGGCACAATATTGGGTCTCAGAGTTAACTGGAATATATCTATGGTTTTTCCCATGACAAACAGTACAAAGCAGTGCAAGATTTTCCATTGCAGTGAAACGATTACTCTGTAAGATACATGGAAATAAAAATTCATAGGAACCCGAAAGCTGTTTTTCAACGCAAGTTGGGCCCGTATTTGACAAACTGTCTGACCAAATTAATTGCAGGATTAAATTTCTTCTGCGTCTAACAGGCCGTATTGCCATCACAGCTATTAGAAATGGGATCTCTGGTTGGCAGTCAGTTTGCACTCTGTCCAAGCAGGGATACTCACTCTACTCAGGGTAAGGGAGATACACTGCTCAGATAACCCCTGCTCACCTCGTTGGTAGCTTGGCACAAGCTGTCAAGCTTATCTCAGAGGCAATGTGTAACGTATTTGTGCAAAACACACAATTTAACACAGTGAAAACACCACAAAAGGAGTCCAGGCTAGTTTAGAAACATAGCCACTATCTATCTAAATTAAATAAGCCCAAAGCGACAAAAATCCAACATACACAAGCAAAGATATGATTTTTAAAAATAAGAGTCTTAATGCATAGAAATCAATGGATGCGTTGTTATAGCTCACAGTAACCGGCATGGGTCAAAATTAAAGCTGCAAGGGCAACGGTGCGTCAGAAAAGCAAGTGATGCATCAATTCCTTACTCGCAAGTGAGGCTGTGCGTCGATCCTTTTCTTGCAAGGGAGGCCGTGCTTCGATTCTGGGAGCACAGCCACAGGTCCGTGCTGGGATGTTAAAGACTTTGATGCCCAGGATCGGTGTCTGGAAATTTCCGACACGCTGTGCAAAGAGTCCGTGGTGAGAACAGGTGCTGTGTCATTTCTCCAGCCGCGAGGCAAGCGCTGCGTAGAATTTTCAGCCAGGGGACAGGCTATGCGTCCATTTTTGGGATTTTTCCTCGCAAGTTACCAGCTTACACTTCTAAGGGCCCAGGGACTGGATTTGGCACCACTTATTAAGTCAGGGCTCTCAGCAGAAGATCCCAGGCACTGGCTGATGAAGTCTTTGATATCCCTGAGACTTCAGAACAGGGAGCAAGCTCAGTCCAAGCCCTTGGAGAAACCTCATAAGCAGGATTTCAGAAAGCAAAGTCTAGTTCCCTCTTCAGGCAGAAGCAGCAGCAGCAGGCCAGCACAGCAAAGCAACAGGCAGAGTGGCAGGTCCTCTTCAAGCATCAAGCTCTTCTTCTTGGCAGGGGTCCCTCTTGATCCAGAAGTAATTTTAACATTTGGTGTTTTGGGTCTACTACTTATACTCCTTTCTGCCTTGGAAGTAGGAAAATTTCAAATGAAAGTCTTTGTTGTTCACAAGATCCTCCCTTGCCCAGGCCTGGCCCCAGACACACTCCAGGGGGTTGGAGTCTGCATAGTGTGAGGACAGGTACAGCTGTATTCAGGTACAGGTGTCAGCTCCTCCCACCACTCTAGTCCAGGAAGACCCATTAGGATATTCAGGGCACACCCCAGCTCCCTTTGTGTGACTGCCTAGAGTGCATTTCCAAACACCCCAACTGTCATCCTGACCCAGAAGTGTATTCCACAGCCAGGCCGAGGCACAGATTGGTTAAGCTATAAAGTGCGCACTTTGTAAAAGTTGCATTTTCAAATGGACAATTTAAAAACGCACTTCACCAAAAAATGTATTTTCAAATTTTGAGTTCAAAGTTCTCCAAGGGCTTGGAGTAGAGCTTGCCTCCTGTTGGAAGTCTCAGGGATACCGAGGACTTCAGTTTCCTCGACCTGCAGCACTGGGAACTGTGTGTTTTGTGCTGCTCAAGAGGAGAAACCACTGTGACGCCGCCAACGATGCTGCTGGCCTGCACCGTGACCTGCCGACGCCACACGGAGTCACACTGCACTGTGGTCTGTGGACACCAGTCGTGAGGTACACGAAGCATCGTCCCGTCCCAAACCGTAGCCCCGGTCCACCGGCGCCAGCATCATCGACTCCTGTGTCATTACCAGGCATCCTGCCTGCAGCGTGGCCTGTGGACACCACTCGTGAGGGTCACGAAGCACCGTCCCGTCCCGCACCCCTGGCCTGGGCCTCCCAACAACAGTGCTTCAGCAACAATGATGCCGCTGCCTGCACCATGACCTGAGGACACCGCGCGCGCACCGCCCCGCTTCACACTGCAGCCCTAGTCTCATCGACACCTCTGGACGCCATCACAGAGTCGCTGCCTGCACCGTGACCTGTGTGATATACAAATTATAAATATTTGCTGAAAATACCACACATTATCATTATTTCATCATTAAAACTGCATGTCTGTGCAAATGTTGTGGTAAATAAAATAGAAAATGTGCTATCTGTAAACAACAGTATGCTATAAAAGCATGCTTTAGTAATATATGTGCGACAGTGTGCTCCAAAATGTACTACAGGCTACACAACAAAACCTTACCACTCTCCTGCTGAATGGTTGTGACCTATTTGCCACAAATGTTTTTTTGTGTGACCCATGTTTTTTTCACAATTCCTATGACTTCAGTGATGTAACATTGATGGCTACTGTAAAGGAACACTCAACAGAATTAAGGATGTAAAAATCAGCACATTTATTTACAAACTGAACAATGTGGTGGGAAAACACATGCGCACAGGGGTAAACACAATGCACTTAAAAGACATTACCCAGGCATTACAGCTGTGAGACAAAAAACCTAAGGAATGAGGTCACATTTCAACAGTACTCTTACTCACAACTACTTAATGAGAATACACAAAAACTGAGTCAAAGTACTCCAGTCAATGACGTTTCGATCCCTTGGACAAGTATTAAGATCATCAGGACAAAGATAATGTGCCAGAGGAGACAGGGTTAGCCACACATTACCCAGTGCTTGAATAATACAAGACAATGTTGGATCCCTATGTGCAATGCTGGGATCACCATTCAGGCAAAAGGAATATGTCCATGACGAAAGGGGTTATTGTTACATAACCCAGTGCCTGTAAGCAATGAGAAGGACAGACAGGAGAGGGCACGAAAAAATAAAAAAGAAAGAAGAAAAGAAAACAAACAGAGGGAAAGGAAGAAAACTATGGCCCTCATTACAACCCTGGCGGTCCAAGACCGCCAGGGCTGTTGTGGCTGAAGCACCGCCAACAGGCTGGCGGTGCTTCAGAGGGGATTACGACCGCGGAGGTAGCGCTGTGGTCGCACCGCCGGGGCCGGCGGTTTCCCGCCACATTTGCCCCGGCGGTGATAATCCGCCAGGGCAGCGCTGCCCAGGGGATTACGAGTCCCCCTACCGCCAGCCTTTTCCTGGCGGTTTGAACCACCAGGAAAAGGCTGTCGGTACGGAGAGTCACGGGGCCCCTGGGGGCCCCGTGCAGCTTTTCAGTGTCTGCATAGCCGGCTCCCATATTGTGGCCCACATCCCCGCTGGGCCAGCGGGCGGAAACTCTGTTTCTGCCCGCCGGCCCAGCGGGGATATCATAATGGGCACTGCGGGAGTGCGGCTGCATTGGCGGCCGCAAGGCGGTTACAACTTGGCGCGCAGCAGTTGCTGCCCGCCAATGTTGTAATGACCCCCTATGTATTAAGACCATTCTGAAAACATATACCCTATGTACCACCTAAGCCCAAGTGCGTGAGTCACACCATGCTAAGAGTGTTCAATGAATGAAAATGGGAAGGGAGAGTGCTGTGGGGCAATAAGACAACCGAGAGTGGTGGCACATAGTATATGGGACTGAATACGAAATATCAAGGAAACCAAACAGCAATGGTGCTTGCGGGTAAGGGGACTACAGGAGAACTGTAGTACTCCAAGCAGGGCAGTGAAAAAAGTGAGCATGCAAAACTGAGAGAAGCCCGAACCATGAAAACAGCAACCTCAATTAATCTAGATATGGAAAATGCACATTGGAAACATCCAAAATTGAGCATTAGGAGACCGAAATGCAATAAAAGTAATTTAATGAGGTACGAGCCTCTGTGCAGGTAGGGAAAAATATAATCAAGCCAAAATGTAAGGAGCCCAAACCATGAAAACACTAACCTCAACCAATCCATATATAGAAAATTAAAATGCCACATTGGAATCATCCAAAACTGAGCGTTATGAGACCTAAATACAAGAAAGGCCAATTAATGAGGTACAAGCAACTGTGCAGGCCTACGTAATGATCTGAGGTGCAAAGCACTTGCCAGGGGGTCACATGAAGAAGGCTATACAATCCCTTAAGGCGCACTGCCCATAGTGTAGGATACATCCGACAAAAGGCGGTATTGAGCTCATAGATTACCTTGAGGGATGTCCAAGGGAAGCGAAATAAGCAAGGCACGCTCGCCGAAGAAAAACAAACCACCGCGCCATGGCGGGCAATTAAAGTAAGGGACAACATTGGAGAGACTGAGAAGCACATGTACCAGAGCCATGATATTGGGGCGGCCATCTTAACATAAGCAATTACCGATACGAAAAAAGGAGGGGAAGAAACAGATTAAGGGATGGGGGACCAGGAGACCTGTCCGAGGGCAATGTACGGACAGTATTTAAACAAAGGGGACACCGCTTACATGTATAAGATAAAGAAGAGTCTATGCACATAATTTGAAACCATTGAAAAATGTGTACCCAGGGCATTGGGGTTCCAGGAGATCCTTATGGACTGCACCATTTATTTTGCCACCTATAAGGAGCTCAGACAAACCCTTTCACAGGACTGCCATTGCAGCCTGCGTGAAATAGTGCACACACTATTTCACAGCCATTTTCACTGCACTTAAGTAACTTATAACTCATCTATATGTCTAACCTTCAGTTACTGAAGGCTAGGTGCAAAGTTACTAAGTGTGAGTGCACTAGCAAAGGTGTCCCCACGCTGTCCAGGGCCCAATCCCCGGACTTTGTGACGTCATTACACGCGGGCACTACATATAGGTCAATACCTATATGTAGGTTCACAATGGTAACTTCAAATATGGCCATGTAAGCTGTCTAAGATTATGGAATTGTCCTCCCACTCCTATGACTCAGTGTTAAACTGGCATACACTACAATTTCCACATCTAGAATGACCAACGACAGGGGGGAGACCACAGGGAGTAGTTAACGTAGTGCTGGATCTAGTAATGGGGAAGTTAGTTCTTACCAAATGGTCCTTAATATTTTTACCTCTGAGAAATGCAAACAGAGGTCGTTCTAGACTCAGGTACCCCGCATTGAGAACAGATCAGTGTTTACAAATGGATTTCTTAAACTGATTAGAAACAGGTTGGTGACACAAACCAAGCATTCACTGTTTACTTTATTCTTACGGGTAAGCAAAAAACTTCTCTGGGACAGTACCATGCACGTTTAATCGACTGTCTGACCAGTCTACGTGGATAGCATCTAGTATACAGTTTATCAGCCAAAATATCTGCCTCCCTAAAAACATCTTGTTTGAAAAAACAATTCCTCCGAATTCAAAAGGCACTGGAAATATGGGAGGGAATATCTCATAGCACGGGTCGATGACTACTGTATGTAAGGAGGGTGCTGCACTCAGTAGGTTTCCAATATAAGGACGTGAGAAATTGGCCTTCAAAGGTTTGGATCAATAAATCCAGAAAAACAACCTCTGATCTACTTTGTGTGAGCATACACTTGAGACCACTATTATTATTGTTTAGCCAATAGAAAATTCAGTAAGGGTATCCTCAGCACCATGCCAAATCATAAAGATGTTATTAATGTACCTTTTCCAGGTAACAATATGCCTTTGATAAGAGGTAACAATGGTAGAAAAACAGCACAATTTGCTATTTATTATTACTATAACAACCCCAATAACTCTGTTCTGCACTCTGTTATTTCCTTGTAGTTTTTCAATTTTTTCGTTATAACTCACTACTGAATTTTATACAAATGTTCTTTCTCTCTACATCCCATTATATTTGCATTTGTTTTTGTTTTCTGGGCAGAGGACTTATCACGGTCTTACAATCTTCCTACTTTGGATGTTCTTTTTACCTTATACCTGAGATGGCTCACCAAGTCTAAATGACTCGCCAGAAGTTACAACTTATTTTGGAAGCACCTATACAAACCTTTCATTCCGTATATTTGGACAAAGGTACTAGCAGTCTTTTTGTCTGCAGTTTTGAACTCCATGTGTTACTTTCTGGATATCCAGTTTTAGTTGACGTTTTTATGTTCACGTTACAGCTCTCTTATACTATGGATTTAGCCGGACATGGATACAGCCTTTTGACATCATAGGTAGGTTGAATATCTCGGCTCCATAGGTTTCTGGTTCACATTACTTTTCAACACAACATAGGGCCTACATCTATCTTAATATAACTTACCTTTACACCTCGTGGTGATGTAGGAAGCAATAATTGAAGCTATTCTTCATGGATTTCACACTTTCCTCTAGGTGTTCTTTATATGTGACAGGCTTTTTTTCTTTCAGAAGGTACAACATCCCACCTCTTACCTTTCTTCACCTTTGTCATGTCTGAGTGTTTCAAAACTCTTTGCTAATATTGTAAAACGCATGTTCACATTATATTTTACAGCCTTGAAAAAGTCACTGGGTGACGAAACACGTTTTGGCTGTTTATAAATATATGTATGATCAAAGGCTATCAATGTATATTGCACATGAATGATCTGACTATACGGAACCACTTTGGATGAAAACAAAAAAACATACTGGAACACGGAGAAGATGACTATATTAATCAAAGTCTGACTCCTACCTTTCTTACTTTAATTTTCTGTATTGTAATACTTGTGACATGAGTCCTGTGGTCTTGGCTGTATATTTTCCTCTGATAAGAGTTATGTTCTGAGAGAGTGTTGGTCATCTCTAAGTTATCCATGAAAGGTACAGCAAAATTTGGAGCAAAAACACCCCCCATGGAAGTTCCTTTGATCTGTTTATGAAATTGGCCAACAAACTGACATTTTCTTTTAGTCAAACAAATTTCAAGTAGTTGAATAATAAATGATGTTGGGACTGAGTGAGAACGAGTCCTAGAATTCAAAATATTTTCAATCACTTTAACCCCTTACTGCTGCGGAATGTTAGTGTAAAGTGATTCCACATCTAGGGTCATATTTACAAGAAAGTTGTGCATCACTGGTGATGCGCCACATTTCTTGTGGCCCCTCTTGCATCCCCTAATGCCACCATGGTAGCGCTGTATTTACAATACGGTGCACCACGGCGCATGTAAGGGACAAAAGCGTATTTTTTTACTCTATTGTAGTGCAATACTGGATTAGCATTAAAAAAATTATGCTAATCCAGTATAGTCTTAATAACCCCATTAAAATCAATGGGAACTTCATTTTAACGCCTGCTTCAAGCAGTCATTAACAATGACGCTAGAAATGGCACAATGGAATCTTGTAGATTCCATTGCGCCATTTGTAGCGACTCTCTAATGAGGGAACGCCCCCTCTGCATACATCATGCATATATTATGCATGATGTGGCACAAAGGGTTTAGAAGGTGGCACAAACCTAGTTTCAACTACCTTGTAAATATGGTGCTATGGTAGTGGCCCGTTAACGTCACATTTGCGGCAACATTTTTGCCTCAAGTGTGGCTGTAAGGGGCGCAAGGGCCTTGTAAATCTGGCCCCTAATGTGCAAAGGATGGAGGTGTAGGGGTAAAAGTTAAATGTTCTATCTGTCCAATCATGTCCATTGTATCCCTTACTTAGCAGTGTGTGTTGGGTACAAATGCATTAATAAAAAAGTATACGTTTTCAGAATGGGATTGAAACATAGTTTTCTTTCTCTCTTTTTGTTTTCTTTTCTTCTGTCTTTTAAATTTTTTCGTGCCCTCTCCCCTCGGTCCTTCTCATTGCTTTCTTGATGCTTACAGGCACTGGGTTATGTAACGCTAACCCCTTTCCTTATGGACATATTCCTTTTGCACAGATGGTGATCCCTGCATTGCACTTAGGGATCCAATATTGACTTGTATTATTCAAGCACTGGGTTATGTATGGATAACCCTGTCTCCTCAGGCACATTATCTTTGTCCTGATGATGATCCCAATACTTGTCCAAGGGTTTGAAATGTTGTTGACTGGAGTACTTTGACTCAGTTTTTGTGTATTCTCATTAAGTAGTTGTGAGTAAGAGTACTGTTGGAATGTGACCTCATTACTAAGGTTTTTGTGTCACAGTTGTAATGCCTGAGTAATGTATTTTATGTACATTATGGGGGTCATTACAACATTGGTGGTAAAAGCCGCTTACCGTGTGCAGAAGACCGCCAACACACCGCCGCATCCGTGGAATTCCGCCACGGTCATTATGACCCACAGCTCGGAATCCGCCAAAATCCAGACACCCACACAAGTCCGCCACACCAAAGGTCAGCGATAAACTGGCGATAACAAAACTGACACTGTCACGCCAACAGGAATACGCCCACACTATCACGACCCACGAATCCACGCGGCGGTCTTTCAACCGCGGTATTCCATTGGCGGTACACACTGCCGCGCTCAAAATACACACACTCTTACAAAACACTACCACATTGGACATTTCGAAATACACACACCTGATACACATACACAAACCACTCCCACACACCCAATACAATATAAAACACACACCCACATCACCCACAAACCCTTACGTCAACAATTGCGACTGAGGGCCAGAGAGAGACACCACCATCTACAAACTAGCATCCACAGGCACTCCACACCATCACTCACACAACATCCAAGCACCTCATACAACACACCTCTAAATATCACCCCACACATCACAACACACACACACCCACACATCACCCACACCACCCCATGGTCCCGCAAAGACACCCCAGGTTCTCTGAGGAGGAGCTCAGGGTCATGGTGGAGGAAATCATCCGGGTAGAACCACAGCTATTCGGATCACAGGTGCAGCACACCACCATAGCTAGGAAGATGGAGCTATGGCGCCGAATCGTGGACAGGGTCAACGCAGTGGGACAGCACCCAAGAACTAGGGATGACATAAGGAAGAGGTGGAACGACCTACGGGGGAAGGTGCGTTCCGTGGTCTCAAGACACCACCTTGCGGTTCAGAGGGCTGGCGGTGGACCCCCACATCCTCCCCCCGAACTAACAACATGGGAGGAGCAGGTCTTGGCTATACTGCATCCTGAGGGCCTCGCTGGAGTAGCAGGAGGAATGGACTCTGGTAAGTCAAACCTTTAACTACTTCATCCCCCACCCACCTGCATGCTATCACCTACCCCCACTCTCGCCCTCAACCCCATCACTCCAACTCCTCACGCACATACAATATCACAAACCACACATCCCAAACTCAAGCCCTGCATGCAACACCAAAGCATGGACAACCATCACCAATGCATGGCCACTACACATACCCATACACCCCCCTAAACCATTATCACACAAAGTCCTACACAGGAATGCAAGCACTGGGGTACACGGTCACCCACCCATTGCACACCATGGCACACACAAATGCAATAATCTTGCCTTTACACCCCTGCAGGACCCCTACCCAACGTCAGGAGGGTCCAGATATGTCCACTCCACCCACAGAAGAGGCGCACAGTGATGACAGCAGTTCTGCCCAACTGGATCAAGATGACCAGCCCGGCCCATCTGGGACCTCAGGACAGTCGGTTCCCCTCACACTGGCACAGTCCACTACAGAGCTTGCCCCCTCTGGAAACACCAGCGCAGCACCCACCCAGCGGGCCCATACCTATGTCCCCAGGACACGTCAATCAGCAGTGTGTCCACCACTACAGGGAACCCAGGCTAACCCACCACCCCTACAACACCAGGGACCTGACGGCATTGGTAGTGGGCACACAGTTCAGGGGACAGAGGCCCAGGGAAATAGGGGAACTGGGAGGGCTGCTGTGCGACAGGGGGAGGACAGGCCCAGGGAACCCACTCTCCACGAGGTCCTCTCCAACATCATGGGAGCCTACCACCATTCCCAGGAGACAATGGCAATGGTACTGGCCAAGTTTCAGGAGTCCCAGCGGCTGCAGGAGGAACAGTATTTGGGGTTCAGGGAGGAACTCAAATCCATCAATTCCACCCTGGGCACCATTGTAAGGGCGCTGAAAGAACTCGTCAACACCAGGAGGGACACTGTGGCACAACAAGGGGCCCCTAAAACTAGCCTGGACGATGAACTGCCCACCACCTCCGCCGGCGCTAGTGGACAGGAGACACCGCCACAAGACCACCACACCAGCACCCCACCCCCTGCAGATGGAGAACCACCCCGCAAGCTGTCCCTGAGATCCAGGACAAAGACAGGGAACAATGCCAAGACCCCTGCCAAGAAATGAGACCACCCTGATTGTCATCCTTTTATCCCACTTTGTCATCCTGTCCAGCCATCAACTGCCCCAGCTCCACTTCCTATGCCCCTTTGGACAATGCACCTGTGAGACTAATAGACTGGACTGTGCCATGGACATTCCTCCACCATTACCCCTGACCATTTTACAACCCCCTCCACTATTGAGCACTTAAATAAACACCCTTAAATCACAAAACAATCTGGAGTCAGTCTGTGCTTTCGAAAATGTGTATTTGCAATAACAGTGGTAAAATGCTATATCAAATGTAATGTCAACATACCAATGTCACACAGCTCTAGTCCATGCGGAAACAAAGCAGATGTCACACAGTGGGACCCACATCTGTGAAATCGTAAGGGAAAGTGACAACTCAGTGACCATACACTGGGTGAAAATGACAGACAGATGAGAGATAGTAGAATTAAATCAGATGTAGCAGACAGTGTTGTCTTCTTACCTGTGTCTCACTGGAAGTATTGCAGGATAACCTTGTTCCTGTTGTCTATGTCCTCTTCTTCTGCTTCCTCGTCTTCACTGTCCACAGGCTCCACAGCTGCCACAACACCTCCATCTGGACCATCCTCCTGCAAAAATGGCACCTGTCGTCGCAAAGCCAAGTTGTGAAGCATACAGCAGGCCACGATGATCTGGCACACCTTCTTTGGGGAGTAGACTAGGGAACCACCTGTCATATGGAGGCACCGGAACCTGGCCTTCAGGAGGCCGAAGGTCCGCTCTATAATCCTCCTAGTTCGCCCATGGGCCTCATTGTAGCATTCTTCTGCCCTTGTCCTGGGATTACTCACTGGGGTCAGTAGCCATGACAGGTTGGGGTACCCCGAGTCACCTGCAAATGTCGAGGGAAATCTGTTAGACTCACACTAACTCTTAGGGACATCCCCAGATCCAGACACCTAGTCACACTGTATCGGCTCCATGTCCTCACCTAACAGCCACACATGGTGTCTCTGGAGTTGCCACATCACATAAGGGATGCTGCTATTCCTCAGAATATAAGCGTCATGCACAGAGCCAGGAAACTTGGCGTTCACATGGGAGATGTACTGGTCTGCCAAACACACCATCTGCACATTCATCGAATGGTAACTCTTCCGGTTCCTGTACACTTGTTCACTCCTGCGTGGGGGGACCAAGGTCACATGTGTCCCATCAATGGCACCTATGATATTGGGGATATGTCCCAGGGCATAGAAATCACCTTTCACTGTAGGCAAATCTTCCACCTGAGGGAAAACGATGTAGCTCCGCATGTGTTTCAGCAGGGCAGACAACACTGTGGACAACACGTTGGAAAACATAGGCTGGGACATCCCTGATGCTATGGCCACAGTTGTTTGAAAAGACCCACTGGCCAGGAAATGGAGTACAGACAGAACCTGCACTAGAGGGGGGATTCCTGTGGGATGGCGGATAGCTAACATCAGGTTCGGCTCCAAATGGGCACAGAGTTCCAGGATTGTGGTACGATCAAGTCTGTAGGTGATGATCACATGTCGCTCTTCCATTGTCGACAGGTCCACCAGTGGTCTGTACACCGGAGGATGCTGCCATCTCCTCACATGCCCCAGCAAACGGTGCCTATGGAGGAGAACAGCGAACGGAGAGTCAACCAACTCTGAGGTACGTAAACACAGCTTAATCGGAAAATATTTTGCAAATCGACATATGCCATGTGGGCCCATGAAATGGCGGCTGCCTGACCTGTGAAATGGGACATGGGAATACGAGGTAACTGCGCTGGCGTTGTACACTGTCGCGGTAGGCAGTTGAAGACCGCAGCGCTATGACGATGTACGCCGGCGGTGACAGTACACACCGCCGCAGACGTGACCGCCATTTTCTGTCTGTTCACTCACTTGATACCTGATCTTCGACAGGAGAGGACCTACACTGCAAGTGCATGCTGTGACCTCAGTCTGGAAGAGACAATGGCTCGTGTGTCTGGGGAAAGGGCCCCCTGCCTTCAGCACGGAGGAGTTGGAGAGACTAGTGGATGGGGTCCTCCCCAGTACACGCTACTCTACTGTCCTCCAGACAAACAGGTGAGTACACTGTGAGCATGCTGTATGGGCAATGCCAGTGTGGAGTGGTGTAAATGAAAGATAGGGGGGGTGAGAATGAGGCGTGCATGAAACGACAGTGAGTGCATGTGCGTCATGGCAAGGGTAGGGATGCGGGCCAATGACTGAGACGGTGCAGTTGGTAATTACTTCTCTTTTTCCCCTGTACAATTCCTGTAGGTCAGCGCCCACCAGAAGGACATTTGGCGTGCCATCGGCAAGGAAGTCCGGACCCTGGGGGTCTACCACAGAAGGAGCACCCTCTGCTGGAAAAGATGGGAGGACATTCTTCACAGGAGCAAGAAGACGGCGGAGGCCCAGCTGGGGATGGCCTACCAACGTGGAAGGGGTGCCCGTCGCACCATGACCCCCCTGATGTTCAGGATCCTGGCGGTGGCGTACCCGGAGTTGGATGGGCGCTTGAGGGCATCACAGCAGCCACAAGGGGGTGAGTACACTCTCATTCTGCTGATTCAGCGCGCATTGGAGGTGTCTGGGTAGGGGAGGTGGGCTGTGGGTTCCCCTAGGCCAGGGCGAGTTTAGTAGGCACGGTCCATTCTTAAGGCAGGCCCTGTGGCACCCGACCCCACCTGTGTATAGTGCCAAGTACACCTA
Organism: Pleurodeles waltl; assembly: GCF_031143425.1. NCBI lineage: Eukaryota > Metazoa > Chordata > Amphibia > Caudata > Salamandridae > Pleurodeles > Pleurodeles waltl. The sequence continues at coordinate 476,134,452 of NC_090449.1, read as the reverse complement.
GTCAGGCTCCTGTGACATCCATGTGTGCAGCAATTGGGCATAGCCTTGTAACCCATGTCCCTGGGATTGATTAGAGAACTCCAAGTGCATGGCGTAGTGCAGGGGGCTTCTGTGTCTGTAGTGTCCGCCAATTGTAGCGGTATTGCATGCACTGAACATGTATTTCTTCTTTCTTCCCCCCCCCTTTTTGTGGTCTCCCTGTTCTTGTGTGCATTAGCATCATCAGGCGGAGGAGCAGTGGCACCGGAGCAGGAGGGAGCTGCATCCCACATGGCCCTGGAGGGCGACACAACGGAGTCAGAATTCACCAGTGGGACGGAGGGCGAGGGGAGCTCCACGGCGGGGACAGGAGCTGAGACCAGCGACACAGACTCCTCCTCTGATGGGAGGTCCCTTGCGGTGGCGGGCCTCTCTGTGCCCCCCCGCATCTACAGGTACAGCCGCACCCCCCCTACAAGCACCGCCCTCCCAGCGGCCCCTAAGCGTTCACCCCGTGCCGGCTCACCCAGGAGGGTGGGCATCACCTTCGCCCCAGGCACCTCAGCCCCTGCCCCTGTCACCCCTCAGTGAGGATGCCATTGACCTCCTCAGGTCCCTCACTGTTGGGAGTCTACCATTCTGAATGCCATCCAGGGTGTAGAGAGGCAGTTGCAACAAACTAATGCATACCTGGAGGGCATTCATTCTGGTAAGGCAGCCCATCAGCAAGCTTTTCAGACTCTGGCCTCAGCACTGTTGCCAGCCATTTTCCCTGTCTCTAGCCTCCCCCCTCCAACTTCCTCCACCTGACCCAAACCTCTGTACCTCAGCCTATCCCAAGCACACCATCAGACCAGCATGCACACACCTCAACACACATGGGAAGCTCTGGCAAACATAAGCACCACACATCCCACAGGCATTCACGCAAGCATCACACACATAAAGACACAACAACATCCACTGCCTCCACTGTGTCCCCCTCCTCCTCGTCTCCCTCCTCCCTCCCTGTCTCGTCTCCACTCACACCTGCATGCACTACATCCTCAGCCACTACGTCCATTACCGGCACACCCACCACCACACCCCGCTCACGTGCAGTCACAACTCCCACTACCATTCACACGTCCCCTGTGTCCTCTCCCAGTGTGTCTGTGAGGCCACCTCCCAAGGTACACAAACGCAGCCACACACCCACCCAACAACCATCCACCTCACGACAGCCTCCAGCCCATGCACCTTCACCCAAAGTCACCAAAGTCACCAAACGTACACCTCCTACAACCCCTACCTCTTCCTCCACTCCCAAACCCCATCCATCTAGCCGTCCCAGTGTTCCTAAGAAACTTTTCCTGTCCAACCTTGACCTCTTTCCCTCACCTCCCCCACCCCTTCAGTCTCCTAGGGCCTGACTCTCCAGGTCCCAACCCAGCACCTCAGCCACAACATCTGCAGGATCAGTGGTGCCAGTAGTAACCGCCTTCTGGAGTGCGCCAGGCAGAAGGGCAGCCAGTGTGGCAAGGAGCCAGAGCACGGACAGTCCCCCACCAGTAAAGCATAAAAAGTTGGACAGTGCCCGGCGGGAGAGGTGAAAGAAATCAGCCACCAAAACCGCTCCCAGGGGTACAGTTGGGGGTGTGGAGACAGCTGCACCACCATCCAAGGTGGGGAAAGGGCACTGGAAAACCGGCAAGTCTGGGACAATCTGCATGGAGAACAAGACCCGCACCAGCCCCGCTGCCCAGGACACCGCCGCAAGCAGCACCGCTGCCCAGGACACCGCCGCCAGCAGCACCGCTGCCCAGGACACCACCGCCACCAGCCCCGCTGCCCAGGACAACGCTGCCCAGGACACCGCCGCCAGCAGCACCGCAGGCCAGTGAGCGCCAATGATTCCGACGCTACTGAGGCCGCCACTGGCAGGATGAAGCACTCTGGCGACAAAGCCCCCTCCAGAACCAGTGGAGAAAGGCATCCACTACCTCAGTCCTTGGCAGGATGAAGCACTCTGGGCACAAAGCCCCCTCCAGATCCAGTGGAGTATCACATCCACTACCTCAGTCCTTGGCAGGATGAAGCACTCTGGGCACAAAGCCCCCTCCAGAGCCAGTGGAGTATCACATCCACTACCTCAGTCCTTGGCAGGATGAAGCACTCTGGGCACAAAGCACCCTCCAGAAACCAGTGGAGAATGTTATCCACTTGAGAGACTATGGCTTTGCACTCCCCAGGATTGAACAGTGGGCAACCCACCCACTTGAGAGACTTGTGAGACTGTGGCTTTGCACTCCCCAGGATTGAACAGTGGGCAAACCACCCACTGTAGAGACTTGAGAGACTTTGGCTTTGCACTCCCCAGGATAAAGCAGTGGGCAAACCACCCACTGGAGAGACTTGTGAGACTGTGGCTTTGCACTCCCCAGGATTGAACAGTGGGCATGGAGCCCCCTCGTGCATCTGGCGTTGTGCACTCATCCAGCTGAGGTGCCCCCCGTCCCTTCCCTCTGAGGTGCCTGTTTTATTTCTATCTGATGCCCCAGCAGTGTTCTCTCCGTCTTGTTCGGGTATTGAGTGTGGGCCTCGCCCATGCCTTTTGGGCCCAGTGGTCCACGGACTATGATAGTGGAATCCCTTGGACTTGTATTCTTGGTGTATATATTTGTTTATAGTGTGAATATCTTAATATATGTAAATATTTTTGATTACTGTCTTTGAATATATTACAATCATTCAACTAATTTCCTTTTGTCCTTGCATTCTTCCAGGGGGGGTTGGGGGGGTGTAACTATGATGTATCATGATGTATTAGTGTGTGTGTTGTGGTGGGTGAGGGTGGGGGTGAGAGTGTTGCGTGTGTGTGTGTCACTGTTTTTTCCCTCCCCCCTCCCCTGTATCGTAGATGCAGTACTCACCGTGGTCTTCGCCACTGGCATTCGTGCTCCCGGTAGAGGAGCAGGAAGGTAAAGGCTGGAAGAATCTGACGTTCCGGTTCCATGATGTCCTGGTTCCTCGTGGGATATGTAGAGGTGAGAGTTTCCCCTTCCAAGTCCTGTTTCTGCTGTGTTTTTGTTTGCGGTGAATCCGCCCTGGAAAAGGTGGCGGATTGGCCTGTTGTGATAGGGTGGGCAGTACATTGTCTTCTGCCTGTCTGTTGGGGGTTACCTTTGCGGTGTTTGTTTGTACCGCCTCGGCGGTCGGAGTGTTAAAGTGGTTCTCTATGTTGGCGGTTTCCGCCACTGTCGTAATTCCTTTTTTTTTTGCCAGCCTGTTGGCGGTTTTACCGCCGCTTTAACACCGACCTCCAGGGTTGTAATGAGGGCCTATATGTTTTTCCCTGTGTACATGTGTTTTCCCACCACATTGTTCAGTTTGTAAATAAATGTGCCAATTCTGACATCCTTAATTCTGATAAGTGTACATAGATTCAATTTAGTTTCTATTTTTATTTGCTTCTATTATTTTTCTTGAGGGACCTTTGTTCCTTTACAGTATACTTTGACCCCTGGTCCCTGAGTACACATGGGTTTCCTTGTTCCTTACAGTGTAACATTGATGGTAGCACCCCCACTCTGAAAATTGTTCCAGCACCACTGAACCCAATACTATGTAAGCAAGGTGCTCCCACTTGCAGGCAGATATTTTCCATTTGGCCTGGATATGCATGGTAGTGAAGACAATCTTGGACCAAGTTGTCACTGAGGTTCACAGTGTGACAGAAATTTAGCTTTTTCCCTCCCTATGTGTGGTGTTACTGGGTTATGTTAAGGAGATACTGATACCAAAAAGACGCTTCATAGCACATGTACTGATCCTGGATAAAAAAAGAGTAGCAAGGCGTTGGGGCCCAAAAATAGAACTCTGGGTGAAAAATTTAATATACTGCAACAAAGTATCATTACTCCTAATGCATCAGTCCAGACCAGAGGACATTTGGAAACTCCTGAGACAATATTATGAACAAGGGAATGGGAGAAATCTGCCTAATACCTGTGGCTCATACTCTTACGATAAAGGAAAATGATTGGATTATCCTAGGTGAAGAGTATTTGGTGTAAGATGTTATTGTGTCAAACTTTGTGTGGCGATTAGCTATTACCTGCACATTTCTTAAAATAGATGCAACTGGCTTAATTGTATTAAGAGGCCCCATGCTGGTGGCATAATAAATGTACCATATTGTTAGAATTGTAAACCAATGGATGCCGGAGTTGACCATTACAATTACTCTTTACTGATATTGTAAACTTGCGTTCTAGCGCCAGGATACCAGAATTGGTCGCAGTGTGCTTTATAAATGTTTAGATAATTACATTAATTAAATAATTGATGAATAAAGGTTTAAAAAAATGTACCAGCTCAGATTCATGACTTCATACTCTGAAGTAAGAATACGAGTATTTAGATGTGCTGTAGCACGAGATGTTCCTTGGACCTTTAGTCCCAAGACAAGGGGCATCCCAAATGCCCCTTTCTGCTAAAGACCATGAAGCCTCCATCCTAGCTGTTTTGTAACTTTAAGTCAAGGAAATCATATACATAACAGCCTTGATACAATGGGATGGGTTTTAGTGGGCCAGGGGAAGACAACATACTCTTCATAACCATGCTATCACTAGACACACACAGAATCGGCAAGGGGAAGTGAGAAAAGAGACTTTAATGCTGTCCTACAGAGCAATAGCTATGTATGGGTGCTGCCATGTCTCCCACTCCCTATTCCTATGTCCTCTGTTATCTAATTAGATGCATCCAGTACCAGACATGGAAAAATGTTGTCCCATTACCTCATTCCTACATCACCTACCAGCATGCACCCAGAACCAGGCTTGCTGCTAATTCTAGGGTCTTGCACCTTAATTCCTTGTCAACCGGCTACATCCCCCAGAACCAAACATAAAATTGACTTGCTGCTTGCTTTCTAAACCCATGCCCTTGCCACCTAGCTAGAGACCCATGAACCAGCAATGTCATCAGAATGAGTATCCTGCACCATATTGCTTGACAATATGCCCTTACCATCATGCTAGATAACCTCATACTCAGGCATATCATTGCCACTGGGGACTTCCTTGACACAAGCCATACCAATAGCCAGGCATGTCACTGACATAGTATCACACACCCTATTAACACACACCAGGATCCCTAACCCCTGACTGGACATAGCCAGAATACTCAGACCTTATTTCTTGACTCCATGTCGCTGCCAACTAATTAAATGCCACTACATGGAGCAGGCTCTTGACTGTAACGTCTGTGTCTTCTTCCTTAAAACTATTATCACGTATGCTCTCATTATTCAAATGAGACTACTGGATTTGAGCGGCAGAATCGCCTGTAGCGTGGGAGACTGAGTCTTAACCCACTACAGGTGACACCTGTCCCCTGAATCTGGGTTTTGCTCCGGCTAACTAGCAGTGCCTCATTTCTACCCAAGAGCAGGGATGATTGGGCAGCCGAGCGCATGACACAACTGATTTCTCAGGGAAATCGTGGTCACTCAGGTCTCATCCGTATCTCTCAGTTACATTAGTCTCACATACACAATGACAAACAGAGACAGTATATGTTTCAATAAGGTTTTAATGAAGCAACTGCATCTTAGATAGTAAAGCATGCACTGCAATAACCAGGACAAAACAGCATGACAAGATTAGAATTGTGACAAGGAGAGTGAAGCATAGAAATAATGCTACCATATTGTCACTAGAGTCAATGGACTAATTCCTACCTAGGCTACAATAGAGCACAGCATGTTAAGCTCTAATTCTGCCCTTCAGGTTCCCCTGGGAAGACATCATCCCCTATACCTGAGCAAAGGCCTGAAGTCTAACTAAGCAGCTGTAGCGAAGCATTCAGCAATCAGCCTACAGTCGTGGTCCTCTGCCTGGAATCTTCCCCTAACGTGTAAGAGACAGGGAAGTGTTTTTATAATAAAACAGCTGATGTTCTGAGAAAATGTCCCTATGTAAGGATGTGTGTTTTTCTATGAATACCAGAGACAAAACTTTTACCACATTCACCGGCAACCTATCTTTCTGCAGCCTTGGAAGAAGCACAGAGTGAGCAAGAATGTCTTGTTTGAGAACGTAGTACTGGCCTAAGCAAAAACAGCTAAATAGAGAAAAATAAAACAAGACCGCAAAAGTGGCTATTGGTACAATAATAAACGAAGCTGAATAAAATATATCTAGGTTAAAGTGCATAGCGGCAGGTCTAGTGTGCTAAAATAATGTGCAAGGAGCTATAACTAAAATCGCTACACAACACTCTCCTCTTGGAGGTTGAAGGTGGTTCAAAGCCTAAGTATATATAAAAGCTACTAAAACTCAACCTAAGATATATATGTAAAAAATGTCAAAAATGAAAAGTTGAAAGGACACATGAGGAACATTTAAAATGTTAACATGTGGCGTAAAAGGAGCAGAACTCAGACTCATTTTGAAAGTTCCAATTGAATCCAGGACAATGGAGGACAGGAAATCTTCCACTTCAGCAGGTATTAAAGTTGGAAAGGCATCGCCGAGAAGGACCAAGGAGCATTCGTGTTCCATAGCCTGAGCCTGAGCCAAAGCAGCAGCGTTCTGTGATGTGCCCAGTAATGAGTTCAGAGCTGCATCCTCCAGGAAGGGCTACTCATAATCAGCTTCCCGTAGCAAATGCACCCTCAACGTGCATGTCCGGTAATGAACCCTCAACGAGAACATCAACAGATCAGTGTCCAATGAAAGCAAGTGCTGCGTAGAAAGACAAATTTTCAGTGCATGTTCGAACGAGCACCAGAAGCACTGAAACACGGGCTGCACACAATGCAAAACTGGTCTGAATGACAGAGACCAGTCACATTCCAATTCCTCCAGGAGTGTTGCTCCAAAATACTGTATCATGCGTTCACAGCACAGCTGCGCTGGTGGGAGTGCTATCATTCCTCCTTGTTGCGGCGGAACAGCCATTACACCTGAAAAGTAGCAATAGCAAAATGCCAACTAAAATAGCCAAAGTCATTGGAAATCCCCCGAAATACTGGAGAATATTGAGTGGATGGCTGATGGTATTAAACCGAATATGGAGGAGAAGGACTGAACGAAACCAGAACCAACAGCCTTAAAGAAATTTGCGATTCCAGTAGTACTGGATGCATTAAACATTCGTCCCACGAGTTCACCAAAGGGTCTCAGAAAGTTGGTACTTAAAAGGGACTGTATCTCTGCCGATGACCTTGCCACATGAAGTGGGTAGGTCTTGTGTGCAGATGTGAGAGCCACATGTTTTTGAAACAATAAAGCCTTGAGTCTGCTCAACTTGTCAAAGTAGCAATATGGGGCCAAATGTCAGCTACCGCTTTCTGTCTAGTGGAAGGAAAAAGTACGTTCCCGCAGCATGTAACAATCTTAGAGACCCAAAACAACATAAACTACTCTGGCTCGCATCCCACAACAGTCTTCACTATTGAGGGGAACATAGCTGGCATTCAAAAGCACCTGGAACGCAGGTCTAATCAAGGGGACTGGAACTCCCTTCAGATAGTAAGCCAAGTTCGCTGCAGACGCGTTACACGCACCGTGCAAAGACAGCTGTTTACAAACCATTGAATGACTGACAGAAGTCTTGGATTCACTACCGCTAAAAAGACCTCTTTCATGCCACTGAGACATTTGTAGGAGAAGGGCAGCTCCCACACCTCATGGATTTAATTACCTCTGAGTCTTTCATATCTGCCTACCGGAATATGTTTTAAACAGTACGTGAATTGTAGTGTGGTAATAGGCAGATTAATGACCCCATGTATTAACCATTCAGCAGATGATATTTCAGCCACAGTAAAAGGCAACTTTTCTAATTTTTCGATGTTTAGCATGACATAAGCCGCTTCTTTCTTAGCCATTAGTTGTTGTTGTCGCGTTAAATTAAATGTAGAAAATACGCCCTTGCGTTAACGTGTTGCCAGGCAACACGACCAGCCTTTAGTGTTTGAAGTGTCCAAACCAACTTCATATTCTACCTCAGTTGACTTTGTCCATGGTGTAAGGAAGAAATATCAGTTTGTATCATGTCTGTAGCAGAAGAGACAATGTTATTTAGGTTGTAAATCTGGTTGGACAGGGTATTAATCCCATTATCTACAACAGCTATTGTCTTCTGTAAATTTTTCTGGTCTGTTTCCCCTAACCAGGCAGCAGCTTCTTCTGGGGCCTAACATAAATTCCTGTAAATCAGTGTTATTAGACAAGAGACTGAGGTTTTCTCTAACCGCATCTAGTGAGGAACTCTTCAACCATTGCTGGCGTAGTTTCCGTCCACTGTATGTTGTTACTGTACCCGCATGTTTGGATTATGTATAGTGAGGGTCCGGCCTACTAGTTCTAAAAACCCCAGTGGAGTTTACAAAACGTTCATGACACTCATTGGTATCTATTAGCCACAATAACCACCCGCCAGGACGTGACAGTGAAGCATTAAACGTGCCATTCTGGACCCATTCATCGAGTTGATCTTCAGTTGCATTGATATACTTGCTCTGTGTATGACAGGGTGCCCATAATAATTATAGCAAAACATATCACCATAATTCTCTTTAGATTGGTAAACATCTTTGTTTTCAAATACAGTGTAATACTGCAATTCAGTCATCATAGAATCAACTGTTTTCACATCCCAATCATCAGAAACAACTCTGGGTATTTTTAAATTGTTCATTGAAAGTTTAAACACATGTGGTATTTGAATGACCTCCATAGGGCAGTATATATCGAATGTTACTTTATCCCAAACAATCCCATCAGGAATTGGTATTGTGGAAATGTTCACAAAAAACAAGTCTCTGCGGACTTTATGAGAAGAAAAATGTGGTTTTAGGACCTCGTCCACCAGTTCGACTGTCGATCTTTCAGGAAGAAAATGACCGTGTATCAATAGAAAGAATGTTATGACAAACCCAATCCACAGTAGGAAAGCCAGTACAGTCAAGGAAAGCCACAGATAGTTCCATGGAGAAATAAAGTACTTTGCTTTAATCCAGTCTATCAGCTTACGTGCTTTTGACAGTTCAGGTGTAGAAGAGGTTAATGAGTCCGAAACGTTATCCTTTATATCGGCAGAGTATCCAGAAGCAGTTCGTGCAAAAGCTGGAGCCGTGTTTGTAGGTGGAGTGGGTGTTTCCCGCGGGGGTTCAGAATAAATGATGGCATCCGTCTGTGTTGAAGTTGTGTCAAATCGATCAATTATTTCTGAATTATTTGATGTCAGTGGAACTAATACAAGATCATTTTCCACCCTCCCCAAGCTCGGAGAGGTGTCAGTGTTGCTGCTTACAACTTGTAGAGGAACTTCTTGACCAGTAGTGATATTGATTCGGGAACTACTGGCTGTTCCTCTTGGTCTGCTGTGCAGGATCAGCCACATGGTGTAACTTGACATTGTCAATAGATACAAAGTGGTTTTCTTTAGCACCAGCCAACGGTGGTAGAATGACAGTTCTGGTACCGTGTATTCCCAAAACTGGGACCGGTGCACGATAAGAAGGACCAAACTTTTTTCACAGCAACTTTTTCACGCACTAGATCCACAATTTTAGGAATCCAGCCTGTAGGCATTACAGGTACATCCTTAATTCCTGTGGAGGCAGCACTAGCAGAAGCGTTGTCGTCACAAAACTGTTGTAATTCCTGTAAGACAGTGACACGTTCATTTATGTTAAAGGGTGTTTCTGCCGCCTCCACGCCAGGACCATCAAGATCTGGAACATACATTTGAGTTCCGAACAGGCACTCATATGCAGTACGAGCCCCCAGGGACATTCTAGCCAGATTGTTAAGTGCTCTCTGGACTCCATACAGGTGAGTAAGCCAACTACGACCAGTACCTAGGACTCTGGCTGTTAAGGACTGCTTTAAGTCATGGTTTAATCCCTCCACAACACTATTTCCCTTGGGATGAAATGGAGACAAGTACTGGAGTTGGGCCCCTAATGAAGCCATGTCATCACTGAATGCCCTTGAGGTGAAAGCAGGGCCCTGGTCCAAGTGCAAAGCTGCAACTGTATATATACAGATAAAGACTTGCAAATCTTTAATAACAGTCCGTGCGCCAGCCGAGCATTGTGGCTACACGCATAGAAATCTGGTGCAAGAGTCAACAGCGACTAAGATGTATTTGCATGCACTGTCCAGTGTTAGGGGGCCACAATGGTCCAAGTACACACATTGTAATGGTTTGTTTGAAATAAGGAGGGGTGTCTGCGGTGGGTGTTTAGCAGTGGAAACTTTAATTTGTTGGCAGATGTCACAACAAAGGACATATTGCCTGGCCTCCTTGTACAGGCCTGGCCACCAAAAATGGGCTTGTAACAATGATATTGTAACCGCCACCCCAGCATGGGCAGATACTGATCCTTCATGCACTGCTTTAATCAACTCTGGTCTTATGTCTTTATTTGAAATTTCTCGAACCCCTATACCTGGTATCTTAAAGTTAGCGTTTAGGCAGCCTCCCATTCGGTAGGAATATTTAGCAGGAAATGCTTTTGGATATGGTGTATCTTCGGTAGTAGCTTTCACTGCAGCCCATATGTCTTTGTCCGGTTTTGCACCTAAGCGGGTTACTGCAGCAACAGTGGCCGTAGGTACTGATGACTTTACAGCTTCATCAGCCAGTGTATTTCCAGCAACGTGTATCCCAATGCGCTGGTGACCAAATGTATGTACAACATAGACATTTGGTAGCATTTCCTTCAGATCCGCCTCTTTCCCCCACAGAAGTCTGTGTTTAATGGTGTTACCTTTAGAATCTCTGAACCTATTCTGGTGCCAGTAATGCAGGTATTCATTGAAGGACTGGACACAATATTATGAATCACAAACAATAAGTGTTAGCTGTGCAGGATCCGTATGTTCCAGTGCCACCACCAGAGTCTTCAGCTCTGCCAATTGTGCTGTGCAATCCCCTAGGGTTTGCGTGAACGTATGCTGGGGCCAAAATTTATTATCCTCCATGTAGCCACTCACGACTGCGCAGGCAGCAGAGTATTGATGCTTTGTGCCAATTGCAGGTTGCACAGAGCCATCGGTGTACAAAACTCTTTGATACTGATCAATAGGTAGTGTGTTTGCTGGAACTATTGCAAAAATTCTTGAGTTTGTAATTTTGGGTCAAAAATGTAGTCTACATGAGTGGCTGTCAAAGACGTTGCCCATTGAATCCAACGTGTATGTAGTGCTTTAGCGTTTGGAAGGCTGGCTTTGGTGACAGCCTCAAGGGCTGGAATTGGAGAGACGACAATAATGCGTTTGCCTTGGGCTAGTGGTCTTTCTTTAATGACAGCCATCTGAACAGCAGTGAGAATTTTCTCAGTGGGAGCAAAGCGTTGTTCTGCTGGTGAGTAGAAATGTGATTTGTATGCAATCAGGACTGTCTCACCCTCATTGAAAGTCACATAGGTAAAACCAATGGCACCAGAAATTACTCGGATGACCAAATGTGTTTTGCTGTCCCTCGTATGTAAGTGTTGTGCTGCAAGCATGTCTGTTTTCAAAGCTCTAAGTATGCGTGTATGTTCGACTGTCCAAAATTTACTTGAAAAGTCTGGACGTATTAAGTCATATATTGGTTTTATGCGTGATGCATAATCAGGAATGTAAGTTCTGCCAAAATTTAGGAAACCCAATAGGGACTGGAGTTTTTTTATGGTATTCGGAAGTTGTAATTGTGCGCAATTTTCCAAGAATTGTGGCGCTAGGCTCTTTCACTCGATAGCTCATATTACAAAAACAGGACGCTAAGGAAGGCTTTTGTTTGTCTTTTTGAAATTGAATTTGTAGCCGAACTTGGCAAATCCCATAACAATGTGGGCTACCCATCTTAAATGTTGCAGTAATTCATCACCCGTGAGATAAATATCATCTACATAGGACAATGCTTCAGGGTCAATGTCGTTCAATATTGAAGTGACACAAGCTGCGAACAGTCCTGGACTGTTCTTGTACCCTTGGGGTAAACACCAGAACTTTTTCTGGGAGTCTAGTGCGCTGAAACTTGTTAGGTCTCTACTCTCAGGTGCTATATTTTGGCTGAAGAATCCATTGGAAATGTCCAGTGTTGTTTTGTATTTTTTGCGCACTATGTTGTTCATAAGTCCTGTGCTATGTGAGTTTTATATAGCATATGTGCGTGTATGACTGATTAAATGTCTAGAGTCCAAGACTATTCTGTACGAATGGTCCGGTATAGCTACTGGGAATAGAGGATTATTTATTGGTGAGACGCAGGGTTCGATTACACCCTGGTACTCCAGTTGTGTGAGGATTTCCCTCATGGGTGCTTTAGCTTCATGTTTAATAGGATACTGGGGTTGAGGTTGGGGTTGATTTTTAATCAGAATTACATGATAGGGTGAATCTTTGTCCCATCCTACATGGTTGTGACATAATTCGGGTGCCTGCGCCAATGCCCAATCTATGGTGTAGGATTCTGTGAGCTACCCGGGAACAAGGGGTGAGAAAAAAGGTTTAATAACATCTTCCCCATATGGGCAGGTACGGACAAATTCAGGTGGCCAATCTTGTTCAGCCAACAAAATATAATATATGGTTACCACGCGATCCCAAAAGATTGCGTCTATTGTGCTTTCAATGTCTCCTTCTAATGGTAACATTACTTTGTACACCCTGTCAGGCGTGGAGACACGCATGTCCGCAGTTTCTACCTGTAGGAAGTCATCAGTTGCTTTCACCTCCAGATGCTCTAGAAGATTCCGGCAAACTATTGTGACCTCTGCCGCACTGTCTAGTAGCGCTAGTGCTCACTCCTTGTTCTTCAAGAGAACCCTATTCTTGAGTGGCATGTCGAACCGCAACTGCTGCCACCTTTTACTTTTTAAATTGGGGTTTTTGTTGAGGAGGTTTCTCTTCCTTTTTAACAGAAACCTCTGTTGAGCATTGTGATTCCTGTCTCAGTTTCACATACTCAATTCTTCGCCCTGACCGCCCACCTCTCTCACTGCGTTTTTCCGATGAGTCCTGAAAGGAATCAGATTGGCATGTATAAGTATATTGATATCTGTCAGGCATTTTTATATTATCACTATTTCTTAGATTATATCTATTCTGTGGGGTCTCCGTGTGCGGAGATTCTCCCCTTTCTTTTTTAGGAGTTTGTTGTTTTTTTGTTCCAGCGTTTCTTATTACCCTCAGGAGCTTGCTTGGTCAAATCTTTATTAGATTTACCTTGGAATTGTGGTTTTGTTGGTCTGGCCCCCAGACTCTCTCGACCAATGCTAGAGTAGGTCAATGCGATAATCTTTGGCAGTTCGCGTTCTTGATCCTGTGGGAGAACGTCCCCGAGCCACATACGCACTGCTAGGGCTACTGCTTCCCCTTTAAGGTTACTTAAAATAATTGAGGATACTGTGTCAAAAATTGCCCATTAATTGCATCCTCAGATCCAGGGGCAGCCCCGTTTTCATCTTGAATTTGTTTCAGCACTTCCAGTAAATTGGCAAGTGTCGGTGTACCGTGTGCGGTAGTATAGAACGTGGTAAATACCGTGCCCCATGTATTACAGTTATCTATTGTGGGAACCATCCCAAACGGCAAGCACATCGTTAATATTCTGTGTTTATCCTGAGGTCCCGTATGGGAAATACTGCTTCCAGCACATTTATTTTTTGAGCTAACCAAAACGGAACTTCTTCTCGTTTGGCGGGTACTTTACCCATAATCAAATGTACAGTCGCAGGATTAATGCCTGACGTTACTGCATGTGGTTGTGCTGGTGCAGCACGTGCTGGGTTTGTGTTTAATATTTGCATTACAAACTGTACTAATTGTCTATATATTGCCGTCAGCTCAGTATATAAGCGATGGACTTCAGCTACCGCTAGATTCGCTGCAGCCGGATGAGGTGTGTAAGTAGCCAATAAAGGCCAGGTAGGACCATCATTACTTAGAGGCCCTAACCTAACAGGTAAAAGTATGCGGGGTAGGGTGCCATCAAGCCAATTATTATGTTCTTGATAGGATAGGGGTATTTCTAAATATGCATATGCTCTGTATTGTCCAGGTGCGTTTGCAAGTGTATAGTGATGAAATGTATTTGTGTTCCCATCAACTGCTGGAAATGTGACCCAAGAATAGTAGAGTTCTGTTCTATAAGCTGCGTGTGCGTAAACAACAAATGTGACTTGACCCCCCTGAGCCGTTAAGCCATGTGCCAATAAATGTGCAGTAAGGGGCAGTATCATATTGACTGCATTTGCTACCTGTTGTGGATTCGCCATATTAAAAGGTAAATTTGTTCAGCGACAAGCACACTAAATGGGGATTATCCTTTTAGAGTTCAAGCTTGAACAACCTTCAGCGTCAGATAGGTGTTCTCTACTTAGCTGAGGAGAAAATCCTCAATACCACGGACGTCTCCATATATAGTACTGAGGTGTCTTTGTATATAGTGAGATAGAGATACTCAGGAGGACCCGAAAATTAGAGCCTGACCAAATGTTGGCAGTACCATATTGCGTAGGCTCTCATTATTCGAATGAGACTACTGGATTTGAGCGGCAGAATCGCCTGTGGTGTGGGAGACTGAGTCTTAACCTACTACAGGTGACACCTGTCGCCTGAATCCGGGTTTTGCTCCGGCTAACTAGCAGCGCCTCATCTTTACCCAAGAGCAGGGATGATTGGGAAGCCAAGCGCATGACACAACTAATTTCTCAGGGAATCCGTGGTCACTCAGGTCTCATCCGTTTCTCTCAGTTACATTAGTCTCACATACACAATGACAAACAGAGGCAGTATATGTTTCAATAAGGTTTTAATGAAGGAACTGCATCTTAGACAGCAAAGCATGAACTGCAATAACCAGGACGAAACAGCATGACAAGATTAGAATTGTGACAAGGAGAGTGAAGTATAGAAATAACGCTACCATATTGTCACTAGAGTCAATGGACTAATTCCCACCTAGGCTACAATAGAGCACAGCATGTTAAGCTCTAATTCTGCCCTTCAGGTTGCCCTGGGAAGACATCCATCCCCCATACCTGGGCAAAGGCCTGAAGTCTGCTTAAGCAGCTGTAGCGAAGCGTTCAAGAATCAGCATATCGTCCTGGTCCTCTGGCTGGAATTTCCCTCTAACGTGTAAGGGACAGGGAAGTGTTTTTATAATAAAACTGCTGATGTTCTGAGAAAATGGCCCTACGTAAGGATGTGTGTTTTTCTATGAATATCAGTGACAAAACATTTACCATGTTCACCAGCAAGCTATCTTCCTGCAGCCTTGAAAGAAGCACAGAGTGAACAAGAATGTCTTGTTTGAGAATGTAGTGCTGGCCTAAGCAAAAACAGTGAGATAGAGAGAAATAAAACAAGACCGCAAAAGCGGCTACTTTTAAAATAATAAATGAAGCTGAAAAAAATATATCTACGTTAAAGAGCACAGCGGAAGGCCTAGTGTGTTAAAATAACATGCACGGAGCTATAACTAAAATCGCTACACAACACTATAACCCATGCCTGCTAGCTAAACGCAGCTGGAGCATGGTATGCCATTTACCGTCAGATGAAGTGATTTCAGTCCTTAACACTGTCATCCCACATCTGAGTCTCCACTGACACCAACACCCCCTGATCAAATACCTGTGGATGCCATCACCTGCTGATCTGAGCCTCACTGGCCTGTCTTTTGTGACATTATTCTGTCCATGTATTATTTTTGCAGATCACTGTAGGAGGCTGGCCTGGCTTATAGTGGGTACCTGATGGTACTTACACCTTGTGCCAGGTCCAGTTATCCCTTATTAGTAGATTAGTAGTGTTCTAGCAGCTTAGGCTGATAGAGGTAGCTATAGTAGAGCAGCTTAGGCTGAACTAGGAGACATGCATAGCTCCTACTATACCACTTATATCATATAGCACTATATCATAAGAAACACAATACTCAGAGTTACTAAAAATAAAGGTACTTTATTTTAGTGACAATGTGTCAGAAATATCTCTGAGGATATACTCCCTTAGGAGGTAAGTAAAATACACAAAATATACACACAAACCAAAATCAGGTAAGTGAACAGTTAGAAATGTAGTGCAAACACTGTATAATACAATAGGATGCAATAGGCCTAGGGGCACCGCAAACCATATACTTCAAAAGTGGAATGCGAACCATGAATGAACCCCAGGCCTAGTGTGGTGTGTAGAGAGTCGCTGGGAGTGTAGGAAAACACTAAGGGTGTCCAAGATACCCCACCCCAAGAGTAAAGTTACCCTAGTACCTCAGAAACACACTAAAGTTGTGATAGGGGATTCTGCAAGGACAACAACTGACTGCAAAGCACTGAAGACGGATTCCTGGACCTGAGGACCTGTAAAGAAAGGGGACCAAGTCCAAGGGGCATATTTATACTCCGTTTGCGCCGGAATTGCGTCGTTTTTTTTTACGCAATTCCGACGCAAAACTAAGTCCATATTTATACTCTGGCGTTAGACGCGTCTAGCGCCAAAGTCCATGGAGTTTGCGTCATTTTTTAGCGTGGACACCTACTTTGCGTTAATGATATGCAAGGTAGGCGTTCACGTCTAAAAAAATTGACTCCGAGGCATGTGCGCCGTATTTACACTCCCGGGCAAAATTCACGCCCGGGAGTGGGCGGGTAAAAAAAATGACGTACGGCCGCTTTTGCGCCGTTTTTTAGCGCCTGCAAAAGGCAGGCGTTAAGGGACCTGTGGGCTCTGAAGGAGCCCAGAGGTGCCCTCCCATGCCCCCAGGGACACCCCCTGTCACCCTTGCCCACCCCAGGAGGACACCCAAGGCTGGAGGGACCCATCCCAGGGACATTAAGGTAAGTTCAGGTAAGTAATTTTTTGTTTTTGTTTTTTGTGGCATAGGGGGGCCTGATTTGTGCCCCCCTACATGCCACTATGCCCAATGACCATGCCCAGGGGACAGAAGTCCCCTGGGCATGGCCATTGGGCAAGGGGGCATGACTCCTGTCTTTGCTAAGACAGGAGTCATTTCTATGGGGGTTGGGAGTCGAAAAAAATGGCGCAAATCGGGTTGAGGCGAAAAATTTGCCTCAACCTGACTTGCCCCATTTTTTGACGCCCAAGCCCCATATCCCCCTACGCCGGCGCTGCCTGGTGTACGTCGTTTTTTTCCACGCACACCAGGCAGCGCCGGCGGCTAACGCCGGCTAACGTCATTGATTAAATATGGCGCCCGCATGGCGCTTCAGAATGGCGTTAGCCGGCGCTAATTTTTTTGACGCAAAACTGCATTAGCGCAGTTTTGCGTCAAAAAGCATAAATATGGCCCCAAGAGTCACGCAAGTGTCCACGGGGGGCTGGAGCCCACTAAACCCCGGATGAAGGTGCAAAAGGGCTGCCTCCAGGTGGAAGAAGCTGAAGATTCTGCAACAACAGAAGGTGCCAGGAACTTCTCCTTTGCATAGAAGATGTCCCACGGCGTTTTGGAGGATGCAGAGTTGTTTCCATGCAGAAAGACCACAAACAAGCCTTGCTAGATGCAAGAGTCACAAATGAAGAAAATGGGTGCTGCCTGGGCCCAGGAAGGACCAGGAGGTCGACCCTTGGAGGAGGAGACAGAGGGGGCGCTCAGCAGCACAGAGAGCCCACGCAGAAGCAGGCAGCACCCGCAGAAGCACTTGAACAGGCATTCAAGAAATCTGAGCACGGCGGTCATCTCAACACTACAAAAGAGGGCCCAATGAAGCCGGTGGTCAACTCAGCGAGTTGAGCAATTCAGGACGGAGTGCTGGGGACCCGGGCTATGCAGTGCACAGAGGCTTCCTTGCAAAAGTGCACAGAAGCCCTAGCAGCTGCAGTTCATGGAGTACACAGGATTACTGTCTGGTGTTGGGAGGCAAGGACTTACCTCGACCAAACTTGGACAGAAGGACCACTGGACTGTCGGGGTCACTTGGATCCAGCTCCTGTGTTCCATGGACCGCGCTAGTCAAGATGAGATGGGACCCAGAGGACTGGTGATGCAGAAGTTTGGTGCCTGCGTTAGCAGGGGGAAGATTCCGTCGACCCACAGGAGATTTCTTCTTGGCTACCAGTGCAGGGTGAAGGGAGACAGCCCTCAGAGAATGCACCACCACGAAACAGTCAAGAAAGCTGGCAGGATTAGGCGCTACAATGTTGCTGGTAGTCGTCTTGCTACTTTGTTGCGGTTTTGCAGGCGTCCTGGAGCAGTCAGCGGTCGATCCTTGGCAGAAGTTGAAGAGAGAGATGCAGATGCACTCTGGTGAGCTCTTGCATTCGTTATCTGAAGAGAACCCCACAGGAGAGACCCTAAATAGCCCTCAGAGGATTGGCCACCTAACCAGGTAAGCACCTGTCAGGAGGGGTCTCTGACGTCACCTGGTGGAGCTGGCCACTCAGAGGCCTAAATTGTGCCCTCACACCTCTGCATTCAAGATGGCAGAAGTCTAGGACACACTGGAGTAGCTCTGGGCACCACCACTGGGGTGGTGATGGACAGGGGAGTGGTCACTCCCCTTTCCTCTGTCCAGTTTCGCGCAAGAGCAGGGGCTGGGGGGATCCCTGAACCGGTGTAGACTGGTTTATGCAAGGAGGGCATCATCTGTGCCCTTCAAAGCATTCCCAGAGGCTAGGAGAGGCTACTTCTCTCAGGCCTTTAACACCTATTTCCAAAGGGAGAGGGTGTAACACCCTTTCTCAGAGGAAATCCTTTGTTCTGCCTTCCTGGGCCTGGGCTGCCCAGACCCCAGGAGGGCAGAAACCTGCCTGATTTGGCAGCAGCGGTAGCTGCAGTGAAAACCCCAGAGAGCTAGTTTGTCAGTACTCGGGGTCCATGCTGGAGCCCCGGGGATGCATGGGATTGGCACCCCAATACCAGATTGGCATGGGGGGACAATTCCATGATCTTAGACATGTTACATGGCCATGTTCGGAGTTACCATTGTAAAGCTACATTTAGGTATTGACCTACATGTAGTGAATGCGTGTAATGGTGTACGTGCACTCACAAAGTCTGGGGAAATTGCCCTAAACAATGTGGGGGTACCTTGGCTAGTGCCAGGGTGCCCTCACACTTAGTAACTTTGCACCTAACCTTCACTAAGTGAGGGTTAGGTGTATAGGTGACTTATAAGTTACTTATGTGCAGTGTAAAATGGTTGTGAAATAACGTGGACGTTATTTCACTCAGGCTGCAGTGGCAGTCTTCTGTAAGAATTGTCTGAGCTCCCTATGGTTGGCAAAAGAAATGCTGCAGCCCATAGGTGTAAGGAAATGCCTCCTTGGCATGGTTACCCCCTGACTTTTTGCCTGTGCTGATGCTAAGTTTTGATTTGAAAGTGTGCTGAGGCCTGCTAACCAGGCCCCAGCACCAGTGTTCTTTCCCTAACCTGTACTGTTGTCTCCACAATTGGCACACCCTGGCATCCAGGTAAGTCCCTTGTAACTGGTACCCCTGGTACCAAGGGCCCTGATGCCAGGGAAGGTCTCTAAGGGATGCAGCATGTCTTATGCCACCCTGGGGACCCCTCACTCAGCACAGACACACTGCTTGCCAGCTTGTGTGTGCTGGTGCGGACAAAACGAGTAAGTCGACATGGCACTCCCCTCAGGGTGCCATACCAACCTCACACTGCCTATGCAGTATAGATAAGTCACACCTCTAGCAGGCCTTACAGCCCTAAGGCAGGGTGCACTATATCATAGGTGAGGGCACCAGTGCATGAGCACTGTGCCCCTACAGTGTCTAAGCAAAACCTTAGACATTGTAAGTGCAGGGTAGCCATAAGAGTATATGGTCTGGGAGTCTGTCATACACGAACTCCACAGCACCTTAATGGCTACACTGAAAACTGGGAAGTTTGGTATCAAACTTCTCAGCACAATAAATGCACACTGATGCCAGTGTACATTTTATTGTAACATACACCCCAGAGGGCACCTTAGACGTGCCCCCTGAAACCTTAACCAACTACCCGTGTAGGCTGACTGGTTTTAGCAGCCTGCCACACTCGAGACATGTTGCTGGCCACATGGGGAGAGTGCCTTTGTCACTCTGTGGCTAGTAACAAAGCCTGTACTGGGTGGAGATGCTTATCACCTCCCCCTTGCAGGAACTGTAACACCTGGCGGTGAGGCTCAAAGGCTCACCCCCTTTGTTACAGCACCCCAGGGCATTCCAGCTAGTGGAGTTGCCCGCCCCCTCCGGCCACGGCCCCACTTTTGGCAGCAAGGCCAGAGGAGATAATGAGAAAAACAAGGAGGAGTCACTGGCCAGTCAAGACAGCCCCTAAGGCAACCTGAGCTGAGGTGACTCTGACTTTAAGAAAGCCTCCATCTTGCAGATGGAGGATTCCCCCAATAGGGATAGGAATGTGACCCCCTCCCCTTGGGAGGAGGCACAAAGAGGGTGTAGCCACCCTCAGGGCTAGTAGCCATTGGCTACTGCCCTCCCAGACCTAAAACACACCCCTAAATTCTGTATTTAGGGGCTCCACAGAACCTAGGAACTCAGATTCCTGCAACCTAAGAAGAAGAGGACTGCTAAGCTGAAAAACCCTGCAGAGAAGACGGAGACACCAACTGCTTTTGCCCCAGCTCTACCGGCCTGTCTCCCCACTTCTAAAGACACTGCTCCAGCTACGCTTTCCCCAGGGACCAGCGACCTCTGAATCCTCAGAGGACTGCCCTGCTCTAGAAGGACCAAGAAACTCCTGAGGACAGCGGCTCTGTTCACCCAAGACTGCAACTTTGTAACGAAGGAGCAACTTTAAAACAACTTGCGTTTCCCGCCGGAAGCGTGAGACTTGCTACTCAGCACCCGACGCCCCCGGCTCGACTTATGGAGAACAAACACTTCAGGGAGGACTCCCCGGCGACTGCGAGACCGTGAGTAGCCAGAGTTGCCCTCCCCTGAGCCCCCTCAGCGACGCCTGCAGAGGGAATCCCAAGGCTCCCCCCTGACCGCGACTGCCTGCTTCTCAGAACCCGACACCTGGTAGGGACACTGCACCCGCAGCCCCCAGGACCTGAAGGATCCGAACTTCAGTGCAGGAGTGACCCCCAGGAGGCCCTCTCCCTTGCCCAGGTGGTGGCTACCCCGAGGAGCCCCCCCCCTTGCCTGCCTGCATCGCTGAAGAGACCCCTTGGTCTCCCATTGAAATCTATTGGAAACCCGACGCGTGTTTGCACACTGCACCCGGCCGCCCCGTGCTGCTGAGGGTGTACTTTCTGTGCTGACTTGTGTCCCCCCCGGTGCCCTACAAAACCCCCCTGGTCTGTCCTCCGAAGACGCGGGTACTTACCTGCTGGCAGACTGGAACCGGGGCACCCCCTTCTCCATTGAAGCCTATGCGTTTTGGGCACCACTTTGACCTCCGCACCTGACCGGCCTTGAGCTGCTGGTGTGGTAACTTTGGGGTTGCTCTGAGCCCCCAACGGTGGGCTACTTTGGACCCAAACTTGAACCCCGTAGGTGGTTTACTTACCTGCAAGAACTAACAAACTCTTACTTCCCCTAGGAACTGTGAAAATTGCACTGTGTCTAGTTTTAAAATAGCTATATGGGATTTATTTGAAAACTGTGTATGCTATTTTGATTATTCAAAGTTCCTAAAGTACCTACCTGCAATACCTTTCATTTGAAGTATTACATGTAAATCTTGAACCTGTGGTTCTTAAATAAACTAAGAAAATATATTTTTCTATACAAAAACCTATTGGCCTGGAATTGTCTCTGAGTGTGTGTTCCTCATTTATTGCCTGTGTGTGTGTACAACAAATGCTTAACACTACTCCTTTGATAAGCCTACTTCTCGACCACACTACCACAAAATAGAGCATTTGTATTATCTCTTTTTGCCACTATCTTACCTCTAAGGGGAACCCTTGGACTCTGTGCATACTATTCCTTACTTTGAAATAGTGCATACAGAGCCAACTTCCTACATTGGTGGATCAGCGGTGGGGTACAAGACTTTGCATTTGCTTGACTACTCAGCCAATACCTGATCACACAACAAATTCCAAAAATTTTCATTAGAAACTGATTTTTGCAATTTTTGCTATTTTTCTAAATTTTTTAAAGTCCTGCTAGGGCCTTGTGTTAGTCCCTGTTAGCATTTCTTTTAGAGTTTAAAAGTTTTGTGAAAGTTTGAATTAAGTTCTAGAAATAGTTTTAGATTCTTAAAAAGTATTCCAACTTTTAGAAACATAATGCCTGGTGCAGAAGAGAATGTGATGGAACTCGACCTCACACCTTACCTCCATCTTAAGATGAGGGAGCTAAGGTCTCTCTGCAAAATAAAGAAAATCCCAGTTGGCTTAAGACTCTCCAAACAACAGCTCCAGGAGCTTTTGGCAGAGTTTGAAAAAGCCAACCCCTCTGAGGATGACCTCCCAGAGGATGATGTTAGTGACTTGGAGGAGAATTCCCCCCTTCCAGTCCTAATTAGGGAGATCAGGGACCCTCAATCCCTGATCCCAACTGTGATAGTCAGAGATGCTGCTTCCCTCACAGGAGGGGCCAGCACCTCTGGAATCACTGAGGATAGCCTCAGTGAAGATGACCTCCTGTTAGCCAGGATGGCCAAAAGGTTGGCTTTGGAGAGACAGCTCCTAGCCATAGAAAGGGAAAGACAAGAGATGGGTTTTGGTCCCATCCATGGTGGCAGCAACATAAATAGGGTCAGAGATTCTCCTGACATGTTGAAAATCCCTAAAGGGGTTGTAACTAAATATGAAGATGGTGATGACATCACCAAATGGTTCACAGCTTTTGAGAGGGCTTGTGCAACCAGAAAAGTAAACAGATCTCACTGGGGTGCTCTCCTTTGGGAAATGTTCACTGGAAAGTGTAGGGATAGACTCCTCACACTCTCTGGAAAAGATGCAGAATCTAATGACCTCATGAAGGGTACCCTGATTGAGGGCTTTGGATTCTCCACTGAGGAGTATAGAATTAGATTCATGGGGGCTCAAAAAACCTCGAGCCAGACCTGGGTTGATTTTGTGGACTACTCAGTGAAAACACTGGATGGTTGGATACAAGGCAGTGGTGTAAATGATTATGATGGGCTGTACAATTTATTTGTGAAAGAACACCTATTGAGTAATTGTTCAAATGATAAACTGCATCAGCATCTGGTAGACCTAGGACCAATTTCTCCCCAAGAATTGGGAAAGAAGGCGGACCATTGGGTCAAGACTAGGGTGACCAAGACTTCCACAGGGGGTGACCAAAAGAAAGGGGTGACAAAGCCTCCCCAGGGGAAGAGTGTTGAGACATCCAAAAACAAAAATAGTAAAGAGTCTTCTACAGGCCCGCAAACTCCTGCACAGGAGGGTGGGCCCAGAGCCTCTTCACAAAACAATTTTGGGTACAAGGGTAAAAACTTTGATCCCAAAAAGGCCTGGTGTCGTAGCTGTAATCAGCCTGGGCACCAAACTGGAGACAAGGCCTGTCCCAAGAAAAGTACCACTTCTAACTCCACTCCAGCTAACACTGGAATGGCTAGTCTCCAAGTGGGATCAACAGTGTGCACAGAGCAAATCAGGTGTCACACTGAAGCTACATTAGTCTCTGAGGGTGGGGTGGATTTAGCCACACTGGCTGCCTGGCCTCCTAATATGCAAAAATACAGGCAGCAGCTCTTAATTAATGGGACAAGTGTAGAAGGCCTGAGGGATACAGGTGCCAGTGTCACCATGGTGACAGAGAAACTGGTTTCCCCTGGTCAATACCTGGCTGGACAAACTTATCCAGTCACCAACGCTGACAATCAGACTAAAGTACATCCCATGGCTATGGTAACTTTAGAGTGGGGAGGGGTCAATGGCCTGAAACAGGTGGTGGTCTCCTCAAATATCCCAGTAGACTGTTTGCTTGGAAATGACCTGGAGTCCTCGGCATGGGCTGAGGTAGAATTGAAAACCCATGCAGCCATGCTGGGTATCCCTGAACTGGTGTGTGTCAAGACAAGGGCACAGTGCAAGGCTCAGGGTGAAAAAGTAGAGTTGGAGCCTGGAAAAAGGGCCCAATCCTCCAAGAGAAAGGGAAAGACAACTGGGAAACCAGCTGCAACACAACAACAAAAAGAGAACCTCTCTTCTCAGGAAGAGGTTCTGCCCTCTGAGGGAACTGAGCCCATGGAGTTAGAACCTTATCAGGTTGAGCTCTTAGGCCCAGGGGGACCCTCAAGGGAGCAGTTGTGTAAGGGGCAAGAAACCTGTCCCTCTCTTGAAGGCCTTAGGCAGCAAGCTACTGAAGAGTCCAATGGCAAGAAAACTGGAACACATAGGGTCTATTGGGAAGATGGACTCCTTTACACTGAGGCAAGAGTTCCCAAACCTGGTGCCACTAGGAGAGTGGTAGTGCCTCAGGAGTTTAGGGAGTTCATACTGACCTTAGCCCATGATATTCCTCTTGCTGGGCATTTGGGACAAACCAAGACGTGGGAGAGACTAGTCAACCACTTCTACTGGCCCAACATGTCCCAGAAAGTCAAGGAGTTTTGTGTCTCCTGTACCACCTGTCAAGCCAGTGGTAAGACAGGTGGACACCCAAAGGCCCCCCTCATTCCACTTCCAGTGGTGGGGGTCCCCTTTGAAAGAGTGGGTGTGGACATAGTGGGTCCACTTGAACCTCCCACAGCCTCAGGGAACATGTACATACTAGTAGTAGTGGATCATGCTACTAGATACCCTGAAGCTATTCCCCTTAGGTCGACTACTGCCCCTGCAGTAGTCAAGGCCCTCATTGGTATTTTTACCAGAGTGGGTTTCCCTAAGGAGGTGGTGTCTGACAGAGGTACCAACTTCATGTCAGCATACCTGAAACACATGTGGAATGAGTGTGGAGTGACTTACAAATTCACTACACCATACCATCCACAAACTAATGGCCTTGTTGAGAGATTCAACAAGACATTAAAGGGCATGATCATGGGGCTCCCTGAAAAACTCAAAAGGAGATGGGATGTCCTCTTGCCATGTCTGATTTTCGCTTACAGAGAGGTGCCTCAGAAGGGAGTAGGGTTCTCACCCTTTGAACTTCTGTTTGGCCACCCTGTAAGGGGACCACTAGCTCTTGTGAAAGAAGGCTGGGAGAGACCTCTTCATGAGCCTAAACAAGACATAGTGGACTATGTACTAGGCCTACGTTCAAGGATGGCAGAGTACATGGAAAAGGCAAGTAAAACCTTGAGGCCAGCCAACAGCTCCAGACGTTTTGGTATGACCAAAAGGCTGCAATGGTTGAATTTCAACCAGGGCAGAAAGTCTGGGTTCTGGAGCCTGTGGCTCCCAGGGCACTTCAGGACAAATGGAGTGGCCCTTACCCAGTGCTAGAAAAAAAGAGTCAGGTCACCTACCTGGTGGACCTAGGCACTAGCAGGAGCCCCAAGAGGGTGATCCATGTGAACCGCCTTAAGCTCTTCCATGACAGGGCTGATGTCAATCTGTTGAAGGTAACAGATGAGGACCAGGAAGCTGAGAGTGAACCTCTCCCTGATCTCCTCTCATCAAACCCTAAAGATGGTTCAGTAGATGGAGTGATCTATTCAGACACCCTCTCTAGCCAACAGCAATCTGACTGCAGGAAGGTCCTGCAACAGTTTGCTGAGCTCTTTTCCCTAACCCCTGGTCAGACACACCTGTGTACCCATGATGTGGACACAGGAGACAGCATGCCTGTCAAAAACACAATTTTCAGACAGTCTGACCAAGTTAAGGAAAGCATCAAAGTGGAAGTCCACAAGATGCTGGAATTGGGAGTCATTGAGCACTCTGACAGTCCCTGTGGTAGCCCAGTGGTCTTAGGGGTTATTACAACTTTGGAGGAGGTGTTAATCCGTCCCAAATGTGACGGATATACCACCAGCCGTATTACGAGTTCCATAGGATATAATGGACTCGTAATACGGCTAGTGGTATATCTGTCACTTTACCGTCACTTTTGGGACGGATTAACACCTCCTCCAAAGTTGTAATAACCCCCTTAGTCCCCAAACCTCACACCAAAGATGGAAAGAGAGAGATGAGGTTTTGTGTGGACTACAGAGGACTTCATTCTGTCACCAAGACAGATGCCCATCCCATTCCAAGGGCTGATGAACTGATTGATAAATTAGGTGCTCCCAAATTCTTAAGTACCTTTGACTTAACAGCAGGGTTCTGGCAAATCAAAATGGCACCAGGAGCAAAAGAAAAGACAGCATTCTCCACACCTGATGGGCATTATCAGTTTACTGTTATGCCCTTTGGTTTAAAGAATGCCCCTGCCACCTTCCAAAGGTTGGTGAATCAAGTCCTTGCTGGCCTGGAGTCCTATAGTGCAGCTTATCTTGACGATATTGCTGTCTTTAGCTCCAGCTGGCAGGATCACCTGGTCCACCTGAAGAAGGTTTTGAAGGCTCTGCAATCAGCAGGTCTCTCTATCAAGGCATCCAAATGCCAGATAGGGCAGGGAACTGTGGTTTACTTGGGACACCTGGTAGGTGGAGGCCAAGTTCAGCCACTCCAGCCTAAGATCCAGACTATTCTGGACTGGGCAGCTCCAAAAACTCAGACTCAAGTCAGGGCATTCCTTGGCTTTCCTGGGTACTACAGGAGGTTTGTGAAGGGATATGGATCCATAGTGACAGCCCTCACAGAACTTACCTCCAAGAAAATGCCCAAGAAGGTAAACTGGACTGTAGAATGCCAACAGGCCTTTGACACCCTGAAACAAGCAATGTGCACAGCACCAGTTCTCAAAGCTCCAGATTACTCCAAGCAGTTCATTGTGCAGATAGATGCCTCTGAACATGGGATAGGGGCAGTTTTGTCCCAAACAAATGATGATGGCCTTGACCAGCCTGTTGCTTTCATTAGAAGGAGGTTACTCCCCAGGGAGCAGCGTTGGAGTGCCATTGAGAGGGAGGCCTTTGCTGTGGTTTGGTCCCTGAAGAAGCTGAGACCATACCTCTTTGGTACTCACTTTGTAGTTCAAACTGACCACAGACCTCTCGGATGGCTGATGCAAATGAAAGGTGAAAATCCAAAACTGTTGAGGTGGTCCATCTCCCTACAGGGAATGGACTTTATAGTGGAACACAGACCTGGGACTGCCCATGCCAATGCAGATGGCCTTTCCAGGTTCTTCCACTTAGAAAATGAAGACTCTCTTGGGAAAGGTTAGTCTCATCCTCTTTCGTTTGGATGGGGGGTTGCGTAAGGAAATGCCTCCTTGGCATGGTTACCCCCTGACTTTTTGCCTGTGCTGATGCTAAGTTTTGATTTGAAAGTGTGCTGAGGCCTGCTAACCAGGCCCCAGCACCAGTGTTTTTTCCCTAACCTGTACTTTTGTTTCCACAATTGGCACACCCTGGCATCCAGGTAGGTCCCTTGTAACTGGTACCCCTGGTACCAAGGGCCCTGATGCCAGGGAAGGTCTCTATGGGATGCAGCATGTCTTATGCCACCCTGGGGACCCCTCACTCAGCACAGACACACTGCTTGCCAGCTTGTGTGTGCTGGTGAGGACAAAACGAGTAAGTCGACATGGCACTCCCCTCAGGGTGCCATACCAACCTCACACTGCCTATGCAGTATAGATAAGTCACACCTCTAGCAGGCCTTACAGCCCTAAGGCAGGGTGCACTATACCATAGGTGAGGGCACCAGTCTATGAGCACTGTGCCCCTACAGTGTCTAAGCAAAACCTTAGACATTGTAAGTGCAGGGTAGCCATAAGAGTATATGGTCTGGGAGTCTGTCATACACGAACTCCACAGCACCTTAATGGCTACACTGAAAACTGGGAAGTTTGGTATCAAACTTCTCAGCACAATAAATGCACACTGATGCCAGTGTACATTTTATTGTAACATACACCCCATAGGGCACCTTAGAGGTGCCCCCTGAAACCTTAACCAACTACCCGTGTAGGCTGACTGGTTTTAGCAGCCTGCCACACTCGAGACATGTTGCTGGCCACATGGGGAGAGTGCCTTTGTCACTCTGTGGCTAGTAACAAAGCCTGTACTGGGTGGAGATGCTTATCACCTCCCCCTTGCAGGAAGTGTAACACCTGGCGGTGAGCCTCAAAGGCTCACCCCCTTTGTTACAGCACCCCAGGGCATTCCAGCTAGTGGAGTTGCCCGCCCCCTCCGGCCACGGCCCCACTTTTGGCAGCAAGGCCGGAGGAGATAATGAGAAAAATAAGGAGGAGTCACTGGCCAGTCAGGACAGCCCCTAAGGCAACCTGAGCTGAGGTGACTCTGACTTTTAGAAATCCTCCATCTTGCAGATGGAGGATTCCCCCAGTAGGGATAGGAATGTGACCCCCTCCCCTTGGGAGGAGGCACAAAGAGGGTGTAGCCACCCTCAGGGCTAGTAGCCATTGGCTACTGCCCTCCAAGACCTAAAACACACCCCTAAATTCTGTATTTAGGGGCTCCACAGAACCTAGGAACTCAGATTCCTGCAACCTAAGAAGAAGAGGACTGCTAAGCTGAAAAACCCTGCAGAGAAGACGGAGACACCAACTGCTTTGGCCCCAGCTCTACCGGCCTGTCTCCCCACTTCTAAAGACACTGCTCCAGCGACGCTTTCCCCAGGGACCAGAGACCTCTGAATCCTCAGAGGACTGCCCTGCTCTAGAAGGACCAAGAAACTCCCGAGGACAGCGGCTCTGTTCACCCAAGACTGCAACTTTGTAACGAAGGAGCAACTTTAAAACAACTTGAGTTTCCCGCCGGAAGTGTGAGACTTGCTACTCTGCACCCGACGCCGCCGGCTCGACTTGTGGAGAACAAACACTTCAGGGAGGACTCCCCGGCAACTGCAAGACCGTGAGTAGCCAGAGTTGCCCCCCCAGAGCCCCCACAGCGACGCCTGCAGAGGGAATCTCGAGGCTCCCCCCTGACCGCGACTGCCTGCTTCTCAGAACCCGACACCTGGTAGGGACACTGCACCCGCAGCCCCCAGGACCTGAGGGATCCGAACTCCAGTGCAGGAGTGACCCCCAGGAGGCCCTCTCCCTGCCCAGGTGGTGGTTACCCCGAGGAGCCCCCCCCTTGCCTGCCTGCATCGCTGAAGAGACCCCTTGGTCTCCCATTGAAATCTATTGGAAACCCGACGCGTGTTTGCACACTGCACCCGGCCGTCCCTTTGCTGCTGAGGGTGTACTTTCTGTGCTGACTTGTGTCCCCCCCGATGCCCTACAAAACCCTCCTGGTCTGCCCTCTGAAGACGCGGGTACTTACCTGCTGGCAGACTGGAACCGGGGCACCCCCTTATCCATTGAAGCCTATGCATTTTGGGCACCACTTTGACCTCTGCACCTGACCCCGTAGGTGGTTTATTTACCTGCAAGAACTAATAAACTCTTACTCCCCCTAGGAACTGTGAAAATTGCACTGTCTGGTTTTAAAATAGCTATATGTGATTTATTTGAAAACTGTGTATGCTATTTTGATTATTCAAAGTTCCTAAAGTACCTACCTGCAATACCTTTCATTTGAAGTATTACATGTAAATCTTGAACCTGTGGTTCTTAAAATAAACTAAGAAAATATATTTTTCGATACAAAAACCTATTGGCCTGGAATTGTCTCTGAGTGTGTGTTCCTCATTTATTGCCTGTGTGTGTACAACAAATGCTTAACACTACTCCTTTGATAAGCCTACTGCTCGACCACACTACCACAAAATAGAGCATTAGTATTATCTCTTTTTGCCACTATCTTACCTCTAAGGGGAACCCTTGGACTCTGTGCATACTATTCCTTACTTTGAAATAGTGCATACAGAGCCAACTTCCTACAATAGGGATCTCCTGGAACCCCAATACCCTGTGTACCTAGGTACCATATACTAGGGAATTATAAGGGTATTCAAGTGTTCCAATCAACATTGGTAAAAATGGTCACTAGCCTGCAATTTTAAAAGCAGAGAGAGCATAAACACTGAGGTTCTGGTTAGCAGAGCCTCAGTGATACAGTTAGGCACCACATAGGGAACATTTAGGCCACAAACTATGAGCACTGGAGTCCTGGCTAGCAGGATCCCAGTGACACAGGCAAAAACAAACTGACACACAAGTAAAAATGGGGGTGAATAACAATTGCCTGAACAACTAATTTTAATATATATTCTAAACAACTAATAAACCATAAAAACCAAAAAGAAAACCTTACCTTAAAATTCGTTGTTCAGGCAATTGTTATTCAGGCACAATTGTTGTTTAGACAGTAGTTGTTCAGTACTTAGTTGTAGAGACTTTTTAGTTGTTTAGCAGTAGTGGTTCAGGCAAGTAGTTGTTTAGACCTAGTTGTTCAGGATGTTTCCCGTTCCCAACCCTCCTTCACAAGTGCAAGGGGACCTCTCACAGGCTGCCCAAAGGGGGGCTGAGGCCCACTCCTTTTTGGGGTACCTCCCTGTAAGCAAAAAGGAGGCAAGGCCACAGAACACCCCTTCTCCTTCTGAGTTCTTCAGGGAGTCCCATTATCATACCTTTGAGAGTTTTAT
The DNA here is from genome assembly GCF_031143425.1 of Pleurodeles waltl. NCBI lineage: Eukaryota > Metazoa > Chordata > Amphibia > Caudata > Salamandridae > Pleurodeles > Pleurodeles waltl. The sequence goes on along the minus strand of NC_090449.1, from coordinate 476,103,967 downwards.
TAAACCTCTCAACCAGACCATATGTTTGTGGATTATAAGGAGTTGTGAACTTGTAAGTTACACCACACTCCTTCCACATAGCTTTGAGGTATGCAGACATGAAGTTACTACCTCTGTCTGACACCACTTCCTTAGGGAAGCCCACTCTGAAAAAGATTCCCAGGAGGGCCTTTGCCACTGCAGGAGCTGTAGTGGTCATTAGGGGTATGGCTTCAGGATACCTAGTGGCATGGTCCACTACCACAAGGATAAACCTATTGCTTGAAGCTGTTGGAGGGTCAAGGGGGCCAACTATGTCAACCCCTACCCTTTCAAAGGGCACCCCAACCACAAGACGTGTAATTAAGGGGACCATTGGTGTGCCACCAGTCTTGTCACTGGCTTGGCAGGTCACACAAGAGCGACAAAACTCTTTTGTGTCCTCTGATATATGAAGCCAGTGAAACAATGGAACAAGCCTGTCCCAAGTTTTACTCTGGCCCAAATGCCCAGCCAAAGGAATGTCATGTGCCAAGGTAAGAAGAAACTCCCTATACTGCAAAATGATTACCAATCTCCTGGCAGCTCCAGGTTTAGGGTCCCTTGACTCAGTATACAGGAGGATGTCTTCCCAATACACCTTATGGCTATCACTGACATCCCCATTCTGCTGTTTGACAGCTTGTTGTTTCAAACTTCTACTGTGGGACAGGTCTGCTGTGCCATACTCAGCTCTTCCCTGGCAGCTCCCCCTGCACCCAAAGGCTCAGCCGTGTCTGCTGCTAGCTCATCTGGTGTATGTTCTGCGCAGGGAGAGGATTCCTCTTCCTCAAAAGGGGAATCTTCTGGAGAGGAAGGGATAGTGGGCAAGAATTTACCCTTACTACCCCTAGCTTTTGGGAGCACTTGGTCCATTGTTCCAGGATCCAAGTTTCCCTGTCCTTTTTGTTTCTTGGCCTGAGCCCTTGTCAAAGCAAAAATATGCCCAGGAATGTCCAGCGTTGCTGCATGAGCCTCCAACTCCACTTCAGCCCAAGCTGATGTCTCCAAATCATTGCCTAGTAAGCAATCTACAGGTAATTCAGTGGCCATCACAACTTTCTTTGGACCAGTCACCCCCCCAGTTGAGATTCACAACAGTAATGGGGTAGCTAAGTGTGTTATTGTGAGCAACAGTCACTTGGTACTGCTGACCAAGTAGGTGTTGATCAGGGTGAACCAGTTTCTCTATCACCATAGTTACACTGGCTCCTGTGTCCCTGTAGGCCTCAACCTCAACACCATTTATTTGGGGAAGTTGCTTGTACTTACCCATATTAAGGGGACAAGCAACCAAGGTGGCAAAGTCAATGCCACCATCAGAGACTAAAAACAGCCTCTGTGGTCTCCCTAACAAGACCAACCCCAACTACACTACCACTGGTGAGCCCAGCTACATCCTTAGATTGGCTATTTGTAGTAGACTTCCCACCACCACTGCTATTACTAGGGGCAGTAGAGGTTGCAGTTGGGGTTGTGGTAGTGGGAGCCTTGGTGTTTTTCTTTGGGCAAGTGGAATCACTTGCCCAATGGCCTTTTACTTTACATAAATAACACCATGGCTTTTTCTGACTGTGGGAAGAGGATTTGGACCTACCATCCCCAGATTATTTTTTGGGGCCTGATGAAGACTCAGAATGTTTTTTATGTTTGTCCCCACCCTTGTCAGAAGACTTAACATCCTTCTTCTTGCCACCCTTGTCACCCCCTGTATGAACTTTTATGTTCACACTTGTTCTGACACATTTGTCTGCCTTCTTTCCCAATTCTTGGGGAGAGGTCAGGTCTGAGTCTACCAAGTACTGGTGCAACAATTCAGGCACACAATTGTTCAAAATATTCTCTCTCAGGATTAGATTATACAGGCTTTCATAGTCAGTCACCTTACTGCCATGTAACCATCCCTCCAAGGCCTTCACTGAACAGTCTTCAAAGTCTGTCCAGTCTTGAGAGGACTCTTTTCTGGTGTCTCTGAACTTCATCCTGTATTGTTCAGTGGTTAAGCCAAATCCATCCAAGAGTGCATCTTTCAAAACTTTGTAATTATTAGCATCAATTTCTCTGGCAGTAAGGAGCCTATCCCTACCCTTACCAGTGAAAGATAGCCACAAGATAGCAGCCCGCTGCCTTTGAGGGACCAACTGTACCATACAGGCCCTCTCAAGTGCAGCAAACCATTTGTTAATGTCATCCCCCTCCTTGTAAGGGGGGACTATCTTACGCAGGTTTCTGGAATCTTGTTCTCTCACAGGATTGCTATCAAAAACACTGCTGCTGCCACCATAGGGAACTAACCCCAACCTCTGCCTTTCCCTCTCTACATCCAGATATTCCCTGTCTAAGGCCAACTGCTGCTGTTTTAGCTTTGGCCTGGCCTCTTTCAACCTCAGCTTTCTGAGTTCCCTTTCCATAATGTTATCCTCAGGTTGGGAGGCTTGGGAATTCTGAGACACAGAAGAAATGTGGGAATTGGCAAAGTGAGAACTGTCCCTAACTGGCTGGACTCTAGTAACCTGGCCCTTAGGAGTGAAAGGTGCCCTACTAGTGTGTGACCCCCTCCCACTACCAGTGTCACTAGATGGCCAGTTAGCTGGCAGGTCTTTGGAAGAACCCTCCCCAGCATCCATAGGGGATTCCTCTGAGTCTTGCTGGGTACCCCCCTCCTCTACCTCCTGATACTGGGATAGGCCAGACTGGTTCTGGTCACTTTCTAGGAGAAGGCTAAGGAGAAGATCTTTGGTAGGATTCTTACCAATGCTTAAACCTCTTTCAGTGCAGAGACTCCTCAAAGTTTAAACTACCATATGTTGCCTGGACAACTGTGGGAGTATGTTCTACTGCAGACATTATTGTTAGAAAGGGTTTAGGACAGAGAGAAAAAAGTTTTGAAACTTTTAGAGAAAAGAGAAAAACTTTTTTAAAACTTTTCAAAACTTTTCTAAAACTTTTTAGAAAGTTTAGAGAAGGAAAGTTCAACTGTTTAGGTTAACTGTGTATATTCTGAAGTATTTGGTATATGTTTTTCTTATGAAAAGCACCAATGACAAAATGGTAAAGCAGTTACAAGTACTTATCCCACCCCTGCACCATCAATGTAGGAGGCTGGCCTGGCTTATAGTGGGTACCTGATGGTACTTACACCTTGTGCCAGGTCCAGTTATCCCTTATTAGTAGATTAGTAGTGTTCTAGCAGCTTAGGCTGATAGAGGTAGCTATAGCAGAGCATCTTAGGCTGAACTAGGAGACATGCAAAGCTTCTACTATACCACTTATATCATATAGCACTATATCATAAGAAACACAATACTCAGAGTTACTAAAAATAAAGGTACTTTATTTTAGTGACAATGTGTCAGAAATATCTCAGAGGATTTAATCCCTTAGGAGGTAAGTAAAATACACAAAATATACACACAAACCAAAATCAGGTAAGCAAATAGTTAGAAACGTAGTGCAAACACTGTATAATACAATAGGATGCAATAGGCCTGGGGGCAACACAAACCATATACTCCAAAAGTGGAATGCGAACCACGAATGGACCCCAGGTCTAGTGTAGTGGGTAGAGATCGCTGGGAGTGTAAGAAAACACTAAGGGTGTCCAAGATACCCCTCCCCAAGACCCAAAAAAGTAGGAGTAACGTTACCCTACTACCCCAGAAACACACTAAAGTCATGATAGAGGATTCTGCATGGACAACAACTGACTGCAAAGCACTGAAGACAGATTCCTGGACCTGAGGACCTGTAAAGGAAGGGAACCAAGTCCAAGAGTCACGCAAGTGTCCGGGGGGGGGCAGGAGCCCACTAAACCCGGATGAAGGTGCAAAAGGGCTGCCTCCGGGTGGAAGAAGCTGAAGATTCTGTAACAACATAGGGTGCCAGGAACTTCTCCTTTGCACAGAAGATGTCCCACGGCGTGCTGGAGGATGCTGAGTTGTTTCCACGCAGAAAGACTGCAAACAAGCCTTGCTAGCTGCAAGAGTCGTTGTTGAAGAAAATGGGTGCTGCCCGGGCCTAGGATGGACCAGAAGGTCTCCCCTTTGGAGGAGGAAACAGAGGGGACGCTCCGCAGCACAGAGAGCCCATGCAGAAGCAGGCAGCACCCGCAGAAGCACTTGAACAGGCATTCAAGATATCTGAGCACGGCAGTCGTCTCAACACTACAAAAGAGGGTCCCACGAAGCCGGTGGTCAACTCAGTGAGTTGAGCAATGCAGGACGGAGTGCTGGGGACCTGGACTATGCTGTGCATGAAGGATTCCTTGCACAAGTGCACAGAAGCCCTAGCAGCTGCAGTTCACGCAGTACACAGGACTACTGTCTGGCGTGGGAAGGCAAGGACTTACCTCCACCAAATTTGGACAGAAGGACCACTGGACTGTTGGGGTCACTTGGATCCAGCTCCTGTGTTCCAGGGACCACGGTCGTCAAGATGAGAGGGGCCCCAGAGGACCGGTGATGCAGAAGTTTGGTGCCTGCTTTAGCAGGAGGAAGATTCTGTCGACCCATGGGAAATTTCTTCTTGGCTTCCAGTGCAGGGTGAAGGCAGACAGCCTTCAGAGCATGCACCACCATGAAACAGTCAAGAAAGCCGGCAGGATTAGACACTACAATGTTGCTGGTAGTCGTCTTGCTACTTTGTTGCGGTTTTGCAGGGGTTAATTAAAAGTGGAAGTGGGACTGATCATGACCAGGAATAGAATGGATTGCATATTCACAGTGCTTTCTGTCACAGGCTGTGACTTCGTAGCACTAAAAATATACAAGTCTCTTTTCTCCACTGCACCAACCAAGACTTAATTCTGTGGCTCTTTGGCTACTCACAGACCTCTGCAGTGCATGAACTAATAGAGGTTTCATAATGTACTATACTACATTTTCCAATGAATAACAACTTTTTTAATGTATTTTTAATTTACACTTCATGTCATTTTATATGTAGCTACCTGATGGTGAAAGACCCAAAAATTTACAGAATATTTCATTTTTTAGCCACACCTTAGACCCAGCCCCCATGCTCATTGACCCTGTCCCCATTTGAGGCAGCATCACAGTTCCTATAGTGATTTTTTAAAGCACTTCAACCACTGGAAGTGAGTGCAGGGGAATTTCACAGAGGATGATGAAGTGTTGTGGAAAAATGAGACGTGCAAGAACACGCAGAGCAGCATGCACCAGAAAGGTGAGTATGACCAGGGAGATTGGCGGATGAGAGTGAGTCACAGTAGAGCGCACCAGGAAGTATCAATTGGAGGCTGACATTATGGTAGGAGAACAAGAGGAGAGACAGATTTGGGGGAAAGGGCATTAGGAAACGTTATAAGGAGAGAAGGAGGGAACGTTTGGTCAGAAGAAGGGGGAGAAAGAATGGGGTGATAGTACAGAGGGGGAGCATGCTGTGGAATAACGTGCAGGGGAAGAGATTGCGGAGGAATGAAAGTGCCGGGAAAACGTCACCATGGAAAGCCACAGAGAGAGAGAGGGATACTGCAGAGAGCAATGGGAGAGTGAGTGATCAGTATAGGGAAAGGTGTGGAAGACATTGTGACGCAAAGGGTTAATTAGCTTGAGCAGTGTAGATGAGCGTGATGCCTGCTGAAACCCCCCCGAACAACATGGGAAAGTTCATGATATTATTTTCAAGCTTGTTTGTGTGGAAGACTCCGTCTCAACCTTGAGAATGAGAGTACAGGGAGTTCAGGGGTGGAATGCAGAATGGTTTTAACCCTTTAGGGTCCCCAACCCCTTCAGGTGGTCCTAAGTCACATTCTGAAGGGGGTGTGCATCATTTTGCATTACACTACTGGAGAGGGAGGAGACCGAAAGTGTCAGCAGGAAGGAGCATCACTACGTAAAGACACAGAAACAGGAGGGAGAAGTATGAAAAAGAGAGGAAATGACTATAGGCAGTGGTCGAAGTGGGTGGGATCGGAGAGGCACGATGTGCCATTACTTTTATGATTTATGAAACACCGCTCCCCTACTTTTTGTAAAAAGACAAGCGTCGCAGGATGGTTTAACAGTTTAAATGCTTTAGCTGGAGTGTCATTCAGTGAGTCTGCTGTGCGGTGAAAACAAAGACGAGTCTTCCTGCCAGGGTGCCTGCTTGCCTGAAAGAAATGCAAATGTGAACTATGAGTTAATCTGCAAATGTAAAGGATGCTTTGGAGCTGGTACTGACTTTAACTGACTTAATCGCTGGAAGCTTTATAATGACAAAAATGTATTATTTTTGAGTGGTAGTGCAAAAAGTTAACAACTGGACTATGAAGTGCGTGCTTTTAATTGTAAATGTATTTGTATCACGCTTACCACAGCAGGAGGTGTTGAAGGGACAGCAATATATAAAAATTGCTCTACATGCACTGTGGGTATTACTAAAATCTATTTTGGAAGAACCGTTTTATCTTATACAGTTTGTAGCAGTCTATCTTATACTGTGTATAATGCAAGCTTAAATAATGAACTACTTATTTACAGTGCTTTCTGTCACAGGCTGTGACCTCGTAGCACTAAAAATACATGTCTCTTTTCCACACTGGAGCAATCAAGACTTCATTCTGTGGCTCTCTGGTTAAACACAGATCTCTGCAGTGCATTAACTAACAGAGGTTTCATAATGTACTATAATGCATTTCCCAATGAGTAACAACTTTTTGCATTTACTTTTTCACTTACGCTGCATGTTATTTTATATGTAGCTACCTGACGACGAAAGACCAAAAAAACTTACAGAATATTTTATTACTTTCAGCCACACCTTTGACCCGCCCCGTGCTCACTGACTCCGTCCCCACTGCATGCAGCATTACAGTTCCCATACTTTTTTAATGCACTTCGATCACTGACTATAGGGTAAGTGTGCAGGGAGGAATCACAGAACGTCACAGGGCGTCTGAACAGTAAGAGGGAGACAACACTAAGAAAGGTCAAAGGGAGACAGGAAGTGCACACTGAGAACAATGGAAGAGAGTGCAGGATCAGGAAGAGAAAGCAGCATGTTATGCTTCCAGAAATTGTCAAGGCCGACTTCATGCATACAGTGTGCATACATGCCAACATTTTCAAAATTTTAGAAGAGGAAAGTGAGAGATGCTTTAAAAAAATAATCGAGAGAATGTATTTCTCCCATAGGCCTAGACTGAAGCAGAGACAACTTCAGGCATGCGACAGCCAGGGGAGTAGCTTCAATGAGTGTTTGAGGGGGTTACAGCACCCATAAAAATGTATTCTGTACTGAATAGTTAGGTACAAGTGCTTTCAGTTGGGTAATGTGAAGTGTCTGTCGCATTGCACATGTGAGTTTTACATACCCTCACTGACAAAAACACACACACTCCCTCTCCTCTATGTTTTGAAGACCTAAAAAAATGTTGATTAGTTTGAAAAATATTGGGGCATATTTAAGAGCCCTTAACGCCTCCTGAGTGTCATTTTTTTACACTAAGGCAGTGTTAAAGTGGCTTTTCTGCCGCACCATATTTACAAAGTGGTGTAATGCCTGCATTGAGCCACTTTGTAACTCCTTGCGCCACATTATTTCTGCACCAGGCTTAATGTATGCAAGCGGGGCATTCTGGCCCTAGAAGCCCTGCCAAAATGGGGCAGTAAAATGTAAATGATTTCAGTGCGCCATTTTTGGTGTCATTTTTTTATGCCTGTTCAGAGCAGACTTTAAATTTAAAATGACACTCCGATAGTAGCCTATAGGCCTCCTTGCACTTTGCTGCACTAATGTCAACATTTTTGACGCTAGTGTAGCAAAGCACCCCAATAGCTTCAAACATTTGACACTATTGTGCTAACGACCGCTATGGTAATATTATAAATACGGCGCAACCATGGTGTTGTTAAGTGCCGGTAGAGGGCACAAGAAAATTGGCGCATCAGAGTTGATGCACCATTTTTAGGTCGAGCATTCAAGGCCTCTTGTATATATACTTTAGTATATACTTCTATACTTCTTTGTGGGGTCTCTGCTTTTTCACTGGTTTGTTTCAGTGTCCTTAAAAAATCCTTGCTTGCTAGTGGTCAATCCTTGCTCTTTGTCCCACCTTTTCCACAGTTGTACACTCCCCTGGAGCATGGCCCTAGTACTTGTACCCTTCCACTTGTGCCAATGTAGCATGTGCTTGGGGACTACTTTTTCTGAGGCTAATAGTATTTGACCAGAGCGCTGGATGTTTCCAGTGGCTCCAGTCTGTTTTTGTTAACAGGGCCATGAATCATGTTCTTCTCAGGTTACATGTGCTGTGCATTTAAAAACCGAAGGCAAAAGTTAGAGGCTGTTTTATGAGGGCGCCTATTTCTGTCCCCTGCCTCCCTCGTGCAAAGACAATTGATTTTCTTACGCACTGCCGATGCGTAGAGAAAATCGCTACTGGTACAATATTCAAAATGGCCGCCGCACGTCATGCGCGATAACGTAATTTACGTCATGACGAGGCCGTCTGTTTTCTTCACTGTTGCTTGTTTTTAAGTATGGCGGCCGCGCTCACTACCACCTCGCGCCCTCATTCTATTTGTTATTGTTCTGTGTTTACAGCACGGCATGCCACGCTTTATCTTTAACCATGGTGGCCACGCACACCACCTGTGACCTGCCTGCCGCTGAGTGGTTCCTCAGCTGAGCCTGAACTTCAGTCATTTACAGTGCACAGCCATTATGTCACGATAAGTCTAGAGTTCTGGACTGCCCACTGCCTCCGCACTGCTCTGCAAGGGGAAGTCTGTTGTCCTGGCTGGCCAGGGCGCATTCATGATGCTTAGTAGAAGGGACACAAACCCGTAAGTATCCCTGTCAGTTGGTATCCTAAATTCTTTAGACTCCCTCCTGAGGCGAGGCTTGCCCGACACCATGCTCTGGTAGGAAACATAATTTAATTTACTTGTGTTGTGCACACTGCAGCCTCAACCTCTCACTCTTCTGAGGCTTGCCTGGTGCTGCAGTCACACTTTGAGTGTGCAAGTCTGTCAGCTGCAGAGGTGCACATACAGGCACCGCGACCTCCTTACACACACTACAGTTTCTCTACATAAGAGGTTCAAGTTTAAATATATGGGGCATTTTCATTTCAGTGCATGCCTTTCGTAGGTTTACTTGCATTCCATTCTGGTTTCAATGCATGGCATTCGCGTGTTTCTTTCATTCTATCATTCGCGCTGCACTGTATGTCAACCACGTGTTTAGTGCATGACATTAACACAAGGCAAGTGGATGTCGTGTTCACATTTCAGTGCTGCAAATCTTGAAAGTCAAATTTGCCTGCATGTCTGAAGTATTTAAATTACTGCACTAGAGTTTTAGTTGCATGCCCTGTTCACCTTACAGTTCATTTCACCTAACTGTTTCTGGTTTCATAGCGTTCCCACAACGTCAGAATATGAGCATATTATACACATTACCATAACGCTGTAGTGGCATTAGCATAGCATCAGCCTGGAATAAGAGCATCCGTCTGTTAACTCAATGGACTCACGATTTCCCCTTGAGATGTCTGTGAATGATTATCATAATTTATTAGCAGGCTGAGGCAGCTGATATCTGGGGCCTTTCACATCCTGTTTCGGGTCCCACCTGGACTGACTGTAAGTCATGATGCTATATTAATTTGGGTCAGAGCAGGCTGTCTAAAGGACATTGTCAGACTTGTTAGCTTTGCCAATGCTTGTTAATTGTTTCAGGTAGGAACTACAATGATCCATTCTATTCCTCAAATACTTTTCAATTAAAATATCTTTTATTATTATTGAGATATGTAGGACAATTTATGTCCAATTTGCTTAGAATTTTTAACCCTGTCCAGTTTGCAATACCACCTAAATAGCACTTTACTTCTCTACCTGGGCAGATAGGCATGTCCCTGGTCACATTTTCACTTGTATTTATTGTTTTTGGTTTCTTTTCTTTTATTTGAAAACATATACACACCATATGTAGACAGCAACATTTTTATTTTTAGTTACTTATACATTTTTAATGCCACCTGCACATATTTGCCAAAAAAACCTCAAAAGCGCATGGTTACCAAGGCGAGACCTATTGGCTTTGCCAATGCTTGTTTTAAAATATGGGCCATTGTGTTTTAAGTACCCCTAACAATTCCCTTTCCTCTTTCTTACCACTGCCCCTTAAACCCTCTTAATGTCCTCCTTCTCATAATGTGTTGTACCAGTATCTCCCTGGGAATTGTTGGGAAAACGTAACACCCACTCATACTGAACAAGCTACGCCCCTGAAGACGACCAAAAATAAAGCAATTTTTTTGGTTTAGGGCCAAAATTGAGTCTCCCGCCTGACTAGGGTCTATTGGAATTAATGAGTGTGACGTGTATGTGTTGTTTTGGTCCTTTTATTCGGAAAGTCTTACGCAGTGGTTACGACTTCAGATCCGCCGAATTAGCGGGAAAATGAGGCACAGGGCCAACTGCCACTAGTTACGAAGAAGATTAGAATGAGAAACAGCAGCGGTCCGGGCATTTAAAAAGCAGCCTCGGGCAGTCGGCCACTGAGGGAGTGTCCGGTGTCTGCTGTGGCTAGGTCGACAAGATCAGGCCATGTGTGAGTAAGAGGGCGTCCCGCCTCCCTTTTGCACAAAGGGTCATCCTGGAGTGTGGGCTGTCTTTCAGGTTTACTTCCTTTCCTGCCCATGGCATACAGTGCTAATGGGGCTGGAAGAAATACGTGTTCTATTTTAATGCTCTCCCGCAGTCAGTCGCGTCGTGACCGGGCTGTTCGTCAGACGACGTGTTCCTGAGTCTGGGAGCCGGTGTACATTCTCCGGATTCCGAACCCGGCAGGACAGAGTATCTTCGGGAACGGCTACGCCCAGGCCGCTGTCAAGGTCTTGGTATCGTCACCTTTTTCTTAGTCACCCGAGTCCTCATCTCTTCTTGCCCCCTGTCTTCGGGGTGGGGGTTTGCAGGAGATAAATGAGCTTACTTGAATCCTTGCCCGTGCAGGACCGGACAGTCCTTTTACTCTGCGTCTGGGGAGCCATGTGCGATTATAATCAAACATATAGGTGCAGGTACTCACACTTTAGAATATTTGGTTGCTCCTGAGAAGTGCTGGTACTCTCCCATTAAATGTTTTGCAGCAGTTCTGAGACGGTAGGTACTCTCCCTTTCGAACTTTAGAAGTGCAGGTACTCGGTACTGGACAGTGCCTGCCCATTTAAAGCACGGTGTACAGTGTAACTTCTTAGTCCCCCTGGAACCATGTTATTGTCAAGATAGTTTTGGAGGGAGGTCCCCTCTCACAATCTCGACATTTAAGTTTGCAAAAGCTTCTCTAGTCTCCCATGTTGGTTGTTCACATTAGCATCCTTGACTGTCACATTGTTCATACTGTTCCTGTTCCCATTCTTACAAACTAATAGATGCGCTTCCATACTTCTGCAATCTTAAAAATGGTACAGTTTCACTGTCTACCTCCTTGGTACAATGGCTTGGTTCCTCCTTACTCCAATGGTAACAAAAATCTGCCAATTAATCAGGTATAATTTCCTATGGACTCCAATATCTATGGCCAACGACAGTACTATGGAACCTGGTATCACCATCCAATATGATATCTCATGAATTTCCCCAGAGACATGAGTGATCTGCTCACAGTTCCGCTCTCAAGAACCAGCTCTGCAGCCTGTGCCCTGGGAAACCTCAGGGAAAGTGCCACAGAAGATGGAGAAAGGAAAGAGTAAGAAAACCTCAACTCTGCATCTGTTTCTCCCAAAGGTATATGCTATACAAACTGTTCCGCATCCGGTCGTTAGGCCCTGTGTACAATCCACATCTACAAGAGCCAGCAGTAGCATTGTGGAAAAGAGATAATCAAATGGGTAAAGCATTTTATGTTGTACTACACACTGGAATTAACTTGAGAACACTAGTCATATGTGAAGACAAAGCACCCCTGACAGAGCCCAGCACCTATCCTTCATGCACGATAAGCACAGTCTTAAGGTCGACAGATTCAGTTATGCACACAATTCAGATTCAGTTCTTCACGTCGTATGACTGAGTACTCACTTATGTCTAGCTCGCTTTTCACATTCCCGGTAAAAAATATGTGCAGTGTATATATAATTTTACAAAACTACAATAGCAGTTACAATGAGTGTGTTTTAGAGAGCAGAGAACTGGTACCTGATTGTCTCAGCTTCCACATTCTTATCATGTTTCACTCCTACGCTCTGAGGACTCCAATCCATGTGCCACAACTAGACGGCTTGCCCGACAATACTGAAAAGTACAAACATTTCTAGCTATTGCAACAAGAATGTTAGATTCTATGAAGGCCACGGAGGTGAGGATTATGCTTCGCTTTCTTCACTGTTTATTTCACAGCAGCCAATCAAATAAAGATTTTAATAAAGACCACATTTCCCATAAACATTGTATACACGTGGTAAGTTATAGAGCTCCTGCCCTATAAAGTCTCTTTATGATCCCTCCCATCTTCCTATTTCTTTGCTCACACCTAATATCAGTTTCATAACAAGAACAGTCCAAGCCCTGCTACGACAGGACCCAACCCAAGAAGAACATCCACAGCTCCAATGGGAGCCTAACCTGACATCAATGAGCATAGCAGTAGATCCCCACTTGTGATCAGCTGACCTCGCTCTTGGTACCAGAGCCATCCACCTTAGGAAGCAGATGGCCATCTCAAGTAGATGGAGCGTTAGATCCTATTGAATACAAGCCATTTGTAAGCTCATCTTAAATAACATTATTATGGGAGGTTAATTATTAACACTATTATATAACATTATTGCAGACGGGTAATTTCAGATATAGTCCCTCATTATGAACATGGCGGTCCATTCCGCTCCGCCGGCGGTAGAAACTGCCAACAGAGGAGCGGTCCGGACCGCCAAATAATGAACCAAACTAAACACACGCATCCCGCGAACCACCCACCGCCAGAAGAGGAGTCCCGCCGATGACGGCAGAGTCCGCCCACAGGCCGTCGGAAAGGCCCAACCTGCCCATCAAATAATGAGCCACCATTCCGCCGCCAGTTCCGGGGCGGGAACCACCGCCACACAAAGCCAGGCAGAAATGAACCAAATATAAGGAACCACGCACCGGAGTCCCACAGAACGCGCTGCGGCGGCCATAGGTAGAGAGCTGCAGATCATGCCAGCCCTGCTCCTTGCCATATACCTACACGACCCAGACCGCCGCCGAAGATGACAACGGTAAGTACCGCAACCTACGACACAAGGGAGGAAAGGGCACAGTTACATACCTACCCACTCCACCCATCCGGCAATGCCCCCTCAACCCTTCCCAGCAACACAAGTCATACACCACACAGCAAGAGGTACTTACCCGACACAAGGCTAATGCAACTTGACCATAGTATATATAAAAGCCCCACACCCATGAAAAAGTAAAACAAATCACCAGGGTGTAACGGCGTGCAGCCCAAACACAGGCCACACAGAAACTTTAATAAGAAGCTCACTGAGCCAGACAGTGCAAACAGGGCCAATGACCAGTCCGTAATAACACAATTGTCATGGGCCACAGCGGGCCCCACCTAACTCCCACAAGTGCTGGGTACTCCACATTATGGGGCACCATATGGGGATCCAGGCACCTCACGGAAGGTGGGCAGGGGAGGGGATTTTCGACGGGGGTGGGCCTTTGACTTTCTTGTGGAGGGTGGAGGGGGGTGGGCTTCTCCTTTGAAGGGGGCGGGGGCTGTTTAGCTCGGGTGGAGCAGGATGGCCTAGGCTCTGTCTGGGCCTTCTTCTCTGGGGAAGGGGCACAGGAATGTGAAGGGCGGACCGGGGTGGGATGTGATGTGGAAGGAGCGAAAAGGGCAAGGAGGTGGGCACGTTTGGGGAAAATACGGGATGGGCCAGTGGGTTGGAAGAGGTCAGCATGGGAGAGGAAACGTTTTTTGGGAGCAATTGGGGTGGGCATGGATGAGGGCGTGGGAGTGGAGGCAGAGGTAGTGGATGTATGGGGTGTAGGGGTGCGTGTAGTGGGTGCAGGTGACTGCTTAGTATGCTGTGGTGTGGTGGAAGTCTGATGGGTGGGTGTCTTGGTGCTTTTGTGTGTCTTGGGAGCGGGGGGTGGACACAGTGGGACAGCTAGTGTGGATGTATGTTGTGTGTGTGTCTGCAAGTCTGGTGAGTGTGCTGTATGTGTCAACTACAGTAGAGGTGATGAGTGCAGGTGTGGTGTATGGGGTGCATGTATGGGTGTCTGCTATTGTAGTGAGTGCAGGAAGAGGAGCAGTAACAGTGAGTGAAAGTGCAGTGCATGAGGGTGTGGATGTAGAGGGGACAGACAGGGAGGCAAAGAGGTGGGCACACTGGGGGAAGTGGACGTTGTTGTGTGTGCAGGTTTCTGTTGGCTGTGTGAATGCTTGTGGTGGGTTTTGTGGTGCTTGTGTTTAGAAGTGTGCTTCTTGTGTGTTGATGTGCCTGTCAGTGTGTCTGAATGTGTGCTTTGGACGGGTGAAAGGAGTGGCTTGCTGGAAGGGGTAGAGGAGGTTGGAGGGGGGACGGAATGGCCAGGGAAACTGGCTGCTGTCCGAGAGGAGGCCAGAGCCTGAAAAGATCTCTGTAGGGCAGACACAGCACTGTGAATGCCATCCAGATAGGTATTTGTTTGCTGCACCTCTGATGCTAGCCCCTGGATGGCATTAACAATGGTTGTCTGCCCTACAGAGATGGTTCTCAGGAGGTCAGTAGCCTCCTCTGTGAGGGCAGCAGTGCTGACTGGGGCAGGGGAGGAGGTGCCTGGGGCGAAGGAGACACCCACCTTTTTTGGGTGGGCGGGCACGGGAAACTCGGTGGGGAGCAGAGGGGAGGGCGGTGATGGGAATGGGGGTGGCAGAAGATCTCACGGTAGTGGTGTGGGCACTAGGGTCTGCCACCGCCGGGGGACCCCAATCGGAGGAGGTCTCAGAGTCACTACCTCCTGTGGTTGTAGCCTCCCCATGAAGTCCCCTTGCCCTCCTACCCACTGGTCCCCTGGGCGTCCATTGTCTCTGCCTTCGGAGGATCTGTGGGCTGCTGCCTCCCCACATCCCGGTGCCTCAGCTCCTTTGCCTGATGTTGATGCTGTACCAAACCAACACAAGAGAACAGGGATGGGGAGACAAAACAGGAGAGACACTTGTAAATAGCTGAATGCAGGTACAGAATGGCCAGACACCCAACCACCCAGCAAACACACTAAACAGGCAGCACCGTACACTATGCCCATGGCCATGCCCCTGACTACTGACCAGAATACTGCTCTACACCCATCCCCTGAAATACTTTAGGAGCTGAAGTAGGTGAAACCTGACAGGGACAGCCCTACACCCTTTGGGGAACATACAGTAGATGGACACCAGTAAAATTCCCTGCCTTTAAGCAGCATGAGCCCTATTGCACACCCAGGCATCCTTCCAGACTGAAGTAGGGTCAATGAGTGCTCACCCCCTTCTGACTGCTGTGCAGCCTTCAAGCGCCCATCCAGGTCTGGGTACGCCACTGCCAGGATCCGTCGCATGAGGGTGGTCAGTGCCCGACGGGCACCCTGTCCACATTGGGAGGACTTCCCCAGCTGGGCTTCACTGATCTTTCGCGCCCAGCGCCGCAGGTCCTCCCACCTCTTTCGACAGTGGGTGCTCCACCGGTTGTAGAACCCCAGGGTCCGCACCTCCTTGGCGATGGCATGCCAATGTGCCCTCTTCTGGTAGGCGCTGACCTAGAAGGGCAACACAGAAATGGAACACAGAGGTCAGGCACTTGCACGATAGGAACAGCTGGCTAATTGTCCACTATGGGACGGACAGTACTCTCAGATATAAAGGACAGTCGCACGCAGCATGCCATGCACCATGGCCCATGCAGGCTCAGAGGTGCACACATATGTCCAATCAACACCATCCATTACACACACAGTGCCCTCCAAACCGAGACTCAACTGTACCTCTGGCCATCCGTACAGTTTCGCGTACAGGGGCAGGACCCCGTCCACTAGCTTCTCCAGTTCTTCCTGAGTGAAGGCCGGGACCCTTTCCCCTGCACCACGTGGCACATCCATAGCCAGAGGCAGGCTACAGCAGTACACAGAGTGGAGTACCTGTCTGCACGAGATCAGGGAGTCAAGTGATTAAACGATGACGAACTCGCATGTACGTTCCGCAGCAGTATGCACCGTCACTGCCGGCGGTGATCATGATACGCCAGGATTCCCCATTGGCATCCATGTTAGCCAATGAGGGTGCGAACAGCGGTCAACACCGCCTTACTCTGTAACGTCAACCGCTAGCGGTATGAGGTCACTTCCACAACAAAGGGGCAGATCTAGAGTGGGCAGACATTTTGCCATCACCTACACATCTAGAATTTCCTACTACTTACAATGCAGGCCCTACTAGCCACACAAAGCACCTAGACCTCTGTCCATTCTGTGTAGTAGCACACATGAATTACTCTGTTCCCAGCTTGTGATGTACATGCATATCTGTCGGGTAGCAGTTATTGTTGAGACACTACAGTGAACAATGCAGTGCACAAATGATGAGAAGTGTGCCTATGAATGTGTCTTCATGACTCCTTTTTGTAACCCCTCGTAGGTACCAACCCTTGTGACGAGGAAGGGCACCATCGGTGTACATACCACTTGTGGATATGGGGACAATGGTGGAGCGTCAGATCATAATCATTTACAGACCCACACGTGCAACTATTAACTCTGGGAAATCGTAATCAGCATGCCATTCCAACTGAGGTGCAGGTGCTCTCCGTACTCTATTTCCTGGCCACAGGCTCATTTCAAGTGACAGTGGGCATGCGTGCTGGTTTTTCACAGCCAATGTTCAGCATGGTACTGTCAAGATTTCTGAATGCATTTGTACAACATCTGCAATCCTATGTGCGGTTTCCCCAAAGTACTGACCTCCCTGCCATCAAGTCTGACTTCTATGCCATTGTCAACATTCCTCATGTCATAGGTGCCATCGATGGCACACACATAGCTATCATCCCCACAAGAGTGAATGAACAGGTGTACAGAAACAGGAAGAACTTTCACTCCATGAACATCCAATTGGTATGTAGTGCAGAACAGTACATTTCCCATGTGAATGCCATGTTTCCAGGTTCAGTCCATGATTCATTTGTGTTGAGGAACAGTAGTGTGCCACAGAAAATGGAACAACTACAGGAGGACAGAGGGTGGATCATAGGTAAGTTTGCCTGTCACTAACTGACAGATTTCAGAAAAACAGCCTGTCTGACTAAGGGACATAACAATGACAAGTCTGTATGGCACCATTTTGTAGGTGATTCTGGCTGTCCAAATTTGCGTTGGCTCCTGACACCAGTGAGGAATCCCAGGAAGGATGCAGAGAGGAATTACAATGAGGCCCATGGACGTACTAGGAGGGTAATAGAGTGAACTATAGGTCTCCTGAAGGCTAGATTCCGGTTTCTACATATCTCTGAGGGTTCCCTGGCCTATGGGCCTGATAAGGTGTATAGAATAGTGGCGGCCTGCTGCATGCTTCACAACATGGCAGTGAGACATTCTATCCCCCTCCTGGAGTTGAAGGGTGCTATAGGTCCTGATCAGCTACCTCAGAAAGGTGAGGAGAGTGCTGCACATTGAAATATGTGATGATGAGGAAGGGGAAGATGTCAATTCCAGGAACCAATTGATACAACTCTACTTCCAATAAATGTGTGGGAGTTCAGCCTGTCATTGGGGTTAGTGACTAATACTCTCAGTGTGCTCTGTCATTTGGGGGGGTTGGTCATGATAGGCGATACATGGACCACCTCTGCATGGTACTGACTGAAATCATATGCATTCCCTCCTTGCCACCTTTTGGGCACACAGGACTACCATCATGTACAAATTGACAATAAAGTTGTTCTCTGCCACTTGCATCCATACTCCACTTTGTTCACAATTTAAGACAGGGGACAGTGTTACAGGTGTGAAATGTGTTTTATTGGTAGAAGTGAGTGAATTGTACTATATACAGTGATGGGAGTCGTAAGGGTTGAGGGTCCTCAAAACCAAGTTGGTGACAGCCTTGTTGGATGGTATTGATGGGTCCATTTTGTCGAACTGTACTTCAAATTGCCCTCAGCTAAGTGTTGTTCGTGAATTGGTGAGATGGTTGCTTTGCATTAGTAGCAGAGTCAATTGTTGGAGGGGGCCTTGTTCTTAGCTGGGTTTTCAGTGCCATATCTTGGCCTAAAAGTACGTTTGGGCGCATGCTGTGGAGCTTCTTGGAGTGGCATGGTTGGCCCTTGGGTTTCCTGGGAGGGTATTTCCTGGGATGTTTCTGCTGCTTGGGCCATCTGAGGCTGGTTGTCCAGGGCTGTTTTGGGGGCCTCTTGTCCGGTGTGGGTGTCAGACTGGTTTTTGACCAACTGCAGCAGTGCTCCAGCCATGGTGGCCATTGTGGCATTGTGCTCTTGCCACTGCTCCATGACCTGTTGGTGTTGTTCCTGCTGCATCCTCTGACTTTGCTCCAGGGTGGACACAATCTGTGCCAACCTGTCTTTGGTATGTTGGTAGGCCCCCAATACCTCTGAAATGTTGTCCTGGGCTGCTGCATCCATCCTGTGGCCTCGTCCCTGGCCCACTGGGACCCTTGAACTTGCCCTAGCCCCCTGTGCCTGTGTCCCCTGCACAGGTCTGGACGTGCCACTTGTACTGGGGCCCTCGCCTTCCTGCATGTTGGGAGTGGGAGACTGTAGCCTTTGTAGCTTTGTTCCACCAGTCTATTCCCTCTGTACACTAGTGTGGGTACGCCTGCCCTGGGCTGCTGGTCTTGACTGGGTGTTAGGGGTGACAGTGGTTTCCTGGGTAGGGCTGCTGCATGGTGAGAATCCAGGACTGTGTGAGGGGCCTGCCTGCTCATCAGTGTCCAGGGATCCTTCGCAAAGGTCTTGTGAGGTGCCTCTGTCTCCCTGGAGGGCAGTGGCACTCCTTGTCCCGTTGGTTAGGGTTGCATGGGTGGTGGTGCCTGTTGGGGGACATAGACATGTCTGTTACATATGCATGTAGGCTTGAGGTGTACAGGACTATGCTATTTTGTGCTGATGTTACTTTCTGTGGCCTTCCAGGGTGCCTTTGTGGGGTTGCATTGTGGTGGGGGTATTGTTCCATTGTGGGTACGTGCAGGGGTGGGTGGCTGTGCACAGCGGGAGTGATGTGGGCCTGTTAGTGGATTGTAGGTCATGCAGGGGGGTGGATGTGGTGGGTAATGGCTGGGTGGGGTGTAGGTCCAGGTGGGTGTGGGTGGGGTGGTGCATGCATTGCAGCTGTGGGGTATATTGGGTAATTGTAGATGACTTACCCAAGTCCATTCCTCCAGTGAGTCCCTCTGGGTGCAGGATGGCGAGTACCTTTTCCTCCCAGTCGGTGTAGTCGGGTGGTGTTGGTGGCAGTCCTCCCCCAGTCTTCTGCACTACGATGTGGTGCCTAGATGCCATGGCCCTGACCTTCCCCCGCAGGTCATTCCATCTCTTGCAGATGTCGTCCCTGGTGTATGGGTGGTGTCCCACTGCATTCACCCTGTTCACAATGGTCTGCCACAGCTCCATTTTCTGGGTGATGGGTGTGTGCTGCACCTCGGCCCCGGATATTTGTGGCTCCACCTTCAGGATATCATCCACCATGGTCCTTAATTCCCTTTTGGTGAAGCTTGGATGTTTGGAGGGGGACATGGTGAGTGTGGTGGATGGCGTCGGGACTGGAGGCGAGATAAGGGTGTTCTTCTGTGGGTCGATGTGCGTCTCCTGTATGCTGGGAACGTCTTCTGGTCCTTGCTTCATTGCAAGGGATTGTGGGGTGTGTCTGGGGGTGTTTTATGGGGTTCTGGATGTGTGTCAGGTGTGTGGGCGATACGCCTGTCCAATGTGTGCACTTGTTGCTGTTGAGTCCACTTGCCGCCTGTGGCGGTCACAGCCGCCAATGGTCGTCCGGCCTCCACTGTCAGCCGAGGTGATTTGTGCATCATTATTTGGAGGGTGGGATGTGGGTGTGCTTGGCGGTGGCAGGGTGTGCCGGGATTCCCACCGACAGAGTCATGGCGGGAATGGTGGTCTGGGAATTTTTGGCAGGGTTGGGTTTTTTGTCCATTATATGGCGAGTTTGCATTCACCGCCAACGGCGGGATTCTGTTCACCACCGACACGGCGGTCAGCGGTCTTTCCCGCCATGTTCATAATGACCGCCATAATACTTGAAAACAGCTGCACATTGAAATTACAAGAAGAATATATTAATAATGAATCTTCATCTGGGTGGAATAATCCTCACTCCGTGTCCTTAATAGGTCTCGAAATTCTTGACGCAATAGCTAGAAAAATTTGTATTCTGTATCAGGACCGGAGGTTTCAGATTATGCTAGTTTAAAGCTGATTAACCACACCTGATGCCACATCAATAATAGTTTTACAATGAAACACTTCAAAAGTCGAATCAGAAGACCAATCCAGAGCGGTCATATTGTCCTCCAAACCTGAACCAGTGGAAAAAGCCTTAGAGGCCATGGCTCCAGTTAACCCGCTTGGCTAAAGAAGCTGAAGAGACCGGGCGTAAAGGTTTCTGCAGGGAAATAAGTAACTGTCCTGCCAAATCTCGTTTAAACTCACATGTACAATCTTCATAAGCTTTAATGCATTGCAAAACACACAATTTCCTATCATGAGGAAAAGCAGGGTAAGAAATACAAAGGGATGCAGTTTTAGTATGTCTTGAAATGGAAAAAGATATCCAGAGTGAGTAAATACTCTACGTGCAATATCTAGGGCCGTCACATCCGAGATGCTTGTGCAAGAGATTAGGCATAAAAGCATTGTCAACTTTGCAGAAATTTATTTACAAGATAATTCCTCAGTACAAGGCCGGGACTCAATGAATTTCAGAACCACGTGTGCATCCCATAACACCAAATACCTGGGCTAAAGGGGCTTCACCATTTGGATGCCCCAAGAAGCTTAAAAATCGAGGGGTGCTCACCAACTGGTCTGCCCTGCACATGCGGATGCCTTGCAGAAATGGCAGAACAAAAATTATTACTAGTCCGATAAGCCAGACCCTCGGTGGCCAGAACTGATGGAAATTTGCTACGACATGAACTTCCGTCCCCACTAGATCCATACTCTGTTCACTGCACCAATGTATCCATCGCTGCCTGGCTTGCTCATATCTATTATGAGTAGAGGGGCCCAGGATTGTGATAGGAAAATGTAACAAAGTAGCCTCTTCCAGCATAGTTACCCCCATTTTTGGCCTACTTGTCAGTGTTTGTTAGTGTGTTTTAACTGTGTCAGTGGGATCCTGCTAGCCAGGACCCCAGAGCGCATGGTTTGTGGCCTACTTGTCAGTCTGTTTTACTGTTTTTGTCAGTGTGCTTAACTGTGTCACTGGAGTCCTGCTAACCAGAACTCCAGTGCTTATGCTCTCTCTGGTTCCAGATTTGTACTTACATACTGGTAACCCAGTATTTCACTCCAAATTGGCATACTGGACCCCCCCTTATAAGTCCCTAGTATATGGTACCTGGGTACCCAGTTCATTGGGGTTCCAGGGGATCGTCACGGGCTGCAGCATTTCCTTTGCCACCCATAAGGAAACCTTACAAAGACTTCTTCAGGACTGCCATTGCAGCCTGTGTGAAAAGGTGCATATCCTATTTCACAGACATTTTCACTGCACCAGGTCACTCATAACTCACTTATATATCAAACCTTCAGACCCAGAAGGCTGGGTGCAAAGTACCTGTGTGTGAGGGCACCCCTGAACTTGCAGAGGTGCCCCCATGTTGTCCAGCCCCAATTTCCCAGACTTCGTGAGTGCGGGGACGCCATATTAAATGTGCACTACACATAGGTCAATACCTATGTAAAGCTTCACAACAGTAACTCCGAATATGTCCATGTAAGGTGTCTAACAACTAGGAATTGTACCCTAATACTGATTCCAGTATTGGTTTTACAATTTCAGACACCCTGGGGGCTCACCCATAGACCGCCAGTACTGCCATACCAGTCGTCTGAGGTTTTCACTGCAGCCCCAGCTGCTGCCACCTCACAGACAGGCTTCTGCCCTCCTGGGGGTTGAGCACCTCAATCCCAGGAAGGCAGAACAATGTGTTTCCTGTAGGAGAGGGGTGTTACACCCTCTCCCTTTGGAAATAGGTGTCACAGACATAGGAGGGATATCCTCCCAGAGCCTCTGGAAATGCCTTGAAGGGCACAGATGGTGCCCTCCTTGCATAATCCAGTCTATACCGGTTCAAGGACCCCCAGTCCCTGCTCTGGCACCAAACTGGACAAAAGAAATGGGAGTGACCACTCTCCTGTCTATCACCACCCCAGGAGTGGTGTCCAGAGCTCCTCCAGAGTGTCCCTGGGTCCTGCCATGTTGTTTTCAGGATGCTCAGGGAACTCTGGGAGCATCTGAGTGGCTGGTGCCAGCAGGTGACGTCAGAGACCCCACCTGATAAGTGCATACCTAATTAGGTGACCAATCCCCCTCTCAGGGCTATTTAGGGTCTCTCCTCTGGGTTTTTCTTCAGATTCGAATTGCAAGACAACAGCAGGAATCCTCCACATTCTTTACTTCATCATTTACCAATGGATCAACCGCTGACTGCTCCAAAACTGCAACAAAGAAGCAAAGACGACTTCTGCAACTTTGTAACTTCAGCTCCTGCCAGCAACTACAACAGTTTCTAGGTCATGTATCCTCTGAGGACTGCCTGTCTTCATCCTGACCAGAAGAACAGAAGGAATCTCCCATGGAGTTACGGAGTCACTTCCCTGCTTCAGCGGGCACCTCTCTGTAGTGAAGACGGTTGGCTTGGGTCCAGTCTCCAGACAACAGGCGTGGATCCAGTAACACGGGAAGTGGACTAAAGTGACTCCGGCAGTCCCAACGTCCAGCTGTCCAACTTTGGTGGAGGTCAGGGCTTGCCCCCCTATGCAAGACAGTACCCCGTGCACTTCGTGATTTGTAGCTGCTTAGGCTTGTGTGCGACCTTCCACGAAGTTCTTCGTGCACAGCACAGCATAGGCCCCCAACACTCCATCCTGTGACTCACAGCTTCCTGAGTGGTTCTCCGGTGGCGTGGGAATCCTTTGTGTCGTGCTGCGTGGTCCTCCTTCTTTTGTTCCCGTGCTGTGGGACTCCTGGGCATGCTCCCTGGTCTTCTGAGGGCTCTCTGAGTTGCTGAGAGCACCCTCTGTCTCCTCCTAGCTAGCCCAGGCAGCCCCATTTTCTGCTAACCGTGAGCTTTGCATTTACCAAGGCTTGTTGGCGGAATCCAGCGACGCAAACCAGACTGCATTCATCCATCCAGCGTGGACATCTTCTGCACCAACCAGGAACCCGCATCTGTCTTCTTTGGTGCAGTACTGATTTTGTCTTCTCACCGGTGGTTCTCCTTTTTCACCTTCATCCCGGTTAGCAAGGGCTCCTGTTCCACCTGGACTCTTCAGTGCTTCTTGGACTTGGTCCCCTTCTTCCACAGGTCCCCTGATCCAGGAATCTATTGTTTGTGTCTTGTAGTCTTTTCTGATTCTTGCATTATCATCTATCATGCCTTCTAGTGTGTTTTAGGAAGATTGCTGTGTTTTACTCCTGCTTTCCTGGGCTCTGGGGTGGGGTATTTTACTTACCTTTGGTGGTATCTTACACTCCCAGTGCCCCTCTACACACTCCAGTTGCCTAGGTGGGGAACCGATTTTCGCATTCCACTATTTGGTATATGGTTTGTGTTCCCCCTAGAACTATTGCAACCTATTTTGATTTTCACTATTTGCTTTATTTAGACTGTTTACCTACCTGTTTTTGGTTACTAGTGTATATATTGTGTAATTTACTTACCTCCTAAGGGAGTATAGTCTCCAAAGTATTTTTGGCCTTGTGTCACTAGAATAAAGTACCTTTATTTTTGGTAACACTGAGTATTGTCTTTCATGTGTGTGAGTACTGTGTGCTACAGTGGTATTGCAGGAGCTTTGCATGTCTCCTAGTTCAGCCTTAGCTGCTCTACCTACAGCTACCTCTAGACAGTCTGGCTTCTAGACACTGACTGCATTTCACTAATAAGGGATAACTGGACCTGGTATAAAGTGTAAGTACCTTAGGTACCCACTACAAATCAGGCCAGCCTCCTACATTGGTGGTGCAGCAGTGGAATAAGTACTTGCAATTGCCTTATCAATCTGTCACTGGTGTGTTCAACAGGAAAGTGTACTCTGTTCTTGGGGCTATACAAAAGTATACCTTGTAGTTGCACATGCATTCTAAAATTCTAAAAGGTCGTAAAAGTAGGTATTTTCTTGCCTTTCACTTACTCTAACTTTTCTATCACTGTGTCTTCCTCCGAGGCCACCCCTATGGTTATCAAAACTACTTATGAGAACCTAAACTTTAAAAGTTTGAGGGGGCTTTGCTTAGAGAGAAGCCTAGGGATTGGGAAGAACCTTAATAAGGATTTATTTTTAAATCTCCTTCTCCAGGATGACCAGGTTCAGTCTGGTAACCAGGTATGGGAGAGGGAAGGGGATTCTAGTCCTTTAGCATCCGGAGATGAGGTTGAGGATTCAGGAGAGAGTCCTTCCGACAGTCCTTCCACTAACCAACCATCTAATGTAGCTGGCAGTGGGAGGGGGTCACACACAAGTAGAGACCCCTTCACACCTAGAGGCCAGGTGACTAGGGTTACACAAATTAGGGAAAGATACACTTCTGCTCATTCCCATATCACCTCAGTCTCGGAAGGGTCTCACACATCCAATCTTGAGGATAACTCCCTAGATAGTGAACTCAGGAAGCTGAGATTGGAAGAGGCTAGACTGAGGCTGAAACAGCAACAGCTGGCCCTAGATAGGGAAGCCCTAGCTGTAGAAAGGGAAAGACAGGGGTTGCGGTTAGTTCCCCATGGTGGCAGCAGCAATAATAGTTTCAAATGTTATGAGGTCAGGGAGGACAATATTAACTCCAGAAACTTGCACAAGATTGTTCCCCCTTACAAGGAGGGGGATGATATCCAAAAGTGGTTTGCTGTACTTGAGAGGGGCTGTAAAGTTCAGAGGGTCCCTCATGGGTAGTGGGCTGCTATTCTTTGGTTGTTCTCAGGTAAATGGGGGGACAGACTCCTCACTATTAGGGAGGAGGACTCAGATAATTACAACAGTCTCAAAACTGCACTCATTGATGGTTTTGGGATCACCACAGAGCAATACAGAATCAGGTTCAGGGAAACCAAGAAAGAATCTTCACAAGATTGGGTTGACTTTGTGGACTGTTCTGTCAAAGCTTTAGAAGGTTGGTTACGTGGCAGCAAAGTGTCTGACTAAGAGGGTCTATATAATCAAATTTTAAGAGAGCATATACTGAATACTTGTGTGTCTGATTTGTTACACGAGCACCTAGTGGACTCCGATCTGACCTCTCCCCAAGAATTGGGTAAGAAGGCAGACAAATGGGTCAGAGTAAGGGTGAGCAGAAAAGCTCATACAGGGGGTGACAAAGAAAAGAAGAAAGATGGTGAAAAATCTCAGGACAAGCATGGAGACAAACATGTATGTATGTATGTCGTATTTCTAGAGCGCATTCCGGCCCGAGGGCATCGAAGTGCTGACTAAGGTAATTGCGTGCACACACTAAAAGAGGGGTAGACAAGGTCAATTCTTAGCATGGGAAAAGCCACGTCTTGATCAATTTTCTGAAAGTTAAATAGTTGTGTTCCTTTCTTATTTCCAAGGGGAGCGTATTCCAGTAGTTTGCGGTGGCTACTGTAAAGGCTTTATCGCCCCATTTCGCCTTATAAGTGCGGGGAATCTGGATTTTGTAGATTCCAGCTGACTGAAGATGCCTCTTTGGTCTATACCAATGCAGTTTGGAGGTCAGATATTGAGAGCCAATCCCATGAGCGGCTTTGTGGGTCATGCAAAGAGTTTTAAAAATGATCCGCTGGGCCACTGGGAGCCAATGTATGTGTTTGAGGCTGTCTGTAGCTGATGCAGACTGTGGAAGGTTCAGAATCAATCTGGCTGCCGTGTTCTGTACCAGCTGTAGTTTATTCAAGGATCCTTTGTCCAGGTTAAGAAGTAAGGTGTTGCAGTAATCTAATTTGGACATAACGAGTGCTAGAGTGGCTGTAATTTTCCATTGTCTTTGGAGATATGGAAAGACTTTTTTTTAAGTTTTCAGAATCCACATACAGGATTTTACTGTGTGGTTGACCTGTTTTTTGAAAGATAAACACTCATTAAAAAGTATTCCTAAATTCCTCGTGGTGGTACCAGGGTCAGGAAAGGTCCCACAATCTTGCGGCCACCATTGTGGATTGCACTGCTCCCTGCCATTTCCAAAACAGAGAATCTCAGTTTTATCACAGTTCAATTTCAGCCAGTTGGTTTTCATCCAGTTGTTAACTGCTTGCATGCAATTGATGAAGCAAGCCGCCACTTCCTCCCTGTTCTTATTGAGTGGGATGATCAACTGCATATCATCTGCATAGGAAGGCGGGATGAAG
The DNA here is from genome assembly GCF_031143425.1 of Pleurodeles waltl. NCBI lineage: Eukaryota > Metazoa > Chordata > Amphibia > Caudata > Salamandridae > Pleurodeles > Pleurodeles waltl. The sequence goes on along the minus strand of NC_090449.1, from coordinate 476,077,417 downwards.
CCGAAGGATCGTATTAACTTGGCCAGAGGCACGTTGAATAAGGTGGGACTGACTGAAGAACCCTGCGGCACCCCGCAGGGCAGTAGATAAGCAGGGGATCTGAAATCTCCACAGCTGACCGTTGTCCATGTATTAGTTAGGAAGGATTCCAGGAGCTTGAGGGCTTGTTCTCTAAGACCTGCCTGATGCAAACGGGCTAAAAGAGTCTGAGGTGAGATGGTGCCGAAGGCCGCAGATAAATCCAGTAAGATCAAAAAAGGCCCCCTGGCCCTCATCCACCATTATCCGAATAGAGTCCGAAGAGGAGATAAGCGCAGATTCTGTACTGTGAGATTTTCCAAACCCATGTTGGGAGACATCTAATCCTCCAGATTCTAGCAAAAAAATGACCAATTCTTTGTTAATGTGCTTTTCAAAGATTTTTGCTAGGAAAGGAAGCAGAGCAATAGGGCGTAAGTTATTTAGGTCTTGACTGTTGCCAGTTGGCTTTTTCTTAAGGGGAATAACAACCGTTTCTTTCCATACTTCAGGAAAAGTACCTGAGATTATAATTTCCTGGAAAATTGGAGCTAAAGTGGAGGCAACCAAGTCGGGAACCAATTGGAGGATAGCAGGAGGACAGGGGTCCAAAGGGGAACCCGACTTGATTTCCAAAATCAATTTACTAATACTATCCTGGGAGGGAATTTGGAACTGAGATAGCATGCAAAGTTTAGTTTGGGGATCTAATTGTGACATGGTGGGGAGATCTGCCTTTCCCTCGTATGGGATAAAATTTGTATAAATGTTTAGAATTTTGTTTTCAAAGTATTTGGCTACTTTGTTGCAGAATTCTTGGGAATTCTCCAGGTCGGGCGTGATTGGGGGAGCAGATAGGGCATTAATAACTTTAAAAAGCTCTCTGGAGGAGTGCAAGGCCTCTTTAATTCTTGAGGTAAGGTATTCTGATTTAGCTTTAAAGCTAGCTTCCTTGTAATTTTTAAGAGCGCTTTTTAAAATGTCTTTCTCCCTTGTAGTGGGGCTGAGTCTCCAGCGACGATTCCTCTTCAGGTCCACAACACCCTTCTGGCGGCGTGGATAAAAACACATCTTCTTCCTCTTTTGCACACACCAAAAAGCTTTGATGTTATGTGTGCAAAAATAAAGGCCATAGGCCAGGGGATAAGTCCTGTCCAGGTATAGCCCCTGAGCCTACCACCACTAATATATCCACTTCAACTTCTAGTGCCCCTAACAGTAGTAGTAGTATTAGTGGTGGGATTACTGGCAGTAGTCAAACAAAAGGTGTAGTTGGGTTCAATTTTGGTTCAATTATAGAAACTGGGGTTGGCCTTGCCACCTTGGCTGCTTGTCCCCTTAACATGGACAAGTACAAGCAGCCAATTGTAATAAATGGTGTTGAGGTCCAGGCCTACCGGGATAGAGGTGCCAATATCACTTTAGTGACTGAAAACCTGGTGTCACCTGCACAACACCTCCTTGGACAGAAGTACCAGGTTACTGATGTCAACAACTCCACTCAGTCTCTCCCCTTAGCTGTAGTGCAACTTAGTTGTGATTAAGTTAATGGCCCAAAGCAGGTGGTAGTATCACCTAGCTTACCCATAGACTGTTTGTTAGATAATTACCTAGAGGTCTCAGGTTGGGCTGAGGTTGAGTTTAGGACCCATGCATCCATGTTGGGTATCCCTGAGGAATTGCTTCCTCTCATTTCAAGTGAAATGAAAAAGCAATGGAGAGAAGGAGCCCTGAAGCCTCAGGACCGTCCTCGCCTAACAGGTACAAGGGGTATCAAAGTATACCTTCCCCACCATGCCACTCAGGATACCATTCCTGTAGTGGGAGAGACCTCTCCTGGGATGGAACCAGTACCAAGGGAGCCCACAGCTGCCACAGCTAAACTCCCAGAGGTAAAAGTCCCTCGCTGTGAAACCACTAAAGCAGATAAGCAAAACTGCACAGTTTTAGTAAATTTGGAGCAACGCTCCAGCCCTCACAGAGAAACTTTAGTGCAGCAGCCCTGCACTACGTCTAAACACATAGGACAGAAGCCCTGTCCTTGTGTGGAGCCTATAGGACAGCAGCCCTGTCCTTCTCCAACCCAAGAGAAACAGCAACCCTGTTCTCTCTTCGAGCCGTATTGAGAAACTTTCTGCCATGCTCTGGCCTTGCTGAGACAGCACTCCTGTCTAGCATTGCAATCCTTAGGACCGCAGCCCTGTCTTGACATAGGAAAAGAGGGACAGTCATACTGCCCCACTTTAAATCTCTTAAAACAATACAAATAGGGAATCTCAGAGCACACACTGCACTGTTTTCTAGGTACAAATCTCCCAATAGGGTGGTTTACTTCCCCACAGGGAAATAACCATACAGTGGCTGATGAAGGGAGTAACCACTCTATTGCAAATCTACTCTCCACTTATCACCACTTAGATAATAAAGTCTCAACTGGCCAAGGTTAGCCTTATTGTCCTTCATTTGGTGGGGGGGACGGGGAGTTATGTGAGAAAGTAGCCTCTTTCGAGCATGATTACCCCCATTTTTGGCTGGTTAGTGTGTTTTAACTGTGTTACTGGAGTCTTGCTAGCCTGGATCCCAGTGCTCATGGTTTGTGACCTACTTGTCAGTCTCTTTCACTGTTTTTGTCAGTGTGCTTCACTGTGTCACTGGAGTCCTGCTAACCAGAACTCCAGTGCTTATGCTCTCTCTGGTTTCAAATTTGTACGTATATACTGGTAACCAAGTATTTCACTCCAAATTGGCATACTGGACCTCCCTTATAAGCCCCTAGTATATGATACATAGGTACCCAGGGCATTGGGGTTCCAGGGGATCCTTATGGGCTGCAGCATTTCTTTTGCCACCCATAAGGAAACCATACAAAGCCTCTTCAGGACTGCCATTGCAGCCTGTGTGAAATAGTTAATGCACTATTTCACAGCAATTTTCACTGCATTAGGTAACTTATAAGTCACAGATATATCAAACCTTCAGACCCTGAAGGCCAGATGCAAAGCACTTGTGTGCGAGGGCACCCCTGCACTAGTAGAGGTGCCCCCATGTTGTCCAGGCCCAATTTCCCGGACTTCGTGAGTGCGGGGACGCCATTTTAAGTATGCACTGTACAAAGGTCAGTACCTATGTACTGCTTCACAATGGTAACTCCGAATATGGCCATGTAAGGTGTCTAACAAGTGGGAATTGTACCCCAATACTGATTCCAGTATTGGTTTTTACAATTTCAGACACCCTGGGGGCTCACCCATAGACCGCCAGTACTGCCCTACCAGTCTTCTGAGGTTTTCACTGCAGCCCCAGCTGCTGCCACCTCACAGACAGGCTTCTGCCCTCCTGGGGGTTGAGCAGTTCAATCCCAGGAAGGCAGAACAATGCATTTCCTTTAGGAGAGGGGAGCTACACCCTCTCCCTTTGGAAATAGGTATCACAGGCATAGGAGGGGTATCCTCCCAGAGCCTCAGGAAATGCTTTGAAGGGCACAGATGGTTCCCTCCTTGCATATTCCAGTCTACACCGGTTCAGGGATCCCCAGTCCCTGCTCTGGTGCGAAACTGCACAAAGGAAAAGGGATTGACCACTTCCGTGTCCATCACCACCCCCAGGGTGGTGCCCAGAGCTCCTCCAGAGTGTCCCTGCGTTCTGCCATCTTGTTTTAAGAATGGTCAGGGAACTCTGGGAGCTTCTGAGTGGCCAGTGCCAGCAGGTGACGTCAGAGACCCCTCCTGATAGGTGCTTACCTAATTAGGTGACCAATCCCCCTCTCAGGGCTATTTAGAGTCTCTCCTTTGGGTGTTTCTTCAGATTCAGATTGCAAGACTCCAGCAGGAATCCTCTGCATTCTTTACTTCATATTCTACCAACGGATCAACCGATGACTGCTCCAGGAACTCTACAAAACTGCAACAAGGAAGCAAAGACGACTTCTGCAACATTGTAACTTCAGCTCCTGCCAGCAACTACAACAGTTTCCATGTCGTGCATCTTCCGAGGACTGCCTGTCTTCAGCCTGCACCAAAAGAACCGAAGGAATCTCCAGTGGAGTGAAGGAGTCACTTACCTTTTTCAGCAGGCACCTCTCTGCAGTGATGACCGTTGGCTTGGGTCCCGTCTCCAAACGACAGGCTTGGATCCAGTAAAACGGGTGGTGTTACCCCAGAGCCAGGGAAAGCAGGAGTAAAACACAGCAAGTTTCCTTAAACACACTAGAAGTCGTGATAGAACATCTTGCATTATCTTCTATCACGACTTCTCGTGTGTTTTAGGAAACTTGCTGTGTTTTACTCCTGCTTTCCTAGGCCTTGGGGTGGGGTATTTTACTTACCGGTATGCACCTAAGCCAGGCAGAACCCACCACTCTAGTTAGGGCAAGTAAGTTACACACCAAAGGTAACCTGTGTCCACCCCCTGGTAGCTTGGCACAGAGCAGTCAGGCTTATCTCCGGAGGCAATGTGGAAAGTGTTTGCGCAACACACTCACACCAGTGACACACCACAAAAGATACTCCACTCAGATTTATAAAAGAAAATATGTATCTTATAAATATATATCATCGAACCAAAATGGCATGAATCATAAGTACTGTGCACACTATGCAAATCCTGAAGTAATACTTGATATTCTGACATGGCAGGCATCCAAAGTGTCATACTGAATATCAGGTGTTCATTAAACATCTTGGTTTGTACTGCACGAAGGGAGCTGGAGCCTGACTCCATGATGGCGGGTGCCGATCCAGAGTAGCAGTGCGATTCACCCGCATTTGTGCCGCTGCGCTCCTGCTGTGCCCGGAGCTCTGCAGAGAAGCAGGAAGCATGAAGTGGAAAGCGGTTGTTGTGGCCACCAGGAGACCACCCGATGGCCCAGACGACCGGTTATTGAAGCCAGATGCCAACCGTTTGTTGACTCTGCTCGTGTGCTGGGATGGGTGCCTGTTGTACGACGCTGATTCACTGAGGGGCTGTAGACCTGGCCTGACCTGGCCCCACTAGCCTTGTGAGCTGGTGATGCACGGCACTGTGACATGATGGGGGCAGGAAGTGTTGATCTGACCCGTGGAGAAGAACTGTTGGCAAAGTCTCCAGTTGCGGATTCCAGTTGAGCTCGGAGATCAGCACCCCCCCATGGCCAGCGGCAGAAGAATGCGCCTGGGGGCACAAGTGTGTGTCTTCTTGGGGGTGTAAGCGGGGTCCTTCTTAGTGGGGTCCTTCTTGGTGGGGTCCCATCTGTTGATGAGCGAGAGGCTGCTGTATGGACTTCAGCACGCCCCCTCAAGGACTAGAGATGCTCGTTTGTTCGCTCACTGTATACTGCTAGGTGGCTTTCGCAGTAAAAGGAGAGGCTCATTGGTTTGTTGCGGTTGTGCTCCCGAGCTCCACGGAAGGCAAGGGGGGTCTAGTGAGTATAAAAGTGTAAAAGCGCAAAGTACAAAAGTGAGACCTTGGAGTTGGGCAGACGGAAGGTGGCGCTCCCGCAGAGAGCTATAGACAAAGAAATTGAGATTGCTTAGCCACATTTATCCTTTCCAGCATCGTCTGCTCCTAGCTCCTCATTGTAGGAGGCTGGCCTGGCTTGTAGTGGGTACCAAGGGGTACTTACACTTTGTACCAGGTCCAGTTATCCCTTATTAGTGTAGAAGAGGTGTCTAGCAGCTTAGGCTGATAGAAAAGGGTAGCTTAGCAGAGCAGCTTAGGCTGAACTAGGAGACGTGTGAAGCTCCTACTATACCACTGGTGTCATATGCACAATATCATAAGAAAACACAATACACAGATATACTAAAAATAAAGGTACTTTATTTTTATGACAATATGCCAAAGTATCTCAGTGAGTACCCTCAGTATGAGGATAGCAAATATACACAAGATATATGTACACAATACCAAAATTATGCAGTAAGAGCAATAGAAAACAGTGCAAGCAATGTATAATCACAATAGATTGCAATGGGAGCACATAGGTATAGGGGCAACACAAACCATATACTCCAAAAGTGGAATGCGAATAACGTATGGACCCCAAACCTATGTGAGCTTGTAGAGGGTCGCTGGGACTGTAAGAAAACAGTGAGGGTTAGAAAAATAGCCCACCCCAAGACCCTGAAAAGTAGGTGTAAAGTGCACCTAAGTTCCCCAGAGAGCACAGAAGTCGTGATAGGGGAATTCTGCAAGGAAGACCAACACCAGCAATGCAACAATGATGGATTTCCAGACGAGAGTACCTGTGGAACAAGGGGACCAAGTCCAAGAGTCACACTCAAGTCGTGAATGGGCAGATGCCCAAGAAATGCCAGCTGAGGGTGCAAAGAAGCTGCCACCGGATGGTAGAAGCTGTGGATTCTGCAAGAACGAAGAGGACTAGGAACTTCCCCTTTGGAGGATGGATGTCCCACGTCGTGAAGAAGCTTGCAGAGGTGTTTCCGTGCAGAAAGACCGCAAACAAGCCTTGCTAGCTGCAAGGGTCGTGGTTAGGGTTTTTTGGATGCTGCTGTGGCCCAGGAGGGACCAGGATGTCGCCAATTGCGTGAGGAGACAGAGGGGGCGGCCAGCAAGACAAGGAGCCCACTCAGAAGCAAGCAGCACCCGCAGAAGTGCCAGAACAGGCACTACGAAGAAGAGTGAACCAGAGCTCACCCGAAGTCACAAAAGAAGGTCCCACGACGCCGGAGGACAACTCAGGAGGTCGTGCACTGCAGGTTAGAGTGTCGGGGACCCAGGCTTGGCTGTGCACAAAGGAAATCCTGGAAGACTGCACAGGAGCCGTAGCAGCTACAAATCACGCGGTACCCAGCAATGCAGTCTAGCGTGGGGAGGCAAGGACTTACCTCCACCAAACTTGGACCGAAGAGTCACTGGACTGTGGGAGTCACTTGGACAGAGTTGCTGAGTTCCAGGGACCACGCTCGTCGTGCTGAGAGGGGACCCAGAGAACCGGTGATGCAGTCTTTTGGTGCCTGTGGTTGCAGCTGGACGATTCCGTCGACCCATGGCAGAATTCTTTGGAGCTTCTAGTGCAGAAAGGAGGCAGACTACCCCCACAGCATGCACCACCAGGAAAACAGTCGAGAAGGCGTCCGGATCAGCGATACAAGGTTGCAGTACTCGTCTTTGCTACTTTGTTGCAGTTTTGCAGGCGTCCAGAGCAGTCAGCGGTCGATTCCTTGGCAGAAGGTGAAGAGAGAGATGCAGAGGAACTCTGATGAGCTCTTGCATTCGTTATCGAAAGAATTCCCCAGAGCAGAGACCCTAAATAGCCAGAAAAGGAGGTTTGGATACCTAGGAAGGAGGATAGGCTAGCAACACAGGTAAGAGCCTATCAGAAGGAGTCTCTGACGTCACCTGCTGGCCAGCAGCACCTCTGTTTCCATGATGGCAGAGGTCTGGAGCACACTGGAGGAGCTCTGGGCACCTCCCAGGGGAGGTGCAGGTCAGGGGAGTGGTCACTCCCCTTTCCTTTGTCCAGTTTCACGCCAGAGCAGGGCTGGGGGATCCCTGAACCGGTGTAAACTGGCTTATGCAGAGATGGGCACCATCTGTGCCCATCAAAGCATTTCCAGAGGCTGGGGAGGCTACTCCTCCCCAGCCCTGACACCTTTTTCCAAAGGGAGAGGGTGTAACACCCTCTCTCTGAGGAAGTCCTTTGTTCTGCCTTCCTGGGCCAAGCCTGACTGGAGCCCAGGAGAGCAGAAACCTGTCTGAGGGGTTGGCAGCAGCAGCAGCTGCAGTGAAACCCCAGAAAAGGCAGTTTGGCAGTACCCGGGTTCTGTGCTAGAGACCCGGGGGATCATGGAATTGTGTCCCCAATGCCAGAATGGCATTGGGGTGACAATTCCATGATCTTAGACATGTTACATGGCCATGTTCGGAGTTACCATTGTGACGCTATACATCTGTATTGACATATGTATAGTGCACGCGTGTAATGGTGTCCCCGCACTCACAAAGTCCGGAGAATTTGCCCTGAACAATGTGGGGGCACCTTGGCTAGTGCCAGGGTGCCCACACACTAAGTAACTTAGCACCCAACCTTTACCAGGTAAAGGTTAGACATATAGGTGACTTATAAGTTACTTAAGTGCAGTGGTAAATGGCTGTGAAATAACGTGGACGTTATTTCACTCAGGCTGCAGTGGCAGGCCTGTGTAAGAATTGTCAGAGCTCCCTATGGGTGGCAAAAGAAATGCTGCAGCCCATAGGGATCTCCTGGAACCCCAATACCCTGGGTACCTCAGTACTATATATTAGGGAATTATAAGGGTGTTCCAGTATGCCAATGTAAATTGGTGAAATTGGTCACTAGCCTGTTAGTGACAATTTGGAAAGAAATGAGAGAGCATAACCACTGAGGTTCTGGTTAGCAGAGCCTCAGTGAGACAGTTAGTTATCACACAGGGAACACATACAGGGCACACTTATGAGCACTGGGGCCCTTGCTGGCAGGGTCCCAGTGACACATACAACTAAAACAACATATATACAGTGAAATATGGGGGTAACATGCCAGGCAAGATGGTACTTTCCTACACTCATTTACACCCTCCCCATCATTATCTCTGCAGTCCTTGCATATACAGACAAATTTGACCCTCTCAACAATCAACCACCACGACACCACGCAGGAGACTCCCTTGGTGGTACTGGAGGGGATACCCAAGACAGAACCTGTACTGGCGCCATTGGGCCCTTTGGTTGGCCTAACAGACCCAGAGACTCCCACAATAAAAGGGAAGAGAAAGCGGGGTGACAGTATTTTAAGGAATATGCGTGCATGCACTACGGGCCCCACCAGCTCTAGATCAGACCACAGCAGTGACGGACTCGTAAAGCCACATGAGAGTATCACTGTTCCACTGGTGTTAGAGCACATATTGGGGGAGCTCACCAAAAGATTATGTCCCATTGAAAGTCACCTAAGAACTACAGAAGAGATACTGGGAGGGCTCACTCAGCCCTGCACTCACAACAGTATTACACAAAGGGATGTCACCCTCCAATCCCAATCCCAGCCTCAGCTCCAATCTCAACTCCAGTCTCAGATCAATCCCCGGATGCTGGTGGCAAAGGACAGGGTTCCTTTACATCCCACCGAAGCTGCCACGCTCCCGGGGGTACATTGTACTCATATTTGCCATGCAAAGGAGGGCTTGATCGGTGGACTGGACTGCACTTCAGCAGAAGCTTGTTTTAGCGATGTAGCCACCACCAATAAGGGAAATTCCGACGCTAATCCAGTAATCAACCCAGCGGCCAAGATACCTAAAGTGTCAATCAGTCGTATGTATCAAACAGTAAGTCCCTTGGCGACGGACCTGTAGCCAGCTGGAGCTAGATGCATTCCCTATGGGGCTCAGTCAGGTGTTTTACATCATCTGCCAGAATCCTGCCCGTATGTGCTAGTAATCACAAATGTTCCCAGGCTCCAAGCAAACAGTATGGAGACTCATACTGAACTGAAAAACAAGGTCATTCTTTGGTTACATGATACTGCTAAATTTTCTTTTTTTTGGTACCCTGATACTAATGGTGAGGTGGGTGGGTTGGGTGGGTTGCTGAACAAGTTTTGTGAGGGAGATTATATTGTTATAACCTTTGATTCACCTGTTCTGGTTCACCAGATTTTATTAAACTTCCACAGAGTCAGCCCTCTAATTGGAGGGGCCTCCTTGTGCAGACTTTCAGCTTTTTATCCCCAGGCATGCGATCCCGCCCATGGGTGCTTAATACTGGGCCCCAGAGGTCACTCCAGCTCCCAAGTGCAACATGTGCAAAAGTCTGAATGTAGGCAAACTCTATCTCTCCTCTCAGATGTGAATTGATTAAAAGATGAAGCCACACAGGGAAATTCTGGGATGGGAGGCGAGAGTAGCTTTTGGGGCATGTGACGCTACTGGAGATAGAGATGCCCAGGGGTCCAGAGTGGACAGTCCAGAGGTAGAGTCAATGGGAAATTCGACCCCTGTGAGTCTTACGCAGATTGCATCACAAAACTGAGGTTGATATGCCAGTCAGTGTCATCAGCTGGAATATAGCCGGTCTTGAAACCAAAATGCGCATTCCTGACTGGGGCTCTTTCATAGATGAACATAGGATCTCTCTGTTCCAAGAGACTTGGGCCTTGGAGCCCAAGTACAGACCTGGTTTTAGGAGTTTTTGGGTTCCAGCATATAAGGTGTCTGGATGACCTGCGGGCAGTCTACTTTTATGGATCAGTAGTTCTCTTACATGTTAGGTTAGGGAGTTGGATATGGGCTGTGCTGAGGCCTACTACTGACTACCCAAAGGGAACAACCCTTACTTTTGGTGAATATTTATAGCAGGAGTGTGGGCAGTAACTGTGAATCTGATGTTTTAATTGTATTAGATAATATTTTAGCTAATATTTAGCTAGTAGATATAATATCTATGATTCTATCTTTTAGGGGTCTGTTGCCTACAATAGGGACCCCTGCTTCTAGGGATTTTGATCAATATCTCACCATGACAAATAATAAACGGAATGTCAAGTGGGAAACCATTAATTCCTCACCGTGCACCATTTCAGCTATATATAGTATATTGGCCGATCAAATGGAACTGATGCTTGAATCTGATAAGGATGGAAAAATGCTTTTGGTGATCATTTGGAATTATTTAATTCCTTAAAAGAACTTTCTATTAAAGAGGCTGCTGCTAAAACGAGAACTAAGTGTAGTGAGAGGTGGTACAATCGATCATGCAGAGAGGCTAAGTATAGATTATTGAGGGATCTGAGAAGGGGGATAAGAGAGTCAATAAAGCTATCAAGGGAGAACTACAGGTTGGAGCTATCCAAGGCCTGAAGAAGTTGGGAAGAGAAACATTGGTTTGCTCTTCTGGAGGTCGTGAGAATTAACAATGCCACCAAGTTTTGGAGGCTCGTTTCGAACGACAGCGGTAACTGGTACACCTGGTACATCTATTCTCCCTGTAGTATGGGCCAAACAATTTGGCTCACTTTACCCTGGGAACAACAAACCAAATTTTATGGAGGTGAACATCGACAGGGAAATCAGTGCTTCTCCAATTAAGTTTTCCCTAGTCAAGACTAAGGTGGCAATAGTATCCCTTAAATGGGGTAAGGCCACGGGTCTTGACAAAATACCTGGTGACCTTTATAAATCAAAGCCTGATATTTTGGCTCCATATTTGAACAAGGTTTGCAATGCAGTGGCTGCTGGTGCACCTATCCCTTGTGCATGGAGGGGAGAAGAGATAGTCCCTCTTTTAAGGAGGAGTAATCCCTGCAATCCCTCTAACTACTGACCAATAAGCCTGTTAGACAATTTCCAAAAAATGTTTGCAAAGCGAGTGGATAGCTGAGAGCGGGGCCATTTCTGATTTCCAGGCAGGTTTTAGTCCCGCGGTCAGTACAGTCGACCACGTTTTAAGGTTAATGGCAATCAGATGGAGGACTTTGGACATTGATGGAGTAAACTTATATGTAGCCTTCCTCGATCTCTGTGCAGCCTTTGATCTGGTACCCAGATACAAGCTATGGCTGACACTGACTAATATGGGAGTCCCCCGAGGCCTTATGAACCTTATTGTCCAACTTCATGAATGTACCTATGGCCGAATTAGAAGTGGCAAGGACGGCGAATTAACAGATCCAGTTTCCATTGAGAGAGGAGTGAGGCAAGGCTGTGTTCTTACCCCTACCCTCTTCCTTTTATATATAAACAACTACATCAAGTATTTAAGCACCTGTAATAACGATTCCCCATGACTGGCTGGCCAGAAAATCCCAGGGATGCTTTATGCGGATGATACCATCATTTTGGAAAATTCACCCATGGGACTGCAAAACCTGGCCGACCAATTCTGTCTTTTTTGCAGAGATTTTGGCCTGGAGGTTTTTGGCGGGAAAAACCAAGTTCATGATTGATACCTCAGGTAAGAGGAAATGAAAGCTAGTACATTAATGAATTCCATCACATAAGACTGATGGACTCAGGCAGATGGGATGCACACATTAGAAAAGGAGCGCATACCATATGCCAAAGAGGGGGAGCCCTTGGCCATAAGGCTAGAGCTGTTACTAGTCCCCCATTAAACCCCATCATAGAAATCTATAAAGCACAGATCAGGAGAGCCGCTCTGTATGGAGCAGAACTATGGGGTTCCCATAGACAGCAGGATGCTTTGCAGATTAAAGAAAACTATTTTATCAGACATATATCCAGGAAGGGGGAAGGGCACCCTGATGATCCCCCTTAGATTAGATCTTGGGATGAACAGCATTAAAGATGTTGCAGTCCTGAAGCCCCCGTTATACTGGAGCCTTTTCATGAGGCAGTCAAAGATCTACTAATGAACCAAAGTAGTTGGAAGAAGGTCAATTGGCCGAGGGAAATGAAATCTGCCTTGGATTGACTGGGCTTCCCCCAATTTTGTGAGAGACCCAACTCGATCCCAGCAAACGCTATTATGTTAGTCAAACTGAGATATTGGGAAAAGGCCAACGAGCAGATCCTCCATAGAAGTGGGAAGGGTCGCTTAACGTCAGAATTTCTGCTCCACCAAACAGGAGCCAAGGCCTGAACAATTCTTTGATTTGCCAATAACCCCCCACACCCGTTCCTTATGTCTTCAGTTTAGATACGGCACCCTACCAGTCAATGTTTTTACTGCTTGGTGGTCGCTGAACTACCCTGAGGTCAACAAATGTAAAACTTGCAAACTATGTGTGGAGTGAATTGAACATTTACTCTTTTTCTGACCTTTCTATAAAATTCCCAGGGAAAAATGGAGCATTCCTTTCTGCAGGGCCTTACTTTAATATGATTATGCCAATGCTTGCAGAATCTGTAAATATGATTCATCTACTTTAGTAGTAAGCGCATTCACTAAATATCTGTCAGCAGTTTGGTCTATTCGCCGCAAGGCTAGCTCAGCATTGGGACACAGCATTTAGCCTGCAACGCTTAGTCTCCTAGCTAGGCTTTGATAGGGTCCTGGGACTGGTCCTCTGATTTGCGAGTGGGAAACTCAATATTTCACTGTTGCCATATCTATTGGTCGTAGCCGTTGTCAGGAACGGCCCCAAATGGTCCATCGGAGCGCAATCTTTTTTTATGGCCCATGTTTCAATGACCTTTTGCACTGTGCACTTTCTAGCTAGCCTCTTTGCATCTTGTAGGTGTAAGCCCTGGGTGCAATTTAGAGCTGCTAGCTGTACATGTTTTTAAGCGATGACATATGCCTCTTGCTATATTTTTTATGTGCATGTCCTTGATGATTCGACCGTGTTTAAGCCGTGTGCCCCTCGATCACAATGTCTTGTTTTCATATGTTCACCAGCATGACTCTGCCGGCAGCAGGTCTCCTTTTTTCAAAGTTTGCCACTTGGAATACTATGAAATTGTATCAATGTACAACGTAAGTTTAGCATCGCAGACCTCTGTCTATTTGCTGACTATTTGCTTTTATTTGCAGTATTGTGAAATTGTATCAATGTACAACACAAATTGAGTACCACATTGTGTCTGACTACTTGCTTCATTTTGATGACCGTATTATTTGGGAAAAGCTGAAGGTACAGTCATTCACATTGCATCACCAGCTTTCTTAATATTTGCATAATTTTAATCTTGTGGTGCCGATGTTGAGTTGTTTTGGGACCCAAATGCAAATAATGAATCCCTTCTTTGGATTGTCCCACAGATCTGCACTTATGGAAATGGACTTGTAGAGCTTGGGGCTAAGGGGGTAATTGAAGCAATTTGCTGATATCCCAATCTGTTGGTATTTTAGTGATGGTTTTTAATAACTTGTAATCATAGTGTTTTAATTTTCTCATTCAAATTTGGATTGTAGTACTGTTAACCTCTGGCCTAAAACTTTGCACTGATCGTTACATGTATTATGGTGGTCTACTGCAAACTCTGGCCTATGATTGGTTCTTTCACTCTCAGTAACTATGGCATCGGAGAGTTTTTTTTATATAAATCTTATTTTAAGAAAGTGTGGTGCACTGTAAAATACAATGATAATGAACGCACTTTTATTCTCATTGTTTTATGTGCAAACTTTTATGACCTATGGTCGAAATAAAGTATAATTTGATTTAATGATTTGAATATCAGAGCATGAAATGTAACAGATTATGAAGTAAAAACATGAATCCTCACCTGAGTGTAAGAACATAAATCAGGTTATGAAAAGGTACATGAATTGGCAAATGTCACCCTAAATCACCAGTGTTATAGAAGTTGCCATGAGCATATCAGTAACTGTCATTCAGTAACAAAATACATGTGCCACCATGAGATCATAGGGCAAGGCACACCTGTGCTCCTATTAGATAAAATATGGTAAGTGTTAGGCGTTTTGCTGCAAGGGGTACAATGAGTAGCAAAGGGTAGGTCACAGAAGCACCTGCGTGGATCCTCATCAGATTATGGTATCTCTGTCACCTTTCCACAGAGCTGTCATGCATGCGGTAAATCCATATGGCGATCGGGGCCTCTGTTGAGGCTTACCACGCGATGCCACATCCAAAGATCAAGTGCTACCCAAAGGTCTGTGCCCACCATGGGCGTAGGAAGTGTGGGGGATGCGGGGGATATGCCCCCCCCCCAGTTTTTGGTGTGGGGGGGACACAGGGGACAAGGGTGGGGGGGACAAAGGGACAGAAGAAATTTCCCTTTTCCTGTAATTCGCAGGGCCATTAGCGCATGAAAACCTATACTGGCCCTGCACTTGACCTGTGACCTGGCTCCAGGACACTCGCCCTGTGCTCTTTTGTTGTGCTGCAGCACACAAGGGATTCTTTCTCACCTTGGTGCCACAGCCGCCTGCAGTCTGCATTTCTGAGCACAAAGGGAGATGAGAGAGGCCGTTTGTTGATTGCTGTCTGCATCCCTCACTCCTGAGCCCTACCCTTCCTGTCCCTTGAAGATCGAACCCTGAAGACAGCAGCAAGATTTGAAGAAGGTAAGGAGGTTTGGGTAATTAAATAAACTATTGCCAAGTAACTCCCTTTCTTTTTAAATACAGTGCTGTGTTGCAGAGTATCTCCCTTTCTAAAAACTGTATTGTTGAGTTACTGTGAGATATGAGCAGGGCAGGCTTTAGCACGCTAGTGGCACCCTGTGCAACAATGTTTGTGAGGCCCCCCTTTCTGTCGCCTCTCTCTCACTCTCTTCTCTCCTCTGTCTCCAGCTTGCCTTCCCCAGTACTAATTATTGTCCCCTAAGTTGACATCCTGCCCCCGCAACATTTCGGTCCCCTGTCTCTCCCTCAACCTTCCTGGTATTTGTGAAAGCCTGCTCTGAAGGCCAAGGGCTGTCTGTAAATCCCATTTCCTGCCAATGGCCTGTGGATGTGAAGCCAGCACTGTGGCAGCTCACAGGCTTTACAGGACTTCACAGGCTGTGGTGGAACAGAGCAGGAAGAACCAGATGGCCTGAGAGATGGACAGGGCTAGGTAAGGCAGCTAGGGCGATGCAATCGGTGCTGCTGCACTGGGTGCTGACTTAGGATGGGGGTGCTATTTTTGCAAGTATATTGTGACTTTAAAAGCACCTGCTGAATGTTCCTTGCCACCAACAGTTTTCAGGCAACAATAAAAATCTCAAGATAATTCTGGTGATTAATGGTCTTTCTGGAGAGAGATTGAAGTTGTGTCTATTGGAAGTTTTGACTCGTCATAACGTACAGGGTTACTATGAATGCTACAAAGGCCGCCTGCATGCAGATCACAAAGTGTATATAATGTGAATAGGTCAGTGGGTTACTGCTTTTGCCAGATGCAGGAAAGTACGCTCATTTTGGCATGGTTACCCCACTTTTTGCCTGTGGTCAGTATGTTTTGACTGTGTTCACTGGGATCCTGCTAACCATGAACCCAGTGCTCTCTCCCATTACGTTTGGTTGCTTGGAGCACACACACCCCACACTTGGCATACTGGTGCCCCTTATAAGTCCCTAGTATATGGTACCCAGGTAGCCAGGGCATTGGGGGATCAGGGTTTCCCCATGGGCTGCAGTATTTATTATGTATTATGCCACCCATAGGAGCCCATGTAAAATGTGTCTGCAGGCCTGCCATTGCAGCCTGCGTGAGAAGGTGCTTGCACCCTTTCACTTCAGGTCGCTGCACCAGGTCACTGTAAGTCACCCCTATGGTAGGCCCTCCTAGCCCAGAGGGCAGGGTGCAAGTACCTGTGTATGAGGGCACCCCTGCAAGAGCAGAGGTGCCCCCACGAGCTCCAGCTCAATTTTCCTGGACCTCATGAGTGCGGGACGCCATTTTACACTTGTACTGGACATAGGTCACTACCTATGTCCAGCTACATAATGTTAACTCCGAACCTGGGCATGTTTGGTAATAAACATGTCAGAATCATACCCCAATCATACCCCAATACTATTGTCAGTATTGGTTGTATGATTACATGCACTCTGGGGGCGTCTTAGAGGACCCCCAGCATTGCTCCTACCAGCTTTCTGGATTTTTCCAGGCAGCCCACGCTGCTGCCACCCCTCAGACAGATTTCTGCCCTCCTTCTGCTGCTTGAGCAGCTCATGCCCAGGAAGGCAGAACAAAGGATTTCCTTTGGAAGAGGGAGGCAACACCCTCTCCCTTTGGAAATAGGTGTTACATGGCTTGGGAGGGGTAGCCTCGCCAAACTACTAGTATGCTCTGAAGGGCACATTTGGTGCCCTCCTTGCATAAACCAGTCTGTACCAGTTCAGGGACCTCAGCCCCTACTCTGGTGCGAAACTGGACAATGGAAATGGCGTAACCACTCTCCTGTCCATCACCATCCCACCAACAGGGGTGGTGCCTGGAGCTCCTCCAGGTGGCCACTTGATTCTGCCATCTTGAATCCAAGGTTGGCAGAGGCCTCTGTGAGCATCTGAGTGGCCAGGTCAGGGAGGTGACATCACAGCCCCCTCCTAGGTGGTCACCCTGATGGTGACCAATCCCCCTTTCTGGGCTATTTAGGGTTTCCCTCTTGGGTGGGTCCTCAGATTCAACGTGCAAGATTCCAGCAGGACTTCTCTGCAATGTTTACTTTGACTTCTGGCCACTGGAACCGCAACTGGACTTCACAGGAACCTACAATCACCAGCTCCAGCGAAGACTTCGCCCCACACAATTGTTTCTCCGACTCCTTCCAGCAACTGCAACATTTACCCAGCTGTGCTTCCTCTGAGGGCAGCAAGTCTTCAGTCTGCATGAGAAGAAAGAAGGAAAATTCCTTGGAGTGAAGGAGTCACTTACCTGCATCCGCAGGCACCAACTGCAACAACAACCGGCTGCGTGGATCTCCTCTCCTCCTGAGCTGCGTGGATCCTGCATCAGGGGTGGTAGTCTGGAGTGGGCTCCTTGGTCCTCTCTACCAGCTGTCCAACTTTGGAGTAGGTTGGTCCTTGCCTTCCCATGCACAACAGTACCCCCATGCACCATGTCTCTTGAAACTACCAAGGCTTGTTATTATCTCCTCCAAGGGATCTTCAGGCTCCGTGTAGCCTCAGCCCCCAGCACTCTTCTCTGTGAAGCACAGCCCTCAACGTGCTTCGCCTGTGACGTGGGACCTCTCTTCAGGTGTGCTGTGGGCCTCTCTGCAGCTCCTGGGCTCCTTGCTTGTAGGTCTTCTGTGGGAGCTGCCTCTCCTTCTCCAGACACTCTGCCTTGCTGATGGTCACCTGGGACTCCCCTCTATGGGTTGAGTCCCCCTGGACCTTGCTGGTCCCCAGCAGCTCCACCTTTTTCCTACTGCAACATTTGCTTTTGCCAAGGCTTGTTGGTGGGTTTTCCACACCACAGACTGACTGCAATTCTTCATCCGGCATGGGACGTCGACTGCATCACCTAGGAACTCTTCATCTGCTCCAGTGCTGCATTGCAGACCGTCTTCCTCTCCCTGTCGACCAACTCCTGCATCCACAGATGGGTGGGTAGTGGCTCCTGCCATGACCGGACACTTCTATGTAAACTGGACTTGGTCCCCTTCTTTTCCAGGTCTTCCTCTTCCAGGGTCCACCTCTGTTTGTGTTACTGTAATAAGGAACCTTTATTTTCATAACACGTGTTTCTTTCATGTGTGTAAGTGCTGGGTGACTATAGTGGTATTGCATGATCTTTGCATGTGTCCTAGATAAGTCTTGGTTGCTCATCCAAGCTACCTCTAGAGAGCTTGGCTTCTAGACACTGCCTACCCTTCAGTAATAAGGGGATACCTGGATCTGGTATAAGGAGATAATACCATAGGTACTCACCACACACCAGGCCAGCTTCCTACATCAGAGAGCTCCTTTTTTCCCCCCTGCAATTTATAAATTAAAACTGAATATAGAAATGTGAGAAATGAACTCATCAAAGAGCTGCATGCAAACATCAAGGTATAGATTAGAGCGTTATGATTTCCCCCCACTTTTTGATTAACTTTATGTTGCAAAACAAGTTAATTTGGGCTTAAATCAGTTCTTATTATTAAAGAGAGCCCCCAACTATGGTGTTATGTTTTGAATTCTGAGTTTGCACTTCTCCAGATAAAGCACTCAAACTATACCTGCTTCCAGTATGGATGACCTGTGACACCTACACCTTGTAGTCCTCTGTCTTATGTAACATTTCATATACACTGATTTACACATATATGATGATTGTCTCTGCGTAATGTCTGTGTGATGTAAAGTGCTTTGACACCCTAGACTGGTATGAGGGATGAATGATGGAACAACACATGCGTATATCGTGCATGCCTTAACATCGCGGTCTCAACAATGACTGTGTCTTTACTATGCATGCCTTTACAACAAATTGCGTTGTAAAAGCATGTTCGGTAAAGGAACTTGCGTGGTAAATTCTCCCTACCCTGCCCCCTTACACCTAATACCATACTCCACCCCTCCAAGCACTTAAAACTGCCCCTGCACTGAGCCCTTAACTCCCCTGCCCTCAGCCCTAAAAGTAACCCTGCCCTGTCCTAAAAACTAACCCGACCCCCACTCTGAACCCTACAACCTACCTTGAACTGCTCTAAAAACTACCTTGATGCCCCTGCCCCCACCCTCAACCCTAAAACCTACCCCGTTCTGTCCTAAATACTACATGACTCCCACCCTGCACCCTAAAACCTACTCCACACTGTCCTAAAAGCTACTTGAACTCCACACCCTCCTCCTGAGCCCTAAAACCTACCCCACCCTGTCCTAAAAACTACCCTGACCATACCCTGTGCTAAAAATTACCCCAATCTCCCAACCTCCCACCCTAAACCCGGCCACAGCCCTCCATACCCCTATCTCCTCTGCTTCTTCCTGTTCCACCCAGACAGCTAGACTGCTCTCTATGCTGTAACCACACATATGTGTGGTAAAGATATGTGTGGTAAAGGCATGTGTGCTAGACCCATATTTGTGGTAATGGCAGTGTGGTCAATGCATTGCATTACATTGATTGCGTTGTAAGGGATATTTCCCGGTATGAGTGGTCCTATAAAACTAATGAAATGCATCTGAGAGAGAGTGGTGATGGATAGTAGTGAGGGAATCCGTGGCTGAGGTGGTCACTGGGGGGCAACAACAAACAATGTCACACAGGGTGCCACCAGCACTAAGGCCGGCCCTGTCAGACAGCACAGTAGTTCACAGGAACGCAACAGCACAGAGACTTCCACTTGACAGTCAGACAAGGACCTAGCAGCAATCATAGGCCTTACTGGCCTTCATAGGCAGGCGGGGGCCCAGAGACTGGCACAGCCTGACTAGAAAGAAAGGTCCCAAAAGGCAGCACAGGAATCAACAGAAAGCACTGCACCCAGCAGGCAGTACAGGCCTCTAAGGACTTCACACAGGCGAACAGCATCACAGAGTCTGTCGCTGCCTAACAGGCAGCAAAGGGCCCAGCAGACAGGGAATTTCAGGCCACACAGGACTTGACTGGAAGCGACCGCCTTCCCCATCTCCTCCCACCACGGCAACCCTTCAGGGTGCAAACTTTGTGCAGGGGGCCCACCTCAAGGTTGTCCCTGCCCCCCCCAGAGCTTTAGTGTCTCCTACGCCCCTGGTGCCCACAGGAGAAGGGGGGCACCCACTGTGGAATTTAGTGGGGAGGCCTGGCTGGGTCGCCCCATGTGCAGGGTTGTGAACAAGCATCTGCCCATGTGTGCACACTGCAGCTGAAAGCAGTGCTGCCCACAAAAGTAGGGCAGGATGGCTGTATGCCTCCCCATGGGCTTTCTCACTCTCTGGCCTTTTGGGGTGGCCGGGCCAGCTGCGGCAAACCAGTTCTGTCCGGGAAGGCTGGCACCGTCTCTGATCCTGGGCCTGGTCCGGACGGATGAGCCTCTGCAGCCTGGCTCACTCCCCCTCTAGATACGAGGGCGATGTGACTCCTGCAGTGCCTTCACACAGAGAAATTAGTGCAGCGGCTGAACAGGGGTCCCACACGCACAGTGAGGTGGTTGTGGCTTCCACAGCTGTGCGGTCGGGCAGACCGGTTTCCTCTTTGTCAGGGCTTCTGTTCCCACAATCTCTGGGTGCTGTCAGGGAATGCAGCTTGCTCAAGCAGCGCACCAAGGAGAAGGGGCTGGCAGGGGGTGGAAGAGGCAAGATCGCACTAAGGGCCAGATGTACCCAAAAATTTTGCACTCGCAAATGGCAAAATCGGCCGTTTGCAAGTGCAAAATAGCGGTCTGCAATGCATCAAAGGCATTCGCAGACCACAAAATAGAAATCGCTAAAATTGCGATTTTTTGCGTTGCGACCTGGATTTTACGAATCGCAATTTGCGATTCGCAAAATCAAGGTCGCAAGGCAATTCTGCAAAAAATCGCAAATTGAGATTTTTCGCAGAATGGTATTTTGCACATGCAAAATACCATGGTCTGCAACCAGGTTGTATCCTGGTGCAAAATTAAAAAATGCAGTAAAACTGCATTTTTAAATGTAACATGTAAAGCACACATGCCCTTTTGGCATATGTGTACTTTACATGTTAAACAAAAAAAAAAATTGGGGTGCAGGAGAGGGGGCCTTAGGCCCCCAGCACCCTGGCCTTTTGCATTTCCAAAATTGCGATTTCTGGTTCAGAAATCGCAATTTAGGAAATGCAAAAAATTCGCAGCTATGGGCCAACAGGCCCATAGCTGCGAATGGGGCCAGTATCGCAATTTGCGATTCGGTAATTGCATTTGCGATTTTTAAGAAATCGCTATTACCGATTTGCAAATGTGATACATGGCCTTTTGCGAGTCGGTAATAGCGATTTCTTAAAAAACGCAATTACCGCAATGGGCCAGAATCATACATCCGGCCCTAGGTTTCCACTGCCCCAGGGCACTCACCCTTAGAGGTGGAGCAGAGTGAAATCCACCAGACATGCACTTATTTTGGGGGAAGTCAGAAAAGAAAGCATTCACTACGCGCTGGTTGCACAAATGAAGTGGGAATATAAAACTCTCTCCGTGTACTATTTCCAAGACATAAGATTTGTCAGACTCAGAACCCCACTGCAGTCCCACTGGCATATGGACTCTGAGAAAGAAGGGGTCATCCAGCAAGCCCTGGAGAACTATAGGTGTGGGACCCAGAGGGAGGTAGCCAGCGGCTGGCCAACA
The DNA here is from genome assembly GCF_031143425.1 of Pleurodeles waltl. Taxonomy (NCBI): domain Eukaryota; kingdom Metazoa; phylum Chordata; class Amphibia; order Caudata; family Salamandridae; genus Pleurodeles; species Pleurodeles waltl. The sequence continues at coordinate 476,055,809 of NC_090449.1, read as the reverse complement.
CATAAGGCAGATAATCCTCCTGGCAAATCAGCAGTCCTCTGGCAGAACAGAATCCTCTGGCAGAATAGAGGCCCTTATTACAACCCTGGCGGTAAATCCCGCTTTCCGCCGTGCTGAAGACTGCCAATATACCGTTGTGGCAGCGGAATTCCGCTACAGGTATTACGACCCACAGCTCGGAATCCGCCACAATATAGACACCCACAAAAGTCCGCCACACCAAAGGTCAGTGATAAACTGCAGATACCAAAACCTCCACCATCACGCCAACTAGAATACGCCCACACTATCACGACCCACGAATCAACACAGTGGTCTTTCAACCGCGGTAATCTATTGGCAGTACACACTGCTGCGCTCAAAATATACACACATTTACAAAACACAACCACATTGGACAATTCAAAATACACACACCTGATACATATATACACACCACACCCACACACCCAATCCAATATAAAGCACACACCCACATCACCAACAAACCCTTACAACCAAAAATTCGAAAGAAGGCCAGAGAGAGAGATTAGCTAAGACAACACCAGCATCCACAGACACACAACACCATCACTTATACAACATCCACGCACCTCAAACAACACACACCAACACATCCCCTCACATATCACAACAGACCGCACCTCACACATCACCCACACCACATCATGGCACCTCAAAGACACCCTAGGTTTTCTGAGGAGGAGCTCAGGGTCATGGTGGAGGAAATCATCCGGGTAGAGCCACAGCTATTCGGATCACAGGTGCAGCAGACATCCATAGCTAGGAAGATGGAGCTATGGCGGAGAATCGTCGACAGGGTCAACGCAGTGGGACAGCATCCAAGAACACGGGATGACATCAGGAAGAGGTGGAACGACCTAGGGGGAAGGTACGTTCTGTGGTATCCAGGCACCAGATTGCTGTACAGAGGACTGGCAGTGGACCCCCACCTCCTCCCCCACAACTAACAACATGGGAGGAGCAAGTCATGGCGATCATGCATCCTGAGGGCCTTGCAGGAGTAGCAGGAGGACTGGACTCTGGTAAGGCAAATCTTTACTACTATATCTCCCACCCTACCTGCATGCCATCACAAACTCCTACCCCTACCCCTACCCTCACACCCATCACCCAACACCCCACAGATACCCCACTACCACAACCCACACATCCCAAAACCAAGCCCTGCATGTAACACCAATGCATGGACACCCCTCACCAAAGCATGTCCAGTAGAGAGACTCACTCATGCCCCAAAATCACCAATCACACAAGGGCCAAGGCAATAATGCAAGCACATGAGTAGAGGTTAACCCATTGCACAAGATGGCACACAGATATACTAAGATTATGCATTTACACCCCAACAGGACCCATACCGAACGTCACCAGACAGGAGGTGCCAGACATATCCAGTCCCCCCACAGAAGAGGCCCACAGTGATGCAGCAGCTCTGCACGCCTGGATCAAGATGACCAGCCCGGCCCATCCGAGACCTCGGGAAAGTCGGTTCCCCTGACACAGTCCCAAACCACCACAGAGCCCCTCCTCAGGAAACACCAGCACAGCACCCACCCAGTGGGCCCATCCCTCTGTCCCCAGGACACGTCAATCAGCAGTGTGTCCACCACTACAGGGACCCCAGGCAAACCCACCAACCCAAGAAAATCAGGGACCTGGCGTCAGTGCCAGTGGGCACACGGTTCAGGAGACAGAGGCACAGGATAACAGGGAAGCTGGGATTACTGCTGTGCGACAGGGGGAGGACAGGCCCAGGAAACCAACATTCCATGAGGCACTCTCCAACATCATGAGAGCATACCACCATTCCCAGGAGACCATGGGCACGGTACTGGCCAAGTTTCAGGAGACCCAGTGGCTGCAGGAGGAACACTACCTGGGGATCAGGGAGGACTTGAAGTCCATTAACACCACCCTGGTCACCATTGCAGGGGTGCTGGCAGACCTTGTCAACACCATGAGGGACACAGTGGCACACCAACGGGCCCCTGACACTAGCCTGGACGATGAACAGCCTTCCACCTCCACCGGCGCTAGTGGACAGGAGGTCCCACCACAGGACCAACAGGCCACCAGCACCCCACCCCCTGCAGAAGGAGAACCAGCCTGCAAACGGTCCCTGAGATCCAGGAACAAGACAGAGAACATTGGCAAGACCCCCGCCAGGAAATAAGACCCTCCTGAATGTCACCCTTCTGTCCCACTTTGTCACCCTGTCCACCTCAATCTGCCATTGCTCCACTTCCTATGCCCCATTGGACAATGCACCTGTGATACAAATAGACTGGACTCTGCCATGGACATTCCTCCGCCATCACCCCAGTCCATTTTACAACCCCCTCCACTTATTTGCACAGAAATAAACACCATTGAATCACAAAACAATCTGGAGTCAGTCTGTGCTCTCACAAATGTGTAATTGCAAAACCTCTGTAATATAGCAATGTCAATGTACTTGTTCACATACCAATGTTACACAGCTGTAGGCCAGCAGTAAACATAGCAGAGGGCACGAATTGGGACCCAGATCTCTGAAATGGAAAGGCAAAGCAACAAGTCAGGGTCCATACACAGAGTGAAAAAAGCAGACGTATGCTATCCCCAACAATAGTATGAGATGTGGAAAACAGTTCCATCTTCTTACCTGTGTCTCACTGGAAGTATTGCATTATGATGTTGTTTCGGTTGTCTACATCTTCTTCTTCTGCCTCCTCTTCTTCACTGTCCACAGGCTCCACAGCTGCCACAAGACCACCATCAGGCCCATCCTCATGCAGAAAAGTCACCTGGCATCGCAAAGGCAGGTTGTGCAACATACAGCAGGCCACGATTATCTGGCACACCTTCTTCGGTGAGTAGTATAGGATCCACCTGTATGATGGATGCACTGGATTGTGGCCTTCAGGAGGCCGAAGGTGGGTTCTATTATCCTCCTAGTTTGCCCATGTGCCTCATTGTAGCGTCCCTCTGCCCTTGTCCTGGGATTCTTCACTGGTGTCAGTAGCCATGACAGGTTGGGGTAACCAGAGTCATCTGCAAATATCGAGGGACAACTGTTAGACATCCTCCAAACATTAGGGAAATCTCCTCTACCCAGACACCAAATGGAACTGTGTGGGGACTTTCGGCTCACCTATTAGCCACACATGGTGTCTCTGGAGTTGCCCCATCACATAAGGGATGCTGCTATTCCTCAAAATGTAAGTGTCATGCACTGAGCCTGGATACTTGGCATTCACATGGGAATTGTACTGGTCTGCCAAACACGCCATCTGCACATTCATTGAATGGTAGCTTTTCCGGTTTCTGTACACCTGTTCATTCCTGCCGGGGGGGACAAATGGCACCAATGATGTTGGGGATATGTCCCAGGGCATAGAAGTCACCTTTCACTGTTGGCAAATCCTCCACTTGAGGGAAAACGATGTAGATGTGCATGTGTTTCAGCAGGGCAGACAACACTCTGGACAACACGTTAGAGAACATTGGCTGGGACATCCCTGATGCCATGGCCACTGTTGTTTGAAAAGACCCACTGGCCAGGAAATGGAGTACAGACAGAACCTGCACTAGAGGGGGGATTCCTGTGTGATGGCAGATAGCTGAAATCAGGTTTGGCTCCAACTGGGCCCACAGTTCCTGGATTGTTGCACGATCAAGTCTGTAAGTGATAATGATGTGTCTCTCTTCCATTGTCAATAGGTCCACCAGGGGTCTGTACACCGGAGAATGCCGCCATCTCATCACCTGTCCCAGCGGACTTGCTCTATGGAGGAGAACAGTGAGCAGAGGGTCATCCAACACTTAGGTATCACAATGTGTTTTTTGCAAAAATGTTACAAATTTGCAATGTGCCTTTGTCTGTCCGTATTCCTGGCCTAAATAGTGTGACGCAGTTTTTTTGCCTTCCATGTGGCCCCCTGAAATGGCGGATGCCTGACCTGTATGGTGGGACAAGGGGAAACGAGGTATCTGTGCTGGCGTTGTACACCGTCGCAGTAGACAGTCGAAGACCGCAGCGCAATTCAGCATTGGTTAACATTGGGCCCTATGGGTCCCAGGAGCCAATAACGACGTATGCCGGCGGTGATGGTACGCACCGCCGTGGACATGGCCGCCATTTTCTAACTGTTCCCTCACTGACCTTCAACAAGAGATGACCTACACTGCACGTGCTGCTGTGACCTGTGTCTGGAAGCGACAAGGGCTACAGTGTCTGGGGAAAGGGCCCCTGCTTTCACTTTGGAGGAGTTGGAGAAACTGGTGGTTGGGGTCCTCCCCCAGTACACGCAACTGTACGGTCCTCCAGACAAACAGGTGAGTATACTGTGAGCATGGTGGATGGCACATGATTGTATGGAGCGTCGTGGATGGAAGAGGGTGGGGAGGGGGACAGGCCAGCATGTCAGGATAGTGTGTGTGTATGTATGTCTGGCCCAGGGTGGGAGGTGTTTAGGCAATGCATGAGATGAAATGTACGGGATAATAACATCCATTCTAACTTCACTTTTCCTCTACGTCATCGCCCACCAGAAGAAGGGTATTTGGCGTGCCATCGCCAAGGACGTCCGGACCCTGGAGGTCTACCATAGACGGAGCACCCACTGCTGGAAAAGATGGGGCGACCTGCGAGGCCCAGCTGGGGATGGCCTCCCAATGTGGAAGGGGTGCCCGTCGCTCCATAACCCCCATGATGTACCGGATCCTGGCGGTGGCCTATCCGGAGTTGGATGGGCGCTTGTGGGCATCACAGCAGCCACAAGGGGGTGAGTACACTCTCATTCAGCTGACTGCGCACTGTACGAGGTGTCTGGATGGGGGAAGTGGGCTGTGGGTTCCCCTAGGCCAGGGTGAACTTGGTAGGGTAGGTCTCTTGTTAGGGAGGCTCTGTGGCACCCCAACCCAACTAGAGGTAATAGCCATCTACACCTAGTCAGACTCCTTTGGGTTCCAGGTGTGCAGCAATTGGGCTTAGGCATCTTCCCCCATGGGCATGTGAATTTCCTAAGAACTGTTAGTGCATGGCTTAGTGCATAGGGCTGCTCCCTGTGTGTTGTGTCTGCCAACGGTAGTGGTGTTGCATGCACTGAACATGTGTTTCTTCTGTCTTTCCATCCTTTTTTGTTTTGTTACCCTGTTCTTGCGTGCATTAGCATCATCTGGCAAAGGAGCAGTGGCACCGGAGCAGGAGGGAGCTGCATACCACATGGCCGTGGAGGGTGAAGTAACGAAGTCTGAAGGCACCTGTGGGACGGAGGGCGAGGGGAGCTCCACGACGGGGACAGGAGCATACACCAGCGACAGCGACTCCTCCTCTGATGGGAGCTCCCTTGCGGTGGTGGACACCTCTTTGCCCACCGCATCAACAGGTACAGCCACCACCCCCCCTACCAGCATCGTGCTCCCAGCAGCCCCTCAGCGTGTGTCCCATCCCCGTTCACCCAGGAGGGTGGGCATCACCTTCGCCCCAGGCACCTCAGCCCCTGCCCCTGTCACCCCTGAGGAGGCCATTGACCTCCTCAGGTCCCTCACTGTTGGGCAGTCTACCATTTTGAATGCCATCGAGGGTGTTGAGAGGCATTTGCAACAAACAAATGGATACCTGGAGGGCATTCATTCTGGGAAGGCAGCCCAACAGAGAGCATTTCAGGCTCTGGCCTCAGCACTGATGGCAGCCATTGTCCCTGTGTCCAGCCCCCCTCCAACTTCCTCCACCCAGACCCAATCCCCTGTACCTCAGCCTATCCGAAGCATACCATCAGACCAGCATGCACACTCATCAACACACAAGAGTGGACATGGCAAACATAAGCACCACACATCCCACAGGTGCTCACACAAGCACCATCCCCATGCAGACACAGCAACATCCACTGCCTCCACTGTGTCCCCCTCCTCCACGTCCTCCTCCTCCCTCCCTGTCTCGTCTACACTCACCTGCATGCACTACATCCTCAGCCACTACCTCCATCACCAGCACGCCCATCACCACACACCGCTCACGTGCAATCACCAACCCCATTACCATTCACACATCCCCTGTGTCCTCTCCCAGTGTGTCTGTGAGCCCTTCTCCCAAAGTACACAAAAGCAGGCACACACCCACCCAACAGCCATCCACCTCACAACAGCCTCCGGCCCATGCACCTTCACCCAGATTCAGCAAACGTACAACTCCTACAACCACTACCTCTTCCTCCACACCCAAACCCCCTCCATCTTCCCGTCCCAGTGTGTCTAAAAAACATTTCCTCGCTAACTGTGACGTTTTCCCTACACCCCCGTCCTTCCCCTAGGGCCAGGCTTTCCAGGTCTCAGCCCAACACCTCAGCCACCAAATCCCCAGGCACAGTGGTGCCAGCAACTGCGGTATCATCAAGTGCGCCACCCATCAGGGCTGCCAGTGTGCCACCTAGCGAGGCCAAGGAGCAGGTCATTCCGCCACGTGCCAAGGTGAAGAAGGTGCCCACATCCCAGAGTGAGAAGCCGCGCCTACCACCAAGCAAGGGCTCCTCCAAACCAAAAGGGGACAGTGGCAAGACACCAGCGGCAACATCAAAGGTGGGGAAGGGACACAAGCCTAAGAGCAGGTCAGGACAGGGCACGGTTGCTCCGACTGAGGGACTACAGTCACCCCTTCTGTCAACCATTACACCAACCTGTACGGCGGTGGACACCTCCACCTGCACCGCCACCAGCACTGCCACCTGCACTGCAACCAACACCGCCACCTGCACGTCTGCTGCCTCAGCAACAGTCCCCAGCATCATCTCCAGTGGGCAGCCATCCGAGGCTGCAGGAGATGTCCTGCTGTGTCCCTCAAGAGGTGCTGACACATGCACCACCGCCAGCACCTCCGCCACAGACACCGCCGCAGGCACCACCACCAGCCCGTGACGTGCACAGACAGTGCCACCACAGCTGACATGCCTATCATCCCCAGTGGGCAGCTGTCCAAGGCTGGAGGACACGTCCTGGACCCTGCCCAGCTTCCATGAGGCATAACTCTCATCACTGCTTGCACCTGCAGGTGGCAGGCGAAGCCGCAGCAGGGTGGGGTATGTCTCTGCCTCCATGGCTTATCATGCTACCTGTTACCAGGCGATCTCGTGGCACACACACACATGTGAGGAAATGGGACCAGCCACACTGCATGTGAAGTACTCTGGGCACCAAGCCCCCTCCTGAACCAGTGGAGATTCACATCCACTACCTCAGTCCTTGGCAGGATGAAGCACTCTGGGCACCAAGCCCCCACCAGAACCAGTGGAGATTCACATCCACTGCCTCAGTCCTTGGCAGGATGAAGCACTCTGGGCACCAAGCCCCCTCCAGAACCAGTGTAGAAAAGCATTGACTTGAGAGACTGTGGCTTTGCACTCCCCAGGATAAAGCAGTGGGCAAACCACCCACTGGAAAGACTTGAGAGGCTGTGGCTTTGCACTCTCCAGGATACAGCAGTGGGCAAACCACCCACTGGAAAGACTTGAGAGACTCTGGCTTTGCACTCCCCAGGATATAGCAGTGGGCAAATCACCCACTGGAAAGACTTGAGAGACTGTGGCTTTGCACTCCCCAGGATACAGCAGTGGGCATTGAGCCCCCTCGTGGAGCAGTGGGGTTGTGCGTCCACCCGGCTGAGGTGCCCCCCTTCCCCCTCCCCCTGAGATGCCTGTTTCATTTCGATCTGATGCCCCTGCAGTGTTCTCTCCATTTCGAGTCAGGTATCTTGTGTGGGCTTCACCCATGCATTTTGGGACCACTAGTCCACGGACAATGATTGGAACACTATCCGGACTTGTGTAGTTGGTGTACATTTTTGTATATACTGAAACTTAAATTGCACTATCTGATTTTTATTGATTACACTCGTTACAATCATTTCCTTTTGTCCTTGCGTTCTTCCAGGGGGCGAGGCGGTGTATATGTAATGTTGCTGTATGTATTTGTGTGTATGGTGTTGTCAGTGAGGGTAGAGGTGGGGGTATTGCGTGTTGCGTGTGTGTGTCACTCTCTTTTCACTCCCATCCTCCCCTGTGTTGTAGGTGCAGTACTCACTGTGGTCGTCAACGGCGTCTTTCCTGCTCCTGATACAGAAGGAGGAAGACCAGCATGGGCAGGACATGTAGTTCGGGCTCCATGGTGTCCTTGTTCCTTGTTGGGTGTCGAGAGGTGAGTGGCTTCCCTTCTGTGTACTGTTTCCGCCATGCTTTTGATAGCATTGGTTCTGCCCCGGAAAAGGTAGCGGATAGGCGTGTTGTAATACAGTGGGCGGAACCTTGTCCTCCGCCTGTCTGTTGGCGGTTACCGCTGCGGTGTTTGTTTCTACTGCAGTGTTAAAGTGGCTGTCTATGTTGGCAGTTTCCACCATGGTCGTGATTCCATTTTTTTTTTCTCCGGCCAGTTGGCGGTATTACCGCTGCTTTAACACCGACCGCCAGGGTTGTAATGAGGGCCAGTATCAGGGAGCAGCTGGCAGTAGGGCAACAAACAAAAAGCAATCCACTGAGTCCTTTATGTCACCCAGCAGGTTGCAGGCAGCAGAGCAACACCAGAAGAGCAGTCCTTATGAATCCTTTGTGCAGCGCAGCTGTCCTGACAGAGATTCAGTCCCAGTTCCAAAAGTGCTCTAAAACATGAGGTCAGAACCCTTTTACTTATGCTCAAAATGTCTTTGATGTAAGGGGTGTTTGAAGTGTAATACTAATCCCTTTCAACCCAGCCCTAGCTCCAGACATCATTAGGGATAAATCAGACCTTTGTGTCAGGGCAGGACACAGCAAATTGACTTGTAAGGTTTGAACGACCGCTCCCTCTCCCATCCCAGGAAGACTGTTAGTATGCAGATGAATGCAGATGCCTCTCCTGCCTCCCCCAGCCCTTCCTGTGTTGTGACTGTCTGGAATGAATGCACAAAGTGTAACTGTCACTCTGTCCTAGACGTGGATTGGAGTCAGGTTGCAAAGCACATAGGGCCTGATTTAAGAAAAGTAGAGCTGCATCCAATGCAGCGTAATTTTTCTTGCACCCCTTAGTGCTCCCCTACCGCCACCCTGTGTGTGCTCTATTTAATATATGGTGCACCAAAATTGTTGACGCTATTGAAGTACTGTGTAGGATTAGCACCAAAATGTTGACACTAATCCTGCACAGTACAAAGAGGACCATTGAAAGCAATGGTGTGCCCACTTTTAACACCTGTTCTGTACAGGGGTTAAAAGTAGCTGCAAAACATGATGCAGTGGAATCTCTTAGACTCCACTGTGCCATTTTTGCATCCCCCCTAACGTTATGGGGGAACACCCCCCTTGCATACATTATGCCTGGGGCAGGCATAACGTGGCACAAAGGGTTACAAAGTGGCAAAATGCATGTGTTGCACCACTTGGTAAATGTGGCACGGCTAATTTGGCCTCGTTAGGCCACATTAGCATAAAAAATTGCGCTAGGCCCTCTTAAATCTGGGCTATAGAGTTATAAGCACAGAGAAATGCGCACTTTCTAAAAGTGGCAGTTCTAAAATAGTAATGTAAAATCTAACTACAACATTAAGCAGGATTTCTCAATACCATTCTAAACATACCAAGCATGCCAATGCTACTCCTTTCAGATCAGAAATTACCACTTAAAAGCATATAATAGACATTTCCAATGCTAACCTATGAGAGGAGCAGCCCTCACAGTAGTGAACAACAAAATAAGCTGTTTGTCACTACTAGGACATGCAAAACTTACAAGTGCATGTCCTACCTTTTAAAAACACAGCACCCTGCCCATAGGGCTACCTAGGGCCTACCTTAGGAGTGACATAGGTGTAATGAAAGGGAAGTTTAGGCCTTGGCAAGTAGTTTGAAATGTCAAGCCAATATGGCAATGAACTGTGCACACAGGCACTGCAGTGGCAGGCCTGGGACAGGTTTGAAAGGCCACTTCTGTGGGTGGCTCAACCAGCGCTGAAGGGTCACTAGCAGCATTTATTTTACAGACCCTTGGTATATGCTATATACCGATACAAGGGACTTACAGGTAAATTCAATATGCAAAATAGGTGTAAGCCAGTAATACCAAGTTTTATGGGATCGAGCACATGCACTTTAGCACGGATTAGCAGTGGTAAAGTACCCAGAGTCCTAAAGCCAACACCAAGAGGGTCAGAAAAAAATAGTAGGAGGATGCCAAAAAGTTTGGGGATAACCCTGAAGAAAGGGCCATTTCCAACAGAGAGAATTGAGTTTCTTGACACTACTATGGAAATTAAGAGGGGACTATCACGACTTCCATACACAGAAAATCCACAGCAGGGAACACCATCTCACAGGCTTTGAGTAGCCACTCCAACATCATGAAATGGAACATTCCTTATCAGGAACTTATCTGCGCCAAAGGTAAATGCAATGATCTCACCTACTATTTATAGCAAGAAAAGTGTATGTGTGACAGTTTTAAGGAGTGGGGCTACCAAGCTTGGGCTCAGGGCTGTTACCCGGGATGGGGTCCTTTTCAAAGAACCCCCAAGAACTTCTGCAGAGAACAATCCCTACACCAGACTGATGAAAACATATAGTACGGCGAGCTGGAAAGTTTCCAACATATTTTGACTGCAGATCTCACCTTATGCCCCCTGATTCAGGAAACCCCCAATTTCACTTTCAAAAGAGGAAAACAACTGAGGAGGTTCCTAATTAAGAGTGATATTGCCACCATGGTTTCTAAATCTAACAGACAGTGACTTTTTATCCTTGCAGTAGTAGAAGATCTCACACTGTACCGTTTGGGTGGGGGGTTAGAGAAATTAGGCTGTTTTTTACGTGCATTTCACAGTATACTATCTATCTTTTGGATTGCCCCTGCAAGAAGTGGTACATTGGTAGAACGATTCATCCAATTAAGAAGCATGTATTGGAGCATATGCAGGCTATTGATGAGGGAGATCAACATTATCCCATGGCTAGACATTTTGCAGCTGAACATTTTCAGGACAGAAATCCTCTCTCATATTTAGCATTATAACATGTTCCTCCTTCTGCCAGAAGGGGAAACAGAGAACTTAAATGAAGGTAGAAAGAATCCAAGTGGATTATTAAAATTCCCAAATGGTGGAACACTGAAGAAGAGCTGAGCATCCACTTACACGAGACACAATACAGAAAAAAAAATCCATATCTTTATTTCTTGGTTTGTTAAAACCATTGCAAAATAAGACACAATAACAACATACTTAAAATACATTAGATATGCGCATTCAAATTTTGGAGTTAAAACAATATCGACTAAAAACTGAAACCTGTTGAGCTTGGAAGTTTTTGAGAGGCTCTTGGGGATTCCCTTTTTCTCCCAAGTCTTAAACAATGTGGAATTGCTGCCACAAAATATTCTGAAAACTAGCCCAGGTATAAAACGAATTTTCCCATGTGCGATTCGGCTAAAAAGCACAGGGGCTGAGGGTTAAAGTGCAGTGCTTGAACCTAATCTATAAAGTGCTATGAAGTACCATGTACCTTAAGTACAGATTGTACAAGAGGGCCACCCCAGGCCAAAATGGCCCAATGTCTATGATGATGCAGGCAATTTTGATAGGGGACAGCCAATACCATGCCCTGTATAACCTGGGACCTGTTCCCATTAACAACAGTGTCCAAAGTACCTCCCTGTTCAATCTATCCCCTTAAAATCACAAGTTTGACTGTGAACTGACCCCTTAGAAGGATTCTAACTGCGCTTTAGGCATTGATTAACACCTAGGTGATTCCTGTGTCAGTGGTAGATAGGGCCCTAGCCTTCGTTCTTTTCTTGACTCTCTGTAGAAAACAAACCAGTGCACAGTTCAGCCTCATATCCAATGAGTTAAAGCAAACCAGCACTGCCCCCTACAAGATCTTATATCCTGCTTGATCCACATTCTTTTGAGAAGCTCCCACCCTTTAAATTAGGGTACAAGCAGAGTATAAGAATAATGTCTTCCTCTCCCTGACCACATAACCTACAGATGTTCTGTGCCTCACTCCTGATCCAGGCAGTAAGATGGCTTAGGATAGGCAGTATCTCCATCCAGAACTTCAAAAATAGCAACTTGGACTGCTCGCTATATGGTTCACTGAGGTAACTCTGAGGCTTCAGCTTAATGTAACTGTGCAATGTCATCCAGCGGTGCTTACGCCAAGAGAGGTAATCCTTGTCGCCCAGCATGAACAGCAAGTGTGTAGATGAGTTTGCCATTTTTTGAACTGCTGGTCGCTGATAGCCTGCTTCCAGGCACCCTTCAGACCAAGTGTTCCCAGGGCCTGCTGCAGGTAAATCCTAGCCAGAGATCTATGTCTTTTGTCATTTTCAGACCATAGATGGTAGCCCAAAGAGCCTTCCTTTGATGTCTTGAGTTTGTGGCAGCACACTGTATAGGCCGCCATGCATGCTAGTGGCTGTTTAACTATGCCAAACTGCAGCCGGACCTGAGCAGGCAATGTGTAGGATGGTATCTGAAGAATATCCTGTAATCCCTGAGGAGCGCTTTGTCTAGAACTGTGCTGTCCCAACCCCTGAGGGCCTCACTACCGTAGGCCAAGCTTGGAAGGGCCTTTGCTTGAGTCACGTGCAGGACTGGTGTGAGCTATCGTCCTTTTAGTTTGCTGCAAAGAGATTGTAGTCCCAAAGCCAGGGCATTACCCTTTCTATTGATTTCTTTAAGCTGTTCACTGAAGCTGCCTTTCACGTTGAAGTAAACGCCGTGATACTTAAAGCTTTTGACCTGTCCAATTCTGTCAAGGGCCAGACACCATGTGGACTTCTGGTTTCTTGGGCACATACTGCTAACATTTTTGTTTTCTTTCTATTGATTGTCAGGCCATTTTCAACAGGGTAATTCAAGGAAGCATCCAATAGAGCTGCAGCCCAACCTTGGTCCTGCCAACTAGGACCAGGTTGCCTGCATAGAACATGCTTGAAAGCAGGAGTCCCCCTATTTTGAGCGGTGGCAGCTGACAGATTTTAATATCGGGGAGGTGTGATAGAAACAGATTGAATAATGTGGGAGCTAAAATAAAAGTCTTTAGTAGTTTTGATTGGCCTCAATAGTCCACGCCCGTCCCCAATTTTGATTCTGGCCCATGTATCTGTGTGCAACAGCACAAGGGCCCTAAGAAAGTTGCCAGGGATGTTATATTTAGCCAGCTTCTGCCACAGCTTTCCCTGATTGACACTGTCCAAAGCAGACTTACAATTAATAAAGCCCCAAAAGACCAGGTGCCTGTAGGATATTGCCCAGTCAGTTAACAGGGAAATTGTCATAATGTTAACTAAGGTCCCTGTTTTCTTTGATAAGCTAGTTTGATTTAGAGGAATAATGGCATTTACTTTACCCAGGGTGTAGAAAGGCAGTTGCAACAAACCAATGCATTCCTGGAGGGCATTCATTCTGGTCAGGCGGCCCTTCACAAAGCCTTTCAAACTCTGGCCTCAGCACTGATGGCAGCCATTGTCCCTGTGTCTAGCCTTCCCCCTCCAACTTCCTCCACCCAGACCCAATCCTCTGTACCTCTGCCTATCCCAAGCACTCCATCATACCAGCCTGCACACACCTCACCACACAAGTGAAGCTCAGGCAAACATAAGAACCACACATCCCACAGGCACTCACGCAAGCATCACACACATACAGACACACCAACATCCACTGCCTCCACTGTGTCCCCCTCCTCGTCGTCTCCCTCCTCCCTCCCAGTCTCGTCTACACTCACACCTGCATGCACTACCTCTACAGCCACTACGTCCCGCACCAGCACACCCACCAGCGCACCCCGCTCACGTGCAGTCACCACCCCCACTACCATACACAAGTCTCATGTGTCCTCTCCAGTTGTGTCTGTGACGCCCCCTCCAAAGATACACAAACGCAGGCACACACCCACCCAACAGCCATCCACCTCACAACAGCCTCCAGCGCATGCACCTGCACCCAAAGCCACAAAACGTACACCTCCTTCAAGCACTACCTCTTCCTCCACTCCCAAACCCCCTCCAGCTACCTGTCCCAGTGTGTCCAAACAACTTTTCCTGTCCAGCCTTAACCTATTTCCCACCCCCCCGTCCAACTCATAGGTCCCGAACTTGCACCTCAGCCACAAACTCTCCGGGACCAGTGGTGCCTGTGGTCACAGGTATGTGGAGTGCACCAGCCACCAGGACAGCCAGTGCGGCACGGAGCCACAGCACAGCCAGTCCCCCCCTTGTGAAGCACCAGAAGTTGGCCAGTGCCCGGCGGGAGAGGGGGAAGACTTCAGCCACCCAAGCCACTCCCAGGGGTCCCGGTGGGAGTGTGGACTCAGCTGTGACTCCTCCCAAGGTGGGGAAGGGCCACAAGAAACCGGGCAAGTCTGGGAGGAGCAGCACGGCGGAGAAGACCGCCATCATCCCCGCTGCCCAGGAGGGCCCCGCCAGCCCTATCCTCGCTGCACAGGAGGCCACCGCCAGCCCCATCCTCGCTGCCCGGAGGGCCCCACCAGCCACAGCCCAGGAGGCCACCACCAGCCCCATCCTCGCTGCACAGGAGGCCACCACCAGCCCCATCCTCACTGCCCAGGAGGGCCCCACCAGCCACAGCCCAGCTGCCCAGGAGGGCCCCGCCAGCCACAGCCCAGCTGCCCAGGAGGGCCCCGCCAGCCACAGCCCAACTGCGCAGGAGGTCCCCGCCAGCCATAGCCCAGCTGCCCAGGAGGGCCCCGCCAGCCACAGCCCAGCTGCCCAATGAAGGACCGCCAGTCCCAGTCCAGCTGGGCAATGAAGGACCGCCAACTCAGGCACCGCTGAACAGGGCACTGCCAACTCAGGCACCGCTGAACAGGACACCGCCAACTCAGGCACCGCTGAACAGGGCACCGCCAACTCAGGCACCGCTGAACAGGGCACCGCCAACTCAGGCACCGCTGAACAGGGCACCGCCAACTCAAGCACCGCTGAACAGGGCACCGCCAACTCAAGCACCGCTAGCCCATGAGCGGCAGAGGCACCGACGCAACTGGGACCGTCACGGGGTGTGTGATGCACTCTGGGCACCAGTCCCCCTCCAGAACCAATGGAGACATGCATCCACTACCTCTGTCCTTCGCAGGATGAAGCACTCTGGGCACCAGTCCCCCTCCAGAACCAGTGGAGACATGCATCCACTACCTCTCTCCTTCGCAGGGTAAAGCACTCTGGGCACCAAGCCCCCTCCAGAACCAGTGGAGACATGCATCCACTACCTCTGTCCTTCGCAGGATGAAGCACTCTGGGCACCAGTCCCCCTCCAGAACCAGTGGAGACATGCATCCACTACCTCTGTGCTTCGCAGGATGAAGCACTCTGGGCACCAAGCCCCCTCCAGAACCAGTGGAGACATGCATCCACTACCTCTGTCCTTCGCAGGATGAAGCACTCCGGGCACCAAGCCCCCCCCAGAACCAGTGGAAACATGCATCCACTACCTCTGTCCTTAGCAGGATGAAGCACTCTGGGCACCAAGCCCCCTCCAGAACCAGCAGAGACTGTTATCCACTTGAGAGACTGTGGCTTTGCACTCCCCAGGATGAAGCAGTGGGAAAACCACCCACTGTAGAGACTTGAGAGACTGTGGCTTTGCACTCCCCAGGATTGAACAGTGGGCAAACCACCCACTGTAGAGACTTGAGAGACTGTGGCTTTGCACTCCCCAGGATTGAACAGTGGGCAAACCACCCACTGTAGAGACTTGAGAGACTGTGGCTTTGCACTTCCCAGGATTGAACAGTGGGCAAACCACCCACTGAAGAGACTTGAGAGACTGTGGCTTTGCACTCCCCAGGATACATCAATGGGCATGGAGCCCCCTCGTGGATCTGGCGTTGTGCACTCATCCGACTGAGGTGCCCCCCCTTCCCTTCCCCCTGAGGTGGCTGCTGTATTTCTATCTTATGCCCCTGCAGTGTTATCTCCATTTTGATCTGGTATTGTGTGTGGGCCTCGCACATGCATTTTGAGCCCAGTGGTCCACGGACTATAAATGGTGCAATACCTGGACTAATTTTCTCGGTGTATATTTTGTAAATAGTGTTTATATGTATATTTTTGCATACTGCATTTTGATATATTACAATGGTTACACTCATTTCCTTTTGTCTTTGCATTCTTCCGGGGGTGTTGGGGGGTGTTACTAGGATGTATAGATATGTAATAGTGTGTGTGTTGTAGTGGGTGAGGGTGGGGGTGTTGCGTGTGTGTGTCCCTGTTTTTTGCCTCTCCCCTCCCTTGTGTCGTAGGTGCAGTACTCACTGTGGTCTTCGCTGCCGGCGTTGGTGCTCCTGGTACAGGAGCAGGAAGAGTATCGCGGGAAGGAGTTGGAGTTCCGGGTCCATGGTGTCGTTGTTCCTCGTGGAGTGTGTAGAGGTGAGCGTTTTCCCTTCGAAATTCCTGTTTCCGCCGTGTTTTTATCCGCGGTGAATCTGCCCCGGAAAAGGTGGCAGATTGGTAGGTTGTGATACTGTGGGCGGTACATTGTCTTCCACCTGTCTGTTGGCGGTGACCACTGCGCTGTTTGTCTGTACCGCCGTGGCGGTCGGAGTGTTAAAGTGGCTGTCTTTGTTGGCGGTTTCCGCCACGGTCGTAATTTCAATTTTTTTACCGCCGTCCTGTTGGCGGTCTTACCGCCGCTTCAACACTGACCACCTGGGTTGTAATGACTATGTTCTCATGTTAAAGTACAAATACATTCAGTCAAGCCCATTATTATGTTATGCATCTCAGATACTCCATTTAAACTTCACAAACTCCCTATCTTATCTCATATCGACTTCAGGTGGAAGTCCAAGCAAGGAGAGACCAACAAGTTAGACAGGTTAACAATTCCCACATCTCTTTTATCTTACATAAAAGGTCTATAGTTCATGATAAACTGCCTTAGTAGCGCTTACAATGGTCAATGCTATTCCTGATCATGTATAATGCACCCTCCTAAGATCATCATCACCCAACAGATCAGGGAAGTATATAGGAATATTACAAATGTGTGTGCATTTCAGTATCTGCATTCAGGCCCCATGGGTGCTCTGTCCCCATTTCAATAATCCATCTGGACTCAGCCTTCCGTAGTTCTTTTTCTCTACTTCCACCACGGAATCCTGTAATATGCTTTGGATGCCAAAAAAACATATTTGCCCCATTTTTCCAACATGTGCTTCCCTAAGATGTTTGGAGACACTAGGACCCATATTTATGCTGTTTTTGCACCGCATTTGCGTCTTTTTTTATGCAAAATCGGCGCAAACTTAGAAAATTCAATTGTATTTTGTAAGTTTGCACTGCTTTTTCATCTAAAAATAACACAAATGTGGCACTAAAGAAGTATAAATATGGGCCTATATCCAAAGTCTCTATTCTTCATTGCTTGCATGTGTTGTAAAATTTGCATCTTTAATTTGTTTACTGTGCGCCCAATATATTTCTTCCCTCAAACAAATTCAAGTACATAAACAACAAAGTTGGTTTCACATGTTATCATTTCCCGAATCTCCATTACCATTTTGTGTCTTAAACTTTTGGTTGTTACTTACAATAGGGCACACTTTACACTTCTGGCATTTCCAAAAGTCTTTCCTCATTCCCGTTAACCAACTAGAACCTACAGGTTTGTCCTCCATCTGTGGTCTCATATAACTTCTTACCGATCTATCCCCCAAGGAGGGAATTTTCAATATATATTACTGGGATATTCTGGCAGTATCTCATTCAAGGTCTCCTCCATTTTCAAGATCTTCCAAATTACGACCTACTAGATTTCTCAATTCTTTACTTCTCGTATTGTAATTCATTTTGTATCGGCTCACATCACTATCCCTACCTGACTTACGTTTGCCTGTTAAAAGCTATTCTCTTTATCTTTTCTTTGGCCTCTTGAATGCACCCTGGAGGACAGCCTCTGGGTATCCCCATTCTCAAAATCTTTGACACATCACTGTCGCCTGTTGCTCAAATTTATCCCTTTCAGAGCAGTTTCTCCTTGCATGGAGAAACGCCCCATAAGAAACACTCTTTTTTAAAGCACTCGGGTGGCCACTATTTGCGTGGAGTATGGAATTACTACTTGTGCTTTTCCTGTAAATTGTAGCACTGATCTTTTCCTCCTTAATGTAAGCTCTGATATCCAGGAAAGTGATTTCATTTCTGCTTATTTCATGTGTGAGCTTAAGCTTTTGTGAATTTCCATTCAGCGATAAGAGGAACATCTCCCACTCATCTCTCTCCCTTTCCCATATGACGAAGTTGTCATCAATGTATCTTGTCCATAAAATAACTTTTCATATCTGCTCCAAGTTCTGGCTTTCCCAGAACACTCCTGCTTCCCACCAACCCATGGTGAGATTTGCATAGGTTGGTGCAAATGAAGTTTCCATGGCAGTTCCTTGTACTTGCAAGAATCACTGACCATTGAAGAGAAATACATTGTGTATTAAACAAGCCTCCACCATTTCCAATAGCATATTAGAGTGCTCCAAGAAAAGACACTGAACAGGATTTTAAATGATGCTCACAGGCTTTCAAACCATTCTCATGTTGTGTTGAGGTATAGAGTGTCACTACGTCAACAGTCACCATCCAATAGTTCTGCTTCTAAGGTATCCCTTCTATTCTATTTATAAAATCCTGCGAATGTCTATAGTATGATGGTAGTGTTTTTACAAAGGAAACAAAAATACTTCTATAAACCGTGAAGTGTTTTCCAACAGGGCACCAATTGAACAAACAATGGGCCTGCCTGGTGAGTTTATTGTATCCTTATAAATCTTTAGTAACAAATATATTGTTGGGGTTCTTGGATGCTCATTTCTCAAATCTAGGTATGCCTCATCATCCAGCAGCCCTTCAGAGTGCCAGTGTTTTAACTTTTCATGAAAGATTACTGTATCTCTTTTGTAGGATCACTCTGAAGTTTCTTGTAATGTTCTTTGTTATCCAATTGCCTGTTTGCTTCAGCTATATATTTCTTTCTACTAAGCACCACAATATTCTCCCCCTTATCGGATGGTTTGATGATAATTTTTTCATCAGTAATAAGATCATGTAGTGGAATCCAATTTTTTTTAAACATATTTCCCTTCTTCTGTGCATGGTTCTTATCTTGTTCACTATTCATCCTGTGGAGCTCCTCAGTCATCATCTCCTGAAAGATATCTATCTTATTTCTGGCTGGCAGTTGTGGACAGAATTTCAATTTTGGCTTACATCTGCTTTCCCCAGCTCTATCCGTCTGTATTCCTGCCAGATCACATTACTCAAGTTCAGACATCCGATCCAGAGTTGTTGTTACGATGTCCACTTCCATTTCTGACTCCACCAACATCAGTGTTTTTAATTTAGGGAGATCATTTGTGGTAAGAGAAGAGGTCGCCTGTCCCTCAGTCAAGGACTGTTTCTTATTTTTGTTTAATCTGTGCAAAATGTTTTTTCAACTTTAATTTCCTGAAGAATTTGTACAAATCAGTTCTTGTATTTGCTAGACTCATGTGAACATCAGTGCAAAATGACAGTCCCTTGTTTAAAAGTCGAATTTGGTCATCCGTCAATCCCTTTTCAGAAAGATTTATTACAAGGTCTTCACCATTATTTCAACCAAAAGTAGTACTTATCTCTTTTGTTTTCCTTTTCCTCCTCACCCTCTGCTGAGACCTTTTAGCCCTTCTTATCCTTGTTCTTGAGGAAGACCGTGGTTCCTCATTAGTGCCACCTGCACCTGTTTCTTGTTTCCATTTGAACTAGCCACTCCTCTCCAGGAACGTCCAGCTTGACACCCAAATATAATATGTATATATATATATATATATATATATATATATATATATATATATATATATATATATATATATATATAATATTTGTATTGTATTTTTGATATTTATAAAGCGCATTCCGGCAAAAAGCATCAAAGCGCTCAACGGAAAGGAGTGTGTGCTCGATCAGTACAAAAATATAAAGCTGGAATAACGTGGGAACAGCCAGGTCTTGACTAACTTTCTAAAGGCCAAAAAATTTTGCTCCTGCCTTACTGTCTGAGGGAGAAGATACCAGCATTCGCAGCAGCTACTGTGAACGCCTTGTCCCCCCATCTGACCCTATGGGTGCGAGGGACCTGAATCCAGAAGGCACCTGTAGATCTCAGTTGACGTATGGGGCTATGCCAATGTAGCCTTGAGGACAGATATTCAGATCCACTCCCATGCACTGCCTTATGAGTTAAACAAAGGGTTTTAAACCTAATGCGCTTTGCCACTAGTAGTCAGTGCAATTGTTCCAAGCTATCACTGGCAGACACCGAGCAAGGAAGGTTTAAGATAAATTTGGCGGCTGTGTTCTGGATGAGCTGAAGCTTCCTAAGTGAAACCTTATCCAGATTAAGCAGCAAGGCATTACAATAATCAAATTTGGACATTACCAGTGCCAAAATAACTGTGACCCTCCAGTCTCTTGTTAGAAAAGGGAGGATCTTTCTCAACATTCTCAAGGTCCAACAGCAGTTTTTAACTACCTGGTTAACCTGTGACTTGAAAGTGAGACAATTATTGAAGATGACGCCTAAATTTCGAGTGGCCGCAATAGGCACAAGAGGGGCTCCACATTCTAATGGCCACCAGCGCGAGTTCCATAAATCTTTGCCGGGGCCAAAGCACAGAATTTCAGTTTTATCTCCATTTAATTTAAGAGAATTAGAGCCCATCCACCTGTTGACTTCACGCATACAGTTTCTAAAGCGGTCAGCCACTTCTTCCCAGTTCTTAGAAACCGGAATGATCAGTTTAGTGTCATCGGTGTAAGAGGTAGGGATGAAGTCAAATGAACGGATATGTCTAGCTAAAGGTGCAGGGTACAAATTAAATAATGTGGGGCTAAGTGAGGATCCCTGAGGGACTCCACATGGAAGAGAATAAGGCGGTGACTTGAAGTTTCCGCAGCTTACCATAAACGATCTATCTCTTAAGAAAGAATTAAGAATCTTCAAGGCATTGTCTCGAATTCCTGTCTGATAGATGTGGGATAGCATGATCTGTGGTGAGATCGTATCAAATGCTGCAGATAGGTCCAGGAGGACTAATATAGCTCCTTGTCCCTCATCCACCATCCTACGAATTGTATCCAAGGTGGTGATAAGGTCTGATTCCGTGCTGTGAAGCTGCCTGAAGCCATGTTTAGAGGGGTCAAATCCTCCTGAGGCAGTTAGGAAATCAGCTAATTCCATATTAATATGTTTTTCAAACATTTTCGCCTGAAAGGGAAGTAAGGAAATAGTCCGTAAATTACTCAGGTCATGACTTGCTCCTTCAGGTTTCTTTTTCCGGGGGATCACTGTAGCATCCCTCCATGAAGCAGGGTAGGATCTTGTAGTTAAAACTTCACAAAGAAATGGGGCTAGCGCAATTGAAACTGGATAAGAGAACTGTTGCAGAATATAAGGAGGGCAAGGGTCTTTAGGGGAACCTGATTTAATTCCTAACACTCATTTTTTAATTCTCTCAGGAGGTAAAGGTTGGAAATTAGTTAACAGAGGATGGTCCATATCTATACTGCTATTGGTGATCTCAAGACCTCCATCCATTTCCTCAGTGGAATTAAAGCTCGAGTAGATTTGTAGAGCTTTCTGTTTGAAAAAAGTGTACACCTTATTACAAAACTCTTGGGAGTTCTCCAACTCCACAGGGGGTGTAGAGGTTGTCAAAGTGCGTACGACTCTAAAACGTTCTCTGGCAGTATTAGATGCTTCCTTAATCTTCACAGTCAGATATTCAGATTTAGCTTTAAAAATTGCATCTTTGTAATTTTTGTGAGCATCTCTTAATTTTTTCCTTTCTCAATCAGATTAGGGTTTAACTTCCATCGACGTTCTTGCTGTCGATATTTTCTTTGAGGTATCTTAAGGTCCTTAGTAAACCAGGGGTGTTTGCCTTTTTTAGTTTCAGATGAAGTAGTGGGTTTGAGGAGGGCCAGTTGGTTAATAGCAATGGATATACCCTGATTGAAACTGTCAGAAGCTGACAGAGACAAATCTTTAGTAACTTCCCAATCTGCCTCTAGAGCTGGTCCTAATTCTTGCTTCCTGATGCGTTTCCAATATCTGACCGGTTTTCCCCTGGGATCAGATATCTTAGCAAGGCATGCCTTAATAAATCTAAAGATTAATAGATAATGGTCTGTCCAGCTAAGTGGGGAGTTTGATAATAGTATCTGATCATCAACTCATCTAACAGATGGCCTGCAGCATCAGTGGCAGAGTTAACTTTCAGTTCCCGGTCTAAAGCAGTCATGAAGTTTAAAAATTCATCAATATGTGGGTTCTGAGTGTCATCAAAATGAAGATTAAAGTCCCCTAGGATGATAGCCTTAGTAGACATGGATAGCGGTTCTAATAAGAATGGCCAGTGTTGCAAAAAGTTAGTATAAGGGCCAGGTGGTCGATAGACAAGCAGACCCGCCAGTAATATGGAATTGTTTTGATATAATTTGAAATACGTTATTTCACATATCTCAGGGGAAGTGACCGTCCCATTCCATTGACATGTAAGGTATGACTTACGAATAACTGCTAAGCCTCCACATCTACCATTAATTCTGTCCAGTCTATAATAAGCATATCCCAGAGGAGTAGCTTCTATGAAGTCTGGGTTAGAGTCATTTTTTGCCCAGGTTTCAGAGATAAAAAGGCAGTCAAGTTTAGGCTGCTTAACTAAATCTTCATTTTCCGTTTTATGCTTAACTAAGGAGCGAGCATTTATCAGAGCGCAAGTTAGTGTGTCTCTAGATGGAGTAGAGTGCCTAAGTTGTTTTTTAGCTCACTGAGAGAGGGGCCTACCTGAGACCCTTCCATGATCCGATATCTGGGGTGTCCACTTACATTGCACACCATTCCATTCTTTAAGAGAGTCTAATTCCATCTTGTGGTCGCATAAATTACCTGCTAATGAGTGAAGAGTTTGCAAGGCATAAGAAAGGCAAACTGAGTTAACCAATTGGGTGACATAATTCCCGGCCCCTGGTCCCGGTTGGGCGCGGACGGGCGCAAACAGGCTGGCCTCTGGCGCGCCAGCGCCATGCGTGTCCACTGCGCACGTCCGCGTCTGCATAGAAATAAATAATTTTCGCTGGGTCAGGAGAGCCGAGGCTCACGTGACCCCAGCACCAGCACCTAGACGGCTAACCACTCGAAAGTGGTTAGTATAAAATAGGTAGGGCTCTAACAGGCCCTTACCTTCAGAAAAGCTATAAGTTACACAGGTAAAAGATTTCGTATTCAATAAAATTTCCCATTAAAAATTATTACACCTGCAAAAAAGTTTAAAAATGTAAGAAGAATCTCCTAAAAACACACTTCGCTGTATTAGAGCCGATCAGCACTCACACGTTCCTTTCTGCTATATAGTCTACACTTACTTGCAAACTACTTACATTTTCGTTGTAAAGGCAATAAAAGCATACATGGTAAAGGTATACGCGTGGTAACATTTTGCTTTGTCAAGGCATGTGTTGTAAAAACATATGCATTGTAATGGATGTGTGGAAAATGTTTTGTGTGGTAACGGCATCGTTGTAAAAGCTGTTTCCCCTCTGTAACAGTTTGAAATCCACTAATTTCTTATTTATTAAATTTGTTTGTTGGTGCTCCCTGTATGCTCCTGTAGTGGCAGGAATATAAAGAAGCGAGGCAGTTGCATTAGCGTATATCGCTCTTTATTTTCTTTCCAGTCATAAACAATAAAGCCCACGAGGAGCCGCCGAGAGCACAACCAGCCGCCTCTCACGCGCTCCGATTCCCTCGCCTTCCCGCCGCCCACCGACGTCACGTCCGTCCTCGATCCGGATTGGACGTGACGTCAGTAGGCGATATAACATAGAGGAAGGACCACATTTTGCCGTCCGCGTCTCGTACGTTAACTCAGGTACGACATCTCCCCTCTTAACAGAACAAGAACCTTATGGCTTCATCTCATGACAAAATCTTCGAACCTCTTGGGAGCTCGGATATGCCTCATTGGCCTGCTCGGAGTAATATGCGGGGGTGAACCCACCCTGCCGGCGCCTGCACCCTCTTGGCCTGAATTATTTACGTTGTGACTGTCGCTCTTCGCAGATTCGGGCCTGCTAACATTCTGACCTTCGGCATCCAGCAAGCCGCGCCATGCTTTCTCACACCGATCTGCACTTCCGTGTCCAATCCGCCCTCGCATAGGGGGCGTATTCACATACTCCTTATCATCAGTGACTACATCCCTGGCTTTGTGACTTTGGCACTCATCCACGTCGTCCGTGCTCTCGGCCCCACACACACGACTACCTCTCATGATGATTTCCTCTTGCCCAGCTTTGAGCCTGACGATGTCGTCCTTACTTCGCCACCCCCCTCCTTGCAAACAGACTGCCCCTCTTGTCACTCCTTGCACACGTACAGGGGTTTGAAACACAGACTCTCCTTTCATCACCTTGTTAGGTTTCTTCACCAATACCCAATCCCCCTGCGTTATATTTTTAGTTTTGGCTCTGTTCACGATGTCAGCATACCGCTTGTTGCTTTCCTGTTTAGCCAGTATTCTTTCTTTGATTCTCAAACTTTCATCAGATACCACCTCAATTTTCTCCTTCATGTCATACCACTTATTGAATTTGGGGGTAAGCTCGCTCATGCATCTTCTCCCTCTCATCAAGTAGAACGGAGTGTGTCCCGTAACTTCATTGGGCGTGTTATGAAAAGTGTGCACCTTGTCCGCCAGAAACGCTTTCACATCCATGTTGGAGGCGACTGCCTGTTGCACGCCCTCTTTGAGGAATCTATTCACCCGCTCAACCTGCCCGTTGCTCTTCGGGCTGTACAATGGGGTCTTCTCCTGCTTTATCCCTAATCTGGACAGAAAATCCGTCATCTGCCTGGATACCAGCTGTGTGCCATTGTCGGATACCATGATCTTCGGCTGCCCCTCAATCGCGAAAATTTTCGTCAGTGCCTTGATCACTCGTTCAGTGGTAACTTCCCTGACGAACTTGTAGTGGATCCATTTGGAGAAGTAATCCGTGATGACGATGAGATGTCTACAATCGTCTGGTAGCAGGGTAAACGGGCCTGCGAAATCAATGGCAATCTTGTTCCATGGGCCAGCAGGAATGTCCACCAGCTGCAGCTCCCCTTTCGCCGTCTTCCAATGCTTGTCGGCCCTTAAACACGGTCCGCACCGATCAATGAAGCTGCCGACGTCGCTGCACATCCCTGGCCACCAGTAGTACTGCTTGAGGAGATTTTTGGTAGCGGTACTGCCTGGGTGGCCCTTATGGGCAATCCTGATTAACTTGTCTCTCAAACCTTCCGGAGGCACAAACAACTCGTGTCTTTTCACAAAGCCGCCCTCAATGGTGAGTTCAGAGCTCACCTGTTGGAAACTCCTGAGTGCTCCGTGCAAATTCCGGACCGGGGGCCAACGAGCCGTCATGTGGTCCATCACCTTTCGGATAGTCGTGTCCTTCTCCTGAGCCGCCAACCACTCTTCCTCAGATATGGATCCCTCACACATAGCTGTTGCGTCAACCATAGCTACCACGCATTCCGTGTCATCCAGGGAACCGTCCTCCTCACCCGTGACCGGTATGCGAGATAGGCAATCCGCCCTGCAATTGAGGCCGCCCTTGATGTGTCTGATGATGAAGTGATATTCTTGCAACTTGGACAGTAAACGTAGGAGCCTCGAACTGGCTCTGCCATTGCCACGTCCTTCACCGTCCATCATGTATATCAAGGGTTTGTGGTCAGTGACCAGTTCGAACTCCCTGCCCCATAGATAGTTCCTCAGTTTCTCCACGGCCCAAACGCACGCGAGCGTCTCCCGCTCGATGGTGCTGTAGTGCTTCTCTGCTTCATTCAATGACCGGGATATGAATGCGACTGTGTTCTCCTTCTTCCCTTGGAATTGGCAAAACACTGCACCGATACCCTTGGCACTAGCGTCAACCGTGATTACGTTCCGGAGATCTTTGCTGTATGGTTGTAATACAGGGGCCTCAGCAATTGCCTGCTTGACGGATTCAAAGGCAGCACTTTGTTCCTGTGTCCACGTGTATTTTTCGTTCTTCCGCAGCAGTTTCCTTAGGGGCTCCACGGTGGTCGCGTATCCTTGCATGAACTTGGAATAGTATTCGCTGAGTCCCAGGAACGACCGCAAGGCGTCTTTGTCTCCTGGGCAAGGGGCATCTCGTATGGCCCTCACTAAGTCATCTTTAGGCGCAATGCCATTTGGGGTAAGCACATGCCCTAAGTATTCAATCTTCCCTTCCATGAACTTGCATTTGTCCTTGGAGACTGTCATCCCCTTTTTTTTTAACACCTCTAGCACTCTGCCTAGCAGTTCCAGGTGCCCTTCCTCATCTTCTGTGTGTATCAGAATGTCGTCCTGGAAGGCTTCAACTCCCTTCATATCGCAGAAGAGAAAGTCCATCAGCTTTTGGAAGACGCCTGAGGCCGATGCAAGGCCAAACGGAAGACGGACATACCTGTATGCCCCAAACGGGGTAATAAAGGTGGTCAATTCCTTGGAATCCTCTGTGAGACATACCTGGTGGTATGCAGACTTCAGGTCTATCAGGGTGAAGAACCTCGATCCTGATGTGGAAGATAATATCTCCTGAATGTTGGGCAGAGGATGGCAGTTCACCAGAATATTTCTGTTCAAGGATCGCAGGTCTACACACAGCCGAATGTCCCCTGTCCTCTTCTTTTTGGACACCACGATTGCAGACACCCACTCTGATGCTCCTGCTTCCTCTATTACTCCTTCCGTTTTCAGCCTATCCAGAACGGCCTTCAGCTCCCCCCTTACCGAAAGAGGGATCGTTCTGACCTTGTGCTTAATTGGCATGGCACCCTCTTTCAAGCGTATGGCATGCACAAATCCTCTTACACACCCTACCTTGTTTTCAAAAACGGAATCAAATTTATCGAGAACCTCAGCTAATCCTTCATGCAAATCCTCAGGCTGCACGTAATTGACCCAATCATCCCTCAGAACTATGGGATCTTCCGCCCCAGGGACTAGCATCATACCCAGCTTCGCCAGGTCCTTCCATCACAAAAGGCTCCTCCCTTTTTCAGCCACATATATCTTTGTTCTCACCGTGCGCCCTCGAAAGGTGAGAGAGTCCCAGAAGTACCCCCTCATCAATATGTCGTGTTCCCCGAAGGCCTTAGGATTTACATCTGTCTCATGCAGTCGCACATTCTGCCATTTCAAATCAAACGTCCTATCAGAGATCAGGGTAAGAGGGGAACCAGAATCAGCTGTAAATGGCAATGCTACAGCACCAATCATGACGGAGCCAATAGGCCCCTTCACTCTTCCGTCCTCTTCATCAATGGACAGCACAATGTCCGCATCAACATCCATGTCACTCTCGCTCACCGAGCTCACTTTCATGCCCGTACTATATTTCTTGGCCTTACACACTGCCGCAAAGTGGCCCACCTTCCTGCATTTAGAACAGCTTTTGTACAAGGCGGGGCAGGTCCGGCTGTCCGCTAAGTGGTCCCTTGACCCACATCTAAAACAAACGAGCGGCCTCCTGCCACCCCCTCTATCACTCGCCGCCCTGTCTGGAGTCTTGGGCGCATGTTTATGTCTGTCCTGCACATAGAACACATTTGAAGCCTGACTATTGCTCGCCAGTTCCTTAGAAGACATCATGGAGTGTTCCACTGCCTTTGCAATGGCCATCACTTCCTTCAGTGAAGGGTTCCTGCATGAAAGCAACCGTTCCTGCACTTTCTTAGAATGGCAGTAGAACACCATCTGGTCTCTGATGTAAGTATCAGTCATCTCCGCAAATTCACAATCTTGGGCCAAAACTCGTAGGCATGCAATGTACTCTTCGATAGTCTCTCCTTCCTCCTGTTTCCGTAGTGTGAATTTATGGCGCCCCACCATGATGTTACATTCCTC
This sequence comes from Pleurodeles waltl, assembly GCF_031143425.1. Taxonomy (NCBI): domain Eukaryota; kingdom Metazoa; phylum Chordata; class Amphibia; order Caudata; family Salamandridae; genus Pleurodeles; species Pleurodeles waltl. The sequence continues at coordinate 476,027,826 of NC_090449.1, read as the reverse complement.
AGCATACTGCAGCTCAAGTCGCTTAACGGCCTCCTGGAATTCATTCAGAGGAGCTGTAGCCCCGGTAGGATTCGCATAAACAGGCAAGCTATCAAAAACCTCCTGGCCAGCCTTCCCCAACAGTCCGAATAACAGGGCTATACCCCTTACCATCAATGGAGACGATATAGTTCTCAAATGCGCGCAGCCATCCCTTCCATTTCATGCATGGCTTACCAGGAGAGTCCAGGAAGAGAGGAGGCACGCAGATATTACCGGTCTGCGACATGACCGGAAAGTGGGCACCACACCCGGAGAGACCGCGTGACACAGTTGCAGCAGCAACTATGGAAGGCTCCTAGGCGGCGCGGAAGGATACCCCAGCACTCCGGATAGCCGGAGACCACCAGAACACCGGCCACTTCGATGGTGTGTACACACTTTGATAGGAAACCCTGGGCACGGGCCTACTGCCTTGTCCTCACGTGGCAGGGGTCGTCAAGGATCATTCGCATGGGGCCCCCCTGCATCAGCTCACCGGAGGCAGTGCACGTGGTGATCAGGAGGGAGACATCAACGCGCTCCATCGGCATCTGGGAACATCACGCACGTTGGGCTACACTCGTGGGCCATATTAGAAACTGTGACCCTCGTCGCCATTTGTAGTGGCAGGAATATAAAGAAGCGAGGCAGTTGCATTAGCGTATATCGCTCTTTATTTTCTTTCCAGTCATAAACAATAAAGCCCACGAGGAGCCGCCGAGAGCACAACCAGCCGCCTCTCGCGCGCTCCGCTTCCCTCGCCTTCCCGCCGCCCACCGACGTCACGTCCTTCCTCGATCCTGATTGGACGTGACGTCAGTAGGCGATATAACATAGAGGAAGGACCACATTTTGCCGTCCGCGTCTCGTACGTTAACTCACGTACGACAGCTCCCTATTTGATATAACGTACTACACTTTTCATTCTACTTAGTTAACAGTACATTTTTCATTTATCATGGTGAATTCTCACACCACAATCACTGTATGAGTTTTTTTTAGTTTCGTTTTTATTTTTCTCTCTGTAATTCGATTATCATTAACATGCACCTTGCATATGGAGTCAAAATGCTATTCATTCATTTTTGGAAAATCCTTTCTGAACCACAAAGCTGGCTTAGAACTCATTCTGAATTCTACTTAAGAAGCGGCATCAAAGGGACATCCACTCCCAATTTTGAATCACATGCAGTGGTTTACAGCTGTGGTCATAACCCATTCAAATGTTGCCAAAGTAGATGGTGAGAGGTTGCCAAAGGGAAAGCTATCTCCATTGGACAGCTTAAATCTTTTGTAATCACGTCAGGCAGTCCGTGGGACCCCTGACTGCTCCCCTCAATGTGTTCTCAAAAGCAATGTTAAATATTAGCTGATTCTATAAGGAGTACGGGCTGCTTTAAAGAAAAAAGTTTCACATTTTAATGTGCAAACACAGACGATGGTCTGCTGTTCCTTGCAGGTCATCATCCCTTTGTTTATAGATAATCACACTGGGTTACAAATAGCAACCCGCCTTATTAATATTCATTAGGCAGGTTGTCTGTAACCTCCTGTGATTAGAGATTTTGTGATGTGACCTATTATTACATAAATCACATTGCAACATTAAACTTTAGTGTGCAATTTGCAACCACTTTATGAAATGAGTCTGTTGGTACAGGTGGCACTTATTCTCTTAAATTACAACAATACTAATACCTTTTTCGCCAATCGAAACTCTTGTAAATTGGTGTTAGACCTGGCATACTTGGTGTGGTTTTCCCTCTAACCTTTTATCTTCATAACTCCTGTTTTGGCGACTTCATTTTTGCTGGCTTTAGGACTGTGATCACTTTACATTACCAAAACTAAGCAGCACTATTGCTCTCTCCTTAAAACATGGTAGATTTGGTGTATAGCCAATTGGCATATTTAATTTGTTTGTAAGTCCTGAGTAAAGTGACATTGCCTGTGCCCAGGGCCTGTAAATGAAATACACATACGCGTATGGAGAGCGTTTTAGCCAAGGGACATGCCGGCATGACGAGATTAGATTATGAAGGCGTATCAGGGCCTCAATCAAAGATTTCCTTGGTTAACATACCATATGGACAAACTTATATTGAGATACAACCATGTGTTGGTCTTTGGATCCCAAGCTTAAGGATCGCCCGCTTTTTAACCTATGGAGGATCCCTAATTTCATACATTCTGGGAAGTGAATTTACCCTCAAATACTTTTACTTAAAAAGAAGATATCTCTCAAATTCTTCAGTTCTTTTATTTTGGAAGATTCCAAGTATGTTACTATAGATACCTTGAAGAAGTCTCTCATCAGAGACAAAAAACACGTGTCGGCTGAATCTATGCATCAATCAGCTTTAAGGTCGAATTGTGGCACCAATCAGCTTCAAATGGACCAAAGAACATTTGTGTTTAACATGATGAACATTTATCATCAATTGCAAGGACTATAGCCCTCATTATGACATTTGCAGTAAATCCCGCTTACCGCCATGCTGACGGCTGACAACTTACCGCCGCGACGCTTGGTTTCAATTCACCATATTAGGACACACACACACACTAATCCGACAGAATTCAGCCACAGACACAAATCCACCAGACCAAAGGTCAGTGATAAAGTGGCTGTATCAAAACCCACACTGTTAACGCCAACAGAACAATGCCCACCACATTATGACCCACAAATCACCACAGCGGACATTCAACGACGGTAAACCATTGGCGGTACATACTGCCACGCTCACAATGGACACCCACATACAAAGCAACACCACATTGGTCAATTCAAACATCACACACCTGACACCAACATCGCAAACTACACCCACATACCCACACCACTATGAAACCCACACCCACAACCCTTTACGATTACAATTCATTGGCACGAGACTGACACCAAGACCACTTAGCCAACTATAGCCACACACCACTCACACCCAAGCACCACTCATGCACTACACATCACACACCCCAAAACATTACCCAACATCCTCACCAACACACCTCACATAACACCCATGGCACCACAAAGACACTCCCGTTTCACAGAGGAGGAGTTAAGGGTCATGGTGGAGGAAATTGTCAGGGTAGAGCCACAGCTATTTGGACTGCAGGTGCAGCAGATATCTATTGCAAGGAAGATGGAGCTATGGCGGAGAATCGTGGACAGGGTCAACACCGTGGGACAGCACCCCAGAACAAGGGATGACATCAGGAAGAGGTGGAACGACCTACGGGGAAGGTATGTTCCATAGCAGCAAGACACCAGCTCGCTATCCAGAGGACTGGCAGTGGACCCCCACCTTCTCCCCCACAACTCACAGCATTGTAGGAGCAAGTCTTGGTAATACTGCATCCTGAGGGCCTGGCCGGAGTTGGAGGAGGACTGGACTCTGGTAAGTCAACTTTCTACAATTATCACCCCCCATACCTGCATGCCATCACATACCCTCACTATCACTCCACTCCATCCCACACACTCCACCATCATATCTCTTCAATCCCAATGCAAAGCCCTGCATGCTGTACCAATGCATGGGTACCCCTCACAGCCCTGCATGGACACTCTTCACTAAAGCATTCATAGCAGAGAGAACTAACAATCCCACCATACACAAGTATAAGCTGGCAGGGCAACACCAACAATAGAGGGGAAGCCATGGATGTACAGTATGTCATACACATTAACCATAAGACATCATTTACATCCCCACAGGTACCCCAGCCAATGTCACCAGAGACGAGGTGCCAGTACTATCCAGTCCCCCAACAGAAGAGGCCCACAGTGATGACAGTAACTCTGGACTTCAGGATCTGGACGATCTACCTGGCCCATCAGGGATCACTGGACAGCCGGTTACCCAAGCCCAGTCACAGACCACCACAGAGCCTTCCCCATCGGTATCCAACACCACAGCACCGACCTAGCATCCCCAAACCTCTGTCCCCTGGACACGTCAGTCAGCAGTGTGCCTACCTGTACATGAACCCCAGACTGCACCTCGCACCCAAGACAATCAGGGACCTGGAGTCAGTGACAGTGGGCACACGGTTCAGGGGACAGAGGCACAGTTCACCGGGGACACTGGGAGGACTGGTGTGCACCAGGGGGAGGACAGGACCAGGGAACCAACTCTCCAGGAGGCACTCTCTGAGATCCTGGGAGCCTACCAACATTCCCAGGAAATAATGGGCCAGATCCTGGACAACATGCAGGAGAACAGGCAGCTTCAGGAGGGACACTACCAGGGGATCAGGAAGGACTTGCAGGCCATCAACAATACCCTGATCTCCATAGCAGGGGTGCTGGCAGACATGGCCAACATTATGAGGGAGTCAGTCTCACATAAGCGGGCCCCTGCCACTAGCCAGTCATCTGAACAGCCTTCCACTTCCGCTGCCACTAGTCACCAGGAGGCCTTGCCACAAGACTTGCAGGCCACCAGCATTCCTCCCCCTGCAGAAGGTGAACCACCCCACAAATGTTCCCTGCGATCCAAACAGAAGCCAGAGACACTTGCCAAGACCCCCGCCAGGAAATGAGACTCTCCTGATTGTGACTGTGTCCCACACAGCCACCCTGTCTACCTTGAACTGCCATTGCTCCCCTTGCTATGTCCTCTTGGACAATGCACAAATAGACTGGAACAATACCCTGGACTTTCCTCCATCATCACCACATTCCATTGCACTTTCCCCCTATATGTTAGCACTTCAATAAACACCCATGATAAAAATCGAGTTCGAGAATGCATGTATTTCAAATATGCAATGATTGAAACAAGTACAACCATTGCAAATGAACTGTACATATAATTAGCATAGAATTAATGACCTGTAGCTGGCTGTTGTGATCACACCAGGAGTATTTGTCATATCACCAACATCTGCAAAATGAATAGCTAGAGGGAACAGTAAGTGGGCATACAATTGGGAAATACCAGCATGCCAATCCTTTGTGCACAGCCTGGCCCAGGTCCCCAGCACTCTATCCTGCGACGCTCAACTTGCTAAGTTGATCTCCGGCGGCGTGGGACCTTCTTTTGTAGTGCTGCAACAACCGCAATTTGCACCTTCTTTGTCTCCTTGTCCTGGGACCTCCATGGGTCTCTCCTGGGTCCAGGCAGCACCATTTTGGTGCAAAACGCAACTTAGCTTGAACCAAGGCTTGTTTGCCGAATCCAGAGCCGAAACTTGCCTGTATCCATACATTGCATCATGCAGGAACCCGCAGCCATCTTTCTTTGGTGCACTTCTGCAGTCTTCGTCCAACTGGGTACTCTTCTTTTGCACCTTCTTCTAGGTTGGCAGGGTATCCTGTCCTTCCTGGAGCTTCTTCCGACTTCTGGACTTGGTCTGCTCTCTTTTCACGCCTTCAGGTCCAGGAATCCATCCTTTGTTGTTTGCAGTCTTGCTTGGATCTTGCAATAACTCTAATCACGACTTGTAGTGTGTCCTAAGGAAACTTGCAGTACTTTACTCGTACTTTCCTAGGCTCTGGAGTGGGGTATTTTACTCACCTTTGTAGTTTTTCTACTCTCCCAGCAATTCTCTACACACTATACTTGTCTAAGGAGAATTTGTGATTCACATTCCACTTTCTTAGTATATGGTTTGTGGTACCTCTAGGCTTATTTTCTCCCATTGCATTCTATAGCATTTCCTATTGTTTTCACTATTCTATGTCTAATTACTTACCTTATTATATTGTGTATTATACTTACCACCAGAAAGAGTATTGCCTCTAAGATATTTTGGCCTTGTGTCACCCAAATAAACTACCTTTATTTTTGGTAACACTGAGTATTGTCTTTACTTGTGAATAAGTACTGTGTAACTATAAGTGGTATTGCAGGAGCTTTGCATGTCTCCTAGTTCAGCCTAAGCTGCTCTGCTATAGCTACCTCTATCAGCGTAAGCTGCTAGAACACTACTATATTTCACTAATAAGGGATAACTGGACCTGGTGTAAGGTGTAAGTACCCAAGGTACCCACCACAAACCAGGCCAGCCTCTTACATTAGTGGTACAGCGGTGGGATAAGTACTTGCAATTGCTATACCACTTTGTTACTAGTGCTTTTCACAAGATAAGCTTTCTCCAATAGTTAGAGCTATGCATAATTGCACCTAGAAGTAATTCCTAACTTTCTAAAAAGTTCTTTAAAGTTTGCAAAAGTTTTTACAAAGTTTCTGAAAAGTTTCTTCTTTTCTCTAAAAAGTTAGGTCTGCTAGTCTACTAACTTTTTACTCACATTCCTAAACTCTTTTCCTTTCAACATGTCGTCTGTAGAAGCTACCCCTAGAGTTGTGAAAACAACATATGAGAATCTTAACTTTAAAAGCTTGAGGGGTCTCTGCATTGAAAGGAGTTTAGGGATTGGTAAGAACCCCAACAAGGAATTCCTTTTAAATCTTCTCCTGAAGGATGACCAGGGACTTAGCACTGGGTAGGAACAGCCAGATGGGGAAGTTGAGGAAGATTCCAACCAGGCAGGCTCAGAGGAGCAGACTGATAATCCTGGGGATGGTCCTTCCACTGATCTTTCTGTCAACAACCCCCTATTGTAACTGGGAGTGGGAAGGGTTCACACACGAGTAGGGCTCCCTTCACACCTAGAGGCAAGGTCACTAGGGTGGCTCAAGTTAGGGAAAGATCAGCCTCTGCAAATTCCAATGTTACTTCTGTTTCAGAGGCATCCCACACTTCTAATCCCGAGGACCAGTCCCTAGATAGGGAACTCAGAAAGCTGAGGTTAGAAGAGGTCTGCCTGAGAATATAGCAGCAGCAGTTGGCCTTAGACAGGGAATCCCTGGCTGTGGAAAAGGAAAGGCAGGGGTTGTGGTTAGTTCCCTATGGTGGCAGCAGCAGTTTCAGGAATTCAAATGTTAGGGAACCTACATTTGATTCAAGAAATCAGCATAAAGTTGTCTCTACTTACAATGATGGAGATTACATATACAAGTGGTTTGCTGCACTTGAGAGGGCCTGTAAAGTTCAGAGGGCCCCTCAAGTGCAGTGGGCTGCTATCCTGTGGCTGTCTTTCACTGGCAAGAAGAGAGACAGACTCCTTATTGTCAGTGAGGATGATGCAGATAACTCCCATATACTCAAAAATGCACTCTTAGATGGTCTGGGCTTAACCACTGAACAATACAGGATTGAGTTGAGAGAGACCAGAAAGGAGTCATCATAGGATTGGACAGATTTTGTAGACTGTTCAGTGAAGGCCCTAGAAGGTTGTTTAAATGGCAGTAAGGTGACTGAATATGAAAGACTATATAATGTGATTCTGAGAGAGCATATATTGAAAAATTGTGTGTCTGATTTGTTGCATCAGTATCCTGTAGACTCAGATCTGACCTCTTCCCAAGAATTGGGAAAGAAGGCAGACAAATTGGTCCGAACAAGGGTGAGCAGAAAAGTTCATACAGGGGGTGACAAAGACAGCAAGAAGAAGGATGGTAAGTATCATGACAAGGGTGGGGACACAGATAAGAAATCTTCTGAGTCTTTATCAGGCCCACAAAAATCCTCTGGGGGTGGTGGGCACAAATCCTCTTCTCACAATCAGAAAAAGCCATGATGTTATCTCTGTAAAGCCAAAGGTCATTGGGCAAGTGATCCCACTTGTCCACAAAGAAACACCAAACCTCCCACCACCACAACCCCCACTGCTTCCACTAGTGCCCCTAGTAATAGCAGTGGTGGTGTGAAGAGCACTACTAATAGCCAGTCAAAGGATGTAGCTGGGCTCACCATTAGTAATGTAGTGGGGGTTGGTATAGTTAGGGAGACCACTGAGGCTGTTTTAGTCTCTGATGGTGGCATTGACCTTACCACCTTAGTTGCTTGCCCCTTTAATATGGGTAAGTACAAGCAACTACCATTAATAAATGGTGTTCAGGTTGAGCCCTACAGGGACACAGGTGCCAGTGTCACTGTGGTGATGGAGAAACTGGTTGCCCCTGAGCAACACCTGAGTGAACTGGGGGCCATATTTATACTCCGTTTGCGCCGAAATTGCGTCGTTTTTTTTTACGCAATTTCGACGCAAAACTAACGCCAACTAACGCCATATTTATACTATGGCGTTAGAGGCGAATAGCGCCAAAGTTCCCGGAATGTGCGTCATTTTTTAGCGTGAACCCCTTCCTTGCGTTAATGATATGCAAGGGAGGCGTTCCCGTCTAAAAAATGACTCCCAGGCCTTTACGTGGTATTTATACTCCCGGGCAAAAGAGACGCCCGGGAGTTGGCGTGGCTAAAAACGGCGCATTTGCGCCACTTTTTAACGCCTGCTCAGGGCAGGCGTTAAGGGGCCTGTGGGCTCAAAATGAGCCCACAGGTGCCCTCTCATGCCCCCAGGAACCCCCCCTGCCACCCTTGCCCACCCCAGGAGGACCCCCAAGGATGGAGGGACCCACCCCAGGGACATTCAGGTAAGTTCAGGTAAGTATAATTTTTTATTTTTTATATTTTTTTTTGGTGGCATAGGGGGGCCTTATTTGTGCCCCCCTACATGCCACTATGCCCAATGACCATGCCCAGGGGACAGAAGTCCCCTGGGCATGGCCATTGGGCAAGGGGGCATGACTCCTATCTTTACAATGATAGGAGTCATGTTGATGGGGGATGGGCGTCGTTAAAAAATGGCGCAAGTCGGGTTAAGACGATTTTTTCGACGTAACCTGACTTGCCCCATTTTAAGACGCCCATGCGCCATTTTCCCCCTACGCCGGCGCTGTCTGGTCTACGTGGTTTTTTCCCACGCAAACCAGGCAGCGCCGGTCTGATTGCGCCGTCTAACGCCATTCCATAAATACGGCGCCCGCTTGGCGCTTCAGAATGGCGTTAGACGGCGCAAAACTTTTTGACGCTAAACTGCGTTAGCGCAGTTTAGCGTCAAAAAGTATAAATATGGGCCTGAGTGTGGCACAGCAGACCTGTCCCACAAATCAAATCAAATCATTAACATTTATAAAGCGCGCTACTCACCCGTGCGGGTCTCAAGGCGCTAGGGGGGAAAGGGGGGGTTATCGCTGCTCGAACAGCCAAGTCTTTAGGAGTCTCCGGAAAGCGGAGTGGTCCTGGGTGGTCCTGAGGCTGGTGGGGAGGGAGTTCCAGGTCTTGGCCGCCAGGAAGGAGAAAGATCTCCCACCCGCCGTGGAGCGGCGGGTGCGAGGGACGGCAGCAAGTGCGAGGCCAGCGGAGCGGAGGGGGCGGGTGGGGACGTAGAAGCTGAGGCGTCTGTTGAGGTATTCCGGTCCCTTGTTGTGGAGGGCTTTGTGTGCGTGGGTGAGAAGACGGAAGGTGATCCTTTTGCTGACTGGGAGCCAATGCAGGTGTCTCAGGTGTGCGGAGATGTGGCTGTTGCGGGGTACGTCGAGGATGAGGCGGGCCGAGGCGTTTTGGATGCGTTGCAGGCGGTTTTGGAGTTTGGCTGTGGTCCCGGCGTAGAGGGTGTTGCCGTAGTCCAGGCGGCTCGTGACGAGGGCGTGGGTCACGGTTTTTCTGGTGTCGGCGGGGATCCAGCGGAAGATCTTACGGAGCATGCGGAGAGTGAGGAAGCAGGCAGAGGACACGGCGTTGACTTGCTTGGTCATGGTGAGAAGAGGGTCCAAGATGAAGCCGAGGTTGCGGGCGTGGTCTGCGGGGGTCGGTGCGGTGCCGAGGGCCGTGGGCCACCAGGAGTCGTCCCAGGCGGACGGGGTGTTGCCGAGGATGAGGACTTCCGTTTTTTCAGAGTTCAGCTTTAGGCGGCTGAGCCTCATCCAATCTGCGACGTCCTTCATACCCTCTTGTAGGTTGGTCTTGGCGCTGGCGGGGTCCTTGGTGAGGGAGAGTACAAGTTGGTTGTCGTCGGCGTAGGAGGTGATGATGATGTCGTGCTTGCGTACGATGTCGGCGAGGGGGCTCATGTAGACATTGAAGAGTGTCGGGCTGAGCGATGAGCCTTGAGGTACGCCGCAGATGATCTTGGTGGGTTCTGAGCGAAACGGAGGGAGGTAAACTCTTTGGGAGCGGTTAGCGAGGAAGGAGGCGATCCAGTCCAGGGCCTGGCCTTGGATCCCGGTGGAGCGTAGGCGGGTGATTAGGGTGCGGTGACAGACGGTGTCAAAGGCAGCCGAGAGGTCGAGGAGAATGAGGGCGACTGTTTCACCGTTGTCCATCAGGGTTCTGATGTCGTCTGTGACTGAGATGAGGGCGGTTTCCGTGCTGTGGTTGGTTCGGAATCCGGTTTGTGAAGGGTCGAGCAGGTTGTTGTCTTCCAGGAAGGTGGTCAGCTGTTTGTTGACGGTCTTTTCTATTACCTTGGCTGGGAAAGGTAGAAGAGAGATGGGGCGGAAGTTTTTCAGGTCGCTTGGGTCAGCCGTAGGTTTCTTTAGTAGGGCGTTGACTTCAGCGTGCTTCCAGCATTCGGGGAAGGTAGCAGAAGAAAAAGAAGAGTTGATGACGGTCTGGAGGTGCGGGGCGATGATGTCGTCGGCTTTGTTAAAGATGAAGTGCGGGCAGGGGTCCGAAGGGGCGCCGGAGTGGATAGAGTTCATGATGGATTTGGTTTCTTCCGTGTTGATGTGGGTCCAGTTGTTGAGGGTGATGTCCGGGGAAGCGGGTTCAGTGGTGTATGGTTGGGTCTGGTGTCCGAAGCTGTCGTGGAGGTCGCTGATCTTGCGATGGAAGAAAGTGGCGAGGGATTCGCACAAATCCTGTGAGGGCGTGACGGCGTTGGCGCTGGCGCTGGGGTTGGAGAACTCTTTGACGATGCTGAAGAGTTCTCTGCTGTTGTGGCTGTTTTTGTCTAGTCTGTCGGTGAAAAAGTTCCTTTTGGCAGTGCGGATCAGGTGGTGGTGTTCGCGTGTAGCGTTCTTGAGGGCGGTCATGTTGTCAGCGGTGTGGTCCTTGCGCCAGGCCTTCTCAAGGGCACGACAAGTTTTCTTTGATTCTTTGAGGGTGTCAGAGAACCAGAGAGGTTTTTTGGTGTTGGTCTGTCGATGCGTGCGTTTGAGGGGAGCAAGGTTGTCAGCGCAGTTGGAGATCCAGTTTGTGAGGTTGAGAGCTGCGTCGTTGGGGTCAGTGGTGAGGGTGGGTTGGTTGGCGGCGAGAGCGGAGAAGAGTTGCTCTTCAGGGATCTTGTTCCACTGTCGATGAGGGATGGGTTGAGTGCGGAGGTGGGAGGTCTCGCGTCGGAATGTGAAGTGGACGCAGCTGTGGTCGGTCCAGTGTAGGGCAGAGGTGTGGCTGAAGAAGACGTGTTTGCTGGCGGAGAAGATAGGGTCGAGCGTGTGTCCGGCGATGTGGGTGGCGGTGTTCACCAGTTGTTTGAGGCCGAGGTTGGCGAGGTTGTCGAGCAGGGTGGTGGTGTTGGGGTCGTTGTTTTGTTCCAGATGGAAGTTGAGGTCGCCTAGGAGGATGTAGTCCGGTGAGGCGAGGGCGTGCGGGGAGATGAAGTCGGCGATGGCGTCGCTGAAAGAGGCGCGAGGTCCGGGAGGACGGTAGACGAGGGATCCTCTGAGGGTGGTCCTTGGGTCGGTGCGAATCTGAAAATGCAGGTGTTCAGCGGCGAGGGGGGGGTCTTCGGTGGAGGTGGTGACGCTGATGGAGTCTTTGAAGATGATGGCGACACCTCCTCCTACTTGGTTGGTGCGGTCTTTTCTGGAGATCTTGTAGCCTTCGGGGATGGCGGTAGCGATGTCTGGAGCAGAGGAGGCGTTCATCCATGTCTCCGTGATGAAGGCGACGTCCGGGGCTGTGGAGTCCAGGAGGTCCCAAAGTTCAACGGCGTGCTTGTGGACGGAACGAGCGTTGATCAGGATGCACTTGAGGTGGTTGATGGCGCGTGGGCTTGTGGTCGTGGTAGTTGCGTGGTGGAAGATGCGTTTGCAGGAGTTGCAGGCGAAGGGTCCATGGGTGCGTTTGGGGTGAGCTAGGAAGCAGGTTTTGGAGCGCCCTGGGTTGAGGGCGTGGAGGGTGGTGGGGTCGTAGCGGATCAGCGGGGCTTGGGGGAGCTGGGGACCAGGGGTCGTGGCGCTGGGCGCGGGCCAGGCCACACTAGAGGGTCTCAGACAGCAAGCTGTCAAACAACAGAAGGGGAATGTCAATGATAGCCACGGAGTTTACTGGGAGAATAATCTCCTCTATACTGAAACAAGGGACCCTAAACCTGGTGCCACCAGGAGACTGGTCATCCCCTTCCAGTATAGGGAATTCCTCCTAACTCTAGCTCATAACATTCCTTTAGCTGGGCATTTGAGCCAAAGTAAATCATTGGATAGACATGTTCCTCATTTTTACTGGCCCCACATGTCAGAAGACACAAAGGAGTTTTGTTGCTGTTGTGTCACCTGCCAAGCCAGTGGCAAAACTGGTGGCACCCCAAAGGCCCCCTTAATCCCATTGCCAGTGGGTGGGGTACCCTTTGAGAGGGTAAGGGTTGACATAGTTGTTCTCCTCGACCCTCCAACAGCTTCTCGCAATAGATGCATCCTTGTGGTAGTGGACCACGCTACAAGGTGTCCAGAAGCTATCCCCTTAAGGACCACTACAGCACCTACAGTGGCAAAAGCCCTCCTGGGAATCTTTTCCAGGGGGCGTTTCCCTAAGGAAGTTGTATCAGATAAAAGTAGTAACTTCATGTCTGCATACCTCAGACCAATGTGGATGGAGTGTGGTGTTACCTACAAGTTCACCACCCCTTATCATCCACAACAACTGGATTGGTTGAGAGCTTTAATAAAACTCTCAAAGGCATGATCATGGGACTCTCTGAGAAACTCAGAAGGAGATTGGATGTCCTCTTGTTATGCCTCCTTTTCGCCTACAGGGAGGTACCCCAAAAAGGAGTGGGCTACACCCCCTTTGAGCTTCTCTTTGGTCACCCTGTTAGGGGTCCCCTTGCTCTTGTTAAGGATGGTTGGGAACAACCTTTAAAACCTCCAAAGCAAGTCATTTTAGACTATGTACTTGGCCTAAGGTCTAGAATGGCTGAGTACATGAAAAAGGCCACTAAAAGCCTTCAGGTCAGCCAAGAGCTCCAAAAGCAATGGCATGACCAGAAGGCTGTCCTGACAGAGTAACAACCAGGACAGACGGTGTGGGTATTGGAGCCTGTGGCCCCAAGAGCACTCCAGGACAAATGGAGTGGACCCCATCTCATTGTGGAGAAGAAAGGTGAGGTCACCTATCTGGCGGACCCGGGCACTGCCAGAAGCCCCCTTTGGGTGCTTCATGTCAATCACCTTAAACCTTATTATGACAGGGCTGACTTAACCCTTCTCATGGCCATAGATGAGGGTCGGGAAGAAGAGAGTGCCCCTCTCCCTGACCTCTTCTCTGACACTGAAGCTGATGGCTTAGTGGAAGGAGTGGTTCTTGTAGACTGCCTCACTGTGGAGCAGAGGGAGGACTTCAAAAATCCCCTAGGACAGTTTTCTGACTTCTTTTCTCTCATACCTGGTACAACTACCTGGTGAGAACATTCAATTGATACTGGAAACAGCTTACCTGTCAAGAGTAAAATTTACAGGCAGCCTGACCATGTCAGAGATTGCATTAATACAGAGGTACAGGAAATGTTGGATCTAGGAGTTATTGGGCCCTCTGATAGACCCTGGGCCAGCCCAGTGGTGCTTGTCCCCAAACCGGATAGCAAAGAAGGAACGAGAAAATGCGGTTTTGTGTGGACTATAGGGGCCTTAATACTGTAAACAAAACTGATGCTCACCCTATACCCAGGGCAGATGAGCTTATAGATACACTGCCTTCAGCCAAGTATCTAAGCACCTTTGATTTGACTGCAGGAGATTGGCAGATCAAGTTATCAGAGGATGCTTAAGCAAAAACTGCATTTTCTACCATAGGAGGGCATTATCAATTCACTGTTATGCCCTTTGGTTTGAAAAATGCACCTGCCACTTTCCAGAGGCTGGTGAATACAGTCCTCCAAGGTTTGAAAGCTTTCAGGGCAGTATACTTAGATGATATTGGTGTATTTAGCTCCACCTGGGATAACCACTTGGTCCACCTATGGAAAGTTTTGGAGGCCCTGCAAAAGGCAGGCCTAACTATCGAGGCTTCAAAGTGCCAAATAGGGCAGGGGAAAGTGGTTTATCTGGACCACCTGGTAGGTGGAGAACAGATTGAACCAGGGGAAGATTCAGACCATTGTGGACTGGGCTCCCCCTACTATACAGACCCAGGTCAGAGCCTTCTAAGGTCTCCCTGGGTATTACAGGAGGTTCATTAAGAACTATGGCTCCATTGTTGCCCCTCCTAATGACCTCACTTCAAAGAAAATGCCTAAAAAGGTATTGTGGATGGCTATCTGTCAGAAAGCTTTTGAGGGGCTTAAGCAGGCTATGTGCTCTGCACCTGTCTTGAAAAGCCCAAACTAGTCCAAAAAATGAATTGTCCAAACAGATGCTCCTGAATTAGGTTTAGGGGCAGTGCTATCACAACTTAACTCAGAGGGCCAGGATCAACCTGTTGCTTTTATCAGCACGAGGTTGACCCCTAGAGAAAAGCGTTGGTCTGCCATAAAGAGTGAGGCCTTTGCTGTGGTCTGGGCTTTGAAGAAGCTCAGACCCTACGTGTATGGGACTCACTTCATTGTTCAAACAGACCACAAACCTCTATTATGGCTTAAACAAAGGAAAGGTGAAAACCCTAAATTGTTGAGGTGGTCCATTTCCCCTACAGGGTATGGACTTTACAGTGGAGCATAGACCTGGGAGTACCCACTCAGATGGACTCTCCAGATATTTCCACTTAGACAATGAAGACTCATCTGGTCAAGGTTAGCCTTATTGTCCCTCGTTTGGAGGGGGGGATTGCGTAGGAAAGAACCATCTTTCTTGGCATTTTAGTCCCATTTTTACCTGTATGTCAGTATGTTTTTGCCTGTCTCATTGGGATCCTGCTGGTCAGGACACAAGTGCTCATAGTTTGGGGCCTAATGTGTGTGTTGTGAATAGTGCTTAACTGTGTCACTGAGGCTCTGCTAACCAGAACCTCAGTGCTTATGCTCTCTCTGCCTTTAAATTTGTCACTATAGGCTAGTAACTTCATTTACCAATTTCAATAGCACACTGGACCCCCCTTATAAGCCCTTAGTATACGGTACCTAGGTACCCAGGGCATTGGGGTTCCAGGAGATCCTTATGGGCTGCTGCATTTCTTTTGACACCCATAAGGGGCCTAGACAAACCCTTTCACTGGACTGCCATTGCAGCCTGAGTGAAATAGTGCACCCAATATTTCACAGCCATTTTCACTATACTTAAGTAACTTATAATTCACCTATATGTCTAACCTTCATTTACTGAAGGTTAGGTGCAAAGTTACTAAGCTAGCAAAGGTGCCCCCACATAGTCCAGGGCCAATTCCCGGGACTTTGTGAGTGCGGGGACGCCATTACATGCGTGCACTACATATAGGTCACTACCTATATGTAGCTTCACAATGATAACTCCGAATATGGCCATGTAAGGTATCTAGGATCATAGATTTGCCCCCCATTCCGAATCTGGTATTGGGGAGCCAATTCCATGGATTCTGGGGGCTCAACCATGGACCCCAAGTACTGCCAAACCAGCTCTCTGAGGCTTGCACTGCAGCTACAACTGCTGCCACCTGACAGATAGGGTTCTGCCCTCCTGGGGTCTGAGCAGCTCAGTCCCAGGAAAGCATAACAAACCATTTCCTTTGGGAGGAGGGTGTTACACTGTCTCCCTTTGGAAAAAGGTGTAACAGGCTGGGGAGGGGTAGCCTCCCCCAGCCTCTGGAAATGCTTTGAAGGGCACAGATGGTGCCCTCCTTGCATAAGCCAGTCTACACCGGTTCGGGACCCCCAGTCCCTGCTCTGGTGTGAAACTGCACAAAGGAAAGGGGAGTGACCACTCCCCTGTCCATTACCACCCCAGGAGTGGTGCCCAGAGCTCCTCCAGTGTGTCACAGACTTCAGCCATCTTATTTTCCAAGGTGTGGGGACACTGGAGGCCTCTGAGTGGTCAGTGCCAGCAGGTGATGTCAGAGACCCCTCCTGATAGGTCCATTCCTGATATGGTAGCCAATCCCCCTTTTAGGGCTATTTAGGGTCTCTCCTGTGGGTTTCTCTTCAGATTCTACTTGCAAGTTTCCAGCAGGAATCCTCTGCAACTACTACTTCATCCTCTAACCTCGGATCGACCGCAGACTACTCCAGGAACCACTGTAATAGCAACAAAGTATCCAGAAGGGCTACTTTTTCTCTGCAACTTGAGCTCCAGTCAACAACTGCAACAGTTTCCATGGTGTGCACGCTCTGGGGACTCCCTGTGTTCACCCTGCACCAGAAGGACCGAACAAATCTTCTGTGGAGTGACAGAGTCACTTCCCTGCTCTTGCAGGCACCTTCTAAGTCGACGACCAGTTCTCTGGGACTCATCTCCTGGCGATGAACGTGCTCCTTGGAACACAGGTTGTGGACCTCTTTGACACAGACTGTCCTGGGGTCCTGCTGTCCTAATTTGGAGGAGTAAGTGCTTGCCTTCTCCGTTTTGCGACAGTACCCCTCTATGCCGCGTCATCTTCACCTCCTGAAGCTTCTGTGCACTATTTACAAGAATCCTTGCTGTATAGCCTGGAGCAGCTCCCCAGCACTCTACCCTGTGATGCTCAGCTCACTGAGTTGATCTCCGGTGGAGTGGGACCTTCTTTTGTAGTGCTGCACCAACCGCAATTTGTACCTTCTTTCTTCCCGGGTCCTGGGACATCTGTGGGTGCTTCCTGGTCATCTGTGGGTTCCCTCCAGTTGTCACGGTTTCGGGCAGGTCTGATCAGGACTATAATTGGGACACCCCTTGAGGTCACCAAATATCCTAAAGAGGTAGTGTGCTGCGGCAGAAGAGCAGCTAAAGGCATACACGGAAAGGACAGCTATGGACAGGCACAGGAAACAGGAAAGTAAAAGCAGAGCAACCCTTGTGTGAACAAACAGGAAACAGATTACTAATGGACAAACACGCTGGGGTTGTACACAGAGTAAGGCGCAGAACCTCCCACAGTGACAGGGAATGTCAATGCCTCTGTGCCATTTGCTCTTACAGATAGTCACCCTGCCAGCCCCATAGAAAGGAGGCAGCAGAAGTGATTCTGTCTCTGGACCCTAGAGCACAAACAAGGATAGTACTTACATACACAAGACACGCTCTTGTGGGTCCAGCTGGAAACACAGTGGCAATTCCTGAGAAAACAGCAATAGCACACTGTCACTGTTAGGCACGAAAGACAACGTATAACACTAGACAAGGATGGGGGCTGGAATTGCCTCCTGGAAACCAGGAGCCAACCCCAGTACAAAGGAGAACATTTATACACTGGTGAAGACTGATAGAACACTTACCAGACACAAATAACCAAGAAGAAACGGAAACAGAAGGGAACAAACTAAGAGGCAGAGGCAAGAACTAGGAACAGGCTCAGGCTGAAGCAAAGGCGAGACTAGGACTTGAAAACAGGGCACAAACTTCTGGCTGGGACAAACAGAGGCAGGACCGGGAAACTGAGAGCCGGCTCTGGCTGGAACAGACAAGGACAGGGCTGGAATACAGGGAGTAGGAAATGAGCAGTAAACGGGACTGGGAAACAGAGAGAAGGTTCAGGCTGAAACAAGGCAGGAGCAGGGCAGAGAAACAGGGAGCAGGCTCTGGAAGAAACAAACAGGTACAAGGCTAAGAGGTAGGGGGCAGACTCTGGCTGGAACAATCAGGAGCAGGGCAGAGAAACAGGAAACAGGATCAAGCTGGAACAGCACAGGAACAAAACTGGAACACCATCCGACAAGGGGTCTGTAACACAAAGGAATCGAACTCCAATGCACGACGGGGATCTTGAGGAAATGGCTGCTTATAAGCAGTTCCAAGCTGGGCTGCACTGGAGAGGTTTCAGGTGTGTGTAGTTTCAGACACTTGCAAGTCCTGGAGGAGAGGATCCGGTGAAAAGGAGCAACTGGACTTCTCCCATAGAAAACAATAGGAAACAGAATCCGGGCTTTCCTGACTACCAGGCTGTGCATTATGGGATTTGCAGTCCCAGGAAGCAAATGTAGTACTACACAAGTGTACCATGGAGAAAAGAGAAACAAACAGGAGTCAGCAAGGGACTCTAGATAAGTGTTTAAGGTGATTCCCAGGCTTCCGACAGTCCCCTTACAGCACCCCCTAGAAATGGGACGACAGAGTCATAACAGTATACCCTCTCCCACCAGTCTGCTCAAGAAGAGAAGGCGATCCTTTGGCTGAAAAAAGTTGAAGAGGAAAAGCCACAGCAAGAAAATCCAACACCAACCTTGGTGGATAAGTTTACAGTCCTGCCATAGGTGAATCTTCCAATGAGCAAAGCATGTATTAATACCCATATGGGCTCCAATGTCCTTCCTCTTTATTGTTAGATTGATATTGGAGGAGTGCATGGAGTTGGTTTCTGGTGAAGTGGATTCAGGAGCAAGGAGATCTGAAATGGCATTATGGGCGGTATTCTTTAGGACATTAGTTTCCTGTTCAGTACTGTCTTCTTTGGAGGAGATAATTGGCGTATTAGTAACTGTAAGGTCTGTAACTCCTTCCGACAAGCAGGATATGTCTGTTTCTGCAGCAGTATTTGCATTGATTGTGGTCTGAGGCTTGCAAAGCATAGAGACTTGGGAGACATGGGTAACTGGTGGTCTCAAGGTAAACATGAAAAAATCAGAATTGTCTTTAATCTTGGATGACTTCGGAGCATCGAATTCAGGAGCAACAAGAGTTTTCATGTCTTTAGAAAATGGATTAACATCTGAAAATGTAGAAGTTCCACAAACTGATTCTTTAGGGGGATCTTCAGACAAGACTGGGACTTCTTCATTGCAAGTGCTCAGTGGTGTGTTTGTGGTATCAGAAATGGTTTCTTTGCAAGGCGTTTCTACTACAGGTAGTTCATCTTCAACTCTGTTAACATTGAAAGGTTGTTCTTTGGAAAGACATAGAACTGGAGCCTCTTCAGAAATCACCTTTGCATTGTTACCTACATTTTCAGCTCTAGTCTTTGAATTGATGATGGTTTCTTGCAATAAAACACTAAGAACAGTACTTATCAGATCTTCGAATACAAGATTCAAATTCAAGTCTTTAGTTTTAGTGGGAAATATTAAATCTTTCGGTACTTGAGCTTCGGTTTCAGATTGCTGGTTTTCAGGAGTCTTTAATTTCAGGCACACAGCAGGTGACATTGGTGTGGCTGGTTTTACATCAAGATCAGATACCGGTAGATCAAAGATCTGTTCTTCAGTAACCATTGAGCCGGAAACAGGATACACAGTGGCAAAGGACAGTAAGTCAGGATCAGTGGTTGAGGCTGCAACTGTGTCCAGTTCTAGGAGAAGGCTCTCATTTCTTATGACAGGCTGTTTAGTTTCAGATTGCTGGCTTTCTTCCTTGTCTGAAATCTCCACGGTTTGCTTTGACACAGAAGAGATATTTAAACTTTCTGAGAAGTCCATTACATTCTTAGTAATTGTGGGTATTTCTTCACGGTCAGAAAAATCCATTAGTTCACTTGAAACAGGAACTGTCTCTTCATTATCTGAAAATTCTATGATATTGTTTGAAAGAGCAGGAGTATCCCCACAATCTGAAAATTCTGGTGTGTGCGCCATTTGAACAGCACTGTCTGCAGGTTTGTTCACAGCAAGGCAGGAACCACTGTCATCACTAGATTCAGCTTCTTCAACACTGTTGCACAACTTGCCATTAATCTCCAGTAAAGTCATATCTTGGTTTCTTAAGGTGCAGCTATTGGAGTCTGCATCAGAACTCTCTTCTTCCTTTGGCTTTATGTGTTCTGATAGAGGGGCTGAGACACTTCCTTCTGAACACTCTGCTCCATCCTTTGAATCAAGAGGTGTCAAATCTCTCAGAGATGTCAGAGATTCAGTCAACTGTACAGGAATTTTCACTGGAGAACAACAGGCTGAGAGAGAGTCTGAAGAAGAGGCTGATATATTTATAACTGGAGCTGTCTTTTGACTGTCATTAATAGAAGGGACAATCTGCTCTATAGAAGTCTTTGGAGAGGCACACAAAGTAGCATACTGTTCTTTAAGCCAAAGCTGGTGATCATTTTATTTTTTCAGGTTTCAAATTGCTTTGCAGTAGTTTCCATCAGCTGCTCTGTTACTTCTTCTACCTTACAGATAAACAGAATGTCTGGTTCTGGCAACAGTGAAATATGCATTGATGAAAAGAGCCCACGTGCACGATTTCTTGTGTATGTTACAACATATTCATCATAGAAGTCCAGTATCTGCCTTTTAATCTGCCAAAACTGCTCTTTTAGTGTGTGTATGTCCATATTGTTATCAAACCCACTCAGAATAGAAAAGGGTTTAGCAGAGCTTTTAGGGATTGAGACTGGTGTATTATCATCCAGTTTGGGAAGAGCACAAGCCTTTTGAGTTGAACTAAGGAATCCCACAGTCTTTACTGATCCCTTTGATACAGGTTCTATCCTGCTGACTTGAAAGCACTGAGGGACTGGTAGATCCTTATACGAGTCCGCACAACACTTAGGAATTGAGACTGATGTACTGTCATCCAATTTGGGAGGAGCACAAGCCATTTGAGTTGAACTAAGGAATCCCACAGTTTTTACTGATCCCTTAGATACAGGTTCTAGCCTGCTGACTTGAAAGCTCTGAGGGACTGATAGGTCTTTATAAGAGTCAGCACTGTACTTTGAATTCTGAGAAACTGGCCTAGATGGGCTAAAGCACTCAACAGAAAACAAGGGAATCCCTAGTGTGACTTCTTGAACAGTGTCAGGGTTCTTTGTTTTGACAGAGTCCTGGAAGTGAATTTGGGATGCACTAGCATGAGGCAAGGAATTAACCAGGTTTTCTTGAGAGTAAATGTCTTGTGCAGAAGTAGCAAAAGCACTTTCACTGTTGGGAACATTCTCCCCTGTTTGAGGTAATAGAACCTCCAAAAACTCATTATTACTTTGTAATTCTTCTACAGACAGGGTTTGGGGGTCATAACAGGAAAGTAAAAGCAGAGCAACCCTTGTGTGAACAAACAGGAAACAGATTACTAATGGACAAACACGCTGGGGTTGTACACAGAGTAAGGCACAGAACCTCCCACAGTGACAGGGAATGTCAATGCCTCTGTGCAGTTTGCTCTTACAGATAGTCACCCTGCCAGCCCCATAGAAAGGAGGCAGCAGAAGTGATTCTGTCTCTGGACCCTAGAGCACAAACAAGGATAGTACTTACATACACAAGACACGCTCTTGTGGGTCCAGCTGGAAACACAGTGGCAATTCCTGAGAAAACAGCAATAGCACACTGTCACTGTTAGGCACGAAAGACAACGTATAACACTAGACAAGGATGGGGGCTGGAATTGCTTCCTGGAAACCAGGAGCCAACCCCAGTACAAAGGAGAACACTTATACACTGGTGAAGACTGATAGAACACTTACCAGACACAAATAACCAAGAAGAAACGGAAACAGAAGGGAACAAACTAAGAGGCAGAGGTAAGAACTAGGAACAGGCTCAGGCTGAAGCAACGGCGGGACTAGGACTTGAAAACAGGGCACAAACTTCTGGCTGGGACAAACAGAGGCAGGACCAGGAAACTGAGAGCAGGCTCTGGCTGGAACAGGCAAGGACAGGGCTGGAATACAGGGAGTAGGAAATGAGCAGTAAACAGGACTGGGAAACAGAGAGAAGGTTCAGGCTGAAACAAGGCAGGAGCAGGGCAGAGAAACAGGGAGCAGGCTCTGGAAGAAACAAACAAGTACAAGGCTAAGAGGTAGGGGGCAGACTCTGGCTGGAACAATCAGGAGCAGGGCAGAGAAACAGGAAACAGGATCAAGCTGGAACAGCACAGGAACAAAACTGGAACACCATCCGACAAGGGGTCTGTAACACAAAGGAATCGAACTCCAATGCACGACGGGGATCTTGAGGAAATGGCTGCTTATAAGCAGTTCCAAGCTGGGCTGCACTGGAGAGGTTTCAGGTGTGTGTAGTTTCAGACACTTGCAAGTCCTGGAGGAGAGGATCCGGTGAAAAGGAGCAACTAGACTTCTCCCATAGAAAACAATAGGAAACAGAATCTGGGCTTTCCTGACTACCAGGCTGTGCATTATGGGATTTGCAGTCCCAGGAAGCAAATGTAGTACTACACAAGTGTACCATGGAGAAAAGAGAAACAAACAGCAGTCAGCAAGGGACTCTAGATAAGTGTTTAAGGTGATTCCCAGGCTTCCGACAGTCCCCTTACAGCACCCCCTAGAAATGGGACGACAGAGTCGTAACACCAGTGTTGGGAGCCCCATCTGCCTCCTCAGTCCGAGTTGAGGCCCCCAGGTCCCTCCTGGGTCCAGGCAGTGCCAGTTTGATGCAAAACACAATTTTGCTTGAACCAAGGCTTGTTTAACCAATCCAGTGCCGAAACTCACCTGCATCCAACATCTCTTCATGGGACATCCATTGCATCACACAGGAACCCGCAGCCATCTTCCGTTGGTGCATTTCTGCAGTCTTCGTCCAACCGGGGACTCTTCTTTTGCACCCTCTTCTAGGTTGGCAGGGGCTCCTGTCCTTCCTGGAACCTCTTCCGACTTCTGGATTTGTTCTCTTCTCTTTGCAGGTCTTCAGGTCCAGGAATCCACCATTTGTTGTTTGCAGTCTTGCTTGGTTCTTGCAATAACTCTAATCACAACTTGTAGTGTGTCCTAAGGAAACTTGCAGTACTTTACTCCTGCTTTCCAGGGCTCTGGGGTGGGGTATTTTACTCTCCAAACTATACTTGTCTACGGGGGGATTCGTGATTCGCATTCCACTTTCTTAGTATATGGTTTGTGTTGCCCCTAGACCTATTTTCTCCCATTGCATTCTATAGCATTTCCTACTGTTTGTACTATCCTATTTCTAATTACTTACCTTATTTTGGTGTCTAGTGTATATATTGTGTATAATACTTACCTCCAGAAGGAGTATTGCCTCTAAGATATTCTTGGCCTTGTGTCACCCAAATAAACTACCGTTATTTTTGGTAACACTGAGTATTGTCTTTACTTGTGTATAAGTACTGTGTAACTATAAGTGGTAGTGCTGGAGCTTTGCATGTCTCCTAGTTCAGCCTAGGCTGCTCTGCTATAGCTACCTCTATCAGCCTAAGCTACTAGAACGGTACTACATTTCACTAATAAGGGATAACTGGACCTGGTGTAAGGTGTAAGTCCCCAAGGTACCCACCACAAACCAGGCCAGCCTCCTACACGTGGGAGATGTACTGGTCCGCCAAGCAGACCATGTGCACATTCATGGAGTGGAAACTCTTACGATTCCTGAACACCTGTTCATTCTGGCGGGGGGTACAAATGCAATATGTGTTCTGTCAATCGCCCCAACTATATTGGGGATATGTCCCATTGCATAAAGCTCGTTCTTCACAGTGGCCAAATCCTCAACCTGGGGGAATGCAATGTAGCTGCACAATGTTTTATCAGGGCAGACAACACTCTTGTCAGCACTATTGAGAACAGTGGTTGTGACATTCCTGCCACCAAGCCACTGTCATTTGGAAAGAACCAGTTGCCAGGAAATGGAGCACTGATAGAACTTGCACTAGAGGGTGGATCCCAGTGGGGTGACGGATAGCAGATATCAGGTCAGGCTCCAATTGGGCACACAGCTCTGTGATTGTGGCCCTGTCCAGTCTATAGGTGAGTATTATGTGCCTGTCCTCCAGTGTAGCCAAGTCCACCAGGGATTTGTACACAGGGTATGTCTCCAACTCTTATTCATCCACAGCGGTAGGAATCTAATGGACAAAAGTGTTAGGAGCCTGTCACAAAATAAACAGTGGAGCCACAACAGTAGTTTGCAATCTGTATACATGAAATGGGTCACTGTGATCTGTCCAGTATGTGCCTATTTCTGCTGTGACGCAGCATTATTTCATAGGCCTGCCACCCCTGAAATGGTGTCCGCCTGTCCTGTGTGGAGGCACAGGTGGAAGTGAGGTAATACCGCTAACTCTGTGCGCCGTGGCGGGAGGCGATCGTGAACCACCGTGCAATTCCTCATTGGTTAATATTGGGCCCTATGGGGTACAGTGGCCAATGGTGATCTACGCCGGCGGTGACGGTATGCACTGCCGTGGACGTGACTGCCATTTTCTATCAGATTGTGCCATGGCAGGAGTCGGCCGTGAACTGCTGTGCAATTCCTCATTGGTTAATATTGGGCCCTATGGGGTACAGTGGCCAATGGTGATCTATGCCGGTAGTGACAGTATGTACTGCCGTGGACGTGACCGCCATTTTCTATCAGATTCCTCACTTGTTTCCTGACCTTCCAAAGTAGAGGACCTACACTGCATGTGCTGCTGTGACCTGTGTCTGGAACCTACCATGGCCTGTGTGACTGGGGAAAGGGCCCCAGTCTTCACTTCGGAGGAGTTGGAGAGACTGGTGGATGGGGTCCTACCCCAGTATGGACTGCTGTATGGGCCTCCAGACCAACAGGTGAGTACACTGTGGGCACGATGCATGTGGCATGAATGCATGGAGTTGTGTGTGTGAAGGCCTCGTGAAAGGGGGAGGGATGTCCTCCTGGCTGGGTACACATTGAGTGCTGGGCTATGTGTGTGCCAATAGTGCTGTAAATGGGGATGGTGGGCCATTTGTTTACCTGGCTGGACTGTTTCTTGTATGGTGTTCTCCTGGCTTTATTGCCTCTGCAGGTCAGTGCCCATCAAAAGAAGGGTATAGGGCATGCCATCGCCAAGGAGGTGCGGACCCTGGGGTCTATGGCATGTGGAGCACCCACTGTCACAATCGGTGGGAGGGCCTGAGACGCTGGGCACAGAAGACTGCGGAGGCCCAGCTGGGGATGACCTCCCAACGAGGAATGGATGCCCGTTGAACCCTGACCCCCCTGATGGCCTGCATACTGGCAGTGGCATATCCAGAGCTGGATGGGCGCTTGAGGGCAACACAGCAGCCACAAGGGGGTAAGTACAGTGGCTATCATTACAAGTTATGCCTGATGGGGTGTTGTCCGGGCGGTGGTTGCGTGTCAGTGGGTGCCCCTAGGCCAGGCCAGACATAGCAGCACATGTTTTCTGAAGAGAAAATACTGCCTACCTAGCTTGTTAGCATCCACTACTGGCCAGGGCTGCGTGGGTCCCAGGTATGCTGCAGTTGGCGGTGTGTGCTCCTCCTCATGCCTTGGTGGCTAGCAATATCACTGGTAGTGCAATGCATAGTACATAGGCCTGTACCCTGTGTGTGAGGGTGCTGTGTAAGCCAACAGTGGTGTTGGTGCAGTCATTGACCCAGTGTATCCTGTGTCTCTCTCCACCCCTTTCTTGTTTTGTCATCCTGTCCTTATGTGCATTAGCATCATCTGGTTGAGGAGCAGAGGCACCAGTGACGGAGGGAGCTGCATTCCAAGGGACCCTGGAGGCAGAGTCCACCAACACTGAGGGCACCAGTGGGATGGAGGGCGAGGGGAGCACCACGGCTGAAACTGGAGTGGACAATACAGATTCTGATACCTTCTCGGATGGGAGCTCCCTGTTGGTGGCAGACACCTCTATAACGACCCCACCTACAGGTACAGCAGCCACCCCCGTACCTGCACTGCCCTCCCAGCAGCCCCTCAGTGAGTTGCCCGTGCCCGCTCACCCAGGAGGGTGGGTATCTCCTTCGGCCATGCACCTCAGGCCCTGTCCCGGTGAGCCCTGCTGCCTTGCGTGAGGAAGGTATTGACCTCCTGAGATCCATCTCTGTAGGGCAAACAACCATTGTGAATGCCATCCAGGGGCTGGCAGCCCAGATGCAACAATCTAATGCATTCCTGGAGGGCATTCCCAATGGATTGGCAGCCCAACAAAGATCGATTGAGGCTCTGGCCTTCTCTCTGATGGTAGCCATTGTCCCTCTTTCTACTGTCCCCCCTCCAACTTCCACTTCCCAGTCCCATTCTCCTCAACCCCAACCCATTCCAAGCACACAGCCAGACAAGCATGCACACAGGACAACACCCAAGAGTGTCACAGGAAAACACAAGCACCACACTTCATCCCATTGGCACTCACACAAACACAATCTAGTTGCAGACACAACAACATCCACTGTTTCCACTGTCTCCCCCTTCTCTTACTCTTCCACCTTCCACCCAGTTACGTCCACACTCACACCTGCATGCACTACATCATCATCACTACCTGCGTCATCACCACACCAAGCAGAACACACACCTCACTGGCAGACACCTCCACAACATCCATGCACACGTCCCCTGTGTCCTCTCCCACCATGTATGTCCCCCCTCTTAAGGTACACAAATGCAAGCACTAAGACACCCAGCAGCCATCCACCTCACAACAGCATACAACCCATGCACCTGCTCCCAAATTCAGCAGACAACCACCTCCAACAATCACTCCCTTATCCTCCACTCCCATTACTTCTCCCTCTTCCTGCCCCAATGTCCCTAAAAAGCTTTTCCTTTCCACCATTGACCTCTTCCCTACCACCCCGCGTCCTGCACGTATGGCCAGGGTATCAAGAACCCAGCCAAGCACCTCAGCCAAACAGTCCACGGGCCCAGTTCCATCAGCACCTACTCATGGTGGAAAGGATTCCAGGCCGCAAATACTGAAGGGGAAGGAGCCTGCACCAGCCATCAAGAAGGGAAAGGAGCCTGCACCAGCCAGCAGAAAGGAGAAGGAGCCTGCACCAGCCAGCAAAAAGGGGAAGGAGCCTGCACCAGCAAGCAAGAAGGGGAAGGAGCCTGCACCAGAAAGCAAGAAGGGGAAGGAGCCTGCACCAGCAAGCAAGAAGGGGAAGGAGCCTGCACCAGCAAGCAAGAAGGGGAAAGAGCGTGCACCAGCATCTGTCCTAGATCCCCCACTGCCAGACGTGGATGTGCAGCCATCAGTGATTGCAGGAGCTGAGCAGGAGCCTCCCACAACCATCAAAACCACAGTGCAGCCATCGCAGGGTGCAGGGGTTGAGCAGGAGCCTCCCACTACCACCACTACAGTGCAGCCATCGCAGGGTGCAGGGGCTGAGCAGGAGCCTCCCACTACCACCACCACCACCACAGTGCAGCCATCGGAGGGTGCAGGGGCTGAGCAGGAGCCTCCCACTACCACCACTACCACAGTGCAGCCATCGGAGGGTGCAGAGTCTGAGCATGTGCCTCTCACTACCACCACCACCACAGTGCTGCCGTCACCTCTGGCAGATGCCGTGTGATCCAGCCTCCATGGGCTCCTTTGCGGCCTATCCCCTTGTCCTGCTATTTGATGGAGTTTTGTTTTGACCAATGACTTTGTGTTTCACCACTGCGCATATTAGTTGCTCAATGTTCACCAGTAGCACATGGTATGTTTTGTTCAGTTGAGCCGCCTATTGGCTTTGACGTGGCATTAGCCATTACTTTCTGTATTCAGTTTAGCCGTCTATGGGCTTTGACATTGCATTAGTCATTACATTCTGTATTGTGCCTATTGGCTTTGACATGGCATTAGCCATTGCTTTCTGTATTCAGTTTAGCCGTCTATGGGCTTTGACATTGCATTAGTCATTACATTCTGTATTGTGCCTATTGGCTTTGACATGGCATTAGCCATTGCTTTCTGTATTCAGTTTAGCCGCCTATGGGCTTTGACATTGCATTAGTCATTACATTCTGTATTCTGCCTATTGGCTTTGACATGCTGTATCCAGTCTAGCCGCCTATTGGCTTTGACATTGCATGCCTATTGACTTTGACATGATGTATTCAGCTTAACTGCCTATTGGCTTTGACATGATATTATACATTACACTTTGTATTCAGCTCCGCTGCCTATTGGCTTTGACATGATATTATACATTGCATTTTATATTCAGCTCAGCTGCCTATGGGCTTTGACATGATATAAGACATTGCATTTTGTATTCAGCTTAGATGCCTATTGGCTTTGACATGACACTAGACATTGCATTTGATATTTAGGTTAGCTGCCTATTGCCTTTAACATGACATTGCATTTGATATTTAGGTTAGCTGCCCATTGCCTTTAACGTGGAGTTCTGTATTTTTCCAAGCTGTGTTTTTGCACCAGAGAACCAAGATGTTTTGCTCTCACAGTAGACTAGACCTGATAAGAGAGAGTACATGGGCGTCGTTTCTCTTCCCTTGAGCTTGGGAACAGGAGTAGTCTTGGAGACCTGGCCAGTCTCCAAAAGGCTTGCTCAGTTTCCCAGGTCTGAGAGGAGGGGGCACACCTTTGTAACGAATGTAACAGGCTGCAGAGAGTCAGATTCGAATCTGCCGGACCTCGTGCTGGAGCTTGGCGCCAGTTGCCAGCATCCCGTGTGGGTAGATGACACTCTTTCTCGCGGCTGACAGGGGTCTCAGCTTGCAGACCTTAGAAAGATGTAGCTGTAAATAGTTCCTACACGGTGAAGTATTTGTTTTGCTTTGCATTCAATATCTTATAAATATAACCTGCTGTGTATATTGCAAACTGATATATTTTGTTTGATTAACGCGGACTTGAAAGCTACTAATTCGTCATTCATTCATAAACATTGTGGTTGGGGAAGAATAAAATAACAATAAAAGTCTTCTTTGACCTCAGAAGTGCATTTCTGTTGTGTTATGTTAGTGCTTAGAAACTAAATAAGAGGAAAGCACTACAATTGGTACCTGGAGTCGTGGGGTCGGTCATTAAGAGGTGATTAAAAGGGGTTTGACGAGTTAGTAGATTTCTAAGTGCACACTTTAGAAAGTGTAATTGTTTTTTGTTGTTTGGAGAATTACAGAAATTGTTTTCTGTTTGGAGAATCACAGTAGCACGGCAGACCATGTCTGAGAATACATGTGTTGATGAACTGCCTGATGGTGCTAAGAAAAACTGTGAATTGTTTTCTGTTTGGGGAATTACAGAAGAAAATGCATGTGTAGCTAAAAGGCCTGATAATGTTTTGAGAAATAATTCCCGTTGTATATATGTAGAAAACGTGTCTTTTGGAAGTAATGATGACAGAAAGGTCTGGATACCTTTATCTGCTTACAGAGAAATGCAGGAGAAATGTAGGAAGTTGGAACATGAAAATAGGAATTTACGTGAGCAAATTAGCCAGGATACAATAATTCAAAATAATGCTGAAAGTTATAAAAATGAAGAATCTTTCTTGTCCCATTCCAATAATGAGGGGGTTAAGACAGCTCCGAGCTGCACTGAGTTTCCGTGTGAGCCAGGGTTTTTGGCAGCCAAAGTGCATTCCTTAACTGATAACACGGACGACGAGTTACCGTTGCAAAATGCACAAGTAAAACGAAGGATTTTAGAGCAAGACACCCCGAGTTTCATTAGCTTGTTTGATTTTTGGAAAAAGAATAGCCCTCATTTGAGAGAAATCCTAACACTTTTGTACATGGTCACTGTGAAAAATAATATGCAGCTGCGCGCGTGTGATTTGGCAAATGAAATAATGCAGACTTTAGGTTTCTGCGCAGTGCAAGAAGGAAATACTTATGTACATTTAAATCATGAACAAGGGAAGAAAATAGTGCCCCTAGCTAGAATCATACAATGGATCTGGTACTTGCAAGACAGGGCTAGAGTACCACAGATAAAAGAATTATCAATGAAATTGTGTGCACCATTTGAATTCGTGTCTACTGAAGATAAAAAGCATGTTTGTTTTACTAATGATTCATTGACTGAAATGTTGCTTTCTGGCACAGTAGAAGGAACAGCGTTATATAATGTGTGTCAGATTTTAAAGCAAGAGCTACGTGAGATGTGTCATTTTTATGCTGATTTTTGGTTCTTTGATAATGTTTTAGCCACATGGCTTGTACCTAACTGGTTCAATTACCTTGCAGATGTTAATGAGAAAAATGCAGAGAGAGAAGTGTTCACCCAGAATTCTGCCTTAGTGGGGATGGCTATGTGGGTGCCCCAGAAATGTGAAAAGGCCACTTACAGGTGGGCAGAGATGAGAGAGATGCCCATTCCCTTAGATTTGATAAAAACTGTGCAGCATGCACAAAAGCAATCTGTCATGCAAGCAGTCACAGAGCAGTTGGGGAGAGGAAAGTTACCAGAACAGAAATGGCAAAGTGATCAGGTTTTAGGGAGAGTGATTGCTGCAGATTACCAAGGAAAAATCGAAATTATGCTGATACCTAGAAAAGAATCTGATTCATTCATACAAATTGGAGACAGAATGGCCCAAATTGACAAAAGTGCAGTGAATGGAGGTTTGGTAAAGAATGAGTCTGCCCCAGCCCTTCTGACAGTGCAAGAAAAAGGAAGCTGTGGCGCAGCAGATAAAAACCTCAGTACTGATGTGTGGGCTGAAGCCCCAAGTGACCCTCCAGAACCTGCAGAAAATATAACAAAGGGCCTCAAAAACGTCCTGCTGATTATAAAACAGGGAAAGAAAGAGGAAGGGTGCAGTTTAAATGAAAAATGTTATTTGCAAGAAAAGTCATACTTGTTTCTTTTGCAGATCCGACCACGTTTCGCCACTGTCCCTGAGTGTGCTGCGTGGTCCCCCTTTCGGTGTGTGCGTGTGGGGTCGGGGAAGGGACCGAATCCCCAACCTGAACCTGGCTGAGTAAAGTGCCAGCACCATGGATCCATTTTGCGCAAACTGCGCCTTCAGTTCAAGTTCAACTTGTTTGCTGTGTTTTTTTTTTTTTTTCCCCTCTCGTATGGAACTCTGACTTTTGCTTACCTTCCAGAAAACCTTTCAGGTGGACCGTGCACCTTTACATGAGCAGAACTCATGCCACATCAAATTGCTAACACTGTTGAATTAGAGACTCATTCAGAAAAAAAAAAAAAAAAAAAAAAATTGCCCAGTCTTTTCTATGTAGATGTATCTGATGTGAAAGGTTATGAGATCAATGTGTTAATTCACTTCTATTGCTTTACAGGGATTGCTTTGATCATTGAAATTTGATTTGCTGATAATGTTTTTTTTTTGTTTGTTTGAAATATGAGATATGTGAAACAAAAATTCATTGGTCAAAGGGCGGAATGTCCTGCTATTTGATGGAGTTTTGTTTTGACCAATGACTTTGTGTTTCACCACTGCGCATATTAGTTGCTCAATGTTCACCAGTAGCACATGGTATGTTTTGTTCAGTTGAGCCGCCTATTGGCTTTGACGTGGCATTAGCCATTACTTTCTGTATTCAGTTTAGCCGTCTATGGGCTTTGACATTGCATTAGTCATTACATTCTGTATTGTGCCTATTGGCTTTGACATGGCATTAGCCATTGCTTTCTGTATTCAGTTTAGCCGTCTATGGGCTTTGACATTGCATTAGTCATTACATTCTGTATTGTGCCTATTGGCTTTGACATGGCATTAGCCATTGCTTTCTGTATTCAGTTTAGCCGCCTATGGGCTTTGACATTGCATTAGTCATTACATTCTGTATTCTGCCTATTGGCTTTGACATGCTGTATCCAGTCTAGCCGCCTATTGGCTTTGACATTGCATGCCTATTGACTTTGACATGATGTATTCAGCTTAACTGCCTATTGGCTTTGACATGATATTATACATTACACTTTGTATTCAGCTCCGCTGCCTATTGGCTTTGACATGATATTATACATTGCATTTTATATTCAGCTCAGCTGCCTATGGGCTTTGACATGATATAAGACATTGCATTTTGTATTCAGCTTAGATGCCTATTGGCTTTGACATGACACTAGACATTGCATTTGATATTTAGGTTAGCTGCCTATTGCCTTTAACATGACATTGCATTTGATATTTAGGTTAGCTGCCCATTGCCTTTAACGTGGAGTTCTGTATTTTTCCAAGCTGTGTTTTTGCACCAGAGAACCAAGATGTTTTGCTCTCACAGTAGACTAGACCTGATAAGAGAGAGTACATGGGCGTCGTTTCTCTTCCCTTGAGCTTGGGAACAGGAGTAGTCTTGGAGACCTGGCCAGTCTCCAAAAGGCTTGCTCAGTTTCCCAGGTCTGAGAGGAGGGGGCACACCTTTGTAACGAATGTAACAGGCTGCAGAGAGTCAGATTCGAATCTGCCGGACCTCGTGCTGGAGCTTGGCGCCAGTTGCCAGCATCCCGTGTGGGTAGATGACACTCTTTCTCGCGGCTGACAGGGGTCTCAGCTTGCAGACCTTAGAAAGATGTAGCTGTAAATAGTTCCTACACGGTGAAGTATTTGTTTTGCTTTGCATTCAATATCTTATAAATATAACCTGCTGTGTATATTGCAAACTGATATATTTTGTTTGATTAACGCGGACTTGAAAGCTACTAATTCGTCATTCATTCATAAACATTGTGGTTGGGGAAGAATAAAATAACAATAAAAGTCTTCTTTGACCTCAGAAGTGCATTTCTGTTGTGTTATGTTAGTGCTTAGAAACTAAATAAGAGGAAAGCACTACACCCCTCCAGAACCAGTGGGGTATTCACCCACTCAAGAGACTGTGGCCTTGCACTCCCCAGGACCAAGCACAGGGCATGTTGCTCACTCCAAAACCAGTGGGCAAGTAACCCACTCCAGAGACTGTGGCCTTGCACTCCCCAGGACCAAGCACAGGGCATGTGGCCCCATCCAGCACTCCCCAGGACCAAGCACAGGGCATGTTACCCCATCCGGAACCAGTTGTCTTGTTTCCGCATCCGGCTTAGGTGCCCTTCCTCCCTGAGGTGCCTGCCTATTTGCCAACTAATGCCCCTGCGGTGCTCTCTCCATATTGGTGCAGGTAACAAGTGGGGCCTTGAACTTTGCCCTGTGGCCCTGTGGCCCCTGTGAACTGAGGACTGGGCAGTGTCCCTTTTTTGTACATTTGTGCATATCTGTTGCATTGGCAAATCGTATTATTAATTTTGTGTTGATCTTATTACAATCACTTAAGTCAATTCCTGTTGTCTTTGCATTATTCAGCCGGTTTATGGGGATAAATATTTTTCTTCTGCAGCGGGTTGTGTGTATGGTGTGTGTGTTTGGGGTGCGTGTGGTGCATGTGTGTGTGTCACTCTCGTTTTCCTCCCCGCCTCCCTTGTGTGCTAGGCATCTGTACTCACTGTCGTCATCTTCGCCGGTGCTCATATTTGTGGTGGAGCATAACATAGAAGGTCATCAGGAAAACATGCAGTTCTGGTTCCATGGCGGTGTGGTTCTTCTCTGTGCCTCCAATGGTGAGTCCTTTCACTTCTGTAATGTGTTTCCGCCAGGCTTTTGATAGCGTTGGTACCACTCCGGAAAAGGTGGCGTATTGTGTTGTCATAATATGGTGGGCGGAACTTTGGCTTCCGCCTGGCTGTAGGCAGCTACCGCCGTGGTGACTGGCGGTCGGTGTGGTACATTGGCTGTCTTTCGGAGATCTAACCGCCATGGTCATAATTTGGCGGTACTTACCACCAGCCTGTTGGTGGTATTACTGCCCCTTTATCACCGACCACCAGGGTGGTAATGAGGGCCTATGTTCCATACGAAGATCATATGAAAGAAAATTGGATTAATGTGGAATAATACAGCTGGTATTTATCTATATAGCATACATATTCATTCAATTTTTAAGTTAAACCATATACACTATACACACCTGTGATCCCTTGACTATTACTATAACCACAATGCACATGCTCCACTACTATATTTTGTGTTTTCACTGAGCTAAGCAGAAAAAAGTTATTTTCTGGTTGGTCCTTTTCACATCAGGGCAACAGATGTGTTGTAGTGTTTGCACAACCAAATTTATTAATGTCTAGAAGTTATTCGGAATGTGCATCAGCTTAAACCACTGTTGCCTGTTTCAGAACAACTACCAGGGGACTTCAGCTGGCCCAAAATGCTGTGGCTAGGCTGCTACTTTCTTTCCCAAAGTTTTGCTCTGTTTCCAGACTTCTGCATAAACTACATTAGCTCCCTGTGGAGAAGCACATCTACTTTAAGACCCTGTGCTTGGTTCATAAAATCCTGTATTCCAAGGGGGCCCCTATCCTGTTCAATCTTGTGCTTCCTTATCGCCCATCTCACCTCCTAGGTTCAGCAGACCTTAGTCTGGCCATGGTCTCCTCCGAATTAGGAGAGCAAGAGCTGGAGGCCTCTCCTTTCGAGCTAAGGCCCCTGCTCTCTGGAATTTGTTCCCTCTCCTCATCATGTACATTGAGAATTTCCTTCATTTCAGAAAATTCTAAAGACATGGCTTTTTTCTCTCTAGTATTTTGAAGGAATTTACTGCATTAAAACACACCTCGGGTACTGCCATTGCAGCCTGTGTGTGCAGTTTTAAACTGCCATTTCGATTTGGCTAAATAAGCTTTTTGCAAGGCCCAAACCTTTCTTTTTAATATGTATAAGTCACCCCCACGGTATGCCCTGGACAGCCGAGAGGGCAAGGTCCAATGTATTTAAAATGTTGGACATGTACTTTTTAGTTTTACATGTCCTGGTAGTGAAAAACTCTTAAATTTGTTTTTCACTACTGCAAGGCCTATGTCTCCCATAGCAAAACTTTTAAGTTGCCTTTTTACATTTAATAAGTGATAATTTCCAAATGGGAGCAGGTAAACAGTTCATGTTTGGTGTCTTTGGAATTGTTAAGAAAAAAACTCTCTCATGGCATTTTCCTGGCTTAGCTATTTATGGCTTGCAGTCTATCTCTGGGTCACATGCCTAGGTGTAGCCAACAGCTGGGCTTTCTGTATTCCTTCTAGATAGCCACGCTCAATAGAGAGCTTTGGTGTGCCTGGATGGGCCATCACTAGCAGGATGGGAGGGCGGAGATGGGCACAGCCCTACCTACACTTGAAAAAACTGTGTCCTGCCACCACACAAAAGGCTGTTGTTATTCTGGAGTCAGGAGAGGGAAGGCAAGAAGGCGCCTATGGGCTTTAAAGGGAAACCTCTGGAAGCTTCTCCCACTTCAAAGGAAGGCCCAGGTTTAAATATTGGACCTCAGACACCAACTCTTCAGTACGCGTCTGCATCAGTTGAACGCAGGACCTCAGAGTGACTCCCAGGGCTGGTTGGCTGGTCTCCTGACTAGAGCCTCAGGGACAGAAGGCTCCAACAACCTTGAACCTAGCACTTTGACTCTGCCATCTATTCCAAGTGGTGCCACCCTAGTCCTGTGCCTTTGGAAGTGGGCCTGATGATGCTCTTCCAGCTCATCTGTGGATCTAGCAGAACTGACGCATCTCTTCTGCTGCGCGGCCCAATCCCAAGCAGAACTGATTCATCGCCTCTGCTGCAAGGTTTCTCCCAGTGCAAGGAATAGCATTGACCTGCAGCCCAAATTGGGACCGCCGCTGTGCAAATCTTCTCTGACTCCGGCCCTCACATCACAAATCTCTTGTCGATGGCAGCCTCAATGACGGTGCAAGTTCTTGCATCACAGCTCTTTGGAACCGATGTATCGTCTCAACTGCATGATGCACCCTTGGTGCCGGACTTCACATTGCAAGCCGTTGTCAATGGGATCCTTGACATTGACTCAGAATCTTCCATTATAGCTCCTCAGAACAGATGCAACTGCATGACCTTTGAGGGTGTCAGTGGGTGGAATAAATGATAAAGGGTGTCTTTTTTCCAGACCACTGGTTTTGCGGTTGTAAGCAGATGAACATATTTGGGGAATCCTCAACTAATTTCAGACCTTCGACATTTGTTTGGATATAAGGGGTGTGTCTTGGTCTGCCAGATTTTCCTTAGGAAATGCTGTGTCAGAAAAAGTCACCATGGCCTGGGCTTTCATAGTTTGTACTGATCCATTCTGAGGCAGACATTGCCCACAAGAAGGAGACCCTGCTGCTCTGACATTGTTCTCTGTGTACCACTTACACAAGTGTATGCCCTGCACTGTGGAACCCCCAGCCTTGCACCTTTCTATGCTGCTGGAAAAGGAGAGGGACTTGAGCTGTAGAAAACCCAGCATCAATGTTTTAATAGCATCTGAGGCTTGCGGATGGTCACCTGCACCACAGATTATGTCACACAGTGGGGTCAGTCCACAAGTATGATTCATTCAACTTATGTGCCACTTACTCTACCTTTGGACAGTGGTGTATTGGACACAAAAGACTGTGTCTTCAGGATATACCTGTGGGTTATAAAGCAAGATGGGTTCCCAGTTCACTGTAGGAAATCGCTCTTACTTAGCGACCTTGCTGGTTGGGAACAGGACTGCATATGTCACAAAGGTCCCTTTGTGTTTGTGCTGTTCCAATTCAAAATGGCATTTAATTGTTTTTGGTCGATGCAGGGAGGACAGTATGCAATATTTTGGGAGAGCGTAGCTTATATACTTAAATATTAACATGAGATGTTTATGAACTAATGTGTAATAAGGCCGCAAAGAAAATGTATGAATGTATTTTGCTAAACGTGCGCTTGAAATGTGCCCACGGGGAGTGGCCGCCAATATATACGGGACTAATGAAACTGACTAAATAATGATAACATGTTATGCTAAAATATGATTTTGCACTAATATTAAAAGGTTATATGTTAAAGTTCTACTAATAAATCATTAGGCCTTAGTTAGCATGAGTCGAGGCCTAGCTGCCTGGTTTCATATTAAATGTGTTTTCTAACGTGCAGTGTGCTGACTTGCTGAAGGACATGAACTCTTGTTTTTTCCAAAGCTAGAAGATGAATGTAACTGTAGTAGATCCGTTCTCATGAAATTTGACTTGCTTAGTGAAACTTTCTTGCTGAGTGCAACAGTGTAGACTACTCACAGGTACAAGATCGCATGAACCGGTACAGACAGTGGAGCCACTGACTAAAGATGCAAAGAGGACCATGAGAGTATGAAATCATACCGAACATTCTACCGCTGAAGACGTCAATCATAAGGACCAAACAAAGTACTTGAGAACAGTTATGGGGTGACAAATTTGATGAGTTAATTGTAAACCTATTGGATGGAGATAGTGGGGTGCAACCCCTCAACCAATGAAGAATTAGGGGACTGTACAACAGAAAAGGGATAAAAACTTGACACAAGGAAGAAAATTAGAATAGGAGACTAGGAGATAGAGGAGGGGGAGATGCTATTGCGATTTGCTATGACACAGACACTTTGTCACTCTGCATAGAGACTTTGCTGTTTGGTTCTTAAGACCATTCTTGCCTTATATTGCCCGTTTACACTTTACCTTCTTATGAGGGAAGTGCCCCTTTTACCCGACTTGCTGAATTCCAGTCTGATCGTGAATCAACTGATGTCCTGAGGACGAAGACTGAATCTGTATGCTGACTCAATACGGAGGGTAACTATATGACAATTAATTTGTGACTGTCTGTTTGCTTTTCCTTTCTAGGTACCAACTGCTTATTTTGACAGAGACCATAGTTAGATGTTTTCTAAATTGGTGTTGCTAAATTGTTTTGCATGAAGCCCAACATGCCACTGCTAATTCGAGGTTAGTTAAGGGGTTCACTACACGGGTGCAAATAGAAAAATGACTGATTCAATGCTTTGTTGCATAATGCGATAATGATACTCTGCTAAGGATAACCTATGTTGACGTTGTGCTATGTTCTAATATTTGTGATTCTTGCTTTGATGAAATCTTATCAGAGTTGCCATATTGTGACTATGCTAATGTGTTTCTTGGTTCTGAGATTAATAAACCTACTAGTAGAACTGTAATCAATAGGGAATAAACTTCATAAAATAGCACTAAACTGGCGTGGTTATTCATGACTGCAAGGTCATGGTGGTTTCTGAGTTTTATTAATGTCTTTGACTAAACTGAATTGTCTTATTATGGTAAACCTTGATGACGTTATTGACTTATTGATTGACATGCTGATTAGTTATCTCGTCCTAAGGTGTCTTCAATCAGGGTCAAAAGATTCATTGGCCTAAAACGAGTCCCAAAGTGAGTAAATTAATCATAAAGGGACGCGTTAACAGTTCTGGTAGCAGAGCGCCGGTTTAGGCCATTTGGGGCCCTAGGACGAAGGACCATTGTAGGAAGTTGGCTCTGTATGTGCTATTTCAAAGTAAGGAATAGCATGCACAGAGTCCAAGGGTTCCCCTTAGAGGTAAAATAGTGGTAAAAATAGATAATACTAAT
Source organism: Pleurodeles waltl (assembly GCF_031143425.1). Lineage (NCBI taxonomy): Eukaryota > Metazoa > Chordata > Amphibia > Caudata > Salamandridae > Pleurodeles > Pleurodeles waltl. The sequence continues at coordinate 475,989,664 of NC_090449.1, read as the reverse complement.
GCTCTATTTTGTGGTAGTGTGGTCGAGCAGTAGGCTTATCCAAGGAGTAGTGTTAAGCATTTGTTGTACATACACATAGACAATAAATGAGGTACACACACTCAGAGACAAATCCAGCAAATAGGTTTTGTATAGAAAAATATATTTTCTTAGTTTATTTTAAGAACCACAGGTTCAAATTTAACATGTAATATCTTGTTTGAAAGGTATTGCAGGTAAGTACATTAGGAACTTTGAATCATTTCAATTGCATGTATACTTTTCAAGTTATTCACAAATAGCTATTTTAAAAGTGGACACAGTGCAATTTTCACAGTTCCTGGGGGAGGTAAGTTTTTGTTAGTTTTACCAGGTAAGTAAGACACTTACAGGGTTCAGTTCTTGGTCCAAGGTAGCCCACCGTTGGGGGTTCAGAGCAACCCCAAAGTCACCACACCAGCAGCTCAGGGCCGGTCAGGTGCAGAGTTCAAAGTGGTGCCCAAAACGCATAGGCTAGAATGGAGAGAAGGGGTTGCCCCGGTTCCGGTCTGCTTGCAGGTAAGTACCCGCGTCTTCGGAGGGCAGACCAGGGGGGTTTTGTAGGGCACCGGGGGGGACACAAGCCCACACAGAAATTTCACCCTCAGCAGCGCGGGGGCGGCCGGGTGCAGTGTAGAAACAAGCGTCAGGTTTTCAATGTTAGTCTATGAGAGATCAAGGGATCTCTTCAGCGCTGCAGGCAGGCAAGGGGGGGCTTCCTCGGGGAAACCTCCACTTGGGTAAGGGAGAGGGACTCCTAGGGGTCACTTCTGCAGTGAAAGTCCGGTCCTTCAGGTCCTGGGGGCTGCGGGTGCAGGGTCTTTTCCAGGCGTCGGGACTTAGGTTTCAGAGAGTCGCGGTCAGGGGAAGCCTCGGGATTCCCTCTGCAGGCGGCGCTGTGGGGGCTCAGGGGGGACAGGTTTTGGTACTCACAGTCGTAGAGTAGTCCGGGGGTCCTCCCTGAGGTGTTGGTTCTCCACCAGCCGAGTCGGGGTCGCCGGGTGCAGTGTTGCAAGTCTCACGCTTCTTGCGGGGAGTTGCAGGGTTCTTTAAAGCTGCTTCTTGAAACAAAGTTGCAGTCTTTTTGGAGCAGGTCCGCTGTCCTCAGGAGTTTCTTGTCGTCGTCGAAGCAGGGCAGTCCTCAGAGGATTCAGAGGTCGCTGTCCCTTTGGAAGGCGTCGCTGGAGCAGAGTTCTTTGGAAGGCAGGAGACAGGCCGGTGAGTTTCTGGAGCCAAGGCAGTTGTTGTCTTCTGGTCTTCCTCTGCAGGGGTTTTCAGCTGGGCAGTCCTTCTTCTTGTTGTTGCAGGAATCTAATTTTCTAGGGTTCAGGGTAGCCCTTAAATACTAAATTTAAGGGCGTGTTTAGGTCTGGGGGGTTAGTAGCCAATGGCTACTATCCCTGAGGGTGGGTACACCCTCTTTGTGCCTCCTCCCAAGGGGAGGGGGTCACAATCCTAACCCTATTGGGGGAATCCTCCATCTGCAAGATGGAGGATTTCTAAAAGTTAGAGTCACTTCAGCTCAGGACACCTTAGGGGCTGTCCTGACTGGCCAGTGACTCCTCCTTGTTGCTTTCTTTGTTCCCTCCAGCCTTGCCGCCAAAAGTGGGGGCCGTGGCCGGAGGGGGCGGGCAACTCCACTAAGCTGGAGTGCCCTGCTGGGCTGTGACAAAGGGGTGAGCCTTTGAGGCTCACCGCCAGGTGTCACAGCTCCTGCCTGGGGGAGGTGTTAGCATCTCCACCTAGTGCAGGCTTTGTTACTGGCCTCAGAGTGACAAAGGCACTCTCCCCATGGGGCCAGCAACATGTCTCTAGTGTGGCAGGCTGCTTGAACTAGTCAGCCTACACAGACAGTCGGTTAAGTTTCAGGGGGCACCTCTAAGGTGCCCTCTGGGGTGTATTCTGCAATAAAATGTACACTGGCATCAGTGTGCATTTATTGTGCTGAGAAGTTTGATACCAAACTTCCCAATTTTCAGTGTAGCCATTATGGATGCTGTGGAGTTCGTGTTTGACAGACTCCCAGACCATATACTCTTATGGCTATCCTGCACTTACAATGTCTAAGGTTTTGTTTAGACAATGTAGGGGTACCATGCTCATGCACTGGTACCCTCACCTATGGTATAGTGCACCCTGCCTTAGGGCTGTAAGGCCTGCTAGAGGGGTGACTGACCTATACTTGCATAGGCAGTGAGAGGCTGGCATGGCACCCTGAGGGGAGTGCCATGTCGACTTACTCGTTTTGTCCTCACTAGCACACACAAGCTGGCAAGCAGTGTGTCTGTGCTGAGTGAGAGGTCTCCAGGGTGGCATAAGACATGCTGCAGCCCTTAGAGACCTTCCTTGGCATCAGGGCCCTTGGTACTAGAAGTACCAGTTACAAGGGACTTATCTGGATGCCAGGGTCTGCCAATTGTGGATACAAAAGTACAGGTTAGGGAAAGAACACTGGTGCTGGGGCCTGGTTAGCAGGCCTCAGCACACTTTCAATTGTAAACATAGCATCAGCAAAGGCAAAAAGTCAGGGGGCAACCATGCCAAGGAGGCATTTCCTTACACAACCCCCCCCCCAAACGAAAGAGGATGAGACTAACCTTTCCCAAGAGAGTCTTCATTTTCTAAGTGGAAGAACCTGGAAAGGCCATCTGCATTGGCATGGGCAGTCCCAGGTCTGTGTTCCACTATAAAGTCCATTCCCTGTAGGGAGATGGACCACCTCAACAGTTTAGGATTTTCACCTTTCATTTGCATCAGCCATTTGAGAGGTCTGTGGTCAGTTTGGACTAGGAAGTGAGTCCCAAAGAGGTATGGTCTCAGCTTCTTCAGGGACCAAACCACAGCAAAGGCCTCCCTCTCAATGGCACTCCAACGCTGCTCCCTGGGGAGTAACCTCCTGCTAATGAAAGCAACAGGCTGGTCAAGGCCATCATCATTTGTTTGGGACAAAACTGCCCCTATCCCATGTTCAGAGGCATCTGTCTGCACAATGAACTGCTTAGAATAATCTGGAGCTTTTAGAACTGGTGCTGAGCACATTGCTTGTTTCAGGGTGTCAAAGGCCTGTTGGCATTCCACAGTCCAGTTCACTTTCTTGGGCATTTTCTTGGAGGTGAGTTCAGTGAGGGCTGTCACAATGGATCCATATCCCTTCACAAACCTCCTGTAATACCCAGTCAAGCCAAGGAATGCCCTGACTTGAGTCTGGGTTTTTGGAGCTACCCAGTCCAGAATAGTCTGGATCTTGGGTTGGAGTGGCTGAACTTGGCCTCCACCTACAAGGTGGCCCAAGTAAACCACAGTTCCCTGCCCTATCTGGCATTTGGATGCCTTGATAGAGAGGCCTGCAGATTGCAGAGCCTTCAAAACCTTCTTCAGGTGGACCAGGTGATCCTGCCAGGTGGAGCTAAAGACAGCAATATCATCAAGATAAGCTGTGCTAAAGGACTCCAAACCAGCAAGGACTTGATTCACCAACCTTTGGAAGGTGGCAGGGGCATTCTTTAAACCAAAGGGCATAACAGTAAACTGATAATGCCCATCAGGTGTGGAGAATGCTGTTTTCTCTTTTGCTCCAGGTGCCATTTTTATTTGCCAGTACCCTGCTGTCAAGTCAAAGGTACTTAAGAATTTGGCAGCACCTAATTTATCTATGAGCTCATCAGCTCTAGGAATTGGATGAGCATCTGTCTTGGTGACAGAATTGAGCCCTCTGTAGTCCACACAAAACCTCATCTCTTTCTTTCCATCTTTGGTGTGAGGTTTGGGGACTAAGACCACTGGGCTAGCCCAGGGGCTGTCAGAGCGCTCAATTACTCCCAATTCCAGCATCTTGTGGACTTCCACCTTAATGCTTTCCTTAACATGGTCAGACTGTCTAAAGATTTTGTTCTTGACAGGCATGCTGTCTCCTGTGTCCACATCATGGGTACACAGGTGTGTCTGACCAGGGGTTAGGGAGAAGAGTTCAGGAAACTGTTGTAGGACTCTCCTACAATCAGCTTGCTGTTGGCCAGAGAGGGTGTCTGAGTAGATCACTCCATCTACTGAGCCATCTTTTGGGTCTGATGACAGAAGATCAGGGAGAGGTTCACTCTCTGCCTCCTGATCCTCATCTGTTACCATCAACAGATTCACATCAGCCCTGTCATGGAAGAGCTTAAGGCGATTCACATGGATCACCCTCTTGGGGCTCCTGCTTGTGCCCAGGTCCACCAGGTAGGTGACCTGACTCTTCCTTTCTAGCACTGGGTAAGGGCCACTCCATTTGTCCTGGAGTGCCCTGGGAGCCACAGGCTCCAGAACCCAGACTTTCTGCCCTGGTTGGAACTCAACCAGTGCAGCCTTTTGGTCATACCAAAACTTCTGGAGCTGTTGGCTGGCCTCAGGGTTTTTGGTTGCCTTTTCCATGTACTCTGCCATTCTAGAGCGAAGGCCAAGTACATAGTCCACTATGTCTTGTTTAGGCTCATGAAGAGGTCTCTCCCAGCCTTCTTTAACAAGAGCAAGTGGTCCCCTTACAGGATGACCAAACAGAAGTTCAAAGGGTGAGAATCCTACTCCCTTCTGTGGCACCTCTCTGTAAGCAAAAAGCAGACATGGCAAGAGGACATCCCATCTCCTTTTGAGTTTTTCTGGGAGCCCCATGATCATGCCTTTTAATGTCTTGTTGAATCTCTCAACTAAGCCATTAGTTTGTGGATGGTATGGTGTAGTGAATTTGTAAGTCACTCCACACTCATTCCACATGTGTTTTAGGTATGCTGACATGAAGTTGGTACCTCTGTCAGACACCACCTCCTTAGGGAAACCCACTCTGGTAAAGATACCAATGAGGGCCTTGGCTACTGCAGGGGCAGTAGTCGACCTAAGGGGAATAGCTTCAGGATACCTAGTAGCATGATCCACTACTACTAGGATGTACATATTTCCTGAGGCTGTGGGAGGTTCCAGTGGACCAACTATGTCCACACCCACTCTTTCAAAGGGGACCCCCACCACTGGAAGTGGAATGAGGGGGGCCTTTGGGTGCCCACCTGTCTTACCACTGGATTGACAGGTGGGGCAGGAGAGGCAAAACTCCTTAACCTTCTGGGACATATTGGGCCAGTAGAAGTGGTTGACTAACCTCTCCCACGTCTTGGTTTGTCCCAAATGCCCAGCAAGGGGAATATCATGGGCTAAGGTCAGAATAAACTCTCTGAACGACTGAGGCACTACCACTCTCCTAGTGGTACCAGGTTTGGGGTCTCTGGCCTCAGTGTACAGGAGTCCATCTTCCCAATAGACCCTATGTGTTCCATTTTTCTTGCCCTTGGACTCTTCAGCAGCTTGCTGCCTAAGGCCTTCAAGAGAGGGACAGGTTTCTTGTCCCTTACACAGCTCCTCCCTTGAGGATCCCCCTGGGCCTAAGAGTTCAACCTGATAAGGTTCAAGCTCCAAAGGCTCAGTTCCCTCAGAGGGCAGAACTTCTTCCTGAGAAGAGAGGTTCTCTTTTTCTGACTGTGTTGCAGTTGGTTTCCCAACTGACTTTCCTTTTCTCTTGGTAGGCTGGGCCATTTTTCCAGACTCCAGCTCTACTTTTTCACCCTGTGCCTTGCATTGTGCTCTTGTTTTTACACACACCAGTTCAGGGATACCCAGCATGGCTGCATGGGTTTTTAGTTCTACCTCAGCCCATGCTGAGGACTCCAGGTCATTTCCAAGCAGACAGTCTACTGGGATGTTTGAGGAGACCACCACCTGTTTCAGGCCATTGACCCCTCCCCATTCTAAAGTTACCATTGCCATGGGATGTGCTTTAGTTTGATTGTCAGCATTGGTGACTGTATAAGTTTTTCCAGTCAGGTATTGGCCAGGGGAAACCAGTTTCTCTGTCACCCTGGTGACACTGGCACCTGTATCCCTCAGGCCCTCTACACTTGTCCCATTAATAAAGAGCTGCTGCCTGTATTTTTGCATGTTAGGCGGCCAGTCAGCTAGTGTGGCTAAATCCACCCCACCCTCAGAGACTAGAGTAGCTTCAGTGTGGACCCTGATTTGCTCTGGGCACACTGTTGATCCCACTTGGAGACTAGCCATTCCAGTGTTACCTGGATTGGAGTTTGGAGTGGAACTTTTCTTGGGACAGGCCTTGTCTCCAGTTTGGTGTCCAGACTGACTAGTTTCGACACCAGGCCTTTTTGGGATCAAAGTTTTTACCCTTGTACCCAGGATTGGTTTGTGAAGAGGCTCTGGGCCCACCCTCCTGTGCAGGTTTTTGGGGGCCTGTAGAAGACTCTTTACTATTTTTATTTTTGGCTGTTTCACCACCTTTCCCCTGGGGAGGTTTTGTGACCCCTTTCTTTTGGTCACTCCCTGTGGAAGTTTTGGACACCCTAGTCTTGACCCAATGGTCCGCCTTCTTTCCCAATTCTTGGGGAGAAATTGGTCCTAGGTCTACCAGATGCTGATGCAGTTTATCATTGAAACAATTACTTAACAGGTGTTCTTTCACAAATAAATTGTACAGCCCATCATAATTACTTACACCACTGCCTTGAATCCAACCATCTAGTGTTTTTACTGAGTAGTCTACAAAGTCAACCCAGGTCTGGCTCGAGGATTTTTGAGCCCCCCTGAATCTAATCCTATACTCCTCAGTGGAGAATCCAAAGCCCTCAATCAGGGTACCCTTCATGAGGTCATAAGATTCTGCATCTTTTCCAGAGAGTGTGAGGAGTCTATCCCTACACTTTCCTGTGAACATTTCCCAAAGGAGAGCACCCCAGTGAGATCTGTTCACTTTTCTGGTTACACAAGCCCTCTCAAAAGCTGTGAACCATTTGGTGATGTCATCACCATCTTCATATTTAGTTACAATCCCTTTAGGGATTTTCAACATGTCAGGAGAATCTCTGACCCTATTTATGTTGCTGCCACCATTGATGAGTCCTAGGCCCATCTCTTGTCTTTCCCTCTCTATGGCTAGGATCTGTCTTTCCAAAGCCAATCTTTTGGCCATCCTGGCTAACTGGATGTCCTCTTCACTGGAGTTATCCTCAGTGATTTCAGAGTTGTTGGTCCCTCCTGTGAGGGAACCAGCATCTCTGACTATTATTTGTGGAGTCAGGGCTTGAGTAGCCCTGCTCTCCCTAAGTAGGACTGGAGGGGGGGAATTTCCCTCCAAGTCACTATCTTCATCCTCTGAGTTGCCACCCTCAGAGGGGTTGGCCTTTTCAAACTCTACCAAAAGCTCCTGGAGCTGTATTTTGGTAGGTTTGGGGCCCATTGCTATTTTCTTTAGTTTACAGAGTGACCTTAGCTCTCTCATCTGTAGATGTAGGTAAGGTGTGGTGTCGAGTTCCACCACAGCCACATCTGTGCTAGACATTTTGCTTCTAAAAGTTGGAATACTTTTTAAGAATCTAAAACTGGTTCTAGAATCTAATTCAAACTTTTACAAACTTTTAAACTCTAAAAGAAATGCTAAACAGGATCTAACACAAGGCCCTAGCAGGTCTTTTAAGAATTTAGAAAACTTTTCAAATTGCAAAAATCAATTTCTAATGACAATTTTGGAATTTGTCGTGTGATCAGGTATTGGCTGAGTAGTCCAGCAAATGCAAAGACTTGTACTCCACCGCTGATCCACCAATGTAGGAAGTTGGCTCTGTATGTGCTATTTCAAAGTAAGGAATAGCATGCACAGAGTCCAAGGGTTCCCCTTAGAGGTAAAATAGTGGTAAAAATAGATAATACTAATGCTCTATTTTGTGGTAGTGTGGTCGAGCAGTAGGCTTATCCAAGGAGTAGTGTTAAGCATTTGTTGTACATACACATAGACAATAAATGAGGTACACACACTCAGAGACAAATCCAGCCAATAGGTTTTGTATAGAAAAATATCTTTTCTTTATTTTAAGAACCACAGGTTCAAATTTAACATGTAATATCTTGTTTGAAAGGTATTGCAGGTAAGTACATTAGGAACTTTGAATCATTTCAATTGCATGTATACTTTTCAAGTTATTCACAAATAGCTATTTTAAAAGTGGACACAGTGCAATTTTCACAGTTCCTGGGGGAGGTAAGTTTTTGTTAGTTTTACCAGGTAAGTAAGACACTTACAGGGTTCAGTTCTTGGTCCAAGGTAGCCCACCGTTGGGGGTTCAGAGCAACCCCAAAGTCACCACACCAGCAGCTCAGGGCCGGTCAGGTGCAGAGTTCAAAGTGGTGCCCAAAACGCATAGGCTAGAATGGAGAGAAGGGGTTGCCCCGGTTCCGGTCTGCTTGCAGGTAAGTACCCGCGTCTTCGGAGGGCAGACCAGGGGGGTTTTGTAGGGCACCGGGGGGGACACAAGCCCACACAGAAATTTCACCCTCAGCAGCGCGGGGGCGGCCGGGTGCAGTGTAGAAACAAGCGTCGGGTTTTCAATGTTAGTCTATGAGAGATCAAGGGATCTCTTCAGCGCTGCAGGCAGGCAAGGGGGGGCTTCCTCGGGGAAACCTCCACTTGGGTAAGGGAGAGGGACTCCTAGGGGTCACTTCTGCAGTGAAAGTCCGGTCCTTCAGGTCCTGGGGGCTGCGGGTGCAGGGTCTTTTCCAGGCGTCGGGACTTAGGTTTCAGAGAGTCGCGGTCAGGGGAAGCCTCGGGATTCCCTCTGCAGGCGGCGCTGTGGGGGCTCAGGGGGGACAGGTTTTGGTACTCACAGTCGTAGAGTAGTCCGGGGGTCCTCCCTGAGGTGTTGGTTCTCCACCAGCCGAGTCGGGGTCGCCGGGTGCAGTGTTGCAAGTCTCACGCTTCAAGCGGGGAGTTGCAGGGTTCTTTAAAGCTGCTTCTTGAAACAAAGTTGCAGTCTTTTTGGAGCAGGTCCGCTGTCCTCGGGAGTTTCTTGTCATCGTCGAAGCAGGGCAGTCCTCAGAGGATTCAGAGGTCGCTGGTCCCTTTGGAAGGCGTCGCTGGAGCAGAGTTCTTTGGAAGGCAGGAGACAGGCCGGTGAGTTTCTGGAGCCAAGACAGTTGTTGTCTTCTGGTCTTCCTCTGCAGGGGTTTTCAGCTGGGCAGTCCTTCTTCTTGTTGTTGCAGGAATCTAATTTTCTAGGGTTCAGGGTAGCCCTTAAATACTAAATTTAAGGGCGTGTTTAGGTCTGGGGGGTTAGTAGCCAATGGCTACTATCCCTGAGGGTGGGTACACCCTCTTTGTGCCTCCTCCCAAGGGGAGGGGGTCACAATCCTAACCCTATTGGGGGAATCCTCCATCTGCAAGATGGAGGATTTCTAAAAGTTAGAGTCACTTCAGCTCAGGACACCTTAGGGGCTGTCCTGACTGGCCAGTGACTCCTCCTTGTTGCTTTCTTTGTTCCCTCCAGCCTTGCCGCCAAAAGTGGGGGCCGTGGCCGGAGGGGGCGGGCAACTCCACTAAGCTGGAGTGCCCTGCTGGGCTGTGACAAAGGGGTGAGCCTTTGAGGCTCACCGCCAGGTGTCACAGCTCCTGCCTGGGGGAGGTGTTAGCATCTCCACCCAGTGCAGGCTTTGTTACTGGCCTCAGAGTGACAAAGGCACTCTCCCCATGGGGCCAGCAACATGTCTCTAGTGTGGCAGGCTGCTTGAACTAGTCAGCCTACACAGACAGTCGGTTAAGTTTCAGGGGGCACCTCTAAGGTGCCCTCTGGGGTGTATTCTGCAATAAAATGTACACTGGCATCAGTGTGCATTTATTGTGCTGAGAAGTTTGATACCAAACTTCCCAATTTTCAGTGTAGCCATTATGGATGCTGTGGAGTTCGTGTTTGACAGACTCCCAGACCATATACTCTTATGGCTATCCTGCACTTACAATGTCTAAGGTTTTGTTTAGACACTGTAGGGGTACCATGCTCATGCACTGGTACCCTCACCTATGGTATAGTGCACCCTGCCTTAGGGCTGTAAGGCCTGCTAGAGGGGTGACTGACCTATACTTGCATAGGCAGTGAGAGGCTGGCATGGCACCCTGAGGGGAGTGCCAGGTCGACTTACTCGTTTTGTCCTCACTAGCACACACAAGCTGGCAAGCAGTGTGTCTGTGCTGAGTGAGAGGTCTCCAGGGTGGCATAAGACATGCTGCAGCCCTTAGAGACCTTCCTTGGCATCAGGGCCCTTGGTACTAGAAGTACCAGTTACAAGGGACTTATCTGGATGCCAGGGTCTGCCAATTGTGGATACAAAAGTACAGGTTAGGGAAAGAACACTGGTGCTGGGGCCTGGTTAGCAGGCCTCAGCACACTTTCAATTGTAAACATAGCATCAGCAAAGGCAAAAAGTCAGGGGGCAACCATGCCAAGGAGGCATTTCCTTACACAACCCCCCCCCCCAAACGAAAGAGGATGAGACTAACCTTTCCCAAGAGAGTCTTCATTTTCTAAGTGGAAGAACCTGGAAAGGCCATCTGCATTGGCATGGGCAGTCCCAGGTCTGTGTTCCACTATAAAGTCCATTCCCTGTAGGGAGATGGACCACCTCAACAGTTTAGGATTTTCACCTTTCATTTGCATCAGCCATTTGAGAGGTCTGTGGTCAGTTTGGACTAGGAAGTGAGTCCCAAAGAGGTATGGTCTCAGCTTCTTCAGGGACCAAACCACAGCAAAGGCCTCCCTCTCAATGGCACTCCAACGCTGCTCCCTGGGGAGTAACCTCCTGCTAATGAAAGCAACAGGCTGGTCAAGGCCATCATCATTTGTTTGGGACAAAACTGCCCCTATCCCATGTTCAGAGGGATCTGTCTGCACAATGAACTGCTTAGAATAATCTGGAGCTTTTAGAACTGGTGCTGAGCACATTGCTTGTTTCAGGGTGTCAAAGGCCTGTTGGCATTCCACAGTCCAGTTCACTTTCTTGGGCATTTTCTTGGAGGTGAGTTCAGTGAGGGCTGTCACAATGGATCCATATCCCTTCACAAACCTCCTGTAATACCCAGTCAAGCCAAGGAATGCCCTGACTTGATTCTGGGTTTTTGGAGCTACCCAGTCCAGAGTAGTCTGGATCTTGGGTTGGAGTGGCTGAACTTGGCCTCCACCTACAAGGTGGCCCAAGTAAACCACAGTTCCCTGCCCTATCTGGCATTTGGATGCCTTGATAGAGAGGCCTGCAGATTGCAGAGCCTTCAAAACCTTCTTCAGGTGGACCAGGTGATCCTGCCAGGTGGAGCTAAAGACAGCAATATCATCAAGATAAGCTGTGCTAAAGGACTCCAAACCAGCAAGGACTTGATTCACCAACCTTTGGAAGGTGGCAGGGGCATTCTTTAAACCAAAGGGCATAACAGTAAACTGATAATGCCCATCAGGTGTGGAGAATGCTGTTTTCTCTTTTGCTCCAGGTGCCATTTTTATTTGCCAGTACCCTGCTGTCAAGTCAAAGGTACTTAAGAATTTGGCAGCACCTAATTTATCTATGAGCTCATCAGCTCTAGGAATTGGATGAGCATCTGTCTTGGTGACAGAATTGAGCCCTCTGTAGTCCACACAAAACCTCATCTCTTTCTTTCCATCTTTGGTGTGAGGTTTGGGGACTAAGACCACTGGGCTAGCCCAGGGGCTGTCAGAGCGCTCAATTACTCCCAATTCCAGCATCTTGTGGACTTCCACCTTAATGCTTTCCTTAACATGGTCAGACTGTCTAAAGATTTTGTTCTTGACAGGCATGCTGTCTCCTGTGTCCACATCATGGGTACACAGGTGTGTCTGACCAGGGGTTAGGGAGAAGAGTTCAGGAAACTGTTGTAGGACTCTCCTACAATCAGCTTGCTGTTGGCCAGAGAGGGTGTCTGAGTAGATCACTCCATCTACTGAGCCATCTTTTGGGTCTGATGACAGAAGATCAGGGAGAGGTTCACTCTCTGCCTCCTGATCCTCATCTGTTACCATCAACAGATTCACATCAGCCCTGTCATGGAAGAGCTTAAGGCAGTTCACATGGATCACCCTCTTGGGGCTCCTGCTTGTGCCCAGGTCCACCAGGTAGGTGACCTGACTCTTCCTTTCTAGCACTGGGTAAGGGCCACTCCATTTGTCCTGGAGTGCCCTGGGAGCCACAGGCTCCAGAACCCAGACTTTCTGCCCTGGTTGGAACTCAACCAGTGCAGCCTTTTGGTCATACCAAAACTTCTGGAGCTGTTGGCTGGCCTCAGGGTTTTTGGTTGCCTTTTCCATGTACTCTGCCATTCTAGAGCGAAGGCCAAGTACATAGTCCACTATGTCTTGTTTAGGCTCATGAAGAGGTCTCTCCCAGCCTTCTTTAACAAGAGCAAGTGGTCCCCTTACAGGATGACCAAACAGAAGTTCAAAGGGTGAGAATCCTACTCCCTTCTGTGGCACCTCTCTGTAAGCAAAAAGCAGACATGGCAAGAGGACAACCCATCTCCTTTTGAGTTTTTCTGGGAGCCCCATGATCATGCCTTTTAATGTCTTGTTGAATCTCTCAACTAAGCCATTAGTTTGTGGATGGTATGGTGTAGTGAATTTGTAAGTCACTCCACACTCATTCCACATGTGTTTTAGGTATGCTGACATGAAGTTGGTACCTCTGTCAGACACCACCTCCTTAGGGAAACCCACTCTGGTAAAGATACCAATGAGGGCCTTGGCTACTGCAGGGGCAGTAGTCGACCTAAGGGGAATAGCTTCAGGATACCTAGTAGCATGATCCACTACTACTAGGATGTACATATTTCCTGAGGCTGTGGGAGGTTCCAGTGGACCAACTATGTCCACACCCACTCTTTCAAAGGGGACCCCCACCACTGGAAGTGGAATGAGGGGGGCCTTTGGGTGCCCACCTGTCTTACCACTGGATTGACAGGTGGGGCAGGAGAGGCAAAACTCCTTAACCTTCTGGGACATATTGGGCCAGTAGAAGTGGTTGACTAACCTCTCCCACGTCTTGGTTTGTCCCAAATGCCCAGCAAGGGGAATATCATGGGCTAAGGTCAGAATAAACTCTCTGAACGACTGAGGCACTACCACTCTCCTAGTGGTACCAGGTTTGGGGTCTCTGGCCTCAGTGTACAGGAGTCCATCTTCCCAATAGACCCTATGTGTTCCATTTTTCTTGCCCTTGGACTCTTCAGCAGCTTGCTGCCTAAGGCCTTCAAGAGAGGGACAGGTTTCTTGTCCCTTACACAGCTCCTCCCTTGAGGGTCCCCCTGGGCCTAAGAGCTCAACCTGATAAGGTTCAAGCTCCAAAGGCTCAGTTCCCTCAGAGGGCAGAACTTCTTCCTGAGAAGAGAGGTTCTCTTTTTCTGACTGTGTTGCAGTTGGTTTCCCAACTGACTTTCCTTTTCTCTTGGTAGGCTGGGCCATTTTTCCAGACTCCAGCTCTACTTTTTCACCCTGTGCCTTGCATTGTGCTCTTGTTTTTACACACACCAGTTCAGGGATACCCAGCATGGCTGCATGGGTTTTTAGTTCTACCTCAGCCCATGCTGAGGACTCCAGGTCATTTCCAAGCAGACAGTCTACTGGGATGTTTGAGGAGACCACCACCTGTTTCAGGCCATTGACCCCTCCCCATTCTAAAGTTACCATTGCCATGGGATGTGCTTTAGTTTGATTGTCAGCATTGGTGACTGTATAAGTTTTTCCAGTCAGGTATTGGCCAGGGGAAACCAGTTTCTCTGTCACCATGGTGACACTGGCACCTGTATCCCTCAGGCCCTCTACACTTGTCCCATTAATAAAGAGCTGCTGCCTGTATTTTTGCATGTTAGGCGGCCAGGCAGCTAGTGTGGCTAAATCCACCCCACCCTCAGAGACTAGAGTAGCTTCAGTGTGGACCCTGATTTGCTCTGGGCACACTGTTGATCCCACTTGGAGACTAGCCATTCCAGTGTTACCTGGATTGGAGTTTGGAGTGGAACTTTTCTTGGGACAGGCCTTGTCTCCAGTTTGGTGTCCAGACTGACTACAGTTTCGACACCAGGCCTTTTTGGGATCAAAGTTTTTACCCTTGTACCCAGGATTGGTTTGTGAAGAGGCTCTGGGCCCACCCTCCTGTGCAGGTTTTTGGGGGCCTGTAGAAGACTCTTTACTATTTTTATTTTTGGCTGTCTCACCACCTTTCCCCTGGGGAGGTTTTGTGACCCCTTTCTTTTGGTCACCCCCTGTGGAAGTTTTGGACACCCTAGTCTTGACCCAATGGTCCGCCTTCTTTCCCAATTCTTGGGGAGAAATTGGTCCTAGGTCTACCAGATGCTGATGCAGTTTATCATTGAAACAATTACTTAACAGGTGTTCTTTCACAAATAAATTGTACAGCCCATCATAATTACTTACACCACTGCCTTGAATCCAACCATCTAGTGTTTTTACTGAGTAGTCTACAAAGTCAACCCAGGTCTGGCTCGAGGATTTTTGAGCCCCCCTGAATCTAATCCTATACTCCTCAGTGGAGAATCCAAAGCCCTCAATCAGGGTACCCTTCATGAGGTCATAAGATTCTGCATCTTTTCCAGAGAGTGTGAGGAGTCTATCCCTACACTTTCCTGTGAACATTTCCCAAAGGAGAGCACCCCAGTGAGATCTGTTCACTTTTCTGGTTACACAAGCCCTCTCAAAAGCTGTGAACCATTTGGTGATGTCATCACCATCTTCATATTTAGTTACAATCCCTTTAGGGATTTTCAACATGTCAGGAGAATCTCTGACCCTATTTATGTTGCTGCCACCATTGATGGGTCCTAGGCCCATCTCTTGTCTTTCCCTCTCTATGGCTAGGATCTGTCTTTCCAAAGCCAATCTTTTGGCCATCCTGGCTAACTGGATGTCCTCTTCACTGGAGTTATCCTCAGTGATTTCAGAGTTGTTGGTCCCTCCTGTGAGGGAACCAGCATCTCTGACTATTATTTGTGGAGTCAGGGCTTGAGTAGCCCTGCTCTCCCTAAGTAGGACTGGAGGGGGGGAATTTCCCTCCAAGTCACTATCTTCATCCTCTGAGTTGCCACCCTCAGAGGGGTTGGCCTTTTCAAACTCTGCCAAAAGCTCCTGGAGCTGTATTTTGGTAGGTTTGGGGCCCATTGCTATTTTCTTTAGTTTACAGAGTGACCTTAGCTCTCTCATCTGTAGATGTAGGTAAGGTGTGGTGTCGAGTTCCACCACAGCCACATCTGTGCTAGACATTTTGCTTCTAAAAGTTGGAATACTTTTTAAGAATCTAAAACTGGTTCTAGAATCTAATTCAAACTTTTACAAACTTTTAAACTCTAAAAGAAATGCTAAACAGGATCTAACACAAGGCCCTAGCAGGTCTTTTAAGAATTTAGAAAACTTTTCAAATTGCAAAAATCAATTTCTAATGACAATTTTGGAATTTGTCGTGTGATCAGGTATTGGCTGAGTAGTCCAGCAAATGCAAAGTCTTGTACCCCACCGCTGATCCACCAATGTAGGAAGTTGGCTCTGTATGTGCTATTTCAAAGTAAGGAATAGCATGCACAGAGTCCAAGGGTTCCCCTTAGAGGTAAAATAGTGGTAAAAATAGATAATACTAATGCTCTATTTTGTGGTAGTGTGGTCGAGCAGTAGGCTTATCCAAGGAGTAGTGTTAAGCATTTGTTGTACATACACATAGACAATAAATGAGGTACACACACTCAGAGACAAATCCAGCCAATAGGTTTTGTATAGAAAAATATATTTTCTTAGTTTATTTTAAGAACCACAGGTTCAAATTTAACATGTAATATCTTGTTTGAAAGGTATTGCAGGTAAGTACATTAGGAACTTTGAATCATTTCAATTGCATGTATACTTTTCAAGTTATTCACAAATAGCTATTTTAAAAGTGGACACAGTGCAATTTTCACAGTTCCTGGGGGAGGTAAGTTTTTGTTAGTTTTACCAGGTAAGTAAGACACTTACAGGGTTCAGTTCTTGGTCCAAGGTAGCCCACCGTTGGGGGTTCAGAGCAACCCCAAAGTCACCACACCAGCAGCTCAGGGCCGGTCAGGTGCAGAGTTCAAAGTGGTGCCCAAAACGCATAGGCTAGAATGGAGAGAAGGGGGTGCCCGGTTCCGGTCTGCTTGCAGGTAAGTACCCGCGTCTTCGGAGGGCAGACCAGGGGGGTTTTGTAGGGCACCGGGGGGGACACAAGCCCACACAGAAATTTCACCCTCAGCAGCGCGGGGGCGGCCGGGTGCAGTGTAGAAACAAGCGTCGGGTTTTCAATGTTAGTCTATGAGAGATCAAGGGATCTCTTCAGCGCTGCAGGCAGGCAAGGGGGGGCTTCCTCGGGGAAACCTCCACTTGGGTAAGGGAGAGGGACTCCTGGGGGTCACTTCTGCAGTGAAAGTCCGGTCCTTCAGGTCCTGGGGGCTGCGGGTGCAGGGTCTTTTCCAGGCGTCGGGACTTAGGTTTCAGAGAGTCGCGGTCAGGGGAAGCCTCGGGATTCCCTCTGCAGGCGGCGCTGTGGGGGCTCAGGGGGGACAGGTTTTGGTACTCACAGTCGTAGAGTAGTCCGGGGGTCCTCCCTGAGGTGTTGGTTCTCCACCAGCCGAGTCGGGGTCGCCGGGTGCAGTGTTGCAAGTCTCACGCTTCTTGCGGGGAGTTGCAGGGTTCTTTAAAGCTGCTTCTTGAAACAAAGTTGCAGTCTTTTTGGAGCAGGTCCGCTGTCCTCAGGAGTTTCTTGTCGTCGTCGAAGCAGGGCAGTCCTCAGAGGATTCAGAGGTCGCTGGTCCATTTGGAAGGCGTCGCTGGAGCAGAGTTCTTTGGAAGGCAGGAGACAGGCCGGTGAGTTTCTGGAGCCAAGGCAGTTGTTGTCTTCTGGTCTTCCTCTGCAGGGGTTTTCAGCTGGGCAGTCCTTCTTCTTGTTGTTGCAGGAATCTAATTTTCTAGGGTTCAGGGTAGCCCTTAAATACTAAATTTAAGGGCGTGTTTAGGTCTGGGGGGTTAGTAGCCAATGGCTACTAGCCCTGAGGGTGGGTACACCCTCTTTGTGCCTCCTCCCAAGGGGAGGGGGTCACAATCCTAACCCTATTGGGGGAATCCTCCATCTGCAAGATGGAGGATTTCTAAAAGTTAGAGTCACTTCAGCTCAGGACACCTTGGGGGCTGTCCTGACTGGCCAGTGACTCCTCCTTGTTGCTTTCTTTGTTCCCTCCAGCCTTGCCGCCAAAAGTGGGGGCCGTGGCCGGAGGGGGCGGGCAACTCCACTAAGCTGGAGTGCCCTGCTGGGCTGTGACAAAGGGGTGAGCCTTTGAGGCTCACCGCCAGGTGTCACAGCTCCTGCCTGGGGGAGGTGTTAGCATCTCCACCCAGTGCAGGCTTTGTTACTGGCCTCAGAGTGACAAAGGCACTCTCCCCATGGGGCAAGCAACATGTCTCTAGTGTGGCAGGCTGCTGGAACTAGTCAGCCTACACAGACAGTCGGTTAAGTTTCAGGGGGCACCTCTAAGGTGCCCTCTGGGGTGTATTCTGCAATAAAATGTACACTGGCATCAGTGTGCATTTATTGTGCTGAGAAGTTTGATACCAAACTTCCCAATTTTCAGTGTAGCCATTATGGTGCTGTGGAGTTCGTGTTTGACAGACTCCCAGACCATATACTCTTATGGCTACCCTGCACTTACAATGTCTAAGGTTTTGTTTAGACACTGTAGGGGTACCATGCTCATGCACTGGTACCCTCACCTATGGTATAGTGCACCCTGCCTTAGGGCTGTAAGGCCTGCTAGAGGGGTGACTGACCTATACTTGCATAGGCAGTGAGAGGCTGGCATGGCACCCTGAGGGGAGTGCCATGTCGACTTACTCGTTTTGTCCTCACTAGCACACACAAACTGGCAAGCAGTGTGTCTGTGCTGAGTGAGAGGTCTCCAGGGTGGCATAAGACATGCTGCAGCCCTTAGAGACCTTCCTTGGCATCAGGGCCCTTGGTACTAGAAGTACCAGTTACAAGGGACTTATCTGGATGCCAGGGTCTGCCAATTGTGGATACAAAAGTACAGGTTAGGGAAAGAACACTGGTGCTGGGGCCTGGTTAGCAGGCCTCAGCACACTTTCAATTGTAAACATAGCATCAGCAAAAGCAAAAAGTCAGGGGGCAACCATGCCAAGGAGGCATTTCCTTACAACCATTGTTTAGAATTGTTTTTCAAGATAATGCAAATTGGAGGTATGATGTGTTTCTAAATTCCCCATGACTTTCCCGGAATCTCTGAGCTTGCCTAAGTGGGTTGGGTATGTTCTCGGCGTTCTAGCATGTGTGGGGTAGAATTTGTGCTTGCTCCGCTTATGCATATTGCAGGTGATTTGTGAAGTTTGTGTGGATTTAGGTCAGGTAATGTTGTTTTAGTAAGAGTGGGTGTACTCTGCAGTATGAGAGTAGGGAAGTCGGCGAACTTCATATGAGTGTGGCGCTTTGTGCTCAAAAATTATCCACGTGGTTGTTGGTGATGTACGGACCCGTCGAGTATATTGACAAGTGTAGGAGACACTTGGGTTTATGTTGTAATTTGTGCGGTTTAATAGGTCAATCGGCCGTGGTTGACAAGTCGAGTTTGAGTCAAATTGTGTGAGTCAAACCTTCGATGGAGATTTGGCAAGTTCTAAAGTTCACTAGAATGAACCATTGACAAGTCGAGAGTAGGATTTGCGGGTCGAATTCTGCCTGCGAGTGTGGGAGCTGAGAAGGAGAGAGTAGCGGCTGAGGTTTCAAGTGAAATCTCTGTAAAGTTCTGAAGCGATTGTGTTACCCTTCCTGTAGTAAACCGGCAAATTCGAGTTTTTGTTGTTAAAAGTGCTCGCAATATTTTGCATTAGTTTTGTGTGAGCAGGACAAGCCGCAAGACTTTGTCAGCCGCAGTGTGTGAGTGTGACGTCAGTGGTGCCGCACTGGGATAGGTCAGTTGCTGAGAGGGGTCGCACACGGATTGGCAGCTGTCCATGAGAGGCAATTGGATGAGAAAGGTGGGTGAAGAGTGTTCTGGGGATTAAAGCCACTTCCAGATTCTAAACAAAATAAAAGATGCAAAAATGAAGTTTTTCAAGGCTTTAAAGAGTGGTTTGAGGGGAGATACACACAATACAGCGAGTGTGGGGGAGCCTACACCTCCTGAGGGTACTCCAGCTTATATTGTAATGGAGGAGAAGTGAGTCGCGCCATGTCTTTGGTTAAAGCAGTAGTGCAAACTAACAGAGAAGGAAGGATGTTTAGCGTTTCCGGAATACGGAACGTTTAATGTAAGAATTTGGGAAAATTTGCAAATGATGTTAAGTGTGCAAAAACCGCCTCCGAGACCAGCTCAGTATGAGGCATTATCAATCTGGGATTTGATGGCCATACGACAGAGACAGCAGAAATTTGAAAAGAGAATGAAAAAGCAGAAAAGACTTTAGCTGAGGCTAGATGGGATGTGGAGAAGGGGAATAGTCGACGGACTTAAAATGTTTCCGGCAATAACACAAGAAGACGAAACACAGGGAAAGAAAGCCACCTGTAAGACAGACAAGGGCTATAATAATCCAAAGGAGACTCAGAGGTCCTGAGTAGACGCAGATGATTCAGATGATGAGGAGTTTCTTAATCAGTTGTTACATGATCGCCCGCTACCATATGCCATAAATGATAACGCACAGAGTACTAGTGCGAGTCCTGAAGACCTGGCACAGAATAAGGGAATCTCAAATACAGTGCAGACAAGTGATACAGTTTTGATACAGAATGGTGTCAGTGTACCCACTGCACCAGACAGGCAGATACAGTTGCAGCCACCACAGATTCAGAGGCTTTATCCTGATGTTCCACTGTTAGAGATGAGCACAAGTCTGATGGTGCCACCTAATCCAGTATATATGATATCAAAGTTAGTGCAGTTTGAGCCAAGTCCGCAATTGCTGCTGCAGCAACAACTGGTTCCTAGTTACAATGCAGTCGCAGGTCCGCAGTCAGTGGCTACAACACCCATGATGAATCAAACTATGGGAGTTAATGCTCCACAGGGTTTGGGACTCGGTCAACCCCCACCCGCCATATCATTGCCAATTACTGTTGGTCCACCAGTACCGCTGTATGCGCAAGGTAAGCCTGGCGTATGCGATCAAGGAGTAATGACACAAGAGGCAATAAGAGGAGGGTTCACAGGAACTTCCCAAGGAATGACACCAAGAGAACAGACAACAGAAGGATCTAGGTCCTTGTTAGACTTTAGTCTTATTGGGGTTCCTTTGGAGACAATGAGGCAAGCAGGGTTGGGAACGCTAACCCCACAGATAATGAGTACAAATACGACACAGACGCCATTGGTGCAGTCAGGAAATATTTCGTTGCAAGGCTTAACAGTGCAACAATTGAATGAGTGGTTAGACAAGCTCAACACTTTGCAGACTACTGCGGTGACTGCAGAGAGGTCAGAGAGGGATGAATACATGAATTTTGTGAGACTTGGTGTAGAAGGCATGGAACTAGTGGAAGGGACAATGGGGGTGAACAGATTAGAGTCATACACGGAAGCAGAATTGAGGTATCTGTGCCCCAAAATAACGAAAGAAGTGAGCAAGGTGCAACAGAGGTTAGCAAACCTGGTGGATAAATACGGCATAGACATTGAGAGTACTAAATATTTGAAAAGAAGCTACAGATTAGATTTTGAGTCTAAAGATTTCGAGCACATGAGATCTACTGGAATGAAAGTGCATCTTAAAGAAATACTGCAAAGTGCTCAAATTTGGGGAGCCTTAGAGAAATGGGAAGGCAGATGGGCAAATAAGAGAGATAAAGAGAAAGGTGATGGCCCGGAAGCAAAGCAGGCTAAAGCTGCACCAGACACGGGGACAATAAAAATGTTACCAATGAGGGAAACAGCTGGTGGGGTTCTAGTCCATGTACCGTGGTCTAGGGGTGACATCCTGTCATTCACAAATGATTATCCCAGGCTGAGGGAAAAGCCAATAGAATGGTACCAGCAGACGGACAGATTTGTAAAGCTTGCGAAATGTCTCTGGGAAGACTTGAATATCCTGTTTGAAATTATAGTTCCACCTGACTTATGGCTTGAGTGCAAGAGAAGCGTAGATTGGCCGACAGAGGAGACGGCAAGGGATAAGGTTACTGGAGCACCGTCCGCAGAAGTGATGAGGTATTATCACAAAGTGATTGAGTTTTTGAAGCAGAAAGTGTCGCAGAGAGTGACTGATTGGCAGAAAATTGATCGAACATCACAGGAGGCCAAAGAGTCGATTCATGCTTACTATTAGAGATTGTTGAAAGCATTCAAACACTACAGTGACACTGAGGTCATTGAGCCGAAAGACATGAATCATCTTGTGTTCAGGTTTGTTGAAGGGCTGAGACCAGAGATTAGGCAGATGATTAAAAATCATTTGATCTGCTGGCAAGCAAAGCCGATTGATGAGGTGTTGCAGTATGCAAAATACTGTAGTGATGAGATTGAGTTGAAGCAGAGAAAGTTGAAAGAGAAGGTGATGGTGATGCAGATTAAGGCAGCGCAAGCAGGGATGCAAGGGAATGGAATACAGCAGGTGGTACAACAGCAACGGCAGGGTAATGGAATGTTTCAGGCACAACTGAGAGGTCGAGGTCGAGGAGGTTTTGTGAACCGTGGTCCAGACTTGAATACTGTTGTGGTTCAAAATGATGTGCAGGGAATGAAAAAGGTATCACCATGTCACGCGTGCGGGGGGCATTGGAAGCGGGAATGCCCAGTGGTGGTGCAGGATGGTGTTCAACAAAGCAATGATGTCGGTACATTTCAAAATGTGAGGAGTCCAAAAATGAGGGGTCAAAATCCGAATTTCCAGAATAACATGGTGCAGATGCAGGGTCTCCAACCCGTGCAGCAAATGCAAATGCCACGTGCTCAACCAGCACAAATGCAGCAGGCACAGCAGCAGATTCCCATGGTACCTAGACAGCAAATGCAAATGCCATTGGCTCCCATGGGACAGCAACAGGTGATGCTTCCTCAACAGGTCACAGGTCAAACAATGAGTCAAAATAACACACTACAGCAGTTCCCATTGCATGGTGAGGATGGAATAAACGATGAATGGTCGGATGATTGTTCAGACAGTGAGGAGTGCAGGCTTGCAGCATCCCTAAAGGTAGATCAGAGGGGACCTTATGAAGAGGGAAAGTTGATGGGTCATAAGGTTTCATTCCTGGTTGATACAGGAGCTACAAGCTCTACAGCCAGAAGTGCAGAGGTTCTGAAATTGCCACTTTCGGGCGTACCACAAGGGTGGTAGGAGTAGCAAATGAGTTTCTGACAAATCCGATTACAGATCCAGTCCAAGTTGAAATTGGCAACTTCCAGGGATTACATAAATTTGTAGTCTGTGACTCGAGTCCCGTATCCTTACTGGGAAGAGACTTACTGTGCAAAACAAGGTGTTCAATTACCTGTTCCAATGAAGGGATTGAGGTGCAAACAAACAGTGATGATGAGGGAGATGATGGTCAGTTTCCAGAGTTAGAGATGGAGACCGCAAATGAGGAATACCCTTTGATAACCTTATTCCCGATGCTTACAGTGACTGACTTACCACCTGAGTTGCAGGGAACAGTGACAGAGAAAGTGTGGGACCTGACAGGAAAAGAAGTGGGACTGATAAAAACTGTAGAACCAGTCAAAGTACAGGTAAAGCCGAATGCAGTGTTTCCCCAGGTACCACAGTATCACATGGCACAAGATGTCCTCATTCAGGTAGCACAGATAATTGCGGACTTTGTGAAGCAAGGGGTCCTGAAAGAAGTGCTAAGTAGTCTGTGTAATTCACCAATAATGGGTCTGAAAAAGCATTGTGGAATGGTTCAAATTGTGCAAGGCTTGAGGAAAATAAACAAGATTGTGGTAAAATGTTGCCCCATAGTGCCAAATCCAGGGTTGATCATGTTTCAGGTTCTGTGTGATGCAGAGTGGTTCACAGTTGTGGACCTGTCTCAAGCATTCTTTTCGGTGCCTCTTCATGAGGATAGCCAATTTCTTCTCAGTTTCAAATTCCTGGATAAGGTTTACAGTTGGTGCAGAATTCCTCAAGGGTTTTCTGAGTCACCTTCCATCTTCAACCAGATATTGAAGAAGGACTTGGAGTCATTAGAACTGCCTTTCAGTTTGACTTTAGTACAGTACATTGATGATTTGTTAATTGCGTCCTGAACAAAAGATGACTGCAGGTATGACACAATTGCCTTACTGAACCTTTTGGGAAAGAACGGACATAAAGGCCCTTATTCTGACCTTGGCGGGCGGCGGAGGCCGCCCGCCATAGTCCCGCCGTCAGGTTACCGTTCCGCGGTCGAAAGACCGCGGCGGTAATTCTGACTTTCCCGCTGGGCTGGCGGGCGGCCGCCTTCAGGCCGCCCGCCAGCCCAGCGGGAAAGAGGCTTCCACGATGAAGCCGGCTCGGAATCGAGCCGGCGGAGTGGAAGCTGTGCGATGGGTGCAGTTGCACCCGTCGCGTATTTCACTGTCTGCGCAGCCGACAGTGAAATACATTTAGGGGCCCTCTTACGGGGGCCCCTGCAGTGCCCATGCCAGTGGCATGGGAACTGCAGGGGCCCCCAGGGGCCCCGCGACCCCCCCTACCGCCATTCGGTTCCCGGCGGGCGGACCGCCGGGAACTGGATGGCGGTAGGGGGGGTCGGAATCCCCTCGGCGGCGCAGCTAGCTGCGCCGCCTTGGAGGATTCCAATGGGCGGCGGTACACTGGCGGGAGACCGCCAGTGTTGCCGGTCCGACCGCGGCTTTACCGCCACGGTCGGAATGCCCATTGGAGCACCGCCGGCCTGTCGGCGGTGCTCCCGCGGTCCTCCAACCCGGCGGTCATGGACCGCCAGGGTTGGAATGACCACCAAAGTGTCCCCAAAGAAGTTGTAATACTGTCAGAAAGAGGTGAAATACTTAGGTCACCTGATTGAGATAGGGTTGACAAAAATATCCAAAGAAAGAGTGACAGCCATACTGCAGATAAATCCCCCGACAACCAAGAGAGAATTCAGGATGTTTTTGGGAATGGTGGGCTACTGTCGCCAGTGGATTCCCAATTTCTCGATTATCTCTAAACCTTTGGTGAGATTGACTGTTAAGGAAGTTCAGGATGACCCGGGTATTATAACCATGTCCGAGAAAGAGATGAAGGCATTCATGGAACTGAGGGAAAGCATGTGCAGGGCACCAGCTTTAGGTATGCCTAATTACACAAAGCCTTTCATACTGTTTTGTCATGAACGTGATGCTTGTTCTTTGTCTGTCCTGACACAGGTCCATGTAGGTGCAAACCGCCCAGTAACATATTTTTCAGCTACTTTGGACCCAGTCGCAGCAGCCTTACCGGGTTGTTTGCGTGCAGTTGCAGCAGTTGGTCAAAGCCTCACTCATTGTGAAGGAATAGTGATGGGACATCCCTTAACAGTAATGGTCCTTCATTCAGTTGAAATTCTGTTGACCCGAACTAAAACGCAGCATATGATGAATGCACGCCTTACTAAGTACGAAACAATTATACTGGGGTCACCGAATGTATCCCTTAAGAGATGTACTGTATTGAACCCAGCAACTTTACTTCCTATTGAAAATGCAGACATTGATGATGCTGAGAAAGTAGAACGTGACTGTCTTGAGGTAACAGATCTGTGCACCAAACCAAGACCTGATATTAAAGAAAATGATTACATTATGTTTGTTGATGGATCATGCCTGAGAGACGCAGTAGGAGTACTGAGAGCTGGATATGCTGTGTGTACAATCACTGGTATTTTAGAAGCTTTCTGGCTCGAAAGAGTGTACTCTGCTCAAGTGGCTGAATTGATTGCTCTTACTAGGGCATGCCACTCAGCTCAAAACCTGAAAGTCACTATCTATACTGACAGCAGATACGGATTTGGAAATGTACATGATTTTGGCCAACTGTGGTCACAGAGGGGTTTCATGACCTCTTCTGGTTCACCAGTAAAAAATGGCGAAAAGATTAAGGATTTGTTGCAAGCGATTCAGTTACCTCTTGAAATTGCTGTGGTGAAATGCAATGCTCATGTTAAGTCACAAGACTTTTTGTCAATGGGAAATGGATATGCAGATAAAGTCACAAGGTTTTGTGCATTGAACTGTATATCGTTCCGAGATCAGTGGGAATTGTTACCTGAAACTGAAAATAAAACATGCTTAAGTTTTGCATTAAGGGTGGTTGACACATTAGATGAGCTAAAATCCTTGCAGGGACGTGCCAGCAAAGAGGAGAAACGCTCCTGGCAGAGAATGCAATGTGTACAGAGGTCTGATGACTTATGGGTTTCAGAAGAGGGGAAAATGGTTTTGCCAAACACTCTTTTGTCACAGTCTGCGAGTTTTTATCATGGTCAAGCACATGTTGGGAGAGACGCAATGTTCAGGTTGTTCAAAAACGATTGGTTCAATCCGAAATTCAGACAAGCTGCAGAGGTTATCTGTCACAGGTGCATCATCTGTCAGCAGATGAATGCGGGGAAAGGGACTGTGGTAAATATGAGCCGCGTTGGGAGAGCAGGAGGTCCATTTAGCAGAATGCAGATGGATTTCATTGAGATGCCTGTGTGTGGAGGTCTGAGGTACGTGTTGGTGATTGTGTGCATTTTCAGTTATTGGATTGAAGCTTACCCTCGACGTACGAATGACAGTCTCACAGTAGCAAAGCTACTGCTTAGGGAGTTAATACCACGTTTCAGGTTCCCGATCTCTTTAGAATCAGATAGGGGCAGACACTTCGACAATGAGGTGATTAAGCTCTTGTGTGCTGCATTAAACATTGAGCAGAAGCTGCATTGTAGCTATCGCCCTGAAGCATCATGACTAGTGGAGCAAATGAATGGTACCTTGAAATCGAGAATGGCACAAATGTGCGCAGCTACCAATTTGAAGTGGCCAGATGCATTGCCCTTAGTGCTGATGTCAATGAGAAATACACCTGACAAGAACTGTCTCCTCATGAAATTCTAACTAACGTCTTCTATCGCTTGCTGAATGAGTATATTGACACAATAGATGCGAAGAACTGCTATGTGTGCACAAAGATTCCTTCATCAGTACAAGAAGGGGTTACTTATCATAGTCTGCCACTTACCTACGGGATAAGCTGTAGTTGGCTGTTAACAAGATTCTATGATCAAGAACATGTTCAATACTTCTATTCTAACTTAAATGTAGTGTTTTCCTTCGTGCCTGTAATTGAGTTTCTAAACAAATTAGCTAAAGAACACAGCATAAAATTTGTTAGGGGTTTCTTTTTTCCTTCCACTCGAACAGCTGATCTTGTTGAGAGAAGGACGAGGTAGGGGCCGGTCCAACGGGGCTGGTCATTCTTTGTCCGCTGGAAGTTCTTGACCAGCACCCATGATCCAGGATCGATAAGATGTCCTGGAGCTTCAGAGACCTGAGGCAGAGTATCGTGAACCTGTTGGTGTAGAACACGCAATTTAGCCGTCAATTCACACAAATAATCAAGCAGTACAGGGTGTTCGATCTCACTGAATTTTGTTGGTCTTGGCACTCCCCATATGTTGGCCGGGCGGCCGAACACAATTTCATAGGGACTAAGTCCCACTCGCGAATGCACAGTCATTCTTGTTGATAGGAGTGCTAGAGGCAGAGCGTCAGGCCATTTAAGACCAGAGCTCGCTTGTATCTTTGCCAACTTCAGTTTTAGCGTGCCATTATAGCACTCTACTGTCCAGCTGATTGGGGGTGATTTGCAGCGTGGAATTTTTGCTGGATACCTAGCCCCTCACATACTTTTTTCATCACTCGGCCCACAAATTCACTCCCATTATCACTCCAGACCATTCTCGGCATTCCAAACCTAGGGAAGAAGTCTTTGGCAAGGGCTTTAGCTGTGGATAAGGCAGTGTTGTCTTTTAAGGGATATGCTTCTACCCATCTTGAAAAAGCACAAACAACAACGAGTACGTATTTCAGATTGTTGCACCTTTCCATGTGGATGAAATCTAGCTGCAAAACCTCGAACGGATACGTTGGAGGCGCAAAATGACCAGCTGGAGTTGGGGTTCCCCTACCAGGATTGTATTTCAGACACACCATGCAATTCTTGACCACATTCTCTGCACATTTAGGAATTCCAGCATTTTGCCATACTGGAGCCAACAACTTACAAATCCCTTTCACACTGATATGGGCCATTCCATGAGCCATTGTCACCACTGCAAGCACATACGCATCGGGTAACAACCATCGCTGATGTTCTGACAAGTCAACCCAACAACCATTTTCATCCAATTTACCCGTACTCTCTTTCCACACACTCAACTCTTTCTCTGAAGCTTCAGCTTGAAGAGACTTCACACCCTCTATCGTATCTTCACATATTCCAACGTTACCAACCCATCTTGCGGGGCCTGCAACATACATTCGATTCATCACATCTTTTGCTGTTTCTTTTGCGATTTTGTCAGCAAATGCATTGCCACGACCGACATCATCAGTAACCTTCTTGTGTGCACTGCATTTCACAATCGCAACTTGTAATGGCAAGGTCAGTGACTCAAGAAGCTCATTCACCAACTGACCATGCTGAATTTTAGCTCCATGCGAAGTCAGGAACCCACGTTCTTTCCACAATCGTCCAAAACTATGGGCCACACCAAACGCATACTGGCTGTCGGTATATATGGTCACTTTCATTCCTTTCGATAACACACACGCTCTCGTAAGTGCAATCAGCTCTGCTGCTTGAGCTGAATTATGTGGTATACGTGCAGCTTCAACAATCGTATGCAAAGTTGTGACAGCATATGCTGCAGTCGTATCACGATTCGGAAGCTTGAAGCATGAACCATCCACCCATAAGGTACCATCACACTTTACAAGAGGAGTATCTTTAAGATCTACTCTCCCTTTCGTTTCTTCTTCTGTCCTAAGAAAACAATCATGTTGTTCAACATCATCTGTCTCTACTGAAATCGGCAATAACGTGGTTGGATTCAACGTATTGCACCTCTTTATGTGCACATGACTCGCTAACAGTGTCAACTCGTAACCTGACAATCGAGCACTAGTTAAATGCTGTGTCTTGGTCCTGTTTAACAACGTGTCCACTGCATGTGGAACCATCACAATCAACATATTATTCATCACTAACCCAGCAGACTGTCGAATAGAAACAGCTGCTGACGCTGTGGCTCTCAAGCAACTCGGCAATGCTTTAGCTACCGGATCCAAAGTTGACGAAAAATATGCGCATGGGTGCTGCTTGTCTCAAAAAGACTGTGTCAGCACTGACAATGCACAACCCTCTTTCTCATGGACATACAGTGTAAAGGGTTTACTGTAGTCGGGGGTACCCAACACAGGAGCCGAACACAATGCATTACGCAATTCGGAAAAACTTTTCTGACAATCTTCAGACCACGGAACGGGGTTCGTGTATCTTTATAGGTCAATGCTACCAAAGGTTTGGCCAGCAAAGAAAAATTCGGTATCCATTGTCTGCAGTATGATGTAATGCCCAAGAAAGCACGTACTTCTCTCTGTGTCCTTGGCACACTCAATTTTGCAATTGCCTGAATTCTTTCTGAGGTCAGTTTCCTTCCCTCCTTCGATAAGAGATGACCTAAGTAGGTCACTTCTTGTCGACAATATTGCAGTTTTGAAAGGGACACTTTGTGATGTAAATCAGATAAATGACGCACCAACGACAAGGTGGCTTCTTTACAAATCTCTTCAGTATCTGTAGCGACTAGCAAATCATCGACGTACTGAATAAGGGTAGCGCCGTCAGGTAAAACAATTGCATCAAGCTGTGTTTTTAAAGCCTGACTATATATTGATGGACTTTCACAGTAGCCTTGAGGAGCGCGTTTAAAGCGGAAACTTCGGCCTCCTAAACTGAATCCAAAAATATCCCTGCTCTCCTCGGCAATCGGGATGCTGAAGAAAGCATTCTTTAAGTCAATCACCGAGAACCAGGTGGCGGAAGCTGGAATCATAGTCAATAGGGCAGTGATATTAGGAACAACTGGAAACTGTGGCACAACTATTTTATTTACCTCTCTAAGATCAATCACGAGCCTGTAAACAGGTGGCTTAGAGGGGTCAGTACGTTTCAAAACAGGCAGAACAGGACTATTACAAACGTTGCCTCTTGTCTCTTCAATTACATCTTTTTCAATTAAATCATAAATGATCGCTAGCAACGCCTTTTCACCTTCACTAGAGATCTTGTATTGTTGAATGCGTGGTAATTTAACATTGGCTTTCAATGTCACAACATAAGGCGGTATTTCCAACAGACCCACGTCATTAGGACCAGTAGCCCAAATGATATCAGGAAGAAACGACAATTCGGTCGGAAGTTTATCCTTCGACAAATACATTGGAGAGGCCATTTTCCTACCCAGTGTAAGTTGTACTCCCGAAGGAGAACAATATAATGTTGCATACAATCTTTTCAACAAATCCAATCCTAACAAGTTTTCACCACAACCTGTCGTCAGAATAAGGGGTGCTTCCAATTCACAAGGTCCAACAGAAAGGGACATAGGACTAGAAATTGGGTTCCTAACCGGGGCGCCAGAAAAACCTACTGAAATATTCATCTCGCCAGACAAAGGTGCGCCAGGCAGTTTTGAGTGCATAATAGAACTCTTTGTAGCACCAGTATCCAACAGAAAAGGCTCCGACACACCTGATGTAATCACCTTAACATAGGGTCCATTCTGATCCACTGGAACTAAAAAAACTCCCTCTCTTCGTCTATGGCTGTCCTAGCAATTATTACCTTCCAAGTTCTCTTCTTCTGCATAGTAGTCGTAAGCATAGTACTGAGGCGTCCTACCAGACGCGTTATGTTGCTGGTCAAAACTATTCATTGAGTTTTGAGACGGAAAGGAACGCGTGTTCTGGGGAAAACTTCCACGTCCTCTACCTCTAGGAGCTTGTTGAACACCTCGACCTCTTGCGCCAGAAGCACCATTCGTACGCTGTAACAAAATAGGACAACTATACTTGAAATAACCCTCTTCTTTACAATATGAACACTGATTGGGACCTACAGGAACACGTGGTTGAGAAAACTCAAACCTTTGCGAGTTTCTCTGGAACTGTTGAGGTTGCTGATAGTTACTCTGACCACCACGTGGCGGATACGCCTGTTGTAAAAGAACCTTCGTCTTTAATTCTTTAGTTTTCTTGTCTGCTCTATCCTTCTCATCTTTATCCCTATTTTCGTAGTACTGTGCAGTAGCCAATATTTGTGCTGAAGAGGAAACGGCCCAAGAACTCTCTGAATCCTTCAATTTCTTACACAGCTCGGCAAGCAAATTGTGCACAAACTTGTCGACGAACAACCGTTGACCACCTTCTGTACTCATATCTTGACCACTGTGGTCGATAAACGTTTCCTCAAACCTGGTGAAGAAATCAGACACTGTTTCATCTTTCTTCTGCTTACATGCAGACAATTTATCCCAATTCACACGCATCGCAGGCATTAAAGCCTTCATGTAAGTAATGATCCTAGCAGGCAGTTCTGCTACCAAAGGCTCAGGCTTGGCACCACCAACTTGTCTATCATTTGCAGCACTAATATTAGCCCATGAGTCACCTAACTCTTGTGCATGATCTGTATGGTGAATCAATCCCCACAAAGGCTGTGGAACAACATTCCCAAATAACATGTCTATGTCGGCTAAATTCATAATGCATGAGTCTGCAGTCTGTGATAATTCCTTATAATACCCTGCAGGGTTTTTACGGGGATCAGGCAAAGTCTGCTTAAGGGCTAAAACTTCAGCTCGCTTCCACGGAACATGTACCGAAACACGCTGAAAATGAGCTGGGACAGCATCAATTTGATTAGCAACATCAGCCGCAACGGCGTCCTTCCATACCGGAGGGACTTCTCTCATTGGGTACTGTCGCACATTTTTTTTAACAGAGGAGTCATGTTGGAACAATGACTGAGAAGGATCCTTATTCCTAAAGGACAACAACGTCGCAACTGCTTTCTCAACATCGGGACCCACAATCGTGCCTTTTTCAAACTCAAACCGTACACGGCACAAATCAGGCGGATTGGTTTCCAAATCATTATCCTCCAATTCCTCACAAAGGAAAGCACACATTTTCTCAAAAACGTATCTTTGTTTCGGTGCTTCCCATTGACGGAAGACATCCATAACAGACTCTACATCGTATCTTAAAGGGTAAACAACCCATTTACGCGCCATACGGTCAAACATTTCTCTCTCTCGAGAATTAGACAGTTGACTACACGACTGCTTACGCTCCGAATCTGGGGTCACACCAGACGACCCAAAGAGAGGAAATATAAGGCTGGCAACAGTATCTGTCACTCTCTGTCGGACAGAAGGAGAAGTTGATGAAAGAACAGGAGGAAAAACAGAGAGAGGCAAGGCAGACGCAGAAGCAGACGCAGAGGCAGCATTAGGAAGAACACCAGAAGAGGCAGTCGATGTAGTACATAAAGTCGTAGGAGGTACAGATGGAGCAGGTAGCGAAGTCGGCGGCCCTTGAAGGGGCTGCGCCATAGTAGTAGGAGCCAACTGAAGAGGAGCTGGCGGCTGTGGAAGAACCTGAGGCACAATAACCGGAGGTTGCACAGCTAAAGGTTGCAGAGGTGCTGTAGCATTCTGCGCATAAGGGGGTGGCGAACTCAACAAGTGTGACATTAAAGGATCTTTCTCAAGTTCTTTTGCTGCATCTTGCTGAAGAAGCGGAAAAACTGGATAACATTTATCGGTCACCAATTTACGTTGCCTGTGCAACTGCTCATTCATCTGTTCTTCTTCATCATCTTTAAACTGCATGGCAGCTTGCATTATCGAGATACCCTCTTCCCTCTTATTTCTCTTTGCTAATTTAATTTCCTTCTGTTTGGCTTCCTTACGCCATAGGCGGAAAGAGTCAAACATCGCCGGCCGGGCTTTCTTCTTAAAAAGTTTAACCTCCAGATTATCCAGAATCTCTGTGTCAAAACTACCATATTGGGGCCATTTTAAAACACCATCTTTCCTGGTGTATCGGATCCATACTTCATTATATGTGAGGGGCCTATGCCATGTTTCACATATAGTTCATAGGTTGGAGTTCCAATCGGAGGAACCGGACACAAGACCTCCAATCGGGAATCCCTATTATAACCAAGACAAAACAAATTTCCATGTCTGCTAAGACCAGGCATCTTCGCTCTCTAGTCTAGCTTCAAACTTCAAAGGATTATCGAATACGATAGCCTCGTGAATACACAAATCCCTCGGCTTTGGTACTTGCAAGTTCCAAATCAAAGATCCCAAGGGGATACCAAACTAAGAACCAAACTAAGGACTGGGAGACGCTCCACTTATACTTAACTGAGGTATCAATGACGTTACCAGAAGACTCGTTTATCGTTTCGCTCTACCAAATCATCAAGGGTCTAAAACAGGGCGATAGTCAGGGCAGCAGTCCTTCGTAGCCGTCGGGAAGAGGGGAACCTCGCAGCAAAGACTTTCGGACCACGTCGATATACAGGGGTCGATGAAGTGGCGGCCTCCCTCCAGAATTTTCACACGAAGCTCCTCACGAACCTCTGGCTTGGACTGGTACTGCTGAAATCGCCCCACGTTGGGCGCCAACTGAAGTACTGGGTTTTTCAGAACCCAGTGGTGCCAGGGAACACACCCTAAGACTTCGAGTCCTTCCTGTTTCAGACTACAGAAACACAGAGTCTTCTTGGTGAAGTCAAAGATCTTGTTTATTGGCTGCAGCCAGTAACAGGTATCCTAGAAGTACAACACAGTGTATATTCTCAGGAGACTGCTGCTCTTGCAAAGCTAACCTTCTCTTTTATACAAAATATTATGCTTTAGGCAAACATTCCTTATTTTACAGTTGACCATTCACATATTTTCACTACAAAGAAATAGCAGGGTTATGATGACAAGCCCATATTTCAGTTTGTCCAGCCCTCAATCAATTACCCGGCAAGGCTTAGTACTTTCACCAGATATCGACGGACCCCCAATATAAACGGGCACCTCCTCCTTGTAAAGCAAGTCATAAAGAAAGAAACAGGGACAGGTGTGTGTAAGATTAGGCATGGTTTGTGTGTGATGAAAGGTTTATGATGTGTTGTGCCTTGATACTAATCTCATTCGGCCACTGGGAAAGAAACTGGCCGAACAGGTTTGGCTTCAGGCAGTGGAGTCAGCTTGCCCAGGTCACAGAGGAGTCAGCAAAGATGTACGTGTCCTTCAGACTCGTTTTCAGCATTAGACATTGGCCTATGTGAGGGCAATCACAAAATGGCTGTCGTTTAAATGGAACACAAGGGTTCAGGACAGAAACTCTGATATTCGGGTGATTTCGTTACCCGAATATGAATACAATGCTTGTGCATACTATTCTAATCATTCTCGGTCTGCTGATACCAAAATCGTTGTGATACGACGATGTTTATAACACGGGTCCAGAATTTTCAGTACCACAGCTGTCGTAGGTGACATATTTGGAGCCATAATTCCTTCAGTAGGGGTTATCTTAAACTCCATAAAGATTTGAAAGTTGTCTACTATTGTGGATAACATGCTGACAAACTTCACAGGGGCTATACTCCTGATGGATACTGAACTTGCTGCGGAAAGAGCTGTGACTCCTCAAAACCGGCTTGCTTTAGATATTCTTTTAGCAAAGAGTGGCGGAGTCTGTAAGATGCTTAATGAGCGCCATTGTTGTGCATTCATTCCTGATAATAGTAGAAAGATTAGAGGTATGCTTACTAACCTAACAAGAGATAGTGCAGATTTGAAGGAGCTGAAGGAACCTGGAGTTGGGGAAAAGGTTGGGAAAGGAATTATCAAAGTAGGGAATTGGTTTAGTAGTATTTGGAATGTGGTTCTTGCAAAAATATTAGGGGGTATATTGATTGTCCTGACCTGTCTATTTGGACTATGATTATCATGCAAAATTAGTAAAAGAATTAAAAGAAATTTGGCAAAACGTAACAAAAGGAAAGAAGAAAAAGAAAAGGAGAAAATCTTCAAAGAAATTTGGAAAGATCACATAGGGAGGAGGAAATTGAGATGCGTAACTTGAAGAAAATGAAAGGTTGTGAAGGGAAAGGTTTTGTGTGATGACAAGTGTCATCAGAGGAGGGACTGGGAGAGCGTAGCTTATATACTTAAATATTAACATGAAATGTTTATGAACTAATGTGTAATAAGGCCGCATAGAAAATGTTTAATGTATTTTGCTAAACGTGCGCTTGAAATGTGCCCATGGGGAGTGGCCGCTAATGTATACGGGGACTAATGAAACTGACTAAATAATGATAAAATGTTATGCTAAAATATGATTTTGCACTAATATTAAAAGGTTATATGTTAAAGCTCTACTAATAAATCATTAGGCCTTAGTTAGCATGAGTCGAGGCCTAGCTGCCTGGTTTCATATTAAATGTGTTTTCTAACGTGCAGTGTGCTGACTTGCTGAAGGACATGAACTCTTGTTTTTTCCAAAGCTAGAAGATGAATGTAACTGTAATAGATCCTTTCTCATGAAATTTGACTTGCTTAGTGAAACATTCTTGCTGAATGCAACAGTGTAGACTACTCGCAGGTACAAGGTCGCCTGGACCGGTACAGACAATGGAGCCACTGACTAAAGATGCAAAGAGGACCACGAGAGTATGAAATCATACCGGACATTCTGCCGCTGAAGACGTCAATCATAAGGACCAATAAACTACGTGAGAACAGTTATGGGGTGACAAATTTGATGAGTTAATTGAAAACCTATTGGATGGAGATAGTGGGGTGCAACCCCTCAACCAATGAAGAATTAGGGGACTGTACAACAGAAAAGGGATTAAAAACCCTTGACACAAGGATGAAAATTAGAATAGGAGACTAGGAGATAGAGGAGGGGTAGATGCTATTGCGATTTGCTATGACCCAGACACTTTGTCACTCTGCATAGAGACTTTGCTGTTTGGTTCTTAAGACCATTCTTGCCTTATATTGCCCGTTTACACTTTACCTCCTTATGAGGGAAGTGCCCCTTTTACCCTATTTGCTGAATTCCAGTCTGATGGTGAATCAACTGATGTCCTGAGGACGAAGACTGAATCTGTATGCTGACTCAATACGGAGGGTAACTATATGACATTGAAATTGTGATTGTCTGTTTGCTTTTCCTTTCTAGGTACCAACTGCTTATTTTGTCAGAGACCATAGTTAGATGTTTTCTAAATTGGTGTTGCTAAATTGTTTTACATGAAGCCCAGCATGCCAATGCTAATTCGAGGTTAGTTAAGGGGTTCACTACACGGACGCAAATAGACAAATGACTGATTCAATGCTTTGTTGAATAATGCAATAATGATACTCTGCTAAGGATAACCTATGTTGACGTCGTGCTATGTTCTAATATTTGTGATTCTTGCTTTGATGAAATCTTATCAGAGTTGCCATATCGTGACTATGCTAATGTGTTTCTTGGTTCTGAGATTAATAAACCTACTAGTAGAATTGTAATTAATAGGGAATAAACTTCATATAATAGCACTAAACTGGTGTGGTTATTCATGACTACAAGGTCATGGTGGTTTCTGAGTTTTATTAATGTCTTTGACTAAACTGAATTGTCTTATTATGGTAAACCTTGATGACGTTATTGACTTATTGATTGACATGCTGATTAGTTATCTCGTCCTAAGGTGTCTTCAATCAGGGTCAAAAGATTCATTGGCCTAAAACGAGTCCCAAAGTGAGTAAATTAGTCATAAAGGGAAGCCTTAACAGTTCCATATCCTGGTTACATCGGAATCTTCAAGGATCTTTCACCTTCGTAGTGCTTAATCTGTGCCCTCTGTAGTTCATTCCCTCTTTCCGTGCAAGTGTGTGTTTCTTTGTTGTTCTGTTTTGCAAGTGAAAAAGTCCATTCAGCCTCACACATCATCCCCTAATGTCTCAATTTGCAATTGTGGTCGAACATGTCAATGGGCCATGAGTGAGTTTTTTTGAGTTTTACGTTTTTTGTGCCACCCTCCTTCAGTCAGTGCTTTGAGATAGTGTCAATTACAATTTTAATAAGCCCAGATGAATATTCGTGTCTTACTTTAATGTTGTTGTATGCTTTCTCTATAACTCATTTCCCTAAGCTAAAATAGCAGAGCAGGGTAAAAGATTTGGGCCTGGAACAAAATAAGATGGATTTGTCAGATTCTAGAGGCTAGACAGCCACTGCTCACAGATGGCCCTAATGCAGCTGCAGCTAACTTCGCAGAGTGGATAAATGAGACAGTCACTAAGCTGGCACCTTTAAAATATGTAAAAACGTATAGGAATAGACCCATCGGACCATGGCTTTCACCCAAACGTAGGGCCTTGGAAGAAAAATGCCATAAGCAAGAGAAAGTCTGGAGAGTGAACTATTGTGCAGAGGAAAAATGCAGATATAAAACTATACAAAATATATTCAGGAGTATAAACAACTTATCTTTGTAGAGAAAACAAAATTAGTACACAGAAAAAATCTATTTGGCAAACAACTCTTTTTAGAGAGACTTTTAAAACTGTTCAGGCACTCTTTAGCCCTACATTTTCCAATGCCCTACTTCCCATCCAGATCTTTGTGATAAGCTTACGGAATTTTTCAAAAATACATTTGAGGCAGCATATGGTGAATTTGATTCTTCCCGATCTGTTATTGTTCCAAGCACAGAGACTGCCTACTCGAGCCTTAAAAATAGTGAGCTCTGCAACTGTACACCTTTGTCTATTGACCAAGTGTTTGAGTTAATCAGTTACACTAAATCAGGAGCTCCCCCAGACCCCTACTCACCCATGAGATAACTGTTCTTATCACCTTGTTAAATATTATTATTAGTGTAGGTATCTTGCCCACAGATTGAAAACAAAGACTCCATTCTTCCTTTGCTGAAAAAGCCTTCACTTAACCCTAAAGAAGAGAAAAATTATTGGCCTATTTGCCGTCTACCATTTCCAGAGAAGGTCCTTGAGAAGCACCTCTACAGTACTGTTCAGAGTATTTAGATAGTTGCAGTTTGGCTTTAGATCAAGCTACAGTAAAGAGTCAGCTCTGGTTGTAGTTTCTGAACAGATTAGACACATCATGGATAATGGCGGGAGGTCTGTGGTGGTCCTTTGGACCTTTCTGCAGCCTTCAACATGCCAGCCATGTGGCCCAGCTGGATCGGTCCTTGATCGTCTCTCCTCATTTTTAACAAGTAGAGAGCAGTCTGTGGCCCTTGGAGAGTATAGTTCAAAATCTTTCTCTTTGTCTTGTGGTCTCCCCCAGGGATCATCACTGAATCCAATGCTTTTTAAAATATATATGTGGCCCCCTTAGCTAAGTTAATTTGTTCGTTCGTCCTATGCGGGTGACACTCAAATTGTAATGTCGATCTCCAGCAATGCTGACAAAGTCATTGAGCGTTTTAGCAGATGCATGTGCACAATTGGCAATTGTTAGCTGGATCAGAGGTAATTATCTCAAGTTGAACATGGAAAAAACAGAGGTTCTACTATTTGGGAAAAACATCTCTTTTTAGAAACAATCTTGGTGGACCCGAGCTCTGGTCCCTCCCCCTGTGCCAGTACGCAAAGTTAGGAATTTAGGGCAATTTTCAATTCTGTTCTGTCATTCACAGATCACATTAATAAACTGACCTTTTCCTGTTTCTACTTGTTGAGAACTTTGAGGAAGGTTCTGCCTTTCATTCCTTTTGGTTTGCAGAGGTTGGTTGTTATTGCATTGGTGCTATCCAGAATGGATTACTGCAATGCCCTTTCTCTGGGTTTAAAACAATGCTCTCTAAACTAGCTTCAGACTCTGCAGAAAGCAGCCGGTCGCCTTCTTAAGAAAATACCAAAGTTCAAATCTGTTTCGGGTGCCTTACCAGAGCTTCGTTGGCTTCTAGTTAAAAAAAGAGTGGCCTTTTTGCGCATAAAGCACTTTAAGGTTCTAGATTTGAGTACCTGAAAGATACATTTGTGTGGTACACTCCTAATAGACTGTTGTGAGTGGCAGTTTCCATAACTGTCATCGTCCCACAAATCAAGAAAGTCTCTTAGGAAAGAAGAAGCTTTGTTCTCTCCACTTGTCAACTTTGGAATCGACCTGTTAAGCACCTTAAATGTAAATCCAATATGACTATCTTTTGGAAACATCTGAAATCCTGGCTGTTTTCTCTTCATTTGTAGTCCTTATTTCACCCCCCACGACTTCAGTTTAGGAAATTGGTGAATATGAGAGTCAAGACGCCCAAGGACATTCATGCGCTCTATAAATGATCAATTAAATCAAATCAAATCAAACCATCCCATTACAATACATGACAGACTATATTACAACTAAAGTAGCAATCACCTATGTTGCATTAATTTCTTTGTCTTATATGTGCATTGTAGAGATGTACAGAGGACATAGCAGGCATATTTTAATGCTTTTTCAGGACTTATTCCTAGCCAGGCCCAATGGGATTACATTAAGGCTGCCCTTTTGCAGAAGATAGTCCACAAATCTTAAAATGCAATCTCAAAAGACTTCGGAGTGTCCATGCTGGGATCAGGCCATCCCAATGAGCAATTTCAAAAAGGCAACAGCGCACCTTACTGTGTTACAGGAGCATTGGCACTGTGGGTGCCTTCGACGCAGAGAAAGCATGGAAAAACAATGGGCACAGAGAGAGAAGTGCTGACAGCATGCAGTGACAGAGGTTGCTGCTTCACATCAAAGCAGGTGTTTATCAACTGGTAAAGCCTTTGCTGCTTATCACATTAAGGGCCATATTTATACTTTTTGACGCAAAGCTGCGCCGGCGCGCTTTGCGTCAAAAATGTGAACGCCGGCTAACGCCATTTCGATGCACCGTGCGGGCGTCAAATTTATACTTTGACGCACGGCGGCGCAACCAACAGGTGAGAGTCATTATTTCGTGACGCACACAGCGGCGTCAAGTTGTAAAGGAAACCAACGTTAACGCGACGCAAATGACTGTGGGTCGATTTATGACAGCGCAACCCGGAAAGCGCTATTTATTTTGACGCAATAGCGTCAAATTTACCCACGAAAACTGCCCTTTCAGCAGAGGAGAGCCAAAATGGATCCCAGATGCCACAACAGACCCCAGGAAGATGACAGCAGACCAGGAACCAGCCAGGATGATCCATACAGGAACCAGGACATTTTCAGAAAAAAAAGAAAGTGTCGCTTCAGTGCAGAGGAGCAGGAAATCCTGGTTAAAGAAGTGACGGAACACCAGCACCAATTGTTCATCACCTCTAAATTGCCTATCAGTAGGAGAGAGGCCATATGGCAAAAAATTGTGGACAAGATCAACAGTGTGGCTGAAGAACGCAGAACAGTCACCGAGTGTAAGAAATGCTGGCATGACTGCAAACGTAGGACAAAAGAAAAAATGGCCAGGAACAGGAAGGCAGCACTGCAGACTGGAGGGGGGAGTCCAGCACACCAGGAGGCCCTGGACCACAAGGAGGAGATGGTCGCAGCCGTCATCCCTGAGGAGATTGTCACAGGGATTCAAGGACAG
Organism: Pleurodeles waltl; assembly: GCF_031143425.1. Lineage (NCBI taxonomy): Eukaryota > Metazoa > Chordata > Amphibia > Caudata > Salamandridae > Pleurodeles > Pleurodeles waltl. The sequence goes on along the minus strand of NC_090449.1, from coordinate 475,950,116 downwards.
GACAGCGCAGACTACCACAACACAACGCACATGCAGGGTAAGTCGCATGGGGAATCATAATACAATAATGATAACTGCAACCGGGGGGGGGAATACCTACTACACAATGCATGTAACTCAGCATATATATGAAGTGGCATGGGTAAAGGGGCACAGCTGGGGGGCATGGCCAGCACAGACTGAAGCTGGGGCATGACAAAATACAGCACCAACAACAGTCCCATGGGGCCATCCTGTAATTACAACAATGGAGCCAAGGGAAGGCAGCGACAGGTGGGAAGGCCACTACGTCAAACTTAGATCCAGGCACTCGTCAGTCAAAATGTATCCTACATAAACTAGGTCCCCATCAGTAATCCAGTAGCCAAAACAACAACTGCAATGTAACTGCGACAACAGTTGACAATAACACCTCTGATCTCTGTGCAGCTATAGTAGCAAATGGCAGGAACCTCCCCATGGAACATACATACCTAAATTAGGGGGTGAGGATGACATCTGCAACTATTTATAGAAATAAGACAAAGGCACCAGTACACTCAAATGCCAATGCCCATACTTGACACATACATCAGCCAAAGTAAACAGCAATAGGCGCCACACAGCACTAAGGACACACACATGCTGCATACGTCAGGGTCCCTCACGTGCCTGGCTAACAAGGCAACATCACTAATGTCATACTGCTCAGACAACAACATTGAGGAGGGGACACATGCAACTGGTCACTGAAACACACCTGCACAGTCTGAGAACCAAATAGGACTTTGATACGATAAATAGGGCAATCCAATTAAACACACATTACCCAACATCATCTCGAAACATCAACAATGTTTACATCCATAGCACATCCTAACATTGCCATGCATAGGATATGCCACATAACATGTACATTTAGGTCAATGTGAATAAAAAGTGTTTGGGGCAGGTCCTGAGAGGCAAGTGTGCTGCCAGGGCATTCACAACACCCACAGCCAGTCAAAGTGTAGTGTGGTAAGTTTTACGTATACTTTGCGCATTAGCTTCAGGCTTTATGCCTTTGTGCACCTTGCCCTGAATGTACTTTTACTTATTTGCTAACAGCTTAGAGCCTCGGTGCACTTTGCACTAAATGCTTTTTATTAGGCTTTGTATCAGTTATTTTGTAAATAGCCAGTTCTACGGTGTTGTTTTTTAGTCATATCACACTGTTTTGCCTACTTCAGCACTGCAGTTCTCCAGAACATATTCACTCTGTGCTCCAGTCAAGGATACAGTCTGGTACATTGCCGATAGACGTGGTAGGAGTTCAGATTTGGCATTCCTGCGTAGGGACACTTTGTCATCACGATGACATGTTAGTTATAAAATCACTTCCTTGTCCCAATACACGCAAGAGTGAGTTTCCGAACAGAGAACCACAACTAGACGCTGCCTGCCTTGCTGCAGATGCTGAACCAGATCACAGGCCATTGCTCAGATATGAGGGCTGATGTCTCCCCAGTGATTCAGACAGGCAAGCTCGAAGCTTAACATGCTGTGCTCTAAATAGAACAAGCAGAGGGAGAGTAGAAACAGTTAGGCACCATGATAGCTTTGTTCAAATGTTTTACACTCCTGGTGACTATTTCAATTCTACCATGTTGTATTGTTTGGGTTATTGTGGCTCACACCTAATTATCTAAAAGTCAGTTGTTTTATGAAATCATCATATAAAACAAATACTGTCTTTGTCATTTGTATATGAGATCATACTGGAAAAGAGAGAATTGGTTTGGATCTGAGTGACCACGACTTCCCTGAGAAGTTCCAAAGATGTCATGCGCTCGGCTGTCTAATCATTTCTTTGCCGTGGGAGACATGAGGCACTGCTAGTTAGCCAGAGCAAAAAGAAAGAATTAGGGTGACAGAGTTATTTACAAGTGGGTCAGACTCAGTCCCCCACACCATTAGCTATCCTGCTGCCTAGAAATCCAGTAATCTCATGTAGGATAATGAGAGCCCACGCGACAAAATGTCTCTCCATAAGAATAGATATACACGGAGGGACGAGTAGGACAAAAAGATGGCTATTCCCAAATTGGTACAAAGAAATACCTAGAGGCAATTAGGCAGACAAGTCTGATAACTCTATATCATACATATGACACACAGGTGGGCCATAGGCCTATAACAATGCCCATATGAAGGACAGCAGATACCAATACCAAACCAGAGCACAAAGTTAAGTCATCCAAAGGCTTGCATCTTATGGCAAAATTGTCACAACACAGACACACTAATTGTACCCTGTTTCATTGCAGAGGAACATGGATCTCCTGCCGATATGCCTGTCCCTGATTTCCCTGATGACATGGATGACGAGCCCATAAATATTTCCCAGGAGACCATCCAAAAGGTCCTTGAAAGCCTCCAGACCCCACCTTCAGTCACAAGGAGGAGCACAGAAGAAGCAGCCATCACAGAAGAACCACCCACCACCCCAATTCTAAGACCTGCCAGCTCCAACACAGCTGAGGACTCCGACGACACTGGCACCAGCTTTGAAAGAACTGTAGTTGGGGTACAGCGGGAGCTGGCCAAGGAGGTGCGGGTGGGGATGCAAAACATGGCAGCCAGCCTTGAGGGGGTGCGTTCGTGCATGACGTCATTTGCAGAACAGGCAGCTGCTACGCAAGCCCGAACATCTGTCTTGCAGGAACTTGCCAAAACACTGAAGGAAATCAGCACAGCTGTCATCCAGTTGACACAACACCTACAACTGCAATCCAGTCAACGTGTGCACGAATGCAACATTGAACCCCTCAGGGCCGACCCGGCTGCCTACCATCGTGATGTGGCTGCCATTCTCAAAAACCAGCAGGCCCTCCTTGCTGCAGTACTGCCCTTAATAACTCCACAGGGAGCAGCCCCCGGGATGTCTGCCTCCACGTCTTCTAACACTGAGGTGTGTGTTGCCCCTTCACAACCAACAACAACAAGGACAAACCAGGCAACACACACATCAGAAGAAGAAGACATGGAACAGATCACATTCTCACGGAAGAGTACCCGGAAGCACTAGTCCCTGCACCATGGCCTACTTTGACCAAGGTCCTACGTTTTGACAAATGCCAGTCTCACTACAACTACACTCAATGACTGTTCTGCAATCCACTGTATGACTTGTCAGCATTGCCAGTGAATGTCTCTCTCCTACTATTTGCCAATTCCTGTCCCTCTGCACTGTCTGTGACATCACCCCAGCATGTCAGGAGCATCATCCACACCCCTTCTGTAGGATCACCATGTAAGAATGCACCAGAACGGACCCAGCAATCATGGACAATGGACATTTTGCACTACAGCACCTATAAATAAATAGCACTTGCACACCTATTATGTCTCTGTGTTATTTCACACTTCAACTGTGCAGTACATAACTCCAAAGTGCCTGTGTGGCAACCATGTAGCTTGTCAATACAACTGTCCTGACATCATGTAGTCTGATACATCTGTGCAGTGGCCAGGATTGCATCATAGCCTTACCATACTGAGGAGAATAACTGATGAAGGGACTAACCACACACAATCATGCAGTGTTGGACAGAATGATGCACCATCTATAGCAATTCTAGTCAACTAATGGTGGCTGAGATATGTAGGCACCATGCAATTCTAAAACATGAAATTATGCTGCAAAATGTAAGCAAACATAAACAAATAACACTGCATCAATCACCCTTTCTGAGTATACTTCCATGAAGGAAAGTCATGGCAACAAGACAAGAGTGTTAACAACACCTCATCTACAAAGATCTCCCTGAACATCACACTGCAGTCCGACCTATGAAATTACCCACAATAACAAGTCTAGAAGCACACTTTGTGAAGTAGAATACATACTCACCAGCACAAAACCTTGGTGATCGATGCAAACTACCAATGGTGTGTCTCCCAAATGGTGGATACTTACCAAGTTATCACACGGGTAGCTGGCATGTTAAACCTCCATTTTCTGGGGATGGCTAGCATAGGACACTAATGTCATACAAAAACATTCACCTACACTGATGTCAAGGCCATGATAAAGTAGCACTTAACGCATCATGTAAAGGGTTAACTATATATTTATTACTATTTATTCACACAAGAGGCAACTAAGGGAAAAGTAATACCTACACTAATCTAACCTGACTACTACTAACCCACAACTGTCCCTAACTAACCTAAGCTAAACTTACTCTACACATATAATGAAACGATCTAAACATCAACCCCCACCCACCATTATGAGACAGGACACATGCAGGACAACACTTACTAACCTACACACATACTATACTATCCTGAACAATCATATATATTTTTATTTTTTTTATTTTTTTAAACAAACAGGAATCCCAACATTGACCCCCACCCACCCACCCACACAGAAAATAAAGATAGAAAGAATAAGGACCCCCCACCCTCTTCCCTAACACTAACTAAGCTAACTACCTATACTAACCTACTACTAAGCCCCAAAACCCAACTATCAGTACAAAATAGGAAACAGGAGAGAGGGGAAGGGTAAAAGTTAAACAAGGCAAATGTCTTAGAGGTTGGCCCTCCGTAGGGTCCGCCTGATGGAGCGAACCCTTTTTTTTATATACGCCACATCCTGGCTTAGCTTGTCCACCTTATTAAACACCTTGTCCAATTTACGGCTCAATGCCAGGAATGCGGCTGGGTCCACAGGAGGGGCTTATGCTGTCTGTGTGCCGGCCGAGGTGGACCTTGTGCCAGCAGTTGAATGCCCACTGGACTGTCCTGGTTGTTGAACATGGCTGGGTCCAGGTCTTGATGAGGAGCCAGGGTCAACTGTGCCCGACGTTGCTGGGGCCACTTGGGGAGACCTGGTGGATGTGGTGGTGGTGGCTGTTGTGGGCAATGTAGGCCCACCATGCCCCGGAGGCCCGATCTGATTGATATTTTCGGGCCATCCTCCTGTACCCCGACTGCACCTGCAGGATGTGCCGGTATAGCATGGCACGCCTCTCAAATTGGTGTCTATCTGCGGCACTCATGTTTGCAGCTGTGAAGAGAAATGGCAAATATTTACCATGGGAATTGCATTGGGTGGAATAGCACAATGGGTTATTTGTACATTACTTGTACTGTATTTGTTACAGCAATTGTCACAACATAGTTCACTTAAAGTCTCAGAGGAAGTACATGTGAAGCCTGCATACACAAGGACATCTCACACCTAGCATTTCCATGTCTCTACATGATGGATGACATCAGCCTAAACTACTCATCCAAATAATGCCGAATGCAGCTGATATTATGGCTGAACCTCTTCCGCATACTGACTTCATTACATATGTCACTCTATGTGCTAACTATCACAACCCTCACTCAATGCCATTTGTAATTTGTTGTTTGCAAATATTGAACCCATGGGCCATAACCGAATGTGTACACTAGGGGCCAGATGTAGGAAGACGGCAAATTGCGACTCGCTATGGGGTTGCAAAGACCCACCTCATTAATATTAATGAGGTGGGTCCCAATTTGCGCCCCCATAGCGACTATGGGCACTCACGGGGATGGAGGCCTGCTGGGAACAGCAGACCTCCATGTCCGTGACTGCTTTTAAATAAACAGTTTTTTTTTTTCCAAGTGTAGCCCGTTTTCCTTAAAGGAAAACGAGCTACACTTAGAAGAAAAAAAAAAACCTTTAGTTTCGGATTTTTTCAGGGCAGGTAGTGGTCCCTTTGACCACTGCCTGCTCTGAAAAAATATTTTTGGGTCCACTCACAAATGGGAAGGGGTCCTATGGGGACCCCTTCCAGTTTGCGAGTGGGTTACCATCCACTTCAAGTGGATGGTAACTGCGACTCCATTTGCGACCGCGTACTCGGTCGCAAATGGAATTGCATACCACTGCGAGTCGCAAATAGGAAGGGAACACCCCTTCCTATTTGCGAGTCGGAAATGCATTTTGCGAGTCAGTTCCGACTCACAAAATGCATTTCTGCATAGCAAACACACGTTTGCGACTTGCAAACGGCGATTTTCGCCGTTTGCGACTTGAAAACTGTTTTCTACATCTGGCCCTAGGTTTTAAACAAAGTTGCAAAAGGTCACAAGTACGTGTAACATACTGGTTGCTACAGTCCTAGGTACCCTATTCCCAATCACATGGCAGTCTTTGAGGGTGGGGTGGGAAGAACAACCAACAATCCCAGGTTCAATGCATACCCAGGAGTGTATAGAAAGGTCAACAAGTATGTGCCTCCACACACAACACCAATGAAGGGCTAGCAACAGGTTGGAGTTAGCCAAACATTGCCATATCCAAGGTCCACACATGTCAAAATGCTCTGACTCAGGCCAACATCACATACTATCAGTGAGGCATGTTTTACAACACACACAGAGGAGCAAGAACACCCATGATCATGAGTCGACTGAACACCTAGGCCATTGCACTCTAGTCACACACACTTCTAGCTCAACTTGTGGAAGTACATGCCCCCAGAAGATCCGACCTACAGTGTACACAGTGCATCCTCAACTAGGAAGCTGCATATTTCATACAAGCCATTTGCCAAAGCTATCTGGGAGAATGTCATTCTGATATGCAGACTCAGTTCAAGCCAAGTCCCACAGCAACTCTTACATTAACCAGTGTATTCCACATGACTCATCCCATTCCCTATAGCGGGCCGACTGGAATGACCTACAGCCCCTAAATCTGAGAGATGGCTAAGTATTGGTCTACAGAAACAGAAGTGATATTTGAAATCCCACTAAAGCAACAATGCCAATGAACGGGCAGCGCATCAAATCATGAATTCTGTTGAACACACAGTAGTCCATCATGCATCACTAGCAAACAATAAAAATAGCACTCAGGCCACACTCACTGTAGGTATCGGGTCCTCAAAATGTGCCACCTCTCCCACGGTGTACGGTGCTGGTCCACCTGTAAAGCATGAAAGGAAGAATATACTCAGACTCCGTGCACTGACAAATAATTGCAGTTACTATGACACTGTGTGAATATGACATGGTAATAATACACTTTCCCACATGCTCATACCGCATGGATGAATTTTTAATCAACATTAACATTGGATGAGTCTCCTGCTACAGTTACACACCCTACTACACACATGCAGTGGCCAGGACAGTCATGTGTTGTCAAAGATACACCTCCATTAGTATGCCCCAACAATACTGGCTTGCATTCATCTCATCATGTGCATCCCAGAGAGACATCCAAAAGCTGGTTACTTGAGGACTGCATGACCCCTCAAACTCAAACAGGCTAGGTGGACATTTTCAACACACAGCAACCAGACACACATGTGACATATGTGTGGACAACATAGCTAACTTCATGTGACGTGAATGCACCACACATTTATAGCATCATCATGGGTTTACAATTTTCTGTCTAGCTATGGCGTCGACATATGTAGGTATGTTGTTTCAACATAACTTTCTCACTGGCCAATATGACCTGTAGAGTTCAAATAGAGGCATTAACGTGCCGCTTGTCTGACACAAAGGCAACACTACATTACATACAGCTACAGGCATCCGGTATGTGTTGAAAACATGAGCCATCTGACTGCTAGCATTGGTCTTCCTACACATTGTGCAACAAATACACATTAGGTTTCTCTAGCATTACACACAGTCAGCTACTTATCTAGCAGATTGGGTAACAATCATCACATGTCCCCACACAAATTTCAATTCTTCACATGTAATTGATTTGTACTCACCAACATGGCCACCAATCCTGATTCCCAGGTGGTCCAGCAGGTCCTGCTCCCTGGATATGAGATCAGCCCAGCGGTGCTTTAGTTGATGCTCAGTCCTAATGCTCCCGTACACCCGGACCAGGTGATGGCGCACCTTCCCCCACCGGACTTTACGTGCCTCCGTGTGATACCCCTGTATCACACGGCCCCCAGCCTCCAGCATGAGTGGGAGGAAATGGCAAACAAGCCAAATGAATCCCCCCAATTCCTCCTCACCCATCCTGCCAAGCCGAGGCCTACCTGACATATTAACAAATTGAAAGGTGAAAAATGAGACAAACAAGTAAAAGTGGGAAATGGGGAAAGGTAGAGTAGTGAAGGAAAAATAAAACTTAAGAAAAATAGCCCAACTAACCCCAAAGTTAAACTACCCAGAACAGACTCCCACAGACAATACAAACAAAAACAGGATTGGACAAAAGTATACTAAACAGACTAAGACAATATTAGACAACAAGACTATGATCACAAAAACACAAAATACAAGGTACACAGGACACAAAAGCAGTTAAACACAGGACTATACTTTTCACACAACCACACAGTCTAGATAAATCTGAGACTGCAAAGTGAAAGTGAAAGTTAACTCCCAGTACAGATTTTGTAAACAGGATAACCTATTACATCACTTCCTGCATAAAATGGCCGCCGTTTTTATTTTCCCGTTATGCGTCATATTTTCACGCATACACATCGTGCGTCATATTTTTTGACGCATAACATTGCACATAATGCAGAGTCAAAAGTAATTTCTTCATTGTTCCCTTACATTATTGTGAGGCTGAGTTTACAGTTCTAGTGTAGAATTATAATTTCCTGGCAAATATGAGAAACATTTATGAAAATTTATATTTGACTCTGCATTCTGTGCACTCCTGTACGTGAAACAATTATGACGCCCATGCTGTATGCGTGGAAATTTGACGCTACATGGACAATATGGTGGACATGTCATGTACCTTATTAATTTATTATTTTTCATATCATATTTTTTGACTCTGCATTCTGTGCTCTCCTGTACGTGAAAAAATTATGACGCCCATGCTGTATGCGCGGAAATTTGACGCTACATGGACAATATGGTGGACATGTCATGTACCTTATTAATTTATTATTTTTCATATCATATTTTTTGACTCTGCATTCTGTGCACTCCTGTACGTGAAAAAATTATGACGCCCATGCTGTATGCGTGGAAATTTGACGCTACATGGACAATATGGTGGACATGTCATATAGCTTATTAATTTATTATTTTTCATATCATATTTTTTGACTCTGCATTCTGTGCACTCCTGTACGTGAAAAAATTATGACGCCCATGCTTTATGCATGGAAATTTGACGCTACATGGACAATATGGTGGACATGTCATGTACCTTATTCATTTATTATTTTTCATATCATATTTTTAGACTCTGCATTCTGTGCTCTCCTGTACGTGAAAAAATTATGACGCCCATGCTGTATGCGTGGAAATTTGACGCTACATGGACAATATGGTGGACATGTCATATAGCTTATTAATTTATTATTTTTCATATCATATTTTTTGACTCTGCATTCTGTGCACTCCTGTACGTGAAAAAATTATGACGCCCATGCTTTATGCATGGAAATTTGACGCTACATGGACAATATGGTGGACATGTCATGTACCTTATTCATTTATTATTTTTCATATCATATTTTTAGACTCTGCATTCTGTGCTCTCCTGTACGTGAAAAAATTATGACGCCCATGCTGTATGCGTGGAAATTTGACGCTACATGGACAATATGGTGGACATGTCATGTACCTTATTCATTTATTATTTTTCATATCATATTTTTTGACTCTGCATTCTGTGCACTCCTGTACGTGAAAAAATTATGACGCCCATGCTGTATGTGTGGAATTTGATGTATTTTTAAATTATGTCTTCATTTTTTAAAGTTGAGGAAGGAAATTTGTCATGACCAAACGGTGCTATGTGATACACATTTGTGGTTAGCTATGACACATGTCCCTTATTGGATGTATAGAAGGCATTCACACTGTAATATTTATGATACCTCAAAAAATGTATTAACCATATTTGTACACATATTTTGGGTAATTGCTGATGGCTATTTTGAAATGATGAATGGGATACCATGATGTATTCCTTCTCAAACATGTGTCCACATTTATCTTGGTAATGCATTTATCTATAGTCCAAACAGGGAGTGCAATAGTCACTTACAGTTTTTATGGGGCTAACCATGTCCTATTATGATTTTGTGTATCTGATTTGTGTTTGACTTTTGACATGTAGGCCACACATGCGCCTTATGCATGTGTTTAGTTCACAAGTACATGGTTCTTGTATATTTGGGGGGCGGAAGAGGTGGACTTAGGCCCCCAGCACCCTAGGGTTTGCCCTTCCAGATTTGCTAATTTATCCATGGTTTTCATTTATTCTGTTATGCAAAACCTGCAGAAGCAGGCTAATGTAAGGCCATAGGGTATGAATCACTGTTAGCCATTCATTCATCTCATTAGCCCATTTGAGGTTTGCCCTATTGATTATTTGGAGCAATCTGACATACCATTTTGCACTGACTATGTTTGCTAAATCTCAGCGTTCCTCATGTGCTGATGACAAATAGGTTGTTGATGTATGTGACCCTTTATGCATTACCTGGTTTAGTGGCATGTTACATTCTTCCTGCTAGGTTCGAACTGGGACACTACTGTGATGGGCTGCTTGCAAATATTTGGTTGATTGGATGACATATGTTTATATGTGTGTGCGAATGTGGATCCACTATCACCTGTCTGGGTGTATGTTGTCACTGTAACTTCAAGGTCTCCTCATGAGTTAGTGGCAGCTAATGTTGTTCCAATTGGGTATTGTTTATATAAAAAATTGAGAGAAGCCATTGAGGACATGGTCACGTACACATGGATGGTCCCACCCTGTCACTGAACACGTGTAATGAGACTTTCAAATGATCAACATTTTTGGGCTGAGTGAGAGACTGTCTCAGGTGTCTGGATCAGGCATGTGTCATTGCCACATTTGTACTCCTGTTGGCCTCTGTGGATGGTAATGTATCATGTAACATCCTACCCTCTGTGCAGACATTTTGTGATTTTTTTTTTTGTGTGATGAGTGTTATGTCATTATTGCTCAATGAGACGACATTCTTCTTCAGCAATTTCGAACTAAAGGTGGGCAGAAATGAATAGGCCAAAGCATGATGTGGTGTTTGTTATCTGTGTTTATTTACAATTGTGCAATAAGTGTTGATATGAGAAATTATGAAAAAAAATTATTTACAAGCTGTTGGCGCCTACGCACTCCTGCTGCCGTGTTTGGTTGTTCCCCCTCCTGTTGCGGCCAGCATCCTCCTCTTCGTCATCTTCAGGAATGTCTGGGTCTGGTTCAAGGAGGGGAATGTTCCTTTTTACACAAATGTTGTGCAATATGGCACAAGTGAGTAGGATCTTACAGACCATCTCTGGGGAATAGAGTAGGCTACCGCCTGTTATGTCAAGGCAGCGGAACCTTGACTTTAGGATCCCAAAGGTCCGCTCAACAATGCTGCGTGTCCTCTTATGGGCGTCGTTGTATGCCCGCTTTGCAGCAGTAGTGGGGTTCCCAAATGGTGTCATTAGCCAAGGCTGGATGCCATACCCCTGATCAGCTGAAATAGAAACACAGAATGAGATCAATTAGATGTAGAAAGCACTCTTGTACAGACCTTTGATGGCAGTAGTTGTCTTGTGTTGTCTGTGACTCTTTTGTGTACTAATGTGACAACCTATACTTGTAGGGTAAAAGTTTTGCATTGAGTTTTTTCCTTGGCTGAGCAAGTGTTTGTTAGCTAACCGTTTGTCAGCAGTCTGTATTTTGATTTTCATAACAGTGTGCCCTCCCTTGCATTGTGACTTGTGATACACGTGTCCGTGTGTCTTCACTGGGGGTGAGATGAGAGTTCCATGCAGAGTTTAAACATGAAAGTGTAGTTAACACGTTCATATGAAAGTACCCTGGACATCCCATACCTTAAGACTTATGCAATGTGTTAATGTACAGGTTATTGTGACACTTCCAATTTGCAAGGTGACATTTAGGCAACCACACTCATTAATGTCTTCACATTAAGCTGTGGAGTACATTCCAATGTGCGACAGGTTCAATGGTGACTTATGACACATGGCTAGTGATGTGAGTACCTCAGTGTGTTCCTGGCTAGGTGTTGCTAATGTGGTGTATGTGTTGTTTGTCCTAGAGGGTTGCTGTGCAGTGTGTATATGAGTTTGATTTTTGTCCTTACCAACAAGTAGTCCATTGCCATACCGTCCATCCTGGAAGTTTTGGTTGATGGTGCTGTGACGGAAGATGAATGCGTCATGTACACTCCCAGGATATTTAGCCACAATGTTGCTGATCAGTCCTTGGTGATCGACTATGGCCTGCACGTTGATTGAATGTGTGTGCTTCCTGTTGCGGTAGAGGTGTTCTGTTGCAGCAGGTGGCACAAGGCGTACATGTGTGCAGTCGATTGCACCAAGGACGTGTGGGAAGCCACCGATGGCGTAGAACCCCTGTTTAGTTTCCTGCTGCTTCTGCAGTGTGTTAGGGAAGCAGATGTGGCGGGGTGTCAGGCGAATGATGGCATCCAGTACTTTTGGCAGGAATGCAGAGAATGATGGTTGTGATATTCCACCAACCAGGGCACCAGTTGTCTGAAACGAGCCACTTGCCAGCAGGTGAAGTACGGCAAGCAGCTTTGTTTCTGTTGGGATGGTGCGGGGTGTCACCAAAGTGGGGGCCAACTGCGGTTCAATGTTGCGCGGCAGCTGCTGAATGGCCTGCCAGTTCAACCGGTACCTCTGGATGATGTTGTGTTCCCTGAGGCCATGCAGGGTTGTTCTTGGGTGGAATATCCTCTCCTGCCTTCTGCGCTGTCTTTGGGGTCCCTGCTGTTGTTGTTGTGGCTGCTGTTGTTGCTGCAGGGCTCTGCGTCTACGTGCACGCTGAAGAAAAATCACCTCCATGTCTCCCTGTTGCTGCTCTGCTGCTCTTCTGCTCTGTTGTTTGTTCTGTGTGTTCTGATTAAATACAGGTGTGTTTGCCCCATTTTAACGCCTGCCCTGACCCAGGCGTTAAAATTTGACGCACATCGGGCTTTGCGTAATTTTTTTGCTCCGCCTACTGGCCGGGAGTCCTTTTTGCCCGGAAGCATAAATACGACGCGCGGCCGTGTGCGTCGTTTTTTTGGACGGGAACGCCTACCCTGCATATCATTAACGCAGGGCGGGTTGCTGCTTCCAGAAAATGGCACACACTCCGGATTTTTCGCGTGCGCGGCCTCAGGCGTCAGGGTTTAAATATGGGGCAACGTTTGCGCTTTGACGCACATTCAGCGCAAACGGAGTATAAATATGCCCCTAAGTACATCCTTCATCTCCCACTGATCGGACGAATTGACTCTCAAGGATGGCAGAGAATGCATATAGGCAACCAATAAACTGTAATCTAGCATACTATTACTATTATTACTAATCTTACTACTTCTACTAATAATTACAATAATAAACTACTGACAGGTATCCGGTCAGTCACATGCACACTAGTAACATTTATAGTTTGCAGCACTTCGAACGGGGGTTGGATGAGCAATATAAATATTTTATTTTAGTGATGTCCCTTTTCATCGAAGGGCTGATATGCACAAAGTCAGCTTGACATTATATTTGAAACTCAGAAACAAAACGTATGTGCTGGCTTGATAAGCAGGGCATCCTTAAGCTCTGTGTTTAGCAAGAATGAGATGCATTACTTATAGCATGTAGGTGCTTACTCAAGCAAACAGCATGGACGTGCATACATGAGTCTGCAGCCATTTGCCATTAAAGCCAGACCTTTTGAGTTTGCCAATGCTTGTTATAATCGGATGGGATAATTTAGTTCTTGTTTACTTTGCTGTGACAATTTAAAGAAGTGTCAGCGTTCACCTAGCAGGTGAGTACATATCTTTCCATCTGCGTGTTCTATAGCGCTTGCAACCGTGGATGTCACTGGGAACTCGCCATACTTCCTTTCCATTGAGCTCTCTTTAACATAAATGTCTATTTGCATTCACAAACGTTAATTAGTCCCAAGGTGACTCCTTCCATTCTGCGCACCTATTATCACCACAGCTCGGGAGTTTGAAACGTTTCAATATTTTAGGACCAGATTACAGTCACAAAACATTGATTCAATACATAATGAGTTGATATTTAGAAGTGATGCCCTAAACATGCCCCTTCCAAATAGCAATTTCTTACGTTTTTCAAACCCATTTTGGGATCTGGTAACATGTTGCCGAATCGCAAAATGATCTAAGTGGATTTGAAAAACACGTTTTTGCGGTTGCACACCCAGTGATTTTTCCAGTTACAGTTTATGCGACTCATATGGCTTTGTACATCAGGGCCTTAGTTCAATTCTAACTTGCACCTTAGTCTGTATTGCCATCTAGTGGACAATTAAGTAAAATGCCTTTGTAGGGCAGTCTGGTTCCCAGAGAAGGATAGCTAGAGCTCTATTGTGGGTAACAATCTTCCACATTTGTATGCAAACAGAGAGGGTCTATACAAAATCACCCATAATTGACAGGAATACTTGGAGTGATGGTATGTCTGTTCAAAATGTTTATCGTGTGAGAGTATAATCTCATGTTAATGCTGATTTTTGGGTCACCAGTATTTTGCGAAACGTCTGTTTTCTCTCACTCTCACTTCTCTCTCACTTACACTGATAGTGAACTTTCCACGCATTGGGCTATGTCGGGGTGGGAATCACTTACTCTGCTCTTGCTCTGCTGTGAACAGGCTGCTTTTGTTAAAAACAAGTTGGGCTTTCATCTTTACATCTTTAGACTGAGCAGCATAATCTATCAGCATAACAATCAAACTACTCAACAACACACTTAGGGGTATATTTATACTCTGTTTGCGCAGAATGTGCGTCAAAAATGTTGACGCACATTCGATGCAAACCTTACACCACATTTATACTATGACACCCGACCCCCGCGAATGTCAAAATTCCTCTGTGTGCATCATTTTCTGGATGCGGGAAACCGCCTTGCGTTAATGACATGCAAGGTAGGCGTTCCCGTCCCAAAAATGACTTTAAGGCCTGCGCCTTATTTATATTCCTGCGTCATTTTGACGCACAGGAGGGGGCTGGCCTTAAAAAATGGCGCCCAGCCTGATGTGCGCCATTTTTTAACACCTGGGTGAGGGCAGGCGTTAAAGGACCTGAGGGCTCATTTCCATGGTCTCTGACCATGGAAGCAGTCCACAGGCGCCCTTCCTTGCCCCCAGGGACACCCTTTGCCATCCCCACCCACCTGTGGAGGACACACATGGATGGGGGGACCCATCCCATGTAAGTACAGGTAAGTTGAGGTAAGTATTTTTTTTAAAAAAAATTAGTGGCATAGGGGTGCCTGACCTGGGGCCCCCTATATGCCACTGTGACCAATGGTCATGCCCAGGGGACAGAAGTCCCCTGGGCATGGCCATTGGGCAGGGGGTCATGACTCTTGTCTTTGCTAAGACAGGAGTCATTTCAATGGGAGTTGTGCGTCAAAAAATGGCGCAAGTCCGGTTAGAGCCATGACTTTTTACTCTAACCTGACTTGCACCATATTTTGATGCACAACCCCCTTTTCCCCTACGCCGGCGCTGCCTGGTTAGAGTAATTTTATTTTACTCTGACCAGTCCGCAGCACCAGCTAACGTCAATCAATAAATAAGGCGCCCACCTAGTGCGTTGGAATGGCGTTAGCCAGCGGTAAATTTTTCGCCGCAAACCAGCACTAGCGCTGATTTGCGTAAAAAAGTATAAATAGGGCCTTAGGCCCCTATTTATACTTTTTTAGCACCGCATGTGTGTTTTTTTTTATGCAAAATTGGCGCAAACTTCCAAAATACAATTGTATTTTGTAAGTTTGCGCTGCTTTTGCATCTAAAAATTACGCAAATGCAGCGCTAAAAAAGTATAAATATGGGCCTTAGACACTGATTATGCGCTGGGCAGTGTTTTCCAACCCCTCTGCAAGCACCAGTAATTACCGGGTGTGTTAAATACCTCACTGTTAAATGTTGGCAGGTCAAATCCTGCTGGAATTTAACTGGGGAAAACATTACGGTATTTTCTGTAAAGTGGATTTTGGCGCATCAAGTATGAAAATCTGCATATTATTAAAGAAAATCTCATAATAAGTGCAATTTATCACACCTGATCAATTTTGAACCAGGATACAAAACACCTGATCCCGAGACAAACTCATAATCAAGGCCTATCAATTACTGATAACCTTTCCCACACCCTCTAAATAACTTCCCACCCCTGCATCTTCCGCTCCCTTCCCATATCAACAATAACCTTTAACCAAAGATAAGTCCTACATTGCTTACATGCTCTCACTTCTGTTCCCTGCCAGTTTACTTTGTCTAGCTTGTCTGCTCCAGCACTAGACCTACCTCGTGGCTCTCTTTTCCTCATCTCTCTCCCCCTACTTCTTCTATTAGTCCTTATCATTCTTATTCATCTATCTCCTCTTTAAGCCTTCAATTTGCCACCAGAAATACCTCCCGTGAAGTGTTTTGGTTTCCCTCAAAACAGCCCATTTCTCCAACCTTCCATTAGTTATATCATCTTTTCCATATACAGTCTGTTCCCAAGCAGTAATGGGTGCACCAGGCATTTAAAAACAATATCTACATGGCTTAGTATCTCATTCCCTTTTGACTTGTGGAACACTGACATTTCTCTATTCACTTTCTTTTGTGCCCTGTTAATCACTGCCGGCTTCCTGGCCGATCTAGCGGCTTCCTGGCCCCTCTCCACAAAATAGGGCAGTCAAGCTGATCTTTATTTTTTTGTATTTATTGTATTTAGATCTTTCTTTCTTTGCACTTAAATCCCTCTTCATCGTTGTAATCAGCTCTAGCCCAATACTCGGGCCCAAGACATTTTCCCTAATGTGAAGTCTAACATGTCCGACTACGGCCATTTTGCTCTCAGTTCCCACAATGTGGGCATCTGTTGGCCCCACTTCATGCCTCCTATCGCGAGGCATCGAACCACCACATGTTCAAACTCTATACCAAGTTGTTGTTGAAAACACTGTCTGGCTGCATGGTCTCAGGCCCACTTCGCAATGGAATGACCATAACTCCTGACCTCTTGTTTCATTCTAGTCCACTCCTCTGAAACTGCAGAATGAAAACGTAAGCTTTTGCTCTAGTGGACGCTGCACCCCGTCCACACATAACTGCACATGCAGACAGGAAGTCACTCTTCCGTCTCACTATGTCCCTCAGCCTGGCCATGCTCAACCCTAACAAATGACTCATTTTTCCTTATTCTGAATAACTTCGTCTGAAAAATTCTCTCGTCCCGTGCAGCAGCCATCTTGCTTTAGACATTTTCTCAGAAACTCAAACAACTATCTGTCCGCCACTGTCGAACTGTTTCCATGCTGGAAAAACTGCCCTTGTTATCATGCCACCAAGCTTGTGAAACCTCATTCCGTTCTGTCCTGTTGCTTTGTTCCAAACCATGTCCCCTTCCCCTTCTGATCTGTCTTGCTTCTCCCAGACGAATGCCCAATTTCTCCCTCTGCACCATTATATCATCCCTGTGTACTCCCTTATTCCGATACCTGAAAGGCCTGGAAGAACAGTACTGTGAAGACTGCCAATACCAATGCCTTTCCTAGGTGTAGGCCTTTTTCGATGCCTGTGCCAAAATTCACCTCAAAAAGCCCTGCAGGATAAGAAAATGTGGCAGGCGCAGGCAGAGGTATTTAAATAACAAGTGGTGAAATGGTGGCATGGGTGGTGGTGCAGGGCAGCCCACGTAAAAAATAGCAAGCTGGAGGTACCCACCACTGCCCCCCAAAGGGAAAAAACACACCACAAAAGGGAGGTGGGCTGAAGCAATCACAAATAAATTATCTGGTTTGAAGCCCACAGCCTACCTAGGGTTCTGCAGTGTTCTATGTGCTACTGTTCCCCAAAACAATCAGAAAGTGAAAGGGAAGAGTGACTCATCAAAAAAGGTACATGAATGGGCGTGGGAGGCAGCAGAATGCATTTGGAGAGGAATTCACAGAGGACAAACCAATGCAAAGCACTCATAGGTGATTGCCCCACGTCTGTTGAAAAGTTCAAGCATCTTTCCAGAATAGCAAGACCTAAACAAATAGCTGGTATTGTTTTCTGAGAAAAGTAGCAACACCAAAATTAAGTGTGCAGCTGGTGTCACCCTTACTTCCAGGATTAAACGAAGCTGAGTGACACCCCAGCAGTGGGGGCCATCTCCCACTAAGGCCACATCTCTTGCTAGGTTTCAGGGAGCAGAGATCCACTTTTGGCTGCCATGCCGGCAGATGTTGCTATCTTTTGTTTCACAGTTGTCCTCTTCTCAGGCTTGCCAGCTGCTAATGCTGATGAGGGGGCAGGGTCTTGGATCCCCGTAGGGTCCTGTCTTGGCCGTAGAGGAGTATTCAGCTTGAGGACACAAAGGAATGATTCTCTCCCTTTTCTCCTGCTGCTGCTAAATGCCATTCACTCTTTCTTGACCATTTTTTGTATGACCCACTGTGTTTAGGCTTTTTTGGCTGCCTGAGGTCTTGGCCAGAGTAGGTGTTGCTGCATAAAGGCAGCCAGTCTCCTGTTTTTGTGTTGCACAGGAACTTGCTTCTGTTCCCAGGGCTGGACAGGCAACCAATAGCAGCCATGGCAAAAATGTTCAGACCAGCCCTGCTCCCCTCCTCCTCACTCTCTCACCTTGCTCTTCTTTCCCACTTTTGAAGTCTCACCTAGGCAGCGCATGTGCGGGTTCTTCGGGACCTGCTGTATCTACTGTACAGGCTTTAGGCACACCCCTCGCTTTTCATTTGTGTCTTTGTGTGTTTTATAAAATCCTGTTCTTTTGGGTGGTGAATCCATCCTAGTTTTTCAGCCTTTTATGTTTTAGCTCCCTCCCCTCATCCCACCCTCCACCCATGGCGACTGGCCATTTCCCATGTCTTCTATCTCCAGTGGGCATTTATGTTGTTTTCGATGGGCTATTTTCTAATTTTGTCTAGCCACAGGATTTTGCAAAGATGTGTTTAAGAGGTGGTGAACCAACTGCACTTAAGCAGACATGATGTTTGCGTGTGTTGCAGCAAACACACTTCTTCTGACAGTGCGTGCTCGTTTAAAGTTTTACAGTAACATGCTCTATGTTGTTGATCGCTTTGAAAACATGGCAGTTGCACACGCACTGATTGTTTTTGTGCAGTTCTCGCACTTTAAGTTCAGTACTCCAAAGTTTAGATTGCCGCTTTGAAAACACAGCATTCATGCTCGCACTGTGAGTTTTTGTGCAATTTCTCACTTTCACTTTGGCGCTCCTAAGATAACTTTGTAAACATAAACTTTTTTATGTTTCAGTATGGGGAGATTATGTGATTTGATTCTAAACACCAGATGCCAATGCTGTGTTGCTAAACATGTGGAGCACATTGCAGTGCTCAAGGTTTATGTTTCGCTTGTGGGCTTTAAAAATGGCTTGCACTGTGGGTCTCATTTATGAGGAAATGGCAGAGCGATGTGCCGCAAGCAATTTTACTACACCAAGCTGCCTTATTTCCAAGAATATGGCGCATCCCTGTGTTTCCCCCTGAGCCATGCTAAATCAGCGGTCTAACTGTAACGCAGCCACCCTTGCGCCATGGTGTAATGATGCCTGCATTGCAGGGGTGATTGTTTATGTGCTGGAAGGGACACCTTTCTGCACAAAAAAATCATTAATGGCAATTTGCTTCTTCTATGTGTGCAGCAGAATGCAGCACACATAGAAAGAGCAAAAAACAAGGAGAAATAAAAGTATTTTTCCTTGGTACACCACTCTAACATCACCTCTGGGGATGCGTTAGTTTTTGGCACTGCTTCAGATTTATGTTTCCTTGTACGCCCAATGCAACATTCATTGCATGCCTCTTTGCCTCAGAAAAGTGCATTGGTGGCCCATATTTACAAGGCGGAATTAATCCAAGAAAAGTGGCTTAATACCTCCTTGTAAATATGCCACTAGATTCAAGCTAGCCTGGCTGATGAAGGGTGATACCCTGAAACAAGTCCCAGGATGCTTTTTTTTGGTCCAGGGTGGACCTGGCCTGGCAGTTCAGGCTGGACTGTTCCCATGGGGAACAGGGTCAAGACTGATTTGCAGATGGCTGGGTCCAAACTGGAATGGCATGGCAAGCAAAAAAACGGATGGATTAAACCCAGATCTGTGACTGGGGGTGAATGTTTGATTTGCTCTGCATTCTGTCCCTCATCCATTGTTTTTAAAAATGGAGCAGGGCACAGCGCCACCAGAGCATTTAAAAAAGTGAAGCTCTGGTGGCACAAGGGGCTTGTAAATGAGCCCCTGTGTGTTTTTGGGCAATTCCCTAACTTTCACTTCAGCACTCTAAAGCTTAGATTGCTGCCTTGAAAACACACCATTTTGGCTTGCACTGTGTGCTTTTTGTGCAATTTCCCACGTTCACTTCAGCGCTCATGGTGAATTTATCCTTTTGTTTGAGTGCAGGAAGATTATGTGCTTTGATCCCATTCAGCAAATACCAATACTATGTTGCTGTTTGCTTGAAGCACAATCCAGTGCTCTAGGTTTCGGTTTCACTTGTGGGGTTTAAACACAGCATTTATGCATGCACTGTGTGCTTTTATGCAATTACCTCACTTTCAATACAGCGCTCCGAATTTTACATTGTCCGCTTGAAAACACAGCATTCGCACTAGCACTGTGTCCCGCATTTATACTTTTTTTTGCGCCGCATTTGCACCGCTTTTTGACGCAAAATGGCGCAAACCTACAAAATACAATGGTATTTTGCAAGTTTGCGCTGTTTTTGCGTCAAAAAACGACGCAAATACGGCGCAAAAAAAGTATAAATACGGGCCTGTGTGTTTTTGTACAATTTCTCACTTTTACTTCAGTGCTCCAAAGCTAATATTGCAAATTTACATTTTTGTTTTAGTACTGGGAGATTATCCAATTTGATCCTGTTCAGCAAATGGTGATACTATGTTGTGGTATGCTTGGAGCACAATCCAGTGCTCTAGTTTTCTGTTTCACTAATGGGCTTTAATAACGGCATTCACTCAAGCACTGTGTGTTTTTGTGCAATTCCCACACTTTCACTACATTATTCCAAAACTTAGATTATCAGCTTCAAAACATGGCATTTGCGCTTGCTCTGTATGTTTTTGTGCAATTTCTCACTTTGACTTTAGCGCTCAAAGGCTAACCTTGTATTTTTTTTATTTTTATGTTTCAGTACAGGGAGATTATGGCCCTCATTACAACCCTGGCGGTCGGTGATTAAGTGGCGGTAATACCGCCAACAGGCTAGCGGTAAATACCATCAAATTATGACCACTCTTGTGTGTTGTCTTGTGTGTATGCTCGTCTGCCTGTGTGCTTGGGATAGCTTGGTGTTGAGGGGAATGGGATTGGGTAGAGGAAGTTGGAGAGGGGAGGGTGGAAACAGGGACAATGGCTGCCATCAGAGAGGAGGCAATTGCCTGGATTGATCTCTGTTGGGCAGCCAAGCCAGTGTGAATGCCCTCCAGAAATGCATTGGACTGTTGCATTTGGGCTGCCAGCCCCTGGATGGCATTCACAATGGTTGACTGCCCAACAGAGATGAATCGCAGGAGGTCAATAGCCTCCTCAATCAGGGCAGCAGGGCTAACTGAGGCAGGGCCTGAGGTGCCTGGGGCAAAGGAGATGCCCACCCTCCTTGGTGAGCGGGCATGGGCTACTCGCTGAGGGGCTGCTGGGAGGGTGGTGCTGGTACGGGGGTGGCAGCTGTAGCTGGGATAGGCACAGAGGTGTCCGCCACCACCAGGGAGTTCCCATCGGAGGAGGTATCCATGTACGAACTGCCCCCTCCAGTCTTCGCCGTGGTGCTCCCCTTGCCCTACTTCCCACTGGTGCCCTCAGCGTCGGTGGACTCTGCCTCCTGGGTCCTGTGGGATGCAGCTCCCTCCGTCGCCGGTGCCTCTGCTCCTCTGCCAGATGATGTTAATGCACATAAGGACAGAAAGACAAAAAAAAACGGGGGGGAGAGAGAAAGTATACACTTGGTCAATGGCTGCACCAACACCACCGTTGGCGTATACAGCACCCTCACACACAGGGAACAGCCCCACGCACTATGCATGGCACTACCAGTAACAATGCTAGTCACCAGGGCATGGGGAGGGACACATACCGGCCACTGCAGCATACCTGGGACCCACACACCCCTGCCCAGTAGTGGATGCCTACTAGCTAGGTTGAAGGAATATCACATCAGAACCCTGCCCAACATGGGACCTACACTGCAATGTCAGCCCTGGCCTAGGGGCACCCACAGACACACAACCTCCACCCGGATACCACCCCACCAGACGTAAGTAGTAATGATGGGCACTGTACTCACCCCCTTGTTGCTGCTGTGATACCCCCAAGCGCCCATCCAGCTCCGGATAGGCCACTGCCAGTATGCAGGCCATCAAGGGGATCAGGGTTCGACGGGCACCCCTTCCTCATTGGGGGGTCATCCCCAGCTGGGCCTCCGTGGTATTCCATGCCCAGTGTCTCAGGCCCTCCCACCGTTTGCGACAGTGGGTGCTCCGCATGCCATAGACCCCAGGGTCTGCACCTCCTTGGCAATGGCATGCCATATACCCTTCTTTTGACGGGCGCTGACCTGCAGAGGAAATATACACAGGGAAAGGTATTATTTAGACCATCCTGCCTGTTACACTCATGGCCCACCATAGCCCTCCCATCCCCTTACGCACAGACATGCCCCAGCATACATACTGCACGCTGCCCAGGCCTTCACACACACCACTCCATGAATTCATGCCCCAGGCATCATGCTCACAGTGTACTCACCTGTTGGTCTGAAGGCCCATACAGCAATCCGTACTGGGATAGGACCCCATGTACTAGTCTCTCCAACTCTGCTGAGGTGAAGGCAGGGGCCCTTTCCCCAGTCACACGGGCCATGGTAGGTTCCAGACACAGGTCACAGCAGCACATGCAGTGTAGGTTCTCTCCTGTTGAAGGTCAGGTAGCAAGTAAGTGAACAGATAGAAAATGGTGGTGACGTTCGCGGCGGTGCATACCGTCACCGCCAGCGTACATCACCATTTGCCACTGTACCCCACAGGGCACAATAATAACCAATGAGGAGTTGCACGGTGGTTCCTGACCACCTCCCACAAGGGCGCACAACGTCAGCGGAATTACCTTACTTCTACCTGTCCCTCCATGCAGGACAGGCAGACGCTATTTCAGTGGGGGGTAGACCATGCATCATAACTATGTCACAGATCACAATTGCTAGGGGAACATTAAAGTTGAGGAGAAAGAGCCCTCACACATCCGAGAGGATGTCATGCTTCATCATCGGGTAGCTCCTCGTCAGACCGGCGCTGCAATGTCTGACGGGCTCCCCGTAAGGGGGCTCTTTGCCAGAGATCTTTTAGGTAGCAGCCATGGTAGCGGACACTACAAGACCTGGTGTTGCGGTCAGGCGCTAATCCTGGCAGGAGAGTGAAAGCTAAAATTGGTTCCCAGTCTTAATAGGAGCGAGTCAATTTAATTAATCAATGGAATAAGACCGGGACCAAGATTAAAAACAGAAGGAAAGTGTAAAATGAGGAATAATGCTCAACCACTTCCTGCATGGTGCTGGAGCTTAAGGAGATTATCGTCGGGCTCCTAGGACATGGTCAACATGTTTCGCGTACAGTGGTCTAACAAGATCCTATGACGCTTCTTCAGGACCAATACATAATAAGACTTCTCCTGTCTATATTACCGAAAGTTTGCAAAAATGTCAAACAAATCATATAGGCCCTCATTCTGACCTTGGCGGTCGGCGGAGAGGCGGCGGTCGGACCGCGAACAGACCGGCGGTATTAAAAATGGCATTCTGACCACGGCGGTCCCCGCCGCGACCGACCGCCACTTCCCCACTCCGACAGCCACGGCGGTCATGACCGACGGGCTGGAGTCTGCGCACTCCGGTCCGGCGGTCGACCCAAGACCGCCAACGCTATCATGACCCTGCTTACCGCCGCGGTTTCTTGCGTTCGGGAACCGCCATGCGAACCATGGCGGTAGGCACTATCGGGGCCAGGGAATTCCTTCCCTGGCACTGATAGGGGTCTCCCCCACCCCCCACTGCCCCCCGAGTCCTCCCCCCACACCCTCCACCCCCCTGCCACCCCCCAGAGGTGGTACGAACCCCCTCCCCACCCCCACCCCGACATGCACATACACGCACCCCGACATGCACACACCCCCAACATGCACATATACACACCCCCTACACACACATACACAACGGGGACACATACCCGCACACATACATGCCGACATGCGCACCCGCCGAACTACACACATTGCCCATGGGCACAGCAGCAATCCCCGCCCGCATGCACGCACTCACACACCCCCTCTACACACTCACACGCACACCCCCATGCACGCACACATCACACAACACCCCCCCACCCCCTCCCCTCACGGACGATCAACTTACCTTGTGCGTTGGTCCTCCGGGAGGCGACGGGAGCCATAGGGACGTGACCGCCAACAGAAGACCGCCAACAGAAGACCGCCACACAGAAATGTGGGTCGTAATTCTGGGGGCGGTGTTCTGCTGGCGTGGCGGTGGAGGTTGACCAGTCTCCACTTTCCCGCCGACCGCCAGTGTGGCTGCTGGCGGTATTCCGGCGGAACGCTCCCAGCGGTCGGAATACGCGCAGCGGCATACCGCCGCGGTCGGCGGTCTTTACCGCGGCGGTAACTCGGCGGTCTTGCGAAAAGACCGCCAAGGTCAGAATGAGGGCCATAGTCACTTACATTGAAGTTCACTAATTGTCAGAAACCTCCAATGGTCGCCCTAGAAAAATACAAACAAATCATTTTGATCAAAACACACGGAAAAATAAGGAAGGACACCCGTGACACAACAGTGTGTAGTAACCAGTTGTGTAAAAACATAATAAGACAATATGCTTACCATCCCTTGGTACATGGGGGGCCCCTTGGGAAGTAGCATGCCGAAAGCGGTCACTACTAATAAAGTGGTAAAGCAGACACCATGAATGCAGTGTAATCAATCAGAACCAAAACAGTCACATTCACTACTAGAGGTCGGTTGGTTAAATTGATTATGAACATCAAGCACATTATTAGTCCAAACAGTTAGGAGCGCACCTGCCTAACATCCCAGCAAATAATCTGCCCCGTTGCATCATGATAAATGTAGTTTCCTCAAAAAACGAACTCAATTACTTTTAAATATTTCACCTCTAAGTAGGTGCAGCCTTTGCTGTGCATCTCTGGACACATGTGTTTCTGGGTTAGTCCCTTCTTCAGCAGAGAACAAATTTACGGGGTGCTGGAAATGCTGCCATTAATCATCCGGTTTCAATACCTCTTCACTGGCATGCAGTGCCTGCTCCAGAGCTCGTCAGCCCAGTGGCTCAAGGGAGACATTATTAGTCCATGTCACTTGGAAATTCATACACAGACTCGTCACTAGCATTTATGACATTTGTTGAAGGAAAACTGGGAGGAATAAAACAGTTTTACAACAGAAAATATTTCTAAAAAGGCTTGGTGAGTACTGTAGCAGAGTGTAATAGTCTGCGTGGTGATTTACAAAGGCAAAAACACACTGGCAAAGCGTGGTTATCCATAGAATATTAAGGGATTACCCCGACCTAAGTCTGTTAATACTTTGAGAGATGTCATTAGTTGAGCTCAATATACGTCCCCAGAGTAAATAAGTAACCGAAAAAAGTGATAAACACACAAACGCGAGGTCACTTACTTTGTGGATGACGGCAGTCTGCAGGGGAACCTACCCTGACGTGCTCTCCCGAAAAGACAACTTCCCGACTCGGTGCGAGTCTTTTAAAGAAAAGTTTTCCCGGCAAAAATGGGAGAGGGTGGTCAAAAATGTAGAAGGACTACACTCTGGGAACAGGTCTCAGAAATAAAAGAAGGACTCAAGCAAAATTACGGCGGCCATCTTTGTGAACAGAGATATAATAGACTAGAATGAGCATTACTCCAATAGCCTTGTGGGTGGTAGTCAAAACCAACAATGGACTAAAAACATCGTCGGCCATCTTGGAATGGTTGGAACTGGATAGTAAGTTATGTCAGTTAATACAATGAGTTGTTTGGAGTGGGAAGCCGGAAATAACCACCCTAGTAGACAAAAGAAAGGTATGGGCCACAGAGTAATACATAAAATGGGGCTCCCTAAAACCATAGTCTTTCACAGTCAGTCCAATTAGGATGGAAATAAAAAGTGAAAAACAGAACAAATATAGATTGAAGATACTGAATACTCGGTGGTAAATCCTTAAAAGGGGTTGATTAGGCAGACAATGTAGTCCAGGGAATGGCATCATTCAACCCATCTGTATCAGTATGAAGCTTCAAAACCCACCGTTGTTCCAGTCTGAACAAGGAGTGTGGAGAGTCAGTAGTGATTCTAGGGGCGTCAAGTACGACCCAACTTAAATCATCGGTACTGTGGGGGGCATCTAGGAAGTGTGCGCATAATTTTGTTGTAATGCGTCCACACCTGATGTTGCTCCTATGCTCGTTAATTCGTATTTTAACTGGTCTAGAAGTCATGCCCACATAACGTAGCCCGCATGGACACGTAATCATGTAAATGCAGTTTTTAGTGTTGCAATTCGTGTGTTTTGTCAGGTGCCATTGGCCTATAGGTGCCAAATCTAAAGTTTTGTTGGGGCTAGTCAATTGACAGACATTACAGTGTCCACAGGGATAATGTCCAGTTACAGGTGGAAGGTTCCAGAGTGTAGTTTGTGTCTGTGTTCGCAATGTGTCTTTTGGACGGGTATGGACTATCAGATCTTTAATATTTTTAGATCGTTTAAATGCAAATAGGGCCTAGGAATGGTATTGCCCCCACTGTTGAGGATAGGCCACCTTTGATTAATCAGTTTTTTTATCTGGTTAGATAGTGGGGTGAAAGTAGACACACAAGTCAACCGTCTATTCGTGACTCTAGTATTAGTTTGAAGTAGAGAGTCACGATTATTGTTCCTTGCTCTCTTACGAGCTCGGTTGATGACGTGTTGGGGATAATGTCGTTCAAGGAGTTTTGTTTGAAGATCATCTGCTTGGGTATTGTATTCCTGTATTGAGGAACAGTTTCGTCGTAGTCGCAAGAATTGGCCAAATGGTAAGTTGTCACAGAGGGATTTAGGATGATGACTCTCGTACATTAGCAGGCTGTTGCGATCTGTAGGTTCTTGGTAAGTACAGGTTAATAATTTCCCCTGTTCAATTGTGATCAGTAAGTCCAAAAAATGAACTAATGAACTAGATGGCACATTATCCTTACCTACAGACTTGACAGGGCCACAATAACGGAGCTGTGTGCCCAACTGGAGGATTTGGCCACAGTGAAAGCTGACTTCTATAC
Source organism: Pleurodeles waltl (assembly GCF_031143425.1). Taxonomy (NCBI): domain Eukaryota; kingdom Metazoa; phylum Chordata; class Amphibia; order Caudata; family Salamandridae; genus Pleurodeles; species Pleurodeles waltl. Next base: position 475,922,757 of record NC_090449.1, on the reverse strand, counting down.
AATAGGACATATCCCCATCATTGGGGCGATTGATGGCACACATATTGCATTTGTCCCCCTGGCAAAATGAACAGGTCTTCAGAAATAGTTTTCACTCGATTAATGTGCAGATGGTGTGTTTGGTGGACCAGTACATCTCCCATGTCAATGCTAAGTATCCAGGCTCGGTGCATGATGCTTTAATCCTGAGAAATAGCAGCATCCCAAATGTGATAGCCCAAATCCAGAGGCACAGGGTGTAGCTAATAGGAGAGCCCTGGTTCCCACCCAGTGGATGTTGGTTTATGGTTATGGTGTGGGCCATATGGCCTAGTATGTGGCTAACAGTTGTCCCTCGATATTTGCAGGTGACTCTGGTTATCCCAACCTCTCATGGCTACTGACCCCTGTGAGGAATCCCAGGACAAGGGCAGGAGAACGTTACAATGAGGCACATGGACGAACAAGAAGGATAATAGAATGTACCTTCGGTCTCCTGAAGGCCAGGTTTCGGTGCCTCCATCTAACAGGTGGATCCCTGTGCTACTCACCCAAGAAGGTCTGCCAGATAATCGTGGCATGCTGCATGTTGCACAACCTTGCCTTGAGACGCCATGTGCCTTTATTGCAGGAGGAGGAGGCTGGATATTAAATTAAACAAGATCAGCCCAAAAATGTGCCCAATTGAATTAGTAGAACCTCCTTTTTACTTACAACAGATAAGTATTGGTTAGTGACTTAGCTAGGCTAGGCATTTTTGGGCTGATCTTGTTAAGGTGTAGTTGAGGTTTGGTGTGGCTCTGTTTTAATTTATGTTTTCAGCAACTCTCTAGGTGAAGGGTTCTATTTGCTTTCTACTCATTGGGAGGCACCTCCAGAACATTGCAGTTTTGACCACTTGGTGGCATGAATCTATTGAAATTATGGGTAAGACATGCATAATAAAACTATTTAGGTTATATATCGTTTGATTGTGCTAATTTTATTCCTTGTAGAGATTATTCCAACCTATTGATGCATTTTTGAGTGCAGCCCTGAAGAAGGTGGTTTAAAATATCAATACTTTGTGGAATCCACCGAAACGCGCGTCGGCGAGTAATATCAAGGCTGGCTTAGCAAACTACGTCTAAATTACGCGGCTATCACGTTCACAGCTGGCATAGGAAACTATACCTAAATCCTATTGGAACGTATGGAAGTATTTCGTGATAAAAGACGGCGAGTAATACCAAGGCTGGTATAGCAAATCACTTCTGAACTACGTGGCCATCACTATCACAGTTGATATAGGAAATTATACCTTAATTTCATTGAGATTTATAGAAGAAAATGGCGTTAATGGACTTCAATGATTTTATGACAAGCTAACGACTCCAAAAAGTAGAGCAAATTGATATTACGGATGAAGGAAGTCTTATTATTTTGAATTGAATATGATTTTGCAAGTACTGTATATTGATGTAGTATGTAAATATTATGTTAGGGTTTGAAGTTGTTGTATCTGTTGTCTTATGTGAATTGTCTTGAGTCTTTATGTGATGTCCTTGTTTTGTGGTTCTTTTCATGTCTTATGTTGAGTTTATATAAGTTTTTTTCTATTTTATTATTATCAATAACAATAATAAAATAAAAAAATTATATTGAAAAAAATTGTGTTTTTTCAGATATGTAGAGTTTTTTTGTACATTATAATAAAAGAGAGGCATTTCTTAGTAAGAATATATTTCATTCCCTGGCTCTCTCTTTTTATTGTTCCAGGGACCCCTTATTTCTCGTTTCCTTGAGTAACAGCAGTTTGCTGTAGGGGTATATCCAACTGTAATGTATATGGGGGTGTCTTTCAGCTTGTTTACACACTGGTGTCTATTGCTTTGTTGGGAATAACACTATTATTAGTTTGGTGGTGGTTGATTGTTTGATTTCAGAGTTTATCCTTGTAGTGAGTGTGCCTATGGAGAGCATTAAGTCCTTTGGCTTTTCTGAAGCTGACTTTGCTAGAATTGTGGGACCTACTCAAAACTCAGATCAGGGGTTTAGCCTTGTTAATAATCTAAAAAATGATTGGATTAAATTACTTGAATTTAAGAAAAAAACTAGCAGAACTGAAGCTCATGCTGAGTTTATGTTAGAGTATTTAAAAGCAGGAGTAATTCCAAATGGTCTTAGAGTAAGGAATATACCAGGCTTATTTGTAGAAATTAGAGCCTTCTTGGAAAAATGGTCACTTATTTCCAACAGATGTTCAAGAGATTGGATGTTGTTAATCATTGAGACTGCGTGTGAAATAGTGTCCCTTTTGTGCAAAGAAATTGAAGAATTAGAAGAGAAGTTAAAACAAACCAATGCCTTAGAAGACGCTAAGAAACAATTGGAAGAAATAACTATTGAGTTTGATTCATTCAATTAATATTTAATAAAGAGAAAAACAGAAAAATTAAGGAAGGATATTCAGTATTTTACCATAGAAATAATGTATCCCTATCTATCAGAAAACTATTTCAAACAATCCACTCAGACATTTCAAGAAAAATGAGATTGGACATCTAAGAAGATTGTTACTTTTTCCAACACTTCAGACTCAGAAGGAGAAGGCAGCTCAAACCAATTTGACACCTATGAGAATAGACACAATCGTGGTGATCAATCCTACCCAAATACCCGTTTTGTGGGAAACAGGAGAAACAACTATAGAGCGAGACCCCGTTTCAATTGGGGAAACAGATTTGTACGTTCAGAACAACCAGCTCAGTTTCTACAAACCAGATGAAATCAATACTGGGGGGATTAGAGAACTTCCCAATATTCAACTTAAGTGCAGAAACTCTTGATATCTCCACAAAAAAAGTCCTTACTGGAGGACTTTCCTTTGTCCCATGCCCGTATGTTAACAAATTTGAATTGTTGACAGATATACATGCTTTTTTTAGAAGAATACGCCTTAAAATATTTTTGAAACAAGACCTTCCAGAATAGATGAGAACCTATCAGGCCTACGACCAGTATCACAATTTACACCAGAGATAGAACCTTTGGGCCCAGAAGTACACATTTTTGAAAAAGCAGTGCTAAATAAATTGACTCACATACTGAGATTTATTCCGAAGCCACATTATAACCTAGAGAAGGATGAGAAATTAGCTCTGAAAAGATTACAAGACAATAGACAGATTATCATCAAACCCTGTGATAAGGGAGGTGGAATTACAATTTTTGATACAGATCATTATATTGAAAAAATGTCTAATATGCTCCAATGTAAATAATTTTATAAAAAGGTATCTTGTAATCCTGAAATACGAATTAAAAACATGATTATGGAAAGAAACCTTAGAGCTTTACAACAAGAGGTTATCTGTAAGAAATAATTCAACTTTCTTACTCCCAAAAATACTCGACTTCCGGTTATTCATGGTCTTCCTAAAATTCATAAGGATATCACAAATCCTCCTATGAGACCTACTGTTTCTATGATTGGTTCAGCAATCGAACCTCTGTCAAAATATGTGGATAATTTTTTTAAACCATTGGTCATGGAACTTCCTTCCTATGTGAGGGATACAAGTCACATCATTTCGAAAATAGAAGGGAGACAATTTAATCCTGACACTGAATTTTTAGTCACAATGGATTTAGAGGCACTATACAGTAACATCCAACAAGAGCAAGCTATAGAATGTGTGAAACAAAGTCTACAAAACATGCAATCTAAACCTCTCAAAGAATTTATTGAGGACTGTCTTCGGGCAGTGATCTACAATAATTTTTTTGAGTTTAACTCCAGTATTTTCCATCAAATAAAAGGAGTAAGCATGGGTGCAGAATGTGCACCAAGTGTAGCAAGCCTGTATGTGGGATTATTTGAAGAAAATTTAATCTACAATGAAGTTGCCCCTTTCTATGAGAATATTACACGATGGTCAAGATATATTGACGACGTATTTTTTGTCTGGAAGGGTGAATTAGAACAACTTAAGGAGTTTTTTTGCCTGGTTAAATTTATGTGACACTAATTTACAATTTACTATGAAATATGATCGTAACCAGGTAGAATTCTTGGACATATGCATTACTCACAGAGAGGGAGTTCTTTCAATGTCACTTTATGTCAAACCCACAGCCAGAAATACATTACTGCACTTTGAAAGTTATCATCCTGCTAGTCAAAAACAGAATATTCCATTCAGTCAGTTCTTGCGAGTAAGAAGAAACTGTACACGAATGATTGACTATATTGAGCACGCAAACATTCTAGCTAAAACATTTCTGCTTAAAGGATATCCCCCTAAACTAATCAGAGACTCCCTCAAAAGAGCTAAGTAATATGATCGCCAGGCAATGTTTCAAAAAAATCAAAAGAAAGCCAATGACAGATTGGTTTGCTCCATTCGCCACTCAAATAATATTAATGATAAAATTAGGAAAATCATTTATTCTCGGTGGCATATTCTTAATGTCAGAACAGTACCTAGAACCACTCGAAAAACCACTTTTTGCCTTCAAGAGAAATATTCTGGTCAAATCAGCTATGAGAAGGCAATTTGAACCGGTACAAAGATCCATTTGTGGTTTAGAACCTGTTAAGGGCAACCACAAATGTGGTACTTGTGGAGCATGTAAGGGAGCTATAGTATCTAATACTATTATGTATAACAACAAGAATATCCATTTAAGAAATATGTCAAATTGCAGAACTAAAAATGTAGTATACCTGATCCTGTGCCTGTGTAACTTGGGCTATGTGGGCGAAACAGCGAGGGAGTTCAGATTTAGGTACTATGAACATAGCTCAGCATGTAGGACTCAAAAACAGAATTCTCTCTTGGTTTCACACTGGCTGGAGTACGAACATAAAGAAGAAGACATCAAATGAACAATTTTGGAAAAAATTGTATCTAGGGATACAGAAGATATCGAGAAAAAAAGGAAAAAGCGCGAAGTCCTCTGGATTTTCTTTCTAGACACATATAAAAAAGGTTTAAATGTGGAAATCCCGTGGCAAAATGCAATCAATTGAAGATTTTCTTCCTATTAGGCTGCCTTGGGACAGTTTGCCTAATTTTATTAGTATTGCATTACATGTAGATCTATGTAGACCTTTGGTATCAGACAGGTGTGTGCTTCATTTGACGTTTCAGGCAAAAAAAAGTCTTTATGTGATGTTCTTGTTTAGTGGTTCTTTTCATGTCTTATGTTGAGTTTATATAAGTTTTTTATCTATTTTATTATTATCAATAACAATAATAAAAAAAATGTTTTTCTATTGAAAACATTTATGTTTTTTCAGATATGTAGAGTTTTGTTGTACATGATAATAAAAGAGAGGCATTTCTTAGCAAGAATATATTTCATTCCCTGGCTCTCTTTTTATTTTTCCAGGGACCCCTTAATTCTGGATTCCTTCAGCACAGGTGCATTGTCCAAGGGGGCATAGGAAGGGGAGCAATGGCAGTTCAAGGTGGACAGGGTGACAGAGTGGGGCACAAGGGTGACTGTCAGGAGAGTATTAGTTCCTGGCGGGGGTCTTGGCAATTGTCTCTGGCTTCTGCCTCAATCACAGGGAATGTTTGCAGGGTTGTTCTCCTTCTGCAGGGGGAGGGGTGCTTGTGGCCTGTTGGTCCTGTGGCGGGACCTCCTGTCCACTAGTGGCAGTGGAGGTGAAAGGTTGTTCAAATGTCTGGCTAGTGGCAGGGGCCCGCTGTCATGAGGCTGTCTCCCTCATAATGTTGGCCATGTCTGCCAGCACCCCTGCATTGGAGACCAGGGTAGTATTAATGGCATGCAAGTCCTCCCTGATCCCCTGGTACTGTCCCTCCTGCAGCCGCCTGTTCTCCTGCACATTGTCCAGGATCTGGCCCTGCGTATCCTGGGAATGTTGGTATGCTCCCAGGATCTCAGTGAGTGCCTTCTGGAGAGTCGGTTTGGGCCTGTCCTCCCCCTGGTGCACAGCAGTCCTCCCAGCTTCCCTGTTGTCCTGTGTCTCTGTCCCCTGAACCGTGTGCCCACTGCCACTAACCCCAGGTCCCTGATTGTCTTGGGTTTGTGGTGTGCCCTGGGGTCATTGTAGTGGTAGACACACTGCTGATTGACGAGTCCTGGGGACAGAGGTATGGGCACGCTGGGTGGGTGCTGTGGTGGTGTTTCCTGGAGGGGAGGCTCTGTGGTGGTGTGGGACTGTGCCTGGGTAACCGACTGTCCGGAGGTCTGTGATGGGCCAGGTTGGTCATCCAGATCCAGGCAAGCAGAGTCGCTGTCATCGCTATGGGCCTCTTCTGTGGGAGGACTGGATGTTGCTGGCAACTCTTCTCTGGTGAAATTGGCTGGGATACCTGTGGGGATGTATATGCAGTGTTATTATTTCTGTGTGTGACATATTGAGAATGGGTTGATTGCCCTCTTTGGTGGTTATTGCCCTGGCAGCTTTTCCTTGTGTGAGTTTGGTGGGCTAGGTGATTCTCTAGTGTGCATGCTTTAGTGATAGGTGTCCATGCAGGGCTGTGTGTGGTCTCCATGCATTGGTGGTGCATGCTGGGCTTGGCATTGGGATGAGTTGGTTGTGATGGTGGGGTGTGTGGGAGGTGGTGGAGTGATGGGAGTGAGGGTGAGGTCGGGTATGTGATGGCATGCAGGTAGGGGGTGATAGTAATAGAGAGTTGACTTACCAGAGTCCAGTCCTCCTGCCAGGCACTCAGGATGCAGTATTGCCAGTACTTGTTCCTCCCATGTTGTTAGTTGTGGGGTAAGAGGTGGGGGTACACCGCCAGTCCTCTGTACAGCTAGTCAAATTCTTGCTGCAATGGAACGTACGTTCCAAAGTAGGTCATTCCACCTCTTCCTAATGTCATCCCTGTTCTGGGGTGCTGTCCACAGCGTTGACCCTGTCCACGATCCTCCACCATAGCTCCATCTTCCTAGCAATGGATATCTGCTGCACCAATGATCCAAATAGCTGTGGCTCTACCCGGATTATTTCCTCCACCATGACCCTTAGCTCCTCCTCAGAGAATCTGGGGTGTCTTTGTGGTGCCATGGGTGTAGTGTGAGTGGTGTGGGTGAGGGTGTGTAGGGTGATGTGTTGGGGTGTGTGATGTAAGGTGCGTGGGTGGTGTATAGGCGATGATGGTATGTGGCTCTGGTTGTGTGAGTGCTCATGCTGTCTCTCTCTGTTGGCAATGGTTTGTAGTCATAAAGGACTGGAGGTACTGTGGGTGTGTGTTTTATAGTGGTGTGGGTGTGTGGGTGTGGGGGTGTGGTGTGTGTGTATGATGCCATGGGTGTAGTGTGAGTTGTGTGGGTGAGGGTGTGTAGAGTGATGAATTGGGGTGTGTGATATATGGTGCGTGGGTGGTGTACAGGTGTTGGTGGTATGTGGCTCTGGTTGAGTGAGTGCTCTTTCTGTCTCTCTCTGTTGGCAATGGTTTGTAGTCGTAAAGGGTTGTGGGTACTGTGGGTATGTGTTTTATAGTGGTGTGTGGGTGTGGTGTGTGTATGGTGCTTATGCCCTTCTGGGCCTTGAGCAGCTCAATCCCAGGAAGCTAGAACAGTACATTTCCTTTAGGAGAGGTGTGTTACACCCTCTCCCTTTGGAAATAGGTGTTACAGGCATGAGAGGGGTATCCTCCCAGAGCCTCTGGAAATGCTTTAAAGGGCACAGATGGTGCCCTCCTTGTGTAATCCAGTCTACACCCGTTCAGGGACCCCCAGTCCCTGCCCTGGCAGGAAACTGGACAAAGGAAAAGGGAGTGACCACTCCCCTGTCCATCACCACCCCAGGCGTGGTGCCCAGAGCTCCTCGAGAGTGTCCCGAGGTTCTGCCATCTTGTTTTCAGGATGGTCAGGGAACTCTGGGAGCATCTGAGTGGCCGTGCCAGCAGGTTACGTCAGAGACCCCTCCCGATAGGTGCTTACCTGGTTAGGTGACCAATCCCCTTGTAAAGGCTATTTAGGGTCTCTCCTCTGGGTGTTTCCTCAGATTCGGTTTGCAAGTCTCCAGCAGGACTCCTCTACAACCTCTGCTTCACCTTCTACCATCGGATCAACTGCAGAACTGCTCCTGGAACTCTACAAATGCAACAAAGTATCCAAGATGGCTACTGCAACTCTGCAACTCAAGCTCCTCCCAGCAACTGCAACAGTTTCCAGGTCGTGCACACTCCGAGGACTGCCTGTCTTTATCCTGCACCAAAAGGACCGAAGAAATCTCCTGTGGAGTGATGTAGTCACTTCCCTGCTTCAGCAGGCACCTCTCTGCAGCGATGACCTGTACTCTGGGTCCCCTCTCCTGACAATGAGCGTGGGTCCTGGAACTCAGGTGGTGGACCAAGGTGACCCTGACTATCCAAAGGTCCAACTGACCAAATTTGGTGAAGGTAAGAGCTTGCCTCCCCGTGCCAGACAGTTCCCCTGTGCACCACGTTTTTTGCATCTACCAGGGCTTCTGTGCGGCTTCTACAAGGAATCCTTCGTGCACAGCCTCTCCCAGCTCCCCAGTACTCTAACCCACGATGCTCAGCTACCTGAGTTGTTCTCCGGTGGCGTGGGATCCCTTTGTTAGTGCTGTGATGACCGTGATTTGCAACTCCTTTGTCCCCGTGCCCTGGGACTCCTGTGGGGTGCTGCCTGTTCTTCTGAGGGCTCTCTAAACTGCTGAGAGCCCACTATGTCTCCTCAGTCTGAGTTGAGACCCCCAGATCCCTCCTGGGCCCAGGTAGCGCCTTTTCCCACCAAAGCGTCTCTTGCATCAGCCAAGGCTTGTTGGCAGAATCCAACGATGAAAACCAGCCTGCATTCATCTCCTCGACATAGGACATCTCTTGCACCAATCAGGAACCCGCAGCTGTCTTCTTTGGTGCATCTATGACTTTTTCTTCCAACCGGAGGTTCCACATTTGCACCTTCATCCGGGTTAGCAGGGGCTCCTGTTCTTCCTGGACTCTTCAGCAGCTCTTGGTCTTGGTCTCCTCTCTCCGCAGGTCTTCAGGTCCAGGAATCCATCTTTGGTTGCTTGCAGTCTTGCTTGGCTTTTGCATAATTCTTCATCATGACTTGTAGTGTGTTCTGAGGAAATTTGCTGTACTTTACTCCTGTTTTCCTGGGCTCTGGGTTGGGGTACTTTACTTACCTTTGGTGTTTTCTTACACTCCCAGCGTCCCTCTACACACTACACTTGCCTAGGTGGGAAACCAACATTCGCATTCCACTATTTTAGTATAGGGGTTGTGTTCCCCCAGGCCCATTGTAATCTATGGTGCTGTGCACTATTTTTACTATTTTATGACTGTTTACTTACCTGCTTTTGGTTACTAGTGCCTTGTGTCACTAAAATAAAGTACCTTTATTTTTGGTAACACTGAGTGATGTCTTTCTTGTGTGTAAGTACTGTGTGACTACAGTGGTATTGGAAGAGATTTGCATGTCTCCTAGTTCAGCCATGGCTGCTCTGCTTACAGCTACCTCTAGACAGCCTGGCTTCTAGACACTGACTACATTTCACTAATAAGGGATAACTGGACTTCGGTTAAGGTGTAAGCACCTGTGGTACCCACTACAAACTAGGCCAGCCTCTTACATGCTGCTCCCAACTCTTTTTAATTTTCCACATTTTTGAATTAGTACAAAGTACAAACACAAAGGTTAAAGTCCTGAAGGTCATGTTTGCTATTTATTTTTAGGCATGGTAAGATTATATGACTTGCTTATAATTAAAAGATGCTGGGACCATATTGCTCAATGCTTTAATCACATTGCATTTGTGCGTAGATATTGGCATTTTGTACGTGGGTGAGAACACTCACTTTAGCACACGGCATTCGCAAACGCACTGTGTGTTTTTGTTCAGTGAGCTCACTTTCACTTCAGCGCTCCAAAGCTTAGATTGTAAATTTACATTTTTGTTTCAGTGTGGAGAGATTATGGGGGTGATTTTAACCTTGGCGGACGGCGGAGGCCGTCCGCCAAGGTACCGCCGTGAAATGACCGCACCGCGGTCAAAAGACCGCGGCGGCCATTTAAACATTTCCTCTGGGCCGGCGGGCGCTCTCCGAAAGGGCGCCCGCCGGCCCAGCAGAAATGCCCCTGCAACGAGGACGCCGGCTCAGAATTGAGCCGGCATAGTTGCAGGGGTGCGACGGGTGCAGTTGCACCCGTCGCGTATTTCAGTGTCTGCAAAGCAGACACTGAAATACTTTGCGGGGGCCCCTGCAGTGCCCATGCCATTGGCATGGGCACTGCAGGGGCCCCCAGGGGCCCCGCGGCACCCCCTACCGCCATCCTGTTCATGGTGGGTTTCCCGCCATGAACAGGATGGCGGTAGGGGGTGTCTGAATCCCCGCTCCGCCGCCATGGAGGATTCAATGGGGCAGCGGTAAACCGGCGGGAGACCGCCGGTTTACCCTTTCTGACCGCGGCTGAACCGCCGCGGTCAGAATGCCCTCGGGAGCACCGCCAGCCTGTTGGCGGTGCTCCCGTGGTCGGTGACCCTGGCGGTCACCAGCCGCCAGGGTCAGAATGACCCCCTATATGGTTTGATCCAAATCACGAGAGACCAATACTATGTTGCTGTATGCTTGGAGCACACTCCAGTACTCTAGGTCTTTGTTTCACTTGTGAGCTTTTGTCTCTGAGACACAATATGTGATTTCTCACATTCACAAAATGTTGATGCCATGTTGCAGCACAATTTGAACACTTGGCATTGGCACACAGATGTTAACATTTAATTTTCATTGACTTTAGGGGAGCTGGGTTTGTGTTGGTGGGCGGTGTAACAACCTGTAGCTTATGGTACTTGACTCACTGCTTTGTGTTTCCCAATATCTCAAATGCAGCATGTAGTACCAATAACAATCTTAACAGATGCTAATGCAGTCGCTCAAATAGGCAAATTCTTTCCCACGCCACATGTTACTCCATCCTAGAGCCTTTTTGTGCCAAAAAGGTGTATCTGCTAAAAGCTTTGACATAGATAAAGGTTGGCTAAAGGCTAAAAGCAACACTATAGCTATTAAAATTACGTCAATTTTTTTTTATAATAACTTGCCAGTTCTAACGGACAGGGGATTTTTATGAATACACTTAGTACAACGCATTTTTGATTTAAAAGGCTGCATGTTTGTCTTTTTAGTCTGTAGTAAAAGTTTATTTTCTGGGATAAACTTTTTTGGGGCTTTCAGTTTTAAAGGCACTGAACTAATTGATAAATTACTGAGTTTGGCAGTGGCAGTCGTACTGCCAAAAGGCTGGCGGAGAAGACCGCCAAATTATGACCATGGTGGTATTCCCAACACATCACAGCCAAAGCGCCACCGGCACCGCCACTGCAGTCAGATCGCAACAGACAACGGAAGGCACCTGCAGGCCGGTGGATACTCTGTTTCCGCCTGACAGATTACAAGGCAGCACACCGCCAAGGTTTCCACTGCGGTTGCACCACCACAGAAACCCTGGCAGAAATTAACTGCATAAAAGGAGACACTCACCTTCAGAAAGCCATACTTTCCTGGAGCCATCAAGGAACCAAAACTACAGGTCATCCCACTGCTCCTACTTGCAAAAAGACTAGGGAATCTTCACCGTCACCGATGACAGCAACCGTAAGTATACACACACTTACCTGCTACTGTTGTATATTGTCAATGTATGTACACTCACACAACATACCATCGGGAAGGGGGTGCAAGGGCGACAACCACACGCTGCTACACACTGACATGTGCACTCACATACAACCACACCCACACATACACAGTACACACACTTAAGCACAGGAACACAGCACACACGGAGTCACACATAATAACACACAACCCCACAACATGTCACAACAACACCACAACCACACCATCGTCAATATGTTGGCAAGCACTCACAATAGGCAATATCCAGGGACGCATCACATATACAACACAACCTACAACCAACGGGCAACAAACACAAATCATCACACAACCATACAACTTACCAATCAACATACACATCACACACATCACATCATATCTATCATACCATGCACTAAACATGCACACACACACTGTCAAAACACACCCAGCCATACAACACAGCAACAAACACATGTCAACACAAACACCACAATAGAATGTCTTGAACAGACACATGCCCATCACACAACACACATCCTATCACTGTGGGGCAAAAGCGCTGCACACAACCTCACATACTGTCCAAACAATACAGGTAGCACAAGCACCATACACACAAATACTGACACACAACCAATGTCAGCCAGGAACAACTCTACATTAGGAAAAGAAATGGAGGACAACAATGTTACCTCAAAACTAACAACAGGTTGGTCATAAATATATTAAAAATACCAGAAATTGTAAACTCAGAGGCCATAGGCCAGTCTATATTCAAAGGTCTCTATGTATGCCCCGAACTTGACTCCTGACTGCCATGTAACCACCACAGGTAGGGCCATCAAGGGGGCAGGGAGGCACCTCAGGGGTTATCTGGGAGGGGTGACTGGGGGGGTTTGGGCTTAGGTTTTGGAGGTGGGCCTTTGGGATGTGGCTTGGGAGGGGGAGTTGAGGTTTAGGCTTAGGGGAGGGTTGGCTTTTTTTGGGAGGGGTAGACTTCTTGGCAGTGAGAGAGGCATTGGAGGCCTTGGAGGTGGAAGGGATAGACTTGGGGAGGGAAACCACAAGTTTAGGGATATCACGGGGATAGAGGAGTAGGGAAAAGGGCAGACTCTGAAAGGAAAGATTTCTTACACACCCAGGGACGGTCATGGCAAAAGGGTTTGGGAGTGGAGGGAGATGGAGTGGTTGTAAGAGGTGTTGTTGTGGATGTCTTGGGTGCATGTTTGAGCGAGTTGTGCTTGTGAGTGCTAGGTGTCTGTTGGGTGGGTGAATGAGGGCTTTTATGTGTCTTGGGATGAAGGGGGTGGAGGTGATGGGGGATGCCATGGTGGGTTTGTGACTGTCTGTTGGGTTGGTGACTGCAGATATGTTGGATGTGCTGCATGGAGGAGTGTCAGTGGTTGTGGTGTCTGTGGGTGTGTTGGCTGGGGTGGATTTCTGAGGGTCTGCTATGGTGCTGTCTGTTGGTAGGATAGGTGTAGTGGCTGGATCTGTGAATGTTGGTGTGGTGTCTGCAGGTCTGTCAGGTGTGATGTCTGTTATGCTGGGGGTGTCAGAGCAGGTTGTGACTGTTGCAGTGTTTGCATCTGAATGTTGCTTGTGTGCATGCCGGTGGTGTGTCTTGTGGTGTTTATGTTTGTCTGAGCTACCTTGGATGTTGAGGTGGATGCATGCCTGTCTGTCTGCGTGCTTTGGCTGGGTCTAGGAAGAGAGGTCTGGGATTGGGAAGAGGAAGGTGGAGGGGGGACAGTGGATAACGTGTGACTGGCTTCTGTCAGTATGGAGGCAAGAACCTGAAATGATCTCTGTAGGCCAGCCAGTGCACCATGAATGCCCTCCAGGAACACAGTAACCTGTTGGATTTGAGTTGCCAGTCCCTGGATGGCATTCACGATGGTCAAATGACCAATAGAGATGGACCTCAAGTGGTCAATAGCCTCCTCACTGACGGCAGCAGGGCTAACAGGTGCTGGGGTAGAGGGCCCAGCGACAAAGGAGACGCCCACTCTCTTGGGTGAGCAGGCATAGCCAACTGGGTGGGGAGCTACAGGAAGGGCAGTGGTAGAAAGGGGGTGGTGGACAGAGATGGTGCTGTGGTGGTCCAAGATGGGTCCACCACTACCAGGGAGTGTCCACTGGAGGAGGATTCCGAACATGATGAGCTGGATCCTGTCTCCACAGTGGCACTCCCCTCGCCCTCCAGGCCACTGGGTCCCTCAGTGTTGGTGGTATCATGACTTGACGTTCCGTAGGCATTAGCTTCCCCACTCGGCTGTGTCCCATTTCCTTCACCTGCCGATGCTGATGCTAGAAACAGAAAGAGAGGTAGGGTCATCATATTCTTTTCAAACACTAACATCACACTGTATACATCAATCACACTAAAACCACTTGTACTACACCTCCAGGTAGAACCCAGTTAGTGCCAACATCATGTCACAACTAGGCACCATCTACACCCCTACATTACAACAAGGGAACACACCAGCTAAGCTGCCTATCACACACCTACTATACCAGCATATCAGTAGACCTATCACAATAACCATTTCATGACAACCTGACTTGCCAACATGATTCTGAGCCCCTCTCCACAGTACACCAACAACCAAGCAATGGGAAATAATGGTAACATTCATTTCAACATATCACATACACAAAATCCACACATACCTAAATTATTAGCTGATTTCATGTACCAGGAAAGGAACCTCATCATTTGCCAAACACAAGACAGCATGTTGCATACAAGCCAAAACCATTTCATGTCACAGAGTTCACAACCTCCAGAATTGAAATTTGCAAACTTGCAACAACTATATTTGCCTTTTCATAAACTGGAGTATGATAGAGGCTAAACACATGTCAACAACACATGTCCCAATAGTCATGTAGGAAATGATGATACATACTTTGTTGAGCTACTCATCTCAGTCAATCTCCACCTGTAAACATAGTCATGCACACTTATGTGGCCAAATTAGCCCACATGATTTACCCACAGACAACCCCAGGTACTATACCAACAACTTAAATACAATGTACACCTGTTGTGTGCGTGAAGACCACATACAGTACAACTAATCATGATGATTGGCAACATCAAGAGCCCATCATACAAGTGGCAATATCACTATTCACAGTTTAGACATTAGCAATCGTACATCTGTATATGAACATCACAATGCCACAACACACTTCTGACATTAACACAATAGAGGCATACACCTTGAGGCAAGCTAAATAACTGACTACACATACCATTCCAACATCATGTGAAGGTGAACTACCACACCTGTAACACAATTAAGGCAGTAGAAATAATAGGATTCCATACCAAAAGCCATTAAAACATACCCACAATAGCAAAAGTAAGTATGTTTAAGTTGCATCACAAATTTGAATTATGGCAGAACCTAACAATGTACACATGATGTTGGCAAAAAACAGAGTAGATTGTACCTGTTACTAAGATGTAGTGGCCTATTTAGCATGCCAATAACACAATTGAATAGAAAATTGCTGTGTAGTCACTTACCATCCAGGGAACATGTACATGGTACCAATATTCTGAACTCTCTTATCAATGATATTGGTAGCACTAGGAGTCCAGTGATACTACCATGGCTAAGTACATGGAGGATGTCCATTCTGATGAGACATCACAGGTGCCAATGTTTAGTCCTCACTTACCAATGGAGACACCTTCTAACAGGTCTGAGTAAGTGTAGTAAGTGTGGCATGTGCAATGTCAGATTGAGATCACTGCCTCACAATAAGTTGACACTTATTGGAAACCTCAGGAATAGTGGGCATGTTCTCAACTTGTCTGACTCTATGTTGCATAGAGAGATGGATCAAGGGGCATTTGAATAGGGAGAGGCCAAGACAACTTACCATCAGGACATTGGGAGTATGGATTTGTAGGTGGCAAGGAACAACCAGCACAGTGTTAAGAGCAGTATAGTGGTACACATATGACACAGTCACATGTGCGTCATCATATGCTAATGTATAGAAGGGATGAGATAGGTGAGTAATATGTGCCTATACACAATACAATGGACACACCGATATACCAGTGTTGAGGAGTGTACATCTAGGTGTTACTAGGAGACATTTAACATTTTGCACTTACCAAATTGTCACAGCTTAGGGTCTTTCACATCATACACTGACCTTGCAGAGGAATGTAAATGAGTATAGTCAGTACTCACCCCCTTGTGGCTGCTGTGCTGCCCTCAAACACCCATCCAACTCAGGGTCGGCCCCACCAATATGCAGGCCATGTGGGGGGTCAAGATCTGATGGGCACCCCTTCCTCCTTGGGAGTACATCCCAGCTGGGCCTCAGCGGCCTTACAGGCCCAGGGTCTCAGGTCCTCCCACCGCTTTCTATAGTGGGTGCTCCACCGGCTGTGGACCCTCAGGTTCTGCACTTTCTTTGCAATGGCACGCCGGATCCCCTTTTTCTGATGAGCTTTGAACTGCATGGATGACACAGACGAGAGGAGAAAGTCATGTACACATCCTCCACCCCAATACAAGTATGGTGAACAATCAAGTTAGTGCAAGTAGCCAAACATACCTTTCCTCACACTTCAAACTCTGTTTCAAGTCACCCTCTGCAGTCAGGCCATGGGTGAAGTGGAGTCAGGCATGCAACATGCATAACCAATACCAACTTTTTGCTAGAAACATATGACCAGACCACAAGTCCTAAAATTGGTACATCTCTACAACTATTTGTCACAACAACATTGATGTTAATGCTGTAATATACATATGTGGATCAGGGTACATACATCACATACTACCTACTACGTATCAGGGGTAGCAGTCTTTAAATGGACATGTGCACATAACCATCTACCCACACATGATAGCTCAATCCTTCATTCCTGCACAATTTATCGACATCATCACACACTCTACCTTTCACCAATTGGTATTGCATTGGACTTACCTGCTCCTCCGGTGCACCATATAGCTGCCCAAACAGTAGTAAGACCTCCTCCACAAGCTTGTCCAGCTCTTCGGGAGAGAAGCAGGGGCCCTATCACCTACAGGACGTGTCATGATTGCTCCCAGAGGCAGTACACAGCAGCTCAGGTTGTGGAGGTTTTTCTGGCAGCAGTGTCAGGAGAGAAGATTTGGTATACTTTCATTTTTTGGTTTGCTATGTGCTGAATTCCACATATTCAAAGTTTCATGTGACATGATTTAGATACATGTGTGACGTTGTTGTGATCATACTCATGATGTATAGTTTGAGTCATTCACATACATTCTGGTGTTGTCTCAATGTAGTTACCCTAGGCTGAGGAGAGCAAGACAACTTCCAGTGTACCGTCTACTAGCAGACCTGCAGACCATGGAGGAGCGACATGTAATCCAGATATATCACCTGGATAGGCATACAATTATGGACCTTTGTCGTCAGTTTGAGCCAGATCTGATGTCTGCCATTTGCAATCCCAATAGCATACCTCCCATCGTTCAAGTCATGTCAATGCTGCACTTTCTGGCCACAGGGTCCTTTCAGAATATGTAGGCACTGACTGCAGGGATGTATCAGCCCATGTTCAGTCTAGTTTTGAAGGCTGTACAGTCTGCATTGTTAAAACACCTGGACAGCTACATCAGATTTCCCCAACATGAGGATTTGGCCCATATGAAGGCAGATTTCTATGCTTTGGGACACATTCCACATGTGGTTGGAGCCATAGATGGCACCCATGTAGCCTTGGTTCCCCCAAGTGGTAATGAACAGGTATATAGGAATAGGAAAATCTGCCACTTCATAAACGTCCAAGTGGTCTGTTTGGCTGACCTATACATTTCACTGCTGTGTGCAAGGTATCCAGGATCACTCCATGATTCCTTCATCTTGTGGAACAGCAATATCCCACTGATGATGACACTACTATACACAGAGAGGGCCTGGCTTGTTGGTACAAAACATATGTCATGTGTGTCTGTACCTTTCTCCAGCTACCATATATGTGGATGTCCAAGATTAACCTTTGGATTGGTGTTACTATACCTTACAGGGGACTCTGGCTACCCAAACTGTCCTTGGTTATTGACACCAGTGAGGTACCCAAACGCGCCAGGGGAAGTCCGCTTCAGTGAGGCCCATGGAAGGACAAGGCGTGTTGTGGGGCATACGTTTGGGCTCCTGAAGGCCAGATTTTGCAGCACAGACAAATCTGGAGGAGCCCTTCTTTACTCACCTAAGAAGGTATGGCAAATAATTGTTGCCTGCTGCATGCTCCACAACCTTGCCCTGAGACGTCAGATATCATTCATACCAGATGAGGGGGAGCCAGCAGATCCTGTGGGTGGAAATACAGATTTGCCAAGTGAAAATGGGCATGAAGAGGATGAAGCTGGAGACATCCGGGCAGATGTCATCAATCAGTAATTCAACTGACTCAAGGTATGTGATGTTATGTTACAATAGAGATTCTGTGGGGTAATGTTGAGGTCATGCATGCCATGTAAAGTTTCTTTTACCATCATCAGTGTGGCCTTAAGTGGCTCGAAAGCCCATGACTCAGATATTCATGCAGAATGTTACCTGGAGTTGTGTATAGAGCTGTTATGTATATTGTCTATTATTTAGTAACTGCACAATCAAAGTCACATATGTAGTTATGAATAGACAATGTGATGTATGTGTTCCACTCTGGTCTATACCTTACCTTTGTCAATCACAGATTTGCAGATTGGCTGTTTGGCTCTTCCTTATTTGTCAATCTCAGACAGTGTCACAGGCAGATGGGATCAGCAGACTGACATGAGAAGTGGACATGGATTGAACCAGCTACTGTTTCGCATTAGATTTGTGGTGTGTGAGTTCTATGCCCATACTGTCAGGACAGTGGTTTGGAAGTGTCCTTTTCCATACAAAAAATACCTGTTTAGTATTGGAGGTGGCTCAAATGGTACCATAGGTGTCCATTAGTGTCTCACACATGTTATAATATGTCATCCAGACCCTCTACCATCACTATGGTTTCTGTTGTATGTGACCTAACTTGTGCATAGCTGTCAGTGTGTTTCCTCATTGCAGACAAATGTGCATGTGTCTGAAGACTGACATAGGCGAGTGGCAAGCCTACAGATACCTGAGCATGGTAAGTGGATGTTTCTATGATGAGGGAGTTCAGTACTGTCCTGTCTGTTTCGTGGGGTGTGGTTATTTGGAAAGGATAAGGTATGGGTATGTGATAAGGCATTAACTGATGATACATTAAACCAATCTGCCTGCCTCCTAGGAAGGTGATAGAGTAACATGTCCCTAACTTCTGTATTCTGTGGGTTGGTAGTGAATGACACCGAAGCTGAAACACTGAAGTCCATAGAATGACTTCACAATGTGCTGATTGCAATTCTCCAAAGGGATATGTGGAGATGTACAAAACAGGTGGCTTGTGTCATGTCTATGTTACAGTCCCAATGCAATTTGTTTCCTGGTTGTCCAGTAGTGTGTGATGACCATAACAAAGGTATAAAATTAGAGAGGAATATTTAACAGTACTTGTCATACATGACAGTTGTATATGGTTGATACATCACACTTAAAGAGGATCTGTGGTTAAGTAGTATTTATTGGGGAGTGCACAGCAAAATGAGTGATTTGAAACAGAAATGCAAAAACGTTAACAATGGATGGTACAGTCATGGTAGATGAAATCATCAGGGTAGCTGCTACACCATTTGGAAACACAAGTCCAGTGTCCTTGCACCATAGGAAAATGGAATTAGGTATCAGAACAGTCAACAAGGCGTATCAGTGACACACAAGGGGAGCCAATCATTAGTGGTTCACTTCCTGGCAATGGGTTTAGTCTTCACATCTGCTCCTCCTGGGTGTCTGGGTGGACGTCCAAGTTTAAGAAGGAGTTCTTCTGCTACAGAAGGTGGGGTGTCTGAGGCATTCCCAACCCTGGCAGGGCCTCAATTCCACTAGCAGCCACCCACAAATGTTGAGGGGCCTGATGTCTTATTGCTATTAGAAGAGGCTTGATGTTGGATGCCAGACCTACGCAGGATAATGTTCCTCTGCACCCCAGCAGCGGAAGCCAGGGTGGCATTTTGGGCCTGCCACTGCTGTGTTGCTTCCTGATGGTTGTCCCTCTGCAGCTGTCTGATCTCACCCATCATGGTCAGTACCGGGCCCATCATGTTTTGGGAATTTTGGTAGGCTCGCAAGACTTGGAATATGGTCTCCTGGTCAGTTATGTCCTTTGGAGCCCCCATCCTCTGGCCCACACCATTCCTCCCATGCACCCTACCCCCATGCACCTGTGACCCTGGGACAGTGTTCCCACTCCCACTGGTGGCAGGACCATCATTGTCAGGGGTGACTCAGGTACCCGTACTGGGTGGCACACGATGGAAGACACTATCCGTGGGACACAGGTTGGGGGAGATGTGGTTGCCTGTGATGTAGTTGCAACAGGGCTGGGAGGAGTTGTTGTGGGCAGGGTGAGGCTGACAGTTGTTGGCTGACCATGTGTCCCTGAAGGGCCAGCTTTGTCCTCAGTGTCCAGACATCCATGGGTATATTCCTCACTGGGGCCTTCATCCAGAGGGGTAGTGTCAGTGTCTGGTGTTCTCTCCATGTTGGGGATGGCAAGGTTACCTGTAGGAGAAGTGTAGCGCACAGTTGTAAGATGAAACAAGTGATGTATAAGTTAGACAACTAAACATAGTATGTGAGATGCACACACTGCCTTTACAAGTTTCCCTGAAATGACAATGACAGCTGCTACTTAATTTGGGTTAGTGTAATCTGGGTCACAGAGAATTGCAATTGCATATAGCATGCTCCAAGCTCTTCGACTATGTTGGTGTTTAGGTGGCTGCTAATACCCTCATATCTTGTCTGAGTAAAGACACGACAATCTACATTTCTCTCTTATTAAGGTGTATGGCTTCATTGAGTCAATTAGAAGCTGAACAATTCACAATGGTGTAAGAGCTGGCACACACCATAGGTGTTACAGTTTGACCTGGGCCTTTGTCTGGATGTACTTCAAGTGCATCCAGTTTGCCATTTAGGTGACTCCCCAGGTGAGTACATGACATTATTAGGGAGGTTTTCTCAGAGTCCACTTTTGCATGGGACACAGCAGTAACTGTGATTTGCTAGTAATGGTACTGGTAGTGGGTCATTGCATAGCTGTCATTGTCATGAACAGTTAAATGGTGGGCCATTTAGGATGGATTACTTTGATTGTTAGTTTCACATTCAAGACATTTCCAATTTAGTGCACTGTTCTGGTTTTGGTAATGGTGGAACACTGCCTTCTAGGAACTGTAGTGCTGTCAGTTCCCAGGACTTCACATGTCCTTCCCAAACACTGTGGCACATGGTGTTTACTTGACATGTGGCCTGGCAATGAGGGGTATTTGGAGATTTGGACAGAGGGGTGGTGGATGTTTTAGTCATTGGGGTGGGGAAAGGTGATGTGTGAGCATGCAAGACAAAACTGGTGACATGAAGGTTATTGTTACTTAACCAACTCCACTCCCCAGGTATTCCTGTAAGGCCCTCAGGATGCAGGATGTCCAAGACCTTCTCCTCCCATGATGTGAACTGTGGGGGAGGAGGTGGGGGTCCACCACCAGTCTTGAGGACCGCTAGCTGGTGCCTGGATTTCATGGAACATAACTTCCCCTGGACGTCATTCCACCTGTTCCTGAGGTCCTTCCTTGTTCTTGGGTAACTACCTACTGCATTCACCCTGTCGACTATCCTTTGCCAAAACTCAATTTTCCCGGCTATTGAGGTTTGCTAGACCTGTGGTCCGAATAGGTTTGGTTCTACCCTGACAATTTCGTCCACCATGACCCTCAACTCATCATCAGTAAAACTTGGATGTTTTTGTAGGGATATGGTAGTAGTGGTACAGACGGTGAGGTAGTGAAAAAAGGATGATAAATGTTTGTGATGAGGTGTTGGTGCTGTGATGGGAGTGAGTGACGGTTGTGTATTGTGTGGGTTTGCAAATACTGGGTTTTGTATGTTGTGCAAGCGTGGGATGTGTGCTGAGTGTAATGTGTAGGGATGCCTATTGTTTGTTTAGCTAGTTCTACATTTCTTTGCTAGTGTCTGGCTGTGAGTGGCGTTCTGGTTGCAAAGTATTGTAGGTTGTGTAAGGGTGTGTTTTATAGTGCAGTGTGTAGGTGTGTCGGGTGTGTGAATGTGTGTCAGGTGTGGGGTATATGAACTATCCAATGTGCTGTAGTGTTCTGACTGATGTGAGTTCAGACCGCCGTGGTTCGCACCGCCAATGGTTTTCTGCCATGGAAGAACAGCTATTGTGATTTGTGGATCGTAATTTGATCGGTTGATTTTTGATGGGCTGGTAGGGCTGGTGGTTGAACCGCTTTTTTCCATACGCCAGTGTCCTGGAGGTTTTGGGAAATTGGCTATATTTTTGGCAGTCTGAGCTGTGTGCCTCTTAATACACAGATCGGATGACCACCAACATGGCGGCCGCCACCACTACGTTCTTACTGACAGACCGCCAAACTGGTAATGAGGCCCTTAGTACCAAATGTACCAGCCTTTTATGATTTAAACATGCTCACATTACGATTCAAGGGGACCCTTATATTACTGTGAGACGTATTGGGGTGTTAGTTGTGTACAGATAAACTGTAATTAACTAAAGTCCCATGGTGGTTGTCTGGTTGCATTTGCTGATGAGGGGTTATTAACTTCAAACAGACGTTTACCTATTCTTCCACCCGGCATTTTCGCATAGATGATGAGATTTTAATAATGATGTAATTAAGCCCACAAGAAAAATACAATTGTTTTTTAGCTGATTCAAACTGTGTGAGTCTCTTCTTTCTTCATGCCATGTGTTGCTGCTACCCAAATGAATTTATGTTGAGAAACACAAAATTTGTTTAAGTTTCACACCTTGAGTTGGCAACGTTTGGAGGCAGAATAGAGGGCATTTTTGAAAGCTAAATTGTGGGAATGACCAGATTATTAATCAGATAGGGTGCCGCCCTAAATGCCCAGTGAGAAAAAACAAACAGTCTGGGCAATGCTAGAGGCAGCAGGTAGTATGGCATCTTGGTTTGGAGACAGCCTGAGATTGCCTGCCCCATGTTTGCAGGTCCTCTTTTTATGTATCCAGTTTTCATGTATGTCCATTTTCTGTCTGAGCACGGAGTATCAGTTTTGTCTCATAAAAAGTGGTGCTAATGTTGCTGGTTCTCAGACTCCCCCTTCTGGGCTGGATTTATTGTGGTGTACAGATGCGTCTGGAACCATTCTGGGAGAAAGGATCGAGTTCATGAGGTCCATGATCCTCTCTTGACCATAGACGTCAATTCCCAAAAATTCCAGGGGTAGTAGAAGTGACATCACATGCCATTTCATCTTTACTTTCACTCACACACAGATACTTACACATACACTCATTCACTCATACCCACATGCTTACACAAACACTCATACACACGTGCTTTCACAAACACACCAAGGAGGGTCATATTCCAGCAAACTGTACTCCATTTTTATTACACTAATAGTGAGTAATATATTATTCATTCTTCGGCCCTCATTATAACATTGGCGGCAAATGCCGTCTACCACCATGGCGAAGGCCACCAACATAATGTTGCCATGGTTACGGACCGTCCACCTAATTATGACCGTAGCTGGAATTCCTCCAGCCTTCTGGCAGAATTCCGGCTATGGTCATGGCGGCGGACGGCAGTAAGGTGGCTTTGCTGCCAGCAGCAGCGCCCACCAGCAGCATGCCGCTGACCGTATCATGAGCCATGATACGGCCTGGAGGTGTTTTGCTGGCGGACACTGCTGCTGGCAGCAGCGCTGCGTCCCGTCTCCTGCCGGAGGACCCCCTGCAAGCAGGTAAGTTGGGTTCTCCAACAGGAGAGGGGGGTGGGGAGTATTTTGTACGTGTTTGGAGGTGTGTGTGACTGTGTTTGAATGTGTGTATGCATGTGTAATGCGTGTGTGCATGAATAGGTGTGTGTGTACGTGCATGTTGTGTCGTGTGATTGCTTGCATGCCTGAATGTATGTTAGTGAGTGTTGCTTCGAGTGTGTATGAATGTATGCATGCGTGGGTGAATGTGGGAATGCGTGTGTGTATGGGTGTGTATGTATGTGTGTGTATGTGTGAATATGTCAGGGGATCAGAAGGGGGAGGGGGTGGGGGGAGACTCTGGGGTGGGGAAGGGGGTGGAGGCGACCAGTATCAGTGCCAGGGAAGGAATTCCTGGCACTGATCGTGCCTACCACCATGGTTTTCATGGCGGTACAGAAAGCACGGAAACCATGGAGGTGGGCATGGCCAAAATGCCAAGGCGGCCTAGTGATGGCTACCGGGCTGGAGACTGTAGGGTCCAGCCCGGCGGTCATTACCGCCGTGGCGGTCGGTGTGTTAACTTGGTGGTTTAGCTTTGGCCAAACTGCCAATGTCATAATAGTGGCGGTATGTACCGCCAGCCTGTTGGCGTTACTACCGCCATTATTACATCGACCGCCGGGGTCATAACGACCCCCTTAGTGTAATGAAAAAGACAGATTGAAAACAAGGAAGTTGAGCCCCAAGCAACGTACCTAAAGACGACCTCCCTCTGTGTTCCTTTCACTGATTGTGCCACTTCTGAGGCCAGGGATCACAGAGGCACTGCAAGGGTCTCAGAGGGCAAGCTGGGGATCATAGCTGCGACCCCTGGTGACCCCTAAATGACATCCATGCTCTTGGCGCTCCTGAGTTGGACTACACTGGATCTTTCCCCAAAAGAGCTGCAGGGGCTTGTTTAGTCTTCAGAGTGCGTCTGATTTTGCACACATTCGGAAGGAATTGTGACTCATAACTCTGATATTGCCTTACCTGAGAGAACTTCTGCCCTCCCTTCTATTTTGAGGCAAACTGTGCTCTGTCGTACTGCTGTTTAGCGTGTCTGGAGTGTTCTGTATCCTCTTCCGAACAGGCTCCAGGTTTGTATGTTCCTGTTCCTTAGGCAGACCAGAAGCTTCCTTTGCTTGGTGATATGCCGTCTCTCTCAGCATGCTGCCATTCAACTTCAGCTCTGTCTACTGGTGTTCGAGGGGTCTGGTACTTTTGTGAACACCATTTTACATTCACTATAGGTATTACTCCAGTTTTAGAAGTGGGGGTTGTCCCGCTTTTAGGAGTCGGTGTCTTCTGTTGATACCCTCCCACTTATAATTGGGCCTTTTCCATAATGAGCGGTAGCCTGTGGAACTATGCACGTCAGGTTTGTTTTATGCGAGTCTTCCTGCACAGAGTGCTCAATCAGTATCTGTATCAGGGTTAGATGAGTTCTTCTGTCGCCCCTCGATCGTAATTGTCTCCTGCCTTTGGGGCTCATTTGCACAGATGTCTAGCCTTGGTCCTATTTTCTGTTCCTTTAAAAGGTTGGTGTCGCAGGGCACTCCTCCTCTGCAGCGGAAACCAGTCATCGTTCAAAGGCACACGAAGTGGCCACCTGTGGCTCCCTTTGCTAGCGCGCCCGGTCCTTAGTAAGTAAACTTACAAGGGGATGCATATAGGTCGATGAACCTTTTGAATCTCATGGAGTATCCTTATCATGAAGTGATTACTTAACCAATAATCAACACTAATAGATCAATATCAAACACTTAAGGAACCAAAAAGGAAAACCATATTAATCAGAAATAACCATCACTCATGGAAAGGTTAATAATTTGTATTCCCTATTGATGGCAATTCTAATTCAACGTTAATTTTGCTTTTATTAATCAATCTGCATTAATTCATCAAAGAAAACATTGAATTCTCCAAAGCCAGGCATAAGCAACAATGTAAATCATAAGTCAGTTGTTATCAGCATTAATGGAGCAATTCAGCAATTTAATTCGTCAGTCATATGTCACCGTCAACGTCTCCCCTGTCAGCCTACCTAACCAAGATTAGCATCAGCATGTGGGTCTTCATGCGAAAAACAATTTAGATAAAAACATTAATTTGGAAAAAGTCCATCTAAAGAGAGAAAATCTATTCAGAGACAGCGCAGTTGGCACCTAGAAAGAAAGGCACAGAATTGTCAGTCATATTTCATAGCTACCTATCCAGGATGGATCAGCAACGAGTCAGTCTTTGTCCCCAGGTCATCAGTGGTCAGCTATGTATCAGGCTCACAGAGTATAAGCCCAATTATCAGCACTTTGGACAGTGTCTTATGATGTTATCAACTTTCTCCTTGCAGTCCTGCTTTCGCTCCCCTTGTCATGACTTTTTATTAGGGTCTCTCAATCCATCCCACTTATTGCTAATTGGTCCATCTGTCAAAAGTTATGACTCTAACGTATAGTTTTTGTTTACCAAATCTCTATTTTTGCATAGGCATCATGTCTCATAAATTTGATTGGTCCTTCTTGTGATGAGAACATCATCCAGCTCTCATGGTAACAAAATTGTTGCATACAAGTCTTTAGTCAGTGCCCCTATTGTTCAAGTCCTGGGAAAGTACATTTAGCCTACACTACACATAATTGTATCAAATTGTCTTCATCATCTCCTGTTCGTACATTGCAGAATGTTCTAGCTGAGCCGTCTGAACTCTGAACAGTTCAAGGTCCTTTCTTCCAGTTACCAGTCCTCGCAAAGCTTTTCAGAGTCTTCACGTTATGGGCAAGCAAGGCCCAGCGTAACCAGGCCTTTAGTCCGGCTAAGTTACGAATATCAATTAACACAAAAATAGGTTATACATTCAATTATGATATATTAATATGTTTTATACAGATTTTTCCATTAATTTAGCATCTGTTAATACACATGGTGATCACTCTCCGAGGCCACTTTTTCGATTATATACGTTATTCTCTATTAGGAATTCCTCTATGCATTTTCCTCATTAATAAACACACATTAATCATTAGAAATGTCTTTAATTAGCATATCTGCTCCATCAGTACCTCCTCTGATGACTAAATATGTCATCACACCTTTCTTGTCAACACTTTACAAATTTGTCTCAGATGTATTTTGTCTTCTTCTGGAATTTTCCCTATAAATTTGTCTCCTAGGTGGTTCTTCCCTCCTCTGATCATGTTTACCGCTCCTTAATTATACCCTTTGCCATAATTTGCATGCATCTCATAATCCTAATATGGAAACAATCACAATTAATATTCCCTGGACAATTTTCCAGAATACCCCATTCCAAATTTGACTAAACCAATTTCCCACGGAGGCAAATCCATTTCCAACCTTCTCCCAAACCCCTGGTTCCTTCAATTCTTTCAAATCCTTGCTTGAATTAGTTAGATTAGTAAGTAAGTCTCTTATCTCTTTATCATTCTCAGGTATGTATGAGCAACAATGCCTAGCATTAATCATTTTACAGACTCCGCCGTCTTTTGCTAAGATTATATCTAAAGCAAGCCTATTTTGAAGCATCATAGCTCTATCCGCAGCCAATTCAGTATTTAACAGGAGTATTGCCCCTGTAAAGTTTGTCAGCATATAATCCACAATAGTAGACAATTTCCGTATCTTGTTTGCATTCAGAAGGAATTATTGCCCCAAAAATATCTCCCACAATTGCAGAAGAGGTTTCCCTCCTCTGTCACACATGATGTAATACAGCCACTTTTGGTATTTTCTTTAAATCATCTATATGATAAAGCTTATGGAAAACTATCCCTAAATAGCATGTCCCATACCATCCTCTAGGAAGACGGTAATAAGCATTAAGGGCCATATTTATACTTTTTGACGCAAAACTGCGCTAACGCAGTTTTGCGTCAAAAAAATTAGCGCCGGCTAACGCCATTCTGAAGCGACATGCGGGCGCTGTATTTATTCAATGACGTTAGCCGGCGTTAGCCGCCGGCGCTGCCTGGTGTGCGTGAAAAAAAACGACGTACACCAGGCAGCGCCGGCGTAGGGGGATATGGAGCTTGGGCGCCCAAAAATGGGGCAAGTCAGGCTGAGGCAAATTTTTCGCCTCAACCCGATTTGCGCCATTTTTTTCAACTCCCAACCCCCATAGAAATGACTCCTGTCTTAGCAAAGACAGGAGTCATGCCCCCTTGCCCAATGGCCATGCCCAGGGGACTTCTGTCCCCTGGGCATGGTCATTGGGCATAGTGGCATGTAGGGGGGCACAAATCAGGCCCTCCTATGCCACAAAAAAATAAATAAAAAAACACTTACCTGAACTTACCTTAATGTCCCTGGGATGGGTCCCTCCATCCTTAGGCGTCCTCCTGGGGTGGGCAAGGGTGACAGGGGGGGTCCCTGGGGGCATGGGAGGGCACCTCTGGGCTCCTTCCGAGCCCACAGGTCCCTTAACGCCTGCCCTGACCAGGTGCAAAAAAACGGCGCAAAAGCGGCTGGAAGTCATTTTTTTTGACCCGCCCACTCCCGGGCGTGAATTTTGCCCGGGAGTGTAAATACGGCGCACATGCCTCGGAGTCAATTTTTTAGACGGGAACGCCTACCTTGCATATCATTAACGCAAAGTAGGTGTCCACGCTAAAAAATGACGCAAACTCCATGGACTTTGGCGCTAGACGCGTCTAACGCCAAAGTATAAATATGGAGTTAGTTTTGCGTCGGAATTGCGTAAAAAAAAACGACGCAATTCCGGCGCAAACAGAGTATAAATATGCCCCTAAGTCCACAAATATAATAAATCCCAGGAATCACAGGGTCTGCACCATTCAACATAAAAGACCATTTACTCTGAAAAACACATGCCTACATTCACTCGTTCCCACGAATAATGTGTCAGTGCGTGATTTTGACCTATATATACAAAGCTTTCCCAAGTGTAATGAATCTAAAGCTAATTCCCCTTGTGTTTTAATAGCAGTATAAGCATAGTCATTTTTATAAATCAGGTCAGATTATTACAGTGAGCATAAGCAGTTCCAAAAGTTAGTGTTGGCTCAAAGAATCATCTAACTAGCACTATATCATGCTCCGTAGCAATTTTACTCTAATCTAATAAAGGGTACAAAAGAAAACACTAAATCGTGATATATTGAATATATTCTTGGTTATAGAATCTGGTTGGTAGCAGACTGCATGTTATTCCATAGGTTAGGGGCAGACTATGGTACATAACCCCTTCTTCCACAGAGGAAGGAATTTTTGTACACACAAGACAATTCTTTGCATCCACCGTCTCCACATATTTACTCAACAACCGATAGAAGACATTAGAAGATGGCTCTCTTCGTGCATTGGTATAGTCATGCAAATATTTTTAATCTAGCTTGAACTTTTCTAAAGCTGTTAGTGTAGTAGTCTCATGAGCAGGAGTATTAGCAACTTCTTTCATCTCATGAATAGACATACCCACAATCATTATTATAAACATTATTCCACACATAATTGCCACTCCAACACTCAAATATCTGCAATATCTAATATTTCTAATGCTATTATTTAATTCAGCCATGATCTGTAAAGAATCAGAAAGTAGAAATAACTCTCAGATAAGGTGCAACAGAAAAATCAAAAATCGAAAAATTTAAAATATGCTTCTTTCTCACAACTCAATTTCATACACGAGAACCCTTTCCTTCCTTTGTCAAATATCAGTTAGCAGCTTGTCACATCCAGGTTTCAAATGTCATATCAGGTCATCAATTTATTTTCCGATTTTTATTTCTACAGTCTCCCTTCTTCAGATTAGCTCAACAACTCAGTCTATTGATTCCCTTCAGGTTGCATCAAAATACTGATTCGGAACCTCTCTGTCAAAGCAAAAGGACATGAACTCATTTTGCCATTCACTTGTTGCTGCATATGCCCACTCAGGACCTGCGTATCTTCGACTTGCTACTATCTTTCTTTTCAACCTTCATTCTCCTGCTAGTTCTCCTTCACTTAGTTCGTCTTTTCTGGTAGTGTCTACTTCGTCCTCCATTGGTTCATTTATAACCAATTCCTTCTTCTTGCCTATTTGCAATTCAGGCCAATTGTCTCCTTTCCTTACTCCTTCTGTCAATAATCTCTTTAAGATTGGACACTTTTCTTGCCCTCCATCTATGGTGTTTTCTCTTGATGGACCTGCAACGGGTTCAGGAGGAGTTGGATCACTTTGGCTTTGATCCGTCTCGACTCTTTCCCCTTCTTGGTCTGTCACTTGGTCTGCTTGTGCTTCAGCACCGTCTATTTCTGAGAGAACCCCTCCTGTGCTTGGTTCTCCGGCCGTTTCCGTTGAGTTAGACACTTGCTCCCCTAATTGTACTTCTGCACCTTTGTCTCTTACTGGTGTAATTGACCCATCTTCCATCAGCTCTGGGTCAACTTCAGGCTCCACTTGCTCTGGCTCTGGCTCAGGAAGTGACACTTGTTTTGCTGTTGTTGGTGCTCTCAACAATACTTCCTCATGATCTTGCGGACTCACCTCTCTCTTAATATGGCTCGCATGTATCCAGTTAGGTAGTCCGGCACACTTCACAGCTGGTATGGGCCCTTCCAATGCGGCTCTAGGCAAGTGTTTCGAACATGTTTTTTGATGACGACCCAATCTCCAGCTCTAGATTGTGACCTGGGTCATGGATGGGAGGCAGGATAGCAGCCTGCAGCTACTGAGAGAAAGATCGACCCACATCAGCCAGACTTTTGCAGTAGCCCAAAACCATATCATCTGTAATATTGACAAGAGCATTTGCTGGAATTGCTGGCAATCTCATTGCTCTACCCATGAGGATCTCATGGGGTGACAGTCCTGTCTTTCTATCAGGTATATTTTGTATTGACATCAACACCCAAGGTAATGCATCTAGCCATTTCAGATTTGTTGCGGCACACATTTTAGCAATCCTTGATTTCAGTGTACCATTTATTTGCTCTACAAGTCCTGATGCTTCTGGACGGTAGCTGCAATGCAGTTTCTGTTCAATGTTTAATGCTGCACATAAGAGTTTGATCACTTCGTTATTAAAGTGAGTTCCCCAATCTGATTCTAAAGAGATCGTAAATCCGAACCGTGGTATTAACTCTCTAAGCATCAGCTTCGCAACTGTTAGACTATCGTTCCTACGTGTGGGGTATGCTTCAATCCAATGACTAAACACACACACAATCACCAACACATACTTCAGTCCACCACATGCAGGCATTTCAATGAAATCCAACTGCATTCTGCTGAATGGTCCTCCTGCTCTTCCAGTATGGCTCAAATTCACCCCTGTCCCTTTTCCCACATTTAGTTGCTGACAGATTACACATCTATGACATACTACCTCGGCTGCTTGTCTGAACTTTGGATTAAACCAATCAACCTTAAACAATCTAACTGTGGCATCTCTTCCAATATGTGCTTGTCCGTGATAAAAACGGGCAATCTGAGTCAACAAACTATTTGGCGGTACCATCTGGCCCTCCTCAGAAACCCAAATCTCACCTGTTCTTTGAACACATTTAAACTTCAACCAAAGCCTTTTTTCTTCCTTGTCTTCATTGTCCTGCAACGTTTTCAATTCCTCTAAAGCGTCAATTATTTTCAAAGCAAAACTTGCGCAATTTATTTCTTCTTCAGGCATTAGTTCCCATTTATCCTTAAATGATATACAGTTCAATGTGCAAAACCTTGCGACTTGATCCACATATCCATTTCCCAAATTAATGTAATCCTGTGTCTTTTGGTGTGCACTGCATTTTACCATAGCAATTTCTTCAGGTAACTGAATTGCATACAACAACTCTTTTATCAGGTCGCCATTTCTCACTGGAGTTCCAGTCGAGGTCATAATACCTCGCTGCGACCACAACTGGCCAAAATCATGGACAATTCCAAATCCATATTGACTATCAGTGTAGACTGTGACTCTTAACCTTGCAGAGACATAGCAAGCCCTAGTAAGGGCTACTAGTTCTGCCACTTGCACAGAATACACACATGGAAGCCATGAAGCTTCTAGTGTGCCTGTAATTGTGCACACAGCATATCCTGCTCTCAGTGTGCCTGCTCCATCTCTGAGACATAAACCATCAACAAAGACAATTTGGTCATTTTCTTCTAAATGGGTGTCTCTAATGTCAGGCCTCGGTTTTGTACACAGCTCAGTTACCTCAAGACAATCATGTTCAATATCTTCTTCCTTTTCAATTTCAACAGTATCACTTGGAAGTAATGTTGCTGGATTCAGCACTGTACATCTTTTTAATGTTACATTTGGAGCACCCAATATGCTCGTCTTGTACCTTGTCAGTCTGACTCCCGTCAAATATTGTGTTTTCGTCCTTGTCAGTAAAATCTCAACAGAATGTGGTACCATTACCGTCAAAGGGTATCCCACGACTACCCCCTCACATTGTGAAGGACTTTGACCAACTGCGGCTACTGTGTGGTAACGCTGCTGCAACCAGGTCCAAGGTAGCTGAAAGATAAGCTAGTGGGTGATAAGCACCTCCATGGACCTGTGTCAAGACAGACAAAGAACAAGTATCACGTTCATGACAAAACAATGTGAAAGGCTTTCTGTAATCAGGCATTCCCAACGCTGGAGCTCTGCACAAACTCTCTCTCAATTTGGTGAATGCTTTCATCTGGTCCTCATCTAGGGTAATGGAATCAGTAACGTCCTTATGGGTCAACTGCTGTAAGGGTTTGGCAATTTCTGAAAAATTTGGAATCCACTGTCTACAGTACCCAACCATTCCCAGAAACATTCTGACGTTTCTCTGTGAAGCCGGGGGACTTCTCTGCAGAATCATAGTAATCCTCTCTCTGGAAATTCTTCTCAATCTGATGTCCCAAATATTTCATTGACTTTTGGCAATACTGTAATTTCACAGGTGAGACTTTATGTCCAAACTCTCCCAAATGATTCAACAGGGCAATCGAGTCATGTTTACACTCGTCCCTTGTTCTGGATTCAATTAGCAAATCATCAATATACTGTACCAGAGTCGATTGGCATGGCAATTCCAACGACTCCAGATTCTTTTTCAGGATCTGATTAAACAGGAATGGTGACTCAGTATACCCCTGTGGAAGCCTGCACCAGCTGTAGACTCTGTCTAGGAATTTGAAACTAAAAAGAAACTGCCTATCCTCATGAAGAGGCACAGAAGAGAAAGCTTGTGACAGATCTACCACTGTGAACCACTCTGCGTCACAAGGAATCTGAAACAGTATCACTGCTGGATTGGGCACTATTGGACAACATTTAACCACCATGTCATTCACTTTCGCAAGTACTGTGCAACTCGTACTTTCCCACATGGCTTTTTCAGACCCATTATCAGTGAATTACATGGGCTGCTCAGTACTTCTTTCAAAACTTCTTGTTTTTAAAAGTCTCTGATTCTTTGTGCCACTTTCATCAAAACATCCTGTGCCATGTTATTCTGTGGAAGCTGCGGGAATACTGCATTCGGTTTCAAAGTGATTTTAATCGGCTCCACTCCCTTAATCAGACCTACTTCCTTTCTTGTCAAATCCCAAACTTCTTCCTTCACAGTTCCCTGTAAATCTGCATGCAATTCTTTCACAGTAAACATTGGGAAAAATTCAATCAATGGGTATTCTTCATAGGCATTGTTGACTATCATTGCAGATGCCTGCTCTTCTTCATCATCACTATTTGTCTGGACTTAAATCCCTGTGTCTGAACAGTTAATGGAACATTTGGTCTTGCACAATAGGTCTCTACCCAATAAGGATACGGGACTTGAATCACACACCACAAATCTACGCATTCCCAAATAATTTCCAGTTTCAACCTGCACTGGCTTCGTGATTGGATTTGTCAACTGTCTGTTTTCCACTCCCATTACTTGAACAGTCCTGCCTGAAAGAGGTAAATTTGGAACTTCTATGCTTCTTACTGTAGAGCGCGGTGCTCCCGTATCAATCAAGAATGAGACCTTGTAACCCATCACTTTTCCCTTCACAGAAGGCCCTCTCTGATCTACTTCTAGGGATTCTAGGGATGCGGCAAGCATACAGGCTCCTTCATTCGAACTATCACTCATCCATTATTCGTTTATTTAAACCTCACTGTAAAATGGAAACTGTTGTACTCTGCTATTACTATTGTCTTGTCTTTGACCTGTGACCTGCTGAGTAAGCATCACCTGTTGCTGTTCCATCGGGGCTTGAGGTATTTGCATTTGCTGTCTAGGTACCATGGGAATCAGCTGCTGTACTGATGGTAATGGAGAAAATTGTACTCACGGAACCTGCATTTGCTGCACTGGTAGGAAATTCTGTCTTCGATTTTGAGCATTAGGGACAAATCCTTTCATTCTTGGGACCTTCACAGTTTGAAATGTACTGACGTCACCTTGCTGAACCACACCATCATGTACCATCAACGGACACTCCAGTTTCCAGTGTCCCACGTTTCTGCACAACTGACACAGTAACATCTTTTTCATACCTTGCATGTCATTCTGAATGACCACAGTTCCTAAGTCCGGCCCACGCATCATGTCCATTCCACACCCGCTACCCCTCACTTGAGGTTGGAACATAACAGCTCTCTGTTGCGGCAGTATAGGTGGTACTAAAGCTCCCTGCACTCCCGTTTGAGCTGCATTGATTTTCATCACCATTTTCTTTTCTTTCAATTTCTTTTGTTTCAACTTAATCTCATCACTACAGTATTTTGCATATTGCAACACCTCATCAATCGGCTTTGCCTGCCAGCAAATTAAATGATTTTTAATCATCTGCTCTACCTCTGGTCTCAGACCTTCGACTAACCTGAACATAAAATGCAACATGTCTTTCGGCTCGATTGCTTCCTTACCACTGTACTCTTTGAATGCTTTCAACAATCTTTCATAGTAAGTATGTATTGATTCTTTAGACTCTTGGACCGTTCTATCAATCCATTGCCAATCAATATTTTTGGGAGAAATCCTCGTCTTCAGGAACTCAATCACCTTATAATAATTTTTCATTACCTCGGGTGAAGGTGCACCTGTTACCTTATCGCTTTCCGGTTTACTTGTTGCCCAGTTTACTGCTCTCTTACACTCAACCCACAAGTCTGCTGGCACCAATATTTCCAATAGCATGTTCAAGTCTTCCCACAAACACTTGGAAAGTTTCACAAATCTCTGTCTGTTGGTACCATTCAACTGGCTTCTCTCCCAATTTTGGATAATCACTTGTAAATGACAATGGCCCTCATTACAACATTGGCGGTAAATGCCGCTTACCGCCGTGCAGAAGACCCCCTACACACTGCCGCGGCCGCAGAATTCTGCCACAGCTATTATGACCCATAGCTCGGAATCCGCCGAAATTTAGACACCCGCACAAGTCCACCACACCATGGGTCAGTGATAAACTGGCGATAACAAAACCTCCACCGTCACGCCAACAGGAATAGGCCCACACTATCACGACCCACGAATCCACGCGGCGGTCTTTCAACCGCGGTATTCCATTGGCGGTACACTCCGCCGCGCTCAAAATACATACACATTTACAAAACACAACCACATTGGACAATTCCAAATATACGCACATGATACACATACACACACCACTCCCACACATTCAATACAATATAAAACACACACCCACATCACCCACAAACCCTTACGACCACAATTGCGACTGAAGGCCAGAGAGAGACACCACCATCTACAAACTAGCATCCACAGGCACTCAACACCATCACTCACAAAGCACCACACACCCATAAACATCACCCCACACATCACAACACACACCAAACCACACACCACCCACACCACCCCATGGAACCGCAAAGACATCCCAGGTTCTCTGAGGAGGAGCTCAGGGTCATGGTGGAGGAAATCATCTGGGTAGAGCCACAGCTATTCGGATCACAGGTGCAGCACACCACCATAGCTAGGAAGATGGAGCTATGGTGCAGAATCGTGGACAGGGTCAACGCAGTGGGACAGCACCCAAGAACACAGGATGACATAAGGAAGAGGTGGAACCACCTACGGGGGAAGGTACGGTCTGTGGTATCCAGACACCACATTGCGGTTCAGAGGACTGGCGGCGGACCCCCACCTCCTCCCCCACAACTAACAACATGGGAAGAGCATGTCTTGGCTATACTGCATCCTGAGGGCCTCTCAGGAGTAGCTGGAGGAATGGACTCTGGTAAGTCAAATCCTAACTATTACATCCCCCATCCTACCTGCATGCTATCATATACCTCCACTCTCGCCCTCACCCCCATCACTCCAACTCCTCACATATGTCCCACTATCACAAACCACCCATCCCAACACCAAGCCCTGCATGCAACACCAAAGTATGGACACCCATCACCAATGCATGGCCACTCCACATACCCACACACGTCAAGCAGCAGTGTGTCCACCACTACAGGGGAAACCAGGTTAACCCACCACCCCAACAACACCAGGGACCTGGGGGCAGTGGTAGTGGGCACACGGTTCAGGGGAGAGAGGCCCAGGAACACAGGGGAACTGGGAGGGCTGCTGTGCGACAGGAGGAGGACAGGCCCAGGGAAACCACTCTCCACGAGGCCCTCTCCAACATCATGGGAGCCTACCACCATTCCCAGGAGACGATTGCAACGGTACTGGCCAAGTTTCAGGAGAACCAGCGGCTGTAGGAGGAACTGAGATCCATCAATTCCACCCTGGGCACCATCGTAGGGGTGCTGAAGGAAGTCCTCAACACCAGGAGGGACACTGTGGCACAACAAGCGGCCCCTGACACTAGCCTGGACGATGAACTGCCCACCACCTCCGCTGGCGCTAGTGGACAGGAGGCACCGCCACAGGACCACAACACCAGCATCCACCCCCTGCAGATGGAGAACCACCCCGCAAGCGGTCCCTGAGATCCAGGACAAAGACAGAGAACAATGCCAAGACCCCGCCAAGAAATGAGACCACCCTGATTTTCATCCTTCTGTCCCACTTTGTCACCCTGTCCATCCTTAAACTGCCCTAGCTCCACTTCCTATGCCCCTTTGGACAATGCACCTGTGAGACTAAGAGACTGGACTCTGCCATGGACATTCCTCCACCATCACCCCTGACCATTTTACAACCCCCTCCAATATTTAGCACTTAAATAAACACCCTTAAAGCACAAAACAATCTGGAGTCAGTCTGTGCTTTTGAAAATGTGTATTTGCAATAACTGTGTAAAAATGATATATCCATTGTATTGTCAACATACCTATGTCACACAGCTCTAGTCCATGAGGAAACAAAGCAGATGTTACACAGTGGGACCCACATCTGTGAAATTGAAAGGGGAAGTGACAACTCAGGGTCCATACACTGGGTGAAGGTGACAGATAGATGAGAGGTCGAACAATTATATCAGATGTAGCAGGCAGTGATGTCTTCTTACGAGTGTCTCACTGGAAGTATTGTTGGATCACCGTCTTTCTGTTGTCGATGTCCTCTTCTTCCGCTTCCTCGTCTGCACTGTCCACAGGATCCACAGCTGCCACAGCACCTCCATCTGGACCATCCTCCTGCAGAAAAGGCACCTGTCATCGCAAAGCCAAGTTGTGAATCATACAGCAATCACGATGATCTGGCACACCTTCTTTGGTGAGTAGAATAGGGAACCACCTGTCAGATGGAGGCACCTGAACCTGGCCTTCAGTAGGCCAAAGGTCCTCTCTATAACCCTTCTAGTTCACCCACGGGCCTCATTGTAGCGTTCCTCTGCCCTTGTCCTGGGATTTCTCACTGGGGTCAGTAGCCGTGACAGGTTGGGGTAGCCAGAGTCACCTGCAAATGTCGAGGGAAATTTGTTAGACACACACTAACTCTTAGGGACATCCCCAGACCCAGACACCCAGTCACACTGTATAGGCTCCATGTCCTCACCTAGTAGCCACACACGGTGCCTCTGGAGTTGTCCCTTCACATAAGGGATGCTGCTATTCCTCAGAATGTAAGCGTCATGCACTGATCCAGGAAACTTGGCATTCACATGGGAGATGTACTGGTCAGCCAAACACACCATCTGCACATTCATTGAATGGTAACTCTTCTGGTTTCTGTACACCTGTTCACTCCTGCGGGGGGGACCAAGGCCACATGTGTCCCATCAATGGCACCTATGGTGTTGAGGATATGTGCCAGGGCATAGAAGTCACCTTTCACTGTAGGCAAGTCCTCCACCTGAGGGAAAACGATGTAGCTGTGCATGTTTTTCAGCAGGGCAGACAACACTCTGGACAACACATTGGGAAACATAGGCTGGGACATCCTTGATGCAATGGCCACTGTAGTTTGAAAAGATCGACTTGCCAGGAAATGGAGTACTGACAGGACCTGTACTAGAGGGGGGATTCCTGTGGGATGGCGGATAGTTCACATCAGGTCTGGCTCCAACTGGGCACACAGTTCCAGGATTGTGGCACGATCAAGTCTGTAGGTGACAATTACATGTCGCTCCTCCATTGTCGACAGGTCCACCAGCGGTCTGTACACCGGAGGATGCCGCCACCTCCTCATCTGCCCCAGCGGACGTGCTCTATGGGGGAGAACAGCGAGCAGAGAGTCAACCAACATTGAGGTGCGTTAACACAACTTTATTCCTCAATTTTTTTAAACCGCTATGTGCCTGTATTAGTTTGTATGCAAGGCCTAGATATGTGTGACGCATTTAAAATTAATGCCATGTGTTCCGCTGAAATGGCGGCTGCCTGACCTGTAATGTGGGACAAGGGGATATGAGGTAACTGTGCTGGCGTTGTACACTGTCGCAGTAGGTGGTCGTAGACCGCGGCGCAATCCTGCATTGGTTAACATTGGACTCTATGGGTCCGAGGAGCCAATGAAGATGTACGCCGGCGTTGACGGTACGCACTGCCGTGGGCGTGACTGCTATTTTCTCTCTGTTCAATCACTTAATACCTGATCTTCGACAGGGGAGGACCTAAACTGCAAGTGCTGCTGTGACCTCAGTCTGGAAGAGACAATGGCTCATGTGTCTGGGGAAAGGGCCCCTGCCTTCAGCACTGAGGAGTTGGAGAAACTAGTGGATGGGATCCTCCCCCAGTACACGCTACTCTACGGTCCTCCAGACAAATAGGCAAGTACACTGTGAGCATGCCGAATGGGCAATGCCTGTGTGGAGTGGTGTGGATGGAAGATAGGGGGGGAGAATGAGGCGTGCATGAAACGATGGTGAGTGCATGTGCGTCATGGCAAGGAGAGGGATGCGGGCCAAGGACTGTGACGGTGCAGACGGTTATATCTTCTCCTTTTCCCCTGTACTATTCCTTTAGGTCAGCGCCGACCAGAAGAAGGATATTTGACGTGCCATCGCCAAG
Source organism: Pleurodeles waltl (assembly GCF_031143425.1). Taxonomy (NCBI): domain Eukaryota; kingdom Metazoa; phylum Chordata; class Amphibia; order Caudata; family Salamandridae; genus Pleurodeles; species Pleurodeles waltl. The sequence continues at coordinate 475,883,894 of NC_090449.1, read as the reverse complement.
GAAGTCCGGGCCCTGGGGAGCCACCACAGATGGAGCACCCATTGCCTTAAAAGAGGGGAGGACATTCGCCGCTGGAGCAAGAAGACGGCGGAGGCCCAGCTGGGGATGGCCTCCCAACGTGGGAGGGGTGCCCATCGCACCATGACCCCCCTGATGTTCCGGATCCTGATGGTGGCGTATCCAGAGTTGGATGGGTGCTTGAGGGCATCACAGCAGCCACAGGGGGTGAGTACAGTCACATTCAGCTGATTCTGCGCGCAGTGGAGGTGTCTGGGTGGGGGAGGTGGGCTGTGAGTTCCCCTAGGCCAGGGTGAGTTTATTAGGCAAGGTCCAGGCGTAAGGCAAGCCATGTGGCACCCCACCCCACCTGTGTTCAGAGCCAACTACGCCTAGTCAGGCTCCTGTGACTTCCATGTGTGCAGCAATCGGGCATAGGCCTTGTAACCCATGTCCCTGTGATTAATTAGGGAACTCAAAGTGCACGTCGAAGTGCAGGGGGCTTCTGTGTCTGTGGTGTCCACCAACGGTAGCGGTATTGCATGCACTCAACATGTCTTTCTTCTGTCCCCACCCTTTTTGTGGTCTCCCTGTTCTTGTGTGCATTAGCATCATCAGGCGGAGGAGCAGTGGCACTGGAGCAGGAGGGAGCTGCATCCCACATGGCCCTGGAGGGCGAGACAACAGAGTCTAATGGAGGGCGAGGGGAGCTCCACGGCGGGGACAGGAGCTGAGACCAGCGACACGGACTCCTCCTCTGATGGGAGCTCCCTTGCAGTGGTGGGCCCCTCTGTGCCCACCGCATCTACAGGTACCTCTGCCACCCCGCCTACCAGCACGGCCCTCCCAGCAGCCCCTCAGCGTGTGCCCTGTGGCCGCTCACCCAGGAGGGTGGGCATCTCCTTCGCCCCAGGCACCTCAGCCCCTGACCCAGTCAGCCCTGCTGCCCTCAGTGAGGATGCCATTGACCTCCTCAGGTCCCTCACTGTTGGGCAGTCTACCATTTTGAATGCCATCCAGGGTGTAGAGAGGCAGTTGCAAAAGACCAATGCATACCTGGAGGGCATTCATTGTGGTCAGGCAGCCCAACAGTGAGCTTTTCAGACTCTGGCCTCAGCACTGATGGCAGCCATTGTCCCTGTGTCCAGCCTTCCCCCTCCAACTTTCTCTACCCAGACCCAAACCCCTGTACCTCAGCCTGTCCCAAGCACACCATCAGACCAGCATGCACACACCTCAACACACAAGGGAAGCTCTGGCAAACATAAGGACCACACATCTCACTGGCACTCACACAAGCATCATACCCATGCACACATACCAACATCCACTGCCTCCACTGTGTCCCCCTCCTCCACGTCTCCCTCCTCCCTCCCAGTCTTGTCTCCACTCACACCTGCATGCACTACATCTTCAGCCACTACCTCTATCACCAGCACACCCATCACCACACCCCGCTCACTTGCACTCACCACCCCCACTACCATTCACACATCCCCTGTGTCCTCTCCCAGTGTGTCTGTGAGCCCACCTCCAAAGGTACACAAACGTAGCCACACACCCACCCAACAGCCATCCCCCTCACGACAGCCTCCAGCCCGTTCACCTTCACCCAAAGTCAGCAAACGTACACCTCCTACAACCACTACCTCTTCCTCCACTCCCAAACCCCCTCCATCTACCCCTCCCATTGTGTCCCAAAAACTTTTCCTGTCCAACCTTGACCTCTTCCCCTCACCTCCCCCACCCCTTCAGTCCCCTAGGGCCCACATTTCCAGGTCCCAACCCAGCACCTCAGCCACCACATCACCGGGCACAGTGGTGCCAGCAGTAACCGGCTTCTGGAGTGCGCCAAGCAGCAGGGCAGCCAGTGTGCCAAGGAGCCAGACCACGGACAGTCCCCCACCTCAAAAGCATAAAAAGTTGGCCAGTGCCCGGCGGGAGAAAGGCAAGACATCTACCACCAAAGCCTCTCGCAAGAGTACAGTTGGGAGTGGGAAGACAGCTGCGCCATCATCCAAGGTGGGGAAGGGGCACAGAAAGACAGGCAAGTCGCAGAAAACCTGCAGGGCGGACAAGACCGCCACCAGCACCGCTGCCAAGGACACCGCCGCCACAAGCACCGCTGCCAAGGACACTGCCGCCACAAGCACCACGGGCCAATGAGCGCCATAAGCTCTGACGCTACTGGGGCCGCCACAAGTAGGATGAAGCACTCTGGGCACAAAGCCCCCTCCAGAACCACTGGAGTATCCCATCCACTACCTCAGTCCTTGGCAGGATGAAGCACTCTGGGCACAAAGCCCCTTCCAGAACCAGTGGAGTATCCCATCCACTACCTCAGTCCTTGGCAGGATGAAGCACTCTGGGCACAAAGCCCCCTCCAGAACCAGTGGAGACTGTTATCCACTTGAGAAGACTGGCGCTTTGCACTCCCCAGGATAAAGCACCGGGGCAAACCACCCACTTGAGAGACTTGTGAGACTGTGGCTTTGCACTACCCAGGGTAAAGCAGTGGGCAAACCAACCACTGTAGAGACTTGTGAGACTGTGGCTTTGCACTCCCCAGGATAAAGCAGTGGGCAAACCACCCACTTGAGAGACTTGTGAGACTGTGGCTTTGCACTCCCCAGGATAAAGCAGTGGGCAAACCACCCACTTGAGAGACTTGTGAGACTGTGGCTTTGCACAGGGCATGGAGCCCCCTCGTGGATTTGGCGTCGTACACTCATCTGGCTGAGGTGCCCCCCCTTCCCTTCCCCCTGAGGTGCCTGTTGTATTTCGAACTGATGCCTCAGCAGTGTTCTCTCCATTTTGATCGGGTATCTTGTGTGGGCCTCGCTCATGCATTTTGGGCCTCAGTGGTCAACGGACTTTAATGGTGGAATACCTTGGACTTGTATTATTGGTGTATATATTTGTTAATAGTGGATTTATATTTTGTGAATACTGAATTTTAATGGATTACAAACGTTCAACTCATTTCCTTTTGTCTTTGCATTCTTTCAGGGGGTTGGGGGGTGTAACTGTAATGTATCAATATGTATTAGTGTGTGTGTTGTCGTGGGTGACGGTGGGGGAGTTGCGTGTTACGTGTGTGTGTCACTTTCTTTTCCCTCCCCCTGCCCCTGTGTCGTAGGTGCAGTACTCACCGTGGTCCTCGCCGCTGGCGTTCGTGCTCCTGGTAGAAGCGCAGGAAGACAAAGGCAGGGAGTATGTGGAGTTCGGTTCCATGGCGTCCTGGTTTCTCGTGGTGTGTGTAGAGGTGAGCGTTTTCCCTTCCAAGTCCTGTTTCCGCCGTGTTTTTGTTTGTGGTAAATCTGCTCCGGAAAAGGTGGCGGATTGGACTGTTGTAAACTGTGGGCGGTACTTTGCCCTCCGCCTGTCTGTTGGCGGTCACCGCTGCAGTGTTTGTTTGTACCGCCGTGGCGGTCGGAGTGTTAAAGTGGCTGTCTATGTTGGCGGTTTCTGCCACGGTTGTGATTAATTTTTTTTACTGCCGGCCTGCTGGTGGTTTTACCACCGCTTTAACACCGACCGCCAGGGTTGTAATGACCACCAATATGTCACTCTGTGCCACAGGACATGAACAAACTGCCCTCCCAGAATTTCTCTCAATGGAAGCATCTTGACTGATTCCCCTTTATCAACACCGTCCGTCCCTTCTTGGGAATCCCATTTTCATTTATCATTTTTCTTTGTCTACCTACCTTCCCACTTCCCTAATGCTCCCCAAATCTGGGCACTCTGCAGCAGTTCTCTCAGGTGTGCTTTCATTCCTGCTGATCTCATGTGTTCAAAATCCTTTGCTTCAAAATCTAATCTATAACTGTGTTTCAAATGCTTCGTTTTTTCAATGTCAGTGTCATGTTTTTCTGCTAACTCTGCCAGCTTCTGATGAATTTTACTCACTTCTCTTGTGATCTTTGGGCATAAATACATCAGCTCTTTCTCTGTGTAAGATTCTAACCTATTCACACCCATTGTTCCTTCAACTAATTTAGTGGCTTCTATATTCAACCTTACACGGTTTATCTGATCCTCACCCTTAGATGCATTCTGAGGATTGTTTAGACTGTCTAACCATTCACTTAATTGCTGAGCTGATAATCCCTGCAATGAAATGTTATTTGCATTCAGCACTGGTAACTTTTGTACCACTGCAAACTGAAGTTTGCGGTGTCAGAAGTCTCAAACTCTGACTCGCATTCGGGACATTCACTGCATCTGGAAGTGCTACAAGTGGACTAAGATCCCTTAGCAGTCTAGATCCATTGAAACTTTGTCCGGCAGATGACATTAGCTGTGCAGGATCACTCACTCCCCTCTTCACAAGACTCTATGACATTTCATTTTTTTCTCCTGCATCTGTTTTCTTTTGCACAAATAAAGGTACCACTGGACCAACAGTAATTGGTAGCGATATTGTATTTGGAGCTGCTCTAGCAACTGCACCTTGTGTGAATGCTACCCCCATTGCCTGATCCATAACTGGTGTGAGATCTGACTGTGTTCCTGTCATTGGTATATGCTTTGGTAGACCCTGTGCTTGGGCTGAAGGCAACAAGCCTGTCGGATCTGTCTGAATCCGCATTGGCTTCGGAAGCACCTGCTCCCTCGGCACTATGATATTCGAGACTGTCTCCAGAACTGGCACATCTGGATACATTTGCTGCACCGAAGGTGGATGTATCTGCGCTTGAACTATAGTACTATTTCCTGCATTAGATGTACTCTGTACTACCTCTAGTAATTGTCCGCCTTCTGCCTGTACAGCTCCCTCGGCTCCCAGTGCTTGTGCCGCAGCAGCTGTAGGGGCAGTAGCATTAGTGCCTGGACCCCCGTATAGGTTATTGAAGGTGGAGGTCTATCTCTCAACAACTGCGTAATGAAATCCTCAACATCAGAATCATCATCAACCACATAGGACTTTCTCTTCTTCTTTTTCCCTCCACCCTCGTACTCTTTGGCACTATTCTCCTTCACTATTCATCTTCCTCCGCAATAGCAGGGAACAATTTAACCTCCTGTAATGTCGCCATTCTCCATCACTTTTGCTCCCAATCCCGTCTAGTTTCAGCTAAAGACTTTTCCACTCGCGTCATCCTCCTCTTGAGTTTCATTTCTTGTTGCTGTCTGGCCACTAATTCCCAAACCGCTAATGCTTCAAACTGTGCTGGTCTCGGTAATGGCCTCATGTCATACAATGACATTCGCAATTGATCCAAAATTCTCAAATTTAACGTTCCATGCTCCGGAAATGCTAAAGACCCTTGATTTTTAATTAACTTGCACCATTGCTTCAACCATAGACACAGTGCTACACCTCACTCCGCCATCACAATATAAACCAGAGAATTCTCTGGTGGGGTTGGCTCCTCCACTGATGCCTGAATGTAAGTATCACACCTCATCACACTCTTAAATACCTTGCAAAACTTAATTTTATCTGTTCTGTTTACTTTTGATTCAATAATTCAATGACTTTTACTCCCAAGATTCCCTTCACCTGCTTACTCAACCAATCGCCTCTTACGGACGGCTGCCAATCCGGTCGTGGCTCTTCTTACCAACCAACCTATCCCAGCGCAGCACACTCTGACGTCACACTCACACACAGTGGCTGACAAAGTCTTGAGGCTCGTCCTCCTTAACCCGATTCACACAACTAATGCAAATTATTGCGAGCACTTACCAACAACCCAATAACTAAAAAGAAATTTGCTGGTTTACTACAGGAAGGGACACAATTGCTTCAGAGACCTTATGGACTTTCACCAATGGCTCTTTTGGCTCATATAGCTATTCCTCCTTCTCAGTCTCCCACATTCGCAAGCCAAATTCGACCCGCAAATTTTACTCTCAACTGATCAATGGGTCTGTTCTGGTGTACATAGAACTCGCCAAATCTCAGTCTAATTTTTCTTCCACCCAATTATCACACTCACTGACTTGTTGACCACGCCCGATCAACCTACGAAACCAGACAGATTACAACATATAACCAAGGGCCAGATGTAGGAAACTTTTTGCGACTCGCAAACGGCAAATTTTGCCGTTTGCGAGTCGCAAATCGCAGTTTCCTATTCAGAAATGCATTTTGCGAGTCGGGACCGACTCGCAAAATGCATTTCCGACTCGCAAATAGGAAGGGGTGTTCCCTTCCTATTTGCGAGTCTGAGTGGTATGCAATACCATTTGCGACCGCGTACGCGGTCGCAAATGGCATCGCAGTTACCATCCACTTCAAGTGGATAGTAACACACTCGCAAATTGGAAGGGGTCCCCATGGTACCCCTTCCACTTTGTGACTGGACCCACAAATATTTTTTCAGGGCAGGGAGTGGTCCAAGGGACCATTCCCTGCCCTGAAAAAATACCGAAACTAAAGGTTTCGTTTTTTTTTTAAGTGCAGCTCGTTTTCCTGTAAGGAAAACGAGCTACACTTAAAAAAAAAAAAAACTGCTTTATTGATCAAGCAGTCACGAATATGGAGGTCTGCTGACGACAGCAGGCCTCCATGTTAGCGAGTGCCTATACTCGCTATGGGGCCGCAATTTGCGACCCACCTCATGAATATTCATGAGGTGGGTCATTGCCACCCCATAGCGAGTCGCAGTCGGTGTCTGAGACACCGTACTGCATACCAATTTGCGACTTGCAAATTGCGAGTCGCAGGGACTCGCAATTTGCAAGTCGCAAATTGCCGTTTTGCTACATCTGGCCCCTTGTGTCTCCTACACTTGTCAATATACTCCGGAGTATATTAGACCACGCAGGATCCATACATCACCTACAGCCACGTGGATACTTTTTGAGCACAAAGCGCCACACACATGTGAAGTTCGACGACTTCCCTGCTCTCATACTACCGAGTACGCACACTCCTATTAACTTCAACTGGAGCACAGAGACTCCCTACTAATCCTCACATACCTCACAATTCACCTGCGATTAGCTTAAGCCTGTGCAAGCGCAACATACTATCTCAAAATACGCCGAGAAGATACCCAACTTTACTAGCAGGATCGGGGAAAGTCATTTCTGGGCTTAAGGGGACATCACCTTAGCTACCATTGCCATTTCAAAAAAACAAAATTAAAATCTCATAAAATACAAACAACTAATCCTAACTTAAACTAGTACCATAACCAATAATCACCACATACCCAGTTCTCCAAGGAAACTAACCATCAAGCTGCTACCAAAAACTGCTAGCGCACCCGGTCCTTAGTAAGTAAACTTACAAGGGGACACGTATAGGTTGATGAACCTTTTGAATCGCATGGAGTATCCTAATCATGCAGTGATTACTGAACCAATAATCAACACTAATAGATCAATATCAAACACTTAAGGAACCAAAAAGGAAAACCATTTTAATCAGAAATAGACATCACTCATGGAAAGGTTAATAATTTTTATTCCCTATTGATTACAATTCTAATTCAACGTTAATTTTGCCTTTATTAATCAATCTTTGTTAATTCATCAATGAAAACATTGAATTCTCCAAAGCCAGACATAAGCAACAATGCAAATCATAAGTCAATGAATATCAGCATTAATGGAATAATTCAGCAATTTAATTTGTCAGTCATAAGTCACCGTCAACGTCTCCCCTGTCAGCCTACCTAACCAAGATTAGCATCAGCATGTGGGTCTTCATGTGAAAAACAATTTAGATAAAAACCTTAATTGGGAAAAAGTCTATCTAAAGATAGAAAATCTATTTAGAGACAGCGCAGTTGGCACCTAGAGAGAAAGGCACAGAATTGTCAGTCAAATTTCATAGCTACCTATCCAGGATGGATCAGCAACAAGTCAGTCTTCATTCCAAAGTCATCAGTGGTCAGCTACATATCATGCTCACAGAGTATAAGCCCAATTATCAGCACTTTAGACAGTGTCTCCTGACGTCATCAACTTTCTCCTTGCAGTTCTGATTTTGCTCCCCTTGTCATGACTTTTTATTAGGGTCTCTCAATCCATCCCACTAATTGCTAATTGGTCCATCTGTCGGAAGTTATGACTCTAATGTATAGTTTTTGTTTACCAAATCTCTATTTTTGCAAAGGCATCATGTCCCATTAATTTGAGTGATCCTTCTTGTGATGAGAAAATCATCTGGCTCTTCAGGTAACAAAATTGCTGCATACAAGTCTTTAGTCAGTGCCTCTACTGTTCAAGTCCTGGGAAAGTACATTTAACCTACACTACACATAATTGTATCAAATTGTCTTCATCATCTCCTGTTCGCTGGTACATCGCAGGATGTTCTAGCTGAGATGTCTGAACTCTGAACAGTTTAAGGTCCTTTCTTCCAGTTACAAGTCCTCACAAAGCTTTTCAGAGTCTCCACGTTATGGGCAAGCAAGGCCCAGCGAAACCAGGCCTTTAGTCTGGCTAAGTTACGAATGTGAATTAACACAAAACATAGGTTATACATTCAGTTATGATATAATAATACGTTTTATATAGATTGTTCTATTAATTTAGCATCTGTCAATACATATGGTGATCACTCTCCGAGGGCACATTTTCAATTATACACGTTATTCTCTATTAGTAATTCCTCTATGCATTTTTCTCATTAATAAACACACATTAGTCATTGGAAATTTCTTCAATTAGCATATCTGCTCCATCACCTTCTAGCTGTGACTCTAATCGGAAGGTCGAATGTCGGCATGCTCCTTCTGGATTGTTGTGGTACCACCTTTTGTCTGATGTCTCTTGCAGATTCTTCATACATGCTTTTTGCTCATGCTGCACCCCTTGTATTCCTTAACCTCTCTAAGTGGATCTGGACCTTAAGTGTATTTTTATATTTCACCTGCTGAGCTGAGTATCATTTATCTTGTCACTCAATAGAAAATATGCTTGTTCTGGACATCTGTCAGGCTGTTGCCCTCTGCTGGGATTTGCCATCTTCTCATGGCCATTATTTTTTAGGGCTTTTTTGACGTTCTGCAGGTGCTGTTGTACCTTTGCCACTTTTGTACCTCGAGCAGCATAATTTAGTGCTTCATACGTAGGGTCATATGTATGGCAAGTCACTCAGTGCAGTAAGTCACCTTGCTGCTCTGCGTGACAGGGAAAGGGGCAGAATGAGTCATATTTAAAAGAATACAGTGCATTCCTGCTTTTGTCCCTGTGCTGGTGCTGTTTTGGCAACCTAACGCCAACACAGGTACCCTTTCCCCATTGTGCAAGGGTGCCTGCATTGTAAAGAGGATTTTTTTTGTGCAGGAAGGGGCTCCTTCCTGCAAAAACAATCCCCTGAGGCATTTTCCTCTTTCTATGTGTGCTGCAGATTTCAGCACACATAGAAAGAGAAAAAACAAGGAGAAATAAATGTATGTCTCCTTTTTACACTTCACCTGGGAAGGTGTAGCATTTTAGCACATTCACAGGTCTACCACTTCTGGTAAATCTAGGAATGTGTCAAAATCCATGGGTTTTTCTTGGGAACACCAATGCAACACCCATGGAATGCCACCCTGGGGCACAGTAATGCAACGCAGTGAGTAGCACTGCGTTGTGTTACTCCAGATTTATGAAACGACTCAGGGCCATGCATCACACATGGACCATGTTGCATGGTGCAAGTGCAACGCAACTGGCCTAAAAAATATGGCCTTTGAAGTTGGCCCCTTGGTGATTAAATTTGAGAGCTGTGTTTTAGAGGCAGATCTCCGCAGCAGGCGCTCTGCATGGGGATCTATCTCATGATCTTAATAAGGGCCTGTGTCTTATTTGGAAATGGGACAAACTGAATGGTTTATCGTTCAGAATCAAAGGTGAAGGAAATGCATACAACTACAACCTGCACCATAAGAATAACAATTTGCAATTTATATAGCATGAGCTGGTACGTTCTTGAGGCTTTTAAATTCTTGATGCTTCGTGGCACGTTACATCTCTGGCGTTACTGTCACCCAGATTAGTGGCCCTCCTCTTATTCCCCGCAAGGATGAAAAGCTGAGTCAACACTGTTGCTCTCTAATCTGCAGGTAACACATGTATTCCAGCAACCACAGTGAAACACTAGGCTCGCTGCTTCTGGTGTTACTTGACGCACTGTGCAAATACAGAACAAATACTCCGCAGGCGGTACTCCTTTTATACAAAGAACACACTGGTAAGTGTGGATGTGAACATTTCTCTGTAGACCTTATTATCAGAGGGGCTGACAAAACATTATCGTATGGGGTAAATGGTGATCATTTTCAGCTGGGTTATAAATTAATTGGTGCATTTTTTTAAAAAGCTGATGAAAAAATGAAAGAGGATGTAAAATGTCTGTTTTTAAATCATGTAATGTTTGCCAAAACTGACATGAATAAAACCATGTCGAACTAACAAATGCCATTACAACAAATGACTTTGCAACGGAAGCTTTGTAACAAAAATGCCTTTACAACGAAAGACTTTAACAATGTAATTTTTTTGCAACAAATATGCCTTTACCACGGATGCCTTCAGTACGAAAATGTAAGTATTTAACAAGTGTAAACCCTTGCAATATATTTTATACATATATATAAACATATATATGTGTGTATATATGTTTATACAAATATATAATGCTTACATTTTTGTAGTAAAGGCATCCGTGGTAAAGGCGTATTCATAAAGGCATATGTGTGTGTGTGTGTGTGTATATATATATATGTATATATATAAAACTTTAAAAAACCAAAGGTTCCAGGGATGCTATAGTTAGGTACCCATTTTAAACATACAAAAACACAGAAATTCATCTGTTTTAGTTAGAGTTATCTCAAGTCACTATAACCCATACCCTAAGGTAACTATAACTCGCACCCCACCATGCACAGTTTTTTCGTCAAAGCTTTTGCTGCAGATATTGCATGGATATTATCAAAGATGTCATGTGTGGCGTAATTACTATACGTTAATCCAACCACCGCCTGGACTGGAATCCTTAGCCTTCAAAGCACATCGGAGACCAGAGGTGATTCTTTATTGTGCAGTTTCCAGACTTAGCTATGACATTCAATCCACAGATTATGAGGGAAAAAAGACTTCAATGTTCCATCACTAGGATATTTTAACAGTCAAAACACTAGGAAATAAACAGACTCACTGTCATGAGATACTAGAATTTGAACTTTCAACATACTGACAGTCCAAGAGCTTTACCATTAGGCCACAAGTGACCCTGGTCTGCTGTCCATCAAAACATAACTATAACATTTTTGCCAAACATCTTCATAGTTTGACACTCTGAAGTCATTGCATGGGGTGACCATTGCAATAACAATCTCTCTCTCTCTCTCTCTCTCTCTCTCTTTCTCTCTCTTCCATCCCATTATGTTATGGAAGAGTGAGAAAGAGAGTGTCAGGACCTCAGGGAGAGTCTCTAGGTCCCCACGGTCTTAGCCAGCTCCCCACGTCCTGCAGGAGCTGGCATTACTCCAACAAGCATGAGGCTGCTTTAAATAGCAGCTTCCAGCTTGTGGGAGCAATGTTTTCATCTGTTTCAAATATGCATACAGGGAAACAGATGAAACGTCTGCTTTCTGCAAGCAGGTGCTGTTTCAGAGATTCCACTTGCAGAAAGCAGAGTTTGTTTGCTTTTGCTTGATGGAAGCTGCCAGCTACTACCAAGGAAAAGCAAACAGCTGTGTCTCAGGGGTGGGCACCCCGGGACATAGCAGGACCCTGCCCCTTGGGGTGGCGGTCCCCAGGGCCATCATTGGCTCCTCAAGGGGGCCATGCGCCCCCCCTCCAAAGTGAAATAGCCCCAGGGAGGTGGTGGTCCCAGGGGCCGGGGGTCCATGACGTACCCCTTTCCTATTTTAAATTCAGCCCCAGGGAGGTGGCGGTCCATTGGGCTGCAGTGGGGCCGCGCACCCCTCTCCTAATTATGATTAAAGCCCCGGGTAGGTGGCAGTCCCTGGGGCTGTGGCGGGGGGCACCCCCCTTAATTATGAATAAAGCCCCTGGGAGGTGGTGGCCTCCGGGGCTGTGGCAGGGCCCCGCGGCCCCGCAAATTCATATCATTAAAGTCTCTGGGATGTTGTGGTCCCGGAGCTGAAGGGGGGGCCACGTGGACCCCCACATTCAATGTAATAATCGCCCTGGTGAGGTGGCGGTCCCCAGGCTTCAACAAGTCCAGGAGGGGGCCTATATGCCTCCTCCTTATTTTTGATATGCCCTTGGGACCTGGACCTTCCAGTGGCTTCATTAAAAACAAACGTGGGAGCCTGGGCTTGTTTTTTCTTTTTATACTTTTTGCTGTGAATTTGCATAGTTTTTTTTTTTTAAGTGCTTTTTTGCCCTGGTGGTGTCCTTCTGGGATGCCAGCACCAAAGGTGGGTCAGGTCGTACCTACCCTGGCCCCTTTTCTTTTTTTCACTTTTTTTCTGGGACTCGGCTGTAGCTGAGTCCCAAGATGGCTGCCAACACTTCCTGCTTTGAAGTGTTGGCAGTCAAACAGAGTTCTGCTGCGCTCTGCATGAGCTCTTATTTATTGCAAAGCCATCGGGTTGGATCCGTGGCCCTAGATATACAAATTTATGTTCCCTTTAATATCTCAAAAACTACTGAACGGACTTACACCAAATAACCAAAATCACAATCTGTGGAACGAAATCTAGCTTTCTTCCAAATTTGGTGTAATTCTGTCTAGCAGTTCGGGCTGTAGTCGTGTTCAAACCTCCAACTCGAATTAACATGGGAAACCCATTTTTTGACCCTCCCTTTTTCTCTGCCCCTGCTCGATGGATCATCCCGAAATTCCTGATGCGGAACAAGAATCCCTGGGACACTATTTTTAGGTTATTTATTTATTTATCTCTATCTATGTTGTTTCGATATTGAGTGCAATGGTCAGACTGCATTTTGGCGAGCACCCAGAAGTAGAGAGGAGGAGTGTTTCCGGCATTCTTTGGAAAGTCTTTCTTTCACCCCTCCATCTCGGCTGTCAGGGATCCGCAGGACAACCTTTGACGGGGATCCATTTTTGAGGTGAGCGGGGATTTGCAGGAATGTGGGGGGAGGCATTCACATTGGTCTCGGAGGGGACATATGGGCCTATATATATACTTTTTTAGCGCCGCATTTGCGTCACTTTTTGACACAAAAGTGGCGCAAACTTACAAAATACAATTGTATTTTGTTAGTTTGTGCCGCTTTTGTGTCAAAAAGTGATGCAAATGCGGCGCTAAGAAAGTATAAATATAGGCCATGGGGAGGCACCAACCAACATGTTACTCTGTAGTTCGCCGGTACAGCGTTCCAAAGAGGACTCCAGACTTCGAAACCATGATGAATGTGCGGCTCCCTCTAGCAGCTTTTCCCGGCACAGATCGTGATTAGGGAAATAATTGCAACAAGAGGAAATGGTGAATGAAGGAACAAGAATCACGATTGTCTCCGTTCTTATATAGAATTGTGAGTGATAATACACGTGGAAACTGTGACAAATAAGTGATGCCCTGTTGGTTTCGATTTTGCAAGGGAAATTAACCTCACCAATATGGATCGTAATACAAGGAGGGAGGAAGCACGTAAGACCCTGTTTGAGGAAAACATGGAAAGGGCAGTAAACTTAAATAAGGAAACACACAAGGAAGAAGCCAGGAAGGGTATCACGCTTTTGTTTTGATAACTTAGTACATTTTTGAAACACAAGAATGGAGAGTGCCGCCGTCTTTTGTGCGTCTCTGTGAGGTGATAGATGTACGTTATGATGAAGAACCTCACAAAGCCTGCTTTGACTTTGTTTCGATTTACATACATATATATGTATATATACCGGATTCCCGAATCCACTTGTGGATCTGCGAATAAAGAGAAAAACTGAAAAAAAAACACCCACTGCATGCAAACTGATGCTGCACATGGCCAAAGGCCGTGCGATGCTTGGATTTGGGTGCATGCAGGAGTGTTGGCTGCCAGACCTTTCCATTTACGCCTGTGCATGCTAAAAAAACACATAGAAATTCACTGAAAGAAACAAATGTTATAGGGACATTATAGTTAGGTTCTGAATTTACTCGAACAAAACCTTAGAAATTCTGCAGTTATAGTTATGGTTAACTCAAGTAACTATAACTTGCACCCTAAGGTAACTATAACTTGCGCCTTCAGCATACACAGCTAATTACTCCACATATTACATAATTGATGACATTTTTATGACATCACTGATATTATTACTTCAACATTTGCAATAAAATTATTGATGAGAAAACTGTGCATTGCAGAGGCGCAAGTTATAGTTACCTTAGGGTGCAAGTTATAGTTACTTCAGTCAACCATAACTATAACTGCTGAATTTCTAAGGTTTTGTGCGATTAAATTCAGAACTATAATGTCCCTGTACTCTTTGATTTTTCAGTGTATATATATATATATATATATATATATATATATATACACACACATATATATATATACATATATATATATATAAACACACATGCATACATATATAATGGATTGATCTTGACCTGTGAAATACTTACATATTTGTGGTAAAGGAATCTGTGTACATATAACTATATATATATATATATATATATATATATATATATATTCATTTATTTATTACCCTATTAACCCACAGCCCCTGAACCCTAAAAAAATCCCTTCCCACCACAAAATTCCCCTGCACCCAGGCACCCATACCCATCCTAAACCCTAAATATTGCCTTACACCCAAACACCCATACCCACTCTAAACCCTAAAAATTCTCTTACCACCCAAAAAACCATATCCATCCTAAACCCTAAAAATTCTCTTACCACCCAAAAAAACCAAATCCATCCTAAACCCTAAAAATTCCCTTACCATCCAAAAACCCATATCCAAACTAAATCCTAAAAAAATCCCCTGCCACGCAAAAACTTATCGCCACGGTAAACCCTAAAAATTCCTTTGCCACCTAAAAATCCACACGCACCCTAAACTCTAAAAATTACACATATAAATATATATATATATATATTCACAGAAAAAACATGTTACAGGAACTATATTATTATAGTTAGGAAATAGAATTAAAAACAATATAGAAATTCACTTAAATAATAAAATAAATGTTACAGGACCATTATAGTTAGGATCTGAGGTAATATAACTCTCGCCCCGCCATGCACAGTTTTTTCTTCAATAATTTTACTGCTAATGTTTCATTTTTATAATGATGTTATAAAAGTTGTCATGAGTGCTGTAATATCTGGGGTAATTAGCAGTGCATTGTGATGTGACGAGTTATAGTTACTTTAAGGCATGAATTTCTATGTTTTTTTAACATAAAGTAATTTTAATTATTATACGTTAGTGCTTTGCAGCCAACCCTCTAGAATTCCCCAACCAAGAGCCATGCATGGCCTTTGGCTGTGCGCAACGGGGATTGGCCACAAGGCCTGGCCTGCAGACATGCCCTGCGGCCGACCCCATAAAACCACCCAACCCCACATGCATAAATCTCTGAGTGGGTCTTAGAGTGGATGTATGACTGTTGGAGTGGGTTTGTGAGTAGGTGCCTGGGTGTCTGAGTGGGTCTGCCAGTAGGTGCATGAGTGGATCTGTGAACTGGTGCCTGAGGGTCTGAGTGGCTCTGTGAGTGGGTGTGTGAGTGTCTGAGTGGGTCTGTCAGTTGGTGCGTGAGTGTCTGACTGGGTCTGTGAGTGGGAGCATGAGGGTCTGAGTGGGTCTGTGAGTGGGTGAGTGAGTTTCTGAGTTGGTCTGCGAGTCAGTGCATGAGTGTCTGAGTGGGTCTGTGAGTGGGTGCATGAGTCTCTGAGTTGGTCTGTGAGTCAGTGCATGTGTGTTTGAGAGGGTCTGTGAGTGGGTGTATGAGTGTCTGAGTGGGTCTGTGTGTAAGTGTATCAGTGCCTGAGAGGGCCTGTGAGTGGGTGCATGAGCCTGAGTGGCACTGTTAGTGGGTGCATGAATGTCTGAGAGGGTCTGTGATTGGGTGCGTGAATGTCTGAGTAGGACTGTGAGTTGTGTATGAGTCTGAGTGCATCTGTAAGTGAGTGCATGAGTTTCTGAGTGTGTCTGTGAGTGACTGCATGAGTCTCTGAGTGGGTTTGTGAGTGGGTGCGTGACCCTGATTGGGTTTGTGAGTGGGTGCATGAATGTCTGAGAGGGTCTGTGATTGGGTGCGTGAATGTCTGAGTGGGTATATGAGTGGATGCATGAGTGTCTGAGTGAGTGTCTGAGTGCATCTATGAGTGAGTGTCTGAGTATCTGTGTCAGTAGCTGTGTGAGTGATTCAGCCACAAACGAACCTCACTGGCCCTTTTATCCAACATGGGTCAACAGTTTTACACAAAATATCTACCCAAGCGGAGTTCTTTCTGCCTCCTAGGGTAAATATCCAGTACGAATTCTACACTACAGCTGCGGAGTGAACCACAAGGAAATGCCTCCAGCGACCTTGTGTACGTTTGGCAATGTGATTGTGACATCTGCGTCTTTCTACAAAATTCTGTGATAATATGAATCCTCCTATAGAGAGTCCAACAAGACTACAAAGACATACATCACCACTAAACCAGGGTCCTTCCTCTTATCGATATGACGTAAGTGCTTCTTTGTTTTGTGGAGATGTCCTCATATCTCCATATCAAACAATAATATGCCACCAAAATCAGTGTCAAATGCACTGGGGGGCCTTTTGGTATGCTGTCCATCATCCTAGCAAAATACGCGAAGAACTGTCCATATTAAATCTAACTGGGGATGGGGGGGCTGTGCACCTCGCAGCCCTGGCTGATTTTGGCCTGGGGATCCCATTTCCCAGGACCCACCACAATTCAGTGGGGGGGGACTGTGCGGCCCACTCCCCTGGTGGACGTTGGCCCCAGGACCCCATCTCCCAGGGCCCACTCATGTTTCCTGAGTGCCCCTCACTAGGACCACTGGGTTAGCCTCAGGGCTCTCATGCTGTTGCACACAAGGAGCTGCTAAACATGTTGCTCCCTTTAATAAGGAGCAATCGTTTCATCTCTCTCCCTGCTGCATCTCTGCGGGCAGGGAAAGTGATGAAAACTCCACTTCCAGCTGGAGAGAGCACTTTGACATCTTTCACCCGCTGTAACCGGAGTGTTTGCTTTGACTTGGTGGGAGCTGTCAAAGCTCCTGCCACATCAGAGGAAACAGTTATGTCCCCCGGGTGGGCCCCCAGGGACATAGCAGGAGCTGGCTCTAGGGGGTGGCAGTCCCAGGGTACATTATTGACTCATTTAGGGTGCCCCCCCAACGTTTGACTTAACCCTAAGGAGGTGGTGGTCCCCGGGGCCTGGGGTCCACGACAGATCCCCTTAATTATGTTATTTCAGCCCTGGGGAGGTGGTGGACCCCTTAATTTGAATAAATTGCCCTAGGGAGGTAGCAGTCCCCGGGGCAGTGGGGGCCACATGGGCCTCAGCAATAATGTAATAGTTTGCCCCGGGGAGGTGGCAGTCCCCTGGGCTGTGGGGGTGGCCATACGGGCCTCCCTCATTACAAATTACTATTTTGCCCCGGGGAGGTGGCAGTCCCGTGGGCTGTGGGGGTGACCATATGGGCCTCTCCATTATAAATGACTGTTTTGCCCTGGGGAGGTGGTGGTCCCTAGGGTATGGGGGGAACCATGAGTGCTGTAATATCTGCTGTAATTAGCAGTGCATGGCGAGGGCGTGAATTGTAGTTACCTTACGGCATGCAGTATAGTACTTGAAATACCTCTAAAAGGTGAATTTCTATGGTTTTGTACGTTTTAAATGTGGGCCTAATTTAAATGTCCCTGTAACTTTTGGTTTATTAAATTATTTTTTATTTTTGTAAACTATTTCCCAACTATAACGTCCCTGTAACCTTTGTTTTTTCAGTGAATTTCTATGGTTTCTACTTCTATGTTTCTTTTAACGTAAAATGTTTTGTATTACTATACGTTAATTTAACCACCTGTGTGCACGGCCAAAGGCTATGTGCGGTGGGGGTCAACTGCAGGGCCTGGCCTGTGGCCATGAACTGCGGCCAACCCCCTATAACCGCCCAACCCCGCACCAACCACACCCTCGTGCTTTGCGGAGAATGCCCACAGGGCCTGATATGCAGCAAAGTCCTACAGCCAACCCTCTATAACCTCTCATCTCTGTGCCACTTAGAATGAGAAATGTTCTGACAAATTGAAAGCAAAATTATTTGAGAAGTACAAATAGTGAGACCACCTTTCTGTCTGTACCTTAAGCATTTGAAGTTATAAGGAATTTAAAGGTGAGAAATGACAGCTGACAAACCTAGACTGGATCCCTAAACCTAATGTGTGACGGTCTGAAAACTTATCCACTAGGGTGCTCGTGACTCCTTTCTATGCAGTCTCCAGACATCAATATGACATTCAAACCAAAGATGGTGCTAGGAAAAAGAGGTAAATGTTCCATCACTAGGAATGTTTAACATTCAAAGCATGAGTAAACAAACAGACATACTACCATGAAAAACTAGGATTTGAACCTTCAACCTACCGAGGGACAGTTAAAGAGCTGTACTAGTAGGCCAGAGGCGACTCTGTTGTGCTGTACCTCAAAAGGTAACTATAACATTCATTGCAAACATCTTGCTCGTGAAATGCTTTGAATTAATTGTATGAAGAAACCATTAAAGATTAAATGATCCATCACTAGGAATGCTTAACATTCAAAACACAAGTAAATAAACAGACACACTGTCATGAGATGCCAGTATTTGAACCTTCAACCTATGAAGTGACAGTCCAAGAGGTTTACTGGTAAGCCAGAGGTGATTCTGTTCCACTGTGCATCAAATCTTCACTATTACATTTGTAGCAAACATCTTGCTAGTGTGACGCTTTGTGTTGAGAGACCTTTGCCATAACAATCTCTCTGTGTAGTAGGCTGGCCTGGTTTGTAGTGGGTACCTTGGTACTTACACCTTATACCAGGTCCAATTATCCCTTATTAACAGCCTAATAAGCCTCTAACAGCCTACTAGCAGTTAAGGCTGATAGAGGTAGCTATAGAAGAACAGCTTAGGCTGAACTAGGAGACATGCAAAGCTCATGCATTACAACTTATAGTTACACAAGTAAAGACAATACTCAGTGTTACCAAAAATAAAGGTATTTATTTGGGTGACACAGTACCAAAAATATCTTAGAGACAATACTAATTCTGGAGGTAAGTATTATACACAATATATACACTAGACACCAAAATTAGACAGGTAAATAGTCATAGAACAATGCAAACAGTAGAAACTCCTATAGAATGCAAAGGGAGAAAGTAGATCTAGAGGCAACACAAACCATACACTAAAAAAGTGGAATGTGAATCACAAATTCCCCCCTAGACAAGTGTAGTTTGTGCAGAATCACTGGGAGAGCAAGAATACAGTAAAGGTAAGTAAATGATCACACCACAGAGTCTAGAAAAGCAAGAGTAATGTACTGCAAGTTTCCTTAGGACACACTACACCTCGTTTTGGCGATTTTGCACCAGCCAACCAAGTCTGCAAAGAACAACTGCTGGATTATTGGACCTGAAGACCTGCAAAGGAAGGGGACCAAGTCAAGAAGTTGAATGAAGTTTCAGGAAGGACAGGAGCCCCTGCCAACCCAGAAGAGGGTGCAAAAGAAGAGTCCCCAGTTAGTCGAAGTCTGCAGAAATGCACCCTAGGTAGATGGCAGCGGGTTCCTGTATGATGCAAAAGATGTCCCATGGAGTGAAGATCGATGCAGATGAGACTTCGTGTTAGATGCAGCACAACAAAAGAAGGTCCCACGCCGCTGGAGAACAACTGTGCAAGTTGAGAGTCACAGGGTGGAGTGCTGGGGACCTGGGCCAGGCTGTGCACGAAGGAATTTTGCAAAGAGTGCACAGAGGCCTCAGGAGGCGAAGAAGACACAATACACAGGGGTACCGTCATTCTTGGGGAAGGCAAGGTCTTACCTCCTCCAAATTGCGTCAGCAGGACCTCAGGACAGTCTATGTTGATGATGTCCACCCTCTGTGTCCTTAGGAGCAGGCTCATCACCGTGAGAGGAGTCCCAGGGTACCGGTCGTTGCCTTGGAAGGTGCCTGCTTGGAGCAGGGGAGTGATTCCGTCACTCCACAGGAGATTTCTTCAGGAGTCCCCAGAGCGTCCACACCATGGAAACTGTTGCAGTTGCTGACTTGGAGTTGAGGTTGCTGAAGAAAAGTGTCTCTTGTAGACACTTTGTTGCAGTTACAGCATTTCTTGGAGCAGTCTGCGGTTGATCTGAGGTCAGAAGAGTCTGAAGTTGTTGCAGAGGATTCCTGAATGAAACTTGCAAGCAGAATCTGAAGAGAGCCCACAGGAGATACCATAAATAGCCCTGAGAGGGGGATTGGCTACCTTATCAGCTAATGCCCAGACCCCAGGAGGGCAGAACCCTGGGCCAGATGTAGCAAAAAGCAAAATTGCGACTTGCAATTTGCGAGTCCATCCGACTCGCAAATTGCAAGTCGCAATTTGCTATGCAGTACGGTGTCTCAGACACCGACTGCGACTCGCAATGGGGTCGCAATGACCCACCTCATGAATATTCATGAGGTGGGTCGCAAATTGCGGCCCCATTGCTAGTATAGGCACTCGCTAACATGGAGGCCTGCTGACGTCAGCAGACCTCTATGTTCGTGACCTGCTTTTAAATAAAGCAGTTTTTTTTTTTTTAAGTGTAGCCCGTTTTCCTTACTGGAAAACGAGCTGCACTTAAAACAAATCCGAAACCTTTAGTTTCGGTATTTTTTCAGGGCAGGGAGTGGTCCCTTGGACCACTCCCTGCCCTGAAAAAATATTTTTGGGTCCAGTCACAAACTGGAAGGGGTCCCATGGGGACCCCTTCCAATTTGCGAGTGGGTTACCATCCACTTGAAGTGGATGGTAACTGCGATGCCATTTGCGATCGCATACGCGGTCGCAAATGGTATTGCATCCCACAGCGACTCGCAAATAGGAAGGGAACACCCCTTCCTATTTGCGAGTCAGAAATGCATATTGCGAGTCGGTAACGACTCGCAATATGCATTTCTGCATGGCAAACCCACGTTTGCGACTCGCAAACGTCGATTTTCGCCGTTTGCGACTCGCAAACGGTTTGCTACATCTGGCCCCCTGTCTGTGAGGTGGCAGCTGCTGTAGCTACAGTGCAAGCCTCAGAGAGCTGGTTTGGCAGTGCTGGGGTCCACGGTGGAGCCCCCAGGATGCATGGAATTGGCTCCCCAATACCAGATTTGGAATGGGGGACACTTCCATGATCTTAGACATGCTACATGGCCATATTCAAAATTACCATTGTGAAACTACATATAGGTATTGACCTATATGTAGTGCACGCGTGTAATGGTGTCCCCGCACTCACAAAGGCCGGGGAAATGGCCCTGAACTATGTGGTGGCACCTTTGCTAGGGCAAGGTGCCCTCACACTTAGTAACTTTGCACCTAACCTTCAGCAAGTGAAGGTTAGACATATAGGTGACTATAAGTTACTTAAGTGCAGTGAAAATGGCTGTGAAATAGTGTGTGCACTATTTCACGTAGGCTGCAATGGCAGTCCTGTGTAAGGGTTTGTCTGAGCTCCCTATGGGTGGCAAAAGAAATGCTGCAGCCCATATGGATCTCCTGGAACCCCAATGCCCTGGGTACCTAGGTACTATATACTAGGGACTTATAAGGGGGGTCCAGTATGCCGATTGAAATTGGTAAATAAAGTCACTGGCCTACAGTGCCAAATTATAAGCAGAGCTAGCATAAGCACTGAGGTTCGGGTTAGCAGAGCCTCAGTGACACAGTTAGGCACTAGACAGGCATACACATTAGGCCACAAACTCTGAGCACAGGGGTCCTGGCTAGCAGGATCCCAGTGAGACAGGCAAAACACATTGACATATAGGTTTTTGTCTATGAGCACTGGGGTCCTGGCTAGCAGGATCCCAGTGACACAGTAAAAACACACTGACACGCACTCCCAAACAGGCCAAACGTGGGGGTAACCATGCTAGAAAGAGGTTACTTTCCTACACTATCTGTCTCTCTTCTGGAAGAGAGAGAAAGAGAGAAAAAGTGACAGGACTGTGGGGGAGCCTCAAGGCCCCCATAGTCCCAGCCGGCTCCTGCCTTCTGCTGGAACTGGCATTGCTCCTGCAAGCAGCTAGCTGCTTTACAAGCGGCTTCTTCTTGCGGAAGCAATGTTTTCATCTCTTTCCCTCCATACATGTGATGAAGAAGATGAAAGAGATGAAAACTCTACTTTTAGGAAGCAGGAGCTGTTTGACAGCTTCCGCTTGCTGAGAGCGGAATTAGTGTTTGCTTTTTCTTAGTGGGAGCTGTCAGCTCATGCCAACCAAAAGCAAACAGCTACCTCCCAAGGGTGGGCACCTCAGGTGGTAGCAGGAGCTGGCCCTGGGGGTGGCGGTCCCCAGAGCCATCCATGGCTCTAAGATGGGGACAGCGTGGCCCCCCTCCATATTTTGATTTGCCCCCATGGTGGACCCCTGGGCCGAGGGTCCATGACGGACCCCTGCTTTAAAGTATTTGTGGGCCTGGGGTGGTGGCGGTCCCCACGGGGGTCCACAGGACCCCCTATTATTTAATTGTAGTTTTCCCTGGGGAGGTGGTGGGCCCTGGGTTGC
The DNA here is from genome assembly GCF_031143425.1 of Pleurodeles waltl. Classification (NCBI taxonomy): domain Eukaryota; kingdom Metazoa; phylum Chordata; class Amphibia; order Caudata; family Salamandridae; genus Pleurodeles; species Pleurodeles waltl. Next base: position 475,861,253 of record NC_090449.1, on the reverse strand, counting down.
GGGGGCCTGCGCAGCCCCCCTGCTTTGTTCCTTGACTGCCCCAGGGAAGTGGTGGTCCCTGGGGTGCCGGGGCCCATGCGCTACCCCTTGCATTTTTCATAAATTGCTGAATCAAGGTGGCGGTCGCTAGGGCCTGGTTGGCCCCTCACATTTTTCATTGATTGCCCCAGGAAGGTGGCAGTCCCCGGGGCAGGTGGGTGTCTGAGGTTTTTCCCACGTTTGGGTTTTTTCCTCTGGGACTCCTTCTGGAAGTTACGGCCTGCTTGGTGTTATATTATCAGCAGAACCGTGGCTACTGGAAAGGGTCGCCCCTACCTTGGTCAATCTAGAACAAGCAAGAATCCAAATGGTGCCCAGAGACTGGTTGATAATAGCTGTAAGAAGCACTCAAGCCATGACAGATTGCAACACCCAAAATGAATACGTTGCTCTGGAGCCATGGAAGGTCCACCAGAAGATGTTGTGGAAACTGCACAGTCGATGCTTCATACCGTATAGCAACAGTTCTGGTGAGTAAAACTTCAAGGGAGTGAGGGACCATAACAGTTAAAGGTATAGCAACAGGCACAAGAATTACAAGTACGTACCGAAAACACTGCTTTAAGACAGGCCCTGGTGACTCGATCCATTGATGTACCAACTATCTCTGACTCAACACCACATTATTCTGGAGACCCAAACAAGTTAAAAGATTTTCTGGATTCCTTAACAGTATATTTTGCTTTTCGACCCTCTCAGTTTACCCAGGACAAGACCAAGGTTGGTTATTTGATAAGCTCCCTGTATGGTCCAATTCTAACCTTTCACTACCTTTCTATACTATGGCTATTTTTCCATTCACCTGAATGTGGTCTTTCCCAATCCAAGATGGTGTCTTCAATATTTCCTGCAGGTCCCTTCCTGTTTTTCAGTATATAAGCACAGTTGGTTTTCTGTTCCTTGCGTTGAAAACACTTCCTTCGTCGTTGTGCTCCTCGCTCCCGTATCCTGTGATTTTGGACTTCTCCTGTTCTTTTTCCACCTGCTGATTGTTCCAGTTCTTTTTTGTGCCTTTGTTCTTCTTTTTTAGGAGTCCTTGATTCTGAGGTTTTTCCAACATTGGGTTTTTCCTCTGGGCCTCCTTCTGGAAGTTATGTACTGCTTGGTGCTATATTATCAGCAGAACTGTGGCTACTGGAAAGGGTTGCCCCTACCTTGGTCAATCCAGGATAAGCAAGAAACCAAGTGGTGCCCAGAGACTGGCTGATAATAGCGGTAGGAAGCACTAAAGTCATGACACTGGGATGTGGTGTCCCTGGGTCATGGGTGGGCCTGTGTGGTGCCCCACCACATTCTTCATTGATTGTTCCGGGAAGGTGGCTGTCCCTCTGGCTCGGGGGGCCCACACAACAGTGAGTTATAGTTACCTTAAGGCACGAGTTATAGTTACTTGAGGTAACTCTAACTATAACTGATGAATTTCTGTGGGTTTGTACATTTAAAATGTGAGCCTAACTATAACCTCTGTGTAACCTTTGTTTTTTTAAATGAATTTCATTTTTTTTTAAATTCTACTTCCTAACTATAATGTACCTGTAACCTTTGTTTTTTTTGTGAATTTCTATGTTTTTTTTAACGTATAGTATTTTTAATTACTATACGTTAATCCAACCACCACAGTGCACAGCCTTTGTCCCTGAAGCCAACCAACTATAATCACCGAACCATGAACGTCCTTCACCCCTGGGCAGAGGAGGTTGCCTGCCAGACCTGGCCTACAGCCAGACCCTGCGGCCAACATCTCCTAACTACCCAAACCCACGCTGGGCACAACCCTTTCACAGTGCGCAGCGGGAGTTAGCCGTGGCTTCTCTGGACGTGAGAATAGGTGTGAGAGGGTGTATCTGGGGGTGAGAGTTTCTGTCAGATTCTCTGTCTGGGTATGAGAGTGCATACGCCAGTGTTTTAGTGGGTGCATGAGTGTGTGTGCGGGTCTGTGAGTGGGTGCATGAGGGTGTCAGTGGGTCTGTGAGTGGGTGTGTGAGTGTCTGAGTGGGTCTGTGAGTGGGTGCATGAGAGTCTGAGTGGATCTGTGAGTGGGTGTGTAAGTGTCTAAGTGAGTGTGTGAGTGGGAGAAATTGATTGAAAGAGAGACAGAAAGAGAGAAAGAAAGAAAGTGAGAGAGAGTTTTTTTAGTCTTTAATATCTTATAAACTTAGAATGAGATATTTTTGTTGAATTTAACAAAAAAAAAATTTTTTTATTTTTAAAAAAGTATACTTTTTTATAAAAAATAAAATAAAAAAAGGAATTGAGTCCCACTGGACTCAAACCCCCAGAGCTATGTGGGTTTTCCTTTTAGCCCTTTGTGGGCTATGTGGGACCGCAAGAGAGCCGTCAAGGGCTCCCCTGTGGTCCCTACTTTTTTATTTATTAATTAATTTATTTTGTTTACATTTACATTTTTATTACAAAGCCCTTTACGAGCTATGTGGGATTGAAATGGAGCCCTCAAGGGCTCCCACCACAGTCCATACTTTTAAAAAATTGTATTTATATTTTTTTAATACAAAGCCCTTACAGGCTACCTGGCACTGCGACGGAAGCATTAAGGCTTCCCTCGCAGTGCCATTGCTTCAGGAAGCATGAGCTGCTTTGACAGCAGCTCCTTGCTTGCGGAAGCATTTAATCTGTGTTCCCTGCACGCATGCAGGGGACAGAGATGAAACTTTGGATTTTGACAGTGGGATCTGCTTTTAAGGTCCTGTTGTCAAAACCAGAACTGTTTGCTGTGGCTTGGATGCAGCTGCAGTGCTGCAGCCAAGCCACAGCAAACAGCTATGTCCCGGGGGGTGGGCACCCCCAGGACATAGTAGGAGCTGGACCTGGTGGGTGGCGGTTCCCAGGGCCATCACAGGCTCCACGAGTCTGGCGGCATGGCCCCCCTCTAACAAGAACCGAGCCCCGGGGTGATGATCCCCATGGCACAGGGGTCCCATAGTGACCCCCTTTGTTTTTGTAAACATTTGCCCCAGGGGGGTGGTGGTTCCCGGGACAGTGGGGACAAGGCTTGTAATTACAAGATCTCCCCAGGGAGGTGGTGGTCCCTGGGGCAGCAGGAGGAGGCCAGGAGCCCCCTCCCTGGCATACCACAAGAGCCCAGGGGAGGTGGCGGTCCCCAGGGCAGCTAGGAGGGCACAGGCCCCCTGCTTGCTGAACAATAAGCCCCGGGGAGGTGGCAGTCCCAGGGCATCGGGAAGGGGCCCAGTGGCTGCCCTGATTATAAAAAAGCCCCCGAGACCTAGCCCACCCTGAGTCATTAGGCTAACGAAGCACAGGAGACCATTTAAAAAAAATATATTTTACAAATGGAGTTGCAGATCCACTACGTCTTTGCTCGTAAAAAATTTAAAAAATGCTTTTTAACCCTTTGGGAACCCACTACCGGAGCAAAGGGGTCAGGGTCTTCCTACCCTGGCCCCTTTTGTTTTTTTTCACTTTTTTGGGGGACTTGCTGAAGCCGAGTACTAAGATGGCTGACAGCACTTCAACAGCTTCTGTTGTTTAGGTATTATCAGACAATCAAATCTCAGCCCAAAATTGTTAGGGGTCATGAATCCTTTGCATCTCTAGATATACAATTTTTTCCCCCATAATTTCTCGAAAACTAATGAACAGAATTACACCAAAACAACAAAGCACCCTTTCTGGACCAGGCCCTACCTTCGTGCCAAATTTGGTGTAATTTCGTCATGTAGTTTTTGTGCTCTTGCTGTTCAAAAACCCTATAGAAAAATGAATGGGGAAAACGTGTTTTGTGACCCCCCTTTTTTCTTTGTCTGCTGGAGAGATCACCCCCAAAACGTTCCAGGCAGCAGCTGAATGGACTGGAATTTTTTTGGGGAAGTTTCGTGAAGATTTGTCAAGGGGCGCCAAAGATATAGGCAAGTAAAAAAACGCTTTTTGTATAGCAACTAGGTTTTTACTGAATTTACTCATACAAAACCATAGAAATTCAGCAGTTATCGTTATAGTTATTTTAAGTAACTAAAACTCACACCCTAAGGTAGCTGTAACTCACGTCCTCGCCATGCACAGTTGTCTCATCAATAGTTTTATTGCAAATGTTGCAGTGAGAATACGCAGGATGGCATAGAATATGTCATCAATGATATAACATGTAGAGTAATTAGCTGTGCATGTGAAGGCGCAAGTTATATCTACCTTAGGGCGCAAGTTTTTGTTTTTTTTACATTTTTTTTAAATAACACACACTTTATGGGCTACCTGGTACTGCAGGAGAAACCTTACGGCTTCCCCTGCAGTGCCATTGCTTCAGCAAGCACGGAGCTGCTTTGACAGCAGCTCTCTGCTTGCTGAAGCATTTCATCTATGTTCCCTGCACGCGTGCAGGGGAGAGAGATGAAAGCTTTGGATTTTGACAGTGGGACGTGCTTTACAGGTCCCGCTGTCAAAACCCAAAGTGTTTGCTATGGCTTGGCTGCAGCTCCAGAGCATCTCAGATATCAGGTCTTGGTTTCATGCAAAAATCAGTAACCTCCAGACAGTCATGTTTAACTGCTTTCAATTTGTCAACCTCAGTGTTTTCTTTTGGAAGCAAAGTTCCTGGGTTAAGCACTGCACACCTGTTCAATGATACGATAGCCGGCCCTTCAGGAAGTCTCATACCAGGTCAAACTAGCATTTGACAAATGTTGGGTCTTAGTTCTGGTGAGTAAAACTTCAAGGGAGTGAGGGACCATAACAGTTAAAGGTATAGCAACAGGCACAAGAATTACAAGTACGTACCGAAAACACTGCTTTAAGACAGGCCCTGGTGACTCGATCCATTGATGTACCAACTATCTCTGACTCAACACCACATTATTCTGGAGACCCAAACAAGTTAAAAGATTTTCTGGATTCCTTAACAGTATATTTTGCTTTTCAACCCTCTCAGTTTACCCAGGACAAGACCAAGGTTGGTTATTTGATAAGCTCCCTGTATGGTCCAATTCTAACCTGGGCAACCCCCTTGGTAGCGATTCCTTATTATCTAACTATTCAGATTTTCTTCAAGCCTTTAAACAAATGTTCGAACGACCTGGACTGGAAGCTGCTGCTGAAGAGGCGTTATACGAAATACAACAAGGGAATCAGGATGTCCTGACTTATATAACTCATTTCAAACAACTAGCAGCTGAAACCACATCGGTTGAACGTGCTTTTGTGACACTCTTTTGTCAAGGGTTATGTGACAAAATAAAAGTTGAACTGGTGCATTCCATCCACGCTTCGTCATTGAAGGAACTGATAGATCTGGCACTTAATATTGAGTACCGTTTACGAGACCGTAGACTGGAGAAACGAAGGTCCAGGTTTCTGTCCCAGCCTGTGTCTATGCGCCCCTCTGCATCGTCCTGAAGAAGATCAATCAGAAAAAACTGTTTCCACAGATAAAGAATGCAAATAGATGTTGTTTGTGGACTGTTATCTGAAGCAGAGCGAGAAAATAGACGACGCAAAGGCTTGTGTCTTTATTGTGGCAGTGCGGGCATTGAATTTGAATGTGTCCTGTCCGTCCCATCAGACCTACGGCAAACACCAACTCCCAGCCCCTGTGAGAAGGAAGGGGGCCTGAGGTATTGAGATACCTTCTATCTGCTCCTCCAGAGAAAGTACCACAGCTCTCTTTATATTCTCAGTACTTCTATAGTGTCCTAATCAGGAAGAACAAATATTCGCACTATTGGATTGTGGAGCCAGTGGAATGTTCCTAGATGTGTGAGGTTCCCGAACATGTTCAAACAGTTGATGGCTCTCCCTTAACTTCCAGACCAGTGGTGGATACCACTCCAACTCTTTGCCTGCAATTCGGAAATCATAAGGAATATGTTGCTTTTGACTTTATATCTTTCCCTAACCATACAATGATTCTGGGTATTCCTTGGCTAACACGTCATAATCAATTGGGAAACAAGGACCACATCACTTTCATCTCACTTTTGTCAAGAATATAGCTATCTGACAGATTCCTATTGGTCTCAAAGAGGGTTCATTTTTTCTTCCTCTGATGCAAGCAATACTATTAATCCGATTCAAGGAGTACTAAGATGTTACCAGGATTACTGCAACGTGTTCCAGAAACCTCAAAGACCCATTTTGCCTCCTTATCGGGAGTATGACTGCACTATTCCTGAGATACGTGGGGAGGTGGTTCCATTTGGAAGAATGTATTCCTTATCAGAGCAAGAAAGGAAGGTTCTTAAGGAATACATAGATTAAAACATGCAAAGAGGCTTGATTGTTCCCTCTACATCACCTGCTGAGGCTCCTCTTTTCTTTGTACCAAAAAAGACCAAAGATCTCTGTCCCTACCTCCTTGGGAGGTAGGTGTTCACTTTCGAGGGGTAAATAAGATTACCATCAAGGATAGGTATCCCATACCTCTCATTAAGGATGTTTTGGAAGCAGTCCAAGGGGCCACGATTTTTACCAATTTAGATTTACGGGGTGCCTTTCATCTGTTACGAATCAAGAAAGGAGATGAATGGAAGTCTGCTTTTCATACCCCGTTAGGTCATTTTGAATATTGCGCCATGCCTTTTGGTCTGACTAATGCACCATCCATATTCCAAAGATTTATAGATTCAATTTTCTCAGATCGTTTGAATCCAAGTGTTGTAATCTATCTGGATGACATTCTGATATATTCTCATTGTCCCGAACATCATTCTAAACATGTGCGTCAGGTTCTGGAAAGACTCCAACAAAACAATCTATATTGTAAGCCTGAAAAGTGTAAGTTCAACAAGACCAAGAGGTACATTACCTTGGTTTCCGTATCAATCAAGTTGGCATTTCTATGGATCCAGAAAAAGTACAAGCCATACTAGATTGGCCATCTCCCACTCTGTCAAGGAGACACAGTGCTTTCTAAGGTTATCCAATTTCTATAGACAATTTATAAAGGACTTTGCACTACAACAAGGTCAGATAACCCAGACCATCAGAAATGTTTTACTTGGACAGAAGAAGCTGAAAAAGCTTTTCAGAATCTAAAACGCGCCTTTACACAAGCTCCAATACTACGTCATCCTGACACTACGAAGAAATTTATAGTGGTCACTGATGCATCAGATAGAGCCATTGGTGCCATGTTATTGCAAAAACAAGATGAAGACCTAGAACGCCCTGACTTTTATCTGTCCCAAGTGTTATCAGATGCAGAACAAAACTATTCCATGTTGAAAAAAGAATTATTAGCACTGAAAACTGCCTGCAAAGAGTGGAGGAAATTTCTAATGGGTTCATAGGAAATCTTTGAAGTTTGAGGTCAGGACAGATTATCGCAATCTACAATGTCTCCACAGTTTTCAATGCAGGAATAGTCAGCAAGCCAGATGGGCTTTCTTGTTTATCCAACATGACTTTGTGGTAACCTGTATAACTGGATCCCAAAATATTGTGGCTGATGCTTTATCCTCCCGATATCCGGAAAGCACAATTACCACCTTTCCATACATAATAGAACCATGTCGAGTGGTGGGGGTCGTTCAATCCTTTCTTGACTGAGTGAAGACCGAGTATCAGAAGGTACCTATGGAAGAATGGAACACCTTAAGTTCCCATTTGCAGAAATACCAGGAGTATTACTATCATAAGAACACCTTATTTTTGCAAACGGAAGCCCTGCAAATGTGTCATGACTCTCCTATTGCTGGACATTGTGGAATACAGAACACACAGGAACTGCTCCATCTCTCCTTTTAGTGTGCCACATTAAAATCTGATGTGGAAACATATGTAAGATCTTGCCCGATATGTGCTTAGAGTAAGACACCTCGAACTAAGCCAGCAGGTTTATTGATGCCCTGCCTGTGCCTTCCGCTCCATGGCAAACGGTGACCACAGATTTTATATGTTTATTACCATCATTTACAGGATATCAGGTTATAATGGTTACAGTAGACTCTTTCACTAAGATGGCTAATTTTTCATCCCTAAAGAAGTTACCCACCGAAAGGAAATGAGTCAAGTCTTTCTACAAGATATTTTCTGATTACATGGCCTCCTGCAAGTAATCATTTCTGATCGAGGAACTCAGTATGTGTCTTGTTTTAAAGAACTTTTTGTAGGTTTTTACTTATAGAGGTAGCTCTGTCATCCGGTTTCCATCCCCAGACCAATGATCAAACAGAACATTTAAATCAAGGACTACAACAATTTCTACGTTGTTTCTGTAATGCAACTCAAAGTAATTGGTCATCATATCTACCATTAGCACGAGTTTTCCTATAACAATGCAGTCCATACTGCAATAAAGTCCACTCCCTTTAGTTGTACTTATGATTTTCATCCTACTGCTTTTCCTACCATCACTCTTAAAGACACCCCTGTTCCAGCAGTTACCTCATTTGTCCGAAATGTCTGTCAGGCTCAAGACCTGCTGCATACCAATCTCTTGGTAACAAAACGTTACATGAAGAAGGCAGCTGATACTCGGCGTAGTCTTGCACCATCCTACCAGCCTAGAAACAAGGTCTGCCCCTCTTCTAGGTTTTTGCCTTTTCGCCTCTCCCAAAATAAGTTCAAACCCTGTTTCTATGGTTCTTTTAGGGTTCTGCATGTCATCAATCCAGTCTCTGTCCGACTTCGCTTACCAGTGTCTTGGAAAGTTCATCCTGTTTTTCATGTTTCCCAGCTCAAGCCTTTCATTCCTGATCCTTGCAAAAGGAATGCCCATTGCCCTCTTCCTCTTCTAGTTGATGGTCACCCCGAGTATGAAGTACAAGAGCTGTGTGATTCTTGCATTTTTCAGAATCATCTGCAGTTCTTGATTCGCTGGAAAGGATATCCTATCAGTGATTGTTCATGGGAAGATGCCTCTTCAGTCCATGCTCCTCGTTTGGTCTGCTCATTTTTTCAACATTTTCCAGACAAAACAGGGGCTTCGGGAAGAGGACCTACTGTGACGCTGCAAAGACCGGCGGCGACTCGCTTACAGGCCGCGGTCAGATCGGCGGTCCGCGTCTCGTACAGCCGTTTCTGCTGCGGTCCACTTTTTGGCTAAACTTTCATTTGGGGCACTGTTTTACGCTGCCCCCGCTCTTTGCCCTCTTACTGTTCTTGCTGTTTTCCTCTTTTTCTTCTTTTTTCTTCCTTTTTTCTTTTCCTTGCCTTAGCCATGTTTCTTCTTCCCAGGAGTCTGTGTTCCTTTTCCTGCATGCTTTGCTCACTACCTTTCTATACTATGGCTATTTTTCCATTCACCTGAATGTGGTCTTTCCCAATCCAAGATGGTGTCTTCAATATTTCCTGCAGGTCCCTTCCTGTTTTTCAGTATATAAGCACAGTTGGTTTTCTGTTCCTTGCGTTGAAAACACTTCCTTCATCGTTGTGCTCCTCACTCCCGTATCCTGTGATTTTGGACTTCTCCCGTTCTTTTTCCACCTGCTGCTTGTTCCAGTTCTTTTTTGTGCCTTTGTTCTTCTTTTTTAGGAGTCCTTGATTCTGAGGTTTTTCCAACATTGGGTTTTTCCTCTGGGCCTCCTTCTAGAAGTTATGTCCTGCTTGGTGTTATATTATCAGCAGAACTGTGGCTACTGGAAAGGGTTGCCCCTACCTTGGTCAATCCAGGATAAGCAAGAAACCAAGTGGTGCCCAGAGACTGGCTCATAATAGCGGTAGGAAGCGCTCAAGTCATGACACTGGGAGGTGGTGTCCCTGGGTCATGGGTGGGCCTGTGTGGTGCCCCCCCCACATTCTTCATTGATTGTTCCGGGAAGGTGGCTGTCCCTCTGGCTCGGGGGGCCCACACAACAGTGAGTTATAGTTACCTTAAGGCACGAGTTATAGTTACTTGAGGTAACTCTAACTATAACTGGTGAATTTCTGTGGGTTTGTACATTTAAAATGTGAGCCTAACTATAACCTCTGTGTAACCTTTGTTTTTTTAAATGAATTTCTTTTTTTTATTTATTCTACTTCCTAACTATAATGTCCCTGTAACCTTTGTTTTTTTAGTGAATTTCTATGGTTTTTTTAACGTATAGTATTTTTAATTACTATACGTTAATCCTACCACCACGGTGCACAGCCTTTGTCCCTGAAGCCAACCAACTATAAGCACTGAACCATGAACGTCCTTCACCCCTGGGCAGAGGAGGTTGCCTGCAAGACCTGGCCTACAGCCAGACCCTGCGGCTAACATCTCCTAACTACCCAAACCCACGCTGTGCACAACCCTTTCACAGTGCGCAGCGGGAGTTAGCCGTGGCTTCTCTGGGCATGAGAATAGGTGTGAGAGGGTGTATCTTGGGGTGAGAGTTTCTGTCAGATTCTCTGTCTGGGTATGAGAGTGCATACGACAGTGTTTTAGTGGGTGCATGAGTGTGTGTGCGGGTCTGTGAGTGGGTGCATGAGGGTGTCAGTGGGTCTGTGAGTGGGTGTGTGAGTGTCTGAGTGGGTCTGTGAGTGGGTGCATGAGAGTCTGAGTGGATCTGTGAGTGGGTGTGTAAGTGTCTAAGTGAGTGTGTGAGTGGGAGAAATTGATTGAAAGAGAGACAGAAAGAGAGAAAGAAAGAAAGTGAGAGAGGAAGAGAGAGTTCTTTTAGGCTTTCATATCTTATAAACTTAGAATGAGATATTTTTGTTGAATTTAAAAAAAATATATATATATTTTTTAAAAAGTATACTTTTTTATAAAAAATAAAATAAAAAAAGGAATTGAGTCCCACTGGACTCAAACCCCCAGAGCTATGTGGGTTTTCCTTTTAGCCCTTTGTGGGCTATGTGGGACCGCAAGAGAGCCGTCAAGGGCTCCCCTGTGGTCCCTACTTTTTTATTTATTAATTTATTTATTTTGTTTACATTTACATTTTTATTAAAAAGCCCTTTACGAGCTATGTGGGATTGAAATGGAGCCCTCAAGGGCTCCCACCACGGTCCATACTTTTTAAAAATTTGATTTATATTTTTTTTAATACAAAGCCCTTACAGGCTACCTGGCACTGCGACGGAAGCATTAAGGCTTCCCTCGCAGTGCCATTGCTTCAGGAAGCATGAGCTGCTTTGACAGCAGCTCCTTGCTTGCGGAAGCATTTAATCTGTGTTCCCTGCACGCATGCAGGGGACAGAGATGAAACTTTGGATTTTGACAGTGGGATCTGGTTTTAAGGTCCTGTTGTCAAAACCAGAACTGTTTGCTGTGGCTTGGATGCAGCTGCAGTGCTGCAGCCAAGCCACAGCAAATAGCTATGTCCCGGGGGGTGGGCACCCCCAGGACATAGTAGGAGCTGGACCTGGTGGGTGGCGGTTCCCAGGGCCATCACAGGTTCCACGAGTCTGGCGGCATTGCCCCCCTCTAACAAGAACCGAGCCCCGGGGTGATGATCCCCATGGCACAGGGGTCCCATAGTGACCCCCTTTGTTTTTGTAAACATTTGCCCCAGGGGGGTGGTGGTTCCCGGGACAGTGGGGGCCACAAGGCTCCCTGCATTAATTACAAGATCTCCCCAGGGAGGTGGTGGTCCCTGGGCAGCAGGAGGAGGCCAGGAGCCCCCCCCCGCCCTACCACAAGAGCCCAGGGGAGGTGGCGGTCCCCAGGGCAGCTAGGAGGGCACGGGCCCCCTGCTTGCTGAACAATAAGCCCCGGGGAGGTGGCAGTCCCAGGGCATCGGGAAGGGGCCCAGTGGCTGCCCTGATTTTAAAAAAGCCCCTGAGACCTAGCCCACCCTGAGTCATTAGGCTAACGAAGCACAGGAGACCATTTAAAAAAAATATATTATACAAATGGAGTTGCAGATCCACCACCTCTTTGCTCGTAAAAAATAAAAAAAATGCTTTTTAGCCCTTTGGGAACCCACTACCGGAGCAAAGGGGTCAGGGTCTTCCTACCCTGGCCCCTTTTGTTTTTTTTCACTTTTTTTGGGGACTTGCTGAAGCCGAGTACTAAGATGGCTGACAGCACTTCAACAGCTTCTGTTGTTTAAGTGTTATCAGACAATCAAATCTCAGCACAAAATTGTTAGGGGTCATGAATCCTTCGTATCCCTAGATATACAATTATTTCCCCCATAATTTCTCAAAAACTAATGAACAGAATTACACCAAAACAACAAAGCACTCTTTCTGGACCAGGCCCTACCTTCGTGCCAAATTTGGTGTAATTTCGTCATGTAGTTTTTGTGCTCTTGCTGATCAAAAACCCTATAGAAAAATGAATGGGGAAAACGTGTTTTGGGACCCCCCTTTTTCTTTGTCTGCTGGAGAGATCACCCCCAAAACGTTCCAGGCAGCAGCTGAATGGACTGGAATTTTTGGGGGGAAAGTTTCGTGAAGATTTGTCAAGGGGCGCCAAAGATATAGGCAAGTAAAAAAACGCTTTTTGTATAGCAACTAGGTTTTTACTGAATTTACTCATACAAAACCATAGAAATTCAGCAGTTATAGTTAGAGTTATTTTAAGTAACTAAAACTCACACCCTAAGGTAGCTGTAACTCACGTCCTCGCCATGCACAGTTGTCTCATCAATAGTTTTATTGCAAATGTTGCAGTGAGAATACGCAGGATGGCATAGAATATGTCATCAATGATATAACATGTAGAGTAATTAGCTGTGCATGTGAAGGCGCAAGTTATATCTACCTTAGGGCGCAAGTTTTAGTTTTTAAAAAAAAAAATTTAAATAACACACACTTTATGGGCTACCTGGTACTGCAGGAGAAACCTTACGGCTTCCCCTGCAGTGCCATTGCTTCAGCAAGCACGGAGCTGCTTTTACAGCAGCTCTCTGCTTGCTGAAGCATTTCATCTATGTTCCCTGAACGCGTGCAGGGGAGAGAGATGAAACATTTGGATTTTGACAGTGGGACGTGCTTTACAGGTCCCGCTGTCAAAACCCAAAGTGTTTGCTATGGCTTGGCTGCAGCTCCACAGCATCTCAGATATCAGGTCTCAGTTTCGTGCAAAAATCAGTAACCTCCAGACAGTCATGTTTAACTGCTTTCAATTTGTCAACCTCAGTGTTTTCTTTTGGAAGCAAAGTTACTGGGTTAAGCACTGTACACCTGTTCAATGATACGATAGCCGGCCGTTCAGGAAGTCTCATACCAGGTCAACCTAGCATTTGACAAATGTTGGGTCTTAGTTCTGGTGAGTAAAACTTCAAGGGAGTGAGGGACCATAACAGTTATAGGATGTCCCATCACAATGCTGTCACTCTGAGTGAGGCTCAGTCCAACCGCATTAACTGTGCTTAGACAGCCAGGTAAAGCTGCTGCAACTGGGTCCAACGTAGCTGAAACATATGCTGCTGGGAGGTTTACACCACCATGGACTTGGGTCAAAACAGAGAAAGAACGTGCATCACGCTCATGACAAAACAACATGAAGGGTTTTGTGTAGTCAGGCATTCCCAAAGCCGGGGCTTTGCACAGACTCTCTCAAATCAGTAAAGGCTTTCATACAGGCTTGGTCTAACACTAAGGAATCAGTACTTGTTTATGAGTCAGCTTCTGCAATGGCTGAAAAATTGGGAATCCACGTACGACAATAGCTCACCATTCCCAAAAACAACCTGACATCTCTCTGTGTAGCTGGGGGTTCATCTACAATTTGTCTTTGACCCTTTCTCTTGAAATTTTCCTAATTCCTTTTTCAATTAGGTGTCCCAAATATTTCACTTCTTTCTGACAGTACTGTAATTTTGCTGCGAACACTTTATGCCCATTCTTCCCTAAGTGATTCAGTAAGGCAATAGTATAATACCTGCACACCTCTTTTGTCTTTGCCGCAACTAACAGATCATCAATGTATTGCGCCAATGATGGTTGGAAAGGCATTTCCAATGACTCCAGGTCCTTTTGCAGGATCTGGTTGAAAATGGACAGTGACTCTGAAAACTCTTGTGGAATTCTACACCAACAATAGACTTGATCCAAAAATTTAAAACAGAAAAAGAATCGGATATCCTCATGAAGACGTACAGAAAAGAATGCTTGTTCACTATTATGGTGAACCATTCAGCATCGCATGGGATCTGAAACAAAATCACTACTGTATTTGGCACCACGGGACAAAATGTATTCATTGTGTCATTCACCTTCCTCAAATCTTGAACAATTCGAAATTTCCCACATGGCTTTCGCAATCCCATTATCAGTGAATTACAAGGGCTGCTCAGCACTTCTTTCATAACACCTTGGTTAACAAATTCTGCAGTTATAGGTGCAATCCCTTCAATCGTCTCTTGCCTCATGTGGTATTGAGGAATCTTGGGGAAAACTGCATTTGGCTTGACTGGGACCTTAACTGGCTCAACTCCTTTGTTTAGACCAATGTCCTTTCCTGTAAAATCCCATACTTTCATTTTAACAGTTCGCTGTCCATCAGAAGGAAGATCACGCACTATAAAGACTGGAAAGAAACTGATCAAACTCCTCATTCACTTAGTCACAATCTCTTTCTGCGGACAACTCCTCTTCATCATCACTGTTTGTTTGAATGGCAGTTCCATCATTTGAGCAAGTAATTGAACATCTTGTTTTGCATAGCAAGTCTCTTACTAGTCAAGCTACTTGACTTGAATCACAAACTATGAATTTTTTTAATCCTTTAAAGTTTCCAATCTTAACCTGAACTGGTTCTGTAATTGGGTTTGTCAAATATTGATTTGCAACTCCTACAATCTGTACTGTTTTCCCTGATAGGGGGAGGTTTGGAATTTCTTCAGTTCTTGATGTAGAGCTTGTAGCTTCTGTGTCAACGAAGAATAAGACTCTGTGACCCATCACTTTTCCCTTCAGATATGGGCCTTTCTGATCTACTTCTAGTGAAGCTGCTAACACACATTCCTCCTTATCTGAACTCTCACTCGCCCAATTATCATTTGCTTCATCCTCACTGTGTAGTGGTAATTGGTGTACTGTATTGTTACTCTGATTAAACCTTTGACCTGTGAGCTCCTGAGCAAGCATCACCAGCTGCTGCTCCATTGGGGCTTGAGGTATTTGAATTTGCTGTCTAGGTACCATTTGAACCTGAGGTTGCATTTGCTGCGAATGGGGCATCTGCAAACGTGGCATCTGCATCTGTTGCATAGGCTTGAGAACCTTGCACATGATTCATATTACTTTGGAAATGTGGATTGTGACCTCTCATTCTCGGTCCTCTCATATTTGGTAAATAATTGATTTAGTTTGTTTGCTGAACAACACCTTCCTGACCTAACATCGGAGACTCACGTTTCCAATGTCTGAGGCCTCTGCAAGCGTGACATGGCAACAATCTCTTTGTTCCTTGCACATCATTCTGAACAACCATAGAATTCAAATCAGGACTACAGTTCACATTTCCAATTCCACCACATCCTCTATCTTTTGCCTGGTTCTGCAACCACATTTCCCTGCTGCTGCTGTTGCAGACAACTTCCCTGCATTCCTATATGTGCTGCTTTAATCTGCATCACCATTGCCTTCTCCTTCAACTTTCTTTGCTTCAACTCAGTCTCGTCACAACAGTACTTTGCATACTGCAATACTTCATCAATCGGCTTCGCTTGCCAACAATTGAAATGACTCTTAATCATATGGCTAATTTCGGGTCTCAATCCTTCAACAAATCTGTACACAAAATTAATCATGTCTTTCGGCTCAATTGTTTCTGTGCCACTGTAATGTTTGAACGCCTGTAACAATCTCTCATAGCATGCATGTATCGACTCCTTTGCTTCCTGAGCTGCCCTGTCTGTTCTCTGCTAGTCAATGTTCTTGGGCGAAATTCTCGCTTTCAAAAATTTGATCACCTTATAGTAATATTTGATTACGTCAGGAGATGGTGCACCTGTTACTGGATCTCTCTGAGGTTCTCTTGTCGGCGAATCTACACTTCTCTTGCACTCAACCATAGGTCTGCTTGAACCACTATTTCTAATAGGGTTTTCAAATCCCTGCATAGGCATTTTGCGAGTTTCACAAAGCTATCTGTTTGCTAGTACCACTCTACTGGCTTCTCTCTTAACCTGGGATAATCATTTGTAAATTACGAAATGTCACCTCTGCTCCAAGGGACATGGACAAAATTCCCTCCAGGAATTTCTCTCATTGGTAAGATTTTTACCAGATTCTCAACCTGCTGCACATTCGCAGTAAGATTCGCAGAATCCCTTTTCTTCTTGTCTCTTTTCTTCACCCATCTGCCTCCCCATTTATCTAATGCTCCCTATGTTTGAATTTTCTGTGTTAGTTCTCTAATGTGAATTTTAATTCCCGGGACTTTCATGTTCTCAAAGTCCTTTGAGTCAAAATCTAATCTGTAACTCCTCTTCAAGTGATTTGTTTTCTTGATTCTACGTCAGATTTCTCTGCTAAGTCTGCCAATTTCTGATGTATTATTCCTGCTTTGTTAGCAATTAGCTTGCTTAAACAACGTAACTCGTCTTATTGGAAAGAGTCAATTCTGTCCAACCCTACCGTTCCCTCAATTAGGTCATCTGCCTCTAATCTGAGCCTGGTCAAATTCATGGCACTTCCTAAACTGAAATCTCCTTGGGTGCTACTCAACTTCTCTAACCATTTGGTTAACTGCTGAGCTGTAAAGCCTTGTAATAAAACGTTGTTATTGCTTGCAGTGGGCACTTGCTGTAACGTTAGGCTCAGAGTTTCTGGTGTCACCATACTTGGATTAGGACATGTCACGAATCTCCCTTGACAATTCGGAGGAGTTCTAAAATAACCTGTTCCATCAATTGTCGGTCTCTTCAGGGTCATCATTCTTGTGCTTTCTTCAAATCTCTCCCTCTCTATTCTTGGGATCAAAGGTCTCTTCTCACTGCTCATATTGTTTCCCTGGGCAAACAACGGTATGACGGGACCTATGGTAACTGGTTCTGACACTGCATCTAGACTTGATCAGGTATTTGGGTCTCTCTGTGCATTGTTCCTATGACATCTCAGTCTGTGATCCTATTATGTGAGTGTATCTCGGGATCGTTTGCGTCTGTATCGGGGACATTAAATTTGGGATAGACTCTATCTGAATGAAAGTCGGCTTCTTGTAAACTTCTCCTGTCTGCACTTTTAGGTTTGTTGCAGTATCTACAGTAGGTACATCTGGATAAATTCTGGGTATCTCAATCTGCAGCATAGGCCTTTAAATCGCAGATGCAGCTGGAACATTTTGACTAACCTGTAACTGGCTCTGCATAGAGTCAATGGGTACCAGAGCTGTAGTGTGTACACTAGTACTTGAATCTCTCTCATGTGCTGCATATGGTGGGGGACGATTTCTCAGTAACTGTAAAATAAACTCGTCATCATCTGACTCTTCATAGTGTGTGAAAGACTTTCTAGACTCTCTGGATTTCTGCTCTCTGTCGTCTGAAGGATATGAATCCCTCTTCTTAATACTTTTTTTAGCCTTGTTCACTGTCTCTTTGGTAATTGCAGGAAACAACTTAATTCCCTGCAAAGTCTCAATTCTCTAAAATCTTTGCTCACAATCCCATCTAGCCTCTGCTATGGTTTTCTCAGCTTTCCTCATTCTCCTCTCAAATTTCACTTGCTGTTGCTCTCTAGTCACAAGTTCCCAAATCGCTAACGTTTCATATTGTGCAGGTCTTTCAAATCATACAGCACTCTCCTAAAATTTTCAAAAATCCTCAAAGTAAATGTTCCATGGGCAGGGAATGCAAAGCTATCATCTCTCTCTGTGACTTTGCACCATTGTTTCAGCCAGAGACATGGGGCAGCACCCTGTTCTTCAAATTCAATATAGGCGGGTGTACCTTCTGGCGGTGTAATTTCTCCTATTCTAGTTGGAATAAACGCATCTCCCCTTAGGGCACTCTTTAAAGCTTTGAACATTTTCTTTTCTGTAATTTACGCTGCTTTCAATCAAATCAGGAAGTGACTTTCAATCCCGAAATCCTTTTCACCGACCTTCTCAACCAATCACGCTTCACGGTTGTCCACCAATCCATTTGCAACCCTTCTCAATAACCAACCTATCCCAGCGTGGCTCCATTGATGTCACACTCACACGTACAGCGGCTAGCAAAGTCTTTCGGATTGCCCTCCTCAGCTCAAATTCACGCAAAACTAAATGCAACTATTGCGAGCACTAAACAAAATCAAACCCCAATTTGTCTGTTTACTACAGGTACGGTAAAACAATTGCTTCAGAAACCTTACTGATTTTTCACTGTGGCATTTCGCTCTAACAGATACTCCTTTATCTCAGTTTCCCTCACTCGCAAGCAAAATTCAACCATCAAATTTCACTCTCAACTGATCATTGGGTTTGTCCTGGTGCACATAGGACTCGCCAAATCTCAGTCGAAAACCTATCACTCGCTTTAACACGCACTCTTGACTTGTCAACCACGCACGATTGACCTATTATACAGACAAATTACAACATAAACCAAGTGTCTCATAAACTTTTCAATACTCCAGAGTCCTAGACACACAGGGTCCGTATATCAAACTCCACGTGGACAAGTTTTGAGCACAAAGCGCCACACATGTGAAGTTCGAAGACTTCCCTACTCTCACACTTTAGAGTATGCAAACTCCCTAAACAACTTCATCTGAGGTATGCAAACTCCCTAAACACTCTCAGACATCACAATTTACCTATGATTTGCTTAAGCTGTGCAAGCGCAAAACCTATTTTATTCACACTGTCACTAGAACGCCGAGAACATCCTCAAACATTGCATTGGCAAGCTCCAAGGTTCTGGGAAAGTCATGGTAGGTTCTTAGGTGGACATAGGCCCTCATTATGACTTTAGCTGTCTCAAAGCGAGGCTGCCAAAGCCACAGGCACCAGGAGTCCGCCAGTACTGACGGTCTCCTGACCACCATATTATAGACACTGCTGGATTTCCGCCACAACTTTGGTGGAAATCCGTCAGCAGCTATACTGGCGGTCGGAGGCGCCTTGGCGGTGCTACAACCTGCACCGCCCCATCAGTAGGACGCTGCCAGCCGTATTTGACTATACAGACAGCCTGGCGGTGTCCTGCTGAGGGGGCGCTGTTAGGGTAGCAGCAGGGAGAGGGTGGGGTGACTGTAACTCTAAGGGGGTATAGGATTTAGGTGATTGCTGAGGGGGTGGGGGAGCATTCTACCAGTGACAGGGAAGGATTTCCT
Organism: Pleurodeles waltl; assembly: GCF_031143425.1. NCBI lineage: Eukaryota > Metazoa > Chordata > Amphibia > Caudata > Salamandridae > Pleurodeles > Pleurodeles waltl. The sequence goes on along the minus strand of NC_090449.1, from coordinate 475,842,119 downwards.
TGCCACTGGTAGCCATACCTGGATGGTTTTCATGGTGGTGCTACCACCGAAGAAACCATGGCGGTAGGCTGGCTCATTATACCGCCGTTGGTCTTGTGTGGACCATCGGGTCGGAGGTGAACATCTCCGGCCTGGCGGTTCATACCATGACAGTATGAGTGGAGATGTGGCAGGCTGGCAGCAGCAAACCCGCCACACTCATAATGTGGCGATATACACTGCCAGCCTTTTGGCGGTGATACCGCCACATTAACCCTGGCAGTCAAAAGACCGCCAAGGTCAAAATGAGGGACTTATTCTTTTCACTTCGTATCATTGAATCTGAAAATCTCAACCTTTACCAATTTCTCTACCAATCTGTGAGTCATATTGATCTTTTAGAGAGACTACCCATCCAATTCTTCTCAGCACAATCAGGGGAAAAGAAGACTAACCATCCAATTCTTTAACCAACTCTAGTTGAAAAAGGACCTTATGATGGCCTCTTAAGGAGACAGACCATCCTACTCTTTTACCTATCTCTAAACAATATGATGGCCGCTTAAGGAGACTAACCATCCTACTCTGCTACCTATCTCTAAACTTTATGATGACCTCTTAAGGAGAATAACCATCCTACTCTGTTACCATCTCTGTGAGCGCGTCTGTCCATATTTGGTCTTTTATTATTCAATGGATAAGGGGGCGCAATAGAGGTTTGATGGACCTTTTGACTACGCTTGGAGTGATTCCACCATAAGTCTCAAAATCTATGAAAATACATCACCACAATCCATAAACATCATCAAATATTCATTAGCATCAGTAATCTTCACACACCATGACCCATTTGGTCATGAATAACCACACCTTTATGTAAAAGTTAGAATGTTTAATTCCCTATATTAACTATTCTAATGTCACAGTAATTAATCTCAAAATCGAGTGGTAAACATACATAAACAACACCGGTTGACCGAATCTTCTAAAAAATCTCATTTTAACTAACACATTGGCAGTTAAACATTCAAGAATCACAGTACAAATTAAAAACAAGAACAATTGCGCAACAGAAATAGGATACATCTATATTTCAGCAAATGAAAACTTAAACTTTGCTAATAACTTGTTAGCGTTTTCTGGGTCTCCCTAACTAACCTTCAGATTAGAATAGCATGTTTGGGCTTCATGCAAAACAATTTTATTCAAAGTTGATTTGAAAAACACCTAACTATGGCTCTATCAAAATAGCGGTTGGTACTTAGCAACAAAGAACATAACCTACAACAAGAACAATAGCATTTTGTTATACCTCACCTCATATGGATCAGCAAGCTGTGATTATCTTCCTCAGTTGGACATCAGTTCGGTCAACTTCAGCAACGGGCAGTGAAAGGGGATGGTTCAGACGCAGAGGTCTCTTAGTAATCACTGAACCATTTACAAAGCAATATTTAAAGGATCAACATTCAGCCTCAGCAGTTTAAGCAATAAAGTTAAAGATAGAAATAAATCATCAGGAACTGTTCAACTCCTCATAAAGAATAGAATAAGCCTCTCCTCCCTGTGTGCAGTTGAGCTAAGTTAAAATCGTCTAAAGAACTTCTCTCATCGCCATTGGTCGGAAAATCATATGTTTACAATTAGTCTAATAGAAATAAAACCCCAAATCTAAGATTTAACTAATCTGTCTTTCACATGTCGATGATTGGCTCCTCTTCTCCTGTTCCCATTGTCAGACTCGTCAGGTAACCTTTTTGTATCCATCTGTACTCTAGTCAGTGCATCCATTGTTAGCTCCTGGGAACATCGCTGTCTCACGCATCAAACTCTGCAATGTAACAACTACTAATACAAGACCTTCTAGCAAGCAGTTCTCATGAGAAAGTTAAAGACATCTGCTAATGTTTGGTCAACACAGTGGGACCAATACATGAATTGATTTCTCTAGACATACATTCCCACAATTGTATTAAACAGTGCAGCTTAAGGCTTGTAATTAATAAGCAAATACATAACATGTAATCATTAACATAGCACATTACTACAATTTTCCTAATAACGGGCTTCAATTAATATGAATATGCCTTTAATAAAAGCATTAGGGCCCGTATTTATACTTTTTTTAGAGCCGCATTTGCGCCGCTTTTTGACGTAAAACAGCGCAAACCTACAAAATACAATGGTAATTTGCAAGTTTGCGCCGTTTTTGCGTAAAAAAACGACGCAAATGCGGCGCAAAAAAAGTATAAATACGGGCCTAGGTATTTTCATGACGACCACTCAAGTGGGCACATTTTTCAAGTTGCACATTATTTTCTATATTAGTCAAATTCTATGCAAAATCTTAATCCAAAATACATAAAATTAATTAGTAATAAATTCAGCGTTCACACCAGCAACATCAGAAGTTTTTTACTGTCAGCCATTACAGGACTCAGGGACTTAGGGCCAGATGTAGGTAGGTAGGAAATTGCGACTTGCAATTTGCGAGTCTGTGCGACTCGCAAATTGCAAGTCACAATTTGGTATGCGGAAAGGTGTCTCAGACACCTTCTGCAACTCACAATGGGGTTGCAAAGACCCACCTCATTAATATTAATGAGGTGGGTCGCAGTTTGCGACCCCATTGCGAGTATGGGCACTCACGGGGATGGTGGCCTGCTGGAGACAGCAGACCACCATGTCCGTGACTGCTTTTTATTAAAGCAGTTTTTTTTTTCCATCTGCAGCCCGTTTTCCTTAAAGGAAAACGAGCTGCACTTAGAAAAAAAAAACGAAACCTTTTGTTTCGGTATTTTTCAGAGCAGGCAGTGGTCCCTTGGACCACTACCTGCTCTGAATTTTTTTTTTTATTTCCATTCACAAAGGGGAAGGGGTCCCATGGGGACCCCTTCCCATTTGCGAATGGGTTACCATCCACTTCAAGTGGATGGTAACTGTGATTTCATTTGCGACCGCTTTCGCGCTCGCAAATGAAATTGAATTGCATTGCGAGTTGCAAATAGGAAGGGAACACCCCTTCCTATTTGCGAGTCAGAAATGCATTTTGCGAGTCGGATCCGACTCGCAAAATGCATTTCTGCATAGCAAAGAGGCTTTTGCACCTCGCAAACAGCATTTTTCGCTGTTTGTGAGGCGCAAACACTTTGCTACATCTGCCCCTTAGTCCGCTATCCTGAAATGTTATATAAAAGAAAATATAAAGGAGCAGGGCAGGGATACCCTGCTCCCCTCAGCCCCTTGAGAGGGACAGAGGGGAACTCCCTGGGGTCAAAAACAAAATAAAATTGGTCAGGAATTGAAAAAAAAAACGGAGACTGGGGCCACTTTCTTTCATTAAGGGGGTGCATGCAGTCCCTTGCCCTGAGCCATCATTGGCCCCGGGGAGCCCACCCCCTGGCCTGCATTCAATAAGGGGAGGAGGGCCATGTGCCTCCCTCTTCGAGCCATCACAGGTCCCGGGGAGGCCACTCCTGGGGCTAAAATGTCACCAAAAGGCTAGAGGCCTCACCCCCCCCCTCCTCGAGCCTTGAAAAAGGCCTGGGCACCCCATCCCCAAGGTCGCTACCTTTTTAAAAGGGGAAGGGGACACTGTGGTCCCCCTTACTGAGCCTTTATTTGTCCTGGTAACTCCATCCCCAGGGGCCGGCTCACTTACTGTGTCCTTGGGAGCCCACTCCTTGGACACAGTAGTTTCCCTGCCTGCAGTGGTGCAGGCAAGGAACCTGTGTTTGCTCCAGCCTGGTGGGAGCATTTTTGAAGCTCCTGCCAAGTGTGAGCAAATACTGAGTCTGCTAAGTGCTTCAAAAAAAGCTCCCACCAGCAGACTTTTGATTTGTTTCCCTGCTGGGACTGCTGCGGACAGGCAAACAGATCAAGAGAGAGCTCCCGCTTGGAGGGAGCAGAATAAAAGGTTCATCCTCTGTGTGGATGCAATATTGTGTTTGCTTCCTGTTGAGGACAGGCCTGCTATCGGTCTGATGCTCATGTCATAGAAATTGGAACTTAGCAGGAGTTTGGAATGTGGGGAAGATATGTTCAGAGAAAAGCAGTTGGTGCCTGCTCTCGGTGTTGGAGGATGAGAATAAAACTTACCGAAATAGACATTGTCTTAGTCTCTTCAGTGGCAGCCAGCCAGGACCAAGCATACCCTCAATGTTTACTTTAGCTGGTCCTTTTGGGATTTTAGGCAGTTCACCAAAGTATCCCTTGGTTTTACATGTCCAAGTGAACAGAGATAACATTTTTTACTAGTGCCTGTTCCAAAAAAATCATTGATTTTTTTCAGGACACTTTTTATAAAGAGTGCTTTCCAGAAAAATTACTGACCAACAATGGTAGCCACTTAATATCCAACAAGATGAGTACTTTCTTTTAAGCTAATGGTATCAAACATATAAAGACATCATTGTACCATCCCTGCAGGAATGAACTTGTCGAGAGAGTGAATCGTGTGGTGGAGGACCTACTCCATTTAGTCCTAGTTAAAGGTATACCTTGGACAAAAGCTGTCAAGGTTATGTTGTGGACCATGAGGACCACCCCACATGTTAACATGGGTGTATATTCTTTTTCCTTGTTGAGAGGCAGAGTGGTTGGTTTGTGTTTGACTAGGGAATGGATGAACAGGAAGGATTTGGATGGGTTCAAAGCGAATGGTATTCTGGGTGTGCGAAGATGTGTGCAAGAGAAGTCGGCTATCAAAGAGGTTTAAAGTTGGGGGTGTAAAGTTCAAGCTGGTGATCTGGTGAAGATACTAATTCCCAGGCATGTTCATGAGGACCAGTCTAGGTTTTCACCACTTCATTGTGAGAAAGGAAGTAAGGAATCGAGTAGTGATTTTGCAGAATGGAAAAGTGTAGAACAAGAACAAAGTGGTACCCAAATTCAAAGCTGACTATGTGTGAGAAGGAATGTGTATGGGGCAGCCTCAGGGGTTGGTGGAGTCTGTTAATGTTCCAGATTGTCATCCTAATTCAACGCAAAAAAGGTTGGTGCCTCAGAAATTAAATGATTTTGTGATGTACATGATTGTTGTTCTATTATAGACGTAATACGTTTGTGCCTCAGAAATTCAATAATTTTGTATGCAGATATTTCCTGTGCATTTGAAAAGCTACATCTATGTTACTGCAATTTTATGGTTCATTTTATGTGATGTTTACAGTTCTATTTTATGTGTTAACTAATGTGCATTTGTGCACATTTGTGCAAATATAGTATATGAAAGTAATTGTATTCCTTGTTGGAATGTTGGTGCTCATATAATGGAATCGAAGAGTGACAAGGAGTTTAAAATGGGAGGGGGGGAGGATTTGTTCCAAATAAGGCAGTTGCTACCTGATCTTGGTGCTGGAGGATGAAAATGAAACTTACTGAAATAGACATTGACTTTGCCTCTTCACTCCCTTTTGGCAGGAGTTTTAGAAATGCTTCCGCCAGGCAGGATCAAACATAGGTTTCCCTGCCTACGCCAGTGCTCCCTGAGACACAGCAAGTGAGCTGGCCCCAAAGGATGGGGTCCCCAGGGCCAATAAAAGCTCAAGGATGGATGCTGCGTTGCCCCCTCTGTTTTTTTGGTAAGTTTTGTACCCGGAGGTGGTCTCCGCAAGGTCTATAATGGCTTGGAGGTGGGCTGCTCTCTTTTTAGGTTTCACCTGCACGGCTGCAAAGCCTTTTGTAGTTAAAAAAAAATCTTACAAGGGGTTTAGAACCCGCCCCTTACTTGCCTGAACTTATCATTCATGGATTACAACATTGCTCTAATTTACTTGCTTCTCATTAACCAGAATGTCGTAAGCTTTCACTTCCTGCTCTTTCTGCTCTGCTTTTGCTGTCCATGCTGTCGCATGGAGCTTGGACTACGCACAGCTTCTGAAAACTAGCCATTGGCTACTGGCCAGTGCCCTTCCACTAGCTACTTCACAGTGAAGGTACTTTTTTTGCATTTATTTTGCGCTTCTCACCTCGCGAGTCATTTCCCTGACCACAGCAACAAACTCACTTTATGTCCCAACATGCAGTTGTCTACAAACATATTCTCCTATTGTGGCAAAGGGAGAAGTTTTCAGAAGTTCTCCCCATCACAGTTCCCATGAGAGATACTCTTGGACTGCTAGCTACACTTTGTCCATGAACACAGCGGGTTTACATTTCTTTAATGCACGAGTCAAATGTGATTCTTTGTAGTATTCGGTCAGACAACAGAAAAAGCATGTTTCGTGTTTGTGGGGCTTCTGATGTGTGGGGAACAGATATGAACATTTTCAGGGTTACCTCTTTATTGCAACAGATGTGTAGCTGTGCAGCTGCACTGTTCCACCAGGGAGCAGACGCGCACCACAGAAAACTCAGGTCGTCTCTATGTGGTTGGTATGGCAGGTCTCATCTGTTGCTACCCACTGAGGCAGGACTGAAGTGTAAGTGTTTTTCCTGATTGCCATAACCATAAGCCCTGTGAGGAGGAACGGGCGGCTTTCAACCTGCACCAGTCAGTCACTATAAAGGGAGGTCTCTTTTCCCATGGAGCGGGACGCATATAGGTTGTGCCAAAAGCAGGCCCATCTGTAGCCCGAAGAGGCTGGGCTGGGCCCGGTCTCTTGGCTCTGTGTGTTGGACTTTGCTCAGATCAGCTTAAGGTCTTTGGCCTCTTCATCATTTGTTTTCACTCTTCCAGGACTGCAGGAAGAGCCAAATGGGGAAAGAAAAAGGGAACCCATCTGTAGTCTGTGCTAACAAAAAACGCCCTTTGACCAAATCTATCACCAATTACTTATCAACTGTGATGGGTGTTATTGACACTGAAATGGGCAGAGTTGAAGCCAGGCTTATGCCATCTTAAAAGAACCGACTGCCTCAATAGTAAACTTTCATGGAGAGTATGGAGGACGTGCACAGATCACTAGTAATAGAGCTATTTAAAGAGCACATGTAATGAGATCCCCCTTCGCCTCAGTTGCCCCTTTTGCAAAACGAAGTCAACCAGCCCTGCTCAGAGGGAGGTTCAGAGACCCAGGCTGTGCATGCACTCCATGTACCCAACCTGTGTGTTATTGATAATACCAACACTTTTGTCCATTTTAGAGACCTCAACTCCATACAGAAGCTCACCCCTGAAAAGGTCAAGAAAGGAATTAATGAGAACTAAGGACACTAATGTTTCAAGCTCAGTGGGCACTAAAACTTTATCCCCATCTGAGACAAGGGAGAAGGCCGTCTAGCACAGTAGGCAGGAGTTCTACTTCAGGCCTGGCCTCCCTTGAAACCAAACTTAAAGATTACTGCAAAAGATGTTTGGGAAAACTGGGCAAATTGGACACTGTGTTTATTAACATTTGCTCTACTATCTTGGCATTGTACCCCTTAGTATTAAATATTACTACTCAGGACCCACAGGTCCATGGACATCCTGTTGATAAATTTCTATCACAACATTTTTGACACCTTAGTAACCAGGGATGTTGACAATTTGAAAGATTATCTGAAGAGAATAGAGGCTATGCCGAGAAGGAAAGTTGTGTTACTGTGGGGTAGTGGGCATTTTAATATATGTTCCTGCAATCCTGAATCTGCAATGGTGTGTGGTTTGTATGGTGATACTGAAGCCCTACTTACACATTTTAGGCACACCCCTTACATTGACTCCCTAAAGAGAAATATACTGTCTAATAATATAGGGCTTTGTTACGAGTGTGGCAGTCAGAGGAGCGCCACACTCGCGTTGATGGTTGGACTGCTGCACTTCTGGTGGTCCTACTGCCCAATTATAACTCTGGTGTGCAGACCCACCAAGGAAATGCTGTCTCCACTGGGAACATGGTTCCCAACGTGGTGACAGTGTTTTGAATTGTATTCAGCCAGGGCTGTGCTGAACTCAGCGCCGCCTGGCTGATTACAACTCCCCTCGCCACCAACATGTCCATGACGGTTTCACCAGCATGGAAAGGCTGGCAGTGAGGGTATACTGGGGGCCAAAGGGGGCCCATGCCCATGGCTTAAGCAGTGCGGGGGCCCCCTGCCCAGCACCATTGGAATGTTTTAACACTAGGGGCCTGATTACGACCTTGCGGACGGCATTACTCCATCACAAAAGTGACGGATATCCAGTTCGCTGTATTACAAGTTCCATATATCCTATGCAAAAAAAAATGGGGGGTAGGATATCCATCACGTTTGTGATGGAGTATCCCTTCCGCCAAGTTCGTAATCAAGCCCTAGGTCTTATAAGGCTCCTTTTTCCTATTTACAACAGTTGGGAACTGTTTTGCTGTGAACTGTTGAGCTGTGTCATGCTTTGCTAAACATGGAAAACATACTGAACGTGAACAAATGAGATGTACTGCTGTTGTTTTCATTTGTGATTTATGTATGCATTTTATGAGTCTTTTATTTTGGTTAACGGTTTTAGAAGGTTTATTGTTTTTTAACATGTATTGTTTTTTTATGTACTTATTTGCACTTTTATGGCTGAGAATAAATTATTTTGATCTGAACTGGACTAAAGTGTAGCCAACAAACAAAATGCATAGAGTTGCCAAACATTTGGAAGAGGAATCCAAGTGAAATGTATTGTCAACAAGCAAGAATAACCGAAAATCAACTCCAGCATCTGAGGTGCTTCAGGTTGCAAGCCACAGCCAGCCCAAGAGGAGCCTGCAATCAGCATTCTTGCTATGTAAATATTCTGTTAATTTTTTAATTAGATGCATGTTAAAAAGTGATCTTTAAGGAAAACTAGTGCACCCTTCCTCCCACCTTGTCGAACAGCGGGCACTAGGCATACTATATCGCACCAAATGTTGCAAAAAGCAGTGGCAAAGCCAAATGTAGCAACAAGCATTGGCAATGACAGTAGGTCTCCCCTTTTTAGGTCTTGGTCAGACAATGCATGCAAAGCCTCTTCCAGACATTTTGTTGCAATCAGAATTCATGCTATTTTCATATTGTGTTAATTTTCAAATTAGGTGCATGCTAAAAGTTGATGTTTTAGGGAAACTAGTGCACCCTTCCTCCAATCTTATCGAAAAAGCAGTGGCAAAGCCAAATATAGCAACAAGAATTGGCAAATTCAGTAGGTCTCCCATTTTTAGGTCTTGCGTAGACAGCGCATGCCCTGTCTCTTCAAGAAATTTTGTCTACTGTTTGTAAACTTGGAGCCCTCCCATTACTTACCATTGGTGGGCTTCGAAGCCGCTCTCAATTGCTTGCTTCCTGTTGGTCAGCTCTGTAGTCAGCACTTCCCTCTTCATACATGTGACTCTTCCCTACAGCATGGCCCAAGTACTTGTGTTCTTACACTGTTCACACTGTTTTTCTTTTTGTTGAGACATTCTCTTTCCTAACTGGCTCTGTCGTATGCTCTGTTGTCTGTGTTTGCTTGTTCCCCCTTCAATTCTCCCATTGCTGAGCCCCCACCCTTGTCTATCTAACTTTCACCAGAGGCGGTTCCTCCTTAATAGCGGAGGAGCGTCACCGCACCTGCTGCAAGCACAACTGTGAAACATAAATAAAATGCTATATTAAGTGCCATTTTATTTTGCCCTCATGCTTGAGCTGTGTGCAGCATGAACATGAGGGAATGGGGTGCGGCTGAATCCTCCTATTGCAGGAACCCTGCTGCCCCTTACAGTGTGCATGTCGTGTTGGCTAGCTGTCTAGCTATGGCCAGCCCGACATGCACACTGTAGACCCAGCAATCCCATGGCTGTCAAACAGCCGGGGGATTGCTGGCACAGGCCCCCAGCCTCAAAATGAGCGTTGGGTTAGCCTACTCCCACCAGTCCAAGAGCATCTGCAGGATAGGTTGGAGTCCCATTCCACTGAGCAGGAAAAAAGTCCTTCCATTCCTGCTTGTGGACACGGGAGAGAAGTGTGGCACCGGGGGTGGGGGAGCCTGAAATATGGTGAGTTTGGCACCCATCATGCCCTACCATATTTTTAACCTGCAGGGCCACCACTGGCTTTTTTACCACTGTTTGCAACTGCACCTCAGCCATGTCTTTAAAACAGTTTTAATTTGCAGAGCTAACTATAACTTGTGCCACTGCCATTCTGCCTATTCTTAGGACCTCGCATATTACTTCACTCATGACGTGCTACGACATCATTTATGACATCACTGATGACATTTCAAATGACATCACTGAATACATCACTGACAACATCATCCAATTAGTGTGTTAGTTTGTTTTATAGTGTGTACAGTGGCGGGTAGTTACCATATTACTTTTCTACTTAATTTTGTACAGTCTGTGTCCAGCTATGGAGTATAAGGGTTTTCACCACATTATGAAGACGGCAGGTAGTATATTCTTTAGCACCTTCATACCTTGGTGATTTTAAGCGAATGTGTCTTTTTCGACAAGTGTTGCATAGAGTCTATGCTGTTCTTAGTAGATACTTTTTAATACTTTGTGTAGTATTTCTCATGAGAGTTTTATTGTCTGCTAACACAGTAGAGCAGAGTGAACTTTCTCCATAGAGTAAAAGCTGTTTACAGTACCCACTTTTCTAATTATATCAACTTCATTTCTCAATGTAGGTTTGGTGCCTGTAAAGGGTTTGATACAGATAAAAGCTGTCTGTAGTAGGGCAATAATTTTGGAACGGATGTTGAGTATCTTGAGGAACTTTTCTTTGTCTGAACAAGGGATGGTATCTGTGTGGGCATTAATGATGCTTCATATGATTGTGAGTTATTATGTACTTACTTTTAGTCCTCTATTGCCGTACTAGTTTGTAGAGCAATGTGTGCAAAAGAAGCTTGGACAATGTCATCAGTGATGTCATCAATGATGTCATTTGGGATGTCGTCAGTGATGTCATAAATAATGTAGAGAAAATTTCATGAGTAATGTATTATGTGAGGTCCTAAGCAGTGCATGGCGGATGCACAAATTATAGTTAGGTATGCTGTACAGGAGTAGGCTGATGGCATCACGATTTGACACCCATTCTTTCACAAAAGGAGCAGCAACTACCCAGTATAACAGCCAATTCTCTTTTTCCACAAAAGCTTAGCTATATACCAAGTGTATTACTGCTAGCTGAATCATAGTATTTCCTTTTCTTTAAACACAACATGAGCAACACGAATTGAGAAGGATGCTATTGGGGGGGAGGACAGGCGAGAGGGCATGGGGAAGCACACTGACAATGAAGGGTGGACGGAGGGATTAGGAGAAAGCAGATGAACAATGGAGAGTGGGAGCGAGGGGCTGGGGCAAGCAGACGGACAATAGAGGTGGTCGGGAAGGGCTGGGGCAAGCACACAGACAATGGGGTGGGTATGGGGGCAAGCACATGCACAACGGACAATGCGCACAATGGGCTGGCAGCAAGCACACAGACAACAGATATGTCAATAGAAATGTTCTTGTTTTGCAGACAGTTGTAAACAAAACGAATGATTAGAGAATTGAGGGCCTGATGTACAAAGATTCTGAATATGAAATCCAAAGTGCATCAATTAACAATTTACAATTTGCAATTTCTTATTAGGAGTTTACTAAAATTGATTCAGAAGATGCAGTTGCAATTTGTCCACCGACTTCTACTGATTGCATTGGTATTTTATGAACCAAGTTATGTATTAATAGGTTGGTTCACAAAAAAGGATTCATAGGCCCTCATTATGACATTGGCGGTTAATCCCACTTACCGGCACGCTGACTGCCGCCAACCTACCGCTGCCACCGCGGATAACCGTTCACTATATTATGACACACATACACCAATCCGGCAGTACACAGCCACAGACGCAATCCGCCAGCCCAAAGGTCAGTGCTAAAGTGGCGGTATCAAAACCCACACCGTTACGCCAACAGAACAACGCCCACCACATTATGACCCACTAATCACCATAGCGGAAATTCAACGGCGATAAACCATTGGCGTACATACCGCCGCGCTCAAAATGGACACATACAAACAAAACAACACCACATTGGACAATTTAAACAACACACACCTGACACCCATACACATAACACACCCACACGCCCACACCACTATAGAACACACATCCACAACACCCACAACCCCATACCATTACAAACAAATGCCAGCAGAGAGACATCAAGACCACAGACACAACCAGAGCCACACACCATACACACCTATACACCACTCACGCACCCCACATCACACACTCCAACACTTTACCCAACACACCCTCACCTACACACCTCACACAACAACCATGGCACCACAATGACCCCCCGTTTCACATAGGAGAAGCTAAAGGTCATGGTGGAGGAAATTGTCAGGGTAGAGCCACAGCTATTTGGAGCACAGGTGCAGCAGATATCTAAAGCCAGGAAGATGGAGCTACCACAGAGAATCGTGGACAGGGTCAATGCCGTGGGACAGCACCCAAGAACCTGGGATGGCATCAGGAAGAGGTGGAATGACCTATGGGGGAAGGTACACTCCATGGCAGCAAGACACCAGCTCACTGTACAGGGGACTGGCGGTGGACCCCCACCTCCTCCCCCACAACTCACAGCATGGGAGGAACAAGTACTGGCAATTCTGCGTCCTGAGGGCCTGGCCAGAGTAGGAGGAGGACTGGACTGGACTGTGGTAAGTCAACTCTCCACTACTACTACCCCCCTACCTGCATGCTATCACCTACCCCCACCCTCACCCTCACTCCCATCACTCCACCACCCCACACACCCCACTATCAAATCTCACCCATCCCAGTGCCAAGCCCTACATGCTTAAACAATGCATGGTCAACACTCACTGGCCTGCATGGACACTCATCACTAAAGCATGCACACCATAGAGAAATAACAATCCCAACATACAACATCAAACACAAGTGAAAGCTGGCAGGGCAAATACAACCAAAGAGGGCAAGCCACGGATGCACAATATGTCGGACACTGAAACCATAACACATAATTTACATCCCCACAAGTATCCCAGCCAATGTCAGTGGCGAGGAGGTGCCAGCAATATCCAGTCCCCCAACTCAGTGACGACAGCAACTTCGGGCTTCAGGATCTGGAAGACCAACCTGGCCCATCAGGGACCTCTGGACAGGTGGTTACCCAGGCCCATTCACACACCACCACAGAGCCTCCCCCATCAGGAAATACCACCACAGCACCCACCCAGCATACCCACCCCCAGTCCCCAGGGCATGTCAATCAGCAGTGTGTCCACCTCTACAGGGACCCCAGCCCACACCTCGCACACAAGACAATCAGGGACCTGGGGTCAGTGGCAGTGGGCACACCGTTCAGGGGACACAGGCAAAGGACAACAGGGACACTGGGAGGACTGCAGTGCACCAGGGGGAGGGCAGGACCAGGGCACTGACTCTCCAGGAGGCACTTGCAGATATCCTAGGAGCCTACCAACATTCCCAGGACATGATGGGCCAGATCTTGGACAATGTGCAGGAGAACAAGTGGCTGCAGGAGGGACAGTACCAGGGGGTCAGGGAGGACTTGCAGGCCACCAACAACACCGTGATCTCCATAGCAGGGGTGCTGGCAGACATGGCAAACATTATGAGGGAGGCAGCCACACAACAGCGGGCCCCTGCCACTAGCCAGACATCTGAACAGCCTTCCACCTCCGCTGGCCCCCAGCACCCCTCACCCTGCAGAAGGAGAACCACTCCGCAAACATTCCCTGTGATCCAGACAGAAGCCAGAGACACTTGCCAAGACCACCGCCAGGAAATGAGACTCTCCTGATTGTCACCCTTGTGTCCTAATATGTCACCCTGTCCACCTTGAACTGACATTGCTCCCCTTCCTATGGCCCCTTCGACAATGCCAATGTGCTACAAACAGACTAGTACAATACCCTGGACTTTCCGCCATCATCACACCATCCCATTGCATTTGTCCCTCTATATGTTAGCACTTCAACAAACACCCTTGGAAAAAAAAGAAGTCTGGAGAATGTCATATTCTCAATTATGTATTCATTGAAACAGGTACAAACATTACAATTCAACGGTACTGAAAATGTGCATAGATCAATGACCTATAACTGGCTGTGGTGATCACACCAGGAGTACATGTGAGGTCAGACGACATCTGCAAAATGAATAGCCAGAGGGAACAGTAATTGGGCATAGAAGTGGGACATATCAGCATGCCAAATCTAACAAATGTCATTGAAATCTGAAGTAACACTGTTCTACCTGTGTGTCATTGGAAGTATTGTCTGATCACTGCTGTTCTGTTGTCCTCATCCTCATCCTCTGCCTCCTCATCCTCACTGTCCACTGCTGGCACACGGACATCTCCACCCTCCTCCTCCTGCAGGAATGGGACATGGAGTCTGAGGGCCGTGTTATGCAACATGCAGCATTCCATCACTATCTGGCAGACCTTCTCAGGTGATTAGCACAGGGATCCACCTGTTAGATGGCGGCAACGGAACCTGGCCTTCAGGTGGCCAAAGGTTCTTTCTATTATCCTTCTGGTACGCCTATGTGCCTCATTGTAACGTTCTTCTGCCCTTGTCCTGGCATTCCTCACAGGGGTCAGCAGCCATGATAGGTTTGGGTAACCAGAGTCACCTGCAAATATTGAGGGACAACATTTAGCCACATTCCATCCTACATGGCCCACACCATACCCATACATCAACATATACTGGGTGGGAACCAGGGCTCACCTATTAGCCACACCCTGTGCCTCTGTAGTTGGACCATTACATTTGGGATGCTGCTATTCCTTAGGATAAAGGCATCATGCACTGACCCAGGATACTTAGCATTGATGTGGTAGATATACTGGTCCGCCAAGCACACCATCTGTACATTCATAGAGTGGAAACTCTTACGATTTCTGAACACCTGTTCATTCTGACGAGAGGGACAAATGCTATATGTGTGCCATCAATCGCCCCAATGATGTTGGGGATATGTCCCATTGCATAGAACTCTTCAACCTGGGGAAATACAATGTTGCTGCACATGTGTTTAATCAGGGCAGTCAACACTCTTGTCAGCACTATTGAAAACATTGGCTGTGACATTCCTGCTGCCAGGCCCACTGTCGCTTGGAAAGAACCACTTGCCAGGAAATGGAGAACTGATAGCAGAAGAGGGGGGATCCCAGTGGGGTGACGGATAGAAGACAGTAGGTCCGGCTCCAATTGGGCACACAACTCTGTGATTGTGGCTCTGTCCAGTCTATAGGTGAGGATAATATGCCTGTCCTCCAGTGGTGCCAAGTCCACCAAGGGTCTGTACATGGGAGTATGTCTCCATCTCCTATTCATCTGCAGCGGTAGGAATCTATGGTGCAAAAGAGTGAGGGGCCGGTCACAAACAGAACAATGGAGCTACAACAGAACTTTGAATGGTGTTAACTTGTAATGGGTAAGTGTGATTTGTCCAGTATGTCCTAATTTCACCAGTGACGCAGCTAACTTCCAGGGCCTGCCCCCCCCCGAAATGGCGTCCGTCTGTCGTGTGTGGAGGGACAGGTGGAAGTGAGGTAATTCCGCTGATGTTGTGCGGCGTTGCGGGAGGCAGCCGGGAACCGCAGTGCAACTCCCCATTGGTTAACAATGGGCCCTATGGATTACAGAGGCCAATGGTGATGTACGCCGGCGGTGACGGTATGCACCGCCGCGGACATGACCGCCATTTTCTATCTAATCCCCCACTTGCCACCTGAACTTCCACAGGGAGGACCTACAGTGCATGTGCTGCTGTGACCTGTGTCTGGAACCTACCATGGCCCGTGTGACCTGGGAAAGGTCCCCAGTGTTCACTTCAGAGGAGTTGGAGAGACTGGTGGATGGGGTCCTACACCATTACGGGCTGCTGTATGGGCCTCCAGACCAACAGGTGAGTACACTGTAGGCACGATGCATGTGGCATGAATTCATAGAGTGGTGTGTGTGAAGGCCTCGTATAAGGGGGGTGGGTGGATGTCCTCTGGGCGGCGTATAGGTTGTGTGATGGGCCATGTGCGTGTAAATGGCAATGTGGAGGGGTATGGTGGGCCATAATTGTAACAGGCAGGTCTGTTTGTCTAAATCTATTTTCCTGTGTCTATTGCCTCTGCAGGTCAGCGCCCATCAAAAGAAGGTTATATGGCGTGTCATTGCCAAGGAGGTGCGGACCCTGAGGGTCTATGGCAGGCGGAGCACCCACTGTCACAAACGGTGGAAGGACCTAAGAGGCTGGGCACGGAAGACGGCAGAGGCCCAGCTGGGGATGGCCTCCTAATGAGGAAGGGTGCCCGTCGAACCCTGACCCCTCTGATGGCCGGCATACTGGCGGTGGCCTATCGTGAGCTGGATGTGCGCTAGAGGCCATCACAGCAGCCACAAGGGGGTGAGTACAGTGCCAATCATTACAACTAACGAATGGTAGGATGGTATGCGGGTGGGGGATGTGTGTCAGTGGGTGCCCCTAGGCTAAGCCTGATATTGCAGCATAGGTCCCCTGGTGGCTAGGCTTCAGAAGGGCAAATCTTGCTACCTAGCTCGTAGGCATTCACTACTAGTCAGGGCTGCGTGAGTCCCAGGTGTGCAGCATTTGGCGGTGTGTGCAGCATTTGGCTGCAGCCCCTCATTGTGTTGCCCATGCCCGCTCACTCAGGAGGGTGGGCATCTCCTTCGCCCCAGGCACCTCAGGCCCTGTCCCAGTGATCCCTGCTGTCCTGAGTGAGGAGGCTATTGATCTTCTGTGATCCATCTCTGGAGGGCAGTCAACCATTGTGAATGCCATCCAGGGGCTGGCAGCCCAGATGCATTAGACTAATGCATTCCTGGAGGGCATTTACACTGGATTGACCGGCCCAACAGAGATCGATCCAGGCTCTGGCCTCCTCTCTGATGGCTGCCATTGTCCCCTTTCCTACCCTCCCCCCTCCAACTTCCTCTTCCCAGTCCCATTGCCCTGAACAACACCCATCCCAAGCACACAGGCAGACGACCATGCACACAAGACAACACACAAGAGTGGTACAGGCAAACACAAGCACCACACTTCATCCCACAGGCACTCACACAAACACCATTGAGATGCAGACACACCAACATCCATTATTTCTACTGTCTCCTCCTCCTCCTCCACCTCCCACCCACCTCCGTCCACACTCACACCTGCATGCACTACATCATCATCCACTACCAGCATCATCACCACACCAAGCAGAACACACACCTCACTGGCAGACACCTCCACAACAGCCATGCACACATCCCCTGTGTCCTCTCCCACTGTGTCTGTCCCCCCCTCCTAAAGCACACAAACGCAAGCACTCAAACACCCAACAGCCATCCACCTCACAACAGCATACAGGCCATTCACCTGCACCCAAAAGCAGCAAACAGACACCCCCAACAACCACTCTCTCTTCCTCCACTCCCAATCCTTCTCCCTCTTCCTGCCCCAATATCCCTAAAAAAATGTCCCTAGCCACCATTGACCTCTTCCCTACCCCCCCATCCTGCACGTATGGCCAGGTTTGGAAGAACCCAGCCAAGCACTTCAGCCAACCAGGCCAAAGGCCCAGTCGTCGCCACACCCGCTCATGTTGGAAAAGGATTCAGGCCACATGTCCAGAAGGAGCCTGCACCATGCAGCCTCAAGGGAAAGGAGCCTGCCCCAGCTGCCAGAAAGAGTAAGGAGCCTGCCCTAGCTGCAAGGAAGATTAAGGGGCCTGCCCCAGCTGCCAGTAAGAGCAAGGAGCCTGCCCCAGCTGCTAGGAAGACAGAGGAGCCTGCCCCAGCAGGCAAGAAGGGAAAGGAGCGTGTCCCAGTGGCCAGGAAGGCAAAGGAGCCTGCCCCCACAGCCAAGAAGGGAAAGGGGCCTGCACCAGCAGGCAGGAAGACAAAGGAGCCTACTCCAGCAGGCAGGAAGACCAAGAGGCTTGGGGCAGGAACTGTGACGGAGCCCCCAACACCAACCATGGTTGTGCAGCTCTCCAAGGTTGCAGGGGACCCCCCCATCAGCAGCACCACCCCCACCAGTGAGCAGCCGTCCAAGGTTGCAGAGGATGGGCAAGAGCCTCCCCCCACCAGCAGCACCACCACCACCAGTGAGCATCCGTCACTGCTGGAGGACGGTATGTAATCCTGCCTCCATGGGCTGCGGTGCGGCCTGCCCCTGGAAAATCCTGTGGGGATGACACCCACCTGAGAGACTGTGACCTTGCAGTCCCCAGGACCAAGCACAGGACATGTTGCCCCCTCTAGAACTAGTCGGTAGGACACCCACATGCCCAACTCTCCCCAGGATCAAGCACAGGGCACAAGGACCCCTCCAGAACCAGTGGGCAAGTCACCCACCCGAGAGACTGTGGCCTTGCAATCCCCAGGACCAAGCACAGGGCATGTTGACCCCTCCAGAGCAAGTGGGCAAGTCACCCACCTGAGAGACTGTGGCCTTGCACTCCCCAGGACCAAGCACAGGGCATGCTGCCCCCTCCAGAACCAGTGGTCTTCTTCCATCTCCCGTCTGAGGTGTCCCCCCATACCCTGTCCCCCTGAGGTGCCTGCCTATTTACCAACTGATGCCCTGCAATGTTCTCTCCGTGTTGATGCAGGTGACATGTATGGCCTTGGACTTTGGCCTGTGGCCATGTGGCCTATGAACATTGTGGACTGGGCTGTGTCCCTTTTTTGTGTACATATGTATATATCTATTATCTTGCCTAACTTATTTTCCATGCAGTGTTGATCTCATTACATTAACTTTTTCGAAACCGTTTTGTCCTTGCATTATTCATCCGAGTTACGGGGTCAAATTGTTTTTGTAATGCATATGGGTGTGTGTATGGTGTTGGGGGGTGGGAGTGTGTGGTGCGTGTGTGTGTCACTGTTGTTTCCTCCCCCACTCCCTTGTGTGCTAGGCGGCTGTACTCATTGTCATCGTCGTCGCCGGCGTTGGTGTTCCAGCTGGAGCCGAACATAGAAGATCATGGGGCGGACATGCAGTTCCGGCTCCATAGTGGTGTGGTTGTTCCCTGTGTCTCCAATGGTGAGTCCTTTCACTTCTGTGAAGTGTTTACATCAGGTTTTTGATGGCGTTGGGTCTGCCCCGGAAAAGGTGGCGGAGTGATGTGTCTTAATATGGTGGGCGTAACATTGACTTCCGCCTGGCTGTAGGCGGCAACCGCCATGGTGCCTGTTGTTTCCGCCCGGGTGGTTGGTGTGGAACATTGGCTGTCTATCGGAGATCTTTCTGCCATGGTCATTATTTGGCGGTAGTTACCGACAGCCTGTTGGCGGTATCACCGCCACTTTAACACCGACCGCCAGGGTCGTAATGAGGACGATAGTGTGTTGCAATTTGACCTACCTCATACTATGCATAAGGTAGGTTGCAAATTGAGGCTCACTACGATTGGTGGGAATGACAAGCATGGCAGACTGCTGAGGCCAGTAGACTACCATGTCTGATTGTGTTTAAATAAAGCAATCCTTTTTTCATGGAGTCCATTTTCATAAAAGTGTAATGTGACATTTAAAAAAAAGTAAATGTATCATTTTACAAACATGTTTTCGGAGCAGGCAGTAGTCCCATGAACCACTGCCTGCTCTCAAAAAATGTTTTTGTTGACATTCATAAAGGGAAAAGGTCCCTTGGGGACCCCTTCCCATTTGTAAATAGCTACCATTAATTTTGGGTTGGTGGTAAAATATGAATGTTTCATGCTGAGGTGTTGGTTGAAAAACATTAATACACAAGCTAAAGAATTGTTCACACACCCCTTCCAAATATTGATCTTGTATTTATTCTGAAACCCAAATTGTGATTCGTTAATGTCCTACCAAATCGCTATTTGGGTATTGTACATTTAAAATAACAACTTTGAGGTCGCAAAGGATCAAATTTGACCTTCGTACCTGTAAAATCGCTTTCTACATAAGTCCCTGTCCCAGTTCTGTACCCATGTTATTGTTCACTTTAGCCTCAGTCGTACTCAGTATAACTCAGATTGCTTTCATTGTACATCTTCATCCATGTGCTCAGCTCTACGTGGGTGCCTGTGGGGTTGCTGCTGCTGCTTTCATTGATGCTCGTGTCGCTCTTATACAAAGTGAGTCATGTGATAACAATAGTGGCTACCAGGCCGCCCGAACAACCCTCGTCAAATTGATTGTAAATCATTACCATCCATACCATATTATCACTTCAACTACGACAGGTTAGGTTCCAGTCCTGCCTTGGGTAACTTGGAGAAGTCGGCCAGCCCATGCACTTATGTGGTGCTGTAGTCCCTGCCTGGAACTCAGTAACCTGCTGCTCCCTCACTGGAAACATCAAAGCCTTAAATTCCACAGAGGGGCAGTGACACAGTCATTGAACAAACGGATCCTTTGACCTTTCCTTAGTTGGAAGGGCTCCTCACTACACAGATGTGGGCAATTTATTGCCAATGTGTACTCATCATCATCCCACAAAGTATCTTAAGCTATAAACAGTGTACCACATGTGCTATCATACTATGGTTCGGGTACACATCTTTGAGGCATCATATACTTTCTATGGGAGCTGCTGATCTCCCTTTCGCCTCCACTCTTTCGCTTAGTCGCTGATTTCATGATCCTTAACTAGTCATTTTCTCATTTGTATGTTATTTATTATCTTGATTTTTTACTATTTCAAAGTTTATAGAAGTAAACCTTTCAAAATAGATACTTTAGTTGCAAGTACATTCTAATTATTTAGGTATTCCATTCATTTTGTACATTTTCAGTTACTGTGGTTGGTAATGATATTACTAACTAAGTTCTTTTGTCCTAAGGTCAATCCAAGGGGAAGTGGAGGATCGGGCTTGGAACAGCAACCAGGTGGAGGACCAGGGGGCAGGAAGTGACTGAGAGTGAGAGTGGTAAGTCAAGTTCCTTTCTTATTGAACACTGCTGCATCTGCAAATTCCCGCATGTTATTGCTTCTTTGTCCCTTAGCCAAATCCAAAACTCTTTTAAGCTATTTTACTAAGTTTGTGTCTCAGCCTCTCAACCATTTATTGGGTAGAAGAGGGTAAGGAGAAGAAGGCATTCTGCCCAACCATAACCTCCCAGCATGTGGCACACTTCAACCACACTTCCTTTGTAATTTTCTTCTTATGCAATCCTTACACTGTTCTGTCATCTAACTTCCGTTAACTTAACACAAACACAACCAAACCCAAACTCAGCCTGGCCTAAAGTCAACCATACCCAATTATGCTGCATAAATTAAGGCATCAATTTTTTCAGTGTAAGTATAACGTTGAAGGATGGTCATTAATAAAAACAAATGTAATGCTCTTTGGCAAACGTTTCACCTTATCAGTTTATTTTGTTACACTTTTTTTCGTCGATTAAACCTTTTTTTGTAATGCAGATAATGGTGGATTAATTAATGACAAGTATCATAAATGTATAAAGAATATCCCAGGGTTGTTTGCAGAATCACAAAACTCTAGTGGTCCAAGTTAGAAAAACCTCCGCTATAGTGCGAGTATATAAACTTGCTTGCAATGGGTAATAAAATGTATATTTCTTCTCTATTTAGAGCAGCCTTCTACTACTGCTGGACGCCAGGGAGAAGATCATTGGCGCAAGGCCTGGCTGGAGATAGCTACTTAGCTATTCCTTGTGTAATCTGAAGCTAGCGCAGCAGCCTGCCGCCAGCTATAGGATCTGAAGGAGGAGAGAATGCAGAAGTGGAAGCAAGTTAGCACAGCAGCCGCGGGCTGATGAGCCACACCACCCAACTGACCCATAGAAGCCAGCCATAGCCCCCATTCCCCACAGCCAGAGAGTTCTCCCCACCCCAAGCCTCCGCCTCCCCTAATGTGCTGCAGGGGCCAGAGACCCTGGCTAAGGGCTAGCAGGAACTGGAGCACAGTCTAGACCAGAGGAGCATTTTTATTGGAGACTGAGCGGGTTTGATGCGGGTTGAGTGGATGGAATGAGTTGGGAATTGATAGATTTGCGTTTTTTATTGGTACTTGGCGACAAACAGCAGCTGCTGCTGACGTTGGCGTATGTCTTCTAGCATTATTTCCGTGTTAAGTTTATCAGAACAAATCATTTTTATTCACTGTGGCGTAATAGTTAAATCTCATGCATTACTATTCATGAGTTTAATGCAAAATACCCGAAATTACATCAGATTACCAGGAAGTTAAAACATTTTCACCATGGCTTACATGGACCATGTTAATGTTAAATAGCATGGGCCTAGTTCTTTATTAGAATTCTGTTTCTGACCCTTGTATGCTTAGCAAGACTCAGATAAGTCATCCCCTGAGAAGGCTGACATCTCACTTTATAGTTTGTTTCTCACTGCTCTCTAGGTTATCATTTGCATCTAGAAACTTCAGAACATCAGCGTGTATGGCTCATGGATTATTAACTTCTGGCTTGCAGGATTTATAGCAGTCCGTTTGCCCTTGCTGAAATTCTTTGAATGGAGACTGGCTTAGTGGTATTTACAGGGAAATACAGCATAGTTCTCTTTAAAGGATGTGTTCTTTGGGCTGCTGGCAAAGAGTTACTGTCATCTCTGGGTCAAAATGTTATTACACAAGTGGCATCTTGTGTAATTTCCAATTTTTGCATAATTTTCACTCGTGGTACAATAATTCAAGCAGAACATGTCTCGTAGGAATTGTCAAACGTATGTGTTCTGTGTGCAACTTCGAGACATTTTCTACTCAAACAAGTGGCCCGGTGGGCAACTTGAGTGACTTTTGCAAATGAGGAAGTCCCTTCTATAGAATTTTCGTTCATATGTCTGGAAAAATACATTTCGTGTAATGAGCAGCATGTATATTTTGCTTAATTTCCTCTTTTCACACATTTCCAATTACAGACAAAAACGTGGCACACAGCGACGTAGATCTGTGGTCTTTCTTTGACAAATATCCTTAAAATGAGCCAGCGAAACCCTCAGGCAGATCTATCATGGTGAGCTTTCATGGGGTGACAGACCCATGCCAAACAGGATTACTTTAGAAGCCATCACAGAGTCATTGGATGATCATCCAACTATTGTAAAAGTAATTTTCACGTCATCAGACATCATCAAGCTCTTGAAGTCTTGGGAAAAGTATAGAAACTTGAGTCTGATAATTTGAGGATATCTGCAAAATGAGTATCTGATGACTGTGCAAGATGTGACTATTCCTGATGACTTCAGGAGGATTTAAGAATGAGTATCTAATTAATACCTGATGACTTCACAAAGTGTAACTATTCCTAATGACTTCAGGAGGATGTAAGAATGAGTATCTGATTACTTCATAAGATCCAATGGTTCTTGATGATTTGAAAGTAAACATCCAAAACTTCATAAGTATCACTTCTGTTTAACAAGGTGAAGTTGCTTCTAAAGGTTTGAGAATGATTTTCTTATTACCCAAAGAATACACCCACTATTTTGTTTTCATTTTTTATCAGAAAGGACCATCCTGCTGTGTGATTTAAGATTTATTTTCTGATTACGACTCAGTGAACACTAGGTATTAAGTGAGTTTTCTTTAAATGCAAATTATCATACAGTGTGCTTCATAAGATATGTAAGAACAGACCCAGGTAAATATTTATTTAGTTTTTTTTAGTTTACATCATTTTTATTCATAATAATAATCAATTTAACAGGTATATTATGATAAAATGCTCAAACAGGTCCATTTTGATTCCAATTGATTTATTGTAGGTAGGGCCAATGGATTTAACCAGCAATAGAGCATGAAATTGTAGAGCTGTATTGTCTAAATTATGCAGCTTGGAAATACAAATTCTGAACTTAAAAAATGCAAACTATACTGTATGGTCTGTGAAATATAACCTCTTGACAATTTTAACGAGGGGTTGCAGAATCCAGCAACTTGAAACTTTACATGCTTTTTTAACTGTGCAAAGTGCAATACTGGAAAGCGAAAAAAATACATGGCAGCTTCAGCGGAATTCTGCAGCAGCGAGAAATTACTCCTGCAATGGCGACTTTCAGTGATGGACTGTTGCTGTTTGGCTGTGATCACCACCAGAGACCCTACCTGAAACACGTTTCCTAATCAGAGTCTGAGTCTAACACTATGCGCCATCTTCTGCTACTGAACGAAGTCACTTGGTCTTATGCCCCCTCATAGATAATGCTCTCAGAGCTTGAGCATCACGTCAGTCTCCATTCTTTTAGTGTCAGATGTCCTGCCTTGGAAAGTCAAAGGTTGGGACACCCTCAGGCTGAAAAGAGGTCCAGTGTGCAAACTTCAGCTTGGGTGGCTAAAACTTTGCATTGGTGAAGCTTTAAAAACTACACACCAACTCACTCACCAATTACCAAGCACTTTACTACTCAAAAGTCAGACCTACTGACTTTACTGCTGCTTGCAATAGCATTTTTGATCTTTCACAAGCAAACAGTCAGTCTAAATCATGTATATGTACATGTGTATGTGAGGGGGTGCAAAATTTCCATATTTTATTTTGACTTATGACACAAAATTACAGCAAAATTGCACAAAATAGCATTTAATTATGTGAATTGCAACGCATCATTTTACACTATACTGTAGTGTAAAATGTGTCAATTTTTGGTGCAAGGATGCAAATACACGAATGCACCATGAACAACAGCTGCTCGCGTTCTCTTGTTCCCATGCATTTGCAGCACATTTTTTCCACAAATTGCACATTCAGTGGTGCATAACTTTGTGTAGCACACGTAATTATGCTGACGTAATTTACATTTTGTATATATATATATATGTGGTGTTTGTACACACAACTGGCCAAATGGATGAAAGGCAAAAATACAGACATAAGATTTTATTGGAGGGAAACCTGGCTTCTGGTAGTAAAGGTGGACTGTTATTGTGATGATGTAGTGGCACCTTCAGCTCTCTCCTAAATTGAACCATGGTTGGAGTGTTTTTGGTGGCTCTAGGGATGTCATTCTAGATACTAGGGGGCATATTAACGGGAACTGTGGCACAAGGCAGCTAAGCAAGTCACCTTGCTGTGCTGCCCTGCGCCACAGGGAAAAGGCAGGAATGCATCATATTTATCCGATATCATGCATTCCTGTCCTTTCCTCCTGTGCTGGTGCCATTTTGGCTGTCTAGCCCTAATGCAGGCACCATTATACCATGGTGCAAGGGTGCCTGTGTTGTAGGCAGGATTGTTTCCATAGAGGCGTTTTCCTCTTCTACAGCACAAATAGAAAGAGGACGAAACAAGGAGAAATAAACATATTTCTCCTTGTTACACCTCCACTGGGGGGCGTCAGATTTTGGCACATTCCCAGGTTTACAAGTCTGTTTAAATCTGGGAATGCGTCAGAAACCATGAGAGTTGAGTGGGAACACCCACTGTAACGCCTATGGAATGCTTTCCCGGGGGAGAGTAAAGTATGCAGCAATTTGCGCTGCGTTTCATTACTCCATGTTTGTGAAGCCATTCAAAGCCATGCAAAGTGGCTTTGCATGCCTTCACAGTTATGACTTGGAGCTTTGCTTTGTGCATGTAATACATTGCCTGATGCAAGCATGACACAAGGCCCTCATAAGTATGCCCCTTGGTGGATAATTGTAGCAGATCTGTGGCATTGTTTTTTTACACTACTTCATGTCCAGTTTCCTGATGTTTTAACTGCAGGTGTGACGAGAATATTTGGACATGGTGAGCATGTCGGCCAGGTAAGGGCGATAGCTTTGTAGATGAGTCAGTTGACTTTGAAGATGGTACATGCTGGCAAGGGGAACTAATGGAGTATTGTCAGGGAAGTAGTTGACGTGGTCATATTTCTTGAGGCCCACATGAGACATGCTGAATCATATACTATGCCCAGTGGGGGAGGGGTCTGTTGGGGGCAGTGTGGAGTCTTGAAGGCCTTTGAGAAGGGCTTTACAACCAGGGAGTACAAGGACTGGGACAGCATTTCTGAAGCCACTTTCTTGAAAGAATGGCTTCACTTCCTTCAGTACAGACAGAGTTCCTTCAGGGTGAGGTCAGTGCCCAGTGTCAATCTGAATGATTTGGCATGGGTGAATGGTAGGGTTAAAATATGTCGATGTTCATGTCACTAGGCCAGGTTTTTACTACTTGTTGCTTGTTGTTGACGAATAGTGGAGATTCTGTCTTGGTAGGGTTGAGCTTCAGGTAAAAGTTGGACATCCAGATATGGATGAGGTGAAGGCAATGTTTGAGGTGTTATATATTCTTTGGATTTCAGAGGAGTGAGCTGCTACAGCACACTACCTGTAGGTGTTGCCATTAATCACTGGTGTGAGACACACAAGTACGTGGATAATCAAGTTATGCACCTCAGTCTCCAGCAAGTAAACCAGTCACGGAATACTATCAGAAAATAAATAACACAAGAGTTTGAACTCCTTACTCTGTTACTATGCTTTATGATGATAATATAATACAAAAATTGGTACACTGTTCCAAGCACACAGAAGATTCACATAGGCGAACCAAATCATTCAGGAGCAAGAACCCTCATGCATCACAATGGATGCCTGGCATCATCATTGGGAAAGCTCCTCGTCAGGCTGGTTCTGCAATTCCTGGTGGGCTCCCCTGAAGGGGTGCTCTTAACCACTTTGCTCAAATAGTAGCTATGAAAAATCGAATAATTGTCAATGGGATAACCAATTTTAGGTACCCGAGCAAATGTTGGAGAGAATGGAACGTTAAAATTGGTTTACCGTCAACAGAGATAATTCATGGTTTTAATCAGTAATAAATGTGATGGCAACCAAGCTTAAAAACAAAAATAAGGAGTAACGTGATTAATTATGCTCACCTACTCTCACTTAAATAAGAGAGAGGATAACACCACTTGTGGTACCTCACTAACACAAGTCTACATGTTTCGCGTCTAGATGGTCCAGACGGATCCAGCAACGCTTCATCAGGACAAAAACCTTCTCCAAAATTTCTAATCAACAATATGTAGAAAGAACAAAGTCACTTACTTAGTCCTATTTAGTAACTCAAAAAGGTCACCCTAAATGAATGCAAATAGAGAAACCATGATCAGAATAAAGCACAATGTAAATACAATGGTAAAAAAAGGTGCGCCTGTGAGAAAAAAGTGATCAAGGTGACACACTCGTGTGGATATAAATGAAAAAACTAGCTTACCATCCCCAAAGTCAGGATAGAGCTCAAAATGATCACTCGCCAGAACAAGAAACTAAAATTCTGGGAATTAATATTCATCAATCCCAATGGATGGAGAATAAAGACATCATGAGTTTATAAGATTCTTAACTCACAACACAACATGTCTGGTAATTCTAGACATGAAAAAACAGTTAATTAATTCAGACATGATACAGCCGTACACACTAGGAAACCCAGCATTCAGTTCATAAAAGGTGTATAACACCCTCAGAACTTCACTCATATATAAAAAATAATCACATGTAGTTCTATGGATATTGTCATACACAATTATCAACATTCAGTCAAATATCGACAGTAAGGAGAACTTAACCAGTGTTAATTAATGTAAAAGGAAAAGAACTCTCTTATACCGAGTGGAAAGATAAACAATTAGCTTAGAGTCGAACGGTCACGAGCAGAATAAACAGTTGCCCACAACCGAGTCACACGAGTGTTCATCAAGACAGAGAACCTGAGGTTATATGGGAACTTACTTCCGTTTCTTCAAAGTAGGCTAATAAACCTACCCACCGGCGCGCGTCCATAAAAACACGAGCGCGGTGTAGGTCCGGGTTTTTATTTACCCAGTCTGTGTTACCCGGAAGTAACTCCCGGCTAACACTGCCATCGGCAGTGAAGACGGACTCACGTGTAGGTAAAAAAAGAACAATTCAATCGAAAGCAATACAAAGCGCCTCCTTGTTGCAGGTAAAAGCCGGGGGCTATCAATCACAGAATTTAAAGTAAAGAGAACCTAAAGTTCCATAGGAAACATATTGTTTCAAAAAGAGCATCCCGATTCAGATTGAAAGACGGTAGCTCGTCTCTGTACAACACTATATTATCAATGGATTAAATCAAATCCAGAGCGGCATATATCTCCATTATATAGATTTTTACGTCAAGGTCATAGAGAATGAATCCTATCAGGGCCCATAAACAATCCCAAAGTCTATCGGAATTAACACAGGTATGGAGGGCCAATCGAAGGTGACTGAATGGTTGTTGACCAGAAAAAATAATAAATACAAAAATAAAGTTAGTGCAACAGAATGTATCTTGAGGTGAGAGAGTGGTCCAGGGGATATCGTCGTTGAGTTCCCGCAGTGATGTTCCCAATTTAAAAATCCATCTTTGTTCTATTCTAAAAAGTGAATTAGAACCATGTGGGAGAGCTTTTGGGACTTCTAGGACCACCCATTTAAGGTCGTCTGGCGAAAGTGTAGCGTCCAAAAAATGGGAGCTCAATTTTGTGGTCACTCTCCGACATCTAATGTTGCTTCTATGTTCGTTTATACGGATCTTAACTGGTCGTGTGGTCATCCCCACATAACGTAAACCACAAGGACAAGTGATCATGTAGATACAGTTTTTGGAATTGCAGTTCGTGTGTTTCTTTAAAAACCACCTTCCAATTGGGTCTAGGTCTATAAATGTGACTTTACTGGTTAAGGAGCATACGTTACAATTGCCACAAGGAAAATGGCCTACTACGGGCGGGCGATCCCACAATGTTTTTTGTGTTGGGATATCCCGGGCTTGTGGACGTGTGTGGACCACTATATCTTTTATGTTAGAAGTACGCTTGAAGGCAAACATGGGTCTTGGCATAACACCACCGCCACTTTCCAAAATAGGCCAACGTTTATTAATCACCTTTTTAATGATGTTGGACAAAGGGGTAAATGTTGTTACACAGGTTATGCATGTCTGGGGGATTTTTTCATTTTTCGCCAACAGGCAATCCCTGTGATTATTTTTTGCTCTCTTACGGGCCGTATTTATCGTCTTAGTCGGATCTGTATGATGATAATAAACATTTCCGATCCAACTCAATTTAAAGTATGCACTACAAAAGAGAAGCATTTTGTATGAAAAAACTTGCATCTAAAAAACTTACAAATGCAACATCTGGAAAATGTGTATACTCTTAGGGAATGTAAAATTAATTTTACTTTAAATGTGAAAAGTAAACAGGGACTGCACCACTGACATGAATTGACTTAATGAAAGGGTTTAATATTGTTCTATGTACTATGTAGAGAGGTGTTAGACCTCACAGCCTTAGGGTGGTCATCCCCTAACTTTTTGCCTGCCTTCCTCCATTTTTCTGACCCTGTTTTTGCTGGTTTTGGGACTCTGTGCACTTTACCACTGCTGACCAATGCTAAAGTGCATATGCTCTCTCCCCTAAACATGGTAACATTGGTTCCTACCTAATTGGCTTATTTAATTTACCTGTAAGTCCCTAGTACACTGCACTACATGTGCCCAGGGCCTGTAAATTAAATGCTACTAGTGGGTCTGAAGCACTGATTTTGCAACCCACATAAGTAGCCTCTTAACCATGCCTCAGGCTTGCCATCCCAAGGCCTATGTGTGCAGTTTCACTGCCACTTCTACATTTAAAACTACTTGTCAAGCCTTAAACTCCCCTTTTTCTATATATAAGTCACCCCTAAGGTAGGCCTTAGGTAACCCCTAGAGCAGGGAGCTATATAGGTAAATGGCAGGACCTCTGCTTATGTGTTTTACACCACCCTCAGAGGAACACTCGTCTACAGACCCCCCGGACCCTGGCCGCAGTTCAGTGACTCCATCACCGAAGTAATCAGCGCTCACACCTTTGCTTCTACGGACTACATCCTCCTCGGTGACCTGAACTTTCACCTCGAGAACGCCAATGACAGCAACTCCACCGCCCTGCTCGCCAACCTCGCCAACCTCGCTCTCAAATAACTCATCACAACACCCACCCACTCCACCGGCCACACGCTCGACCCTGTCTTCTCCGCCAGCAGCCAAGTCACCTTCAGTCACACACTGAACTACACTGGATGGACCACCGCTGCGTCCACTTCCCCTTCAAGAAGCTACCACCCACAACAGATTCCCCCCGCAGCTGGAACAAGGTCACTGAAGACCAACTGATCTCTACCCAAGCCCCGCCACCCAACACCACTGACCCCAACACAGCCGTCCACAACCTCAGACAATGGATAGACGACTGTGCCAACACCCTTGCCCCGATCAAGAAACCCTCAAACAACCGCACCAGCACCAAGGCTACCTGGTTCACTGCGGACCTTCAGACCTCCAAACGGAAGTGCCAAAAACTCGAGAAGAAGTGGCGCCACGAACAAACAGAGACCAACTACACTGCCCTCAAGAACGCCATCAGCAGGAACCACTAGCTCATCCGGACCACCAAGAGATCCTCCTACAAGGAACACATTGACAACAAGGCACACAACATCAAAGAGCTCTTCAACATCATTAAGGAACTCGCCAACCCCAGGTCCTGCTCCAACGACACCCCACCCTCGCAAGACCTCTGCGACTCCCTCCCCACCTTCTTTCACCGCAAGATCACAGACATCCACAACAGCTTCAACACCTTGACCCCCACGACAGCCACTGTCACCACAAACCTCAACTCACTGGACCCGAACCACACCAACCTCCTGCTCTCCTGAACCCACATAAACAACAACGATACCTTCAAAACCATGAGCACCATTCAATCCGGCTCACCATCCGACCCCTGTCCTCACCACATCTACAACAAAGCAAGCTCCATCATTGCCCCCCAACTCCGAATGATCGTCAACAGCTCCTTCGAGACCGCCACCTTTCCGGAAAGCTGGAAGCACGCCGAAGTCAATGCCCTACTAAAGAAACCCAAAGCAGATCCAAGAGATCTCAAGAACTACTGTCCCATCTCCCTGCTCCCTTTCCCGGCGAAGGTCATCGAGAAGACCGTCAACTGACCCACTTCCTTGAAGACAACAGCACTCTGGACACATCTCAATCCGGTTTCCGCAGTAACCACAGCACCGAGACCGCACTCATCGCCACCACTGACGACATCAGGACCATGCTAGACCGAGGCGAAACTGCGGCCCTCATCCTCCTAGACCTCTTGGCCGCCTTCGACACCGTCTGCCACCACACCCTACAAACACACCTCCACAACACAGGGTACCACCACAAAGCCCTGGACTGGATTAAATCCTTCCTCACTGGCAGAACCCAGAGAGTCTGCCTCCCTCCCTTCTGCTCTGAAGCCACCAAAACCATCTGTGGCGTTCCCCAGGGATCCTCCCTCAGCCTGACCCTCTTCGACATCTACATGGCACCACTCGCCAACATCGTCTGATCACACAACCTCAACATCGTCTCTTACACCAATGACACCTAGCTGATCCTCTCACTCACCAAGGGCCCTGCACCGCCAAAATTAACCTCCAAAACGGAATGAAGGCCATCGCCAGCTGGTTGAAGAGCATTCACCTGAAGCTGAACTCGGACAAGACGGAGATCCTCATCCTCGGCCCCACCCCCTCCGCCTGGGATGACCCCTGGTGGCCGGCCACCCTGGGAACCACACTGATGCCCACCAACCACACAAGCAACCTGGGATTCATCCTGGACTCATTGCTCACCATGACCCATCAAGTCAATGCCTTCTTATCATTCTGCTTCAACACCCTCCGCATGCTCTGCAAGATCTTCAGGTGGATCCCCACCAAAACCAGAAAGACGGTCACCCAGGCCCTCGTCAGCAGCAGACTGGACTACGGCAACACTCTCTATGTGGGAACCACGCCCAAACTCCAGAAAAGGCTGCAATGTATACAGAATGCCTCTGTACGCCTCATCCTCGACATCCCACGCCACAACCACATCTCAGCCCACCTGAGAGACCTACACTGTCTTCCCGTCAACAAGAGGATCACCTTCAAGCTCCTCACCCACGCCCACAAAGCACTCCACAATGCCGGACCAGCTTACCTCAACAAACAACTCACCTTCTACACCCCCAACAGTCAACTCCGCTCTGCCAACCTCTCCCTCCCACCGTTCCTCGCATCCACAGGACTAGAGCCTGTGGTAGATCGTTCTCCCACCTCACCGCCAAGACCTGGAACACCCTCCCCATCCACCGACGACAGACCTGGGACCTCCTGATCGTCAGGAAACACCTCAAGACCTGGCTGTTCGATCAGTAGCATCTCCTCTGCCTCCTGCGCCTTGAGACCCTCACGGGTGAGTAGCGCGCTCTACAAATCAATGAATGATTGATTGATTGATTGATACATATCCAAGTACTGAAAAACTCACAAATAAATTTTCCACAACTGTGAGGCCTGCTTGTATCATAGACTAGCATTAGAACTTCCCTCATATACTTTTAAGTGGTAGATTCTGATCTGGAAAGAGTAGTTCCGTCATGTTTAGTATTGCAAGAATGGTAATTGAAAATCCTGCTTACTGGTGAAGGTGGATTTAATATTACTATGTTAGAAATGCCACTTTTAGAAAGTGGGCATTTCTCTGCACTTACTGTCATCTGTGCCTTACAGCCCTGTCTCCAATCTACATCTGGTCTGTGCTGGTTGACAGCTCCCCTTGTGCATTGAACCCAGACAGCCATAAACACAGGGCACTCAGTCAGATCTGCATTAATATGCATACTAAATAATTTCCCTGGGCAGGAAGGGTGGAGGGGCTCTCTCTTACATTTCAAATGCCAGTGGCCTGCCCTCACACAAAGGACTGATAACCCCCCCAAAGAGATCCTGGCAGACAGAACTGGGCCAAAACGGGAACTTGTGCACTTCAAAACCACTCTTTGAAGTTTCCCCCACTTCAAAGGCATTTTGGGGTATATAAACTGGGTCTTTGGCCCCACCAAAATCAGACACTTCTAGACCTACACCTAAACTCTGTCAGAGAGACTGCCTGTCTGCCCAAAGGACTCATCTTAGACTGCTTTGCTGAATGACAGCTTTCCTGCTTGTTGCCCCACTGCCTGGTGCTCCTGACTCTGCTGGAAGAACTCTGCCTTCCTCCTACAGTGCTCTCCAAGGGTATGGATTGAGCTTGCCTCCTCTTTCTGAAGTCTCAGGTCCAACAAAGACTTCACCTCTTCAGAAAATCCTTGTGCATCGGAAAATCGATGAAACGCTTGCAGAAATCGGTGCAACGCCTGCATCACTGCTGGAAAATCACCGCACAACCGACAGGAATGATGCAGGGCTGGCTTCCTGACCAGAAATTCAATGCAGCGACTACCTAACAGCAGACAATTCACTGCATTCGCCTACTGGATCGATGCAGCTCCTGCTCCTTCTACCAGCGGGACAAGGATTTTCAACGCATTGTCCTTGGGTGTCAAAATATCCCTATATCGCAGTGAGGAACCAAGATTGTGCTCCTGAAAAAATGACGCATCACCTTGCAGCGTGGAAAGAAATGATACATCGTCTGTGCAGCGCCGAAAATTCAGTCGCAACACCCTATTTTTCCACGCATCTCCTCCTCTGCAGTACCTGTATATCGTATTTTTGCTGCAACCCAGGTACTGTGTGTTACAAGGATACAACAACGGTTTCTTAAGAACTGAGTTTCTTTGAAACGTTTAAAAAGTGATATTTCAACTTATGCTTATTGGGTTTTTGCTGTTTTTACTTTCTTTTATTCAGATAAATATTATTGATTTTTCTAAACCTGTGTGGTGTATTTTTGTGATGTTTTCACTGTGTTACTGTATGAGTTATTGCACACATTCTTTACACATTGCCTTCTAAGCTAAGCCTGCCTGATCTGTGCCAAGCTACCAGAGGGTGAGCACAAGATAATTTGGGTTGTGTTGTGACTTACCCTGACAAGGACTGTGGTCCCTACTTGGACAGGGTGCATACCTCTGCCAACTAGAGACCCAATTTCTAACAAGAGGCAAATAATTGGATGAGCATTTGGCCTAAACACCTTTATGACAAACCAACGTGCACTGTCAGAAAGTCATACTGCCTTCAGCTTTCAATGGTGTCCCGTCATGCACACCCACACACAACCAGAATTTACCCAGACACCTACAGATTACTCAATTTATAGTATGAAATATATGAGTCAAATGCTGCATGGGAAGAAATAGAGAAATATGTCTGGTAACAGCTAATACTCTTAAGGAATGTAGACTTGCAATAGTTATTTGGAGGGAAGTTTGTGAATTTATGGGGTGAAGGAACACTTCAAAACTGTTAATTCTCATTTAAACTGGTTTTTGTTCATTTTGTATCTGCTTATGAACAGTGATACATTTTATTACATTTCTATTTAATTCTCATAGTTTCCAGTGAGTGTGGCTTTTGAAACTGTGTCTCCAAGTCGTTTAATGGTGTGTACACTTATACTCTAATAAATATTGCACAGATCTCTAATGCAAAGTGTATTAGGACATGTTGACGTGTAACTTAAAAAATTATTGAAAATATTTTAGCTTTCTGAAGTTCCAATTGTTATTGTAGAACCATATTTTCTTTGTTCTAATC
Organism: Pleurodeles waltl; assembly: GCF_031143425.1. Classification (NCBI taxonomy): domain Eukaryota; kingdom Metazoa; phylum Chordata; class Amphibia; order Caudata; family Salamandridae; genus Pleurodeles; species Pleurodeles waltl. The sequence continues at coordinate 475,807,689 of NC_090449.1, read as the reverse complement.
TGCCATTTATTAAGTACATTTTTAGGGTTGAGCCTGCGAGAGCAGGCGCTCTCGAGAGGGTCACCATGCAGCTCTGACAATCATTCTACCGCCCAGCGCAGCTGAAAATATGCGCCACTTAAAATATATTGATTGTTGAAGAATTCTCCTGTCTTATGCTTCTCAACAGTCTTCTCACAGTAGAAACTCAAAGTAGAGCAGCTGACTGTAGAGAATGAGGGAAGCAGCATAAATAGAGAGGTCACTATGACGGAACGTTTTTCAAAGTCCCAAGAGCGGCTCAATGTCCTGTGATTCTGGGCAAATCACTTACGATCAGTGTCTAAAAATAGAAAAAAAAGAATTTCTCCTTGTGTACTATAATCTAGTGTTCATGTAAAGCACTATAATCCCCTCTGGCCAGGTTTGCACTATATAAAATGATAACAATATATTAATGAGATAATAACCAGGGGTGCCCCGTAGATAGTGAAGGGACAACATTAGTCACACCACAGACAGGAGCCAGGGTGAGTAGTCTGTTGTATTCTACCATGAAAGAAGGTTGTGACATCATGAGGAGGAACCCAGAATAGGGGTACTTAAAGCGAGGGATTGGCCTCTTTTCTCTTCAACATGCACCAGCATAACTGGATCAAACAGGCCCCAGTGTTTGCCTCCACGCTTCACAACACATTTTCTAAGGTTAGTGTGGTAAATGGAGAGGGTGGTAGGGGGCACTGCCACTATATCTCTTGTTGGAAATGGCCCTTTTTGCAGGGTTATCCTCAAACATTTTGCCTTCTTCCATCTATTTTTTCTGATCTTTTTTGCTGGTTTATTGTCTCTGCGCACTTTTCCACTGATGATCAGTGCTAAAGTGCAAGTGCTCCATATGTAAATTGGACCGGTGATTGGTTTATCCTTGATCTGCATATTTGATTTACTAGTAAGTCCCTAGTTAAGTGCACTAGAGGTGCCCAGGGCCTGTAAATCAAATGCTACTAGTGGTTCTCCAGCAATGGTTGTGCCATCCACATGAGTAGCCCTGGGAACATGTCAGACCTACCACTGCAGTGTCTGTGTGCGCAGTTTTAAACTGCAAATTCGACCTGGTAAGTGTACCCACTTGCCAGGTCCAAACCTTCCCTTTTACTACATGTAAATCACGCCTAAGATAGGCCCTAGGTAGCAGGGTGCAGTGTATTTAGAAGGTAGGACATGTACTGGTGTGTTTTACATGTCTTAACATTAAAATACTAGCAAATTTGGTTTTCACTGTTGCAAGGCCTGTTTCTCTCATAGGTTAACATGAGGGCTGTCTTTAAAAAACATTTTAAGTGCAGTTTCCCTTTGAGGGCAGATAGAGCTGTGGAATTTGGGGTCTCTGAACTCACAATTTAAAAATACATCTTTTAGCAAAGTTTGTTTTTTAATTGTCTGTTTGAAAATGTCACTTTTAGAAAGTTGGCATTTTCTTGCTTATCCATTCTGTGCCTCTGTCTGGTTGTGTATTCCACGTCTGGGTCAGACTGACAGTTGGGCTGTTGTGAATTCCCTCTAGACAGTGACACAAAGGGGGCTGGGGTGTTACCTGCATATCCTGATGGGCCATCTGGGTTAGAGTGGGGGGAGGAGTGGTCACTTACACCTGAAAGGGCTGTGCCTGCCCTCACACAATGCAGTCTGTGACCCCCTGGATTGTGTCTGGGGCCAGGCCTGGACAAGGTAGGATCTTGTGAAGAACAGAAACTTTCCTTTGAAGTATGCCTACTTCAAAGGCAGAAAGGTGTATAAGTAGTGGACCCAAACCCCCAGACTTTTAAAATCTTTCTAGAATCAAGAGGAACCTTTGCCAAATGGAAGAGCTGAAGAGCTGGAGGAGGAGTACTGTCCCTTTGCTGTGTTGCTTTACTGGATTGGCCTGCAGTTGCTGCTTCTGCCTTAAAAGAGAGCAAAGGGTGAACTTTGCTGTGTGTCCTGCTTGAGAAAGTTCTGTAAGGGCTTGGAGTTGGTCTTGCCATGTATTTTGTGCTGTACAAGGAGAAAAACCACTGTGATGCTGTCAACGACGCCACTGGCCTGCACCGTGACCTGCTGACACCGCACAGGGCCGTACTGCTCCGCTTCACACCGCAACCCTGGTCTCACCGACGCCGTCATCAGATGACTTCAACCAGCCGCTGCTCGCACCGCAACCTATGGGCCATGCGCTCTGGCATCGTCTTGCTCACAGTACAGGCTGGGCATCCCCGACAATGCTGCTCCTCCTGACACCAACGCCACTGCCTGCACCGTGGCCTGTGGACACCGCTTGTGAGGAACACGAAGCATCATTCTATCCTGCACTGCAGCCCCGGTCCACCAATGCCAGTACTGACTTCAATGTTGTCAACAGATGTCCTTGTCTGCACTGCGACCCGTGGATGCCGCATGGAGCCCATCCCACGCGGCACCGCTGACTTGGGCCTATCAACGACAGCGCTTCAGCAATGACACTGCTGCTGCCTGCATCATGACCTGATGATGCTGCACGCTGATGGACACCGTCATCCAGCCACTGTCTGCACCGTGATCTAACGCCATCCTCACCAGCGCTCCTGACTTCATCAGCCCGGAGTTCGATCTGCAATGCGTGTGCCTTCAAGCACCCGATGACCTCCGCACTGACTCCAGAACCGACACTGTGACGCCAGAGACGCCGCCCTCCGGAGCTCACCGTGAGGATCACGACGCCCCGCAAACCCAAAGGTACTGTTTGCAGGTCTTCCCAACACCGTAGCTGGCCCACGATGCTGAGGCCCGCCTGAAATGTTGTTTTTGTTCATCACGACGCCGTGATAGCCCCAGATGGAGCGATCGACTTCAATGAACTGTATTTTTAAGTAAAATCTTACTATAGTCATATCTTTGGCACTTTATGTTGGATTTTTTTTTTACACAGATATATATTGGCTATTTTTCTAAAACTGGTGTGGTGTCCTTTTGTAGCGTTTTCACTCTCTTACTGTGTTTTATGTGCAAATCCTTTACACATTGCTTCTGAAATCAGCCTGACTGCTCATGCCAAGCTACCAAGTGGGTGAGCAGGGGTTATCTGAGCGGGTATCTCCTTTATCCTGACTAGAGTGAGGGTCCTGACTTGGACAGGATGCAAACTGACTGCCAACTAGAGACCCCATTTCTAACACCTCCGTAGGAGCACGTTTTGTAGCTCAATGTTGCTGTCACCTGCTTCTGGTCAGGAGATAGCAGACTAGGGGATTTTTGAACATATCCAAAAGTTCGTATTAGTTATCTTGTAAGCTGTTTATTTCACCAAAGCTCATAAGAGAAACACCCTGAGGTGAGGTTGGGGATTTGCTAGAGGAGCAAGGGGAGTCTGAACGTTATTGAACGTGGCTTTTTAGCTAGCTCTCAAGTTCTATGTTGTGAGGAGATGTAGCTCAGTGGTGAAGCACATGCGCTACAGGTATGCAGAACTGGGTTTGATCCACCTAAATTGTGATTTTCCTGGTAGCACGTGCATGGGCCTTCAGAGGGGGATGAAGCTGGTAACAGCATCTTCAACCTGGTACATTGGGCAGTGTGGGCCCTCAGTAGCAAGGGTCCGAATTGTGCCTCTAGTAGCCTGATCCAACTGCAGTGGCATCCTTTGTAGCATTAAAGCAGCCTAAACGAAGCAGGGAGATGGAATATCGGCTGGATCAGCAGACACAGATGCATGCATTTCGGGGGAGGACCTATTTTATTTTGGTATATTGTTCCCCATTGGACTGGCCATGTTACCACGGGTGGGAGTTATATGGGGAGAGATTATCCGGTCTGTGTGTTAATTCCAGGAGGTGGTGAGATGTTTACCCAAGCATTCATTTCACCTCAAGATTTTCCTATCACCAATGCTCGTATTCAGTTCTGCATTATCACGTATGAAAGCCCTTTCAACTATGGTAGTTCAGAATACCAGGATTATTAAACATATTGCGCTTGATTTAATAGACTGTCATTTTTCCCTATAATGATCAGGGTCACATGAGAAGGTGAACTCATAGGTCGAGTGAGTCTGTGTTTTGCATGTGGCTTGGGGGGGGTGCATGATGGGCATTCAGGTTTGGCAGTAGGCGGCCAGTATTATTCTGCTTCAGTCTGACGTCTGGAGTTGGTCAGGTATGCAGGGGATGACTGGGAAGGAGGCGGTGAGGGGGCCAGGTCCTTTAGTCAAGGCTTCCAGTCGATGGGGGAAGGATTGTGCCTGCCTCTGCACTATGATGGCTGTAATTGTATTTACATTTTTATCTTTTCGACTTAGTATCAGCTAATTGAAATATTTTTTTACTGACAATGGCACCCTAGGTGGTCTTGAGAATTTAGCATTGCCCCAGGTCGAAGAGGTTCTTGAAGGTAAAAACATGGGGCTCTCAGATTAGGATTGGTGGACCCTGGAGCACAACCTGGGCAATCTGCTTCATAAGGGCGGGGGCAAACACCTCCTAGTTTCCAGTCAGGCACACATGAAACCGCAGGAGTGGAGGTCACTTGATTCTAAGTTGCATGCTGCTGAGCTTCATGTCCTACCCTTACCTTTTCTTACTTCACTAATAGAATGGCTTCAAAGCAAGCGCTTCTAGCTGTGGATGGCCCAGCCACTCAACAGGAGCTCCACTCCTTCAGTGAGTTATGGAATATTGCAAAACCCACTGCATTGACTGGGCCCTGAAGACCGTGTCAGAAGGCCTGGGAAAGGACCAGCAACCACCAGCGTCTCTGCCCAAGTGACAGTAGAAAGTGCCAGTACACTATAAGGATGCCCTCCCAACTCCGGCAAGCAAGGCTGGGAACCAGTTGTGGGTTGTATCCACTGTGGAGGGTGAGTCAGCAGAGCAATCACCACTGTTCCCCCAGTGGTCAGGGAGTAAGAGGGCCGTCTATAATGCTAATGTGGGAGTAGAGGGGCAGAGTAATGTGATGATATTCCAGACGCCCCAGTGGGATAGAAACCCACTAAACAGGCCAGCCCCCTCTCTATTGTACGCAGTGGTAGTCTCTCCCCTCTCACAAGAATCAGTTTCAACTAAGATATCTGCAGTGCGAGCAACCAGAGTCATCAGGACCCATAGTGAATGCAGACTTAACTCCTGTAGCTGATGGTGCTGTTATGGGGTGGGCTAGCAGTTCTGCTGTGCAGGTTTAGGCACAACCAGTGGTGCCTGCACCTACCATTAGTGGCAGCATGGGCCATGCTGCTTTCACCTCTAGCCTCATGTTCTTCAGCATGGCCTCATCCACTCTTGACTCTCCATCAGCCATAGCATGGCATGTACTGGCAGAGACTAGAGAAAAGATTCAACAAGGAGAATTTTGTGATGGGCTTGACTTGATAAATGAAGGCATGGTCTCTGGGAAATGTAAGAAGGGAAGCAGGTTGAGCAGAAACTGAAGAAGGTCTGGTTGGAGTGGTCCTTGAAGAACTGGGTGAAGGGTTTCTCATTATACTCGCCAATCCTGACAGAGAAGCTCACTGCTTTGGCACCCCAGTTATTCAGATATATGTCATTGATACGCAGTGCTGCCTCTGCGTACCAGGGGATAGCTTGGTTACAGTACAACACCACATTCAGGCAGATGATAACGATCAGGCCTGAAGTAGCGTGGGATCAGAGGGAGATTAATGTTTGGCACTCCAAATTCAACATGGACCACCCCTCCTGGGAGATACCCCCAGTACTTTTGGATGGAAAGAGGGTCAGGTGAAAGGAAGTCAGCCTGCTGGCAGTTCAATGAGAAAGAATGTCTTAGAGGCTCAGCCTTCAAGTTCAAGCACCTGTGCTCATTATGTGGATACCAAGGGCATCCAGAATCTAAGTGCTTCATAAAACATGGGAGGCCAAAATAGCAGTTCACCCCGCAAAGATCATTAACAGTCTTCCTTCCTTAGCTAAGTCACCTTCATCTGTCTGCTTGCACATATTGGCACACCTACTGGTAAGTACAAACATAGCAATGATTCACACCTTCTGTACTATAATTTCAGCGATGGTTCCTATATCCCTTCAAATGCCTCACCAGCCCCAGCACCTACCTAGGAATCAATAGTCAGTGGCATGGTAGCCAGAGATTATCAGGGAGAAGATTCAGAAAGAAGTGAGAGCCTGGGGGGTAATGGATCTCTTTAATATCCTCTGCGTGAAGCCCCGGTCTGCTCCTCATTAGGACTGGTCCTGAAGAAAGTGTTGGGCAAGTTATGCTTGATACACAAGTTGTCTTTTCCCCCGGTCTATCAGGTAATGAGCAAGAATGGTGTACCATGAGGTACATGTCTTTTGATGAGGCTATTGGCAAGCTACAGAAGCTGTGGCAGGGAGTGTTGATGACCAAATCCCACACTAAGGGCCTGATTCCGACCCTGGCGGTAAAAACCGCCAGGGCCGTGGTCCGCGGGAGCACCGCCAACAGGCTGGCGGTGCTCCTTTGGGCATTCTGACCGCGGCGGTACAGCCGCGGCCAGAAACGGAAAGTCGGCGGTGTACCGCCGGCTTTCCGCTTCCCAGGGGAATCCTCCATGTCGGCGCAGCTTGCTGCGCCGCCATGGGGATTCCGGCCCCATACCGCCATCCTGTTCCTGGCGGTTTCGGCCGCCAGGAACAGGATGGCGGTATGGGGTGTCGTGGGGCCCCTGGGGGCCCCTGCAGTGCCCATGCCAATGGCATGGGCACTGCAGGGGCCCCCGTAAGAGGGCCCCACTTAGAATTTCAGTGTCTGCTTAGCAGACACTGAAATTCGCGATGGGTGCTACTGCACCCGTCGCACCCCTTCCACTCCGCCGGCTCCATTCGGAGCCGGCTTCCTCGTGGAAGGGTGTTTCCCGCTGGGCTGGCGGGCGGCCTTTTGGCGGTCGCCCGCCAGCCCAGTGGGAAACCCAGAATGACCGCCGCGGTCTTTTGACCGCGGTACGGTCTTCTGGCGGTTCCCGCTTGGCGGGCGGCAGAAATGACCCCCTAAGTCTGTGTTTGGCCTTTTGCCTGTACACCCGGAGGACACCCATCTCCTGGGATTCACTTTTGTGGAGCAATACTATATTGATTTGTGCAAACCCATGGGGTGCACAATAGCATGCTCACTGTTCGAGATCTTTAGTCGATTCCTGGAGTGGGCAGTGAAAGACCTGGTCGCCTCAGATGACATAGTGCACTACTTGGGTAATTTCTTGTCCCTGGCTAACGGGAAAGCCCTCCTGGGCCTCCACAGGCTAACGCATGCTTAAACGGTACCGCTGACTGAGAGCAAGGTGGAGAGTCCAGAAACCACTCTCTTCTTCTTGGGTATAGAGATAGATTTAGTGGCTGGGAGTGTAGACTACCTTTAAGCAAGGTGTTTGCTTTTCAGGCATCAATTGATGTGTGCCTGGCAGCCAAATAAGTTACAATTCACCAGATGCAAGTATTGGTGGGCTAGCTGAATTTTGCACTCAAGGTCATTCCCATGGGGAGGGCATTCTCAAAAATATAGCCGGAGCCATGTCTGGCCTCTGAGTCAAACATCACCATGCCAGGCAATCTCCTGAGGTCAGGGAGGATTTGGCTATCTGGAGAGACTTTCTGGTGGACTTTAACAGAACGCTGTTGTGTGCCAGCAAGCACAATCCACTGCAGACCTGGCTCTCTACACTGATGTGTCAGGGAGTGTAGGCTTCGGGCAGTGTTTAGTAGCAAACGGTGAATGCAGCACGGGTCGGCAGATTGGGTGGCATCCAGTCTCACCAGGAACATTACATTCCTTGAGCTGTTCTCAATTGTAACACTGCCAATCTGGGTGGGGGGGGGGGTGCTCTTGGCCAACAGAAGGATCATCTTCTGGTCTGATAGCATGTTGACGGTAGCGGATATTAAAAATCATAGGGCCTGGGATAGGGCCTGATTTAGAACTCGGTGGACGGGTTACTCCGTCACAACTGTGACAGACATCCCATCCGCCGAAATCTAAGCTACATTATTTTCTATGGGATTTAGATTTTGGCGGATGGAATATCCATCATCGTTGTGACGGGGTTGCCTGTCCCCTGAGTTCTGAATCAGGCCCAGAGTGCTAAATGCCCATTTGTCTTGAGATTGCTTAAGGCCTATATTCATAGTTGCCTCACATCAAATGTGTATTTCTCTGCCAAGCACATCCAGGGGGCACAATATATGGTAGCTGATGCTCTATCTCATTTTAAGTTGGCTGAATTCAGAGTGTGAGGGTTGCAAGAAGAAGAGTTGATGATGGACTTCCCAATTGCATTGTGGAAGCTTGTTGTCCCATTGTCCCGGATCTGTATGCAGTATCCCTGGCCTCAAGGGCGAAGTGTGTGTACTAGCTTACGATGCAACTTCTGATTCACATGATAGTTACAAGTGGTTCACCCTCCAGGGTGCCTTGCTGTTCTTGGCAAATCAGAGGAGTCGGAGCGCGTCCTTAGCCCTTGTCAGGAGGCAGCTTTCAGCAATCACCTTCTTTGTGGGTCTAGGGAACATGTGGGACACTACATTAGGGTTAAGAGGGCGATCAAGGGATGGGAGCATCTGGATCAGGATGGTAAGAGACCTATTGACATGGGTAGGCTGTCACGTATCATTGGTGTACTGCCTGGTGTCTGCTCATGGCTTTACGAAGAATGGTTATTTGGTCTGTTCTACTCTCTCACTTTCTTTGGGGCTCTCAAGATCTCAGAGCTGGTTGTTTCCTCCAAGGAGGATCACGGCTTGAGGATTAATATCTTTGACATAATGTTGTCAGGTGGCTCCCTTTGGCTGAGAATAAAGATGTCAAAAACAGATCCATTAGGGAACAGGGTGTGGTTACATCTCTTCTCAGCTCTGGTCTCTGGCTATTGTCCAGTTGCTCTAAAGAAGGAATAGCTCCACTGCCAGCCCCAAGGCAGGCACTCCAATCTGTTGGTACATGGGTAAGGTGCCCCACTCATGCGCTTCCAATTCACATGGGCATGCAAACGTGCATTGGCCTGCTTGGGTGAAGAGACAGAGCACTTCAGTTCTCACTCGTTCTGAACTGGTGCAGCCACTAAAGCAGAGGCCTTGGATGTGCCCCCCCCACCACTGAAACCATAAAAGGGGTGGGTAGATGGGGGTCAACATGCTTTGAATGGGATGTCAGGCCGCATTTGGCCTAAGGGGGGCGTGCTCTTACCTTAACAGCTATGGAGCTTGTACCTATAACAGTTGCCTCATGTCTTTTCCTCCAGCCTCCAGTCAAAGGGCACTCTTTTGTCTGCATAGCAGGTGATCAGTTTTACAGTTTCAGGCTGGAAAGTGCGCAACTGGTGGCAGAAATCAAGCATATTTGGGTGGGTAACAGGGGGCTAACATTAGAGAATCATTTTGGCGCTTGAGGTGGGGGGGTCCTGTCCCCTGATATTCTAGTCATTCATGCTGGGGGCAACAACATGGTCCGCTTGGTACGGTGGGCCATGCAGGAAGTGTTGTTCTCTGCCTTGTCTAAGGTGAGAAAGAGGCTCCCAGCTGCCGCAATTCTGAGGTTTAGGACATACCTAGGTCGGTTTGACTGGGGGAGCACCCACAAGTGCTATGGATGACCTTGTGAATAAGTTCAGTCACTTAGTGCAGAAAATTCCTGTGGGCTCCACTATGGGCATGATCCATCACAATCTACTTCAGCTCTCTAGAGTGGAGATGTTCCATACGGATGGGGTTCATTTGTCACCCAGGAGCCACAAGCTCTTCATTTACACAATCCTAGGGGCCATTACTGAAGCCATCCAGCAGCATCAGGGGGGATGGCAAGATCACCAATGATCTCTTCGCCCTGTGGTGGAATTTCTAGCAGCAGAAAAAGGGGCATACCCTACAATTTTGTTTGATTTACTGAACTGACCCCTTGGTAGGGTTTTGATTTGTGTGGGCCACTGGGTTGGCGGGGGGGGCTAACCTGCCAGTGGTCCCAGACCATTCTGCCCTACCCCATGATATCTGAAATTGAACATTTGGGGATTCGTCTGGTGACAGGTATGCCAACAGGGATGGGGTGCTATGCCGTGCCCTAGTGTATGTGTTGATATGGAACTGCTAGTATTGCCAATTCCTCTCTGAGATGGTGGTGAATTTGTCACTAATGTATGCTTACCAATAATCTCTCTGATACTGATGCTGTTGTTGAAGAGCATGGGAGATGGATAAGGAAAAGGGGAGAGTTGAGCTGTAATGTAGAAATGAAATCAATTGTTGTATTGCTTACACAATCTTTGAACTGTTTGTTGATCTTACGTCTTGTATTCTCATATCAATAATTGTGTAACTATGGCTTTCATTTCTCGCTGATACTGTGTGAATTAAAGGCTGCGCCTTGGTTGAACCTCCATAATAAGTTCTCTCTCTCCTTGGGAGTCAGTTCAGTGGGGGCAGCAACTTGCATGTTGTGAGCGCACTATGACCAGGCGTCCCCTGCAAATAGCAAAGGGGCACTATTAGTTGTGCCACAGGCAGAACCCAAGGTAAGGAGTCTACTGTTTGTGTATTTTGCTACAAAGCAAGGATGTGACATCAGCAGGAAGCACCTGGGACCGAGGCATTAAAGGCATCAGGAGATGAGGGATCGACTTCTTTTATCTTCCCCTGCACCAGCATATCTGGACCAAACCCCCACCCACCCCCTCCAGGAGAAAGAAGGAATGTCTAACAACAGAAAAAGGAGGCTACCCTAAAATTCAGACAGATTTACCGCACTGAACCATTGGCGGGGTGTTGATTTCTGTGGGCCACTGGCCTGGCAGGGTGGGGGAACTGACCTGGTGGTGGTCCTCGATTGTTCTGCTCCTACCCTTTAATGTTGAAGTTGAACATTTTGGGGGATTCACCTTGTGACAGGTATCGAGACAGGGATGGAGCGCTCTGCAGAACTCTGATGTATGTGCTGGTATAGAACTGCTGGTATTGACCATTCCTCTGTGAGATGCAGAGGAAGTTGTAATTAATGTATGCTTGTCGATAATCCGTCTGATGCTGATGCCCTTGTTGGAGAGCATAGGGGATGGATAAGAAAAGGGGCCACCAGGCACTATACATTCTGAACAGTTGTGCTGTAAGGAAAAGTGAGGCAGTTGCTGTATTGCTTGTACAATCTTTGAGCTGTTTGCTTAGCTTGTGCCCTTTAATCTCTTAACAATGTCTGATTAACTATGGTTTTCATTTCTTGCTGATACCGTGTGAATAAAAGGCTGTGTCTTGGTTTAATCACCATAATGAGTTATTTCTCTCTTTGAGAGGTGGTTCAGTGGGGACAGCGACGTGCATGTTGTGAGCGCACTATGACACTATCACAGCAGTTAGCAGTCATATTCCTGTAGCAGGAATAATATACATGGGTTCCTTGCACACCTCGAGGAATAACTCAGAATGCTGACATGGCTACCTGAATGGACAACATCTGAAAAATAGGTTTGCCGTCTTAGGGTAACCCAAAGAATATCTCTTTCGTTTCAGGTATGGAACATATCATTTGTGCATCTCAGGATATCTCTGTTGCCTAACAATGAGGAACATCTCTTGTCTCTGGGATGAAGTCCTGTATTGTTTGTATATTAAATAGCATTGTTGTATTTGTACAACCTGAAACATAGGTCTGTTGTCTAAGTTACAGATGTAAAGCTTTTGTGTAGCTGAGTGCAGATCTGTTGGGATACTTCAGCTTGTCAGATCTGTCTGCCAGTGTCACTTACCCAAGTGTTCTGCTTTTATGTATTTGTGATAGGTATCGATAGTTTCTACGTATTATGTGTGCCTTGGGTAGAGTGTAAAGACTGTGTGTGCCTAGAAAAAAGTGCATGGTTAAATCAATTTTGGATTCTACATGTGTTTGGTAGCCTGAACTGTATAGAGCTATCTATGAGTCTGCTGAGGTCACAGGTAACTTGCGAGCATACCTTTTGTGGTGCCCGCGCCTCTTGTTTTATTCTGTTGCAAAGATACAGTGGACTAAAGGTGGGGGTGTCAGGCCTCTCTCTTTTGAATTTTACCATCATGCCTCTACCAGAAAACGTACAGCCCACATCTGATATATCTACAAAGGATATGGTCCGCTACCTAAGCATGCGTACATTGGATGGTCTGAACAAGGCCTGGAGAGGTTGCTTTTGTTCCTGGTTCAGGCAGAAACTAATCAGAGGCCATTCAGCCCTTGACTTGGAACCATGCATCACATGGTCAGATCTGCTGGAAAATACTGCCCATCATGATAATTACTTTGAGCCAGGATCCCTCATCAAGGAAGGAGGTGTGCATAAATCAGTTCAGGAGAACTGAGTTCCAGGGGCAGAGTCTGCATGGCTACTGGTTCCCAGCTGGATAAGGACCAAAGCAGGGGCTTTTGGACTCTGCCTACATGTACTTGAAACTGCATTGACTGTCCATGTATGTCTGGTCTATCAGCTGCTCATTGTATTGCTGCAGAAACAGACTAAAAGCTGTGCTTCAGTGATGATGGATTGTGTGGGAAATATGGCAAATCCATAACTACTGCAGAAAAGCCACAGACACCTAATCACATAATTCTAGTCGCCCTCTTCCTAGTCACGTATGCAGTTTAATGCAGCAAGGAGGTAACTGTTTTTTGACAAAATTGCATGGCGACCGTGCCTCGTGATACCATGCTACTCCAACAAGTTGCCCCATGAGCTGCACAAGGCATGGGAAGGAAACACAGAGCAAGGTTCACTGCTCCCATACTTCCAGGCGTTCTGGTCTGCAGCATACATGTAAAATTGCTTCTTCAGCATAAAAGACTGTGACTATATAGCCATCCACCAGGTAAATAGTAAATAGCCTCTTCTCTGTATCCAGCCACTAGCTGAATATCAGAAAGTATGTATAAGGTGGTAAGCTGCTCTGCAAATGGCAAAATGACTGTGGGATAAATAGCAGATATTATTCACTGTTTAATCGGCGACTATGTAAATAGCAAGAAACATCATAATTTAAATGGCTATAGGCTTAATTGCTGAGATTCTACACAGTTTAGCCAGTAACTATGAAAATAGCAAAGAAAACTTCACTATGTTCATGGATGTTGGCTAAATAGCAGAAATTGTGCACTATTTTGATAGGGGGCCTGCAAACAGCAGACATATCATTGTTTAAATGGCCGCAGGTTTGAGAGTTTATATTATACACAGCTTGGCCAGTAGCTATGCAAATAGCCAGGATAATTCACTATTTACCTAGCTGCTGGCTAAATCACAGATAATATGTGTGATTTGTCCACTTTCCATGCATAGACAGATAACCAACTACATATTTCACATTCATACAGGTTAGCAAGCACCCCACTACAGAACACCTTGGTGTGGCTAACCTATACACTTCAAATCATTCACCCACACCAATATAAAAAAAATTCCACCCACAACAGTGTGGTATGGGAATGAACCAAACCTATAGGCCAATGTCTGCACAAAGTGCCAAGAGACCAAGTAATTGGGGACGCTCTTGGATTCTGGAAACATGCCTTGGCCCTCGGGGGACGCTGTCCGATTGCCGGAACAGAGGGGGCAGAGCCTGCCTCTGACACAGCGTATAGCGCATTGTTTCTTCCCGCTGCGTGGGACGCATGCAGGCGGCGCCCAGGCGAAGCCCGGATCAAGGGCGGGCCCATCCTGTGCCGTCTGTGACCGGAGGGGGCCGGGCTGGGCCACCCCTCTGATAACCGCATCAGAGTAGGAATGTGGTAAGACGTTTTAAGCCATATTTTTATAAAGTAAAGGGAAAGTAAAGTAATGCTGCATCCATTTAGGGTAATATAACACACACTAAACAACTAGGAATGTCATGTGAGTAGTTCTTATATATTTTACATATATGTTTACACATAGTACCTCTGGTTCCTGTTCTTTGGACTGGGCACTTTGGGCATTTTTGGCCCCTATTTTTTCAGATACAATGGGCAAAAGGAAAAGCACTATATTTGGGGCTGATGGAACCCAGGAAACACATGTCTAATCATCTATAACCATTTACTTATCATCAGTGATTGGGGCCATCATTGAAACTGAAATCGTGCAAGTGGAAGAAAGGATTGGGTTTGATCATAACTTCACCCAAAGAATTCCCCTGAGCCTGTGGTGTATATTCAGTCTCAGCATGAGATTCAAGGCCCTTCGATTGTTAGTCCCAATCACAATTTGCTTCAGCCCAAAGACAGTATACCTGACTTGCAATTTCTAAATGTATGTAATGAAGACACTATGGACCATTTTGTCGTGGTTCCTCCACCGTCAAAAAAAAGGAAAGAGGGAGGCCGTTCTAAACATTCCAAGATTTTAAAGCAGGTGCCGAGGGTAAAGGGAAACACCCCTCCATTATCGGATTCTCTGGAAGATCCACTGTCAATTGCAGGACCATCATCAGTCATTTTAGGCCCTGATACCAGAGTTTTGAGAGTCCCCCATGATGGCCATTCATCTAACTTGGTTTCTATGCTCAAACCTCTTTTTGTAACTCTAGAGGAGAAATTAATAACATTAATAAATACCAACTTTGAGCTACTTCAAAATATCTTTTTTAAATCAATGACCCAAATGTTCTCCTCAAAAACTGGTGTTATTCACACTCTTGAAACTACATTTGAACATAAAGATGCACGGCAAGTTAATTTATTAACTGATCAGGATCAGCCACTGGCCCACTCTACATCTACTCATGGAACTTATGGAAATCCACCCATAAAAACTCTATCAACCTTGACTGGTGGTATGGGCACTCCTTTGGAATGCGAAAAAGTTTCTAAGTCTATATCCCCTATTGCTCAAAAGGAGGTTTTGCAACTCGACCAGACTGTACGCCATATGTTTTGGTCTTAGCCAATGTGCCCCCTCTTGATTCTATCCAGAAGGAAGATACTCAGGCTTTAATGAGGAAATGCCCACACTGGCTGAGGCTAAAGCTTAGTCACCAAGATGATTTAACCAGTAAAATCCTTATGGCACGAAGGGTGAAGTGGGTAGGCCTATCCAAGAAAGTATATGAAGGGGATTGTATCGTGATCAATTTTGCTAATCCTTGTTTGGTTAAACACTTGTTGATGGTCTCTTCATGTTGTGCTAAGGGGAAGGGTGGGATTCAAATGCAAATGATTGACAGGCGGCCGAGACGGGGTTTATGACAGGTGCCCCTCAGGAGGCTGAGGTGGAAGTTGGGCACATGCCCCACGGCAATATTGACAGGGTTTGATGAGGCAGTTATTTTACCCCAAAATATAACAGATGTTGCCATAAACAAGGAGTTAGTGAATAGGATCTCGAACACTAACAAGTCTTTATCTTTGATCCATTGGAATATTGCAGGGCTTCTGTCCAAGGTCAGAAATCTAGAATGGTTGGAGTGTATATACACTTATGATGTTATTTGCCTCCAGGTGACTTAGACCGTGGACCCTTTTCATTTGGATGGGTACTATTCTGTGTTCCAGCCAGCACTCCCCTCCTCAGCGGGAAGGGCAAGTGGAGGGCTCCTGGTTCTTGTACCCTTACAACTCCCGAAAATCGAGGTGTCTTTGATTTGGTCCTCTGCATTTTTCATGGTGGTCCAACTATCGATGGAAGGTAATAAGTATATCCTGCTTTAGAATTTTTACAATAATATCCCGTGTGATGCCCTGTAAGGAAGTCTTGAGGAGTTAACAGATTTCCTTGATTCCACTGGGAAGCTCTAGGATAGGGAGCTAGAAATGATCTGTGTTGGAGACTTTAACGTTCCGTTATGTAATCAGAAACTCCCTCATATGTGTAGTGCCTTTATTGAAGGCAGAGAGTCATCCACACATTTCATCCATTCTAATCAAGGTGAAGCTTTAAATACCCTTATTTATAAATTCGATCTTGTTTATGCAAGAGATAGGGCAACTAGACATGTGCAAAAGATACCCACCTACACGGGGAATTCTAAAGGTAGTATAATTGATTTAATTCTTATTGGCTCCTCAGTTTCCCACTTAATTTTGGATTTTAAGATAACACCACATTGCACTAGTGACCATAACACCTTGAGTATACAATTAGCCTTTAAAAATAGGTTAGTCTCATCCAGAATAGATCGCAGGGGGAAAGCAGTTTTTAAAAGAAACTTTGGCCTTCGTATGATGTGGGATAGAGTGGATCCTAAAACTTTTCATGAGGATATCATAGAGCAAAATATAAATTACATTAATAAATGTTTGTCGCCGCAACCTATTTATGCCCATCTCGTAGCTGCTTATGAACTTTTAAGCTGTGCTATTTCTGAGGCTTTAGTGTGCAGCAAGCCTACTCAGGGATTAAAACCCCGACGTTGGTTTAACTCAGTCTGTACAGCTGCTCATAAAGACTTAAAAGTAGCCATTAAAACTGTCCCATTTAGTCGTGAATTAGTGAAACAGGCTAGGGGCTGCTATAAGTTAGCCCTTGAGGATAGAAAGAATGAAGTTAGATCTAGAGCATGGGAAGATCTTTTGGCAGCTACGGAACTGAAGGACCCTGCACAATTTTGGAAGGTGGTGCACAGGTGACTGTTTGATACCTGAGGGGGCCTCGGTGAAACACTTCATAACAGTATTTCAATCTGTAAATGACCCTAATCATGGAATAGGGGAATGTGGCTATCCGGTATTGGCTACCCCAAATCTGAATATGAGTGGGCTATCATTTGAGGTACACAACGTGATCACAGCCATTAAACAAATGAAATCAGGGAAAGCCCCTGGGCTGGATGGGGTCCCGTGGACTTATTTAAATCTTTACCTGATTGTGGGGGCCGTTAATCACAAATGTTTTGATTAGCGCAGTTAAAAGTTCCATTCCTTCCTCATGGCAAATGGCAATAATTGTTCCGATCTTTAAAAAGGGTAATAGGCTTGACCCCACTTGCTATAGACCAATTTCTCTTATAGATTCTACGGCAAAGATTTTGGGGAGTGTTATTTTGAATCGGCTTGAGGATTGGGAGATGAGGACAGAAATCCTTTCCCCAATCCAATATGGCTTTAGGCCTGGATTAGGTACAGTGGAGCAGGCCCTAAATTTGCACCTTATTCTTAGCAAATATGTCACTGCCAGGAGAGAATCTATTCATTTAGCTTTTATTGATTTATCCAGCGCGTTTGATCTGGTGTATAGAGAGAAATTGTGGTCACTTATGGATGCAATGGGGGTTGATCAGGATCTGCTCGAGTTGATTAAACGACTATACACTGAGCTCACTATTTCAGTACAATATGGCCAGTATGGTGAAAGGTCCCATTCCCTCCCATTTATGCTGGGGGTTAGACAGGGTTGTACTTTAGTACCTTTTTTATTTTTGCTATATATAAATGGCCTTTATAGTTTTTTAGTAAAAAATGGCAAGGATTTTCCTAGGATGGGCTCTAGACAACTTCCAATTTTGCTGTACGCTGATGATGCTGTTCTAATTGCTGGTACAGCAAACGGTTTACAGAATCTATTGGATCTTTTCTTAACTTTTACGCAAGAGCTTGATTTGAAAGTTAATTTTACAAAGTCACATGTTATGATTTGTGGACCTAGAAGTACGCGAACTAAATGTTTTAACATGGGGGGAAATAGTTTAACCAAGGTGAAAGATTTCTGTTATCTAGGACTGCATTTAAGTTTTTCTTTGTCGTGGAACCCCCATCTTATTTTAAAGGCCCAACAAATGGAGAGAAATATGGAAGCGATTTTTTGCTTTGCCCCTAAATTAGGACATAGGCCACCAGATTATTCTGCTCTATAAATCTAAATGTATTTCTGCAGCTACTTATGGGGGGGTCTTTAGGGATACACTAACTCAACCCTCTTACAACGTATAGAGAATACATTTCTGCACCGGCTGCTCCTGGTACCCAAGAATGTAGCTAATATTATTTGTCATGAGGAGCTGGGAATACGGTACATTAAGGATTCGATTGATATTGCCCCACTCCTGTTATGGATAAAAGTATGGTTAAATCCTGCGGCTTGCCTAGTTCAAGACTGTTTAATTGATTGCATTCAACTAGCCAATCATAATAAGATTCCATGGCTTACTTTTTTACATAATTCTTTTCGGAATTTGGACCTGGAGATTATGTATCTCAAACCAGAGATTATGCCTGCTAATGCTAAGGAAATGGTCAAAACTCGATATATAAAGTATATTGAGAACTACAGATATCAAGTAGCAGAGAAATTGAAAACATTTGACTTATATGTGCAGATTTCAACTTCAATTTTGATAGAACCATACTTCATCTGGTTCCCAATTCCTTCTCTGTATTCTCTACTTGTTCTCTTTAGACTAAATATGATCCATTTTAGAGTGGCTTTTCCAAAGAAATGTACGTGCCAAAAAATGCTACCGCTCTATCCTTGTGACATTTTTTCTAAACAAAGCACTTGCCACTTTGTTTTATTTTGTTCACTTTATTCAGCTCCTAGGAAAGCTTTTATATTGCCAATCTTGCGCAAATTACATACTATCTTCCATAAGAAGGCTTTGATTGGTATTCAAAAACTTTAATCTAAACAAATGTGCAGCTCAGTTTTAAGTTTTATTAAATCAGCCATTGTTATCAGGAATCGATATGAATTGGTC
Source organism: Pleurodeles waltl (assembly GCF_031143425.1). NCBI lineage: Eukaryota > Metazoa > Chordata > Amphibia > Caudata > Salamandridae > Pleurodeles > Pleurodeles waltl. The sequence goes on along the minus strand of NC_090449.1, from coordinate 475,789,102 downwards.
GACGTACCCATTTAATAACATAATTTTGACTATTTATGATTTTACTCTGTTGATTGGGATTTTAATGTTTGTAAACTATTATGTTCCCATCTAGAAGGGTTGCGGGACATTCCTGATATGTTTTGATAATTAGCCTTGCCATTTTAGTTGGATGAAGATGTTTGTATTTTGTTTTAACTTATAAGGATTGTATTTTAATCGTTATTTATATTCTATGTAATGTATATGTGCTTTTATGGCAAAACACTGAATAAAGATCTTCTGACTGACTGACTGACTGACCAAGTAATTGGTAAATGATACGCAATACAAACAGTCATCAACCTAAAAGACGGGAAAGATAACATATAGGACTGGATGGGCTACTCCTGCCTAAGAACAACTTGAGTGCTCCATCACCCAGTAAAAAAAAGCGAGGTCACAAACTTGCAATGTTTAAAGAAGGTGGGACAGATACATAGAGTATGTAAGGCAATAGCCACTTTACTCATCCCCTGGTGTTTGTCCGCTCCTGAGGGCAATGCTGTGGAAAGTTCATGCCCCACACGTTGACTGCCCGTATCTATTGCTGATCTATGATTCTGTCTGCTGCCTTTAGCCCCCCACTTGTCCATGGCCTGGATGTAAGAATGTGCAAATCTGCAATGAAAGTGTGTATGATCAACATATCAATAAAGTGTGCATGAGCCACACAGAAGGTTCACCCTTGGAAGTAGTGTCACCCGTTTTTCAGACAACAGGTAGGTTTGAAATGGACTATTGAAACAAAAGAAGAGAGTGTTGGGAGTGATTCAATCCCACTCAGACTCCCGTTTAAACTAGAAACTGTAAACACACAAAAGGTGTGGGGTGCTGATAGAGAGAACTGGACTTTTATGGCCCTGTACAGGAAGCGCTAGTTGGGCGCGTAACCTCCAAGATAGGTATGACTGTGAAGAGTGGCTGTACCTTTGAGGGAGTTCCCTTTATGGACTAGGTGGTCTCACACACATTATAGTGTCATGCTTCATCATATGACCACCTAGCCCCACCCAGGTAAGATGATACTACCTGGGCGGACTCAACCTTGTTGTTAAAAGAACTGCAGAGGGAGTGCTAAGATGTGATCTAGCTGTATAACACAAGGGACCCAGATAAAGATTTGTGAATAACAATAAAATTACATTACAAATCACCTGAATACTTTTGTGGGAGGCCCTGCGAGAAAAAGGTGGTTAGCATCTGGTCTGGAATTTAATGGAGGGGCGGTTGCCCCTTATAGTCATGCTAACTTCAAAGGACGCAACCGGTAGATGCACCTACGGTCCGTGTTCCAGCCGCTGGGCCTCCCACAAAAGTATTCAGGTAGGCCCCACATATATATAATTTTTTTGAGCACTTACCATATCATTGAGCATGTAATTTTGCTCTCCATCCTGTGGGGATCCCCGACCCTGATGAATGCCCCGGACCTTCCAGCTCTTAGCGTGGGCAGAAACATGTTGGTCCACTATTTTTAGACCCCTTGAGTCATCATTCTCAACAGAGTCTCTACCTTTGTTTTTATTCTTTCCTACAAACACCTACATTTAAAAAAATCTCCAAACAAAACAGGTGATTTGTAAGGTAATTTTACCCACTCGAAAGACTCAGGCTTGCTCGCCCCAATCTCTTTTATGATCCAATCTGAGGCTGATTAGAACATTTTTGACAGGTTTGATTTTGGTTCCAGTTTGTCCCTAAACAGTAGGGTTGTGGGGGGTGTATTGGTGTGGGGGCTTAACATCATTGGTGCTGTGCTGTGAGTGTGCAAATGAGATGCATGGAAGTGGCTTTCTACCCACTGCTCATTCTTCCTTTGCATTCTGGTGTTGGTGGTTTGAATTCCGGATAGGAAAAGAAAAAACACCAGTACCAGAGTGCAAAGTGAAAAAGCAGAGATGGTGAACTTGTCTCGTTGGACGTGGGACGCCTTGAAATGCTTTAGGTATGCCTAAGCTTTGGAATCAGCTTCTTGTCCAAAACGTGGTTCAAGCCAACAGGTGTAATGACCGCGAGCAGCAGAGAGACCTGTTCTAAAACACTGAATTTCTGCTCCTCCCATGTTAAATGTAGCGGTAGGAGAGAGGCAGTTTTATAGGGTATACCAAGATAAGGGTGCTACATAAACTAAGAAATACAGATTGTGTTGCTTGCTCATTTGAAGACTACTCTGTGCTTTAAGAAGGGCAAAAACGATGGGCGTGGCAAGTGAAACACAGCAAGCAACATTTTACAAGAGGCTTAGCCCATGTAACTAGGGTGTGGCTTAACCATGTGATATGCAATCCTGTGCTTCCCACAGTTTGCCTCCTGACCAGTGTTTGCAGGTTTGCTCAAAGAGCACCCCAGACAAAACCAAAGTTGGCGCTTGTCCTCCAGCTCTGAGTCATTTGGTCTCCCCCGATCCCCCTATCCTTGTGAAATTTTAACTTATGTATATACCTCGTTTCATATCAAATGGTAATTGCAGTCGCCACACGTGACCATAGCTCTTTGTGCTCTGCAGAGAGGTCAAGTATTGGATGAGCATGTCCTCGCACCATTGTTATAATCTACTGACAGGCACATGAAACCACAGGATGCTTTCAACTTTAACTACAGAGCTCTCAATTGTGTGTCATCCTGAACACCCACGCTACAACCCAAAATCACGGTGACGCCTGCAGCCGACGCATTTCATAGTACGAGATATACAAAAGACTTACCTTGCCTGACAAACAAAACTACAGAAACACATCAGAGCAAAGCATACACTGTTAGGAATGCTAGAATAAATAAAATATGTGAAACATGTGATGTGATACATCTCAGACATTAATTACTTTAAAGGGTTTTGAAGTCATCATTAAGGACTCAATCAAGTATTTCTCCCTGCGGAGTTATGAACTACAATATATGACATTATTGCGGTGTCTTAGGCCTGGCAGGATCCACCCCACTTAAATCAATATGGTGTAAGGCTTTATGTCGCAGTTTTTCAGAGGGTTCTAGTTTACGTGTATTAGTCCACGCCGTTAGTTGCATAGGCCGCTCCCGTTCCAAAGGGTTCTTAGATACGCTTCTTAGGTCACTGCGCCTTTTTAGAGAACGAGATTTATACTTCCTATTGAATGCACCCCCTTTCCCTCAAGGAAAGCCACTCCCCTACAAGTTCCCCACAACCCTCTAAATGCTTCCCTCCCACCCGAGTGCCTCCCTCATGATGTTCACACCTGCTCTGAGGAAGCGGGAGACAATGGCCTGCAGGGAGACAGGCCCAATATTTGCTCGCATTCTGTCAGCGCTCTGAAGACGCCTCGCGCTGTTTGTACAAGTCCTTTGTCTGCAAGCTCCGCTCCCATATCCTTATCGTAATATACTGTAATTACATCATTAAAATCCAACCAAAGTAAAGAGGAAAATGCTCTCTGGTCTCTGCTGATTGTCTCCGCCATGAAAAGAACTTTGCTGATGTGGGCAGTATTTGCGCAGCTGCCTTCGAGCTGAATAACACCTCTCTTAACCCTACATGTACCACTGCATGCGACATGGGGGTTATAATGGTCCAGACAAACTAGTACCTCTGAAAGGACGTCAGGGCAGAGGAATAGTCGGTCTGGTTCCAGACGTAAGATAAATGTATTGCACCTCATGAAATAACTTGCTGCTTTGCTCATTATCGTCCAAGAACTAATAAGTAATACAGAAAATCCTCACAATAATAAAAAAAAAGCTATCCTTCCACCCATTCATCATTCCATCCAACCACCTTTTTATATAATATACATAACACAGTACCGTTGCATGAATCTGCCTAGACTCCGTCATTAACAGTAGGGTGGGCAGAATTTGTGGAGTCGCAGTACACGGAACTCCACGAAGTGCAAAAAAAATTCTGCTGCGTTATGTGGAGTTCAGCAAGTGGGCCGAGTTCCCAGTCATGCCCGTTTGCGTTTTATGTCAAATACAAAGCGGAGTACGTTGTCACATTCACAATCGTGCGCAAACCGCACAACGCAGTTCGCATGGGCGCAGCTATCTTGTTTTTACTCAGTTTATTGTGCTGGCCTCACTCCTTAATACTATTTTTAATCCTCCATCCTTCTAATTAATCTACCCCTCCTAATACTTAATGTATTAGTGTATCTTTATGTGTCTGTGTTTTTTTACACATTTTTATTTTTTGTGCTTTTTGTAACTTTTTGTATTTTTGTTTATTTTTTTCCCTTTAGTACCTTAGTTATTTCTTCCTTCCTTCCTTCTCCTGTTTCTTTTTCTTCACCCCACCACCCACTACATGGCAGAGCAGGGTGGCGCCAGCGAACAGGGGAGCGGCAGCTCCAGGCCCCCCTGGAGAGCCAGCAACAGCCGCCTACCTTGTGGGCGGTGGGCCCATCTTCTGTGAGGTGGAGGTGGCAGCACTGGTTTTGTACGTGCAGCACCATCTCCCCTCCATGCTGGGAGCAGGGGACAGACCTGGCAGCAGTTACCCCCTGCAGGAGCGCCAGCTATGTTGGAGGAGGGTGTGCAGGTGTGTCCGTCACACCTCCAGGTCCACCACACAGCAGCACTCAGGAGATATCGTCGACGGTGAGCAGGTCCTCCTTGACCTGATAGGCATCAAGTTTATGGAGCTTAGTGAGTATATTAACTATATTATTGTGTTTGTGTTCTACAGTGCTACCTTTTTTTTCTGAATAGTATGCTGCTCACACTCCGCGGTAAATTATGTTTAGTTTACAATAAGATTATTATTATGTGATCCAGTTAGAGCTAGGAAGGTGCTTGGCGCTACTTCATCATACTCGTCGGCTCTCGCCTTGGCTGATTATTTAAGAAGCCATTGCAATGTAGACTTCTCTGTCCTCTTGTCACCATGTGAATTAGTGATATCAGCGAGTTAGCATTCTCTGTGACTTTTTTTATGCAGCTCGTACAGTCCCAAGCAATTTCACAGCGATGTGTAGTACTAATATGCATCTATGCATTGCAAAAAAGAAAGATTGAGTGGTCCATCGAGGGAGTTGAGAAATGAGAATAAAATCAAAGATCATTCATTGCAATGCATTAGTTTCAAATGTAGATTTTGTTAAGGACATTTGAAATCGGGATTTTAAGACTAGGATAGTCAACTCAAAGATAGTTGATACTAGTACCTTAGACAATCCTATTTAGATAAGTACAAAGTTATTGCATTTGTCTGTTATAATAATTTTGTAGAGATTAACTGTTCCACTAATCTATTTGTTTATCTTCTTTATTTCTTACATTAGTACCCAGAGGCAAGAAGAGGGGCACAGAGGCGGGCCCAGCAAGAGCTGGGGGGAATGCGACGACCACCAGCATCAATGCTGAGGGCTCTGCTCATCTAAGTAAGTCCTATTATTTATTATTAATATTATTATTATTTCCCTAACTTTTACCTCTGCCCACTATTATACTACTTTTAATTTACCCTTGTTTATTTTTCATACTCTCTTCTTTCTTTCCTAACTCCCCTATCCATATTTTGTTTAATTCCTGTTATACCTGCATTGTCTTTTTTCTGTCTTTCATTGACCATTTTATTCCACCTTTTCATTGTGCTTCAGTGATTCTGAGTCACCATCATCATCATAGGCTAGAGATCTGCCCCTCCATTATGAAAAGTTTTTCGTTGGCTTGACTATCTGGCTTTTCCAGCATTGTGAACCAACAAAATGCCCAGAGTGATATTTTTTGAAAGAAGATGCTGCTGTAGTGATGTATTGTGGTTGCATTTTTTGATTGAAAAAAATTACCTGGAGGTGTACCCGGCATCTAAAAATGGTATAATACCTTTTTCTAGCCACACTTACCACCAGTGACACCAGATCATGTGCCTCTGCCGGAGGAGGTAGAGCAGGGGGAGAAGCGGCAGCAGAGACGGTGGAGACAAGTCACTTTGCTTGCTTATTGACAATTACTATTATACTCACTAGCTGCAAGGTAATTGTCGTGACATGTGATCATGACCCACCCACTTTACCAGCTACAGCAGTGGTTGAGTTATGGACTCTTCTACCTGCAACTCAGCAAAAGCTTACATAATGTGTGCTACAAATGATGGCTTGATGGAAATGGGAAAGAATGGAAGGTGAAAAAAAAAGATGGGTGAAATGAGTAAAAAGAAAGGGTGCATCGGTGGGTGAAAGGATGTGTGGGTGAGTATTGGGTAAATGGATGGGTGGGTGAAAGGATGATTGAAAGAAACGGTGGATACTGAATGGATTGATAATGGAATGGAAAATTTGATGAAACTCTACGGGATGAGAGAAAATAAAGCTTAAATCATGGTGGCTATGGGTGAATATTCTTAGGAAGAATGAAAGGATGATTGAACAATTGCTTGGAAGATTAAACAAGGGAGCTCTTCTTGAGAAGGTAATGCTGCTCACCTACTTCATTTACTTTGTTTTACGGTTATCAAAGCTATAGTTCAAAGTGGAGGGTATTTTAATTTGTGTTCTTCTAATCTGTTGATTCACTGTATTTGTTAAGCAAGGCAGATATGTATTCCACCCGTCATCATTTATCAACCCCCTCCCAGCCCATGGCAGTTTGCCTCCTATAACCCAAGAAGTGCACTTTGGTTTAATTTGTGACTGTAGTATTTTCTATGGAATGTGTGTCTGCTTCAGTTAATACAGCATTTACAAAGTTTTCAATGCATTGCAAACCAAACACACAAGGTGAGTTTCTGTTCGCCCACTCAGTCACCTCTCTTAGTACTTCACTCCTTTATTCTTTCCTAAATTCTTCCATCCCAGCCTACCAGAAAACTTATAAAATCAATTTATGGCATGTGGCACATTTGCTTGGCAATGTGAAGTGCTTCCAAAATATATTTTCTGGTTTCCCATAACAGATTTATTTTAACCCTGTTCAGATTTTTCCCTTTAGATTTTCGTCTATTACAGTGACTAAATAAACCAAAGCTTAGGCACATGATGAATTGATGATTATTTACACCCCTATATTCTTTAGCAAAAGTTCCATCGACCTGCCTAATCACTTTACCTTACCCTGCAGTAGAGTATGTCAAGTTTCCTTTCCTTGCTGCCAAGCAAATTAATTTGTTGTAAATTATTTGTGGTGGCTGGTGATGCCAGTGAGTGAAGTAGGACTAGTAAGTGCCTGATTTGATTTCAAGTTTGGCATAAGGGATACTTTGTGATGAAGGTGCCAAATACAATCTACATAGCCCTTTCCTTTCCCTGTAGTGCAGTGCATCATTTTCCCCACCATCTACTTGTGGCAGACAGGATAATATATCTGCATTTTATACATGACGTGTGTGACCTAGTATTTTATTTATTATTCAACTGCCTCTTTCGAGTCAGGGTAGAAATTAAGTGAAAGGCATTTGGAGAAGAGCAGTGCCATTGGAATTAGAGATAGGTAATTGTCAACTACAGCTGCCCCAGATGCAGACAGTAGCAAAGTACCCGAAGTGCTGGCAACCAGGCCTCCTTTAATTTGGCACCACAGCTTGTACTCCATAGTGTATAATGCCTTACTCATAAATGAGAGGTAATTGATTTTTATTTTTCCACTAAAAGTGTCTGTTAAGTTACTAAAAAAAGCCTTTAAAAAAAAAAAATCAAATCACAGTTTTTTTAATCTGGTATTATTCTGCCTTAATTCTTTTCTGCCAGACAGTCAGTGCTTTTTATATAAGGCATGTGTGGGTAAACAAATAAAATAGGCCCTGTGACTCTCCTAATCATAATCATATCAAAAACAATGTCCCTAGGGGACCAGCAATGTACTGTTACTGACTTTTGAAGAAGTGTTTGCTCATAGCATTGTTTACAATTTGTCTTTTTTATTTGTGTTTTTCTCGATATAGCTACTCCTACTGATTGACCTGCACCACCCACGAGGCAGGAGATAGCGGCCTGTCTGTGGCAGCAGAGGCTGGATACTAAACAGGCTGAATACCTTGAGGATGAAGAGGCAGAAATAGCTGCCTCTGACCCAGGACCCAGTTTAGCGGCATGCCAGCCCCAGCCTCCAGTCTCTACCCATCCGATCGTTGGTGCCACCGTCAGTTGTTAGGGGTCATGACTGCCACTGCTGCCACCCTCACCAGCTCAGACAGGCAATTCCAGGTTTGTGTCCAGCAGTGGCTCGACCGCATTGAAAGTCAGCTAGGGAGCACAGAGCAGAGTCTGGACCAGCTGCAGACCTGTATGGACAATGCCCTCTTCTGAGCCCTCTTTTAAGTTTTTTGTTTTGGTGGGAGAAACTTGTTGAGGGTGGAGAGGGTGGGGAGAGAGTTGGGACCGGGGTTCACTTTGGACTTTCGTTGGACTTTTAGGAGACAGGGCTATTTGTTTGAGGAGAGGGGTGGGCCTGTTGTGGGTGGAAAGGGTGGGGTTTCTATTTGTTAAAAATAAAAGGGGATATTTTTACTTCATTTATTCCTCAAATGTTTATTTTGGTGTTTTAGTTTGCATTGCTGTCTTTTAGTGTAGCCTGTTTTTTAAATCTGTTTAAAAAAGTGTATGTCATTTACTTATACCCTTGCTCTACTGTCCTCTGTAACTATATTGACCACTAAGGGATGATTACTATTGCCTATTCTGCATACAAAAACCTAGATACATACAAACAACATCTTCTTCAGTAGAAGCTAATCGCTAAACAAGTTCACTTCAATCCATTGTTCTTCTCTTACCTGAATAGTTGAAACGAGGACTAATACCTGCAGGGTTTTTTCCAAGATGGCATTTTGAGGGGATGGTAGTAGTAGTAACAGGCTAGCAGACTAACAGGGAAGACACAAGATGCCACTGTCATCTATGCAAACTCCAACTGTAAGATCATTCAAAGGGTTAGCCATCACTGTCAACTAGATTGAAAGAAAACAGAGGTAGTGGGTCATATATTAAGTAATAACTTTAGGAAAACTGAGACCAGACTATCACAATGACAGTATCTAAGACACAGTAAAGAAGACCTGATATGATAATGCAGACTAGCAATATCAACGTCTTTTGAGCAATGAGGAGCTAGTATTTAAAAAGCAAACTTAGGAAATGAAATTCTTGAGTCAGGAGAACTGGGCTCAGAGTTAGAAGTGGTTGGACAAGGTTAAGCATTTTATGCACCACACAACACAAGGCCTTAATGATGATGTTGATGGGCCTGGTGTGGAATATTGCTCAGTTAAAGGAAGGTCACGCAGTGAGTTGGTGTCTCTTTCACCACATGTGCCCCACCAAGTATGTGATGCATTTATGGTGTAAAATTAAGTCACACCTCAATAAATCACACAGCACAGAGGAAGAGGGCTAGGGGCTCGATGAATGGATGGGAAAGGGGAGTTGGGGAAACATGTGACAAAGACAAAGACTACAAAAAAAAGCCACAACAGTATTCATTTTGGTGCTGACCAGCACACCATCAATCTGTTGTGGAAGGGAACAATGAAGGGATAAGTAAGACACAGTTCAATTAAATGCATTGCAAACAGTCCTTATGCCCCAGACAGACCCAAAATAGTACATTTCTAAATGTTATGTCTTCTAGGTTTGAAAAATATAAATTATGGAGGTTTGAAGTTAACCCATCCAGTTCTAAAAATTATGATTGTTAAAAGGAAAATGATACTGTATTGCCAAATTGGGCAGTGCATCTCCATTCTTCTTGGCATGCCCATCACTTTTGGGTACCTGACTGAACCCATCCGGTAGGTAAGCTGGAGTGTTGAGCTTTCACCAAGTTTTGTTCTTGCAGGAGAGGACTAGGAGAAGGCCTGCATATTGAAAAACAGTAAGTGTGTTACAGAGTAAAGGAGAAGGACAAAAGGTAAGGTTCACGAGGACCCAGGAGTGTGCCAAGAAGACTCAGAGGCAGAGCAGGAACATAACTGGAGACGGAAGACGGGAGACGGAAGAGACGGAAGAGAGCCACGAGAGACGCACTCTTGTCACGTCCTTCGTCCATCATGGAGGCAGGAGGCGGAGCTTGTTGCTTGCCGCACACGGAGACGCCAGAGCTGTGAAGCAGAGCTGGAGACGCCAGAGTCACCGTAGCTGAAGCTGGCTCTTGTGATAGTGAACGTGCTGTATGGTGGTAAGGACCCTGCAGGACCCCGTACAAGAACCCCCGTATGAGAGGGGCTTCTACTCCACATAGGCCATATCGGCCCCTATATCGGCCCCGTTTTCATGGGAGCAACTGCGCTTGGAGGCGCAGTGCAGCGACGTTGGGGGCTACTTCCTTGTTCCATCCACTGCCCCTCCACCCCTCGCCCCACTGCCTCGCTGTTCCCCTCGGGCAGTGGTTGCTGGTCCCTGGACTCCTGGGCCTGCTTGTGCCTGTTTGTGTAGGGACTCCTGGGTCTGGGGGGGGGGCTGCGTAGGGGCCTTGCTAGGCCAGCCACCCCAGCTGACGACGGACGGCCCCTCGGTGGAGAGGACTTTGGGCCTGTGCCAACAGCATCCTTTGGACCTCTTAGAACTGCCTGGATTGTCTACATAGGAGCTACACACGAGACGGTGGCTTCAGGCAAGTACTTGACATCCTGCAAGTTGGTCCATGTGATAGTGTTAGGGAGCGCACAAAACTGTTGCGTAGGCTGTAGGTAACTGTTTTTTGACTGAGGCAGCTGGCGTTAGGCCAGTGCGTTTTGTCTGGACCATGTTCCCTTGCTCCTCCTGCCCTCCTGCCTCCTGCCTCCTTCTGCCCTTCAACCTAAACGACCCTCCCTTATTCCTTCCTTATTTAAGTCAGCAAATCTCATTCGGAGCACAGTTATCCTACAAGTGTTCAAAGCGCCCCTTTAAGGATTTAAGGACTTAAGGATTTATTTACCTACACTGAGCGCTATTTTTCTTTCTCTGAGCTTCACCAGATTTGAAGTAAGGGTTTGGTGCCTGTCACATTATGAGGTCTGGCAAAGTAAGGAAGGAGCACCCAAATCTTCAAAAGCACAAGAAATGCCGCCGTGGTGCCACTTCACATTCACCATCAGCTTCTGAAAAGTGGTCTTACCCACCTTCACCAATTGCAATTACAGCAACACTTCTTTCACCGGCTGCTGATACGCCCAGTCCAGCAGTTTTGAAGTCTCAACCTTCTGTTGTCCATACACCGCATCCATGCCTCTCGAAACTCAGTGAACTTCTCTTTTGACTTATTTTAAGAAAAAAACAAAGTTGGAACTTTTGGCAAATGGTGGGGAGATTAAGCCGGAGTCAGGCTGGAGTGTTCCCACGGAGCCTGCAGTTACCGATCCGCTACCCATTGCTTGTGGTCATCTCACAACAGCGGCACAAGTCCACTGGCCAGTTTTTCTCGTCTCCCCCCAGTTAGTATCACAGAGTGAAGTAAACCATTCACCGCCTCATGAGGACCAGCCGTCTGCATTTCTGTCAAAACACAAACTTTCACCAATTATTATCTCTAGGGACCATTCTTTAAACGCAGGGGAGCGGGTGCCTTCTTTAGCGGCCTCTCCTACAGTTCCTCATCGGTTGGCCAGGCAGTATGGGTTGACTGTAGGCTGCCGTGACTCCCCGCGGGATCACAGCATCACTCCACCACTTAGCCCTCCGGCAGCCCAATGGACCCGGAGTTCATCTGGCAGCATCCATCCAATGTTACCAATAAGGTCTTTTAGCGGGACTGTTCTCAGCCCGCAAACCAAGTTCATTGAAGGCAAGCTTAATGATCAATCACTTCTTGACTTTTTTTGTCTTCTATTGGATTCTTTGAGCGATGTTGAAAAGGAATCCAACCCTGTGCCTTCTCCTATGATCATTATCAACAAAAGAGGGCACCCTTTAACCCTACACTGCCCAGGTTCATACAATACAACACACTGTTGTCCATTAGAGATAGTATGGCCCTGATTTACAGTAGGGTCCACATGTGGCTTTTCGATGTATTGATACAAATAGAATTGACAGCACTCTATTTGGACACTTAGCAGTGCTTACTACATGATTGACTGCATGAAAGTATTCACAAAGTTTGGGATGATACTGATTGACAATATGTAGAGACTCTAAGCCCTTCATTACCGTTTTTAATGATACAAGTTTATATTTGTTGATTATTGTAGAGGCGGTGTTGCCTTCCTCGAGTCCTGATGAGGCCAATTTTGGATAGGCCGAAACGTGTCGACCAAATATACACGAGACTGAGGACCTATAAATTAATGTACTAAGAAAATGTTATATGCACCTTATAATACCGTCTGTAACAAATAGACAGGTATTTGACAGCTGGGTGCAGTCTGAGTCCTCAGCCATTGTGTCTAAGTGGATCACAACTGGACTTTCTTAATAGTGACCACAAGATAAAGAATGTACGAGGGGCACAACCCTTTTTTTCTTGTTGTATATTTGTTATAACTCAATGAGTTGCTTTTGTCGAAAAATGTCTGGTATGTGAAATCATTTTTTATGTTTTGTTTTATGTCAATATTGATTGTAGGTTTATCGAATAACCATTGCTTACCTTTATTCATAAAATGATTATAAATAAATAAGGGAAATAAATAGTCCCCAGATATCAGGATTCATCACTGATTTCTTTAAAGTAATAATTGTATTTATCCCTTCCTGCCATTTTTGTATGTTTATTCTCCTACGATCATGGCAACTGGTTTGGCCTGGCTTCAGCTTCTGCAAACCCTACAATCCACTGTGCTGGCTCTGAACTATCACTCTGACAAATTGGACGTCCAAGTTGATCTGCTGAGCACATTGGCCTCCTACGTAGCAGGTATTGATAAAAAAAATTGAAAACCTTAACAAGCTAATTACTAGAGCACAGTCAAGCTCCAATTTTGTGCAATCAACCCAATCCCGTGGGTCATCCGCCGTTGAGCAAGAGGGAAAAGAAAAGACTCCGTAAACAACGGAACGATAGGTAGAGCCAACCTCCGCAAGGATTTTCAACAAATGTTCAACTGTTGGTTCATCCTGAGGCGCAGCAGCTCTCGCAGTTGCAGGTTGTCCCTAGGGTGACATCACCATCCTATTGCTTGCCGACCTTACCTGTTGGTTCTTCCCTCCAGATTGAGCCTGTTAAGGACCCTTCGGTTGGCACTATTATGCAGGAAACTGTTCTCCTCTTCAAGGACCGTTTAACCTCGGCTGAGAAAGGCAACTGAGGCAGTGTGTCGGTTTTGGTAGCCCCCCCATCAGGATAGTGGAGTGCCTGCTTGCCCAGCCACCACTCTGTTGGTATCCAAAGCCGTTCATAGGATCACTGATGGTGATGTTTTGGACCTTGGTTCTTCCAACTTCCTCAAATTGCGGCTTGATAATAGAAGCAGCCCTCCTGTAATTTCACCACCTAGCCTCCGACCCGTCTCTGCCGAGATTCCGGCCCTGGGGGGCACTGCGGACCTTCGCAATGTAGAGGAACAGCTACAGCCTTCATTCCCCTTGTGTCCCTCAATTATTCCATCGGATTGCTCAGCTCTTAAACTTGTGTTTACCCCAGAATATCGCCCCAGGGGCCCTCATGATATATTTAATAGGGGGAACATTATGAGACTCTTTAATGCCATCCTGGATCTTAACTACATTGGTTCCAAGGACATTGCGTTCATTGAATTCTTGGACTCTAGGGGGCCCTACCCAAGGGACTCCACCTTGGTTTTGTTAATTTCTGCCACAATAGCTCACTCTATTCTCTCTAAGAGGGATTCATTTTTTTGTGGGGCATCACAATAACTCCCTACAAGGAGTCTGGTCATCCTGTGTTACTTCCCAGTGTTCAGAGGCTCCCATAGTATTGAAGCCCTTTTCAATTTTGAAAAGTGCCCTGGGTGGCACCTCTACTTTTAATGGCACTTTTCATACCAGCTCTGGTTCCCAGGGGTCTGCTAATTGGGATTGGATGCCATCTACCCTCTTGCATGGACGTTCCTATTGACCCTCACGGGTGGGTGGTGCTGCTCAAACACTTGAATATCTGTCCTTATGTTCATAGAACATCAATGGGGTTGCACATAAGTTTGCCTCGGCTGACCTCTTAACATTTTTGAACAGTTACGATGTAATCACCCTTCAGGAAACTTGGGCTGAGCACAGCTTTCCATTGCCAGGGTATTTAGAAATATGGAAATCGGCCCATACAATGAGCAAGAATGGCTGTGCTAAGGGACGATTGGCCATATATGTAACTGTTAAATTAAATGGGAGTATTGCCACTGGTTTGGGATGACAACTGAATTCAGGAGATTGCTATAAGGAATGGGACTGCGCAGCAGACCCTTATAGTAATTAATGTTTACTTTGCTCCTGAACAAAGGAAAAAAAGGCGAGGTTGTCTTGACTAATGCAGATTGTGGGCAACTTATTTGAGGAATACCCATGTGCTAATTGCCTTATACCTGGTAATTTTAATACAAACCTGTTTCAGGACACAATGGAGGCTCTTGAGGGTTCCGATGGTGGTATCCGCCAGTTAATTCCCAATCAATTAAGGCCCCAGGGTTGTCTGCATTGCCCGTTGGGAGAGCATTTAGTAACTCACCTTAACAGTATGGGCTTTAAAGTCTTGAATGGTCGTTTACGTGATGATGCCCCCCCCCCTCGGGTGGACAAGATCAGACGGACGATCACGCTCCTATTTAGACTACACCATTTGCAACATTGAATTATTTCCTCTCTTTGAAAGGTTTTTGATTTCGTCCCAGATTGAGAGCGATCATTGTCCACAAATTGTATCTATCAAATCTAGATTTCCTGCACATGATGTTATACGGGCAGTGGGTGGTGGTGTTTGTTTCGAGTCACTAAAGCGCATAAAATTGAATGCTTCTATTGGCGGCATAGTATTGACTGAATGTATTAATTCTTTTGACTCTGAGGGATCTGGCTGTGTGACCCCAATTCAGTTATGGGTTAAACATTCTTGCCTTGTATGGTCAAAGTTCCACCAATCTGCATGTAACTGTGCTCCATTCCGGTCCTTTGCCATCTCTAGGGAAACTAGGAATCTAAAGAAAGTACGTAGTAGGCTAGCAAGGGCAATTAGAAAAAGTCCTGATTCTGAGTGTTTATTCATTGAATACAAACAACTGAGGAAAGATTACAGGAAGGCTGTTTATGATGACCATCAGACCTATCTTAGTCACTTTTGGGCCAAACTTTTAAGTGCAAGCAAAAATTCAAACCCCATGAAAGTTTGGTCCCTTATCAACAACTTTAAATAGTAACCAAAGGTGCACTGGCATTGTCGATATTTCAGAAGGAGCTTGGACATCTTACTTGACTAGCCACTTTTCCGCTAGCGAGCAGGATGGGAAACTGCTGGATGAGAGGGCCCATAGATCTACTCTTGCTTTGTCTAATACGTGCCCCTTGTTCACAGGGTCTTTAATTCCTCGCAGGGAGTGATGAAGTTCTTTCAATTAAGTCTCCCCCATATCATCTTGAGGGCTAAGCAATTTGGAGCCTCGGTCCCAATGGCCTCCCACAGGCACTATTTAAACAGGATCCTCTCTTTTGGTCTAACCGTCTGCACATTTGTTCGAGCACTGCCTCTTGACTTCAACAATACCTGAGCCTTGGCGTGGTGCCATCCTTCATCCCCTATATAAAAGTGGTTCAAGGTTAGATCCTGCCAACTATAGGATGATAGCCCTGCTAGATAATGAGGCTAAATTCTATGCTAGTCTTTTGCTTTAAGATCTCTGTGCCTGGGCTGAGTCGAAGGCTTTAATTTCCATTGTCAGGGATTTTCTGCTGGCTCAGGCTCTTCAACCAATCTAGTAGCACTTTCTATTCTGATCGACAGGGCGATTGTGTCTGGTCTGATCGGATCTGTTGTTTTGTGGATTTTAAGGCGGCATTCGATCGGATCCCGCGGAATGCCCTGTGGGTTAAACTACAAAACTGGGGTATCCCCCCAGTACTCCTGGGTGCTATCATAGAACTCCATACAAGCACCTGGGTCTGTAGCAAGCTTGGTGATGGGTGCTCTCTCTCTAGGAAAATTCCCACCACCCGTGGTGTGATACAAGGTTGTGTACTTGCTCCCCTTCTTTTTAATCTGTTTATTGCAGACATGTCAACGTCTCTTGATGCTGTTAACTCCCATCCCCCCAAGCTTGGTGGCCGTAGGCTTAGTCATCTGCTTTATGCTGATGATCTTGCACTATTTAGTTGCACTGAGATTGGCCTCCAACGGCTGCTTAACCAACTTGCATCTTATACTTCCATGAATCAATTGGAAGTCAATTTGCTTAAAACAAAAGTGGTCTCCTTTGGAAGGAAAAAACACTTGGGCTTTAGTTGGCATTATAAAAGCTGTAAACTTGTCCTTGACCAGCCGTATAAATATTTAGGGGTACATTTCGATTCCAGGGGCAGTTTTGTTAAACATAAGAAGGAAATTGAACTTAAAGCTGTGGCATTGTAGGTGGCTTTCTCTAAACAATCTAAAATTTTAATGGGGCCGACCCTTCTTCCCCTAATGGAAGTTATGACAGTAAAAATTATCCCTTCGTTGGCTTACGGCCAAGAAATTCTATTGGGCAAAGGCTCTTGTCTATTAAATGGGCTAGTTAATAAAATCTACAAGAGAGTCTTTCATGTCCTGCGCCTGGTTTCACCCGCGGCTTCCGGATTTGGTGGCAGTTGGTGCTGGTGCTTTTTTGAAGCTTTGCTAACAATTGCATTAGACCGCGGACGGTCACTTGGAAGCAGTTTTGTGGCAAGAAATTAGTGAGGCAAAATCGAAGTGTACTTATCCTCATTTCTTGGTTGAATGTAAAAACGACTAGATGTAGGTGATCTTTGGGCAAGTACCCCCACTACTATCTGTTTAAACTAGATATTAAAAGGCGTATTCAGTTGTACTCTTATCATTCAGACTGTTCCTTCCTCGTTCAACGGACGCATGCCTGGGCAGTAATTGAATCCTTTAAGCCAGGTATGTCTTCCAGTGTTTTCTCTTGCCCTTCTGGGTTGTGGCTGAAAAAGTCCTTCATTGCCTTACGGATGGGAGATTGGGTTTTTTAAAACCATCTGCCCCAATGGCAGCTACCCCCCCAGGGATGGTGTGGCATGTAGAGGCTGTAGTAACGTGGATGAACCCATTGATCATGTGGTTTGCCTGTGCCCAGCTTTATGAAAGGAGCGTAGATTTTTGCTTCGGAGCAAATGGAATGAACTGGGAATCTGCTCCTGTCGAAAGGCTATTATCCAGTCTTTGGACCCAGGCAACCCAATGTTAAATGTGTTATTGACTAAATTTATTAAAATTGCACAATCTAAATTCAATGGCACTGAGAGCAATGAACAGGTATAATCGGAATCTTTTCACACTCTTGCCACATTGCCTGTTATTGGTTAGGTCGAGGAGTTGTAACGGCATATGTTGATATTTAGTGCAATTACTATTTAATGCACCATACATGTTAGGGCTGTGCCTATGCATTTTGTCTTTGTGTACTATGCTGGGCTCTGGGTTGGGTGGTTTGTTTTATTTTTATATCCCAGGATGTCCTATGCTTTTAGGCAGGAATGTCTTTTTTTAATATGTCATGTGTATCTAATTTATGGTGTGTTTTTTGCATGAATTTAGTCTCTGAGGGTATTTATTCTTGATTGCTTTTTTGCTTCTTTTTTCGTATTGGATTTTATTATCTGTACAATAAATTATTATTCATTCATTCATAAGAGGAGTTTCACGTTTGAGCCAACAGTGCAGCAAACACATACTCAGCAGCATTTCCGAAATCAACGCAGTCCAGAGAGCTGAGTGAGTACTAGGCCTCAGAGTCTTTGCCATCATCACAGTTTCTCTTTGAAGTCAATAACTTTCTCCTTCTAGCTTTGAAGCAGTCCCACCCTGAGTCCTTCCCTCTTCCTCCTGATTCTGAGTAACTCTGTCCCAGTCCCAAACCGAGCGAGGTAAATCTGTGTAGTGTTGCTGTTGAAGAACAAATAGAGAAACAGAAATGGAGTATTTTTAATAGATTTGTTTTTGGTAACGAAAGTGACTTTTCTGGTCTGAGGAGCCAGAAAAAAAGAGTGGACCCTACAGATAAATTTCACTAAGTTTGAAAGGCCAATCGCTTTCAGGAAAAAATTATCACCCATTAGTCCCTAAACATTGAATATCATCAGAAACAAGCTTATAAATGTGTTGGACTCCCTCCCTCACTGTCAGCTACCACATACATCATTAGTCATCATTCACAATCACTCAATATATGACCCCTCATTGTTGCAATAGTTAGGAGCAGTCTCTTCCAATACAAGCACAGTGGTTGAACAAAATAGTATCTCCTCTTTGGTGGCAGCAACACATTGGAGTTTGGCATTCGACTGGCAGTCTTTTAATAGTGATCTTCTGGGGAAGCCCTGCTAGGTGGTGTTAAAAAAAAGGATAGGCAATGACATGTGAGGGAGGCAGGCATTGTCTCCAATGTCCTGAAGGGAATGTGGGGAATACTTCACTGCACACGGGTCCAACTCCAATCTGGCCATAGACATATGTGACTAAAAATGGTGGGGCAGCATAAATCTGATACAACTATAATGTTCCACCAGCACTTTTGTTTGCCAAGAAAGAAAGAAGTTCCACAAGAAATAATACAAAAGTTGTATGGTGGCACTGGCATACTCAGTCCAGGAAGTAGAGTTCACCCTGAAACTCATGTGGTTCACCCAGAAGTTGGTCAGCAAGCACACTTGAGTCTGACCAATCATCCTCTTTTTCCTTCTTTGCTATTTTGGGAATAGTGTAATCCGTGGTAAAAAAAAGGCTGGTTCATTTTGATCATGGTTAATTTCTCCATGTTTTGAGTTGAGAGACTGGTCTTTCTCACTGTTACAACTTCACCAGCTGCACTGAACACATGTTCAGCAGACACACTGGCTATAGGACAAGCCAGATACTTTATTGCTAGTCTGCTGAGCTCTGCCCATTGGTGCATCTTCCCATACCAAAACACCAATAGGTTTTGATCCACTTACACCTCTTCTGTGACACCCAGATACTCCTGGAACATCCTCTGAAGTGTCATTGGTGCTGCCACTTGCTCAGCGTCTATTGCCCTTGCCTCTGCACTGGACCTAAGACCTTCTACTTGAAACCAAGCCAATGCAGAAGTTGGATCAAATTCTTCCGATGCTCTTGTTGCCAGTGTTCTTTTTGCTGGTTTTGGCTGCTGTGAGACAAGACTGCCCTCTCTGGAAGTTGGAGGTGGCACCGCAGAACTGCAGAGTGGGACTCTAGGTTCCAGTTGTCCTTCGTCCAGTTCTCTGGCTTGCTCAGCAATTCACCTCTTGTATTTTGAAACATCCCCATCAGAAAAAGGAATGTAAATGTGAAGACTGTTTTTATAGCATGGATGAAGTAGGGTGGCACAGATGTACTCTTTAGATGAGATAATGTCATTTTAGAGCCCTGCATTGCAAGCAAAGTGAAGGATTAAACTCTCAAAAAGGCATGTGCTTCTGGGTTTTGTTCACACCTCTGAGTGGGAACCTTTCAGACACCTCCTTTAGCTGCTTTTGTAGCAGATGCAACAATGAGCTAGCTTGGCCCATTGTACTGTCCACCTTGCTAACTTCCCACTTGAAAACCTCAGAAGGGAGCAGCATCTGTGTCAGACATTTGACTAGGCTCCATTTGTATGCATCTATGGTCATAGCTGTCCCAATTGCACCCCCCATAGACTGACATAGTTTTTGTTCTGTTTGTACAGCTCAAACAGAGGTTGCAACATATAATAGGTAGAGTTTTAACATGTTGGCACCTCCTGTATCAGGGCTTTAACTGGTACTTTGTTAACACTCTGAATAATGTGCAACTGCTCCAGGACTTTAACAGAATGGCTGAAATGAGTATAGATTCATCTGCAGGTGGTCAGTTTGTTGCTGACAATGTCTTTTTTTTACAAAGTCTTGCACAACCAGTTTAATGAAGTGTGCCAAACAAAAGACCCTGAAATAGCCACCGTCTGCCATGGCCTTGACCATGTTACTGCCATTGTCTGTGACAACAGATCCAATTTGCAGATCTCTAGGTAGCAGCCATTCAGACACCTTGCTATTAAATTTGCACAAGATGTTTGCAGCTGTACGTGATTTCTCCATGGTGAACATGGCCACTGTTGAATGCCACCAAACTCTATTAACAATTTCTTCAAGGACAAGACCTGTAGATAGCTTTTGTTTTACTCTGCCAAAGAGATTCAATGAGCAAAGATGCACATGTAATTAGTAGCCTGACAACTTGTCCACATGTCTGTCGTCAGGTGGATAGTGTGGACAACACTTTGCTGCAAAGCTTGTCCAACCAATTGCAGCACATTATGATGCAGCACTGGAACAGCAGCCCGGGCAAAATAGGTCCGACTTGGATCCTTCCATTTTGGGCAGATGGCTGCCACAAACTCTAAGAATCCTACTCCTTCCACAAAAGAAGAAAATGGGAGGAGGTCCAGCGCTAACATTTTTGCCAACTTTGCATTGCACAAATGAGCCATTGGGTGGTTGTAGGGCTCCTCTTGCCTAAACATGCCGTAAATTGTAGCCTGAATTTTCTTCTTTTCTAGGTGTCTTGTGAGATGTTGGTGGTGATAGACTGAATGTGCGTCATATTGCAGTCACTGAATGCTGTGGTGTTTCCCTCTGACTCTGAGTCTTCCTGTGCCATTGTGAGGTCATTGAGGCAGGTGATTCTACTAGGCTGCTTTGCATGTGGCTGTCACCCTCTTATCCCTCACCTTCCACTGTGATTTGACCAGTTGTAGCTAATGTTTCCTGGCTCTCTTCACCTTCACCACTGCAACCACGTTCAGCAATTCTTTTAAGTGCTCCTCCCGCCCGATTGCATGAAGTTTTTTCATGTGGGTCATCCAGCCTCCAGTACCATAATGTGAACCAGGCTTACCTCGACAAACACTTGCATGGCAAATGGAGTATATTGCAATGTTCTCCTCCTGTTTGCTAATTATAAAAAAGTCCCGAACTGGGGAAGAGTACTTTCTTACTGGCCCACTGCCAATGCCTGAAGAAGAACTGGAGGTAGGTGGGTGTGTTGATTACCTCTCTGAAGTGTATACTTGTACAGAGGTATGGATTGGTGCAGGTCCCTGCTGGGGCCCTACAAATATGTCTGTGCCACATCCCTCAGAGCAGGTTGGATATTAATATCAGACTCCTCTGCACCAGCTTCCACTAGCTCTTCGTCATCTTCCTCCTCACCATCACCCTTTCCATGATTCTAAGGCTTTTCTTTTACCTTGCCTCACCAGGCATCCCCCGGACTCTGCCAGAGTCCGCACCATGTCCCTATCATCGTCATCAGAAGTGGTGCTTTGAGAAGATAGGGTACTAGTGCCCTTCCTTTTTCTTGCTGGAGATCTGGGAACCATTGATTCTAAAAGAGGAGGTTCTTGCTTGACAGGTAGCTTGCCCTCCTGTTCTCCTACTGTGTTGGGAAGATCTACTATTGCTGGCTGCTGTCCACTTTGCTCTGTTTCCAGAAACAATTGGGTACTACTTTGCGAAAGGGTAAAATCCAATACAACATCACTGCTTGTCAGCATCGCCATGATTGCAGTGGCTGCCTCACTGATAGACTTGGTCTTGGGCTTAGGTTGGGGTGGTGCTATTGATGCAGGAGTGCTGCATCCAGGTTCCTCCCCAGAGGCCAGTGTGGTAGGCACACATCTCCCGAAAAAGGTTGCAGTCTGTACACCATTGGTGGAAAACTCCTTCTTCTCACTGAACACTTACTTGGAAGCAACTTTCTTTGGGGTCATCTTAAAGCTCTCGGTTGGCAGTGGCACTAAGCTGCACTAGTGGAAGAGATGGAGGACTTAACTACAGGCCTTCTCTTTGGCAGTACTGCAGGTGATGTGAAGTCATTTCTCTTGTGCACCTAAAAGCAACTAAGCAAAAAAAACATGTAGTTAGAGAAGCATGGCATAGTTGCAGATTGAAATAGTAGAGGTCAATGCAATCTTAGTGCGGTTGGTTACTCATTTACTAAATATCAGTTTAAACAAACTTTGTAAATTTGAACCACACCATAAATTTTTGTTTCAAAGCAGGCAGCAAAGCATGCATGTGCTGTTATTTGCTTTATCTCCATCTGTTTTAAAAGAGACACCTATGGTAGTCAGAGAGAGATTAATGAGTAAATGAAATGGTAATAAGGTGGTCCAAGGGAAATGGACTAATCATTAAGAAAATGAATTATGCTGCAATGATTTGTCTGCAGTGCACCACAGCCAGGGTGTCCAGGAGGAAATGGAATTATTATACAGCTAAAGAAACCAAATTCTGCAGTGATGCTGTGCGCCTTTGGTGGGTGGGTGGATGGATGGATGGGTGGATCAAGGCAAAATGCAGAATTAAATAAAATGAAATAAAAATAAAAAAGATCGAAAAAAATAAAAAAACTTAAATAAAATAAAAATAAAAACTAGAAATGTAAAAATTTAAACAAAAAATGAAATAAAAATTAAAATAAAAAATAAGAAATTAAAAAACATGAAAACAAAAAATAAAATACAATAAAAAAATGATTTTTTTTTTTTAAAATAGAACAAAAAATAAAAATTACAAATTAAAATAGAAAATTAAAATAAACAAATGATCAATGATTAACAATGTACGTAAGCCTATAACAAAAACACACTGGCTGGATGCACAAAATGTCTGCCAGCCACATGGTAAAACAACAGCAAGGAGGCATGGCAAACAAAGAACACATGCAGGCCTATAGCAAAGAGACACTGTTTGGATGGACAAAGTGGCTGCCAGCCACATGGTCAAACAACAACAACAACAACAGAAACACAGAGAACAATAAAGAACACATGCAAGCCGATGGCAAAGACACACTGGCTGGATGCAGAAAATGACTGTCAGCCACATGGTCAAACAGCAACTGCAAACAAGGAGGCATTTAGAACAAAGAACACAAGCAAGTCTATGGACATAGACTACATAAAATATCCCTGGGCCACACAGCATGGAAAACTAAAACAAATGGTGGACAAACACATAGATACACACACACATACACATTGGCCATAAGGAGGCATGGTGGTGACACTGAAGAAAATACTAACATTAATTAACAAATGCAAAACAGGAAAATTAACTGAACTATAAAAATTTCACAACAACAGTACACACATCCTCCTATGCCATCATATATACCACACAACATATACACTTTTTGCAAAAAAAAATGAAATACAAACAATAGCCCAACATGTTTAATTTAATCCAATGCCATATCTGCTCTAAATTAAGTTTTAAAGACATATACCACTGAAATATTTATTTCATTCACTGGAGCCTACTAGTACTGGGCCTACTGGTTAGATGACCCCTTAGAAATCTAGGCCACATGGTAAAATAATATTGCAAATTTCACAACCATATAGAAAAGGACACATACTGACCTGTGCAATACTTTTCCTTTAGAAAAGATGAAAAATCAATAAAATGCAAAATAACTAACTAGGCCCATACTTAAATTCCAGACCATCCTACACTATACGTTTTAAAAATGAAATTAAAGTACAAAGAAATGCCCAAGTAAATAAACAACATCCTTATTCAATCAATAGTTTTGGAACTTACTTGTGTGATTTCATAAAAACAAAGGCCCTCATTACAACTTGGCCACCCGCCAAGATGGAACCGCCGTGCGGCAGCCAATGCGGGCGCACTTCCGCGGTGGCCATTACAACATCCCCGCTGGGCCGGCGGGCGGACCTGAGTTTCCGCCCGCCGGCCTAGTGGGGATGTCAGCCTCAACATGGGAGCCGGCTCCAAATGGACCCGTCGCGCTTTTCACTGTCTGCTATGCAGACAGTGAAAAGCTCCATGGGGCTGTGCCAGGGGGCCCCTGCACTGCCCATGCCTCAGGGGCCCTCAGGGTCCCCGCGACTCCCCTTTCCGCCAGCCTTTTCATGGCGGTTCCTACCGCCATGAAAAGGCATGTGGGAGGGGGACTCGTAATCCCCTGGGCAGCGCTGCAAGCAGCGCTGCCCTGGGGGATTACAACCGCTGCGACCAACGTGGCAGTAAACCGCCGGTCCCGGCGGTGCACCGCAGTCGTAATACCAAGGATTGCACTGCCAGCCTGTTGGCGGTGCAATCGTCGAAACAGGGTTGTAATGAGGGCCAAAGTGCTTAAATATAAAAGTATATCCAGGAGGCAAAGAGAGTTATTCTTCTACCCTGAAATCCAAGTGAAAAGTGACCAGGAGATGGATAAAGAACTGGGAGGAGCCTACTGACCAGGAACAGGAAGTTGGAGTCTCTGGGGCACTACCTTCCACTTAAACAAAAAGGCTGCTCAATCTAAAAAACAACTTAAAGGGTCCATTGGAGAAGAAAATCCACTCAAAAACCAACTTTTGACTAGATTTAGATGTATCTGGAGTAGAAAATCATTTGAACTCGCGAGCAGGACTGTTTTGGCTGTGATCACAGCTGGAGGCAGCACAAGTGAGTGCAAAGTCTTGTGCACGTCCGCTAGTGGGATGGGAGTATCGTGGTGCTCGTGGAAGAGTGGCAAAACCCAACCTCCCATGTGTGAACAAACTCCGCTCCGTGCCGTATTGCGGAATTCAGGAACTCCATTCTACTCCACATAGCGTGAAATGCTCAAATTCCACAAACTCCACCAGTGCATCACAATTCTACACCCGGACCTAATCGGTCAAGAAAAAGGGGATCCTGAAACATTGATACCCCATGTTAATTCCCACAGTAAACTTTGTTCTCGATACAAAAAAATGGCTGAATTGAATTACACCACATTTGGCTGAAAGTTAGAACTTTTCTCAGGAAGCTTACTTTTTGTGATTTGATGTACATCCATTGAATTGTTTTTGAGAAAATTGTATTTGAAGAGGGACTCGATCTGTTTGCAACCCACACTTGCATGCATCAAACACAGATATATACAGGAGATTTTAGTGTTCCCTGTTAGGGCCTCATTTCTAAGGCCTGTGGTGCAGGGCGGCACAGCAAGTACCTTGCTGTACCAAACTGCACCACCGGGAAAGGGCAGAAATGCACCATATCTACAAGTACCAACGCAGCATGATGCAGGGATTCCTGTGTTGCGGGGTGATTGTTTTTGTGCAAGAAGGGAAACCTTTCCTGCAAATAACAATCACAAAAGGTGTTTTCCTCTATCTGTGTGTGCTGTAGAATGCAGCAAACGTAGGAAGAGGAATAAATGAGGGCATCTCTTTATTTCTCCTCGTTGCATCATTCTTACCACACCCCTGAGGTGGCGTTTGAATCTGACACTTTCCCAGACTTGTAAATCTGGAAATGCATCAGATTCCTTTGGGTTCCATGGCTTTTGTGTGGGAAAACCCCAAGCAACACCCATGGAACTCCCCTTTCACGCAGTGTTATGTGTGAAAGGGGTCCACATTTACAAGGCAATGAAAAGCCATGCAAGGTGGCTTTGCGTGGTCTTGTAATTATGGGGTGGCACACTGAGCATCCAGAGCTTCATAAAAATGATGCTCTGGGGGCGCAGTGTGCCACTAGGACCTTGTGAATTAGGCCCTTAGTACGGAATTATGTGCCTTGTAAAACTTGACCTTCCAAGCTATTAATCAGGGTTTGGAAATGTTCCAGACTAAGAGAATGCCTGGATGTCAAATTGTGAGTTTCCAGCACTATATAAATTATATGATTACAAAAACTAGCTCTGATATCCACTGTTCTCCATTTATCAACATTCAGTACATCAGATGGCTTTTGACCACCCCTACAATATTGCAGGAATTGCCATCATAAGACCAGATTTACATCACTGGAAACAATAAATATTGACTTATCAACTTGATGGCATTAATGGAAATGACATCACGGAAGTTAAAAAAACAGTAAGTGCAAAATTAACAAAACAACAAAGATACTGTCAAAGAAAACTTTAGCTCTATGCATTTGGGACTAATCTACAAATCTGCAAAACGTTTTGTCAATTAAAAGCTTGGATAGGAACAAAATTGGCAAGTGTCTTCCCAGCAGCTGCTGAAGAGATGAGCTTTCAGAGGCAAAGTAGTGTACACATTCATTGCTAACTTTAGGTAGCTTTGAGAATAAGGTCAAATGGCTAAATGTCAATGCTTCTGGAGGCTGAGATCATGAGATAATTAGAAACAGTCATACACAGCGCAAGAATATTTTAGTTGTATTTGAACATAGGTTTTGG
Source organism: Pleurodeles waltl (assembly GCF_031143425.1). Lineage (NCBI taxonomy): Eukaryota > Metazoa > Chordata > Amphibia > Caudata > Salamandridae > Pleurodeles > Pleurodeles waltl. The sequence continues at coordinate 475,762,885 of NC_090449.1, read as the reverse complement.
TTCGTCATCATTCTACACATGTGGCAGTTTTGAAATCTCACATCTCAGCTTCCAAGTAAACACTTAAGACGAGGGCTCCGCATTAATGCATTAGCGAGGCCTAAAAAAAGATATCTGATAAAGGCTAGATGATTAGACTTATCGACCCCTATTCACAAAGGTAAACTTGGACCAAAAGTTTAAGTTTACACCAGTAGTCTAAGTTTAGACCTAAAGTCTAACTTCACTTATAGTGAAGTTAGACTTTTGGTGTAAGTTTAAAGCAGAAGTCTAAAGTTAGACTAAAAGTATAACTTTACCCGTAGTAAAGTTAGAATTTTGGTCTAAGTCTAGACTTTTGGTCTAAGTTTAGACCAAAAGTCTAAACTTAGGACTTTTGGTATAGGTTTACCTTTGTGAATTGGGCCCATCATATACATATTTTTTTTTACAAAAGTTATGAAAGCGACTGAAAGATTATTTTAATTACAATCTCTACATTAACCAGACTACTGTTGTGATATGGCAGAATTATGCATTCATGTAGCCATGTACAACTATCATGCAAAAGACACAAGCTCACAAGCCTAGGACATCTTAAATGCCCATTCACAGTTTTTCATGTCACAATATGACCTCAAATGCCCAAGCATACCCTCAAATGTTTCTTAAAGTTTGATCAGACTAAATGCATTTGCTTTTTTAAGCAAGGCATGCTGCATTTCTTTATTTGCATTGTTCCTTTTTTATTACAGGACATTACTAGTACGTATGATCTGAGAATTGCTTTAGACTGCTCTATATGATTAACGTGTTATGCTTTGTATTTCTGTTAGGACGGGTTTTGAAAATTAGTGCTGGAAACAAGCCGGACACAAGGACCAAATTAGGCCAGCTGAACAAAACCCCTTTAAACCTGGTTGCAGAACGTTGTGCGATCCCACATCGAGGATTCGTTATGCAGCAGGGGCTCCGAGGAGCTGCGAGGCAGCGATCCAAGCTTCTGCATTGTTGAGGATGTTGTTGACGAGGGGCTTGCGATGTGAAGTCCTGCATCAAAGATGTGTTGCATACTGGTGGGTTCCTGAAGAAGTCCTGCGTTGTCTTCATGGATGCCATTGACGAAGGGCTTCCTATGTGAAGGTTTGCGTTGGTTCAGGGGTGACTGTGGGCTGGGATATGAAGCCCTGTGTTGGGGATCCGTCGCACAATGGTGGTTCCGAAGCAGCGCTACAAGATGTGTTGCGCTGCGTCTGTTGTGCCCACCAGACCACAGCCTGGCTGGTACAGCACCTTCAGGTCAGCCTCCAAAGGTTCAAAACTGGGGTGGCACCACATGGGGGGGGGGGGCAGCACTCATAGCAGACCGAGTCCAGGTGCTGGAATCAAGATGTTTGGAGCCTGTTCTGACCCTTCTGATCAGGAGGCCAGCCAACGGGCCCTTGGAGTTACTCTGGTGGCCCTGAATATAAGATGCAGGTCTGTCCTTCACTCAGGCAACACAGCAGCAGAGTAACAGTCCTCCTTGCATAGCAACACAGCAGTCCTTTTGAGTCTTCCACAAGTCCTGAGGTGCACTGAAGAGTTTGGTCTGAGGGGCCACTATATATACCTGATGCCAGCTTTGAAGTAGGAGAAGTTTCTGGAGATTTCAACCTCCAGAGATGTCTGGAATTTCCTGCCTTCCTGCCTTTCTCTCAGCTTGTCTGGGATCACAAAGGATTGGTGCCAAACCCTTGGGTAATGTGTCTAGGCAGAGCCTTTGTTATGTGCCAGTGTGGTAGGTTACAGCTCCGACCCCCATCAAATTAGAGATGGCCCTTCCTGCCAACACCTATTGCCCTTTGTGTCACTCGCTGGGTGCAATACAAAAAGACTAACAGCCAGCTACACTTAATCATGTGACCCAGGATTCAGGATGCAGGCACCAACTGGTTAGGACAAGGAAATGCCAACTTTCTAAAAGTGGTATTTTCAGAATTGTGATATAAAATCTGAATTTACCATTTAACTTATAATTCCATAGGCACCAAACCTGACATTCCCTTTTGGCTGCCAATTAAAAGTTAGTTGCTTACTAAATGTAACAAGGTAACCTGATGTTATCCAGTGGGAGAAGTAAGCCTCACAGTAGTGAGAAATTAATTTAGGAGCCTTTCACTACTACGACATGTAGAACTTAACTGTACTTATCCAGCTTTTTAAATACACTGCACTTTTTCCTATGGGCTATTTAGGTCCTACCTTAGGGGTGACATATGTATTCAAAATGAAGATTTAGACCTGGAAAAAGGTGTACTTTTCAAGGTCAAAGTGGTAGTTTCAAACTGCACACACAGGCAGCAGTTGAAGTCCTGAGACATGTTTAAAAGGCTACTCAGGTGGGTGGCACAATCACTGCTGCTGGCACAATCACTGCTGCAGGCCCACTGGTAGCCTTTAATTTGCAGGTACTGGGTACATATAGTTCCACTTTACTAGGGACTTACACGTAAATTAGATAAACCAGTTGGGTGTTAGCAAGTTTTACCATGTTTAAAGGAGAGAACACAAGCCTGTTAGCACTGGTTAACATTTACTCCAGTCCTAGCGCTAACATCCTAGTACATGTTTGTGTGTATGTATGTGTGTGGCACACAAACTACATGTATGGGAGAACCAGAGTGATGGAGGCCACTAGGTTCCATTTTGGAAGCTCTTTGCCTGTTAAAGCGCACTAGATGGAGGTGAGGTTGTTTTCCCAGCCAGTGGAAGTATATTGCTGTAAGGAGGTGCTGATTAATTTTCCTGAGCACTGCCATTTGGTAAATGGTGGGGGAGAAGGGTGGGACTGCAATCTTTGTTGTTCATAGTGTGAAGCGTTCTACAGTAGGGGCCTGCCCTTTGTTTCTTTTCCTGATCACTGGTCAATCTATATATGCTGTCTGCTTTATCTGTATGGAAGTGGTAGCTACTGCCTCACTTGTTGTTTCACTTCCAAGTTCTCTTTGACCAAGGAAGAGGGTGCTCTGCAGGGTACCCAGAGGACTCCTGTGTAACCACAGCTGGTGCCTGCCTGATAGCCAGCTTCCCAAAGGGGAGAGGACATCTATTTTGGTCTGACCTGGAAAGAAGAGCTGTCTCCCAGTTCTGAAGCACATGGGGGCAAATGTGCCTGAGCAAAAGAGGGAATGAGAGTGCCATCCCTGCTGGAGATGATGAATAACAGGGCTAGCAGAAGTGTGTCTTCCTCCCAGAGAGAGGAGGAGGGACCAGACATGTGCTGTGTTCCCTGATTGTGACTAGCAGGAGAAAAAGACTTGCATTGGTGAAAGTTATATACTAGCCCCAAGACTGAAAACCTGAATGCAGAAACACTGTATGAGAGGCATAGCACCGCACCTGTAACTGAAGCTTGCTGTAGCATACAGTAAACCTGTTGGTGGAACATGGTGTATGGGACCTTGGACCCTGGGTACAGTGGCTTGGTGCCAGTACATGCATATTGTATCTCATAGGCCTTCGTTTTTTAGTGTATTATGATGCTTTAATTTTCAAAAAGACAGGCATTGGACTGGACAATCAGTTATTGTGCTGCTGGGTGGATCTTGAGTTCTGAGCTTTAATGCCCCCCATGCAACTTCCCTGAAAAGTCTCTGAATGCTTGTTGTTGCTAATTCAGAGGGTCAATTCCTGAGGGCTTTTACTCAGCCCAGCTTGCATAGCCATAGTAGGATGAACCTTGGGACATTCAAGGTGAATAGCACCAGCCCCATGACTGGACCCAATGGCCCCTTTTAGCCCCACCCTCCAAAATAGGGGGCTCATTTACAAGCCCCTAGTGCCACCAAGGCATCACTTTCAGCAACGATCCGTGGTGCTGTGCCCTTTTCTATATTTACAAGGCGGCGATAAGCCACTTTTTGTGTCTTTACACTGCCTTGTAAGTACGGCCCCTTTACATGCATCACTTTGCATTAAAGGGGCGTGCAATGGTTCTTGCTGTGGGTGTTCCACTGCAACATCCATTGAATTTTGATACTGCCCCAGATTTACGAGCAATCGTGAAGCTGAGGCAGTACCAAAAACCTTCTCCATCCCAGGGGTGGTGTTAGAGCAGCTTTAGAGTTGCTTTTTCTATGTGTACTCCATTCTGCAGCACACCTAGAAAGACCAAAACACCATTAATGATTGTTTATGCGCAGGAAGGTGTCCCTTCCTGCACATAAACAATCATTAAATAATGATGATTAGTTAATTCTATGTGTGCTGCAGAATGTGATGGTTTATGTGCAGGAAGGGACACCTTCCTCCATAAAATCAATCATTCCCTGCAATGCAGGAACCCTTGCACTGCAGTGCAAGGGTGCCTGCATTGGCACTAGGCAGCTATTTTAGCACCGGTGCAGGGGTGAACACAAAAGGATGCACCATATTCTTGTAAACGCGACACATCCCTGCATTCTGGAAATGAGGCAGCTCAGCGCAGCAAAATTGCTTGCGGCTCTGGACTGCACCATTTCCTAATAAATGAGGCTCTAGGTCTGACTGGATTGTTCCATTTTTATTAGCGCACATTACTAGTTCATATGATCTGACTGTAGAATGCCCTGTAGAAGCCTTCACTTGTTTGGAAGAGTTACAGAGCATGCGAAATACAATGCAGACATCAAGACAAAGACACTACTTAAGAACAACAGAAGAAAAGGACAAGCTTATTGCACACCAAGAAGAGAAATAAATTAACCAAGCCAAGTTCAGAATTGTTTAGCAATGACTCCACAAAGTGAATTTTCTGTATTTTTGAATAGTGGGTATATGCAATATCACCCACTTTAGAGACCAGATAAAACCTGAAATAATCTTTGCCGACATCTTGGCGGCTGCCTTGCAGGTTGCTATGAGGGCACTCATCCAAATGGGCTACTTTTTAAGTGAAAAGCTGATTGACTGTATAGTATAAAATATGGGCTTTGGAAGTAACTTCAGCTGCAAACATTCAAATGTAAATGTAGTAGCTGACTGGCACAGAACCTTTTTGCATTAAACAACACCTGCCATCAAATCACATCTTTAGTGGTGTGTGAAATGTGTTATGCCAGCATGGTTGGTGACATTTTGCACACAAAAAGAACACGTGGTTTATGGGCAAGACACAGAGTTGACCCACTCATACTTGGCTATTGGCCAAATGTGCCTTGAGAACACAAAATGTCAAATGAACAGAAGATGGACGGAATGCTGAACAAATCAGACATTCACCACCAGTCACAGATCTGGGTAAAATCCATCGTTTTTTGCTCACCCTGCCATTCCAGCTTGGACCCAGACATATGCAAATCAATTTTAACACTGCTCCCCATGGGAACACAAAATGTCACAAGTAATGATCTGGGCTAAATGCAAGTTAAAAGCTGTCAAGTTTTAATAGACACATGTCTTGAAAACATAGGGCCAGGTGAAACTTTACCATTGGTAGGGAAAGTGGCTCTGGCCGGTGCCTGGCCCAGAGGACCAGTTTCTCACAAAAGCTTCATGTGGATTCCCCTGTGGTCCTATCTGAACTTGAGGTTCAGAGGAGCATGAGTATTCTCCCTGGTCTGGTTCCATTCTCCCCTGTGTAGGGAATGTTGCTTTGGCTTTTGCCTGAAGCCCTGGCACAGAGGAGCAGGTCCCAGGGATTCATGTGGGCTTGATAGGCTCCTGCAGCAGTCTTGTCTGAGACTAACAACCCGGAGGGCCCAAGACTCCTCCCTCACTTGGCGCAACTCTGACTTAGGTAGGCAAGATGGCTTTAGCTTGTGCATGGATTCTTAGCCCCGTGCAGGTAGGCCCCACTCATTAATATGGGCTTCAGAGAATTTTACTGAGGTTTCTTGGTGCTGGTATACCTGGAGTAGCACAAGACTTCTCACTGATCTGGTGGAATCCAACCATGGGAAGGTGGCACTAGCCAGGACCTGAAGGCATGGCCTCGGTGACCAAGCCCCAGACATTCACACAGGCTTCACAGACTTCCCACTGCCACCAAAAGAGCTAAACACTCCTTTTACAGTTGGGCAGCACTCTACCCTGGGTAGGAAAAGTGGCAAGACAGTGCTGTGAGGTGAGGCCCGGGGGACCAGGCAAAGGTCACCCACACGTGCTTCAGAAACTCTAACTGTAGTTCTTTGATCTGGTCCCATAGAGGAGTGCAACACGTCTCCACAGTCTGTTACTACCCTGCCATGAGTAGGGAAATTAAATTCAAAATGGGTCAAGTGGGAAACAGGCACCTGCCATCTAACGAGGACCTCATTGTTGGAGATGCAATGCAGTCAAAGTTTATTGAGAACAGTTACCAAATTAACAATCAAGCTGGAATTGGAAGACCCATCACCATCTGCAGCCCCTAATAGGGGGCAGAGGATACATAGGTGATCAATCTATCTTGGCCCGACTATGATGAAAGTGCTGCCAAGGTGCTAAGCTAGAGCAGAGAGGCACCTGCCCCCCAAAAGTGTTCCTCGCTGACCTAGATTTTGTTGTGATACACCACCATGGAGGAATTGCTCCCTATGGGTGCAGCAAGGTGGTGGTCCCACAGAGGAGATCCACCTTCCTTGGCAACAATCTTCTTACTGTGTTGAATCCTCTGAGTTGACTACAAGGACCCCACCTGTTTAACTCTCCACAGTTTCACACTTTTAGAACTCTCTTTCCAATGTTATTTTCAACTTTCCCTTGTGGTACTTTTTAGATATTGGTCCTGTGTCTGTATTTAGCCTTAGACAAATTTTATCAACCACCTTAGGCTGCATTCCCAAGCAGTCTACCTCTGAGAGTCCTGATCTTGGCATGGTGTGGGCAGCTACTAGCCTAACACTGTCTGCTGGGTGAGCCTCACTCACGGGGCCTGGAGGCTGCTGAGTAAACCTGGGAATTCTGTATGGAACATTTCCTGTGCCCACCATCAAGTGGGGATTCAGCACTGGTCTTTTCCTTTCTTCGCTCGGATGTTACTGAGGTAATCATGCTTAGATAATTTTCCTCCCTTTAGTTATATCCTTAACTTGAGTGGGTCATCTCAGTTGATCTGAGATCATCATGTTTTGTCCTTTTTACGAAGCATTCTGCAGGAATACTTTTTCCTGTTTTTACCTAGTGATACGTGTCTGGGGAAAATAGATGCGTAATGTGATTGAAACAGACCTTGAAATACCCATTCCTGTGCAAAAGGAGTTTGTGTATGAGAGTAATTCAACCACCTAGTCATAATTAGGTCTTACTGTCTCATTACACAATGTCAGTAGAGTGATTAGTGAAGTAATGAATAAGAATAAGTGGCAAAACATTTTATGTGAGATCCCTTCTTTACCTGTTCATGATAATACTTTTCAAAGTCTGCTTTCTGATAACCTGGCACCAGTTTCATATTAATAAATGAGGCAATAGTAGGTATTCTTCTAGGCTCCATTTGGCTAATGTTCAATCAAAAGAGTGTAAATTGTGGAAATTAATCTGTAGGAATGGAGAATATGGGCCAAAAATACCATTATTTGCAGTTAATAACATGAAAGGACTAAACACAAGAAGAACTAGGACCACACGCTTAATGCAATTGAGTCAGGGAATGATCACCAATTTTAGTACCTTGTGGAACTCTTCAGATCTGAGAAAGAGTCCCTGCATCTCTCCAACTGTCAATTTTATTGGGGCATCTCTTGCTAGAATAGTTAGCATCAATATGTAGAGCAAGTATTCAATACCAACACACTCAAGGAGGGTGGTCTAACATTCTTTTGAAGTGGATTGTGGTGTTGGGTTTTATTATTAACAGCACGTTTTAATTGAATCTTAAAATATGGTAAAATCCCACAAAAATGGAAAGTCACTATTGCTTGTTTATCCTTTCCAAAAGGGGAATTGTGACACAATCTCACCTGGTTGCTATGGCAGAGCCAAGTACTAAGGAGCAGGGCCCCAAAGGCCTTTTATTGCATCAATAGAGAGATACTATGAAAACAATGCCTAAATTAGTTGCTTCCAATGACTATGTATATATAATTATCCGATTGTGCACTGAAATGTGGTTGTGATTTCCTCTGCAAAAAAACAAATACCAGCAGAATATTGGCAGCTAGGCATGATGTACCAAGGATGTACGTTGGCTACTTATTTATTTTACATCTTTTTCATGACCTTGACATATCCATGGTGAAGTCCTCTAAAAAACTTCATCTTTGGGTCTGCAGCACGTACAGGTGCAATGTTGTGCAGATAATCTGACATTGATAGATCAAACTTCTGTTGTTTTACAGCATGGAGTGGATGCGTAGATGCTTCTCATTGGAAAAGGTATTAAAAACTAAGGGGCATATTTAAGAAAATTGGCGCTGCACACAGTGCAGTGCCACTTTTCTTCTGCTGTTTAGAGCCCCACCACCATGTGTGTGCCGTATTTAAAATAGGGCACACCATGGCGCAGGGTTGGGGGCAATAGCATAAGTTTTGTTGACGCTATTGATGTTCTCTACAGGAGTAGTGCCAACATATTGGAGATAGTCCTTCTGAGTACATAGGGGCCCCTTGAATTCAATGGCATGCCCCTTATAACACCTGCTCTGAGCAGGATTTAAAAGTGCTGAAAAAAATGATGCAAGCAAATCTGTTAGATTTCCTTCCACCATTCTTTCAGCCCCCCGAACAAGGAACACCCCCTTTGCATACATTATGCCTGGCTCAGGCATTGTGTAGTGCAAAGGGTTACAAAGTGGTGCAATGCATGCATTGCGCCACTTTGTGAATATGGCACACCGTTTTTTGCCTTTTAACGCCACATTAGCATAACAAAATGATGCTAGTCGGGCATTAGAATGGAGCTAGGAGCTCTTAAATATGCCCCTAACTTTGATAAAACACAAGCTGTGATATTTTCAAAGTCAAATTTCAAAGGTTATTGCCACTTGACTGGAAGGTGTCGAACACTGCTCTTTCTCATCACTCTTCTCTTTTTGACCATGGCTGGACCTAGCTATGGATATTTGAGTTTAAAAAGAAGTCTCTGAATGCTATTGGAAATAGTGAATGAAATTCCATAGGGCATATTTATGAAAAAATGGTGCATCAATCAAGATGCACCACCTTTCTAGTGCCCCATTGCATCCCCAAATGACACCATTTATATGCCATGTTTACAATACAGCGCATCATGGCGGTTGTGTCCACATTATCATCATAATTTATGGTGCTGATGCAACGCTTTGCTGGATTAGTGCCAGAAAATAGCGCTCCAATGCAGCAAAGCACAGGGAGGCCCATTGTTTTCAAGGGGAGCGTCATCTTAAATAATAATTATTTCCTGTGGCTTTCATGATGATGATCTTTTAAACTGACATAACACGATGATGTTAACACATTTTAACCCTCTCAGGGTTCCCAACTGGAAATGTTTTTCATTTATAAATGATGAATGAAGTTTTTGTGGTCATAGCACAGAAACCATGACACACATAGACTGCCTTGGCAGGCAATACACATATATGACATTGATCATTTTATGAACATCTTCATTGGGTTTCGTAAAGCATAGCATTAAATGCTACCTTCCCTACCCCTTGGTTCTATTTCATTATCATGTGTACTTAACCCACTTTTAAATCTTGTCTGTTGTAACTGATGGCTTGTACTGCACGCTATAGAAACAGTGGTAGGGCATAGTCTCATCATTTTGATGCATGCCACCATTTTCCTTATAGCTAGTGAGGAGGCCTTGGAGTTTGTTGTAGGGTCTGATGCTCCTTCCATCACATCTACTGATTCACACTCATGAAAAAGACAACAATGAGGAGAGTTTAGTCTCTAAGTAAACTTACAAGGGGACGTGTATAAGTCGATGAACCTTTTGACTCGTTTAAGATGTTCTTGCCATAGCTCCAGTATAGAAACAATAATCAATACACAATAATCAATAGTCATTAGTCAAATCAATAATCAATAATCAATGGAGTTAGTAATTGTCACACGCCATGCCTGAAAGGACATGAATAACCACACCTTTAGTAAAAGTTTAGTCATTTTATTTCCCTTATATTAACAATACTAAAGTCATGTAGATTTATGTCAATATTTAATCAAAACGCATCAAGAATATTATTTATTAACCAAACAGACGCAAGAAACACAACGTAATCAAAGCTTGAATCACAATACATTCTAAAGCATCAGTGAAAATCATTAATAGAGTCAGCTTGAATAATGCTATGCAGTCCCTAAAGTTCAGCAAAATAGTTTGTCAAATCATTTGTCTTGGCAAATTGTCAGCCATCATGTTGATACCCTCAACTAACCCAGATTAGCGTTGGCATGCAGGACTTCATGCAAAACAATTTAGCACATGAATTTAGAAGACATCTAGGCAAAGAAAACTATCAAAACAGCACAGTTGGTACCTAGAAAGAAAAGGCATAAAAATACAATTCAATCATACCTATCCACGGTATGGGTCAGCAAACAGAATCAGTCTTCGTCCTCAGGTCATCAATTAATCAGCAACACATCAGGCTCTCCCTTCAGAGAGTATGAGCCCAATGAAAGAATCTCGAATCTCTCCTAAGTCTCTTCTTCTCTTCAAATCTACATAAGTCTAAATTGAATCTTTCTCCTCTGTCACATTGTTAAATCAAAGTCACCCAGACTATCCCCTAATTTCCAATTGGTCAGTTAATCATATGTTATTACTCTATCCAATAATATTATTGTCCCAAATCCATGAATTCTAATATTTCTCCTTTCACTTAATGTTGATTGGTCCGCTTTATGATGTTCTCATCATCCGGTTCGTCAGGTATCAATTTTGTTGCATCTTCTTTTCCAGTCAGTGTCTTCATTGTTCGCGTCCTGGGAAAGTACATCTCACACATTTTACATACAGTATGATATATTTTTAAGGACACTGTCTCCTGTTAGTTGGTTCTCATGGAAAGCTTCTGCTAAGCATTTAAGTAAAACAATGAGCATTTCACAGTTAGTTAACTCTGTCAGCATTTTCGATTAAACGCTAAGAAATACAGCTTCTGCATGAGGCCTGGCAAAACTAGGCCAAGACACTCGCTAAGTTAAGGCCTACAACTAATAAGCAAGAAAATATTTCATATCTCTCAATATGACATATTTCTACATTAATCTGATACACTTTAAATATTTCATGAGTATTAATCATTTATTCAGTACATTTTGTGAACACTGTTGGCCATTCTTGACTCTTGGTTACTCTGGTTACCACAACCTGTCATGGCTACTGACCCCAGTGAGGAATCCCAGGACAAGAGCAGAGAAATGCTACAATGAGGCACATGGGCGAACTAGGAGGATAATAGAGTGCACCTTTGGCCTCCTGAAGGCCAGATTCCGGTGCCTCCATCTGACAGGTGTCTCCCTATACTACTCAACGAAGAAGGTGTGCCAGATCATCGTGGCATGCTGTATATTGCACAACCTGGCTTTGCGACGCCAGGTGCCTTTTCTGCAGGAGGATGGGCCAGATGTTGGTCTTGTGGCAGCTGTGGAGCCTGTGGACAGTGAAGAAGAGGAGGCAGAAGAAGAAGATACAGTATAGACAACCGAAACAACATCATCATGCAATACTTCCAGTGAGACACAGGTAAGAGAATGGCACTGCTCTTCTCATATCATACTACTGTAGGGCATTGCATAAATCTGCCTTTTTACCTCTATGTATGGACCCTGGCATGTCACTTTGGCATTTCACAGATATGGGTCACACTTTCTGCCTTCTGCTATGTTTACTGCTGCCCAACAACTGTCTAACATTGGTATGTGAACATGAACATTGACATTGCTATATTTCTGAGAGGTTGCAATTACACATTTGTGAAAGTACTGACTGACTCCAGATTGATTTGTGATTCACTGGTGTTCATTTCTGTGCAAATAAGTGGAGGGGGGTGTGCAATGGGCTGGGGTGATGGTGGAGGAATGTCCATGGTAGAGTCCAGTCTGTTGGCCTCACAGGTGCATTGTCCAAGGGGGCATAGGAAGTGGAGTAATGGCAGTTCAAAGTTGTCAGGGTGACAAAGTGGGACAAAAGGATGACAATCAGGAGAGTGGCAATGTTCTCTGTCTTGTTCCTGGATCTCAGGGACCGTTTGCAGGGTGGTGGGGTGCTGGTGGCCTGTTGGTCCTGTGGCGGGACCTCCTGTCCACTAGCGCCAGTGGAGTTGGAGGGCTGTTCATCGTTCAGGCTAGTGTCAGGGGCCCGTTTGTGTGCCACTGTGTCCCTCATGGGGTTGGCCAGGTCTGCCAGCACCCCTGCAATGGTGACCAGGGTGGTGTTGATGGACTTCAAGTCCTCCCTGATCCCCAGGCAGTGTTCCTCCTGCAGCTGCTGGGTCTCCTGAAACTTGGCCAGTACAGTGCCCATGGTCTCCTGGGAATTATGATATGCTCCCATGATGTTGGTGAGTGCCTCGTGGAGAGTGGGTTCCCTGGGCCTGTCCTCCCCCTGTCGCACAGCAGTCCTCCCAGTTTCCCTGTTATCCTGTGCCTCTGTCCCCTGAACAGTGTGCCCACTGCCACTAACCCCAGGTCCCTGATTGTCTTGGGTTGGTGGGTTTGCCTGGGGTCCCTATAGTGGTGGACACACTGTTGATTGACGTGTCCTGGGGACTGAGGGATGGGCCCGCTGGGTGGGTGCTGTGCTGGTGTTTCCTGAGGGGGGAGGGTCTGTGGTGGTTTGTGACTTTGGCAGGGGAACCGACTGTCCAGAGGTCCCTGATGGGCCAGGCTGGTCATCTTAATCCAGGCGTGCAGAGCTGCTGTCATCACTGTGGGCCTCTTCTGTGGGGGACTGGATATGTCTATTCATAAAAGATCTCCGGCAAAGAGCCCCCCGTGGGGCCCGTCAGGCATTGCAGCGTCAGCCTGACGAGGAGCTGGCCCTATGATGAAGCATGTCACCGGATAGTGAGTGAGGGCTCTTGCTTCGAATAACTTTGGTTCTCATTTACTGACCAAAGCTTCTTACTTGAAAGAAACCCACAATTAGATGGAACCTTGTGTAATCTGTATTTGATTGACTGTTTAGTGGGAACTTTACACACAGGACCAGGATTTAGACTCCAAATCTCCCATTTTTTGCCCCTCCTCTGTTGTTTTTTTGACCTCCTGTCCGGTGACATTGGGTAGGGGTCCTGTTGGGGTGTAAATGCATAGTTATTGTATCTGTGTGTGCCATCTTGTGCAATGGGTGAGTTACCCTCTACTCCTATGCTTGCATTATTGTGTTTGCCCTTGTGTGATTAGTGATTTTGGGGTCTGGGTGGGTATCTGTACTGAACATGCTTTGGTGAGGGGTGTCTATGGAGAGGTGTTGCATGCAGGGCTTGGGATTGGGATGGGTGGGTTGTGATGGTGGGGCATTTGTGAGGTGTTGGAGTGATGGGGGTGAGGGTGAGGGTGGGGGTATGTGATGGCAGGCAGGTGGGGTGGGGGATGTAGTAGTAAAGATATGATTTAACAGAGTCCAGTCCTCCTGCTACTCCTGCGAGGCCCTCAGGATGCAGTATTGCCAAGACTTGCTCCTCCCATGTTGTTAGTTGTGGGGGAGGAGGTGGAGGTCCACTGCCAGCCCTTTGTACTGCTACATGGTGTCTGGATACCGCGGAACGCACCTTCCCCGTAGGTCGTTCCACCTCTTCCTGATGTCATCCCGTGTTCTGGGGTGCTGTCCCACTGCATTGACCCTGTCGACGATTCTCCACCAAAGCTCCATCTTCCTATTCATGGAGGTCTGCTGCACCTGTGATCCGAAAAGCTGTGGCTCTACCCGGACGATTTCCTCCACCATGACCCTGAGCTCCTCCTCAGAAAACCTGGGGTGTCTTTGAGGTGCCATGATGTGGTGTGAGTAATGTGTGAGGTGATGTTTGTTGTGCTGTTTGATGTGTTGTGTTGTTTGAGGTGCGTGGATGTTGTATGAGTGATGGTGTTGTGTGCCTGTAGAGGCTGGTGTTGCGTTTGCTATTCTTTCTCTCTGCTTCTTCAAAAAAAAATCGTTGTAAGGGGTTGTGGGTAATGTGGGTGTTTTATAGTGGTGTGAGTATGTGGGTGTGGTGTGTGTATGTGTATCAGGTGTGTGTATTTTGAATTGTCCAATGTGGTTGTGTTTTGTAAGTGTGTGTGTATTTTGAGCGTGGCGGTGTGTATCGCCAATGGATTATCATGGTTGAAAGACCGCCGCGTTGATTTGTGGGTTGTGATAGTGTGGGCGTATTCCTGTTGGCGTGACGGTGTGGGTTTTGGTATAGCCAGTTTATCACTTACCTTTGGTGTGGGGGACTTGTGTGGGTGTCTGGATTGTGGCGGATTACTAGATGTGGGTCGTAATACCTGAAGTGGATTTCCGCCGCGGCCACGGTATGTTGGCGGCCTTCAGCACGGCGATAAGCGGGATTTGCCGCCAGGGTTCTAATGAGGGCCATTGTCTTCTCCTTGAATTTTCCCTATAGATTCTTTCCCTCTTCTTTTCTTCCCTCTGATTCCTTTTAGACCTTTTCAATTTAATTATTTTACACAATTTGCATAATCCCCATATTCCTAATAGACAACCCACAACAATTAATATTCCCTGTATAAATTTCAACAATATCACATTCCAAATACTACTAAGCCAATTTCCCACTGAAGCACACCCTTTACCAACCTTTTCCCAAACACCTGGTTCTTTTAACTCCTTGAAATCACTCCTTGTGTTAGTCATATTAGTAAGTAAGGGCCAGATGTAGCAAAACGCCAATTTGCGACTTGCAAATTGCGAGTCCCTGCGACTCGCAATTTGCAACTCGCAAATTGGTATGCAGTACGGTGTCTCAGACACCGACTGCGACTCGCTATGGGGTTGCAATGACCCACCTCATTAATATTCATGAGGTGGGTCGCTAATTGCGGCCCCATGGCGAGTCTAGGCACTCGCAAACATGGAGGCCTGCTGTCGTCAGCAGACCTCCATGTTCGTGACTGCTTTAAATAAAGCAGTTTTTTTTTTTTAAGTGTAGCCCGTTTTCCTTAAAGGAAAACGAGCTGCACTTAAAAAAAAAACGAAACCTTTAGTTTCGGTATTTTTTCAGGGCAGGGAGTGGTCCCTTGGACCACTCCCTGCCCTGAAAAAATATTTGTGGGTCCATTCACAAAGTGGAAGGGGTCCCATGGGGACCCCTTCCAATTTGCGAGTGGGTTACCATCCACTTGAAGTGGATGGTAACTGCGATGCCATTTGCGACCGCGTACGCGGTCGCAAATGGTATTGCATACCACTCAGACTCGCAAATAGGAAGGGAACACCCCTTCCTATTTGCGAGTCGGAAATGCATTTTGCGAGTCGGTCCCGACTCGCAAAATGAATTTCTGAATAGGAAACTGCGATTTGCGACTCGCAAACGGCGATTTTCGCTATTTGCGAGGCGCAAACCCTTTGCTACATCTGGCCCTAAGTCTCTTATCTCTTTATTATTGTTAGGTATGTAAGAACAGCAATTCCTAGAGTTAATCATTTTACAGACTCCGCCATCCTTCGCTAAAAGAATGTCTAAAGCAAGGTGGTTTTGAAGAGTCATAGCTCTATCCGCAGCTAATTCAGTATCTATCAGGAGTACAGCCACTGAAAAATTTGTCAGCATGTTATCTACAATAGTAGACAACTTTCTAATCTTGATTGAATTCAGGATGACTCCCACTGGAGGAATCACTGCACCAAATATATCTCCCACTATTGCAGAAGAGGACTCCCTCCTGTCTCTTATAATGTAATTCAGTCATTTTCGGAAACTTTTTCAAATCCTCCATCAGATAAATCATTGGGAATACTATCCTCAAATAATATGTCCCATACCATCCCCTGGCAAGACGGTAATAAGGATTAAGTCCACAAATGTAATATATCCCCGGAATTGAAGGGTCCTGCCCATTCAACATAAAAGTCAGTTTACTCTGAAACAAAAACACATGCCTACATTCACTTTTACCCACAAATAAAGTGTCAGTGCATGACGTTGGCCTATATATACAAAGCTTCCCTGCCTGTAAAGCATCTAAAGCTAATTTCCCTTACGTCTTAATTGCACTTTAAGCATAATCATTCTTGTAAGTCATTTTCTCTAAGCCTTTTCCTAATTTCTCCTTCAGCGCCTTTCTCTTGTCATCAGTATGATCTAAGAAGCTCTTCTCTAAGGGTGTAAGCAAGCATGTTAGATTATTCTTGTGAGTATAAGCTGTCCCAAACATAAGTGTAGGTTCAAAGAATCCTCAAACTAATACTATGTCATTTTCCTTAGCTACTCTACTCAAATACCTAATAATAGGAACAAACGAGAACACAACATCATGAGTAGAGTAAAAATACTGAATATACTCCTGGTTATAAAACCTTGTTATTAACAGACTACAATCTTATCCCATATGTTAATGGAAGACTATGATAAGTGACTCCTTCCTCGACTGACGAAGGAATCTGCGTACACACAAGACAATCCTTTGCATCCATCGTCTCAGCAAACTCACTCAAAAAGCGATAGAAAACATTAGAAGAAAGTTCTCCTTGTGCGTTAGTATAATCATGCAAATATTTCTCAGCTAGCTTAAACCTCTCTAAAGCCGTTAGTGTGGTAGTCTCAAACGCAGAAGTATGGTTGGCTCCTTTCGCTTCAAGAACAGACATTCCCAAAATCAAAACCATAAACAGAATTCCACACATAATTGCCAACCCAATACTTATATATTTACAGCGTCTAACATCCCTAATCTTCTTATCAAAATCAGCCATGATCTGTAAAGAATCAGAAAGCAGAACTAACTTTAAAAAAAACTTGCAGCAAAAATCAAAAATAGACAACTCTTCTTTCAGCAGATCAGTTTTACTTCCAGGAACCCTTCTCCTTGTCAAAATCAGTTAGCAGCTTGTCAAATCAGGTTTCAAAAAGTTAAATCAGGTTATCAATGTATTTTCCAGTTATTTTCAACAGTCTGTTTCTTAAAAATACTTCTCAGATTGTTTCAACAGTTCAGCTCCTTGATCTTCTTCAGGTCACCTCAAAATATTGACTTGGGACTTCCCTATCAAAACAAAAAGACATAAACTCTTGTTCCCATTCATTTGTAGTTGCATACGCCCATTCAGGACCTGCGTATCTTCTACTTGCTATTCTCTTTCTTTTCAACTTTCGATCTCCATTCAGCTCTCCTTCACTTAGCTCTTCTTTTCTCGTAGTATCTACTTCTTCCTGTATTGTTTGATTGATAAACACCTCTTTCCTTTTCTCCACTTGCGATTCAGGCCACTTATCTCCTTTTCGTGAATCTTCTGTCAATATTCTCTTCAGAACAGTACTTGAATCCTTTTCCTTCTCGCTGGTGTTTTCTTTGATAGACCTGCAACAGGCTCAAGAGGAGTCAGACCACCTTGACTTTGATCCACCTCAACTCCTTACCCTTCTTGGTCTGCTTTGTTTGCCTCTCAGAATTGTCTGCTTCTGGGAGAACCCCCTCTGTATGAGGCTCTCTTGCTAGGTCAGTTGAGATAGGTTCCCCAGCACCCTCCTGGAGGTTTCCACCCTCGTATCTCACAGGAGTGATAGAACCGTCTTCAACAAGCTCAGTTTCAACTTCAGTTCCTCCTTGCTCCTTTTCCTGTTCTGGTGCTGTAATTTGTCTTACCGTTGTTGGTACCCTCAACAATGCTTCTTCATGATCCAGTGGACTTGCCACTTTCTTCATGTGACTCACGTGAATCCAGTTCGGGATCCCAGCACACTTCACAGCTGTCGTAGTCGTTAGGGCCACTTGGTACGGTTTCCGGATAACAACCCAGTCACCAGCTCTCAGGTTGTGCCCTGGATCGTGGATTGGTGGCAGTGTGGTGGCCTCCACCTGCTGAGAGAAAGACTACATCAGCCAGACCCTTGTAGTAATCCAACACCATATCATCTGTAATGTTGACAAGTTCATTTGCTGGAACTTCTGGCAACCTCATTGCCCGGCCCATGAGGATCTCATGGGGTGACAATCCTGTCTTCCTGTCAGATGTATTTCTCATTCACATCAACACCAAAGGTAATGCATCAGGCCATTGCAGATTCGTAGCTGCACACATTTTTGCAATTCTTGACTTCAAAGTACCATTTATCTTCTCCACTAGTCCTAATGCTTCAGGGCGGTAACTACAATGCAACTTCTGCTCAATGTTCAACGCTGCACACAATAGTTTAATCACCTCATTATTGAAGTGCGTTCCCCTATCTGATTCTAAAGAGATCGGAAATCCGAAGTGCGGCATCAGTTCCCTAAGCAGCAGTTTTGCTACAGTGAGGTTATCATTCCTCTGTGTAGGGTATGCTTCAATCCAGTGACTAAAGATGCACACAATCACCAACACATATCTCAAACCTCAACAGGCAGGCATCTCAATTAAATCTAATTGCATTCTGCTGAATAGACCTCCTGCTTTTCCAATGTGGCTCAAATTAACTACGGTTCCTTTCTCCGCAATTACTTGCTGACAAATGACACAGTGATGGCAAACTGCTTCAGCTGCTTGTCTAAATTTGGGGTTAAACCAATCATGCTTGAACAGACGAACCATAGCATCCCTCCCAATGTGTGCCTGACCATAATAGTACCTCGCCATCTGGGACAACAGACTATTTGGCAAAACCAGTTGATCCTCCTCAGATACCCACAATTCATCTTGTCTTTGGACACATTTCATTTTACTCCATTAACGTTTCTCCTCCTTGTCAACGTTACTCTGCAATGATTTTAACTCTTCCATAGTGTCAATCACTTTTAGTGCAAAACTTGTACATGTTGTATCCTCTTCTGGTAACAATTCCCACTTGTCTTTGAATGATATACAGTTCAATGCGCAAAACCTTCTGACTTGATCCGCATATCCATTCCCCAGTGACACGTAGTCCTGTGACTTCAGATGTGCACTGCATTTCACCACGGCAATTTCTTCAGGCAATTGTATCACATACAACAATTCCTTTATTCTCTCACCATTTGTCACTGGTGAACCAGTAGAGGTCAAAAAACCTCTCTGCGACCACAATTGACCAAAATCATGAACTATTCCGAATCCGTATTGACTAGCCGTATAAATAGTGACTCTCAATTGAGCACAAACATGGCACACCCTAGTAAGAGAGACCAATTCTGCTACTTGAGGAGAATACACTCCTCGAAGCCAAGAAGCTTCTAAGGTACCTGTAATTGTGCACACAGCATATCCTGCTCACAGTGTCCCTGTGTTGTCTCTCAGACAAGAACCATCAACAATTTGGTCATTTTCTTCCAATCTGGTGCCTCTAATGTCAGGCCTCGGTTTTGTGCACAACTCAGTTACTTCCAGACAAACATCTTCCTCTTTTTCAATTTCAGTAGTATCATTTGGAAGTGAAGTTGCCGGGTTCATCACTGTTCATCTTTTCAGTGTCACATTTGGTGCAACCAATATACTCATCTCATACCTAGTTAACCTAGCACTGGTCAAATGTTGGGTTTTTGTCCCTGTCAGTAAAATCTCAATTAAGTGAGGGACCATTACAGTCAGGGGATATATCATCACTACTCCTTCACACTGTGAAAAGCTCTGACCAATTGTGACAACTGCACGCAAACAACCTGTTAAGGCTGCTGAAACTGGGTCCAAGGTAGCTGAAAAATATGCTACTGGGTGATGAGCACCTCCATGGACCTGAGTCAAGACAGACAATGAACATGCATCACGCTCATGATAAAACAATGTGAAAGGCTTTGTGTAGTCAGGCATACCCAACGCTGGAGCTCTGCACAAACTCTCTCAACTCAGAGAACGCTTTCATCTCATCCTGATCTAACACTATGGGATCAGTGACATCCTTATGAGAAAGCTTCTGCAATGGTTTTGAAATTTCTGAAAAATTTGAGATCCACTGGGGACAATAGCCCACCACACCCAGAAACATCCTGACATCTCTCGGTGAAGTCGGGGGACTTATCTGCAGTATCATTGTGATTCTTTCTCTGGATATTTTCCTCGACCCTTTCTCAATCTGGTGACCCAAATACTTCACTACCTTCTGGCAGTACTGCAACTTCAGTGGTGATACTTTATGACCATACTTTCCCAAATGATTCAACAAGGCAATCAAGTCACACTTACACTCAACCCTTGTTTTGGATACAATCAATAATTCATCAATGTACTGCACCAGAGTCGATTGAAAAGGTAACTCTAATGACTCCAAATTCTATTTCAAGATCTGGTTAAACAAAGAAGGTGACTCGGTATACCTTTGAGGATGTCTACACCAGCAGTAGAATCGATCTAGGAATTTGAAACTAAAGAGAAATTGACTATCCTCATGAAGAGGCACAGAAATGAACGCTTGTGGCAAATCAACTGCTGTGAACCACTCTGCATCACATGGAATCTGCAACATTATTATAGCTTGGTTGGGCACTATGGGACAATATTTGACCACAATATCATTTATTTTTCTCAAATCCTGAACAATTCGAACCTTTCCACATTGCTTCTTCAAACCCATTATCGGTGAATTACATGGGCTGCTCAAAACCTCTTTTAGAACTCCCTGCTTCACAAAATCTGCAAATATCTGAACCACTTTCATCAGGACATCTTGTGGCATGTTGTACTGTGGAAGCTGCGGAAACACTGCGTTTGGCTTTAAAGTAACCTTAATTGGCTCCACCCCCTTAATCAAACCCACTTCTTTCCCTGTCAAATCCCACACGTTCACTTGCACTGTTCCCTGCAAATCAGAATGAAGCTTTCTCACTGTGAACATTGGGTAAAACTCAATCAAGGGGTACTGCTCATTTGTAGTTTCACTCTCGGTTTCTGGAGCTGAGTCTTCCTCGTCATCACTATATGTCTGGATCTCAATCCCATCATTTGAACAAGTAATCAAACACCTTGTTTTACACAAGCCCCTTCCCAGTAGTGATACCGTACTCTAATCACAGACCACAAACGTATGCAGTCCCTGAAAGTTGCCAATCTCTTCTTGCACTGGATCTGTAATCGGATTTGTCAAATACTGATTTGCTACCCCCTCGACTTGAACTGTTCTTCCTGAAAGGGGCAGATTCGGGACCTCTGCACTTCTTAATGTAGAGCGTGTAGCTCCTGTGTCCACCAAAAATGAGACTCTGTGACCCATTACCTTTCCTCTCACATAGGGTCCCCTCTGATCTACTTCTAAAGAAATTGCAAGCACACATGTCTCCCCATCTGAACTATCACTCATCCATTCACCATTTATTTCATGCTCACTGTGTAACGGGAATTGATGCACTGCATTACTACTTCTTTCCTGCTTCTGACCTGTGACCAGTTGAGAAAGCATCATCTATTGCCGCTCCATCGGGGCTTGAGGTATCTGCATCTGCTGTCTAGGTACCATGAGAACCTGCTGCTGCACTGGCTGCAACTGCGACACTTGTGCACGGGGCAATTGCACCTGCTGCATGAGTTGAAAATTTTGCATCTGATTCACATTATTCTGGAAATTTGGATTAAGACCCCTTACTCTCAGTGTCACGGTGTCCTTTCCACGGGATCTACACGTCACTGAACAAAAGGCCCACCTTCCGTCGTCACCAACTCAGAAAGCTATTATAGCGCAGAGTTATGATGAAGCCAGTCGGGGGAAGGGAATTAGAGTAGGGAACAGCAGGGAGAGAGATCTGAAAAGTAAAAGTTAGAACAAATATGCATTTGCTCATTCATAGAAATGTAACTCATCAATAGACTCTTGACTAAATGCGTCTCTGAGATATCAGATGGAGACCTCTTTTGAAATGAGGGCAAAGACCTTTCTTTGATACATGGAACAAGAGTAAACTATGACCTCAGAATCAAGAGATTGCAAGAACTTTGAACTATGATTATACACAGAATATCAATCCTGTATCATTTATGTATTCACAACATAAACCTTTGCTCATTATTTATAAAATCTCAAAGAATTAAATATGCTTTTCACATCTTAAGCTTTTCAAAGAACAATGAAAACTTTGATTTGGTTATCTCCAGAAATACTTTCACATTCACAACAATAAATGCCAAAAAGTTTTGCTCTTTGACCTTAAAGCGCTTTACTCAATAATACCAGGAAACACTTTTACTCAAGTAGCCTGGATCACTTTGATTGTTGTGCGAAGAACCTTTTACTCCTGTGAATTGAAGTGCTTTAATTGTCGTGCCAAGAGCGCTTTAAACCTGAGGACTGAAGCGCTTGAATTACTAAGCCAACAGAGCGCTTTACATCTGTGAAAGGAAACGCTTTGAATTGCTGTGCACAAAAGCGTGCTACATCCGTGAACTGAAATGCTTTGAATTGCTTGTGCAAAAGAGCGCTTTACATCTGTGAACTGAAGTGCTTTGAATTGCTTGTGCAAAAGAGTGCCTTACATCTGTGAACTAAAACGCTTTGAATTGCTTGTGCAAAAGAGCGCTTTACATCTGTGAACGGAAACGCTTTGAATTGCTGTGCACAAAAGCGCTTTACATCTGTGAACTGAAACGCTTTGAATTGCTTGTGCAAAAGAGCGCTTTACATCTGTGAACGGAAACGCTTTGAATTGCTGTGCACAAAAGCGCTTTACATCTGTGAACTGAAACGCTTTGAATTGCTTGTGCAAAAGAGCGCTTTTAATCGTTGAGCCAAGGCTGCTGTACTCTAGAAACTGGAAAACGCTTTGCTCGTTAGGCTAAGGGGCACTTTACCTTTTGGAAGTAATGACTTCCTCCAAACTTGGATTCAGCAAGGCCTTACCGCTACGAGTACGACCTACTCGTTTTTGAATGCACCATGAAAACAAGGATTCTTTGGTTAGACGACACTTTGCCATTAAGGAATTTTGTTCTTCTCCAGAGAAACCCCCACGAGGTCTGGCTGCATCGAAGTCTTCAAAATAGTGAACAACGTGCTTGGATGTGGCTGGGCTTTATAGGCCTGCCACACCCCAAGATGGCTGCTGCCTCTAAAAACATGGGAATTGCAGTCCCTTCATGGAATAGCACTGATAAGTGCATCTTGTTCACCAATGTCCTGAACCTGCAGCTCTATGAGCTTTGCCGCAGGGCAGACAACGCTGATGGTCACCTTTGGAACAAGAGGGGATAACAAGTGGTGCGCATAAAGCTCCGCAGAGTCGTGCAGCGGAGTTTCGGGCAAGACCTGGACCGAGCCTGGTCTTATTCCTTACATTAGGCCTCACACATTCTGAAATGTATTGACGTAGTTACTTGGCTGAACAACACCCTCCTGCACCATCATTGGACACTCCTGCTTCCGATGTCCCACGGCTCTGCAAATGCGACATGGCAACAGCTTCTTCATCCCCTGACCCACTACCGAATTCAAATCCGGACCACAATTCATATTGCCTCCACGACCCCTACCTCTCATCTGAGGCTGAAACATGACATTTCCCTACTGCTGCGGCATCTGCCGCACAAAGATTCCCTGTACTCCTGTTTGAGCTGCCTTAATCTCCATCGCCTTTTCTTTCAACTTTTTCTGTTTCAACTCAATCTCGTCACTACAGAATTTCGCATACTGCAACACCTCATCAATCGGCTTTGGGTGCCAGCAATTCAAATGACTCTTTATCATCTGACCTATCTCAGGTCTCAATCCTTCTACAAATCTGAAAACAAAATGCAGCATTTTTTTCGGCTCATTCGCTTCTTTGCCACTGTACTCCTTGAATGCCTTCAACAATCTTTCATAGCACACATGTATCGATTCCTTCACTTCCTGCACTGTCCTATCAATCCTCTGCCAATCAATATTTTTGGGTGAAATCCCTGTTTTCAGAAATTCAGTCACTTTATAATATTTCATTACCTCAGGAGACGGTGCACCTGTACTCTTATCTCTCTCTCTGGTTCATTTGTTGGCCAATCTACAGCTCTCTTACACTCGACCCACAAATCAGCTGGAACCATTATCTCCAGGAAGGTGTTAAGTCTTCCCACAAACCCTCTGCAAGCTTCAAAAACCTGTCCGTCTGCTGATACCAGTCTACTGGCTTCTCTCTCAGTTTTGGGTAATCATTTGTAAATGATAAAACAACAGTCCTACTCCAAGGAACATGAACAAAATTTCCACGTGGGATTTCCCTCATTAGCAAAATCTTTACCGGGTCCTTGTCCTGTTGTACAATCTCGGTCACTTCTAGTGAATCTCATTTCTTTTTATTACTTTACTTTACCCATCTGCCTTCCCACTTCTCTAATGCACCCCAAACCCCAGCACTCTGCAATAGTTCTTTAAGCTGCGTCTTCATTCCAGCTGACCTCATATGTTCAAAATCTTTTGCCTCAAAATGTAATCTGTAGCTTCTCTTCAAATGCTTTGTTTTCTCAATTTCTATGCCATGTTTTTCTGCCAACTCTGCTAATCTCTGATGCACCTTGCCCACCTCTCTTGTAATCCTTCGGCATAAGTATCTTAACTCTCCTTCTGTGTAGGACTCTAGCCTATTCACCCCCATTGTCCCTTCGACTAGTTCACCTGCTTCCATGCTCAATCTGACACAATTAATCTGCTCCTCATCCTTGGAAGCATTCTGTGGGGTATTCAGCTTGTCTGACCATTCACTCAACTGCTGTGCTATCCTTGTAACGAAATGTGACTCGCGTGCACCGGTGGCACCTGTTGTAACACTGCATTTGGTGTCTGCGGTGTTGGTAGCTTCAAGCTCTGACCTGCACTAGGTCCATTCACAGTATCTGGAAATGCAACGAGTGGACTGAGATCTAACAATGACCTTGATCCATGAAAGGTCTGTCCCACAGAAGAGACTACTTGAACTTGTTCATTTGGTCCCCTTCTCATTAGACTCTGAGACATCACTCCTTGCTCATTCACAATTGGTTTCTTCTGCGCAAATAATGGTACCGCTGGACCAATAGTAATCATGCTCTGGCACCTGTACTCTGTGGGAGAGTAACTCCCATACTCTGATTCATTACCCGAATCAAGTCTGACTGTGTCCCTGTCATTGGTGTAAACCTCGGCATCCCCTGCTGCTGCACTTGGGGCAACAAAATCATAGTTGGCACAGTTTGAACCAGCATTGGTCTCAGAACCATTTGCTCCGTTGCCACCACTAAGTTTGAAGTTGTCTCTAAAATAGGCACATCAGGATAAATTCTCTGTATCGGTGGCGGCTGCATCTGCGCCTGAACTACAGGAGTAGTCAGCACATTAGAACTACCTTGCACCACAACCTGTGTCAGGTTAGCAATAACCTGTACTGGACTAACTGTCACTGTTGCCTATGCCAGGGCTGTTGGATCAGTAGTAGTACCCGGACCACTCTCATGCACTGCATACATTGGTGGTCGATCTCCCAGTATCTGTGTAACAAGATCCTCAGCATCTGATTCCTCCTCTACTATGGAAGGCTTTCTTGCTTTCTTGATCTCAGACAGGCTCTTATTCATTTTTTTAGTCGCTTTCCTTTCTTCCATCTCATCTTCCTGTGTAATGGCAGGAAACAATTTAACATCCTGCAATGTCACTGATCTCCATTTCTTCTGTTCCCAATCCCATCTCGATTCCGCTAAGGACTTTTCTACTTTTCTTGCTCTCCTCTAAAATTTCAGTTGTTGTTGCTGCCTAGCTACCAGCTCCCAAACTGCTAATGCCTCAAACTGTGCTGGTCTCGGAAGGGGCTTCGATTTATATAGCGCTATCTGCAATTGTTCCAAAATTCTCAAACTGAACGTCCCATTCTCAGGAAACGCTAAGCTCCCATTTTTCTCTGTCAACTTGCACCATTGCTTTAACCAAAGACATGGCGCAACACCTCACTCCTCCATTACAATATAAGCTGGTATATTCTCTGGCGGTGTAGGTTCCCCTACATTCACTCTAATGTAAGTATCTCCCCTTCGGGCACTTTTCAATGCCTTGAAAAACTTCATCTTCATCTTTTCTTCTTTTTGTTTATTCAAATTCAAATCAGGAAATTACTTTTACTCCCAAGATTCCTTTCACCCACGTTCTCAACCAGCATAAGTTTTGTTGACGCTATTGATGTACTCTGCAGGAGTACTGCCAACATTTTGGAGATATTCCTGCAGAGTACATAGGGGCCCATTGTATTCAATGGCATTCCTCTTATAATGCCTGCTCTGAGAAGGAGTTAAAAGTGCCAAAAAAATGATGCAAGGAAATCTGATTTTCTTCCACCATTCTTTCAGCCCCCCTAACAAGGGAACGCCCCATTTGCATACACTATGACTGGCACAGGCATTGTGTAGCGCCAAGGGTTACAAAGTGGCGCAATGCATGCATTTCACCACTTTGTAAATATGGCACACATTTTTTTGCCTTTTAACGCCACATTAGCATAAACAAATGATGCTAATGGGGCATTAGAATGGAGTTAGGGGCTCTTAAATATGCCACTAACTTTGATAAAACACAAGCTGTGATCTTTTCAAAGTCAAATTTCAAAGGTTATTGCCACTTGACTGGAAGGTGTCTAACACTGCTCTCTCTCATCACTCTACTCTTTTTGACCATGGCTTGACCTAGCTATGGATATTTGAGTGTAAAAAGAAGTCTCTGAATGCTGTCGGGAAATAGTGAAAAATTCCATAGGACATATTTATGGAAAAGTGGTGCATCTTTCAAAATGCACCACCTTTCTAGCACCCCGTTGAGTCCCCAAATGACACCATGTATGCCAATATTTACAATACAGCACACCCTGGCTGTTGTGTCCACGTTAGCATCATAATTTATGGCGCTAATAGAACGCTTTGCTGGACTAGTGCATTAAAATATCGCTCTAATGCAGTAAAGCACAGGGAGACCAATTGTTTTTAAGGGGAGCGTCATCCTAAAATAATAATGATTTCCTGTGCCTTATATGATGATGATCTTTTAAACTGACATAACATGATGATGTTAACACATTTTAACCCTCGCAGGGTTCCCAAATGGAAATGTATTACGTTTATAAATGAATGAAGATTTTGTGGTCATAGCACAGAAACCATGACACACATATTCTGCCTTGGCAGGCAATACACATATATGACATTGATCATTTTATGAAAATCTTCATTGCGTTTCGTAAAGCATAGCATTAAATGCTACCTTCTCTACCCCTTGATTCTATTTCATTATCATGTGTACTTAAACCACTTTTAAATCCTGTCTGTTGTAACTGAAGGCTTGTACTGCACGCTATGGAAATAGTGGTAGGGCATAGTCTCAGCATTTTGATGCAGGCCACCATTTTCCTTATAGCTAGTGAGGAGGCCTTGGAGTTTGTCGTAGGGTCTGATGCTCCTTCCATCACATCTACTGATTCACACTCATGAAAAAGACAACAATGAGGAGAGTTCAGCCTCATGGTTGAAGCTAGGCCGTGAGATTTGCGTCCATCCATGAGGGTTTTTTTTTATTTACGCATGTATAAGTAGCACACAATCAGGATCAGACTGGCCAACAGGGCAATCAGGCGGCCCCTAAAGGGCTTGTCTTACAGGTCAGTGTGTGGGATATTTTTAGGTCTCACCTACGACAGCACATGTGCTGCATAAGCTCTCGCTTGCAAGAGATATTGTATTGAACAAGAGGCTTGTAGCCCACCCATTGCTTAGCATTTGTTGGCTTGACTATCACTCTTATTTACTGCCTTCTAAGTGGCCAGCATGTGCTGGCTTCACTTCCTCCTTTTTCGACTGGAGTATGGACCAAGTACTGATTGCTTCATCTTGTTTCCTGCCGTTCTGCTGATCGCACTGTGATTGAGGTATTAGTTTTATTTTTCTTCTTCCCACTAGTCCTTGTAGAACCTCTTGCCATTTGTAGGTATGTTTTACAGTGCAACCTGCAGTACAAAGAAGGCCTTTTCTCCTTTGGATGGATGTTTATAGTGACAAAAAACGTTATCGGCTTTTATTGTGACAACAGATTGTTAAGCTTGTGCATGTAGTTTTGTAGATGAGCTTTATTAGATACCACCAACCCACAGCAAGCATAAACACGTCTTCACTTCTCCACATTCCAGGTATCCACAACACATCCCCTTTACATACAAAAAGAAAATAAAAGAAATCAGAAGGATAAAGGTTATAACATGGCAATAACTGTGCAAAAAATGAAAACAACAATGCCTGTAATGCACAAAGGTAAATAATAACAAAGTTACAAAAATTAGTAAGATACATAATCTCTCAACCACACTGGTCTGGAGCGTAATCTAGAAGCTTTGATGCATGGTGCTGTTTTAGGCTCAGGTTTACTCAGGAGGTGATCATCTCCCGAGTCAGGAAAATCTGCCACCCAGTTATTCCATTTCTCTATTCTGGACATACTCCACACATCTCCATTGTCAAGGACTACCACATTCTTCCTGACTTCTTTAATGCAGAAAGGACCTTTGAAGTTTGACCTGCCCTTGGTCCTGAACCCGGGATCCTTCAGCAACACCATGTCACCAACCTTCCATTTAATACCTGAAACACCATGTTTGTCATCATACCTCAATTTGTACTTATTTTGATAACTCTCTCTACAACTAGACGCCTTACTGAGTTTCTCTTGATCAAGATCTCCTTGACCAAATCTATTTCTAAACCAGGCAGGGGACATTTTGGTACAACCTGACCTACCCCTCATATATTCAAAAGGGGCGATACCAGGGATACAATTGGGGGTATTGCGATGTGCCCACCATAGGTCCCTCAAAAGATCCGTCAGGGAACCTCTAGTATCAATTGCTTCTTGGACACAGGATTTTACCAATCTATTCATGCGTTCAGCAAGGCCATTGGCCTGAGGTAAATACAAGGCTGTTTTCAGGTGTACAACAGATAGGGAATCCAAAAAGAACTTCATCTCCTGAGAAGTTAACTGTCACCATTATCAGTGATTAAATGACTTTGTACACCCTCCCACGAAAATTCTTCCTTTAAGAACTCAATCACAGTTCTAGTGTCCACAACATTCACACATTTAGTCACTACCCACTTCGAGGTATAATCTACTAAGAGCATAACATATTGCTCATTAGCTGGTAAGAGATGGAATGGACCCATAAAGTCAAGACCTAATTTCACCCACGGCTTATCTGGAACCGCAACAGGAGAGAGTGGAGATTTAGCCACCACTTTGCTTTTATCATTTCTCGCACAAGTCAAACAATCCTTGACCACCGCTTCAACATCTCGGTCTAAACCTGGCCACCAATAAACTGTTCTTAGCCTAGATTTAGTCAAATTCCTACCTAAGTGACCCTCATGAGCCAAATTGACAATTTTACTCCTCAGACTTATTGGAAGTATGGAGTTAGTATCACGAAATAATTCACCCCCACTTAGTGACAGTTCATTCCTTACGTTCCAGTACCCCTTTAGAGAATCAGAAACATTCTTGAACTCAGGCCAACCACTTATAATGAATCCAGTAAGATCATGTCTATCGGAATCCTGAGTGGCTGCAGTCTTCCATTCATCTTCACATATTGCCATCTCCCTCACCCAATTAACTTCCACCTCAAATTCAGACTCATCATCACCATCAACTGATGTTCGGAACAAGAAATCAGCTACCATATTTTTTGGGCCAGGCACATATTCGACAGAGAAATTATATTCCATTAATCCTTCAACCGACCTTTTTATCCTGGGAGTCAATTCTTCCCCTTTCTTAGAAGAAAATATTTGAACAAGGGGTCTCTGATCTGTTCTTACAATAAAGGGCAAGCCCCACAAATAGAACCTGAAATGCTTAACCGCCCACATGCACGCAAGTGCCTCTCTTTCTATCACAGAATACTGCTGTTCTGCCCCTTTGAGGGATCGAGAAGCAAAGGCAATTACCTTCTCCTCTTGGTTAACCTTTTGGATCAATACTGCTCCCAGCCCCTTAAAACTTGCATCTGTGAACAAAAAGGTTTTGGCATGCGTATCAAAATGTCCTAAAGTGGGCATCTTCTGAATACAATCTTTCACAAAAGTGAAAGCGGCTGTACACTCATCTGTCCAAACAAATTCACACCCTTTCTTCAGGAGAGATCTAAGGGGTAGTGTCACACTTGAGAATCTGGCAATAAATTTAGAATAGTACTCTGCAAGACCTAAAAAGGATCTTACTCCATCCTTGTCTCTGGGTTGAGGTGCTCGGATAATGGAATCAACCAACTCCAACTTAGGCTTAATTCCCTCACTGGAGACGGTATGGCCCAAGTAAGTTACCAAAGAGACTCTAAACTTACACTTCTCCCTCTTAACAGTAAGGCCTGAACAGGCCAGCTTACCTAAAACCTCTCTAAGAACTTTGTCATGTTCTTCTACAGTACTGCCTGGACCAAGATATCGTCTTGGAAAAAT
This sequence comes from Pleurodeles waltl, assembly GCF_031143425.1. Taxonomy (NCBI): domain Eukaryota; kingdom Metazoa; phylum Chordata; class Amphibia; order Caudata; family Salamandridae; genus Pleurodeles; species Pleurodeles waltl. The sequence continues at coordinate 475,732,503 of NC_090449.1, read as the reverse complement.
AGGACACCAGAGACTCCCCCTAAGATCTTCTTCATGATTCGTTGAAAACAGGCGGCTGCAGAGGCCAACCCAAAAGGCATTCTTAAAAATTGGTAGGTTCCCAGAGGCATCACAAATGACGTGAGATGCCTGGAATCTGGATGTAAAATGATTTGGTGATAGGCTGAAGATAGGTCTAATACGCTAAACACCTTTGATCCACCCAGGCCTGACAACTCTTCAGAAATGTTAGGTAAGGGTTGACGATCCACCCATTTATGTTTGTTAAGATCTCTCAGATCCACACACATGTGGATCTGTTTTCCACTGTCTTTTGGTGCAAGAACAATGGTAGCCAACCACTCAGATGATTCTATCTCTTCAATTACACCTGCGTTCAAAAGCTTGTTCAATTCTGCTCTGAGAGGTTCTAGCATTAACTTAGGAACTCTCCTCACCCTGTGCACAGATGGAATAGCACTCTTCTTAAGGATAATCTTATGTTCAAAGTTAGCCAGACATCCTAACCTGTCACTAAATACTTGGGGAAACTCCTAAAGAATTTCAAGATCTTCACTCACCACCATAACCTTACACTGAGAATTGGGATCTAACTTAATTCCCATGTCACGCTGGTGGCGCCAACCTAGTAAATTGTGGTTTTTATCATGAAATTGAATCCTCATGACCTTGTACCCAATTACATCTATCTTAGTGCCACCATAACTAACAGGATTAATATCAGGTACAATTAGAGACTGGAAATCCTCCCCAAAAATCTCTCGCCAGTTCTTTTCACCCACCATGGTGTAAGGAGATCCCGAATCTGCTAAGACTGTAATTGTTTTACCATCAAGCTTAATGGCACACTCAGGCATGACGACAGGCCCTATATCCACCATGTTACCATTGTTCTCAATTTGATTAATATCAGGTTCGATACACAAAACCATTTTGCTAACATTGTCAGTTACAGAATCTATGTTACATTTGTCACTATTGCAGACTCTGGCATAGTGGCCCTTTTTTCCACACTTCCTACAAAGGTAATTCCGTGCAAAACAATTTGAGCTGTTTGCCGTGTGTCCAGAGTTGCCACAACGATAACAACGCTGATGTTTAATTTCTCTTTTTTTTTCTAGAGTGGGTACTGGGGCCCTGCTGTCGTTGTTGACCCTAGAAATCTCTTCCCGAATCTGAGGTGCTTGGACCATGCACAATTTGTCCTCTTCATGGTCATTCATCTCTTAATCCAATTGCTGGTACTTTCCATTCCCTCGACAGTTGCAATGGCTTCTTTTAAATCAGGGTTCTTCGTCAATAACTTTTTCTGAACCCTCTTATTGTTTGTACAACAGACTAATTGGTCGCGAATGAGGGAATCTGTGATATCGCCAAAGTCACATGTACGTGCTAATGTGCGTAATGCTGCAACAAAGTTTCCCACACTCTCAGACTTCTCTTGAGATCTTGCAAACAATTTGTGCCTTTCCAAAACGACATTTAGCTTGGATTCAAAATGTGCAGCTAAAATCGCTACTGACATTTCATAAACATCTCTAGGCTCTCCTTCTGCTCCTCCTACAGGTAGGGTTTCAAGGCTATCGTAAATATTCCTACCTTCGATTCCCAAATTGTGCAACAAAATAGCATGTTTCCTGGCTGAAGAGAATTTTTCTCCCCCAATTGCTAATAAGTAAGAGTCAAAAAGATTCTTCCAATGTTTCCAAGGAAGAATTGTGTCTCCCTTATCAGACAAAAAAGGGGGGCGGTTGAGACATCATAGGAGTAGCCATTAGCTCACTATACAGCACAAAATGAATTAAGGGTAACAATACCTAAACAAATGATACAGGCAAGATGTGGAACAGGATAACAGTTGAAACAAAATATTAGAATTCTAATATACATAAATATATTCACATCCAGCTTGGAGGTAGAACAACTAAGCACCTGAAGTTAAACTCTGAATGAGAAACCAGAAAATAGAAATGTTAATGTTCAAAACACCTCCTGGATATAATTTCACATAAAGGTGAAAATTCTATAATAAAATCACACACGGACGTGAACAAGATGTAGTCCGCAGTCTAGTGCTCCAAAGAAAGTGCACTACGCAAAACACAGGAAGAAACTGCAGGTTCCTGAAATTCAGTCTGCGGTCTAGTACTCCCCAGGAAGTGCGATGCAAAACACAGGAAGAAGCTGTTGGCTCCTCGCGAAGATGCGGTCTAGTGCTCCCCAGGAAGTGCGATGCGAAACACAGGAAGAAGCTGTTGGCTCCTCGCGAAGACTATACGCACGCGCCTCCCTTTTCCAGGAAGAGGAGACGCGTTGCTATGGCTGCGTGTGCAGCCCCTCGCGCTCCTCGCGCACTGGGAGAAGCTGTTGGCTGTCGCTATGGCTGCATGTCTCCTCGTGCTCCGAAAGAAAAAAGAGCCGTTAACGAGCTTGCGCACCAGGAAACAAAAATACAGGGATCTCAAGAAAGAAAACTTTAGTAAATATAGATCCCTAATTAAAATGTAGCCAGTGCCAAACACGAAGACAGTGCTGTACTTCTCCAGCGCAGGCCTCCAGGGATTCCGGTCTGCCGATATACCACAGCAGCAGGGGTGCTGCCACTAATCTACATCTACCGTCGGTGAAGAATAAAGTTATAAGATGGAGAATCAGCGCAATTAGTACCTCACCACTGCGATTCCCATCAAAGTTTCCAAGCTGGGAACCTCCAATCAGCCGACCTCGACCAGAGCAGAGGTCAACAGGTAAGAAATCCGTGGGTTCTGGGTTGGTGGTGACGTCCTCGTCGCCAGTGTTAAGCTCACGCATGTAGTTTTGTAGATGAGCTTTATTAGATACCACTAACCCACAGCAAGCATAAACACGTCTTCACTTCTCCATAACTGTCAGCTCTTCCCCAGATCCAGTGACATAATCTGGAACTTGGATAACCTGTAAATTCTAGACAGTGCCCAAGATTCCAGGTATCCACAACACAGATGTGATCTGATTCCAACTGTATTTTCACTAAGACGTGGATCTGAACACAATTACATTCTTCAAGCAACAGGATTTTTTGGCAAATGTCATATTTTATTTATTTTCCACGTATGGTAGAATCAACATAAATGCTCAGAATCACCGTGGTGTTGTGCCAAGACCTAACAAGTATTGGCAAAGCCAATAGGTGCCTACTTTGAGGCTGTTGGTTCTGCCATTGCTGTTTGTTCATGCTGTACAACATGGACATTGCTGACTTTGGCAATAATGTGTGGCCATGCTATACAGGAGAGTGGCTGTTGTGCAGCATGGCTAAAAATAATACTAATTGATTATATTGATATATGATGCATCCAACTCTAATGCACTTAAAATAAAAGTGCATTAGCCCAAGGCTGCATCATAGCACTTTTTAAAATTAGCTTTAGCCACTTTGCAAAGCATCCATGCTGTTGTACAGCATTGCCACAAAGCATTGCCAAAGCCCCACTGGAAACACTTAAAATGTAGATACTTTAGTTTTACACTTTGACCTAGAGGATTGTTTAATTGTTTGCCTTGAAGGGAAGAGAAGCAAATGGTGTGTAAGCGTTGCACGTTCCCTTATCTACTCTTTGAGACTGAGATTAAGCAGCATGCAGTGTGAATGAGTTAAAGTCTGGGTAGGTGCAAAGGCACAGGTAAGCAATCAAAAACTTACCAAGTCCTTTACGATTAATGAGACAAGATTTTTTTTTCCTTTTGAATGTGAATGTTTATAATGGAAGGAAACAATCCGTATCCATTTAATGTTTTTTAAATGAAGTAATGTGAGGATATTTTTACTTACTGAATCCCACACATCCTAGAGTCAGCACCTAACTGTAGAAAGGGTTGGGCAGTGTATTCATTACAAAGTCCAGAGTGCCCACCATGAAGTTGCCATTCTGGCCAGGGCTAATTTGGGGAGCAGGGTGCTACAAACAGTAGTTAAGAAGAGGACAGCTCTTTATAGACTGGCAAAAGAAAATGGCACATCAGATCGGTTGCTACAGTCTCATCTATTTCCTGCCTGTTCTTAAAACCGGTGTAGCCCATACTTGTGTTATAGCTTTAACCGCAACACTCTAGCTCTGGGCCAGGAACTAGCAAAGATAGACGGTCAAAAGATAACATCCATGAGCAATAAAAAGTGCAGAGTAATTGAGAACCACAGTTAGACCAGTAGGGTGATCATAACTGACTATTACTAAAATACATCAGACTTATCTTATTACCATATGCTTTATGGAAAGCAGGATATACTGAGAGCTTGTAGATATTTTTGACCACTGGGCCGAGCACTAACAACATGTAATTTAGAGCTAAGATTATATCAAACTTAGGTCAACATTTTTTAACATGTTTATTTTAACTTTTTTCTCAAAAAGCATACAGTACAAATATAAACTTACTTCCCCATGCACACGTTAGGACCAACCATCCGCAACAGCGACATTATTGAGACAAGTATAGTGTAAATGGTGATACTCCACCCACCACCCCGGGCACCAGCGTCCCTGCTAGTGTAGTGATCTCAATATGCAGCTTAACATTATACTTAGGACCCCCACTACGATTCCTCTGCTGGCCCCTGAGACTGATATCCATCCTCCATCTTCATATGACCTGCTAACCGGTGCATCATATCTGCCCAGTCTCTAAGGTTCTCTTTGACCTTCTCATCTGTTCATGTCTGTTTGAGGTACAGTTCCTCCACTAATGCTCATTCCCGCATGCCCCGAAGCTATCTGTCTGCCGCAGGCCCAGTACTAGATGTCCATTATATCGCTTTGCAAGCAGAAGGCATCATTTTGCAAATATATACTGCATAGCTCCTCGCTTAGGTTTGGATATCGTACCAAGCAGGCAGAGGCAAATCGACAGTTGCACGCCCACACCAGTCCCATTTCCTAGTCTAACAACCAACTCCTCCCAGTATCCTGTTAGCGCTCTGCACACACATATACTATATATGGATAAATGTGGCTCCATATTCTTTACATTTTAGACATGTTGACGGTCTAGTGTGATATATTTTGTTCTGTCTGTCAGGCATCAATAGGTCTGTTGAAGATAGTAGAAGTGCGTGACCCTAAATATGGCACTACTGGCTATCGCTTGGACTTGGGCGCAAGCCTGTGTCCCCTCGCCATTGGACAAGAGACTTTGTAAGTCTTCATCCCAGGCTTGCTGCGCTTTAATGAGCGTCTATGGTTGACCCGCTGCCAGCACCTGGTAGAGTTGCTAGATCAGTCGCCATCCCTGCCCTCCCTCCCGTAACACCTCCAGTGTGTTTCTGATATTAGCGCTATATATGGTAAACCTATCCAGATCTCTCTAGTAGTGCATGGCGATTTGACAAATTATAGGAACTGCCCTGCGGCGACCCCAAAAATCCCCTTAGCCTCTTCAAAACTTAGGAATTTCTCTACAGTGTAGACATCTGCCAGAAGGAGGCATCCTCCCTCCCTCCACGTGTCCAGTGTCATGACTTCAGTGATTTGGAGAAACGGCTGGAGCCACTCCAGGGGCAGTGACTGATTAAATAGTGGGCACTTCAGTACCCGTCGTATCACTCTGTCCCAAATGTTCGCAACCTGCTCAACCACCTCCGGTACACCAGTATATTGTCTGGGACCCCAGATCAGGCAGACTGGCAGTATACTGTCCTCCACTGTAGATGAGTCTCAGTTTGGCTCAGAGTCGCACCACTTTATAGTGTGCTGCAGCTGCTATGACATATAATAAAGTTTGAGGCCTGAAAGTCCATGTCTGCCTTTCTCCCTCTACATTTTCAATACCTCCATCCACACCCTATTCCTTCCTCTTCTTCCCCCACCCCAGACGAGGGAAACAAGGAGACTGTCCATCCAATTCTTGAAGGATTGGTTGTGGGACTGCATATAGTGTCATTTAGAATGCACAGTGTTCCCAAGGGATTCCTACTTCATTTAAGCCAGCCTGGGGAGAGTCTCTCAGGCTTGCACAGGAGAAGAGCAGTGTCTCGTTTTATTAACTCTCAAACCAGACTGCCAGCTGTCGGAAAAAGACTGAGATAACTAAGGTCAAAATTAGTGTGAAACAGTTCACAAGAAAACCGAACGGATTAAATGTCAATGAAAAATTTAATATTTTCCCTCAATTACCCAGAATAGGAGGCTGCGATGTAATATTCCTAAAGAATTAATTGGCTTATCGAAATTGGGTGCGATTGACAATGGAAAGGATAGTATATATCTTTAGATATGGGCTGTGGTGCTTCGATGGACCTCAAAAAACGGAAGTGGCCTCATCACCTGTTAAGAAATTCAATGAATTTTTTTTAAATGTAATAAAAATGTAGGTACACTCCATGGAGTCTGGATGCTTCTTTTGGACTTTTATAGTGAAAATTGAGAAAGACAAACATAGCATGAATTTTAGCATTGTTTTACAAATTGTATGTTATAGTTTCATACTATTATTTTAATTCGACAAATGGCACTATTATATGATCTATATAACTTAAAAACACATGAAGTGATTGTAGATGTTATTATGCTATAGAAAGTCTGAATAAAGAAGTTTAAAAAAGCATGGGTTTGTGTATTTGTGCTGATGCTGACTTTGTCCTCCTATCGATCTCAGCATCTGTATGTAGAGGTTCAAAAGCGCTCTTTCACGTTAGAAAGGTTCTGCCAAAGGGAATTTATGTTCCAGTAGTTGCAAGTGGTGGGCACCAGCACTCATTTTTGGGGATCGAGACTGTTGGAGCGTGTCTTTACAAAGCAATATTAACATGACAAGCTTGCAATATATTGTGTGATGAAGCTGCATAGAAAATGGGTTAATGTAGAAAATAATGCATGTGGTTGAAATTTGCCCACAGGGAGTGGCTACCAATGTATACGAAGGCTAATGAATGTTGCTAAATTGAATTAACTATGCACTAATGTATTTGAATTTGTATTAGCGTAACATAACTAGAGTTATATATATTAAGAGTTTGCTTATTAATTAATAGACCTTAGCTTAGCGAGGGTCTAGGCCTAGTTGCCTGGTCTCATATTAAACTGTATTTTCTAACGTGTAATGTGCTGTTTTCCTGAAGAACACAAAGATGTAGTTTTACAGAAGTTATGTGTGTGTAGCCGTAGTAAATTCATTCTCATGAGAACCGACTTGTTCAAGGAGACATTCTTGCAGGATGCAACAGTGTAATTCGTAACAGGTGCAAGGTTACTAGCGTAGGGGAAAACAATGGAGACACTGACTGGAGCGCAAAGTGTAACTTTTCTTACCTGACATTCCAACCGATGAAGATGTCATTAACATGGACCAATCCTCGACATGAGAACTATGGTTTGTGGAAAATTCTGGCGAAATGCATGAAGGATTATTGGACAGAGATAACGATGCACCAATTATTATGCAATGAGGAGTTAAGGGCAAATTAGGCAGTTTTCATTTAACCGCACGACCCAAGGAGAAAGGGGGCCATTCTTTTGAGACTTTGCCGTTTATTCTTCTTGTGGCCTTAAACCATCTTCACCTGTCCTTACCTGATACTTTCTTTTCCTCCACATGAGGGCAGATCCTATTCCTTAGCTATGCTGTATAGAGACTTTGCCCCGTCCTATCTCTGCTGAGGAAGAATCGACTGATGTCCTGAGGACGAAGACTGAAGCTGTTTGCTGAACTGTTGGATTGGTAACTATCTGATGCAAAATTGTAATTGTCTGTTTGCCTTTTCTTTCTAGGAACCAACTGCTCTTTTGATAGAGGCCATAGTTTAGATGTTTTCCAAATTCGTGTTTGCTAAATGTTTTGCATGAATCCCAACATGCTAATGCTAATTAGAGGTTAGTTAAGGTGTTCACAAATACCCTACGCAAATAGACAAATGACTAAGTTCTTGCTTTGTTGAATCATGTACTACTGAGACTTTGCTGAGTTGCTTCTTATTGATCGCGAGTTAATACTGAATGAATATTCTCTATGCATTGATTAATTGTGTTCAAATTACACATCTGAAGAGTTACTAATGAGCTGAATTGCTAATGAGATTAACAGAGATGACCTTAGATTGTAACTAATAGGGAAAATAAATATCCTAACACTTACTAAATTGGTGTGGTTATTCATGACTGAAAGGTCATGGTGTGTTCAACTTATTGATTCTTACTAAATGTTATTGATTGGGTTGCTTATTAGTTATTGAGAATATTGATTGGTTTATTGATCTATTGGTTTGTGATGCCAAAGAGACATCTCGTACCGGGAAGTCCCTGAATGTTGGTCCAAAGGTCCTTCGGCCTAAACGCGTCTCCTTGTAAGTTTACTGATCAAGGCTCTGACGTGCTAACAGTTTTTGGGAGCAGAGGTAATGCTTTGGCCCTTTGGGGCCCTAGTACAGAGGATCGTGGGGTGTGATAATTAACAGTTTTGGTAACAGTGCGGAATTGATAGAGTTGATGGATCAAGAGGTCTAGTAGAGATTGATGAGAGTGGTTTGGAAGTAAGCAAGGTGTATTGGAAAAATTGGGTTTGGGAAAAAAAAATATTTTCAATAATGCAAATTTGAGAGATGATGTGCCCCTAAGTCCCAAATGTCTTTCTCGGAATCTCGGAGCTTGCTGAAGGAAGCTTGAGTATGTTCTCGGTGTTCTAGTAATACTGTGAATGAAGTAGGTTTTGCGCTTGCACAGCTTATGCATACTGCAGGTGAATTGTGAAGTTTGTGAGGATTTTAGGCCAGATGATGAGGTTTTAGTAGGAGTGTGCATAGTCTGCAGTATGAGAGTAGGGAAGTCGGCGAACTTCATGTGAGTGTGGCGCTTTGTGCTCAAAAATTGTCCACGTGGTTGTTGATGATGTACGGACCCTGCGTGGTCTAAGACTCCGGGGTATATTGACAAGTATATTAGACACTTGGTTTATGTTGTAATTTGCACGGTTTAATAGGTCGATGGTGAAATCGACGAGTTGAGTTTGAGTCAAAAGTGAGTGAATGAAAAATTAGATGGAGATTTGGTGAGTTCTAAAGTGCACTAGAACGACCCATTGACAAGTCGAGAGTAAAATTTGCGGGTCAAATTTTGCTTACAAGTGCGGGATTTGAGAAGGAGAGATTAGCTGCCGAGGCTAAGCGAAATCTCTGTACAGTTCTGAAGCGATTGTATTTCCCTTTCCGGTAGTAAACTGGCTAATTTGAGTTTTTTTTTGGTTGGCGCTCGCATTATATTGCAGTAGTTTTGTGTGAATTGGAGAGTGGGAAAACAAATAGTAAGACTGTCAGCCGCAGGGTGTGTGAGTGTGACGTCATTGGAGCTGCACTGGGATAGGTTGGTTAGTGAGAAGGGTCGCGTATGGATTGGCAGCTGTCCGTGAGAGGCAATTGGTTGAGAAGGTAGGTGAAGAGTGTTCTGGGAATTAAAGTTGCCTCTTGATTCGATTGTGAACAAAACAAAAGATGTAAAAATGAATTTTTTCAAGGCTTTAAAGAGTGCTTTGAGGGGAGACATATATATTACTGCGAGTGTAGGGGAAGTTACACCGCCGTAAGATACACTGGCTTATGCTGTAATGGAGGATAAGGGGCTCGCTCCATGTCTTTGGCTAAAGCAATGGTGCAAAGCTACAGCAAAAGAAGGGTGTTTGGCGTTTCCGGAGCACAGAATGTTGAATTTGAGGGTTTTGGAAAATTTGCGGGGGAGCTAAAGCCACCTCCGAGGCCAGCACAGTTTGAGGTGTTAGCAATTTGGGAACTGATGGCAATAAGACAACAGCAACAGAAATTTGTGAGGAGAATGAGGAAAGCAGAAAATACACTAGCGGAGGTTAGGTGGGATAGTGCACAGAGAGTTTGGAGGAGAGAAACAATAGACGGAGTCAGGCTGTTTCCAGCAATAGCTCAAGAAGGTGAAGACAAAGGGGGGAAAGCCACTTGTAAGACTGACAAAAGTCCTTCCAAAGACAGGTCAGAGGTAGATGACTCAGACGATGATGAATTCCTTAATCAGTTACTGAATGACTGCCCGCCACCATATGCAATAGATGACAATAGACCGAGTACTAGTACAGGTCCTGCAGGTTAGTCCCAAGAGAAGGTGACAAGTAATCCAATACAGGTTAGTTCTGTCTCAACACCAGTTCCGGTGCAGTGTAGTTTTAGCGTGTCCACTGCCCACGGTATGCAATCTCAGTTGCAGCCACCACAGGTTCAGAGACATTACCCTGATGTCTCTATCTTGGAGACTACAATGAATCTGATGGTGCCAACAGAGCAAGCATATGGAGGACCAAAGCTGATTCAGACTGATCCCACTCCATCTTTACTGCCCCAGGTACAGCAGCAAATGATTCCGAATTATACTTCGGTCACGGGGCCGCAATCAACCATGGCACCCCTGATGAACCAGAATATGGGAGTTCGTCCCCCACAGGGTTTGGGGAACAGGCAGATGCCAGACGCCATATCTTTGCCCATTACAGTTGGTCCACCAGTACCATTGTATGCGCAGGTGAAGCCTAGTGTATGCAATCAAGGGGTAATGACTCACGAGATGACAAGAGGACGGTTCGTAGGAAGCTCCCAAGGAACGACTCCAGTGGAACTGACATTTGAAGAACCTAGGTCCCTGTTAGACTTCAGTCCGATTGGGATTCCTCCAGAGACCATGAGGCAGACAGGTTCACGACTGTTGACTCCGCAGATCACAAGTGTGAATATACCGCAGACACCTTTAGCGCAGGCTGGGAATATCTCATTACAAGGTTTAACAGCACAACAGCTGACCGACTGGTTAGACAAGCTTAATACTCCACAGACTGCTCCTGTAACTGCAGCGAGAGCGGAAGGAGACAAACACCTGAATTTTGTGAGGTTGGGCATGGAAGCAAATTAACTTGTTGAAGAGAGCATGGGAGTGAGCAGGCTAGAGTCATACACTGAAGCAGAATTGAGATACTTGTGCCCAAAGATAACTAGAGACGTGAGCAGGGTGCACCAGAGGTTGGCAAACTTGGCAGATAAATATGGCATTGATTTAGGCAATACCAAACATCTGAAGAGGAGTTACAGGTTAGATTTTGAGCCAAAGGATTTTGAGCACATGAGGTCTACTGGGATGAAGGCACACCTCAAAGAGATACTGCAGAGTGCACAGGTTTGGGGAGCCTTAGAGAAGTGGGAAGGCAGATGGGCGAAGAAAAGAGACAAGAGGAAAAGTGACTGCATAGGGCAGCCAGCAAAAACCTTACCGGATACCGGTACTGTAAAGATGTTACCAATGAGAGAGACTGCCGGAGAGGTTCTAATCCATGTGCTGTGGACTAGAGGTGATATTCTGTCATTTACAAATGATTTTCCCAGGCTGAGGGAGAAGCCAATAGAGTGGTATCAGCAGATGGACAGGTTTGTGAAGCTTGCGAATTGCCTTTGGAAAGACCTGAATGCTCTCTTTGAGATCATAATACCAGCTGACTTGTGGCTTGAGTGCAAGAGGGGTGTAGATTGACCGACAGAGGAACCGGCAAGGGACAGAATCACAGGAACACCGTCTCCTAAGGTGATGAAGTATTACTATAAGATGATTGAGTTTCTGAAATCAAGAGTTTCGCCGAAGAATATTGATTGGAAAAAGATTGATCAGACGGCTCAGGAAGCCAAGGAATTGATATATGCCTATTATGAGAGGCTGCTGAAGGCGTTCAAGCACTACAGTTGTACAGAGGTTGTTGAGGCGAAGGACATGAGTCACCTTGTGTTTAGATTTGTTGAAGGGTTGAGACCTGAGATTAGTCAGATGATTAAGGGTCACTTGATTTGCTGGCAAGCAAAGCAGATTGAAGAGGTGTTGCAGTATGCGAAGTACTGTATTGACAAGATTGAATTGAAGCAGAGAAGGTTAAAAGAGAAGGCAATGGTGATGCAAATTAAGTTAGCACAGTCAGGGATGCAGGGAGGATGTCTACAACAGATGGTGCAACAGCTGCAAGGAAACGGGATGTTTCAGGCGCAAGTAAGAGGCAGAGGTCGAGGAGGTTTTGTGAATCGAAGTCCAGATTAGAACACTGTAGTAGTTCAAAACAATGTGCAGGGAATGAAGAAGATGTTACCTTGTCATGCTTGCGGGGTCGTTGGACATTGGAAGCGGGAATGCCCGATGATGGTGCAGGAGGGTGTTGTTCAACAAAGCAATGATGTCAGTTCATTCCAAAATGTGAAGGGACCGAGGTCGAGAGGTCCAAATCCAAATTTTCAGAATAATGTGAATCAGATGCAGGGTTTTCAATCCATGCAGCAGGTGCAGATGCCACGTATACAGGTGATGCAGATACAACAAATGCAACAGCAGGTTTCCACGGTACCTAGACACAAATGCAAGTGCCTTTAGCGCCAATGGAACAGCAACAGGTGATGCTTCCTCAACAGGTCACAGGTCAAAGGATGAGTCAAAATAACACAGTGCAGCAATACCCATTGCGTGGTGAGAATGGAATAAACAATGAATGGTCGGATAAGAGTTCAGATAGCGAGGAATGTAGGCTTGCAGCGTCCTTAGAGGTAGACCACAAAGGGCCCTATGTTCAGGGGAAGGTAATGTGTCACAAGGTTTCATTCTTGGTTGCCTCAGGAGCTACTCGTTCTACAGTCAGAAGTGCAGAGATTCCGAAACTGCCTCTTTCGGGACGTACAGTTAAGGAAGTGGGAGTAGCAAACCAACTCCAGACTAAACCGATCACAGATCCTGTTCAGGTTGAGCTTGGCACTTTCCAGGAATTGCACCGATTTGTGGTTTGCAATTCAAGTCCTGTGTCCCTACTGGGAAGAGACTTAGGGCCAGATGTACCATCACAGCCCGTTGCGATTCGGTAATAGCGATTTTTAAGAAATCGCTATTACCGACTCGCAAAGGGCCATGTATCACATTTGCGAATCAGTAATAGCGATTTCTTAAAAATCGCAAAAGCCATTACCGAATCGCAAATTGCGATACCGGCCCCATTCGCAGCTATGGGCCTGTTGGGCCATAGCTGCAAATTTTTTGCATTTCCAAAATTGTGATTTCTGAACCAGAAATCGCAATTTTGGAAATGCAAAAGGCCAGGGTGCTGGAGGCCTAACTTATTTCATTTCATGCATCGCAGACCACTGTTTTGAACTTGCAAACGGCCGAATTTACCAATTCTCACCGTTTGCGAGTGCAAATCTTTTTGATACATCTGGCCCTATCTGTGCAAGACAAAGTGTTCAATCACCTGTTCCAATGAGGGGATTGAGGTCCAGACAAACAGTGATGATCGAGGAGAGGAGGAGGTGTCAGAACCTGAAACTGAGACACAGATTAACTTCTTCCTGATTTTCACAGTGGCTGATCTCCCGGCAGGCTTGCAGGGAACAGTCCAAGCGAAAGTGTGGGACTTGACAGGGAAAGAAGTAGGACTGATAAAAGGAGTAGAACCATTTAAAGTCAGTGTGAATCCAAATGTTGCGTTCGCCAAGATACCGCAGTACCATATGGCGCAAGATGTCCTTATAAAGGTTGTGCAATTAATTGTAGACTTTGTGAAACAAGGAGTCTTGAAAGAAGTGATGAGCAGTCCATGTAATTCACCAATAATGGGACTGAGAAAGCCTTGTGGGAAGATTCGAATTGTCCATGATTTGAGAAAGATCAATGACATAGTGGTGAAATGCTGCCCAGTGGTACCAAATCCAGCTGTGATCATGTTTCAGATTCCATGCAATGCAGAATGGTTCACAGTAATCGATCTGTCCCAAGCGTTCTTTTCTGTGCCTCTTCATGAGGACAGCCAATTTCTCTTCAGTTTTAAATTCCTGGACAAGGTCTACAGTTGGTGTCGAATTCCTCAAGGGTTTTCGGAATCACCTTCCATATTCAACCAAATACTGAAGAAGGATTTGGAGTCATTGGAGTTGCCTTTTCAATCGACTCTAGTACAATACATTGATGATTTGCTGATCGCTTCTAAAACGAGGGATGAGTGCAAGTATGATTCGATTGCCTTACTGAATCACCTGGTAAAGAACGGACACAAGATGTCCCCAAAGAAATTGCAATATTGTCAGAAAGAGGTGAAGTACTTGGGTCATCAAACTGAGAAAGGGTCAAAGAAGTTATCCAGGGAAAGAGTGACTGCACTATTGCAGATGAATCCCCCAACAACACGGAGAGATGTTAGGATGTTTCTAGGAATGGTGGGCTACTGTCATCAGTGGATCCCAAATTTCTCAGTCATCTCCAAGCCATTGGTGAGACTGACGGTCAAAGAGGGGCCGGATGTCATACTGTTGGGAGAGAAGGAAATGAAAGCGTTTACTGAGTTGAGAGAGAGCATGTGCAGGGCTCCAGCTTTAACTATGCCTGATTACAGGAAGCCTTTTGTTCTGTTTTGTCATGAACGTGATGCATGTTCTTTGTCTGTCCTGACACAGGTCTATGGAGGTGTAAACGGACCAGTAGCATATTTTTCAGCTACGTTGGACCCAGTTGCAGCAGCCTTACCGGGTTGTCTGCGTGCTGTAGCAGCAGTTGGACAAAGCCTCACACAGTGTGAAGGCATAGTGATGGGCCGTCCTCTAACAGTCATGGCCTCTCACTCAGTTGAAATCCTGTTGACCCGTACTAAAATGCAAGACTGACTAAATATGAAACAATTAAATTGGGGTCACCAAATGTAACGCTGAAAAGATGTACAGTGTTGAGCCCGGCAACTTTGCTTCCAAGTGAAAACACAGAGGTTGAAAATGTAGAAGATGCAGAACATGATTGTCTTGAGGTAACAGAAATGTGCACCAAACCAAGGCCTGATATTAAAGATACCCAATTGGAAGAAAATGACCAAATTATCTTTGTCGATGGCTCAGGTTTGAGAGACTCAGTAGGAGTGCTGAGAGCCGGATATGCTGTTTGTACGATTTATGGTATCCTGGAAGCATCTTGGCTTCAAGGAGTATATTCTGCTCAAGTAGCTGAATTGGTCGCTCTTACTAGAGCTTGCCATGCTTCTGCCCAGTTGAGAGTGACTATTTATACTGATAGCCGGTATGGATTCGGAATTGTCCATGATTTTGGCCAACTGTGGTCACAGAGAGGTTTCTTGACCTCCTCTGGTTTGCCATTGAAAAATGGTGAGAGGATAAAGGAGTTGTTGCACGTTATTCAGTCACTTCATGAAATTGCCAGGGTGAAATGCAGTGCACACCTGAAGTCACAAGACTTTGTTTCAATGGGAAATGGATATGCGGATCAAGTTGCAAGGTTTTGTGCACTGTACTGTATATCGTTTAAGGATCAGTGGGAGTTGTTGCCTGAAAAAGAAAATGAGACATGCACAGGTTACACATTAAGGGTTATTGATACGTTAGAAGAGTTGAGATTGTTGCAGGGACGTGCCAGCAAAGATGAGAAGCGTTCTTGGGTTAGGATGCAATGCGTACAAAGGCCAGATGATTTGTGGGTCTCAGACAAAGGGAAAATGGTCTTGCCGAACAGTCTTTTGTCACAATTTGCAAGGTTTTACCATGGTCAAGCTCATATTGGGAGGGATGCCATGATCAGGTTGTTCAAAATTGACAGGTTTAACCCGAAGTTCAGACAAGCTGCAGAAGTGATTTGCCATAGGTGCGTCATCTGTCAACAGATGAATGTGGGAAAAGGAACAGTAGTGAATTAGAGCCACATTGGGAGAGTTGGAGGTCCTTTTAACAGAATGCAATTAGATTTTATTGAGATGCCCGTGTGTGGAGGTTTGAGATATGTGTTGGTGATTGTGTGTATCTTTAGTCACTGGAGTGATGCATACCCTACACGCAGGAATGACAGCCTCACGGTAGCGAAGCTGCTGCTTAGGGAATTGATACCACGTTTCGGTTTTCCAATCTCTTTAGAATCAGATAGGGGAAGTCACTTCAACAACGAGGTGGATAAGCTATTGTGTGCAGCCCTGAACATTGAGCAGAAGTTGCATTTTAGTTACCGCCTTGAAGCATCAGGACTAGTGGAGCAGATGAATGGTACCCTGAAGTCGAGAATGGCAAAGATGTGTGCAGCCATGAATTTGAAATGGCCCGATACATTACCATTGGTGTTAATGTCAATGGGAAATACACCTAACAAGAAAACAGGATTGTCCCTCATGAGATTCTCATGGGCCGAGCTATGAGACTGCCCGCAGTGCCTGCAAATGCTCTTGTGAATATCACAGATGATATGGTGTTGGACTACTGCAAGGGTCTGGCTGATGTGGTCCACTCTTTTTCTCACCAGGTGGAAGCCACCACCCTGCCTCTGATAAATGATCCAGGACACAACCTAAGAGCTGGTGACTAGGTTGGCATCAAGAAACACGTGAGGAAGACGTGTTTGGAGCCACGTTGGAAGGGGCCATATCAAATGATACTAACAACTACTACTGCTGTGAAGTGTATGGGAATTCCGAACTGGATCCATGCCAGTCACACGAAAAAGGTGACGTGTCCAACTGATGAGGAAGTTGAGTTGTTGAAAGTACCAACAACAGAGAAGGAAGTCTCAGGGCTGGAGAGTGATCGAAGGGGAACTGAGACAGAAGGAGAGCCCGTTGAGGACGGCTTGGTCACTCCGGTAAGAGATGAGGGAGAAGAGATCCCGAGGGGTGACGGCAAGCCTATCACAACAGAGGCAGCAGGAGAGCCTAATCAGAGGGAGATTCTCCCAGAAGCAGACAATTATGAAAATGAGCTAGAGCATTTGACAGACCCAGAATGCGAAGGAGTTGAGGTGGAAGAGAGTCAGAGTGTCCAAACTCCTCCTGAGCAGATTGCAGGTCCATCAAGAGAAAACACAATAGAGCCAAGAGAGGGTGAAGGGTTGCCCCAAGAGAGATCATAGACTGGAGAGATACGGAAAGGAGACAAGTAGCCAGAATTGCAAGTGAAAAAGGGAGAAGTGGTTGTCGAAGATGCAATAGAGGAAGAAGTTGATACAACAAGGAGAGAAGATCTAAGTGAAGGAGAGTTGCAAGGTGATCGTAAGTTGAAGAGAAAAAGAGTAGCAAACAGAAGGTACACAGGTCCTGAATGGGCATATGCAATGACAGCTGAATGGCAACAAGAGTTCTTGGCGTTTTGCTTTGATCGAGAAATTCCAGGTCAATACTTTGGCACCTTAGTCTGGCTGAAGAGACT
This sequence comes from Pleurodeles waltl, assembly GCF_031143425.1. Classification (NCBI taxonomy): domain Eukaryota; kingdom Metazoa; phylum Chordata; class Amphibia; order Caudata; family Salamandridae; genus Pleurodeles; species Pleurodeles waltl. Next base: position 475,715,327 of record NC_090449.1, on the reverse strand, counting down.
GAATTGGTGTAAAGATTGAATTAAAGTTGAAAATTGAGAAAAAGAGAGTGAGAATTTACCGGATGAGACTTTGAAACCCTGAATTGACTTTTGAAAACCGATTTTGATAAGCTGCTCACCTGAATTGACAAGGATCCTGGGAGTGAAACTGAAAGCTGTAAATGATTGCTGAAGGAAGACTTTCGCTTATTTGACTCTGCTGCGGGAAAAAAAAAAAGAAGATTTTTTTTTTTTTCATTCTGACTATCCTCTCTTGTTTGAATTAACCATCCTTCACTTTCGATTCTTAGCTTGAATAAGGCTAACACTAGTCACGATAATAGAGGGAGTTGGCGTTGTAACTATTTGGGCGTTGGTTTGGGTGTTGTGTGTGTGATATTCATTATGGTTGTGGTTGTGGGTATGACACTAATGGATAAGAGTGGGACTAACTATGCTACAATTCCTGAAACTACCACTGCACTAACAGCTTGGGAGAGGTTTGAATTGGATACAAGATATTTGCATGAGGGAACTAACGCAAAAGGGGAACTTTACTCTAATGTTTTCTATCGCTTGCTGAGTGAGTATGTTGACACAATGGATGCAAAGGATTGCTTTGTGTGCACACAGATTCCTGTTTCGGTACAAGACGGGGTTACCTATCATAGTCTGCCACTAACCTATGGGATAAGTTGTAGTCTATTACTAACAAGATTCTATAATCATGAAGAGATTCAATACTTTTACTTAAATTATGACCTTGTTTTTTCTTATGTGCCTATAATAGAAGATTTGAGTGGGGTAGCTAGATACTATAGTATAAAGTTAGTTAAAGGATTCTTTGAGTCAACATTAACAATTAGTACATCTTATGCACACCATAATAATTTGACATTCTTGCTTACACCTGTAGAGAAAAGCTTTCTAGATCACACAGAAGATATGAGAAGGGCATTAAAGGGTAAATTAGAGAAAGGACTGCAGCAGCAGGCTTTTGCTAGTAGTGAAGAGTATGGTGCAATTAGAGAACAAGGGAAGCTAACTTTAGATGCATTACACATAGGGAAGCTTTGTATATCTACACCGAAATCATGTTACAAACAGTTAGGAGCACACCTGCCTAACATCCCAGCAAATAATCTGCCCCATTGCATCATGATAAATGTAGTTTCCTCAAAAAACGAACTCAGTTACTTTTAAATATTTCACCTCTAAATAGGTGCAGCCTTTGCTGTGCATCTCTGGACACATGTGTTTCTGGGTTAATCCCTTCTTCAGCAGAGAACAAGTTTGTGGGGTGCTGGAAATGCTGCCATTAATCATCCGGTTTCAATACCTCTTCACTGGCATGCTCCAGAGCTCGTCAGCCCAGTGGCTCAAGGGAGCCTTTTTAAAGTCACAAACAGTTAGGAGCACACCTGCCTAACATCCCAGCAAATAATCTGCCCCATTGCATCATGATAAATGTAGTTTCCTCAAAAAACGAACTCAGTTACTTTTAAATATTTCACCTCTAAATAGGTGCAGCCTTTGCTGTGCATCTCTGGACACATGTGTTTCTGGGTTAATCCCTTCTTCAGCAGAGAACAAGTTTGCGGGGTGCTGGAAATGCTGCCATTAATCATCCGGTTTCAATACCTCTTCACTGGCATGCTCCAGAGCTCGTCAGCCCAGTGGCTCAAGGGAGCCTTTTTAAAGTCACAAACAGTTAGGAGCACACCTGCCTAACATCCCAGCAAATAATCTGCCCCATTGCATCATGATAAATGTAGTTTCCTCAAAAAACGAACTCAGTTACTTTTAAATATTTCACCTCTAAATAGGTGCAGCCTTTGCTGTGCATCTCTGGACACATGTGTTTCTGGGTTAATCCCTTCTTCAGCAGAGAACAAGTTTGCGGGGTGCTGGAAATGCTGCCATTAATCATCCGGTTTCAATACCTCTTCACTGGCATGCTCCAGAGCTCGTCAGCCCAGTGGCTCAAGGGAGCCTTTTTAAAGTCACAAACAGTTAGGAGCACACCTGCCTAACATCCCAGCAAATAATCTGCCCCATTGCATCATGATAAATGTAGTTTCCTCAAAAAACGAACTCAGTTACTTTTAAATATTTCACCTCTAAATAGGTGCAGCCTTTGCTGTGCATCTCTGGACACATGTGTTTCTGGGTTAATCCCTTCTTCAGCAGAGAACAAGTTTGCGGGGTGCTGGAAATGCTGCCATTAATCATCCGGTTTCAATACCTCTTCACTGGCATGCTCCAGAGCTCGTCAGCCCAGTGGCTCAAGGGAGCCTTTTTAAAGTCACAAACAGTTAGGAGCACACCTGCCTAACATCCCAGCAAATAATCTGCCCCATTGCATCATGATAAATGTAGTTTCCTCAAAAAACGAACTCAGTTACTTTTAAATATTTCACCTCTAAATAGGTGCAGCCTTTGCTGTGCATCTCTGGACACATGTGTTTCTGGGTTAATCCCTTCTTCAGCAGAGAACAAGTTTGCGGGGTGCTGGAAATACTGCCATTAATCATCCGGTTTCAATACCTCTTCACTGGCATGCTCCAGAGCTCGTCAGCCCAGTGGCTCAAGGGAGCCTTTTTAAAGTCACAAACAGTTAGGAGCACACCTGCCTAACATCCCAGCAAATAATCTGCCCCATTGCATCATGATAAATGTAGTTTCCTCAAAAAACGAACTCAGTTACTTTTAAATATTTCACCTCTAAATAGGTGCAGCCTTTGCTGTGCATCTCTGGACACATGTGTTTCTGGGTTAATCCCTTCTTCAGCAGAGAACAAGTTTGCGGGGTGCTGGAAATGCTGCCATTAATCATCCGGTTTCAATACCTCTTCACTGGCATGCTCCAGAGCTCGTCAGCCCAGTGGCTCAAGGGAGCCTTTTTAAAGTCACAAACAGTTAGGAGCACACCTGCCTAACATCCCAGCAAATAATCTGCCCCATTGCATCATGATAAATGTAGTTTCCTCAAAAAACGAACTCAGTTACTTTTAAATATTTCACCTCTAAATAGGTGCAGCCTTTGCTGTGCATCTCTGGACACATGTGTTTCTGGGTTAATCCCTTCTTCAGCAGAGAACAAGTTTGCGGGGTGCTGGAAATGCTGCCATTAATCATCCGGTTTCAATACCTCTTCACTGGCATGCTCCAGAGCTCGTCAGCCCAGTGGCTCAAGGGAGCCTTTTTAAAGTCACAAACAGTTAGGAGCACACCTGCCTAACATCCCAGCAAATAATCTGCCCCATTGCATCATGATAAATGTAGTTTCCTCAAAAAACGAACTCAGTTACTTTTAAATATTTCACCTCTAAATAGGTGCAGCCTTTGCTGTGCATCTCTGGACACATGTGTTTCTGGGTTAATCCCTTCTTCAGCAGAGAACAAGTTTGCGGGGTGCTGGAAATGCTGCCATTAATCATCCGGTTTCAATACCTCTTCACTGGCATGCTCCAGAGCTCGTCAGCCCAGTGGCTCAAGGGAGCCTTTTTAAAGTCACAAACAGTTAGGAGCACACCTGCCTAACATCCCAGCAAATAATCTGCCCCATTGCATCATGATAAATGTAGTTTCCTCAAAAAACGAACTCAGTTACTTTTAAATATTTCACCTCTAAATAGGTGCAGCCTTTGCTGTGCATCTCTGGACACATGTGTTTCTGGGTTAATCCCTTCTTCAGCAGAGAACAAGTTTGCGGGGTGCTGGAAATGCTGCCATTAATCATCCGGTTTCAATACCTCTTCACTGGCATGCTCCAGAGCTCGTCAGCCCAGTGGCTCAAGGGAGCCTTTTTAAAGTCACAAACAGTTAGGAGCACACCTGCCTAACATCCCAGCAAATAATCTGCCCCATTGCATCATGATAAATGTAGTTTCCTCAAAAAACGAACTCAGTTACTTTTAAATATTTCACCTCTAAATAGGTGCAGCCTTTGCTGTGCATCTCTGGACACATGTGTTTCTGGGTTAATCCCTTCTTCAGCAGAGAACAAGTTTGCGGGGTGCTGGAAATGCTGCCATTAATCATCCGGTTTCAATACCTCTTCACTGGCATGCTCCAGAGCTCGTCAGCCCAGTGGCTCAAGGGAGCCTTTTTAAAGTCACAAACAGTTAGGAGCACACCTGCCTAACATCCCAGCAAATAATCTGCCCCATTGCATCATGATAAATGTAGTTTCCTCAAAAAACGAACTCAGTTACTTTTAAATATTTCACCTCTAAATAGGTGCAGCCTTTGCTGTGCATCTCTGGACACATGTGTTTCTGGGTTAATCCCTTCTTCAGCAGAGAACAAGTTTGCGGGGTGCTGGAAATGCTGCCATTAATCATCCGGTTTCAATACCTCTTCACTGGCATGCTCCAGAGCTCGTCAGCCCAGTGGCTCAAGGGAGCCTTTTTAAAGTCACAAACAGTTAGGAGCACACCTGCCTAACATCCCAGCAAATAATCTGCCCCATTGCATCATGATAAATGTAGTTTCCTCAAAAAACGAACTCAGTTACTTTTAAATATTTCACCTCTAAATAGGTGCAGCCTTTGCTGTGCATCTCTGGACACATGTGTTTCTGGGTTAATCCCTTCTTCAGCAGAGAACAAGTTTGCGGGGTGCTGGAAATGCTGCCATTAATCATCCGGTTTCAATACCTCTTCACTGGCATGCTCCAGAGCTCGTCAGCCCAGTGGCTCAAGGGAGCCTTTTTAAAGTCACAAACAGTTAGGAGCACACCTGCCTAACATCCCAGCAAATAATCTGCCCCATTGCATCATGATAAATGTAGTTTCCTCAAAAAACGAACTCAGTTACTTTTAAATATTTCACCTCTAAATAGGTGCAGCCTTTGCTGTGCATCTCTGGACACATGTGTTTCTGGGTTAATCCCTTCTTCAGCAGAGAACAAGTTTGCGGGGTGCTGGAAATGCTGCCATTAATCATCCGGTTTCAATACCTCTTCACTGGCATGCTCCAGAGCTCGTCAGCCCAGTGGCTCAAGGGAGCCTTTTTAAAGTCACAAATAGTTAGGAGCACACCTGCCTAACATCCCAGCAAATAATCTGCCCCATTGCATCATGATAAATGTAGTTTCCTCAAAAAACGAACTCAGTTACTTTTAAATATTTCACCTCTAAATAGGTGCAGCCTTTGCTGTGCATCTCTGGACACATGTGTTTCTGGGTTAATCCCTTCTTCAGCAGAGAACAAGTTTGCGGGGTGCTGGAAATGCTGCCATTAATCATCCGGTTTCAATACCTCTTCACTGGCATGCTCCAGAGCTCGTCAGCCCAGTGGCTCAAGGGAGCCTTTTTAAAGTCACAAACAGTTAGGAGCACATGTGTCCAGAGATGCACAGTAAAGGCTGTACCTACTTAAAGGTGAAATATTTAAAAATTAATGGAGTTCGTTTTTTGAAGATACTACATCTACCATGATGCAATGGGGCAGATTAATTGCTGGGATGTCAGGCAGGTGCGCTCCTAACTGTTTGTGACTTTAAAGGCTCCCTTGAGCTATTGGGCTGACGAGCTCTGGAGCAGGCACCAGCAGGCCAGGGAAGAGGTACTGAAACCGGGTGATTTATGGCAGCATTCCCAGCACCCCGCAAATATGTTCTCTGCTGAAGAAGGGACTAACCCAGAAACACATGTGTCCAGAGATGCACAGTAAAGGCTGTACCTACGTAAAGGTGAAATATTTAAAAATTAATGGAGTTCGTTTTTTGAAGATACTACATCTACCATGATGCAATGGGGCAGATTAATTGCTGGGATGTCAGGCAGGTGCGCTCCTAACTGTTTGTGACCGAAATCATGTTATGACAATGTGTTTGTGGGAATGAGTGAATGTAAGCATGTGTTTTTGTTTCAGAGTAAATGGGCGTTCATGTTAAAAGGACAGGATCCAGCGATCTCAGGGATCTATTACATATGCAGACTTAATGCTTATTACCGTCTTCCAAAGGGATGGTATGGGACATGTTATTTGGGGGTAGTTTTCCCAAAGATATATCAACTTGACGATTTGAAAAGGTTTCCGAAATTGTCTGAATTACATCGTACTAGACAGAAGAGAGAAACTGCTGCTGGTGTAGTAGGAGACACATTTGGGGCGAAAATTCCTTCAGTGGGAGTTATCTTAAACTCCATAAAGATTTGAAAGTTGTCTACTATTGTGGATAACATGCTGTCAAATTTTTCAGGGGCTATACTCCTGATGGATACTGAACTTGCTGCAGAGAGGGCTGTGACTCTTCAAAACAGGCTTACTTTAGACATTCTTTTAGCGAAAAATGTCGGAGTTTGTAAGATGCTTAATGAGCGTCATTGTTGTGCATATGTACCAGATAATAGTAATGTTATTAGAAGTATGCTTACTAACTTGACTAGGGATAGTACAGACTTGAAGGATTTGAAAGAGCCAGGTGTTTGGGAAAAGGTTGGGAAAGGATTTGCTTCAGTTGGAAATTTGCTTAGTAATATTTGGCATGGCATATTGTCCAAAATATTACAGGGGATATTGATTGTTATAGCTTGCTTATTTGGATTGTGGGTGGCATGTAAAATTAGTAAAAGAATAAAATTGAAGATGGCAAAAAATAAGAGGAGGGAAGAAAAGCAAAGGGAAAAATTGTATATGGCAAAATCAAAGGGGAAGCAAATAAGGGAAGAAATGAGTTGAGAGAATTTTAGAATGTAAAATTTGTGGGAAAAGTTTTGTGTGATGACAAGAGTCATCAGAGGAGGGATTGTTGGAGCGTGTCTTTAAAAAGCAATATTAACATGACAAGCTTGCAATATATTGTGTGATGAAGCTGCATAGAAAATGTGTTAATGTAGAAAATAATGCACACAATTGAAATGTGCCCATGGGGAGTGGCTACCAAGGTATATGAAGGCTAATGAAAGTTGCTAAATTGAATTAACTATGCGCTAATGTTTTTGAATTTGTATTAGCGTAACATAACTAGAGTTATAGATATATTTAAGAGTTTGCTTATTAATTAATAGGCCTTAGCTTAGCGAGGGTCTGGGCCTAGTTGCCTGGACTCATATTTTCCTGAAGGACATGAAGCTGTACTTTTCCAGAAGTTATGTGTGTGTAGCCGTAGTAAATTCTTTCTCATGAGAACCAACTTGTTCAAGGAGACATTCTTGCTGGATGCAACAGTGTTATTCGTAACAGGTGCAAGGTTACTAGAGTAGGGGAAAACAATGGAGACACTGACTGAAGCGCAAAGTTTAACTTTTCTTACCTCACATTCCAACCAATGAAGACGTCAATAACATGGACCAATCCTCGACATGAGAACTGTGGTTTGTGGAAAATTCTGGCGAAATGCATGAAGGATTATTGGACAGAGATAACAATGCACCAATTATTATCCAATGAGGAGTTAAGGGCAAATTAGGCAGTTTTGATTTAACCGCACGACCCAAGGAGAAAGGGGGCCATTCTTTTGAGACTTTGCCGTTTATTCTTCTTGTTGCCTTAAACCATCTTACACCCGTCCTTACCTGATACTTACTTCTCCTCCATATGAGGGAAGATCCTATTCCTCAGCTATGCTATATCGAGACTTTGCCCCGTCCTATCTCTGCTGAGGAAGAATCGACTGATGTCCTGAGGACGAAGACTGAAGCTGTTTGCTGATCTATTGGATTGGTAACTATCTGATGCAAAATTGTAATTGTCTGTTTGCCTTTTCTTTCTAGTTCCTACTACTCTTTTGATAGAGGCAATAGTTTAGATGTTTTCCAAATTCGTGTTTGCTAAATGTTTTGCATGAAGCCCAACATGCTAATGCTAATTAGAGGTTAGTTAAGGTGTTCACAAATACCCTACGCAAATAGACAAATGACTAAGTTCTTGCTTTGTTGAATCATGTACTACTGAGACTTTGCTGAGTTGCTTCTTAATGATGACCAGTTAATACTGAATGAATATTCTCTATGCATTGATTAATTGCGTTCAAATTACACATCTGAAGAGTTACTAATGAGCTGAATTGCTAATGAGATTAACAGAGATGACCTTAGATTGTAACTATTAGGTAAAATAAATATCCTAACACTTAACTAAATTGGTGTGGTTATTCATGACTGGAAGGTCATGGTGTGTTCAACTTATTGATTCTTACTAAATGTTATTGATTGGGTTGCTTATTAGTTATTGAGAATATTGATTGGTTTATTGATCTATTGGTTTGTGATGCCAAAGAGACATCTCATACTCGGAAGTCCCCGAACGTTGGTCCAAAGGTCCTTCGACCTAAACGCGCCTCCTTGTAAGTTAACTGATCAAGGCTCTGGCGCGCTAACAAGACTCAAGTGTCACACTTGACCCAGAGAAGGAGGCAAAAGAAAGAAGGTGAAAGAGTAAGACAGTGAAATTGTAACAAATGGAAAAAAACTGGAAAGAAGAACAACCTGCAAGAGTGAGATGTAGAGTCAGAAAGTGTAGAATGGTGGACTCAGGGAGTAAGAGCTGGACTCAAGACTAGGCATCCTTGTGTTATACCACCCACTGTCTTATGGCAAGCTGCACAGAAATACACTGGGTCCCTGCACTTATTATTATTTTTTTTTTTAACAAATTAAGCAGTGGTCCTGGCACTGCTGTTCACAGAGATATGAATGGAGCTCCCAATGGCACTACTGCACTCTTGACTGGACTTTTGCAGCATAGTAGGAGTTCCAACAAAACACACACACAAAACGCTCAAGATCCCCAAAGAGACTGCAGGACTTTGTGTCAACTTGAAAAGTTTTGACTGAATATTTTTGGCTCTTAAGCCTATCCTCATGCAACTGTTGGCACAAAAATCAAGTTTCAAACCTTATACATAATCTACAAGGATTTAGGGGAAAATACCGTAATACATCTAGAAATGTTCCACCAACTATGGGGCAAAACATAGCTAATTCCTTGATCATGGCCTCCCCTCCAGAATCAACATTTACTTTTAGAGAATTTTCTAATACCACCAAACACCAAAACAAGCCCGGGTCTGCAGCAGGGCCTTTTAAAACTTGCCACATTTCAACAATAATGAGAAAAAGTTGCACTAGTGATTTTTCAAAGGCTCTACCAAATGCATTCCTTAAACAAACATTGCAATTAGCTGACAATACTTAGCCTGCCTCTACACTTCAGGTGGCTGGGCTTCGCCAATTGTATCTAATAGTTGGCTTTGAATGCCATACGTATTGAACGTGGTAAGCTTTTACCATGTGGATTGAATTACTTGTAGCTGGTTCCATGAGTGTACATAATGACCAAATGTTAACATAAAATCTAAGAATGTACTGTAACATCATTTAATTTTCTCAATGTAAATAAACAATTTTCAAAAGGCTAAATCGCTATTATTTTTTAATTCTGAACCATTTTAGACATTCCAGATGCAATGTTGGTGATGCATCCAAAAGGCAAAGGATTACTTTTCACAGAGACTATAAAATAATATCAGAAGTTATATTTTCCAATTATCAGATCATCTCAAGAAGCTTTTCATTAGCCATATTGTTAAAAACAAAACGCTGTCCCTATTAACGATATCAAACCATGCCCTAAACTAGTCTTTTTGAGCAATGAAGCCCTTTTCAAAATGTACCTTTCTTTATTTTGCTGCAGTTTAAGATTTCACATTTTAAGTGTGCTGAATGTCAAAAGGAAGGGCACAGGTCGTGACAGTGAGCTGAAACTGTGGCAAACTGAGGAATAATTCCGCCATGCCATTGATATTTGTGATCAAGCGACACCTCAACCGAGTGATAGATATGCTTTTTAGCACTATACCACAAACTATAATGATAGTATAGACCCTACCGTTACACTCTTTCTCCTCTACTAACGATGCCCTGTTTCAATCCATCTTGAATTCGGGTGTTCAGTGTACCTACCAGATATGCTGTGGGCTGTTACAGTGACGAATAACCTCTTGGGAGAGGTGTGATATGCTTCAGCCTCAGACCTTGGCTGGACGAATGTACCACCTCTATGTATGTATGTACGTTTGTGTATAAACCAAAGGTTACAGGGACGTTATAATTGGGTTCTGAATTTAATGGCACAAAGCCATAGAAACTCAGCAGTTATAGTTATGGTTAGCTTAAGTAACTATAACCGTGCCCTATAGTAACTATAACTTGTTCCCCCACCATGCAGTTTTCTCATCAATAAGTTGACTGCTAATTTTACATTGATATTTTTAATGATGTTATAAAAGATGTCATGAGTGCTGTAATATCTGGGGAAATTAGCAATGCATGAAAAGGTCGCAAGTTATTGTTACTTTAGGGAGCAAGTTATAGGGCTAGATGTATCAAAGCTTTTTGCATTCTCAAACGGTGCGAATCGCAAAATTCCACCGTTTGCGAATGCAAAAATGTCTTTCAGAATGTATGAATGGAATTCATAGTGCAATTTCAAGGAATCGCTAAAATAGTGATTCCCTGAAATTGCGACTCCATTTAGGGAACAGCAAATTGCGGTTCCCTAAATAGGTAATCGCGAATAGGGAATGCCTATTTGCGAATACCAGTGCACATGTATCATGCATTTCTTAAATGCGAACTTGGCATTTAGGAAATGCAATTACCATGAAATTAAGTTTGGTGGTAAGCATGTGCATTTTTTTAAAATGCGTTAAGAATGCATTTTTAAAAATGACATATAGGTAGCGCACACATGCCCCTAGGGCTTGTGTGCACTTTACATGTCCACAAATATTTTTTAGGGTGCATCAAAGGAGGCCTTAGGCCCCTAACCCCCTAGGATTTGCATTACCTAATTTGTGAATTCCTAACAGGAATTTACAAATTCAGAAATGCAAAACCATTCGCACCTATGGGCCTACAGGCCCATAGGGATGAATAGAGTCCCATTCCCTAATTGCGATTCGCTAATAGCGATTACGATTTTTAAGAAATCACTATTACCAAATCGCAATTTTCATACATCCCATTTTGCATTTCTTAAATAGTGATTTCTTAATATTTGGTATTAAAGAAATGCAAACCGGGAGCTTGATACATCTAGCCCGTAGTTACTTGAGATAACTATAACTGCTGAATTTCTATGGTTTTGTGCGACTAAATACAGTATCTAACTACAACATCGCTGTAACCTTTGCTTTTTGAGCGAATTTCTATGGGTTTATTTTAAATTCTATTTCCTAACTATAACATCCCTGTAACCTTTCTTTTTTTCTGTAAATTTAAATGTTGTTTAACGTAAGTTAATTACTTCACGTTAATCTAACCACCGCTGCGCACGGCCTTCTACCAACCACCTGTTGCCACCCATTCCTGTGCCACGCACCGCCTTTGGCCGTGCTTGGTGGGGATTGTCTGCAGGCCCTGGCCTGTAGCCAGGCCCTGTGGCCCACCCCCCATAACCACCCAAGCCTGCACCACACACGACCTTCAGCTGTGCGCAGCGGTGGTTGACCGCAGGGCCTGGCTTGTGACCAGACACTGTGGTCCACCCCCTATGCCCACTCAACCCTATGCCACACATGAAGTGCTTCTTTGTTTGATGGAGATGTGATCATATTCCTGTGCATAAAGAGCGAGTATCCAAAATTGGGGGTGAATCACGAATGAGGAATCTTTTTAGTAGGCTGCCCATTATCCTTGGAAAATGCCGGGAAGATGTTGCATGGCACTAATATATATGGGGTGGGGCCAAAATTGCAGTTTTTAAAAGTGAGTACACAATCTCTGGCCTCAGCAGCAGATGACAAGAAAGAACCCACTTGTCACAGTCACTACATGAGTTATTGAACTAAAAAAAAAGAAAGGATGCACACACCTCCATCAAGGTTTACAGGTAACTTTTCAATTTGAAAATACAGAGAAAAAACACTTGCTTTGCGTTGACCATGCACAAGAAATTGGGACGATTAGTACGTTACATAAATGGAGCTTGAACTTGAGCATCTACTTTTTTTATATCTGTAAGTGCTTCCCATTGAAATTTGATTTTTGTGAAATGAGCATTATGTCAGAATGAATCCTGCCCTCTGAATTTATCAAAGAAGAGGCCACGCTTTTGTGCAGAATGTCTACCCAACCTGGAGTACTTTCTACGGGCTAATTAGTAAATGCTACCTCATTGGGAAAATGTATAGTGGATCTCCTACGCTGTAGCTGCTAAAGGATGCTGATGTAATGTATCCAGTTACCTTGTGTGTTTGTAACTTTGCCAATGTGATTATTCTTTGAGTGTTTTCATCAGATAACTTTTTGGGGGGAAACTGCAGAGAAAACACTTATTCTTGTTGGGAACTGAGAGGGGAGCCTTAAAGCCCCCACGGACCTAGCTGGCTCCCCGCCTTCTACAGGAGCCGGAATTGCTCCCCATGCAGGGAGCTCGGGGAAAGGCAGCTTCCTGTGTGTCTCTTTCTCTGCCCGTATATCTGTGGGCAGGAAAATAAATGAAAACTCTGCTTCCAGCAAGTGGCAGCATTTTGACAGCTCCCACTTTCTAGGAGGGGAGTGTTTACTTTTGCTTGGCGGGAGCTGTCACATCTCCCACCAAGCAAAAGCAAACATCTATCTCAAAAGTGTGGGCACCTCAGGAGATAGCAGGAGATGGCCATGAGGTGTGGCGGTCCCTAGGATGTGGTTCTAAAAATTCTGGACCCATGTAATTTACTTTGCCACAGCAGTACGATTTTAGTATCAAAAGACCGATAATGACTAGTACACTAAGCATGAGCATTTTCGCTCAATTCCAGCAGCGTTTTCACCTCAAAATCGCCATTTTCGTCCTGCACTCGTGGCTCCCATTTTATACACGGCAGCCATTTTTAAAAGTTGCCCTCACATAGGCTTATAATACAGTCAGATTTGATTCCAAGGACACGTACACCTTGATTGACTTTTCTCTGACCTGGGCAAGCTGGAACCATTGCCTCAGGCCAAACATGTTTGGTCAGTCCCTCTCCCAGTGGCCGAATCAGATAGCATCAAGGCACACCATGCCATAAAACCCTTATTATCGCTCACACACCCTGCCTAATCTTGCTCACACCTGCACCTGCTCTTTTCTTCTTCTTACTTTACGAGGGGGAGGTGCCCGTTTTTATTGGGGGTCCACACTTATCTGATGTAAAATACTAGGCCTTGCCGGGTAATTTATTATGGGTTGGATGACATGAAATATGAGGTTTCATCATGACACTGTTTTTTCCTTTGTAGTGAAAACATGTGAATGACCAACCAAAATGTCAAGAATGTTTGCCTGAAGCTTAAAAAACTGTATATAAGGAATACTGACTTTGCATTGAAACACAGTCTCCTGAGAACATACAAACCGTGCTGTTGTACTTCTAGGACGCTTGTTACTTGGTTGCAGCCAATAAATTCGATCTTTGACTTCACCTAGAAGACTCTGAGTTTCTGTGGTCTGAATCAGGAAAGTACCTGAGGTCTTTGGGTGTACCCTGGCACCACTGGGTTACCGGATCAGTACCGGTTCTGAAAAACCCAGTACCTCAGTTGGCGCCCAGCGTGGGGCGATACCAGCGGTACCGGTCCAAGCCTGAGGTCCGTGAGGAGCTTCGTGTGAAAATTCTGGAGGAAGGCCGCCACTTCATCGACCCCTGCATGTCGACGTGGTCCGAAAGTCTTTGCTGCGAGGTTCCCTGCTTCCCGACGGCTACGAAGGACTGCTGCCCTGGCTATCGCCCTGATTTGGACCCTTGATGTTTGGTAGAGCGAAACAATAAGACGAGTCTTCTGGTGAAGTCATCGATATTTTCAGTTAAGTATAAGTGGAGCGTCTCCCAGTCCTTAGTTGGACACTTGGTTTGGTCCTTAGTTGGACATTTGGTTTGGTATCCCTTCGGGATCACTTTGATTTGGAACTTGCAAGTACCAAAGCCGAAGGACTCGTGTATTCACAAGACTATCGTAAACGATAATCCTTTGAAGTTTGAAGCTAGACTAGTGAGCGAAGATGCCTGGTCTTAGCAGACTTGGAAATTTGTTTTGTCTTGGTTGTAAAAGGGACTCCCGGTTGGAGGACTCATGTCCGGTTCCTCCGATTGGAACTCCAACCTATGAACTATATGTGAAGCACGGAGTGGGCCCCATCACGTTTAATAAAGTATGGGTCCGCTATTCTTGGAAATAAATGTCTGTGAGGCTGTTTTTGCAGTTTTTTGGAACACTATTGAGAAAAGTTTTCTTTTCTCTTGTAAATATGACTTACAACTAGGATCTGCAAACGGTTCTGTAAGTAAATTGCGAAGGCGCTATTTATGAAAAATGGCTAAAGCGCGCTGTATTGTGTGTCCTGAGTGTTTTCTGTTTATATCTGAAATGAGCTCAATGTGTGTTTGTGGGTCTTCTTGATGTTTTCAGTTTGTTAAGTAAAATGTTGGTTAATTAATATTAAGTAGAAACTTAGAAAAAATCCAGAAATGAACCATGTGATGTGCTAACATAGCTAGCTATATGTTGCTCTTAAATTTATAGAATGAGCAATTGTGCACATATACAAAACTGCCGTTAAATGCTTAATAAATTAGAAAACACATTCAATAGATATAAATAGGGCCCCAAAAAAACGAAATTATCTATTTTTGCAAAAAATAAAAAATAAAAAAAATAAAATACATTTACAGCATTTTTCTTAAATGCATTGTATTAGATGTTCACAGGCAAACTTTTCAGCTGCAGTATATTTGATAGGAATGTTCAATTCAGCCAGCACTTTCCCAGTTAAACATGGGTGGAATTTTGCATAACCTTCCTTTTAAATGAAAGTGGCGCAAAAATGTGACGCATTTCAAGTTAGGCTTATGCGCTTAGGCTTGTGAGTTAATGTATCCCAAATAATAGGCAAGGGATGCAGCTTGCTTTTATATGTGGAATTATCACAAAAAAAAGAATAATTGGGTTTTTTTTTTTAAGGAAAATTATTAATTATGGAAAAATTATTTAAAAAATAAGTGCCTTTCAAAATCGTTTTTTAATATTTATAAAGCTTAATACCTATACTATGACCTCCTAGCATTAAAATGTAATTTAAGTTATGTTGCACCGCTAAAATGACATTTGTATGTGCAATTTTCCCTTGGCGCAGGAGAAAACAAGCTCATTTCTATAAAATATAAGTTAATATTTTCAATGGCTGACTCATGGATTGTGTAATAGACATTCTGGTAATGCATATTATGCAAGAAAATTGTAGGATATTGATTTTTAATGCCTAAAATATCAAAGTCGATTTTGGGCAAAAGCACTGTTTAAACTGCATTTTCTTTCATTCAGAGTACTTTTTAAAGTGTCTCAGGCTTCAGTAAATGCATACATTTAGGTTTGATATATATTTGCAGGTTGTGCCTTCTTATGATTCAATGAGTCAATGTGCCAGTACAAAGGCTTGTTTTAATATCGAGGTTGAAGGTTCTAACTTCAGCTGGGCCTACTGAGACGTTCATTCATTCGAGGTTGATGAAATATGTACCATTGCATGGGATTGCAACAAGCATTTATTCTAACAACTGGTATGTGTGTTATTAAGGTTTGTGAATTATTCACAGTAAATGTAGTTTAATAATCTGGAAATAGAGATAAAAAATGTTAGCGCCTAAAAAGGAATTTTTTTTTTTTTTTAAATAGAGTGAATTATTGCAGGTTAGAAGGAAAACAGGAAGGCCTACTGTCTTTGACAGATTCAGAGTGGCAGAAGCTAGGAGAGCTACAGAGGCTGGCTCAAGTCACGCTGCTGAGATGCTATCTTTAGTTTTCCCATAAACAATGGAGGAGGCTGTCATGTTGACACTTGTGACCTTTTAAATTAGGGCCTTGTCTCTGTGAAATGCAGAATGACCCTACGGGCCTCTAAAAGTGGGATTTCTGGTTTCTCCAGAAGAACATCAATACAATTAAAGAACTTAATTCCAAAGGGAAAATATAAAAAAAAGGGGTTTCTTCGAAAGTCCCAACATCATGTTAAATGCTCTGCAGAACTGATACATTTGTGTCTCCACTCTAAAAAAATTAAATGATGCCTGCTAGTTGCTTTTATTTGACAGAAAACGAAGTGTTGCATTAAGTCTTAGACAGAAAATAAGATGCAGCCCTTTTCTAAAATTTGGAAGGCTACATGCCTTAATCAGAACGATTTACCAATTAAGACTTATTTTTCACAGTGGAAATTGTAGGTGCCAAATTAATATGGAGTGTCAGTGTAACAATTTTTACTTTTAGAAAGGTAAAACTAAGGTGGCTTGATGTTGCGAAGTAACTGACAAGAGGGTAACAGTTAAGTAATGGACATTTATTTTCGTGTATTTGGTCCTATCATGAATTGTTCTTGCTGGTCCTGTATGTTAGAAGAGAAACAGTAAAGTTATATTTGACAGCAGATTTCCATTGCCTGGTGATCTACTGTCAAAAGGAGGGTAAGGATTTTAAACCTGACAAATTAAACAGGCCCAAATATTGGGTTTTGGGCTGCAGGTTTACAGTGCATAAAGTACATGACATGGTGTTGTGTGTCACCGCTTATTCACACATGCTATTGTTTTGTCTATGCTTTTTGTGCTTGATACACAGCAAGTATATCTGATAGCTTGACGTTTTGTGCATTTTTATTATTTTTTATTTGGTTTTTTTGCATGTTTGTTGCTGCTTTTGATACTATTACAAGCTCCCCTGTGTTGTGAGGGGATGGTCATGACGATGCCCATCGCTACGCAACAGTTGGTTGAACTTGTTCTGGTTACTAAATTCCACAGATAATGATATTTCATGCTGTGAACATAAGAGACAACACTTCACCAGTGCATGTCTATTTGGCTATAATGGTATTGAAGGAAAATAAAAAGAGATATACAGGATCAAAGTGTGTCACCTGCAGTTAGTCACGTTACTGCCCCTTCCCTTAAAGGAACAGGCAGCCCTACATTTATGTAGCCTTGATTGGACCTAAGGATGAAATTATAGATCTGTGACTCAAGGTGGCCTAATTTCTATATTACATTAGTTAATGATGTTCTGTTTCCTAAGTAGCATATGGCTTTTGTTCCTTAAAAGAAAACCAGGTTTTCATTTTTTCCTGAAGAAGGAACTGAAACATTAGCTAGGAGTACCGTATATGGTGTAGTCACCAACGGCAGAGTTAAAATTTGTGTAACTTTGGCCTTTGTGTATCACCCGTACTCTCGGTGTTGTGTCACATGCCTGACTATCACCCAAATATTTTTTTTTGTTCTTCCTATAGATTTTTTCTTTTGTTACTTACCCTGACCAATGTCGCATCATGCTTAGTTATTGAGATTTTAGCTATGTCCTAGTCCCATTTCTCTTTTTCAAATTCCTTTCACCAGTCAGACCTTTTATTATTATTAATGTATTGTTCAGGTTCACATTTCCAGACTGCAGTGATGTACCAGGGACCCCCATGTTATGTATAATTCCCTTTGGTATGACCAGACTGGTTTTCAAGAATTTGCCTTAGGCCTGCTTCAATGTTTTCCAGCCTGACTGTCAGGGTAGAGATAGACTGGTTAACTGACTCAATATTATAGTAAGACAAGTTTTCCATCTCAATAGGAGATATCTTATGTTTACCTTTTTGAACATGACGAATTTTCAATGTCTATTTTAATTTGGTTTTCGGTTCCCTTCTGTTCCTGCTACTTTAATTTTTGGTGGGATCAGATGTGTCCTAATCATGCAAATATCAGGACCCTCTAGTTCTTGTCTTTTTTGTTTGCACATTTGACTATTAGCCTATGTATTGCATAGTGCACCTGATGCACAGTTTTTAAAGGAAGGTTTCTACATGTCCCTGATAATCGGTATCATATGATTTCTCTATTGAGATGTTCTAAGATAAGGAGGAACACCTAGACTTAATCATTGAGGAAAATATGTGTTTACCCCATTAGACAATGCCACTGTGTGAGGAAATCCATTCAGATAGAATTCTCATGTAGCTATAGATGGCAGAGAATAATGGAGAGAACCCAATTAAAGATGCTAGAGACCCTGTTTTGCCCTTCTGCCTTTGTCTTTGTATTTTATTCCCATGGTGTATGGCTACTCCTTTGAAGATTGCAGACCACCTGCTTGCAGTCCCCTTGTTAAAAACCATGAACTGTTTTTGTACTAAATTGAAGGGAACTAACAACTGTGGCACATTTCCTACGTCACTAGATTCTGTGGGTATCAAGTCATAATAACCTGCAGGACATTGATTTAAGCCTAATTCCCATCAGTGACAGCTACAGATGAAAGACGTACGTTTTGGCCCTACAGTCTCAGCACCCAGAAAGTAGCAAAGCTGGACAGCGATCGCCAGCGCATGGTATCGTACTTGCTCCATCAGACGGCGTTGGACATCACAAAACCAAAGTTTCAGTGTAAAAGAGCTAAAGAGAAGGATTCCTGTTGTTGATGGCAGAGCTGTTTAGAGGTTTCATTTCTCTACCTGTCATGTGCTGGTAACCTCTGACAGTATGCAATCCCTTGAGCCCCTTGGCCTGAGTTTTGGCCACACACACCCTTTTCTTTGCTCCAACGGAAGAAGGGCAGTGCACCGGAGATTTCAAGTTTGGAAAAAGGCACTATATTGTGGTGCCCATGAAAGAGCAGCTTGAGCGTCCTCTGACACTAAATAATGAGTGTTGGAGTCTGAAAGTGCTGCTGAGCTTGAGCTATTTCCCAATTAATGGTGCTTGGGTCTGCACGAGATGATTTGTGCCCTTGATCAATGAAGAGCACATTGTTTGTAGTGTCTGCCACAGAGGAGAGAAACTGGTGCATTGCTTTAAGACATTGAGACTTTTGAGTGAGCTGTGGGTGTTTGCCAGGAGGGCACTCCAACTAAGCAGTACTTTTCTCACGAAGAGGCCTGAATTGAGAGGCCCATGCGAAAGAAAACAACAAAAGAAAATTTGATGGACAATAGAAGCCTGCCAGAGAGGCTTTTTGAACGGACTCTGGGCATAGTTGGTTTCATAAGAGGTTTCCGTGTGATTGTATAGACTAGGTGTTAGGAGACTGATTGTTTTGCTGGCATTGTTTTAAAGTACTATTCTGTTTAGTAAAAGCAGAATAAAGTCCATTTTCTGTGGAAAGAGTACCCCCTTTTCACCTTAGAGCATTGATGAGAGTCACCACTGTTCCACCTGAACATACCAAAATTACTGAAATGCAGAGGAGCCCTAAAAATGTTACTAGATAATTTTAGGATTTGCTTTTTGGTTAGGGTTGTGAAAAATTATTATTTCATTTGTAATAGTGGTCACTACTTTCTCCCGTTGTCTATATGTTCTTAATAACGTGTTTTCTAGTGTCTTTTAAACATGACGTTGTCATTTATGGGTGGGATTGTTTTTCTCTACTCAATTGACTTCTGCACCCACTTCCCAACCTATGTCTTTTCCTACTATTGTTTCTTTGCACTCTTTTCACCCTTTTCCTGAACATGAGCAGGTTAGAAGATCAGAATTCGTAAGCAATTCTTTTGTACAGCTTCTGCATCAACACTAGTTAGTAGTGAACATCACTAATTGTTGGGTGTGTGATCTTATGCCACCTACTGCAGATAGAGGTATTCCTTACTTTGTCCTGCCATATGTGGCCTCTGTGTTACATCATGCATAAGGAAACCTGCACAAAGAGACAAACTAAATACTAGGATGATGTTACAGCAACATCTCAACGACTTTAGAAACATAGGGGGTTATTCCGGCTTTGGAGGGGGTGGTAGTCCGTCCCAAATGTGACGGATTTGCCACCAGCTGTATTGCGAGTTCCATAGGATATAATGGTGCGGCTGGTGGTATATCCGTCACTTTACCGTCACTTTTGGGACGGATTACCACTTCCTCCAAGGTTGGAATAACCCCCATAGACCTGGACTCAGATTAGCATGAGAATAGGTTTATTGCCTATGTAAGGGCAAAAGGAGAGTTTGTGGTTCTAAAAATTCTGGACCCATGTAATTTACTTTGCCACAGCAGTACGATTTTAGTATCAAAAGACCGATAATGACTAGTACACTAAGCATGAGCATTTTCGCTCAATTCCAGCAGCGTTTTCACCTCGAAATCGCCATTTTCGTCCTGCACTCGTGGCTCCCATTTTATACACGGCAGCCATTTTAAAAGTTGTCCTCACATAGGCTTATAATACTGTCAGATTTGATTCCAAGGACACGTACACCTTGATTGACTTTTCTCTGACCTGGGCAAGCTGGAACCATTGCCTCAGGCCAAACCTGTTTGGTCAGTCCCTCTCCCACTGGCCGAATCAGATAGCATCAAGGCACACCATGCCATAAAACCCTTATTATCGCTCACACACCCTGCCTAATCTTGCTCACACCTGCACCTGCTCTTTTCTTCTTCTTACTTTACGAGGGGGAGGTGCCCGTTTTTATTGGGGGTCCACACTTATCTGATGTAAAATACTAGGCCTTGCCGGGTAATTTATTATGGGTTGGATGACATGAAATATGAGGTTTCATCATGACACTGTTTTTTCCTTTGTAGTGAAAATATGTGAATGACCAACCAAAATGTCAAGAATGTTTGCCTGAAGCTTAAAAAACTGTATATAAGGAAACCTGACTTTGCATTGAAACACAGTCTCCGGAGAACATACAAACCGTGCTGTTGTACTTCTAGGACGCTTGTTACTTGGTTGCAGCCAATAAATTCGATCTTTGACTTCACCTAGAAGACTCTGAGTTTCTGTGGTCTGAATCAGGAAAGTACCCGAGGTCTTTGGGTGTACCCTGGCACCACTGGGTTACCGGATCAGTACCGGTTCTGAAAAACCCAGTACCTCAAGGACCAAATAAATATATATGTTTGGAGAGCACACTAGGATCTACGTATCCTCTGCTGTGCTCAGCACGCCCCCCCACCAGAGTAATGTAAATCCTCAATGGAACCGTGAATCACAAACACAATGAAAAAAGAATACACCTACTCACTTATCAACTCTCTTCTGTGCAAGCCTTAAGGCCTTGCACTGCGTGGGGTTGCGTGCATGCGGGGGTTGATCACAGGGTCTGGTCATTCACAGAGGTGCATAGATAAAAGTACGATAATTAAATAATACTTTACCTTTAAAAAAAACACATAAATTCACTGAAAAAGCCTAAAGGTACATCAACATTATAGTTAGGAAATAGAATTAAAAAGACCTTAGAAATTCACTAAAAAACAAAGGTTACAGGGACGTTATAGTTTCTACACACACAAAACCATAGGAATTCTGCAGTTATAGTTATACTCATCTTAGGAAACTATAACTCGAGCCCTAAAGTAACTTTAGGGCATGAGTTATAGTTTCTTAACCTAAGTATAACTGTAATTGCTGAATATTGCCCAAAAATGTAGCTGTGTCCTATTATCCACACACAAAGCAATTTGCTTTATCACAACCCGATACCTTCATCAAGCAGGTACTAAATGGAGTCAAGTGAAACTTCTAGGTAATACCCTAAAACACTGCCCAAAGATCTTCTTTGTCGCAGATTATAAATCTGAAAGAACCATGATGATTCGTTCACTATGAGATTGGACTAGTAACATAGCCCAAACAGAACACCTGAAGCCCACTGATTCCTAGAAAGGCTAGACTGTTAACATACTCACTACATACACATATTTCAATGGAATTCAAGGTTATTAAACCATATTAACCAATACAGTATGGTATTACAAATGTGCTACACAATAATCTTATTTATAATATATTGTACTTATAAAATAACCATGCTCATTGGTTTAAAATAAAATTGTACTGGTAACAAGGGTCAAACAGTACAACTGAAGCCCATTAACAATGTTAACTGTTACTGTATGCCACTCCACAGTACACCACTCTACTCTACCCCATTCCAGTCTACGCCACTTGACTGTATACCACTTCACTCTGTGCCACTATACTGTATGCAACTCCACTGTATGCAACTCCACTCTGTGCCACTCCACTGTACCTTATTCCACTATGCATAACTCTACTCTTCTCACTCCACTAAACGCCACTTTACTGTACTCTATTCCACTGTACCCTACTTCATTCTAAGCCACTCTACTGTACAGTACTGTACTCCATGCTACTACACTATACCTCACTCTTCTGTACACCACTCCACTCTATGCCACCACAGTCTATGCTACTGCACTGTACACTATTACACTGTACCACACTCCACTGTATACCACTTCAATTAACAGCCCTCCACTCTATGCTATTCTACTGTCTGCCACTCCACTGTACACCACTCCACTGTACAACACTCCACTATGTTCTATTCCACTCTACACAACTCCAGTTTATGCCACTCCACCCTAAGCCAGTCCACTATGTCCTACTCCACTATAAAGTATTCTACTACATGCAAGTTCACTGTACGGTACCAAATTCTACTTTATTTGACTCTTTGCCACCCCACTGTGTTGTAATTTAGCAGTGATTAGATTAAGCATTTTCAGAAGACATCTTGTATTTAGTAACTATTGTGAACATTTTGCGGAATCCATTTTGTATTCATGGCAGCCATTTTCTCTGCTACATGCTGCCATGTGCTCACCATGTGCTCTGTCCTACCTTTCTGTTAACTGCTCTTGAAATCTGCCTAGTGACAAGTTATATTAAGCATCTCTTACTTTCGCACATGCTCCGTAAGGTCTGCAGCTGTTAGTCCTTGGAAACTGTTAGCTCCTCCTACCTGTCGACTGTGCATTTTCCACATGACCTTACATGTATACAAGTCTTGTTTCCATAATTGTACAATCTCCTTTTAGCCCCTGTGTGGGTATAAAAGGACCATGCTCTCTCAGTTCAGTGTGCTACTTCAGACATTACCCAAGGGTGCTGTCTGAACTGTAGTACCACCTCATGAGGTTAATAAACTTTTGTCTTTTATTCCAGTTTCTGTGCCAACTTCTTCCTACATGGTCTGAGGACTTTGTGCAGAGAAAGGTGAACCCCTTGCACTAGTAGGCCTTGCTGAGGCTTACTTCAACAAATTGGCGCCCGAACAGGGACTCATCGGCGATTCGGATGCCCAACGGATTGGTCGCGACGAAGGATTGGGATCTCGCTGCGGACGATCAATGCCTGAGGAGACCCGAGTCTTGGCAACCACAGCGTTTTTCCCTTCCTTCTGACTTGACCATCCAGGTGGCGCCGGTCCTCGACTGAGATCCTTTTTGTTCATCCGTCATGCAGTGACCATTTGGTCGATTTTAGAACTTGGCAGTTGGAACCTGGACACCCTGTGATTGGTAAGAGCCGTTTTACGGCACTAGCTGTGGGTTTTGATGCCTGTGTTTGGTAATGTAGTTTAGCACTACTTACTGTGGCTCTCGTGATTTGGGTGACTAGTCAATTTGTATTGTTTGGATTTGATATATAAATTGCAATTTATATAGGCAGGTAATGAGGAGAATTTTCTCCAATTTAATTTTGATTTGAACAGCACCTTAAGTGCTACTTTGATTATAATATTGCATATTCTGCACTATTTTTGGCATGCCTGTTTTTAGCGCACTTCGTAGGATGTGTTGCTTTTGTAATGGTACCAATTTGAGACTGGAAGAATCGCATCCGGCACCCCCAGAGGGGACGCCAAATAGAGATATGTATGTTAAACATGGTCTTTCTTCTATAATGTACAGCACATTATGGAATAAATACACCCGCGCGGATCCTGAGTTACGTTGGCCTATGCATGGGTCATTTGATTTGCGAAAGATTGAGTATGTGGAACAATGTATGTGTAAGCGAAAGTCTAGGCAAGATATGTTTGACTGTGTACGAATGTGGGAGAAAGAAGCGCGTGGACGAGTGAAGCGTGAGCAAGCCTTGCTTGAGAAAGAGCAGCAGAAGAATGTATATGTGAAAGCATTGGAAATGAGAAAGAAAGAAAGAAATGACTTAAAGGAGCTAGAAGAGAAAGAACGTAAGCTACAGGTAACTGGCCAATACACTGTTAGGCAACCTCTCTATCCTATCCTTAATAAACCACATGATGATTTATTGTTACTAGATCGCCCTCCACCTCCGTATGTCGTCCCTTCTGCCCCTCATGAGTTACCTAAAGTCTCCAGTTCGGAGCAACAGAAGATGCGGGACAGTCGCTCTATGCTGCCTGCTGACCGTGCGTCTGAGCTTAGATCTATTGCTCGTAAAACAATTTGTAGCGTTGTTTCTGCTTCTGAACTTTTAGACAACATGAAAGGGTGGACGGAAAAGGAGCAGCTATATTTTACTGAGGCATTTGGCTCAGAAGTTATTGAACTATATCGGAAATATTCTGATGAGTTAGAGCCCGATGATGTAGCAGCTGATCATAAGCAAATGCGTGATGGTCTTTTTGTTTTCTCCCAGGTGGCTGATGCAATCAGGCTTTTAATGAAATTACGTATTGTGGCAGTCCGTTTGCAAGAAGAGAAAAGGGCTGCGGACGCAGTTGCACGAGCATCTCAGACCGAAGGGGCGCAAGCTTCCATCTTTGAAACAGATAAGATTATGATAGTTCATGCGAAACCAATGCGGGAGGCCGCGCCTTTGTATGTTCCTCCTAAAGGATTGGGTACAAGTGATGATAAAACTTCTGTTGATGCTAAGGGTTATTTTATTTATAATTGGGTGTATACTCCTTGGAATAGGGCAGATGTAATGGCACTTAAAACAGCATTACCTGACCCGCGGAAAAATCCAGCCGCCTTTTATGAGGAAGTTGAGGGAGCAATTAGTTCTTGTACTATGACTTTGGACACCTTGATTCTTTTGTTTTACCTGAAGGTGTGGCTCTCATACAATATGTTGATGATATTTTGTTGGCAGCTGATACCCCGGAGCAATGTGAAAAGTACACTTTGTCCTTACTTTCTTTTCTTGCTTCACACCATCATGAAGTGTCACAAAAGAAATTGCAATATTGTAGACCAAAGGTAACCTATTTAGGTCACCTTTTGTCTAAGGATGGCCGTGCACTTCCATCAGATCGTATTCAAGCAAAGTGCACTTACATCAGATCGTATTCAAGCAATTTTAGACACACCAGTACCCTCTACTCAGAAAGATGTTTGTGCATTCCTTGGTCTTACTTCTTTTTGTAGGCAATGGATATTAGGGTTTTCACACATTGCCAAACCTTTGCTAGCACTTTTGACTAAAGATACTCCAATGTCCCCCCCAAGTATAGATGAATGTGAGACTGCTTTCCGGCAGCTGCGACAAGCCCTTTGTTCTGCACCAGTGTTAGGTACTCCAGATTACATGAAGCCTTTTGCACTTTACGTACACGAGAAAGATGGATGTGCATTGTCAGTTTTAGTACAGACACATGGCAATAAGCAGCGTCCCTGTGCATATTTTTCAGCAGTACTTGATCCTGTCGCTCGAGCGTTGCCTGGGTGTTTTCGTTCAGTTGCCGCAACAGCTGTCTCAATACGTCAGAGTGAAGGGATAGTTTTGTCACATAAACTGTTGGTGCAAGTACCCCATGAGGTTGATGCTCTTTTAAATCAAACAAAGACACAACATTTAACAAGCGCCTGTATAACAGGTTATGAGTTGACATTGTTGGCTCCTCACATTACACTGAAGAGATGTGCGACACTAAATCCAGCTACTTTGTTGCCATATCCGGTGACTCAGCCTCAGTCGCAAGAAACACATGATTGTATATTCCTTACCGAAGAACAGACAAATGGTCGTGTTGATTTACAAGATACGCCCATTTTAGATGTAGACGGGGAATTGTGGGTTGATGGGTCTTGTTTGAAGTTGCCAGATGGTACGACCTCAGCTGCATATGCAATCACCACAATATACACGGTAGTGGAGACAGCTCGTATACCACAGAAGTCAGCTCAAGCATCTGAACTAATAGCTTTGACACGAGCATGTGAGCTTAGTACTGATTTAAGTGTGAACATTTACACAGACAGCCGCTATGCTTTTGGAGTGGCTCATGATTTTGGTTTGCTTTGGAAGGAGAGAGGTTTTCTCACATCCCACGGGATGCAGATAATGCACGGAGAATTAGTGCATAACCTCTTTACTGCATTGACATATCCAAATAAACTAGCTATTGTGAAATGTAGTGCACATAAGAAAGTGACCGATAAGATAGGGCAAGGTAATGTTCTTGCAGACCGTGTAGCACGTGAGACTGTGATGCAGCGAAGTACTACTTCTATGTATGTAGTGAAGTCGCAAGCTGAAAGTTGGCATAATGCTAGACAAGACGTATTAGATATACAGAAATCTGCTTCTGTGAAAGAACGTGAGCAATGGTCTAAAGATGGAGAATTGGATGATGAGGGCTGTTGGTGGAATAAGCAGATGGATAAATGGAAATTGCCTATAGCTTTTGTACAACCTATGGTTCAGATGGCACATTGGCTGGCACATGTTGGAGCTTCAACAATAACGAAGTTACTTACGCAAGTTTGGGAGCATCCAGAAATTTCCAGTACAGCTAAGAGAGTAGTACAGTCTTGTTTGATCTGCTTACAATACAATCCTGGAAAAGGAACACGTACTCCTGCAGGAGGGTTTGCTACACCAACTGCACCTTTTGAAGTTCTACAAATGGATCATATTCAGCTTGAACGCTGCAACAATTTAAAGTATGTCTTGGTGGTGTTTTGTGCCTTCAGTAAATGGATAGAGGCGTACCCCACAAAGGATAATACTGCCATTACCATAGCAAAGGTGCTTTTGAAATTTTTTTTCCCTAGGTTTGGTGTTTGCAGACTTTTAGGGAGTGATAACGGACCTCATTTTGTTGGGGAAGTTATTAAGTATGTCCTGAAAGGATTAGGGATCAAACAGAAGTTCCATGCGGTTTTCCACCCACAATCAGCAGGGTTGGTGGAAAGGTATAATGCTACATTGAAGCTGAAATTAGCGAAGATACAGGCTTCCACATCCTTAACTTGGCCGGATGCATTACCATTGGCATTATTGTCTATTAGGTCAGTGCCACTCTCCCGACTTGGCCTTAGCCCCTATGAAGTAGTATTTGGGAGACCAATGAATATTTGGGGAGTTCCTAAACCAAAATCTGTATATGATGTACCTTGTGTCCTGATGAATGATTATTTGGCACAGTTAACCGACAATTTGGTTTCTATTCATCAACAGGTTCGAGAAGCACTTCCTGATAGATCTACAGGTGAAGGCCATGAACTCCGACCTGGTGATCAGGTGATGATTAAGGGGGTCATTCTGACTCCCGCCGGCCACGGTATCCGCAGGGTCGGCGGGAGCCGCAAGAATACCGCTGCGCGGTCACAAGACCGCCGCGAGTATTCTGGGTTTCCCGCTAGGCTGGCGGGCGACCGCCAGAAGGCCACCCGCCAGCCCAGCGGGAAACACCCTTCCACAAGGATGCCGGCTCCGAATGGAGCCGGCGGAGTGGAAGGGGTGCGACGGGTGCAGTTGCACCCGTCGCGATTTTCAGTGTCTGCATGGCAGACACTGAAAATCATGGTGGGGCCCTGTTACGGGGGCCCCTGCAGTGCCCATGCCATTGGCATGGGCACTGCAGGGGCCCCCAGGGGCCCCACGACACCCCATACCGCCATCCTGTTCCTGGCGGCCAAAACCACCAGGAACAGGATGGCGGTATGGGGGTCGGAATCCCCATGGCGGCGGAAAACCGGCGGTACACCGCCGGTTTTCCGTTTCTGACCGCGGCTGTACCGCCGCGGTCAGAATTCCCTTGGGAGCACCGCCAGCCTGTTGGTGGTGCTCCCGCGGTCCCCGGCCCTGGCGGTCCATGACCGCCAGGGTCGGAATGACCGCCTAAGTCTTTTGAAAGATCAAGCAGCTTGGAACCAAGGTGGCGAGGCCCAGCACAGGTGCTCCTTGCGACAAGGACAGCAGTTCGAGTGACGAACCGAAAGAATTGGGTCCATAGTACTCACTGCAAGAGAGTGCTACCTACCTTGGTGGAACCTGCTGTGCTGACCGATCATCGAGAGATTTTGACTACGGAGAAAGGCCGTGCTATATCACCTGACGAATCTGCAGAGGTCTTCCCGGACCATACGACTTCTGGAGTGTCGCGATATAATTTGAGACCAAGGAAAGAATCTGAAAATTGTTTTGAAAAGACTGGTTGAGCTACCGCCCTGGGTTAGTGAAACGGAGAGCCAATGTGGCAAGGGGGGTGGATCAGCCGTGCATTAGAGTAGTGACACCCGTCTTGGCCCGTGGTGAAGAAATCAGCGGCTGCCCAGGGATAAGAGCTCCAACAATTGTTTTTTAATTCATTTCTGAAAGGGTCGATTATCACTGTTGCTAAAATGAATAACAAATTGATCATTAGTGTTATGGGGTTTGTTGTTGTTTTGGTGGTTACAGCAACAATCACCTGGTTTATTGAAAAGAAGTCTCCTGCTCGTGAGTTTTTTGTTGCCACTACTCCAGTACCAGAGGATCACTATTACTTTACGCTTCCCGATCAGGAGCAGAAGCACCGTCAATCGTACTTCAATAATACTTTCATTCAGATGTTGCATCATACTCATAATGCTACAAATACTACTAACTGTTGGGTATGTGGAATGATACCTGCGCATTAAAAGAAAGGAGGAACACCTTTCATTCCTCTTCCTTTTTCACACAATGATTCTTGTCAAGCTTGGTACATGCTTTTGTTTGCATCTGGAAAACGTACAGAGGGCGGACTTCTTTTTCGCCTTAATAAAGTATGCTACCAAGACAAAGATGGGTATCCCCAAGCTAAAGGAACTAAATGGGAATCGGAAGAGTATCAACCGGACAATGTTTCAATACCATATGGCTTCACAAATATATGAGACTCTGACAAGAAAGAACAATTTGTGATTTCTGTTACAAAAACTAAAGCAGATTTATGTATACGAAGCATTGGACGAATTCCAGTAGGGATAAGCGATTGTACCTTGATTTTAACTATTGAGAGTGTAAATAATAGTAGTTTTACAGCTTCACATAATACATATTTTGTTTGTGGTAACTATGGATATTACCAACTACCTGTTGGAAGGTCCTGTGTGTAATAATTGCAATATTTTTTACATGCTGTATCTGTATTCAGTGTGGTCCAATGTTCTGCTCCATGTGTATTACTGCTTGTATGCCTACCAAAAGAAATATTACAGAAATGAAGGCACAACATATGTTAGATAAGGAAATAGCTGAAATGATGAGCATAAATATACAGGATGAATATTTAGATTATCCCAGAAAGACGAATGTCTTCAGCTAATGCTGAAAGGGTCGTCTGTTGTAATTTAGCAGTGATTAGATTAAGCATTAGCAGAAGACATCTTGTATTTAGTAACTATTGTGAACATTTTGCGGAATCCATTTTGTATTCATGGCAGCCATTTTCTCTGCTACATGCTGCCATGTGCTCACCATGTGCTCTGTCCTACCTTTCTGTTAACTGCTCTTGAAATCTGCCTAGTGACAAGTTATATTTAACATCTCTTACTTTCGCACATGCTCAGTAAGGTCTGCAGCTGTTAGTCCTTGGAAACTGTTAGCTCCTCCTACCTGTCGACTGTGCATTTTCCACATGACCTTACATGTATACAAGACTTGTTTCCATAATTGTACCATCTCCTTTTAGCCCCTGTGTGGGTATAAAAGGACCATGCTCTCTCAGTTCAGTGTGCTACTTCAGACATTACCCAAGGGTGCTGTCTGAACTGTAGTACCACCTCATGAGGTTAATAAACTTTTGTCTTTTATTCCAGTTTCTGTGCCAACTTCTTCCTACATGGTCTGAGGACTTTGTGCAGAGAAAGGTGAACCCCTTGCACTAGTAGGCCTTGCTGAGGCTTACTTCAACAAATGTACCCCACTCTAGTGTACACTACTCCCCTGTACCCTGATATAGTATAAGCTACTCCACCATACCCTACTCCACTCTAGACAACTTTACACCACTGCACTGTATGCCACTGCTGTGTATGCCACTCCACCATGAGCTTGCTACTACACTCTTTCACGCTGAACTGTACCTTATTCAACGCTTTGCCACTCCACTGTACACAACTCCACTGTACACTACTGCAGTGTAAACTACTCTACTGTACCCTACTCCATTCTATGCCACTGCAGTGTATGCCACTCCACTGTACCCCACTCCACTGTACACAACTCCACTGAATGCTATTACAGTGTAAGCTATTCTACTCTACCCTTCTCCACTCTACAACACTGCATGCCACTCCACTGCACCCCACTCCACTGTACACTACTCCACTGTGTGCTATTACAGTATAAGCTACTAGACTGTACCCTACTTCACTATATGCTACTCTTTACCACTGCACTGTACGACACTCCACTGCATACTATTCCAACGCACACCACTGCATTGTACATCACTGCACTGTAAGCTACTTCATTGTACACTATTTCACTAAATGCTAGTCTACTATACGCTATTCCACTGTATGGCAGTCAAGTGTATGCCACTCCCCTTTATGTCACTCCACTGCATGCCATACAACTGTACAACACTGCACTGCATGCTAATCCACTCTAAGCTGTTCAACTGTATACAACACTACTGTATAGTAGTACACTGAACCTCACTCCGCTGTATGCCATTTCACTCTACACCACTCCACTCTACAGTGCTCCATTTTCCCCTATTTTACTGTATGACACTCCACTCAACATTAGTACACTGTACAAGGCTCCACTATATACTTTTCCTCTCTTCACCACTCCAATGTGCGCCACTCCAGTCTACGCCACTCCACTGTATCCCCTCCAGTAGACAGTATTCTACTCTATGCAACAACACTGTAAATCACTCAACTCTACGTTACTCGATTATATGCCACTCCCCTCTGTCCCATTCTATTGTACACTACTTCACTGTATGCTACTACACTGTAAGGTACTCCAGTGTACCCACCTCCACTCTACGGCACTCTGCACTACTGCAGTCTATCCCACTCCACTGTATACTATTCTAATGTATGCAACTGGAGTGTGTGTCACTCTACTGTAAGCTACTGCACTGTACGCGTTTTCAGTGTATGCTAGTCTACTGCACGCTATTCCATTGTAGGCACTCCACTGTACAGCATTCCCCTTTTTGCAGCACCACTGTACGCTTTTTCACTGGATGCCAGTTCACTGTACAACACTCCACTGCATGCTAATCCACTCTATGCCATTCCCCTGTACACCATTCTACTGTATGCTAGTATACTGTACCTCATGCTACTGTGCGCGCCGCTTTCATCTATGCCACTCCACTCTAAAGCACTCCACTGTATGCTACTCCACTCAATGTCCCACCACTGTATGGTACTCCACTCTACACTATTCCACTGTATGTAACCCCATTCCACTCTATGCTATTCCACTGTATGCCACTTCACTATATTCCACTCCACCATATGCCACTACACTATATGCTATTTCAGTCTTTATAGACACTACCAATCACTCACCTTCTTGTTTATTCTTTAATTGCATTAATATACTGTGAGCACCTATAAGTAAAAAGTTAGCCATACCTCACAGCTCTTATTTCTTTAAATGGCATTGAAAATAGTTCTAATAAGTTCTTTTTTTTCCTTCTTGTTGTATTTTTAATTTTTTTAAAACTTTTTTTGGAACTGTAGATCAATGTGACCATAATAAATCAGAAGCCGAAATGCATCCCCAGGGTCTCAACCAATTTCCTGCAAAAAATAATTTTAAACAAGAAAAAAACTAGAGGTTCTGGGTAGGACAACATTGAGCAACAACTAGCTCATTGTGTATACTGAGACCCCTCTCTCGCGCAACGATCACTGTGTGGCATGAAATACAGTAAGTACCTGCCCCCACATAAGGCTCAACAATATTCTGTTCTTACCTATGACAGTTCACAGGAACCTGGGAGCCAGTCAGTGGAGCTGAGAAGGAAGGGGCGGATGCTGGTTGCTTCTGAACAACCGGAGTTAATGCAAGAGGACCAGGTGTTGTACTGCCAGATGTACCAGATGTACACAATCAATCTTGGCCCAGTTCCAACAATTCCTGGTTGTTGCCTTCTTTCGGCATGCACCAAACGTGGCATGCATGGCCCAGAGGTGTTTGCACATTCCTGTGGTGCTGAGGGAATACTGTTGTCCTGTGGCCCAAGCAATCACATTCTGGCACAGGCAACAAGTTACCAGGAAGATATTCAATTTCTTCTCCCCAGGTGGAAGAGAGAAGAACTGCCACATATTAGAGGCCTTTAACTTGTGCAATATTTCCAGCTCCTCCTAAGTGATATCCTCCTCTTCCCCCTCCAGAGGATCTGGCTGAATGCAGTAGTTTGAAGTCCTTCAGCCATCTCTACAAGAACTCCCAAAAAACATCACAAGATGCAGCAGCACCAGAAGACTTTTATATAGCTGTGCACCAAAAGACAACCAGGAGAAAATAGAAGAAGCTTCTTATTGGGTGGCAAGATATTCTTTGAGCCTATTAGATTGAATGTTACACTCACAGAGTATCATGGTACTCCTGCGATAGTACAGCAGTACCAATGAACTTTAAAAAAACATCCAAACTAAACATGACATCTGACCCTCTATAACCTAAAGCCTGGGCACTAACTCTAATTTTTACAGGTTTACAATTTAGTTCATAGTATTTAAAACGGCTTTATATTAAATCCACTTAATTTCGCATTTGGTTTACATCAATATAGCCCAAAGAAAGCCCAAATCAAAATCCTCCCCCCAAAAAAATAAAAATTAAATCTCACATTTATTAAACAAGCAATTTATAATTTATAATTTCCATACAAATCCAATCCATTCACACAAAAAACAAAGGTTACTTAATAATTATAGTTAGGAATTACTACATTCCTGCAACAACAATTTTATACTACACAGACAATAGAAATGTCATAGTTATAGCTTCCGACTGAAGCCACCACTGTTATACTTTCTTACTTTACGTATTCTATGCTTTACAATAACATATAGCTTATTAACTTCACATAGACATTCAACTAACCAATAACTGGCCACAACTAGATGTATTAACTTCAACATTAAAAAGGAATGTTGATATGATTATTTAGACAACAATAATAATATCAAAATGTATGTTAACATGAAAACATTTCTCTATCTACTACCTACAGCAATGGCGAGTTAGAGTTATTTGAATGTTTGTTTGATGTTAATAAGTGATTTGCTGATGTAAAGCTAGAATATGTTTTGTTATATAGTGTTACACTAGTGGCTTCACTTAGAAACCATAACTATGATATTTCTAATGTTTGGGTAGTTAAAAGTGTTGTTGTGGTTTTGTAGTAATCCCATACCGTAACGATTATGTAATTCTTTTTTTTTGTGAAAAAATATATTATGAACAAATTCCTTTACCGAACTCAGTTTGGTTCAAATTTAATTCAAATTATTCAATAAATATACACAATATAAAAACCATATTAAAACAAACTATAGCAATATAAAATGTTTTAAAATGCATAAATTCTTGACATATCTGTTACAAGGTTTCATGCAATATTCATTACTTGTCTCACATTACATATTCAATTCAGTATGATATTCTACATAAAACCAGCATCTTACAGCACAACGACCAGGGCAGACAAATAATATGTTTAAGACCTTTTTGAGATCGCACTAGGGGCAAAGTTTATCAAGACCTCTCTTAGGATCCCATTTCACTAAGTTAATATTCAGGCGCAGACCCCATCTCTAATCCAATATAACTTTTACTACATATTGACTTAGGTGCTGGCTAGAAAGTATGTTCTAATATGGTTGTGTTGTGATTAATCTGGCACTTGAGCAAACTTATCAGAAGTGATGACCTTGGTACAGTACTTTACATTACTCTTGTTCATTTTTTTCAGCACCATTTTCTACCAAATGTAAAACATTTTCCGCAGAAGTAAATGGCGCACCAGGTTGTGGCCATTACAGGCTAAAAGCAGCAGATTTTTTTAGAAGATTGTATGTCGTGTGTATCATTTGTGAAACACAGCATGTACCACTCTGAGCTGTCATCACAGAGAGACAGGCGTACATATTAATGTGTTATAAGCCCATCTCACAAGGGCCAAGTCTGGACAAGAAGCTCTTTCAAACTCCAAGTTAGGTTAGTAAGTTTCTATCATCCAGTTTTTCAATAAATGGGAATTTACTGTCGGGATCACATTCGAAGCATTGTGCATTGTATGTGGTATCTTTGTCATAAAACCATTTGCTATTCAAAAAGCAAGAACATTCATTAGCAACTTTCTCCCTAACTTATAGAGTACAATACATAGACCCATAAAGCCAGCAAGACCTTTGGTGGAAAGAAGGATATTGACTACAGGGAATTACACTTAGATTTCAAGAGGTAGTTTAACCCCTACATTGATATGATGATGATATAAACAACGTGATGTGGAAGACCATATACACAGCAGTTCATGAGCCTACACACTCTGATGGGGCAGTTCCTGAACTACCAGCCCCTGATGTGGAAGTCTATACTCACACTACCTCTGATGGGGCAGTCCATGACCCACAGCCTCCAGTGGAGGTGTTAACACATTTTTCCTCACCTTTGACAGGTCTCAGAAAATGCTTTCTTTCCCTCAGATCAATGGATCTGTTTGCTCAGGGAAGAGCGTGGTAACCATTTACAATCAATTCAAACCCAAACAACAAATTTAAGTACCATGACCCATGTGGCCACAGAAAAAAAACTCTAAGCAATGAAAGTTTCAAAGTATTATTTTATAACCACAAAGCCAAAGTCACATAAATTGTGCACAAAATCAAATTGTAAAGATAAATGAACACCATAGGCTAAACAAATCTATGAAAACAATTTAA
The DNA here is from genome assembly GCF_031143425.1 of Pleurodeles waltl. NCBI lineage: Eukaryota > Metazoa > Chordata > Amphibia > Caudata > Salamandridae > Pleurodeles > Pleurodeles waltl. The sequence continues at coordinate 475,680,472 of NC_090449.1, read as the reverse complement.
TCTACTCAAAATCAACACCATTACACATTCAAGAAGAAGAATGAATATTAATAAAGCAATTACTTATGAGACAGAGACATGTTTCAGCTCAGACAATTAATTCATCAGTCAAGACAATTTTCGAAGATTCAGAATTCGGGGATTGGAACATAGGATCTCCCATTTACTATCCAAATCAGGACAAGCATGTGTGGAAGGTGGCTACACATGCAGGCAAAAGTCAAAAAGAAAAGACAAAAATAATTTGGAAAACATCTATCTCAGGCTGAGTTAGCGATTAGATTCAGGTGGATACGCAGCCATTATCTTACTAGACCTAAGTGCTTCATTTGATAATGTGGACTATAACATATTACTTAAAAGAATAACACTGGCAGGAATTGAAGGGACCACTTTTAATTGGTTCTCTTCCTTTCTGAGAGATAGGACCTTCCAAATTATTGACTGTTCTTCTTTTGGAAGATAGGATCTTCCAAGTTATTGCCCATTCTTTTTTTCCCTAACACATTTTCCCTCACCTGTGGGGTTCCACAGGGCTCTTCTTTGAGTCCCACTCTTTTTAACATTTTTATGTCCCCTTTAGCCAACATTGTGCAATATTACGGTCTTTCTCTAATATCCTATGCTGACGACACTCAGTTGGTAGTCTCTCTCTCCACCAATGTCAACCCGGAACAGGCTAATTTATCCTCTTGCCTTTCGGATGTGGTCAGATGGATGGCCAACTCCAAAATCAAACGCAATGATGATAAATCAGAAGTAATGTTAGTTGGGAACGTCTCTCTCCTCAAGTCCCCGGCCCCGGCTTTGGAAGGGTTAGAAGATCTCCCTCCGCCCAAAGAGAATATAAAGAGCTTGGGTTTCTGGTTAGATCCCCATCTTACGGTGATTGCCACTTCAAAAAGTTGGCCGCAACCTGTTTTAGCCTGCTAAGAACTATCAGGAACATTTTCAAAGTCCTTCCATTCTTGGTCAAAAGACTCATCGTTCAGGCCCTTATCTTGTCACATCTTTTCCTGGGTTCTCCCAGTTACGTAAAAAAGAGATTGCAGGTTGTGCAGAATGCTGCTGCCCATCTGCTTATGAACATTCCCAGACATTTTTCTGCTAAACCAGCACTGGCCTTGCTCAATTGGGTTCCTATAGAGCAACATATTAATTTTAAAGCCTTCTGCATGACACACATAGCCCTTCATAATAAGGGCCTGGCGTTCCTTAGGCAAATTATAACATTTTATACCCCTCAGAGGGCACTCAGATCATCTTCCACCTCGCTAATTAACACTCCTCATGTTAAGAAAGCAATATGGGGAGGCAGTTCCTTTGCCTTCAAAGCTGCCTACCTCTGGAACTCACTCCCTCTGGAACTTCGTCAAGACCACTCAGAATCCTCCTTTCGCAAGTAATTGAAGACAATATTATTCTCAGTGTAGGCACTTCCTAGTTTGGTGGTTCCATTTTAGCGCTGGGAAGCCTTCAGGTAGCCATGCGCTCTACAAATGCAGTAAACTAAACTCAAGTAAACTAGCTAAGAAAAATAAAAGACGTATCAGAATGCTAATTCTATTCAGGAAAGCAGGTCAGGGGCAAATAACATTTACGTTATAATATGCCTTTCCTAGGTTCAGGACTCAATTCAGTTTTGTCAGCAAAGCATATTGATCATCAGCAAAGTCGATTAGTAGCACCATATGGGGGAGAGTACAGAACACGGGCTGCACATAGAAATCAAGAAATGCCCAAGAGGAAAAGTTAGCAGAACAAGATCTAAGAGGGGACTGCCTCTTAAACTTACAATTCCCTCCCTGATTAAAAATACTCAAATTAGTTAGATTGGTCTATTCGATTAGTCCATAATACGCAAAAGGGGCACTGTCCAATAGAAATTAGAACACAAGTTGAATTTGAAATATCAGGAAACTCTCCCGGGATGGGTGTGAAGCCATCTTTCCTTTCTGTGTGACTCCAGTAGTTTAACAATTTGTACATCACTTGTTGTAATCCATGTTCTTTCCCATGGCACAAGACGTTTTTCTCCTTTCTCACGGGAACAGTTCCTTTAAAAAATAACACTACTTTCTTTTCAATCATCATGTTCTGATGTTGAAACATTCAAGGACACTGCAGTGTAAAACTTACACATAATACAATAGGACTTTTTACTAATCATATGAAACAACATAGTGGAAAAATTCATGTTAGAGAGAAAGAATTGATTTGACATTTTATGCTCCTACAAATATGAAGACTTCAGGCCTAGTTATGTTAACAGATGAAATGCAATGTATTAATATTGTCACTAATAAAACACATAGGGGGTTATTCTAACTTTGGAGGAGGTGTTAATCCGTCCCAAAAGTGACGGAAAAGTGACGGATTTACCACCAGCCTTATTACGAGTCCATTATATCCTATGGAACTCGTAATACGGCTGGTGGTATATCCGTCACTTTACCGTCACTTTTGGGACGGATTAACACTCCTCCAAAGTTAGAATAACCCCCATAATATGCAAATTTATGAATTCAGCATTAATAATATATCATTAAAATATGCAAAAACATTGCATTAATAATGGCAATGTTTGTTAAGGCATCAGATTTAGTACGACAGAGGTGTGCATTTATTTTTCTTCATACATGTAACTTAATGCTAATTGATCATACATCATTATAAATCACATTCATCTCTACTAATAATAATTCATTCTAATGATTAAAATATATTTCAACATTGTTCTAAATCATGTTAGCACTTTGGCAATTATGGTAGGCACAATGTCTGCCATAAAATATAAACATGAACACTTACACTTCTAAAGTACATGTCAGTGCAGCTTTCTCCAGGTTAGGCTTTTTAAACATGAATATAAATGTTATCTAATGCTGACTCCTGGTGCACTACAAGCATTACATTACAAAAATGTACACTCCAACAGAGGTGCCCATGCACCCACCACCTCTGATAGGGAAGTTCAAATAACCACCATCTAAATGGGGCAGCCCATGAGCCCACCACCTCTCATGATGCTGTCCATATTTCCCTCATTAGTCCGTGTATTAAACTGCCCCTACTTACTGAGTCGGGCCTCAATGCTTCTCCTGTACTCTCAGCAATTACTTCACCACCTCTTTTGGGCATTATGTCCTGCACTTAACACTTTTAGGATCGGTCTGACGAGTTGTGTTCATATACAAAAAGTTTCTCGAAAATCAGACTTTTTAAACGACCTGTCGCTACTCTGGGGCACTCCGAGTATAGTTTATCTTTTTCTCTCATTTCATGTCTTGAGGACGCTTCTTTACATACTTTCTCTCCCACTCTTCTGTTTACTCTCCATTTGTTTCTCTTTCATTGAACGATCTCATTATTGTCCTCAATATATGTATCTACATGGTTAAGACAGGCTGCTTGGTGCAGCGATCTATGGGCTGAATTTATACTTTTTGGTGCAAAACTGCGGGAACGTGGTTTTGCACATAAAAGTATAGCACCGGCTTGCATAATTTTACAACGCCAGCCGGGCGCAGTATTAATAGAATGGCGCAAGCCAGCGCTAAACTTGGGCTAGCGTCTTAAAAAAAGACGCTAGCCAGGTGTGGGTGGCGCTAGGGAAGGAGGAGGTTGTGTGTCAAAAAATTATGCTAGCGTGGTTAGAGGCAAATAAATGCCTCTAACCAGACTTGCGCTATTTCCTGTTGCACAACCACCAAAAACATGACTCCTGTCTTAGGAAAGACAGGAGTCATGCCCACCACCCCAAGTTTCTCCTGGGCATGGCCATTGCACCCTGTGCCATGCAGGGGCCCCAGGTTAGGGCCCCAGATGGCAAAAAATATATATTTAAAAAATACTTACCTGGTCTTACCTGGGATGAGGCCCCCTTTCCTCCGGTGTCCCTCTGGTGGGGGTGTCCCTGGGGCTTGGAGAGGGCACCTTTGGATGCATTCTATGGTGTTTAACCATGGAAATGGGTCCACAGGTCCCCTAATGCCTGGTCTGACCCAGGCGTTAAATAATGGTGCTAAGCAAGCTTAGCACCATTATTTAACGCCTCCTCCCACCCATGTGTCATTTTAGCACGGGGGATAAATATGGGGCTATGGGGATAGCACAATTTTGTTAATGGGAACACCTACCTTGCATCTCATTGATACGAGGTAGATTCCCTCATCCAAAAAATGGTGCAAACTCCTATATTTTGAAGTTAGATGTGTCTAACGTCAAAATATAATTATGGAGTTAAGTTTATGTAGAATTTGCGTAAAAAATGATGCAAATTTGGTACAAAAGGAGTATAAATATCGGCCTATGTACATTGAAACAAAGGGATGGGCGTAGCCCATTTATAAACCAGATAGCTTCAAAATGAAAAGTAGTGAAAAGAATGAGGGGCACTCTACGTTCCGTTTCGGAAATAAAAAATTGTTGCAGCACACAACTTGAACAAATCAGTTATGTATGTGCAGATCAATGCATTCTGCTGTATCTCGTTTGTGACCGTGCAAAAAATTATGACGTTTGAGAGAAAGCTCAGGACTGACTATATGAACACATATACGTTTTTTAGAAATGGTACATTTATCAAAGGAATCTTTAAAACAAGAATAGCGTATATTTGTCGAACATTAGAAGGTGAAAAAGAGCACAGGGGTGCGACCATCACCTTCTTAGTAGTAGTTGTGTAAACCTGAAATATATTTTAATAAAAATAGAAAAAATAAAGTCTAAATTGATACAAGAACAATAATACATTAATTTTTCCCACTAGCTAAGGACTTTGCGGTCAGCACCGTTTCTGACAGATTGTGAGAGAAGAGGAGTGCTGGAAAGAAGGACGATGCGGCTGGATCCAGCAGCTATTTTTGGGCAGGATCTGATCGAACCATGAAAACAAGCTGAATTTCTCCCCGTATCATTTCCTGACACCTGGACAAAATTCATTAGCGATCGCACATTGCATTCCATTCGGAACAGCAACCTGCAGGCAGGGAGGGGGCTTTCTTATTTTAGCTTCCAAGCCGGCCCAAAACAAAGTCATGATTTAAAGGGCCATCATCTCTTTAGATATCTTGGTGTCCAGAAAGATACTTTAGGTCCCAAATCGATGGGGTGTCATTGTAGTTGCTCTTGCTGTTTTGGAGGTATGCTCTTACCATTCCATCCCAAATGATTCTGTTTCTTTGGTGCAGAAGGTGTTTTTTTATTAATGATTTTCTTGAACTCGTTCTTGTGGGAGAATGTTATGAAGACATGAATTTTGTTTTAGTGCTAGCCATCTCTTTTCTCTTCAATAGCACAACCTTGAGTACAAACCATTCCCCTTTTTTGTTTTTGAGTAGCTTCTTTCTGTACCCTCATTCATTAAGTCGATGGATAGAATTGCCAAAGTTGGTGAAGCAATTTCTTTATGGTAAAGGCCCTCTTCATACAAAGGAATTCTAAAAAGGGAAGATTACCCTGAAAATGTCTATATTGAACTACGCTGTTTTTATCTGTGAGCTAACTGGGCAGGGTGGTGATAGGAGTACCTCATTCTTCTGTGATCTAAATGTCCAGGAGATTAATGTGTCTTTGGTCATGGTTCAGCCACTTGAGATAAATGCTCAGAATGCCTTGTATGCGGGTCGAAATAAGAAAATCATCATTGATGCACCTTCATCACATGGTAATGTGATTAAGTTAAGGTTCTTCTGGTTAATCCAGTCTTTCTCCTATTCTGCCATATATACAATAGCTAATTAAGTTGCGAAGAACTACCTATTGCTACTCCTTTCGATTGAATTTGAAATCACTTTTGAATGTAAAGAAATTGCACTTAATTTCCAGTTCCACCAGATCTACAGTAACTCAGATGGGAGCGCTATGTGCTCTAGATCGCCTATCTTGTGGAATACTGGTTGTAGAGAAACTCAACCAATTATATACAAGTTTGCTTGCAATAAAATGTTGTATTTTCAGAATCAGACCATATAGCGCATTTTAGGTTGAGCGTATGCAAACGACCTGTTGTATATTTTTATGTATACTTCTTCTGTGGGCTTCCAGCTAGTTAATTTGTTAGTTTCAGTTTCATTTAAAAATCCTTGCTTTCTAATGGTCAGTCATGCCTCTTTGTCCCTCCTTCTTTTGTGTGGGAGCAGAGACCAACTACTGTATAATTACACTTTGTTGTGTTTATCTGGCCTGTAGGGGACTTTTCTTTTTTTTTAACTTTGTTTCCTGCTCCTGTCCAGGGAAGATACCCTTTTCATTTGCAAAGCATTCCTCCTTTTAGCTTAGCTGTAAACAAGGCTATAAATTAGGCTGTTGTATTGGTCACATTTGTTCTTTGTGGGGTCTCTGCACCCTCCCTCAGTTGCCTGGCCCCAACCCTATCTGCATTTTCTTTACTCAGTGTGCCTGCCTGTGTGCTGAGAGAAAGGGTGGATGATCAGTTGAAATTGCTTATAGCCTAGGCAATCAGCTTTACAAGGGTTCTGCAATCCTTAGAGACAGTGCCCACTTCTGCTCCATACTGGGATCCCACTCACAGCTCCATCAGTGCACCTCAGTTCACACACTCCAAGCCCGCAACTGTGCCTGTGCCAGAACCCCACACACGCTGTCTGCCAGAGCACCTCAGTTCTTGCAGTCAGTACACTATGCTGCTCCAGTTATGGGACCTCAGGCAGAACTTCATCAGTGCACCTCAGTTCACACACTCAGAGCACCTCAGCCATGCTTCTGCCTGAACACTGCAAACACTTTCGGCCAGAGCACCTCAGTTCTTGCAGTCAGTACACACTGCTGTTCCAGTACTTGGGCCCCGGGTGCAGCTCCATCAGTGCACCTCAGTTCACTCACTCCAAACCCCTCAGCTGTGCCAGAACCCCAGACACACTGTCTGCCAGAGCACCTAATTTCTTACAGCCAGTACACACTACTGTTCCAGTATTGGGACTTCAGGCGCAGCTCCATCAGTGCACCTCAGTTCACATACTCCACGCCCCACAGCCGTGCAAGACCCCACAAACAGTGTCTGCCAGAGCACCTCAGGTCTTACAGTCAGTACACACTGCTCATCCAGTACTGGGACCTCAGACGCAGCTCCATTAGTGCACCTCAGTCCACACACTCCAAGACCCTCAGCTGTGCCCGTGCCAGAATCCCACACATGCTGTCTGCCATAGCACCTTAGTTCTTACAGTCCTTACACGCTGCTGTTCCAGTACTGGGACCTCAGCGCAGCGCCATCAGGGCACCTCAGTTCACACACTCCAAGTCCCTCAGTCTGTGCCAGAACGCTACACACGCTGTCTGCCAGAGCACCTCAGTTCTTACAGTCAGTACACACTGCTGTTACAGTATTGGGACCTCGGGTGCAACTGCATCAGCGCACCTCAGTTCACACACCCCAAGCACCTCATCTGTGTAAAATTCATATAGTAGCAGTTTTGCTCTTTATTTCAACTGTTTATTTCTATTACTATCATCTTTTTAAAAATTCTCTCTTCCTCTTCTTACCTTCTCTTTCAAACTCACAAAAACTTGGTTGTTTCCTTGTTTCATTCCTCTGTTTTTTCTTCATCAGGTGTTCATTCTTTCACGATTATCTTCTCTTTCCTTCATTCTTTCTTTGTCTTTTTTATTTGCTCTTTCCTTTGACTCGGTATGCATCCTTTCACTTTATTTTTATTTTTCTCCCTTCCTTTCTCTGGTGTTTTTCTTATCTTTATCTGTCAATTCACATTTTTCTATAAATCCCTCTTTTTCCAGCTGTATGTGGAAGCCCCAAAGTGTCAAAGTGGTTTTCCCATTTTATGTCTGTGGGAAATGTGTTAGTTTATACATGCCCTGGTTCTTTCATTGCTTGTTGCTCTCACCATCTCTCTTTTTTTCTTTAATGTTCAGTTTTCCCTTTCTTTTCACACTACTTTCATTATATTTTTCTCTTTATTTTTCTTTCATTAGTTTCCTTCCCTTTTGTCTTACACACTAGCTGTTTTTAATCTCTTAGTTGTGTTTTCATTTTCTCATTTTTCCTATCCCTTCTATCTTTTATTTCTTTGCAACCCCTTCTCTTTCTTTCTTTTGTCTGTCGTATTCCTTTTGCTTCTCTTTTTCTGCCCCATTTGCTTTCTCTCCTGAGACCTAGTTATCAATGGAGCAACAGGTGTAGTGGCATTGAGGTCCAGAGACCTACCGACCTCACTCAACTCAATTACTGCTCTATTTTCCTACCGAAATTCCAGTCAACCATTTTCCTTTCTTTCTCCAGGGCCCACGACATCATTACAATGCCACTTCTCCTCTCAATCTTTACTCCCGACTACCTCTTTCCTTTCACCCTCCAAACAGTCCCAAATTATATTTTTGTTATGGTGTTTTAAGCATTACACTCTAATGCCAAAAATGAATTTCTGGTAAAGGTTTATATGGTAACTGTATATGTTTTAAGATGGAGAAAGAAGGTTAATAGAAGTGCTTTAGTTAAATGCTGGGCCACTGGAATTATATGACAGGAAAAGATGACATTATGAGGCAGGGTTGACCAATTTATGTGGCAAGAAAAGTCCAATTATGAATTTACAATGCCAATAGCTGTAACTCAAGAAAATGCAGGAACTATTGCATTGCAAATGCTTGTTATACCTGGTGCCCACTTTGAAGTGGGAGAAACTTCTAGTGTTCTCCCCTACAGAGGTATCTTGAATTTCCTGGTTCCCTGTCCTGTTCCTAATCTGTCTAGTGGCACAATAGGCTAGTGTGAAGTCATTTGTGTGTGAGCTGGGCCAGTGACTTTGAAGAGCAAATGTGGTGGGTGACAGCTCTGTCACCTCATTAAGCCAGGATGACCCATCCAACCAACACCCAGACCCTCTAAAGTGATGCTGCCTGGGAGGAATACACAAAGGCCAATTACACCTATTCATGCAACCCAGGAACAGACTACAGGCACTGAATGGTTAGAACAAGAAAATGCCAACTTTTTAAAAGTCGCATTTTCAGAGTTGTGACTTAAATCCAACTTTACCATTGAAGAGGGTTTTTAATTACAGGTCCTCAAACACCAAACATGACATTCCTACCTGTTCTCAAAACAAAAGTTATCATGTATGAAATGTAATTAGGGAGCCCACTGTCATCCTATGGGAGAGGTAGGCCTCACAGTGGTAAAAAATAAATTTAGGAGTTTTTCACTACCAGAACATGTAAAACTTAAAAGTACATGTCCAACTTTTAAAATACACTGCACTATGGACTGTTTAGGGCCTACCCTTGAGGTGACATATGTATTAAAAAGGAAGGCGTAGGTCTGGCAAATGGTTATTTTGCCAGGTCGAAATTGCAGTTTAAATCTGTACCTACTGGCTCCAATGACAGGACTGAAACATATTTTAAAAGGCTACGTAAGTAGGTGGCACCCTCAGTGCTGCATTTAATTTTCCAGTCCTGAGAATATGTGGTTCCAGCTTACTAGGGATTTTCTATTTCACCAGGTTTAGAGAACACAAGCATACTTTAGCACTGGTTATCAGTGGTAAAGTCTACAGAGTCCTAAATGCCAACAAAAATGGGCTCAGAATAACCGGAGGGCAGAAGTCAAAAGGTTTGGGAGGGGCCCAACAGGCTCCCATGTCATTTGCACAACATGACACATGATGTGCATACAAAATGATGCACCGCCACAGCAGCATTACTACTGCTTTTTTCCTTCTTTTCTTCATGTTGTACAAATCCAATGCTGTAAGACATAAACAAAAGACGATGGCACAGCCACTAGTTCTCAAATGCAAGACCTTTTGGGTTTATCAGTACTCGTTACATTTTGTTGCAGCGAAATGGCAGTACCCAGCAGAGCAGACACATTGTCTTGATCCCTCTGAGGCAGTTAAAGCAGTACGGTTTTGGTGCTCAAAATAGAACATTTTACTGGGGCAAATAATAAGAATCAGGGTCTGGAAGTCAGCACGAATTCTCAAAATGTGTTCTGTTTGTGGCGGCTGGTGCGGGCCTTTTATTACAAGGAGCTCCTTCAGTTCTAACAATCAGAAGTGCAGTTGTTCAAGTAACATTTCCCAAAAACGCCAGTAGAGGCCCCCATACATTCATACTTTAGATCGCAAATGATGCCTCTCCCACCAATGGAAGCTGCTGTGCCTGGTAAACCCAGCTACACGCAACCGAATAAGGTCGCGAATTAAGGCTTGGGTTGAATTTGATATTTACCATCACTATCACAGTAAACTACTCTCGATTTAGATCAAGAAGGCTTCGAGTCTCGTTTACATTCTGGAAGCAAAACTTACAGATATTACTATTTATTCTGACAAAAATATTCCCTTTACTACCCTTGGCACTTAGTGCAGATATACATTTTATAGATGCACTGTTGCAAAAATTCTAAGAATGGTAGGAAAAATTATAACAGAAAACAATTCATGAGCAGAACAAACGACACTCGTGGAAATAGTGCAATTGATTTTGGTGTTGACAAAAAAACATGATGACAGACGTCCCCAGCACTCCATACACCAGCTCTATAGAATGACGAGACTGTAATAATATTCTGTTATTGAATGAACTTTAATAATAGTGGTCATTTTGTTGTCACTTTCCATAGCCATCGATGGGTCTATATCTCCGACACACTCCACTGTCCCAGTGTTCCCCTTACTTTTCCCCATGTAGCGTCAGAGGCTAGGCCGCTCCTATTTTGTTTATAATTACCCTGAACCCCTTCTTCCCCAGTTTATGCCTCCCAGCTATCTCATCGCATCTTTTCAACCCCTAGATGTCAATAGCGTGTTTACTCATAAATATTTCAGGCTGAACCTGTGTTCACCAAGTTGTTGAAGAACTCCCCAAAGATGTCTAAACAGAGCATGAAGCTACACCTTTGCCTTCTGCCATGAGGTGCTGATTGCAGACTTGTACCGTTACAGTCAGACACCAGAGTTTGATTATCTGGTACTGATCTGTTCTGTGATCGGCTTGTCAGCTCTCCATTATTCCAGGATTTTTGTCAAGGGGTCTCGGAGATCTGGGATGAGAAGCCATCAGCCAGTTGAGAGCCTCGGGAACGGCATTGCCCCGGGTGTTCTTCAGCTCATAGTAATGAGCAGAAAGGACTCTTCTCTGCATTGATGGTGTTTATTGATGATTCCAGGAAGTGATTTTAGGAGTTGCATGCAGGGGCTACAGCTAAAAATGAATGATGGGATCACCAACAACAGCAGATTGTGAAGATTATGCCCATATTTTTTTAATACACACACACATAAGGTTATATTTATTCATATTAAAACAAGGTAAGCTAACACAAAGGGATAGGGTAGATTACTAGGATGTATAAACTACATTTCTTAATTAGTATTATAGATGGTCCTTCTTTGTGAATTTTAGTGGATAAGAAAAACTGGTCACAAAGACGGGGTACAATCCCTCTTCGATCAAAGTTATATACTACCGCAATTGTTTTACTTCACTATGGGCCAGATGTAGGAAAGAAGCAAATTGCGACTTGCAATTTGCGAGTCCGTGCGACTCGCAAATTGCAAGTTGCAATTTGCTATGCAGAAAGGTGTCTCAGACACCTTCTGCGAGTCGCTATGGGGTAGCAAAGACTCACCTCATTAATATTAATGAGGTGGGTCGCAATTTGCGACCCCATAGCGACTCAGGGCACTCACGGGGATGGAGGCCTGCTGGGAACAGCAGACCTCCATGTCCGTGACTGCTTTTCAATAAAGCAGTTTTTTTTTTTTCAAGTGTAGTCCGTTTTCCTTAAAGGAAAACGAGCTGCACTTAGAAAAAAAAAACGAAACCTTTTGTTTCTGATTTTTTCAGGGCAGGTAGTGGTCCCTTGGACCACTGCCTGCTCTGAAAAAATAATTTTGGGTCCAGTCAGAAAGGGGAAGGGGTCCCATGGGGACCCCTTCCCTTTTGCGAGTGGGTTACCATCCACTTCAAGTGGATGGTAACTGCCACTCCATTTGCGACCGCATACGCGGTAGCAAATGGAATTGCATACCATTGCGACTCGCAAATAGGAAGGGAACACCCCTTCCTATTTGCGACTCGCAAATGCATTTTGCGAGTCGGTTCCGACTTGCAAAATGCATTTCTACATAGCAAACACGCATTTGCGAGTCGCAAACTGCGATTTTCGCCGTTTGCGAGTCGCAAAGTGTTTGCTACATCTGGCCCCTATGTCTCTTTTAACTTGCTCATCACATTTGAGGTTGCCTCGAAATATTGAATTTCAGGATGCATGCTGTACAAACACCTTTTTGTATTTTGTTTATTAGACTACAGCCTATTTAGAAAAGAGCTCCTTTTTCTGTGGTCACCCCCACTATTTGAATGTTTTTCTATGCATTTTGACTGAAAGAGCACTGGGTTCCTCCTAACGAGGACCTCAGTGCCACATCTCTTTCCCCAAAGCTGAGCACTTGCTCCCCAAGTAAATGGTACCTATAGGAGGCTGGCTTGGTTTGTAGTGGGTACCAAAGGTACTAACATCTTATACCAGGTCCCGTTATCCCTTATTAGTGAAATGTAGTCATTGTCTAGAATCCAGGCACCCTGGGGATCGCTGTAGGAATAGTAGCCAAGGCTGAACTAGGAGACATGCAAAGCTCTTGCAATACCACTGTAGTCACACAGTACTCACACACATGAAGGACAATACTCAGTGTTACAAAAATAAAGGTACTTTATTTCAGTGGCACAATACTAAAAGTAATTTGGAGACTATACTCCCTTAGGAGGTAAGTGAATTACACTATATATACACTAGTAACCAAAAAGTGCAAATAGTTAAAATCGCAATAGGTTGCAATGGGCCTAGCGGGAACACAAAGCATATTCTAAAATACTGGAATGCGAAAGTCGGTTTCCCACCTAGGCAAGTGTAGTGTGTAGAGGGTTGCTGATAGTGTAAGAAAACACCGAAGGAAAGTAAAATACCCCACCCCCAGAGCAGAAAGCAGGAGTAAAACACAGCAAGCTTCCTAAAACGCACTAGAAGTCATGATAGAAGATAATGCAAGAATCAGAAGAGGCTGCAAGACACTAACGATGGATTCCTGGACCTGAGGACCTGTGGGAGAAGGTTATCAAGTCCAAGAAGCACTGAAGAGTCCAGGGAGAACAGGAGCCCCTGCTAACCCGGATGAAGGTGCAAAAGTAGAACCACCAGACAGAAGACAAGTCAGTATTGCACCAAAGAAGACAGATGCGGGTTCCTGGTTGGTGCAGAAGATGTCCCACGCTGGGTGGATGAAGCCGTGGCACACGCAAAGCTCGCGGTTAGCGGAAAATGGCGCTGCCCAAGACCAGGAGGGACCTGGTGGCCTCTACCCAGGAGGGGGAGACAGAGGGGGCTCTCAGCAACTCAGAGAGCCCTCAGAAGACCAGGCAGCGTGCACAGGAGTCCCACAGCAAGGGGACAAAAAGGTGCAAATGGAGGCCCATGCAGCATAACACAAAGGATTGCCACGCCACCGCAGAACCACTCAGGAAGCTGTGCGTCGCACGATGGAGTGCTGGAGGCCTAAGCTGTGCTGTGCATGAGGAACTTCATTGAAGGACGCACACAAGCCTTGGCAACTGCAAGTCACGAGGTGCACTGGGGTACTGTCTTGCGTGGGGAGCCAAGCTCCTACCTCCACCAAAGTTGGACAGCTGGACGTTTGGGACTGTTGGAGTCACTTTAGTCCACCACCCATGTTGTCTGGAGAGGGGACCTAAGCTCCCGGTCGTCGCTGAAGAGGGGTGCCTGCTGAAGCCGGGAAGTGACTCTGTCACGCCATGGGAGATTCTGGAGCAGGCTGAAGACAGGCAGTCCTCGGAGGATGCTCGACCTGGAAACTGTTGCAGTTGCTGGCAGGAGCTGAAGTAACAAGGTTGCAGAAGTCGTCTTTGCTTGTTTGTTGCAATTTTGTAGAGTTCCTGGGGAAGTCAGTGGTTGATCCGTCAGTAGAAGATGAAGTAAAGGATGCAGAGGATTCCTGCAATCCGAATCTGAAGAAACACCCAGAGGAGAGACTCTAAATAGCCCTGAGAGGGGGATTGATCACATAACCATGTAAGCACCTATCAGCAGAGGTCTCTGATGTCACCTGCTGGACCTGGCCACTCAGATGCTCCCAGAGTGCCCCACCGCCTTGGTATCCATGATGGCAAAACCCAGGGACACTCTGGAGGAGCTCTGGGCACCACCCTTGGGGTGATGCTGGACAGGGGAGTGGTCACTCCCCATTTCTTTGTCCAGTTTCACGCCAGGGCAGGGACTGGAGGTCCATACACTGGTGTAGACTGGATTATGCAAGGAGGGCACCATTTGTGCCCTTCCACGCATTTCCAGAGGCTCTGGGAGGATACCCTTCCCATGCTTGTAACACCTATTTCCAAAGGGAGAGGGTGTAACACCCCGCTCCCAACGGAAGTGCTTTGTTCTGCCTTCCTGGGATTGAGCTGCATGAGTCCCAGAAGGGCAGAAGCCTGTCTGTGAGGTGGCTGGGGCTGCCTGGAAAACCTCAGAAGGCTGGTATGGCAATACTGGGGGTCCACTGTGGAGCCCCCAGAGTGCATGGGATTGTAAAACCAATACTGGAATCAGTATTGGGGTTCAATGCCCAGTTGTTAGACACCTTACTTAGCCATATTCGGAGTTACGATTGTGAAGCTGGACATAGGTATTGACCTATGTCCAGTGCACACTTAAAATGGCATCCCTGCTCTCACCAAGTCTGGGAAAATGGGCCTGGACGATGTGGGGGCACCTCTGCTAGTGCAGGGGTGCCCTCACACACAGGTACTTTGGACCCAGCCTTCAGGGTTGGAAGACCTGGCACACAGGTGACTTATAAGTTACCTGGTGCAGTGAAAATGGCTGTGAAATAGTGTGTGTACTATTTCACTCAGGCTGCAGTGGCAGTCCTGGAAAAATGTTTGCATAGGCTCCCTATGCTGCAGCCATAGTGATCCCCTGGAACCCAAATGCCCTGCGTACCTAGGTACCATATACTAGGGACTTATAAGGGGTGACCAGTATGCCAATTTGGAGTGAAATACTGGGTTACCAGTATGTAAGGACAAATTTGGAATCCGAGAGAGCATAAGCACTGGAATCCTGATTAGCAGGATCCCAGTGACACAGTCAAGCATACTGACAAAAACAGTGAAACATACTGACAAGTAGGTCACAAACTATAAGCACTGCGGTCCTGACTAGCAGGATCCCAGTGACACAGTCAAAACACACTGACAAACAGGCCAAAAATGTGGGTAACCATGCTAGTTTCTCACAGTACCCCTGGTACCTAGGGCATGGGTACCAAAGAGGGTCCCCAAGGACTGCAGTGTGGATTGTGCCACCCTCAGGGACCCCTCACCTAGCACATGCAGACTGCCATTGCAGGCTGGGTCTCTTCATGCGGCTAAAAGTGAAAACAACGACGTAACACACAGCTGTGTGCCATGTCCCCTAAACACAGCATGCTATAAATGAAAGTCACACCTATAGCAGACCTCACAGCCCTGAAGCAGGGTGCATTACATTGCATGTGAGGACATACCTGGATGAGCAGATATGCCCCAGCTATGTCTTTGTCAATTCTTAGACATAGTGAATAAACAGGGAACCCATTATAAGTACATATGTTGGACACTGGTCAGTACGAGTTCCCCAGCTACATGATGGCTTCACGGAACATAGGGATGTTTGATATCAAACATCCTATATTAATATAGTCTCACTGATGTCAGTGATGGATTAATTAATACATGCTCCTAGAGGGCACCCTAGATGTGCCCCCTGAAAAACCTACCAATTACCCATGTGGGGACTGAATAGATTTGGCCAGCCTGCCACCACCAGACACAAGTCTGACCTCCTAGGGTGAGAGTGCTTCCACACTCCACCCAACAGGATGAGCTGTGAATCTGCATTCCAAGGCATGGGGCTTCAAAGAAGCCCACCAGCCTTAGTATGCAGATCTGGCTTTACTCAGAGCAGAGATGCCAACTCCCCTGCCCCAGGGCCCATTTGCCACCTGGACAGGTGAGAAATATAAAATTCAGGGAGGTGTGTCCACCCCTTCATTCAGTCCCACCCCTAAGGAGCACTGCCTTATGTGGACACAACTTTTAGGAATCTGCCATCTTGGTTTTGGCAGATTCAGGAACACTGGTACAAGGTTTTGCCCACTTCACACAGGAAGTGGTCATAGAGGGGTCCCATTGGCAACTACCCTTTACTCCCCGAAATGCCTGAAATTCAGTATTTAGGGAAACGCCTGGCACCTGGAAATCAGGTTCCTGCTGACCTATGAAGAAGAAGGACAACCAAGAGCCGCAAAAAACAAAGCCAGAGGAGAAAGCACCTGACTTGGATGACCTGTCTGCTGTTCCTGTCAATTTGTGCCAAAGTCGACTTGTCCTGCAAGCTGCTGTACCTCCAAAAGTCTGGGAGGCTTGACTGCCTCCAACAAATACCCAGGAAGTCCCGTGGAGCAGCAGAGCTGCTTCTCTGCATCATGCTGCCACCCCAAGACAACTGCGAGGACTCTGGGCCACAGAAAACCCCACACCGGAAAGCACCACTGCACTTGTGCCGCCAAACATGACTTGAAGTGGGCCAACAGTGCCAATGTGGTCCCCAGTCATCCAAAGACAAAGCCCACTTGGACTTGCCCACTGTGGACTCACTGACACCACCTGCAGCCTCTGCCTGCAGGTCCCCTCAACCACAAATTATTCTGCTGGAGAAAAACCAACGCCTCAGGGCACCTCTGCACCTGTCGCCCATGGAGAAGAGGACTGAAGGTGAGTAAGGTTTAGAATGAGAACAGGGACGTGGAGGTAATGCTTTTAATAGTGGTAGTGGGCTGAGATGACCTTTAAAAGGAATAAATCTTTTTCAAAGCAACAACGGTTACTGTCTTGGAGGTGTGATCGATGCATAAGTAAGGAATGTGAATAGGGGAGAAGGCCTATTAGTAATCAAGATTACAGTAGGTAATCTAGGCATTCGTTATCAAGCACTTGTTACCACATGCAATTTAGGAAGCCCCCAAAGTGCATATGTGGCTGACATGTGTCTAGCACTTAGATAATGTGGCCGATAGGGGTGAAGATGTTACAAGAGCATTGTGTATTAACATCCTGTTAAAACCAGAATCATCTGGTTCCAACGCAAAAAAAACACTAGGCCGCAAGTCTTTTGTTTTAGGAGGGCATATTTTTTATGATAGCCTTCTTTACGCTGGCACAATCTTGTGAAATTTCTAGCATATTTGCTTTAGGCTTGTTAGGCGAAACGGCCGAAACTATGGCACTATGCCATGTTGCATAAGTGAGCTTTCACTCGAGTACAAATGTGAATGAACAGAGAAACGGGTGACTGTTTTTAGCATTGTGCATAACTTAACTCTATTGTAAAGGTGACCTTGTTTCCAAAAACGCAGGATTGCAAAACCTCCCAACATTTCATGTAATTTTTCGGGAATTTTGCACAATTGCCACAAACGAAATTACATGAGATTCGCACTTGCCTAATTCGTAATCGTATGGAATGCACACTACTTTCTAGACGCAATCACATTGGAATGAACAGCCCTGACAGACTACAGCAGAGGTGGTTAACGACTTTGTTCTCTGGTGGCTGGAAGAGGGCTTAAAATAATTGCAGTGCATTTTTCGAAATATACAGTGATTGTATGAACTAGTTATCGCTGTAAACACTTGGAAGCTGGAGACAAGCTTTGTGGCATGCGAAATCTCAAGAGTGTGCACGTCAGAGACCGCCGTGAAAATGGAAGGAAGATAAAAGCTAGAAACCAGCCCTGGAATTTGTGAAATTGCCAAGGGACTTGGCCAGTGCTCCGCGGATGTCTAGGACATGTTCCATCTGTGCCGAAAGCTGCTCAGCCCTCAGACAGAGAGGACAGTGGACAGGCATGGAATCTGATGTGGATGGTGGGGTGCACCGTGGCAGGGAGAGACAATAAAAGATGTAGATAACTTCATGGAGCTAGAGAGGGTGGAATGAGAAGGAATTTTCCCAGTAATTGTTTGTTCTATGTTGGATGTGGCACTCCCATACCACCGGAGCTCCCTCACCTGGGGCATTGTTAAAAGAAAGTGGCACATCAGTTCCCGATGCGCCAATTTTCTTGCGTCGCCACTCATTCGCAAACGGGAAGGGGTCCCCATTCAGCTGGGTCACTGCCCCCACACCTCCACCCACCACTTCTCTAAGGACTCTATAGGATGTGTCTTCTTTTGGTTGGTCATGTACCTCGGGATCTTCGTGGCTCATGGGATTGTGAGTTATTTTTTTAACAGATAATAATTAATTCCCTAATGTGGTTGATGTTGGAGCTACTATAGCCCAGCACAAAATGTGCTTTACTTTTACATCAGCTTCGAAGCTCAGCTTTCACAGATTTCTCGATCTTCCATGACAAGTGTCTGGAGACAGTCATTATGGAAGGTATACAGTTAATTCCTTTCATATGCCTGGCTCCTCTTTAGGCATAATCAGGTTCATTGGGGAGCCACTGCCCCACCTCACAACATCATGGTTGCGCCGTATTTACAATATGGCCCACCATGGCGATCGTTAGGACAATAGCATCAACATTTTTTATGTAATTGTGGTGCTTTGCTGCAGTTTTGACACTAGTGCAGCAAAGCGCAGGGAGGCCAACTGATAAAAATGGGTACGTCATTTTAATGCCTGCTCTGAGTAGGCGCTAAAAATGACAGAAAAAATGACACAGTGAAATCTTGTTAATTTCACTGCAACATTTTTTCGTGCCTCCCTTCATCAGAACGCCCCCCTCTTGCATACTTTGGACCACTTTGTAAATAAAGTGCAGGAGAAAGGCCTCCTGAAAGCCAGCTAAGCGTAAAAAGAAATGACACTAGGGTCGTTCTAGTTGGTGCTAGGGGCTTGTAAATATGACCCCAAATGCGTAAACAAGTCTTCCGCAAACGTTTTCTCTGTACACCGATGTTCTGTAAAACAGCATCAAAATCTCTGATTGGGTAGATCAACTTCATCCAATATAAACTGCTGCTTTGTTTGAACTGTTGAAATGTGACTCCAGGAATCCACGTGGCTGCTCGAAAATCGAGAGTGGCTCGGTGCCGTTTTGTGCCTTCATTCAGACTAAAGTCTTTTCTGTGGAAAAAGCTCCAGGGATGTGCACCACTGGCAAAGTCTCTGTTAGATGTTGTGAAAACTGAATTAATCACTATTGATTATAATTTGTTATGGGTTAGAAATTTGCATAGAAAAGCTAGCATGAAGAAAATTATGTGCGTTTTGGAAAATGTGACCACTTGAGTGATCGCCAAAAAAGTACTCAAGTAATCGATTGATGTGCATGTGTAGAGAGAAAATTGTAGTAGTATGTCATTGTAATGATTTTATGCTATGTATTTGCTTAACCAACAATGGATGCACTGACTGGAGTATGGATTGAGGCAAGAAAAGTCACCTGACGAGTCTGTCGATAGGAACTGGAGAAGAGCAGCCAATCACCGATATATGATTGACAGTTTAGTTAAATCTTAGATTTGGGTTTTTATTTCTATTGGACTAACTGTAAATGTACGATTTTCTGACCAATGATAGGGTGGGATGTTCTTTAGGAAATTCTAACTTAGCTCAACAGCACTGAGGAGAGAAGTTCTTCTTCCTATTTTGATTTCCCCGTAGTGGTTCTGTTTGAGGAGCTGAATAAGTTCCTAATGACTTTATTTCTAACTTTGACTTTACTGTCTAAGTTTCTAATGCTGGATGATGATCCCTTAGATATTGTTCCTTAAATGGTTCAGGTAGCTTAGAGTCCCCCGTGTCTGGACCACTCCCTTTCTCAGCCTGTTTCTGAAGCTGACCGACCAGATGCCCAACTGACGAAGAGAGATCGCAGCTTGCTGAACCATATTGAGGAGAGGAATAACAAAATGTTATTGTCCTTGTAGGTTTTGTTCTTTGTTTCTAGGTACCAACCACTATTTTGATAGAGCCATAGTTTAGATGTTTTTCCAAATTATCTTTTGAATAAAATTTTTTGCATGAAGTTCAAACATGCTATTCTAATCTGAAGGTTAGTTAGGGAGCCCTGGAAAATGTTAATGAATTGCAATTAAACAAGAATTGATGTTGTTCACTTGTTGAATCTAGATGTGTAATTTCTGTTGCACAGTTATTATTGCTATTAAATTGTACCATGACACTTGAATGCTTAATTGTTAATGCTTTAGTTAAACTGGGATTCTTTAGAAGATTTGGTCAACCAGTATTATTCATGTATGGTTATCCTTTGGTTTTGAAATTAATCCCTTAGCTGCTGGGCCTCTTCCCCCCGCCCACAGTGCTGAGCCTTTTTTTGGCTCTTTGGGGTAGCACGCGCTTAGGCCTTTATAACTTTTTGCCCACATAAGCTATCCATGCCAAATTTGCGGCCTTTTTTTGCAACATCCTAGGGATTCTAAAGGTACCCAGAGTTTGTGGGTTTCCCTAGAGGAGACCATGAAATTAGCCATGATACAGTAAAACATTGTTTTTTTTCAGGAAAATGGGAAAAAAGGGCTGCAGAAGAAAGCGTGTGTTTTTTCCCCTGAAAATGGCATTAACAAAGGGTCTATGATGCTAAAATCACAACCTTCCTAGCGTTGAGGAACAGGCAGACTTGAATCAGAAAACAAAATTTTTCAACACAATTTTGGCATTTTACTGGGACATACTCCATCTTTACAATTGTTTGTGCCTTTAGCCTCCTTCCAGTTAGTGACAGAAATGGGTGTGAAACCAATGCTGGATCCTAGACAATTTCTGTAAAGTAGACACCATTCTGAATTCTGCAAAGGGTCGTTTGTGTAGGTCCTACAAGGTTTTCCCTCAGAAAATAACAGCTGAAATGAAAAACAAATGAAAATGAGGTGAAAAAAACAGCCATTTTTCTCCACGTTTTACTCTTTAAATTTTTCCTGCAATGCCATATTTTCAAAAGTGATATATTGTTACATCTGCTGGACTCTTCTGGTTGCGGGGATATATAGGGCTTGTAGGTTCATCAAGAACCCTAGGTACCCAAAGCCAATAAAGGAGCTACACCTTGCAATGGTTTTTCATTGTATATCGGGAGTTCGGGAATTCATTTGGTGAAATATAAAGAGTGAAAAATAGGAATCAAGGAAACCTTTATATTTCAAAAATGGGCACAAGATAAGGTGTTGAGAAGCAGTGGTTATTGGCACATCTCTCAATTCCTGGGGGGCCCATACTAACATTTGAAATACAGGGCATTTCTCAAATAGA
Organism: Pleurodeles waltl; assembly: GCF_031143425.1. Lineage (NCBI taxonomy): Eukaryota > Metazoa > Chordata > Amphibia > Caudata > Salamandridae > Pleurodeles > Pleurodeles waltl. The sequence continues at coordinate 475,659,150 of NC_090449.1, read as the reverse complement.
TGTCTTTTTTACAAACTGTCTTACATTTGGAAGGAAAAAATGTAGAGAAAAACAAGGGGCAATAACACTTGTTCTGCTATTCTGTGTTCCCCCAAGTCTTCTGATAAAATCGGTACCTCACTTGCATGGGTAGGCCTAATGCCCTCAACAGGAAACGCAACATGGACACATCACATTTGTACATTGAAATCTGACGTGTTTTTTGGAAAGTGCCTAGCTGTGGATTTTGGCCTCGAGCTCATCCGGCACCTAGGAAAACCTACCAAGCCTGTGCATGTTTGAAAACTTGACGCAGAGGGGAATTCAGAATGGGGTGACTTGTGAAGCTCTTACTAGGTTCTGTTACCCAGAATCCTATGCAAACCCCAAAATTTGGCAAAAACACACTTTTCCCTCAGATTTCAGTGCTGCAAAGTTCTGGAATTTGGGAGGAGCCACAAACTTCCTTCCATCCAGAATTTCCCCAAGTCTCCCGATACGAATGGGACCTCACTTGTGTGGGTAAGTCTAGCACCCGCTACAGGAAATGCCCCAAAACACAACGGGGACACATGACAGTTTTTCCAATGAAAACTGATATGTTTTTTGCAAGGTGCCTAGCTGTGGATTTTGGCCTCTAGGTCAACCGGCACCTAGCGAAACCTAGCAAACTTATATATTTTTGGAAACTATGCACCTAGGGGAATTCAGAATGGGGTGAATTGTGGGGCTCTCACCACGTTCTGGTACCCAAAATCCTTTGAAACCTCAAAATCTGTCAAAAAAACACTTTTCCCGCCAATTTCGGTGCTGCAAAGTTCTGGAATCTGAGAAGACCCACAAGCTTCCTTCCACCCAGCATTTCCCCAAGTCTCCCAATAACAATGGTACCTCACTTGTGTGGGTAGGCCTAGTGCCCGTGACAGGAAATGCCCCAAAACACAACAGGGACACTTCACATTTCCCAAAGAAAAATAACCTGTTTTTTGCAAAGTGCCTAGCTATGGTCTTTGGTCTTTAGCTCAGACGGCACCTAGGGAAACATAGCAAACCTCTTCATTTTTGAAAACTAGATATCTAGGGGAATTTAGAATGGGATGACCTGTGGGGCTCTTACCAGGTTCTGTTCTCCAGAATCCTTTGCAAACATCAACATTTGGCAAAAAAACACCTTTTCCTCACATTTCGGTGATGGAAAGTTCTGAATCTGAGAGGAGCCACAAATTTCCTTCCTCCCAGCATTCCCCCAAGTCTCACGATACAAATGGTACCTCACTTGTGTTGGTAAGCCTAGTGCCCGTGACAAGAAACTGCCCAAAATGCAACATGGACACATCAAATGTTTACATTGAAAACTGACGTGTTTTTTGGAAAGTGCCTAGCTGTGGATTTTGATCTCTAGCTCAGCCGGTACCTAGGAAAACCTACAAAACCTGTGCATTTTTTAAAACTAGACACCTAGGGGAACCCACGATAGGGTTACTTGTGGTGCTCTTACCAGGTTCAGTTACCCAGAATCCTTTGCAAACCGCAATATTTGGCAAAAAACACTTTTTCCTCAAATTTCGGCGATAGAAAGTTCTGGAATCTAAGAGGAGCTTCACATTTCCATCCACCCAGCATTCCCCCAAGTCTCCCAATAAAAATGGTACCTCACTTGTGTGGTTAGGCCTAGTGGCCGTGTCAGGAATAGATCACACAACGGTCAATGTTGGTCCTTACATTTGGACAACTGTTGACCCTGGGGCGATCTAGTACAGGCACTCAAGTGGGGTAGCGTTATTATCAGAACAGGTGGGGAAACACTGGTGGTCTGAATTTTGTGGATCCTAGCATATTCCTGTAGTTTGTGTGACAGAAATGCAAGAGAAAAGTGAGTTTTTATTCAACATTTCACATTTGCAGGGTATTCTGGGTAAGAAAACTTTGGGTAATCCACACAAGTCACACCTCTATGGACTCCCCTGGATGTCTAGTTTCCAGAAATGTCTGGGTTTGGTAGGTTTCCCTATATGGCTGCCCAGCCCAGGACCAAAAACAAAAGTGCCTTCCTTACAAAACCAGGTTGTTTTGTGATAGATAATTTTGATTTCTCCACAATACGATTTGGGCGGTGAAATTTGGGGCTGAACTAAATTGGGGAGCTCCAAAGAGACCACTCTCTCTGTGCTTGCCGCCGCATGCACCTGCTCTTTGGGTTGGGCTAATCTGCTATTGTCCCGCTGCACAGACCGTGCTTGAGAAGGGACAGCAGGAGTGTCCTCATCACCTCCCTCATAATCACTGGAAGAGGAGTTATCGAATCAGACTCGTCCGACTGAAAAATCACTCCCAGAGTCTGCTCTATTGTCCTGCCCCTCAGATGCTGTCTCAGTATCTGCTGTTTCAGTCTCTGACCCACGTCAGAGCTGTCCTCTATAACCCGAGTGAGGGCTTGAGCAGCAGTCATCCAACGAGGCGCCATCTCTGCTACTGGCTTAACTGTTGCTCTAAAACACTAGCCCACGTAGACAGTCACAAAATTGCTGGTGTGTGTGTGTGAGTGATACGTGCCACAGTAGAGGACACCTTACCTTCACTTCTTCCCTCAATCAGCACTTTCACTCAAGACATTAGAAAAAAGACACACTAGTACTTCACCTTGTCACATACAAATCATCACAGTCTTTAGCACCACTCGCGCCTAGTCCAGCAATCATTATCAGTGCTCCCACTCCCTTTCCCTCCTCCTCCGATTCCCTCACTCAGCAAAAATGCCCTTCAACCCTCTACAGCCCCCCTTGCACATACATTTCATTTGTATTATAGCGCAGGTAATGGCTGGCTTTACTAATCTACTCAGCTATTTACATAAAATACAGATTTGATCTTTGCAGTAGGCATATAAACCTTCTGTGCTACTTTATGGCATCAAAACTGCCACTAGACAAAAGTCAGATCCTTTTGTAGCAGAAACATAATCACAAGTCTTACTTGCCTAAAACCTTCAGTTGAAATGCATCAGTTGTAATATGTCCATTGCTTTGAAGATGCAAGCTGCAACTTCAAAAGAAATGGTGGCGAATATATATAGAGTCGCAGCCCCCAGGGAAACCACAGACACGTTGACAAAAGTGATCGCTATATATAGATCTATATCTAGACATCTATATATGTATATATATATATATATAGATACACATATCTATACATAGATATATCTATCTGTATAGCTAGATCTATATATAGCTCTATCTATCTATCTATCTATCTATCTATCTATCTATCTATCTATCTATCTATCTATCTATCTATCTATCTATCTATCTATCTATCTATCTGTATAGATATATCTATATATAGATAGATATATCTATATATAGATAAATATATCTACATAGATATGTCTGTATCTAGATCTATATATATAGATCTATATATATTTTTAATAGCTGTATGGTTAGTTCGGGGGCCATAGTGGCTCTCAGGGAAACCATACAACTATTTAAAAAATGATTGCCCCCCACAGCTATCCCCTGTCAATTTTGTTTATTTATTTTTATTTCGTTTTATTTGTTTAAAATGTTTAAACCCCTGGGGGGGGTGCAATCGGGCACAATCGCGCCCCCCCCCCCGGGGTAAACCTACCTTTTAATTTAACTGGTATCTAGTGGGATTGCCTGACCCTCCAGTAAACCGATTCAGGAAGGCCTTGTTTGAAAGGGGAGAATCTCCACTTTCAAACAAGGCCTTCCTGATCGTCAGGGAGGCCCCCTTTGGCTCTTTTCCCCCACCGGAGCAGGAAGCGTCCTGCTCCAGTGGGGAAAACAAACAGTGACGTTAGCACGCATCGCAGCACGCTGATATCATAAAGGGGCAGGTGGGGTGCGGGGGAGACATGGAAGATCTTCCGTGTCTCCCTGGGTTTTTTAACCCCCTCACTTGTGTCGGCCACTGTTCGTCACCCGTACCAGGTAGGTAGTACGAGTGTCGGCCAGTGGCCGATGCCAGCACTGTAGAGGTTAATTAACGTGACATTAGCATTGTTAATATAGGGATATAAACTTTCGAATTTTACCTAAAGGTGTGGTTATTCATTTCCAAATGGGCCATGGTGCATGAAGATTATTGACTCCAGATGAAATGTTTCTTTATTGATGATGTTGAAAGGATTGCTGTTTAAAGGTGAAGCTCATAGTGGAATCACTCCAAGCGTAGTCAAAAAGACAATTGAACCTCTAATGTGACCCCTTATAATTTAAATTATAAAAAAACAAATAAGGCCAGACACGCTCGCAGTTCTTGGTAGCAGAGGATGGTTAATCTCCTTTTAAGGCCACTAGAGATGGTTGCATAGTCCCACTAGAGTCGGATGGTTAGTCTCCTCAAAAGATCACTGTAATTGACAGATTTGGTAGAAAAGTTGGATTGTGCATCTCCTTAGAGACCACTATGATTCCCCATGTATATAGGCTATAATTTTGCAGATTTGGTAGCACAAGTGAAAGATTATGGCCCTCACTACAACCCTGGCGCTCAGTTAGATAGCGGTGGTAATACCGCCAACAGGCCGTCGGTAAAAATGAGCACGGCGGAAACCGCACAGACAGACAGCCACTTTAACACACCGACTGCCACGGTGGTAGCAACAAGCACCAAGGCGGTAACTGCCCAGACAGACGGAAGACAATGTTCCGCCCACTGTATTAAGACAAGCCTATCTGCCAACTTTTCAGGGGCGGTACTAAGAACATCAAAGGCACTGAGGGAACAGAACACAGAAGTCAAAGGACTCACCTCTGGAGACTCAGCGAACAACCACGACGCAATGGAGCCCGAGTTGCACATCTTCCCCATGCTTTTATACCCTTTCATATACTACAAACATCAATGCCGGCGAAGACGATCACGGTGAGTACTGCCGCCCAGCACACAAGGGAGGGGGAAGGAAAAAGAGAGTGACACACATATGCAACACGCAACACCCCCACTCCCAACACCACACACACAAACAGATGCAATAACATTACATATCCACCCCGTACCTCTCAGGAATAATGCAAGGACAAAAGGAATTGATTAAAGTGAGTGTAATAAGATAAAATAGTAGAAATACGTGCTTCAAAATCAAAACAGTAGATCCATCTATACAAATGGAGTGACACTGCCAAGTCCTCAATGTCCGTGGGCCACAGGGCCACTACACATAGGCGAATGCCCTGCCTCACTCCTGCAACAACATGGAGAGAACACTGCAGGGGCATCAGGTCGAAAATACACAGGCACCTCAGGGGGACGGGGGATGGGGTGGCTCCTCAGCAGGAAGATGGTACAACACCACTGGTCCTGGAGGGGGCTACATGCCCTGTGCGATGTCCTGGGGAGTGCAAGGCCACAGTCTCTCAAGTGAGTGGTTTGCCCACTGCTTGGTCCTGGGGAGTGCAAGGCCACAGTCTCTCAAGTGGTGGTTTGCCCACTGCTTGGCCCTGGGTAGTGCAAGGCCACAGTCTCTCAAGTGGATGGGTTGCCCACTGCTTGGTCCTGGGGAGTGCAAGGCCACAGTCTCTTCAGTCGGTGGTTTGCCCACTGCTTGGTCTTGGGGAGTGCAAGGCCACAGTATCTCAAGTGGGTGGTTTGTCCACTGCTTGGTCCTGGGGAGTGCAAGGCCACAGTCTCTTTAGTGGATGGCTTCTCCACTGGTTCTGGAGGAGGCCTTGTGCCCAGTGTGCTTCATTCTGGCAAGGAGGGGTGAGGGGATGGCTTCTTTCACTGGTTATGGAGGGGGCCTTGTGCCCAGTGTGCTTCATCCAGGCAAGGAGGGGGTGAGTGGATGGCTCCTTCCACTGGTTCTGGAGGGAGCCTTGTGCCCTGTGATGCAGCACTTGCGAAGTGCAAGGTCACAGTCTCTCACCTGGGTGTCACACCTACAGGATTTGCAGGGTCCAGGATGCACTACAGCCCATGGAGGCAGGACTACACACTACCCGCCAGCGGTGACGGCTGCTCAGTGGTGGCAGTGGAGAGGCTGGTGTTGGGGATGCCAGCCCATCCCCTGCAGCCTCGGACGGCTGCCCACTGGGGCTGCTGATGCTGGTGGCAGTGCTGGTGGCGGTGCAGGCAGTGGTGAGGGAAGGCTCCAGCCCTTCCCCTGCAGCCTCAGACGGCTGCCCAATGGGGCTGCTGCTGATAGTGGTGGTGCTGGTGGCGGTGCAGGCAGTGGTGAGGGGAGGCTCCAGCCCTTCCCCTGCAGCCTCGGTCGGCTGAACCGCCATGGTTGGTGGTTGGGGCTCAGAATCAGTCCCACTCCCAGGCCTCCTGTCCTTCCTGCCTGCTGGTGCAAGCCCCTTGCCCTTCCCTATGGCAGCTGGTGGTGCCTCCTTGCCCTTCCCTTTGGCAGCTGGTGGTGCCTCCTTGCCCTTCCCTTTGCCAGCTGGTAGTCCGTCCTTGCCTTTCCCTTTGGCAGCTGGTGGTGCCTCCCTGCCCTTCCCTTTGACAGTTGGTGCAGGCACACTTTCAGTGCTGATGGCAGTTCCCTGGAGCCTTTCCCACCTGCAGAAGCTGTCAACACTACTGTGGCCGTGGACTGGGTGGCTGAGGTGCTCACCTGGGTTCTGACCACCATGGCCCGACGTGAAGGCTGGGGGGGGCGGGGTAGGAAGGAGGTCAGTGGTGGAGAGGAAAAGCTTCTTAGGGACATTGGGGCGGGAAGAGGGTGAAGGTTTGGGAGTGGAGGAAGAGGGAGTGGTTGTAGGAGGTGTCTGCTGATTTTGGGTGCAGGTGCATGGGCTGGATGCTGTTGTGAGGTGGATGGCTGTTGGGTGTCTGAGTGTTTGTGTATGTGTACTTTGAGAGGAGGGGGCACAGACACAGTGGGAGAGGACACAGTGGACGTGTGCATGGATGTGGGAGTGGTGACTGCCAGTTCGGGGTGTGTAATGATAGGTGTGATGGTGATGGATGTAGTGGATGAGGATGTAGTGCATCCAAGTGTGAGTGGAGACGCTACTGGGAGGGAGATGGAGGACGAGGAGGAGGGGGACACAGTGGAGGCAGTGGATGTTGGTATGTCTGCATCTGGATGGTGTTTGTGTGAGTGCCTGTGGGATGATGTGTGGTGCTTGTGTTTGCCTGAGCCACTCCTGTGCGTTGTCTTGTGTGAATGCTGGTCTGCCTGTGTGCTTGGGATAGGTTGGGGTTGAGGGGAATGGGACTGGGTAGAGGAAGATGGAGGGGGAGGCTAGAAACAGGGACAATGGCTGCCATCAGGGAGGAGGCCAGAGCCCAGATTGATCTCTGTTGGGCCACCCTGCCAGAGTGAATGCCCTCCAGGAATGCATTTGTTTGTTGCAAATGGGCTGCCAGCCCCTGGATGGTATTCACTATGGTTGACTGCCCAACAGAGATGGATTGCAGGAGGTCAATAGCCTCCTCACTCAGGGCAGCAGGGCTAACTGGGGCAGGGCCTGAGGTGCCTGGGGCAAAGGAGATGCCCACCCTCCTGGATGAGCAGGCACGGGAAACACTCTGAGGGACTGCTGGGAGGGTGGTGCTGGTACAGGGGGTCGCAGCTGTACCTGTAGTTGGCGTGGGCACAGAGGTGTCCGCCACCACCAGGGAACTTCCATCGGAGGAGGTATCACTGTCAGAACTGTCCCCTCCTGTCTCCACTGTGATGCTCCCCTCATCCTCGGTCCTACTGGTGCCCTCACTGTTGGTGGATTCAGCCTCATGGCCCTGTGGGATGCAGCTCCCTCCGACGCTGATCCTCTGCTTCTCAGCCAGATGATGCTAATGCACAGAAGGACAGGGTGACAAAACAAAAAATGGGGGATAGACAAAGTATACACTTGGTCAATGGCTGATCCAACACCACCGTTGGCGTACACGACACACACATACACAGAGAACAGCCCTATGCACTAGGCAATGCACTACCAGTCACAATGCTAGTCACCAGGCCATGGACAGGAATACCTAATGCCAATAGCAGCATACCTGGCACCCACAGACCCCTGCCCAGTAGTGGATGCCTACTAGCTTGGTAGGAGGTGGTGTTCATCAGCCCCTGCCCAACATGGGACCTACCCTGCAATGTTCGGCCTGGTCTAGGGGCACCCACAGGCCCACGTCCCCCACCCGGAGACCACCCCACCACGCACAAATAGTATATTGGGAAACTGTACTCACCCCCTTTTGGCTGCTGTGATGCCCTCAAGCGCCCATCCAGCTCCGGATAGGCCACCGCCAGTATGCAGGCCATCAGGGAGGTCAGGGTTTGACGGGCACCCCTTCCTCATTGGGAGTCCATCCTCAGCTGGGCCTCCGCTGTCTTCCTTGCCCAGAGTCTCAGGTCCTCCCACTGTTTGCCGTAGACACCCAGGGTCCGCACATCCTTGGCGATGGCACGCCAGATACCCTTTTTCGGATGGGCACTGGTCTACAGAAAAATACACATAGAAAATGGTATCAGTCAGACCGTCCAGCCTTTTATACTCATGGCCCACCATAGCCCTCACATCCCCTTATGCACACACATTGCCCACCATACATGCATATCGCTGCCCAGAACCCTTCCACCAACCCCCCCACACGAGGCCCTCACACACAGCACTCCATGCATTCATGCCAAATGCAACGTGCTCACAGTGTACTCACCTGTTGGTCTGGAGGCCCATACAGCATTCGGTACTGGGGTAGGACCCCATCCACCAGTCTCTCCAACTCCACAGCGGTGAAGGCTGGGGCCCTTTCCCCAGTGACACGAGCCATGGTCGGTTCCAGTCACAGGTCACAGCAGCACTTGCAGTGTAGGTCCTCTCCTGTTGAAGGTCAGGTAGCAAGTGAGTGAACAGATAGAAAATAGCGGCCACGTCCGCGGCGGTGCATACCATCACCTCTGGCGTACATCACCATTGGCCACTGTAACCCATAGAGCCCAATGACAACCAATGAGGAGTTGCACAGAGGTACTTGACCGCCTCCCGCAACGGTGCACAAAGTCAGTCGCATTACCTCATTTCCACATGCCCATCCACTCAGGACAGGCGGATGCCATTTCATGGGGTGGGCAGGCCATGACACCTAACTGCGTCACAGTACACATAGGCACCATTTGGGATTATCCAACAAAATACTGTTACAGTCACAACATGCAATGCAGTGTGGTGTTTGGAAATGTGGAATACTGACGAGCTGCTCCTCGTTTTGCCCCCTAGATTACAACCGCTGCGGATGAATAGGAGATGGAGACACCCCCCCGTATACAGACCCCTGGTGGACTTGGCCACAATGGAGGACAGGCACATTATCCTCACCTATAGACTGGACAGGGCCACAATCACAGAGCTGTGTGCCCAATTGGAGCCAGTCCTGAGATCTGCTATCCGTCACCCCACTGGAATCCCCCCTCTTGTGCAAGTCCTATCTGTTGTCCAGTTCTTGACAACTGGCTCCTTCAAAGTGACAGTGGGCTTGGCAGTAGGAATGTCACAGCCAATGTTCTCAATAGTGCTGACCAGAGTGTTGTCTGCCCTGATTAAACACATGCGCAGCTACATTGTTTTCCCCCAGGTGGAGGATTTGGCCACAGTTAAAGCTGTCTTCTAAACAATGGGACATATCCCCAACATCATTGGGGCAACAATGATACACATATTGCATTTGTCCCTCCCCCCCGGAGAAGTGAACAGGTATTCAGAAATCGAAAGAGCTTTCACTCCATGAATGTGCAGACAGTGTGCCTGGCAGACTAGTACTTCTCCCACGTCAATGCAAAGTATCCTGGGTCTGTGCATGATGCCTTTATCCTGAGGAATAGCAGCATCCCATATGTGATGCGTCAACTCCAGAGGCACCGGGTGTGGCTAATAGGTGAGCCCTGGTTCCCACACGGTGTATGTTGGTGTTTGGGTATGGTGTTGGCCATAAGGGTTAGTGTGTGGCTAACAGGTGTCCCTCGATATTTGCAGGGGACTCTGGTTACCCCAACCTCTCATGGCTACTGCCCCTGTGAGTAATCCCAGGACAAGGGCAGAGAAACTTTACAATGAGGCACATGGGCGAACAAGAAGAATAATAGAAAGGACATTCGGCCTCCTGAAGGCCAGGTTCCGTTCCCTCCATCTAACTGGTGGATCCTTGTACTACTCACCCAAGAAGGCATGCTGCATGTTGCATAACCTTGCCTTGAGACGCCAGGTGCCTTTTCTGCAGGAGGATGAGGCTGGAGATGGGAGTGTGGCAGTAGTGGACCCTGTGGACAGTGAAGATGAGGAGGCAGAGGATGAGGATGAGGGCAACAGAACAGCAATCATACGACAGTACTTCCAGTGACACACAGGTAAAACACTGTAACTACACTTCACACTGACAGTTTTATGTTTGACATTGTACATGGCAGGCATATTCTCCCAATTCTAAGGCCACTTACTGTACCCTTTGGCATCTCTATTTTCAGATATCTGTGCCCAACTCTGGCACCTGGTGTGTTGACTGCAGCCTACTACAGGTCATTCCTATGTATTTATTCCCGTACAGTTGTATTGCAGTGTTTAAAGCTTGTTAAATGAATACTTTGTTCAATCATTTGACAGACTCCATATTTGTATTTTGTAAATGGTGTTTATTTAAGTGCTAAGAAGTAGAACAGGTTGTGGAATGGACTGGGTTGATGGTGGAGGAAAGTCCAGGATAGAGTCCAGTCTATTTGTATCACAGGTGCATTGTCCAAGGGGACATAGGAAGGGGAGCAATGGCAGTTCAAGGTGGACAGGGTGACAGAGTGGGACACAAGGGTGACAATAAGGAGAGTCTTATTTCCTGGCGTGGATCTTGGCAATGTTCTCTGGCTTCTGCCTGGAACGCAGGGACCGTTCTTGGGGTGTTTCTCCTTCTGCAGGGAGAGGGGTGCTGGTGGCCTGTTAGTCATGTGGCGGGCCTCCTGTCCACTAGCGTCAGTGGAGGTGGAGGGCTGTTCATCGGTGTGGCTAGTGTCAGGGGCCCAGAGGTGTGCCACTGCCTCCCTCATGGTGTTGGCCATGTCTGCCAGCACCCCTGCAGTGGTGACCAGGGTGGTGTGGATGTCCTTCAGGTCCTCCCTGATCCCCAGGTATTGTCCCTCCTGCAGCCGCTGGGTCTCCTGCAACTTGTCCAATATCTGGCTCATTGTCTCCTGGGAATGGTGGTATGCTCCCAGGATGTTGGTGAGTTCCTCCTGGACAGTCGGTTCCCTGGGCCTGTCCTCTCCCTCTCGCCCAGCAGTCCTCTCAGCTTCCCTGTTGTCCTGTCCCTCTGCCACCTGAACCGTGTGACCACTGCCACTGACCCCAGGTCCCTGATGGTCCTGTGTTTGTGGTGTGTCCTGGGGTCCCTGTAGTGGTGGACACACTGCTGATTGACGTGTCCTGGGTACAGGGGTATGGGCCCACTGGGTGGGTGCTGTGCTGCTGTTTCCTGAGGGGGGCAGCTCGTGGTGGTATGGGACTGTACCTGGGTAATTGACTGTCTGGAGATCCCTGATGGGCCAGGTTGGTCACCCAGATCCAGGCGTCCAGAGCTGCTGTCATCAGTGTTGGCCTCTTCTGTGGGGGGACTGGATGTTGCTGGCACCTCCTCTCCGGTGACATTGTGTGGGGGATCTGTGGGGATGTATATGCAGTGACATCTTGTGCATGGGTGTGTTGCCCTCCTTGGTTGTGATTGCCCTGTCAGCTTTGCCTTGTGTGAGTAGTGATTTTGTGGGCTAGGTGACTGTCTCTAATGTGCATGCTTTAGTGATGGGTGTCTATGTAGGGCTGTGAGTTATGTCCATGCATTGGTGGTGCATGTAGGACTTGGTATTGGGATGGGTGGGTTGTGATGGTGGGGTGCATGTGAGGTGGTAGAGTGATGGACGTGAGAGTGAGGGTGGGGGTATGTGATGGCATGTAGGTAGGGGGGGTGAAAGTAGTAAAGAGTTGACTTACCAGAGTCCAGTCCTCCTGCTACTCCTGCCAGTCCCTCAAGATGCAGTATTGCCAAGACTTGCTCCTCCCATGTTGTTAGTTGTGGGGGAGGAGGAGGGGGTCCACCACCAGTCCTCCATACTGCTATCTGGTGTTTTGCTACCATGGAACACACCTTCCCCCGTAGGTCGTTCACCTTTTCCTGCTGTCATCCCTTGTTCTGGGGTACTGTCCCACGGCGTTGACACTGTCCACGATTCTCTGCCAAAGCTCCATCATCCTAGCAATGGATGTCTGCTGCACCTGCGATCCGAATAGCTGTGGCTCTACCCGGTTGATTTCCTCCACCGTGACTCTTAGCTCCTCCTCAGAGAATCTGGGGTGTCTTTGTGGTGCCATGGGTGTTGTGTGTGTGTGTGGTGTGTGTGAGGGTGTGTGGGGTGATGTGTTGGGGTGTGTGCTGTAAGGTGCTTGGATGGTGGATGGTTGATGGTGTTCTTTGGCTCTGGTTCTGTGGGTGCTCTTGGTGTGTCTCTCTTTATCTCTCTCACTGTTGGCCATTCTTTCTAGTCATAAAGGGTTGTGGGTACTGTGGGTGTGTGTTTTATATTGGTGTGGGTGTGTGGGTGTGGTGTGTATGTGTGTTAGGTGTGTGTTGTTTGAATTGTCCAATGTAGTGTTGTTTTGTTAGGATGTGTGTATTTTGAGCGCAGCGGTATGTACCAGCAATGGTTTACCTTGGTTGAATGTCCACCGCAGTGATTCGTGGGTCATAATGCTGTGGCCGTAGTTCTGTTTTGATGCCGCAAGTTTATTATTGACCTTTGGGCTGGCGGACTTGTGTGTGTGGCTGTATAGTGACGGATTGCTATGTGTGTGTCATAATATGGGTAGCGGTAAACCGCTGCACCGGCAGTATTTTGGCGGCAGTCAGCATGACGGTAAGCAGGACTTCCTGTCAATGTCATTTTCAGGGCCCATGTCTCTCTAAGAACCTACCATGAATTTCCCAGAACCTTGGAGCTTGTCAATGCTTGTTTGAGGATGTTCTCAGCCTTTTAAGTGACAGTGTGAAAGAAATAGGTTTTGTGCTTCCACAGCTTAAGCAAATCGCAGGTGGATTGTGATGTTTGAGAGTGTTTGGGGAGTTTGCTTACTCCAGATGAAGTTGTTTAGGGAAGTTTGCCTACTCCAAAGTGTGAGAGTAGGGAAGTTGTTGAACTTTACATGTGTGTGGCGCTTTGTGCTGAATTATTTTTTACACGTGGTTGTTGGTATACAGACCCTGTGTGGTCTAAGACTCTGGAGTGTTGAATAAGTGTATGAGACACTTGGTTTATGTTGTAATGTGTCTGTTTAATAGGTCAATTGGGCATGGTTGACAAACTCAAGAGTGCATCTTAAAAGAGTGATCAAATTTGGACTGAGATTTGGTGAGTCCTATGTGCGCCAGGAGGATCCATTGATCCGTTGAGAGTAAAATTTGCTGGTCAAATTTTGCTTGCAAGTAAGGGAAACTGAGACAGAAGGATTATCTGTCAGAGCGAAATGCCACAGCCAAAAATCAGTAAGGTTTCTGAAGCCATTGTGTTCCCTACCTGTAGTAAACAGACAAGTTGGGTGTTGATTTTATTTAGTGCTCGCAATATTTGCATTTAGTTTTGCGCGGATCTGAGTTTAGGAAGACAAGGTGGAAGGCTTTGTTAGCCGCTGCACGTGTGAATGTGACATTATTGGAGCCGTGCTGGGATATGTCGGTTAGTGTGGAAAGGAGCAAATGGATTGGTGGACAACAGTGAGGCGTAATTGGTGGAGAAGGTAGGCGAAAAGGATTTTGGGATTAAAATTCACTTCGTGATTCGATTGAAAGTAGCATAATTTACAGAAATTAAATTTTTCAAAGCTTTTAAGAGTGCTCTAAGGGTAGATATGCCTATTCCAACAGGAACAGGAGAAATTACACTGCCAGAAGGTGCATCCAACTATATTGTATTTGAAGAACAAGGTGCTGCGCCATGTCTTTGGCTGAAGCAATGGTGCAAAGAAACAGAGAGAGAAGGGAGCATAGCATTCAATGACCATGAAACATTTCATTTGAGGGGTTTAGAAAATTTGAGGAGAGTACAGCATGATTTGAAACCTCCTCTGAGACCTGCACAATTTTAAGCTTTATCTATTCGGGAATAAGTAGCTAGACATCAACAGCAACTGAAAATTGAGAGAAGGATAAGAAAATCTGAAAAGAATTTAGTTGAGGCAATATGGGATAGTGAGCAGAAATTTTGGAGAACCGAGACTTTAGAGAGAATTACGTTTTTTCTGGCAATTACGCAAGAAAACGTGAACGAGGTTAAAAAGATTACTAAGAGGAAGGATTCCTATCCTTCAGAGGACAGAGAGCAAAAATCCATAGAGTCTAGGAAGTCTTTAACATACGATGAAGAGTCAGATGATGATGAGTTTATTCTGCAGTTACTGAGAAATCATCCCCCACCAAATGCAGAGACGCACAAGTACTAGAGTAGACCCCACAGCTCCAGTACCAATTGAATCTACACAGAGCCAGATACAGGTTAGTCATAATGGTCCAGCTACTTCTGAGATTCCTATGCCGCAGATTGATATACCCAAACTTTATCCAGATGTACTTATCATAGATGCTGCAGCAAACTTAGTAGTGCCAACAGGGAAAGCTGCCCACATGAGACAGGTCAATCAGAAGCTGATGTTTAACCAGATAGAGTCTACCCTGACTTTGATGTACCCAGTACAGACACAGGCGATCCCGAGACACTACTCCTCCATAACAGGAACACAGAGAGAGATGTCTGCCTTGACAAGCCAGAATACAGGAATAATGTACCCTAGAGATCCAAATGTCCAACCAAGGCCAGATGCAGTGTCAGTAACAGTTACAATAGGTCCAATCATACCATTGTTTGCCCAGGGGAATAATTAGAGCAGTGAACAGAAAATCCTGAATCCAAGAGTAGAGAGGGAGAGATTCACTGAGAACGCAAGAATGATGACTCCCATGAGACAAACATTTAATGGGACAGGTCTGTTAATTGATTTAAGCTACCCTAGGACCCCACCAAATGTTTTGGGAAGACAGGAATTAGGTCCTAACCCAGTTGCAATGACACCAGAGACCCTGAGTTTAACACTACAGCAAGTGCCTGGAATAATAACAACATTTCATTATAATGTTTGACAGCTCAGCAGTTAACTGAATGGTTGGACAAGTTGAGTAGCACCCAAGGAAATTCCATTGGAGGAAGTGCACTGAATTTAACCAGGCTTAGACTAGAGGTAGAAGACCTAATTGAGGGAATGATGGGGTTGGACAGAATTGACTCATTCCGAGAAGACGAGTTAAGTCATTTGTGCAAACTGATTACTAACAAATCAGGAATAATACATCAGGAATTAGCAGACCTGGCAGAAAATATGACATGGAAATTGAGAAAACCAAACATTTAAAGAGGAGTTACAGTTTAGAGTTTGACTCAAAGGACTTTGAGAACATGAGAGTACCAGGAATATAAATTCACATTAGGGAATTAGTACAGTGAATTCAAACACAGGGAGCATTAAATAAGTGGGAAGGCAGATAGGTGAAGAAAAGGGACAAGAAGAAAAGGGATTCGGCGAATCTTACTGCGAATGTGCAGCAGGCTGAAGATCCAGTGAAAATCTTACCAATGGGAGCGATTCCTGGAGGGAATTTTGTCCATGTCCCTTGGAGCAGAAGTGACATTTTGTCATTTACAAATGATTATCCCAGGTTGAGAGAAAAGCCAGTGGAATGGTATCAGTAAACAGATAAGTTTGTGAAACTCGCAAAACGCCTGTGGGACGATTTGAACACCCTGTTAGAAATGGTAGATCCAGCAGACTTGTTGGTCGAGTGAAAGAGAAGTGTAGATTGCCTGACAAGAGAACCTCAGAGAGATCCAACAACAGGTGCACCGTCTCCTGATGTAATTAAATATGGCTATAAGGTGATTGAATTTTTGAAAATGAGAATTTCGCTCAAGAATATTTATTGGCAGAGAATAGGCACGACAGCTCAGGAAGGGAAAGTCATTACATGCATACTGTGAGAGATTGTTGCAGGCATTTAAACATTACAGTGAGACAGAAACAGTTGAGCTGAAAGACATGATTCATTTTGTGTTCAGATCTGTTGAAGGATTGAGACCCGAAATTAGCCAGATGATTAAGAGTCATTCGATTTGTTGGCAATCGAAGACGATTGATGATGTATTACAGTATGCAAAGTACTATAGTGATGAGATTGAGTTGAAGCAGAGAAAGTTGAAAGAAAAGGCAATGGTAATGCAGATTGAAGCAGTACAAACAGGAATGCAAGGACGTTTTCCACAGCAGCAGCAGGGAAATGTGTGGTTACACAACCAGGCGGAAGGTAGAGGTCGTGTTGAAATTGGAAATGTGAACCGTGGTCCAGATTTAAATACTGTGGTTGTTCACAATGATGTGCAAGGAATGAAAAGAATGTTACTATGTCACGCTTGCGAAGGCCTTGGACATTGGAAACTGGAGTGTCCGATGTTAGTACAGGAAGGTGTTGTTCAGCAGGCGAACAAAATCAATTCTTTTCCAAATATGAGAGGACTGAGAATGAGGTCAAAATCCAAATTTCCAAAGTTATGTGAATCAGGTGCAAGATTTTCAGCCTATACAACAATTGCAAATGCCCCATTAGCAGATGCCCCATTCACAGCAAATGCCATCCCAAGTTCAAATGGTACCTAGGCAGCAAATTCAAATACCTCAAGCCCCAAGGAAGCAGCAGCAGGTGATGCTTCCTCAGTAGGTCAAAGGCTTAACCATAGTAAAAGCCCAATACACCAACCTATTACACAGTGAGGACGAAGCGAATGATGACTGGGTGAACGGGAGTTCGGATGAGAAATAATGCGTGTTAGCAGCCTCATTAGAAGTAAATCAGAAAGGTCCCTACCTGAAAGGAAAAGTTATGGGTCACAAAATCTTATTTTTAGTTGACACAGGAACTACACGTGCAACAGTGAGAACAGAAGAAGGTATGCAAAACAGGATGTTCAATTACCTGCTCAAATGATGGAAATGCCATTCAGACAAACAGAGATGATGGAGATGCCTTGTCCACAGGAACAGATTGTGACACCGTGAATGAGAAGTACCCTTTGATCAGTTTCTTTCCAGTTTTCACAATGCGAGATCTTCCTTTTGACTTACAGGGAACAGTTGGTCTAATTAAAGGAGTTGAGCAAGTTAAGGTTCCAGTGAAGCCAAATGCAATTTTCCCTAGATTCCCCAATTCCACATGACACAGGATACAATTGAAGAGATTGCACCTATAACTGCAGAATTTGTAAACCAAGGCATTTTAAAAGAAGTATTGAGCAGCCCATGTAACTCACCAGTAATGGGGTTGCGAAAGCCATGTGGGAAGTTGCTAATTGTTCAGGATTTGAGGAAAGTAAATGACTAGGGGTGGCTTCTCCATAAGAGTGGAGGAGCATCACACACCCCCACTCCACCCCGCCCGCAGCGGCAGCTGCAAACCTTTTCCACAAAAACTATAATAAACTTTGTTTATTGTCGTTTTTGGTGAAAAGGGGCAGGGCCACGGGGTGAACAGCAATGAGGGTAAGTGCTCAGCACTCCCCTCTGAGCGCATGTGTGTTTGGCCGGCGGTCTTGAACCGGCCAAACACACATGCGCACAGGGCTCTCAACATAGTTGCTGGGCTGGAGAGAGGCTGCACAAGCTCCTAGTCTGCCTGGGAGCACCCTAAATTTGGCACTCCCAGCCAATTCTGATGCTGCTCTGAGCAGAGTCAGGATTGGTGCAGGGCAGGCTGCGAGCCTGTATCTGTAGGCTGTTGGCAGGGAAGAGAACGGGAGCGGCACGGTCGTGAAGGCGATGGCACAGGTAAGTGTTTTTTAAAAATTATTGTTAATTTATTCCCCCCTCTTTCCCCTCGCTAATCCCCTCTCCCCTGTGCACCGCCCTGCACCTTCAGCATAGTGCAAGCCGCAACTGTAAATCACATTGTGATTAAATGGTGTCCCTTGGTGCCAAATCCAGCAGTGATATTGTTTCAGATCCCATGCGATGCTGAATGGTTCACTGTAGTAGACCTGTCTCAAGCATTTTTCTCTATACCTCTTCATGAGGATAGCCAATTTCTCTTTTGGTTTAAATTTTTGGATCAAGTCTATTGTTGGTGTAGAATTCCTCAAGGATTTTCAGAGTCACTGTCCATTCTCAACCAGATCCTGAAAAAAACCTGGGGCTAGATGTATCAAAGACCCTTTTTGAATTTCTTAAATAGCAAATTTTAAGAAATCGCTATTTGAGAAATGCAAAATGGGATGTAAGAAAATAGCGAATCCCTATTAGCGATTTCTTAAAATTTGCAATCGCTATTAGGGAATGGGACTCCATTCATCCCTATGGGACTGAAGGTGCAAATGGTTTTGCATTTCCTAATTTGCAAATTCCTCTTAGGAATTTGCAACTTAGGTAATGCAAATCCAAGGGTGCTGAGGGCCTAAGGCCCCCTTTGATGCACCCCCCAAAGAAATTGTGCACATGTAAAACGAACACATGCCCTAGGGGCATGTGTGCGCTACATAGCAGATTTAAAAATGCATTTTTAATGCAGTTTTAAAAATTGGACATGATAAACACCAAATTTGAATTTGTGGTAATTGCATTTCCTAAATTCCCAGTTCACATTTAGGAAATGCATGACACATGTGCATAGGTAATCGCAAATAGGTATTCCCTATTTGCAATTACCTATTTAGGGAATCGCTATCTTAGTGATTCCTTAAATTGCACTGCAAATGCCTTTCACAAATCCTGAAAGGCCATTTTGCATTTGCAAACAGTGGAATTTTGTGGTTCGCACCATTTGTGAATGCAAAAGTGTTTGATACATCTGGCCCCTGGAGTAATTGGAAATGCCTTTCCAATCAATGTTAGTCCAGTACATTGAGGATTTCTTAATCGCTTCAAAGACAACAGAAGCATGCAAGTACTATACTGTTGTTTTGTTGAATCATTTGGGAAAAAATGGACATAAGGTGTCACCAGCAAAATTATAGAACTGTCAAAAAGAAGTAAAGTATTTGGGTCTCCTAATTGAGAAGGGAACAAGGAAAATCTCCAGAGAAAGGGTCACAGCCATTTTGCAGATGAATCCCACAGCGATACAGAGAGATGTCAGGATTTTCTTGGGAATGGTGAGCTATTGTCGTCAGTAGATTCCCAACTTTTCAATCATTTCAAAGCCATGCAGAGGCTGACTCACAAAGAAGTTACTGATCCCTTAGTGTTAGACCAAGCCTGTATGAAAGCCTTCACTGAATTGAGAGAGAGCCTGAGCAAAGCCCAGGCTTTGGGTATGCCTGACTGCACAAAACCTTTCATGTTGTTTTGTCATGAGCGTGATGCATGTTCCTTGTCTGGTTTGACTCAAGTCCATGGTGGTGTAAACTGCTCAGTCGCATATTTTTCAGCTGCTCTTGCTCTTGCTTTTGCAGCAGCTTTACCTGGCTGTTTATGTACAGTAGCCGTGTTTGGCTTGAGCCTCACTCAGAGTGAGACCATTGTGATGGGACATCCTTTAACTATTATGGTCCCTCACTCCATTGAAGTTTTACTTACCAGAACCAAGACCCAATATTTGACTAATGCTAGACTGACCATTATTCTGGGGTCACCCAATGTGTCACTGAAAAAGTGTACATGGCTTAACCCAGCAACGTTGCTTCCAAAAGAGAATATTGAAGTTGACAAATTGAAAGAAGTTGAACATGACTGTTTGGAGGTTACTGATTTGTGCAGAAAACCAAGCCTGATATCCGAGATACTTGATTGGAAGAAAATGACTAAATTATTTTTGTTGATGGTTCCTGCTTAAGAGATAACATGGGACATTGAGAGCAGGGTATGATGTGTGCACAATTTCTGGTATACTTGAAGCATCCTGGCTCTGAGGAGTGTATTCTGCACAAGTGGCTGAAGTGGTAGCACTTAAAAGAACATGCAATGTCTCTGCACAGTTTAAAGTCACAATTTATTCAGACAGCCAGTATGGATTTGGAATAGTTCACAATTTTGGTCAAGTATGGTCACAGAGAGATGTGGTGAAATGCAGAGCACACCTGAAATCACAAGATTTTGTGTCAATGGGAAATGGATATGCAGATCAAGCCGCAAGGTTTTGACCATTGAACTATATATCATTCAAAGACAAATAGGAATTGTTACCTGAGGAGGAAATAGGTGCCAGTTATAATCTAAACATGATTGACACTCGGGAAGAATTGAAAGCGATCCAAAATATACCAAACAATTTGCTGACTCAAATGGCTAGATATAATCATGGCCAAGCACATGTTGGAAGGGATGCCATGATTCGAACACTTAAACAGTTTTGGTTCAAGCCAAAGTTTAGACAGGTTTCTGAAGCAATTTGGCATTGTTGCATCATCTGTCAGCAGATGAACATTCGAAAAGGAACTATGGTAAATATGATCCACATTGGAAGAGCGGGAGGTCCATTTAGCAGAATGCAGATGGATTTCATTGAGATGCCTATGTGTGGATGATTGAGATATGTGCTGGTGATTGTTTGTATCTTTAATCATTGGATTGAAGCTTACCCCACACGAAGAAATGACAGCCTCACAGTAGCAAAGTTATTGCTTAGGTAACTGATACCTCGTTTTGGTTTTCCAGTCTCTTTAGAATCATACAGAGGAGGTCACTTCAACAATGAAGTAATTAAATTGCTATGTTTAGCCTTAAACATTGAGCAAAAATTGCACTGCAGCTACCGCCTTGAAGCCTCAGGACTTGTTGTGCAAATGAATGGTACTTTGAAGTCAGGAATTGCAAAGATGTGTGCGTCCACGAATCTGAAATGGCCAGATGCACTGCTGTTAGTTCTGATGAGTATGAGCAACACTCCCGACAGGAAAACTGGACTGTCGCTGCATGAAATCCTCATGGAGAGAGCAATGATATTGCCAGCGGTTCCAGGCAATGCGCTTGTGAACATAACCAATGATATGGTGTTGAATTACTTCAAAGGTCTGGCTGATGTGGTTTGCTCTTTCTCTCATCAGGTGGAAGCCACCACACTGCAACCGTCTCAAGATCAAAGCCAAACCTGGGAGCAGGAGATTGTGTTGTGATCAGAAAACACATGAGTAAGACTTGCTTGGAGCCCAGGTGGAAAGGACCGTACCAAGTAATACTGGTTACTACTACAGCTGCGAAGTGCGCTGGAGTTCCAAACTGGATTCCTGCCAGCCATACTCAGAAAGTACCCTGTCCTCTGGACAATGAAGAAGAGTTGTTGAGAGTACCAACAACTTCTGGACAAACCCCAGAAGCAGAGGAGGAAACTGGAGAATCAGAGACTAAATCTGAGCAGACCGCTAATAGTGCAAACACTCCTGTGAGAGACGAAGTGGAAGACATACAGGAGAGTGACAGTGACACAACCTCAACCGAGGTAGCAGGACAGCCTAGTCAGAGGAGGGCTCTCCCAGAAGCAGACGGTCTTGAAAGACAAACAGAGCAAACTACAGACCTCGATGGGGAAGGAGTTGTGGCTGATAAAAGTCAGAACGATCTGTCTCCTCCTGAACCAGTTGCAGGTACATCAAGAGACAATCCTGTAGAACAAAGAGATGTTGTGAGGCCAACACTGAAAAGAGCATTGACAAAAGGTCCACTGAAAGGAGATAAGTGGCCAAAATCACAAGCCAAAAGGAAGGAAGCAATTACAGTGACAACCATTGAAGAAGAAATAGGCACAACAAGAAGAGAGGATTTGAGCGACTGAGAGTTAAATGAAGATCAAAGATTGAAAAGAAAAATAATTGCAAGCAAAAGGTACTCAGGTCCTGAATGGGCGTATTCAGTGACAAGTGAATGGCAGGGTAAATTATTGTCTTTTTGTTTTGATCGAGAAATCCCACATCGATACTTTGGCACATGAGAGACATCAATGAACTGAACTATGTGAAATTGTGAAACTGAGAAAAGTGCAAAAGAGACAATTGAAAGTAACTGGAAGAGACTTTTTAAATAACCTGATATGACAAGCTACTAAACTGATTTTTGCCCAATTGCCGATTTTGACAAGCTACCTTTATTTGACAAAGGCCCTAGAAGAAAGACTGAAAGCTGTAAATAACTGCAAAAAAAGATTGAAGATTTTTGTTTTGCTTTTGCTGCATAGTTATAATTTTTCTCTTCTACTTTCTGATAATTTACAGATCATGAGTGACCATCACCAACAGGTTAGGAAGAATAGGTGTTGTAAATATATAGGTATTGGTTTGGCGATTGTGTGCATGATATTGTGTATGGTGTTGACTGTATGACTCTTCTTAACAAGTTGTAGGCAAACATAGCTCTGCTTTAGAGACAACTACTACACTCACAGAAGTAGACAGGTTTAGAATAGACGAGAAGTATTTGCATGTAAACAGCTCCCAAGGAGAACTTTCTTCTGATGTTTTCTATCACTTATTGCGTGAGTATGTTGAGACGATGAATGCAAGAGAATGTTATATCTGTACACAGATTCCTTCATCAGTAAAAAAAGGAATAACTTATAGTTTACCCCTTCTTATGAAATAAGTTGTAGTCTTTTATCAACAAGATTCTATAACTAGGAGTATATTCAGCATTTCTATTCAAACCATAATGTAGTGTTTTCGTTTGTTCCTATAATTAAGTACCTGAGTAGAGTAAATATCATAGAATTAGTGAGAGGATTCTTTGAACCTACATCAACCTTTGGCACAGCTTACGCTCTCAGAAAACAACCTCACATGTTTGCTTACATCTATAGAAAAGAGTTTCTTAGATCAGACAGATGACGGGGGAAAGCATTAAAGGAGAAGTTAGAGAAAGGCTTAGAGAAAAGGACATTTAGAAATGATCATGCATTTAGCGACATAAAGACACAAGTGAAATTAGCTTTAGACACACAGCATGTAGGGAAGCTTTGTGTATATAGGCCTAAATCTAGAACTGACACATTGTTTGTGGGAACGAGTGAATGTAAACATGTGTTTTTGTTTCAGTGTAAATGGACTTTATTGTTAAATAGCAAGACCTGGCAATTCCAGGAGTTTATTACATCTGTGGACCAAATGCGTATTACTGTCTTCTAATAGGGTGTTATGACACATGTTACTTGGGGATAGTTTTCCCAAAGATTTATCAATTTGAAAACCTGAATAAAGCACCTAAAATGACTGAATTACATCATGTTAGACAAAAGCGAGAATCATATTCTGGCATAGTTGGAGACATATTTGGAGCAATAATTCCTTCAGTGGGAGTTATTCTGAATTCATTGAAATTCAAAAGTTGTCTACTATTGTGGATAACATGCTGACAAAATTTTCAGGAGTCATGATCCTAATGGATACAGAAATGCCTGTGATAAGATCTATGACTCTTCAGAATGCCTTGCGTTAGACACACTTTTAGCAAATGAGGGCAGAGTTTGTAAAATGCTGAACTTGCAACATTGTTGCACATATAAACCTAACAATAGTAAGGAAATTAGGAGCCTTATTAAGAATCTGACTAATGATAGCTCTGATTTGAAAGAGCTGAAGAAACCAGGCGTTTGGGAAAATGTTAGCAAAGGTTTTGTTTCTGTGAGAAATTGGCTGGGCAACCAAGGGAAAGGGGTAAGTTGAAAATATTACAGGTAATATTAATTATTGGGACTTGTATAATTGAAACATGGGGAATTTATTAATTGTATCATGTGATTAAAATAAAGAAGTTGGAAAATGATCAGAGAAGGGAAGAAATTAAGATGGAACAGTACTGTGATTTTTTTTCTTTTTGATTGGAATGATGTAAGGTGTGATGACATATTTAGTCATCAGAGGAGGGATTGTGAAAGCTGAATTAATCACTAATGATTTCCATTTGATATGGGTTAAAAATGTGCATAGAAAAGCTAACACGAAGAAAATAATGTGTGTTTTGGAAAATGTGCCCTCTTCAGTGACCACCATAAAATACATATTGCTTTAGTGAATGCATTATTATTAATCGATTGATGTGCACGTGTAGAGAGAAAATTGTAGTAGACTGTCATAGCAATGATTTTATGCTATGTATTTGCTTAAATTACCATAGGCTTAAAGTTACGAGGTTTGGGCCTAATCTGCACAGCCTCATATTAAGCTGCATTGACTAATAAAATAGTGGGAAATGTACGACCTGCGATTTAATGCTTCTATTGTCCGCACTGTGCTGACCAAATATTTTGCAGATGTCTTTAAGTTTGTCAGGAAAACTTCCTGCTAGAATGTCTTGTATTAGAAATTGCAACTTTGTAAAGTTTGATGCGTGAGACAGCGATAGTCCCAGGAACCAACAATGGATGCATTGACTGGAGTACAGATTGCAACAAGAAAAGTTACAGAGTCTGACGATGGGAACCGGAGAAGAGGAGCCAATCATCGACACGTGAAAGACAGTTTAGCTATATCTTAGATTTGGATTTTTATTTCTATTGGACTAACTGTAAAACATACGATTTTCTGACCAATAATAGGATGGGAAGTTCTTTTGGAAATTCTAACTTAGCTCGACGGCACAGAGGAGAGAAGTTCTTCTTCCTATTTTGATTTCCCGTAGTGGTTCCGCTGGAGGAGCTGAATAAGTTTCTAATGACTTTCTTCTAACTTTGACTTTATTGTCTAAGTTTCTAATGCTGGATGCTGATCCCTTAGATATTGTTCCTTAA
Organism: Pleurodeles waltl; assembly: GCF_031143425.1. NCBI lineage: Eukaryota > Metazoa > Chordata > Amphibia > Caudata > Salamandridae > Pleurodeles > Pleurodeles waltl. Next base: position 475,634,430 of record NC_090449.1, on the reverse strand, counting down.
ATGGTTCAGATAGCTTAGAGTCCCCCATGTCAGGACCATTTACTTTCACTGCCCCTTGCTGAAGCTGACCGAACAGATGTCCAACTGACGAAGAGAGATCGCAGCTCGCTGATCCATATTGAGGAGAGGTATAACAAAAAATTATTGTCCTTGTTGTAGGTTTTGTTCTTTGTTTCTAGGTAGCAACTGCTATTTTGATAGAGCCATAGTTTAGATGTTTTTCAAAATTATGTTTTGACTAAAATTGTTTTGCATGAAGTCCAAACATGCTATTCTAATCTGAAGGTTAGTTAGAGAGCCCTGGGAAATGTTAACAAATTGCAATTAACCAAGAATATTGATGTTGTTCACTTGTTGAATCTAGATGTATCTCATCTCTGTTGTGCAGTTATTCTTGCTATTCATGTGTACTGTGACGTTTGAGTGCTTAATTGTTAATGCTTTAGTTAAACTGAGATTCTTTAGAAGATTTGGTCAACCAGTGTTATTCATGTATGTTTATTATTTGGTTTTGAGATTAATTTACATGACATTAGCATTGTTAATATAGGGAAATACACTTTCTAATTTTACTTAAAGAGGTGGTTATTCGTGGTGAAATGTGTCATGGTGTGTGAAGTTTATTGACTCCAGATGAAATGTTTGTTTATTAATGATGGTGAAAGGATTGATGATTAAAAGTGAAGCTCATAGTGGAATCACTCCAAGCGTAGTCAAAAGGTCCATCAAACCTTTAACGCGTCCCCTTATAAATTAATTTATAAAAGACCAAATAAGGTCAGACGCGCCTGCAGTATCATGTCAATAAAATGTGCAGATACTGTTATATATGCCATTAGTGAGCAATGACTGAGAAATCTTGTTTCATGACCTGGATATAGGTGTGTGTAAAATATGTGTATCCCTGTTTTGGACAATGGGATTTGGAAAGGGCTGAAGGAAACGTTGCATAGCACTTTGAGACCCCTCTAATCATAGCTGATGGCGACTGATTGCTCCTTAAGTTAGGAGCTGCAATGACAGCCACACCTAAACATGTATTTTCAAATATTTCCAATGCCATGTGCGCCAGTCAGTAATTGGTTTTAAGTCATATAAGCACATATATCCTTGGTGAAACAGAGATTACGCTGTGTAATTCTTCCCCTAAACATTCCATCTCTCCTTCTGCTCTCTCTTCAGCCTTCTTGTGCTGCCATCAAGCAATAGCATTTGACTACTACGTATGGTCCTGCCATTCTGAGCTGAGCCAAACACTGCACTTCTAGTAGTTATGCTTACATTGGCTCAGCAACACATGGTGATGTTAAGATACATGCAAAAATGTCAGCTGATAACGCATCCCGCCCTAGGTAATTTACTTAGTCTGGGACTCTTTTTAGGCCAATGAATCTTTGGACCCTGATTGGAGACACCTTAAGACGAGATAATTAATCAGCATAGCAATCGATTGATCAATAGTCTAATCTATATTCACAACAGCAAATTATTCAAATTAGTCAATAACATTAATAGGAATCAAACTCACCATGACCTTTCAGTCATGAATAACCACACAAAATTTAGTAATAGTTATGATATTTATTCCCTATTAGTTACACTCTATTAGCAAGTTTATTAGTCTCAATACCAGAAAACCCATCAATAATGTCACAATATGGCAACTTGAGTAAGATTTAAGCAAAGCAAAGATGATAAACATTAGAACAAAACATGGTGTCAACATGGATCTATTTAGCAGAGTATCATTAGTGCATCTATTTAACACAGCAAAGATTCAGTCATTTTGTCTATTTGCGTTTGTTTAATGAACTCCTTAACTAACCTCGAATTAGCATCAGCATGTTGGGCTTCATGCAAAACAATTTAGTAACACAAATCTGGAAAACATCTAACTATGGTCTCTGTCAAAAGCAGTTGGTATCTAGAAAGGAAAGGCAAGCAGACAATTACAATTTCATAATCATATAGTTGCCCTCTGTAATGGGTCAGCATACAGAGTCAGTCTTCGTCCTCAGGACAGTAGTCGTTCCGCCATCAGCCAGGACAGAACAGCAAAGTCTCATCAAACAGGGCAGAAAGTTCTTCCCTCTTAAGGAGGAGAAGAAATAGATATCGGGCAAGACAAGGTGAGGATGGTTTAGAAGATTCAAAGCAGCAATGGTGAAGACGGAATGCCGGAGTAACAGCAGGGGTGTCCCTCTAATGGCAGATGTCGCCTTGTGACTCGACGTAAAATTTAATTTTCCAGGCAAGTCTACAATTTCCTATTGGTCAGTATTTGGTGCACCACTATCTCTGTCCAATGGTTGAGTGGTCACCTCACTAGAATTTTCACCTAAGACAGTTCTCATACAGTTCATTGGCTCCTGTGATTTACGTCTTCATCAGGTGAGATGGCAGGTAGGAAAAGTTACACACACGGATTCAGTCAGTAGCTCCATTGTCTTTACCAGTTCAGGCGACCTTGTACCTGTTGCGAATTACACTGTTGCATTCGGCAAGAATGTCTCCTTGAGCAAGTCGGGTCTCATAAGAAAGAATTTACTACACACATCTCTAACTTCTGGAAAAGTACAGCTTTATGTCCTTCAGGAAAACAGCACAGTGCATGTTAGAAAAACACATTTAATATGAGACCAGGCAGCTAGGCCCAGACTCTTGCTAACTAAGGTCTAATGATTTATTCTCAAAACCTTAACATATAGCTCTTAATGCTAAAACAGAATCATACATTAGTACAATAATAATTAATTATTAGTCAATTTCATCAATCATCGTATACATTGGTGGCCACTCCCGTGGGCACATTTCAAATGCGTACATTAGAAACATATTAATGCGTTTTCTATGCAGTTCATTACCTTATTTTCCAAGCAGTTCATGTTAAATTTTGATTATAAAAGCTGCACTCCAACAATCCCTCCTCTGATGACTCTTGTCATCACATAATTCCTTCCCTTAACAACCTTTTTTCACTTCTTGATCTCCTTCATCTCAATTTCTTCCTTTTGTTTTGCCTTTTCATATTTTGCTCTGAACATTTTCTTCCTCTTCTTTTCTTCGACCTCGCTTTATGTTTTGCCAAATTTGCTTTAAATCTGTTGCTAATTTTGCATGATAACCATAGTCCAAATAAACAAGCCAGAATAATCACTATCCCCGTATTAATTTTCCCAATATCCCATGCCAAATACTACTAAACCAACTTCCAACAATAGCAAGTCCTTTTTCAACCTTTTCACAAACTCCTGGTTCCTTCAGTTCCTTCAAATCTGCACTATCTCTTGTTAGGTTAGTAAGCATACTTCTAATCTCATTACTAGTGTCAGATATGTAGGCACAGCAGTGACGCTCATTAAGCATCTTACAAACTCCACCACTTTTCGCTAAAAGAATGTCTAAAGCAAGCCTGTTTTGAAGAGTCATAGCCCTCTCCGCAGCAAGTTCAGTATCCATCAGGAGTATAGCCCCTGTGAAGTTTGTCAACATGTTATCCACAATAGTAGGCAACTTTCGAATCTTTATGGAGTTTAAGACAACTCCTACTGAAGGAATTATCGCTCCAAATATGTCTCCTACTACACCAGCAGCAGTTTCTCTCTTTTGTCTAGCACGCAGTAATTCTGTCACTTTCTGAAATTTCTTTAAGTCCTCTAGCTGGTAAATGTTTGGGAAAACTATTCCCAAGTAACATGTCCCATACCATCCCTTTGGAAGACGGTAATAAGCATTAAGTCCACAAATATGATAAACCCCTGGGATCGCTTGATCCATTCCATTTAGCATGAACGTCCATTTATTCTGAAACAAAAACACATGCTTACACTCACTCGTTCCCACAAACACATTGTCATAATATGACTTTGGCCGTGTTATGCAAAGCCTACCTACATGTTTTGCATCTAAAGCTAGCTTCCCTTGTTCCCTAATCCATTGTAATGTCCATTCCTAAGAAATGATCGTTGCTGCAAGCCTTTTTCTAATTTCCCTTTTAAAACCCTCCTTCTATCTTCAGTGTGATCTAGAAAGCTTTTCTCTACGGGTGTAAGCTAGCATGTCAAATTATTGCGGTGTGCATATGATGTACTAATCGCTATTCTAGGTTCAAAGAACCCTTTAATCAATTTTATGGCATAATATTTAGCTACACTATTCAGATCTTCTATGATAGGCACATAAGAGAACACAATGTCGTAGTTAGAGCAAAAATATTGTACTTCTTCTTGGTTATAGAAATGCATTAGTAGCAGACTACAACTAATCCCATAGGTTAGTGGCAAGCTGTGATAAGTAACTCCCTCTTGGACTGAAAGAGGAACTTGGGTACACACATAACAAGCCTTTGCATCCATAGTGTCAACATACTCACTCAGCAAGCGATAGAAAACGTTAGTAGACAGCTCCCCTTTTGTATTAGTTTCGTCATGCAGATACCTCGGGCCGTATTTATACTTTTTGGCGCACAACTGCGCCCACGCAGTTGTGCGTCAAAAAATTTAACGCCGGCGAACGCCATTCCAAAGCGCCATGCGGGCGCCTTATTTATGGAATGACGTTAGCCGGCGGAGCTGCCTGGTGTGCGTAAAAAAAAATGACTTACACCAGGCAGCGCCGGCGTAGGGGAAAATGGAGCTTGGGCATCAAAAAATGGGGCAAGTCAGGCTGAGGCAAAATTTTCGCCTCAACCCGATTTGCGCCATTTTTTTTTGCTCCCAACCCCCATTTAAATGACTCCTGTCTTACCAAAGACAGGAGTCATGCCCCCTTGCCCAATGGCCATGCCCAGGGGACTTCTGTCCCCTGGGCATGGTCATTGGGCATAGTGGCATGTAGGGGGGCACAAATCAGGCCCCCCTATGCCACCCAAAAAAAAAAAAAAACTTACCTGAACTTACCTTAAGTTCCCTGGGATGGGTCCCTCCATCCTTGGGCGTCCTCCTGGGGTGGGCAAGGGTGGCAAGGGGTGTCCCTGGGGGCATGGGAGGGCACCTCTGGGCTCCTTCCGAGCCCACAGGTCCCTTAACGCCTGCCCTGACCAGGCGTTAAAAAATGACGCTAAAACGGCTGGATGTCATTTTTTTGACACGCCCACTCCCGGGCGTCTTTTTTGCCCGGGAGTGTAAATATGGCGCACATGCCTCGGAGTCATTTTTTAGACGGGAACGCCTACCTTGCATATCATTTACGCAAGGTAGGTGTCCACGCTAAAAAATTACGCAAACTCCAAGATCTTTGGCGCTAGACAGGTCTAACGCCAAAGTATAAATATGGAGTTAGTTTTGCGTCGGATTTGCGTAAAAAAAAACGACGCAAATCCGGCGCAAACAGAGTATAAATATGCCCCCTTGTATCTTGCTCAAACTTCTCCCAAGGTGTTAGTGTAGCAGTCTCAGAAACTGTAGCATTGTTAGCTTCATTCTCATCCACCAAACGCATTTCCACAAATAAAGCAATAATGAATATCACACACACAACACCCAAAGCAACATCCAAATATTTACAACGCCTACTCCCCTCACTATCATCTCCCGTACTAGGCATGATCTGTAAAAGTCTGGAAAGTGAAGTGCTACAAATGTAAACGACAAACAACAGAGGATGGCCAAATACTTTTTTCTTTTCTTTTACAGCAAGGCTAAGCAGAGTCTCTCTTTACCAAGTATTTACAGCTCTCTCATTCGCTCCCAGGGTCCTTTGTCAATCCAGTTAGCAGCTTGTCACAATCAGTTTTCAAAAGTCAATTCAGGTTACTAGCGACACATCCAGTAATTTATCAGTCTCTTTTCTCATTTTTTTTTTCTCAACTTAATTCCAACTTAACACAGTCTCATTTCCTTGTGGTCAACTCTGGTACCATAGTATTGACCTGGGACTTCTCGATCAACGCAGAATGCCAAGAATTCTTGTTGCCACTCAGCTGAAGTTGCATAGGCCCTTTCGGGACCAGCGTACCTTCTCTTTGCTATTCTCTTTCTTTTCAATTTGTGGTCACCTTGCAACTCTCCCTCGCTCACGTCCTCTTTCCTTGTTGTATCTACCTCTTTTCAATTGTTTCATCAATGACCACATTTCCTTTTGTTGTTTGCGACTCTGGCCATTTATCTCCTTTCAGTGCCCCTTTATCGCTCGGCCTTTCTGGTTGCCTTTCAATGCCCTCCTCTTGTGCTATGGTGTTTTCTCTTGTGGACCTGCAAGGAGCTCAGGAGGAGTCTGGATACTCGGACCTCCTTCTGTCTCAACTCCTTCGCCTTCTGGATCTGTCAAGGGTTCGACTTCAAACCTGTATCCATCTGCTTCTGGGAGAACCTCTCTCTTGGTCGGTTCTCCTGGTGCCTCCGTTGAGATAGGCCCACTGTCACCCCTCTGGATTTTGTTTACTGTTTGAGTGACCAAGCCGTCCTCAATGGGCTCTCCTCCAGGTTCCCCTTTGATTACTCTCCAGCCCTGAGACTTCCTTTTCTGTAGCGGTTATTTTCGATAACTCAATTTCCTCATCAGTTGGACACGTCACCTTCTTTGTGTGACTTGTATGGATCGAATTTGGAATTCCCGCACACTTCACAGCAGTGGTAGTTGCTAGTATCACTTGATACGGCCCCTTCCAACGTGGCTCCAAGCACGACTTCCTCACATGTTTCTTGACAACAACCCAGTCACCAGCTTTTAGGTTGTGACCTGGATCATTTATCGGTGGCAGTGTGGCTGCTTCCACCTGGTGAGAGAAAGAGCGGACCACGTCAGCCAGACCTTTGCAGTAGTCCAACACCACATCATCTGTGATATTCACAAGAGCGTTTGCAGGTACTGCGGGCAACCGCAAAGCTGGGCCCATGAGAATTTCATGAGGAGACAGTCCTATTTTCTTGTTGGGTGTGTTTCTCATTGACATCAACACTAAGGGCAATGCATCTGGCCATTTCAAATGTGTTGCTGCACACATTTTTGCCATTCTAGACTTCAGGCTACCATTCATTTGTTCCACTAGTCCTGATGCTTCAGGGCGGAAACTGCAATGCAACTTCTGTTCAATGTTCAGTGCGGCACACAAGAGCTTAACCACCTCATTGTTGAAGTGACTTCCTCTATCTGATTCTAAAGAGATCGGAAACCCGCAACGTGGTATCAATTCCCTAAGCAACAATTTCTCTACATTGAGACTGTCATTCCTACATGTAGTGTAAGCTTCAATCCAGTGGCTAAAGATGCACACAATCACCAACACGTATCTCAGTCCTCCACACACAGGCATCTCAATAAAATCCAATTGCATCCTGCTAAATGGACCTCCAGCTCTCCCAATGTGGCTCAAATTCACCACTGTCCCTTTCCCCGCATTCATCAGCTGACAGATGATGCACCGGTGACAGATCGCTTCTGCGGCTTGTCTGAATTTTGGATTGAACCAATCGATTTTGAACAATCTGATCATGGCGTCTCTCCTAATGTGTGCTTGACCATGGTAAAACCTCGCAAACTGAGACAAAAGACTGTTTGGCAAAACCATTTTCCCCTCATCTGAAACCCACAAATCATCTGGTCTTTGTACACACTGTAATTTTAGCCAAGAGCCTTTCTCCTCCCTGCTGGCACGACCCTGTAGCAATTTTAATTCTTCCATTGTATCATTCACCCTCAATGCGTAGCCTGTGCATGTCTCATTTTCTGTTTCAGGTAACAATTCCCACCGATCCTTGAATGATATACAGTTCAATGCGCAAAACCTTGCGACTTGATCTGCATATCCATTTCCCATTGACACAAAATCTTGCGATTTAACATGAGCACTGCATTTTACCACGGCAATTTCAAGAGGTAACTGAATCGCTTGCAACAATTCCTTAATTCTTTCACCATTTTTCACTGGAGAACCAGAAGAGGCCATGAAACCCCTCTGGCACCATAGCTGGCCAAAATCATGGACAATCCCAAATCCGTATCTGCTATCGGTATAGATAGTCACTTTCAATTTGTCAGCGGCATGGCATGCCCTAGTAAGAGCAATCTATTCAGCCACTTATGCAGAGTATACTCTTTCAAGCCAAGATGCTTCTAGAATACCAGTGATTGTACATACAGCATATCCGGCTGTCAGTACTCCTACTGAGTCTCTCAAGCATGAGCCATCAACAAAGATGATGTAGTCATTTTCTTCCAATTGAGTATCCTTAATGTCAGGTCTCGGTTTGGTGCAAAGTTCAGTTACCTCAAGACAATCATGTTCTACCTCTTCAACATCATCAACATCTGTATTTTCACTGGGAAGCAAAGTTGCCGGGTTCAATACAGTACAACGTTTAAGTGACCCTTTTAGTGACCCCAATATAATAGTCTCATACTTGGTCAATCTAGCTTTTGTCATGTGCTGGGTCTTAGTTCGGGTCAATAGTATTTCAACTGAATGTGGGACCATTACTGTTAAGGGATGTCCCATCACTATGCCTTCGCACTGAGTGAGGCTTTGACCAACTGCTGCAACTGCACGCAGACAACCCAGTAAGGCTGCTGTGACCGGGTCCAAAGTAGCTGAAAAATATGCTACTGGTTGGTTTGCACCTCCATGGACCTGGGTCAGGACAGACAAAGAACAAGCATCACGTTCATGACAAAACAAGACAAAAGGCTTTGTGTAATCAGGCACACCTAAAGCTGCAGCCCTGCACATACACTCCCTCAACTCAATGAATGCCCTTATCTCTTTCTCTGACATAGTTAGGGTATCTGGGCCATCCTTAACCTCTTTAGCTGTCAGTCTCACCAAGTAATGGAGAAATTCGGGATCCACTGACGACAGTAGCCCACCATTCCCAGAAACATCCTGACATCTCTCCTGGATGTCGGGGGGTTCATCTGTAATATGACAGTCACTCTTTCCTTAGATATCTTCTTCGACCCTTTCTCAATCAAATGGCCTAGATATTTCACCTCTTTCTGACAGTACTGCAGCTTTTTTGGTTTGGGGACACCCTGTGTCCATTCTTTCCCAAGTGATTCAATAGGGCAATAGTATCGTACTTGCAATCATCTCTTGTTTTGGAGGCAATCAACAAATCGTCAATGTACTGTACTAGAGTTGATTGGAAAGGCAGTTCCAATGACTCCAAATCTTTCTTCAGAATTTGGTTGAAGATAGATGGTGACTCCGAAAACCCCTGAAGGATTCAACACCAACTGTAGACCTTGTCCAGGAATTTGAAACTGAAGAGAAATTGGCTGTCCTCATGAAGAGGCACAGAAATGAACGCTTGGGACAAGTCAACGACTCAGAACCATTCTGCGTAGCATGGAACTTGAAACATGATCACAGCTGGATTAGGCACTATTGGGCAACACTTCACCACTATGTCATTGATCTTTCTTAAGTCTTGAACAATTCGGACTTTCCCCCAGGGCTTTCTGAGGCCCATTACAGGTGAGTTACATGGGCTGCTCATTACTTCTTTCAAGACCCCCTGTTTCACGAAGTCTGCAATTATCTGCGTCACCTGTATAAGGACATCCTGTGCCATGTGGTACTGCGGTACCTGGGGAAACACAGCATTTGGATTCACATCAACTTTGACTGGTTCTACTCCTTTTAGCAATCCTACTTCCTTTCCTGTCAAGTCCCACACCTTCTCAGTGACTGTCCCCTGCAGGTCTGCAGGCAAATCAGTCATTGTGAACATCGGGAAGAAGCTTATCAAGGGGTACTCTTCATCTGTAGTCTCTGTTTCTGTGTCTGAAATCTGACCATCATATCCCTCGTCATCACTGTTTGTCTGCATTCCGATTCCCTCATTCGAACAGGTGATAGAACACTTCGTCTTACACAGTAAGTCTCTTCCCAGTAGGGACACAGGACTTGAATCACAGACTACAAACCTGTGCAAACCCTGAAAGGTACCAATTTCGACTCGAACCGGATCTGTGATCATGTTGGTCAGAAGCTGGTTTTCCACTCCCACTACCTTTATTGTGTGTCCTGAAAGGGGCAACTTCGGAACCTCTGCACTCCTGACTGTAGAGCGTGTAGCTTCTGTGTCAACCAAAAATGAGACCTTGTGACCCATCACCTTCCCTTGCACATAGGGTCCCCTCTGATCTACTTCTAGGGACGCTGCAAGCCTGCACTCCTCGCTATCTGAACTGTCATCCGACCATTCATTGTTTATTCCATTCTCACCACGCAATGGGAACTGTTGTACTGTGTTATTTTGACCCATTCCTTGACTTGTGACCTGTTGAGGAAGCATCATCTGTTGCTGTCCCATTGGCGCTAGGGGCAACTGAATTTGCTGTCTAGGTACCACTGGAATCTGCGGTTGCATCTGCTGCATCTGCACTGGTTGCATACGTGGAATCTGCACTTGTTACATGGGTTGGAGACCCTGCATCTGAACCATGTTATTCTGAAAATTTGGATTAGGCCCCTTAATTCTTGGTCTTTTAACATTTTGGAATGCACTGACATCATTGCTTTGTTGAACCGCACCTTCCTGCATCATCATCGGGCACTCCCGCTTCCAATGTCCCACGCCCCTGCACGCATGGCATGGTAACACCTTCTTCATCCGTTGCACGTCATTTTGTACCACAACGGTATTCAAATCTGGACCACGGTTTACAAATCCTTCTCGACCTCTGCCTCTCGTTTGCGTCTGAAACATTCTGTTTCATTGTGGCTGTTGTACCATCTGTGGTACTCCGTTTCCCTGCATCCCTGCATCCCTGCATCCCTGCTTGCACTGCCTTAATTTGCATCACCATCACTTTCTCCTTCAGCTTTCTCTGCTTCAGTTCAATCTCGTCACTACAGTATTTTGCATACTGTAACACCTCATCAATCGGCTTCGCTTGCCAGGAAATTAAATGATTCTTAATCATCTGGCTAATTTCTGGTCTCAGCCCTTCAACGAACCTGAACACAAGGTGATTCATGTCTTTCGGCTCTATGACTCCTGTGCCACTGTAATGCTTGAATGCTTTCAACAACCTCTCATAGTAAGCATGTATTGATTCTTTGCCTTCTTGTGCCGTTCGATCAATCTTTTGCCAATCAATATTCTGCGGCGACACTTTCTGCTTCAAAAACTCAATTACCTTATAGTAATACTTCATTACCTCCGGAGAGGGTGCTCCGCTAGCCCTATCCCTTGCCTGTTCTGCAGTCAGCCAGTCAACACTTCTCTTGCACTCGAGCCACAAATCGGCAGGAACTATAATCTCAAACAATGCATTCAAGTCTTCCCAAAGACACTTTGCAAGCTTCACAAATCTGTCTGTCTGCTGGTACCACTCTATCGGCTTCTCCCTTAGCCTGGGGAAATCATTGGTGAATGACAAAATGTCACCTCTGGACCACGGTACATGGACAAGAACCCCTCCAGCTGTTTCTCTCATGGGTAGCATCTTTATGGTACCAGTATCTGGCACTGGTTTTGCCTGCTGCTGCTCTAAGCAGTCACTTTTCCTTTTATCCTTCTTCTTTGCCCATCTGCCTTCCCACTTCTCTAAGGCTCCCCAAACCTGCGCGCTCTGCAAAGTTTTTTTAAGGTGTGCTTTCATCCCAGTAGACCTCATGTGATCAAAATCTTTGGGTTTGAAGTCCAATCTGTAACTCCTCTTTAGATGTTTAGTATTGCCTAAGTCTATGCCATATTTGTCTGCTAGATTTGCCAACCTTTGGTGCACCTTGCTTACTTCTTTGGTTATTTATGGACACAGATACCTCAATTCTGCTTCAGTGTATGACTCTAGCCTATTCACTCCCATATTCCCTTCAACTAATTCAGCTGCTTCCACGCCCAACCTCACAAAATTCAGGTGTTCCTCTCTCTCCGACCGCTATGCTGTCGCAGGGGTAGTCTGCAGTGAACTCAGCTTGTCTAACCATTCATTCAATTGTTACGCAGTCAAACCTTGCAACGAGATATTTCCAGCCTGCATCATTGGTGGTTGCGACATGTTCGTACTGGGTAACTGAGGGGTTAGTAGTCCCAACCCAGCCTGTCTCATTGTCTCTAGAGGAACCCCAATCGGACTGAAATCCAACAAGGACCTAGATCTCTCGGCTATCTGTTCTCCCGGTGTCATCCCTTGGGAACTTCCTGCAAACCCTCCTCTTAGCACCTCTTCAGTCATTACCCCTTGGTCACATACACTAGGCTTTGCCTGTGCATACCAAAGGGACGGGTGGACCAACTGTAATTGGCAAAGATATAGCAGCTGGCGTCTGCCTGTCTCCCAGACCCTGGGGAGCATTAATTCCCGTAGGTTGATTCATTACAGGTGCTGGGACTGACTGCAGTCCTGTGACCGAAGCGTGATTCAGAACCATATTAGAAACATATTAATGCATTTTCTATGCAGCTTCATTACCTTATTTTGCAAGCAGTTCGTGTAAAATTTTTATTATAAAAGACACACTCCAACACAGCCACCATCCATCATTCAGAGCACATTCCATACCCTCATTTTTGCGTAATCCTCTTTCCAGATGGGAACAACCATATACAAAACAGTCTTCTTCCTATTCCAGTAGAAGCAGTCCAGCCCAAACTAGTAGGTCACATCCTCTTCACGACGCAGGAACACAAACAACCCCAGAAAGGTTTAAGTCTTTTTGGGTCCTACGAGTGAGGATCAACGTGGTTGCTATGGCATAGCAAGCATAGGGCACACATCTGGGTACACCATCAGCCCTTACGCGGTCAGATTAAAACAAAATGTGATGGAAATGCTTTCAAAATTCTCAGCCACGAGCAGTAGTATGGACCACTTTCCAGCCCAACATTTTATTCCCCATTGTTCCACATAAATGACGAATAACCGCATGCAGATCAGTCTTAATTCTGCTTGAATAGGAGCAATCAAGCTCAAACTGCCAGGCCACATCACATCTCTTCTGAACAGGAACCCAAGCAACTGTAGACCGGTTCACGCTTGATAGGGCTCATCAGTGAGGTGCAGTTTGGATCCTGTGGCCCAGGGGCCCACAGCCCAGGCATGCCGAGTATGACTGGGCTGTTACCATTGAATCAAAATCAAGGCGTATTTGCATATTGTTGTTTCCTGCCTGGAAAGGCATTGTAGGAAAAACAATGGACTGGGATGTGACCCAGAGGGAAAAAAACGTTAATTCAAGCATCAACATCATTAGTTTTTTCTCGATGCTGGCATAATAACTGCTTACAGAGGCAATATGGTAGTGCAATGATTGTGATTATTGTAATGCCAGAGCAAGTACTAACGATGTTCAGTTTTGTCTACTGTTGATTATTTCTTTTATTGTTCACGCATAAAGCACAGGCTACTAAATGTAATGCCGAGTGATTGATGCAGCGAATATCTGTAGAGAAGATTTGATGATCACGTCCCATGCAACACTAGTGTGGAACATTGACAAAAAAACATAACGTCACATCCCCAGAGACATATACACATCGAAGTGACAACAGCAAAAGGCTCGAAACATTCGAACCTGTATCAGATCGCAGCAGTAATTGATAGGACGGCATTTGTGCTACTAGAATGTGTGTAATAAGACATATCTCCTGTTTTTATGGACTGATTAGGGTTGTCTGTAAGGCACAGCACATGACCTGCAATCCTAGCTGGGCACTTATCACTGACAGCGATTCTCACTAACGAAATAACAATCAACTATGTTACACAACAATACTCCCACTACTAATTATTAAGACTGTAAAAACACACAAAAGGAGGTTCGATTCCTTTACAGATTTTAGGGCCCAGATTGAAAACAAGTGGTGCTTCATGTCATGAAGCGCCACTTGTGTTGCGGCCCATTGTGCCCCCCTAACGCCATTATGTGTGCGCTGTATTTAACATACGGCGCACCATGGCACAGGTTAGGGACAATAGCATCATAATTTTTGATGCTACTGTTGTACTTTGCAGGATTGGCGGCAAAACTTTTGGTGCTAATCCTGCATAGTACTTAGGGGCCCATTAAAAATAACAGTGTGCCTCCTTTTAATGCCTGCTCTGTGCAGGCATTAAGAACACCACTAAAAATGGCGCAGTGGAATCTCATAGATTTCACTGTGCCATTTTTGTGGGGCCCCAAATAGGGGAATACCCTCCTTGCATACATTATGCCTAGTGCTGGCATACTGTGACATGAGGGTTTACAAAGTTGCGCAATGCTTGCATTGTACCACTTAATAAATATGATGCGCTGTTTTTGCCACACTATCGCCACAGTAGAGTAAAATAAATGACAGTAATATGGCTATAGTTGGCACTAGGCCTTTCTTAAATTTGGGCATAGGTTCCAGCACGATGCAAGAAGGTGAACTTGGGAAGCAGTACTTTAAGACATGATTTGCGAAATTATTTTAGACTGATTTGTTTCAAATAAAGTGGTAGAGGTGTAGCTGAAATGTTAACTTTGGTAGTAATGAATGGTTATGTATTTTTCACTGGAACTTTATTGGAATAGGTTATGCTTGGCTTGCAATGTACCTACATTAGTTGTAGTCTGTAGAGAAACTACACAATACAATAACACCAAAGTAACTCAACCCAACAAAAACAACAACACAACAAACATATAAAAGTACACACAAAAATAGAAACAGAACAAAACATAAGACCAAAATAACACAACTGCAGCAGTATAGCTCTATAACAACACAACACATTGAAGTAATGAAAACACACATCAGCACAACACAACAAAATGCAACACAACTGCAACACAGAAATAACAGAGCATAACTACAACACAAAACACAACATAACCTAACATGGTAAGACAGCACAAAGACACAACACAGCAATCCAGTAACATGAGACAACAAAATATAAACACACAAAGACACAACAGAACACATCAGAACAACATAACACCCACAACAAACACATAGCACAGCACAATAGTAACGAAATCAACATATTACAATACAATAGTGGCACAAAAGCAGTACTATAAAGCATAACATGCAGCGTCACCCAGTGCAAGATAAAAAACAACACAATTTCAAAACAATAATGCATCACAATATCAATACAAGACAGCAGAAAGTAACAAAATAAATCCAAACATCAGTACAGTACTAACAATACAACACAGCACAAAAATCAAAACACACACAAAAACAGAAAAGTCTGCCACAACTACACAATACAGAACACAATAGAGTTATTTCCTTATTTCTTTTAATTTAGGAAGTTTGAATGGCGCTAGCAGACACTGATGGTGGCCAGGGAGCGCTATTATCAGATTACTTCAAGATAGAGGACCAAAGGAAAGAGTGTCAGTGGTAAGGGCAGCAATATACTAAGTGATCAGAGGTGGAAGGTGTAAAAGTCTAAAAATGGGTCAGAGTAAGAGATGGAAAGTGTCACAGTCTTAAATTGAGTCAGAATATGGTACTTGGATCACTTAGTATTGATAGAGTGTTTAGGTTGTTCTCTTTAATTTTTAATTCGGTCATCCGATGGACCTATTTAGTCAACTCCAAAGATGAAGGGAGTTAGCATCAATCAAAATAATTTTCAATTAACAGTGTAACACATTTGGCTACACAATGAGGACCAAGAATCAGGAATAAAGTTAAGGAATTTTATTTAGAGTTAACGGTCAGGTAAATGTAAATCAGCCTCAAAACCATGTGGTAAAGATACAATATCACAACAGGATAACCAAATCTCCTGAAGACGTTTAGGCACACCAGCATAAGGCACACAAGAAGTTCAGTTACAGCAACACAGAGAATTAACAATACGATTTGATGTTCAAAGGGCAATATTTAATTCTCTCTTCTAAACATGAACAATATCTAAGGTCATCTAGCTTAAGGCCTAAATTAATCTAAGTTTCTTAGTCTAAGGAAAAATCTCAAAAGCCAGGGAAATGTTGAAAAAGGAGAACAATCTATATGCGCTAGCATTTTAAAAGTTTGATTAAGAGTCTTCTTAGAGTCAGAATATTAAGTGTTATCCATACCACACTTAGGAAAAAGGGGCAGAATGAGTGGTGAAAATAGATATTTGCACCTCTCAAAGTCCAAAGGTGACATGTCTAACAACTTATGTGAGCGCTAAATAATATCACATAAATCTTTCTAACCAACACCCCTTGTTCAATCCATCAGGGACTCCATTGCCTTCTTCCATCCTCACGTTGTAAGCTGCAATATCTAAAGTTTCTCCCAGAGCAGTCCTGAGAATGATGTTGTCTTTAGACACCTGCAACACTACTGAACAGGGACTGTCAGCTCACACTCAGTTTTTCCTTGTTCTTTCATCAAGATTTTTTCTCAAGCTCTCTATGGCTAAGACAGTGTCCATCTATTCCCAAGCTAACATTTCATGTGAACATTTCTGCAAAGAAAAAAACCATGCAAACAGAAATGAAAAACAGCATTTTATGTCAACAGAAAACCAGGCTTAATTATGTCAAGTTAAAATGTATAATGCAATAGAACACATTTAAAATGTGTGTCAACTGTGCATATATAACTTCAAATAAATTAAAATGTCAGTATATTATTTCAAATCACAATGATATTACAAATGAGATAAAAGAAAGGCAACTTTTGAATACATGTGTAAATGCAACTGAGACCTACACTTTACTGCAAAATAAAAACATTTGTGCAAGTTTACATGAATTCTTCTCACTTCTGATGTTAATACATTTCAATAATATAAGGATGGTTTCTACATCAATTCAAATGACTGTGCTTCATTTAATAAGATTAAGGCACAAAGAGTATATGATTCACTAGTTCTATAGGGAATGCACACCAATATTTCATTCTAGTGCAACACCTTACATTAAAACATTAGATAACAATGAGTAAATAGTGCTAAATGCACATACAAATTGCATATTTATGATGTGTAGGGGTGGAGTTACATTTACACTTCTCCAGTCCCTCCTCTGGTGATGAATGAAGCCATCACAACAATATTTATCTCTTTTCAGATAGACCAGTCATAACCCTATAGGTGTAGTAAAACATTATCATGGATGCCTCAAGATGCTTGATGTCGTCATAGTATCTGCACTGTCTGTCTTCTAATTTCATATCTTCTCTTTTCCTCTTTACCCCCTTCCTCATCCGTGCATGTTTCTTTCCCTTATAAACTCCAAACAAAATGTATCCACAAAGGGCAATTATCAATATAGGTCTCAAGATGCTTGCAACAATTCCATTCTCCAAGTTTCCAAACCATCTGAAAACAGCAAATTCATTCCCTATTGCTTCCCATGCAGCTGTTGCTTCCAATCCTTTCACATCTTTCTTCAAATCAGTAATGTTCTTAATGTATTTCTTCAAAACCTTACTGTTATGAGTGATGTAAGTACAGCACTGTTGACCTTTTACCATCCAAAAGACTCCTTATTTTTCAAGAAGAATGTCTAACGCAAGTCTGTTATGCAAAACCATAGATCTAATTGCCAGTATCTCAGTATCTATAACTAGAAATGCTCCAGCTGTATTGGCGGACAGCTTATCACCTGCTGTGGACAACTTTCTAATCTTGTGAGGATTCAGTATAACTCCTATGGATGGAATAATTCCACCAAATATGTCTCCAACAATTTCACTAGCTCTGCTTTTCAATCTGGAATATTGTCTCACTGCGGGAACATCAACATGTCTCACATGGTAGATTTTCAGAAAAACTACTCCCTTAAAACATGTTCCATACTATCTCCAAGGTAACCTTCAATATGCAAACACATACAAACAAACATAGTAAACTCAAGGATTAACGAGAGCCTCACCATCTAAATATAGGGGGTCATTCTGACCTCGGCGGTAAAAGGCGCTTACCGCCGGTCAGAAGGCCGCCATAACACCGCCGCGGTAAAACGCCACAGTCATTCTGACCCGCAACTGGCAAACCGCCAAAAACCCGACATCCACAAAAGTCCGCCACACCAACGGCCAGCGAAAAACTGGCGATGACCAAAGCTCCACCGTCACGCCAACAGAAATACACCCATGCCATTCCGACCCACGAATCCACGCGGTGGTCTTTCAACCGCGGTATTCCATTGGCGATACACACCGCCACGGTCAAAATACACACACCTTTACAAAACACAACCACATTGGACAATTCAAAATACACACACCTGAGACACATACACACAACACTCCCACACACCCAATACAATATAAAACACACACCCACATCACCCACAAACCCCTACGACCAAAAAATCCGACAGAAGGCCAGAGAGAGACAGCACAGAATAGAGAACACCATCACACAGAGGCACACTACAACATCACCCACACAATATCCACGCACAAAACACCACACACCACCACACTCACCACACTCATCAACACATACACCACCCCACACCTCATCCACACCACCCCATGGCACCCCAAAGACACCCCAGGTTTTCAGACGCTGAACTCAGGGTCATGGTGGAGAAAATAGTTCGGGTAGAGCCCCAGCTCTTCGGGACACAGGTGCAGCACACCAGCATTGCCAGGAAGATGGAGCTATGGCAAAGAATAGTGGACAGGGTCAATGCTGTGGGACAGCATCCACGAAATAGGGATGACATCAGGAAGCGGTGGAACGACCTACGGGGGAAGGTGCGTTCATGGTATCAAGGCACAACATCGCGGTGCAGAAGACTGGCGGCGGACCCCCACCTACTCCCCCAGAATTTACAGCATGGGAGGAGCAAGTCTTGAACATCCTGCATCCTGAGGGCCTCGCAGGAGTAGCTGGAGGAATGGACTCTGGTAAGTCTCATCTTCACTACTTCATCCCCCCACCCCACCTGCATGCCAAATCATACCGCCACCCTCACCCCCACCCCCATCACACCTACTCCTTGCAAATGGCTCACCATCACAACCCACACATCCCAACACCTAGCCCTGCATGCGTCCACAAAGCATGGACACCCATCACCTAAGCATGCCCACTGCACATACCCATCTCCCCCACAAGCCACCGTCACAACAGCCCCCACAAGGGAATGCCAGCACTGGGGTACACGGGCACCCACCCATTGCATGATATGGCACACACAGAAGCAATAACCATGCTCTTATACCTCTGCAGGACCCGAACGCCACCACACCGCCCAGGAGGGTCCAGAAATGTCCATCCCACCCCCAGAAGAGGCCCCAGTGATGACAGCAGCTCTGTCTCCCTGGACCCAGGTGACCAGCCCGGCCCATCGGGGACCTCGGGACAGTCGGTTCCCCTCACACAGCCACAGGCCACAGCAGACCTAACCCCCTCTGGGAACACCAGCACAGCTCCCACCCAGCGGGCCCATGCTTCTGTCTCCAGGACACGTCAATCAGCGGTGTGTCCACCACTACAGGGCACCCAGGTTAACCCACCACCCCAACAACAACAGGGACCTGGGGGCAGTGGTAGTGGGCACACGGTCCAGGGGACGGAGGCACAGGAACACAGGGGAACTGGGAGGGCTGCTGTGCGACAGGGGGGGGACAGGCCTAGGGAACCCACTCTCCACAAGGCCCTCTCCTCCATCATGGGAGCATACCACCACTCCCAGGAGACGATGGCTACGGTACTGGCCAGGTTCCAGCAGATCAAGGTACTGCAGGAGGAACAGTTCATGGGGTTCAGTGAAGAACTCCGAAGCATTAGTTCCGCAATAGGGACCATCGTCGTGGCTCTCAACCAGATTGTCACCACATTGCGGGACCATGTGGCACCACAAAGGGCCCCTGTCACTAGCATGGACCAAGAACAGGCTACCACCTCTGCCGGCGCTAGTGGACAGGAGGCCCCGACACAACAACAGGCCACCAGAACCCACCCCCTGCAGAAGGAGAACCACCCCGCAAGCGGACCCTGAGATCTAGGAAGAAGACAGAGTAGGATGCCAAGACCCCGCCAGCAAAGGATACCCCCTGATGTCATCCCACTGTCCCACATTGTCACCCTGTCCAACCTTAAACTGCCCCTGCTCCATCCTTCCACAGGCATATGGACAATGCACCTGTGAGACTGAAAATCTGGACTCTGCCATGGACATTCCTCCACCATCACCCATCACCGATTTTCAACCATGTCCCTAAATTGAGCACTTTAATAAAATCACTTATTGCACAAAAATAATCTGGAGTCTGCCTGTATTTTGAACAAATGTATTAGACATAACTGTGCCAAAATGTCCAGTTACATTGTGATGACAACATACCACTGTCACACAGCTGTAGTCCATGAGGAAACAAAGCCGAGGTCACGCAGTGGGGCCCACATCTCTGAAATTGGAAGGGAAAGTCACAACTCAGTTAGTAGAGAGGC
This sequence comes from Pleurodeles waltl, assembly GCF_031143425.1. Lineage (NCBI taxonomy): Eukaryota > Metazoa > Chordata > Amphibia > Caudata > Salamandridae > Pleurodeles > Pleurodeles waltl. The sequence goes on along the minus strand of NC_090449.1, from coordinate 475,614,150 downwards.
AGGAGACTGTAAGTAAATGTAAAATGCCGGTGTTGATTCTTACCTGTGTGTTATTGAAAATACTGTATCACTGTGTCCCTGTTGTCTGTGTCGTCCTCGTCATCTTCCTCCTCTTCACTCTCCACAGGCTCCACAGCTGCCACAACACCACCATCTGGACCATCCTCCTGCAGGAAAGGCACCTGGCGTCGCAAAGTCAGGTTTTGAAGCATACAGCAGGCCACGATGATCTGGCACACCTTCTTTGGTGAGTACATTAGGGACCCACCTGTCATATGCAGGCACCTAAACCTGGCCTTCAGGAGGCCGAAGGTCCGCTCGATCACCCTCCTAGTATGCCCATGGGCCTCATTGTAGCGTTCCTCTGCCCTGGTCCTGGGATTCCTCACTGGGGTCAGTAGCCATGACAGGTTGGGGTAACCAGAGTCACCAATTAGCCACACACGGTGTCTCTGTAGTTGTTCCATCACATAAGGGATGCTGCTATTTCGCATGATGTACGCGTCATGCACTGACCCAGGGAACTTGGCATTTACATGGGAGATGTACTGGTCAGCCAAACAGACCACCTGGACATTCATCGAATGATAACTTTTTCTGTTCCTGTACACCTGTTCACTTTCTCTGGGGGTTACCAAAGCCACATGGGTCCCATCAATGGCACCAATGATGTTGGGAATATGTCCAAGGGCATAGAAATCACCCTTCACTGTAGCCAAATCGCCCACCTCAGGGAAAACAATGTAGCTCCGCATGTATTTCATCAGGGCAGACAACACTCTGGACAACACCTTTGAAAACATAGGCTGAGACATCCCTGATGACATGGCCACTGTTGATTGAAATGACCCACTTGCCACAAAATGGAGTACTGACAGAACCTGCACTAGAGGGGGAATCCCTGTGGGTTGGCGGATGGGTGACATCAGGGCTGGCTCCAGCTGGGCACACAGTTCCTGTATAGTGGCTCGGTCAAGCCTGTATGTCAATATGACATGTCTTTCTTCCATTGTCGACAGGTCCACCAGCGGTCTGTACACGGGAACATTCCTCCATCTCCTCGCAAGTCCCAGCGGACGGTGCCTAGGAAGGACAACAGCGAGCACAGAGTCAATCAACCCACAGGTACGTTCCCACAGCTTGCACAGTACACGATTCTCTATGCATTGCATGGCTTGTATGAGTGGCGATGCAAGGCCTAGGCATGTGTGACGCAGTAGAATTTAAGCCATGTGGGCCCTTGAAATGGCGGCTGCCTGACCTGTGAAGTGCGACAATGGGATGTGAGGTCAATTCGCTGGCGTGGCACACCGTGGCGGTAGGCGGTCGAAGACCGCGGTGCAAAGCCGCATTCGTTAACATTGAACCCTATGGGTTTCAGGAGCCAATGGCGATGTGCGCCGGCGGTCACGGTACGCACCGCCGTGGTACGCACCGCCGCGGGCGTGACCACCATTTTCTATCAGCTTAATCGCTCGAGACCTGATCATCCACAGGAGAGGACCTATACTGCAAGTGCTGCTGTGACCTCGGTCTGGAAGAGACAATGGCTGCTGCGACTGGGGAAAGGGCCCCTGCCTTCACTTCTGAAGAATTGGAGAAACTCGTGGATGGGGTCCTCCCCAGTATGCGCTACTCTACGGTCCTCCAGACCAACAGGTAAGTACACTGGGACCATGCTTTATGGCCAATGCCTGGGTTGAGTGGGGTGAATGAACGATGGTGGGGAGGGGAGCGATTGAGGCATGCATCAAACGACAGATGAGAGCATGTGCCACATGGCAAGGGTGGGGTTGGGGGGCCACTCACATCGAGCATGCAGAAGGTGATGATATTTTAATTTCTCCCCCTGTACATGTCACATAGGTCATCGCCCATCAGAAAATCGACATTTGGCGTGCCATCGCCAAGGACGTCCGGACCCTGGGGGTCCACAACAGACGGGGCACCCACTGCCGCAAGAGGTGGGAGGACATCCGCCACGGGAGCAGGAAGACCGTGGAGGCTCTGCTGGGGATGGCCTCCCAACATAGGAGGGGTGCCACTCGTCAATTGACCCCCCTGATGTCTCGGATCCTGGCGGTGGCCTACCCAGATTTGGATGGGCGCGTGAGGACATCACAGCAGACACAAGGGGGTGAGTACCAGCACATTCTGCTATCTTAGCGTGCAGTGAAGGTGTCTGGGTGGGGGAGGAGGGCTGTGGGTATCCCTAGGCCAGGGCGATTTCTGTAGGCTAGGCCCCTCCGTAAGGCAAGGCCCTGTGCCCCCGCCTCCCACCTCTGTAGGGTGCCAAGTACAGCTATCCATGGCCCTGTGTCACCTATGTGTGCAGTTGTTGTCCATAGGCTTGTAGGCCAAGTCCCAATGATTGAGTAGTGTACCCCAAGTGCGCGGCGTAGTGCAGGGGGCTTCTGTGTCTGTCCTCTCCGCCAACTATGTTGACAATGCATGCACTCAACATGTCTTTATTCCCCCCCCCTTTTTTGCTGCTCTCCCTGTTCATGTGTGCATTAGCATCATCAGGCGGAGGAGAAGTGGCATCGGAGCACGAGGGAGATGCATCTCACATGGCTCTGGAGGGCCATGCAACCGACTCGGAGTTCACCAGTGAGACGGAGGGCGAGGGGAGCTCCACAACGGGGACACGTGGAGACATCAGCGACACAGACACGTCCTCGGAAGGGAGCTCCCTTGTGGTGGCGGCAACATCCGTGCCCACCGCAACAACAGGTACAGCCGCCACCCAGCGCACCAGCTCCGCCCTCCAAGCAGCCCCTCAGCGTTCGCCCCGTGCCCGCTCGCACACGAAGGCGGGCATCTCCTTCGCCCCAGGCACCTCAGGCCCTGCCCCAGTTACCCCTGCTGCCCTCAGTGAGGAGGTCATTGACCTCCTCAGGACGCTCATTGTTGGGCAGTCTACCCTTTTGAATGCCATCCAGGGGGTAGAAAGAGAGGTGCACCGGAGCAATGCATACCTGGAGGGCATTCATTCGGGTCAGGCTGCCCATCAGCGATCGTTCAACGCTCTGGCCTCAGCACTGATGGCAGCCATTGTCCCTGTCTCCTGCCTCCCGCCTCCAACTTCCTCCACCCAGTCCCACTCCCCTGTTCCTCTGCCTATCCCAGACACACCTACAGACCAGCCTGCACACACCTCAACAGCCAAGGGCAGCTCATCCAGCACCTCACATCACACAAGCATTCACACAAGCAACAGCCACATGCAGACATACCAACAGCCACTGCCTCCTCTGTGTCCCCCTCCTCCTCGTCTCCCTCCTCCCTCCCTGTGAGGTCTCCACTCACACTTGCATGCACAACATCATCAGCCGCTACGTCCATCACCAGCACACCCACCAGAACACTCCGCACACGTGCAGTCACCACCCCCACTGCCATTTACACGTCCCCTGTGTCCTCTCCCAGTGTGTCTGTCACCCCCTCTTCCAAACCACACAAACGCAGGCAGCCACCCACCCAACAGCCATCCACCTCACAACAGCCTCCGTCACAAGCACCTGCACCCAAAGACAGCACATTTGACTTTCCTACAACCACATCCTCTTCCGCCACTCCCATACCCACTGCACCTACCCTTCCCACTGCTCCTAAAAAGTTTTTCCTGTCCAAAATTAACCTCTTTCCATCACCTGACCCACCCCCTCCATCTCGTAAGAGTCCAATCAGAACCTCAGCCACCACAACCCCTGGACCTACAAGGACCATAGTACAAGGATATTGGAGTCCACCACCTTCAAGGGCAGCTACATCGGCCAGCAGTAAAGGGACAGCCAGCCCACCCCCTGGGAAAGAAACCAAGAAAGGCAAGGCCCGGCGCGAGAGGCCAGAGACGGCAGCCTCCAAAGGCACTACCCTGGCACCGTCAGGAAGTGGGGTGTCACCTGGCACATCTACAAAGGGAGGCAAGGGCCACAGAGAATCACGGAAGGATGGCAAGGGCAGCACGGCCGACAAGTCCGCCAGCAGGCGAGCTACCCAGGAGGGACCCACCATCCCCATTCCGGGTGTGAAGGAGGACACCCACGGGCCCGGGACTCCAGCACAGGAGGGCCCCACAAGCGAGAAGTCGGATGGCGAGTGAACTCCATATATTGGCTGGATATGGTGCCCTGGAGACATATGTCAAGAACTGCTGAACAGGGCCCTTCAAGACAAGCACCGCTGAACAGGGCCCTTCAAGACAAGCACCGCTGAACAGGGCCCTTCAAGACAAGCACCGCTCCGCTGGGCCCTTCATCTCAAACACCGCTCCGCTGGGCACCGCTGTCTCAAGCACCACTCCGCTGGGCCCTTCATCTCAAGCACCGCTCCGCTGGGCCCTTCATCTCAAGCACCGCTCCGCTGGGCACTGCCGTCTCTGCACCTATTCGCTGGGCCCTTCATCTCAAGCACCGCTCCGCTGGGCCCTTCATCTCTGCACCGCTCCGCTGGGCCCTTCATCTCAAGCACCGGTCCGCTGGGCACCGCCGTCTCTGCACCGCTTCGCTGGGCCCTTCATCTCAAGCACCGCTCCGCTGGGCCCTTCATCTCTTCACCGCTCCGCTGGGCCCTTCATCTCAAGCACCGCTCCGCTGGGCACCGCCGTCTCTGCACCGCTTCGCTGGGCCCTTCATCTCAAGCACCGCTCCGCTGGGCCCTTCATCTCTGCACCGCTCCGCTGGGCACCGCCGTCTCTGCACCGCTTCGCTGGGCACCGCCGTCTCTGCACTGCTTCGCTGGGCCCTTCATCTCAAGCACCGCTCCGCTGGGCACCGCCGTCTCTGCACCGCTTCACTGGGCCCTTCATCTCAAGCACCGCTCCGCTGAGCCCTTCATCTCTGCACCGCTCCGCTGGGCCCTTCATCTCTGCACCGCTTCACTGGGCCCTTTATCTCAAGCACCGCTCCGCTGGGCCCCTCATCTCTGCACCGCTCCGCTGGGCACCGCCGTCTCTGCACCGCTCCGCTGGGCCCTTCATCTCAAGCACCGCTCCGCTGGGCCCTTCATCTCAAGCACCGCTCCGCTGGGCCCTTCATCTCAAGCACCGTTACGCTGGGCCCTTCATCTCTGCACCGCTCCGCTGGGCCCTTAATCTCAAGCACCGCTCCGCTGGGCACCGCCGTCTCTGCACCGCTTCGCTGGGCCCTTCATCTCAAGCACCACTGCTCTGGGCCCTTCATCTCAAGCACCGCTCCGCTGGGCACCGCCGGGCACCGCCGTCTCAAGCACCGCTCCGCTGGGCCCTTCATCTCAAGCACCGCTGGCCCATTGGCAGAAGGGGCAGGCCCGGATCTGTGTCGGGCAGGGCTGCACGATGCACTCTGGGCACCATGCCTCCTCCAGTACCAGTGGAGTCTGTAATCCACTTGAGAGACTGTGGCTTTGCACTCCCCAGGATGGTACAGTGGGCAACCCACCCACTGTAGAGACTTGTGAGACCGTGGCTTTGCACTTCCCAGGATTGCACAGTGGGCAAGCCACCCACTGTAGAGACTTGAGAGACTGTGGCTTTGCACTCCCCAGGATGGCACAGTGGGCAAGCCACCCACTGTAGAGACTTGAGAGACTGTGGCTTTGCACTCCCCAGGATGGTACAGTGGGCAACCCACCCACTGTAGAGAATTGAGAGACTGTGGCTTTGCACTCCCCAGGATTGCACAGTGGGCAAGCCACCCACTGTAGAGACTTGTGAGACCGTGGCTTTGCACTTCCCAGGATTGCACAGTGGGCAAGCCACCCACTGTAGAGACTTGAGAGACCGTGGCTTTGCACTCCCCAGGATGGCACAGTGGGCAACCCACCCACTGTAGAGACTTGAGAGACCGTGGCTTTGCACTCCCCAGGATGGTACAGTGGGCAACCCACCCACTGTAGAGACTTGAGAGACTGTGGCTTTGCACTCCCCAGGATTGCACAGTGGGCAACCCACCCACTGTAGAGACTTGTGAGACTGTGGCTTTGCACTCCCCAGGATGGCACAGTGGGCAAGCCACCCACTGTAGAGACTTGAGAGACTGTGGCTTTGCAGTCCCCAGGATGGCACAGTGGGCAAGCCACCCACGGTAGAGACTTGAGAGACTGTGGCATTGCACTCCCCAGGATGGTACAGTGGGCAACCCACCCACTGTCGAGACTTGAGAGACTGTGGCTTTGCACTCCCCAGGATTGCACAGTGGGCAACCCACCCACTGTAGAGACTTGAGAGACTGTGGCTTTGCACTCCCCAGGATGGCACAGTGGGCAACCCACCCACTGTAGAGACTTGAGAGACTGTGGCTTTGCACTCCCCAGGATGGGACAGTGGCCATGGAGGCCCCTCGTGGATCTGGCGTCGTGGACTCATGTGGCTGAGGTGCCTCCCCTTCCCTTCCCCCTGAGGTGCCTGTAGTTTTTCTATCTGATGCCCCTGCAGTGTTCTCTCCAATGGATTCGGGTCTCCTGTGTGGGCTTTGCCCATGTGTTGAGGCCCATTGGCCCACGTACAATGACTGAAACCCAATTTGGACAGGACAATTTACATATGTGTATATAGTTATAGATGTTGGAAATAATTTTTTACTTAGCCTTACAATATATTTAAATTTCATGATCATTTTATTTTGTCTTGGCATTCTTCCGGGGGGTTTGGGGGGCATCACTCTGAGTTGTTGCTCTGCATTGATGTGTAGGTAGTTGTGGGTGAGGGTGTGTGTGTCGGGTATGTGTGTGCCCGTAATCTTTTCTCCTCCCCCCTCCCCTGTGTTGTAGGTGCAGTACTTACCGTTGTCTTCTGCGCCGGCGTTCGTGCTCCTGGTAGAGGAGCAGGTAGACAATAGCTGGTAGGATGTGTAGTTCTGGTTCCATGCTGTCCAGATTCCTCGTGGAGTGTGTAGAGGTGAGCGTTTTCCCGTTTGTAGTCTGTTTCTGCCGTGTTTTTATCGGTGGGGCTCCCGCCCCGGAAAAGGTGGCGGATTGGTGAGTTGTGATAGGGTGGGCGGTACATTGTCTCCCGCCTGTCTGTTGGCGGTGACCGCCACGCTGGCGGTCGGAGTGTTAAAGTGGCGGTCTGTGTTGGCGGTTTCCGCCAGGGTCAGAATTCAATTTTTTTGACCGCCTGCCTGTTGGCGGGTTGGCCGCCGCTTTAACACCGACCGCCACGGTTGGAATGACCCCCATAATCTCCAATTCCCTCTCATCTCAAAAGGGTGGTCACATTCATTATTACCTACACACAGTGCTTAATTTGTAAATAAAAAGGTGCCAGTGCTCAAAGCCCTCCCCTTAAACACGCGGCTGCTGCACTTAAATGTCCGAACACGGAATACTGAGGCAGAGTAATCCTGAAGCCATCTCGGGCCTCTTCAAGCCATATAAAGCCATTCCCTGCCCCTTCAGCTCACTCTTGCAGCTTTCTACTTTCTCCTTTTGTGACGCTTTTTCGTTTTTCCCTTCAACGGTCTTTCCCACATGTGTCTTTTGCTCGCAGCAAATGCTTGAAGCCGAAGAATAAGCGCCGGCCCAGAAAAATAGGTGCCGGTGCTCAGCACCGGAAACGACAAGCACAAATTAAGCACTGCCTACACCATTTGTGTCTAATCTGGATTTTCTAGTGAAGATGCACAAATTACCATGATCCTGCCAATCTACTGCTAAAGCCGCTACGTCTCCTGCTACCTTAGGTTTAAGCTCCTCTTTAGCCCAAATTGGCACACTTGTGTGATTTGCAGCTCTTGCCATTATATTTCTTCTCCCGTCTTCTACTGGATCTATAAATGTCTTCTCTACATCTGACAATATACAGCTCAAGTTGTGTCTATGTGTATAAGCTGTGTCTAATTTAATAATAGGTTTAAAGAAATGTCCCACTATTTGTAGTGTTTTTAGTATCAGGTTGTCCATTTAAATTTTTCAACAACTGAATTTCTGAGAAAACTAAACTGAGTCATAGATTGAAAAGTAATATTGTAAAAGTCCTCGTCCATAGAATAGGCTCAGTTACAGACTACACTAGACACCAAAGGTCAGAGAAATATGGTGATATGTTATACCCTCTGCAGTAGATGTAGGCAATTGCATACATACATAGCAGTCCCTAGCATCCATAATGTCAACAAATTCATAAAACAATTTGGAATATACATTCAATGAATAATCTCCTCTAGATTATCCACATGTAAGTCTTTCTCATCAAATAAAGGCAAGCTATCATCAGTAGGAAGTGGTGATTTGGGGCACTAGAAGAGCCTCTACACTAGACAGTGTAGATGAGCTCAATCCTACAAGCATAGCAATTAATACTAAAAGTGTTACAACTATTAATCCTGCAAGTATGTATTTATGTCTACGATTTTTGTTATCAGGTTCCATGATTTCTCTTAGTTCAGACCATTTTGAAAAATACAGAAACAGCAAACACCTTCTTCGCTGATTTTCACTTGTGCAGTGGTAGCAAAACTATGTCCATGCAATGAAAGTCACTTTTTATTTGCAAAGTCTTTGTGAATCTTCCTTAACTCTACTCAGTGTTCTTCTAAATGACAACCCTATGGTGAATCTGCAGACTGGGATCTTGCTACTCTTCTTTATTCCCTACAAAGTCTATTTAACCATCTCTAATAAATGCACAGTTCAAATTCACTAAAAATCACATCTAGGATAAAATGTCTCAGTCTGTTTAGTGGCAATTTAATTCCAAAGCTCAGTTTATCCACAATGTTCAGTTCAAGGATGTTCTATTGAATTCACATGTTCCATATTCTCGCTCTCATTCATTGGTAGCAAAATATGTCAATTCAGGTGTGGAGTACTTTCGACAGGGTACTCTTGCTCTGTTTGATCTCCACACTACTGGCCGTTCGTCATCACTTCCACATAAGCCAGATTCATCAGTTTCTTCTGGGATAGTGTGTGGAACTCGTACTTCAGGCTAGTTCTATCCTCTTTTTGGCTGCTGGTCTCCAGGCACAATTCACTTTACTGCAGCACTAGGCCCTTCGCCAAGATCTGAGTTTGATGCAGTCAACACTTCTGGATGAGACCCTATAGTTCCAACATCAAGTGTTGACTCACTCAGACCCCCCTGAGGCTGAACATGTGCTGTCCCAGGTTCTTGCTGTTCTCCAACAGCTTGGCTAACCTCTTCTATGACAGAAGGCCAGAGGTACCATGTTAGACCTGACAGCCTTAGGGTGGTCATCCCCCAACTTTTTGTCTGCCTCCCTCCACTTTTCTGACACTGTTTATGCTGGTTTTAGGACTCTGTGCCCTTTACCACTGCTACCCAGTGCTAAAGTGCATATGCTCTCTCCCTTAAAACATGGTAACATAAGTTCATACCCAGTTGGCATATTTGATCTAGTTGTATGTTCCCAGTAAAGCGTACTACCTGTGCCCAGGGCCTTTAGATTGAATGCTACTAGTGGGCCTGCAGCACCAGTTGTGCCACCCACATAAGTAGCCCCTTAACCAGGTCTCAGGCCTGCCATTGCAAGTTTCACTGCCACTTCGACTTGGCATTTAAAATAACTTGCCAAGCCTTAAACTCCACTTTTTCTACATGTAAGTCACCACTAGATTAGGCCATAGGCAACCCATAGGGCAGGGTGCTGTGTAGGTAAAAGGCAGGACATATACCTGTGTGTTTTATGTGTTCTGGCAGTGGAAAACTCTTAAATTCGTTTTCCACTGCTGTGAGGCCTGCTCCTTTCATAGGCTAACATGAGGGCTACCCTCATATACTGTTTGAGTGGCTGGGCTGGGCTGGTTGACAGCTCCTCTTGTGCATTTCACCCAGACAACCACAAACACAGGATACTCAGTCACACCTGCACTCATCTGTATACTGAACAGGTCTTCCTGGGCTGGAAGGGTGGAGGGGCCTGACACTTACATTTCAAAGGCTAGTGGCCTGCCCTCACACAAGGGACTGCCAAACCCCCTACTGGGACCATAGCATACAGACCTGTACTGAAAGGAGATCTTGTGCACTTCAAGGCACTTTTGGGTATATAAACAGGGTCCCTCACTCCACCAACTCAGACAATTCCTGGGACAGACACTCTGAACTAGATCCTGCAACTTGCCAAGAGGAGCTGCCTGGCTGCCCAAAGGACTCACCTGGAATGCTTTGCTGTGAAGGACTGCTGCCTTGCTGTTGTCCTGCTGCCTTGCTGGCCTCTGGCGCTGCTGACAAGTGCTCTCCAAAGGCTCGGATTGAGCTTCCCTCCTGTTCCTGAAGTCTCAGGGCAAAAATACTTCTTATCTTCAAGGAAACTCCTTGTGCAGCAAAAATGGACGCACAGCCTGCCGGAATCGATGCACAGCCTGCCCAAACAGTGAAAGAATCACTGCATCGCCAAACCAGAACGACTCAGCCCGGCTGCCCATGTGGAGATCGACACAGCACCTGCATTGCGACCGGAAATTCGACTCACAGCCTTACTGGATCGACGCATCGCCGAGCCAGATCAATGCAGCCTGGCTTCCTGAATGAGGAATCGACACAGGGCCTGCCGTGCAACAGAAAGTCTGATGCATCACCACACCAGATCGACACAGTACCTGTGACTTCGTCCTGCGTCCCTAGGATTTCCACATATCTTCCCTGGGTGTCAAAAGACCCCCGCATCGTAATGAGGATCCAAGTCTGCATGCCGGAAATCGACGCGAAGCACCTGCAATGTAGGAAGAATCAACGAGTCGTCTGTGCGCGTCAGGAAATCCGATGCATACCTTCCTTTTTCCACGCATCTCTTCCTCTGCGGTCTTCGTGCGTGTAATTTTGACGCATATCAGGTACTTTGTGCACACAAGAGACATTTGTTGATTCTTAAAGACTTAAGACTCTTTTTATCATTGCAAAAGTGTTATTTCAACTTGTGCTTATCAAATTTTGTTCTTTTTTTAACCTTAATTTACTCAGATAAATATCTTATGTTTTTCTAAACCTCTGTGGTGTATTTTTGTGGTGTTTGTGCTGTGTTATTGCTTGATTTATTGCACAAATACTTTACACATTGCCTTCTAAGTTAAGCCTGACTGCTACCAGAGGGTATGCACAGGATAATTTGGAGTGTGGGTAACTAACCACCCTGACTAGGATTGTGGTCCCTACTTGTACAAGAGTCTATACCTCTGCCAACTAGAGACCCCATTTCTAACATACCATATTCGTAAGGTGTGCGGCCCTAAGTCACCAATGGTGTTAGCCTCTCAAGCCTGACTCATTCAGCAAGTCGGAGGAAAGGAAAAAGTGGGTTTACCCGCACCACCTCCTTTGCTGTGCCTTGTCCATAATCATTGGACTACACGTACTTGTTGCCCACCTTGTCAAGATGCAACCAAAGTTGCACAACACAAAAGGCTAACATATTGAGAGAGTTAAAAACAGTTCCCACTTCTTAACCAAATTCTCTGAAGTGTTAGTACATTCCAGGTTAACAATACTTTTCGCTGAGTTAATCCACTCCATAAGGGGAGAAGGGGAATTTGATAGCCATTTAATACATATCCCACTACGTGCAATTAGCATCAAGTTAAAGATTAAGTGCGACAGAGCCTTCTCCGCATCTCCTCCCAACACCTCCCATTCTTGAATAGCAAATATAACCAGGCCAGGCTTACCTTAACTTATTTTCGCATTATTGCAGTTAACACCTTACCCAAAACTTGCCAGAAGTGCTGGATGACTGGACACTGCCAAAATAGATGAAAATCATCAGCATTTTCCAAGCCACATTTCGGGCAGCATCTCGGTCTCTCTCCTTTCAGCTTTGCCAGCTTTCTTGGTGAACAAAGCACCCTGTACAAGGTAAGCAGACAGTTTCTCCTTTGAGGTGGCTTAACAGCGGGCCAAAGCATAGACATTGATACTTGCCAGAGGTGTGAGGTGTTGGATAAAGGCAGGTCCACATTCCAAGCTTCCTCCGGCAGTGTTAGGTAAGTGTTCTCTGCCTGTACTAAAGCCCAGTAGCCTTTGGAAACTTCCTTCTCTAGTGGTTGGGTATCTTGTAACTCCTCCTCCAAATCCAATTTGATGACCACCTTAGGTTCCCCGAAGCCAGCTCCCTATTTGTAAATACTTAAACCTGGATAGGCTATTGTTTGTAAGGCTAGCTAGAGCTCCCATAGGATCAAACTACCCTCCACTATCAGCTGTCCCCATTTTAGTATTCCTGCCTTCAACAGCAAAGTGACCAAAGCATCCTGGAAACACTGGGTCCTTCTTGTAGAGTTCCATATTGGGGCCATAGTACTATAATACAGGATTCTGAGCATTTTTCTGACTTTAAACTGTATGTAGGACTCTAAGTCTGACTTTTCTAAATTACTTTGGATGGCAGAATTTGTTGAAAAGGTGTTTTCCTTCTTCTCGAACATCTTTGGTCATAACGTAATACTGTAGAGACACCTGTGAGTACTCCTTGGAGAGTAAGACCCTAACATGTTTCAGTTGGAAAGCCCAACAATAAAGTTGGAAGTCTGGGAAGGCTATGCCTCAGTCAATATTCTTTTTGTGTAATTTTTTCCAGGCTATTCTCTCACTTCTGTTAGCACATATAAAACATAGCAGCATCCCCTGTAATTTCTGAAACTATTCTGCCTTAAAATACAAAGGGAGAGCGTTAAAGATGAAGGTGAAATTTGTTCTTTCTAAGATGGAAAGAAGCAGGTGGGCCCAAGCCTGAAAGCGTTTAATGGATTCTAACATAAATCTTCTAAAATGTACATGTTCCATACTTCCCAGATCATTCACCACTTTCACTCCTACGTGTTGAATTCCCTCCTTTTCCCAAAGGTTGTCAGTAGGCCCATTCCAGATCACCAGCTCCATTTTGTCTTTGTTAACTAAATAACCTGAAACCTTTCCATAATCCTTTATAATGTTCAGGATTACCGGGTTTGCACTTAGAAAATCTTGTGTATACACCATTAAATCATCAACATAAAGAGCTACTTTTTTGGCCTTTGCAGAGTAAATAGTCATTATAGTCAGGAGGGTGTTAGTGTCTGTTGCAAGGTCTATTGCTGCCACCCGGTCATGTGTCAAGTCATAGAGTTGTCTATTGTGCATGAAACTCTTTTGGTTCTCGTGAACTAAGCATCAGTTTATTTAACCTTTTAGCAAAACTTTGGGTAAAGGTCTTATGGTCACCGTTAAGCAAAGATATAGGTCTGTAACATTTGTATCTTTTTGGGTCTTTGTTCAATGTTAAAATTATGGTGATAGCTTCATTCCACAAATCTGGAGTGGGATGGCCATCTACATACAAAGCATTCATAATTTTTAACCCATTAATGATCTTAGTTACTTCCTCCTTTAACAATGTGTTTATTAAGCTAAAGCTGCTTATCATTCTCTAATATGATTAGAGGGTCCTCCTTTAGCCAATTGTCTATTTGGGCTTCTGTAGTGGTGGCATCCTCAGTATATAAACGTTTTTTAAAAATGTACAAAAGCCTTTTCAATATCGGAGTCTTCAGTGTAGCGTTTATTAGTCTCTCTAAGCACTATTTCCTTGATCGTGTTCCTGATTTTCTCAGACCTAGCCTTCCAAGCCAGTAACTTCCCACATTTCTCTCCATACTCATAATGTGCAAACAAGCTGGCGTTCCCACATTTTCCTTACAATTCGTTCCAAAATGTCTGATATTGATCTTTTGGCTTCTTTTATCTGCTTATGTAATACTGACTCCTTTGCAGAGTTATTATCATTGTTTAGTGCCACCCGGACAATCATCAATTTTTGCCTCCAGCTTCTTCACCCTTCTACTGTTTTTATTCCTTCTGTGTACAGTGTAACAGGTGAATTCCCCCTGTATGAAGGCTTTATATGTGTTACATATGATGTTAATAAGCGCTTAGTCCTTATTAAGTCCCAAAAATTCTACAGTATCTCTTTCCAGTTGGCTGACCACCTCTCGCTCTCCTAGTATTGTCCTTTCAAGCGTCCATCTAACTGGAGCAGGGGGCTTAGTGAGACAGATTTCTAATGGTACAGTGGAATGGTCTGATAGATGTACAGGTAGGTGTACTAATCCTAAAATCTTATTATACAGCCTAACGTCAGAAAGAAATCTATCCTGGATGCATGTCCATATTTCTTATTGTGGTAGGTATTCACTTTATCCTACCTGCTCGCCTTTCCCAAGACTCTATTAAACTTAAGTTCTTCATTATTTGATTAATACATTCTCTCTTAGGAGAGTTCACCGTCGGTCTGATGGAGGATTTATCCAACACTGGATTAAATAGTACATTAAAATCACCTCCAATTATTATGTAGTGACTGTTTCCAGCCACATGGTTATACATTTCCCTGAGTGGACCTGGGTCATCTATACTGGGGCCATAGTAAGTTACCAAGGCATACTTGGCATCAAATATTCTAATAGTGGCAATTAACCATCTTCCTCGGGGGTCAGCAATGAGGCTCTCTATCTGACTTTGGGCAAAACCTTTTAATATAATGGCCACTCCCTTTCACATTACAATTTTGATCTGTACAGGCAAACTGATTAATCCATCTTCCCCTTTTAGCACTTTCTCCATTGCGCCTGTCTCAGATGTGTCTTCTGTAGCAGTATGATGTAATTATCAGAAGGTTTCTTGATTTCTAAGATCTTCCTCCTCCTCCTGGCTACTCTAAGAACGTTTATATTTCTTGTCAGGATTTTTAGGCTATGTGTTTTATTTCACTCTTCAAATATGTTCCTAGTACTTTTACTGGCAATCTCGTGGTTTTGTCATAGATGAGGACTAATATTATTATTTTTTCTACCCATTCTCCCCACAGAGTGCTTAACAATATTATACAATGTGGTGGAACCCCCCACCTTACCCTCCCTTCAAGATGTACCCTTTAAGCTCCCACCTCTCGCACTATGTCTTCTGTTCCATTCTTATCTGCTTTATCAAGTTCTCTACCTCTGGGTGTTCCTTTAAATTGTGCATTTTATTATTCCACATTACCCTCAAGGTTGCTGGGAATTTCAATTGGGAAGTGGCTCCTAATTATTTTAATTCCTGGATATATTTTACCAGCTCCGATTGACGAGTTTAGTCACCAGAGAAATGTCAGATCTGATACGGAAGGACCATTCTCCTTTTTTAAAGTACTTTACTTTTAGGCACTCTGAGAGAATCTGTTCTTTTATCAAATATGAGCTAAAGTTGATCAGGATTTTCCTAGAAGGGTCCTGGTCAGTCGTGGTTGCCACTGAATGGGAGTGGCAGGGATGGGATAAAAAAACAACAAAAAACAAACAAACATTTACATTGTCAATCAGGAGACGGGTTAATCTCCCCCATTCTCATCGGGAAGCACAGAGGTTCCCAGACTCCCCTCAGCCAATCACAAAGCTGCTATCACCAGCATTACAGCAGCATCATGATTGGTATGAGCAGCCTGCTTCGGTGCTCACAGAGAGAGTGAAGGCCTGTGCACTTTCTCCTCTCAGCTGTGCAACACAGTCGGAAGGAGAAATGCAATGTGTACATGTGTTTTTGGCCAGCCCGTTATTATCATTTTATTTTTCTTTCTACTGCAAGTAGCAAGGCGAAGCTCCTCCGCCTTAGCGGACCCACCGTTGGTCCCGGTATCTCCCCATTCAGGGGATACATTCCTTAATTAAGTTCATAACAAACTCTTTTATATTACTGTCTTCAGCTCCCTCTGGAATATTGGGGAGCCATACTTTGTTCCTGCTGGAGTTATTTTCCAAAGATTCAAGTTTGTCTCAAATTTCTCTTTCTCCCAACTTTCTCTATTTCCTTGCGGTTATGTTCAACTTCTACACGCAATTATCATAAGGGCGCTTCCATGACCAACAGTCTCTCCACAAGGTCTGTGATTTTAAAATCCAAGCTGTCACAGGCCCCAGATATCTTGGCTTGGTTACTCTCAGATGTCGCAAATTTTGTTTTCATCTGCTCCATCAAAATTATAAGTAAAGATTCTTCTCCCTCTCGCTGTGATCTATCTTGGCTCCCTCCCTTATTTCCTGCGTTTTCTTCTTGAGACAGTACTAATGGTGACCCCATATTAACTTCCGAGGGAACCTGAGGTGACGCCTGAGGGGGTTTATGGAATGGCCTATGTTGTTGAGACCTGAGTCCTTTATCAAGCATCGAAACTTTGAAGTGCCCAATACCATGTTGCCTGGGTCCATGGAGTTAGCCTCCTCCATTTTGCTTAAAATGAGGTTCTATTGGTTCTGTTGGACAGATTGAACCTTGAAAAAAGATCTGAGCGAGGGCGTAATTCTCACTTTGCTCCTGTAGGTAGTACAAGTTCCCCAGTAGTTCTGGAGTTTCTTTGATTAAGTGACGCAAAAATCCCACTCAGTTGTGAAATCCTGAACTCCCTTCCCTTGCCTGGAGATGACTCCAAGTCTACCTGGTAAACTGCTGCTTTTCTTCCCCCAGGAGAATGTTTAGATTTAACTTGAACGATTACTGTGACTGTATAAAGCTGGCACGCAGAGTCCAATCGGGCTGTCCTTTTGAAAGAGGACTTAGTCGTGTTGACAGTCAGCTTTGAGGCTCCCTGGCTTTTATTCTTAGCCCCAAGTCCTGAAGCACTTCATGTGGGGTTCATATGTGCTATTTCATTGGTGTCCTGAGGCAAAGAGAGAGTCAGAGCAGATATGGCTGCCAAGGCTATGAGGACGACAAGGTAATGCAGGAGACGACTTGTGCTGCTGCCTACAGAGCCCAGGAAGCCAATCCTGACCCGACTGCAGGGATCCTAGCGAAGCTGCTTGGCTGCCCTACACCACGGGGCTGGAATTGGAGCCCCTAGCTGTTTTGATGGAAGAGGTAATCCAAAACTCTGTCATCCATTTAGGCCGTACATGCTGTTTCGAGAGACATGGAGATTTGTCATAAATACCCAAGATGAGTGTTTGCCGTGATGCCACATTCGCTCTATTTGTGCCAGGAGAGGTGAAGAGCTTGCGAAAGGCTCTCTAGCTAACCTCTTCCTTTGTCTCACAGTACCCACCGGCACTTCAGGGGAGGTGCTATTACATCATCAAGGGGTCAATGAACTATGCAGGTATGTGCTGCATACACCCAGTTGGGGAGACCTCCACCCTTCAGTGATGTTGTAGTGACTAAGATAACCTGATACAGCCCTTTCAACCAAGGCTCCAAACATGATTTGCAGAAATATTTCTTCACCATAACCTAGTCGTCGGAACTGAGATCATGGCACCGCTCCTGTTGAGGTGCAGCTGTAGCCTCTCTAGCCTGATGAGATACAGAATGCACTGCTTCAGCCACTCCTTTGCAGTAATCAAGAACCATGTCATCTGTAATGTTCACAAGCACATTTGCAGAACATTTGGCAACCTCATGGTTTTGCCAATGATGATTTCATGAGGAGACAATCCTGTTGTCCTACCAGGAGTACAGCAAAGACTCATCAACACAAGGGGCATTGCAACAGGCTATTTCATAAAAGTGGTTGTGCCCACTTTAGCCAGTCTGGATTTCAGTGTCTCACTGACTTGTTCCATAAGACCTGAAGCCTCAAGTCGATAATTGCAATGTTGCCTCTTCTCCACTTGCAATGCTGCACACAAAAGTCTCAGGACCTCATTGTTAAAGTGGGTCCCTTGGTCTGACTCCAGAGAAGTCGGGAACCCAAATCTGGGAATAGGTTTTCTTAACAACAGCTTTGCTACTGTGAGACTATCATTTCTTCTGGTCGGGTAGGCTTCAACCCAACAAGAGAAGATGCATACAATCACTAGGACATAACACAGCCCATTGCACACAGGCATTTTGATTAAGTCAACCTGTATTCTGTTGAAGGGGCCACTTGGTCTCCCTATGTGACTGCGGTTATTTACCTACATTCATCTGCTGACATTTAACACACCTGTGACACAAAGCTTCTGTCATTAATCTGAACCTAGGATTAAACCATGTCTGCTGAAACAGTTGCACCATAGCATCCCTTCCTAAATGAGTTGGTCGATGATAATGTCTTGCCATTGGAGGTAACAAACTATCTGGCAACACAGGTCTTCCATCCACTGAAACCCAAAAATCATCCCCATCTCTTTTGACGCAACCAGATCTAACTCAACTTTGCTGTTCTGCTTCTGGTACTTCTTCCTGCAATCTCTTAACTTCCTCCCAGGTATCTGCTGTCGTCAACAAAAGGTTGTGATTGGTCCCATCTGTTCCTTCATTGTGATATTCACCATTAAAAGTACAAGCATTTAAGGCACAGTATTTCGTAATGTCATCAGCATACCGGTTTCCCACTATTACATATTCATCTCCCGTGTGGTGTGCAGAGCACTTGAAAACCACAATCTGAGCAGGTAGTTGTAATGCCTTTTACTGGCTATGCACACACGCCCCATTCTATATGGGGGATCCTGAAGAGGTCATAAAACCTCGCCATGACCATAACTGTCCAAATTCATAGACGCAACCAAAGCCATACTGACTATCAGTGAAAATGGTCACTTTCGGTCGGTCTGAAACTCAGCATGTTCTAGTAAGAGCGACCAATTCAGCCACTTGTGCAGAAAACACTACTTGAAGTCAAGCGGCTTAGACCACACCTGAGACAGTACAAACTGTGTAGCAGCTCTCAGGCTTCTTTCATGGTCTCATTTACAGAAACCATTAACAAACATCACATAATCTGATTCTGGTAGTGGCACATCTTGGATGTCAGGTCCTGGATTGGTGCACAGTTCCGTAACATTCAGACAGTCATGCTCAACTTTATCATTATCATTCACAGGAACAGGTACTAAATTTGCAGGATTCAACATTGTACATCTTTTAAGAGTAACATTGTATGCAGCAAGTATAATCTGCTCATACTGCGTGCAGCCACTATTTGTGAGATTTTGAGTCTTGGTGTGGGTAACAAATACCTTCACAGAGTGGGGGACAAGAACATTCAAAGGATGACCCAAAACAATACTTTTTCACTGTTCGATGCTGACACCTATTGCGGCACCGGCTTTAAGACAGCTGGGCAATGCTGCAGCTACTGGGTCAAGTGTAGCTGAAGAATAGGCAATGGGACTGCAAGCATTCATGCGCACCTGAGCTGGCACTGAGAGAGTGCATCCCTCCCTCTCACTGCAAAACAAAGTAAAACATTTGTTGTAATCAGGCATTCCCACAGCAGGGGAAACAACAGAGACCATATCTCAGCTCTGAGAAGGCACTCATGCAAGTGACATCCCAAGGTACTGGATATGACATATCCTTGTGTGTCAGTCTCTCTAAAGGCTTGGCCACTATGGAAAATTTGGGAATCCACTACCAATAGTAGCCTACAATTACCAAGAGCATCCTGACTTCTTTCTGAGTTATTGGCTGATTCAGCTGCAGAATCGCAGAGATTCTTTCTTGTGACACCTTCCTTGTTCTTTTCTCAATGTGATGTCAAAGATACAGAACTTCTCTCTTACAGTACTGTAATTTGGTCTGGGATATTTTATGTCCATTCTCACCTAAGTGGTGAGTATTTGACGCCACCTGCAGGTCATCAATATATTGAACCAAGACTGAATCAAAGGGTAATTCCAAGGACTCCAGATTCTGGTTGAAGATGGAGGGACTCTCGGCATACCCTTGTGGAACTTGGCAACCATGCCAAAACGCGACTGCCGAACTGAAATACGACAAGAAACTGGCTATCCTCATACAACGATATAGAAAAGAAGGCTTGGCACAGATCAGTCACAGTGAACCACTCCGACTGACAAGGAATCCGAAATAAAATCACAGCTAAAATCGGTACCACGGGACAACAAGGAACTACAATTGCATCAATCTTTCTCAAATCCTGCACAATGCAGTACTTGCCTTTGGGTTTCTGCAAGCCCATAATTGGTGAATTACATGGACTCCCTGTAATCTCTTTTAAAATACCATGTAAAATCATGGATTCAGTGTTAGGACTAATCCCAGCAAGGATTTCAGGTGTCATAATATATTTTGGGATCCTTGAATATTCTGCATTAGGTTTCACTGTTATGCAGATAGGCTCAACATCCTTGATTAGACCTATATCTTTTCCTGAAAAGTCCCAGACTTCAGGTAATATTATGTCTCTCAGGTCTTGGGGCTAATCATCGCTTGTCAACATGGGTAGCAGTCTGATATATGCATTCTCATGTACACATTTGAAGGAAACGTCCTCATCATGAATCTGAAATTCACTACCTTTTGGGGTACAATAAATGGAACAGTTAGGTTTATACAAACGGTCACATCCAAGCAGACTCACAGGACTCAAATCACACACCACAAATCAGTGATTCTCTTCAAAGGACCCTTTTTTAACAGGTACAGCTTCCCTAACAGGACTAGTCAATTGTTTATTAGCAACTCCTACACCTTTTTTTTTCTCCCGGGAGGGGTAGGTTGGGAACCTCTGCTGTTCTCACAGTAGAGCAGCTAGCACCAGTGTCAATCAAGAATGATAAGGGGTGACCATTTACTTCACCATCCATGAATGAACCACTCTGGTGTACCTCTAAGGATGCGCCAAGTAGGCATTCCTCCTCCCTTCTCAGGTATCATCATTTTGACAGGTCTGCATTATAATTCTTGTATGCTTATATCATAGGGTATTATTGAGAAGTACCCTGATTTACAAAAGGGTTATTATTTACATTGTGGACCTGATTTAGGTTAGGTCTGGGAGAATTTGCATTCTCTTGTGGCATTGGGGCTTGTGGAACCTGCATTCCCTGCACTTGGGGAACATTCAAATTTTGCATTCTCTTATTCTGTACATGCTGTGTCTTAACTGGATTATTACCCTCAATCAATCATGGATTTTTAGAGTGCACTGCTCACCCATTAGGGTCTCAAGGCCCTGGGGGGGGGGGGAAAGGTACTGGTCGAAAAGCCAAGTCTTGAGGCGTTTCCTGAATAATAGAAGGTCTTGGGTCAGGCGGAGGTGGAGAGGTAGGGAGTTCCAGGTCCTGGCGGCTAGGTGAGAGAAGGATCTTCCTCTGGCGGTGGTGCGACGGATTCTGGGGATGTAGGCGAGGGCGAGGTTGGCGGAGCGAAGGTTGCAGGTGGGGGTGTGAAAGGTGAGTCTGTCGTTGAGGTAGGCGGGACCTGTGTTGTGGAGGGCTTTGTGCACGTGGATGAGGATTTTGAAGGTGATCATCTTTGATACTGGTAGCCAGTGTAGGTCTCTGAGGTGGGGTGAGATATGGTTGCAGCGTGGGACATCTAGAATGAGGCGGGCAGACGCGTTCTGGATTCTTTGCAGCTTTGTTTGGAGTTTGTTTGTTATTCCTGCATATAGGGGGGTTTCCGTAGTCCAATCGGCTACTGAACAAGGCGTGGGTGACGGTTTTCCAGGTTTTGACGGGAATCCACTTGAAGATTTTGCAGAGCAAGCGGAGGGTGTTGTAGCAGGAAGAGGAGATGGCATTGACCTGCTGAGTGTGGAATCCAAGATGAAGCCCAGGTTGCGTGCGTTGGTGGTGGGTGAGGGTGCGGATCCTAGGGAGGTGGGCCACCAGGAGTCGTTTCAAGCTGAGGGGTTGGTGCCAAAGATGAGTATTTCTGTCTTGTCTGTGTTTAACTTGAGGTGGCTTGATTCCATCCAGCTGGCGATGGCGTGGAGTCTGTTGTGGAGGTTGTCCTTTGCAGTAGTAGGGTCTTTAGTGAGGGAGATGATGAGCTGAGTGTCGTCTACGTAGGAGACTATGTTGATGTGGTATGTTCGTGCGATGTTGGCGAGGGGGGCCATGTAAACGTTGAAGAGTGTGGGGCTGAGCGAAGATCCTTGGGGACGCCACACGTGATTCCGGAGGCTTCTGACAGGAAGGGCAGGAGGCGACCTCTCTGGGTTCTGTCCGTGAGAAATGACGACATCCAGTCCAGTGCTGTGGTTTTTGGGGAATCCGGATTGGGAGGTGTTGAGTGCCTTGCTGTCTTCCAGGAACCAGGATAGTTGATTGTTCACAATTTTTTTCGATGACTTTGGCTGAGAAGGGGAGAAGGGAGATCGGTTGGTAGTTCTTGGGGTCGTCAGGGTCTGCCTTTGGTTTCTTTAGCAGGGCGTTGATTTCTGCGTGCTTCCATCTCTCAGCGAAGGTGGCTGACTTGAAGGAGCTGTTGATGGTGTTGCAGAGATGGGGAGCGATGATGGTGTTAGCTTTGTTGAAGATACTGTGTGGCAGGGGATCGATGGGGATCCGGAGTGGATGGAGGCCATGGCGCTGGCGGTGTCTTCTGTGTTGACAGGGGTCCAGGTGTGCAGGTGTCGAGGATGTGGGTGTTGCTTGGAGCATTGGGTTCGTAGGTGTTTGTAGCTAGCTGGTGGGTTGGGGGATGAAGCTGTGGTGGATTTCTTCTATCTTTCGATGGAAGTGGGTTGCGAGTGAGTTGCAGAGCTCCTGTGATGGCGGGGGTTCGTTGGAGCAGGCCCTGGGTGTGGAGAACTCTTTGATGATGCCGAAGAGCTCTTTGCTGTGGTGAGCGTTGGTGTCAATGTGTTTTTTGAAGTGGGTCCTTTTGGTGGTGCGGATCAGTTTTTGATGTTTGCGTAGGGCATCCTTGAAGGCGATGTGATTGGAGTTGGTAGGGACACAGTGCCAGGTCTTTTCCATTCAGCGCCATAGCCGTTTGGATTCCTGTAGATCTGGGGTGAACCAGCTGGCCTTGATTCTGTGGGGGTATTTGGGTGTTTTTTGAGCGGTGCGAGGGTGTTGGCGCAGTCTTCTATCCAGTGATGCAGGTTGGTGGAGGCTGTGTTGGGGTCTGGGGTCCTGGGGGGGGGGCCCGTGCGAGGGTGGAGATCAGATGAACCGTTGATATTTTGCTCCAGTTGCGTCGGGGAGGTTGTGTGCGGTGGTGGTGAGTGACTGGTTTCTGGTAGGAGAAATGGATGCATCAGTGGTCTGTCCAGCAGAGTTTGGTGGTGTGGCTGAAGGAGACGTGGTTGCTGGCTGAGAAGATGGGATCAAGTGTGTGGCCTGTGGAGTGGGTCGGTGAAGTGACAAGTTGCTTGAGGCCGAGGTTGGCGAGGTTGTCGATTAGGTTGGTGGTGTTGGTATCGTTGTTATTCTCCAGGTGGAAGTTCAGGTCGCCGAGGAGGATGTAGTCCGTTGAGGCGAGGGCTTGGGAGC
This sequence comes from Pleurodeles waltl, assembly GCF_031143425.1. Taxonomy (NCBI): domain Eukaryota; kingdom Metazoa; phylum Chordata; class Amphibia; order Caudata; family Salamandridae; genus Pleurodeles; species Pleurodeles waltl. The sequence goes on along the minus strand of NC_090449.1, from coordinate 475,591,032 downwards.
TGATGGTGTCTGCGATGTCGTCGCAGAACTGTGGTCTAGGGCCAGGGGGTCTGTAGACCAGTGTTCCTCTGAGTGTGTAGACCCTTGGTCTATACAAATCCACCATTCTGAACCTAATTCTCATTTGCCATGTTAATAGGATTGAAACAACAATCCTGTTTCAAATGCTCCATCCTGCCGCAAACATGGCAAGGATTAATTTTCTTCAAAGTAGCCACATCAAAATTCCTGTACTCGGATCAATTGGGACACCACAACCTCTACTCTGTTGTTGAAATCCAGTACCACCATGCATCATTGGAACTCCCTGTTGATACATTCCCTGAATAAGGCCTACATTCCCTACAAACTTTTGATTCTGACCCCATTCTGTAGCCTTCATTTGTGCCATTATCTGTTTTTCTTTCAATTTCTATTGCATCATCTACAATTCATCACTGCAATATTTCATTAATATACTTCATCAATTGACTTACTCTGATTTAAGTGCTAATCTTAGGTTTCAATCCATGCACAAATTTGAACACAACATATCCCATATCTTTGGTCTCAATTGACTCTGTTCCACCATACTGTTTAAATGCCTGCAACAGTCTCTCATAACAGGAGAGTATTGACTCTTTGGACTCGGGTTGTTCTGTCGATTTTGACCTAATTCAGGTCTTTGATTTGAAAAATGTAATCAACTGATGATACTTGCTCATCACCACTGGAGTGATACCCTTCGTCACTAGACCAAACCACAGCTACTTTGCATCAACCCATAAATCACTTGGAATGACAATCTTAAACAAGGTATTTAAATCTATCCACTGGGCTTTTGATATCTTCACAAACTTGTCAAACTGTCTGTAGCTTTCCACTGTTTTTTTTTTAGTTTTAGAAAATCATTCGGGAATGACACAAAACTACTCCAGGGCAAATGGACACAGTCTCCGCCAGGAACGTCCCTCATTGGGAGCATTTGTGTATCCTCTTCTGCTCCAACTGGTGGCAATTGATATCTTACCTTCTTTGGTTCCTTCTTTACCAATCTACCTTACCATCTATCCAACTCACGCCATTTTCAAATGTAACCAATTAATTCCCTAATCTCGAATTTCATTCCTGACAGTCTCATGTTAGAGAGGTCACGATTATTGAAGCTTACGAGATAACGTTTCCTTAAAGCTTGGATTTATTCAATCCTGCAAATTGAGTGATATCTTTACATTTGAACAAGAGTTCATGTTCTTGGTAAGTATCTAATTGAGACATGGCAAGGATTCTAACTATCATCTCATTTAATTCTAATTTTAATCTAGCCAGATTTAATGTCTTTTCTCTTTCTGGAGGTTGAATCATTTTTCCGCTAGTATCTGAATCTACACCTTCATTTGGACTATGTATATATTTGAGCCAGTCAGATAATTCCTGGGCACTAAAACCTTGTTGCTCTACTGGAGTATTAATTATTATCTCTCTTCATGTTCTAGGTTTGCTGCAATTGGCATTTGAAGATGCATTTATTTTAGGCAAGAAAAGGGTGGTGATCTTTGAGGAAACCTTTCATTCAGGGAAAATCCCTTCTGAAAGTTGGACCTGCGCTTACACCAAATGGAGCATTTCCTTGTGTCAGGACTCAAGGGATTCATTTCATTGTCAAGCCCATAGGAATATTACCAGAGGTAACTATTTCAGTAGGAACAGCTAATGTATGTGTAGTACTTCCTGCTACTCCAGAATTATACAAAGGAACTACATGACCTATTGTGACAGGAAATGTCAATGCACCTAGGGTATTTGAGACGGATACATTTTGAGGGACCGTCTTTCCAGAGCCTTCCCCCCATCGAATTCGAGCTCAATTCTACTGGTGCAGTAGGCACATCAGACTTTCCATTGATGTTTGCATTACTCACATCCCTCATTTGGGGTACATTATAGGGGGTGGACGATTTAACAATAACTCATTTATGAATCCGAATCACTGTCCTCTCTTCTAATCTCCTTGCCATTTACCTCTCCCTTCTTTTTCTTTCCCTTTTGTTTACTTTTTCCCTCTTTGTCACTTGCCAATGCAGGATATAGTCTAGTTCCCTCAATCACATCAGTTCTCTAGGACTTTTGTTCTGCATCCCATCTAGCATCCGCACACATGTGTATTGCCTTCTCAACCCTTCCTTGATATTTCTTCTTTTGTTTTTGATGGGCCATCTGTTCTCAAGCATTACGTACTTTTTAATGTGCAGGTCTACGAGGTAGTTTCATGTCACATAACATTCTCCTCAAATGTTCAATGATTTTCCAGTTATGTGTGCCATAGCTTGGAAATGTCAGTGCACTCTCTTTCTCAGTGTTCAAAGCAAATACATGTGAAGACCCACACTTATCTCCATATAATGACCTGGCGTACCTTCAGGAGGTGCCTCTTCTCCAACTCTAACAGATATAGTCATATCTCCCCTTATCAGACTTTGAAGTTTTTAATGAATTTCATTGTTGAGTCAAAATATACAGATGTCACAATAACTTTTCTTTCATACCAGGAAATGATTTCCCCCCCACAATTCTCTCTTTGGTGTCCATAACTAATATCAGCGTGGCTTTTCATCAAACGACCAATACCGGCGCAGCACTCTGTGACTTCAACTTCATTCATTGCAGCAGCTCTCCCTCCTTTACAATTTTCACAAACACTCTCTCACTCAATAATCTATGAGTAAAGACAAATGCAGGCAATTACAATAACTAATTTTGTCTGCTCCTTTAAAGAAATTAAAGTTATTCAATCACTTCAAGAAACAGTCCAGAGTAACGCTATCTGACCTACCCTTATTCTCACTTGAATGAAACCTCAATCAGCCGGGTCCCGCTCAAGTTGATATGGTTCCTTCCTGTGCACTGCGGTTCACTATATGAACCATTTCATAATCATGCAAAGATAAGGTCCCTATCCAATAGTGCTGTTGAAGATGTCTCATGACTCTCAGCACAACACAGCAGGCAAGTATAACACAGTGTATTCTGTACTTTTCTAATATCATATAAGCTGGGATCTTAGGCCACGACAGATCTGATAACCACTTCAACCTCTTTGCAGTAAATATCACATTAACCCTACAACTTAAAATATTTCTGCAAAACACCTCACACTCACTACAAAAAATTGCAGGGTAAGCATAAGCAATCACAACACACAACCCTATTAATACTTACACCTCCGCTGCTACAACTCGTACCTGAACCGCTGGAGCTCCATCCATCCTCAAAGCGAACCATGGGGTTTGGATATTCAGGCTGGGTTTGGACAATTGTTAAATGGGACACCCTAACTCCCTCACTTTGATGACATCACCATCAGACAATGCTACCAGTAGCATGGAATATTTGGCCCGTTTAATTGGGTCATCTGATGGACCTTTTTAGTTGACTTAAAAAATGTAGGACATTAGCACTGCTCAAAACAATTTCCAATTAAGACTGTGACATTTGGCTACAGAATGAGGATCAAGAATCAGGAATAAAGTTAATTAATTTTATTACAAGTTGACAGTCAGGTTAATCTAAATCAGTATCAAAACCATACTTTAAAGGTACAAGATCACAACAGGATAACCAAATCTCCTGAAGAAGTTTAAGTCTAAGGAAACAATTTGAAAGTTGGGGAAATGTTGAAAAAGTACAAAAATGCACTAGCATATCAAGGAAGGTGTCATCATTTTAGAAGCTCGGTCAAGAGTCATTTTAGAGTCAAAACACTGAGGGCCTGATTCTGACCCTGGCGGTAAAAACCGCCAGGGCCGTGGTGCGCGGGAGCACCGCCAACATGCTGGCGGTGCTCCTTTGGGCATTCTGACCGCGGCGGTACAGCCGCGGCCAGAAACGGAAAGTCGGCGGTGTACCGCCGACTTTCCGCTGCCCAGGAGAATCCTCCATGGCTTTGAATTTCATTGTCTACTTAGCAGACACTGAAATTCGCGACGGGTGCTACTGCACCCGTCGCACCCCTTCCACTCCGCCGGCTCCATTCGGAGCCGGCTTCCTCGTGGAAGGGTGTTTCCCAGTGGGCTGGCGGGCGGCCTTTTGGCGGTCGCCCGCCAGCCCAGCGGGAAACCCAGAATTACCGCGGCGGTCTTTTGACCGCGCAGCGGTATTCTGGCGGTCCCAGCCAGGCCGGCGGTGTCCGCCGCCGGCCGGGGTCAGAATGACCCCCTGAGTGTTAGCCGACACCACGCTTATAAAAAGGGACAGAATGAGAGAAGGAGTGGGGAAGATAGAGGTCTGTACCTCCCAAATTCCAGAGGAGATCTGCCTAACAACCTATGTGAGCGCTAATTAATATCATACATATCCTAGCTGCAATGTCTACAGTTTCTCCCAGAGCTGTCCTGAGAACGATGTTGTCCTTGGACACCTGCAACATTACTGAATAGGGGCTGTCAGCTCACACTCGGTTTCTCCATTTTCTTCCACCAAAGTCACTTCTCAAGCTCTCTATGGCTAAGACATTGTAAAATCTGTTCCTAAGCTAACATTTCATGTCAACATTCCTGCAAAGAAAAAAGAAGCAGAAATGGTAAACAGCATTTCATGCCAAGATAAATTCAGGCCTAGTAATGTCAATTTAAAATGTATAATGCAATAGAACACATTTAAAATGTGTGTCAACTGCGCACATATAACTACAAATTAATGAAAATGCCAGTACGTGAATTCAAACTAGAATTGTATTACAGTTTAGATAAAAGCAAGGCAACTTTTGAATACACAGGTATAAATGAAACTGCGAACTACATTTAAATGTAAAATGAAAACATTAGTGTACATGTTTTCATGAATTCTTCTTTCTGATGTTAATACATTTTAATAATAGGAGGATGGTTTCTAAATCAATTCAAATGACTATGTTTCATTTAATAAGATTAAGGCACATAGAGTATATGAATCTCTAATTCTATAGTGAATGCACTCAAATATTGCATTCTAGTGCAACACTTTACATTAGTAAAGTTAGATGACTCAAAGTATATAGAGCTGAGTGCACATACATATTGCATATTTGTAGAGTGTAGGGGTGGAGTTAAATTTACACTCGTCCAGTATAATGCTGCCCTTACCATTGACAGCCCTTTCCTTGATCTTCTATCTCTAAGTAATCTGATATTAGTGCTCTGAGGCCACCACCAGTCGCTGCTAGTGCTATTCAAGATCCCTAAATTGATAAAAATAAAGTGTTGCTTGGTACCTGTGTGGTTATGTGGTTAGTGTAGTGGTATTTTGTTATGGTATTTTGTATATGTGGTTTTGTGTTGTTATGCAATTGTTATATTGCTTGTTATGTTTTCGCTTTGGGTTAAATATATAAATTGTGTTCTTTAGTTGCCACTGTATTCTTGTATTGCTACAGTGTTGCTACATTTTTTGTTGTTGGGTTCTGTTGTGTGTTATTGTATTGTATGGCTGTTGTGATATCGTAGCATTGTGTTTTTGTAATGTGAGGTTTTGTTGATCTAGTGTTGATTTTGTGTTGTTATTGTCAGTCTGTCTCCAGGTGTTTACACCAAGCACAGAGCTATTTACCACCAGTGACATGTTAAAGCACTTAACAAAAACTGATTTGTGACCTAGCTGAAGGTGAACTGTTCTTGTAGTAAATAGAAACCCTATTAGACATGTACCCTTGGAAGTGCTGTTCTAGTAGTGGCACACTAATCACCTGAATGTCAGGCAAGCCACTAAGGGGAATACAAGACTGTTGTGTCACATTTACACCGCGAAAAGTGATACATGCTAACGCGAGGCTCTAAGTCAGATTTATGAAGTCATGCAAAACCACTTTGCATGAATTTGAGTGGCCTCATAAATCTGGAGTAGCGCAATGCAGCGCAAGTCGCTGTGTTGCACTACTCTGCCCTGGGTAGGAGTTCCATGGGCTTTGCAGTGGGTGTTCCAATGCAACTTCCATGGATTTTTACACATCCCAAAATTTACAAGATCTATTTAAATGTGAGGATGTACCAAAACCTTATGCCTCCGCAGGGGAGGTGCAATAAGGAGAAATATCTTTATTTCTTCTAGTTTTTTCCTCTTTCTATGTGGTTTGTATTCTGCAGCACACAAAGAAAGAGGAAAAAACCTCCCAGAATTGTTTTTGTGCAGGACAGTGCTCCTTTATGCACAAAAACAATCCTGCATGCAATGCAGACACCCTTACACCATGGTGCAAGGATTGCTGCATTGGCGCTAGGCAGTAGTTTGTGCACAAGCGCAGTAGGAAAGGACAGGAATGTGCCATATTGCTTAAATTTGGTGCATTCCTGCCCTTGGCAATGATGTAGGGCAGCGCAGCAAGGTCATAAATATGTCCCTAAATATCTGATAGGGCTGTGCCATGGTCAAACCCCAGTTTGTATGCAATTTAAAGGCTGGCAGGGTTGGGGCAGTGGCATTCCTCTGTCACGTTTACCTGAAATTGTGCTACACCTGAGGGAACCAGAAAGGGATGGGACGGTGTCTGTGATAGGGCAGACGGGTAATAAAATGAAATTGTATTTTACACAGAGCCATTGTTTTTAAAAAAAAATCTGGCTCCATTCAGTGAACTAAGGGGCATATTTAAGAAAAGTGGAGCTGCCCTAGTGCAGCTCCACTTTCCCTGTGCCCCTCAGCGCCCTCCCTACCGCCACCATGTGTGTGCTGTATTTAAAATATGGTGCACCATGGCGCAGGGTAGGGGGCAGTACTGTCAATTTTTTTATGCTATTGATGTACTCTGCAGGAGTAGCACCAAAAGTTTAGCGCTATTCCTGCAGAGTACATAGGGGTCTATTATAGATACTGGTATCCCCCCTTTTAACACCTGCTCTGAGCAGGCATTAAAAGTGCCAAAAAAAATGATGCAAGGAAATCTGTTAGATTTGCTGGTGGTAGTTTTTCGGCTCCCCTAATGTGGTAACTAACGGCCCTTTTGCATGCATTTCGCCTGGTGCAGGCATAATGTAGCACAAGGGGTTACAAAGTGGCACAATGCATGCATTGTGCCACTTTGTAAATATGGTGCGACGTGTTTGGCCTTCTATCGCCACATTAGAATCAAATAATGGCGCTAATGTAGCATTAGAATGGAGTTAGGAGCTTTTAAATACAGTATGCTTCTAAGATTATAATCGAGGCTCCCCCGAGCGTGGCTACATTCTTTATAAATGTGTAGGTAACACTGAGAGCTGTAAAGCGCTGGGGCCAGACGTCACTGAAGAAGAACGGTGCCTCTGAAAGAATGGTAAAAATTGTGAAGTCAGCATTCATCAGGACTTGTACCTCACACATCAGGGTTGGTTCTTCTGAAAGCTTTCTTCGACTGGATCAGGGTAAACCATCTGTTAGTCGAAGAATAGCCCAGACATGTATAAATAAACGTGTGAAGATGGCGGGGAGCTTTCCGAAGGGCATACGGATGTTATTTTTACTTGTATTGTTCTGTCGTGAAAGTCTTAGCTCAGCAAAACATTTTTAAGAGCTAAATGATATGAAACAGAAATTAAGGAGAACAGTGAGCGCAATGTAGGCCTTGAAGCAAGCGGGCTCTGGCCAAGACAGGTGATTAATGATGGGATTGTGAGGCTGCAACGCCGGAGACAGAGATAACCAGCATGAGGCGGGGAGAGGGAGGCTGAGCGAGAAGGGTCCATTATATACAGAGGGATGGAGCGGGGAGAGGGCGCTAGTGGAGGGAGAATAAGCCAGAGAGAAAGTAGGAAGAGAGGGTAATTAGCAAAAAGGAAAATGGCAGGAATGGGGGGAACATGAACTCTACGCACGAGACTCAAGCCGGACTTTAAGTGAGAAGAAAAAATTGTTGGCCCGTGAAGGGGCGGGCCTATATATTTAAGGAGGTGGCTTAAACATATACACTGAAATTCGACTTGAGTGCCACCCTACCCACACATTACCATAGAATTACAACTGCAACTGGCATAAGTGACCATTGCTCTCTGCGCTTTGCACTGAGGGCAGGGATTGGATGACAACCTATTCTCAACACCTTTTTAGCCCCAACTCAATAATGCTTTGTTTTAAACAGCTGGATGTGACTCAATTCAAATAATGCACTAGACAAGAGTAAAATGCTGCCGGAAAACAAGTTTCACAACTTCCTGGAAAAAGTAAACACCCCTAGTGAATACAAGATTAAGTAAACCCGGTGAAATACAAATAGAAAGGACATGGATTACTCTACTTTTTTTACACTAGCTGTTCAGGTATTGGTGGGTATTTTGCTTGACAAATTAATTACAGGGCCGTTTCAATGCCAGTTTGCATTTTACATTTACATTTTGCAAATCTGGCTCAAGGGTATTAGAGTGCTTTACATCACTACTAGATGACAATACACAAGGCCAGATTCATTTTTAGGTCAAAGCCTACCAGACAGCAAAGCTGTCCGATTTGCAAAGACCTTTTGGGGACATTCGGAAAGCTTCCCTGGGAATGCATTTTGCCCATTACTTGCCATTGGCTTTGTATCTCGGTTGCTTGTTTTGTATTTTCAGGCTTTGTTTGTTTTAGGCTGTCCATTATGTCCTTGTCTCTCCAATGGAGCATAGCCTCTTTACTGTATTCTGCCTTGAGTGCTCACATTCTGTAAAAAGGACTTTACATTTTGTTGTTATCCTGTTACAATTACTGTGCTGTCAAAGACAATGATCAAATGTTGGTCTCTGTCTTCCTAGGTAACTTGGTGTTTACAGCTCTTTTTCTGACTTCAAAGTGAGATGATTTATGTGACAATCATGTTGGGTACTCGGGGTGTGCCGGGGAAGACCATACAAAGTCATCTTTTTCTAGTACACAACTGAATTTAAAAATGTCTGTAAACGAACTGTTCAAATACTTCAGAATATATCAAAATTTAGATAAATATAATAACGCACATTTTTTAATAGTTCTGGAGTGCAGTTCCACACATTATCATTTGTGTGCTGTATCGTTTTATCAGTAAAACTGTATATCTGTACGAATGTAATGGTAATTTCAATTGAAAATTTGTTGTCCGTAATGGCAGTGCAGTACCACATCCTCTACTCCATGACACTCTATGATGCTCTACTCCCCTCTATGGTTCACCAGTCTATGCTACTCCACATCACTCAATGCTATGCCACTTCACTCTATGATACTTTACTCCACTCTACACTATGCCACTTCAACCTATTCCAATTTGTGGAAAACCACTCCACTCTACCGCACTTCACTCTACTCCACTGTGTGATACTTTACTCTACTCTACGACACTTCACTCTACATTATGCTACGCCACTCCTCTCGTTACACCACTCAACTCTAGGTCACTCCACTCTATGGAAACTCCACTCTTCTCCACTCTATTCTACTCCATGCCATTCCACTCTATGGCACTCCACTCTGCAACACTCTACAATACTCCACTCAATTTCACTCTAAGGCACTCCACTCTACAACATTTCACTCTGCAATCTTCCGCTCTATGACCCTCCACTCTATGGTATTCAGCGACACTCCACTATACCATGCTCCACACCACCCCACTCTAAGCTGCATCACTCTACGTTACCCTATGCCACTAAACTCACATACACACTACATCACTCCACTCCACTCTATGCCACTCTACCCCACTCCAAGCTACCCCACTCCACTCTACTGCACACTGTTCTGCTCTCCAACACTTTAGTCCACTCTGTACCACATCACCCTACTCCACTCTGTGTCACCCCACTCTAAGATAATCTGCTCCACTCTGCACTGCCCCACTCTACACTCCTCCATTCTAAGCCCCTCCAGTACGATACTCTACTCCACTCAACAACACTCTACTCTGCTTTATGCCATGACGCTCTCCATCACTCTACTCCATTCTATCTCCCTCCACTCTATGTCTATTCTACTCTGCTCCACTCTACACCATTCTGATCCATGACACTACACTCTGCAACACAATGTGACACTCTACAACACTGCACAACAGTCTATGCCACTCTATGACACTCCATGACACTCCACTCCACTCTAAGCCACTCCATGACACTTTATGGCACTCCACTCCATGTCACTGTCCTATACAACACTAACTTTTAGCCATGCTGAACAATGGCCACGGTGGTGTACAACATGGTTAAAATACATTGGCGAGGCCAATAGGTCTTGCGTAGGCAAGACCTATTGGCTTTGCCAATGTTTGTTAAGGTACCAGGCGATTACGTGATTTGTCCAGAATCACAGGATGCTGAGGAGATGATGGGATTCAAAAGTGGTTCCCAAGGTCCAAAAGCGAAAACTCTAGTATTTAGGCCACATTTTCTTCCTCTTAAATATATTCAAAGATTGAATGGTCTTCTAGTATTTTTAGGTGAAACGTACCAGATGGTGCAAGCTGTATGGTTACAAAATTCATACAGATATCTTACCAGGAACATAGAGGGGATTGCACCACCTTTTGTTTACTACTGATTGCTGTACTTACACTCTCATTTGCTTGCTTCTTAGTCAATGACGTAACTTGCTCATGTTGTATTTGGCCCTCCCACGATGCATAACCTCTTTGCCATCACTTGATTTTGTTGGCGTTTGTGCTTCATCCACATGATTTTTGGGAGCTAGAGTCAGATGTACGTACAACTGGTCACAAAATACTGGTTGCAATTTGCCACTAGTATTTTTGTGACTAGTGGGTCATTTTCAAACTGACCTATGTACTACTAGCTTGGTTAGCAAATTACCAATTTGTGGTGGGTCGAAATTCAACCTACCTCATGAATATTAATGAGGTAGGTCACAAATTGGGACGCACTATGAATCGCAGATGGGGTCAGCAGACCAGCATATCTGTGACTGCTACTTAATAAAGCAATTTTTTTTAAAGGAGTCTGTTTCCATTAAAGGAAAAAAAGACTGCGTTTAAAAAGAAAAGGTTATTTGTTTTTCTTTTGTTTAAGAAGATGCGATGTTCCCATGGACCACTACCTTCTCTTAAACAAACATTTATTTTTAGATTCCCATTTGCGAATGGGTTACCATTACATGTTTGTAGTTGGTAAACTATTAATGTTTTGCAAACAGAATTTGGCCGCAGAACATTAACATTATCACATACCATTCTGATTTGGTATATGGAAGGAATGCCCTAAATATGCCCCTTCCAAATATGTATTTGTTTGCAAACCCAATTGCAATTCGGTATCTTTTCACTGAGTTGCAGTTATGGTTTCATACATTCTAAGATGCCTTTTTTGCAGTTATTTAACACACTCCATGAGACTTCAAGTGTTATCCCTCTCTCTTGCTAGTGTACTTCTCTTCCCTTCTCCGTACTGTTTTCTCTTGGCTATGTGCTTCTCTCCGCCCCTTTCTATGATACTCTTGCCAATGTGTGCATTGCTTTCTGGTCCATGTGCTTCTGCCACATCCCAGCTGCACATAGCTCCTGTCCCCCAAGTTGCTCTCTCTGTCTCCCATTTGCTTTTCGTCCCCTTCCAGCCATGAACGTCAATTCACCAAAATGCCAGGGGTAGTGAACGTGACATCACACGATCTTTGACCTTCAATTTCATTCACACAACAATGCTTATACATACACACATTCACACTTACACACACTCTACCATGCAAACACACACTCACCTCATGCACACACAGCATGCATTTAAAAGCATTTTTACTTACCTTAGCAGCCAGGTAGGGCCTTAGTCCAGTTGATTGTATTTGTATGACACTAATAGAGAAAAATGAAACATTATTTGCTATTAGTGTAATAAACAAATGAGAAAAAACAACAAGAAAGGAGCCTCACACGACGTCCCTAAGGACACACTGCCATTGTGCTCCTGGCACTGAATTTGCCACCTCTGAAGCCAGGGGTCAATGACAGTGGCAGGGGTTGCAAGGGGCAAGTCAGGGGTTACAGCTGTGCCCCCTGGTGACCCCTAAATGACGTCTGTAATGTTGAGTCTGGTCATATACAATGACTCAACACTGTGCTGATCACCATAGGACTACCGGGTCAGCAGCCTTGATCTTTATTGAATAACTTGGGCGAAAGCCCACTGTCGCGACCTTGCAGGGCAACAAAGTATAGTAGAGCCTGCATGGCTCTCTACATCCCTCCAGGACTTTATTCAAAATAACCAAACAAATAGAACATGACATCAATCAAACACAATAGACCATCGCAGAGAACAAGATAGAGATATAGAGATAGAGATGGAGATAGAGAAATAGAGAGAGAGAAAAGAGACAGATATGTATAACACAAGATCTAGAAATGGACAACTTGTGGCAGCCAACGAACTGAACATCTGGGCCCTCCAGGTGACCCGGCCGTCGCGTCCTGCCACTGCGCCTCCTTTTCTCGTTAGCTCACAGCCTGCTCATTATTGTTCTCATTTAACATGCAAAGTCTCAGAGTCGCTGGTTGGGAGCTGGGTTGGGCCGAAGATGATACCTCTCACTCCGACAATTTGACCTCGCCTCACGGCATTCATCTGCTGACTGATTCAGAATGAGACTTGGTGCCTTTTGACTCTCTGATCTCTCTTTCGTCTCACATTCGGCCCCTCCGACAATATCTTCCTCTTCCCCTTCTCCGTATCGGTCCCCCACGGGGACCCCCACTCTTTTGAAATGCGAAATGTTCCTAGTCACCTGCCTTTCTCCCCATTAGACTGTTACCATGGGTTCTCACCTCGTGTTCGAACGGAGTCAGAAACTTTCCTCCCGGATGCCTATTTCTCACGACTACCCTGTCGCCTATTTGACAGTTCCGGCATTGCGTTCTTCTTTTGGCAGTGACCTTGTCGTTGGTCTGCCTTCTGCATTGTTGCGTGGCTGCTACACCTAGTTCAGGAGGTTCCCAAAGAGATCCAGCCGGGATGCAGTCACGTGGAGCTACTTTGAACATCAGAGCGGCTGGGGCACATCCCGTGGTGCTGTGAGGTGTTTGTCGATAGGCATGCAGGAATTGTTGCATGCTACTTTCCACGTCTTCACCCCTTTCTACCACTATTCTCAGCACTCAATTAAGGGTGCGCATGAATCTTTCAACATCGCCATTGGCCTGCGACCAGTATGGCATGATTTTGCGGTGTTGTATAGTAAGTCCATCCAGGAAGGTCTTGAAGTCCTGCCCCTGGAATGGGGGGATCGTTATCCATCCTGATCTCACCCGGAAGGCCAAATGTCACAAAAGTTCTCTCCAGCACTGGTCTAAGGCTCACGAACGAGGTGGAAGCCACCATTTCCACCACAGGGAATTTCGTGTATGAGTCAATCAGAACTGCTGTTAGCTTTCCATCTGGGAAACTCCCAAAGTCCATACTTAATTTTGACCAGGGCTGGCAGCTGGGAGGCTCAGTGATCACAGGGTTAGTGGGCGGTTTGGTGGATGTAATGATACAGGAGTGGCAAATTTCTACAAAGGTGTCCACCTTAGTGCCCATGGCTGGAAAGCACACCTTGGCATGTAGGCACACCTTTGTTTTAGCCGCTCCTGATGAGCCAATTCCACCATGCGATCCCAAAGGTTGCGTGGAATCACTATTTTTTGTCCTCTCAGAAGGAGACCGTCACCTCCCACTGACAGCTCCTTTTTTACTTTCCACATTCCTTGCATGGCTAACCTCTCCTCAGGATCATAGGCCTTTACCCCTTCTAGGAAATGTTTCCACCGGTTCTGGCTCAGAGTGTCCTTCGCTCAGTTGATGACAGGGTCTTTTTTCAAAGCCTCTGCTAGCTCCGACACTGTTAGGGCCACAGGGCACGCCGCCTGTATTACAATGTTGACAAAGCTCTCCACTTTCCCCTCTTTGTCGTCCTCCGATGAGCCCAACGGTGTTGTCGGGGGATGACTTGACAGGTAGTCAGCAGGGTTACTCGCCCCTGGGCGATAGATGACTGTCAAGAAATACGGCTGGAGTAGGACAGCCCACCTCTTAATTCTCGAGGGAGCTAGCCTCATGGAACTGGTAAACAAAGACACCAACGGCTTGTGGTCTGTGACAACTTGAAATTCCTGGCCATGTAGGTACAGATGGAAGTGTTTGCACGCCCACCGAATTGCTAGCGCCTCACGCTCTACCTGAGCATACCGGGTCTCTACCGCCAATAGAGCTCTGCTTGCGTACGCATCTGGGGCCCATTCTTGGTGACACTGTTCCTGCATTAGCACTACTCCGAGCCCCACGGGGCTTGCATCCACCACCACTTCCGTCTGCTTCTCTGGGTGACCTTGTCCAACAGCGCCCCTTTTATTTCCTGGAAGGCCTTGCCTGCTTCAGAATTCCATTTCCACTTGCAGTTGATTTCCGTGAGCTAAGTGGTTCTGCCATTGTGGCTAGTTGTGGAATGAATCGGCCACAGTATGTTGCCATTCCCAAGAAACTCTTGACTTCAGTCGCACTTTGTGGAGTTGGTGCCTGTCGGATGGTTTCTACCTTCTTGGGGTCCACTTGCAAACCATCCTTCGAAAAGATGTACCTGAAGAAGTCAATCGAAGTTCGGTAGAATGCACACTTGTTCCTATGAAGGGTGAGACCCACATCTGAAAGTCTCTGCAGAGTGGTCCTCAGACGGTGATGATGCTCCTCCTGCGTCTCCGAGAAGATTAGGATATCGTTGCTCAGGTTGATCACCCCAGCCAAACCTGACAGCGTTTCCCAAATGGCGTTTTGGAACACTTCTGCCGCCGCCAACACCCCGAAACTCATCCTTCGGAAGAGTCTGAGTCCCACATGGGTAGAGAATGTAGTGATGTTCCGACTGTCAGGGTCCAATTCTAACTGGTGATATGTCGCTCTCGCTTGGTCGCCCAATTGGGTAGGCGCATATCCACACAGAGGCGGATAGCCACAGTTGTTTCAGCTTCAGCGCGATCACCAATGGTGAGACCCAGGGGGTGGGCCTGTCTACTTACTCAATGACCCCTTGGCTCTCCAGCATCTATAGTTCTCTCTCGACTGCCGGCCGCAGATGGAAGAGCACTCTCCAGTGCCACAGCGCCACTGGTGTCACGTCCGTATCAATGTGTAACTTGACTTGGTTGTCTTTGAGCTTTCCTAGCCCTGTGAACAGCTGGGAAACTCCCTGAGGAGGGATTCCGCGTGCGACTCATGCACTTGGTGTGCAAAGAAAACAAGCTCCAGGTCCTCTGCTGTGTGGCATCCTAGCAAAGTGCAGCGGTCTCCCTTGACTACATAGAATTTTGCTTGGGTGCTGTGCTATTCGTTGGTGATGGATACCTCTATCGTGCCCTGCAGCAGAAGAGGGTCGCGTCCTCCATACGTGTAGATTTTTGTGTTGCTGGGGAACAACCGTGGTTTGGGAGACAGTTGCTGGTATAGTGAATTGTCCATCACATTGACTGAGGCGCCCGTGTCGATGAGCACAGTGACAGGGTTGTTATTGATCCTGACGGTGCTCATAGGGGGTGGTCGTCATTTATTTTGCCTCTCTCCTGTGAATGAAATGACAAAAACATCCTCTTCCTCTTCCTCGTCATATATTGGCATTTTTGTGTCCCCTTGTGTTTGGAGTGTGTGTTCTTCTTTTTCTATATTCTTGACTGTGACCGTCTTCCCTCTGGAATCCCGTGGTCTGCCTCTTCTCATCCGGCACATTTTGGCAAAATGGTTCCCCTTGCCGCACTTTTTTGCACACTTTGCCCCTCGCCGGGCATCCGCCTGGCGTCTTGTGTTCGTACCCGCAGCTGCCACAAGCCCCATCTCCCTGTTTGGAGGTGCTCAGCTGCCGCCCTGGACCTTGGCGGGTGTGTATGGCATCCACCTGCTCTTCTTTTATGGTGGGTTGCCACGGGGATGGTGCTGCTGACATGGTTTGGCCCTTTACGGCCGCCATTGCGCATGCCCGGACGGCAGAGAGCTCATGAGAGCGTCCTAGGATGAGGATCTCATAGAGGGCTATACCAGGCTGCTGCATTATAAGTTTGTACAGCATGTTTGAACAGCACCCTTGGATGATTTGTGCCCTTATTTCTTCATGCTGATTGAGTCCTACGTACGTTCTAGCAAGTTTTCGCAGTCTGGCATCGAATATGTTGACAGACTCCGTCTCCTTTGCTGAGCTTGGGTCAAAATGTTTGTTCAGTGCCGCCACCGCGGCATCGAAATCTGCTGCGATCCCCTGTGTCGGTAGTGAGTCAAACAACTCATGAAGCTCATTGCCTCCCATGTGCAGCATCAGTGATCTGCGGACTGCGCCATCCTTCTCCCTCGTTGCACAGAAATAGTTCTCTAGGCAGCCCAGCCAAAGGCTGAAAGGGAACAGTGCAGCCACTGATGGGTGGGCTCCTGCAGGAGCAGGTGCGGGCTGTTGCTCTGCATCACTCATCGTTTTTTTTCTTCTTTTGTTGTATTATGTTGGAGCGTCCCCTTTTGTGCCGTCCTTCCCCTAGAACGTGTGCCTTTAGTGCTGCACCTCCTGCACACTCAGCAGGGTCAAACATCTCTCACCCCTTGAGGTTAATTAGATTTCTCTTTGATTATTTATAGTCTCGGCCTCTAATCAGCCCAGTATAGGAAATGCAGCCCATGTGGAGAGGATTCCACTTGCGTGTGAGCTGAGAGTCTGGTATGTCTTTGGGGAGGAAAAAGGCCTCTCACCTGGTGCACACAATGAGGGGTTTGTGTTGCCACGTTGTTTTATTCATTCATCATTTGTTTTTTCTTATTTTTTTTCTGGCACTGTTGTGGCTGCCTTTCCGGGTCCTTGTAGTCGGGGCCTATCAACAGCACGGCCATGTCACTTGCTGCTTCGACCGCGGCCTCCTGCACTTGACCGGCGTCCACTGTGCGCTTCGCCTGCCTTGGCTAGCGTGACTCCTTCGGAGTGAATGCAGAGCCAACGCTAGGCCCAGACAGCCGCCGTCTTCCTGCTTCGCCAAGTGCACCTTGCACGCACTCCCCAGATAGCAGGTGAGCCGACGTGTAGTGCAGGCGCTGTTTGCTACCTCCGCACGGTGTTCGGTGCAGCTTTCAAAAGTTGTGTATTTTTTTTTTGTATTGTACCGCTCCCGCCTCGTCGCCACTGTAACATCAAGTCCTGTTGTATACAATGACTCGACACCGTGCTGATCGCCACAGGATTGCTGTGTCAGCAGCCCTGATCTTTATTTAATAACTTGGGCAAAAGCCCGACCTCGCAGGGCAACAAATTATAGTAGACCCCACATGGCTTTCTACAACGTCCATGCATCCACCTTCGGTGTTGCTTCCAGTCCCAAGTATTGCTTCTGCACGCCCTGTGGCTTCCACCCCCCCCCCCTGGCTTCCACTGTCCACTTTTAAGAAACACACTCTTTTTGTGTGTTTTTTCTGTTTAACTACAGTTCTAATTCAGATCAGTAGATTAAAAAAATTACACGGGCAGCCACAGATCAGATTTCTTTTTTTTTATACAGCACAGCGTCCGCTAAAGACAATCAGCAAAGTCAATAGGTCCCAAAGGCAAGACCTATTGGATTTGCCAATGCGTGTTTTCCTTCCTTTTTGTCCACAGGCCTTCCTGTCAATGGATGTACTTAGTGTAGGATTCTCGCCAATTTAACAAGGTATTGTTTTTCCTAGAATGCATTGCACTGAAATTGCTTTTTTACATTTTTGTAGCACTTTACTGGGACCTGTATAATTTGAACGGTGCTTCCTTCACACCCCTTCTGTTCGTTTTGATGAATGCCGGTTCTCTAAACAGGGCACAGAGAACAGTGTTTAAGGAAGATGGCTTTGGCAAGGACCAGAGAGGGAGCTGGTTTCTCCTACTCAATTCTTGTTTGAAGGGTGGAAATGTTTTTTGAAATATAGGAACATGCTGCTAGTTTCTGTGATTATCCAACATATTGAACAAATCTAAATCTTTCTTTACTAATTTATGTAAACTGCCAATTACAAATTACAAATGTGCCTGCTCTGTCTAAATTTGTTTCTGTTTAGAACAACTGATTAATTCTGTTTTTAAGTTTCCACTAGATTATGTTCTAGTGTGCTTTTCCCCAATGTAAAGCTTATCAGACCACAAATGCACACAGGTCTTTAAATTAAAGTGCGGCAACATCATTGTGTTTTGGACATTGGAATAAAAATGATTGTGTTTTTTATTGTATGACTTTGTAATCCAGGTTGAAAAGGTCTTTTGAATATTGCTGGTACTAGTGGCAATCAGTACTGCAGTGCAAGTCTTAATATTCACCTCAACGTCTTTGATAATATATAAACATCCATTAGTGAGGGAGATCACATATCCCCAGTTTGCACTAATAATCAATATTGTTGTTTACCGCTGCCATCGATGCTACGCCACTGTAGCTGGCTGTAGCAGGAAGTAGTTAGGTAACTGGTATCAAAAGAAGAGCGAAACCATGGAAAAAGAGGCACAAGAAAAAGTAGCTCAGTGCTCCTTCTCAAATTATACAGCACCTTCTTGGGGACAGCACCTCTAACTTTGCGCAATTTACATGTGCAGCACCTGTGCTTCTATATGCGACATGGTTCAGTGTACAAAACTTCCCTATTTGCAACACTGCCTTCTACAGCATCTCACTGTGCGTACCACCTCACTGTGCACAGAATCTATATTCTGCAGCATTTACTTGTGTGAAAAACTTTTTTCAATTGCACATAAAGTTGACATAAGTCTCAGGGTATGCTTTATGTGCTCTTTCACAGCAGTAAACCCTTGATCATTAAATAATGCACCTATATTCTACACCAACTATGTGTAAAGTATATAGCATTACATTCACCTTTGTGTTATTTGTGTTTTTACCATAGAAATATGGCTTCCGAGCAGGTAATGAAGTTCAAACTTTTTACAGAAAAAAGGAAAGTTTAACGCATGAGTTCATAATGGACTCTTGTTAAGTCTTCAGTCTTTTCCTGAATGGTAGATGTTCATTTATAAGTCTCAAATCATCAAAAATGAATTCTCGAGATCTGAACTCTTGGTAGCGAGAAATCGACCACAAGTTTATTTTGTAGATGCCCCGGAACCATGAGGGAGCTGGGGTTAACTCTTACACACATAGTGGTCTGATGGGGTGAAATTGATGGAGCTAAAATTGCATGTCCATTATCCGAAGCACAGTCTTGTAAGTTGAATGGACTTTATCAAGTGACATAGTGGAGGGCTGATGTGTGAAACAAAATCAAATGAGCAATATATTTCTAACTTCACTTCTTCATTTTGACTCAATCACCTACGTATACATCTGTCACCTTGACAGACTCGAGTTGGTCATAATCCAATTTCCTTTTCATCATTTTCTCCTTCTCTCTCTCCTTCCAGCCCTCAGCACTGGACGTGGTTTGTCTTTTACATGAATGCTTATCATTCACTCCCCTTGTATACACACAAAAAGTTATTTTCCGAAATAATACAAAAGGTGAAATACCTGAAGTGTAATGTGGAGTCAACCTATATATTCTCAGCTTCTTCTTCAACTCATCCATCCAATTCAAATCACACTCTAAATAATGTTGGATATCTTCATTTAGTACTTTGTTAAAGCATTCTATCATGTCTTTGTCTCAGTATGGCATAAAACTGTTTAATTCCCCTTACACTCAAAAATTCCTCTATAACTTCATATGTAAGTTGCACTCTAATATCTGTTAGTAAAGTGTATGGGAAACCTTCCTCTCAAATAGCTCATCAAGAAAAATGGTGATATCCAGTGTCTCTACTGAATTCACAATTTATATCTCAGGTCACTGAGAGTACGTGTCCATGTAAGTTGCGATGTATCTGTCTAATGATGAAATTCTGATGGGACCAATGAAGTACAGTGCAATATTAACCAACGACCCAGAAATGGGCTCCTATAAAACCACAGGTTGAGTTTTACATTTCAAAATGGTGTCACTGTTAACACAATCAAAACAATCCCGTATTACTCTCTCAATCTTCAGATCAATACCTGGTCATCAATATTATTCTGCAACCCTCTCCTTTGTTTTTGATGCCCAGAATACTCTCATGGGCATTTTCAATTTGTGTCTCAAAATACCTGGCGGCACTAGCCTGCTACCTCTCATGACTAACCCATCCATAAGAGAAAGCTCATCCTACATATTCCAATAAGAATTGATCTCTTCTTCACTATCACCTTGGGCCTTCCAACCCCCATTTAAAATTCCAATCACCTTCTGCAAGGTTTGATTATTTTCCAGCTCACTTCTCTATTCCTCTTCTTGAATGATCCCACCAGTGATCATGCATACATTCTTCTCGTCACAGGCATCCTCATCGGAAAAGTCACTTATCCATTGTTCATCTTTGGATTGAACAGTACGCAATCAAGGAAAATAATGTGCCACAGAATTACTTGCACCAGGACCATATGACAAAACAAAATCAAATTCTTTAAGTACAATACATCTCTTTTTAATTTGTATGTGCTATGAATTAAATACCCCTCTTGGTAAAAATGTCCTTAAGTGGTTGTGCTCAGTCTTAAACTCAAAATAATTACCCTATAATACATCTTAAATTTTCTTCACCTTTTGTGAGACAAGGACAATATGAATGCTTCATAAATGTGGGCCCAAGTATGGGTCTGATGCGCAGTGGTAGCAGCATGGCCTGAATTCACCCCTGTCGATTAGCTTCCATGAGCAAAGAACACATGCACCAAGGGGGTTGATGTGGCCGACTGACACATTTTTTCAGAGAGAAGAAAAGATGAAGCAGCGCATGGACATTGATTCACTAAAATGCCAGGGGTAGCGGATGTGACATAAACTACCGTTTCACCTCATTGTTGTCTTAGGAAGTGACATCATATGCCTATGACCCTGAATCATCCCAGAGAGTGGTCACATGACCTTAAGCGTGATAACATCACAACAATTTATATTGCTGAAGTTTGAGAATAATTGCATGATTAACATAGGAACACAACACAAATAAATGTCTATTTTGTCTATTATGTATATAAATGTGCTGACATGATATGCCAAGGGAATTACTACCTGAATTTTACTAAGCAAGCGTGGGTCTGACATCGTCTAGGGAAGATCGGAGGGTGGTGATTCTCTCCTTGAGAAAATGTTGAAAAAAATTGGCTCTAATAGTACATTTTAACACACAATTTTCATATAAATTTGCTGAAATCCATGGCTCTGAAAACACACTCATTAAATATTCAAAACCTTTCATGGTGTTCTAAGTTACTGAAACCTCACAGTCCTTAAAAATTAACCCAATTATGTTTTTAAAATGTTCTCTGGGTGCTGTGCTAGGGCCTGTATTTTGCCATGAGTGACCCTTTTGCCCAATCATTACATAAAATATTCCATGGCCATAATTTTGCTAGTACTGACGTACATGTACTATAGGGGATCCTTATTTCAAACATTACATCTACTATGTCGAGAACCGCAATTAGTCAAGGGAGGCCCCCTTGAATATACCACTGTTGTCCTCCGATATGCCAAGAATTTCCTTCAGTGTACCAGTGACAGCAATTTGCCACAGGCGCCACCTATGCCAAGTATTTCTTCCAGTATGGCAACCCTAGCATTTTTCACAGGTGCCCCAGGCCAAAATTGTACCTACTGTGTGCCAGCGCTAGCATTTTGCTGTAGGTGATCCTCTAAGCCAATAAACATGCAGGTTAAAGAGCAGCCTTGCAAGCATAACAACACATTCTCACTCATCCTCACTTACATTCACTTATTCAAAAGTCATTGTCATTCACTCGCACTCAGTCTCACGCATTAGCACTCACTTGCATTCATTCAATTTCACTCAGGTGCTTGCCCTCAATCTTAACCTGACTCCCTCTTTTGCAATCTTTCACCCATTCTATTCTGACTCTGTTATACTTACTCACTCACACACACACACACACACACAATCTCACATACAAATATACATGCTCATACATTTACACACTCTCTTACATAAACTCACTCTCACATGCACACAGTTGCGGCTCACGAGAAGCAGAACGGGCAGGGCGGTGCACAGGGGAGTGGGGGAGATAAATACAAATTTAATTAAAAACAATTAAAAAAAAACACTTACCTCCTCCTTTGCCGCCACACCGCTACTCTGTCCCTTGTAGCTCCAGGCTGCAGGCACAGGCTCCCAGCCTGCCCTGCAGCCAATCCTGACGCTGCTCAAAACAGCGTCAGGATTGGCTTTGAGCACCCAGCCAGGGTGCTCCCAGGCAGACTAGGAACCTGTTCATGCTCTCTCCAGCCCTGCAACTGTGTTGCTGGGCCGGAGAGAGCCTACTGCGCATGTGTGTTTGGCCGGCCCGAGACTGCCGGCCAAAGACACATGCGCCCTGAGGTGGAGTGATGGGCACTCCCCTTCACTGTTCGTCACCCCCTTGGCCCCGCCTCTTTAACCAAAAAAACGATAATAAACTGTGCTTATTATTGTTTTTTGGTAAAAGGTTTGCAGCTGTCGCAGCTAGCAGCAGGGCGGGAGACGCTCCTTCGCCAATGGAGGAGCCACCCCTGTATGCACACACACACCTCATACATTGAAAGCCATTTTATTTTTCTTACTTAAGATGCCAATGAAGGTCAGTTTCAGACCCTGTTGCTCTACTTTCTATCACACTAATAGTGAACTATTATTCACTATTAATGTACTAAAAATGAGCGGAAAATTAGGTTGAAGCCTGATAGTGATAATACAAGACACCTCTCTGCTCTTGGCACCGGTTTTGCAACCTCTGAGGCCAGGGGTTGCAACAGCAGTGTCAAGAGTCGCAAGAGGCAAGTCAGCAGTCGCAGCTGCGACCCCTAGATTATGTCCAAGGGTGGTTGACGTACAAATTGAAGTACAGTATTATGTGCTAAATGGAGCAATTTAGTGTAGCGTATAAAACCAACTGGAAGGTATCTAAAGTCCAACAGCAAAAGCACACATTATATGCTGCCTATTTAACATAACTGCACAGTTCAATGTCCAGTTATAGGTCAAATTAAGGTTCAATTGTACACCTCTGCACATGTTAAACCCACACTATACTAATATTTAAACCCCATCTGCATTTTTATTTAAAACTGAACTGTTATTTTCGTCATCCAATTAAATGCATTTCAGTTATTAACTTCAAGATATAACCTGATTTCAAAATAAGAAAATCCTTTTCACAGTCTGAAAGTCATGAATATTACCCAGTTTTAAAATTTTGCGTAAGGCAATGTTAAAAGCTGATGAGGTGCTTGGAAGAAACAGCCTGGCACATTATTGAAAGGGGGACCACCTTTTATACCCCAAACACATGGCATACATCACAGTTTAACAAGAAAATGTGGAATGCAATGTCCTTTGACACACAGTTTTGAGATGAAAAATAAGTTTATCATGCATGGGTCCAGTATCATACTCCTAAATTATACAGACCGAGCAATAACATCTGCAGCATGTCAGCGCATGACAAACCAGCATACAGTTATATCATTGCATTGTGCATATTTATTACATTGGCCCTTATTCCATAATGATTGCAATATTTAATTGACCATTTTTTTGTAATTTGGGCATGATATGACACTTTCAAGTTTTAAAAAGGTGCATGATGCAATATTCACCTCCCAAACATATGCCAAGCAGTCATAGCTCCCTTTTCCTAAAACCATGCACAAGTTCATCATTCAGTAAATATCCTTGTTGCATTCTGGTACATGTAGCCCTGTTTGTATTATTATAAACACTTCTAACATTAACAACATATGTCTTGAGGATGAGCTACTCATGGACAAAATTTGGAAATCTTAGTAAAGAGTTCCATACACTATGTAATGTTAGAAAGGTTGTCCTGGTGTTCCCTTTTCTCTGAAAAATGAAAAATATCCGCACAACATTAAGGATTTCTAGTATATTCTTATCATTTTAAAAATAAGTCCTGGCAATCCCCACACACACTCCCAAAAGCTTTGCTTGATTAGAAAATGAGATGTGTTAAATGAGGGAAGAAATGTGGCTAAAATAAGTGCAGCAGTTGCTGTGGCACCCGGGACCAGGAGGCCATCTGGCCATTGAACTGTACCCCAATAATATCTGTTGTTAAAATTCGAACAAGTGTTAGGGCGGCACATTTTCATTTTCCGTGCGTTTTGTTTTAACCTGGGACACAAGGAATGACTAACAAGTGGAGTGGAAGGGGGTGAGAGGAGGGCTTGGTAAAGAAGAGGAGGAAATACACCGACTGAGAGTGAATGTTACATACCACCCATTGGAAGCAAGGAAAGCAGAAGTGGATTCTGTGTGACACTTGGGGGAAAAGAAGACATCATAAAAATTCAGAATGCACGGTTCCTCTGCATTTGTCTTTGAAACGCACGCTTTTATTTTCGCAACTGTGCTCTGAGAAAACATAAATGTGCTGTGCTCTGCTGCTGATTCAAAACAGTGATGCTTTGCTGTTCAAGTCACCATGATGAGGAAACCAGGGAGCTGCTCCAGCTACCCTCCTGTTAAGTCCTTAACATGAGACCCTATTTACTTGTCTTATGCAGGAAAGTACACTCTTTTTGGCATGTTAACCCCAATTTCTGCCTGCTGCCTGATGGCATCAGGTCCAGGAATCCATTATTGGCGTCTTGCGGTCTCTTCTGGTTCTTGTGTTATCTTCTATCATGACTTCTAGTGTGTTTTAGGAAACTTGCTGTGTTTTAATCCTTCTTTCCTGGGCTCTGGTGTGGTATTTTACTTACCTTTGGTGTTTCTTACACTTCCAGCACCCCTCTACACACTACACTTGCCTAGTTGGGAAATGGACTTTCACATTCCACTATTTTAGTATATGGTTTGTGTTCCCCCAGGCCCATTGCAACCTAATGTGATTTTCACTATTTGCACTGTTTTCCTGCTGTATACTTACCTGTTTCTGGTTACTGGTGTATATATTGTGTGATTTACTTACCTCCTAAGGGAGTATAGCCTACAAAGTATTTTTGGCATTGTGTGAGTAAAATAGAGTAAGTTTATTTTTGTAACACTGAGTATTGTCTTTCATGTGTGAGTACTGTGTGACTACAGTGGTATTGCAAGAGCTTTGCATGTCTCCTAGTTCAGCCTTGGCTGCTCTGCCTACAGCTACCTCTAGACAGCCTGGCTTCTAGATACTGACTACATTTCACTGATAAGGGATAACTGGACCTGGTATAATGTGTAAGTACCTTAGGTACCCACTACAAACCAGGTCAGCCTCCTACATCTTATACCTAAGCTGAAAACACTACGCTGCTGCGCCTGAAACACTCACACTCTTTGTCAGCCACCACTCCCAGGATCAGAAGCAGAATGTCTTTCTTCAGACCTCAGAAACATGTGCAATGCACAAAAGCAGAGAAAGTAAAACTAACTCTCCTTCTGCGGATTTCATGTTCCTTTAGGTGATGCACCACCTGGAACTGCACACTGGTACAGGTAGGTTACTTCTCTGTCCGTTCTTCCCTTTCATGGTGTGGCTGACTCAGAGGGCCTCATTTACAAGAGCCACCAGAACATCACTTTTTACGATGCTCCAGTGGCGCAGGCCACACAGTCATATCTGTGAGGTGACGTAAAGCCACCCTGCGTGGCTTTGCATGACCTCATACAGGGCTCAAAAAAACTACTCGAAACTCGCTATGGCAAGTCTTATTTGATCAGGTCGAGCTAATTTTAGGACTTACTTGCCCTTTCTGGTGAGTTGACAAAGAACAGGTGTTCTATTCAGTTGAAAAGTGGAGGGGCAATAAAAGATTACTTTAAATCTTGTTGTTATGCCACATTTCTCTGTGTTCACAGAGAGAGGTCAAAAGTCAGTTTGTCTTAGACTTAATTTTCCTTCAGACTGAAGAATTCCAGGACTTTCTAAGGTGAACTGTGTGACCTGCTGTAAAAAGGAAATAAGGTGTCAGATTTTACCTAACACACAACATTTAATTGACTAAGTCAACTGTGCAAACATTTCAAAATATATTTAATTAGTTATGAAAGCCTATTTTGTATATTTGTTTGTGATGGAAAAAATATGTTAATAGGACGAAAACAAATCAGAATCCTTTGCGTGTTGATGTGCAAAGGATATGTTTTTGAAAATCCAAATTTCACAGATTGTTAATACACTATGGCGGTCATTCTGACCGCGGCGGTCGCCGCCCGCCAAGCGGTTCCCGCTGAAAGACCGCTCCGCGGTCAAAAGACCGCGGCAGCCATTCCGGCTTTCCCGCTGGGCCGGCGGGCGACCGCTAGAAGACCGCCGGCCGGCCCAGCGGGAAAGCCCCTTCAACAATGAAGCCGGCTCGGAATGGAGCCGGCGGAGTTGCAGGGGTGCGACGGGTGCAGTGGCACCCGTCGCGATTTTCACTGTCTGCACAGCAGACAGTGAAAATCTTTGTGGGGCCCTGTTGGGGGGCCCCACGGCACCCGTTCCCGCCATCCTGGTTCTGGTGGTGGACACCGCCAGATACAGGCTGGCGGGAAGGCGGTCGGAATCCCCATGGCGGTGCTGCAAGCAGCGCCGCCATGGCGGATTCCCTGGGCCAGCGGGAAACCGGCGGGAAACCGCCGGCTCCCCTTTTCTGACCGCGGCTTTACCGCCGCGGTCAGAATCGCCCAGGAAGCACCGCCAGCCTGTTGGCGGTGCTTCCGCCGCCCTCCGCCATGGCGGTCATGGACCGCCAGGGTCAGAATGACCCACTATATAGTTTTATCAATAAAGTTGCACGTTAGTGGAAAGGTTTTTGGACATTCCTTGGAAATTTGCTGTGTGTAGATAGCAATATGCTACCACATCACAGTTTAGTAATATAGCTATTAAATGTGAGTGTTTAAATAACATGAGAAAGACTCCTCCCCTGATGGCAATGCTGTTAATAAACTAAAAGAATTCATGGGTCATGTGTCCCCTATATTTGGTCTAGATTCTTGTGATACAAGGAGCAAACTTTAGTCTATTTGATCAAACAAACTAGTTTGTTTGTACTGCAGAAATGCTGAGCTCACATATTTGAAGGTGCAATCATACGTGAGAATGAAAAAAAGGCGACTGTAAACCATTTGCCTAGGATCACACAATCTGAGACCCGTTTACGTGTCAAATACATTACAATTAGGATGAGTAGATTATTCATGCTACATATGATTTTCAGAGGCCTGCCATAGATATGGAGTAAGGCAAGGCAGTGCAAATCGCTGCCCTGCCTTACTCTAAGACTGTACCTTTCTACGCTGTTAAAAATAAGAATGAAGGTCTTGTTGCTCACTGCTGCGACAAATATAGACTGCCATTGATATGACTCTATTGATTATTCAGCTTTACTTTTATTGGCTTACTGCACTGTTGTGTTGTGATAGGAGATGTACTACGCATAAAAGTGCATTTGGTCAAAACCAAAACTTTTCAGTCTCAATCCTACATCTCTAATCTACAAGAAATATTCTTTATTTAGAATGAAGACTCCCAACCTCTTCGAGGTGGCATGCTTCATCTTCGGGTCCCTCCTTACACCATGAAAACTAGGTCGTTGGTGAGGGCTACAGCTTCCTTACCTTACCTAACAGGGAGATGATGGAAGGAGTGTTTTATTGATCAGGTTCAGTGGCATCACTGTGAAAGCTAAGTGTGGGTGGAATGTAGTCCCAGTAAATATTTATGTGAATTAGAGTACACTGTTCCAAAAATATCCAGTAAATATTTAGCCTCTTGTTCATTAAAGTTGAAGACAAAAGCATAATATTTGACACCAAGGCCCTCATTACAACCCTGGTGGTAAATCCCGCTTTCTGCCGTGCAGAAGACCGCCAACATACTGTTGCGGCTGCGGAATTCCGCTACAGGTATTACGACTCACAGCTCGGAATCCGCCATAATACAGGCACCAACACAAGTCCATCACACGAAAGGTCAGTGATAAACTGGCGATAGCAAAACCCACACCTTCACGCCAACAGGAATACGCCCACACTATCACGACCCACAAATCAACGCAGCGGTATTTCAACCGTGGTAATCCATTGGCGGTACACACTGCCGCGCTCAAAATACACACACATTTACACAACACAACCACATTGGACAATTCGAAATACACACACCTGATTCACATACACACACCACACCCAATCCAATATAAAGCACACACCCACATCACCCACAAACCCTTTCAATCAAATATTTGAAAGAAGACCAGAGAGAGAGATTAGCTAACACAACACCAGCATCCACAGACACACAACACCATCACTTATACAACATCCACGCACCTCAAACAACACACACCAACACATCCCCTCACACATCACAACAGACAGCACCTCACACATCACCCACACCACATAATGGCACCTCAAGGACACCCCAGGTTTTCTGAGGAGGAGCTCAGGGTCATGGTGGAGGAAATCATCCAGGTAGAGCTACAGCTATTCGGATCACAGGTGCAGCAGACATCCATTGCTAGGAAGATGGAGCTATGGCGGAGAATCGTGGACAGGGTCAACGCAGTGGGACAGCATCCAAGAACACGGGATTACATCAGAAAGAGGTGGAACGACCTATGGGGGAAGGTACGTTCTGTGGTATCCAGACACCAGATTGCTGTACAGGGACTGGCGGTGGACCCCCACCTCCTCCCCCACAACTAACAACATGGGAGGAGCAAGTCTTGGCGATCATGCATCCTGAGGGCCTCGCAGGAGTAGCAGGAGGACTGGCCTCTGGTAAGTCAAATCTTAACTACCATATCCCCCCACCCCACCCCACCTGCATGCCATCACATACTCCCACCCTCACCCTCACACCCATCACCCCAACACCCCACAGATACCCCACTACCACAACCCACACATCCCAAAATCAAGCCCTGCATGTAACTCCAGTGCATAGACACCCATCACCAAAGCATGTCCAGTAGAGAGACTCACTCATCCCCCAAAATCACCAATCACACAAGGGCCAAGCCAATAATGCAGGCAAAGGAGTAAAGGCTAACTCACCCATTGCACAAGATGGCACACACAGATACTAAGATTATGCATTCACACCCCAACAGGACCCATACCCAACGTCACTGGACAGGAGGTGCCAGGCATATCCAGTCCACCCACAGAAGAGGCCCACAGTGATGACAGCAGCTCTGCACGCCTGGATCAAGATGACCAGCCCGGCCCATCAGTGACCTCGGGACAGTCGGTTCCCCTGACACTGTCACAAACCACCACAGAGCCTCCCCCCTCAGAAAATCACCAGCACAGCACCCACCCAGCGGGCCCATCCCTCTGTCCCCAGGACACCTCAATCAGTAGTGTGTCCACCACTACAGGGAACCCAGGCAAACCCACTAAAACAGGATGATCAGAGACCTGGGGGCAGTGCAAGTGGGCACATGGTTGAGGGGACAGAGGCACAGGATAACAGGGAAGCTGGGAGGACTGCTGTGCGACAGGGGGAGGACAGGCCCAGGGAACCCACTCTCCACAAGGCACTCCCCAACATCAAGGGAGCTTACCACCATTCACAGGAGACCATGGGCACGGTACTGGCCAAGTTTCAGGAGACCCAGCTGCTGCAGGAGGAACACTACCTGGGGATCAGGGAGGACTTGAAGTCCATCAACACCACCCTGGTCACCATTGCAGGGGTGCTGGCAGAACTTGTCAACACCAGAAGGGACACAGTGATACACCAATGGGCCCCTGACACTAGCATGGACGATGAACAGCCCTCCACCTCCGCCGGCGCTAGTGGACAGGACGCACCACCACAGGAACAACAGGCCACCAGCACCCCACCCCCTGCTGAAGGAGAACCACCCCACAAACGGTCCCTGAGATCCAGGAACAAGATAGAGAACATTGCCAAGAACCCCGCAGGAAATAAGACCCCCCTGAATGTCACCCTTCTGTCCCACTTCGACATCCTGTCCATCTTAAACTGCCATTGCTCCACTTCCTATGCCACATTGGACAATACACCCGTGAAACAAATAGACTGGACTCTGCCATGGACATTCCTCCACCATCACCCCAGCCCATTTCTCACCCCCCTCCACTTATTTGCACAGAAATAAACACACTTGAATCGCAAAACAATCTGGAGTAAGTCTGTGCTTTCACAAATGTGTAATTGCGATATCTCTAGAATATAGCAATGTCAATGTACTTGTTCACATACTAATGTTACACAGCTGTAGGCCAGCAGTAAACATAGCAGAGGTCACAAAGTGGGACCCAGATCTGTGAAATGGAAAGGCAAAGTAACAAGTCAGGGTCCATACACTGAGTGCAAATGACAGACTTATACTAGCTCCAACAATAGTATGAGATGTGGGAAGCAGTTACATCTTCTTACCTGTGTCTCACTGGAAGTATTGCATGATGATGTTGTTTCGGTTGTAGACATCTTCTTCTTCTGCCTCCTCTTCTTCACTGTCCACAGGCTCCACAGCTGCCACAAGACCACCATCGGGCCCATCCTCCTGCAGAAAAGGCACCTGGCGTTGCAAAGCCAGGTTGTGCAACATACAGCAGGCCACGATGATCTGGCACACCTTCTTCGTTGAGTAGTATAGGGAGCCACCTGTAAGATGGAGGCACCAGAATCTGGCCTTCAGGAGGCTGAAGGTGCATTCTATAATTCTCCTAGTTCACCCATGTGCCTCATTGTAGCGTTCCTCTGCCCTTGTCCTGGGATTCCTCACTGGGGTCAGTAGCCATGACAGGTTGGGGTAACCAGAGTCACCTGCAAATGTTGAGGGGCAACTGTTAGATAGACACTAACCCTTAGGAACAACCTCATACCCAGACACCTATGTTAACTGTATTTAGTCCTTGGGCTCACCTATTAGCCAAACCCGGTGCCTCTGGAGTTGCCCCATCACATAAGAGATGCTGCTATTCCTCAAAATGTAAGCGTCATGCACAGAGCCAGGATTCTTGGCATTCACATGGGAGATGTACTGGTCTGCCAAATACACCATCTGCACATTCAGTGAATGGTAGCTTTTCCGGATTCTGTACACCTGTTCATTCCTGCAGGGGGGGGGACAAATGCCACATGTGTACCATCAATGGCACCAATGATGCTGGGGATATGTCCCAGGGCATAAATTCACCTTTCACTGTGGGCAAATCCTCCACCTGAGGGAAAACAATGTAGCTGCGCTTGTGTTTCAGCAGGGCAGATAACACTCTCGACAACATGTTAGAGAACATTGGCTGGGACATCCCTGATGCCAAGGCCACTGTTGTTTGAAAAGACCCACTGGCCAAGAAATGGAGTACAGACAGAACATGCACTAGAGGGGGGATTCCTGTGGGATGGCGGATAGCTGAAATCAGGTCTGGCTCCAACTGGACACACAGTTCCAGGATTGTTGCACAATCAAGTATGTAGGTGATAATGATGTGCCTCTCTTCCATTATTGACAGGTCCACCAAGGGTCTGTACACCGGAGGATGCCGCCATCTCATCACTTGCCCCAGCAGACGTGCCCTATGGAGGAGAACAGCGAGCAGAGGGTCACCCAACACTTAGGTATCACAATGTGTTATTTGGTAAAATGTTGGAAATTCGCAATGTGCCTTTATCTGTCCGTATTCCAGGCCTAAATAGGTGTGACGCAGTTTTTTTCCATGCCATGTGGCCCCCTGAAATGGCGGCTGCCTGACCTGTAAGGTGGGACAAGGGGAAATAAGGTAACTGCGCTGGCGTTGTACAGCGTCGCGGTGGGCGATCGAAGACCGCGGCGCAATTCAGCATTGGTTAACATTGGGCCCTATGGGTCCCAGGATCCAATGGCGATGTACGCTGGCGGTGATGGTATGCACCACTGCAGATGTGGCTGCCATTTTCTTACTGTTCCCTCACTTGATACCTGACCTTCAACAGGAGAGGACCTACACTGCAAGTGCTGCTGTGACCTGTGTCTGCAAGCGACGATGGCTCAGTGTCTGGGGAAAGAGCCCCTGCCTTCACTTCGGAGGAGTTGAAGAAACTGGTGGATGGGGTCCTCCCCCAGTACACTCAACTGTACGGTCCTCCAGACAAACAGGTGAGTACACTGTGAGCATGGTGAATGGCACATGAGTGTATGGAGTGTCGTGGATGGAAGATGGTGGGGAGGGGGACAGGTCAGCATGTCAGGATTGTGTGTGTATGTATGTCTGGGTCAGGCTGGGAGGTGTTTTGCAATGCGTGAGATGAAATGTACGGGATAGAAACAACCATTTTTACTTCACTTTTCCTCTAGGTCAGCGCCCACCAGAAGAAGGGTATTTGGCGTGCCATTGCCAAGGACGTCCGTACCCTGGGGGTCTACCATAGACTGAGCATCCACTGCTGTAAAAGATGGGAGGAGCTGCACCGCTGGAGCAAGAAGACGGCAGAGGCCGAGCTGGGGATGGCCTCCTAACGAGGAAGGGGTGCTCGTCGCACCATGACCCCCTTAATTTACCGGATCCTGGCGGTAGCCTATCCGGAGTTGGATGGGTGCTTGAGGGCATCAGAGCAGCCACAAGGGGGTGAGTACACTCTCCTTCAGCTGACTCTGCGTGCTTTACTAGGTGTCTGGGTGGTCAAAGTGGGCTGTGGGTTCCCCTAGGCCAGGGCGAACTTGGTAGGCTAGGTCCCTTGATAGGCAGGTTCTGTGGCATCCCAATCCCATTACTGGTAATAGCCATTTACACCTAGTCAGGCTCCTGTGACTTCCAGGTGTGCAGCAATTGGGCCTAGACCTCGTCCGCCATGGCCATGTGAATTTTCTAGGAACTGTTAGTGCATGGTTTAGTGCATAGGGCTGCTCCCTGTGTGTTGTGTCCGCCAACGGTAGTGGTGTTGCATGCACTGAACATGTGTTTCTTCTGTCCCCCCCCCATTTTGTTTTGTCTCCCTGTTCTTGCATGCATTAGCATCATCTGGCGGAGTAGCATTGGCACCGGAGCAGGAGGGAGCTGCAACCCACATGGCCCTGGAGGGTGAAGCAACGGAGTCTGAAGCCACCTGTGGGACGGAGGGCGAGGGGAGCTCCACGACAGGGATTGGAGCATACACCAGCAACAGCGATACCTCCTCTGATGGGAGCTTTGTTGCGGTAGCAGGCACATCTTTGCCCACCGCATCAACAGTTACAGCCGCCACCCCCTTACCAGCACCGCCCTCCCGGCAGCCCCTCATCGTGTGTCCCGTGCCCACTCACCCAGGAGGGTGGGCATCTCCTTCGCCCCAGGCACCTCAGCCCCTGCCCCAGTCAGCCCTTCTGCCCTCAGTGAGGAGGCTATTGACCTCCTGAGATCCCTCACTGTTGGGCAATCTACCATTTTGAATGCCATACAGGGTGTTGAGAGGCATTTGCAACAAACAAATACATACCTGGAGGGCATTTACTCTGGGCAGGCAGCCCAACAGAGAGCATTTCAGGCTCTGACCTCAGCACTGATGGAAGCCATTGTCCCTGTGTCCAGCCCCCCCACAAACTTCCTCTACCCAGACCCAATCCCCTGTACCTCAGCCTATCCCAAGCACACCATCAGACCAGCATGCACACTCATCAACACACAAGAGTGGACATGGCAAACATAAGCACCACACATCCCACAAGCACCATCCCCATGCAGACACAGCAACATCCACTGCCTCCACCGTGTCCCCCTCCTCCACGTCCTCCTCCTCCCTCCCAGTGTCATCTCCACTCACACCTGCATGCACTACATCCTCAGCTATTACCTCCATCACCAGCACGCCCATCACCACACACCGCTCACCTGCAATCACCACCCCCACTGCCATTCACACATCCCCAGTATCCTCTCCCAGTGTATCTGTGAGTCCTCCTCCCAAAGTACACAAACGCAGGCACACACCCACCCAACAGCCATCCACCTCACAAGAGCCTCCGGCCCATGCAACTTCACCCAAATTCAGCAAACGTACACCTCCTACAACCACTACCTCTTCCTCCACTCCCAAACCCCCTCCATCTTCCCGTCCCAGTGTGTCTAAGAAGCTTTTCCTGGCTAACATTGACCTCTTCCCTACACCTCCTCCCCCCGTCCTTCCCCTAGGGCCAGGCTTTCCAGGTCCCAGCCCAGCACCTCAGCCACCAAATTCCCAGGCACAGTGGTGCCAGCAACTGCGGGGTCATCGAGTGCGCCACCCATCAGGGCTGCCAGTGTGCCACGTAGCGAGGCCAAGGAGATTCCACCACCTGCCAGGGTGAAGAAGGTGCCCACATCCCAGAAGGAGAAGCCGCACCTACCAGCCACCAAGGGCTCATCCTAAACAAAAGGGGACAGTGGCAAGACACCTGTGGCACCATCAAAGGTGGGGAAGGGACACAAGCCGAAGAGCAGGTCAGGACAGGGCACGGTGGCTACGACTGAGGGACTTGAGTCACCCCTTCTGTCAACCACTACACCAACCTGTACGGCGGTGAACACCGCCACCTGCACCGCCACCAGCACCGCCATCAGCACCGCCACCAGCACTGCCTCCTGCACCGCCACCAGCACCACCACCTGCACTGCCACCTACACGTCTGCAGCCTCAGCAACAGTCCCCAGCATCTTCCCCAGTGGGCAGCCGTCCGAGGCTGCAGGAGACGTCCTGCTGTGTCCCTCAACAGGTGCTGACACATGCACCACTGCAAGCACCTCCGCCACAGACACCGCCGCAAGCACCGCCACCAGCCCCGGGATGTGCTTGGACACGGCACCACAGCTGACATGGCTACCATCTCCAGTGGGCAGCCGTCCGAGGGTGGAGGAGACTTCCTGGACCCTGCCCAGCTTCCATGAGGCATGACTCTCATCACTGTTTGCACCTGCAGGTGGAAGGCGAAGCCGCAGCAGGGTGGGGTCTGTTTCTGCCTCCATGGCATATCATGCTACCTGTTCCTAGGCAATCTTGTGGCACACACACCCATGTGAGGAAATGGGACCAGCCACACTGCACGTGGAGCACTCTGGGTACCAAGCCTCCTCCAGAACCAGTGGAGAACTTCATCCACTACCTCAGTATTTGGCAGGATGAAGCACTCTGGGCACCAAGCGCCCTCCAGAACCAGTGGAGAAAGACATCCACTACCTCAGTCCTTGGCAGGATGAAGCACTCTGGGCACCAAGCCCCCTCCAGAACCAGTGGAGAAAGACATCTACTACCTCAGTCCTTGGGAGGATGAAGCACTCTGGGCACAAAGCCCCCTCCAGAACCAGTGGAGAAAGACATCCAGTACCTCAGACATCCACTACCTCAGTCCTTGGCAGGATGAACCACTCTTGGCACTAAGGGGGTCATTCTGACCTCGGCGGTAAAAGGCTCTTACCGCCGGTCAGAAGTCCGCCATTCTACCGCCGCGGTAAACCGCCACGGGCATTCAGACCCACAACTGCCAAACCGCCAAAAACCCGACATCCACGGAAGGCCTCCTCATCAGCGGTCAGAGATAAACTGGAGATGGCCAAACCTCCACCGTCACGCCAACACAAACATGCCCATGCCATTACGACCCACGAATCCACGCGGCGGTCTTTCATCCACGGTATTCCATTGGCGGTACACACCGCCGCGCTCAAAATACACACACCTTCACAAAACACAGCCACATTGGACAATTCCAAATACACACACCTGATACACATCCATACACCACTCCCACACATCCAATCAACTATAAAACACACACCCACATCATCCACAAACCCCCACTACTAGAATTTCTGAGAGAAGGCGAGAGAGAGAGAGAGAGAGAGCACAGCTATCGACAAACCCAGCACACACAGGAACACAACATCATCACCCACACTACATCCACGCACAAAACACCACATACCACCACACACACCACACTCATCACCACAAACACCACCCCACACCACCCCATGGCACCCCAAAGACACCCCAGGTTCTCGGACCAAGAACTCAGGGTCATGGTGGAGGAAATAATAAGGGTAGAGCCCCAGCTATTCGGCACACAGGTGCAGCACACCACAATAGCTAGGAAGGCGGAGCTATGGCAAAGGATCGTCGACAGGGTCAACGCTATGGGACAGCATCCCAGAAACCGGGAAGACATCCGAAAGCGCTGGAACGACCTACGGGGGAAGGTGCGGTCGATGGTGTCAAGACACAACATCGCTGTGCAGAAGACTGCCGGCGGACCCCCACCCACTCCACCCGAATTCACAGCATGGGAGCAAGAGGTCTTGAACATCCTGCATCCTGAGGGCCTCACTGGAGTAGGCGGAGGAATGGACTCTGGTAAGTCTAATCTCAACTACCTTACCCCCCCCAAACACCAGCATGCCAACCCACACCCCCGCCCTCACCTCCAACCCCCCAGCACACATCCTCCCTGCCAATGTCTCACCAGCACAACTCACCCAACACAACACCAATCCCTGAATGCCACCACAAACCATGGACACCCCTCACCTAAGCATGACTACTGCACATACCCATCCCCCCTCGCAAACCACCCTCACAACTCCTCCCACAAGTGAATGCCAGCACTGGGGGACAAGGGCACCCACAAATCGCACGCCATGGCACACACCGAAGCAATAACCATACTCTTTTACCCCTGCAGGGCCCGACCGCCAACACACCGGCCAGGAGGGTCCAGATTTGTCCATCCCGCCCCCAGAACAGGCCCCCAGTGATGACAGCAGCTCTGTCGACCTAGAACCTGATGACCAGACCGGACCATCGGGGACCTCTGGACAGTCGGTTCCCCACACACAGACACTGGCCACAGCAGACCCAACCCCCTCTGGGAATACCAGCACAGCTCCCACCCAGCGGGCCCATGCCTCTGTCTCGCGGACGCGTCAATCAGCGGTGTGTCCGCCACTACAGGGCACCCAGGCTGACCCACCACCCCAACAACAACAGGGACCTGGGGGCAGTGGTAGTGGGCACACCGTCCAGGGGACAGAGGCCCGGGGAAACAGGGCAACTGGGAGGGCTGCTGTGCGAGAGGGGGTGGACCGGCCCAGGGAACCCACTCTCCAAGAGGCCCTCACCACCATCATGGGAGCATACCACCATTCCCAGGAGACGATGGCGACGGTACTGGCCAGGTTCCAGGAGATCCAGGCACAGCAGGAGGAACGGTACATGGGGTTAAGAGACGAACTCAGGACCATCGGCACCGCAATGGGGACCATCGTCCTGGCCCTCAACCAGATAGTCACCACATTGCGGGACCATGTGGCACCCCAAAGGGCCCCTGTCACCAGCCCGGATGACGAACAGCCTACCACCTCCGCCGACGCTAGTGGACAGGAGGCCCCCACACCACGACAGGCCACCAGAACCCCACCTCCTGCTGAAGATCAACCATCCCGCAAGCGGAACCTGAGATCACACAAGAAGACAGAGTAGGATGCCAAGACCCCCGCCAGCATAAGATACCCCCTGATGTCATCCCACTGTCCCACGTTGTCACCCTGTCCAACCTTGAACTGACCCTGCACCATCCTTCCACAGGCATATGGACAATGCACCTGTGCGACTGAGAACTGGACTCTGCCATGGACATTACTCCACCCCCACCCATCACCGTTTTACTATCATGGACCTATACGCAGCACTTTAAATAAATCACCAATTGCACTTCAAATGTCAGGAGTCTGCTTGTATTCTTTACAAATGTATTACACATAACGGTGCAATAATGTTCATTTACATTGTGATGACAACATACCAGTGTCAATAAGCATTAGTCCATGGGCAAACAAAGCAGAGGTCACGTTGTGGGTCATGCAGCTCTGAAAAGGGAAGGGAAAGTCAAAAATCAGTGAAAAGGAACTGGGGGGAAACACAGAAAGTAGAGATGCAGGAGGCCAGAAGTAAATGTAAAATGGCGTGGGTGATTCTTACCTGTGTGCTACTGAAAATACTGTTGTATAACTGTGTCCCTGTTGTCCGTGTCGTCCCCGTCGTCTTCCTCCTCTTCACTCTTCACAGGCTCCACAGCTGCTACAAAACCACCATCTGGACCATCCTCCTGCAGGAAAGGCACCTGGCGTCGCAAAGCCAGGTTGTGAAGCATACAGCAGGCCACGATGATCTGGCACACCTTCTTTGGTGAGTACATTAGGGATCCACCAGTCATATGGAGGCACCTAAACCTGGCCTTCAGGACCCCGAAGGTCCGTTCTATAATCCTCCTAGTTCGGCCATGTGCCTCATTGTAGCGTTCCTCTGCCCTGGTCCGGGGATTCCTCACTGGGGTCAATAGCCAAGGCAGGTTGGGGTAACCAGAGTCACCTATTAGCCACACACGGTGTCACTGTAGCTGTTCCATCACATAAGGGATGCTGCTATTTCGCATGACATACGCGTCATGCACTGACCCAGGGAACTTGGCATTTAGATGGGAGATGTACTGGTCAGCCAAACAGACCACCTGGACATTCATCGAATGGTAATTCTTTCTATTTCTGTACACCTGCTCATCGTCTTTTGGGGGTACTAAAGCCACATGGGTCCCATCAATGGCACCAATGATGTTGGGGATATGTCCAAGGGCATAGAAATCCCCCTTCACAGTGGCCAAATCACCCTCCTCAGGGAAAACAATGTATCTCCGCATGTATTTCATCAGGGCAGACAACACTCTGGACAAAACCTTAGAAAACATAGGCTGAGACATCCCTGATGACATGGCCACTGTTGTCTGAAAAGACCCACTTGCCAAAAAATGGAGTACTGACAGAACCTGCACCAGAGGGGGAATCCCTGTGGGTTGGCGGATGGGGGACATCAGGTCTGGCTCCAGCTGGGCACATAGTTCATGTATAGTGGCTCGGTCAAGTCGGTATCGAAGTATAATATGTCGTTCTTCCATTGTCGACAGGTCCACCAGCGGTCGGTACACGGGAGGATTCATCCTTCTCCTCGCAAGTCCCAGCGGACGGTGCCTAGGAAGGACAACATGGAGCACAGAGTCAAGCAACCCACAGGTTCGTTCACACAGCTTGCCCAGTACACGAATCGCTATGCATTGAAAGGCTTGTATGAGTGGCAATGCAAGGCCTAGGCCTGTGTGACGCAGTAGAAATTAAGATATGGGGGCCCTTGAAATGGCGGCTGCCTGACCTGTGAAGTGTGACAGTGGGATGTGAGATCACTGCGCTGGCGTGGCACACCGTGGCGGTAGGCGGTCGAAGACCGCGGCGCAAAGCAGCATTGGTTACATTGAACCCTATGGGTCTCAGGAGCCAATGACGATGTGCGCCGGCGGTCGCGGTACGCAACGCCGCGGTACGCACCGCCGTGGGCATGACCGCCATTTTCTATCTGATTAATCACTCGAGACCTGATCATCCACAGGAGAGGACCTATACTGCAAGTGCTGCTGTGACCTCGGTCTGGAAGATACCATGGCTGCTGCGACTGGGGAAAGGGCCCCTGCCTTCACTTCAGAAGAGTTGGAGAAACTTGTGGATTCTCTACGGTCCTCCAGACCAACAGGTAAGTACACTGGGTGCACGTTGAATGGGCTATGCCTGGGTTGTGTATGGTGGATGTAAGATGGTGGGGTGGGGAGCGAATGAGGAGTGCAAGGCACGACAGATGAGAGCATGTGCCACATGGCAGGGTTGGGGAGGGGGGGGCAAACAAATCTAACATGCAGAAAATGTTGACATTTTCTTTTCCACCCTGTACATGTCAAATAGGTCAGCGCCCATCAGAAAGTCGACATTTGGCGTGCCATCGCCAAGGAAGTCCGGGACCTGGGGGTCCACAACAGACGGGGCACCCACTGCCGAAAGAGGTGGGAGGACATCCGCCGCGGGACCAGGAAGACCGCCGAGTCACTGCTGGGGATGGCCTCCCAACGTAGGAGGGGTGCCAGTCGTACCTTGACCCCCCTGATGTCCAGGATCCTGGCGGTGGCCTACCCCGATTTGGATGGGCGCGTGAGGACATCACAGCAGACACAAGGGGGTGAGTACCTGCACATTCTGCTATCTTTGCACGCAGTGGAGGCGTCTGGGTGGGGGAGGAGGGCTGTGGGTGACATTAGGCCAGGGCGCTTTCTGTAGTGTAGTCCCCTCCTTTAGGCATGGCCCTGTGCCCCCGCCCCCCACCTCTGTAGGGTGCCAAGTACAGCACTCCATGGTCCAGCATCACCCATGGGCGCATTTGTTGTCCATAGATCTGTTGGCCTAGTCACAAGTACTAAGTAGTGTACCCCGATTGCACGGCGTAGTGCATGAGGCACCTGTGTCTGTCCTCTCCGCCAACGGTGTTGGCAATGCATGCACTCAACCTGTTTTTATTTCTCCCTCCACCCTTTTACCTTCTTGTGAATGTGTGCATTAGCATCATCAGGCGGAGGAGAATTGGCATCGAAGCACGAGGGAGCTGCAAGTCACAAGGCCCCGGTGGGCCATGGTACAGACACCGAGGTCACCAGTGATATGGAGGGCGAGGGGAGCACCACAACGGGGACCCGTGGTGACACCAGCGACACCGACACGTCCTCGGAAGGGAGCTCCCTAGCGGTGGCGGCAACATCTGGGCCCCCCGCCTCTACAGGTACAGCCGCCACCCAGCGCACCAGCTCCACCCTCCCAGCAGCCCCTCATCCTTCGCTCCGTGCCCGCTCGCCCAAGAAGGCGGGCATCTCCTTTGCCCCAGGCACCTCAGGCCCTGCCCATGTTAGCCCTGCTGCCCTCAGTGAGGAGGTCATTGACCTCCTACAGACCATCATTGTTGGGCAGTCTACCCTTTTGAATGCCATCAAGGGGGTAGAGAGGGAGGTGCATCGGAGCAATGCATACCTGGAGGGCATTCATTCGGGTCAGGCTGCCCATCAACGATCGTTCACTGCTCTGGCCTCAACACTGACGGCAGCCATTGTCCCTGTTTCCAGCCTCCCTCTTCTGACTGCCTCCACCCTGTCTCTGTCTCCTGTTCCTCAGCCTATCCCATCCACACCATCAGACCAGCCTGCACACACCTCAACACCCAAGGGCAGCTCATCCAGACATAAGCACCACAGATCACACAAGCATTCACCCAAGCAACACCCAGATGCAGACATGCCAACAGTCACTACCACCCCTGTGTCCCCCTCCTCCTCGTCTCCCTCCTCCCTCCCTGTGACGTCTCCACTCACACCTGCATGCACACCACCATCAGCCAGTACTTCCATCACCAGCACACCCTCCAGTACAGTCCGCACATGTGCAGTCACCACCCGCACTGCCATTTACACGTCCCCTGTGTCCTCTCCCACTGTGTCTGTCACCCCCTCTTCCAAGACACACAAACGCAGGCAGCCACCCACCCAACAGCCATCCACCTCACGACAGCCTCCGTCACAAGCACCTGCACCCAAAGACAGCACACCTGACTCTCCTACAACCACATCCTCTTCCTCCACTCCCATACCCACTACACCTACCCTTTACATTGGTCCTAAAAAACTTTACCTCTCCAAACTTAACCTCTTTGCCCCACCTGACCCACCCCCTCCATCTGCTAAGAGTCCCAAAAGCACCT
This sequence comes from Pleurodeles waltl, assembly GCF_031143425.1. NCBI lineage: Eukaryota > Metazoa > Chordata > Amphibia > Caudata > Salamandridae > Pleurodeles > Pleurodeles waltl. The sequence goes on along the minus strand of NC_090449.1, from coordinate 475,549,550 downwards.
CAGCCACCACCAGCCCTGCTTCAAGTGTCAGCATTGTGCACGGGTTTTGGAGTCCACCCTTTCCCAGCACAGATACATCTGCCAGCAGCAAGGGGACAGCCAGCCCCCCCGGAAAGAGAACCCGTAAACAGAAGGTCCGCCGCGAGAAGGCTGACACGGCTGCCCCCAAGGAGCAAATTCCTGGCCCGTCACCTGCCACAACATCCAGGGGAGGCAATGGCCAGAGAGCCTCATCGAAGGAGGGCAAGGGCAGCAGGGCGGAGAAGACAGCCAGCAGGGGCGCGGACCAGGAGGGCCCCACAAGCCCCATCCCGGGTGTGAGGGAGGACACCCACGGGCCCAGGACTCCGTCAGCGAAGGGTCCAGCAACTGCACGGTCGGAGGGCGACTAAGCAGGGAGTCCTGGCCAGGTCTGGCTCCCTTGATTGACTGGACAAGGACCGCTGAAGACGGCCCCGCCGTGAAGAAAGGCACCGCTGAAGAGGGCCCCCCGTGAAGAAAGGCACCGCTGAACAGGGCCCCGCCGTGAAGACAGGCACCGCTGAAGAGGGCCCCGCCGTGAAGACAGGCACCGCTGAAGAGGGCCCCGCCGTGAAGACAGGCACCAATGAAGAGGGCCCCACCGTGAAGAAAGGCACCGCTGAAGAGGGCCCCGCCGTGAAGAAAGGCACCGCTGAAGAGGGCCCGCTGTGAAGAAAGGCACCGCTGAACAGGGCCCCGCCGTGAAGAAAGGCACCGCTGAAGAGGGCCCCGCCGTGAAGAAAGGCACCGCTGAACAGGGCCTCGCCGTCTCAAGCACCGCTCCGCTGGGCCCTTCCTGTCAAGCACCGCTCCGCTGGGCCTCGCCGTCTCAAGCACCGCTCCGCTGGGCCCTTCTTGTCAAACACCGCTCCGCTGGGCCCTTCCTGTCAAGCACCGCTCCGCTGGGCCCTCCCTGTCAAGCACCGCTCCGCTGGGCCCTTCCTGTCAAGCACCGCTCCGCTGGGCCTCACCGTCTCAAGCACCGCTCCACTGGGCCCTTCCTGTCAAACACCGCTCCGCTGGGCCTCGCCGTCTCAAGCACCGCTCCGCTGGGCCCTTCCTGTCAAGCACCGCTCCGCTGGGCCCTTCCTGTCAAGCACCGCTCCGCTGGGCCTCGCCGTCTCAAGCACCGCTCCGCTGGGCCCTTCCTGTCAAACACCGCTCCGCTGGGCCCTTCCTGTCAAGCACCGCTCCGCTGGGCCCTTCCTGTCAAGCACCGCTCCGCTGGGCCCTTCCTGTCAAGCACCGCTCCGCTGGGCCTCGCCGTCTCAAGCACCGCTCTGCTGGGCCCTTCCTGTCAAACACCGCTCCGCTGGGCCCTTCCTGTCAAGCACCGCTCCGCTGGGCCTTGCCGTCTCAAGCACCGCTCCGCTGGGCCTCGCCGTCTCAAGCACCGCTCCGCTGGGCCTCGCCGTCTCAAGCACCGCTCTGCTGGGCCCTTCCTGTCAAGCACCGCTCCGCTGGGCCTCGCCGTCTCAAGCACCGCTCCGCTGGGCCCTTCCTGTCAAACACCGCTCCGCTGGGCCCTTCCTCTCAAGCACCGCTCCGCTGGGCCTCGCCATCTCAAGCCCCGCTCCGCTGGGCCCTTCCTGTCAAGCACCGCTCCGCTGGGCCTCGCCGTCTCAAGCACCGCTCCGCTGGGCCCTTCCTGTCAAGCACCGCTGGCCCATTGACAGTGCCGGTTCTGTGCCGAGCTAGTGTTCACGCTGAACTCGGGGCACCCTGCCTCCTCCATTACCTGTGGAGTCTGTCATCCACCTGATGGCCTGTGTCTCTGCACTCCCCAGGATGGCTGAGTGGGCAGACCACCCACTGTAGAGACTTGTGAGACTGTGGCTTTGCTCTCCCCAGGATGGCACGGTGGGCAGACCACCCACTGTCATCCACTTGAGAGACTGTGGCTTTGCACTCCCCAGGATGGCACAGTGGGCAGACCACCCACTGTTGAGACTTGTGAGACTGTGGCTTTGCACTCCCCAGGATGGCACAGTGGGCATGGTGGACCCTTCGTGGATCTGGCGTCGTGGACTCATGTGGCTGAGGTGCCCCCCCTTCCCTTCCCCCTGAGATGCCTGTAGTTTTGTCATCTGATGCCCCAGCAGTGTTCTCTCAAACAGACTCAGGTCTCCTGTGTGGGCTTTGCCCATGTGTTGATACACTTTGGCCCACGGACAGTGGAAATTTAAGTGACTGTGCAGGACTTTTTGCCTATGTTTATCGGTTTCGCAAGGTTCTTACTTGATTTTTTAAAGATCATATTGCTATTGTACCATGACTTCAATGACCCTCTTTTATACATAAATTTTGATTCTCACTTTAATTATGTGTTTGGATTATTCCGGGGAGTTTGGGTGGTGTCACTGTGACTTGGTGCTCTGCATTGGTGTGTAGAAAGTTGGGGGGGGGGTCGCATATGTGTGTGCACGTAAGCTTTCGTCCTCCCCTCTCCCCTGTGTCGTAGGTGCAGTACTCACCGTTGTCGTCTGCGCCGGCGTTCGTACTCGTGGTAGATGAGCAGGTAGACAAGAGCTGGTAGGATGTTTAATTCGGGTTCCATGCTGTTCTCCGTCCTCATGGAGTGTGTATAGGTGAGCGTTTTCCCGTTCGTAGTCTGTTTCCGCCGTGTTTTTATCGGCGGGGCTCCCGCCCCGGAAAAGGTGGCGGATTGGTGAGTTGTGATAGGGTGGGCTGTACATTGTCTGCCGCCTGTCTGTTGGCGGTGACCGCCGCGCTGTTTGTTTGTGCCGCCGTGGCGGTCGGAGTGTTAAAGCGGCGGCCTGTGTTGGTTCCCGCCCGGGTCAGAATTCCATTCTTTGGACCGCCAGCCTGTTGGCGGGTTGGCCGCCACTTTAACACTGACCGCCAGGGTTGGAATGACCCCCTAAGTCCCCTCCAGAACCAGTGGAGATTCACATCCTGTACCTCAATCCTTGGCAGGATGAAGCACTCTGGGCACCAAGCCCCCTCCAGAACCAGTGGTGAAAGACATCCACTACCTCAGTCCTTGGCAGGATGAAGCACTCTGGACACCAAGCCCCTTCCAGAACCAGTGGAGATTCACATCCACTACCTTAGTCATTGGCAGGATGAAGCACTCTGGGCACCAAGCCCCCTCCAGAACCAGTGGAGACTGTTATCCACTTGAGAGACTATGGCTTTGCACTCCCCATGATAGAGCAGTGGGCAAACCACCCACTGGAAAGACTTGAGAAACTGTGGCTTTGCACTCCCCAGGATAGAGCAGTGGGCAAACTACCCACTGGAAAGACCTGAGAGACTGTGGCTTTGCACTCCCCAGGATACTGCAGTGGGCATGGAGCCCCCTCGTGCAGCAGTGGCGTCGGGCGTTCATTCGGCTGAGGTGCCCCCCTCCCCTTCCCCCTGAGGTGCCTGTTTAATTTGTTATCTGATGCCCCAGCAGTGTTCTCTCCGTTTCGTGTCAGGTATCTTGTGTGGGCTTCGCCCATGCATTTTGGGACCACTGGTCCATGGACAATGATTGGTACACTATCCAGACTTGTGTAGTTGGTGTACATATTTGTATGTACCGATGAGTTTAATTTTGGCCTATCTGAATTTTCGATGATTACACTCGTTACTATCATTTCATTTGGTCCTTGCGTTATTCCAGGGTGTGATGGGGTGTAAATGTTATGTTGCTGCATGTATTTGTGTGTATGGTGTTGTGGGGGTGGGGGTATGGTGTGTTGCATGTGTGTGTCACTCTCTTTTCCCTCCCCTGTGTTGTAGGTGCAGTACTCACCGTGGTCGTCAACGGCGTCTGTCCTGCTCCTGAGAGAGCAGGAGGAAGACCGGCATGGGCAGTACGTGTAACTTGGGCTCCATGGCATCCTGGTTCCTCGTTGGGTGTCAAGAGGTGAGTGGTTTCCCTTCTGTGTACTGTTTCCGCCGTGCTTTTGATAGCGTTGGGTCTGCCCCGGAAAAGGTGGCGGATAAGCGCATTGGAATGCAGTGGGCGGTACTTTGTCTTCCGCCTGTCTGTTGGCGGTGACCGCTGCGCTGTTTTTTTCTACCACTGTGGCGGTCGGAGTGATAAAGTGGCTGTCTATGTTGGTGGTTTCCGCCATGGTCGTGATTCCATTTTTTTTCCGCCGGCCTGTTGGCGATATTACCGCCGCTTTAACACCGACCGCCAGGGATGTAATGAGAGCCCAAGTCTTTAACAATATCAGAACCTTCCAGGTCCTGCCTACTTAGGAATTATGCATAGTTAATTTTTTACTATTGCAACTGTCTTGTAATCAAGCCTTCATTGCTCCCCTGAAAATCTCCAGCAACCTTCTCTTTTGAGCATAATAAAAAAGCTCAAAGGTAATTTCTAGAACAACTGCCTAGTATGCCAAGACCTAACCTCCAATTTCGTAGGTGTTGAAGTATAAACATTATTAATAACAATGGTGTCACTTAAACATAATGTAAAATAATGTGTATTAAAAGGCCTAACTGAAAATGTGTGTTAGAGAAATAAAATGTGCGCTTTGAAATGTGATGACTCTGGTGTAAGCCACAATGACAGTTTGACATGAAATTAAATAATGTCTAATGAAAATTCATTTCACTTAAGAATAATTAAATATTTCAATTTATTATGAAATGTTTTATTCTTCATGCTTAGCACCAGTATGAAGGCATCACGTTTTAGTAATTTTCCAGAGGCACAATGTTTAAAAGAATGCTAACTTTGCAAAATAATGTTTCTTAAAACATCCTGTGTGACTTGCACAGTGGAAATTTCTATCCTGTTCTTATTGCTGGTGTCTCACATTTCACTGATATAAAAACTGTTCTTTAAAAAAAAGAGCCTTAGAGCTCTACGTGATGTTTTCATGTTACATAATTTGTTCCTGCTCAAGTTTCATTTCTGCCAGGAAGCACATGTAATGTTTCTACATAGTTTGAAGCTGATGTCCGGAGATGAGAGAGGAGTGACAGCGTGATCCAATCCTCAATCAATCAATCAATCAGTTTTTATAGAGTGCAACTACTCACCCGTGATGGTCTTAAGGCCCTGGGAGGGTTGGGGGTGAAGCAGACACAGCCTTATTCGAAGAGCGACATCTTGAGGTTCTTCCTGAAGATGGTGAGTGATGGGCTTTGTCTGAGGTGCAAGGGTAGGTTGTTCCAGCTCTTTGTTGCGAGGTAGGTGAAGGACCTTCCTTCCCCAATGGTTTTCTGTATGCGTGGAAATGTGGCTAGTGCTTGCTGGCTGGAGCAGAGAGGTCTGGTGGTGGTTTAGGTAGGCCGGTCCACTGTTGTGAATGGCTTTGTAGGTGAGGGTGAGTAGATTCAAGAGATGATTTGTTTCTCCACTGGGAGCCACTGGAGGGTACTCAGGTGCGAAGAGATTTGTTCCTGGTGGGGGAGGTTCAGGAGGAGTCTGGCGGCGACATTTTGGATGAGTTGCAGCTTTCTGATGTTTTTGCTGTAGTGCCAACGTAGAATGCATTGCCGCAGTCAAGCTTGGTTGTGACTAAGGCGTGGGTGACTGTCCTGTGGCAGTGTACTGGAATCCATTTGAAAATCTTTTGGAGTTGGCGGAGGGTGTGCCAGCTGGAGGAGGTGACCGTGTTTACCTGTCGGGTCATTGAGAAGCAGGAGTCGAGGATGAATTCTAGGTTACGGGCGTGGTCAGTCGGAGAAGGCATAGCGCTGAGAGATGTGGGCCACCAGGAGTCGTCCTAGGCTGAGGTGGAGTTTCCGAAGATAATGACCTCGGTCTTGTCCGAGTTGAGCTTGAGGCAGCTCTCTCTCATCCAGGCAGCTATGGCTTCCATTCCTGTGTAGAAGGTCCGCTTGGATTTGTCCGGGTTTTCAGTGAGGGATTTGATGAGTTGTGTGTCGTCGGCGTATGATACAATGCCCATTCCGTGGCCTCTGATGATGGCTGCGAGTGGGGCCATGTATATGTTGAAGAGTGTTGGGCTCAGGGAGGATCCCTGAGGAACTCCGCAGCTGACTTATGGATGCAGTCTTGGATGCAGAAAATGTGAAAATACATCTGAAGCTCAGATGATGTTTTTTTGGCTGCAAACTAAACCACCTCATAGTCTGTCCAATAGAAGCTTAGGTAGTAACTTGTGGGACTTTAATATAGTAAGGTTTAGGTGATGTAAGTTAGTTCTTCATTTAGCTTCAGTTCTGTTCAGAGGCTGCTGCTGAGTTCTTGCCTATGATTCTAACAGTTCAGATATATGAGGCCCGATTTTACTGAACAATTTACCTTTCATATTCTGATGCTGTTCCCTGAAGACCTGATGTTCCTGAACTCTGCTGCTGAAGATACTGCTGATTGCTGATCCATTTAGGAGAGGTATAATCAATGTGCATTTGTGTTTTCTTTGCAGGTGTTCTCTCTAGAAAATCCAACCACTCATTTTGATTAGTGCCATAATTAGATGTTTTTCCAAATTAGTTTTTACCTTATTTTTCTTTTTACATGAAGCCTACACATGCTTTCAAATTATAGTAATAGTTGGGGATGCCTGACTTAGGTGGTCATTATGTACATGGCGGTGTGGCCCGCAATGCCGGCGGTGGCGGGTAAACCCGCCAGAGGGCATGGTGGGCCACACCGCCACATAAAGAACCCCATGAGGGCCGCCATTGGCAGCCCTCACTCACCTCCAGGCTGCCTCTGCCAGGCAGCCTGGCGGTAGTCGGAATCATTATCCGACAGGGCAGTGGTGCTGCCCCTCAGATAATGATTCCTCAGCAACCAGCCTTTCCCTGGTGGATTTCCCCACCAGGGAAAGGCTGGTGGAAAGGGTGCACCAGGGCACCCCTGGGGGCCCCTGCGCTGCCCATGCACATGGCATGGGCAGTGCTGGGGCCCCGGTGCAGTGCCCCATCGCGAAGGCAGTGATCTGCGCTACGGGTGCAGCTGCACCCGCTGCACAGAGGCATTGGCAGGAGCTGCCGTCAATGTCCCGGGCAGGCATTCCTGTGGGCCGGCGGGCGGAAACAATGTTTCCACCTGCCGGCCCACAGGAATGTTCTTTATGCGGCCAGCGGGGATCTGGGGACGCTGACGGTCAGTAGTTTGAGCGCCAGCATGAACATTGCGGTTTTGACCGCCGTGTTCATTATGAGGGCCTTAATGTCTAAATTTGACTGCTTATTAATTGTTTTTGATAATTCCAACTGCACAAAATAATAGTTTGCCATTTCTATTTTTCACTTGATTCTATTGCTGTTTTGCAGTGTTCTTTTGGAGTATTCATTAATAAATATTTTGGATAGATTGAGATTCTTTAGGTGTTTTGGACAGCCTGTGATGTTACTGGATTTCTATCATTTGGTCTTGCACATGATTTACATGATTTTAGCATTGATAATCTAAAGGGCAATAAATGTTTAAACTTTACTAAACTGGTATGATTCATGGCCACATAGGTCATGGTGTGTTTAAATTACTGATTCCAATTGATTATATTGATTATTTGATGTTATATTTGATGATTATTGGTTCATATTGTCTGATCGGATGATTTCACACTCATGTCTGAGTCAAAAGGTCTGAGTCAACCACTGAGGGCAATAGATGACTTACCTTATAAATGTAATCTAATCACAACAATATAAAAGTAAATAAGGTCTGACACACCCACAGAACTTGGTAGCAGAGGATGGTTACGTCTCAATAAGAGGGAATCATCTGATGATTTCATTTCAATAGGAGAGAATTGAGAGATTTGTTAAAATGTTTATTTTTTTTAATTTGGCTTTGCCAATGCTTATTTAGGTGAAAGTTGGTTTTGCCAATGCTTGTTGAGGTGAAATTAGGAATTATCCCACTGTTCCAAGTGATTGCTTGAGTTTTTAGTAGGGTTTGCGCTTCCAATACTTTGGCAAATCGCAAGTGAATTGTGATGTGTGAGAGAAATAAGGAGTCTGCGTACTCCAGGCGTAGTTGATTAGGGAGTGTGTGTTCTCTAAAGGGTAAGTGTGCGGACGTTGTTGTACTTCAAGTGAATGTGGCGCTTTGCCCTCAAAAATTGCCCACGTGGTTGTTGATGTACAGACCCTGCATTGGTCTAAGACTCCAGAGTATTGTACAAGTGTATGAGACACTTGGTTGTTGTTGCAACTTGTTTTCTGAGTTAGGTCAATCGGGCGTGTTTGACAAATAGAATTTCTAGTGTGCGTGTTAAGAGAGTGCTAGTTTGTCAGGTACCTGGTGATTCCTGAGCGTGCAGGACGGATTTGGTATTAGTCAAGGGTGAAATTTGCAGGTCGAATTTTACTTGCGCATGAAAGAAAGCTGAAGCTGAACGCGTATCGGTCAGAGCTAAAAGCCTCAGTAGAAAATTCCATAAGGCTTCCAAAGTAATTTAGCCCCTACCTGTAGTAAGCAGACAAGTCGGTTTGTTGATTTTTTCTTTAGTGTTCACAATTTTTTGCAGGTACTTTTTGTGTGAATCGAGTTTGGAGGACAAGTCCGCAAGACTTTGGGTCCGCACTGGGGATGGTCGGTTGGTGAAAAGGAGCTGCAAATGGATTGGTGGACTATTACTGCTCATTATTGGTTGACAGTAGCAAGCGCAAAGGATTTTAGGATTGGATTACTTCCTGTTTTGAATTTAATTTGTAGTTTTGAGTCAAATTAAAGGAGAAAATTATTTTTTTCAAAGCATTCAAGAGTGCAGTAAGAGGAGATGCTTTCATTACGGCCAGATTAGGAGAAATTGCCCCACCAGAAGGTATACCCTCATATATTGTAATTGAGAAGAAATGTCCTTTAGCATGCATTTGGTTACAACAAGGGTGCATACCTACAGAGAAGGATGGGAGCTTCGCGGTTCCTGCTCATGGAAGCTTTAATATGCACATTTTAGAGAATTTGAGAGGAGTAATATATGAATTAAAGCCTCCTCTGAGACCAGGACAATTTGAAGCTTTAGCTATTTGGGAGTTAGTGGCCAGACAACAAGAGAAATGAACATTTGAGAGACGAATGGGCAAAGCTGAGAAAATGTTGCTAGAAGCATGATGGGACAATGATCAAAAATTTTGGAGAACAGAAACCTTAGAGGGTATTAGAATGTATCCCGCACTTACACAAGAGAAAGAGGATAGTGTTAGACCAAAGAAAAAGAATAGGGATCTTGAAGAAATTGAGCAGAAGTCAGATGAAACTAAGAGACAGCTGACTTATTATAGTGACTCAGATGATGATGAATTTATAACACAGTTATTGAGAAATCATCCCCACCATATGTAGCACAAGACACAAGTTCAAGTACTAGTATCAGTCCAAGTGCACCTACTTCAGTTATGGTAACATAACACAAAGCTAGGTACATGTTCCAACTAATGTTCCTGCTATTACAGTAACTCAGACTCCTGTGATTCAGACTGTAGCACAGCCTATGGTTTATTTTACAGTTCCTATTGTGAGTTCTGCACTGAGTATTACAGTACCGGTGACACCCTAGATGTACCAGAAACCAATGATGGCTCAGGTGGAGTCTACACCTAATTCAATGACTCCTGTGCAAGTTATTAGTCGAGCTCAGACAATGCCAAGGTATACTCCAGTAACAGTAACGCAAATGCGTTCCTCAGTACTTACAGGTCGGAACTCTGGAGTACTTTACTTGAGAAATCAGAATGTTCTTTCAAGCCCAGAGGCATTAACAGTTCCTCTTGCAATTGGTCCAGTTGTTCCATTGTATTCCCAGGGAAATAACAAGAATTATGTACAGAATCTTTTCAACACAAATGCAGAAAAGGAGAAAGTCAATGCTACTGCAAGAGTTATGACTCCAATTCATCAGACTTTTGACAAAACAGGTTTGCTTACAGACTTAACAAATTCCGGGTTTTCACAAAACTTTGAGTCTCCAAATTCAAGTCCAACACTAAGGGGGTCATTCTGACCCCGGCGGTCTAAGACCGCTGGGGCCAGGGTCGGCGGGAGCACCGCCGACAGGCCGGCGTTGTTCCCAAGGGCATTCCGACCGCGGCGGTAAAGCCGCGGTCGGACCGGCAACACTGGCGGACTCCCGCCAGTGTACCGCCACCCTTTGGAATCCTCCAAGGCGGCGCAGCTAGCTGCGCCGCCGAGGGGATTCCGACCCCCCCTACCGCCATCCAGTTCCCGGCGGTCCGCCTGCCGGGAACCGGAAGGCGGTAGGGGGGGTCGCGGGGCCCCTGGGGGCCCCTGCAGTGCCCATGCCACTGGCATGGGCACTGCAGGGCCCCCCGTAAGAGGGCCCCTACAAGTATTTCACTGTCTGCTTGGCAGACAGTGAAATACGCGACAGGTGCAACAGCTCGATTACGAGCCGGCATCCTCGTGGGAAGGGAGTTTTTCCCTGGGCTGGCGGGCGGTCTTTTGGCGACCGCCCGCCAGCCCAGGGAAAAACTCAGAATACCCTCCGCGGTCTACTGACCGCGGTGCGGTATTTCGGAGGGGGGGAACTCTGGCGGGCGGCCTCCGCCGCCCGCCAGAGTTAGAATGACCCCCTAAATCTAAATGCAAATTCAATTCTGATGAGACCTGAGAGAGTAATGAGTCAGCCATGTAATAATCCACAATGTGTGCCCAATGTAAATAATAATGTTTCTTTACTAGGCTTCACTGCTCAGCAGTTAACAGGCTGGGTGGAGAAAAAGAGTGAAGCATCAGCAATAAAAACAGTTTCTGAAGGGGAAAGAATGCTGAACCTAGCAAAACTACAGTTAGAAATAAATGAAATGAGTTAAGAACACTTGAATTAAATTAAATTGACTCATATAATGAATATGAGTTACGTTTCATGTGTAAATATGTCACAAACAGAGCAGGACTGGCACATCAGAAGTTATCAGAACTTGTAGAAAAATATGAAGTAGATATTGAGAAACCTAAACGTTTGAAGGGGAGTTACAGATTAGAATTTGATTAAAAAAATATTGAGCACATGAGATCACCTGGAATAAAAATTCACATTAGGGAATTAATTCAAAGTATGCAAACATGGGGAACATTCAATAAATGGGGAGGCAATGGGGTAAAGAAAAGAAATCAGAAGAAAAGAGAGTGTGAGAATTTGAACTCTACTGATACACAGCAGACTGATAGTCCAGTAAAGGTATTGCCAATGAGAGAAATCTGTGGAAGGAGTCATGTTCATGTCCCTTGGAGCAGGAATTATATTTTATCATTCACAAATGATTACCCAAGATTGAGAGAGAAAACAATGGAATGGTACCAGCAAACATAAAAATTTGTGAAACTTGCAAAATGCCTGTGGGAGGATTTAAATACTCTTTTAGAGATAGTGGCCCCAGCTGATTTGTGGATCAAATGCAAAAGGAGTGTTGATTGATATGGGAGGCTGGCCTGGTTTGTATTGGGTACCTAAGGTACTTACACCTTATACCAGGTCCAGTTATCCCGTATTAGTGAAATGTTGGCAGTGTTCTAGCAGCTTAGGCTGACTAGGGGTAGCTGTAACAGAGAAGCCAAGGCTGAACTAGGAGACATGCATAGCTCCTGCAATACCACTATAGTTCCAGAGTATGTATACACAATAAAAGGCAATACTCAGTGTTTCCAAAAATAAAGGTACTTTATTTTAGTGACACAAGGCCAAAAATATCTTAGAGGAAATATTCCTTCTGGAGATAAGTAGTATACACAATATATACACTAGTAACCAAAATCAGGTAAGTAAACAGTCATAAAATAGTGCAAACAGTAGAAAATATAATAGATTGCAATGGGCCTAGGGGCTGCACAAACCATATTCTAAAATAGTGAAATGCGAATGTCGAATTCCCCCCTACGCAAGTGTAGTGTGTAGAGGAGCGCTAGGTGTGTAAGAAAACACCAAAGGTATGTAAAGTACCCCATCCCAGAGCCCAGGAAAGCAGGAGTGAAGTACAGCGAGTTTCCTCAGAACACACTACAAGTCATGATGAAGGATTATGTATGTATGTATGTATGCCGTGATTTATAAAGCGCATTCCTACTCAAAAGAGCATCGAAGCGCTAGGAGGAGACAACGTGAGAAGAAGGGGACAAAATAAAGGGCACTAGCCAGAAAAAAAAGAAAAAAAGAGTTATAAAACACACAATAAACAGAAGAAAAGAGAAAGAGAAAAGCCGAAACACAGGTCATAAACCACCAGGAAGACATTTTAACGAGGAAAAAGCCATGTTTTTACCAATTTCCTAAATTTCACATAACAGGATTCTTGCCTGATGTTCAAAGGGAGCAAGTTCCACCTTCTGGCAGCAGCCACAGTAAAGGCTGTATCACCCCATTTAGCTTTATAGGTTTGAGGGACCTGTATCCGATGAGAAGACCTCAGATTTCTCTAAGGTACATACCAATGAAGTCTGGAAGTCAAATACCGTGGTCCAATTCCATGAGCTGCCTTAAATGTTACACAGAGTGATTTAAACTGTATACGCTGAGCCACCGGCAACCAGTGAGTGTAATTGCTTAAGGCTCTCTCTAACTGATATCCGCTGAGGGAAATTGAGAACCGCTCTGGCGGCGGAATTATGAACTAATTGAAGCCTGTTAATCAGCACCTTGTCCAAATAAGAAATAAGGCACTGCAATAGTCCACATTGGACATCACCAGTGCCAAAATGGCAGATACTCTCCATTCATATGACAAAAAGGGAAAAAAATTCCGAGCATTTTGATGGACCATAAACTGATCTTTACCGTATGATTAACCTGCTTTTTAAAGGATAACTGTTCATCAAACAAAATGCCCAAATTCCTACTAACAATAGAGGGCACAGGACAATTGCCACATTTAGAGGGCCACCACAGTGAGTTCCATAGCTCCTTCCCAAGTCCAAAACATACAATTTCAGTTTTGGTGTCGTTCATTTTGAGCCAATTGGTATTCATCCATTTACTTACTGCCAGCATACAATTGCTAAGCCGATCCGCCACCTCTTCCCATGGCTGATTAATAGGAATAATAAGCTGGGAGTCATCTGCGTAAGAAGATGGAATGAAAACAAAAGTTAGAATTAAACTAGCCAACGGAGCTACATACACATTAAACAGCGTGGGGCTGAGGGAAGATCCCTGAGGAATCCCGCAAGGCAAAAGATAAGGTGTGGATTTAAAATCACTACAGCTAACTGTGATCCATCTATTTGTAAGAAAGGACTCCAAGAGCTTAAGCGCCCGGTCCCTTATCCCCACTTGATGAAGATGAGACGTCAACAATATAGGTGCAAGAACCAAGCAGGACTGCAAACAACAACCAATGGATTCCTGGACCTGAAGACCTGTGGAGACAGGAGACCAAGTGCAGAGGTCGAAGAAGGGTCCAGGATGAACAGAAGCCCCTGCCAACCTAGAAGAAGGTGCAAAAGTGAATTCTTTGGTTAGAAGAAAAGTACAGAAATGCACTAAAGAAGATAGCTGCAGGTTCCTGCTTGGTGCAGGAGATGTCCCATGTTGAGTCGTTGATTGCAGGCTGCTTGGATCGCTGTATTCCACCAACAAGTCTTGGTTCACGCAGGAACGCATTTTGCATCAAAGAGGAGCAGCTCGGGCTCAGGAGGGACCTGGGGGTCCCAACTTGGACTGAGGAGACTGAGGCGGCTCCCCGTACCTCAGAGAGCCCTTAGAAGTCCAGGCAACACCAACAAGAGTCCCAGAACACAGGGATAAAGAGGATGCAAAGTGCGGTTGTCGCAGCACTACACTGGAGGATCCCCTGCCATTGAGAACAACTCAGAGAGATGTGAGTCGCAGGATGGAGTGCCCGGGACCTGGGCTACACTGTGCATTAAGAACTTTTAAAAGAAGTGCACAGAAGCCCAAGGAGCTGCAGAGGACGCAGTGCACAGCCGTACCGTCGCAGCATGGGGAGGCAAGGTCTTACCTCCACCAAATTTGGACAGCTGGACCTTTGGACAGTCTGGGTCACTTTAGTCCACCACCTGTGTTCCAGGGATCACGATCGTTGACAGGAGAAGAGTCCCAGAGTACCAGTTGTCATCACAGAGAGGTGCCTGCTGAAGCAGGGAAGTGAGTCCATCACTCCACAGGAGATTCCTCTGGGGTGGTGATGGACAGGGGAGTGGTCACTCCCCTTTCCTCTGTCCAATTTCGCACCAGAGCAGGGATTGAGGATCCCTGAACAGGTGTAGGCTGGCTTATGCAAGGAGGGCAGCGTTTGTGCCCTTCAAAGCATTTCCGGAGGCTCTGGAAGGATACCCCTCCCATGCTTGTAACACCTATTTTCAATGGGAGAGGGTGTAACACCCCTCTTCTAAAGGAAATGCATTATTCTGCCTTCCTGAGACTGATCTGCTCAATCCCCAAGCGGTCGGAAACCTGTCTGTGAGGTGGCAGCAGCTGGAGCTGCAGTGGAAACCTCTGATAGCTGGTTTGGCAGTACTGGGGGTCCATGGTGGAGCCCCAAGAGTGCATGGGATTGGCCCCCCAATACCAGATTTGGGTTGGGGAGTCAATTTTATGATCTTAGCCACCTCACATGGCCATATTCGGAGTTACCATTGTGAAGCTACATATATGTAATGACATATATGTAGTGCACGCTTATAATGGTATCCCTGCACTCATAAAGTCCAGGGAATTGGCCCTGGATGACGTGGGAGCCCCTTTGATAGTGCAAGGGTGCCCTCATACACAGTAACTTTGCACCTAGCCTTCACTAAATGAAGGTTAGACATATAGGTGACTTATAAGCTACTTAATGCAGTAAAAAAATGGCTGTGAAATAGTGTGTGCACTATTTCAGTCAGGCTGCAGTGGCAGTCCTGAAGAAAGGTTTGTATGAGCACCTTATGGGTGGCAAAAGAAATGCTACTGCCCATAAGGATCTCCTGGAACCCCAATTCCCAAGGTACCTAGGTACCATATACTAGGGACTTATAAGGGGGGGTCCAGTGTGCCATAAGAATTTGAATATGGAGTCACTAAACTGTGGTGACAAATTTGGTAAGCAGAGAGAGCATAAGCACAGGAGATCTGGTTAGCAGAACTTCAGTGACACAGTCAAGCATACTGACAGCACATATAGGCTACATACTATGAGCACTGGGGACCTGACTAGCAGGATCCCAGTGAGAGATTCAAAACACAGTGACAAGCAGGCAGAAATTGGGGGTAACATGCCAAGAAAGATGGTACTTCCCTACTATTGACCGACAAGAGAACCTCCATGAGATTCAGTTACAACGCCAGACCAGAATACCTCAACCAAAAACTCCACTTCTACACGCCCACCAGGCAACCGCACTCCGCCGACCTCGCCCTTGCCACTGTCCCATGCGTCAGGAAGGCCACAGCTAACAGGAACTGTTAATGCCTCTGGGCTTGATAGAACATTCTGATTTCTCGAGTAAATTACTCCACAGCCAAATACACTGATTGATTGATTGATTGAGTTACAGGTGCACAATCTCCTTAAGTAATGAAAATCTATTACCAAGTGA
Source organism: Pleurodeles waltl (assembly GCF_031143425.1). Lineage (NCBI taxonomy): Eukaryota > Metazoa > Chordata > Amphibia > Caudata > Salamandridae > Pleurodeles > Pleurodeles waltl. The sequence goes on along the minus strand of NC_090449.1, from coordinate 475,534,081 downwards.
TTGAATTTTTGAAAACCGAAATTTCCCCTAAAAATATTGTTTAGTGTTCAGATTTGTTGAAGGGTTGAGACCTAAAATTAGTGACATGCTTAAGAGTCATTTGATTTGCTGGCAAGCAAAACCAGTTGATGAAGTATTTCAGTTTGCTATACATTGCAGTTACGAGATTGAAATGAAGCAGAAGAGGTTGAAAGAAAAAGCAATGGTGATTCAAATTAGAGCAGCTCAATCAGGGATGCAGGGAATTCCACAACCACAGGGAAACATGCAAATGGTTCAGAGACAGGGTCTGACGAGAGGCAGCGGATGTGGTGGGTTTGGAAATGGAAATCGTGTTGGTGTTGATATGAATAATAATCTTAATTCAGGTGATATGCAGACAATAAAGATGATGTTACCTTGTCATGCTTGTGGGGTTCGAGGACATTGGAAACAGGTGTTTGCAATCCTGGTACAGAAAGGCGTTGTGCAGATTAATTAACAAAATCATTTTCCAAATTTGAGAAGACTGAGAATTCAGAATCCTAATTTAAATGTCCAGAATATGAATAATCAGATGCAGATTCCTCAGCAAATGCAAATTCCTCAACAGTAGGTGCAGGTGTCACGTTTTAAGGTACCACAACAAAAGCAAATGCAACCGCAGATGGAAATGATGCCACAGCAGCAAATACCTCAAGCTACAATGTCACAGCAGCACATAGTAAATCCTCATCAGAACATGGATCAAAAGTTAAGTCAAAATAGTCGGCCATTTATACATCAGTATCCCCCACACAATAAGGATTAATCAAGTGATGGAACTGTGATTGAGAGTTCAAATGAAGAAGAATGTGTGCTAGCAGCTTCATTAGAGATGGATCAAAGTGGCCCTTATGTAAATGGAACAGTAATGGGTCATGATGTTTCATTTTTGGTTGACACTGGAGCTATATGCTCTACTGTCAGAACTACATAAATCCCCAATGTGCCACTTTCTGGGAAACCAGTACAGGTTGTAGGAGCAGCAAATCAGCACCTGACAAATCCAATTACTGAACCGATTCCTGTTAAAATAGGTAATTTTGAAGGCATGCATAGATTTGTAGTCTGTGCCTCGTGCCCTGTTAGCCTTTTGGGAAGAGAAATGTTGGGCAAAACAAGATGTTTGGTTACTTGCACAAATGATGGAATTGCTATCCAAACAAATAGTGATGTGAGGAATCCTGTTTACCAGTTGGAAAATGCTATTTGATTTATGAAGAGTTTCCACTGATTACTCTTTATCCTGCATTTACAGTATTGGACCTGTCAATTTATTTACAAAATGCAGTTATTGCCAAAGTTTGGGATCTTTCTGGAAAATATATTGGTCTCATTAAGAGTTGAACCAGTCAAAGTCACAGTGAAACCTAATGCAATTTTTCGGAAGACACATCAATGTCACATGGCACAGATGTAATTGAAGGAGTTACTCTTGTAATTGCAGATTTTGTTGAGCAAGGAGAAATGCTGAGCAGACCATGTAATGCACCTATTCTGGGTTTGCGAAAACCAAGTGGAAAATTTCACATTGTTTAGGATTTGAGAAAAGGTAATGATATTGTGGTCAAATGTTGTCCAGTGGCACCCAATAAAGCAGTGATTCTGTTCCAATTTCCATGTGACTCAGAATGGTTCAAAGTAGTGGACTTGTCACAAGCATTTTTCTCAGTGCTTCTACACAAAGTAAGTCTCTCTTCTGTTTTAAATTCTGCAGTCGTGTGTATTGTTGGTGCAGGATCCCACAAAGCTTTTCAGAATCCTCATCCGTATTTAATCAAGTGCTAAAAAAGTATTTGGAATCATTGGAAATGCATTTCCAATCAACATTGGTTCAGTACATTGATGACTTGTTAGTTACCTCAAAGACAGAGGAAGCATGCAGACAGGATACTATTGCCTTATTGAATCACTTGGGTGAAAATGGACATAATGGCCCATATTTATTAAAAGTTTGCGCCACGTTAGCGTAATTTTTTTACCTTAAAGTGGCACAAACCTAACTCCATATTTATATTGTGACGCTAGACCCATCTAGTGTCAACGTTTAGGAGTTAGCACTATTTTTATTGAGCGCCAATCCACCTTGCGTCTCATTGCGCAATGCAAGGTAGGCGTTCCCTTCCTAAAAATGATGCCAGCCCTCTAGCACCATATTTACCTCCCAACGCAAAAACAATGCATACCAAGGAAGCGGACCAAAAATATTGCGCTAAGTCTGATTGGCGTAATAATTTAACATCTGTCAGACCAGGCATTCAAAAGAGGCCCATACACCACCACTCCAAGAAAACACACAGGAGGAGCAGTTGAAGCATCCAGGAGAATATGGAAGTGGTACTGCTCCAGCTTGGCACACGCCACAGACGTCAGTGAAGAGAGCAGGTCCCTCCACCACCACCGCAGCAACCCCAAACACCACCACAGCAGATACAAAGACAGCGCAGAGGACTGGAGAGGGGAAGCGCATTTGGTCAATGTTGGAGGAAGGGGCTAGGCCGGGAGCCCCTTTAAACTTTAAATCTGCGCTCGTGCTCCCGCTTTGCGGGAAGCGCATTTGGTCAACGTCGGAAGAAGGGGCTGGGCCGGGAGCCCCTTTAAATCTGCGCTCATGCTCCTGCTTTGCGGGAAGCTCATTTGGACAACGTCGGAGGAAGGGCAGGGCCGGGAGCCCCTTTAAATCTGCACTCGCGCTCCCGCTTCGCGGGATGCGCATTTGGTCAACGTCTGAGGAAGGGGCAGGGCCGGGAGCCCCTTTAAATCTGCACTTGCGCTTCCGCATCGCGGGATGCGTGCAGGCGAAGCCCGGGCCAAGGCCGGCCCGTCCTTCGCCCGTCATAGCCAGGAAGAGGCTGGGCCCCCCGACATTTCCTCTGTGACTGTGGGGCTTGGAAGTGTGTGGTTGTTAGGAATTTAGGCAGGTACTCTTTCCATCACTTTTTTATTGTTGAGTGAATAATTGTGTATTATTACAGGTAATTCTGTTAACAGACTTCTTGTACTCTCACAAGGTCATTTCATCCTAGTGCTGCCATACGACCATTATAGATTGTTCTATCCGTGTTAGCTTTCCCAATTCTAGTTATTAGCTAGAAGCACTTTAGAGTAATATTGACTGAATCTCTTAGCTCAAAGTAATTAGTAAAAAATGGGCAAGAGGAAGCAACTTAGTGCAAAAGATACTACTTCTCATAAAGACCATTCTTCAATACTAAAATTTATTTCAGGAGCAATGGGTGCTATTGACAAACAGATTACTAACATTGAGGAAAGGATATTAACTCAGAAGTGCCCGTTGGGATCTTCATTTAATCCTAATAATCCTCTTCCGTTAGCATCAACCTCCTCAAAATCGACAAAGTTGTTGGAAAGCGGGATTCAAACAAAAGGTTTAAATGGATGTATCCACTATTTAAATGAGTCTATCGCAGAGGTTGATGAGCATTCACCTTCACCTAAACGCACAAGGAAACCTAAACTAGTTAGAAGGGGTAGAGTCTCTAGTCAAGAGACATCTGTCACAAACAGATATGGCAATTTTGGTGTTCAACCCACGGAACAAGTTAAAATTAATCTTGACAACATAAAACCTGGCCAGAAGCCTAACCAATCTGTAGCTAAAGCAGAAACTAACACCTTAGACACTATTAATGCTTTGGAACATCTAGTTAGGTCATCCTTTGAGTCAATGATAAAGCGTTTAACCCAAGAGGAGGAAAACGTAGAGTCAATGCTCAACTTAATGAAGGCTCAGTCTTTAGGTCCAACACCTGTAATTACTCAACATTGTGGTGACACAGACTTAACCTGAAACTTAAACTCCCCCAAAGAGTGTCAACATCCACCAAGTATTCCCCAGGCCACTGAACGACATGCAGATCCTTGTTTCTTCCCAACTAGTACTAGAAGTCTCCAACATCAAAAAGTGAATACAAATGGTTTGGAACCACAGAACAGACTGAAACTTCCCCTGGATATTTCCCCAACATTAAGAGATACATTAGATCTTCCTCCCGCTGTAACTCCTTACGTGGTAGTTCTTGCAAATGTCCCTACCCTACCCGTGGATAATAAGGAAAGATGGACAGCTTTGAGGAATAAATCCCTGAATTGGATAGGGACCCGTATGAAACCTGGCATGACAGATTCACTTTTTCAAGATAATAAAATGGTCAGAAGGGTAAAATGGGTGGGCAGGAATCACAAAATACTAAGAGGCTACTGCGTGGTACTTTCGTTTAAAACCCCAAAATTGGTTGAAGATATTTTGAGAAATTTAAGTCTGCGACAGATCTCCGACCATGGCATTTCACTGCTCCCTTTAGGCTTCTTTTACAACCTCAATGCAAGGCATGAGTGACCTAGCATAAATTCCGTAAAACAACAAAGTAGATCTGAAAGAAATTACATGGTTCCTACTAAGAACAGATTTCATGCCCTTTCCCTGGAAGAAGTTTATTGACTGTCAATAGATCAGGTCGCGGGCAGGACAAGGCTTATATTGATGAGCACTGCCCCATATCTATTGAAGGGTGGTGATGGCCTGGTGGGGAGTATGAGAGACGAAAGGATGGAAATGGAAAAATTACCTAGACAGGATGTTATTCATGAAACTCCAATAGGTGGAGTTCCTGTTCAACTGGCCATCTCTACATCAACTCCCATATCTCACATAGAGAGGGAGATTAACATCTCCTCACCAACAAGGAAAGTAATACAACATGCACCCGCGGGATTGGGTATAAACACACTGGGAGATAATCTTTTATTTTGGAACGTGGCGAGTTTGCGTACTAAAATCGAGAATGAGGACTGGCTAGAATTCATTAGATCTTTTTCTTGTATGTGTTTACAAGAGACCTACAGGCAGATGTAGGTAGGTAGAAAATTGCGACTTGCAATTTGCGAGTCCGTGCGACTCGCAAATTGCAAGTCGCAATTTGGTATGCAGAAAGGCGTCTCAGACACCTTCTGCAACTCGCACTGGGGTCGGAAAGACCCACCTCTTTAATATTAATGAGGTGGGTCGCAGTTTGCAACCTCATTGCGAGTATGGGCACTCACGGGGATGATACCCTGCTGGAGTCAGCAGACCACCATGTCCGTGACTGATTTTCATCCACACTTAGGCTATTGCAGGAAGACCTGGACTGTGTATGTAATTCCTCACATTAAGAGACCTTCATCGTGTGGGGGGGCGATTTTAATACTCATCTGTGTCCTAGAATAGATGAGAAACCCTGTTCTTTTGGCACAGGTGGAAATGATGACTTATTTCATTTTATACACAACCACTATGGTAATTTGCTGAACGACGTATTATTTAAATTTGACCTCCTTTTTTGTAATAGTCTAAATGATAGTAACACACAGCTAAAACCTACCTTTAACGGTAGATGTGCCAACACAATAATTGACTTTATATTAGTGTCTAATAATTTAGTTTTTTGCACATTTGAGTATAAAATTCATGACATCACGCTCAGTGACCACTATCCCCAAAGTTTAAGCCGTGTACTGCCTCAAGCTATAAATAAACATAAGGGTTTAGCATAGAAGGTAGTGAATATTGAACTGGGTGCAAGGAATGGTTACACTATTCAGTGGTCATAGATTGAACCTATAGGCTTTATGAAACAACTGCTGAGTAAATACACTAACAAGTTTGAAATTTGCCTTTTAGATAACACCAGATTACAGGAGTGTATTAAAGCATTCACTGCAATCACTACTGGAATCAAACAGTCTCTCACAGCAAGCACGGGAAAATCTAGATTACGGGGAGACAAAGGGTGGTTTGATATTGAATGTACACAGGCCAATAAGAGACTTAAACAGTACCTACACAGTCAAAACCCTGATAAACACGAAATTACTTCTCTCAGGAATCAGTATAAAAAGGCTATAAAAAATAGGAAACAGAACTTAAAAAATGAGGCATGGCACTCTCTTCACGACGCAAGTCTTCAGAACGACAATGTCAAATTCTGGAGGATAGTGAACTCCCCCCTCCTATGTGATGGAACGCCACCAACTATTGAAATAGACATCACGGAAGAGGAGTGGGTTACTTACTTCTCCAAAATATACTCCTAAAAAAACCTAGTCAGCCTATTACTCCACCATTCAGTTTAAAAGAGGTAATTGATGCTATATATGCTAGTAATAGTGGGAAAGCACCAGGCCCAGATGGAGTCCCAATTGATATTTATAAGTCCAATGTCTCATTATGGGGCCCATTATTGACACAGGTCCTACGAGCCTGTTGTGCTACAGCCTTTATTCCAACCTGGGCAGAGTCCATCATTGTCTCACTATTTAAAAAAGGGGATTGCCAAAACCCAGCATGTTATCGACCAATTTCACTGTTTGATACCATTGCAAAGATTGCTGGACGCATTGTCCTAAATAGGTTGCAGGAATGGACGGAAGTCAATAATACTCTTTCGGACCTACAATATGGCTTCAGGGCTGGGATAGGGACTGTGGAACAGGCCCTGAATTTAGATATTATAATTGGTAAATACACGAAGGCCAAGTCAGGAGCCTTATATCTTGTATTTGTGGACCTGACTTCAGCGTTTGACTGTGTAATCCACAGTAAACTTTGGTGCATCTTACTGGATATGGGGGTAGATACCACAATAGTTCATTTTATTAGGGAATTATATTCTGGAGCTAATGCTAGGGTGCATTATGGGTCTCAGGGGGAATGTACTTCAGCCTTTTCCATAAAGAGGGGGGTACGTCAAGGCTGTGTTTTAGCTCCCCTATTGTTTGACTTATATATTAACAAATTAGAGGATGTTCTATCCATTGCTTGTAGAGATCTTCCACAAGTTGGTTCCCGAAAGATCCCAGCACTCATGTATGCGGACGATGCTGTTCTGATGGCACGTACCCCAGTAGCTTTGCAGGGACTGTTAACAACGTTTGATAATTACATGGAAGACTTAAGTCTCAGAATTAATCACTCTAAAACCTTTTCAATGAGCTGTGGCACAAAACCTGTAAAAAAAATCCCAAGTCATTTTAAAAGGTGTCAAACTAGATGACACAGAAACCTTTTCATATCTAGGTATTATGTTCGATAATAAAGGTACTTGGTTGCAAGCCATCAGGTCTAGGAAATTACTATTCCCGAAAACTATTATGGCTGTAAAAAAAAATTCCAAAAAGGTTGGTAGGGCTACTCCTAAAGACATGATGGCAATTTATAACGCAAAATGTATTTCTGTTGCATTGTATGGGGCAGGTCTCTGGGGATATAGGAAATGTAATGCCCTACAGCTAGCCGAAAATGATTTTCTAAAGACCATCTTAAGTGTGCCAAAATCTACCTCAACCTTGGTGTGTCATACAGAAATGGGGGCAACATACATCACAGATTTAATAAGTATGCAAACAATTTTACTTTGGCACAAATTATGGACCTCTGATTCTGCTGGGTTGAATAGGGCTAATATAGAAGACGCTCAATTATTAACCCATTCGCCGCAAATCCCATGGCTGAATTATATAAAGAACTTTCTTACGGACCTGGGCCACGCTGAGCTATAATTCACTCCAGATAAAATGGAAACGTTTTCTAGGAAAGATCTGAAAAACTTCTGTCTTACCTACCTGGCTGACTCGAGGTGGGCCATTGAGTCAAAGAAATCTAGTGTAAGGAGAAATCTCCTGTTGCAGCAAGTAGATGGCATGGAACCATACCTAAAATATGTATTGAACTCGAGGCATCGATATGTCCTTACACGCCTAAGACTAGAGACTTTTCATCGTCTCGTCAGTTTTCCGCTTACCAATGACTGGACCTCAGCTCTGGAAAAATGTCCTTGTGATTCAATGTCTGACCAAAGTACAATGCATATAGTTTGTTTTTTTCAAATTTTATTCCGATTTAAGGAAAGTGTTTGTGACTCCACTTTTAAATTCCATGCATTTTAAACAATGCCGCCCAGCTTTTATTTATTTGTTGTCCCTTCCATCAATCATGATTTGCAATGGATTAGCTCTCTAGTTATGTGCAGTAATTAAGGCCAGATCACATCATTAGGCAAATCATGGAGGTTTTTTATTTTATATCTTTTTAATCTTTTTAGTCAGGTTAATAGTTCCTGTTTTTAAATACACTGTCTTATTGATCTTAAATTGTTTCTCAGAAAATACCTGGACCTAGTTTCTTGCAGTGAATTTTACTATATGGTATCAATTGTTGTATGTCTTGATTTATCTTATTTATTTATTTATTTTATGTGGTTGTTGATTGGTGCTATTTGTACGTATTACCTGCTTTTATGATTGTGAGATACAATCGAATAAAGAATTTTTGATGATGATGACTGGAGAGGATCTTCAGACAGCACACCATCATCCTTGGCTTCAGGGAACAAGATGTGATCAGGATGTACCGACTGAACCGGAAGTCCATTGTACGCCTGCTGCACAACATTGTGCCACACATCACAGCAAGGGTGCAAACTAACACTACTATTCCACCCATGGCCAAATTCCTCACTGTCCTCCATATGTTGGTGTCTGGATCTTTTCAGATAACGGGTGTACAAGTGGCTGGTATGTCCCAGCCATGCTTCTCGGTCTTCCTACCTAGGGTCCTGGATGCTATCATGCGCCTCACTCCCCAACACATCTGCTTCCCAAACACCCAGCAACTGCAGCAGGAAACCAAGCAAGGTTTCTACCAAATTGTTGGGTTCCCGCATGTGCTGAATGGACTGCACCCATGTGCAACGGATGCCACCTGCAGCAATGGAACATCTACATAGGAACCGCAAGCATACCCATACAATCAATGTGCAGGCCATTGCGGACCACTGTGGGCTCTTTACCAACATCGTAGCAAAAAATTCCAGCAGCGTCCATAATGCCTACATATTCTGCAATTGCACTATCAACAAACTGTTTCAGCATGGGCAATATGGCAGTGGCCTACTCATAGGTAAGCCATCTACAGACAACATACCAATCATGTAGAACAAATGAGACAAACACCACATAAAATACACATGGGCAGGCGAACAAAGATGTACAGGTAACAACACATATGCAACATGCCACACTACACCACAATCATTGCACTTCACAAACACATACACCCACATGTATATAACACAGCCACACCCTGACTGGCACACCACATGTGGACAGATGGAGCTATGTCCCCTTTGCATACAAAAGCTGCTCACAAACCACTACAAGTGTCCACAGGTTGACAACTAAATGCAGATCACACACACATTACACCAAACAACGAATAGCTCAGCCACGTCAAAAGCATAGGCCATGGCCATTTAAAGAAAGTCACAGATAGGCACAGTACCATGTAAATCGTGGTGTGCAAGCCTCTGCCAAAACCTATATCAAATGCCACCCAAGTGGTGCAGTTACCAACTACATATCATCTACACATACCTGACAACCCTGTACTGTGCACACACACCTGTATGTTGCATTGTGTTGCACACATACAAATGCAAAATAACCTGTCATGAAAGACCATGAGGCAGAATCATGAGAAATGGGGCAGCACCTACTCCAATGTCACCTGACATGTGCCCCTAGTGCCCCCTAACACCACCATGCAGAGTTTGTGAAAAACTGTATCATGGATGCCATAGCCATGCCCCCTCACCAAGGTCTGCAATGTGTATGTGTTGAAAGTGTCTGTAAAAAATCATGTAATGGAAGCTAGGAGATACTACTTCACCCAAATAGATCATCCTACAAATGTGTGATACACACCTTTGTATATTTGATGGCTGGCAGAACCATCATATGCCACAAAGGGTCACTAAGTGTCGCACTGCATGCGTAGTGCCACATGGTAACATGGACAGCACAGTTTGGCTTTGTAGGGCTTCTATGGTGTCTCTAAACCTGACACCACTGTGGTGCAAGGAAGGTGTATGTTCCATCCCACAATAGTCACTGCTTCAAATATGGACTACACAACACATTTGTGCTAAATTATAACCATCATTTTAAGATCAATGTGAAAATTCCCTGGTCCTTGAGCCACTACCAAGATTGTCATGTCCATCAGTACAATCCAATGAAACCATTTTCCAGAAAAAGAACAGGAACATACACTATACCACAAGCAAGTCTGAGTCACCACTCCATCTACAACTAAGAACTGCCATGGTACATTCCAAACCACTATCAAGCGTTACCAACACATTTTCTCTCATTCCTTTGCAGTTGATCAAAATTATGGCATGCAGCCATGGGTAATGACTCCATTTGCCAATCCCACAACGGTGGAAGAGCATGTCTACAATGAAGGGCAGGTAAAAAACACAAAAGTTACAAGTATGGTAGCAACATTGTTTGTAATGTAATAGGGTCTACTGCCTCCATCTCACATATCAGTAGCACACAATTCACAGACATGTTACTCCTGAAGGCCTACATCCATGCACCACTACATATATTGTGCCGTCAAGTGGCCAGGGTGCTAATTATTCCAAGCCCATTCCCCACAACAACACCATGCCTGCCAGGATGTATGCAAGGGGGGCACACATAAGTTAGGGGCTGTGAACAAATGGAGTTTAAGTAATATCGGAACTGAACATTGTCACATCTCAGGGCGATTGCTGCTTCGCCTGCACGGTGCATGTATGACAAGGGTGTGACATCGTAGGTAACTATGGACCTCTCTAATTGTCCAGAGATTGTAACCAATGTCAGATGCAGAGCCTGCATCAGTGTATCCATCTAATTATGTCCAGACACTGCCATTGGGCACAACCCTGAAACATGGTAGACTGTTCCTCATGTATGACACACACGTTGGCTGTGGGTTGCCAGCCAAATTAAGCAGCTATTGGTGCAGAATCCCTAGCCAAACACATTACCCATTGTCAGAATCCAAGAATTTAATGGGACAATTCACCACCAAATAATTGTCTGGATGGATTTAGGCAGAGTGTGTTACACTCTCTATGTACATAAGATGCACACTTGTCACAAAATCTGCTGTCTTGACACATGCATACAGCAAATCCAGATAAACATGTGAAGACTGATGTCTGGGTGTATGTCCTAGGTAACAACAGTTTTGCTAGTATCAACAATGCTTGACATGTGTGCACATTTGTACCTAGTATGCTCTGTATAACATCACACAGAACTCATTGTCACTCACATGACAGAACATGTTCATGGTAGCAACAGTAACAAATTATCCCATACATGTTTTGAGGCCCAACACCACACTCAGGTGTGGGGTGTGCAATTATGTCCAGCATTATTTAATAATGCCAGAGACCCATCATTAAACTGAATGGGAGTAGAACTAGCCATATATGTTGCATTTGGCTAATGATAAATACAGCACTGAGATGATTTCACACCTCACCATGTTTCAGTAATGGTAAGAGTTACCTAGGTTGTGACATGCTGTAAGAAATGCATACCCATGTTCAATGAAGGATGTGGATGAGCATCTGAGAGATATCCACAAATACTTGCAAATACAACATGGGAGATCACTTGGAGACAACCAAAGTGCTGTGGCAGGTGCAATGTCATGTGTTCCTGACACTCATTACATCTCATAAGTACCGTCAATGGAACAATAACTATCATGTAGCCAGTAGTAGGAGATGTGTACATCTAAAAATTACACGTCACATGTCGCATCCTGTCCATGTATGACCAGACAGTGTTGCTGTAGAAGATGTGTACAAAGTGCAAGCAGCCTTAAGAATGGGTTGTAATGTAGGAGACAATACCTACCTTACCAGTAATGCTGGAAAATATGGCGAAGGAACACACATAGACTGATACTGACTGTGCAACACATCAAAGTCTACATGTCAACATTTAACATATGGACAGAGAGGGTGGCCAGGTCAGTACATAACGTAGTTGTGTTTGCCACTGACATACCCTGGTATTTGCCCATTGCATGCCACCATGACAGGAGGCAGTGAGAGACAACACCATCTGTACCCTGGCACGTCCGCAAAATTGAAGTCATAACAGATATACAAACCCTAAACAAGCTGCCCATGGAAATAACTAAGGACATCAAATAATGAGACATTTCCTACACGTGCAAGTACCCAGTCCTCTGTACATGAGAGGGGAAGGCTGAGATCAAGTACCATAAAGGAAAATAGGATATCCATGGCTGTTTGACCACAATTGTGCATGTGTCTGTCTGTAGGGGAGTATGCATAATTCTGCTAAGTAGAAATCATGAAGAGGCTAGATCCCTGCTCAAAAAACCAAAACACCACTGCTCTGGCTGCATAAATGTATGACATTGTCAGGGGCCTGATGCATGTTCACACGGGCTGAGTAAACTAGAGCTCCATTAACCTGCCCCTTCACATACAACCATGGGTTTGTGTTGCCATACAAACTCACACAGTTGTGATGACGAGTAGGCTGCCATCCTGGCCAGACTGCAACACTGCTACACAGAGGTATGTCATTGTATGTGACAACTAACATGATGTGGACAAATGTGAGTGCCTAGTTGGTGGCATGCACACATATGACACATATCTAAGCACGCATGTACCACTGTAATGGCTCAGGCATGGTAATGGGCATAACAAAAGGCAACGTAGCACAAAAGTAAGGATATAAGCATCACAAGATCAGTGACTGTAAGAAATTACCTTCAGGTGTTCTGATATACAGAAACATAGGTGGCACTGATGTGACTACACATGCAGTGGTCAAATGCCAACATGTGTCTATGCAGGAAGATAGTAATATGAGGTTTCACATCCCATGAACATACCACTGTGGTCATATGTTACAGAAATGACACTACACATCTTTACACACACACAGCATATGCCAACCTTCAGTAACACATGCGTACATACCATCTCCTGCAACTAAGATGCATGGGAAACCATATGTCATAATTGTAGCAGAGCATCATGAAGTAAAAATCAACAACACACCATAGAATGGACACACATGCACACGCAAATTGCCAGGGGTAACGTGATGTAAACCCAGTCCTAGTCTACTGCATACTCTGAGTATAAATTGTCCTGGTTGTCACATGCCTTACCATGTGTTGGACATAGGCTATCATATATATTGTGTTGTTGGTATGTGTACATTTGTATATCAGACATAACAATGTAGGACTCTCACAAATTAGTAATCAAACACATATGTACACACATAACACCAATGTGCCAACACGTATGTGGACACAGCGTAGCTACATATGCACAAGGTATGAGTAATCGCATGCAGCAGACACATTAACAAACCTATGGATTCAACATACCAATGTCACTGTTATGACATGACTGGATAGTTACACACATGTAGTCACACCATATATAAAACATTGTAGAACATCACATGTGACATGGAAAGTGAATCAGGGTGCACTCAAGGCCTCCAAGGCAAAATTCCACGCAAACGCCATCATGCATCAACAAATATGACGCAAACACATCAAATCTACACTCTGCAACGTCAGTAAAAGGACACCTGGGCCCTGAGCATTATTTACATGTCTTTTAATGCACCATGGTGAAAAATCGATGCATGACTGTCATGTGTCAAAAATGTACATGCATATGCATATACCATTCTGTTCTCCTAAGCTAAAAGGCGCCTAGCCCCTGAACTTCTATTGTAAGTCCACAGGTAATTTAATGCAAAATGAGAAAAAATCAATGCATGACTGTCTTGTGTAAAAAAAAAACGATGCATGACTGGAAACGTGACACACAGGCCCAGGAAATGATGAAACAGGACATGCTGCCTGCAAACATGATGCATTGAGTCCACTTTCACTTTCACTTCAGTCTTATTGTCTGTGGTGGTGTGAGGGTGTGTGGAGCTGGTGCTGTTGGAGTTTTGGAGTGTTTGGACTGTTTTTTGTCCTGTGTCCTCTAGCTGTTGTGTTTTATTTGTCTTTAAACTGTCTTTTGTATTGTAAGTATTCTGTTTCTGTCTCTGTATTGTGGGGTATTTGGCTGGGGTAGTACAGTTGTTGTGGTAGTTGGGGTAGTCATAGGGAATTCTTTTTTTTTTTAAGTGAACTGCATTTGCAGTCCAGAATGTCAGAGAAAGAGAGGATGTTGGCCAATGAGCTGAGAGGTTTCATACGGCTGGTACAGCACTACCTTCCCATGATGCTGGTACTGGGTGGCCGTGTCATTGAAGGCTACCTCACAGAGGCCAGGAAACTGAGGAGGAGCAAGATGGCCCACCACCTGACAAGAGTGTTTGCTACAGGAAGTAACGTCCACCAACTGAAGCACTGCCGGGCAGACCTCATTACAAGGGAGCAAAATCTGCTGGATCATCTGGGCATTAAGATTGTTGGAGCAATTGATAAGTATCCCATTTCAATACAAAGTCAATTTTTTGCATGCGCATGACAGTTGCAGATACGGTTGAGTTCCTCATGTCATGGTTATGGATCTGGACATTTCGTATGCTATCCTTATGAAGAGCCCCAGGGCCACCTTAAGCCTGCGTTTCAAATGTACAATAATGAAGCAGAGGCAGGGCAGATGTACCCTTTCCTCTGCACAACCATTATAAAGTGTTGTGATGCATGCATAGGGCAACTCAGTATTGAGCAGCACAAAATGAGACCTGCGCCATGCATCATGTATGGGAGGGGGACCCAAAACCTGTTTGGGAGGCAAATGTATGAGCCACATGAAAATACCTAAATTCCATATTTCATGCACTCTGAACGGCTGCTGAGAGCAGGTGTGATATGGGGGCATATAAATGTGTGATGGGCCCCCATGTACTCAGCAGAAGTTGTGATGATCTGTTGTGTTGCAGCTCCTGCTGAGTACTTCATTTACCCACACATAAATAGTTGCATTTGGACCCTACCTGCATCATGCTGTGCCTTAATTCTCAGTAGGCGCACACATGGTGGGGCTGAGGTGTGCACTGAGGGCCACAAGGACTGCAGTGGTGCACTTGTTGCTGCACCATGTTGTTTAATCGGCCCCTTTGTGTCATTGGCCGAGGCCATGTAAGGGAGCTTGACCATGCACTGGGTCCAGGCTGCTAGCACTTTCCTCTTCCTGTACATTGTGTATTACATACACCCTAAACTATATCTATTGTCACACACAAATGTGCGGAGTTAGTTCCACAGGCCTGCCGCTTCTCACTGACAGTATGGGGCTGCCCTGCATTTGCTCCATCACTGGCACATTACTCAGTAACCTGCACCAACAAATGCATCCTTGGAACACAGAGCAAGTGTGTCTCTTGAGGCATATATCTATGCCCATGTTCTTATCCTTCCCTGGACAAATAATGGTATACCATGCCAACAAAGACACCTGGCCCCTGATGTATTGGCAATAGATTCATGATTTCAATCAGTCAATCTGCAGGTAGGTACAACTATTTTCACATGAATAAACTCCCAGGTCGTGTGTGTGCCTTGTGATGGCACACACATATTACTTACTTCACACAAAAATGTATCACAGCATTCCTCAACACTTCGGGATACCCACACAACCCCTGGGCAGTTGTTTGTCATTTTGCTGTGACAATGAGGTAGATGTCTACAACCTCTGGGGCAGGCACAAATGCTATGGGTGTCACAATGGGATAGCCATTGCAACAACCATTGCATGCCCCTCAGATGCAGTATACCGTGTCATGCAGTCACATATGGTCATGGAGGTATAGAGCTAACAAACACCTGCTTGACAATGCCATGTATAAATGGTGCAGTGAGAAGCACCACAGGAGGTTCAGTGACAGTAGTGGTTTGTATGTGAGTGGGTCTCCATTATCTGAGACTATGTGTGATTGACTGCTCATAGATGTTTGTAAGTTGCTCTAATAACACTAGGATGACTTGCTCTCTCAGCCAAGTTGACAGTGAACAATGTCGTCCAATAACTGACATGTACAAATTACACTAAGCAATGTTTTCCATTCATATCTTGCAGGTGGACCTCTGCCCTACACAGATGGTGAGGTGGCCCAAATTGAAGACCCCGATACAGCCAGTAAGTGTCATCTTGTGCGTCATGTGTGCCAATCCTGTGTTTTGTGTGAGTCAGTCTGAAGTGTGGAATGCTATGAAATATGGTTTTGCCTGACCAATAATATGATATCATTGGAGAATTGATGGTGACATCATGTCTGTTAGAATGTTGTGCAACGAGAATGGCTTGCTTGTAGCACAAGGGGCAACATGTGCTGGCATGGAATTGTGTGTGTTAGGAATTGTAATGGCTGGCCACATATTCATTGATGTCTATCATCAAAGGTGTCAGGGCAGCTGTTTATGTACATATCATGCCTGCTGACAAGCACTTTGTCACAGCACTATTGATAGCACTGTGTGCCACAGATAGCTTACACTCACTGATAAGACGGTATAGATGTGGGTTATATCTTCAGAGGTCTCTAGTGGCTTATGTAGGAGACACATGCACCATAGTTGCCTCAGTACCCTTCAAATATATATTGAGGTTCTAGTACTGCAGGGACCCATATTGTGTTGGACAACAGTCAGCAGTGTACATAATTATTAGACAACTCAGCTCCAGATGGTTTTTTGATTCTTCCCACGCCAGATCTCAGCAGTTTTCACAACATAGTCCTGCCACAATGATATTTGTGAGTGATGTAGGTCACATCACATATGCATATGATGTGAATGCTGTGTGAGTACCTGGTACTTTGATGATGTCTGACATGCATGTGCAAATGATGTACAATGTATCAGGATACTGTTGCAGCACCCAGTGCAGTTCCAAACTCTCTATGGGCCTAAGGGCACCCATAGAGCCACCGTGTGTGCCGTTTAACACATGTAGCACAACATAGCACAGGGCAGTGGTATTTAGTTCTGTAAGGTGTAGAAAACTTGGATGTGCAGGTCAGAATTTGGCCAAACATTCTGGGGACATTGCAACAGTTGTATATGTAGGCACATCATTAGCAATGGTGTGCCCCCTAGTAACTCATGCTCAGGCCAAGTCTTACACCAGGACACATGAATGATGATTTACCAAACCTTAGAATACCCGGTGGGAAGTTTCTAGACCCCCTATCATATGGCCCCCACCTTGTTGGGGCACGTCATTCTCACAAGTGTGATGACACAAATGTTGATCATGGACAATTTTGTCCACTCAGCTCTGGGCCCTGTTGGTTAACAATGGATAGCCGCCATCCCAATGACATGTACATGATACTGTAGATGGCTGGTAGGAAATAGTCATAGATGAGGAGTAAGTCATTGTTGAGGAATGTGTGGTGGGCTTTATGTGTTATCTGCAGTTGCAATGTACATAATATGCCTGTTCAACCTCCATCTGATGCTTGTTTCTCCTCATATTTCAGCTGCCAATATGACACCAATCTAGAGGCACGCATTTCAGAAGAGGGCTAAACGCTATCAGCACATAATGGAGGTGAAAGCAGAATACCGCTGAGTAGGAAAGAGGTTACACACTGAGAAGGCATCTAGGGAATGGCATGCATTTGCACGTGGTAGACATCCACAGAAGCCACAGCTACACAAGGACAGTGTTCGAAGTACATCAGGGTGCAGGGGGCCTCAGCAGGTCCAAGGCCCTCCACGTCAGCTGCACCTGTCAGGAACCAGGCACCCGTTCGACCACCTGCTGCAGTTTTTATAAGACAATTTGAACAAGACATAAGATGGGATATTGGCAAAATTGTAACCATACTTGACAAATTGGAGGGGGAGAGTGCAGACAACAGGAGGATGCTGCAGTAAATCAAAAAGAAACAAAAGAAAATGAAGAAATTAACTTATACTACAGCCTCCCAGTTCCTTCCCCTTCCTTTTACTGGCGTACATAGATTTAGATTGATCATAAGTATATACCAAGGCCCACCATATACGTCCAATTCTTCCTGTTATATCAGTAAAGATTCCAATTCAAAATTGATGTGTAGTAGCGTTTTCATTCATCCAGTTGTTCCATTTAATGATATCCATCATACATCCAGAGAAACAACAGCCAACACGTGTTTCGTCAACATGACTTCCTCAAGGCAAAAGGAAAGTTTCCAAGTATCAAATGTTTCTAAGATGCAATTCATTAGCACCGAAACGTCCTAATGGTGCTTTTCTTGACATCATATGGTAGAAGCCGGTAAATTAAACAACACGACCATCATAAGCCTGTCAGGGCAAAAGTATTTGTTCAAATGCCAGAGGCTTCTACCATATGATCTCAAGAAAAGTTGCGGAATTTGTGTGTAAAAAAAAGTAACAAATAAAAAAATACCAAAACGATATATATTTGTTTAGGCCATTAGTTAGGTTAGTACATGTTTAGTCATAGTTTATTTTGTCCTACGTGTGTCTTGTCTCTTAAGGGGAGTGGAGAGCCAATGTTTAGAGTGTGGTGCTACAGGTATAAAATATGTTTAAAATAGGTTAGATAGGTGTAGTTTTTAGTTAAGTTAAGTTAGTATAGGTTTGTTTTAAGGTTAGGTGTAGGTTTAGGTGTATGATTTTACAATAAATCCTGTTTTTATTAGACTAATACTTTTGTATGTTGATTGAGTGTCTGGGGGGTTCTCATGAGTGCACTAGCCAAGTGGGAGAAATGGCCTAGGGTATGCTTACTGTCTTGTTTTCCAAGGATTACCATGTGCATCCCCTATGACCAAGGAGCTGTCAGATTGGCTGCTACACACCATCAATTCGTGCATACATTTGCCATCCAGTGTTCCAGCCATTTACAATGTGTATGTATACTTTATCTTGGACAGGTAAATATGGTTACTCACCTGTCATTGGTGGGGTCCTGCAGTTTCATTATTGGCAAGTGTGGCACATCTGACAACAGGCAAATTAGGAACTTTATCCTGCAACACTGACAAGTGGCCATCACTGATAAGGTTAGCTTCTCCTGTACCATACAAATAAGTTGTACTGGTACTCCCATCTGGGTAAATTACCATTGACTTGGTTCAGAGCCATACATGCCATATGTCTACTTCAAAGGATATCTGTTCAAAATTTATATAGTATACTCAGTAAGTTGGTTCACCTTTCTCATGTTAGGATTCTAGTGTGTGGCTTTGTTTCTGGCAGTCATGCATGCATGTACTGATATTCTGTACACATTGACATGGATTGACACAATGCTATCTTTTAGCTGAATAGATGGATCACAATAAACGTAAAAATGTTACATGTGTACAAGGTGCTTTATTTACAGATACAGTTGTATTTGTGAATTCTATATAATGTCCAGTTCATAGACTCCCATAAGTGAACATTAGCCATATGTGGCACAATCAGAGTCCAGGGTACAGGGACATGTCATGAGACATGATTAGGAGTAGTGTGTGTTAGTGAAGAGTTAAAAACATTGCCAATGGGTATGAAAGAGATAATGACAGTACATAGCAGACAAATCAACAGTGGTTAGGTGAAAAGGGCACATTTCCTACTGTCACAACACTGGCATGATCTTAAGCCCAGAACTAAGGAGAAACTGTCCATGTTGTACAGATTGCTGCTACCAGGTGCTTTTTCTTATGAATGTTATTCCTTCCACATCTTCATCCTTTGATTTGTGCAATGGCTTCTGTGCCATGGCTGATGCTGTTGTAGAGGCAGAGGGGGGCCACACACACTTCAGGGGATAGAGGTGTGGAGTCAAAGGTCCAGGAAGCTGCCATTTGTGGGAACACATAAGGCCTCACTGCAGCAAGGAGGAACTGCTGATTTTTCAACACCGCAGCAATATCACAGTGGTAGGCAGCCATATTTTCCCTGAGGGAAGCCACTTCCCGCTGTATGGACTCCAGGGTATTCTGCATAGCCCCCAGCCTGCTGACTGTTATGCTGTTGCCTGTTTTGGGAGGGCATTTGTTGTAGCCTCTGCTTCATGATGGCAGCTATGTCAGCCATAGTCTGCTGGAGCCCACGTAGCGGGGAGTGGGTACCTCTGATGAGAGCTGAGTTGTTCTTATTTGGACTGAGGCACGTCCGCACTCACTCCAGGCTCCTGCCATGGTCTCCATTCCCACTTGCACCTGCTTGGCCAGCTCCCGCTGTCCTCAGAAAGCTGATCTCTGCGTCCTCGGTGGTGTGTGTTGGTAGCTGGGTGGTTCACGTGGAGACCCCGCAATGCTGTGTGTCCTCCCTGCAACTGGAGGTGATGTCTGAAGTAATCCTAGGGCATCCTGGAGAGTCTGTTCATTGATGGTTGACAGCTGGTCATCCATGTCATCTGTAAAATCCAGGACATGCAGGTCAGCAGGAGGTAAGCCATCATCCTCTGCAATGAGATAGTGTAAAATCAATATTTAATTGTTTTGTTTTGGTTTGTTTAACATGGGACATCATTTATTTGCCACTGGAGGCTCAGTGACATGTTACTGACCAAAGGTTGTAGTTGTACTTATGTGTAGCATTGTGCATCACACATGGATCAAGCTCACTAGGTATTTTGGGGCACATGTAGGTGCCCCAAGAGCCACCTGAGTCTCACTTTTGGTGAGGTTCAGGTGGCGCAATGGCCTGCGCAGTATTTACAAGGTGGCATGAAGCCACTTTTTGTGCTTTGACTCCACCATGTATATATTGCCTCTTCACACGCAGCACTTTGCATGGAAGATGTGTGCAATGGGTGCTGTTGTGGGCGTACCACAGAAACACCAATTGTATTTTGACACTGCCTCAGATTTAGGACTAATTGTAAACAGGACGCTGCCCCAATATCTAACACCAGCTCAGGGGTGGGATTAGCATGGCAAAATCCAGGAGTAATGCTTACATTTCTACTAGATTTTTTTGTTTTTTTTTCTATGTGTGCTGCATTCCGCAGCACACATAGTAAGAGAAAATTTCCCTTTAAGTTTGTTGTTGTGCAGGAAGGTGTTTTCCTGCACAAAACCAATCTCCCCCTCAACGCAGCCATCCTTGCACCATGGTGCAAGGGGGGCTCCGTTGGTGCACAATAGCTAATTTCCACTTGCGCAGGGGGTACACAGGGGTGCACTGTATTCTTATGTATATGGCGCATCCCTGCATATTGGAAATGAGGGTACTTGATGCTGCCCAATTTGGCACAGCAGCACACACCATCATTTTCTGTTTGACCTGGGACTCTATCTTGTCAGATGGTGAGATTGCAGGTATTTGTACAGCTGCACACATGATGTTCACAGACATGCACAATGTGATAAATGTTTTTTATTTTGTGGCCATTCCCAAATGGCGCATATGGTTGTCTCTGAGTTGTTGTGGGTTCACCTTGTATGGGTTGTGTTCAAAGGTTGCAAGCTTTAGGGCAGATTTTTTTCATGTGGCATGGCTCAGGGCAGCTGCAACATGTGTTGCAGTACACTGTAGCAGTTTAGATACACAAGGATGTACCATGTTTACTTGAATACAGTACAGCCCTACAATTTCCCCTGCGCCGGCACAGATTTATTCTCCCTGAACTGATATAGGCATTGATGTAGCATGATGACGGGGTGCTTGCCTCGAAGGGATGATTTGTTCATGTGCTGGGAGATGTCCCTTCCTGCACATGTACAAGCTATTTTTGCTGAGATGGCATTTCAATGTGTACTGCAAGATGCAGCACACATGAGTAAAGGCAATGCAACAAGGACGAAGGGAAGCATTTTGGCTAGATACACCATCATGACACCACCCCTGAGGTGGTATTGACTTCCATCCTAGTCTCTGATGTCTACGTTGTGTTGGTACAGGGGCTTTGACAATTTGTAATGGGTGTTTGGCACAGCCACACTATTTGCATGTCCCTTCCAGGCATTGTAGTGCATATTTACATTGAGGGGAAGTATAGCATTAGTGAGTGGCCTATGTCCACGTTGTGTATATGTTGGAGTGCATAGCACAACCAAAGCATCAGTACATGTGTGGCTTGGGTGGGAATGGTGTGTCTTGATTCAGGGCCTATGTGTCCTGATGCTACCCTTTAGCATGCATTGAGTGTGTCCTATGTGCATCCCCTTTCTGCCATTTGTGGTTGTTATTGGTAGTCTGCGCTGTCCTGCCATTCCAGTGACCAGCTCCTCCGGGATGACTTCTGCAACCATCTTCTCAAGCTCATCCAGGTCCTCCTGTGGTGTGGGACTTCCACCTCCAGTCTGCAGTGCCGCCTTTTGGTTCCTGGCAAGTTTCTTCTTAGTTCTGCGTGTGCAATCATGCCAGCGCTTCTTGCACTTGGTGACAATCCTCTTCACCTCTGCGACGCTGTTGACTTTGTCCACTATTTGCTACCATATTGCATCTCTCTCCTACCAACTGGCCAATTGGAGGTGACAAAGAGCTGGTGTTGGTGCTCCATCACCTCTCTGACCAGGATGTCATGCTCCTCCTCGCTAAAGCAGCACTTGCACTTTCTCTTCTTCTCCTCAGACTTTTCTGGACCCTCCTGGCTAGTACTTGGGTGATTGGGGTCTCCATAGGGTCTCTCCTGGCCTTAAAAAACATCTTTACGTGCAATTTTACTCTTTCCTGCTTGAGCATTTTTCTTTTACGTTAATCCAGTAAAAAAGGTGGTGTTAATCCTTTTGCGCCATGTTTACGTGCCGCAGAACGGACTAGTGCCACTTTTGCAGCATTAGTGTCATTTTTCCTTACAGCATGTCACAAATGCTAGCTTCTTAATTTTGGACGATAACCATTCCTTAGTGCCATTCTACTTCATTTCTTAAACATGGGGCATGGATGGCACTGAGAAATTACGTTAGCTTGCGTTAAAAAAATGGTGAGTTACTGTTGCCAATGGATTCCCAATATTTCTGTTATTCCAAGTGCGTACAGAGATTGACTCACAAAGACATGTCTGATCCTGTTCCGTTTGATGAGGCTTGTATGAAAGCTTTTACAGAAATCAGAGAGAGTCTGTGCCAAGCATCAGCTCTGGGAATGCCTGATTACACAAAGTCATTTTTACTGTTTTACATGATTGCTGTACACTTTCTGTTTTGAGACAGGTACCTGGTGGCATAAATCGTTCTGTTGCATATTTTCAGCTACATTGGATCCTGTTGTCACAGCTTTACCCGGCTGCTTAAAAAATGTGGCTGCAGTTGGTTTGTCTCTCACTCAGTGTGAGAACATCGTGATAGGACATCCTTTAACTGTTCTGGTTGCTCACTCACTTGAGGTCTGACTTATCAGGACCAAAGCTCAGTACCTAACAAATGCTAGACTGACAAGGTATGAACTGTTAATTGTAGGTTCACCAAATGTGTCCCTTAGGTTTTGCACTGTGCTTAATCCAGCAACCGTGTTACCTATAGACAATGCTGAATCTGAAAATGTAAATGAAGTTGAACATGACTGCCTAGAGGTTACTGAACGGTGCACCAAACCTAGACCTAATATTCAGGATACTCTTTTAGAGAAAAATTATCAAATATTTTTTGTTGATGGTTCCTGTTTAGGAGAAAATGTGGGAACTTAGAGATCTGGTTATATTGTGGGCACAGTCTCTGGCATACTTGAAGCTGCATGGCTTCAATGAGTATTTTCTGCACAAGTGGCTGAATTGGTGGCTGTTACTAGAGCATGCTATATTTCTGCCCAGTTTAAAATTAAGATTTTTACAGACAGCCAGTATGGACTTGGTATAGTGCATGACTTTGGGCAGTTATGATCCCATAGAGATTTCATGACCTCTTCTGGCTCACCAGTTAGAAATGGTCATAGAATTAAGGATTTTTTACAAGCCCTACAATTGCTCAAAAGGATTGCAGTAGTGAAGTGTAGTGCACATCAGAGATCAAGCGATTTCATCTCAATGGGAAATTCCTATGCAGATCAGGTTGCTCGCCTCACTGCGTTGAATTGTGTGACACTGAACGAAGAATGGAAAAATGTTGGTGCAATGAATACTGATGAGCCAAGTCAAAGTTACATATTGTCACTAGTTAACATTTGGGAGGAGATAAAAAGACTCCAAGATGAGGTTCCAGAAGATGAAAAGGAAAGCTGGATAAAATTGGGTTGCACACAAAGAGGTGGTGATGAACTTTGGGTTTCAAATGAAGGTCAGGTGGTTTTGCCAAACTGACTACTGACGCAAATGGCAAGATACTATCATGGTCAAACACACATTGGCAGAGATGCAATGATTCGACCATTTAAGCAACCCTGTTCAATCCAAAATTTAGACAGGTTGCTGAAGCAATTTGTCACAAATGGATTACATGTCAGCAAATGAATGTGGTAAAAAGAACTGTTGGCAATTTGAGTCACATTGGAAACGCAGGTGGTCTACTTAACAGAATGTAAATGGATTTCATTGAGATGCCTGTGTGTGGTGGTTTGAGATACATGTTGGTGATTGTCTGTATATTTAGTCACTAGATTGAAGCCTACCCCACATGTAGAAATGTTAGCCTCACAGTAGCAAAGCTGTCACTTAGAGAGTGGATTCTGTGTTTTAGATTTCTAGCCTCTTTAGAATCAGACAGAGAAAGTCACTTCAACAATGAGGTGATAAAATGACTGTGTTCAGCCTTAAACATTGAGCAGAAGCTGCATTGTAGCTATCGACCTGAAGCTTCTGGATTAGTAGAACAAATGAAAGGAACTCTGAAAGCTTGATTGGCAAAAATGTGTGCATCAACAAATCTGAAAGGACACCTGACAGAAAGACTGGACTCTCTCCCCACAAGATCCTGATGGGCAGAGCAATGAAATTGTCAGTTGTTCCTGCAAATGCATTTGTAAACATAACAGATGACTTGGCATTGGATTATAGCTGATGTGGCTCACTCTTTGTCTCACCAGGTGGAAGCAACAGCAGTGTCACCATCCCAAGATCAGTGTCACAGTCTTGGAGCTGGAGATTGGGTGGTGATCAAGAAGTACGTGTGGAAGACTTGCTTAGAGCCTAGGTGGAAAGGACCTTACCAGATCATTCTGCTGACAACAATTTCTGTAAAGTATGCTGGAGTTCCAAACTGGGTCCATGCGTGTCATACCTGCTAAGTGACGTATTCTCTGGAAGAAGATCCAGTGTTGCTGAAAGCACCAGCTGAAGTAATACAGTCTCAGCTAGAACAAGTGACAAAGACAGAGCAAGAGACTGCAAATGTCAAGACAGTGCAAACAGGTAAAGATACAAGTACACCCCTGAGAGATGAAATAGAGGTCAATTCTGATATTCCTCTATCAGCAAAAACTGATGTAGCAGGAGAGTCAAGTCTAATGAGGACTCTCCCAGAAGCAGACGATTGGGAAAAAGAGATAAAGCAGATCTTGTTCCCTGGAGAAGCCAAAAGTGAAGTTGAGTTAAATCAAAGGCATGCAGATTGGACTCCTCCTGAAATAGCTAGTGGTGCAGGTGAAGCAAGTCAAAGAAGTGTTTGTCAAAATCCTGCTGAATGAAGAAGAATCGTAAGTCCAGTTTTGCCATCACTGTTTAGAAAAACTGTGAAAGGAGACAGTGGCCTACGCTGCATGAAACTGAAAAAGTTCCTGTTGTACTGTCAAGCATAAATAAGGAAGCTGAAACAACAGAAGGAACAGATCTGAGTGAAGGAGAGACAAGTGCAAATCGAAGATTAAAGAGAAAGAGAGTTGCAAGTTGAAGATTCACAGATCCTCAATGGGCATACCTTGCAGTTGATGAATGGGAACATGAGTTTATGTCCTTTTGTTTTGACCGTGAGAATCCAGTTCTACATTTTGGAACTTGAAATTGCATTTGAACTAAGGTTTGAAATCACATTAGTAACTTAACAAGAGAGACATGATACACTGAAAGAAATAGTGAGTGATTAACAGATTATGGGGGTCATTGTGACCCTGGCGGTAATTACCGCCATGGCGGAGGTTGGCGGTAGCACCGCCAACAGGCTGGCGGTGCACCGCTGGGCATTCTGACCGCGGCGGTTCAGCCGCGGCCAGAAACGGAAAGTCGGCGGTGTACTGCCGACTTTCCGCTGCCCTTGAGAATCCTCCATGGCGGCGGAGCGCGCTCCGCCGCCATGGGGATTCTGACACCCCCTACCGCCATCCTGTTCCTGGCGGGTCTCCCGCCAGGAACAGGATGGCGGTAGGGGGTGCCGCGGGGCCCCTGGGGGCCAATGGCATGGGCACTGCAGGGGCCCCCGTAAGAGGGCCCCACAAAGTATTTCAGTGTCTGCTATGCAGACACTGAAATACGCGACGGGTGCCACTGCACCCGTCGCACCTTCCCACTCCGCCGGCTCAATTCTGAGCCGGCGTCCTCGTGGGAAGGCTGTTTCCCACTGGGCTGGCGGGCGGCCTTTTGGCGGTCGCCCGCCAGCCCAGTGGGAAACCCAGAATGACCGCCGCGGTCTTTCGACCGCGGTACGGTCTTCTGGCGGTTCCCGCTTGGCGGGCGGCTCCCGCCGCCCGCCAATATCAGAATAACCCCCTATGTTTTAAGAGACATTTGGAACTGATTTTGACAAAGCTGCTAAACCAATTTTTGATAAGTTCTGGAGAAAGGTCTGAAAGCTGCTGTTAATAATCGCAATAATAATAATAGATTTAACTAAGCAGCTAAATAAAAAATAATATGTTTATTATTTAGCTGCTTAGTTAAATCTATTTTTCTTTTTCTTTTGCTTTCTGATTCTTTACAGTTAACGGATACCAATCACAATCACATTAAAAACAATGGGTGTTGCAAGTGTATGTGTGTTGGATTAGCAATTGTATGTGTGTTGATAAGTTTGTTTTTGATTGTAAGTATGAGTGTATGTGATAAAGTTGAAATTAATTATACACCTCCTCCAGAGACTTCTCCATTTTCTAAATTAGAGACGCTTAACAGGGATCCAAAATATTTACACTGAGACAATTCACAAGGAGATCTTTCTTCTGACGTTTTCTATCCCTTATTGTATGAATATGTTGAGACAATGGATGTGAGAGAATGTTATGTGTGTATGCAAATTCCTACATCAGTTCAAGAAGAAATTACATATCATAGCTTATCATTAACATATGGAATTATTTGCAGTCTTCTGTTAACAAGATTCTATAACTAAGAAGACATACAATATTTTTATTCGAATATGGATGTTGTTTTTTTCTTTTGTTCCATATAACCAACATTTGAGTAGTATTGTGAGAGCTAAGAATATTGACATTTTAGGAAGTTTTTTGAACCTACACTAACATTTGGTACAGCTTACGCACACAGGAATAACCTCACATGTATACTTTCACAAGCTGAGTAAACTTTCCTAGATCACACTGATGATAGAAGAAAGGAATTGAAGGAGGAGCTAGAGAAGGGTTTAGTGAAACGCAATTACAAGAATGACTATGCATATAGTGTAACTAATACACAAGGGAAGTTTGCTTTAGATTATCAACTTGTAGGAAAGCTTTGTAGATACAGACCTCAATCCAGAACTGACATTAAGGCCCTCATTATAAACACGGCGGGAAAGACTGCACCGTCGGAGGTAGCGGTAACTACCGCCAACAGTCAGGCGGTCTGGGACGCCAAATAATGAAGCACATGAAAAACAGGCAGCCTGAAAACCACTCACCGCCAGCAGAGGAGTGCCAACAACAATGGCAGAGGCTGCCCATAGGCTGACGGAAAGGCCCTACCAGCCCATCAAATAATGAAGCACTAGACCGCCGTCAGTTCCGGGGTGGGAACCACCGCCACGCAAAGGTAGGCGGAAATGAACCAAATAAAAGGAAACACTCACCGGAGGCTCACACAGCATGTCGAAGCAGACATGGAGAGAGAGTTGCAAATCATCCCACCTACTAAACAAGGGAAGAAAGGGCACAGTTATAGACCCACCTCTTCCACCCACCCCGCAACGCACCCACAACCCCTCACAATAGCACAAACCATAAACACCTGAACAAGAGGTACTTACCTGACACAAGGCCAAGACAACCTGCACAAAGTACACACATGTACACAACACCCCCCTACAGAGAAACAACGAACCACGGATCCAGAGTGTGCCAAAACCAACATTGGCCCCACAAACATTTATTAAGCTCCAGGAGCAACAGAAGTCCAACAGAAGGCCAATGGCCAGTCCATATTCCAAAGTCCGAAGGGCCCAAATGGCCCCAACTTCACTCCTACAAGTGAAAATGGTACTCCACCTTAAAGGGCCAACAATGGGGCATCCAGGCACCTCAGGGAACAGGGGCAGGGGGTTGTGGGGGTGGGGACTTACGCCTGGGGGGGCTTGGTTTTACGTTTGGGAGGTGGAGGGGGCTTGGGTCTGGCCTTTGAAGGTGGTGGAGAGGCCTTGGACTGGGGTGCGCGGGGTCTCCTGCTCACAGGAGAGGTAGCACTGGAATGGGAAGGGCAGACAGGGGCGGGCTGTGACGGGGAGGAGTGGACAGGGCAAGGAGGTGGGCATGTTTAGGGATGAGATGGAGTGGGCCAGTGGGTTTGAATATGTCAACACAGGATAAGAAAAGTTTAGGGGCAGTCGGGGTGATCTGGAGGAAGGTGTGGGAGTGGAGGTAGAGGGAGTGGTTGTGACAGGTGTGCATGACGTGGATGCAGGTGACTGTACAGTATGCTGAGGTGTGGTGGATGTGTGTTGTTTGGGTGTCCTAGAACGTTTCAGTGTCTTGGGGGAAAAGGGGGTGGGCACAGTGGGACAAGACAGGCTGCCAGTGTAAATGTATGTTGTCTGTGTGTCTGCAAGGTTGGTTAGTGTGATGCATGTGTCAACCAAAGTCATTGTGAGTGCAGGTGTGGTGTCTGGGGTGCATGAATGGATGTCTGATGTTGTGGTGACTGCCAGAATGGGGTCAGCAACAGTGAATGAGGGTGCAGTGATTCTGGATGTACATGTAGAAGTGACAGATAGGGAAGTGGAAGAGATGGACACAATGGGGGAAGTAGATGTTGGTGTGTGTGCCTTTGTATGTTGGCTGTGTGTATGCCTGTGGTGGGAAGTGTGGTGCCTGTGTTTTTCAGTGTGCTTCTTGTGTGTTGAGGTGTGCGCATGGCTGTCAGAATGTGTGCTTGGGACGGGTGAAGGGAGTGGGGTGCTGGAAGGGGTAGCTATGGTTGGAGGAGGGATGGAATGACCAGGGACACTGGCTGCCGTCAAAGAGGAGTCCAGAGCCTGAAATTATCTCTGTAGGCCAGACACAGCACTGTGATGCCATCCAGGGGTGCATGGGTCTGCTGCACCATGGCTGTTAGCCCCTGGTTGGCATTGACAATGGTTGTCTGCCCTACAGAGATGGTTCTCAGGAGGTCAATAGCCTCCCCAGTGAGGGCAGCAGGGCTGTCTGGGGCAGGGGATGAGGTGCCTGGGGCGAAGGAGACGCCCACCCTTCTGGGTGAGCGGGCATGGACAACTGGGTGGGAAGCAACTGGGAGGGCGGTGATGGTATGGGGGTGGCAGAAGATGACACAGAATGGGTAGGTACACTTTGGGTCCGCCACCACCAGGGAGCTCCCACCGGACGAGGTATCAGAGTCACTACCTCCAGTGGTAGTTGCCTCCCCAGTGCCACGCCCCTCGCCATCCAACCTACTGGTCCCCTTGGCGTAGCTCGACTCTGCCTCTGTGGAACCGTGGGCCGCTGCATCCCCACTCTCCGGTGCCACTGCTCCCTTGCCAGATGATGCTGATGTACACAGACAACACAAGAGAGCAGGGATGGGGAGACAAAACAGGAGAGACACTTGTAAATGGTGAATGGAGCTACTTAACTTGTTCACACATACTCCCACCCTGCAGATATTCCACCATGCAGCACCTCCTGCTATACACATGGCTATGCCTCTGACTAGTGGCCACAACCCCGCTCTACAGCCATTTCCAACATCACAGAAGGACCTGAAGTACTGCAGACCTGTACCTTACAACCTAACTTCACATGGGGGCCATTATGTAAATTGACATCAGTCAGAGACCCTGCCACTAGAGAGCATACATACTACAGCACTCTCACACATCCGTCAAGGAGGCATACAATATTTTTCGTACTCATCCCCTTGTGTGTGCTGTGCAGCCTTCAAGCGCCCATCAAGGTTTGGTTACTCCACCTCCAGAATGTGGCGTATTGGGGGTCAGTGCCCGACGGGCACCCCTTCCTCATTGGGAGGACTTCCCCAGCTATGGCCTGCCAGAGTCCCCTTTTCTGATGGGCGCTGACCTATATGGGACACACAGAAAAGTAACACAGAGGTCAGACAAGGCCCATTAGATACAGCTGGCTATACGCCCCCTGTGGGACGGACACTTACAATAGCATAACTGCACCTCACACACTCAGCATGTCATGAATCCCACGACTGTACAGTGTCAAATCATGCACACATGTGTACATCCATCTACCACCATTACACACATCCATGCCCCCCAATCCGCCTACTCACCTGTACCTCTGGTTGACCATAGAGCTCGGCGTACAGGGGTAGGACCCCCTCCACCAGCTTGTCCAGTTCCTTGGTGGTGAAGGCCGGGGCCCCTTCCCCTGTCACGTGTGCCATTTCCAGGACCAGAGTCAGGACACAGCAGCACACTCAGTGGAGTACCTGCATGCACATAATCCAGGAGTCAAGTGAAGTAGGGGTGACGAAATGGCGTACGCTCTGCGGCAGTGTACACCGTCACTGCCGGCGGCAATCATATTCCTCATTCACAACTATGTTAACCAATGAATGGTCGCACGGCGGTGAACACAGCCTTACGCCATTTCGACAACCGCTAGCGGTATGAGGTCACTTTCACTACAACATATCTGGATTAAAGGGGGCAGACATTTTGGACATTACTATGCAGTTATTATTCTCTAATTTGCCCCATGCAGGTCCCATTGTCGCTAGCCCCTATACACATTAACAAATATACATTTACTCACCACAACAGTCCAGCTGTATCATGGAGGACATGTGACTCCAGTTTAACATCCTACTATGCACATGTGTCATCGACTTGTATGCCAGCAGTGCTCAATGTTCAACATGCTGGGCAGATGAATGTGTGTTCCTCACATGTGTTCTCCACTCCTCCTAGGTACAGACCCACGTGGAGCGGGAGGGCCCCATCGGTGTACAGACCACTTGTTGATTTGGGGACCATGGTGGAGCGTCACGTCATTATCAATTACAGACTCAACTGTGCTACTATTCATGAACTTTGTGCATTACTGGATCCAGCACTGAGACCAGCTAATAGGAAGCAACATTCCATCCATACTGAAGTGCAAGTGCTCTCCGCACTACATTTCCTGGCCACGGGCTCATTTCAGGTGACTGTGGGCATGGGTACAGGTTTTTCACAGCCAATGTTTAGACTCATACTGTCCAGATTCCTGAATGCATCTGTACGACACCTGCAGTCCTATGTGAGGTTTCCCCAAAGTGCTGACCTCTCTGCCATCAAGTCAGACTTTTATGCCTTTGCCAAAATTCCCCATGTGATAGGTGCCATCAACGGAACCCACATAGCTCTCATCCCCCCAAGAGTAAGTGAACAGGTGTACAGAAACAGGAAGAACACTCCATGAACATTCAATTGGTGTGTACTGCAGACCAGTACATCTCACATGTGAATGCCATGTTCCTTGGATAAGTCCATGATTCCTTTGTGCTGAGGAACAGCAGTGTGCCACACATGATGGAACAACTACAAGGGGAAAGAGGATGGATCATAGGTAAGTGTGTTTGACACTTTTTGGCACATAGCTGACATCCAGGCTGTCTGCAACTGAGGGTTGTCAGTGACAGTCCTGTTTTGCCCGCTTTTGCAGGTGATTCTGGCTCCCCCAACATGCATTGGCTCCTGATACCAGTGAGGAATCCTAGGACAGATGTAGAAAGGAATTACAATGAGGCCCATGGACGTACCAGGAGGGTGAAAGAGCGCACTATAGGTCTCCCGAAGGCTAGATTCTGTTGCCTCCATATCTCTGGGGGATCCCTGGCCTATGAGCCTGAGAAGGTGTGTATAATAGGGGTGGCCTGGTGCATGCTGCACAATGTGGCTGTGAGGAAATCTCTTCCCCTCTTGGAGGAGGAAGGTGCTGTATATCCAGACCAGCTTCCTCTGAGAGGGGATGAAAGTGATGGTGATGATGAGGAGGGGGAAGATGTACACTCCAGGAACCAACTGATCCAACTGTACTTCCAGTAACTAAGTGGTACTATTTGATGCTGTGGTTGTCTGTGCTGCATACTGTCAGTATGCCTTATCCTCTATGGGGTGTTGGATCTATAGACATTGTCACTGTGACCAGGTTTGCATGGGACATGTGACATTATGGACAACTTGTTAGACATTTCTGTTGGCACCACCCCATGTTATGTGTGGGGTGCCATTCCGGCAATAAAGATATGAATAAATTATTTCAATGACAATTGCATGCACACTTCAATTTGATTCAACATAATGACAGGAGACATTTATATTGGTGAACAGGTGTTTTATTTGGTGTCAGGGATGCCATGGTGCTCTTTCCAGTGATGGGAGTGGACTACTGGTGGATGTCCATATTGGCTACAAGGTCTCAGCGATTGATGGCTGTGGTAATATGTCCATCTGTTATTTACAAGTTTTTGGGCTGTTAGTGCACAGTGTGGATGGTGGTACAGTGGCACACTTGGGGGATAGTTCTTGTCAGAGTCACTTCTTAAAGGGGCCTTGGTCTTGGCAGGTGTTCCAGTGCCATATCTGGGTCTGAGGGACCGTTTGGGTGCCTGGTGTTGGCCTGTACAGGTTGAGGTTCTGGTCTCCTGTGTGTCCTCAGATGGTGGCACAAGTCCAGTTGCTGCTGCTGCTGCTGTTGTTGGCTGGTCTGTATCTTAGTCTGTAGTAGGGGCTTCCTGGTCTGTGGGGGTCTCAGGCTGGGTTGGGACACAGTGCAGCACAGCACCTGCTATGGTGGCCATGGTGGTATTGAGCAGTTTCCACTACTCCATGGTCTCTTGGTGTTGGCTATCTGCAGCCTTTGACTCTGCTCCAGGGTGGCCGCAAACTGGCCCATCCTGTCCTGGGTATGGTGGTATGCTCCCAGGACCTCAGAGATCACTTCCTGGGCTGCAGCGTCCATCCTGTGGCTTCCCCCCTGGGCCACTGATACCCTCCCACAGGGCTTAGCCCCCTGTTCCTGTGTTCCCTGCACAGGTATGGTGGTACCACTTGTACTGGGGCCATCGTCTTCCTGCCTGTTGGAAGGTGGTGACTGTGGCCTCTGTCCTTGTGGTCCACCAGTCTGTGGCCTGGATACACAGGTGTGGGGCCAGTTGCCCTGGGCTGATGTTGGTGGGTGGGTGGTAGGGGTGTCAATGGTGCCCTGGGTGGGGCTGCTGGATGGTGACAGGCCAGGACTGTGTGAGGGGCCAGGGTATTCCTCACTGTCCAGGTTCCCTCTCCAGTGTCCTGGGTGGTACCTCTGTCTCGATGTGGGGCACTGCCACTCCTTGTCCTGTCCATCAGGGTGGCATGGGTGGTGGTGCCTGTTGGGGGGAATGGACATGTCGGTTACAATTGAAAAATCGGATGGGGTGCACAGGGCTGGGCTGTTTTGTGCAAGTTTTCCACTGTTGGACAATGCAGGGTGCCTTTGTGAAGTTGCCATTGCATTTTGCTTAGGATGTGGAGGTGCATTGTGGGTGGTGTAGTGCCAGTGTGATTCCTTGCAGGGGTAGGTGGCTGTGCACAGGGGGAGCAATGTGGGCCTGTTGGTAGATTTGTGGGCATGCAGGGTGACTGGATGTTGTGATTGTGGCCTGGGTGGGCTAGTGGTCCTACTGGCTTTTGGAGGGGTGGGGTGGTGCATGCATTACAGGTGTGATGGATATGGGGTAATTGTAGACTACTTACCCGAGTCCATTCCTCCAGTGAGTCCATGGAGGCCCTCAGGGTGCAGGATGGCCAGTACCTTTTCATCCAGTCAGTGAAGTCGGATGATGTTGGTGGTGGTCCTCCCCCAGTCTTCTGGACCGCAATGTTGTGCCGGGATGCCATGGACCTCACCTTCCCGCGCAGGTTGTTCCATCTCTTGCAGATGCCGTCCCTTGTGCGTGGATGGTGTCCCACTGCGTTGACCTTATTGACAATGGTCTGCCATAACTCCATCTTCCTGGTGATGGGTGTGTGCTGGACCTGGGTCCCAAATCATGGTGGCTCAACCTTCAGTATCTCGTCCACCATGGTCCTCAGCTCCCTTTCTGTGAAGCGTGGGTGCTTGGAGGTGCCATGGTGTGTGTTGTGTGTGATGTGTTGTGTGGATCTAGGTGAAGGTGCTATTGTGTGGTTGGGTGTGTGATTTGTGTGTTCTAGTGTTCAGTGTCTGCTTGTGGAGTTCTCAATCTCAGTTGTCCTATTGGCGGTGCAAAGGATTGTGGGGTGTGTCTGTGTGTGTTTTATAGTGCTGTAGATGTGTGTGAGGTGTGTGGGTTTCAAACTTGCCAATGTGTGCAATTCTTGCTGTTGGATCCCACTGATGGCCATAGCGGTCTGTACCACCAATGGTTGTTCAACTTCCACTGACCGCCGTGGTGATTTGTGCTTCATTATTTGGAGGGCGGGGAATTTGTGTGCTGGGTGGTGGTGGGATGGGATGTCCAGCATTTTCACCGACAAGGCCCTGGCGGTGGCTGGTGGCAGGGAAATCTTTGTAGGATTCTGATTTTTGCATCTTTATATGTCGGGTTTCTGTTCACCGCCAATGGTGGGATTCTGTTCAGCGTCGCCACGGCAGGGTACGGTGTTTACCGCCATGTTCATAATGACCCCCTAAGTTTGTGGGAACAAGTGAATGCAGACATGTATTTCTTTCTAAGAATACATGGAACTTTATGCTGAATGGACAAAATCCTGCAATTCCTGCAGTTTTGTCCGTCTATGTAAAAAGTGCTTACTATCGTCTCCCTACGGGATGGTACCGTACTTGCAATCTGGGAGTGTTTTTTTCTAAAATTTATCATGTTGACAACATCCTGCGATTCCTGCGGTTTTGTCCGTCTATGGAAAAAGTGCTTACTATCGTCTCCCTAAGGGATGGTATTGTACTTGCTATCTGGGAGTGGTTTTTCCTCAAATTTATCATGTTGACAACATACATGAAACACATGAGAATCTGAGATCAAGATCAAAAAGGTCAAGTTATTCAGAAATAGTTGGAGATATATTTGGAGCAATTATTCCTTCTGTAGGAGTTGTTCTGAATGACATGAAAATTAGAAAGCAGTCTACTATTGTAGATAAAATGCAAACAGATTTTTCTGAAGCAATTATATTGATGGATACTGATATGGTTGTGGTATGTTCAATGGTTCTTCAGAACCATTGTGTGTTAGATATCTGTTTAGCAAAGGAAGGCGCAGTCTGCTGGATGCTTAAAATTAAATATTACTGCACATTTAACCCTGATAACAGTAAAGAAATTAGAAATTTCATAAATAAATAGACCGATTTAAATTTGGATCTAAAAGACCTGAAAGAAGCACATGTGTGGGAAAATATAGGCAGACGTTTTACTAAAGTGAAAAATTGGTTGGGAAATCTTGGTCAGGGTGTTGAGAGAATGATACTGAAACCATTATTAATAGTGGTTGTATGTGTCTTTTGCATGAACAGATTTTTCAGTTTGTATGGATGCAAATAAAGACAAAAGATGAAAAATAAACAGAGGAGAAAAGAAACGAAAACGAAAAACATGAGAAGCAAATACTTTCAAGATTTGAGAAGTTCTGAAGCCTGAAGAAAACCGAGAAAAAGTAGATACCCAAACAAGCTAAGTTGTGAATTGTCTCAGTATTAATAAGTATTTCTTTGGTGACAACACATATAGGCCCTCATTTAAATATTGGTGGTAAAAAACGCCTACCGCCATGGACACCAAAAGACCGTCACTGTGGCTACCATCCGTCTGCCATATTATGACCATAGGTGTGGCCATACTGGCAGATGGCGGTAAGGTGGCGTTGCTACTACCATCCGCCGCCAGCCATATTTTTACAAATAATTCAGCCTGGTGGTGTTCTGTTGGTGGACGCTGCTGGCGGTAGCAGCGCCCCATCCCCTGCCGGAAGACCCCCTGGATGCAGGTAAGTCAGGTCTCCGACAGGGGAGGGGGGTGTTGTGTGTGGGGGGGGCGTGTGCATGTATATGTGAGTGTGTGTGTGAATGCGAGTGTGTGTGTAGTGTTGGTTGCGTGCGTGGATGAATGTGTGTGAGTGCGTGGATGAATGTGTGTGAGTGTGTGAATGAATGTATACATGCGTGAATGTATGTGTGGATGAGTGTGTGTCTGCGTGCATGCGTGTGTCTTGGGGGCATGGATGTAGAGAGGTATGGGGTATCTGGGGAGGTTTGGGGGGAAGGGGGCCTCCTATCAGTGACAGGGAAGGTATTCCCTGTCACTGATAGGGCCTACTGCCATGACGGTAGTCAAGGACATAATACAGCCGGCGGCACAATGGCGGCCAGCGGGCTGGAGATTCTCCTCTCCAGCCTAGCGCCTGCTACCGCTATGGGGGTCGGAGTGGTTCATTGGCGGGTTGGCTTCAGCCAACCCGCCAATGTCATAATGTGGCACTAAGTACCGCAAGCCTGTTGGTGGTACTACCGCCACATTAGCACCGACCACCAGGGTCATAATGACCACCATAGTCATCAAAGGAGGGATTGTTGAAGTGTAAACATTATTAATAAAAACTGTGTCACTTAAACATAATGTAAAATACTGTGTATTAAAGGGCCTAACTGAAAATGTGTGTAAGAAAAATAAAATGTGCGCTTTGAAATGTGTAAGCCAATATGAAAGTTCAACATGAAATTAACTAGTGTCTAATGAAAATGTATTTTGCCTAATAATAATTAAATGTTCTGAAAAAAACAATTATTAATATGTACTAAAAGATTAATGGTTTCAATTTATCATGAAATGTTTTATTTCTCATGCTTAGCGCTAGTTTGAAGGCCACATGTTTTAGTGATTTTCCAGAGGCACAATGTTTAAAAGTAGGCTAACTTTGCAAAATAATGTTTCTTCAAACTTACACAGTGGACATTTCTATCCTGTTCTTATTGCTGGTGTTGCATATTTCATGGAGATAAAAACTTAGTTAAACAAAGAGCCTTAGTGCTCAATGTCGTGTTTTCATGTGTGAGAAAACAGGGCTGATTGCAGAGGCCCCATAACTTTTTGCCCCCATTTTCCTCTTTTTGCTGGTGTTTTCCTGACTTTGATGGTGCCCCGGGTACTGCTAACCAGTCCCAGGGCCTGTGCTCTGTGTAAAATGGATATGCAAATTAGGCTAATTATAATTGGCTAAGTTAACCTACCTATAAGTCCCTAGTATATGGTAGGGCATGTAGGTTTAGGGACCACAGCATAGGTGGTGCACACCTAGGTGCATTGCTGAGGTGCCCAGTGTCATTTTAAAAGCAAGCCTGCCTTGCTGGCTGCTTTTAAATTAAAGTTATATGCAAATTCGACTTTGGAATTAAAGGTACTTCCAAAGTCTTAAACTACCTTATTTTTACATATAAGTCACCCCTAAGGTGTGCCCTATGTGCCCCTAGGGCTGGGTGCCATGTAACTATAAGCAGGGACTTTATAAAAATAGATTTATAAGCCCTGGTGAGGTAAAAACAGCCAAATTCGTTTTTCCCTCATTGAAGTAAATGGCCTTCATAGGCTAGAATGGGCAGACTTTATTTTAAATTTTAAAGTCTCCTTAAATGTTGCATACCAAGAATTTGGTATCAAATTAATTGTTGTAATAAATCCTACAACTTCCAGTTGTTGGATTTAATATAACTAGTTCAGGTAAAAAGTTTGGACTTTACCTAAAAAGTTGCCAATTTCAGCTCTGCATTGTTTTTGCTGCTGTGCTCTGATTGGCTAGCCTGCAGCAGCTTCTGCCAGGCTGCCTTGATGAGGTGTGAAGTGGCCAGGCTTCACACAAAGGAATGTGCTTGGGGGAGAGAATCTCCCCTCAGCAGATGGTGAGGCAGGAAGGGGGAGGGCTGCCAAACTGGTCTTCAAAGGCAGAGAAGGACATTTGCAGCACCCAGCAACACCCCCACATCCTGCAACCCCAGACAGCTAGGTGCCCCCTTGATTAGATTAGGAGAGGGCAGGAGAGGGGTGTGTTTATGATTTTTAGCCACACCAGTGGGTGGGCTCAGCCAGATGTAACCTCCAAAAATCAGATTCATCCATGTTGGATTTTTAGAGACTGTTGCCTTCTGGGATGGATTTTTGCCACACTTCCCAGGAAGTGGTCATCACAGGGGGACGACCCTGTCCCTGATTGGAGAACCAGGGCCCCCTGCTTTTCACCCAGGAGCAAGGATAAAACTGGCAGACCTGCACCCACACCTCAGATCCCCTCCAGAATTCAACAAGAAAGGAACTAAAGAAGAAGAAGGACTGCCCTGCTGGACCCCTGGCCTGCACCTGGACCCTGCACTCAGAAGGACTGCACCAGCTGCACACTTGGGCTTCACCACAAGAAGGACTTTGCCTGGCTTCAACTGGTTCAAGGAGGGACTCCCTGTTTGCTACAGGTGAAAAATTGCTAAACCAGAGTCCCCTGCACCAACTCCTGAAGAAAGCGACCAGCTGACCACTGTCCAGTGGCCAAAAAGGAGTTTGCGCCAGGTGCATTCTGGGAGTTGAAGTCCGCACCCCCCAAGGACCATCACAGAACTTCTGGACCCTTGGGGTGAGCTGTGGACCCCAAAAGAACCTTAAAAGAACATCTGGGTGAAGCCCCAGAAGTTTGGAAAAGATTTGAGAATTTTTGGAAAAAAGCTCCAGAGAGGGACCGACCCGCCGCGGAAATTCTAGCCGGCTTGCCTCAACCGCGACCCGGCCTGACTTCGTGGTTCGTCCCGGTGAAGAAAAACTTCAAAATAAAGACTAAGTCAGAAGGTAACTTTTTAACCAAGGCCTCCCGCGACCTGTAGCCGAGCAGGGCTCCATCGCGGTCGGCCTGAAAGTTTGACTTTGCCCCGGTCGAGGTGCAACCAAATGACCCGATTGGCGCTTTTTGTTTCTAAGCGCTAGAAAAGTAATAATTCTTTAAAAATTCATATCTCCGGTTCCCCTGAAACGATTTTAATCGTTTTTGTGTCATTTTAAAGATAAAAATATAAACTATTTTTATAAATTGGTTTTGGATTTTTAAACTGTTTCCTGTGTTTTATTTAATTACTGTTTTGTGATATTTGAATGCTTTACACTTTGTCTCCTAAGTTAAGCCTTGACGCTCGTTGCCAAGCTACCAAGGGTTGAGCTGGGATTAATTTACTGAGACCTAACTGTACCTATGTGGAGGTTAGTGGCTTGTTGCTAGGTGTAGGTATCTACCTGCCCTACCAATAACCCATTTTCCAACATAATTGGAAGCAGCGACGGGATCCTGTACTTGTGTTCAATATCACGTTACAGTTTTAGGTAAAACAAATTAAAAATCCTTTAAATTGTCCTAGTGCAAAAATTGTTTTTAATTTTTAATTTGGATTAATTTCAATTATTGAATTTTTGTAATTTTTCTAAATTCTTGTTTCCAATTTTTGCAAAAAGTTTTTGTTAACACAAAACTAGGGAACCATGGAGCTTGATCTGGCTAGCCTACCCACACTGACAGTAGTCCAGCTTAGGGGGTTGTGTATTGAAAGAGGGTTGCCTGCAACCACTGATCTCAGGAAGCAAATCCTGATCACATCCCTGACAGCATGGGCTGAGGCCCAAGAGGTAGAGACAGAAGAAGCTCCAGAGGAGGGAGAAAGAAGGGAGGATGCAAGCTCTAACCACTCAGGGGAGGGAAGGCATCTAAGCCCAAGTGAGGATGAGGAAGAACGGTCCTCAGTAAATACAGTCACTAGGGGCAGATCCAAAGCTAGTGGTGGGAAGGGGGTCCTTTCAGGAGGAGAGAACCCATCCATCAGAGAAAGAGAGCTGGAGGCCCAGCTAGCATACATAGCTTTGGAAGCAGAGAAGCTGGCCCTAGAAAAGAAAAAGTGGGCATACAAAGAGAAAAGAGATGGAAGCAGCGATAAAGAAGCTGAGGTGTCCATGGGTGGGGGAGTTTGCCCCAGGTTACCAAGGGGGTAGTTCCTGCTTATGTAGAGGGGGATGACATAGATAAGTGGCTGGGGGCCTTTGAGAGGGCACTCCAAATGAGAAGGGTTAGGCCTCAATACTGGGGTTCCCTTTTGTGGGAGTTGGTCCCCAACTCAGGGAGGGATAGGCTTCTGACCTTAAGGGGGGAGGAGGCAGATTCATACCCTAGTATGAAGAGGTGCTTAGCCAAGAAGTTTGGTCTGACCCCAGAGCAATATAGAATGAAGTTCAGGGACACCCAGAAGGTCAGTACCCAGTCTTGGGTTGACTTTGTGGACATTTCACTAAAGGCACTAGAGGGCTGGATTATTGGTAACAAAGTAGATACTTATGAGGGGTTATACAATCTGATCATGAGAGAGCACATCTTGACCAATTGTACCCAAGAAAGGTTACGCCAGCATCTAGTGGACTCTAAGCAGA
Organism: Pleurodeles waltl; assembly: GCF_031143425.1. Lineage (NCBI taxonomy): Eukaryota > Metazoa > Chordata > Amphibia > Caudata > Salamandridae > Pleurodeles > Pleurodeles waltl. The sequence goes on along the minus strand of NC_090449.1, from coordinate 475,493,571 downwards.
CCAACCCTAGAGAGCTAGGGGAGGCAGCTGATGAGTGCTTGAGAACCAGGGTGGTTGTCAAGTCCCAGGGGGGAGACTCCAAGAAGGGGGGGACAGGTCCCCAAAAACCTAAGGAGGGAGGTGGTAAGCCCACCACAGAGACTCCCTCTGTACCCCAGAACCCTAAGAAGGAGGAGAGTAAATCCCACTCCCACTCTGACAAGCAGAGACAGGGAGACCCAGGGTTAAAAAAAACTCTTGGACAGTAGGGCTTGCTTTGACTGTCAGCAGACAGGTCACTTCAGAGGAGATGCAGCCTGTCCAAAGAAGGTGGTTAGCACTGGGCTGTCCAGTGTAGCCATAGAGGAGGATTCCTCAGATGATGAAGTCCTCCTAGCATTGAGCTGGGAGACAGGACCAGATGGTAAGCTGGTGATCCCTGAGGGTGAGAGTAGGCACTTCCACCACATTCAAGTGAATGGGATCCCTACCACTGGCCTAAGAGACACCTGTGCCAGTCACACTATAGTGAGTGACCGGTTAGTGACCCCAGACATGTATGTCCCAGGAAACACAAAGAAAGTCAGGATAGCCACAGGGGAGGTCACCTCCAAACCTGTAGCCATAGTGCCCCTAGAGAGGGAGGGTATCCTTGACTGGATTAGGGTGGTAGTCAGTGCTGACCTTCCCCTAGATTGTATCCTGGGCAATGACCTCCCAGAGGTGAGTCTGGTCACAGATGGGGTGGTCACCCAGGGCGCCCCCCCAACCCAAAGTCCTGGGGAGTCAGTCCCTACAGTTAGGAGACAGGGGTCCCCAAGAAAAGGAAAGAAGAAAAGGAAGGGTGGCCACTCTTAAAGAGAGTTCCAGGGAGCCAAGGGCCTTCTGCCCCAGTAAGGGGGGAGCCCAGAGTTGGCACTGGTGAGGCCTCACCTGACCCCAAGGAAGTCCTGAGTAGTCAGGCAGCTGTCCAGATGCAAGGTGTTGCCCCTGCACTGACAGAAGGGAGAGTGGAAGGAGGGTGTCTGCCACAGGAGGTGGTAGCCCCCCACTCTAGACAGCAAGAGGGGTGCCAGGACCCCAAAGATGCCCCTAAAGCAGCTCAGCCACCTGTCAGTGGAGAGCTTAGGGTGTGGTTCTGGGTACTGACAGCTGTCAGTAGCCTCTGCTGGGTGCTAGCCTTCCTGGCAGCAATGTACTTGGCCTGGGAGGCAGACCCCAGGGCCAATAGCAAAGTAGGCCCCCTGACCCTATTGGTCATGGTGGGGTTGCTCAAGTGTTGCGTGACCTCTTTGGGTAAGCTAGGTGTTGCCCTAGCAAAGTTTGGAGTAGGGGAGGTGGGCACCTCACTACCCAAGTTGGCAGAGAGAAAGGAGGAAGACCCCCCTAGAGGAAAGTTTCAGTTTGAGTTGGGTCCTTTTACTGTTGGGATGGCTTCACTACCCATAGGGAGTGACCCTGACAGGAGGATATAAGGCAGAGTAGGCCCTGCAAAGGTACAGCCAGTTTTCTTCACTGTCTTCCTCGCCTAACAAGCCAGGAAGACTCTCCCAGGGTTGGGCTGAGTCTCCTGGGCGTGTGGGCTGGGGGGGGGTTGTGTGAGAAAACAGGGCTGATTGCAGAGGCCCCATAACTTTTTGCCCCCATTTTCCTCTTTTTGCTGGTGTTTTCCTGACTTTGATGGTGCCCTGGGTACTGCTAACCAGTCCCAGGGCCTGTGCTCTGTGTAAAATGGATATGCAAATTAGGCTAATTATAATTGGCTAAGTTAACCTACCTATAAGTCCCTAGTATATGGTAGGGCATGTAGGTTTAGGGACCACAGCATAGGTGGTGCACACCTAGGTGCATTGCTGAGGTGCCCAGTGTCATTTTAAAAGCAAGCCTGCCTTGCTGGCTGCTTTTAAATTAAAGTTATATGCAAATTCGACTTTGGAATTAAAGGTACTTCCAAAGTCTTAAACTACCTTATTTTTACATATAAGTCACCCCTAAGGTGTGCCCTATGTGCCCCTAGGGCTGGGTGCCATGTAACTATAAGCAGGGACTTTATAAAAATAGATTTATAAGCCCTGGTGAGGTAAAAACAGCCAAATTTGTTTTTCCCTCATTGAAGTAAATGGCCTTCATAGGCTAGAATGGGCAGACTTTATTTTAAATTTTAAAGTCTCCTTAAATGTTGCATACCAAGAATTTGGTATCAAATTAATTGTTGTAATAAATCCTACAACTTCCAGTTGTTGGATTTAATATAACTAGTTCAGGTAAAAAGTTTGGACTTTACCTAAAAAGTTGCCAATTTCAGCTCTGCATTGTTTTTGCTGCTGTGCTCTGATTGGCCAGCCTGCAGCAGCTTCTGCCAGGCTGCCTTGATGAGGTGTGAAGTGGCCAGGCTTCACACAAAGGAATGTGCTTGGGGGAGAGAATCTCCCCTCAGCAGATGGTGAGGCAGGAAGGGGGAGGGCTGCCAAACTGGTCTTCAAAGGCAGAGAAGGACATTTGCAGCACCCAGCAACACCCCCACATCCTGCAACCCCAGACAGCTAGGTGCCCCCTTGATTAGATTAGGAGAGGGCAGGAGAGGGGTGTGTTTATGATTTTTAGCCACACCAGTGGGTGGGCTCAGCCAGATGTAACCTCCAAAAATCAGATTCATCCATGTTGGATTTTTAGAGACTGTTGCCTTCTGGGATGGATTTTTGCCACACTTCCCAGGAAGTGGTCATCACAGGGGGACGACCCTGTCCCTGATTGGAGAACCAGGGCCCCCCTGCTTTTCACCCAGGAGCAAGGATAAAACTGGCAGACCTGCACCCACACCTCAGATCCCCTCCAGAATTCAACAAGAAAGGAACTAAAGAAGAAGAAGGACTGCCCTGCTGGACCCCTGGCCTGCACCTGGACCCTGCACTCAGAAGGACTGCACCAGCTGCACACTTGGGCTTCACCACAAGAAGGACTTTGCCTGGCTTCAACTGATTCAAGGAGGGACTCCCTGTTTGCTACAGGTGAAAAATTGCTAAACCAGAGTCCCCTGCACCAACTCCTGAAGAAAGCGACCAGCTGACCACTGTCCAGTGGCCAAAAAGGAGTTTGCGCCAGGTGCATTCTGGGAGTTGAAGTCCGCACCCCCCAAGGACCATCACAGAACTTCTGGACCCTTGGGGTGAGCTGTGGACCCCAAAAGAACCTTAAAAGAACATCTGGGTGAAGCCCCAGAAGTTTGGAAAAGATTTGAGAATTTTGGGAAAAAAGCTCCAGAGAGGGACCGACCCGCCGCGGAAATTCTAGCCGGCTTGCCTCAACCGCGACCCGGCCTGACTTTGTGGTTCGTCCCGGTGAAGAAAAACTTCAAAATAAAGACTAAGTCAGAAGGTAACTTTCTTAACCGAGGCCTCCCGCGACCTGTAGCCGAGCAGGGCTCCATCGTGGTCGGCCTGAAAGTTTGACTTTGCCCCGGTCGAGGTGCAACCAGATGACCCGATTGGCGCTTTTTGTTTCTAAGCGCTAGAAAAGTAATAGTTCTTTAAAAATTCATATCTCCGGTTCCCCTGAACCGATTTTAATCGTTTTTGTGTCATTTTAAAGATAAAAATATAAACTATTTTTATAAATTGGTTTTGGATTTTTAAACAGTTTCCTGTGTTTTATTTAATTACTGTTTTGTGATATTTGAATGCTTTACACTTTGTCTCCTAAGTTAAGCCTTGACGCTCGTTGCCAAGCTACCAAGGGTTGAGCTGGGATTAATTTACTGAGACCTAACTGTACCTATGTGGAGGTTAGTGGCTTGTTGCTAGGTGTAGGTATCTACCTGCCCTACCAATAACCCATTTTCCAACACATGTGACATATTTTTGTTCCTGCTTGAGTTTCATTTTAGGCAGGAAGCACATGTAATGTTTCTACGTAGTTTTAAAATGTAATTTTTGGATGAAGCTGATGTCCGGTGAAGCGAGAGAAGTGACAGCGTGATCCAATCCTGGATGAAGAAAACGTGAAGAGATATATCTGAAGCTCAGATGATGTTGTATTGGCTGCAAACTAAACCACCTCATAGTCTGTCCAATGGAAGCTTAATTAGTAATGTTTGGGACTTTAATATAGCAAGGTTTTAGGTGATCTAAGTTAGTTCTTCATTTAGCTTCAGTTCTGTTCAGATGCTGCTGCTTAGTTCTTGCCTATGAGTCTAACAGTGCTGATATATTAGGCCTAATTTTACTGAAATGTTTCCCTTTCATATTCTGATGCTGTTCCCTGAAGACCTGATGTTCCTGCTCTGCTGATGAAGATACTGCTGATTACTGATCCATTTAGCAGAGGTATAACCAATGTGCATTTGTGTTTTGTTTGTAGGTTTTCTCTTTAGAAAATCCAACCGCTTATTTTGATTAGCGACATAATTAGATGGCTTCCAAATTAATTTTTGTCTTATTTTTTGTTTTGCATGAAGCCCACACATGCTTTCTAATTAGAGTAATAGTTAAGGATGCCTAACCTAATGTATAAATTTGATTGCTTATTAATTGTGTTTGATGATTCCAACTGCACAAACTAAATGTATGTTGTTTGTATTTTTCACTTGATTCTATTGCTGTTTTGAATTGTTCTTTTGGAGTGTTTAATAGTAAATGCTTTTGTTAGATTGAGATTATTCAGGCATTTTGGACAGCCTGTGATGTTTCTGTATTTCTATCATTTGGTCTTGCACATGATTTATGTGACCTTAGCATTGTTAATTTAAAGGGCAATAAAAACTTTACTAAAGTGGTTTGGTGATTCATGGGCGCATAGGTCATGGTGTGTTTAAATTACTGACTTTAAATTAATGTGTTGATTATTTGATGTTATATTTCATGATTATTGGTTCATATTGTCTGGCTGGATGATTTCACACTCCTGTTTGAGTCAAAAGGTCAGAGTCAACCTCTGAGGGTAATACATGACTTACCCTATACGTGTCACCTTATCACAATAATATAAAAGTAAATAAGTTCTGGCACGCCCACATAGGCTTTGCTGACTTTTTTTTTTTACTCTTAGTTTTCTCGTATTTGCGTTCTTAGCTAGCCTCTTTTTCTTAGTCTCAGAAGGCACAGGTGTAGATGTGTAAACACTCCAAAATGAAGTCACCAAAACTTGCCTAAACTTAAATACGTTTGACCACAGTAACTGGATCTGAAAGCACTCCATTAGCTCTCAGACGATTGTCTAACCCACAATTCAGAGCTGAGCAAACACACTTTCGAAAACAGACACCCTTGAAAACCAAATTGATGAGGAAATTGTTTGTTCAAATTAGTACCCATAGACTGGAATTAAACATCACTTTTCTGCTTAGACTGATTACTGTGTTTGCTTTTTGTCTATCCTTTTGCATATTTCAGCTCTCTGGAATAACTGTAAGATGAAAACTAGTGCTTTATGAAATCCCCAAATAAATAATATGTTTTATTTCAAAGATTATACATTAAATCGCAGATAAAGATCACTATTTTTGACATGGTGAATCAGGTTTCAAGTTCACCACTGTTCTGAACATCAAGTAGTCACAGCTATTGATAATTTAAATTGTGAGTTGGGGCTTATATCACAAAGGTATTCTCATCATCAAACAAATGTTTATTGCCAAAAATACCTACTTTATAGATACCTGGAATCCACAAAAGGATTCCCGGTGGATGTAAATGGATTTACATTGTGTGGAGAAATCACAATAGTAAATCCCATGCAAGAGGTGGGAAAGTGACATTGCAAGCAGAGGCGTAACAAAGTCCCCTGTGGTGCGGAGAGCCCCTCAGCACTGTACAGTGTTCTGGGACCTTCTGACTGAGTCTGACGAGAGGGCCCACCATGTACTGTGCAGGGTGGCCCCCTCTAATTTTGTTACGCCACTAATTGCAAGGTGTTAACTGACCAGTCTCCACACTTGAAGTGGTAAGAAAGTTACTCAACTCGCGGCTGGAGAGGCACCCCTTCCTAGATAGGTAGGGAAATGGATCCTCCTATTTGGTGGAGGTATAGGGGAAAAGGCTTTCTCCACAGGGAAAAGAATTCCCAAGGAAAAAATGTAGAAATGCGCTTTGGCGCAGTATGCTCCTTTCTCCTTGTGCTGTATTCCACACCATGTAGACTTTCACACAGGTGCAATAACAGTTTGCAGGAGATGTCACATAGCATTCCCAGTGGTGCACCTGGGAACCTGTACCTGGCACAGCTTTCTAGACATACTTCTGGATTTGCATGTTAATTGAAAAATAAAATGTTAAAGTACATTCAGGCAGAGATGTGAATCTTTGCCAAAAATGTATGTTTTGTGCATGAAGTGAGCCATTGTCCTTTTTCACATGAACCTTTGCAATGGCTCCTGTACATTTCAGTAGAAAGTTCTCAATTACCTAGCAAAAAAAAATTGGTTTCCTATCACCAAATATAACGTATCTGTTGTCCATCATGCTAATAAAGTCTTAAATATAGTAGCATGAGGAAGCACATTTGTCAACCACATTGTGCATCACACACAAAAAATTTGAGTTGCGTGATTTACATGAAAAATATAATCCAAAAACCGAGGACCTTCTTGTGCACAAATAATGGATGGTTGTTCAAATAGTCTGATTGGGGACACATTAAGGTGGATGATGTAGGAAAGTAGCCTCTTTTTGGAATGGTTACCCCCATTTTTGCCTGCTGTCAGTATGTTTTGACTGTGTTCACTGGGATCCTGCTAATGAAGACCCCAGTGACTGTGCTCGCTCCCCGAACATTTGGTTATTCCTGACTTTGTACACCCCACCATTGGCCTAGTGGTGCCCCCATGTAAGTTCTTAGTAAATGGTACCTAGGTACCTAGGGCATTGGGGCACCAGGGGTCCCCATTGGCTGCAGCATGTATTTTGCCACCCCTGGGAGCCCATGCAAAATATGTCTGCAGGCCTGCAATTGCAGCCTGCATGAAAAGGTGCATGCACCTTTCACCATAGGTCACTGCACCAGGTCACTGTAAGTCACTCCTATGGCAGGCCTTCCTAGCTCAGAGGGCAAGGTGCGGGTACCTGTGTGATGGCACCCCTGCATGAGCAGAGGTGCCCCTACGAACTCCAGCTCCATTTTCCTGGACTTCGTAAGTGCGGGGAAGCCATTTTACCTGTGTACTGGACACAGGTCACCATGTCACCAAACCCCCCTTTAGGGCTATTTAGGGTCTCCCTTGAGGGTCCAGCTACTTAATGGTAACTCTGAACCTGGGTATGTTTGGTATCAAACATGTCGGAATAATACCCCAATAATTTTGCCAGTATTGGTCGTGTGATTCTGTCCACTCTGGGGGCTCTTTAGAGGACCCCCAGCTTTGCTCCTACCAGTTTGCAGGGTTTTCCTGGCTACCCACACTGCTGCCATCCTACAGACAGGTTTCTGCCCTCCTGCGGCTTGACCAGTTTAAGCCCAGGAAGACAGAACAAAGGATTTCCTTTGGGAGAGGGAGGAAACACTCTCTCCCTTTGCAAATAGGTGTTGCATGGCTTAGGAGGGTTAGCCTCCCCAAGCCCCTGGTATGATTTGAAGGGCACTTTTAGTGCCCTCCTTCCATAAACTGGTTTGCACCAGTCCAGGGACCTCGGTCCCTGCTCTGGCGCGAAACTGGACAATGGAAAGTGTCCATCACCACCCCAGGGGTGGTGCCCTGAGGTCCTTCAGGTGGCCACTTGACTCTGCCATCTTGAATCTAAAATGGGAAGAGGCTTCTGGGAGCATCAGAGTGGCCAGGATAGACAGGTGACATTACAGCCCCCTCCTGATAGATAGTCACCTGCTAGGTGACGAATCCCCCTTTCTGGGCTCTTTAGGGTCTCCCTCTTTGGTGGATCCTCAGATTCAACATGCAAGATTCCAGCAGGATTCCTCTGCAACATTTACTTCACCTTCTGGCCAATGGGACTGCAACTGGACCCTCCAGGAACCGACAATTTGCATCCATAGCGACGACTCTGCTTGCAACATTATTTCCAATGCTCCATACAGCAACTGCAACATTTCCCTGGCTGTGCATCCTCTGAGGGTGACAAGTCTTCAGTCTGCACAAGAAGTAAGAAAAAATCCCCCTTGGAGTGAATGAGTCACTCCCCTGTATCAGCAGACACCAACTGCAATGACGACAGGCTGCATGGATTTCCTCTCCTCCAGAGCTGCACGGATCCTGCATCACAGGTGATGGTCTGGAGTGGCCTCCTTGGTCCTCTCTACCAGCTTTCCAACATGGGAGACAGTAAGCCCTTTCCTCTCCACGCAGGACAGTACCCCTGTACACCAAGTCTCTTGCAGCTACCAAGGCTTGTTGACATCTCCTTTAAGGGATTTTCAGGCTCCATGTAGCCCCAGCCCCCAGCACTCTTCTCTGTGATGCACAGCCCTCTGCGTGCTTTTCCAGCGATGTGGGACTCCTTTCTAGGTGTGATGCATGGGCCTCACTGTGACTCCTGTGCTTGCTGCCTGAGGGTCAACTGTGTGGGCTGCCTCCTCTTCCTGTGACTCTCCTCACTGCTGAGGGTTGCCTGAGACTGCCTTCTGTGGGTTGAGTCCTCCTGGACCTTGCTGGTCCCAGGCAGCCCTGCTTTTCTTTCACCATGACATTTTCTTTTACCAAGGCTTGTTGGTGGTTTTTCCACACCACTGATCAACTGCAATTTTTTCCAGGGAGGGGCATAGACTGCATCACTCCAGGATCTCTTCAGCTGCTCCAGTGCTGCACTGCTGACTGTCTTCGTTCACCGTTGTCATATTCCTGCATCCACAGAGGAGTGGGTAGTGGCTCCTGTCACAGCCGGACACTCCAACGTGAAATAGACTTGGTCTCCTTCCTTTACAGGTCTTCCTTTACCAGGATCCACCTTTGGTTTCTTTCAGTCTTGTCTGGGTCTTGCAAAATCCTCTTCTGAAGTCATTTTGGTGAGTTTGGGGAAAACCAGGTACTTACCTCTTCTCTCTATTTGGGGTTCCTAGTTCCTTTAGCTCCCCTCTACCAATTTCACCTCCTTGGGTGGGGTTCCAACCTTCATATTCCACTTTCTTAGTGTATGGTTTGGTCTCCCCCACTGTCTTCAGTACTTACTATTGTTTTCACTGTTTTCTATTGCCTTTTATGCTAATTCCTGACTTCTAATGTACATATAATAGTGCATTTACTTACCTCCAGTTGGGGTATTGCCTATTCAGTAATATAGTATTTGTGTTACTTTAATAAAGTACCTTTATTTTTGTAACACTGTGTTGTTCTTTCATGTGTGTAAGTGCTGAGTGACTACAGTGGTATTGTGTAAGCTTTGCATGTCTCCTAGATAAGTCTTGGTTGCCCATCCACAGCTACCTCTAGAGAGCCCTGGTTTCCTAAACACGGCCTACACCTCACTAATAGGGGATATCTGGACCTTGTACAAGGTGATAACACCGTAGGTGCTCACCACACAGCAGGCCAGCTTCCTACAGAGAAAGGTCATGACTCGATGGCCCACAAAGCCCTGCTGTGACTCTGAGGCAGAGCAGCTGACATTATGCCAGTCGGGCGCATTTACGGTGAAACTAAGCCCGCGGAACGGGACGCATTAAAACGGAGGAAGGGGAGGACTCGAAGGCACATGAAGCTCTGCTGTGTCTCTGGAGATGTGGCAGCAGTTATGGTGCCAGTTAGGCACATTTAATGCCAACACTAAGCCTGCAGTGCAGGAATCATTAGGACCAGCAGAGGCCATCACAAATCTCAAAGGGAGGGGCGGGTAGATGGGGGCCATGGAGAGAAATAAAATAATTATTTTTAAAAACCTGTTTCAGAACCATTGACTGTCTCGACCTGTATCAGTCCCTGGGACACCAGAACAGGCTCCCCATGCAATCCTGGCACTGCTTTGATTCTATGCTTAGCATGAGAGCAGAGCCAGGTTTTGATGAGCCGCTTGGTCTGCCACTCACACAGTGAATTGGGGTCTCTGCAGTTTCTACAACCCGGCTGTGCAGCACGACCAGGTTGGACAAACCTAAGTGTGCATGTCAGTTTGGCTGGCCTAATACAGCCGGCCAACTGAAGTGTGCGCTTAGTGCACTACGCTCCCACTCCCCTCTCCCCGGTCCCATGGCCTAGCCCACCCATCCCTGTACCTGCTGGCTGAGCCAGCAGCTGAAAAATGAAACAATATTAAAAATATTGTTTTATTTTTTAGCTGCTGGCTCAACCAGTGGGGAGATGCTCCTTCTCCATTGTGAAAGAGACACCCTTGATTAAGATAGAGGAAGGGAAAGACTTGGAGGCCCACACAGACTTGCTGTGTCACTGGGGGTGGGGCAGCTGACATCACTATAGTCAGGCACATTTATCGCTAACACTTTAAGCCCAAGGCGCAGGATGCATTATGAAGAAGGACGGGCAAGATTCAAAGGCTCACAAAGCCCTGCTGTGCCTCTGGAGGTGGGGTAGCAGACATTGTACCAGCCATGTGCCTTTAATGCCAACACAAAGTCTGTGGCACTCAGTCAAAGATCAGGCCAAGACCCTGCCCATCTGCACCCGTCTCGTGGCCAAATGAAGCTGGGCTGAGCTGCCTCTCTTGGATCCGCAATCTGTATTATTACAACTATCTGTGCCTGGAAACTATTGGTGACAGAAAGTCAGTAGCCTTGTCCATGCCTCCTAAGGATATCCCATTAATAGCCTCAATAACTATTTTTCAAACCGCTGCAATGCGCACAAATATCTCAGAGATCAAGTTTGTAGAAGAAAGACTGGAGGTTACCAAAAAGGCCTTATCCAATGCCCCGTGGTATGAACTAGATCCAAATTTTGTTACTGATCATCTAGGAAATGAGTCTATCCAGTACAGCGGGGGCACCCTATCTCTGCATTTTCACTATTAATTACATCTAATAACCAACTGATTAACAGTAATGAACTTGTGGGATCCCCACTACCTAAAAAGAAAAAAGACTCCCTATGTCATTGTGAAAATTTGTCCAAGGAAAATGCCAGCTGGAACCAAGTTACCACTCAAGCCAGTGACTAATATAGCACCCCAAAATAGACAATCTGACATTCAAGCTGCCTTACATCAAGTGCAAAACTCTGCATGCACAACAGGCAACTCTGCTAATGTTCATATTAGGGCTATTGATGGTGCCCTTACTGCACTGATTGCGCCCATATTTTCTCTACTTAGGGGTATAGAGTCTACACTGAAGGTGTTACTAGAGCAAGAGTTGCACAAGTCATAAAGTTGCACAGGGGCAAATTGTGCAAGGGTAAATGAGGGCACTCATGTGAGGGGCAGTGATAATTGGGCAATGGCTGTACAGCAGGAAAACTTTATAACTGAAACCCCACCAATAACCCGTATACCAAAGGCTCCCTGTGGTACTATTGCTTGGGTAATGCAACAGAAAATCCTAGGTTAATCTCCCACGTGCTGAATACAAGTAGGCTAACAACCCCTTTAGATTCAGAAATAGTAAAATCCTTAAATGCTAATTCCTCCCATGCAAATGATTGTGAGAGGCAGAATCCCAAGGCATTGCAACTACCTCCAGAAGCCACACCTCTTGTGATTGTGCTTAAACATTTTCCAATATTAAATCTAAATCAAATTGAGGACAAACTACAACTAAAAGAAAAGTCACTCCTTGATGGTCAAAGTACTTAGAAACCCTAGTTGTGATGCCTTGCACAAAGATATAATCGCAATCCGGAGAGTACCCTGGGTGGGTAACAGCTCCAAAAGGGAGGAAGGGCACTGTTTTGTCATCAGCTTCAGAGACCCACAGCTGATTGGTTTTCTACTTCATAGCCTGACATGTCCAAGGGCAGCAAATAGTAATATTAAGGCAACCGTTCTTTTTTTCTATAGGCCTAGTAATGTTGTGCCTCACATCTGTTGCACCACCAACGTCTATTTACATGCTGCCCATTGTTGTGACTCAAAACTGATTTACCCCTCTGGAGCAGGTTGACTGATTCATAAGTAATAAGAGCCTAGCCAGGAAATGGAATCTAGCATTGCATACTCCTGATAGATGACTGACATAATATCGATCCATACAATATCAAAATACAAAAATATCTGAAATTAAATATCGTTTACAAAAATTTAAACTTCCTTCCCTTTAACTAGTAAAATCACAATTATCATGAACAAAAATATTGTTCAAAATTTTGATTTTTAACTGTATTAAAACATAAATCAGATACAAAAATATTGCTACCTTTAAATACACATATAATTTGTCACAAATGTTGATACACACAATATCGATAACAATAATATTGCCAACATAGTTAAATAGTCACTGATAAATATTAAAAAAACACGTTTATCATAAGACATTTTTTTAAAGTAAAATTAAAACATTATGTACACATACTAAAGTTAAACAAAAATACATTACATTAATTTTGAGTTCCATAAATGTTTCAAAATTACAACTTCAAAAATACAAGCATAAACTAAAACACTTAAACTAACTACACCCTAAATACACACACACACACATATATATATATAAACTTAGATTCAAAAGTAGCATAGCATATATTATATATCCAAAATAATACCTATTTATTGTTTACCATAGAAGGACTATAAACAACTTTAACCAATAAAACCAAACAAGTAATTAAATCCACAATACAAAAGGAACACAAATTTAAACAGCTAAATGCTTAAAAAATGACAAACACTGCAGGACGACCTAACCAAGTAAGTCAAATTTATATTTACTCTAAAACGCAATTGTTATTAAACTTAAAAACACTTAGAGCCTGATTTAGAGTTTGGCGGATGGGGTTACTCCATCACAAATGTGATGGATATCCCTTCCACTGTATTACAATCACATCATATCCTATGGATATCGTAATACAGTGGACTGGATATCTGTCACATCTGTGATGGATTAATCTGTCTGCCAAACTCTAAATCAGGCCCTAAATAACAAAGAATTAATAAAATACTATTAAACTTCTAGCTTTTTTCTTAGACTTCCTAGAAGAAAAACCCATGCCTAGAAACATAGATAAACTGCCTGAAAGTAACAACTATCAAAAACACCAAAAAGATGTAAGAAGGTTAGTATACATAAATTAATACAAAAGTATAAACTCACACAAATAGCAAGCAACAAAACTAACAACCTCAATGTCTGCAAACTAAAAACAAATTAATAATTGAAGTGAGACTTACAATTTTTTTCATCCAACAGAAAAGCTACTAAAGCTGAAACAATTTGAAACATGGATGATGGATGGGACCTTCAAAAGTCCCAAACAATTGACTCGGATATACACCATACATGGTGAATATCAAAACACAAACATCCCTTTTATATATGCTCTGCTGCCAATTAAACAACGCAACACTTACGCCGAGCCCCTAAACCATATCAAACACAAAACAAATAATTACTACCCCCAGTAAATAATAATAGACTTTGAGCAAGCCATGACTGAACCATTCTAAAAATGTACCCTCGCACAGCCATACAAGGCTTTACTATCATGTCAATCAAAGTATATGGAGACATCTACAACAAATCTGCACTAAGAGTAGAATATCCTACAAACAACCGACTTTCCTTTGACTATACTATGTCCCCGTCACATTGGTAGCCAGCCACTACAATTTACTGATAGAAATCCCTTTCTACTAAGAAAATGAAGACAAATGTCGCACCCTAATGCACTCTTTTGAAGACACTTGGGTTGGCAGACTGTAACTTTCAGGACATAGACACCAACCCAAATTTCAAATACCATGGTGGAATGGCTATGACAGCACCTTGGCACAAGAAGCCAAAACGAACATTGCAGTGGAAGAATGTCACAATGCCTATCAATCCATATTAGGCAGAACCCAACCTACATTGTACAAATTTAGAGAAGCATTACAAAAAGAGCAAACCTAGAATGGAACAATCTGTCCCTCAAATTGGCCCTAAATGTAGTAAACAAATCAAAAGGATGCCTATTATGCTACAATTTAGTAGAAAAGTCTTCATAAATAACTAAGGGGGTCATTCTGACCCTGGCAGTCAGTGTAAAAGCGGCGGCCAACCCGCCAACAGGCTGGCGGCCTAAAAATATGTATTCTGACCCTGGCGGGAACCGCCAACCCAGGCCGCCGCTTTAACACTCCGACCGCCACGGCGGTACAAACAAACAGCGCGGCGGTCACCGCCAACAGGCAGGCGGCAGACAATGTACCGCCCACCCTATCACAACCCACCAATCCGCCACCTTTTCCGGGGCGGGAGCCCCGCCGATAAAAACACGGCGGAAACAGACATCTCCAATGGAAAACGCTTACCTCGACACACTCCACGCGGAATCAGAACAGCATGGAACCCAAACTCCACATCCTCCCAGCCATTGCCTTCCTGCTCTTCTTCCAGGATCACGAACCTCACCGCAGACGACAACGGTGAGTACTGCACCTACGACACAGGGGAGGGGGGAGGAGGAAAGGTTACGGGCACACACATACGCCACACCCCCACCCCCACTCCCACCCTCACACCCACCGAAATACCTACACACCTATGCAGCTAAAAAAGTCAGAGTGACACCCCCAACCCCCCCCAAAAAACAAAGACAAAAGGCAATGAATGTAAAAGTAGAACCATATTATTGCAACAATAAAGTATAGCGACCTTAGCAATATATGAAGAATGAATACACATCTAGAACTTCATCCATACAAGTAGCAACAGTCCGGCCCAGTCATCCAAAGTCCAAATGTCCGTGGGCCAATGTGCAGCAGCACATGGGCAAAGCCCACACACGAGATCGAGTCCATTGGAGAGAACACTGCTGGGGCATCACTAAAATAAAAAGACAGGCACCTCAAGGGGGAAGGGAAGGGGGGGCACCTCAGCCACATGAGTCCACGACGCCAGATCCACGAAGGGCCTCCATGCCCACTGTGCCATCCTGGGGAGTGCAAAGCCACAGTCTCACAAGTCTCTACAGTGGGTGGATTGCCCACTGTGCCATCCTGGGGAGTGCAAAGCCACTCTACAGTGGGTGGATTGCCCACTGTGCCATCCTGGGGAGTGCAAAGCCACAGTCTCACAAGTCTCTACAGTGGGTGGATTGCCCACTGTGGCATCCTAGGGAGTGCAAAGCCACAGTCCATCAGGTGGATTACAGAGATCACTGGTCATGGAGGCGGCATGGTTGGCAGAGTGCGTCATGAAGGCCTGCCCAACACAGAACCGGGACTGCCAATGGGCCAGCGGTGCTTGAGATGAAGGGCCCAGCGGAGCGGTGCTTGACAGGAAGGGCCCAGCGGAGCGGTGATTGAGATGAAGGGCCCAGTGGAGCGGTGCTTGAGATGAAGGGCCCAGCGGAGCGGTGCTTGACAGGAAGGGCCCAGCGGAGCGGTGCTTGAGATGAAGGGCCCAGCAGAGCGGTGCTTAAGATGAAGGGCCCAGCGGAGCGGTGCTTGACAGGAAGGGCCCAGCGGAGCGGTGCTTGAGATGAAGGCCCCAGCGGAGCGGTGCTTGACAGGAAGGGCCCAGCGGAGCAGTGCTTGACAGGAAGGGCCCAGCGGAGCGGTGCTTGAGATGAAGGGCCCAGCGGAGCGGTGCTTGAGATGAAGGGCCCAGCGGAGCGGTGCTTGAGATGAAGGGCCCAGCGGAGCGGGGCTTGACAGGAAGGGCCCAGCGGAGCGGTGCTTGACAGGAAGGGCCCAGCAGAGCGGTGCTTGACAGGAAGGGCCCAGCGGAGCGGTGCTTGAGATGAAGGGCCCAGCGGAGCGGTGCTTGAGATGAAGGGCCCAGCAGAGCGGTGCTTGACAGGAAGGGCCCAGCGGAGCGGTGCTTGACAGGAAGGGCCCTGTTCAGCGGTTCTGGTCACGGTGGGGCCCTGTTCAGCGGTGCTCCTCACGGCGGGGCCCTGTTCAGCGGTGCTCCTCATGCCGGGGCCCTGTTCAGCGGTTCTGGTCACGGCGGGGCCCTGTTCAGCGGTGCTTCTCACGGCAGGGCACTGTTCAGTGGTGTTTCTCACGGCGGGGCCCTGTTCAGCGGTGCTTCTCACGGCAGGGCCCTGTTCAGCGGTTCTGGTCACGGCGGGGCCCTGTTCAGCGGTGCTCCTCACGGCGGGGCCCTGTTCAGCGGTTCTGGTCACGGCGGGCCCTGTTCAGCGGTGCTTCTCACGGCGGGGCCCTGTTCAGCAGTGCTCCTGACGGCGGGGCCCTGTTCAGCGGTGCTCCTCACGGCGGGGCCCTGTTCAGCGGTTCTGGTCACGGCGGGGCCCTGTTCAGCGGTGCTCCTCACGGCGGGGCCCTGTTCAGCGGTCCTGGTCACGGCGGGCCCTGTTCAGCGGTTCTGGTCACGGCTGGGCCCTGTTCAGCGGTGCTCCTCACGGCGGGGCCCTGTTCAGCGGTTCTGGTCACGGCGGGGCCCTGTTCAGCGGTGCTTCTCACGGCGGGGCCCTGTTCAGCGGTGCTTCTCACGGCGGGGCCCTGTTCAGCGGTGCTTCTCACGGCGGGGCCCTGTTCAGCGGTTCTGGTCACGCCGGGGCCCTGTTCAGCGGTGCTCCTCACGGCGGGGCCCTGTTCAGCGGTTCTGGTCACGGCGGGGCCCTGTTCAGTGGTGCTTCTCATGGCGGGGCCCTGTTCAGCGGTGCTCCTGACGGCGGGGCCCTGTTCAGCGGTGCTCCTCACGGCGGGGCCCTGTTCAGCGGTTCTGGTCACGGCGGGGCCCTGTTCAGCGGTGCTCCTCACGGCGGGGCCCTGTTCAGCGGTTCTGGTCACGGCGGGGCCCTGTTCAGCGGTTCTGGTCACGGCGGGGCCCTGTTCAGCGGTGCTCCTCACGGCGGGGCCCTGTTCAGCGGTGCCTGTCTTGTGTTTCCAGTGCACCACATCTGGCCAATACGTGCCGCTCAGTCTGCATCGGACCTTTCTGTTGCGGGGCCCTCCTGTGATGGAGTCCTGGGGCCCTGGCTCTCCTTCGATACCCCCGGAATGGGGCTTGTGGGGCCCTCATGGCCAGGTCGGCTGCTCCCTGCCTTTTGCTCCTTGCTGCCCTTGCCCTCCTTGGCAGACTGTCCGTGGCCCTTGGCTCCCTTACCCGATGTGGCAGGTGACGGTGCAAGGCTACCCTCCTTGGGGGCAGGCGTATCAGGCCTGTCGCGCCTGCCCTTCAGTTTTTTGGTCCTCTTCCCAGGGGGGGGGGCTGGCTGTGCCTTTGCTGCTGGACGATGTCCCAGCCCAAGGAAAGGGCGGACTCCAAAAACCAGGCACGACGTTCTTTGGAGTTGCTGGGCTGGTGGTGGCTGATGTGTTTGTGGAACTCTTACGGGATGGAGGGGGTGGGTCAGGTGAGGAAAAGAGGTCCACTTTAGAGAGGAAAATTTTCTTTGGAGCCATGGGAAGGGTGGCTGGAGTGGGTATGGGAGTGGAGGAAGAGGATGTGGTTGTAGGAGAGTCAAGTGTGCTGTCTTTGGGTGCAGGTGCTTGGGCAGGAGGCTGACGTGAGGTGGATGGCTGTTGTTTGGGTGCCTGCCTGCGTTTGTGTGGTTGGGAAGCGGGGGTGACAGACACACTGGGAGAGGACACAGGGGACGTGTACATGGCAGTGGGGGTGGTGACTGCACGTGTGCGGACTGGTGTGGAGGGTGTGCTGGTGATGGGTGCAATGGCTGATGGTGGTGTGCTTGCAGGTGTGTGTGGAGACGTCACAGGGAGGGAGGAGGGAGACGAGGAGGTGGGGGACACAGAGGAGGTAGTGGCTGTTGGCATGTCTGCATCTGGATGTTGCTTTGGTGAATGTTTGTGTGTCCTGTGGTGCTTATGTCTGGATGAGCTGGCCTTGGGTGTTGAGGTGTGTGCAGGCTGGTCTGTAGGTGTGGATGGGATAGGCAGAGGAACAGGGGAGTGGGACTGGGTGGAGGGAGTCAGAAGAGGGAGGCTGGAGACAGGGACAATCGCTGCAGTCAGTGCTGAGGCCAGAGCGTTGAACGATCGTTGATGGGCAGCCTGACCCGAATGAAGGCCCTCCAGGTATGCATTGCTTTGATGCACCTCCCTCTCCTCACCCTGGATGGCATTCAAAAGGGTAGACTGCCCAACAATGATGGTCCTCAGGAGGTCAATGACCTCCTCACTGAGGGCAGCAGGGGTGACTGGGGCAGGGCCTGAGGTGCCTGGGGCGAAGGAGATGGCCGGCTTCCTGGCCTTGCGGGCACGGGCCGAAGGCCGAGGGGCTGCTGGGAGGGCGGAGCTGGTGCGCTGGGTGGCGGCTGTACCTGTAGGATCGGTGGGCACGGATGTTGCCGCCACCGCAAGGGAGCTCCCTTCCGAGGACGTGTCGGTGTCGCTGCCATCTCCACGGGTCCCCGTGGTGGAGCCCCCCTCGCCCTCCGTCTCACTGGTCATGTCGGAGTCCGTTGCATGGCCCTCCGGGGCCATGTGAGATGCAGCTCCCTCTTGCGCCGATGCCACTTCTCCTCCGCCTGATGATGCTAAAGCACACATCCACAGAAAAACAAAGAAAATGGGGGGGGGTGGGAGACATAAAGACACGTTGAGTGCATGCATTGGGGACACCGTTGGCGGAGAGGACAGACACAGAAGCCCCCTGCACTACGCTGCGCACTTGGGGTACACTACTCATTCACTGGGACATGCCCTACAAGCCTATGGGCGACAACTGCCCACACAGTATACACTGGTCCATGAATCGCGTCACTAGGCACCCTACAGAGGTGGGGGGCGGGGGCACAGGACCATACTTCACGCACGGGCCTATCCTACAGAAATCGCCTTGGCCTAGGGATACCCACAGCCCTCCTCCCCCACCCAGGCACCTCAACTGCGCGCAAAATAGCTGAATGTGCTGGTACTCACCTCCTTGTGTCTGCTGTGATGTCCTCAAGCGCCCATCTAAATCGGGGTAGGCCACCGCCAGGATCCGGGACATCAGGGGGGTCAAGGTATGACTGGCACCCCTCCTAGGTTGGGAGGCAATCCCCAGCAGAGCCTCCGCGGTCTTCCTGCTCCCGCTGCGGATGTCCTCCCACCTCTTGCGGCAGTGGGTGCCCCTTCTGGTGTGGACCCCCAGGGCCCGGACGTCCTTGGCGATGGCATGCCAAATGTCAATCTTCTGATGGGCGCTGACCTATGTGACATGTACAGGGGGGGAAGAGAAACATCATCACTTTTCTGCATGCTCGATGTGAGTGGCCCCCCCTCCCCAACCTTGCCATGTGGCACATGCTCTCATCTGTCGTGCCATGCATTCGTCATTCGCTGCCCTCCCCTCCATCGTACATCCTCCCCACTCAGCCCAGGCATTGGGCACTATGCATTGCCCCCCGTGTACTCACCTGTTGGTCTGGAGGCCCGTAGAGTAGCGCATACTGGGGGAGGACCCCGTCCACGAGCTTCTCCAACTCCTCGGAACTGAAGGCGGGGGCCCTTTCCCCAGTCGCAGCAGCCATTGTCACTTCCAGACCGAGGTCACAGCAGCACTTGCAGTATAGGTCCTCTCCTGTGGATGCTCAGGTCTCGTGTGATCAAGCAGAGAGAAAATGGCGGTTACGGCTGCGGCGGTGCGTGCCGCGGCGGTGCGTGCCGCGGCGGTGCGTGCCGCGGCAGTGCGTACCGCGGCGGTGCGTACCGCGACCGCCGGCGCTCACCGCCATTGGCTCCTGAAACCCAGAGGGTTCAATGTTGTCCAATGCGGCTTTGCGCCGCGGACTGCGACCGCCCACCGCCACGGTGTGCCACGCTTGCGCTATGACCTCACTTCACATTGTCACACTTCACAGGTCAGGCAGCCGCCATTTCAAGGGCCCACATGGCTTAATTCCTACTGCGTCACACATGGCTAGGCCTTGCACCGACAATCATACTAGCCATTCAATCCCGAGAGATTCGTGTACTGGGCATGCTGTGGGCACTTACCTGTGGGTTGCTTGACTCTGTGCTCCATGTTGTCCTTCCTAGGCATTGTCCGCTGGGACTTGCGAGGAGACGGAGGAATCTTCCCGTGTACAGACCGCTGGTGGACCTGTCGACAATGGAAGAAAGACACGTCATACTCACCTACAGACTCAACCGTGCCACTATACAGGAACTGTGTGCCCAGCTGGAGCCAGACCTGATGTCACCCATCCGCCAACCCACAGGGATTCCGCCTCTAGTGCAGGTGCTGTCAGTACTGCATTTTGTGGCCAGTGGATCATTTCAAACTACCGTGGCCATTTCATCTGGGATGTCTCAGCCTATGTTTTCAAAGGTGTTGTCCAGAGTGTTGTCTGCCCTGATGAAATACATGCGGAGCTACATCATTTTCCCTGAGGTGGGTGACTTGCCTACAGTGAAGGGTGATTTCTATGCCCTTGGACACATTCCCAATATCATTGGTGCCATTGATGGGACCCATGTGGCTTTGGTTCCCCCAAAAGACGATGAGCAGGTGTACAGGAACCGTAAAAATTATTATTCGATGAATATCCAGGTGGTCTGTTTGGCTGACCAGTACATCTCCCATTTAAATGCCAAGTTCCCAGGGTCAGTGCATGACGCGTACATCATGCGAAATAGCAGCATCCCTTATGTGATAGAACAGCTACAGAGACACCGTGTGTGGCTAATTGGTGACTCTGGTTACCCAAACCTGCCTTGGCTATTGACCCCAGTGAGGAATCCCAGGACCAGGGCATAGGAACGGTACAATGAGGCCCATGGGCATACCAGGAGGGTGATTGAGCGGACCTTCGGCCTCCTGAAGGCCAGGTTTAGGTGACTGCATATGACTGGTGGATCCCTAATGTACTCACCAAGAAAGGTGTGTCATATCATTGTGGCCTGCTGCATGCTTCACAACCTGGCTTTGCGACGCCAGGTGCCTTTCCTGCAGGAGGATGGTCCAGATGGTGGTGTTGTGGCCGCTGTGGAGCCTGCGGAGAGTGAAGAGGAGGAAGACGAAGAGGACGACACAGACAACAGGGACAGAGTGATACTGCAGTATTTCCAGTGACACACAGGTAATAATCTACTCCTGCATTGTATTATATCTGTAACTGTAGTGGCTCTCTACTGTCTGACCTTTCACCCCAATGTATGGTAACTTAGTTGTGTATATCACTTCCTATTTCAGTGATCTGATCCCCACGGAGTGCCCTCTGGTTTTTTTCCCCATGGACTACCGCTGTGTGACACTGGTATGTTGTCATCACAATGTAACTAGAAATGTTTAGTTGGTGATATCGAATACATTTGGTTTAAATAAATAGATAGCAGAATCCAGTTGGTTAATGTGCAATACTTGTGTTTATTGAATTTTTAAAATAGGTGTATAGTTCAAAAAGGGTGATGGTGGAGGCATGTCCATGGCAGTGTCCAGACTGTCGTTCCTACAGGTCCATTGTCCATATGCCTGTGGAAGGTGGAGCAGGGGCAGTTCAAGGTTGGACAGGGTAAACAAGTGGGACAGTGGGATGACATCCGGGTTTTTCCGTGCATGGCGGGGGTCTTGACATCCTACTCTGTCTTCTTCCTCGATCTCAGGCCTTTCTTGCGGGGTAGTTCTTGTTCTGCAGGGGGTGGGGTCCGGGAGGGCCGTTGCTGTTGTGTCGGGGCCTCCTGACCACTAGCGCCGGCGGAGGTGGTGGGCTGTTCTTCCTCCATGCTAGTGGCAGGGGCCCTTTGGGGGGCCACATGGTCCCGCAATGTGGTGACAATCTGGTTGAGTGCCACCACGATTGTACCCATTGCGGAACTGATGCTGCGCAGTTCTTCCCGGAACCCCATGTACTGGCCCTCCTGCATGGCCTGGATCTCCTGGAACCTGGCCAGGACCGTCGCCATCGTCTCTTGGGAGTGGTGGTACGCTCCCATGATGGTGGTGAGGGTCTCTTGGACAGTGGGTTCCCTAGGTCTGTCCTCCCTCTGTCACCCAGCAGCCCTCCCAGTTCCTCTTTGTTCCTGGGCCTCTGTCCCCTGGACGGTGTGCCCTCTATCAGTGCCCCCAGGTCCCTGTTGTTGTTGGGGTTGTGGGTTACCCTGGGTGCCCTGTACTGGTAGACACACCGCTGCTTGACCTGTCCTGGAGACAGAAGCATGGGCCCCCTGGGTGGGTACTGTGCTGGTGTTTCCTGAGGGGGGTAGGTCTGCTGTGGCCTGGGGCTGACTGAGGGTAACCGACTGTCCAGAGGTCCCCGATGGTCCGGGCTGGTCATCAGGTTCTAGGTCGACAGAGCTGCTGTCATCACTGGGGGCCTGTTCTGGGGGTGGGATGGACAAATCTGGACCCTCCTGGCCGGTGTGTTGGCGTTCGGGCCCTGCAGGGGTAAAAGAATATGGTTATTGATTTTGTGTGTGCCGCGGCATGTGATTTGTGGGTGCCCTTGTCCCCCAGTGCTGGCAGTCCCATGTGGGAGGAGTTGTGAGGGTGGTTTGTGGGGGGGGATGGGTATGTGCAGTGGTCATGCTTAGGTGATGGGTGTCCATGGTTTGTGTTGGCATTCAGGGGTTTGGGTTGGGTTGGGTGGGTTGTGCTGGTGAGACATTAAAGAGGGAGTATGTGTGCTGGGGGGTTAGGGGTGAGGGTGGGGGTGTGGGTTGGCATGCTGGTGGTTGGGGGGGGTTAAGTAGTTGAGATTAGACTTACCAGAGTCCATTCCTCCGCCTACTCCAGCGAGGCCCGCAGGATGCAGGATATTCAAGACCTCTTGCTCCCATGCTGTGAATTCGGGTGGAGTGGGTGGGGGTCCGCCGCCAGTCTTCTGCACAGCGATGTTGTATCTTGACACCATCGACCGCACCTTCCCCCGTAGGTCGTTCAGCGCTTTCGGATGTCTTCCCGATTTCTGGGATGCTGTCCCACAGCGTTGACCCTGTCGACGATCCTTTGCCATAGCTCCGCCTTCCTGGCTATTGTGGTGTGCTGCTCCTGTGTGCCGAAGAGCTGGGGCTCTACCCTGATTATTTCCTCCACCATGACCCTGAGTTCTTGGTCCGAGAACCTGGGGTGTCTTTGGGGTGCCATGGGATGGTGTGGATGAGGTGTGGGGTGGTGTTTGTGGTGAGGAGTGTGGTGGTGTGTGGTGTTTTGTGCGTAGATGTGGTGTGGGTGATGATGTTGGGTTCCTGTGTGTGTTGTGGTTTGCGTTCCCTGTGCTCTCTCTCTGTGTATTGCGCCTTGTCTCTGAATTTCGATTTGTGGGGGTTTGTGGGTGATGTGTGTGTGTGTTTTATATGGTGATGGGTGTGTGGGAGTGGTGTGTGTATGTGTATCAGGTGTGTGTATTTCGAATTGTCCAATGTGGCTGCGTTTTGTAAAGGTGTGTGTATTTGGAGCGTGGCGGTGTGTACCGCCAATGGAAAACCGCGGTTGAAAGACCGCCGCGTGGATTTGTGGGTCGTAATGGCATGGGCGTGTTTGTGTTGGCGTGACGGTGGAGGTTTGGTCATCTCCAGTTTATCGCTGACCGCTGATGAGGCGGCCTTCAGTGGATGTCGGGTTTTTGGCGGTTTCGCAGTTGTGGGTCAGAATGACCGTGGCGGTTTACCGCGGCCGCGGCGGGATGATGGCGGTCCTCTGACCGGCGGTAAGAGCCTTTTACCGCCAGGGTCAGAATGACCCCCCTAAGGATTACTTAGAAATGATAGCCAAAAGCATACTACAAAATAAATTGTAAGCTACCAAAGCCCTTAAAAACTATGATAATGTCTTAACCTACATAACCTACATACTAAACCTTGTATTTTAAAATAATACATATAATGTCAAAAAAATTATTGAAATTACAATTTTAATAAAGAAAGTAATAATATCACTATATAATACTATATATAAAATATGAAAATAAACCAATAACAAAGAAAGTAAAAAAAAGTAATATATCATATACATTAATTACAACACTTAAACCAAACCGTGCCACAAAACAGTGACACACGACAATCACATAATATAGTTAGAAAATTACATTTCCTACTCAAAAGAAAATTAAATATAGAAACATTACTGTTCTGCCAATGCAGATATTTCTCTTTATCCACATAATAAAAAACTTAGTAGTGCTCAAAAAATGAAAAAATATAGTCCAAACAGCCTAAAAAAATGCAACAATGAAACAAGTCCAATACATACAAAGGAAATCCAGAGTAAAAACTATAAAAACACAAAAAATTGTTTTAACAAAAAATAAACACACCAGGAAAATCAAAAAAAGAAAATCAAATTAAAAATAAAGGTTTTATGATAAACCAAAAATGATTTCCTTAAAAAAAAAAACTAAACTCCGAATGCCCATAGATCATGTTTGCAGACAAGGACCTGCAAAGTAAATAAAAAACCCACCCACAAAACACATTACAGTCCCAAAAAAACATGTACACAACACTCAGGTCCTGATTGCGAGTTTGGTGGTCGGACTGCTAGACCGCCGGAGCAGTGATCTCAGAAAGACTCCTGCAGCAGCGGTCTCCAGACTACCATATTACGATGTATGCAGGCTGCGCGATGCGCACTCCATCCCCATCATGGTGGCGTGAAACTGCTGAGCCTATTACAAAAACACAGTTGACATGGTGGTCTCGTTACGGCGGTTAGCTGACAGAGGTCATTTGCCATGGTACGCATTCAGTAAAGCAACAAACAAGTGCCCAGTGGATGGCTTCAAAAACAACGCAGCTGACATTTATTAGCCCAGTGGACACACCTGCAAATCACACTATAAAACACACTTCTTCCCAGACCATAATTCTTTGCCTCTCCACTACAGCATTGAAAGAAAGAGACCAGAGAGCACTGTGTTTTTTCATTGAAAGGTAATGCACCCCTTTTTGTCTTTTTGTCACCATCCCATTTGACACCTTTTACACATGACAAGGAACAAGTCCAATGGAGTTTTCTAAACTTCCATCCTATCACTTTGCAAGCTGTCTTGGCACAGGTCTTGTACACCCAAAGTCTGTGACATACATTCCCAGGAACAACCCGTGCCCACTTTGTATGTCCCAACAGCATCATATACCCAGAAATGTCACAACTCTGTAATGTTTCCAATGAAGATGTCATGGTGAAAGTACATGAACTAATGCAAAAACGAGGAGTATAATTATAAAACCATGCAGATGACACAAATCACATAGCAAACGACTGGAAAACGCAATCTATGTTATAAATCTCAGACAAACAAAGCAACATCTCTAAAGTGTGATTGCGTCAAAAGCTTCCTCATCAGACACACTTTGCCAGTGTTTGCCAGAGCTTCAGCTTCCGAACACTTCCAACAAATACACCCCTCAAATCATCACAGCAAGAATTTATTGTCCAGTCAAAGTCAAAAAATCTCATGACATACTCATGAGAAGAAGCTGTTGATGAGATCTTGTCGCAAGTCAGCTCCTTCCTCTTCACTGTCATCTTCACTTGGCATCTCCGGATTCTGACTCAGTGGCACTGCACGCTCCCTCTCCTCTGGGATGTAAGCGATGTTATGGAGCATGTAGCAGGCCACGGTGATTTGGCACACCTTCCAAGGTGAGTAGAGGAAGACTCCTCCAATCTTGTCCAGACAGCGAAATCTGGCCTTCAGGAGCCCAAAAGACGCTCAGCTAGCTGCCATGTTCTGCCATGGACCTCATGGAAGGGAACTTTCCCTGGCATAGTTGGATTCCTCAGCGGAGTTAACAAACAAGAACCGTTGGGATGCAAATGCTACAATGAGTCACACACTTCCTGATTGTAGCACCTGACATTGCACACCCACAAGATCAGAACAGATGTGACTTACCAACAAGCCAGGTCCTCTCCGGTTGAAGTTGTGACATCAGTTGGGGGGTTATGGTGCTGTTCTGCACAACAAAGGAACCATGGGCTGAGCCTGGGAACTAGGCATAGACACTTGAAATGTACAGATCTGACAAGCAGACAACTTCCACATTGATAGAATGGAAGTGCCCCCTGTTTGGATAGACTTTCTCACTGGCATGTGGTGGCACCAACACAACCCCAACCCCAGTACTCATAGTAAACATCCTATTCATTAGTGTGTTTTGCCTGTCTCACTGGGATCCTGCTAGCCAGGACCCCAGTACTCATAGTTTGTGGCCTATGTGTGTGTTGTCAGTATGCTTAACTGTGCCACTGAAGTTCTGCTAACCAGAACTCCAGTGCGTATGCTCTCTCTACTTACCAAATTTGTCACTATAGTATAGTGACTTCATATTCCAATTCCAATTGGCACACTGGACCCCCCCCTTATAAGTCCCTAGTATATGGTACCTGGGTACCCAGGGCATTGGGGTTCCAGGAGATCCTTTCGGGCTGAAGTATTTCTTTTTCCACCTATAAGGAGCTCATACAAACCTTTCTTCAGGACTGCCACTGCAGCCTGAGTAAAATAGTGCCCACACTATTTCACAGCCATTTTCACTGGACATAAGTAACTTAAAATGTCACCTATATGTCTAACCTTCATTTACTGAAGGCTAGATGCAAAGTTACTGTCTGTGAGGGCACCCTTGCAGTAGCAAAGGTGCCCCCACGTTGTCCAGGACCAATTCCCCGGACTTCATGAGTACGGGAATACCATTACATGCGTGCACTACACATATGTCAATACATATATGTAGCTTAACAATGGTAACTCTGAATGTGGTCACATGAAGTATCTAAGATCATGGAATTGTCCCCCCATTCCAAATCTGGTATTGGAGGGCCAATACCATGCACCCTGGGGGCTCCACCATGGACCCCCGGTACTGCCAAACCAGCTCTCTGAGGTTTCCACTGCAGCCCCAGCTGCTGCCACCTCACAGACAGGTTTCTGCCCTCCTGGAAACTGAGCAGCTCAATCCCAGGAAGGCAGAACAATGCTGTTATACCCTATCCCTTTCGAAATAGGTGTTACAGGCTTGGGAGGGGTACCCTCCGAGAGCCTCTGGAAATGCTTTGAAGGGCACAGATGGTGCCCCACCAGGAAAAGGGTAGCAGAATGGGTGCTCCGGGGCCCCAGTGCAGTGCCCCGTCTCGCAGGTCACTAAAACACTGTTTCCACCCGCCGGCCGAGCAGAATGTATATTATTAGGCCGGCAGGGTCTCAAGGGGGCTGGCATCTAGTGACAAGACCGCCAGCATGAACACGGCAGGGTTTCCCACTGTGTTCATAATGACCCCCTGAGTATTGCAGGAGCTCTGCTTGTCTACTAGTTCCGCCTAAGCTGCTCTGCTACAGCTACCTCCAGACAGCCTAAGCAGCTAGAACAGTGCCTACATTTCAATAATAAGGGATAACTGGACCTGGTATAAGGTGTAAGTACCTTAGATAGCCACTACAAACCAGGCCAGCCTCCTACAATAACACACCTGTCTGCTCCTTTGATGCCCCTTGATATTGTAATGTATGTTCTGATTGCCAAAAATACTGTCACCGGCGGGGTACAGTGCATCACAGTTATATGGCATCTGTGACCAGCAACACACTACACTGTTGATTGTGTAGGAGCATCTACATATCAAGGGAGCTTTACATATGTTGAGATGTTACTACATGTTTATAGATGTTGTGAAGAAATGCTGTTGTTTCCAAATTGGCGGATGCCAGACCTTGTTCATTAGACTTTAAGAATCTCCCGGTGCCAGAAGAAGTCGACTGCACGGTGGGCGGTTTCAACCATGGCGGACACAGCCATAGGCTAACGTTGTTGACTGTGATGGTCGTGGTCCAATGACTGTTCCCCTCAACGGTGATGACTATGTACCTGTCATACTTGTATGCCACGGTCTGGAAAATAACTCACTTGTCTCCTAACACTGCTGCCATCAACACCTCCTCCACTTCAGCTTTCTGTGTGCCGCCTCTAGGAGCAATCATGCCAGGCAGAGCAGGTGAAAGGGCCCCTGCCTTCTCTTCAAAGGAGATGAAGAGGCTTATGGAAGAGGTCCTTCCCCTGTATGGTCAGCTCTCTGGCTGACCAGAGGAGAAGGTAACTAACTACCTTATTGGCATATTTAACTCTGTTCAACACCATCTTTTCCTTCTTCACAGGCTACAATATGCCTCTGAGTCCCAGTGAGTTATTTGGGCACCTGTTGTCAGAATCTGTGGTCCATACATAAGATGCACATGTTGTGGATTATGGAGCCTTGTACTCTGTATATTTCAAATGGCCATTATGATATGTGATACGCTCAAGATCCTCCTTCTGTTGCATTCATATATCTATGCAAGTAAACTTTACAGCCAACAATGAGATATCTGATGATGGTAAATGACAGTAAATGTATGCATTACAGCATGAGTTGTGTATGTATACCTTTTGAGCCAGTTGAGGATGTTGTTAGCCATATGTAAAGTCCCACAGACCACTCAGCCTAGATCAGGTCTTGGCAAACTGTTGTATGGGAATAATATAAAACTCACTGAGCCCTTCATCGTGCCACACACCCCTGAACTCACATATAGGATTTCCACAGGATGTACTGTCATGCATGGAAGAGATGGAAATGTGATGTTCATGTAGGTTCTGTATGCACAGCCTGCAGAGAGCAAGGCCTGTCAAAGCCTTTTCACAGTATGAGGCATAGCCCAGGCTGGTGCATAGTAACTGTGGCTATGCACCGGGCCCACTCCCTGTAGACCTGCAGATCCTTGGTTGTGGCCAAAATGAGTCTTCAGAAGTGAGATTTGGCCTGAATGTTTTTACATTGACTACATTAGGAATAGGGACTGAGGTAACCACATGACCTGGTGCTTATTTCCATTGACTCTCGTTGTCAGTGTGCGTCATTGGTTTATGTCAGGCCCCTTACTCTCAGAGTTCTGTTGTCACCTTTCCATAAGTCTTCTTTGTACAGTACAGGCATTTTGCACAAGTGACAAATCCACAGTGCAGACAGTTGGCTAATTCAGGGTAGATTATTACATGTGATTCACTAGCTTTGTTACATGCAAACGATCAGACCAAACATACCTTATATGTTGAATGTCATCTCTGTAGGAGCGCCACATATGGTAAAAGGTGTCTCATGTGATACTAGTACATACCACACAAACCCACTCAGAAGTGGTATAAGAATCCATTTGGTAGACCAAATGCCCACACATCCACAGAGAAGAAGCTTTCAGTGACACCCATGCCAGCCCTTTCATTGTCACCTAAGCCTTAGGGTGTAATCTGTAACATGGTATTTGCCTGTATGGACCGTTTGCAGCAAGTCAGTATGCCTGAGTGTAAAGGTGTCTGTACAGTCATGCACAAGTAGTTTACCCTTCAGAAGATCACAATGGTGTTTTGTGTTTCGTGGTGGTTCACAGTACATGTTGCTTGGCCCTGGGCTGCATGATGTCAGTGGGCTTGCTTAGTCAGTGTAGGCCATGACCATGGTTGTTGCTAGTCAGCAGATGATTCCCAAACTGTGTATTTATTTCCCTGTACTTCCCTGTACTTATCACCATGTGTGCTTTACACATGAAGTGTGTTGACAATTACAAACTTCTTGTGCTGGGTGTTTCCAAAATGTGTGTTAAACAACTAGTTAACCAAAAAAAGTACAATTGTGATCTCTTAATTTGTCTATTGCATCCATACAGGTCAACGCCCATCAAAAGCAAGGGATTGTGAGAGTGCAAAAGGTAGGAGGACTTGAGGCGCTGGGCCCGGAAAATTGCAGAAGTCCAGCTAGGACTGTCCTCCCAATGTGGGCGGGATGCACACCCGACCTCGACCCCCTGATGGCCTGCATACTGGTGGTGCCCTACCCTGAGCTCGATATGCATTTAAAGGATGTACAGCAACTAGAAGAGGGTGAGTCCTGGGCTGATTCCTGCCTGCTACATTGCCAGAGTGTTGTGTTAGAGGCAGCCATCTCCCCATGAATATTGGAGATGGCCCATGTGCAATACACAAGATGTGTTATCGTTTGTGTAGGTATGGTACTTGGTACATGCTGATGTGCCTTGCCTATTGTCCTAGTGACCAGGGATGCAACAAGGTACATTCGACTACCAATATACTCTCTTGGGCAGACACCTAACTGAGTACAGTGGTCAATCATCTCATGCCATTGATATTGAATTATTTGGCTAAGTGCTTTGCAAATGTTAATTGGTGACAGTTTATTACCTGAATGTTGAGATACATCAGGGAGTGACATGCAGAAATGTTGAAATCATAAGTGAATGTGTGCACTCAGTAATCTAATAGAATCTGTGTTTGCATGACAAAAAGGTACTGTGATGTGCCTTTATATTGAGAAACATGTTAAAGGCCCTCTTCGGATAATGGAGATTCACTGAGCCACAACAACAACATTCAATGGACTATTGCCTTTTAGTTATGTAATGTTGGAAGGGTGTTCTCAGCAATACCAATCGAGACAGGTGATTTCCCCCTGCCTAGCTGATTAATTGTGCTGTGGATATTTGTAGAAAAATCTCCCAGACATTTTGACCAGATTGTCTCCAGTGTACTTTTATGTGCAAGATGTGTTATCTAGAAAAGCAACATTAGTACAAATTCCATGAGACTATGTAGACAATGGACATATATTGTGAAGTTACTATTGGTGAGTTTTTACAGTGTGGCATGTGTGTTTCCATGTCACCTTTTTCTGGCTAACCTACCTTTTAGTGCAACATGGCTAGATTATTTGCCCATCGTTTCATCATGATGTGATATTGAGTACTTGAACATTTGCTAATTGCTGAACCTTATGTGGAATCTGTGAGACTGAACTTGCCATTGCCATAAGATTTGATGCCAACAGGTTACTGAGGGGTGCTACAGGAGCCAAACCATTAAAGGTTTCAAGGTCTCCTACATGATCCATGGGTATTGTGATTGGACAACTTCACTCATGCAATTGAAGTTATTTGTGATTCTGATTTTCCTGTTGCCATTTGTTTGCAGTTCATGTAGCATAAATGCATGTGGTGTTGAAAATGTTGAAGCCACTTTGGAGGACCTTGTACTGGGTGCTATTGTACATTATGGTAATATATTGTAGTCGAAGCTGTTGTTTAAGTGTGTTCAGGCAAATGGAATGACCCTATTTGTCATTTCAGCAATCTCACAGAGAAACGGAGGAGACAGGGCTGACATCAATGGGGATGCAGCTGCCCACACTACCTCCGGTAACTAAACATCACACACTGAGGGACCCAGTGTCCCAGAGGGTGAGGGGAGTGCCACTGAGGACACTGGCTCAACATCATCTTCTTCCGAATCGACCTCCAGTGGACACTCCCAAGTGGTAGCGGAACACTCAGGACTTACACCTGTTCCATCCTTGTCCACCACTCCAGTTCCATCTCCATCCTCCCTGTTACTCCCTATGCATTTGGCCGGGCCCACTCCCCCAAGAGGGTGGCTGTCTCCTTTGGGCCGGCACCTCACCCCTTCCCCTGTTACCCCTGCTGCCCTGAGTGAAGAGGCTATTGACCTCCTGAGGAGCATCTCTGTGGATCAGACTGCCATTCTGAATGTCATCCAGGTGCAGGGCCGCCAGTTCCAACAGGTGGTTGCATGCCTGGAAGGCATCCCAGTGCTATGTCTCGCCTACAGAGATCATTTCAGGGTCGGACCTCCCTCCTCATGGCAGCCTTCCATCCCTCACAATCCTCTCCTTACCTTGCTCTTCCCAACCCAATTTCCCTATTCCCATGCCTGTCCCAAGCACACTCACACATACGCACGCACACACCTTAACAGCCACAAGCAGCACACATAAACACAAATACCACAAGACACACAAGGACTCAAAAGACACTCACACCACTCACACCACTCACATCCACTGTCACACACACCATATCCCCAGACACCACCCAACACCCACAGACACAACCACCACTCATCCCATGCCACCAGACACAACCCCAACACCCACACACACAGCCATCACTCACATCATACTCCAGGCACCACCTCAACACCTACATCCTAGCACCACTCACCCCATACACCAGACACCACCTCAACACCCACAGACACAGTCACCACTCACACCACACCCCAGACACCACCCCAATGCCCACAGATACAGTCACCACTCACCCCATGCCCCGAGACACCACCCCAACACCCACAGACACAGACACCACTCGCAACATACCCCCAGATACCATCCCAATGCCCACAGCCACCACTCACAAAATACTCTCAGACACGGCCCAGCACCAACAGACACCGCTGCCACTTACACCATAAACCTAGACACCACCCCACCCACAGACACAGCCATTGCTCCCACCTTACCGATCACATCCACATCACTGCCCACCAAGAGACACAAATTCCCACACTCACACACACAACAGACCCAATCAAAATGCAAATATACTTCAGAAATACACACCAGCACCAACAGCCACACCCATACCTTACACAAGCACTTCCTCAACCTCCCAATGCCTAATCCCTCTTAAACACCCTACCCATTTCCCCCCAAAAAGTTTCAGGTTTGCCCTTGCCCTTACCCCTGTAAAACCACCAAAACAAAAAGGACCCCGCCCACACCCCAATCCATCATGTCCAAGACCTCCTCTGTGACACCTGCCCCGGCTGAAACCAGCCATACCCCTACCAAACCCCAAAAGAATTCCATCTCTCTCAAAGTGAAACCCACCCCTCCCAAGACCAAACCCACCCATCCAAAACCTGACCCCACTCCACAAAAGGGGGATCATTGAGGTCCCTGGAATGTCCAAGAGGTGCCCTTCCTGTGAAGGTTCCCGTGGCAGTGATATGTGAAGCAAGCTGTGGGCACAGCAGTGTGCTCATTACATTTGGCACAAGGACTGGCCAATGGCTTTTTCTCCATTTTTGGACTGTTTAAAATAAACATCAGTTGGTTGTTTTGCTACACATTGGTTCTGCCATTACTTTTTTACCTTTTTGATATTCATGAATGAGTTGTTGTGTACGACTACAGTTTCACCCTGATTGATTGTCCATTTGAAGTGGTTGGTAAGATCTGACTTTGGAACTAGTGCTGGAGTCACCCAGGACAAATGGAAATGTTTGATGGTCATGGATGTGTGGGATGTGATCTAATAGGGGTGGCATTGTATTGGGTGGTGTTTCATATCTTAAGTATTTTATCTTGGCTTCTGTAGGAGACTGACCTGGTTTGTAGTGGGTACCTTGGGAACTTACACCTTAAACCAGGTCCAGTTATCCCTTATTAGTGAAATGTAGTAGTACTCTAGCAGCTTAGGCTGATAGAAGTAGCTATAACAGAGCAGCGTAGGCTGAACTAGGAGCTTAGGCTGATAGAAGTAGCTATAACAAAGCAGCTTAGGCTGAACTAGAAGACATGCAAAGCAAAGCTCGTGCAATACCACTTATAGTTACACAGTATTTATACACAAGTAAAGACAATACTCAGTGGTACCAAAAATAAAGGTATTTATTTGGGTGACACAGTACCAAAAATATCTTAGAGGCAATACTCCTTCTGAAGGTAAGTATGATACACAATATATACACTAGACACCAACTGTAGACAAGTAAATAGTCATAGAACAATGCAAACAATAGGAAATGCTATAGAATGTAATGGGGGAAAATGGGTCTAGGGGCAACACAAACCAAATACTAAGAAAGTGGAATGTGGAATGTGAATCACAAGTGTAGTGTGTGCAGAATCACTGGGAGAGCAGGAATACAGTAAAGGTAAGCAAATTACCCCACCCCAGAGCCCAGAAAAGCAGGAGTAAAGTACTGCAAGTTTCCTTAGGATACACTACACCTCGTTTTGGGGCTTTTGCAGCAGCCAACAAAGTCTGCAAAGAACAACTGCTAGATTATTGGACCTGAAGACATGAAAAGTAAGGGGACCAAGTCCAGAAGTCGAAAGAAGTTCCAGGAAGGACAGGAGCCCCTGCCAACCCAGAAGAGGATGCCAAAGAAGAGTCCACGGTTAGTTGAAGACTGCAGAATTGCACCCTAGGAAGATGCCATTGGGTTCCTGTATAATGCAAAAGATGTCCCACGGTGTGAAGACTGTTGCAGATGGGATTTCGTGTTGGAAGTTGCCAACAAGCCTTGGCTATGCCGAAAATGCAGTTTGCATCAAAATGGCATTGAATGGACCCAGGAGGGACCTGGGGGCCTCAACTCTGTCTGAGGAGGAAGAGGGGGCTCTCAGCACTTCAGAGAGCTCTCAGGATACCAGCCAGCACCCCCAGGAGTCGCAGGATCCAGGTTCAAAGGAGGTGTAAAATGCTGTTGATGCAGCACAACAAAAGAAGGTCCCACACAGCTGGAGAACAACTCAGCAAGTTGTGCATTGCAGGATGGAGTGATGGGGACCTGAGCCAAGCTGTGCTTGAAGGAATTTTGCAAAGAGTGCACAGAGGCCTCAGGAGGCGAAAAAAGCACAATACACTGGGGTACCGTCATTCTCAGGGAAGGCAAGGTCTTACCTCTTCCAAATTGCGTCAACAGGACTTCAGGACAGTCTATTTCAATGATGTCCACCCTCTGTGTCCTTAGGAGCACGCTCGTTGCTGTGAGAGGAGTCCCAGGGTACCGGTCATCGAGCAGGGGAGTGACTCTGTCACTCAACAGGAGATTTCTTTGGTCCTTCTGGTGCAGGATGAAGACAGGGAGTCCCCAGAGCATGCACACCATGGAAACTGTTGCAGTTGCTGACTTGGAGCTGAGGTTGGTGAAGAAAAGTGTCTCTTGTAGACACTTTGTTGAAGTTACAGCATTTCTTGGAGCAGGTTGCGGTTGATCCGAGGTCAGAAGAGTCTGAAGTTGTTGCAGAGGATTCCTGAAGGAAACTTGCAAGCATAATCTGAAGAGAACCCACAGTAGAGACCCTAAATAGCCCTGATTGGGGGATTAGCTACTTTATCAGCTAAGGACCTATCAGGAGGAGTCTCTGACGTCACCTGCTGGCACTAGCCACTCAGAGCCCTCCAGAGTGCCCCCACACCTTGCAAAGCAAGATGGCTGAAGTTTGGGACACACTGCAGGAGCTCTGGGCACCACCCCTGCCAGAGGAGGGGAGAAGGAGTCCCTGAACCAGTGTAGACTGGTTTATGCAAGGAGGGCACAGAGGCTAGGGGAGGCTACCCCTCCCCAGCCTGTAACACCTATTTCCAAAGGGAGGGGGTGTAATACCCTGCTCTCAGAGGAAATGCTTTGTTCTGCCTTCCTGGGACTGGCTGCCCAGACCTCAGGAGGGCAGAACCCTGTCTGTGAGGTGGAAGCAGCTGTAGCTGCAGGGCAAGCCTCAGAGAGCTGGTTTGGCAGTACTGGGGGTCCACGGTGGAGCCCCCAACATGCATGGAATTGGCTCCCCAATACCATATTTGGAATGGGGGGACAATTCCATGATCTTAGACATGTTACATGGCCATATTCGGAGTTACCACTCTGAAGCTACATATAGGCATTGACCTATATGTAGTGCACATGTGTAATGGTGTCCCTGCACTCACAAAGTCCAGGGAATCGGCCCTGAACTATGTGGACTATGTGGGGGCACCTTTGCTAGTGCAAGGGTGTCCTCACACTTAGTAACTTTGCACCTAACCTTCAGCAAGTGAAGGTTAGACCTATAGGTGACTTATAAGTTACTTAAGTGCAGTTAAAATGGTTGTGAAATAGTGTGTGCACTATTTCACGTAGGCTGCAGTGGCAGTCCTGTGTATTGGTTTGTCTGAGCTCCCTATGGGTGGCAAAAGAAATGCTGCAGCCCATATGGGTCTCCTGGAACC
Source organism: Pleurodeles waltl (assembly GCF_031143425.1). Taxonomy (NCBI): domain Eukaryota; kingdom Metazoa; phylum Chordata; class Amphibia; order Caudata; family Salamandridae; genus Pleurodeles; species Pleurodeles waltl. The sequence goes on along the minus strand of NC_090449.1, from coordinate 475,457,867 downwards.
CCAATGCCCTGGGTATCTAGGTATCATATACTAGGGACTTATAAGGGGGGTCCAGTGTGCCAATTGAAATTGGTAAATGTAGTCACAAAGGTAAAAGCAGAGAGAGCATAAGCACTGAGGTTCTGATTAGCAGAGCCTCAGTGACACAGTTAGGCACTACACAGGCATGCACATTAGGCCACAAACTATGAACCCTGGGTCCTGGCTAGCAGGATCCAAGTGAGACAGGCAAAACACACTGACATATACTCACTAACAGGCCAAAAGTGGGGGTAACCATGATAGAAAGAGGCTACTTTCCTACAGCTTCACCAATGTCAACATCTATTGGGTTACATTTCTCCCTCTGATGTAGATTGGACATGTGTAAGCTTGAGGTTTGTTTGTCCACACATGAAGAGTGTTTAATTGTGCTACGGTCCTATACATTTGAATGGACTTGTATCCATGCTAATGTGTGTACCTTACACCTAATTTATCTAAATGTGTGACCCATGTTGTTACAGCTGTATTTGCTTTCTAGACTTGCATTTACACATTTATCACAAAAGCATGAAACTTGTTTATACTATTGATTGTCCCTGATATTCATCAGGCCATGGTTCCTGTGCGAATGGTGGTTTGGAGGCATCTGCAAAATCAAATGTGTCCCAGGGCAGCAGCCTTCCTGGGGTCCCCTTGATGCCGCCATACCTATTCTGCAGGGAGTATTTAAATTGTGAGCTTTGTATGTTTGTCACACAAATTATTGTGCATCACATTTAACCTACAATCTCATGCAAAGTGGGTGATAAGTGTGAGTCAATGACAAGGATTTTGCAGGGAAGGTGTGTTTGGGTTCAATGAAAAATTCATACAGATGTATATGTTATGTCATGACAGGTCATGGCATGTGAGTGACGTGAGGGTGTCACTTCAATTTTTAGGTTTGATGTTGATGAGGATTTTCTGGTGTGTGACACAATGTTATCAAACACATCACTATCCCTGAAACTGGGATGTGCACACATATCAAGTTTTGTAGAGTGTGGAAGTGCAGTGTCAGTGACCTGGACAAAGGGGCATCATAGGGCTGTGATTGGGTCATACGTTGTTTACAACTCCAAACCGGGTCCACAAAATATATTTGGGCCATGAAGAACAGCCCACAATCCAGGTTAATGACAGCTAGTCGATGTACCGTGGAGTTGGAGGAAACAGGTGTTTGGCTTACTGCCGGTTGCGTCCACGGCAGCGTTGATTTTGTTCATCATCGAGCAGCATAAGCAGAGGTAGGACATGAAGGACTGGCTCCATGGTGGCACAGAATGTGTGGCAGTGCCTGCAGGTGAGTTTCTGCCTTATATCCCCCCGTTTTCGCCAGCTCTGATTTGGTGGATGGACTGTCACAGTCATGTCAGTGTTAAGTAACACCATAATTTGGCAGGTGGGAACACTGTTCCCATGCAACACCCATGGATTTTGAAGCATTCCCAGATTTTCAAGAGCTTGTAAACTTGGGGATTTGCCACAACCTTAATCCTCCCCATGGGAGGTGCAACAAGTAGAAATATCTTTATTTCTCCTTGTTTTTTTCTCTTTATATTCTGCAGCACGCATACAAACAGGAATGGCCTTCCAGGATTGTTTTCCTGCAGAAAAATAATCCTGTCTAAAATGCAGACACCCTTGAACCATGGTGCAAGGGTGTCTGGCTGCACTGTAAACACCCTGCACATTCCTGCCCTTTCCATTTGACATAGGGCAGCGCTGTAAGGTGACTTGCTGCGCTGCCCTGTGTCAGACACCCATAAATATGAGCCTGCATGTGTGACATTTACTATCCCTACTCCAATCTAAAACAATATGGGGAAGGTGTTGGGCATTAAAGGGGTGACATTTACTGTGCCCACTCCAACCTAAACCAATTTAAGGAAGGCATTGGGCACTTAATGGATGATATTTACCATTCCTACTCCAATCCAACCATATTGGAGGAAGATGTTTAGCACTAAAGGGTGCCATTTACTATTCCCACTCCAATCTATACCAATTTGGGGACAATGTTGGGCACTTAAAGGGTGAAATGTACCATTCCCACTCCAATCTAAACTATTTTAGGTTTTATACTCATTTATTATCATCCATGAGTGGGATTTGACTGCAAATAGACCCTTAACCATAACTAACGATTTCCTCCTCACTATGCGATTTATGATTTTTTTTAATGCATAATAACAGGAGAGACTTTCATCCCACAATGACCGGATCTCCAGATCAGTGGGTTCAAACTCATCTCCTTCCAAAGTGCCTGATAAAGTTGATTCCTCTTTATTTGCTGTATGTGTTTCCAAATCTTAATATAACAGCCCTTCCTTGCTATATTTTGGTGCAAATACCCATATTCTAGCCTAATCTGAGCCTGGGAGGACTTCCCTGGTAGTTGGAACAGGGATCTAAACACTTATTTAATCATCCCATTCAGAATACCAGCATCTCTTCCTCGTAGAGCTTCACTTCCATACCTAATGACTGATGTTAATTTAGAGGCAATTACTTGTAGTAAAGGTCGATAGCTAGGGCCATCAAGCGACCTTTTCAATGTATAGAAAGCAAGCAATAGTGCATTTCCCTTCTGGTGTACATCCTGCTTCTGAGGAAGAAAGAATCCCCTCTCATCAAATAATATGACCAAATATTCGTAAAGTTTAACTTATTCTAATTCTTTCCCTTGTAAATACCACTTACTCACTTTATGCATTTTTTACTGACTTCCATCACTTTGGCTTTATTCTGATTTATTATAATTCTATTCACCTCAGCAAATTCAGTTAAATTAACAATGAGCCGATGTAGTCCTACTTTGGTTTGACTTAGATGGACTACGTCGTCAGCGTAAAGCACATTTGAAATGGGCATATTGGCAATCTTTGGGGGATGCGCGTTCACCTCATTAAGCTTAACCATCAAATCTGATTAAAAAAAATAAAAGATATGGTGCTAGTACGGAGCCCTGCTTCAGTCCTTGTTTTGTCTCAGTTCTCCTTGATAGAAAGGAACCATCCACTATCTTCACTCTGACCTATGTGTCAGTATATAAAATCTGTATAGCTTTTAGTAATCGCATAGGGATGCCCCAGGAGGCTAGCTTTTCCTATGGTTGATTTCACTGTACCAAGTTAAAGGCAGATTTAACATCAACAAAGCACAAGTACAAAGGTGTTTTTTTTTGCTTGCTCTTATCAATAATGATGGAGAGAGAGAAGATATTAACCAGGGGGCGGCTCCTCTATAAGAGTGGAGGAGAATCACCACCCCCCACCAGCAGCGGCAGTTGTAAACCTTTTCCATAAAAAACAATAATAAACTTTGTTTATTATCATTTTGGGGGGAAAGGGGTGGGGCCACGGGGGTGACGAGCAATGAAGGGGAGTGCTCAGCACTCCCTTCAGAGCACATGGTGTTTGGCTGGCCGTCTCGGGCTGGCCGTCTCGGGCTGGCTAAACACACATGCCACAGAGCTCTCAGTCTGCCTGGGAGCGCCCTAGCTGGGTGCTCCCAGCCAATCCTGATGCTGCTATCAGCTGCGGGCTGTCGGCAGAGAAGAGGAGAGGAGAAGCACAGTCGTGAAGGCGGTGGCGGCACAGGTAAGTGTTTTTTTTTATTATTTTTAAAGATGATTCTGAAATGTTGGAGTTACTTAGGGTCATATGTGCTTTATTTAGTTCATTTATCATTTTCCAGACCACCTCTAAGTTACTTTTTTTGCTTAAGAATTATGTCTTAACCCAAAAATCATGTATTCTGTATCTTTTAATCCCAGATTTGTTTCTGGTAAATATTATTAATAGATTTTAAATCAATTTTAGTTTGGCATTCGGTTTGATTCTTCTTCACTAATCTTAAGAGTCTGTTCCACTTCCTTCTTAATAGACCAATGGAAGCTGAGATTTTAATTTTATTTTTAACTTTATTGCACTCATGGCCCTGATAAACGTTTTGAGATCTGTCAGTAAGAAATCTGTCTGCTAACTTAACTAAGATGGTCGACCATAAAGTTATTGGGTCACTAAACGGGTCATTCCTGTATTGGTTGAACAGCGCAATTGAATGTTCACCTATAGTTTCCATTGAACTTTCACACCAGCAAAGTTTCTTATAATTCATAGTAGTAACATCCCTTGGGAGTGTAAAAGCAGGTTTAAAAGTATGGAAACAATAATCAATCTCCATACTCTGTTGACCATGGTCACTCTTATCTTTCTTTATAATGTGGTAGTGGGTTATAAGAGTTAATAAGGGCAGAAAGACCGCTATATAGTCGGTTGGTGCTTGGGGTCCAAAGAAATGGCAGGAAGTTGTGGGAGGAGTAAGAAGAATAAGGAAACATAATTGATGAATTTGCACATTTTCAAAATTATTAACAATATTTGTATTTTAAAATATACATATTTTCAAAATCTCTCTACCCTTACCCCCTAAAGCCCATTACCCACTGCTAAACATATTTATCAATTACGCTTATTTATTAATAAAACTAAACATGCAAATTTCAAAAATTCCAGAACAAAAAACTTAGCTCACTAAAAACACTAATCAAAAAATATAAACAGATACAAAAAAACATATTGCAATTAATTATACTGACACTAACAAATGATATGACATAAAACAATATTTGCTAGATTTATGTTTTTCTGATATTAAAAATAACACTAAAATGTTTTCCTTTGATATTCCCCTGACAATATTTTTCATGTCCTGATATTCTTGACACAATATTTGCATCACAATATCTTTTTCCAATATATTGTCTAAACACCATCCATGATCAAAGGACTACGGTAGCAAGCAGGGGCCCAGTGACTGTAGAAACGAAGTCTCCAAATATTTGCTTTACATTAAAGCACGATTTGATCACAAGAAGCTCCTGTCCTGATTTAAAAGGGCCTAGCTCCTCCTTGCACCACATTAGCGTAATTCTTTTTTTCATGCTCACGTGGTCCAACGAGGCCAAAAACACTGCAGCATCCTAGATGTGATGGCCCAACTACAGAGGAACAGTGTATGGCTAATAGGTGAGCCCTGGTTGCCACCCAGTATATGTTGGTGTAGGGTATGGTGTGGGCCATATGGGATAGTGTGTGGCTAAATGTTGTTCCGCAATATTTCAGGTGACTCTGGTTACCTTAACCTATCATGGCTGCCGACCCCTGTGAGGAATGCCAGGACAAGAGCAGAAGAACGTTATAATGCGGCACATGGGCAAACCAGTAGGATAATTGAAAGGCCCTTTGGCCTCCTGAAGGCCCGGTTCCGGTGCCTCAATCTGACAGGTGGATCCCTGCCCTACCCCCCCAAGAAGGTCTGCCAGATAGTGGTGGCATGCTGCATTTTGCATAACCTGGCCCTCAGATGCCATGTCCCAGTCCTGCAGGAGGAGGAGGCTGGAGATGCCTGTGTGCCAGCAGAGGACCCCGTGGACAGTGAGGATAAGGAGGCAGAGAATGAGGATGAAGACAACAGAACATCTGTGATCAGACAATACTTCCAATGACACACAGGTAGGACAGTGTTACTTCAAATTTCAATAACATTTGTTTGAATTTCTGTGGCACAGGCATGCTGATATTTCCCACTTCTATGCCCACTTAGGCCCATATTTATACTTTTTGACGCACAACTGCGCCAACGCAGCTGTGCTTTAAAAGTTTTACCGCCGGCTAACGCCATTCCAACGCGCCATGCGGGCGCCTTATTAATGGAATGAAGTTAGCTGGTGCTGCGGACTGGTGTGCGTTAAAAAAAATGACTCACACCAGGCAGCGCCGGCGTATGGGAAAATGGGGTTGTGCATCAAAAAATGGTGCAAGTCAGGTCTGAGACAAAATTCAGGCCTCAAACGGGATTTGCGCCATTTTTTTTGACGCCCAACCTCCATTGACATGACTCCTGTCTTAGCAAAGACAGGAGTCATGCCCCCTTGCCCAATGGCCATGCCCAGGGGACTTATGTCCCCTGGGCATGGTCATTGGGCATAGTGGCATGTAGGGGGGCCCAAATCAGGCCCCCCTATGCCACAAAAAAAATCTGAAAAAAATACTTACCCGAACTTACCTTTACTTCCCTGGGATGGGTCCCTCCATCCTTGGGTGTCCTCCTGGGGTGGGCAAGGGTGGCAGGGGGTGTCCCTGGGGGCAGGGGAGGGCACCTCTGGGCTCCTTCCGAGTCCACAGGTCCCTTAACGCCTGCCCTGACCCAGGCGTTAAAAAATGGCGCACATCAGGCTGTGCGCCGTTTTTTAAGGCCCACCCCCTCCTGTGCGTCAAAATGACGCCAGAGTATAAATAAGGGGCACAGGCCTTAAAGTCATTTTTTGGAAGGCTACGCCTACCTTGCATATAATTAACGCAAGGCTGGTTCCCCCTTCCAAAAAATGACGCACATGGTGGAATTTTGACGCCCGCGGGGTCGGGCGTCAAAGTATAAATATGGGGCAGGGTTTGCGCCGATTGTGCGTTAAACTTTTTGACGCACATTCGGCGCAAACAGAGTATAAATATGCCCCTAACTGTTCCCTCTGGCAATGCATTTTGCAGATGTTGGTGACCTCACATATACTCCTAGTGTGATCACTGCAGTCAGCTAAAGGTCATTACTCTATGCTCATTTTATGTACAGTTGATTTGCAATGTTTGTACCTGTTTAAATGAATACATAATTGATATACATGACATACTCCAATTTTTTTTTTTTCCAAGGCTGTTTATTGTAGTCTAAGAAAAGGTGGGGCATTTGCAATGGGATGAGGTGATGATGGAGGAAAGTCCAAGGTATTGTTCCAGTCTGTTTGTAGCACAGGTGCATTGTCCACGGGGACATAGGAAGGGGAGCAATGGCAGTTCAAAGTGGACAGGGTGACAGGGTGGAACACAATGGTGACAATCAGGAGAGTCTCATTTCCTGGCGGGGGTATTGGCAAGTGTCTCTGGCTTCTGTCTGGATTGCAGGGAATGTTTGCAGGTGGTTCATCTTCTGCAGGGGGAGGGGTGCTGGTGGCCTGTGAGTCCTGTGGTGTGGTTCTAAAAATTCTGGACCCATGTAATTTACTTTGCCACAGCAGTACGATTTTAGTACAAAAGACCGATAATGACTAGTACACTAAGCATGAGCATTTTCGCTCAATTCCAGCAGCGTTTTCACCTCGAAATCGCCATTTTCGTCCTGCACTCGTGGCTCCCATTTTATACACGGCAGCCATTTTTAAAAGTTGCCCTCACATAGGCTTATAATACAGTCAGATTTGATTCCAAGGACACGTACACCTTGATTGACTTTTCTCTGACCTGGGCAAGCTGGAACAATTGCCTCAGGCCAAACCTGTTTGGTCAGTCCCTCTCCCAGTGGCCGAATCAGATAGCATCAAGGCACACCATGCCATAAAACCCTTATTATCGCTCACACACACTGCCTAATCTTGCTCACACCTGCACCTGCTCTTTTCTTCTTCTTACTTTACGAGGGGGAGGTGCCGTTTTTATTGGGGGTCCAAACTTATCTGATGTAAAATACTAGGCCTTGCCGGGTAATTTATTATGGGTTGGATGACATGAAATATGAGGTTTCATCATGACACTGTTTTTTCCTTTGTAGTGAAAACATGTGAATGACCAACCAAAATGTCAAGAATGTTTGCCTGAAGCTTAAAAAACTGTATATAAGGAAACCTGACTTTGCATTGAAACACAGTCTCCTGAGAACATTTGGCGGGGCCTCCTGGCCACTAGTGGCAGTGGAAGTGGAAGGCTGTTCAGATGTCTGGCTAGTGGCAAGGGCCCACTGGTGTGAGACTGCCTCCCTCATAATATTGACCATGTCTGCCAGCACCCCTGCTATGGAGGTCAGGGTGTTGTTGGTGGCCTGCAAGTCCTCCCAGATACCCTGGTGCTGTCCCTCCTGCAGCCGCCTGTTCTCCTGCACATTGTCCAGGATCTGGCCCATCGTGTCCTGGGAATGTTGATAGGCTCCCACGATCTCTGCAAGTGCCTCCTGGAGAGTCGGTTCCCTGGGCCTGTCCTCCCCATGGCACACAGCAGTCCTCCCAGTTTCCCTGTTAGCCTGTGCCTCTGTCCCCTGAACCGTGTGCCCACTGCCACTGACCTCACGTCCCTGATTGTCTTGGGTATGAGGTGTAGCCTGGGGTCCCTGTAGAGGTGGACACACTGCTGATTGACGTGTCCTGGGGACAGAGGTGTAGGTACGCTGGGTGGGAGCTATGGTGGTGTTTCCTGATGGGGAGGCTCAGTGGTGGTATGTGACTGTGCCTGGGTAACCGGCTCTCCAGAGGTCCCTGATGGGCCAGGTAGGTCATCCAGACCCTGAAGACCAGAGTTGCTGTCATCACTGTGGGCCTCTTCTGTTGGGGGACTGGTTATTGCTTGCACCTCCTCTCCGATTACATTGGCTGGGGTACCTGTGGGGATGTAAATGATGTGTTATGGTTTCTGTGTCTGACATACTGTGCATCCGTGGCTTGCCCTCTTTCGTTGTATTTGCCCTGGCACCTTTCACTTGTGTATGTTGGTGTATGGTGGGATAGTTAACACTCTATAGTATACATGCTTTAGTGATGAGTGTCCATGCAGAGCTGTGAGTGGTGTCCATGTATTGGTAGAGCATGCAGGGCTTGGCATTGGGATGAGTGAGATGTGATGGTGAGGTGTGTGGGAAGTGGTGGAGTGATGGGTATGAGGGTGGGGGTATTTGATGGCATGCAGGTAGGGGGGTAGTAGTGGTAGAGAGTTGACTTACCAGAGTCCAGTCGTCCTCCTACTCCGGCCAGGCCCTCAGGATGCAGGATTCCCAAGACTTGCTCCTCCCATGCTGTTAGTTTCGGGGGTGGAGGTGGGGGTCCACCACCAGTCCTCTATACAGCGAGCAGGTGTCTTGCTGTATTGGAACGTACCTTCACCCCTAGGTCATTCCACCTCTTCATGATGTCATCCCTAGTTCTTGGGTGCTGTCCCACGGCGTTGACCCTGTCCATGATCCTCCAGCAGAGCTCCATCTTCCTAGCTATAGATATCTGCTGCACCTGTGTTCCAAATAACTGTGACTCTACCCAGATAGTTTCCTTCTCCATGACCCTTATCTCCTCCTCTATGAATTGGGGGTGTCTTTGTGGTGCTGTGGGTGTTGTGTGAGGTGTGTAGGTGAGGGTGTGTTGGGTAATGTGTTCAGGTGTGTGATGTGGGGTGCGTGAGTGGTGTAAAGGTGTGAATAGTGTGTTGCTCTAGTTGTGTCTGTGGTCTTGATATCTCTCTGCTGGCAATGGTTTATAATGGTAAAGGGTTGTGGGTACTGTGGGTGTGGGTTTTATAGTGGTGTGACTGTGTGGGTGTGGTGCGTGTAAGGGTGTCTGGTGTGCTTTGTTTGAATTATCCAATGTGGTGTTTTGTTTGTATGTGTCCATTTTGAGCGCAGCAGTATGTACCACCCATGGTTTACCGCCGTTGAATGTCTGCCGTGGTGATTCGTGGGTCAGAATGTGGTGGGCATAGGTCTGTTGGCGTAACGGTGTGGGTTTTGGGACCACCAGTTTATCACTGACCTTTGGACTGGCGGATTTGTGTATGTGGCTGAATACTGACAGATTGGTGTGTGTGTCATAATATGGAGAAAGGATATCCGCCCTCGTGGCAGTAAGTTGGCGGCAGTCAGCGTGGTGGTAAGTGGGATTTACTGCCAATGTCATGATGAGGGCCTCAATTCCTAATAACACAGATGATGCTGCTATCCCGGCTCAAGCGGGTAAAGCAGAGTCCTAAAATGTGTACTGTAGCATCAGCATGGGATTTCAATTTGTTGTTTAAGAATGTGTATAGTATTGCCAACAAATTGAATTATGATCATTGGGATACATTGTGTCATGACCACACAAACTTGCCAAGTCAAATCAAAGAAGTGCATGAGAAAAGCAAAGAGATATCCTCAGTGGAGACAGCAAAGCCCAAACTGGAAGAAGGTTTGCAGAGTAATCTTGCGCTTATTTCAAAGGAAGAATCAAGAAGAGAAGATCCAAGATGGCCGCTGTGAGTCCTGAAGGTTAGTTACAGTTCTAGTCTTGCAATCGTTTGGTTGCTAAGTTACGAGCTCTCCAGCTGGAAGCCTTGCACTTTAACTGACGTCTGACAGGAATCAGCTGTGTGGAGAGAGAGCGCGCTTCAGAACAGAAACTCTTGTGAGGTAAAATTACATTTGAAGATTATATTACAGAAAACTGATAAATATTGTCAAGGTTTATTCGAAGAGTTTGATAGTAGACCGTTCCCGTGGAAGTCGGCAAGGCTACAGAGTTAATGTATGAATTAACCTTATGTTTACAAGGTTCTTGTTTAAGATATTAAAGTCAAAGAAAAAACGAACTTTAAAAGAGCAAGTATCTACAAATGTCAAGGTTATAAACAAAGGCCAAGTTTAAAGGAGAAACGAACTGTTAACAAATAAGCATTTACAAATTCAATGGTAATAAACCAAAATAGAGTTTAAAAGAGAAACGAACTTAAATAAACAAGCATTTACAACTACAAGTTATCGACAGATGTCGAAGTAAGGAAGGAGAAACTAACTGTAATAAACAAGCATTTACAAATACAAGTTATCAACAAAAGTCGAAGTAAGAAAGGAGAAACGAACTTTAATAAACAAGCATTTACAAATACAAGTATTGACAGAAGTCACAATAAGACAGGAGAAATTAAATAACATCAGCTGATTTGAAGAACGCATTATCACCAACTATATATATATATATATAGCAACATAAAACCATTCTCTAACAAAGGTTGAGAAGTTCTTCCAGAATCAGTAATAAGCATTTTTTTTAAGAAGAGCTATCATTTATAGAGAGAAGCAAGGCTACAGAGAACTCAGGGTGAGTGAAGAAATAATAGAATTAAAGAGAATTAAGTGTTGAGAGTAGAAAGTGAAAAACTGATGTTGTATGTCACTAGTAATTGCGACTGTGACTCTTGCAGGTGCTGTATCCAATCTTAGATGTGAAGAGGCAGACTGAGTACTGGCGTTCATCATCTCTGTGGCAGTCTCTCTACCATCCCATTCCCCTTTCCCCCTCCGGGGTACTCAGCACGAAGGATTAATATTTGCTGTGAGTAGCTCGGGTCGGGACTGAGGAGTTATCTTCTGCTTCTGAGGAAATCGAATTGAAGTATCCTGACACATTGCTATTGGAATATCATGTTGTGTGTCTACAGGAGACCTAAGCACTTAATAATGTACATGTTAATGGGTTTTATTCCCTGGTGACATTGGCTACTCATTCCAGATCAGGGCATTGTAGGGGTGGTCTGTTAACTCTAGTTTCTGTTTCCCTGGTAGGTAGAATAAGCAAAACCATCCTTAACTCACCCTCAACTACAACTCACCCATGTTGTTCCTCCAATAAAGGCTACCAAAAACAGAGGTATCCTGCGAAAATGGACTGCTACTGATTTTGGACCTTTATTGTCGGAGCTGGTAGTTAGGAACTGTGGACACCTAATGGTGTGCTTGGGATCTGGGTTTTCTCACTTGCTGAGGGGTTACAATGTAATCTGTAAGTGTGTAGCTGAGCTAACAGCCTTACCATAATCTTAAAGGGAGCCAAAGCAAAGAAAATGTTTTGACAGGGCTTGCTCCTCTGCATATAGTTGTCTAAACAGGCCTTTTAAGAAGTCACCAAGGGAGGTGGAAGAACTGAGGTTGCACAGTTTGCATTACAAGGAGGCAATTAAAGAAAGTTAGACAGTCATGAGACAGGAAACCTGGGAACAAATGCGTATGGCCAGATGTAGGAACTTTGTAATTCATTTGTGGTAAATTGTAAATGCACCATGAAAATTGTAAATGCATCATTCTTTGAAGACACCCAAAAAGCATGTCTTGATGTGAATATTCAACCTCGTTTGTTTGTGACACATTTCTCCAAGGTGTAGGACATCACTACATTGACAGGCACAACAGACAGCACAGTGATGGGTGATTTGACACAAGATAATGGAGATTTTCTGATGATCACCCCATAGGAGGTAATATCAGCAATGGAAAAGAGTTGAATAATAAGACACCAGGCCTAGACAGGGTCACCCTCAACCTATTTAAAGATAACATAGATCTTTGGATCCTATTAGTCAACGTGTTGATGAGTACAATATATGTCGGCCCTCTAAGTCTCGGTCTTACTCGATTATTGCCCCCATTTTCAATGACGGGGACCGAGCTGATTCCTGCTGTTATCACACTGTACCCCACATTGACACTACCGCGAAAGTGCTTGGAAGAATTCTGTTAGATCGGCTGGATGTTTGGGCTACTGAGAAAAGGAATTCTTTCTGATCTACAATATGGGTTCAGGCAGGATCTGGGGACTGTAGACCTATAGCTAAATAATCATCTTGTAATCAGAAAATATTAGTTTTTACATCTAGCTTTTATGGATCTTAGCTCTGCGTTTGATTGCATTAACCAAGGAAAGCTATGGAGAGGTTGTTAGAAATTAGAGTTAATCGCCCGGATCATGCATTTATAGACCCAACTTCATAAGGATGCAACAGGTGCATCAGGTATTGTCTCAATGGTGAGTGCACCTCCCCAACCAAGATCAGGCATGATGTTAGACAAATCTGTGTTCTGGCATGCTTTCCTTTCTGCCTCTAAATCAATGATCTTGTCTAGTTTGTGCTGCACATAGAGGAAGATACACAAAAGGTGGAAGCTAAGTGACTGCTCACTCTGCTATTTATAGACAACTGGGTCGTATTGTCCAGAACTGGAGAAGGGTTGCAGAAGTTACTGGACAATGTTGCTTTGTTTATGGACCAACTGGGTTTATCCAGTATTAATAAATCTAAATCTTTCCTCCCAATGGTCTGTGGTTGGCATCATAGTAAAATGAAACTCCATTACATAATTAAGACCAGACTTCTGTGCAAACCAACCTTTGTGCACTTGAGTTTCAACTTTTACAATTGAGGCACCTGGGTGCATGTGACAAAAGTAAGGAAGGATCAACTTGATGAGTTGTTGGCTACAATATAAAAATTTGCTCCCAAGCTGGTTTCCGCACACTTGAATGTGATGATCAAAATATATAGAGCCAGATGCATTTCAGTGGCTACGTGTGGTGCAGGTGTGTTCGGTATTTGTGATCCTGCACAAACTCAGGTTAGCGAAAATAGTTTTCTGAGAACGCTGCTATCTGTCCCCACTAGAGCACCCACTTTTGTGTGCCATGATGAACTAAGACTAACCTACATTGAAGATTATATAAAATCTGGTCTTCTAATGTTATGGCAGTCAATTTGGTCAAAACTGAGGACACTACTTAGTCAAGCTGTGATTAATGATTGTTTGAAGCATGAGTAAGTCGCCAACATCCCATTGCTGACATACATAAAGGTCCCATTTTGCTCGATAGGGCACCCATAACCTTTTAATAACCTCCAGAATATTAAACCTTCAGTTAAAACTAGTGTCAAAACAGAATTTCTTGCACTGCTGATGCAGTAAGAGAAGGGCTGTGGCTCATCAACTTTTAATCACCTCAAACTCTATGGAGTCCTAGTTACACTTTGTAACGTATCACCATCATAGGTCCTACTTGGTCAGGTTTCAATTTAACATTGCTCACCTGCTGTTTTCTTACCCTAGAGGTGTGTTCTGTGAAATGGATGTTGTGTCATGTCATGCGACTCGGAGTCTACACTCCATGCTACACCTTTTCTTTTTTTTTAGATGTTATGCCGTACCACAGAAACCTTTCCTAATCCCCTTACATAAGTCATTCAGTATAAGATGATGTAGGCTGGCCCTACTCTACCTTCAATTACTGTAGTCCAAATTGGTCTACCTTATAGTATAAATATTAATTACTGCAGCAGTAGGATTGCAAAATATGGTGGGCAAGTAATGTAACATTGATATGGTTTTCGGACTAAGTTCAAATGAAAAGACAGGTTTTGTATGCTACGCCTTTTATTTCTGGCTTCTTATTTTCATACACAAATCACTTTAAGACTTGATGTGAGGGCCTCATGAAATTGCTATTATTACTATTATTTGTTGCTACTACTGCCCCCTCTGTATGTAGGATTACCTAAATACCTTGTCCTCCCACATTAGTCTACTCAAACTAGGTGCATTCTTCTCTCACCCATTTGCTCCCGCTTCCACTTAGCTTCATCAATTACACTGGCTGCCTTTCCCTTAGCTCAGTTAATTGTGCTTTCTCTCATTGGTCTTTAAATGTTATCACTCGCTCACTCCTCCCTATTTAACATTCCTGATCCCTTCATATGATCCTGTTCACAATGTGACTTGGCTTCTGTCTGACTATTCCCTTCTGCGTGACTTCCCTGTGCACCTATGTGTTTTTGCTCATTTACTTTCCTTGTTCCTTTCTTACAGAATCAGCTTCCCATCTCTGTTAGATCTGCTCCCACTCTCCCCTCTTTTAAACCCTTGCTAAAAGAACTTCTTTTGTCTCCACAATTCGGATCATTCAAACTGTGGCTGGTCTATAGTTTAATTAGTTGTTTTTCTTTTGTACCCTATGCTCTGTCATGCACCTTAGAATAAAGCACTGTACGAATTCAATTACATTTCATTCAATTTTCTCAGAGGTTAAGGTCAGTCTCAGGGCACAGGATAGTCTTTTTTGGCTGTTACCCTGTCTCACCTAAAACTGTCAGTTTATGCAGTGGCACTCCAATCTTAGGCTTGGGATCAAATAAAAAATGGCGCGGTGTGGGGAGGGGGGGCGCAATCTGAATTACTGTTTTTATACTTACTAAGTTAAAGAACAGGGTAAGGGATTGATTAGTGGCGTGTGATACTTCTATGTCGTATTTGGCTGTTTTGATGAACAGATCTTGTCAATATTTTGATTTCTTGTTTGTGCTTGTTTGTTAGTTATAATGGCTATTGCTAATTGATTGTATCTCCTGGCCTGTTTTATTAAAACATCTTTTCTCACTTGAGTTGGTGGTGTGCGGTTATTGGTTCCGTCTCACTTGAGATGTGTGACGCAAAGCATGCACTTCCGATATTTTTCATGGACACATTTTGTCAGGGACACTGTTGCAAAAAATATCCTCATATAAGGTGAGGAATGAGGAAAAAACTGAGCAAATGCCAACTTCTGCAGTTATTCCTCAATATCGGGACTAAAACTCCAAATACTTTGTGAATTTTGCCCCGGGAAAGACAAATCCCACAGTATTGGTACTTCTGAGGCTGTTGAGGGTGTTCCCAACCACTAAGTTAGATATATTCATAATGAAGACCTCCTATTTGAAATATCAATGTATTGCAACGCTAGTAAAAATTTCCTTACTCTCTACAAGGCTCCGCTCCGTCTTCTAATGAACACACGGCACGCGCTGAAATGTATAGATCTCTGCAAGCTGTGCCCAGGGCCACGAATAAAAGAGACACCTCCAAGCCTTCATCACTCTGTCATCTACAAATGCTTGATTAATGCTGGGCCATACCCCGACTCCCCAGAGCTGTCTCTGTTGTTAATAGGATGTATCTCAGCAGGGCCTGCTGTATCAGGACGTGCTGATCATTGGAAATATTTGCGTCAGGGCTTTGAAGGAGAGGTTTTCGGCTATCAAGAAATAGCTAGCAGGGACTGTGCAACATCGACGACGAAAATCTATATTCGGCCCCAGCGGATACCGAACGTCCTATCAGCAACGCACCAATTACTACTGAGTGAGAGCACAGAGGGTGACCTTTGACTGGGTGAAAATGAGCTGTGACTTGTCAAATGGTCTGTTCTCCTCGTAGGACTTTGTATGTCTAGGGGGAATTTCTCAGGCTTTCCCCTCTTGTGTGCTTTCGGGAAGCTTACCTCTGCCTTCAGTGCTACATATGGCAGCAGGCAGCTTAGTTAGGTGCACTCATTTGTGTTGCATCTTTTTTTTAAGAAGTTAGTGAGAGTGTGGAAGATGACTTTATTACTAATAAATTTACATTGATTAATGGCTAAGGATTTACATGAATTAGGCTAACAGAAAATAGTGTGCATTGGAGAATGTGCCACTTGGGTGGCCACTGTCCTGTGTATGACAATTAATAAAAAAATCACACTTATAGTTTAAATAATGTACACATGTAGAATAAAATGTATTAATGGATCATATTAAGTGAGTCGATGTTATGTATTTGCTTAAAAAATATTATGCATTGATTAATACTGAGATTTGAGCCTAGTCGACAGAGCCTCATGTTAAGTTGCATGGCATTAATACATGTTCATGAATGTTTTGTGAAAGCAGAGAATTAATGTTGTCCATTGTTCACAAGGTACTGACCAAGCGACTTGTAAAATGTCTTAAACTTTCTCATGAGAACTGCTTATTGAAATGTCCTGCACTAGAAGTTGATACTTTGTAGACTTGATGCATAAGAAGACAATGGCCGCACTGACTGTTGCTAGGATTGCAACTAAAAAGTTACCTATTGAGGCTGACAATGGGAATCAGAGAAGAAGAGCCAATCATCGACGTGTGAAAGATTGCCTAGTTATATTTTAGATTTAGAATTTAGAGTCTATTGGTTCTACTGTGAACGTACGAATCCCTGACCAATGATGGCATGAGACAATGCTTTATGGATTTTAGTATATTCAGACTACATTTTGCAGAAGAGAGTCCGTCGCTTTTTCATTCTTGTCCTGTTCTAGTCCACTCCCTGTCTTTTGTCAGTCAGTTCAGTTGTTCTATCCCATTCGCTACCCCTTAGCAGTCCTGTTCGTAGAGCACCAAAGTTCCAGATAATCTTTTCCCTCATAGCTATCCTCATAGAGAAATTTTGTTAATGCTGTTGATGCTGTTTTCTTAGTTCAATGCTTTTAAATGGTTCAGCTAATTTAGAGCCCAACCATGGCAGAGCCATTCCCTTTTACTGGCACGTTGCTTATGCTGACCACGTCGATGTCCAACTCACGAAGAAATCACAGCTTTCTAAACCATTGAGGAGAGGTAGAAGAAAAAATGTTATTGTTCTATTGCAGATTTTTGTTCTTTCTTTTAGGTACCAACCGATATTTGATAGTTAGATGTTTTCCAAATTAACTTTTGACTAAATGCTTTTGCATGAAGCCCACACGTGCTCTTCGGATTAGAGGGTTAGTTAGGATGCCCAATGTGTTGACAAATGTTATTAATCAATAATGGATTTTGCTCACCTGTTGAATCTAGATATATGCTATCTCTGTTGTTCAGTTATTGATACTATTAATTTGTACTGTAACTCTTGAATGTTTAATAATTATTGCATTATTTAAATTAAGATTCTTCTGCCGCTTTGGTCAGCCTGTGTTGTTTGTGTATGCTTATCACTAGGTTTTGAAATTAATTTACATGATATTAGCATTGTTATTATAGGGAAAAAAACTTTCTAATTTTACTCAAAGGTGTGGTTATTCATGGCCTCATGGGTCATGGTGCATAAAGATCACTGACTCATTTGACAATTGATTAATTGAAAATGGTATGTTGTTGTTGGTCAGATTAAGAGTACATTTTGTGTACATGGTGGAATCACTCTAAGCGTAGTCAAAAGGCCCAACGAACCTCTAACGCGTCCTCTTATGAATACATTACTAAAGACCAAATAAGGTCAGACGCACTCACAAGAGTGCATAGTTTATGGCAGTAAATTTTTATTTTTGTTTCAGGTCTGTAAGTCCCAGAAAGCAGCAAGTTGCCCCACCGCACAATCAAATTGAGTATCAGTTTTAAAACAGCCCAATTATCTGTTAATGCAATATATTTACACACTCGTAGACCAAAAACCTATGTACACAAATACATTTTTATGTAATCTTTGACTGTTTAGAAACAATTCAAAAATGTTTCCTTCACAGTGTCCATTCCTCATTTAGGAGAGAAATATTTTCACAGGATTGAAAATAACTTATCATAGTCACTGTCCTGCCTACTACGCAACTAGTACAAAATGGTTCCTCATACATATTTGCCATATCCTTCTCACTTCGTCTAATGCCAACACAGGAGTGGATTACCTGCAGCATTTCAATTGACATTTCTGCATTTGAGGAGGGCAAGGAGACTTATTTGAAACTTTAGCCTCGATTACAAATCATCCTTCATCAGTGGTTTTGCTGGAACCTTTATTTGTCGGTTGCGATACGTATGCTTTGTATGTGATAGTACATCAGTTAAGTGGCATGAGTTGTATTGGGATATGAACAGATTTCTGTGCTTAACCTTGAAGAAGTGTCAGCTACAGGTAGAGGAGGTATGTTCACTATCTACAGTAACTCAGGTAGTTAAACCATTCTGAGCCACTGTATCCATCTTCTGCTGTCCAGATGAGTGCCATTACACCTGACACCAATCCGTAATTGTGGAGATACAAGCCCCTGAATGTGAGTCCAAGAAAAAAAAGTACACAAAACATGTTGCAGAATTAGAAGCCCACCCAGCTGTGCCCCTTCATCCTGGGATGTTTTAGCCAGAGGGATGGAACTAAACATTATCTCTTCATCCATCTTCCTCTCACAGTCCTTTTGTATGAGTTTATATCCACTCCTGCAGAACACAGTTACCTAACTTGACATTTCCTTTCCAAACCACAATGGCCCCCATCGAAAGGAGTACAAATACATCACTGCCAGGGAATTGCGTCCTGTTTCCTTTTACTGCAGCTGATTGCCATCTTGGCTACTGGTATATTTTCTATGCTTTCTTTTCATATTACAGACCTGCTGTAGCGGTTGGACATTTTTTTTTGTGGTCACTCTAGTATGTGGGACATGCAAGACTACAGGGAGCGTCTGTGGCAGCCTCAGGGATATATTATATGTGTCTTGGTTTTTATTTTTGTTTGTCAAAAAAGTTTATCCTGGATCACATTGCAGAATTGAGTGCTTACAAGGAGTGTGCGTCACTTCTATGGCTGCCTGATGCAATTTGTATGAGATCAAGAGATGCGTGGCATCTGTCTGATTTCAAGATGGTGCCTCCGCTTTGCCTAGACAGTGCTTCTTGCAGCTTTCGCACGCAGCCTGGGCGAAATGCCTTGTTTTCCAGAAGGCCTTTTCAAGAAACTTGTTCCTGTGCCAGTTTGGTTACCATTTTCGTTTGCCTTGTGTATCGTTTGCGTTTGGGATTTTTTGAGAGGTCCTTCATGCCCTTTCAGTTTGCTGTCTGCTTGGATTTTCAGCCATCAGAGATAAAGAGGATGTTCTGGTGGTGGCTGGGAAATCTGTGGGGGCCTCTGTAACTTCCTATCTTCAGGCCATTTGTGAGGTGGCTCAGCCTTCCTCTGAGGTCTGTTGCGCCTGATCTCCAAGTCACTATTGGAGCAGCTGTGGAGGCTGCATTTTGAGCCAGAGAGGGTGTTCCTCCTACTAAGGTGTCTAGATTGGATTCTTCTATCGAGGGGGATGTTCTATTACTTACCGGTAATCTTCATTACTCCTGGTCCTGTTGTCCTTTTCCCATTCATCACTATGTGAAGATAACTAGCTTCACAATAGAAAAAAAGAACATAGGGAATGCTGGGACCTCCACTCCCCACCCCCTCCCTCTGAGAGAACATAATCAGTACTTACCCAGCATTCCGCCTGTACTACCAAGTCCCTAACAGAAGGCCGGCTGTATGGGAGGGTGGGAGGGGCAAGATGAATGAGACGAGGACAACAGGACCAGGGGTAATGAAGATTACCGGTAAGTAATAGAACATTACCCTCAGGTCCCTCTAGTCCTCATCCCATTCATCAGTATGTGGAAAATACACAACGAGGCAAAACCGGCTTTCTGAGATCAGGACAGAATCAACACCAAACCACAAGAAGGGATACCAGCCAATTAATAAAGGAACCCAAAGCAATGAGTGAGGGAGAAGAAATAAGAACAGATCATAATTAGGAGCCCCAGGCCAAGGCAGAGCGCAAACCAGGAAGTAAGCAACACTTCCAGACCAAAGGATCCAAGGGAGCCCTGCCAGGAGCGTGGCAGAGCACAAACGTATTCCAGGTGAACGCAATCACCCATGGAGACCTGCCCAGGACCCCCATTGGAGTAGGAACGGCAGACACATAAAAGTCCAGAGCAACAGAGAGCTTGAGAGGTGGTCACAAAGAGGATCACCAACCACTAAAAAACCTCAGGGCAATAGTCAACAACAACCGCAGAGCCTAGGTAGATCCGGTAAAGAAGAGGCCGACCCAGAGACACCCGAGCCTGAAGAATCCAAGGCAGGGAAACAATGCTCCGCAAGTAACAAAACCATGAAGGAACCACAGGACGAAGGAAGATCCGAAACCCAAAACCACATGAAAAAGATAAAGCGGAACAACAGCCACCTCCAGAGACACAATGGAGACTAAACCAAGGGACCCCAGACGCAACCGCACGTTCCACAAAAGGCAAAAAAAACAGGCCTGGACACTGGCGGAAACAGAGAAAAACCCTGGAAAAACAACCCAGCCGGAAAGGCCCCCCAAAGGGACAGGAAAGCCAGACCCGCAGCCCACTGTGCAAGCAAAGCAGGCACTTCTAACTGCACACAAAATCCACCCACCAAACCGAAAGGATGATGGGCAGAGAGCAAACCAAAGGAGGGACCCCCACAGGCACCCACGAGGGCCCACCAAAACACACAGTGGTGATTGGAAATGAAAGAAGTACCAGGCGAACAAAGCACCGCACAGCGACTGCCAGAAACCGGAGAAACCCCAGCATTGTAGGCCCTGCCCACAATAACCAAACCTACAGCCTCCGCAGAGCAGAAGGCGAATGGACAGGAAATGAAAACAACAAAGGCCTAACCACAGTCAACCCCTTGGGAATGCAAAACTATTACCTCTGAAGCCAAAAAGAACCACCAAGCACCTCCCAGGGCTCGTCCCAGGAGTGAGGCCGAAACTGGACACACTGCTACCAGAGGAAAGAAGGGCCTGGGGACTGACAAGGCCATCACTCCACATGAAGCCTCCCATGGACAACAGGCCCAAAGAGGGGAAGCAGAGCACGGAAACAGGAAGCAAGCAGCATCAGCAAGGAAGCCCACACCTTCCGCAAACTAGCTGGAGCACGGCCATCGAGGAAAAACACAGTGCCTGGAAGAAGGAAACAGCTGGCAGAGGGCATGCCCTGCCTACTCCTGGCCACTGCATCACCAAGAGCAAGAGAGAGACAACACCCCCCCCAGCGAACAGAGGGGAAACCAGAGAAGAGAGGGACCAGTAACAAACACCCTTAGAATGTCCAAAAAATGGTCTTCACTCCAAGTCGCATCCAAGAGAAGGACTGGTGGCCCAGCCAAAAGGACCAGTGGGGCTGAATGGACAGACCCCAAAGGCGGACCCCTCCAATGAAGGAACATTTAACCACAGCAAGAATCAAGGGCAGGTCTGTAATCAAGTGAATCCCCCCACAAAAGAAAAATCCAGTACAGCCACAACAAGACCCCCAAATTCTCCAGAGACACCTGGAACAGCAAGTCGTAATGCCCAGAGCGAGGATCCTACTTAGAGAACTGAAGAGCCCACAGGGGTGGAGAGGAAGCGTGCCAACAGCCAAAAAAAAAGCAACACAAACAGGACCCCAGCCAGGAATCCCAGAGCCAAAGCCCGAAAAGGAGGGACCGTACCAACCAGCACCGAGCCTAAGAGGGCAGGAACAAGGAGACCTAAACACCAAACACACAAACCGAGGTGGCCGCCGAGGAGCCACACAAGACAGGATATAAAGACATAGGGCCTCATTATGACCCTGGCGGGCGGCGGAGGCCGCCCGCCAGGATGCCGCCCTCCATAATACCGCTCCGCGGTCAGAAGACCGCGGAGGGTATTATGAGTTTTTCCCTGGGCTGGCGGGCGGTCTCCAAAAGACCGCCCGCCAGCCCAGGGAAAAACTCCCTTCCCACGAGGATGCCGGCTCATAATCGAGCCGACGGAGTGGGAAGGTGCGACGGGTGCTACTGCACCCGTCGCGTATTTCACTGTCTGCTACGCAGACAGTGAAATACTAGCGGGGCCCTCTTACGGGGGCCCCTGCAGTGCCCATGCCACTGGCATGGGCACTGCAGGGGCCCCCAGGGGCCCCACGACAATCCTTACCGCCATCCTGTTCCTGGCGGGCGAGCCGCCAGGAACAGGATGGCGGTAAGGATTGTCAGAATCCCCTCGGCGGCGCAGCGAGCTGCGCCGCCTTGGAGGATTCTTAGGGGCAGTGGAAAACCGGCGGGAGACCGCCGGTTTTCCCGTTCTGACCGCGGCCAAAGCGCCGCGGTCAGAATGCCCAAGGGAGCACCGCCGGCCTGTCGGCAGTGCTCCCGCCCCCGTTGGCCCTGGCTGTTCTCTACCGCCAGGGTCATAATGAGGCCCATAGTGCCAATCGGCCATATGTAGGGAAATATGTATTTTTGACCCCTGACTTTGTGTTGCACCACTTTGCATCTGGATTAGTTGTTCAGTGTTCACCCGTTGCAGATTACATTTTGTATTCAGTTTAGTTGCCTATTGACTTTATCGTAGCGTTAAACCTTGCAGTTGAGCTGTGTTTTTCCACATGGCAAACTGTGCTTGTTTTTCGTATTCTTTCTCACTGAAGAGCTAGGACATATTATCGCCGAACAGTTAGTCAGCCAGCATGATAAGAATGTACCAGACTTATGTTTTTTCAGTGCAGGAAACGGTTCGGGCTTGGGATAAGTGCCTTGAGATGTTGTCCAGTTCTCAACGCTTTTCTTTCAACTCTGACCTACAGTAGCCATCATGTCTGAATATTTCTCTTTCATAGGAGGCGTTTTCTCCAGAAAGCCCTTTCGGTTCTTTGGGATATAAAAAGGTGGCCCTGCTCAGTAGCAGTGGAATTTCCAAGACCTCGGTCAGGATTAGACGTCAAATGCCTGACACATTAGTCCCGTGAGGATGGATATCTGTTTCTCGCAGTTGAACAGGATCATCTTCTTGCTGGCATGAGAAAGATGAAGAGCTTGGCAGGCCCTACAGTGATGAATTTTTACTTTATTCTTTGCTTTGCAATTATGATGTAATATAATCACATATATTTGCAGTGCACATTGCAGTTGAGAATCATTTTGATATAGTTTCTTTTTATTGCTGTGACTATTTTTAAACGTGTGCTTTCGACCTACTAATGTGGTGAAATAATAATAAATGTCTTCTTTGAACTGAGAAGTGCATTCCAGAGATTTTTGTCAGCTCTGTCATTAGTGAAAGCAAAACACCATAGAAGGATACAGGAGATACTCCGGAAGAAAAAGGAGACCCCCCACCCCATGGAGCCACCACCCCCAGGAACAAATGGGGCAGAGAGCGGAAAACAAGAATACAAAAGGAAGTTCTGGAAAAAGCACCCTCCAGAGGGAAAAGGTCTGGAAACCAGAGAGAAAATTGAGACAGGTAAATCCAAAAGCCTTCACACTGCCAACCACGCCTCACATGGAAGAGCCCCGCAGCACTAGGGGAAGAAAAACATAGAAGACTCCCTTCCCGAAAGGGACATGGCAGACAAACCAGCACAAAGCTGTCAAAACTGACACCAGGCAAAAAAACAAGACATCCGTGGCATCAGAAAGAATAGAGTGTGACACCAGACTCCATCCCCAAAAGAGGGCAACACCCATAGCAGGGAAGAAAACCATGCGGCAGGGTCAACATTAATCCAGGAAGGACGAACATGGAGCAGGATGCACTTCTGATCCGTAGGAACACTACAAGTCCCACACATTTGAAAGAGATGTTAGTCAGGCCAAGGAGACATCCCATGACAACCCCCACAGCCCTCATGTGTCCAAACAGATAGGCAGGAACCCTGCACCGGGGGTGGGCACATGGTCAGTAGCTCATAAATCTTCCAAGCACCACCGGGGAAGCAAACAGGGAGGAGATACCCCAATGACAAAAGTCCGGCATCCAATATGGAAGACCCAGAAGAACGCCTCATCAGTCTGGCCAAAAGTAGACAAATACACCTGGGGAAGAAAGTCAACTCACAGCATGAGACAACAGTGGACTCCCAACAAGTCAATGGTAAACCAACCGTGCACGGTATAAACAGGCGGTAGCCCATGCGTGCCTTAACTGGGGCTGACCCACATAAACATCCGTGAGCCGACAACATCAGGTGCTGCTGGGTGTTATAGCAGAAGGTACCAAAATAACCAATAGACCTGAAGTGCCCTAGGACCCAGCCATAATCCCAAAAGTGGGGAACGAACATGGACTTCCCCGGAACAGAACGCTCTCAAAGTAGATTGGGAGTCTGGGACCATGCCTATCACTCCATGGGGACGCACTCACCTAGCACTGCAGACCTCCCCTGAAAGGAGAGAAATGTCTGCGGGCCCACCCGGAAGAAGGACACCCTGTCACACCACCTTTCGTCAACAGGAAAAGATGCAGGAAAATACCGCAGCCGCGTAGTAGCAAGCAAGCAGTACAAGCCACTAGAACCAATGTGACCAATGCAGTTCGCTGGGCTCATGCGGCATATATGATAAAAATGGGTCAGACAAAAGTGAGAAATGGCAACTGACACACCTGGCGCAGAACCCACACATCCCAGCATGAGAGCCTGCGACAATGACCATTCGACTACAGGTGCTGCCGTTGAACTCCTTAAGACCATGACATACACATACTAACAATCATAAGCCATGGATTCCAATCGAAGCACATTCCACACAAACATATGGTTGCGGCACCTGCTGGACAGGAAGGGTCTGCATGCCCATCACAGACCAATCCTCGTATCCCTCAGGGAAACCAACTGCAGAGAAGCCTCTATGCAGGGGAGGAGAGGGTGATCGAACTGGCACCTGCAAGCGGGGAGGGAGATGGACGGGCCAACACCTCACAATTTGAGGGTCTGTGACTGTGACTACTATGCCACAGTAAAGTCTGTCCAGAATCTCAAGGATTCGGAACAGTGCTTGAAGCAGAACAAGGAATCGAACACAAGTTATAAAGAGCCTTGCAGGAGCCTTGGCGCCCCGATACCACAACCTGCAGCAAGGCAAAGGCAGGGAACAGCTACAGACATACCTGGATCAGAGCCCTCACCTCTCAAAATGAGAGTTCATAAATCAGAAAAAAAACAAGCCGCCAAGCTGTACTTACCCCAGGATCACCACAAGGACCGAACGGCAGAGGATCAGCAGGCTGAAAAAACACCAGCAGCTGATTCAGAACGACGCCACCCATGCATGCCTAGAAACAACTTAGTCCCAAAGAGAAAGGCAGGCAAGCCCCTGGCTTCCTGCTTCCTCTGCACGGCTCCCAGCCACCGAGCTTGCTGGGAGACGTGCAATGGATGGCAGACTGCCTTGGCTCACTGGAAACAATGGCCCATCCAGTGGCCAGAGCAAGGCAAACAGCAGTGCTACCCTAGTAAGCCTAGCAGACTGGAAGGAAGCGTGCCCGGAACAGCAGTCGTCCAAGCCCAGCAGGGATGACACCCTCATGTTCTTGTCCTGTCAGAAGACAGAAAAAAGAACAAGCAGAATGGCAGTACTGATTATGTACTCCCAGAGGGAGAGGGTCAGGAGGGGCGCTCCCAGCATTTCTCATGTTCTTTTTTCTGTCATGGAGATAGTTATCTCCTCATAGTGATCAATGGGACGAGGACTAGAGGGACATAGGGGTAATGATGTGGTTCTCACAGCTGTTTTGCACAGTTTGCAGATTTGGTCAAAATCATGCACACCGGCTGCTGTCTTTTTTTTTCCATATTGGCATGCAGAGCCAGAATTATTTTTCTTGCACGCTTCCATTTGTCCTATGCTTATGACTGAATTTTATGATGTGGTAAATCAGTCTTCTCCTTGTTCTCCTCTGAAAGATTTTGGTGAGGAGTTCCCAGCCTCCCTCTAGTTGCTGACATTTTGACTGGATTGTCTGCCCAGGGGGCTGTCTTGTCCCTAAAAGCCTTGCCATTGGCCTCAGTTGACAGGAATGTGGTAGGGGTGGTGAATCAAACCTCTGTTGCTCCGAACTTCACTGTCCACGCACATGTCTGCTCTTCTTACGCTATCAAGTCCCTCCTTATGGACTGCCATTCCTTGGCAGAAGGGGCACAGGAGGGAGCATTATTTTTCTGACCCATTGGCATTGATAGAACTCCAGGTGCGATTTCTCTCAGACATTGCTTTTGACAGTCTCTGTGCATCTGCGATACCTTCAAGCATTGCCACTGCGTCCCTTCGCAACATCAGGATGCATTCTTGGAAGGTGGATGTGTCTCTGTAGGTGGTCCTCTTGAATCTTCCCTTTGCTGGTTCCAGGATTTTAGCAGTGAATTGGTGGCAGCCCTAGCCGAGTTCTCCTCAGCTGCCACATCTTTGGCGGCCCCTCTCATGGCATTCCTGCTCCGGTTTTTGTCCAATAGGGGGGGTTGTCTGCAGTCCTTCCTTGACAATTGGAGTTGTTTTATTACTGATGCATGGGCCTTCCTTGTGGTCTCTGATGGATACGGGATTCATTTCGGCCCCACTCCTCCTCTCCATATTTTCATGCCTCCTGCTCCTCGCTCTCCAGTGAGGTTGGCTGATCTGCTCCAGGGGGTTCAGCTCCTCCTCCAGACGGCTTCCATCATCCCGGCTCCTTCGGGGGTGGTTTTCTATGGTTATTATTCCCTGCTTTTTCTGATGCAGTAGTGTCTACAGCATTCTACCTTGTGTTGGACATCAAGGGGGTCTAGAAGTATGTCCCTCATGTGTCATTCCAGATGGAGTCTATCCAGCTGCTTTTGCTTCTCTTGATGTGAGGTGAGTTCCTGACCTCCATCGTTTTCAGGGATGCCTTCTTCCATGTCGAAGTGCATCTGTCTCACTAAGGCTTCCTTCAAGTTGCTATCCTGGGCACCCACTACCAGTTCCAGGTCCTTCCTTTCAGGCTGGCTTCGGTGCCGAGAGTGCTCACAAAGCTGTTGGCGCCTTTGGTGGAAATGTTACATTCTGAAGGTCCCAACTCTTCCCTTCTTTGGATGACTGGCTGATTGGCCTTTTGTTCTTTTTCTAAGGCCCAGATAGAGGTTCTCCAGGTGCCCTCTCTGTTGCAGGTGTTCGCTTCCAGTTCACTTGGCAGAAATCCCATTGCCAGCCATCTCTGTGTCTTCTCTTCTTTGGTGCTCACTTTAAGTTAGACTTAGTGGTGATCTTTGTGTCGGAATGCTTTGTGTTCATCTCTGTTCCCATTTATTCTCTCTCCTTCTTCACCTCTTGGCTTCTGCGAGGACATGGCTGTGCAGTCAGGGGGAGGTGTTCTTTTCATTGGCCCGTGTCCATTCGGGAAGGTTGCTCCTGTTTCCTCTTGTTCACCATTTCCTGAGGCATTGAAAGCTGTTGTCTCAGGAGTATGAGACTCTGGTTCTGGTTGCTCCTCAGATTCACAGGGATCTCCAGAGGTGGTCAGAACTAGCTATTTTGTTCATGGATTGTTTTATTTGTTCTCTTCCTTTGCTGGTTCTCACATCCGATGTCAGTGGGATAAGGTGGGGTGTCACTCTGGGGGATTCCGTTGCTGAGGGGTGGTAAAATTGGATGGAGGTCCTTCAGTCTTCCTGTTGAAAAGTTATGGTAACCATTCTGACTGCCTTTTTTTTTTTTTTCCATTCCCTGTTGTTGTACACGGCAGTGGTGTTCAGACGGACAACCATGTTGTCCACTCCTTTCTGATTTGGCAGGGTTTCTCTTTTCCCTGTGGATTTGTCTTTTGACTGTATCTTATCTCCTGGCTCATTCTGTAGTCTATCTTCCAGGGAGGGAGTAGGGGCAGATCGCTCCTCTGAGTTGGTGGTTTCTATCCTCTGTGATCCTGTGTTTTGGATCTGACGTATTTTCAGTCCATTCCTCTTCAGTTCGGTCACACTTGGCTGGCTTTGCTCACTGCACAGGGGATTGCCCTCCTTTCCCACTTTTGCGGGTTTGGTCCCATCCTTGTGGGCTTGGGTGTCGATGCCATGGCAGTTTCACAGCCCAGGTTCTCCTTTTTATTGTTTTCCACCTGTCCCTCTTCTCCCTCAGGTGGTTCAGTGGGTGCTGCTGGTCAAGCGGAGCTTCTGTTGATTGCCCTGGCTTGGACGAGGTGCCTTTGGTTCCCTTGCCTTTTGCTGTCAGTCCAGCCCCATTGGGTTTTGCTGATCCCTCAGTGTTAGACCTGACAACCTTAGGGTAGTCTTCCCCCAATTTTTGCCTGCCTCCCTCCATTTTTCTCATCTCATTTTTGCTGGTTTTAGGACTCTGCACACTTTACCACTACTGGCCAGTGCTAAAGTGCTTGTGTTCTTTCCCTAAACATGGTAACATTGGCTCATACCCAATTGCCATTTAATTTACCTATAAGTCCCTAGTAAAGTGCACTTGATGTGCCAAGGGCCTGTAAATTAAATGCTACTAGTGGGCCTGCAGCACTGATTGTGACACCCAAGTCAGGAGTCCCTTAACAATGTCTCAAATCTGCCATTGCCAGGCCTGTGTGTGCAGTTTCACTGCCACTTTGACTTGGCATTTAAAACTGCATGCCAAGCCTTAGTTTCCCTTTTATTACATATAAGTCACCCCTAAGGTAAACCCTAAGTAACCTATAGGACAGGCTGCTATGTTAGTAAAAGGCAGGACATTTACTTATAAGTTTTACATGTCTTGGTAGTGAAAAAAAACCAAAGTTACTTGTCACTACTGCAAATACCTCTCCTCTCATAGGCCAGCATTAGAAATTCCCTTATATGCTTTTAAGTGGACATTTCTGATCTGAGAGGAATAGACTTGTCATGTTTCGGTGTGGTTGGAATGGTACTGAGAAATTCTACTTGTTGGTGAAGTTGGATCCTACAGTATTATTTCATAACTTCCACTTTTAGAAAGTAGGCATTTCTATGCACTTACTGCCATCTGTGCCTTACAGCCCGTCTCCAATCCATGTCTGGCCTGTGCTGGTTGACAGCTCCCCTTGTGCATTCCACCCAGATAGCCATAAACAGAGGACACTCAGCTGCATCTGCATTCATCTGCATACTGAGGAGTCTCTCTAGGCAGGAAAGGTGGAGGGGCTCTCTCTTTCATTTCAAAGGCCAGTAGCCTGTCATCAAGCAAAGGACTGATAACTCCCTCACAGGGGTCCTGGCAGACAGGGCTGGGTTGAAAGGGAAACTTGTGCACACAAAACTACTCTTTGGAATTTCCTCCACTTCAAAGGCACTTTTGGATATAAATACTGGGTCTGTGACCCCACCAAATCAAACACTTCTGGACCTACATCTGGACTCTGTCAGAGAGACTGTCTGGCTGCCTAAAGGACTCATCTGGACTGCTTTGTTGAAAGGCCTGCTGACCTGCCCTGTTGCCTAGCTGCCTGCTGATCCCTGACTCTGCTGAAAGGACTTTGGCTTCTCCTCAAGTGCTGTCCAAGGGTGTGGATTGAGCTTGCCTCCTGTTCTGAGGACTCAGAGCTATCAAAGACTTCACCGAGAACAAAACAAAAAACATTGCGTCAGAAAATCAATGCAACGTCTGCAAAATTCGATGCAGCGTCTGCTAGATCAATGCAGCACCTGTTGCATCTTCTGAACACGTTCTGGATTTTCCACTCATCACCCCTGGTCATCAAAATACCCCGCCATCGCAGTGAAGAACCAAAGTTGCACTCCCGGAAACCAATGCATTGCCTTGCAGCATGGAAAGAAACAATGCATTACCTTTGCTGCGCCTGAAAATTTGATGCATTGCTTTACTTTTCGAAACATCTCCTCTTCTGTTGCCCTCTGCATTGTTATTTTTGACACATCCCAGGTACTGTGTGTTAAAAAGATACAGCCACTGATTCTTAAGGATTGAGACTCACCTAAACCTTTAAAAAGGGATAGCTTGACTTATCCATATTAGATTTTTGTCGTTTTGGTCTTATTTTATTCAGATAAATATTATCTATTTTCCAAAACTGCTGTATAGTACTTTTTGTGGTGTTTTCACTGTGTTACTGTATGAGTTATTACACAAATACTTTACACATTGCCTTCTAAGTTAATCCTGCCTGCTATGTGCCAAGCTACCGTGAGGGTAGCACAGGATAATTTAGGTTGTGTTGTGACTTACCCTGACTAGGATTTTGGTCCCTACTTGAACAGGATGCATACCTCTGCCAACTAGAGACCCAATTTCTAACACTCAACATCTGTTGTTTTTTCCTCTGGACATGCTTTGCAGGTTGAGGTTTGTGGTTTGGCACTTTGGAGGCTGTCCCTCTTGGGGCAAGGGTATTCTTTGCTGTTGCGGCAATGCTCCAGCAGTCCCGACTGCCATCTCCTTTCTTGCTTATGGCCATAGTTGGTGGACTTGTTTCCTTCTTGTGTCTGGACTAGAGTTTGTGATCGTTCTCTTGTGTGCCTACGACAGTATTGGACTTCCTTCGGAACTTTATTCAGCTGGTTTTGGCTGCATCTTCCCTCTGCTGTCAGTGGGCAGTGGTTTGTGCTTTTCATGGGCTGGTGTTTTGTCTGTTGCCCCTCTAGTGGCTGACTTGCTGTGGAGTTGTTTTCTTGGGCATCCTGTTGATCATTCCCAGGTGCCTCTTTTGGGACTTGTCTCTGGGTCTTCTGGGTTTGCAGGGTGCTCCTTTTGAGCCTCTGGAGTCCGCTGACTGAGTTTCTATTGCCTACTATTGTGCATCTGATGGCCGTTTCTCCCGGAAGATGGGTGGGGGAAGTTGGGGCTTTGTCTTCTCCAGATGACAGGCATGGATCCAGTAACACGGGAGGTGGACTAAAGTGACTACAACAGTCCAAACATCCATCTGTCCAACTTTGTTGTAGGTAAGAGCCTGCCTCCCCAGGCAAGACAGTACCCCCGTGCAACGTGTGACTTGCAGTTGCTAAGGCTTGTGTGTGACATTCCACAAAGTTTTAGTGCACAGCACAGCTTAGGCCCCCAGCACTCCAACCGGCGACGCACAGCTTCCTGAGTGGTTTTCCGATGGCCTGGGAATCCTTTGTGTCATGCTGCATGAGCTTCCATTTGCACCTTCTTTGTCCCCGGGTTCTGGGACTCCTTCGCACTGCCTGGTCTTCTGAGGGCTCTCTGAGTTGCTGAGAGACCCCTCTGTCTCCACCTCCTGGGTATAGGCCACCAGGTCACTCCTGGTCCCGGGCAGAACCATTTTCTGCTAACCGCCATCTTTGCCTGTGCCAAGGCTTGTTGGCAGAATCCAGCAATGCAAACCAGACTGCATTCATCCATCCTGCGTGGGACATCTTCTGCACCAACCAGTAACCCGCATTTATCTTCTTTGGTGCAATACTGTCTTTAACTTTTCACTGGTGGTTCTTTTGCACCTTCATCCAGGTTAGCAGGGGCTCCTGTTCTCCCTGGACTCTGCGGTGCTTCTTGGACTTGGTCCCCTTCTTCCACAGGTCTTCAGGTCCAGAAATCCATTGTTGGTGTCTTGCAGTCTTGGTTGGTTTTTGCATAATTCTTTATCGCAACTTCTAGTGTGTGTACTGAGGAAACTTGACGTGCTTTACTCCTGCTTTCCTGGGCTCTGGGGTGGGGTACTTTACTTACCTTTGGTGTTTTTTTTACACTCCCAGCGCCCTCTACACACTACTCTTGCGTAGGTGGGAAATCAACATTCGCATTCCATTATTTTAATATATTGTTTTTGTTTCCCCCAGGCCCATTGTAACTTATGGTCATTTTCACTATTTGATGACTGTTTACTTACCTGATTTTGGTCACTAGTGTATATCTTACGTGTATTACTTACCTCCTAAGGGAGTATAGCCTCTAGGATATTTTTGGCCTTGTGTCACTAAAATAAATTACTTTTATTTTTTGTAACACTGAGTTTTGTCTTTTCTTGTGTGTAAGTACTGTGTGACTACAGTGGTATTGCAATAGCTTTGCATGTCTCCTAGTTCAGCCTAGGCTGCTCTGCCTACAGCTACCTCTAGAGAGCCTGGCTTCTAGATACTGCCTAAATTTCACTAATAAGGGATAACTGGACCTGGTATAAGGTGTAAGTACCTTAGGTTCCCACTACAAAACAGGCGAGCCTCCTACATTAGTGATGCAGTGGTGGGATAAGTACTTGCAATTAATCACTCTGTCACTGGTGCTTTCCACAAGAAAGTATACTCTGCACTTAGATCCATACATAAGTATACCTAGCAGTCTCACTTTCACTCTAAAACATCTAAACAGTTAGATAAAGTAGGTAATTTCTGTTTTCCAATGTTTTCCTAACTTTTCTATCACTATGTCTTCCTCTGAGGCTACCCCTAGGGTTGTACAAACTACCTATGAGAACCTTAACTTTAAAACTTTGAGGGGGCTTTGCTTAGAGAGAAGTCTAGGGATTGGGAATAAGCCTAATAAAGATTTCCTTTTGAACCTCCTGCTCCTGGATGACTATGAACAGTCTGGTCACCAGGTAGAAGAGGAGGTGGAGGGAGATTCTAAGCAGGTAAATTCAGGAAAGGGTCCTGAAGATCCAGGGGAGGGTCCTTCCACAGATCTTTCCACCTAGGGGAGGGTCCTTCCACAGATCTAACAAACCTCCTAGTTCTTCAAAAGCAGTGGGCTGCTATACTTTGGGTATCCTTCTCTGAGAAAGGGATGGACAGACACCTCACTGTTAGGGAGGACGACTCAGTCAATTACAACATTCTCAGAAATGAACTCATTGTTGGTTTTGGGCTCACCACAGCGCAATACAGAACCAAGTTCAGGGAAACCAAGAAAGAATCTTAACAAGATTGGGTTGACTTTGTCGACTGTTCTATCGAAGGTTTAGAAGGTTAGTTACATGGCAGTAAAATGTCTGATTATCAGGGTCTATATAATCTGATTTTGAGAGAGCATATATTGAATAGTTGTGTGTCTGACATGTTACACCAGTATCTTGTGGACTCAGATCTGATCTCTCCCTAAGAATTGGGAAAGAAGGCAGACAAATGGGTCAGAACAAGGGTGAGCAGAAAAGTTCATACAGGGGTGACAAAGAAAAGAAGAATGATGGTGAAAAATCTCAGGATAAGCATGGGGCTAAAAATAAACATACAGATCCTTTTTCAGGTCCACAAGACTCCTCTGGGCATGGGGATAAATCATCTTCCTCTTCTTCACACGCTGCACACAATAAAAAGCCCTGGTGCTACATGTGCAGAGGTAAAGGCCAGGGGATAAGTCCTGCCCAGGTACAGACCTTGAGCCTACCAACACTAATACATCCACTTCAAATTCTAGTGCCCCTAGCAGTAGTGGTAATAGTGGTGGGACTACTGGTAATAGTTAAACAAAAGGTGTAGTTGGGTTCACCTTTGGGTCCATTATAGATACTGGGGTAGATACAGAAACTCCCAAGACAGTTTCTGTCACACCTGGTGGCATTGTCACCTTGGCTGCTTGTCCCTCTAACATGGACAAGTACAAGCTGTCAATTCTAATCTATTGTGTTGAGGCCCATGCCTACAGGGAGATAGGTGCCAGTATCACTTTGGTGACTGAAAACCTGGTGTCACCTGCACAACACCTCCTTGGACAAAAGTACCAGGTTACTGATGTCAACATTTCCACTCAGTCTCTCCCCTTAGCTGTAGTGCAACTTAGTTGGGGTGGAGTTACTGGCCCGAAGCAGGAGGTGGTATCAGCTAGCTTACCTGTAGACTGTCTCTTAGGTAATAACCTAGAGGCCTCAGGTTGGGCTGAGGTAGAGTTTAGGACGCAGACATCCATGCTGGGTATCCCTGAGGAATTTCTTTGTCTCATTTATGGCAAAATTAATAAAGCAAAGAAGAGAAGGAGCCCTGAAGCCTCAGGATCCTCCTCTCCCAACAGGTAAAAAGGGTATCAAGGTATCCCTTCCCACCCTACTACTAAGGATACCATTCCTGTGGAAGAAACTTCTCCTGGGGTGGAACCTTGACCAAGGAAGCCCACAGCTGCCACAGCTGAACTCCCAGAGGAAAAAGTCCCTCTCTGTGGAACCACTAAACCAGAGGAGCAAATCTGTTCTGTTTTAGTAAATATGGAGCAAACCTCCAGCCCCCCCAGAGACACTTTAGTGCAGCAGCCCTGAACTACCTCTAATCTCATAGGAAAGAAGCCCTGTCTTTGTGTGGAGCCTATAGGGCAGCAGCTCTGTCCTGCTTCAACCCAAGAGAAACAGCAACCCTGTTCTCTCTTTCAGCCATTTGGACAAAGGTTTTGCCCAGCTATGGCCTTGCTGAGACAGCATCTCTGTCTAGCATTCTCCTCCTTAGGACAGCAGCCCTGTCTTAACATAGTATCAGTGGAACAGCCCCACTGCCCCACATTAAATCTTACAAATAGAGAGTCGGAGAATATTCACTTGCACTGCTTTCTAGGTAAAAATCTCAAAACAGGGCAGTTTACATCCCACAGGGAGCTAACCATACAGTGGATGATAAATGGAGTAACCACTCTATTGCAGATCTACTCTCCACTTATCACCACTTAGACAACAAAGTCTCAACTGGCAAAAGTTAGCCTTATTGTCCTTCGTTTGGGTGGGGGGGGGTTATATGAGAAAGGAGTCAATTTGGTTTTAGACCCGGTGTAGGCACAGTTGAGCAGGTCTTAAATCTGCATCTGATACTCAGTAAATATGTGACAGCCAAAAAAGAGTCCATTCATATGGCATTTATTGATTTATCTAGTGCTTTTGATATGGTTGATAGGTCGAAGTTATGGCAAATTCTGGGAGCTTTAGGTTACGATACGTCCCTTTTGGAGCTTATTAAACGCCTACATACAGATTTAACGGTTTCAGTTCAGACTGGTTAATATGGACAGAGAACTTCTCCTATTCCGTCAATAAGGGGAGTAAGACAGGGATGTATCCTAGCGCCTTTTCTTTTCTTGATATATATAAATGGGCTTTATGATTCGTTGGTAAAACATGGAAAGGATGTACCAAAGATGGGCCAGAGACCGCTTCCAGTTTTATTATATGCCGATGATGCAGTTTTAATTGCTCGTACCGCTAATAGTTTACAGGGACTCTTGGACCAATTTTAAAATGTTATGTTGGACCTTGATTTGAAAGTGAATTACCCTAAGACTTTTGTTATGACATGTGGCCCACATAATACAAAGGGGGTTATTACAACTTTGGAGGAGGTGTTAACACGTCCCAAAAGTGACGGTAAAGTGACGGATATACCACCAGCCGTATTACGAGTTCCATAGGATATAATGGAATCGTAATACGGCTGGTGGTATATCCGTCACTTTACCGTCACTTTTGGGACGGATTAACACCTCCTCCAAAGTTGTAATAACCCCCAAAGTCTAAACAATTTATTATGGGAGGACATATTTTAAATAAGGTAAAATTATTTTGTTATTTAGGTATGTATATGAGTTCCTCTTTGTCCTGGAAGACTCACATCAATTTTAAGTTCCAACAGCTGACAAGGAATAATGAAGCGATTTTTCGCTTTACTAGTAAATTAGGTCACAGACCCCTCGCACAGATGAAAACACTTTATAACTCCAAGTGTGCTGCAGCAGTCCTATACGGGGAAGGAGTTTGGGGCTACAACAAAATAACCTCTCTCCAAAGTGCTGAAAATAAAGTCCTGCGTAGACTACTGACGGTTCCAAAATGTATAGCAAACATCATCAGTCATGAGGAAATTGGCCAATGTTTTTTGGAGGACAAGGTCTCTATCGCTCCTTTACTGCTCTGGATCAGATGCTGGTTGAACCCTGCAGCAAAACTTGTTCAAGACTGCATTTCTGATTGCTTACAATTGGACAACTCAAACAGGATTCCCTGGCTTGTGTTCCTGCGAAACTCCTTTGAGAATCTAGGGCTCAGGTACATGTTTGAAGAACCCCAATTGTTAACCACAAATTCTAGGTCTGTCTTGAAGTCAACTTATTTTGAGCACATTTCAGAGTTAAGATTTTATAGCTCCCTGAAACTGAAAACTTTCAATCCCTATATCCGGATTGTAACTGTCCCATGTCTTGAACCTTATCTGATCTGGTTTTCAAGTTCTAAAATAACCTCTCTTTTAACATTTTGTAGATTTAATTTGATTCATTTTAAGGTAGCCTTTCCCAAACCATGTTTCTGGAAAAAGGATTTACCACCCTGCCCCTGTGATTCCAAATCAAAACAGAGTACCACACATTTTTTCTCTTTTGTTCTCTATATGCTTCTCCTAGAAAGGCTTTTATTTTACCCATTTTATGTCATCTTAGACCTATCCATTATAGGGAAGCTCTCTCATATTTTCAGAGATTGCCAGATATCCAAACTTGTCACCACGTACTAAATTTTGTTACAGCTTCTCTAAGTATAAGGAAAAGGTCTACTTCATTTTAATCTCTATATGTTTGTGAGAGATTTCTATTCTGAGATAATATCTGTAAATTTTGTGTATTAGCGATTCTTAATTATGTTTTAGTATACTTATTTGTTACATGTCAAGGGGTTTTTAGATCGGATGTTTACATGGTGTTTTTAGAAATTGTTTTTACAGTTTTTGTGTTTTATATACTATTTACAGATTCGAATATGTGTCTTTGTATGTACTTTTATGGCATTTGCCGAATAAAGTTCTTTGA
This sequence comes from Pleurodeles waltl, assembly GCF_031143425.1. Lineage (NCBI taxonomy): Eukaryota > Metazoa > Chordata > Amphibia > Caudata > Salamandridae > Pleurodeles > Pleurodeles waltl. The sequence goes on along the minus strand of NC_090449.1, from coordinate 475,421,234 downwards.
CTGACTGAAAGGAGTCTCTTTCTAGCATGGTTACCCCCATTTTTGGCCTGTTTGTCAGTGTTTGTCAGTGTGTTTTACTGTCTCACTGGGATCCTGCTAGTCAGGACCCCAGTGTTCATAGTTTGTGACCTACAAGTCAGTATGCTTGACTGTGTCAGTGGAGTCCTCCTAATCAGAACTCCAGTGCTTATGCTCTCTCTGTTTCCAAATTTGTCTCTATAGTCTAGTGACTACTTATTTCACTGCAGATTGGCATACTGGATATCCTTATAAGTTCTTAGTGTATGGTACCTAGGTAATAAGGGCATTGGGGTTCCAAGAGTTCATTATGGGCTACAGCATTTCTTTTGCCACCCAGAAGGAACTCATATAAACACTTCTACAGGACTGCAACTGCAACCTGAGTGAAATAGTGCAAGCATTATTTCACAGCCATTTTCACTGCACCAGGTAACTTATAAGTCACCTATCTGTTTAACCTTCAGTTCCTGAAGGATAGGTGCAAAGTTACTGTATGTGAGGGCACCCTTTCAATAGCAGAGGTGTCCCCACTTTGTCAGGACCAATTTCCCGGACTTCGTGAGTGCGGGAAAGCCATTATAAGTGTGCACTATATATAGGTCAATACATATATGTAGCTTCACAATGGTAACCCCAAGTATGGCCATGTAAGGTGTCCAAGATTGAGAAATTGTACCCCCAATCTGCTTCTGGTATTGGGGGGGGGCAATATCATGCACCCTGGGGCTCCACCATGGACCCCCAGTACTGCCAAATTGGCTCTCTGAGGTTTCTACTGCAGCCCCAGCTGCTGCCACCTCACAGACTGGCTTCTGCCCTCCTGGGGCTTGAGCAGCTTAATGCCAGGAAGGCAGAACAATGCATTTCCTTTGGGAGGAGGGTGTTACACCCTCTCCCTTTGGAAATAGGTGCTACAGGCTTGGGAGGGGTATCCTCCCAGAGCCTCTGGAAATGATTTGAAGGGCACAGATGGTGCCCTCCTTGCATAATCTAGTATATGTGGGTTCAGAGATCCCCAGTCCCTGCTCTGGGGTGAAACTGGACAAAGGAAAGTGGAGTGACCACTCCCATGTCCATCACCACCCCAGGGGTGGTGCCCAGAGCTCCTTTAGTGTGTCCCTGGTGTTAACAATCTTGGATTCCAAGGTGTGGGGACACTCTGGAAACCTCTGAGAGGCCAGTGCCAACAGGTGACGTCAGAGACCCCTCTTGATAGGTGCATACCTGGGTAGGTAGCCAATCCCCCTCTCAGGGCTATTTAGGATCTCTCCTCTGGGTGTTTCCTCAGATTCAGCTTGCAAGACTCCTCTAGGAATCCTCTGCGTCCTCTGCTTCAGTGTCTGATCATCGGATCAACCACAAACTGCTCTAGGAACCACTGTAACTGCAACAAAGTATATAGGGCAACTCCTGTGACCTACAACTTCAGTTCCAGCCAGCATTTGCAACCATTTCTAAGGTATGCACGCTGTGAGGACTGCCTGTCTTCATCCTGCACCAGAAGGACCAAAGTAATCTCCTGTGGAGTGACAGAGTCACTTCCCTGCTCAGCAGGCACCTTCTGCAACAATGACTGGTACCCTGGGACCCCTCCCCTGATGACAAGCATGCTCCTTGGAACACAGGTGGTGGAGCAAAGTGACCCAGACTGTCCTAAGGTCCAGCTGTCCAAAGTTGGAAGAGATAAGAGCTTGCCTCCCTGTGCTGCGACAGTACCCCTGTGCACCACGTCTTCTCCAGCTCCTTGTGCTTCTGTGCACTTCTTCCAAGAATCCTTCATGCGCAGTGTAGTCCAGGTCTCCAGCACTCCATCCTGCGACGCACAACTCGCTGAGTTGTTCTCCGGTGACGTGGGACCTTCCTTTGTAGTGCTGCCACGACTGCACTTTGCATCTTCTTTGTCCCTGTGTCCTTAGACTCCAGTGGGTACTGCCTGGTTTTCCATGGGCTCTCTGAAGCGCTGAGAGCCACCTTTGTCTCCTCAGTCTGAGTTGAGACCCCAGGTCCCTTCTGGGTCCAGGCAGCTCCATTTTGATGAAAACAGCGTACTTGTGTTAACCAAGGCTTGTTGGCGGAATCCAGCGACCCAAGCAGCCTGCATCCACCAACTCGACGTAGGACATCACCTGCACCAAGCAGGAACACGCAGCCATCTTCTTTGGAGCTCTTCTGTACTCGTCTTCTTATCTGAGAATCCACTTTTGCACCATCTTCTAGGTTGTTAGGGGCTCCTGTCCTCCCTGGACTCTTCTTTGACTTCTGGACTTGGTCTCCTCTCTCCACAGGTCTTCAGGTCCAGGAAACCATTGTTTGTTGATTGTAGACTTGCTTGGTTCTTGCAAAATCTCTTATCACATCTTCTAGTGTGTCCTGAGGAAACTTGCTGTACTTTACTCCTGCTTTCCTGGGCTCTGGGGTGGGGTACTTTACTTACCTTTGGTGTTTTCCTACACTCCTAGCGCCCCTCTACACACTACACTTGCTTAGGGGGGAATCCGACCTTCGCATGCCACTATTTTAGTGTATGGTTTGGGTTGCCCCTAGGCCCATTGCAATCTATTGTGTTTTTCACTGTTTGCACTGTTCTATGACTGTTTACTTACCTGATTTTGGTTACTATTGTATATATTGTGTATAGTACTTACCTCTAGAAGGAGGATATTTTTGGCTTTGTGTCACTAAAATAAAGTACCTTTATTTTTGGTACACTGAGTATTGTATTTTATTGTGTATAAGTACTGTGTAATTATAGTGGTATTGCAGGAGCTTTGCATGTCTTCTAGTTCAGCCTAAGCTGCTCTGCTACCTCTAGACAGCCTAAGCTGCTAGAACACTGCCTACCTTTCACTAATAAGGGATAACTGGACCTGGTATAAGGTGTAAGTACCTTAGGTACCCACTACAAACCAGGTCAGCCTCCTACACTACTCTTGTGTGATGTCTTGTGTGCTTGCTTGTCTGTATGTGTTCATGGGATGGGTTGGGGTTGAGGAGACTGGGACTGGAAAGTGGTAGTTGGAGGGGGGAAGGTAGGAACAGGGACAATGGCTGCCATCAGAGAGGAGGCCAGAGCGAGAATAGATCTATATTGGGCAGCCAATCCACCGTGGATGCCCTCTAGAAATCCATTGCATTGCATTGCTGCATCTGGGATGCCAGCCCCTGGATGGCATTCACAATGGTTGACTGCCCTACAGAGATGGATCTCAGGAGGTCAATAGCCTCCTCACTCAGGGCAGCTGGGCTCACTGGGGTAGAGCCTAAGGTGCCTGGGGCGAAGGAGATGCCCACTCTTCTGGGTGAGCAGGCACGGGCAACTCGATGAGGGGCTGCTGGGAGGGGGGTGCTGGTACGGGGGTTGGCGGCTGTATCTGTAGCTGGGGTGGTCACAAAGTGAGCGGGCACGGGCAACTCACTGAGGGGCTATTGGGAGGGTGCAGCTGGTATGGGGGGTGGCGACTGCAGCTGGGGTGTTGTCCGCCACCACCAGGGAGCTTCCATCGGAGGAGGTATCTGAGTCAGTGTTGTCACCTCCTGTCTCCACCGTGGTGCTCCCTCATCCGTGCCACTGGTTCCCTCGGCGTCTGTGGACTCTGCCTCCAGTGTTCTGTGGGATGCAGCTCCCTCTGTCGCTGGCGCCCCTGCTCCTCCTCCAGATGATGCTAAATCACACATGGACAGGATGACAGAAGAAAAAAGGGAGGGAGAGAGAAAGGGAGCACTAGGTCAATTACTGCACAAACACCATAGAAGGCATTCACAGTATAGTCACACACAGGGATCAGGGTTTAGCGCTATGCGGTGCACTGCCAAATAATTGGCTATATACCACAGCAAGATGAGGGTCAACCACCACCAAGTGTACCTCTCCTGAGACCCACTAACCCTGTCTGAAATGGAATGCAACCTAGCTAGCTTACCTTGTTTTCCCTTTCAACCATTGACTTTGAGTTGGATCACGCTGCAATGTCTGGCCTTGCATTAAGGAGCACCTACTAACTGACACCCTCCACCCGGATCCCATGCCACCAACAAATTATTGTTGTAAGGGCCACTGTACTCACCCCCTTGTGGCTGCTGTGATGCCCTCAAGCGCCCATTCAGGTCTGGGTAGGCCATCGCCAGTATGTGGTCCATCGGGGGGGTCAGGTTCCAACAGGCACCCCTTCCTCGTTGGGAGGCCATCACCAGCTGGGCCTCTGTGGTCTTCCGTGCCCAGTGTCTCAGGTCTTGGCGCTGACCTGTAGAGGAGATACAGACGGGAGGACACCATTACACATACATTCCAGCCTGTCACACATATGGCCCACCAATCCCGTTTCTATCACCATTGGCCACACATCACCCGGCACTCACCATGTACACCACCACATTTCAATCCTCCCCCGATAACATGATGCTTACACACACATCTCCATGCATCCTTCCCACATGCATCGTGCCCAAGGTGTACTCACCTGTTGGTCTGGAGGCCCATACAGCAGTCCATAGTGGGTAGGACCCCATCCATCAATCGCTCCAAGTCCTATGCAGTGAAGGCAGGGGCTCCTTTCCCCGGTCACACGGGCCATGGTAGGTTCCAGACACAGGTCACAGCAGCTCATGCAGTGTATGTGTTCTCCTGTTGAAGGTCAGGAAACAAGTGAGGAATCAGATAGAAAATGGTGGTCACGTCCACGACGGTCACCGCCAGCGCAGATCCCCGTTGACAACTGTACTTCATAGAGCCCTATATTATCCAATGAGGAATTGCACGGCGGTGCAAGACCGCCTTCCGCCACAACACACTTCGGCGGAATTACCTCACTTCCACCTGTCCATACATACAGGACAGGCAGCCTCCATTTCATGGTGGTGACAACGATCAGATTAACCTTGATTGCATCACTGCCTAGATTTTCCCATACATTGCCATTCCCACTGTCCTTTAACATAAAGCCACTATGTACACTGAGGTGGTGGTTCCAGCTCTTGTGTCCTTTAGATGCCTACCGCTGTGGATGAATGGGAGGAGAAGACAAACACCTGTGTACAGACTCCTTGTGGAATTGGCTACACTGGAGGACAGGCACATTATACTGACTTATAGACTGGACAGGGCCACAATCACAGAGCTGTGTGCCCAATTGGAACCTGACCTGATATCAGCTATCCGTCATCCCACTGGGATCCCCCTTCTTGTGCAAGTGCTATCAGTGCTCCATTTCCTGGCAACTTTTTTTTCCAAGTAAAAGTGGGCTTGGAAGCTGGAATGTCACAGCCAATGTTTTCAAATTGTGCTGGCAAGGGTTTTGTCTGCCCTGGTGAAACACCTGTGTAGCTACATTGCTTTCACCAGGTGGAAGATATGGCTACTGTGAAGGCAGGATTATATGTAATGGGGCATATCTCCAATATTAATGGGGCGACTGACGGTACGCATATGGCGTTTGTCCCCCCCCACCCACCAGAATGAACAGGTGTTCAGGAATCGTAAGAGTTTCCACTCACTGAATGTGCAAATGGTGTGCCTGGCGGACCAGTACATCTCCCACGTCACTTGCCATGTATCCTGGGTCGGTGCATGACACCTTTGTCCTGAGGAATAGCAGCATCCCAAATGTGATGGCCCAACTACAGAGACACAGGGTGTGGCCAATAGGTGAGCCAGAGTCCCTACCCACTGTATGTGAGTGTATGCCTTCAGGTATTACTCCCATAGGATTGTGTAAAGCTAAATGTTGTCCCTCAATACTTGCAGGTGACTCTGGCTACCCAAACCTATCATAGCTCCTGACCTCTGTGAGGAATGCCGGGACAGAGGCTGACAACCGTTGTAATGAGGCACATGGGCGAACCAGAAGAAGAATCGAGTGGATCTTCGGCCTCCTGAATGCCAGGTTCAGGTGCCTCCATCTGACAGGTGGATCCCTGTGCTACTCACCCAAAAAAGGTCTGCCAGATAGTAGTGGAATCCTGCATGTTGCACAACCTAGCCCTCAGACGACATGTGCCTTTTCTGCAGGAGGAGGGGACTGGAGATGACCCTGTGGCAGCAGTTGACCCTGAGGACAGTGAGGATGAGGAGGCAGAGGATGAGGATGAGGACAACAGAACATCAGTTATACATCAATACTTCCAAAGACACACAAGTGAGACAGTGGAATTGACCATTACTGTGAGTATCAATGTTTTCTGTGTGGTTTTAACATGATGGCATTCACTTCCTTTGTATCTCAACTTACTGTCACCTATGGTTTGTCATTTTCCAGATGTTGGTGATATGACAACAATGTCCTGATGTGATCACTACAGACAGTTACAGGTCATTATTTGTATGCTTTCCTAGCGGTAATCTTGGTCTTGGCAAGTGTCTCTGGCTTCTGCCTGGTTTTCAGGGAACGTTTGCGGGGCGGTTCACCATCTGCAGGGGGAGGTGTGCTCGTACCCTGTGGTTCCTGTAGTGGGGCCTTCTGTCTACTAGCTGCAGCGAATGTAGTGGGGTGGTCAATAGACTTGCTAGAGGTAGGGGCCCGCTGCTGTGCTATCCATTCCCCCATGATGTTGGCCATATCTGCCAGCACCCCTGCTAAGGAGATCATGGTGGTGTTGAGGGCCTGCAAGTCCTCCATGATCTCCTGATGGTGTTCCTCCTGCAGCCGCTTGTTCTCCTGCATGTTGTTCAGGATCTGGCCCATCATGTCCTGGGATTGTTGGTAGGTCCCTGGGACATTAGTGAGTGCCTCCTGAGAGTTGGTTCCCTGTCCCTGGCCTCCCCCTGGCACACAGCAGTCCTCCCAGTGTCCCTTTTGCCCTGTGCGTCTGTCCCCTGAATGGTGTGCCCACTGCCACTGACCTCAGATCCCTGATTGTCTTGGGGGCAAGATGTGGACTGGGGTCTTTGTACAGGTGGGCACACTGCTGATTGACATGTCTTGGGGACAGAGGTGTGGGGACGCTGGGTGGGTGCTGTAGTGTTGGATATTGGTGGGGGAGGCCCTGTGGTAGACTGTGAGTTGGCTTGGGTAATCGACTGACCTGTGGTCCCTGATGGGCCAGGTTGTTGATCCAGATCCTGAAGTCCAGAGTTACTGTCATCACTGATGCATCTTCTGTTGGGGGACTGGATAGTCCTGGAACCTCCTCTCCGCTGACATTGGCTGGTGCACCTGTGGGGATGTAAGTGATGTATTATACTTCATGCCAGTGACATATTGTGCATCCCTATCTTCCCCTCTATCGTTGCTGTTGCTCTGCCACCTTTGAATGTGTATGTTGATGTATTGTGAGATTGTTAGTACCTCTATGCTCTGCATGCTGTGGTGATGGGTGTCCATGCAGGGCTGGGAGGGCTGTCCATGCATTGGTATGGCATGCAAGGCTTGGCATTCAGGTTAGTCATCTGCGTTGGTGCAGTGTGTGGGATGGAGTGGAGTGATGGGAGTCAGGGTGAGATGGTATGCAGGTATGCGGGTAATAAGTGAGAAATGTTGACTTACCAGTGTCCGGTCCTCTGGCTACTCCAGTGACTCTCTCAGGATGCAGTAATGCTAAGACTTGCTCCTCCCATGCTGTGACCCTTGAGGGTATCCAGGCGCTAGGCACAGTCTGTAGGAGGCTGGCCTGCTTGTAGTGGGTGGTACCAAGGGGTACTTACACTCTGTACCAGGTCCAGTTATCCCTTATTAGTGTAGAAGAGGTGTTTCTAGCAGCTTAGGCTGATAGAAGGTAGCTATAGCAGAGCAGCTTAGGCTGAACTAGGAGACATGCAAAGCTCCTACTATACCACTGGTGTCATATGCACAATATCATAAGAAAACACAATACACAGATATACTAAAAATAAAGGTACTTTATTTTTATGACAATATGCCAGAAGTATCTCAGTGAGTACCCTCAGTATGAGGATGCTAAATATACACAAGATATATGTACACAATACCAAAAATATGCAGTAATAGCAAAAGGAAGTAATGCAAGCAATGTAAAGTTACAGTAGATTGCAATAGGAGCACATAGGTATAGGGGCAACACAAACCATATACTCCAAAAGTGGAATGCGAACCATGAATGGACCCCAAACCAATGTGAGCTTGTAGAGGGTCGCTGGGACTGTAAGAAAACAGTGAGGGTTAGAAAAATAGCCCACCCCAAGACCCTGAAAAGTAGGTGTAAAATGCACCTATATTCCCCAGAGAGCACAGACATCGTGATAGGGGAATTCTGCAAGGAAGACCAACACCAGCAAAGCAACCAAAGTGGATTTCCGGACGAGAGTACCTGTGGAACAAGGGGACCAAGTCCAAGAGTTGCGACAAAGTATAGAGTGGGCAGATGCCCAGGAAATGCCAACTGAGGGTGCAAAGAAGCTGCCACTGGATGGTAGAAGCTGTGGATTCTGCAAGAACGAAGAGGGCTAGAAACTTCCCTTTAGGAGGATGGATGTCCCACGTCGTGTAGAAGCTTGCAGAGGTGTTCCCACGCAGAAAGACCACAAACAAGCCTTGCTAGCTGCAAGGGTCGCGGTTAGGGTTTTTGGATGCTGCTGTGGCCCAGGAGGGACCAGGATGTCGCCACTTGGATGAGGAGACAGAGGGGGCGACCAGCAAGTCAGGGAGCTCTCACAGAAGCAGGCAGCATCCGCAGAAGTACCGGAACAGGCACTTGGAAGAGGAGTGAACCAGAGCTCACCCAAAGACACAAAAGGGAGTCCCACGACGCCGGAGGACAACTCAGGAGGTTGTGCACTGCAGGTTAGAGTGTTGCGGACCCAGGCTTGGCTGTGCACGAAGGAAATCCTGGAAGAGTGCACAGGAGCCGGAGCAGCTGCAAATCACGCGGTACCCAGCAATGCAGTCTAGTGTGGGGAGGCAAGGACTTACCTCCACCAAACTTGGACTGAAGAGTCACCGGACTGTGGGAGTCACTTGGACAGAGTTGCTGAGTTCCAGGGACCACGCTCGTCGTGCTGAGAGGGGACCCAGAGGACCGGTGATGCAGTCTTTTGTTGCCTGCGGTTGCAGGGGGAGGATTCCCTCGTCCCACGGGAGATTTCTTCAGAGATCCTGGTGCAGAGAGGAGGCAGGCTACCCCCAGAGCATGCACCACCAGGAAACAGTCGAGAAGGCGGCAGGATCAGCGATACAAGGTTGCAGTAGTCGTCTTTGCTACTTTGTTGTGGTTTTGCAGGCATCCTGAGCAGTCAGCGGTCAATCCTTTGGCTGAAGGTGAAGAGAGAGATGGAGAGGGACTCTGATAAGCACTTGCATTTGTTATCTAAAGAATTCCCCAAAGCAGAGACCCTAAATAGCCAGAAAAGGAGGTTTGCTACCTAGGAAGGAGGATAGGCTAGCAACACAGGTAAGAGCCTATCAGAAGGAGTCTATGACATCACCTGCTGGCACTGGCAACTCAGAGCAGTCCAGTGTGCCAGCAACACCTCTGTTTCCAAGATGGCAGAGGTCTGGAGCACACTGGAGGAGCTCTGGGTACCTCCCCTGGGAGGTGCAGGGCAGGGGAGTGGTCTCTCCCCTTTCCTTTGTCCAGTTTCGCGCCAGAGCAGGGCTGGGGGATCCCTGAACCGGTGTAGACTGGCTTATGCAGAGATGGGCACCATCTGTGCCCATCAAAGCATTTGCAGAGGCTGGGGGAGGCTACTCCTCCCCAGCCCTGACACCTTTTTCCAAAGGAAGAGGTTGTAACACCCTCTCTCTGAGGAAGTCCTTTGTTCTGCCTTTCTTGGCCAGGCCTGGCTGGACCCCAGGAGGGCAGAGACCTGTCTGAGGGGTTGGCAGCAGCAGCAGCTTCAGTGAAACCCAGGGAAAGGCAGTTTGGCAGTACCCGGGTCTGTGCTAGAGACTCGGGGGATCCAATTCCATGATCTTAGACATGTTACATGGCCATGTTCGGAGTTACCATTGCGACACTATACATAGGTAGTGACCTATGTATAGTGCACGCGTGAAATGGCGTCCCTGCTCTCACAAAGTCCGGGGAATTTGCCCTGAAAGATGTGGGGGCACCTTGGCTAGTGCCAGGGTGCCCATACACTAAGTAACTTAGCACCCAACCTTCACCAGGTGAAGGTTAGACATATGGGTGACTTATAAGTTACTTAAGTGCAGTGGTAAATGGCTGTGAAATAACGTTGACATTATTTCACTCAGGCTGCAGTGGCAGGCCTGTGTAAGAATTGTCAGAGCTCCTTATGGGTGGCAAAAGAAATGCTGCAGCCCATAGGGATCTCCTGGAACCCCAATACCCTGGGTACCTCAGTACCATATACTAGGGAATTATAAGGGTGTTCCAGTATGCCAATGTTAATTGGTGAAATTGGTCACTAGCCTGTTAGTGACAATTTAGAAAGCAGAGAGAGCATAACCACTGAGGTTCTGGTTAGCAGAGCCTCAGTGAGACAGTTAATCATCACACAGGGAACACATACAGAGTACACTTATGAGCACTGGGGCCCTGGCTGGCAGGGTCCCAGTGACACATACACTAAAACAACATATATTCAGTGAAATATGGGGGTAACATGCCAGGCAAGATGGTACTTTCCTACACAACCCCTCCCCCAAACGAAGGACAATAAGACTAGCCTTGACCTGATGAGTCTTCATTGTCTAAGTGGAAATATCTGGAGAGTCCATCTGCATTGGAGAGGGTACTCCCAGGTCTATGTTCCACTGTATAGTCCATTCCCTGTAGAGATATGGACCACCTCAACAATTTAGGGTTTTCACCTTTCATTTGTTTTAGCCAAAGTAGAGGTTTGTGGTCTGTCTGAACAATGAAGTGAGTGCCAAACAGGTATGGCCTCAACTTCTTCAGTGCCCTGGCCACAGCAAAGGCCTCCCTCTCTATGGCAGAACAACGCTTTTCTCTAGGGGTCAACCTCCTGCTGATAAAAGCAACAGGTTGATCCTGACCCTCAGAATTGAGTTGTGATAAGATTGCTCCTACCCCAATTCAGATGCATCAGTTTGAACAATACATTTCTTGGAGTAACATGGGCTTTTTAGGACAGGTGCAGTGCACATGGCCTGCTTCAGCTCCTCAAAAGCTTTCTGACAGCTAGCTGTCCACAATACCTTTTTAGGCATTTTCTTGGAGGTGAGGTCATTAAGTGGGGCTGCTATGGAGCCAGAGTTCTTAATGAACCTCCTGTAATACCCAGTGAGGCCTAAGAAGGCTCTCACCTGGGTCTGAGTTGTAGGGGGAACCCAATCTATGATAGTTTGGATTTTCCTCTGAAGTGGTGCAATCTGTTCTCCACCTACCAGGTGTCCCAGATAAACCACTTTCCCCTGCCCTATCTGGCACTTTGAAGCCTTGATAGTGAGGCCTGCCTTTTGCAGGGCCTCCAAAACTTTCCACAGGTGGACCAGGTGATCATCCCAGGTGGAGCTAAAGAAAGCTATATCATCTTGATATGCTGCACTAAAAGCCTCCAGCCCTTGCAGGACTGTATTCACCAACCTCTGAAAAGTGGCAGGTGCATTTTTCAAACCAAAGGGCATTATTATGAATTGGTAGTGCCCTCCAATAGTCGAAAATGCAGTTTTTGCTTTAGCATCCTCTGATAACTTGATCTGCCAATACCCTGCAGTCAAATCAAATGTGCTTAGATACTTGGCAGAAGCCAGTGTATCTATGAGCTCATCTGCCCTGGGTATAGGGTGAGCATCAGTTTTTGTTACCTGGTTGAGACCTCTGTAATCTACACAAAACCTCATCTCTCTTTTCCCATCTTTTGAGTGAGGCTTTGGTACAAGCACCACAGGAGAGGCCCATGGGCTTTCAGAGTGTTCAACCACCCCCAGTTCAAGCATTTTCAGAACCTCTTGTTTTATGCAGTCCCTGACATGGTCAGGCTGCCCATAGATCTTACTTTTGACAGGCATGTTGTCTGCAGTATCTATAGTGTGCTCACACCAAGAAGTGGTGCCTGGCACAGTAGAAAAGAGTTCAGAAAACTGACTCAGGAGATTTATGCAGTTGTCTTTCTGCTCAGCAGTAAGACAGTCTGCCAAAACTACACCTTCCACTAGAGCATCCTCTTCTGTGGAAGAGAAGAGATCAGGGAGAGGGTCACTCTCTTCTTCCTGTCCTTCATCTGTTGCCATGAGCAGGGTGAGATCACCCCTGTCATAGTAGGGTTTCAGGCGATTGACATGAGGCACCCTAAGGGGACTTCTGACGATGCCCAAGTCAACCAAGTAGGTGACTTCTCCCTTCTTTTCAACAATAATGTGGGGTCCACTCCATTTGTCTTGGAGTGCTCTTGGGGCCACAGGCTCCAAGACCCACACCTTCTGTCCTGGTTGATACTGAATCAGAACAGCCTTCTGGTCATGCCATTGCTTTTGGAGCTCTTGGCTGGCCTGAAGGTTTTTACTGGCCTTTTTCATGTACTCAGCCATTCTTGATCTTAGGCCGAGTACATAGTCCACTATGTCTTGCTTAGGAGCTTTTAAAGGTTGTTCCCAACCCTCCTTCACAAGTGTTAGGGGACCTCTCACAGGGTGTCCAAATAGGAGTTCAAAGGGGCTAAAGCCCACTCCTTTCTGGGGTACCTCCTTGTAAGCAAAAAGGAAGCAAGGTAACAGGACATCCCATCTCCTCCTGAGTTTTTCAGGGAGTCCCATTATCATTCCTTTGAGAGTTTTATTAAACCTCTCTACCAGTCCATTTGTTTGTGGATGATAAGGTGTGGTGAATTTGTATGTTACACCACATTCCTTTCACATGGCCTTCAAGTATGCATACATAAAGTTGCTACCTCTGTCTGATACCACCTCTTTTGGGAAACCCACCCTGGAAAAGATTCCCAGTAGGGCTTTTGCCACTGCAGGTGCTGTAGTGGTCCTTAGATGAATTGCTTCAGGATATCTTGTGGCATGGTCCACTACCACCAAGATAAACCTATTGCCTGAAGCAGTAGAAGGGTCAAGGGGGCCAACTATGTCGACCCCTACCCTTTCAAAGGGAACCCCAACCACAGGCAGTGGAATAAGGAGAGCCTTTGGTGTGCCACAGTCTTGCCACTGGCTTGGCAGGTCACACAAGACTTACAAAAGTCTTTTGTGTCCTCTGACATCCTATGCCAATGAAACAGGGGACAAGCCTTTCCCATGTTTTAATTTGACCCAAATGTCCAGCCAAGGGAATGTCGTGTGCAGAGTTAGGAGGAACTCTCTGTATTGCAGGGGAATGACCAATCTCCTGGCTGCTCCAGGTTTTGGGTCCCTTGCCTCTGTATACAAGAGGTTGTCCTCCCAGTAAACTCTATGTGAGTCACTGACATCCCCATTTTGCTGTTTGACAGCTTGCTGTCTTAGACCCTCTAATGTGGGACAGGATTGCTGTGCCACACTCAGCTCCTCCCTGGCAGGCCCCCCTCCACCCAAAAGCTCAGCAGTGTCTGCTTCCAGCTCCTCTGGTGAAGGTTCTGCACAGGGGGGAAATTCTTCTTCCTCAGAAGTAGAATCATCTGTAGAGGGAGGGATAGTGGGTAGGGATTTACCCTTACTAACCCTAGCTTTAGGGAGCACTTGGTCCATTGTTCCAGGATCCAAGTCACCCTGTCCTTTTTGCTTTTTGGCCTGAGCCCTTGTCAAAGCAAAAATATGCCCAGGAATGCCCAGCATTGCTGCATGAGCCTCCAACTCCACTTCTGCCCAAGCTGATGTCTCTAAATCGTTCCCTAGTAGACAGTCTACAGGTAAATCTGAGGCAACCACAACTTTCTTTGGACCAGTAACCCCCCCCCCCAGTTGAGATTCACAACAGCCATGGGGTGGCTAAAAGTGTTGTTATGAGCGTCTGTCACTTGGTACTGGTGACCAAGTAGGTGTTGTTCAGGGTGTACCAGTTTCTCTATTACCATGGTAACACTGGCACCTGTGTCCCTGTAGGCCTGAACCTCAACAACACCATTTATTAGGGGAAGTTGCTTGTACTTATCCATATTAAGGGGACAAGCAACCAAGGTGGCCAAATCAATGGCACCTTCAGAGACTAGCACAGCCTCTGTGGTCTCCCTAACAAGACCAATCCCAACTAAATTACTAAAAGTGAGCCCAGATACTCCCTTGGATTGGCTATTAGTAGGTTTGCTCCCACCACCACTGCTATTACTAGGGGCACTAGAGGTTGCAGTAGGGGTTGTGGTAGTGGGAGGCTTGGTGCTTTTCTTTGGACAACTGGCATCAGTTGTCCAATGGCCTTTTACTTTACATAAATAGCACCATGGTTTCTTTACTTGATTAGAAGAAGATTTGGACCCACCACCCCCACCAGAGTGTTTTTATGGGCCTGATGAAGAGTCATTTTTAGATTTGTCCCCACCCTTGTCTGAAGACTTACCATCCTTCTTCTTGCCATCCTTGTCACCCTCTGTATGAACTTTTCTGTTCACTCTTGTTCTGACCCATTTGTCTGCCTTCTATCCCAATTCTTGGGGAGAGGTCAGATCTGAGTCCACTAGATATTGGTGTAACAAATCAGACACAGTTATTCAGAATATGCTCTCTCAGGATCAGATTATACAGGATTTCAAAGTCAGAAACTTTACTGCCATGTAACCACCCCTCCAAGGCCTTCACTGAATAGTCAACAAAGTCTACCCAGTCTTGTGAGGACTCATTTCTGGTTTCTCTGAACTTAATCCTGTATTGTTCAGTGGTTAAGCCAAATCCATCCAAGAGTGCATTCTTCAAAACTGTAAAATTATTGGCATCACTTTCCTTCACAGTAAGGAGCCTATCCCTACCCTTTCCACTGAAACATAGCCATAGGATAGCAGCCCACTGCCTTTGAGGGACCCCCTGTACCATACAGGCCCTCTCAAGTGCAGCAAACCACTTGTTAATGTCATCCCCCTCCTTGTAAGGGGGAACTATCTTATGCAGATTCCTAGAATCATGCTCTTTCACAGGATTACTATCAGGAATACTGCTGCTGCCACCATGGGGTCCAAACCCCAACCTCTGTCTCTCTTTTTCTAAGTCTAGAGATTCCCTGTCTAGAGCCAGCTGTTGCTGTTTAAGCTTCAGCCTGGACTCTTCCACTCTCAATCTATTGAGTTCCCTTTCTAACATTCTGTCATCAGGGTGGGTGGGTTGGGAATGCTTTGACACAGAAGAATGATGTGAATGAACAGAGGGAGACCTCTCCCTAACAGTTGGCACTCTAGCAACCTGGCCTGCAGGAACAAAAATATCCCTACTGTGATGGGAGCTTCCATTACTACCAGCTATGCTAGGTGGTCTGCTAAGGGGCAGGTTAGAAAGGGCACCCTCTAACACTCTTACTGGGGGTTCCCCTGAGTCAGAGTGTAAGATATCACCTGACTTCTCAATTGAAGTGCCAGCTAAAGCCCTATCATTTTCAACAAGCATGTTAGACAATAATTCTCAAGAGGGATTCTTTCCTACCACTAAACCTCTATCAATGCAGAGACTCCTTAGGCTCTTAAAGTTAAGGTGGTAATAAACTGTGCTGACCAAATTAAGAGGAATTCCTACATCAGACATGATAGAAAAAGGTTTAGGGACAGATAAAAGAGAGATAAAGTTTTAGGACTTTTTAAGGAAACAGAAAAAAAAACTTTTTCAACTTTTTGAAACTTTTAGAAAGTTTAGGAGTACTTTTTAGCACTTAGCAGATAGTGTAAGAGAAGAAAAGCAAAACCTTTTGGTTAGGTGTACATACACTGAACTTGTTTTGTACATTATTCTCTTATGGAAAGTACACAATGACAAAGTGGTAAGTAGTTGCAAGTACTTATCCCACCACTGCACAACCAATGTAGGAGGCTGGCCTGGCTTGTAATGGGTACCAAGGGGTACTTACACTCGGTACCAGGTCCAGTTATCCCTTATTAGTGTAGAAGAGGTGTTTCTAGCAGCTTAGGCTGATAGAAGGTAGCTATAGCAGAGCAGCTTAGGCTGAACTAGGAGACATGCAAAGCTCCTACTATACCACTGGTGTCATATGCACAATATCATAAGAAAACACAATACACAGATATACTAAAAATAAAGGTACTTTATTTTTATGACAATATGCCAGAAGTATCTCAGTGAGTACCCTCAGTATGAGGATGCCATATATACCAAGATATATGTACACAATACCAAAAATATGCAGTAATAGCAAAAGGAAGTAATGCAAGCAATGTAAAGTTACAGTAGATTGCAATAGGAGCACATAGGTATAGGGGCAACACAAACCATATACTCCAAAAGTGGAATGCGAACCACGAATGGACCCCAAACCTATGTGAGCTTGTAGAGGGTCGCTGGGACTGTAAGAAAACAGTGAGGGTTAGAAAAATAGCCCACCCCAAGACCCTAAAAAGTAGGTGTAAAGTGCACCTATATTCCCCAGAGAGCACAGACGTCGTGATAGGGGAATTCTGCAAGGAAGACCAACACCAGCAAAGCAACCAAAGTGGATTTCCGGACGAGAGTACCTATGGAACAAGGGGACCAACACCAAGAGTCGCGACAAAGTCGAGAGTGGGCAGATGCCCAGGAAATGGCAACTGAGGGTGCAAAGAAGCTGCCACTGGATGGTAGAAGCTGTGGATTCTGCAAGAACGAAGAGGGCTAGAAACTTCTCCTTTGGAGGATGGATGTCCCACATCGTGTAGAAGCTTGCAGATGTTTTCCCACGCAGAAAGACTGCAAACAAACCTTGCTAGCTGCAAGGGTCGCGGTTAGGGTTTTTGGATGCTGTTGTGGCCCAGGAGGGACCAGGATGTCGCCACTTGGATGAGGAGACAGAGGGGGCACCCAGCAAGTCAGAGAGTCCTCACAGAAGCAGGCAGCACCCACAGAAGTACTGGAACAGGCACTTGGAAGAGGAGTGAACCGGAGCTCACCCGAAGACACAAAAGGGAGTCCCACGACGCCAGAGGACAACTCAGGAGGTTGTGCACTGCAGGTTAGAGTGTCGGGGACCCAGGCTTGGCTGCGCACAAAGGAAATCCTGGAAGAGTGCACAGGAGCCGGAGCAGCTGCAAATCACGCGGTACCCAGCAATGCAGTCTAGCGTGGGGAGGCAAGGACTTACCTCCACCAAACTTGGACTGAAGAGTCACTGGACTGTGGGAGTCACTTGGACAGAGTTGCTGAGTTCCAGGGACCACGCTCGTCGTGCTGAGAGGGGACCCAGAGGACCGGTGATGCAGTCTTTTGTTGCCTGCGGTTGCAGGGGGAGGATTCCGTCGTCCCACGGGAGATTTCTTCAGAGCTCCTGGTGCAGAGAGGAGGCAGGCTACCCCCAGAGCATGCACCACCAGGAAACAGTCGAGAAGGCGGCAGGATCAGCGATACAAGGTTGCAGTAGTCGTCTTTGCTACTTTGTTGTGGTTTTGCAGGCGTCCTGAGCAGTCAGCGGTCGATCCTTTGGCTGAAGGTGAAGAGAGAGATGCAGAGGAACTCTGATGAGCACTTGCATTCGTTATCTAAAGAATTCCCCAAAGCAGAGACCCTAAATAGCCAGAAAAGGAGGTTTGGCTACCTAGGAAGGAGGATAGGCTAGCAACACAGGTATTAGCCTATCAGAAGGAGTCTCTGACGTCACCTGCTGGTACTGGCCACTCAGAGCAGTCCAGTGTGCCAGCAACACCTCTGTTTCCAAGATGGCAGAGGTCTGGAGCACACTGGAGGAGCTCTGGGCACCTCACCTGGGAGGTGCAGGTCAGGGGAGTGGTCACTCCTCTTTCCTTTGTCCAGTTTCGCGCCAGAGCAGGGCTGGGGGATCCCTGAACTGGTGTAGACTGGCTTATGCAGAGATGGGCACCATCTGTGCCCATCAAAGCATTTCCAGAGGCTGGGGGAGGCTACTCCTCCCCAGCCCTGACACCTTTTTCCAAAGGGAGAGGGTGTAACACCCTCTCTCTGAGGAAGTCCTTTGTTCTGCCTTCCTGGGCCAGGCCTGGCTGGACTCCAGGAGGGAAGAAACCTGTCTGAGGGGTTGCCAGCAGCAGCAGCTGCAGTGAAACCCCAGGAAAGGCAGTTTGGCAGTACCCGGGTCTGTGCTAGAGACTCGGGGGATCCAATTCCATGATCTTAGACATGTTACATGGCCATGTTCGGAGTTACCATTGTGACACTATACATAGGTAGTGACCTATGTATAGTGCACGCGTGAAATGGCGTCCCCGCACTCACAAAGTCCGGGGAATTTGCCCTGAACGATGTGGGAGCACCTTGGCTAGTGCCAGGGTGCCCACACACTAAGTAACTTAGCACCAAACCTTCACCAGGTGAAGGTTAGACATATAGGTGACTTATAAGTTACTTACGTGCAGTGGTAAATGGCTGTGAAATAACATGGACGTTATTTTACTCAGGCTGTAGTGGCAGGCCTGTGTAAGAATTGTCAGAGCTCCCTATGGGTGGCAAAAGAAATGCTGCAGCCCATAGGGATCTCCTGGAACCCCAATACCCTGGGTACCTCAGTACCATATACTAGGGAATTATAAGGGTGTTCCAGTATGCCAATGTGAATTGGTGAAATTGGTCACTAGCCTGTTAGTGACATTTTAGAAAGCAGAGAGAGCATAACCACTGAGGTTCTGGTTAGCAGAGCCTCAGTGAGACAGTTAATCATCACACAGGGAACACATACAGGGCACACTTATGAGCACTGGGGCCCTGGCTGGCAGGGTCCCAGTGACACATACACTAAAACAACATATATACAGTGAAATATGGGGGTAACATGCCAGACAAGATGGTACTTTCCTACACAGTCCTCAATCGAAGAGCCAGATCTTGAGCCCTTTCCTGATTTTGGTCTGCATAGGGGAGGTTCAGAGGTGCGAGGGAAAGCATTCCAGGCTTGGCGACGAAAAAGGCAAAGGAGTCACCTCCAGGACAGCAGCAGCATGTGTGAGGGAATCTGTGCATGGACCACGTGTGCAGAGCGGAGGTTCCTGTAGGGGTGGTAGAAGTGCAGATGTTAGTTCAGGTAGGCAGATCCTTGGTTGTTGAGTGTTTTTGTAGCTGTGGAAGAACAACTTAAAGTGCCATTTCTTCTTGACAGGTAGCGAGTAGAGGTCTTTCAGGTGCTGGGAAATGTGGACTCTTTTAGGTCGGTAGAGAATCAGTCTGGTGGCTGTGTTTTGTATTGATTGGAGCCCATGAGTGTAGGAAAGCACCATCTTGCCTGGCATGTTACCCCCATTTTTATTTGTATGTATGTTTGTTTTGCCTGTGTCACTGGGATCCTGCTAGCCAGGACCCCAGTGCTCATAAAGTGTGCCCTGTATGTGTTCCCTGTGTGGTGCCTAACTGTATCACTGAGGATCTGATAACAAGGACCTCAGTGTTTATGCTCTCTCTGCTTTTAAAATTGTCACTGCAGGCTAGTGACTAATTTTACCAATTCTCATTGGCACACTGGAACACCCTTATAATTCCCTAATATATGGTACCTAGGTACCCAGGGCATTGGGGTTCCAGGAGATCCCTATAGGCTGCAGTATTTCTTTTGACACCCATAGGGAGCTCAGACAATTCTTACACAGGACTGCCACTGCAGCCTGAGTGAAATAATGTCCACGTTATTTCACAGCCATTTTACACTACACTTTAGTAACTTATAAGTCACCCCTATGTCTAACCCTCACTTAGTGAAGGTTAGGTGCAAAGTTACTTAGTGTGAGGGCACCCTGGCAATAGCCAAGGTGACCCCACATTGTTCAGGGCAATTTCCCCGGACTTTGTGAGTGCGGGGACACCATTACGCAAATGAACTACATATAGATCAATACTTATATGTAGCGTCACAATGGTAACTCCGAACATGGCCATGTAACATGTCTAGGATCATGGAATTGTCACCCCAATATCATTCTGGTATTGGGGGGACACTTCCATGCATCCCCGGGGCTCCAGCATAGAGCCCGGGTACTGCCAAACTAACTCTCTGGGGTTTTCTCTGCAGCTACCGCTGCTGCCAGCCCTCAGACAGGTTTCTGCCCCCCTGGGCCTGGGCAGTCCAGTCCCAGGAAGGCAGAACAAAGGATTTCCTCTGAAAGAGGGTGTTCCACCCTCTCCCTTTGGAAATAGGTGTTAAGGGCCTGAGAGAAGTAGCCTCTCCTGGCCTCTGGAAATGCTTTGAAGGGCACAGATGGTGCCCACCTCGCATAAGCCATTCTACACTGGTTCAGAGATCCCCCCAGCCCTGCTCTGGCATTAAACTGGACAAAGGAAAGGGGAGTGACCACTCCCCTGACCAGCACCTCCCCAGGGGAGGTGCCCAGAGCTACTCCAGTGTGTCCCAGACCTCTGCCATCTTGAATGCAGAGGTGTGAGGGCACAATGGAGACCTCTGAGTGGCCAGTGCCAGCAGGTGACGTCAGAGACCCCTCCTGATAGGTGCTTACCTCTCTCTGTAGCCAATCCTCCTCTGGGGGCTATTTAGGGTCTCTCCTGTGGGTTTCTCATCAGATAACGAATGCAAGTGCTCACCAGAGTTCCTCTGCACTTCTCTCTTTGACTTCTGCCAAGGATCGACCGCTCACTGCTCCAGGACGCTTGCAAGGCCGCAAAAAAGTAGCAAGAAGACTCCCAGCAACATTGTAGCGCCTCATCCTGCCGGCTTTCTTGACTGTTTCCTTGTGGTGCATGCTCGGAGGGCTGTCTGCCTTCACCCTGCACTGGAAGCCAAGAAGAAATCTCCTGTGGGTCGACAAAATCTTCCCCCTGCTAACGCAGGCACCAAACTTCTGCATCACCGGTCCTCTGGCTCCTCTCTCATCTTGACAAGCATGGTCCCTGGAACACAGGAGCTAGATCCAAGTGTCACCGACTGTCCAGTGGCCCTTCTGTCCAAATTTGGTGAAGGTAAGTCCTTGCCTCCCCATGCCAGACAGTAATCCTGTGTACTGCTTCAACTGCAGCTCCTAGGGCTTCTGTGCACTTTTGCAAGACTTCCTTTACGCACAGCATAGCCCAGTTACCCAGCACTCCATCCTGCATTGCCCAACTTGCTGCGTTGGACTCCGACTTCATGGGACCCTTTTTTGTTGTGCTGAGATGACCGCTGTGCTCAGATCTTCTGAACACCTGTTGAGGTGCTTCTTCAGGTGCTGCCTGCTTCTGCATGGGCTCTCTCTGTTGCTGAGCACCCCCTTTGTCTCCTCCTCCAAGGGACGACCTCCTGGTCCTTCCTGGGCCCTGGCAGCACCCAAAATCCTCAGCTGCGACTCTTACAGCTAGCAAGGTTTGTTTGTGGTCTTTTTGCATGGAAACAACTCTGCATCCTCCAGCACGCCGTGTGACATCTTCTGACCAAAGGAGAAGTTCCTGGCATCTTCCATTGTTACAGAATCTTTGGCTTCTTCCACCCAGAGGCAGCCCTTTTGCACCTTCTTCCGGGGTTTAGTGGGATCCTGCCCCCCCTTGACACTTGCGTGACTCTTGGACTTGGTCCCCTTCCTTTGCAGGTCCTCAGGTCCAAGAATCCATCATCAGTGCTTTGCAGTCAGTTGTTGTCTCTGCAGAATCCCCTATCTCGACTTTACTGTCTTTCCGGGGTAGTAGGGTAACTTTACTCCTACTTTTCAGGGTCTTGGGGTGGGGTATCTTGGACACCCTTAGTGTTTTCTTACACTCCCAGCGACCCTCTACACACTACATTAGGCCTGGGGTCCATTTGTGTTTCGCATTCCACTTTTGGAGTAGATGGTTTGTGTTGCCCCTAGGCCTATTGTGTCCTATTGCATCCTGGTGTGTTCTACAGTATTTGCACTACTTTGCTAATTGTTTAGTTACTTGCTTTTGGTTTGTGTGTATATTTTGTGTATTTTACTTATCTCCTAAGGGAGTATATCCTCTGAGATACTTTTGGCATATTGTCACTAAAATAAAGTACCTTTATTTTTAGTAACTCTGAGTATTGTGTTTCTTATGATATAGTGCTAAGTGATATAAGTGGTATGGTAGGAGCTTTGCATGTCTCCTAGTTCAGCCTAAGCTGCTCTGCTATAGCTACCTCTATCACTCTAAGCTGCTAGAACACTACTAATCTACTAATAAGGGATAACTGGACCTGGCACAGGGTGTAAGTACCACAAGGTACCCACTATAAGCCAGGCTAGTCTCCTACATTGGTGGTGCAGCGGTGGGATAAGTACTTGTAACTGCTTCACCACTTTGTCATTGGTCACTTGCATGACTCTTGGACTTGGTCCCCTTCCTTTTCAGGTCCTCAGGTCCAGGAATCAGTCTTCAGTGCTTTGCAGTCAGTTGTTGTCTTTGCAGAATCCCCTATCTCGACTTTACTGTCTTTTTGGGGTAGTAGGCTAACTTTACTCCTACTTTTCAGGGTCTTGGGGTGGGGTATCTTGGACACCCTTAGTGTTTTCTTACACTCCCAGCGACCCTCTATACACTACACTAGGCCTGGGGTCCATTTGTGGATCGCATTCCACTTTTGGAGTATATGGCTTGTGTTGCCCCTAGGCCTATTGTGTCCTATTGCATCCTATTGTGTTCTACAGTATTTGCACTACTTTGCTAACTGTTTAGTTACCTGCTTTTGGTTTGTGTGTATATTTTGTGTATTTTACTTACCTCCTAAGGGAGTATATCCTCTGAGATACTTTTTGCATATTGTCACTAAAATAAAGTACCTTTATTTTTAGTAACTCTGAGTATTGTGTTTCTTATGATATATTGCTAAGTGATATAATTGGTATGGTAGGAGCTTTGCATGTCTCCTAGTTCAGCCTAAGCTGCTCTCCTATAGCTACCTCTATCAGCCTAAGCTGCTAGAACACTACTAATCTACTAATAAGGGATAACTGGACCTGGCACAGGGTGTAAGTACCACAAGGTACCCACTATAAGCCACGGCAGCCTCCTATAATGAGTCAATTCGTTGGTAATGCCCGCTTAGAGTGTGCTGCCGTAGTCAAGGTGGCTGATGATGAGGGTATGAGTAATGTCTTCTATATGTTGATGGGGAGCCACTTGAAGATTTTCAGGAGCATGCAAAGCGTGTGGAAGAAGGCTGAGGCAATGGAGATGATCTGCCATCTCATGTAGAGTTTGCTGTCGAGGATGATTCCGAGGTTGCAGGCATGGTCTTTTGGCATGGGGGTGGGGCAAAGCTCCGACGGCCACCAGGAATAGGGCCAGAGAGCAGTGTTTTTGCCAAAGATGAGAACTTCAGTCTTGAAGCAGTTGTCCTTCATCCATGCTGCCAAGTTCTTCATGCAGTTATGGAACTTTGACTTGGTAGAGGTGGTGTCGGCAGAGAATCAGAGAACCAGTTGCATGTTGTCAGCATAGGAGGTGATTATGATGTTGTACTATCTGACGATGTCCGTGAGGGGAGTCATGGAGATTTTGAAGAGTGTGGGGCTGAGGGACGAGCCCTGGGGAACGCTGCAGATGTTGTGTTTGGTTTGCAATTCGGAGGGGGAAGGTGGACTTTCTGAGTGTGTCCCCTGTGGAAAGATGCCAGCCATCTGAACACTTCATCCGTGAACACTTCACCCTCTTTTTGGCATGTTAACCCCAATTTCTGCCTGTTGTCAGTGTTTTTGACTCTGTCACTGGAGTCCTGCCAACCAGGACCCCAGTGCTTAGTGGTAACCCAGTATTTCGTCCTAAATTGGCATATTGGTGCCCCCTTGTAAGTCTCTAGTATATGATACTTAGGTACCCAGGGCATTGAGGATCCAGGGAATCCCTATGGGCTGCAGCATTACTTTTGCCACCCATAGGGAGCCCATGCAAAGGCTTCTACAGGACTGCCATTGCAGCCTGTGTGAAATGGTGCATGCACCATTTCACAGACATATACACTGCACCAGTTCACTCATAAGTCACCTATATGTCAGGCCTTCAAACCCTGAAGGCAGGGTGCAAAGTACCTGTGTGTGAGGGCACCCCTTCACTAGCAGAGGTGCCCCCACATCATCCAGGACCATTTTGACAGACTTCGTGATTGTGGGGATGCCATTTTACGAGTGCACTGGACATAGGTCAATACCTATGTCCAGCTTCACAGTGGTAACTCCAAATATGGCCATGTAAGGTGTCCAACATCTGGGAATTGTACCCCAATACTGATTCTAGTATTGGTTTTACAATTACATGCACTCTGGGGACTCCGCAGTGGACCCCCAGTACTGCCATGCCAGTCTTCTGAAGTCTTCCAGGCAATCCCAGCTGCTGCCACCTCACAGACAGGTTTCTGCTCTCCTGTTGCTTGAGCAGCTCAAGGCCTGGAAGGCAGACCAAAGCAGTTTCTTTGGGAAAGGGGCGTTACATCCTCTCCCTTTGGAAAAAGGAGTAATACTCATGGGAGGCTTCTGGGAAAGCTATGAAGGGAACAGATTGTGCCCTCCTTGTATAATCCAGTCTACACCAGTTTTACGGGACCCCAGTCCCTGCTCTAGCACGCAACTGCACAAAGGAAAGGGGAGTGACCACTCCCCTGTCTATCACCGCCCCAGGGTGGTGCCCAGAGCTCCTCCAGAGTGTCCCTGGGTTTTGCCATCTTGGATTCCAAGGTGGTGGAGCACTCTGGGAGCATCTGGCCAGTGCAAGCAGGTGACATCAGAGCCCTCCTCTGATAGGTGCTTACCTGTGTAGCTGACCAATCCCCCTCTCAGGGCAATTTAGGGTCTCTCTCCTGGGTGTTTCCTCAGATTGTGATTACAAGACTCCAGCAGGAATCCTCTGCATCCTTTATTTCTCCTTCTACCAAAGAAACTGCATCTGGACCCTCCAGGAACTCTACAAACTGCAACAAAGAAGCGAAGATGACTTCTGCAACATTGTATCCTCAGCCCCTGCCAGCAACTGCAACTGTTTTTAGGTTGTGCATCCTCCGAGGACTGCCCGTCTTCAGCCTGCACCAGAAGAACGAAGGAATCTTGTTGAAGTGAAGGAGTCACTTCCCTGCTTCAGCAGGCACCCCTCTGTAGTGACAACCAGTGGCATGGGTACCCTGTCCTGACGAAGTGCGTGGATCAAGCAACATGAGTAGTGGACTAAAGTTGTGCTGATTGTCCTAAGGTCCAGCAGTCCAACTTTGGTGAAGGAAGAGCTTGTCTCCCCACGCAAGACAATACCCCTGTGCACCACGTGATTTGCAGTTGCCAAGGCTTGTGTGCAACCTTCCACAAAGTTCTTCATGCACAGCACAGCCCCGACCCCCAGCACTCCTTCCTGTGATGCACAGCTTCCTCAGTAGTGTTCCGGCAGCGCGGGATCCCTCTGTGTCGTGCTGCATGGGCCTCCATTTACACCTTCTTTGTCCCCATGCTGTGGGACTCCTGTGCATGCTGCCTGATCTCCTGGGGGCTCTCTGAGTTCCTGAGAGCCTCCTCTGTCTCCCCCTCCTGGGTAGAGACCACCAGGTCCCTACTGGTTCAGGCAGCGCCATTTGCTGCTAACCACAAGCTTTGCGTGTGCCAAGGCTTGTTGGCAGAATCTAGCGATGCAAATCAGACTGCAATCTTCCATCCGGCATGGGACATCATCTGCACCAACCAGGAACCTGCATCCATCTTCTTGGGTGCAGTACTGACTGTTCTTCTTCACCGGTGGTTCTTCTTTTGCACCTTTATCTGGGTTTGCATGGGATCCTGTTCTGCCTGGACTCTTCAGTGCTTCTTGGACTTGGTCCCCTTCTTCCACAGGTCTTCAGGACCAGGAATCAATTTTTGGTGTCTTGCAGTCTCTCCTGGTTCTTGCATAATCTTCTATCACGACTTCTTGTGTGTTCTAGGAAACTTACTGTGATTTACTCCTGTTTTCCTGGGCTCTGGGATGGGTTCTATTACTTACATTTGGTGTTTTCTTACACTCCCAGCACCCCTCTACACAAATACACTTTTCTAGGTGGGAAACCGACTTTCGCATTCCACTATTTTAGTATATGGTTTGTGTTCCCCTAGGCCTATTGCACCCTATTGTGATTTTCAATGTTTGCACTGTTTTCCAATTGTTTTTACAGCTATTTCTGTATAGTGTATATACTGTGTAAATTACTTACCTCCTGAGCGAGTATAGTCTCTAAGGTATTTTTGGCATTGTGTCACTAAAACTGACTACATTTCACTAATAAGGAATAACGACCTGGTATAAGGTGTAAGTACCTTTGGTACCCACTACAAACCAGGCCATCCTCCTACATTGGTGGTGCAGCGGTGGGATAAGTACTTGCAATTGCCTTATGACTCTGTCACTGGTGCTTTCCACAGGAAAGTGTACTCTATACCTAGAGCTATACAAATATATACCTAGTACACGATCTAGTCTTTCACTTTCTTTATAAAAGACTAAGGCACTCATTATGACAATGGTGGAAAATCCCACTTACCGCCACAATGACGGCCGCCAACTTACTGCTGCGGTGGCGGATATCCGTTCACCATATTATGACATATACACACCAATCCAACAGAATACTGCCACATACACAAATCCGCCAGTCCAAAGGTCAGTGATAAAGTGGCAGTATCAAAACCGATACCATTACGCCAACAGAACAACGCCGATCACATTATGACCCACGAATCACCATGGCGGACATTCAACAGCGGTAAACCATTGGCGATACATACCGCCACGCTCACAAAGAACACCCACATGCAAAACAACACCACATTGGACAATTCAAACAATACACACCTGACACCCATACACACACCACACCCACATCACTATAAAACACACTCACATTACCCACAACCCTTTAGGATTACGAAGCATTGCCAACAGAGAGACCCCAAGACCACTGACACAACTAGAGCCACACACTACTCACACCTATACACCATTCACGCACTCCACATCACACACCCCAACAAACCCTCACAACACACCACTTATAACACCCATGGCGCCACAAAGACACCCCCGTTTCACAGAGGAGGAGCTAAAGTTCATGGTGAAGGAAATTGTCAGGGTAGAGCCACAGCTATTTGGAACATAGGTGCAGCAGGAAGATGGAGCTTTGGCGGAGAATCGTGGACAGGGTCTACGTCATGGGGCAGCACCCCATAACTAGGGATGACATCAGGAAGAGGTGGAACAACCTACGGGGGAAGGTACGTTCCATAGCAGCAAGACACCAGCTCACTATCCAGAGGAATGGTGGTGGAACCCCACCTCCTCCCCCACAACTCACAGCATGGGTGGAGCAAGTCTTGGCAATACTCCATCCTGAGGACATGGACGGAATCGGAGGAGGACTGGACTCTGGTAAGTCAACTCTCTACTATCATCACCCCCTACCTGCATGCCATCACATACCCTCACCCTCACTCCCATC
This sequence comes from Pleurodeles waltl, assembly GCF_031143425.1. Classification (NCBI taxonomy): domain Eukaryota; kingdom Metazoa; phylum Chordata; class Amphibia; order Caudata; family Salamandridae; genus Pleurodeles; species Pleurodeles waltl. The sequence continues at coordinate 475,393,916 of NC_090449.1, read as the reverse complement.
CCTCCACTCCATCCCACACACTCCACCATCACATGTCACTTATCCCAATGCCAAGCCCTGCATGCTGTACCAATGCATGGACACCCCTCACAGTCCTGCATGGAAACTCATCACTAAAGCATGCACAGCATAGAAAACTAACAATCCCACCACACACTAACATACACAAGTGAAAGCTGGCAGGGCAAATCCAACCAAAGAGGGGAAGCCAGGGAGGTACAGTATGTCATACACATAAACTATAACACATCATTTACATCCCCACAGGTACCCCAGCCAATGTCAGCGGAGAGGAGGTGCCAGCACTATCCAATCCCCCAATTGAAGAGGCCCACAGTGATGACAATAACTCTGGTCTTCAGGATCTGGACAAGCTACCTGGACCACTGGACAGCTGGCTACCCAAGCCCAGTCACACACCACCACCGAGTTGCCCCCATCTCGAAACACCACCACAGCACCCACCCAGCGTACCCACACCTCTGTCCCCAGGACATGTCAATCAGCAGTGTGTCTACCTGTACAGGGACCCCAGGCCACACCTCGCACACAAGACAATCAGGGACCTGTGGTCAGTGGCAGTGGGCACACGGTTCAGGGGACAGAGGCACAGGCCAGCAGGGAAACTGGGAGGACTGCTGTGCGCCAGGGAGAGGACATGCAAAGGAAACCGACTCTCCAGGGGGCACTCTCTGAGATCCTGGGAGACTATCAACATTCACAGAACATGATAGGCCCGATCCTGGACAATGTGCAGGAGAACAGGCAGCTCTGCAGGAGGGATAGTACCAGGGGATCAGGCACGACTTTCAGACCACCAACAACAACCTGATCTCCATAGCAGGGATGCTGGCAGACATGGCCAACATTTTGAGGGAGGCAGTCTCACACCTGCGGGCCCCTGCCACTAGCCAGACATCTGAACAGCTTTCCACTTCCGCTGCCGATAGTGGCAAGGAGGCCTCACCACAGGACTCACAGGCCACCAGCACCCCTCCTCCTGCAGAAGGTGATTCACCCCGCAAAAAGTTCCCTATGATCCAGACAGAAGCCAGAGACACTTGCCAAGATGCCCGCCAAGAAATAATCTCCTGATTGTCACCCTTGTGTCCCACTCAGTCACCCTGTCCACCTCGAATTGCCATTGCTCCCCTTCCTATGTCCCCTTGGACAATGCACCTGTGCTACAAACAGACTGGAACAATACCCAGGACTTTCTTCCATCATCACCCCATTCTATTGCACTTTCCCCCTATATGTTAGCACTTCCATAAACACTCTTTGAAAGAAATCTATTTGGAGTATGTCATGTATATCAAATATGTATTCTTTGAAACAGGTACAAACATTGCTAATTAACTGTACATATGATGAGCATAGATTAATGACCTGTAGCTGGCTGTAGTGATCACACCAGGAGTATTTGTCAAATCACCAACATCTGCAAAATGAATTGCCAAAGGGAACAGTAAGTGGTCATAGAAGTGGGAAATATCAGCATGCCATTGCCATACAGATTACAACCAAAGTCATTGAAATGTAAAGTTACACTGTCCTACCTGTCTGTCATTGGAAATATTGTTGTGTAACTGATGTTCTGTTGTCCTCATCCTCCTCTTCTTCGCTGTCCACAGAGTCTACTGCTGCCACAGGGGCATCCCCAGTCTCCTCCTCCTGCAGAAAAGGGACATGGCGTCTCAGGGCCAAGTTGTGTGACCTGCAGCATGCCACTACTATCTGGCAGACCTTCTTGGGTGAGTAGCACAGGGATCCACCAGTTAGATGGAGGCACCGGAACCTGCCCTTCAGGTGGCCAAAGGTCCTTTCAATTATCCTTCTGGTTCACCCATGTGCCTCATTATAACGTTCTTCTGCCCTTGTCCTGGCATTCCTCACAGGGATCAGCAGCCATGATAGGTTTGGGTAACCAGATTCACCTGCAAATATTGAGGGACAACATTTAGCCACACACTATCCTATGAGGTTAACACCAGAGACATACACTAACACACTGGGTGGGGACCAACACTCACCTATTAGCCACACCCTGTGCCCCTGTAGTTGGGCCATCACATTTGGGATGCTGCTATTCCTCATGACAAAGGCATCATGCACTGACCCATGATACTTAGCATTGATGTGGGAGATGTACTGGTCCACCAGGCACGTCATCGGAACATACATGGAGTGGAAACTCTTGAGATTCCTCTGTCCTCCAGTGTAGCCAAGTCCACCAGGGATCTGTACACGGGGGTATGTCTCAATCTCCTATTCATCTGCAGCAGTAGGTATCTAATGGATACAAGAGTGAGAATGCTGTCAGAAACTGAACATTGGAGCCACAACAGGAGTTTGCATTCTGTAAACTTGTAATGGGTCAGTGTGAATTGTGCAGTATGTGCCTATTTTTTCTGTGATGCAGCATGAATCCATAGGGCTGCCCCTCCCCTGAAATGGCATCTGCCTGTCCTGTGTGGAGGGACAGGTCACAAGTGTGGTAATTCCGCTGACTTGAGCCGTGGCAGAAGGTGGTCGGCAACCGCTGTGCAATTCCTCGTTGGTTAATATTGGGCCCTATGGGTTACAGTGGCCAATGGTGATCTACGCCGGTGGTGAAGGTATGCACGGCCACGGATGTGACTTCCATTTTCTATCTGGTTCCTCACTTGCCACCTGACCTTCCATAGGAGAGGACCTACAGTGCATGTACTGCTGTGAACTGTGTCTGGAACCTACCATGGCCCGTGTGACTGGGGAAAGGGCCCCAGCCTTCACTTCGGAGGAGTTGGAGAGACCAGTGGATTGGGTCCTACCCCAGTACAGACTGCTGTATGGGCCTTCACACCAACAGGTGAGTAGACTGTGGGCACGATGGATGTGGCATGAATGCATGGAGTTGTGTGTGTGAAGGTCTCGTGTAAGGGGGGTGGGTGAATGTCCTCTATGTGGTGTACCCATTGTGTGCTGGGCTATGTGTGTGCCAATGGTGATGGAAAAAGGTATGGTGGGTTATATGTGTAACTGCGTGGGCTGTTTGTCTAATTGTGTTTTCCTGTGTGTATTGCCTCTGCAGGTCAGCACCCATGAAACAAAGGGTATATGGCGTGCCTTTGCCAAGAACGTGCGGACCCTGGGGGTCTATGGCAGGCGGTGCACCCACTGCTGCAAACGGTGGGAGGACCTGAGACGCTGGGCACAAAAGACGGCGGAGGCCCAGCTGGGTATAGCCTCCCAACGAGGAAGGGATGCCCTTCGAACCCTGACCCCCCTGATGGCCTGCATACTGGTGGTGGCCTATCCTGAGCTGGATGGGCGCTTGAGGGCTTTGCAGCAGCCACAAGGGGGTGAGTACAGTGGCTATCATCACAACTTATGGCTGGTGGGGTGGTATCGGTTGGTGGATGTGTGTTAGTGGGTGCACCTAGGCTAGGCCTGACATAGCAACGTAGGTCCTCTTGTGGCTAGTGCTCTGAAGGGATAATCCTGCCTACCTAGCTTGTAAGCATCCACTACTGGTCGGGCTACATAGGTCCCAGGTAGGCTACCCATATCAGTGGTGGTGCACTGCATAGTGCGTAGGCCTGTCCCCTGTGTGTGAGGGTGCTGTATATGCCTACGGTGGTGTTGGTGCAGCCATTGACACACTGTATCCTTTGTCTCTTCTCCCCCTTTTCTTGTTTTGTCATCCTGTCCTTATGTGTATTAGCATCATCTGGTGGAGGAGCAGAGTGTCAGGCGACCTAAGTTCTCGGGATCTGCACGATGCTGAATAATGAGCCCACCTCCAGGCACCACCAAATCAGATGCCGTTATGGCGCTGAACTTTGGAGGGGCCCGGCCCGGGGAAGGGATAGTCGGGAAGGATCAGCTTGGAGGGAGATCTGAAAGGAAAAGGTTAATACAGAATATACAAGAATACAATAAACGAGTATGCAACAATAAATTGCTTCCTCACAATAATCTCACTAACTTCAAAATGTCAACAAAGAAGTTAATTCTTTCTAAGGAAATTATGGCATGAAAACTTACATTATTCTTACATTAGGAATCCAGGAAAAGCCACAGAACAATGCGTCTCGCAAAACAAGGACTTTAAACCGAAAGGAGAATCTCTCTCAATAAAACCTGTTGGTTTTCTTTTTATGAATTACAATCGGGAAAAAACTAGAGTTTTGTTCAATGTCTCTCTTGCTATGTAAAATTGGTAAATGGTCCTTTTGTTTTTTCTAGCTGAAAATTGCACAACAAATATCAATAAACCATATGAGGCCCAAAATACAATATCACTGTTCTTTTCCAATTTCACAGCGTGATCCCACACGAGACAAACAACACATTTCACCGAACGGTGTTAAGATCCAAAAACATTCATGTATCGCGCTTTCCTTCAAAGTGAGAAACGCAGAGAAAATCGCTATTCTGAAACTCTGTAACAATCGAGTGAAACGATGTTGCTAAGCAACATCCTCAAAGCGTTCCAATTGTTCAAAGACTCCGAATACGGAGTTCACCACAAGGGCAAGGAAGCCCGGAAAAGGAATGTTCTCACCACTGCGAGCCAGCCGCTCGCAATAAACTAAGCAAATCTGTACGGGTTCGGGCAGCAACACAAAAGACAACAGCTCACTGCAGGAATCCAGAATAGGAAGCAACGGTTAAAGGGTGTGGCAGCTATTTATAGTCTGGCCACACCCAAAATGGCTGTCATAGGAAAGCTGGGAAATGAAGTCCCTCTCAGCTTCCTGACAGCTGTAAGTAGTGTCAGGGATAATGTTGGGAGCAAAGAAACCACCAATGGCCCGATCGCCAGGGCAGGTGACTTTTGCCACAAAGGGATTGTGGCCTAACAAACATGGTGGCTGCAAGAAATGAGCGGTTGCGCCCACACGCAAAGGAGTGATGATACCCATGCGCAGCTGGAGTTCTGCCACAGAGGCACCGGCGATGGAGGGAGCAGCATCTCACAGGACTCAGGAGGCACAGTCCACCAACGCTGAGGACACCAGTGGGACGGAGGGCGAGGGGAGCACCACAGCGGAGACTGGAGGCAACAATTCAGGCACAGATACCTCCTCCGATGGAAGCTCCATGGTGGTGGTGGACACTTTTGTGACCATCCCAGCTACAGGTACACCCGCCACCCCGTACCAGCACCCCCCTCCCAACAGCCCCTCAGCAAGTTGCCTGTGCCTTCTCACCCAGGAGAGTGGGCATCTCCTTCGCCCCAGGCACCTCAGGCCCTGCCCCAGTGAGCCCTGCTGCCCTGAGTGAGGAGGCTATTGACCTCCTGAGCTCCATCTCTGTAGGGTAGTCAACCATCGTGAATGCCATCAGGGGCTGGGGGCCCAGATACAACAATCTAATGCATTCCTGGAGGGCATTCACACTGGATTGGGGGCCCAACAGAGATCAATGCAGTCTCTGGCCTCCTCTCTGATGGCAGCCATTGTCCTTGTTTCTACCGTTCCCCCCTCCAACTACTAATTCCCAGTCCCATTCTCTTCAACCCCAACCCATCCCATGCACACAGCCAGCCAAGCATGCAGACAGCACAACACCCAAGAGTGGCATAGGCAAACGCAAGCACCACACTTCATCCCACAGGCACTCCCATAAACACCATCCAGTTGCAGAAACAACAACATCCACTATTTCCACTGTCTCCCCCTCTTCCTCCTGCTCCACCTCCCATCCAGTTACGTCCACACTCACACCTGCATGCACTACATCATCATCCACTACCTGCCTCAACACAACACCAAGCAGAACACACACCTCACTGGCAGACACCTCCACAACATCCATGCACATGTCCCCTGTGCCCTCTCCCACTGTGTCTGTCCCCCCTCCTAAAGTACACAAATGCAAACACTGAGACACCCAACAGCCATCCACCTCACAATAGCATACAGCCAATGCACATGCATCCAAATCCAGCAGACAGACACCTCCAACAACCACTCCCTCATCCTCCACTCCTATTCCTTCTCCCTCTTCCCGCCCCAATGTCCCAAAGAAACTTTCCCTTTCCACCATTGACCTCTTTCCTACCCCTCCCCCCATCCTGCAAGTATGGCCAGGGTATCACGAACCCAGCCAAGAAACTCAGCCACACAGTCCACGGGCCCAGTTCCATCAGCACCTACTCATGGTAGAAAGGATTCGAGGACACATATACTGAGGAGGAAGGAGCCTGCACCAGCCAGCCGAAAGGGGAAGGAGCCTTCACCCACCATCCGAAAGGGGAAGGAGCCTGCACCAGCAGGCAAGAAGGGCAAGGAGCCTACAACAACAGGCAACGAGGGGAAAGAGCCTGCACCTGCCACCCGAAAGGGGAAGGAGCCTGCACCAGCAGGCAAGAAGGGCAAGGAGCCTGCACCAGTCAGCCAGAAGGGCAAGGAACCTGCACCAGCAGGCAAGAAGCTCAAGGAGCCTGACCAGCAGGCAAGCAGGGCAAGGAGCCTGCACCAGCAGCTGTTACGGAGTCCCCACCACCAACCATGGGTGTGTAGCCATCGGAGGGTGAGGGGCTGTGCAGGAGCCTCCCACCAGCACTGCCACAATGCAGCCATCCGAGGACACAGGGGCTGTGGGCTGTCACTCCCCAGGACCAAGAGCAATGGGCATGTTGCCCCCTCCAGAACCAGTGGGCAAGATACCCACTCCAGAGACTGTGGCCTTGCACTCCCCAGGGCCAAGCACAGGGAATGTTGCCCCCTCCAGAACCAGTAGACAAGACACCCACTCCAGAGACTGTGGCCTTGCACTCCCCAGGACCAAGAGCAATGGGCATGTTGCCCCCTCCAGAACCAGTGGTCTTGTTTCCACTCCCGGCTGAGGTGCCCCCCCCTGAGGTGCCTGCCTATTTGACAAGTGATGCCCCTGCAGTGTTCTCTCCGTATTGATGCAGGTGACAAGTGGGGCCTTGGACTTTGCCCTATGGCCATGTGGCCCAGGCGAACTGAGGTCCCTTTATCTGTACATTTGTAGATATCTTTTACATTGGCAAAAACATTTTTAGACTGTGTGTATTTTATTACATTCACTTTAGTAAATTAGTGTTGTCCTTGCATTATTCAGCTGATTTAGGAGGATTAACTTGTTTTCTTGGGAATCTGGTTGTGTGTATGGTGTGCGTGTATGGGGTGTGTGTTGTGCGTGTGTGTGTGTCACTGTCGTTTTCCTCCCCCCTCCCTTCTGTGCTAGGCGGCTGTACTCACAGACATCGTCTTCGCTGGCGTTGGTGTTCGTGGTGGAGCAGAACGTAGAATATCATCGGAAATACTTGCAGTTCTGGTTCCATGGCAGCGTGGTTCTTCCCTGTGTCTCCAATGGTGAGTCCTTTCACTTCTGTGCTCTGTTTCTGCCAGGCTTTTGATGTCATTGGTACCGCCCCGGAGAAGGTGGCGGATTGTCTGGTCATAATATGGTGGGCAGAACTTTGACTTCCGCCTGGCTGTAGGCGGCTACCACCGTGGTGCCTGTTGTTTCCGCCCTGGCGGTCTGTTTGGTAGATTGGCTTTCTCTCGGAGATCTAACCCCCATGGTCATAATTTGGTGGTAGTTACTGCCGGCCTGTTGGCAGTATTACCGCCACTTTATCACCGACCGCAGGGTCGTAATGAGGGCATAAAAGTTAAGTAGAGTAGGTCTTTTTCTTTCCTTTCACTCTACTCTAACTCACTACACTATGGGGGTCATTAAGACCCCGGCGGACGGCGTTAATATGGAGGAAAGTACTGCAACAGGCTGGTGGTACTTTTCTCCATTTTAAGACATTGGCAGTTTGGCTCAAGCCAAACTGCCAATGTACCACACCGACCGCCATGGCGGTAATGACCGCCGGGCTGAAGACTTTAGTCTCCAGCCTGGAGGCCGTCAGTAGCCCACCCGCGGGATTATGACCCTTCCTATGGTTTTCGTGGCTTCCTCACCACCACGAACACCATGGCGGTAGGCCCTATCAGAGACAGGGAATTCCTTCCCTGTCACTGATAGGGGTCTTCGTCGCCCCCCTCCCCCGACTTACCCCCACCCCCTCCCTCTCCAGACCCCCCCTTCATTCATGCACCTTCACGCACACACACATTCACACACTCATTCCCACATTCATCCACGCATGCAGACATTCATTCACACACACTTACAAACGTACAAGCACACGCATTAACACAACACAACACACACGCACTCACACATCCATACATGCATACACATACAACACTCAACACACACCCGCATTCACGCACACACAGATATACACCCCCCCACACACACACACAAAAACCTCACCCCCCTCCCCTGTCGGATCACCCGACTTACCTTTTGTGAGGGGGTCTTCCGGCAGGAGACAGGACAGGGGGGCGCTGCTTCCAGCAGCAGCGTCCCCCAGCAGAACACCGCCAGGCTGAATCATGGGTCATGATACGGCCTGCGGCGGTCTACTGGCATGGCGCTGCTAGTGGCAGCAGTGCCACCTTACCGTTATCCGCCGGCATGGCCATAGCTGGATTTCCACCATCCTTCTGGCAGAAATCCAGCTGTGGTCATAATAGGACAGACGGCGGGTAGCCACGGCGATGGTCTGTTGGCGGCCGTCACTGTGGCGGTAGGCGGTTTTTCCACCGGTGTTGTAATGTGCCCCTATGTCTTCCTCTGAGGACACCCCTGGAGTCATGGAAACACCCCCCAATGAGAACATGACTTTCAAAGTACTAAGAGAGCTTTGCTCAGAGAGAAACTTAGAGGTAGAGAAGAACACTAACAAGAATTTCCTTTTGAGTCTCCTTCTCCAGGATGACCAGGAGCAGTCTGGTAGCCAGGAGGAGGAGCGGGAGAGGGATTCTAACCATTTAGACTAAGGGGATCAGCCTGAAGATTCAGGGGAGGGCTCTTCACAAAATCTTCCCCCTAGCAAACTATCTAGTGTAGCTGGCAGTGGGAGGGGTTCACACACAAGTAGGGCTCCCTTCATACCTAGAGGTCAGGTCACTAGAGTTAGCAACCCTAATGAGAGATCTGCTTCTGCTAATTCACATGTCACCTCAGTTTCTGAGTTTCTGATGACTCCATAGAGAGGGAGCTCAGAAAGCTGAGATTGGAGGAGGCCAAGCTGAGGCTACAGCAGCAACAGCTAGCCCTAGATAGAGAGGCCTTAGCTGTGGAGAGAGAAAGGCAGGGGATGGGGTTAGTTCCCCATGGTGGCAGCAGCAGCAGTTTTAGAAATTATGGTGTTAGGGAGAATACCTTTGATTCCAGAAACTTGCACAAAATATTTCCCCCTTAGAAGGAGGGGATGACATCTACACGTGGTTTGCTGCACTTGAGGGAGCCTGTGAAGTACAGAGGGTCCCTCAGATGCAGTGGGCTGCAATTCTGTGGTTGTCCTTTTCTGGCAAGGGGAGAGAGAGACCTCTCACTGTCACGGAGGAAGATTCAGATAATTACAATATTGTGAAGACAGAACTCTTGGATGGATTTGGCCTAACCACTGAACAGTATAGAATAAAGTTGAGAGAGACAAGAAAAAGGCCTTCACAAGATTGGATAGATTTTGTGGATTTTTCTGTGAAGGCTTTGAAAGGTTGGTTACATGGCAGCAAAGTGTCTGACTATGAGGGTCTTTATTGTCTGATTTTGAGAGCGCATATTCTTAACAATTGTGTGACTGACTTGTTGCACCAGTACTTGGTAGACTCAGATCTGACCTCTCTCCCAAGAATTGGGTAGAAGGAAGACGAATAGGTCAGAACAAGGGTGAGCAGAAAAGCTCATACAGGGGGTGAAAAGGACAAGAAGAAGGATGGAAAGTCACATTACAAAGGCGAGGACACGGATAAAAAGTCAGAGTCTTCATCAGACCCATAAAAATCCTCTGGGGGTGGGCACAAATCCTCTTCCAACCAACAAAAAAAGCCTTGATATTACATCTGTAAGAACAAAGGCCACTGGATAACTGATTCCACTTGTCTCAAGAAAAACACCAAAGGTCCCACCACCAAATCTCCCACTGCTTCCACTAGTGCCCCTAGTAATAGCAGTGGTGGTGGTAAAACACTATAAATAACCAGTCCAAGGGTATAGCAGGGCTCTCTTTGGATAATGTAGTTGGGATTGGTTTAGTAAGGGAAACCACTGAGGCTGATTTTGTCTCAGTTGGTGGCATTGACCTTATCACCCTTGCTGCTTGTCCCCTTAATATGGATAAGTACAAGCAACAACCCCTAAGAAATGGTGTTCAGGTTGAGGCCAACAAAGACACAGGTGCCGGTGTCACTATGGTGATAGACAAACTGGTAGCCCCTGAGCAACACCCGCTTGGTCATGAGTATCAAGAGACTGACACCTCTAATAACACTGTTAGCCACCCCATGGCTGTTATGAATCTCAACTCGGGGGGAGAGTACTGGTCCAAAGAAAGTTGTGGTATCCACTGACCTACCTATAGAATGTCTACTGGTCAATGATTTGGAGACTTTAGCTTGGGCTGAAGTGCAATTGGGGGCTCACATCTTTGCTCTCACAAGGGCTCAGGGTAAAGGGGCAAGGGGGGGTAAAAGGGAGGAAAAAGGAAGAGGGGAAGGGGACTCGAAAAGAAAAGAAAAGAAGAAAGGAAAGAATGGGGAAGAAGGAGGAGAATCTAGTTGCAAGTTAGTAGGGAATGACAAAAACAGGATAATAAGAAAAATGAAAACATGAAGGAACTGAGAGGAAAACAAAAGAGGAATGAAGAAGAAAGGAAAAAAGAAGAAAAAAGGAGAAAAAATGAAAAAGGGAGGGATGGAAGAAGAAAACTAAAAGAAAAGAGGAAAGAGGAGGAGACGAGTGAGAAGACAAAAGGAGGCAGAAATTAAAAAGAAGAAAAGGGGAAAAAAGGGGAGAGAAGAAAAAGGCAAAAGTAAATGGGGGGAAAACAAGGGAAAGGAAAGGTGGAGGAAGATGAACATGTGGGCTGGTTGTTCGGAAAAGTGCTTAATGAGTGCTGTTTGCACGTCCTATCACCTGGTTAATAATGACCAGGGTATTTCATCATTCAATCCGGTGGTATCTGTGTGCAATCTCCACACCCATCTCTGTTCATTGTAGAGAACTTTCTGGTTCATATTGTTTGTTGTAGGGGACACTTTGCCTAGTACTGTCCATTCCTATCCAGATGCGGATGCCTACTCTCCTGGTTTTCATCCCAATATTCTTTAGTTGACAGGGACATTTGATCATATAGATCACATTCTTAACGTTGCAGTTTGTGAACGATTTCAATAACCACAGTGTCTTTAGGCCTAAATCCACTGTGATGAATCTGCGCATGAAACAGCAAACGCTGCATTTTCGACAGGGGTAGTGGCCCATTAGGGGTGGTAACTGCCACAGTGTTGTCTGATTGTTGGGAGGTGTCTTTATGATGGGTCGTGTGTGGACCACCATGTCTCGTATATTAGTAGCTCTCTTGTAAGCATGTAAAGGTTGTGGGAACGGGAGACCACCAGAAGTCAGAATCTTCCAATCTTCCCTGATTATTTACTGGATTTTGTTAGAGAGGGGGTTAAAAGTTGTCACACAGACTATCTGATCTGTCTTTGGTTTTGTTTGTGGAGGTTCTAAGAACTGGTCTCTATTATTATTGCGTGCTCTCTTGTCTGCTCTCCTGACGAGGTGCTCTGGTTAGTTCTTCTCCAAGAGTTTCATGGATAATCTTCTGGCGTGTTTTTTTGTAGTCAGACAGATCCGAACAATTTCATCTCAAAGGCAAAAATGTGCTCACCGATAGGTTTCCACGCAGAAACATCAGGTGGAAGCTCTGGAATTGAAGTAAATTATTTTGGTCTGTAGGTTTATAATAGACTCTGTGGCTAAAGTTCAATTTTTCTCATGAATAAGTAGATCAAGAAAAGGCAACTGGTTGTTGCCTATCGTCATCGTGAACTTCAGATAAGGGTTTGCTGTATTAAGCCAATTAGCCAAAGCTGGGCCTCGCTCTTGGTACCTGTCCAAATCAGTAGGATGTCATCGATGTAGCGTTTTCACAACCTGATCTGTCCTAGGAACGGGTTGTCATCGTGGAGTACCACTTGTTTTTCAAAACTGTCTACGTAAAGACAGGCCAAACTGGGAGCAAACGTGCTGCCCATCGTTGTTCCATATATCTGTAGATAGAAGGTTTTCTCGAACTCAAAGTAATTTCTTGTCAGCGCCAAGTGGGCTAGATCTAGTATGAATTCTGGAGGTGTTCGTGAGTCACCTCTAGTCCTCTCTTGTTGGTCGCAGATGACCTCCAGGGTAGCTTCCTGGGGAACATTAGTTTAGAGAGATTCCACGTCCAGCGTTATCAGGAGTTATGTAGTTTTATCAAAGGGCACGGTCTCTAGCAAAATTAGGACATCAGTAGTGTCTTTCAAATAAGTTGGAATCTGTTTAACTAGGGGTTGTAGGAAAAAAATCACAAAAATGTGAAAGGTGTTCCAGGACGGAGCCAATTCCCGAAACGATGGGTCTCCCGGGGTGGGATCTTGCCTTTGTGTACCATAGGGAGGATGTAAACGTTTTTGGGTTGGTTTGTATCAGGAAGGCTGCTTCCTGCTTTGTTAGCCAGTCGTTCATGGATCGTCTCAACACTAGGAAGGCAATTTCTTCCTGGATTTCTGGTGTGGCGTCCCTGGATAGGCATTTGTAATGTTGTGTTTTCACCAGCAGGCATAAGCACTCATCTTTGTACATCTGCTCGGGTAGAATTACAGTTGCCCCACCCTTGTCTGCCGGTTTGATCACAATAGTGGGATCCGATGTCAGACGTTTCAGGGCTGTTAGTTCCTCTGAACTCTATATGTAGTGCACGCGTGTAATGGCGTCCCCGCACTCACAAAGTCCGAGGAAATGGTCCAGAACTATGTGGGGGCACCTTTGCTAGTGCAAGGGTGCCCTCACACTTAGTAACTTTTGCACCTAACCTTCAGCAAGTGAAGGTTAGACATATAGGTGACTTATAAGTTACTTAAGTGCAGTGAAAATGGTTGTGAAATAGTGAGTGCACTATTTCACGCAGACTGCAGTGGCAGTTCTGTGTAAGGGTTTGTCTGAACTCCCTATGGGTGGCAATATAAATGCTGCAGCCCATATGTATCTCCTGGAATCCCAATGCACTGGGTACCTAGGTACCATATACTAGGGACTTATAAAGGGGGTCCAGTGTGCCAATTGAAATTGGTAAATGAAGTCACTGGCCTACAGTGACACATTTAAAAGCAGACGGAGCATAAGCACTGAGGTTCTGATTAGCAGAGCCTCAGTGACACAGTCAAGCACTACTGACAAAACAAACATTAGGCCACAAACTATGAGCACTGGGGTCCTGGCTAGCAGGATCCCAGTGAGACTGGCAAAACACACTGACACACACTTACAAACAGGCCAAAAGTGGGGATGATAGAAAGAGGCTACTTTCTCAAAGTTCTGCCCTGCAAACCGCCACCTTTTGTGGGGCGGTACCAACAACTTTAAAAACCTGGCGGAAACAGAGCACAGAAGTGAAAGGACTCACCATTGGTGACACAGGGAACAACCACGCCACCATGGAACCCGATCTGCATGTACTTCCGATGATATTGTACGTTCTGCTCCACCACTAACACCAACGCCGGCGAAGACGACGACGGTGAGTACAGCCACCTAGCACACAATGGAGGGAGGGGGGAAGAGAGTGACACACACACGCACAACGCACAACACACACCCCATACACACACCTCATACACACAACCAGATGCACAACAAAGCAACTTAATCCCCCTAAATCAGCTGAGTAATGCAAGGACAAAACAAATTTACCCGAGTGTAATATTATCAACACAGTATAAAAATAACTTAGCCAATGTTACAGATATCTACGAATGTACAGAAAAAGGGACACTGCCCAGTCCTCAGTTCACGTGGCCACGTGGCCACAGGGCAAAGTCCAAGGCCCCACTTGTCACCTGCATCAATATGGAGAGAACACTGCAGGGGCGTCAGTTGGCAAATAGGCAGACACCTCCGGAGGAGGGGGGGGCACCTCAGCCGGAGGCGGAAACAAGACCACGGGTTCTGGAGGAGGCAACGTGCCCTGTGCTTTGTCCTGGGGAGTGATGGGCCACAGTCTCTTGAGTGCGTGTCTTCCCCACTGGTTCTAGAGGGAGCAACATGGCCTGTGCTTGGTCCTGGGGAGTGATGGGCCACAGTCTTCCGAGTGAATGTCTTGCCCACTGGTTCTGGAAGGGGCAACATGCCCTGTCCATGGTCCTGAAGAGTGATGGGACACAGGCTTCCGAGTGGGTGTCTTGCCCACTGGTTCTGGAGGGGACAACATTCCCTGTGCCCTGTCCTGGGGAGTGATGGGCCACAGCCTCTCGAGTGGGTGTCTTGCCCACTGGTTTTGGAGGTGACAACGTGACCTGTGCTGGGGAGTGATGGGCCACAGTCTTCCGAGTGGGTGTCTTGCCTACTGGTTGTAGAGGGGGTAACATGCCCTGTGCTTGGTCTTGGGGAGTGCACGGCAACAGTCTCTCGAGTGGGTGTCTTGCCCACTGGTTCTGGAGTAGACAGGCCGCACAGCAGCTCAGGGAGGCAGGATCACATTGCGTCCACCGGCGGTGATGGCTGCACTGTGGTGGTGTGGGTGGGAGGCTCCTGCACATCCCCTGCACCCTCTGATGGTTGCACTGTGGTGGTGCTGCTGGTGGTGGTGGTAGTGGGAGGCTCCTGCACATCCCCTGCACCCTTGGATGGATGCACTGTGGTGGTGCTGGGAGTGGTGGCGGTGGGAGGGTCCTGCACAGGCCCAGCACCCTCAGATAGATGCACAACCATGCTTGGTGGTGGGGTCTCTGTGACAACTGGTGGTGCAGGCTCCTTGCCCTTTCGGGTGGCAGGTGTAGCCTCCATTACCTTCTTGCCTGCTGGTGCAGGCTCATTGCCCTTTCGGGTGGCAGGTGCAGGCTCCTTCACCTTCTTGCCTGCTGGGTCAAGCTCCTTGCACTTCTTGCCTGCTGGTGCAGGCTCCTTGGCCTTCTTGCCTGCTGGAGCAGGCTCCTTCCCCTTCAGTAATTGTGGCCTGGAATCCTTTCCACCACGAGTAGGTGCGGATGGAACTTGGCCCGTGGACTGTGTCGCTGAGGTGCTTGGCTGGGTTCTTGATAGCCTGGCCAAATGTGCAGGACGGTGGAGGGAGGGGTAGGGAAGAGGTTAATGGTGGATAGGAAAAGTTTCTTAGGGTCATTGGGGCAGGAAGAGAGAGAAGGAATGAGAGTGGAGGATGAGGGAGTGGTTGTTGGAGGTGTCTGTCTGCTGGATTTGGGTGCAGGTGCATTGGTTGTATGCTGTTGTGATGTGGATTGCTGTTGGGTGTCTGAGTGCCCGCCGATTATGTACTTTAGGAGGGGGGTACAGACACAGTGGGTGAGGACACAGGGGATGTGGGATTGGATGTTGTGGAGGTGTCTGCCAGTGAGGTGTGTGTTCTGCTTGGTGTGGTGATGATGCTGGTAGTGGATGCTGATGTAGCGCATGAAGGTGTGAATGTGGATGTGATTGGGAGGGAGGTGGTGTAGGGGTAGGAGGGTAAGACAGTGGAGGCAGTGGATGTTGTAGTGTCTGCAACTGTATGGTATTTACATGAGTGTTTGTGGGATAAAGTGTGGTGCTTGTGTTTGCCTGTGCCACTCTTGGGTGTTGTCCTGTGTGCATGCTCGTCTGGCTGTGTGCTTGTGATGGGTTGGGGTAGAGGAGAATGGTGCTGGGAAGAGGAAGCTGGAGAGGGGATGGTAGAAACAAGGACAATGGCTGCCATCAGAGAGGAGGCCAGAGCCTGGATCGATCTCTGTTGGGCCACCAATCCAGTGTAAATGCCCTCCAGGAATGCATTAGATTGTTGCATCTGGGCTGCCAGCCCCTGGATGGCATTCACAATGGTTGACTGCCCTACATAGATGGATCTCACGAGGTCAATAGCCTCCTCACTCGGGGCAGCAGGGCTCACTGGGGCAGGGCCTGAGGTGCTTGGGGCCAAGGAGATGCCCACCCTCCTGGGTGAGAGGGCATGGGCAACTCGATGAGGGGCTGCTGGGATGGCAGTGATGGTATGGGGGGTGGCGGACCTGTAGCTGGGGTGGTCACAGAAGTGCCGCCACCACCAGGGAGCTTCCATCAGAGGAGGTATCTGTGTCTGAATGTGCTCCCCTCGCCCTCCATCCCACTGGTGCTCTTAGCGTCAGTGGACTCTGTCTCCTGGGTCCTGTGGGATGCAGTTCTCTCCATCGCAGGTGCCTCTGCTCCTTCGCCAGATGATGCTAATGCACATAAGGACAGGATGACAAAACAAGAAAGGGGGAGAGAGGCAAAGGATACAAAGGGTCAATGGCTGAACCAACACCACTGTTGGCGTACACAGCACCCTCACACACAGGGAACAGACCTACGCACTATGCATTGCACCACCACTCATATCGCCAGCCACCAAGGCATGAGGAGGGGCACACACAGCCAACTGCAGCCCACCTGGGACCCATGCAGCCCTGACCAGTAGTGGATGCTTACAAGCTATGTAGGCAGGATTATCCCTTCAGAACCCTAGCCACCAGAGGACCTACACTACTAAGTCAGGCCTGGCCTGGGGGCACCCACTGACACACATCCACCACCCGGATACCACCACAACAGCCGTACAATGATAGCCACTGTACTCACCCCCTTGTGGCTGCTGTGATGCCCTCAAGCGCCCATCCAGCTCTGGACAGGCCACCACCAGTATGCGGGCCATCAGGGGGGTCAGGGTTCGACAGGCACCCCTTCCTCGTTGGGAGGCCATCCTCAGCTGGGCCTCCGCAGTCTTCCGTGCCCAGCATCTCAGGTCCTCCCACCGTTTCGACAGTGGCTGATCCCATTGCCATAGACCCCCAAGGTCCGCACCTCCTTGGCAATGGCACACCATATACCCTTCTGTTGAATGGCGCTGTCCTGCAGAGGCAATACACACAGGAAAACACCATGAGAGAAACTGTCCAGCCTGTTACACATATGGCCCACCATACCCGTTTCCATCACCATTGGCACACACATAGCCCAGCACACAGCGTGTACACCACAAAGAAGACATCCACCCCCATTACACGAGGCCTTCACACACAACTCCATGCATTTCTGCCACATGCATCGTGCCCACAGTGTACTTACCCGTTGGTCTGGAGGCATATACAGCAGTCTGTACGGGGGTAGGACCCCATCCACCAGTCTCTCCAACTCCTCCGGAGTGACGGCTGGGGCCCTTTTCACTGTCACACGGGCCATGGTAGTTTCCAGACACAAGTCACAGCAGCACATGCAGTGTAGGTCCTCTCCTATGGAAGGTCAGGTAGCAAGTGAGAAATATGATGGAAAATGGCAGTCATGTCCGCGGCGGTGCATACCGTCACCAGTGATGTAGATCACCATTGGACACTGTACCCCGTAGGGCCCAATATCAACCAATGAGGAGTTGCACAGCGGTTCCCGACCGCCTCCTGCCACAGCGCACAATGTCAGCAGAATTACCTCACTTCCACCTGTCCCTCCACACAGGACAGGCAGATGCCATTTCACAGGGGGCAGCCCTATGGTTTCATGCTGTGTCACAGGAGAAATAGGCACATACCTTACAAATCACACTGACCCATTACAAGTTTACAGATTGCAAACTCCTGTTGTGGCTCCAATGTTAAGATTGTGACAGCCTCCTCACTCTTGTGTCCCTTAGGTACCTACTGCTGCGGATGAATAGGAGATGGAGACATATCCCTGTGTACAGACCCCTGGTGGACTTGGCAACACTGGAGGACAGGCACATTAGCCTCACCTATAGACTTGACAGGGCCAAAATCACAGATCTGTGTGCCCAATTGGAGCCTGACCTGATATCTGCTATTCGTCACCCAACTGGGATCCCCCCTCTTGTGCAAGTGCTATCTGTTCTCCATTTCCTGGCAACTTTCCAAGTGACAGTGGGCTTGGCAGCAGGAATGTCACAGCCAATGTTCTCAATAGTGCTGACAAGAGTGTTGTCTGCCCTGATAAAACACATGTGAGGCCACATTGTTTTCCCCCTTGTTGAGGATTTGGCCACTGTAAAGACCTAGTTTTATGCAATGGGACATATTCTCAACATAATTGGGGCGATTGATGGTACACATATTGCATTTGTCCCCCCCTCGGCAGAATGAACAGGTTTTCAGGAATCGTGAGAGTTTCCATTCCATGAATGTTCAGCTGGTGTGTTTGGTGGACCAGTGAATCTCCCACATCAATGCTAAGTATCTTGGTTGGGTGCATGATGTCTTTGTCTTGAGGAACAGCAGCATTCCAAATGTGATGGGCCAATTACAGAGGCACAGGGTGTGGCTAATAGGTGACCTCTGGTTCCCACCCAGTATATGTTGGTGTATGGGTATCGTGTGGGCCATATAGCATAGTGTGTGGCTAAATGTTGTCCCTCAATATTTGCAGGTGACTCTGGTTACCGAACCTATCATGGCTGCTGACCCCTGTGAGGAATGCCAGGACAAGGGCAGAAGAACGTTATAATGAGGCACATGGGCGAACCAGAAGGATTATTGAGAGAACCTTTGGCCTCCTGAAGGCCAGGTTCCGGTGCCTCCATCTAACAGGTGGATCCCTGTTCTCCTCACCCAGGAAGGTCTGCGAGATAGTAGTTGCATGCTGCATGTTGCATAACCTGGCCCTGAGACAGCATGTCCCTTTTCTGCAGGAGGAGGAGGAGACTGGAGATGCCCGTGTGGCAGCAGTAGACCCTGTGGACAGTGAGGATGAGGAGGTAGAGGATGAGGACAACAGAACATCAGTTATAAGACAATACTTCCAATGACACACAGGTAGGACAGTGTAAATTTACATTTCAATTACTTTGGTTGTAATCTGTATGGCAATGGCATGCTGATATTTCCCACTTCTATGCCCACTTACTGTTCCCTTTGGCAATTCATTTTGCAGATGTTGGTGATTTGACAAATACTCCTGGTGTGATCACTACAGCCAGCAACAGGTCATTAATCTATGCTCATCGTATGTACAGTTAATTAGCAATGTTTGTACCTGTTTCAAAGAATACATATTTGATATACATGACATACTCCAAATAGATTTCTTTCAAGGAGTGTTTATTGATGTGTTAACATATAGGGGAAAAGTGTTATTGAATGAGGTGATGATGGAGGAAAGTCCAGGGTATTGTTCCAGTCTGTTTGTAGCACAGGTGCATTGTCCAAGGGGACATAGGAAGGGGAGCAATGGCAGTTCAAGGTGGACAGGGTGACTGAGAGGGACACAAGGGTGACAATCAGGAGAGTCTCATTTCTTGGCGGGGGTCTTGGCAAGTGTCTCTGGCTTCTGTCTGGATCGCAGGGAACATTTGCGGGATGGTTCACGTTTTGCAGGGGGAGGGTGCTGGTGGCCTGTGAGTCCTGTGGTAGAGCCTCCTGGCCACTAGTGGCAGAGGAAGTGGAAGGCTGTTCAGATGTCTGGCTAGTGGCAGGGGCCGGCAGGTGTGAGACTGCCTCCCTCATAATGTTGGCCATGTCTGCCAGCACCTCTGCTGTGGAGATAAGTGTGTTGTTGGTGGCCTGAAAATCGTCCCTGATCCCCTGGAACTATCCCTCCTGCAGCTGCCTGTTCTCCTGCACATTGTCCAGGATCTGGCCCATCGTGTCCTGGGAATGTTGATATGTTCCCAGTGTAGTGTAGCCATTTTTAATGTAGCTTTTGCGCGTTTGCTTAAAGCATTAGGTCTCTGTGCACTTTGCTCTAGATGCATTTTATTTAGCCTCGTACTGTTATTTTTCAATAACCAGTTTCACGGTCTTGTTTTATTTTCTTCTATCGTACTGTTTAGCTTACTTCAGCACCGGAGTTCTCAAACAATACATTCTTGCTCGCTCTGTGCTTCAGTCAAGGATACAGTCTGGTACATTGCCGATAGACGTGGTAGAAGTTTAGTCTTTAGGGTTCGAAGAAAGTACACATTCTTACATAGGGACGTTTCTTAGAACACTGGCGTGTTAGTTATAAAAACACTTCGTAGTCCTGGTACACGTAAGAGGGAGATTCCGACCAGGGAACCACAACTATACGCTGACTGCCCTGTTGCAGATGCTGATCCCGATCACAGGCCTTTGCTCAGGTATGAGGGTTGATGTCCCCCCCGGGGAACCTGAAAGGCAGGCTTAGAGCTTAACAGGCTGTGCTCAAAATAGAACTTAGAAGAGAGAACGTAATCTAGTAGCACTATGATAGCGTTATTCTTATGTTTCACTCTCCTTGTTACTATTTCATCCTACTGTGTTGTATGGTTCTGGTTATTGCGGCTCACGCCTTGTTATCTAAAATGCAGTCGTTTTATTAAACCAATCTTTAAAACTCAAACTGCCTTTGTCATTTATATATGAGACCACACTGGGTATGAGAGAACTGGTTGGGATCTGAGTGACCACGACTTCCCTGGGAAGCACTAAGATGTCCTGCGCTCGGCTGCCCAATTGTCTCTTCCTTTTGGGAGAGATGAGGCACTGCTAGTTAGCCGGAGTTCAATCCGGATTTGGGGTGACAAGGGTCCTTCGCCGTGGGTTAGACTTAGTCCCCCACACCGTGAATGATCCTACCACCCAAAAATCCAGTAGTCTCATTAGGATAATGAGAGCCTACGTGACATGGCGCCGCCAACGATTGGTCTGGCTCTAATTTTCGGGTCCACTAGTCTCTCTCGGTCTCATATATTATAATGATCCCTCAGTTCCTTTAACAGAGACGTCCGTGGCACTGAGGACTTCCACCACCGCGATATAGGTAATCCTAGATATAGCGGATGGTTGTTCAAGCTTGAACCTTAAAAGGAAAGACCCCGTTTTTGGTGTGCCTTCTCTGAACCATCACTGTTTTTCTAATGGCGAATCCCCAGGTAATACAAATAGCTCTTAATATGAGACAGTCGCTCACGTCACATTTGCTTGCACATGGTCTTACGATCCAGGGCGGTCCAGTCACGTTTGTGGTGGCCGCCCATGCAGCCTATAGAACAGAACTTTTTTACTCTTGGGTCACATTTCCAGCAGTTGATGGGAATACAAATACATTTCACACATATACGATTGCAAAACGCGCCTGGTCAGTACAGGGCGTACGCATACCTAGAGATACCTATATCTTATCAAGAACATAATAATTGGCTTGATGGCGCCCTACCCCATACAATATTGCCAGTAAGGTTAGGTCCACTGAGTAATGATGGTCCGACCTGGCCTTTATTGGCCACATATACACCACATCCTGCGGTTGCAAACATGCCGGTGGCTGAAGTTCGTCATTTATATACAGACTTATCGGCTACATATAGACGCTTAGTACAATTTGTGATGCAGACACTAAATACAAACCCAGCGCATGCTGCTCCAGCACAACCACATGCAATAGCTCCAGGTATAAACCCGGCGACTGTACACTCTATCATGGGTAAAGTTCCAGCAAAACGGGTGGAGACTCCATTTTGGCTGGCACAGAAAATTAATACGCTGGAGGCGGTATTTCCCCATACGGACCTCAGGACAAAAACAGAATATTAACTATGTGTTTACCATTTGGCATGGTTCCCACAGTGGAACATTGTAATACATGGGGCACGGTGTTTGCCGCGCTCTACACAAAAGCACACGGTACACGACATTGGCAAACCTACCGGAAGTGCTTAAACAGATTCAGGATGAATACGGGGCTGCCCCAGCCTTAGATTTGGGAATGCAACTGATGGGCAATTTTGCCACGGTTTCTTCAATAATACTAAGTAATCTTAAAGGGGAGGCAGTTGCACTAGCGGTGCGTATGCGTCTTCGTGACGTCCCGCAACTAGATCAGGAGCGGGAACTGCCTAAAATAATAGCTGAAACATATTCCAGTATCGGTCGAGATAGCCTAGGGGCTAGACCACAGAAACCACAGTTTCAAGGGAAAATTAGTAAAGATAATACTAAACAGCAACCTGAGGGTAATAAAAAGCCCTGGGAGAAAAAACAACAGACACCTAAAAAAGAAAGGGGAGAATCTCCGCGAGCGGAGACCCCGCAGAATAGGTATAATCTCAGAAATAGGGATAATTTGAAAACGCCTGATAGATATCAATACACTGACACACGCCAATCTCGTTCCTTTCAGGACTCATCGGAAAAGAGAAATGAGAGAGGTGGGCGGTCAGAGCGGAGAACAGAGTACCTGAAACCAAGACAGGAATCACAACGCTCTTCAGAGGTTTCTGTCAAATAGGAAGAGAAACCGATACAATAAAAACAACAGTTTAAAAAGAAAAAAGTGGCGGCAGTCTCAGTTAGACATGCCACACAGGAAGAGAGTTCTCTTGAAGAACAATACATGGGCCCTAGCACTGCTGGACAGCGCGGCAGAGGTCACAATAGTTTGCCGGAATCTTCTAGAGCCTCTAGAGGTGAAAGCAACTGATGACTTCATACAAGTTGAAACAGCAGATATACGTGTCTCTGAACCTGATAGGGTATATACAGTGACTTTATAATTGGAAGGAGACATTGAACGCACTATAAACGCAATCTTTTGGCATCGTGTAGTCAAGATATATGACATTTTATTGGCTGAACAGGATTGGCCGCCTGACTTTGTTCGCACCTGCCCAGTTGGGGAGGAGGTTATTAAACCTTCGTTCTCACCATTTGTTCCAGGGGAACTCGCAGAGTCCTATAACATCAAATGGGCTCTAGCACAAGCACCTGCCTTATATAGAAATCATGTAGGGTGGGATAGGGATTCTCCATATCACGTAATTCAGATTAAAGGTGAACCTCAGCCACAACTGCAATATCCAATAAAACACGAAGCAAGGGCACGTTGAGAGAAATACTTACGCAATTAGAATACCAGGGAGTAATTGAACCCTGTGTCTCGCCGATGAATAATCCCATATTCCCTGTAGCTAAACCGGACCATTCATATAGAATAGTCTTAGACTACAGACATTTGAACGGACATACACGTACATATGCTGTACAAAATTCACATAGCACCGCACTGATGAACAACATTGTGGAGAAAAAGTACAAAACGACTTTAGACATCTTGAATGGTTTCTTCTGCCAGAATATAGCACCCGACAGTAGGGACCTTACAAGCTTTAGTGCGTTAGGCTCCCAGAAAAAAATCTGTTGTTTGCCTCAGGGGTATAAGAATAGCCCAGGACTGTTTGCGGCTCGTGTGACTGAAATTTTACACGGGTTGGACCCTGATGCATTGTCATATGTAGATGATATACATGTCACGGATGACGAGTTACTACAACATTTGAGACGGGTAGCCCGCATTATTGTTGGGTTTGCCAAAATCGGTTACAAATTTAACTTCAAAAAATCAAAAATTGCCTTCCTCAGCGTCATATTCCTGGGATATGAGCTGTCAAATTAAGGTAAGAACCTAGCACCACAATTTTTAGAAAAATGTGCACAATTGCAACCACCTAATACAATTAAGAAACTCCAATCATTGTTGGGCTTTCTAAATTTTGGCAGAACATACATTCCTGACTATGCTACACGCATAAAACCTTTATATGAATTAATACGTCCTGATTTTTCAAGCAAATTCTGGACAATTGACCATACACATACTCTTTGGGAGTTGCAAGCAGATCTCCTAGCTGCAAAACATTTACATACACGGGACAATAAGACGCATTTGGTCATCAGGGTGATAGCTACCCATTGGGTTTACGTATGTCACATTTAATGAAAGTGAGACAGTCCCGATTGTATACAAGTCCCACTTGTATTCGGCTGCTGAACAACGATTCGCACCAACAGAGAAAATTCTCACTGCTGTACAGATGGCTGTTATTAAAGAACAACCTCTAGCCCAGGGTGAACGCACTATAGTAGTTTCCCCTATTCCGGCCCTAGAGGCTGTTATAAAAGCGAGTGTTCCTAATGCGAAAGCACTGCACCCGCGATGGATACAATGGGCTACGTCTTTAACAGCCACTGATGTAGATTACATTTTTTATCCAAAGTTACAGACTCAGGAATTTCTGCAATATGAAATTGAATATCCAGTTCCCGCTGACACGTTGCCTATTGATCATTATCAAGTAGTCATGTACACCGATGGCTCTGCGCAACCGGCGGTGGGGACAAAACACCAATATTCTGCTGCATGTGCAGTAGTGAGCGGCCATATGAAGGGAGAGAAATTCTGCCCCCAACATACTTATACACAAACCTTAGGGGACTGTACGGCACAATTGGCTGAGCTGAAAGCTCTATTGGTGGCATTAGAACATACGGATCCGACACAGTTTACACTGATTGTTTGTGATTTGTATTATTGTGTCCAGTCTTTTCATGAATACCTACATTACTGGCGCTTGAATGGGTTCAGAGATTCAAAGGGCAACACCATAAAACACAGACTACTGTGGGGGAAGGTGGCAGACCTGAAGGAGACGCTACCCAAAGTCCATGTTGTACATACTCTTGGACACCAGCGCGTTGGAATACACGTTGCTGGGAATACTCTGGCTGATGAAGCCGCAAAGTCGGCAGTGGCAGTTCTCACTGTAGCCGCAGTGACTCGTTCGAGTTCCAAACCAGACACAGAGATTCTGGTTGCCATAAAAGCTATGGTTGATGGCACGCCTTATCCTAAAGGATTTCCTAATAAATACCAATACTTTATGGGAAGTATGCTGAATGCTGAGGTTAAAATTCCAGGCGTAGGCGTACGCGAGATCCCCAATAAAATTGTAAGACCTCAATTGATTACTGCAGCGCATGAGGGGGTGGCATCTGCACATGCTGGCGTGGCCGCCACAATTTCGCTATTACAGGCCCATTACTGGTGGCCTGGTCTCTATAAAGAGACTAAGCAGTATGTCCTTTGTTGTGACATCTGTCAACAAATTAAAGTTTCAACAGCTAAGCGCCCGCCGCAGACACCCCTTTTAATATCGAACAGACCATTACAATGTGTGTACTTGGATCATTGCGGTCCACTCACACCGGATAGTGCATACAAATATATACTGGTGGCTGTAGATTCTTCCTCCAGATTTGTGTGGGTGTGGCCACAGCGCTCGGCTGACGCTCAAACTGTTATTAAAGATTTGCGTGTCTTTGTCGGTACATATGCAGTTGTGGCGTGCCATTCGGACCAGGGCCCTGCTGTTGCCTCAAGGGCATTCAGGGACACCATGGCTTCGTTGGGGGTCCAGCTCCAGTTTCGTCTCCATTTCATCCCGAGGGAAATTCTGTCATGGAGCGTTTAAATCGCGATTTAAAGCAATCCTTAACAGCAAGAGTCTTAGGGACGGGTCGTAGTTAGCTAACCCACCTGTATGGAGCACAGAGAGCACTGAATAACTTGCCTAGAAGGTCCCTGGGGGGTCGTACTTCATATGAGTGCCTGTTCGGAACACAAATGTTTGTTCCGGATCTAGATGGTCCTGGTGTGGAGGCGGCGGAACCGCCTTTTGACATATATGATCGTGTCACTGTTTTGCAGGAATTACAACAGTTCCGTGAAGATAACTCTTCTAAAAGTGCTGCCTCCACAGGAATTAAGGATGTGCCAGTAACACCTACTGGTTGGATTCCCAGAGTTGGGGATCTTGTGCGTGAAAAGGTCGCAGTGAAAAAAGAATTTGGCCCTTCTTATCGAGCACCAGTCCCTGTGTTGGGGATACACGGAACAAGAACTGTTATTTTACCACCGTTGCCAGGTGCCAAAGAAAATCGCTTTGTTTCTATTGACAATGTCAAGTTACAACATGTGGCCGATTCTGCACAGCAGACCAAGAGGAACGTCCAGTAGTTCCCGAATCCCTCTCACTACTGGGGAAGATGTTCCGCTCCAAGTTATTTATACCAACACTGTTGCCTCTCTGAGCTTGGGGAGGGTGGAAGATGATTTTGCATTAGTTCCACTGACGACAAATAATTAGGAAACAGTTGATCGAGTCATCATGACTACTGATGTTACGGATGGTGCTATCTACAGTGTACTACCACGAGAAACAACAACTCCTCCATTGAATACGGCGGCACCTTTTACACGAACTGCGTCTGGGTACTTTGCCAACAACAACGATAGTTTATCAGACTCGTTTGCCTCTTCAACCATTGACCCAGGTCTACGTAAGCTGATTTGTTGGCTTAAAGAGACGTATTTTGTTTTTCCTTGGAACTATCTGTGGCTCTCATTGACTATGTCAGCATTTTTTCTCTGGATAGGGTTTGTCGTTATCTTTTTTCTGTTGATACATGGCCATTTTCTTCCTGAGAGATCAACGGTTGAATAGGTGGAGGAGGTGTTGAAGCCACATTTTTCATCACATAAGGTTCGAAGAGACTTGTCGTTTGTGAACATTTCTGCAGTACCAATTCCGGATGGGATTGTGTGGGATAAAGTAATGTTTGATATATACGGTCCCACTGAGATAATTCAAATACCGTATGGTCTAAAGTTATCTATGAATGATATAGTAATACCAGGCATTGTATCTGATGATTGGGATGTGAAGACAGTTGATTCCATGATGACTGAATTACAATACTATACTGTCTATGAGAATGAAGATGTTTACCAGTTTAAAGACAATTATGGTGACATGTTTTGCTATAATTATTATGGGCACCACTTTATACATAAAGCAAGTAGTCCGAAAACGATATTTGACTATACGCAATGGGAGCATTGCCCAACTCCCCCACAAGGGAGTTCTAAAACTTATTCTGACAAATTTGCGTATTTTTCTGGGCATCATCAAATGAATGCTAAGTCATATTATTTTAAGTTAACTCCGTCTAAAGATAAGCAAATGTTGTTGATTAATACGAAATTCATATACTCAGATTCTTTTGTTTCCCGACTGTCGATTGAAGGTTATGAATATTGGTCAAATAATATTGATTTGAAAAGTGTTTGGGGAGCAAAACATTGGCAGACACAAGGTAGAGAAACATTGTTTAGAGCATGTCTCATTCCCATCCAAATGATTTTTTTAAATGAAACAGTTCAACGGACTAGCTGTCAGGGCTTAGCAACGATTAGAGAATTGAATATGCCTAGTATACCAGTCCCTACAAAAATTAAGGATTGGCAGAAATATATTAACGCCACTTTTAGTAAACTTACAGACTGGGTCCAGAATGGTACATTTAACACTTCATTGTCAAGTCCGGGCGGGTGGGTATTGTGGCCTATAGACACCAATGGGTGTCATCAACGTTTTGTCACCTCCTCTGGGGGTTTCAGGACAAGTTGGGCAGACCCTCGCTACATATCACCTGAACATGCTGAAATTATTACTACATATGGTGTGGGAAAATTGTGTCAACAATGGTTAAAATCATCCTCGCTAGATGCAGTCAAGACACATCTCACTCTCCTGTCTAATAACACTGACTTGCAAGATTTTTTGTCAGGCCTGAAGACCCCACGTAGGAAGCGTTTCTTGTACGAAGTGTACAATGAAATATGGAAACTTTCCCAACAACAGGCTGCGGTCCGGTTAAGGCAAATAGATCAGGAAAATTTGAAAAAGGCATTAGCTGTTGTGGATAATGGAATTCACACCTTTTCCGACCGAATATATACCATTGACAACATTGTTTCTTCTGCTATAGACATTATACGATCTGATATGTCTTCTTTATATCATGGACAAAGTCAAACAAGGTCCATTATGCAGTTGGGATGGACACTTCAGACATTGAAGGCGGGTCGCGTTCCATGGCAGCACATCAGTGAAGGAGGCAACTTATGTCATGCTTAACATTGAAAAATTGGAAAGATTGCCTTTTACAGTGGCCGAGATTCCCTCAGCTGAGTGGTTGATACACAGGGTTACTAATCTGCCTATTTCTACACTACAATTCACTTCTTGTTTAAAACATGTTCCGGTAGGCAGATATGAAAAGCTGGGAGATAGTTATATACATGAGGTGTGGGAACTTCCCTTCTTGTACAAATGTCTCAATGGCATGAGAGAGGTTTTTCTTAGCGGTAGTGAATGCAAGACTTCAGTCAGCCATTCGATGATTTGTAAGCAGCTGTCCTTGCATGGGGCATGTAATGCCTCGGTTGCGAACTTGGCTTGCTATCTGAAGAGAGTTCCGGTCCCCTTGATTAAACGCACGTTCCAGGTGCTTTCAAACGGCAGCTACGTCCTCCTCAATAGTGAAGACTGTTGTGGCATGCGGGCCGGAATAGTTTACGTTGTTTCGGTCACCAAGGTCGTTACTTGCTGCGGGAATGTGTTGTTTCCCCCCACTAAATTAAGGGAGGTAGCAGATATCTGGCCTCACATTGCTACTTCCAAGGTGAATTTCGACAAGTTAAGTAGACTAAAGGCTTTATTGTTTCAGAAGCATGTGGCCCTTACATCTGCACGCGAGACCTACGCACTTCAGGTGGCAAGGTCATCACCAGAAATCCAGTCCCTGTTAAATACCAACTTTCCGAGCCACTTTGGTGAACTCGTGGTACGTATATTTAATGCTTCCAGCACAGCTGGATTGGCACATTTTTCCAAAGCCGTAGGTGTTGGTTTCGTTCACACCTTCTCTTCCATATTCGGTTTAATACCTTTGGCTATTCATTCAATTTTCAGAAGCATTTTTGGGGGATTTCCGATCACTTTGGCTTTATTAGCTGGCATTTTGCTGTTGCTGTTGTTTTTCCGCAATGGCTGTCCCGCCGCAACAATGGTGAATGTGGGCGCTCCTATCAGTGCAGCTGTGTCGTGAACGCATGATGCAGCACTTTGGAGCAACGCTCCTGGGATATTTGGAGTGTGACTGGTCTCTGTCATTCAGACCGGTTTTGGATTGTGTGCACCCCGTGTTTCGGTGCTGTTGGTGCTCTTTTGAACATGCACTAGACGTCTGTCTCTCACAGCATCGCCCCCCCAGTGGTTGATGCTGATCTGTTGATGTTTCCGATGAGGGCTCATTCCCAGACATGCGTGCTGCGGCTGTGTTTGCTTCGTGAGGCTAATTACGAGATACCCTTCCTGGAGGAAGTTCATATTAACTCGTTCACGGACTGTGTAAGGGATGCCGCCTTGGTTGATTCTAGGGCTTTGGGACACACCTGGACCTTAATAGTCTTTGGCGTGGATTTTCGGGTCTTGTCATCTGCCGAAGTGGAGAACCTCCTGCTTTCAATGAACACTGTTTGAATTGGATTTGGTCTAAATTGACACTGTTACATGAATTTGGCTCTTAGCCGCATGCTTATTTTTAAATTTAGGATTATTGTGCTTTGGTGTCCTCTTGACTTGTTGAAATCATATAAGGTTTTAGTTAATTTTTTTTAACTTAGGGGCATTTTTTAGCTTTGACTCAAACCACTTTCTACCGACAAGGGGAGGGTGTAGTGTAGCCATTTTTAATGTAGCTTTTGCACATTTGCTGAAAGCATTAGGCCTCTGTGCACTTTGCTCTAGATGCATTTTATTTAGCCTTGCACTGTTATTTTTCAATAACCAGTATCACGGTCTTGTTTTATTTTCTTCTATCGCACTGTTTAGCTTACTTCAGTACCGGAGTTCTCAAACAATACATTCTTGCTCGCTCTGCGCTTCAGTCAAGGATACAGTCTGGTACATTGCCGATAGGCGTGGTAGAAGTTTAGTCTTTAGGGTTCAGTTAGTTAGTTATAAAAACACTTCCTAGTCCTGGTACACGTAAGAGGGAGATTACGACCAGGGAACCACAACTAGACGCTGACTGCCCTGTTGCAGATGCTGATCCCGATCACAGACCTTTGCTCAGGTATGAGGGTTGATGTCCTCCCAGGGGAACCTGAAAGGCAGGCTTAGAGCTTAACATGCTGTGCTCAAAATAGAACTTAGAAGAGAGAACGTAATCTAGAAGCACTATGATAGCGTTATTCTTATGTTTCACTCTCCTCGTTACTATTTCAATCCTACTGTGTTGTATGGTTCTGGTTATTGCGGCTCACGCCTTGTTATCTAAAATGCAGTCGTTTTATTAAACCAATCTTTAAAACTCAAACTGCCTTTGTCATTTATATATGAGACCACACAGGGTATGAGAGAACTGGTTGGGATCTGAGTGACCACGACTTCCCTGGGAAGCACTAAGATGTCATGCGCTCGGCTGCCCAATTGTCTCTTCCTTTTGGGAGAGATGAGGCACTGCTAGTTAGCCGGAGCTCAACCCGGATTTGGGGTGACAAGGGTCCTTCGGCGTGGGTTAGACTTAGTCCCCCACACTGTGAACGATCCTGCCACCCAAAAATCCAGTCGTCTCATTAGGATAATGAGAGTCTACGCGACACCAGGATCTCTGCAAGTGCCTCCTGGAGAGTTCGTTCCCTTGGCCTGTCCTCCCCCTGGCGCACTCCTCCTAGTTTCCCTGTTGGCCTGTGCCTCTGTCCCCTGAACTGTGCCCCCACTGCCACTGACCCCAGGTCCCTGATTGTCTTGTGTGCGAGGTGGGGTCTGAGGTCCCTGTAGAGGTGGACACACTGCTGATTGATGTGTCCTGGGGACAGAGGTATGGGTACGCTGGGTGGGTGCTGTGGTGTTGGATCCTGATGGGGAGGCTCTGTGGTGGTGTGTGACAGGGCTTGGGTAACCGGCTGTCCAGTGGTCCCTGATGGGCCAGGTAGGTTGTCCAGATCCTGAAGACCAGAGTTACTGTCATCACTGTGGGCCTCTTCTGTTGGGGGACTGGATATTGCTGGCACCTCCTCTCCGCTGACATTGGCTGGGGTACCTGTGGGGATGTAAATGATGTGTTATGGTTTATGTGTATGACATATTGTACATCCCTGGCTTCCCCTCTATTGTCGGATTTGCCCTGCCAGCTTTCACTTGTGTATGTTGGTGTATGGTGGGATCGTTAGTTCTCTATGCTGTGCATGCTTTAGTGATGTGTGTCCATGCAGGGCTGTGAGGGGTGTCCATGCATTGGTACAGCATGCAGGGCTTGGCATTGGGATGAGTGAGATGTGATGGCGGAGTGTGTGGGATTGAGGGGAGTGATGGAAGTGAGGGTGAGGGTATGTGATGGCATGCAGGTAGGGGGTGATAATAATAGAGAGTTGACTTACCTGAGTCCAGTCCTCCTCTGACTCCGGCCAGGCCCTCAGGATGCAGTATTGCCAAGACTTGCTCCTCCCATGCTGTGAGTTGTGGGGGTCCACCACCAGCCCTCTGGATAGCAAGCTTTTGTCTTGATGCTATGGAACGTACCTTACCCCGTAGGTCATTCCACCTCTTCCTGATGTCATCCCTAGTTCTGGGGTGCTGTCCACCGGGGTTGACCCTGTCCACGATTCTCCACCATAGGTTAATCTTCCTAGCTATAGATATCTGCTGCACCTGTGCTGCAAATAGCTGTGGCTCTACCCAACCAACTTCCTCCACCATGACCCCTAGCTCCTCCTCTGTGAAATGGGGGTGTCTTTGTGGTGCCATGGGTGTTATGTGTGGTGTGTTGGGTAATGTGTTGGGGTGTGTCATGTGGAGTGCATGAGTGGTGTATAGGTGGGAGTAAGGTCCGGCTATAGTTGTGTCAGTGGTCTTGGTGTCTCTCTGGTGGCAATGTTTTGTAGTCGTAAAGGGTTGTGGGTAATGTGGGTGTGTGTTTTATAGTGGTGTGGGTGTGTGGGTGTGGTGGGTGTATGGGTGTCAGGTGTGTGTTGTTTGAATTGTCCAATGTAGTGTTGTTTTGTATGTGGGTGTCCATTCTGAGTGCAGCAGTATGTACCACCAATGGTTTACCGCTATTGAATGTCCACTGTGGTGATTCGCGGGTCATAATGTGGTGGGCGTTGTTGTGTTGGTGTAATGGTGTGAGTTTTGATACCACCAGTTTATCACTGACCTTTGCTCTGGCGGATTTGTGTGTGTGGCTGAATTCTGTCAGATTGGTGTGTGTGTGTGTGTCATAATATGGTGAACAGATATATGCCGCCGCCGAGGTAAGTTGGCGGCCGTCAGCGTGGTGGTAAGTGGGATTTACCGTCAATGTCATAATGAAGGCCTTTGTATCAGCTTTAGGAAGGCAACGAAACAATCGTTATCACATGGTACCGGATCATACACATCCTTGTGTGTCAGCGTCTAAAGGCTTGGCCATTAGGGAAAAATTGGATATCAACTGATGACAGTAGCCCACCATTCACAAAAAATTCCTGACTTCTCTCTGTGTGGTTGGTGGACTCATTCTCAAGATGGCTGAAATTCTCTCTTGTTTCACTTTCCTTGCTCCTTTCTCAATGTGCTGTCCAAGGTATGGAACCTCTTTCTGACAATATTGCAACTTTTCTGGGGATACTGTATGTCCATTCTCAGCCAGGTGGTTCAACAGTGCAATGATGTCTTGTCTGCAAGCTTTCTGAGTATTCAACGTGCCACCAATAGGTTATTGTATTAGAAGTGAATTACAATGCTTGACCAGGGACTCCAGATTTTTCTTGAGAATGTGTTTGAAAATGGAAGGGCTCGTCGTGTACCATTGTGGGACTTGGTACCATGCCAAAACACGATTTCTGAATTGAAATGCAGAGGAACTGGCTATCCTTATGCAGCGGTATTGAGAAAAAGGCTTTGCACAAATCAATGACAGTGAGCCTCTCTGCCTCACATGGTATCTGAAACAATATTACAGCTGGATTCCGTACAAGGGGGCAGCAAGGAGCAACACTGTTGTTTATTTTTTGAAGATCTTGTACAATCCTGTACTTTCCCCTCTGTTTTTGTAAGCCCATAATGGGAGAGCTATGAGGACAAGCCATTATTTCCCTCAGTATTCCCTGTTGAATCATTGACTCAGTTACAGGAATTATCCTAGCAATCATCTCAGGAGTCAAATTGTTAAGGTGGTGTTTTCAGGAATTCAGCATTTGGTTTAATAGAAACTCTGACAGACTCAACACCTTTAATCAGTCCAATGTCTTTTCCTGAAAAATCCCACACTTCAAATGTAACTGTCTCCTTCAAATCTGGAGGTAAATCATCGATTGTCAGCAGAGATAGCAATTTACAATGTGACCCATTATTAGTCTATTTAAAAGCAGCATCTTCATCATGTGTCTGCCTCTCTATACCTGCTGGTGTACAAAAGATGACACAGTTTGATTTGCAAAGTAGATCTCTTCCCAGTAGATTCACTGGGATGGAATCACATATTCAAAATTTACACTTATCCTCAAAAGACCCTATTTTCGCTGAAATTGGGGCAGTTTCCTGAGTTGTCATCCTTTTATTCTCTATACCTATAACTTGGACTACTTTTCCCGAGAGGGTACGTTTGGGATTTCTACTGTTCTTAAAGTAGAACGGGCAGCACCTGTGTCAACCAGAAATGATACGGGCTGGCCATTCACCTCACTATCTATGAATGGTTTGCTCTGGTCTACCTCCAAGGCTGCTCCCCACTCAGGCACCATCAGACTGACTGACCGGAGCCATAGCTTTCATGAGTTTTGAACAGAGAAACCTGTTGGAAAGGATTATTGTATTGAACCACATTTGTATTTGTTCTTGAAACTTGATTCAGATTTTGTCTAGGCCCAACAGCTTTCTGCTGTGACATTGGATGTTGTGGGACTTGCATCATTGACGTTTGGGACACATCAAAAGTTTGACTACTAGGTCTCTGCACATTCTGCATTTGTGCAGAGTAATTGGTCTGAGAAGGCACACATCTTGAATTTTGGAACTGATTAGCTGGATTTATACACCATTCCTGCTGCCAATCTCCCAGTTTATTACAGGAGTGACACAGGGCTGAGCTTTCAAACTATTAACATACCTTCCCGTATTAGGATCTATAGAGGCTCCTCTACCTCTACCCTGCATTTGATTAGGTCCTCACTGATACACACCTTTCATTGTACAAGCATTCCCTACAAACAGCTGAATCTGACTTGTTCTCTGTGCTTCCTTCATCTGAGCAAACATCAACTTCTCCTTTTACTTTTTTTGTTTCATCTCAACCTTGTAGAAGCAGTATTTGCCATCAACTGACTTAGGAAGTCATTACGACCCCGGTGATCAGTGGTATAGTGGAGGTATTACTGCCAACAGGCTGGCGGTACCTACCTCCACTATTATGACATTAGCGGTTTAGCCAAAGCCAAACCACCAGGTCAACACACCGACCGCTACGGCGGTAATGACTGCCAGGCTGGAGACTACAGTCTCCAGCCTGGCGGCCGTTACTAGGCCAACCATGGAATTTTGATCCCACCCACCGCCATGGTTTCCGTGGGTTCTGTACTGCCACAGAAACCATGGAGGTAGGCACTATCAGTGCCAGGGAATTCGTTCCCTGGCACTGATAGGGGTCTCCACCGCCCACTCCCCCTCCCAAGAGTCCTCCCCCACCTTCCCACTCCCTCTCCCGACCCACCTGCACATTTACACACATACACGCACATACATACACACCCATACATACACGCATACACACATTCACCAACACATTCATCCATCCATCCACACTCACAGCAACACTCACGCACATACATCCAGGCACACACGCAATCTCACAACACAACATGCACATACACTCACACGCACTCATGCACACACGCATTACACACGCATGCACACATTCACACAGTCACACACACCACCACACACGTGCACAACACCCCCCTCTCCTGTTGGAGAACCCAAATTACCTGCTTGCAGGGGGTCCTACGACAGGAGACGGGATGCGGCACTGCTACCAGCAGCAGCATCTGCCAGCAAAACACCGCCAGGCTGTATCATGGAACATGATACGGTAGGGAGAGTTTTTCTGGCGTGGTTCTGCTGCTGGGCAGCAGTGCCACATTACTGCCGTCTGCCGCCATGACCGTCAACGGAATCCCGCCAGCCTTCTGGCAGAATTCCGGCTATGGTCATAATGCCATGGACGGTCGGTAGCCACGGCTACGGTAAGTTGGCGGCCATTACCGTGGCGGTAGGCAACATTTGCCACCAATGTCATAATGAGGGCCTTAGTCTGCCAAGAAATCAAATGCTGATCAGTCATCACACTAATCTCAGGTCTTAATCCTGTCATGAACCCTGACATAAAATGTCCCATATATTTAGCTTCAAGCGCCTCAATTCCACTATATTGCTTGAATGCCTGCAACAGTCTCTCAAGATAAGCATTAATCAACTGTTTTTGTTCCTGTGTCGTTCTGTCAATCTTGACCCAATCTATATCATGGGGTGGTACTTTCAACTTCAAAAATGCTATAACGTGCAAATACTTTTGCATCTCGAACGGTGAGGAATCTTTTATCGCCTTATGTCTAATTGGTTCTGTCTCAGGCCTCTGAACAACTACCTTACAATCGGTCCATAAATCACTCGGAATAGCAGTATCCAACAAGGTGTTCAGGTAAACCCACAACACCTGTGATATCTTCACAAATCCCTCAACTTGTTTGTACCATTCCACTGGTTTCTCTCTCACTTTTGGGAAATCGTAAGTAAATGATGCAAGATCACTTCTACTCCAGGGCCCCCACCCGGCACTTCTCTTAACGGGAAAATTGTTACACCCCCATCTCCTGCTACCGGAGGCGATTCTCCTGGGGTTTCTTTATATCAACCTTTTTTGCCCATTTAGCTTCCCACTTATCCAGTTCATTCCATTTCTGAATATTTTGAATTAATTCTCTAATCTGGGTTTTCGTTCCTGGAATTCCCATGCCATTAATGTCCCTCTCATTAGAGCACATTCTGTAACTCTTGTGTAAAGCCTTTGTTTTATTCAAATCCACCTCATATTTTTGGGGCAATTCTGCTAATTTATTATGAACTTGGCCTGCTCATTTGGTAATATCCTTGCAATTAAATTCAAGTTCATCCTCATGATAAGTCTCTAATCGCTCCAATCCAAGGTTCCCACTAATCATTTCATCGAGTGCTAATTTAAGTTTTGCCACATCCATCAATTTCCCCCTTGGGGTGAATAAATCATTCCCTGACACACCTCAGTAGTCACACTTTCTCTGGAAGGGGTACCTTCATCAAACATTTTCACCCAATCATCTATTTCCTTAGCACTGATAGTTTGAGTCACCACAGAAACCTTAGACATGGTCTCACTTCCCTGTGTAACATTGCCACCAGTTAAAGGTGGTTTTCACATAAGGATTCCAGTAGTGGGCATTTTCTGCTAAGTACCTATGGATGTGCCTCCAGAAATATTCAAAGCCGAATCTGCACTTGCTAAACATGAAGTACCTGTATGTGTTGGAACCAAAGGAACAGATCCTCTAGAATCAGGACTAATTGGAACTCTACTCTGGCCACTGACAGTAGCTGGTTCCTGGGCTTCCAGGTTTATACATAAGAATCACTGGGCCAATAGTAACTGGGGTAGTAAGAACATCAACAGTACTCATGGTAGGGTCAACTGGGGAACACACTCTTGAACCTTCACTTCCTGGTTCATAAGGAACATTAGCTGAAGTTCATAAGGCACATTAGCTGAAGAGGCTCACACAGGCCTAGGAGTCACATTTGTCAGGCTGGGGCAAATACGATCTTTCCATTACCACTAATACCACCATTTCCACCTTCTTTCCTAACTTTGTTATATGGATGTGGACGTTCAGACAGCAACACATCCAAAAGACTATCTCCAGAGTTGCTCTCACTAACTTTACTCATGTCATCTGGCACTTATTGTTTTTCTTCTTTCTGTTTGATAGTCTTTTTATTTTCCTTTTCATCCTTAACTGCTTCAGTTGTAAAGGCTGGGTACAATCTGACTCGCTTTATCCTATCAGTTCCCCAACTTTTCTGCTCAGCATCCCATCTAGCATCTGCATAGGTATGTACAACCTTCAGTTCTCTACACTGATACTTCTCTCTCTCTGTAGCATGAGCAGCATGCTCCCAAACATTGAGTTTTTCATATTGTACAGGTCTAGTAGGTGGTTTCATCTCATACAACACCCTCCTCAAATTTCCAATAATTCTCAAATTTAATGTGCCATATTATGGAAACCTCAATGTACCTTCCTTTTCTGTGATCTTGTGCCATTGACTTAGCTAAATGCATGTTTAAAACCCATTGCTAACCTCCATATAGTGACATGGAGTGTCTTTGGGAGGTGCCTCTTCTCCCTCGCTCTGCTAGGCATGTGAACATCTCCTCTAAGCAAATGTTGCATGATTTTGAAACATTTTATTTTTCCCCAATCAGATATCAATAGTCAATAATCAACACCAAATTTTGTTTCGATGAAAAAATGCCACATTCACAATCCCCTGTTAAGAAACAACCACCAATCGCAGCACAACTCCTTATGATGTCTTCAACCAATAGCAGTGCAGCAACACACCAAACGACCCATACCAGCGCTGCAAACTATGACATCAATCCCGCTCTTCACAGCAGTTCACCTTTCTTTACAATCTACATTCTCACTGTCTTCTCAATGTTGCCCACATATGTCAAATACAATATAATGACCTTTGTCTACTCCACTAAAGAATCAACAGTTTTCAGTCACACAAGATGTTTTCCAAACACTTCAAATGGAACATCGACCTGTGGGGTATCATCCAGCTTAGTATTGATTCACTTTGCGCATTACGATCCACTATACCAATCATCTCACATTTACACAAAGGTATGTCCTTATCTTAACTGTGCTGTTGACAATGTCTCACAACAAACACAAACACTTAGACCACGCAGACAATTATAATATGGTTTCTTCTGCACCTTTTAACATGGTCCCAGGACCAGATAATCTCTTCAACTTCTTTACAATTTGCCACACTTACACAACATGCAGGACACCACAAAACACCACAACCACTTCAAACTAAACATGAATTGCTGCAATTGACAACCCTATTAATACTCACACCTCCGCCACCAATACGACTCTGATCTGAATCTCCACAACTCCACCGATCCTCCTAGGCACCACGGACTGGACTCTGGGGACTAACTAATCTACAAATGGGTTATAGTACTCCTCACTTTGAAAAAACAACCATTCTTGTTGCTACCCTCTGATGCAGCATCTAGCACTCTTACTAATTTTCTGGTTCTGAATAATCTTTTTGAAAGTTTCGAGGCGTGAGGAGAAACACATTAAACCATTCAACTCAATTTACAGTGTAACCCATTTGGTCACACATTATATCTCAGAGGTGAAAACAAAGTTCAAAAACTTTATTACAAGTTCAAAGCTAAGCTTATGTAAATGAGTCTCAAAAACATACTATACAAGTGAAGAATTACCAAAGGTGAGTTAAAGTGTCAAATTAGGTTAAAGAGCACCATCATGAGACATAACAAAACCTCAATAGCAGCAATACAGAAGATGAGAAACAATACTTTATGCTCACAATTCAAGCTTTGATTCTCCTGTCTAACCACTGGATCTATAGAAGTCTAACTAATCTGATAGGCTATAGGTAATCCTACAGTTCTGTAGTCTAGGGCAATAGAGAATTAATTAAAAGCGCCAACACTACAGAAACCTTCGTTGAAGTTCCTATAAGAGAGATATGCATAACATAAAGCCACATCAGCCCAAACAAGGGGAAACAGAGGTCTCTAAGGGTCCACTCTAGTCAAAGAGCAAAAGGGATCTG
Source organism: Pleurodeles waltl (assembly GCF_031143425.1). NCBI lineage: Eukaryota > Metazoa > Chordata > Amphibia > Caudata > Salamandridae > Pleurodeles > Pleurodeles waltl. The sequence continues at coordinate 475,355,236 of NC_090449.1, read as the reverse complement.
AATCTACAACTAGCTAAAACCCCCTTGTCCCATTGAAACTCAGATGGTTGACATCACTGCCAGTAACTTTCCATGGTTTGCACATGAACGTGAATGGTATCTTCTCATTAGACTTTTACCTCTCTGTTCGAGCATCAGGACGACCTTGGAGCATTCTCGTCTTCAGGACTCTGGAGGGGAGTTCTTCACAACACCTCGTTAACATGCCCGTCCTTGGCAACCAGTCTTCCCATACTCCAGTATCTACAACTAACAGTAAGCTTTTCATTAAAAAAAGGCTTCTGCAGACACACCTGCAAGTAAAGAAATACATAGCAAGAGCAAAACGTTCACGTTGAAGAATAAACACAGAAAAACATTGCAGGCCTTGACTTCAGCCAATTTAACATAGAACTTAATGTACTATCAAATATATGGTTATATGTGCTTTTCACTTATGCGCTGATGGTGGGAAACAGTTATGGAAATATTGAGTCACTAAATGTTCATAATATTCATACAAAGATTAATACTGCATTCATGTGATTTGCATATGATCGTTCAACATTTCGACTTATAAGTGCATTTCAATTCACGATCTTCGGTTCTCTTTGTTTGCATGAATACATTTAAACACATATATATCATTGAGCACATTTAATTACCCTTCTAGAATGCATAATGCCACAGCCAAGTTAGTGTCTCTCACATTCATAAAGAGATTTGCAAACCTGCTTCCCTGACTAAGCCTCATAGTCAAGAAGTCAGCCCAACCTTGTGCGCAGACATCACCGTTGTCATTGCCAAAACCCAGAAGACCAATGGGGAAGTGTCAACTTCACTCCCTGCACTAGGACCATGAGACATAGTGCAATTAGCAGATGGTAGGCAGCACATACCCTAACTTGTCTCATGTCTCTTCAGCATCACGCAACATGGAGCCATCCAAATCCAATGTAAGGCTGGCCATGGGCCAGTCCTGCTTGTAGACTAGTAGCTACTGTTACCTGTCACTGGTCACTCTTGTTCTGTAAGCCTCCTATGGATTCCTATCCATACAAGGGCTTGGAATGTGGCAGATGCAAACCATGTGGTACCATGTGGCACACTATACCATGTGGCTGGCAAAGCAAACCCAATCCACGTTAAACGAGGAGATGAAAAGGTGAGAAACAAAAGAACTTGATACTTTTGGGGGAATTTGAAGTTCCATTCCCAAAATGGAACTATGGTACAGCTTTAAAGGGAGAGGTAGCAGGGAAAAACTGTGTTCAGATATTGTGTTATTTTTATTTATTTATTATTTTTTTGTTACAACAGTTATTCTTATTTATAACTAGGGTTTCTGTCAATGCAGTGTTACTGCATCTGCTGCATTTTGTCCAACCCGGAAGCCAACAAGCCTTATCAAGCCAGTGATGGAGAGATGTTGTTGTTTAACTTCAGTAGAAAGGTAAAGATTCAGGGCCTCATTTACAAGGCCTTTGCGCTACTGTTGCATAATATGTTTGAATGCATAACGGTGGTCAAGCAATGCTTTAAACTGGTCCACATGTACAAACTGACACATTGGGCCCAATGCATCAGTTTGTAAAGCCCTGCGTCACATTATAGCTGTATCAGGTATAATGTATGCAAGGTAGGCGCTCCCTTGCGAAAAGCCATGTGGAACTGATGCAGTGAAATTTCACTGCATCGTTCTGCTACTTCACTGCATCAGAATTTTAACACCTGCTCAGGGCAGGTGTTAAACTGACACAGGGCTTTTATCTATGGGGGCCTCCTCGCATTGCTGGAGAAGTGGCATTTTTTTATGCTAGTCCCTCAATGCGTGAGTTCAGCGCCACAGATACGTCAGAATGTCTGACACATCTGTGAAAATGTGCTCTGTGGAGTATTGTATTGTAAATACAGCAAATGCATGGGATGGTTAGGAGGTCGTAGGCAGTGCAAGAAATCTGATGGATCGGAGCAGATGCGTCAGATTCTTACAAATGAGGCCTTCAATGTAGCTTGTATTGGCTTCATAATAATATTACATAAGCAATGACATGGCCATTTAAACAGAATACTCTTTGCAATTAATTTCTTTAGATGCTTAACTTAAATAAAAGGTCATCTTCAATGGAAAGAAAGCAGCACATTAACAGATACTCACTTATCCAATAGAGAGGTGTAATAAGGTGGGTAGTACAAATTCAATACATTTAGTAACTTAGGTCCTTAAACAACACATTTAAAGCATTTCAAAGAAAATCTCACACCATAATTCAAATGGCCTGTTATGTGTACATTTATGTTTTTTGACAAAAATCAGTGTTCTTTTAAAAATATTTTTAAAGTCTATGCTTATGTTATTTCAACATACAAATGTGGTTGGTGTACTTATTTTTTATTTCCAGTTTCTCATTTTCAGTATCTAAATGTTGAAAATGGTAATTCATTTTGGATATATCACAGAGCTTTGTGTTGCTGCTTTAAAAACTATCAAATAAAGACTGTCTTATTCTGAAAGAGATCGGCAGGAGCAATAACAGACTACACCTTCTGGTGTTTTATGAAAGAAATCAAGTGGACGTTTCGTAACGTTTTTATGACTGAGACAAGAACCATATTGTTTTACCATCGCATGTGAAATGGTTTTGCCTTATATGGCGTTCTTTATCTTACTTCTAGAGTACATTACCACGTAGAAACGTGTTACTTCACATTACTTCAGCTCAAAACTGTTGTTATTTTAATCCATCTTTGAAAGACGACCCTTTAAATTATCCTTGACCGAATCTCTGATCCCGATGTGTGTGCAAATTGCACACTGAGCGTAAGAGCATCACGAGAGAGCCTGAAATTAGCCATATGTGTGCTGGCTCCTGCACTTTCATTTGCTGCCCTGCAGGACTGGATCTAAATTGGACTGACCAAGACAGTGCGCTGGGTGCAGAGACAATTTTCTTTACAAGAAAGTGGAGCATCATAGATGATGCAGCAGTTTTCTTGTGCACCCCTACCAGCACCTAACAACACCATCGTTGTGTTGTATTTACAATATGGTGCACCCTGGCGGTGGTTAGCACAATAGTGTCAACATTTTTGTTATGCTATTGTAGTGCTTTGATGCTGGTGCAGCTAAGCATAGGAAGGCCCATTGAAAATAATGGATGTGTCATTTTAACGCCTGCTCTGGGCAGGCATTAAAAATTATGGAAAAAACGGCGCAGTGAGCTGTTGTAAATTTCACTGCACCATTTTTTCGGGCCTCCCTTGCAGCCGTTATGCCTGACGCTGGCATGTGGCACAAGGAGTCGCAAAGTGGCGCAATGCAGACATTGTGCCACTTTGTAAACAAGATGCGGCAAAAAAGCCACCTTAGCTAGAGTGGTGCAAGGGGTTTATACATATGCCCATTGGTGATTGTTGGGGGCGCAGTGGGTTGTTGCAGTGATAGCAGGAGGTGTGAAGAAGATGGGAGGAAGGCAGGGGGTTGATGGGGTGCTAGCAATTATGTTTAGGTAAATTAAGGGCTGATTGAAAAGTCTTTAATGGGACCCCATTGAGGCCAAGTGCTGCTGTTTGCATGACATTAAATTAGGCTGCTCCCCGCTGCGCCCCTCGGAATATTGGCACCCCGGGCCTGGGCCCAATTTGCCCATGCCCAAGGACGTCTCTTCCTGCAACAGATAGCACTTGGCCTGCTACATTCTCGCTGCAGATGTCTCCAGACTTTGTGCAGCTGCAAAGTCACGGCAAGTGAAACAAAGCAGCACATTGTCTTGATAGGGTAGATATTTTCCAACATAAAACTTTTTTTCGCTGTGGAAAGTGCAGTTTTCGCTCTGAAAAGTGCCCTTTTTTAAAGGGAATAATCATTTTCGCTGCTTTGAACTATTTTGTGTCAAGGAGCAGTTTCATGTGTGTATTTTGATCAGTCCAGGGACAGTCGTGTATTGGGCTAAGCCCAATGTACTAAAATTGGTAGACTGGGCTTTATGTTAAAAAATAACACTGCCTTCCGATAGGTGCAAAGTAGGAGGAAATGTTTTTTTTTTCTCCTAACCTTTCACACATGGCACGAGTGCTGCACTGTACAGCACACATCCAATCTGTCAAAAGTTTTAAGATTTTTGTATAGGCAATGGATTTTGTATGTAACCGGTGCTAGACAGCCTGTATGTGCACGAGGGCAGGTGAAGAGAGCAGCTAAAGGACATATTTAGTAAATACGATTCTGCAACTGTACTTCTAAATATTGAGTCTAATAGAACCATCCATACCACAACAGAGACAGTCCTATAATTATAATTAAAATGACTAAAATCTAAAAACTAAAATATCGAAAGTATAATAGTATTGAAACCCAAAACATACATCACAATACCATAGATATTTTTCAACAATATTAAAAGTAACCAAAATAGAAAAATTACAAATATATAGACGTTTTTCAAATTTTAAGTATATTTAATTAGAACTAATTTTTAACTCTTACATTTTACTAACAAACAAATAAAAATAATCATTGTAATATTACAAATAATACTGTAATAATATAATATATTAAAATACAATATATTTAAATATACAAAAATATATAACATATAATATTTTTAAAAATTACAATTTCTCTATATAGTAAAAAAATCTATCTATCTATCTATCTATCTATCTATCTATCTATCTATCTATCTATCTATCTATCTATCTATCTATCTATCTATCTATCCTAACTACTGGTGGCCAGTAGGTAGTAATAGTTAGGGTCATGTTTCCATAGAAAAAGCATTTTTTTAACTTGCCTCGATCTTTGATGTAATTTGATGAATTTGTTTTTTAAAAAGTATGCTGGTGATTCTAGTTGCGCGTGTAAAGTTTTGGGGTGATCCATTAAGCAGGGGCTGCGAAAAAGGAGGTGGGTCAAAAAACATGTGTTTTCCATATTAATTCCTGTAAGAGTTTTGAACATGACTAAAGTTCGAACTGCTGGCCAGAATTACATCAAATTTGGTAGAAAGGTAGGCTTTGGTACGCAGATTACACTTTTTATTACTTGGTGTATATCCATTCAGTAGTTTTTGAAAAATTAAAGAGGAAATACATTTATATATCCAGGGCCACACATTTGTTGCAACAATTGCGATGAATTTGCAAATGCATGCACTAACAAGAATGCTGTGATTGGCTGGCGGCAACTTGACCAGAAAGTTGAGGCTGCAATTTTAGGCAACGGGACATGGTCCCCAGGTCTGAAAAATAAAAGAAAAACTAGTATAAGGGGTCAGGGTGGAGGTACCCAGACCCTAGGGCTGTGATATAGGGGTCTTTGTGGGTTAAATTACGACCTTACAATGATTTTTTTTCCTGATGCGTGATATTCACAAATGCACGATGACGCTCAGCGACCTCCCATCTAACGTTGCAATTAATTTGCAAATATTGGTGAAAACATTTCTAAAAACATTCACAGACTCATTCATACACTAGTTCATTCACTCATAGAGGCACTCAGAGACTAATATGCCCACTAACACACCCACTCAGACACTTGTGCACCTACTTACAGACTGGCTCAGACCCTCATGCACCCACTCACAGACCCACTCAGACACTGATGCACCCACTCACAGACCCACTCAAACCCTAACTCATCCACTCACAGACCTACTCAGACACTGATGCACCCACTCACAGACCCACTCAGGCATACATGCACCCACTCACGACCCACTCAGACACTGATGCACCCACTCACACACCCACTCAGACCATAATACATCCACTCACAGACCTACTCAGACACTGATGCACCCACTCACAGACTCACTCAGAAACTCATGCACCCACTCCAAGACATGCTCAAATATTAATACATCCACTCACAGACCCACTCAGACACTCAATCACCCATGGACACACCTACTCAGGCACCCATCCATCCACACAGACCCATTCAGACCCTCACAGACCCACTCAGACACTGATGCACCCACTAACAGACCCACTCATATGCTGACACACATACTCCCATAGCCACTGAGACACTGATGCACCCCCCTCACAGCCCCACTGAGGCTCATGCAATCACATACACAGCAAGTCAGACTCATACACCCACTCACAGACCCACTCACATACTCATGCACTCATTCAAAGACCTACTCAAGGATGTATGCACCCATTCACAGATTCACTAAACATCTCACACACTCACTGACAGACCCATACACCTACTGATACATCCACCTACCAGCCTATACAAGCACTCACACATCTATTTAAAAACCTTACAGATTATAGTTACAAAATACAATTTAAATATACTCAAATAGCAAACGATACAGTGGTGTTATAGTCACGAAATAGATTTAAAAAAATGCAGACATTTATTAAAAAAAACAAAAGTTTCAGAGATGTTATAGTTTGAAAATAGAATCTAAAAACACCTTATAAATTGACTTAAAAAACGAAGGTTACAGGGGTGTTATAGTTAGGAAATAGGATTAAAAAAACTTAAAAATTCATGAAAAAATCAAAGGTTACAGGGACATTATAGTTAGGCTCACATTTTGCTCATACAACACCAGTGAAATTCAGCAGTTATAGTTAGCTGAGCTAAATATAACTTGCACCCCCCTAATGCACTCCTTATGACCTCACATATCACTTCACTCATGACATGGTCAGTGACACCACTGATGACATCACTGATGACATCAGTTGCACAATCACTCACACATCCACTCACACCCCCATACAAGCTCACATACATCTACTCACACACAAATACTCAGATACCATTCACACACCCATAAAAGTATTGATACACACCTGCTCACTCACTCACTCACACAGCCCCTCACTCACCCATACAGCACTCACTCATATATTCAGAGACCATACAGCAACTCACACACCCACTTACAGACCCATGCAGCCACTCACAAACCCATTCATACACTCATACAGCCACTCACATATCCACAAACAGACCCACACAGCTACTGACACCCACTCACTCATCTGTACAGTCACTCACTCCCTCACTGATACAGTCACATACACACCCAGTCACTCACCCATAGAAGCACTCACACCCCCATGCACTCACCCATGCAGCCACTCACACACCCACTCACTCACCCATGTTCCCACTCACATATCCACTCACTGGTACACCTACTCACACATCCACTCATCATCCCACACAGTCACTGACACAGCCACTCATTTATGCATACAGCTACTCATACACCCACTCACTTGCCCATACACTCACTCGCTCACTGATACAGTTGCTTACACACCCAGTCACTCACCCATACAAGCACTCACACACCCACTCACTCACTCACCTGTCCAGCCACTCATTCACCCACTCACACAACCAACGTAGTCAGTTACAAACCCACTTGCTCACTGATACAGCTACTTACACATCCACTTAATCTCCCATACAGAAACTGACTCAACCACTCACTCACCTATACAGCTACTCACATACCCACTCAGTCAAAGATACAGCCTTGCACATCCACCCACTATCCCATACAGTCACTGACACAGCCACTCACTTATGTATACAGCCACTCATACACCCACTCACTCACACATACACTCACTGACTCACCCACTCACTCACCAGTACAGTCGCTTACACACCTAGTCACTCACCCATACAAGCATGCAGACACCAACTCACTCACCTGTACAGCCACTCACACACCCACTCACACAACCAAAGAAGCCACTCACAAACCCACTCGCTTACTGATACAGCTATTTCCACATCCACTTACTCTCCCATGCAGGAACTGACTCAACAACTCACTCACCCATACAGCCACTCACATACCCACTCACGCATTCATACAACCACTTAACCTTACTGGATGATGTCATCAGCAATATAGTTTGAGATGTCATCAGTGATGTCAATGACCATGTCATGAGTGATGTAATATGTGAGGTTATAATCAGTGCACTACAGGGGTGCAAGTTATAGTCAGCAGTTCAGGTACCTAAAACTCACACCCCTGCTAATAAGTTTTCTCATCAATAATGTAATTGAAAATGTTTCAGAGATATTATCAATTATTCTATAGATGATGTAATGAGTGATGTAGTATGTGGAGTAATTAGCAGTGCTTGGTGAGGGTGCGAGTTTTAGTCATCTTAGTGCACAAGTTACTTGAGATAACTATAACTAGTGAATTACAATGGTTTTGATGTTTAAAAGGGCATATTGTAACTGACATTTTTACCTAACTGTAACTGTCATTTTTTCCAGTGGAGTTCTGATTTTGGTAAGGTAAAAAAAAGTAATAACGTTTTATTTAAAAAACAGTGTCTCTGAATGTCTTTTTTAACATTTTGCAACCTATAACATGCAGCTATAAAACCTACCACAAAGTGGCTTTACACTCAAGGTGAAGAGCACAGAGCTGTTATTGACCCAGGAGACTTAGGGCTTCCTTACGAGTTTGGTGGTCAGACCTCTAGGCCACAATGTGGGCAGACCAGAAAAGACCGTCAACCGCCCTATTAAGAGTTACACAAGCAGGACTGTTGACCACCAAGCAAAAATGACAGACCGTCAGCAGTGTGATGGCCTGGAAATAGGCAGTTCGACCTTCAGTGCCAACAGCACCACGACCAACGACAGAGCATATTACAAGTATACCGTTTCCGTGGTGGTCCTTTCAGCCAATGGCGGATCAACCCACAGCTGTTCGCAGTCAACAAAGTTATAGACAACTGCACATTGGATGAATTTGAAAACAACCTAGCTGACACACATTGCCACAGTGGAAACACCTGCAAAGGACGTTATAAAACACAGCTCTTCACAGACTACAGTCCTCTGCATTTTCAATGCAAAACACAGAGGCCACAGTGCTTTTTGTCCACAGAGTACATATACTAGGCACCCCTTATTTCCACCATTCCATTGAACACCCTTCTCACACTTTTGTCCATTCAAACCCTTTTTCACCTCCTCTGTTTAGTAAGTCACTGTCACTCATTTTTTTTTTTTTTCCACCATGTCACGTTCTAAAAATTCCTGTTTCTCAGAAGATGAATTAAGAGTCATGATGGATGAAATTATAAGAGTAGAGCCACAATTGTTTGGAACACAAGTCCAGCATGCTCCTCTCAGAAGGAAAATTGAAATGTGGGAGAGGATTTTTGAGAGTGTGGATGCTGTAAGCACCACCCTGTGTACAAAAGAGAACATCAGGAAGATGTGGAATGACTTTGGGGCAAGGTCTGTTCCCTGGACTCCAGACACCAGCTGCAAGCCAAGAACACTGGTGGTGGCCTTCCAGTGCCCCATTACATCTCTTTCCCTGGGAGAAGAAGGTCTTGCCATCCTGCATCCTGAGGGCTTGGCAGGAATACCTGGGGGAGTGGAGTCTGGTAAGTCACAACACAAAAAATATCACCAAAATGTCATGTCATGCATACGCATAGCTCATTTTTTGCCACTATCTTGTTCATGTACCTCATCAACATTCAATACCCAGAGTATCTGAGTGTAAACACCGTCAGCTGTATAACAGCTTCTAAGGTCCATCACATGCCATATGTCCAAACCGGGCCTGTAAGCCTTTTGATATACAATAATAATCCCAGGACCCATGGTATGTCTAAACAGGTATATATATGCCCTAACCTAAATGCAGTCTGCATACAGATATGTAATACCCAACAGTTGTGTAATGTTTGTAGTAGAGAGAGTTACCTGACTGCATCTCCCAGGAGGCAATGTTTCTATTACTCCAAACACCAGTCCAGTGTTCACTTGTCCAGATACTCCTGTTTGGTAACTCTGAATTGAAGTTTACTCACCTGGGAGGATACCATTTGTCAAGTGTGGGAAGTAGAGGGAGTGACCTGACTACAACACCTAGGAGGTCTTATGTCTGTAACTCCATTCACCAGATCAGGTCACACTTGTCCAAAGACCCCTGTTTGGTAACTCACAATTGAAGTTCACTTATATGGGAGGATACTATTTGTCTAGTGTATGAAGTAAAGGGAATAACCTGACTGCAACTCCCGGGAGGCACTGTTTCTCTAACTCCAAACACCAGACCAGTGTTCACTTGTCCAAAGCCCCTGTTTGACAACTCTCAATTGAAGTGTACTCACCTGGGAGGTTGGGTAGTAGAGGGAGTGATATGACTGCAAAGCTCAATGGGCTCTGTTACTCCAAGTCCAACCATCAGCTCAGTCACTTGTCCAAGCCTTAAATGAAGTATACTCATCTGGGAGTGTTCAAGCTCAGATCATGCCCAAATCAGAGATGTATCAGTCAATATAGCTCCATCTTGACTTGCTAACTCAACATGAAATATTTGAGAACAGGAATTACACATTACTCAGTGTGAAGAACACATATTCATAAAGTCTCAAGATGTATCACCAGATTGGTATTGGCGGCAGACACATTCACACTGCACTGTGCACATGATGACTCCAGCCAATCATATAAAACAAAGTCATGGGTTTGCCTGCATCAGATTCAACTAGTCCTCCAAGAGGGCAAAGCCATATCTTACCTAGACACTGTTTTGCCTGCACTGGTGGCAAGATGTAATTTTCAGGCCATCCTCCCAAGTGCTAATGATCTGCACATTTCAGCAGCTGCTTGAGCCTAAATGAATTGGCATGCTTCATACATGGCATGTCAATATACCAAATACCATGGTTACTTGCCACACTAGGATTCATGGCGACTTAACTTTGTACAGGGTCTCTACTTATATTAACTCTAAACCATTGAAAGTAGAGGCCACATACAACATGTAACATTGTATGTTTTACATTAACAGGTCAAGCTGCCGCTAGGAACAAGGAGGCCACAGAGCAGAATGCCACTACCTCCCTGGATGAAGCCCTCAGTGAAGAAGACACTCCAAGATGTCTGGACGCGAAGGACGGTTCTGGCCCATCTGGGCAACCTGGTCAGATAGCAATAGTGAGCCTGGCTGCGCCCACATCAACACCTCCCAGCCCAGTTGCCTCAACATCACAGGTAGCCACCTGCTCCTCAACCTGTGTCCCGAGCACAGTGTCCACCATCTCATGCCACCCAGTCCTGGATCCTGAGTTGCAGAGCAACGCTTCCGACAATGAGGGTCCAGGAACAGGTTGGAGAGTGCACCCAGTGACAAGGGCACAGGACCGTGGGGGTAGGGTGCATGGGAGAGATGCTATGGATCAGCAGGGTGAGGCCACTGGGGCTGCTATCAGCCAGGACACCATCAGCCACATCTTGGGGGTCTATCAGGAGTTCAAAGGTGTGATGGGTCAGGTCATGACCGAACTCCGGGAAATCAAGAAGCTACAGAGGGACATTCACAGAGACATGCAGGAACAAATGGAGGCCAACAATAACAACATGGCCTCCCAAACAGGACTGCTGAGGGACATTCACGCCACCCTGAGCAAGGCTTTTCAACAACAGTCTAACCCTTCCTTTCATTCATCAACACCAGGCACATCAACATCGGTACCAGATACTGTAAGGAAGGCCTGCCAGAGGAAAAACAAGCCCCAGACACCGCTGCCTCTGTAGCAGCAGATCCCCTGCCATGCAAGTGGGGATGTCCAGCAAGGAATCCAGGAGGTGCGGATGGCAAGACACCCACCACTGCCAGCAAGTGACCTCTTCCTAAAGGACCTCCTTTGTGTGCCACACATTTACTGTGTTGACTGATCGTTAACCACCTACCAGTTCCAATAGAAGAAGTACTATGGACTTTGGACTCCCAATGGTGTGGCATCTGCTCCACTGATTTTATTCACCATGACTGACCGCTTCACTTTACATTTTTGTTTCTTTCTGTCTAAAAAATTATTTTCTGTATTAGTATTGTAATAAATTCACCCATCACAAACTCATTGTCTGCTTGCTTAATTTTCACAGTTATCTATGTAGAGATGTAAACCCATGTAAACAATATGATGAAGATACGAGCTACTTGTGCAAGTTGGGATATATTACAAGTACGCCAAAAAAATGTTTAGGGATACAAAGCTAGGAAGAATTATGTGGTCCAGTGCAACAATCTCCCTACATGAACCTATAAATGAAATAAGATGCACTTTTCCAAAAGCAAGGACTCCATTCCATCAATAAGGGTAGGGGGTCTTTTCAGTCACCACATGTATTAGTCTTGCAAGACAGTAGCCCTCACTCACCATTGGATGACATGCCTCATCATCAGGCAATTGTCAAGCAGGCTCTGTAATGCCTGACAGGCCCTACTAGAGGGCTCTTTGCCTGAGATCTTTTTAAGAAAGAATGCCAACAGTGAGTGGACGTGAGAGGGGCAGGGAAAACTTCTAAAGGTGGCTAAATGTGACCAAGAAAACTATCTTTAATACAACCTGGCACCCCTCCCAAGGTTAAAAACAAAAAAGGGGGAAGTACAGAAAACAATGATCTGGGGCCAGATGTAGCAAAATGCAAAATTGCGACTTGCAATTTGCGAGTCCATCCGACTCGCAAATTGCAAGTCGCAATTTGCTATGCAGTACGGTGTCTCAGACACCGACTGCGACTCGCAATGGGGTCGCAATGACCCACCTCATCAATATTCATGAGGTGGGTCGCAAATTGCGGCCCCATTGCGAGTATAGGCACTCGCAAACATGGAGGCCTGCTGTAGTCAGCAGACCTCCGTGTTCGTGACTGCTTTAAATAAAGCAGTTTTTTTTTTTTTAAGTGTAGCCCGTTTTCCTTAAAGGAAAACGAGCTGCGCTTAAAAAAAAAAACGAAACCTTTAGTTTCGGTATTTTTTCAGGGCAGGGAGTGGTCCCTTGGACCACTCCCTGCCCTGAAAAAATATTTTTGGGTCCATTCACAAAGTGGAAGGGGTCCCATGGGGACCCCTTCCAATTTGCGAGTGGGTTACCATCCACTTGAAGTGGATGGTAACTGCGACTCCATTTGCGACCGCGTACGCGGTCGCAAATGGAATTGCATCCCACTGCGAGTCGCAAATAGGAAGGGAACACCCCTTCCTATTTTTGAGTCGGAAATGCATTTTGCGAGTCGGAGCCGACTCGCAAAATGCATTTCTGCATTCCGGTGAGGCTTTTGCGACTCACAAACTGCGTTTTTGGCCGTTTGCGAGTCGCAAAACCCTTGCTACATCTGGCCCCTGGTTCCCTACCAACAACTAAATGTATGTCTAGCACTCTAATTAGAGATTTAAATATTATGGAACTGTGTGTGGGTGAGGGGCGTGGCCTGAGTGGCAGGAGTGACGGATGCGCAAACGCGCTGCTCCACCGAGGCCTACTAGATCTCCTTTCTTTTATAGCCCCGGAGGGATCCCGAGATGGAATTGGGACGGCGGAACACTGAGCGGAAGCCCGGAGTCTCGTGGGCGACCGCCTGGAGCCCTGAACTGAGAGCCGCAGGGGGGCCACCAGCCCAGTTCGGAGTGAGGCCTGGTGTGGAGACACGAACCGTGGCAGGCCTGAAGACTGGGGTGCTAAGATGGTGAAGGTGCAGGCCGCACGGCCGGCGGAGCAGATCGGAGGACATTTGGTAACGGCATGCTCCTGGGAGATGGTCTTGAGACTGCGGTGGTGCTGCAGGGAGAGAGTGTGCTAGAAAAGGTGGCCTGCGGAACGGGGTGCTGAGATGGTGAAAGCACGGGCCACGCGGCCGGCGGTGCAGATCGGAGGCCGATTGGAAACGGCAAGCTCTTGTGAGACAGCCCTGAGGCTGCAGCAGTGCTGTAGGGAGAGAGTGCGCTAGAAGAGGTGGCCTGAAGAACAGGGTGCTGAGACGGTGAAAGCACGGGCCACGTGGCCGGCGGTGCAGATCGGATGCCGATTGGTAACGGCAAGCTCTTGTGAGATGGCCCTGAGGCTGCGGCGGTGCTGCAAGGAGAGAGTGTGCTGGCAGAACTGGCCTGAAGAACGGGGTGCTGAGACGGTGAAAGCACGGACCAGGCGGCAGCTGACCGGCGGTGCAGATCGGAGGTCGATTGGTAACGGCAAGTTCTTGGGAGACGGCACTGAGACTGCAGCGGTGCTGCAGGGAGGGAGCACACTGGAAGAGGTGGCCTGAAGAACGGAGTGCTGAGACGGTGACAGTGTGGGCCACACAGCTGGCGGTCGGCGGCACAGATCAGAGGCCGATTGGTAACAGCAAGTTCTTGGGGGACGGCTCCGAGGCTGTGGTGGTGCTGTGGGGAGTGAACGTATTGGAAGTAGAGTGGCTGAGAGGTAGTGGTTCTGGGCAGGGGATAACTACTCAGAGGAAGAGAAAGGATGCTGCTGGGAGCGAGCTGGCAGGGGCTGTCTGTGGAGGCCCTCGGCCCGCTGCAGCCTGGCCCTGCGGTGCCGTGCCAAACGTAACGGAGCCGAGGTGAGCGCTGGGGTCCTAGGAGGTGGTGTGGCAGGGACCCTGCCGGAATGAAGAGGCAGCATACCTGGAAGGCGGACGTAGCGACCCGGCTGGGCCTGGCGAAGCCACCTATTCGGTGGCATGATGGAACACAGAATTTGGCGGCAGAACAGGGCCCAATTGGAAGGCTGATGAGTTGGCCGCAACTGTTATACAGCAGAGCAGAAACGCTGATGTGACACAGCCCTTTTGGCAGGCTGATAGTACTACCCGGCCAACGGTGATGTGCTGCTGGGACTGAACAACCACCAGGTGAGGAGATGCCCATAGAGCGCATTTACCCCGAGCTGTCGGAGAAGCGAACAGGTGCGGAACGCTGTGACTGTTGTTGGCTTGGGGGGGCACCTTGGCCCCTGTGGCTGCATGTCTGCTAAAAAATGCAAGAAGGGACGAATACAAGGGAAAGACCGCACTGGCGATCAGAGTGCCCCAGAAATGGCAGAATTCGTGCCACAATCCCTACAAGTAACTTTGAACAAAATCTTATGGGCTATAGAAGAGTCCAAAACCACTCTCCAATGAGAAATGGGCCAGGTATCAGTGGAACTGGGCCTACTGCGGGCAGACCACGAGAAATTGGAAGATAGAGTCCAAAGTACGGAGACAACGCTCACAGAATTGGCTCCAGCACACGAAGAGATATAGGCCACAATCACGCGACTAACAGACCGGGTACAAAGTCTGGAGCGCCGGGCCGAAGACACTGAAGGCCAAAATCGGAGAAACAATGTGGGTATCATTGGATTGCCAGAGGGGGCTGAAGGGACGGATGCAGTAACCTCCCTCGAAAGGTGAATGCAGCAGGAAGGCACCCCGGGCCTACTCACCCCATTCTTTGCTTTGGAGAGAGCCCATCGAGTACCGGCCAAGACGACTGCACCTGGACGACCCCCACAGACTGTGGTAGCTAAACTACTGCACTATAGGGACAGAGACATTCTGTTGCAACGGCCAGGGAGGCTGGGCCCTTCAGGGTGGACAATGGATTAGTCACTCTCTTTCCAGACTTTACTACTGAGGTGCAGGCCAAGCGAGCATCCTACATGGCAGTGAAAAGGGCCATGAGAGATGCGTGTGTACAATATTAGCTCTTATTCCCAGCCCGGATGAGAGTGATGCAGGAGGGGCACAGCACGTTCTTTCAGACACCAGAGGCAGCCTGTAAGTGTTTGGAAGCCCACAATACAGGAGGGAGGTTCCGGTGCCCCATTGGGTGCACATGGCAGACGAAGGCACAGAGAAGAGAGAAAGCTCCGGAACAGATCTCGCCTGAAAACCAAACCTACACCAGAAGAGAGGGATCTTGATAGACAATCGGCCCTAGAGGCTGTTGCATCGATGCGGCAAGGGAATATGGCTGAGGAGGCCAGCGGTGGGGACTCAGACCACTGAATTCACTCCACGGATTCGGACTCCCACCAGTTGGATGAGGCTCTGAGAGTGACCCCCCCCCCGAACAGCTGACGACTTGTAGGGAGTATGGGGGGCAGGGAGATGAGTTTACCTCCGGGGCCATGATTTGGACAGGGGCCTGCAGGTGGCCATTGCTCTCACGTCCTGATTCTCAAACACAAACCCCTGAATGGCGAGAACACTATATGACTCAGCGCTATTGTTTTGTTTGTTGAGCGTATGCTGGGAAACTGCTTGTTGCGGTATTGCCCTGGGAAGAGGGAGTTGGGGGTTGGTGTTTTTGTTACACCATATGCGCAGGGGATTAGTTATAGTGGAATCTGCACTAAAGGCACAGATGAGGTAGGGGGGTGGGACAAGAACTGATGATCACCAGGAGAGGGTGATGACCTTGAATGCTCTAGCGTATACATGCAGACGGACTGTAAGCTGATAACCTGGAACATCCGGGGAATGGGGTCACCTGCTAAACATCATAAGATCTTTTCCTACCTAAAGAGAAGGGGGTACACATAGTACTGCTCCAGGAAACACGCCTTGCCACCGGGGAGGTGGATAAACTGAGGCACAGGTGGAGGGAGCAACTCTTCGCCACCGCGCACTCGGCGTTTGCGAGGAAGACACTGATCTGGGTTAGAGCTAGGGTCCCGTTCGAACCCCTCTCCACAGACTTGGACCCAGACGGTAGATGCGTTATTGTGGAGGGCAGGTTGCAAGGCAGGCTCATACTGCTGAGCTGTGTGTATTCACCTAACCAGGAACAAACAGCCTTTTGGCGGACGCTCTCTGGGCACATGACCAGGCACTTAGGGGGGATCGCTTCATAATAGGGGTAGACTTTAATTACATGCTGGATACTGGGTTGGACCACTCCCTTCCTCCCTTCCCTCGGGTGGCGGTGCACAAAATGGCAGAGAACCTCACGGACTGGTCGAGACAGTGGGGGTTGGAAGATGTATGGCAGTTACAGCACCCACAAATTAGAGACTGCACCTTTTATTCGGGACTCCACCACTTACACACCAGAATAGACAGCGTGATGGGTTCTGGATCCATTACCCACAAGATGGTTCACTCCGAGTACTTGGGCCGTACGTTGTCAAACGATAGCCCGTTGCTCCTCCCTGGAGGGGGTCGGGGGACAGGTCAACCATCCCGACATGGAGGATCCAGCCGAGGGCTCTGGAAGAACCAGTGTACAGAGAGGAGCTCCTGTCCCACCATGTGGAACACATCAGGATTAATAAGGGTACTGCGGGGTCACGCAGTTCGGAGTGGGAGGGTCTTAAGGTGGTGACGAGGGGTCACTGATTGGGACAATCAGTGGGGATTAGGGGCTCTCTTACTAATGAGCTGACTCAGATAGAAAGGTAACTCCATGATAGGGAGGTTGAACAGGGAGCAGAACCAGAGGCGCAGCGTAGGCTTTTCAAGGTCAGAGAATCGTTTAATCAGACACTAGAGAGGCTGCGATGCCATGATTACCGGAAGCACTTAACCTCTGTGCAGGTGGAGGAGGGTAGAGCAGGCAGACTACTGGCATGGTTGGTACAACCTGAGGGAGGCAGCGTTCCAATAACAAGCTTGTGGCGGGCGACCGGAGATCATGTTTACACACCGTCTGAGATAAATAATGCTTTTAAATCCTATTACACCTCCCTGTATGAGCACCGTGGAGATGATCTATCGCAGTCTTTGGGAAGCTATTTGGAATCTCTCCCGTTGGTTACCCTCGGCACAGAAGACAGGGGGCCTTTGTGAGAACCGATCTCCCTAGAGGAGGTGAAAACTGCTATTTCACAATTTGGCTGCGGGCAAAACACCGGGCATAGATGGACTCCCTATGGAGTTCTATAAAACATATGTGGGCATCCTGGCGCTGGTTCTGGTTGATCTATATGCTGAGGCCTTAGAGACGGGCACCCTTCTGGGGACCCTGCGGGGGCGTTGATGGTACCTCTACCTAAGACGAAGTCAACTGAGGCATCTGTGACTGACTTTCGCCCCCTATCTATGCTGAATAGCGTTTTTAAAATCCTAAGTAAAGCACTGGCTAATAGGTTGTTACAACATATCCCTCACCTCATTCATGAGGACCAGAATGGTTTTGTACCCGAACGCAGCACCTCTCCTTGAACCTAAGGCAGCTGTTCATGTTATTACATCTATCACTCGGGGAGCAGAGCCCGGAGGCTTTACTCCTATTTATAGACCTAGAAAAGGCATTTGACTCAGTGCGGTGGGACTATCTCAGTGTAGTGATGACCAGAATGGGATTGGGAGAGAATTGGGTACAATGGGTTGAGCTGCTGTACCATCACCCAGTGGCTCAGGTGCATGCAGGGGGAGTGGTGTCGGACTCCTACCCCATATGCCGTGGCACTAGACAGGGCTGCCCGCTTTCGCCCTTATTGTTTGTGATTGCTATTGAGCCCCTCTCAGCACAGTTCCGAATGGAAGGGTGGGTGTTATTAGGTCGGGAGGAACACATTATCTCGCTCCATGCAGATGACCTGTTGATCTATCTGCGAAGTGGCGTGACCGGGATTCCCTGGGCGCTGGCGCTACTTGAGGGGTTCGGTGTCCGGTCGGGTCTTAGGGTTAACAGGAGAAAAACATATGCCTTTCCTCTGGTTTAGGGCACTGGATGCCCACCCACGTGCCCGGATGATCTCTCATGGGCACCTTGCTCCTTCAAGTATTTGGGCATTCAGATTTACCACGAGTTAAGTGACTTACACGCGGGAATCTTGGAGCAGTTCTCTGCTCTCTACGATCCTCTATGATGTTTTGGCGCTCGCTGAAACTCCCAATGATGGCCCGGGTGGCCTTGTCTAAAATGGTCATGTTACCACGGCTCCTATACTACTTTACCAATCTGCCTGTGACTATCTCGAAGAGCTGGTTCAGGGAACTGAACGTGCTCCTTAGCGGACTGCTCTGGGATGGGGGACGTCAGCGGAGGTCTCTCTCCACCCTATGCCTACCTACTCTGGAGGGGGGCTGGTGGTCACAGATTTTGAATTGAACTGCCTGTCATGCCAACTCCAGTGGGTGGCTCGCTGTGTATCGGGGAGGCACCGAACGGGATTGAGTGTAGATGGTGACAAAATAACGCTGGATCGCCTCATAGCAGGATTGGTTGGGACCTGGAACCTTCTGTCTGGGAGGTCTGGATTACTGAGGGTGACCCTGTCTTGCTGGAGAAACTGCTTGAGGTGCAACGGGGTGGTGGTACCCTACTCCCCTAAGCTACCATTGACTGGTATACCGCTAGGAGTACCAGGCCTCATTTTGGCTGGAAACCAGACGGGGGCTTGGACACAGGCTGGTGTGTTGACATTGGGAGACTTATTTTGCGAGGGGGTTCTGCACACCTTTGTGGGATTAGTAGAAGTGGATGGAGTCCCAAGGGGACAGTTTCTGACATACCAGACTCTGGTCTTTGCAGTACGACGACTATGGTCCACAGTAAATGCAGAGCCAGAGACACATGCTATACTACATTCACTATTAACGGGGGAGAGGACAGCCACCTGGTCACCAAACTCTACAAGGCCTTTACTGATACTACATTAAAGTCCTTAAAGATCCTGAGGTCGAAATAGGAGGAGACAGGGGGCAGAGAACTGACAGATGCAGAGTGGCAGAAAGTGTTAGCATATCCTTGGTACGTGTCCAGAAACACACAGTTCAGATATATGCAATACAACTATGTTCACAGAACGTATCTCACTCCACATAGACTTAGGGTGGTATACGGGGGAGAGCCCAGGGATTGCCCCAGGTGTCAGACAGCAGACCCGGATTTTGGTCATATGGTCTGGGAAAGACCCAACATACGTAAAGGTTGGATGGGTGTGTTGAAGGACTCGGGGGGGACTTTGGGGGCACATTTAGACCCAGACCCTCTACTATGCCTGGTGGGCTTACATGGAAGACCGGCATCCAAGAGAGTGAGAAGCAGGTTCCTGGATCTTGCTCTGGTTCTGTTCAGGTGCCGCATTGCAATGGCCTGGAAGTCCCAGACAGGCCCGCAGCTGGAGGATTGGAGGAATGATGTCTCAAGATGGGCTCAGGCCGAACAGCAGGTGCTGCGGGGAGAAGAGGCAAATGGGATACGGGTGAAACCTATAGCCCCACTATGGACAGAAATAATGGAGGCTTGGCAAGACTAGAAGATGAGGGAGGAGAGGGCATCAGAATGTGGAGAAGCAGTGACGCTGGTGGAAGGGGACCGAGGGGATAGATGATGGGGCAGGGGGAGGACGAGAGGACAGGGGAATCTTGGGGCATACGCCAAAGGGACTTCATCACTCCATAGTTGTTCACAGCTCCTGGGGCAGGATGAGAGATGCTAATATTCATCGATAAAAGTTGGGACCATGCTTGAGGGGTGGAGGGACCCTAGTGGAATGGGATAGACCCTACAAACGAAAAAGAGACAGGAAGACGTCTGGGATGACACTACCAGTAGGACGACTTAGATGTACTGGCAAGATCTAAACCCAATGTGCCATTTTTTTATTTTTTATTTTTGGTTTCTCAGTAATCGCCTTATTTTCCTTTTGTGGTTAAATTAGTTGAAAATGTATTTGGGGACACAGAATTCGCGGATGAAAATTGAAAACGAGAGTAAGTGAGAAGTGTCAATGTTTTGGACATGTGTATGGTCTCAACAGAGACCAACTGAATATTGTAATGAATCACTCAGTACCTGCAGTATGCATAAAATAAGTTTGAATACACTGCATGTAAAGAAGAACATACACATGTATTTATGATTACTAAATTCTATGAAAAATCAATAAACAAAGTAAAAAAAAAAATTGGACCTGTGTGTGGGTATTCCCTACACTACAGAACTGCTAATCATGGTCAACATGTTTCTCACCTAATACAGTCACATGGATAAGGTGACGATTCTTCAGGACCTGTTTGTTGTGCTTAAGCCTCACTAAGAGAGTGAAACAACTCTCCTCCTATTGCTTTTGTAAGAAATAACTGAAATCTTACATTTAAATCATAAACTTCTGACTGTGGAGACCCTCCTAGGTCAGGTACATGGACCCTTTGGTGATTGCATGGATGCTGGCCGCTCTTCTATCAGGACAATTTAACTAAGAACACCATGGTCAGTTTGACCTACCCCGTAGTCCAAGCTCCACAGGGAAAAAACATGGACCTACATGACAGGACAGAAAAAGGACGTTTCTGATGCTACAACACATATATTGTTTGTGTGATGCAGTTGACAAAGCCAAATACACTATTTCAGGCCACCAAAATGGCTGATGCCTGACCTACCCCACTGGACATTAGGAACCTCCCATGACTATGGGCAGAAGTCGTCAGGGCAGTAAGTGGGTCCAACCACGGCAGACACAGCCATAGGCTAACGTTGTTGTCTGTAGAGGTCGTGGCCCATTGGCTATGTCTGCTGACAGTGATGACGGTGGATGTGCCTGCCATGTTGTGCACATTCACTCACTTGACTCCTGTCAGTGCTGCCAGCTATACCTCTTCTACCTCAGCTGTTGTGTTCCGCCTTTTGGAGCAATCATGCCACGTCCAGCAGGTGATAGGGCCCCTGTCTTCCTTCCAGAGGAGCTGGAGGGGCTTGCTGATGAGGACCTAACCCTGTATGAACAGCTCTATGGCTCAGCAGAGGAACAGGTAAAAACCTCATAGGCACAATTGATTCTCTTCAACACCATGATTTCCCTCCTCACAGGCTACAATGTTCCCCAGTATGCCAGTTAGACCTCTTGGGTGCCAGTTGTTGCAGTCTGTGTGGCATCAATGGGATGTACATTGTGCCTGTGTTGGTGGCCAGTACTATATGTTAAGTTCAGTCACATTATGTTGTCTGAGGTTTTTGAGGTCCTAGATCCTCCTTGTGTTGGATGCACATAACTAGGCACTAGAAATGGGGTCTCTAATTGGCAGTCAATTTACACCCTGTCCAAGTAGGGACCCTCACTCTAGTCAGGGTAAGGGAGTCACACACCTAAGATAACCCCTGCTCACGCCCTGGGTAACTTGGCACGAGCTGTGAGGCTTATCTCAGAGGCAATGTAGTAAGCATTTGTACACACACAGTAACACAGTGAAAACACTACAAAGGGACACCACACCAGCTTAGAAAAATTGTCAATATTTATGTGAGTAAAACAAGACCAAAATGACAAAAATCCAATATATACATCCAAAGATATGAATTTGTAAAAATGAAATCCCCCCAAAAATGCTTAGAACCACAATAGCTCCAATTGGTGCTATCACAGTGTAGTGAAGGAGTTATTTCCAACAGTCGGATGCCACTTGTGAAGGAGTGTGACGCTGGTCACAGAGTCACACGGACCCCAGGTACAGTACCTTAGAAGTCGTGGCACGGAGTGGGAGGGGTGAGGTGTCACTGGAGCCATTGTGGCATCAGTTCTGTGCTGCTATGCCGGGGTGAGGCGTTGGTTCCTTCTGCAGGCAACAGAGGTGAGGCGGCATTGACGGTGAGGGGTCAGTTCCTTATGATACAGTAGGGTCGATTAGTCCGGGGGATCAAGACACGATGGGGCAACCTCTTGGGGCTGCAGTCACACCACAGGTCCACAGGTGCCACAGCGGAATCGAGTGTCACAGATGTCTGTGACACAGCACTCAGGACTCACAATGTTGGGGGACTTCAGAGGCACTGTGGTGCATCGGTCGTGGTTGTTGCACTTCATAGGGGACCACGGCTTCGGGTGCAGGCAGCGGCACCGGTTGTGGAGTCATCCACAGTCGATGGGCCTGGTTCTTCTTGTTTTTATGCCAGATTGCAGTCCCAAAGGCCCAGGAACTGGAGTGGGCACCACTTGGCAAGTCAGAGTTCTCCGCATGAGAACCCAGGGGCTGGAAGGTGAAGTCTTTGACGTCTCTGATACTTTTTAACAGGAGGCAAGTTCAATCCAAGCCCTTGGAGAAACTTCACAAGCAGAATACTGTAGGAGGCTGGCCTGGTTTGTAGTGAGTACCTAAGGTACTTACACCTTATGCAAGGTCCAGTTATCCCTTATTAGTGAAATGTAGGCAGTGTTCTAGCAGCTTAGACTGTCTAGAGGTAGCTGTAGCAGAGCAGCTTAGGCGGAACTAGGAGACACGCAAAACTCCTGCAATACCACTGTAGTTACACAGTAAATATGTACAATAAAAGACAATACTCAGGTACTTTACTTTAGTGACAGAAGGCCAAAAATATCTCAGAGGCAATACTCCCTCTGGAGGTAAGTATTGTACATAATATATACACTAGTAACCAAAATCAGGTAAGTAAACAGTCATAGAATAGTACAAACAGTAGAAAATACAATAGATTGCAATGGGCTTAGGGGCAACACAAACCATATACTAAAGTAGTGGAATGTGAATGTCGAATTCCTCCCTAGGAAAATGTAGTGTGTAGAGAAGTGCTGGGAGTGTAGGAAAACACAAAAGGTAAGCACAGTACCCCACCCCAGAGCCCAGGAAAGCAGGAGAAGAGTACAGCAAGTTTCCTCAGGACACACAACAAGAACCAAGCAAGACTGCAAGCAGCAAATAATGGATTACTGGACCTGAATACCCGTGGAGGGAGGAGACCAAATCCAGAAGTTGAGGAAGAGTCCAGGAAGGACAGGAGCCCCTGCCAACATAGAAGAAGGTGCAAAAATGGATTCTCCGGTCAGAAGAAAAGTACAGAACAGCACCAAAGAAGATGGCTGTGGGTTCCTGCTTGGTGCAGGTGATGTCCCACGTTGAGTTGTTGGAAGCAGGCTCTTTGTGACGCTGGATTCTGCCAAGAAGCCTTGGCTCAAGCAAGTATGTGGTTTGCATCAAAAAGGAGATGCCTGGAGCTAGGAGGGACCTGGGGTCTCAACTCAGATTGAGAAGACAGAGGGGGCCTTCAGCACTTCAGAGAGCCCTCCGAAGACCAGGCAGCCCCCACGGGAGTCCCAGAACACAGGGATAAACAAGATGCAAAGTGTGGTCATCGCAGCACTACACTGGAAGATCCCATGCTACCGGAGAACAACTCAAGGAGCTGTGGGTTGCAGGATGGAGTGCTGTGGATCTGGGCTACGTTGGGCACAAAGGATTTTTGGAAGAAGTGCACAGAAGTCCAAGCAGCTGCAGGAGATACGGTACACAGGGATACTGTTGCAGCACAGGGAGGCAAGCTCTTACCTCCACCAAATTTGGATAGCTGGACCCTTGGACAGTCTGGGTCACTTCAGTCCACCACCTGCATTCCAGGGAGCATGCTCGTTGTCAGGAGAAGAGTCCCAGAGTATCGGTTGTTGTCGTAGAAGGGTGCCTGCTGAAGCAGGGAGTGAAGACAGGCAGTCCTCAGAGCATGCACACCTTGTAAACTGTTGCAAAACCTGGCTGGAGCTGAAGTTGCAGGACACAGGAGTCGTCCTGGATACTTTGTTGCAGTTACAGTTGTTCCTGGAGCAGTCTGCGGTTGATCTGACGGTCAGAAGATGAAGCAGAGGATGCAGAGGAGTCCTGGAGGAATCTTGCAAACCGACTCTGAGGAAGCACCCAGAGGAGAGACCATAAAAAGCCCTGAGAGGGGGATTGGCTACCTACCCAGATATGCACCTATCAGGAGGGGTCTCTGATGTCACCTGCTGGCATCTGCCACTCAGAGGTCTCCAGAGGTTCACCACACCTTGAAATCCAAGATGGCTACCGCCAAGGACACTTTGGAGGAGCTCTGGGCATCACTCCTTGGGTGGTGATGGCAGGGGAGTGGTCACTCTGCTTTCTTTTGACCAGTTCCGCGCCAGAACAGGGACTGGACGTCCCTGAACCGGGGTAGACTGGATTATGCAAGGAGGGCACAGTTTGTGCCCTTAAAAGCATTTCCAGAGGCTCTGGGAGGATACCCCTCCCATGCCTATAACACCTATTTCCAATGGGAGAGGGTGTAACACCCCTCTCCTAAAGGAAATGCATTGTTCTGCCATCCTGGGATTGAGCTGCTCAATCCCCAGGAGGGCAGAAACCTGTCTGTGAGGTGGCAGCTGCTGGGGCTGCAGTGAAAACCTCAGAGAGCTGATTTGGCAGTACTGTGGGTCCATGGTGGAGCCCCCAGGGTGCATGGCCAAATTCGGAGTTACTATTGTGAAGCTACATATATGTATTGACATATATGTAGTGCACGCTTATAATGGTATCCCCGCACTCACGTCCAGGGAATTGACGCTGGATCACATGGGCGCACCTTTGCTCATGCAAGGATGCCCTCACACACAGTAACTTTGCACCTAGGCTTCAGGAACTGAAGGTTAGACATGTAGGTGACTTATAAGTTACATAGTGCAGTGAAAAATGGCTGTGAAATAGTGTGTGCACTATTTCACTCAAGCTGCAATGGCAGTCCTGATGAAAGGTTTGTATGATCTCTTTATGGGAGGCAAAATAAATGCTGCAGCCCATAAGGATCTCCTGGAACCCCAATGCCCTAGCAACATAGGTACCATATACTAGGGACTTATAAGGGGGGTCCAGTGTGCCAATCAGAATTGGAATATGGAGTCACTTAACTGTAGTGACAAACTTGGTAAGTAGAGAGAGCATAAGCACTGGAGTTCTGGTTAGCAGAACTTCAGTGACACAGTCAAGCATACTGACAACACACATAGGCCCTCATTATGACATTGGCAGTAAGTGCCGCTTACCGCCATGCTGACTGCTGCCAACATACCATGACAACGGCGGTATACCGCTACATGTATTATGACCCACACATAGAAATATGCCACTATACAGACACACACACAAGTCCACCAGCCCAAAGGTCAGTGAAAAAATGGCTGTACCAAATCCCACACCGTCATGCCAACAGAACTACTAGGCCATCACATTATGACCCACGAATTCACTGCGGCGGAAATTCAACGCGGTAAACCATTGGCAGTACATACCGCCGCGCTCAAAATACACACACATACAAAACAACACCACATTGGACAATTCAAACTACACACACCTGACACACATCCACACACCACACCCAAACGCCCACACCACCATAAAACACACACACACATTACCCACAACCGTTTACGACTATCAGAAAATTTACAACAGAGGGAGAGCCACACCAAGAGCACCCACAGAAACAGAGCCACAGAACACTGCCACCCATACACTATCCACGCACCTTATAGCACACACCCCAACACATCAACCCACACACCCTCACACACACCACTCACACTACACCCATGGCACCACAAAGACACCCCAGGTTCTCAGAGGAGGAGCTAAGGGTCATGGTGGAGGAAATCAACTGGGTAGAGCCACAGCTACTAGGATCACAGGTACAGCAGATATCCATTGCAAGGAAGATGGAGGTATGGTGGAGAATCGTGGACAGGGTCAATGCCATGGGACAGCACCCCAGAACAAGAGATGACATCAGGAAGAGGTGGAACGACCTATGGGGGAAGGTGCATTCTGTGGTTGCAAGACACCAAATAGCTGTACAGAGGACTGACGGTGGACCCCCACCTCCTCCCCCACAACTAACAACATGGGAGGAGCAAGTCTTGGCAATACTGTATCCTGAAGGCCTGGCAGGAGTAGCAGGAGGACTGGATTCTGGTAAGTCAAATCTTTACTATTAGCACCCCACTATCTGCATGCCATCACATACCCTCACTCCCGTCACCCAACCACCTCCCACATACCCCACCGTTCACAACCCACCTCTCCCTCGACCAAGCCCTGCATGCAGCACCAATCCATGGACAGCACTCACAGCCCTGCATGGACACTCATCATCACAGCATGCACACTAGAGACAATCACTTAGCCAACCCAATAACAACTCAGAATAAGGCCAATCTGACATGGCAATAACAACCAAAGAGGGCAACATACCCATGCACAAGATGACACACGCAGAAACAACAACACTGCATTTACATCCCCACAGGACCCCAAAACAACGTCACCGGAGAAGAGGCATCAGCAACATCCAGCCCCCCCACAGAAGAGGACCACATTGATGACAGCAGCTCTGCATGCCTGGATCTCAATGACCAACCTGGCCCATCAGGGATCTCCGGACAGCCGGTTACCCAGGCACAGTCCCATACCACCACAGAGCCTCCCCCTTCATGAAACCCCACCACAGTACTCCAGGCAACCCCACAAACACAGGATGATCAGGGACCTGGGGTCAGTGGCAGTGGGCACACAATTCAGGGGACAGAGGCACAGGACAATAGGGAATCTGGGAGGACTGCTGTGCGACAGGGGGAGGACAGGCCCAGGGAACTGACTCTCCTCAAGGCACTCACCAACATCCTGGGAGCATACCACCATTCCCAGGAGAGCATGGGCCAGATACTGGCCAAGTTGCAGGAGACCCAGCAGCTGCAGGAGGGATAGTACCTGGGGATCAGGGAGGACCTGAGGGACATCCACACCACCCTGATCACCATTGCAGGATTGCTGGCTGACATGGCCAACACCACAAGGGAGACAGTGGCACACCAATGGGCCCCTGACACCAGTTACACTGATGAACAGCCCTCCACTTCCGCTGCCGCTAGTGGACAGGAGGGCCGCCACAGGAACAACAGGCCACCAGCACCCCTCCCCCTGCAGAAGGAGAACCAACACACAAACGGTCCCTGCGATCCAGGCAGAAGCCAGAGAACATTGCCAAGACCCCCGCCAGAAAATAAGACTCTCCTGATTGTCACCCTTGTGTCCCACTCTATCACCCTGTCCACCTTCAACTGCCATTGCTTCGCTTCCCATGCCCCATTGGACAATGCACCTGTGATACCAATAGACTGGACTCTAACCTGGACTACAATAAGTGGCCATAGTAGTGGGAACAGCAGCCAGCCAGAGAAAATTCACTACACAAAACAGCAATAGAAGGTGAGGTTACAGTGTCTTACCTGTGTGTCACTGGAAGTACTGCCGTATGATAGTTGTTCTGTTGTCCACATCCTCTTCCTCTGACTCCTCTTTGTCACTGTCCACAGGCTCCACCGCTGCCACATGCCCATCTCCAGCCTCATCCTCCTTCAGAAAAGGCACCTGGCATCTCAAGGCTAGGTTGTGCAACATGCCACGATGATCTGGCACACCTTCTTGGGTGAGTAGCACAGGGATCCACCTGTCAGAAGGAGGCACCTGAACCTGGCCTTCAGGAGGACAAAGGTGCACTCAATAATTCTTCCTGTACTCCCATGTGCCTCATTGTAACGTTCCTCTGCCCTTGTCCTGGGATTCCTCACTGGGGTCAGTAGCCATGAGAGGTTGGGGTAACCAGAGTCACCTGCAAATATTGAGGGGTACCTGTTAGACACAAAAGCACGCTTAGGGCCAACCCCACACCCATAGACCAACAAACACTGGTGGGGGACCATGGGCTCACCTATTAGCCACACCCGGTGCCTCTGGAGATGAGCCATCACATATGGGTTGCTGCTATTCCTCAGGATATAGGCATCATGCACAGACCCAGGATACTTTGCATTTACATGGGAGATGTACTGGTCCACCAGGCACACTATCTGCACATTCATCGAGTGAAAGCTCTTTTGATTTCTGAACACCTGTTCATTTCTCCCGGGGGGGGACAAAGGCAATATGTGTTCCATCAATTGCACCAATGATGTTGGGGATATGTCCCATTGCATAGGAGTCAGCTTTCACTATGGCCAAATCCTCCAACTGGCAGAAAACGATGTAGCTGCTCATGTGTTTCATTAGGGCAGACAACACTCTGGTCAGCATGTTTGAGAACATAGGCTGTGACATCTCTGCAGCCATAGCCACTGTCACTTGGAAGGAGCCACTTGCCAAGAAATGGAGCACTGATAGGACTTGCACAAGAGGGGGGATCCCAGTGGGGTGACGGATAGCTGAGATCAGGTCTGGCTCCAATTGGGCACACAGCTCCATGATTGTGGCCCTATTAAGTCTGTAGGTGAGGATAATGTGCCTGTTCTCCATGGTTGCCAAGTCCACCAGGGGCCTGTACACGGGGGTATGTCTCCATCTCCTATTAATCCTCAGTGGTTGTACTCTAGGGGAAAAAACGGTGAGCAGCTGGTCATATTCAAACATATCCTCAGAGTAAAATGCCTTGCATGTTGTGACAGAAACAGTATGTTAACATGAAGTCCCGTAAATGTGCCTATATCTGCTGTGACGCATTTAGGTGCCATGGCCTGCCCCCCCTGAAATGGCGGCCGCCTGACCTGTGTGGAGGGACAAGTGGAAATGACGTAATTCCGCTGACGTTATGCGCGGGAGGCGGTCGAGGGCCGCCGTGCAACTCCTCATTGGTTATCATTGGGCCTTATGGGGTACAGTATCCAATGGTGATGTACGCCGGTGGTGACGGTACACACCGCCGCGGACGTGCCCGCCATTTTCAATCTGTTCTCTCACTTGCCTCCTGACCTTCAACAGGACAGGACCTACACTGCAAGTGCTGCTCTGACCTGTGTCTGGAAGTGACCATGGCTCGAGTTTCTGGGGAAAGGGCCCCAGCCTTCACTTCGGATGAGTCGGAGAGACTGGTGGATGGGTCCTACCCCAGTACCATTTACTTTATGGTCTTCCAGACCAACAGGTGAGTACACTGTAAGCATGATGCATGGGGCATGAATGCATGGACTGCTGTGTGTGTAGGCCTCGTGTAAGGGGGGGTGGTTGAGCGGTCCTGAACGAAGTGCTGCATGTACGGTGGTCAATGTATGTGCGTAAGGGGATGGGAGGGATATGGTGGGCCATGAGTGTAACAGGCCGGACGGTATGGCTGATACGTTTTGTTATGTATCTTTCTCTACAGGTCAGCACCCAGCAGAAAAAGGGTATTTGGCGTGCCATCGCCAAGGACGTGCAGACCCTGGGGGCCTATGGCAGGCGGAGCGCCCACTGTCACAAACAGTGGGAGGGCCTGCGCCGCTGGGCAACGAATATGGCGGAGGCCCAGCTGGGGATGGCTTCCTAACGAGGAAGGGGTGCCTGTCGAACCCTGACCCCCCTGATGTTCCGCATACTGGAGGTGGCCTACCAGAGTTGGATGGGCGCTTGAAGGCATCACAGCAGCCACAAGGGGGAGAGTACAGTTTCTAATTCAGCAAATTGCGCGTGGCGGGGTGTTGTCTGGGTGGGGGATGTGGGCCTGTGAATTCCCCTAAGCCAGGACGAACATGGCAGTTTAGGTTCCGTGTTGGGCAGGCTCTGATGCACTCCAGCCCCAAACATGCCAGTGGGCATCTACTACTGGGAAGGGGGCCTGTGGGTCTCAGGTATGCTGCTATTGGAGTTAGGCATTATACTCCAAGGCCTGGTGACTAGCATTGTAATTGGTAGTGCATGGCCTAGTGCGTAGGGCTATTCCCTGTGTGTTGTGTATGCCAACAGTGGTGTTGTTGCTGGCATTGACCAAGTGTATTCTTTCTCTCCCCCTCCTTTTGTTTTGTCACCCTGTCCTTATGTGCATTAGCATCACCTGGCGAGAGCTGCATCCCACAGAGCCCACAAGGCCGAATCCACCGACGGTGAGGGCACCAGTGGGGTGGAGGGCGGGCGGAGTACCACAGATGGAGACTGGAGGGGACAGTTCTGAGATTGACACCTCCTCCGATGGAAGCTCCCTGGTGGTGGCAGACA
The DNA here is from genome assembly GCF_031143425.1 of Pleurodeles waltl. NCBI lineage: Eukaryota > Metazoa > Chordata > Amphibia > Caudata > Salamandridae > Pleurodeles > Pleurodeles waltl. The sequence goes on along the minus strand of NC_090449.1, from coordinate 475,324,740 downwards.
CGTCTGTGGCCACCCGAACCACAGGTACAGCCGCCACCCGTGACCAGCACCACCCTCCCAGCAGCCCCTCAGCGTGTTTCCCGTGCCCGCTCACCCAGGAGGGTGGGCATCTCCTTCGCCCCAGGCACCTCAGGCCCTGCCCCAGTGTGACCTTCTACCCTCAGTGAGGAGTCTATTGACCTCCTGCAATCCATCTCTGTTGGGCAGTCGACCATAGTGAATGCCACCCAGGGTCTGGCAGGGCATTTGCAACAAACAAATGCATTCCTGGAGGGCATTCACTTTTGCTGTGGCACCCCAACAGAGATTATTCCAGGCTCTGGCCTCCTCCCTGATGGCAGCCATTGTTCCTGTCTCTAGCCTCCCCTCTCCAACCTCCTCGTCCCAGTCCCATTACTCCCAATCCCAGCCTATCCCAAGCACACCATCAGACCAGAATGCACCCAAGACAACACACAGGAGTGGCTCAGGCAAACACAAGCACCACACTTCATCCCACAGACACTCACACAAGTACCATCCAGATGCAGAAACACCAACATCCACTGCCTCCACAGTGTCCCCCTCCTCCTCGTCGTCCACCTCTCTCCCAGTACCGTCTCCACTCACACCTGCATGCACTACATCCACACGCACTGCCTCCATCTCCAACACGCCTATCAGTACATGGCCCTCACTGGCAGTCACCACCCCCACATCCAAGCACGTCCCTTGTGTCCTCTCCCGCTGTGTATGTGCCACCTACTCCCAAAGTACAGAAACGCAAGCACTCTGACACCCAACAGCCATCCACCTCACAACAACATCCAGCCCATGCACCTGTACCCAAACACAGCAGACTGACACCTCCTACAACGATTCCCTCTTCCTCCACTCCCAAACCTTCACCCTCTTCCCACCCCAGTGTTTATAAGAAGCTTTTCCTCTCCATCCTTGACCTCTTCCCTCCTCCTCCTCCTGTCCTTCACTTCAGGCCAGGGTGGTCAGAACCCAGGTTAGCACCTCAGCTACCCAGTCCAAGGCCACTGTAGTTTCAACAGCTACTACAGTTGTGAGAGGCTCCAAGGAGACACCCGTCAGCACAGCCAGTGTGCCTGCACCAGCTGCCAAGGGCAAAAAGGGACCACCAGCTGCCAAGGGCAAAAAGGGACAACCAGCTGGCAAAGGCAAGGATGCACCACCAGCTACCAAGGGCAAGGAGGCACCACCAGCTGCCAGGGGCAAGGAGGCACCACCAACTGGCAAAGGCAAGAAGGGGCCACCAGCTGCAAAGAGCAGAAAGGGACCACCAGCTGCCAAGGGCAATAACAAAGGCACGGACGCTTCAAGAAGGATGGATATGCAGCCTGGTGCTGAAGTAGAATCTGAGCACACAACACCAGCCATGGCATTTCAGCCGTCCGAGGCTACAGGGGAAGGGCTGGAGTCTCCCCCCACCACTGGCATCCCCGACACCAGCACTGCCACCTGCATCACCACCAGCATCACTGCCAGCAGCAGCAGCCCCAGTGGGCAGCCGTCCAAGGCTGAAGGGGAAGGGCTGGAGCCTCCCCCCACCACTGGCATCCCTGACACCAGCACCGCCACTGCCACCACTGAGCAGCCGTCACTGCTGGCGGGCAGTATGTAGGCATGCCTCCATGGCCTGTAGAGCATCCGGGCCCCTGCATATCCTGTAGGTGTGACACCCAGGTGACAGACTGTGACCTTGCACTCCCCAGATCTGCACCACAGGGCACAAAGCCCCCTCCAGAACTAGTGGGCAAACCACCCACTAGAGAGACTGCGGCCTTGCACTCCCCAAGACCAAGCAGTGGGCAAACCACCCACTTGAGGCTGTGGCCTTGCACTCCCCAGGACCAAGCAGTGGGCAAACCACCGACTTGAGATACTGTGGCTTTGCAATCCCCAGGACCAAGCAGTGGGCAGACCACCCACTTGAGAGACTGTGGCTTTGTACTCCCCAGGACATCGCAGTAGGCATGTGGCCTCCTCCAGGAGCAGTGGCTTTGTACCATCTTCCGGCTGAGGTGCCCCCACTTCCCCTTCCCTCTGAGGTGCCAGTATATTTTCAACCTGATATCCCTGCAGTGTTCTCTCCGTATTGAGGCAGGAGTCTAGAGGGGCCTTGGCCTACGTGATATGGCCATGTGGCCCACCGACAATATGGACTGGGTGGTGTCCCTCCATTTGTACATATATGTAAATACTGTTATGTGATTTGAGGACATATTTCTATAGCTTCATATTATCATACTCACTTTACTCACTTATTTTTGTCCTTGCATTATTCCTGAGGGGTACAGGGTGGATGTGTAATGTTGTTGCATCTGATTGTGTGTATGTAATTGGGGGTGGGGGTGTTGCGTGTTGCGTGAGTGTGTGTGTCTTCGCCGCCGTTGGTATTCCTGGTGTAGGAAGAGGAATACAATCATGGGAAATATGTGCAACTCAGGCTCCATGGCGTCGTGGTTCTTCCTTGAGTGTCCAAAGGTGGGTCATTTCGCTTCTGTGTACTGTTTCCGCCATGCTTTTGATGGCGTTGGTACCGCCCCAGAAAAGGTGGTGGATTGGCTTGTTGTGATAGGGTGGATGGTTCATTGTCTTCTGCCTGGCTGTTGGCGGTTACCGCTGCAGTGCTTGTTGCTACCGCTGTGGCGGTCGGTTTGTTAAAGTGGCTGTCAGTGTTGGCGGTTTTCGCAGTGGTCATAATTCCATTTTATTTACCGCCGGCCTGTTGGCAGTATTACCGCCGCTTTATCACCGACCACCAGGGTTGTAATGAGGGCCATAGTCCACAAACTATGAGCACTGGGGTCCTGGCTAGCAGAATCCCAGTGAGACAGGCAAAACACACTGACAAATAGGGTTTTAAACTATGAGCACTCTGGTCCTGGCTAGCAGGATCCCAGTGAGACAGTAAAAACACACTGACAAACTCTGACAAACAGGCCAAAAATGGGGGCAACCATGATAGAAAGAGGCTACTTTCTCACATAAACCCATCCCCCAAACGAAGGACAGTAAGGCTAACCTTGACCAGTTAAGCCTTTATTGTCTAAGTGGTGATAAGTGGAGAGTAGATCTGCTATGGAGTGGTTACTCTCTTTATAATCCACTGTATAGTTACTTCCCTGTTGGGATGTAAATCACCCTGTTTTTAGATTTTTACCTAGAAAACAGTGCAAGTGTAAATTCTTAGAGTCTCTATTTGTAAGTTTTAAAGTTGGGCAGTGGGATTGTTCCACTAAGCCTATCTCAAGACAGGGTTGCTGTCCTGATGAAGAGAATGACAGACAGGGATGCTGTCTCAGTAAAGCCATAGCTGGGCAAAAGGTTTGTCCATCTAGCTGAAATAGAGAACAGGATTGCTGTTTCTCTTCAGTTGGGGCAGGACTGATGTCCTATAAGCTCCACACTAGGACAGGGCTGCTGTCCTAAGTGTTCAGAGGTAGTGCAGGGCTGCTGCACTAAAGTTTATCCGGGAGGGCTGGAGGGTTCCTCCAAATTTACTAAAACTGTGCAATTTTGCAGATCTGGTTTAGTGGTTCCACAGAGAGGTACTTTTATCTCAGGGAGTCTAGCTGTGTTAGCTGTGGGCTCCTTTCATACAGGTTCCACCCAAGGAGAGATTTCTCCCACCACAGGAATGGTATCCTTAGTGGTAGGGAGGGGAAGGGATACTTTGATACCCTTTTCACCTGTTGGTGGAGAGGGATCCTGAGATTTCAGGCCCTTTTCTCTACTTTGCTTTTTTATTTCACCTGAAATGAGAGAAAGCAATTCAGATAAGGAGAGAGACTGAGTAGAGTTCTTCACATCAGTAACCTAGTACTTCTGTCCAAGGAGGTGTTGTGCAGATGACACCAATGGGGGCATTACAACATTGGCGGTAAAAACCGCTTACCGCCGTGCAGAAGACCGCCAATACACCGCCGTGGCCGCGGAATTCCACCACAGCTATTATGAGCCACATCTCGGAATCCGCCGAAATTCAGACACCCACACAAGTCCGCCACACCAAAGGTCAGTGATAAACTGGCGAAAGCAAATCCTCCACCGTCACGCCAACAGAAACACGCCCATGATATTACGACCCACAAATACACGCGGCGGTCTTTCAACCGCAGTATTCCATTGGCGGTACACACCGCCGTGCTCAAAATACACACACATCTCCAAAACACCGGCACATTGGACAATTCAAAATACACACACCTGATACACATACACACACCACTCCCACACAATCAATACTATATAAAACACACACCAACATCACCCACAAACCCCTACGACCAAAAACTATAGACGAAGGTGACAGACAGAGAGCACAGCAATAGACAACCCCACCACACAGAGGCACACAACACCATCACCCATACAACATCCACGCACAAAACACCCCACACCACTACACATCACCACACTCATCAATACATAACCACCCCACACATTACCTACACCACACCATGTCACGCCAAAGACACCCCAGGTTTTCCGAGGAGTAGCTCAGGGTTATGGTGGAGGAAATCGTACGGGTAGAGCCACAGCTATTTGGATCACAGGTGCAGCACACCTCCATAGCCAGGAAGATGGAGCTATGGCGAAGAATCGTGGACAGGGTCAACGCTGTGGGACAGCATCCAAGAAATCGGGAGGACATCAGGAAGAGGTGGAACGACCTACGGGGGAAGGTGCGTTCAGTGGTCTCCAGGCACAACATCGCGACTCAGTGGACTGGCGGCGGACCCCCACCTCCTCCCCCACAACTAACAACATGGGAGGAGCAGGTCTTGACCATCATGCATCCAGAGGGCCTCGGAGGAGGAATGGACACTGGTAAGTCAAATCTTAACTATCATATCCCCACCCTACCTGCATGCTATCACACACCCCCACCCTCACCCCCTCCCCTATCACTCCAACTCCTCACTAATGTACTAATAACACAAACCACCCATCCCAAAACCAAGCCCTGCATGACACAACAAAGCATGGTCACCCCTCACTAAAGCATGCTCACTGCACATACCCATAACACCCCCCCAACCATCATCACACAAGCCCCCACACAGGAATGCTTGCACTGGGGTACACGCACACCCACCCATTGCACACCATGACACACACACATGGAATAATCATGCTCTTATACCCCTGCAGGACCACTATGTAACGTCACCAGACAGGAGGGTCCAGACATCTCCACTCCACCCACAGAAGAGGCCCACAGTGACGACAGCAGCTCTGGCCAACTGGATCCAGATGACCTGCCCGGACCATCGTGGGCCTCGGGACAGTCGGTTCCCCTTGCACAGGCACAGCCCAACACTGACCTTCCACCCTCTGGTAACACCAGCACATCACCCACCCAGCGGGCCCATACCTCCGTCCCCAGGACACGCCAATCAGCTGTGTGTCCACCACTACAGGGAACCCAGGATAACCCACCACCCCAACAACAACAGGGACCTGGGGGCAGTGGTAGTGGGCACACTAGCCAGGGGACGGAGGCACAGGAACACAGGGGAACTGGGAGGGCTGCTGTGCGACAGGGGGTGGACAGGCCAAGGGAACCCACTCTCCACGAGGCCCTCTCCTCCATCATGGGGGCATACCACCACTCCCAGGAGACGATGGCTACGGTCCTGGCCAAGTTTCAGGATACCCAGCGCCTGCAGGAGGAACAGTATTTGGGGTTCAGGGAGGAGCTCAGAACCATCAGCTCCGCCCTGGGCACCATCGTAGGGTTTGCCATGACTCTGTCATGGACATTCCTCCACCATCACCCATCACCATTTTACAACCCCTCTCCAATATTGAGCACTTAAATAAACACCCTTGAACCACAAAACAATCTGGAGTCGGTCTGTGATTTTGAAAATGTGTATTAGCTATGACAATGACAAAATCCATTCGAAATTTTAATGTCAACATACCTATGTCACACATCACAAGTCCATGAAGGATGCAAGCAGATGACACACGTTGGTAACCACACCTGTGAAACCGTAATGGAAATGTATCACTCAGTTAGCAAATACTACTTCAAATTGACAGACAGGATAGAGGTAGAAGTGTGAAAGTGAATGTAATAGTAAAAAAATTGTTCTCACCTGTGTGTCACTGGAAATATTGCTGTATGACTGACTCCCTGTTGTCAATGTCTTCTTCCTCAGCTTCCTCCGCATCACTGTCCACAGGCTCCACAGCTGCCACAACACTGTCATCTGGACCATCCTCCTGCAGAAAAGGCACCTAACGTCGCAAAGCAAGATTGCGAAGCATCGAGCAGGCGATGATGATCTGGCACACCTTCCTTGGTGAGTAGAATAGGGAACCACCTGTCATATGGAGGCACCTGAACCTGGCCTTCAGGAGGCCAAAGGTGCGTTTGATCACCCTCCTAGTCCACCCATGGGCCTCATTGTAGCGTTCCTCTGCCCTGGGATTCCTCACTGGGGTCAATAGCCATGACAGGTTGGGGTAACCAGAGTCCCCTAATAGCCACACACAGTGCCTCTGGAGTTGACCCATCACATACGTGATGCTGCTATTCCGCAGGATGTAGGCGTCATGCACTGAGCCAGGGAACATAGCATTTACCTGCGAGATGTACTGGTCTGCCAAACGTACCATCTGTACATTCATCGAATGATAACTCTTCTGGTTCCTGTACATCTGTTCACTCCTGCGGGGGGGGGGACCAGAGCTACATGGGTGCCATCAATAGCACCTATGATGTTGGGGATATGTCCCAGGGCATAGAAGTCACCTTTAACTGTAGCCAAATCCTGCACCTGAGGGAAAACGATGTAGCTCCTCACGTGTTTCAGCAGGGCAGACAACACTCTGGACAACACGTTGGAAAACATAGGCTGGGACATCCCTGATGCCATGGCCACTGTTGTTTGAAATGACTCACTTGCAAGGAAATGGAGCACTGACAGCACCTGCACTTCAGGGGGTATTCCTGTGGGATGGCGGATTGGTGACATCAGGTCTGGCTCCAACTGGGTACACAGTTCCTGGATTGTGGCACGGTCAAACCTGTAGGTGATGATCAAATGTCGCTCCTCCATTGTTAACAGGTCCACCAGCGGTTGGTACACCGGATGATTCCGCCATCTCCTCAAATGTCCCAGCTGACGGTGCCTAAGAAGGACAACAGCAACCACAGAGTCAACAAATTCTCAGGTATGTACCCACAGCTACACAGAGCACGACACCAAATACAAAACTCTTTTTGTATGTGTGTTGAGTGCAGGCCTAGGTATGTGTGACGCAGTAGTAAATGAAGCCATGTGGGCCCCTGAAATGGCGGCTGCCTGACCTCTAAACTGGGACAATGGGATGTGAGGTAACTGCGCTGGCGTTGTACACCGTCGCGGTAGGCGGTCGAAGACCGCGGCGCAATGCTGCAGTGGTCAACATTGGACCCTATGGGTCCCAGGAGACAATGATGAAGTGCGCCGGCGGTGATGATACGCACCGCCGCGGACGTCACCGCCGCGGACATGACTGCCATTTTCTATCTGTTCAATCACTCGATACCTGATCTTCGACAGGAGAGGACCTACACTGCAAGTGCTGCTGTGACCTCGGTCTGGAAGAGACAATGGCTGCTGCGTCTGGGGAAAGAGCCCCTGCCTTCTATGCTCAGGAGTTGGAGAAGCTCGTGGACGGGGTCCTCCCCAGTACACGCTACTCTACGGTCCTCCAGACCAACAGGTAAGTACACAGGGAGCACGTTGTATGGCCTATGCCTGGGTGGTGAGGGCTGGATGTCAGATGGAAGGGGGCAGAGTTCTGCGAGCATGAAGGACTGTGAATCTGTCCACATAGATGACACAGGGGCATGTCTACCTGTACTTGGCACTCTACAGAGGTGGGGTGGAGTGGCACATGGCCTGCATTCTGGAGGGGCCAGCCTACGTAACTCGCCCTGGCCTAGGGAAACCCACAGCCCTCCTCCCCCACCCAGACCCCTCCACTGGGCACAAAGTCATGAGAATGTGAGTGTACTCACCCCCTTGTGTCTGCTGTGATGCCCTCATGCGCCCATCCAACTCAGGGTAGGCCACCGCCAGGATCCGGAACATCAGGGGGGTCATGGTGCGACGGGCACCCCTCCCACGTTGGAAGGCCATCCCCAGCTCAGCCTCCGCCGTCTTCTTGCTCCAGCGGCGAATGTCCTCCCATTTTTTTACAGCAGTAGGTGCTCTGTCTCTGGTGGACCCCCAGGGTCCGGTCGTCCTTGGCGATGGCACGCCAAATGTCCTTCTTCTGGTGGGTGCTGACCTACATGACATGTACAGGGGAAGAAGAGAAGTCATTACCAACTGCACCGTCGAAGTGAGTGGCCCCCATCCCTACCCTTGCCATGTGACACATGACACTCATAGCCATATCCCAGGAATTGCATCTGTAGAGGCCAAGAGCACGGCTTGGCGCAGGGGGCTGCTGTGTCTGTATTGTCCGCCAACGGTAGCGGTAAGCTATGCACTCAACCTGTCTTTCTTCTGTCGCCCCCCCCTTTTTGTGGTCTCCCTGTTCTTGTGTGCATCAGCATCATCAGGCGGAGGTACAGTGGCACCGGAGCTCGAGGGAGCTGCATCCCACATGGCCATGGAGGGCCACACCACGGACTCAGAATACACCAGTGGGACGGAGGGCGAGGGGAGCTTCACATCGGTCACTGGATGAGCAAACAGCGACACGGACTTGTCCTCTGATGGGAGCTCCCTTGTGGTGGCTGCACCATCTGTGCACCCCACTTCTACAGGTACAGCCGCCACCCCCCCTACCAACACTGCCCTCCCAACAGCCCCTCAGCCTTCGCTCCGTGCCCGCTCACCCAGGAGGGTGGGCATCACCTCGCCCCAGGCACCTCAGCCCCTGCCCCTGTCACCCTTGCTGCCCTCAGTGAGGAGGCCATTGACCTCCTCAGGTCACTCACTGTTGGGCAGTCTACCATTGTGAATGCCATCCAGGGTGTAGAAAGGGAGTTGCAACACACCAATGCATTCCTTGAGGGCATTCATTCTGGTCAGGCTGCCCATCACCGAACCCTGCAATCTCTGGCCTCAGCACTGATGGCAGCCATTGTCCCTGTGTCTAGCCTCCCCCCTCCAACTTCCTCCACCCAGACCCAATCCCCTGTACCCCAGCCTATCCCAACCACACCATCAGACAAGCATGCACACACACCAACACACAAAAGTAGCTCAGGCAAACCTAGGCACCACACATCCCACAGGCACTCACACAAGCATCACCCACATACAGACACAGCAACATCCACTGCCTCCACTGTGTCCCCCTCCTTGTCATCTCCCTCATCCCTCCCAGTGTCGTCTACACTCTCACCTGCATGCACTACATCTACAGGCACTAGGACTGGCACCAGAACACCCAGCACCACACCCGGATCACCTGCACTCACCACCCCCACTACCATTTACACGACCCCTGTGTCTACTCCCAGTGTGTCTGTGACGCCCCCTCCCAAAGTGCACAAACGCGGGCACCCACACACCCAACATCCATCCACCTCACGACAGCCTCCAGTACCTGCACCTGCACCCAAATCGCCTAAAGTTACACCTCCTACAACCACCTCCTCTTCCTCAACTCCCAGACTCCCTCCAGCTACCCATCCCAGTGTTCGTCAGAAACTTTTCTTGAGCAACGTTGACCTCTGTGCCACCACCCCACCCCTCCAATTCATAGGTCCCGTAGTAGCACCTCAGCCAAAAAAAGTCCGGTACCAGTGCTGCGTGTTAGAGGTCTGTGGAGTGCACCGGCCACCAGGGCAGCCAGTGTGACACGGAGCCAAAGCACTGCCAGTCCACCCCCTGTAAAGCACCTTAAGTTGGCCAGTGCCTGACGGGAGAGGGTGAAGTCTCCTGCTAGCAAAACAGCTCACAAGGGTCTCGGGGGGAATGCCGAGTCAGCTGTGACTCCTCCCAAGGTGGTGAAGGAGCAGAAGAAGTCTCCAAAGTCTGGTAAGAGCAGCACGCGGAGAAGGCCGCCATCGTCCCCGCTGGCCGGGACACCACCGCCAGCACTATCGTCACTGGTCCGGAGACCACCGCCAGAGTCAGTGCCCTGGAGGGCACCACTATCGTCACAGGTCCAGAGACCACCGCCAGAGTCAGTGCCCTGGAAGCACCACTATCATCACAGGTCCGGAGACCACCGCCAGAGTCAGTGCCCTGGAGGGCAGCACTATCGTCACTGGTCCGGAGACCACCGCCAGCGTCAGTGCCATGGACGGCCCCGGCAGCCACAGCCCCGCTGGGCACTGAGGGACCATCATGCCACACACTGCTGCACAGGTCAGAGACAGCAAAATCAAGCACCGCTGAACAGGGCAAAGACCGCTGAACTGGGCAAAGACCGCAATGGCAAAGCACCACTGAACAGGTCAGAAACTGCAAAGTCAAGCACCGCTGAACAGGGCAAAGAAGGCCATGGCAAAGCACTGCTGAACAGGTCAGAAACTGCAAAGTCAAGCACCGCTGAACAGGGCAAAGACCGCCATGGCAAAGCACCGCTGAATAGGTCAGAGACAGCAAAGTCAAGCACCGCTGAACAGGGCAAAGACCGCTGAACAGCGCAAAGACCGCCATGGCAAAGCACCGCTGAACAGGTCAGAGACAGCAAAGTCAAGTACCGCTGAACAGGGCAAAGACCGCCATGGCAAAGCACCGCTGAACAGGTGAGAAACTGCAAAGTCAAGCACCGCTAAACAGGGCAAAGACCGCTGAACAGGGCAAAGACCGCCATGGCAAAGCACCGCTGAACAGGTGAGAAACTGCAAAGTCAAGCACTGCTGAACAGGGCAAAGACCGCCATGGCAAAGCACCGCTGAACAGGTCAGGAACTGCAAAGTCAAGCACCGCTGAACAGGGCAAAGACCGCCATGGCAAAGCACCGCTGAACAGGTCAGAGACAGCAAAGTCAAGCACCGCTGAACAGGGCAAAGACCGCCATGGCAAAGCACTGCTGAACAGGTCAGAGACAGCAAAGTCAAGCACCAATGAACAGGGCAAAGACTGCTGAACAGGGCAAAGACCGCCATGGCAAAGCACCGCTGAACAGGTCAGGAACTGCAAAGTCAAGCACCGCTGAACAGGGCAAAGACCGCCATGGCAAAGCACCGCTGAACAGGTCAGAAACTGCAAAGTCAAGCACCACTGAACAGGGCAAAGACCGCTGAACAGGGCAAAGACCGCCATGGCAAAGCACTGCTGAACAGGTGAGAAACTGCAAAGTCAAGCACCGCTGAACAGGGCAAAGACCGCCATGGCAAAGCACAGCTGAACAGGTCAGGAACTGCAAAGTCAAGCACCGCTGAACAGGGCAAAGACCGCCATGGCAAAGCACCGCTGAACAGGTCAGAGACAGCAAAGTCAAGCACCGCTGAACAGGGCAAAGACCGCCATGGCAAAGCACTGCTGAACAGGTCAGAGACAGCAAAGTCAAGCACCAATGAACAGGGTAAAGACTGCTGAACAGGGCAAAGACCGCCATGGCAAAGCACCGCTAAACAGGCCAGAAACTGCAAAGTCAAGCACCGCTAAACAGGGCAAAGACTGCCATGGCAAAGCTCTACTGAACAGGTCAGAGACAGCAAAGTCAGCACCGCTGAACAGGGCAAAGACCGCCATGGCAAAGCACCGCTGAAAAGGTCAGAGACTGCAAAGTCAAGCACCGCTGAACAGGGCAAAGACCGCCATGGCAAAGCACCGCTGAACAGGTCAGAGACAGCAAAGTCAAGCACCGCTGAACAGGGCAAAGACCGCTGAACAGGGCAAAGACCGCCATGGCAAAGCACCGCTGAACAGGTCAGAGACAGCAAAGTCAATCACCACTGAACAGGGCAAAGACCGCCATTGCAAAGCACTGCTGAACAGGTCAGAGACAGCAAAGTCAAGCACCGCTGAACAGGGCAAAGACCGCTGAACAGGGCAAAGACCGCCATGGCAAAGCACCGCTGAACAGGGCAAAGACCGCCAACTCAAGCATCTTTAGCCCATGTGCAGCTGGGACAGTGAGGGAACTGGGACCGTCACGGGGAGCGTGATGCACTCGGCACCAGTCCCCCTCCAGAACCAGTGGAGACATGCATCCACTACCTCTGTCCTTCACAGGATGAAGCACTCTGGGCACCAGTCCCCCTCCAGAACCAGTGGAGACATGCATCCACTACCTCTGTCCTTCACAGGATGAAGCACTCTGGGCACCAGTCCCCCTCCAGAACCAGTGGAGAACTGCATCCATTACCTCTGTCCTTCACAGGATGAAGCACTCTGGGCACCAGCCCCCCTCCAGAACCAGTGGAGACATGCATCCACTTGAGAGACTGTGGCTTTGCACTCCCCAGGATGGTACAGTGGGCAACCCACCCACTGTAGAGACTTGAGAGGCTGTGGCTTTGCACTCCCCAGGATACATCAATGGGCATGGAGCCCCGTCGTGGATCTGGCGTGGTGCTGTAATCCGGCTGAGGTGCCCCCCCCCTTTCCCTTCCCCCTGAGGTGCCTGTTGTATTTCTATCTGATGCCCCTGCAGTGTTCTCTCCGTTTGTGGACAGGTATCTAGTGTGGGCCTCGCCCATGTTTTGTGGGCCCAGTGGTCCACGGACATTGATATGTGCATACCTGCACTACTATTTGTGATGTATAATTTTTAGAATGTGTATATATATCTGTATATATTTGGTTACTGTATTTTGATACATTACAATGGTTGAACTCATTTTGTTTTGTCTTTGCATTCTTCCGGGGGGGGGTTGGGGTTGTTACTGTGATGTTTGGAAATGCATTGGTGTGTGTGTGTTGTAGTGTGCGAGGGTCGGGGTGGGGGTGGGGGTGTTGCGCGTGTGTCCCCCTGACTTTTGCCTCCCCCTCCCCTATGTCGTAGGTGCAGTACTCACCGTTGTCTTCGGCGCCGCCATTGCTGGTGTTCGTAGCGGAGCAGGAAGACAAGCTCAGGGAATATTTGTAGTTCCGGCTCCATGGTGGCCTCTTTCCTCGTGGAGTGTGTTAAGGTGAGCGTTTTCCCATTGCAAGAGCTGTTTCCACCATGTTTTTATCCACGGTGAATCCGCCCCGGAAAAGGTGGCGGATTGGTGGGTTGTAATCGTGTGGGCGGTACATTGCCTTCCACCTGTCTGTTGGCGGTGACCGCCGCGCTCCTTGTCTGTACCACCGTGGCGGTCGGAGTGTTAAAGTGGCTGTCTATGTTGGCAGTTTCCGCCACAGTCATAATTCCCTTTTTTTTTTCCACCGAGCTGTTTGCGGTGTTACCGCAGCTTTAACACCGTCCTCCAGGGTTGTAATGACCCCCCACGTTTTCAGTCACCAAAGTGATACTGGCATCTGTGTCCCTGTAGGCCTTGGCCTCAACACCATTTATTAAAATTGACTGCTTGTAACAATGTTAAAGGGACAAGCAGCCAAGGTGGCAAGGCCAATGCCTCCAGGTGCAACAGAAACTGTCTTGGCAGTTTCTACCCCAGTTTCTACGATGGACCCAAAAGTGAACCCAACTACATCCTTTGACTATTGCCAGTAGTCCCACCACTATTACCACTACTGCTCGGGGCACTAGAGTTTGATGTGTTAGTGGTGGTAGGCTCAGGTGTTTCACCTGGGCAGGACTTATCTCCTGGCCTATGGCCGGTACCTCTGCACACATAGCACCAAGAGTTTTTATTGTGTGTAGAGTGAGAAGAAGGGGAAGGTGATTTATCCTCACCACCAGAGGAGTGTTGAGGATCTGAAGAAGGATCTTTGTGCTTACTTTTATCTCCATGCTTATCCTGAGATTTTTCACCATCCTTTTTCTTTTCTTTGTCACCCCCTGTATGAGCTTTTCTGCTCATCCTGGTTCTGACCCATTTGTCTGCCTTCTTTCCCAATTCTTGGGGAGAGGTCAGATCTGAGTCCATGAGATATTGTTGCAACAAATCTGACACACAATTGGTAAGAATGTGCTCTCTCAAAATCAGATTGTATAAGCTTTCATAGTCAAACACCTTGCTGCCATGTAACCAAACTTCTAAGGCCTTCACGAAACAGTCTACAAAATCTATCCAATCCTGTGAAGACTCTTTTCTGGTCTCTCTGAACTTGATTCTATATTGTTCAGTGGTTAAGCCAAATCCATCCAAGAGTGCAGTTTTCTGAACATTGTAGTTGTCTGAGTCATCTTCTCTAACAGTAAGGAGCCTATCTCTCCCCTTGTCAGAGAAAGATAAACCACAGGATAGCAGCCCACTATACCCGAGGGGCCTTCTGAACTTTACAGGCCCTCTCAAGTACAGCAAACCACTTGTAAATGTCATTCCCCTCCTTATAAGAGGGGAAATCTTATGCAGGTTTCTAGAATCAAATGTGTTTTCTCTAACAGTGGAACGTCTGAAACTACTGCTGCTGCTGCCACCATAGGGAACTAACCCCAACCCCTGTCTTTCCCTTTCCACAGCTAGGAATTCCCTATCTAAGGCCAACTGTTGCTGCTGCAGCCTCAGCCTGGCCTCCTCCAACCTCATCTTTCTGAGTTCCCTGTCTAGGGATTGATCCTCAGGGTTGGATGTGTGGGACACTTCTGCTACAGAAGTGACATGGGAATGAGCAGAGGTGGACCTTTCCCTAACTTGAGTTACTCCAGTGACCTGGCCTCTAGGTGTGAAGGGTGCCCTACCTGTGTGTGACTCCCTCCCACTACCAGCTATACTAAAAGGATTGTTAAGAGAAAGATATGTGGAAGGACCCCCCTAGATATCCAGGACCCTCTCCTGAACCTACCTGGGTGGAATCTACCTCTACCTCCCCTTCTGATTGTACCTGACCAGTAGGATGCTCCATTGTCATCTTGCAAAAGGAGATTCAAGAGAAATTCCTTGTTAGGGTTCTTCCCAATCCCTAAGCTTCTTTCCAAGCAGAGACCCCTCAGACTTTTTAAATTCAGAAGTTCATAAGTGGTTTTAAACACCGTGGAGGTAGCCTCTACAACAGACATAGTTGAGTAAGAGAAGAGTAAAAAGTTAGTAAACTACTTAACCTAACTTTTTAGAGGAAAAGAAAAACATTTCAGGACTTTTGAAAACTTTTAGAAAGTTTGAAAGAACTTTTTGAAAGTGAAAACATGACTGATAGATACAATTGTATATAGCTCCAAATATTGGAGTACACTTTTCTTGTGAAAAGCTCCAGTAACAAAGTGGTAAAACAATCTCAAGTACTTATCCCACTGCTGCACCACCAATGTAGGAGGCTGGCCTGGTTTGTGGTGGGTACCTTCTGTACTTACACCTTATACCAGGTCCAATTATCCCTTTTTAGTGAAATGTAGGCAGTGTTCTAGCAGCTTAGGCTGTCTAGAGGTGTCTGTAGCAGAGCAGCTTAGGCTGAACTAAGAGACATGCAAAGCTCCTGCAATACCACAATAGATACACAGTACTTGTGCACAATAAAATAAAATACTCAGGCCCTCATTATATCCCTGGTAGTCGGTGATAAAGCTGCGGTAATATCGCCAACAGGCTGGTGGTAAAAAGAATGGATTTATGATTACGGCGGAACCCACCCACACAGACAGCCACTTTAACACACCGACCACCATGGCGGTAGCAACAAGCACCACAGCAGTAACTGCCAACAGCCAGGCCGAGGACGATGTGCCGCCCACAGTATTACAACAGGCCTATCCGCCGCCTTTTCCGGGGCTGTACCAACGACATCAAAAGCACGACAGAAACAGTACACAGAAGGCAAAGGACTCACCTCTGGAGACTCAAGGAAGAACCACGACGCCATGGAGCCCGAGTTGCACATCTTCCCCATGCTTGTATACTTCTTCATACATTACGAACAACAACGCCAGCAAAGACGACCACGGTGAGTACTTCCACCTAACACACAAGGGAGGGGGAGGAAAAAGAGAGTGACACATACACACACAACATGCAACATCCCCACCCCCAACACCATACACACAAACAGATGCAATAACATCACATATCTACCCTGTACCCCTCAGGAATAAGGCAAGGACAAAAGGAATAGATTAAAGTGAGTGTAATAAGATACAATAGTAGAAATGTGTACCCTAAAATCAAAACAGTATATACATATATACAAATGGAGGGACACTGCCCAGTCCTCAATGTCTGTGGGCCACAGGGCCTCATCACATAGGCCAAGGCCCCTGTTGACTCCTGCAACAACACGGAGAGAACACTGCAGGAGCATCAGGTTGAAAATACACAGGCACCTCAGGAGGATGGGGAACGGGGAGGCACTTCAGCCGGAAGATGGTACAACAGCACTGGTCCTGGAGGGGGCTACATGCCCTGTGCTTGGTCCTGGGGAGTGCAAAGCCACAGTCTCTCAAGTAGGTGGTATGCCCACTGCTGGCTCCTGGGGAGTGCAAAGCCACAGTCTCTCTGGTGGGTGATTTGCCCACTGCTTGGTCCCGGGGAGCGCAAAGCCACAGTCTCTCAAGTGGTTGGTTTTCCCACTGGTTCTGGAGGGGGCCTTGTGCCCAGTGTACTTCATCCTGGCAAGGAGGGGGGAGTGGATGGCTTCTTCCACTGGTTCTGGAGGGGGCCTTGTGCCCAGTGTGCTTCATCCTGGAAAGGAGGGGATGAGTGGATGGCTTCTTTCACTGGTTCTGGAGGGGGCCTTGTGCCCTGTGATGCAGCACTTGGGGAGTGCAAGGTCACAGTTTCTCACCTGGGTGTCACACCTTCAGAATTTGCAGGGTCCAGGACACACTACAGCCTATGGAGGCAGTACTACACACTGCCCGCCAGCGGTGATGGCTGCTCAGTAGTGGCAGTGGCGGTGCTGGTGTTGGGGATTCCAGTGGTGGGGAGAGGCTCCAGCCCTTCCCCTGCACCCTCGGACGGCTGCCCACTGGGGCTGCTGCTGCTGGCAGTAGTGCTGGTGTCGGGGATGCCAGTGGTGGGGGAGGCTCCAGCCCTTCCCCTGCAGCCTCAGACGGCTGCCCATTGGGGCAGCTGCTGCTAGCAGTGATGCTAGTGGCGGTGCAGGCAGTGGTGGGGGGAGGCTCCAGCCCTTCCCCTGCAGCCTCGGACGGCTGCTCACTGGGGAGGCTGCTACTGCTGGCAGTGGTGCTGGTGGCAGTGCTGGTGTCGGGGATGACAGTGGTGGGGGGAGGCTCCAGCCCTTCCCCTGTAGCATAGGACGGCTAAACCAGCATGGTTGGTGGTGGGCGCTCCAAATCAATCCCGGTACCAGGCCTCCTGTCCTTCCTGCCTGCAGGTGCAGGCCCCTTGCCCTTCCCTTTCGCAGCAGGTGGTGCCTCCTTGCCCTTTCCCTTGACAGCTGGTGGTGCCTCCTTGCCCCTCCCCTTGTTAGCTGATGGTGCTTCCTTGCCTTTCCCCTTGCAGCTGGTGTGCATCCTTGCCCTTCCCCTTGGTGGCTGGTGGTGCCTCCTTGCCCTTCCCCTTGGCAGCTGGTGGTGCCTCTGTGCCCTTCCCCTTGGCAGCTGGTGGTGCCTCCTTGCCCTTCCCTTTGGCAGCTGATGCAGGCACACTGTCAGTGCTGATAGTTGGTTCCCTGGAGCCTCTCCAACCTGCAGTAGCTGCAGACACTGCTGTGGCCGTGGACTGGGTGGCTGAGGTGCTCACCTGGGTTCTGACCACCCTGGCATGACCTGGAAGGGCAGGGAAGATAGAAAAGAGGTCAACAGCGGAGAGGAAAAGCTTCTTAGGGACACTGGGGTGGGATGAGGGTGAAGGTTTGGGAGTGAAGGAAGAGGGAGTGGTTGTATGAGGTGTCTGTCTGCTGTGTTTGGGTGCAGGTGCATGGGCTGGATGCCGTTGGGAGGTGGATGGCTGTTGGGTGTCTGAGTGTTTGCGTTTGTGTACTTTGGGAGGAGGGGGCACAGACACAGTGGGAGAGGACACAGGGGACATGTGAATGGATGTGGGGGTGGTGACTGCCAGTGAGGGGTGTGTAGTGATAGGCGTGATGGTAATGGGGGTAGTGGATGAGGATATAGTGCATGCAGGTATGAGTGGAGGTGCTACTGGGAGGGTGGTGGACGACGACGAGGAGTGGGACATAGTGAAGGCAGTGTATGTTGGTATGTCTGCATCTGGATGGTGTTTGTGTGAGTGCCTGTGGGATGATGTGTGGTGTTTGTGTTTGCTTGAGTCACTCCTGTGTGTTGTCTTGGGTGCATGCTGGTCTGAACGTGTGCTTGGGATAGGTTGGGGTTCAGGGGAATGGGACTGGGTAGAGGAAGTTGGAGGGGGAGGATAGAGATGGGGACTATGGCTGTCATCAGGGAGGAGGCCAGAGCCTGGATTGATCTCTGTTGGGCCGCCATGCCAGAGTGAATGCCCTCCAGGAATGCATTTGTTTGTTGCAAATGGGCTGCAAGCCCCCGGATGGCATTTACTATGGTTGACTGCCCAACAGAGATGGATCGCAGGAGGTGAATAGCCTCCTCACTCCTCCTCCTGGGTGAGCGGGCACGGGAAACTCGCTGAGGGTCTACTGGGAGGGCAGTGCTGGTATGGGGGTGGCGGCTGTACCTGTAGTTGGGGTGGGCACAGAGGTGTCCGCCACCAGCAGGAAGCTTCCATCGGAGGAGGTATTACTGTCCTAACTGTCCCCTCCTGTCTCTGCCGTGGTGCTCCCCTCGCCCTCTGTCCCACTGGTGCCCTCACTGTCAGTGGATTTGGCCTCATGGGCCCTGTGGGATGAAACTCCCTCCGTTGCCGGTGCCTCTGCTCCTCCGCCAGATGATGCTAATGCACATAAGGACAGGGTGAGAAAAAAAAGGGAGGGAAGAGACAAAGGCGGTCATTACAACATTGGCGGTAAAAGCCGATTACCGCCGTGCAGAACACCGCCAACACACCGCAGCACTCGCGGAAATCCGTCACAGCTGTTATGACCCACAGCATGAAATCCGCCAAAATTCAGACACCCACGCAAGTCCGCCACACCAAAGGTCAGTGATAAATTGGCGAAAACAAAACCTCCACCGTCACGCCAATAGAAATACGCCTACACTATCATGACACACAAATCCATGCGGCGGTCTTTCAACCGCGGTATTCCATTGGCGGTATACACCGCTGCGCTCAAAATACGCACACCTTTACAAAACACAACCACATTGGACAAATCGAAATACACATACCTGATACACATACACACACCACTCCCACACACCCAATACTATATAAAACACACACCCACATCACCCACAAACCACTACGACCAGAATCACAGAGAGAAGGCCAGAGAGAGACACCACCATCAACAAACTAGCATCCACAGGCACACAACACCATCACCCACATAACTTCCACGCACCTCACACTACACACCACTACATATCAGCACACTTAACACCACACACACCACGCCACACATCACCCACACCACCCCATAGCACGGCAAAGAAACCCCAGGTTCTCAGAGGACGAGCTCAGGGTCAAGGTGGAGGAAATCGTCCTGGTAGAGCCACAGCTATTCAGATCACAGGTGCAGCACACCTCCATTGCTAGGAAGATGGAGCTATGGCGAAGAAGAGTGGACAGGGTCAACGCAGTGGGACAGCATCCAAGAACTAGGGATGACATCAGGAAGAGGTGGAACGACCTACGGGGGAAGATGCGTTCCGTGGTCTCAAGACACCACTGGCGGCAGACCCCCACCTCCTCCCCCACAACTAACAACATGGGAGTAGCAGGTCCAGGCGATTCTGCATCCTGAGGGCCTCGCAGGAGTAGCAGGAGGAATGGACTCTGATAATTCAAATCTCTCATTATTTCATCCCCCACCCAACCTGCATGCCATCACATACCCCCACCCTCACCCTCACACCCATCACTCCAACTCCTCACAATTGTTCGAATATCACAAACCACACATCCAAACACCAAGTCCAGCATGCAACAACAAAGCATGGACAACCAACACCAAAGCATGCCCACTGCACAAACCCATACACCACCCTAAACCATCCTCACACAAGGTCCCACACAGAAATGCAAGCACTGGGGTACACGGTCAACCACCCATTGCCCACCATGGCACACACAGATGCAATAATCATGCTTTTACACCCCTGCAGGACCCCTACCCAACGTCACCGCACAGGAGGGTCCAGAGATCCACACCACCAACAGAAGAGGCCCACAGTGATGACAGCAGCTCTGTCCAACTGGATCTAGATGACCAGCCCAGCCCATCGGGGACCTCAGGACAGTTGGTGCCCATCACACAGTCACAGGCCACTACAGAGCTTCCCCACCTCTGGAAACACCAGCACAGCACCCACCCAGCGGGCCCATACCTCTGTCCCCAGGACACGTCAATCAGCAGTGTGTCCACCACTACAGGGGACACAGGCTAACCCACCACCCCAACAACAACAGGGACCTGGGGGCAGTGGCAGTTGGCCCACCATTCAGGGGACAGAGGCACAGGAACACAGGGGAACTGGGAGGGGTGCTGTGCGACCGGGGCAGGACAGGCCAAGGGAACCCACTCTCCACGAGGCCCTCTCCTCCATCATGGGAACCTACCACCACTCCCAGGAGACGATGGCAACGGTACTGGCCAAGTTTCAGGAGACCTAGCGGCTGCAGGAGGAACAGTATTTGGGCTTCAGGGAGGAACTCAGATCCATCAATTCCACCCTGGGCACCATCGTAGGGGTGCTGAAGGAAGTACTCAACACCAGGAGGGACACTGTGGCACAACAAGGGGCCCCTGAAACTAGCCTGGATGATGAACTGCCCACCACCTCCACCGGCGCTAGTGGACAGGAGGCACCGCCACAGGACCAACACACCAGCACCCCACCCCCTGCAGAGAGAGAACCACCCCGCAAACGGTCCCTGAGATCCAGGACAAAGACAGAGAACAATGCCAAGATTCCCACCAAGAAATGAGACCACCCTGAATGTCATCTTTTTGTCCCACTTTGTCACCCTGTCCATCCTCAAACTGCCCCAGCTCCACTTCCTATGCCCATTTGGGCAATGCACCTGTGAGACCAATAGACTGGACTCTGCCATGGACATACCTCCCCCATCACCCCTCCCCGTTTTGCAACCCCCTCCAATATTGAGCACTTAAATAAACACCCTTGAAGCACAAAACAATCTGGAGTCAGTCTGTGATTTCGAATTAGTGTATTATCAATTAATGTGGCAAAAAGCTCTTACATTTGTAATGTCAACATACCTATGTCACACAGCTCTAGTCCATGAGGAATCAAAGCAGATGTCAGACAGTGGGACCCACATCTGTGAAATCGTAAGGGAAAGTGACAACTCAGTGACCATACACTGGGTGAAAACGACAGACAGTAGAGAGGTAGTAATGTTAAAGTACATGTAATAGGCAGGTTTGTATTCTTACCTGTGTCTCACTGGAAATATTGCAGGATCACCGAGTCCCTGTTGTTGATGTCCTCTTCTTCTGCTTCCTTGTCTTCACTGTCCACAGGCTCCACAGCTGCAACAACACCGCCATATGGACCATCCTCCTGCAGAAAAGGCACCTGTTGTCGCAAACCTAAGTTGTGAAGCATACAGCAGGCCACGATGATCTGGCACACCTTCTTTGGTGAGTAGAATAGGGATCCACCTGTCATATGGAGGCACCAGAACCTGGCCTTCAGGAGGCCGAAGGTCCACTCGATTATCGGCCATGTTCGCCCATGGGCCTCATTGTAGCGTTCCTCTGTCCTTGTCCTGGGATTCCTCACTGGGGTCAGTAGCCATGACAGGCTGGGGTAACCAGAGTCACCTGCAAATGGCGAGGGCCAACTGTTAGGCACACACTAACCTGTAGGGATATCCCCAGACCCAGACAACCATTCCCACTGACTTGCTTCCAGGTGCTCACCTAATAGCCACACACAGTGCCTCTGGAGTTGACCCATCACATAAGGGATGCTCCTATTCCGCAGGATGTAGACGTCATTCACTGAACCAGGGAACCTGGCATTAACATGGGAGATGTACTGGTCGGCCAAACATACCATCTGCACATTCATGGAATGATAACTCTTCCGGTTTCTGTACACCTGTTCACTCCTGCGGGGGGTACCAAGGCCACATGTGTCCCATCAATGGCACCTATGATGTTGGGGATATGTCCCAGGGCATAGAAATCACCTTTCACTGTAGGCAAATCCTCCACCTGAGGGAAAACGATGTAGCTCCGCATGTGTCTCAGCAGGGCAGACAACACTCTGGACAACACATTGGAAAACATAGGCTGGGACATCCCTGATGCTATGGCCACTGTTGTTTGAAATGACCCACTTGCAAGGAAATGGAGCACTGACAGCACCTGCACTTGAGGGGGGATTCCTGTGGGATGGCAGATAGCTGACATCAGGTCTGGCTCCAGCTGGGTACTCAGTTCATGGATTGTGGCACGGTCAAGCCTGTATGTGATGATCACATGTCTTTCCTCCATTGTCGATAGGTCCACCAGCGGTCTGTACACCGGAGGATGCCGCCATCTCCTCACATGTCCCAGCGGACGGTGCCTATGAAGGACAACTGCGAGCACAGAGTCAACCAACTCAGAGGTACGTACCCACAGCTTACAGAGAACACGAATCATAATCCGAAAAGTGGCCTGCATGTGTGTAGAGTCTAGGCCTAGGTATGTGTGACGCAGTTACAAATAAAGCCATGTGGGCCCCTGAAATGGCGGCTGCCTGACCTCTAAAGTGGGACAATGGGATGTGAGGTAACTGCGCTGGCGTTGTACACCATTGCGGTAGGCGGTCGAAGACTGCGGCGCATTGCTGCATTGGTTAACATTGAACCCTATGGGTCCCAGGGGCCTATGACGATGTACGCCGGCGGTGACGGTACGCACCGCCGCGGACATGACTGCCATTTTCTATCTGTTCAATCACTCGATACCTGATCTTCTGCAGGAGAGGACCTACACTGCAAGTGCTGCTGTGACCTCGGTCTGGAAGAGAAAATGGCTCGAGTGTCTGGGGAAAGGGCTTCTGCCTTCACAGGAGTTGGAGAAACTCGTGGATGGGGTCCTCCACCAGTACAGGCTACTCTACGATCCTTCAGACAAACAGGTAAGTACACTGGGAGCATGCTGTATGGGCTATGCCTGTGTGGAGAGGGGTGGATGTAAGAAGGATGGGGGGAGAGTGCGGCGTGCATGAAACCACGGTGAGTGCATGTACCACATGCCAAGGGTAGGTATGGGGGCCAATGACTGTGATGGTGCAGTTGGTAATAAGTTTCTTTCCCCCCTGTACAAATCATATAGGTCAGCGCTGTAGGAGACTGGTCTGGCTTATAGTGGGTACCAGAGGTACGTACACCTTGTGCCAGGTCCAGTTATCCCTTATTAGTGTAGAAGAGGTGTTTCTAGCAGCTTAGGCTGATAGAAGGTAGCTATGGCAAAGCAGCTTAGTCTGAACTAGGAGACATATAAAGCTCCTTCTATACCACTGGTGTCATATGCACAATATCATAAGAAAACACAATACACAGAAGTACTAAAAATAAAGGTACTTTATTTTTATGACAATATGCCAAAAGTATCTCAGTGAGTACCCTCAGTATGAGGCTAGGATATATACACAAGATATATGTACACAAACCAAAATTATGCAGGTAATAGCAAGAAAAGTAAAGCAAGCAGTGTAGAATTACAGTAGATTGCAATAGGAGCACATAGGTATAGGGGCAACACAAAACATATACTCCAAAAGTGGAATGCGAACCACGAATGGACCCTAAACCTATGTGAGGTTGTAGAGGGTCGCTGGGACTGTAAGAAAACAGTGAGGGTTAGAAAAATAGCCCACCCCAAGACCCTGAAAGGTAGGTGTAAAGTGCACCTACTACCCCCAAAGAGCACAGAAGTCGTGATAGGGGGATTCTGCAGGAAGAACAAACACCAGCAATGCAACAACAGTGGATTTCCGGACCTGAGTACCTGTAAGACAAGGGGACCAAGTCCAATAGTCACGACAGTGTCGAGAGTGGGCAGGAGCCCAGGAAATGCCAGCTGAGGGTGCAAGGAAGCTGCCACCTGTTGGAAGAAGCTTGGAGTTCTGCAAGAAAGAAGAGGACTAGGAACTTCCCTTTTGGAGGATGGATGTCCCACGTCGCAATGAAGCTTACAGAGGTGTTCCCACGCAGAAAGACCGCAAACAAGCTTTGCTAGCTGCAAGGGTCGCGTAAGGGTTTTTGGGTGCTGCTGTGGCCCAGAAGAAACCAGGATGTCGCTACTTGGAGGAGGAGACAAAGGGGCTTCCCAGCAAGTCAGGGAGCCCTCACAGAAGCAGGCAGCACCCGCAGAAGTACCTGAACAGGCACTTGGAAGAAGAGTGAACCAGAGTCCATACGAAGTCAGAAAAGGGAGTCCCACGATGCCGGAGGACAACTCAGAAGATTGTGCACTGCAGGTTACATTGTCGGGGACCCAGGCTTGGCTGTGCACAAAGGAAATCCTGGAAGAGTGCACAGGAGCCGGAGCAGCTGCAAATCACGTGGTACCCAGCAATGCAGTCTAGCGTGGAGAGGCAAGGACTTACCTCCACCAAACTTGGACTGAAGAGTCACTGGACTGTGCGAATCACTTGGACAGAGTTGCTGAGTTCCAGGGACCACGCTCGTCGTGCTGAGAGGGGACCCAGAGGACTAGTGATGCAGTCTTTTGTTGCCTGCGGTTGCAGGGGGAAGATTCCGTCGACCCACAGGAGATTTCTTCAGAGCTCCTGGTGCAGAGAGAAGGCAGGCTACCCCCAGAGCATGCACCACCTGGAAACAGTCGAGAAAGCCGGCAGGTAGTCGTCTTGCTACTTCGTTGCAAATTTGCAGGTGTCCTGAGCGGTCAGCGGTCGATCCTTTGGCAGGAGGTG
The DNA here is from genome assembly GCF_031143425.1 of Pleurodeles waltl. Lineage (NCBI taxonomy): Eukaryota > Metazoa > Chordata > Amphibia > Caudata > Salamandridae > Pleurodeles > Pleurodeles waltl. The sequence continues at coordinate 475,299,810 of NC_090449.1, read as the reverse complement.
AAGAGGGAGATGCAGAGGAACTCTGATGAGCTCTTGCATTCATTATCTGGTGAGATCCCCAAAGCAGAGCCCCTAAATAGCCAGAAAAGGAGGTTTGGCTACCAAGAGAGGTAAGAGCCTATCAGAAGGATCCTCTGACATCACTCAGAGCAGTCCAGTGTGCCACAAACACCTCTGTTTCCAAGATGGCAGAGGTCTGGGACAAACTGGAGGAGCTCTGGGCACATCCCCTGGGAGGTGCAGGTCAGGGGAGTGGTCACTCCCCTTTCCTTTGTCCAGTTTCACGCCAGAGCAGGGCTGGGTGATCCCTGAACCGATGTAGACTGGCTTATGCAGAGATGGGCACCATCTGTGCCCATCAAAGCATTTCCAGAGACTGGGGGAGGCTACTCCTCCCCAGCCCAGCCCTCACACCTATTTCCAAAGGGAGAGGGTGTTACACCCTCTCTCAAGGATACACTTGGTCAGTGGCAGCAACAACACCACCGTTGGCGTACACGACACACACACACACACATAGGGAACAGCCCTACGCACTAGGTAAAGCACTAGCAGTCACAATGCTAGTCACCAGGCCATGGACAGGAATACCTAACACCAATAGCAGCATACCTGATACCCACAGACCCCTGCCCAGTAGTGGATGCCTACTAGTTTGGTAGGAGGTGGTGTTCATCAGCCCCTGCCCAACATGGGACCTACCCTGCAATGTCCAGCCTGGCCTAGGGGCACCCACGTGCCCACATCCCCCACCCGGAGACCACCCCACTACGTGCAAGTAGTATATTGGGAAACTGTACTCACCCCCTTGTGGCTGCTGTGATACCCTCAAGCTCCCATCTAGCGCCAGATAGTTTACTACCAGTATGCAGGCCATCAGGGGGGTCAGGGTTTGACGGGCGCCCTTTCCTCGTTGGGAGGCCATCCCCAACTGGGCCTCTGCCGTCTTCCTTGCCCAGCGTCTCAGGTCCTCCCACCGTTTGCGACAGTGGGTGCTCCGTCTGCCGTAGACCCCAGGGTCTGCACACCCTTGGCGATGGCACGCCATATACCCTTTTTCTGATGGGTACTGACCTGCAGAAAAAGAAACATAGAAAAAGGTATCAGTCATACCGTCTGGTCTATTACACTCATGGCTCACAATAACCCTCACATCCCCTTACGCACCGACATTGCCCACCATATATGCATCATGCTGCCCAGAACCCGTCCACCAACCCCTCCCTTACACGAGGCCCTCACACACAGCACTCCATGCATCCATGCCTCTTGCATCGTGCTCACAGTGTACTGACCTGTTGGTCTGGAGGCCCATACAGCATTCGGTACTGGGGTAGGACCCCATCCACCAGTCTCTCCAACTCTGCAGTGATGAAGGCAGGGGCCCTTTCCCCAGTGACACAAGCCGTGGTCAGTTCTAGACACAGGTCACAGCAGCACTTGCAGAAAATAGTGGTCACGTCCACGGCAGTGCGTACCGTCACCGACGGCGTATGTCACCATTGGACACTGTAACCCATGGGGCCAAATGACAACCAATGAGGAGGTGGTACTTGATCGCCTCCTACAACGGCGCACAACGTCAGCGGCATTACCTCATTTCCAAAAGTCCATCCACACAGGACAGGCGGATGCCATTTTGGAGGTGGGGGCAGGCCATCAAACCTAACTGCAACACAGTACACATAGGCACCATTTGGGCCTATCCAACTACATACTGTTACAGTCAAAACATGCAATGCAGTGTAGTGTTTGGAAATGTGGAATACTGACCAGCTGCTCACTGTTTTGCCCCCTAGATTACAACCGCTGTGGTTGAATAGGAGATGGAGACATCCCCCTGTTTACAGACCCCTAGTGGACTTGGCAACAATGGAGGACAGGCACATTATCCTCACCTATAGACTGGACAGGAACACAATCACAGAGCTGTGTGCCCAATTGGAGCCTGACCTGATATCTGCTATCTGTCAGCCCACTGGTATCTCCCTCTTGTGCAAGTCCTATCTGTGCTCCATTTCTTGGCAACTGGCTCCTTCCAAGTGACAGTGGGCTTGGCAGCAGGAATGTCTCAGCCAATGTTCTCAAGAGTGCTGACCAGAGTGTTGTCTGCCCTGATTAAACACATGTGCAGCTACACTGTTTTCCCCCAGGTGGAGGATTTGGCCCAGTGAAAGCTGACTTCTATGCAATGGAAAATATCCCCAACATTATTGGGGCTATTGATTGTACCCATATTGCATATGTCCCCTACCCCCGGAGAAATTAGCAGGTCTTCAGAAATCAAAAGAGCTTTCACTCGATGAATGTGCAGATAGTGTGCCTGGCGGACCAGTACATCTCTCATGTGAATGCAAAGTATCATGGGTCTGTGCATGATACCTATATCCTGAGGAATAGCAGCCTCCCATATGTGATGGCTCGACTCCAGAGGCACCGGGTATGGCCAATAGGTGAGCCCTGGTTCCCACCCAGTGGATGTTGGTGTATGGGTATGGTGTGGGCCCTAAGGGTGAGTGTGTGGCTAACAGTTGTCCCTCGATATTTGCAGATGACTCTGGTGACCCCAACCTCTCATGGCTACTGACCCCTGTGAGGAATCCCAGGACAAGGGCAGGGGAACGTTACAATGAGGCACATGGGCGAACAAGAAGAATTATAATAAAATGTACCTTTGGACTCCTGAAGGCCAGGTTTTGTTGCCTCCATCTAACAGGTGGATCCCTACACTACTCACCCAAGAAGGTCTGCCAGATAATCGTGGCATGCTGCATGTTGCATACCTTGCCTTGAGACGCCAGGTGCCTTTTCTGCATGAGGATGAGGCTGGAGATGGGAGTGTGGCAGTAGTGGACCCTGTGGACAGTGAAGATGAGGATAAGGACAACAGAACAGCTATTATACGACAGTGCTTACAGTGACACACAGGTAAGACCCTGTAACTTTCCTTTGCATTCACAGTTTTGCATTTGATATTGTACATGGCAGGCAGATTCTCCCAATTCTATGGCCACTTACTATACCCTTTGGCATCTCTATTTTCAGATATCTGTGCTCCACTCTGGTACCTGGTGTGTTGACTGCAGTCAACTACAGGCCATTTCTATGTATACAATACTATACAGTTGTATTGCAGTGTTTAAACATTGTTAAACAAATACATACTTAAATCATTTGACATACTCCATACTTGTGTTTTTTCAAAGGGTGTTTATTTAAGTGCTAGTAAGTACAGGGGTAAGTGCTATGGGCTGGGGTGATGGTGGAGGAAAGTCCAGGATAGAGTCCAGTCTCTTTATATCACAGGTGCATTGTCCAAGGGGGCATAGGAAGGGGAGCAATGGCAGTTCAAGGTAGACAGGGTGACAGAGTGGGACACAAGGATGACAATCTGGAGAGTCTTATTTCCTAGTGGGGGTCTTGGCAATGTTCTCTGGCTTCTGCCTGGATCGCAGGGACCGTTTGCGGGGTGGTTTTCCTTCTGCAGGGGATGGGTGCTGGTGGCCTGTTGTTCCTGTGGCGGGGCATCCTGTCCACTAGCGGCAGCGGAGGTGGAGGGCTGTTCAATCGGTGTGGCTAGTGTCAGGGGCCGGGTGGTGTGCTCTTGCCTCCATCATGGTGTTGGCCATGTCAGCCAGCACTCCTGCAATGGTGACCAGGGTGGTGTGGATGTCCTTCAGGTCCTCCCTGATTCCCAGGTACTGTCCCTCCTGCAGCTGCTGGTTTCTCCTGCAACTTGTCCAGTGTCTGGCCCATCGTCTCCTGGGAATGGTGGTATTCTCCCAGTATGTTGGTGAGTGCCTAGTGGAGAGTCAGTTCCCTGGGCCTGTCCTCCCCCTGTCGCACAGCAAGCCTCCCAGCTTTCCTGTTGTCCTGTGCCTCTGTCCCCTGAACCGTGTGCCTACTGCCACTGACCCCAGTCTGATCTGAGGAAATTCCCCTCCCACCCCATACACCTCAGTCCACCCCTTTCCCACCTCGAGTTGAGGCCCATGAGGGTCTCAGTACTACAAATGATGCACTACTGATCTGCCCCTGACACAAGAACCCCGTATTTCCAATTGTGCTTCGGTATGTGATGGCATGCAGGTAGGGGGGATGATAGTAATAGAGATTTTACTTACCAGAGTCCAGTCCTCCTGCTACTCATACCAGGCCCTCAGGATGCAGTATTGTCAAGAATTGCTCCTCTCATGTTGTTAGTTGTGGGGGAGGAGGGAGGCGTTCACTGCCATTCCTCTGTACAGCTATCTGGTGTCTTGCAACCACGGAACGTACCTTCCCCCGTTGGTCGTTCATCCTCTTCCTGATGGCTTCCCTTGTTCTGGGGTGCTGTCCCACGGTGTTGATCCTGTCCACGATCCTCCATAATAGCTCCATCTTCCTAGCAATGGATGTCTGCTGCACCTGTGCTCTGAATAGCTGTGGCTCTACCCGGATGATTTCCTCCACCATGACCCTTAGCTCCTCCTCGGAGAACCTGGGGTGTCCTTGTGGTGCCATGGGTGTAGTGTGTGTGGTGTGTGTGAGGGTGTGTGGGGTGATGTGTTGGGTTGTGTGCTGTAAGGTACGTGGATGGTGTATGGGTGATGGTGTTCGGTGGCTCTGGTTCTGTGGGTGTTCTTGGTGTCTCTCTCTCTCAGTTGTCAATTTTTTTGAGTCGTAAAGGGTTGTGGGTGATGTGGGTGTGTGTTTTATAGTGGTGTGTGAGTGTGGTGTGTGTATGTGTGTCAGATGTGTGTAGTTTGAATTGTACAATTTAGTGCTGTTTTGTATGTGTATTTCGAGCACAGTGGTATGTACCGCCAATGGTTTACTGTGGTTGTATGTCCACAGTGGTGATTCGTGGGTCATAATGCTATGGGCAGAGTTCTGTTGGTGTAACGGTGTGGGTTTTGGTACCGCCAGTTTGTCACTGACCTTTGGGCTGGAGGACTTGTGTGTGTGGCTGTATAGTGATGGATTGCTATGTGTGGGTCATAATATGGATAGCAGTAAACCGTCACGGCGGCGGATGTTGGTGGCAGTCGGCATGGCGGTAAGCGTGACTTACCACCAATGTCATAATGAGGACCTCAGTGTTACCAAAAATAAAGGTACTTTATCATAGTGAAACAAGGCCAAAAATATCTTAGAGGCAATACTCCTTCTGGAGGTAAGCGTTATACACAATATATACACTAGTAACCAAAATCAGGTAAGTAAATGGTCATAGAATAGTGCAAACAGTAGAAAATATAATAGATTGCAATAAGCCTAGGGGCAACACAAACCATGTACTACAATAGTGGAATGTGAATGTCGAATTCCCCTAGGCAAGTGTAGTGTGTAGAGGGGCGCTGGGAGTGTAGGAAAACACCAAAGGTAAGTAAAGTACCCCACCCCAGAGCCCAGGAAAGCAGGAGTAAGTACAGCAAGTTTCCTCAGGACACACTACAAGTCATGATAAAGGATTTTGCATGAACCAAGCATGACTGCAATCAACAAACAATGGATTCCTGGACCTGAAGAAACCAAGTCCAGAAGTCGAAGAAGAGTCCAGGAAGGACAGGAGCCCCTGCCAACATAGAAAAAGGTGCAAAGTTGGATTTTCTGGTCAGAAGAAAAGTACAGAAGAGCACCAAAGAAGATGGCTGTGGGTTCCCGCTTAGTGCAGGTGATGTCCTACATGGAGTTGTTGGATGCAGGCTGTTTGTGTCTCTGGATTCCACAAACAAGCATTGGTTTAAGCAAGTACGCGGTTTGCGTCAAAAACTAGCTGCCTGGATCTAGGAGGGACCTAAGGTTCTCAACTCAGACTGAGGAGACAGAGGGGGCTCTCAGCACTTCAAAGAGCCCTCAGAAGACCAGGCAGCACCCAGGGAGTCCCAGAATACAAGGCCAAAGAAGACGCAATGTGCGGTCGTCGCAGCACTACATTGGAAGGTCCCACACCGCTGGAGAACAACTCAGAGAGCTGTGCATTGCAGGATGAAGTGCTGGGGCCCTGGGCTACGCTGTGCATGAAGGATTCTTTGAAAAAGTGCACAGAAGCCCAAGGAGCTGCAGAAGACACCGTCACAGGTGTACTGTCGGCGAACAGGGAGGCAAGCTCTTACCTCCACCAAATTTGGACAGCTGGACCTTTGGACAGTTTGAGTCACTTCAGTCCACCACCTGTGTTCCAGGGAGCATGCTCATCATCAGTAGATGAGTCCCAGAGTACCGGTTGTCATCGCAGAAGGGTGCCTGCAGAAGCAGGGTAGTGACTCCGTCACTCCACGGGAGAGTCCTTTGGTTCTTCTGGTGCAGGGTGCAGACAGGCAGTCCTCAGAGTGTGCACACCTTGGAAACTGTTGCAAAAGCTGGCTGGAGCTGACGTTGCGGGTCACAGGAGTTATCAGGGATATTTTGTTGCAGTTACAGCAGTTCCTGGAGCAGTCTTCAGTTGATCTAACGGTCAGAAGCTGAAGCAGAGGATGCAGAGGAGTCCTGGAGGAATCTTGCAAACCAAATCTGAGGAAACACCCAGAGGAGAGACCCTAAATAGCCCTGAGAGGGGGATAGGCTACATACCCAGGTATGCACCTATCAGGAGGGGTCTCTGGTGCCACCTGCTGGAACTGGCCACTCAGAGGTCTCCAGAGGGTCCCCACACCTTGGAATCCAGGATGGCCAATGCCAGGGACACTCTTGAGGAGCTCTGGGCACCACCCTGGGGTGGTGATGGACAGGGGAGTGGTCACTCCCCTCTCCTTTGTCCAGTTTCATGTCAGAGCAGGGACTAGGGGTCCCTTACCCCATGTAGACTGGATTATGCAAGGAGGGCACTGTTTGTGCCCTTGAAAGCATTTCTAGAGGCTCCGGGAGGATACCCCTCCCATGCCTGTAACACCTATTTCCAATGGGAGAGGATGTAACACCCGTCTCCTAAATGAAATGCATTGTTCTGCATTCCTGGGATTGAGCTGCTCAATCCCCAGGAGGACAGAAACCTGTCTGTGAGGTGGCAGCAGGTGGGGCTGCAGTAGAAACTTCAGAGAGCTGGTGTGGCAGTACTGGGGGTCCATGGTGGAGCCCCCAGGGTGCATAGGGTTGGTTCCTCAGTACCACATATGGATTGGGGGGTCAATTCCATTATCATAGACACCTCACATGGCCATATTCGGAGTTATCATTGTGAAGCTACATATATGTATTTACATATATGTAGTGCACGTTTATAATGGTATCCCAGCACTCATGAAGTCTGGGGAATTGGCCCTGGATGATTCGGGCGCACTTTTGCTAGTACAAGGGTGCCCTCACACTCAGTAACTTTGCATCTAACGTTCAGTAAATGAAGGTTAGACATATAGGTGACTTATAAGTTACTTAGTGCTGTGAAAATGGCTGTGAAATAGTGTGTGCACTATTTCACTCAAGCTGCAATGGCAGTCCTGATGAAAGGTTTGTATGAGCCCCCTATGAGTGCTAGAAGAAATGCTGCAGCCCATAATGATCTCCTGGAACCCAAATGCCCTGAATACCTCGGTACCATATACTAGGGACTTAGAAGGAGGGTCCAGTGTGCCAATCTGAATTGGAATATGGAGTTACTAAACTGTAGTGACAAATTTGGTAAGTAGAGAGAGCATAAGCACTGGAGTTCTGGTTAGCAGAACTTCAGTGGCACAGTCAAGCATACTGGCAACACACATAGGCCACAGACTATGAGCACTGGGGTCCTGGTAGCAGGATCCCAGTGAGAGAGGCAAAACACACTGACAAATAGGGTTTTAAATTATGAGCACTGTGGTCCTGGCTAGCAGGATCCCAGGGAGACAGTAAAAACACACGGACAAACACTGACAAACAGGCCAAAAATGGGGGTAACCATGCTAGAATGAGGCTGCTTTCTCACAGATACACAGCAAAGTCTATTCTTTGTCCTCTCGAAAGCAGAAGCAGCAACTGCAGGACAACCCAGTCAAGCACACACAGCAAAGTGGCAGTACACTTCCTCATAGTACTTGAGCTCTTTTCCTTGGAGGAGTTTCCTCTTGATCCAGAAGGGTTCTAAAGTTGTGGTATCACCAATCCAATACTTGTACTCATTTCTGCCTTTGAAATAGGCAAACTTCAAAAAGTCTTTGCAGTGCACAATACCTTGCTTTTCCTGCCCTGGTCCAGGACACACTCAAGGGGTTTGGAGACTGCATTGTGTAAGGACAGGCACAGTCCTATTCACGTGGAAGTGTAACCTCCTCCCATCACTCTAGCCCAGGAAGATCCATCAGGACATGCAGGGCACACCTCAGCTCCCTTTGTGTTACTGTCTAAAGTGAATTCACAAACAGCCCAACTGTCATCCTGACCCAGACGTATATTCCAGCAGACAGGCAAAGAGGCACAGAACCGTTAAGCAAGAAAAAGCCCACTTTCTAAAAGTAATGCAAGAAATGACTGTCAAGGGATAAATAAGAAATAATTTATGTTCACAATAATTTCTTATTTCTTATTGGAAAGCACTAATTTGCTAAAACATTGTTATTCAACTATCTTTGTTTTTTCAGAGAACATACAGCAACCAGTACAAACACAGTAAAAGTAAAGACCTTTTCATCTATTCGGCACATATACTGTGGTAACGCATGCAGAACACAAATGTTACAGAACACATGACATTTTAGGACATAAAACAGCCAATTGTGATATCTTTTACATAGTCCACTCTTATCCTTATATTTAGTATTTATATAAGTACCAATGATATACAGTCCAGCTGTTTCCTGGTCCATTAAGCAGGTAATCCATTATCAGGAGCTTAACGCCTCACCACTCATTGATTTTGCACACACTGTGAAATATGGTTGAAGCTCCTCTTCCAAATGCATTGGCTATTGGTTAGAGCAGTTTCTGGAATCCTTGAAGAAGAGAATGTCAACGTGTTTCAGCACAATAATTTGTGGCCTCCTCAGGACAATATAAGGAGCGTGTGTTCCTTCCAGTATCAGGCCAAGGGACATCTGTAATTAAATCATCCATATGGCAGGGAACATAGGCCCCCTGAAGTACTGGGTTTTTCAGAACCCAGTGGTGCCAGGGAACACACCCTAAGACTTCGAGTCCTTCCTGTTTCAGACTACAGAAACACAGAGTCTTCTTGGTGAAGTCAAAGATCTTGTTTATTGGCTGCAGCCAGTAACAGGTATCCTAGAAGTACAACACTGTGTATATTCTCAGGAGACTGCCGCTCTTGCAAAGCTAACCTTCTCTTTTATACAAAATATTATGCATTGGGCAAACATTCCTTATTTTACAGTTGACCATTCACATATTTTCACTACAAAGAAATAGCAGGGTTATGATGACAAGCCCATATTTCAGTTTGTCCAGCCCTCAATCAATTACCCGGCAAGGCTCAGTACTTTCATCAGATATCAACGGACCCCCAATATAAACAGGCACCTCCTCCTTGTAAAGCAAGTCATAAAGAAACAGGGACAGGTGCGTGTAAGATAGGCATGGTTTGTGTGTGATGAAAGGTTTTATGATGTGTTGTGCCTTGATACTAATCTCATTCGGCCACTGGGAAAGAAACTGGCCGAACAGGTTTGGCTTCAGGCAGTGGAGTCAGCTTGCCCAGGTCACAGAGGAGTCAGCAAAGATGTACGTGTCCTTCAGACTCGTTTTCGGCATTTAGTCATTGGCCTATGTGAGGGCAATCACAAAATGGCTGTCGTTTAAATGGAACCCAAGGGTTCAGGACGGAAACTCTGATATTCGAGTGATTTTGTTACCCGAATATGAATACAATGCTTATATAGTCCAGGCTGGGGTAGAGTCACTGTGGCTATGCAACTGTGGCACAGTGCCCACTTCCTGTACACCAGCAGATCCTGGCATGTGAACAATAAAATGCTCTAGTGGCAAAACATGCCCTGAAAGCCTCAGTCCTTTGACCAAATTATTAATGGGTACCGAGGTACATCCCAAAAGTAGTCAACATGCGCACTATGCATCATTGTCAATGTTTGTCTTTGACTCATGACAGCTCCCTTACTCCCATTGCTCTGTTGTCACATGCACATAAGTCATTTTTGTCCTGTACAGGCTTAATGCACTAATGACAGTCCCACAGGGCAGACAGTGTGTTGATTCCTGGGAGGCCATAATATGAGAGTCAGCACCTTGGTCACATAGGACAAATTGTACATTGCATACCTTTGTATGTTGGATGCCATCTCTGAGGGATAGACACATATGTCCAAAGGAGTGTTCTGTGGTACAGGGACATGTCTCAGAAGGCAACCCCTGAAGTTGCATGAGTCTGAATTTGATAGGCCACAAGTCCACACGTGCACAAGGAAGACACTTTCTGTACCATGCCAGCCCCTTCATTGTCACTCAAGTGTAAGGTTGAAGTCTGTACTGTGGAAGTTGTCTGTAGGGGCTGTAAGCGGTGAATTAATCTCGCAGAGTGTGAACGTGTTGGTCCATTCAGGCCTAAGGAGTTTACCCTTCAGAAGCCACATGTGTGTAGTGTTTCATTGTGAATCACATCACAGTACATGTTGCTGGAGCATGGGCTACCTGATGTCAGTAGTCATTGTAGGCCCTGAGCAGGGTAGTAGGTTAGTCTGCAGATGGACATATATGTCTGTAGTCATGTTCCTGTACTTATTGGCTTGTGTGCTTTACACTTGTGGTCTGTTAACAAATTGAAAATTTCTAGCTTGGTGTTTCTGACATGTGTGTGACTCAACCATTTGTGCCAAAACCTGTGATTGTAATCTATTGATTTGTCTTTTGCATCCAAGCAGGTAAACACCCATCAGAGGAAGGAGAACCATCGCCTGGAAGGTGCCAAACCTGGGGGGACCTGAGATGCTGGGCCTGGAAGATCGCAGAGGTCCAGCTGGGGCTGTGCTTCTAACATGGGTGCGGCGCTCATCAGACCATGATACTCTCAATGGCCCGCATTCTGGTGGTGGCCTACTAAGACCTTGATGGGCATTTGATGGGAGCACATCAGCCACGAGGGGTGAGTGCATGGCCTATTCCTGCTGGCCACATTGCCAAGTTAATATGTTAGGTTCTGACGTCTTCCCCTCATGATTAGGGATGTGATATGTGTGACACAGTAGATGAGTGACTGTTTGTGTAGATATGTAATGTGTTGCATACTGATGTGCCATGCCCATTCGCCCACAGAACTGTGTAAATCCACAAACACTTCACTCTCCAGGGGCAACCTATGGCTGCGTACATTCATCAATCAAGTGCTGTTTGTTAAAGTGGGTGTAAATTCTATGCAACAGACCACTACTCCTCAGTGTTATTGGCCAAAGAAAAGGAAGTGATGGATCACTGTCCTCAATCGTGTGTGGTCAACCGAGTATATTGGCATCTGCCATTCAGGGGCTACTTGTCTTCAGCACGTGACGGGTGCTTGTGCCTCACTACTGTCTGTAATGTAAAAATGGCCATCATACATGTGACAAAGCATACATTGCTCATTGTTCTATGTGTCTGCAACAGATAATACTTTCCCATGGTAAGTGGGGAATGTTTACATTGTTGCCAACATTTCTTGTGCCTACATGTTAGCATGTGTCCCTTTCTCTTTTGACAAAATGTGTATGCTGCTGTTTGATGCATGGTCTGCCTGTGTTCATGTATTCCCTCACATATATGTGAATGTCAACCTGTGTGTGGAATAGGACATTTGCAATGGAGCTACATTTCATGTGGTGTCACAGACAGGAGTGTGTCACCATTGATTGTTGGTTGACACATATCCTCAACCATCATTGCATGTCATTTGGCATTTATAACTGCATTAGCAGTAGGGGACAAGACATGTATGACTGGATTTTTTAGCCACAATGTGCATTTCCAGGCCATTGAGGTGGCATCATGTAGCAAAGTGCACTGCCCATGTGTGATGGGGAAGGTTTGTAACGTGACTGTTGGCTTGCATCATGGAGTAACTTGCAGTTATGTTGAAATCACATGTGGTTGGGTACAAACATTCACCCACAGACATCTGGGTTTGCAGGACCCAAATGGAGACAGTGATATAGCTACACATTGGGCTACATGTTGAGAGCCTTATACTGGTACTTGCAGATCTCTGGGCTTCTCCAACATACAAAGGACTAATAGCATCTAATGATGCAATCAGAGTATGTAATTGTAAGGGATGCCAGACATTAGTGGTGATTTCCTTGGGGCTTGCTGGTTCATTGTGTTGTGGATTTTAGGGACACATCTCCCTGTCAACGTGATCATGACGTCTGCAGTGTACAATTCCATGCCAAATGTGTAGCATATCAGAGCAACATTGGTACTACCTTCATGACTCCACTGGGGCACATTTCACTTGGTGGAGTTTGCATTGTTGATATGTTTCCAGTGAGACATGAGTAATTCAATGTCACCTTCTCCAGCCTACTGCACTGTTGGGAGTAACATGGCATGTTCTGGGAGCATCATTTCACATTGTTGTGCCAATGTGTATGTGACAAATAAATGACTGCATGACCTTGTGTGGGATTTGTGGGAATGAAGTTGGTATTGGCCTATTATTGCATGACAGGGGACGCGCTTTTGGCAGAGAGGAAGGACTTGGGGGCGGGGCCAAGTCCCCCTTTGAATTCACACAGCGCGCCCGCTTCGCGGGACGCACTTTTGACAGAGAGGAAGGAAGGACTGCTGCACCAGCACTTGGGGGCGGGGCCAAGTCCTCCTTTGAATTCAGACAGCGCACCCGCTTCACGGGACGTGCCCGGGCGAAGCCCGTGCCAAGGGCGGGCCCGTCCTTTGCTCGTCAGTGACCGGAAGAGGCTGGGACACATCCCTTAATTTTTACTTTCTGGTGTGTCTCTCAGGGGCACGGAGAGAGCTTTCCCTCGTTTTCTTTCTTTTTTCTTTTTTTCTTCAGCATGGGGAAGCGTAAGGCGCGTACCAGTCCTGATCTTGCTGTAGTTAAGTCTAAAACCTCAAAACTTAACAGAGTAACGCAAATTCATTTGAATTGCGTCTCTAGAGAAATTGACAATTTAATTGAGGAAGTGGAATCTATTCTTAAGGAAAAGGAAGGTAATGCCTGCAAGAGACTGAAACCTGGAACCCTTCTTCAGTTTTTAACAACAGGTTCTAATATCTCTACCGATGCTCAGCCTCCGAAAATTCCTGTCCAATTTCCTGCCTCTTCTAGGCAGTCATGTATGCCCAATTCTCCACCTCCATCTGGCTTAGTTGACAATATGGCTGCTACTTCTCTTGACCCCATCCTTAGCGGGATTCCCTGTGTAAATCGGTTCTCCATCCTGGACCACCCTGTTTTGGCGGGTGATGAACAATTTTTGAATCCTCCGCCTCTCAATACTCACTGTGATTCTCCAGGAGAAGATGTCTTAACAATAGTCTCCAATTTAAAACGAGAAGTTGGGGAGTTGAAGGGTCTATTGTTTGAGGTCCTCAAACTGCTCAAAAAATCTGATTTATCCTTTCAGTGTACTTTGATTCCAGCCCCAGCCCAATCCTCTTGTCCATTGGCTTCTGCCGTATTGCCAGTTATTTCTCCGTCGCTTGGGGATCTCAATAATGGCCCCTCCCATAGGCCACCCCATGGGAAACATTCGGCCCCATTGCCAGCACATTTGACTTCTTCTTTTCCCAATCCTGACCAATTTGTGGCCCATTCTATTCACGGGTCCAATTCAAATTGTATTTACTTGTGTAATGTCCCTCCTCTTACATCTTATACCAGGGAAGACACTTCCTCTCTTATCAACAAGGTGTCATATTGGATTCGCCACACCAGGGGCTGTGCCTCTATTATTCATTCCGATATTGTTTCTGCCTCTCGTGTGCGTGGTTGTCCCGGTGGGCGGGACACTATTAAAATTAACTTTGTCAACCCTGCGCTAGTTACGGGGCTTTTGCAGATGGAAGCCCGCAACACGCTAAGAACTGACTTTGACATATACTTTAGACAATGTCTGCCCGTGACGGGTCATAAGCTCTTGCCCGTTCATTTTCCTAGGGCTAAGATAAATCTTTGTAATGCTCCAGTTTCTGCTGCCTTTCCTGGTTTGTTGTCTTTCCCTGCTGATGGGGCTGCCTTGGTCTGCAACCCTAAAGGTGCAGATACCCGAGACCCCGTCTTTTTAGGGGATACATCTGATGTGGACTGACTACGCCCTCCTAATCACTGTAAACTCAGAGTCCCACACTTGCAGGCCGTGTCATCACAAAGACCTTACTCCAAGTACTTCATCCTGCATTTCTAAAGGAATTCTCAACCCAGTTCCGGTTGTTGACTCTGGCACGCCCACTTGTAGCACTTTATCTGCTTCAGGGAACTTATTGTCCTGGAATGTGGCAGGCATCAAGAGTAAATTGTTTGACTCTGAGTGGGGGGCTTATGTCGAATCCTATTCCATCTGCATGTTTTAGGAAACCTGGGCAACTGACTGTGTGTATAGACAAGGCTATTGTTCGTTTACTAAAAAGGCAATCCAATCTCCTCGGAGAAGGGCGATAGGGGGCCTATGTACTTGGGTCAAGCTGTCTGAGATGGGCAGGGTAAAGGAAATTGCTGTTGACTCCTGTGACATTTTAGCCATAGCAATACGGCCAAATTCTGGCACTCCTGTGTTATGTATCAATATCTATAACAGACCAGGCCCTTCTAACCAACAGTCTGCCACTATTCATCTGCTGCACAATCTTCTAGCTGAACTTCATTCTAAATATTGTGTCATCATCGCAGGCGACCTTAATGTCCACATTGAACTTGACTCAGCCTTTGTCGAGTCTACCCAGGCTTGAGATGAAGTGTGGAATGTCCCCCCGCTTCCAATCCAATCTACGCCACTTATTTCCTCCCCTAGGGCGTCACAGATAATAGACCTTGCACTTACATATGGCCTTCGTTTTGGAAATGGTAGATTTCCAAACGACAGTCCAGCTAGGCCTACCTTTTTGAGAGGATGCTATAGCAGTTTTCTGGATTACGTTATCTTAGATTTACGAGTTTGGCATTTGATAACTAACGTAGAGGTGGGTTTCCGCCGTACTAGTGACCATGCCCCTTTACAAATTGTATACAAGGCAGCTCTAGTCTCAGAGCACGATCTGCCCACCGTTTTGGTTGATCCCAATGATTTGTTGGAATTGTCTACTAATAGGCGTGTGGTAAAGTGGCCTTCGTTTTTTAAATCTAATCTGCTTAACAATAAGCTTTGTGCCATGGTTTCCTGTCACCAGCTCTTTGAGGACTCTATTGTATTATCTTCCACAGAAATTATGTCTTCCCATGTAGCTTTTTTTGCGGAACTCAAAGAGCTTTTTACTAAATCTCCTAAAACCCAATTGAAATCCTCTGCACCTAAGTGCAAATGGTTTGACAAAAAGTGCCGGGTGGCCAAGAACCTTTTGTTTAAAGCTCTAAAGCTAAAGAACCGGGATGCCATTATGCATGTGAGAAGAAACTATGCGTCCACTCTCAAGTTATCGAAACTCAAATATGAGGAAAATTTATGGGAGTGTCTGGCAGAGGCGGCTAGCGCTCGCGATGCCAAACTCTTTTGGACCTTGGGATCCTGCCCTGTCATCCACTCCTGAATGTCATATTGATCCAGAAATCTGGCTCTCCCATTTTGGGGAATTGTACGGCTCTCGGTTGGATTCGAACAATATTTCTACAGATTTTGCATTGTGTCAGCCTGATGCGCTGCCCTTTACTCTAAAAGAAACAGAGATGGCAATTTGCGCACAAAGATCAGGTAGGGCCCGTGGCCCAGATGGTATTCCCTCGGATCTGTACAAATCAAATCTATCTGTATTGACCCGGTATATCAATAGGGTGTCGAACACTGCTATGGCAACTCAATCCTATCCAGTCTTGTGGAAGATGGCAATTATTGTCCCCATTCACAAAAAAGGTGATAAGAGCTCCCCAAGGAACTATAGACGTATTAGTCTATTAGATAACTTGCAGAAAATATTCTCATTCCAGTTGTTATCAAGACTAAAACACTGGATGGCTAAAAACCAGGTCTTAAGCCATCTCCATTCGGGTTTTAGGGACAAGGTCAGTACCATCGACCAGATCTTCCGATTTAATACCATCAAGTGGAAGATCGTAGACGCAGAACAAGGCCACCTATTTGTGGCCTTCGTCGATTTGAAATCTGCGTTTGACCTTGTCCCGCGCGCCAAGCTCTGGGAGGTCCTCAGTACTGCTGGTGTCCCGGGCTCTATGATTAACATTATTAAGGATCTTTATTCTGACAATTGTGCCAAAGTCCGCTGGGGTGTGACTGGTGATCTGACCCCAGCTTTTCCAACAGCATGTGGCGTGAGGCAGGGGTGCGTCTTGGTGTCTACCCTGGTTCTTTTGTTTATTAACGCCTGTTTACCATACCTCTCAGATTGCCAAAGTGATGCCCCTAGTTTTGGCGGGCAGAAGTTCCCCTGTCTTTTGTTTGCGGACGACACTTTGCTACTTTCGCGTACTGCCACGGGCCTTTCTAGACTGCTCTCCAGATTTATGGAGTTTTGTATCGACCATGGGTTGTCAATCAATTCAGCAAAAACAAAATATATGGTCTTTGGGGACACCAGGCACAAAATGAAGAGGCATGTATATTTAGAAGGCGTTCCCTTGGAAACAGTGGGTACCTTTGATTATTTAGGCATTAAACTAGAAGACTCACATCTCTGGCATGCCCATCGCCAAAAATCCTTACTGTGCCTGAAGCAAAGGGCGGGTGGCATTGTAAGATTTGCCTCTAGATCACCCAAATTTGCAATGTCCCCTGCCCTCGAAATATATAAATCCCAAGCTAGGGGGGGTGCCCTATATGGTGCTGAACTTTGGGGCCACTGCAACTTGGCGAATTTGGCAAGAGCAGAAAATCAGTTCCTAAAAATGCTGCTAAAGGTCCCCTCTAGCACACCATCTCTGCCCATCCGAATGGACCTAAACCTTTTTTCAATTTCGCAGATTGCTGCTTTAAGGCCTCTGCTGTTTTGGATTCGGTTATGGACAACAGATGCCCTAATTCCTTTTCGACGTGGGCTTCTTAATTTGGTGGGCCGTGATTCTATTATCAAAATTAAATGGTGTGTCTTCATTGAACGATCTTTTACCCAGCTTGGCCTTGGGTCCTATTGGCAGGATCCCATTTCCATTCCCAAAAATGCTGCGCAGTTGTTAAAGGACGCTTTTTGGCATAATGTCCAGATTGGCCAATTTGCCAGTTCTGTCCCGTTGTCCATGTCTGATAATTTTTTATCTGTCAATTGCCATTACGAATTTGAGCCTTTCATGTATGCAGCGTTATCTCCATTTGCTCGTGCTCTTTTTATCAGGTCCAGAATTGGGTCTCTCCCTTTGTGCTCCTTGATGTATAAATGGTCCAGTTCCATCAACAGATCTAAACTTTGCCCGATGGGTTGCAAAAGTGAAGAGTCTGTCTCACATGTTCTTTTTCATTGTCATGCATACCACAAACAAAGAGCTCTCTGGCTCATCCCGCTTTGTAAACAAATAGGGGCCAGATCTTGTTTTCATGCTGAGAGAATTTTAAAATGTGATTCATCCATCCAGATAGCTTTACCAGTGGCCAAATTTCTCGAATCAATCTGGCGGTTTAGATTACTAAATTTAAGGAATAAGACTGGGTAGCTAATTCTTAGACTTGTTTATGTATATTTATTGAATTTGGATGCATGATTTTAGTTTTTACCTTGCAGGATATAGATACTGGTTCACTATGTTACTGATTATTTATTGATCTACGGAACCTGTCTTTTGTTGAGTGGACTTTCCCATTATTAAGAGGTGCTTACCCTGTTGCTTATTTTGCTTGGATTTTAAATTTTTCTATTTTTTAAAATTATTTTTATTTTTTTATTGTGCTTTTATCTTTAGTGTTCTCTTGCTTTAAAAAAAAATCTTCTTGATGTGTATCGTACTTTTATGGTATGTTTTTACTTACCGAAATAAAGTCAAAGTAAAGTAAAGCATGACAAGAGGTAATTGAGGTTTGCTCCATGAGGCAAAGCATTGAAGGAGATGTGGTCTCCTACTTGTTCAATGATTACTGTAATTGCACAACTTCCGCCATACAATTGTAGTTGTCTGAGATCCTGATTTTCCTGTGGGCAACTGTTGACATCATGGTAATGTGTGCTAATCAGAGCTGTTGTTCAAGTGTAATCAAGAACATGTGGTGACCCTTTTTCTCTTTGTAGTTTTAGCATCAGGACAGGAAAATGAAGGAGACAGGGCACAATCAACTGGGGAAGCATATGGCCACTGTAGCAGACACCCCCACCACCCCTACCGACCAACACACCACAACAAGCATACCCACAGTAACCAACTCAGCAGGCAATGGCACATCCATCACACCCACCATACCCACAGATAACTCCCCAACAGATACAGACATATCCACCACTACCAGCATACCTGCAGACACCACCCTACTAGACACACAAACATCCACCACTACCAGCATACCTGCAGATACCACCCCAACAGACACACACACACATCTATGACTCCATCACCCAGCACCTCCACCTCCCAGCCCCCAAGACACGCAAATGCCCACGCTCACACTCATGCAACAGACACCACCCAAACATAAGCATATCTCACACAGGCACACATGGAAGACATTTACACCCACAGACCAGACAACCACACACTCAACCTACAAATCCCCAACCCCTTCTGATAACCGTCCCTGTGTTCCGAAGGAAAGTTTCCTTTTTGAACTTGCCCTTTCCCCTGTTCCCACTACCCCATCCCATACCCAAGAGGCCCGACCCACATCCCAACCCATCCCTTCCACATCCAAGTCCTCCCTGTCACATCTGTCCTCCCTGTAAGTGCCCATACCCCCCTCAAGAAAAAGTCCACCCCTCCCAAACCTACCCATCCCACATCTGACCCCCCCAAAGGATGATCTCTGAGGTGCCTGCCTGCCCACTTGATGAAACGTCCTGTGGAGGCACCCTGGGAGTAATAGGAGTCAAGTGTGGGCACTGTACAGTGCAATTATTTTATGATGGTGCCTTTGCTCATATTCGTTTTGGTTTAAATAAACCCAAATATTTGGTTTTTGGTAATTCTTTTTATAACTTTATGTTGTCCCTCATTAATTTGTGTTATCTGCCTCCAGTTGTGTGTGTTTCAACCAGATTGCTGATCAATTTGCTGTGGTTATGAAACTCTGACTTTGTGGGAAGTGCTGGTGTCACCCAGGACAAGTGTATTTTGTTGACTGTATGGATATATATTTGTTGATGCAATTGTGGTGTCATTGTATTGCGTTCTGTTTGGTATGGTAATTATCTAATCTTTTGTGGTCTAATGTCAGCATGTATAGTGTTAGACTTGTCCCCTCGATGGATTGTAGATTTGCCACATGTGTGGCAGCTTGAGTTTTGTTTGTCCACACATGTAGGATGTTCAATTTTGCTACCTTTGTTTGCATTTGACTGTGCGTGTGTGCATTTTGCTGTGTATACCTTGCAGCTACTTCATCTAGATGTATGTCCCATGCGGTTGGTATTGTATGTCCTGGCTTGACCTGCAATTCCACATTCTGCAGATAGGCATGTCACTTGGCTCTAGTATTGTTTGTCCCTGAGATACATGTAGGACCAGTTCCTGTGCAAATGTTGTTTTTGGGACATGTGCAAAGTGATATGTGTGCCAGTGCAGCACCCTTCCCTGGGTGCTCCTGATGCCCCATCTCTATTGTACAGGTATTGCTTGCACAGTGAGCTTTGGATATTTGTCTCTCTGACTATTGTGCATCCCATTGTCCTTCCATTGTGTTGCAATGTGGGTGATACGTTGGTCCATACCAGGGATGTTTAATGGGAGTGGTGTTTGTTTTCAATGACACATTCATACTTATGTGTGTTGAATCTGACGACAGTCCATGACATGTGCGGAATGTGAGGGTGTTGGTTGTATTGGTAGGTGTGATGTTGCTGCATTGTTGGTGTTGTGTGACACAATGTTGTGTATTCTTCACTGTTCCTGTGCCTAAGATGTGCAGACGTGTGTTTTGTGTAGTGTTGCAGTGCAGTGTGAGTGACCTACCCTAATGGGGTGTATAATGGCTGTGAATGTGTCCTTCTCTGTGAATGTCTCTGACTGTGTACACAATGACAAGTGTACTTAATGCCAATAGCGTGAGCCCCATATCATGTGGATGATGGCACAATGATCTGTTGTTGAGATTAATGACACAGGTAGTTATGTGTACTTGCAGTCCATTGCATCCATGGCGGCATTGATTTTGTGCACCTTCGATGAGCAACAACAGTGGCAGGACATGTATGATAGGCGCCATGGTGGCAGAGGACGGGTAAGCCTGCCTGCAGGTGAGCTGCTCCCATTATACTCTCCATTTCCACCTGCTGAGACCTGGTAGTTGGACCACCACAGTCACATTGGCAGTGTGCAACCTCATAATCTGTCCTGCAGAAACACAGGCTCTACCGTTCTGTTTGTGCTGCCTCGTTACTGCGGTGGTCTACACTGCCTCGTGGTGCAGACAGGACTATGGAGGTCTTTGCTCCATAGGATCGCATGACTTGTAATATAGTGGTCCAACCACCAAGTCGATGGTGGTCTGACCCCAACTGCTGCCATGGCAGTGAACGGACAGACAAACTTGTAATGAGGCCCTTACTGTTTTTTTTAATATTGCTGGGGGCTTGGAAAACTTCCTACAGCCTCCAACAACATTAAAAACTGTTTGTTGCTCCCCTGCCTCCTCTAAGGGCACCACTATTTTAAAAATATGCTATTTGAAAATGGGCTAGGGCACTATGGTGGCTCCTTTGCAGGAGCAGTGAATAATAAATGAGCGGCTGTGGCCGCTCATTTATTATTCACTTTTTGCAGTATATACATTTTTCTTGTAGGGGTCCCATTCAGGACACACACATATTTCTTTTCTTAGGGTAGCGCTCTGAGAGTGCCTCCAAGTGACCCCATTGAATGGGGACGCACAGGAGCCAGCACATTTTTTAAAATTTACTCCTGGGGTACTCTGCTGCCCACCTGGGAAACCCTATCCAGTTATTGTTGTTGGGGGCTGCTGAGGGAGCCAGAGGGACCAAGGTGCCATGCCATCTCCTGCCCCTTTGGCTAACTGCAGGAGCCAACATTTTTATTTTTTAATTTTTAAGTGGGGTGCCCCAATGTCCACCTAGGGCATCCAACAGTAGGTCCCTCATTGGGGGCGACGAGGGGAGGACAAGGACCCATATCCCTCCAGCTCCCTTGCCTTCAACCATAGCGGAAGCCAGCATTGCCCCACCCAGTAGGAGCAGTGGTCTTTTGCTCCTGCCAGGCAGGAGCAATTTCGTGTTTTTTTCCTTGTCTGAGAGTGCAGGAAATTTAAATGTTTTGTGCTCCTACCTGGCATGAGCTGCTTTGTGCTCCTGCTGTGTGGAAGCACACTACACTTTCTCTGCCAGCACTCTTGGGCAGGGAAGAAACAGTCCTGGGAGTTGGGGACTGTCACCTGGGCCATAAAATGGGTCTGGGAGGGGGACTGTGAGCCTCCTCCCCATTTTGTAAGTGTTGGCCCCAGGGGATTTAGTTTCCTGGGCTTCTTAGAGGCCTGGAGGGGGCACCTACCACCCTCCCTTTAAGGTTGTATTCAGCTCAGGGGGATGGGTGCCAGGGGCCTTTTAAGACTTGGGAAGGGAAGATATGCTCCCTTCTTTCCTTAATTAAAATGTTGACCCTGGGGGATGGAGTACCCCATGCCTCTTAGAGTCTTTGGGAGGTGGCCACATGCACCCTCCACTATATAATTAAATGCATTGTCCCCTTGGTCTCCGACCCACCCCATGGGTATCTTTTTAATAATGTAGGGGCCTGTGCATTTTTAAACATTTTTACTGCCGATTTGCAGAACCTCTGCAAATTCCTAGCAAAAGAAATAAAAAAAAAAGTTTAGCCTCCTAAGGGGTCTCTTTGGCCCACTCCCACTAGGCTTGGAGGTCAAGGTATCCCTACCGTGCTCCCTTACAGTTTTCTTTCATTTATTTGTAGGACTCTGGTCTGAAAAATTGAACAGTGAGACAGAAACATGCTGATGGGAAATCTGGCTGCAGTCCATACCTTGGTCCAAAAAGCAATTTTTGCACTTTTGGGTAAATACGGTAAGTAGTTTTGGAAAAATTAGGGTTCTTGAAGTTTGTATATTTCATGCTGCGGAGGATCTACAGAACCGACCATCTTAAGATAAGATCTAACTGGCTGTTATGACATCAACAAAGAGAAGTCAGCCCTGGAGGATAGGGTCCTTAAGGTCTAAGGAAGGCTCTGTACTTGGAGCAACACAACCCCTTTGCAAAAATTAAAAATGTGCCCTGTAGGTTGGGTTCCAGAGGCCCTTAGGAGGCTCAGGGAGGGGTTGCCCATGCACAGGGCTGGTTTAACAACAGAAATCTAGGTCCTATAGAAGGCTTGAGGGAGGGGAGCGATGCCCCCACCACATTAAAAAAAGGAATCTGCCTCACGGGATGACATGAAATGAGAAGAATTTATAAGAGAGCAGCAAATGCCCAAAGGTGTCAAGGAGCTGAAGAATGGTTAGTGCTGATGAGAAATAGGGTCAGTAAAAATAAAGGCTCTCTATTCATGGAGTCATCGCACTTTCATTAAAGTTGAAGAGCCTGGTTTTTAAGGCTTTTTGAAAAGGGGCATACGCCTGAAGGCAGGCGATGTAACGGAGTTCCAGAGATGGCTGCGGCCACAGGTGTGGATTTGCCCCCTCAGCTTGCCTTCTGGAATTCGGGGGCGACACACGGTTGTGAGTTAAGGAACTGAGCTGTTTGGAAGGGATGTACCAATGGAACAAATTTCTAATTCCTCTAGGCCCTGTGTTCTGTAGTGCCTTTGCACCATGAATAGGGTTTTAAACTGAATGTATTTATTCACTGGTAAACTACGAAGGTTGAATAGCCTTGCCAAGACTCAATGGTGTTTCAGGATGTCAAGAATCAGTCTCGCCGCTGCATTCTGTACTAACTTTAGCTTAGCTATTGCAGGCTTATTAATATCCAGGTATAGCTCATTACGATAATCAAGCCTAGGTAAGATCTAGGCCAGGGCACTTGCTCGCGTGCCAGTAGCGGAATAAAAGGGAACACTTTCCTAAGAATTCTAATGATCCAGAAGCAGGTTGATACTGTGTGGTTGATCTGAAGGTCAAACAACAGGTTATTGTCCATCAACATTCCTAGGTTTTTTGCTGAATCAGGGGCAGTGGATAGTGTACCCTCCATTTCCAGCCACCAAGAGTTGTTCCATATGGATAGTTGGCTACGAAAGCTCAAGACCTCCATCTTGTCCCCATTGAGCCTAAGATAAGTTTTAAAGCAGAAATGGCCACCATACCTTTGATGACAAGCACAGTTGTGTGTCTTTGGCCCACAAGAGCACCTGTAGCCCAAAGGACTGTATCGCTTTGGCCGGTGGGGAAACATATAGGTTGAATAATGTTAGGCTCGGGGGACATAATTGAGGACAACACTCTGCATGTCAAGGAAGCAACTTATAGTTCCTTCAGGGCTCAAGTCATAATGTATTAAATCTGATTAAATGGTTTTAAAACAATCTGAATATATTCTTGTTTTATTAATTGCTTAATATTTTTTTCTGTTATTTAGATTATGGTTATTCTGGAGTTGGTAGTTTATTTAATTACATTTTTTAAAGTGTATATATATTTTTGTATCTTTTTTTTTACCAAAAAAATAAGTATGTTATTGTTTTTGGTTATGAAGATGTCAATCTCCAAATGATGTACCAGTAACATCAGCCTGGTAACCAAACCATCCTTGGCCTCTCCTTGTTCAGAGGATGTTTGGCTGAACTTTGGACACTGACGATTGTAGCGTCTTCCCCAACTCTGAAGGATGCAATTAGGTTACACCACACATGGGAGCTGTTTTAAACGTATTTCTTCTCCAACATCCAATCACACATATCCCATTATGTCATACTTCCCAGCACCACACCCTGACACCTCCCTTCATATTACATGGTTCGGGTTTAGAGTCCGTCCAGAACCACAAGGGTCCCGGAGTGCATAGGATCAATGCACAACATATCCCCCTTTGTTAAATATTAAGGTGGCAGGCATCATTTGAAAGCACATCTCCTCAATCAGTCACCAAGGAGCTTGCACTGGTCGGCCAGATCAGTGATCCGAGGGGATCGAGGCCCCCCGTAACTGGCAATAATGGTGCACGCTCAGAATGTGTCCCAAGTGATGGGTTTTCCTGGACGATGTGCTGTCACTATGTGTCCTTTGCATACCATCTCCTGTAAAGGGTCAGTGGTGAAAGAGGTGTCTGTTTTTCTCTTCTGTTTCTGCTTTACCAGGACAAAGCCTCCTTTATCAAAGAATGTTTCCTGGGTGTGTCGTTGCTAATCAGCGTACACTTTCATTTTGCTCTTATGATAAGCATCAGTGGCAGAAAGTTTGTCAGCATTGACTGATCCATTAGATATCCATTGAGGTATTTTTGTTCTGATGGCTCTCCCAAACAACAACGTATCTAGGCTCTCATACGTTGTGGAGTGAGAAGCTGATAGATAGGCCTGGAAGGCCTGACACATAGCTTGGCTCGGATTGATTCCTGCCAAGGACGCTTCTTAAAGGTGCCCATAAATCTTTGGGGTCAGAGGGGTTTACTCTTTTGGTGTTTGACATTGAGCCATAGAAGAAAGTCTTTGAACTCTTTGCTGTTGAAGGTTGGACGATATCACGTTTCAGAATCTCAGGGATACCCCAAGTTGCAGAGATGTCATCACGTCTTTCTATGAATTGATCATGAGTTGTTAAGGACAGTGTTTACGCCAACGGAAAACAGGAACGTTCATCTATGAATACCATGAGATGCGGTTCATTTGCTAATGATCTGAAAAAGTCAACTGCAACTCTCTCCCAGGCATGGGCAGGAAGGTTAGACATAGTCACTGTGTGCTGCATCACTTTGGGGGGCAGGCAACTTCAGATGTGTCATGCTTTTGATTACCTTTCAACTCACTCATCTAATCAAGAGACATCTTGGTCTTCGGATTTCCAAAAATAATGAGCAACGCCTGGCAGTCCTTGATAATTATAAATTGTGTCCCACAAAGGAAAACATTATAGGCAGCCTCTCCTTCTTCTGCTGAGACTAGGCACTTTCTGTTTCAGACCGGCTTCAACTGCCATAAGCCACAATGTTTGGGTCCTGGTAACTCACCTACTGTCCTCTAACAAAAAACAACCATGGTATTCATCTCTCACCACAGTGCTACTCCTCATAGAATGTTGGGAGGTACTTTCCCAGGTCATGAATTCAAACATCTGGGGTCCATCCCCTACTAAACATGAGAAGTGCCACAGATACTGCTTTAATCATGGAATACCAGGTAATGTTCAGAGACGATAATGCTCACAGGGTGCACTTTTCCTGTTTGCGCCATGGCCCACCTTTCAAGAGGTACACCAGGCGCAAACAGGGAAAGTTCTCCGTCAGGGTAGACTCAAACTCGAGCTGGTCTGGGGGCAGCACTTTCAAGTGAAATATAGAGTGGTTGTTTACAATCTGCTCCAAGTTTCACTGTGCACAGGGCAATCCACCCGCAGTTTCAAGAGAGAAGAGAGATCCACTTACATGGGGGTTCAGTCAGTGACTGCGCCCACCTGCAGAGGGGTGTCTGGGGGGGTCTATCGGACTCCCTTCCTCCCCTCTTGAGGGCTGCCGTCTGGAGGCGCACTGACATTTCACCACCTATTTTGTGGAGCACTAGCAGTAAGCCTCCTGACTGCTTCTTTGCCTTTGAACCCATGTCAATAATATGGCGCAGGTGCTAAAGCAAAGAGATTACCGCATTTGCATAGGGAACACACCCCTCTACAAATGAGGGAACCCAGTGTCATCATAGAGCTGGTACACATGTGCACCATAGCTATAGGCATTACAGAAGGAGATACTCAAGGGTGTGCTGACCCTTCTGTAATGCCAACGTGCCCACAGGGTGCACAGAATGGGTGCACACACCTGTTGCACCCCAGGGCACTTTGTGTTATGCAACCCCAGGTGAGGAAAGATTCTTCAGGAAACCTGGCAGACCTCCACCCTGAACGTTCTTTGCTTTCCTTGCCCATTCTTAACTCTCTCCACATGCAAACCAGATGCAACTACCTCAATGCTCCCCAGTACATTGGCCTGCTGGTTGACGTTCACACGGTCACTGCAGCTTCAGCACTACAGTTTCAGGTGCTTAAAGAAATAGCACATTCATGCTTACACCTAAAATGGAAATCATCCACGTAGCTTTCAATGCTAAAATAGTGTAACTGAACCAAAAGCACATTCCACACATAAAAGGATTTGTGAAGTCCAAACCCACACTTCTCCGGACTTGTTCAAGTTTCAAATAAGAGTGGCATCAAACTCAAAGGTTTACACTAAAAATAAGCTAACATTAGTAGCTGTCCCTTTTGTTGTGACCTCTTCTTTACACTGCATGCATTACTTAGAGTTTGGCTGCTTTTGTCCCCTGGTTTTGACATCCTGTGATGTATTAGTACTAGTGCTACTACAAGCGTGGCTGCCACAAATATCAAGGGGAAAGGCAAGAAGACAACGGGGATGGTGGGGGTGATAAATAAAAAAAAAGACTCACCATTCGCTTCTGCCGCTGTCCTCTCCTGCTGCCTCGCTCGTCCTCTTGCCTGTTCTGGTGTCACAGCATTCGCTGGGAAACCAGAACAGGCTCCCCAGCACTCCTGGCACTGCTTTCATGCTCAAGCTAGCATGAAAGCAGCACTAGCATCGGTCTGAACGGCAGTGACTGCCGCTCATACACAATCCTGGGGCCTGGGCAGTTTGTACGGTTTGCTGTATACACTGCCGGGCTGGAGAAACCTAAGTGCGCATGTGAGTTTGGACGGCTGTCTTAGGCCGTCCAAACACACATGCGCACTTAGTGTACACAGTTGCGGAGGAGCCACCCCTAGCTACTACTAAAGAGATTCACCAATGAATTGAAAAAAGGAGGGATACAGTAGCATTGCAACAAGGCAGTATCACAGTAGTGATTCACTTTGCAAGCAAGGGAAAGGGCAGTCTGCAGCAGCAAAGTATACTATGCTGACTGGATGAAGGGTTATGCTCTCTAAGCTCTTGCACCTTGTGCCCTCCACAGCGTCTCTCATTATTGATTTTCCTACTCCACCTTTATCCATGGACGTCAATTCACCAAAATACCAGGGGTAGCGGAACATCACACGCCCTTTCACCTCTACTTTCTCTCACACACACTTACACATACACGCAAATTCACACTTACACAAAACTCTCTCGCATAAACGCACTCTTACCCGCAAGCATGCATACAACATACATGCAAAAGCGTTTTTACTTACCTCATCTGCCATGAAGGGGCATATTCCAGCTAATCGTACCTCATTTTTATTACACTAATAGTGATTAATGTTATTTTATGGCAAGACCGGTGGCTCATATTATGCATTTTCTTTTCTTGTTCATTAAATAGCAGCAGTCAAGAAAACAACAACTCCCATAAGGCCAAATGAAAAATGGCCAATGGGAGAGAAACAGTAATTTTAAGCGTCCACCAATGACAGGGCACCAAACCCCGAAATACGTATCTTGAATGTGGACAGCCCTCTTTTCTTGCTGCTCGAAGTCAAGATAAGTATTTCATTTTTCTGCTCGTAATATTATTAATGTTCGCTCTTGTATTTTATTTTCGGTTTTATGATATTAGTGGTGTTTTGCCTATGTACAGTGTTGGTTTCACGCTTCAATCTCCCCCAGTTGGCTCGTAGCTGCATATTTCATTTTTTCAGCGCGTCTCTCCTTGTGCGCACGTCAGGATATTGTCCATCAACATTCCTAGGTTTGTTGCTGAATCAGGGGAAGTGGATAGTTTACCCTCCATTTCCAGCCACCAAGAGTTGTTCCATATGGATAGTTGGCTACGAAAGCTCAAGACCTCCATCCTGTCCCCATTGAGCCTAAGATAGGTTTTAAAGCAGAAATTGCCACCATACCTTTGATGACAAACACAGTTGTGTGTCTTCGGTCTACAAGAGCACCTGTAGCCCAAAGGACTGTATCGGTTTGGCCGGTGGGGAAACATATAGGTTGAATAATGTCAGGCTCGGGGTGACATAATTGAGGACAACATTGTGCATGTCAAGGAAGCAAGTTATAGTTCCTTCAGGGCTCGAGTCATAGGCCCTCATTACAACCCTGGCAGACGGTGTTAAAGGTGCGGCAATACCGCAAACAGGCCGGCGGACAAAAAAAGGGAATTATGACCCTGGCGGAAACCGCCAACAAAGACAGCCACTTTGACACACCGCCCGCCATGGCGGTACAGACAAGCAGCGCGGCGGACACCGCCCACAGACAGGCGGAAGACAATGTACCGCCCACACTATTACAACCTACCAATCCGCCACCTTTTCCGGGGCGGATTCACCGTGGATAAAAACACGGTGGAAACAGTTACTGCAATGGGAAAACGCTCACCTGAACACATCCCACGAGGAACGAGGACTCCATGGAGCCCGAATTACACATTCTACCGGCCCTTGTATTCCTACTCATCTACGAAGACCAACACCGGCGCGGGCGAAGACAACGGTGAGTACTGCACCTACGACATATGGGAGGGGGGGGCAAAAGTTAGGGGCACACACACGAAACACCCCCACCCTCGCATATTACAACACACACACCAATGCATGTCCAAAAACCACAGTAACAACCCACAACCCCCCCGGAAGAATGCAAAGACAAAACAAAATCAGTTCAAACATTGTAATGTATCAATACACATGTGTCAAAAATATACAGATATATTATAAAATCAGTCAGAAATATATACATTACAAGAAGTAGTGCAGATATGCACATATCAATGTCCGTGCACCACTAGTCCAAAAATGCATGGGCGAGGCCCACAGTAGATACCTGTCCACAATCGGAGAGAACACTGCCGGGGCATCAGATAGAAATACTACAGGCACCTCAGGGGGAATGGAAGGGGGGGCACTTCAGCCGGATGATTGCAAAGCCAGATCCACGACGGGGCTCCATGCCCATTGATGTATCCCAGGGAGTGCAAAGCCACAGTCTCTCAAGTCTATACAGTGGGTGGGTTGCCCACTGTACCATCCTGGGGAGTGCAAAGCCACAGTCTCTCAAGTCTCTACAGTGGGTGGTTTGCCCACTGTACCATCCTGGGGAGTGCAAAGCCACAGTCTCTCAAGTCTATACAGTGGGTGGTTTGCCCACTGTTAAATCCTGGGGAGTGCAAAGCCACAGTCTCTCAAGTCTCTCCAGTGGGTGGTTTGCCCACTGCTTTATCCTGGGGAGTGCAAAGCCACAGTCTCTCAAGTCTCTACAATGGGTGGTTTGCCCACTGTACCATCCTGGGGAGTGCAAAGCCACAATTTCGCAAGTAGATGACAGCCGCCACTGGCTCTGGAGGGGGACTGGTGCCCAGACTGGATTAGTCTCCCCGTGAAAGTTCCTGTCCCGTCACTGTCCCAGCTGCATATGGGATAACGATGCTTGATGTGGCGGTCTTTTCATTCTTCCCCGGTGCATGCCCTGTTCAGCGGTGCTGTGCCATGGCGGTCTCTGGACTGTTCAGCGGTGCTTTACCATGGCGGGCTCTGGACTTTTCAGTGATGCTTTGCCATGGCGGTCTCTGGACTGTTCAGCGGTGCTTTGACATGGCGGTCTCTGGACTGTTCAGCGGTGCTTTGCCATGGCGGTCTCTGGACTGTTCAGCGGTGCTTTGACATGGCGGTCTCTGGACTGTTCAGTGGTGCTTTGCCATGGCGGTTCTGGACTGTTCAGCAGTGCTTTACCATGGCGGTTCTGGACTGTTCAGCTGTGCTTTGCCATGGCGGTCTCTGGACTGTTCAGCGGTGCTTTGCCATGGCAAAGCACCGCTGAACAGTCCAGAGACCGCCATGTCAAAGCACAGCTGAACAGTCCAGAACCGCCATGGCAAAGCACCGCTGAACAGTCCATAGACCGCCATGGCGGTCTCTGGACTGTTCAGCTGTGCTTTGACATGGCGGTCTCTGGACTGTTCAGCGGTGCTTTGCCATGGTGGTCTCTGGACTGTTCAGCGGTGCTTTGACATGGCGGTCTCTGGACTGTTCAGCGGTGCTTTGCCATGGCGGTTCTGGACTGTTCAGCGGTGCTTTGACATGGCGGTCTCTGGAACTGGCATTGGTGTGTGGCATGACGTTCCCTGGACTGGGCATTGGTGTGTGGCATGACGATCCCTCATAGCCCAGCGGGGCTGTGGCAGCCTGGGCCCTCCTGAGCACTGACTCCGGCGGTGGTCTCCTGACCAGTGACGATACTTGGGCCCTCCTGGGCACTGACTCTGGCGGTGGTCTCCTGACCAGTGACGATACTTGGGCCCTCCTGGGCACTGACTCCGGCGGTGGCGGTGGTCTACTGACCAGTGACGATACTTGGGCCCTCCTGGGCACTGACTCTGGCGCTGGCGGTGGTCTCCTGACCAGTGACGATACTTGGGCCCTCCTGGGCACTGACTCTGGCGGTGGTCTCCTGACCAGTGACGATACTTGGGCCCTCCTGGGCACTGACTCCGGCGGTGGCGGTGGTCTCCTGACCAGTGACGATACTTGGGCCCTCCTGGGCAATGACTCTGGCGGTGGTCTCCTGACCAGTGACGATACTTGGGCCCTCCTGGGCACTGACTCTGGCGGTGGCGGTGGTCTCCTGACCAGTGACGATACTTGGGCCCTCCTGGGCACTGACTCCGGCGGTGGCAGTGGTCTCCTGACCAGTGACGATACTTGGGCCCTCCTGGGCACTGACTCTGGCGGTGGCCTCCTGACCAGTGACGATACTTGGGCCCTCCTGGGCACTTACTCCGGCGGTGGCGGTGGTCTCCTGACCAGTGACGATACTTGGGCCCCCCTGGGCACTGACTCTGGCGGTGGTCTCTGGACCAGTGACGATACTTGGGCCCTCCTGGGCACTGACTCTGGCGGTGGTGGTGGTCTCCTAACCAGTGACGATACTTGGGCCCTCCTGGGCAATGACTCTGGCGGTGGTCTCCGGACCAGTCACGCCGGTGCTGGCGGTGGCGTCTCAAGCGCCGGGAAGGATGCCGCCCTTCTCCGCCGTGATACTCACAACAGGCTGTGCAGACTTTCTCTGGCCCTTCCCCACCTTTGGATGAGTCACAGCTGACTCTGCAATCCCCTTGGGACCCCTGTGAGTTGTTTTCCCTCCAGGAGTCTTCACAGGGTCCCGTCGGCCACTTTCCAATTTCCGAGCCTTTACAGGGGGTGGGCTGCCAGTGCCTTGGCTCCAGGTCATACTGCCTGCCCTGGTGGCCGGTGCACTCCACACACCTTGAACAGGCACCACTGGTATTGGAGGCTTTTTGGCTGAGGCGCTACGACGGGACTGATGAATTGGAGGGGGGGGTTGGGGCAAAAAGGTCAACTTTACAGAGGGACAGTTTCAGACAAACACTGGGATGGGTAGTTGGAGGGGGCCTGGGAGTGGAGGAAGAGGAGGTGGTTGTAGGAGGTGTCACTTTAGGTGTTTTGGGTGCAGGTGCAGGTACTGGAGGCTGTCGTGAGGTGGATGGATGTTGGGTGTGTGGGTGCTCGCGTTTGTGTACTTTTGGAGGGGGCGTCACAGACACACTGGGAGAGGACACAGGGGACGTGTAAATGGGAGTGGAGGTGGTGAGTGCAGGTGAGAGGGGTGTGGTGCTGGGTGTTCTGGTGCGAGTCCTGGTGCCTGTAGATGTAGTGCATGCAGGTGAGACTGTAGACGACACTGGGAGGGAGGAGGGAGAAGAGGAAGAGGGGGACACAGTGGAGGCAGTGGATGTTGCTGTGTCTGTAAGTGGGTGATGCTTGCGTGAGTGCCTGTGGGTTGTGTGGTGCCTATGTTTGCTTGAGCTTCCCTTGTGTGTTGACTTGTGTGCATGCTGGTCTGTAGGTATGCTTGGGATGGGCTAGGGTAAAGGGGATTGGGTCTGGGTGGAGGAAGTTGGAGGGGGGAGGCTACACACAGGGACAATGGCTGCCATCAGTGCTGAGGCCAGAGTTGGCAGGGTTCGCTGAAGGGCAGCCTGACCAGAATGAATGCCCTCCAGGAATGCATTACCGTGTTGCAACTCTCTTTCTACACCCTGGATGGCATTCACAATGGTAGACTTCCCAACAGTGAGTGACCAGAGGAGGTCAATGGCCTCCTCACTGAGGGCAGCAGGGGTGACTGGGGCAGGGCCTGAGGTGCCTGGGGCGAAGGTGATGCCCACCCTCCTGGGTGAGTGGGCACGGGGTGAACACTGAGGGGCTGCTGGGAGGGCGGTGCTGGTAGGGGAGGTGGTGGCTGTACCTGTAGAAGTGGGGCGCACAGATGGTGCCGCCACCACAAGGGAGCTCACATCAGAGGACAAGTCCGTGTCGCTGCTTGGAGATCTGGTGGCCGGCGTGAAGCTCCCCTCACCCTCCGTCCCACTGGTGCCTTCTGAGTCCATGGTGTGGCCCTCCATGGCCATGTGGGATGCAGCTCCCTCGTGCTCCGGTGCTACTGTACCCCCGCATGATGATGCTGATGGACAAAAGAACAGCGAAAGCACAAAAAGGGGGGGAAGACAGAAGAAGAACAGGTTGAGTGCATGGCATACCGCTACCGTTGGCAGACAAGACAGACACAGCAGTCCCCTGCACTACGCCATGCTCCTGGCCTCTGCAGATGCAATTCCTGGGATATGGCCTACATGGCTATGGTGGACATCTGCACACATGGATGCCACAGGGGCATATATACCTGTACTTGGCACTCTACTGCGGTGGTGTAGAGTGCCACATGGGCTGCATTACAGAGGGGCCTAATCTATGTATTTCTGCCTGGACTAGGTACACCCACAGGCCTCATCCCCCACCCAGACCCCTCCACTGCGTGCAAAGTCCGCTGAATGAGAGTGTACTCACCCCCTTGTGTCTGCTGTGATACCCTCAAGCGCCCATCCAACTCAGGGTAGGCCACCACCAGGATACGAACCATCAGGGGGGCCATGGTGCGACGGGCACCCCTCCCATGTTGGGAGGCCATTCCCAGCTGACCCTCTGCCGTCTTCTTGCTGCAGCAGCGAATGTCCTCCCATCTTTTCCGGCAGTGGGTGCCCCGTCTCTGGTGGGCCCCCAGGGTCCGGACGTCCTTGGCGATAGCACGCCAAATGTCCCTCTTCTGGTGGGCGCTGACCTA
Organism: Pleurodeles waltl; assembly: GCF_031143425.1. Taxonomy (NCBI): domain Eukaryota; kingdom Metazoa; phylum Chordata; class Amphibia; order Caudata; family Salamandridae; genus Pleurodeles; species Pleurodeles waltl. Next base: position 475,266,462 of record NC_090449.1, on the reverse strand, counting down.
CATGACATGCACAAGGGAAGACGAAAAGACATTACCAACTGCACCGTCGATGTGAGTGGCTCCCCTCCCTACTCTAGCCATGTGGCCCATTCATTCACATGCATTAATGTTCCCTGAACTCTGCCCCCTTCCCTCTTACAACCAGCCCTCTCCACCCTGGCTTAGCCCATACAACGTGCTCCCTGTGTACTATTCTGTTGGTCTGGAGGACCGTAGAGTAGCGTGTACTGGGGGAGGACCCCGTCTACCAGTTTCTCCAACTCCTGAGCAGTGAAGGCAGGGGCCCTTTCCCCAGACGCAGCAGCCATTGTCTCTTCCAGACCGAGGTCACAGCAGCACTTGCAGTGTAGGTCCTCTCCTGTCGAAGATCAGGTATCTAGTGATTCAACAGATAGAAAATGCCGGTGCGGTCCTCGGCGGTGACGTCCGCGGCGGTGCGTATCATCACCACCGGCGCACCTGTTCATTGGCTCCTGGGACCCATAGGGTCCTATGTTAACCAATGCAGCATTGCGCCACAGTCTATGACCGCCTACCGCGACGGTGTGCAACGCCAGCGCAGTTACCCCACAATCCCATTGTCCCAGTTTAGAGGTCAGGCAGCCGCCATTTCAGGGTCCCACATGGCTTCATTTACTTCTGCGTCACACATAGCTAGGCCTACACTCAACACACATACAGGAAGGGTTTTGTGTTTGGTGTAGTCTTCTGTGTAACTGTGGGTACATACCTGGAAAAGATTTGACTTTATCGTCGCTGTTGTCCTTCGTAGGCGCCGTCATTTGGGACATTTGAGAAGATGGAGGAATCCTCCGGTGTACCGACCGCTGGTGGACCTGTTGACAATGGAAGAGCGACATGTAATCGTCACCTACAGGTTTGACCGTGCCACAATCCAGGAACTATGTACCCAGTTGGAGCCAGACCTGATGTCACCAATCCGCCATCCCACTGGAATCCCCCCTGACGTGCAGGTGCTGTCAGTGCTCCATTTCCTTGCAAGTGGGTCTTTTCAGACAACAGTGGCCATGGCATCAGGGATGTTCCAGACTATGTTTTCCAATGTCTTGTCCAGAGTGTTGTCTGCCCTGCTGAAACACGTAAGGAGATACATCATTTTCTCTGAGGTGGAAGATTTGGCTACAGTTAAAGCTGACTTCTATGCCCTTGGACATATCCCCAACGTCATAGATGCCATTGATGGAACCCTTGTAGCTCTGGTCCCCCCCACAGGAGTGAACAGGTGAACAGGAACAGGAAGAGTTATCATTCCATGAATGTACAGATGGTCTGTTTGGCAGACCAGTACATCTCACAGGTTAATGATATGTTCCCTGGGTCAGTGCATGATGGCTACATCCTGCGGAATAGCAGCATCCCTGATATGATGGGTCAACTCGAGAGGCACCGTGTGTGGCTATTAGGGGACTCTGGTTACCCCAACCTGTCATGGCTATTGACCCCAGTGAGGAATCCCAGGACCAGGGCAGAGGAACGCTACAATGAGGCCCATGGGCAGACTAGGAGGGTGATCGAACGCACCTTCGGCCTCCTTAAGGCCAGGTTCAGGTGCCTCCATATGACAGGTGGTTCCCTCTACTACTCACCTAAGAAGGTGTGCCAGATCATCATCGCCTGCTCGATGCTTCATAATTTGGCTTTGCGACGCCAGGTGCCTTTTCTGCAGGAGGATGGTCCAGTTGCCTTTACATCTCACAACACATTTTGACACTGTCATAGATATTAAATTTTACCAAATCATAGACTGACTCCAGATTGTTTTGTGTTTCAAGGGTGTTTATTGAAGTGCTCAAAAATGGGAGGGGGTGGTCAAATGGTGATGGGTGATGGCGGAGGAATGTCCATGGCAGAGTCCAGTCTATTAGTCTCACAGGTGCACTGCCCATATGGGCATAGGAAGTGGAGCTGGGGCAGTTTAAGTTTGGACAGTGTAACAGAGTGGGACAGTGGGGGGACAATCAGGGTGGTCTCATTTCCTGGCGGGGGTCTTGCCATCTTGCTCTGTCCTGTTCCTGGCTCTCAGGGACCACTTGCGTGGTGGTTGTCCGCCTGCAGGGGGTGGGGTGCTGGTGTGGTGGTCCTGTGGCGGGGCGTCCTGTCCACTAGCGCCGGCGGAGGTGGTGTGCAGTTTATCGTCCTGGCTAGTGTCAGGGGCCCCTTGGAATGCCACGGTGTCCCTCAGGGTCTGCTGTATGTCCTTCAGCACCCCTACGATGGTGCCCAAGGCAGAGCTGATGGTCCTGAGCTCCTCCCTGAACCCCAAATACTGGTCCTCCTGAGGGCGCTGGGCCTCCTGAAACTTGACCAGGACCGTGGCCATCGTCTCCTGGGAGTGGTGGTATGCTCCCATGATGGAGGATAGGGCCTCGTGGAAAGTGGGTTCTCTTGGCCTGTCCGCCCCCGGTCACACAGCAGCCCTCCCAGTTCCCCTGTGTTCCTGTGCCTCCGTCCCCTGGACCGTGTGCCCACTACCACTGCCCTCAGGTCCCTGTTGTTGTTGGGGTGGTGGGTTAGCCTGGGTTCCCTGTAGTGGTGGACACACCGCTGATTGACCTGTCCTGGGTACGGAGGTATGGGCCCGCTGGGTGGGTGATATGCTGGTGTTACCAGAGGGTGGAAGGTCAGTGTTGGGCTGTGCCTGTGCAAGGGGAACCGACTGTCCCGAGGCCCACGATGGTCTGTGCTGGTCATCAGGCTCCAGTAGGGCAGAGCAGCTATCGTCACTGTGTGTCTCTTCTGTGGGTGGAGTGGTGTTGTCGGGACCCTCTGGTGTGGTGATGGTCCTTCGTGATCCTGCAGGGGCATAAGAGCATGATTATTGCATGTGTGTGTGTGATGGTGTGCAATGGGTGGGTGTTTGTGTACCCCAGTGCAAGCATTCCTGTGTGTGGGCTTGTGTGATGATGGTTGGGGGGGTGTTATGGGTATGTGCAGTGGGCATGCTTAGGTGATGGGTGTCGATGCTTAGTTGTGTCATGCAGGGCTTGGTGTTGGGATGGGTGGTTTGTGTTATTAGTACATTAGTGAGGAGTTGGAGTGATAGGGAAGGGGGTGAGAGTGGGGGTGTGTGATAGCATGCAGGTAGGGTGGGGGATATGATAGTTAAGATTTGACTTACCAGTGTCCCATCCTCCACCGACTCCACCGAGGCCCTCTGGATGCATGATGGTCAAGACTTGCTCCTCCCATGTTGTTAGTTTGGGGGAGGAGGTGGGGGTCCGCCGCCAGGCCGTTGAACCGCGATGTTGTGTCTGGAGACCGTTGAATGCACCTTCCCCCGTAGGTCGTTCCACCTCTTCCTGATGTCCTCCCGATTTCTTGGGTGCTGTCCCACAGCGTTGACCCTGTCGACTATTCTGCGCCATAGCTCCATCTTCCTTGCTATGGATGTGTGCTGCACCTGTGATCCAAATAGCTGTGGCTCTACCCGGACAATTTCCTCCACCATGACTCTGAGCTCCTCCTCGGGAAAGCGGGGGTGTCTTTGGCGTGCCATGGGGTGGTGTGTGTGATGTGTGGGGCGGTGTGAGTGTTGATGAGTGTGGTGATGTGTAGTGGTGTGTGGTGTTTTGTGCGTTGATGTTGTGTGGGTGATGATGTTGTGTGCCTCTGTATGGTGGGGTTGTCTTTGATGTGCTGTCTCTCTGGCCTTCGTCTAAATTTCTGGTCGTAGGGGTTTGTGGGTGATGTGGGTGTGTGTTTTATATTGTGTTGGGTGTGTGGGAGTGGTGTGTGTATGTGTATCAGGTGTGTATATTTTGAATTGTCCAATGTGGCGGTGTTTTGGAGATGTGTGTGTATTCTGAGCACGGCGGTGTGTACCGCCAATGGAATACTGCCTTTGAAAGACCGCTGCGTGGATTCGTGGGTCGTAATAGCATGGACGTGTTTCTGTTGGCGTGGAGGTGGAGGATTTGTTTTCGCCAGTTTGTCACTGACCTTTGGTGTGGCGGAGTTGTGTGGGTGTCTGAATTTCGGTGGATTCCGAGTTGTGTGACACAATAGCTGTGGCCGAATTCCGCGGCCGCGGCGGTGTATTGGCGGTCTTCTGCACGGCGGTAAGCACCTTTTACCGCCAATGTTGTAATGACCCCCATAATGTATTAAATATGATTAAATGGTTTTAAAACAATCTGAATATATTCTTGTTTTATTAATTGCCTAATATTTATTTCTGTTATTTAGATTATGGTTATTCTGGAGTTGGTAGTTTATTTAATTACATTTTTTAAAATGTATATATATTTTTTTATCTTTTTTTTACAAAAAAAATAAGTATGTTATTGGTTTTGGTTATGAAGATGTCAATGTCCAAATGATGTACCCGTAACATCAGCCTGGTAACCAAACCATCCTTGGCCTCTTCTTGTTCAGAGGATGTTTGGCTGCACTTTGGACACTGACGATTGTAGAGTCTTCCCCAACTCTGAAGCATGCAAATAGTTTACACCACACATGGGAGCTGTTTTAAACGTATTTTTTCTCCAACATCCAATCACACATATCCCATTATGTCATACTTCCCAGCACCACACCCTGACACCTCCCTTCATATTACATGGTTCGGGTTTAGAGTCCGTCCAGAACCACAAGGGTCCCAGAGTGCATAGGATCAATACACAACATATCCCCCTTTGTTAAATATTAAGGTGGCAGGCATCATTTGAAAGCACATCTCCTCAATCAGTCACCAAGGACCTTGCACTGGTCGGCCAGATCGGTGATCCGGGGGGATCGAGGTCCCCCTGTATCTGGCAATGATAGTACACGCTCAGAATGTGTCCCAGGTGATGGGTTTTCCTGGACGATGTGCTGTCACCATGTGTCCTTTGCATACCATCATCTGTAAAGGGTCAGTGGTGAAAGAGGTGTCTGTTTTTCCTCTTCTGTTTCTGCTTTACCAGGACAAAGCCTCCTTTATCAAAGAATGATTCCTGGGTGTGTCGTTGCTAATCAGCGTACACTTTCATTTTGCTCTTATGATAAGCATCAGTGGCACAAAGTTTGTCAGCATTGACTGATCAATTAGATATCCATTGAGGTATTTTTGTTCTGAAGGCTCTCCCAAACAACAACTTATCCAGGTTCTCATCCGTTGTGGAGTGAGGAGCTGATAGATAGGCCTGGAAGGCCTGACACATAGCTTGGCTCAGATTGATTCCTGCCAAGGACTCTTCTTAAAGGTGCCCATAAATCTTTGGGGTCAGAGGGGTTTACTCTTTTGGTGTTTGACATTGAGCCATAGAAGAAAGTCTTTTAACTCTTTGCTGTTGAAGGTTGGACCATTATCACGTTTCAGTATCTCAGGGATACCCCACGTTGCAAAGATATCATCACGTCTTTCTATGAATTTATCATGAGTTGTTAAGGACAGTGTTTACGCCAACGCAAAACAGGAACATTCATCTATGAATACCATGAGATGCGGTTCGTTTGCTAATGATCTGAAAAAGTCAACTGCGACTCTCTCCCAGGCATGGGCAGGAAGGTTAGACATAGTCACTGTGTGCTGCATCACTTTGGGGGGCAGGCAACTTCAGATGTGTCATGCTTTTGATTACCTTTCAACTCACTCATCTAATCAAGAGACATCTTGGTCTTCGGATTTCCAAAAATAATGATAATAGTAAACTGTTTGCCATGGAGGAACACATTATAACCAGCCTCTCCTTCTTCTGCTGAGACTAGGCACTTTCTGTTTCAGACCGGCTTCAACTGGCATAAGCCACAATGTTTGGGTCCTGGTAACTCACCTACTGTCCTATAACCAGAAACAACCATGATATTCATCTCTCACCACAGTGCTACTCCTCATAGAATGTTGGGAGGTACTTTGCCAGGTCATGAATTCAAACATCTGGGGTCCATCCCCTACTAAACATGAGAAGTGCCACAGATATTGCTTTAATCATGGACTACCAGGTAATGTTCAGAGCCAATAATGCTCACACTGTGTACTTTTCCTGTTTGCGCCATGGCCCACCTTTCAAGAGGTACACCAGGCGCAAACAGGGAAAGTTCTCCCTCAGGGCAGACGCAAACTCAAGCTGGTCTGGGGGCAGCATTTTCAAGTGAAATATAAAGTGGTTGTTTACAAGCTGCTCCAAGTTTCACTGTGCACAGGGCAATCCCCCCGCAGTTTCAAGACAGGAGAGAGATCCATTTACATGGGGGTTCAGTCAGTGACTGCGCTCACCTGCAGAGGGGTGTCTGGGGGGGTCCATCGGACTCCCTTCCTCCCCTCTTGAGGGCTGCTGTCTGGAGGCGCACTGACAGTTTTGTGGAGCACTAGCAGTGCGCCTCCTGACTGCTTCTTTGCCTTTGATTCCATGTCAATAATACGGCGCAGGTGCAGAAGCAAAGAGATTACCTCATTTGCATAGGGAACACACCCCTCTACAAATGAGGGAACCCAGTCTCATCATAGAGCTGGTAGACGTGCACCATAGCTATAGGCATTACAGAAGGAGATGCTCAAGGGTGTGCTGGCCCTTCTGTAATGCCAAAGTGCCCTCAGGGTGCACAGAATTGATGCACACACCTGTTGCACCCCAGGGCACTTTGTGTTATACAACCCCAGGTGAGGAATGATTCTTCAGGAAACCTGGCAGACCTCCACCCTGAATGTTCTTTGCTTCCCTTGCCCATTCTTAACTCTCTCCACATGGAAACCAGATGCAACTATCTCAATGCTCCCCAGTACATTGGCCTGCTGGTTGACGTTCACACGGTCACTGCAGCTTCAGCACTACAGTTTCAGGTGCTTAAAGAAATAGCACATTCATGCTAACACCTAAAATGGAAATCATCCAAGTAGCTCTCAATGATAAAATAGTGAAACTGAACCAAAAGCACATTCCACACATAAAAGGATTTGTGAAGTCCAAACCCACACTTCTCCGGACTTGTACAAGTTTCAAATAAGAGTGGCATCAAACTCAAAGGTTTACACTAAAAATAAGCTAACATTAGTAGCTGTCCCTTTTGTTGTGACCTCTTCTTTACACTGCATGCATTACTTAGAGTTTGGCTGCTTTTGTCCCCTGGTTTTGACATTCTGTGATGTATTAGTAGTGGTGCTACTACAAGCGGGGCTGCCACAAATATCAAGAGGAAAGGCAAGAAGACAACGGGGATGGTGGGGGTGATAAATAAAAAATAAGACTCAACATTCGCTTCCGCCGCTGTCCTCTCCTGCTGCCTCGCTCGTCCTCTTGCCTGTTCTGGTGTCACAGCATTCGCTGGGAAACCAGAACAGGCTCTCAAGCTAGCATGAAAGCAGCACTAGGATTGGTCTGAGCGGCAGTGACTGCCGCTCACACACAATCCTGGGGCCTGTGCAGTTTCTCCGGTTTGCTGTATACACTGCCGGGCTGGAGAAACCTAAGTGCGCATGTGAGTTTGTATGGGTGTCTTAGGCCGTCCAAACACACATGCGCACTTAGTGTACACAGTTGCGGAGGAGCCACCCCTAGCTACTACTGAAGAGATTCACCAATGAATTGAAAAAAGGAGGGGTACAGTAGCATTGCAACAAGGCAGTATCACAGTAGTGATTCACTTTGCAAGCATGGGAAGGGGCAGTCTGCAGCAGCAAGGCAGACTATGCTGACTAGATGAAGGGTTATGCTCTCTAAGCTCTTGCACCATGTGTCTTCCACAGCGTCTCTCATAATTGATTTTCCTACTCCACCTTTATCCATGGACGTCAATTCACCAAAATACCAGGGCCAGCGGAACATCACACGCCCTTTCACCTCTACTTTCACTCACACACACTTACACATACACGCAAATTCACACTTACACAAAACTCTCTCACATAAACACACTCTTACCCGCAAGCATGCACACAACATACATTTAAAAGCGTTTTTACTTACCTCATCTGCCATGAAGGGGCATATTCCAGCTAATCGTACCACATTTTTATTACACTAATAGTGAATAATGTTATTTTATGGCAAGACCGGTGGCTCATATTATGTATTTTCTTTTCTTGTTTATTAAATAGCTGCAGTCAAGAAAACAACAACTCCCATAAGGCCAAATGAAAAATGGCCAATGGGAGAGAAACAGTAGTTTTAAGCTTCCACCATTGACAGGGCACCAAACCCCTAAATATGTATTTTGACTGTGGACAGCCCTCTTTTCTTGCTGCTCGTAGTCAAGATAAGTATTTCAATGTTCTGCTTGTATTATTATTAATGTTTGCTCTTGTATTTTATTGTCGGTTTGATGATATTAGTGGTGTTTTGCCTATGCACAGCTTTGGTTTCACGCTTCAATCTCCCCCAGTCGGCTCGTAGCTGCATATTTCATTTTTTCAGCGCGTCTCTCCTCGTGCGCACGTCAGGCTATTTTCGGCATTCTAAACTGCAGTTTCTGTCAGCGTATTCTTCATTCGGACAGAAACAGAAGCATTTGCTGCTGTTCTTTGTGTTTTGGGCAAGATCCGCTTTAATTATTTCCTTTCGGCTTTCTGATGCCCTGCTCCTCACCTGTTTTTGCCGAGTACTGCCTCTTGTACCCCCCCATAGGCAGAGCCTGACTAGTTCCTGCTAGCCTGCAAGGAATTCAACCCTTTCAGGTCTTTTTTCTCATTTTGTCTACTGCTTTAATCCATTTTCTTTGGAAATGATGGACTCTTTGGGCAACAATGGTTTAGAGGAGCATGAATAAATGAATGAACAATTAACTGAGTTCGTTCAGGGCTCTGTGGAACAAGCTGTAGCAACTAACTTCTATTAATAAACTATCAAAAAATTTAGAGAATTCTATTTTAAGCTTGTTTTCAAGGACCATTTTGGCCCAATCTGCGGGGGAAAGCAGAAAACGCCTCATTTAAAAAAATATTTAAAAAAATGTCTCAAAAAGGCGTTGGTAAGTGAGGTTTCCTCACAAAAGGTGGAGGACGTTGTTCCTCACAAGGCTCCTTCAAAGGAAGGTTCTACTATTTTACACTCCTAATCATCTGTAAAGTGCACTACAAAAACAAGCATCTTACTGCACCTAATGAGGTTTCCAATATTTTGGATACTGATGATGCTGATTCTGATTCCGCTTCTGATGCACGCAATTCAGAGGATGACGACTCTGTTTTGTCTCCTCCTCCAAAGAAGGCAAAGTTTATGGCGCAAGAGGCTGCCCAACCTCTAATCATATCTGATGAAGAACGGGTTCCTATGTTCAACCCAAACGATATCCATCACCCGAACTCAACGGAATGGTTCCCAATAGATCATGTGGGTGATTATGTGGCGTCTAGGTTATGTACATCCCTAGACAAACAATCCAGAGCCAAACTCCGTTCGGAATGTCCTTGTCCCTCTCTTTCATCAAAAATCACGGCCGCCCCAACTATTGACCCATCTCTTATTACTTTCTTCTCCAAATTTGGTAAGGATCCACAGAAAGGAGTGGACAAAGCCTGGTCCACGTGTCAGGATAAGCCTTTGGATGTTGTGGGTCCTATCACCTGCATTTTTCATTTGGCTGAAGCTGCCCGTCTGGATAATTGTCCCATTGATCCAGTGGACCTATCTTTATGGGTTCAGAGATCCTTTTGCCTCTTAGGCAATGCCAATGCTGCAACCACACATGAGAGAAGGAAAGGCCTCCTTCTTAAGTTGGATCCAAAGTTGGTCACTCTGGCTGTGTCAGACCCAGGAATCAAGGCAGAAGGACTCCTCTTTGGTGATTCCTTTATCAAGGATATCAGTAAATATGTTTCTACCTTTGCCTCTTTGGACAAGGCCCAACAATCCCTCAAAAAGATGTTTCATGGTCGGGTTTTCGCCAGGGCCAGCAGAGGTAGGAACCGCTTTGTGGGCTGCTCGTACAACAACCGAGGTTCCCGTGGTTCCTCCAATGCCTCCTACCAGGACTACAAGCCACAATTTTACCCACAGAGAGGACACTGTTTCCACAACAGAGGCTGCCGACCTTCCAGGCACGCAGCCCAAGCCGGTAAGTCTGTCTTCTGGCCAACCTAATATAGGGGGTTGCCTTTTGTTGTTTCTTCCAAAATGGCAGTCGATTACTGCAGGTCCTTGGGTTTTAAACACGGTTCAAGGTTACAACATCGAACTATACTCGGAGCCTATTCAGACTCGTTTTTCTTGCCCTCCCAAGTTTTCACAGGAGATAACGTTTGCAATATCAGTGGAAATCCAAGCTTTACTTCAAAAACACGCCATCGTCCCCTGTCAGCTGGATCCTTCAGGCTTCATCAGTTCTATATTGCTAGTTCTGAAAAAGAACAAAATGATGCGCCCAGTCATCAACCTAAAACATTTCAATCAATTTGTGGTTTACCGTCATTTCAAGATGGAAACTATTCCCCATCTCAGAGACTCTCTTCTTCAGGGCGATTGGATGGTTCGTTTGGATCTACAGGACGCTTACCTGTCAGTTTCTATGCATCCAGATTCCAGGAAATTTCTTCAGTTTGAATGGACAAATCAATTCTATCATTTTTCTTCCCTACCTTTCGGGCTTTCTTCAGCCGCTTGGTGTTTCACAAAACTCATGAGGCCAGTTGTGGCTTTTCTCAGGTCACAAGGTATCAGACTAATCATTTATCTAGACGATATCCTCATTATGAACCAAAATCGTTCTTCTCTTCAATCTCATCTTCTCTTGACCTCCACTCTTCTCACCGATCTAGGTTTCCTTATAAACAACGAAAAGTCTTCCCTGGTCCCAGTACAGCGCATAGAATTTCTAGGGTTTCTAGTAGATTCGGTATCAGCTACTCTTCATCTTCAACCTGCAAAAGTAAAGTCTATCAAATCCGAAATTATTCACACTGTACGCAAATCCCTTATATCCCTAAGATCTTTGGCAAGGATTGTTGGCCTTCTTTCTTCTTCCATCCAGGCAATTGTTCCAGGTCCTCTCCACTACAGGGCCCTTCAAAGACTCAAAATTTGTCATCTTCAAAAGGGGCTCGCTTATACAGACTACGTGGCTTTAGATCTGGATTCTCACGTAGAACTCCAATGGTGGTTAGCACCATTTAGATGCCTGGAACGGCAGGACCATATTTGCGTCGGCCCCAGATCTAGTATTAGAATCCGATGCAAGCCTCTCCGGTTGGGGAGCCCGGTGTGGTACAATCTCGACTGGGGGCACATGGTCTCTTCAGGAGTCACAGTTGCACATCAACTATTTAGAGATGCTTGCCGGCTCCTTTGCCGTCAAGAGTCTGGCAAGAGATTGAGTTTGTTGTTCAGTCCATCTCAGAATGGACAACATTTCAGCCGTCAGATATATCAACCGTCTGGGGGTACAAGGTCCAAACCTTTAGCGGAATTAGCGAAAGGGTTCTGGGAGTTTTGTCTTCAAAGAAAAATCTCAGTCCAGGCGGAATATATTCCAAGCAATCTCAATACCATAGCGGATTGGCATTCTCACTTTCTCCAGGATGCTAGCGACTGCAAACTTCATCCCAAGATATTCAGGGCTATTTCTCACCAATGGGGTACATTTCAAATAGACCTTTTTGTGTCACGTCTCAACACTCAGTTACCTCAGTTCTTCAGTTGGCGCCCAGATCCGTTAGCTCTGGCCTTCAATGCTTTTTCTCAGGATTGGTCTTTTGCTCTGAATTACGCCTTCCCCCTTTCATTATGATAAACAGGCTCTTGGCTCACATCAGACGTCAGCAAGCAGTTGTAGTACTCGTAGCCCCCTTTTGGCAATCTCAAGTATGGTTTCCGTCTTTTCTAGAATTAGTAATAGATTCCCCTTTTCTCCTTCCTTACTTTCCGGACCTTCTTACCAACCCTCTCGGGCTTCCTCACAACTTGATTCTAGACAATCTCTCTCCCTCTAAGTGTAGAAATTGTCGGGTATTCCCAGCCAATCCCTCAGATTTCAGCAGAAGCTTCTAGCCTCATTGAACAGTCCTGGGCATCTGGCACAAAAAAGGCCTATAGCTCAGCTTTATCCTTATGGCATAGCTGGTGCATGGGAGAAGGTATCAATTGCCTTTCAGCAGATGTAACCTTTATAGTTCATTTCCTGGCAGCTGAAGCTAGCAAAGGTAAGTCATATTGTACTATTAACTTGTACAGATCTGCGATTTCTTCCCATCACCCATACATCAATGGTAAACCTGTTGGGGAACATCCTCTGGTTTGTTGATTATTAACCCCTTCTGTGCCGAGGATGTAATGATTACGTCCTGCGGCACAGTGCTGCTGTGCCCAGGACGTAACCATTACGTCCTGGGCACCCAGCCCAGAGGGAGCGCTAGCGCTCCCTCTCCGGGGTTCCCTCCCACCCCCCCAAGTCAGGGATGGAAGGGGAAGCCCTTCCCCTTCCACCCCCCTCCACCCCCCCTGTGACATCAGCGCACAAGCGCGCGCTGACAATCACAATGCCTCCTCCTTCGCGCTGGAAGCTCAGCTTCCAGCGCGATGATCAGAAGAGAAATGCAAAGCATTTCTCTTCCAATCACGGGGAGGAGGCAGAGAGGCTTCAAAGGGAAGGAAATATATTTTCTTCCCTTTGAAGTCTCTCTCTGCTCCCCCTATTATTAGGTCGATCTTCCCCCAGGGGGGCAGAAACATCTAGGCACCAGGGATACCTTTTTTTTTTTTTTTTGAGGTGGGGAGCGACCCCTTAGGCAAGGGTCGCTCCCCTAGGGGGCAAATTATATTAAGGCCATTTCTGCCCCCCTTGGGGGCAGATTGGCCTATTTTTATGAGGCCAATCTGTCCCCAAGGGGGGCAGAAACCACTAGACACCAGGGACTTTTTTATGTTTGTTTGTTTTTCACGTAAGGGGAGCGACACCTTAGGCAAGGGTCGTTCCCCTGGGGGGCAAATTTATTTTAGGCCATTTCTGCCCCCAATGGAGGCAGATCAGCCTATTTTTATTAGGCCGATCTGCCCCCACGGGGGGCATAAACCACTAGCCACCAGGGATTTTTGTTGTTGTTGTGTTTTACAGATGGGGAGCGTCCCCTTAGGCAAGGGTCGCTCCCCTGGAGGGGCAAAATGTATTTAGGCCATTTCTGCCCGCTTTGGAGGCAGATCGGCCGATTTTAGGTCAATCTGCCCCCAAGTGGGGCAGAAACCACAAGGCACCAGGGATCTTTTTTTTGCGCCGTCACGCAAGGGGAGTGACCTTGTAGGCAAGGGTCGCTCCCCGGGGGGGAGAATTTATTTTAGGCCATTTCTGCCCCCCTTGTTTGTTTGTTTTTTTAGAGATGGGGAGCGACCCATTAGGCAAGGGTCGCTCCCCTGGGGGGCAAATTGTATTTAGACCATTTCTGCCCCCCTTGGGGGCAGATTGTCTGATTGTAGGTCAATCTGCCCCCAAGGGGGGCAGAAACCACCAGGCACCAGGGATCTTTTTTTTGAGCCGTCACGCAAGGGGAGCGACCTTGTAGGCAAGGGTCGCTCCCCGGTGGGGGTGGGGGGGCAAATTTATTTTAGGCCATTTCTGCCCCCCCTGGGGGCAGATCGGCCTATTGGTATTAGGCCGATCTGCCCCCAGGGGGGGCAGAAACCTCTAGGCGCCAAGGCAAATTGTTTTTTTGTGTTTTTTTTTTTTTTTTGTTTGTTTTTTTAGAGATGGGGAGCGACCCATTAGGCAAGGGTTGCTTCCCTGGGGGGCAAATTGTATTTAGACCATTTCTGCCCCCCTTGAGGGCTGATTGGCCAATTTTAGGTCAATCTGCCCCCAAGGGGGCAGAAACCACTTGGCACCGGGTTTTTTTTTTATTTTGCGCCAATGGGGGGGTTTGGGGGGTTGGGGGGGGGTGGGGGACAAATTTATTTTAGGCCATTTCTGCCCCCCCTGGGGCCGGCTGAGCTAGAGACCAAAATCCACAGGTAGGCACTGTTTTCTATGAAAAAATGTGATGTGTCCACGATTTATTTTGGCTCATTTCCTGTCGGGGGCGCTAGGCCTACCCACACAAGTGAGGTATCATTTTTATCGGGAGACTTGGGGGAACGCTGGTTGGAAGGAAATTTGTGGCTCCTCTCAGATTCCAGAACTTTCTGTCACCGAAATGTGAGGAAAATGTGTTTTTTTAGCCAAATTTTCAGGTTTGTAAAGGATTCTGGGTAACAGAACCTGGTCAGACCCCACAAGTCAACCCATCTTGGATTCCCCTGGGTTTCTAGTTTTCAAAAATGCGCTGGTTTGCTAGGTTTCCCTAGGTGCCGGCTGAGCTAGAGGCCAAAATCCACAGGTAGGCACTGTTTTCTATGAAAAAATGTGATGTGTCCACGTTGTGTTTTGGGCCATTTCCTGTCGCGGGCGCTAGGCCTACCCACACAAGTGAGGTATCATTTTTATCGGGAGACTTGGGGGAACGCTGGGTGGAAGGACATTTGTGGCTCCTCTCAGATTCCAGATCTTTCTGTCACCGAAATGTGAGGAAAATGTGTTTTTTTTAGCCAAATTTTGAGGTTGCAAAGGATTCTGGGTAACAGAACCTGGTCAGACCCCACAAGTCACCCCACCTTGGATTCCCCTGGCTTTCTAGTTTTCAAAAATGCACTGGGTTGCTAGGTTTCCCAAGGTGTCAGCTGAGCAAGAGGCCAAAATCCACAGGTAGGCACTGTTTTCTATGAAAAAAAGTGATGTGTCCACGTTGTGTTTTGGGCCATTTCCTGTTGCGGGCGCTAGGCCTACCCACACAAGTGAGGTATCATTTTTATCGGGAGACTTGGGGGAACGCTGGGTGGAAGGAAATTTGTGGCTCCCCTCAGATTCCAGAACTTTCTGTCACCGAAATGTGAGGAAAATGTGTTTTTTTAGCCAAAGTTTGAGATTTGCAAAGGATTCTGGGTAATAGAACCTGGTCAGAGCCCCACAAGTCACCCCATCTTGGATTCCCCTAGGTCTCTAGTTTTCAAAAATGCACAGGTTTGATAGGTTTCCCTAGGTGCCGGCTGAGCTAGAGGCCAAAATCTACGGGTAAGCACTTTGCAAAAAACACCTCTGTTTTCTTTCAAAAAATGTGATGTGTCCATGTTGTGTTTTGGGGCGTTTCCTGTCACGGGCGCTAGGCCTACCCACACAAGTGAGGTATCATTTTTATCGGGAGACTTGGGGGAACGCTAGGTGGAAGGAAATTTGGGGCTCCTCTAAGATTCCAGAACTTTCTGTCACCGAAATGTGAGGAAAATGTGTTTTTTTAGCCAAATTTTGAGGTTTGCAAAGGATTCTGGGTAACAGAACCTGGTCAGAGCCCCACAAGTCACCCCATCTTGGATTCCCCTAGGTCTCTAGTTTTAAAAAATGCACAGGTTTGGTAGGTTTCCCTAGGTGCCGGCTGAGCTGGAGGCCAAAATCTACAGGTAGGCACTTTGCAAAAAACACCTCTGTTTTCTTTAAACAAAATTGATGTGTCCACGTTGTGTTTTGGGGCATTTCCTGTCACGGGCGCTAGGCCTACCCACACAAGTGAGGTATCATTTTTATCGGGAGACTTGGGGAACGCTGGGTGGAAGGAAATTTGTGGCTCCTCTCAGATTCCAGAACTTTCCGTCACCAAAATTTTAGGAAAATGTGTTTTTTTTAGCCAAAGTTTGAGGTTTGCAAAGGATTCTGGGTAACAGAACCTGGTCAGAGCCCCACAAGTCACCCCATCTTGGATTCCCCTGGGTTTCTAGTTTTCAAAAATGCGCTGGTTTGCTAGGTTTCCCAAGGTGTCGGCTGAGCTAGAGGCCAAAATCCACAGGTAGGCACTGTTTTCTATGAAAAAATGTGATGTGTCCACGTTGTGTTTTGGGCCATTTCCTGTCGCGGGCGCTAGGCCTACCCACACAAGTGAGGTATCATTTTTATCGGGAGACTTGGGGGAACGCTGGGTGGAAGGAAATTTGTGACTCCTCTCAGATTCCAGAACTTTCTGTCACCGAAATCTGAGGAAAATGTGTTTTTTTAGCCAAAGTTTGAGATTTGCAAAGGATTCTGGGTAATAGAAGCTGGTCAGAGCCCCACAAGTCACCCCATCTTGGATTCCCCTAGATCTCTAGTTTTAAAAAATGCACAGGTTTGGTAGGTTTCCCTAGGTGGAGGCTGAGCTAGAGGCCAAAATCTACAGGTAAGCACTTTGCAAAAAACACCTCTGTTTTCTTTCAAAAAATGTGATGTGTCCACGTTGTGTTTTGGGGCGTTTCCTGTCATGGGCCCTAGGCCTACCCACACAAGTGAGGTATCATTTTTATCGGAGACTTGGGGGAACGCTAGGTGGAAGGAAATTTGTGGCTCCTCTAAGATTCCAGAACTTTCTGTCACCGAAATGTGAGGAAAATGTGTTTTTTTAGCCAAATTTTGAGGTTTGCAAAGGATTCTGGGTAACAGAACCTGGTCAGAGCCCCACAAGTCACCCCATCTTGGATTCCCCTAGGTCTCTAGTTTAAAAAAATGCACAGGTTTGGTAGGTTTCCCTAGGTGCCGGCTGAGCTGGAGGCCAAAATCTACAGGTAGGCACTTTGCAAAAAACACCTCTGTTTTCTTTAAAAAAAATTGATGTGTCCACGTTGTGTTTTGGGGCATTTCCTGTCACGGGCGCTAGACCTACCCACACAAGTGAGGTATCATTTTTATCAGGAGACTTGGGGGAACGCTGGGTGGAAGGAAATTTGTGGCTCCTCTCAGATTCCAGAACTTTCCGTCACCAAACTTTTAGGAAAATGTGTTTTTTTAGCTAAAGTTTGAGGTTTGCAAAGGATTCTGGGTAACAGAACCTGGTCAGAGCCCCACAAGTCACCCCATCTTGGATTCCCCTGGGTTTCTAGTTTTCAAAAATGCGCTGGTTTGCTAGGTTTCCCAAGGTGCCAGCTGAGCTAGAGGCCAAAATCCACAGGTAGGCACTGTTTTCTATGAAAAAATGTGATGTGTCCACGTTGTGTTTTGGGCCATTTCCTGTCGCGGGCGCTAGGCCTACCCACACAAGTGAGGTATCATTTGTATCGGGAGACTTGGGGGAACGCTGGGTGGAAGGAAATTTGTGGCTCCTCTCAGATTCCAGAACTTTCTGTCACCGAAATCTGAGGAAAATGTGTTTTTTTAGCTAAAGTTTGAGGTTTGCAAATGATTTTGGGTAATAGAACCTGGTCAGAGCCCCACAAGTCACCCCATCTTGGATTCCCCTAGGTCTCTAGTTTTAAAAAATGCACAGGTTTGGTAGGTTTCCCTAGGTGCCGGCTGAGCTAGAGGCCAAAATCTACAGGTAGGCACTTTGCAAAAAACACCTCTGTTTTCTTTAAAAAAATGTGATGTATCCACATGGTGTTTTTGGGCGTTTCCTGTCGCGGGCGCTAGGCCTACCCACACAAATGAGGTATCATTTTTATCGGGGAACGCTGGGTGGAAGGAAATTTGTGGCTCCTCTGTGATTCCAGAACTTTCTGTCACCAAAATTTGAGGAAAATGTGTTTTTTAGCCAAATTTTGAGGTTGCAAAGGATTCTGGGTAACAGAACCTGGTCAGACCCCACAAGTCACTCCACCTTGGATTCCCCTGGGTTTCTAGTTTTCAAAAATGGGCTGGTTTGCTAGGTTTCCCAAGGAGTCGGCTGAGCTAGAGGCCAAAATCCACAGGTAGGCACTGTTTTCTATGAAAAAATGTGATGTGTCCACGTTGTGTTTTGGGCCATTTCCTGTCGCGGGCGCTAGGCCTACCCACACAAGTGAGGTATCATTTTTATCGGGAGACTTGGGGGAACGCTGGGTGGAAGGAAATTTGTGGCTCCTCTCAGATTCCAGAACTTTCTGTCACCGAAATCTGAGGAAAATGTGTTTTTTTAGCCAAAGTTTGAGATTTGCAAAGGATTCTGGGTAATAGAAGCTGGTCAGAGCCCCACAAGTCACCCCATCTTGGATTCCCCTAGATCTCTAGTTTTAAAAAATGCACAGGTTTGGTAGGTTTCCCTAGGTGCAGGCTGAGCTAGAGGCCAAAATCTACAGGTAAGCACTTTGCAAAAAACACCTCTGTTTTCTTTCAAAAAATGTGATGTGTCCACGTTGTGTTTTGGGGCGTTTCCTGTCACGGGCGCTAGGCCTACCCACACAAGTGAGGTATCATTTTTATCGGAGACTTGGGGGAACGCTGGGTGGAAGGAAATTTGTGGCTCCTCTCAGATTCCAGAACTTTCTGTCACCGAAATGTGAGGAAAATGTGTTTTTTTAGCCAAATTATGAGGTTTGCAAAGGATTCTGGGTAACAGAACCTGGCCAGAGCCCCACAAGTCACCCCATCTTGGATTTCCCTAGGTCTCTAGTTTTCAAAAATGCACAGGTTTGGTAGGTTTCCCTAGGTGCCGGCTGAGCTGGAGGCCAAAATCTACAGGTAGGCACTTTGCAAAAAACACCTCTGTTTTCTTAAAAGAATTTTGATGTGTCCACGTTGTGTTTTGGGGCGTTTCCTGTCACGGGCGCTGGGCCTACCCACACAAGTGAGGTATCATTTTTATCGGAGACTTGGGGGAACGCTGGGTGGAAGGAAATTTGTGGCTCCTCTCAGATTCCAGAACTTTCTGTCACCGAAATGTGAGGAAAATGTGTTTTTTTAGCCAAATTATGAGGTTTGCAAAGGATTCTGGGTAACAGAACCTGGTCAGAGCCCCACAAGTCACCCCATCTTGGATTCCCCTAGGTCTCTAGTTTTAAAAAATGCTCAGGTTTGGTAGGTTTCCCTAGGTGCCGGCTGAGCTAGAGGCCAAAATCTACAGGTAGACACTTTGCAAAAAACACCTCTGTTTTCTTTAAAAAAATGTGATGTGTCCACGTTGCGTTTTGGGGCATTTCCTGTCGCGGTCGCTAGGCCTACCCACACAAGTGAGGTATAATTTTTATCGGGGAACGCTGGGTGGAAGGAAATTTGTGGCTCCTCTGTGATTCCAGAACTTTCTGTCACAAAATTTGAGGAAAATGTGTTTCTTTTAGCCAAAGTTTGAGGTTTGCAAAGGATTCTGGGTAACAGAACCTGGTCAGAGCCCCACAAGTCACCCCATCTTGGATTCCCCTGGGTTTCTAGTTTTCAAAAATGCGCTGGTTTGCTAGGTTTCCCCAGGTGCCGGCTGAGCTAGAGGCCAAAATTCACAGGTCGGCACTGTTTTCTATGAAAAAATGTGATGTGTCCATGTTGTGTTTTGGGCCATTTCCTGTCGCGGTGCTAGGCCTACCCACACAAGTGAGGTATCATTTGTATCAGGAGACTTGGGGGAACGCTGGGTGGAAGGACATTTGTGGCTCCTCTCAGATTCCAGAACTTTCTGTCACCGAAATGTGAGGAAAATTTGTTTTTTTTAGCCAAATTTTGAGGTTTGCAAAGGATTCTGGGTAACAGAACCTGGTCAGACCCCACAAGTCACCCCACCTTGGATTCCCCTGGGTTTCTAGTTTTCAAAAATGCACAGGTTTGGTATGTTTCCCTAGGTGCAGGCTGAGCTAGAGGCCAAAATCTACAGGTAAGCACTTTGCAAAAAACACCTCTGTTTTCTTTCAAAAAATGTGATGTGTCCACGTTGTGTTTTGGGTCATTTCCTGTCGCGGGCGCTAGGCCTACCCACACAAGTGAGGTATCATTTTTATCGGGGAACGCTGGGTGGAAGGAAATTTGTGGCTCCTCTGTTATTCCAGAACTTTCTGTCACCAAAATTTGAGGAAAATGTGTTTTTTAGCCAAATTTTGAGGTTGCAAAGGATTCTGGGTAACAGAACCTGGTCAGACCCCACAAGTCACCCCCACCTTGGATTCCCCTGGGTTTCTAGTTTTCAAAAATGCGCTGGTTTGCTAGGTTTACCAAGGTGTCGGCTGAGCTAGAGGCCAAAATCCACAGGTAGGCACTGTTTTCTATGAAAAAATGTGATGTGTCCACGTTGTGTTTTGGGCCATTTCCTGTCGCGGGCGCTAGGCCTACCCACACAAGTGAAGTATCATTTTTATCGGGAGACTAGGGGGAACGCTGGGTGGAAGGAAATTTGTGGCTCCTCTCAGATTCCAGAACTTTCTGTCACCGAAATCTGAGGAAAATGTGTTTTTTTAGCCAAAGTTTGAGATTTGCAAAGGATTCTGGGTAATAGAACCTGGTCAGAGCCCCACAAGTCACCCAATCTTGGATTCCCCTAGATCTCTAGTTTTCAAAAATGCACAGGTTTGGTAGGTTTCCCTAGGTGCAGGCTGAGCTAGAGGCCAAAATCTACAGGTAAGCACTTTGCAAAAAACACCTCTGTTTTCTTTCAAAAAATGTGATGTGTCCACGTTGTGTTTTGGGGCGTTTATGTCACGGGCGCTAGGCCTACCCACTCAAGTGAGGTATCATTTTTATCGGAGACTTGGGGGAACGCTGGGTGGAAGGAAATTTGTGGCTCCTCTCAGATTCCAGAACTTTCTGTCACCGAAATGTGAGGAAAATGTGTTTTTTTAGCCAAATTATGAGGTTTGCAAAGGATTCTGGGTAACAGAACCTGGTCAGAGCCCCACAAGTCACCCCATCTTGGATTCCCCTAGGTCTCTAGTTTTCAAAAATGCACAGGTTTGGTAGGTTTCCCTAGGTGCCGGCTGAGCTGGAGGCCAAAATCTACAGGTAGGCACTTTGCAAAAAACACCTCTGTTTTCGTAAAAGAATTTTGATGTGTCCACGTTGTGTTTTGGGGCGTTTCCTGTCACGGGCGCTGGGCCTACCCACACAAGTGAGGTATCATTTTTATCGGAGACTTGGGGGAACGCTGGGTGGAAGGAAATTTGTGGCTCCTCTCAGATTCCAGAACTTTCTGTCACCGAAATGTGAGGAAAATGTGTTTTTTTAGCCAAATTATGAGGTTTGCAAAGGATTCTGGGTAACAGAACCTGGTCAGAGCCCCACAAGTCACCCCATCTTGGATTCCCCTAGGTCTCTAGTTTTAAAAAATGCTCAGGTTTGGTAGGTTTCCCTAGGTGCCGGCTGAGCTAGAGGCCAAAATCTACAGGTAGACACTTTGCAAAAAACACCTCTGTTTTCTTTAAAAAAATGTGATGTGTCCACGTTGCGTTTTGGGGCATTTCCTGTCGCGGTCGCTAGGCCTACCCACACAAGTGAGGTATAATTTTTATCGGGGAACGCTGGGTGGAAGGAAATTTGTGGCTCCTCTGTGATTCCAGAACTTTCTGTCACAAAATTTGAGGAAAATGTGTTTCTTTTAGCCAAAGTTTGAGGTTTGCAAAGGATTCTGGGTAACAGAACCTGGTCAGAGCCCCACAAGTCACCCCATCTTGGATTCCCCTGGGTTTCTAGTTTTCAAAAATGCGCTGGTTTGCTAGGTTTCCCCAGGTGCCGGCTGAGCTAGAGGCCAAAATTCACAGGTAGGCACTGTTTTCTATGAAAAAATGTGATGTGTCCATGTTGTGTTTTGGGCCATTTCCTGTCGCGGGTGCTAGGCCTACCCACACAAGTGAGGTATCATTTGTATCAGGAGACTTGGGGGAACGCTGGGTGGAAGGACATTTGTGGCTCCTCTCAGATTCCAGAACTTTCTGTCACCGAAATGTGAGGAAAATTTGTTTTTTTAGCCAAATTTTGAGGTTTGCAAAGGATTCTGGGTAACAGAACCTGGTCAGACCCCACAAGTCACCCCACCTTGGATTCCCCTGGGTTTCTAGTTTTCAAAAATGCACAGGTTTGGTATGTTTCCCTAGGTGCAGGCTGAGCTAGAGGCCAAAATCTACAGGTAAGCACTTTGCAAAAAACACCTCTGTTTTCTTTAAAAAAATGTGATGTGTCCACGTTGTGTTTTGGGGCGTTTCCAGTCACGGGCGATAGGCCTACCCACACAAGTGAGGTATCATTTTTATCGGGAGACTTGGGGGAACGCTGGGTGGAAGGAAATTTGTGGCTCCTCTCAGATTCCTAAACTTTCTGTCACTGAACTGTAAGGAAAAAGTGTTTGTTTAGCCAAATTTTGAGATTTGCAAAGGATTCTGGGTAACAGAACCTGGTCAGACCCCACAAGTCACCCCACCTTGGATTCCCCTGGGTTTCTAGTTTTCAAAAATGCACATGTTTGGTAGGTTTCCCTAGGTGCAGGCTGAGCTAGAGGCCAAAATCTACAGTTAAGCACTTTGCAAAAAACACCTCTGTTTTCTTTCAAAAAATGTGATGTGTCCACGTTGTGTTTTGGGTCATTTCCTGTCGCGGGCGCTAGGCCTACCCACACAAGTGAGGTATCATTTTTATCGGGGAACGCTGGGTGGAAGGAAATTTGTGGCTCCTCTGTTATTCCAGAACTTTCTGTCACCAAAATTTGAGGAAAATGTGTTTTTTAGCCAAATTTTGAGGTTGCAAAGGATTCTGGGTAACAGAACCTGGTCAGACCCCACAAGTCACCCCCACCTTGGATTCCCCTGGGTTTCTAGTTTTCAAAAATGCGCTGGTTTGCTAGGTTTACCAAGGTGTCGGCTGAGCTAGAGGCCAAAATCCACAGGTAGGCACTGTTTTCTATGAAAAAATGTGATGTGTCCACGTTGTTTTTTGGGCCATTTCCTGTCGCGGGCGCTAGGCCTACCCACACAAGTGAAGTATCATTTTTATCGGGAGACTAGGGGGAACGCTGGGTGGAAGGAAATTTGTGGCTCCTCTCAGATTCCAGAACTTTCTGTCACCGAAATCTGAGGAAAATGTGTTTTTTTAGCCAAAGTTTGAGATTTGCAAAGGATTCTGGGTAATAGAACCTGGTCAGAGCCCCACAAGTCACCCAATCTTGGATTCCCCTAGATCTCTAGTTTTCAAAAATGCACAGGTTTGGTAGGTTTCCCTAGGTGCAGGCTGAGCTAGAGGCCAAAATCTACAGGTAAGCACTTTGCAAAAAACACCTCTGTTTTCTTTCAAAAAATGTGATGTGTCCACGTTGTGTTTTGGGGCGTTTATGTCACGGGCGCTAGGCCTACCCACACAAGTGAGGTATCATTTTTATCGGAGACTTGGGGGAACGCTGGGTGGAAGGAAATTTGTGGCTCCTCTCAGATTCCAGAACTTTCTGTCACCGAAATGTGAGGAAAATGTGTTTTTTTAGCCAAATTATGAGGTTTGCAAAGGATTCTGGGTAACAGAACCTGGTCAGAGCCCCACAAGTCACCCCATCTTGGATTCCCCTAGGTCTCTAGTTTTCAAAAATGCACAGGTTTGGTAGGTTTCCCTAGGTGCGGGCTGAGCTGGAGGCCAAAATCTACAGGTAGGCACTTTGCAAAAAACACCTCTGTTTTCGTAAAATTTTTTTGATGTGTCCACGTTGTGTTTTGGGGCGTTTCCTGTCACGGGCGCTAGGCCTACCCACACAAGTGAGGTATCATTTTTATCGGGAGACTTGGGGGAACGCTGGGTGGATGGAAATTTGTGGCTCCTCTCAGATTCCAGAACTTTCTGTCACCGAAATGTGATGAAAATGTGTTTTTATAGCCGCATTTTGAGGTTTGCAAAGGATTCTGGGTAACAGAACCTGGTCAGAGCCCCACAAGTCACCCCATCTTGGATTCCCCTAGGTCTCTAGTTTTAAAAAATGCTCAGGTTTGGTAGGTTTCCCTAGGTGCCGGCTGAGCTAGAGGCCAAAATCTACAGGTAGACACTTTGCAAAAAACACCTCTGTTTTCTTTAAAAAAATGTGATGTGTCCACGTTGCGTTTTGGGGCATTTCCTGTCGCGGTCGCTAGGCCTACCCACACAAGTGAGGTATAATTTTTATCGGGGAACGCTGGGTGGAAGGAAATTTGTGGCTCCTCTGTGATTCCAGAACTTTCTGTCACAAAATTTGAGGAAAATGTGTTTCTTTTAGCCAAAGTTTGAGGTTTGCAAAGGATTCTGGGTAACAGAACCTGGTCAGAGCCCCACAAGTCACCCCATCTTGGATTCCCCTGGGTTTCTAGTTTTCAAAAATGTGCTGGTTTGCTAGGTTTCCCCAGGTGCCGGCTGAACTAGAGGCCAAAATCCACAGGTAGGCACTGTTTTCTATGAAAAAATGTGATGTGTCCACGTTGTGTTTTGGGCCATTTCCTGTCGCGGGTGCTAGGCCTACCCACACAAGTGAGGTATCATTTGTATCAGGAGACTTGGGGGAACGCTGGGTGGAAGGACATTTGTGGCTCCTCTCAGATTCCAGAACTTTCTGTCACCGAAATGTGAGGAAAATTTGTTTTTTTAGCCAAATTTTGAGGTTTGCAAAGGATTCTGGGTAACAGAACCTGGTCAGACCCCACAAGTCACCCCACCTTGGATTCCCCTGGGTTTCTAGTTTTCAAAAATGCACAGGTTTGGTAGGTTTCCCTAGGTGCCGGCTGAGCTAGAGGCCAAAATCTACAGGTAGACACTTTGCACAAAACATCTCTGTTTTCTTTCAAAAAATGAGATGTGTCCACGTTGTGTTTTAGGTCATTTCCTGTCGCGGGCGCTAGGCCTACCCACACAAGTGAGGTATCATTTTTATTGGGGAACGCTGGGTGGAAGGACATTTGTGGCTCCTCTGTGATTCCAGAACTTTCTGTCACCGAAATGAGAGGAAAATTTGTTTTTTTAGCCAAATTTTGAGGTTTGCAAAGGATTCTGGGTAACAGAACCTGGTCAGAGCCCCACAAGTCACCCCATCTTGGATTCCCCTAGATCTCTAGTTTTCAAAAATGCACAGGTTTAGTAGGTTTCCCTAGGTGCAGGCTGAGCTAGAGGCCAAAATCTACAGGTAAGCACTTTGCAAAAAACACCTCTGTTTTCTTTCAAAAAATGTGATGTGTCCACGTTGTGTTTTGGGGCGTTTCCTGTCACGGGCGCTAGGCCTACCCACACAAGTGAGGTATCATTTTTATCAGAGACTTGGGGGAACGCTGGGTGGAAGGAAATTTGTGGCTCCTCTCAGATTCCAGAACTTTCTGTCACCGAAATGTGAGGAAAATGTGTTTTTTTAGCCAAATTATGAGGTTTGCAAAGGATTCTGGGTAACAGAACCTGGTCAGACCCCACAAGTCACCCCAGCTTGGATTCCCCTGGGTTTCTAGTTTTCAAAAATGCACAGGTTTGGTATGTTTCCCTAGGTGCAGGCTGAGCTAGAGGCCAAAATCTACAGGTAAGCACTTTGCAAAAAACACCTCTGTTTTCTTTAAAAAAATGTGATGTGTCCACGTTGTGTTTTGGGGCATTTCCAGTCACGGGCGATAGGCCTACCCACACAAGTGAGGTATCATTTTTATCGGTAGACTTGGGGGAACACTGGGTGGAAGGAAATTTGTGGCTCCTCTCAGATTCCTAAACTTTCTGTCACTGAACTGTAAGGAAAAAGTGTTTTTTTAGACAAATTTTGAGGTTTGCAAAGGATTCTGGGTAACAGAACCTGGTCAGACCCCACAAGTCACCCCACCTTGGATTCCCCTGGGTTTCTAGTTTTCAAAAATGCACAGGTTTGGTAGGTTTCCCTAGGTGCAGGCTGAGCTAGAGGCCAAAATCTGCAGGTAAGCACTTTGCAAAAAACACCTCTGTTTTCTTTCAAAAAATGTGAAGTGTCCACGTTGTGTTTTGGGTCATTTCCTGTCGCGGGCGCTAGGCCTACCCACACAAGTGAGGTATCATTTTTATCGGGGAACGCTGGGTGGAAGGAAATTTGTGGCTCCTCTGTTATCCCAGAACTTTCTGTCACCAAAATTTGAGGAAAATATGTTTTTTAGCCAAATTTTGAGGTTGCAAAGGATTCTGGGTAACAGAACCTCGTCAGACCCCACAAGTCACCCCCACCTTGGATTCCCCTGGGTTTCTAGTTTTCAAAAATGTGCTGGTTTGCTAGGTTTACCAAGGTGTCGGCTGAGCTAGAGGCCAAAATCCACAGGTAGGCACTGTTTTCTATGAAAAAATGTGATGTGTCCACGTTGTGTTTTGGGCCATTTCCTGTCGCGGGCGCTAGGCCTACCCACACAAGTGAAGTATCATTTTTATCGGGAGACTAGGGGGAACGCTGGGTGGAAGGAAATTTGTGGCTCCTCTCAGATTCCAGAACTTTCTGTCACCGAAATCTGAGGAAAATGTGTTTTTTTAGCCAAAGTTTGAGATTTGCAAAGGATTCTGGGTAATAGAACCTGGTCAGAGCCCCACAAGTCACCCAATCTTGGATTCCCCTAGATCTCTAGTTTTCAAAAATGCACAGGTTTGGTAGGTTTCCCTAGGTGCAGGCTGAGCTAGAGGCCAAAATCTACAGGTAAGCACTTTGCAAAAAACACCTCTGTTTTCTTTCAAAAAATGTGATGTGTCCACATTGTGTTTTGGGGCGTTTATGTCATGGGCGCTAGGCCTACCCACACAAGTGAGGTATCATTTTTATCGGAGACTTGGGGGAACGCTGGGTGGAAGGAAATTTGTGGCTCCTCTCAGATTCCAGAACTTTCTGTCACCGAAATGTGAGGAAAATGTGTTTTTTTAGCCAAATTATGAGGTTTGCAAATGATTCTGGGTAACAGAACCTGGTCAGAGCCCCACAAGTCACCCCATCTTGGATTCCCCTAGGTCTCTAGTTTTCAAAAATGCACAGGTTTGGTAGGTTTCCCTAGGTGCAGGCTGAGCTAGAGGCCAAAATCTGCAGGTAAGCACTTTGCAAAAAACACCTCTGTTTTCTTTCAAAAAATGTGATGTGTCCACGTTGTGTTTTGGGTCATTTCCTGTCGCGGGCGCTAGGCCTACCCACACAAGTGAGGTATCATTTTTATCGGGGAACGCTGGGTGGAAGGAAATTTGTGGCTCCTCTGTTATCCCAGAACTTTCTGTCACCAAAATTTGAGGAAAATGTGTTTTTTAGCCAAATTTTGAGGTTGCAAAGGATTCTGGGTAACAGAACCTGGTCAGACCCCACAAGTCACCCCCACCTTGGATTCCCCTGGGTTTCTAGTTTTCAAAAATGCGCTGGTTTGCTAGGTTTACCAAGGTGTCGGCTGAGCTAGAGGCCAAAATCCACAGGTAGGCACTGTTTTCTATGAAAAAATGTGATGTGTCCACGTTGTGTTTTGGGCCATTTCCTGTCGCGGGCGCTAGGCCTACCCACACAAGTGAAGTATCATTTTTATCGGGAGACTAGGGGGAACGCTGGGTGGAAGGAAATTTGTGGCTCCTCTCAGATTCCAGAACTTTCTGTCACCGAAATCTGAGGAAAATGTGTTTTTTTAGCCAAAGTTTGAGATTTGCAAAGGATTCTGGGTAATAGAACCTGGTCAGAGCCCCACAAGTCACCCAATCTTGGATTCCCCTAGATCTCTAGTTTTCAAAAATGCACAGGTTTGGTAGGTTTCCCTAGGTGCAGGCTGAGCTAGAGGCCAAAATCTACAGGTAAGCACTTTGCAAAAAACACCTCTGTTTTCTTTCAAAAAATGTGATGTGTCCACATTGTGTTTTGGGGCGTTTATGTCACGGGCGCTAGGCCTACCCACACAAGTGAGGTATCATTTTTATCGGAGACTTGGGGGAACGCTGGGTGGAAGGAAATTTGTGGCTCCTCTCAGATTCCAGAACTTTCTGTCACCGAAATGTGAGGAAAATGTGTTTTTTTAGCCAAATTATGAGGTTTGCAAATGATTCTGGGTAACAGAACCTGGTCAGAGCCCCACAAGTCACCCCATCTTGGATTCCCCTAGGTCTCTAGTTTTCAAAAATGCACAGGTTTGGTAGGTTTCCCTAGGTGCCGGCTGAGCTGGAGGCCAAAATCTACAGGTAGGCACTTTGCAAAAAACACCTCTGTTTTCTTAATTTTTTTTTGATGTGTCCACGTTGTGTTTTGGGGCGTTTCCTGTCACGGGCGCTAGGCCTACCCACACAAGTGAGGTATCATTTTTATCGGGAGACTTGGGGGAACGCTGGGTGGATGGAAATTTGTGGCTCCTCTCAGATTCCAGAACTTTCTGTCACCGAAATGTGAGGAAAATGTGTTTTTTTAGCCAAATTATGAGGTTTGCAAAGGATTCTGGGTAACAGAACCTGGTCAGACCCCACAAGTCACCCCACCTTGGATTCCCCTGGGTTTCTAGTTTTAAAAAATGCACAGGTTTGGTATGTTTCCCTAGGTGCAGGCTGAGCTAGAGGCCAAAATCTACAGGTAAGCACTTTGCAAAAAACACCTCTGTTTTCTTTAAAAAAATGTGATGTGTCCACGTTGTGTTTTGGGGCATTTCCAGTCACGGGCGATAGGCCTACCCACACAAGTGAGGTATCATTTTTATCGGTAGACTTGGGGGAACGCTGGGTGGAAGGAAATTTGTGGCTCCTCTCAGATTCCTAAACTTTCTGTCACTGAACTGTAAGGAAAAAGTGTTTTTTTAGCCAAATTTTGAGGTTTGCAAAGGATTCTGGGTAACAGAACCTGGTCAGACCCCACAAGTCACCCCACCTTGGATTCCCCTGGGTTTCTAGTTTTCAAAAATGCACAGGTTTGGTAGGTTTCCCTAGGTGCAGGCTGAGCTAGAGGCCAAAATCTACAGGTAAGCACTTTGCAAAAAACACCTCTGTTTTCTTTAAAAAAATGTGATGTGTCCACGTTGCGTTTTGGGGCATTTCCTGTCGCGGTCACTAGGCCTACCCACACAAGTGAGGTATCATTTTTATCGGGGAACGCTGGGTGGAAGGAAATTTGTGGCTCCTCTGTGATTCCAGAACTTTCTGTCACAAAATTTGAGGAAAATGTGTTTCTTTTAGCCAAAGTTTGAGGTTTGCAAAGGATTCTGGGTAACAGAACCTGGTCAGAGCCCCACAAGTCACCCCATCTTGGATTCCCCTAGGTCTCTAGTTTTAAAAAATGCTCAGGTTTGGTAGGTTTCCCTAGGTGCCGGCTGAGCTAGAGGCCAAAATCTACAGGTAGACACTTTGCAAAAAACACCTCTGTTTTCTTTAAAAAAATGTGATGTGTCCACGTTGCGTTTTGGGGCATTTCCTGTCGCGGTCGCTAGGCCTACCCACACAAGTGAGGTATAATTTTTATCGGGGAACGCTGGGTGGAAGGAAATTTGTGGCTCCTCTGTGATTCCAGAACTTTCTGTCACAAAATTTGAGGAAAATGTGTTTCTTTTAGCCAAAGTTTGAGGTTTGCAAAGGATTCTGGGTAACAGAACCTGGTCAGAGCCCCACAAGTCACCCCATCTTGGATTCCCCTGGGTTTCTAGTTTTCAAAAATGTGCTGGTTTGCTAGGTTTCCCCAGGTGCCGGCTGAACTAGAGGCCAAAATCCACAGGTAGGCACTGTTTTCTATGAAAAAATGTGATGTGTCCACGTTGTGTTTTGGGCCATTTCCTGTCGCGGGTGCTAGGCCTACCCACACAAGTGAGGTATCATTTGTATCAGGAGACTTGGGGGAACGCTGGGTGGAAGGACATTTGTGGCTCCTCTCAGATTCCAGAACTTTCTGTCACCGAAATGTGAGGAAAATTTGTTTTTTTAGCCAAATTTTGAGGTTTGCAAAGGATTCTGGGTAACAGAACCTGGTCAGACCCCACAAGTCACCCCACCTTGGATTCCCCTGGGTTTCTAGTTTTCAAAAATGCACAGGTTTGGTAGGTTTCCCTAGGTGCCGGCTGAGCTAGAGGCCAAAATCTACAGGTAGACACTTTGCACAAAACATCTCTGTTTTCTTTCAAAAAATGAGATGTGTCCACGTTGTGTTTTAGGTCATTTCCTGTCGCGGGCGCTAGGCCTACCCACACAAGTGAGGTATCATTTTTATTGGGGAACGCTGGGTGGAAGGACATTTGTGGCTCCTCTGTGATTCCAGAACTTTCTGTCACCGAAATGAGAGGAAAATTTGTTTTTTTAGCCAAATTTTGAGGTTTGCAAAGGATTCTGGGTAACAGAACCTGGTCAGAGCCCCACAAGTCACCCCATCTTGGATTCCCCTAGATCTCTAGTTTTCAAAAATGCACAGGTTTGGTAGGTTTCCCTAGGTGCAGGCTGAGCTAGAGGCCAAAATCTACAGGTAAGCACTTTGCAAAAAACACCTCTGTTTTCTTTCAAAAAATGTGATGTGTCCACGTTGTGTTTTGGGGCGTTTCCTGTCACGGGCGCTAGGCCTACCCACACAAGTGAGGTATCATTTTTATCAGAGACTTGGGGGAACGCTGGGTGGAAGGAAATTTGTGGCTCCTCTCAGATTCCAGAACTTTCTGTCACCGAAATGTGAGGAAAATGTGTTTTTTTAGCCAAATTATGAGGTTTGCAAAGGATTCTGGGTAACAGAACCTGGTCAGACCCCACAAGTCACCCCAGCTTGGATTCCCCTGGGTTTCTAGTTTTCAAAAATGCACAGGTTTGGTATGTTTCCCTAGGTGCAGGCTGAGCTAGAGGCCAAAATCTACAGGTAAGCACTTTGCAAAAAACACCTCTGTTTTCTTTAAAAAAATGTGATGTGTCCACGTTGTGTTTTGGGGCATTTCCAGTCACGGGCGATAGGCCTACCCACACAAGTGAGGTATCATTTTTATCGGTAGACTTGGGGGAACACTGGGTGGAAGGAAATTTGTGGCTCCTCTCAGATTCCTAAACTTTCTGTCACTGAACTGTAAGGAAAAAGTGTTTTTTTAGCCAAATTTTGAGGTTTGCAAAGGATTCTGGGTAACAGAACCTGGTCAGACCCCACAAGTCACCCCACCTTGGATTCCCCTGGGTTTCTAGTTTTCAAAAATGCACAGGTTTGGTAGGTTTCCCTAGGTGCAGGCTGAGCTAGAGGCCAAAATCTGCAGGTAAGCACTTTGCAAAAAACACCTCTGTTTTCTTTCAAAAAATGTGATGTGTCCACGTTGTGTTTTGGGTCATTTCCTGTCGCGGGCGCTAGGCCTACCCACACAAGTGAGGTATCATTTTTATCGGGGAACGCTGGGTGGAAGGAAATTTGTGGCTCCTCTGTTATCCCAGAACTTTCTGTCACCAAAATTTGAGGAAAATGTGTTTTTTAGCCAAATTTTGAGGTTGCAAAGGATTCTGGGTAACAGAACCTGGTCAGACCCCACAAGTCACCCCCACCTTGGATTCCCCTGGGTTTCTAGTTTTCAAAAATGCGCTGGTTTGCTAGGTTTACCAAGGTGTCGGCTGAGCTAGAGGCCAAAATCCACAGGTAGGCACTGTTTTCTATGAAAAAATGTGATGTGTCCACGTTGTGTTTTGGGCCATTTCCTGTCGCGGGCGCTAGGCCTACCCACACAAGTGAAGTATCATTTTTATCGGGAGACTAGGGGGAACGCTGGGTGGAAGGAAATTTGTGGCTCCTCTCAGATTCCAGAACTTTCTGTCACCGAAATCTGAGGAAAATGTGTTTTTTTAGCCAAAGTTTGAGATTTGCAAAGGATTCTGGGTAATAGAACCTGGTCAGAGCCCCACAAGTCACCCAATCTTGGATTCCCCTAGATCTCTAGTTTTCAAAAATGCACAGGTTTGGTAGGTTTCCCTAGGTGCAGGCTGAGCTAGAGGCCAAAATCTACAGGTAAGCACTTTGCAAAAAACACCTCTGTTTTCTTTCAAAAAATGTGATGTGTCCACATTGTGTTTTGGGGCGTTTATGTCACGGGCGCTAGGCCTACCCACACAAGTGAGGTATCATTTTTATCGGAGACTTGGGGGAACGCTGGGTGGAAGGAAATTTGTGGCTCCTCTCAGATTCCAGAACTTTCTGTCACCGAAATGTGAGGAAAATGTGTTTTTTTAGCCAAATTATGAGGTTTGCAAATGATTCTGGGTAACAGAACCTGGTCAGAGCCCCACAAGTCACCCCATCTTGGATTCCCCTAGGTCTCTAGTTTTCAAAAATGCACAGGTTTGGTAGGTTTCCCTAGGTGCAGGCTGAGCTAGAGGCCAAAATCTGCAGGTAAGCACTTTGCAAAAAACACCTCTGTTTTCTTTCAAAAAATGTGATGTGTCCACGTTGTGTTTTGGGTCATTTCCTGTCGCGGGCGCTAGGCCTACCCACACAAGTGAGGTATCATTTTTATCGGGGAACGCTGGGTGGAAGGAAATTTGTGGCTCCTCTGTTATCCCAGAACTTTCTGTCACCAAAATTTGAGGAAAATGTGTTTTTTAGCCAAATTTTGAGGTTGCAAAGGATTCTGGGTAACAGAACCTGGTCAGACCCCACAAGTCACCCCCACCTTGGATTCCCCTGGGTTTCTAGTTTTCAAAAATGCGCTGGTTTGCTAGGTTTACCAAGGTGTCGGCTGAGCTAGAGGCCAAAATCCACAGGTAGGCACTGTTTTCTATGAAAAAATGTGATGTGTCCACGTTGTGTTTTGGGCCATTTCCTGTCGCGGGCGCTAGGCCTACCCACACAAGTGAAGTATCATTTTTATCGGGAGACTAGGGGGAACGCTGGGTGGAAGGAAATTTGTGGCTCCTCTCAGATTCCAGAACTTTCTGTCACCGAAATCTGAGGAAAATGTGTTTTTTTAGCCAAAGTTTGAGATTTGCAAAGGATTCTGGGTAATAGAACCTGGTCAGAGCCCCACAAGTCACCCAATCTTGGATTCCCCTAGATCTCTAGTTTTCAAAAATGCACAGGTTTGGTAGGTTTCCCTAGGTGCAGGCTGAGCTAGAGGCCAAAATCTACAGGTAAGCACTTTGCAAAAAACACCTCTGTTTTCTTTCAAAAAATGTGATGTGTCCACATTGTGTTTTGGGGCGTTTATGTCACGGGCGCTAGGCCTACCCACACAAGTGAGGTATCATTTTTATCGGAGACTTGGGGGAACGCTGGGTGGAAGGAAATTTGTGGCTCCTCTCAGATTCCAGAACTTTCTGTCACCGAAATGTGAGGAAAATGTGTTTTTTTAGCCAAATTATGAGGTTTGCAAATGATTCTGGGTAACAGAACCTGGTCAGAGCCCCACAAGTCACCCCATCTTGGATTCCCCTAGGTCTCTAGTTTTCAAAAATGCACAGGTTTGGTAGGTTTCCCTAGGTGCCGGCTGAGCTGGAGGCCAAAATCTACAGGTAGGCACTTTGCAAAAAACACCTCTGTTTTCTTAATTTTTTTTTGATGTGTCCACGTTGTGTTTTGGGGCGTTTCCTGTCACGGGCGCTAGGCCTACCCACACAAGTGAGGTATCATTTTTATTGGGAGACTTGGGGGAACGCTGGGTGGATGGAAATTTGTGGCTCCTCTCAGATTCCAGAACTTTCTGTCACCGAAATGTGAGGAAAATGTGTTTTTTTAGCCAAATTATGAGGTTTGCAAAGGATTCTGGGTAACAGAACCTGGTCAGACCCCACAAGTCACCCCACCTTGGATTCCCCTGGGTTTCTAGTTTTAAAAAATGCACAGGTTTGGTATGTTTCCCTAGGTGCAGGCTGAGCTAGAGGCCAAAATCTACAGGTAAGCACTTTGCAAAAAACACCTCTGTTTTCTTTAAAAAAATGTGATGTGTCCACGTTGTGTTTTGGGGCATTTCCAGTCACGGGCGATAGGCCTACCCACACAAGTGAGGTATCATTTTTATCGGTAGACTTGGGGGAACGCTGGGTGGAAGGAAATTTGTGGCTCCTCTCAGATTCCTAAACTTTCTGTCACTGAACTGTAAGGAAAAAGTGTTTTTTTAGCCAAATTTTGAGGTTTGCAAAGGATTCTGGGTAACAGAACCTGGTCAGACCCCACAAGTCACCCCACCTTGGATTCCCCTGGGTTTCTAGTTTTCA
Organism: Pleurodeles waltl; assembly: GCF_031143425.1. Classification (NCBI taxonomy): domain Eukaryota; kingdom Metazoa; phylum Chordata; class Amphibia; order Caudata; family Salamandridae; genus Pleurodeles; species Pleurodeles waltl. The sequence goes on along the minus strand of NC_090449.1, from coordinate 475,232,817 downwards.
AAAATGCACAGGTTTGGTAGGTTTCCCTAGGTGCAGGCTGAGCTAGAGGCCAAAATCTACAGGTAAGCACTTTGCAAAAAACACCTCTGTTTTCTTTAAAAAAATGTGATGTGTCCACGTTGCGTTTTGGGGCATTTCCTGTCGCGGTCGCTAGGCCTACCCACACAAGTGAGGTATCATTTTTATCGGGGAACGCTGGGTGGAAGGAAATTTGTGGCTCCTCTGTGATTCCAGAACTTTCTGTCACAAAATTTGAGGAAAATGTGTTTCTTTTAGCCAAAGTTTGAGGTTTGCAAAGGATTCTGGGTAACAGAACCTGGTCAGAGCCTACAAGTCACCCCATCTTGGATTCCCCTGGGTTTCTAGTTTTCAAAAATGCGCTGGTTTGCTAGGTTTCCCCAGGTGCCGGCTGAGCTAGAGGCCAAAATCCACAGGTAGGCACTGTTTTCTATGAAAAAATGTGATGTGTCCACGTTGTGTTTTGGGCCATTTCCTGTCGCGAGTGCTAGGCCTACCCACACAAGTGAGATATCATTTGTATCAGGAGACTTGGGGGAACGCTGGGTGGAAGGACATTTGTGGCTCCTCTCAGATTCCAGAACTTTCTGTCACCGAAATGTGAGGAAAATTTGTTTTTTTAGCCAAATTTTGAGGTTTGCAAAGGATTCTGGGTAACAGAACCTGGTCAGACCCCACAAGTCACCCCACCTTGGACTCCCTTAGGTCTCTAGTTTTCAAAAATGCACAGGTTTGGTAGGTTTCCCTAGGTGCCGGCTGAGCTAGAGGCCAAAATCTACAGGTAGGCACTTTGGAAAAAACACCTCTGTTTTCTTTAAAAAAATGTGATGTATCCACATGGTGTTTTGGGGCGTTTCCTGTCATGGGCGCTAGTCCTACCCAAACAAGTGAGGTATCATTTTTATCGGGAGACTTGGGGGAACGCTGGGTGGAAGGAAATTTGTGGCTCCTCTCAGATTCCTGAACTTTCTGTCACCGAAATGTGAGGAAAATGTGTTTTTTTAGCCAAAGTTTGAGGTTTGCAAAGGATTCTGGGTAACAGAACCTGGTCAGAGCCTCACAAGTCACCCCATATTGGATTCCCCTAGGTCTCTAGTTTTCAAAAATGCACAGGTTTGGTAGGTTTCCCTAGGTGCCGGCTGAACTAGAGGCCAAAATCTACAGGTAGACACTTTGCAAAAAACACCTCTGTTTTCTTTAAAAAAATGTGATGTGTCCACGTTGCGTTTTGGGGCATTTCCTGTCGCGGGCGCTAGGCCTACCCAGACAAGTGAGGTATCATTTTTATCGGGGAACGCTGGGTGGACGGAAATTTGTGGCTCCTCTGTGATTCCAGAACTTTCTGTCACCATAATTTGAGGAAAATGTGTTTTTTTTTAGCCAAAGTTTGAGGTTTGCAAAGGATTCTGGGTAACAGAACCTGGTCAGAGCCCCACAAGTCACCCCATCTTGGATTCCCCTGGGTTTCTAGTTTTCTAAAATGCGCTGGTTTGCTAGGTTTCCCCAGGTGCCGGCTGAGCTAGAGGCCAAAATTCACAGGTAAGCACTGTTTTCTATGAAAAAATGTGATGTGTCCCCGTTGTGTTTTGGGCCATTTCCTGTCACAGGCGCTAGGCCTACCCACACAAGTGAGGTATCATTTGTATCGGGAGACTTGGGGGAACGCTGGGTGGAAGGAAATTTGTGGCTCCTCTCAGATTCCAGAACTTTCTGTCACCGAAATGTGATGAAAAGGTGTTTTTTTAGCCAAATTTTGAGGTTTGCAAAGGATTCTGGGTAACAGAACCTGGTCAGACCCCACAAGTCACCCCACCTTGGATTCCCCTGGGTTTCTAGTTTTTAAAAATGTGCTGGTTTGCTAGGTTTCCCAATGTGCCGGCTGAGCTAGAGTCCAAAATCCACAGGTAGGCACTGTTTTCTATGAAAAAATTTGATTTGTCCACGTTGTGTTTTGGGCCATTTCCTGTCGCGGGCGCTAGGCCTACCCACACAAGTGAGGTATCATTTTTATCGGGAGACTTGGGGGAACGCTGGGTGGAAGGAAATTTGTGGCTCCTCTCAGATTCCAGAACTTTCTGTCACTGAAATCTGAGGAAAATGTGTTTTTTTAGCCAAAGTTTGAGATTTGCAAAGGATTCTGGGTAACAGAACCTGGTCAGAGCCTCACAAGTCACCCCATCTTGGATTCCCCTAGGTCTCTAGTTTTAAAAAATGCACAGGTTTGGTAGGTTTCCCTAGGTGCCGGCTGAACTAGAGGCCAAAATCTACAGATAGGCACTTTGCAAAAAACACCTCTGTTTTCTTTTAAAAAATGTGATGTGTCCACGTTGTGTTTTGGGGCGTTTCCTGTCACGGGCGATAGGCCTACCCACACAAGTGAGGTATCATTTTTATCGGTAGACTTGGGGGAACGCTGGGTGGAAGGAAATTTGTGGCTCCTCCCAGATTCCTGAACTTTCTGTCACTGAACTGTAAGGAAAAAGTGTTTTTTTATCCAAATTTTGAGGTTTGCAAAGGATTCTGGGTAACAGAACCTGGTCAGAGCCCCACAAGTCACCCCATCTTGGATTCCTCTAGGTCTCTAGTTTACAAAAATGCACAGGTTTGGTAGGTTTCCCTAGGTGCCAGCTGAGCTAGAGGCCAAAATCTACAGGTAGGCACTTTGCAAAAAACAGCTCTGTTTTCTTTCAAAAAATGTGATGTGTCCACGTTGCGTTTTGGGGCATTTTCTGTTGCGGGCGCTAGGCCTACCCACACAAGTGAGGTATCATTTTTATCGGGAGACTTGGGGGAACGCTGGGTAGAAGGACATTTGTGGCTCCTCTCTGATTCCAGAACTATCTGTCACCAAAATGTGAGGAAAATGTGTTTTTGTTGCCAAATTTTGAGGTTTGCAAAGGATTCTGGGTAATAGAACCTGGTCAGAGCCCCACAAGTCACCCCATCTTCGATACCCTAGGTCTCTAGTTTTCAAAAATGCACAGGTTTGGTAGGTTTCCCTAGGTGCCGGCTGAGCTACAGGCCAAAATCTACAGGTAGGCACTTTGCAAAAAACACTTCTGTTTTCTTTAAAAAAATGTGATGTGTCCACATGGTGTTTTGGGGCATTTCCTGTCACGGGCGCTAGTCCTACCCAAACAAGTGAGGTATCATTTTTATCGGGAGACTTGGGGGAACGCTGGGTGGAAGGAAATTTGTGGCTCCTCTCAGATTCCAGAACTTTCTGTTACCGAAATCTGAGGAAAATGTGTTTTTTTAGCCAAAGTTTGAGGTTTGCAAAGGATTCTGGGTAATAGAACCTGGTCAGAGCCCCACAAGTCACCCCATCTTGGATTCCCTTAGGTCTCTAGTTTAAAAAAATGCACAGGTTTGGTAGGTTTCCCTAGGTGCCGGCTGAGCTAGAGGCCAAAATCTACAGGTAGACACTTTGCAAAAAACACCTCTGTTTTCTTTAAAAAAATGTGATGTGTCCACGTTGCGTTTTGGGGCATTTCCTGTCGCGGTCACTAGGCCTACCCACACAAGTGAGGTATCATTTTTATCGGGGAACGCTGGGTGGAAGGAAATTTGTGGCTCCTCTGTGATTCCAGAACTTTCTGTCACAAAATTTGAGGAAAATGTGTTTCTTTTAGCCAAAGTTTGAGGTTTGCAAAGGATTCTGGGTAACAGAACCTGGTCAGAGCCCCACAAGTCACCCCATCTTGGATTCCCCTGGGTTTCTAGTTTTCAAAAATGCGCTGGTTTGCTAGGTTTCCCCAGGTGCCGGCTGAGCTAGAGGCCAAAATCCACAGGTAGGCACTGTTTTCTATGAAAAAATGTGATGTGTCCACGTTGTGTTTTGGGCCATTTCCTGTCGCGAGTGCTAGGCCTACCCACACAAGTGAGATATCATTTGTATCAGGAGACTTGGGGGAACGCTGGGTGGAAGGACATTTGTGGCTCCTCTCAGATTCCAGAACTTTCTGTCACCGAAATGTGAGGAAAATTTGTTTTTTTAGCCAAATTTTGAGGTTTGCAAAGGATTCTGGGTAACAGAACCTGGTCAGACCCCACAAGTCACCCCACCTTGGACTCCCTTAGGTCTCTAGTTTTAAAAAATGCACAGGTTTGGTAGGTTTCCCTAGGTGCCGGCTGAACTAGAGGCCAAAATCTACAGATAGGCACTTTGCAAAAAACACCTCTGTTTTCTTTTAAAAAATGTGATGTGTCCACGTTGTGTTTTGGGGCGTTTCCTGTCACGGGCGATAGGCCTACCCACACAAGTGAGGTATCATTTTTATCGGTAGACTTGGGGGAACGCTGGGTGGAAGGAAATTTGTGGCTCCTCCCAGATTCCTGAACTTTCTGTCACTGAACTGTAAGGAAAAAGTGTTTTTTTATCCAAATTTTGAGGTTTGCAAAGGATTCTGGGTAACAGAACCTGGTCAGAGCCTCACAAGTCACCCCATCTTGGATTCCCCTAGGTCTCTAGTTTTAAAAAATGCACAGGTTTGGTATGTTTCCCTAGGTGCCGGCTGAACTAGAGGCCAAAATCTACAGATAGGCACTTTGCAAAAAACACCTCTGTTTTCTTTTAAAAAATGTGATGTGTCCACGTTGTGTTTTGGGGCGTTTCCTGTCACGGGCGATAGGCCTACCCACACAAGTGAGGTATCATTTTTATCGGTAGACTTGGGGGAACGCTGGGTGGAAGGAAATTTGTGGCTCCTCCCAGATTCCTGAACTTTCTGTCACTGAACTGTAAGGAAAAAGTGTTTTTTTATCCAAATTTTGAGGTTTGCAAAGGATTCTGGGTAACAGAACCTGGTCAGAGCCCCACAAGTCACCCCATCTTGGATTCCTCTAGGTCTCTAGTTTACAAAAATGCACAGGTTTGGTAGGTTTCCCTAGGTGCCAGCTGAGCTAGAGGCCAAAATCTACAGGTAGGCACTTTGCAAAAAACAGCTCTGTTTTCTTTCAAAAAATGTGATGTGTCCACGTTGCGTTTTGGGGCATTTTCTGTTGCGGGCGCTAGGCCTACCCACACAAGTGAGGTATCATTTTTATCGGGAGACTTGGGGGAACGCTGGGTAGAAGGACATTTGTGGCTCCTCTCTGATTCCAGAACTATCTGTCACCAAAATGTGAGGAAAATGTGTTTTTGTTGCCAAATTTTGAGGTTTGCAAAGGATTCTGGGTAATAGAACCTGGTCAGAGCCCCACAAGTCACCCCATCTTCGATACCCTAGGTCTCTAGTTTTCAAAAATGCACAGGTTTGGTAGGTTTCCCTAGGTGCCGGCTGAGCTACAGGCCAAAATCTACAGGTAGCACTTTGCAAAAAACACTTCTGTTTTCTTTAAAAAAATGTGATGTGTCCACATGGTGTTTTGGGGCATTTCCTGTCACGGGCGCTAGTCCTACCCAAACAAGTGAGGTATCATTTTTATCGGGAGACTTGGGGGAACGCTGGGTGGAAGGAAATTTGTGGCTCCTCTCAGATTCCAGAACTTTCTGTTACCGAAATCTGAGGAAAATGTGTTTTTTTAGCCAAAGTTTGAGGTTTGCAAAGGATTCTGGGTAATAGAACCTGGTCAGAGCCCCACAAGTCACCCCATCTTGGATTCCCTTAGGTCTCTAGTTTAAAAAAATGCACAGGTTTGGTAGGTTTCCCTAGGTGCCGGCTGAGCTAGAGGCCAAAATCTACAGGTAGACACTTTGCAAAAAACACCTCTGTTTTCTTTAAAAAAATGTGATGTGTCCACGTTGCGTTTTGGGGCATTTCCTGTCGCGGTCACTAGGCCTACCCACACAAGTGAGGTATCATTTTTATCGGGGAACGCTGGGTGGAAGGAAATTTGTGGCTCCTCTGTGATTCCAGAACTTTCTGTCACAAAATTTGAGGAAAATGTGTTTCTTTTAGCCAAAGTTTGAGGTTTGCAAAGGATTCTGGGTAACAGAACCTGGTCAGAGCCCCACAAGTCACCCCATCTTGGATTCCCCTGGGTTTCTAGTTTTCAAAAATGCGCTGGTTTGCTAGGTTTCCCCAGGTGCCGGCTGAGCTAGAGGCCAAAATCCACAGGTAGGCACTGTTTTCTATGAAAAAATGTGATGTGTCCACGTTGTGTTTTGGGCCATTTCCTGTCGCGAGTGCTAGGCCTACCCACACAAGTGAGATATCATTTGTATCAGGAGACTTGGGGGAACGCTGGGTGGAAGGACATTTGTGGCTCCTCTCAGATTCCAGAACTTTCTGTCACCGAAATGTGAGGAAAATTTGTTTTTTTAGCCAAATTTTGAGGTTTGCAAAGGATTCTGGGTAACAGAACCTGGTCAGACCCCACAAGTCACCCCACCTTGGACTCCCTTAGGTCTCTAGTTTTAAAAAATGCACAGGTTTGGTAGGTTTCCCTAGGTGCCGGCTGAGCTAGAGGCCAAAATCTACAGGTAGGCACTTTGCAAAAAACACCTCTGTTTTCTTTAAAAAAATGTGATGTGTCCACATGGTGTTTTGGGGCGTTTCCTGTCATGGGCGCTAGTCCTACCCAAACAAGTGAGGTATCATTTTTATCGGGAGACTTGGGGGAACGCTGGGTGGAAGGAAATTTGTGGCTCCTCTCAGATTCCTGAACTTTCTGTCACCGAAATGTGAGGAAAATGTGTTTTTTTAGCCAAAGTTTGAGGTTTGCAAAGGATTCTGGGTAACAGAACCTGGTCAGAGCCTCACAAGTCACCCCATATTGGATTCCCCTAGGTCTCTAGTTTTCAAAAATGCACAGGTTTGGTAGGTTTCCCTAGGTGCCGGCTGAACTAGAGGCCAAAATCTACAGGTAGACACTTTGCAAAAAACACCTCTGTTTTCTTTAAAAAAATGTGATGTGTCCACGTTGCGTTTTGGGGCATTTCCTGTCGCGGGCGCTAGGCCTACCCAGACAAGTAAGGTATCATTTTTATCGGGGAACGCTGGGTGGACGGAAATTTGTGGCTCCTCTGTGATTCCAGAACTTTCTGTCACCATAATTTGAGGAAAATTTGTTTTTTTTAGTCAAAGTTTGAGGTTTGCAAAGGATTCTGGGTAACAGAACCTGGTCAGAGCCCCACAAGTCACCCCATCTTGGATTCCCCTGGGTTTCTAGTTTTTTAAAATGCGCTGGTTTGCTAGGTTTCCCCAGGTGCCGGCTGAGCTAGAGGCCAAAATTCACAGGTAGGCACTGTTTTCTATGAAAAAATGTGATGTGTCCCCGTTGTGTTTTGGGCCATTTCCTGTCACAGGCGCTAGGCCTACCCACACAAGTGATGTATCATTTGTATCGGGAGACTTGGGGGAACGCTGGGTGGAAGGAAATTTGTGGCTCCTCTCAGATTCCAGAAGTTTCTGTCACCGAAATGTGATGAAAAGGTGTTTTTGTTGCCAAATTTTGAGGTTTGCAAAGGATTCTGGGTAACAGAACCTGGTCAGACCCCACAAGTCACCCCACCTTGGATTCCCCTGGGTTTCTAGTTTTAAAAAATGTGCTGGTTTGCTAGGTTTCCCAATGTGCCGGCTGAGCTAGAGTCCAAAATCCACAGGTAGGCACTGTTTTCTATGAAAAAATGTGATTTGTCCACGTTGCGTTTTGGGGCATTTTCTGTCGCGGGCGCTAGGCCTACCCACACAAGTGAGGTATCATTTTTATCGGGAGACTTGGGGGAACGCTGGGTAGAAGGACATTTGTGGCTCCTCTCTGATTCCAGAACTATCTGTCACCAAAATGTGAGGAAAATGTGTTTTTGTTGCCAAATTTTGAGGTTTGCAAAGGATTCTGGGTAATAGAACCTGGTCAGAGCCCCACAAGTCACCCCATCTTCGATTCCCCTAGGTCTCTAGTTTTCAAAAATGCACAGGTTTGGTAGGTTTCCCTAGGTGCCGGCTGAGCTACAGGCCAAAATCTACAGGTAGGCACTTTGCAAAAAACACCTCTGTTTTCTTTAAAAAAATGTGATGTGTCCACATGGTGTTTTGGGGCATTTCCTGTCACGAGCGCTAGTCCTACCCAAACAAGTGAGGTATCATTTTTATCGGGAGACTTAGGGGAACGCTGGGTGGAAGGAAATTTGTGGCTCCTCTCAGATTCCAGAACTTTCTGTCACCGAAATCTGAGGAAAATGTGTTTTTTTAGCCAAAGTTTGAGGTTTGCAAAGGATTCTGGGTAACAGAACCTGGTCAGAGCCTCACAAGTCACCCCATCTTGGATTCCCCTAGGTCTCTAGTTTTAAAAAATGCACAGGTTTGGTAGGTTTCCCTAGGTGCCGGCTGAACTAGAGGCCAAAATCTACAGGTAGGCACTTTGCAAAAAACACCTCTGTTTTCTTTAAAAAAAAATAGATGTGTCCACGTTGTGTTTTGGGGCGTTTCCTGTCACGGGCGATAGGCCTACCCACACAAGTGAGGTATCATTTTTATCGGTAGACTTGGGGGAACGCTGGGTGGAAGGAAATTTGTGGCTGCTCTCAGATTCCTGAACTTTCTGTCACTGAACTGTAAGGAAAAAGTGTTTTTTTAGCCTAATTTTGAGGTTTGCAAAGGATTCTGGGTAACAGAAGCTGCTCAGAGCCCCACAAGTCACCCCATCTTGTATTCCCCTAGGTCTCTAGTTTGCAAAAATGCACAGGTTTGGTAGGTTTCCCTAGGTGCCAGCTGAGCTAGAGGCTAAAATCTACAGGTAGGCACTTTGCAAAAAACGGCTCTGTTTTCTTTCAAAAAATGTGATGTGTCCACGTTGCGTTTTGGGGCATTTCCTGTCGCGGGCGCTAGGCCTACCCACACAAGTGAGGTATCATTTTTATCGGGAGACTTGGGGGAACGCTGGGTAGAAGGAAATTTGTGGCTCCTCTCTGATTCCAGAACTATCTGTCACCAAAATGTGAGGAAAATGTGTTTTTGTTGCCAAATTTTGAGGTTTGCAAAGGATTCTGGGTAATAGAACCTGGTCAGACCCCCACAAGTCACCCCATCTTGGATTCCCCTAGGTCTCTAGTTTTCAAAAATGCACAGGTTTGGTAGGTTTCCCTAGGTGGCGGCTGAGCTAGAGGCCAAAATCTACAGGTAGGCACTTTGCAAAAAACACCTCTGTTTTCTTTAAATAAATGTGATGTGTCCACATGGTGTTTTGGGGCGTTTCCTGTCACGGGCGCTAGTCCTACCCAAACAAGTGAGGTATCATTTTTATCGGGAGACTTAGGGGAACGCTGGGTGGAAGGAAATTTGTGGCTCCTCTCAGATTCCAGAACTTTCTGTCACCGAAATCTGAGGAAAATGTGTTTTTTTAGCCAAAGTTTGAGGTTTGCAAAGGATTCTGGGTAAAAGAACCTGGTCAGAGCCTCACAAGTCACCCCATCTTGGATTCCCCTAGGTCTCTAGTTTTAAAAAATGCACAGGTTTGGTAGGTTTCCCTAGGTGCCGGCTGAACTAGAGGCCAAAATCTACAGGTAGGCACTTTGCAAAAAACACCTCTGTTTTCTTTAAAAAAATGTGATGTGTCCACATGGTGTTTTGGGGCGTTTCCTGTCACGGGAGCTAGTCCTACCCAAACAAGTGAGGTATCATTTTTATCGGGAGACTTGGGGGAACGCTGGGTGGAAGGAAATTTGTGGCTCCTCTCAGATTCCAGAACTTTCTGTCACCGAAATCTGAGGAAAATGTGTTTTTTTAGCCAAAGTTTGAGGTTTGCAAAGGATTCTGGGTAACAGAACCTGGTCAGAGCCTCACAAGTCACCCCATCTTGGATTCCCCTAGGTCTCTAGTTTTAAAAAATGCACAGGTTTGGTAGATTTCCCTAGGAGCCGGCTGAGCTACAGGCCAAAATCTACAGGTAGGCACTTTGCAAAAAACACCTCTGTTTTCTTTAAAAAAATGTGATGTGTCCACATGGTGTTTTGGGGCATTTCCTGTCACGGGCGCTAGTCCTACCCAAACAAGTGAGGTATCATTTTTATCGGGAGACTTAGGGGAACGCTGGGTGGAAGGAAATTTGTGGCTCCTCTCAGATTCCAGAACTTTCTGTCACCGAAATCTGAGGAAAATGTGTTTTTTTAGCCAAAGTTTGAGGTTTGCAAAGGATTATGGGTAAAAGAACCTGGTCAGAGCCTCACAAGTCACCCCATCTTGGATTCCCCTAGGTCTCTAGTTTTAAAAAATGCACAGGTTTGGTAGGTTTCCCTAGGTGCCGGCTGAACTAGAGGCCAAAATCTACAGGTAGGCACTTTGCAAAAAACACCTCTGTTTTCTTTAAAAAAATGTGATGTGTCCACATGGTGTTTTGGGGCGTTTCCTGTCACGGGCGCTAGTCCTACCCAAACAAGTGAGGTATCATTTTTATCGGGAGACTTGGGGGAACGCTGGGTGGAAGGAAATTTGTGGCTCCTCTCTGATTCCAGAACTTTCTGTCACCGAAATCTGAGGAAAATGTGTTTTTTTAGCCAAAGTTTGAGGTTTGCAAAGGATTCTGGGTAACAGAACCTGGTCAGAGCGTCACAAGTCACCCCATCTTGGATTCCCCTAGGTCTCTAGTTTTAAAAAATGCACAGGTTTGGTAGGTTTCCCTAGGTGCCGGCTGAGCTACAGGCCAAAATCTACAGGTAGGCACTTTGCAAAAAACACCTCTGTTTTCTTTAAAAAAATGTGATGTGTCCACATGGTGTTTTGGGGCATTTCCTGTCACGGGCGCTAGTCCTACCCAAACAAGTGAGGTATCATTTTTATCGGGAGACTTAGGGGAACGCTGGGTGGAAGGAAATTCGTGGCTCCTCTCAGATTCCAGAACTTTCTGTCACCGAAATCTGAGGAAAATGTGTTTTTTTAGCCAAAGTTTGAGGTTTGCAAAGGATTCTGGGTAACAGAACCTGGTCAGAGCCTCACAAGTCACCCCATCTTGGATTCCCCTAGGTCTCTAGTTTTAAAAAATGCACAGGTTTGGTAGGTTTCCCTAGGTGCCGGCTGAACTAGAGGCCAAAATCTACAGGTAGGCACTTTGCAAAAAACACCTCTGTTTTCTTTCAAAAAATGTGATGTGTCCACATTGTGTTTTGGGTCATTTCCTGTCGCGGGCGCTAGGCCTACCCACACAAGTGAGGTATCATTTTTATTGGGGAACGCTGGTTGGAAGGAAATTTGTGGCTCCTCTGTGATTCCAGAACTTTCTGTCACCAAAATTTGAGGAAAATTTGTTTTTTTAGCCAAATTTTGAGGTTGCAAAGGATTCTGGGTAACAGAACCTGGTCAGACCCCACAAGTCACCTCATCTTAGATTCCCCTAGGTCTCTAGTTTCCAAAAATGCACAGGTTTGCTAGGTTTCCCAAGGTGTCGGCTGAGCTAGAGGCCGAAATCCACAGGTAGGCACTGTTTTCTATGAAAAAATGTGATGTGTCCACATGGTGTTTTGGGCCATTTCCTGTTGCGGGCGCTAGGCCTACCCACACAAGTGAGGTATCATTTTTATCGGGAGACTTGGGGGAACGCTGGCTGGAAGGAAATTTGTGGCTCCTCTGTGATTCCAGAACTTTCTGTCACCAAAATTTGAGGAAAATGTGTTTTTTTTAGCAAAAGTTATGGTTTGCAAAGGATTCTGGGTTACAGAACCTGGTCAGACCCCAAAAGTCACCCCACCTTGGATTCCCCTGGGTTTCTAGTTTTAAAAAATGTGCTGGTTTGCTAGGTTTCCCAATGTGCCGGCTGAGCTAGAGTCCTAAATCCACAGGTAGGCACTGTTTCCTGTGAAAAAATTTGATGTGTCCACGTTGTGTTTTGGGCCATTTCGTGTCGCGGGCGCCAGGCCTACCCAAACAAGTGAGGTATCATTTTTATCGGGAGACTTAGGGGAACGCTGGGTGGAAGGAAATTTGTGGCTCCTCTCAGATTCCAGAACTTTCTGTCACCGAAATCTGAGGAAAATGTGTTTTTTTAGCCAAAGTTTGAGGTTTGCAAAGGATTCTGGGTAACAGAACCTGGTCAGAGCCTCACAAGTCACCCCATCTTGGATTCCCCTAGGTCTCTAGTTTTAAAAAATGCACAGGTTTGGTAGGTTTCCCTAGGTGCCGGCTGAACTAGAGGCCAAAATCTACAGGTAGGCACTTTGCAAAAAACACCTCTGTTTTCTTTCAAAAAATGTGAAGTGTCCACGTTGTGTTTTGGGTCATTTCCTGTCGCGGGCGCTAGGCCTACCCACACAAGTGAGGTATCATTTTTATTTGGGAACTGCTGGTTGGAAGGAAATTTGTGGCTCCTCTGTGATTCCAGAACTTTCTGTCACCAAAATTTGAGGAAAATTTGTTTTTTTACCCAAATTTTGAGGTTGCAAAGGATTCTGGGTAACAGAACCTGGTCAGACCCCACAAGTCACCCCACCTTGGATTCCCCTGGGTTTCTAGTTTTCAAAAATGCGCTGGTTTGCTAGGTTTCCCAAGGTGTCGGCTGAGCTAGAGGCCGAAATCCACAGGTAGGCACTGTTTTCTATGAAAAAATGTGATGTGTCCACATGGTGTTTTGGGCCATTTTCTGTTGCGGGCGCTAGGCCTACCCACACAAGTGAGGTATCATTTTTATCTGGAGACTTGGGGGAACGCTGGGTGGAAGGAAATTTGTGGCTCCTCTGTGATTCCAGAACTTTCTGTCACCAAAATTTGAGGAAAAAGTGTTTTTTTTAGCAAAAGTTATGGTTTGCAAAGGATTCTGGGTTACAGAACCTGGTCAGACCCCACAAGTCACCCCACCTTGGATTCCCCTGGGTTTCTAGTTTTAAAAAATGTGCTGGTTTGCTAGGTTTCCCAATGTGCCGGCTGAGCTAGAGTCCTAAATCCACAGGTAGGCACTGTTTCCTATGAAAAAATTTGATGTGTCCACGTTGTGTTTTGGGCCATTTCCTGTCGCGGGCGCCAGGCCTACCCACACAAGTGAGGTATCATTTTTATCGGGGAACGCTGGGTGGAAGGAAATTTGTGGCTCCTCTGTGATTCCAGAACTTTCTGTCACAAAATTTGAGGAAAATGTGTTTCTTTTAGCCAAAGTTTGAGGTTTGCAAAGGATTCTGGGTAACAGAACCTGGTCAGAGCCCAACAAGTCACCCCATCTTGGATTCCCCTAGGTCTCTAGTTTTAAAAAATGCTCAGGTTTGGTAGGTTTCCCTAGGTGCCGGCTGAACTAGAGGCCAAAATCTACAGGTAGGCACTTTGCAAAAAACACCTCTGTTTTCTTTAAAAAAAAATAGATGTGTCCACGTTGTGTTTTGGGGCGTTTCCTGTCACGGGCGATAGGCCTACCCACACAAGTGAGGTATCATTTTTATCGGTAGACTTGGGGGAACGCTGGGTGGAAGGAAATTTGTGGCTGCTCTCAGATTCCTGAACTTTCTGTCACTGAACTGTAAGGAAAAAGTGTTTTTTTAGCCTAATTTTGAGGTTTGCAAAGGATTCTGGGTAACAGAAGCTGCTCAGAGCCCCACAAGTCACCCCATCTTGGATTCCCCTAGGTCTCTAGTTTGCAAAAATGCACAGGTTTGGTAGGTTTCCCTAGGTGCCAGCTGAGCTAGAGGCTAAAATCTACAGGTAGGCACTTTGCAAAAAACAGCTCTGTTTTCTTTAAAAAAATGTGATGTGTCCACGTTGCGTTTTGGGGCATTTCCTGTCGCGGGTGCTAGGCCTACCCACACAAGTGAGGTATCATTTTTATCGGGAGACTTGGGGGAACGCTGGGTGGAAGGAAATTTGTGGCTCCTCTCAGATTCCAGAACTTTCTGTCACCGAAATCTGAGGAAAATGTGTTTTTTTAGCCAAAGTTTGAGGTTTGCAAAGGATTCTGGGTAACAGAACCTGGTCAGAGCCTCACAAGTCACCCCATCTTGGATTCCCCTAGGTCTCTAGTTTTCAAAAATGCACAGGTTTGGTAGCTTTCCCTAGGTGCCAGCTGAACTAGAGGCCAAAATCTACAGGTAGGCACTTTGCAAAAAACACCTCTGTTTTCTTTAAAAAAATGTGATGTGTCCACGTTGAGTTTTGGGGCGTTTCCTGTCACGGGCGATAGGCCTACCCACACAAGCGAGGTATCATTTTTATCGGTAGACTTGGGGGAACGCTGGGTGGAAGGAAATTAGTGGCTCCTCTCAGATTCCTGAACTATCTGTCACCAAAATGTGAGGAAAATGTGTTTTTGTTGCCAACTTTTGAGGTTTGCAAAGGATTCTGTGTCATAGAACCTTGTCAGAGCCCCACAAGTCACCCCATCTTGGATTCCCCTAGGTCTCTAGTTTTCAAAAATGCACAGGTTTGGTAGGTTTCCCTAGGTGCCAGCTGAGCTAGAGGCTAAAATCTACAGGTAGGCACTTTGCAAAAAACATCTCTGTTTTCTTTCAAAAAATTTGATGTGTCCACGTTGTGTTTTGGGGCATTTCCTGTCGCGGGCGCTAGGCCTACCCACACAAGTGAGGTATCATTTTTATCGGGAGACTTGGGGGAACGCTGGGTAGAAGGAAATTTGTGGCTCCTCTCTGATTCCAGAACTATCTGTCACCAAAATGTGAGGAAAATGTGTTTTTGTTGCCAAATTTTGAGGTTTGCAAAGGATTCTGGGTAATAGAACCTGGTCAGACCCCCACAAGTCACCCCATCTTGGATTCCCCTAGGTCTCTAGTTTTCAAAAATGCACAGGTTTGGTAGGTTTCCCTAGGTGGCGGCTGAGCTAGAGGCCAAAATCTACAGGTAGGCATTTAGCAAAAAACACCTCTGTTTTCTTTAAAAAAATGTGATGTGTCCACATGGTGTTTTGGGGCGTTTCCTGTCACGGGCGCTAGTCCTACCCAAACAAGTGAGGTATCATTTTTATCGGGAGACTTGGGGGAACGCTGGGTGGAAGGAAATTTGTGGCTCCTCTCAGATTCCAGAACTTTCTGTCACCGAAATCTGAGGAAAATGTGTTTTTTTAGCCAAAGTTTGAGGTTTGCAAAGGATTCTGGGTAACAGAACCTGGTCAGAGCCTCGCAAGTCACCCCATCTTGGATTCCCCTAGGTCTCTAGTTTTCAAAAATGCATAGGTTTGGTAGGTTTCCCTAGGTGCCGGCTGAGCTACAGGCCAAAATCTACAGGTAGGCACTTTGCAAAAAACACCTCTGTTTTCTTTAAAAAAATGTGATGTGTCCACGTTGTGTTTTGGGGCGTTTCCTGTCACGGGCGATAGGCCTACCCACACAAGTGAGGTATCATTTTTATCGGGAGACTTGGGGGAACGCTGGGTAGAAGGAAATTTGTGGCTACTCTCTGATTCCAGAACTATCTGTCACCAAAATGTGAGGAAAATGTGTTTTTGTTGCCAAATTTTGAGGTTTGCAAAGGATTCTGGGTAATAGAACCTGGTCAGACCCCCACAAGTCACCCCATCTTGGATTCCCCTAGGTCTCTAGTTTTCAAAAATGCACAGGTTTGGTAGGTTTCCCTAGGTGGCGGCTGAGCTAGAGGCCAAAATCTACAGGTAGGCATTTTGCAAAAAACACCTCTGTTTTCTTTAAAAAAATGTGATGTGTCCACATGGTGTTTTGGGGCGTTTCCTGTCACGGGCGCTAGTCCTACCCAAACAAGTGAGGTATCATTTTTATCGGGAGACTTGGGGGAACGCTGGGTGGAAGGAAATTTGGGGCTCCTCTCAGATTCCAGAACTTTCTGTCACCGAAATCTGAGGAAAATGTGTTTTTTTAGCCAAAGTTTGAGGTTTGCAAAGGATTCTGGGTAACAGAACCTGGTCAGAGCCTCGCAAGTCACCCCATCTTGGATTCCCCTAGGTCTCTAGTTTTCAAAAATGCATAGGTTTGGTAGGTTTCCCTAGGTGCCGGCTGAGCTACAGGCCAAAATCTACAGGTAGGCACTTTGCAAAAAACACCTCTGTTTTCTTTAAAAAAATGTGATGTGTCCACGTTGTGTTTTGGGGCATTTCCTGTCACGGGCGATAGGCCTACCCACACAAGTGAGGTATCATTTTTATCGGTAGACTTGGGGGAACGCTGGGTGGAAGGAAATTTGTGGTTACTCTCAGATTCCTGAACTTTCTGTCACTGAACTGTAAGGAAAAAGTGTTTTTTTAGCCTAATTTTGAGGTTTGCAAAGGATTCTGGGTAACAGAACCTGGTCAGAGCCCCACATGTCACCCCATCTTGGATTCCCCTAGGTCTCTAGTTTGCAAAAATGCACAGGTTTGGTAGGTTTCCCTAGGTGCCAGCTGAGCTAGAGGCTAAAATCTACAGGTAGGCACTTTGCAAAAAACAGCTCTGTTTTCTTTCAAAAAATGTGATGTGTCCACGTTGCGTTTTGGGGCATTTCCTGTCGCGGGCGCTAGGCCTACCCACACAAGTGAGGTATCATTTTTATCGGGAGACTTGGGGGAACGCTGGGTAGAAGGAAATTTGTGGCTCCTCTCTGATTCCAGAACTATCTGTCACCAAAATGTGAGGAAAATGTGTTTTTGTTGCCAAATTTTGAGGTTTGCAAAGGATTCTGGGTAATAGAACCTGGTCAGAGCCTCACAAGTCACCCCATATTTGGATTCCCCTACGTCTCTAGTTTTCAAAAATGCACAGGTTTGGTAGGTTTCCCTAGGTGCCGGCTGAGCTAGAGGCCAAAATCTACAGGTAGGCACTTTGCAAAAAACACCTCTGTTTTCTTTAAAAAAATGTGATGTGTCCACATGGTGTTTTGGGGCGTTTCCTGTCACGGGCGCTAGTCCTACCCAAACAAGTGCGGTATCATTTTTATCGGGAGACTTGGGGGAACGCTGGGTGGAAGGAAATTTGTGGCTCCTCTCAGATTCCAGAACTTTCTGTCACCGAAATCTGAGGAAACTGTGTTTTTTTAGCCAAAGTTTGAGGTTTGCAAAGGATTCTGGGTAACAGAACCTGGTCAGAGCCTCACAATTCACCCCATCTTGGATTCCCCTAGATCTCTAGTTTTCAAAAATGCACAGGTTTGGTAGGTTTCCCTAGGTGCCGGCTGAACTAGAGGCAAAAACCTACAGGTAGGCACTTTGCAAAAAACACCTCTGTTTTCTTTAAAAAAATGTGATGTGTCCACTTTGTGTTTTGGGGCGTTTCCTGTCACGGGCGATAGGCCTACCCACACAAGTGAGGTATCATTTTTATCGGTAGACTTGGGGGAACGCTGGGTGGAAGGAAATTTGTGGCTCCTCTCAGATTCCTGAACTTTCTATCACTGAACTGGAAGGAAAAAGTGTTTTTGTAGCCAAATTTTGAGGTTTGCAAAGGATTCTGGGTAACAGAACCTGGTCAGAGCCCCACAAGTCACCCCATCTTGGATTCCCCTAGGTCTCTAGTTTTAAAAAATGCACAGGTTTGGTAGGTTTCCCTAGGTGCCGGCTGAGCTAGAGGCCAAAATCTACAGGTAGGCACTTTGCAAAAAACAGCTCTGTTTTCTTTCAAAAAATGTGATGTGTCCACGTTGCGGTTTGGGGCATTTCCTGTCGCGGGCGCTAGGCCTACCCACACAAGTGAGGTATCATTTTTATCGGGAGACTTGGGGGAACGCTGGGTGGAAGGAAATTTGTGGCTCCTCTCAGATTCCAGAACTTTCTGTCACCGAAATCTGAGGAAACTGTGTTTTTTTAGCCAAAGTTTGAGGTTTGCAAAGGATTCTGGGTAACAGAACCTTGTCAGAGCCTCACAATTCACCCCATCTTGGATTCCCCTAGGTCTCTAGTTTTCAAAAATGCACAGGTTTGGTAGGTTTCCCTAGGTGCCGGCTGAACTAGAGGCAAAAACCTACAGGTAGGCACTTTGCAAAAAACACCTCTGTTTTCTTTAAAAAAATGTGATGTGTCCACTTTGTGTTTTGGGGCGTTTCCTGTCACGGGCGATAGGCCTACCCACACAAGTGAGGTATCATTTTTATCGGTAGACTTGGGGGAACGCTGGGTGGAAGGAAATTTGTGGCTCCTCTCAGATTCCTGAACTTTCTATCACTGAACTGGAAGGAAAAAGTGTTTTTGTAGCCAAATTTTGAGGTTTGCAAAGGATTCTGGGTAACAGAACCTGGTCAGAGCCTCACAAGTCACCCCATATTTGGATTCCCCTACGTCTCTAGTTTTCAAAAATGCACAGGTTTGGTAGGTTTCCCTAGGTGCCGGCTGAACTAGAGGCAAAAACCTACAGGTAGGCACTTTGCAAAAAACACCTCTGTTTTCTTTAAAAAAATGTGATGTGTCCACTTTGTGTTTTGGGGCGTTTCCTGTCGCGGGCGCTAGGCCTACCCACACAAGTGAGGTATCATTTTTATCGGGAGACTTGGGGGAACGCTGGGTAGAAGGAAATTTGTGGCTCCTCTCTGATTCCAGAACTATCTGTCACCAAAATGTGAGGAAAATGTGTTTTTGTTGCCAAATTTTGAGGTTTGCAAAGGATTCTGGGTAATAGAACCTGGTCAGAGCCTCACAAGTCACCCCATATTTGGATTCCCCTACGTCTCTAGTTTTCAAAAATGCACAGGTTTGGTAGGTTTCCCTAGGTGCCGGCTGAGCTAGAGGCCAAAATCTACAGGTAGGCACTTTGCAAAAAACACCTCTGTTTTCTTTAAAAAAATGTGATGTGTCCACATGGTGTTTTGGGGCGTTTCCTGTCACGGGCGCTAGTCCTACCCAAACAAGTGCGGTATCATTTTTATCGGGAGACTTGGGGGAACGCTGGGTGGAAGGAAATTTGTGGCTCCTCTCAGATTCCAGAACTTTCTGTCACCGAAATCTGAGGAAACTGTGTTTTTTTAGCCAAAGTTTGAGGTTTGCAAAGGATTCTGGGTAACAGAACCTGGTCAGAGCCTCACAATTCACCCCATCTTGGATTCCCCTAGGTCTCTAGTTTTCAAAAATGCACAGGTTTGGTAGGTTTCCCTAGGTGCCGGCTGAACTAGAGGCAAAAACCTACAGGTAGGCACTTTGCAAAAAACACCTCTGTTTTCTTTAAAAAAATGTGATGTGTCCACTTTGTGTTTTGGGGCGTTTCCTGTCACGGGCGATAGGCCTACCCACACAAGTGAGGTATCATTTTTATCGGTAGACTTGGGGGAACGCTGGGTGGAAGGAAATTTGTGGCTCCTCTCAGATTCCTGAACTTTCTATCACTGAACTGGAAGGAAAAAGTGTTTTTGTAGCCAAATTTTGAGGTTTGCAAAGGATTCTGGGTAACAGAACCTGGTCAGAGCCCCACAAGTCACCCCATCTTGGATTCCCCTAGGTCTCTAGTTTTAAAAAATGCACAGGTTTGGTAGGTTTCCCTAGGTGCCGGCTGAGCTAGAGGCCAAAATCTACAGGTAGGCACTTTGCAAAAAACACCTCTGTTTTCTTTAAAAAAATGTGATATGTCCACATGGTGTTTTGGGGCGTTTCCTGTCAAGGGCGCTAGTCCTACCCAAACAAGTGAGGTATCATTTTTATCGGGAGACTTGGGGGAACGCTGGGTGGAAGGAAATTTGTGGCTCCTCTCAGATTCCAGTACTTTCTGTCACCGAAATCTGAGGAAAATGTGTTTTTTTAGCCAAAGTTTGAGGTTTGCAAAGGATTCTGGGTCACAGAACCTGGTCAGAGCCTCACAAGTCACCCCATCTTGGATTCCCCTAGGTCTCTAGTTTTCAAAAATGCACAGGTTTGGTAGCTTTCCCTAGGTGCCAGCTGAACTAGAGGCCAAAATCTACAGGTAGGCACTTTGCAAAAAACACCTCTGTTTTCTTTAAAAAAATGTGATGTGTCCACGTTGTGTTTTGGGGCGTTTCCTGTCACGGGCGATAGGCCTACCCACACAAGTGAGGTATCATTTTTATCGGTAGACTTGGGGGAACGCTGGGTGGAAGGAAATTAGTGGCTCCTCTCAGATTCCTGAACTTTCTGTCACTGAACTGTAAGGAAAAGTGTTTTTTTAGCCAAATTCTGAGGTTTGCAAAGGATTCTGGGTAACAGAACCTGGTCAGAGCCCCACAAGTCACCCCATATTGGATTCCCCTAGGTCTCTAGTTTACAAAAATGCACAGGTTTGGTAGGTTTCCCTAGGTGCCAGCTGAGCTAGAGGCCAAAATCTACAGGTAGGCACTTTGCAAAAAACAGCTCTGTTTTCTTTCAAAAAATTTGATGTGCCCACGTTGCGTTTTGGGGCATTTCCTGTCGCGGGCGCTAGGCCTACCCACACAAGTGAGGTATCATTTTTATCGGGAGACTTGGGGGAACGCTGGGTAGAAGGAAATTTGTGGCTCCTCTCTGATTCCAGAACTATCTGTCACCAAAATGTGAGGAAAATGTGTTTTTGTTGCCAACTTTTGAGGTTCGCAAAGGATTCTGTGTAATAGAACCTTGTCAGAGCCCCACAAGTCACCCCATCTTGGATTCCCCTAGGTCTCTAGTTTTCAAAAATGCACAGGTTTGGTAGGTTTCCCTAGGTGCCAGCTGAACTAGAGGCCAAAATCTACAGGTAGGCACTTTGCAAAAAACACCTCTGTTTTCTTTAAAAAAATGTGATGTGTCCACGTTGTGTTTTGGGGCGTTTCCAGTCACTGGCGATAGGCCTACCCACACAAGTGAGGTATCATTTTTATCGGTAGACTTGGGGGAACGCTGGGTGGAAGGAAATTTGTGGCTCCTCTCAGATTCCTAAACTTTCTGTCACTGAACTGTAAGGAAAAAGTGTTTTTTTAGCCAAATTTTGAGGTTTGCAAAGGATTCTGGGTAACAGAACCTGGTCAGAGCCCCACAAGTCACCCCATCCTGGATTCCCCTAGGTCTCTAGTTTACAAAAATGCACAGGTTTGGTAGGTTTCCCTAGGTGCCAGCTGAGCTAGAGGCCAAAATCTACACGTAGGCACATTGCAAAAAACAGCTCTGTTTTCTTTCAAAAAATGTGATGTGTCCACGTTGCGTTTTGGGGCATTTCGTGTCGCGGGCGCTAGTCCTACCCAAACAAGTGAGGTATCATTTTTATCGGAAGACTTAGGGGAACGCAGGGTAGAAGGAAATTTGTGGCTCCTCTCTGATTCCAGAACTATCTGTCACCAAAATGTGAGGAAAATGTGTTTTTGTTGCCAAAATTTGAGGTTTGCAAAGGATTCTGGGTAACAGAACCTGGTCAGAGCCCCGCAAGTCACCCCATCTTGGATTCCCCTCGTTCTCTAGTTTAAAAAAATGCAGAGGTTTGGTAGGTTTCCCTACGTGCCGGCTCAGCTAGAGGCCAAAATGTACAGGTAGGCACTTTGCAAAAAACACCTCTGTTTTCTTTAAAAAAATGTGATGTGTCCACGTTGCGTTTTGGGGCATTTCCTGTTGCGGGCGCTAGGCCTACCCACACAAGTGAGGTATCATTTTTATCGGGAGACTTGGGGGAATGCTGGGTGGAAGGAAATTCGTGGCTCCTCTCAGATTCCAGAACTTTCTGTCACCTAAATTTGATGAAATTTGTTTTTTTAGCCAAATTTTGAGGTTTGCAAAGGATTCTGGGTAACAGAACCTGGTCAGAGCCCCACAAGTCACCCCATCTTGGATTCCCCTAGGTCTCTAGTTTTCATAAATGCACAGGTTTGGTAGCTTTCCCTAGGTGCCGGCTGAACTAGAGGCCAAAATCTACAGGTAGGCACTTTGCAAAAAACACCTCTGTTTTCTTTAAAAAAATGTGATGTGTCCACGTTGTGTTTTGGGGCGTTTCCTGTCACGGGCGATAGGCCTACCCACACAAGTGAGGTATCATTTTTATCGGTAGACTTGGGGGAACGCTGGGTGGAAGGAAATTAGTGGCTCCTCTCAGATTCCTGAACTTTCTGTCACTGAACTGTAAGGAAAAAGTGTTTTTTTAGCCAAATTCTTAGGTTTGCAAAGGATTCTGGGTAACAGAACCTGGTCAGAACCCCACAAGTCACCCCATCTTGGATTCCCCTAGGTCTCTAGTTTACAAAAATGCACAGGTTTGGTAGGTTTCCCTAGGTGCCAGCTGAGCTAGAGGCCAAAATCTACAGGTAGGCACTTTGCAAAAAACAGCTCTGTTTTCTTTCAAAAAATGTGATGTGTCCACGTTGCGTTTTGGGGCATTTCCTGTCGCGGGCGCTAGGCCTACCCACACAAGTGAGGTATCATTTTTATCGGGAGACTTGTGGGAACACTGGGTAGAAGGAAATTTGTGGCTCCTCTCTGATTCCAGAACTATCTGTCACCAAAATGTGAGGAAAATGTGTTTTTGTTGCCAAATTTTGAGGTTTGCAAAGGATTCTGGGTAATAGAACCTGGTCAGAGCCCCACAAGTCACCCCATCTTGGATTCCCCTAGGTCTCTAGTTTTAAAAAATGCAGAGGTTTGGTAGGTTTCACTTGGTGCCGGCTGAGCTAGAGGCCAACATCTAAAGGTAGGCTTTGCAAAAAACACCTCTGTTTTCTTTAAAAAAAATTGATGTGTCCACATGGTGTTTTGGGGCGTTTCCTGTCACGGGCGCTAGTCCTACCCAAACAAGTGAGGTATCATTTTTATCGGGAGACTTGGGGGAACGCTGGGTGGAAGGAAATTTGTGGCTCCTCTCAGATTCCAGAACTTTCTGTCACCGAAATCTGAGGAAAATGTGTTTTTTTAGCCAAAGTTTGAGGTTTGCAAAGGATTCTGGATAACAGAACCTGGTCAGAGCCTCACAAGTCGCCCCATCTTGGATTCCCCTAGGTCTCTAGTTTTCAACAATGCACAGGTTTGGTAGGTTTCCCTAGGTGCTGGCTGAACTAAAGGCCAAAATCTACAGGTAGGCACTTTGCAAAAAACACCTCTGTTTTCTTTAAAAAAATGTGATGTGTCCACGTTGTGTTTTGGGGCGTTTCCTGTCACGGGCGATAGGCCTACCCACACAAGGGAGGTATCATTTTTATCGGTAGACTTGGGGGAACGCTGGGTGGAAGGAAATTTGTGGCTCCTCTCAGATTCCTGAACTTTCTGTCACTGAACTGTAAGGTAAAAGTGTTTTTTTAGCCAAATTTTGAGGTTTGCAAAGGATTCTGGGTAACAGAACCTCGTCAGAGCCCCACAAGTCACCCCATCCTGGATTCCCCTAGGTCTCTAGTTTACAAAAATGCACAGGTTTGGTAGGTTTCCCTAGGTGCCAGCTGAGCTAGAGGCCAAAATCTATAGGTAGGCACTTTGCAAAAAACAGCTCTGTTTTCTTTCAAAAAATGTGATGTGTCCAGGTTGCGTTTTGGGGCATTTCGTGTCGCGGGCGTTAGGCCTACCCACACAAGTGAGGTATAATTTTTATCGGGAGACTTAGGGGAACACTGGGTAGAAGGAAATTTGTGGCTCCTCTCTGATTCCAGAACTATCTGTAACCAAAATGTGAGGAAAATGTGTTTTTGTTGCCAAATTTTGAGGTTTTCAAAGGATTCTGGGTAATAGAACCTGGTCAGACCCCCACAAGTCACCCCATCTTGGATTCCCCTAGGTCTCTAGTTTTCAAAAATGCACAGGTTTGGTAGGTTTCCCTAGGTGCCGGCTGAGCTAGAGGCCAAAATCTACAGGTAGGCACTTTGCAAAAAACACCTCTGTTTTCTTTAAAAAAATGTGATATGTCCACATGGTGTTTTGGGGCGTTTCCTGTCAAGGGCGCTAGTCCTACCCAAACAAGTGAGGTATCATTTTTATCGGGAGACTTGGGGGAACGCTGGGTGGAAGGAAATTTGTGGCTCCTCTCAGAATCCAGAACTTTCTGTCACCGAAATCTGAGGAAAATGTGTTTTTTTAGCCAAAGTTTGAGGTTTGCAAAGGATTCTGGGTAACAGAACCTGGTCAGAGCCTCACAAGTCACCCCATCTTGGATTCCCCTAGGTCTCTAGTTTTCAAAAATACACAGGTTAGGTAGCTTTCCCTAGGTGCCAGCTGAACTAGAGGCCAAAATCTACAGGTAGGCACTTTGCAAAAAAACACCTCTGTTTTCTTTAAAAAAATGTGATGTGTCCACGTTGTGTTTTGGGGCGTTTCCTGTCACGGGCGATAGGCCTACCCACACAAGTGAGGTATCATTTTTATCGGTAGACTTGGGGGAACGCTGGGTGGAAGGAAACTAGTGGCTCTTCTCAGATTCCTGAACTTTCTGTCACTGAACTGTAAGGAAAAAGTGTTTTTTTAGCCAAATTCTGTGGTTTGCAAAGGATTCTGGGTAACAGAACCTGGTCAGAGCCCCACATGTCACCCCATCTTGGATTCCCCTAGGTCTCTAGTTTACAAAAATGCACAGGTTTGGTAGGTTTCCCTAGGTGCCAGCTGAGCTAGAGGCCAAAATCTACAGGTAGGCACTTTGCAAAAAACAGCTCTGTTTTCTTTCAAAAAATGTGATGTGTCCACGTTGCGTTTTGGGGCATTTCCTGTCGCGGGCGCCAGGCCTACCCACACAAGTGAGGTATCATTTTTATCGGGAGACTTGGGGGAACGCTGGGTAGAAGGAAATTTGTGGCTCCTCTCAGATTCCAGAACTTTCTGTCACTGAACTGTAAGGAAAAAGTGTTTTTTTAGCCAAATTCTGTGGTTTGCAAAGGATTCTGGGTAACAGAACCTGGTCAGAGCCCCACATGTCACCCCATCTTGGATTCCCCTAGGTCTCTAGTTTACAAAAATGCACAGGTTTGGTAGGTTTCCCTAGGTGCCAGCTGAGCTAGAGGCCAAAATCTACAGGTAGGCACTTTGCAAAAAACACCTCTGTTTTCTTTAAAAAAATGTGATGTGTCCACGTTGTGTTTTGGGGCGTTTCCTGTCACGGGCGATAGGCCTACCCACACAAGTGAGGTATCATTTTTATCGGTAGACTTGGGGGAACGCTGGGTGGAAGGAAATTAGTGGCTCCTCTCAGATTCTTGAACTTTCTGTCACTGAACTGTAAGGAAAAGTGTTTTTTTTAGCCAAATTCTGAGGTTTGCAAAGGATTCTGGGTAACAGAACCTGGTCAGAGCCCCACAAGTCACCCCATATTGGATTCCCCTAGGTCTCTAGTTTACAAAAATGCACAGGTTTGGTAGGTTTCCCTAGGTGCCAGCTGAGTTAGAGGCCAAAATCTACAGGTAGGCACTTTGCAAAAAACAGCTCTGTTTTCTTTCAAAAAATTTGATGTGCCCACGTTGCGTTTTGGGGCATTTCCTGTCGCGGGCGCTAGGCCTACCCACACAAGTGAGGTATCATTTTTATCGGGAGACTTGGGGGAACGCTGGGTAGAAGGACATTTGTGGCTCCTCTCTGATTCCAGAACTATCTGTCACCAAAATGTGAGGAAAATGTGTTTTTGTTGCCAACTTTTGAGGTTCGCAAAGGATTCTGTGTAATAGAACCTTGTCAGAGCCCCACAAGTCACCCCATCTTGGATTCCCCTAGGTCTCTAGTTTTCAAAAATGCACAGGTTTGGTAGGTTTCCCTAGGTGCCGGCTGAACTAGAGGCCAAAATCTACAGGTAGGCACTTTGCAAAAAACACCTCTGTTTTCTTTAAAAAAATGTGATGTGTCCACGTTGTGTTTTGGGGCGTTTCCAGTCACTGGCGATAGGCCTACCCACACAAGTGAGGTATCATTTTTATCGGTAGACTTGGGGGAACGCTGGGTGGAAGGAAATTTGTGGCTCCTCTCAGATTCCTAAACTTTCTGTCACTGAACTGTAAGGAAAAAGTGTTTTTTTTAGCCAAATTTTGAGGTTTGCAAAGGATTCTGGGTAACAGAACCTGGTCAGAGCCCCACAAGTCACCCCATCCTGGATTCCCCTAGGTCTCTAGTTTACAAAAATGCACAGGTTTGGTAGGTTTCCCTAGGTGCCAGCTGAGCTAGAGGCCAAAATCTACACGTAGGCACATTGCAAAAAACAGCTCTGTTTTCTTTCAAAAAATG
This sequence comes from Pleurodeles waltl, assembly GCF_031143425.1. Classification (NCBI taxonomy): domain Eukaryota; kingdom Metazoa; phylum Chordata; class Amphibia; order Caudata; family Salamandridae; genus Pleurodeles; species Pleurodeles waltl. The sequence continues at coordinate 475,206,942 of NC_090449.1, read as the reverse complement.
TGATGTGTCCACGTTGCGTTTTGGGGCATTTCGTGTCGCGGGCGCTAGTCCTACCCAAACAAGTGAGGTATCATTTTTATCGGAAGACTTAGGGGAACGCAGGGTAGAAGGAAATTTGTGGCTCCTCTCTGATTCCAGAACTATCTGTCACCAAAATGTGAGGAAAATGTGTTTTTGTTGCCAAAATTTGAGGTTTGCAAAGGATTCTGGGTAACAGAACCTGGTCAGAGCCCCGCAAGTCACCCCATCTTGGATTCCCCTCGTTCTCTAGTTAAAAAAAATGCAGAGGTTTGGTAGGTTTCCCTACGTGCCGGCTCAGCTAGAGGCCAAAATGTACAGGTAGGCACTTTGCAAAAAACACCTCTGTTTTCTTTAAAAAAATGTGATGTGTCCACGTTGCGTTTTGGGGCATTTCCTGGTGCGGGCGCTAGGCCTACCCACACAAGTGAGGTATCATTTTTATCGGGAGACTTGGGGGAATGCTGGGTGGAAGGAAATTCGTGGCTCCTCTCAGATTCCAGAACTTTCTGTCACCTAAATTTGATGAAATTTGTTTTTTTAGCCAAATTTTGAGGTTTGCAAAGGATTCTGGGTAACAGAACCTGGTCAGAGCCCCACAAGTCACCCCGTCTTGGATTCCCCTAGGTCTCTAGTTTTCAAAAATGCACAGGTTTGGTAGCTTTCCCTAGGTGCCGGCTGAACTAGAGGCCAAAATCTACAGGTAGGCACTTTGCAAAAAACACCTCTGTTTTCTTTAAAAAAATGTGATGTGTCCACGTTGTGTTTTGGGGCGTTTCCTGTCACGGGCGATAGGCCTACCCACACAAGTGAGGTATCATTTTTATCGGTAGACTTGGGGGAACGCTGGGTGGAAGGAAATTAGTGGCTCCTCTCAGATTCCTGAACTTTCTGTCACTGAACTGTAAGGAAAAAGTGTTTTTTTAGCCAAATTCTTAGGTTTGCAAAGGATTCTGGGTAACAGAACCTGGTCAGAACCCCACAAGTCACCCCATCTTGGATTCCCCTAGGTCTCTAGTTTACAAAAATGCACAGGTTTGGTAGGTTTCCCTAGGTGCCAGCTGAGCTAGAGGCCAAAATCTACAGGTAGGCACTTTGCAAAAAACAGCTCTGTTTTCTTTCAAAAAATGTGATGTGTCCACGTTGCGTTTTGGGGCATTTCCTGTCGCGGGCGCTAGGCCTACCCACACAAGTGAGGTATCATTTTTATCGGGAGACTTGTGGGAACACTGGGTAGAAGGAAATTTGTGGCTCCTCTCTGATTCCAGAACTATCTGTCACCAAAATGTGAGGAAAATGTGTTTTTGTTGCCAAATTTTGAGGTTTGCAAAGGATTCTGGGTAATAGAACCTGGTCAGAGCCCCACAAGTCACCCCATCTTGGATTCCCCTAGGTCTCTAGTTTTAAAAAATGCAGAGGTTTGGTAGGTTTCACTTGGTGCCGGCTGAGCTAGAGGCCAACATCTAAAGGTAGGCTTTGCAAAAAAACACCTCTGTTTTCTTTAAAAAAAATTGATGTGTCCACATGGTGTTTTGGGGCGTTTCCTGTCACGGGCGCTAGTCCTACCCAAACAAGTGAGGTATCATTTTTATCGGGAGACTTGGGGGAACGCTGGGTGGAAGGAAATTTGTGGCTCCTCTCAGATTCCAGAACTTTCTGTCACCGAAATCTGAGGAAAATGTGTTTTTTTAGCCAAAGTTTGAGGTTTGCAAAGGATTCTGGATAACAGAACCTGGTCAGAGCCTCACAAGTCGCCCCATCTTGGATTCCCCTAGGTCTCTAGTTTTCAACAATGCACAGGTTTGGTAGGTTTCCCTAGGTGCTGGCTGAACTAAAGGCCAAAATCTACAGGTAGGCACTTTGCAAAAAACACCTCTGTTTTCTTTAAAAAAATGTGATGTGTCCACGTTGTGTTTTGGGGCGTTTCCTGTCACGGGCGATAGGCCTACCCACACAAGGGAGGTATCATTTTTATCGGTAGACTTGGGGGAACGCTGGGTGGAAGGAAATTTGTGGCTCCTCTCAGATTCCTGAACTTTCTGTCACTGAACTGTAAGGTAAAAGTGTTTTTTTAGCCAAATTTTGAGGTTTGCAAAGGATTCTGGGTAACAGAACCTCGTCAGAGCCCCACAAGTCACCCCATCCTGGATTCCCCTAGGTCTCTAGTTTACAAAAATGCACAGGTTTGGTAGGTTTCCCTAGGTGCCAGCTGAGCTAGAGGCCAAAATCTATAGGTAGGCACTTTGCAAAAAACAGCTCTGTTTTCTTTCAAAAAATGTGATGTGTCCAGGGTGCGTTTTGGGGCATTTCGTGTCGCGGGCGCTAGGCCTACCCACACAAGTGAGGTATAATTTTTATCGGGAGACTTAGGGGAACACTGGGTAGAAGGAAATTTGTGGCTCCTCTCTGATTCCAGAACTATCTGTAACCAAAATGTGAGGAAAATGTGTTTTTGTTGCCAAATTTTGAGGTTTGCAAAGGATTCTGGGTAATAGAACCTGGTCAGACCCCCACAAGTCACCCCATCTTGGATTCCCCTAGGTCTCTAGTTTTCAAAAATGCACAGGTTTGGTAGGTTTCCCTAGGTGCCGGCTGAGCTAGAGGCCAAAATCTACAGGTAGGCACTTTGCAAAAAACACCTCTGTTTTCTTTAAAAAAATGTGATATATCCACATGGTGTTTTGGGGCGTTTCCTGTCAAGGGCGCTAGTCCTACCCAAACAAGTGAGGTATCATTTTTATCGGGAGACTTGGGGGAACGCTGGGTGGAAGGAAATTTGTGGCTCCTCTCAGATTCCAGAACTTTCTGTCACCGAAATCTGAGGAAAATGTGTTTTTTTAGCCAAAGTTTGAGGTTTGCAAAGGATTCTGGGTAACAGAACCTGGTCAGAGCCTCACAAGTCACCCCATCTTGGATTCCCCTAGGTCTCTAGTTTTCAAAAATACACAGGTTAGGTAGCTTTCCCTAGGTGCCAGCTGAACTAGAGGCCAAAATCTACAGGTAGGCACTTTGCAAAAAACACCTCTGTTTTCTTTAAAAAAATGTGATGTGTCCACGTTGTGTTTTGGGGCGTTTCCTGTCACGGGCGATAGGCCTACCCACACAAGTGAGGTATCATTTTTATCGGTAGACTTGGGGGAACGCTGGGTGGAAGGAAACTAGTGGCTCTTCTCAGATTCCTGAACTTTCTGTCACTGAACTGTAAGGAAAAAGTGTTTTTTTAGCCAAATTCTGTGGTTTGCAAAGGATTCTGGGTAACAGAACCTGGTCAGAGCCCCACATGTCACCCCATCTTGGATTCCCCTAGGTCTCTAGTTTACAGAAATGCACAGGTTTGGTAGGTTTCCCTAGGTGCCAGCTGAGCTAGAGGCCAAAATCTACAGGTAGGCACTTTGCAAAAAACAGCTCTGTTTTCTTTCAAAAAATGTGATGTGTCCACGTTGCGTTTTGGGGCATTTCCTGTCGCGGGCGCTAGGCCTACCCACACAAGTGAGGTATCATTTTTATCGGGAGACTTGTGGGAACACTGGGTAGAAGGAAATTTGTGGCTCCTCTCTGATTCCAGAACTATCTGTCACCAAAATGTGAGGAAAATGTGTTTTTGTTGCCAAATTTTGAGGTTTGCAAAGGATTCTGGGTAATAGAACCTGGTCAGAGCCCCACAAGTCACCCCATCTTGGATTCCCCTAGCTCTCTAGTTTTAAAAAATGCAGAGGTTTGGTAGGTTTCACTTGGTGCCGGCTGAGCTAGAGGCCAACATCTAAAGGTAGGCTTTGCAAAAAACACCTCTGTTTTCTTTAAAAAAAATTGATGTGTCCACATGGTGTTTTGGGGCGTTTCCTGTCACGGGCGCTAGTCCTACCCAAACAAGTGAGGTATCATTTTTATCGGGAGACTTGGGGGAACGCTGGGTGGAAGGAAATTTGTGGCTCCTCTCAGATTCCAGAACTTTCTGTCACCGAAATCTGAGGAAAATGTGTTTTTTTAGCCAAAGTTTGAGGTTTGCAAAGGATTCTGGATAACAGAACCTGGTCAGAGCCTCACAAGTCGCCCCATCTTGGATTCCCCTAGGTCTCTAGTTTTCAACAATGCACAGGTTTGGTAGGTTTCCCTAGGTGCTGGCTGAACTAAAGGCCAAAATCTACAGGTAGGCACTTTGCAAAAAACACCTCTGTTTTCTTTAAAAAAATGTGATGTGTCCACGTTGTGTTTTGGGGCGTTTCCTGTCACGGGCGATAGGCCTACCCACACAAGGGAGGTATCATTTTTATCGGTAGACTTGGGGGAACGCTGGGTGGAAGGAAATTTGTGGCTCCTCTCAGATTCCTGAACTTTCTGTCACTGAACTGTAAGGTAAAAGTGTTTTTTTAGCCAAATTTTGAGGTTTGCAAAGGATTCTGGGTAACAGAACCTCGTCAGAGCCCCACAAGTCACCCCATCCTGGATTCCCCTAGGTCTCTAGTTTACAAAAATGCACAGGTTTGGTAGGTTTCCCTAGGTGCCAGCTGAGCTAGAGGCCAAAATCTATAGGTAGGCACTTTGCAAAAAACAGCTCTGTTTTCTTTCAAAAAATGTGATGTGTCCAGGTTGCGTTTTGGGGCATTTCGTGTCGCGGGCGTTAGGCCTACCCACACAAGTGAGGTATAATTTTTATCGGGAGACTTAGGGGAACACTGGGTAGAAGGAAATTTGTGGCTCCTCTCTGATTCCAGAACTATCTGTAACCAAAATGTGAGGAAAATGTGTTTTTGTTGCCAAATTTTGAGGTTTTCAAAGGATTCTGGGTAATAGAACCTGGTCAGACCCCCACAAGTCACCCCATCTTGGATTCCCCTAGGTCTCTAGTTTTCAAAAATGCACAGGTTTGGTAGGTTTCCCTAGGTGCCGGCTGAGCTAGAGGCCAAAATCTACAGGTAGGCACTTTGCAAAAAACACCTCTGTTTTCTTTAAAAAAATGTGATATGTCCACATGGTGTTTTGGGGCGTTTCCTGTCAAGGGCGCTAGTCCTACCCAAACAAGTGAGGTATCATTTTTATCGGGAGACTTGGGGGAACGCTGGGTGGAAGGAAATTTGTGGCTCCTCTCAGAATCCAGAACTTTCTGTCACCGAAATCTGAGGAAAATGTGTTTTTTTAGCCAAAGTTTGAGGTTTGCAAAGGATTCTGGGTAACAGAACCTGGTCAGAGCCTCACAAGTCACCCCATCTTGGATTCCCCTAGGTCTCTAGTTTTCAAAAATACACAGGTTAGGTAGCTTTCCCTAGGTGCCAGCTGAACTAGAGGCCAAAATCTACAGGTAGGCACTTTGCAAAAAAACACCTCTGTTTTCTTTAAAAAAATGTGATGTGTCCACGTTGTGTTTTGGGGCGTTTCCTGTCACGGGCGATAGGCCTACCCACACAAGTGAGGTATCATTTTTATCGGTAGACTTGGGGGAACGCTGGGTGGAAGGAAACTAGTGGCTCTTCTCAGATTCCTGAACTTTCTGTCACTGAACTGTAAGGAAAAAGTGTTTTTTTAGCCAAATTCTGTGGTTTGCAAAGGATTCTGGGTAACAGAACCTGGTCAGAGCCCCACATGTCACCCCATCTTGGATTCCCCTAGGTCTCTAGTTTACAAAAATGCACAGGTTTGGTAGGTTTCCCTAGGTGCCAGCTGAGCTAGAGGCCAAAATCTACAGGTAGGCACTTTGCAAAAAACAGCTCTGTTTTCTTTCAAAAAATGTGATGTGTCCACGTTGCGTTTTGGGGCATTTCCTGTCGTGGGCGCCAGGCCTACCCACACAAGTGAGGTATCATTTTTATCGGGAGACTTGGGGGAACGCTGGGTAGAAGGAAATTTGTGGCTCCTCTCAGATTCCAGAACTTTCTGTCACTGAACTGTAAGGAAAAAGTGTTTTTTTAGCCAAATTCTGTGGTTTGCAAAGGATTCTGGGTAACAGAACCTGGTCAGAGCCCCACATGTCACCCCATCTTGGATTCCCCTAGGTCTCTAGTTTACAAAAATGCACAGGTTTGGTAGGTTTCCCTAGGTGCCAGCTGAGCTAGAGGCCAAAATCTACAGGTAGGCACTTTGCAAAAAACACCTCTGTTTTCTTTAAAAAAATGTGATGTGTCCACGTTGTGTTTTGGGGCGTTTCCTGTCACGGGCGATAGGCCTACCCACACAAGTGAGGTATCATTTTTATCGGTAGACTTGGGGGAACGCTGGGTGGAAGGAAATTAGTGGCTCCTCTCAGATTCTTGAACTTTCTGTCACTGAACTGTAAGGAAAAGTGTTTTTTTAGCCAAATTCTGAGGTTTGCAAAGGATTCTGGGTAACAGAACCTGGTCAGAGCCCCACAAGTCACCCCATATTGGATTCCCCTAGGTCTCTAGTTTACAAAAATGCACAGGTTTGGTAGGTTTCCCTAGGTGCCAGCTGAGTTAGAGGCCAAAATCTACAGGTAGGCACTTTGCAAAAAACAGCTCTGTTTTCTTTCAAAAAATTTGATGTGCCCACGTTGCGTTTTGGGGCATTTCCTGTCGCGGGCGCTAGGCCTACCCACACAAGTGAGGTATCATTTTTATCGGGAGACTTGGGGGAACGCTGGGTAGAAGGAAATTTGTGGCTCCTCTCTGATTCCAGAACTATCTGTCACCAAAATGTGAGGAAAATGTGTTTTTGTTGCCAACTTTTGAGGTTCGCAAAGGATTCTGTGTAATAGAACCTTGTCAGAGCCCCACAAGTCACCCCATCTTGGATTCCCCTAGGTCTCTAGTTTTCAAAAATGCACAGGTTTGGTAGGTTTCCCTAGGTGCCGGCTGAACTAGAGGCCAAAATCTACAGGTAGGCACTTTGCAAAAAACACCTCTGTTTTCTTTAAAAAAATGTGATGTGTCCACGTTGTGTTTTGGGGCGTTTCCAGTCACTGGCGATAGGCCTACCCACACAAGTGAGGTATCATTTTTATCGGTAGACTTGGGGGAACGCTGGGTGGAAGGAAATTTGTGGCTCCTCTCAGATTCCTAAACTTTCTGTCACTGAACTGTAAGGAAAAAGTGTTTTTTTAGCCAAATTTTGAGGTTTGCAAAGGATTCTGGGTAACAGAACCTGGTCAGAGCCCCACAAGTCACCCCATCCTGGATTCCCCTAGGTCTCTAGTTTACAAAAATGCACAGGTTTGGTAGGTTTCCCTAGGTGCCAGCTGAGCTAGAGGCCAAAATCTACACGTAGGCACATTGCAAAAAACAGCTCTGTTTTCTTTCAAAAAATGTGATGTGTCCACGTTGCGTTTTGGGGCATTTCGTGTCGCGGGCGCTAGTCCTACCCAAACAAGTGAGGTATCATTTTTATCGGAAGACTTAGGGGAACGCAGGGTAGAAGGAAATTTGTGGCTCCTCTCTGATTCCAGAACTATCTGTCACCAAAATGTGAGGAAAATGTGTTTTTGTTGCCAAAATTTGAGGTTTGCAAAGGATTCTGGGTAACAGAACCTGGTCAGAGCCCCGCAAGTCACCCCATCTTGGATTCCCCTCGTTCTCTAGTTTAAAAAAATGCAGGGGTTTGGTAGGTTTCCCTACGTGCCGGCTCAGCTAGAGGCCAAAATGTACAGGTAGGCACTTTGCAAAAAACACCTCTGTTTTCTTTAAAAAAATGTGATGTGTCCACGTTGCGTTTTGGGGCATTTCCTGTTGCGGGCGCTAGGCCTACCCACACAAGTGAGGTATCATTTTTATCGGGAGACTTGGGGGAATGCTGGGTGGAAGGAAATTCGTGGCTCCTCTCAGATTCCAGAACTTTCTGTCACCTAAATTTGATGAAATTTGTTTTTTTAGCCAAATTTTGAGGTTTGCAAAGGATTCTGGGTAACAGAACCTGGTCAGAGCCCCACAAGTCACCCCGTCTTGGATTCCCCTAGGTCTCTAGTTTTCAAAAATGCACAGGTTTGGTAGCTTTCCCTAGGTGCCGGCTGAACTAGAGGCCAAAATCTACAGGTAGGCACTTTGCAAAAAACACCTCTGTTTTCTTTAAAAAAATGTGATGTGTCCACGTTGTGTTTTGGGGCGTTTCCTGTCACGGGCGATAGGCCTACCCACACAAGTGAGGTATCATTTTTATCGGTAGACTTGGGGGAACGCTGGGTGGAAGGAAATTAGTGGCTCCTCTCAGATTCCTGAACTTTCTGTCACTGAACTGTAAGGAAAAAGTGTTTTTTTAGCCAAATTCTTAGGTTTGCAAAGGATTCTGGGTAACAGAACCTGGTCAGAACCCCACAAGTCACCCCATCTTGGATTCCCCTAGGTCTCTAGTTTACAAAAATGCACAGGTTTGGTAGGTTTCCCTAGGTGCCAGCTGAGCTAGAGGCCAAAATCTACAGGTAGGCACTTTGCAAAAAACAGCTCTGTTTTCTTTCAAAAAATGTGATGTGTCCACGTTGCGTTTTGGGGCATTTCCTGTCGCGGGCGCTAGGCCTACCCACACAAGTGAGGTATCATTTTTATCGGGAGACTTGTGGGAACACTGGGTAGAAGGAAATTTGTGGCTCCTCTCTGATTCCAGAACTATCTGTCACCAAAATGTGAGGAAAATGTGTTTTTGTTGCCAAATTTTGAGGTTTGCAAAGGATTCTGGGTAATAGAACCTGGTCAGAGCCCCACAAGTCACCCCATCTTGGATTCCCCTAGGTCTCTAGTTTTAAAAAATGCAGAGGTTTGGTAGGTTTCACTTGGTGCCGGCTGAGCTAGAGGCCAACATCTAAAGGTAGGCTTTGCAAAAAACACCTCTGTTTTCTTTAAAAAAAATTGATGTGTCCACATGGTGTTTTGGGGCGTTTCCTGTCACGGGCGCTAGTCCTACCCAAACAAGTGAGGTATCATTTTTATCGGGAGACTTGGGGGAACGCTGGGTGGAAGGAAATTTGTGGCTCCTCTCAGATTCCAGAACTTTCTGTCACCGAAATCTGAGGAAAATGTGTTTTTTTAGCCAAAGTTTGAGGTTTGCAAAGGATTCTGGATAACAGAACCTGGTCAGAGCCTCACAAGTCGCCCCATCTTGGATTCCCCTAGGTCTCTAGTTTTCAACAATGCACAGGTTTGGTAGGTTTCCCTAGGTGCTGGCTGAACTAAAGGCCAAAATCTACAGGTAGGCACTTTGCAAAAAACACCTCTGTTTTCTTTAAAAAAATGTGATGTGTCCACGTTGTGTTTTGGGGCGTTTCCTGTCACGGGCGATAGGCCTACCCACACAAGGGAGGTATCATTTTTATCGGTAGACTTGGGGGAACGCTGGGTGGAAGGAAATTTGTGGCTCCTCTCAGATTCCTGAACTTTCTGTCACTGAACTGTAAGGTAAAAGTGTTTTTTTAGCCAAATTTTGAGGTTTGCAAAGGATTCTGGGTAACAGAACCTCGTCAGAGCCCCACAAGTCACCCCATCCTGGATTCCCCTAGGTCTCTAGTTTACAAAAATGCACAGGTTTGGTAGGTTTCCCTAGGTGCCAGCTGAGCTAGAGGCCAAAATCTATAGGTAGGCACTTTGCAAAAAACAGCTCTGTTTTCTTTCAAAAAATGTGATGTGTCCAGGGTGCGTTTTGGGGCATTTCGTGTCGCGGGCGCTAGGCCTACCCACACAAGTGAGGTATAATTTTTATCGGGAGACTTAGGGGAACACTGGGTAGAAGGAAATTTGTGGCTCCTCTCTGATTCCAGAACTATCTGTAACCAAAATGTGAGGAAAATGTGTTTTTGTTGCCAAATTTTGAGGTTTGCAAAGGATTCTGGGTAATAGAACCTGGTCAGACCCCCACAAGTCACCCCATCTTGGATTCCCCTAGGTCTCTAGTTTTCAAAAATGCACAGGTTTGGTAGGTTTCCCTAGGTGCCGGCTGAGCTAGAGGCCAAAATCTACAGGTAGGCACTTTGCAAAAAACACCTCTGTTTTCTTTAAAAAAATGTGATATGTCCACATGGTGTTTTGGGGCGTTTCCTGTCAAGGGCGCTAGTCCTACCCAAACAAGTGAGGTATCATTTTTATCGGGAGACTTGGGGGAACGCTGGGTGGAAGGAAATTTGTGGCTCCTCTCAGATTCCAGAACTTTCTGTCACCGAAATCTGAGGAAAATGTGTTTTTTTAGCCAAAGTTTGAGGTTTGCAAAGGATTCTGGGTAACAGAACCTGGTCAGAGCCTCACAAGTCACCCCATCTTGGATTCCCCTAGGTCTCTAGTTTTCAAAAATACACAGGTTAGGTAGCTTTCCCTAGGTGCCAGCTGAACTAGAGGCCAAAATCTACAGGTAGGCACTTTGCAAAAAACACCTCTGTTTTCTTTAAAAAAATGTGATGTGTCCACGTTGTGTTTTGGGGCGTTTCCTGTCACGGGCGATAGGCCTACCCACACAAGTGAGGTATCATTTTTATCGGTAGACTTGGGGGAACGCTGGGTGGAAGGAAACTAGTGGCTCTTCTCAGATTCCTGAACTTTCTGTCACTGAACTGTAAGGAAAAAGTGTTTTTTTAGCCAAATTCTGTGGTTTGCAAAGGATTCTGGGTAACAGAACCTGGTCAGAGCCCCACATGTCACCCCATCTTGGATTCCCCTAGGTCTCTAGTTTACAGAAATGCACAGGTTTGGTAGGTTTCCCTAGGTGCCAGCTGAGCTAGAGGCCAAAATCTACAGGTAGGCACTTTGCAAAAAACAGCTCTGTTTTCTTTCAAAAAATGTGATGTGTCCACGTTGCGTTTTGGGGCATTTCCTGTCGCGGGCGCCAGGCCTACCCACACAAGTGAGGTATCATTTTTATCGGGAGACTTGGGGGAACGCTGGGTAGAAGGAAATTTGTGGCTCCTCTCAGATTCCAGAACTTTCTGTCACCGAAATCTGAGGAAAATGTGTTTTTTTAGCCAAAGTTTGAGGTTTGCAAAGGATTCTGGATAACAGAACCTGGTCAGAGCCTCACAAGTCTCCCCATTTTGGATTCCCCTAGGTCTCTAGTTTTCAAAAATGCACAGATTTGGTAGGTTTCCCTAGGTGCCGGCTGAACTAGAGGCCAAAATCTACAGGTAGGCACTTTGCAAAAAACACCTCTGTTTTCTTTAAAAAAATGTGATGTGTCCACGTTGAGTTTTGGGGCGTTTCCTGTCACGGGCGATAGGCCTACCCACACAAGCGAGGTATCATTTTTATCGGTAGACTTGGGGGAACGCTGGGTGGAAGGAAATTAGTGGCTCCTCTCAGATTCCTGAACTATCTGTCACCAAAATGTGAGGAAAATGTGTTTTTGTTGCCAACTTTTGAGGTTTGCAAAGGATTCTGTGTCATAGAACCTTGTCAGAGCCCCACAAGTCACCCCATCTTGGATTCCCCTAGGTCTCTAGTTTTCAAAAATGCACAGGTTTGGTAGGTTTCCCTAGGTGCCAGCTGAGCTAGAGGATAAAATCTACAGGTAGGCACTTTGCAAAAAACAGCTCTGTTTTCTTTAAAAAAATGTGATGTGTCCACGTTGTGTTTTGGGGCATTTCCTGTCGCGGGCGCTAGGCCTACCCACACAAGTGAGGTATCATTTTTATCGGGAGACTTGGGGGAACGCTGGGTAGAAGGAAATTTGTGGCTCCTCTCTGATTCCAGAACTATCTGTCACCAAAATGTGAGGAAAATGTGTTTTTGTTGCCAAATTTTGAGGTTTGCAAAGGATTCTGGGTAATAGAACCTGGTCAGACCTCCACAAGTCATCCCATCTTGGATTCCCCTAGGTCTCTAGTTTTCAAAAATGCACAGGTTTGGTAGGTTTCCCTAGGTGGCGGCTGAGCTAGAGGCCAAAATCTACAGGTAGGCATTTTGCAAAAAACACCTCTGTTTTCTTTAAAAAAATGTGATGTGTCCACATGGTGTTTTGGGGCGTTTCCTGTCACGGGCGCTAGTCCTACCCAAACAAGTGAGGTATCATTTTTATCGGGAGACTTGGGGGAACGCTGGGTGGAAGGAAATTTGTGGCTCCTCTCAGATTCCAGAACTTTCTGTCACCGAAATCTGAGGAAAATGTGTTTTTTTAGCCAAAGTTTGAGGTTTGCAAAGGATTCTGGGTAACAGAACCTGGTCAGAGCCTCACAAGTCACCCCATCTTGGATTCCCCTAGGTCTCTAGTTTTCAAAAATACACAGGTTAGGTAGCTTTCCCTAGGTGCCAGCTGAACTAGAGGCCAAAATCTACAGGTAGGCACTTTGCAAAAAACACCTCTGTTTTCTTTAAAAAAATGTGATGTGTCCACGTTGTGTTTTGGGGCGTTTCCTGTCACGGGCGATAGGCCTACCCACACAAGTGAGGTATCATTTTTATCGGTAGACTTGGGGGAACGCTGGGTGGAAGGAAACTAGTGGCTCTTCTCAGATTCCTGAACTTTCTGTCACTGAACTGTAAGGAAAAAGTGTTTTTTTAGCCAAATTCTGTGGTTTGCAAAGGATTCTGGGTAACAGAACCTGGTCAGAGCCCCACATGTCACCCCATCTTGGATTCCCCTAGGTCTCTAGTTTACAGAAATGCACAGGTTTGGTAGGTTTCCCTAGGTGCCAGCTGAGCTAGAGGCCAAAATCTACAGGTAGGCACTTTGCAAAAAACAGCTCTGTTTTCTTTCAAAAAATGTGATGTGTCCACGTTGCGTTTTGGGGCATTTCCTGTCGCGGGCGCTAGGCCTACCCACACAAGTGAGGTATCATTTTTATCGGGAGACTTGTGGGAACACTGGGTAGAAGGAAATTTGTGGCTCCTCTCTGATTCCAGAACTATCTGTCACCAAAATGTGAGGAAAATGTGTTTTTGTTGCCAAATTTTGAGGTTTGCAAAGGATTCTGGGTAATAGAACCTGGTCAGAGCCCCACAAGTCACCCCATCTTGGATTCCCCTAGCTCTCTAGTTTTAAAAAATGCAGAGGTTTGGTAGGTTTCACTTGGTGCCGGCTGAGCTAGAGGCCAACATCTAAAGGTAGGCTTTGCAAAAAACACCTCTGTTTTCTTTAAAAAAAATTGATGTGTCCACATGGTGTTTTGGGGCGTTTCCTGTCACGGGCGCTAGTCCTACCCAAACAAGTGAGGTATCATTTTTATCGGGAGACTTGGGGGAACGCTGGGTGGAAGGAAATTTGTGGCTCCTCTCAGATTCCAGAACTTTCTGTCACCGAAATCTGAGGAAAATGTGTTTTTTTAGCCAAAGTTTGAGGTTTGCAAAGGATTCTGGATAACAGAACCTGGTCAGAGCCTCACAAGTCGCCCCATCTTGGATTCCCCTAGGTCTCTAGTTTTCAACAATGCACAGGTTTGGTAGGTTTCCCTAGGTGCTGGCTGAACTAAAGGCCAAAATCTACAGGTAGGCACTTTGCAAAAAACACCTCTGTTTTCTTTAAAAAAATGTGATGTGTCCACGTTGTGTTTTGGGGCGTTTCCTGTCACGGGCGATAGGCCTACCCACACAAGGGAGGTATCATTTTTATCGGTAGACTTGGGGGAACGCTGGGTGGAAGGAAATTTGTGGCTCCTCTCAGATTCCTGAACTTTCTGTCACTGAACTGTAAGGTAAAAGTGTTTTTTTAGCCAAATTTTGAGGTTTGCAAAGGATTCTGGGTAACAGAACCTCGTCAGAGCCCCACAAGTCACCCCATCCTGGATTCCCCTAGGTCTCTAGTTTACAAAAATGCACAGGTTTGGTAGGTTTCCCTAGGTGCCAGCTGAGCTAGAGGCCAAAATCTATAGGTAGGCACTTTGCAAAAAACAGCTCTGTTTTCTTTCAAAAAATGTGATGTGTCCAGGTTGCGTTTTGGGGCATTTCGTGTCGCGGGCGTTAGGCCTACCCACACAAGTGAGGTATAATTTTTATCGGGAGACTTAGGGGAACACTGGGTAGAAGGAAATTTGTGGCTCCTCTCTGATTCCAGAACTATCTGTAACCAAAATGTGAGGAAAATTTGTTTTTGTTGCCAAATTTTGAGGTTTTCAAAGGATTCTGGGTAATAGAACCTGGTCAGACCCCCACAAGTCACCCCATCTTGGATTCCCCTAGGTCTCTAGTTTTAAAAAATGCACAGGTTTGGTAGGTTTCCCTAGGTGCCGGCTGAGCTAGAGGCCAAAATCTACAGGTAGGCACTTTGCAAAAAACACCTCTGTTTTCTTTAAAAAAATGTGATATGTCCACATGGTGTTTTGGGGCGTTTCCTGTCAAGGGCGCTAGTCCTACCCAAACAAGTGAGGTATCATTTTTATCGGGAGACTTGGGGGAACGCTGGGTGGAAGGAAATTTGTGGCTCCTCTCAGAATCCAGAACTTTCTGTCACCGAAATCTGAGGAAAATGTGTTTTTTTAGCCAAAGTTTGAGGTTTGCAAAGGATTCTGGGTAACAGAACCTGGTCAGAGCCTCACAAGTCACCCCATCTTGGATTCCCCTAGGTCTCTAGTTTTCAAAAATACACAGGTTAGGTAGCTTTCCCTAGGTGCCAGCTGAACTAGAGGCCAAAATCTACAGGTAGGCACTTTGCAAAAAAACACCTCTGTTTTCTTTAAAAAAATGTGATGTGTCCACGTTGTGTTTTGGGGCGTTTCCTGTCACGGGCGATAGGCCTACCCACACAAGTGAGGTATCATTTTTATCGGTAGACTTGGGGGAACGCTGGGTGGAAGGAAACTAGTGGCTCTTCTCAGATTCCTGAACTTTCTGTCACTGAACTGTAAGGAAAAAGTGTTTTTTTAGCCAAATTCTGTGGTTTGCAAAGGATTCTGGGTAACAGAACCTGGTCAGAGCCCCACATGTCACCCCATCTTGGATTCCCCTAGGTCTCTAGTTTACAAAAATGCACAGGTTTGGTAGGTTTCCCTAGGTGCCAGCTGAGCTAGAGGCCAAAATCTACAGGTAGGCACTTTGCAAAAAACAGCTCTGTTTTCTTTCAAAAAATGTGATGTGTCCACGTTGCGTTTTGGGGCATTTCCTGTCGTGGGCGCCAGGCCTACCCACACAAGTGAGGTATCATTTTTATCGGGAGACTTGGGGGAACGCTGGGTAGAAGGAAATTTGTGGCTCCTCTCAGATTCCAGAACTTTCTGTCACTGAACTGTAAGGAAAAAGTGTTTTTTTAGCCAAATTCTGTGGTTTGCAAAGGATTCTGGGTAACAGAACCTGGTCAGAGCCCCACATGTCACCCCATCTTGGATTCCCCTAGGTCTCTAGTTTACAAAAATGCACAGGTTTGGTAGGTTTCCCTAGGTGCCAGCTGAGCTAGAGGCCAAAATCTACAGGTAGGCACTTTGCAAAAAACACCTCTGTTTTCTTTAAAAAAATGTGATGTGTCCACGTTGTGTTTTGGGGCGTTTCCTGTCACGGGCGATAGGCCTACCCACACAAGTGAGGTATCATTTTTATCGGTAGACTTGGGGGAACGCTGGGTGGAAGGAAATTAGTGGCTCCTCTCAGATTCTTGAACTTTCTGTCACTGAACTGTAAGGAAAAGTGTTTTTTTAGCCAAATTCTGAGGTTTGCAAAGGATTCTGGGTAACAGAACCTGGTCAGAGCCCCACAAGTCACCCCATATTGGATTCCCCTAGGTCTCTAGTTTACAAAAATGCACAGGTTTGGTAGGTTTCCCTAGGTGCCAGCTGAGTTAGAGGCCAAAATCTACAGGTAGGCACTTTGCAAAAAACAGCTCTGTTTTCTTTCAAAAAATTTGATGTGCCCACGTTGCGTTTTGGGGCATTTCCTGTCGCGGGCGCTAGGCCTACCCACACAAGTGAGGTATCATTTTTATCGGGAGACTTGGGGGAACGCTGGGTAGAAGGAAATTTGTGGCTCCTCTCTGATTCCAGAACTATCTGTCACCAAAATGTGAGGAAAATGTGTTTTTGTTGCCAACTTTTGAGGTTCGCAAAGGATTCTGTGTAATAGAACCTTGTCAGAGCCCCACAAGTCACCCCATCTTGGATTCCCCTAGGTCTCTAGTTTTCAAAAATGCACAGGTTTGGTAGGTTTCCCTAGGTGCCGGCTGAACTAGAGGCCAAAATCTACAGGTAGGCACTTTGCAAAAAACACCTCTGTTTTCTTTAAAAAAATGTGATGTGTCCACGTTGTGTTTTGGGGCGTTTCCAGTCACTGGCGATAGGCCTACCCACACAAGTGAGGTATCATTTTTATCGGTAGACTTGGGGGAACGCTGGGTGGAAGGAAATTTGTGGCTCCTCTCAGATTCCTAAACTTTCTGTCACTGAACTGTAAGGAAAAAGTGTTTTTTTAGCCAAATTTTGAGGTTTGCAAAGGATTCTGGGTAACAGAACCTGGTCAGAGCCCCACAAGTCACCCCATCCTGGATTCCCCTAGGTCTCTAGTTTACAAAAATGCACAGGTTTGGTAGGTTTCCCTAGGTGCCAGCTGAGCTAGAGGCCAAAATCTACACGTAGGCACATTGCAAAAAACAGCTCTGTTTTCTTTCAAAAAATGTGATGTGTCCACGTTGCGTTTTGGGGCATTTCGTGTCGCGGGCGCTAGTCCTACCCAAACAAGTGAGGTATCATTTTTATCGGAAGACTTAGGGGAACGCAGGGTAGAAGGAAATTTGTGGCTCCTCTCTGATTCCAGAACTATCTGTCACCAAAATGTGAGGAAAATGTGTTTTTGTTGCCAAA
The DNA here is from genome assembly GCF_031143425.1 of Pleurodeles waltl. Classification (NCBI taxonomy): domain Eukaryota; kingdom Metazoa; phylum Chordata; class Amphibia; order Caudata; family Salamandridae; genus Pleurodeles; species Pleurodeles waltl. Next base: position 475,190,297 of record NC_090449.1, on the reverse strand, counting down.
ATTTGAGGTTTGCAAAGGATTCTGGGTAACAGAACCTGGTCAGAGCCCCGCAAGTCACCCCATCTTGGATTCCCCTCGTTCTCTAGTTTAAAAAAATGCAGAGGTTTGGTAGGTTTCCCTACGTGCCGGCTCAGCTAGAGGCCAAAATGTACAGGTAGGCACTTTGCAAAAAACACCTCTGTTTTCTTTAAAAAAATGTGATGTGTCCACGTTGCGTTTTGGGGCATTTCCTGTTGCGGGCGCTAGGCCTACCCACACAAGTGAGGTATCATTTTTATCGGGAGACTTGGGGGAATGCTGGGTGGAAGGAAATTCGTGGCTCCTCTCAGATTCCAGAACTTTCTGTCACCTAAATTTGATGAAATTTGTTTTTTTAGCCAAATTTTGAGGTTTGCAAAGGATTCTGGGTAACAGAACCTGGTCAGAGCCCCACAAGTCACCCCGTCTTGGATTCCCCTAGGTCTCTAGTTTTCAAAAATGCACAGGTTTGGTAGCTTTCCCTAGGTGCCGGCTGAACTAGAGGCCAAAATCTACAGGTAGGCACTTTGCAAAAAACACCTCTGTTTTCTTTAAAAAAATGTGATGTGTCCACGTTGTGTTTTGGGGCGTTTCCTGTCACGGGCGATAGGCCTACCACACAAGTGAGGTATCATTTTTATCGGTAGACTTGGGGGAACGCTGGGTGGAAGGAAATTAGTGGCTCCTCTCAGATTCCTGAACTTTCTGTCACTGAACTGTAAGGAAAAAGTGTTTTTTTAGCCAAATTCTTAGGTTTGCAAAGGATTCTGGGTAACAGAACCTGGTCAGAACCCCACAAGTCACCCCATCTTGGATTCCCCTAGGTCTCTAGTTTACAAAAATGCACAGGTTTGGTAGGTTTCCCTAGGTGCCAGCTGAGCTAGAGGCCAAAATCTACAGGTAGGCACTTTGCAAAAAACAGCTCTGTTTTCTTTCAAAAAATGTGATGTGTCCACGTTGCGTTTTGGGGCATTTCCTGTCGCGGGCGCTAGGCCTACCCACACAAGTGAGGTATCATTTTTATCGGGAGACTTGTGGGAACACTGGGTAGAAGGAAATTTGTGGCTCCTCTCTGATTCCAGAACTATCTGTCACCAAAATGTGAGGAAAATGTGTTTTTGTTGCCAAATTTTGAGGTTTGCAAAGGATTCTGGGTAATAGAACCTGGTCAGAGCCCCACAAGTCACCCCATCTTGGATTCCCCTAGGTCTCTAGTTTTAAAAAATGCAGAGGTTTGGTAGGTTTCACTTGGTGCCGGCTGAGCTAGAGGCCAACATCTAAAGGTAGGCTTTGCAAAAAACACCTCTGTTTTCTTTAAAAAAAATTGATGTGTCCACATGGTGTTTTGGGGCGTTTCCTGTCACGGGCGCTAGTCCTACCCAAACAAGTGAGGTATCATTTTTATCGGGAGACTTGGGGGAACGCTGGGTGGAAGGAAATTTGTGGCTCCTCTCAGATTCCAGAACTTTCTGTCACCGAAATCTGAGGAAAATGTGTTTTTTTAGCCAAAGTTTGAGGTTTGCAAAGGATTCTGGATAACAGAACCTGGTCAGAGCCTCACAAGTCGCCCCATCTTGGATTCCCCTAGGTCTCTAGTTTTCAACAATGCACAGGTTTGGTAGGTTTCCCTAGGTGCTGGCTGAACTAAAGGCCAAAATCTACAGGTAGGCACTTTGCAAAAAACACCTCTGTTTTCTTTAAAAAAATGTGATGTGTCCACGTTGTGTTTTGGGGCGTTTCCTGTCACGGGCGATAGGCCTACCCACACAAGGGAGGTATCATTTTTATCGGTAGACTTGGGGGAACGCTGGGTGGAAGGAAATTTGTGGCTCCTCTCAGATTCCTGAACTTTCTGTCACTGAACTGTAAGGTAAAAGTGTTTTTTTAGCCAAATTTTGAGGTTTGCAAAGGATTCTGGGTAACAGAACCTCGTCAGAGCCCCACAAGTCACCCCATCCTGGATTCCCCTAGGTCTCTAGTTTACAAAAATGCACAGGTTTGGTAGGTTTCCCTAGGTGCCAGCTGAGCTAGAGGCCAAAATCTATAGGTAGGCACTTTGCAAAAAACAGCTCTGTTTTCTTTCAAAAAATGTGATGTGTCCAGGGTGCGTTTTGGGGCATTTCGTGTCGCGGGCGCTAGGCCTACCCACACAAGTGAGGTATAATTTTTATCGGGAGACTTAGGGGAACACTGGGTAGAAGGAAATTTGTGGCTCCTCTCTGATTCCAGAACTATCTGTAACCAAAATGTGAGGAAAATGTGTTTTTGTTGCCAAATTTTGAGGTTTGCAAAGGATTCTGGGTAATAGAACCTGGTCAGACCCCCACAAGTCACCCCATCTTGGATTCCCCTAGGTCTCTAGTTTTCAAAAATGCACAGGTTTGGTAGGTTTCCCTAGGTGCCGGCTGAGCTAGAGGCCAAAATCTACAGGTAGGCACTTTGCAAAAAACACCTCTGTTTTCTTTAAAAAAATGTGATATGTCCACATGGTGTTTTGGGGCGTTTCCTGTCAAGGGCGCTAGTCCTACCCAAACAAGTGAGGTATCATTTTTATCGGGAGACTTGGGGGAACGCTGGGTGGAAGGAAATTTGTGGCTCCTCTCAGATTCCAGAACTTTCTGTCACCGAAATCTGAGGAAAATGTGTTTTTTTAGCCAAAGTTTGAGGTTTGCAAAGGATTCTGGGTAACAGAACCTGGTCAGAGCCTCACAAGTCACCCCATCTTGGATTCCCCTAGGTCTCTAGTTTTCAAAAATACACAGGTTAGGTAGCTTTCCCTAGGTGCCAGCTGAACTAGAGGCCAAAATCTACAGGTAGGCACTTTGCAAAAAACACCTCTGTTTTCTTTAAAAAAATGTGATGTGTCCACGTTGTGTTTTGGGGCGTTTCCTGTCACGGGCGATAGGCCTACCCACACAAGTGAGGTATCATTTTTATCGGTAGACTTGGGGGAACGCTGGGTGGAAGGAAACTAGTGGCTCTTCTCAGATTCCTGAACTTTCTGTCACTGAACTGTAAGGAAAAAGTGTTTTTTTAGCCAAATTCTGTGGTTTGCAAAGGATTCTGGGTAACAGAACCTGGTCAGAGCCCCACATGTCACCCCATCTTGGATTCCCCTAGGTCTCTAGTTTACAGAAATGCACAGGTTTGGTAGGTTTCCCTAGGTGCCAGCTGAGCTAGAGGCCAAAATCTACAGGTAGGCACTTTGCAAAAAACAGCTCTGTTTTCTTTCAAAAAATGTGATGTGTCCACGTTGCGTTTTGGGGCATTTCCTGTCGCGGGCGCCAGGCCTACCCACACAAGTGAGGTATCATTTTTATCGGGAGACTTGGGGGAACGCTGGGTAGAAGGAAATTTGTGGCTCCTCTCAGATTCCAGAACTTTCTGTCACCGAAATCTGAGGAAAATGTGTTTTTTTAGCCAAAGTTTGAGGTTTGCAAAGGATTCTGGATAACAGAACCTGGTCAGAGCCTCACAAGTCTCCCCATTTTGGATTCCCCTAGGTCTCTAGTTTTCAAAAATGCACAGATTTGGTAGGTTTCCCTAGGTGCCGGCTGAACTAGAGGCCAAAATCTACAGGTAGGCACTTTGCAAAAAACACCTCTGTTTTCTTTAAAAAAATGTGATGTGTCCACGTTGAGTTTTGGGGCGTTTCCTGTCACGGGCGATAGGCCTACCCACACAAGCGAGGTATCATTTTTATCGGTAGACTTGGGGGAACGCTGGGTGGAAGGAAATTAGTGGCTCCTCTCAGATTCCTGAACTATCTGTCACCAAAATGTGAGGAAAATGTGTTTTTGTTGCCAACTTTTGAGGTTTGCAAAGGATTCTGTGTCATAGAACCTTGTCAGAGCCCCACAAGTCACCCCATCTTGGATTCCCCTAGGTCTCTAGTTTTCAAAAATGCACAGGTTTGGTAGGTTTCCCTAGGTGCCAGCTGAGCTAGAGGCTAAAATCTACAGGTAGGCACTTTGCAAAAAACAGCTCTGTTTTCTTTAAAAAAATGTGATGTGTCCACGTTGTGTTTTGGGGCATTTCCTGTCGCGGGCGCTAGGCCTACCCACACAAGTGAGGTATCATTTTTATCGGGAGACTTGGGGGAACGCTGGGTAGAAGGAAATTTGTGGCTCCTCTCTGATTCCAGAACTATCTGTCACCAAAATGTGAGGAAAATGTGTTTTTGTTGCCAAATTTTGAGGTTTGCAAAGGATTCTGGGTAATAGAACCTGGTCAGACCTCCACAAGTCATCCCATCTTGGATTCCCCTAGGTCTCTAGTTTTCAAAAATGCACAGGTTTGGTAGGTTTCCCTAGGTGGCGGCTGAGCTAGAGGCCAAAATCTACAGGTAGGCATTTTGCAAAAAACACCTCTGTTTTCTTTAAAAAAATGTGATGTGTCCACATGGTGTTTTGGGGCGTTTCCTGTCACGGGCGCTAGTCCTACCCAAACAAGTGAGGTATCATTTTTATCGGGAGACTTGGGGGAACGCTGGGTGGAAGGAAATTTGTGGCTCCTCTCAGATTCCAGAACTTTCTGTCACCGAAATCTGAGGAAAATGTGTTTTTTTAGCCAAAGTTTGAGGTTTGCAAAGGATTCTGGGTAACAGAACCTGGTCAGAGCCTCGCAAGTCACCCCATCTTGGATTCCCCTAGGTCTCTAGTTTTCAAAAATGCATAGGTTTGGTAGGTTTCCCTAGGTGCCGGCTGAGCTACAGGCCAAAATCTACAGGTAGGCACTTTGCAAAAAACACCTCTGTTTTCTTTAAAAAAATGTGATGTGTCCACGTTGTGTTTTGGGGCGTTTCCTGTCACGGGCGATAGGCCTACCCACACAAGTGAGGTATCATTTTTATCGGGAGACTTGGGGGAACGCTGGGTAGAAGGAAATTTGTGGCTACTCTCTGATTCCAGAACTATCTGTCACCAAAATGTGAGGAAAATGTGTTTTTGTTGCCAAATTTTGAGGTTTGCAAAGGATTCTGGGTAATAGAACCTGGTCAGACCCCCACAAGTCACCCCATCTTGGATTCCCCTAGGTCTCTAGTTTTCAAAAATGCACAGGTTTGGTAGGTTTCCCTAGGTGGCGGCTGAGCTAGAGGCCAAAATCTACAGGTAGGCATTTTGCAAAAAACACCTCTGTTTTCTTTAAAAAAATGTGATGTGTCCACATGGTGTTTTGGGGCGTTTCCTGTCACGGGCGCTAGTCCTACCCAAACAAGTGAGGTATCATTTTTATCGGGAGACTTGGGGGAACGCTGGGTGGAAGGAAATTTGGGGCTCCTCTCAGATTCCAGAACTTTCTGTCACCGAAATCTGAGGAAAATGTGTTTTTTTAGCCAAAGTTTGAGGTTTGCAAAGGATTCTGGGTAACAGAACCTGGTCAGAGCCTCGCAAGTCACCCCATCTTGGATTCCCCTAGGTCTCTAGTTTTCAAAAATGCATAGGTTTGGTAGGTTTCCATAGGTGCCGGCTGAGCTACAGGCCAAAATCTACAGGTAGGCACTTTGCAAAAAACAACTCTGTTTTCTTTAAAAAAATGTGATGTGTCCACGTTGTGTTTTGGGGCATTTCCTGTCACGGGCGATAGGCCTACCCACACAAGTGAGGTATCATTTTTATCGGTAGACTTGGGGGAACGCTGGGTGGAAGGAAATTTGTGGTTACTCTCAGATTCCTGAACTTTCTGTCACTGAACTGTAAGGAAAAAGTGTTTTTTTAGCCTAATTTTGAGGTTTGCAAAGGATTCTGGGTAACAGAACCTGGTCAGAGCCCCACATGTCACCCCATCTTGGATTCCCCTAGGTCTCTAGTTTGCAAAAATGCACAGGTTTGGTAGGTTTCCCTAGGTGCCAGCTGAGCTAGAGGCTAAAATCTACAGGTAGGCACTTTGCAAAAAACAGCTCTGTTTTCTTTCAAAAAATGTGATGTGTCCACTTTGCGTTTTGGGGCATTTCCTGTCGCGGGCGCTAGGCCTACCCACACAAGTGAGGTATCATTTTTATCGGGAGACTTGGGGGAACGCTGGGTAGAAGGAAATTTGTAGCTCCTCTCTGATTCCAGAACTATCTGTCACCAAAATGTGAGGAAAATGTGTTTTTGTTGCCAAATTTTGAGGTTTGCAAAGGATTCTGGGTAATAGAACCTGGTCAGAGCCTCACAAGTCACCCCATATTTGGATTCCCCTACGTCTCTAGTTTTCAAAAATGCACAGGTTTGGTAGGTTTCCCTAGGTGCCGGCTGAGCTAGAGGCCAAAATCTACAGGTAGGCACTTTGCAAAAAACACCTCTGTTTTCTTTAAAAAAATGTGATGTGTCCACATGGTGTTTTGGGGCGTTTCCTGTCACGGGCGCTAGTCCTACCCAAACAAGTGCGGTATCATTTTTATCGGGAGACTTGGGGGAACGCTGGGTGGAAGGAAATTTGTGGCTCCTCTCAGATTCCAGAACTTTCTGTCACCGAAATCTGAGGAAACTGTGTTTTTTTAGCCAAAGTTTGAGGTTTGCAAAGGATTCTGGGTAACAGAACCTGGTCAGAGCCTCACAATTCACCCCATCTTGGATTCCCCTAGATCTCTAGTTTTCAAAAATGCACAGGTTTGGTAGGTTTCCCTAGGTGCCGGCTGAACTAGAGGCAAAAACCTACAGGTAGGCACTTTGCAAAAAACACCTCTGTTTTCTTTAAAAAAATGTGATGTGTCCACTTTGTGTTTTGGGGCGTTTCCTGTCACGGGCAATAGGCCTACCCACACAAGTGAGGTATCATTTTTATCGGTAGACTTGGGGGAACGCTGGGTGGAAGGAAATTTGTGGCTCCTCTCAGATTCCTGAACTTTCTATCACTGAACTGGAAGGAAAAAGTGTTTTTGTAGCCAAATTTTGAGGTTTGCAAAGGATTCTGGGTAACAGAACCTGGTCAGAGCCCCACAAGTCACCCCATCTTGGATTCCCCTAGGTCTCTAGTTTTAAAAAATGCACAGGTTTGGTAGGTTTCCCTAGGTGCCGGCTGAGCTAGAGGCCAAAATCTACAGGTAGGCACTTTGCAAAAAACAGCTCTGTTTTCTTTCAAAAAATGTGATGTGTCCACGTTGCGTTTTGGGGCATTTCCTGTCGCGGGCGCTAGGCCTACCCACACAAGTGAGGTATCATTTTTATCGGGAGACTTGGGGGAACGCTGGGTGGAAGGAAATTTGTGGCTCCTCTCAGATTCCAGAACTTTCTGTCACCGAAATCTGAGGAAACTGTGTTTTTTTAGCCAAAGTTTGAGGTTTGCAAAGGATTCTGGGTAACAGAACCTGGTCAGAGCCTCACAATTCACCCCATCTTGGATTCCCCTAGGTCTCTAGTTTTCAAAAATGCACAGGTTTGGTAGGTTTCCCTAGGTGCCGGCTGAACTAGAGGCAAAAACCTACAGGTAGGCACTTTGCAAAAAACACCTCTGTTTTCTTTAAAAAAATGTGATGTGTCCACTTTGTGTTTTGGGGCGTTTCCTGTCACGGGCGATAGGCCTACCCACACAAGTGAGGTATCATTTTTATCGGTAGACTTGGGGGAACGCTGGGTGGAAGGAAATTTGTGGCTCCTCTCAGATTCCTGAACTTTCTATCACTGAACTGGAAGGAAAAAGTGTTTTTGTAGCCAAATTTTGAGGTTTGCAAAGGATTCTGGGTAACAGAACCTGGTCAGAGCCTCACAAGTCACCCCATATTTGGATTCCCCTACGTCTCTAGTTTTCAAAAATGCACAGGTTTGGTAGGTTTCCCTAGGTGCCGGCTGAACTAGAGGCAAAAACCTACAGGTAGGCACTTTGCAAAAAACACCTCTGTTTTCTTTAAAAAAATGTGATGTGTCCACTTTGTGTTTTGGGGCGTTTCCTGTCGCGGGCGCTAGGCCTACCCACACAAGTGAGGTATCATTTTTATCGGGAGACTTGGGGGAACGCTGGGTAGAAGGAAATTTGTGGCTCCTCTCTGATTCCAGAACTATCTGTCACCAAAATGTGAGGAAAATGTGTTTTTGTTGCCAAATTTTGAGGTTTGCAAAGGATTCTGGGTAATAGAACCTGGTCAGAGCCTCACAAGTCACCCCATATTTGGATTCCCCTACGTCTCTAGTTTTCAAAAATGCACAGGTTTGGTAGGTTTCCCTAGGTGCCGGCTGAGCTAGAGGCCAAAATCTACAGGTAGGCACTTTGCAAAAAACACCTCTGTTTTCTTTAAAAAAATGTGATGTGTCCACATGGTGTTTTGGGGCGTTTCCTGTCACGGGCGCTAGTCCTACCCAAACAAGTGCGGTATCATTTTTATCGGGAGACTTGGGGGAACGCTGGGTGGAAGGAAATTTGTGGCTCCTCTCAGATTCCAGAACTTTCTGTCACCGAAATCTGAGGAAACTGTGTTTTTTTAGCCAAAGTTTGAGGTTTGCAAAGGATTCTGGGTAACAGAACCTGGTCAGAGCCTCACAATTCACCCCATCTTGGATTCCCCTAGGTCTCTAGTTTTCAAAAATGCACAGGTTTGGTAGGTTTCCCTAGGTGCCGGCTGAACTAGAGGCAAAAACCTACAGGTAGGCACTTTGCAAAAAACACCTCTGTTTTCTTTAAAAAAATGTGATGTGTCCACTTTGTGTTTTGGGGCGTTTCCTGTCACGGGCGATAGGCCTACCCACACAAGTGAGGTATCATTTTTATCGGTAGACTTGGGAGAACGCTGGGTGGAAGGAAATTTGTGGCTCCTCTCAGATTCCTGAACTTTCTATCACTGAACTGGAAGGAAAAAGTGTTTTTGTAGCCAAATTTTGAGGTTTGCAAAGGATTCTGGGTAACAGAACCTGGTCAGAGCCCCACAAGTCACCCCATCTTGGATTCCCCTAGGTCTCTAGTTTTAAAAAATGCACAGGTTTGGTAGGTTTCCCTAGGTGCCGGCTGAGCTAGAGGCCAAAATCTACAGGTAGGCACTTTGCAAAAAACACCTCTGTTTTCTTTAAAAAAATGTGATATGTCCACATGGTGTTTTGGGGCGTTTCCTGTCAAGGGCGCTAGTCCTACCCAAACAAGTGAGGTATCATTTTTATCGGGAGACTTGGGGGAACGCTGGGTGGAAGGAAATTTGTGGCTCCTCTCAGATTCCAGTACTTTCTGTCACCGAAATCTGAGGAAAATGTGTTTTTTTAGCCAAAGTTTGAGGTTTGCAAAGGATTCTGGGTCACAGAACCTGGTCAGAGCCTCACAAGTCACCCCATCTTGGATTCCCCTAGGTCTCTAGTTTTCAAAAATGCACAGGTTTGGTAGCTTTCCCTAGGTGCCAGCTGAACTAGAGGCCAAAATCTACAGGTAGGCACTTTGCAAAAAACACCTCTGTTTTCTTTAAAAAAATGTGATGTGTCCACGTTGTGTTTTGGGGCGTTTCCTGTCACGGGCGATAGGCCTACCCACACAAGTGAGGTATCATTTTTATCGGTAGACTTGGGGGAACGCTGGGTGGAAGGAAATTAGTGGCTCCTCTCAGATTCCTGAACTTTCTGTCACTGAACTGTAAGGAAAAGTGTTTTTTTAGCCAAATTCTGAGGTTTGCAAAGGATTCTGGGTAACAGAACCTGGTCAGAGCCCCACAAGTCACCCCATATTGGATTCCCCTAGGTCTCTAGTTTACAAAAATGCACAGGTTTGGTAGGTTTCCCTAGGTGCCAGCTGAGCTAGAGGCCAAAATCTACAGGTAGGCACTTTGCAAAAAACAGCTCTGTTTTCTTTCAAAAAATTTGATGTGCCCACGTTGCGTTTTGGGGCATTTCCTGTCGCGGGCGCTAGGCCTACCCACACAAGTGAGGTATCATTTTTATCGGGAGACTTGGGGGAACGCTGGGTAGAAGGAAATTTGTGGCTCCTCTCTGATTCCAGAACTATCTGTCACCAAAATGTGAGGAAAATGTGTTTTTGTTGCCAACTTTTGAGGTTCGCAAAGGATTCTGTGTAATAGAACCTTGTCAGAGCCCCACAAGTCACCCCATCTTGGATTCCCCTAGGTCTCTAGTTTTCAAAAATGCACAGGTTTGGTAGGTTTCCCTAGGTGCCGGCTGAACTAGAGGCCAAAATCTACAGGTAGGCACTTTGCAAAAAACACCTCTGTTTTCTTTAAAAAAATGTGATGTGTCCACGTTGTGTTTTGGGGCGTTTCCAGTCACTGGCGATAGGCCTACCCACACAAGTGAGGTATCATTTTTATCGGTAGACTTGGGGGAACGCTGGGTGGAAGGAAATTTGTGGCTCCTCTCAGATTCCTAAACTTTCTGTCACTGAACTGTAAGGAAAAAGTGTTTTTTTAGCCAAATTTTGAGGTTTGCAAAGGATTCTGGGTAACAGAACCTGGTCAGAGCCCCACAAGTCACCCCATCCTGGATTCCCCTAGGTCTCTAGTTTACAAAAATGCACAGGTTTGGTAGGTTTCCCTAGGTGCCAGCTGAGCTAGAGGCCAAAATCTACACGTAGGCACATTGCAAAAAACAGCTCTGTTTTCTTTCAAAAAATGTGATGTGTCCACGTTGCGTTTTGGGGCATTTCGTGTCGCGGGCGCTAGTCCTACCCAAACAAGTGAGGTATCATTTTTATCGGAAGACTTAGGGGAACGCAGGGTAGAAGGAAATTTGTGGCTCCTCTCTGATTCCAGAACTATCTGTCACCAAAATGTGAGGAAAATGTGTTTTTGTTGCCAAAATTTGAGGTTTGCAAAGGATTCTGGGTAACAGAACCTGGTCAGAGCCCCGCAAGTCACCCCATCTTGGATTCCCCTCGTTCTCTAGTTTAAAAAAATGCAGAGGTTTGGTAGGTTTCCCTACGTGCCGGCTCAGCTAGAGGCCAAAATGTACAGGTAGGCACTTTGCAAAAAACACCTCTGTTTTCTTTAAAAAAATGTGATTTGTCCACGTTGCGTTTTGGGGCATTTCCTGTTGCGGGCGCTAGGCCTACCCACACAAGTGAGGTATCATTTTTATCGGGAGACTTGGGGGAATGCTGGGTGGAAGGAAATTCGTGGCTCCTCTCAGATTCCAGAACTTTCTGTCACCTAAATTTGATGAAATTTGTTTTTTTAGCCAAATTTTGAGGTTTGCAAAGGATTCTGGGTAACAGAACCTGGTCAGAGCCCCACAAGTCACCCCATCTTGGATTCCCCTAGGTCTCTAGTTTTCATAAATGCACAGGTTTGGTAGCTTTCCCTAGGTGCCGGCTGAACTAGAGGCCAAAATCTACAGGTAGGCACTTTGCAAAAAACACCTCTGTTTTCTTTAAAAAAATGTGATGTGTCCACGTTGTGTTTTGGGGCGTTTCCTGTCACGGGCGATAGGCCTACCCACACAAGTGAGGTATCATTTTTATCGGTAGACTTGGGGGAACGCTGGGTGGAAGGAAATTAGTGGCTCCTCTCAGATTCCTGAACTTTCTGTCACTGAACTGTAAGGAAAAAGTGTTTTTTTAGCCAAATTCTTAGGTTTGCAAAGGATTCTGGGTAACAGAACCTGGTCAGAACCCCACAAGTCACCCCATCTTGGATTCCCCTAGGTCTCTAGTTTACAAAAATGCACAGGTTTGGTAGGTTTCCCTAGGTGCCAGCTGAGCTAGAGGCCAAAATCTACAGGTAGGCACTTTGCAAAAAACAGCTCTGTTTTCTTTCAAAAAATGTGATGTGTCCACGTTGCGTTTTGGGGCATTTCCTGTCGCGGGCGCTAGGCCTACCCACACAAGTGAGGTATCATTTTTATCGGGAGACTTGTGGGAACACTGGGTAGAAGGAAATTTGTGGCTCCTCTCTGATTCCAGAACTATCGGTCACCAAAATGTGAGGAAAATGTGTTTTTGTTGCCAAATTTTGAGGTTTGCAAAGGATTCTGGGTAATAGAACCTGGTCAGAGCCCCACAAGTCACCCCATCTTGGATTCCCCTAGGTCTCTAGTTTTAAAAAATGCAGAGGTTTGGTAGGTTTCACTTGGTGCCGGCTGAGCTAGAGGCCAACATCTAAAGGTAGGCTTTGCAAAAAACACCTCTGTTTTCTTTAAAAAAAATTGATGTGTCCACATGGTGTTTTGGGGCGTTTCCTGTCACGGGCGCTAGTCCTACCCAAACAAGTGAGGTATCATTTTTATCGGGAGACTTGGGGGAACGCTGGGTGGAAGGAAATTTGTGGCTCCTCTCAGATTCCAGAACTTTCTGTCACCGAAATCTGAGGAAAATGTGTTTTTTTAGCCAAAGTTTGAGGTTTGCAAAGGATTCTGGATAACAGAACCTGGTCAGAGCCTCACAAGTCGCCCCATCTTGGATTCCCCTAGGTCTCTAGTTTTCAACAATGCACAGGTTTGGTAGGTTTCCCTAGGTGCTGGCTGAACTAAAGGCCAAAATCTACAGGTAGGCACTTTGCAAAAAACACCTCTGTTTTCTTTAAAAAAATGTGATGTGTCCACGTTGTGTTTTGGGGCGTTTCCTGTCACGGGCGATAGGCCTACCCAGACAAGGGAGGTATCATTTTTATCGGTAGACTTGGGGGAACGCTGGGTGGAAGGAAATTTGTGGCTCCTCTCAGATTCCTGAACTTTCTGTCACTGAACTGTAAGGTAAAAGTGTTTTTTTAGCCAAATTTTGAGGTTTGCAAAGGATTCTGGGTAACAGAACCTCGTCAGAGCCCCACAAGTCACCCCATCCTGGATTCCCCTAGGTCTCTAGTTTACAAAAATGCACAGGTTTGGTAGGTTTCCCTAGGTGCCAGCTGAGCTAGAGGCCAAAATCTATAGGTAGGCACTTTGCAAAAAACAGCTCTGTTTTCTTTCAAAAAATGTGATGTGTCCAGGTTGCGTTTTGGGGCATTTCGTGTCGCGGGCGTTAGGCCTACCCACACAAGTGAGGTATAATTTTTATCGGGAGACTTAGGGGAACACTGGGTAGAAGGAAATTTGTGGCTCCTCTCTGATTCCAGAACTATCTGTAACCAAAATGTGAGGAAAATGTGTTTTTGTTGCCAAATTTTGAGGTTTTCAAAGGATTCTGGGTAATAGAACCTGGTCAGACCCCCACAAGTCACCCCATCTTGGATTCCCCTAGGTCTCTAGTTTTCAAAAATGCACAGGTCTGGTAGGTTTCCCTAGGTGCCGGCTGAGCTAGAGGCCAAAATCTACAGGTAGGCACTTTGCAAAAAACACCTCTGTTTTCTTTAAAAAAATGTGATATGTCCACATGGTGTTTTGGGGCGTTTCCTGTCAAGGGCGCTAGTCCTACCCAAACAAGTGAGGTATCATTTTTATCGGGAGACTTGGGGGAACGCTGGGTGGAAGGAAATTTGTGGCTCCTCTCAGAATCCAGAACTTTCTGTCACCGAAATCTGAGGAAAATGTGTTTTTTTAGCCAAAGTTTGAGGTTTGCAAAGGATTCTGGGTAACAGAACCTGGTCAGAGCCTCACAAGTCACCCCATCTTGGATTCCCCTAGGTCTCTAGTTTTCAAAAATACACAGGTTAGGTAGCTTTCCCTAGGTGCCAGCTGAACTAGAGGCCAAAATCTACAGGTAGGCACTTTGCAAAAAACACCTCTGTTTTCTTTAAAAAAATGTGATGTGTCCACGTTGTGTTTTGGGGCGTTTCCTGTCACGGGCGATAGGCCTACCCACACAAGTGAGGTATCATTTTTATCGGTAGACTTGGGGGAACGCTGGGTGGAAGGAAACTAGTGGCTCTTCTCAGATTCCTGAACTTTCTGTCACTGAACTGTAAGGAAAAAGTGTTTTTTTAGCCAAATTCTGTGGTTTGCAAAGGATTCTGGGTAACAGAACCTGGTCAGAGCCCCACATGTCACCCCATCTTGGATTCCCCTAGGTCTCTAGTTTACAAAAATGCACAGGTTTGGTAGGTTTCCCTAGGTGCCAGCTGAGCTAGAGGCCAAAATCTACAGGTAGGCACTTTGCAAAAAACAGCTCTGTTTTCTTTCAAAAAATGTGATGTGTCCACGTTGCGTTTTGGGGCATTTCCTGTCGCGGGCGCCAGGCCTACCCACACAAGTGAGGTATCATTTTTATCGGGAGACTTGGGGGAACGCTGGGTAGAAGGAAATTTGTGGCTCCTCTCAGATTCCAGAACTTTCTGTCACTGAACTGTAAGGAAAAAGTGTTTTTTTAGCCAAATTCTGTGGTTTGCAAAGGATTCTGGGTAACAGAACCTGGTCAGAGCCCCACATGTCACCCCATCTTGGATTCCCCTAGGTCTCTAGTTTACAAAAATGCACAGGTTTGGTAGGTTTCCCTAGGTGCCAGCTGAGCTAGAGGCCAAAATCTACAGGTAGGCACTTTGCAAAAAACACCTCTGTTTTCTTTAAAAAAATGTGATGTGTCCACGTTGTGTTTTGGGGCGTTTCCTGTCACGGGCGATAGGCCTACCCACACAAGTGAGGTATCATTTTTATCGGTAGACTTGGGGGAACGCTGGGTGGAAGGAAATTAGTGGCTCCTCTCAGATTCTTGAACTTTCTGTCACTGAACTGTAAGGAAAAGTGTTTTTTTAGCCAAATTCTGAGGTTTGCAAAGGATTCTGGGTAACAGAACCTGGTCAGAGCCCCACAAGTCACCCCATATTGGATTCCCCTAGGTCTCTAGTTTACAAAAATGCACAGGTTTGGTAGGTTTCCTAGGTGCCAGCTGAGCTAGAGGCCAAAATCTACAGGTAGGCACTTTGCAAAAAACAGCTCTGTTTTCTTTCAAAAAATTTGATGTGCCCACGTTGCGTTTTGGGGCATTTCCTGTCGCGGGCGCTAGGCCTACCCACACAAGTGAGGTATCATTTTTATCGGGAGACTTGGGGGAACGCTGGGTAGAAGGAAATTTGTGGCTCCTCTCTGATTCCAGAACTATCTGTCACCAAAATGTGAGGAAAATGTGTTTTTGTTGCCAACTTTTGAGGTTCGCAAAGGATTCTGTGTAATAGAACCTTGTCAGAGCCCCACAAGTCACCCCATCTTGGATTCCCCTAGGTCTCTAGTTTTCAAAAATGCACAGGTTTGGTAGGTTTCACTTGGTGCCGGCTGAGCTAGAGGCCAAAATCTACAGGTAGGCTTTGCAAAAAACACCTCTGTTTTCTTTAAAAAAATGTGATGTGTCCACGTTGTGTTTTGGGGCGTTTCCAGTCACTGGCGATAGGCCTACCCACACAAGTGAGGTATCATTTTTATCGGTAGACTTGGGGGAACGCTGGGTGGAAGGAAATTTGTGGCTCCTCTCAGATTCCTAAACTTTCTGTCACTGAACTGTAAGGAAAAAGTGTTTTTTTAGCCAAATTTTGAGGTTTGCAAAGGATTCTGGGTAACAGAACCTGGTCAGAGCCCCACAAGTCACCCCATCCTGGATTCCCCTAGGTCTCTAGTTTACAAAAATGCACAGGTTTGGTAGGTTTCCCTAGGTGCCAGCTGAGCTAGAGGCCAAAATCTACACGTAGGCACATTGCAAAAAACAGCTCTGTTTTCTTTCAAAAAATGTGATGTGTCCACGTTGCGTTTTGGGGCATTTCGTGTCGCGGGCGCTAGTCCTACCCAAACAAGTGAGGTATCATTTTTATCGGAAGACTTAGGGGAACGCAGGGTAGAAGGAAATTTGTGGCTCCTCTCTGATTCCAGAACTATCTGTCACCAAAATGTGAGGAAAATGTGTTTTTGTTGCCAAAATTTGAGGTTTGCAAAGGATTCTGGGTAACAGAACCTGGTCAGAGCCCCGCAAGTCACCCCATCTTGGATTCCCCTCGTTCTCTAGTTTAAAAAAATGCAGAGGTTTGGTAGGTTTCCCTACGTGCCGGCTCAGCTAGAGGCCAAAATGTACAGGTAGGCACTTTGCAAAAAACACCTCTGTTTTCTTTAAAAAAATGTGATGTGTCCACGTTGCGTTTTGGGGCATTTCCTGTTGCGGGCGCTAGGCCTACCCACACAAGTGAGGTATCATTTTTATCGGGAGACTTGGGGGAATGCTGGGTGGAAGGAAATTCGTGGCTCCTCTCAGATTCCAGAACTTTCTGTCACCTAAATTTGATGAAATTTGTTTTTTTAGCCAAATTTTGAGGTTTGCAAAGGATTCTGGGTAACAGAACCTGGTCAGAGCCCCACAAGTCACCCCGTCTTGGATTCCCCTAGGTCTCTAGTTTTCAAAAATGCACAGGTTTGGTAGCTTTCCCTAGGTGCCGGCTGAACTAGAGGCCAAAATCTACAGGTAGGCACTTTGCAAAAAACACCTCTGTTTTCTTTAAAAAAATGTGATGTGTCCACGTTGTGTTTTGGGGCGTTTCCTGTCACGGGCGATAGGCCTACCCACACAAGTGAGGTATCATTTTTATCGGTAGACTTGGGGGAACGCTGGGTGGAAGGAAATTAGTGGCTCCTCTCAGATTCCTGAACTTTCTGTCACTGAACTGTAAGGAAAAAGTGTTTTTTTAGCCAAATTCTTAGGTTTGCAAAGGATTCTGGGTAACAGAACCTGGTCAGAACCCCACAAGTCACCCCATCTTGGATTCCCCTAGGTCTCTAGTTTACAAAAATGCACAGGTTTGGTAGGTTTCCCTAGGTGCCAGCTGAGCTAGAGGCCAAAATCTACAGGTAGGCACTTTGCAAAAAACAGCTCTGTTTTCTTTAAAAAAATGTGATGTGTCCACGTTGCGTTTTGGGGCATTTCCTGTCGCGGGCGCTAGGCCTACCCACACAAGTGAGGTATCATTTTTATCGGGAGACTTGTGGGAACACTGGGTAGAAGGAAATTTGTGGCTCCTCTCTGATTCCAGAACTATCTGTCACCAAAATGTGAGGAAAATGTGTTTTTGTTGCCAAATTTTGAGGTTTGCAAAGGATTCTGGGTAATAGAACCTGGTCAGAGCCCCACAAGTCACCCCATCTTGGATTCCCCTAGGTCTCTAGTTTTAAAAAATGCAGAGGTTTGGTAGGTTTCACTTGGTGCCGGCTGAGCTAGAGGCCAACATCTAAAGGTAGGCTTTGCAAAAAACACCTCTGTTTTCTTTAAAAAAAATTTATGTGTCCACATGGTGTTTTGGGGCGTTTCCTGTCACGGGCGCTAGTCCTACCCAAACAAGTGAGGTATCATTTTTATCGGGAGACTTGGGGGAACGCTGGGTGGAAGGAAATTTGTGGCTCCTCTCAGATTCCAGAACTTTCTGTCACCGAAATCTGAGGAAAATGTGTTTTTTTAGCCAAAGTTTGAGGTTTGCAAAGGATTCTGGATAACAGAACCTGGTCAGAGCCTCACAAGTCGCCCCATCTTGGATTCCCCTAGGTCTCTAGTTTTCAACAATGCACAGGTTTGGTAGGTTTCCCTAGGTGCTGGCTGAACTAAAGGCCAAAATCTACAGGTAGGCACTTTGCAAAAAACACCTCTGTTTTCTTTAAAAAAATGTGATGTGTCCACGTTGTGTTTTGGGGCGTTTCCTGTCACGGGCGATAGGCCTACCCACACAAGGGAGGTATCATTTTTATCGGTAGACTTGGGGGAACGCTGGGTGGAAGGAAATTTGTGGCTCCTCTCAGATTCCTGAACTTTCTGTCACTGAACTGTAAGGTAAAAGTGTTTTTTTAGCCAAATTTTGAGGTTTGCAAAGGATTCTGGGTAACAGAACCTCGTCAGAGCCCCACAAGTCACCCCATCCTGGATTCCCCTAGGTCTCTAGTTTACAAAAATGCACAGGTTTGGTAGGTTTCCCTAGGTGCCAGCTGAGCTAGAGGCCAAAATCTATAGGTAGGCACTTTGCAAAAAACAGCTCTGTTTTCTTTCAAAAAATGTGATGTGTCCAGGGTGCGTTTTGGGGCATTTCGTGTCGCGGGCGCTAGGCCTACCCACACAAGTGAGGTATAATTTTTATCGGGAGACTTAGGGGAACACTGGGTAGAAGGAAATTTGTGGCTCCTCTCTGATTCCAGAACTATCTGTAACCAAAATGTGAGGAAAATGTGTTTTTGTTGCCAAATTTTGAGGTTTGCAAAGGATTCTGGGTAATAGAACCTGGTCAGACCCCCACAAGTCACCCCATCTTGGATTCCCCTAGGTCTCTAGTTTTCAAAAATGCACAGGTTTGGTAGGTTTCCCTAGGTGCCGGCTGAGCTAGAGGCCAAAATCTACAGGTAGGCACTTTGCAAAAAACACCTCTGTTTTCTTTAAAAAAATGTGATATGTCCACATGGTGTTTTGGGGCGTTTCCTGTCAAGGGCGCTAGTCCTACCCAAACAAGTGAGGTATCATTTTTATCGGGAGACTTGGGGGAACGCTGGGTGGAAGGAAATTTGTGGCTCCTCTCAGATTCCAGAACTTTCTGTCACCGAAATCTGAGGAAAATGTGTTTTTTTAGCCAAAGTTTGAGGTTTGCAAAGGATTCTGGGTAACAGAACCTGGTCAGAGCCTCACAAGTCACCCCATCTTGGATTCCCCTAGGTCTCTAGTTTTCAAAAATACACAGGTTAGGTAGCTTTCCCTAGGTGCCAGCTGAACTAGAGGCCAAAATCTACAGGTAGGCACTTTGCAAAAAACACCTCTGTTTTCTTTAAAAAAATGTGATGTGTCCACGTTGTGTTTTGGGGCGTTTCCTGTCACGGGCGATAGGCCTACCCACACAAGTGAGGTATCATTTTTATCGGTAGACTTGGGGGAACGCTGGGTGGAAGGAAACTAGTGGCTCTTCTCAGATTCCTGAACTTTCTGTCACTGAACTGTAAGGAAAAAGTGTTTTTTTAGCCAAATTCTGTGGTTTGCAAAGGATTCTGGGTAACAGAACCTGGTCAGAGCCCCACATGTCACCCCATCTTGGATTCCCCTAGGTCTCTAGTTTACAGAAATGCACAGGTTTGGTAGGTTTCCCTAGGTGCCAGCTGAGCTAGAGGCCAAAATCTACAGGTAGGCACTTTGCAAAAAACAGCTCTGTTTTCTTTCAAAAAATGTGATGTGTCCACGTTGCGTTTTGGGGCATTTCCTGTCGCGGGCGCCAGGCCTACCCACACAAGTGAGGTATCATTTTTATCGGGAGACTTGGGGGAACGCTGGGTAGAAGGAAATTTGTGGCTCCTCTCAGATTCCAGAACTTTCTGTCACCGAAATCTGAGGAAAATGTGTTTTTTTAGCCAAAGTTTGAGGTTTGCAAAGGATTCTGGATAACAGAACCTGGTCAGAGCCTCACAAGTCTCCCCATTTTGGATTCCCCTAGGTCTCTAGTTTTCAAAAATGCACAGATTTGGTAGGTTTCCCTAGGTGCCGGCTGAACTAGAGGCCAAAATCTACAGGTAGGCACTTTGCAAAAAACACCTCTGTTTTCTTTAAAAAAATGTGATGTGTCCACGTTGTGTTTTGGGGCGTTTCCTGTCACGGGCGATAGGCCTACCCACACAAGTGAGGTATCATTTTTATCGGTAGACTTGGGGGAACGCTGGGTGGAAGGAAATTTGTGGCTCCTCTCAGATTCCTGAACTTTCTGTCACTGAACTGTAAGGAAAAAGTGTTTTTTTAGCCAAATTTTGAGGTTTGCAAAGGATTCTGGGTAACAGAACCTGGTCAGAGCCCCACAAGTCACCCCATCCTGGATTCCCCTAGGTCTCTAGTTTACAAAAATGCACAGGTTTGGTAGGTTTCCCTAGGTGCCAGCTGAGCTAGAGGCCAAAATCTACAGGTAGGCACTTTGCAAAAAACAGCTCTGTTTTCTTTAAAAAAATGTGATGTGTCCACATTGCGTTTTGGGGCATTTCGTGTCGCGGGCGCTAGGACTACCCACACAAGTGAGGTATCATTTTTATCGGAAGACTTAGGGGAACGCAGGGTAGAAGGAAATTTGTGGCTCCTCTCTGATTCCAGAACTATCTGTCACCAAAATGTGAGGAAAATGTGTTTTTGTTGCCAAAATTTGAGGTTTGCAAAGGATTCTGGGTAACAGAACCTGGTCAGAGCCCCGCAAGTCACCCCATCTTGGATTCCCCTAGTTCTCTAGTTTTAAAAAATGCAGAGGTTTGGTAGGTTTCCCTACGTGCCGGCTCAGCTAGAGGCCAAAATGTACAGGTAGGCACTTTGCAAAAAACACCTCTGTTTTCTTTAAAAAAATGTGATGTGTCCACGTTGCGTTTTGGGGCATTTCCTGTTGCGGGCGCTAGGCCTACCCACACAAGTGAGGTATCATTTTTATTGGGAGACTTGGGGGAATGCTGGGTGGAAGGAAATTCGTGGCTCCTCTCAGATTCCAGAACTTTCTGTCACCTAAATTTGATGAAATTTGTTTTTTTAGCCAAATTTTGAGGTTTGCAAAGGATTCTGGGTAACAGAACCTGGTCAGAGCCCCACAAGTCACCCCATCTTGGATTCCCCTAGGTCTCTAGTTTTAAAAAATGCACAGGTTTGGTAGCTTTCCCTAGGTGCCGGCTGAACTAGAGGCCAAAATCTACAGGTAGGCACTTTGCAAAAAACACCTCTGTTTTCTTTAAAAAAATGTGATGTGTCCACGTTGTGTTTTGGGGCGTTTCCTGTCACGGGCGATAGGCCTACCCACACAAGTGAGGTATCATTTTTATCGGTAGACTTGGGGGAACGCTGGGTGGAAGGAAATTAGTGGCTCCTCTCAGATTCCTGAACTTTCTGTCACTGAACTGTAAGGAAAAAGTGTTTTTTTAGCCAAATTCTTAGGTTTGCAAAGGATTCTGGGTAACAGAACCTGGTCAGAACCCCACAAGTCACCCCATCTTGGATTCCCCTAGGTCTCTAGTTTACAAAAATGCACAGGTTTGGTAGGTTTCCCTAGGTGCCAGCTGAGCTAGAGGCCAAAATCTACAGGTAGGCACTTTGCAAAAAACAGCTCTGTTTTCTTTCAAAAAATGTGATGTGTCCACGTTGCGTTTTGGGGCATTTCCTGTCGCGGGCGCTAGGCCTACCCACACAAGTGAGGTATCATTTTTATCGCGAGACTTGTGGGAACACTGGGTAGAAGGAAATTTGTGGCTCCTCTCTGATTCCAGAACTATCTGTCACCAAAATGTGAGGAAAATGTGTTTTAGTTGCCAAATTTTGAGGTTTGCAAAGGATTCTGGGTAACAGAACCTGGTCAGAGCCCCACAAGTCACCCCATCCTGGATTCCCCTAGGTCTCTAGTTTACAAAAATGCACAGGTTTGGTAGGTTTCCCTAGGTGCCAGCTGAGCTAGAGGCCAAAATCTACAGGTAGGCACTTTGCAAAAAACAGCTCTGTTTTCTTTCAAAAAATGTGATGTGTCCACATTGCGTTTTGGGGCATTTCGTGTCGCGGGCGCTAGGACTACCCACACAAGTGAGGTATCATTTTTATCGGAAGACTTAGGGGAACGCAGGGTAGAAGGAAATTTGTGGCTCCTCTCTGATTCCAGAACTATCTGTCACCAAAATGTGAGGAAAATGTGTTTTTGTTGCCAAAATTTGAGGTTTGCAAAGGATTCTGGGTAACAGAACCTGGTCAGAGCCCCGCAAGTCACCCCATCTTGGATTCCCCTAGTTCTCTAGTTTTAAAAAATGCAGAGGTTTGGTAGGTTTCCCTACGTGCCGGCTCAGCTAGAGGCCAAAATGTACAGGTAGGCACTTTGCAAAAAACACCTCTGTTTTCTTTAAAAAAATGTGATGTGTCCACGTTGCGTTTTGGGGCATTTCCTGTTGCGGGCGCTAGGCCTACCCACACAAGTGAGGTATCATTTTTATTGGGAGACTTGGGGGAATGCTGGGTGGAAGGAAATTCGTGGCTCCTCTCAGATTCCAGAACTTTCTGTCACCTAAATTTGATGAAATTTGTTTTTTTAGCCAAATTTTGAGGTTTGCAAAGGATTCTGGGTAACAGAACCTGGTCAGAGCCCCACAAGTCACCCCATCTTGGATTCCCCTAGGTCTCTAGTTTTAAAAAATGCACAGGTTTGGTAGCTTTCCCTAGGTGCCGGCTGAACTAGAGGCCAAAATCTACAGGTAGGCACTTTGCAAAAAACACCTCTGTTTTCTTTAAAAAAATGTGATGTGTCCACGTTGTGTTTTGGGGCGTTTCCTGTCACGGGCGATAGGCCTACCCACACAAGTGAGGTATCATTTTTATCGGTAGACTTGGGGGAACGCTGGGTGGAAGGAAATTAGTGGCTCCTCTCAGATTCCTGAACTTTCTGTCACTGAACTGTAAGGAAAAAGTGTTTTTTTAGCCAAATTCTTAGGTTTGCAAAGGATTCTGGGTAACAGAACCTGGTCAGAACCCCACAAGTCACCCCATCTTGGATTCCCCTAGGTCTCTAGTTTACAAAAATGCACAGGTTTGGTAGGTTTCCCTAGGTGCCAGCTGAGCTAGAGGCCAAAATCTACAGGTAGGCACTTTGCAAAAAACAGCTCTGTTTTCTTTCAAAAAATGTGATGTGTCCACGTTGCGTTTTGGGGCATTTCCTGTCGCGGGCGCTAGGCCTACCCACACAAGTGAGGTATCATTTTTATCGCGAGACTTGTGGGAACACTGGGTAGAAGGAAATTTGTGGCTCCTCTCTGATTCCAGAACTATCTGTCACCAAAATGTGAGGAAAATGTGTTTTAGTTGCCAAATTTTGAGGTTTGCAAAGGATTCTGGGTAATAGAACCTGGTCAGAGCCCCACAAGTCACCCCATCTTGGATTCCCCTAGGTCTCTAGTTTTCAAAAATGCAGAGGTTTGGTAGGTTTCACTTGGTGCCGGCTGAGCTAGAGGCCAACATCTAAAGGTAGGCTTTGCAAAAAACACCTCTGTTTTTTTAAAAAAAAATTGATGTGTCCACATGGTGTTTTGGGGCGTTTCCTGTCACAGGCGCTAGTCCTACCCAAACAAGTGAGGTATCATTTTTATCGGGAGACTTGGGGGAACGCTGGGTGGAAGGAAATTTGTGGCTCCTCTCAGATTCCAGAACATTCTGTCACCGAAATCTGAGGAAAATGTGTTTTTTTAGCCAAAGTTTGAGGTTTGCAAAGGATTCTGGATAACAGAACCTGGTCAGAGCCTCACAAGTCGCCCCATCTTGGATTCCCCTAGGTCTCTAGTTTTCAACAATGCACAGGTTTGGTAGGTTTCCCTAGGTGCCGGCTGAACTAAAGGCCAAAATCTACAGGTAGGCACTTTGCAAAAAACACCTCTGTTTTCTTTAAAAAAATGTGATGTGTCCACATGGTGTTTTGGGGCGTTTCCTGTCACGGGCGCTAGTCCTACCCAAACAAGTGAGGTATCATTTTTATCGGGAGACTTGGGGGAACGCTGGGTGGAAGGAAATTTGTGGCTCCTCTCAGATTCCAGAACTTTCTGTCACCGAAATCTGAGGAAAATGTGTTTTTTTAGCCAAAGTTTGAGGTTTGCAAAGGATTCTGGATAACAGAACCTGGTCAGAGCCTCACAAGTCGCCCCATCTTGGATTCCCCTAGGTCTCTAGTTTTCAAAAATGCAGAGGTTTGGTAGGTTTCACTTGGTGCCGGCTGAGCTAGAGGCCAAAATCTAAAGGTAGGCTTTGCAAAAAACACCTCTGTTTTCTTTAAAAAAAATTGATGTGTCCACATGGTGTTTTGGGGCGTTTCCTGTCACAGGCGCTAGTCCTACCCAAACAAGTGAGGTATCATTTTTATCGGGAGACTTGGGGGAACGCTGGGTGGAAGGAAATGTGTGGCTCCTCTCAGATTCCAGAACTTTCTGTCACCGAAATCTGAGGAAAATGTGTTTTTTTAGCCAAAGTTTGAGGTTTGCAAAGGATTCTGGGTAACAGAACCTGGTCAGAGCCTCGCAAGTCACCCCATCTTGGATTCCCCTAGGTCTCTAGTTTTCAAAAATGCACAGGTTTGGTAGGTATCCCTAGGTGCCGGCTGAGCTACAGGCCAAAATCTACAGGTAGGCACTTTGCAAAAAACACCTCTGTTTTCTTTAAAAAAATGTGATGTGTCCACGTTGTGTTTTGGGGCGTTTCCTGTCACGGGCGATAGGCCTACCCACACAAGTGAGGTATCATTTTTATCGGTAGACTTGGGGGAATGCTGGGTGGAAGGAAATTTGTGGCTACTCTCAGATTCCTGAACTTTCTGTCACTGAACTGTAAGGAAAAAGTGTTTTTTTAGCCTAATTTTGAGGTTTGCAAAGGATTCTGGGTAACAGAACCTGGTCAGAGCCCCACATGTCACCCCATCTTGGATTCCCCTAGGTCTCTAGTTTGCAAAAATGCACAGGTTTGGTAGGTTTCCCTAGGTGCCAGCTGAGCTAGAGGCTAAAATCTACAGGTAGGCACTTTGCAAAAAACAGCTCTGTTTTCTTTCAAAAAATGTGATATGTCCACATGGTGTTTTGGGGCGTTTCCTGTCAAGGGCGCTAGTCCTACCCAAACAAGTGAGGTATAATTTTTATCGTGAGACTTGGGGGAACGCTGGGTGGAAGGAAATTTGTGGCTCCTCTCAGATTCCAGTACTTTCTGTCACCGAAATCTGAGGAAAATGTGTTTTTTTAGCCAAAGTTTGAGGTTTGCAAAGGATTCTGGGTAACAGAACCTGGTCAGAGCCCCACAAGTCACCCCATATTGGATTCCCCTAGGTCTCTAGTTTACAAAAATGCACAGGTTTGGTAGGTTTCCCTAGGTGCCAGCTGAGCGAGAGGCCAAAATCTACAGGTAGGCACTTTGCAAAAAACAGCTCTGTTTTCTTTCAAAAAATTTGATGTGTCCACGTTGCGTTTTGGGGCATTTCGTGTCGCGGGCGCTAGGCCTACCCACACAAGTGAGGTATCATTTTTATCGGGAGACTTGGGGGAACGCTGGGTAGAAGGAAATTTGTGGCTCCTCTCTGATTCCAGAACTATCTGTCACCAAAATGTGAGGAAAATGTGTTTTTGTTGCCAACTTTTGAGGTTTGCAAAGGATTCTGTGTAATAGAACCTTGTCAGAGCCCCACAAGTCACCCCATCTTGGATTCCCCTAGGTCTCTAGTTTTAAAAAATGCACAGGTTTGGTAGGTTTCCCTAGGTGCCGGCTGAACTAGAGGCCAAAATCTACAGGTAGGCACTTTGCAAAAAACACCTCTGTTTTCTTTAAAAAAATGTGATGTGTCCACGTTGTGTTTTGGGGCGTTTCCAGTCACGGGCGATAGGCCTACCCACACAAGTGAGGTATCATTTTTATCGGTAGACTTGGGGGAACGCTGGGTGGAAGGAAATTTGTGGCTCCTCTCAGATTCCTAAACTTTCTGTCACTGAACTGTAAGGAAAAAGTGTTTTTTTAGCCAAATTTTGAGGTTTGCAAAGGATTCTGGGTAACAGAACCTGGTCAGAGCCCCACAAGTCACCCCATCCTGGATTCCCCTAGGTCTCTAGTTTTCAAAAATGCACAGGTTTGGTAGGTTTCCCTAGGTGCCAGCTGAGCTAGAGGCCAAAATCTACAGGTAGGCACTTTGCAAAAAACAGCTCTGTTTTCTTTCAAAAAATGTGATGTGTCCACGTTGCGTTTTGGGGCATTTCGTGTCGCGGGCGCTAGTCCTACCCAAACAAGTGAGGTATCATTTTTATCGGAAGACTTAGGGGAACGCAGGGTAGAAGGAAATTTGTGGCTCCTCTCTGATTCCAGAACTATCTGTCACCAAAATGTGAGGAAAATGTGTTTTTTTTGCCAAAATTTGAGGTTTGCAAAGGATTCTGGGTAACAGAACCTGGTCAGAGCCCCGCAAGTCACCCCATCTTGGATTCCCCTAGTTCTCTAGTTTAAAAAAATGCAGAGGTTTGGTAGGTTTCCCTACGTGCCGGCTCAGCTAGAGGCCAAAATGTACAGGTAGGCACTTTGCAAAAAACACCTCTGTTTTCTTTAAAAAAATGTGATGTGTCCACGTTGCGTTTTGGGGCATTTCCTGTTGCGGGCGCTAGGCCTACCCACACAAGTGAGGTATCATTTTTATCGGGAGACTTGGGGGAATGCTGGGTGGAAGGAAATTCGTGGCTCCTCTCAGATTCCAGAACTTTCTGTCACCTAAATTTGATGAAATTTGTTTTTTTAGCCAAATTTTGAGGTTTGCAAAGGATTCTGGGTAACAGAACCTGGTCAGAGCCCCACAAGTCACCCCATCTTGGATTCCCCTAGGTCTCTAGTTTTCAAAAATGCACAGGTTTGGTAGCTTTCCCTAGGTGCCGGCTGAACTAGAGGCCAAAATCTACAGGTAGGCACTTTGCAAAAAACACCTCTGTTTTCTTTAAAAAAATGTGATGTGTCCACGTTGTGTTTTGGGGCGTCTCCTGTCACGGGCGATAGGCCTACCCACACAAGTGAGGTATCATTTTTATCGGTAGACTTGGGGGAACGCTGGGTGGAAGGAAATTAGTGGCTCCTCTCAGATTCCTGAACTTTCTGTCACTGAACTGTAAGGAAAAAGTGTTTTTTTAGCCAAATTCTTAGGTTTGCAAAGGATTCTGGGTAACAGAACCTGGTCAGAACCCCACAAGTCACCCCATCTTGGATTCCCCTAGGTCTCTAGTTTACAAAAATGCACAGGTTTGGTAGGTTTCCCTAGGTGCCAGCTGAGCTAGAGGCCAAAATCTATAGGTAGGCACTTTGCAAAAAACAGCTCTGTTTTCTTTCAAAAAATGTGATGTGTCCAGGTTGCGTTTTGGGGCATTTCGTGTCGCGGGCGCTAGGCCTACCCACACAAGTGAGGTATAATTTTTATCGGGAGACTTAGGGGAACACTGGGTAGAAGGAAATTTGTGGCTCCTCTCAGATTCCAGAACTTTCTGTAACCAAAATGTGAGGAAAATGTGTTTTTGTTGCCAAATTTTGAGGTTTGCAAAGGATTCTGGGTAATAGAACCTGGTCAGACCCCCACAAGTCACCCCATCTTGGATTCCCCTAGGTCTCTAGTTTTCAAAAATGCACAGGTTTGGTAGGTTTCCCTAGGTGCCGGCTGAACTAGAGGCCAAAATCTACAGGTAGGCACTTTGCAAAAAACACCTCTGTTTTCTTTAAAAAAATGTGATGTGTCCACGTTGTGTTTTGGGGCGTTTCCAGTCACGGGCGATAGGCCTACCCACACAAGTGAGGTATCATTTTTATCGGTAGACTTGGGGGAACGCTGGGTGGAAGGAAATTTGTGGCTCCTCTCAGATTCCTAAACTTTCTGTCACTGAACTGTAAGGAAAAAGTGTTTTTTTAGCCAAATTTTGAGGTTTGCAAAGGATTCTGGGTAACAGAACCTGGTCAGAGCCCCACAAGTCACCCCATCCTGGATTCCCCTAGGTCTCTAGTTTTCAAAAATGCACAGGTTTGGTAGGTTTCCCTAGGTGCCAGCTGAGCTAGAGGCCAAAATCTACAGGTAGGCACTTTGCAAAAAACAGCTCTGTTTTCTTTCAAAAAATGTGATGTGTCCACGTTGCGTTTTGGGGCATTTCGTGTCGCGGGCGCTAGTCCTACCCAAACAAGTGAGGTATCATTTTTATCGGAAGACTTAGGGGAACGCAGGGTAGAAGGAAATTTGTGGCTCCTCTCTGATTCCAGAACTATCTGTCACCAAAATGTGAGGAAAATGTGTTTTTTTTGCCAAAATTTGAGGTTTGCAAAGGATTCTGGGTAACAGAACCTGGTCAGAGCCCCGCAAGTCACCCCATCTTGGATTCCCCTAGTTCTCTAGTTTAAAAAAATGCAGAGGTTTGGTAGGTTTCCCTACGTGCCGGCTCAGCTAGAGGCCAAAATGTACAGGTAGGCACTTTGCAAAAAACACCTCTGTTTTCTTTAAAAAAATGTGATGTGTCCACGTTGCGTTTTGGGGCATTTCCTGTTGCGGGCGCTAGGCCTACCCACACAAGTGAGGTATCATTTTTATCGGGAGACTTGGGGGAATGCTGGGTGGAAGGAAATTCGTGGCTCCTCTCAGATTCCAGAACTTTCTGTCACCTAAATTTGATGAAATTTGTTTTTTTAGCCAAATTTTGAGGTTTGCAAAGGATTCTGGGTAACAGAACCTGGTCAGAGCCCCACAAGTCACCCCATCTTGGATTCCCCTAGGTCTCTAGTTTTCAAAAATGCACAGGTTTGGTAGCTTTCCCTAGGTGCCGGCTGAACTAGAGGCCAAAATCTACAGGTAGGCACTTTGCAAAAAACACCTCTGTTTTCTTTAAAAAAATGTGATGTGTCCACGTTGTGTTTTGGGGCGTCTCCTGTCACGGGCGATAGGCCTACCCACACAAGTGAGGTATCATTTTTATCGGTAGACTTGGGGGAACGCTGGGTGGAAGGAAATTAGTGGCTCCTCTCAGATTCCTGAACTTTCTGTCACTGAACTGTAAGGAAAAAGTGTTTTTTTAGCCAAATTCTTAGGTTTGCAAAGGATTCTGGGTAACAGAACCTGGTCAGAACCCCACAAGTCACCCCATCTTGGATTCCCCTAGGTCTCTAGTTTACAAAAATGCACAGGTTTGGTAGGTTTCCCTAGGTGCCAGCTGAGCTAGAGGCCAAAATCTATAGGTAGGCACTTTGCAAAAAACAGCTCTGTTTTCTTTCAAAAAATGTGATGTGTCCAGGTTGCGTTTTGGGGCATTTCGTGTCGCGGGCGCTAGGCCTACCCACACAAGTGAGGTATAATTTTTATCGGGAGACTTAGGGGAACACTGGGTAGAAGGAAATTTGTGGCTCCTCTCAGATTCCAGAACTTTCTGTAACCAAAATGTGAGGAAAATGTGTTTTTGTTGCCAAATTTTGAGGTTTGCAAAGGATTCTGGGTAATAGAACCTGGTCAGACCCCCACAAGTCACCCCATCTTGGATTCCCCTAGGTCTCTAGTTTTCAAAAATGCACAGGTTTGGTAGGTTTCCCTAGGTGCCGGCTGAGCTAGAGGCCAAAATCTACAGGTAGGCACTTTGCAAAAAACACCTCTGTTTTCTTTAAAAAAATGTGATATGTCCACATGGTGTTTTGGGGCGTTTCCTGTCAAGGGCGCTAGGCCTACCCACACAAGTGAGGTATCATTTTTATCGGTAGACTTGGGGGACACGCTGGGTGGAAGGAAACTAGTGGCTCTTCTCAGATTCCTGAACTTTCTGTCACTGAACTGTAAGGAAAAAGTGTTTTTTTAGCCAAATTCTGTGGTTTGCAAAGGATTCTGGGTAACAGAACCTGGTCAGAGCCCCACATGTCACCCCATCTTTGATTCCCCTAGGTCTCTAGTTTACAAAAATGCACAGGTTTGGTAGGTTTCCCTAGGTGCCAGCTGAGCTAGAGGCCAAAATCTACAGGTAGGCACTTTGCAAAAAACAGCTCTGTTTTCTTTAAAAAAATGTGATGTGTCCACGTTGCGTTTTGGGGCATTTCCTGTCGCGGGCGCCAGGCCTACCCACACAAGTGAGGTATCATTTTTATCGGGAGACTTGGGGGAACGCTGGGTAGAAGGAAATTTGTGGCTCCTCTCAGATTCCAGAACTTTCTGTCACCGAAATCTGAGGAAAATGTGTTTTTTTAGCCAAAGTTTGAGGTTTGCAAAGGATTCTGGATAACAGAACCTGGTCAGAGCCTCACAAGTCTCCCCATCTTGGATTCCCCTAGGTCTCTAGTTTTCAAAAATGCACAGATTTGGTAGGTTTCCCTAGGTGCCGGCTGAACTAGAGGCCAAAATCTACAGGTAGGCACTTTGCAAAAAACACCTCTGTTTTCTTTAAAAAAATGTGATGTGTCCACGTTGTGTTTTGGGGCGTTTCCTGTCACGGGCGATAGGCCTACCCACACAAGTGAGGTATCATTTTTATCGGTAGACTTGGGGGAACGCTGGGTGGAAGGAAATTTGTGGCTCCTCTCAGATTCCTGATCTTTCTGTCACTGAACTGTAAGGAAAAAGTGTTTTTTTAGCCAAATTTTGAGATTTGCAAAGGATTCTGGGTAACAGAACCTGGTCAGAGCCCCACAAGTCACCCCATCCTGGATTCCCCTAGGTCTCTAGTTTTCAAAAATGCACAGGTTTGGTAGGTTTCCCTAGGTGCCAGCTGAGCTAGAGGCCAAAATCTACAGGTAGGCACTTTGCAAAAAACAGCTCTGTTTTCTTTCAAAAAATGTGATGTGTCCACGTTGCGTTTTGGGGCATTTCGTGTCGCGGGCGCTAGTCCTACCCAAACAAGTGAGGTATCATTTTTATCGGAAGACTTAGGGGAACGCAGGGTAGAAGGAAATTTGTGGCTCCTCTCTGATTCCAGAACTATCTGTCACCAAAATGTGAGGAAAATGTGTTTTTTTTGCCAAAATTTGAGGTTTGCAAAGGATTCTGGGTAACAGAACCTGGTCAGAGCCCCGCAAGTCACCCCATCTTGGATTCCCCTAGTTCTCTAGTTTAAAAAAATGCAGAGGTTTGGTAGGTTTCCCTACGTGCCGGCTCAGCTAGAGGCCAAAATGTACAGGTAGGCACTTTGCAAAAAACACCTCTGTTTTCTTTAAAAAAATGTGATGTGTCCACGTTGCGTTTTGGGGCATTTCCTGTTGCGGGCGCTAGGCCTACCCACACAAGTGAGGTATCATTTTTATCGGGAGACTTGGGGGAATGCTGGGTGGAAGGAAATTCGTGGCTCCTCTCAGATTCCAGAACTTTCTGTCACCTAAATTTGATGAAATTTGTTTTTTTAGCCAAATTTTGAGGTTTGCAAAGGATTCTGGGTAACAGAACCTGGTCAGAGCCCCACAAGTCACCCCATCTTGGATTCCCCTAGGTCTCTAGTTTTCAAAAATGCACAGGTTTGGTAGCTTTCCCTAGGTGCCGGCTGAACTAGAGGCCAAAATCTACAGGTAGGCACTTTGCAAAAAACACCTCTGTTTTCTTTAAAAAAATGTGATGTGTCCACGTTGTGTTTTGGGGCGTCTCCTGTCACGGGCGATAGGCCTACCCACACAAGTGAGGTATCATTTTTATCGGTAGACTTGGGGGAACGCTGGGTGGAAGGAAATTAGTGGCTCCTCTCAGATTCCTGAACTTTCTGTCACTGAACTGTAAGGAAAAAGTGTTTTTTTAGCCAAATTCTTAGGTTTGCAAAGGATTCTGGGTAACAGAACCTGGTCAGAACCCCACAAGTCACCCCATCTTGGATTCCCCTAGGTCTCTAGTTTACAAAAATGCACAGGTTTGGTAGGTTTCCCTAGGTGCCAGCTGAGCTAGAGGCCAAAATCTATAGGTAGGCACTTTGCAAAAAACAGCTCTGTTTTCTTTCAAAAAATGTGATGTGTCCAGGTTGCGTTTTGGGGCATTTCGTGTCGCGGGCGCTAGGCCTACCCACACAAGTGAGGTATAATTTTTATCGGGAGACTTAGGGGAACACTGGGTAGAAGGAAATTTGTGGCTCCTCTCAGATTCCAGAACTTTCTGTAACCAAAATGTGAGGAAAATGTGTTTTTGTTGCCAAATTTTGAGGTTTGCAAAGGATTCTGGGTAATAGAACCTGGTCAGACCCCCACAAGTCACCCCATCTTGGATTCCCCTAGGTCTCTAGTTTTCAAAAATGCACAGGTTTGGTAGGTTTCCCTAGGTGCCGGCTGAGCTAGAGGCCAAAATCTACAGGTAGGCACTTTGCAAAAAACACCTCTGTTTTCTTTAAAAAAATGTGATATGTCCACATGGTGTTTTGGGGCGTTTCCTGTCAAGGGCGCTAGGCCTACCCACACAAGTGAGGTATCATTTTTATCGGTAGACTTGGGGGACACGCTGGGTGGAAGGAAACTAGTGGCTCTTCTCAGATTCCTGAACTTTCTGTCACTGAACTGTAAGGAAAAAGTGTTTTTTTAGCCAAATTCTGTGGTTTGCAAAGGATTCTGGGTAACAGAACCTGGTCAGAGCCCCACATGTCACCCCATCTTTGATTCCCCTAGGTCTCTAGTTTACAAAAATGCACAGGTTTGGTAGGTTTCCCTAGGTGCCAGCTGAGCTAGAGGCCAAAATCTACAGGTAGGCACTTTGCAAAAAACAGCTCTGTTTTCTTTAAAAAAATGTGATGTGTCCACGTTGCGTTTTGGGGCATTTCCTGTCGCGGGCGCCAGGCCTACCCACACAAGTGAGGTATCATTTTTATCGGGAGACTTGGGGGAACGCTGGGTAGAAGGAAATTTGTGGCTCCTCTCAGATTCCAGAACTTTCTGTCACCGAAATCTGAGGAAAATGTGTTTTTTTAGCCAAAGTTTGAGGTTTGCAAAGGATTCTGGATAACAGAACCTGGTCAGAGCCTCACAAGTCTCCCCATCTTGGATTCCCCTAGGTCTCTAGTTTTCAAAAATGCACAGATTTGGTAGGTTTCCCTAGGTGCCGGCTGAACTAGAGGCCAAAATCTACAGGTAGGCACTTTGCAAAAAACACCTCTGTTTTCTTTAAAAAAATGTGATGTGTCCACGTTGTGTTTTGGGGCGTTTCCTGTCACGGGCGATAGGCCTACCCACACAAGTGAGGTATCATTTTTATCGGTAGACTTGGGGGAACGCTGGGTGGAAGGAAATTTGTGGCTCCTCTCAGATTCCTGATCTTTCTGTCACTGAACTGTAAGGAAAAAGTGTTTTTTTAGCCAAATTTTGAGATTTGCAAAGGATTCTGGGTAACAGAACCTGGTCAGAGCCCCACAAGTCACCCCATCCTGGATTCCCCTAGGTCTCTAGTTTACAAAAATGCACAGGTTTGGTAGGTTTCCCTAGGTGCCAGCTGAGCTAGAGGCCAAAATCTACAGGTAGGCACTTTGCAAAAAACAGCTCTGTTTTCTTTCAAAAAATGTGAGGTGTCCACGTTGCGTTTTGGGGCATTTCGTGTCGCGGGCGCTAGGACTACCCACACAAGTGAGGTATCATTTTTATCGGAAGACTTAGGGGAACGCAGGGTAGAAGGAAATTTGTGGCTCCTCTCTGATTCCAGAACTATCTGTCACCAAAATGTGAGGAAAATGTGTTTTTGTTGCCAAAATTTGAGGTTTGCAAAGGATTCTGGGTAACAGAACCTGGTCAGAGCCACGCAAGTCACCCCATCTTGGATTCCCCTAGTTCTCTAGTTTTAAAAAATGCAGAGGTTTGGTAGGTTTCCCTACGTGCCGGCTCAGCTAGAGGCCAAAATCTACAGGTAGGCACTTTGCAAAAAACACCTCTGTTTTCTTTAAAAAAATGTGATCTGTCCACGTTGCGTTTTGGGGCATTTCCTGTTGCGGGCGCTAGGCCTACCCACACAAGTGAGGTATCATTTTTATCGGGAGACTTGGGGGAATGCTGGGTGGAAGGAAATTCGTGGCTCCTCTCAGATTCCAGAACTTTCTGTCACCTAAATTTGATGAAATTTGTTTTTTTAGCCAAATTTTGAGGTTTGCAAAGGATTCTGGGTAACAGAACCTGGTCAAAGCCCCACAAGTCACCCCATCTTGGATTCCCCTAGGTCTCTAGTTTTTAAAAATGCACAGGTTTGGTAGCTTTCCCTAGGTGCCGGCTGAACTATAGGCCAAAATCTACAGGTAGGCACTTTGCAAAAAACACCTCTGTTTTCTTTAAAAAAATGTGATGTGTCCACGTTGTGTTTTGGGGCGTTTCCTGTCACGGGCGATAGGCCTACCCACACAAGTGAGGTATCATTTTTATCGGTAGACTTGGGGGAACGCTGGGTGGAAGGAAATTAGTGGCTCCTCTCAGATTCCTGAACTTTCTGTCACTGAACTGTAAGGAAAAAGTGTTTTTTTAGCCAAATTCTTAGGTTTGCAAAGGATTCTGGGTAACAGAACCTGGTCAGAACCCCACAAGTCACCCCATCTTGGATTCCCCTAGGTCTCTAGTTTACAAAAATGCACAGGTTTGGTAGGTTTCCCTAGGTGCCAGCTGAGCTAGAGGCCAAAATCTACAGGTAGGCACTTTGCAAAAAACAGCTGTTTTCTTTCAAAAAATGTGATGTGTCCACGTTGCGTTTTGGGGCATTTCCTGTCGCGGGCGCTAGGCCTACCCACACAAGTGAGGTATCATTTTTATCGCGAGACTTGTGGGAACACTGGGTAGAAGGAAATTTGTGGCTCCTCTCTGATTCAAGAACTATCTGTCACCAAAATGTGAGGAAAATGTGTTTTTGTTGCCAAATTTTGAGGTTTGCAAAGGATTCTGGGTAATAGAACCTGGTCAGAGCCCCACAAGTCACCCCATCTTGGATTCCCCTAGGTCTCTAGTTTTCAAAAATGCAGAGGTTTGGTAGGTTTCACTTGGTGCCGGCTGAGCTAGAGGCCAAAATCTAAAGGTAGGCTTTGCAAAAAACACCTCTGTTTTCTTTAAAAAAAATTGATGTGTCCACATGGTGTTTTGGGGCGTTTCCTGTCACAGGCGCTAGTCCTACCCAAACAAGTGAGGTATCATTTTTATCGGGAGACTTGGGGGAACGCTGGGTGGAAGGAAATTTGTGGCTCCTCTCAGATTCCAGAACTTTCTGTCACCGAAATCTGAGGAAAATGTGTTTTTTTAGCCAAAGTTTGAGGTTTGCAAAGGATTCTGGATAACAGAACCTGGTCAGAGCCTCACAAGTCGCCCCATCTTGGATTCCCCTAGGTCTCTAGTTTTCAACAATGCACAGGTTTGGTAGGTTTCCCTAGGTGCCGGCTGAACTAAAGGCCAAAATCTACAGGTAGGCACTTTGCAAAAAACACCTCTGTTTTCTTTAAAAAAATGTGATGTGTCCACGTTGTGTTTTGGGGCGTTTCCTGTCACGGGCGATAGGCCTACCCACACAAGGGAGGTATCATTTTTATCGGTAGACTTAGGGGAACGCTGGGTGGAAGGAAATTTGTGGCTCCTCTCAGATTCCTGAACTTTCTGTCACTGAACTGTAAGGAAAAAGTGTTTTTTTAGCCAAATTTTGAGGTTTGCAAAGGATTCTGGGTAACAGAACCTGGTCAGAGCCCCACAAGTCACCCCATCCTGGATTCCCCTAGGTCTCTAGTTTACAAAAATGCACAGGTTTGGTAGGTTTCCCTAGGTGCCAGCTGAGCTAGAGGCCAAAATCTATAGGTAGGTACTTTGCAAAAAACAGCTCTGTTTTCTTTCAAAAAATGTGATGTGTCCAGGTTGCGTTTTGGGGCATTTCATGTCGCGGGCGCTAGGCCTACCCACACAAGTGAGGTATAATTTTTATCGGGAGACTTAGGGGAACACTGGGTAGAAGGAAATTTGTGGCTCCTCTCTGATTCCAGAACTATCTGTAACCAAAATGTGAGGAAAATGTGTTTTTGTTGCCAAATTTTGAGGTTTGCAAAGGATTCTGGGTAATAGAACCTGGTCAGACCCCCACAAGTCACCCCATCTTGGATTCCCCTAGGTCTCTAGTTTTCAAAAATGCACAGGTTTGGTAGGTTTCCCTAGGTGCCGGCTGAGCTAGAGGCCAAAATCTACAGGTAGGCACTTTGCAAAAAACACCTCTGTTTTCTTTAAAAAAATGTGATATGTCCACATGGTGTTTTGGGGCGTTTCCTGTCAAGGGCGCTAGTCCTACCCAAACAAGTGAGGTATCATTTTTATCGGGAGACTTGGGGGAACGCTGAGTGGAAGGAAATTTGTGGCTCCTCTCAGATTCCAGAACTTTCTGTCACCGAAATCTGAGGAAAATGTGTTTTTTTAGCCAAAGTTTGAGGTTTGCAAAGGATTCTGGGTAACAGAACCTGGTCAGAGCCTCACAAGTCACCCCATCTTGGATTCCCCTAGGTCTCTAGTTTTCAAAAATACACAGGTTTGGTAGCTTTCCCTAGGTGCCAGCTGAACTAGAGGCCAAAATCTACAGGTAGGCACTTTGCAAAAAACACCTCTGTTTTCTTTAAAAAAATGTGATGTGTCCACGTTGTGTTTTGGGGCGTTTCCTGTCACGGGCGATAGGCCTACCCACACAAGTGAGGTATCATTTTTATCGGTAGACTTGGGGGAACGCTGGGTGGAAGGAAACTAGTGGCTCCTCTCAGATTCCTGAACTTTCTGTCACTGAACTGAAAGGAAAAAGTGTTTTTTTAGCCAAATTCTGTGGTTTGCAAAGGATTCTGGGTAACAGAACCTGGTCAGAGCCCCACAAGTCACCCCATCTTGGATTCCCCTAGGTCTCTAGTTTACAAAAATGCACAGGTTTGGTAGGTTTCCCTAGGTGCCAGCTGAGCTAGAGGCCAAAATCTACAGGTAGGCACTTTGCAAAAAACAGCTCTGTTTTCTTTAAAAAAATGTGATGTGTCCACGTTGCGTTTTGGGGCATTTCGTGTCGCGGGCGATAGGCCTACCCACACAATTGAGGTATCATTTTTATCGGGAGACTTGGGGGAACGCTGGGTAGAAGGAAATTTGTGGCTCCTCTCTGATTCCAGAACTATCTGTCACCAAAATGTGAGGAAAATGTGTTTTTGTTGCCAACTTTTGAGGTTTGCAAAGGATTCTGTGTAATAGAACCTGGTCAGAGGCCCACAAGTCACCCCATCTTGGATTCCCCTAGGTCTCTAGTTTTCAAAAATGCACAGGTTTGGTAGGTTTCCCTCGGTGCCGGCTGAGCTAGAGGCCAAAATCTACAGGTAGGCACTTTGTAAAAAACACCTCTGTTTTCTTTAAAATAATTTGATGTGTCCACATGGTGTTTTGGGGCGTTTCCTGTCACGGGCACTAGTCCTACCCAAACAAGTGAGGTATCATTTTTATCTGGAGACTTGGGGGAACGCTGGGTGGATGGAAATTTGTGGCTCCTCTCAGATTCCAGAACTTTCTGTCACCGAAATCTGAGGAAAATGTGTTTTTTTAGCCAAAGTTTGAGGTTTGCAAAGGATTCTGGGTAATAGAACCTGGTCAGAGCCCCACAAGTCACCCCATCTTGGATTCCCCTAGGTCTCTAGTTTTCAAAAATGCAGAGGTTTGGTAGGTTTCACTTGGTGCCGGCTGAGCTAGAGGCCAAAATCTAAAGGTAGGCTTTGCAAAAAACACCTCTGTTTTCTTTAAAAAAAATTGATGTGTCCACATGGTGTTTTGGGGCGTTTCCTGTCACAGGCGCTAGTCCTACCCAAACAAGTGAGGTATCATTTTTATCGGGAGACTTGGGGGAACGCTGGGTGGAAGGAAATTTGTGGCTCCTCTCAGATTCCAGAACTTTCTGTCACCGAAATCTGAGGAAAATGTGTTTTTTTAGCCAAAGTTTGAGGTTTGCAAAGGATTCTGGATAACAGAACCTGGTCAGAGCCTCACAAGTCGCCCCATCTTGGATTCCCCTAGGTCTCTAGTTTTCAACAATGCACAGGTTTGGTAG
Source organism: Pleurodeles waltl (assembly GCF_031143425.1). Classification (NCBI taxonomy): domain Eukaryota; kingdom Metazoa; phylum Chordata; class Amphibia; order Caudata; family Salamandridae; genus Pleurodeles; species Pleurodeles waltl. The sequence goes on along the minus strand of NC_090449.1, from coordinate 475,153,060 downwards.
GTTTCCCTAGGTGCCGGCTGAACTAAAGGCCAAAATCTACAGGTAGGCACTTTGCAAAAAACACCTCTGTTTTCTTTAAAAAAATGTGATGTGTCCACGTTGTGTTTTGGGGCGTTTCCTGTCACGGGCGATAGGCCTACCCACACAAGGGAGGTATCATTTTTATCGGTAGACTTGGGGGAACGCTGGGTGGAAGGAAATTTGTGGCTCCTCTCAGATTCCTGAACTTTCTGTCACTGAACTGTAAGGAAAAAGTGTTTTTTTAGCCAAATTTTGAGGTTTGCAAAGGATTCTGGGTAACAGAACCTGGTCAGAGCCCCACAAGTCACCCCATCCTGGATTCCCCTAGGTCTCTAGTTTACAAAAATGCACAGGTTTGGTAGGTTTCCCTAGGTGCCAGCTGAGCTAGAGGCCAAAATCTATAGGTAGGCACTTTGCAAAAAACAGCTCTGTTTTCTTTCAAAAAATGTGATGTGTCCAGGTTGCGTTTTGGGGCATTTCATGTCGCGGGCGCTAGGCCTACCCACACAAGTGAGGTATAATTTTTATCGGGAGACTTAGGGGAACACTGGGTAGAAGGAAATTTGTGGCTCCTCTCTGATTCCAGAACTATCTGTAACCAAAATGTGAGGAAAATGTGTTTTTGTTGCCAAATTTTGAGGTTTGCAAAGGATTCTGGGTAATAGAACCTGGTCAGACCCCCACAAGTCACCCCATCTTGGATTCCCCTAGGTCTCTAGTTTTCAAAAATGCACAGGTTTGGTAGGTTTCCCTAGGTGCCGGCTGAGCTAGAGGCCAAAATCTACAGGTAGGCACTTTGCAAAAAACACCTCTGTTTTCTTTAAAAAAATGTGATATGTCCACATGGTGTTTTGGGGCGTTTCCTGTCAAGGGCGCTAGTCCTACCCAAACAAGTGAGGTATCATTCTTATCGGGAGACTTGGGGGAACGCTGAGTGGAAGGAAATTTGTGGCTCCTCTCAGATTCCAGAACTTTCTGTCACCGAAATCTGAGGAAAATGTGTTTTTTTAGCCAAAGTTTGAGGTTTGCAAAGGATTCTGGGTAACAGAACCTGGTCAGAGCCTCACAAGTCACCCCATCTTGGATTCCCCTAGGTCTCTAGTTTTCAAAAATACACAGGTTTGGTAGCTTTCCCTAGGTGCCAGCTGAACTAGAGGCCAAAATCTACAGGTAGGCACTTTGCAAAAAACACCTCTGTTTTCTTTAAAAAAATGTGATGTGTCCACGTTGTGTTTTGGGGCGTTTCCTGTCACGGGCGATAGGCCTACCCACACAAGTGAGGTATCATTTTTATCGGTAGACTTGGGGGAACGCTGGGTGGAAGGAAACTAGTGGCTCCTCTCAGATTCCTGAACTTTCTGTCACTGAACTGTAAGGAAAAAGTGTTTTTTTAGCCAAATTCTGTGGTTTGCAAAGGATTCTGGGTAACAGAACCTGGTCAGAGCCCCACAAGTCACCCCATCTTGGATTCCCCTAGGTCTCTAGTTTACAAAAATGCACAGGTTTGGTAGGTTTCCCTAGGTGCCAGCTGAGCTAGAGGCCAAAATCTACAGGTAGGCACTTTGCAAAAAACAGCTCTGTTTTCTTTAAAAAAATGTGATGTGTCCACGTTGCGTTTTGGGGCATTTCGTGTCGCGGGCGCTAGGCCTACCCACACAATTGAGGTATCATTTTTATCGGGAGACTTGGGGGAACGCTGGGTAGAAGGAAATTTGTGGCTCCTCTCTGATTCCAGAACTATCTGTCACCAAAATGTGAGGAAAATGTGTTTTTGTTGCCAACTTTTGAGGTTTGCAAAGGATTCTGTGTAATAGAACCTGGTCAGAGGCCCACAAGTCACCCCATCTTGGATTCCCCTAGGTCTCTAGTTTTCAAAAATGCACAGGTTTGGTAGGTTTCCCTCGGTGCCGGCTGAGCTAGAGGCCAAAATCTACAGGTAGGCACTTTGTAAAAAACACCTCTGTTTTCTTTAAAATAATTTGATGTGTCCACATGGTGTTTTGGGGCGTTTCCTGTCACGGGCACTAGTCCTACCCAAACAAGTGAGGTATCATTTTTATCTGGAGACTTGGGGGAACGCTGGGTGGATGGAAATTTGTGGCTCCTCTCAGATTCCAGAACTTTCTGTCACCGAAATCTGAGGAAAATGTGTTTTTTTAGCCAAAGTTTGAGGTTTGCAAAGGATTCTGGATAACAGAACCTGGTCAGAGCCTCACAAGTCACCCCATCTTGGATTCCCCTAGGTCTCTAGTTTTCAAAAATGCAAAGGTTTGGTAGGTTTCCCTAGGTGCCGGCTGAACTAGAGGCCAAAATCTACAGGTAGGCACTTTGCAAAAAACACCTCTGTTTTCTTTAAAAAAATGTGATGTGTCCACGTTGTGTTTTGGGGCGTTTCCTGTCACGGGCGATAGGCCTACCCACACAAGTGAGGTATCATTTTTATCGGTAGACTTGGGGGAACGCTGGGTGGAAGGAAATTAGTGGCTCCTCTCAGATTCCTGAACTTTCTGTCACTGAACTGTAAGGAAAAAGTGTTTTTTTAGCCAAATTCTGAGGTTTGCAAAGGATTCTGGGTAACAGAACCTTGTCAGAGCCCCACAAGTCACCCCATCTTGGATTCCCCTAGGTCTCTAGTTTACAAAAATGCACAGGTTTGGTAGGTTTCCCTAGGTGCCAGCTGAGCTAGAGGCCAAAATCTACAGGTAGGCACTTTGCAAAAAACAGCTCTGTTTTCTTTCAAAAAATGTGATGTGTCCACGTTGCGTTTTGGGGCATTTCCTGTCGCGGGCGCTAGGCCTACCCACACAAGTGAGGTATCATTTTTATCGGGAGACTTGGGGGAACGCTGGGTAGAAGGAAATTTGTGGCTCCTCTCTGATTCCAGAACTATCTGTCACCAAAATGTGAGGAAAATGTGTTTTTGTTGCCAAATTTTGAGGTTTGCAAAGGATTCTGGGTAATAGAACCTGGTCAGAGCCCCACAAGTCACCCCATCTTGGATTCCCCTAGGTCTCTAGTTTTCAAAAATGCACAGGTTTGGTAGGTTTCCCTAGGTGCCGGCTGAGCTAGAGGCCAAAATCTACAGGTAGGCTTTGCAAAAAACACCTCTGTTTTCTTTAAAAAAATTTGATGTGTCCACATGGTGTTTTGGGGCGTTTCCTGTCACGGGCGCTAGTCCTACCCAAACAAGTGAGGTATTATTTTTATCGGGAGACTTGGGGAACGCTGGGTGGAAGGAAATTTGTGGCTCCTCTCAGATTCCAGAACTTTCTGTCACCGAAATCTGAGGAAAATGTGTTTTTTTAGCCAAAGTTTGAGGTTTGCAAAGGATTCTGGATAACAGAACCTGGTCAGAGCCTCTCAAGTCACCCCATCTTGGATTCCCCTAGGTCTCTAGTTTTCAACAATGCACAGGTTTGGTAGGTTTCCCTAGGTGCCGGCTGAACTAAAGGCCAAAATCTACAGGTAGGCACTTTGCAAAAAACACCTCTGTTTTCTTTAAAGAAATGTGATGTGTCCACGTTGTGTTTTGGGGCGTTTCCTGTCACGGGCGATAGGCCTACCCACACAAGTGAGGTATCATTTTTATCGGTAGACTTGGGGGAACACTGGGTGGAAGGAAATTTGTGGCTCCTCTCAGATTCCTGAACTTTCTGTCACTGAACTGTAAGGAAAAAGTGTTTTTTTAGCCAAATTTTGAGGTTTGCAAAGGATTCTGGGTAACAGAACCTGGTCAGAGCCCCACAAGTCACCCCATCCTGGATTCCCCTAGGTCTCAGTTTACAAAAATGCACAGGTTTGGTAGGTTTCCCTAGGTGCCAGCTGAGCTAGAGGCCAAAATCTACAGGTAGGCACTTTGCAAAAAACAGCTCTGTTTTCTTTCAAAAAATTTGATGTGTCCACGTTGCGTTTTGGGGCATTTCGTGTCGCGGGCGCTAGGCCTACCCACACAAGTGAGGTATCATTTTTATCGGGAGACTTAGGGAAACGCTGGGTAGAAGGAAATTTGTGGCTCCTCTCTGATTCCAGAACTATCTGTCACCAAAATGTGAGGAAATGTGTTTTTGTTGCCAAATTTTGAGGTTTGCAAAGGATTCTGGGTAACAGAACCTGGTCAGAGCCCCGCAAGTCACCCCATCTTGGATTCCCCTAGGTCTCTAGTTTTAAAAAATGCAGAGGTTTGGTAGGTTTCCCTACGTGCCGGGTGAGCTAGAGGCCAAAATCTACAGGTAGGCTTTGCAAAAAACACCTCTGTTTTCTTTAAAAAAAATTGATGTGTCCACATGGTGTTTTGGGGCGTTTCCTGTCACGGGCGCTAGTCCTACCCAAACAAGCGAGGTATCATTTTTATCGGGAGACTTGGGGGAACGCTGGGTGGAAGGAAATTTGTGGCTCCTCTCAGATTCCAGAACTTTCTGTCACCGAAATCTGAGGAAAATGTGTTTTTTTAGCCAAAGTATGAGGTTTGCAAAGGATTCTGGATAACAGAACCTGGTCAGAGCCTCACAAGTCACCCCATCTTGGATTCCCCTAGGTCTCTAGTTTTCAAAAATGCACAGGTTTGGTAGGTTTCCCTAGGTGCCGGCTGAACTAAAGGCCAAAATCTACAGGTAGGCACTTTGCAAAAAAACCTCTATTTTCTTTAAAAAAAGGTGATGTGTCCACATTGTGTTTTGGGGCGTTTCCTGTCACGGGCGATAGGCCTACCCACACAAGTGAGGTATCATTTTTATCGGTAGACTTGGGGGAACGCTGGGTGGAAGGAAATTTGTGGCTCTTCTCAGTTTCCTGAACTTTCTGTCACTGAACTGTAAGGAAAAAGTGTTTTTTTAGCCAAATTTTGAGGTTTGCAAAGGATTCTGGGTAACAGAACCTGGTCAGAGCCCCACAAGTCACCCCATCCTGGATTCCCCTAGGTCTCTAGTTACAAAAATGCACAGGTTTGGTAGGTTTCCCTAGGTGCCAGCTGAGCTAGAGGCCAAAATCTACAGGTAGGCACTTTGCAAAAAAAGCTCTGTTTTCTTTCAAAAAATGTGATGTGTCCACGTTGCGTTTTGGGGCATTTCGTGTCGCGGGCGCTAGGCCTACCCACACAAGTGAGGTATCATTTTTATCGGGAGACTTAGGGGAACGCTGGGTAGAAGGAAATTAGTGGCTCCTCTCTGATTCCAGAACTATCTGTCACCAAAATGTGAGGAAATGTGTTTTTGTTGCCAAATTTTGAGGTTTGCAAAGGATTCTGGGTAACAGAACCTGGTCAGAGCCCCGCAAGTCACCCCATCTTGGATTCCCCTAGGTCTCTAGTTTTAAAAAATGCAGAGGTTTGGTAGGTTTCCCTACGTGCCGGCTCAGCTAGAGGCCAAAATCTACAGGTAGGCACTTTGCAAAAAACACCTCTGTTTTCTTTCAAAAAATGTGATGTGTCCACGTTGCGTTTTGGGGCATTTCCTGTCGCGGGCGCTAGGCCTACCCACACAAGTGAGGTATCATTTTTATCGGGAGACTTGGGGGAACGCTGGGTGGAAGGAAATTTGTGGCTCCTCTCAGATTCCAGAACTTTCTGTCACCTAAATTTGAGGAAATTTGTTTTTTTAGCCAAATTTTGAGGTTTGCAAAGGATTCTGGGTAACAGAACCTGGTCAGAGCCCCGTGAGTCACCCCATCTTGGATTCCCCTAGGTCTCTAGTTTTAAAAAATGCACAGGTTTGGTAGGTTTCCCTAGTTGCCGGCTGAGCTAGAGGCCAAAACCTACAGGTAGACACTTTGCAAAAAACACCTCTGTTTTCTTTCAAAAAATGTGATGTGTCCACGTTGCGTTTTGGGGCATTTCGTGTCGCGGGCGCTAGGCCTACCCACACAAGTGAGGTATCATTTTTATCGGGAGACTTAGGGGAACGCTGGGTAGAAGGAAATTTGTGGCTCCTCTCTGATTTCAGAACTATCTGTCACCAAAATGTGAGGAAATGTGTTTTTGTTGCCAAATTTTGAGGTTTGCAAAGGATTCTGGGTAACAGAACCTGGTCAGAGCCCCGCAAGTCACCCCATCTTGGATTCCCCTAGGTCTCTAGTTTTAAAAAATGCACAGGTTTGGTAGGTTTCCCTAGTTGCCGGCTGAGCTAGAGGCCAAAACCTACAGGTAGACACTTTGCAAAAAACACCTCTGTTTTCTTTCAAAAAATGTGATGTGTCCACGTTGCGTTTTGGGGTGTTTCCTGTCGCGGGCGCTAGGCCTACCCACACAAGTGAGGTATCATTTGTATCGGGAGACTTGGGGGAAGATAGATTAGCAAAACAAGTGTTATTGCCCCTTGTCTTTCTCTACATTTTTTCCTTCCAAATATAAGAGAGTGTGTAAAATAGACATCTATTTGAGAAATGCCCTGTAATTCACATGCTAGTATGGTCACCCCGGAATTCAGAGATGTGCAAATAACCATTTCTCCTCAACACCTTATCTTGTGCCCTTTTTGGAAATACAAAGGTTTTCTTGATAGCTATTTTACACTCTCTATATTTCAGCAAATGATTTGCTGTATACCCGGTATAGAATGAAATCACACTGCAGGGTGCAGCTCATTTTTTGGCTCTGGGTACCTAGGGTTCTTGATGAACCTACAAGCCCTATATATCCCCGCAACCAGAGGAGTCCTGCAGACGTAACGGTATATTGCTTTCGAAAATCTGACATTGCAGGAAAAAGTTACAGAGTAAAACGTAGAGAAAAATTGATGTTTTTTTCACCTCAATTTCAATATTTTTCTTTTTCAGTTGTTATTTTCTGTAGGAAACCGTTTTAGGATCTACACAAATTACCCCTTGCTGAATTCAGAATTTTGTCTACTTTTCAGAAATGTTGCGGTTTCTGGGATCCAGCATTGGTTTCATGCCCATTTCTGTCACTGACTGGAAGGAGGCTGAAAGCACAAAAAATCGTAAAAATGGGGTATGTCCCAGTAAAATGCCAAAATTGTGTTTAAAAATTGGGTTTTCTGATTCAAGTCTGCCTGGTCCTGAAAGCTGGGAAGCTGGTGATTTTAGCACCGCAAACCCTTTGTTGATGCCATTTTCAGGGAAAAAACCACAAGCCTTCTTCTGCAGCCCCTTTTTCCAATTTTTTTGAAAAAAACGAAATTTTCACTGTATTTTCGCTAATTTCTTGGCCTCCTTCTGGGGAACCCACAAAGTCTGGGTACCTCTAGAATCCCTACGGTGTTGGAAAAAAAGGATGCAAATTTGGCGTGGGTAGCTTATGTGAACAAAAAGTTATGAGTGCCTAAGCGCGAACTGCACCAAATAGCCAAAAAAAGGCTCGGCACAGGAGGGGGAAAAGGCCTGGCAGCGAAGGGGTTAAAGGGAGTAAAGTTTTCTAATCCTCCTTTACCCAGATACAGCTCATTATAGGATGTCAATGCTGTGTTTCATCTGTTTTTATCCTGGCCTGACAACAATATGCTTTCATTAAAAAAAATTGTCTGCAAAGTTAGCTATGTTACTATGTTTGGTTTCATTTCAACGTCTTTCAGATGTCAGAGCTCTGGATATCGCTGCCCCTCACTTTACCCCATCCAGTGTTTTATTTAATATTCACAGACGCACAAAGACTAATTTGTCATCAGTGTTTTATCCTTATTTTCCTGACCACCCTAAACGCTGCGTAGGTCAATGTTTAAAATCTATGAATATCAAACAGCCGATTTGAGAACTTCCGCTTCCAAACTACTTATTACTTTTAAAAAACCTTTCAAAACCAGTCTCCTCTCCTACTCTTGCTCGTTGGGTTAACTGGATTATGTCCTTAGCTGGTATTGACACTTCCGTTTTTGGTGCCCATTGCACCAGAGGTGCTATGGCCTCCAAGGCTTTTTGGGGAGGTTCCCATCTTGAGGATATTCTCAAATCGGCTGATTGTTCAAATGATAATGTGTTTAAAGTATTTTATTGCAAACCTGTACATCATGCTGCGTTGGATAATATTAATTTGCTTTAAACTTGCATAATATGACCCTCCGGTCTTGCCCTAAAATGCAGATTTTCCTAGGTATTTATGACGGAAAGTCTTAATTTCTTTAAAGACACGGAGGCGAGTATTATCCCGCCTCAACAATTAATGGTCTTCATTGTTTTTCCTCCCTTCCAGCATCAGCTACTTCATCACAACCTGCAGCGTAACCGCCGTCTTTCAGCGGATCACCTTTGCTTTCCTCCATTGGTTTCTCTTCCTCATCCACATCAGCTCCATTCGGACGTCATCCTTTCTTCATCTGAGATCCAGTCATTGAATGTTTGTCAGGACTTTCTGGCTTTTGTGATGGCTTTCTGCATCATTTGTATTATCCTACCTTTGTTTCATACTGTTTGACCCTCGCACAAGAAAAGAGAGCTGTCCACAGTCAAGATACGTATTTAGGGGTTTGGTGCGCTGTCATTGGTGGACACTTAAAACTACTGTTTCTCTCTCATTGGACATTTTTCGTTTGGCCTTATGGGAGTTGTTGTTTTCTTGACTGCTGCTATTTAATAAACAAGAAAAGAAAATGCATAATACTCGCCTACGTGTCTTTAATAAAATTAACTTTCCATCGTAAATTACTAGGAAAATCTACATTATTCACTATTAGTGTAATAAATATTGGAAGAAAACAAGGAGAGTGAAGTCCCAACTGCCAGCAATAAAGACGAGCTGCCCCTGTGATCCTGGCGCTGAATTTGCCACCTCCGAAGCCAGGGGTCGCAAAGACATTGCTAGGGGTCGCAGAGGGCAAGCCAAGGGTCCCGGCTGCGACCCCTGGCTATCAGTAAATGACTTCAATGCTTCTATCCTTCTTTGAATATTAATGAAAAAATAGTAATGATGATCTGTGTATTAACAGAAGTGTACCAACGTGTTGTAACAAACATTTGTAATATTATTTTATTCATGTTGATATTACTAGTAGTATCACCAAAAGTTTACAAGTATAAAAAACAATCCCTTGAACTCATCGATTGCCCCGGTTAATCAGCATATGACATCAGGGAACAGCCATTTAAGCATACATTATTTATGTGCAGGTAGTTATTCTTATGATCATAACTGGCAGGGTTCAGATGTTACCGGCTCTCTTTTGTGATTGATCAGGTGCAGTTGATATCGCTCTTTATGTGAGAATGATTTAATGAAGGCCTTTCATCCTGCAGTGCTTGTTATTACCTGTTCCCTCCTTTGTTATCTCTGTTTTCTTTCTGTGTAACCAGTGGGAGCAAGTTGAAGATGACTCGCTTGTGAGAGTGGCACCACATATCCCTTATAATTGTAGCATGGAAAGGAAAGCCTTTCTAAATCCTCTAGGGGATAGGAAATGTTCATGCTGGATGGTTTTGATAGGCATGGAAAGGGCAGGGAAGGTAGCAGCGGGTGAAAGGAACCATGAGTGATGGCGGATGAGCAGCAACTAAGAATGGGACATACATTTTAGACATGGAGGAAGACATGGGTGTTTGTAAGAGGTAGCTGTTACAGTACCAGGCAGAACGAATTGTCTGAGATGGAGGGAGGTGAGGCCAACGTAACTGTAGTGGCTGTTGTGTTCTTGGGATGTGTCTAAAACAATGATTGCCCACTCAGTGCATAATAGTTGGAATTTTACTTTTAAGGCTAGTCTTTTGAAATTTAGATTTTTATGCTAGTTGAGTATATGATTATTTCACTCTTAATCAACTTTTGGATGTATCCCACTAGGATAAACAGGATGCGTCACCAAAAGATTGCATTCATGTGCAGAGCGACATGCAGCCGAGCATATTGCAGCGAATGATCTAATTAAATGGAAGTTATAGGTGTTTTTCCCAATTTCTTGGTGCATGGCTGCTTTTTTGAGTCCTCCAGCTAGAGAGGCTCTTGGCTGCAGAAAGGGGTCTCAGTTTTGTGGTAGATCACCTGCATGCATATTGGAGTCTCCTTGATGTCCCCATGACTCCCTCTTATGTGTGGAAGGGGAGCTAGTAGAGGCCACACCAGTCCCAGTCGTATAGTGTAGAAGCCACATTGTCTCTGCTCCCAGTCTACTGCAGTAAAAAAACTGCGATCATTAAGTCCCAGCTGGAATGACGTATGGGGAAGCTGTAAAAAATGGGCTGTGTGGTATTGTCAAGGTTCTCACATACTCTTTGCTGTTTAGGCAAACACAGGCCAGCAAGTGAGATTAAAGAGGAGAGGAGACACATTAGCACATATTGATGACGTTTTGTTCATCACAAGAAAACAAAGTACTGTCCTAAGTTTGGTAACTACGAGCATATATTAAATATTCAATAATCATTACCAATTTCCAAGACAGATTGAGGTGTTCTGAGTCCCAATGCTTGACAGGCAATTGGAGCAAAACCGAGGACACCAAGAAGTGAAGTAACTTACACCGGAAGGTTTTTGATCGGACCACGCATATAGAAACTCCAGCCTAACGCCAAAACAACTCATAGAGAAATAACAAGACAATGAAGGTGGAGGGCAGTGTAGAACCGGGTTGTACCAGTAAGAACAACAACTAAATGAATGTTGCAGGCAGCTTCTTCATGCTTGCAAGAGTCTTAATTACTTCTGCTGCATGAAATGCCTCAAAAATTGATCTCCTGCCCCGAGGTGGCTACGCAGGTGCGAGCGGGCCACGAGATCCTAACTATTATCAACACTGAATAATGGATCTTGCGCTAGAGAATGATGGATCGAAGCAACATAGGTTTGAGGGGATGTCACCAAAGGGAATTGAGAGGACCAACAAATCAATAACAAATCAATATCATTCAATATTAGAAGGCTTCAGTCAATAACCACACCAGTATAGTAATAAGAAGTCATAGATTTATTTCCCAATATTAACAAAGCTAAGGTCACGAAAAGAACTCTCGAGCACAAATGATAAGCATATAAGATCAATAGCGGCTCATTAAAATGACGTATATTTCTCAATTTGATTAACACCATTAAACAAATTATTTCCCAAAAAATCACACTTATCAATAATACAAAAACTGGTAATAATGGTAAGGCATGCATTGGTTCAGCATCAAATGATTTCAAACCAGATCATGAGCATATCAATGTTTAATTCTCTAACTAACCGCAGATAAGCATTACATGTTGGGCTTCAGGTGAAAAGAATTTAGTAACACAAATTTAGAAAACTCTTAACTGAATTATAATATATAAAAATACTATTAATATGCAGCAATAAAATCATTAGTTGCAGTTGGTACCTGAAAAGCAAGAGAGACACAATTCACATTTAATAACATACATTACCACAAAAGTAGTAACAGCAAATGATCAGCTTCCATTTGAGGACACCATCAGGCATCTCATCAGAGATTCGGGCCTAATGAAGGCTAATCTCGAAACTCGTCTGCTCTCGAGGAACAACGACTCCCATACGATCTCCTACTCTCCGACCTCCCCTAATTAGTCTACACAGCTTGTTATACTAAAATCTAATCAACTCCTGATTGGTCAGTCCATGGGGTATTTTCATTTCAGCCAATCGACAACTAAATTGATGATCTAAACTTGACAAACCTACGCTATCTATAACATTTTCTTTCGGTGAATACACACTCCTTCCATCTAGTCTGTAACTTCATTGTCTCATGTGCCTCTCGCATATCTTGTTCTCAGGAAAAAAACTTTCTCTGTTACTTTTACTTCCAACCTCGAGGAAAGACCAGATCTTAGTAACATTCTCAAACAATAGGACAATTCAACTTCTGCTATGCTTGGTTAACATATCACCTTGTAAGACATGACACCGCAACCCAATAGGGGTAGCTGTGGATTCTTCTACACAAATTCGAAAACACTTATTATGGAAGCTTTGAATCATAGAAAATAACTGCAGCATCTGAATATAATTTTGCTCAGCCAAGAACAGAAAAAAGTAATTTTAAAAGGTTTCTCGTTTTACACGTTAGTTCCTTACATTTTTTTAATACAAAAACCATTTATAAACATGTTAGAAAAATTCATACTCTCACAATCCCTCCTCTGATGACTAATCATGTCATCACATCACTTTCTAATACATTTATTTATTATTATCATATTCAAAACTTTGTTTCATCAATTTCAGAATTTTCTCTTTTTCTTTTCTTATTTTTTTGTAAAGTTTATTTATTTCTATTTCAAAATCTTGTTTCTTTCTTTCTAATGTTCTCTTCTTAATACATTTTATTATTCTAAATGTTCCCCAGATTCTAATTAAACAAAACACAATTATTGACACCCATTTCGCAATTCTCAAAATAACATTTCTTCCCACATTGCTAAACAATTTCCCACAGCTTCAATTCCTTTTCCAGCCTTTTCCCAAATGGTGGTTTCTTTTAGTTCTTTCAAATCTTTATTATTAGTGTTAGTCACATTAGTGATTAATTGTTTAACCTTACCCGACTTATCACGAATAAAAGAACAACAGTGATTAGAACCAGTTGATTTACAAACTCCGCCCTCCTTTGCCAAAAGAATATCTAACGCAAGGCAATTCTGTTGTGCCATAGCTCTCGTAGCAGCTAACTCTGTGTTCAGAAAAATTATAGCTCTGGATTATCTTGTCAACATGTTATCCACTATTGGGGACTTCTGAATTTTAATCAAATTTAGGACCACTCCCACTGAAGGAATTATAGCCCCAAATATGTCTCCCACAATGCCAGAAACTGATTCTCGCTTGTGTCTTGTTTGTAATTTCATTGAATCAGGAATCTTACTCAAGTCTTCCAATTGATAGATTTTTGGAAAAACTACTCCCAGATAAAATGTCCCATACCACCCTCTAGGAAGGCGGTAATATGCATTTCTTCCACAAATATAGCAAATGCTAGGTATCGGAGGATCCTGTCCATTCATCTTAAAATCCCACTTACTCCTAAACATAAAAACATGTCTACATTCACTCTTTCCAGCAAACAATCTATTATTCTTACTCCAAGGTCTTTGTATACAAAGTTTCTCTACATGCTCAGCATCTATTGTTAGTTTACCCTGTTTAGTAATGTCAGTATAAGCATAATCTAAATCCAGGCTATCTACTTATTATTCCCTTATCCATTTTTGTCTTTATTTCTCTCCTTCTGACTTCTGTATTATCTAAATATTTATTTTCCACTGATGTTAGTAAACAAGTCAAATTATTTCGGTGAGCGAAGGCAGTTCTAAAACTTAAAGATGGTCATTACAACCCTGGCAGTCGGTGTTAAAGTCGCGGTAAAACTGGCAACAGGCCGGTGGAAAAAAAATTGGAATCCCGACCGTGGCGGAAACCGCCAACATAGACAGCCACTTTAAGACTCTGACCGCCAAGGCGGTACAAACAAACATTGCAGCGGTAACCGACAACAGACAGGCAGAGGACAATGTACCGCCCAAAGAATTACAACAGTCCAATCTGCCACCTTTTCCGGGGTGGATTCACTGCAAACAAAAACACGGCGGAAACAGGACTTGGAAGGGAAAACTCTCACCTCTACCCACCCCACTAGGAATCAGGACGCCATAGAACCCGAGCTCCACATACTGCCAGCCTTTATATTCCTGCTTCTCTACCAGGAACAACAAAGACGGCGGCGAAGACCACGGTGAGTACTGCACCTACAACACAGGGGAGGGGGGAGGGAAAAGAGAGTGACACACACACGCAACCCCTCCACCCCCCCCACTCACGACAACACACACACTAATACATCATGATACATTACAGTTACACCGCAAATCCCCCTGGAAGAATGCAAGGACAAAATGAAATGAGTCGAATGATTGCAATATATTCAAATACATGAATCAAAAATAAATACATATATAAAGATATTCACACTATAAACAAATATATACACCAAGAATACAAGTCCAAGGAAGTCCACCATCATAGTCCGTGGACCACTGGGCCCAAAATGCATGGGCGAGGCCCACACAAGATACCCGAACAAGACGGAGAGAACACTGCTGGGGCATCAGATAGAAATAAAACAGGCACCTCAGGGGGAAGGGGGGGGCACCTCAGCTGGATGAGTGCACAACGCCAGATCCACGAGGCTGCTCCATGCCCATTGATGTATCCTGGGGAGTGGAAAGCCACAGTCTCTCAAGTCTCTCCAGTGGGTGGTTTGCCTACTGATTTATCCTGGGGAGTGCAAAGCCACAGTCTCTCAAGTCTCTCCAGGGGGTGGGTTATCCACTGTGTTATCCTGGGGAGTGCAAAGCCACAGTCTCTCAAGTCTCTCCAGTGGGTGGTTTGCCCACTGCTTTATCCTGTGGAGTGCAAAGCCACAGTCTCTCAAGTGGATAACAGTCTCCACTGGTTCTGGAGGGGGCTTTGTGCCCAGAGTGTTTCATCCTGCCAAGGACTGAGGTAGTGGATGGATCTCTCCAGTGGTTCTAGAGGGGGCTTTGTGCCCAGAGTGCTTCATCCTGCCAAGGACTGAGGTAGTGTATGTCAATCTCCACTGGTTCTGGAGGGGGCTTCCTGCCCCAAGTGCCTTATCCTGGCAAGGACTGAGGTAGTGGATGTCAATCTCCACTGGTTCTGGAGGGGGCTTGGTGCCCAGAGTGCTTCATCCTGCCAAGGAGCGAAGTAGTGGATGTCAATCTCCACTGGTTCTGGAGGGGGCTTTGTGCCCAGAGTGCTTCATCCTGCCAAGGACTGAGGTAGTGAATGGATCTCTCCACTGGTTCTGGAGGGGGCTTTGTGCCCAGAGTGCTTCGTCCTGCCAAGGACTGAGGTAGTGGATCTCAATCTCCACTGGTTCTGGAGGGGGCTTTGTGCCCAGAGTGCTTCATCCTGCTCGTGGCGGCCTCAGTAGCGTCAGAATCTTTGGCGCTCACTGGCCTGCGCCTGCTTGCTGCGGCGGTGTCCTGTTCAGCAGTGCTGGCGACTGTGTCCTGTTCAGTGGTGCTGGTGGCGGCGGTGTCCTTGGCAGCGGTGTCCTGTTCAGCGGTGCTGGTGGTGGCGGTGTCCTTGGCAGCGGTGCTGGTGGCGGTGGTGTCCTTGGCAGCGGTGCTGGTGGCGGCGGTGTCCTGTTCAGCGGTGCCGGTGGTGGCGGTATCCTGTTCAGCGGTGCTGGTGGCGGCGGTGTCCTTGGCAGCGGTGCTGGTGGCAGCGGTGTCCTTGGCAGCGGTGCTTGTTGCAGTCTTGTCCGCCGTGCAGGTTTTCCCAGACTTGACGGTTTTACTGTGCCCCTTCCCCACCTTGGATGGTGGCGCAGCTGTCTCCACACTCCGAACTGTACCCCTGGGAGCGGCTTTGGTGGCAGATTTTTTCCTCTCTCCCGCCGGGCACTGGCCAACTTTTTCTGCTTTTGAGGTGGGGGACTGTCCATGCTCCGGCTCCTTGCCACACTGGCTGCCCTGCTGCCTGGCGCACTGCAGAAGCCGGTTACTACTGGCACCACTGTTCCCGCAGATGTTGTGGCTGAGGCAATGGGTTGGGACCTGGAGAGGAGGGCTCTAGGAGACTGAAGGGGTGGGGGAGGTGAGGGAAAGAGGTCAAGGTTGGACAGGAAATGTTTTTTGGGCACACTGGGACGGGTAGATGGAGGGGGTCTAGGAGTGGAGGAAGAAGTAGTGGTTGTAGGAGGTGTACGTTTGCGGACTTTGGGTTTAAGGTACATGGTCTGGAGGCTGTCGTGAGGTGGATGGCTGTTGGGTGTGTGTGTGGCTGCATTTGTGTACCTTGGGAGGTGGGTTCACAGACACACTGGGAGAGGACACAGGGGATGTGTGAATGGCAGTGGGGGTGGTGAGTGCACGTGAGCGGGGTGTGGTGGGTGTGCTGGTGATGGAGGTAGTGGCTGAGGATGTAGTGCATGCAGGTGTGAGTGGAGACGAGACAGGGAGGGAGGAGGGAGACGAGGAGGGGGGGGTACAGTAGAGGCAGTGGATGTTGGTATGTCTGCATGCGTATGATGCTTGTGTGAGTGCCTGTGGGATGTGTGGTGCTTATGTTTGCCTGAGCTTCCCTTATGTGCATGCTGGTCTGATGGTGTGCTTGGGATAGGCTGAGGTACAGGGGTTTGGGTCTGGGTAGAGGAAGTTGGAGGGGGGAGACTAGAAACAGGGACAATGGCTGCCATCAGTGCTGAGGCCAGAGTCTGAAAAGCTTGCTGTTGGGTTGCCTGGCCAGAATGAATGCCCTCCAGGTATGCATTGGTTTGTTGCAACTGCCTCTCAACACCCTGGATGGCATTCAAAATGGTAGACTGCTCAACAGTGAGGGACGTGAGGAGGTCAATGGTCTCCTCACTGAGGGCAGCAGGCGTGACAGGGGAAGGGGCTGAGGTGCCTGGGGCAAAGGAGATGCCCACCCTCTTGGGTGAGCGGCCACAGGGCAAACGCTGAGGGGCTGCTGGGAGGGCGGTGCTGGTATGGGGGGGTGGCGGCTGTACCTGTAGATGCGGGGGCACAGATGGGACCGCCACCGCAAGGGAGCTCCATCAGAGGAGGAGTCCGTATCGCTGGTCTCAGCTCCTGTCCCCGCCGTGGACCTCCCCTCGCCCTCCGTCCCACTGGTGAATTCAGACTCCGTTGTGTCGCCCTACAGGGCCATGTGGGATGAAGCTCCCTCCTGCTCCGGTGCCACTGCTCCTCTGCCTGATAATGCTAATTCACACAAGAACAGGGACACCACAAAAAGGGGGGGAGACAGAAGAAAGACATGTTGAGTTCATGCAATACCGCTACCGTTGGCAGACACTACAGACACAGCAACCCTCTGCATTACGCCATGCACTTTGAGTTCCCTAATTGATCACAGGGACATGGGGTACAAGGCCTATGCCAGATTGCTGCACACATGCAAGTCACAGGAGCCTGACTAGGTGTAGTTGGCTCTGCACACAGGTGGGGTGGGGTGCCACAGGGCCTGCCTTCAGAAGGGACCTTGCCTTCTAAACTCGCTCTGGCCTAGGGGAACCCACAGCCCACCTCCCCCACCCAGACACCTACAATGCGCGCTGAATCAGCTGAATTAGAGTGTACTCACCCCCTTGTGGCTGCTGTGATGCCCTCAAGTGCCCATCCAACTCCGGGTACGCCACCGCCAGGATCCGGAACATCAGGGTGTCATGGTGCGACCGGCACCACTCCCACGTTGGGAGGCCATCCCCAGCTGGGCCTCCACTGTCTTCTTCCTCCAGTGGCGAATGTCCTCCCATTTTTTCCGGCAGTGGGTGCTCCGTCTGTGGTAGACCCCCAGGGTCCAGGCTATCTTGGCGATGTCACGCCAAATATCCTTCTTCTGGTGGGCGCTGACCTACAGGAATAGTACAGGGGAAATGGAGAAGATATCACCGTCCACACTGTCACAGTCATTGGCCCGCATCCCTACCCTTGCCATGACGCACATGCACTCACCGTCGTTTCATGCACGCCTCATTCTCCCCCCCTATCTTTCCTCCACACCACTCCAGCAGCCATTGCCCATACAGCAAGCTCACAGTGTACTCACCTGTTTGTATGGAGGACCGTAGAGTAGCGTGTACTGGGGGAGGATCCCATCCACTAGTTTCTCCAACTCCTCCGTGCTGAAGGCAGGGGCCCTTTCCCCAGACACACAAGCCATTGTCTCTTCCAGACTGAGGTAACAACAGCACTTGCAGTGTAGGTTCTCTCCTGTCGAAGATCAGGTATCAAGTGATTGAACAGGCCTTGCCTAAACACTCATACAGGTAAATTTTGATTTATGAATATTTTCAGAGTAAGCTGTGTTGGTTGACTCTGTACTCGCTGTTCTCCTCGATAGGCACCATCTGCTGGGGCATGTGAGGAGATGGCGGCATCCTCCGGTGTACAGACCGCTGGTGGACCTGTCAAAAATGGAGGAGCGACATGTGATCATCACCTACAGACTTGATCGTACCACAATCCTGGAACTGTGTTCCCAGTTGGAGCCAGACCTGATGTCAGCTATCCGCCATCCCACAGGAATCCCCCCTCTAGTGCAGGTGCTGTCAGTACTCCATTTCCTAGCAAGTGGGTCTTTTCAAACAACAGTGGCCATAGTATCAGGGATGTCCCAGCCTATGTTTTCCAACGTGTTGTCCAGAGTGTTGTCTGCCCTGCTGAAACACATGCAGAGCTACATCGTTTTCCCTCAGGTGGAGGATTTGCCTACAGTGAAAGGTGACTTCTATGCCCTGGGACATATCCCCAACATCTTTGGTGCCATTGGTGGGACACATGTGGCCTTGGCCCCCCCACGCAGGAGTGAACAGGTGTACAGAAACCGGAAGAGCTACCATTCCATGAATGTGCAGATGGTGTGTTTGGCCAACCAGTACATCTCCCATATGAATGCCAAATTTCCTGGCTCAGTGCATGACGCTTACATTCTGAGGAATAGCAGCATCCCTTATGTGATGGGGCAACTCCAGAGGCACCGTGTGTGGCTATTAGGTGACGACATGTACCCTATACAGTGTGAATAGGTGTCTGGGTCTTGGGATGTCCCTATGAGTTAGTGTGTGTCTAACAGTTGTCCCTCGCCATTTGCAGGTGACTCTGGTTACCCCAACCTGTCATGGCTACTCACCCCAGTGAGGAATCCCAGGACAAGGGCAGAGGAATGCTACAATGAGGCCCATGGGCAAACTAGGAGGATTATAGAGAGGACCTTCGGCCTCCTGAAGGCCAGCTTCCGGTGCCTCCATATGACAGGTGGTTCCCTATTCTACTCACCAAAGAAGGTGTGCCAGATCATCGTGGCCTGCTGTATGCTTCACAACTTGGCTTTGTGACGACAGGTGCCTTTTCTGCAGGAGGATGCTCCAGATGGAAGTGTTGTGGCAGCTGTGGAGCATGTGGACAGTGAAGACGAGGAAGCAGAAGAAGAGGACACCGACAACAGAAACACAGTGATCCACCAATACTTCCAGTGAGACACAGGTAAGAAGACAACACAGCCTGCTACATCTGATTTAGTTCTACTGCCTCTCATCTGTCTGTCATTTTCACAGAGTGTATGGTCACTGAGTTGTCACTTTCCCTTACAATTTCACAGATGTGGTTCCCACTGTGTAACATCTGCTTTGTTTCCGCATGGACTAGAGCTGTGTGACATAGGTATGTTGACAATACAATGGACATTGCTATTTCATTCAGTTTTTGCAAATACAAAATTGTGAAAGCACAGACTGACTCCAGATTGTTTTGTGATTTAAGGGTGTTTATTTAAGTGCTAAATAGTGGAGAGGGTTGTTAAATGGTCAGGGGTGAAGGTGGAGGAATGTCCATGGCAGAGTCCAGTCTATTTGTCTCACAGGTGCATTGTCCAAAGGAGCATAGGAAGTGGAGCTGGGGCAGTTTAAGTATGGACAGGGTGACAAAGTGGGACAGAAGGATGACAAATCAGGGTGGTCTCATTTCTTGGCAGGGAGCTTGGCATTGTTCTCTGTCTTTGTCCTGGATCTCAGGGACCGCTTGCAGGGTGGTTCTCCATCTGCAGGGGGTGGGGTGCTGGTGTCCTGGTCCTGTGGCGGTGCCTCCTGTCCACTAGCGCCGGCGGAGGTGGTGGGCAGTTCATCGTCCAGGCTAGTGTCAGGGGCCCCTTGTTGTTCCACAGTGTCCCTCCTGTTGTTGACAAGTTCCTTCAGCACCCCTACAATGGTGCCCAGGGTGGAATTGATGGATTTTAGTTCCTCCCTGAAGCCCAGATACTGTTGCTCCTGCAGCCGTTGGGTCTCCTGAAACTTGGCCAGTACCGTTGCCATCGTCTCCTGGGAATGGTGGTAGGCTCCCATGATGTTGGAGAGAGCCTCGTGGAGAGTGGGTTCCCTGGGCCTGTCCTCCCCCTGTCGCACAGCAGTCCTCCCAGTTCCCCTGTGTTCCTGGGCCTCGGGCCCCTGAATGGTGTGCCCACTGCCACTGCCCCCAGGTCCCTGGTGTTGTTGGGGTGGTGGGTTAGCCTGGGTTCCCTGTAGTGGTGGACACACTGCTGATTGACGTGTGCTGGGGACAGAGGGATGGGCCCGCTGGGTGGGTGCTGTGCTGGTGTTTCCAGAGGGGGAAGCTCTGTAATGGCCTCTGCCAGTGTTAGGGGAACCGACTGTCCCGAGGTCCCAGATGGGCCGGGCTGGTCATCTTGATCCAGTTGGACAGAGCTGCTGTCATCACTATGGGCCTCTTCTGTGGGGGTAGTGGACATGCCTGGACCATCCTGTCCGGTGACATTGGGTAGGGGTCCTGCAGGGATGTAAAGGCATGATTATTGCATCTGTGTGTGCCATGGTGTGCAATGGGTGGGTGACCCTGTACCACAATGCTTGCATTCCTGTGTGGGACCTTGTGTGATAAGGGTTTAGGGGGGTGTATTGGTATGTGCAGTGGACATGCTTTGGTGATGGGTGTCCATGCTTTGGTGTTACATGCAGGGCTTGGGTTTGGGATGTGTGGTTTGTGATATTGGGACATATGTGAGGAGTTGGAGTGATGGGGGTGAGGGTGAGGGTGGGGGTATGTGATGGCATGCAGGTGGGGTGGGGGGAATAAGGTAGTAAAGATTTGCCTTACCAGAGTCCATTCCTCTAGCTATGACTGTGAGGCCCTCAGGATGCAGTATAGCCAAGACCTTCTCCCCCCATGTAGTGAGTTCTGGGGGAGGAGGTGGGGGTCCGCTGCCAGTCCTCTGAACCGCAAGGTGGTGTCTTGAGACCACGGAACGCACCTTCCCCTGTAGGTCGTTCCACCTCTTTCTGATGTCATCCCGTGTTCTTGGGTGCTGTCCCACTGCGTTGACCCTGTCCACGATTCTTCGCCATAGCTCCATCTTCCTAGCTATCGTGGTGTGCTGCACCTGTGATCTGAATAGCTGTGGCTCTACCCGGATGATTTCCTCCACCATGACCCTGATCTCTTCCTCAGAGAACCTGGGGTGTCTTTGCGGTGCCATGGGGTGGTGTGGGTGATGTGTGGGGTGGTGTGCGTTGTGATGTGTGGGGTGATATTTAGAGCTGTGTTGTGTGAGGTGCTTGGATGTTGTGTGAGTGATGGTGTATGGTGCCTGTGGATGCTATTGTTCTTTCTGGTGGTGTCTCTCTCTGGCCTTCTGTCGCAATTCTGGTCATAAGGATTTGTCAGTGATGTTGGTGTGTGTTTTATATTGTATTGGATGTGTGGGAGTGGTGTGTGTATCAGGTGTGTGTATTTGGAATTGTCCAATGTGTTAGTGTTTTGTAAATGTGTGTGTATTTTGAGCATGGCGGTGTGTACCGTCAATGGAATACCGCGGTTGAAAGACCGCCACGTGGATTCGTGGGTCGTGATAGTGTGAGGGGATTCCTGTTGGCGTGACGGTGGAGGTTTTGTTATCGCCAGTTTATCACTGACCTTTGGTGTGGCGGACTTGTGTTGGTGTGTGGAGTTTGGCGGATTCCCAGCTGTGGGTCATAATGACCGTTGCGGAATTCCGCAGCTGCGGCGGTGTGTTGGCGGTCTTCTGCACGGTGGTAAGGGGCTTTTACCTCCAATGTTGTAATGACCCCCAAAGTTGGCTCAAAGAAATCTCTCATAATTACTATGTTATTTTCTTTGGCTATTTTATTCAAATATCTTACGACAGGTACAAAAAATAATACGATATCATAGTTTGAATACAATTATTGAATATATTCTTGATTATAGAAACGTGTTAGCAAAAGACTGCAGCTTATAGCGGAAGTCACAGGTAAACTATGATACGTAGTTCCTCCTTCTACCAAAGCTGGAATCTGCGTACATACATAACAATAAGTCGCATCCATCACTTCAACATACTCATGCAATAAGCAATAGAAAACATTAGTAGAAAGCTCTTTTTCCTCATGCAAATATTTTACATCTATTCTCAATCTATCTTTGGTTAGTGACTTATCAGCCAAGTCTAAGGAATCCATTTTCGCAGTCTGATTTACTCCATCAATCTCATAAACAGACACTCCCACAAATAACAGTAAACATATCAACACACTGATTGCCGCTAAACCAATACCACGCACTTTGCAACAACTAATCCTACAGTTTTGGTTGTGTGAGTTACCATTCTCTATGTTAGGAGAAAAAAAAAAAAAAAATCTTCAAAAGTCAACAAAAATCTCAGAAATCCCTCTTAATTTTTTTTTTTTATGTATTCATCCACTCTTGGGCAGTTCCTTTGTCAAGTTTGGTTTAGCAGCTTGTCTAAGTTCAGTTTTTCATTTGCCTTTTCCAGTAATTTTCAATCTCTGTCTTTACAGTGTAAGTTTAGTACTCAATTTTTCATTTCTCTTTAATCCAATATTTTTCATGTGAATCTTCACGTCCTGAAATCTGAATTTTCTAAGTCTCTGTCAAAACAATAAATCAACAATTCTTCTTGCCAGTCACTTGAATTTAAGTATGCCCATTCAGGTCCAGCATATCTCCTGCTTGCAATTCTTTTCCTTTTTGGTCGTCTTCCACTTTCAGTGTCTTCTCCACTAGTTTGTTCTTCACCAGGCAATTCTCTGTCTTCTGGTATCAATGGTATCTCATCAATATTTTCCTTTTCCACACTTTTCTCTGGCCAATTGTCTCCTTTTAATGTTCCTTTTGTCAATAGTCTTCTCAATATTGAGTCTTCTCTTGTAAATTACAAAGATCTGTTTAAACAGGGGTAGCAGTTCATCAATACTTAGCTTTATTCGGTTACTTTCAACCATAAAAGCAAAACAACCACCGGTAAAAAGATAAAAGATAAGTAAAAATTAAGTTAAAAAAGGAAATAAGAGGAGTAAAAAAGAACATCCTTTACGGCCTTAAAACACATAAAAACCAAACACCTAATCTCCTACTGACTGTCATTTAAATTAATCATGGGCTTTTGTTCCAGTCTAGGTGTGTGGTTAAGATTTGATGACTAAAACATTCCATTGTCAATTTTCATATTGTCCTTATTTTTGAAGTAAGTTCCGCATCAGCAATTTTCCCCAAGCGATTAATACGTACATGCCAGGCAGCTGTAATGTACTTACTAACCGCACAGGGTAAGGGGGGGGAACTTTCCCTCATCAGAATTCTTAAGGCAACAATACAATGTCTTACCCCCATATTTCTACACACTGGCCGTAACCACTTTCGACGCGCAATCAAATAGGCAGGACATAAAAACATAAAATGTACAATGGATTCTGAATTATGGTTACAGCTCGGACAAAAATCAGATCTTGTAGTTGCACTCCACTTACTGCCATATGATTTGAGAGGCAGACAACCATATCTGAACTGGATATATAAACTCTTACTTAATGGGTCAAGAATTATATCCATAAAAGATTCAAAAGACGGATACCATTTAAAATCAAAAAATTGTGAGGTCAATCTGCCGTGAGTAGGGCACAGCAGATAGTTTTCCCTGACATAAGTCCAGTATACAGTTTTCAAATGATTCTTCTGCTCCTTCCTTATACTTTCTGGATGACTCCATAGCTCACTAAGACCCAATTTATGAAACCATTTAGAGATGTGATTAAACCAGGGAATGGTGAGTACATTTGGTCTATCCAAGATGTCTTGGATAGACTCCTTGTATGTAGATAACTCAGGGGTGGACCAAACACGGACCCAAAAAAGCAGAGGTCGTAGGGCAACTACATCTGAGATGCGTGAAAGGCCAAGGTCCCAGAACAATGGCAGCAGTGGGGTACTGCGAGAGCAGGCCAAAGTAGACCTCACGAAATTGTTTTCCCCCACTGCAAGCCTGCCAGTGTTTGAGGACCCCCAAATTTCTGCCCCATAGACCGCAGCACATGAAAAACATTTGCACAAGTAAGAGTCTTCTCTTGCCTTTGGACCTTTCTCTTCAGAAGTTCCCGCAATTGGTTCTGGAAGAGTATAATCCACTGGAGGGGGACTATTCTCAATTCCTTTCCCAACGGGGTCTGTCTCGTCTTCGGTTTGGTTTGACAAACCACCTGCTACTGAGGTCACCCTCCTCTGAGCAGATCCTTCTTCTGTTGTTTCCTCTTTTCCGTTCTCCTTCGAGGACACCCTCCTCAGATCGGAATCAGTCTCACTTCTTTCTTCTTGGACTGATTCTTCTACTCCTTTTATAGCTTGTTCAATCTCTTCACCATTTTGTTCTCTTTCATCTGTTATAGGAGTAGGTACATCTCTGTCATTCTCGATATTTTGCTCACTTCTTTCTCCTTGGTTTCCAGTGTTGCCAAATGTTGGCAATCTCAACAGCTCTTCTTCTCTCTCTGTTGGATAATGCACTCTTCTCGTATGGCTCACATGCACCCAGTTCGACAAACCAGGACACTTAACTGGAGTAGTCGTAGTGAGCACAATTTGATACAGACCATTCCAATGTGGTTCAAGGCAAGACTTTCGTACGTGCTTCCGTATAGGGACCCAGTCTCTCGCTCTCAGACTATGTCCTTGACCTTGTATTTGTTGGGCTGTTGCAACTTCCACCTGATGAGAAAAAGACCGAACCACATCAGCCAGGCTTTTGCAGTAATCTAGCACCTTATCATCTGTAATATTCACAAGTGCGTTTGCAGGTATTGCTGGTAATGTCATTGCTCTCTCCATCAGTATTTTGTGTGGAGATAACCCAGTCTTTTTGTCAGGTGTACTTCTCATTGACATTAGTACTAGAGGTAGAGCATCTGGCCATTTCAGATTCATTGATGCACAGACTTTTGCCAATCGTGATTTCAGTGTCCCATTCGTTTGTTCGACTAAACCTGATTTAATTTCAAAACAATTCAACAAACAGTAAACAAGTTTAAATAAAGAAAACCAATCATATAAAGTGACTGCTATCCCACAATTCTCTTTGACCCCCTTGCCTTCCAATCACATTACTCTATTATCGGACTGATTGATGAATCCGTGCGCTATTCCTTTCTTCAACCAACCAATCCCTGCGCAACACCACTACGTCACACTCAACACATTCACTCCATTCAGCACCCTCGCTGAAAAGCGCTGACAAAGTCTATTGTATTAACCCTTTCATAACCCACACATAAAATAACCAACGCAATAATAATTTGCGAGCTAACTCAAAAATAAGAAAACAAATTCGCTCATTTACTACAGGTAAAGTAACACAAACGCTTCAGAACCTTCCAATGAAATCTTCAGCTTTCACCTACTCCTTTTTCACAGTTCCCATAACCGCAAGTAAACTTCGACCAGCAAATTGTACTACTCCACTGTTCCTTGGATTATTGTCTAGTGCACTTAGTACTCACCAAGTCTTCAGTATATTTTCATTCACACTAATTTCTCAGAAACTCGATTCACCAATCCTGACAGATCGGTCTACTTAAATGAACAAATTACAACATTTACCAAATGTCTCTCCACGATTGTCAATATACTCCAGAGTCCCAGACCTCTCTCTCTCGGTCTGTAATCAACAACTACGTGGATAATTTTTCTTTGCATCAAACACCACACTCAAATGAAGAAGAACGCCGCTTCCCTACTCTCATACCTATAGGAGTATGCCCACTCCATCTAATCACTAATTTGAGTATTTCTACTCCTCTAAACTCATATTCAACATGATCATCTGCAAATTAGCTAAAGCAGTTTAGGCACAAACACTTTATTTGCCGCTTTCAAATACAATCAAACACCGCCAAGAACATACCCATCAACCTAAGGGGTTTCCAAGAACTAGGGAAAGTCACTTAAGGCATCTAGCCGCTCATCATGTTAATCTTCTTAACCATTTTGAAAAAGAAAGACAGAACAAACGAACCACTTTGATCCAACCTAACCTCACAGTCCCATTATGACATCATCAAAACAATGACGTAACCGTAATCTGTTACCAAAAAACTGCAAGCGCACAACGAGATCCTAACTATTATCAACAATGAATAATGGTTCTTGCGCTAGAGGACGATGGATCGAAGTGACATAGGTTTGAGAGAATGTCACCAATGGGAATTGCGAGGACAAACAAATCAATAACAAATCAATATCATTCAATATTATAAGGCTTCAGACAATAAACACACCAGTTTAGTAATAAGAAGTCATATATTTATTTCCCTATATTAACAATGCTAAGGTCACGAAAATAACTCTCAAGCACAAATGATAAGCATATAAGATCAATAGCGGCTCATTAAAATGGCGTATATATCTTAATTGATTTAGCACCATTAAACAAAGTATTTCCAAAAGAATCACACTTAGCAATAATACAAAATCTGGTAATAATGGTAAGGTATGCATTAGTTCAGTATCAAATGATTTCAAACCAGATCATGAGCATATCAAAGTTTAATTCTCTAACTAACCACAGATTAGCATTACATGTTGGGCTTTATGTGAAAAGAATTTAGTAACACAAATTTAGGAAACTCTTAACTGAATTATGATATATAAAAAAAACTATTAATATGCAGCAATATAATCATTAGTTGCAGTTGGTACCTGAAAAGCAAGAGAGGCACCATTCACATTTAATAACATACATTACCACAAAAGTAGTAACAGCAAATGATCAGCTTCCACTTGAGGACACCATCAGTTATCTCATCAGAGGTTTGGGCCTAACGACAGCTAATCTCGAAACTCGTCTGCTCTTGAAGAACAACGACTCCCCTACAATCTCCTACACTCCGACCTCCTCTAATTAGTCTATACAGCTTTTTATACTAAAATCTAATCAACTCCTGATTGGTCAGTCCGTAGGGTGTTTTCATTTCAGCCAATCAACAACTAAATTGATGACCTAAACTTGGAAAACCTATGCTAACTATAACATTTTGTTTCAGTAGATACACACTCCTCCCGTCTTGTCTGTAACTTCATTGTCTCATCTGCCTCTCGTGTATCTTGTTCTCAGGAAGAAACTTTCTCTGTTACTTTTACTTCCATTCTCGAGGAAAGACTAGATATTAGAAACATTCTCAAACAATAGGACATTTCCACTTATGCAATGTTTGGTTATCATATGACCTTGTAAAAACATGCCACCGCAACCCACTAGGGGTAGCTGTGGATACGTCTACACAAATTCGAAAACACTTATTATGGAAGCTTTGAATCATGGATAATAACTGCAGCATCTGAATATAATTTTGCTCAGCCAAGAACAGAAAAACAGTCATTTTAAAAGTTTTCTCGTCTTACACGTTAGTTCATTACATCTTTTTAATACGAAAACCATTAATAAACATGTTAGAAAAATTTACACTCTCACATAAGTAGCTTGACAGTCTAATCTATTGAGTTCACTTCCAGTGCCCAGTTTTCTGCAGCTACTGGAAGAAACTAGTTTATTATTTGGAATGGGTAACTAGCCATCTTATTGAATAATCGCAACCCTTATCAGGGTGATCAACCTCAAAGTCATTAAATTAAATTGAGTTAAACTTCCTGGAAGCCATTTTAGAGAGCAGACAGGCTTAACTTAGGGCAGCGTGTAGAGTATTTATGCAGTACCAAAACAGTAATAAAGTCGAAATGTCAAACAATAAAAGTCCCAAACTGATTTTGAAAAATAGAGGGCCATTTAATACACAAAATAACACAAATATCACAAAAACAAATAGAGGGATTTGTTATATGAGTTTTCAAATTTGTGAGGAATAGTCCAAAGAAGCACAAAGTGCCAATGATAGTCAGTCGTCATGGTAGACCATGACCTAGGCTCAATGGGAGGCTTACTGCAATGGAGCGTGTATCAGATACAACAATCAGGCTCATCCTCATCAAAGATTTTACCTTCTGGCATTTAAGTCTCAATCCACTACAGGAGTACACTTCTAAAGCACCCCAGGACCTCATGGGAGCCACTTACAAACTAACAGGGTGTCAGGTGGAGGCCAACTGTAGGGTTCAGGCAGATCAACCTTGTGACATTAGAGTTTACTTATTTTCCTAAGTAAAAGAGGGAGTTTGTCTAGTCCTTAAGGGAATTTCTCAGGTCACAGACAGTAGGTCCAGTCCTCTTCTGTTCTCCTGCAGGTCCAATATTGTTCTGAAGTAGTTGCCTGGTGGTGCCACATATATGCCTGGCATGAGCTAGGGGTGAGACTGATTTCTGGGCATTGCATAATCTATGGAGTAAAAGTTCCTGGGGTTAACCCTATTCACTTTGGCCATTTTAAAGATGGTGAAAATCTTTAGCCACATTAAAACGCAGCTCTGAGTGTTGTGGATGTGTTTGGAGAATTTACTATGGTAGTCCTAGTGTCCTCTCACATCCCATACTAAAATTTAGTTTGGGGCAGCCACTGTACCCATAATAAACCCAGAGACAGACGTTTTGTAGAACAAAACAGGTTCATAAGCAACCAGACAGTGGATACACAAGGATTGGGTTGCCATCCTGTTCCAGTTCTTTCAGGTGTACCTTAAGTGTTATATGTAAAACCCAGAGAAATGCGTTTGGTGTGACAAGCCAAAGCACTTAAGCATCCAGACAGTGAATACACAAGAATTAACTTGGCATCCTGTTCTCTGCTTTACAAGCAGTGGTGGCCGGAAGGTTTAGGAGGGAGGGGGGCGGGCGGGAAGCACACACACACACATTCTTTCACACACAGACACGCACGCACGCACATCCGTTAACAACACTCATACCATTCAAACATGCATGCACCAAACATTCATTTTAAAACATCACACACACACACACTCATTATTTCAAACACACACATCCATTAACACTCATAACATTGAAACATGCACGCACGCACCAAACAATCATTTTTAAAGATCACACACACTCATTATTTCACACACAGACGCATGCACACACATCCATTAACAACACTCATAACATTCAAACATGCACGCACCAAACATTCATTTTAAAACATCACACTTACCTTCAGCCTCGAGGTCCCAGGAGTGTTGGGACTGCTGCCTTCCCTCATTTAACTAATGAGGGAAGGCAGCAGTCCCAGCCTCATCACAGAGGCCCTAGGGTATAAAAATAGGGCTCTCAGACCCACTCTTCAGCTCACTACTGGACCTGCCTAAGGACTCTCAGAGGACTTCCTGCTGCTGTGACTTCCTATGCACTCAACCAGACTGCTGCTGTACCTGGAAGAACTGCTTTGCTGCCTGGAGCCCGGCCTTGAACCTTCAGAGGACTGCCCTGCTGTGGATACCTGCATCTTCACCTGCACCCAGGAATTCCAGAAGTGACTCCAAGGGCTAGTTTTGCTGTACTCCTGGCCAGAGCCACAGGGACTTACCAGGCTCCCACAATCTTGAACCTGCACCTGGACCCAGCCCGAGTGAGTTCTGCACCTCCAACAGATCTCCATCGACTCCAGGACCTTTGATTGTGGTGCCAAATGTGCCCACCTCGCCAATGGCCAAAACTGAGGACTTTGACAAAATTTGCACAAAAAGTGTTGAGAGAACCAGGAGGAGACCCGGACCAACCTGCTCACCTATCCACCCAAGCTGCATTGCCAGCTGGATTGCCTTTGAAGCTTCTCCTGCTACATTCTTCTCCACAGCAGCAAATTACAGCCCTCTGGTTCGTACGGCTGGAGATTTTCACCTTATATCTCGATGGCTGAGCCTGAAGGTAAGAATCTTCACAGCGACTTTGGTCCACCAGGCCTGGGCGGAACTCGCGGAATTCTGCTACATGGAATTCTGCAGAGTGACCCAAAAACTCAGCAGAAACTCCATGCCACTTTGAGAATGGGCAGGGTTGTGCTTGGCTACCTATTTGCAATGATTGGTGCGGGTAGCGCATTCTACATTGCGAAGTGTGAATGGCATCACACAATCACATCTGTATGTGGCTATTTTGTTTCGCCTGTTCTATGTATGGTGCTGGGCCTAATTTTCAGTCTAGTCCCTATTTCTGTAATCCTTTCCTTGTTCCACTTATCCACCACTTATCCATGCCTGTTTTACTTTTATTATATTAGTGTGTCTATTTGTGTTTGTGTATTTTACATTTTTGTCTTTTTTTATTTTATATGACTTTTTGTGCTTTTGTTTGTTTTCCCTTAACTTCCTCATTTCTTCCTTTCTATCCCTACTCTTTCCTATTTCCATTTTTTTCCCCACTCAGCACTATGGCAGAGCATGGGTGACGTGGTGTCAGTGCAGGGGGTGCTGCAAACTGTACAGCTTACGATTGCCAGAGCCACAAAGGGGTGCAGCCACTGAAGGGGAGGTGGCCATACTAGTTGTTTTTTGCACAGCCTTATCTCTCTCAATGCTTGTGGCAGGTCCTTGAGTGGGTACTGTCGGCAGGAGCATCAGCTGCTGTGGGGGAGGGTGCACTGGTGTGTGCAGAGGCATACTGGAGTATGGCACACAGAGCAGCAGTTGATGCTCTTCTAGGCGAAAATCCTCGACCGGAAGCAGGACCTGCTGGACCTGCTGGGCGTTCATGTTGAGGGGCTTGGTGAGTAATTATTGATTATAAGATGTGTCCTACAATGCTATGCCGCTCACACTCAGAAGTATGTTAAGTTGACGTAACATTACAAATACTATGTGATCCAATTTCAGTGAGTAGGGTGCTCAGTGCTACCCAGTTATGCCATAGGTGTTTAAGAAGTCATGTAGACTCCTCTGCCCTCCCTATGAGGTTGTGGTACTATAGTAGTATTAATATGAGTGAATTTGTGTTCTCTGTGTCTTTCATTTTATGTAGCTCATACAGTCCCAAGCAATCTCCCAGTGATGTGTAGTATACATCTATGAATTGAAAAGGGATACTGACTGAGTTAGCCCATCCAAGGGGGTTGCAAAGCAACTGTGCAGTAGTAGCTCTAAATGTAGTTTTGAGATTTGTAATAGGTTTATATCAGGTTTAGGAAATTAGGAATAGGTAAACTTGATACTAGAAATATAAGCAATCTGATTTAAAAAATATAGGTGGTCATTACAACCCTGGCGGTCGGTGTTTGAAGCGGCGGTAAGACCGCCAACAGGCCGGTGGTAAAAAAAATGGAATTACGACCGTGGCGGAAACCGCCAACATAGACAGCCACTTTAACACTCCGACCGCCACGGCGGTACAAACAAACAGCGCAGCGGTCACTGCCAACAGACAGGTGGAGGACAATGTACCGCCCACAGAATTACAACCCACCAATCCGCCACCTTTTCCGGGGCAGATTCACCGTGAACAAAAACACGGCGGAAACAGGACTTCGAAGGGAAAACGCTCACCTTTGCACACCCCACGAGGAACCAGGACGCCATGGAACCAGAGCTCCAGATTTTTCCAGCCTTTATCTTCCTGCTCCTCTACCAGGAGCACGAATGCTGGCGGCGAAGACCAGGGTGAGTACTGCACCTATGACACAGGGGAGCGGGGAGGGAAAAAACAGTGGCACACACACGCAATACGCAACACCCCCACCCTCACCCACGACAACACACACACCAATACATCATGATACATCACAGTTACACCCTCCAACCCCCCCTGGAAGAATGCAAGGACAAAGGAAATGAGTCAGATTATTGTGATATATTCAAAAACATGATTAGAAAATATTTACAAATATATACACTTATACTATATACAATT
Organism: Pleurodeles waltl; assembly: GCF_031143425.1. NCBI lineage: Eukaryota > Metazoa > Chordata > Amphibia > Caudata > Salamandridae > Pleurodeles > Pleurodeles waltl. Next base: position 475,121,537 of record NC_090449.1, on the reverse strand, counting down.
AAATACACCAAGAACACAAGTCCAAGGTATTCCACCATCATAGTCCGTGGATCACTGGGCCCAAAAGGCATGGGCGAGGCCCATACAACATACCCAAACAAGACGGAGAGAACACTGCAGGGGCATGAGATAGAAACAAAACAGGCACCTCACGGGGAAGGGAAGGGGGGGCACCTCAGCCGTTGAGTGCACGCCGCAAAATCTACGAGGCGGCCCCATGCCCACTGTTCAATCCCGGGGAGTGCAAATCCACAGTCTCTTAAGTCTCTACAGTGGGTGGTTTTCCCACTGCTATATCATGGGGATTGCAAAGCCATAGTCTCTCATGTCTCTACAGTAGGTGGTTTGCCCACTGTTCAATCCTGGAGAGTGCAAAGCCACAGTCTCTCAAGTCTCTACAGTAGGTGGTATGCCCACTGTTCAATCCTGGGGAGGGCAAAGCCACAGTCTCACAAGTCTCTACAGTGGGTGGTTTGCCCACTGTTCAATCCTGGGGAGTGCAAAGCCACAGTCTCACAAGTCTCTACAGTGGGTGGTTTGCCCACTGTTCAATCCTGGGGAGTGCAAAGCCACAGTCTCTCAAGTCTCTACAGTGGGTGGGCTGCCCAGTGTTCAATCCTGGGGAGTGCAAAGCCACAGTCTCTCAAGTCTCTACAGTGGGTGGGCTGCCCACTGTTCAATCCTTGGGAGTCCAAAGCCACAGTTGCTCAAGTGGATAACAGTCTCCACTGGTTCTGGAGGGGGCTTTGTGCCCAGACTGCTTCATCCTGCCAAGGACTGAGGTAGTGGATGCCAGTCTCCACTGGTTCTGGAGGGGGCTTTGTGCCCAGAGTGCTTCATCCTGCCAAGGACTGAGGTAGTGGATGTGAATCTCCACTGGTTCTGGAGGGGGCTTTGTGCCCAGAGTACTTCATCCTGCCAAGGATTGAGGTAGTAGATGTGAATCTCCATTGGTTCTGGAGGGGGCTTTGTGCCCAGAGTGCTTCATCCTGCCAAGGACTGAGGTAGTGGCTGACAGTCTCCACTGGTTCTGGAGGGGGCTTTGTGCCCAGAGTGCTTCATCCTGCCAAGGACTGAGGTAGTGGATGTGAATATCCACTGGTTCTGGAGGGGGCTTTGTGCCCAGAGTGCTTCATCCTACCAAGGACTGAGGTAGTGGATAACAGTCTCCACTGGTTCTGGAGGGGGCTTTGTGCCCAGAGTGTTTCATCCTGCTTGTGCCAGCTTCAGTAGCGTCAGAGCTTTTGGCGCTCATGGTCCTGCGGTGCTTGTGGCGGCGGTGTCCTTGGCAGCGGGGCTTGTGGCGGCAGTCTTTGGCAGCGGTGCTTGTGTCGGCGGTGTCCTTGGCAGCAGTGCTTGTGGCGGCGGTGTCCTTGCCAGCGGTGCTTGTGGCGGCGGCATGGCAGCTGTGCTTGTGGCGGCGGCTTGGCAGTGGTGCTTGTGGCGGCAGAGTCTTTGGCAGTGGTGCTTGTGGCGGCGGAGTCTTTGGCAGCAGTGCTTGTGGCGACGGAGTCTTTGGCAGCGGTGCTTGTGGCGGCGGTGTATTTGGCAGCGGTTCGGCTGCTGGCTGTCCTGTCTGTGGCAGTGGAGCTGCTGGCGGTCGCCTCCTGGGCAGCGGGGCTGCTGATGGCGGTCCTGTCTGGGGCAGCGGGGCTGCTGGCGGTCGCCTCCTGGGCAGCGGGGCTGCTGCTGGTGGTCCTGTCTGGGGCAGTGTGGCTGCTGGCGGTCGCCTCCTGGGCTGTGCTGTGGCTCCTTGCCACACTGGCTGCCCTTCTGCCTGGTGCACTCCAGAATCGGGTGACTACTGGCACCACTGGTCCCGCCGATGTTATGGCTGAGGTGCTAGGTTGTGACCTGGAGAGTCGGCACTAGGAGACTGACGGGTTGGGGGATGTGAGGGAAAGAGGTCAAGGGTGGACAGGAAAAGTTTCTTCGGAACACTGGGATGGGTAGATGGAGGGGGTTTGGGAGTGGAGGAAGAAGTAGTGGTCGTAGGAGGTGTACGTTTGGTGACTTTGGGTGAAGGTGCATGGGCTGGAGGCTGTCGTGAGGATGGCTGTTGGGTGGGTGTGTGGCTGCATTTGTGTACCTTGGGCGGTGGGCTCACAGACACACTGGGAGAGGACACAGGGGATTTGTGAATGGTAATGGGGGTGGTGACTGCACATGAGCGGGGTGTGGTGGTGGGTGTGCTGGTGAGGGACGTAGTGGCTGAAAATGTAGTGCATGCAGGTGTGAGTGGAGACGAGACTGGGAGGGAGGAGGGAGACAAGGAGGAGGGGGACACAGTGGAGGCAGTGGATGTTGGTATGTCTGCATGTGTCTGATGCTTGCGTGAGTGCCTGTGGGATGTGTGGTGCTTATGTTTGCCTGAGCTTCCTGTGTGTGTTGAGGTGTGTGCAGGCTGGTCTGATGGTGTGCTTGGGATAGGCTGAGGTACAGGGGTGTGGGTCTGGGTGGAGGAAGTAGGAGGGGGGAGGCTAGAGACAGGGACAATGGCTGCCATCAGTGCTGAGGCCAGAGTCTGAAAAGCTCGCTGAAGGGCTGCCTGACCAGAAGGAATGCCCACAAGGAATGCATTGGTTTGTTGCAACTGCCTCTCTACACCCTGGATGGCATTCAAAATGGTAGACTGCCCAACAGTGAGGGACCTGAGGAGGTCAATGGCCTCCTCACTGAGGGCAGCAGGGGTGACAGGGGCAGGGCCTGAGGTGCCTGGGGCGAAGGTGATGGCCACCCTCCTGGGTAAGCGGGCACGGGGCAAAGGATGGGAGGACGGTGCTGGAGGGGGGGTTGCGGCTGTACCTGTAGATGCGGGGGGCACAAATGGGCCCGCCACCGCAAGGGAGCTCCCATCAGAGGAGGAGTCTGTATTGCTGGTCTCAGCTCCTGTCCCCGCCGTGGAGCTCCCCTCGCCCAAAATTCCCACTGATAAAATTCGGAGTCCGTAGTGTCGCCCTCCAGGGCCATGTGGGATGAAGCTCCCTCCTGCTACGGTGCCACTGCTCCTCCGCCTGATGATGCTAATGCACACAAGTACAGGGAGACCACAAAAAGGGGGGGGAGACAGAAGAAAGACATGTTGAGTGCATGCAATACCGCTACAGTTGGCGGACAGGACAGACACAGAAGCCCCCTGCACTACGCCGCACACTTGGGGTCTCCTATTCAATCCCTGGGACATGGCTTATAAGGCTATGGCCGTTTTCTGCACACATGGATGTCACAGGAGCCTGACTAGATGTAGTTGGCTCTACCCAGGTGGTGTGGGGTGACACAGGGTCTGCCTGAAAAAGGGGACTTCACTAGCAAACTTGTCCTGGCCTAGGGGAACCCACAGCCCACCTCCCTCACCCAGACACCTATAATGCGCACTGAATCATCTGAATGAGAGTGTACTCACCCCCTTGTTGCTGCTGTGCTGCCCTCAAGCGCCCATCCAACTCCGGGTACGCCACCGCCAGGATCCTGAACATCAGGGGGGTCATGGTGCGACGGGCACCCCTCCCAGGTTGGGAGGCCATCCCCAGCTGGGCCTCCTCCGTCTTCTTGCTCCAGTGGCGAATGTCCTCCCATCTTTTCCGGCAGTGGGTGCTCTGTCTGTGGTAGACCCCCAGGGTCCGGACATCCTTGGCGATGGCACGCCAAATATTCTTCTTCTGGTGGGTGCTGACCTACAGGAATTGTACAGGGAAAAAGAGAAGTTATTACCAACTGCACCGTCGCAGTCATTGGCCCGCATCCCTACCCTTGCCATGTGGCACATGAACTCACCGTCGTTTCATGCACACCTCATTCCCCCCCTATCTTTCATCCACCACACGCCACATAGGCATTGCCCATACAGGATGCTCCCAGTGTACTTACCTTCTTGTCTGAAGGACTGTAGAGTAGCGTGCACTGGGGGAGGACCCCATCCACTAACTTCTCCAACTCCTCCGAAGTAAAGGCAGGGGCCCTTTCCCCAGACGCACGAGCCATTGTATCTTCCAGACTGAGGTCACAGCAGCACTTGCAGTGTAGGTCCTCTCCTGTCGAAGATCAGGTATCGAGTGATTGAACAGATAGAAAATGGCGGTCACGTCCGTGGCAGTGCGTACCGTCACCGCCAGCGTACATTGTCATTGGCTCCTGGGACCCATAGGGTCCAATGTTAACCAATGCAGAATTGCGCCGTGGTGTTCGACCGCCTACCGCGACGGTGTACAACGCCAGCGCAGCTACCTCATATCCCATTGTCCCACTTTACAGGTCAGGCAGCCACCATTTCAGGGGCCCACATGGCTTTATTTTTTACATCGTCACACATACCTAGGCCTTGGCTCAACACTCATACAGGCAAATTTCAGGTTATGTATAGTTTTCTGAGTGAGCTGTGTGTACGTACCTCAGAGTTGGTTGACTCTGTGCTGGCTTTTCTCCTCCATAGGCACCGTCCGCTGGGGCATGTGAGGAGATGGCGGCATCCTCCGGTGTACAGACTGCTGGTGGACCTGTCGTCAATGGAGGAAAGACATGTGATCATCACCTACAGGCTTGATCGTGCCACAATCCTGGAACTGTGTGCCCAGTTGGAGCCAGACCTGATGTCAGCCATCCGTCATCCAACAGGAATCCCCCCTCAAGTGCAGGTGCTGTCAGTACTCCATTTCCTTGCAAGTGGGTCATTTCAAACATCAGTGGCCATAGCATCAGGGATGTCCCAGCCTATGTTTTCCAACGTGTTGTCCAGAGTGCTGTCTGCCCTGCTGAAACACATGCGGAGCTGCATCATTTTCCCTCAGGTGGAGGATTTGCCTACAGTGAAAGGTGACTTCTATGCCCTGGGACAAATCCTCAACATCATAGGTGCCATTGATAGGACACATGTGGCCTTGGTTCCCCCCGCAGGAGTGAACAGGTGTACAGAAACCGGAAGAGTTACCATTCCATGAATGTGCAGATGGTGTGTTTGGCAGACCAGTACATCACCCATGTTCATGCCAAATTCCCTGGCTCTGTGCATGACGCTTACATCCTGCGGAATAGCAGCATCCCTTATGTGATGGGTCAACTCCAGAGGCACTCTGTGTGGCTATTAGGTGAGCACCTGGAACCAAATCAGTGGGAATAGTTGTCTGGGGATATCCCTAAGAGTTAGTGTGTGTCTAACAGTTGTCCCTCGCCATTTGCAGGTGACTCTGGTTACCCCAACCTGTCATGGCTACTGACCCCAGTGAGGAATCCCAGGACAAGGGCAGAGGAACATTACAATGAGGCCCATGGGCGAACTAGGAGGATTATAGAGCGGACCTTCGGCCTCCTGAAGGCCAGCTTCCGGTGCCTCCATATGACAGGTGGTTCCCTATTCTACTCACCAAAGAAGGTGTGCCAGATCATCGTGGCCTGCTGTATGCTTCACAACTTGGCTTTGCGACGACAGATGCCTTTTCTGCAGGAGGTTGGTCCAGATGGAGGTGTTGTGGCAGCTGTGGAGCCTGTGGACAGTGAAGACGAGGAAACGGAAGAAGAGGACATCGACAAAAGGAACTCAGTGATCCTGCAATACTTCCAGTGAGACACAGGTAAGAAGACAAACCTGCCTGCTACATGTAATTTAACACTGCTACCTCTCTACTGTCTGTACTTTTCACCCAGTGTATGGTCACTGAGTTGTCACTTTCCCTTACCATTTCACAGATGTGGGCCCCAATGTGTGACATCTGCTTTGTTTCCTCATGGACTAGAGCTGTGTGACATAGGTATGTTAACATTACATTTGAAAGAACATTTTGTCACTGTAATTGCTAATACACTAATTCGAAATCACAGACAGACTCCAGATAGTTTTGTGCTTTAAGGGTGTTTATTTTAGAGCTCAATATTGGAGGGGGTTGTAGAATGGTGAGGGGTGATGGTGGAGGAATGTCCATGGCAGAGTCCAGTCTATTAGTCTCACAGGTGCATTGTCCAAAGGGGCATAGGAAGTGGAGCTGGGGCAGTTTGAGGATGGACAGGGTGACAAGGTGGGACAAAAGGATGACAATCAGGGTGGTCTCATTCCTTGGCGGGGGTCTTGGCATCGTTCTCTGTCTTTGTCCTGGATCTCAGGGACCATTTGCAGGGTGGTTCTCCATCTGCAGGGGGTGGGGTGCTGGTGTGGTGGTCCTGTGGGGGGGCCTCCTGTCCACTAGCGCCGGAGGAGGTGGTGGGCAGTTCATCATCCAGGCTAGTGTCAGGGGCCCCTTGTTGTAGCTCAGTGTCCCTCCTGGTGTTGAGGATTTCCTTCAGCACCCCTATGATGGTGCCCAGGGTGGAATTGATGGATTTGAGTTCCTCCCTGAACCCCAAATACTGTTCCTCCTGCAGCCGCTGGGTCTCCTGAAACTTGTCCAGTACCGTTGCCATCGGCTCCTGGGAATGATGGTAGGCTCCCATGATGTTGGAGAGGGCCTCGTGGAGAGTGGGTTCCCTGGGCCTGTCCTCCCCCTGTCGCACAGCAGCCAACCCATTTTCCCTGTTTTCCTGGGCCTCTGTCCCCTGAACCGTGTGCCCACTGCCCCCAGGTCCCTGTTGTTGTTGGGGTGGTGGTTTGGCCTGGGTTCCCTGTAGTGGTGGACACACTGCTGATTGACGTGTCCTGGGGACATAGGTATGGGCCCGCTGGGTGGGTGCTGTGCTGGTGTTTCTAGAAGGGGGAAGCTCTGTGGTGGCCTGTGCCAGTGTGAGGGGAGCCGACTGTCCCGAGGTCCCAGATGGGCCAGGCTGGTCATCTTGATCCAGTTGGACAGAGCTGCTGCCATCACTGTGGGCCTCTTCTGTTGGTGGTGTGGACATGTCTGGACCCTCCTGTCCGGTGACATTGGGTAGGGGTCCTGCAAGGGTGTAAAAGCATGATTATTGCATCTGTGTGTGCCATGGTGTGCAATGGGTGGGTGACCGTGTACCCCAGTGCTTGCATTCCTGTGTGGGACCTTGTGTGATGATGGTTTAGGGGGGTGTATGGGTATGTGCAGTGGTCATGCTTTGGTGATGGGTGTCGATGCTTTGTTGTTGCATGCAGGGCTTGGTGTTGGGATGGGTGGTTTGTGATATTGGGACATTTGTGAGGAGCTGGAGTGATGGGGGGAGGGCGAGGGTGGGGGTATGTGACAGCATGCAGGTAGGGTGGGGGATTTAATAGTTAAGATTTGACTTACCAGAGTCCATTTCTCCAGCTACTCCTGCGAGGCCCTTTGGATGCAGAATAGCCAAGACTTGGTCCTCCCATGTTGTTAGTTGTGGGGGAGTAGGTGGGGGTCCGCTGTCAGTCCTCTGAACCGCAAGGTGGTGTCTTGAGACCACGGAACGCACCTTCCCCCATAGGTCGTTCCACCTCTTCCTGATGTCATCCCTATTTCTTGGGTGTTCTCCCACTGCGTTGACCCTGTCCACTATTCTTCGCCATAGCTCCATCTTCCTAGCTATGGAGGTGTGCTGCACCTGTGATCCGAATAGCTGTGGCTCTACCCGGATGATTTCCTCCACCATGATCCTGAGCTCCTCCTCAGAGAACCTGGGGTGTCTTTGCCATGCCATGGGGTGGTGTGGGTGATGTGTGGGTGATGTGTGGGTTGGTGTGTGTTGTGATGTGTGGGGTGATATTTAGTTGTGTGTTGTGTGAGGTGCGTGGATGTTGTGTGAGTGATGGTGTTGAGTGCCTTTGGATGCTTGTTTGTAGATTGTGGTGTCTCTCTCTGGCCTTCTTTCAAATCTTTGGAAGTAGGGGTTTGTGGGTGATATGGGTGTGTGTTTTATATTGTATTGGATGCGTGGGAGTGGTTTGTGTATGCGTACCAGGTGTGTGTATTTCAAATTGTCCAATGTGGGTGTGTTTTGTACATGTGTGTGTATTTTGAGCACGGTGATGTGTACCGCCAATGGAATACCAAGGTTGAAAGACTGCTGCGTGGATTCGTGGGTTGTGATAGTGTGGGCGTATTCCTATTGGCGTGACGGTGGAGGTTTTGTTTTCGCCAGTTTATCACTGACCTTTGGTGTGGCGGACTTGTGTGGGTGTCTAAATTTTGGCAGATTCCGAGCTGTGGGTCATAATGAGGGTGGCGGAATTCCGCGGACGCGGCGGTGTGTTGGTGGTCTTCTGCACGGCGGTAAGCGGCTTTTACTGCCAATGTTGTAATGACTACCATAATGTCAATATCTGACAACATGTGCCTTTGCCTGTCAAAATATTTTCTAGGTGATTACCTGCACCACTATTCTATTTATTTTTTACTTTTCTATTTCTTATATGAGCACCCAAGGAAAAAAAGAGGGTATTGGAGGGTCAGGCAGAGGCTGGCACCGCCGGAGCCACTTCGGGTGGAAGCCCCACTGCCACCACTAGTGCCCCAGCCACGGCTGACAGCTCTGCAGGCTTCAATAAGTTCTTCTTAATATTATATATTTCTCTAACTTTTACGTCTACCCATTAGAATAATGTTTTCCTTGTTTTCTCTTATACTGTGACTTTTTTTCAAATCGTCTTCATTCTACTTAATGTTTGTTAATTTTTGTTATCCTTACCTGCATTATCCTTTTTTCTCTATTTCTTGTTTCTGTAGCTGACTTCCTCCTGTCTGTATTAATCTGTAGTTTTCTTCTGTTTGATTATTAAGCTTTCCCTCTCCCCTACCTTATATACCTTATGAACTGGTACTGTAAGACTAAGATAATAGATTAGGTACACTACAGTGAAGACTACAGAGTTTGCATACCCAAGCAAGCTATTCTAAGTTTGTTTGTTGAGAAAGCGTTCTGTTTCTTGCTCATCCTTAAATGACGAGAGAGTGACCATGGTTATGGTGACCGCCCAATGTGTGTTCTATGTATTATTCAGTATCCGAGCGGTTTTGATGACAGTACAGCACGACAGGAAAGTAGTATGAGGACGGTCCAATTGCATTTGCCAACCAAAAACATATATCCTTCATTGACAAATGTATTCTACCTCTTCATTGCTCTTTAACCCCTCGGGTGCCGTGGTTATGTCCTGGGCAGCACCGTTCGAGTGTCCAGGATGTAACCGTTACGTCCAAACAGAGCCCATGGGGGAAGCGCTAGCGCTCCCCCCGGGGGACTGGCACCCCCATCCCCTAGGCAGGGGTGGAAGGGGAATCGCTTCCCCTTCCACTAAGCCCCCCAGACCCTTATATGGTGTCTGATGACATCAGCGCTCCATCATGTGCTGACCTCATCAGAGGCTGCCCTCACTGCGCTGGAAGCTCAGCTTCCAGTGCCGATCGAAAGAGAAATGCAAAAGCAGTTCTCCTCCGATCACGTGGAGGGGGCGAGAGAGGCATGAAAGGAGAGGAAAGGCCTTTCCTGTCCTTTCATGCCCTCTTTCAGCAATTCTGCTGCCCGATCGTGATGCGTGATCAGGACTTTTTGTTTGTTTGTTTATGGAATAAGGGGAGCGGCTCCTTGGGCAAGGGCTGCTCCCCAGGGGGCAATTTCTTTTTAGGCCATTTCTGTTCCCCCGGGGGCAGATAGGCCTATTATAATTATGCCGATCTGCCCCCAGGGGGGACAGAAACCGCTAGACATGAGGGATCATTGTTTTTTTGTTTTATGTAAGTGGGGAGCGACCCCTTAGGCAAGGGTCGCACACTTGGGGGCAATGTTACTTTTAGGCCATTTCTGCCCCCCTTGTGGGCAGAACGGCCTGTTATAATTAGGCCGATCTGCCCCCGGAGGGCAGAAACCACTAGAAACCAGGGAGTTTTGTTTTTTATTTATGTTTATACATAAGGGGAGCGGCCTCTTGGGCAAGGGATGCTCCGCAGGGGGCAATTTCTTTTTAGGCCATTTCTGTCCCCCCGGGGGCAGATAGGCCTATTATAACTATGCCGATCTGCCCACTGGGGGACAGAAACCACTAGACACCAGGGATCATTGTTTTTTGTTTTATGTATGTGGGGAGTGACCCCTTAGGAAAGGGTCGCTCACTTGGGGGCAATGTTACTTTTAGGCCATTTCTGCCCCCCTTGTGGGCAGATTGGCCTGTTATAATTAGGCCGATCTGCCACCAGGTGGGGCAGAAACCTCTAGACACAGGGATCATTTCGTTTTTTTTTTTATGTATGTGGGGTGCAACCCCTTAGGCAAGGGTCGCTTTCTTGGGGGCAAATTTACTTTTAGACCAGTTCTGTCCCCCTTGGGGGCAGATCAGCCTATTTTTATTAGGCCACACTGCCCCAAAAGGGGGCAGAAACCACTAGACACCAGGGAGTTTTGTTTTTTATTTATGTTTATATATAAGGGGAGCGGCAAAATATTTTTAGGCCTTTTCTGCTCCCCCGGGGGCAGATCGACCTATTATAATTAGGCCTATCTGCCCCAGGGGGGCCGAAACCCCTAGACACCAGGGATATATTTTTTTTATGTTTCCTTTTTTTTAATATATGGGGAGCGACCCCTTAGACAAGGGTAGCTCCCCTGGGGGGCAAATTGTCTTTAGTCCATTTCTACCCCCCTTGGGGGCAGATCGGACTATTTTTGTCAGGCCAATCTACCCCCAAGGGGGCCAGAAACCACTAAGCACCAGGGATTTGATTTTTTTTGCATCAATTTCACCCAAGGGGGGTGCCCTGTTAGGTAAGGGTTGGTCCCCTGAGGGGAAAATTTATTTTAGGCCATTTCTGTGTCCCTTGGGGGCAGATGGACTATTTTTATTAAACCACTAGGCACTAGGGATTTTTTTTGCACCAATTTCACGCAAGGAGAGTGACCCCCTTAGGCAAGGGTCGCTCCCCTGGGGGGACAAAATAATTTTAGGCCATTCTGTCCCCCTTGGGGCAGATCAGCCTATTTTTATTAGGCCGAACTGCCCCCCGGGGGGGGCATAAACCACTGAGGCACTAGGGATTGGTGTGTGTGTATGTGTGTTGTGTTTGGGGGGGAAAGCCCCTTGTGCAAGGGTCACTCCCCATGGGGGGCACATTACAGTTGGCCATATCTGCACCCCCTGGGGGCAGATTGTCCTAGTTTTGGAAGGCCCATCTGCCCTCAAGTGGGGCAGAAAGCCCACCAGAGACCAGGGAAGGTTTTTTTTCAAAATAAGAGGGTTGGGGTATGGCCATACCCCCACCCCAAATAAATGGGGCAAAAGCTGTTCTGCCCACCAGTGGGCAGATGGGGCCATTGCCCCAGATCCACTCACCGTGGGGGCAGAAAGCATACTAGATGCCAGGGAATTAAAAAAATATATAAAATAGTTGGGTGGTGGCTACCAACCAGTGTGGGCCTGCTTATGCTCCCACCCCAACTGAAGGGGGTAACAGTCTTTCAGCTCTCCCTCCCCACACTAAAACATCTTATCCCACGGCAAGCAAGAGGACTTTTGATTATTTTGGGTTTTGGTTTTACATTTGGGCCATGAGAGCTTGGCTAACTCTCAAAATCATCCCACTTGGGATGGTGAGGGCTGCACTTTTTGGACTTTGGGACGCTACCATGTAGAAAAATCCACAAGACCTAGACACATCTGAAAACTAAACATCTGGGTGATTCCAGGGTGGTGTGCTTCACAGGCCCCGCACCATTTTTTTACCCACAATGCCCTGCAAACCTCCAACTTTGCTGGAAATCATGCATTTCTCCCATATTTTTGTGATGGAACCTTCCGGAATCTGCAGGAATCCACAAAATTCCTACCACCCAGCATTGTCTCATCTATACCGATAAAAGTTCTGCTGCACTTGTCAGCCTAAAATGTTTTTTTTCAAACTGCCCTTTTGGACCTACTTTGGTTCCCCCTCAATTTCAACATGTTTTTGGCTTTTCCCTGTTGCGGGCGCTAGGCCTACCCACACAAGTGAGGTACCATATTTATCGGGAGACTTGAGGGAATGCTGGGTAGGAGGAAATTTGTGGCTCTTCTCAGATTCCAGAATTTTGTGTCACTGAAATGTGAGGAAAAAGTGTTTTTTAGCCAAATTTTGAGGTTTGCAAAGGATTCTGGGTAACAGAACCTGGTGAGAGCCTCACAAGTCACCCCATCGTGGATTCCCCTGGGTGTCTAGTTGGTAGGTTTCCCTAGGTGCCGGCTGAGCTAGAGGCCAAAATCTACAGCCAGGCACTTTGCAAAATACACGTCAGATTTCAATGTAAAAATGTGATGTTTCCATGTTGTGTTTCCTGTCGCGAGCATTAGGCCTACCCACGCAAGTGAGGTGCCATTTTCATCGGAAGACTTGGGGGAACACAGAATAGCAAAAAAAGTGTTATTGCCTCTTGTCTTTCTCTACGTTTTTTCCTTCCAAATGGAAGACATTGTGTAAAAAAGAAGTTTATCTGAGAAATGCCTTAAAAAAGACAGGATGCAGCAGGCCTAAAGGACACGCATCAATCCCTGTGAATACCCAGTGAGACACAATGTATGTGAAAAATAATAACTATTTAGAATATTATGGTGTGCAACTCCACCTAGGCCCCTGCTGCTAAGAAGAGCCTCAGGGGCAAAGCCCCAACGGTACAAAAAACATTCAGGGGGTGCACCACTCCAGGACATCCAGCAACACACAGTAAGCAGAAGGAGTCCAATGCTGTTGAGTTAATGATAGTGCAAGACTTCTCTCCGTTTCTAACCAAAGATTATTAAAGATTCTCATTGGCGTAAAGAACTTGTTATGACATGGAATTCATACGAAAAAGACAGCCAACGCGTTTCGCCCCATTCATATGGGCTTCTTCAGGGCAAGGTAGTATTCTAGTTGATGCAAACGTTGTTTAGCAATATATAAATGCACAAAGGCATATGGTGTGCCTAAAAATTATGTCAATAAATTGTTGCGCGATGGTCCCAAAACAGTCGATATCATCCCATCAAACAGATGGAAGCGAAAAGACTAGTGCCACTAGATAATTCGTCGATCAATAAATACAGCGGTCAAAAGTGTATCAAGTGCCAGTGATGACAAATAGTGACGGGCCCGGCCGTGTGCCGCCCGTTCCTGTGATCATGTGTGAGAAATGCCCTGTAATTCACATGCTAGTATGCGCACCCTGGAATTCAGAGATGTGCAATACCCACTGCTACTCAACACCTTATCTTGTGCTTTTATTTTCTGTAGGAAAACCTTGTAGGGTCTACACAAATTACCCCTTGCTGAATTCAGAATTCCGTCTTCATTTCAGAAATGTTTAGCTTTCTGGGATCCAGCATTGGTTTCAGACCCATTTCTGTCACGAACTGGAAGGAGGCTAAAAAGCACAAAAAATAGTAAAAATGGGGTATGTCCGGGTAAAATATCAAAATTGTGTTGAAAACTTAGGTTTTCTGGTTCAAAACTACCTGTTCCTGAAAGCTGGGAAGCTGGTGATTTTAGCACAGAAAACCCTCTGTGGATGCCATTTTCAGGGGAAAAACTACAAGCCTTCTTCTCTTACGACGACCTTACCTTATGGGTGCACGGTAGGTGATACGGCATCAATTGGGAGTCGTCAGTTTCTTACGACCCGGCGGTATTGAGGAACCCAGCAGGTCATGATGCAAGACATTGACTTTGCGGTGTCAAGATCATACCACAGAGCCACAGGTGCTGCTGCGGAGTCGGGTGTCCCGGACGTCAGGTCACTGTACTCGGGATCCATGCTATGGCGGGACTTGGGAGGTGCCGCGACAACATCTGGCCTGTGTTGCAGGATACAGTCATCGAACTCAGCAGGGACCACGGCTCTGGTGCAGGCAGCAGTGCAGAGTTGGAGAGCGGCACCAGTTCCGCAGTCATTCAAGAGTCAATGTGCTTAGTTTCTTCTGGATTGCACCAGAGCTCACTTCCAAGGGCCCAGAAACTGGATTTGGCACCACTTGGCAATTGATGACTCTCAGCAAGAGAGCCCAGGCTCTGGCAGATGAAGTCTTTGATGCCTCTGAGACTTCTTAACAGGAGGCAAGCTCAGTTTAAACCCTTGGAGAACCTTGGAAAGGAGGATGTAGAAAGCAAAGTCCATTTCTTTCACTCCCCAAACAGGAACAGCAGACCAGCACAATAAAGAACAGGCAGAGTGACAGTTCCTTCTACAGCATCCAGCTCTTCTTCCTGGCAGAATGTCCTCAGCCCAGAAGTAGTCTAACCATGTGGTGTCAGAACTCTAGTACTTAAACCCATTTCTGTCTTTGAAGTAGGCACATTTTAAAGAGAAGTCTTTGTAGTCCACATGACTGTGACTTTATCTGCCCCAGACACACTCCAGGGAGTTGGAGACTGCTTTGTGTGAGGACAGTCACATACCTATTCAGGTACAGGTTTTAGATCTTCCCACCACTCTAGCTCAGGAAGACCCATCAGCCTGGTGAGGGGCCATCAGGATATACAGGACACACCGCAGAACCCTTTGTGTGTCTGTTTAGAATGAATTAACAAACAACCCAACTGTCATCCTAACCCAGACATGTATTCAGCAGACAGGCAGAGGCAGAGAGTGGTTAAGCAAGAAAATGCCCACTTGCTAAAAATGGCATTTTTAAACTTACAATTCAAAAAATAACTTCACCAAAATATGTATTTTTAAATTGTGAGTTCAGAGACACCAAACTCCATTTCTCCATCTGCTCCCAATGGGAAATTACACATAAATACACCTAAAAGATATTTCTCAGCAGGTTACCCTATGGGAGAGATAGGCTTGCAATAGTGAAAAACAAATTTAGCAGTATTTCACTGTCAGCACATGTAAAACACACCAGTACATGGCCTGCTGTTTACATACACTGCACTCTGCCTTTGGGGCTTCCTTTGGCCTATTTAAGGGATGACTTACATGTTGCAAAAAGGAAGGTTTGGGCCCGGCAAGTGGGTGCACTTGCCAAATCAAATGGCAGTTTAAAACTGCATACACAGACACTGCAGACACAGGGCTGAGACACATTTACAGGGCTACTCATGTTGGTGGCACAATTAGTGATGGAGGCCAAATAGTAGGTTTGGCTCGTTTCAGTATCAGGTACGCAATAATCAAAACAGCAACAAAAAATGATAATGCTGGTCAAGCTGTTTTAATAGTACTCCTAAATACCAGATCACATGACCCAAACAAAGCGATCAGTATACCTTGTTTATTTTTCTGTAAAAAACTGATACTTTGTCACTAAAAAAAGGACCACCACCTACAAAATTCCTATACAATAATAATTATATGCAACCAATTCTTGGCAGTGTACATTAAACAAGTATTTTTCAAACACATGTAAACAAAAAACGTTGACAATGGACAAGGTTTCAAATACTTTTTTCATCCTAAACAATCAACCGTATGTATACAGGAATTGAATTTCAACACCTGAGGGGATATTAATGTAATTCAGTTGTCACCCCTCATCAGTGGAGAAACACCAACCAGAGGACCATGCAAAACAACTTGTGAATATATTACCAACAGCGATAGTCTCAGTTTATGAGTTTTGAACACGCCACATGTTAGAGACCAAGTGCTTCATGTATTTATTTGATGGCTTCCATAATGGATTTGCACCTGTTCAAAGTTTTCCCTTTTGACATTCATCAACTTTCAGTTTCAATCAAATGACTGACTGAGCCTAAGCTTGGGCACATGATGATCAGTGTTCTATAGCAAAAACTCTTCCGATTCCTACCAGTCATTTTACCTGTACCTTAACCTGCAGTAGAGTAGGTCAAGTTTCCTTCTCCTACTGTCAAGCAAATATGGTTGATTCAAATAATTTGCATTTGAGGACAAGACCAGGAAGTAAAAAGGGATTAAGCGCCTCTAATTTCATGTTTTACAGATGGGATACTCTGTGATGATCGTGTCCATTAAAATCTAGATATCCCATGCCTTTGTCTGTACTGTAGAGCGTTGTTTTTCCCACTGTCTACTTATAGCAGACAGGATATCTGTTATCCACCTGTTATACATGGTGTGTGTGACATATATTATTCATGTGCCTTTTTGGAGCCAAGGTAGAATTGAAAAAACGAGAAAAGCAGGGTCATTGGAATCATAGTAAGACAACTGACCATTGCAGCTGTCCCGGATGCAGAGTAGCAAATTCTACCTGATGGTCTAGCTAGCACACCTCCATTCATTTAGCAAAACAAGAATAGAATATTCATACTCCAAAGTGGATGATACCTTACTCATTAATGAGTTATTTCTTTCCACACAAAGTGTCTGTGTGGTTTACTTTTTTGAAAATCTTTTACAAGAATAAAAAAATCACTTTGTTTTTTTAAATCTTGGGTTATGCTGCCTCCTTTCAGACAGTCAGCGCTTTTATGTGTAGCATGTGTTGGTAAAGTAATGTCCCTGTGACCAGCATCGCCGGCAACTTGGAGCCACTCACGCCCATACCGCTATTGCTGGCCCTTTTCAGATCAACCACTACATCAGAGTACTGCGTGAGCTGGCACACTTGTGCTGTAGGATGGTATAGCTCTACGGACCGTTATGTAGAATGCCCTTCTCTAAGTCCTTTTTTAATTTTTTCTTTTAGTGGGAAGGAGTTTTATTGTGGGGGAGAGGGTGGAACCTGGCAGGGCATTTTATTGTTTTGGACTTTTATGGAGATTGACAATTTGGACATTGGTTGGGGATGGGGAGATATTGTTTTTGGAGAAGGGTGGGCCTGTTGTGGGTGGAGATGGTGGGTTTAGTTCTTGATGTTTTTTAGTAAAGGGAAACATTTCTACTATACTTTATATCTGAAGATTTTTTTGTGTTTTACTTTAACTTTGCACTGATGACTTTTCACACAGCCTGTCTTTTTTATCTGCTACTCAAGTGTATCCTTGTGCAACTACCCTCTATACCTATATTGACTTCAGGGGGGTATACTACCATTCCTTATGTTGCCTAAAGAAACTGAGATAAACAATTACTAATCTCATCTGCAGTAGAAGTTAGTTACATACTAACTAAATTAGGTCACTTCACCCCATATTCTCTTACCTGAATAGATGAAGTGATGACTGCTCCCTCTCTCAATCTTCCAACACCTTACTGGAGGATTTCCTAAGGTGCCTTCTTAATGGCAGTGATAGTGCAC
Source organism: Pleurodeles waltl (assembly GCF_031143425.1). Taxonomy (NCBI): domain Eukaryota; kingdom Metazoa; phylum Chordata; class Amphibia; order Caudata; family Salamandridae; genus Pleurodeles; species Pleurodeles waltl. The sequence continues at coordinate 475,104,511 of NC_090449.1, read as the reverse complement.
TAACAGGAAAGGTATCACAAGCGAAGTCCCACTCCTACTGAGGTGATCTCCAAATGTAAGATTAATTAAAAGAAGTAGTCATCACAGGCAACTATATTAAAAAAACAAAAAGCAGGGTCTCATTTACAAGAATCTGACGGATCACCATTGGTGCGTCAGATTTCTTGCGCTTCCTGTACATCTGATAACAATGCCCTGGATGCACTGTCTTTACAATAAATAGCTCCATGGCACATGTTTGTACAGATGCATCAGAATGTCTGAAGCATCTGTTGGCGCTAAATTCACACTTTGCTGAAATGTTGTTAAACTGACAGAACTTCCTCAAAGCGAGGTGTCCCCTGTAGGAAAAAGCCCTGTGTCAATTTTACGCCAACTTTGAGCAGGTGCTAAAATTTTAGTACAGTGAAGTCACAGAATGACGCAGTGAAATGCTATAAATTTTACTGCGCTGTTCTCCGTGGCTTTTCCCGTGGCAACACTTAGGCCTTCATTATGACATTGGCAGTAAGTCCCACTTCCCGCCATGCGAACCGCCGCCAAAATACTGACGGCGCGGCGGATTACCGATGTCCATATTATGACACACACATAGCAATCCGTCAACATACAGCCACACACACAAGTCCGCCAGCCCAAAGGTCAGTGATAAACTGGCGGTACCAAAACCCACACCGTTACGCCAACAGAACTACGCCCACAGCATTATGATCCATGAATCACAGTGGCGGACATTCAACCTCGGTAAACCATTGGCGGTACATACTGCTACGCTCAAAATACACACACACATACAAAACAACACCACATTGGTCAATCTGAATACCACACACCTGACACCCATACGCACACTACACCCACACACCCACACCACTATAAAGCACACACCCACACTACCCACAACCCCTTACAACCCAAAAATATTGACAACTGAGAGAGACAGACTAAGAGCACCCACAGAACCAGAGCCACAAAACACCATTACCCATACACAATCCACACACCTTACATCACCCACCCCATGATATCACCCAACAAACCCTCACACACACCACTCACACTACATCCAATGCACCACAAAGACACCCCAGGTTCTCAGAGGAGGAGCTAAGGGTCAGGGTGGAGGAAATCATCAGGGTAGAGCCACGGCTATTTGGATCACAGGTGCAGCAGACATCCATTGCTAGGAAGATGGAGCTATGGCGGAGAATTGTGGACAGGGTCAACACCGTGGGACAGCACCCCAGAACAAGGGATGACATCAGGAAGAGGTAGAATGACCTACGTGGGAAGGTATGTTCTGTGGTAGCAAGACACCAGATAGCAGTAAAGAGGACTGCCGGTGGTCCCCCACCTCCTCCCCCACAACTAACAACATAGGAGGAGCAGGTTTTGGCAATACTGCATCCTGAGGGTCTGGCAGGAGTAGCAGGAGGACTGGACTCTGGTAAGTCAACTCTTTGCTACTTTCACCCCCTACCTGCATGCCATACACATACCCCCACCCTCACCCTCATTTCCATCACTTCACCACCTCACACACACCCCACCATCATGACCCAGCCCTCCCAAAACCAAGCCTTGCACTCAACACCAATGCATGGACACCCATCATAGACCTGCATGGACAACTATCACTAAAGCATGCACACTAGAGACCATCACCTAGCCCACCAAATCACTACTCACACAAGGCAAAGCTGCCAGGGCAATAACAACCATACAGGGCAACACACCAATGCACAAGATGTCACACGCAGAAACAATAACACTGCTATTACATCCCCACAGGTCCCCCATCCAACGTCACCAGAGAGGATGTGCCAGCAACATCCAGTCCCCCCCAGAAGAGGCCCATAGGGATAACAGCAGCTCTGGATGCCTGGATCTGGATGACCAACCTGGCCCATCAGGGACCTCCGGATAGTCGGTTACCCAGGCACAGTCCCATACCACCATAGAGCCTCCCCCCTCAGGAAATACCACTGCAGCACCCACCCAGCGGGCCCATACCTCTGTCCCCAGGACACGTCAATAAGCAGTGTGTCCACCACTGCGGGGACCCCAGGACACCCCACAAACAGAGGACAATCAGGGACCTGGGGTCAGTGGCAGTGGGCACACGGTTCAGGGGACAGAGGCACAGGACAACAGGGAAGCTGGGAGGACTGCTGTGAGACAGGGGAGGACAGGCCCAGGGAACCAACTCTCCACGAGGCATTCACCAACATCCTGGGAGCATACCACCATTCCCAGGAGACGATGGGCCAGATACTGGCCAAGTTGCAGGAGACCCAGCGGCCGCAGGAGGTACAGTACCTGGGGATCAGGGAGGACCTGAGGAACATCCACACCACCCTGGTCACCAATGCAGGTGTGCTGGCAGACATGGCCAACACCACGAGGGAGGCAGTGGCACACCAACGGGCCCCTGACACTAGATACCCCGATGAACAGCCCTCCACCTCCGCTGCCGCTAGTGGACAGGAGGCCCCTCCACAGGAACAACAGGCCACCAGCACCCCTCCCCCTGCAGAAGGAGAACCACCCACAAACGGTCCCTGTGATCCAGGCAGAAGCCAGAGAACATTGCTAAGACCCCCACCAGGAAATAAGACTCTCCTGAATGTCACCCTTGTGTCCCACTTTGTCACCCTGTCCACCTTGAACTACCATTGCTCCACTTCCTATGCCCCCTTGGACAATGCACCTGTGATCCACATAGACTGGGCTCTATCTTTGACTTTCCTCCATCAGCAACCCAGCCCATTGCACATCCCCCTCCACTTATTAGCACCTAAATAAACACATTTGGTAAAACTACAAGTATGGAGTCTGTCAATTGATTGAACTATGTATTTGTTTAAGAAGCTGTAAACATTGCAATTCAACTGTACAGTAATGTATACATAGGTATGACCTGTAGCTGGCTGCAGTCAACACACCAGGAGCCAGAGTGGCGCACAGATATCTGCAAATAGAGATGCCAAAAGGTCCAGTAAGTGGCCATAGTAGTGTGAAAAACAGCCTGCCATGTACAAAGTCCAACACAAAACTGTCAATGGAAGGTGAAGTTACAGTGTCCTACCTGTGTATCAATGGAATTACTGTCGAATGATTGCTGTTCTGTTGTCCTCATCCTCTGCCTCCTCTTCGTCACTGTCCACAGGGTCCACTGCTGCCACACACCCATCTCTGACCTCATCCTCCTGCAGAAAAGGCACCTGGTGTCTCAAGGCAAGGTTGTGCAACATACAGCATGCCACAATGATCTGGCAGACCTTCTTGGATGAGTAGCACAGGGAACCACCTGTTAGATGGAGGCACCGAAACCTGGCCTTCAGGAGGCCGAATGTCCTCTTGATTATTCTTCTTGTTTGCCCATGTGCCTCATTGTAATGTTCCTCTGCCCTTGTCCTGGGATTTCTCACAGGGGCCAGTAGCCATGAGAGGTTGGGGTAACCAGAGTCATCTGCAAATATCGAGCGATATCTGTTATCCAAACACTAACCCTTAGGGCCCACACCATACCCATACACCAACATATATTGGGTGGGAACCATGGGCTCACCTATTAGCCACACCGGTGCTTCTGGAGTTGAGCCATCACATATGGGATGCTGCTATTCCTCAGGAGAAAGGCATCATGCACAGACCCAGGGTACTTTGCATTGACATGGGAGATGTACTGGTCCTCCAGGCACACTATCTGCACATTCATCGAGTGAAAGCTCTTTCAATTTCTGAAGACCTGTTCATTTCTCCAGGGGGGGGACAAAATGCAATATGTGTACCATCAACAGCCCCAATTATGTTGCGGATATGTCCCATTGCATGGAAGTCAGCTTTCACTGCGGCCAAGACCTCAACCTGGGGGAAAACAATGTAGCTGCGCATGTGTTTAATCAGGGCAGACAACACTCTGGTCAGCACTATTGAGAACATTGGCTGTGACATTCCTGCTGCCAAGCCCACTGTCACTTGGAAAGAACCAGTTGCCAAGAAATGAAGCACAGATAGGACTTGCACAAGAGGGGGGATCTCAGTGGGTGATGAATAGCAGTTATCAGGTCAGGCTCCAATTGGGCACACAGCTCTGTGATTGTGGCCCTGTCAAGTCTGTGAGGATAATGTGCCTGTACTCCATTGTTGCCAAGTTAACCAGGGGTCTGTACACGGGTGGATGTCTCTATCTCCTATTCATCTGCAGCGGTTGTATTCAAGGGGGCAAAACGGGGAGCGGCTGGTCAGTATTCCAAATTTTCAAACTGTACACTGCTTTGCATGTTGTGACTGAAACAGTATGTTGTTGGTTAGGCCCAAATGGTGCCTATGTGTACTATGATGCAGTGAGGTGCCATGGCCTGCCCCCCTATAAAATGGCATCCGCCTGTTCTGTGTGGATGGACAGGTGGAAATGAGGTAATTCTGCTGATGTTGTGTGCAGTTGCGGGAGGCGGACTAGTACTGCCGTGCAACTCCTCATTGGTTATTATTGGGCCCTATGGGTTACAGTGGCCAATGGTGATGTATGCCGACGACGACGATACGCACCGCCGCGGACGTGACTGCCATTTTCTATCTGTTCTCTCACTTGCTACCTGACCTTCAACAGGGGAGGACCTACACTGCAAGTGCTGCTGTGACCTGTGTCTGGAACCAACCATGGCTCGAGTCACTGGGGAAAGGGCCCCTGCCTCCACCACTGCGGAGCTGGAGAGACTGGTGGATGGGGTCCTGCCCCAGTACTGCATGCTGTAGGGGCCTTCAGACCAACAGGTGAGTACACTGTGAGCACGATGCATGGGTCATGAATGCATGGAGTGCTGTGTGTGAGGGCCTCGTGGAAGGGCTCTGGGCAGCGTGCTTCATGTATGCTGGGCAATGTCTGTGCGCAAGGGGATGTGAGGGATATGGTGGGCCATGAGTGTAACAGGCCGGATGGTATAGCTGATACCTTTTCCTATGTTTATTTCCCTGCAGGTCAGCGCCCATCAGAAAAAGGGTATATGGTGTGCCATCGCCAAGGACTTATGGACCCTGGGGGTCTACGGCAGACGGAGCACCCACTTTCGCAAACGGTGGGAGGACCTGAGATGCTGGGCACAGAAGACGGCAGAGGCCCAGCTGGGGATGGCCTCCCAACAAGGAAGGGGTGCCCTTCGAACCTTGACCCCCCCTGATGGCCCGCATACTGGCGGTGGCCTATCCGGAGCTGGAGACGAGCTTGAGGGCATCACAGCAGCCACAAGGGGGTGAGTACAATTTCCCAATATACTACTTGCACGTGGTATGGTGGTCTCCGGGTGGGGGATGAGGGCCTGTAGGTGCCCCTAGGCCAGGACGGACATTGCAGGGTAAGTCCCATGTTGGGCAGGGGCTGATGAACACCACTTCCTACTAAGCTAGTAAACATCCACTACTGGGCAGGGGTCTGTGGGTGTGAGGTATGCTGCTATTGGAGTTAGGTATTCTTGTCCTTGGGCTGGTGACTAGCATTGTGACTGGTAGTGCATTGCATAGTGCGTAGGCCTGTTCCCTGTGTGAGGGTGCTGTGTCTGCTAACTGTGGTGTTGGTGCAGCCATTGACCAAGTGTATCCTTTGTCTTCTCCCCTCTTTTTGTTTTGTCATTCTGTCCTTCTGTGCATTAGCATCATCTGGCGGAGGAGCAGAGGCACCGGCAATGGAGGGAGCTGCATCCCACATGGCCCAGGAAGCCATATCCACCGATGGTGAGGGCATCTGTGGGACGAAGGGCGCGGGGAGCACCACGGCAGAGACTGGAGGGGTCAGTTCTGACTGTGATACCTCCTCAGATGGAAGCTCCCTGGTGGGGGCGGTCACCTCTGTGGCCACCCCAACTACAGGTACAGCCGCCACCCCGTACCAGCACTGCCCTCCCAGCAGTCCCTCAGCATGTTTCCCATGCCCGCTCACCCAGGAGGGTGGGCATCTCCTTCACCCCCGGCACCTCAGTCCCTGCCCCAGTTAGCCCTGCTGCCCTGAGTGAGGAGGCTATTGACCTCCTGAGATCCATCTCTGTTGAGCAATCAACCATAGTGAATGCCTTCCAGGGCCGGGCAGGCCATTTGCAACAAACAAATACATTCCTGGAGGGCATTCACTCTGGCATGGAGGCCCAACAGAGATCAATCCAGGCTCTGGCCTCGTCCCTGATGGCAGCCATTGTCCCTGTCTCTAGCCACCTCCTCCATATTTCTCAGCCCAGTCCCCTTCCCCTGAACCCCAACCTAACCCAAGCACACATTCAGACCAGTATGCACCCAAGACAACACACAAGAGTGGCACAGGCAAACACAAGCACCACACATCATCACATAGACACTCACACAAACACCATCCAGATGCAGACACACCAACATCCACTGCTTCCACTGTGTCCCCCTCCTCCTCCTCATCCACCACCCTCCCAGTAGCATCTCCACTCACACCTGTATGCACTATATTCTCATCCACTACCGCCATCACCATCACACCTATTACTGCACACCCCTCACTGGCAGTCACCACCCACATATCCACACACATGTCCCCTGTGTCCTCTCCCACTGTGTCTGTGCCCCCTCCTCCCAAAGTACACAAACGTAAGCACTCAGACACCCAACAGCCATCCACTTCACAACAGCATCCAGGCCATGCACCTGCACCGACACACAGCAGACAGACACCTCCTTCAACTACTCCCTCTTCATCCACTCCCAAACCTTCACTCTCTTCCCGCCACAGTGTCCCTAAGAAGCTTTTCCTCTCCACCGTTGACCTCTTCCCTACCCCTCCACCCCCGTCCTTCACGTCGGGCCAGGGTGGTCAGAACCCATGCGAGCACCCGAGCCACCCAGTCCACGGCCACAGTAGTGTCAGCAGCTACTGCAGGTGGGAGAAGCTCCAGGGAACCAGCCATCCATCAACACTGACAGTGTGCCTGCACCAAGGGCAAGAGCAAGGAGGCACCACCAGCTGCCAAGGTGAAGGGCAAGGAGGCACCACAAGCTAGGAAGGGCAAGGGCAAAGGGCCTGGCCCTGCAGGCAGGAAGGACAGGAGGCCTGGTGCTAGGACTGATTCTGTGCCACCACCACCAACCACAGTGGTTCAGCTGTCCGAGGCTGCAGGGGAAGGGCTCGAGACACCCCCATCACTGGCATTCCCAATAACAGCACCAGCACCGCCACCGGCAGCAGCAGCCCAGTGGGCAGCCATCCGATGCTGTAGGGGACAGGTGGGAGCCTCCCCCACCACTGCCAGCGCCGCCAGCATCCCCAGTGGGCAGCCATCCGAGGCTGCAGGGGATGGACAGGAGCCTCCCCCCACCACTGCCAGCACCGCCAGCAGCCCCAGTGGGCAGCCATCCAAGGGCTGGAGCCACCACTGAGCAGCTGTCACCGCCAGCGGGCAGTGTGTATTCCTGCCTCCATGGAATGTAGTGCGTCCTGGACCATGCAAATCCTGTAGGTGTGACACCCAGGTGAGAGACTGTGACCTTGCACTCCCCAAGATCAACATCACTGGGCACAAAGCCCCCTCCAGAACCAGTAGAAGAAGCCATCCACTCAGAACATCCTTGCCAGGATGAAGCACACTGGGCACAAAGCCCCCTCCAGAACCAGTGGAAGAAGCCATCCACTTACCCACTCCTTGCCAGGATGAAGCACACTGGGCACAAAGCCCCCTTCAGAACCAGTGGAAGAAGCCATCCACTTGAGAGACTGTGGCCTTGCACTCCCCAGGACCAAGCAGTGGGCAAACCACCCACTTGAGAGACTGTGGCCTTGCACTCCCCAGGACCAAGCATGGGCAAACCACCCACTTGAGAGACTGTGGCCTTGCACTTCCCAGGACCAAGCAGTGGCAAACCACCCACTTGAGAGACTGTGGCCTTGCACTCCCCAGGACCAAGCAGTGGGCACACGACCCACTAGAGAGACTGTGGCCTTGCACTCCCCAGGACAAAGCAGTGGGCAAACCTCCCACTTGAGAGACTGTGGCCTTGCATTCCTCAGGACCAAGCAGTGGGCAAACCACCCACTTGAGAGACTGTGGCCTTGCACTCCCCAGGACATTGCACAGGGCATGTAGCACCCTCCAGGACCAGTGGCATTGTACCATCTTCCGGCTGAGGTGACCCCCACTCCCCGTCCCCCTGAGATGTCTGTGTATTTTTGACCTGATGCCCCTGTGGTGTTCTCTCCGTGTTGTTGCAGGAGTCAAGTGGGGCCTTGGCCTATGTGATGTGGCCCTGTGGCCCACTGACATTGTGGACTGGGCTGTGTCGCTCTATTTGTATATATGTATATGCTGTTTTGATTTTGAAGCGCAAATTTCTAGATTTGTATCTTATTACACTCACTTTAATCAATTCCTTTTGTCCTTGCATTATTCCTGAGGGGTACGGGGTAAATGTTTTCTTACTGCATCTGCTTGTGTGTCTGGTGTTGGGTGTGTGTGTGTTGCGTGTGTGTGTCACTCTCTTTTTCCTCCCTCCCTCCCTCCCTTGTGTGCTAGGTGGCTGTACTCACCGTGGTCGTCTTCGTCGGTGTTGATGTTCATAGTGAAGAAGGAGATAGACGAGCATGGAGATCACCTGCAACTCGGGCTCCATGGCATCATGGTTGTTCCCTGAGTCTCCAGAGGTGAGTCCTTTACCTTCTGTGTACTGTTTCTGCCGTGCTATAGATTTTGTTGGTACCGCCCCTGAAAAGGTGGCGGATAGGCCTGTTGTAATAGTGTGGGTGGTACATTGCCTTGCTATTGGTGGTTACCACTGCGGTGCTTGTTGCTACCGCTATGGCGGTCGGTGTGTTAAAGTGGCTGTTTGTGTAGGCGGCTTCCACTGTGATCATAATTCCATTTTTGTTAGCGCCGCCTGTTGGCGGTATTACCACTGCTTTATCATCAACCGCCAGGGTTGTAATGAGGGCCTTAATCTACATACATTATACCTGGTGCGGGTATAATGTGATGCAGGGCTTTACAAACTGACGCATTGGGCCCAGCGTATTAATTTGTAAATATGGAACAGTGTAGCACAAACGGCTTGTAAGTTAAGGCCACGGAGTCCGTGGGTTATACATATAAATTTATATATATATATATAGCTTTAGAAGGATTGAGACTGACTACTACCAACATGATAGATCAAACAATACCAAATATTATAACAAAATCTAGCAATAGTAAATTTTAAGAGCTAAGGAGAGCTTGAAATTTAATGAAAACCTCAAGTCAGGAATAGTGTACCAAAAGTCTGGAGTGGACAACGTTAATCTTCCACGCATCACAAAGGCCGGAATGATGACGTTGATGAATGGCGTTCTTCTATGTGTGGTTGGGTGACTGGGAACGGTGTGGTCTTTTGCTCAGGTAAAAGAAGATCCTGTAGTGAGTTGGTGTTACATTTAACCACATCAACCCAACCAAGTGTGTTATTAATTTGGTGTAAATTAAGTCACACCTTAATAAATCACACAGCTCAGGAGAAGAAGGTTAGAGGTTTGATGAATGAATGAGAAAGGGAATTTGGGGAAAGGTGTGACAAAGACAACAACAATATTCATCAGGGCAATGAGAAGCACATTGTCATCACTCTGTTTTGGAAGTAAATGAAGGCATGGGTATGACACAGTTCATTTAAATACATTGGAAACAGTCCTTCTGCCCCAGAGACCCAAGATATTAGATACCTGAATGTTCTGACTTCTAGGTTTGCAAAATTCAAACTATGGAGAAGTGAACTGAAGCCACCCAGTCCTAAAAAATATGATTGTTAAATTAAAAATTATACTATGTTGCCAAATTGGGTGGTGCACCTGTATTCTTCTTGTAATGTTTGTCACTCCTGGGTTTGTGGCTGAACCAGTGCGGCAGGTAAGCTGGAATTTTGAGCTCACCCTTTAGTTTGTGCAGGAGAGGAGAAGGCCTGCAAACTGTAAAACAGAAACTGCATTATAGAATGAAGGAGAAGGACAGAAAGAAGATAAGCTTAATAAGGAGTACACCAAGAAGGCTCAGAAGCTGAGTAAAACCAAGAGGAGTTTTATGTTTGCCAGCAGTGCGGCGCACACACACACACACACTCAAGAGCATTTCCCAAATCAATGTGGCTCTCTCTATTCCACAAAGCTGAGCACCAGGCCTCAGAGTCCTCATCGTCATGGTCTCCCTTTGAAGTCAAAAACTTCTGTCTCTAGCTATTGAGGTAATCTCACCCTGAGTCCTTACAGCCTCCTCCTGACTCCAAGTAACTCCTTCCCAGTTCGGACCAGAGCGAGATAGACCTGTAGTGCACTACTGTTGAAGAACAAGTAAAGAAACAGAGTTGAAGTATTTTGTGTAGATTTGTCTTTGTTAACTAAAGTGATCTCTGGAAAACCAGAAAAAAGGAAGGGACCCCGCAGGTATATTTTCACTAAGTTTGAAAGGGCCAGGAAAAATGATCACCTATCAGGCACCAAACATTGCAAATCATTTAAATCAGGTTTACTAATAAGTTGAACACTCTCCCTCACTGTTTGCCACCACATAAATCCTCAATCATAACTCAAAATCACCCAATAATATATCATCACTCATTGGTGCAATAGTTGTAGTTATCTCTTCCAATCCAGGCACGCTGGTAATTATACAATTGTATGTCTCCTTTGATGGAAGGAACACATTGGAATTTGACACTGGCAGCCTTGTAAATCCATGATTTTCTGGGGCAGCCCTGTTAGGTGATGCAAAATAATGACAGGCGTGCGATGTGGACATGCATTATCTCCAATGTCCTGAGGGGAATGCAATGGCTTATTCACTGCACACTGGTCCAACTCCAATCTGGACATACATGTGACTAAATATGGTGGAGCAGCATAATTCAGATACAAACATAATGTGCCAGTAGCAATATTTTTTTTTACTCAGCAAGGAAAGACGTTCCATGATAAACAGCTAAAAAGTCCTATAGTGGCATGCTCAGTCAGGGAAGTGGAGTTTGCCTTAAACTGAGGTGGTTTGCACAGAAGTTGGTCAGCTAACACATTTGATTCTGACAGATCCTCCTCCTCCCCCTGTGCTATTTCAGGAACAGTGTAATCGTGTGGTATGAAATATTGGCTAATTTTGATCATGGTCAATCTCCACATTTTGAAGCAAGAGACTGGTCCAGATACTTTATTGCCAGCCTGCTGAGCACTGGCCACTGGCGCATCATTGCATACCAATACATCAGTGGGTTTTCATCCACATAGAGCTCTTTTGGGTCATCCAGATTCTCCTAGAACATCTTCTCGATGGTCATTCGTGCTGAATCTTGAGCGGCCTCTTTTGCCTTCGCCTCTCCACTGGACTTAAAACCTGCCACTTGAAACCAAGCCAATGCATAGGTTTGGCAAATTCTTTTGCTCCTGTAGGTGTGTTTTTTGTTGGTGTTCTTGTTTCTGGTGTTAGCTGCTGTGCGACAAGACTGCCCTCTTTGGAAGTTGATGGCGGCACCCCACAACTTCTACCTGGGAGGGGGAGTCTAGTAATTTCCAGCTGTTCTTCCAGGTCTCTAGCTTGTTCAACAATCCACCTCTTGTCTTTTGAAACATTCCTTTCAGAAAAAGGAATGAAAGTGGCCAAAATATTTTTGTACAGTTGATCAAGTAGAATGGCACAGATGTACTCTTTGGATGACATGAAGTTACTTTACAGCTTTGCATTACAACCCAAGTGAAGGATTAAGCTTTCAACCAAGGCATGCGCTTCTGCGTTTTCATTCACACCTGCGACTGTGGACCTTTCAGACACCTTCTTTAGCTGGTCCCGTAGTAGATGCAACAATGGGATAACTTGGCCCTTCATACTATCCTCCTTGTAACTTCTCATGTGAAAACCTCAAAAGAGAGTAACATATGTGTCAGGCATTTGAATAGGCCCCATTTGTTCATATCTATGGTCATTGCTTTCCTAATTGCATCCCCTCCTCTTTGAATGACATAGTTATGGATCTGCCTATACTGCTTAAGCAGACATTGCAACATGTAATAGGACGAGTTCTAATGTGTTGAGGGCTTTCACTCATACTCTATTGGCACGCTAAATAATCCTCAAGTACATCCGGGCTTTGAAGGAATGGCTGAAATTAGTGTAGATTCTTTTGCAGGTGGTCGGTATGTTGTTGATTATGTCCCTCATTATGACTCTGGCGGTAAATCCCACTTACCGCCACGCTGACGGCCAACTTACCGCTGAGGTGGCGGATATCCATTCACCATATTATGACACATACACACTAATCCGACAGAATTCAGTCACATACACAAATCCGCCAGACCAAAGGTCGGTGCTAAAGTGGCGATAACAAAACACACACCTTAGGCCAACAGAACAAGGCCCTCCACATTATGACCCACGAATCACCACGACGGACATTCAACGGTGGTAAACCATTGGCAGTACATACCGCTGCACTCCAAATGGACAGCCACAGACAAAACAACTCCACATTGGCCAATTCAAACAACACACACCTGACACCCATACACATACCCTACCCACACACCACTATAAAACACACAGACACATTACTCACAACCCTTTATATTTAAAAATCATTGCCACCAGAGAGACACCAAGACCACTGAGACAACTAGAGCCACACAGTACTCACACCCATACACCACTCACACACTCCACATCACACACCCCAACACATTACCAAACACACCCTCACCAACACACCTCACATAACACCCATCGCACCACAAAGACACCCCAGTTTCACAGAGGAGGAGCTAAGGGTCATGGTGGAGAAAATTGTCAGGGTAGAGCCACAGCTATTTGGAACACAGTTGCAGCAAATATCCATTGCAAGGAAGATGGAGCTATGTTGGAGAATCGTGGACAGGGTCAATGCCGTGGGACAGCACCCCAGAACAAGGGATGACATGAGGAAGAGATGGAAAGACATACGGGGAAGGTACGTTCCATAGCAGCAAGACACCGGCTTGTCATACAGAGGACTGGTGGTGGACCCCTACCTCCTCCCCAACAAACAGCATGGGAGGAGCAAGTCTTGGCAATACTGCATCCTGAGGGCCTGGCCAGATTCGGAGGAGGACTGGACACTGGTAAGTCAACTCTCTTATATGATCACGCCCGTACCTGCATGCCATCACATACCCTCACTCTCACTCCCATCACTCCACAACATCCGTCACACTCCACCATCACATCTCACTAATCCCAATGTCAAGCCCTGCATGCTGTACCAATGCATGGACACCCCTCACAGCCCTGCATGGACACCGATCACTAAAGGATGCACAGCATAGAGAACTAGCAATCCCTCATACACTAACATACAAAAGTGAAACCGGGCAGGACAAAACCAACCATAGAGTGGAAGCCAGGGATGTACAATATGTCATACACATCAACCATAACACATCATTTACATTCCCACAGGTACCCCAGCCAATGTCACCGGAGAGGAGGTGCCAGCGCTATCCAGTCCCCCAACTGAAGAGGCCCACAGTGATGATAGTAACTCAGGACTTCAGGATCTGGACGATCTACCTGGCCCATTCGGGACCACTGGACAGCCGGTTACCCAAGCCCAGTCACACACCACTACAGGGCCTCCCCCTTCAGGAAACACCATCACAGCACCCACCCAGTGTATCCACACCTCTATCCCTAGGACACGTCAATCAGCAGTGTGTCCACCTGTACAGGGATCCCAGGTCACACCTCACACACAAGACAATCAGGGACCTGGGGTCAGTGGCAGGGGGTGCACGGTTCAGGGGACCGAGGCACAGGCCAACAGGGAAACTGGGAGGAGTGCTTTGCACCAGGGGGAGGATAGGTCCAGGGAACCGACTCTCCAGGAGGCACTTGCAGAGATCCTGGGAGCCTACCAACATTCCCAGGACACGATGGGCCAGATCCTGCATGAGAACAGGTGGCTGCAGGAGGGACAGTACCAGGGGATCAGGGATGACTTGCAGACCATCAACAACACCCTGACCTCCATAGCAGGGGTGCTGGCAGACATGGCCAACATTATGAGGTAGGCAGTCTAACACCAGCGGGCCCCTGCCACTAGCCAGTCATCTGAACAGCCATTCACGTCCGCTGCCACTAATGGCCAGGAGGCCCCACCACAAGACTAACATGCCACGAGCACCCTTCCCCCTGCAGAAGGTGAACCACCCGCAAAAGTTCCCTGCGATCCAGACAGAAGCCAGAGACACTTACCAACCCTTCTGCTAGGAAATGAGACTCTCCTGATTGTCCCCCTTTTGTCCCACTCAGTCAATCTGTCCACCTTGAACTGCCATTGCTCCCCTTCCTATGTCCCTTTGGACATTGCACCTGTGCTACAAACAGACTGGATCAATACCCTGGCCTTTCCTCCATTATCACCCCATCCCATTGCACTTTCCCCTCTATATATTAGCACTTCAATAAACACCCTTTGACAAAAATCGATTTTGAGAATATCATGTATATCATATATGTATTGTTTGAAACAGCTACAACCATTGTAAATGAAGTGAACATAGAATGAGCATAGGTTGAATGACCTGCAGCTGGCTGTAGTGCTCACACCAGGAGTATTTGTCAAATTACCAACATCTGCAAAATGAATAGCCAGAGGGAACAGTAAGTGGGCATTGAATTGGGAATTACCAGCATGCCAATGCCACACAGATTACAACCAAAGTCATTGAAATGTAAAGTTACACTGTCTTACCTGTGTGTCATTGGAAGTACTGACGGATCACAGATGTCCTGTTGTCCTCATCTTCATCCCCTGCCTCCTCATCCTCACTGTCCACAGGGTCCACTGTTGCCACAGGGGCATCTACAGTCTCCCCCTCCTGCAGGAAAGGGACATGTCATCTGAGGGCCAGGTTGTGCAACATGCAGCATGCCACCACTATCTGGCAGACCTTCCTGGGTGAGGAGAACAGGGATCCACCTGTTAGATGGAGGCACCAAAACCTAGGCTTCAGGAGACCAAAGGTTCACTGAATTATCCTTCTGGTTCGCCCATGTGCCTCATTATAATGTTCTACTGCCATTGTTTTGGCATTCCTCACAGGGTTCAGCAGCCATGATAGGTTTGGATAACCAAAGTCACCTTCAATTATTGAGGGCCAACATTTAGCCACACACTATCCTATATCGCCCACCCCGTATATGTTGGTATACTGGGTGGGAACCAGGGCTCAACTATAAGCCACACCCTGTGCCTCTGTAGTTTGGGTCATCACATTTGGGATGCTGCTATTCCTTAGGACAAAGGCATCATGCACCGACCCAGGATACTTAGCATTGACGTGGGAGAGGTACTGGTCTGCCAAGCACACCATCTGCACATTCATGGAGTGGAAACTCTTACGATTCCTGAACACCTGTTCATTCTGGCAGGAGGGACAAATTCAATATGTGTTCCATCAATCGCCCCAATTACCTAATTATATTGGGGATATGTCCCATTACATAAAACTCGGCCTTCACAGGTGCCAAATCCTCAACCTGGGGGAATGCAATGTAGCTGAACATGTGTTTTATCAGGACAGACAACACTCTTGTCAGTACTATTGAGGACAATGGCTGTGACGTTCCTGCTGCCAATCCCACTGTCACTTGGAAAGAACTAGTTGCCAGGAAATGGAGTATTGATAGCACTTGCACAAGAGAGGGATCCCAGTGGGGTGACGGATAGCAGATATCAGGTCAGGCTCCAATTGGGCACAGAGCTCTGTGATTGTGTTTCTGTCCAGTCTAAAGGTGAATATTATGTGCCTGTCCTCCAGTGTAGCTAAGTCCACCAGGGGTCTGTACACGGGGGTATGTCTCCATCTCCTATTCATCTGCAGCGGTAGGAATCTATGGGACAAAAGAGTGAGGAGCCTCTCACAAACTGAACAATTGAGCCAAATCAGTAGTTTGCATTCTGTGAACATGTAATGGGTCAGTGTGATTTGTCCAGTATGTGCCTATTTCTCCTGTGAAGCAACATTATTACGTAGGGCTCCCCCCCTGAAATAGCGTCCGCCTGTCGGGTGGGGAGGGACAGGCGGAAGTTACGTAATTCCGCTGACATTGTGTGCCGTGGCGGGAGGCGGTCAGGAACCGCTGTGCAACTCCTCATTGGTTAATATTGGGCCTGTGGGTTACAGTCATCAATGGTGATCTACGCCGGTGGTGACGGTATGCACTGCCGCCGACGTGACTGCCATTTTCTATCATATTCCTCCCTTGTTACCTGACCTTCCATAGGAGAGGACCTGCACTGCATGTGCTGCTGTGACCTGTGTCTGGAACCTACCATGGCCCGCGTGACCGGGGAAAGGGCCACAGCCTTCACTTCGGAGGAGTTGGGGCGACTGGTGGATGGGGTCCTGCCCCAGTACGGACTGCTGTATGGGCCTCCAAACCAACAGGTGAGGACACTGTGGGCACGATGCATGTGGCATGGATGCATGGAGATGTGTGTGAAGGCATTGTGTAAGGGGGATTATCTGTTGGTGGTGTGCATGTTATGAGCTGGCCTATGTATGTGCCAATGGATCCATCGCCAAGGCGGTGCAGACCCTGGGGATGGGCATGGAAGACCACAGAGGCCCAGCTGGGGATGGCCTCCCAATGAGGAAGGGGTGCCCATAGAACCCTGACCCCCCCGATGGCCCCCATACTGGTGGTGGCCTATCCAGAGCTGGATGGGCGAATGAGGGCAACACAGCAGCCACAAGACGGTGAGTACAGTGGCTATCATTACAGATCACACCTGGTGGGGTGGTGTATGGGTGGTGGGTGTGTGTCCTTGGGTGCCCCTAGGCCAGGCCAGCATAGGTCCTCTTGTGGCTAGGGGTCTGATTGGAAAATGATAGCTACCTAGATTTTTAGCATCCACTACTGGTCAGGGCTGCATGCGTCCCAGGTGTGCTGTAGTTGTCAGAGTGTGCTCCTCCTCATGCCTTGGTGGCTAGCAATATCACTGGTAGTGCACTGCATAGTGCATAGGCCTGCTCCCTGTGTGTGAGGGTGCTGTGTACACCAAAGGTTGTGTTGGTGCAGCCATTGACCAAGTGAATCCTTTGTCTCTCTCCCCCACATCCTGCACTTATGTGCATTAGCATCATCTGGCGGAGCAGCAGAGGCACTGGCGACGGAGGGAGCTGCATCCCACAGGACCCAGGAGGCAGAGTCCACTGACACTGAGGGCACCAGTGGGACAGACGGCGAGGGGAGCACCATGGTGGAGACTGGAGGGGACAATGCAGACTCTGATATCTCCTCCGATGGAAGCTCCCTGGTGGTGGCAGACACCACTGTGACCACCCCAGCTACAGGTACAGCCGCCACCCCCGTACCAGCACCGCCCTCCCAACAGCCCCTCAGCAAGTTGCCCGTGCCCACTTACCCAGGAGGCTGGGCATCTCCTTCGCCCCAGGCACCTCAGGCCCTGCCCCAGTGAGCCCTGCTGCCCTGAGTGAGGAGGCTATAGACCTCCTGAGATCCATCTCTGTAGGGCAGTCAACCATTGTGAATGCCATCCAGGGGCTGGTAGCCCAGATGCAACAATCTAATGCATTCCTGGAGAGCATTCACACTGCATTGGCTGCCCAACAGAGATCGATCCAGGCTCTGGCCTCTTCTCTGATGGCAGCCATTGTCCCTGTTTCTACCACCCCCCCTCCAACTTCCACTTCCTAGTCTCTTTCTCCTCAACCCCAACCCATCCCAAGCACACAGCCATACGAGCATGTACATAGGACAACACCCAAGAGTGGCATAGGCAAACACAAGCACCACACCTCATCCCAAAGGCACTCACACAAACGCCATCCAGTTGCAGACACAACAACATCCACTATTTCCACTGTCTCCCATATTCCTCCTCCTCCACCTCCCACCCAGTTACATCCACACTCATACCTGCATGCACTACTTTATCATCTGGTACCTGCATTATCACCACACCAAGCAGAACACACACCTCCCTGGCAGACACCTCCACAACAGCCATGCACATGTCCCCTGTGTCCTCTCCCACTGTGTCTGTCTCCCCCAAGGTGCACAAACCAAGCACTCAGACATCCAACAGCCATCCACCTCACAACAGCATACAGCCCATGCACCTCCACCCAAATCCAGCAGACAAACACCTCCAACAACCACTCCCTCATCCTCCACTCCCATCACTTCTCTCTCTTCCCACCCCAATGTCCCTAAAAAGCTTTTCCCTTCCACCATTGACCTCTTCACTACCGCCGTCCTGCACATATGGCCAGGGTATCAAGAACCCAGCCAAGCACCTCAGCCACACAGTCCACGGGACACCTTCAAGCGGCACCTACTCGTGGTGGAAAGGATTCCAGGCCACAATTCCTGAAGGGGAAGGAGCCTGCACCAGCCAGCGGAAGGGGCAAGGAGCCTAAACCAGCCAGCAGAAAGGGGAAAGAGTCTGCACCAGCCAGCAGAAAGGGGAAGGAGCCTGCACCAGCCAGCAGAAAGGGGAAGGGCCCTGCACCAGCAAGCAAGAAAGGGAAGGAGCCTGCACCAGCCATCAGAAAGGGGAAGGTACCTGCACCAGCCAGCAGAAAGGGAAAGGAGCCTGCACCAGCAAGCAAGAAGTGGAAGTAGCCTGCACCAGCAGCTGTCACAGAGCCCCCACCACCAACCGTGGTTGTGCAGCCATCAGTGATTGCAGGGGCTGAGCAGGAGCCTCCCCCTACTTCAACCACCACCACAGTGCAGCCATCGCAGGGTGCAGTGGCTGAGCAGAAGCCTCCCACCACCTTCACCACCACCACAGTGCAGGCATCGCAGGGTGCAGGGGCTGAGCAGGAGCCTCCCACCACCTCCACCACCACCACAGTACAGGCATCGCAGGGTGCAAGGGCTGAGCGGAGCCTCTCACCACCTCCACCACCACAACAGTGCAGCCATTGCCGGGTGCAGGGGCTGAGCAGGAGCCTCCCACCACATCCACAACTACAGTGTAGCCATGGCAGGGTGAAGGGGCTGAGCAGGAGCCTCCCACCACCTCCACCACCAGCACAGTGCAGCCATCGCAGGGTGCAGGGGCTGAGCAGGAGCCTCCCACTACCACCACCCCAGTGCAGCCGTCACCGCTGGCGGACGCAGTGTGATCCAGCCTCCATGGGCTGCTGTGCGGCCTGTCCCCTCCAGAACCAGTGGGCAAGTCACCCACTCGAGAGACTGTGGCCTTTCACTCCCCATAACCAAGCACAGGGCATGTTGCCCCCTCCAGAATTAGTGGGGTATTCACCCACTCAAGAGACTGTGGCCTTGCACTCCCCAGGACCAAGCACAGGGCATGTTGCCCCCTCCAGAACCAGTGGGGTATTCACCCACTCAAGAGACTGTGGCCTTGCACTCCCCATGACCAAGCACAGGGCATGTTGCCCCCTCCAAGATCAGTGGGGTATTCACCTACTCGAGAGACTGTGGCCTTCGACTCCCCAGGACCAAGCTCAGGGCATGGTGCCCCCTCGAGAACCAGTGGCCTTGTTTCCGCCTCCGACTGAGGTGCCCCCTATCCCCCTGAGGTGCCTGCCTATTTGCCAACTAATGCCCCTGCAGTATCCTCTCTGTATTGATGCAGGTAAAAAGTGGGGCCTTGGACTTTGCCCTGTGGCCATGTGGCCCTTGCGAACTGAGGACTGGGCATTGTCCCTTTTTTGTACATTTGTACGTATCTGTTGCATTGGCATATTTATTATTTATACTGTGTTGATCAGATTACAATCACTTTAGTCAAGTCCTGTTGTCCCTACATTATTCAGCCGATTTAGTGGGATTAACTTGTTTTCTTGTGCAGCTGGTTGTGTGTATGGTGTGTGTGTCTGGGGTGTGTATGGTACATGTCTGTGTCACTCTTATTTTCCTCCCACCCTCCCTTGTGTGCTGGGCGGCTGTACTCAGTGTCGTCAACTTCTCCGGTGTTGGTGTTCGTGGTGGAGCAGGACATAGAATATCATCAGGAACACTTACAGTTTTGGTTCCATGGTGGGGTGATTCTTCCCTGTGTCTCCAATGGTGAGTCCTTTCACTTCTGTGCAGTGTTTCCGCCAGGCTTTTGATGTCATTGGTACTGCCCCGGAAAAGGTGGCCGATTGTCTGGTCATAATATGGTGGGCGGAACTTTGACTTCCGTCTGGCTGTAGGCGGCTACCGCCATGGTGCCTGTTGTTGCCACCCTGGTGGTCGGTGAGGTATATTGGCTGTCTTTCGGAGATCTTTCCGCCATGGTCATAATTTGGCGATAGTTACCTCAAGCCAGTTGGTGGTGTTACCGCCACTTTATCACCGACTGCCAGGGTTGTAATGAGGGTCTATGTCTTTTTTTTTTTTAGAAACTCCTTCCCAACCAGGATGATGTAATTTGCCAAACACAGGGCTCTATAAAAGCCACCATCTGACGTGGCCTTGGCTATATTATTTCCAGTATTTGTGACAGCAAATCTAAATCTGGGAGCGTTGGTTTGCAGCCTTTCACACACTTTGCTGTTAAATTCATCCAAGATGTTTGCAGCTGTTCAAAATTTTTCCATTTCGACCATGGCTATTGTTGCCTGCAGCTGAATGCCCTGAAAAGTATCTTCTGTACTGAGACCTGTAGATAGCTGTTGCCTGGTGGGTGATGCTGGTGCACAGTTGGGGACAGGGATGCTGTGCGTAAAGATGTCACCCTCTTCTTCCTCATGACCTCCCACCATAGTTGGAGCTGATGTTTCCCTGTTCTCCTCACCTTTACCAACTCCACATTCAGCAATTTCTGAAAGTGCTCCTCCCACCGATGTTTTATCATATGAGTCATTGGCCTTCAGTACCATAATGTGAACCAGGCATACCTCCACAAACATTTGCGTGACAAATGGAGCATAATGCAATGTTCTCTTGCTTGCTAACTCTAAAAAAAAGTCCCAAACTGGGGGCAAGTACTTCCTTAGTGTGCCAGTGCCAATGCCTGAAGGTGGGTGTGTCATCGATTGCCTCTCCGCAGTGCATACTTCTACTGAGATAGGGGTTGGTGCAGGTCTCAGCTGGGGCTTTACAAATACGGGACCTGGTGGTGGTACCTGTGCCACATCCCTCGGAGCAAATTGAATAGGAGGAGTAATGTCAGACTCCTCTGTGCCAGCTTCCATAACAATGACTGTCTCATCGTCATCCTCCTCCTCATCCCCTTCCATAATTCTAAGGCTTTCAGGAACGTTTCTTTTCCCTTGCCTCTCCTGGTGTCTCTTGGATTCTTCTGGGGTCCATTCCATGTCCAGACCATCGTCATCTTAAGGAGTGATTGGAGAAGATCAAGGAGTACCCTTCCTTTTTCTTGCTGGAAATCTAGGAGCTAATGTTTCTAAAGGAGGAGGTTTTTTCTCAGCAGGAAGCTCAACCTCCTATTCTGCTCCAATTTCAAGAAGATCTACTATTGCTGTCCACGTTGCTCTGTTTTCTGAAATGATTAGGTACTACGTTATGAAAAGGACAAATCCAATTAAATGACACTGCTTGTCTGCGTCACCATGATTGCTGGAGTGGTGCTGTTGATGCAAGAGTACGGCTCCCAGGTTCCTCCCTGGAGGCCAGTGCAGCAGGCACACATCTCCTGAAAAAGATTGTGGTCAGCATGCCAATGGTGAAAAGCTGCATCTTCTCACTGGCCACTTTCATGGCAGTACCTTTCTTTGGTGCCATCTTAAATCTATCATTTGGAAGTGGCACTGAGCTGCACCAACAGAAGAGATTGGAGAACTGACATGTTGTGTGGCTATGTGTTTTGGACAGGCCTTCTGTTTGGTAGTATTGTGGGCAATGTCTCTTCTCTTGTGCACCTAAAAGCAAACAAGCAAGAAAAAACATTTAGTGAAATGTGGCACTGTTGCAGTCCGAATTTGTACAGCTAAAGGCAGTATAATTTAGTGTGGTTGGTTAATTAGGTAATAACTAACAACAATTTATCCAACCATTTTAAAGTCAAACCACACCACCATAACATAAAATTTCATTTTCATTCAGGATAGTACAACATGCAGATAGAGCTCTTTCCTTTATGTGCATCTTTTCGAAAGAAGATACCTGTGGCAGTCAGGGAGGTGCTGGGGTAAATGAAGTAATCCTTAAAAAATGTAGGCTAGTGTGTGCCTATGGCAGGAAAGATGGTCCAGGGGGAAATGGAATAATCATTAAAAAACGGAATGATGCTTATGTGTGTGCAGTGCATCTACTTCATGGCTGACAGGGTGTCCAGAAGGAAATGGAATTATATCTTAAAACATGAATGTTGTTGTGCAGCTGTGCTCCTATGGCAGTCAGGGAATAGAGGCAAAATGCAAACAAAAAAGAAACTTAAAAAACACAAAATTTAAAATTAAATAAAAATTAAAAATAAAATATTTTAAAAATGTTAAAACGTTAAAACAAAAGTATATATTAAAACAATTTGATAATGTTAAATAATAGAAAAAAATAAAGGAAAAACTTACAAGAAAAAATAAAAGAAAAAAATGAAAAGAAAAAAGACATAAAAAACATGGTATTAAATTGCTGATAATTGTATGGGAGTATGAGAAACCCATTGGGAGGCAAAGAGATACAGAAGAGAAATACAAAAAAAATGCATTTAATAATATAAAGCACTGTTCATTATAATCATATTCTTAATATACATATACTACAATGATCTTCAAGCATATTATTAAACTGATGTCAGATGCAAAATAAAACTGGCTGGCTGCATAAGATGACTGCCGACCACATGGTCAAACAACAGGGAGCAAGGAGGCATGGAGAACAAAGAGCACAGGCAAGCCTATGGCAAAAGCATACTGTCTAGCTACACAAAATGCCTGCCGGACACAAGATCAAACAACAACAGCGAGCAAGGAGTCATGGAGAGCAAAGAACACGTGCAAGCCTATGCAAAAGCACACTGGCTGCACAAAATGGCCTACAGTCTCATGGTCAAACAACAACAGCGAGCAAGGAGACATGGAGGACAAAGAACACATGCAAACCTATGGCAAAAGCACGCTAGTTGGCTGCGCTAAATGGCTGCTGGCCACGTGGTCTAACAACAGCGAGCATGGCAGCATGGAGAATAAAGACCACGTGCAAGACTGTGGCAAAAGCACACTGACTGACTACACAAAATGACCTTCAACCACAAAGTCAAATAACAACAGTGAGCAAGGAGAACAAAGAACACATGTAAGCCTATCGCAAAAGCAGACTGACTGGCTGCACAAAATGGCCATTGGCCACATGGTCAAACAACAACAGTGAGCCAGGAGACATAGAAAACAAATAGTGCATGCAAGCCTATGACAAAAACACACTGGTTACTTGCAGAAAATAGTTGTTGGCCACATGGTCAAACAACAATAGCTAGCAAGGAGGCATGGGAAACAAAGCACACCTGCAAGCCTATCACAAAAGTACACTGGATGGCTTCACAAAATGCCCAAAAAATGCCCACCCGCATGGTTAAACAACAACAGCGAGCAAGAAGGCATGGAGAACAAAGAACACATGCAGGCCAGTAGTAAAAGTACTCTGACTGGCTACACAAAATGTCCTCCGGCCACAAGGTTCAACCGACAACAGCAAGCAAGGAGGCATGGAGAACAAAGAACACATTCAAAACTATAGCAAAAAGCACACTGGCTGAGTACACAAAATGGCCTCCAGCGTCATGGTCAAACAACAATAGCAAGCAAGGAAGCAGGGAGAACAAAGAATAAATGCATCATATAAGCACACTGGCTGGTTACACAAAATGGACACCAGCCACATGGCCAAACAACAACAATGAGCAAGGAGGCATGGAGAACAAAGAACACATTCAGGCCTATGGACACAAACTACACAAAATGGCCCCTTGTCACAAAGCATGGAGGACAAAGGCAAATGGTGGCCTTTAGCAAACACATACACACACACACACACTGACCAGACAAAGAATGCATTGTAACACTGAAGTAAATACTACCATTATTTCAGCAATGCCAAACACGAAAATTAGCTATAAAAATGTTACAACACGCATCCTTCTTTGGCATCAAATACTACCCCACATATACACTTTTTTGCAGAAAAAACATAAAATACAAATAATAGCCAACATTTTAAATTTAATCCAATGCCATCCCTGCCATAAGTGTTGTTTTAAAAAACATATGCCACAGAAACCGTTCTTTCATGCACTGATGATTAGAACTGGGCTTACTGGTTGAATGGCCCACTATCAGACTAGGCCACATAGTAAAATAAATGAATATTTCAAATGTAACAAACATGGAGAAAAGGTACGGAACTGTGCAACATTTTTCCTTTATAAAATGTGAAACATGAAATGCAAAATAATGATTAGGCCCCTACTCCAGGCCACCCACTGCAATGAAATTTAAAAATCAAATAAAAGTACAAAGAAATATTGGCACATGCCCTAGCAATCAAACTACACCCTTATACAATAGTTTTAAAAAAACTTTTTTGGTGTGATATCACAAAAACAAAGACATTGATCCTTCACCTCAAAATCCAAGTAAAAAGCATTGGAAAGAGCCTGCTGGTCAGGAACAGGAAGTTGGAGTCTCTGGGGCACTTCTTGTTTTGAAAAAAGTTGGAAAAAAGGCTTCTTGCACTATAAAACAACATTTATGGTCGGTTGGAGTAGAAAATCCACTCAAAAACTTATTTTTGAGTATATTTAGCTGCTTCTCGAGTAGAGAATCTGGTCGAGGTGCATGCATGGCCGCTCACACTCACGAGTGGCAATATAATGGCGTCCTCATGGCTGGAGGCTGTGTGAGAGGGAGTGTAATCTCATATGCACTCAGAAGCAGCCTAAGGCTATTGTGGTGCTTGCGAGTGATTGCCAGAAACAATTCTTGTGCACTAATGGAAAGAAAGAATTCCGCCACACGCCGGATAGTGGAATATAAACCCGAATTCCAAAAACTCTGAAAGCAGAGCAATTTTTACCACCCGGGTCTACGCTCGACTGCTATCCAACAATGACACTCCCTCCTTGGATGCTCCTGCAGCCTTGCCTTGCTGAAATTCTACCTTCTCAGAGACTTTTTCTTTGAACATTTTCTAAGTCCAAGGGTAAGCGCTGACAGAGCCCAATTGAATGCTGTAGGAAGCTGGCCTGGTGTTTGGGGGTTACCTAAGGTACTCACACCTTATACCAGGTCCAGGTATCCCCTATTAGTGCAGTGTAGGCAGTGTCTAGAAGCCAGGCTCTCTTGAGGTAGCTGTGGATGAGCAGCTAAGGCTTATCTAGGAGACATACAAAGCTCATGCAATACCACTGTAGTGACACAGCACTTACACACATGAAGGAATACACTCAGGCCCACATTATGACATTGGCAGTAAATCCCACTTACTGCCATGCCGACTGCTGTCAACATACAGTCGCCGCAGCGGATATCCGCTACCCATATTATGACACACACATGCCAATCCGTCACTATTCAGACACACACAAAAGTCCGCCACACCAAAGGTCAGCGATAAAGTGGCGCTATCAGAACCCACACCGTTACGCCAACAGAACTCCGTCCACCACATTATGACCCACAAATCCCCACAGCGGACATTCAATGGCAGTAAACCATTGGCGGTACATACCGCCGTGCTCAAAATACACACACTCAAACAAAACAACACCATATTGGTCAATTCAAACTACACACACCTGACAAACATACACACACCACAACCACACATCCACACCAATATAAAACACACACCCACATTACCCACAACCCCTTATGACTACAAACCATTGGCACAAGGCAGACACCACAACCACAGACAAGACCACAGCCACACACCACCATCACCTATACACCACCCACTCACCCCACTCACACACCTTAACACATCACGACACACACCCTCACCCACACCACCCACAAAGACACCACAGGTTCTCTGAGGAGGACCTAAGGGTCATGGTGGAGGAAATCAACCGGGTAGAGCCACAGCTATTTGGATCACTGGTGCAGCAGATATCCATTGCTAGGAAGATGGAGGTATGGCGGAGGATCGTGGACAGTGTCAACACTGGGGGAGACAGGCCCAGGGAACCGACCCTCCAGGAGGCACTCACCACGATCCTGGGAGAATACCAACATTCCCAGGATACGCTGGGCCAGATCATGGACAAGTTGCAGGAGAACATGCGGCTGCAGGACCTGGGGTTCAGGGAGGACTTAAAGTCCATTAACACCACACTGGTCTCCATTCCAGGGGTGCTGGCATACATGCCCAACAGAATGAGGGAGGCAGTGTCACAACAGTGGGCCCCTGACACTAGCCAGACTACTGAACAGCCCTCCACCTCCGCTGCCGCTAGTGGACAGGAGGCCCCTGCCGCAGGACCAACAGGCCACCAGCACCCCTCCCCTGTAGAAGGAGAACCACCCAGCAAACGTTATCTGCGATCCAGGCAGAAGCCAGAGACTATTGTCAAGACCCCACCACGAAATAAGACTCTCCTGCTTGTCACCCTTGTGTCCCACTCTGTCACCCTGTCCACCTTCAATTGCCATTGCTCCCCTTCCTATGCCCCCTTGGACACTGCACCTGTGTTACAAATAGATTGGACTCTAACTAGGATTTTCCTCCATCATCACCCCAGCCCAATGCACTTGCCCCCCCTACTCCTTAGCACTGAAATAAACACCCTTTGAGAAATTACAAGTATTGTGTATGTCAAATCATTAAAACATGTATTCAATTAACAAGGTTCAAACATTGCAATTCAACTGTACAGTAATGTTTACATAGCAAGAACTTGTACTTGGCTGCAGTGAACACACCAGGAGATATAGTGGGGCACTAACATTTGCAAAAAGAGATGTCAAGAGGTAAAGTAAGTGGGCATAGAAGTGGAAATTCACAGCCTGCCAGTGAGAATGTGAAACCAAAAACTGTTAATGGAAAGTGAAGTTAGACTGTCTTACCTGTGTCTCATTGGAAGTATTGACGAACGACTGCATTTCTGTTGTCCTCATCCTCATCATCTGCCTGCTCATCTTCACTATCTACAGGGTCCACTGCTGCCACATGGCCATCACCAGTCTCCCCCTCCTGCAGAAAAGGCACATGTTGACGCAAGGCAAGGTTGTGCAACATACAGCATGCACCTATGATCTAACAGACCTTCTTGGGTGAGAGGTACAGGGATCCACCTGTAAGATGGAGGCAACAAAACCTGGCCTTCAGGAGGCCGAATGTCCTTTCTATAATCCATCTTGTTCGCCCATGTGCCTCATTGTAACGTTCCTCTGCCCTTGTCCTAGGATTCCTCACAGGGTTCAGGAGCCATGAGAGGTTGGGGCAACCAGAGTCACCTGCAAATATCGAGGGTCAACTGTTAGCCGCACACTCACACTTAGGGCCCACACCATACCCATACAGTAACACCCACTGGGTGGGAACCAGGGCTCACCTATTAGCCACACCTGTTGCCCCTGAAGTTGGCCCATCAAATTTAGGATGCTGCTATTCCGCAGGATAAAATCAGCTTGCACAGATCCTGGATATTTAGCATTGACATGGGAGATGTACTGGTCTGCCAGGCACACCATCTGGACATTCATGGAATGAAAACTCTTTTGATTTCTGAAGACCTGTTCATTTCGCCAGAGGGGCGGACAAATGTAATATGTGTTCCATCTAGTGCCCCAATGATGTTAAGGATATGTCCCATTGCATAGAAGTCAGCTTTCACTGTGGCCAAAATCCTCCACCTGAGGGAAAACAATGTAGCTGCATATGTGTTCAATCAGGGCAGACAACACTCTGGTCAGCACGTTTGAGAACATTGGCTGTGACATTCCTGCTGCCAAGCCCACTGTCACTTGGAAAGAACCAGCTGCCAGGAAATGGAGAACTGATAGCACTTGCACAAGAGGGGGGATCAAAGTGGGGTGATGGATAGCAGATATCAGGTCAGGCTCAAATTGGGCACACAGCTCTGTGATTGTGGCCCTGTCAAGTCTATAGGTGAGGATGATGTGCCTGTCCTCCGTTGTTGCCAAGTCCACCAGGGGTCTGTACACGGGGTATGCCTCCATCTCCTATTCATCCGCAGTGGTTGCAATCTATGGGGCAAAAGAGTGAGTAGTTGGGCATTATCTGTACATTCTAACCACTACAGTGTAATGCGTTTTGTGATTGTCTCAATATTTTGGTGGGATATGTCCATAATGTGTATACATGTACTGTGATGCAGATCCATGGCCTGCCCCCGCCCCGAAATGGCATCCGCCTGTCTTGTGTGAAGGGACATGTGGAAATTAGGTAATTCTGCTGATGTAGTGCGCAGTTGCAGGAGTCAGTCGATAACCGATGTGCAAATCCTCATTTGGTTTATATTGGGCCCTAAGGGGTACAGTGGCCAATGGTGATGTATGCACCGCTGCAGATGTGACCGCCATTTTCTATCTGTTCACTCACTTGCTACCTGACCTTCAACAGGAGAGGACCTACACTGCATGTGCTGCTGTGACCTGTGCCTGGAACCGACCACCACTCGTGGTACTGGGGAAAGGGCCTCTGCCTTCACCTCGGCGAAGTTGGAGCGACTGGTGGATGGGGTCCTACCCCAGTTCTGACTGCTGTATGGGCCTCCAGACCAACAGGTGAGTGCACTGTGAGCACAATGCATGGGGCATGAATACATCGAGTGCTGTGTGTGAAGGCCTTGTGTAGGGTGTGGGTGGTGGATGGGCCCTGGGCAGCATGTATGCTGGGACATGTCTGTGATAATGGGTATGGAATGGGGCATGGTGGCCATGAGTTCAACAGGCAGGACGGTCTGACTAATACCTTTTCCTGTGTATATTTCCTCTGCAGGTCAGAGCCCATCAAAAGAAGGGTATATGGCGTGCCATCGTCAAGGATGTGCTGACCCTGGGGGTCTATGGCAGGAGGTGCACCCACTGTCGGAAACTGTGGGAGGACCTGAGATGCTGGGCACTGAAGACGGCGGAGGCCCAGCTGGGGATGGGCTCCCAATGAGGAAGGGGTGCCTGTTGAATCCTGACCCCCCCTGATGGCCCGCATACTGGCGGGGGCCTATCTGGAGCTGGATGGGCCACTTGAGGGCATCACAGCAGCCACAAGGGGGTGAGTACAGTGCCTTTCATTACTACCTACGCCTGGTGGGGTGGTATCTGGGTGGAGGATGTGGGCCTGTAGGTGCCCATAGGCCAGGCCTGACATTGCAGAGTAGATCCC
This sequence comes from Pleurodeles waltl, assembly GCF_031143425.1. Classification (NCBI taxonomy): domain Eukaryota; kingdom Metazoa; phylum Chordata; class Amphibia; order Caudata; family Salamandridae; genus Pleurodeles; species Pleurodeles waltl. The sequence continues at coordinate 475,075,223 of NC_090449.1, read as the reverse complement.
AAGTTGGGCAGGGTTCTGATGTGCAAGTTCTACAACCAACGTAGTAGTGATCCACTACTGGCAGGGCTCTGTGGGTCTCAGGTATGCTGTAATTGGCATTGGGTGTCCCTATCCATGGGCTGCTGACTAGCCTTGTGACTGGTATTGCATTGCCTAATGCGTAGGGCTGTTCCCTGTGTGTGATGGTGCTGTGTACACCAATGGTTGTGTTGGTGTCACCATCGACCAAGTGTATTCTTTGTCTCTTCCCCCTCTTTTTGTTTTGTCACCCTGCCCTTATGTACATTAGCATCACCTGGCGGAAAAGCAGAGGCAACGGCGATGGAGAAAGCTGCATCCCACAGGACCCAGGAGGCAGAGACCACCGACGCTGAGGGCACCATTGGGACAGAGGGCGAGAGGAGCACCACGGCGGAGACTGGAGGGGACAGTTTGGACACGGATACCTCCTCCGATGGAAGCTCCCTGGTGGTGGCGGACACCTCTGTGCCCACCCCAGCTACAGGTACAGCTGCAACTCCCCGTACCAGCACCGCCCTCCCAGCAGCCCCTCAGCGAGTTGCCCGTGCCCGCTCACCCAGAAGGGTGGGCATCTCCTTCGCCCCAGGATCCTCAGGCCCTGCCCCGGTTAGCCCTGCTGCCCTGAGTGAGGAGGCTATTGACCTCCTGTGATTCATCTCTGTTGGGCAGTCAACCCTTTTGAATGCCATCCAGGGGCTGGCAGCCCAAATGCAACAGACAAATGCATTCCTGGAGGGCATTAACACTGGCTTGGTGGCCCAACAGATATCAATCCAGGCTCTGGCCTCCTCTCTGATGGCAGCCATTGTCTCTGTTTCCACCCTCCAACTTCCTCTACCCAATCCCATTCCCCTCAACCCCAACCTATCCCAAGCACACAGGCAGAAGAGCTTGAACCCAGGACAACACAAGAGTGAACATGGCTAACAAGCACCACACATCATCTCCCACAGGCACTCACACAAAGGAATCTGCCACAAAGCCTTAGACTGGCTCTCCTCCTTCCTCACCGACTGAACCCAGAAAGTCTGCCTCCCACCCTTCCACTCCAACACTACCAAGATCACCTGCGGAGTCCCCCAAGGGTCCCACACTCTTCAACATCTACATGATCCCCCTAGCCAACATTCTCCAAACACACGGAATCACCATCCTCTCATATGCAGATGACACCCAACTCATCCTCTCCCTCACCCGCAACCCCCACCGCCAAAACCAACCTACACGCCGCTCTCCTAGACACCGCCAACTGGATGACCACTAACCATCTCAAGCTTGACTCAAACAAAACCGAAGTCATCATCTTCGGCCCCAACAAAACCACAAGGGACGCCTCCTGGTAGCCCACCGCCCTAGGCCCCGCACCACCCCCGCAACCCACACACGCAACCTCGGCATCATCCTCGACCCCGCCCTCTCCATGACACAGCAAATCAATGCTCTAACCTCCTCCTGCTTCCACAAATTCCGCACCCTAAAAAAATCCTTCAAATGGATCCCCCCAGAGACCAGAAAGACAGTCACCCATGCACTCATCAGCAGCAAACTGGACTACGGCAACGCCCTCTACGCCGGCACCACACTCAAACTCAAACACAAACTCCAAAGAATCCAGAACACAGCCACGCGCCTCGTCCTTGGCCCCCCCCGACACGAACGAATCTCACCACACCTCAAATCCCTACACTGGCTACCCATAGACAAGAGAATCACATTCAAGATCCTCATCCACGCACACAAATCCCTCCACAACACCGGCCCAACCTACCTCAATGAAAGAGTAAACTTCCACACTCCCACACACAACCTCCGATCAGCCGACCTCGACCCAGCTACAGCCCCGCGTCCAGCACACTACCACAGGAGGCAGGTCTTTCTCCTACCTCACCCCCAAAACCTGGAACTCCCTCCCCACTGACTTTGGCAAAACCAAAGACCTACTAGTCTTCAGAAAGAACCTCAAGACTTGGCTGTTTGACCAGTGACCCTCCCTGGCCCACCCCCTCCTTTCCTCCCCCCCCAGTGCCTTGAGACCCTCACGGGTAAGTAGCGCTCTCTACAAATTTTCTTTGATTGACACAAACAGCATCCAGATGCAGACATACCAATATCCACTATTTCCACTGTGTCCCCCTCCACCTCGTCCTTCAACTCCCTTACTGTTGCGTCTCCACTCACACATGCATGCACTGCAACCTCATCCACTACCACCATCACCAGCACACCTATCAGAGCACACACCTCCCTGGCAGTCATCACAACCAAGCACACGTCCCCTGTGTCCTCTCCCACTGTGTCTGTGCCTCCTCCTCCCAAAGTACACAAATGCAAGCACTCAGACACCCAACAGCCATCCACCTCACAACAGCATCCAGCCCATGCACCTGCACTCAAGCAGACCAGCACCTCCCACAATGACTCCCTCTTCCTTCACTCCCAGACCTTCTCCCTCTTCCCGCCCCAATGTCCCTAAGAAGCTTTTCCTCTCCACCATTGACCTTTTCCCTACCCCTCCTCCCCCCGTCCCTCATGTCAGGCCAGGGTGCCGAAAACCCAGGCAAGCACCTCAGCCACCCAGTCCACGGGCACAGTAGTGTCCACAGCTACTCCAGGTGGGAGAGGATCCTGGGCACCAGGCAGCCACACTAAAAGGGTGGCTGCACCAAGTGCTGCAAGGAAGGGCAAGGAGGCACCACCAACTGCTGCAAGAAAGAGCAAGGAGGCACCCCCAGCTGCTCCAAGGAAGGGCAAGGAGGCACCCCCAGCTGCTAAAAGGAAGGGCAAGGAGCAATCCCTGGCACTTGAGAGGAATGGCAAGGAGCAGTCCCCAGCTGCTGCCAAAAAAGAGAAAGGAGCCATCCCCAGCTGCTGGTAGGAAGGGCAAGGGGCCTGCATCAGCAGGTAGAAAGGACACGAGGCCTGGTGGTGGGACTCAGTTGGAACCCCCTTCACCAACCATGGTGGTGCAGCCATCTGAGGCTGCTGGGGATGGATGGAGCCTTCCCCCTACACTGCCAGCACCAGCTTTGCCACCAGCACCACTGCCAGCATTGCCACCAGCAACAACAGCCCCAGTGGGCAGCCAACCGAGGCTGCAGGGGATGGGCTGTAGCCTCCCCCACCACTGCCAGCACCGCCACCAGCAGCAGCAGCCCTAGTGGGCAGCCATCCAAGGCTGCAGGGGATGGGCTGGAGCCTTTACCCACCACTGCCAGTACCAGCTCCGACACCAGCACCACTGCCAGCACCGCCACCAGCAGTAGCAGCCCCAGTGGGCAGCCGTCTGAGGCTGCAGGGGATGGGCTGGAGCCTCCCCCCACCACTGCCAGCACCAGCTCTGCCACCAGCACCACTGCCAGCACCGCCACCAGCACCGCCACCAGCAACATCAGCCCCAGTGGGCAGCCGTCCGATGCTGCAGGGGATGGGCTGGAGCCTCCCCCCACTACTGCCAGCAGCAGCACCACCAGTGCCACCACTGAGCAGCCATCACCGCCGGGGGACAGTGAGTAGTCCTGCATCCATGGGCTGTTGTGCAGCCTGGCCCCTGCGAATCATGTGGGTATGACACCCAGGTGAGAGACTGTGACCTTGCACTCCCCAAAGATCTGCATCACAGGGCACAATGCCCCCTCCAGAACCAGTGGAAAAGCCATCCAGTCACCCCATCCTCCCCATGATGAAGATCACTGGGCACCATGCCCTTCCAGAACCAGTGGAGAAGCCATCCACTCACCCCATCCTCCCCAGGATGAAGATCACTAGGCACCATACCCCTTCCATAACAAGTGGAGAAGCCATCCACTCGAGAGACTGTGGCCTTGCACTCCCCAGGACCAAGCACAGGGCACAATGCCCCCTCCAGAGCCAGTGGGCAAGTCATCCACTTGAGAGACTGTGGCCTTGCACTCCCCAGGACCAAGTAATGGGCATGTTGCCCCCTCCAGAGCCAGTGGGCAAGTCACCCACTTGAGAGACTGTGGCCCTGCACTCCCCAGGACCAAGTAATGGGCATGTTGTCCCCTCCAGAGCCAGTGGGCAAGCCACCCACTTGAGAGACTGTGGCCTTGCACTGCCCAAGACAGAGTGATGGGCATGTTGCCCTCTCCAGGACCAATGGCGTTGTACCATCTTCCGGCTGAGGTGCCTCCACCGTTCCCCGTCCCCCTGAGGTGACTGTCTATTTTCAAACTGATGCCCCTGCAGTGTTCTCTCTGTGTTGTTGCAGGAGTGAGGTGGGGGCTTGGACTTTGTGATGTGGCCCTGTGGCCCACAGCCATTGAGGACTTGGCAGTGTCCCTTGCATTGTAAATATATATACTTTTTGATTTTGATGCACGTATTTCTACTATATTGGTCATATTACACTCTTTTTGCTCTATAGTTGTTGTCCTTGCTTTATTACTGTGGGGTACGGGGTGTATATGTTATGTTACTGCATCTGCTTGCATGTATGGTGGTGGGGTGGGGGTGTGCTAGGCGGCAGTAATCACTGTGGTTGTCTTCGCCGGCGTTGGTGTTCATAGTGGAGCAGCACGTAGAAGAGCATAGGGAACACATGCAACTTGGGCTCCATGGCGGCATGGTTCTTCCTTGAGTCTCTAGAGGTGAGTCGTTTCCCTTCTGTGCAGTGTTTCCGCCAGGCTTTTGTTGTTGTTGGTACCGCCCTGGAAAAGATGGCGGATTGGTGTGTCATATTACAGTGGGCGGAACATTGTCTTCCGCCTGGCTGTTGGTGGTTACCGCCGTGGTGCCTGTTGATTCCGCCCTGGCGGTCGGTGTGCTAAAGTGTCTATCTGTCTGAGCTGTTTCCGCCATGGTCATATTCCCGCATGTATTACCGACGGCCTGTTGGCAGCATTACTGCCACTTCAACTCCAACCACCAGGGTTGTAATGAGGGCCACAGTGTTACAAAAATAAAGGTACTTTATTATGGTAACACAGCACCAAAAGTACTATAGGGGCAATACTCCCTTAAGAGGTAAGTAATACACTAGTTGTCAGAAATAGGCATGAGAATAGTTAGAAAACAGTGCAAACAGTGTAAAACACAATAGTGGCTCTAGGGGGAGCACAAACAATATACTAAAAAATGGAAGGCGGGAGTTGGACCCCCACCTAGGTAAGTGGAGTGTGTAGAGGGGCACTGGGGGTACCACGAAAGCACAAAGCTAAGTAACACAACACCCTCCAACGACCAGGAAAGCAGAGTAGATCACTAGAATTTCCCCAAAACACCCACTTCGAAGAAGAGACATGCAAAACCCAGAGATGACTGCAAGAAACAAATGGTGGATTCCTGTAGAGGAAGACCTGTAGAAAGAAGGGACCAAGTCCAGAAGACACAGAAGAGTCCACTGGGGGCAGGAGCCCCTATCCACCAAGCTGAGGATGCAGGAGTTGGTCGGCAGTAAGGAAGGAGGGTCAGCACTACAGCCCTGGAGTCAGAGTTGAGTTCCTGGAGGATGCAGGTGATGTCCGATGCCGGAAGTAAGATTACAGTCAGGTTTACGTATCCAGATTCTACCAACAGGCCTTGGCACAGGCAAAACTCATGGTTGGCGGAAAGTGGGGCTATTAGGGACCAGCAGGGCCCAGGAGGACTCAACCCAGGAGGGGAAATCAGAGGGAGCCCTCAGCATTGTAGAGAGCATACAGAAGCATAGGCAGCACTCACAGGAGTCCCACAGGACGGGGACACAGAAGTTGCAAAAATACCCATTCAGCACTGTGAAAAGGAATCCCACGCCACAGGAGAGACACTCAGGGAGCTGTGCGTTGCCGGAAGGAGTGCTGGGGGGTGGAGCTACACGAATCCTGAAGACCCTTGGAAGAAGTGCCAACAAGCCTTGGCAGCTGCAAAAGATGAGGTGCATGGGGGTACTGTCCTGCATGGGAAGGCAGGGGCTTACCTCCACCCAAGTTGAACAGCTGGTAGAGAGTACCAACAGAACCACTTCCAACCACTACCCGTGATGCAGGATCCATACAGCTTAGCAAGAGAGGGGATCCACACACAGGTCATCATTGCTGTTGGTGCCTGCAGATGCAGGGGAGTGACTCCTTCACTCCAAGGGAGATTCCTTCTTCTTTCGTGTGCAGACTGAAGACAGGCTGTCCTCAGAGGATGCAGAACTGGTGAAATGTTGCAGAAGCTGGAAGGAGCTGTGGAAATAATGTTGCAGGCGAAGTCTTCATCTTTGTTGTAGATTGCTGGGTCCTCAGATGCAGTTTCTTTGGTCAGAAGTAAAAGTAAGGGATGCAGAGGAATCCTGCTGCAATCTTGCAAGCCGAATCTGAAGAACCACCCAAAAGAGAGACCTTAAATAGCCCTGAAAGGGGGACTAGTCACCAAGCTAGGTGACCACCTATCAGGAGGGGGCTCTGACTTCACCTCCCTGACCTGGCCACTCAAATGCTCCCAACGTTCCCTTCCAACCTTGGATTCAAGATGGCAAAACCCAGAGACCCTCTGGAGGAGCTCTGGGCACCACCCCTTAGGATGGTGATGGACAAGGGAGGTGTTACTCCCCTTGCCATTGTCCAGTTTTGTGCCAGAGCAGGGACTGGAGGTCCCTGGACCAATGTAGACTGGTTCATGCATGGAGGACACCAAGGGGGTGATTATGACCTTGGCGGACGGCGGAGGCCGTCCGCCAAGGTACCGCCGCCAAATGACCGCACCGCGGTCAAAAGACCGCGGCGGCCATTCAGACATTTCCTCTGGGCCGGCGGGCGCTCTCCAAAAGAGCGCCCGCCGGCCCAGAGGAAATGCCCCTGCAACGAGGACGCCGGCTCAGAATTGAGCCGGCGTAGTTGCAGGGGTGCGACGGGTGCAGTTTGCACCCGTCGCGTATTTCAGTGTCTGCATTGCAGACACTGAAATACACAGTGGGGCCCTCTTACGGGGGCCCCTGCAGTGCCCATGCCATTGGCATGGGCACTGCAGGGGCCCCCAGGGGCCCCGTGGCACCCCCTACCGCCATCCTGTTCCTGGCGGGAGACCCGCCAGGAACAGGATGGCGGTAGGGGGTGTCAGAATCCCCATGGCGGCGGAGCGCGCTCCGCCGCCATGGAGGATTCCCCCGAGCAGCGGGAAGTCGGCGGGAGACCGCCGACTTTCCGCTTCTGACCGCGGCTGAACCGCCGCGGTCAGAATGCTCGTGGGAGCACCGCCAGCCTGTTGGCAGTGCTCCCGTGGTCGGTGGCCCTGGCGGCCACCGGCCGCCAGGCTCAGAATGACCCCCCAAATGTGCCTTTCAAAGCATAACAGTGGCTTGGGGAGGATACCCATCCCAAGCCATGCAACACCTATTTCCAAAGGGAGAGGGTGTAACACCCCTCTCCCAAAGGAAAACCTTTGTTCTACCTTCCTGGGCGTGAGCTTCTCAAGCAACAGGAGGGCAGAAACCTGTCTGTAAGGTGGCAGCAGCTTGGGCTGCCGGAAAAGCTCCGAAGGCTGTAGGCGCAATGCTGCATTTCTGGCAGCTCAACATAAGCTCCTAATAAGTCATATGCTCTGACATAAGTGATGATATTCTGAGGGTTTACAGAAGATTGGTCTTCCTTGAGAAGGCAGTTTGTCTCTATCACAAACACATAAGCATGAACTTCCATTGGTCTAATGGCAATGGGTTCCCTTCCAACATGGCATCCGGTCAAGCTGGTGGTGGTTTAGTTGGCCACAGGCAGTGGTGTTATTAGATGAGACACAGCGTTGAATGGTGAGTGAGCATGGTTTATAACATTGACTATTAGAAGAGGTTCCTTTTTAAGTCAAGCATAGCAGCACTCAAGGGCTGCTCTTCTTGACATGTTGTCATCAATTCTGTGTGCTTTAACAACACCCATCTCATGCCCATCATTTTTATTAATTCCTGGGCCTGCCTTTCAAAAATCTCTTGATATTGTTGGTAAATGCTTTACTTTTGTCCAGCCTTGAGGCTGTTTTGTTACCGCCTTTGGGACTGACCCTGTTTCATGGATTATTGCATTATCAGGCTTGAACCTTAGTGTGGCACACTAATTTTTCTTTTGCCTTGCCACTTCATGCTCATGGCAGTATGTTGTTTTTTCCTCTTCCTTGTTTTGAGGCATCTTGCTGTTTCTTTGCAATGCCTTTTTCATTTTTTTTGTGTAGTTTTATGTAGCGCGAAATCGACGTGAAGGTATTGAAGCACTTTACATAAACACCGGTTACATTTCACAAGAACACAATCATTTTTTTTTGCAAGGGGAGATTAAGTGATTTGCCCAGAATCACAGGATGTTGAACTGGTGCCGAGACTCAACCGTGTTACCCAGCTCCAAAGTGGGCAGCGCTGGCCTTTACACTACATCCTCTCCCCTAGGGTTCTTTGTCTGGTGCGTATTGGGGCAGTAACTCATTTTTTAAATATGTAGCGCTCAGTAATACAGTCTCTGCCATTTAATAGCACTGCAAAGCAGGTACCATTCTTACCAAAATTGCTATAATTAATTTGCATCGATCTTGCAGAGATGAACAGGTGAAAAAGCTATGTGAGGATTGTAATCTGTGACATTCTCGTTCTTTCAAGATCTCTTCAGTGGGTGCATTAACCAAATGACTTGAGTAGAGCTTAACACTAGGCGATAGCACGTGCTCTTGATAACCTCCGAAGGGTCACCAATCAAGCACATAGGTTAGTTCTAGGCAAGAAAAAGGCGAAATGTGTTGTCTCCAAAATGGTCGAAAAGGAGTCTTGACTTCAGACCCACACACTTCATAGCAACAAAAAAAATCTAACCTTTGGATGTAAATTGGGCCTCTTCAATTAAAGTTCAGTTAGCACAAACTTGATACAAAGATATTGCAGGCTTTACATGAGCACCAGTAACATTACACAATAACACATTCATTTTTGGTAGCAAGAGGAGATTAAGTTATTTGCTCAGAATCACAGGACGTTGAGCTGGCGCTGAGACTCAAATCCTACTCCTCAGCTCCAAAGTCAGAAGCTCTAGTCCTTACACCAGATCCTCTCCGCTATGGTTCTTTATCTGGTGTGTGTTGGCGCAGTCTGGGAATAACTAGTTTTTATTATATAGCGATTGGTAATACAGGTTCTGCCATTTCTTAGCGCTGCAAAGCAGGTGCCATTCTTAACAAATTCACTATAACTCATTTGCATCGACCTTTCAGAGATGAAGAGGTGAAAAAGCTATATCAGGACTGTTATCTGTGACTTGCTCGTTCTGTCAAGACCTCTGCACTGGGTGAATTAACCAAGTGACTTGAGTAGAGCTTAACAATAGGCAATAGTATGTACTCTTGATAACCACGGGAGGGTCACCAACCAAGCATATATGTTAGTTCTAGTAAAAAAGATGGCGAAAAGTCTTGTCTTCAAATGGTGAAAAGGAGTTGGAACTCCAGACCCAAGCACTTCACGGCTTCAAGCTTGACAGCAAAAAACATCTAGCCTTTGGATGTAAATTGGGCCTTTTCAAATAGGCTTCAGTTAGTAGAGGCAGCCATTTTCCTAATCCTTTAGCGCAAATAAGCTAACCAAAGGCTGCCACAGTGAGAGGAGCAGCGTATCATAGGGCACAAAAGTGAAGCAAACTCCATCACTTCCTCCTGTCACAGTTCACTGGTTTCATGGCTTTGACAGTCCCCTCACAGCTACTGTGACCTTGCAGAGGCCACTTCCAGAAGTGCTGTCTGAAACAGTGCTCGAATAGCACTGCTTCCTGTTAGAAGAGGCCCCTCCTCAAATCCCCCCACAGTGGCTGTCACAGGCACAGAGTGCTTCCCCATCACCCTCTGTACTCCTGTATATAATGATACACACATCGTCCCTCTCAGTCCAATAATGTTTAACCTGCTCTTCTCTCTTCCAACCCCAGGCTTCATTTAACCACTCCACTAAGTTCCTATGCATCATTTGATGTAAACTAGTGTTCCTCCTAGTGCTTCACCATGCCTCCCCGTGTCTGTAGGGAAATACATGTGTTTGTTTATATGGATACACACCCCAAGGAATACATTTCAAAGTCAATCCTGGACAGTAATAGTAAAGGCTCAATGGGTAGGAGATGCTTTAAATGGGAGAACTGTTGTTTCACAAACTGTGGCCACCAGAACAAGCCACTGCTTGTACTTATGCAACCCAAATTTATTGTTGTGGCTGAAGTCTTTTTTTGTGTAAGAAAACAAAGAAAGACTATGAATAGACGCTATGGCGAGTCCAGATTTGTCACTGGCACAACATTGATAGGTTATTATAATATGGCTTGCGCAGGGCCACAGTAGAAAGACCCTAGACAATTGAAATAGTGTATATCAAGTTTTTTTTTTATATAATTGCTTCACACATTTTGCTCACATTACAAATATTTGAAATTTGAGGCATTTAAGTGAAGATAGCCTGAATATGGGCTAAGGTAGCCCAGAAGCCTAATGTGTCCTCAACAAATATCTGTGTGGCAGTAAGGATTAAACGTTTGATTCCTAGAGGGGCTAGCTTGGCCTTTCATTATCCAAGGTAATACCTCCTGAGCCTTTGAATGATACATCACACCATCACTGCATGATGGAGACTGTCCATCAATGAACTAACAGACTGAGGCCTGACCACCACTATCACAGTTAGTGAGAACTTTCAGAGCCCAGAGGAAGAGGTGCTACAGCTTCAGATGACGCCATACAAAAGGCAAAAGTGTGCAAAACAAACAGTGGGAAGATAATATATATGTTTTATCTTGTGTCTGTCTCTTGGTCTTTTCCTTGTCTTGGAGATATGTCTTTATCTCATGGTTTTGTGTGTGTGATGCCATGTGGTTCCTCAGGATTTTGTGTATCAACTGAAAAGAGAAGAAGCTACTCAAGGAATGAGGTGATAAAATCACGCTGTTGGTGGGACAGTGCCACATACATGACTGATCGCCTACATTTTGTACTGATTTAGATCGTAGTAAATGATTGCCAATTTACCTTAAAACCTATTGTTGGACTGCACCATTGGCGCAGTTCTATTTTGCCCGAGGAGCAGAAAATGCACTGCTCCCTAGCTCGGCTGTTCCAACAGAATGTTCATTGAATGGCTGGGCCAAATTAATTCTTACATGGTTTGTGCCAGCCTGAAATGGCACAGACAAGCTAAAAATGATGGAAAGGAATGTGCCTCACCATGTCTCAGAATATTGTATTCAATTCACATAGAGCTGATTGCCAGCTGGAAGGGATCTGTGCGATTTCTCATTTACGGCTGTGCCACACAACCAAACTGTGTCAAAACTGGAAAGGGAACCAAGCATCAGTGCAATATAACACAAGGCACCATCGCTGCTGTATCCAGTGCTGCAACAGTGATGTGGACAGTGGACAACTTTAGCTGGATCAATGTCAACATCCTGGTCTGCAGGTATATTTTAAATGCAAACCTTTTTCCAGCACCTTATTGGGCACCATGAGATTTACTTGTCAAATGATTTCCTGGGAAGCAGGAAGTTGGGCTTATTTGCCCCATAGCACTCATTGTCTGATTCACAGCCATTTACATGTATAAGTTCAGCTTACTTGTGTAAATGGCTTGATTTACAAAAGTAGAATACGAATTTGAGCTTATAACTCAATTTACACACACATAATATAACTCCTGTATTATGTAACAATAGGAGTAAATATGCTCTCATGGTGTGGAGTTTGCACTCCATGATGGGGGTGCCACAGAGAATTTGTGCACACTGAAAAATGTATGAATTGGTAACTACCCACAAACATTCTAAGCCTGAACAAGTTTAGAGCATTACTGATGTTACAGACAGGAGTGAATCATTTCTCAGCAACAGAATGAGGGGAAACATCCTACAATTTGTGGAGTTGTAGGAGATGTGGCCTCTCCAATGGGAAAAACATTTTCCTGGTGGAAAATGAGGAAAAAGTTAAAAAAGGCAAACTGCCACAACCTCCCCATCCGAAGTTCGGCAGACAGGCAAACCCGTCGGCTGAACTCATAATCAGGCCTTTATCGTATTTGTCTTGGTAAGATCTGGTCACAATCACTATGAGCACTCTGGGGTATTTGCTACTGATTTAGACTGAATAATATCAGCCATGCAAGCTGTATATATGACAATATGTAATCCATTGTGTTACCTTATTGAATTTCATATTATTGGACTTTAGAATAATAGGTTGAGTCACAACAAATATCTTGACGTGGTGAGGTTAATAGTATGTACATTTTCTTACTAGCACTCAACACATGTAAGAGTTCTCTTTATGAATGTGCTTTCTGTTCTCTATTGTAGTAATTTGTTTTCCAACGACTTGTCCTGATGATTTCCTGCAAATAGCTCTTGTGACAAAACCTCAACATTAGCATCCCCAGCCCAGAGATTTTACATTGTCGGAAGATAAAACTATGAATTAAAATAGGATCTTACTTGATTGTATCATGAAAAGCTGATTTTTTATTTGTATAAAACCACGTTATTTGGTTTCTTTGTGCTTCGTTGCCCCTACTTTTTGTCATTTTACAACAATTGTATGCTCTGTACCTACCTGATATTGAAAGGCATATAGAAATGGCTTATGTTGTATCAAGAAAGCCCATGTATTTTATTATTTACAATCATTAAATGAATTAATTCATTCAGGGTACCGTTGATTGAGGCATGTTGGTTTCCAGTGTTTGAAAAAGCATTCCACAGGGCCATTGTGTTGATATACCCAGGTCCCAGTGAGCTTATCGGGCAGATTTGTGTTATTTTACTTATGTAGATTTCCAAAAAACAAATTCTGACTTAATTCTTGCCTTCTGTGCATCTCCTTTTAGATTACTTCCTTTATGGTTTACCTAAAAAATTCCCAGAAGCTCTTCTTCAACATGGAATTGCTCTGGCTGACCCTTAGCCACACCTTTTCCACATGAGGTGAGGTCATGGTCAGGGTCAAAGGGGTCAAAGATTAGTCTTCCTATGTAGGCATCACAGTTATCAACAGAAGAAATAGTAAGGTTGAATTTTGTTTTGCCAGCTGTTATTGCAACACTAACAGGTGGCTAATTTCTGTGAAGTAGCCAGTTGTTGGCAACACCATTGCCTTCCAGGACACAGAGACAAAGCCATTGTTCTCTTTGAGCAGGGTTGTCAAGGTGAATTGAGTCTGTGGAGTGGGCGTGAAAGGCAAACTAATTTGGAACCACTTTTCTTTCAGAGTGCACAAAGTACACTTTTAAAAAGTAACTTTTCTTTTTAATTATACCATATCTACTTTCACCACTAAATTAGATGTGTAAAACTCAGTGGAAAATCACTTTGAATCCTTTTGAAGTATATTCACAGTAATATCTTGTGACTAAAAGATCACAAGATATTACTCAACAATGCTAGTCATGTTGTGTCAATACTCCACATTTAGGAAGCGCATATCTTACCAATTAAGAGCTCTGATGGTCATGAAAAATATGGGTGTGATCTCCGAAGAACGCCCTTCCAACACTCCCCCACCCCCAAACACAGGCCCATTTGCGAAGGTTATTTTCCGGTGTAGATTTACTACAAGTAAATTTACTCTTACATATTTGAGGCACTTTAGTACCTTTGGCTACTCACTATTTCCAAGTGTAAATTACTCAAAAGTCTAGACATACAAGTCCCCACCCCCTTGGAGAAGGTAGAGTGTCTCAAACATCAAATATGATTATAAGGTACTGTTAGTGGTGACTTTAGAGCTGTATATGATATTAAACACACTTGGAGATTTCCACAAATGAGGCAGAGATCACAGAATGGTAAACTACAGGGGAAATTATAAAAGTTAATTACACTTTTTTTAAAATTATAATTATTTTATGTTAAGTATAAAAGTTAAAAATGTAATATATTAATTTCAAATGCATTACAATCTAAAAGTTGCAGCACTAATAGTTGAATGTTAAATTAATAGTTAAATATTTTTAATAAACTACATTAAACAAGTATATATTTTTGTCATGTTTAAAATAAAAAATCCCACCCAATGTTAAAAAATATATTGTTATCCTATATTAAAATTATTAAAAGTGATGTATACAATTGTTTAAAATAATGTATTTTATTAAAAATATGAATAATCCTTAATTTTAGAGTCATTAAAATATCTTAAAATAAAATAATGATTATGTTTTATTTTCAGACAATGTTTTTACATATTAACCACCTAGCTGCTAAGCCATCTCCCCCTGGAATGCTAAGCCCTTTTTTGATGTTCGAGGCACGTCACGCATAACCCTTCACAAAAAGAAAATTCACGTTATCCAGGACGATTTGGCTCTTTCTTTTCTGCACATATTGTGGATTCTAAATGAACTCGAGTTTTGAGGAGTCCCATGGAGGGAACCGAGAAAATACCCAAAATATAGCTATATTAATATTATTATTATTAGAAGTAGTAGTAGTTGTAGTAGTAGTAGTAGTAATATTTTATTTTATTTTATGTTTTGGGGGGGAAAAACGTACTGCACAAGAAAGCATTTTGTTTTAAAAATTGCACCAACAAAATTTTGCTGTCTTAGGCTCACATCTTTCAAGTTTCAGAAACAACCCCAGCGTATCAAAAACAGTTTTTTGCATTTTTCTAAGACAGTGTCAGTTTTTTCTAATTTATGTGGCATTCCAGTTTGTTGTTGAAACAGGTGCAAAGCAGAGGGGTGATTCCAGAAAGCTATACATATCTGAAAGCTATACAAAATTCTTAAAGTCATTTGTGTAGGTTCCCCAAGGTTTTCTCAAACTAATTATTGATAAAAAAAACACTAATGAAAATAAGTAGGATAAAATAGCTATTAGTGACAGCATTTTTATCTGTAACTTTCTGTCATGATGGACATTTAAAAAAAGGAATGCATCTTTGCATCTGGTCTCTTCTGGTAGCAGGGGCATATAAGGTATGTAGGTTCTCCAAAAATACATGATGCCCAGAGCCAACAACTGAGCTGCAGCTTAGAATGATTTTTTGTAATTGTAATTGTTAATTGTATTTATATTGCGATTATTACCCCTGATGAGTCTTTGAATCGCTTTGCAGAGAGAAGCACGCTTCTCCAGAAGTCCAAGGCTAGAGACAAAAGGCTAGTAGATACGTAAAAATTGATTTTATTTGCTGCTTTAGTATCTATGTAGATTATTTGTGGCAAATGTATTAAGTTAGAACTTATTTAAACCTCATGCATTTACTGTTTTATTTGAAAGGATAGATTTGATTAAGTGGACTAGGAAAGGGAAGGTGTGAGTTGTTATTGGTAGTGGTGAACATGTGCAAAAGTTAGTTGAATGTGTTTGGAAGTCTATAGTAGTATGAGAGGTTCAGGATGAGTCAGATAGTAGAGGTATGGATGGTGAGTGAAAGGGAATATTTACTTTTTCCCACCCCAACAAGTGAAAATGAATATATAAATGTATAGCTACATACCCCCACAACTAATATATAGCAATATGTGTACATACAAACACATGTAAATACATTACACTTATGAATTTTTGTACAAGTCATACATCCCACTATATACAAATCCATATGAACATGTGTGCATTAATATTTACACACTCAGACATTCACATGTGTGTTGTGCATAAATAAAACATTTATGGGGTTGTTGTTTCTTATTTATATTCAAATAACTTGTTACAACCTCAGATGTCCCCATAGTCTTATTTACATACTATGATATATATTTATTATCATAGAAAACCACAAACCCATAAGCACACAGTTATAATTATTGGATTTATTTTTAATATATATTTTATATATTTGAATAACACAAATTCAATATACATGTATACAGGAAAATCCACATATCTAAATATAATTATATGTACACATATACACATACACATGCACATATATATTACACAAAGTAATATTTTTGTACAATGAATAGATCCCTATATATCTACACCCATATGTATATACATGCAATAATATTTACATGGGCAAACACGCACATGCATGTTTTGCATATTTCTACATAGTCTATATTTATTTATTTATTTATTTGTTTATTGTTATTTTTCAACTATCTACAATATATTGTTAACATTACAGATGCCTTCCCTATAATCATATTTACATACTCCAACATGAATGTCTTATCTGTCTTTTCATAGAAAGGAGTACACACCTATATACAGACATTCATCTTCACATGTTATCAATATACAGTGACATACCTTTATATTTAATGCCTATCCATAGTCATGTACACATGGATATTCACACAGAAACATGTGTGTATTTATATATATATATATATATATATAATAACAATAAAACCGGCTACATCCACCTCACAAGGCTGGTGCGATCAAACGGTAGTGGTACCCGTTTTAAAATATAAAGAAAATTTCTGCCACTCATTCAAAAAAGCTGAAAAAAAGTCACACCCAGCATGTCCACTCCTCAAAAATAAAATGTTATTTGCAAAAAATATATATTATCCACAAACAAGCAAACTGACTCAAAGGCAACGCGTTTCAACACCAAAGTGTCTTCATCATGGCCAAATTGAAAAAACCTGGGCACTTGCCAAGCCATAGTTAAATCCCCCTTGCTCTAAATAGAAAATAAATACTATAAAAAGGAAAAATTCACATGATAACATAAAAAAAAAATCTGAATGATTGCAATAAAGCAATTTAAATAAATTATAATGTACACATACATCAATGTACAATTACCAATATTTAAAATCTAATAATCCTTGTCATTCCAACCTGTGTACCCTCATTAATAATATGCAAATACAAATGTATGACCAAGATATCAATTTAGGAATAATATCTAAACAATTTAACGAATAATAACAACTTTATAACCAATCAATAATAAGCTAAAAATATAAATAATAACCAATCATTTACAAACTGCAAATAATGTGTGTATATTATGCTTGTATCTAAATGTCCCAAGCTATAATCCAAACATGAGATCCGAAATGGAGAGGACAGGGAAAGATAAAATGTACATTCCCAATAGTAATAATCATAATAAACCAACATGCACATAGAGTTATTTCAAGTAACTATAACTGGTGCCCTAAGGTAACTATATCTCACACCCTTGCTGTGCACGGTTTTCTCATAATTTTTTTTACTGCAAATATTACAGTGAGATTATCAATGATGTCATAGAAGCTGTCATGAGTGACGTAATGTCTAGGGTAATTAGCAGTTCATGGAGAGGGGTGAGTTCTAGTGACTTTAGGACACCAGCTATAGGGCCATATGTATCAAGATTCCAGTTAATGATTTCCAAATTGCGAATTTTAAGAAATCGCAATTTAAGAAATGCAAAAGGCAATGTATCAAATTTGAAAATCACTAATAGCGATTTCTTAAAATTCGCAAATGCAATTTGTGAGATGCAAATACCGAATCGCAAAACAATTTGCGAATTGGTAATTGAAAATCGCAAATAGCGGAAATGGCATACCGGAACAGCCTGATGACATCAGAACCAGGAAGTGAGTCAGCCAATGCTGTTTCCAGGAGCCACACCCACAGGAGCAGGGAGAGAGACACAGCCCAGCACCAGGCAGTCAGCATTGTGAGGAAGCCAGGACCAAACTGCAACATGGACAATGCTGGAAATGGGAAGAAGAAGGAAGACAGGAAGAGGAAGCTATAATTCAGTGAGCAAGAATTGGAGGTGCCCATTGAGGAGGTTGTTGGGAACCATGATAGACTATTTGGCAAAAACTCACTCCAAGTACCTGAGAGTGAGAAGTGGAAACTCTGGTCTGACATCCAGACAAAAATATGTGCAGTGGGTGTTGTGCAACGCTCTGTGGAGGGGATACGCAAGCGATGGTACGACTTGCGGTCCCGTGCCAAGTAGAGGGTGTCCATCAGGCTTAGGGAGGCAAGGAGCACCGGAGGCGGACCATCCACCCACACACCGTCCACCCCTATGGAAGACCTGGTGGTGTCCACATTGCTGCCAGAAGCTGTCAGTGGTGTAACTGACATTGACACCTCAGGGACACCCAGCACCAGCAAAGTTAAGGCCAACGATTATGTGTATCTCCACATGTGCATGGGCACATGGCCCTTAGGAAATAGAACATAGCTTGATGCACAGTGAAAAGTAGTCCATGTCACATCTTACATACAACAAAACAGTGCGTTATGGGAGTGGTAGTACACAACCCTAAGGCGAATACACAACATAACTAGCAAGATAGTGGGCAGCCACATAGAGAAACACCATAAACGACTCAGGGTGACACAATTTAATTGTACATTTAAAGCAACACTGTGGAAATCTGTGACAAATGCTAGAACTGACATGCTGCACATTGTCCTTGCAGATGACTCGGCCCCTGCTGCTGCAGGATCTGAAAAAGTTGGCAAAGCAGAAACATAGCCACAGTCTGACTCAAATACCAGTGAGTCCTACAGTATTGTTCCGACTAGACGCAGGGCAAGGGTGTTACCACTGCCAGAGTACAACCTGGACTCAGATGAGATGCCAGAACATGAACCCACACCACCACCAGAGGCGAGTCCCACAGAAAGACAGCAGTCCCTGCACCAGCACCAGCGCCAGTTAACTCCCCACAGGAGGCGTCACAATGCAGGCAGACAGGGCACAGAAGAAGGAGTGGGCCCATCAATCTTTGGCGGCTTTGAAGCTTCCATGCTGAAGGTGCAGCGCCTGCAATGCAAACATTTGAAGTCACTGCACAGACAGTTTGTGTCTCACAATAGCAATATGGGGTTACAAAACAAGCACTTGGAGACTCTGATTGTGGGACAGCAAAGAGCTGCTGAAAACACTAAGGAGTTGACACAGGCTATTGTGGAACTCTGCACTGAGATACAGCAGGAGCGCGTCAGCCAGTGCAGGCGCCATCGCCAACATTTGGGAAAGTTTGATAGCTTCTGTAGATCCGTCAGTCGGCTTGCAAGTTCAACAGCCCAGATATCACGGCGTGCTGTTGCCACACAGGTGGAGATGGCACATTGCATAGGGACATTGCATAGGGACTGGTGCAAATTACCAACGTAGTGGATGCCATGCAAACAGCACGCAGTGCCAAAACCAGCGGCCTCAGCAGTCTGACAGTCCCTGTGATTGATCCGAGGCGTCGCAGTGCCAGACACAGTACTGCATGTGAACCTGCTACTAGAGTTGCCTGCGAGGGCACTGACCACTCAAGTGGAGTGCGTGGACGTAAGAAGTGATGTTGAGGGCTACAGGGGACCACCTAAACATGTAGAAATACAGTCATGCTATGATGCTAATAGTGTGACACTGTTAATAGTTCATGTCTGCCCATTGTGAATAGCTATGTCCTAATGACACATTGTTTACCTGAAGTCAAGGTAATAAAATGCTAACTACTGAAATACATTTCATTTAAGTGGATTTGTCATTAATTACATCAAAAATGGTTGAGCATGATGTCAGCACGTCTCTGCCTGCCCTCATTCTACTCGCCATGACGTAGAGTGTAGTCATTGTGGAAGAGGGGCTGAGGCATTCTGCGCCTCTTTATCTAGGTTAAACCTGGTTACCACCTGGTTTCAGTTTGTGGTAATTTGCATGTGCAAACGGCCATTCTGCGAATAATCGCAACATCGCATTGCGAATCCATTTTTGCGTGTCGCAATCTGCGTATCGCAAATAGCAGCACGATTTAGTGGATCGTTATCTGAGATTCGCTCATATCGAAATTAGCATTTTGCAAAATGCGATTTAGTAAATCATATTGCTATTTGCGATACGCTGTTTGTGACATGCGAAATCGTGTCTCGTTAGCAAAAAATCGCTATTTTTGGGATTTCTTATTTTCGCACTGCGAATGCCTTTCATACATCAGAAAATGCATTTTTGCATTCGCAAACGGACATTCGCACCGTTTGCGAATGCAAAAATGTTTGATAGATCTGGCCCATAGTTACTTGGAAAAACTCTAACTATAAAAGCTGAATTTCTATGGTTTTGTGTGTATAAATCTGAACCTAGCTATAACATCCCTGTAACCTTTTTTTAGTAAATTTCTAAGGTTATTTTTATTCTGCTTCCTAACTATAACGTCCCTGTAACTTTTGCATTTTTCAGTGAATTTCTATGTTTTTTTACCCCAAGAAAGATGCCCATCGCAGTGCATGGTGGGGGGGGGGGGGGTGTTGGACGGAAGGCCTGGCCTGTTGTTGTTCTACCCCTACCCAAGCTTGGTGCTCCTGCCTACTCCTCCTTGCCATCCATTGTCCAAGTCCATGCCCCTGCTACCTCATTACAACCCAGTGTGGCTGTTGTTCTGTCACTGCCCATCCCGCCTGCCCTGAACAATAAGCTTGCTGCCCCATCAACCTCTTCCATACATCTGTTGTCCAAGTACATACACCAGCGCCCTCCTTCCTGCCCTGGATGGTCTGATGTGCTGCCACTGCGCTCCATTTAACTCGATGTCCCTGCTCACTCCTCCTGCCTTCCATTTCCCAGTTCTATGCCCCATCATTGCCCTCCTGCTTAGCCTCTGTGCTTAGCTTGCTGTCCCTACCCTCCTTCCCCCGCCCTCTGATGTCTGCGTGCATGCCCCTGCTCCCTCGTCTTTGCCCAACATGTCCCATGGACCTGCCACTGCCCATCCTTTCTACTCCGAGTGTACTGTTGAATTACCATTGCCCCTCCCACCTGCCTAGCATGGTCAGATGGTTGCCACCTTTCCCTGCCACCTCCATCCTGCCTGTCCAAGTTCCATGCCTCTACCTCCTCCCTTCTGTCCTCCATGGTCCATTTTGCTGTACTCCCTTCTGCCCTCTATGCTCTCTTGTGCTGCATTGCCCCTCCTGGCTGCCCTGCATGGTCAGTTGCAAAGCCCCTCCCCCCTCTCTTATCTGTGTCCTGCACCGACCCATCCTTTCTGTTCTCTGTGGTTCTTTGTGCATTCCCCTGTCCGCTCCCTCTTGCCCACCAAGGCTGTTGTACTGTCACTAACCATTCCGCTTGCCATGCACGATCTTCTGTGCTGCCACAGCCCCACCCATCTGCACAGTGTGATCAGCTTGCTGCCCCTGGCCTCCGCCCACCTTCCCTCCCTTGTCTGTGAGTCTGCCAATATAGTTTCACTGTTGCCATCCATGGTGTGTTGTGCTTCCAGTGCTTTTTCCGCCTGCTCTCCATGGTCAGCTTGCTGCTCCTGTCCTGCTCCCTTTCCCCCTGTACTCTGTTTTCCATGGACAGACACCTATTCCCTGCCACCTGCCTTGTCTGGTCCATTGTCGTGCTCCTGCACCCTTCCTCCTACCCTCCATTATCAGTTATGCTGCAACGTTCTCTCCTGTCTGTCTGGTATGGTCAACCTGCTAACCTTGCCTCTTTTCCCTCTGTTGTCTGTTGTCCAGGTGCATGTCCCTGTCCCCTCTCTATTGCTTTCTATGGTCTGCTGTGCTGCACTGCCATCCTGCTTGCATTGTGTGAAGTATTGTACTGCTGCCCTTGCCTCTTTCCCCTCTGCTGTCTGTTGTCCATGTGCATGTCCCTGTCCCCTCCCTATTGCTTCCTATGGTCTGTGTGCTGCATTGCCACCCTGCTTGCATTGTGGGGTGTATTGTGCTGCTGAAACCCCTGAATCCTGCCCTGTAAGGTCAGTTTGGTGCATCTGCCCATCTCCCACTTGCCCTCTGTGATCTGAGTCCATGCCCCTTCCCCATTCCCCCTGCAGTCCGTGATCCAGTGTACCATACTTGCAAACATTTTGGACTTGGCAAGAGGAAGATTTTATTAAAACAAAACCTGGGGAATTGAGTTTCCCCACTGACTTACATTGAAAAAGAGGAGATTTTAGGCAGGAGACATACATCAAAGCCCTTTTGTCCTTAAAAGCATCAGGAGTTTCCTGCCTGAATCGGGTCTGTTGGCATGTATGGTTTACTGCCACTGCCTATTCCATCTGCCCTCAATGGTCTGTTATAGTGACACAGCTTCTCTCGCCTGCCCTGCATGATTGGTTTGTTGCCTCTGCCCCCCTTTCCCATGCCCTCCATGGTCTGTTGTGCTGCCACAGCCCAGCGTTGTCAACTTGTTCCCTCTGCACCCTCCTCCCTGCCCTCAGTTATCTGAGCCCATGCCCCTGACATCTTCCTCCCCACAATGAACAACTAGGTTGCTAACAATCTATATTTATTACAAAAGTGTGGCACGTCTGACGTCATCTTGATGTGTTCAAAACTGTAATACCTAAAGCATTTCCTTTAGAAAAAAAAATGAGCGGGTCTTATTCTCATAGAAATTATGGTTAATGTTATAAAAGAAAACTAAAATGAGGACATATTTTCTGAGCTCTCAAATAGCGATAAAGCACTTTTAAATTATGTCCTCTCTTTAGGGTTTGATTTTTATTCAGTTGATCATTTGATTACATGTCACACTTAGGGGAAAGAATGTGGCGTAACAGCCAGAGCTGCACACTTTGCAGCTGAGGAACTAGGTTTGAGTTTCGGCATCAGCTCAACATCTTGTGATTCTGGGCAAATCACTTAATCACCCTATGCCCAAAATCAATGTGTCCTTGTGTAATGTAACTGATGCTCATGTAAAGCACTCCAATCATGTCTGCGCTATTTCAAACAGCAAAACAATATATATATATATATTTGTTTTGCCCACTTCTGTCATTGGGCTATACTTGGGCTACATTTGGGTGCTATTTGTACTACATTTGGGCTCTTTTATCTCTGATGGTTATCTTGGGAGACTTAGCTGCATATTTACAAGCACCAAGTCCCTAGCACCACCGGAGCATTACTTTTTGTGACATTCTGGTGGTGCTGTGCACTGCACTGTATTTACACCACCACCTTGTAAATATGTCCCCTTCACACACAGCACTTTGCGTGGAAGGGTCGTGCAATGGGTGTTGCTGTGGGCATTCCACGGCGACACCCATGACATTTTGATGCTGCCCCAGACATACAAGAAATCGTAAATCTGTGACAGAGTTAGAGTCGAACACCACCCCAGGGGTGACGTTGGCATGGCGCAACAAGGAGAAATTATTTTGTTTCTCCTTATTTTCTGCTCTTTCTTTGTGTGCTTCATTCTGCAGAACACATAGAAAAGCAAATCGCCATTGAAATCTCCCCACAATGCAGCCATCCTTGCACCATGGCTCAAGGGTGGCTCGTTGGCACTGGACAGCTAATTTAGCACCAGCACAGGGGGAAACACAGGGATGCGCTGTAGTTTTGTATGTACGACGCACCCCTGCATTTCAGAACTGACGCAGAGCAGTGCTGCCAATTTTGGCGCAGCTCCGCACTGCACCAGTTCATTGTAAATATAGCCCTTATATGCTATGAAGCTCCCTAATTTCCTCATTTAATTCAGTGTCCTCAGAAGAAAATGCTTTCAGTTTTCCACTTCAATTCCATCAAGATGGCATTCAGATGTGCCACACTTTTGGCATAAATTTAAAATGTTAGTACTCTGGTTGCTCAATAGAACAATATAGTAAATCTGTTGATTACCAGAGAGCTAACTGGCAGTCTGCTGACGGTGTTGGAGGTGCATGTTTCAGTCTGCATGTCAGACTGCTTTAATGAAACAAAAGAAGAATATATTTGAGAACTCACTTAAAAAATATGCTAATTTTTCTTTCTACAGCACTAACCATAATTGCTATGACAAAATGAACCCCCTCATTTTGCTCCATTCTAGAATAAGGGGGTCATTACAACATTGGCGGTAAAAGCCGCTTACGGCTGCGCAGAAGTCCGCCAACACACTGCCGCGACCGCGGAGTTCCTCCACGATCATTATGACCCAAAGGCCGGAATCCGCCAAAATCTAGACACCCACACAAGTCCGCCACACCAAAGGTCAGTGGTCAGTGGTAAACTGGCGATAAGAAATCCTCCACCGTCACACCAACAGGAATACGCCCACACTATCAAGACCCACGAATCCACGCGGCGATCTTTCAACCGCAGTATTCCATTGGCGGTACACACCGCTGCGCTCAAAATACACACACATTTACAAAACACTACCACATTGGACAATTCGAAATACACACACCTGATACACATGCACACACCACTCCCACACACCCAATACAATATAAAACACACACCCACATCACCCACAAACCCCTACGACAACAATTGTGACTGAAGGCCAGAGAGAGACACCACCATCTACAAACGAGCATCCACAGGCACTCAACACCATTACCCACATAACATCCACGCACCTCACACAACACACCACTAAATATTACCCCACACATCACAACAGACACCACCCCACACATCACCCACACCACCCCATGGCACCGCAAAGACACCCCAGGTTTTCTGAGGAGGAGCTCAGGGTCATGGTGGAGGAAATCATCCGGATAGAGCCACAGCTATTCGGATCACAGGTGCAGCACACCTCCATAGCTAGGAAGATGGAGCTATGGTGAAGAATCATGGACAGGGTCAACGCAGTGGGACAGCACCCAAGAACTAGGGATGACATCAGGAAGAGGTGGAACGATCTACGGGGGAAGGTGCATTCCGTGGTCTCAAGACACCACATTGTGGTAAAGAGGACTGGTGGCGGACCCCCACCTCCTCCCCCACAACTAACAACATGGGAGGAGCAGGTCTTCGCAATTCTGCATCCTGAGGGCCTCGCAGGAGTAGCTGGAGGAATGGACTCTGGTAAGTCAAATCTTTCACTACTTCATCCCCCACCCCACCTGCATGCTATCACATACCCCCACCCTCGTCCTCACCCCATCACTCCTACTCCTCACACATGTCCCAGTATCACAAACCACCCATTCCAACACCAAGCCCTGCATGCAACACCAACGCATGGACACCCATCACCAAAGCATGGCCACTGCACATACCCATACACCCCCCTAAACCATCATCACACAAGGTCCTACACAGGAATCCAAGCACTGGGGTACACGGTCACCCACCCATGGCACACACAGATGCAATAATCATGCTTTTACACCCCTGCAGGACCCCTATCCAACGTCACCGGACAGGAGGGTCCAGACATGTCCACTCCACCCACAGAAGAGGCCCACAGTGATGACAGCAGCTCTGTCCAACTGGATCTAGACGACCCGCCCGGTCGATCTGGGAACTCGGGACAGTCAGTTCCCCTCACACTGGCACAAGCCACTACAGGGCTTCCCCCCTCTGGAAACACCAGCACAGCACCCACCCAGCGGGCCCATACCTGAGATCCAGGACAAAGACAAGAACGATGCCAAGACCCCCGCCAAGAAATGAGACCACCCTGATTGTCATCCATTTGTCCCACCTTGTCACCCTGTCCATCCTTAAACTGCCCCAGCTCCACTTCCTATGCCCCTTTGGACAATGCACCTGTGAGACTAATAGACTGGACTCTGCCATGGACATTCCTCCAACATCACCCCTCACCATTTTACAACCCCCTCCAACATTGAGCACTTAAATAAACTCCCTTAAGGCACAAAACAATCTGGAGTCTGTCTGTGATTTCGGAATAGTGTATTAGCAATTACAGTGCCAAAATGCTCTTTCAAATGTAATTTCAACATACCTATGTCACACAGCTATAACCGGTGAGGAAACCAAGCAGATGTTACACAGTGGGACCCACATCTGTGAAATCGTAAGGGAAAGTGACAACTCAGAGACCATACACTGGGTGAAAAAGACAGACAGTAGAGAGGCATTAGATTTAAATTAGATGTAGCAGGCAGTGTTGTCTTCTTACCTGTGTCTCACTGGGAGTATTGCAGGATCACTGTGTTCCTGTTGTCGATGTCCTCTTCTTCTGCTTCCTCGTCTTTACTGTCCACAGGCTCCACAGCTGCCACAACACCTCCATCTGGACCATCCTCCTGCAGAAAAGGCACCTGTCGTCGCAAAGCCAAGTTGTGAAGCATACAGCAGGCCACGATGATCTGGCACACCTTCTTTGGTGTGTAGAATAGGGAACCACCTGTCATATCGAGGCACCAGAACCTGGCCTTCAGGAGGCCGAAGGTCCGCTCTATAATCCTCCTAGTTTGCCCATAGGCCTCATTGTAGCGTTTCTCTGCCCTTGTCCTGGGATACCTCACTGGGGTCAGTAGCCATGACAGGTTGGGGTAACCAGAGTCACCTGCAAATGGCAAGGGACAACTGTTAGACACACACTAACTCTTAGGGACATCCACAGACACAGACACCTAGTCACACTGTATTGGGTCCATGTCCTCACCTAATAGCCACACACGGTGCCTCTGCAGTTGCCCCATCACATAAGGGATGCTGCTATTCCGCAGGATGTAAGCGTCATGCACTGAGCCAGGGAATTACTGGTCTGCTAAACACATCATCTGCACATTCATGGAAAGGTAACCCTTCCAGTTTCTGTACACCTGTTCACTCCTGCGGGGGGGTACCAAGGCCACATGTGTCCCATCCATGGCACCTATGATGTTGGGGATATGTCCCAGGGCATAGAAGTCACCTTTTACTGTAGGCACATCCTCCACCTGAGGGAAAACGATGTAGCTGCGCATGTGTTTCAACAGGGCAGAAAACACTCTGGACAACGCGTTGGAAAACATAGGCTGGGAAATCCCTGATGCTATGTCCACTGTTGTTTGAAATTATCCACTTGCTAGTAAATGGAGTACTGACAGCACCTGCACTTGAGGGGGGATTCCTGTGTGATGGCGGATAGCTGACATCAGGTCTGGCTCCAACTGGGCACACAGTTCCTGGATTGTGGCACGATCAAGTCTGTAGGTGATGATCACATGTCGCTCCTCCATTGTCGACAGGTCCACCAGCGGTCTGTACACCGGAGGATGCCGCCATCTCCTCACATGCCCCAGCTGACGGTGCTTATGGAGGAGAACAGTGAGAAGAGAGTCAACCAACTCTGAGGTACGTAAACGCAGCATACTCAGAAATATTAGCAAATCGACATATGCCTGTATGAGTGTTTAGGCAAGGCCTAGATATGTGTGACACACTCCAAAATAATGCCATGTGGGCCCATGAAATGGCAGCTGCCTGACCTGTAAAGTGGGACAATGGGATATGAGGTAACTGTGCTGGCGTTGTACACCGTCGCAGTAGGCGGTCGAAGACCGCAGCGCAATCCTGCATTGGTTAACATTGAACCCTATGGGTATCACCCTTCTTCAGCCAGGCTAGCTTGAATCCATTGGCACAGTGAGCATGGGACCCAGGTCTGGGCATACCCTTCCCACTTAGGGCAACTTTAGCAACACAAAAGGATGATGGACGGAGTGCTGAACAATGCAAACACTCACTCCCTTGCTCACTGTGCCACTGGACTCAAGCTAGCCTGGATGATGAAGGGTGAAACCCTGAAAACGGTCCCAGGATGCTTGTTTCTGGTCCAGGGATGACCTGGCTTGGCAGTTCGGGCTGGACTGTTCCCATGAGGGAACAGGGTCAAGACTGATTTGCATATGGCTGGGTCCAAACTGGGGTGGCATTGTGAGCAAAAGAACAATGGATTAAACCTATATCTGTGACTGGGGGTGAGTGTTTGCATTGTTCAGCACTCCGTCCATCATCCTTTTGTGCTACCTGTGACACCCCACCCCACCTGTGTACAGTGCCAACTACACCTAGTCAGGCTCCTGTGACATCCATGTGTGCAGAAATCTGCCATAGCCTTGTAAGCATGTCCCAGGGATTGAATAGTGGACCCCAAGTGCGCGGCGTAGTGCAGGGGGCTGCTGTGTCTGTCGTGTCCGCCAATGGTAGCGGTATTGCATGCACTGAACATGTCTTTCTTCTGTCTTCCCCTCCCCCTTTTTGTGGTCTCCCTGTTTTTGTGTGCATTAGCATCATCAGGCGGAGGAGCAGTGGCACCGGAGCAGGAGGGAGCTGAATCCCACATGGCCCTGGAGGGCGACACTACGGAGTCTGAATACACCAGTGGGATGGAGGGCGAGGGGAGCTCCACGGCGGGGACAGGAGATGACACCAGCGATACGGACTCCTCCTCTGATGGGAGCTCCCTTGTAGTGGCGGCCCCATCTGTGCCCGCCACATCTACAGGTACAGACGCCACCCCCTACCTTCACCGCCCTCCCAGCAGCCCCTCAGCGTTTGCCCCGTGCCCGCTCACCCAGGAGGGTGGGCATCACCTTCACCCCAGGCACCTCAGCCCCTGCCCCAGTCACCCCTGCTGCCCTCAGTGAGGAGGCCATTGACCTCTGTTGGGCAGTCTACCATTTTGAATGCCATACAGGGTGTAGAGAGGCAGTTGCAACAAACCAATGCATACCTGGAGGGCATTCACACTGGTCAGGCAGCCCTTCAGCGAGCTTTTCAGACTCTGGCCTAAGCACTGATTGCAGCCATTGTCCCTGTCTCTAGCCTCCCCCCTCCAGCTTCCTCCACCCAGACCCACACCCCTGTACCTCAGCCTATCCCAAGCACACCATCAGACCAGCATGCACACACCTCAACACACAAGGGAAGCTCAGGCAAATATGAGCACCACACATCCCACAGGCACTCATGCAAGCATCACACACATGCAGACACAACAACATTGACAGCCTCCACTGTGTCCCCCTCCTCCTCCCTCCCAGTCTCGTCTCCACTCACACCACCACACCCCGCTCACGTGCAGTCACCACCCCCACTACCATTCACACATCCCCTGTGTCCTCTCCCAGTGTGTCTGTGAGGCCACCTCCCAAGGTACACAAACGCAGCCACACACCCACCCAACAGCCATCCACCTCACGACAGCCTCCAGCCCATGCACCTTCACCCAAAGTCAGCAAACGTACACCTCCTACATCAACAACCTCTTCCTCCACTCCCAAACCCCCTCCAGCTACCCGTCCCAGAATTCCTTAGAAACTTTTCCTGTCCAACCTTGACCTCTTTCCCTCACCTCCCCACCCCTTCAGTCTCCTAGGGCCCGACTC
This sequence comes from Pleurodeles waltl, assembly GCF_031143425.1. NCBI lineage: Eukaryota > Metazoa > Chordata > Amphibia > Caudata > Salamandridae > Pleurodeles > Pleurodeles waltl. The sequence goes on along the minus strand of NC_090449.1, from coordinate 475,046,275 downwards.
TCCAGGTCCCAACCTAGCACCTCTGCCACAACATCGGCGGGACCAGTGGTGCCAGTAGTCACCGGATCATGGAGTGCACCAGGCAGCAGGGCAGCCAGTGTGGCAAGGAGCCACAGAACGGACAGTCCCCCACCTGTCAAGCATAAAAAGTTGGACAGTGCCTGGCGGGAGAGGGGAAAGGAATCAGCCACCAAAGCCGCTCCCAGGGGTACAGTTAGGAGTGTGGAGACAGCTGCGACACCATCCAAGGTGGGGAAGGGGCACAGTAAAACTGGCAAGTCTGGGAAGATCAGCACAGCGGACAAGACTGCCAGCAGCCCCGCTGCCGAGGAGACGACCACCAGCAGCCCCGCTGCCAAAGACAGGACCGCCAGCAGCAGCCCGCTGCCCAGGAGATGACCGCCAGCAGCCCTGCTGCCAAATACAGGACCGCCAGCAGCAGCCCCACTGCCCAAGAGATGACCACCAGCAGCCCCGCTGCCACAGACAGGACCGCCAGCAGCAGCCCCGATGCCCAGGAGACGACCGCCAGCAGCCCCGCTGCCAAAGACAGGACCGCCAGCAGCAGCCCCGCTGCCAAACACAGGACCGCCAGCAGTAGCCCCACTGCACAGGACACCGCTGCCAGCAGCACCGCAGGCCAGGACAAGACCGCCAGCAGCTGAACCGCTGCCCAATACAGGACCGCCAAAGCCCCCTCCAGAACCAGTGGAGTATCACATCCACTACCTCTGTCCTTGGCAGGATGAAGCACTCTGGGCACAAAGCCCCCTCCAGAACCAGTGGAGTATCACATCCACTACCTCTATCCTTGACAGGATGAAGCACTCTGGGCACAAAGCCCCCTCCAGAACCAGTGGAGTATCACATCCACTTCCTCTGTCCTTGACAGTATGAAGCACTCTGGGCACAAAGCCCCCTCCAGAAACAGTGGAGAAAGGCATCCATTACCTCAGTTCCTGGCAGGATGAAGCACTCTGGGCACACAGCCCCCTCCAGAACCAGTGAAGTATCACATCCACTACCTCAGTCCTTGGCAGGATGAAGCACTCTGGGCACAAAGCCCCCTCCAGAACCAGTGGAGTATCACATCCACTACCTCAGTCCTTGGCAGGATGAAGCACTCTGGGCACAAAGCCCCCTCCAGAACCAGTAGAGAAAGGCATCCACTACCTCAATCCTTGGCAGGATGAAGCACTCTGGCACAAAGCCCCCTCCAGAACCAGTGGAGTATCACATCCACTACCTCTGTCCTTGGCAGGATGAAGCACTCTGGGCACAAAGCCCCCTCAAGAACCAGTGGAGAAAGGCATCCACTTGCGAGACTGTGGCTTTGCACTCCCAAGGATGCAGCAGTGGGCAAACCACCCACTGTAGAGACTTGAGAGACTGAGGCTTTGCACTCCCCAGGAAGCAGCAGTGGGCAACCCACCCACTGTAGAGACTTGTGAGACAGTGGCCTTGCACTTCCCAGGATTGAACAGTGCGCAAACCACCCACTGTAGAGACTTGTGAGACTGTGGCTTTGCACTCCCCAGGATTGCACAGTGGGCAAACCACCCACTGTAGATCCTTGTGAGACTGTGGCTTTGCACTCCCCAGCATTGAACAGTGGGCAAACCACCCACTGTAGAGACTCATGAGACTGTGGCTTTGCACTCCCCAGGAGTGAAATGTGGACATGGAGCCCCCTCGTGGATCTGGCATCGGGCACTCAACCAGCTGAGGTGCTCCCCCTTCCCTCCCCCCTGAGGTGCCTGTTTTATTTCTAACTGATGCCCCTGCAGTGTTCTCTCTGTTTGGAGTCTGGTATTGACTGTGGGCCTCACCCATGCCTTTTGAACCCAGTGATCCACGGACTATGATGGTGGAATCCCTTGGACTTGTGTTCTTGGTTTATATAATTGTATATGGTATAAATGTATATATTTGTAAATATTTTTGATGTATATAATTGAATATATCACAATTATTCGACTCATTTCCTTTTGTCCTTGCATTCTTCCAGGGGGGTTGGGAGTGTAACTGTTATGTATCAATATGTATTAGCGTGTGTGTTGTAGTGGGAGAGGGTGGGGGTGGGGGTGTTGCGTGTGTGTGTCACTATTTTTTCCCTCCCCTGTGTCGTAGGTGCAGTACTCACCGTGGTCTTCGCCGCCGGCCTTCGTGCTCCTGGTAGAGGAGCAGGAAGATAAAGGCTGGCAGAATCTGGAGCTCGGGTTCCATGGCGTCCTGATTCCTCGTGGGGTGTGTAGAGGTGAGCGTTTTCCCTTCGAAGTCCTGTTTCCGCCGTGTTTTTGTTCACGGTGAATCCGCCCCGGAAAAGGTGGTGGATTGGTGGGTTGTAATAGTGTTGGCGGTAACTTCTTCGGTGTTTGTTTGTACCGCCGTGGCGGTCTGAGTGTTAAAGTGGCTGTCTATGTTGGCGGTTTCTGCCACGGTCGTGATTCCATTTTTTTTCCCGCCGGCCTGTTGGCGGTCTTACCGCCAGTTTAACACCGACCGCCAGGGTTGTAATGACCTCCTAAATGTTTTAAGTTTTATCAAGTTGATTCAATCAAGATGGCTTCAGGGGTGCCATACCATGTCATAAGTAAACTGTTAGTGCTCTAGTTGCACTTTAGAACACTCTGGGATGCAATGCGATTGTAGGACACAAGGAAATCAATTGACAGGCTGCTTCTGTTGGAAGTGCATCTTTTACTGATAATGTCAGACTTCATTCTCTTATGGCTGAGAAAGATGATGTGAAATTACCAAAAGTATGCTCTCATTTTCAATTCTGGAGCGCCTTCCATAACCTCTATGGGAAAATCAAAGGATAAGGTCAACTTAGAACACACTACATTTCCTAAAATTAGTGTGATACCATCAACAAATGATTTATATTGTAACTAAAATCTGTTATCACCCTTTATATGTTCTTCTTTTTGTGACCATCAAAACCTGCCATTCCCTGCAATGCATTTCAGTGGGGACCATGCGACAGAGTCCTGTATGTGCTGCAACAGCATGTTGTCCATGTTGTGGCCAGACAATAAAGGGGGGTATGTTTGGGACCACCATTTATGCCGTTTGGGATCAGGGTGTGATCACCCTGCCCCCTTACATAATTTGTTAATTCATTTTCAGGACACAGACACCAGATCACTGAGTTGTCACCAACTAATAAGGATTAACTATTCTCCTTTAAATTGGCCAGTTAGGCCATATCTGAACGCAAACAGTACCGACATCTATAGTTATATTTCCTTTATTATCTCAAAAGAATACTAAACGGATTTACATCCAATAACATCCAATAACAAAAAGTACAATATGCATACCAAGATCTAGTGTCCTTTCAAATTTAGTGTAGTTCTGTTCAGCGGTTCAGGCTGTAGTCATGTCTAAAGACCCTATGGGAAAATGCATGGAGAAAATGCCTTTTGGCCCCCCCCTTGTTATTGGCTCCCGCTTGACGGATCACCTGAAAACTTTCAAGACAGCAGCTGAAGTGAGTGGCGTACTAATTTAAAAAATGTCATGAAGATTCGTCAAACTGTGCCAGTTATTGGCAAACCAGAAACTGCTTCTTCTATGGAAATTAGGTCCTAACTATAACTACCTACTGGCGACTGCCAATAAGTAATACATATATGTATATATGTGTGTATGTGTATATAGATATATATATATCTATCTATATATATATATATATATATATATATATATATATATACATATATATATAAATTCACTGAAAAAATAAAGGTTACAGGGACTTTATAGTTAAGAAATAAAATTGAAAAAAACCCATAGAAATTTGCTTAAAAAAAAAAAGGTTACAGGGACGTTATAGTTAGGCTCACATTTTAAACTTACCAAATCTTAGAAATTCACCTTTTATCTGAAGTAGTTATAGCCCATGCCCTAAGGTAATGCACAGTTTTCTGATAAATAATTTTACTGCAAATGTTACATTGATATTATTAAGATATCATGAGTGATGTATTATGTGGGGTAATTAGCAGTGCTTGGCGAGGGTGCGAGTTATAGTTTCCTTAGGGCACGAGTTATAGTTACTGTAGTCTCCTCCCCAGGGCCAAACTACACCCCTGGGACCCCATCCCTGGGGCCTGGTCATGTGACTGGGGTGCCCCGAGGGCACCCAGTCACAATTTTGGGGACCGCGGGGGAGCCTGAAGGCCCACGCTGTCCCGCGTTGGCTCCCTACCTCCTATGGGAGCCGACATTGCTGTCACAGAGAGGGAGCTTCTAAACATGCAGCTCTCTCTATGTAAGGGCCAAGCTTCCTCTGTATCTGCATCTCCGCAGATAGGGAAACAGAGGAAACTTCCACTTCCAGCAAATGAGAACTGTTTGACAGCTCTCACTTGCTGGAACCAAAGTGTTTGCTCTGACTTGATGGGAGCTGTCAAACCTCCTGCCAAGCCAGAGCAAACAGCTATGTCCCAGGAGTGGGCACCCTGGGACATAGCAGGAGTTGGCCCTGGGGGGCGGCCGTCCCCATAGCCATTATTGGCTCCTAGTGGTAGGCTGTGCACCCCCTTCCAAGTTGACATAGCCCTGGGGAGGTGGTTGTCCCTGGGAGTCAGTAACAGACCCCCTTCATTATTTTACTTCAGTCATGGGGTGGTGGCAGTCCCTGGGGCTGTGGGGGAGGCTGGGTAGCACTCCCACATTTTATTTACTCGAAGCCCTGGGGAGGTGGCAGTCCCCGGGGCTGCGGGGGGTGCTGCACGGCCCACCTGCTTTATATTCACTTTAAAGCCCCGGGGAAGTGGTGGTCCCCGGGGGCTGTGGGGGAGGCTCAGTGCCCCCCCACATTGTATTTACTTGAAGTCCTGATGAGGTGGCGGTCCCTGGGGCTGTGGGGTGGCACATGCCCCCGCATTACATTTGCTTTAATGCCCTGGGGAGGTAGTGATCCTCACATTATATTTTATTAAAGCCCCAGGGAGGTGGCGTTCCCTTGGGCTGTGGGGGGGGGCACATTAAAAATTGTAATGCCCCGGGGACCTGGCCCATCAGGGGGCTGAATTTAAACAATTACAGGAACCTGTGCTTGTTTTTTTTTTTTTTTAAATGTGGCATATCCGCTGCATGTCCCGATTAAAAAAAAGGCTTTTTTGCTGTGGGGGAGTCCCTCTGGGACCCCAGCATCAGAGCTAAGGGGTCAGGGAATCCCTACCCTGGCCCCTTTTCTTTTTTTCCATGTTTTTTTCTGGGACTCAGCTGAAGCTGAGTCCCACCTTGGCTGCCAACACTTTATATAAATATATATATAATATTTATATATACACATACATATAATTTAGTTTTTTCTTTAATTACTCAAAAAGTACTGAACAAATTTACACCAAATAACATAAAGGTCACTTTCTGGACCAAGAGCTACCTTTCTAGCAAATTTGGTGTAATTATGTCCAGTGGTTCCGGTGCTATTGCTGTTCAAAATCCCTATGGAAAATGCATGGCGAAAAACGTTTTGGGACCTCCCTTTTTCTCTTCCCCTGCTTGAAGGGGCACCTTGAAACTTTCCAAACAGACGCTGAAGTGAGCATCACATTTTTTGGGAAAAAATTGTGAAGATTCATCAAACTGCAGCAAATATATTATCAAATCAGTAAATGTTTTTTCTATAGAAACTATAGACCGCCACTAGTTAATATATATATATATATAATATAGTTTATATATATTATATAAATATAAAAATAAAAAAATATCAAATTACATCATTGATGACATCACTGATGACATCATCCAATTAGTGTTAGTTTGTTTAATAGGGCCAACTCACCCAGAGGCTTCCAACCCACCTGGAGGCAGCCAACTTCCCCACAGGCAGCCAACCCCACGCGACGCTTGATGAAAGACTGTGTAGCCACGCCGTGTGTCCAACGCTTGTCTTGCAGTCAGGCCCTGCTTCCAAATCCTTACAAGCAGCCAACTGCATGCTGCAAACAGCTTTTGGTTATGCACAGACGGATGTTGAACACAGGGCTTGACCTGCTGCCAGGCCCTGTAGCCAAACCCCTGGGAGGCTGCCATCCCATTACTGCGCACAAACTTTGGTGTGTGCAGCATAGGGTTGGCCGTCAGGCACAGGGGACCCCATCCTATGGGGCTAGAGCATATACATCGAGGGAAGTGGGTATGCAGTCCAATCCTTGACCTTCAGTTGGCCCAGAGACACATCCTTTTAGGCCAATTACAATAAAAAGGGAAGGGGGCCGTGTGGTCCTACTCCATAAGCCTAGTCAAGTCAAATATATCTTTCTTCGCCACATTTCTGAAGCATAAAAATGTAAAAGAAAAATATATAGTGCATTCAACAGGAATAAAATCCATCAAGGTACCATTACAAGGCTATACAGCATACAGAAGTGTCAATTTTAATAGTTGCCAGATAAAAGAGGCAATTATACAGCATATGTGAAGTTGCCGTAAAAATAAAAGAGCACATCTACATTAGGGATTTTTTTTTTTTTTTAAATAGTCAATAAACTCTTTCTTCTGGGTGTCTATTAAAAAAAGAGCAAAAAACATGATATGTAGAGTTGACTGGACAGGCTTCCCCTCCTCATATGGACAAGGGTTCAAATCAGATAAAGCACAACATTTAACATGGAAACTGTCCAACAGAGGTACAATGTTAAAAAAAAAGTGAGAACAAATCTTTGTTGTCTGTTGTAAGAGCACACCCTAGATTTTAGGTTATCAGAATACTCTCTAATTAGCATGGCCTTATCATAAAATAGCTGTTTTAATATTCCTTTACCAAAGGAAAGACAAGACTCAGGTGTTGCAAATAAACCCGTGTGGCCAATCTCCATGCAGGATTTTTTCACATAAGCAAACCACAGGATATCTAGAGCAGACTGAAGATGAAGGCAATCCTATATAACTAACTTACTTAATGAGGGATCCTTCCTTACCCAAATGGAATTCCACAATAAAGGGGGAGGGAGATAATCTGTTTCTGTCCTTGATATAAGGAATGGCCAGTTCAGTATGGCAATCAGGGTTTGCACAGCTGTGTGAAACCGTCAATTAGTTTTTCAGAAAACTGTTTTCCACTTGTTGCATGAACTTTACATTAATCATGCCTCAGACACCTGACTCATATGTTGCAATTGCCACACATTTGCTCATGTAAATCACAGATAGCTCTTTCAATGGTTTTGATCCCACATTAAAAACAAAAACAATGTAAGCCATTTTATAGATTTCTCAAACAGGACTTTTCTATTTGTTAACTTTGGTTCCCAATTATATTTGGCATAACATAGGATTCTTAAATAGGAGAAAGATGTGTTCTCTGAAATCTTGATATTATTAATAAAATTGGAGGATTTTTCAGCCAGTCTTGACTCACAAACCATGGTAAAGAATTGACTCTCATCTACCTTCAGGTTCAACTCATTCTTAAATACAATAAAGTCATCATTTCATAGTACGAATGCCCTCCCTGTTCTGGCTACTAAAACGGCATTGTCAGCGTACAATAAGATAGGGATGGGGTATGATCCAATATACTGGGTATCCTTTGTTTTCACCTTTAGAAACTTCTCACCCCTATTAATATAAAGGGAGAATAACAAAGGGGCCAGGACACACCCTTATGTTACACCCCTATGAATCAAAACGTTGTCAGTGCATTCTCCATCTATGCCATAGAGGACACAAGCAGAGACCTCCTTATAGAGTCATCTTATAAAAGATATAGGGGGTCATTCCGACCCCGGCGGTCATTGACCGCCGGGGCCGAGGTCGGCGGGAGCACCGCCAACAGGCTGGCGGTGCTCCACAGGGTATTCTGACTGCGGCGGTTCAGCCGCGGCCAGAAAGGGAAAACCGGCAGTCTCCCGCCGGTTTTCCGCTGCCCTGTAGAATCCTCCATGGCGGCGCAGCTTGCTGCGCCGCCATGGGGATTCTGACCCCCATACCGCCATCCTGTTCCTGGCGGCTTCGGCCGCCAGGAACAGGATGGCGGTATGGGGTGTCGTGGGGCCCCCGTAAGAGGGCCCCACCCTGAATTTCAGTGTCTGCTTAGCAGACACTGAAATTCGCGACGGGTGCTACTGCACCCGTCGCACATCCTCCACTCCGCCGGCTCCATTCGGAGCCGGCATCCTCATGGAGGGGTGTTTCCCACTGGGCTGGCGGGCGGCCTTTTGGCGGTCGCCCGCCAGCCCAGTGGGAAACCCAGAATACCCGCGGCGGTCTTTTGACCGAGCAGCGGTATTCTGGAGGTTCCCTCCAGGCGGGCGGCTCCCGCCGCCCGCCGGGGTCAGAATGACCCCCATAATATCATAATCCATTCTCATTTCATTCATGTTTAACCATAGTTTCGAATGGGTGACACATTGAAAAGCAGCTGTCAGGTCCGTGAATGACATATACAATGGACTTTTTTCAACAATTGTATATTTACCAATGACTAAACTAAGGTTTAGGCACAGGTCAACAGTGCCCAGACCTTTCTTGAAGCTGTATTGGATGTCAGTTAAACTGTCATTCTCAGTTGCCCAGTTCTCTAGCCTATGTAAATGTATATAATCTATAACTTTAACTGTTGCATCTAAAAGTGAACTTGGTCTGTAGTTCTTGGGTTGTGCTTTATCCTCCTTTTTATTAATAGAAATGTAATGGGTCTACTCCACATGGGGTGAGGGCCTACCTTTGCAACAGTAGTAAACATGTTGGTTAGCAGAGGAGCCCGGAATTCAGGCTTAACTGAAACAATGTAGAGTTAGATCCCTTCTTTCTGCCAGTACTCTGCAAACCTCAGGAAACTCAAACACAAGGAGTAAGCTAATGACCTCCATAGTTCCTTTTGAATTGTTGGATATTTGGTCCTCTTCCGGGGGTATGTGGATATTGTAAATATCACTAAAGTGTTCTACCCAAATGTGAGCCGGAATGTGAACGTCTACAGAGGGACATGATGGATCACTGAAAAAAGAGGTATTGACCACCCCCAAAAAGTCAGCACTATCTTTCTAAAGACTGGCCTCGTGCAGTGCAATCCAAGTGTCCTCCTTTATCTACTTTTTCCTTCCAAAGATAGCAGATTTATAAAGTGCATATGCTGCTGCTTTTTTATTTGGCTCCATGACTCAGGGTCTAACACATGAAGGGCAGCTTGCAGAGCCATATGGGCTTTAGTGGAAGAGATATCAAACCGGGCACAAGGCTTTCAAGGGTAAGATCTATTAGGACAAGTTAGTGCCTGCCTAATTTTCTCAGAGATTTCTAAAAACAAAGCTAGCCTGATCTTGTTGACCTCTGTCAAGACAGATGGTCACCTCTTGATGCTTTTCCTGCATTGCAGTTATAAACTGTTTGGTGGTGTTTACCTTGGACCATTTAATGGTGTAACCATTGTTTGCCCTAATTCTGGTTTAAGACTAGCAGAGGTCCGGGTTTTAGTCAAAGCCCATATCCACACCCGCAAACGTAAGACTACATGGCAGCTACTGCCTTTAAAGTAAGTCTTAAAATCATAAATGAGTTTGTTCAAGGTTTCCAAGACTAAAATATAGTCAATGGTGGTTGAGCAGAAAAGCTGGGAAAAAGTGGGAAGGGAATGTGGAGATCTTGAACCCATATCATTTGTCATGATCAAGTTATACTAATGCTTTTCTTTACATATGAGGAGAGTCAACCCTGATCATTCAACTCATTCAAACACCCAAACCAATTCCTCCTCCTCTAGCCATTACAATTTTGTATACACAGCCTAAGATGGAATGAGTACTGTGATGGTGCTAGTGAAAATCAATCATTGGTGGGGCCTATAAAAGTAACCTAAAGGAACAACGGTAATATTATTAGAAATATTGTGAACTGTAGACAATATATGTAAGATCTTCTCTGCCAATGCAGGCTTATGGATATTCATTACACTACAGCTCCCCAGGTGTGTTTTTTTAATCTCTACCCACCCAATTTACACATCTGATCACAATCACATTAAGAAACACAGGGTTAGTTGCACCCCTAACCATTCTATGTATTTGTTTTTGAGGCCTTGCCTTGATTCCTGTTTACCGTCTGGGAGAGGAGGAACCTCAAGATGCTGTTGACCCATCATCAGGTGAGGTCCAAATTGGCAGACTCCGGTTAACCATGTGATATCTAGGTAGAGTGGTAAGAAGAAAGGTTACCATCACATACAGAATCTTTGCCCACACTACTAGTGGGCTTGTTGGATTGGGCAGTTGTAGGTGTAGGTAACTTAGAATGTTTAGGTTGATGTGTCTTGGCTGAGGACCTGAAGGAGCCCACACAAGCCTCTAAGATAATTTCTACAGATGTCAGTCTTGTGGTAATGGTAGATAATTGGGTTGTAATGCACTGCTCAAGGGCCATAATCAGGGCCTGGCACTGATTAATAACCACATCCTGAAAGATATGAAACTCCGTATTCTGTGAGTTTTCATTTTTCGGGCTACCACAGAGTGTTGACTATTGATTATTTTGAGTATGTGCCATCTGGGCTTTTGGTTTCTTTTTAGGAGATGGGCAAGGGACCTGCGGGGGGGGGATAAAAGAGTAATTAACTCAGGGACAACCAAGGAACATCCATTTACAATTGCACACCCAGAATCACGGATAGTGTGCCAGTGTTCTGCGAAGATCCCTTACTATTATCTCCTAGGTTGGAAGAAGTAGGGAGCTCTCTATGGAGGTTGACCATAGCAGGCACACTTTTAATGGTTGCCTCATTTTTCACCTCTGTATTACAGATTTCTTTATTGAGGTCCGCTATAGCTCCCCTTAAAAAATGTTCAAGTGGCCTAGCACTCCCAGTAGAGATTGTGTTTCCTCTTGCCCATTGTAAATAGTCAAAGGTGGAAAAAGCAGCAGCACGTTAATCCAATAAGCCAGAACCAAATTAACATTCTTGCATGAGCCCCAAGCACAGTACAGGACAAAGTAAAATTACTCATGATCTAGCTTCAGACAGATGAAGCAGGGATAATGAGAATGAAGAACAGATGAGGATTCAAAATAAAATCACATGGAGGTGGCCCAGTCTCATCCGGGCTGTGATGGGCACAGAAGGACCTGCTCTTGGCCCGTTCTTTGCTCGGGAATGCACCTGGGCATGTTGTGTCTGTGTCCCAGTCTGCGGGAGAGGGTTGCGGTGATTTTAAAGCACTCGCATGGTGCTAATTTGTTGGCTTACAGCTTCTGCTCCTGCCAGTTTGCTGCCTGTGTGAGTCCCCTGGGGCCAGTGGCTCCAACAAGATTCAGGAGAATGCTCCCATTCTGCTAAAGAGCACTGTTATTTTAAAGTGTTTGCCTGATGCTGATTTGCTGACTCGCGGCTTCCCCTCCTGCCACTTTGGTGCCTGTGTGAGTCCTCCGGGTACCAGCGGCACCAACAAGAGTCAGGAAAATGCCTTCTTTGGCCCCATGGACCCCATTCTTTGGGACAAAATCTAAGGGGAGGGTGATGAACAGGCCTCCTCCCAACCTTTGTTAGGCCTGGGGAGGTTAATAATAATAAGAAAAGGGACCAGTGGTTTGTGGACCCCTCTTCCCACAACTTATTCTGCCCTAGAGATGTCATCCACTGGGGTCAAAACAATAAAAACAGGGAGGAGGGATTGTGGACCTCCAAGCGCAAGCCATCATAGGCCCGGGAACCCCATCTCCTGGGTCTGTTTCTTGTTTAAAACGGGAAGGGGCTTCACAGCCCCCTCCCCAAGCTTTATCAGCCAAAGAACTCCCACCACAGTGGCCAAATGTAATAAAAAAGGAGAGGGACAAGTGCAGTCACTCTCCCTGAGTCTTATCAGGCCCCAAGCGCCCTATACTCCAGGTTAGAGTAATTAATGAAGAGAGGGGTGGCCGCTCCACCCTGAGTCTAATTAGGACCTGGGAACCCTATCCCCTGGCAACGAAAAGTAAATAATAGGGAGGGGGTTGCATGGCCCCCTTTCCCGAGATTTCATAGGACCTGGATACCCCATCCCCCGGGGCCGACCATTTTTATAAAGGGGAGCTATGTGGCCTCCCTCCCCAAGCCTATTTTGGCCCCGGGGAGCCCATCCTCTGGGGCCTGCATTTTAAATAGGTGGGTGACCCTGTGCCTACCGGGGCATCCACCAGGCACAACGTTGGGGGTCACGGAGAGAGCCCCAGGACCCCAGCTGGCTCCCCGTATTGGTGTGGGAGCTGGCATTGCTCCTATACGGAGGAAGGAGATATTTATGCAGCTCCCAACAGGCAGGAGCATTCTTAAAGCTCCCACTGTCTAGGACTAGAATTAGTGTTTGCTCCTGTTTGGTGGGAGATTTGAAAAAGCTCCCATGAGATGGGAACAAACACACGTTTCCCTATCCACTGGAGTGTGGTAGGTTCCCCAGGACACAGCAAGTGAGATGGCCCCAGGGGATGGGGTCCCCAGGGCCATTCATGACAAAGGGAGGAGGACCACATGGTCCCATCCCTTTACAAATTAGTTACAGCCCTCAGGATGTGTCCCAAGGGCCCTCTTCCCTTAATAAATAATTTAGGCCACAAGGTTGAAATTGGCTCGGGAGGGAGGTGCTCATACTGTCCCCTAAATAGTTACATTGGACACTGGAGTATGTGGTCCCTATGATTCTTTTTTAATTTTGACGCAGGGAGGTCCCTTTGGGTCCCCCTTTAGGACCTAGGGAGCAAGGTATACCTACCCTGTTCCCTTTCTTTATATGTTTTTTTTAACTTCAAGACAGGGGACTAAGGGGGTCATTTTGACCCTGGCGGTACGAGACCGCCAGGGCTAAAATGACGGAAGCAGCGCCAACAGGCTGGCGGTGCTTCCTGGGGGATTACGACCGCGGCAGAAGCGTCGCGGTTGCACCGCCGAGGCCGGCAGTTTTCCACCACAATGGCCCCGTGGTAGTAATCCGCCAGGGCAGCGCTGCTTGCAGCGCTGCCCAGGGGATTACGAGTCCCCGACTGCCAGCCTTTTCCTGGCGGTTTGAACCGCCAGGAAAAGGATGGCGGTACGGGGAGTTGCAGGGCCCCTGCACTGCCCATGCCACTGGCTATGCAGACAGTGAAAAGCGCGACGGGTGCAACTGCACCCGTCGCACGGCCGCAACACCGCCGGCTCCATTTGGAGCCGGCTCCCATGTTGCGGCCCACATCACCGCTGGGCCGGTGGGAGGAAACTCGGTTTCCGCCCGCCGGCCCAGCGGAGATGTCAAAATGGCCACCACAGGAGTGCGGCTGCATTGGCGGCCGCCCGGCAGTTGCAACTTGGCGGGCGGCGCTTGCCGCCCGCCAATGTTGTAATGAGGCCCTATGTCCTGTAATGGCTGCCGGCAACATTTTTCTGCTGACTGACAATTAGAGTGTTTGCTCCCACAGGAGTCTTACTCCCACGGGCACAAGGGAAGAAAAGCTCCCGCAGCATATCAGAAGGCTGTATTTTTAAATTATGTCTCCCACAGGACTGTTACAAGCCTCTTGTAGACCTAACTGTCGAAATATTCAAATATTTTTAAACCTTAACTTCTCCAAAATACTGAACAGATTTACAACAAATCTCAGAAAGCACAGCCTGTGGACCCAGAGCTAGCTTCCTGCCAAATATGTGATAATTACGTTGCTATGTTTAGGACTGCCCCCTTTTTCACCCCCTCCCCACACTTGACAGAGCACCCACAAACCTTCCATGCACAAACTAGGCAAAAAGGAATTTTTGGGAAGTTTACTGAAGATTCACCAAATGTGCCAAAGTTATTGGCAACACAAACAACACAGTTCCTATGGAAATGGTGACCTAAGCATAAGTAACTGGAATATTTTTTATGAGAGTTTCACTATCTGCAAACAGTACAGAGAGAACTCTCTCCAGAGTAAACATTGTTTACAGTACCCACTTTTCTACTCACATCAACTTCATTTCTATGTGTTAGTTTGGTGACTGTGATGAATTTGATACAGAAAAAAGCTGTCCGTACTAGGGCAGTAAATTCTGAACAGATGCAGGTAATCTTGAGGAACTTGGCTTTCTCTGAACAGTTGTATACATGTTGTACACCCTGTGCAATGTAGTTGATGTTAACGTGAACTAGGCTACCCGTGAAGTGTATGGTATAGGGTAAATGTGACAAAAATACGTTTGCCACACCTAAGGGAGTTACATCTGTGATGGCATTAATAATGTTACACATTATTCTGAGCTATTTTGTACTTACTTTCAGGCATCTAATGCCATGCTAGTTTATAGAGTAAAGTGTACAAAAGAAGCTTGGATGATCATGCCAGCGAGACCGGATCCTCTGGGTTTGCGCCTGTTCCCAATATGTCCACCTCTTGGCAGTTCCAAACTCTACTAGCTATCATAGAACAGAGTTAAAGAATGGTCAAGCGGGGGATGGGGTTTAGGTTGGAAACAGCGGGGAAGGAGACCTGCGGAAGCAAGAGTTAAGAACACAATAGCAAGATCATTCACATTAATCTTCATGAACTTTGTTTTAATTCTTTATGGTCTAATAACATGACAGATCCAGAACTTTTCAATAACGTGACCTTTTTATAATCATATAATCTAAACATTGAACTCTCTCAAGTTAATCCTTAGAATAGCAATTACATCACAACAACAGTCAATGAGTACATTCGTTCCCAAATAATTAACTGCTATAGGATTCATGAATGATACTGTAGAATAGGCAAACTGACTAAACTTGTTTTGTCTAGAAAGATCACACTCTGTTTGATATAAGTTTCAAGATTCAATTGCCCAGAAATTATTGCACACCTTATTGTCAGACTGCGCATCAAGACTCAAGTCCCTGGAATGATTGCGCACTCTGCCGATCTGAACTGCAAGGGCTAATTGCCAAGAATGAATCACGCACACTGTTGCCGATTCAACCATCAAGATTCAAATGCCTTGAAATGATCGCGCCCTCTGCCGATCTGACCTGCAAGGGTTAATTGCCAAGAATGAATCGTGCACACTGTTGCCGACTCAACCATCAAGATTCAAATGCCTTGAAATGATTGCGCACTCTGCCGATCCGAACTGCAAGGGTTAATTGCCAAGAATAAATTGCGTACACTGTTGCCGATTCAACCATCAAGATTCAAATGCCTTAAATGATCGCACACTCTGCTGATCCGAACTGCAAGGGTTAATTACCAAGAATGAATCGCGCACACTGCTGCCGATTCAACCATCAAGATTCAAATGCCTCGAAATGATCGCGCGCTCTGCCGATCCGAACTGCAAGGGTTAATTGCCAAGAATGAATCACGCTCACTGTTGCCGATTCAACCCTCAAGATTCAAATGCCTCAAATTGATCGCGCACTCTGCCGATCCGAACTGCAAGGATTAAGTGCCAAGAGTAAATCACATACACTGTAAATCACAAAGCCAAAAACTCAAATGTTTCTAGAAAACAGAGTCGAGGCCTATGCCGAACTCCGCCTTACCGCCCTGCTTGAAGATCAGCAAGATAATGAGGACAGGGCCAGGAAATGTCCAAGTAGGCGTCCGGAACAGGAGCCCTGGAAAATGCTGCTGCTCTGCACCGGGACCTCTGAATAGTGAGCACGTGGAGATGGGCTGGGTTCCTTAAATAGACCCAAGCCCCGCCCACATGCCACACCCAGCCAGGCTGCAAGAAAGGCTTGATAATGAACAAACTTGAAAATGAACAATACATTTCAAACATCATCAATGACATTTCAAGATAAATACCTGTAATGCAAAACTTTAATATGTAATATCAGCACACAATGCATGAATTATTACATTGCATAAGGTTTATCATTTTGCATTATGTTGCCCTTAGAGCGCATACTGTCCTGGTGTTGACAGATGTCATCAGTGATATAATAAACAATTTCATTTGAGAGGTCATCAGTGATATCATGCATGATGTTATAGAACATGTAATGAGTGATGTAATATGTGAGGTCATGAGCAGTGCATGGTGGGGGTGCAAGTTATAGTTAGCTCAACTAACTCTAACTATTGAATTTCTGTGTTTTTTTTGTTCAAAACATTAATGTCATCACTGACATATTTACCTAACTATAAAGTTACTTCAACCGTTTGTTTATATACATAATACAGAGTGATATCGCTACTCTGTAGTTATAGTTAGGGTTACCAGAGATAGGAATTCCTCAGATATTTGCCCTTTAATAACTTTGCACTCATTTGACAAATATCCATGGAACTTTCCAGAAATATTACCTCCTAAACATTGGTATGTAAAGTTTTGCTGTGTTTGGTCAAGGGGGTGCAAAGAAAAACGAGAGGTCCCAAAACACATCTTGACTCCAATGTATTTTGCAAATACTTTTTGTATTGAACATAGTGTGAAAACTGCAGGACGGATTATTATAAAATTTCACAGGTAGGTACAGTTTATTGTGAAGATGATCCTTTTTCAGACGGCAACTACATTTGTTTAGTGTTTGTTAAGTTATAAGACAAAATAACTTAATGATATCTGTTCGCTCTGAAGTATTGTGGTATTTGGCGATGAAAAGTAATTAGGTAATTGTCTAATGACTGATTTTACAAAAGTTAAAGGCAGCCATCTTGTTTTTATTTCCAGTTTGGCTGTGTTCTGGGTTATGCCTTGAGGAGTAAGTAAGTATTAGGTTTGGTATTTTTCCACACCTATTACCACTTAAGTGAACTGGTAGTATGTAGGAAAACATAGTTTTTTAGTTTTTATATTTTTTTGTAATTTATTGAGTACCATGGTACTACCTTGGGAGTACTGTGGTACCAAAAAGAATGTTAAAAATTAAAAATAAAATTGAAAAAAGACTGCACTACACTGTATTTTGCAAATATGGTGTACTAAAGTGTATTTTCAATGTTTAGTATAATTAAATTTAACATAATTAAATATGCATCAAAAGATCTACGGACTAGTAGTACCTACAAATTACAGCACTACTTAAGAAAAATGCACTATTTTTTGGGGACTGCTTAAAAATGTATAGAAAAATATGAATACAATTCTTACCACTTAAATAAAGCGATCATAACTTGTCAACAATAGTAAAACCTAATACCGAACTATATGTAAAATCATAGCCAAGAACACACCTATCATCACTTAAATAAACTGGTAATAGGTAGGAAAACATATTTTTTAGTTTTTATATATATTTTTTTAATTTATGAAGTACCACAGTACTACCCTTGGAGTACTGTGGTACCAAAAAAAAAGCTTTCAAAAATGAAAAATAGACTGTACTACACTGTATTTTGAAAATATTGTGTACTAAAGTGTATTTTCTATGTTTAGCACAATTAAATGTAACATAATTAAATATGCACCAAAAGGTCTACCGAGTAGTATTACCTACAAATTACAGCTCTTCTTAAGAAAAATGCACTCTTTTATGGAGACTGATATAAAATATATAGAAAAATATAAATGCAATTCTTACCACTTAAATAAAGTGATCATAACTTGTCAACAATAATAAAACCTAACATTTAACTATATGTAAGATCGTAACCCAGAACACGGGAAAAAACAGACTGTAGATAGCAACAAAACTGGGACAAAAACTACATGGCTGCCTTTTAACTCTGATAAACACAGGCATTAGTCAATCACATACCGACCTTTGTGACTCATGTACTGGTGTATACTGACATACCACTGCTATACCACTGTACGGTATTACAACCTACAACTCTACACTGTACTCCATTCCACTATATGCCACTACACTGAACGCCACTCCAGTCTATGCTGTTCCACCATATGCGATTACAGTTTACCTAACTCCACTTTACGCTATTCCACGGTATGCTGCTCCAATGTACGCCATTGCACTGTATGCTATTCCACCGTTCGCTTCTACACTCTACATCACTCCATTCTACCTCATTTCACTGCACATTATACTGCTACAGAGCACTCCACTGTATGCCACTCCACTCCACACCAGGACACTCTACGCTGTTTCACTTTACCTTGTTACCATGTACCTTACTCCAGTATCTGCCACTCCACTGTAGACCACTGAACTGTACCCCACTCCACTCTATGCCACTCCATTTTATGCTATTCAACTGTACTGCACTACAGTCTACAGCACTTTAATCTACGTCACTTCACTCTATGATATTCTAATGTACGCCACTCCAATGCACTACATTCCACTTTATTGTACAGCACTGAGCTCTATGCAACTCCAGTGTATGCTGTTCCATTGTACGGCACTCCAGTCTATGCTATTCCACTCCACTGTATGCCACTTTACCATGAATTATATAGTCAATATAAAGTGGCGAGTGAGGTTCCAAAACTGCACACAAAGGAGCATGACTTACAGTAATTTGAGGGTGGTACATTATTAAAAACGTACCTTATGACTATGACACAATAATTTGAAAATGGTGAGTAAATTATAAATGAAAGTTATAACTATCATATAGTAAGTTGAAGTTTGTGTGCAAATTATAAATGAAAGTCATAACTATAACTTTCGAATTTCTAAAGTTTGTATATTTTAAGTTGAGTTTGTATGGAAAGAATAAATAAAGTATTCCTATTCCTTACCTTTAACCTTTAATTGTTTTCATGGAACATATATATATATATATGTATATGTATATATATATATATATATATATATATATATATATATATATATATAACGTACTGGCTGTCACCACTAGGTAGTTATAATTAGGACCTAGTTTCCATAGGAAAAGGTTGAAGTTTCACGATTCTTCACGACATTTTCAAAACTAGTTTGCCACTGTGCTGCTTTACTCTTCAGAATATCAAAACTATGCACTTCAGGATATTTTAAGGCACAATGTAAAGCAATCACTCTCAAACACCTTCGTAAGTAGAATAATCAAGTTTATTTAAGGGGCAAGTTCTCAGCTAGCAAAACTAAACCACACTAATATATATATATATATACATCAGGAGAATAACATGAGAATAATGATAAAGATATAAGCACTCTGTGAATAATTGCAAGAGTAAGTGCATATAATACAAGCACACACAATATACCTCAATGCTCAATAGCATGAAAATGACTGCAAGAATAAGTGCATATTACGCGCGCACACACAATATACTTCAATGCTCAATAGCATGAAAATGACTGCAAGAATAAGTACATACTACGCGCACACACACAATACACTTAATAAATTGAAAAGCTTCACCGAAAAGAGCGTCTGCATCCCTCCGCCGTACACAAAGCTGGGGAACCCAAATCAGCTGGCACAGGGAGCCTCTGTTCGGGACAATCAGTCCTCCTGGCATTGCGTCCAACCCAGAAGAGAGTTCCTAAACCAGCCCATCCAGGCCCCCAACTTTTATAGTATTTACTAACGCCCAGGAGTCTTTTCTAGAAAAAGACCCCCTCCTTTACAAATTGTGCAATCGGCGGTACCTTGTTCACCCTTCGAGACGTCTCCTCAGAACGGGCCAAGTTCCCAGGAGAGGACTCCAAGGTGAAGCTTGCATTCCTCCTTGTGTACAGGCGCATCCCCCTGTTGTTCTAACTGATAGCTCGTGGAATGTAAATAGCGCCCTTCGTACCAGCCAGATGGAGCGAAGTTGAGCAGAAAAACACCCCACCCTTCAGCTTGCCGAAGCTTGTGGAAAAACACAGAACAGTGCCTTACGCACCGAACCAGACTCGACAAAATGGAGTCGTGAACCAAAATGGAAGCGAAGGCCAATGAAAGCAGAGGCCAATGGTCCACACCCTGCACCACTGTTTACCTTGCACGTAGTGCTGCCGCATGCACGTAGTGTATGTAGCAATACATTTCCACCCTTGGACCATTTGGCCAACTTACAACTAAGTATATCCTGTAAGCTGAAATGGCAATGCTCTTGGGCGACACTGAGATAGAAGGTTAGGCACACACTGAATACAACAACATAATGAAATTAAAATAACTGTTATGATAATGATTACACCAAAGATATAACGCAGTTGGCCTAAATTAGGCAGCCATCCAAAAGCCCAATCCCACCACCCCTTGTCAACATCCTGCTGCACCCCCTTCACCAACTTATGCAGGGCCTCTATGTGGGAGTTGATTGATATGGAGTGGTCGGATAAATTGAAGCAACATAATCCTTCAAAATCACTGCAGCCATGGTTGTGTTTAAGCAGTAAATAATCAATAGCAGCGCGATTCTGCAAAGCAGCTCTTCTAATTCCCTGTACATCTAATAACAGCTCAGCTAAGGCAGCTGATGTATAGTTAATATTCTTGACTACTAAACATGCAAGTTTATTAATAACTCTGGTATTATATACTGCAAGTCCTGGCACCCCTACGATAGAACCAGCTAAACTAACATGTTCTGTTTTGGACAGCAATGAAATTTCAGAATCACAGTCCGTAGGTAATTGAATAGTGTCTCTGGTATAGCGAGGGTGTAGAGCAGTATCCATAGGAAACATGAGAAAGCCTAAGCGTGACCAGGCACAAGGCCCTCCGGTTAGATTGGCTGGAATATAAGTAAAAGAAAGATTACCACAAGAAAAGAGCCAACCTTTAGGCAACTTAACATTTTGAATGTGACTGGCAGCAGGCACCACATGTTGGCAAAACATCGAATTATTTACATTCAAACAGGTTAGGTCAGTCCGTGAGTGGCACAACGTCCGTTGTGCAGCAGTTAAGTTTTTGTCTCTTTTCTCCAATTTGAGCTGAGCACATTTACCTATTTTCATAGGATCACAGGTCAATGAATAGCACACATCCCCATTTGAGATGTTAAACGTGAGTATAGATGTCATGTTCCTCCACAACCGCCTGCCCACCTCCGGGCAATGACGGCAGTACTCATAGAGTGACAGATGGGAGCGAACGTCACTCACATCCACCATTCCATCCTGGTTTGTATTGTTAAAGATGTGTAATAATACAGCAGCAGGAGTGGGCACTGCCACTAGACAAGTGGTAATCAAATCTTGAACGCTTTGCATGTTACTCATACAGAAGTGAGATATGTTCAGCACTTCCTGCGCTAGATGAATCCAAACATTGTTCGGTTGATGCAGCAGCGTTGGCATCTGCGGCTGACGGTTGAATTTTTGGGCTATGAGCCCCTCCCGCTCCCCGGTGGAGTCTCCCGAACGGGCTCCATACACCACACTCATGGCACAGGCACTCCACAGGATGATCTGAAAAGAACAAAGGACAAAACACGTATTATCATTCTCGCAGATAGCATTTGTCAGCGGGAATATGTTCCCATTTGTCTTGACCAGGTCGCATAACTACCAGGACATTGTCTGGTCCAGTGGCGATGACATCAGCGGGTTGAGGAGGGTTATTTGGGGATTCAATCCACACTTTGGCCCCTGGGTTCTTGTCAGTAGATCCAAACCCTCCTTTGCCTCTCACAGTGAGAAGAGCTGGGGCGCTCCCCTTCTTAACAACACCTCCATAAACCGGCATGATGACAATTTGGGTACCGCGATCACCAGGTTGCACCACTAGGTCTGTGTCACCACTGTTCAAAAGAATGACTTTCAACTCGCCTTGGTAGTCTGCATCTATCACGCCTCCTAAAACTTGGATGCTCCTCAAGGCAAGCCCAGATCGAGGGGCGATCAGACCGTAATGCTCAGGGGGAATCTGAATTCCCACCCCAGTTTCAATCAGAGTGATGTCTCTAGGTTTCAATCGATGCATGTGTAAAGCATGTAAGTCAAGTCCTGCAGATTCTGGTGTAGCTCGATATGGGGTCAAAGCTCCTGGAGCTGTTTCCCAATACATAATGGTATTACTCGTTGTAAACGGATTAATCTGTAAAGCAGGTGTCAGCATTCTCATGAGAGGTGTCTCGGCATTTGTTAGGGGTCGGTTGTTCAAAATTTGCAAAGCATCATACAAATTATCCCTCCACCCCTTCAGTGTCCCATCATTCAGTTTACGCAATTGTTCTTTTAGCAACCCATTCATTCTCTCAATCAGTCCCGCTGCTTGTGGGTAGTAAGGTATATGAAAAATCCACTCAATATTGCGTTGTGCACAATAGTCCTGCACTAGTCTGCCCTTGAAGTGGCTGGCGTTATCACTTTGAATCTGGAGTGGCACTCCATAGTACAGAATCAACAGATCTAGTGTTTTCAGGGTGCTCTGCTGAGTTGCGCGCTTGCAGGGAAAGGCTATGAGATAACCAGAGTAAGTGTCTACCACAGTGCAGGCATACTGACACCCTCTGCTCACTGGCATTGGTCCAATGTAATCAATCTGCCAAATCTGTCCTGGCAATTTACCTCTACCTAGCTGGCCTCTCACCACCTGTGGGACCGGTCTGTGCTGTGCATGCTGACAAATGGGACATTCAATGATCGCTGTTTTAATCAAATCTAGGGGAAGATGCATCCCTCTAATCTCAGCCCACCTGTGAGTAGCCTTTTCTCCAAGATGTTCGCATTTCTGGTGTGCCCCTTTAGCCATTCCCACCAAATCAGAACTCTGCGCCTCCACTTCAGCCTCTTGAATCTTGGCTCGATCGTCTGCAAGAC
Source organism: Pleurodeles waltl (assembly GCF_031143425.1). Lineage (NCBI taxonomy): Eukaryota > Metazoa > Chordata > Amphibia > Caudata > Salamandridae > Pleurodeles > Pleurodeles waltl. The sequence continues at coordinate 475,023,740 of NC_090449.1, read as the reverse complement.
AATTGAACCATCGGTCTAATGAATCAGTTGGACAGTGAGCGTCCACATGATAGACAGTCACGGTGCTTTGAGGTAACATTTCCCAGATCTCCTGCCATAACTCCTTCCCCCATACCTCTTTGTTATGGATTTTGTACTGATGTGCATGCCACGTGGGAAGCCAAGTAGCTAACCCATTGGCGGTAGACCAGGAATCTGTATAAATGTGACATTTTCCGGGTAGCTCCTGTTTTAAAGCCTGATACACGGCATAAAGCTCTGCATACTGGCTACTTTTTCCCTGTCCTGTAGTTGTCAAAAGCTTCTTGGTAACAGGATTATAGGACACTGCCTTCCAGTGCCTTTTCGCTCCAACATATTTTGCTGAACCATCTGTGAACCACACATGTTTTTTGTCATCTGCAGACAAGTCTGCGAACGGCTGGCCCCACCCTACTGGGGATTCACACACTGAAGGTACATCATGCAACATTTCGGAATTCTCCACTGGAGCCTGCGCTACCTGCTCATGCAAAACGGCGGTCCCTTTTGGACCCGCTCGTGCCCTGTCCTGGACATACCATTTCCATTTTATAATGCTGGCTTCTTGCGCATGTCCAATTCTATGAGTTTTTGGGGAACTCATCACCCACTGCATGATGGGAATTTCAGGCCTTAAAATCACATTGTGTCCCAGTGTAATTTGCTCAGTATCAACCAGGGCCCAATAGCAGGCCAGCAGCTGCTTCTCAAAGGGAGTATACCGCTCTCCTGCCTCAGGTAACTTCTTTGTCCAAAATCCCAGGGGCACCCTCTTTCTTCCTTGTTTTTGCTATAAACTCCAATTGGCATACTGCCCCTGGACTGTCACATTCAACTCAATGTCTCCCTTTCGAATCGGCCACAAATCCAAAGCATGCTGCATGGCGTCTTTCGCCAATTCAAACGCGCGCTGCTCCTGCTCTCCCCATTCAAACGCATTTTTCTTTCGTGTAACTTTGTACAATGGGGCCAAAATCTGAGACAAATGGGGTATATGTTGTCTCCAATACCCGAATAGTCCAATAAAACTCTGGGCTTCCTTCCGATTTCGCGGTACTGCGAATTCCTTAATCTTTTGTTTCACTTTTGGCAACACTTCTCTGTGTCCCTGATTCCACTGAATGCCCAAAAATTTCACGCTCTGAGATGGTCCCTGCACTTTCTCGGGGTTAATCTCCCACCCTTGATTCTGCAAATGTTCCACCACCCTGTCTAGCTGAATTTGCACCTGTTCTTGCGTCTCTCCCTGCATCATCACGTCATCTATATAGTGAGAAATTTGCACTCCAGGAACCACTGGTACTTCATCCAAATGCTCTGCCACCAGCCGGTGGCAGATAGTGGGGCTATGTAAATACCCCATGGGTAATCTACAGAAGGTGTACTGACGCCCCGCCCACTGGAATGCCAGCTGAGGCTGGCTCTCAGTAGCTATTGGTATCGTAAAGAAGGCATTGGCAATGTCAATGGTTGCATACCAAGTCCCACTGTGTTTCTGTATGTTCTCAATCAAGGTAATGGTGTCTGGGACCGCTGCAGTCAGAGGAGGTGTATGTTTATTCAATTGGCGATAATCAATGCAAATCCTCCAACTGTTATCACTTTTACGAACAGGCCAGAGGGCATTATTCCACGCAGTGGTGATGGGAACTATTACCCCGGCCTCTAGTAAATCATGTATAGTCTGGCTAATCTCCTCATGTCCTCCCGGTATTCTGTACTGTTTCATTTGAATCACCTTAGTAGCTTGGGGAAGTGTTACCGGAGGAATCTTCAACAGCCCCACCCTTGCGGCGGCTATTGATATAAATCTTTTGGAACCAAATTGATAACATCCATCTTCCAAATATAGGGTCATCCCTTTCAAAATGTCAATTCCAATAATGTATTCGGGAATGGGCACAATCAGGACAGTGTATTCTCTCTTTGGAAGTGACCCTATTTTCATGGGAACCACTATCTGCACTGCCGGGGTTTCTTTTCCGCCCAATCCCGTAATGGTGAAGTACTGTCCCCTGAATTTTCTTGGATTGCCATGAATCAAAGTGGCCTCCGCTCCGGTGTCAACGAGGGCTCGAACTTTTTGAACATTTCCACGTTTCCAATAAATTTCTACTTTGACATGAGGTCTGTTATCTTTGCGAGCCCATCCCTGCACCGGAGTTTGGCCCGTTTCCTAATCTATTTTCACTCTGCGCATATCAGAGTCTGCCCAAGTTAAATCTGGATACAGTTTGCGGTAATTCTCAGGGAACTCCTCCTCCCTGTCTCTGCTTCGCAACCTCTCTGAGCTTACCAGCTCCCTCTCCCACTCTCTTCCTCGAGTTTTCCCAGAACCTGTCAGTTCCCGGTCTCTCTCCCTGCTCCGGGTTCCCTCTGCGCTTCGGTGCTCTTCCTCCCAATTTCCGTCCTCTGGGGATCTCTCTCTACTGTGGGGTTCTCTCCCTCTCTCTCCCTTTTCACCCTCACGCTCCTCCCCTCCTGCCTTTCTCTGGTTCACCACTTTGTTATCCTTCTTGTTCCCTTTCCTGCTCCCCTCCTTTTTATCCAAACCGCGTTTGCGGTACATTTCCCACATGTCCTTGGTGCTTATCCCATCAATTTCATTCCTGGTCACCCCATCTCGCAGCAAGGCCAGAAACATGTCTCGCCTTGTCACCCTGTTGTTATCAGTACGATTCTCAGACCGTGAATTCCTCTCTGGCTTAGCCCATTCTCCTAAATCACTTAACTCACGCACCGCTTCTACCACCTGAGACAATGGGTTACCCGTCTGATTAATTAACAAAGTCATGATGACATGCTTATATGCAGGAGGAGCGGCCCTAATCAGCCGGTTTCGCACAGACACACTTAAAATTCCATTCATCAAATCATGGGCATTACCCATAAAGACAGCTGTTTTCATTCCTTCTTCCTTCAATCTCTGTACTGCATCTCTCAAAGTATACCAAGGTTTATCATTAGGCGGCCAGTCTGACTCTGTCGGATACTTCTGAGCACACCCTTGCGCAGCTAGCTCTAACAAATTGGTCATGGGACCATTCCTTGGATAGGTTCTAAACTCATTTTGAATAACCGGGTCTGTACTTAACATACAAAGCCTCGGGGCGTCGCCGTGATCCAATTGGACCCCCTGGCCCCCCATATCGTGCACCCGCACCAACCACGTAAGCAATGTTTCCCCAGACCTCTGTCGAAATCTGTCTATCACATCACTTAGTTCTTGCTGTGTATAATCCTCCAGGGCATCCAACATCACCCCTCCAGGATTAGCTGGGCTATGCTGTAACTTTCGCCGATATATGGGCTGCGCACGGACAACATTCCTGCGCTCTGTCTTCTCCTGTCTAACATCTTGGCAGTCATCGCCCCCGGACCCATCTGAAAAATCAGATGTATCCCAGATGTTTCCATCCCAAAATTCAGGGTCAAAGGCTAATCCTGCCTGAGAGATAGCTAAATGCACCTTCTTTTTATTAACTTTCCCTCTTCGTTTCTTGTGTTTATATTTAGCTACGCTAACGGCCGTTCTCTCTGCAACCAGTTGGTACATTTCCAACTTATCACTTAATAATTTATTTTGACAAGCTAGCATGGTAGAGGAATTTCGGGCTTCTACTAACTCCTTCTCCAGCTGCTCGTGGTCTTTTTGTAACTGTAAACATTTTTCATACAACTTTTGGTACGCAGAAAGCAAGATCCAGCCTCGCCTCCCTAACGCACAAATCTCCCTTCCCTTGTCAATTGAAACTTTCCGTAAACATATAAGAAGATCTTCAGGTTCCACATTCAACATACACGCATTCCAATTTTCACACAAACCAGCACAACGTGACCATTCCTGAGCTAAAAGTTTATACGGGGCAGTTTCCCATCCCGGTATTTCTATGTCTGGATTTGCTACATGAGAACCTGCTTTTGAGCTCGCTTTGATCTTATTAAGCATTTTCCCTTTTTTTTTTTTTTCGAATCCTGCAAACGACTACGCCAATTTGTGCTGCTTTACTCTTCAGAATATCAAAACTATGCACTTCAGGATATTTTAAGGCACAATGTAAAGCAATCACTCTCAAACACCTTCGTAAGTAGAATAATCAAGTTTATTTAAGGGGCAAGTTCCCAGCTAGCAAAACTAAACCACACTAATATATATATATATATATATATATATATATATACATCAGGAGAATAACATGAGAATAATGATAAAGATATAAGCACTCTGTGAATAATTGCAAGAGTAAGTGCATATAATACAAGCACACACAATATACCTCAATGCTCAATAGCATGAAAATGACTGCAAGAATAAGTGCATATTACGGGCGCACACACAATATACTTCAATGCTCAATAGCATGAAAATGACTGCAAGAATAAGTACATACTACCCGCGCACACACAATACACTTAATAAATTGAAAAGCTTCACCGAAAAGAGCGTCTGCATCCCTCTGCCGTACACAAAGCTGGGGAACCCAAATCAGCTGGCACAGGGAGCCTCTGTTCGGGACAATCAGTCCTCCTGGCGTTGCGTCCAACCCAGAAGAGAGTTCCTAAACCAGCCCATCCAGACCCCCAACTTTTATAGTATTTACTAACGCCCAGGAGTCTTTTCTAGAAAAAGACCCCCTCCTTTACAAATTGTGCAATCAGCGGTACCTTGTTCACCCTTCGAGACGTCTCCTCAGAACGGGCCAAGTTCCCAGGAGAGGACTCCAAGGTGAAGCTTGCATTCCTCCTTGTGTACAGGCGCATCCCCCTGTTGTTCTAACTGATAGCTCGTGGAATGTAAATAGTGCCCTTCGTACCAGGCAGATGGAGCGAAGTTGAGCAGAAAAACACCCCACCCTTCAGCTTGCCGAAGCTTGTGGAAAAACACAGAACAGTGCCTTACGCACCGAACCAGACTCGACAAAATGGAGTCGTGAACCAAAATGGAAGCGAAGGCCAATGAAAGCAGAGGCCAATGGTCCACACCCTGCACCACTGTTTACCTTGCACGTAGTGCTGCCGCATGCACGTAGTGTATGTAGCAATACAGCCACCCAGTCCAGCTGCTGTCACAAAAGTTTAGGGGTGATTTGTCAAGTGGGGGTTGGGAAAAAGGAGGGGCACCAAAATGCTTTTTCCCCTTGCAATTTACCATAAGAGTTTTGAACCTGTCTACAGCCCAAACCACAGGACTAAATTACACCAAATGTTTCAGAAAGGTAGCTGTTGTTATTTGGTGTAAATCTGTTCAGTAGTTCAGTAGTTTTGGAGATAAAAAATATTTTTTTATATCTAGGGATGTGGATCCGCTGCAGATCCAACAGTCCCCGTGCTGATATCTCATTGGCTGCCAACAATTCAACCAGGAAGTGTTATCAGCCATTTTGGGACTCAGACTCAGCCGAGTCCCAAAAGCAAAGTAAAAAATAGAATAACGGGTTGGGTAGGGATACAATGGCCACCCCAAGCCTTGGTGCTGAGTTCCCCATAGGGCAAAAAAGCATTTGTATTCATTATTCCCACAAAATAGGGGTGGATCTGTGCACCCTGTGAAAAATGGAAAAAAGGCCTAGTCACGCTTTCTTTTTTCATCTCCCTAGTGGGCCAGGTCCCAGGGGCCAACCTAATTATTAAAGTTTGGGAGGGGGCGAATGCGGCCCAACTCCCTTAGGGCAGTATGTGTCCCAGAAAGCGCCACCTCTCTGGAGCTTTAAAATAATAAAAGGAGGGAGGGTTATGTGGTCTCCCTTTAAAGGCCTCTAAAAGCCCCAGTGACCACCACCTCCCCAGGGATAGGCTTATCTAATAGAGGAGGGGCGTAGGGACCCCCACCCTTTACAGAGCATTTGCCTGGAGACCGCCACCTCCCCAGGGCACACAAGATATCAAAAGGGGGAGGTGGGCTGCATGGCCTCTCTGGGCCAAATGTGGCCCTGGGGACCACCAACTACCTGTGTCATGGCTAATATACTGGGTTGTTTATGGTCCCAGGGACCACCACCTCCTCAGGGCCATCCCTGTGGAAACAAAAGGAAGGGCCATATCATCCCCCTCCTGGAGCCACTAATGGCTCTGGGGCCCGCCACCCCAAGGGCCGGCTCCCTAAGTCTCGCCAAGCAAAAGCATAATGTATTTTTTGAAAAACAAATGAAAGGTTTGCTCCTACACTCAGAGAAAACCATTTTTAGCTGCTCCCTGCATGTGGGAGCAATGCCAGCTCCTGCAAGAGGTGGGGAGCTAGCAGGGACCATGGGGGCCTTGAAGCTCCCCCCATGGTCCCCATCTGAAATCGGATGAGGGAGTTTGCATTGTTGCTCTTTCGAGCACAATGGCGGTCATTATGACCCCGGCGGTAAAAACCGCCTACCCCCGCGGAGACGGCGGCCAAAAGACAATCACCGCAACTACCAGCCATCCACCGGATTATGACCACAGCTGGATTTCCTCCAGAAGGATGGCGGAAATCTGTCTGTGGCCATGCCCGCAGAGGGAGGTAAGGTGGTGCTGCTGCCAGCAGCAGCTCCACCCCAGTAGACCGCTGCCGGCCATATTATAAGGATAATAAGGCCTGGTGGTGTTCCGCTGGCTGATGCTGCTACTGGCAGAAGTGCCCTATCCCATCTCCTGCCGGAGGACCCCCTGACTACAGGGGAGGGGGGTGGGGGGTTTTGTGTGTGTGTGGGGTGTGTGTGTGTGTGTGTGTATGCATGTGCGTGCTTGTATGCAGGTGTGTGTTGCATGTTGTATGTGTGTGTATGTTTGGGGTAGTGAGTGCGTGTATGTTGAGTTGTGTGAATGCGTGTCTGCGTGTATGTATGTAATGAGTGTGTGTGTGTGTGTGAAGGGAGGGGCGTGTATGACGGGGGGTCTGGAGAGGAAGGGTGGGTGGGGGAAACCGGGGGAGGGGGAGGGGGAGTGGGGTGAGGAAGACCCCTATCAGTCAGAGGGAAGGGATTCCCTGTCACTGATAGTGCCACAAAAACCATGGCGGTAGGCGGGCCATGATCCCGCAGGCGGGCAAGTGGTGGCCACTGGCCTGGAGAGTGAAGTCTCCAGCCCGGCGGTCGTTACTGCCATGGCGGGCGGTGTGGTACATTGGCGGTTTGGCTTCAGCCAAACCGCCAATGTCATAATATGGAGAAAAGTACTGCCAGCCTGTTGGCAGTACGTTCCTCCATACTAACGCCGACCGCCGGGGTCATAATGACCCCCAATATCTTTTGTAGTGAGCACAAAGAGTGGGTTCTTTCTTGTAATCTGCTGTTGGCACCAGAGATTGATGTTCTCACTTTTAACGACTAAGAGAATGTAAAATGACCTATAATCCCTGCTCGTTAGGCCCACCATCTTTACCTTAGTGGCATGCAACACCTTCGTGCCTTTTTCCAGGATGATGACTACCTTGCTAAACAAAACACTGGAGCCCGTTTCCCATCGATTTTGGAGATGCTTTCTTGATGCAGGGAAATATGAGCACACCTCTTACTACATATAATTAATAGGAAGTAACCTTGATTAGTGTAGATTCACCTCTTTGTAGTCATGTCCTCTTCTCTACACGAGGATTCATATACATACACACACACACACACACACATATATATATATATATATATATATATATATATATAATCTAATGTCCATTGGCTCCACTGTGGGTCATGGTGATGCTCTTTTTTGGGAGTGCATTCCGCAGCAGGAGAGCTACCCTGCTCAAATACTACAAAAACAACCTCAAACACAAAGGTACATATTATGGGCACTCCTAAGTTCTTCCAGCAAACTTATAGTTTTTTCATGACTATTCAGAAAACCTCCAAGGTGTTTCACCATTACAGGCCTAGTTCACGGAATAGCATCTAGAGTGCATCTTCTATGTCTTATTCACAAATGTGATCATGTGACCATTAAAAACTCATGAGCAAAGTAGTTTTATTTTATATCCATGCAAAACAGTGCACTTGAAATGTGAAGCACTTAAAAACCATACTCTAATGTGCAGTTTAAAAACACCTGTGACTGGTTGATGCACTCCATTTTGTCAAAATGCATTTTTTTATCCTACGAATTCTCAGTCTTTGAAAACGTGTGACGCAGTTTGTTGCATCCTGGATCTTCAGGTTCTTAATTGCTAGTCTTATCACTGTCTTAGAAAGACACATGTTATCTATGCAGTTGTGATACCACCCTCTTTATATTTGCAGGACCTTTTAATTGTTTCATGCTCCATGTTCATACCGCATTTGTAATTTCAAACTTATAAAGATCTTGTTGTCAATTTTTGCCTATTACTTTTGCTGCTAAAGTGCAATGTGCTTCGTCTAAGTCCATTAGGATATTTTAATATAATAAAATCAGTCATAATGTACTATTCATCCTCTTTCTTCTTATTTTATATCGGCATCCAGTTGTGTTATATTGCCAGCACTCCACCCTCTTCAAAATATACATTATTTTTGTCAAATGATAATATTTAAGGTCTTCCCTGAGTGTCAAAACAAAATTAATACACCCTTGACAATACAGATATGATCATCATTAGCCAAAGTCAATTGCTAATTAATCCTCCATCTGTGGGAAAAGTGCAATGGTATTCTTCTCATTCCTGTGTATTGTGTCGATAAAGTGCTGTGTCTGTCATTAAGGTGCATTGTGCAGTTAACACCCACAATGTGTGCAATATTTTGTCCTCATGTAGTTATCCTTTCTCATAACCAAAAAGTATTAACAATACAGTATTTCTCAATAACTTCCTGAACTTTATAAAAAATTGAAATTCACTAGTTATAATTAGCAGAGATAACTATAACTTGTGCCTCTGTCATGCACTGCTTATGACCTCACGTATTACATCACTCGACGTTCTATGACATTGTTTTTGATATCACTGATGTCATCTTAAGTGACTTCATTGATGACAAAACTGATTAAATCATCCAAGCTTCTTTTGTACACATTACCCTATAAATTAGTATGGCATTAGAGGCCTGAAAGTAAGTACAAAATAGCTTAGAATAATAAGCCTCATTGATGCCATCAAAGATACAACTCCCTTAGGTGTAGCAAGCATGTGATATGTGCAACACTGACCATATATCCTACACTTAACAGGTAGCCAAGTTCACTTTAACAATCAACCACAGACATATGGGAAATCCTCATTACAGATGGTGTTGAATATATATACAACTGTTCAGAAAATAAAAAATTACTCAAGATACCCAGCATCTGTTTAAAAATTATTGCCCTATTAGAGATGGCCTTTATCTGTATCATACCTCTCACAGTCACTGAACCTACACTGAGTAATGAAGTTGATAGTATTAGAAAACTGGGTTCTGTAAACAGTGTTTACTCTATGGAGAGAGTTTATTCTGTACCACGCTGCAGACACTAAAACTCTCATAAGAAATATATCACAGAGTATTAAAAAGTGTCTACTAAGGGGGCGTGGTCTGGCCACGACTAGCGATGGCCGCCTAGGAGACGGGCTCCGCAGGACGGCGGGCCGCGCAGCGAGGGTGGCGGGCCGGGGGCGCTCTGAGGGCCCCCCTAACCATCGCTAATCCAGGGACGAGGGATCGGCAGGCGTGGCCGAGCCGCAAGACCCAACGGGGGACTCGTGCTCTCCCTAACAGCATCGAGGAGAGCCGAGGACAAAGACGAGGCCTGCGGTGTGGAAGCAAGCCAGGGCCTCGAGTACGAAAGGATCCGCCCTGGGAGACGCACCTCCCCCTGCACCTGATGGATGACGGAGGCACATACAGCGTTCCCGCACCCTCCCCCCCTGCCCTCCCACTTGATGCTGAGGCGCGCTGCGGATCGCGGCAGAACGTGCCGTGGGGCCGACAGGAAGACGTGCGCCCTGCCTCAAACGACCGGACAGAGCGGAGGATAAAGCCGAGGCATGAGATGGGCCGGAATGCCACGGCCTTGAGTGAGGGGGCCCGGCCTGACCATGGGGATGCGCCTCCACCTCCCTATACTACAAACCTTGAGTGTGCGCCTGGGGGATCCCCCCACTCACCCTTGCGGCCTGTCATACAAGCCGCGGACCGCGGCAGGACGGGCCACGGACCTGGCCGGAAGACGCGAGCCCCCCCCCGGGGAGACGGAGGTGAGTGGGGGGAGCGCCGGAGGCCAGTGGGGAGCCGATAGGCCGCGGCCTCGATTTGTTGGAAGGCTGGGGGACTCAGCCCTAAAGGCGGGCCCCCCCCCTCCCCTGGCACAAATCCTCGGAAGGCAGAAGCCACAGAAAACCCCCGCCTGCCCCCGAATTAGACCAGCCAGACCTTCAGGACTCCTTTGCCCGCGGGGGGGCGGCTTGTGACTCCCCCCACCCTCGCTGGGGACCCCGGATGGGTGCATGCTCTTGCAGCGGATCGGATGGGAGCGAGGTGGAGGCCAGAGCAGCGATCCTCGCAACACCCACACTTTTTTCTTCTTCTCTCTTTTTCTTTTTCCCTCGCTTTCACCAAGCCTCAAGATAAAAGTCAGCAGAGAGGAACTGACTGGGATAGAGAGGAGTGGAGGGAGAGGCAGAACTGCCAGAGGGGAGGAGAGAGGAGAGGTGGAGGAGGAGGAGAGGGCAAGAAAGAAGGAAAACAAAATAAAGAAACAACAGAAGGAAAAGGAGGAAGGAAGAAGAGAGATTAATAAAGGAAACCAAGGGGAGGGAGTGCGCGGAGGGGAGGGAGAGAGGAGGCAGAGGGGTGCAACGGCAACAACCGGGCCTTCAAGCGCCCAGGAGCCTTGACCTAGAGAGCGCACCTCACCAGCACTCCTACTCCCCCCCTTCTCCCTTGTGTACTCTTCCGCTGTGACAAAGGGACTTTGAGTGACAAGTGGCCCCCTCATCACCGCCCTTCCGAACGTACCCACACTCGGCCCTTCTCTCTCTCTTAAAAATGGGAGAGTCTATCAGAGTCTGTCCGAGCCTGCACCTAAAAATCGGTCCCATACTCTGCCCTAACGCACGAAGGGTAATTCTCTGAGGCCGTCTTGGGAAACAAACAAAGAAGCATCTACCTGACCTTACTCACCATCCGGGGCCCTCCCCCCGCCTCCACTTCTCCAAAACCTGTCACACTGCCGGGCCAAGGACACATACCCTCCAGACCCCTGTCACTGCGGGGGGACCTGCCATGCCCAGAGGCAAAGTGACGGGCAAATCATCGAGTAAACCAGGCCGCCAACTACTCTTCTCCGAAGCCCTGCGCCAGCAGAAGCACCGCCAGGCGCAGGACCCTCCGCCCCATCCTCACACCACCACCGACAACATGGCAGAGGGCTCGCAAGGAGTGTCCATGGACCGCATACAGCAGGAAATATCAGCGGTGGGACGCAAACTGGAGGGTATGGACAGCGTCATGGTGGCGCTGACAGCAGAGACAAGATCTATGTGCCTGGAGATAGCGGGCTTCCAGTCACAAATATCGGGACTGGACCAACGGGTGACAACAGTGGAAACCCTGGCAGCTTCCTGGACCGACAGTGGCCAAGAACTCATGTACCTTCGCAGCAAACTGACGGACTTGGAGGATAGAAGGCGCAGGAACAATATCCGCCTGCTAGGACTCCCGGAGGGCATAGAGGGCACGGACCTGATCTCCTACCTTCGGGACATACTCCCCAAGCTGACAGGCATAACATTCGACCCTCCTCTGGAGTTCGAAAGGGTGTACAGACTTGGCCCAAATAGGCAGGACGGGAAGGGACGCCCTCGCTCAATCATAGCCTGCCTATTGCGCCATAGCCAGGCTCGCCAACTGCTGCAGACAGCCCGGGCGCAAGGCCCACTACGGCTGGGCACCCTGGAAATCCGACTCTCAGCTGATTTTTCCAAAGAGACTGTAGACCGAAGGAGGGCTTTCCTTTCCCTCCGCCCTCGCCTTCGTCATCTGGATGTGAAATTTGGCCTGTTCGAACCGGCCAGGATGTGGATCACCAAGAACGGCGAATCACAAACTTTCTTCGACCCAGAGGACTTGAAAACATTCCTAGATAGACTCCAGGAACAGGCACAACCTATGGAAACGACAACTCTAACACTCCAGGACATACGAGGTGTATCCTCGGGAACCAGCCACCCAAAAAACGCCTCTAACCCGGAGGGAGGAGCAACCATGGATCCCCACTCCAGGGAAAGAGACTTGGAGAGACTCATAAAAAGCCACGACGACAGGGGTCAAGTACTTCAGGCGGTGGCATTGTACACTCAGCTATCGGACAGGGACAAATCCCGTTCCCCCCTGAAGCCCACGTTGGCCCCCACCTGAGGTCGACCGGGCACCAACACCCCCCCCTTGGATCTCTTGGAGACCCTGTCATAATGAACCCTGGACTATCGTGACTGAGCTAAAGAGATCCTGAGGCGGAGGAGAACAAACGGAGAGATGAGTACCTGATCTAGTGAACTCATGAGTCATCCTAATTCTGCGGGCCTTTTTTTTTTTCTTAAACTGACTCTGCCCGGCGCTGCAGCGTTGCTGTTGTTTACGACTGCCTCTCTTCCTCTTTCTCTCTCCTCTCTCTCTCTCTACATCTTCCAGACGGCCCGATTGGCTTGATTGTGCTCCCTCCATACCACCAATTCTTTAAGCACTCTCCTCTCCCCTGGAGACCTATTCCCTATCCTCCCCCCTCCCTCTTTTATTTCTTCCTTCTCCCTCAGCGATATACCCCTCCGACCAGGCTTATTTAGCAACATAAAGTGCACATCCCCTTCCCTTTCTCTTGGTGTGATTGGAACTGTTCCAAGGTCCCCTCCTCCCGCCAACCTGTCTCGAAGGCGGTTGCTTGTTTGTTTATTTGTTAGTTTGTTTACTTATTGGTTTTTCCTTGTCCCACAGGGAGTGCAGTGAAAGACCCACTGAGGGCAGTAGAGTAGTAGCGGAGGCTGTGCAGCGAAGCAATGGAATGCTCTAGATAAGATAAACCTCGCAGAACCGACCCATGCAGGTTTCCTGCCAACCACAAACCTCGCCGATCCATACCTCCCGCCCCCTCCTTTCCCCTCCCTCTCTATTGTTTCTTACCCCTCCCCTTCTTTCTCCTAAAGGCGCAATAGCACAGCGATCCTGGAATTAGGCCACTATGGGAGCCACACATATGTCCCCTATGCGAATTCCAAGCAACCCCTTCCCCCCCTGCCTCCCCGGGCGGCCGGTCCTGTCCCTCATATCCTCCTCGAGTCGCCCAGACCAACGCGCAGGCTGAAAAACTGAAGGCAACGGGGGCTGGGGCGCCGAACGCGCGCTGCCTCCTGGGGCGCGCGGCCCGCCGGACGGGCAGTGGAGCTCGACTTACCTGGGTTTTAGTCCCGCAGGTTACAGTTCGAGAACAACCGGGACCCGTGTCCCGTTCTTTTCTTTTCTTTTCTTTTTCTCTCTCCCCTCTCTTCTTCCCTTATTACTTTAAACACTTATAGTTTCTCCCATCCCCTATCTCACCCTCTTCTTCACCGCTTCTAGAGGCTAGCTCCTCCTCTTCTCTCCCCCCCACCCTTCCCCATCCCTTCTTGCCCTACCCTCTGGACAGACTAGAATCCGAGGAACTACGACGCGACTGGGTTTTTATTTAGCTGCAGCCCATCCTCGCCCATCACGGAGAATACCCAGAGAAAATGTGGGGTGGCATTACTGCTACGTAAAACCCTCTCCTATAGGATCACCAAATCATGGACCGACCCCGAGGGCTGCTACGTATTTGCCAAACTAAAGATTGGTGACTCCTCATTATGCGTGGGATCCGTTTATGCACCAACGGGTCCCAAATGCCTCTTCTTCCTACAAATCAATCGGCTTCTGATGGAGATAGGAGCATCTCGCTACGTAATAGGAGGGGACTGGAACATAGCTAGAGATGCAGTTTTGGATAGAACGGGACCCTTGGACGTAAGCAATAACGCAGACAGAGCCTTACAAACTGATGTCCTCTTAGACAACAGTCTCGTAGATCACTGGAGGCTCACCCATCCGACAGAACGAGAATTTACCTTCATTTCGCCGGTACATGGCATCCAATCCAGACTCGACTACTTCCTCCTATCCGACAGCCTTGTGGCTCACGCTCATGATGACAGCATACTGGAGGGTGGCCTCTCCGACCATTCCCCAATCAGCGTAGCCATCCAACTAGGGTCTAGTATCCCCGGGCCGCAAGCCCTGGAGGCTTGCAGTTCACTGCTACCGATCCCCACAAGGTAAGTTACAGTTACAGGACCACGCAACCACCTTTGCCCAAGATAATAAAGGCACTGTTGAATCTAGCCGCATAATGTGGGCCGCAGCCAAGGCCACGATACGTGGACAACTTATGCGGGACGCTGTGCTGGCGAACAGAGACAGGAAAGAACAACAGGCGACACTAGAACTTGATATCCGTTGTCTCACAAGGCAATAAACCACACATCCTTCTTTATCAGGACGTCGGACTTTAGAGCGTGCCCAAATGGCCCTTAACGAGCTATACACCACACAGGCCGAATACGCCCTACAGAGAATACAAGGGAGGCACTACGAACAAGATGAAAAAGCGGGACACCTGCTGGCAGCCCAGCTTCGCCAAAGAACGGCAGCTCTTGCCATACCAGCCATCCGCGCTTCCTCCGGAGAAATACTAACGCACCCGCAAGCCATTGCAAACAAATTTGCGTCGTTTTACAGACACCTATACACCCCAGAAATAACATTCAACCCGGCGCAAGCCACAACTTTCCTAGAAGGCCTTGATTTACCCTGCCTGTCAGACGAGGGTCGCAGTCTCCTAGAAGGGGAAATAAACAGACAGGAATTAGAGAGTGTTATCTCCAACCTTCCCTATCACAAATCGCCCGGGGAGGATCGGTTCCCAGCGGAGTTCTATAAATGGGCAGGGAAAGAGGCGATAGATATTCTTCACGAGGCCCTAAACGAAGCCTGTTCCACACAGTCGTTAGGCGTCATATCTAATAATGCAACGATAGCTGTCATACCGAAACCCGGGAGGGACCCCCTGCTGTGTGGCAGCTACCGGCCCATATCTCTTTTAAATGGCGATATTAAAATTTTAGCAAGCATCCTGGCAAATAGACTGCGCAAAGTCATACCGTCTCTAATCCACCATACGCAAGTGGGGTTTGTACCGGGCCGCACCTCTAGGAATCATTTGCGTACCTTATGCCACGCCCTATGGGCCTCAAGGGACCTGCCGGAGACAGCATTAGCCCTGTCCTTAGATGCCGAAAAGGCGTTTGATCGCATTGAATGGCCCTACGTGTTCACGGCCTTATAGAGATTTGGTCTGGGAGATAAATTCATTTTAATGGTGCGACTACTCTACGACCAGCCAGTGGCAAGAGTCAACTGTGGGGGCTTCCTCTCAGACCCTTTCCCTATCCGTAGAGGTACACGACAGGGCTGCCTCTCTCCCCTCTCCTGTTCTTACTTGCCATGGAGCCTCTGGCCGCAGCCATCCGATCCTCCCCCCTTATAAATGGCCTCGCACTCCCTGACGGCCTATCCAAAATCTACTTATACTCCGATGACATCCTGTTAACCCTTAGGGACTTAGAAAGCTCCATACCAGCCCTATTGGATGTTATTGATGGATTCGCAACACTATCCGGTTACCGCGTCAACTGGGACAAGAGTGAGGCACTTCCCCTCTCGCAGGTGACTACAAAAGCAGCACTCCTAGGTTTCCCGTTTCGGTGGACGCCGAAGCATCTTAAATACCTGGGAGTGCTAATCAACCCGGGCATGGCACACATGGTGGCAGACAATATCGGCCCCCTCATTGCACGGATGAAACTCGACTTCGCAAAATGGACCCATCTGGGCCTGTCCATGTGGGGTCGAGTACAGGCGGCCATGATGGTCACTGTGCCACGTTTTACCTACATTCTAGGACTTCCCCCCTTACAAGTGCCCCTCCATACATTACGAAGCATAGATTCCCTTATTAGATCGTTTGTATGGGGTCCTATGCGACCACGACTATCCCCCGCCAAGCTCATAGCACGCCGCTCCCACAGGGGCATGGGACTCCCATCTGTGGAACACTATTCGCTAGCACTACAGCTATCACAACTGTCCCACATCTTACTCACGGCGCCTGATCCACCAGAGAGGAATCGTGGTGGAAAGGTGACTACTATCCGCGAACGAGGGACTTGGAGGAGCTTACCTTGATGACTTTTCACCTGCTAACCCGGTGAACCCTATCCTGAAAGCGACCAGAGCAGCGTGGCGAAGGGCCCACAGACTGTTCGGGGTACACCCTCTTATCCACGCTCAGGCGCCTCTGTGGCGCAATAGCGGACTCCGGATAGGTGGGGTAGTGCTCAATTGGTCACAGTGGAGGGAGGCTGGTATCCACACACTTTCTCAGATACTGGAGAACGAGGTACTTAAGTCCTTCCCAAGGTTAAGGAAAGAATTCGGTCTGCAGCCAAACCAAGAATGGAGGTACCTTCAGCTTAAACACTGCATCTCCCAAAGAATCGAAGTTACCCATCGGGGGTCCCAGCCCTCGCCCATAGTGGCCTACCTACAGCAGTGGGCCCAACACAAGGGAGTTATGGCAGGTCTCTACAACCTAATCACCCGACAGCTCTACTCCCAACCTCTCCTAGACAAATTACGTCTGCACTGGCAAAACTGGTTACAACAGCCCTTAGATCCAGCTGATTGGGAAGACGTCCTGGAAGCACTGGACAGAGGTACCCGCGAGGCTCGATTAAAGTTCTGTCTTTTTAAGGTCTTACACGATTGGTACTGGTCCCCGGCGAAATTGCACAGGATAGGGCTCCTCCCGCATGCACAGTGTTGGAGATGCCCAGAGACACATTGCGACCTAAATCTATTTTATTTGACTGTCCAACGGTCCGACCACTATGGGATGTGGTGAGCTCCACCTTGGCTGAATCATTGTTACCCCTGTCACCATTCCCCCCTTCCGTAATACTTTTACAAGATACGACCTCTCTCCCAGACCTCTCTAGACCGCAAAAAAGACTGCTGCAGACGGCACTGGCCACTGCAAAGATCTGCATACTCCGCCACTGGCGGTGAGAAATCTCCTCAAACCGGAATGGATCATAGCCATGACCCGCACAGCCACGTATGAAAGAATCATCTACAACTTGCAAGATCAAGACCAAATCTTCACCCAGGTGTGGGCCCCTTTCCTGGCCGGGGGGTGCTCGTAGCTCGTAGATCGCAAACTACTCCCCCCCTTTTCCCTCTCTCTTTCCGCCTCCTTCCCTTCCCCCCTTTTTTTCCCACTAGTCCTCCTCTCCTCTCCCCTCCCTTTCCTCTCCTTCTCTCTCAATATTGTTTCCCACCCCTCTCTTCCGATTCCCACTCCCTCTTGCACTCCCCTCCCACGCGCCGCCGATAGGACACTCGTACTAAGTAGAAGCTGGTTGAGCACAGACAAATGTTATAAGCCCCATCCTCCCGTCGTACCGATCCCCCCCTCCGCCAACTACATCGCCCCAGGGTAGGCTATCGCCTGCCACCAAGGGCACAGATCCAGGGATCCAGGCACCCTGGTACCTGGCGACCTTCTCCCAATCCGGGTAGGGACACAGCACGGAGCTTACCCTCTTACTTCCAGAGGGCCAGATGATCCGGTCTTCATGCCACATGCCCATGCCATCCGGACAGCTTGCCCATCTGTTTATAATGTTTAAATTGTTTGTCCTCACAAGCCCGTATCCCCATTCCGGGGGTCCTATAGCCTTATAACCTTATAACCTTATAACCTCATAACCTTACAACCTTATAACCTTATAACCTTATAACCTTATAACCTTACAATTTTATAACCTAACAATTTTATAACCATTATAATGTGCTATGACTAGGCTCTGTGTCCCCGCCCTGTTTCATACCTCTTACCCCTACGTACATCTTTTTCTCTCATCACCCCTTCCTTTTTCCCATGTGATTGGATTAGTGTAACATATTTTTTCAAAGTTACGCTCGACAATACCTCACTGTCTCTTCCGTTCCCCCCATTTCGTGGATTCACTGTATATAATTGTTGACAAATGTTGGGGCTTCGACCCTTTTGGGGTTTTGTACGACTTTGCAATGTTCACAACAAAACCTTAATAAAAAAAAATAAAAAAATTGTCTACTAAGAACAGTGTACACTCTATGCAATGCGTGTCAAAAAATGGCAAAATAACCAAGGTCTGAAGGTGCTAAAGATTATACTATCTACAGCCTCTGTATGTTGTAATTTAGTAGCGATTAGCTTAAGTATTAGCAGAAGACATCTTGTATTTAGCAACTATTGTGAACATTTCGCAGAATCCATTTTGTATTCATGGCAGCCATTATCTCTGCCACATGCTGCCATGTGCTCGCCATGTGCTCTGCCCTACCTTCCTGTTAACTACTCTTGAAAATCTGTCTAGTGACAAGTTATATTTAGCATCTCCCACTTTGCACATGCCCAGTAAGGTCTGCAGCTGTTAGTAATTAGTAACCAACAGTAATGTGTCTACTAGTCCTTGAAAACTGTTAGCCTCTCCTACCTGTCGACTGTGCATTTCCATATGACCTTATATGTATATAAGTCTTGCTTCTATAATTGTACCGCCTTCTTTTAGCCCCTGCGTGTGTATAAAAGGACCATGCTCTCTTAGTTCAGGGTGCTACTGCAAACATTACCGAAGGGTGCTGTTTGAACTGTGGTACCACCTCATGACGTTTAATAAACTTTGTCTTTTATTTCAGTTTCTGTGCCAACTTCTTCCTATATGGTCTGAGGACTTTGTGCAGAGAAGGGCGAACCCCTTGCACTAGTAGGCCTTGCTGAGGCTTACTTTGACAAATTGGCGCCTGAACAGGGACTCATCGCGACTCGGACGCCCGACGGATTGGTCGCGACGAAGGATTGGGATCTCGTTGCGGACGATCAATGCCTGAGGAGACCCAAGTCTTGGCAACCACGGCGTTTTTCCCTTCTTTCTGATTTGACCATCCAGGTGGCGCTGGTCCTTGACTGACATCCTTTTTGTTCATTCGTCGTGCCGTGACCATTTGGTCGATTTTAGAACTTGGCAGTTGGACCCTGGACGCCCTGTGATTGGTAAGAGCCGTTTTACGGCACTTGCTGTGGGTTTTGATGCCTTTGTTTCACCACTTACTGTGGCTCTCGTGTTTTGGGTGACTTGTTAATTTGTGTCCTTTGAATTGATATATAAATTGGAATTTATATAGGCAGGTAATGATTAGAATTGTCTCCAATTTAAATTTGATTTGAACTGCACCTTAAGTGCTACTTTGATTATATTACTGCATATTCTGCACTATTTTTGGCATGCCTGTTTCTAGCGCACTTCGTAGGATGCGTTGCTTTTGTAATGGTATCAATTTGAGACTGGAAGAATCGCAACCAGCACCCCCAGAGGGGACGCCCAATAGAGATATGTATGTTAAACATGGTCTTTCTCCTATAATGTTCAGCACATTATGGAATAAATACACTTGTGCGGATCCTGAGTTACGTTGGCCTAAGCATTGGTCATTTGATTTACGAAAGATTGATTATGTGGAACAATGTATGTGTAAGGGAAGGTCTGGGCAAGATTTGTTTGACTGTGTACGAATGTGGGAGAAAGAAGTGCGTGGACGAGTGAAGCGTGAGCAAGCCTTGCTTGAGAAAGAGCAGCGGAAGAATATATATGTGAAAGCATTGGAAATGAGAAAGAAAGAAATAAACAATTTAAAGGAGATAGAAGAGAAAGAACGTAAATTACAGGTAACTGGCCAATACACTGTTCGGCAACCTCTCTATCCTATCCTTAATAAACCGCATGATGATTTTTTGTTACTAGATCGCCCTCCACCTCCGTATGTGGTTCCTTCTGCCCCTCATGAGTTAGCTGAGGTCTCCGGTACTGAGCAACAGAAGATACGAGACAGTCGCTCTATGTTGCCTGCTGACCGTGCGTCTGAGCTTAGATCTATAGCTCATAAAACAATTCGTAGCGTTGTCTCTGCTTCTGATCTTTTAGACAACATGAAAGGGTGGACAGAAAAGGAGCAGCTATATTTTACTAAGGCATTTGGCACAGAAGTTATAGAACTATTTCGGGAATATATCTGATGAGTTAGAGCCAATGATGTAGCAGCTGATCATAAGCAAATGCGTGATGGTCTTTTTGTTTTCTCCCAGGTGGCTGATGCAATCAGGCGTTTGGTGAAATTATGTGTTGCAGCAGTCCGTTTGCAAGAGGAGAACAGGGCTGTGGACGTAGTTGCACGGACATCTCAGACCAGCGGGCGCAAGCTTCCATCTTCGGAACAGATAAGATTATGATAGTTAATGCGAAACAAATGCGGGAGGCCGCGCCTTTGTATGTTCCTCCTAAAGGATCGGGTACAAGTGATGATAAAACTTCTGTTGATGCTAAGGGTTATTTTATTTATAATTGGATGTATACTCCTTGGAATAGGGCAGATGTAATGGCACTTAAAACAGCATTACCTGACCCGCGGAAAAATCCAGCCGCCTTTTATGAGGAAGTTGAGGGAACAATTAGTTCTTGTGCTATGACTTTGGCTGACATTGATTTATTTTTCGGATTGATATTACCGCCAGATATGGGGAGAACTGTTCGTAAAGTTGATGATCATGTAGTTTTTGGGGCATCATGGAAAGAATTAGAACAGATGGACGGGGATTGGGAACCTGCGAAAAAGGCGTATCAGTTGATTCTAGATCTTCCAGCAGCCATATTAGCTTAGTTAAAAACTATTATTTCCCCTAAAAAGATAGATTGGACGGTTTTAGCATCTTGTAAGCAAAAGGCAGATGAATCGTTCTCCGATTTCTTTACACGCTTTGAAGAAGCATTTCATGATTTTAGCGGCCAGTTATTGTCAGATGATACGGGCAGACATTTGTTTGTCGATAAATATGTTGCAAATCTATTACCAGGAATAGCTAGTCATCTAAAAGCTAGTGAAAGTTCATGGACTACCTCTACTCCGGTTTCTCTATTGACTATGGCTCAGTATTATGAACGTCAGGAATTAGAAGCTAAAGGTAGCGAGGATAAAAAGATTAAAGAATTAAGGACGAAGGTTATATTGGCTCAAGCTTATGGTCCGCCTTTTAGAGGTAGTGATAGAAGTGGACATGGATCTTATGGTTCTTCTTACACTCGTTCAGATTTGTCTGTTGATCAGTGTGCGTATTGTAAGAAATTTGGGCATTGGGCAGCCGATTGTCCAGCACTACGTTTTCCGCAGTGTTCACGTGGTAGGGGACAAATGAGAAATCGCTCAGGATATTCAGGGCCTAGAAGAAGCATGAATGATCATGCTAGGATTGATGCTAATGTACGAGGGCAGGATGGGTTTAACACTTTTGATAGACGGAACAATACCAGATGTCTAACTATGTGCAGCCTGATTTCCAAGATTCTGCTTATGCATAGGATTGCCTAGGATGGGGTAAGGAATCAGTTGAAGTTCCAGTAGATCAGAGGGGTCCCTATGTTATAGCACATGTTTTGGGTTCTACTGATCAGTTTCTGGTTGATACAGGAGCTACTTGTAGCACCTTGTCTAAAGAATTGGTTCCAAGGGCTCCCCTGGCTTAACCATTACATCAATAGGTTTCGATGGAACACCTTCCCCTAGCCCATTGTCACAACCACTTGCATTCCATGTTGATAAATTTACTGCTCTATGTCCGTTTTTGCTTTCTCCAAATACACTAGACAATATTGTGGGTCTTGATATGCTCAAGTATTTCAGGGCTACAATACGATGCTCTCCTGAAGGGGTACATGTTATTTTGAATGATAATCATCCTGTGATGGAAAGAGTTTGTCTTGTTAAAGAGGATATTGCATTAGCTTCACTCCGTAGTACTTTGTGGGCTTCTTCAGATACTGATGTGGGACAAATGATTATTCCACTGGTACATATTAGTGTCAAGGAGGGAGCTGTATTACCTCGTTTGCCTCAATACAAAATTTCACAAGAGGGCGAAGAAGCACTCACACGAATTGTGCATGATCTTATTGCAGTTGGAGTTGTTGAGGAAGTTCCGTATAATGTTTGTATCAGTCCGATTCTTCCTATTCTGAAAAAGGATACTGGTACTAGGATTTACCGATTCATTATTGATTTACGAGAAGTGAATAAGATTGTGGTACCACAATATCCTGTGGTATCTGACATCACAACACTTCTTACTTTGGTTCCCCGACAGCAACTACATTCTCTGTGATAGACTTAAAGAATGCTTTCTTTTCGATTCCTATTCATCCTGACAGCTGATATTTGTTTGGTTTTACTTTGAATAAACAATCATTTAGATTTTGCAGAGTTCCTCAAGGCTATACTGAGAGTCCTAGTATTTATAGTCAAGCGTTAAAACGACAACTTGATTCTTTTGTTTTGCCTGAAGGTATGGCTCTCATACAACATGTCGCTGATATTTTGTTGGCAGCTGATACCCCTGAGCAATGTGAAAAGTGCACTTTGTCCTTACTTTCTTTTCTTGCTTCACACCATCATAAAGTGTCACAAAAGAGATTGCAATATTGTAGACCAAAGGTAACTTATTTATGTCACCTTTTGTCTAAGGAGGGCCATGCACTTACATCAGATCGCATTCAAGCAATTTTAGACACACCAGTACCCTCTACTCAGAAAGATGTTCGTGCATTCCTTGGTCTTACTTCTTTTTGTAGGCAATGGATATTAGGGTTTTCACACATTGTCAAACCTTTGCTAGCACTTTTGACTAAAGATACTCCAATGCCCCTCCCATGGACAGATGAATGTGAGACTGCTTTCCGGCAGCTGCGACAAGCCCTTTGTTCAGCACCAGTGTTAGGTACTCCAGATTACATGAAGCCTTTTGCACTTTACGTACATGAGAAAGATGGATGTGCATTGTTAGTTTTAGTACAGACACATGGCGATAAGCAGCATCCCTGTGCATATTTTTCAGCAGTACTTGATCCTGTCGCTCGAGCGTTGCCTGGGTGTTTTCGTTCAGTTGCGGCAACAGCTGTGTCAATATGTCAGGGTGAAGGGATAGTTTTGTCACATAAGCTGTTGGTGTTAGTACCCCATGCGGTTGATGCTCTTTTAAATCAAACAAAGATGCAACATTTAACTAGCACTCGCCTGACAGGATATGAATTGACATTCCTGGCTCCTCACATTACACTGAAGAGATGTGCAACACTAAATCCAGCCACTTTGTTGCCATATCGGGTGACTTAGCCTCAGTCACAAGAAACACATGATTGTATATTCCTTACCGAAGAACAGACAAAGGGTCGTATTGATTTGCAAGATACACCCCTTCCAGATGTAGGCAGGGAATTGTGGGTTGATGGGTCTTGTTTGAAGTTGCCAGATGGTATGACCTCAGCTGCATATGCAATCACCACAATACACACGGTAGTGGAGACAGCTCGTATACCACAGAAGTCAGCTCAAGCAGCTGAACTAATAGCTTTGACACAAGCTTGTGAGCTTAGTACTGACTTATGTGTGAATATTTATACAGACAGCCACTATGCTTTTGGAGTGGCTCATGATTTTGGTTTGCTTTGGAAGGAGAGAGGCTTTCTCACATCCCACTGGATGCAGCTAATGCACGGAGAATTAGTGCATAACCTCCTGACTGCATTGACATATCCAAATAAAATAGCTATTGTTAAATTTAGTGCAAACAAGAGAGTGACCGATAAGATAGGGCAAGGTAGTGTCCTTGCGGACCGCGTAGCAGTGAGACTGCGATGCAGCGAAGTACTACTTCTATGTATGTAGTGAAATCACAAGCTGAACGTTAACATAATGCTAGACAAGACATATTAGATATACAGAAATCTGCTTCTGTGAAAGAACGTGAGCAATGTTCTGAAGAAGGAGAATTGGATGATGATGGCTGTTGGCGAAATAGGCAGATGGATAAATGGAAATTGCCTATAGCTTTTGTACAACCTATGGTTCAGATGGCACATGGGCTGGCACATGTTGGAGCTTCAACAATAACGAAGTTGCTTACGCAAGTTTGGGAGCATCCAGAAATCTCCAGTACAGCTAAGAGAGTAGTACAGTCTTGTTTGATCTGTTTACAATACAATCCTGGAAAAGGGACACAAACTCCTGCAGGAGGGTTTGCTACACCAACTGCACCTTTCGAAGTTCTATAAATGGATTATATTCAGCTTGAACGCTTCAACAATTTAAAATATGTCTTGGTGGTGGTATGTGCCTTCAGTAAATGGATAGAGGCATACCCCACAAAGGATAATACTGCCATTAACACAGCAAAGGTGTTTTTGAAAGAATTTTTCCCTAGGTTTGGTGTTTTAAGACTTTTATGGAATGATAACGGACCTCATTTTGTTGGGGAAGTTATTAAGTATGTCCTGAAAGGATTAGGGATCAAACAGAAGTTCCATGCGGTTTTCCACCCACAATCAGTAGGGTTGGTGGAAAGGTATAATGCTACTTTGAAGCTGAAGTTAGCGAAGATACAGGCTTCCACATCTTTAACTTGGCCGGATGCATTACCGTTGGCATTATTGTCTATTAGGTCAGTGCCACACTCTCGAACAGGCCTTACCCCCTATGAAATAGTATTTGGAAGGCCAATGAACATTTGGGGAGTTCCTAAGCCAAATTCTGTATATGACGTACCTTGTGTCCTGATGAATGATTATTTGTCACAGTTAACCGACAATTTGGTTTCTATTCATCAACAGGTTCGAGAAGCACTTCCTGACAGAACTACAGGTGAAGGCCATGAACTCTGACCTGGTGACCAGGTGATGATTAAGTCCTTTGAAAGATCAACCAGCTTGGAACCAAGGTGGCGAGGCCCAGAGCAGGTGCTCCTTGTGATAAGGACAGCAGTTCAAGTGACGAACCGAAATAATTGGGTCCATAGTACTCACTGCAAGAGAGTGCTACCTACCTTGGTGGAACCTGCTGTGCTGACCGATCATCGAGAGATCTTGACTACGGAGAAAGGCCGTGCTATATCACCTGACGAATCTGCAGAGTTCTTCCCGGACCATACGATTTCTGGAATATTAGGATATAATTTGAGACCGAGGAAAGAATATGTAGTGCTGAAAAAAACTGGTTGAGCTACCGCCCTGGGTTAGTGAAACGGAGAGCCAATGTGGCAAGGGGGGGATCAGTCATGCATTAGAGTAGTGACACCCTTCTTGGCCCGTGGTGAAGAAATCAGCGGCTGCCCAGGGATAAGAGCTCCAACGATTGTTTTTAATTAAATTCTGGAAGGGTCGATTATCACTGTTGCTAAAATGAATAACAAAGTGATCATTAGTACTATGGGGTTTGTTGTTGTTTTGGTGGTTATAGCAATAATCACCTGGTTTGTTGAAAAGAAGGCTCCTGCTCGTGAGTTTTTTGTTGCCACTACTCCAGTACTAGAGGATCACTATGGCTTTACGCTTCCCTATCATGAGCAGAAGCACTGTCAATCGTACTTCAATAATACTTTCATTCAGATGTTGCATCATACTCATAATGCTACAAATACTACTAACTGTTGGGTATGTGGAATGATACCTGTGCATCAAAAGAAAGGAGGAACACCTTTCATTCCTCTTCCTTTTTCACACAATGGTTCTTGTCAAGCTTGGTATACGCTTTTGTTTACATCTAGAAAACGTACAGAGGGCGGACTTCTTTTTCGCCTTAATAAAGTATGCTACCAAGACAAAGATGGGTATCCCCAAGCCAAAGGAACTAAATGGGAATGGGAAGAGTATCCACCGGACAATGTTTCAATACCATATGTCTTCACAAATATAAAATACTCTGACAAGAAAGAACAATTTGTGATTTCTGTTACAAAAACTAAAGCAGATTTATGTATACGTAGCATTGGGCAAATTCCAGTGGGGATAAGCGATTGTACCTTGATTTTAACTATTGAGGGTGTAAATAATAGTAGTTTTACAGCTTCACATAATACATATTTTGTTTGTGGTATCTATGGATATTACCAACTACCTGTTGGGTGGTCAGGTGTGTGTTATGTATCTTTTCTATTACCCCCTGTGTTTTTGGCACCTGCATCATATCACCGAGATTTTAAACTGTTCAATGACATCATTAAAAATAGATATAAAAGGACAATAAGTACAAATGAGGTAGACCAAACAGACACTAGCCTGCAACAATATGTTGATTTTAATTTAGGGTTGTTCTCCTTTGTGGGTGCTGCATTAAACAGTAGGAAAGTGAGATGATTGACTAGGGTTGTGGAAGCTGTTACCAATCAGGCAGCTCTGGCACTTGGGAATATTACAGAGGAGCTCCAAATTGCGAGAATTGTAGTGTTCCAAAATCGTATGGTACTGGATGTGATATTAGCTGATCGAGGTGGTGCATGTCGCATCATCCGTAGTAGTTGCTGCGTTTTCATTCCAGATCACTCACCTTCAGTATATGATGCAATATCTAAATTGCATAAAATTGCTGCAGAAATTCATACAGAGACTGATAGTTGGACTTTTTCTGGATGGTTTTGGGCTCTTGTTTCCGCTTGGGGCTAGAAACTACTGACTATCCTGTGCGTAATGATTGCAATATTTTTCACATGCTGTATCTGTATTCAGTGTGGTCCAATGTTCTGCTCCATGTGTATTACTGCTTGTATGCCTACCAAAAGAAATATTACAGAAATTAAAGCACAACACATGTTAGATAAGGAAATAGCTGAAATGATGAGCATAAATATACAAGATGAATATTTTTATTATCCCAGGAAGGCGAATGTCTTCAGCTAATTCTGAAAGGGTCGTCTGTTGTAATTTAATAGCGATTAGATTAAGCATTAGCAGAAGACATCTTGTATTTAGCAACTATTGTCAACATTTTGCGGAATCCATTTTGTATTCATGGCAGCCATTATCTCTGCCACATGCTGCCATGTGCTCGCCATGTGCTCTGTCCTACCTTCCTGTTAACTACTCTTTAAAATTTGTCTAGTGACAAGTTATATTTAGCATCTCCCATTTTGCACATGCCCAGTAAGGTCTGCAGCTGTTAGTAATTAGTAATCGACAGCAATTTGTCTACTAGTCCTTGAAAACTGTTAGCCCCTCCTACCTGTCGACTGTGCATTTCCATATGACCTTATATGTATATAAGTCTTGCTTCTATAATTGTACCACCTTCTTTAAGCCCCTGCGTGGGTATAAAAGGACCATGCTCTCTTAGTTCAGGGTGCTACTTCAAACATTACCGAAGGGTGCTGTTTGAACTGTGGTACCACCTCATGAGGTTTAATAAACTTTGTCTTTTATTTCAGTTTCTGTGCAAACTTCTTCCTATATGGTCTGAGGACTTTGTGCAGAGAAGGGCGAACCCCTTTGCACTAGTAGGCCTTGCTGAGGCTTACTTCAACATGTAATTTGGGGAAAACTCTACAGATAGCCCATGTTCTGAAGCAAAAGAAGCACATGTACATAGGTTAGTACCTGGTGCACACAGTCTTCTAACTTATGTAGAAAGTGTCATGCTGGGACAATGCGGTCTAATAACTCAAGGCTGCTTACAATACTTGGGAGCTTATTTACAAGCCCAGTGGAGCAAGGCGGCTCAGCAGGTGTCTTGTTGCACAGCCCTGCACCACATCGAAAGGGCAGAATTGCACTGTATCTACAAGATGCAGCACATTTCTGTCCTCTCCCACGGGCTGGTGAACAAATTGCTGCTTAGCGCCTACGCAGGCACCCTTGCACCATGGTGCAAGGATGACTGAATTGTGGGGATGATTGTTTTTCTGCAGGAAGGGACACCTTCCTTTTTTAAGTTTTAAGGAGAAAGTTTATTGAAAAATCATACAATATACATAAAATATAAATACATTTGATAATAGGAATGAATCAATATAACAGCAGTTCAATTTCTGAGAACGCGTGTATTAGAAGAAACACTTTAAATATATTAGTACTTTAAAACCGAAGTATATATGCATATAATAAAAATACTATAAGAGATAGTTAAATATAAGTAGGTACATTAAGATAGGGAGAAGAACACAATTCATGGTGGTTTAGAGACCTCCTCATTTCTAGAAAAATGATTACACGAAGAATAAACCAAAGAGTTTAAATAATTTGTAATTGGTAACCATAGCATGTCTCTTTTATTAGCAAGGGATACGGGGAGACAGAAGCTCTATCCAGCCTATGGTTATAACACACACCGAACCGCTAAACTTGAAAGGATAATTGAGACAAATCCTTCCAATTGTTCGGAATTTGTTAAAAGGCAAAACCAACAATAAATCCAAAATTACAATAGATTTTTTTGAAAAATGAGACCAGTCAGCTGCAAAGCTACCTAGAAATATGTTGGCAAAGCTCATGGGAATTTGAGTTTTAAAAATAGTATTAATTTGACTTTAACCCAAAATTGAAATGTATATGAACATTCAAAAAGCATGTGCTTTAGTCTGGAGACCGGCGTACTACAGGACCAACAGGAGGACAGGAGGTTAGAATTCATTTTATGTCAAAAAGAAGGTGTAATTAACAACCTATTATATATAAAAAAAAACAAAGTTTGAATTGGATTAGCTGCTCTAGACGATTTCCGTATTTTAATTCACTCTCTATTCCACAAAGAAGGTGAATGTGAAATATCCAGATCCTTCTCCCACTGCATTTCTATTGCCGACTCAGGTCTATCTCCAGGAAGAGCTGTAATTGTTTGATAAAGACAAGAAGCTGATGCAGATTTTAATAACAAATTCTTAATTGGAAGAAGACGGACTGAAGGTGTTTGCTAAATTGGAAAAGATTGATATAAAGTATTTAGAACCTGTATTAGAGCGTCATATTTTTTATGAAAAGAGGATGAAACGAAAAAAGAGATTGTGCCTGTACAAAAGAAAGAGGGGAACCATTTTCAAATAATTGATGTACCCATCTCAACCCCTTCAAATGTCACGATTTCCAATAGATGGGTCTATTATTCAACCTAATGAGCTTATTGTACCAAGTTGACGAATTTAGAAACTGCACCTTAGCATCGGTGTATGAAGCAAAAACAGGATGTAAAATTCGATAAGAGTTGTTCAAATTCGGAACGGGGGATAGAAGTTGGTTTATTTGACAGAGTCAATATCTCCACAAATGTAAAGGGAACAATGAAAGACTTTTCAACGTTAACCCATAAAGGTAAAAAAATCAAATCATCATCCTTCAATAAACAAGAAGCTTGCTTAAGAGAAAAAGACATATGATAAGAGCAGAGATTCGGAAAATTAACCCCACCGATGCATTTAGGTCTCATTAACTTTTGTAGAGACATTCTGGGTTTCTTATTATTCCATAAGAATTTAATTAAAATATAATTCTTCTTCTTAAAATAAAAACTTGGACTATTAATTTGAATGTTTGATAAATAAAAGAGGATTACAGGGAGTAACATCCTTTTGAGAGAATCCAATCTACCCCACCAGGATAAAAATAAAGGGTTCCATTTAGAAATAAGAGACTCAAGAACAGAAAATAATTGTAAAACATTACGAGAAATTGTATCTTTAAAAGAGGGTTTAAACCACAGACCTAGATATATAATTTTATCATTATTACAATGAAAATTTGAGGACTTAAAATCCTCAGGAAAACAGAATTTTTTTAGTGGAAGTATTTCACACTTATCTCCATTTAACTTATTCCCTGAAATAGAAGCAAAATGTTGTACTTTGGATGGAAAAGAAGGAATTTAAGATTTCGGATTTGATATAAAAAGTAAGATGTTGTGTGCATAAGCCAAAAATGTTGTCTGTCTTTCCCCATATTGGAAACCATGCAAATTTGCATTAGCTCTAAGTTTCAATAAAAAAGGTTCCAAGGCAAGAACAAACAAAAGCAGTGACAACGGACAACCCTGACAAACCCCTCTATGAAGTGAGAATGAGGGAGAAATAAGACCATTTATAAAAATAGCTGCTGTGGGAGAAGAATACAATAACAAAATTAAATGTATGAATTTAGCTCCAAAGACAAACCAGGAAAGTGTTGAAAAATTAAAAGACCAATTAACCCAATCAAAAGCTTTTTCAGCATCTAGAGCTATTATAAATAGAGAATCTTTATATGCCACAGACTTACTTAAAATATTAAAAAAAAGGCGTGTGTTATCCTATAATAAGCGTCATTTAATAAAACCAGACTGCTCTTTACCAATTAACTTAGGTAAAATCAATTCCAAACGCATAGCAATAATTTTAGCAAAAAATGTATAATCCAAATTTACTAGAGATGTAGGTCTATAATTCTTACAAAACTTTGGATCTTTATTATCCTTTGGTATAAGAACTATTAAGGCTTTAACTTAGCTAATATTTCATTCCAAAAGGACTTATCAGGTTGGGTTGGCGCATTAACATTAAATATAGTTAGAGGTACTTTATTAATAATAACTGAAACTATAACCCATCTACCCTGCTCATCAGACGAAACCGTTACTGGAAGCTTGGACGATACTTTATTAATAACAGTAGGACAGGCGCTGAAAGTGTAGCATCAAGAGTAGTTGTCCCGGCATTCTCCATATTTGATAAAGGAGCAAATGAGTTTGACAAAGAAATATTTTCAGAACTTATATTGCTCTGTACTTTGCTGCTAGTCAATTGAAGGTTCCTAGATCTGCAAATAAGCAAAGATTAATAATTCTGTCCAATATATAATAAAGTATATATTTTAAGAAGTGAGGTTCATCTCAGTAAAGAGAGTAGTCCAAAATCTTCCTTAAGCTGGACCAAATCTTCCAAAAAGGAAAATGCTTTGAATTCAGAGCATAGATGCACACCTTTAAACCAAAAAGTGCAAAAAGAAACTCTTAGACCACGATGAATAGAGCAAGAAATAAAATTATGAGGTGAAAATTAAAAAACAAAGTGGCAGTTGCAATAAATTCCTCAGACGATGTAAGTCATTGAAAAAAGGCTTAGAAAATACCTTTTACTTCATTTCAAGGGGAATAATGCTGCCCAGCCATATTCCCCTAACTTTTCCTCTCTTCAGCAGTAGTGAAGTTATGCAGGGTAAACGAGCCGGCTCCCTGTGCCTCCGCCAGGTCACAGAGCTCTGGTGAAGGCGGCCATCTTCCTATGGCACCAAGCCACGCCCCCGGAGCCCAGGATTGCTGGATGAACTGGACAGCTTTGTTTGAAATTCCTGGGGTTCTCGAAGAAGCCCTGAAATTCTCCATGCTATGAGATGCAGGGAGCCTTCTAAGACTACACTGTGAGGAAGGCCCTGGAGGTTTAAGAGCAGATCGGGAAACGGAGGGATCAATACTGGAAGATCTGAAAAAAGCTTCAACAGGGTTGAGTACCAAGGTTTGGACTGCCAGAAAGGTGTGATCAGAACAAGGGATGCGTGTTGCCTGCGGGCTTGAGCTAACACTCGAACAATAAAGAGGAAAGGGGGAAGACATAGAGGAGAGAAGAAGAAGGCCATGGCTGAAGGAAAGCGTCCATAGCAATAGCTAACGGATCCGGCTTCCAGCTGAAGAAGGAAGGAAGTTGAGTGTTGATCCAGGAGGCAAAGAGGTGTTTGGACATGGGACCGAAGACCGAAGAAAGATGACTGAATACGGAAGGATGAAGTCTCCAATCGCTTGAGTCGTAAGTATGCCTGGAAAACCTGTCTGCCACCACCTTCAGCTTGCCTGGGAGATACTCCACCCTGACTGAGATATTCTTTGGGAGACAGAATTCCCACAGGCTGCTGGCCAAAAGAGCCAGTGGTTTGGATCTCATTCCGCCCAGACGATTTATGTGCCTGACAGCAGACAGGTTGTCCATTCTCAGCTCAGAAGAACTGAGCATTTTACTGTGTCTTTTATAAAGGACTGGATGGCAAAGGAACCTTCAAGCATCTCTAAACAATTGATGTGCAGAGAGGACTCCCGAATGATCCATGGACCCCCAGTTGAGAGTTGACCACATCTTACGTCCCAACCCGTCACACTTGCAACTGACTCTAAGACAAGATCTGGGGCGGCAGAGAATCCGTTCTCCTGTTCCAAGCGTCTAAGTGACTCGTCCACCAGCAAAGTTCTTCTCTGTACTCGGAATCCAGCACAACGGGGTCTGAGTAGGCTAGCCCCATTCGAAGGTGACAGATCTTTAATCTTTGAAGAGCCCTGTAGTGAAGGGGCCCCAGAAAGATGGCCTGAATGGAGGAGGAAAGAAGACCTACTAAACCAGCTATGGATCTGAGGGAACAGAGAGGGAAAGATAAGGCGTGACGTATCTCTTTCTTTATCACAGTCACCTTCTGTTGAGGGAGTTGAAGCACCAAAGCAACAGTGTTCACTATGAAACTGAGAAATTCGAGACGTTGGGATGGAATTAGAACAGACGTTTGAAGATTTATAAGAAACCCAAGCCTTGACAAAATGTCCCAGCAAAGGTTTCATTGATTCAGCAGACAAGACTTGTTCTGTGCCATGATGAGGAAATAGTCCAGATAGACTATGAGTTTTATCCCTTGACTTCTGAGGAAGGCTATTATCGGTTTGAGGATCTTGGTGAAGCACCAAGGAGCTGATGAAAGACTGAAAGGGAGAGTTTTGAACCAAAAGAAAGAGGCCCCCCAATTGAAACTGAAGAAATTTCCTGTAGGAAGGATGAATGGGGACTGAGAGATACAAGTCTTGGAGGTCCAGACGGCCCAACCAGTCGTTTTGAAGCAGAAGGTCTCTCAGATGGAAAATAGTCTCAATCCTAAATGGCTGGTATACCACAAAATTGTTGAAGAGCTTCAGGTTAATAACTGGTCGATGTTTGTTGTTCTTTTTCTGAGCCAAAAAGATGGTACTGAGGAACCCCAAAGGGTCAAGGGAAACCTTTTCTATATCCTGTTTTGTCAGTAAAGACTGCACTTCTTCCTAAACCACAAGGCCAGAATTGGAAGTTCTTACCTGCAAGCTGATCTCCTTTGGATCTGAATCCCCTGTTACTGCTTCCATGGAAACGTCGGGGATAGAATTGAGGTTTGTACCCCTGGTAGAATTCCTGCTGTGTGCCCTGGTTGAAGGAACCTCTGCAGAGGGATTGCCCTCTCAAAGAAAAACAGCTGGCAAATCGATCCCTTCCTTTGCTGGACCTCCCAAAAACACGCTGGGAATTTATTTTCTTCATTGAAGAATGCTCCTTATCCAAGGAAGTAAACTTAGAAACAGATCTGCTCATTTCTTTTATAAATGAGTCTCCAAAAAGAAGGCCATCCACGTTAGGGCCTTCCTCTTTGGTTGCCAATGAACTAAGCTTGGCTCTTTGAGCCCAGTTGGAGAGCGCCTCAGGGTCCACGTGATTGCCCACCATCGTTGCCTCTTTGGCTAAATCAAGAATCCTAGTTAAAGGTCCAACTAGGTCCAAAAGTCTATCCTGGAGGTTAGACCAGGCCCTATAAACCCTGTTCTTGGTGTCCTTACCAAAGGTTGTAAAAAATTAATAGCCTGTTGAGGTCAATCGTGGGGGTATCAGCCACCTTAAAGGGAAGGGAAGGCCTACGACACTCGG
This sequence comes from Pleurodeles waltl, assembly GCF_031143425.1. Classification (NCBI taxonomy): domain Eukaryota; kingdom Metazoa; phylum Chordata; class Amphibia; order Caudata; family Salamandridae; genus Pleurodeles; species Pleurodeles waltl. The sequence goes on along the minus strand of NC_090449.1, from coordinate 474,990,158 downwards.
ACTTCAACTTATTCCTAGAGGACTTATCCAGTGCATCCTTTTAATAAAATGATACATAGTCCGAAACATGATCAGACGGAAACCACTCAGAAGAATTTGGGTGGTGGATTGACATAGGGTCAAACATGGGTTCACCAAAATGATCAACGAGATCGTCAGACACGAGATGAGGGGAGAGCACAGAGGAAGACATTTTGGCCCTCATTCCTACTCTGGCGGGCGGCGGTCGCCGCCCGCCAGGCGGGAACCGCCATATGGCCGCTCCGCGGTCGAAAGACCGCTGGGGCCATTCCGACCTTCCCGCTGGGCCGGCGGGCGCTAACATTGTTAGCGCCCGCCGGCCCAGCAGGAAGGTGGCCTGCAACACTGAAGCCGGCTCCGAATGGAGCCGGCGGTGTTGCAGGTGTGCGACGGGTGCAGTTGCACCCGTCGCGCTTTTCACTGTCTGCTAAGCAGACAGTGAAAAGCATGCTGGGGCCCTGTTAGGGGGACCCTGCACTGCCCATGCCAGTGGCATGGGCAGTGCAGGGGCCCCCAGGGGCCCCAGGACACCCGTTCCCACCATCCTCTTACTGGCGGTGAAAACCGCCAGAAACAGGCTGGCGGGAAGGGGGTCGGAATCCCCATGGCGGCGCTGCTTGCAGCGCCGCCATGGAGGATTAGCCCAGCCGGGGGAAGTCCATCGGGAAACCGCCGGACCCGGTTTTCCGACCGCGGCTTTACCGCCGCGGTCGGAATGGGCTTTGAAGCACCGCCAGCCTGTTGGCGGTGCTTCTGTCATCCGCGACCCTGGCGATCATAGACCGCCAGGGTCAGAATGACCCCCTTTATGCCTTTTCTCCAAAGGCCCATCATCATAAGCATCATTACTTGTGTGGCATCAAAATTGTCATTCCCATCACTGTCAGTGTCTCTAAGATTGAGTATGTTAAGGAGAGAGGAAGGGAGCCCCCAAGAATTTGCCTCTCGGGTGGGAGGCCCAAATTTAACAGAAATACCTTTGGAAGGCACATAAGGGGGTGCTGCACGTTTCGTCCTTCTTTTAGGAGGAGCATCTTTAGGGTTCTGTGACATTGTGGAAAAAGAGGCTTCCACATTTTTTTAAAGGTCCAGCATGGACACAGAGACTGCATGCTGAACAGAGTCTTTAAAGAAGGATTTCAAATGTTCCTATATAGACTGAGTTTGCTCATCACCTGACATATTAACAGAAAAATAAAGGTGATATATTAAAGAAAAAAACTCTGAAAAAACGTATATAAAGTGATGGGTTGACCAAAAACTAAAGGAAACCCAGAAAAGCTGCTGAAAAGCAGAAAAAACCTGACTGAAAAAGGTTAATTCTGAGGAAAATCCCAGAGGGAGGGCCTTAATGACAGGAGGAGGGGGAGCGTGCCCAGCCATTAGAGAACGAGCGGAGAAGCTCTTTAGGGGAGGGCAGCTACGGATGAAAGGCGGCAGCGCTTCACCAGAGCAACACGTGGCACACTTGAAGAGGGAATAATGCCTTAAAACTGTCAAACAAACGTTATAGAGTGTTCAGGAGCATCGCTAGCGCGAGTCCAACAGAGGAGAAAGACCGTAAGTAGCACACACGTGCAGTTAAATAAACAATAGAAACAATAGAAAAATTATAACAAGTAACATTATACTGAAAACACAATAACCCAGTAAAGTTTTAAAAATAATGTGAGCAGAGTACTTATTTTGACAGCGAGCAGCAAGAAAAGAGGGTTTGTTTCTCTCATTCAAGGTATTTATGTGTGTACTCGATGTTGGATTGGTCACCCCATTGTGACGCTACCTGGTAGTTTTTCTCCCAGGGTTTCTGGGATTTGTAGTTCTTGGCTGCTGTTTAATAAAGTAAGAAAAGAAATCCATAATAGGAACCTCCAGTCTTATAATAAAATTGAACCCCGTATATATAACTCTAGTTGCTCATTAAAATACTATAGTAAAGTGCTGATCACTAGGGAGTTAACTGGCAGTCTGCTGCTGGTGTTGAAAGTGCATGTTTCAGTCTGCATGTCAGAATGTTTTAATGAAATAGAAGAGGAAGATATTTGAGTTCTCACTTAAAAAAAGTCCTAATTTTTATTTCTACAGCACAAACCATAATTTCTATGACATAATGAACCCCTTCATTTTGTTCCTTACTAAATTAAATGTTTTACGTTTTACCCATTTGATTCAATCAAGATGGCTTCGGGTTTGCCACACTTTTGTCATATGCTAGACTGTTAGCGCGCTAGTTGTTCTTTAGAGCACTCTGGGAGGCTGCAGTAGAACACAAGGGAATCAGCTGACAGGCTACTTCTGTTGGAAGTACTTTTTACTGAGAATGTCAGACTTCATTCTCATATGGCTGAGAAAGATAGTGTGAATTTACAGAAAATATGATTTAATATTAACTTAACTACTGAACGGATATACACTAAATAATGAGAAGCCAAATCTGAGCAGCAAGATTTAGTTTCCTGCCAAATTTGGTGTATTCAGCGGTTCAGGCTGTAGTAGTTTCTAAAGATCCCATGGGAAATTGCTTAGGGAAAATCCAGATCTGTGGGCTGGGGGTTGCAAAGGCAGATCCAGGTGTCCAAAGGGGCAAGCCAGGGGTCATAACTGTGACCCCTTGTGACCTCTTAATTATGTACATTGACAAAAATAGCACAAACATATAAATGTGGTGCCAAAGCTAGGCTAGGCTGTTATTGTGTGAAGGCAGATCTGGGGCAATAAGGCTCAGGCAGCCAAGCCAATGTCTGTCAGTCAGTCTTTTGCTCCTGGCACCCCTTCTATCCTGGTAGGTTATTGACATTGGTTCTCTCATTCCTTCCCATCTCTCAAATGGGCAATAGTGTATTCTAGGACACGTCTAGTAGTAGCCACTTGACAGATTGGAAGTTCTTGGAAATTGTGGAGATTTCTGTTAACCCACAAGCTTGTCAGCCAAAGAACATGGTAGGAATGCTTTTGGCTGTATTATTGTGTTGCTAATGTACACAAAACCACAGGTCTGATGAATGTTGTTTAAATGGGAGTACTACTGAGCTGGCTCATGGACTTTGGATGCACTCAATCACTCCAAGTTTGCATCATAGTCAGGCAAACTTGTTGCAGACCTGTACATTCTCTGACAACCTGTACACAATGTCCTTTACAGGATGCCTGTGAAGTATTGTGGGTACAAAACAAAGTCAATGAAATGATCAATGAATGTAGGTAGGAAAATATTTAAGCTCTGTCCTGCATTGTTAGTCCCAACAAAGAGTCATATGAGTGGAAGTGAAAATCACTCCCTCTTTGAATCCATCACATCCAGATCCATGCAACAGAACAGGAACTGTTTCACCTTTTCCCTTAACATGGTCAGTAGATAAAAATTCCCTACCTTGTTCTCCAAGTGAACCTCAGGATTTTCCTTTTAGGCCAAGGCATTGCTTATCTTCTTTTCAATCCTGCAGGAAACATATTTGCTTTCAAGAGTCCCAGGAAACTTTAGCTTGAAGATCACATTCTCAATACACTCATGGCATCAGTAAATGAGCCTTCATATCATTCAAATCTTTCATTACTTCTTGAATTGCGGAAGAGTGTCCTTCACTTTGTGCAATAATTTTGCACCATCCCTTTAAATCTCAGCACATGGTGTACTTCTCCCTTCTGTAGAACATCTGGATAAGAGAGGAGAAAACATGCTATGAGTTTGCCCCAGCTGCTCTTCAGCTACTACTTCAGAGCACTGGCTATGCTTTTCAGCATTTTGTCAAATGGGTTCAACAATACATTCATATTTGGGTGACATGCATTAGAGAAATGGCAGTTTACTCCACCCGCACCCCACATAGGTTTTGTGTAGGTCAACAAGAAGTTAGTTCATTAACAGCGAACACCACCCTTGGAAGCCCACACATAAAAATGAACTCAATGGGAGCTCTTATTACCTCAAAGGTAGTGGCACATCTAAGTGGCACAGTATAAGGATACCACATGCCACGGTCCACTACATCTAGGGTAAACTTGTTGCCTGGGTCCTACGGTAGTACAGAAACCAACAGTGTTGATATCCCCCTCCCCAACGGCAGAGATAAAGCAGTCTTATCTGACACACTATGCGCATAGCAAAAACTGTGCCTATGCCCACACCATAACAGTAGAATAAGCAATACAGCCGTTCTCATGTTTGATTGATCCACTCTAGTGGGACAAATGCTGTGGATATTGGGGTCAGTCAGCTTCTGACTACAACCAGGCTCAGGATCTGAGGGATTCTTGCGATGTAGAATTCTTCAAAATGCTACCTTGAGGCCCTGAGCTCTGGCTCTCCCTTTTTGGGCTGACACAATGCCAACAGGGTTTGGCTTTCTCTTGGTACTTGCGTAATTTAGTCACCTGAGAAACCCTGCTGCTAACAAGCCTTGTAGCTCTGGTACGCTGTCACACTTGGTCACCTGCAGAAAACCTAGACCCCACCTACCATGAGCAGGCAGCATTGACTGCTACACCAATAGACCAGAAGTGTTAGGGCCTGATTTAGATGTTGGCGGTCTTACCGCCAAGCTGCCTCAGTTGCGGGTCTGAAAAGACAGTTACATTGGTGGTCTCCCCCTGCAGTATTTAAATGTATTGCGGCTAAGCTAAAGACTGCCATGACGGAGTGTACTCAGTTGCACCAGCTGCACTCTGCAGCCTTTGCTGCGGACTCCAATACTAACCATTAACACTATCACTGTCCTGATGGTGGCATCCCGCCAAGCCTCTTGAGTTCACACAGTTGTTCTGGTGGTGTGTCAGCAGTGGGCCAGTGACAGCAGATTCCATCACGGGATATGTTCAGTACAGTACCATGGCTGTGGCCATTGGTTGGATGCCAGTAGTCCAAACTGGACACATGTGAACACCTGCAAAACACACTATAAACACACTCCGTTTCAGACCATGGCCATTTGCCATTCCACTGCAGAAGACCAGACAGACAGCCAAATCCACAACATAGCAGACAGGTTTTTGATTCTGTTTACCTCTCCCTCTGTGTCTTTTTTGTTAAATCTAATTTTTAACAGTACCCTTCATTTTTTTGATCATTAGTCTTGTTTAGACATATTTCACAATGACACAGAGAAGAAATGCCCGTTTCAGAGAGGGAGAATTGTCTGTCATGGTGGATGAAATAATTTGAGAAGAGCTACAATTGAAGCACAAGTCCAAAATACTACCATTTCCCAGAAAAGTCAAATGTGGACAAGAATAATTGACAGGATGAACACAGTAGCCAACAACCTGAGCACACAAGAGGACATAAGTAAGAGGTGGAATGACCTGTGGGGAAAAGTTCATTCCCTGGCCTCCAAGCGTCACCTGGAGGCCCAGAGGACTGGTAAAGGTTCTCCTCTCCCCCATTACAACGTTTTCCCTAGGAGGAGAAGGTTCTGCAAATCCTCCATCCTGAAGGCTTGACTGGAATCCCTGCTGGAGTGCACACTTGCATGTCAACCCTATGTATGACTCCTTAATCAACAATGGAATCCGGCCTTTAAAGTAGACTTTCGGAATGCTGCAACAACCTTAGCAACACAGATATAGCTAATTTTGAATAAAAAAATCTGTTGTGTAATACAAATTACCAGCAGCATGGGCATAGCTCTTCTTCTAACATAAGGGAATATGGATAGTCAGATTGTGTGTAGTTCCCCATGGCTCATCTCTTGCATGGGCTCTGCACATTACTGTACATCATTGCGTGTTGCTGTGCTTACAAAAAAGGTCCATAACTACATCCATTTTCACAGGAGAGTATGGTGTTTCTAAGTTGTATTTTCACCTAGTCACAGTATATCCATATGTGTGTACCAGTTGTAAATGTGTTATCATCTCTAAGATAGCCTTTGAAAGTGATATTTGTAACATTTATCAAACAAGTATTGGCCATGGTGTCAACAGATGACTACAACTGCCATGATTCTCTGTTACTGGATCTGAAAAACAATAGTGGAATGTAATGTTCTTACACTGTTCTTTACTTCCATATGCACATACATTTAAAACAAACTAGTGCTTTGTCAGTCACCATGTCCTGCCATGGATTAAAATATCACTTCTTGTGTACCCCATCCATGTTGGCATCTGTTCATAGCTACATTGAATTGATGAAAATGCTTATATTATTCATTGTCTGTTGAATCAAAGATATCCAAAAATGTGTTGTGACATATGATGACCAGTTACAGTATCATGTACACTATGAACCACTTTGTTTCCAGTGCTTTGCAGCCTTCTAGGCCCTGGAATGGTCAAGTACTCCAATCTACTCACCACTGTGTTGGGTTCAATGTCTGTCACATGTACCCTACAAACATGAACTAACACTTTGGCATTTCAGGAAATCTCTACAAAGTCAGCATTGGAGTTGTCATCTATGTAAATCAGACTGCATGGGTAAAACAATGAAAATAACACAAAGGCCCCATCAGTCAATCTCACTCTTTCTAGGTTTTGGGTTGATCCTTTTGTAGACAAAGACACATGAAATGCACAAACTATATTTTAAACACCTATCCTCTGTGTCCTTCACAGGTTCAACCACCCAGCCCAATGCCCCATCGTCTGCCAGCCAAGACACCTTCACTCCAGCCCAAGAGCAAGCCTTCAGTGAGGACTCCAATGGCTGCAAGTCCAGATGATGAGGAGTAAGCTGGTCCATCTTGTCTGTCTGACCAGACAGCTCCAGTGAGTCAAACCCATTCCACAGCTACACTTTCCACCACAGATTCAACAGGATCTTAGCATGAGAACCCCTCCACTTCCTGTGCACCGAGAACCAGCACATCAATCCTCTGCCCCCAGAACTGGCTACTGTTGAGATACCAACAACTCAGCCTCTAGTTCTGTCAGGACGCATAGGTTTGAGGCACAGGTCAGTGGGTAGCGGTTGTAGAAGAAAATCTGTGGGCCAGCTAATGGAGGTCATGGGGTGTTAGTTAGCCAGACTACCCTTGACCAAATCTTGGGATCAGTCCAACAATCCCAAGACGTGATGGGCCAGTTCCTATACGAGCTCCGGGACATTGAGCAGTTGCAGTGGGAGAACAATACAGAGATTCAGAACATCAATTCCAATTTGTGCTCCTTCACTGGGGTGATGTATGACAGTTATCACGTTATGCACAGGCCTTTCCCCAATCCATCTGCCCCTGTCTGTGGTCCCTCAAGATCTGGCCAGAGTACAACACTGCCAGCCAGCCACTGACAGGGAGGCCTTGTCACAGGATGAGCTTCCCCTACCACCCTAGTTCCTGCACCTGTGCCCCCCCCCCTTCACTCTTCAGAGAATGGTCATCTAAACCAGCAGCAGAGGATGGCAAGACCAACAACACCACCTCCAAGAGACACCAAGCCTAGGCCCATATTTATGAAAAGTTTGCTCCTCATTTGTGCCACTTTTTTAATGAAAATGTGGCGCTAACCCAGCACCATATTTGTAAAGTGTCGCTAGACCAGTCTAGCAGCACTTTTCTGGAGTTAGTGTCAAAGTTTAGGAGTGTTGCCAAACTTTGCGTCGTTTATCGACAATAATATGCAACGTAGGCGTTCCGTCCTAAAAAGTGCATACCAATAAAGACGTTAACTCTGATTAGCATCAACATTTCAGAGCCTGGTGAGACCAGGTGTTAAAATGACGCACAGAAACATGTATATTTCAGGAAAATCTACAGAAGGAACTTTGGCAGCCAACTGGACAACATAGACCTGTTACTGCTTCCGTTCGGCACCCGGGGACGACGACAGTGACAACGCCAAGTGCCACCAGCACCACAACAGCACTCTCAACCACCATAACGGCAAACACAAAGACAGTGCAGAAGGAGGGAAAGAACTCTACAATCTCAAGGCGGAGTCCATTGTATGCCTGATCCACCACATTGCTCCAGACATCACTGTAAGAGTCCAAAGTCCGACAACCATACCACCCTTGATCAAGCTCCTAGCCGTGCTCCACAAGCGGGCCTCTGGCTTACTCCAGACCACTGCAGCACAAATGGGTGGGATCTTCCAACCATCCTATTCTGCCTTCCTCCTTATTGTACTGGACACTATCATCTGCCTCACTCTCTGCAACATCCTGTTCCCCAGAACTAACTGCAGCAGGACACCAAACAAGTATTTTACCAAATTGATGGGTTCCCCCATGTGCTTGGCGCAATGGACTGCACAAACGTCCAACTTGTCCCTCCTGCTGCAACAAAACACCTCATCAGGAACACAAAACACACACACTCAATTAATGTGCAGGCCATTTTGGACCATCGTGGGATATTCCCAAGCACCCTTGAAAAATATCCAGGAAGGGTCCATGATGCATACATCATCTGACAATCAATAATCAACCAACGTTTCCAGTATGAACAATATGGCAATGGCCTACTTGGAGGTAAGCAAGCATAAACAACATCATACATGCAACATACTAAACATCATGGACAAACCATTTATGCACCACAATCCACACAAATGGACAGGAAGCCACAGATGACTGTTTAACAACATATGTGCAACATGCAGCACTCCACACAATCAATGCACATCACTCTCACATATTGCCACATGTACAAGTCCCTTGCACCACTGGACTGTCACATTTAATGATTCTCTGGTGGAGCAATGCCCTCTCTGCAGTTCAAAGGTGATCAAGACACCACATGTGTCCTGACGCTACATCACAAAGATGGCCCTTTCACCCTTATCATTTAATGTGGAAGTGGTCAGCATTTGGTTTGGCATTGGGCATACCATTTCCAAAGAAATTGTATATTGGTACTGCCACACATTTACTTCAATCTTGAAATCTGAGGTAGCACCATCAAATGATGCCACCCTAGGGGTGGCCCCACCATAGTGCCATCAAATCATATAAATGATACCCTCATTCTATATACATTTACAATGTGTGGTGCATAGTGCAGCACACATTTAAATTATAGCTTGCCATCATTGATTGTTCATGTGTAGGAAAGCGACACCTTACTGCACAGAAACAATCAAATATGCAAAGCCCCCATCTCCTTCCCATATTACAAGGGTGCTTACAGTGGAATGTGGCAGCTGAACTACTCCCATTGCAGTGGTTGAGGTCAGAAATCCAAAATATCTTGGAGACAGGGCACATTGTTGGCCTTTACTGGTGATGCAGGGCAGAGGAGTAAAACAGCTCATTCCCTGTTCTGTGCCACAGGTGTATGTAAACTTGTCACATACATGGCAACACATCTGCAGCTACTCTGCCACACTTTGCATGATTTCCATATAAAGACATGCATGCTAGCCATGAATGTGCTACAACAGCTCTCTGTGTAAGGGAGGGGTACCATGTCCAAGGGGGTGGGGGCATATGCAACACACAGTCCACAACACACGTTCCATGGCAGGCAATGAACAAAAAAGGTACAAATGTACACAACATGGCTTTTTTGCAGATCAAAAGTCATGGCACTAAGAGATTTTACTCAAACAAGACACATATCCTTCACGGGTGAACTGACATACCAGACACATCCCACAATCACCATGCTCCTGATGCTCAACCTGTGACTGGAAAGTGCATCACCATACTGCAATACAACCATGCATGCAAATAGGAACACACACAATGCCAGATGGAAGTCTAATCATCCACTTCACTGACAAATACGTTGACAGGCCAGTCTGAAAAAAATACATAAATGCAAGTCTGACACTGTATTTCCCCATTCATTTCAGTGGACCAAGGTTACGGGATCCAGCCATTGGTCATGACCCCATATGATAACTGTTAGACCTGACATCCTTGGCGAGGTCTCCCCTGTCTTTTTTGCCTCTGCTTCCCTGGTTTTGACTGTGTGCTGTACTCTGTTTTAGCTGTTTTTGGTGCTCTGGGTACTTTACCAATGCTGACCAGTGCTAAAGGGTCAAGTGTTCCTTGCGTAAAATGCATGTGTGATTGGTTTTTCAATGATTTGCATATTTGATTTACAAGTAAGTCCCTAGTAAAGTGCACTAGAGGTGCCCAGGGCCTTGAAATAAAACGCTACTAGTGGGCCTGCAGCACTGGTTGTGCCACCCACATGAGTAGCCCTGTAAACATGGCTCAGACCTGCCACTGCAGTGTCTGTGTTTGCAGTTTTAAACTGCCAATATGACCTGGCAAGTATACCCACTTGCCAGGCCCAAACCTTCCCTTTTTATACACGTAAGGCACCCCTAAGGTGGGCACTAGGTAGCCCCATGGGCAGGGTGCAGTGTATGTTAAAGGTGGGACATGTATTGATGTGTTGTACATGTTCTAACAGTGAAATACCGCCAAATTCGGTTTTCACTGTTGCCAGGCCTATCTCTCTCATAGGTTAACATGGGGTCTGCCTTTAAATGACTTTGAAGTGCAGAGTCCCTTTGGGAGCAGATGGACACGTTTAATTTGGTGTCTCTAAACTCACAATTTAAAAATACATCTTTTGGTAAAGTCAGTTTTTAAATTGTCAGTTTGAAAAGGGCACTTTTATAAAGTGGGCATTTTCCTGCTTAAACTATTCTGTGACTCTGTCTGTTCGTGGATTCCCTGTCTGGGTCAGACTGACAGTTGGGCTGTTTGTAAATCCCCTCTAGACAGTAAGACAAAGGGAGCTGGGAAGCGGCCTGCATAACCTGATGGGCCATCTGAGCTAGAGTGGAAGGAGGAGTGGTCACTTACACCTGAATGGGCTATGCTTGTCCTCACACAGTGCAGTCTCCAACCCCCCCCCCCCTGGTATGTGCCTGGGGCCTGGCCTGGGCAAGACAGGATTTTGTGAACAACAGAGACGTTCCTTGAAGTTTGAAACTTTTAGATTATTTCTTGATTCAAGAGGAACCTCTGCCAAGGAGAAGAGCCGAAGAGCTGAGGAGAAGTGCTGCTCCTGCCTGTGACTGTGCTTTGTTGGGCTATCCTGCAGTTGCTGCTTCTGCCACTGAAAGGGGACAAAGACTGGACTTTGTTGTGCATTCCTGCTTGAGAAGAATCTCCAAGGGCTTGAACTGAGCTTGCCTCCTGTTTTGAAGTCTCAGGGCCATCAAAGACTTCCTCTGACAGCACCTGGACTCTCTGCTGAGACTCCTGCCCTGCCAAGTGTTGTCTATCCAGTCCCTGAGGTCTTGAAAGGTGAAGTTGGCAGAACAAGAGCTGAAAATCCAAACACAGAACGCTGTGCAGGGAAATTTTCAGCGCATCATCTTCAACGTGGCTGATGAACAACGCACCGCTGGCATTGCGACTGAAATCGATGCTCCACCTGCATCGCGGCTGGGATATCAATGAATCATGGCTGGAGGAACGATATGCAGTGGGGGAGGATGTAAGGCTCCCCTTCAACCTTTTCCTGCTGTCAGCACCCCCTTTGAAAGGGTGGGCATTGACATTGTGGGGCCTCTGGATCCCAAGACAGCCATGGGTAATAGGTTTATCCTGGTCTTGGTAGACCATGCCAACTGGTACCCAGAAGTTATGCCTCTGAGATCAATCTCAGCCCCAGTGGTGGGAAGGGAATTGATGGGGATTTTTACTCACATGGAGTTCCCCAAGGAGGTGGCATCTGATAGCGGTACCAACTTCATATCTACTTATTTGAAGTCTCTGTGGAAGGAGTGTGAGGTGACATATAAGTTCGCCACTCCTTAGCGCCCCCAAGGGAATGGTCTGGTTGAAAGATTCAACCGCACCTTGAAAGGCATGATTATGGGCCTGTCAGAGCCCTTGAGGCGTAAGTGGGTCATCCTTTTGCCATGCCTTCTGTTTGCTTACAGGGAGGTGCCCAAAAGGGCCATGGTTTTAGTCCCTTTGAATTGTTGTATGAACACCCTGTGAGAGAACCTCTGAGTTTGGTATGGGAAGGCTTGGAGAAGGTCTCCAGAAAGCACCCCCAGGATGTATTTAGCCTCATGCTGGTTTTTAGGAACCAGACAGCTAGCCTCAGGAGGCTCGCCCAAGAGAACCTGGAAGCAAGCCAGGAAGATATGAAGTGCTGGTATGACCAGAATGCCACTCTGGATGAGTACCAACCTGGCCAAAAAGTGTGGGTGATGGCCCCAGTAGAGCCTACGGTGCTCCAGGACAAGTGGACTGGGCCTTTTGAGGTGGTGGAGCGCAAGAGCGATGACACCTATCCAGTGAACTTGTGGACTCCCAGAAACATTTTGAGGGTCCTGCACGTGAACCGCCTCAAACCTCACTTTGAGAGGTCCGAGTTGACAATGCTCCTAGCAACAGATGATGGAATAAAGGCAGAGAGTGAGCCTCTTCCTGACCTCCTGTCTGCTAAGGAGAAAGATGGATGTATGAGGGTGTGAACCTCTCCTCTTGTCTGACCCCAGAGCAACAGAGGGACTGTGGCCAGGTGTTGGGACAGTTTGCCTCATTGTTTTTCTTGGTCCCAGGGGTCACTCAATTGGGTACACATGATATGGACACTGGGGACAGTCTGCCTGTAAAACACATGATTTACAGGGTGACTGACAAGGTCAGGGCTAACATCAAGGATGAGGTGTCCAAGATGTAGGCTTTAGGGGTTATTGCGTTTTCCAGTAGCCCTTGGGCCAGCCCAGTGGTTTTAGTCCCAAGGCTGCTGCTCCTGATGCCACTCCAGAACTCAGGTTCTGTGTGGACTACTGTGGGCTCAATGAAGACTGGAGGGGACCCTATCCCCCAAGCTGATGAGCTCATTGATCGGTTATGGGCTGCCAAATACCTCATCACGTTTGACGTCTGGGTATTGGCAGATTGCGCTGACTGAGGGGGCCAAGGAAAGGTCTAAATTCACCCTCCCAGATGGGCACTACCAGTTCAGGGTGATGCCCTTTGGGATGAAGAATGCGTCTGCACTTTTCAGAGGTTGGTTAACCAGGTTTTGGCTGGGCTGGAGGACTTCAGTGCTGCCTACTTGGATGACATTTCTGTGTTCAGCTCCAGCTGGGAGGAACACTTATAGCACCTCTGCAAAGTGTTGGAGGCTCTGCAGAAGGCAGGCCTCAATATTAAGGTAAGTAATTGCCAAATAGGGCAGGGTTCTGTGGTGTACTTGGGACACCAGGTGGGGAGTGGCCAGGAAGCACCCTTACAGGAAAAAACTGACAACATTCTGGCTTGGGAGCGTATCAAGACCCAGACTGAGGTGAGGGCCTTTGTAGGTCTCACAGGATACTACAAGAGATTTGTCAAGGGGTATGGCACTATTGTTGCTCCCTTGAATGAGTTAACCTTCAAAAAGCAGCCCAGAAAAGTGATCTGGACGGAACCTTTTCAGACAGCTTTTTATGCCCTGAAGGTAGCCATGTGCACGGCACCTATGCAGAAGGCACCTGAATTCTCTAAAGAATCTTTTGTGCAGACTGATGCTTCAGAGCATGGTGTGGGAGCGCTGTTGTCACAGTTAAATGAATAGGGACTAGACCAGCATGTAGCCTTCATTAGTACATTGCTGTGGTCTAGCCATTGAAGAAACTAGTACCCTACTTGTTTGGGACTCACTTCTGGGTTCAGACAGACCACAGGCCCCTCAGATGGTTGATGCAGATGAGGGGTGAGAATCCAAAACTGTTGAGTTGGTCCATCTCCCTATGGACTTTAGGGTGGAACAGAACACGCCAGTGCTGATGGTCTATTCAGATTATTTCACGTTAGTGATGAGAACTCCAATGAGGTTGGGTAGTTGTCCCCACTTTCAGCTGGGGGGGCAGGTGTTTGATCTTGCATCCTTGGCGTGGTCTCCCCTGTCTTTTTTGCCTCTGCTTCCCAGGTTTTGACTGTGTGCTGGACTCTGTTTTTGCTGTTTTTGGTACTCTGGGCACTTTACCACTGCTGACCAGTGCTAAAGTGCAAGTGCCCCCTGCTTCAAATGCATGTTTGATTGTTTTTTCCTTAATTTCCATATTTGATTTACTAGTACGTCCCTAGGAAAGTGCACCCCTAAGGTAGGCCCTAGGTAGTCACATGGGCAGGGTGCAGTGTATGTTAAAGGTGGGACATGTATTGATGTGTTGTACATGTTCTAACAGTGAAATACCGCCAAATTCGGTTTTCACTGTTGCAAGGCCTATCTCTCTCATAGGTTAACATGGGGTCTGCCTTTAAATGACTTTGAAGTGCAGAGTCCCTTTGGGAGCAGATGGACACATTTAATTTGGTGTCTCTGAACTCACAATTTAAAAATACATCTTTTGGTAAAGTCAGCTTTTAAATTGTCAGTTTGAAGATGCCACTTTTAGAAAGTGGGCATTTTTCTGCTTAAACCATTCTGTGACTCTGTCTGTTCGTGGATTCCCTGTCTGGGTCAGACTGACAGTTGGGCTGTTTGTGACTCCCCTCTAGACAGTGAGATAAAGGGAGCTGGGGAGTAGCCTGCATATCCTAATGGGCCATCTGAGCCAGAGTGGAGAGAGGAGTGGTCACTTACAGCTGAATGGGCTGTGCCTGCCATCACTTAATGCAGTCTCCAACCCCACTGGAGTATGTCTGAGGCCTGAGCAAGGCAAGATCTTGTGAATAACAGGGACTTTCCTTTGAAGTTTGCCTACTTCAAAGGCAGAAAGGGTTATAAGTAGTGGGCCCAAACCCCCAGACTTTTAGATTACTTCTGGATTCAAGAGGGACCTCTGCCAAGGAGAAGAGCTGCAAAGTTGAGAAGTGCTGCCTCTGCCCGTGACTGTGCTTTGTTGGGCTATTCTGCAGCTGCTGATTCTACCTGTGAAAGGGGACAAAGACTGGACTTTGTTGTGCATTCCTGCTTGAGAAGAATCTCCAGGGGCTTGAACTGAGCTTGCCTCCTGTTTTGAAGTCTCAGGGCCATGAAAGACTTCCTTTGTTAGCACCTGGACTCTCTGCTGAGACCCCTGCCCTGCCAAGTAGTGTCCTATTCAGTCTCTGGGCCCTGAAAAGTGAAGTTGGCAGACCGAGAGGTGAAAATCCACACACAGAATGCAGTGCGGCGAAGTTTTCGACGCACCATCTTCAACGTGACTGATAAATGACACGCCGCTGGCTTTGCAACTGAAATCGTCGCTCCACCTGCATCACGGCTGGAAGATCAACTCATCATGGCTGGAGAAACGACACACAACACCTGCTTGTGGCTGCTGATAACGGCGTAAACCCCATGCAGCACAGTTTTCTAACTCCAGTGCAACCAGCTTTTCCACGCATTGTCACAGAGCATCAAAGTCACCCAGACTCTGCGTGGATCCGAGGCGCTTCGCCAGAAATTGACGCATCACTCTCTTGCGAGGGATAAAAACGACGCAACGCCGCCCGACTGGAGCAGAAACAACAGATGGCCTCCCTTGTGAGGAAGGAATCGACGTGTCGCTGCCTTTTCCAACGCACGCTCGACATTGCAGCTTTATTTTTTAATCTAACCAGGTTCTTTGTGCAAAAATAAACATTTCCATTGTTTTCTTATTCTTTTGAAAATTCATATCTTGACTTGTATATGCTGGAGTTTTGTCATTTTGGTCTTGTTTGATTCAGATAAGTATTGACTATTGTTCTAAACTGGTTTGGTGTACATTTTGTAGTGCTTTCACTGTATTACTGTGTGTGTTGGTACAATTACTTTACACATTGCTCCTGGGTTAAGTCTTTCTCCTCATGCCAAGCTACCAAGGGAGTGAGTGGGAGTTAACCAGGTGTGTTTCCCTTTTACCCTGACTAGAATGAGGGTCCTTGCTTGGACAGAGGTACCCTGACTGCCAACCAAAGACCACATTTCTAAATAACCCACAGACATATGCCAAGAAGGCACACAATGACGCCCACAAAAGGACCAGAAATGTGGTGGAGAGGACATTTGGCATCCTCAAATTGAGGTTTGTTGCCTAGATCTATCCGGTGGAAAACTATTATATGCCCAACCCCTTGTCTGTAAAATCAAACTAGTATATGCAATTTTGCACAACATCTGTGCACACACCAATGTTCCCTGAGAGGAACCCAGGGATGAGGATGAAGACAGTGATGCACGAGTGGTGGATGGGGAAGTACAAAATACTGCTGCTGGAGAAAGCAGAAGGGAGCACATTGTACACAACTTCTTCATCTAGGGACTATACTGCAATCATCACTGAGCACAAATTTTGTAAATAAATCACTTAAACACAGATTTGTCTTATTAATGCACCCACATCTCAGAAAGCATGACTAGGCCACAACAGTTGGAAAACATGTAGGAACACACTCAGGAACAACAAACAGCTACACATATTGCACAAGTAAATACATTAGTATTTGAAATGTATGCATAGCCTATTGTAGAAATTTGTTACATTGCAACACACATATCACACAAGTGTGTCTGGTTGACATTTAATAGCAGCCATACACAAAAATAGATGTGAAGACTGCTGTAGGAAAGTACCACCATCCCTGGCATGTTACCCCTATATTTCACTGTATATATGTTGTTTTAGTCTATGTGTCACTGGGACCCTGCCAGGCAGGGCCCCAGTGCTCATAAGTATGTGCCCTGTATGTGTTTCCTGTGTGATGCCTAACTGTCTCACTGAGGCTCTGCTAACCAGAACCTCAGTGGTTATGCTCTCTCTGCTTTCCAAATTTGTCACTAACAGGCTAGTGACTAATTTTACCAATTCACATTGGCATACTGGTACACCCATATAATTCCCTTGTATATGGTACTGAGGTACCCAGGGTATTGGGGTTCCAGGAGATCCCTATGGGCTGTAGCATTTCATTGCCACCCATAGGGAGCTCTGACAATTCTTACACAGGCCTGCCAGTGCAGCCTGAGTGAAATAACGTCCACGTTATTTCACAGCCATTTACCACTGCACTTAAGTAAGTAGAAACTTAATTGTAGAAATTTGTTACATTGCAACACACATATCACACAAGTGTGTCTGGTTGACATTTAATAGCAGCCATACACAAAAATAGATGTGAAGACTGCTGTAGGAAAGTACCACCATCCCTGGCATGTTACCCCTATATTTCACCGTATATATGTTGTTTTAGTCTATGTGTCACTGGGACCCTGCCAGGCAGGGCCCCAGTGCTCATAAGTATGTGCCCTGTATGTGTTTCCTGTGTGATGCCTAACTGTCTCACTGAGGCTCTGCTAACCAGAACCTCAGTGGTTATGCTCTCTCTGCTTTCCAAATTTGTCACTAACAGGCTAGTGACTAATTTTACCAATTCACATTGGCATACTGGTACACCCATATAATTCCCTTGTATATGGTACTGAGGTACCCAGGGTATTGGGGTTCCAGGAGATCCCTATGGGCTGTAGCATTTCATTGCCACCCATAGGGAGCTCTGACAATTCTTACACAGGCCTGCCAGTGCAGCCTGAGTAAAATAACGTCCACGTTATTTCACAGCCATTTACCACTGCACTTAAGTAACTTATAAGTCACCTATATGTCTAACCTTCACCTGGTGAAGGTTGGGTGCAAAGTTACTTAGTGTGTGGGCACCCTGGCACTAGCCAAGGTGCCCCCACATCGTTCAGGGCAAATTCCCCGGACTTTCTGAGTGCGGGGACACCATTACACGTGTGCACTACACATAGGTGACTACCTATGTGTAGCGTCACAATGGTAACTCCGAACATGGCCATGTAACATGTCTAAGATCATGGAATTGTCACCCCAATACCATTCTGGTATTGGGGGGACAATTCCATGATCCCCCGGGTCTCTAGCACAGTACCCAGGTACTGCCAAACTGCCTTTCTGGGGTCTCCACTGCAGCTGCTGCTGCTGCCAACCCCTCAGACAGGTTTCTGCCCTCCTGGGGTCCAGGCAGCCCTGGCCCAGGAAGGCAGAACCAAGGATTTCCTCTGAGAGAGGGTGTTAAACCCTCTCCCTTTGGCAATAGGTGTGAAGGGCTGGGGAGGAGTAGCCTCCACCAGCCTCTGGAAATGCTTTGATGGGCACAGATGGTGCCCATCTCTGCATAAGCCAGTCTACACTGGTTCAGGGATCCCCCAGCCCTGCTCTGGCGCAAAACTGGACAAAGGAAAAGGGAGTGACCACTCCCCTGACCAGTTCCTCCCAGGGGAGGTGCCCATAGCTCCTCCAGTGTGTCCCAGACCTCTGCCATCTTGGAAACAGAGGTGTTGGGGGCACACTGGACTGCTCTGAGTGGCCAGTGCTAGCAGGTGACGTCAGAGGCTCCTTCTGATAGGCTCTTACCTCTCTTGGTAGCCAATCCTCCTAACTTGGTAGCCAAACCTCCTTTTCTGGCTATTTAGAGTCTCTGCTTTGGGGAATTCTTCAGAAAACGAATGCAAGAGCTCACCAGAGTTCCTCTGCATCTCCCTCTTCACCTTCTACCAAAGGATCGACCACTGACTGCTCCAGGATGCCT
Source organism: Pleurodeles waltl (assembly GCF_031143425.1). Lineage (NCBI taxonomy): Eukaryota > Metazoa > Chordata > Amphibia > Caudata > Salamandridae > Pleurodeles > Pleurodeles waltl. Next base: position 474,971,773 of record NC_090449.1, on the reverse strand, counting down.
GCAAAACCGCAACAAAGTAGCCAGACAACTACCAGCAACATTGTAGCACCTAATCCTGCCGGCTTTCTCGACTGTTTCCAGGTGGTGCATGCTCTGGGGGTAGCCTGCCTTCACCCTGCACCAGAAGCTCAGAAGAAATCTCCCATGGGTCAACGGAATCTTCCCCCTGCTAACGCAGGCACCAAAAGCCTGCAACACTGGTCCTCTGGGTCCCCTCTCATCCTGACAAGCGTGGTCCATGGAACCCAGCAACTCTGTCCAAGTGACTCCCACAGTCCAGTGACTCTTCAGTCCAAGTTTGGTGGAGGTAAGTCCTTGCCCCCCCACGCTATCCTGCAAAGCTGTGTACCGCATGATTTGCAGCTGCTCCGGCTCCTGTGTACTCTTCCAGGATTTCCTTCGTGCACAGCCAAGCCTGAGTCCCCAGCACTCCTTCCTGCAGTGCACAACCTTCTGAGATGTCCTCCGGCGTCGTGGGACTCCCTTTTGGGACTTCGCATGGACTCCTCTTCACTTTTCTTCCAAGTGCCTGTTAGGGTACTTCTGCGGGTGCTGCCTGCTTCTGTGAGGGATCCATGAGTTGCTGGGTGCCCTCTCTGTCTCTTCCTCCAAGTGGCGACATCCTGGTCCCTCCTGGGCCACAGCAGCACCCAAAAACCTCTACCATGACCGTTGCAGCTAGCCAGGCTTGTTTGCGGTCTTTCTGCTTGGGAACCCCTCTGCCAGCTTCATCGCGACGTGGGACATACGTCTTCCAAAGGAGAAGTTCCTAGTCCTCTTCTTTCTTGCAGAACTCCAAGCTTCTTCCAACCGGTGGCATCTTCCTTGCATCTTCAGCTGGCATTTCCTGGGCTCCTGCCCACTCTCGACACTGTCGCGACTATTGGACTTGGTCCCCTTGTCTTACAGGTACTCAGGTCCGGAAATCCACTGTTGTTGCATTGCTGGTGTTTGTTCTTCCTGCAGAATCCCCCAATCACGACTTCTGTGCTCTCTGGGGATCGTAGGTGCACTTTACACCTACTTTTCAGGGTCTTGGGGTGGGCTATTTTTCTAACCCTCACTGTTTTCTTACAGTCCCAGCGACCCTCTACAAGCTCACATAGGTTTGGGGTTCATTTGTGGTTCGCATTCTATTTTTGGAGTATATGGTTTGTGTTGCCCCTATACCTATGTGCTCCTATTGCAATCTATTGTAATTCTACACTGTTTGCATTACTTTTCTTTCAATTACTTACCTAATTTTGGTTTGTGTACATATAACTTGTGTATATATCTTATCCTCTTACTGAGGGTACTCACTGAGATATTTTTGGCATATTGTCATAAAAAATAAAGTACCTTTATTTTTAGTAACTCTGTGTATTGTGTTTTCTTATGATATTGTGCATATAATACCAGTGGTATCGTAGGAGCTTTATATGTCTCCTAGTTCAGCCTAAGCTGCTTTGCCATAGCTACCTTCTATCAGCCTAAGCTGCTAGAAACACCTCTTCTACTCTAATAAGGGATAACTGGACCTGGCACAAGGTGTAAGTACCTCTGGTACCCACTACAAGCCAGGCCAGCATCCTACATTAGTTGTGCAGCGGTGGGATAAGTACTTGTAACTACTTGCCACTTTGTCATTGTGTACTTTTCATAAGAGAATAATATACAAAACAGTTCAGTGTATGTACACTTAACCAAAAAGTTTTGCTTTTCTTCTCTCAAAAATTTTTACAAAGTTCTGAAAAGTTTTCTAAACGTTTTCTAAAAGTTAGAAAAAGTTTTTTTTTCTCTGCTCTTTAAAAAGTTCTGAAACTGTGTCTTCCTTCTCACTATCTCTAAACCTTTTCTGCTATCATGTCTGTGGTAGATTCATCTCTTAAAATGGTCAACACAACTTATGAAAATTTGAATTACAAGGTCCTAAGGAGTCTCTGCTTAGATAGAGGTTTAGTGATAGGAAAGAACTCTACAAAAGAGTTTCTATTTAACATGTTTACTGTAAATGATGAGTTCCAAGCAGGCACATCAGATGAGAGGTTAATAGAAGGTTCCCATTCTGACTGAGGGGAGCACCTTGAGGAAGGTGGGGGGGTTCTAAACAGGATCTGCCCCCTAGCAGGACACCCAGTAATGTTGGCAGTAATGGAGGTTCCCATCACAGTAGGGCACCCTTTATTCCTAGAGGCCAAGTTGCTAGTATTCAGTCAGTTAGGGACAGATGCCCCTCTGTTGTTTCCAATTTGTCATCTGTGTCAAAGCACTCCCAACCCACCCGCCCTGAGGATAACTTGTTAGAAAGGGAACTCAAAAAGTTGAGGGTTGAAGAGACCAGACTGAAGCTTAAACAGCAACAGCTGGCCTTAGATAGGGAATCCCTAGACCTGGAGAAGGAAAGACAGAGATTGGGAATTGGACCCCATGGTGGCAGCAGCAGAATTCCTGATAGTAATCCTGTTAGAGAGAATGATTCCAGGAATCTGCACAGGATAGTCCTCCCTTACAAGGAGGGGGATGATATCAACAAGTGGTTTGCTGCACTTGAGAGGGCCTGTATGGTACAGGGGGTCCCTCAAAGGCAGTGGGCTGCTATATTGTGGCTATCTTTCACTGGAAAGGGTAGGGATAGGCTCCTTACTGTCAGAGAAAGTGAAGCTAACAATTTTACAGTTTTGAAGGATACTCTCTTGGATGGATTTGGCTTAACCACTGAACAATACAGGATTAAGTTCAGAGACACGAGAAAAGAGTCCTCTCAAGACTGGACAGACTTTGTGGACTGTTCAGTGAAGGCCTTGGAGGGGTGGTTACATGGAAATAGAGTATCTGACTATGAAAGCCTATATAATCTTATTCTGAGAGAGCATATTCTGAATAACTGTGTGTCTGACTTGTTACACAAATATCTAGTGGACTCAGATCTGACCTCTCCCCAAGAATTGGGAAAGAAGGCAGACAAATGGGTCAGAACAAGAGTGAACAGAAAAGTTCATACAGGGTGTGACAAGGATAGCAAGAAGAAGGATGGTAAGTCTTCTGACAAGGGTGGGGACAAAAGTAAAACTGAGTCTTCATCAGGCCCACAAAAATCCTCTGGTGGGGGTGGTGGATCCAAATCCTCTTCCAATAATCAACCTAAAAAGCCTTGGTGTTATTTGTGTAAAGTCAAAGGCCATTGGGCAACTGACTCCAGTTGTCCAAAGAAAAACACCAAACCTCCCACTACCACAACCCCTGCTGCAAATTCTAGTGCCCCTAGTAATAGCAGTGTTGGTGGGAGCAAACCTACACATAGTCAATCCAAGGGTGTAGCTGGGCTCACTATTGGCAATGTAGTTGGGGTTGGTCTTGTTAGGGAAACCACAGAGGCTGTTTTAGTCTCTGAAGGTGCCATTGATTTGGCCACCTTAGTTGCTTGTCCCCTTAATATGGATAAGTACAAGCAACTTCCCCTAATAAGTCAGGGACACAGGTGCCAGTGTTACTATGGTCATAGAGAAACTGGTCCACCCTGAACAACACCTACTTGGTCAGCAGTACCAAGTGACAGACACTCATAACAACACTCTTAGCCGCCCCATGGCTGTTTTGAATCTCAACTGGGGGGGGGGGGGTACTGGTCCAAAGAAAGTTGTGGTTGCCTCAGATTTACCTGAAGACTGTCTACTAGGAAATGATTTAGAGACATCAGCTTTTGCAGAAGTGGAGTTGGAGGCTCATGCAGCAATGCTGGGCATTCCTGGGCATATTTTTGCTTTGACAAGGGCTCAGGCTAAAAAGCAAAAAGGACAGGATAACCTGGATCCTGGAACAATGGACCAAGTACTCCCTAAAGCTAGGGGTAGCAAGGGTAAATCCCTACCCACTATCCCTCCCTCTACAGATGATTCTCCTTGTGAGGAAGAAGAATTTCCTCCCTGTGCAGAACCTTCGCCAGATGAGCTGGCAGCAGACACTGCTGAGCTTTTGGGTGGAGGGGGCCTGCCAGGGAAGAGCTGAGTGTGGCACAGCAAACCAGTCCCACATTAGAGGGTCTCAGACAGCAAGCTGTCAAGCAGCACAATGGGGATGTCAGTGACTCACATAGAGTTTACTGGGAGGACAACCTCTTGTACACCGAGGCAAGGGACCCAAAACCTGGAGCAGCCAGGAGATTGGTCATTCCCCTGCAGTACAGAGAGTTCCTCCTAACTCTTGCACATGACATTCCTTTGGCTGGGCATTTGGGCCAGATCAAAATATGGGAGAGACTTGTCCCCCTGTTTCACTGGCCTAGGATGTCAGAGGACACTAAAGATTTTTGCAAGTCTTGTGTGACCTACCAAGCCAGTGGCAAGACTGGTGGCACTCCAAAGGCTCCCCTTATTCCACTACCTGTGGTTGGGGTGCCCTTTGAAAAGGTAGGGGTTGACATAGTTGGCCCCCTTGACCCTCCTACTACTTCAGGCAATAGGTTTATCTTGGTGGTTGTGGACCATGCCACAAGATATCCTGAAGCAATTCCTCTAAGGACCACTACAGCTCCTGCAGTGGCAAAGACCCTCCTGGGAATATTTTCCAGGGTGGGTTTTCCGAAAGAGGTGATATCAGACAGGGGTAGCAACTTCATGTCTGCATACTTGAAAGCCATTTGGAAGGACTGTGGTGTTACCTACAAGTTCACCACTCCTTATCATCCACAGACTAATGGACTGGTAGAGAGATTTAATAAAACTCTCAAAGGTATGATAATGGAATGCCCTGAAAAACTCAGGAGGAGATGGGATGTCTTGTTACCTTGCCTCCTTTTTGCTTACAGGGAGGTACCCCAGAAAGGAGTGGGCTTCAGCCCCTTTGAACTCCTCTTGGGCACCCTGTAAGAGGTCCACTCACTCTTGTGAAGGAGGGTTGGGAACAACCTTTAAAAGCTCCCAAACAGGACATAGTGGACTATATACTTGGCCTAAGATCCAGAACGGCCGAGTACATGAAAAAGGCCAGTAAAAACCTTCAGGCCAGCCAGGAGCTCCAGAAGCAATGGCATGACCAGAAGGCAGTTCTGATCCAGTTCCAACCAGGACCGAAGGTGTAGGTATTGGAGCCTGTGGCCCCAAGAGCACTCCAGGACAAATGGAGTGTACCCCATCTAATTGTTGAGAAAAAGGGTGAGGTTCCGTATCTGGTAGACCAGGGCACTGCCAGGAGTCCCCTTAGGGTGATTCATGTCAACTGCCTAAAACCCTACTATGACAGGGCTCATCTCACCCTGCTCATGGCAACAGATGAGGGACAGGAAGAAGAGAGTGACCCTCTCCCTGATCTCTTTTCCACCACTGAAACTGATGCATTAGTGGAGGGAATAGTTTTGGCAGATTGTCTGACTGCAGAACAGAAAGAAAACTGCATAAATCTCATTGGACAATTTTCTGACCTCTTTTCAATTGTTCCAGGTATAACATCCTGGTGTGAACACACAATTGATACTGGTGACAGCCTGCCTGTCAAGAGTAAGATTTATAGGCAGCCTGACCATGTCAGGGACTGCATAAAACAAGAGGTGCAGAAAATGCTTGATCTGGGAGTGATTGAACCTTCTGAAAGCCCATGGGCGAGTCCTGTGGTGCTTGTACCAAAGCCTCACTCAAAAGATGGAAAAAGGGAGATGAGGTTTTGTGTAGACTACAGAGGTCTCAATCAGGTAACAAAAACTGATGCTCACCCTATACCCAGGGCAGATGAGCTCATTGATACACTGGCATCTGCCAAGCATCTTAGCACCTTTGATTCGACTGCAGGGTATTGGTAGATCAAATTGGATGAGGATGCTAAACCTAAGACTGCTTTTTCAACTATAGGAGGGCACTACCAATTTACAGTGATGCCCTTTGGTTTGAAAAATGCACCTGCCACTCTTCAGAGGTTGGTGAACACAGTCCTGCAAGGGTTAGAGGCTTTTAGTGCAGCATATCTAGATGATATTGCTGTCTTTAGCTCCACCTGTGATGAGCACCTGGTTCACCTTTGGAAAGTTTTGGAGGCCCTGCAAAAGGCAGGCCTCACTATCAAGGCCTCAAAGTGCCAGATAGGGCAGGGTAAGGTGGTTTATCTGGGACACCTGGTAGGTGGAGAACAGATTGCACCACTTCAGGGGAAAATCCAGACAATCATAGATTGGGTTCCCCCTACAACTCAGACCCAGGTGAGAGCCTTCTTAGGCCTCACAGGCTATTACAGGAGATTCATTAAAAACTATGGCTCCATAGCAGCCCCACTTAATGATCTCACTAGTAAGAAAATGCCTAAAAAGGTATTATGGACAGCTAGGTGTCAGAAAGCTTTTGAGGAACTCAAACAGGCCATGTGCTCTGCACCTGTCCTAAAAAGCCCATGTTACTCCAAGAAATTCATTGTTCAAACTGATGCATCTGAATTAGGCGTAGGGCCAGTCTTATCACAACTGAATTCTGAGGGCCAGGATCAACCAGTAGCTTTTATCAGCAGAAGGTTGACCCCTAGAGAAAAGCGTTGGTCTGCCATATAGAGAGAGGCCTTTGCTGTGGTCTGGGCACTGAAAAAGTTGAGGCCATGCCTGTTTGACACTCACTTTATTGTTCAGACAGACCACAAACCTCTACTTTGGCTAAAACAAATGAAAGGTAAAAATCCTAAATTGTTGAGGTGGTCCATATCTCTACAGGGAATGGACTGTACAGTAGAACATAGACCTGGGAGTACCCACTCCAGTGCAGATGGACTCTCCAGATATTTCCACTTAGACAATGAAGATCATGGCTAGTCTTAGTGTCCTTCGTTTGGGGGGTTTGTTTCGGAAAGTACCATCTTGCCTGCCATGTTACCCCCATATTTCACTGCATATATGTTGTTTAAGTCTATGAGTCACTGGGACCCTGCCAGGCAGGGCCCCAGTGCTCATAAGTATGTGCCCTGTATGTGTTCCCTGTGTGATGCCTAACTGTCTCACTGACGCACTGCTAATCAGAACCTCAGTGGTTATGCTCTCTCTGCTTTCCAAATTTGTCACTAACAGGCTAGTGACTAATTTTACCAATTCACATTGGCATACTGGTACACCCATATAATTCCCTTGTAGATGGTACTGAGGTACCCAGGGTATTGGGGTTCCAGGAGATCCCTATGGGCTGCAGCATTTCTTACACAGGCCTGCCAGTGCAACCTGAGTGAAATAACGTCCACGTTATTTCACAGCCATTTTCCACTGCACTTAAGTAACTTATAACTCACCTATATGTCTCACCTTCACCTGGTGAAGGTTGGGTGCAAAGTTACTTAGTGTGTGGGCACCCTGGCACTAGCCAAGGTGCCCCCACATTGTTCAGGGCAAATTCCCCGGACTTTGTGAGTGCAGGGACACCATTACACGCGTGCACTACATATAGGTCACTACCTATGTGTAGCGTCACAATGGCAACTCTGAACATGGCCATGTAACATGTCTAAGATCATGGAATTGTCCCCCCAATACCATTCTGGTATTGGGGGGACAATTCCATGATCCTCCGGGTCTCTAGCACAGTGCCCGGGTACTGCCAAACTGCCTTTCCGGGGTCTCCACTGCAACTGCTGCTGCTGCCAACCCCTCAGACAGGTTTCTGCCCTCCTGGGGTCCAGGCAGCCCTGGCCCAGGAAGGCAGAACAAAGGATTTCCTTTGGAAATAGGTGCGAAGGGCTGGGGAGGAGTAGCCTCCCCCAGCCTCTGGAAATGCTTTAATGGGCACAGATGGTGCCCATCTCTGCATAACCCAGTCTACACCGGTTCAGGGATCCCCCAGCCCTGCTCTGGTGCGAAACTGGACAAAGGAAAGGGGAGTGACCACTCCCCTAACCAGTTCCTCCCAGGGGAGGTGCCCAGAGCTCCTCCAGTGTGTCCCAGACCTCTGCCATCTTGGAAACATAGGTGTTGGGGGCACACTGGACTGCTCTGAGTGGCCAGTGCCAACAGGTGACGTCAGAGGTTCCTTCTGATAGGCTCTTATCTCTCTTGGTAGCCAATCCTCCTAACCTGGTAGCCAAACCTCCTTTTCTGGCTATTTAGGGTCTCTGCTTTGGGGAATTCTTCAGATAACGAATGCAAGAGCTCACCAGAGTTCCTCTGCATCTCCCTCTTCACCTTCTACCAAAGGATCGACCGCTGACTGCTCCAGGACGCCTGCAAAACCACAACAAAGTAGCCAGACGACTACCAGAAACATTGTAGTGCCTAATCCTGCCGGCTTTCCCGACTGTTTCCAGGTGGTGCATGCTGTGGGGGTAGCCTGCCTTCACTCTGCACCAGAAGCTCCAAAGAAATCTCCTGTGGGTCGAAGGAATCTTCCCCCTGCTAACGCAGGCACCAAAAGCCTGCAACACTGGTCCTCTGGGTCCCCTCTCATCCTGACGAGCGTGGTCCCTGGAACACAGCAACTCTGTCCAAGTGACTCCCACAGTCCAGTGACTCTTCAGTCCAAGTTTGGTGGAGGTAAGTCCTTGCCCCCCCACGCTAGACTGCAAAGCTGTTTACTGCATGATTTGCAGCTGCTTCGGCTCCTGTGTACTCTTCCAGGATTTCCTTCATGCACAGCTAAGCCTGGGTCCCTGGCACTCCTTCCTGCAGTGCACAACCTTCTGAGTTGTCCTCCGGCATCGTGGGACTCCCTTTTATGACTTAACATGGACTCCAGTTCACTTTTCTTCTAAGTGCCTGTTAGGGTACTTCTGCGGGTGCTGCCTGCTTCTGTGAGGGCTCCCTATATTGCTGGGTGCCCCCTCTGTCTCCTCCTCCAAGTGGCGACATCCTGGTCCCTTCTGGGCCACAGCAGCACCCAAAAACCTGTACTGCGACCCTTGCAGCTAGCCAGGCTTGTTTGCGGTCTTACTGTGTGGGAACACCTCTGCAAGCTTCATCGTGACGTGGGACATCTGTCTTCCAAAGGAGAAGTTCCTAGTCCTCTTCTTTCTTGTGGAACTCCAAGCTTCTTCCAACCGGTGGCAGCTTCCTTGCATCTTCAGCTGGCATTTTCTGGGCTCCTGCCCACTCTCGACACTGTCGCGACTATTGGACTTGGTCCCCTTGTCTTACAGGTACCCAGGTCTGGAAATCCACTGTTGTTGCATTGCTGGTGTTTGTCCTTCCTGCAGAATCCCCCTATCATGACTTCTGTGCTCTCTGAGGGTAGTAGGTGCACTTTACTCCTACTTTTCAGGGTCTTGGGGTGGGCTATTTTTCTAACCCTCACTGTTTTCTTACAGTCCCAGTGACCCTCTACAAGCTCACATAGGTTTGGGGTCCATTCGTGGTTCGCATTCCACTTTTGGAGTATATGGTTTGTGTTGCCCCTATACCTATGTGCTCCTGTTGCAATCTATTGTATTTCTACACTGTTTGCATTACTTTTCTTGCTATTACTTATCTAATTTTGGTTTGTGTACATATAACTTATGTATATATCTTATCCTCTTACTGAGGGTACTCACTGAGATACTTTTGGCATATTGTCATAAAAAATAAAGTACCTTTATTTTTAGTAACTCTGTGTATTGTGTTTTCTTATGATATTGTGCATATGACACCAATGGTATAGTAGGAGCTTTACATGTCTCCTAGTTCAGCCTAAGCTGCTTTGCAATAGCTACCTTCTATCAGCCTAAGCTTCTAGAAACACCTCTTCTACACTAATAAGGGATAACTGGACCTGGCATAAGGTGTAAGTACCTCTGGTACCCACTAAAAGCCAGGCCAGCCTCCTACAACTGCTGTTGAGATGTTTTTCCTAGGTAGGAAAAGAGTAGTCAGTAACAACCACATTAGGTCAGTGTCTGCTATGTAACAAATCAATCTCTGAATGTTACAATCAAAGTGGGAACTTAGAACGGGCTACTCATTGGCACTTATATGTATGACTAACAGATAGGTAACTACAGAGGAAAACATACCTGGATTTCTTGGTCTGTCTAGCTCTATCAAGTTGACATCTTGCGTTCATGTCAAGCAATGTCAACTCAATCCACAAAGCTTTGACAATCTTCTCATGTGAGTAAGGAAACAGACATGCTGAGGCATGCATGTCTATTGATAGCTGTCAGGAGTATTTACACAATCCAAACACACTTATGGTGCATGTGACAATGAATGGTGAAGGAAGCTCTTTGTGGGTGCTCATGCCAAACAAACAAATGTAGAAGGACAGCTGAGACACTCATATACATACCTTTGCCAGCCAATATGTGGAGGTGACTTAGACAGTACACAAGTGCTGTGACTAGTGTATAGAGCTGTGTGAGGGTCAGTCATCTCAAATTGCGAACAAATGCAAATGTAATGGCACATATTGTGTAGCCTGTAGAAGAAGCAATAGCCCTCTGTAAAGTTCACAAGTATATTTAACCATGATTTGCATGAAGGATGGGACAGTGAAGCTAAGCAAGATGAGTGACATGGATATTCTCCAGAGTTTGTGCCACCAACATGGACCTAGAAGCCTACCTCACAAAGTCTGTCTTCAATGTGTGTGAATGATCACACATTGTCAAATACTCACTGTGCCAAAATTGCTATGGATACATGTAAGTCCAGACACATATATACACACATTGTGGAGCACAGTACATATACCAGTCTCATTTTCATTAACTACACCTGTGTGCTTGGCCAGCACAAACAAGTGTGACTGATGCAAGTAGCAACTGATACCATCTGTACCCTGGGTCTGCAGAAATGACCCTGTTCCACTACCTACCGATGATCTAACAGCACTGTTCAAGTATCACAACATATACATAGTCACTCTAATTCTGAGAAAATGAGACCACAAGTCCAACACAACCAACCTATAGGTCCCTAGTGCATGATAGGGCAAAGCTGGCACCAGCAACCTGTAAATTCCAAGTACATTATAGGGCAAGGCTGACTCCGATGACCTGTAAGTCCCTAGTACATAAAAGGGCAAGGCTGGCACCAATAACTTGTAAGTCCGCAGTACATAATGGGGCAGGGGACTTCAGGTGTGCTGTTGGATTTCTTGACTTGAAAATTAACTGCAGTGCTGATAAGTCACTTGAGGATGACATACCCAATCGCACAAAATCCCCATAGGGCGATCCATCCGCTCTGTATATGGTCAGGGGCCTGTGAACTGTGCCAAGAGAGCCACCCTGATCTCAGTCCCACACTAGAACCAATGGGGCTGTGGGGGTGTTGATAAAGCCACTGGTGCACTGATGAATCACTTGCCATCCTTGTAGCACATCAGGCCTGCCATTCAGCTTGTGTTGCAAAAGGGAAGTCCTTGCAAGACTACATGTGCAGTAATTGTGCAGTCAAAGTGTTTGTGTCAAAATATTTTACACTACAGTAATTGCCACATGCCCACCTTTGGTGGGCAACGCATGCTGTGGTCTTTAACTTTGTGCAATGACAGATGAAAACATATGGCATGCTGTGTGAGAAACATACAACTCCTAAATTGGAGATACATTGTACATTTATCTTCATAGGGAAATATGAAAAACATTGCTATGAGAAAAGTATTTTTTTACACTGTTGCCCATTTACCCATAAATGATTGCAAAGTTAGTAGATGATACATCCCTAAACACACCACTGTAGTAGGCATTACTGATCACACATGAATAACACCTTCCAATCATTAACATATTGCATGAATACCAAGCATGGCACATATCAGTCCAACATATCCAGAACTTTGTATGCATTGTGAGCTGGTTCTTACACATGTTGTATTACATCATGATGTCAGGCTTTTGGTACAAACCATACAGTGTCACACACATGCACCAACATAGCTCTGTCAGCGTATCATATACTCGTCTGAGTTACCAGCATTCCCAGGTATACTGTTGTCAAGGGTAACATGTGCATGAACATGTTTTACACATTCGCCACCTATCACAACCTATGTGGTGAAAAAAACAGTGGACATGTACAAACTGCGTTGTACAAGATCAACAATGCAAGTTTCCTCACATTTGTACACTCACAATACACACATTGTGCACATATAGATACATGCATGTGGGAAAATGTACCAAACACTTGTACTCTGGCACTCAATATCACTCCTCCCATGCATATCACAGACCAACATACATGATGAAACACAATTCTCTGCGTAAAAAAAACCAACGCATGCGTTCGTTTTGAGCAAATGTGTTTAAGAAAATGACGTGTCACACACGTGCATCAAAATTCACACATTATGCCTTGTCAGCCATCATCAAAGAACACAAACAGGGCCGTCATGCATCAAAAAAATTACGCATGACCTCAAAATGTGACGTACATTCCCAGGAAGTGATGCAAGTAAACTGCATTGCTGGACACATGGAAAAGTTAAGTTACTTTCCCTTTACAGTCTTTTAGTCTGTGCTTGGGAGAGGTGGTGCAGGTACTGGTGCAAGGAGTGGTGGTTGTTGAGTCTTTTATGCTGTCTGCTCTCCATTTTGTGTGCTGAAAGTATGGTTGTGCAGAGTTTATTGTTGTCTATTTTGCTGTGTATTGTTGGGTGTTTCTCTCTGCGGTAGTTAAGTATTTTGGGGTAGTTGGGTTTAGTTGAGGTTAGTTTTTTGTTGGGTTTTATAATTTTTGCACAGGATTTTGGTTGCAAAATGTCTGGAAAGGGACGGCAAAGAAAATGAGTCGACAGGAACTGGGAGGATTCATCTGGCTAGCCTGCCACTACCTCCCCAACATGGTGGCCATGGGTGGCTGTGTTATACAGGACTACCGGACGGAGGCACAGAAGCTGTGGTGCTGTCCCAGTTGTCCAGGATCCTTGATATTCAGCGGGAAGACCACCAACTGAAGTACTGGTGGGCAGACCTGATTCCCCGTGACCAGGATCTCTTGGATCATCTGGGTGTAGAGATTAGCGGAACTGTTGGTAAATGCAGCTCATTTGTTGCTTAGCAAAATTTTGCTTTTGCATTAACGTAGCCTATAAGAGCAACTTTATCAGGTCATGACGCAGGCCAGGATTTCCAGTAGTGTGTCTGCACCAACCCTCATCCATGAGAAAGGCAACAATGCATTGTCAGTCACAAACATGGCATAAACCTGTCTTTGTTTCCTGGGTTTAGACAGGTAATTTTGAAATGGCACAAAGCCAACACACATGTTTCATGGTGCTAAGGTACATAGCTACCAGCCACAACTGTCTATGTTCATCAAGGGCTTAACCGCTTTGGTATTTTACTTAGTCATGTACATTTGATGGAAAACATGACATATGAGGTTATGTAGTAATGTCTGAGTGTGCCCTGAGTCATGCATGTGCAGAGTGACACAACAATGTGTGATAGGCTTATGAAAATTGTCAGTTGACTGTCCTCTACAGAACTTTACCAATGTAACTGAAACATGTACGTATATTTCAAGTACCTATCTGTACATGTTTGTCTGGCATACCAATGGCTATCAAATAGACATGTTATAGGGCTCACTTGAATGTTCCCTCAACTGACTCTCTTAAATCCATCTGAAAAACGTGTGATGTATATTTTTTGTACATGGTGTGCAGAGTACAACATTCACACTGCTAGGTCTCATGTCATGTCTTGCAGGTGGACCCCCCCATACACCACCTGTGAGGTTGCATTCTTTGTGGTCCCCGATACTACCAGTAAGTGTCATCTTGTATGTATCATGTGTACTGCAAGGATTGAGTGTGATGTACAATGTGTACAATGGTATGTCACATTTGCATGTGTGACAATTTGGCTGCCATTATCCATCCTTGGATATTGAGAGTATGTCAGACGTCATGTAGAGGATGTGGAGTACAACAAAGTGATGTATTAGTGGCAGTGTGTGTTGCAAGGGTTTTGTGATTGTTGGAATAGGTATATATGCAGATAGGCTCTGTGGTGACAGTCAGGACATGCGCCTGAAGTGCTGGTTTAACAACATGTATATAGGGTGTTAATCTGTGGGTCACAGTACATCAGCCATCTCTGTGTGTCATGCGTAGGACACAGTAACTAAGGGCATGTAAAAAATAGGTACCATGTGAATTTGTCACTGAGAGGCTCATCATTGCGCCCCTTGTGCTGCCAGTGTTTCACTTTTTTTCCCTATGAAGAGTGACACATCGGCAGTGCAAGTGGCTCATAAGTAAACACTTCTGAAAGTCAAGACAAAGGTCATCATACCACATGTGAACACTGATTTTGACTTGCACACACATTGTTTACACCCCATACACTATTTTTGATGTGGCAACATAGACAATCCATGTTATCCTCGTAGCACTTGACATGTGCGTATGACAAAAGGGATCTCCATACAACATTCTCATATGGCATGCACTTACTCAGTGCACTTTAAAAAAGTTAAGGTCCTGATAATGTCCAAGGATGCCATGCAAACAGTTGCACACAATGAGCAGTACCATCCAGTGCTGTTGCTAGATCACTGTGCAGATAATATGTGGGGCATGCATGCACCCACATATGAGATGGTGTAACTGAATTTTGTTGTGCAACATACTGACCTGAACCTATTTACACATATACAAACATTGGACAGCATAGTGTCACACATCAAGTTGCATTGGGACTATGCATGTTCTCAATGCACAGCACACATTTAGTGAGCTAAGTGGATATTGGAGTGGATCCATATATCTCAGTGTCACATGAGTGAGTAATCCACCCTACATTCGCACATACAATACATGTCACATGTAGATTCAATGTAGCAGTGTGTCCAGACATCTGCCGTTGCCTGATCACACTCATAGGGACTTCCTTACAAGGCCATTGCGCTGTCGGTTCATCCCTTTTTAAATGGGAAACAGTAATGCACCAGTGGTGCAATAGCCTTGTGGGTTAGCACCATAATTTTGATAAGTTGTGGGCCTTGTTCTGATGAGTGTGGTAGAGTTCTGGGGATCGTAGGTAAATGATGGTTGCAGAGACACATTCATGAGCTCTCCAGCATGATGTGTGTGACCGAACATGGTGAGAAAACTGGCATCTCAAATAAGCATGCTGAATGTTTACCTAGTACTTTGGAGATGTTAAAAGCTTGTGCACTGATAGTGTGCAACATTGCTTAGCTTTGACACCTTAGTCATGAGGAATATGTTGCTTTGGCCAATGTATGTCATCTGAAGATGCTGTTCTTTTTGCATGCTTGCTCTCCCTCTACCAAATGGACATTCCTTTAACATTTCCCCTTCATGTTTCATCAGCCTCCATGACTGCAGCACAGAAGCAGGCCTTCGAGAAAGGGAGGGAACGCTACAGGCACATCCGTGCTGTTCATAAGGCCTACCAGAGAATGGGCAGCAGATACAACCAGGAGAAAGCATTGGGGTCTTGGTGGGCATTTGTACATGGAAGGCACCCAAAAGAGCCTGAGACAGCAGGAAGCTCTAAGAAGGCCAGGGGTGGTTCCGCAGGTTCCGCACCCTCACCCTCGAAAGGCCAAACTGCAACACCATCATGTCCCAGCCTGGAGGTCCAATCATGGCCAAAAAGTTTAACATGAAATGCGCCAGGATATGGCAGATGTAAAATTGAGGCTGGACAAGTTGGAGACAAGGCAGGAGAAGCCCTACAGGATGTTATACTACATCAAGAGGAAACTTTCAAAGGTATGAAATGTTTTTATTCCTCCTGCTCTCCCCACCTTTTCTTCCCCATGTTTTATGTTTTTCTTCTTACACTAGGGGTTTTAGATTGTTTGGCTTATTTTAGTTAGTATAGGATAGGTAAGTTTTGGATCTCAGTTTTAAATCTTAAGGGGATAAGTTTTGGGGTTTTGAATGTTTTTGGGTGTTTTTAGAGGGGTGGGTCATGTTTGGGTATGTGTTATCATAAAAATAATAAAAAAATAAAAACAAATTATATATTTGTTTAGTCTACATGTTTAGTCAGTCAATGTTTAGTTGTAGTCACTGTTGTCATTGTTTACTAATGTACCTTAAGGGGGATGAGGGAGTGATGTTTATCGTGTGGCATTACGTGTTTGGCATAAATTTAGATTAGATAAGATAGCTGTAGGTATAAGTGAAGTTAAGATAGTATATGTTAAGTTAGTGTGGGTTAGTCTGAAGTTTAGGAATTGTTAGGATAGTACATTTGAGTTGTTATTTAGCAAACTATGGTCTCCTTCATGCTTTGATATCAGAGTGGTATTGTGTGTGACTGCGTGTATCCCATACGCCCAAGTCCCTTTCAGGTTGGCAACAGTATGATATCAGCTACTCAAGATAGTCATCAGCACTGTAAGTGTCATGAATAGACATCCCAAAACAGGTTCTCTTACACCATTCCTTTGTGTTCAGACTTTTAAAGTTTAGAGGTTGATGTCAGTGCACTCACCCAAATTGGTAAATTGTAACTGGAACACACATGGCTGCCCCTCTCAGTTTTATAGGTGTCTAAATTGGATTTTGCATCACTGACCTACTAGTGCTAACATCCCCGCTTTTCCTTAACACTAATGTAGTACATCATGCACACCACAGAAAATGTTGCATTCTACCTGTTGCATGACATGCTGGAGAGACTCAGAATTTACTTGCCAGTCTACATTACTATCAGTCAGATACATCATGTTTCAGCCATTCAGTGTGGCTTGGTGTGTGACACAATGTCAGGCATTTCCTTTTGTTAAGTACTCAGTGTATTGGTTTCACACAATGCATAGAGGTCATACAGTTACTGCATCAGACACAGTAGCAAAAACATTTTATCTTTAGTATATTTATTTACAGGTGCATGTTTGGTTTCAGATGATGTACAAGAGATTGACCCTATGATGGATTGCAAACCATTAGATGTCCAGATGGAGTCTAGGGGGTGGAGGGTTGAAGAACATGTCACGATATATGTGTAGGAGAGGAGTGTATCAGTCAGGAGGTTTACAAATTGGTAATAGGTGGGATTGGCCACAATGACAATTGATGTGTGATAAGTCAACAGGGATAGAGTGAAGAGGGAATGTTGCCAGTTGCTACAACACTGGTGTGATCTTCAGCACAGAACTAAGGAGATACTGTCCATGTGCCACAGACTATAGCTACTAGGTCGTTTTTTGTGTGATTGTTATTCCTTCATAATCTTCGTCCTCTGATGTGTGCGGTATCTCCTGTGCCATGGGTGGTGGTGGTGTTGAAGTTGAGGGGGGCACACACATCAGGTGATACAGATGTAGTTTCCAAGGTCCCGATAGCTGTCATCTGTGAAAAGATGTAAGGTATCACTGCAGCAAGGAGTAGCTGCTGGTTGTGCAGCACAGCATCTACTTCACGGAGGTAGACAGCCAGGTTGTCAGTGAGGGAGCCCAGCATCTGCTGCATGGACTCCAGGACAGTTTGGACAGTCCCCAGCCTGTTGTCAATCATGCTGGTAGCAGTTTGGGAGGCGATTTGTTCAACGCTCTGCCTCAGGACACCAGCTATGTTGGCCAGGGACTGCTGGAGTCCATGTAGCAGTGAGTGCGTGCCTCTGATGGCAGCAGAGTTGTCCTTATTAGGATTGAGGCACCTCTGTATTCCCTCTAGACTGCCTGCCATGGTGTTCATCCCCACCGGGACATGCTATACCATCTCCTGCTGGACACCTACAGCTGTTTTTATGAAGATTATGGGAGTCATTATGACCCCGTCAGTCTGTGTAAATGTGGCGGTAGTACCACCAACAGACTGGTGGTACATACCGCCACATTATGACATTGGCGGGTTGGCCAATACACCACACCGACCGCCATGGTGATAGCAAAGCCGGGCCGGAGATAACAATCTCCAACCCAGTGGCCGCTACTGTACTGTACTGTAGGAGGCCCACCCACCCTCTAACACTCCCCAGATGCCCCCAACCCCCTCCATCCATGCTCCCCCCTTCTAATTCCCCATACACGCACACTCGCAGGCACACACCACGCATACACACACTCACTCGCACAGGCATGCACACATTCATACACGCATGCATCCATTTATTCACACACACATCCGTACCACATTCACACTGACACGCAGACACGCATTTACATTTACATTCAAACACGCATTCTCACACATGCACACACACACACAAACAACACTACACACACATTTGCATTCATGCACACACACACACATTCATGCACACACACAACACCCCCTGCCTGCATCCAGGGGGTCTTCTGGCACGGGACGGGGCACTGCTACTACGAGCAGCGCCTGCCAGCAGAACACAGTCAGGCCGTATTATTTGACATGGCATGGCGCTGCTGGTGATAGCAGCTCCACCTTAACACCTTCCGCCAACATGGCTACAACTGGATTGCCGCCCTTCTTGTGGTGGAAATCCGGCTGTGGTCACATTTTGGTGGACGGCTAGTAGCCGCGGTGGCGGCCGTTGTTCGGCAGTAGGCAGTAGACAGTATTTACCGCCATTCTCAAAATGAGGGCCTATATCTGGGTCCTTGTTGAGCTTGCCAGTTGTGTGTGTTGGGTGGGTCATGTGGAGACCCCGCAACGCTGTGTGTCCTTCCTGTGACTGGAGATAGTGTCCGGATGGCATCCAGGACATCTTGGAGAGTGTCCTCATTGATGGTCGGCAGCTGGTCATTCAAATCCAGGACAGGCAGCTCGGCAGGAAGTAAAGAATCATCATCTGTAATGGGATAGTGCAATGTTAAACTTGGACTATAGGATCTGAACATAAGTTATGATTTTCTCGATCCTGGCACCTTAGTGACAGGGTCCATAGCCACACATCAAGGTCCTCATTTATGTGGCTCTAGAGGGACACTGTGCCACCATAGGGTCATTTTTAGTTAAGCTCCATTGGCACAATCTGCTAATCCCCATTTCCCAGTCTGTTGTGCTAACCTTGCATAAATTATCATAGACTTCCGCATACATATCCCTTACATTAAGTTGACTGTGGAACATCTGCCTGTCACAGGTATTGAAAGTCCCCCTTCCTACACAACAACAATCATCCTTGCTATGCCAGTCTCCTTGCAGCATGGGTGCAAGCATGCCTGCATTTCAGGGCTGATTGTTGTTGTGCAGGAAGGGAGACCTTCCTGTTTGAACACATACTCAAAAGGTGGTTATTCCTTACAATGGGTGGTGCAGGATGCACAACACGTGACTCAAGGTGTGGAGGATGATGCATGTGGACAGCTCACCCCCTTCCATCACTCTTACAACACACGTGGGGGTGGCATAGGGACCTAATACATTTTCAGACCTGTTGATGTACGGATGCATCAACTTGCAACACCACCTCAGGGGTGTCATTGTAGTACTGCTACAGAGGACTGACATTGTCATTGGCCGGGTTTTGCATCTTTCAATGTGTTGCAATCATCAACAGCCATTGTAAGTGGCAGGCAGCATTCCTGTCAGTTGATGCTGCAGCATGTGTCCCTTCCTGCACATGTGCATTTGGATCTGCAACAGGGACACCCCTACACCATGCTGATTGTGTGGCTGTGTTGGCCATGATATATTTCCAGTACGGTGCACCATGATGCACATTTCCACAGTGGCCTCATGTGTTATGGCACTATTGTGGTGATTTACTGCATTAGCCCCATAAAATGTAGCACTAGTGCAGCAAAGCATAGGGTGAACCATAGATTCCAATGGGTGCGTCTCTTGAACGTCTGCCTTTGGCAGGCCTCACATATGAGTTAAAAAATCACACAGTTAAATATTTCTGATTTAACTGTGCCATTTATTTCAGCTGTCCCTGTGTAGGTACTTCCCCCTTGCATATATCATATGTGGCACAGGCATACTGTGGGTCAAGAATTTACAAAGTGAAGGTTTAAATTCATGGTGCAAATTTGTTGATACGTCAAAAGGGGAATAGGCACATTAAGGCCACATTAGCATCATTCACACTGATGATAGTGTTGTGCAGAGGCCTTTAAAATATGGCTCCTAGTGAGGTGGTAAGACCACTTGTAGCTGGTGTTCTGCAGGAAGGTGTCCCTTAGTGCAGAACACCAACCATCCCCAGTACACAGGCACTCTTGCATTATGGTGACATGGCAGCTACTTGTACAGCTACGCTAATGCTAATCGCAGACATGCCCTATATGTGGTGTATACTGACATTTTTGGGCATTCCCAATGGTGTGCGGGGGCATATGTGAGTTGTTGTTGGACCACCCAGCGCAACAAGCCTTGTACATGTTGGGCCATGAGGATTACACATGGGCAGATGTTACAGTTGCCAAAGTAAGCTGAGTGGTATGAGGGTTGAGAAAATGGGTGGGAGGTGGGAGCTCATTACAAGTCTTACTACCATGTTTCCATCCACCATGATAGACTCTTCTTAGTTCATTTCATCTTATTTTACTTCACCTCAAACTTGTTGTAATGTTGCAGAGTACGAGACTCTTGTTTGATTATTTGTGGAATTTCCTTTGTTGTGTCCATATTCCACCATCATGTTAGGGGAACTATTGACCCTCCATATAGGAAACAAATGTTGCAATTACAAAGAGGAAAAGACACAAAAAATTTATTGTGCAAACAAAGGCTACCGAGAATGAATGTGGAACATACTAATGTTAAAAAAATGTCCTTGTAGAAATGGATTCTGGGTTACAAAAACACTCTTAGCCTCAATATCTGTGACATGCTCCACTACCTTGATATCATGGAGGAAAGGGAACATGTAATGGGAACAAATTAAATAGGCAAACTAGTACTGATGCATGACCTCAGTTGGAGACATACATCCTACCCTCACAATAAGAATACTAGATCAATAACACCAATAGTCTACATCTTGGCAGTGACAACATTTGAGGCCACATGACCAGTTCAGGACAATGTCGCAATATCTGACGCAATGACACATTCACCATTCAATTATGTCCTAACAAAAAGTTCCCTTATCTATGATGAAACACATCAACAGCTACCTAGGCAGTCCACAAATTGAAGATTTAGACAATGAGAAGGGGGGACAGTGTGCTAAGGCTTGACATACACATGTGGATTGAGCAAATCAAGTGGCACAAATTTCCTTGATGGCAGCATCACACGGAAAACCCGTCAGATACAATTTTCAGAACTTCCATGCCATTAGAGTGAAAGTTGTCTTTGAAAAAGATCTGTCTATCCCAAGCGGGTGTCTGTTCCAGGATCACCACATGTACACTTTGTACTTCAAAACAGCAATATATGACAGCAAATGTCACAACACTGAAATGTCCAAATGAAGATGACATGGTGAAGACCCCTGAAACAAAATAACAAGCTAAAATGAATGCTACCACACATTAAATTGAAATGAATTGACAAGTCATGAGGACACATAAACTGAATGTTGGACCTGGCCCTTTTTACAGGGTAATTCCCCAAACTTTCTGCCTTCCTCCTCCTATTTTTTCTGACCCTTTGTGTTGACTTTAGGACTCTGGGCACTTTACCACTGCTGATCAGTGCAAAAGTGCATGTGCTCTCCGTTCTGAACTTGGTATGATTGGCTTACACCTGATTGGCACATTTAATTTACCTGTCCTTTGTACAGTGGTATCCCTATACCCAGAGCCTGTAAATTAAATGTTACTAGTGAGACTGCAGCTTGCGCCACCCAAAGAAGTAGCCTTTCAAATCTGTCTCAGACCTGCTAGCGCAGGGCCTGTGTGCACAGTTTACTGCCACAGGGACCTGGAATCTAAATTTAGTTGCTAGGCCTGGAAACTCCCTTTTTACTACATCTAAGTCACCATTAGGGTAGACCCTAGCTAGCCCTATGGGCAGGGGGCTATGTATGTAAAAGGCTGGACAAGTGCCTAAGTTGTGTGGCCTGCTGTGGTAGTAGCAAACAGCTTGTTTGGTTTCTCACTACTGTGGGTGTTGCCCTTCTCATAGGATTGCATTGGAAATGCGCTAACGTATGTCTAAGTGGTATTGTCTGATCTTTGAGGGGTAGCATAAGCGTTTTTGGTATGGTTGTTATGGTAGTGAGAAATGCTGCTTACTGGTGTAGGGGGATTTTTTTTTACCATTATAGAAATGCCACTTCTAGTGTTTTGCAGCTTGACTCCAATCCATGTTTGGGGTAGAGTGACAGCTGGGCTTTGTGCATACTTTTCAGAAAGCCTGTACACAGGGAGGGTGGAGGTGTCACAGAGATGCATGGACATATTGAATGGTCTTCATTGACTGAGAGAAGGAGAGGTGGGGCACACCTGCATTTGTAAAGACTGCCCTGGGCTCACACAAAGGTCTAATTTGCACCCCACTGATGTCTGGAGCCTGTGCTGGAGGAGAGAGGGGACACTCCTAGAACCAGTTAGGATTGGTTGGATCCCCTTCGCCCCCTTTTGTGGAGACTGTGCAAAATTAGTATAAGTACATGGGCTTTCCCCCACATTTTTAGACACTAATGAACTACTTAACTGTACACAGGATGCTGCTGGAGGGACTCACCAGGAACTGTCTTGGACTGCTGCTGTTGTACTGACCTGTGACCTGATGGGTCACTAGGAGGAATTGCCACGGACCCCAACCCTTTGTGCTGACCTGCTTGTTGGGCCCTGCCGCCCTGAGCTCCCTCTTGCTGTCTCCAGGGGCCTCAGGTGTCCAAGCATTGCTTTTTCTGCTTCTCCAGGGTGAGGGAAGAGTGGGGTTCTGGTGGCTCTAAAGTGCTATATGGTGGGAGCATAGTGCCCAAAGAGCACTCCAATGGCTGTGTCTTTGGTCAGCAGGGATCACGCTGCATGGAGTGTGGGAAATCATCACCGTGACCTGGGTGGGTCACAAAGGATGTAGACTGGAGTGAGTGCACTCCTTGTGGTGACCCCAGGGCCAGAAGCACTGAGGAGAGTGCCCCCGGGGCACCGTCTGGCACCTCTCTTGGTGTTCCACCTTCACAGCCCAGGTGGCCAGCAGGAGAGGATTCACACCATGCGCCAGTGGTACAGTGCAGAAGATAGCAGCCGTCCTTGTGGACACGGACGGCTGCCTCGAAATCCCCCGCTCAGTCTTTCCCCCCGCTACGCAGAGTAGGCACACAAGGTGAGAGATAGCAGCCGTCTCATGCGGACATGGGCAGCTGCCCCCTGGTTCCCCCTCTATTTATGTGCTATGGTTGGGATGCCCTAGGAGGGTCTCTCTCACCATTCCCTTGCCAGGGACACTCAGCCGGAAGGGACATTACACACGATTACAGTACCCGTTAGAGGAGCGGGTCTGCTTCCCAGGTGGTAACGATACAGTACTCCCTGTAATGACAGCATAGGAGCTCTTTTGCCAGGGGGAAAGCATGCCAGTGATCGGCGCAATGGCATTGTGGCATGCGTTTTATTTGGTAAGCTATGCCTGAGGCACTCATGATAATGTCTTATCATTTTTTATAGTATGTTCATTTTTACATGGGCCTATCAGGGAATGTTTCACCTTGTGTGCATTCATAGTGCTAACTAGGCATTCCTAATCGTAGGATTATTATCTCTTTTGTAATCATGACTGTAGGAGGCTGGCCTGGCTTATAGTGGGTACTTTGTGGTGCTTACACCTTGTGCCAGGTCCAGTTATCCCTTATTAGTTGAATAGAGGTGTTTCTAGCAGCTTAGGCTATTAGAGGTAGCTATGGCAAAGCAGCTTAGGCTGAACTAGGAGACATGCAAATCTCCTACTATACCACTTATATCATATGGCACTATATCACAAGAAAACACAATACTCAGAGTTACTAAAAATAAAGGTACTTTATTTTAGTGACAATATGCCAAAAATATCTCAGAGGATACCCTCACTTAGGAGGTAAGTAATACACACAAATTATATATACACAAACCCAAAACAGGTAAGTAACAGTAGGAAAAGTAGTGCACACAATGTGGAATCACAATAGGATGCAATAGGTAGACATAGGCCTAGGGGCAACACAAACCATATACTCCAAAAGTGGAATGAGAATCACGAAAGGACCCCAGGCCTATGGTAGGTTGTAGAGGGTCACTGTGACTGTGAGAAAACAGTAAGGGTGTCCAAAATACCCCACCCCAAGACCCTGAAAAGTAGGAGTAAAGTTACCCTACTACCCCAGAAACACAGTATAGTTGAGATAGGGATTCTGTGAGAACTACAACCACCAGCAAAACACTGAAGACGGATTCCTGGACCTGAGGACCTGTAAAGGAAGGGGACCAAGTCCAAGAGTCACGCAAGTGTCCGGGGGGGCAGGAGCCACTAAACCCCAGATGAAGGTGCAAAAGGGCTGCCTTCGGGTGGAAGAAGCTGAAGATTCTGCAACAACAGAAGGTGCCAGGAACTTCTCCTTTGGTCAGAAGATGTCCCACAGCGTGCTGGAGGATGCAGAAGTGTTCCCACACAGCCTTGCTAGCTGCAAGAGTTGCGGTTAAGGATTTTGGGTGCTGCTGGGGACCAGAAAGGACCAGGATGTCGTCCCTTGGAGGAGGAGCCATAGGGGGTGCTCAGCAACTCAGAGAGCCCCCGCAGAAGCAGACAGCACCCGCAGAAGTACTGGAACAGGCACTTAGAAGATCCGAGGACAGCGGTCAACTCAGAGTCACAAAGGAGGGTCCCACGACGTCGGAGTCCAACTCAGCGATTTGGGCAATGCAGGACGGAGTGCTGGGGACCCAGGCTAGGCTGTGCACAAAGGAATCCTTGGAAAAGTGCACAGAAGCCGGAGTAGCTGCAGATCATGCAGTACAAAAGATTGCTGTCTGGCGTGGGGATGCAAGGACTTACCTCCATCAAATTTGGACAGAAGGGCCACTGGACTGTGAGAGACACTTGGACCCAGCTCCTGTGTTCCAGGGACCACGCTCATCAGGATGAGAGGGGACCCAGAGGACCAGTGATGCAGAAGTTTGGTGCCTGCATTGGCAGGGGGAAGATTCTGTCAACCCACGGGAGATTTCTTCTTGGCTTCCAGTGCAGGGTGAAGGCAGACAGCCCCCAGAGCATGCACCATCAGGAAACAGTGGAAAAAAACGGCAGGATGAGGTGCTACAATGTTTCTGGTAGTCGTCTTGCTACTTTTTTGCGGTTTTGCAGGCGTCCTAGAGCAGACAGTGGTCGATCCTGGGCAGAAGTCGGAGAGGGAAGTGCAGAGGAACTCTGGTGAGCTCTTGCATTCGTTATCTGAGGAATAGCCCAGAGGAGAGACCCTAAATAGCCCAAAAAGGAGGATTGGCTACTGTGAAAGGTAAGCACCTATCAGAGGGGGTCTCTGACGTCACCTGCTGGCACTGGCCACACAGAGCTGTCCATTGTGCCCCAGCACCTCTGTATCCAAGATGGCAGAGGTCTGGGACACACTGGAGGAGCTCTGGGCAACTTCCCTGGGAGGTGCTGGTCAGGGGAGTGATCACTCCCCTTTCCTTTGTCCAGTTTCGTGCCAGAGCAGGGCTGGGGGATCCCTGAACCGGTGTAGACTGGCTTATGCAGAGATGGACATCTGTGCCCATCAAAGCATTTCCAGAGGCTGGGGGAGGCTACTCCTCCTCAGCCCTTCACACCTATTTCCAAAGGAAGAGGGTATAACACCCTCTCTCAGAGGAAATCCTTTGTTCTGCCTTCCTGGGACCAGGTTGCCCAGGCCCCAGGGGGGCAGAAACCTGTCTGGGAGGTTGGCAGCAGCTGCAGTGGAAACCCCGGAAAGGCAGTTTGACAGTACCCGGGTTCTGTGCTAGAGACCCGGGTATAAATGGAATTGTCACCCCCAATACCAGAATGGTATTGGGGTGACAATTCCATGATCCTAGACATGTTACATGGCCATGTTCGGAGTTACCATTGTGACGCTACATATAGGTATTGGCCTATATGTAGTGCACGCGTGCAATGGTGTCCCCGCACTCACAAAGTCCAGGGAATTTGCCCTGAACAATGTGGGGGCACCTTAGCTAGTGCCACGGTACCCACTCACTAAGTAACTTGGCACCTAACCTTCACCAAGTCAGGGTTCGACATATAGGCGACTTATAAGTTACTTATGTGCAGTGAAAAATGGCTGTGAAATAACGTGGACGTTATTTCACTCAGGCTGCAGTGGCAGTCCTGTGTAAGAATTGTCTGAGCTCCCTATGGGTGGCAAACGAAATGCTGCAGCCCATAGGGATCTCCTGGAACCCCAATACCCTGGGTACCCACATACCATATACAAGGGAATTATAAGGGTGTACCAGTGTACCAATGAGAATTGGTAAAATTAGTCACTAGCCTGCAGTGACAATTTTAAAAAGCAGAGAGAGCATAAACACTGAGGTTCTGATTAGCAGAGCCTCAGTGATACAGTTAGGCACCACACAGGGAACACATACAGGGCATACATTATGAGCACTGGGGCCCTGCCTAGCAGGATCCCAGTGACACATAGGCAAAAAAATATACAGTGAAATTGGGGGTAACATGCCAGGCAAGATGGTACTTTCCTACAATGACAACCGGACTACTGCTTATGTTGCAGGACAACCAGTAACCTAAGTTTTTTTAATGACTACTGTTGCCTTTTACAGAGTAATAGTACCTGAGTAATGTTCTTAGAACTGCTTGTGTAGCTGGGGATTACTGATACAAGTAATGTGTGGTCAAATGATGTTTTGTGCAATAAAGTTTATTTTTACAATGTGTTTCCTTTGTGGTGGGGATAGTGCGTCATGTGTGTTGTGTGTGTTGTGCAATCCCTTTACACATTGCCTCTGGGTTAGGCCTGAATGCTCGTGTCAAGCTACGAAGGGGGTGAGCAGGGGTTACCTTGAGTGTGTCACTCCCTCTCCCTGACTAGAGTGGGTGGGTTCTGCCTGGCTTAGGTGCATACCCTAGCCAACCAGAAAACCCATTTCTAACACTTAACACAAGCACAGTTCATCTACGTCAATGATCACATAACTGAATGTAGGGAAAGTCTGATCCACTAACATCTTTGCCTTGAACGTTACTGCACTGACCATTCCTAACAAATTACCATAGCAGATGAATATGTACCATAGGGCACAAGTTATAATGACATTGGAGCTTAAATATGTAAAGGGATACTTACATTCAGGTGAAGAAATGGGCAATCACCTCTTGATGTAAGTCAACTCCTTCTTCACCACTGTCATCTTCATAGTGCATTTCAACATTCTCACCGGGGGACTCATCATGGTCTCCCTCCTCTGCAAATATATGGATGTCTCTTTTAGGGCAATGTTATGGAGAATGCAGCAGGCAACTGTGATTTGGGATACTTTATTGGGTGAGCAGAGGAAGGCTCCACTAGTCTTGTCTAGGCACCAAAACCTAGCCTTCAGGATTACGAAAGCCTGCTCCACTGGCCTCTGTATTTTTCCATGCATCTTATTGAAGCAGACTTCCCTGGCATTGCTGGATTTCTTAGCAGTGCCAAAAGCAACAGTTGGTTATGCTGAGCTGTGCCCTCTACATGGAATCAGCACAGCAACAGATCAATCACACATCATACCATTGTCCCTTCTGAAACTAAGATTCAGACAATAGATCAACAAGTCATGTTGTACTTACCAACAAGCCATGCCTTGTCTGTTCCAAGTTGTGACAACTGCATGGGCATAGTGCTGTTCCGTAGTATAAATGAATCATGTGGTGTCCCAGGGAATATAGTACACACACTTGAGATGTGTAATCTGGTAAACAGACAACTTGCACATTGATGGAATGAAAGTTTCTCCGATTGAAGTAGACCTGTTCTCTACTATGTGGTGGCGCCAAAGCATTATGCATGCCATCTATTGCTCCAACTACATATGGTATTTCACCCAAAGCATAAAATTCCCCCTTCATGGCAGCCAAATTCTGGGGACATGGGAATTGGATGTAGCTGTTGATGTTTTTCATCAAGAACGCAAGGATTTCTTGTAGCATACCACTGAATGTTGGCTGGGACATGCCCCCAGAAACTACCACAGTGTATTGAAAGGTGCCAGTGGCTACAAAATGCAGTAATGCCATGAGTTTTACTATTGGTGTTATGCTGTTGGATTCCTTTTGTGAGCCAAGCGATCAGTCTCCAACTACTGACACAAATCCAGATAGTTTATCTAG
Source organism: Pleurodeles waltl (assembly GCF_031143425.1). Taxonomy (NCBI): domain Eukaryota; kingdom Metazoa; phylum Chordata; class Amphibia; order Caudata; family Salamandridae; genus Pleurodeles; species Pleurodeles waltl. Next base: position 474,943,766 of record NC_090449.1, on the reverse strand, counting down.
TTAGGCAATATTGCTTAATGTCTTCCCTTGACTCCATGGTGGCAAGGTCTAGAAAGTGCCAAAACACCTGGAGCTATTGCCTCCTACCCTTGGCTGGGTTCAGACGTTTGTATCTATGGAATAGAAAAGATCAGGTGAAATGGTCACTCCATATTTTTAATGTCTTAAACTTAAACTTTACTTTATTTCGGTTGGAAGCCATAAAAGTAGACAATACAAAAACATAACAAGATTGTACAACATGTCAGTTATAAGAAAGAGGAAAATGACAAATAGATGACACAATTTACTTTTGGAGTCCTGTATAATACACGGTTGTGGAAAATGGAGCAAGGCTAGCATTATTCTTTAAATCTTGACATCCCAAAAAGTATAAAAATATTAGGGCATTGTATTTTGACTCCAATCAATTAAAACTTATTAAACTGAATAAATATATTCTAAGACCAATTGAAAACACATGATTAGAACAATTCTCTAGTTCTTATCTCCCATATATTCTACAAGTACCTCACCACTGAGGAAACAATTTTGTCATTTATCTCAGTTGTTGAGTATGAAAGGAAAGAATTCCATTGTTTACTTTAAAAGCCCTAGATAACTAATAGGGTCACAAAATTGTAGGAAACAAAGCAAGCCATCATTATTCTTAAAATCTTAAGATCCAACAATAAAAATAAATAAAAAGAATTAGACCATTATATCTTTAACTTCAACCAGTTAAGACCTGTTATATTAAATAGGTATAATCTAAAACCAATGTGTTAAAAAACGCACAATTATAATAATTCTCTTGTTCTTATGGCCCATGCACTTCGCAAATATCTCGCAACTGAGAAAACTATTTTATCATTTGTGTCAGTTGTTAAAAGTCGTAATGCTGTATTCCATTCCCTTATCCCAACTAACCTACATAACGGAGCAATCCACTTTTTCCTGGGTGCCATATATCTAGGGCAGAAAAACATAAAGTGCGCAAGTGACTCTTTTGTCTTTTGGCAATGATGGCAGTATATTAAATTACAGTCCTCCAATCTCCATTGCGCTGTAATTGTCTTGAGCGGGAGGGTCCCTAGTCTGAACTTGATGAATAGTGTTTTAGTATAGGGAGGATTTACATTATCCATGTAGGCCTCAAATTTAGGGCTGCATTTATGGTCTAACAACTGTAGAGTCAGACTGCCATGATTTTTTAACCAAATTTGGGCCAAAATGTTCTCCCAATAGCACCTTTTTACATGCTCCTTTGTTTCCCTGGTCAAATTATGAGGAGCACTCCACACCTCCTCCATCTTAAGTAATTTGCACGTATCTCTAATGTGTCTGAACCAAGGGATCTTTAGTACGCTATCACTTACGAGAAATTCATCTAATGCTATATGGAGGGTGGACAGATACTCTGAAGTCCAAAGACGAATCCAATACATTAGTGGTCTTAATGCAATTTCGTTATGTATCTCATTTAGGGCTAAGTCAAATCTGAGGGGGGTGAGAGGGGTGCTCATCGGCAGCTTCAAGAAGTTTCATATAAAACGGTTTTCTACCGTGGTCAGACACCTAGAGTTAGTATGTCCCCAAAGCTCAGCACCATAAATTGAGGCTGCAACTGCCACTGCTTTGTGGACATTGATGGCAGGTATTATCTCCCCTTCCAAAGTATTGGCTATTTTCCTCCCTATCACTGTTGACCTCTGCCTAAGTGCTGTCAGACTCTTCCCGATCTGTGCCGACCAACGTTGGTCGTCGCTTAACCTAATCCCCAGATAATCAAATTGGCTGACTCTCTCCACTGGTTGGCCTGCTATCGTCATCTTCCCCCTAAATAGTTTATGCGGGTTGAAAGCCATGAACTTCGATTTTGTTGGGTTAATATCAAGTCCTCTATTAGAACAAAAATTATAAAAGGCGTCCAATTCGTTTTGTAGGCCCATGGGTGTTCTTGAAATTAATAAAGTATCATCTGCGAACATTAAAATGGGGACGGGGGATCCAGCTAGCCTTGGGGCGTCATGATTACAGTGTAGCAATTGGTCCGCAGCACCATTGATGTAAAGGTTAAACAGTGTTGGTGCCAAAATGCACCCCTGCCTAACCCCTCTATCGACAGGTATAGCTTCCGTTAGATCGCCGCTTTCCGACCAGCGCACGTGAGCATAAGTCCCTTCGTGTAGATATCTGATCAGTCTTAATAGTTCACCATTGAGTTGATAACTCTCCATAACTTTCCATAATGTATCCTGAGGTACCATGTCAAAGGCAACCTTTAAATCAATAAAGGCTACATACAAATGGCTTTTATTAAGTGACAGGTATTTCCAGCAAAGAAGGTTAAACCTAAATGCCTGGTCTATTGTACTCAATCCTCTTCTGAAACCTGCCTGAGAATCGGAGAGAATTTGAGAATCCTCTATCCATATCTGTAATCTATTCAGTACCTGCTTAGTAAATATCTTTTGGCTAACATCAATTAGACTGATAGGCCTATAATTAATAGGTTGTTCCCTTGGTCCTTTCTTATAAATAGGGACTATGATTGCTCCTTGCCACGTAGTAGGAAGTCCTCCCCCCCTCAATATCTCATTACTAAGCGCATTTAGATACAGAGACCAGGTTGTCGGTCGGTAGAGATATAAATCACCTGGAATACCATCAAGACCAGGGGCCTTCCCTTTACGTATTGATTGGAGAGCCACTGTTGTTTCTTTTAGGGAGAAAAGGTCCAGGTCAAATTTGGGTGGTGTTACACTCCCACCCGTTAAGGTATTGGCAAAAAGGTCATTAGGTTTTAGGAGAGGAATAATAGTACTACTAGTATGAGGTTTTCTGTATGCGTTTGAAAAATGTGTCACCCAAGTTTCTGGCTGAATTACAGGGTAGTTTTCCGTACCTTGAGAACTACTTTTATCTACCACTAGTTTCCAGAATAAATTAAAATCCTTCTCATGAAGCGCCTCAACCATCCTATTCCAACATCGAGTTGCCCACTCTTTTTTTGCGTTTTTAAGTACATCTTTGTATACAGCCCTATATTTTCTTATCTTTCGACAGTTCCCTTCCTTAAGTGCTCCCAGTAGCTGCATTTTAGCCTGACCGCAGGGGTTAGAAAACCACCTTGATGTTCTAGTCCCAATCTCTGTCCGCCTCCTTACTGTCTGGAAATATGGTTTTAATCGGGTAATCAGGATACTATGGAGACTGACCAAATCCACCAATATCATATTTATATGTTTCAATGGGGAAAGTGTTGTTGCAACTGTTCTGTAAATTAATAGCTGGAAGTTTACGTCACCTTCAACCCATTCCCATTTCACATTTTTACAATCATTGGTCCTAGTGAGGGCACTGTTTTGGGTCCATGTTGTCAATGTCTTACAACTGAATAAGATAGTAGAAAAGGAGGTACTCAAAGCTTGATGGTCACTATCAGTGCGAGGGAAAACAATCATGTCAATAAGGGATTTCCAGAGAGCGTCATCTACTAAAACGTAGTCCAGGTGGCTAGAATATAAACCTCTCCTATATGTAGGCGACGCCGGGGTATCTGATCTGGTGTTCCCATTTACTATTCTTAATCCCTTCATTTTTATTAGATCTTCGAGTAGTTCTAATGCTCCTCCTTCTTTCTTAGATGTGGCTTGCACCGGCCCAGATCTATCCCATGAATCTGCAAGCTGGATTCCTTCTTGCTGATTGCCATCTCTGCAGTTCAATTGCGAATTAAAATCTCCTGCAGCAATTAAACCCCGTCCGTCAGGAAGGCAGTTAAGAAAGTCTGCTAGTGTACTTATCTGAACAGTCTAGGTCCTTTGGGTGCCAGGTCTAACGTATATATTTTCAATTATTATACTAACAGGGCCTCTGGCAGTACTAATTTCGACCGCAACGGCTAATAAATCCCTCGTGGGGGTTGCTATCTCCTTTACCTTTGGAAACAAGTCATGTTTTAGTCAAATTATCAGACCACCTGAAGCCCTGCCTGATGGTGATGGGAGTGCAGTCTTCTGGAAGGTCCAATAACCTTCTCTATTTACTGCAGATGGAGCCCATGTCTCCTGTAATAAAATGATATGGTGTTGATCTATAAATCTGCACCAATCAGGGTTAGCTGTCTTCTGGATCAGCCCTGCCACATTCCAAGATAAGATCCTGATCGGTAAATCATGATCATCCCCATTTTCTGGCGACTTCTCCCTAGTCTCATTTAGGCAAGCTATTACTCCCTGGGCCTTCTCCTTTAGTGAGCCATTGCAATGCGCTTTTGGCTCTGCTCCCAGGGTATCAGATATGTGGTTTACTGGCATATAAGAATCGAGACTGGGTATGCTATCCCTCCCAACTTCAATCGCGGGGGCTTCACGTCAGTCTATGGCTGAAGTTGGGCTGTGCTTTTGATCCCTTCTATGGGCACAAGTATGCTGGGCCGTTGTGGTATTATTTCTCTCTTGGGCAAACAGGTTTATCAATGATTGGGGAAGTTTGTGGGCAAGTGTCACTTGGGATGAGGCACCAGGTCTCACTCTTTCATCGAGTGCCAAAAGGCCCTTGGCTAAACTCTGACTGGCCAATTTTAGCCCTATAAGATCTGCTGTTAATCCTATTCTTGTGTGTCTCTGTGCGATAATTTTGGATAACTTTTTTTTGAGAGATTCCCCTTGCTCTAATTGACCATTACTTAGCTTAGGAACATTTATCATGTAAATATCGTAGTCACTATGCCTAATCTGATTTTGTGGGATATTTCCCGAGAAGCATTTGGAACTTTTATCTAGGGGTTCTTCTCTGTGCATCTTGCAGTTAGCCCCCTTGTCCAAAAATGTATCACATTTGTTAGGGGCGCACACTACAGGAATGTCAATACACATCTGAATTCTGGGTAACAATAGAAATGTCATGGGTAACACATGTACACACATTGACATCAAATATTTGGTCCACTAAGATCTCACAAAATAAATATTTAGGATGTTTTTTCATTATGTGCAAATAATACATTTGAACTATATTAAATGCACCTATTTGTTTTTTAAAATACTGTCAACAGAGAAAGTACTTCCCCCACAACACTATCATTGTCAAAGACAGTCACCGTTCACGTATTATCATGTCATATCATGCCAAGAAAAGTGTCATTTGTGTCTGACATTTAGAAATGCACTAGCCTCCATTATGAGAGCTGGTGATCCAAACACGTTTATAAATGCGCAACTTCACACCCTAAAATTGCGGCTCCTTGGTCTTGCCATCAGGACATTGGTGACCCGACGTCGGTCAGGAGAAGATAACCGCATAGAAGGTGGTAATCTCCTTGCCGGGCCATGCAATAGGTTTGTGGAGCGCCGAAGGGGTGTGGTGGCACACGGAGGGAATAAACATTTAATTAAAAATAAAAAAGCACATACTTACCTTGATCGCCACTGCACCGCTCCATCTGTTCATCTGCTGCATGCATAGACTCCCAGCCTGCCCTGCGGCCAATCCTGATGCTGCTCAGAGCAATGTCAGGATTTGCTGGGTGTGCCCTGGCTGAGCGCTCCCAGGCAGACTGGGAAAATGTTCATGCTTTCTCCAGCCGGTAACTGTGTTGTTGGGCTGGAGGGAGCCTACTGCGCATGTTTGTGTGGACGACCTGAGACGGCTGGGCAAACATACATGTGCAGTGAGCGGGAGTGCTCTGCACTCCCCCTCACTGCTTGTCACCCCTGTGGCCCCGCCCCTTTACCAGAAAATGATAGTAAACACAGTTGCCACACTAATGGAGGAGCAACCATTGTGTGAGTGATCAGGAGTGGCTCTCACAGCAGGATTGGATGCATAGTTCTGCCATGATGTTGTAGGCCTGATTAGTTAACATGAAAAGCTGGCATGTATTGATGGTGTACATAAGATTACTGCAAATCAGTATTTCCACCCTACTTATGGCAGTTTCATTGCAAAAAAAATCTAGTAACTTTTATAAATGTATGTGTGAATTTATGAATTGTGATGTCACAGCAGTACTGCCCAACAGTGAAAATGAATTGTCTTTTCCTCTTCTTTTATTTCATCTACAAAGCATGGATATTAATTCACCAAAATACCAGGGGTAGCAGAAGTGACATCACTCACTCTTTCACCTCCACTTTTATTCACTCACACGCACACATACTTACACAAACACACAAATTCACACTTGCACATACACTATCTCACACTGTCACGCACAAGCATGCACACAACATACATTTAAACACATTTTTACTCACCTCAGCTGCACGGAAGGGCATATTCTAGCTAATTGTACCCATTTTTATGACACTAGTAGTGAATAATATGTTATCATTCACTATCAGTGTAGTAAAATGTGACAGAAAACAAAGAGAGTGGAGTCACGAGTGACATCCATAAGGACAAGCTGCCACTGTGTTCCTGGCACTGATCATGCCACCTCAAAGGACAGGGAATGCAAAGGCAGTGCCGGGGATCACAAAGGGCAAACCAGGGGTCATAGTTGTGACCCCCAACAACCCCATAAATGACATCCATGCTATACAAGTCAATGACCATCAGAAGTGGGATATCTGGAAGGCCGGGTCCACAAGCAGTGCAGCCAGCACTTTTGGAAGACGTGGGTGGACCTGTGTCTTGCAACCAGAAAATCAGCTGAGAGCTGAGTCGGCCGAGTTGGCCAGTCCTCCCAGCGATCCAGGTGGGTATGCTGCACCCTGACTCCCCTAATGGCCCCCATCCTTGCCGTGGCTTACCCAGAGCTTGATGGACCCTCCAACAAAAGGGTAAGTCATTGTCTGTAGATATTGCTGTGTTTTGACCATCTTTACTTTCCAGCTATGCTGTGTGCCCTCAACTTTGAGGAAGACACCACTTCCCAAGCCCATGACAATTTATGGAAGTGTAAGTTGATCTGAGACTGTCTGATGCTGTGTGTGGTGTATTGCATTGTGATGTAGCATGCCACTAGATTCCTACCTACAAGGCAAGTACTGTTGTGGACAGACTCATGGCTGCATGCAAATTAAGGGATTGCCAGCATTGTTACAATGACAGAAGGAACAGTTCACAAAATATGCCCAATGCCATGACAGGGTTAGGTGTGATGGTACATCACAAATGTGTATAGTGAATGTAGGCTTCATTACTGATGACTGTGGCAAACTTCACAATTATGAAGCAGCAAATATATCGACTTGACATTGCTAAACTGGTGATATGACAATGTGAGCATGTGCATCAACACCAACAGTTTTGATATTCTTTGTACAGTGACATCATTCCTTATCTGACACATGTTTGAAAGCAGTTTCTCCAGCAAACATATGATGTTAATATGGACAGTAGCTGGTGGACCTGAGTCCTTAGTCCTTCACAAATATATATGTAAGCCAGTCTGTGATTCCCAACGTGAATTTCTATGCCAAGCTGTATCGTAAGCAACAGACAGGAATGTGTCCACATTGGTGAGAGAGTTGTGCTTTGTTCTTAGTCCTGCCCAGAGGAGAAAATGATCATGGAGAGCAATGTGATACTAAAAGGGACATTTGTATGTGGAAGGTAACATCACATAGACGTAGTGGTGTCCCATTTTGGGTAGACAATTTCCATCTAAAAAATGTATCCTTTTGGGAGAAGGTAACCAATTATAGCTCTGTGCTGTAGTGGTTCAGAGATGTAGCCAGGCCTATGTGTTTACTCATGCTGTTGGAACTCTTTGTTATAAAGTGAACTACAAGTGTATAAGTGACAAGGGCATACATGATATGGGAGCTAAGAGGGGGGCTAACTGAATTTGTTAAAAATGTCATGTGATGCACATTGATGCCCAGTTGTATTCTCAAAGATACACTATAACTGTTGTATCTTTCGTTGCAGCATCAACTGGGCAAGGCGAATGTGACAGTGGCCACATCGGCGGGTATGAAGCTGGACACTGGGTATCAGGTGTGGACACCACAGACACTGAGGGACCCAGTGGCTTGGAGGATGAGCGGACTGCCCAGAAGGATACAAGTGATTTGACATATTGCTCAGAGGCCTGCAAAGAAGACCAGTCCCTAGTAGGAGCGGACCCTGGAGAGATTGTGACACCTGTGTCTTCGTCCGCCCCCTGTATTCCAATCCCCACCTTCCCTCTTTCTCCCGCCCTCTTGGCCGTAGCTGACCCCCTAAAAGGTTCCAAGTCACCTTTGCTGCTGGCACCCCTGACCCTGCCGCAGTGTCCCAGGCTGCACTCACTGAGGAGTCTGTTGATCTTTTAAGGACGATCGCTGTCGGCCAGACTGTAGTAATGAATACTATCTAGGGGCTAGCAGGCCAGAACACCCAGATGCTGGCTTGCCTGGATGTCATTCACGGTGCCCTGCCTGGCCTACAGCAGTCATTCAAGGACATGGCCTCCGCATTGGCCGCAACATCCCACCTACCCCAACCTCATGCCCAAACTTTCTACCACTTCCGAAACTCAAATCCTTCAACCCAGCCCTGTCCAAAGCACATGCAAATATATACATGCACCCACAAGCAGCACATCCCAACACAGACATATCAAAAAACATAAGCACAGACAAACTCATGCAAACATCACACACATCACCACAACAGTCACACCACCAGTTAACACACCCACCACTACACAGGCACAAACAACAGCACACCCACAGATGCTACACCGACCACTTCAGCAACACCTACACACCAAAAACAAACCCCCAGTCCTTGCACCCAACACCAAACATGCATGCACCAACAAACCCACAGACACAACAGCCACAACTACAGCAACACCCACACGCACACCCCGTCATCACACCCACCACCACACAATCATGCACCAGCACTCCCACAGACACACCTACCACTACTGCAACAGACCACACACACCACATGCACACCCCCAGTCATCACACCCACTAACATTCATACATGTAAAACCACATCCACAGACACCACAGCAAGAAAAACCACAACCACAACAGATACATCCACACATACACACACACACACACACACACTCAACACAAATGCCTACACAAACCCACCCAACAATCGGTAAAAGACACAAATCTAAAGATACAGCACATACACCAGACCATCAAACACCCACACAGTCAACAGACACATGCACAACAGACACAGTCACTCCCTCTGCCTCCCATCCCAGGCTCCCTCTCAACCACCCTACCCATTTTCCCAAAGAAGACTTTATTTTGGCTCTTGTCCTGGTCCCTTCCAAATCCCAAACCATCCCTTTCAAATTCCAAACCATTCCCAATCAAACACACCCCTCAAAAACCCAATGACCCCATCCAACTAAAATCATTGAGGTGCCTTCTCTCTGCCCCATAGATGCCCCTTCCAGAAGAGGTTTATTCTGGCAATGAATTTAGGAGACACGTGATGGGCCTGAAAGCCATTGTGATCCAAATGGGCTGTGACATTAATTTCCCACATTGGATGGATTTATTGCATATCATTGAGTGACTAAACTCATCATTGTTGAAGTATTTCATTTCGAGGATAACATTGTCCTGGCCTTATTATTCAATTGTTACTCATTGTTTGGTGATTATGTTATTTCCATGCATGTGTGAGCCATGCACTTACTCTCATTTGTGACAGTGACAAACACAGGTTGCATGTTTTACTTGTTTTTTTTAAATGCATACATTAGTGTTGCACATTAGTGATGTACGTATTAATTTTGGTGCAGGCATTCATGTTGTTACTGGACACTTACACTAAAATGATGTGTTTCTGTTTTTGTGAGTAGAGAATGCATGTTTGTTTATTTTGACATGATATGCCAATAATATGCACATATGCATTACACAGATGACCTGACACTTCACATTTGAATGTGATCTTATGTTTGTGATATATTGCACACACCAAGGGGACATGAGACCTTCATACATCTCAGACATGTTTGCAGGTCACCAGTGAATATTGTGTTACATTCTGTGTACACCCACCTGTAGCACGTTATAGTGTAATTGCTACAATCCCGTGGGATTGTTTGGTTCAAATTGGGGTTACTGTTACTGTTTGTACGTAAGATCCTTTGGGTTGATTTTTGCACACACCTTTACAGACACATTTCAATTTGTTATTGTTGAGACTTTTTGTACAGGTGTCCATTGCCATGTAGGCAGTTTGTACAAAATTGGTGGGTGCTATCTAAATCTCAAGGTCTGTTCTGATACATTTTCAGGCTTCCTCATCACACACTTCAGCATTGCGTAACTGTATGGTGGTGTTTACATAAATTATTGAGCCTTGCACAAGTCCAGTGTTACTGTGCAAATACAACTTTGAGAGCAACAGGAATGCATGTGACTTACCTTCTAGTCCAGTGACAATGGTGTTGATTTTCATCTTGGACCTGGCCCAGGAGCAACGGGAGAACTGATGGCAGCGGGTTCATGAGGACAGGATACATGGAAAGCATTCAAATAGTGAGTTTTGTGTTCATATAGCTGTCAATCAGCCGACTCAGGTGTGAGACTACTGGATTTTGAGGGGCAGATTCGCCCACGGTGTGGGAGACTAAGGTGGTCATTACAACCCTGGCGGACGGTGTTAAAGCTGCAGTAATACCGCAAACAGGCCGGCGGAAAAAAAAAGGGGATTTATGACCGTGGCCGAAACCGCCCACATAGACAGCCACTTTAACACTCCGACCACCACGGCAGTACAGACAAGCAGCGCGGCGGTCACCGCCAACAGACAGCCGGAAGACAATGTACCGCCCACAGTATCACAACCCGCGAATCTGCCACCTTTTCCGGGGCGGATTCACCTTGGATAAAAACACGGCGGAAACAGCTATTACAATGGGAAAACGGTCACCTCAACACACTCCACGAGGAAGGAGGCCACCATGGAGCCGGAACTACAAATACTCCCTGCGCTTGTCTTCCTGCTCCTCTACGAACACCAGCAACGGCGGCGCCAAAGACAACGGTGAGTACTGCACCTACGACATAGGGGAGGCAAAAGTCAGGGGGACGCAAACGCAACACCCCCCCACTCCCACCCTTGCACACTACAACACACACTCCAATTCATTTCCAAACATCACAGTAACAACCCCCAACCCCCCCGGAAGAATGCAAAGACAAAAGGAAATCAGTTCAACCATTGTAATGTATCAAAATACAGTAACCAAATATATACAGATATATATAAACATTGTAAAAATTATGCATCACAATATCAATGTCCGTGGACCACTGGGACCACAAAGCATGGGCGAGGCCCACACTAGATAACTGTCCACAAACGGAGAGAACATTGCAGGGGCATCAGATAAAAATACAACAGGCACCTCAGGGGGAAGGGAAGGGGGGGCACCTCAGCCGGATTAGAGCACCATGCCAGATCAACGACGGGGCTCCATGCCCATTGATGTATCCTGGGGAGTGCAAAGCCACAGTCTCTCAAGTCTCTACAGTGGGCGGGTTGCCCACTGTACCATCCTGGGGAGCGCAAAGCCACAGTCTCTCAAGTCTCTACACTGGGTGGGTTGCCCACTGTACCATCCTGGGGAGTGCAAAGCCACAGTCTCTCAAGTCTCCCAAGTGGGTGGGTTGCCCACTGTACCATCCTGGGGAGTGCAAAGCCACAGTCTCTCAAGTCTCCCAAGTTGGTGGGTTGCCCACTGTACCATCCTGGGGAGTGCAAAGCCACAGTCTCTCAAGTCTCTACAGTGGGTGGTTTGCCCACTGTACCATCCTAGGGAGTGCAAAGCCACAGTCTCTCAAGTCTCTACAGTGGGTGGTTTGCCCACTGTACCATCCTGGGGAGTGCAAAGCCACAGTCTCTCAAGTGGATAACAGTCTCCACTGGTTCTGGAGGGGGACTGGTGCCCAGAGTGCTTCATCCTGTGAAGGACAGACGGAGTGGATGCAGTTCTCCACTGGTTCTGTAGAGGGAATGGTGCCCAGAGTGCTTCATCCTGTGAAGGACAGACAGAGTGGATGCAGTTCTCCACTGGTTCTGGAGGGGGACTGGTGCCCAGAGTGCTTCATCCTGTGAGGGACAGATGGAGTGGATGCTGTTCTCCACTGGTTCTGGAGGGGGAATGGTGCCCAGAGTGCATCACGCTCCCCGTGACGGTCCCAGTTCCGTCACTGTCCCAGCTGCACATGGGCTAACGATGCTTGAGTTGGCGGTCTTTGCCCTGTTCAGCGGTGCTTGACTTTGCAGTTTCTGACCTGTTCAGCGGTGCTTTGCCATGGCGGTCTTTGCCCTGTTCAGCGGTGCTTTGCCCTGTTCAGCGGTCTTCACCATGGCGGTCTTTGCCCTGTTCAGCGGTGCTTTGCCCTGTTCAGCGGTGCTTAAGTTTGCAGTTTCTGACCTGTTCAGCGGTGCTTTGCCATGGCGGTCTTTGCCCTGTTCAGCGGTGCTTTGCCCTGTTCAGCGGTGCTTGACTTTGCAGTTTCTGACCTGTTCTGCGGTGCTTTGCCATGGCGGTCTTTGCCCTGTTCAGCGGTGCCTTGCCCTGTTCAGCGGTCTTCACCATGGCGGTCTTTGCCCAGTTCAGCGGTGCTTTGCCCTGTTCAGCGGTGCTTGACTTTGCAGTTTCTGACCTGTTCAGTGGTGCTTTGCCATGGCGGTCTTTGCCCTGTTCAGCGGTGCTTTGCCCTGTTCAGCGGTGCTTGACTTTGATGTCTCTGACCTGTGCAGCGGTGTATGGCATGACGGTCCCTCAGTGCCCAGCGGGGCTGTGGCTGCCAGGGCCCTCCAGGGCACTGATGCTGGCGGTGGTCTCCGGACCAGTGACGATATTGCTGCCATCCAGGGAACTGATTCTGGCGGTGGTCTCCGGAGCAGTAGCGATAGTGCTGCCCTCCAGGGCACTGACTCTGTCGATTGTCTCCGGACCAGTGACGATAGTGCTGCCCTCCAGGGCACTGACTCTGGCGGTGGTCTCCGGACCAGTGACGATAGTGCTGCCCTCCAGGGCACTGACTCTGGCGATGGTCTCCGGACCAGTGACGATATTGCTGCCCTCCAAGGCACTGACTCTGGCGGTGGTCTCCGGACCAGTGACGATAGTGCTGGCAGTGGCGTCCCGGCCTGCTGGGAGGTGCTTTGCCCTGTTCAGCGGTGCTTGACTTTGCAGTTTCTGACCTGTTCAGCAGTGCTTTGCCATGGCAGTCTTTGCCCTGTTCAGCGGTGCTTTGCCCTGTTCAGCGGTCTTCACCATGCCGGTCTTTGCCCTGTTCAGCGGTGCTTTGCCCTGTTCTGCGGTGCTTGACTTTGCAGTTTCTGACCTGTTCAGTGATGCTTTGCCATGGCGGTCTTTGCCCTGTTCAGCGGTGCTTTGCCCTGTTCAGCGGTGCTTGACTTTGCTGTCTCTGACCTGTGCAGCGGTGTGTGCCATGACGGTCCTTCAGTGCCCAGCGGGGCTGTGGCTGCCGGGGCCCTCCAGGGCACTGACGCTGGCGGTGGTCTCCAGACCAGTGACGATATTGCTGCCCTCCAGGGCACTGAGTCTGGCGGTGGTCTCCGGACCAGTGACGATATTGCTGCCCTCCAGGGCACTGACTCTGGCGGTGGTCTCCGGACCAGTGACGATAGTGCTGCCCTCCAGGGCACTGACTCTGGCGGTGGTCTCCGGACCAGTGACGATAGTGCTGCCCTCCAGGGCACTGACTCTGGCGGTGGTCTCCGGACCAGTGACGATAGTGGTGCCCTCCAGGGCACTGACTCTGGCGGTGGTCTCCGAACCAGTGACGATAGTGCTGCCCTCCAGGGCACTGACTCTGGCGGTGGTCTCCGGACCAGTGACGATAGTGCTGGCGGTGGCGTCCCGGCCGGCGGGGAGGATGGCGGCCTTCTCCGCTGTGCTGCTCTTACCAGACTTTGGAGACATCTTCTGCCCCTTCACCACCTTGGGAGGAGTCACAACTGACTCAGCACTCCCCCCGGGACCCTTGTGAGCTGTTTTGCCGGCAGGAGTCTTCACTCTCTCCCGTCGGGCACTTTCCAACTTAAGGTGCTTTACAGGGAGTGGACTGGCAGTGCTTTGGCTCCGTGTCACACTGGCTGCCCTGGTGGCCGGTGCACTCCACAGACCTCTAACACGCACCACTGGTACCGGACTTTTTTTGGCTGAGGTGCTACTACGGGACCTATGAATTGGAGGGGTGGGGGTGGTGTCACAGAGGTCAACGTTGCTCAGGAAAAGTTTCTGACGAACACTGGGATGGGTAGCTGGAGGGGGTCTGGGAGTGGAGGAAGAGGAGGTGGTTGTAGGAGGTGTAACTTTAGGTAATTTGGGTGCAGGTGCAGGTACTGGAGGCTGTCGTGAGGTGGATGGATGTTGGGTGTGTGGGTGCCCGCGTTTGTGTACTTTGGGAGGGGGCGTCACAGACACACTGGGAGTGGACACAGGGGACGTGTAAATGGTAGTGGGGGTGGGGAGTGCAGGTGAGCGGGGTGTGGTGCTGGGTGTTCTGGTGCGAGTCCTAGTGCCTGTAGATGTAGTGCAGGCAGGTGAGAGTGTAGACGACACTGGGAGGGAGGAGGGAGACAATGAGGAAGGGGACACAGTGGAGGTAGTGGATGGTGCTGTGTCTGTATGTGGGTGATGCTTGTGTGAGTGCCTGTGGTATGTGTGGTGCCTATGTTTGCCTGAGCTACTTTTGTGTGTTGAGGTGTGTGCATGCTTGTCTGATGGTGTGGTTGGGATAGGCTGGGGTACAGGGGATTGGGTCTGGGTGGAGGAAGTTGGAGGGGGGAGGATAGACACAAGGACAATGGCTGCCATCAGTGCTGAGGCCAGAGATTGCAGGGTTCGATGATGGGCAGCCTGACCAGAATGAATGCCCTCCAGGAATGCATTAGTGTGTTGCAACTCCCTTTCTACACCCTGGATGGCATTCACAATGGTAGACTGCCCAACAGTGAGTAACCTGAGGAGGTCAATGGCCTCCTCATTGAGGGCAGCAGGGGTGACAGGGGCAGGGGCTGAGGTGCCTGGGGCGAAGGTGATGCCCAACCTCCTGGGTGAGCGGGCACGGAGCGAAGGCTGAGGGGCTGCTGGGAGGGTGGTGCTGGTAGGGGGGAGGCGGCTGTACCTGTAGAAGTGGGGCGCACAGATGGTGCTGCCACCACAAGGGAGCTCCCATTGGCGGACGAGTCCGTGTCGTTGTTTGCTGATCCGGTGACCGACGTGAAGCTCCCGTCGCCCTCCGTCCCACTGGTGTATTCAGAGTCCGTGGTGTGGCCCTCCATAGCCATGTGGGATGCAGCTCCCTCGTGCTCTGGTGCCACTGTACCTCCGCCTGATGATGCTGATGCACAAAAGAACAGGGAGAGCACAAAAAGGGGGGGGGACGGCAGAAGAAAGACAGGTTGAGTGCATGGCTTACCGCTACCGTTGGCGGACAATACAGACACAGCAGCCCCCTGCACTACGCCGTGCTCTTGGCCTCTACGGATGCAATTCCTGGGATATGGCCTACATGGCTATGAGTGTCATCTGTCCACATAGATGACACAGGGGCATGCATACCTGTACTTGGCACTCTACAGAGGTGGGGTGGAGTGGCACATGGCCTGCATTCTGGAGAGGCCAGCCAACGTAACTCGCCCTGGCCTAGGGAAACCCACAGCCCTCCTCCCCCACCTAGACCCCTCCACTGTGCGCAAAGTCCGAAGAATGAGAGTGTACTCACCCCTTTGTGTCTGCTGTGATCCCCTCAAGCGCCCATCCAACTCAGGGTAGGCCACCGCCAGGATCCAGAACATCAGGGGGGTCATGGTGCGACGGGCACCCCTCCCACGTTGGGAGGCCATCCCCAGCTGAGCCTCCGCCGTCTTCTTGCTTCAGCGGCGAATGTCCTCCCATCTTTTCCGGCAGTGGGTGCTCCGTCTCTGGTGGACCCCCAGGGTCCGGACGTCCTTGGCGATGGCACGCCAAATGTCCTTCTTCTGGTGGGCGCAGACCTACATGACATGTACAGGGGAAGAAGAGAAGTCATTACCAACTGCACCGTCGAAGTGAGTAGCCCCCATCCCTACCCTTGCAATGTGGCACATGCATTCCTTCATGCTCGCAGAACTCTGCTCCCTTCCTACTGACATCCAGCCCTCTCCACCCAGGCATAGCCCATACAACGTGCTCCCTGTGTACTTACCTGTTGGTCTGGAGGACTGTAGAGTAGCGTGTACTGGGGGAGGACCCCGTCCATGAGCTTCTCCAACTCCTGAGCAGTGAAGGCGGGGGCCCTTTCCCCAGACGCAGCAGCCATTGTCTCTTCCAGACCGAGGTCACAGCAGCACTTGCAGTGTAGGTCCTCTCCTGTCGAAGATCAGGTATCGAGTGATTGAACAGATAGAAAATGGCGGTCACGTCCGCGGTGGTGACGTCCGCGGTGGTGACGTCCGCGGCGGTGCGGATCATCACCGCCGGCGCACTTCATCATTGGCTCCTGGGACCCATAGGGTCCAATGTTAACCAATGCAGCATTGCGCCACGGTCTACGACCGCCTACCGCGACGGTGTACAACGCCAGCGCAGTTACCTCACATCCCATTGTCCCAGTTTAGAGGTCAGGCAGGCGCCATTTCAGAAGCCCACATGGCTTCATTTACTACTGCGTCACACATACCTAGGCCTACACTCAACACACATACAGGAAGAGTTTTGTATTTGGTGTTGTGTTCTGTGTAGCTGTGGGTACATACCTGAGAATTTGTTGACTCTGTGGTCGCTGTTGTCCTTTTTAGGCACCGTCAGCTGGGACATTTGAGGAGATGGCAGAATCCTCCGGTGTACCGACCGCTGGTGGACCTGTTATCAATGGAGGAGCGACATTTGATCATCACCTACAGGTTTGACCATGCCACAATCCAGGAACTGTGTACCCAGTTGGATCCAGACCTGATGTCACCAATCCACCATCCCACAGGAATCCCCCCTGAAGTGCAGGTGCTATCAGTGCTCCATTTCCTTGCAAGTGGGTCATTTCAAACAACAGTGGCCATGGCATCAGGGATGTTCCAGCCTATGTTTTCCAACGTGTTGTCCAGAGTGTTGTCTGCCCTGCTGAAACATGTGAGGAGCTACATAGTTTTCCCTCAGGTAGAGGATTTGGCTACAGTTAAAGGTGACTTCTATGCCCTGGGACATATCCCCAACATCATAGGTGCTATTGATGGCACCCATGTAGCTCTGGTCCCCCCTGCAGGAGTGAACAGGTGTACAGGAACCGGAAGAGTTATCATTCGATGAATGTACAGATGGTATGTTTGGCAGACCAGTACATCTCCCAGGTAAATGCTATGTTCCCTGGCTCAGTGCATGACGCCTACATCATGCGGAATAGCAGCATCCCGTATGTGATGGGTCAACTCCAGAGGCACCGTGTGTGGCTATTAGGGGACTCTGGTTACCCCAACCTGTCATGGCTACTGACCCCAGTGAGGAATCCCAGGACCAGGGCAGAGAAACGCTACAATGAGGCCCATGGGCGGACTAGGAGGGTGATCGAACGCACCTTTGGCCTCCTGAAGGCCAGGTTCAGGTGCTTCCATATGACAGGTGGTTCCCTATTCTACTCACCAAGGAAGGTGTGCCAGATCATCATCACCTGCTCGATGCTTCACAATCTTGCTTTGCGAAGCCAGGTGCCTTTTCTGCAGGAGGTTGGTCCAGATGACGGTGTTGTGGCAGCTGTGGAGCCTGTGGACAGTGATGAGGAGGAAGCTGAGGAAGAAGACATTGACAACAGGGAGTCAGTCATACAGCAAATTTCCAGTGACACACAGGTGAGAATTTTTTTTTTACTATTACATTCACTTTCACACTTCTACCTCTATCCTGTCTGTCAATTTGAAGCAGTATTTGGTAACTGAGTTGTACATTTCCATTACGGTTTCACAGGTGTGGTTACCAACGTGTGTCATCTGCTTCCATCCTTCATGGACTTGTGATGTGTGACATAGGTATGTTGACATTACATTTGAAAACACATTTTGTCACTGTCATTGCTAATACACATTTTCAAAATCACAGACTGACTCCATATTGTTTTGTGGTTCAAGGGTGTTTATTGAAGTGCTAATTATTTGAGGGGGTGACAAAATGGTGATGGGTGATGGTGGAGGAATGTCCATAGCAGAGTCCAGTCTATTAGTGTCACAGGTGCACTGCCCATATGGGCATAGGAAGTGGAGCTGGGGCAGTTCCAATCTGGACAGGGTAACAAAGTGGGACAGTGGGATGACAATCAGGGTGGTCTCATTTCCTGGCGGGGGTCTTGCCATCTTGCTCTGTCCTGTTCCTGGATCTCAGGGACCGCTTGCGGGGTGGTTCTCCATCTGCAGGGGGTGGGGTGCTGGTGTGGTGGTCCTGTGGTGGGACATCCTGTCCACTAGCGCTGGCGGAGGTGGTGGGCAGTTCATCGTCCAGGCTAGTGTCAGGGGCCCCTTGGAGTGCCACGGTGTCCCTCATGGTCTTTTGTATGTCCTTCAGTACCCCTACGATGGTGCCCAGGGCGGAGCTGATGGTTCTGAGCTCCTCCCTGAACCCCAAATACTGTTCGTCCTGCAGGCGCTGGGTCTCCTGAAACTTGGCCAGGACCGTAGCCATCATCTCCTGGGAGTGGTGGTATGCCCCCATGATGGAGGAGAGGGCCTTGTGGAGAGTGGGTTCCCTTGGCCTGTCCGCCCCCTGTCGCACAGCAGCCCTCCCAGTTCCCCTGTGTCCCTGTGCCTCCGTCCCCTGGACCGTGTGCCCACTACCACTGCCCCCAGTTCCCTGTTGTTGTTGGGGTGGTGGGTTATCCTGGGTCCCCTGTAGTGGTGGACACACAGCTGATTGACGTGTCCTGGGGACGGAGGTATGGGCCCGCTGGGTGAGTGCTGTGCTGGTCTTACGAGAGGGTGGAAGGTCAGTGTAGGGCTGTGCCTGTGCAAGGGGAACCGACTGTCCTGAGGCCCACGATGGTCCGGGCTGGTCATCTGGATCCAGTTGGCCAGAGCTGCTGTCGTCACTGTGGGCCTCTTCTGTGGGTGGAGTGGAGATGTCTGGACCCTCCTGTCTGGTGACGTTACGTAGTGGTCCTGCAGGGGTATAAGAGCATGATTATTGCATGTGCGTGTGTCATGGTGTGCAATGGGTGGGTGTGCGTGTACCCCAGTGCAAGCATTCCTGTGTGGGGGCTTGTGTGATGATGGTTGGGGGGGTGTTATGGGTATGTGCAGTGAGCATGCTTTAGTGAGGGGTGACCATGCTTAGTTGTGTCATGCAGGGCTTGATGTTGGGATGGGTGGTTTGTGTTATTAGTACATTAGTTGGAGTGACAGGGGAGGGGGTGAGGGTGGGGGTGTGTGATAGCATGCAGGTAGGGTGGGGGATATGATAGTTAAGATTTGACTTACCAGTGTCCATTCCTCCACCGACTCCCCCGAGGCCCTCTGGATGCATGAAGGTCAAGACCTGCTCCTCCCATGTTGTTAGTTGTGGGGGAGGAGGTGGGGGCCCCCGCCAGTCCGCTGAATCGCGATGTTGTGCCTGGAGACCACTGAACGCACCTTCCGCCGTAGGTCGTTCCACCTCTTCCTGATGTCCTCCTGATTTCTTGGATGCTGTCCCACAGCGTTGACCCTGTCAACGATTCTTCGCCATAGCTCCATCTTCCTGGCTGTGGAGGTGTGCTGCACCTGTGATCCAAATAGCTGTGGCTCTACCCGGACGATTTTCTCCACCATGACCCTGAGCTCCTCCTCGGAAAACCTGGGGTGTCTTTGGCGTGACATGGGGTGGTGTAGGTGATGTGTGGGGTGGTGTATGTGTTGATGAGTGTGGTGATGTGTGGTGGTGTGGGGTGTTTTGTGCGTGGATGTTGTATGGGTGATGGTGTTGTGTGCCTCTTTGTGGTGGGGTTGTCTATTGCTGTGCTCTCTGTCTGTCACCTTCGTCTATAGTTCTTGGTCGTAGGGGTTTGTGGGTGATGTGGGTGTGTGTTTTATATAGTATTGATTGTGTGGGAGTGGTGTGTGTATGTGTATCAGGTGTGTGTATTTCGAATTGTCCAATGTGGCGGTGTTTTGTAAATGTGTGTGTATTATGAGCGCGGCGGTGTGTTCCGCCAATGGAATACCGCGGTTGAAAGACCGCTGCATGGATTCGTGGGTCGTGATAGCATGGGCGTGTTTCTGTTGGCGTGACGGTGGAGGAATTGTTTTCGCCAGTTTATCACTGACCTTTGGTGTGGCGGACTTGTGTGGGTGTCTGAATTTCGGCGGATTCCGAGATGTGGGTCATAATAGCTGAGGCGGAATTCTGCGGCCGCGTCAGTGAATTGGCGGTCTTCTGCACGGCGGTAAGCGGCTTTTACCGCCAATGTTGTAATGACCCCCTAAGTCTAACTCACTGCGGGTGACACCTGTCGCTCCAATCCTGGTTTTGCTCCGGCTAACTAGCAGAGCCTCATCTCTACCCAAGGATAGGGATGACTGGGCAGATGAGCGCATGACATACTAGATTTCTCAGGGAAGCCGTGGTCACTCCGGTCTCATCCGTTTCTCTCAATTACATTTAGGGCCTCATTATGACCCTGGCGGCCAGCGGTGTTCTGCCAGCTATTATGACTGTCTGGCGGTCGTAATCCCCAGGGCAGCCGTGCAAACACTGCTGCCCTGGGGATTATGAGTCCCCGACCAAGAGCCTTGGTATGGCGGTAAAAACCGCCATAGAAAGGCTGGCGGTAAGGGGGACTTGGGGTGCCCCTGGGGGCCACTGCAATGCCCATGCACTTGGCATAGGCAGTGCAGGGGCCCCCAGGCATAGCCCCGTCGCGCATTTCACTGGCTGAATTTTGGGCAGTGAAATTTGCGAAGGGTGCTAATGCACCCACTGCACATCAACATTGCTGCCGGCTCGTAATAGAGCTCACTGGCTGAATTTACTGGCTGAATTTTGGGCAGTGAAATGTGCGACGGGTGCCTCTGCACCCGCTGCACATCAGCATTGCCGCCAGCTCTATTACGAGCCAACAGCAATGTTGATGTGACTTTTTTGCTGGGCCAGCGGACGGTAACACTGTTACCATCCGTTGGCCCAGCGGAAAAGTCGTAATAGGGAGCCAGAAATACCATCAGAACTGGCGGTATTCTGGCTTCCACAGCCTCGGCGGTCAAGACCGCCGAGGTTGTAATGAGGGCCTTAGTCTCATATATAAATGATAATCAGAGGCATTAAAGGTTTTAATACTGACTTTAATAAAACAACTGCATCTTAGATAGCAAAGCGTGAGGCGCAATAACCGGGACGACACAGTATGACAATATTAAAATGTGACTAGAAGAGTGAAGCATAAAAATAACGCTATCATATTGTCACTCTGGTCAGTAGACTAACTCCTACCTAGGTTATGATAGAGCACAGCATGTTAAGTTCTAATTTTGCCCTTCAGGTTCCCCTGGGAAGAAACCATCCCCCATACCTGAGGAAAGGCCTGCGGTCTGCGTTAGCATCTGTAGCAAAACATTCGGCAATCAGCATACAGTTGTGGTTCTCTCGCTGGAATCTCCCTCTAACGTGTAAGGGAAAAGGAAGTGTTTTATAACAACACAGCTGATGTTCTGAGACAAGGTCCCTACATAAGGATGCGTGTTTTCTATGAATGTTGGAGACTAAACTTCTACCACGTTCACCGGCAATGTACCGTGCTGTAGCCTTGGAAGAAGCACAGGGTGATCAAGAATGTCTTGTTTGAGAACAGAGTGCTGGCCTAAGCAAAAACAGTTAGATAAACAGAAAATAAAACAAGACCGTAAAAGTGGCTATTGTAACAATAATAAAATGAAGCCGAATAAAATATATCTAGGTTAAGGTGCACAGCGGCCTAGTGTGTTAAAATAACGTGCATGGAGCTATTGCTAAATTGGCTACACAACAGAGGTTTAGCTGCCACAGTTGAGTCAGCGGATTGCACATGGTGGTTGGCTCAGTGGTAAAAAGGGCTGGAGTCCCGCCACCGCCTCTTTTGCCTATGGCTTCTTTGACGAAGGAGAAGCTTCTTGGTGGTGACAATGGATCTTTGGAGGTCTATTGCATATGCTCCCACTGACATCTAAGTATGGTGGTCAGACCAGCACGGCAGCGGGTGGGCTTCCCATCAAAAAGTTGACGGCGAGACTGTTACCACAAAAATCTAAATCAGGCCCTTTGTCTTTGTCTGAGCTTGTGGTAATGCCACCAGTAACAACACTATATCAGAGTTTTCCTCCTATTATGACTCACTCAAGTGATCAGAGCTGCACTATCACACATTTCATGACACAGATCCACACAAGTCTGTCCATGCTGAGATCATCCATTGCTCTCCCCCTCAGCTTCTCAACGTTTTATTAATTTTTGTTATCTGGAAGCTTTTGTCAAGGGCTATATATATGCCTGGAGGTTTACATTTTTTGAACCGCCACAGTCTTGCTAGTCCTTTGGGGATGGGTGGGGAAGAGGAGTTAGCAATTTCCGTATATGCAGTGAGGAGTTGATGTGCTTTCACTGTCTCTTTCAATTTCAGATCAATGTTAATCTTCTATTTTCCTGAAAAATGATCATCTCCATTTTTCTCTCATGTTCCTTCTCCTCCCGTTCCCTCTCATTATTCTTTTGCTGACCCCTGGGCTTTTCCTACTCACACTGTTTGATGTTGTTTTTATTATTGTCCTTCTTTCTAAGCATCTCCACTTCGAGGTGCTTACTTTTCGTAAGCCTTTGGTGGGTGAGGAAAATAAATGAAAAGCAAGGGCTTAAGGTGAACAACTGTATAGTGGTCCTGCTGTCTTTATCTCTAAAGGTCACAATCCGCCTCTCTAGAGGTGTACATATCTGTCTTCTACCCAGCACTGTCTTTATGACCACCCTGTCCCGCAAATATCTTCTTAGTTTTGTCCAACCTCCTGAATTCATCTTCTGTCAGGGACATGAGTACAGATACCTCTACAGGTCTAGTTTCAGCCATTCTCACTTAAATGTATTGAAACTCTATGAGTGATTACATGTTCCTTCAGTTCTGCAACCAAAATATCACTGCTTATGCCCACAAATGTGCAACTACTTTTCTGTGCCCTGGGGCAACCTGCTGTAACTGGTAATTATCTGTGGTGGCTCTGTTATTTACCACTTGTGTCTTAGGGTGCTAGATCCTGTTGCACTGCCACTGGATACCCAGTGATTGCCTTTGTACTCGGAACTCCACAGATTTAGCGAGGTTGAGTACTCAGAATTTATTCCAAGAGATGTAGTAAGTTTGGAGATACGGTATGGTGATTTCATGTTTAATGATAGGAACAGCACTCACATAGTAGTACTTTAGTCATTTCCTCCTAGGTGTCTGCAGCAGTGGTATTATTAGAACAGCATCACAAATGCAACTTATTTTACAGTAAACAGGCACACTAATAGTTTGCCAAATAAAATACAGACAAAACCACACTAATCATAAAAAAGCTGTAAAGCTCTCCACTGCCCTTTGCTTACATTAGTGCTATTTAAATACCACCTACATACAAAAGCTAGCATTGTAGTGGTAAAAGGCTGAGACATTATCTGGAAACAGGACAACATGAAATTAAGAGATCATAAAATCTGAAATTAGCAGTAAACAAACAATAATGGACCAACCAGCTCAAAGCTCTATCGAGATGCAGGCATCTCAAGTCAAAGTTGCAGAAATACATGTGCAACATAATCAGTTCCAAACGCCAACATCTGCAATCTGTCGAAAGGCAACAATACACATTATTACAGTAGCATTTAAGTATTTTGGTTCTTATCACAGTAGCAAATAATTACTTTACTAGTAATAGATTGTGAGATAGCAGAATCTTAGCATATCCTTGATGCTGATTAGAGAGATCTCGCTAACAGTCCTTGACATTCATTGATTACGAGCCTTACTAGAAAGTAAACTATCAAACATGGTATTAGTAGACTTGTGATATATCAGTGCTATAGAATGATGTGTACACATGCTTGTTAATGATTGGATAGCACGGTGGAGCGGTGCCTGAACCTACATCTCATTGTAGGGAATTACACAATCCCAGGACGCAGCCCACTGTACGCAGCTTTCATAGACCAATCCACTGCTTTCAATTGCATAAATCATCCTAAATTGTTGAGGCTGTTCTTTGATTTGGGTCTGGATGTTGCTCTAGTCAATTTTCTGTATACCCATGATAATGCATCTGGCCCATTTCTTTAGTTCTGATGGACCGTTTTTAGGAGTTCCAAAGGGTAAGGAGAATCCAATTAATACTTTAAACCCAATTAACAGTGTAACCTATTTTCGTCACACATTAAATCTCGGAGATGGAAATTCAAGTTCAAATATTTATTACAAATTTAATGCCAGGCTTATGTAGATGAGTATCAGAAACATACTAAATTACCAAAGGCAAGTAAAGCGTTAAATCAGATTAAAACGTGCAAGCTTAAGGCATACGAGTATTTCTGTTGTAGCATTATGAAAGATTAGAAACAAGACTTGGTGGTCAGAATCCAAATGGTGATTCTCATGTGTAATCATTTGACAGCTAACTTAATCTAAATATTCTAACTAATCTATGTGGAAATCGAAACATTTCTAAATAACAGAGGCCTCAATTGAAGTTCTGCAAGAAACAGGTGCCTAGCAAGACACCACTCAGCCAAAGATAGAATAGAGAGACCTTTACCTCCCAAAGTCTCAAAGGAATTCTCTCTAGACAAAGAGTAGAAAAGGTCTGGCTCACCTAACTAACTGAACAACACTTTAGACCCCGGAGAATCCTCGAGAATCCACATCATTCATCATCACCAGTAATTTTACATATTTAGTGCACAGTTTGGATTTTCTAACTCCCATTATAGTTCAATCCATGAAAAAAATGTTAGGGTGACCTTGGTACCTCCCTAGTCCAGGAGCTCACAAAGAAGTTCTTCTTTCTTCCATTTGTTAGTGCTCCTTGTTCTTGCCAACATATCCTCCCATACTCCTTTATCTCAAGTACACAATATGCCTTTCATTAACTGTAGATTTGTGCAGATGCACCTGCCAATAAAAATAAATACAACATGGGCAAAACTCTACAGGAACTCTAAGTGGATATTCTAACTAAGCTATTAAGAAACCAAAATACTTATCTGTAAATAAATGCAAGGATTTGAATAATAGTCAAAAAGTGTCAGCATAACAGAAGACTCAGTAGAAGTGCTGCAAGAGAGATGTGGTTAGCATGAAGCCACTTAGACAAAGTAAGATTGAGAGATCTTTACCTCTCTAAGGGCCAGATGTATCAAGCATTTTTGCATTTGCAAATGGTGCGAATGCCCGTTTGCGAATGCAAAAATGCCTTTCAGTATTTATGAAAGGCATTCGCAACGCAAATTTAAGGAATTGCTAAAATAGCGATTCCTTAAATTTGCGAGCCTGTTTAGAGAATCGCAAATTGCGATTCTCTAAATAAGAAATCGCAAATAAGGAATCCTTATTTCCGATTTCTAAACCACATGTAACAAGCAATTCCTTAATGCAAATTGGGCATTAAGGAATCGCTATTACCACCAAGTTGAACTTGGTGGTAACCATGTGCAAATTTTAAAAATGCATTAAAAATGCATTTTTAAAATTGACATGTAACGCACACATGCCCTTTGGCATGTGTGCACCTTACATGTCCTGAAATATTTTTTTGGGGTGCAGCAGAGGGGGCCTTAGGTCTCCAGCACTCTGGGGTTTTGCATTTCCTAAATTGCGAATTCCAGTTAGGAATTCGCAATTTGGGAAATGCAAAAAATTCGCAAATATGGGCCTACAGGCCCATAGGGGCGAATGGGGTCTGTATCGCAATTTGCGATTCAGTAATAGCATTTACAATTTTTAAGAAATCGCTATTACCGAATCGCAAATATGATACATTGCATTTTGCGATTCAGAAATAGCGATTTCTTAAAAATCACTATTTCTGAATCGCAAATGCCTTGTTTGTTACATCTGGCCCTATGTCTCAAGGTTGTCCACTCTAGTCAAAGAGTAGAAAGGATCTGACTTGTCTAACTAACTGAACACCACTTTAGACCTCGTAGCATCTTTGGGAATCCACGTCATCATCAGCAGTAATTTTCCATCTTCCATGCACAGTTTGGAATATGTAACTCGCATTAGGCTTCTTCCCACGTAGACAACATTAGGAGGACCTTGGGTACCTCCCTAGTCGAGGAGCTCACAAAAGAGTTCTTCTTTCTTCTGCTCGTTAACGCTCCTTATCCTTGTCAACATATCCTAATTGTACCCCTTTATTTCAAATATACAATGTGCCTTTGATTAACTGTACACTTGTGCAGGTGCCCCTGCAAATAAAAAGAAACAAAACGCGAGCAAAACTCCACTTTAAAGGTTAAGCATAGGAAAATATTTCAGGCCTTCACTTGAATCAACTTAACAAGCAGTTTAATGCACATTAGAAATGCATAGTCATACATGCATTTCTCCTCATCAGCATAATAAATGGCAAATAACTGTGATTATACAACTTTTAACTGCAATACCGTAATCCCAATACATTGAATATAAATGCATACATGTATTATATTTCAGTCTATTAATGTTGTTATCAAAACATACATATAAATTCTACATTTCTACTTGTGAGTGCACCTTGAATGATATGATTTCGATGCACCACTTGATATCAGTACATTAGAGCACACATTACATAAGTTATGGATTAGTGTTGGGGGTTTAATACATCTGGATCAAAAAGGGTATATGAACGGGAGAGAGTTGCAAGAGCTGACGCATGATTCAATAGCGGGTGTAGAAGTGGCAACCAAAGAAAGAGTACCCTCGACTATAATGGCTTTTGATGCTGTGAAAGCTTTTGATAGAGGTGAACTTTTGTATATGCACTGATCAACCATTGCAGACTGGGGAATCGCTTTCTCAATGCAATTAAGGCAATTACTAATCAGACAGGGGCTAGGGCCTTGGTTAATGGCAATCTTAACAGATAGAAATCCGAATACAGAGAGGAACAAGACAGGGCTGCCCTTTATCACCTTTACTCTTTAACATATATATCGAGCCCCTGGCAGTCCAGCTGAGGGAGGAACAACAGAGTATTCCATTTAAATACTGAAACTGGGAGAAGAAAGTGGCATTATATGCAGACAACCAGATGATCTTCACACAGAATAGCAGAAAGGCCCTCCCGGTGATAAAAAAGACTAGGATGGATTTCGGAAAGTTATCCGGGTACCAAATAAATCAGCAGAAAACCGAATTGATGTCTTGGAACATGGATTTTTGCAGCCCATTGGAGAAAAATGAAATCAGATCCCTAGGGGTACAAGTGGTTCAAGATATAAATCAGATAGCACTAATTCATTTTAATAATCTGGTAGTAGAAACAAAGAGGCTCTTGAACTCCTGGGCCGGCCTTTCACTCTCATTTACTGGGAGGTGTAACATATTTAAAATGATAATATCACCAAAGTTTACATTGATTTTTTAACACCATCCCACTTGAGATTAAAACTCACTGGTTTAACAAGCTTCAAGGAGAAATAAATAGTTTTGTATGGACTCACAAAGGGTGGGTACTGCCTGGAAACAAATATGCAAGAAAAAGGTTGATGGAGGATTAGCGTTACCAGGTTTACAAATATATAACTGGGCCTTCCAATTAAAAAATGTTATGTCACTGTTACGAGCAAATTTTCAGCTGATTTTCCCCCTATACTGTGTGTTAACTGAAAATCAGGAGGAAGGAGGTGCATACTTTTTATTTCAATTTGGTCACCCTAAATATTTCAAGAAGATTAGGTTAAAGACATTAATAGCGGCATGTAAAATATAGATGCAAGTTAGGAGGATTTTAAAAATCCCATATTGGAGTTTTATTTTGCTCTGATATGGAATTCTCCAGGCACGCCAGAGTGTTTACAAGATGCTTTGGCACTTCCTTTAAAAAATGTTGGGGTAACAATGTGGGGACAATTGCAAAATGAGGGGGCACTGGCAAAGTGGGACGAACTTGATCAGCTTACGGGAAAGAGGATATCAAAGTTTAAATATTACCAACTATTAGTTGGGTAGGAATGCAAGGAGACTTCGGAACTGGAGGAGTTGAAAGAGAAAAGAAAGTACTGGGGCTGATCTTAAAGGAGAAAGTGGTGTCTCAGTGGTATTGGATGTTGATATAGGGGGAAGATGGGCTGTTAACATTGCCAGAGGAGAAGTGGAAGTCAGACCTGCCAGAGTTGGAGTTAATGAATGTCTGGCAAGTATCTATGTCTACACTTTGGGAAGTGATCAATTCAGCCCGTTGAGGAGAAATCACTTGTTTACAGTTCACACCGTATGTTGGTCTCCGAAGAGACTGATGAAGCTAGGAGGAATAGGCAGAAGGTGTTGCCCGAAAGGTGAATAAGTATAAGGTACACTGTTTCAAAATAGACTGCCGACCTAGGGGACCGACGGTCTCAGGAGCAAGAGCCCTCAAGCATCGCAATGGATGACTAGTATCATCATCGGGAAATGCTCCTCACCAGGCCGGCACTGCAATGCCTGGCGGGCACCCCGAGAGCGGGGCTCTAAACCGTACTACTCTGATTGTGACTGGTAAGTTCAACTTTACAGACCAAGATGCTTA
Source organism: Pleurodeles waltl (assembly GCF_031143425.1). Taxonomy (NCBI): domain Eukaryota; kingdom Metazoa; phylum Chordata; class Amphibia; order Caudata; family Salamandridae; genus Pleurodeles; species Pleurodeles waltl. The sequence goes on along the minus strand of NC_090449.1, from coordinate 474,915,116 downwards.
CATTCAGGCACCAGTACACAAAGGAGAGGTCAAAAAAATGTTAAAATTGGTTATTCATCACACAATCTACATCATAATTTAATCAGTATAACAAGGATGAAGACCAAGATTAAAACCAACAATTGAAAGTCACAAATTGAGTTATAATGCTCAATTACTTTAAAAAAACAGATAAATCTCAGAGGACTCTAGGTATTATAGGACCTCTAAGTTCGGGTCGACATGTTTCGCGTCTAGCGGTCCAGCCGTATCCATTTAAGCTTCATCAGGACCAAACACTTACAAAAATTAAATCACCTCTTCATCAAAAAAAGAAACAACCTCAAATTAGGGTAGATAAAACTGGTCACTTACATTTAAGTAAACTGGCTAAGTCAGGTCGCCCTAGGAGACAGAAACATAGAAAATACACACACCAAAAGTACCCATTATGAGCATTATAACTCAATTTGTAACTTTCAATTTTTGGAACATTTAAGAAGGATGTCCCGCATTGCTTTGGGATTTTCAAAAATAGGCTTGTGGTGAGCTGTTCTGGAAAATGCCCTTACTGTTTCCACCCCCTCCTAAGGTCTGGAAAAAATTAAAGGACTCTAGTTTTTGCATATAACATGGCTCTTTTCTTTATTTCTACTTATGGTTACCCTCCTTAAGTTATTCTGTTGATCGTTTCTTAAATGTACTTCTTTTGGTCTTTAGCAGTCTTCTTTCAGTCTTTTCCCTTCCTTTTCCCTGTTGTTTTCTATTCTTTGATCTGCGGTGGTCAGTCTCTTTTTTTTTAATGTTCTCTGTTTTGGTGCTCCTTTAGGTATGACTTAGTGTCCCGTAGTCATTGCTCCAGAAGGTGAGGAGAGAACAAAGGATATAGGGACAGGAGTAAGTGTTGAGGTATGGTTCTCCATTCGTACGTATTAGGGTTAGGGTAAGTGAGGATGAGTGAATAAATGTGAACACTCTGTGATAATTTTTAGACCCTTTGTGCTCTTTTCGGTGAAATTGTGAAAGTGATCACAAAGAAACTAAGAAATCAAAAGTAACTACTTCTGCATGCATTGTTTGAGTTGCGAGTAGCTGATTATAGATAGTCCCCTTGCTTCTTGCTAAGATTTATGCTGTATTTTCTCACTGCCTCCCTCTTTCCGTTTTCTCTCCCCCTCCGCCCTCTATTTGTGCCTTCTGTAACAAAGATGTGGCAGAGCCCCGTATACAGGCACGTACCTGCTATAGCCACGTCCCTCCGGGGGCGTGGCAGGGTACCGGGTTCCAAGTCTGGAGTCTGAAACCTCAGTCGATCTTCACTTCTGTCAGGGCGCTGTACTCCAGTATCTCCTCTGCATTTGTTCGCGTTGCCTGTTGTCTTCCTGCTGACTCCTTATAATCGAGAGCGTCCTTCTCCTGACTTCGGTGTGTGTTTTCCTCCGCTTGCTCATCCGCATCCTCTCCGCCTTCCTTCTCCTCCTCTCGCCACACTTCCTCTTCCTGTTTATTATCACTGACGTCCTGTCGTATACACGTGATACTCTCTACAGTGCCTCCGGGGCACATCCCCATCGGCCTCAATCGCGTGTGAGCCTCAAGGGTGCCGGCAACCCTGTTACAAGCCTATAAATTCAATTTCAAGAAAACTAAAATTGCCTTTCTAAGTGTTCTGTTTTTGTGATACCAGTTATCTCATGAAGGAAAGAGCCTGGCGCTGCACTTTCAAGAAAAATGTGCACAATAACAACTCACAAATACCATTAAAAAGCTGCAATCATTTTTGGGCTTTTTCAGCTTTGGCAGAACTTACATTCTAGATTATGCACAATGCATAAAACAATTGTATGATTTAATACGCCTGACTTTTCAAGTAAATGTTGCATTCTGAGAGCATTGCAGCAGGACATGCTTGAAGCAAAACATTTATACACATGTGATAATAAAACAAATGTATTCATCAGAGTGATTGCTAGTGCCATCGGATATTTAACATTCAATGAAGGTAATACTATACCTATGGCATACAAATCATACCTGTACTTCTCAGCCGAACAACGCTTTGCTCCCACAGACAAGATTCTGACTGCCATTGGATGTCATAAAAATGGGAGACCAGTGGCCCAGGGGAAATGCATTATTGTCGTAACCCCATACCAGCCCTCCAGGTTGTTACAAAAGCCAGCGTCCCAAATGCTAAAGCACCACGCCGATGTTGGATCCAATGGGCAACGTCTCTGACTGCCACTGACATTGATTGTGTTTTTTGACCCAGAACTTTTGGGCCAGGAGTACACTAGGCTCCACCAGCCTGCCTCCGTGCCCCTGACCCTGCCTTTGCTGCAGAAGGAAGTTCAAGACCCTCCACCACCCGCAGGCTCCTGTCTGCACATCATCCCTGGTGCCTAGTGTTAGGCATATCTAGTGTCCATTGTACCTTGTATTTTGTTTTTTGTAAATCTTATTTAGTTTTTTGTAACTTGTATTTCGTTTTGGGCACTGTTTTTTGCGTTGCCTGTGCCCATTTGCTGCTCTGATTCGTTTTGCCTTCTCTGATTGGTCCTGTGCTCAATTCCGGCTCTTGCCGGTTGTTCTGACCCTGCTGCTGCATCCCCTGCGGCCCGCCCCCCTCGTGCCCCCATTGGCCACTCCCTCCCACCTCCCATCTCCCAGCTGCTCCTCCCTCCCATCTCCCCTTCTTAATGGCGGCCGCTGCGTGGCGGCGTCCGCACTTGGACCATGCCCAGCACCTGTCCCCATGGTCCACGCTCCTCCGGCCCCCCCAAGCGCCACTACTCCTCCACAGAGCTCCTTGCTCTCAACCCCGGCCGGCACACCGCCTGTGCCCAGGCCATCCCCAGACACACACAGTCCTTTCGCATGCCACTCATGCCACTTCTCCTGCATTCACACCAACACCAACAAGCACCACAACACCAAACACCCCAATCACCTCAACTGCATCCTCCTTAACACCAGCTCAGTCCACAAGCACGCCATCGAGCTTTGGGACCTACTCAAGACAAACTCTCCGACATCGCCTTCCTCACTGAAACATGGATGAACTCCTCATCGGAACCCGACATCGCCATAGCCATCCCAGAAGGATACAAAAGCACCCGTACAGACTGTATCATCAAACCAGGAACGCCATAATACACAGAAATTCCATCAAGATTTCCACCAACACCAACAACATCCTAGACACCGCAGAGCACCTACACTTTCAAGTACACATCAACGCCAACACCACCCTAAGAGGAACCCTCATCTACAGACCACCAGGACCCCGCCCCCATTCTGTGACACCATCGCCGACACAATCAGCTCTCACGCCCTCGCCTCCATGGACTACCAACTCCTCGTGACCTAAACTTTCACCTGTAAAGCGTCCACGACTGCAACTCCACGGCCCTGCTGGACAACCTCGCAAACCTCGGCCTCAAGCATCTGGTCACCTCATCCACACACTCAGCCGGGCACACACTAGATGCCATCTTCACTTCCGGGAGCCACATCGCCTCCACTCACACCACCGAACTCCACTGGACTGACCACCACTGCGTCCACTTCTCCTTCCTGAAGCCCACCACCAACAACATCCTACCCCCTACCGCAAGTGGGAAAAGATCTCCAAAGAACAACTGATCTCCAACCTCGCTCAAGCTCAAACTCCCAGTACCAACGACCCCAACGTCGCCGCCCTCAACCTCACACAATGGTTAGAAGCATGCGCAGACTCCCTCACCCCACTCAAAATAACCAACAACACCCACACCAACAAGACAGCCCCCTGGTTCACCGCAGAACTTCAGTCTTCCAAACAAGAATGCCAAAAAAAAAGAAAGCCTGGTGCCAAGAACCCTCACTGAACAACTTCTCTGCCCTCAAATCAGCCATGCGCAAAGATCACCAGCTCATCCAGACCACCAAACGATCCTTCTACAAAGAACGCATAGACAACAACACACACAACAGCAAGGAACTTTTTGCCAACATCAAAGAACTCACCAAACCCAAATCCTGCTCCATCGAGCCTCCACACTTCCAAGACCTCTGCAACTCCCTCTCCAACTACTTCCACTTCCTTTGATTTGCTCAGCGTTTCAGGTGCTCTTGAATGGGAGCTATGTGTTTCTGAAAAAAGAGAACTGTTGTGGAATGCAAGCCAGAATTGCTTACATTGTTTCAATCTCCCAAATTGTCACCTGTTGCGGTAATGTGCTTTTTCCTCCAACACACTTGACAAAAGTAGCAAAGATATGGCCTCCTATTGCTACTTCAAATGTAAATTTTGACAAGCTAAGCAGACTGAAAGCTCTTTTGTTTCAAAAGCATCTGCCCACAAGCCCTATACTCTCTAAGTGGTGAGGTCATCTGCAGAGATACAGTCCTTCTTAAATACTAACTTTCCAAGACACTTCAGTGAATTAATTTTTAATGGCTCAAACACCCCTGGCATTGTACATTTCTTTAAGGCTGTTGGTTCCGGTTTTGTTAGCACCTTTTCCTCTATATTGGGCATCATACATTCAACCATACACTCTATTTTTCTGGTGTTTTGGGGGGATTCCGTAGTACTTTGGTATTAATGGGCAGCATTTTGCTGTTGCTATTCTTTCTTCACAATGGCTGCCCTTTCTCAACAAGGAGGACTGATGGTGTTTCCACCAGCCCAACTGTGTCATGAACGCAAGATGCAGTACTTTGGAGCACAACTTTGGGAAGAGCTGGAGTACAAGTGGTCTCTGTCAGTCAGACCATTTTTGACCTGTGTGAACCCTGTCCTTCACTACTTGTGATGCCCTTTCGAGCATGCACCTGAAGTATGTCTTGCTATGCAGTGCATACCTTCTTTGAACGCTGATCTGTTGAAGTTCTTGCTGAGGCCTTGTGAGTAGACATACACATTGAGATTGCATTTGTTGCGGGAACCTTCCTATGAGTCACCCTTTGACCAAGTGGCTCTTGGTGCTACAATAACTGGCACTGCATGGATTGATGCCACCTCAGCTGGAGCAGAGGCAGTGAAACATGAGTGCTCTCTTGCCTTACTTGCCCATGAATTGGCTACATCTGCTGCAGTGAGGGCTTTCCAGGATTCTATTAAAATTGATGAAATTGGCGATTTCCTGAAGAACCATGATTATTGTTGACCTATTGACATTTGGCCCTATTTTGATTAATATGTTTTCAATTCTAAATTGGCCGGTTTTAATTGGGACCACATTTTGGTCTGTTTGCTTGTCACCATTGACATTTCATTGTATACATTTAGGGCCTGATTTCAACTTTGGAGGAGGTGTTAATCCGTCCCAAATGTGACGGATATACCACCAGCCGTATTACGAGTTCCATAGGATATAATGGACTCGTAATACGGCTGGTGGTATATCCGTCACTTTACCGTCACTTTCGGGATGGATTAACACCTCCTCCAAAGTTGTAATCAGGCCCTTAGTCTTGTTCTTAAGGTTATAGAAATTACAGTTTTTTGCTTTAGGTTTTATTAGGGACCTCTACACTTTGAATTCACAATGGGGACGGTGTCATGATGTTACCTTAGTTATTATACAGTGATGTTATTTTATCTTAGGTCTGCAGCTTGTGTCCTTTCACTTTGAGGCATGCATTTTTATTCTTCTATTATTTTAGCAAAATTCTTATTTTAGTGATGCTTTTATTATTTTATTAGCTTGTCCTTTCTCACATAATTCTGTTAATCTCTTCTCTTCATGACATTTTCATTCTGTGCTTTATTGAAGGCTGTATGTGATATGTTACGAGGTATTGCCGACAAAAAGTATTCATCATGCCCCCAACTTTCATACACAGAAATAAGGGCAGTTTCCTCAGAACACCCAATGTCACCATTGCTGTTTCTGCTGAGACCTGACACAGTCTCTCCCTCCATGTGGGAGGATTTGCAGTAGACCAACAGACCTCTTCTTTACTTACAACCACAATTATAAGGGATAAGGTTTGCCCGTGGGGCCTGATGGCAAGATTAGGACTTACGCTGCCATGCTCTTGTATAGAATCTTAGTAGTGCAGATAGGGACTCTAGAACCATTGTTGTGACAGTATGATGGGACTTTTCCTGTGTTTCACTTACCTTGTCATTGCCTTGCTCTTATTATGTTTTATCATCCTTATAATTGCAATACATGCCTTTTTACATAGAATAGAGTTGATTCAATAAAACATATTGAACCTAGTCCTGCTTACGTTTTGGCTTTGTATGTGTGAGAAATATATGACTGAGAAAAAGGGGTAAGATCTGTTCCACCATGATTTCTCTGAGAAATCCAGATATCATGTGAAGGGCTGCCACAAATCACCTTTTACTCTAAGGTACTGGTGAGGTAATGCTAGCTGGGTGGAAGGGTCAGGCTGATAGCTGTCACACGGCGCAGGATCAGACTCAGTCCCCCACGCCTGGTGGTGCTGCCGCTCAAATCAGCAGTCTCATTACTATGATTAGAGTGTCTATGACACTGGCAGTGGTCCCAAGGACCATTGCCTACACTTACAAAACTTAACCTTAAATGCAAGATTTTCTTTTTTTAAATGCACCACATTTTCCTTTAAGGAAAGCAGCCTGCATTTAAAAGAAAAGGTTTTAAAAAACCAATTACAGACATGGTTGTCTGCTGACCCCAGCAGGAGGCCATCCTTATGATGGCTATGATTCCTAGTGGGCCGCAATTTGCAACCTATCTTATTAATATTCATTAGCTAGGTCAGTTTATGATCCACAAGGAATTGTTTTAAAATCAACAGTTTCATTCACTGGGAATGCCAATTTTTGAATTGTGATTCAGAGATAATCGCAATTAGGAAATTGCTATTCCTAACGTTACTCTATCTGGCCCTTAGTGCTATCCACAATGAAGGTTTACAATTAAACAGGTTTCATGTATAACACTAAGCTTGCACTGGTGTCATGCAGTGTGGTGAAGAGAGCTGAAGGAACTCCATATCTTGGAAAGGTAAGTTTAACATGTTGTAGTCACCTCTAAGCTCAAGCAAGATAGGCCATCTAGTCAGGCTAGGACTCCTTCAAGTTGAGCTGCTTTTTCATCAATATACAGAAGGAAGTAGATGTTTAATTTTCTCAGGAGAGATCCAAGGGATTTCATGTACAAAATAAAAAAGTGTTCTCAAGTGAATGGAGCCTTGGGTCACTCCTGGATGAAGATTTGAAGGGCTGGAAGAGAGTTTAACATTTTTACTAGGGGTGGACAGAACTCACGGAGTTTCGCTTTGCAGAATTTCACTCAGTTACATAACAACTCTGCAAGATTATACAGAATTCGGCCAATGCGTGGAAAACATGCAGCTTGTGCTGCTTGCACTGCACTTTAACACCAATTTAAAAATAAATGCGAACAGCACCATGCTTTGCGCAAGAATGCACAGCCATTGTAAATTATTTTTTCCCCACCCTAGTGTTTACTGTTACTATTTGCAAGATAAGACTTAGACCATTGGTGCAAATGGTTTAACAAGAGGTGTAGAGAGGCTAAAAATACCTTGGTAAAGGTGTTAAGGACAAAAGATAGACTAGGAATTATTAACGCTAGGCGCCATTATGTTTCTACATGTAATGAGAGCAAACATGAGTATGAAGAGGGGCTTTGGAGCGAATTATCTGAGGCAGCTAGGGTCCATGACTCCAAACGGTTCTGGCTTCTGGTCTCCCGTAGCGACCAGAACCGAGCACTCAATCTGGAGTCTCATATTACTCCCGATGCCTGGCTTTCCCATTTCAAGGAACTGTATGGCTCCCCACTGGCCTGTGATGTACAAGTTTGGGAGAGTTGACAGCATCTTACTCGCCTATGTCCTCCCTGCCTCCCTTTACATTGAATGAAACCGTGCTTGCCCTCACTGCTCAAAAAGCAGCGAAGGCCCCAGGGTCGGATGGGATCCCCTCAGATATGTTCAAAGCAGGCCACAACATCTGGAGTCCGTATATCAATAGGCTTTCTAACGCTATTCTGATTACTAGATCCTACCCTGACTCATGGAAAGAGGCAATCATCGTGCCCATCTACAAGAAAGGAGAGAGGAATTCCCCGGAAAACTATAGACCTATCAGTCTTCTTGATAACCTCCAAAAAATATTTTGCCACCAATTGTTGAGCAGGCTGAGGAAATGGATAGTGGAAAATCAAATCCTAAGCCACCTCCAAGCGGGCTTCAGGGAAAAAATCAGCACAATAGACCAGATTTTCCGTTTTATTTCCATTAAATGGAAAGTTGTTGATGTGGACTCAGGTCACCTATTCGTAGCATTTGTTGATTTAAAATCAACTTTTGATTTATTACCCCGCTATAAATTGTGGGAGTTCTTGATCAAACTGGGAGTCCCCTGCTCTATTTTAAATATCATTAGAGATCTCTATACTGGTAATTATGCCAGAATTAGATGGGGTCCGCAAGGTGAATTAACTGAAGAATTTCCCACTGCCCGTGGCGTGAGAAAAGGTTGCGTACTCGCACCTACTTTATTCCTTTTATTCATAAATGCATGCATTCCCTATCTCATGGAGTGTTTCAATGATGCCCCCAAAATAGGAGGGTAGAAGATTCCTTGCCTCCTATTTGCCGATGACACCTTGCTGATATCCCAAACAGCTACAGGCCTTTCAACCCTGCTTTCGAGGTTCATGGATTTCTGTAATGACCATGAGAAAATGTACATAAAGTTAATCATACACCATAGCTGCTAGGCATCTGTTTATCTTTATTATGTTGCCATGTGCTCGATAAACCTCTTGAACTTTGATGATTGACCTTGTGCTTGCAGCCTTGGGCTGCAATCTGCTTATCGCTGCCATATTACTTTTTCCAATTACAGTTTCGAGAATTGTCGTGCTTAATCAGTAACTGCCAGAACAGGTTTGTACAGGTCGTTGCCACCTCCTGCCAGCTGCATCTGTACCTTCTCCCACCACACGTGTATCCCTGAAATATTCTGAAGGCCGCAGAGGACCTTGAATACGCTAGGGGTGGAGTTGTCCTCTGACTAAGCAGTTTTGTGTGTATATAAGGTTGGGTGCCCCAGAGTGAAGGGGCAGCCTCCGTAGGATAGTCACTTGACTGTCCTGGGACTCTGTATTCGCTCGAGCTATAATCCATGTAATAAACTTCTCTTTATTCCTCCCGTTGGTGACTCCGTCTGATTTGTGAACTCTCTGCTAAACTGACCCTGAGGACAAGGGTGTCCCTCCACCGCTGGGAAGAAGACCCAGGGTGGGGGTCTAATCTTTCCTGGTTCCTCAACCATGGCCTGGAAATCAATTGATCAAAAACTAAATGCATGGTGTTTGGGGATAAAAAAGGCAAGATGCGGTGACCGATTTACCTAGAGGGTGCCACGTTGGAAAGAGTTGGTGATTTCGACTATCTAGGTCTGAAACTAGAAGACTCACATAAGTGGCACTCTCATCTCCAGAAAGCAAACCTCCGCTTGAAACAATGGGCGAGTGGCATCGTAAGATTTGCAGCTAGATCTCCTAGCTTCGCCATGACACCCGCAATTGAAATATATAAATCGCAAGCAAAGGGGGGGGGGCTTTATGGAGCTGAACTGTGGGGCCATTGCAATCTAGACGATTTGATAAGGGTGGAAAACTCTTTTTTAAGAATGTTGTTAAGAGTTCCCTCCAGTATCCCAACCCTTCCTATTCGAATGGATCTAAATTTGCCTCCCATTAGCCAGATCGCTGCTCTCAGGCCTCTGTTGTTTTGGATTCGCCTATGGTCACTAGATTCTCTTACTCCCTATAGATGCAGGCTAGCTAACTTGATGGACAATAACACTAGTTTAGAAATCAAGTGGTGTGCGTATGTAGAACGGACCTTCGTACCACTTGGTTTGGGGTCATACTGGAAGGATCCGTTATCTATTCCAAAAAAGGCAACACAGACTTTGAAGGATGCATTTTGGCTTAAAGTCCAACTTACACACTTTCTGCAGTCTCATCATCATCTATGACTAGCAGTTTTTAAAAAATCAAATGCCACTATGAATCTGAGCAATATATGGACACAGTACTTTCTCCACGTGCACGTGCATTGTACACCAGATTTAAGATAGGTTCTCTTCCCCTGCGCATTCTAACGTATAAGTGGACTAATACTAGTTGCACCTCTAAGATGTGCCCGACGGGTTGTGCCAGGGAAGAATCCATAACCCATGTCCTCTTTCAATGTCCTGTATACCATAAACAGAGGGCTCGTTGGATTATTCCACTATGTAGAAAAATGGGTTTTAGGAACTGTCTATTGGCTCTGAGAGTTTTTAAATCTGATTCATCTGTTTTAGTGGCTTGCTGTTTGGCAAAATATTTAGAGTCTATTTGGCATTGCAGATTGAATATGCTGAAAAAAATAGGGGAAAATTTAACAACAGACGTTGGGAGTGGTTACTGATGAACTCACTCGTGAATTTCAATGTATGCATTTATCAATTTCTTATTGTCCAATGAATTTTTTATGTTTATATATTCTTATACCCTTTAAATAGAAATGTCTTACTTTTATCTTATTTATTGTGTTTAGTTAGGTATGCATTTGACTTCTGATACCTATCATGAAAAATTTTGCATCTCACACGATCCCTCAATATGGTATGAATTTTTAGAGGGAAAATGTTTATGTTTAAAGTTTTTCATGTAGTTCAACGTTTTACTCGGAGGATTTTTGTACATAGCTTGTTTTTTTTTTTGTAAAATTATGAATTTGTGAATTGTGGTGTGCTTTTATGGTATTTATCTTTACCGAAATAAAGCTAATGAATGAATGACGCTGCCATTAATCTCCATCCAATCCTCTAGGATTTTTAGAAGGGAGGTGCGATAGATGTTGCAGATAGGTCATAAAGTACGAGGAGGCTAGGTTCACTGTTGTCCAGGATGTGCAGTTCATCTGCCACTATTTGTGAAACTGCTCTCTCTGTTTGCAGCCAGCCCTAAAGCCTGACTAATAGTCATTGAGGAGGTTATTTTCTTTTATGTGTTTTTTTAGGTTTTCTGCTACACAACTTTAACTCCTTAGCTGAGAGGCATTTCCACCAGTCTTGACCCATTTCATTGAAGTCCCGCACCAAAAAAAGGTTTGCAATGCTAAAATTATCATCATCCCAGCTTTCAGGAACAAGCAAAGTTGTAAAAGAAAACCAACTTTCTAAATAATAAAATTTTTTAAATGTTAACTGTTGTTCCATTTTTCCTATTTTTTACTGTTTCAACCTACTAGCAGTTTGCGGTTGAGACAGATGTAAAAAACAATGGTGAAATTAGAAAGCTATACAATTCTGAAAATTAGACAACATTCCAAATTCAACAAGGAGCCATCTGTGAAGATTACACATGGTTTTCTAAATGAAACTAATATTTGAAATATAAAAATAATGAAAATTAGCAAGATAATATAGTAATTGTTGACAATGTTTTTTTTTCTGTAATTTCTTGTCTTGATGGTCATAAAGAGGTCATAGTGTTTGTTGTTTGTACAAAACACATGAGCCCAGAGTAGGGGTGTCATCAACCATCCCTCCACCCCTGCCCCCGCTTTAGGAGCTAAAGCGGACATGGGGTGGTTTGATGCGTCTTTTCTGTCTGCAACTCCGAAGGCAAAGGCTCATAATTAACTCGAAAAGGCAGGAAGGTGAGTGAGGGAAAGGATAGATGGATGTCTGAGTGAAATGTCGGGTGATGAGTGAATGAGTGGATGGATAGATGCAGGGATGGATGAGTGAAAGGAATAAAGGAAGAATGTGTGAAAGGGTAGATGGATGGATGATGAGAGAAAGGTTGGATGGATAAATGAGTGAAAAGGCAAATGGATGAATGGATGGATGGAGTGAAACACTGGATGGATCGTTGACAGGGCGGATGGACGGACGAGGAAAGTAAAAGGATGAGTGTAAAGATAAATGAGTGAAAGAATGAATGAATGAGTGAAAGGGAGGAGAGATGGATGCCTGGATGAAAAGGAGGGTAGATGGATGAGTGAAAGTGTGGATGGATGAATGGATGGGTGAAGTGGGGGATGGAGGAGTGAAAGGGCAAAATGATGTATGGAGGGGTGTGTGAGTGAAATGGTGGATGGATGGCTGAATGAAAAGGTAGATGTCTAGATGCCTGGATGAGTGAGTGAAAAAGTATGGATGTAAGTATGGATGACTGAAAGGGAGGAATGATTGATGGATGGGTGGTTGTAAAGGCAGATGAGTGACAGAGTGAAAGGATGGATGGATGGGTGAGTGAGTGGATGAATGGATGATGAGGGGAAAGATGGATGAGTGAGTGAAAGGATGGATTGATGAGTGAAACAGTAAATGGATAGATTGATGAATGGACTGAGTGACATGGTGGATGGATGGATGAGTGAAAGCATGGGTGGATGGTTGAGTGAAAGGATGGATATAAGAATGGACGAGTGAAAGAATGGGTGGATGAGTGAAAGGGAGGGTTGATGGATGGCCAGATGAAAGGGTGGATGGATGGATGAGTGAAAGGGTGGATGGATGGATGAACGAGTGAAAAGGCAGAGGGATGGATGAGTGATTGAAAAGATGGATGGATGAGTGAAGGGGTACATGGCTGGATGGATGACTGGATGGAAGGGTCGAAGGGTGGATGGATGATTAAAAAGGTGGATGGCTGAGTGGAAGGATAGATGGATGAATGTATTGATTATGAGGGTGGATGGATGAGTGAAAGGGTGAATGGGTGGACGAATGAGTGAAAAGGCAGAGGGATGGATGAGTTATTGAAAAGATGGATGGATAAGCGAAAGGGTACATGGGTGGATGGATGAGTGAATGGAAGGGTCAAAGGGTGGATGGATGAGTAAAAGGGTAGATGGCTGAGTGGAAGGGTAGATAGATGAATGTATTGATTATAAGGGTGGATAGATGAGTGAAAGTGTGGATGGATGAGTGAAAAGATAGATGGGTGACTGAAAGGATAAGTGGATAAGTGGAAGGATGGATGACTGAGGGATATGTTTGAAGACGGATGAATAGGTTTGGATATGAATGGGCAGACAGATGGATGGAATGGTGACAGACTGAATGGACGACAGAATGTAAAGCTGAAATGGTGATTATCAGCTGGTGGATGAAAGGATAAAAAGATGAAGGCTAGGTGCTTAAATGGGAAAGACAAGTAAGCTCTTCTGTGGAGGGTGTGCAATGACTTTCTTTACTTGCTTGGTCCCATAAGAGCTTCGGTTCAAATTGAGAGGTATTTTGATTATCTGGCTATTCCCTTGGCCAGGAGTCAACAATCAAATTGCAACTTGTAATGCTTTTCCTTGTGTATCAACCATGCAGCAATTTACATGAGAAAACCTAGTTAGAATGAAAAATGGGTATGAAGGGAATCTATGTATTTTTTTAAATGAGCACAAGATACTGAGTTTAGGATAGTGAATATGGGGTTACCCATACTATCATGCGATTCAGAGGGCAATATGAAAAATGTGTTCTTTCTTGCACATGGTCTTACATTTGAATGCCAATAACAGAGAGAAATGTAATTGATAATAACAAATGTTATCTTATTTTGTGTTCCCACATTTCTCCCAATAAAAATACTGCCCCACTTGTATGGCTGGGCCTAGTGCGTGTGACAAAAAAAAGGCCCAAATCACAACATGGAAACAGCATTTCCTGTAAAAACAAAAATGACCAGTTTTGATGGTGGGTGTAGTTCCAGTAATTGGGACGAGGCTTGGCCACCACCAACGGAGACATACCAAACCCTAGACATTTTGAAAACTAGACACCCAAGGAGTCCAGGGTGGTGCACCTTGCGGGGATCCCATTATGAGACTTCCTTACACACAATGTCTTGCAATCCTCAAACTTTGCCTAAAATCACACATTTTCTTCACATCTCAGTGGCGGAATCTTCTGGAATCTGTGGGGATCCACAAACGTTCTACTGCACAGTGCTCAAAGACTTCTACCAATAAAAACACAACCTCAGTTGTGTGACTCAGTCTAGTGTCCTTGTCACTAAGGCTCAAACCAAAATATGGAGACATCAACATTTCCTGTCAAATAAATTATCTATTTTGGCAATCGGGATAGTTGTGATAATGAGGCTCCACTAAGCTGCTACCCAAGGAAACCTACCAAATCCAGGTATTTTTTAAACTAGCTACTCAGGAGCGATCAGGGTGGTGTGTCTTGTGTGGATCCTATGACACTTTCTTGCCCACAATGCACTGCAAACCTCAAGCTTTGACTGAAGCCTCACAATTTCCTTACATTTCTGTGATGGAAAGTTCCAGAAACTAGGATGATCTGCAAAATGCTTACCACCCAGTATTCCCACACTTCTTTTAATAACAGTGCTTCTTCACATGTGTGGCACAGCCCATCACCAGTTACATAAAAGCCTCCAAAATGCTAAACTGAGACATCAACATTGTCTGTCAAATTAATTACCTGTTTTGGAGATTTGAGTAGCTGCATTATTTGGGCACAGGCTCGCCAGCCACCCAGGGAAAAAAACAAAACCTAAGCATTTTTGGAAACTACTCTCTCAGGGCAGTCCAGGGTGGTGTGTCTTGCATGGATCCCACAAAATCATTTTTGCTCTCAATGCTCTGCCTCCTCAAACTTTGATCTGTGACACAAACTTCTGGAATCTGTCCTACTACCCAGAGCTTCCACCCTTCTCCTAATAAAAAACATTACCCTACTTGTATGTCTCAACCCAGCTCCCACAGCCGGAATAGATTAAACCAGGGATCATGCAAGACTCACAAAAAATGTATCCCTGGTTTCCTTCTAATGGGCCTTTTGCTCATTTGAGAGCTGAACTTTGGTAAAAACCCCAGGAAGGCAGAAATGCTGCTGTGCCCAGAGGATGAGCATAGGCCTACACCCAAGATTAGCGATCCCCTTCAAAACAGAAAATAAAAGCATTTCCTGGTGGTCTACTGGGAACAAAGACTGTTGGGCCTGGAGCAGGGGGAGTCAAGAAGGGCCACCCCCAAAAACAGTACTCTGAACAATTCCAGGATTCCTAGCAGTATTTTTGCCCCCGGGGTGGGGAGGTAGATTGGGAGTATGCACCCCTATCCACCCCAAGGAGGCAGAATGACTGCCCCTCCCAAGAGAGTGCACCATGCTATTCCCTGGTGCTTGGTGGACTTTCTGCTCCCCCTTCACCTCCTAGGCAGAGTGGGAGTAAATAACCCATATCATCACCCCAGCGGTCAAAAAGACTGACTTGAATGGGAGTGTGGGGAGCACAAGCCCATGCCCAGGGTGGTGATCCCCCTAAAATAGCAGTTAAAAGCATTGCCTGGTGGCCTAGTGGGCATATCTGTCCAGTGGGGTCAAATTGTGAGTAAACAACCCTTTTCACCCTCATGGGGGCAGAAAGACTTTTGGGCCCAGAAGGGGCATCCCCCCAAAACAGTACTGAACAGTTCTATGATAGCTAGTGGGATTTTTGCCACCCCACCCCCAAGGTTGGAGAAGTAGATTAGTGTTAAACTCCCCCATCAGTCCTGAAGAGGCAGAAAGACTGTGCCCACTAAAAACAGTGCAGTATACTATTCACTGGTGCCTAATGGATTTTTCCCCCCCTCCTCATGGTGGTCAGATGGGAGTAAATAACCCTTATGAACCCCAAGGGGGCAGAACAACTGATCTGAATGGGCGCAGGTAAGAGCACAGGTCAAAGTCCTGGGGATCAGATCACTTGTAGGAAAACATTCCTGGTGTTCAGTGGAGTGGATCCCTGCAAGCATGTATCCCCTGGCACTGATCAGACCATGCCATTAGCACAGTCTACTTTCACTTTTGTTTTGCTGAGACAGCTTGCTGTGCACAATATTCATCACAGTAAATAAAAAAGATCAAACCTCAGAGTACAATGGAAGCTTTGATTTCAGAAAAGAAAATGTTTCTGGTGTTTTAACAGAAACATTTTATTTTCCCGTAGTGTGAACTCTGTTGATGTTATGCACACTGTGAAGGTAGTCCTAAATTCTTTTGATTTGCAGGATTGGTAAAGCTGGGGTAAAGTTGTTTCTTTTGTTGCGAAAGAGAGTTCAATGTTTTATATTTCGTCTATTTTTGGTTTTTGGTTTTTTTTCGCTTTTTTCTTTGTTTGGTGTCTGAAGATGGGTTAAGGTGTTGGTGGACTTCATGGTGTAGTCAAAAGTTTTCCATCTCTATATTTTGCCCTCTTAAATCATGTTCTACAAATGGCACCATTAGACTCAAAAATATGTTTTTTCTACTATTTGTTTATGATTCATAACTTTTCCAGAGCTTGCTTTGACTTGTGTTGTGCCAAGTACATTCCATCGTTCTACAATTCGACCATTCTTCCAGAACTATTTTTGAAAGCCATTTTTTGTACTCTTTTGTCGAACAACTAAAATAATGGTGGGGAGAATCCGTTTTCCTGCTAATATTTTCTTAGGTGATTCAGTTTGCAATGAGGTGACAAAAAGGCAGTGTCTGTATTTCTTTGTAATTAGTAATAACCTTGATCAATTCAGCTCAGAAACCACTCACAAAAAGGGTGCTATATTGCCTGTATTTGAGCTCCTTTGTTGCAAATAAATACATTATTATCTTGGAAATCAATACCCAGGAGACAGGTTTGATTATTTTCTAAAAAACTTCACTTTACTACATAACAAATAATTCACATACGGACAAACAAAACTGACCTTTTAGGTGAGACATCATGATGATGAGCAGTCAATGTTTCACTGATATAGCAGGTCTATTGTAATCTGTAGACCACATCAACAGATTCTGAAATAAACACAATGGTGGCACATTTTAACTTGATATTGACACAAGTCACTGATGAGCTAGTCCCATAAAAACCACAAGGAGAGAACAATAAAGATGACCCTCAATGGTTCTCAAAAGATCATGAAGAAAGAAAATCTCTTAGGCCAATTAAACTCATCACATCAACACATCAAAATGCAACTAAACAAAACCTTGATTCAATTTGAAGCAAGCAAAACTACTATAAGAAACATATCCTTAGATCCAAAAAGTATCCCTTTAGGGAGGATATCATCTATGCAAGACACAGACCTAAAAGCATCTTTAACGTGATCAAAAGATCAGTCAATCCTCCCTCCTCCATGAAAGTGTCTAATACAGCTGTCAACTGTCCTGTCAGAAGGTCTTGTATTTTACTGGAGACAGGATTAAAATGAGCAGCCTCTTTCCATCTTCTACAACATCGGTGACCCCATCTAATACTTACATTAGAAATTCTATAGATGAATAATTCACTTTCAGTTTAATAGTTCGCATTGACCTGAGGAACATAATTTTAGATCTTAGGCTTTATGCTCACTTTTTGGACACAGTTTCGGAAAAAACTAAAGTGAAACACCATGCATCACTTTAATAAACAAAGCAATAAATGCGTCTCTGGCAAAAGGAGTTGCTCTCCAGTCGCTCAAACCTGATCAAAGAAGTCCTACTCTCAAAAAGCACATGGCAGGCATAGAAGACCCTAATGCAAGGTACACTGTTTCAACCACACCCTACAAGTGAAAATATGAGAAATATCCGTAGTGGTCCATCTAAAAGTCATAATTGAAGATTGTCAGTCTCTTCAACAAACTACAATTTAACTTTAGATCAAGCTGTAGGTCAAAAATGGAGATGCTGCACATAAATGATGATACATGCCAAAGCAGAGATTTGATTTCTCATGATGTTGGACCTATTTGCTGAGTTTGCCACTATGAATCATTCCTCCCCGGTAAACATTGAGGAAGAATGCATAGTATTCCATGACATAGTCCTGAAATGCTACAAAATCTTGGTGCAAATCCCTCCCCAACAATGTTGGCAGATAGAGCTTTACGTCAAAACCTATGAGTGGTTGCATGGGAATGCCCAAATTCTGCTCCAAGTACCACCAATGGAACGATCCCTTGACGCAAAGTAGCACATAGTGCTAATTTGCTTTACTTTAGGCAACTTTCCAGTGCAAATTATGATTGGTGTTGGAAACTAGATCCCAACACAACATTTTGTGTTCGGTTTGTGTCACTCTTGTGACGCAGAAACATCAGAAAGTATTGCTGAATTTCCCTGCAAGACTTACATGGTGAGTCAGTTAAATGCTTTGCTAAATAGATGATAATCTCAGGAGGTTCCTTCTCTGAAGCACAGATACTCCAGGTTGGAAACCCCTCTATTCAAAAAGTCTAAATCTTTGAAACAAGCTTTCTTGGGAAATCAGCATCAACGTGGAATTCATTACCTCCAAAACTACATACATCTTTTGACCGTTTTTAAAATAATCTGAAAGTCCTCCTCTTTAAACGTCTTCCTTGTTTTAATTTGAACTTGATTGCAATATCCACAGAGTTGGTTGTAAGGCAAAAAATCTCACTATTTAGGGAAGTAAACAGTGGCATTATAATTTAGGTGACCCCTACAGATAACTTGATTATTACTTGTCTTCTCACCATTTTGAGCAAATCACTGACACCTCTCATAATTGAATCACTAAGATTCCATCATGATGATAAGGTGTAATTTTGACCGTACCATCATGCATCACAGGAGTGACATCATAATATAATCAACAATACATGCATTGTGTGCCTTAATGTTACTAATGTAACGTGGATCATCTAACTTGTATTATAGAAGGTGCATTCACAGTAGTTTAATATTTCTTATGCGTGTGTTCTACTGTTGATTTTAACTTGCTGGACTGTAATACTTATACACATTTATAGTCATGTAGTCTGACTGTGGTATTATGGTGAAAGTGCATCTGATCGTGTTTCATTCATAATCATGTTGCAATTATATATGAAGATGCACGTATATTCATGTATTTCGGATGTGCATTGAAATGCCATATTAAGTTAGCATAACCAAAGGCCTGAAATGTTGGTTTCATGTGTTTAACCTTCAACATGGAGTTTTGCTTGTGTTGCAATATTCTTTATTTGCAGGTGCGTACATCTGAGTACACAGTTAATGAAAGGGATATTGTGTAGCTGAGATAATGGAGTACAAAGCAAGGACGATGGATGGAGATGAGTCCTGTTTGAGTACCAGGCTTCAAAAGACACCCAGGGTCGCCCTAATATTTGAAGTGGAATGAGAACTTGATGGGAGTTGCCAATTTAAACTATGCAAGGAAGCAGGAAAACTATTGATGCTGATCATGTGGATTTCTCAAAGCTTCTGTAGGTTTCATTGGTATTCACATAGTTAGAGGTTAGAAAATTATCTTTAGCCTCTCACGAGTGCAGATTCCCCTTGAGATTTGAAGGGGTATTGACCTCTCTATTTTTTATCCCTCCATGTGACTTTATGCTACACAACACATCTCTTTCAGAACTTCTGCTGAGGTTTCTGTTATGCTGACACTTTCCTATATTTTTATTAATTTCTATATTTCCTGGGAGATAATTAGGATTTCGTATAGCTTATTTTAGGATACTTAAATTAACTTAGTTTCTCTAATGATTGTTAAGGAAAGTGAGTCTCTGCAAGGAGCGAGTTTGACATCACAGTGTGCCATGCTGGTATTGGTCAGATGGTGTAGTGCTATACTAGCATTGGTTGTCTATGTCACAAAGGGTCACATTGCATTGATATTTGGTTGAAAAATTAAATATTTCAAGATCATCCGAGATTTATTTAGAAGACATGGGCCTGTACCTAGTAAAGAGGGAGAAGAGGCACTACCTGAAGATATCCTGATCATGTCATTAGATGGCAATAAATGTAGGGCTCCATATGTGTATTTGGCTTAGTCAATGGCATAAGATAACAGAAAAGGAAGGTGTAATGAGATTTCCGCGTTATGGCACATTTAGTTGGAGGATCATTGAAAACTTGAGTAGAAAGTCATATGAGATTAAACCGCCCCCTGATCTGTACTGCATGAGGTGCTTAACACTTGGGAATGTGCTGCTCATGCTACAGAGAAAAAAAGTATCAGGTAAGAGTTCAAAAAGCAGTGTGCACATATGCCGATGCTGAACAAAAGAAATTGAATAGACATGATAGAGGGAGTTAGATTGCACACAGCCTTAGCAAGCGAAGCATTCAAGGAAGAGAAGGAAAAGAAAAATGACAAGTAAGCAAAGGATGTAAAGCAAAAGGAGGGAGATGATATGAGTGAGATCAGTGACAGTGATTCTGGTGATAGCTTTTTGGAGATATTATTATCAGATTTCCACCTCTGTATAATGAGATCAGAGTTGAGGGAGGGGATGATATAATTGGTGGTGGAAAGATTGGATTAGCTATTGTCACAATAAATGTGAATTCTGGTCCAGTGGGGATTACTTCAATAAATGTTTCTCATGAACCGATGGGAGAAGGTTTAGGAAGTCGAACTCCTGCTAACTCTATTGCCTCAAACACTACAGATTCTCTTACTGTCCCAGTTACTGTGTCCTGTAGTCCCCAAGTATAAACCTGAATTCCCAGGAAAGACAACTTATAATTTGGCTGTCCCCGTGCAGCAGGTGCTTCAGGTAATGCTGCAGCAAGTGCCGGTGGGAGAGAATATGTTCCTCCAGTACCGACCCACACAAGCTCTCCTTATGTGGCGAGTGCTGACTTAACTTTGAAACTTACAGGGTGCAGTTCCAAAGGTACATATCAGAGAATGCCAACTTCTTGTACACCAGTATTCGAGCGGCCTTTAAATTCCAGTGGTGGTGCCCATAAAGGTGGGTATATTTCTAAGGCACCAGTGGTCTCACTGAGTCTTAACCCTAAGTAAATGGATGAGTTGATGACGGTTTTTAATGCTAATACTCTTTCAAGTGATAGTGGGAGCTCTATGTTGAGTCAGGGAATGATTCAGTCACCTGTGAGAGCGAACCTGGTGGATTTGTCTAAAGTGAAGTTAGAACTGAATGTTATGGTTAGCGGGAATCTTGAAATGACTTGTTTAGACTCTTACCAAGAAAATGGGCTTGCGTTCATGTGCAAAGATGTTACCAGATAGGTTTATGATGAATTATCTGAGTTGGCTCAAATATACGAGATAGACTTGAATAAAACCAAAGTCTTGCAGACGAGTTACTATGTATGGTTTAATGAGGAAGACATAGCTTTATGAGAACTTCCGGGATGAAAATACTAATTAAAGAGCTAATGCAGAACATTCGGATCTGGAATGAGATAGATACGTGGGAGAGTCGATGGACGAGATTGGAAGAACTGAAGAAACAGGCAGGGGAACCATCTCCTCCTATAGGGGAAGAGACGAGTGCATCAAATTTCTTGTTGAGAGAAGTGGAGTGGTACAAGGAAGTTGAGAGATTTGTGAAGATTTCACAAGTGTTGTGGGTCCATCTGAATACTCTATTCTACATTGTGGTTCCGAGTGACTTGTGAGTGAAATGTAAGGCAGCTGTTGAATGGCCTGAGTTAGAACCGCAATGGAGCCTAGTGACGAATGACCCTTCCCTGTTGGTGATAAAAAAAAAGTATCAGCAGGTGGTGATGTTCTTAAAGTCAAAGGTGTCATCCAAAGAGATTGGATTGGATTAAAAATGATAGAACAATTCAGGACCCTAAAGAGTTGATTCATGCCTATTATGGGAGACTATTGCAGAGATTTGAGCAGTACAGTGGAATTAAAATGCTTGAGCCCAAGGATACGGGGCATTTTGTGCTGAGGTGAGTGACAGGATTAAGAACTGAAATTAGCATGATGATTAAACAGCATTTAATTTGATGTGAAATACTGCAGTGATGAAATAGAGATGAAACAGAAGAAGCTGAAGGAGAAGTTAATGGCTGCCCAGATAAAGGCTGCTTAGAGAAGTCAGATCCAGCCATTTGTAAGGAATGTTATACACGGTGTGCATCAGCAGGGTACTACTGCGATGCAGGGCAGAAGTCGAGGAGTCCCAATTGAACCTAGTACAGGAATGGATGTGGGTAGTCTGAAGAAGGCAAGACTATGTCAATTTTGCAACAAGTTCGGACATTGGAAGAGGGAATGTCATCTTAACCCAGCCAATTTGCTCCAGAATTCAGGGCTTGAACAACACCAGAATAACAAGCACATACAGATGTAAAATGTTCAGAGACAGGGAGGGCAGAATTTCAATGTACCACAAGCTCCAGTGATGCTGGTTTCACAACCAGTGATTCCACAGCAAAATGTGAATGGCCCCAAATTGAATTTTAATAAAGTTCCAACATGAATTTGAATGTATTTCAAAACAATAATCCCTTCCAACAGTTTTCTATGTTTGAGGCATTTGAACATTATTGCTCTGATCAGTCAGCCTGATAGTGCCTGAGAGGTGAGAAAGATTGCGTACTTGGAGAAGTCTTGGAGGAAGACGAGAAAGGTTCATTCATAACTGATGAAGTGAATGGCCACCCGTGTCATTCATGGTTGACACTGGTGCTGCCCATTCAACTCTAAGAACAGTAGAGGTCCCAAACCTATACCTTCTCAGGAAATATGATCCAGGCATTGCAAATGAACAATTGACAACCTAAAAAAAAATGACAAAAGCGCCTGTGAAAGTAGGGTCTTTTGAAGAGAATCACCGATTTGTGGTGTGTGATTTTAGTCCAATGAGTCTCTTGGGAATATACCTCCTTTGCAAGTTAAACTGTTTCATTTATTGTAAGCAGGAATACATAGCGGTGTAAACTCATGATGAGGATGTCACCTTTAAACTGGCAAATGATAGTTCTTGCAATAGATTGTTTACCATGCAGACCATAGATGATTTACCACCATACCTTAAAGGTGCAGTCAGGTCTAGGTTTGGGACTTTACAGGGAAGGTGTTTGGGTTGATCAAAGGTGTTGTTGTGGTTTGAATCACGGTGAAGCCAAATGCTGAATATCCAAGATCACCTTAATATAATTTGACACCTGAAACAACTGCTGGGATTACTCTAGTAATTGAATCTGTGATCCAACAAGGGATCCAGAAGGAATTAGTGGGAGTCTATGCAATTCACCCATTATGGGCTTACAGAAGCCAAGTGGGAAATATTGCATTGTTCAGGACTTGTGAAAAGTGAACAACATTGTTGTTCCCTATTGTCCCATGGTACCAAATCCATCTGCGATTTTGCTTCAGATTCCATGTGAGGCTGAGTTGTACACGGTTACTGATTTGTGCTTTGCTTTCTTTTCAATACCGTTGCATGAGGGCAGTCTGTTCCTCTTCACATTTCAGTTTGGAAGTTGTGTTTTGACATGGTGCTGAGTCCCACAAGGGTGAACCAAGAGTCCCTCTATCTTCAACCAGATTCTTAAGAGGAATCTGGAGCCCTTGGTCCTGTCTTACAACTCAGTCCTAGTCCAGTATATCAAAGACCTACTGGTGACGGCGAACACTCAAAAAGCCTGTAAGCACCTGGCTGAGAATGGACATAAAGTGTCCCCAGGCAAGTTGCAATAGTGTTAGATAGAGTTTCAGTATTTTGGACATCACATTGAGAAAGGAGCAAGGACATTTTCACAAGAGAGGGCTTCAGCAATTGTGAAAATGAATCCGCCAACTACCCAGAGAGAAGTCAGGATGTTCTTGAGAATGGTGGCTTACCGCCACCAGTGGATACCCAACTTTTCCCTAATGGTCAAGCTTTTGCAGAGGCTGACACACAAGGATGTGTCTAATCCGGTATCCTGGGATAATTGCTTGATTACCTTCCTCGAGCTGAGAGAGTCTTTGTTGTGCCCTGGCATTGGAAATGTCTGATTACAATGTGATTTCCACTTTTCTGCAGTGAGAGGGAAGGCTGCGCTCTCTTAGTGCTTACACAGTGACGGGGAAACACCATAATGTCTGTGGCCTAATTTTCTGCTACTCTTGATTCCGTAGCTTCGGTGCTGCCAAGTTGCCTTAAAGTAGTGGCAGCCATCAGTGTCAGCATATAGGGCCTCATTTAGAGTTTGGTGGATGGGATAACTCCATCACAAACGTGACGGATATCCCATCCGCTGTATTACGATTCCATTATATCCTATAGAAATCACAAAAACGCGGATGGGAAATCCTTCACATTTGTGACAGAGTAACCCATCCACCAAACTCTAAATCATGCCCATAGTCATGGGTCACCCACTAATGGTTTATGTTCGCCACTCTGTCAAACTGTTGTTGACAAGGACTAGAACCCAGCATTTGATAAGTAGCCACCTTACTAAGTATGAATAAACCATACTTGCAGCACAAATGTGACTGTCAAGCTCTGTGCTGTTCTAAATACTTCAATTCTTTTGCTTGTACCAGATGAGGATAGTGATGATAGTGAAGTTGAGCATGACTTTCTCGATGTTAGTACACTATGCACCAAGCTAAGACCATATATATGAGATGAGCTACTACCTGACTCTGATTTTGTGCTGTATGTTGATGGCTCGTGTTTATGAGACAATGGGGGAAGTCTGAAAGCTGCGTATGCAGTCTGCACAATTTCAGGAGTTGTTGAAGCTTCCTGGCTTCAAGGAATATTTACTGCACAGGTGGCTGAATTAATTGCTCTTACTAGACTATGTTGTGTTTCAGACCAGCTGAAAGTGACAATGTTTACCAATAGTCAGTACAGCTTTGGTGTTGTGCATGACTTCAACAGTTATGATCCCAGGAGGGGTTCATAACATCCTCAGATTCCCCAATCCAGAATGGCAAAAAAGTGGTCATGTCTCCTGCACACCGTAATGGAAATGTTCATGTAACAGTGCTCACAGCGTCTGTACCTTTAATGGAGTGTATACAAATGAAGAAATGGATGAGACCAATTACAACCTTTTGTTAACAACTGAAAACACGTAGGAAAAGCTGAAGAGGCTTCAGAAAGAGGTGTCAGAGGCAAAACAGCAGAGTTGGATCAGAGCAGGTTGTGTTAAGAGAGAAGACAATGACATTTGGGTTTCAATGGATGGAAGACCATGTTGTCAAATAGCTTGTTGCCCCGAGTGGCTCGGCATTTCCATGGTCTGACTCATGTTGTTAGAGATGCAATGGTGCGATTGTTTAGGAATGCATGGTTTAATCACAAGTTCAGGTTGATGGCTGAAGCGTTGTGTCACAAATCTGTTGTATGCCAGGAGAACAATGTTGGAAAGAGAACTGCAGTACCACTAAGTCACATAGGAAGATCAGGTGACCCTTTGACAGGATGCAGTTGGATTTTATCGAGATACCTATGTGTAACAGGCTGAGATATGTCATGGTGGTTGTATGCATCTTCTCTCATTGGGTTGAAGCCTAGCCGACCACAAGAAATGACAGTCTCACTGTAGCAAAACTGTTGTTGAGAGAACTCATATCCAAGTTTGCCTTCCTGACTTCTCTGGAATCAGATCACAGGACTCATTTTAATAATGAGGTCCTGAGATTGTTGTGTGCAGCATTGTAGGTGGAACTGAGAGTTTGGGTCTTGTCAAACAGATTAATGAGCCATTGAAATCTAAACTGACAAAAGTGTGTGCTTTGACATTTTTGAAATGGCTAGATGCTTTGCCTGTTGTGTTGATGAGTCTTCACAGTCACAGGCTGATCAGAAGACGGGACTGTGACCCCATGAGATAATCATGATCAGAGTTATTAGATTGTCAGCTATACCTGTGCATACGCTTGTGAACATTACAGATGATATGATCTTTGATTACTGCAAAGGGCTAGCTGACGTGGTGCATTTTGTCTCATCAGATCAGAGCAGCCACAGCCCTCAGAAACTGTGCCATGACCTCAGTACCAGTGACTGGGTTCTGGTGAAGAAACCCGTAAGAAAGATGTGCTTGGAGCCTTGTTGGCGCAGGCCATAACAAGTCATCTTGGTGACAGCAGCAGCAGTTAAATGTGGAGGTCTCTCTAGTACTTCCCATACTCACAGAGTTGAGTGTGCCCTTGATGTGACAGCACCTGTTCCAGAAGTTCCAGGGGTAAGAAACAGACAATGGGAGCAGGTTAGTCAAGCTGTTGGGGGCCAAACTTAGCCTGAAACAGCACATGTTCGGTCTGAGGGGGGTCCAGGGAGATCTACAGCTGAAGCTGAGACAGAAGACTCTCACCCTTTAGTGGTGAAATAGTCAGATTCAGATTCAGACCCTAACAAAGGTGAAAGAGTCAGATTCAGACCCTAACAAAGCACCAAGTGCTGTGAGAAAGTGAGTGGAAGCTTGAGACCGTTGGCCCAGAAGACAAGAAAGAGAAAAACCGAACTTGCCTAAAGAGCATTTGCCTCAAATAATTCCAGAGGACATTGAGAACTCTTATCGAAGTGTGAGTTAGAACAAAGGATTCTCACTGAGGAGAGCCGAAGGAACTAGAGTGCCCTGTTGGAGGTACTCCTCAACTGAATGGATATTTGTAGATTACAGAGAGAGAACGTTTTGTGAGTTTTGTGATAACTCTGCAGATGAAACTAAACCTCCTTGAACTGAACACTGTACTTGAGTTCTATTTTGAGTTTCCTGTGTTCTTAGATAGATTGCCAAATTTCATCCTAGATGTGGTTATTAGTGACTTTGAACTGTGCCTGATGTGGAGATTTTGCATTGACTTTGTTTAATAAAAAAGAATTAAGAAGGGCACTGAGGCCCGAGTCTGCTGAAGGTTAAAGTATTGTCCTTTAGAAGAACACAGAGTAGGGCTAATGAAGACTCACAAAGACCTTATAAATAAATATGTTGCCATTTATCATGTGAATTTTGTTTTGCTGCTTTGCATAATTGGAACTTGATGGAGAATACTCTGTTGCTGTTGCATTCCACCTTAAAGATCTGATTTAAGAAAAGTCATAGAAACTATCAAAACTATGGATGCAGATACATATTAGGTGCAGTGTTGCTTGTTTTACTTGTAATATTAATCATTTTATTGATAGGAGTATTTCTCCTACACCTTCTGTAGTAAACAAATTACTGTCTAGTGTCCCCCCAAAACACTGAGTCCTAGAGGTAGTAGCTTATATAAATTAGATGATAAGGCTTTGCATTTAGATGATTCTAGAGGAGATTATTCCCCAAATGTAACTTTTAGACTCCTTTATGAGTACATTACTATGGATGCAAGTGATTGCTATGTTTGTACACAATTACCTGCTTCCATTTCAGAAGGCAACACTTACCACCGCATTCCTCTGACATATGGAAACTCCTGTAGTTTTTGTTTAGAATATTTTATAGGCAGGGGAATTTTCAATATTATTTTTAAAATTATGATTTAGTTCTTTCGGAAGTTCCTCTGTTCAAACATTTGAATAAAAACCCTTATTTTAAAGGTGCCAAAATAGCAGGCAAATATTTTGTGTCTCTCAAGCCGCTAGACACTTCATACACAGAATTTAAGGGCCTGATTTAGATTTTGGTGATGTTACCAACAAACCACCGCAGTTGAAGACCTGAGAAGACCGTCAAGTCAATGGTGTTCCACCCTCCGTGTTTAGTCGTGTATTACAGTCTTGAAGTAGGTGTACTGGCAGAGGTTTGCTTACAGAGGTAGGACATCGCAGGACTCAATCAACATCAGACAATGGCAGTGTCTGTGGAATACAGGTAAGTCACACACACAAACTGTAACTTTGCCATATGTGCTCCCCTGCATCATAAATGACACAACACACCAGATGCACACTACTATCCATTGCCATTCCACCACAACACAAGTACATGCAGCAAACACACACTGACATACATCCATCACGCAACATACACACACTACTGGCACTGCACCCACACATGACACGACCACAACAACGAACACAACTACACACTCATCTTCACAAACACACTCACACAACATCACAACTATTTACATCATGGCAACGATGCCAAGCAACACTCACCTGAATGTTCCACTCAGCAACACAACACAACATAGACAACAACATGAATGCCATATGCAAGTGGCACACATACTGGCACAACCACATCACCCACTCCAGCTCCCTTCACCTCAACTAGCCAAATGGTTCGCACACACACACTCACTTACTGATAGACACTCACACACAACTCAAAATGCAACATGACAGGTATAGGTCCCCCTTACAATGTGCATTCACTGACACAGCTGACAGGTGTGATTGTACCGTCATTGTGGTTGCGGCATTCATTTGCCAATAAATACTGACACCAAGGTGACATTAATGTATATGTGTGATGTGTGTTGTGTACCAGTGTGTCCCCATCCGTGTCTGACCCACTCATGTCCCTGACATATGCATGTCACAGTAACCTAAAAGAATCACTGTGGCATGTACATGTCTTCAGTGGTCCTGAGCTCTCGTGCAGTGACCCACCCAACGTACACAGCCAATGCAGGTTCCCTATATCCGTGTCCAGTGATGGGGGGGTCGTGTTTTCTCCATGGTCCAGTGGCAGCAGCAACAGAGGGTGTTGTCCAGTCGGGTCCAGCTAGAAATAGAAGTGGAATTAGGTGAGTTTTCACCACGTTTCCCCTAATCTGCCAAGTCGAAATTTGAAGTCAGATCACTCCATTTTGCTTGCCAGCAAAGCACATCCACATCTACAGAGCGGTAAGTGTGGGTGAAGTCCCACAGCCAGCCACTATTTTCTAAGGTGCTGTGGCGGCAGATGGAAATTCTTGGCAGGGTCGGCAGGACTCGGCGGGTTGTCTTCTGTGGGACCACCAATATCAAAATCTAAATTGGGCGAGTGGACCTCCAAGCCGACAGGCGGAGTTTCTGTCAAAAAAGGGGCAGTGGACCCGTTACCGCCAACGTCTAAATCAAGCCCAAAATTTGACTTGTTCAATGACAGATGTAGAGAAGATTTCTTTTTTTTCAATTTAGTGGAAGATAGTATGAGAAATCTAGAATGTAAATCTGAAACAGAGAAAGACCTTAAGAAACAACACAGGTAGAATAGAGAAGACATCGGACATCAAGTAAAGGGAAACCAACCAGCATTAGCTCTAGATGGGTAGCATAAGGGAAAGTTGTGCATACACATTGACCAGAGTTATTTGGACCCATTGTTTATAGGGAAGAGTGAATGCGAACACACCTTTGATGTTAGAAGAAAGAATAAATTATTTTTAGATGGAAAGGATGATTCCTGGAGTATACTTTAGCTATAGACAGCATGCTTATTTCAAATTACCCAAGGGATGGCATGGTGCATGTTATTTCGGTATACTCTTCCCAAAGATTTATATGTGGAACATTTCAATGATCCTGTATGGGAAATGAAGCCTAGAACTACTAGAAGTGTTAGTGCTGGAAAAGTGTTAGGAGGTATTTTTGGTGTATTGATACCATCTGTAGGGGTGATTCTGAATGATTTGAAAATTAAAAAGCTGTCTACGGTAGTGGATAAACTGACAACTCGTACAGCACATTTCTTATTGGTTGTAAATACAGAGATGCTAGCAATAAGATCTACTGTTTTGCAGAACAGACCTGCTTTAGACCTTCTACTTGCAAAAGAAGGAGGAGTCTGCCAGATGCTAAATGTTTAGCAGGGTTCTACTTACATCCAAGGCAAAAGTAGAGATTTGGAGAAGAACATTCAAAACTTTTCTGGTCCGATGAAGGATTTGAAAGAGTTAGAAGAAACAGGCGCATGGCAGGCTATTAGGTTTCTCCTGTAGGCAGATGGTTTGGAAACTTAGGGGGCGGAGCTGTAGGGTCTATTCTGAAATCAATGTTGGTTATTGCGATATGTGCAATAGTTGAGGCTGTGGGTTTCAAAATCTATCAGAGGATGAGAGATGAACAGGCAAGGAAGAGAAGGAGAGTGGATGTCGAGCTGGGGGAGAACCAGTATATATATTGTGAAGAAATTAAGCTTCTGGGGGATTCTAGACGGAAATTGATAAAAACCATGATGTTTTAGTCGGTCTCATTAAAGGGGTTTTTTCATGATTGTGATGACTTAATTCATCATCAAGGGGGGATTCTTAACACATAATTTTGCCTGTACCATTATGCGTCACAGGAGTTGGATAGTGTAATCAACAATATATATATTGTGTGCCTTTATGTTACTAATGTAAAATGGAGCATCTAAGTCATATTATTGAAGGTGCAGTCACTATAGAAGATTAGTAATTCATATACATATGTATCCTAATGTTGAATTTAACTAGCTGGACTGTAATACTTATACACATTTATATTCATATACTCTGACTGTTGTATCATGGTGAACTTGCACATGATTGTGTTTTATTCATAATCATGTTGCAATTATAATTGAAGATGCACTTATAATAATTTATTTTGAATGTGTATTGAAATGCCATATTAAGTTAGCATAACCAAAGGCCTGAAATGTTGGTTTCGTGTGTTTAATAATCAAAATGGTGTTTTACTCACATTGCAATAGTCTTTATTTTTAAGTGTGTCCGTCTGAATCTACAGGTAATGAAAGGCATAATGTGTATCTGAGATAGTGGGGTACAGGACAATACTTTGGCAAGGACAAAGGAGCTCTAACGAACTGAGAAGAAAAGACTCCTGTTTGTGTACCAGGCTACAAGAGACACTCAGGGTCATCCCGATGTTCGATTTGTGGGATAAGAACGTGGGAGTTGCCAGTTTCAGCTGTGCAAGGAAGGTGGAAAACTACTGGTGTTGATGATGTAGATTTCTCTAAGGTTCTGTAGGTTTGATTGGTATTCACCCAGTTAGACGAGAGCAGATTTTCTTTAGCCTCTGACAAGAGCAGATTACCCATGAGACTTGGAGAGGTATTGACCTCTCTATTCTTTATCTTTGTGTGTGGCTTAATGCAATGCAACACCTCTATCAGAACTTCTACTGGGGTTCCTACCATGCTGACACGTTCCTATATTTTCATTTTTTCCTATATTTCCTGAAAGGTAATTAGGATTTCCTATAGCTTAGCTTAGGGTTCTTAGTTCAACTTAGGGCCATATGTATGAAAAAATGGCCTTCCGAATCACAAATAGCGATTTTTAAGAAATCACTATTTCCGAGTCGCAATTGGCCATGTAACAAAATTGCGATTCGGAATTAGCGATTTCTTAAAAATCGCTATTTCTGGTTTGCGAGGCCCATTCACCGAATCGCAATTTGCATTTTCGCAAATTGCAATTTTTTTGCGATTCGGTAAAAAATCGCAAATTGCGAGAAATTTCGAGAAAGCACACCTGGAGGACCTGACGACATCACAAGCAGGAAATGAGTCATCCCAGGCAGTTGCAGGTGCCACACCCAAACCAGCATCCTGATAGAGAGCTGCCCAGCCACACAGAGCAGCACTCAGAAGGAGGAAGCACACCTGAGCAAGGATGGACACCCCAGCCCAAGCACAGGGAAGGGAGAAAGAAAGCGCAAGCTAAAATTCAGCGAGCAGGATCTTGAGGTGCTGACAGAGGAGGTGGTCAGGAGCCATGACCGCCTTTTTGGAAAAAGCTCACTCCAGGTGCCTGAGAGCGAGAAAAGGAGATTATGGGCAGATATACAATCAAAAATCTGCACAATTGGAGTGGCATTGCTCTCCGTAGAAGAAATTAAGAAGAGGTGGTATGACCTGCGGTCCCGTGCGAAGGAGAGGGTGGCAAGGAGACTGTAGGAGGCCAGGGGCACAGGAGGCGGTCCACCCACAGCGGCACCATCCACCCCATTAGAGGACCTAGTCGAGTCCACACTCCTCCGTGAAGCTGTGACAGGGTCACAGAGATCGACACCTCCGGCACACCACGTACCAGCCAAGGTAAGCTCAATATTGATTTGTAACCCCATATGTGTATGCACAAAAGCCCCTTAGGAATTAGCAAGTAATGTTAAACATTGTGAGAAG
Source organism: Pleurodeles waltl (assembly GCF_031143425.1). NCBI lineage: Eukaryota > Metazoa > Chordata > Amphibia > Caudata > Salamandridae > Pleurodeles > Pleurodeles waltl. The sequence goes on along the minus strand of NC_090449.1, from coordinate 474,883,351 downwards.
TAGTCCAGTCCACATCTTAGAAGCAGCACAACAATACATTATGGGAGTGGCAGTCCACAACCCAGAGCTGAAAGTAGCACATACAATGTATTTAAGTAGAGTGACACCCAGAGGAACACAACACACACAACACAGTGTAGAGAAGTACCTGTACCTTTATTACCATTGTCTGACCGTAAATGTAACAAACATAACTGACATGCTGCATATTGTCGTTGCAGGTGGGCCAGGCCCAGCAGCCACAGCATCAGAACAGGTAGGCGAGACTGACACCCATCCGGCCTCCGATTCAAACACCAGTGGGTCTCTCAACATTACGACTGTCCGACGCAGGTCCAGGGCACTGACACTGCCAGAGCTCAGCAATGACTCAGATGAGCAGCAGGAAGGGCCAATTTCCCCATCACCAACAGGCAGGCGCAGCCAGATGCACGAGGTCAGGTGTCAGCAGAACACAGCACCACGCAGGATGGCAAAAAATTCCGGGGCATAGCAGCATGAGGCAGGTGAGGGTCCCTCCTTATTTGGTGGGCTGGAAGCTGCTATGTTGCAGCAGCAGCGCCTACAAAACAGGAGGATCCTGGGATTAGAAAATAATTTGTGCGAACATAACAGCAACACGGTGGGCCTGCATCGCCAACTTGAGTCCCTAAATGCCAACATAGAACAGCTGCGTGAGGGACAGGTGCAGGCATCACAGGACACCAGAGACCTCACAATTGCTGTCCGTGAACTCTGCCAGGAGCTGCGCCATGAGAGGGTGAGCCAGTGCAGACAGGAGTGCAGATTTAGGAACATGTTTGGCAGCTTCTGTCGTTCTTCTAACAGGGTGGCAAATTCAACTGCACTGATTGCCCGTCGTGCAGTGGCTGAGTAAGTGGAGGCAGCACACAGCAGCAGGGATGTTGTGAACGGACTGGTGCAGATCACCAATGTGATCGAGCACATAATGGGACAGAGGTCAGCCACACCGAGTGAGCTTGCACTGGGGGACACTGAGGACAGTTCCAGCCTCAGCAGTGTAGCTGTACCAGCATTGGACACCAGACGGCGCAGTGCCAGGCACAGCACTGCCACTGAGGTGGACAATAGAGGTGCCAGTGACGTAACTGGGCACCCGAGTGGTGTGCGTGGCCGCAAAAAATGACTGTAGCTGCCAGTGGACTTATGTTTTCACTATGAAGTAATAGTGCATTACTCAGATCCTTCATTGTTTTGAGTTTATCACTTAACCTTTTTTTGTTATTCCTCACACGAATATTACCTGACTTAAGGTAATACATTTATTTCACTACAGGTACAGTTGTCAGAGGATTTGTGTCATTTATACTCACGTCTGAAATGGTTGTGTGTGATGTTGGCACACCTTTGCCTTCCCTCTGCTGCACTGGTCCTGCCTGCTGGATGTAGGGGTCGTATGGGATCATCATCCTCATCAGATTCAGTATCACATATTTCTACAGGTATGCCCCTGGTGCTAGCTATATTGTGCAAGATAGCACAAGTAGCCACTATTCTACATGTTGTCTCTGGACTGTACTGTAGTGACCCTCCACTTTTGTGGAGGCACTGGAAGCGACTCTTCAGCAGTCCAAAGGTGCGCTCCACCACATTGCGGGTTGCCTTTTGTGCTGCATTGTATCTCTGTTCAGAATGTGTTGCAGGATTGAGGTAGGCCGTCATCATGTAGGTGTGCACTTCGTAAGCACTGTCTCCTGGAAGAAGTGATAAGAAGTGGGCCATCTGATATCAGCACGCCATCAATGCGCCATTGTATAGAGGGACAATACCTAGTAGATATCCTTCACCAAACTCCCCAGCTAGCAGTCTTGTGTGAATCCCGCTGTGGCGAAAAATGTATGAATCATGTGTGCTCCCTGGGTACCTGGCCACGGGATCAGTAATGATGTAGGAGGCATTGCATATCACCTGTATATTCATTGAATGTTGGTATTTCCTGTTGCGGTACACATACTCTGTGACGGATGGTGGACAGATTGCCACATGAGTCCCATCAATGGCACCTAGGACGCGGGGGAACTGTGCTATCTGGTAAAAATCCATTTTTGTCTGCTGTATTTCCTGTGGGGTGTGTGGGAATCTGATGTACTGGTGTAGTTTTCTCAGCATGGCGTTGATAAATGCACTGAAAAATCTAGAGAGGGTACTCTGTGAGACCCCTCCGGCTGCTGCTATGACCCCTTGTTAGCTCCCTGAGGCGAGTAGGTGGAGGGAGCATAATACCTGCACATGGGTGGGTATGCTGTGAGTCCTTAGTGTTCTGCGCTGCAGTATGGGTTGTAGCTCAGCTATCAGATCAAGTATCATGGCTGAGTTCAACCTATACCTCTCATATATTTCCTCCTCTGTCAGGTTAAAAAGTGTAACGCACACTCTAAAAATGCGCTCCTGTCTCCTCCTCCCTCTCCCCAAAACTGCCAAGATCCTCATCCTCCTCACCAGGACGTAGAGTGCAGCCATTGTGAAAAAGATTCTGAGGCATTCTGGGCCTCTTTATAAAGGTTGCACCTGGTTACCACCTGGTTTCAGTTAGTGGTAGTTTGCATGTGCAAAATGCCATTCTGCGAAAAATCGCAATTTGCGATTTTTTGATGCATCTCTTTGCAACTTGGATTTTGCGACTCGCAATTTGCACCTCGCAATTTCCTACTGGAAATACTGAATCGCAAAATGCAACTCGCAAAACCAGGTCGCAATGCAAAAAATTTCAATTTATTTTTGGCCTGCGAATGACTTTCATGCATCGCAGACCACTTTTTTGCACTCGCAAATGGCTGATTTTTGCGATTCGCACAGTTTGCGAGTGCAAAAAAGTTTCATACATCTGGCCCTTAGTTTCTCCAATAAAAAGGCAAGAGGACCACAACTGATATACTGATCATCAGGTCTTGTCTCTCATGTTTTGTATTGCTGCAACTGCAGTTCTTCTATGTTATATGCTTAAACAATTTAATCTCATTTGACGCTTTACCTCACTTTTGCTGATTCTTTACTTGTATAGCATGTTTTTGAGGTTTATTTGCATAAGTTTGGCACTTAATTTGTAATCAAATTTTGATCTTTACTCTTGCCTCTGGGATTTAAAGTGTTGAGTTTAACTCCCATTTACCCTTTGAGACTCTCCTAAAACGGTCAGTCAGAATAAGAGAAGCAAGAATATGGGCCTCAAGCATCTTCAATGGCAAGTGACTTAATACTATTTAATTCAACATTGTCTTAATATATGCATGTTTCTTATGATATGGTATGCTTCTACATTTTCATTGAAGTAAAATTCATATAATGCCCATCTCCTTTGTAAAATGGGTTATGATATATAAAACAATAAAAATGAAAACATTTGAACGTTATCTTTCCAGAAGGACCTAAAAGCTTTCCTTTTAGAAGTTTAAAGTGTAATGCCTCACTGTGAGAAAGTAGCCTCTTTCTAGCATGGTTACCCCCACTTTTGGCCTCTTTGTGAGTTTGTGTCAGTGTGTTTTTACTGTGTCACTGGGATCCTGCTAGCAAGTACCCCAGTGCACATATATAAAAACCTATATGTCAGTGTGTTTTGCCTGTCTCACTGGGATCCTGCTAGCCAGGACCCCAGGGCTCATAGTTTGTGGCCTATGTATGTGTTGTCAGTAGTGCTTGACTGTGTCACTGAGGCTCTGCTAACCAGAACCTCAGTGCTTATGCTCTCTCTGCTTTAAAATTTGTCACTGTAGGCTAGTGACTTAATTGACCAATTTCAATTGGCACACTGGACCCCCCTTATAAGTCACTAGTATATGGTACCTAGGTACCCAGGGCATTGGGGTTCTAGGAGATCCATATGGGCTGCAGAATTTCTTTTGCCACCCATAAGGAGCTTGGACAAACCCTTCTACAGGCCTGCCCACACTATTTCACAGCCATTTTCACTACACTTAAGTAACTTATAAGTTACCTCTATGTCTAACCTTCACTTGCTGAAGGTTAGGTGCAAAGTTACTAAGTGTGAGGGCACCCTTGCACTAGCAAAGGTGCCCCCACAGAGTTCAGGGCCATTACCCGGGACTTTGTGAGTGCTGGGACCCCATTACACGCATACACTACATATAGGTCAATACCTATATGTAGCTTCACAATGGTAACTCCGAATATGGCCATGTAACATGTCTAAGATCATGGAATTGTCCCCCTATTCCAAATCTGGTATTGGGGAGCCAATTCAATGCATCCTGGGGGCTCCACTATGGACCCCCAGTACTGCCAAACCAGCTCTCTGAGACTTGCACTGCAGCTACAGCTGCTGCCACCTCACAGACAGGGTTCTGCCCTCCTAGGGTCTGAGCAGCTCCGTCCTAGGAAGGCAGAACAAAGCATTTCCTCTGAGAGCAGAGTGTTGCACCCTTTCCGTTTGGAAATAGGTGTTACAGGCTGAGAGGGGTAGCCTCCCCAGCCTCTGGAAATGCTTTGAAGGGCACAGATGGTGCCCTCCTTGCATAAGCCAGTTTACACTGGTTCAGGGACCCCTTGTCCCATGCTCTGGTGCGCAACTGGACAAAGGAAAGGGGAGTGACCACTGCCCTGTCCACCACCACCCTAGGGGTGGTGCCCAGAGCTCCTCCAGTGAGTCCCAGACTTCAGCCAACTTGCTTTGCAAGGTGTGGGGGCACTCTGGAGGGCTCTGAGTGGCCAGTGCCAGCAGGTGACGTCAGAGACCCCTCCTGAAAGGTCCTTACCTGATAAGGTAGCCAATCCCCCTTTCAGGGATATTTAGGGTCTCTCCTGTGGGTTCTCTTCAGATTCTGCTTGCAAGTTTCCTTCAGGAATCCTCTGCAACTACTACTTCATCCTCTGACCTCGGATCAACCGCAGCCTGTTTCAGGAACCGCTGTAACAGCAACAAAGTATCCACAAGGGATACTTTTTCCCTGCAACTTCAGCTCCAGCCAGCAACTGCAACAGTTTCCACAGTGTACACCCTCTGAGGACTCCCTGTCTTCATCCTGCACCAGAACGATCAAATAAATCTCCGGTGGGTTGATGGAGTCACTCCCCTGCTCATGCAGGCACCTTCTCAGATGACGACCAGCACCCTTGGACTTCTCTCACAGCGACGAGCATGCTCCTAAGGACACAGAGGGTGGACCCCATCGTCAAAGACTGTCCTGAGGTCATGCTGATGCAATTTGGAGGAGGTAAGACCTTGCCTCCCCCGAGAGCGATGGTACCCCTGTGTACTGCATCTTCTTCACCTCCTGAAGCCTCTGTGCACAATTTGCAAAATTCCTTCGTGCACAGCCTGGCCCAGGTCCCCAGCACTCCATCCTGCAACGCTCAACTCGGTGAGTTGTTCTCCGGCGGCGTGGGACCTTACTTTGTTGTGCTGCACCAACCGTGTTTTGCACCTCTTTTGTCCCCATGTCCTGGGACTCCCGTGGGTGCTGCCTGGCATCCTGAGGGCCCTCCAAAGTGCTGAGAGACCCTTCTTCCTCCTCACACAGAGTTGAGGCCCCCAGGTCCCTCCTGGGTCCAGCCAGCACCATTTTGATGCAAAACGCATATTTGTCTTAACCAACGCTTGTTGGCGACTTCCAACACGAAATCACATCTGTATCCATCTTCACATCATGGGAAATCTTCTGCATTACACAGGAACCCGCTGGCATCTTCCTAGGGTGCATTCCTGTAGTCTTCATCCAACTGGGGACTCTTCTTGTGCACCCTCTTCTGGGTTGGCAGGGTCTTCTGTCCTTCCTGAAACTTCTTTTGACTTCTGGACTTGGTCCCCTTCTTTTGCAGGTCTTCAGGTCCAGGAATCCAGAAGTTGTTGTTTGCAGACTTAGTTGGCTACTGCAATATTCCAATCACGAGGTGTAGTGTGTCCTAAGGAAACTTGTAGTACTTTACTGCTTTTCTGGGTTCTGGGGTGGGGTAATTTACTTACCTTTACTGTATTCTTACTCTCCCAGGGATTCTGTACACACTACACTTGTCTAGGGGGGAATTCGTGATTCGCATTCTACTTTCCTAGTACATAGTTTGTGTTGCCCCTAGACCTATTTTCTCCCATTGCATTCTATAGCATTTCCTATTGTTTGCACTATTCTATGTCTAATTACTTACCTTATTTTGGTGTCTAGTGTATATATTGTGTATAATACTTACATCCAGAAGGAGTATTGCATCCAAGATATTTTTGGTACTGTGTCACCCAAATAAACTACCTTTATTTTTGGTAACACTGAGTATTGTCTTTACTTGTGTATAAGTACTCTGTAACTATAAGTGGTATTGCATGAGCTTTGCATTTCTCCTAGTTCAGCCTAAGCTGCTCTGCTATAGCTACCTCTATCAGCCTAAGCTGCTAGAACACTACTACTTAACTAATAAGGGATAACTGGACCTGGTATAAGGTGTAAGTACCCAACGTACCCACTACAAACCAGGCCAGCCTTATACATTGGTGGTGCAGCAGTGGGATAAGTACTTGCAATTGCTTTACCACTTTGTTACCTATGCTTTTCACAAGAAAAGCTTGCTCCAATACTTAGAGCATATATAATACATACCTAGAAATAATTTTCTAACTTTCTTAAAAGTTCTTTAAACTTTGCAAAAGTTTTTACAAAGTTCTGAAAAGTTTTCTTCTTTTCTCTAAAAAGTTAGCTCTGTTATTTTACTAAAATTTTACTCACTTTCCTAAACTTTTTCTTTCAATATGTCTTCTATAGATGCTACCCCTAGAGTTGTGAAAACAACATATGAAAATCTTAACTTTAAAAGTTTGAGGGGACTCTGTATTGAAATACATTTTGGGATTGGGAAGATTCCCAATAAGGAGTTCCTCTTAAATCTTCTCCTCCAAGATGACCAGGGACTCAGCACTGGTCCAGATCAGACAGGGGAAGAGGTAGAGGATGATTCCAACCAGGAAGGCTCAGAGGAGCAAACTGACAATCCTAGGGAGGGTACTTCCACAGATCTATCTGTCAATAAGCCACTTAGTGCAACTGGTAGTGGGAAGGGTTCACACAAACGTAGGGCTCCCTTCACCCCTAGAGGCCTGGTCACTAGAGTGGCCCCTGTTAAAGATAGATCTACCTCTGCACACTCTCATGTTACCTCTGTTTAAGAGGCATCCCACAATTCTAGCCCTGAGGACCAGTCCCTAGATAGGGAACTCAGAAAGCTGAGGATAGAGGTGGCCAGACTGAGGCTAATGCAGCAACAGTTGCCCTTAGACAGGGAATCCCTGGCTGTGAAGAAAGAGAGGCAGGGTTTGGGGTTAGTTCCCCACGGTGGTAGCAGCAGTTTTAGAAATTCAAATGTTAGGGAACCTTCATTTGACTCTAGAAATCTGCACAAAGTTGTCCCTCCTTACAAGGATGGTGGTGACATCTACAAGTGGTTTGCTACACTTGAGAGGGCCTGTAGAGTTCAGAGGGTTCCTCATGAACAGTGGGCTGCTATCCTTTGGTTATCCTTCTCTGGCAAGGGGAGAAACAGACTTCTTATTGTCAGAGAGGATGATGCAGATAACTATCAAATTCTGAAAAATGCAATCTTGGATGGTCTGGGCTTAACCACTGGACAGTATAGACTTAAGTTCAGAGAGACCAGAAAGGAGTCATCACAGGACTGGATAGACTTTGTAGACTGTTCAGTGAAGGATCTAGAAGGTTGGTTAAATGGCAGTAAGGTGACTGACTACGAAAGCCTATAGAACTTGATTCTGAGAGAGCATATTTTAAATAACTGTGTGCCTAACTTGTTACATCAGTATCTTGTGGACTCAGATCTGACCTCTCCCCAAGAAGTGGGAAAGAAGGCAGACAAATGGGTCAGAACAAAGGTGAGCAGAAAAGCTCATATAAGGGGTGACAAAGACATGAAAAAGAAAGATGGTGAAAAATCTCAGGACAAGCATAGGGATAAAAGTAAAGTCAAAGATCCTTCTTCAGGTCCAACACACTCCTCTCGGGGTGAGGATAAAACTTCTTCATCTTCTTCAATCTCTTCACACAATCAGAAAAAGCCATGGTGCTATGTGTGTAGAAATAAAGGTCATTGGCCAAGGGATAAGTCCTGCACAGGAAAAGCCCCTGAGCCTACCACCACTAAGACATCAGACTCTAGTGCCCCTAGCAGTAGTGGTAATAGTGGTGGGACTACTGGCAATAGTCAAACTAAAGGTGTAGTTGGGTTCACTTTTTGGACCATAATAGAAACTGGAGTAGACAGTCCCAAGACAGTTTCTGTCACACGTGGTGGCATTGGCCTTGCCACATTGGCTGCTTGTCCCCTTAACATGGATAAGTATAGGCAGTCAATCTTAATAAATGGTGTTGAGGCCCAGGCATACAGGGACACAGGTGCCAGTATCACTTTGGGTGTCTGAAAACTTGGTGTCACCTGCACAACACCTCCTTGGACAGAAGTACCAAGTTACTGATGTCAATAACTCCACTCAGTCTCTCCCCTTGGCTGTAGTTCAACTTAGTTGGGGTGGAGTCACTGGCCCTAAGCAGGTGGTGGTATCACCTAGCTTACCTGCAGATTGTCTCTTAGGGAATGACCTAGAGGGCTCAGGTTGGGCTGAGGTAGAGTTTAAGACTCATGCATCCATGCTGGGCATCCATGAGAAATTGCTTCCTCTCATTGCTGGTGAAATGAAAAAGCAAAGGAGAGAAATAGGCCTGAAATCTCAGGATCCCTCGCCACCAGCAGGTAAGAAGGGTATCAAAGTATCCCTTCCCCACCCTGCCACTAAGGATACCATTCCTGTGGTGAGAGAAACCTCCTCTGGGGTGGAACCTGTACCAAGGGAGCCATCAGCTGCCACAGCTGGACTCCCAGAGTTACAAGTACCTCTCTGTGGAACTACTAATCCAGATATGCAAAATTGCACCATTTTAGAAAATATGAAGCATCCCTCCAGCCCTCCCAGAGAAACGTTAGTGCAGCAGCCCAGCACTGCCTCTAAACACCTAGGACAGCAGCCCTGTCCTAGTGAGGAGCTTATTTAACAGTAGCCCTGCCCTGCTCCAACTCAAGAGAAACAGCAACCCTGTTCTTTCTCTTACAACTATGTGGACAATGTTTTTTCCCAGTTATGGCTTTATTGAGACAGCATCCCTGTCTAGAATGTCCTACATTTGACATAGGCCCAGTGGACCAATCTCACTGCCCAACTTTAAAACATACTCATAGGAACTCTGAGAATTTACACTCACACTGTTGGTTAGGTAAAAATCTCCAAACAGGGTGGTTTACATCCCCACAGGTAAGTAACCATATAGAGGATGATAAAGGGAGTAACCACTCTATTGCAGATCTACTCTCCACTTATCACCACTTAGACAATAAAGTCTCAACTGGCCAAGGTTAGCCTTATTGTCCTTCATTTGGGGAGGGGGGGTTGTGTGAGAAAGTAGCCTCTTTCTAGCATGGTTACCCACACTTTTGGCCTCTTTGTGAGTATGTGTCAGTGTGTTTTTACTGTGTCACTGGGATCCTGCTAGCCAGGACCCCAGTGCTCATATATAAAAACCTATATTTCAGTGTATTTTGCCTGTCTCATTGCGATCCTGCTAGCCAGGAACCCAGTGCTCATAGTTTGTGGCCTAATGTATATGTTGTCAGTAGTGATTGACTGTGTCACTGAGGCTCTGCTAGCTAGAACCTCAGTGCGTATGCTCTCTCTGCTTTTAAATTTGTCACTGTAGGCTAGTGACTTCATCTTCTAATTTCAATTGGCACACTGGACCCCCCCTTATAAGTCCCTAGTGTATGGTATCTAGGTACCCAGGTCATTGGGGTTCCAGGAGATCCATTTGGGCGGCAGCATTTCTTTTGTCACCCATAAGGAGCTCAGACAAACCCTTCCACACGCCTGCCATTGCAACCTGCGTGAAATAGTGCACACACTATTTCACAGCCATTTTCACTGCACTTATGTAACTTATAAGTCACCTAGATGACTAACCTTCACTTGCTGAAGGTTAGGTGCAAAGTTACTAAGTGTAAGGGCACCCTTGCACTAGCAAAGGTGCCCCCACATAGTTCAGGGCCATTTCCCGGGACTTTGTGAGTGCGGGAACGCCATTACACGCTTGCACTGCATATAGGTCAATACCTATATGTAGCTTCACAATAGTAATTCCGAATATGGCCATGTAACATGTCTAAGATCATGGAATTGTCCCCCATTACAAATCTGTTATTGGGGAGACAATTCCATGCATCCTAGGTGCTCCACTATGGACCCCCAGTACTGCCAAACCAGCTCCCTGAGGCTTGCACTGCAGCTACAGCTGCTACCACCTCACAGACAGGGTTATGCCCTTCTGGGGTCTGAGCAGCTCAGTCCCAGGAAGGCAGAACAAAGCATTTACTCTGAGTGCAGAGTGTTACACCCTCTCCCTTTGGAAATAGGTTTTACAGGCTGGGGAGGGGTAGCCCCCCAGCCTCTGGAAATGCTTTGAAGGCACAGATGGTGTCCTCCTTGCATAAGCCAGTCTATCCCGGTTCGGGGACCCCTTGTCCCCTGCTCTGGCGTGAAACTGGACAAAGGAAAGGGGAGTGACCACTCCCCTGTCCATCACCACCCTAGGGGTGGTGCCCAGAGCTCCTCCAGTGTGTCCCAGACTTCAGCCATCTCCCTTTGCAAAGTGTGGGGACACTCTGGAGGGCCCTGAGTGGCCAGTTCCATCAGGTGACGTCAGAGGTTCTTACCTGATAAGCTAGCCACTCCCCCTCTCAGGGCTATTAAGGGTCTCTCCTGTGGGTTCCCTTCAGATTCTGCTTGCAAGTTTCCTTCGGGAATCCTCTGCAACTACTACTTCATCCTTTGACCTCGGATCAACCGCAGCCTGCTCCAGGAACCGCTGTAACAGCAACAAACTATCCACAAGGGATACTTTTCCTCTGCAACTTCAGCTCCAGCCAGCAACTGCAACAGTTTCCACAGTGTGCACACTCTGATGACTCCCTGTCTTCATCCTACCCCAGAAGGAACAAAGAAATTTCCTGTGGGGTGACGGAGTCACTCCCCTGCTCACGCAGGCACCTTCTAAGACGATGACTGGTACCCTTGGACTCCTCTCACAGCAACGAGCGTGCTCTTAAGGACACAGAGGGTGGACCCCATCGACGAAGACTGTACTGAGGTCCTGCTGGCGCAACTTGGGGGAGGTAAGACCTTGCCTTCCCAGAGAGCGACGGTACCCCTGTGTACTGCGTCTTCTTCACCTCCTGAGGCTTCTGTGCACTATTTGCAAAATTCCTTCATGCACATCCTGGCCCAGGTCCCCAGCACTCCATCTTGTGATGCTCAACTCGCTGAGTTCTTCTCCGGCGGCGTGGGACCTTCCTTTGTTGTGCTGCACCAACCGCATTTTGCACCTCCTTTGTCCCTGTGTCCTGGGACTCCTGTGGGTGCTGCCTGGCATCCCGAGGGCTCTCTGAAGTGCTGAGAGCCCCCTCTTCTTCCTCACATAGAGTTGAGGCCCCCAGGTCCCTCCTGGGTCCAGCCAGAGCCATTTTGACAGAAAACGTATATTTGTCGTAACCAAGGCTTGTTGGCCACTTCCAACACAAAATCATGTCTGCATCCATTTTCACGTCGTGTCACATCTTTTGTATCATGCAGGAACCCACTGGCATCTTCCTAGGGTGCATTCCTGCAGTCTTCGTCCAACTGGGGACTCTTCTTTGGCACCCTCTACAGGGTTGGCAGGGGCTACTGTCCTTCCTGGAACTTCTTTCGACTTCTGGACTTGGTCTCCTTCCTTTGCAAGTCTTTAGGTCCAGGAATCCAGCAGTTGTTTGCAGACTTGGTTGATTACTGCAATATCCCAATCACCACGTGTAGTGTGTCCTAAGAAAACTTGCAGTCCTTTACTCCTGCGTTTCTGGGCTCTGGGGTGGGGTAATTTACTTACCTTTACTGTATTCTTACTCTCCCAGCAATTCTGCAAACACTACCCTTGTCTAGTGGGGAATTTGTGATTCACATTTCACTTTCTTAGTATATCGTTTGTGTTGCCCCCTATAACTATTTTCTCCCATTGCATTCTATGGATTTCCTATTGTTTGCACTATCCTATGTCTAATTACTTACCATATTTTGGTGTCTAGTGTATATATTGTGTATAATACTTACCTCCAGAAGAAGTATTGCCTCTAAGATATTTTTGTTACTGTGTCTCCCAAATAAACTACCTTTATTTTTGGTAACACTGAGTATTGTCTTTACTTGTGTATAAGTACTGTGTAACTATAAGTGGTATTGCATGAGCTTTGCATGTCTCCTAGTTCAGCCTAAGCTGCTCTGTTATAGCTACCTCTATCAGCCTAAGCTGCTAGAACACTATTACTTCACTAATAAGGGATAACTGGACCTGGTATAAGGTGTAAGTACCCAGGGTACCCACTACAAACCAGGCCAGCGTCCTACACTTACTGATTGTTTGCATCCCAAATTAGAAACTAAACATTTGCTTGGTCCGTATTCATTGGATTTTCCTGCTATATTTGAAGTGCTCCATTGCCCTTTAACAGCATTGCTAAGTCAACACTATGGAAATATTGTTAGTAAATAAATATTCCTAAATACACAATGGAGGTTTACACTTTTATAAATGTCCGTTGTAAACAACATTCTTGCTGAATGTCATTTTGCTGCAGTAATATATGAAAGATAAATTTACCGTAGGACAGTGCATGTGCAGTGACTGCATTAGAACTATTCATAATTTTTGCCTGAACGTGAAGTCTGAGTACAATGTTCAGAAGGAGTGAAATAGGGCGCATTTGGAGACAAACTGGAAAGAGACAGTAGGAATATATTAGTAAAAGTCATCATTTTTCATCTCTTCATGCAATATGTCTACGAAAGAACACTGGGCTGTTTACATAGTTGGTTTAAGTAGCAGTTTAGATCCTAATGAATTATGTCAATGTATGAATGTGAATGACGAAGACAAATGGACGATAGGGCACCTGTCCTAACACTAGTTATTGGAACTTGAAAAACAAAAGGCACTTGCAGGGCATTCTGTTTACATATTTAAAACAGAGTGTGAGGTTTTATTTTATGCTTCCTTTTGCATCAAATGTCCTAATGAGTCTTGGAGCGAGTCACTGACACAAATGATAGGTGGTATGGAGTGCAAGTGAAGAGGATCTAATGGGTAAAGAACTCCAAAATTTGAGGCAGCACAGGCTGGTTTAGGTATTGTCAGAAAGTTGGTGGCCTAAGATTTCGATTTGAAGTGTAGTGTGAGATGGTGTTGTCGTAGTTTGACTCTTGTGTAGGCAAGACTGCTGGTTGAAGGATGACAGTACTTATGTTTGTAGGGGACTATGCCTGACCTACAACAAGTCGCAACTGTCATCCCAGCCCTCCTGGCTCACAAGAAGTACCTCAGCCAAAAAAAACAAACAGTAAAAGGTTATTTGTGGCAGCCTTTATGCATGGACTCAAGACTATGACATCCCAGGGAGTGTAGTGGTTAAACGGAGATTACCCCTTTATCACATTAACAACGTGTCTCAGTCAAACACAGACCTTGAAGAGAGATGCAGTAAAAGTCTTAATAGGTTTTTATTAACAATACTGCAATCTACGATAAATTACATGGGCTGCAATTATTAAGATAATGAACAGTGCAAGAAACAGAACTGTGAATACGAGAGTCATTTGCACAAAGACCCCCACCATATTGCAATAGCATGAAATGACATGAGAGATTAAATATGTCCTAATACCCTAACATGGTGAACGTAACCCGTAACCTAAAGAGAGCTAGGTGTGATAAACCTAATCTGCCAATGCGGTGTTCATGAGAAGAGCCCCAAACCCTTGTTACCTTGGAATGAGGTCTCTAAATCAGACTCCGTAAAAACACGAAGACTGGGTCAACGTCAAGGCGACGTGCAGCATCAATAGCAGTTATGGCATCTTTTCGGAATCCCTCTGACTATCTGTCTGTGTGAGATGTATTTATACAAATCTGATCGGACCCCTGACGTAGGTCTGTTCCCAAACAATAGATAACAAGTTATGCCTGGGATGGCAATTTATATAAACTTTTCCCTAGAAAGCGCACAAGACGGAAAGTACCTAAAGTGTATACCTTCAGCTTGTTTATCTTTGTCGCTTGATAGTGACACCTTCGTGCAGTGGCACTGATAACATGAAATTAAAACATTGGCCTAACTAAAAAAAATGCAGCTATCTTGAAAGATATAATTAAATAAATCTGCTAAAACAGAGCAAAGTAAGTAGGGTGAAAGGAACTGGGTGACGAGGCACAAGTCTACAAACCAGAGGGCTAAGCTAACTCCTGCTTCCCATCAAAACAAGATAGGATTCACTACAGTGTGGTATAGATAACTACGCATCAGGTTGAATATTGAGTTGAATATACCATTAGAAATGTGCATAGGGTCCTACGCTTCACTGTGAGACCACTGGCCTGATACCAATAGGAAGAGATTGGGGTGTATTACCATTTAGTACGTTTAGTATTGTGTATAGAGGTGCATAAGAATAATTGGGAATGTTACTGAAATACTATTGCAGTAATGCGTCTATTACTTAGCGTTAATGGCATTACTCCAAGTCCTACTCCCTCGCCTTCCTTAGTAACCAATGAGGCCCCTTTGGCTCACCTAGACCCCTCCCCTCTCTTTTTAAAAGCCCCCCCCGCCACAGCCCACTCATGTACAGAAACAAGCCAAAGGCAACTCAGTTGTCCTGTACCGGGAGGGAGGGAAGGAACTGAAAGGAAGGTGAGGGAGTAGGACTAGGAGTAAGGCCATTCATTAGAAGTAATGGACGCATTACCTCCCGCCCCTCCCTCACCTTCCTTAGTAACCAATGAGACATAGCAAGAAATCAGGAGACAGACAACTGAGTTGCAATGCCTAAAAAACACATTTAATTACAATCAGTCAAGATACAAAAAGACCCCTATTCCAACATAGAGGACAATACCAGGTGCCCCAAAACAGACTCCAAACTCCCCAATTCAGCAAAACAGTAGTGTCGAACAAAAGTGGAGGGAGATGCCCAAGTAGCGGCCCTATAAATCTCCCCCACCGAAGCACCCCGCAACTCAGCCACGGTAGCAGCCATACCCCTAGTGGAACGACCCTGAATCCCAGAAGGAGGCACCACTCCTTTTAAATCATAGGCCAACAGCACCATAGACCGGATCCAGCGACTCAGGGAAGCAGGAGAAGGCTTCTCCCCTTTCCATGCAGCACCAAAATTAACAAACAAAGAATCCCCTTTGCAGCAACCACCTTCAAATAACACAAGGCCAGCCGCACATCCAAAGCATGCAACCTGACCTCCTCCTCCGAGGAAGGGTCAGACAAAAGGCAGGTAGGATCACCTTCTGCCGGGCATGAAAAGTGGGATTCACCTTATGCACAAAAGAGGGAATCGGAACTAGAACAACCCGATCTGGAAAAACTTTGCAAAAAGGAAAAGAGCAGGATAACACACCCAACCACCCGCCCCAAAACGCCTGGCCGAAGTAAAAAACATGTCTTCAAAGTCAAATGCTTTAAATCAATGTCCCCCAAAGGATCAAAAGGGGGGGTCCAGCAAGACATCCAACACCAACTGGAGATTCCAGCCAGGAAAAGAACGTACAGGCCTCAGAAACAAGTTCACCAGACCATGAATAAATGTGGGCATCAAACGACCATCATCCTCCAAATTCCAACAAGGACCCCTAAAGACTTGGATCGCTGCCCACTGCACATGCAACGTAGCCACAGATGACCCGATACTTGCCCCAACCTGCAAAAACTGCATGATCACAAACAGTGATGCTACCGTAGGGTCAATCTGCAGCCGCAAACACCAAAAGGCAAAAACCTTCCACTGACATCCATAGGAATGCAACGTGAACTTACACCTAGCAGCCTGCAAAGTCACAGCCAAAGGTCCAGAAACACCCTGTCAAATCCTGCCGTTCAACCTCCAAGCCGTCAAGTGCAGCCTCTGCAATGATCCCGGGAGAGGCAAGGAAACTCCAGAGGAGAGGGATGGAGAGGAAGAACCCACTCCGTCCTGGAGGCCAACCGCTGAAGCAGAGGAAACCAATTCTCACAAGGCCAATGGGGAGTGATCAAAATCACCCGAGCCCCCACCTGCTGGACCCTGACAAGAAAGGATCTGACCAACTGAAAAGGGGGAAATGCATAAAGAAGACCCTGCAGCCACTGACAAGTCAGACCGTCCAATGCCCACGCCTGAGGACACCGAAACTGGGAGCAGAACCTCACCACCTTTGCATTCCCCGTGGGGCAAACAAGTCCACAACCGGACGACCCCACCTCCGTACCAGACAATGGAACAGAGACAACCGAAGGGAGAAATCCCAGGGGGAAGGATTGATCCTGCTCAACCGATCCACCAGAACATTGTCCGGCCCCTGAATGTATACAGCCCGAAGAGACAGAACAAAATGCTGAGCCCATAAAAAAAGACTTGAGCAACCAGATTCAGCGAGCAGGACCTGATCCCCCCCGTCTGTTGATACAAGACTTGGCCACCAAGTTGTCTGTCTGGACCAACACAGCTGCCCCGCAAGATCACTTGAAAATGCACCAGAGCTAGCCGAACAGCAGTCAACACCATCCAATTTGATGACCTCTCTGAGTCTTGGAGAGACCAAAAACCCTGAACCTGTTCTGACCTCAGCCAAGCCCCCCACCCGAGAGGCTGGCATCGGTCATCAGCACCACAGGCACTGGAGGAGACAAAAGAACTCCTACTTGGAGATGAGCCGGCACCATTCACCAACCCAACTCCCTGCAAATGGAATCCGACGCAGGAATGCGGGCCAGAAGATTGCAAGGATTCAGAGACCACCGGGAGAGCAACCAGTTGACCAGACAAAGGAAATGAAGCCTGGCCCAAGGAACAAGGAGTATCACTGAAGCCTGGTGACTCTGGCCCTGCAACCACTGAGACAGCACAGAGTTCACTTGATCTTGAAGGCCCCGCAACCTCCTCTCCGATACAGTCACCAACCCTCGCAGAGTCAGAAATCGAGCCCCAGGTCCTGGGAAGGTACCAAATCTGATTTCCCCCAATTGATCAAGAAACCATGACCCTGGAGGACCCCAAGACCTGTGCTACAGGAATCCTAATGAGATCGGCATTTGGAGCCTGTATCAAAAGATCGTCCAGGTAAGGATGCACAAACACCCCTTCCATATGCAAAAGAGCCACGAGAGGAGCCAGTACTTTCGTGAACACCCTGGGAGAGAACTTTAGGCCAAAGGGAAGAAAACATAACTGAAAATGGTCTGGACCAATTGCAAAACACAGAAACCTCTGAGAGGATGCTGCGACAGGCACGTGGAGGTAAGCATCCTGAAGATCCAGAGACTCCAAAAAATCCCCTGGAGTAACCAGAGGAAAAATAGCCTGAATGGTCAACATCCTGAAGTGCACAGTCTTGATCCAAGAATTCACCCATTTGAGATTCAAGACAGGATGAAAACCCCCAATTATTTTCGGAACAAGGAACAGAGCAGAATAAGCCCCCTTCCCCATTCCTCCACCGGAAATGGCTACTTTCAACAGCAAATCTCGGACTCCCTCTACCAAGGCTCCCCCGTCTGCCTTCTTCTACAGGCAAAGGAGTCGGGCAAACCCCAGTATCCAGAGGAACAAGGTCGAACTCTATGGAGTATCCATTCTCCACAATGTTCAGGACCCAACGATCGGTGACATCCCTTTGCCAGACGGACAGGAAATGCCGCATACTTCCTCCCACCGGCCACTCTCTAGAACATCGATTGTCAAGAGCCCTTTTTGGGAGCGTCCTTCACTGGGGGAACAGACCTCTTCGGAGAAAATTGAGGCTGAGACCTATATTTCCTGGAAGAAGAGGACCGAGGAACAAACTTGGGAGAGGACCTAGAATGCGTATTTCACCGGATGTGGAACCCCCCTTAAAAGGCAAGGCATGCTTCCGGTCCTTAAAGGCCTTAGAAATCATGGCTGGCAACTGATCACCAAACAGAGCCTGGCCCTCAAAAAAGACTCAGGGAAGCCGCCTTCTCCCCAGGATCAGCCTTCCATTGCCGCAACCACAGAGATCTCCGGGCTCCAATCATGGCCCGAGAAGCCATAGCCGAGGAGCGGATAACATCAGAAGAAATATCCGCTAAGAAACGGGCCTGTTGTTCCATAACTGACTGTAATTCAGGACATTCCAATCCATCCTGCACAGCCACAGCAAGTCTGTCAAAGTCCTGAACCAAGGACTGTGCAGAATAAGCAGAAAATATACCGGCCAGAAGAGTCAAATTCCATGCAGCAAAAGCCCATATCATCCCATAGTCAACCTTCCGGTCAGTGGCATCAGAAAGAGTACAGTCTTCAGGATTGACAGCAGGTTTACCAATCAAAGTAACCAGCATGGAAACCAAATGCACAGAAGGAGGTAGAGCATCCTCCTCTTTCAGCAAATACAACTTCTGGAGAAAGCGCGGAACCTGGGCTTTATCAACTTCCCATGTCCTTCACCAGTCCCTGGAAAGGCACAGCAAAACGTGAAGGGGTAACATATTGAAGAAATAAGCTAGATTCCTCCTCTGCTGGCTGAAAAGCAGGAAATCCTAGATTGTCACGCACATGAGCCAAAACGTTCAACATCTCCTCATGAGACACATATTTGCCCCCAGAAGACGTAGAAGGAACATCCCCTTTTGATGAAGAGGAGCCAGCAGCCTCCACCGAGGTATGAGTAGCAGAAGTACGACTGGACCGGAAAGCCCCAGCCTGGAGAGCTCTCAAAACCGCCATCTCAATCATATCTTGAACCTCCTCCTGAGATATAAGAAGAGCAGTCCTGGCTACAGCACTTCTGACCACTCATGCTGACTGCAGTGGAGCAGGGACCCCCCCCTCCTCAGAGGAGGAAGAGGAGGAGAGAACATGTCTCAGTTTAGCACTCTTCTGCCCTGACATTTTGGAACAAAAGAAATGCTCAAATCCACCCTCAGCGACTTAAAAAGGGAGAAAACACCACCTCCAAACACCAATCAAAATACAGAAGAATGATGCCCCCAATCAGGAAAAACCCCCAAAAATACAAAAAACGTGGGCACAAAAGCCCGCCTTATCGCACAGAAGGTGAAAAACATGCAGCTGGGTGCCTGTCCTGCTCTGTGATACGTCGACCCGGAAGAACAGCCCCAGCCACAACAGAGCCAGCCGACCACGTCAGATGACGCTGCAGCAACACTGACTGAGGCAGCCACGCACACCTCACATCGCCGCCGCCCAGCCAGGAAATTGGCTCCACAAGCCCCGCAACCGGCAGTGAGGAACAAAACAAAGCTTCCCCAGTCCATGCCAAGGATGAGAGAAAGGTAAGTCTAAGGGATAGACAAAAAGAAACAGGAGTGGGCTGGGGGACCTTTTAAAAAGAGAGGAGAGGGGTCTAAGTGAGGCAAAGGGGTCTTATTGGTTACTAAGGAAGGCGAGGGAGGGACGGGAGGTAATTAAATCTACTGAAGATCAGTGATTTAATGAACAATTTGACTGTTTTGAATGGTATCAGTGAGCTACTTGTGTATGTTAAGTAACTGAAAGTGTGCTTCAATTGCTGTATTGTTAATAAAAGCTTTGATCTTCATTGAAGGGCTGAAGAGAATACAGAGGTTTTTAAGTGACAGGGTTAAATTCAGTGACTCTGGGGGAAATAAGATGGTATTGGTATGCAGGGTGGCTACAGTGGAGGAGGGAAAATATGAAACCTCAGATTGGGTGGATTTCAGCTTGAGCAAGTATCAAGCCATCTATTAACACATGGCTGTGAGGCAGTCAGAAGTGTAAAATGTCGGAACAGGAAGACGTGAGTGTCCTCAGCATAGATCTGATATGAGAACCCAAAGGAGTAGATGATGTCACTGAGCAAGGTGGTGCATACTCAGAAAAGAAAAGAGCTAAGGACTGATCCTTGTAGCATACCCACCTGAAGTGGCAAGGGGATATAGACATCTTTGAGTCCCAATTGACCATGAAGAAGCGACTGGAGAGCTAGGATTTAAACTGAGAATGAACTAGGCCAGTGAAGCCTAGTGGACCAAAAGACGGGAGTAGTACAGGATGATTAACATTGTCAAATACATCATGTAGATACAACAATATGAGGATGGAAGATAGTCGGTCGCAATGTGTGGTGGTGATGAAGTAAAGTTCATATGCAAGTACTGTTTGTGTGGAAGGGATGTTATGAAAAACCTAATTGGAGGGGTAGACTAATTTGTTTAAAGAGGGACAGAGTGTGAGACAGTTGAAGGTCATTTGTGCAAGCATCTTGGAAAAGAAGGGAAGTTCAAATGCTGGCTAATATTTTGCTGAAGAAGAGGCGTCAGCTGTGAATTTTTTAAGGAGGAATAGTACCACTGTCAGATTGAGCAGGTGAGGTATCTGCCTATAGTGTGGAGGTGGTTTAACAAAGAGGTCAGAAAAAGTAAGACATTGGAAGTGAGCGGTAGAATTTTGATGGTTGAAGAGTTGTAAGAGTCAGATGCAGCACAGGTTTTGCAGCTTTGATTATAAGAATCAGTTGAACTGATGATGTTCTGTCAAAATTTGAGAAGGACCAGGTTAAAATGTAGTGTATTGCAGCAGGTCAGTAGTGGAGGTGCGAGCAGTGTAGTCTTAGAATCTGATGGTAAAAATGTTTAGGGAAACGTAGGAAGCAAAATTGGTGGCTGACCGAAACGGGGCAATTAAGGGTAAGCATGGAGGGGAAATGAGGGTGTTGATGGTACAAGCAAATCACTGAGGGTGGGGTTTGGGAGAGGTGATGAGGTTTTGAAAATGTGCAGATCTAATTTTGATGAGTGCATATGATGATGTACTTAAGACTTGTTTGTATTCTTTTAAGATTGTGGCAAACTCCATGGTTTTGTATTTGTGATGAAAGTGCATAGCCGACAGAGTGCATTGAAGGCTTTACTAAGAAGTTAAATGATGTGATATATAAATTTAGGTAATTTTGAGTTTAATGTAGATATGCAAGAAAATATTTGGGGATGGTACTGTGATGAGTGATGGACTGAGGGTGGTTTTAAAATTGAATAGTTTCTTAGCTAGGAGTACGAAATCAATGGGCATACTTTAAGTTGTGTTGGTGAGGGATGGGTATTGGTGAAGCAGCTGTTAGAGAAAAGATGTGAAATTATAGTGAGTTGCTGCTGATTCCTGAGTGTGAGGTTGAAGACATCAAGAAAGATAATCAGTGTGGAAGGTGTAATTTGGTTTACAATGGTATCACGTTTTTTGAAGAAGTGGTCTATCCCACCTGAGGGATGATAGATGGGTATAACATTTGCTTTGGAGAGACACTACTATTTTAATGATGATAAGGGATGGTAGGTGAGAGAGTGGCAGTAGAGGTCAGTGATTTGCTGAGCAGAATGATTACTCTCTCTACTTTGTAATGGATGAGTGGTATATGTGAGAAAGAATAGGGCTAGGTTGATGTGAAGAGCTGTAGGTGTGACTACTTGGGGTTGTTCCATGACTCAATAATGACTATAAAATGTGGTTGGGACTGCTGAGATTATAGGTGTACAATAATTAAATAGGTTTTATTTCATCCAGTAACTAGAGTGAAATGGAAAGTTTGTTGGATGATTTTCATGATAGTTCAGTTGTTTATTTTGTGTTTATCCTTCACAGATAGGTGCTGTTGCTTGCTTTAATCAAATGCTCCAATGATGTGTATGGGAAAGGGTGTAATAGGATGTGAGTAAGGTAAGATGTCGATAAGTAAAAGTGGATAATGAGTAGGATGTGCCTACTAGAGGTTTTTGCAGTGCAGGCAGTGCTTTAAATGGGCCGGTACTCTCCGGTACTGAGTACCGGCACTTTTTTATTTTGAGAGGGAGAGTACCGGCATATCTCAAGAAAAACATAATACTTTTAATTGGAGAGTACCGGCACTTCTCAGAAACAAGCAGGTACTCTATTACAGAGTACCTGCACTTCTATTTTTCCATTTAAAGCACTGAGTGCAGGGTATATGTGTAGGAAGGGTAAGGTAACAGACAATAACATGGTGCTAGGAGAGGAGGTAAATTCCAAGTTAGAAAATGGTAAGTAGCGATCACTACAATGAGGATCGCCAACATACACTGAATACTGGTGCACTGTTGAAAGATCTTCTTTGGGGTATAATTTAATTACTGTTTGCTAGATACAGGTCTTTGTTTTCCCCTTTTTTAAATGTTTGCTTTTGAAACACATGTTATGTGAAAAAGAGTATTTTATTTGCTAAACAGATTTTATAGGTTTTGCAATAGAAATACAAATAAAGCACAATACTGTAAAGTACAAATTAAGAAACATAAGGGCTTCTCATGCTCAGTCTCAGCCATAATGCTTCCACCATTTACCCCAAATTTGTGAACTTTTCTTATGACACCCTCAGGCTATGTAGATTGGTTCCTCTTGCTTAGCACATCATTCTATAGCAGTGCACCGCTGTTTCAGCATCAGAGGCTTTTGTTGTTTCTCAGACTGTGATATGTCTCTCTTGGTGACCAGAGTCGCCATTCTCACTAGAGCCCTATCTTCATGGAAACCCACAATTTCACCCATTACACCCAGCAGTGCCACCTTCAGAGTTAGTTGGAGTGGAGTGTTCAGAATGGCCAAGAGGGTGTCAATAATCTGGGACCAGTATTGGGTGATCCTCGGGCACTGCCATACCATGTGAAAGAAATCTGCTATCAGACAGTGGCAATGGGCACATCTGGGGTCTGAAAAGATAGCTGCAGAACTCAGACTTTGGGAAGTCATTATCTTCATCATCATCAGGCTCTATTCATACAGGCCATGGAGGTACATAGAATATATAATGCATTTGTTTAAAACACCATGAAAGGCATTCAATTAAAACAGCAAGGTTAAAGCATACATTCCTACCCCACACAACTAATAAAGTCTTCTAAATAAAACACGTTTTCCTAATGTGGATTGCGTTACAAATATATGAAGCAACCCTAGAACAAATGGGTGGGGTTTCCATAGCAATCAACATGTGAAATTCCATTGCATGGGCACATGATAGATGTTAGGTTTCACTGGTTAATGTTGGGGAAAAAAACAAGATGATGCAGCAATCCTAGTCGTAACCTAGTCAGGACATAACAATGTTGGGAATTAGGTACCCAGGTTAAATAAGGTTGAATGCCTAATGAAAGAGATTAAGGTGGTCGTTACAACCCTGGCAGACGGTATTAAAGCTGCGGTAATACCGCAAACAGGCCGGCGGACAAAAAAAGGGAATTATGACCGTGGCGGAAACCGGCAACATAGACAGACACTTTAACACTCCGACCGTCACGGCGGTACAGACAAGCAGCACGGCGGTCACCGCCAACAGACAGGCGGAAGACAAAGTACCGCCCACAGTATCACAACCCGCCATTCTGCCACCTTTTCCAGGGCGGATTTACCGTGGATAAAAACACGGCGGAAACAGCTTTTGCAATGCGAAAACGCTCACCTGACCACACTCCACGACGGAAGGAGGCTACCATGGAGCCCGAACTACAAATACTCCCTGCGCTTGTCTTCCTGCTCCTGTACGATCACCAGCAACGTAGGCGCCGAAGACAACAGTGAGTACTGCACCTACGACATAGGGGAGGCAAAAGTCAGGGGGACACACGCAACACCCCCACCCCCAACCCGACCCTCGCACACTACAACACACACACCAATGCAGTTCCAAACAGCACAGTAACAACCCCCAACCCCTCCGGAAGAATGCAAAGACAAAACGAAATCAGTTCAAACATTGTAATGTATTAAAATACAGTAACCTACTATATACAGATAGATATACACTTTCCAAATATATACATCACGATTAGTAGTACAGATATGCACATTTCAATGTCCATGGACCACTGGGCCCACAAAGCATGGGTGAGGCCCACACTAGATACCTGTCCACAAACGGAGAGAACACTGCAGGGGCATCAGATAGAAATACAACAGGCACCTAAGGGGGAAGGGAAGCGGGGGCACCTCAGCTGGATTACAGCACCACGCCAGATCCACGACGGGGCTCCATGCCCATTGATGTATCCTGGGGAGTGCAAAGCCACAATCTCTCAAGTCTCTACAGTGGGTTGCTTGCCCACTGTACCATCCTGGGGAGTGCAAAGCCACAGTCTCTCAACTCGAAAACAGTGGGTGGGTTGCCCACTGTACCATTCTGGGGAGTGCAAAGCCACAGTCTCTCAAGTGGATAACCATGGGTGGGTTGCCCACTGTACCATCCTGGGGAGTGCAAAGCCACAGTCTCTCAACTCGATAACAGTGGGTGAGTTGCCCACTGTACCATCCTGGGGAGTGCAAAGCCACAGTCTCTCAAGTGGATAACAGTCTCCACTGGTTCTGGAGGGGGACTGGTGCCCAGAGTGCTTCATCCTGTGAAGGACAGACAGAGTGGATGCAGGTCTCCACTGGTTCTGGAGAGGGACTGGTGCCCAGAGTGCATCATGCTCCCCGTGACGGACCCTGTTCCGTCACTGTCCCAGCTGCACATGGGCTAACGATGCTTGATTTGGCGGTGCTTTGCCCTGTTCAGCGGTCTTCACCATGGCGGTCTTTGCCCTGTTCAACGGTGCTTTGCCATGGCAGTGCTTTGCCCTGTTCAGCGGTCTTCACCATGTCGGTCTTTGGCCTGTTCAGCGGTGCTTTGCCATGGCGGTGCTTTGCCCTGTTCAGCGGTCTTCACCATGTTGGTCTTTGGCCTGTTCAGCGGTGCTTTGCCATGGCGGTGCTTTGCCCTGTTCAGCGGTCTTCACCATGGCGGTCTTTGGCCTGTTCAGTGGTGCTTGCCTTTGCTCTCTCTGACCTGTGCAGCGGTGTGTGGTATTATGGTCCCTCAGTGCCCAGCGGGGCTGTGGCTGCGGCTGCCGGGGCCCTCCAGGTCACTGTCTCCGGCGGTGGTCTCCTGACCTGTGACGATACTTGTGCCCTCCAGGGCACAGACTCTGGCGGTGGTCTCCTGACCTGTGACGATACTAGGGCCCTCCAGGGCACAGACTCTGGCGGTGGTCTCCTGACCTGTGACGATACTGGTGCCCTCCAGGGCACTGACTCAGGCGGTGGTCTCCGGACCTGTGACAATACTGCTGGCGGTGGCATCCCGGCCGGCGGGGAGGATGGCGGCCTTCTCTGCCGTGCTGCTCTTCCCAGACTTTTTTAGACTTCTTCTGCCCCTTCAACACCTTGGGAGGAGTCACAGCAGACTCAGCACTCCCCCAGGGACCCTTGTGAGCTGTTTTTCCACCAGGAGTCTTCACCCTCTCCTGTCGGCCACTTTCCATCTTAAGGTGCTTTACAGGGGGTGGAATGGCAGTGCTTTGGCTCCGTGTCACACTGGCTGCCCTGGTGGCTGGTGCACTCCACACACCTTTAAAACGCACCACTGGTACCGGACTTTTTTTGGCTGAGGTGCTACTATGGGACCTATGAATTGGAGGGGTGGGGGTGGGGGGAAAGAGGTCAACGTCGCTGAGGAAGAGTTTCTGACGAACCTTGGGATGGGTAGCTGGAGGGGGTCTGGGAGTGGAGGAAGAGGAGGGGTTGTAGGAGGTGTCACTTTAGGTTATTTGGGTGCAGGTGCAGGTACTGGAGGCTGTCGTGAGGTGGATGGATGTTGGGTGTGTGGGTGCCCGCGTTTGTGTACTTTGGGAGGGGGCATCACAGACGCACTGGGAGTGGACACAGGGGACGTGTAAATGGTAGTGGGGGTGGTGAGTGCAAGTGAGCGGGGTGTGGTGCTGGGTGTTCTGTTGCGAGTCCTAGTGCCTGTAGATGTAGTGCATGCAGGTGAGAGTGTAGACAACACTGGGAGGGAGACGACGAGGAGGGGGACACAGTGGAGGCAGTGGATGTTGCTGTGTCTGTATGTGGGTGATGCTTGTGTGAGTGCCTGTGGGATGTGTGGTGCTTATGTTTACCTGAAGGCAGGGGCCCTTTCCCCAGACGCAGCAGCCATTGTCTCTTCCAGACCGAGGTCACAGCAGCACTTGCAGTATAGGTCCTCTCCTGTCGAAGATCAGGTATCGAGTGATTGAACAGATAGTAAATGGCGGTCACGTCCGTGGAGGTGACGTCCGCGGCGGTGCGTATCATCACCGCCGGCACACTTCGTCATTGGCTCCTGGGACCCATAGGGTCCAATGTTAACCAATGCAGCATTGCGCCGCGGTCTACGACCACCTACCGCGACGGTGTACAACGCCAGCGCAGAGACCTCACACCCCATTGTCCCAGTTTAGAGGTCAGGCAGCTGCCATTTCAGGGGCCCACATGGCTTCATTTACTACTGCGTCGCACATACCTAGGCCTACACTCAACACACATACAGGATGAGTTTTGTATTTGGTGTCGTGTTCTGTGTAGCTGTGGGTACATACCTGGGATTTTGTTGACTCTGTGGTCGCTGTTGTCCTTCTTAGGCAACGTCAGATGGGACATTTGAGGAGATGGCGGAATCCTCTGGTGTACCGACCGCTGGTGGACCTGTTAACAATGGAGGAGTGACATTTGATCATCACCTACAGGTTTGACCGTGCCACAATCCAGGAACTGTGTACCCTGTTGGAGCCAGACCTGATCTCACCAATCCGCCATCCCACAGGAATACCCCCTGACGTGCAGGTGCTATCAGTGCTCCATTTCCTTGCAAGTGGATCATTTCAAACAACAGTGCCCATGGCATCAGGGATCTCCCAGCCTATGTTTTCCAACGTGCTGTCCAGAGTGTTGTCTGCCCTGCTGAAACACGTAAGGAGCTACATTGTTTTCCCTCAGGTGGAGGATTTGGCTACAGTGAAGGGTGACTTCTATGCCCTGGGACATATCCCCAACATCATAGGTGCTATTGATGGCACCCATGTAGCTCTGGTCCCCGCGCAGGAGTGAAC
This sequence comes from Pleurodeles waltl, assembly GCF_031143425.1. Taxonomy (NCBI): domain Eukaryota; kingdom Metazoa; phylum Chordata; class Amphibia; order Caudata; family Salamandridae; genus Pleurodeles; species Pleurodeles waltl. The sequence goes on along the minus strand of NC_090449.1, from coordinate 474,856,351 downwards.
AGGTGTACTGGAACCGGAAGAGTTATCATTCCATGAATGTACAGATGGTATGTTTGGCAGACCAGTACATCTCCCAGGTGAATGCTATGTTCCCTGGCACAGTGCATGACGCCTACATCCTGTGGAATAGCAGCATCCCTTATGTGATGGGTCAACTCCAGAGGCACTGTGTGTGGCTATTTGGGGATTCTGGTTACCCCAACCTTTCATGGCTACTGACCCCAGTGAGGAATCCCAGGACCAGGGCAGAGGAACGCTACAATGAGGCCCATGGACGGACTAGGAGGGTGATCGAACGCACCTTTGGCCTCCTGAAGGCCAGGTTCAGGTGCCTCCATATGACAGGTGGTTCCCTATTCTACTCACCAAGGAAGGTGTGCCAGATCATCATCGCCTGCTCCATGCTTCACAATCTTGCTTTGCGACGCCAGGTGCTTTTTCTGCAGGAGGATGGTCCAGATGACGGTGTTGTGGCAGCTGTGGAGCCTGTGGACAGTGATGAGGATGAAGCTGAGGAAGAAGACATAGACAACAGGGAGTCAGTCATACAGCAATATTTCCAGTGACACACAGGTGAGAACAATTTTTTAACTATCACATTCACTTTCACAATTCTACCTCTATCCTGTCTGTCAATTAGTAGCAGTATATGGTAACTGAGTTGTACATTTCCATTATGGTTTCACAGGTGTGGTTACCAACGTGTGTCATCTGCTTGCATCCTTCATGGACTTGTGATGTGTGACATAGGTATGTTGACATTACATTTTCGAACGGATTTTGCCATTGTCATAGTTAATACACATTTTCATAATCACAGATTGACTCCAGATTGTTTTGTTGTTCAAGGGTGTTTATTGAAGTGCTAATTATTGGAGGGGGTGGCAAAATGGTGATGGGTGATGGTGGAGGAATGTCCATGGCAGAGTCCAGTCTATTAGTCACACAGGTGCATTGCCCATATGGGCATAGGAAGTGGAGCTGGGGCAGTTCAAATCTGGACAGGGTAACAAAGTGGGACAGTGGGAGGACAATCAGGGTGGTCTCATTTCCTGGCGGGTGTCTTGCCATCTTGCTCTGTCCTGTTCCTGGATCTCAGGAACCGCTTGCGGGGTGGTTCTCCATCTGCAGGGGGTGGGGTACTGGTGTGGTGGTCCTGTGGCGGGGTGTCCTGTCCACTAGCGCCGGCGGAGGTGGTGGGCAGTTCATCGTCCATGCTAGTGTCAGGGGCCCCTTGTAGTGCCACGGTGTCCCTCATGGTCTTTTGTATGTCCTTCAGTACCCCTACGATGGTGCCCAGGGCAGAGCTGATGGTTCTAAGCTCCTCCCTGAACCCCAAATACTGTTCGTCCTGCAGGCGCTGGGTCTCCTGAAACTTGGCCAGGACCGTCGCCATCGTCTCTTGGGAGTGGTGGTAGGCTCCCATGATGGAGGAGAGGGCCTCGTGGAGAGTGGGTTCCCTTGGCCTGTCCGCCCCCTGTCGCACAGCAGCCCTCCCAGTTCCCCTGTGTTCCTGTGCCTCCGTCCCCTGGACCGTGTGCCCACTACCACTGCCCCCAGGTCCCTGTTGTTGTTGGGGTGGTGGGTTACCCTGGGTTCCCTGTAGTGGTGGACACACCGCTGATTGACGTGTCCTGGGTACGGAGGTATGGGCCCGCTGGGTGGGTGCTGTGTTGGTGTTACCAGAGGGTGGAAGGTCAGTGTTGGGCTGTGCCTGTGCAAGGGGAACCGACTGTCCCGAGGCCCACGATGGTCCGGGCTGGTCATCTGGATCCAGTTGGCCAGAGCTGCTGTCATCACTGTGGGCCTCTTCTGTGGGTGGGGTAGAGATGTCTGGACCCTCCTGTCTGGTGACGTTGGGTAGTGGTCCTGCAGGGGTATAAAAGCATGATTATTGCATGTGTGTGTGTCATTGTGTGCAATGGGTGGGTGAGCGTGTACCCCAGTGGTAGCATTCCAGTGTGGGGGCTTGTGTGATGATGGTTGGGGGGGGTGTTAAGGGTATGTGCTTTGGGCATGCTTTAGTGAGGGGTGACCATGCTTTGGTGTTGAATGCAGGGCTTGGTGTTGGGATGGGTGGTTTGTGTATTGAGTACATTAGTGAGGATAAGGCGTGATAAGGGAGGGGGTGAGGGTGGGGGTGTGAGATAGGAGGCAGGCAGGGTGGGGGATATGATAGTTAAGATTTGACTTACCAGTGTCCATTCCTCCACCGACTCCTCCGAGGCCCTCAGGATGCATCATGGTCAAGACCTGCTCCTCCCATGTTGTTAGTTGTGGGGGAGGAGGTGGGGGTCCGCCGCCAGTCCGCTGAATCACGATGTTGTGCCTGGATATCACAGAACACACCTTCCCCCGTAGGTCGTTCCACCTCTTCCGGATGTCCTCCCGATTTCTTGGATGCTGTCCCACAGCGTTGACCGTGTCGACGGTTCTTCGCCATAGCTCCATCTTCCTGGCTATGGAGGTGTGCTGCACCTGTGCTCCAAATAGCTGTGGCTGTACCCGTAGGATTTCCTCCACCATGACCCTGAGCTCCTCCTCGGAAAACCTGGGGTGTCTTTGGGGTGGTGTAGGTGATGTGTGGGGTGGTGTATGTGTTGATGTGTGTGGTGATATGTGGTGGTGTGGGGTGTTTTGAGCATGGATGTTGTGCCTCTGTGTGGTGGGGTTGTCTATTGCTGTTGTCTCTCTCTGGCCTTCTTTCAGATATTTTGGTCGTAGGGGTTTTTGGGTGATGTGGGTGTGTGTTTTATATTGTATTGGGTGTGTGGGAGTGGTGTGTGTATGTGTATCAGGTGTGTGTATTTTGAATTGTCCAATGTGGCGGTGTTTTGGAGATGTGTGTGTATTTTGAGTGCGGCGGTGTGTACCGCCAATGGAATACCGCGGTTGTAAGACCGCTGTGTGGATTCATGGGTCGTAATAGCATGGGCGTGTTTCTGTTGGCGTGACGGTGGAGGTTTTGTTTTCGCCAGTTTATCACTGACCTTTGGTGTGGCGGAGTTGTGTGGGTGTCTGAATTTCGGCGGATTCCGATATGTGGGTCATAATAGCTGTGGCGGGATTCCGCCGCCGCAGCTGTGTGTTGGCGGTCTTCTGCACGGCGGTAAGCGGCTTTTACCGCCAATGTTGTAATGACCCCCTAAGGCTTGTATTTAATACTGTTTGTTTCCCCATTCATGGAGAGTCATGTAAGTCTGGTGTAGGTAGTGTAAGTGGATCAGACAAAGAAGGGCCAAGATCGCTAGCTCTCTTGGATCCATGCATGCTTCCGCCACTCGTCCTTCTCCATCTCGCCAATCCATCCCTCTCATATCTGACAAAGCCTCTCCAGTGTCTCCGGGGTCCTATTCACAAGGGCCTGGTGTAGTTGGGAAATGCCCCCTGACCCAGTCTCCCTATGAGTAGATTAGCCTCTAGGGGGCTGAATTCCAGGAGGTTCTTAAGGTGTTCACCATAGCAGCCAAGGGCATGATGCATCTGTAAGTATTTGTGGAGTTGAGTGTGAGGGAGTGAGAACTGGGCCTGAAGGAGGGTACAGGAGTCCATGGTAGACCTGTGTCACACTTCAGCCAGTGTGGTAATCCCTAGAAGGTCTCATTTGTGAAAATCCTCCAAGAAGGACAGGTGTTCCAGGCAGCAACTGCTCGAAAGTGGGGTCAGTCTGGTGAGGCATCCTCCCCAAGCTCATCAAGTGCAGGGCCTCTCTCCAAATCAAGAATATCACGCTAGTGACTTCCGAGATATTGAAAGGAAGTGGTTGGTCACATAAGTAATGCATCACCCTGTCGAGACCCAGGCTACTGTGCTCCAGCTGGTATGGGGTTGTCCCAGCCTCCTTTAAGCCAATCATTTATAATCAGTAGGTAGTATGCCCAATAATGGAAGTGAATGTCCACTGCTGCAACTCCTCCATCAATAAACCGAGCGGCAGAGAAAGGATCTTAACAATGTGCCACCTCATGAAACCAAGTGTTGGGGATAGGAAGTGATAAATATCAGTGTATAGGAATAATGACAATTTAAAAAATTTTATTAGGGTAATCCTACCCACGAGATTGAGAGGGAGATTTTGCTACGCCGTCAGGCTTGCTTTGGTGCCGTTCAAGAGGGACATCATAATAAAGAGCATGGGAAAGTTCAGGTAGAGTTGCAATATGTATCCCTCACTATTTAAAACTCAGGAGATGGACAGGGATGCCCTCTTGCCAGGCACTTGATGCAGTATTCCGACAGTGGAATGAGTAGGGCTTTCTCCCTACCTAGATGAGACTGAAGGCCTCCTCAAAAACAGAGAGAAGCTCGGGGGCACGTGGGCCAGAGGCCACCGGGTTTGTGTGGTATAAGAGGGCATCATCCACGTATAATGCAATTCCAACACATCGCCAGTCCCTCATCTGTCATCACATCCAATCAATTGTGTCAGTGGATCAATGGCTAGAGTAAAAATGAAAGGGTAGAGGGGACAACCTTGACAGGTGCCGTGCCCAATCGAAAACGCATGGTGCAGCACCCTGTTAATCAATCTGGGCTGTCGAGTAGGAGTAGAGAAGCGATATAATTGCACAGAAATAGGCTCCGAATCCCCTTCGGCTGAGCACTGCTCCCAGGTAGTCCCAATCGAACGTGTTGTTGTTTTTTCAAAATCAACTTATAGTAGGGTCACATCTTCACTAACCTTACTTATGCGATGCAATACCTAGTGCTATGGCCAAGCATGAAGCGCAATCGCGTGAGTTCACCAGAGAATTGATAACCGACTGGAGCCTGATAGCCAGAATTTTGAATTCAATTTTATTATTAGTGGTGATGAGAAAGAAAAGACAGTAAGGGCCACAGTACATCAATGGTTGCTCAGTTTTAGGGATGACAACAATACTCGCCAAGTAAAGCTCATTTGGGAAGGACCCTCTTTGTACTGCTTCTTAATAGAGCCACAGCAGGTGAGAGGGCCATGATGAAATGGAAGTTGGAGTAGTATTGAAGGGGAAACCGTCCGAGCCCGGAGTCTTCCTGGGTTTCAAGTCACATATGGCCAACTGAATTTCGTCCTCCATGAGTGGTCCATCTAGGGCCTTTGGCTGTACTTGGGTTAAGAAATGGAGGGTTGCATCTGCCAACAATAAATGAGCACGTTCCACGGAAGGGCATGGCTGGTGAACGTGGAGCTGTTCATAGTAAGCAGCAAAAGCTGCTGAAATGTAATTGGCTGTGGTAGCTAAAACCCCTGACATGGCTTTCTCAGTGGGGATAAAGCACAAACCAAGGTTTTTGGTTGCAGCCTGTATAAGAGTAGACTGCTTTTACCGCCATATATACATTGAGTGATCACACGCCAGCATTGACAGGCCTTGTGGGAGACCTGGTGGAGCAACGCTGCTCTTTCTAGGTCAAGTTGGTGGGTCAGTGCTTCCCTTGTATGGAGGGCAAACACAGTTTTGCTGTTAAGTATACGGGCTTCAAGGCTGGCGATGTCCCACTGCCTGTCCATCCCCTTGTGTTTAAGGTTGCCCCTCACTACATCTCAGATAGTTCACCTGCTAGCAGCCCAAACAGTACAGACACTTTGAACTGTCCCCATGTTAGTTTCAAACTATGATCGGAGCTGCTCGACCAATTGCTCAACCAGCCCATTGTCCATAAGGAACCACGCATTCAGGTGCCACATAGGACATTTGTAGGAAGTTGTGGAGCTCAGTCCCCGGGGAGCCCGGGGGTGCCCATTGTGACAGAGAGGTCAACAGCTGGGAGGAAGATATAGTCACTGCAGGACATAGGTTGATTAGATGCCGAGGTATGGGTATGGGTTTTGTCTCATCCGTTTCAAATTCTCCAGGCGCCACAGAGCCCCCGGGAGGAGGTGTAAAGGCTGAGGGAAGTAAAGGGCTTCCCTTCCAGCATGCCTACTACTTCCACATATCTACCATTAGGAGAAAGGTCTTGTGAAGGAGGGTTGGCACTGTTTCTGGATCCCTTGGCTAAACCAGAGTAGAAAACATAGTTGCAGCCAGCTCTGCAGATGAAGTGTCAACGAGTGCCCATGAGGTGAGTCTCCTGCAGTAGAGCACACCGGAGTGGTGGCTTTGAAGGAAGTTAAGGACAGTGGTGCATTTAATATGGTCCAGCAGACCATTCACATTCCAGGAGATGAGATTAAACTCCATAACGGAATTGGTTAGGGGCAAATGAAGGCGTGCAGCAGGAGTAAAACATCCAGGGTCTTGGAAAGGACAGGACAACTGGAGGAGCATGTAACTCTTGGTAAACTATGACAGAAACAAATAGAAAGCCAAACACAATACACATTGTAAAACTCCCCACCCCCTCCATCCCATACTTCTAACCCAGATGCACGTTTCACCCAAAAACACCCTTCAATAACAATTGAAAACACAACTGGACATTTGAAGAGGATCTCCTCTATTACAGAAATCGAATTGAAAGGATACATTGATTGTTAGGCACCCTGGGTCACGGGTAAGTTTTTGGTTGCACATGGAGTATTTCAGGGTTTTGGTGACCCCGACAGAGAGTCTATGTCATTGGTGGCAGCATCTCCTCCAGCCTTCAATGAGGCATGAGGCGGCAGGGGTTTAATGTTGTCATGATCCTTTGTCTGAAATCCACTATGGTTGGCCACTATGGTTGTCATGGACTGCCCACATCCCCCATTCCTGCTCTTGGACTTAGGGCAGTGACTGGACCGGGATCGAGTGGCAGGCAGCCTTGGGGGATTAGGGGCTAGCTATAATCCACCACGCGGGAGGTTATAACTATGAAGGCATCTCTTTCCTGTGGACCATTCCCAGGCAGCCTCCAAAGTGTTGAGAACCAGGAAATGTGAGTTATGAACGACACGCAGCCATGCAGGGAAAAGCAACATAAAAGGGATAGACATTGCTCTTAGTTTCTGTTTGACCACGTTGAAGGATTTCCCTTGTATTTGAGTTGCTTTCATGTAGTCCGGGAAATCATAATGGGAGATGATTGATAGAGGACACCGACCTCCGCAATCTGAGATGCCAGGGCCTCTCAAGCTTGAAGAATATGGTAAACATCCAGGGGGAGGGGTGGCAGGGGGTCAAGGGAGTGCTAAATGGGGGTCCTTGTCTGTGAGTCTTCTGTTAACCTCGGGAGCACTTGTGATAAATGTATCAATTTTGGACTGAGACCAAGACATTGGGGGTTTATCTTTCCTCTTATTTACGGTACAGGGGTCAGGCAAAGCAGGTTCCCCCACCAGTCATCACCACCAGAGTACTTCAGGGCACTCCAAAGACAAAAATGGGAAGGAGAAGAGAGGGACTGGGGAAGGGTCCTCACTCTTATCCCAAGCGATCCATGTGCCAAGCCTTGTATGATAGATTTTTGTCTCACCCTTGACCTGCTTACCCTGGTCAGGGGCAGCATGAACAATCGGGGCATAACATGCTGAGCAACAAATGGGAGCAGGTGACTCAGGTCCCCGATTTTCAGACCAACGACCTCAAGGCCATCTTCGCCAGGCAACGATGGGTGCTGCTATGGCACATGGGAGAGCGCACATGAGCTATGGGTCAGGCAGGGGCATCACTGACACAAACACCCCACAAATGGATCTCCACAGCTACCCTTCAAGATTGTCGATGATCAGCATGCTACATAAGGGTAGCAGTACCAGTCAGAGGAAGAGAGAGAGGTCTGGGCAGAGCCGCGTCTCTGGAGAGGCCCATCTAACAGTTCCAATGTCCAAAGACAAACAGGTGAACCAACGTCTCATGCAGCACCAGGCAGCAGCGCTAAAACTAGAGCAAGATAACAGATACATTTTTCTAATACAAAGGAAAGAAATAAGAGAATACAAGAAAGAAATTAGTATCAGAAGGATAGAAAGTGATGATTTAAAAAAAAGAAATACTAAATTGTACAATCCTAAACCATATGTGCAATAATGTTCAGCAAAAACATGAATGTATCAGAGAAAGGTTATAGTGAATTAACAGATCAAGCAATAATATTATGTATGTAAATAATAAATACACGAGTCACTGAGGTTCAAGCACTTCACATTTAAGTAAAATATCTGCTAAACATCGTTTGGATTTTGATGGGCAGTTTGTTAAGGGAGCCCATATTATTTCCTGATTTTCATGAGGATCAAATGTTCAAAGTTAAATCATTATAATTTTGAATTGTATTCCCAGTTCATTTCAATCTGATAAATTGCTTCAGATAAAAGACAACTGACAAATTTTACTCTACATTGGAAAAATGCAATTCTCTTTTAAGGCTTGCTGGTAAAATGTTATGGAGATACAGAATTACTGGAATATCTAGAATGCTATTACTTTTATCTCATTTCAAAGTCCAGAAAGAATACACAGAATTATTTTAGACCCACATATATCAGATGAGGAAATAATTGATATATTCCACTTAAGAGGCAAGTAATGAAACCTTTGCTAAGGAAGAAGCACACCGTTTATGCAATATTGATAGCTCTAGATGTAGCTATGCTTTCTCCAGATACTATTTCAGATATCTAGAGACCCTCAATGTTTTATTTAGATTCACAATGAAATTCATATTAGGTTTATGCCTATGCTATTACTCAAATTAAGAGTAGTGTATATTGTAGATTCCTTATTTCTGGCAAGACTACGAACTGCATTCACAACAAAATAACAATCAGTAGTATTCAAATTAAACCTAGAAACACTTAGGATATATAATCAATATATTTAGCTCTCTGACCCTTTCGGAGGATAGCTTTACTACTAATCTTAACTTTTTATTATATAAGATAGAAGAAAATGAAAAAGGAAGTCCCCATCCAATGTACAATAAAAATATAGGAATGAAATTTCTACTATTATTTTTCTAAATGAATATTACATGTTTGGCAGAGTTCTGTGATATAGATAAAAATTAATTGAAAGAGATTGGAGATATCATTGCCTTTTTTATATGAACCCAAGGATAAATAATATCCATATCAGACACTCCTCTGATGATTTAAATCTTATGAGAGTTATTCACGTTTTTTTTTCTAATTTTGCAAAAATTTAGATAACTTAACTCCATATTCATATTTTGACGTTTGACCTGTCATTGCGACAATGTGATGCAAGGTAAATGCTCCCTTCCTAAAAACGACGCTAGTCCTCTAGCACCATATTTACCTCCCGACGCATTAACAATGTACACCAAGAAAGTGAACAGCAAAAATGACGCTAAGACTGATAAGCTTCACAATTTAACGCCTGGTCAGACCAGGCATTAAAAAGAGGCCCACACACCACCACTTAAGGAAAATACACAGAAGGAGCATTTGCAACCTCCAGGACAACATGGAAGTAGTACTGCTCCAGATTGGCACACGCCACAGACGTCAGCGAAGACAGCAGGTCGCTCCACCACAGCAACCCAAAACATCACGACAGCAGCCACAAAGGCAGTTCAGAAGGCAGGAGAGGATCTTCAGACAGCAGACAACCATCCTTGGGCTCAGGGAACAAGATGTCATCAGGATGTACCAACTGAACCAGGAGTGCAGTGTACACCTGCTGCACCACATTGTACCACACATCACAGCAAGGGTGGAAACTCCAACAACTATTCCACCCATGACAAACTCCTCTCTGTCCTTCATATGCTGGTGTCTGGATCTTTTCAGAAGCCATCCTTCTCCGTCTTCCAACCTAAGTTCCTGAACGCAACCATACACCTTACACCCCACCACTTCTGGTTCTGAAACACCCAGCAACTGCAGCAGGAGACCAAGCAAGATTTCTATTAAATTGCTGGGTTCCTGCATGTGCTGAGTGCAATGAACTGCACCCATGTCCAACTGATGCTACGTGCAGCAACCGAATATCTATATAGGAACCACAAGCACAGTCACTCGATCAATGTGCTGGCCATTGTGGACCACTGTGGGCTCTTCACTATTATCCTAGCAACATATCCAGGCAGCGTCCATGATGCCTACATATTCCGCCATTTCGCTATCAACGACCGGTTCCAGGATGGGCAATATGGCAATGGGCTGCTCGAAGGTAAGCCACCATACCAATCAGTACACACATAACACACCAACCACGTAGGACAGACAAGACATAAACCACACTAAATACACATGGGCAGGGGAACACAAATATACAGGCAACAACACATATGCAACATGCCACACTACACCGCAATCATTGCACATCACAGACACAAACACACACATGTACATAACACAGCCACAACCTGAATGGCACACCACGTGAGGACAGGTGGAGCTATGTCCCCTTTGCATACAGAAGCTGCCCACAAACCACTACAAGTGTCCATTGGTTGACAACTAAATACAGGTCCCCCACACATTACACCAAACAAAGAATAGCTCAGCTATGTCAAGTGGCATAGGTCATCCATGTAAAGAAAGTCACACATAGGCACAGCCACACATAAATCATGGTGTGCAAGCCATATATGAAATGCCACCCAAGTAGTGCCATTACCAACTACATATCATCTACACATACCTGACATACCTGTAGTGTGCACATACACCTGTGCTGAGCATTGTGTCGCACACATAGGAATACAGATTAACCCACCATGAAAGACCATGGGGCAGAATCATGAGAAATGGTGCAGCACCTACTCCAGTGCCACCTCACATGCATCCCTTAGCACCCTCTAAGACCACCATGTGTGTTCCATGTATAAGAAACGGCCCACCATGGTGCAGAGTTTGTGCAAAACTGTAAAGATCATGGATGTAATAGTAGGACTCTAGGAGTATAGAGGACATACCTGCCCTTTTTTATGCACCATACATAAGGACCCATGTAAAAAATAAGTGTGCCCCGTCCCAAAGCCTGGACTGTGCATATGTTGAAAGTGTCTGTGTTAAATCATGTATTGGAAGCTAGGAGATTCTCCTGCATCAAATTAGATCATCCTACAAATGTATGATTCATAACTTCCTATACTTGATGGCTGGGACAACCATCATCTGCAACAAATGGTCACTAGGTGTTGCACTGCATGCGTAGTGCCACATGGTAACATGGAGGGCACAGTTTGGCTTTGTAGGGCTTCCATGGTGTCTCTACACCTGACACCATCTGTGGTGCAAGGAGATGCTAGGCCTCATCCAACAATAGGACACTGCAACAAATATTGACTACACAACACATCTTTGCAATTGTTGAACCATCAGCCTGGAATTAGTATGACAATTCCCAGGTCCCTGAGCCATAATCCAAGACTGTCATGTCCATCAACACAGACCTATTAAACCATTTCACAAAAACAGGGGCATACACTATACCACAAGCAAGTCTAAGTCACCACTCCACCTACAACTAACAACTGCCATGGTATATTCCAAATCACTATCAAGCTATACCAACACATCTTCTCTCATTTCTTTGTAGCTGGTCAAGGTGATGGCATACAGCCATGGGCAATGACTTAATTTGCCCACCCCACAACGGTGGAAGAGTGTGCATATAACGAAGAGCACAGAAGAACACACAATGTAGTGGAGAGGACAATTGGGCTTCTGAAGTCAAGGTTCAGGTGCCTGGCCCTGTCAGGACGAAGCCTCTTGTATGCTCCACCACTGGTATGTAAAATCATACTGGCATGTGCAATTGTCCATAATATATATATACAAGAACACATGTTCCCTGGGATGAACAGGTTGACATTCCCAGCATGGAGGAGGATGATAATGGTGCAGCTAATTTGGAGGGGGAACAACAGAGGACAGCTGCAGGAGTTTGCAGGAGACTCCACATAGTACATAACTTTTATACATAGTGACTGGACCATCATCATCACATTGTAAATAGCACCTATAAAACACTTTGCACTTAGATCTCCTTGGTCTATTCATTCTGTACTACATAAGCCATTGGAATGTAACTCAATCCTCAGGGAGCAGGTAAGAAGCACAATAGTTACAAGTATGGTAGCAACATCTTTGTGATGTAAGAGGGTCTACTGCCCCCATTTCACATATCAGTGACACACAATTCATGGGTATGTGACTCCTGAAGGCCTAGATCCATGCACCACTACATATAACATGGTGCCAAGTGGGCAAGGTGCTAATTCCCAGCCCTTTCCCCACATCAACACGCCAACCAGGATGTATGCAAGGGGGCATACATAAGGTAGGGGCTGTGATCAAATGGTGTTTAAGTGATGTAGGAACTGAACAATGTCACATCTCAGGGTGATTACTGCTTTGCCTGCACATTCATGTGTGACAAGGGGGGGCATCATTGGTAACTATGGACCTTCAGTAACGGTACAGGGATTGTAACCAATGTTAGAGGCAGAACCTGCAGTGTGTATCCACTGGATTATGTCCTGGCACTTCTATTGGGCACAGCCCTGATACATGGTGGGCAGTACCTCACTTAAGGCACACACACACATTGGTTGTGGAGTGCACTATGGGTTGCCAGACAAATGAAGCAACCATGGGTGCGGACTCACTATCCAAACTTATGACCCATTGTCATGATCTAAGAATTAAATGGGACAATGCACCACCAAATAATTGCCTGGGTGGAATGTAGGCAGAGTGTGCTACACTCCCTATGTACATAAGATGCACACTTTTCACACAAATCTGCTGTCTTGAAACATGCCTACAGCAATTCCAGATAAACATGTGAAGACTGATGTATGTGTGTATGACCTAGGTAGCAAAGGGTTTGCTAGTACCAACAATGGTTGTCATGTGTCAGCATGGTTACCTAGTATGCTCTGTATTACAACATTACACAGAAATATACACCACTCATTTTCACTCACATGCCAGAACAAGAGCAAGATGAAAAAAGCAGCACTGAGATGATTTCACACATCAACATCATTCATTCATGGTGACAGTTACCTAGGTTGTGGCATGCAGGAATAAATGCATGTCCATGTTCCATGAAGGATGTGGTTGGAGATCTGAGAGATACTCACAGATACTTGGAAATACAACATGGGAGGTCACTTGGAGACAACACAAGTGCTGTGGCAGGTGTAATGTCAAGTGTGTGTGGCACTCATTACATCGCACAAATAACGGCAATGGGACGGTAACTATCATGTAGCCCGTGGTAGAAGATGTATACATCTACAATTTACACAAGCCACATGCGCAATCCTGGAATGGGAGGAATGCAGGAGACAAAATGTGCCTTACAAGTAATGTGGTAAAACATGGATAAGGAACACACATAGACCAATCCTGACTGTGCAACACATTAATGTCTACATGTGAAAATCCAAAATATGTACAAAGAGGGTGGCCAGGTCAGTACATAACCCAGTCATATTTGCAACTACCATAACCTGGTAGTTGTGCATCACATGCCAACATGGCAGGAGGCAGTGACAGATAACACCATCTGCCACCTGGCACGTTCCCAAAATAGAAGTCACAACAGAGATACAACCCCTAACCAAGCTGCCTGTGGAAATTACTAAGGACATCAAATGATGACATATGTCCAACATATGCAAGTACCCAGTCCTCTGTACATGAGAGGGGAAGGCTGACGTCAAATACCGCAGAGGAAATGTGATATATCGGCCCGTTTGATCACATCTGTGCATGTGTCTTTCTGCTGGAAAGTGTGCATTACTCTGCTGATTAGCAATCATGAAGAGGCTAGATCCCCACTCCAAACACCCCAACACCACTGTTCTGGCTACATAAACTTATGAAATTGTAAAGGGCCTGATGCATGTGCACAGTGGCCTGAGTAATCTGGAGCTCCATAAACCTGCACCTTCACATGCAACCATGGGTTTGTGTTGCCATACAAACTCCCACAGTAGTGATGAACAGTAAGCTGCCATCTATGCCAGACTGCAACACTGCTACACAGTGGTATGCTATTGTATGTGACAGTCATAACAAACATGATGTGGAAGAATGTGAGTGGCTACATGGTGGTATGGACACATATACCACATATCTCAGAACACATGTACCACTTAAATAGGTCAGGCATGGTAATAATGTGTATAGGATTCTGAATAAAAGGCAACCTACTACAAATGTAAGGGCATGTGTATAACAAGATCACTGACTGAAATAAATGACCTTCATATGTGTTCCGACATACGGAAACAAATGTGGCACTGATATGAATACACAGGCATTTGTCAAAGTCCAACATGTCTCCATGCAGGAAGATAGATATGTGAGGTTCCACGTCCCATGAACACACCACTTTGGTCATATGTTACTGAAATGACACTACACATATTTTACACACACAGAGCATATAGCAACCTTCAGTGACATGTGTTCATACCATCTCCTACAACTAAGATGCATGGGGAACTATGGGGGTCATTCTGACCCTGGCGGTCTTTGACCGCCAGGGCGGAGGACCGCGGGAGCACCGCCGACAGGCCGGCGGTGCTCCAATGGGGATTCCGACCGCGGCGGTAAAGCCGCGGTCGGACCGGCACCACTGGCGGGGTCCCGCCAGTGTACCGCGGCCCCATTGAATCCTCCGCGGCGGCGCAGCTTGCTGCACCGCCGCGGGGATTCCGACCCCCCCTACCGCCATCCAGATCCCGGCGGTCGGACCGCCGAGATCCGGATGGCGGTAGGGGGGGTCGCGGGGCCCCTGGGGGCCCCTGCAGTGCCCATGCCACTGGCATGGGCATTTCAGGGGCCCCCGTAAGAGGGCCCCTACATGTATTTCACTGTCTGCTGCGCAGACAGTGAAATACACGACGGGTGCAACTGCACCCGTCGCACAGCTTCCACTCCGCCGGCTCGATTCCGAGCCGGCTTCATCGTGGAAGCCTCTTTCCCGCTGGGCTGGCGGGCGGTCTGAAGGCGACCGCCCGCCAGCCCAGCGGGAAAGTCAGAATTACCGCCGCGGTCTTTCGACCGCGGAACGGTAATCTGACGGCGGGACTTTGGCGGGCGGCCTCCGCCGCCCGCCAAGGTCAGAATGAGGGCCTATATGTCACACGTGTAGCAGAGCATCATGAAGGCAAAACCAACAGCACACCACAGAGTGGATACACATGCACACACAAATTGCCAGGGGTAACGTGATGCCAACCAAGTGAAAGTCCACTGCATCCTCTGAGTACAAATTGTCATGGCTGTCACATGCCTTACCATGTTTTGGACGTAGGCCAGCATATATTTTGTGTTGTTGGTATGTGTACATTTGTAAATAAGACATAACAATGTATGTGGACACAGTGTAGTTACACATGCATATACGCACAAGGTATAAGTCATTGCAAAGATATGACTGGATAGTTACACACACATGTAGCCATACCATAATGACAACATTGTAGCATAGCTCATGTGACATGGTATGTGAATCTGGGTGCACTTAATTGTCTACATTGCAAAATTCCACGCATTTCCGTCATGCATCAAAAATTAATGACGCAAACAGCTCAAATCTATACTCTGCAATGCAAGAAAAATGACGCCTGGCCGCTGAGCGTCTATCACACGTCCACAGGCCTTTTCACGCACAATGGGAAAAATTCCACGAGTGACAGTCATGCGTCAAAAATATAGACACAAACACCTAAACCTCATACTTTTCTCCTCATCAAAAAGACGCCAGGACCCTGAGCGTCTATCGCACGTCCACAGGTTTTTTCATGCACAACGGAAGAAAATTGACGCATGAATGCATACGCCTATACCATACTTTCTCTTAAGCAAAAAGACACCTAGCCCCTGAGTGTCTATCACATGTGCATAGGCCTTTTTACACACACAATGGGGAAACAATTGACACATGACCGTCATGCGGCAAAAAACAACGCGTGACTGGAAACATGAAGCACAGGACCAGGAAGTGATGAAACAGGACATCTTGCCTGCATACATGGTACAGTGAGTCCACTTTCACTTCACAGTCTTATTGTATGTGACTGTGTGTGGGTGTGTGGAGATGGTGCTGTTGGTGATTAAGAGTATTTGGAGCGTTTTTGTGCTGTGTCCTGCAGCTCTTGTGTATTTTTTGTGTTTTAATCTGTCTTTTGTATTGTAATTGTTCTATATATGTCACTGTATTGTGGGGTTTTTTATCTGGGGTAGGATAGTTTATTGGATAGTTGGGGTAGTGTTAGGGCATTTTTTTCCCTGCCAACTACATTTACAGTGCATGATGTTAGGGAAAGGGAGGATGGCTATGATGTTGGCCAATGGGCTTGAGGGCTCCATTTGGCTGGTACAACATTACCTCCCCATGATGCTGATATTGGGTGGCTGTGTAATTCAGGGCTATCCCACAGAGGCCAGAAAGCTAGAATGGGGCAAGGTGCTCCACCACCCGACTAGAGTTTTTGACACTGAATGAAATGACTACCAGCTGAAACACCGTTGGGCTGACCTCATCACAAGGGGGTAAGATCTGATGGATCACCTGGGCATCGAGATTGGCGGAGCAGTTGTTAAGTATCCCATGTTCATACCAAGCCCATTATTTGCATGAGCATGACAGGTGCTGATACGGTTGAGTACAGCATGTCATGTTTAAGGATCTGGACATGTTGTATGCTTTCAGTATGAAGAGTCCCAGCACCACCTTAGGGCTGCCATTCTAATGTACGATAATGAAGCCGAGGCAGGGCAGATGTGCCATCTTCCTTGCACAACCATTACAAAGTGTTGTGATGCATGCATAGGGCAACTCTGTTTTGGGCAGCACAACATGAGGCCTAGGCCACGCATCATGTATAGGAGGGGGGCCCAACACCTGTTTGGGGGTAAATGTACAAACCTCTAGAAAAAAGGAGAAATACCTAAATCCCATTTTTCATGCACTTTGAACGGCTGCTGAGAGCAGGTGTTTTACAGGGATATATAGATCTGTCTGATGGGCCCCTATGTACTCAGCAGAAGTCATGATGATCTGTTTTGTTGCAATTGCTGCTGAGTATATAATTTAACTCCATATAATTAGATGCAGTTGGACTTTACCTGCATCATGCTGTGCCTTAATTCTCATTAGGCGCACACATGACAGGGGTAAGGGGTGCACCGAGGACCACAAGGACTGTAGTGATGCACTTGGTGCTGCACCACTTTCGTTCAATCTGCTCCTTTGTGTCATTGGCTGAGGCCATATTAGGGATTTTGACTATGCACTGATTCCCAACTACTAACACTTGATGGCATTATAGCCTCTGTGTGTGCCTTGTCATGGCACACACAGATTAGTAACAACAACTTTGGATGTATCAAAGCATTCCTCAACACTTTGGAATACCCACGCAAACCCTGGGCAGTTGTTTGTCAGTTTGCGGAGACAATGAGATAGCTGTCTTCAACATCAGGGGCAGGGTCATAAGCTATGGGTGTCACAATGGGATGGCCACTGCTACAACCGTTGCATGCCTCTCAGATGCAGTTTACAGTGTCATGCAGTCCCACGTGGTTATGGAGGTGTAAAGCTAACAAACACCTGCATGACAATGCCATGTATATATGGTGCAGTGAAAAGCAGCACAGGAGTGTCTGGGAAAGTGATGGTTTGTAGGTGCCCAGGTCTCCATTATGTGAGACTATGGCCCTCATTACAACCCTGGCGGTTGGCGGAGAAGTGGCAGTCTTACCGCCAACAGGCTGGTGGTAAAAAAATTGGAATTATGACCATGGCGGTTACCGCCATGGTAAACTGCCACTTCTCCGAACCGACCGCTGGGCTGGAGACTTGGGTCTCCAGCCCGGCGGCCGTCACAAGACCACCGGGGGTATCATGACCCGGCTGACCGCCATGGATTTCATGGGGTTGGGCACCGCCATGAAATCCATGGCGGTAAGCACTATCGGTGCCAGGGAATCCCTTCCCTGGCATTGATAGGGGTCTCCCCCAACCCCGAGTCCTTCCATGACACCCCCCACCCCCCTGTGATCCCCCAAAGGTGGCAGGACCCCCCTCCCCAACCCTACCCCAACATCACTACACAGACACACACCCGACACGCATGCAGACACCACCAACACACATACCCACACACACACAAACAAATATGCCAACAGACACACACACAGTCATACACGAACACCCACATTCAGACATACACGCACACATCCATACAGACATACATACAGGCAGACACACACACATTTCCAAACACACTACACCCCGCATGCATACACGCACTCACACCCCCACTACATACTCACACGCACACCCCCATGCATGCACACAACACACAACACCCCCCACCCCCCTCCCCTAACCGACGATCAACTTACCTGGTCCGTTGATCCTCCGGGAGGGGACGGGATCCATGGGGGCTGCTCCGCCGCCAGCACCCCGTCAACAGAACACCGCCATGCCGAATCACATAACGTGATTCGGTGGGTGGTGTTCTGTTGACGGGCGGTGGAGGTGGAGCAACCTCCACTTCCCCGCCGACCGCCAGTATGGCTGCTGGCGGCTCTCCGTCCAGAAAAGGACAGAGGGCTGCCAGCAGTCATAATTCGCTGAGCGGAAAACCGCCAGCACTGGCGGTCTTCAGCACAACGGTCCCTCAGCGGTCTTGTGAAAAGACTGCCAAGGTTGAAATGACCCCCTATGTGTGATTGACTGATCATAGATGTTTGCCAGTTTGTCTGATCTACCACTAGGTTGACTTGCTCAGTCAGCCTAACAAGTTAATACTAAACAATGGAATCCATTAATGGATATATCTACAAATATCACTAAGCAATGTTTTCCGTTCATGTCTTGCAAGTGGACCTCCACCCTACACCGTTGGTGAGGTCGCCAGATTTGAAGACCCTGATGCAACCAGTAAGTGTCATCTTGAGCGTTATGTGTGCCAATCCAGGGTTTGGTGTGAGTCAGTCTGATGGGTGGAATTCTATGAATAATGGTTTTGCCTGACCAATGATATGATATCATTGGAGTTAGGATGGTAACATCATGTCTGTTGGAATGTTGAGCACTGAGAATGGCTTGGTTGTAGCACAAGGGGCAACGTGTGCTGGCATGGACTTGTAGATATTACAAAAATGGAATGCCTGGACACATATTCATTGATGTCTATCAACATAGGTGTCAGAACAGCTGTTTATGTAAATAGCATGCCTGATAACAACTTTGTTGCAGCCCTATTGACAGCACTGTGCCACGCATAGCTTACACTTACTCACAAGAAGGTACAGACGTAGGTTATGCATAGAGGTCTCTAGGGGGCTTATGTAGGAGACACTTGCACCGCAGGTGCCTCAGTACCCTTCAGATATAAATTAAGGCTGTAGTACTGCAAGGACCCCTATAGTATTGAACAACAGTTAGTAGTGTACACAATTAGGAGACAACTCAGCTCCAGATGGTAGTGGGAGAAGTCTATGAATTTTTCCAAACCAGATCTCAGCGGAATTCCCAACATGGTCCTGCCACCATGGTATTTGTGAGTGGTGTGGGTCACATCACATGTGCATATGATGTGAATGATGACTGTGTACCTGGTACTTTGATGATATCTGACATGCATATGCACATGATGTTCAATATATAAGAATACTGTTGCAGGACCTGGTGCAGTGCCAAACCCACTGTGGGCCTACAGGCACCCATACAGCCACCATGTGTTTGCCATTTTACACATGTAGCACATTAGCACAGGATAGGGGGCATTAGTTCTGGCATGTGTAGACAACTTTGATGCGCAGGTCAGGCTTTGCCCAAACATTCTGGGGACATTGTATTATTTGTATACGTGGACACATCATGAGCAATGGAGTGCCCACTTGTAACGTATGCTCAGATCAGGTCTTAAACCAGGACACATGGAAGTTTACCAAACCTTAGAATAGGTAGTGGAAAGTTTCCAAACCCCCTATCAGATGCCCCCCACCTTGCATCCATGATGGCTGGGCAAGCCTTGATGTTTCACCAGGGATGTCAAAGGGGTGGATTGCATGCAAATAGCCCCGTATGGCAAGGGAACATGAAATCCAGACTTGTTGGGGCATGTGATCCTCACAAGTTTAATAACACAAATGTTGATCAAGGACAAATTAGTCCACTCACCTCTGGGCCCTGATGGTCAACAATGGATAACCGTCATCCCTTTGACATGTACATGATACCGTAGATGGCTGGTAGGAAATAGTCGTAGATGAGAAGTAAGTCATTATTGAGGAATGTGTGGTGGACTGCATGTGTCATCTGCTGGTTAAGCACGAACCTCTGCCTGAAAGCTTCCTGGATCTCCCTATACCAGCCCGTGCTCGCTCTTTATTACTTCAGTTCAGATATGGAACATTGGCAGTCAACAGCTTCACGCCTTGCTGGTCGACTAATAGTTCCTTATCTGACAAATGCATAAACTGCCATCTATGCAAGGAAACTTCTGAGCATGTCCTATTTTTCTGTCCTCTGTACAAATGCCCTCGAGGGAAGTGGATTACCCCTCTGTGCAAAACACTGTTATCACAAAACCGTAACAGTGTATATAGAATATGCAAATATGATACTTCCATGCTGATAGTGAGTTCTGTTTCTAAATATCTGGCAGCAGCATGGAAAATCCGCAGTAGGATCACTATAGATCTTAATCCACCGGTTGAAGAACGGTCTAGAAGTTAGCGAACTAGTACCCTGTTATATTAGTCTGGGATTTTAAATAAAACTATTAGTGCGACCTATCGAGGATAAAAGACTGTATCCCCGAGCATGCTGTCTAGTGGGTTACCCCAACTGAAGCGACCTATAGCTCCTCAGCATATATAATTTTATAAAAGGCAAGATGCAATTTATTTGATCAACTTATTCAATAGAACTGATTAACTTAGGGCATCATTTTCCACTGGTTGACTTCTAACTTTTGCTAATAGGAGCTATTGTATGTAGTTTTTATGTCTTATTTTATGTATAAACCCGTTTTAGAATGGTTGTTATGCTTTTAACAACTGATTAGTATCATTTTAGCATTCAGCGTCTTGCATAGGGTAAGATCCAGAGACTATTTTGAGAGTTTTGTCTTAATTATTTATGAAACTTTTTATGTAGTTTTATGAACTTTTTTTTTTTTTTTTTTCTCTGTATTAATTGCCAATGTCTTTTTAATTTTTTTACTATGCAATGGTTTATGGCTTCTATCTTTTCGTATGTATGATTACTTTTAACTTCTCAAATGGTCCAAATCTGGACCGAATAAACTATTGATTGATTGATACATGATACCGTAGATGGCTGGTAGGAAATAGTCATAGATGAGAAGTAAGTCATTATTGAGGAATGTGTGGTGGACTGCATGTGTCATCTGCAGATGCAGTGTACATTAAACGTCTGTTCAACCTCCACCCAACGCTGTATGTGATGCTTGAATCTCCTCATTTTTCAGCTGCCAGCATGATACCTGAGCAACGGCATGCATACCAAAAAAGGGCTGAAAGGTACAGCACATTTTGGAAGTGGATGCCGGATACCACAGATGGGAAGGAGGTACCGCAAGGAAAACACCAATGGAGAATGGCGTGCGACCGCACAAGGGGAACCTCCACAGCAGCCGCAGAAGAAGAAGTACAATTTGGGGAAAACATCAAGGGTGCAGGGGGTCTCTGCAGGACTGAGCCCCTGCACGTCAGTTGCACCTGTAAGAAGCCAGGCATCTGTGCAGCCACCTGCTGTGGTCATGAGCAGCCAATTTGAAAGGGGCATGAGAAAGGACATGGCCAGCATAATGGCCAGACTGGACAGTTTGGAGAAGGAGAGCACAGGCAACAAAAAGATGTTAACGTTCATTAAAAAAACACTGAAAAAAATGTAAAAAGCTAGTTCCACGGCCTCCCATTTCCTTCCCTTCCCTTTTACTGTTGTAAATAGTTTTAGATTGGGTTTTAGATGGGTAGTTTTAGGTTAGTGCAGTAGTGCAGGGTAGGATTTGGTTAGAATAAGTATAGTTGGGGGGTGGGGATTTAGTACATTTATTTATTGGGGGATTGGATGGGGGGTCATGCTTGTATATATATATTATATATATATATATATATATATATATATATATATATATATATATATATATATAAAATATATATAAATACATATATATATTTGTTTAGGCGATAGGTTAAGTTAGTTCATGTGTAGTCAAAATTTATGTTGTTCTACTTGTATCTTGGGGGTGGGGTAACAATGTTTAGAGTGTGGTGTTACATGCGTAAGATAAGTTTAGAATAGGTTAGATAGGTGTAGTTGTAAGTTAAGTTAAGTTAGTTTAGGTTAGTTTAGTGTAGGGTAGTTTTAAAGATAATGTTAGGTATATGCTTATTAATATTTTACAGTAAATCCTATTTGTATAAGACTAGTTTTTTTCAAAGTTGACTGAGTGTCTGGGGGTTCTCATGTGTGCACTGGCCAAGTTGGAGGAATGGACTTGGGTATGCTTACTATCTTGATTTCCAAGGATTACCATGTGCATCCTCTATGACCAAGGAGATGCAGATTGGCTGCTAAATAACATCATCTAGTCCATACATTTGCCATCCACCATTCTAGACATTCACAATGTGTATGCATACTTTATCCTGGACAGGTAAGTATGGAACTTCAACTGTCATTGGTGGGGTCTTTCAGTTTCATTGTTGCCAAGTATGGCCCATCTGACAACAGGCAAAATTGGAACTGTATCTTGCAACACTGACAGATGTTCATCACTGATAAGGTTAGCTACTTTTGTACCACACAAATTAGTTATACGGGTACTCCCATCTGGGTAAGTTACCATTGACTTAGTTCTGAACCACACATGCCATATGTCAACTTCAAAGGATATCTGTTCAATATTTGCATAGGTACTCAGTAAGTTGATTGTAGCCGACAACACCATCATTCACCTTTCTTATGTTAGGATCCTAGGGTATGGCTTTGTGTCTGACAGTAATGCACTCATGTAATGATTTTCTGTACTCATTAACATGGATTCACACAATGCAATCATTTAGTTGAGTAGATGGGTCACAGTAAACGTAGAAATGCTCCATGTATAAAAGGTGCTTTATTTACAAGTGCAAATGTATGCTCAAATGCTATACAATGTTCAGTTCACCAACCCCATGAGTGAACATTAGCCATATGTAGCACAATCAGAGTCCAGCGGTGAGGGTACATGTCATGAGACATGGTTAGGAGAAGTGTGCATTAGTGAGAAGGTTTAAAATTTCCAATTGGTAAAAATGTAGACAACGACAGTACATAGGAGGCAAGTCAACAGTGGCTGGGTGAAGAAAGCACATATCCTACTGTCACAACACTGGTATGATCTTAAACCCAGAACTAAGGAGACACTGCCATGTGGCACAGACTGGTGCTACCGGGTGCCTTTTCTTGTGAATGTTATTCCTTCCACATCTTCATCCTCAGATGTGTGTGGTGCCTCATGTGCCATGACTGGTGCTGTTGTAGAGAAAGAGGGGGCCACACACACTTCAGGGGATAGCGATGTGGAGTCAAAGGTTCCGGCAGCTGCCATTTGTGGGAACACATGAGGCATCACTGCAGCAAGGAGGAACTGTTGATTTCTCAACACCACAGCAACGTCATGGTAATAGACAGCCATGTTTTCCCTGAAGGAGGCCACTTCCCACTGTATGGACTCCAGGGTATTCTGCATAGCCCCCAGCCTGTTGTCTGTTATGCTGCTGCCAGTTTGGGAAGGCAATTGTTGTTTCCTCTGCCTCATGACAGCAGCTATGTTTGTCAGGGGCTGCTGGAGTCCTCGTAACGGGGAGTGGGTGCCTCTGATGGCAGCTGAGTTGTCCTTAATTGGACTGAGGCACCTCTGCACTCCCTCTAGGCTGCCTACCATGGTCTCCATCCCCACCCTCACCTGCTTGGCCAGCTCCCGCTGGACTCCTACCACTGTCCTGAAAGGTGATCTCTGGCTTCTCCGAGTCCAGGGTTGTGTCAGTGCTGGCTGGTTGTGTGAATTGGTAGCTGGGTGGTTCATGTGGCAACCCTGGAAGGCTGTGTGTCCTCCCTGCGACTGGAGGTGGTGTCTGGAGGCATTTTAGCACATCCCGGAGAGTCTCTTTGTTGATGGTTGGCAGCTGGTCATCCATTTCATGTGTAAAATCCAGGACAGGCAGCTCGGCAGGAGGTAAACCATCATCCTCTGCAACAAGATAGTGTAAAGTCAATCTTAGAATGTTGAGACTGTTGACATAGCACCTCATGTATTTGTCACTGGAGGCTCAGTGACATGTTACTGACCCAAAGTTGTAGTTGTACATTATGTGTTGCATTGTCCATCACACATGTGTCAAGCTCACAGGGTATTTTGGGGCACATTTAGGTGTTCCAAGCGCCTCCTGAGTGTCACCTTTGGTGACACTTCAGTGGCGCAATGCCAATGCCCATTGCCGTATTTACAAGGTGGTGTAAAGACACTTTTTGTGGCTTAACGCCACCTTATAAATACAGCCTCTTCACACGCAGCACTTTGCGTTGAAGGTGCGTGCAATGGGTGTTGCTGTGGGTGTGCCACAGCAACACCCATTGCATTTTGACAGTGCCTCAGAATTACGAGTTTTCATAAACTGGAAGCAGCGCCAAAATCTAATGCTTTCATTTCTCATTGGTTTTTGCATTTTCTATGTGTGCAGCATCCTGCAGCACACATAGAAAGAGCAAATCACCATTTAAGTTTGTTGTTGTGCAGGAAGGTGGTCCTTTCTGGACAAAAACAATCTCCCCCTCAATGCAGCAATCCTTACACTATGGTGCAAGGGTGGCTGTGTTTCTGCACAACAGCTAATTTACCACTAGCGCAGGGGGAAACACAGGGGTGCGACGTATTCTTTAAAATATGTCACATTCCTGCATTTTGAAAATTACGGTGCGTGACGCTGCCAAATTTGGCTCAGCGCCAAACACCGTCAATTTCTGTTAAATCTGGGCCTCTATCTTGCCAGGTGGTGGGACTGCAGCTACCTACACAGCTGCACAATAGAAGTTCACAGACATGCTTCATGTGTTGTATGTGTTTTATTTTGAGGTGCACATGGCTGTCTCTGAGTTGTTGTGGGTTCACCCTGTGTGAGTTGTGTTCCACAGGTTGCAAGCTTTAGGGCAGATTTTTTATCAAGTGACACAGCTTAGGGCAGCAGCAATATGTGTTGCACAACACTGCTCCAGTTTAGATATGCAGGGATGTGCCATGTTTACTTGAATATGGTACATCCCTGCAATTCCTCTGTGCCTGCACAAATTTGTTCTACCTGCATCAACATAGGCATTGTTGCAGCATGATGAAGGGGTGCCTTGAGGGGATGATTTGTTTAAATGCAGGAAGGTGTCCCTTTCTGCACATTTACAAGCTATTTTTTGCTAAGGTGGCTTTTCAATGTGTGTTACAATATGCAGCGCACATGAGATGGGCAATGCAACAAGGAGGAAGGGAAGCATTTTTGCCAGTTACACCACCCTGACACCACCCCTGGGGTGATATTGACTTCAGTCCTAGTCTCTGATGTCTAAGTTATGTAGGTACAACGGCTTTGATAATTTGCAAAGGGTGTTGTTGTGGCACAGCCACAATGTGCTGCATATTTACACAATGGAGTATTGCCACAGTGAGTGGTCTATGTCCATGTTGTGTACATGTTGGAGTGCACAGCACCACCACAGCATCAGTACATGTGTGACTTGGGTGGGTATGGGGCATCTTGATTCAGGGCCTATGTGTCCTAATATAACCCTTTAGCATGCATTGAGTGTGTTCTATGTACCTCCCCCTCCGCTTCCTCTTCTCCTTCTCCTGGGACTTATCTGGACCCTCCTGGCTGGTACTTGGGTGATTGTGGTCTCCAGGGGGTCTCTCCTGGCCTGCAAACTGCATCTTGTCTTTAAATTTCAATTTTTCCTGCTTGTGCATTTTGTTTTGACTCTAATGCAGTAAAACATGGCGCTAACCCATTTTGCGACATATACTGTATATGTGCTGCAAAACAGTCTATTGCCACTTTTGCAGCATTAGCGTCAAATTTCCTTACAGCATGTCGCAATGGTTTACATCATTTTTTTTACGCTAACCATTCTTTAGCGTCATCATGCATAATTTCTTAAATATGGAGCATGGTTGGCGCTAGGGAATGTAGTTAGCTCACGTTAAGAAAAATGATGAACAACTGCGCTACCGCAGTTGTGCGGAATTTTTCTTAAATACAGGCTTTAGTGTGGCTAAATCGGTTACCTAAAAGCTTGACTGAAAAAGTCTTGAGAAATGATATTATGCAAATCCTTTCAAATTCTCAGAAATGCCTTGTTTTCTCATTTTATAACAGTGCTTTCACTTTTAATATCTTCCACATGATTTTGAAGTTCGTTAGTTTAACATTCAAGTTCAGCTAATCTTACCTTCACTTCTTTTATGTTACTGATTCTTTGTTCAATAGACATCATTTTTTTCTCCATCATAGACAGTTTCTCATCTATTCTCTTCAAAACCTTTTTTGTTTCTTCCAAAAAGTAGTATATTCCACACTAAAGGCTCACACATCTTTGGCACAAGTATTCTGGTACAAATATTGAATGCTTGTGCCATTGGAAATGTGTCTGTCATGACCTTCAAAAGTCACCGACCTCCTGGGAACTCCCTTATATTAGTCCCATCTTCTACAGTGTGAGGGAATGACCCTTTGAGAGGCCTTTCTAAACCTTTAGCTTTGTTAGGTGCCCCAACATCACACTGCCCAGCTTTCTATTTCCTTGTGTTGGATTGCATATGTGGCGGCCAGTGCAACCATTAGTGATCTACAATGCTCTGTGACTTTCTGTTTCTGTCTAGAGGTAAGTTGTAGTTACGGTTGCAATGGAGCTTCCCTCGATATCAGGCTATACTCAAGCTACTGGCTGTGAAAATATATCACCTCCTGGCTACCATAACCTGTACCTCCCTGCATTACTCAGCAATCACAGAACCGAACTGCTCCCTTGTCCTTAGCTCTCCCCTCGATTTCCCCCACTATCACAATCTGCATTCTTATTGCATCTGAGAGTAATCCATGCTGGGCCCCTACACACACTAACGCAGTGGTTCCCAACCTTTTGACTTCTGTGGATCCCCATTTTATCAGTACTGGAGCCCGGGGACCTCCACTGAATCATTTCTGATAGCTGGGACCTAATATTATTATATTTTTTAAGCAGTCGCGGACCTCCTGAGTAGGCTTCGCGGACCCCCAGGGGTCCCCGGCCCACAGTTTGGGAACCACTGCACTAACGTATGTCAGCATGTGCCCGACAGCAGCTTCCACAGGTGGTAATGTTGTGTGTACACCCCAATGTTTTTCCTTTCCTAATTTGGAAGTTGAAAATCTTTTAAGACGGCGGAAACTTACTAACTAGTTTGGCAGTCTACACTAGGAAGGAAGTACCTTTGGTGAGGAATATATTATTGGTGACACATCTGTCATTGTCATTGTTGTATTGCAGAATTTCTTCTTATATTGTGGGCAGTGGAAATGAACTCCAAAGTGGGGTGACATTGTCAGTAGGCACATTTCTGATCACCATAACATGGTGTTTCTTAACGAACGAAACCTATTTGGGACATGCACAGTTGACCCTGGGTGCAGTGTGTCGCCTTTGGCAATGCTTTATTTCAAATCCCATACTAGCTTGTGCCAAATCTGACAGGGCTCACTCTTTGACAATGCCTAGTGGACAGTGGGCGGAGGGTATGGGGTGTTTGGCTATCTCCTTCGTCTAGGTCAGTTGGTCACACTTTTTACACTTTCCCAGTTGTTACTTGGAGCACAGTGTGATATTTAGAAAGGCACTGGGCCATTGCCCTAGGCATCAGTGCCCACTAGACTGGGTATTTGGTGATACCGAACAGGCGTTGGCCATATTTCTTGGCCTTTGTTTACACTCTGTGGAATATTTCTCTACCAAAAATACAGATTCGGTGTGGTCTTCAGGGAATGTTTTTTGAATGTCACTTTCAATTAAATGTACAAACCTTAGGATCCCCACATGCTCCTCCCATTCGACGATTCTACTGACAGCACTCCAATGTGAAACTTCAGTGGAAGTATTTGTTGTGGATGGCTTAATACGTATTTGTCAATTAGAGTCAAAATTGTAAGCAATCAAAAAAGTGTTTCCCTGTCGTCCATGCAGTACTAGCTAGCACTGGAGACAGTGTGAGACCCTGTGGGAAGTACATACTGGTATATGAGTGCACAGCTATAGTTCGCGATAAGTTAGGCCTAGTGTTAAAAACAGTTAAAAAGTAGACAATTACATTAATGTCATCTCATCTTGTTTGCTATTTTAGGCAACAGTGTTTCTCGTTTGTGGATATAGTTTAAATAAAGCCATAAATCATTCCTCTGGGGATCATCTCAGCCCTCCCTAGATGTTTGCCCTTATCCCACTGTTGGCCTCAGAAACATTTATTCCAAAGCAACGTCAGTAGTAGTCTGTTGACATCATGCAACCAGAGGCGTTTGAAGGCATGGTCAAAGTGGTCAATTTCCCAGGATCCTCACCTTCAAAGAACCTCCCCGATAAAGTAAACTTTCTTTATTTCACACCTGTTTATTTCTCCATCTGAACCTTTTTTGTATTAGTATATACTATATGTCACGAAGAGGCTTGAATTAGCAGATAATGGGTAATAAAATGCAAAGCTGTTCCGCACAGCGGTCTCTAAAGAGTGTCTTGCCCGGGCCCTCCAAAATCGTTAAGATGACACTGCATGCGGCATCAGGAAATGAAGAACAGGGGCAAATGCTCAGTTCCAAGCAGATTCCACACCAGTTTTGGTGCCTTCTCTTCTGTGAACAGATTGCCAATCTAGCAGTAAAATATATATAAAATGAACCCCCTTGGAACATCATATACACTTGATTGCACCCCTTGCATGGAAACAGATGACATGTTTCGCTTGTGTTCCGCCATACCTAGTATTGAGTATCTATATGTGACAGACTAACCCAGATTTCAGACAAAGACAGCTTGTGTTCTGCTGACGATTGTCAAGTTTAGGAGAAATTGGCCACGTGCCTAATAATTACGTTCATGATTTAGGGGGTTATTCTAACTTTGGAGGAGGTGTTAATCCGTCCCAAAAGTGACGGAAAAGTGACGGATTTACCACCAGCCGTATTACGAGTCCATTATATCCTATGGAACTCGTAATACGGCTGGTGGTATATCCGTCACTTTACCGTCACTTTTGGGACGGATTAACACTCCTCCAAAGTTAGAATAACCCCTTAGTGGGTTAGTTAGAGTTTGGCAGTGGTGGGACATCCATCACAATGCGATTGCTGTTTTACCTGCCCTGTGTGGAGTGTAGAGATGGCTCTGCACTCTCAATAGGAAGGATTGGACATTTCCATGGTTTGGGTGAATGTACCGCTTTCGCCACACTCTAGATAAAACCCGTGGACCGTGGTATGGGTTCAAGGGATTTAATTGGTGAGGAATTACCACATGGATTTCTGCTCCGCCTGATTCAGAGTTCCAGCACTCGGTTTTCTGGTGTTTGAATACCACACTCAGTTTTTCTGGGTGGTAACTTCGCCTGGAAAAATCAACTGGCAAGTTCACTACAGCAGCAACTAAAGCCTTGCTCTCTCTTATATTTGTTTCTGGAATGAGGGTGCATACAATTCATGGAATGCTCCCACGGCTAGAACTTACTTTTCCCTTCCCTGCCCATTTACTATCCCCATCTCTCACCCCAACCTCACCCTGAAATAGAAGCACATATTTACAACCCGCTCCCCCCAGGCGGTAAATGAATGTGCGAAACCCCACAAAACTGGGACTTATGTGGGGTTGCACGACTGGTAAATCAGTCCCACTCAGTAATTTCCCATTCTATGTGATTTAACTTGTAACTGCTTAGTCCTGGAGCAGACTTACCACACGGTAAATTGGCATATGAATTTGCCAGTACCTTCCAGCTCGAATCTGTGCCTTAGGGTCTATTGCTATTATTTGCAGAATGACAAAATATTGGCAGATACTGGAAGGAACAGATTGCTTCTACATTTGGGGGCCGGTACAACTATTTTAGGGAATGCTATCTTACTGTGAATGTTATTGGCCAAACATATGATCAAGGTAGTTACGGGTGATAAATGGAGCTGGGGTGAGAATTGGGAAGCACTGATCACATTCGTGGAAGCAGGTGGTAAATAATTATTAGTAATATGAAGCCATACTCTTTATGCTCTCTCGTATTGATACATCATGTTCATTAGTTGTACTTTTTTTCTTTTAGCCCCTTTACATCATACTCGCTATGTTACTCTGTTCTGTTTTAATGTAATGTTGTATTAACAATATCTATTCTTATTGTATTTTTTCGCATTTGTCTAGCATGGATTTGTTTGCTTTAATGGGAAACAATTAAAAATCTGACAGAAAATGTTTTATAATTCATATCACATGAGAGGTACACGGAAGCTATTGTTTGTGCTCAGGTCAAATTTGGGCCCACATTCAAAAATAAATCATGCAGCACAGTGCAGCAAGTAACGTTGCTGTCCTGCCTTGCATGAACAGGAAAGAGCAGAACAGTGCCATATCTACAAAGAAGTGACGCTGTTCTGCTCTTTTCCTGCACAAAACTATCCTTTTAGGCCAGTTCCTCTTTGCATATGTGATGCATAACATTCAACATGAAACATAATTAAAGAAGAACTAACAAGGAGATACAAACATATTTCTCCTCATTACATCAGCTTCAGGGAAGCGCAGCCTTCTGGTGTATATTCATCTTTGTATATATGGGTTTGCATCACAACCCATTGGTGGATGCAGGGGAAAGCCCATGCACCATCCACGGGATGTACTCCTGATGCAAAATAATGGAAGGCATTCTTTTTTAACAAAGCCACTCAAACAGCCATTTGCTTGGCTTTCTAAATACCAAAGAAGAATTAGAGTCAGGTCGGTGTTAAAAAGGTAATGCAAGCCTGACACAAATCTAATCCGTTGTAAATCTGAGCATAGGTATTCTGACCGGGTTCAAGTTTTTCCTTCCGTTTTTCCTGGAATGCCTCTGAACTGAAAGGGAAATTGGCATATTACATATACATGTGGTGCTCAAACATACCAGACCCGAAGACATCGATGCGATGCTTAAATATTTATAGAGTATTCCTCAAATATGCTGTGGTGTTGGCTATAATGGGCCAATGATGCTCAAGATGTAATAGTACTGCCAAAAAAGCATGTACCTCTAAATAGGTCAGATTTTCTTTTTAATATTCTGTGGCATTGACAAGATGTTCCACCACAACGTCAAAAATATAAATAAAATATCAATAAAACGTATTACTCTTGGCCCACGGTTTCGGGCTTATGGCAGGGTGTTGTATGCTTCCCCACCGGCACAGGTCAATCAAATCAATTAGTGTTTGTTAAGCGCAACTATTCACCTGTGAGGGTCTCAAGGCACTAAGGGGGTCATTCTGACCTCGGCGGTAAAAGCCGTTTACCGCCGGTCAGAAGGCCGCCACAATACCGCCGCGGCCGTGGTTAGCCGCTACGGACAGTCTGACCCACAACTGCAAAACCTCCAAAAATCCGACCTCCACTGCAGTCCGCCACATCAGCGGGCAGTGGTAAACTGGAGATGACCAAACCTCCACCGCCACGCCAACAGGAATACGCCCATGCCATTACGACCCGCAAATCCACGCGGCGGTCTTTCAAACGCGGTAGTCCATTGGTGGTACACACCGCCGCGGTCAAAATACACACACCTTTACAAAACTCTACCACATTGGACAATGTGAAAGGCACACACCTGAAACACATACACACACCACACCCACACACCCAATACAATATAAAAGACACACCCACATCACCCACAAACCCCTACTAACAAAAATCAGAGACGAAGGAGAGAGAGAAACATCACAGAATAGAGAGCTACATCACACAGAGGCACACTACGCCATCACACACACCACATAGAAGCACAAAGCACCACACACCAACACACACATCACCACATACAACACCCCACACCTCATACACACCACCCCATGGCACCCCAAAGGCACCCACGCTTTTCGGACCAAGAACTCCGGGTCATGGTGGAGGAAATTATAAGAGTTGAACCGCAGCTCTTCGGCTCACAGGTGCAGCACACTACCATAGCCAGGAAGGCGGAGCTATGGCAGCGGATCGTGGACAGGGTCAACGCGGTGGGACAGCATCCCAGAAATAGGGACGACATCCGCAAACGCTGGAACGACCTACGGGTGAAGGTGCGCTCGATGGTCTCGCGACACAACATCGCAGTGCAGAAGACTGGCGGAGGACCACCACCCACACCACCCGAATTCACAGCATGGGAGCAAGAGGTACTAAACATCCTGCATCCTGAGGGCCTCGCTGGAGTATCCGGAGGAATGGACTCTGGTAAGTACAAGCTCAACTACTTCACCCCCCCCCCCAGCATGCTAACCACCACCCCCACCCTCACCCCCAACCCCCCATCACACATCCTCCCTGAGAATGTCTCTCCAGCACAACCCACCCAACACCAACCCCTGCATGCCACCACAAACTATGGACACCCATCACCTAAGCATGACCACTGCACATACCTATCCCCCCCCCCACAAAACACCCTCACAACACCTCCCCCAAGGGAATGCCAGCACTGGGGGACAAGGGCACCCATAAATCGCACGCAATTGCACACACAGAAACAATAACCATACTCTCTTACCCCATGCAGGACCCGAACGACAACACACCGGTCAGGAGGGACCAGAAATGTCCATCCCACCCCCGGAAGAGGCCCCTAGTGATGACAGCAGCTCTGTCGACCTGGACCCTGATGACCAGCCCGGACCATCGGGGACCTCTGGACAGTCGGTTCCCCTCAGGCAACCACAGGCCACTGCAGACCCAACCCCCTCTGGGAACAACAGCACAGCTCCCACCCAGCGGGCCCATGCCTCTGTCTCTAGGACAGGTCAATCAGCGGTGTGTCTGCCACTACAGGGCACCCAGGGTAACCCACCACCCCAACAACAACAGGGACCTGGGGGCAGTGGTAGTGGGCACACCGTCCAGGGGACAGAGGCCGGGGGAAACCGGGCAACTCGGAGGGCTGCTGTGCGACAGGGGGTGAGGAGAGGCCCAGGGAACCCACTCTCCAAGAGGCCCTCACCACCATCATGGCAGCCTACCACCACTCACAAGAGACGATGGTGACGGTACTGGCCAGGTTCCAGGAGATCCAGGCACAGCAGGAGGAACGCTACATGGGGTTCAGCGACCAACTAACCAACATCTCTACCGCTATGGGGAGCATAGTCCGGGCCCTCAAACGTATAGAGGACACGTTTCGGGACCATGTGGCATCACACAGGGCCCCTGTCACTAGCCCGGAACAGGAACAGCCTACCACCTCCTCCGGCGCTAGTGGACAGGAGGCCCCACCACAACGACAGGCCACCAGAACCCCACCTCCTGCTGAACAACAACCACCCCGCAAGAGGAGCCTGAGATCCAAAAAATCGACAGAGTAGGATGTCAAGACCCCCGCCAGCATCAGATACCCCCTGAAGTCCTCCCACTGTCCCACATTGCCACCCTGTCAAACCTTGAACTGCCCCTGCTCCATCCTTCCACAGGCATATGGACAATGCACCTGTGAGACTGAGAACTGGACTCCGCCATGGACATTACTCCACCCCCACCCATCACCGTTTGACTAGAATGTACCATCATCTTGCACTAAAAATAAATCACTCATTGCACTGAAATCAATCAGGACTCAGCCTGTATTATTTACAAATGTATAACACATTACATATCAATTACGTTCTGTTAACTTTGTGCTGAACACATACCGAGGTCACTTAGCATTAGTCCATGGGCTAACCAAGCAGAAGTCACGCAGTGGGTCATACAGCACTGAAAAGGGAACGGAAAATCAAACATCAGTTTTAAAGTTCTGGGGGGAAATAGACAAAGTTGAGATGCAGGAGGCTTTCAGGAAATGTAAAATGGCATGGGTGATTCTTACCTGTGTGCTACTGAAAATACTGTTCTATTACTCTGTCCCTGTTGTCTGTGTCGTCTTCTGAGTCTTCCTCCTCTTCACTCTCCGCAGGCTCCACAGCTGCTTCAACACCACCATCTGCACCATCCTCCTGCAGGAAAGGAACCTGACGTCGCAATGCCAGATTGTGAAGCATACAGCAGGCCACGATGATATGGCACACCTTCTTTGGTGAGTACATCAGGGATCCCCCTGTTATATGCAGGCACCTAAACCTGGCCTTCAGGAGGCCAAAGGTCCTTTCTATGATCCTCCTAGTTCGCCCATGGGCCTCATTGTACCGTTCCTCTGCCCTTGTCCGGGGATTCCTCACTGGGGTCAGTAGCCAAGGCAGGTTGGGGTAACCAGAGTCACCTATTAGCCACACACGTTGTCTCTGTAGCTGCTCCATCACATAGGGGATGCTGCTATTTCGCATAACATACGCGTCATGGACTGACCCAGGGAACTTGGCATTTACATGGGATATGTACTGGTCAGCCAAATAGACCACCTGGACATTCATCGAATGGTAATTTTTCCTGTTTCTGTACACCTGCTCATCGTCTTTTGGGGGCACCAAAGCCACATGGGTCCCATCAATGGCACCAATGATGTTGGTGATATGTCCAAGGGCATAGAAATCACCCTTCACTGTAGGCAAATCACCCTCCTCTGGGAAAATGATGTAGCTCCGCATGAGTTTCATCAGGGCAGACAACACTCTGGACAAAATCTTGGAAAACATAGGCTGAGACATTCCAGATGACATGGCCACTGTTGTCTGGAATGACCCACTTGCCAAAAAATGGAGGACTGACAGAACCTGCACCAAAGGGGGAATGCCTGTGGGTTGGCGGATGGGGGAAATCAGGGCTGGCTCCAGCTGGGCACACAGTTCATGTATAGTGGCACGGTCAAGTCTGTAGCGTAGTATTATATGGCGTTCTTCCATTGTCGACAGGTCCACCAGCGGACGGTACACGCGAGGATTCATCCTTCTCCTCGGAAGTCCCAGCGGACGGTGCCTAGGAAGGACAACATGGAGCACCGAGTCAGGCAAACCACAGGTACGTTCACACAGCTTGCACAGTTAAAGAATCGCAATGCATTGAAAGGCGTGTATGTGTGGCAATGCAAGGCCTAGGCCTGTGTGACGCAGTCAAATTTAAGCCATGTGGGCCCTTGAAATGGCGGCTGCCTGACCTGTGAAGTGGGACAATGGGATGTGAGGTCAATGCGCTGGCGTGGCACACCGTGGCGGTAGGCGGTCGAAGACCGCTGTACGAAGTCGTATTGGTTAACATTGAACCCTATGGGATTCAGGAGCCAATGACGATGTGCGCCGGCGGTCGCGGTACGCACCGCCGCGGTACGCACCGCCGCAGGCGTGACCGCCATTTTCTATCTGATTAATCACTTGAGACCTGATCATCCACAGGAGAGGACCTATACTGCAAGTGCTGCTGTGAACTCGGTCTGGAAGTGACAATGGCTGCTGCGACTGGGGAAAGGGCCCCTGCCTTCACGTCTGAAGAGTTGGAGAAACTTGTGGATGGGGTCCTCCCCCAGTATGCGCTACTCTACGGTCCTCCAGACCAACAGGTGAGTACACTGAGTGCTCCTTGAATGGTCTATGCCTGTGTGGAGTGGGGTGGCTGTCAGTTGGTGGGGTGGGGAGAAAATGAGGAGTGCAACGCACGACAGATGTGAGAATGGGCCACATGGCAAGGTTGGGGATGGGGGGGCATTTACTCCATACATGCAGAAATGTGACGTTTTCTCTTTCCCACCCTGTACATGTCAAACAGGTGAGCGCCCATCAGAAAATCGATATTTGGCGTGCCATCGCCAAGTAAGTCCGGGCCCTGGGGGTCTACACCAGACAGGGCACCCACTGTCGGAAGAGGTGGGAGGACATCCGCCGCGGAACCCGTAAGACCGCAGAGACACTGCTGGGGATGGCCTCCCGACCTAGGAGGGGTGCCAGTCGTACCCTGACCCCCCTGATGTCCCGGATCCTGGTGGTGGCCTACCCTGAGTTGGATGGGCGCTTGAGGACAGCACAGCAGACACAAGGGGGTGAGTATCAGCACATTCTGCTATCCTTACGCGCAGTTGAGGCGTCTGGGTGGGGGAGGAGGCCTGTCTGTGACAGTAGGCCAGGGCGCTTTCCGTAGTGTAGTCCCCTCCCTTAGACATGGCCCTGTGCCCCCGCCCCCCACCTCTGTAGGGTGCCAAGTGCAGCTATCCATGGTCCTCCATCACCCATGTGCGCGTCTGTTGTCCCTAGACCTGTTGGCCTAGTCAGAAGTACTGAGTAGTATACCCCAAGTTCGCGGCTTAGTGCACGAGGCACCTGTGTCTGTCCTCTCCGCCAAGGGTATTGACAAGGCATACACTCAACAATGTTTTATTTCTCCCCCCACCCTTATTCTTTGTTTTCTTGTGCATTAGCATCATCAGGCGGAGGAGAATTGGCGTCGGAGCACGAGGGAGCTGCAGGTCACCAGGCCCCGGTGGGCACTGACACAGACACCGAGGGCACCAGTGATCCGGAGGGCGAGGGGAGCACCACAACGGGGGCCGGTGGAGACACCAGCGACACGGACACGTCCTCGTTTGGGAGCTCCCTAGTGGGGGCGGCAACATCTGTGCCCCCCGCAACAACAGGTACAGCCGCCACCCAGCGCACCAGCACCGCCCTCCCAGCAGACCCTCAGTCTTCGCTCCGTGCCCGTTCGCCCAGGAAGGCGCACGTCTCCTTCGCCCCAGGCACCTCAGCCCCTGCCTCTGTTACCCCTGCTGCCCTCAGTGCGGAGCTCATTGACCTGGTGAGGATGCTCATTGTTGGGCAGACCACCCTTTTGAATGCCATCCAGGGGGTGCAAAGGGAGGTGCAACAGAGCAATGCCTACCTGGAGGGCATTCATTCGGGTCAGGCTGCCCATCAACGAGCGTTCACTTCTCTGGCCTCAGCACTGACGGCAGCCATTGTCCCTGTCTCCAGTCTCCCTCTTCTAACTGCCTCCACCCTTTCTCTGTCTCCTGTTCCTCAGCCTATCCCATCCACACCATCAGACCAGCCTGCACACACCTCAACACCCAAGGCCAGCTCATCCAAACATAAGCACCACAGAACACACAAGCATTCACCCAAGCAACACCCAGATGCAGACATACCAACATTCACTACCACCTCTGTGTCCCCCACCTCCTCGTCTCCCTCCTCCCTCCCTGTGACGTCTACACTCACACCTGCGTGCACACCAACATCAGCCAGTTCTTCCATCACCAGCACACCCTCCACTACAGTCCTCACACGTGCAGTCACCACCCCCACTGCCATCTACACGTCCCCTGTGTCCTCTCCCACTGTGTCTGTCACCCCCTCTTCCAAGACACATAAACGCAGGCAGCCACCCAAGCAACAGCCAACCACCTCACGACAGCCTACGTCCCAGTCACCTGCACCCAAGGACAGCACACCTGACTCTCCTACAACCACATCCTCTTCCTCCACTTCTATCACCACTACTCCTACCCTTTACCTTGGTCCAAAGAAGTATTACCTCTCCAATCTTAACCTCTTTCCCTCCCCTGACCCACCCCCTCCATCTGGGAAAAGTCCCAAAGGCACCTCAGCCACCACAAGCCCAGCTGCTAAGGTACAAGTGGTGCATGGATTATGGAGCCCACCCTTTGGCGGCAGTGACACTTCACTGAGCAGCAAGGGGACTGCCAGCCCCCCCCCCTGGCAAGAGGACCCGGAAAGTGAAGGGCCGCCGTGAGCGGACTGAGACGGCTGCCCCCAAGGAGGTAACTCCGGCCACTTCACCTGCCACAACAGCCAGGGGAGGCAAGGGCCCGAGAGCCCCATCTAAGGAGCGGAAGGGCAGCAGGGCGGAGAGGCCAGCCAGCAGGAGCGCGGAGCAGGAGGGCCCCACACGCCCCATCCCGCCTGCAAGGGACGACACCAAAGGGCCCAGGACTCCGTCTCCGAAGGGGCCTGACACTGCACGTTCGGAGGGCGAGTGAGCAGGTTGTCAAGGCCAGGTCTGACTCCCTACACTGACTGGAAGAGCACCGCTGAACAGGGCCCCGCCATGAAGACAAGCACCGCTGAACAGGGCCCCGCCATGAAGACAAGCACCGCTGAACAGGGCCCCGCCGTGCAGAAGAGCACCGCTGAACAGGGCCCCGCCATGAAGACAAGCACCGCTGAACAGGGCCCCGCCATGCAGAAGAGCACTGCTGAACAGGGCCCCGCCGTGCAGAAGAGCACCGCTGAACAGGGCCCCGCCATGCAGAAGAGCACCGCTGAACAGGGCCCCGCCGTGCAGAAGAGCACTGTTGAACAGGGCCCCGCCGTGCAGAAGAGCACCGCTGAACAGGGCCCCGCCATGAAGACAAGCACCGCTGAACAGGGCCCCGCCGTGCAGAAGAGCACCGCTGAACAGGGCCCCGCCATGAAGACAAGCACCGCTGAACAGGGCCCCGCCGTGCAGAAGAGCACCGCTGAACAGGGCCCGCCATGAAGACAAGCACCGCTGAACAGGGCCCCGCCGTGCAGAAGAGCACCGCTGAACAGGGCCCCGCCATGAAGACAAGCACCGCTGAACAGGGCCCCGCCGTGCAGAAGAGCACAGCTGAACAGGGCCCCGCCATGAAGACAAGCACCGCTGAACAGGGCCCCGCCGTGCAGAAGAGCACCGCTGAACAGGGCCCCGCCATGAAGACAAGCACCGCTGAACAGGGCCCCGCCGTGCAGAAGAGCACCGCTGAACAGGGCCCCGCCGTCTCAAGCACCGCTCCGCTGGGCCCTTCCTGTCAAGCACCGCTCCGCTGGGCCCCGCCGTCTCAAG
The DNA here is from genome assembly GCF_031143425.1 of Pleurodeles waltl. NCBI lineage: Eukaryota > Metazoa > Chordata > Amphibia > Caudata > Salamandridae > Pleurodeles > Pleurodeles waltl. The sequence goes on along the minus strand of NC_090449.1, from coordinate 474,817,448 downwards.
CACCGCTCCGCTGGGCCCTTCCTGTCAAGCACCACTCCGCTGGGCCCCGCCGTCTCAAGCACCGCTCCGCTGGGCCCTTCCTGTCAAGCACCACTCCGCTGGGCCCCGCCGTCTCAAGCACCGCTCCGCTGGGCCCTTCTTGTCAAGCACCGCTCCGCTGGGCCCCGCCGTCTCAAGCACCGCTCCGCTGGGCCCTTCCTGTCAAGCACCGCTCCGCTGGGCCCCGCCGTCTCATGCACCGCTCCGCTGGGCCCTTCCTGTCAAGCACCGCTCCGCTGGGCCCCGCCGTCTCACGCACCGCTCCTCTGGGCCCCGCCGTCTCACGCACCGCTCCGCTGGGCCCTTCCTGTCAAGCACAGCTCCGCTGGGCCCTTCCTGTCAAGCACCGCTCCGCTGGGCCCCGCCGTCTCAAGCACCGCTCCGCTGGGCCCTTCCTGTCAAGCACCGCTCCGCTGGGCCCCGCCGTCTCAAGCACCGCTCCGCTGGGCCCTTCCTGTCAAGCACTGTTTACGGTTCACTGTGCCCACCATGCATCCTCCATGACCAGTGGACTCTGTTATCCACCTGATGGACTGTGGCTTTGCACTCCCCAGGATGGCACAGTGGGCAAGCCACCCACTGTAGAGACTTTGAGAGACTGTGGCTTTGCACTCCCCAGGATATGTCAGTGGGCATGGTGACCCCTTCGTGGATCTGGCGTCGTGGACTCATGTGGCTGTGGTGCCCCCCCCTTCCCTTCCCCCTGAGGTGCCTGTAGTTTTGTCACCAGATGCCCCTGCAGTGTTCTCTCCAAAGGACTCAGGTCTCCTGTGTGGGCTTTGCCCTTGTTTCGCTACACTTTGGCCCACGGACATGATGAATTCGTAAGATGTGCAGGACTACTTGCTTCAGTTATCCACTGCTGTGTAAATACTTTTTTTTAATGAAATATTTTTTGATGGTTGAATAAGACTTTTCTGAAGCTATTTTGTACATAAATATTTATTCTCAATTTGGTTATGTCATTGTATTTTTTACGGGTGTTTGGGTGGTGTCACTGTGAGTTGTTGCTCTGCATTGGTGTGTACATCTTGGGGGGGGGTGGGGGTCGCATATGTGTGTGCCTGTAACCTTTCGTCCTCCCCCCTCCCGTGTGTCGTAGGTGCAGTACTCACCGTTGTCGTCTGCGCCGGACTTCGTACTCGTGGTAGATGAGAAGGTAGACGAGAGCAGGTAGGATGTTTAATTCGGGTTCCATGCTGTCCTCCGTACTCGTGGAGTGCGTAGAGGTGAGCATTTTCCCGTTCGTAGTCTGTTTCCGCCGTGTTTTTATCGGCGGTGCTCCCGCCCCGGAAAAGGTGGCGGATTGGTGAGTTGTGATAGTGTGGGCGGTACATTGTCTGCCGCCTGGCTGTTGGCGGTGACCGCCGCGCTATTTGTCGGTCCCGCCGTGGCGGTCGGAGTGTTAAAGTGGCGGGCTGTGTTGGCGGTTCCCGCCAGGGTCAGAATTCCATTTTTTGGACCGCCGGCCTGTTGGCGGTTTGGCCGCCGCTTTATCACCGACCGCCAGGGTTAGAATCACCCCCTAAGACTGGGGGCAGCGTGGAGTGTCCATCAGTGTGGTGGTTCTTCAAATAGCCATGTCTGTAAATAGCCATGTCTTCAGCTCTTTCGTGAAGTTGAGGAGGGGTGTAGTCTGTCTGAGGTGGGGCGGCAGGGTGTTCCAGGCTGTGGTGACGAGGTAGGAGAATGAGCGTCCCCCTGTTCTTGTTTTTCTGATGTGGGGTACTTTGGCGAGGGTGAGCTGGGCTGAGCGTAAGGTCCTTTCAGGTACGTGGAAATTGAGCTGCCTGTTCAGGTAGGCTGGTCCGGTGTCGTGGAGGGCTTTGTGTGCATGGGTGAGGATCTTGAAGGTGATTATTTTCCCTATGGGGAGCCAGTGTAGTGTGCACAGGGGGTGGGAGATATGACAGTGTTGAGGTAGGTCAAGGACCAGTCTGGCGGCGGCGTTCTGGATGTTCTGTAGTTTGCGGTGAGTTTCTTGTTGATTTCGGTACAGAGCGCGTTGCCGTAGTCCAGTCTGCTGGTAACAAGGGCGTGTGTGAGGGTCGTTCTGTGTTCGAGCGGGATCCATTTGAATGTCTTGCATAGAAGGCGGAGGGTACGGAAGCAGGAGGATGTGACTGAGTTGATTTGGCGATCCATGTTGAGTTTGCAGTCCAGGATGATTCCGAGGTTGCAGGCTCGGTTTATGGGGGTGGGCGGGCTTTCAAGGATGGGGGGGCCACTAGGAGTTGTTTCATGCATCGGGTTGAGGGCCCATGATGAGTACTTCCGTTTTGTCTACAATGAGTTGTAGGCAGCTGCTTTTCATCCAGTTGACGACTGCTCCCATGCCTTCGCGGAAGTTGTGTCTGGCTGTGTTGGGCTCGTTGGATAGGAAGAAGATGAGTTGAGTGTCATCAGCGTAGGAGACGATGTTGGGTCCATAGTTTCTGATGATGGCGGCTAGCGGGGCCATGTAGATGTTAAACAGCGTGGGGCTGAGGGAGGATCCTTGGGGAACTCCACAGGTGGTAGGTGTGGGGTCTGAGAGGAAGAGGGAAGGTTTTACTTGTTGAGTTCTGCTCGAGAGGAAAGATCAGATCCAGTCAAGGGCCTTGTCTCTAATGCCGGCCTCATGAAGCCTGCAAATCAGGGTGTGGTTGGAGACTGTGTCGAAGGCCGCCGAGAGGTCGAGCAGGATGAGGGGCGCAGTCTCTCCCTTGTCCCACGGGGAGCGGATGTTGTCGTTTGTGGCTAAGAGGGCTGTTTCAGTGCTGTGTTTTTTTCTGAAGCCAGATTGGGAGGCGTTGAGGATGTTGTGGTCTTCGGTGAAAGTTGCGACCTAGCTGTTGATGGCTTTCTCAATGACTTTCGCTGAAAAGGGAGCAGGGAGATGGGCCTGTAGTTTTTGAGGTCGGTGGGGTCCGGCGAGGGTTTCTTGAGGAGAGGGTTGATCTCGGCCTGTTTCCAGTTGTCGGGGAAGGAGTTGTTTTCCAGGGAGCGGTTGATGGTGAGTCGGAGCTTGGGGGCGATGGTTTCAGCAGCTCTGTTGAAGGTGTGGTGGGGGCCTGGGTCTGTGGGGGCTCCTCAGTGTATGGTCCTCATTGTCTTCAGTGTATCTTTGGTGGTGAGGGGGGGTCCAGTTGGTGATCTGTGGTTTTTTGGTGTCGGGTTCCGGTGGAGGGAGTTCTGCACGTAGGTTGTCCTCACTGAAGTTGTCATAGATGGTCTTGATTGTGGTGGAAGTATGTGTTGAGTTTGTTGCAGGGATCTTGTGAGGGTGGGATGTCTGTTGCTTCACTGTTTGCTTGGGCAAACTCCTTGATGATGCTGGAGAGTTCCTTGCTGTTGTGTGCGTGTGAGGAGATTCTTTCTTGTATTGCTTTCTTTCTGGTGCTTTTGATGAGATGGTGGTGTGCGGGGGTGGCGGTTCTGAAGCTGATTTGGGCTTCTGTAGATTTGGTGTTTCTCCAGATTTTCTCAAGGCGTCGACATGTGTGTCTGGATTCTCCGAGTTCTGCGATAAACCTGCAGGCTTTCTTGGCATGTTGAAGGTGAAATGGATGCAGCGATGGTCTGTCCATGGACGTTCGGAGGCTTGGCTAAAGATGACGGAGGTTCCTGTTGTGAAGATGGGGTCGAGGGTATGTCCTGCTGAATGCGTTGGTTCCGTCACGATCTGTTGGAGCCCCATGTTGTGGAGGTTGCCTAGGAGGAATGCGGTGTTGGGGTATTGTAGGTTGTCGAGGTGGAAGTTGAGGTCTCCCAGCATGGTGTAGTTGAAGGCTACAATGGCTTGCGCAGTGATACTCTCTGTGATGAGTCAGAGAAAGGTGCGTGGGGCCTGGGTGGGTGGTAGATGAAGGTTCCCCTGAGGGTGGACGTTGGACTTGTCTGAAGTTTGAAGTGAAGGTGTTCCATTAGGCTTGTGGGGTCTTCAGAGTGTGTACTTGTAGACGATGGCGATTCCCCCCCCTCGGGGTGGCTGGGGCGGTCTTTCTGGCTGATCTTGTATCCTTGGGGAATGGCGATGGCAATGTCTGGGCCATAGATGGTGTTGGTCTAGGTTTCAGTGAGGAATCCGACATCCGGGATGGTGCTGTCAAGGTGAGGATAAATTGAGTGGTTTTCCTAGGTTTCTCATCCACAGGTGCATTCAGTAGGGCTGATCCCTGCCCCCCTCCTCTGTGCACTGGTCATAAAACCGTTGGTGGCTTGATACCAGTGTGACACGCAGGTGTGAGGCTTTGACTTGGGGTTGGAAATGGAGGACAGGATTGCCCTGTATGCAGACGACATCCTTCAGTCCCCAGTAAACCCAAAGAGTTCTATGTTTGTCTTGAATGTAATATCTGTATGCTGGGGTTGGATAAATCAAAATATTTTTTCTATAATACAACAAGAAAATACACAATCAGACATTTTATTAATTGCAAGACAAAATATGTTGTCTATGTTCTGGGCTGTACGTGTAACAAAATTTATGTGGGGAGTACTATAAGGCCTTTTAAATTAAGAATACAGGAACATGCACGTGCCATAAAGAATAAAGATACCAGGTATCCATTAACACTCCACATGATGTTATACCACTCTGAGGATGCTCGCACCTGGTTCCAGGGGGTGGATTATGTCCCCCTTGACCAGAGAGGAGGAAATAGAGAACTCACCTTACGTCAAAAAGAGGCGGCGTGGATTTGTCGCCTGCAAGCTGTCGAAATGGGCCACAACACGGATGACGAATTTCATTATTTTTTATAATTTGTCATTTATGTATCTCTAGAATATTGTGTCCTTAGGCCTGTCTAATGTCTTGTTATATGATTCCAATATGACCAAATGCTTAATTTTGTTATGAATGAATGCAATATATATAAGTATGAGCAAATAGTTTTAACATCACAGTCAAACTTACCTTTTGGCCAAATAGTGTGTTAATAATATCCTTTTCTGACTGGATTGTCATCTGGAATTGATAATGAGGAATATCTTGATAACATTTATTTTGAATAGCATTTGGTTATTGGAACTTGGGGTTATTAAGCTTACAAGTCCTATGCGTTTCTCATGGATTAAGTGGATTTACATAAAGGTCACTATTCAGTACTGGTAGTCGTTTTTTATTGTGTTTGTGATCATTTCATTCATTCATTAGCTTTATTTCGGTAAAACGCAAATACCATAAAAGCACATCACAAGAAATCACAATTTTACAAAAATAAACTATAGATAAAAGTCCTTACGTATAAAACATTTTCCCATTAAAATCATACCATATAGAGATCATACCATAAAAAACGAGATAAAGAGTATATTACATTTTCCATAATAAATATCGTGACACAAATATCTTCCTAGTTAAAAACAACAGGTAGGTTAAAATAAAATACAAAACTTTTCCCATTATAAACTCCTGCTAGTGTGATAATTTTAGCATTTTTGTTCTGACACACCAAATTTCATCTAAATAGCTTGCTAAGGCAAATGTCACCATGTCCTCGGTATTAGACCTAAAAATTCTAAGGGCAGTAAAACGGTTCTGAAAGCCCATGATTCTACAGAGAGGTACAATCCATTTAGTTTGTTGTTTATCATAAGCAGGACAATGGAATAATACATGGGCACTACATTCGGGAAGGCAGCAGCCCATCGGACAAAGATTGGCATGATGGTCATCTTTAGACCAAGTGCAGGTGAAAGAGCGTAGCGGTAGCGAGCCTATCCTAAATCTAATGTAAAGGGCACGGGCTCGTGGGAATGTAATCAAATCCATATATGATTCAAACTCGTAGTGACATTTGACTGATGTAAACTTGTCAGACAAACTACCTAGAGGGACCTCTGCTAGATTTCTCACTTTTAGCCACCGCCAATATCCATCCTTTACAACTTGTGCCGCATTTTTGGGTAAATCGTTAGGGGCCATCCAGAAATGGACCAGCCCCAGTTTAGTCAGAATGGCCCTAACATGCTTTCACCAGGGAATGTTTTCCATATAGTTTCCACTAATCAGAGCTTTCAACCATGTCCTGTACGGACTAAGAATATTCAAGGACCATATTCTAATCCAATATAATATTGGTTTCAACGCTGCTATATGAGCAATAGAATCAAGGTTCACGTCCATGCGTACAGGTAACGTAGGAGAGCTAGTGGGTATTCTTAGAAGAGACTTTATAAAGGAATTTTCAGCAATCTCCAAATCCTTTAAGTTACCATGTCCCCATAGCTCTGCTCCATAAAGAGCACTCCCTCTTGCTTGTAGCTTGTATATTTCCATTGTTGGAGTGATTGCGAACCTAGGGGACCTGCTTGCAAATCTCAGTACGCCACCCAGGTTCTGCTTCAGTGACATATGTGCCCTTGCTATCTGAGCCTGCCATCTATGCGTATCCTCAAGTCTGACCCCCAAATACACAAAATCTGCAACTCTCTCCAGCTCTACCCCTTCCATAGAGATAGTCTTTCTTACTTTATGTTTGGTGTCGCCAAAGATCATGTACTTTGTTTTCGTAGAGTTCACTTCAAGACCGTGATCTCTACAGAAGGATGTGAATTTTTGTAGTAAGTTTTCTAGACCGGACGCAGTTTGGGATAGCAATAATGTATCGTCCGCAAAGAGCAGGCATGGTGTCTTCACCCCCCCTACTTTGGGTGCATCGTTGTCACAAGCAAATAGATAAGGAATACAAGCATTTATAAATATTAGGAAGAGGGTTGGGGCCAAAACACACTCTTGTCTCACTCCCCTTTTAATTGGGATCTCTCTTGTTATTTCCCCATTTGCTCCCCATCTAACTTTGGCAAAGGTCTTATTGTGCAAGCTTTTGATTGTGTTTAATAGCGTACATGGGAGTCCTGCTCTATCCAGTATCTCCCATAACTTTTGGTGTGGGACCAAGTCAAAAGCAGATCTGAGGTCCACGAAGGCTACGAATAACTTCCCTCCTTCCAGGTCGACAGACTTCCATTTAATCGTGAGGAATCTCAATATCTGGTCGATTGTGCTAATTTTTTCCCTAAAGCCGGCTTGGAAGTCACTCAGGATTTGTGATTCTTGCATCCATGCCTTGGTTCTTATCAGGATCTGATGGCAAAATATTTTTGGGAGATTATCCAAAAGACTAATTGGCCTGTAATTTGTTGGGTCAGATCTATTTCCCTTTTTATAGATAGGTATAATGATAGCACCCCTCCAGGTGCAAGGATAATTTCCAGTTGCCAAAACTTGTGATCATTTGCTTGGTCCATTTGGGGATTCGTTATAAACGAGCTTGGTACTTTATGTTGCGAGTGCACAATATGTTTAATGATAAGAATGCACCACTTTTAGCTGCCTCGAAAATGTTGTGGAATTAAACAGTTCAAGATGGCTTCCATGTACAGTGTTGGCTTGGACGAACGATGTTTCAGGCAATAGGCGCTTCCTGATTTGAGGTTGAGTGCACACAGTTTTATATACCTATTAGATGCACATGTTGTGTGTAAAGAATGGATGGAGCATCAGAAGTGGCAAAAATGCATGATTATGGCAATAAATGTGCTTCAGTTCTTTCGTCTAATGAAAGATATTCACGATCCTACATAGTCTAAGATGGCCACCACTATCTCAATAGATCCCGATGCGGTATACCTTTTGACCTAAGGGATTACGGTTCCGGGTCAAGATGGTCTGTGTTCTGGTAGCCCACACCTGAGAACGATGAGTGGGAGGTATATTTAAACTGGGGTTGCCTGTGGTCCAATTGGTTTGTTGGATCACACTGCAGACTTACGAATGTGGGCTACTATGGAACATTGTTATAACGAGAGTTGTTGAATCGGCTGCACTATTTTGGGGAATTACAGTAGGTACCCTTATAACCCGTTGGTGGGTGATGTGTAGTGAATGGACTTCAGATTACTCTTGGAATAGGATTTGAAGCTGGTGCAGGTTGAGCTTAACAATTACATTAGGTTTAATTAATTAGGATCAAATATTTATATGCAGAATAAGATCGTAATCTTGATTTAGTGTTTTCTAATTGAATGTAACTAAAGAGTTCATACCATAAGTTATATATAACTTTCTTATGGATGTATTGACAAATTTGAGTATCTGGTGATTCCAGTGAGGAATACTATCAATGGTTCAAAAGAATGTGGAGGATGTGGTGCTTATTAACGAACTTGCAAAACAAATCTCTGTGATTTTGACATCTTTCCTTATGGGTAAAATTATGATGGAGATTATTGATGGTTTAGAGACATTGGTACGGTTTACCAGGGGTAAAAACGATTAAGGTACACGCTTAAAAATATGTGAAGTGGTGCTGTTTTCTTTTCATACTAGATGCACAACGGGTGATTCCCAAGGTATGAGAGAAATACAGGATATGACAATCCAGTCGGAAATGGATTAGGTATGTCTAAAATGGCATATTTAAAACAATTGGTTAGACATGTTAGTTTATGTACAGGTAGTTACATGCTTGTATTTATAAAAAACTGCAATTCAGGTGTTAGAAAAATTGTGGCGAGTCCTGTCGATGCTTGGGGGTGTTTTATGTTGTAATGATATAATTGGGATTAATACTTATTGTTTTCATACATCTTACCCTCTGTGTACATGAGGTAAATCATAAGTTGGTTATGTTTGTTTATGCTACTTGGTAATACTGGTAATTATTTTGGCGATAAATTGATAAATTCCCTTGCTATTCTTTCTTGATGTTGACATTTACTTGTCTGTTTGCACAAATATATGTAGTTATTTATATTTATGCCTGTCTATATGTATAGACAGTTTATATTGTTTGAATATATATGTTGATGGCACTTGTTTCTTGTTGTTTGTGTATTCAATGTGTGTTATGTTACAGCCCTGAAGAAGTCCTTTGTTGGAGGACGAAACGCGTTGGCTGTTGCTGTTATTTTATTTATTACTGAAAAAGAGAGAGAGAATAAAGAGAAGACAATTCATAATATCACTTAAAAGGACTGTACTTCTTAAAACAAAAAGTTTCTTTGAAGGGTTGTGCTCTACCATTATTCTTTACAACATCCTTCAGTCCCTCTTGCAGCCCCGGAAACTGGGCCATGGCTGATCCCCATCCTCACTACCTTCAGCTCCGCCTCCAGACTCAGTATGAACTGGGACAAGTCCTTCTTGGTTCCCATTAGGAGGGCTGACAAGATGAGACTTGTCACCTGAGAATTCCCATTCATCACTATAGTTTCTGCTATTGTGAAGTACACATATCATGGGTGCCTGAGCTCACTAGGACCCTCAACCGCCACCCCTTGCTGCATAAGACCAAGTAAGATATGACCCGATGGGGCAAATTGCTTCTCAACTTCATGGCCAGCATTGTCCTGTTTTAGATGATGACACTCACTCGGCTGCTCTGTGTGCTAGAAAATATCTCCCTCCAGATTCCACAAACCTGGTTTAATGCACTAGCATCACAAGTGACTTGGTTCCTCTGGGCTAGTAAGCCCCCCAGGGTTGCATTAAACAATTGCATTTGGGCAACCTATGATGGGGGGCTGCCCATGGCGCACGTCCGGCTGTACTATTGGGTGGCACAACTCCTAATAGTGAACCTGTAGTTACACAGTGGTTAGGAAGATCTGGCATATCGAGGACAGATAGCTCTGCTAGGAATGGAAAACATAACGCACATTATCTACGGAAAGCCAATCCCCGCACACTTACCCAAGCTACCCAGGGTGGTCTTCCGGGTTTGGAGAGCACCATTTTGTTGACCAGGTTGGGATCACAACCTTACTCTGGGGACTACTCTGTGGGTGGGTAAATGGCTGGCATGTGCGGTGGGTCTTGCGAGGTCCAATGAATTTGACTGGGTTAGCATTTTGCATTTGGATGATGTGAGGGCTAGGGATTGTATTTGATCCTTCCAGGAGCTGCAGATCGAGTTTCACATGCACAAATCCCACTTTTAGGCTACCTACAGATCATACACGCCCTCGCTACATATCGGAACACCCTTGAGGATGTCCTGGAGTACAGCCCTCTTGAAGCTAGGATACTGATGGGTCACCTGGGCAAATGTGGAATCACCCATATATACCGGACCTTGGTTAGACACTTACCCATCCAATTTGATGTCCTGAAGAAGCAGTGGGAGGAGTGGGTGGGCACCACTGGATGAGGCGGACTGGTGGGATGCATGCATGGCTCCTCGCATTTTGGCAATTTTGTCACGGCTCTGCCCTGTCCGGTTCAAATACCTACATCAGGCTTACCTCGCACCTTATAGTCTCTGAAATAACCGAGTGTGCCCGTTCCCTGTGTGTTTACACTGCCCAGAGCCCAGTGGGGACTTTTATCACATGGTATGAGCCCACCCGATCGTCTGGCACTTTTGGACACATGTCCGCTTTACAATGTCTAAGGTAGTGGAGCAACAAATTGAATCTAACCCTAGGCTTGCTTTAATGGGTAACCTCGATGATTTGGAGGGGTCCCCTAGGGGATAGAACGCTGCTGGGGTGGGGAAGTTGTGGTCACAAGGGACATAACAGTAACTAGAGGTCCCCTACTGCACCGTTCTGGCAGCTGAGAGGAAAGGTATGGGCTGGTGTTCAAAGTTGGAGGAGACGATCTATGTGACATGTGGAAGCCCCTCGCGATTTTACCAGAGTTTGGGGAAAATGTTGGGACTATTATGGACTGGGAGAACATGGCTGAGTGGAATACTTGTAACCACGCCGGATATGACAACTGTGGGCCAGACTAGGGTGGGGGGATGTGTTTGAAAAGGCTTTGTACTTAGTCTCAATTTGGTGTGAGCAATGCTTGCTGTGTTTAAAATCAATACAATTGGTATTAAAGAAAGTATTCCGCCACTAATTTCCAAATGTACAAAGTTTGCTGTTTAATGACATTGTCGAGGTATTCCTCATCATTGCCAAAGTATAAGACCTACTTTGGTGTAAATAATCCATAATTGAATCATAGGCTTGTACCAGCTGCTCAACGCTCTTTTGTTGTCCAAGTAGGTTGGTGCTATGCAACAACCATACTTACTTACATACATGGCCCTCATACATAAAGTTGGATGTAGACAATAGAATCAAGATCCTTCTCAAATATGCAAGGATGCTGCTCCCAATCTTAGGGTGCTTCCAGCCATACCAATGTGCTTCCAATGAAAGTGGTGCTCAATTTTTGGGACTGCTGCCAATGAGGCTGCTGTTTGCACTGCCAAAAGAATTAGGCGGTCATTCTGACCCTGGCGGTCAAAGACCGCCAGGGCGGAGGACCGCGGGAGCACCGCCGACAGGCCGGCGGTGCTCCAATGGGGATTCCGACCGCGGCGGTAAAGCCGCGGTCGGACCGGCACCACTGGCGGGCTCCCGCCAGTGTACCGCCGCCCCATTGAATCCTCCAAGGCGGCGCAGCTTGCTGCGCCGCCGAGGGGATTCCGACCCCCCCTACCGCCATCCAGATCCCGGCGGTCCGACCGCCGGGATCCGGATGGCGGTAGGGGGGGTCGCGGGGCCCCTGGGGGCCCCTGCAGTGCCCATGCCACTGGCATGGGCATTGCAGGGGCCCCCGTAAGAGGGCCCCTAAAAGTATTTCACTGTCTGCTGCGCAGACAGTGAAATACGCGACGGGTGCAACTGAACCCGTCGCACAGCTTCCACTCCGCCGGCTCGATTCCGAGCCGGCTTCATCGTGGAAGCCTCTTTCCCGCTGGGCTGGCGGGCGGTCTGAAGGCGACCGCCCGCCAGCCCAGCGGGAAAGTCAGAATTACCGCCGCGGTCTTTCGACCGCGGAACGGTAACCTGACGGCGGGACTTTGGCGGGCGGCCTCCGCCGCCCGCCAAGGTCAGAATGAGGGCCTTAGTGTGCAGCTGAATTTGTCTGAGTACTGCTCAGATTGCCAGTATTATGGTGGTCTAGCTAAAATATACCAACACAGAGTCACTAACATAATGTGCTGCTGAACATGCTAGAGTGCTACTTATAACATCAAGCAATGCTCTTTATTTTTCAACTTCCATCTTCTCACTTAAGTTTGAGCTCCAGTCCCGTTTCCCTGTGAGACCAGCAATGCTGACTCCACCTTTAATCATTTCTGTTCTATCTTGTATGGACAGTGACCTGTGCCTGCACAAGGATGCTGTGGACCCCTACAGTGACTGCATAGTGAGGGAGGGAGAGAAAACATGTATGCTCGTTTCCTCTGTCTCTGCTCAACACACCCTCTACATCCTTAACTGGTAGCTGCTCCTCCTGTGCATGTCCTTGCCTCAGACTCCAGTTCTACCAGCATAAATATCTTCAGGGATCCTGGGGTTTGCAGTTATGACTCCTGATGACCAGTCTACTATTTATTCTGAATTATGTCCCAACACCTATTTCAGTGTAGATATGGACAAGTTGACCATTGTGGCAGATTTGCATTAATATCAAAATTGGATGGAGCATAATGATTTTAGCATATATTTATATTATATTCGACAAGCAGAATCTATGACTTTTCCCAGTAAGCTGGCCCCAGAAAGAATCACTCAAGATGGTGATGTCACCAACAGGTCATTGGCAGCCAATGTTAAAGGCAAATGTTAAATCTTTCCATCCTTTTAACACACATAAATTCTAGAAGGATAAATGAAATATACGTAGAAGACCCTTCAAAAAATGTGAAAACAAACGTGAAACGGGTGAGAGTAAAAACAGACAGGACTCAATGAAGTTAAAAACTCCTACTCCCCTTGCAAAACAAAAGCTAACAGTGTTGAGGGGCAGGTATCCCCATGCTGAGGTATGCATCATACTTGAAGGCTAATGTAGCAGATAAAACAAGGTATCACACTGATGTATTTTTATTTTTCAGACAGGTCTAGACAGGCAAGTACATGAGCACCACTGTTTAACTACTGGTGAAGTATAGCAGGCGATCGTCACCCGAAGCAGCCCTGGAACAGAGGCTTTGGCAGGCGAAGCAAAGAAGTGAAACAAAGCAGATCTGAAAAATAATCACTCAGACTGCCATGTGAAAACTCTGAAAGTGTTTACAACTTTCTGTTTTCAGCTGTTGATTCCTTTTGGATGATAGCTTGAGTTAAACGAAGCGAACTATTTTGCTGTTTTCGTTTTTTTTTTAAAAATACAAATGTGGTTTCTTGGCAGACGCATGGCATTGAGCTTTCAACCTAACTAAATGGCTTCCCTATTTTTATACAAACATCTCCGAGATCCATCACTTTCCAGGATGTCCACAATTGGATGGTATCCTAAAATAGCACTGAAAAGACTAGAACCACGGCCCATATTTACAATGACTCTGCATTTGGTTTGCATTACTTTTTTAACACAGACCTAATGCAAAGCCAACTGGTGGGAATTTACAACCCAACACAAATCGTGATTTAAGTTTGATTGTAGCCCAAAGTAACACAACTAAGCAGAATGCACTGACGTACATTACCTTGTGTCAAGTAGGCATTCCATGGGTGGTACATGGGTATCCCATGCAACCACCCACCTTTTTTGACCCAAATCGCTATTTACAAAGAATTGGAGGCTGGGTTTTGTGCCAAAATTGTGCACCTTCCTGAGGCAACAGTAACAAGGACAAATGTTTTATTTTCTCCTTGTTTTTGACTCTTTGGACATGTGTTGATTCTATAGCCCACATACGAAATGAAAAATGGTCTAAAGCTTAGTTTTTGTGCGGCATGGGACCCTCTTCCAGCACAGAAATATGCTGACCACAACACAGACACCCTTGCACTATAGCACATGGGTTGCTTCATTGGCTTACGGCTACCAAAAGAGCACCAGGGCAGGGAGAAAGGAGAAGTGCACCTCTTCTTATTAGATATGTTGCAGTTCTTCTCTCTCCTGTTCATGCAACACATTGCGGCAACTTAACTTGCTGTGCTACAGTGCGCTGCATGAACTGTTTGTAAATCTGGCCAGCAATTATTAGTGCAGGTATTTGGGGTACCAGAGAAGACAGAAAAAGACAGTATGCTGCACTACCCAACATAGATGATACCTCAACTTCTCAATATATCCTTCTCGGATCTCCTGGAATTCCAGAGAGTCTATCAGCTGTGATTGTATCAAGCATATCGATCGAATACCACACCCAATCATTACAAACATACTGTGCTATCAACATGCCCAACCACCAGTACTACAGATGGTGAGTAGAACAGCAACACTTTTACTACTCAAGGACCACCAGATCTCCTTCTCTGCAGATTTCTCATCTGCCACTAAAGTAAAATGCATACAATTCCTGGCCCTGCAGCTCAGAATCTCAAGACCTCAGATATGGCCTGCTGGAACCAGTGCATGTGACTGTGACTGTCAAGGGCAAAACAAAGGACTTCTTGACCTAGGAGACCTCGAGCTGTTTCTGGACTCCCTAGACAATTCCATTATTAACCCTACCCTGTCAGGCACAGCTGACACCCTTCAGGAAGACATCTTTCCCCATTGGATACTGCACAATTACCAACCCTGACATGAGATAATGGGGTAGTGACCAGACGGGAATCAGATCGGACTGGCTTGCATCAGATCTCTACACAAAGACAAAGCCCCCGTTAAAGTAAAAAGCAGAGGAGAAAGGAGATGGGTTATAGGACTGATCAAGTCTCCTGCATGATGCTTCCCTACTGACTGCTGTGTATTCTTCCATGCTGGTTGTTTTATGCCAGCCAACTTGATTATGCTCACTCCCCCACTCATTTCACATAAACACCAGCTTGTGGACCTCCTTGGTCCTAGACTCCAGGGTTGGAGAGGCAAACACCATTCCTGGGGAATCAGATATATTCTTTTTTTTGCAATAGTTTGGCAGTATGGAGTGGGGGGATTGAACACTCTGATTCTGGACACCTAGAGATCCCAATGCCCACCTAATGACCGCACCAGCTCATTTATCACACCTTGGTCCTGTACCAGGTGGTATGATACTTTTGCAAAGACTCACGTAGATAATACTTATCTAAGGTGTCTTGCATATCTAACAGCATAGGATTGGCACTGAGGCAAAGGTTATTTGAGAACACAATACTTTGCGTTCTGTACCCCAGTTTTCTTCCGATCCTAAGTTTAATTTCTGGCCATTTGGGAGCTCTCTCCCACTGCCCTCCCTTCCACGGTTACCCCCCTTACTCTATCCACCAGTAGGAGGATTTGCTCAATTGGCCTGGCAGCACCAAACCATCTCTTATCTAGACAAATTTGGTGAGAAAATGCAAACATAACCTTAGACCTCCCCAGTCTGCTGGAACCTGGACCACTCAGCCTAACATCCCCACCCCTGTCCCCCACCAATCCTCAACACAGAGCAGTTTACCCTCCCATAGGACAACTCATGTTTTCCACGTATTGTGATCCTCATGCAACACACTCATCAAACCCTAACATTACTACCATCATGTAATTGACATCACTGTTTATGGTAGTGAAGTGTTGGCCCCATTTGATAAAATATAAGAAATGTGTCCATTACCTTTAAATAAAATACACAGACATTGTGCTTCTGCAAGAAAATAATTTACTACTAGAGGGATCACTGCAGCTCAGACAGGGCTGGGTAGACACGTTTATCAGCAATAGCAGGACAGGTTCTGCTCAGAGTGAGCCCTCTCTCTCAAATGGATGTTAGAAGAACAAGTAATGCGAGGTGGTCATAATTATTCGAAATAGCCTCCATTGTAAGAATCTTAAGACTTGGGTGGGCGAAGATGGACAATGGGGCTTTGCAAAATAATGCATCCATAAAAGAACCACTATAGTGAGATCCATATATGCCCCTACAATTGACAAGACCCGCTTCTTTGCACGCCTCTCTAGTCTTTTACCTTTTTTTGGGAGAATGCTCTTTTAGGCCAGCCAAACACACATGCCCTCTGAGGAGAGTGCTCTGTGCACTCCCCTCAAGTGCTCGTCACCCCCAATGCCCCGCCCCTTTTCAAGGAAGCGAGAATAAACACAGTTTATTATTGTTTTCTTGAAAAGGTTTTGCAACTGCTACTGCTGGCAGGAGGGTGCGATGCTCCTCTGCTCTAATGGAGGAGCTGTTGCTGCATAGATCACTATCTTGCACAGGGGAGACTTAACTTTTGTGACTCAGTAAGATATACCAGAGGCCGGTGACACCACCCGCTCAGATTGACGATAAATGTGATTTCCTATGAAGTCTAACAGGATAAGGAGAACATCGGTAGGCACGTTCGATCATGCCTATTTTATCATCAGAATCAGTTGGCTCCCACAGAGACCTACGGGTGGCTGTAAAAGTGAGGCTGATGGGATGGCTGATAATGGACTCTGTAATAACAAAACAAAAAGCATGTGCAGACCTCAGCCAGTTAAGGACAACTGTGAGTGAACTCACAGAAAAGTACTTGACCACTTCCAACTATGCTTTGCAGAAATAACTAGAGATGGCAAAAATATGCCTGAACTCCTTTCTCGAGTCATCAGCAAAGAAAACCTTGATCAAACTGCACAGGCAGAGGTATGAAAATAGAGAAAAAGCAGGGAGTTTTCTGGCCGTACAACCCCAACAGAGAAAATCGCAATTAGCCATACTAGAGTAATGTGACTCTGGGGGAGGTCTTTTTGTTCTCTCCTTTCACAATGGTTTGCTTCCTATTACACCACCCTTGAAAGAGCATACATTTTAGTGCTGTCCCTCGTGTCACTAAAGTCATCAGACTGTGACAAGTTTATTATATGAACTCATGGAGTGGAAAAACTAACTAAGTAGCAGCACACTTCCTGCCGGCTACCTAGATCTGATGGCTTGACGTGTGGCTATTAGGCTTTAGGCAAGCAGTTAAGAGATAGAAATTGTAATCGTATTCTGTTGTTTTGAAACATTTTAGCCATTGGTGAGTTTAACCATCTAACTAGCACTGCAGAATTACTGTTTATATCATATTGCAGGCAATACTTGGCTTCTCATCACACTGCAGCTTGTGCCATTTGCGGAGAGAAAGCTCTGTCCTTTTCCACCAGCTGCACCTTTCAAGGGCCTAGAGACAAGTTAGGGGACCACTTGGTAGGCACTCTGGTAGGCAGGACTCTCAGCAGAAAGCCCAAGTGCTGGCAGAGAGAAGTCTTTGTTGTCCCTAAGACTTCAACAACAGGAAGCAAGCTCAATTCACGCCCTTGGAGATTCTTCACCAGTGGGAAGTCACACAAAAGTCAGTCTATGTCCGTGGTACTCAAAGTACAGCCCGCGGGCCGCCAGCGGCCCCACGGACCTACCTTGGAGGCCCGCGGACACGTCGGAAAAACGCCATACGATAATGGCCGCACGTAAACAGAGAAGAGGGCCGCGGGAGCATGCGCAATAGCGGCTTCTTTGCGCATGATCCCGCCCCCCTCCTCTATGTGTACGTACGGCGGCCATTATCGTATGGCATTTACGTCACGAGCCTGGCTAATGGCGGGAAGCCAAAGCCCCTTCAAAGTCAGCGCTTGCAGCTAATTTTTACGGGGCTTTTTCTCCTGCTTCCTGCCACCGTCTTCACGTCTGCCGCCCGCCCGCCTGCCGTCGCCTGCCTCCCGCCTGCCTGCTGCTTCTTTGAACTTCACCAAGGGGTAGGAGCAGATGATTTAAGATGTCAGTTATTCAG
Source organism: Pleurodeles waltl (assembly GCF_031143425.1). Classification (NCBI taxonomy): domain Eukaryota; kingdom Metazoa; phylum Chordata; class Amphibia; order Caudata; family Salamandridae; genus Pleurodeles; species Pleurodeles waltl. Next base: position 474,799,802 of record NC_090449.1, on the reverse strand, counting down.
GAGAATTAATTAAAAAATATATATAATTTTCAATGTAGGCTATTAAAGGCATCCTTTGGGTACTGTCGAAGCAGCAATTTCAGATGTGCATTAACAAAACGGTTGCATAAGTTTAGCCAATGTGGATTGCCCTTAAGGGTTGTGTTTTATATTATGCTTAACTGAATTAAGTTTGAGAGTATAGCCCTTATTAGACCTCTGCCCTGGACCATAGTGTTGTGCTTAAATTTCTTTGTGGCATCTACGCTTGACGGTGGTTATTATTTTTAATTTTTTTTATGTAGTGCTACATCCTGCTGTTTCCAAGCGCTGTAACTCACTAATGCTAATTACCCAATGAATTAGTTGGTTTTGCTTGCTTTGAAAGGCTGCATTCGTCCTCCAGTAATTCAGGGGTTTGATAGTAATATCGCACTAATGTCAGTAGTGAATGTTTAGCTCACTAAGCCATTTTGACGCCTGGTGCCAGCAATACCATTTTGGCAGTCCAAATGGTTCCGTGTAGCGGCACAAGTGCTGTCACCCAGAGGCTACACGTGAAATCCTCCCCCATCCCATTTGGACCCTTACTCCATCAACTTGCGTAATCCTTGTGACTGGCTAGTGATCTGCCACAGCCCTATGTTATTATACCGCCCTTGGTGGTAGGGGTGAGAGCAGATGGCGCTGTGTGTGTTACTCGGGTAGGGGTGAGAGCAGGTGGCACTGTGTGTGTTACTGGGGTAGAGGTGAGAGCAGATGGCGCTGTGTGTGTTATTGTGGTAGAGGTGAGAGCAGATGGCGCTGTGTGTGTTACTGGGATAGGGGTGAGAGCAGATGGCGCTGTGTGTGTTACTGGGGTAGGGGTGAGAGAAGATGGCACTGTGTTTGGAATACTGGGGTAGGGGTGAGAGCACATGGCACTGTGTGTGATACTGGGGTAGGGGTGAGAGCAGATGGCACTATGTGTGATAGACCGGACCCTGCAAGGGTAAGAACTATGCTGCTGTATCTTTGTCTTGTAAAGCTTAGGCACCAATTTAGACCTTTGTTTGTGCAACCACCAAACAATAATGCTTACTTTCATAACCCATACCCACCAACCCAGTACAGCCAGTGAGAGACCACCCACGCGTGAGAACTACCAAAAATCAGATGACAGTCCCAATATAAATCAAACCATTTGGGAAGTATCCAGTGGGGTACACTTTGTGTGATGGGCAAACACCTTCAGCTTACTCCTCCTCCCAGGGGTGCGGTTGATAAATGGCTGCCTTTTTTTATCTGGCCCCTGGCATTTCGTGCACAGTTGATTTCTATTGCTGTGTGACCCAGTGTGCTGAAAAAAAACAATCTCTAAAAAGGGGCCCGTATACCATTCATTGGCCTTATTATCACTCTATGATGCCTAGCAGGTTGCAAGCATAATTGCAAAAAATACTTTTTATAACATGGTTCTCTGGGAATCGGCAAAGGACAGCATGTGTGTTGACAATTGTTTGATCACGATGTGCTTCGTTTCCTTTTACACATCACTTTCTATTACTTTGGTGTTGCGCACAGAGGTCTGTGGCAAGACGCAGTGTTGGTCCATTGGTCGTGAGACAGTGTCGGTCCATCGGTCGGTCGTGAAGTGGTGTCAGTCGTTTGGCTGTGAGGGGAAAATCTGATTCCGGACCCTTGATACTCATTGCACAAACTCGCCTGAGACCAATGGCCTACAGTCCAGTTACCAGCCTTGCAAACGACCCAGATCCATACAGAGTGAACACAGATCATTCCAGGCAGCATGGGAAGAAGAGTACTTGTTTGTTGAATGGCCAAAGGAGAAAGCCACCTGTTTGCTTTGCAAAGAGAAAGTAAATGTTCTTAAGAGATATAACCTGGAACGGCACTACAAAATTCGACGCCCAAGTTATACTGAGAACTTCCCATTGCACTCACAACTGCGTTCAGCAAAAGTGGCATAGTTAAAGCAAACACTTCTTTCCCAACAGAAGCTCTTCCTTTGCCAAATGAAGGAATCTGAGGCTGTTACAGAAGCATAATTCAAAATATGCTACCTGCTTGCCAAACATAAGAAGCCATTCACGGAGGCAGAGCTGTTGAAGAAATGTTTCCTTTCAGCAGCTGAAATTGTGTTTGAAAACTATAGCAACAAATCCAGCATTTTAAAAGAAATCGGTGCATTACAGCTTTTGGATTCCACTTGTGCATGCAGAATAGAGACAATGGGTGAAAATGTCCAGGAGCAGGTGATCAAAGCTGTCGGAGAGTCACCGTTCTTTAGCATTGCCATGGATGAGTCCACAGATATAGGCGATGTGGCCCGGTTATTGGTTTGGGTGAGGTATTTGGACCAATCGCTTCATCCCAAAGAAGAGCTCCTGTGCCTTCTACAACTGCAAGGGCACACAAGAGGAGAAGACATTCTGGACAGTATCTGCAACTACTTTGAAACACATCACATACCACTGGACAGTCTTGTTAGCATCACAACAGATGGCGCTCCTGCTATGGTAGGCCATGAGAGAGGATTTGTATCTTTGCTTAAAAAGAAGCTCACTGGACAGCCTGTAATAGACTACCACTGCATTATTCATCAGGAAGTTCTGTGTGCAAAATTGAAGCATGGAGACCTGAATAAGGTCCTAAAACTGGCAGTGAAAAGTGTTAATTTCATTTGTGCCAAAGCCCTTAACCACAGACTTTTTAAGGCTATGCTGCAGGATTCTGAAGATGAATATACAGATCTCTTGATGCACACTGAAGTGCGATGGCTAAGTAAAGGGAAAGTTCTGGAGCAGTTCATTGCTTTGCTTCCTGAAATTGAACACTTTGTAAACAGCAGAGGTCAAACATTCCCAGAACTAAAGGATGTGAAATGGCTTTTAATGCTCCATTTTCTTTCAGATCTATTTGCACACTTCAATTCTCTTTATTTGATGCTGCAAGGCAAACAACAGCTTGTGTGGTCCATGATGAATGGTATTTACTCATTTGAAAGTAAGCTTGTGCTATTCAAAGAACAACTGCATGTTGCTGACTTCACCCACTTTCCAAAACTGTTGGCTGTGACTCAGAGGTTTCCAAATGCACAAGAAATGCTGCCAACGCTTAATCTTGGTGCATGTCTTGAGGACATTTCCAGGGAGATCAAAAGGTGATTTTCTCAATTCAGCCCTCACCCCTCTGTTCAGGCTGCTTGAAAACCCCTGGATGGTGAGTGCACCGAAATCTTAATGCTATTGAACTTATTGGCGTGAAAAGATCGCAAGCACAAATGGAGATGATAAACATGCAGCACAACTCAACTCTCGAAGCATCTTTTTTGGGGCAGGCACCAGAAGAATTCTGAAACACTGTGCCTTCTGACAAATTTCCTGTTCTTTTTACAGTGGCTTAGAAAATAATTTGTATGTTTGGGTCAACACATGTTTATGAAAGTTTGTTTTCCACAATGGGACTTTTGAAGAGTAAACTCAGAAATAAGCTAACAGACTTACATCTGGATCAGCTCTTAAGGTTTGCTGTTTCAGACATAATACTAGATTATAGAACACTAATAAGAGACATGAAGTGCAAAATAAGTTCTTAGTATGTCTTCCTTTGACATACCTATTTTCTGGACTCAGATAAACCTGTGCTGCATTGGGCCTGTGCTGAATATCCTGTTCACAAGGATTACCATGCCATGCCTCTTAAGATTACTGTTGTCTGATAATAAAAATGTTTTTCAAAATGTCCTCTTTGTAGGTTTGTAGTTATACCTGGATTCAAAATGCAGTGTTGTCTGGCAATGTTTTGAAAAAGGGGGTGGGGTGGTTGTGCCCCCTAGAAGCCCAGCCCACGACCCCCCGCTGGTCCTACAGTGCCGCCCTCGGCCGCAAACCACACTGCAATTTTGGCCCCCGAGAAAAAGTTTGTGAGTACCCATGGTCTATGTCCTCTCTCAGGTAGAAACAGCTACTGCAGGCCAACCCAGCAAAGCACCAGCCACAGGCAAAGGGGCAGTAGTCCTCCACCAGCTTCTCCAGCTCTTCTCCCAGACAGAGGTTACTCTTGGTTCCAGAATTAATCTGATTCTCAGGGGTTTTGGGTTCTCTTCTTATACCCATTTCTGCCTTTGTAGCAGGCCTACTTCAAAGAGAAGTCTCTGTTGTTTTCAAGATCCTGCCTTACCCAGGCCAGGCTCCAGACACACACCAGAGGATTGAAGACTGCATTGTGTGAGGGCAGACACAGCCCTTTCAGGTGTAAGTGAGCACTCCTCCCTTCCCCTCAGCCCAGATGGCCCTCTTCAGGATATGCAGGCTACACCCCAGCTCCCTTTGTGTCACAGTCTAGAGTAGAGGTGCAAACACCCCAACTGTCAAACTGACCCAGACAGGGGAATCCACAAACAGGCAGAGTCACAGAATGGTTAAAGCAAGAAAATGCCTACTCCCTAAAAATGACATTTTAAAACACACAATCCAAAAACCAACATCACTAAAAGATGTATTTTTAAATTGTGAGTTCAGAGAACCTAAACTCAATTTTTCTATCTGCTCTCAAAGGGAATCTGCACTTTAATCACATTTAAAGGCAGCCCCCATGTTAACCTATGAGGGAGATCGGCCTTACAACAGTGAAAAACAAATTTGGCAGTATTTCATTGTCAGGACATGTAAAACACATAAGAACATGTTCCACCTTTAACATACACGGTACCCTGCCCATGAGGCTACCTAGGGCCTACCTTAGGGGTGACTTACATGTATAAAAAGAGAAGGTTTAGGTCTGGCAAGAGGGTACAATTGCCAAGTCGAATTGGCAGTTTAAACTGCACACACAGACACTGCAGTGGCAGGTCTGAGACATGGTTACAGGGCTACTCGTGGGTGGCACAACACGTGCTGCAGGACCACTAGTAGCATTTGCCCTGGGCACCTATGGTGCACTTTACTAAGGACTTACTAGTAAATCAAATATGCCAATCATGGATAAACCAATCACCTATACAATTTAGACAGAGAGCATATGCACTTTAACACTATTTAGCAGTGGTAAAGTGCCCATAGTCCTAAAGCCAACAAAAATAGGTAACATAGGAGAGATGGGGCAAAAAGATTGGGGATGACCCTTCAAAAAGGGCCAAGTCCAACCGTCTCATATCATGATGCTGATTAAAGTCTCTTGTCTTAGCCCCTTGCTTTTCAACCTATATGTCAAGATTGTAAGAGATTTTGATTTTGAAATAATGTTGCATGCGGATGACACACAGCTTATAATCTCCTTTAATAATCTCCCTTTTCAGATGGTGATGTCAGCAATTGCTTCTTGAATGACATAGAACTGTCTCCAGCTGTACACCAGAAAAACAGAGATTATGCTATTTGGCAAAGTCTAACAACTATGGGCCTCAGATTGGTGGCCCACAGAACTTGGCACTGCACCCACCCCCAAACGGGTGGTGAAGAACTTGGAAGTCTGTTTTTACCAACCTCTTGCTATGAAAGAGCAGATGATGTCCACCTCAGGCGCCTGTTTTCAAATCATGCGCTTATTGAGAAGAGCTTTCCCATTCCTTTCACCCTCAGCAAGATAAAAAGTAGTCCAGCCTCTTGTAATCAGTCATCTGGATTAAGGCAATGTATTACTGACTTCGGCAAATGAGAAGCTCCTAACACAATTATAAGTTGTGCAGAACACCGCAGCCCACCTAATTTGCAATCTTCCATCAGGGGCTGCATCTGCACCCCTTGTGAGTGCCTTACATTGGCTACCAGTCCGAAAGACATTCATCTTTAAAATACGCTGTTTTACACATAAAGCCCTGATTGAAAAAGGCCCTGGCTAACTTGCATCAAAGCTTAGGCCTTATTGTCTTTCTAGTCTTCTTAGATCTATAGACAAAGCATTGTACTAGTTCCTCGCGTCATGAAGGCCCGCTTGGGTGGGTTGGTCTTTTTCTTACCAAGCTCCTGTCTATTGGAACCAACTGCTGCACCATATTCAAACTTGTTCGTATTACTTTCCCTTCAGGAAAGCCCTTAAAACAACTTTATTCTGATTTAGCTGCTGCTGTAGCCTTTGTCTTATGGATGCGCTGAGGTACCCCACCTTGGGTGATTTGTGCATGTTACAAATTAAATTAACATAACATAGAAAGCAGCACTGACACGCATTTTAATTGTGCATTTATTTGTATTTCAAAGTTCTACTTAGGTGCCTTTTGAGTTAAATCACATGCTAGAAAGATAAAGTTGATGTCAAATATGATTTAGATTCTAAACTAGCAGTATAGGTAGTAACCATATTACATTTCGTGTGATTTATGAAAAATTACTACCTTAAAAAATATGTGCAAGTGAGAAATAAAATGTACTTGTCTGTTGTACCTAATATCATGCAATAGCAAAGTTTTTCCATTTATATGAAAATGTTTTACTCATACTGATGAAATATTGTTAAAGTTGAATTTATACTTTTGCATATTATATGGGATTACTAAAAAGTAATAAGTAAATGCACTTCATATTTTTCTTGTATTAGCATGATTGTTTGCATTATGCAGTTATGTAGAAGTATTGAATTATTTTTTGTCCATAACGTGAAGTCCTCTTTCAGATTTTGTTCCATTGAAAAGCAAAGTCCATTTGTAATAAGTCTATTGTTTAACTGTGGAGCACCATACCCATTTGTCCTTGGAAACGTTATAATGCAGGAACATGGACTGAGATTGTATACATTTGTTTAAAATCTGTTTGGAGTCACACGGAAAGGAGATGTTCCCATGGTAGACTTGAGAAATTGTTGAGCTGTTGCAACCTAGAGTCTGGTCATAATTTTTGATTGTATGATGCCTATTCAATGTAATATGAATTAACACCTTTGAGAAATCATAACACTTTTTGTAAATTGATATACCAATGACATTCAAACTTTAGTCAGTTTTGTCTTGGTCAGCCACAGATGCTTTCCTGATGTTTGAAGATGCTTTGCTGACCAGAGGCTTTGCTGATGAAGAAACCCTGAATACTGTATCCCTTGGAGAGGTATCTTCCTCTCTGCCAATAGCCATTGCCCCTTGAAATGCTCTTTTAGGTTAGAAACACAATTAGGCTGATGCTTATTCTTTTTATCTGTAGTTGGTGACCTGTAGCCTGAGTTATTCTTTTTTAAATTCTTTTTGTACTTTTTGTATTTTGCTCGCATGTCTTTCTACCCTCACACGTATCTCCCTAATTTGGTTAGCTGTAGGTTGACTTGTGTCCAGCCAAAGGTTATTGACTCTGCTAAATTTGAATTGACTAATGATTGTAAATTCTGAGCACTGTGAAATTTCTGTGCCACAGGTATTCTTATTGACTTTATCATTCTTCTTTAATGCTTAGTTTTGTAAATGCTAGTTCAGCTGAATCTATTTTGTCACCTTGGGCATTCAGTGGTGATTATGTATCTTTATAATTTGTCTACAAGACTTTGAGCTTGTGTTTGTAATATATCTTTTAACTTTGAAATATGGTGGTATTGAAATATTGTTGATGGTTCACCACACATCTCTCTGGGTCCAAAGGTCCGTCTCCCTTGTTGCTAATTGGATTCCTGCGACAGATGAAAAATGCATCTGCACCCTCTACACTTCATGTTCTCGCTCCACATCTGACCAGGAGAATGCCTCCTTGGCTCTTATATACCTGCTGGTCTTCACAGAAGATAGTTGTGTTCTTTTAACTGTGAAATTTATGAAGAGATAGTGGCTGAGGCCACACTGATCGCCAAGGTGGAGACTGGAAAGAAGCCCAGAAACTCATGAACATTCGCTCCTACATCAGTAAGGCCCAACCATGGCAAAATGTGGTGTTACAGATCGCGGGCAGGTTGATTTACTGAGTGCCTTGGTAGGATCAAGGTCCAAAAGAGTAGACCAACTTTTTCACAATGAGTTTTTCAAAACGTTCCCAGCTCTGCAACTAAAGGTTGGTCTTCACAATGTGGATCACCGGTGGCACCACCAATTGATCCTCTGCCTGTGTGCCACAGAGAAACTCTGCCTGCAGATTCCTAAACTTTCCATTTACTCCAACACCTCCAGACATGAATCCATTTTCGAGGAGTAGTGTCTGGATTGTGTGGCATTGTCAGTTAGTCAACTCAGGCCCCATGGTCAATACCACTTGTCTAATATTGCAATTGCTCCTTTGCATTCTCCAAAAGACTGGGCAACACTACTTTTTGACCATGACACAGTCCTTCAAGGGTCCAGACTAAAGTTCCTGTACTTTAAATTATTGAATGGCTGGTACTGATCCCCCTGGAAACTATAAAAGGCTCAGCTCCTCCCTCATGACCTCTGTTGGAAGTGCAGTGCAGCACACTGTAACATACATCATATCTTTTGGATTCCTGGCCTTAGAACAATACTTGGTAGAGTTGTCCGCATACCTGAACCATTACAGCCTAATCCCAATATCCCACTTCCCCAACTAGCTATTCTTCATGATCTATCTAATATCCTGGAATCGACAACACACACACACACCGTTAGCTGATAACGTCACACGCAGTAGCTAAAATGTGCATTCTGTGGCCCTAACGACAGCCTTCTACCCCAACCTTCCTTGAGTGGCTGAAGGAGCTCCACAAAGCAGCTGGTGATGAGCAAATCACATATAAACCTAATGACAGACTAGATGTCTTCACCTGTGTGTGGGGAGCCTTTCTAAATCTTACAGGTGCATTTCTCCATGGGCCCACTTTCAGACCTCCACCCCTGAAAATAGACCACAGCATCACCTATCATAGTTAATAGGACATACATCTGGTGTCCTACGATATCCATGAAGGTGTAGATGTATCAGTTTGATAAGGACGGACTCGATCATTGTCCTACTTCCTTTCCCGCCCGTTATCCCTTTTCCCCTTTCCCCTTCCTGCTTTCCTTTCCACTGCCCACCCTAGAATCTTCATTCCCTGAAAGAAAACTAGTTTCCCTGTGATGATCATATTTGTTAACATACTATGAACACCTGTATTTCATGATAATCACAGATTCTCCAGTGGATTTCTTACTGATGAATCAATATAAGGAGAGTTAACTGCTTATTGTTACCATTTCCATGATTGTGTTCTTACCCCAAACCCATTTTTAATAAATAAATAAACTTTGCAAAAAGACATAGGGGGTCATTACAACATTGGTGATAAAAGCCGCTTACAGCCATGCAGAAGACCACCAACACACCGCCGCTGCCGGGTAATTCCGCCACGGTAATTATGACCCCCAGCCCAGAATCCGCCAAAATCCAGACACCCACACAAGTCCGCCACACCAAAGGCCAGTGATAAACCTGCGATAACAAAACCTCCACCGTCACGCTAACAGGAATACGCCCACACTATCACGACCCACGAATCCACGCGGCGGTCTTTCAACCGCGGTATTCCATTGGCGGTACACACCGCTGCGCTCAAAATACACACACATTTACAAAACACATCCACATTGGACAATTCCAAATACACACACCTGATACACATACACACACCACTCCCACACATCCAATACAATATAAAACACACACCCATATCACCCATAAACCCTTACGACTAGAATTGCGACTGAAGGCCAGAGAGAAAACCACCAGAAACAAAACTAGCATTCACAGGCACTCAACACATCACGCACACAACATCCAAGCACCTCACACAACACACCTCTAAATATCACCCCACACATCACAACACACACCACCCCGCACATCACCCACACAACCCCATGGCCCCACAAAGACACCCCAGGTTCTCTGAGGAGGAGCTCAGGGTCATGGTGGAGGAAATCATCCGGGTAGAGCCACAGCTATTCGAATCACAGGTGCTGCACACCAGCATAGCTAGGAAGATGGAGCTATGGTGAAGAATCGTGGACGGGGTCAACATAGTGGGACAGCACCCAAGAACTAGGGACGACATCAGGAAGAGGTGGAACGACCTACGGGGGAAGGTGCGTTCCGTGGTCTCAAGACACCACATCGCTGTACAGAGGACTGGCGGCGGACCCCCACCTCTTCCCCCAAAACTAACAACATGGGAGGAGCAGGTCTTGGCTATACTGCATCCTAAGGGCCTCGCAGGAGTAGCTGGAGGAATGGACTATGGTAAGTTACTCTTCACTACTTTCACCCCCCTACCTGCATGCCATCACATACCCCCACCCTCGCCCTCACCCCCATCACTCCAACTCCTCACAGATGTCCCAATATCACAAACCACGCATCCCAAACCCAAGCACTGCATGCAACAACAAAGCATGGACACCCATCACCAAAGCATGACCACTGCACATACCCATACACCTCCTAAACCATCATCACACAAGGTCCTACACAGGAATGAAAGCACTGGGGTACACGGTCACCCACCCATTGCACACCATGGACACACAGATGCAATATTCATGCCTTTACACCCCTGCAGGACCCCTACCCAATGTCACCGGACGGGAGGGTCCAGATATGTCCACTCCACCCACAGAAGAGGCCCACAATGATGACAGCAGCTCTGTCCAACTGGATCAAGATGACCAGCCCGGCCCATCTGGGACCTCGGGACAGTCGGTTCCCCTCACACTGGCACAGGCCACTACAGAGCTTCCCCCCTCTGGAAACACCAGCACAGCATCCACCCAGCGGGCCCATACCTCTGTCCCCAGGACACGTCAATCAGCAATGTGTCCACCACTACAGGGAACCTAGGCTAACCCACCACCCCAACAACACCAGGGACCTGGGGGCAGTGGTAGTGGGCACACGGTTCAGGGGACAGAGGCACAGGAACACAGGGGAACTGGGAGGGCTGCTGTGCGACAGGTGGAGGACAGGCCCAGGGAACCCACTCTCCACGAGGCCCTCTCCAACATCATGGGAGCCTACCACCATTCCCAGGAGACGATGGCAATGGAACTGGCCAAGTTTCAGGAGACCCAGCGGCTGCAGGAGGAACAGTATTTGGGCTTCAGGGAGGAACTCAAATCCATCAATTCCACCCTGGGAACCATTGTAGGGGTGCTGAAGGAACTCGCAAACACCAGGAGGGACACAGTGGCACAACAAGGGGCCCCTGACACTAGCCTGGACGATGAACTGCCCACCGCCGGCGCTAGTGGACAGGAGGCACCGCCACAGGACCACCACACCAGCACCCCACCCCCTGCAGATGGAGAACCACCCCGCAAGCGGTCCCTGAGATCCAGGGCAAAGACAGAGAACCATAGCCAAGACCCCCGCCAAGAAATGAGACCACCCTGAATGTCATCCTACTGTCCCACTTTGTCACCCTGTCCATCCTTAAACTGCCCCAGCTCCACTTCCTATGCCCCTTTGGACAATGAACCCATGAGACTGATAGACTGGACTCTGCCATGGACATTCCTCCATCATCACCCCTGACCATTTTACAACACCCTCCAATATTGAGCACTTAAATAAACACCATTAAATCACAAAACAATCAGGAGTCTGTCTATGATTTCGAAATTGTGTATTAGCAATTACAGTGGCAAAATGCAATATCAAATGTAATGTCAACATACCTATGTAACACAGCTCTAGTCCATGCGGAAACAAAGCAGATGTCACACAGTGGGACCCACATCTGTGAAATCGTAAAGGAAAGTGACAACTCAGTGGCCATACACTGGGTGAAAATGACAGACAGATGAGAGGTAGTAGAATGAAATCAGATGTAGCAGGCAGTGTTGTTTTCTTACCTGTGTCTCGCTGGAAGTATTGCAGGATCCCTGTGTTCCTGTTGTCTATGTCCTCTTCTTCTGCTTCCTCGTCTTGACTGTCCACAGGCTCCACAGCTGCCACAACATCTCCATCTGGACCATCCTCCTGCAGAAAAGGCACCTGTCGTCGCAAAGCCAAGTTGTGAAGCATACAGCAGGCCACGATGATCTGGCATACCTTCTTTGGTGAGTAAAATAGGGAACCACCTGTCATATGGAGGCACCGGAACCTGGCCTTCAGGAGGCCGAAGGTCCTCTCTATATTCCTCCTAGTTCACCCATGGGCCTCATTTTAGCGTTCCTCTGCCCTTGTCCTGGGATTCCTCACTGGGGTCAGTAGCCATGACAGGTTGGGGTAACCAGAGTCACCTGCAAATGTCGAGGGACAACTGTTAGACACACACTAACTCATAGGGACATCCCCAGACCCAGACAAGTATTCACACTGTATTGGGTCCATGTCCTCACCTAATAGCCACACACGGTGCCTCTGGAGTTGCCCTATCACATAAGGGATGCTGCTATTCCTCAGAATGTAAGCGTCATGCACTGAGCCAGGGAATTTGGCATTCACATGGGAGATGTACTGATCTGCCAAACACACCATCTGCACATTCATCAAATGGTAACTCTTCCGGTTTCTGTACACCTGTTCACTTCTGCGTGGGGGACCCAAGGCCACATGTGTCCCATCAATGGCACCTATGATGTTGGGGATATGTCCCAGGGCATAGAAATCACCTTTCACTGTAGGCAAATCCTCCACCTGAGGGAAAACGATGTAGCTCCCCATGTGTTTCAGCAGGGTAGACAACACTCTGGACAACACGTTGGAAAACATAGGCTGGGACATCCCTGATGCTGTGGCCACTGTCGTTTGAAATGGCCCACTTGCTAGGAAATGGAGTACTGACAGCACCTGCACTTAAGGGGGGATTCCTGTGGGATGGCGGATAGCTGACATCAAGTCTGGCTCCAACTAGGCACACAGTTCCTGGATTGTGGCACAATCAAGTGTGTAGGTGATGATCACATGTCACTCCTCCACTGACGACAGGTCCACCAGCTGTCTGTACACCGGAGGATGCCGCCATCTCCTCACACGCCCCAGCGGACGGTGCCTACGGAGGAGAACTGCGAGCAGAGAGTTAACCAACTCTGACGTACGTAAACACAGATTACTCTGAAAATATTAGCAAATCGACATATGCCTGTATGAGTGTTTAGGCAAGGCCTAGATATGTGTGACGTAGTCCAAAATAATACCATGTGGGCCCATGAAATGGTTGCTGCCTGACCTGTAAAGTGGGACAAGGGGATATGAGGTAACTGCGCTGGCGTTGTACACTGTCGTGGAAGGCGGTCGAAGATCGCGGTGCAATCCTGCATTGGTTAACATTGGACCCTATGGGTCCCAGGAGCCAATGACGATGTACACAGGCGGTGACGGTACACACCGCCGCGGACGTGACCGCCATTTTCTCTCTGTTCAAGCACTTGATCCCTGATCTGAGCCAGGGAATTTGGCATTCACATGGGAGATGTACTGGTCTGCCAAACACACCATCTGCACATTCAAAGAATGGTAACTCTTCCGGTTTCTGTACACCTGTGCACTCCTGCATGGGGGGACCAAGGCCACATGTGTCCCATCAATGACACCTATGATGTTGGGGATATGTCCACGGGCATAGAAATCACCTTTCACTGTAGGCAAATCCTCCACCTGAGGGAAAACGATTTAGCTCCGCATGTGTTTCAGCAGGGCAGACAACACTCTGGACAACACGATGGAAAACATAGAATGGGACATCCCTGATGCTATGGCCACTGTAGTTTGAAATGACCCACTTGCTAGGAAATGGAGTACTGACAGCACAGCGAGCAGAGAGTCAACCAACTCTGAGGTATGTAAACACAGCTTACTCTGAAAATATTAGCAAATCAACATATGCCTGTATGAGTGTTTAGGCAAGGCCTAGCTATGTGTGACGCAGCCCAAAATAATGCCATGTGGGCCCATGAAATGGCGGCTGCCTGACCTGTAAAGTGGGACAAGGGGATATGAGGTAACTGCACTGGCGTTGTACACCGTCGCGGTAGGCGGTCGAAGACCGTGGCGCAATCCTACATTGGTTAACATTGGACCCTATGGGTCCCATGAGCCAATGAGGTGACCGCCATTGCATCTCTGTTCAATCACTTGATACCTGATCTTCGACAGGAGAGGACCTACACTGCAAGTGCAGCTGTGACCTCAGTCTGGAAGATACAACGGCTCTTGTGTCTGGGGAAAGGGCCCCTGCCTTCAGCACAGAGGATTTGGAGAATCTCGGGATGGGATCCTCCCCCAGTACACGCTATTCTACGGTCCTCCAGACAAACAGGTAAGTACACTGTGAGCATGCTGTATGGGCAATGCCTGTGTGGAGTGGTGTGGATGAAAGATGGGGGGGGGGTGAGAATGAGGCATGCATGAAACGACAGTGAGATACGGGCCAATGACTGTGACGGTGCGGACTGTAATAACTTATCTTTTTCCCCTGTACTATTCCTGTAGGTCAGCGCCCACCAGAAGAAGGACATTTGGCGTGCCATCGCCAAGGAAGTCGGAGCACCCACTGCCGGAAAAGATGGGAGGACATTCGCCGCTGGCACAAGAAGACGGCGGAGGCCCAGATGGGGATGGCCTCCCAACGTGGGAGGGGTGCCCGTCGCACCATGACCCCTCTGATGTTCAGGATCCTGGCGGTGGCGTATCCGGAGTTGGATGGGCGCTTGAGGGCATCACAGCAGCCACAAGGGGGTGAGTAAACTCTCATTCTGCAGATTCAGCGCACATTGGAGGTGTCTGGGTGGGGGAGGTGGGCTGTGGGTTCCCCTAGGCCAGGGCGTGTTTAGTAGGCAAGGACCCTTCTTAAGGCAGGCCCTGTGGCACCCCACAGGAGGCCATTGACCTCCTCAGGTCCCTCACTGTTGGGCAGTCTGCCATTTTGAATGCCATCCAGGGTGTAGAGAGGCAGTTGCAACAAACCAATGCATACCTGGAGGGCATTCACTCTGGTCAGGCAGCCCAACAGCGAGCTTTTCAGACTCTGGCCTCAGCACTGATGGCAGCCATTGCCCTATCTCTAGCCTCCCCCTCCAACTTCCTCCACCCAGACCCAAACCCCTGTACCTCAGCCTATCCCAAGCACACCATCAGACCAGCATGCACACACCTCAACACACAAGGGAAGCTCTGGCAAACATAAGCACCACACATCCCACAGGCACTCACGCAAGCATCAGACACATGCAGACACACCAACTTCCACTGCCTCCACTGTGTCCCCCTCCTCCTCGTCTCCCTCCTCCCTCCCTGTCTTGTCTCCACTCACACCTGCATGCACTACATCCTCAGCCACTACCTCCATCACCAGCACACCCACCACCACACCCCGCTCACGTGCAGTCACCACCCCCACTACCATTCACACGTCCACTGTGTCCTCTCCCAGTGTGTCTCTGAGGCCACCTCCCAAGGTGCACAAACGCAGCCACACACCCACCCAACAGCAATCCACCTCACGACAGCCTCCAGCCCATGCACCTTCACCCAAAGTCACCAAATGTACACCTCTTACACCCACTATCTCTTCCTCCACTCCCAAACCTCCTCCATCTACCCGTCCCAGTGTTCCTAAGAAAATTTTCCTGTCCAACCTTGACCACTTTCCCTCACCTCCCACACCACTTCAGTCTCCTAGGGCCCGACTCTCCAGGTCCCAACCCAACACCTCAGCCACAACATCTGCGGGACCAGTGGTGCCAGTAGTAACCGGCTTCTGGAGTGTGCCAGGCAGCAGGGCAGCCAGTGTGGCAAGGAGCCAGAACACGGACAGTCTCCCACCTGTAAAGCATAAAAAGTTGCCCAGTGCCCGGCGGAAGAGGGGAAAGAAATCAGCCACCAAAGCTGCTCCCAGGGATACAGTTGGGGGTGTGGAGACAGCTGCGCCACCATCCAAGGTGGGGAAGGGGCACAGTAAAACCGCCAAGCCTGGGAAGATCTGCACGGCGGACAAGACTGCCACCAGCCCCCCTGCCCAGGACACCGCCGGCTGCAGGACCGCTGCCCAGGACACCGCCGCCAGCAGCACCGCTGCCCAGGACACCGCCGCCAGCAGGACCGCTGCCCAGGACACTGCCGCCACCAGCCCCACTGCCCAGGACACCACTGCCACCAGCCCCGCTGCCCAGGACACTGCCGCCAGCGGCACCGCAGGCCAGTGAGCTCCAATGATTCCGACGTTACTGAGGCCGCCACGGGCAGGATGAAGCGCTCTGGGCACAAAGCCCCCTCCAGAACCAGTGGAGAACAGCATCCACTACCCCAGTCCTTGCCAGGATGAAGCACTCTGGGCACAAAGCCCCCTCCAGAACCAGTGGTATCACATCCACTACCTCAGTCCTTGGCAGGATGAATCACTCTGGGCACAAAGCCCCCTCCAGAACCAGTGGAGAACAGCATCCACTACCCCAGTCCTTGGCAGGATGAAGCACTCTGGCCACAAAGCCCCCTCCAGAACCAGTGGAGTATCACATCCACTACCTCAGTCCTTGGCAGGATGAAGCACTCTGGGCACAAAGCCTCCTCCAGAACCAGTGGAGTATCACATCTACTACCTCAGTCCTTGGCAGGATGAAGCAGTCTGGGCACAAAGACCCCTCCAGAAAACAGTGGAGAATGTTATCCATTTGAGAGACTGTGGCTTTGCACTCCCCAGAATATAGCAGTGGGCACACCACCCACTGTAGAGACTTGAGAGACTGTGGCTTTGCACTCCCAGGATGTAGCAGTGGGCAACCCACCCACTGTAGAGGCTTGAGAGACTGTGGCTTTGCACTCCCCATGATATAGCAGTGGGCAAACCACCCACTGTAGAGACTTGAGAGACTGTGGTTTTGCACTCCCCAGGATATAGCAGTGGGCAACCCACCCACTGTATAGACTTGAGAGACTGTGGCTTTGCACTCCCTAGGATATAGCAGTGGGCAACCCACCCACTGTAGAGACTTGAGAGGCTGTGGCTTTGCACTCCCCAGGATTGAACAGTGGGCAAACCACCCACTGTAGAGACTTGAGAGACTGTGGTTTCGCACTCCCTAGGATATAGCAGTGGGCAACCCACCCACTGTATAGACTTGAGAGACTGTGGCTTTGCACTCCCCAGGATATAGCAGTGGGCAAACCACCCACTGTAGAGACTTGAGAGACTGTGGTTTTGCACTCCCCAGGATATAGCAGTGGGCAACCCACCCACTGTAGAGACTTGAGAGGCTGTAGCTTTGCAGTCCCCAGGATTGAACAGTGGGCATGGAGCCCCCTCGTGAATCTGGCGTCGTGCAATCATCCAGCTGAGGTGCCCCCCGTTCCCTTCCCCCTAAGGTGCCTGTTTTATTTCTATCTGATGCCCCATCAGTGTTCTCTCTGTCTTGTTCGGGTATTGAGTGTGGGCCTCGCCCATGCCTTTTGGGCCCAGTGGTCCACAGACTATGATAGTGGAATACCTTGGACTTGTATTCTTGGTGTATATATTTGTTTATAGTGTGAATATCTTAATATATGTATATATTTTTGATTACTGTCTTCGTATATATTACAATAATTCAACTCATTTCCTTTTGTCCTTGCATTCTTCCAGGAAGGATTGGGGGGTGTAACTGTGATGTATCATGATGTATTAGTGTGTGTGTTGTCGTGGGTGAGGGTGGGGGTGGGGTTGTTGCGTGTTGTGCGTGTGTGTCACTGATTTTCCCTCCCCCTCCCCTGTGTCGTAGGTGCAGTACTCACTGTGGTCTTCGCCGCCGGCGTTCGTGCTCCTGATGGAGAAGCAGGAAGATAAGGGCTGGAAGAATCTGAAGTTCCAGTTCCATGGCGTCCTGGTTCCTTGTGGGATGTGTAGAGGAGAGCGTTTTCCCTTCCAAGTCCTGTTTCTGCCGTGTTTTTGTTCGCTGTGTATCCGTCCCGGAAAAGGTGGCGGATTGGTGGCTTGTAATACAGTGGGCGGTACATTATCTTCAGCCTGTCTGTTGGCGGTTACCGCCACGGTGTTTGTTTGTACCGCCGTGGCGGTCGGAGTGTTAAAGTGGCTGTCTATGTTGGCGGTTTCCGCCACGGTCGTAATCCAATTTTTTTCCGCCGGCCTGTTGGCGGTTTTACCGCCGCTTTAACACCGACCGCTAGGGTTATAATGACCACATATGTGTTATTCCAAACTCTGCCACGCACGGCTTTCAGCCACACGCAGTGGTGGTTGGTCGCAAGGCCTGGTCTTGCATCCAGGCCTTGCAGCCAAGCCCTTATAACCACCCAACCCCGCACAATGCACGGCCTTTGGCTGTGCACAGCACAGGTTGGCCACAGGGCCTGTCTATGTCAATCGATGTGTGAGTGGGTGCGTGAGTGTTTGATTGGGTCTGAAAGTGGGTGGTTGAGTCTATGAGTGGGTCTGAGTGGGTGTATGAGTGTCTGAATGGGTGTGTGAGTGGGCGCCTGAGCCTCTGAGTACAAGTATGAGTGAATAGATTAGTGTATGAATGAGTCTGTGGTTTTCACAGAAATTCGCAAATTTTCAAAAAAGTTTGTGAATATCACGCGCTGTGATGCAAAGTACTCACAAAATATTTGTGGCAGAGATATACAAATTCATTTGCCCTTGAATATCTCCTAAACTACTGAATGCATTTATACCAAGTGTGCCTACTGGCAGCTAGCATTCTGCTAATTTTGGTAAAATTCCATCCAGTGGTTTAGGCTGTAAGTGTGTTGACAGGTCCTATGGGAATTAACTCGAAAAATGCAATGTTTTTTGAGTCCCCTTTTTTTTGCCCCCCCTTGATGGATCACCCCGAAAATGTCCTGAACATAACGAGAATCAGCAGGCCACTTTCTTTTGGAAAATTTCGTGAAGATTCAAGATTCATCAAATGGTGCCAAAGATAAGTAAAAAAATGCTTTTTCTTTGGAAACATGGTCCTAACTATAACAACCTATTTAGCTATACATATAAATATATATACATATAAATATATAAATATATATATATACATATATATATATATATATATATATATATATATATATATATATATATATATATTCAGTCACTAAAAAAGCAGAGGTTGCAGGACCGTTATAGTTAGGTTCACATTTTACAGGCACGAAACCATAGAAATTCAAGAGTTATAGTTAGACTTATTTCAAGAAACTATAACTTGTGCCCTAAGGTAGCTCTATAACTCGTGCAACACCAAGCACTGTTTTTGCCTCAGTAATTTTACTACAAATATTACATTGATTTTATCAATGATGTTATCAAAATGTCATGAGTTGTAATTATGAGGGATAATTAGCAGTGCATGGCAGTGGAGCAAGTAACAGATACCTTAGGGCATGAGTTATAGTTACTTGAGATTACTATAACTATGACTGCTGAATTTCTATGGTTTTGGGTGAGTAAATCCAGAACCTAACTGTAACATTCCTGGAACCTTTGGATTTTTAAGTGAATTTCTGTCTTTTTTTAATTATGTTTCCTAACTATAACATCCCTATAACCTTTTTTTTTGTGAATTTCTATGCATTTTTAATCATTCTAATTACTATATGATAATCCAACTGCCGCCATGCATGGCCTTCGGCTTGAGTCGTTTTTACTGGGTAATTAGCAAGTGCTACCTCATTGGGTATATGTATAAAGTATCTCTTACACTACAGCTGCTGAAAGGATGCCATGATTATATCTCCAGTGACTTGTGTGTCTGTAACTTTGCCAATGTTATTGTTCTTTTGGCGTCTCCTTCAGATAACTTTTTAAGGTGGAATTGCAGATCTGCTGGTCTGCCTTGAAAGATCTGTTTTGATCTCTTTTTATCTCGGGGACCACAGGGGAGCCTCATGACTACCGTCTCTTGCGGGAGCCGGCATTGCTTCCGCAAACAGATAGCTGCTTTAAATAGCAGCTCCCTGCTTGCGGGAGCAATGTTTTTATCTCTCTCCCTACACGCACGTTTGACACCTCCTGCTTGCTGGAAGCGGAGGTATGTTTGCTTCTGCTTGGTGGAAGCTGGCAGCTCCCGCTAAGCAAAGGCCAACAGCTGCCTCTCGAGGGTGGGCACCTCAGCAGCTACATCGGGACATCTATGACTACAAGAGAAGTGTTGCATAGCCCGCCTCCATCTTTTAAATTTTTCCCCAGGGAGGTGGTGGTCCCTGGGGCACGGGGGACCGCGCGCCCCCTGCTTATTTGTAAATTGTAGACCTGGAAAGGTGGCAGTCCATGGGGCCAAGGGGGTCCACACGACCCACCCCTATTAAATTTTTATGCTGCCCAGGGGAGGTGGGGGCCCCCAGGGTACGGGGGACTGTGCAGTCCCCCTGATACTTTATGAACATAACCCCAGGGAGGTGGTGGTCTCTGGGAGTTCTAGAAGCCCTAGGATGGGGACCCCGTGCACTCCCTCCTATTTTTCCTACAGGACCCCCAGGATCTGACCCACCCAGGAGCAATATTAAAAGCAAGCACAGGAGAGACCACTTGCTTTTTAAAAAACATTTTACTGCAAAATTTGTGAATATTCACCCTTGGGGACCCCTGGACCAAGGCTAAGGTCTTAGGGTAAATTGTACCCTTCCCCCTTTTTCTTTTGTTTTTTAGGTTTGTTTTTGAGACTCGGCTGAAGCAGAGTCTCAAAATGGCTGCCAACTCTTCCTGGTTGAAGCATTGGCAGCCAATCAGATCTCGGCACAATATTGAAAGGATTTGTGAAGCCTTCGCACCTCTATATATACAAATGTGGTTTTCCTTTAATATCTCAAAAACTACTAAACAAATTTATACCAAATAAGAAAAAGAGCACTTTCTGGACCTAGAGCTACCCTTCTGCCAAATTTTGTGTAATTCTGTCCAGCGGTTCGGTCCCTGGGCGTGTCCAAAATCTTTATGGGAATTAACATGGGAAACTTACTTTTATTTACCTCCCCCCCTTTTTCTCGGTCCCCGCTTCACATATCACCCCAAAAAACAAAACAATTGCTCTTGCAAACAGGGAGCTGCAGTTCCAGCAGCTCCCTGTGTGCAATAGCAATGCTAGCTCCCGCAGGAGGCGGGGGCGGGCTGTGACCGCGGGGGCTTGAGGTTCCCCCCTGCGGTCCCCCTTGTCACAGTGGGTGCCCAGGGCTGCCAGGTGACATGGCTGGGCCCTGGGGGATGGGGTCCCTGGGGCTAAAATCAGCCCAGACGGGGGGGTATGTAGTCCCTCTCCCCCATTACGTGTGCTTTCTGGGTGATTCAATATTGAAAAAAAATCTGAAATCATTTGTAAAGGTGAAGGCATCATTGATCTATTGAAGCACAATCTGTATGTGTCTGTGATGAGCGGGTTCTTTCTAGTTTTCTCCTGGTGAAAGTCCATAGTTCTCTCTCCTGTGAGTATGGAAATGTGCAAATCACCTGGAAGCTCCGCCTGCTTGGCCCCAAAGGGTCCACCTTAGTAGTATCAAAGGTCTTCCTCCTTTTGCAAGGATGATGGACAGCTTATTAAAGGGACCTGCAGCATGTTTCCTGCTGATTTTGGTGGCTCGTTCTAATATCCGAGGAATATGAGGACATCTCCACTAAACAAAGAAGCACTTACATCATATAGGTAACAGGAATTACCCTGGTTTGGTGGAGTTTTCCATGGTAGTAGCCTTACTGGGCTCTCTAAAGGAGAATTCATGTTATCACATATTTCTGGATAAAGGGGCACCAGGAGCAATCATATTGCCAAAACGCACACCAGGTCACTGTGACATTTCCTTGTGCTCCATTACGCAGCTGTAGTATAGAGTAGGTACTGGAAATTTACCCAAGGAGGCAGAAAGAACTCCACTTGAGTAAACATTTTGTGCAAAACTGTGGACTCTTGTTAGATAAAAGGGCAGGTGAGGTTCCTTTGTGGCTGAATCACTCACACTACTACTGACCCACCCACACAGACACTCACACACCCACTCACAGACACTCACTCAACCACTCATGCACCCACTCACAGACCCAATTAGGCATTCATGCACCCACTCACAGACCCACTCAGAGACACATGCATCTAATCACAGACCCACTCGGAGACTCATGCACTCACTCCCAGACACACTCAGAAACTCAAGCACTCACTCACAGATGCACTCAGAGACTCACGTACCCACTCACAGGCCTACTCAGACACTCCCACACCCACTCACAGACCCACTCAGACAATCACATACCTACTCGTAGACCCAGACAGTCATGCAACCACTCACAGACCTAATCAAAGAGTCATGCATCCACTCACACATCCACTCAGAGACTCATGCACCCACTCACAGACTAACTCAGAGACCCACCCCCTACCCACAGATCCACTGAGGTACTCATGTACACACTCACAGTCCCTCTCAGACAGTTATGCATGCGGAGGTTGGGTGGTAATAGGGTTTGGCCTGCGGTCAGGCCCTGTGGCCAACCCCCATGGCATGCAACCGAAGGCAGTGTGTGGCGCGGGGTTGAGCAGCTACAGGGCGTTGGCTGTAGGGCCTGGCCAAAGGAAAGGCCCTGCGGCCAAACCCCACCGCGCAAGGCCAAAGGTGAGGTGAGGTGCAGGGTTGGATAGCTATAGCAGGTTGGCCGCAAGGTGCGCTGTTGTGGTTGAATCAACATATAGTAATTAAAATTACTTAACATAAAAAAATAGAAATTCACCAAAAAAGCTAAGTTACAGGAATGTTATAGTTAGGATTTGAATTTACTTGCACAAAACCATAGAAATTCAACAGTTATAGTTATGGTTTGCCCAAGTAACTTTAACTCGTGCTCTAAGATATCTATAACTCGTAAACTCGCTATTCACTGCTAAGTTCCCCACATATTACATCACTCATGACATCTTTAAAAACATCATTGACAAAATCAATGTAACATTTGCAGTAAATAATACTGTGCATGGTGGGGGTATGAGTTATAGTTACTTGAGCTAACCATAAGTGCTGAATTTCCATGGTTTTGTGTTTTGTGCGCGTACATTTAGATCCTAACTATAACGTCCCTGTAACCTCCATTTTCTTCAAGTGAATAATATATATATTTAAGTGTGTGTATTTATATATATCTGTGTGTGTGTGTGTGTGTGGTAGCATTTTCATCCTTCGCAGGAAACAACGCTCATCAAGGTGCATGGATCTTTGAACCAAATAAGTAATGTGGTAGGATCACTAACACAATTGCAATACAATTTCAAATAATTGAAACACCATGCCCAATGTGGCCATGGAAGGAAAACTCCAATCAGAAATAAAATTAACAGATTTATTTGAAGCACAGGCTCATAGTCATGTAGACTATTCGCAATACCAAATTATAAAGATACATAATCACCAGGGGTTGCCCAAGGCGATGAAATAAGTTCAGACAAACTAACATTAACAAAACTAAGCATTCCAGAAGACCAATGCATAATATTAAAAGAAATATCTGAGATACAGAAATCAAAAGTTGTTCGGGTTTAGCAATCATTGATCAATTCAAATTCAGCTGAGTCATAATTTAGACTGAGCAATGAAAAAACATACAACAAACCAAATAAGGGAAATACATGTGTGAGGCGAAACACATGCAGGCAAAATACAAAAAGCATAAAAGGGGCAAAAATATTTTGGGAAAACATAACCTTGGACTTTAAGCTACTAACTAAGCTAGGCATAAGATAGATAAAAAGGTAAAGTGTCAGAATATCAGAAGCTCGGTCAAGAGTCCTCTGATGGGGATTTGATAAAGATTTCTAAGTCTCAAAAGAGCATCTCAAGGTGCATAAACAGAGAAGAAGGATACTTCCCTAAGGGGCTCAGCATACAGGAACTCTTCATTAGCAAAGCATCTGGGTCAGGAATCTAAGGAGCATCTCCTCGCATCTGACCAAAGTCCAACTGGGCACTGCCATATTAAAAGTCATAAAGCATCCTGGTTCACCAAAGGTATCAGTCCATCTCACATTGAAGGAGCATCACCTAGTAATAATTGATCACACGACTCCAAGTTAAAACATACTCTTCCTTTCCCAGGCTTTCCATGAGAACATCTTCCATCCGTGAGTCTCCACACAAGTTTGAAACAATTGTATACACATTCAGTCCATGCTCCACGATGTACTACTTTCAAGTGCACTGGGCTACATTCTCTCTATGTCTAAGCAAAAGGTTCTACTACCAACTTCTAGTCTTTTTATTGCAAAAACAGTCTGAAAGAAAACTCATGTGATGAAATGAAAAAGCATTTCATGCATAGTCATGAAATACAAGCTTCAACAGGCCTCACTCATGCTAAAACAAAAGAATTATAGCAATGCATTTAATTAATACATTTTAATAAAACCTAAATAATTTGCAAACCTATACATTCATTAATATGAATGATACATTTCATTTTAAACAAGAACACTTTAACGCATTTCATGAAATATTACAGGGAAATGCATTTCTCTCACTTTTGCAACCATTTTAATTCATTAATCATTAGAAATACACTATTATTTCTATATGCACTGTTAGCCTAGAGTCTAAATTACATTATAACATCAGTTTTATCTCTCTAACATATAATTTAATTAAAATACCATCTAAGTCAAACTCTGAAATACAAGCAAATGCACATTTAAATTGCGTGTCAGTGCAACTTCTACATTGAACTATTAATACTTTGATTAACATAAGAAATAAACTGTCACATTTTGATGACCATTGTGGCGTGAGGGGCGCAACTAAAATTCAGACTACATCAGTCCCCTCTTTTATGGCAACTATGTCATCATAAAATACTCCCACTTTCAATTCCAAGGAGACAGGACAAAATTTCAGAGGTTTATTTCAGGTAAGATCTTCTGAAATCATCTAACTGTTTGAGGTTACTGTAATACAGGCTTCTCCTAGTCTCAATTTCAATCCTGTCTTTTCTCTGTTTACTCTTGGCTCTTCTGTCTTTCAGTATCTTGTATAATTTATAAAACCCAGTTGCTACTAGGGCACCTAGAACCACAATCAATAGAGGTCTCAAAATGGTTCCCACAATGCCTCATCCCAGATTACCAAACCATCTACCAATTGCTCTGAAAGCATTACCTATAGCTTCCCATGCACCTGTTGCTGTCAGTCCTTTCAGGTCTTGTTTCAAGTCAGTTATGTTTCCAATGTACTTTCTTATTTACTTACTATTGTCAGGTATATAAGTGCAACATATAACATGTCTGCCTTCTTTTGCAAGTAATGTGCTTAAAGCAAGACGATTTTGCAAAACCATTGATCTCATAACTACCATTTATGTGCCCATTTACACTATAACACCTGCAGTGTCTGTAGATAACTTATCTACAATTGCTGACAGCTTTCTAATTGTGATGTCATTCTAGATCACACATACTGATGGAATTATGGCACCAAAAATATCTCCTACAATCTCCGAAGCACTTGCTCCTCTTTTGACTCTGAAGTTTGATTTCTCACTCCAAACTGGATCATTATAATGTTCCACATGATAACATATTGGAAAAACTACTCCTAGATAACATGTACAGTACCAGCCTTTCAGCAGCTTGTAATAGGCATTTTTTCCACATATGAAAGAAACACCTGGTATGGCGGAGTCTTGACCATTTAACATAAAAGTCCAAGGGGCATATTTATACTCTGTTTGTGCCATTTGTGCATCATTTTTTTTTACGCAGAAATGGTGCAAACTTATCTCCATATTTATGTTTTGACGCTAAACCCGTCTAGCGTCAAAATATAGGAGTTAACATCATTTTTTGGATGCTTGAACCCACCTTGCATCAATGAGATGCAAGGAAGGTGTTCCCGTTCAAAAAATTACTCTAATCCCATACAGCCATATTATCCCCCGTGCAAAAATTGTGCACGGGCGGGCTTAAATAATTTTTTTAATCTAAGTGCCATTGGGGACCCTGACACTGGGTGCTAATCCCATGGCCAGGAAACACTGGTCCCCTGTGCTGGCCATTGGGGTGGTGGGCATGACTCCTATCTTTGCTAAGACAGGAGTCATGTGTTATAGATGGTTGTGCGTCAGGAAATAATGCTAGACTATTGAACGGCATTTTTTTTGCCTCTAACCAGCCTAGTGTCATTTTTTAAGCTAAACGCCTCCTCACCCCTACCGCCACCCCCACTCGGAAAAATAGTCATTTTTTCTGACAGTAACCTAAGCTTGGCACCGGCTTGTGACATTCCATAAATTTGGCACCCTGCCGGTGCTTTGGAATGACGCAAGCCAGCAGTAAACCTTTTGACGCAAAACTGCATTAGTGCAGTTTTGCACCAGAAAGTATAAATATGGGCCCAAAGATCTCAAACAAAAACACGTGTCTACACTCACTTGTACCTAAAAATGTGTGTCAGTGTTTGACTTAGGTCCATATATACATATCTTCCCTACATGGTGCCAGTCAATAGCCAGGAATACTTGATTTTCAGCCACTGAATGTATTCTTTTTCTCACTTTTTCAAAACTACTCCTTTTTCTATTTTGGCTTTCATTGTTCTTCTTCTCTCCCCAATATGTCCAACGAACTCCTCTTCTACTGAACAAAGAATGTGGGTCAAATTGTTCTTGTGTGCATAAACTGTTCCAAATGTCAAGGTAGGTTCAAAGACACCTCCCACATAATCAGTGTTCTTCGCAATACTACTCAAGTGTTTCTTAACTGGGAAAATTGAAAATACCAAATCATAATTTAAATAAAGTATTGATAATACTCCTGCTGATAAAATAATGTTCATAACAGGGTACAGGAAATTCCATAGGTTAGGGGTAAACTGTAATATGTAATTCCTTCACTTACTGATGAAGGCAGCTGTATACACACGTAACAGTCACTAACGTCCATCATCTCTATATATTCGTACAGAAACTGTATACATTTTCTGATAAATCACCTTTAGAGCCATCAGTGTGTAAATATTTCTCATCATTGTAAAATAGGGGATTTGCAAAATTAAGGGCAGGTGTGGGTGCAATCTTTTCTGAATCATTCGCTATGGGCAGACTCAAACGTATAAACAATAATATAATCATAATAACTGTCATTACAGCTAAACCTATGCATATATATTACTACTTATTACTTCTAGGGTGCTTCAAATCGATAAGTTCCCTAATTCCAGACCAAAAAGTCTGAATTCAAAACTCAAAAATCAAAAAATCAAAAATGCAAAGCACATTGGGGGTCATTCCGACCCTGGCGGTCATGGACCGCCAGGGCCGGGGACCGCGGATGCACCGCCAACAGGCTGGCAGTGCACCCAGCCCAATTCTGACCCTGGCGGTAAAGCCGTGGTCAGAAAAGGGAAACCAGCGGTTTCCCGCCGGTTTTCCCCTGGCCTGAGGAATCCTCCATGGCAGCGCTGCAGGCAGCGCCGCCATGGGGATTCCGACCCCCTTACCGCCAGAACCTGGCTGGCGGTAACGGGTGTCGTGGGGCCCCCTAACAGGGCCCAACCAAGATTTTCAATGTCTGCATAGCAGACACTGAAAATCGCGACGGGTGCAACTGCACCCGTCGCACCCTTTCCACTCCGCAGGCTCCATTCGGAGCCGGCATCCTCGTGGAAGGGGGTTTCCCGCTGGGCGGGCGGCCTTCTGGCGGTCGCCCGCCCGCCCGCCCAGCGGGAAACTCAGAATTACAGCGGTGGTCTTTTGACTGCGCAGCGGTATTCTGACAGCGGAACTTTGGCGGGCGGCCTCCGCCGCCCGCCAAAGTCAGAATGACCCCCATTGTGTTTATCACTGTCTCTTTTCAGTACATTTTATTTGCAAGCAAAGCAAAATGAAAAAATAGCCTCTTTTAAAAAGCAGTTTTTCACAATGTATCTTGAACTTCTAGAAAGTTCATTAAGATTTTTCTCTACTCTGACATAGATCATGACACAGGGGGTCATTCTGACCCTGGCGGTCATGGACCGCCAGGGCCAACGACCGCGGGAGCACCGCCAACAGGCTGGCGGTGCTCCCATGGGCATTCTGACCGCGGCGGTACAGCCGCGGTCAGAAACGGGAAACCAGCGGTGTCCCGCCGGTTTCCCGCTGCCCAAGGGAATCCTCCATGGCGGCGCAGCTAGCTGCGCCGCCGAGGGGATTCCGACCCCCCCTACCGCCATCCAGTTCCCGGCGGTCCGCCCACCGGGAACCGGATGGCGGTAGGGGGGGTCGCTGGGCCCCTGGGGGCCCCTGCAGTGCCCATGCCACTGGCATGGCCACTGCAGGGGCCCCCGTAAGAGGGCCCCTACAAGTATTTCACTGTCTGCTTGGCAGACAGTGAAATACGCGACGGGTGCAACAGCACCCGTCGCACCTTCCCACTCCGCCGGCTCGATTACGAGCCGGCATCCTCGTGGGAAGGGAGTTTTTCCCTGGGCTGGCGGGCGGTCTTTTGGCGACCGCCCGCCAGCCCAGGGAAAAACTTAGAATACCCTCCGCGGTCTTTCGACCGCGGAGCGGTATTTCGGAGGGGGAAGTCTGGCGGGCGGCCTCCGCCGCCCGCCAGACTTAGAATGACCCCCTAAATAATATATACTTCAATAATTTGTAATTTAGATATTTTTGCTGTCACAATATTAGGACCAGATAATATTTGCAGATGATATTTATATTAAACACCCTTTAAAAGTGCTGATTATCAATTCTTTGCAACTGAAGTCATCTTTTGGAAAGTTGTAAGCATAAAGCTAGACATTTCCATTCCCATCTTATTTCTTCATCTCCAAATACTCATAATAAAGTTTTCAAAATTGTCTCAACTTTCTCTCCTGGATGTAACAAAACATTTCTGAAAACAGTGCTTAATTTGGAAAATAATGAGTGCTGATGGCCAAAGCTCTGCTAAGAAGCACATGCACGGCTGGTGGAATTAAATGTTGGAGTGCCCAATACCAACCCTTTGTAGTCTTGAACCCACATATTCCTCATTAATCAAGTGAAAAGTTACAGTAGATTGCAATAGGAGCACATAGGTATAGGGGCAACACAAACCATATACTCCAAAAGTGGAATGCGAACCACGAATGGACCCCAAACCTATGTGAGCTTGTAGAGGGTCGCTGGGACTGTAAGAAAATAGTGAGGGTTCGAAAAATAGCCCACCCCAAGACCCTGAAAAATAGGTGTAAAGTGCACCTACTACCCAGAGAGAGCACAGAAGTCGTGATAGGGGGATTCTGCAAGGAAAACCAACACCAGCAATGCAACAACAGTGGATTTCCGGACCTGAGTACCTGTAAGACAAGGGGACCAAGTCCATGAGTCGCAACAGTGTCGAGAGTGGGCAGGAGCCCAGGAAATGCCAGCTGAGGGTGCAAGGAAGCTGCCACCAGATGGAAGAAGCTTGGTGTTTTGCAAGAACGAAGAGGACTAGGAACTTCCCCTTTGGAGGATGGATGTCCCACGTCGTGAAGAAGCTTGCAAAGGTGTTCCCATGCAGAAAGATCGCAAACAAGCCTTGCTAGCTGTAAGGGTCGCGGTTAGGGTTTTTGGATGCTGCTGTGGCCCAGGAGGGACCAGGATGTCGCCACTTGGATGAGGAGACAGAGGGGGCGTCCAGCAAGTCAGGGAGCCCTCACAGAAGCAGGCAGCACCCACAGAAGTACCTGAACAGGCACTTGGAAGAAGAGTGAACCGGAGTCCACGCGAAGTCACAAAAGGGAGTCCCACGACGCCGGAGGACAACTCAGAAGGTTGTGCACTGCAGGTTAGAGTGTTGGGGACCCAGGCTTGGCTGTGCACGAAAGGAAATCCTGGAAGAGTGCACAGGAGCCGGAGCAGCTGTAAACTTGGACTGAAGAGTCACTGGACTGTGGGAGTCACTTGGACAGAGTTGCTGAGTTCCAAGGATCACGCTTGTCGTGCTGAGAGGGGACCCAGAGGACCGGTGATGCAGTCTTTTGTTGCCTGCGGTTGCAGGGGGAAGATTTCGTTGACCCACGGGAGATTTCTTCAGAGCTCCTGCTGCAGAAAGGAGGCAGGCTACCCCCAGAGCATGCACCACCTGGAAAAAGTCGCGAAAGCCGGCAGGATGAATCAATGCAAGGTTGCTAGTAGTCGTCTTGCTACTTTGTTGCGGTTTTGTAGGCGTCCTGAGCAGTCAGTGGTCGATCCTTTGGCAGAAGGTGAAGAGGGAGATGCAGGGGAACTCTGGTGAGCTCTTGCATTCGTTATCTGAAGAATTCCCCAAAGCAGAGACCCTAAATAGCCAGAAAAGGAGGTTTGGCTACCTAGGAAGGTGGATTGGCTACTAACAGAGGTAAGAGCCTATCAGAAGGAGTCTCTGACGTCACCTGCTGGCACTGGGCACTCAGAGCAGTCCAGTGTGCCAGCAACACCTCTGAATCCAAGATGGCAGAGGTCTGGGGCACACTGGAGGAGCTCTGGGCACCTCCCCTGGGAGGTGCAGGTCAGGGGAGTGGTCACTCCCCTTTCATTTGTCCAGTTTTGCGCCAGAGCAGGGCTGGGGATCCCTGAACCGGTGTAGACTGGCTTATGTAAAGATGGGCAGCATCTGTGCCCATCAAAGTATTTTCAGAGGCTGGGGAGGCTACTCCTCCCCAGCCATCACACCTATTTCCAAAGGGAGAGGGTGTTACACCCTCTCTCAGAGGAATCCTTTGTTCTGCCTTCCTGGGCCAGGGCTGCCTGGACCCCAGGAGGGCAGAAACCTGTCTGAGGGGTTGGCAGCAGCAGCAGCTGCAGTGGAGGCCCCGGAAAGGCAGTCTGGCATTACCTGGGTTCTGTGCTAGAGACCTGGGGGATTATGGAATTGTCTCCCCAATGCCAGAATGGCATTGAGGTAACAATTCCATGATCTTAGACATGTTACATGGCCATGTTTGGAGTTACCATTGTGACGCTATACATAGGTAGTGACCTATGTATAGTGCACGAGTGTAATGGTGTCCCCGCACTCACAAAGTCTGGGGAATTTGCCCTGAACAATGTGGGGGCACCTTGGCTAGTGCCAGGGTGCCCACACACTAAGTAACTTTGCACCCAACCTTCACCAGGTGAAGGTTAGACATATAGGTGACTTATAAGTTACTTAAGTGCAGTGGTAAATGGCTGTGAAATAACGTGGACGTTATTTCACTCAGGCTGCACTGGCAGGCCTGTGTAAGAATTGTCAGATCTCCCTATGGGTGGCAAAAGAAATGCTGCAGCCCATAGGGATCTCCTGGAACCCCAATACCCTGGGTACCTCAGTACCATATACTAGGGAATTATATGGGTGTACCAGTATGTCAATGTGAATTGGTGAAATTGGTCACTAGCCTGTTAGTGACAATTTGGAAAGCAGAGAGAGCATAACCACTGAGGTTCTGGTTAGCAGAGCCTCAGTGAGACAGTTAGGCATCACACAGGGACCACATACATATAGGCCACAATCTTATGAGCACTGGGGTCCTGGCTAGCAGGGTCCCAGTGACACATAACAAACATACTGACTACATAGGGTTTTCACTATGAGCACTGGGCCCTGGCTAGCAGGATCCTAGTAGACAGTGAAAACACCCTGACATATACTCACAAACAGGCCAAAAGTGGGGGTAACAAGGCTAGAAAGAGGCTACTTTCTCACATGCAGTTTCCTGCTTTTTTCCCTTTGTGATTTTTTTCTGTCTTTCTCTGACTCTGTCTTTCTGTTTCAGGTGTCTTTCTTTTCCTTGTCTTGCTATCGTAAACATCTGATGCAGAAAAATAAGCACTGGTCCCCAGCAATGAGTGGCAGTGAACCCCATCAGCAACCACCGGCTGAAATTAAGCACTGTCTGAAATATTCCCACACCTTCATGGGATAATTGTTGAGCCTGGGCCCCTGCTTTAAAACTTTGGACCTGATTATGAGTTTGGCGGCCCGTGGACTGGCATGGCAGCGGCGGTCCAACTGTCTTCAGGTTGGCAGTCGGACCATTGAAATATGATGCATGCGGCTCCATTGACCAAAGACCGCTGCAGTCCTGCGAGCATCACAAGGCAGTGCGAAGACCAGTCCACCCAACATGTCCCAGCTGGAGGAAACTGAGGCATAAAAGGCAAGAACTCACCTGCAGACAGTGTCACACATCCTGTGCTGCTGTCGCGTAGGCTCTCATTATTCTAATGAGACTACTGGATTTTGAGCGGCAGAATCGCCCGCGGTGCGGGAGACTGATTCTGACCCACTGCAGGTGACACCTGTCGCTACAATCCGGGTTTTACCCCGGCCAACTAGCAGTGCCTCATCCTTACCCAAGGGCAGGGATGACTGGGCAGCCGAGCGCATGACATAATTGGTTTCTCAGGGAAACCGTGGTCACTCAGGTCTCATCCGTTTCTCTCAGTTACCTCAGTCTCATATATAAAATGACAAACAGAGGCAGTATATGTTTCAATAATGATTTTAATAAAACAATTGCATCTTAGAAAGCAAAGCATGAGCTGCAATAACCAGGACGACACAGCATGACAGTATTAAAATTGTGACGAGGAGAGTGAAGCATAAAAATAACGCTATCATATTGTTACTACGGTCAATAGACTAACTCCTAACTAGGCCATGATAGAGCACAGCGTGTTAAGCTCTAATTCTGCCCTTCAGGTTCCCATGGGAAGACATCATCACCCTTACCTGAGCAAAGGCCTGTGGTCTGCGTTAGCATCTGTAGCGAAGCATTCGGCAATCAGCATACAGTTGTGGTTCTCTGGCTGGAATCTCCCTCTAACGTGTAAGGGACGAGAAAGTGTTTTTATAACAACATCTGATGTTCTGAGAAAATGTCCCTATGTAAGGATGTGTGTTTTCTACGAATGTCAGAGACTAAACTTATCACCTGCAATATGCCGTGCTGTAGCCTTGGAAGAAGCACAGAGTGAGCAAGAATGTCTTGTTTGAGGAGAGAGTGCTGGCCTAGGCAAAAACAGTTAGATAAACAGAAAATAAAACAAGACCGTAAAAGTAGCTATTGTAACAATGAAATAAAGCCAAATAAAATATACCTAGGTTAGAGTGCACAGCGGCCTGGCCTAGTGTGTTAAAATAACGTGCATGGAGCTATAGCTAAAATGGCTACACAACACTGCCATGGACTGATCACACTCGTCTGCCGTGGACGCAACTGACGGTCGGATTACACATCTACCCATGTTCAGAAATTCCACAACAGATTGTTGTGCTGCCATCCATATGGTATGTGGGTTACACTACCTGGGCCAAGTACACCTTCTATGTGTCATGGTTCGGAATCAATCACAATTAATGACCCATACGTAGCCACATGATACCCCCTTTGGGCAGGTCACTGACACTGCATCGCCACAAATGTCTGTGCATCCCCATTTCAGGGACAGTGAAGTGTACTGAACATTGTGTCACACAACAGCAACACCACATCAACATCACACATAATTAAACTGACACCTTCACATTGCTCACATGCCATGGACTGTAGTGATATTGAAGACACATATGTATGGGTGTCTCATTTAACCCAAACACACCTTCCATGAAACATCCATGTGATGGACCCAAACATATCACCCACATTGCAACACAATGGAAGGTCAATGGGAAGCACAATATTTTGTAAGACAAATATCCAAGGCTCACAATGTAAACAATACCTGCACAGTAGGGATGGAGGCATCATGGGCACTCCAGGAAGGATGCTGCCCAGACACATTTAACTTTCCACATGCCCCTGAGACACCAGTTGCACATGAACTGGCCCTTCATGTATCTCGGGGACAACCAACAGTGGAGCCAAGTGACATGCCAGTCTGCAAAATGTGTAAGTGGAAGTCAAGAAAGCAACAACAGCAGCAGCATGGGTCACACATTTAGAAAAAGTAGCTGGAAGCACACATCAAAATGGACACATGATCAGCCAAATGTAAAAGAAGGCAGCACACTTGAATACCTTTCATGTGTAGACAAACAAAACTCTAGCTTGCACACAAGAGACAAATGTCCAATCTGCATCAGTGGGACAAATCTAACACAATACATGATGACATTAGCGAACCCAAGATGACATTCTCAACATATCAAACAAAACACAATGCAATGACACTCCAATTGAATTACCACCCATATATCCATACAGTGAACATCTACCCTTGTCCTAGGTGACACCAACACTCCCATAAAGTCATATCTTACCAACCACAACAAACGGATCAGCAATCAGGGTGAAACACACACAACTGTATGCATACAACACAAATTACTCAGGAACAACAAAAAGGTAGAAAAGTAATGGCAGGACAAATGTGTACCCAAAAAACAACTACTTGGCTTTATTGATTGTAAATAATGAAGAGCAAAGGCCATTGGTCAGTCCATATGTCATTCCATGCAAAGTATTGTGCTCCTGCTTGACTCTGATCACTGCCAGAGAACCTCCACGGGAAGGGGCATCAAGTGGGCATGTAGGCACCTCAGGTATCATTCTTGAGTGGGGTGGAGTTGGATCTGGGATGGGTGGGTTTGGGAGAGGAGTGCATTTTCTTAGGAGGGGTGGTCTTCTTCAGGGTGGGAGGGGTATGGGAGCTTGCAGTGGGCAGGTGTTACAGTTTAGGACATGGATGTAGAAGGGACCTATTGGGATGTGGGAGGGGTTCTCTTGGGTTTGGTAGGGGTGTGGAGGTCACTGAGAAAAGGTCAAGATTAAAAAGGAAACTTTCCAGGGAGACTGGGTATGGTCTTCAGAAGGGATTAGGGTTTGGGAGGTTGAGGGAGTGGTTGTCTTACCTGTGGTTGTTGATGCTGCTGGTGTGTGCATGTCTGAGGTATGCTTGGGTTTGGGTGGTGTCTTTTGCGTGTGTGAGTGAGGGCAATTTCATTTCTTGGGGGTTGGAGGTGTTGGGTGATATGGGAGTAGTGGGGTGGTGTCTGGGGGTATGGTGGATGTGGTGTTGGTAGTGTCTGGGGATGTGGTGGATATGGTGGCTGTGTTTGTGTGTGCTGGGGTAGTATCTGGGTGTATGGTGGCTGTGGTGGCTCTGTCCGTGTGTGTTTGGGTGGTATCCGGGGGTATAGTGTGGGGTGTGTGGGTCTGAGGGTGTTGCTGTGATATCTGGGGGTACTGTGGGTGTGGTGAATGTGTCACTGGGTGTTGTGGTGACTGTGGATATGGTGGTTTTAGTGTGTGGGTTGGTGGTGGTGTCTGTGGGAATTGTGGTTGTTGTGGTCTGTGTGCATGACTGTTGAGTGCTTGTGTGCTGGTGTGTCTTGTGGTGCTTGTGTTTACGTATGCTGCTTGTGTGTGTTGAGGTGGGTATGTCAGGATGTGTCTGTGTTCTTGGAACAGGTAGGGAACAGGGAATTTGGATTTGGAAGAGTTAGATTGTGGGGGGAGAATGGGGGAGCTGGATGACTGCCATCAGTGAGGAGGCCAGAACCTGAAAATATATTTGTAGTCTAAAACAAATGTCTTCCAGGTACATAACCACCTGCTGGAGCTGACTGCCCTGCACCTCGATGGCATTCAGAATGGCAGTCTGACCCACAGGCATACTCCTCAGGAGATCAAAAGCCTCCTCACTCAGGGCAGCAGGTGTAACGGGGGCAGGGGGTGAGGTGCCTGGGGTGAAGGAGATAGCCACCCTCTTGGGTTCGGGCACGGCCAACTGGGTGGGGAGCAACAGGGAGGGTGGAGATGGAACTGGGGGTGGGTGACAAGGATGGAACAGGAGCAGGTCTTGATCGGTCCTCCACCATTAGGGAGTGGCCACTGGAGGAAGACTCAGAAGATAATGAGGTTGATCCTGTGTCCTTCGTGACACTCCCCTCACCTCCGGGCCACTGGGTCCCTCCGTGTTGGTGGTCTCATGACTGAACGTACAATGGCCAGCAGTTTCTCCACTTGGTTCTGCCCTGTCACCTCCACTTGCCTGAGATGATGCTGAAATTACAAAGACAAATAGGTTCACTACACGTTCCTGATCACACAACAACTGTGATTAGCAAACATCACCATGATGTACATGTAACAGGGTGGCGCAATGATGACAAGAAGCCAGTGGTCAGATAGTATATAAACAGTCTTTATTTTAGGACTTTAAATTTTTATGGCGATTCTTTGGGATCTTCTGTTTGCTATTCCCCTCGTTCCGCTCGCGCCGTCTTCTCTTACGGTGGGGTCCCCAGAAGGCACATGTGGGAAAAGAAGAAGATAGATAGGGTAAGTGCTCAGGTAAGAGTTTGCGTTTTCTTTTCTTTCCCTCTCTCCTCTTTTCTCTTTCTAGCTGATTCCTGTGCCTTGGTCTGTCTCCTTTTCTGTCTTCCTCTATTTTACGTCTCCTTCTGACTTTTGGCCACAGGATAATTCTTCTCCCTGTTCTCAATACCTTTCTCGCTGTCCCTGTGATTCTGCCCTATTGATACTGTAGGTACTTTTATGCCCTAACAAGATACCTTTTCACAATGCTCCTCCTGAAGGCAAAGAAAACAATAATGAACAAAGCCCCAAAACAACCCAAGTAACGACTGGCGCCTCCCTCAAAGAAAATAAAAAAAACTGTATCATTTAGAGTTCCCAATTGGTGTCCCTCCCCTTCTTATTCCTCCCCGCCATCCACGTTGTCTACTTCTCCCACCACCTCCCCGTTGCGGTTAGGTATGGCCTACGCACCTGCTGGGGCCACGCTCTTCCAAGAGCATGGCTGGAGTTTAGGCATGTGGCCTCCTGGCCCTCTGTGGCATCCTGCCACACTGCCGAGGTTTTCGTGGTTCTCCCTGCTGGGTTCTGACTGGCCGCCGTCAAAACCTTCTTGGTTGAAGCCTCCGCTCCCTTCCTCCTCTTCCTCTTTGCTGCTTCCGTCTGCCGCACCGCCGAGGTCGTCTCTCTCGCCTCCTTCCTCCAACAACGCGTCTTCCTCCATGTTGCCATTTAAATACCGGGTGACGGCGCAAATCCGCTGCTGCTGCCTACCATCACCCGGAAGTGGAATGGAATTGGTTCCAGCCCGGAGAACATTCTGGTTGAACGCCCTCATAGTGTCGGTGCCCCCGGGGTATGACGGGTCCAACCGAAGCAGTGTCGGTCCGTCACAGTACAGTAGCCACAAGCTCCAGCAAATTGGCTCCAACATTCACCACACCATGTGCACACCTGCTACAGGAACTGTCAACAGTTGCCAACAGGAAATTCAGAATCACAAACACCTCCAATTGCATGCTGAAGTTGTGTAATCACAGTACCCACTGATCAAGAAGGAGACCTTATCACCTTCAATGGGTTGCCTCATTTGACATTCCTCAGTTACCTGTTGTCATACAATAGTAGGGCAATGCAGGGCAATGCCAAGTTCATTTACACATATCCCACACAACGTCATGCATCAAGCTATTCTTCACATACCCAATGCCACATCATGAAGACACAATAGCCAAATAATCCAGCCATGTTGCTGGCAGAAGTCTGAAGAAGGCGATATGAAAACACCCATGTCACACTGGAAACAAATCAACAATGGTCATTTCACTATGTGTACATTGTCTAAATGGACTTATTGAGGTTGTACTAATGTTGCTCAGACAGATAACACATCTTGCACGGAAATGTGCATGGAGACAAGTTGGGCAAAATGTCAGGGAGCTATGTCTAAAAAATCCACATCACAATTAATCAGCTAGCCCCAGGGATAACACCACTATTGATTGGCACTCCTGACAGCACCATACTCTGATTGCATAAGTAGAAGTCAATAGTCCTTTGAATGTTGCAGAGGCCCAGGGATTCTCAAGTACTTGTAGAAGGCATTTAACATGTCCAATGGAAAGCCATGTCACTGTCTCTTTTTGTCATGAAGACACAGATTCCCTTGGATGAATGGTTGTAGACAACGAGATATGATTCCCACATTACTGCAAGTCCCTTCATGATGCATATCAACACTTTGGTAACAAAAGTTCCCCACTTCACGTGTGCAAAGCACTTTGCTATACGATTCTACATCAATGGCATTGATTCGCAATGCACATTGTGGGTAAAAACTATAGTCCTACCAGTCATGTCCTTCATTGCTACTGTAGTTGTACCTACAACATTACATGCAATGACAGGTGAGGGTATGTGTGAGCCACCAATCAATGGTGACACACTCATGTCTATGGCACCACATGAACTGTAGCACCATGATATCTGTCTAATTCTAAACACACGTTGGCATGCACACGTATGTGAGGGAATTCAGACATCATACCATGAAGACAGGTAGACCCTGCATGAAACAGCAGTGAAAATGATTTGGCAAAAGTGAAAGAAACACATGCTAACATGTAGGCACAAGGAATGATGGCAACAGTGATGACACCAAAATCAGGTCAATGGGTGTTCACCACTTACCGAAGCAAAGTGTTGCTCTGTGACTGTACCCAAACAGCAATCAATGCTCTGTCACATGTATGATGGCCATCTTCACGCGACAGACAGTAATGAGGCACCAGCACTAGTGACGCACTGAAGACAAGTGGCCTCTGGGGGACAGATGCCAATATACTCACTTGAGCAGACACATCGCTGAGCATAGTGATCTATTATTTCATGTTGCTTGGGCTGGCACACTAAAGAGTTGTGGTCTGTTGTGTACAAATTACACCCACAACAACAAAGAACATGACCTGATTGATCATTGTACTCTGCCATGTGTTGGCCATGAAGAGTTAATTGGTTGTGGACTGTACTCTCTTGTGTCCTAGGTCACTGGGCTAGTAGGCAAGGCACATCAGCATGCACCGACTTTCATACCTACACATACAGTTACTCATCTTGTGTGTCACACAAGGCCCATGCCCAAACTTCAAGGGCCTATTGCATAGCCTAACACGTCAACTTGGCAATGTTACAGGCAGGAATAAGCCCTGAACTCCCTGGTAGCTGCTATGCTTCCCTCAAATGCCGCGCTCCAGGTAGGCCACTGCCAGAATGCGGGCCATTAGGGGGATCAGACTCCGACTGTGCCCCGCCCATATTGGGAGGACAGCTCCACCTGGACCTTAGAGATCTTCCAGGCCCAGCATCTCAGGTCCTTCCACCTCCTGCAACAGCAGGCGCTCCGCCAGCTATGGACCCCTAGGGTCCACACTTACCGGGTGATGGATCGCCAAATCCCCTTCTGCTGATGGGCATTGACCTGTATGGATGCAAGAGACAAATCAAAAGGCTACAAACACAAGTTCTTGCCCAAATGTTTGTGTCACACACATATCAGAAACACCATGCACAAAATCTTTAACTTGTCAACACACCACAAGTGTAAAGCATATATGCTGATAAGTACAGGGACATGACTACACACTTTTGTATTCATCCATCTGCAGACTAACCCACTACCTTGCTTATGGCCTACACTGACTATGCAAGCCTAATGACACCAGGGAGCCCAGGATTAAACAATATATACTGTGATGTGAGTCACAATTAAACACAACACTCTATTGTGGTCTTCTGAAGGGTAAACACCATAAGACTTGAGTGACAATAAAAGGGCTGCCATGGTGGACACGGAAAGTCTCTTCCCTGTGCATGTGTGGACAATAAAGACTCTTGCCACTTCAGGGTGGGGTTGTGTGGTATGTACTTGTCTCACAGAACACAGTTTTGACCATATGTGGCAAACCTACAGAGATAGCATACAACATACAAAGGTATGTTTGCTCTACTTTTTGCCATGTTACCAAGCTGTTGAGTCACATGTCATGGACTGGGTGGCATGGTGAGCAAAAGAACGATGGATTAAACCCAGATCTGTGACTGGGGGTGAGTGTTTGCATTGTTCAGCACTCAGTCCATCATCTTTTTGTGTTGCTAAAGTTGCCCTAAGTGGGAAGGGTATGCCCAGACTTGGGTCCCTTGCTCACTGGATTCAAGCTAGACTGGCTGATGAATGGTGAAACCCTGAAACCGGTCCCAGGATGCTTGTTTCCGGTCCAGGGAGGACCTGGCTTGGCAGTTCGGGCTGGACTGTTTCCATGAGGAACAGGGTCAAGACTGATTTGCATATGGCCGGGTCCAAACTGGGGTGGCATGGTGAGCAAAAGAACGATGGATTAAACCCAGATCTGTGACTGGAGGTGAGTGTTTTTATTGTTCAGCACTCCATCTCATCCTTTTGAGTTGCTAGAGTCACATGTCATGGCCTCCCTAGAATCTACAAATCATGCACACTGTGGATTTATCTCTTGTGCAATACGCATGTACTGGACAAGTATGACTTATGTAAAGGTGGCAACAGAGCTGTGGGAGTATGGCACCTGTCATAAGTCAATGACACAAATTGACAATGATGCAAAATGCACATAAATACTAGTTCAGGGATTTACCTCAGTACCTAATACTAATCTAGTCAATGGACTAAGGCATTCAGGCCACGTTTTACCACTAGAGCCTCACATTGGCCACATGCCAGGATCTGCATGTCTATAGCGAGTATGCACAGTGCCACAGTTGTATATCTACAGTAACTCTACCACAGCCTGGACTATGTCACATACTGGGAGATACATTTGACAGGCCCTGGTCTCTGCAGGCTGAGCATACAGAATCTACATGATGCTCACATTTCCATCACTTCCATGCATGACAGTACATCATGTGCCATCATCAATGTGTCTTGTGTCTTGTGTGGCACTCTGAAGGGCACAGTGAGTGATTATATGTCTCTCATACACCAGTTTGGCAAGGTCAGATGTGGGCTGATTGATCGGTCGCACCATACACATTGCTTACAAGATCCTCAAATGACTAAAACAGCATGCATACTCAGCTCATGTTGTCATACACATACAAGTCGTTTGACATTTACAACCATCACGTCCATTGAAGTGTCACTATATGGCTTTAAAGTCTCCTTGCCTAAATATATGAATGCAATGCAAGGAGGCTATAGACCTCAAAACACATCACATAACTCAATATGAATGTGCAATACATAGAGTACTTTTCTCGAATACCTGCACCATGTACATCCCATTTATGCCACACAAAATGTGACAACAACAGGCACACATGAAGTCTAACTGGCACACAGGGGCACATTATAGCCTGTGAGGTGGGAAAGGATGGTGTTGAAATGAGTCAAATGTGCGTATGAGGTTCTTACCTGCTCCTCTGGTAAGCCATAGAGTTGACCATACAAGGAAAACAACCTTGTCAAAAAGCTTCTCCAACTCCTCTGGAGAGAAGGCAGGAGCCCTTACACCTGCTGTCCGTGGCATGAGTGCTCCCAGAGGTGGCACACAGCAGCTGAAGTGGTGCAGGTGTTGATGGCAGCAGTGCAGGAGACAAGTGAGTGAATTTTTAAAACGTGGTGTACACGTACGCTATGTACGCGGTCATCACCACCGACGGGCACAGCCATTGGCCCACAATCGCCACAGGCTACAACAGTTTGTGGGTCCCGTGCTTCTCATGCCACTGGATTCAAGCTAGCCTGCCTGATGAGGGGTGAAACCCTGAAACCGGTCCCAGGATGCTTGTTTCCGGTCCAGTGAGGACCTGGCTTGGCAGTTCGGGCTGGACTGTTCCCATGAGGAACAGGGTCAAGACTGATTTGCATATGGCTGGGTCCAAATTGGGGTGGCATGGTAAGCAAAAGAACGATGGATTAAACCCAGATCTGTGACTGGGGGTGAGTGTTTGACAATGTTCAGCATTCCGTCCATCACTTGTTGTTTTTGCTTTGTCACCCTAAGAGGGAAGGGTATGCCCAGACGTGGGTCCCGTGCTTCTCATGCCACTGGATTCAAGCTAGCCTGGCTGATGAGGGGTGAAACCCCGAAACCAGTCCCAGGATGCTTGTTTCCGGTCCAGTGAGGACCTGGCTTGGCAGTTCGGGCTGGACTGTTCCCATGAGGAACAGGGTCAAGACTGATTTGCATATGGCTGGGTCCAAATTGGGGTGGCATGGTAAGCAAAAGAGTGATGGATTAAACCCAGATCTGTGACTGGGGGTGAGTGTTTGACAATGTTCAGCATTCCGTCCATCACATGTTGTTTTTGCTTTGTTACAACAGTAGCCTATGACTGTGTCTGCCACGGTTGAAAGTGCCCACCGCATGGACGACTACCGCTGCCGGCCGCGGAAAGTTCCTAATGTCCAGTGAAGTAGGTCAGGCAAACTATATGCCATTTTGGCAGTTGGCAAACTATATGCCATTTTGTTGGTTGTCATTTTGGCACTTGGAAATACAGTATTGGACCCTGATAAATGTGCCACAGCACCAATATATGCATTGGATCATCACAAACATCCTAGAGCAGTTGTGTTGTGTTGATTATGCTAGTGGATTGTTCTAGGGACAGTAGGCCACAGACATTGGGTGCGGGAGACTTCTGCCAAGACAGCTTGCACGGTGTTAGGTTGGGAGTTTAGAGGACTGTACTGGACTTCTTCCTTGTCGTGTGGTGGCCCTGATGCATCGTGTATGTCATCATGTAGTCAGAGATATGTAGTCATCGGCCAAAATCATGTTAGTTTCCCTTCACATTGGCTAAACACTCAGGGCCATATTTATACTTTTTGACGCAAAACTGCGCTAACGCAGTTTTGCGTCAAAGAAATTAGCGCCGGCTAACGCCATTCTGAAGCGCCATGCGGGCGCCGTATTTAATCAATGACGTTAGCCGGCGTTAGCCGCCGGCGCTGCCTGGTGTGCGTGGAAAAAAACGACGTACACCAGGCAGCGCCGGCGTAGGGGGATATGGAGCTTGGGCGTCAAAAAATGGGGCAAGTCAGGCTGAGGCAAATTTTTCGCCTCAACCCGATTTGCGCCATTTTTTTCGACTCCCAAACCCCATAGAAATGACTCCTGTCTTAGCAAAGACAGGAGTCATGCCCCCTTGCCCAATGGCCATGCCCAGGGGACTTCTGTCCCCTGGGCATGGTCATTGGGCATAGTGGCATGTAGGGCGGCACAAATCAGGCCCCCCTATGCCACAAAAAAAATAATATATATATACTTACCTGAACTTACCTTAATGTCCCTGGGATGGGTCCCTCCAGCCTTGGGTGTCCTCCTGGGGTGGGCAAGGGTGACAGGGGGTGTCCCTGGGGGCATGGGAGGGCACCGCTGGGCTCCTTCCGAGCCCACAGGTCCCTTAACACCTGCCTTTTCCAGGCGCTAAAAAACGGCGCAAAAGCGGGCGTACGTCATTTTTTTTGACCCGCCCACTCCCGGGCGTGAATTTTGCCCGGGAGTGTAAATACGGCGCACATGCCTCAGAGTCAATTTTTTAGACGGGAACGCCTACCTTGCATCTCATTAACGCAAAGTAGGTGTCCACGCTAAAAAATGACGCAAACTCCATGGACTTTGGCGCTAGACGCGTCTAACGCCAAAGTATGAATATGGAGTTAGTTTTGCGTCGGAATTGCGTAAAAAAAAATGACGCAATTCCGGCGCAAACAGAGTATAAATATGCCCCTCATTTTGTATGAACTGTATGTAGCTGTTAATGTGTTTCATCATTGTAGGATAAAGTGCCTGTGCCACGTCACTGACATTTGTTTGCGTCATACCAGCCGATGCCAACGCACCGGATTGTACTGATTCTGTGATCAGAAACTGATGTACTGCCATCTGTTTGAGTCTTGCATGATATGATGTTGGATTACTTTTATGTGGTTGCTGATATGGCTCCAGCTGATGACTTCAACCACTTTAACGTTTGCCTATTCTACAGGACAATGTCAGATAAATCCCTTCCTTCCGTGGTCTGAAGGTCTGTACCTGTAACATTGTTAATTTACCCAGTATAATTCAATCATGTATGATTTGCTATGTTTCAAACATATTGACAGCCTCTGCGCTGACAAATGTAATGAATTTTTTTCTTTGACAAGACCCTTGTATGCATGTGTTTGTGTGGGATGGTTGTAATCCTGAGCTGGACACTGTGTACATACAACATATCCCAGCTTGCACAAGTACCTTGGATCATCGTCGTATGGTTCACATGGTCTGACATTTTTACATGGCTAAATGTGAAATTGAAGACAGCAGACAATGAGTTTGTGACGGGTGAGTTTAATGCAATGCTACTACTATCAGAACATATTTGTGACATAAATTAACAAAAATGTAAAGTGAAAGAGTCAGTCATGATGAAGGAAATCATTGAAGTAGATGCCGCACCATTGGAAGTCCAAAGTCCAGAGTATTCCTCCTATTGGAAATGGAATGTAGTTCTGGATCAGTCCACAGAGTGTATGAGGACATTAAGGAATAGTTTTATTGCTTCTAGTGGTGGGTGTCTTGCCATAGGCACCTCCTGGATTCTTTGCTGCATGTCCCCACTTGCAAGGGGGAGGGATCAGCAGCTGCAGAATG
This sequence comes from Pleurodeles waltl, assembly GCF_031143425.1. Taxonomy (NCBI): domain Eukaryota; kingdom Metazoa; phylum Chordata; class Amphibia; order Caudata; family Salamandridae; genus Pleurodeles; species Pleurodeles waltl. The sequence goes on along the minus strand of NC_090449.1, from coordinate 474,755,626 downwards.
CAGGGGTGTCTGTGGGTGTTTGTGCCTCTGGCAGGGCCTCCCTTCCTGTGGCTGCCGCAGATGTGCTTTGGTGTGATAAAGTTGCCACACAGGAAGGGGTAGATGGTAGGATGAAAGCCTTGCTCAAGGTGGTGTTGAGTTCCCTCACTACCCCTGTTAGGGTGCCAATTTAATGTTATGGACATTCATTTTTTCAATCATGACCCTCGGATGCTCCTTCATTTTTTCGGAGCTCAGTCAACACCTGGCCCATTATGCCTTGGGACTCCTTAGAGACCCCCAAGACGTGGCTGATGATATCCTGGCCGGTAGCAGCCCCAGTGGCCTCACTCTGCTGGCACACAGCATCCCTCACACACACCCTACCCCCACGAGCCTGGGTCCTAGGCACAGGTTGGCCTCTCCAACTGGGTTGTGGACCCACAGTGTAAGGAGTGTTGAGTTGCAACTCAGGACTGGGGGGCACAAAATGGTGGAAACTGTGCTAGGCACACAGGTTGGGGGGGGCGCATTATTGCCTGGGATATTGATGCATCAGGGCTGGGAGGTGACATTGTGGCCACAGTGAGATTCACTGCTGCCATCTGACAAGGTTGAATAGATTGGCCACGGCCGTCCTTCATGTCCACAAGTCTGGGAGTGTCATCATCACTGAGGACTTCATCCAGGAGGGTAGTGGTCGACTTTTCTGTGGCCTGTGTGTGCCCAGTGGCAGCTCGACCTGGTGATGAAGGAAGTGATGTTAGGGGGGCATAGAGCAACACAAGAAAAGTGTTGCATCAAAGCTGATGCACTACTTTCTTGTAAATATGCCCCAAGTCTTTGGTATGAGTCTATTCTTCAGTAGTTGATCTTTTGATGGTCTTTGAGTTAACTCGGTAGTCATGGCACTCCCGAACATTAAAGTTGCAGGGCTTTCACCTGTGGTTAAGTGAGACGTTGAGCAGTAAGCTTGCATGGTACAATGAAGGAAGTACATTGAAGGAAGTACATTGTTACTGGTTGAAGTGTGACATCTACCTCCAAAGGTTTTGTGTTACAATAAGCACAAGACTTTGGATGTTCTTAAGTTGTAGGTTACCCTATTGTGCCATGTTACCATTGTATTAGAGTATTTGGCATGACATGTGTGAAGCTTGCTTAAACTATTTGAATCAAGCAGCTGATGAGATGTACAGATAAGTTGCATTTTGGATGATGGAATGAAAATTACATATTACCAACAGTGAAGCCAACACAGAGGAGAGGCAACATATCCCTTTGACCATTTGGAGTCCTTGATACAAGCAAACCAAGACGTGTGATACAGGCAAACCCAGAACTTTGTTGCATATGTAACTGCAGTCCACGTGTGTGCAGTGCTGTGTCAATACATTTGCTGCCAATAACAATCCAGGGATGCAGCTTGAGGCCTTAGGAATACTTGGTGTACACACTTGTTAAGGTGTCATTCCTGTCCTCAATATTTTCATCTTGGGATAGCAGGTCAAGATGGAGCTAGGTAAACAGACCCTCTGGCCTTTGTTGCCGGAACCATGAGTTGAGCATGATTTGTATATTGCTTACTTTCAGGTGAGTACACATCAATTGAGAGTTACAAAAAGATGGATTTGGGCAAGTGACCACTGGGCTGGTGGTTGGAATTACAGACACAGGGCCTCCTGGGAGATGCACTCCCTCTACTTCGCAACACTTGACTTATGGTATACTTCCAGGTGAGTAAACTTCATTTGAGAGTTAACAAACAGGGGTATATGGTGAAGTGAACACTGGGCTGGTGGTTGAAATTACAGACACAGGGCCTATTGGGCTTTGCAGTCCGGTCACTCTCTCTACTTCCTAACCCTTGACAAATAGTATATTCCCAGATGAGTAAACTTAATTTGAGAGTTAATGAACAGGTATATATGTTCAAGTGAACACTTGGCTGGTAGTTGGAATTACAGACACAATGCCTATTGGGCTTTGCAGTCACATCACTCACTTTACTTCTCAACACTTGACAAATGGTATACTATCAGGTGAATAAACTTCATTTGAGAGTTAACAAAGAGGGGTATATGGGCATGTGAACACTGGGCTGGGCGTTGGAATTAAAGAAACCGGGTCTATTGTGCTTTGCAGTCAGGTCTCTCCCTCTTCTCTCCAACACTTGACAAATGGTAATTTCCCAGGTGAGTAAACTTCATTTGAGAGTTAACAAACAGAGGTATATGGTCAAGTGAACACTGGGCTGGTGGTTGGAAATACAGACACAGGGCCAATGAAGATCTGCAGTCAGGGCCAATAAAGATCTGCAGTCAGGTCACTCCCTGTACTTCCCACTACTTGCCACATGGTATAACCCCAGGTGAGTAAACTTCCTTTGAGAGTTAACAAACAGGGGTATATGGGCAAGTGAACACTGGGCTGGTGGTTGGAATTACAGACACATGGCCTATTGGGCTTTGCAGTTAGATCATGTAAGGAATCCCCAAGGTGCCTCCTACGTTATCTGTCAGCATACCCAGGGATTAGGTTTAAATCATATCTCTGTTCTTGGTTAAACCTTCATGTTTCTAAGTAAACAAAATGTACTGTGTTACACAATTGGTTTTATCAATGCTTGTTTTCCCAATGCTTGTTTGCTAATGTGAGCAGGTGTGGACATGTGCTTCTAATTGGGTGTGGCGTAGACATGTGCTTCTAAGTGGGTGTTTGTGACTCATCCACATGTGGAAACTCAACTGCTTTCCTGATTGGCTATAAATAGCCCTGCTTGGCTTTGTTTTGCTTCCTGATCTCAGCATATGATTTGGCAGCCCAGCCCACTGCTGCCATCCTCGTATTCGGGACTTTTGAGGCAATTCTTTTCTTCGTTCCTGTACCAGCTGACACCAGGCATTCCTCTAGCGCTCCAGTAAAGACTGCAGCTAAGTGACTAGTATTCTCCAGGGAGTTTGTTCTTTGAGCAGTGCGCTTTCCTAGAACAGCTGGTGGATTTCAGACCTTGTATTTTGGCAGAGTGCTTATCTTGAAGAGACAAATTCATTTCTGAACATTCTACATTATTATTGTAGTTACTTGCCTAAATGTGCTTCAGGAAATCTGCTTGAGCTCAAGTACTACAAAAAGTGACAGTGCAATTTTAAAAGAGCATTTACGTGACTTTTTTTTCTCTAATAGCATAACTCTTGGATTTAAATTGTGTCATTCATGCCTGTGTTTCAGGTTTGAGGAATTTGCTTTTGAAGGGTTTTTCACACACATGGTGAAACCAAACCAAACTGTGCCACCCAAACTGTTTAAACCCAGAATGGACATTTGTATTTCTTGGATTGTTTTTGTTCCTTTTAGTTTAATCCTATGCATGCAGGAAAGTTATACGTGATATAAGTAATGCTCTTGTTTGTCTTTGTTGTGCATGATAAGTGCAAAACACAGTTCTAATTGTAGTGTGCAACAGTGAATCTCTGTGAAGCCAGCTCTAGTGTTGCAGTACTTATTGTTATGGTACTCAGTTTGGGTTTTTGGTAAATTGTTCCAACAGTTATTATTATCTGAGAAAAGTGCTGAAGAATCCCAGTGTTCTTCTACCGCTCCTGTGCCCGTATCAGAAAGAGAGATTCAGTTTCAAGAAAGTTGAGTGCACTAACTCTACTATCACTCTGTCAACAATGACCTGCCCTCTCCGAAGATACAGGGTGCCTGGCTGGACCGGCAAGACGTGGCAGTGTTTTGACTCTTTCTCTTTCACTCTCCCTTTCCTTTTGAAACACCTGCCGGGGTTTCTGTGTCCATCAGGAACTGTCAAGAGGTGTTCCAGGAGGTCGGGCATACCATTGCCCCTGCAGACATCCTGCTTTTCAGGTGAGTGGCCCCGTATCGAGAGATCACTCCCAGTACTTTCCACCACTTGAGAAATGGCATGCTCCCAGGTGAGTAAACTTAGGCCCAGATTTATACTTGCTTTGCACTGAACTGCGTCATTTTTTATTTTTTTACACAAATTCAGCGCAAACCTAACTCCATATTTATACTTTCGAGCTAGTCCCGTCTAGCACCATAGTTTTGGCGTTAAAGTCATTTTTTGTTTGCGGGAAACTACCCTCCGTCAATGAGATGCAAGGTAGGCGTTCCGATGCAAAAAATTACGATATGGCCTTAGCGCCATATTTATCACCCTGTGCTAAAATCAAACATGGGGAGAAGGGGGCCTTAAATAATGGCTCTAAGCTTGCTTAGCACCGTTATTGAACGCCTGGGTCAAGGCAGGCTTTAGGGGATCTGTGGGCCTATTTCCATGGTCAGAGACAATGGAATGGGCCCACAGGTGCCCTTCCCTAGCCCCAGGGACACCCCCAACTACACCAGAGGGATGCCAGAGGATGGGGGACCCCATCTCAGGTAAGTAGGGTAAATACAGGTGAGTATATTACATTTTGTTTTAAAGTGCCATGGGAGACCTAACTCGGCCCCCCTACATGGCACTGGGCCCAATGGCCATGCCCAGGGGACATAAGTCCCCTGGGCAGGCCATTGGGGGTGGTGGGCATGACTCCTGTCTTTACTAAGACAGGAATCATGTCCACGGGGGTTTTACGTCAAAAAATGACGCTAGTCTGATTAGAGGCATTTTTATGCCTCTGACCATACTAGCGTCATCCTTTGACGCACAACCACCTGTTCCCACTATGCTCCCCCACAAGGCTAGCATCCTTTTTCATGACGCTAGCCGGGCCTTACCGCCGTCTACCGTCATTCCATTATTATGACGCCCACCTGTCATCTTGGAATGGGGCTAGCCGGCGTATACTTTTCAGGCAAAACTGAGTTAGCACAGTTTTGCCTGAAAAAGTATAAATCTGGGCCTTAATTTGAGAGTTAACAAACAGGGGTATATGGGCTAATGAATACTGGGCTGGTGGTTGGGATTACAGACACAGGGCCTGTTGGGCTTTGCAGTCAGGTCACTCCCTCTACTTTCCAACACTTGATAAATGGTATACTCCCAGGTGTGTAGACTTAATTTGAGAATTAACATACAGAGGCATGTGGGCAAGTGATCACTGGCCTGGTTGTTGGAATTACAGACACAGGGCCTTCTGGGATTTGCGATGAGGTCACTCCTTCTACTTCCCACACTAGATAATATTGGGTATTACATATCTGTAGGCAGACTGCATTTAGGTGTGCGCACATACTTACAGGTTGAAACATGCCATGAGTCCTGGGATGATTTTTTGATATGGAAAGACGTGCAGGTACCATTTTGACTTATGGTATGTGATAGGCTTTGATAGCTGTGCTATTGGGTAAAACAATACACACTGACATTGTCACATCTCAGATACTCTGGATATTGCATGTTAGTGAAGTACATGAACAAAACAGTGGCAAAAGCTGAGCTGTGAGCATGCAGGGCATTGCATGTTTGCAACAGTTTTTGTGTGGTAACTTACCAGACTCCACTCCCCTGCATATTCCTTTCAAGCCCTCAGGATGCAGGATGGCCAAGACCTTTTCCTCCCAAGGAAAGAGTCTTAAGGGGCACTTTGAGGGCCACCGCCAGTGTTGTTGGCCTCTGTTCCCGGAGGCCAGGGAAGTCACCTTGCCCCTCAGGTCATTCCACCTCTTTCTAATGTCCTCCTTTGTATGCAGGGTGGAGCCTACAGCATTCACCCTGTTGACAATCCTTTGCCACAGTTCCATTTTCCTACTGAGAGGAATATGCTGCACTTGGGCTCCTAACAATTGTGGCTCTACTCGTATGATTTTATCCACTATGACTCTCAACTCATTCTCTTCCGAGAAATGAGGATTTTTCGGCATGTGACATGGTGGACAACTAAAGTGGGTGATAGGGACTTAGTTAACAGGGGGCAAGCAATAAGGAGGGAATGGACAAAAGTGTGTGGAAGGTGTTAAATCGGATGGTGAAAAAAGGAGTGCCTTATCTATCAATATTAACAAAATGGTGGCCTGTGGTGTCTTTCTCACAGAGGAGATGAAAAAGGATTGTGGTCTGTGAAAGTGTGAGTTTCATAGTGTGGTTTGCAGGTGTGTCCACTGGACCAATGTGTGCCAGCTGTGTTGTTTTTGAATTTGTCCAATGTCCACTTGTCTGTTACTTTGCTGAAAGTGTACCGCAATGGTCCACCACCATTGGCTAACTGCCTGCCACAAGGAGACTGGCACAGCGCCTGTGCGTTTGTAATATGCTCGGTGGTGGCCTTGGCGCTGACGGCGTAATCAGTCTCTTTATCATCTTATTTTATCAATGTCAAGATCTTTCTACTTCTTGTGGCTCATCACTACATCAGTGCCCACTCAGAGTTTTGGTATTGATAGTACACTATTTCTTGATTGGCTACCTGCAAATGTTTTCTACCTCTTCAGTACCTCAAGACTGAGAGAAATACAACTGTCTGGAATTGACCAAAGAAACCACATTCACATTCAGTCATTTTCTCAAAAAATTAATCTGCCTCCCGATTTGCATTCTCAGCTAGGATCACAGAAGATGTTCAATATTAAATCCCTGTCAGACTGGCTTTTGTTCATATCAAGGTACCAGATTTTCTTGACAGTTGTCGTGGATGATAGTAATTTTATGCTGGATTAGGAGAACCTTCTATTCTGTAGGTTGTTAATCTCTTGATGGTGTTCAACATCATCCATCTCTCATCCTGCCTTTCTAGACTGCTTGAAGGAGGTTATGGTGAGAAACAGCTAGCATAATTCCTCTTGGCTAGAAAACAATGTTGCTTTGTTATATTTCAAGTCTGATTCCCCTCCTACTTCTAGAGCTTCCTCAGAAATCAATATTTAGGCATAATTTGTTTGGTCTGTATGCTCAGCTTCTTGAGCAACATTATTATCTATTGTTTTTCAAATGCTGAGAACACTTATTTAGTATTTTACCAACAACCTTCTTGTTATGGAGCACATTAAGACTGCCATTCATCCAAGCCTGGCAAAAGTGGATACAAGTTTTTTTTCAAATATTTAACACTTGATTTAAAGAAAACCTAAATATTTCCTGGCCATTTGTGTTCTTTCAAAAATATTATAGCTGCTGCCTCAGCCCTGCTAAAAATCCATCACTCAAGCTTTTATCTCCTTGAGACTAGACCATGTCAATACAATTTATCTAGGTTTTCCAATATAAAATATGACCCATCACATGCAACTACTTCATAACGTGCCAACTAATATTGTCCTTGGCCCTATTATGCAGGGAGCATACCTCAAAGCATATTTTCCTTCATTGGTTACAAGTAACACGATGCATTCTAATTAAATGCGTATACATATATCATAAATCACTGACCTAGTTTTCTCTTATCCTGCTTTTTTTGAGATTCAATCCCTCAGGCCTCAAAATGTTTGCTTAAGAATTTCTGATCTTGCTTAAAATTAAGCAAGCCAAGTTGGGAGGTATTTCGTATCTTAAGCTTCAACGCTCTTCCAGAAGCAATTTGAAACATTTCCAATCATCTTGGTTCCATGAAGCTCTCAAATCCTGTCTGCTCATTTACCTAATCTCTCTGTAATTATACAGCTTGTCTTTCAGGTTTGATCTTTAAGTGCTGAGCTATCTTGTTGAGGGTGCTCTTTGTGCTGCATTAATGGAAATTACTTCACTCATATTACTTTCAAACATTTGGAAAGACAGTAACCAGTACACCTTACTTTGGAGTGGGTTTAAATACTTCAGCAGATAATCCAACATAATCTACAACTGCTATTTATAAAAAACTGTGATCTAAATCACACAAGAAGTCTCCCTCAGTGCTCATATAAGGGACTTGTGTGGCCTGGAAGCACAGTTTACAAAAGGAGCCCAGATCAGTCAGTATCTGATCATCTTTCTTTGCATTCAGGTAGGCATCTACTCCAAGCCATAGATTGCCATCCCTTGTTCTACCATCTTCTAGAGATGACTTGGAGGGCTTCAAGTGCAACTTATTGTAGTATGAGTCACTAACAAGAAATGATGAGGGATGTGACTAACTTTCAAGGATGCTGGTCTATGCAAACCATCCATGTCATAATCGCCCAAAAGAATGAATAAAGATTGTCTGGCATGAGAAGAATATTTGTGACATCCTTATTTTTTGCCACAATGCACATCACATGCACAACCATTGGTACTTACTGGTGTCACAAAGGACCAATTCAATCAGTGAACAGAGCTGCATGCACCTTCTCCTAGGTCCTCAAGTGCTTCTAGATGTTCACCCTGTGCTCCTGAACTCTACTTTGGGTCTCGCACAAACCTTTCTTGCTTGCATATACATGTACATATTGTTTGGATGAGCCACTGTTTTACCTACACTTGTGGCAAGATGGCATTATCAGGCCATCCTCCCCAGGGCTAGTGATCTGCACATTTTAGCAGCTGCTTGACTTAGATGGAATTAGCATGCTTCACAAATGTCAGATCAATACAACCAATATCATGGCTACTTGCTACAATAAGATTAACTATAAAATAACTTTGTACAAGGTCTATGCTTAATGTAATACTATATTGTTGGAGGTAGATGTCACAATACAACCAGTAACACAGTATCTTTCACATCAACAGGTCAAGCTGCCACCGCACACACGGAGGACACAGAAGAGAATGCCACTAGCCCCTTGGATGAAGCTCTCAGTGGAGAAGACACTCCTGGATGCCTGGACGTGGAGGATCGTTCTGGCCCATCTCACCAACCTGGTCAGACACCAACAGTGAGTCTCACTGTGGCCACATCAACACCTCCCAGTCCGATTGCCTCTACATCACAGGCAACCATTCACCCCCAACATGTGTTTGGAGCACAATGTCTACCATCTTGTGCTCCCAGTCCTGGATCATGAGTTGCAGTACAACACTTCCAACAATGAGGGTCCAGGACCCAGTGGGAGAGGGTTTCCTGTGGCAAAGGCACAGGGCCATTGGGGTAGGGTTCATGGGAGGGATGCTCTGGGCCAGTGGGGTGAGACCACCGGGGCTGCTCCTGGCCAAGATACCATGAGTCATTTTTTAGGGGTCTTTCAGGAGTCCCAAGACGTGATGGGCTAGATCTTGACCGAACTCTGGGAAATAAAGCTGATACAGAGGGACATCAATAGAGATATAAGTGAACAGTGGGAGGCTCACAATACCAACATGGCCTCCCTAACAGGGGTGATGAGGGACATTAACACCACCCTGAGCAGGGCTATACAATACCACTCTATCCCTTCCTTTGGCGCATCAACACTGGGCCCTTCTTCATTGGTGCCAGCCACTGGAAGGGAGGCCCTGCCAGAGGAACAAGACCCAGACACCCCTGTCTCTGTAGCAGCAGATCTCCCATACCACATAAGAAGAGACATCCAGCGAAAAATCCAAGAGGTGCCGATGGCAAAACACCCACCACTGCCAGCAAGTAAAATCTTCCTAAATGAACTCCTTTGTGTGCCACACATTCACTTGGTTGACTGATCCTGAACTCCCCAGTTCCAGTGGGAGGAGTACTCTAGACTCCTAATGGTGTGTCATATACTCCAATGATTTCATTCACCATGAATGACACCTTCACCTTATTATTTTTCCTCTTTTCTGTCAAAAATGTATTTACTGCATCAGCATTGTAATAAATTCACCCATCACAAACTCATTGCCTTCTTGCTTTATTTCAATATTTTGCTATGTAGAGATGTAAGACCATGTGAACCATATGATGAAGACATAACATACTTGTACAAGTAGGGATATGTTACAGGTACACAGTGTCCTGCCTAGGATTACACCCAAAACAAACACACCCAGTACAAGTGTCTGGTCATACCAAACATTTTATTCCAGTGTACAGCACATAGGCTGTCCATTTGGCTGGACCTTTGTGCCATAAGAAGGTGTGATTCATACAGAGTCAAAGTACATATTCCAGGGTACAGCCCCAACACCACGGAAGGGGTGGATTTGTCAGACTTTGGCGTGTAGAATAGGCAATCATTACAGTGGATGGTGTCAGCAGCTTAAGCCTTATCACATACCACACCAAAATAATCCAGCATCACATAATGCAAGATACAGAAAGATGGCAGTACAATAGCCCTGATCACAGAGCCATCATAATGCAATGACCATGTTTCTGGTGGTATGGCACAGACATATGTCAGTGTTATGACACAGGCATTGTGGCCGGTGAGAAAATACCTCTTTTTGACATGGTTAGCCCCCCACGTTTTGCCTGATGTTGATGTGTCCTAGAAATTGTAGTGCCCAGGGCCCATGCTGACCAGGTTACCTGGGCCAGAGCTCTTTCCCTAAATCTGTTGTGATGCATGGGCACAATTGGATACACTCTTAACTACCACTATAAGTCCCTAGTAGGTGGGTACCTATGGGCCCAGGGCATGGGGTACTAAGGGCAGGCCCCTGAGGGCAGTGGCACTGATTGTGCCATCCTCTAGGGAATGCATCCATACGCACTTAGCACTGCCATTGTAGGCTGACTGTGCTGGTGCAAACTTAAAACACAAACTTGACTTGGCACACTGCTTGTGTGCCCTGTCCACCATGCACTGTATTTATTAGGGCTAAGACACCACTCTGGTCTACTAGTTCAGGATCCAGCTCTCCTTTTTCTCTCTGAAGTTTGTGGAGTGCTCCATACTATAAGTGAGGGCATAGCTGCATGACCAATAGGTCCCCACATTGTCCTTGCCAAACCAGGGACACAGTGAGTGAACAGAGCAGCCACTTTGATACGTGTGCTAGACACTGGTCAACACAAGTTTCCCAGCTACATGATGGCCAATCTGAACCCTGGGTTGTTTGGTGTCAAACAACTCAGAAAGATAAATCCAAACTGGGACCAGTATTGGATTAATCCCTAGATGTACACAGGAGTCACTTTAGAGGTGCCCCCTGCAAAAGGTAACTATCCTGGCATGGTTGCTGACTGCCTCCAGGCAGCCAATATACAAACCTTGGGGGAGAGCCCTGCCCCTCTGGTTTGAAGACAATGCCCTTCTTGGGTGGAGGAGTTAACACCCCCTCCCTCAGAAATGTGCACTGTCCTGGCAGTGAGCTTCAAAGGGCTTACTGCCTTTGAAATTCAACCCCCCCAAGCCTGCTGCTAGCAGCAGATGCCACCCCCCCTTGCAAACACTCACTTTTGGCGGGAGCAAAGGTAGGAAACCTCACAAAGGGTAGAAAGAGTGGCTTCGCCTAGCATGCTCCACACCTAAGGTGTTGCCTGCAAGGTGGACCCCCTATTTAATTTTCCTTCATCTTGGATGGAAGGAAAATGGCCAATTAGGTTTAGGGCAGTGACTTTTCCCACAGGAAGTAGTCACTGTAGTGGGTGTAGCCACCCAAAGGTAAGTGTCCCATTGGACACTACCAGGTTCCCCCTAAAACGCCCACTAAATTCATTATTTAGCGGGCACCCCTAGACCAAGAAATCAGATTCAAAAGGAAATAGAAGACCAGCCCAAAGAAGAACCAAGACACAAGAACTGTGGACCTGCTGCAGAAGAAAAAGTTGCCAACCCCTGCCTGCTGCACCTAGGACCTGACAATCACCACTGCGGAAGAGCTGGACACTGGACTGACCTCTAGAAACCCAGAGGACCTCCAGGCTACACAATTCGCCCAAGATCTCCCTCCAGAGTCGAGTTACCACTCTGCAACAAACCAAGAACTAGCAACCCAGTGAGGATCACTTCACTGACTGGCCCATATCTCCCGAACCAGAAGTTGCAGCCAGACACGATGATATACCAATGACCACCAGGACAAACCCTGCAAGTGTGCCAAGTTTGGTGGCACTGTGCCCTCCAGTGGTGGACCATCCTAATACCCTGGATACTAGTCAGTGGATGTGGGAATCCAAGCAAACCAGCTAACACAGAGCTGAAACCGGACCAAGAGGAAGCCCGAGGCAAGGGACTTCAGGAACACCCTGGACCTCCCACAAGAGTGCCTCCATTATCCTGCAAGCGACCCTGAAAGTGACTTACCTCTGGACCTGAACGGCACCTTTCTGGAAAGTCCTTGGATCAACAACTTGCCCTGCACCCGGTCGCCCAGTGCCCTGCAATGAGGTACCAGCTGTGCCCTCTCCCCTTGCAACCACGACACCCCAAGGGTCCCCCTAGGCACCACCTTTGAAGCTGCAAGAACATACCTTTTCCACGTGGTCCCCCTCTGTGGCCCTGCACAAGCTCCAAGAGACTTTCCAGCACTGATTCCTCTGGAACAGGGAGCCTCCTCAACTTCTCCAGCTGGCACAGTGTGCCCGCTGACGACCTCGACCAACCTTCATAAGCGGAACTTGGTAAACCAACTGTATGATTTTATACACATTTTTAAAAACTGACTGTCTATTGATTCCTATGGTGTGTATTTATGCACAGAAAGACTGCATTTATTAAAACTTAAAAAATCCATATCTTAAAAGTATTTAACATATTTTGATAATCTTGGTCTTAAAAATTATATAAAAATCTGAAGTATTTTTGTACATTGGTCTCGAGTTATTCCTTTGAGTTTGTGAGTCGCATGATTGATACTGTGAGTACAATAAATGCTTTGCACTTCTCCAAGATTAGCCTACCTGCTCGACTAAGCAACTTTAAAAATTAGAGCATTAGGTGATCTAGTTTTTACCTCTGGAAATCAACGTGTGGTTGCCTGAACTCCCTGCACAGTGTGCCTAACTTTGCACACTACAGAAAGGGCCAGCCTCCTACATTTGGTGTATCTCTGGTGGGATAAAGACTTTGCATTTTCTGACACCACTTGTCAACTTTGTGAACACACTGATAACTCTCCAAATTGCCTTTAGTTAATTACTTTCGATGTTTTGATTGACTAAACATTTTTTGCAAATGTTTAAAATAGTTGTTAGGGCACTGGTTAGGTCCCCACAACTCTAGCAAAAAGTTTTAAAAGTCTTTACTTTAGTTGGCCTATCCAAAAAAGGGATTCTAAATTTCTAAAAAAGGTCCCAACTTTTGTAAAGTAAGTATGTCTGATACAGAGGTCAGAACCCAGGAGCTCGACCTGGAACATTATGAGGCATATAGTTATGACCAATTAAGGAAACTCTGCAGACTATACAAAATTCAGACTGGAAAGAGCTCCAAAACAGAGAAATGTGGGTTTCTGGCAGCCCAGTATGAAAGGGATAACCCCCCCAGATGAAATACATGATGATGATGTATCTGTGGTGGGTGAAGATCCCATTGAGAATGGGGATGAGGGTAGCTCCTCTTCCCTCAGCAGTTCTAGAGCACCCACAGAAACAGACCTGGGTATTGCTAGGCTGACCAAGAGACTGGCTTTAGAGAGTCAGCTCTTGGAAACTGAAAGACAAAGAAAAGAGTTGGGCTTAGGACCCATCTCTGGTGGCAGCATACAAGTGTTGAGGTAGAAATCCTTCAACATTAAACTGCCAAAAGGAGTTGTCCCTCCCTTCACTGAAGGGGATGATATAGTAAAATGGTTTTCTGCCTTTGAAAGAGCCTGCATTGGGTGGGAAATTGAAAAAAGACATTGGGGCACACTGATGTGGAAGTCATTCTCAGGAAAGTATATGGATAGGCTCCTGAGACTGAATGAAGCAGATTCTAAATCGTATGACCTCATGAAGGATACCTTGACTGAGGGCTTTGTATTTACAACTGAAGAGTACAGAATAAAGTTCAGCGAGGCTCGAAAAACCCAGAGCCAGACCTGGACAGACTTTGTGGGGTATTCAATAAAGATACTGGGTGGTTGGTTAGCTGGAAACAAGGTACAAGATTATGGTGGGCTGTATAACCTGTTCAGTGATAGGCTACAGCAACATCTGGTAGACCTGGGTCCTGTTTCCCCTCAAGAATTGGAAAGGAAGACAGACCCCTGGTCAAAACAAGGGAGTACTATGGGTGGGAGATACCAAAAGAAAGAGGCCAAGAAGCCCCCCGCCAGGGGAAAGATGGGAACCAAAGCAAAACCAACAGAGTCTTCTCAAGGCCCCCAAAAACCTGCACGGGGTGGGCCCAGAGACTCCTCACAGTCCAGGGGTGGGTACAATCGGAGACACTTTGACCCTTGCAAGGCTTGGTCACATTACTGTAAAACTAAAGGGCACCAAACTGGAGACTCTGGCTAAAAGAATAAGAAAAATGTCTCTAGTCAATCTGCAGTAAATGCAGTTGTAAATCTCCAGATGGGGTCAGAGGTGTGGCCTGACCATGTCAGTGACCCCACAAAGGCAACATAAGTCACTGAGGGTAGGGTAGAATTATCCTGTGCTGCCTGGCCAAGTAATGTGCAAAAATGCGGGCAACACCCTTTGATTAATGGGAAGAAAATAAAAGCATAAAGGGACACAGGAGCTAGTATTACCATGGTAACTCAGCACTTGGTCCACTCAAATCAGTTCCTGGTAAGGAAGTCTTATCCTGTCACCAATGCTGACAATGAGACAAAGTTCTACCCATGTGTATGGTAACATTTGAAGTTGGGGAAGTAGTAGGGCAAAAATAAGTGGTTGTATCTTCATCCATCCCTGTACATTGCCTGTTTGGAAATTACCTAGAGCATTCCTCCTGGGCTGAAATAGAACTAAAGACCCATGCAGCAATGCTAGGGATCCCTGAGTGGGCATGTGTCAAGACAAGGGCACAGAGCAAACTTCAGAGAGAAAAAGGAGAGCTGGATCCTGAACTAGTGGACCAGCCTCCCAAGAAAAGGCAAGAAGACTAGGGGATCAGCTTCAAAACAGATCTCAAGAAAAGGGCCCCTCTTTTCAGGAGAAGGAGTCTTCTACCTTGGAGGGAACTGAGCCTAAAGAGCTTGGGCCTTACCACTCAGAACTTTTGGGCTGAGGGGGACCTTCCAGAGATGACCTGTGCCAGGGCCAGTGAACCTGTCCCACTCTTGAAGGCCTGAGACAGCAAGCTGCATAGGAGGAGCTAGGAAATGTCAGTGGTACCCACAGGGTTTATTGGGAGGAGGGGCTCCTGTACACTGAGGCCAGAGACCTCAAGCCTGGTGCAACCAAGGGGGTGGTAGAGCCCCAGAAGTTCAGAGAAATTCTCCTCACTCTAGTCCATGACATTCCCCTAGCAGGGCACATGGTCCAAAGCAAGACTTGGAATAGGTTAGTTAACTACTTTTATTGGCCAGGAATGTCCCAAAAACAGAGGGACTTTTGTCAGCCCTGCCCCACCTGCCAGGCCAGTGGCAAAGCAGGTGGGCACTTAAAGGCCCACTTAATGCCACTTCCAGTGGTTGGGGTACCATTGAAAAGGGTAGGGGTCAACATTGTTGTCCCCCCTTGACCCTCAAACAGCATCAGGACACAGACATATACTAGTGGTAGTGGATCCTGCCACTAGGAATCCTGAGGCTATACCCCTTAGGACAATTGCTGTACCTGCAGTGGCAAAAGCTCTCCTCGGTATCTTTACCAGGGTAGGGTTCCCTAAGGAGTTAGTATCAGAAGGAGGGTTAACTTCATGGCTGCATACTTAAAACACATGTGGCAGGCATGTGGGGTGCCCTATATGTTTACCACCCCATACCAGCCACAAATCAATGGGTTGGTTGAAAGGTTTATCCAGACCCTAAAAGGCATGATTGGAGGACTCCCTGGAAACCTCAAAAGGAGATGGGATGTCCTGCTTCTTTGCCTGCTGTTTGTCTACAGGGAAGTGCCACAAAAGGGAGTAGGTTTTTCTCCATCTGAACTTTTGTTTGGACAACCTGTTAGGGGACCACTGAGTCTTGTTAGGGAAGGCTGTGCAAAACCGCTGAAAGAGCCCAAGCAAGATATTGTGGACTATGTGCTTGGCCTGCATTCAAGAATGACTGAGTACATGGAGATATCCAGCAAAAATCTTCAGTCCAGCCAGGAGCTTCAAAAGCTCTGGTATGACCAGAAAGCTGCTAAGGTGGAGTTCCAACCAGGGCAGAAAGTTTGGGTATTTGGCTGTTGCTCCAAGGGCCCTCCATAACAAATGGTCTGGCCCCTATCCCATACTTGAGAGAAAAAGGGAGGTCACTTAATTACTTGACCTAGGCAGTTGCAAGAAGCCAAAAAGAATAATCTATGTCAACCGCCTAAAACCCTTTTATGATAGAGCTGATGTGACCATGGTCATGGTTACAGATGAGGGACAAGAAGATGAGAGTGAGTTCTCCCTGATCTCCTCTCTAGCAATCCACAAGATGTTTCTGTGGGTGGAGTGGTCTTATCAGACACCCTCACAGGACAACAGAAAACTGATTGCCGGCAAGTCCTCAACCAGTATGCTGAACTGTTCTCTCTCACACCTGGAAAGACAAACTGGTGTACCCATGATGTGGACAGTGGTGACAGCTTGCCAATCAAAAACAACATTTATAGACAGTCAGACCATGTCAGAGGGAGCATAGAGGCAGAAGTTAAATAGATGCTGGGTTTGGGTGTCATTGAACCCTCTGAGAGTCCCCAGCCTAGCCCAGTAGTCTTAGTCCCAAAACCTCACTCCCAAGGAGAGAAAAAGGAAATGAGGTTCTGTATGGAGTACAGGGGGCTCACTTCTGTGACAAAACCAATGCACACCCAATTCCAAGAGCTGATTAGTCCTTTTGATTTAACATCTGGGTACTGGCAGACTGGCTTGACCCCAGGAGCAAAAGAGAGGTCAACATTTTCTACTCCTATTGGGCATTTTCAGTTCACTGTTGTGCCCTTTGGACTAAAGAACGCACCTATCATCTTCCAGAGGTTGGTGAACCAGTTCCTTGCTGGGCTGGAAACTTTTAGTGCAGCTTACTTAGATGACAAAGCTGTCTATAGCTGCTCCTGGCAGGATCACCAGATCTACCTAAGGAAGGTCCTCTCACTATCAAGACCAGTAAGTGCCAGATAGGGCAGGGAAAAGTTGTTTACTTGGGCCACCTGGTTGGTGGAGGCCAAGTGTAACGCCTCCAACCCAAGATTCAGACTATTCTGACTTGGGAAGCTCCAACTACCCAGACGCAAGTCAGGGCATTCCTTGGCTTGACTGGGTACTATGGGAGGTTTGTGAAGGATTATGGCACTATAGTGGTCCCCCTCACAGAACTCACCTCTAAGAAAATGCCCAAAGGGTTAACTGGACAGTGAGTTGTAAAAAGGCCTTTGACACTCTGAAAGAAGCTATATGCTCCGCTCAAGTCGTATAAGCACCAGACTACTCCAGGGAATTCATAGTCCAAACAGATGCTTCTGGAATGGGGATAGGAGCAGTCCTCTCCCAGGAAAATTATGATGGACATGACCAGCCAGTTCCTTATATAAGCAAAAAACCACTCCCTAGGGAACAAAAATGGAGTGCCATAGAGAGGGAAGCCTTTGCTCTGGTTTGGACCCTGAAGAAGCTGAGGCCATACCTGTTTGGCTCTCACTTCATAGTTCAGAATGACTACAGGCCTCTCAGATGGCTACAACAAATGAAAGGTGAAAACCCCAAACTGCTTAGGTGGTCCATATCCCTACAGGGGATGGACTTTCAAGTGGAACATGAACCTAGGGTGACTGCTCATGCCAATGCAGATGGCCTCTCGCGGTTCTTCCACATAGATGATGAAGACTCATTAGTCTCATCTTCTTTTGTTTGGAGCGGTGTGAGAAAAGCCCTATATTTGACATGGTTAGCCCCCCACTTTTTTCCTGATGTTGATGTGTCCTAGAAATTGTAGTGCCCAGGGCCCCTGCTAACCAGGTTCCCTGGGCCAGAGCCCTTACCCTAAATTAGTTGTGATGCACTGGCACAATTGGATACACTCTTCCCTCGTCTTGCCGCGTCTCCCCCTCGCCGCCCGTTTTTCCTGCTGCCGCGTCCCGGTAGCTCCGCCCCCTTGCACCCCATTGGCCGCCCCACTCCCACTTCCCAGCTGCTCCTCCTTCCCTCTTCCCCTCATATGGAGGCCGCGCAGCGGTAGAGAGAGTGACCTCTGACCCTGGTTCCCAGGCAGGTCGCTCCCCTCACCGCCACGCAGCCCCCCGTGTGACCGCTCTCGCTGCCGTGCCCTGACTGCCTGTGCCTGCCTCCTGTGACCGAGCGCCAGTGTCCTCCGATCCTGTGCCCCGAGTGCCTGTGTCCCTGGTATTGTTATTGATATTGATATTGTTGCCCTGATTGCTCTCCCTTACTTGTTGCCGTGCTTTGACTGTGCTCCCTTTTCTCTGCTTCCCTCGTCTTGCCGCGTCTCCCCCTCGCTGCCCGTTTTTCCCGCCGCCGCGTCCCGGTAGCTCCGCCCCCTTGCACCCCATTGGCCGCCCCGCTCCCACCTCCCAGTTGCTCCTCCCTCCCTCTTCCCCTCATATGGAGGCCGCGCAGCGGTAGAGAGAGTGACCTCTGACCCTGGTTCCCAGGCAGGTCGCTCCCCTCACCGCCACGCAGCCCCCAGTGTGACCGCTCTCGCTGCCGTGCCCTGACTGCCTGTGCCTGCCTCCTGTGACCGAGCGCCAGTGTCCTCCGATCCTGTGCACCGAGTGCCTGTGTCCCTGGTATTGTTATTGTTATTGATATTGTTGCCCTGATTGCTCTCCCTTACTTGTTGCCTTGCCTTGACTGTGCTCCCTTTTCTCTGCTACCCTCGTCTTGC
Organism: Pleurodeles waltl; assembly: GCF_031143425.1. Lineage (NCBI taxonomy): Eukaryota > Metazoa > Chordata > Amphibia > Caudata > Salamandridae > Pleurodeles > Pleurodeles waltl. Next base: position 474,737,034 of record NC_090449.1, on the reverse strand, counting down.
CGCGTCTCCCCCTCGCCGCCCGTTTTTCCCGCCGCCGTGTCCCCGTAGCTCCGCCCCCTTGCACCCCATTGGCCGCCCTGCTCCCACCTCCCAGCTGCTCCTCCCTCCCTCTTCCCCTCATATGGAGGCCGCGCAGCGGTAGAGAGAGTGACCTCTGACCCTGGTTCCCAGGCAGGTCGCTCCCCTCACCGCCCGCAGCCCCCAGTGTGACCGCTCTCGCTGCCGTGCCCTGACTGCCTGTACCTGCCTCCTGTGACCGAGCGCCAGTGTCCTCCGATCCTGTGCCCCGAGTGCCTGTGTCCCTGGTATTGTTATTGTTATTGATATTGTTGCCCTGATTGCTCTCCCTTACTTGTTGCCTTGCCTTGACTGTGCTCCCTTTTCTCTGCTTCCCTCGTCTTGCCGCGTCTCCCCCTCGCCGCTCGTTTTTCCCGCCGCCGCGTCCCGGTAGCTCCGCCCCCTTGCACCCCATTGGCCGCCCCGCTCCCACCTCCCAGCTGCTCCTCCCTCCCTCTTCCCCTCATATGGAGGCCGCTCAGCGGCCGTGCCGCTGGCGCGCCGTTGGCACTCCAAAGGCTAGCCCGTCTGCGCCCGTCCGCGCCTGGACCACGCCCAGCGCCAGACCCCCTGGCCCCCGCCGCTACCAGCCTCCCCGCCGGACCTACGACGCCGCCACCCTCCTCGCACTCAACACCAGCCGGATCCCCGGGTGCTGCCGTGCCGACCCAAGACGCACCCACGGACCCTTCGCCTGCCAATCATGCAAGTTCTCCTGCATCCGGCCCCGCACCGCACCCGCCAAGCCAAGCACCAGCAGCAACCACCTGAAGTGCATCCTGCTCAACACCCGCTCCATCCACAGACACGCCGTGGAACTCTGGAACCTGCTCGACACCACATCTCCAGACGTCGCCTTCCTCACAGAAACCTGGATGAACGCCTCCTCAGCGCCCGACATCGCCATCGCCATCCCGGACGGATACAAGATCACCCGGAAGGACCGCGTCAACCAGACAGGAGGAGGCATCGCCATCGTCCACAAGAACACCATCCGCATCACAACCAACTCCGACGACACCCTCACAGCTGCCGAACATCTCCACTTCCAGATTCACACCGACCCCAAGACCACACTCAGAGGCACCCTCATCTACAGACCCCCAGGACCCCGCACACAATTCAGCGAAGACATCGCAGACTTCATCAGCCCACACGCCCTCCCCTCCGCTGACTACATCCTCCTAGGGGACCTCAACTTCCACCTGGAGAACAACAACGACAACAACACCACCACCCTGCTGGACAACCTCGCCAACCTCGGACTCAAGCAACTGGTGAACACCCCCACCCACTACGCCGGACACACGCTTGACCCAGTCTTCTCCTCCAGCAAGTACATCTCCTTCAGCCACTCCACCGGACTCCACTGGACAGACCACAGCTGCGTCCACTTCAGCTTCAGAAGAACCACGACTCACCACCACCCACAACAGGCTCCCCGCAGGAGCTGGAACAAGATCACCACCGACCAGCTCTCCACATCACTGAGCCAGAACCCTCCCGCCAGCTCAGCGGACCCCAACCAAGCAGCCAACAACCTCACACAGTGGATCACCAACTGCGCTGACAACCTCGCACCTCTGAAAACCCATCCCATCAGTTCCAACAGCAAGAAAGCCTCCTGGTTCAACAACGACCTCAAGAACTCCAAGAAGAACTGCTGCACCCTCGAAAAAGCCTGGCGAAAAAACCCGACTACAGACAGCATGACCGCCCTCAAGCACGCCTCCCGCAAACACCACCAGCTGATCCACACCACCAAGAAGACAGCATTCAAAGAACGACTAGACAACAACGCACACAACAGCAAGGAACTCTTCAGCATCGTCAAAGAGCTCTCCAACCCCAGCGCCGGAAACAACGACATCACCCCCTCACAAGACCTCTGCGACTCACTCGCCTTGTTCTTTCACCGCAAGATCGCCGACATACACAACAGCTTCGGCGCACAGACCACGCACACAACCACCACACCGACGCCCCCCAACACCACCCTCCGCGCCTGGACCCCGGTCAGCACCGAAGACACCATCCATACGATGAACACCATCCATTCCGGATCACCAACCGACCCATGCTCCCACCACGTCTTCAACAAGGCCGACTCCGTCATCGCACCCCATCTCCGGGACATCATCAATTGCTCCTTCAACACCGCCACCTTCCCGGAGAGCTGGAAGCATGCGCCCTCCTGAAGAAACCATCAGCAGACCCCACCGACCTCAAGAACTACCGCCCCATCTTGCTCCTCCCGTTTCCTGCCAGAGTCATCGAGAAGACCGTCAACAGACAGCTAGCCGCCTTCCTCGAGACTAATGGATCCCTCGACCACTCGCAGTCCGGCTTCCGAGCCAACCACAGCACCGAGACCGCTCTCATCGCAGCCACTGACGACATCCGAGCCCTGCTCGACAACGGGGAAACAGCGGCCCTCATCCTCCTGGACCTCTCCGCAGCGTTTAACACTGTCTGCCACCGCACCCTAGTGCAGCGCCTCAGCAACATCGGAATCCAAGAGAAGGCACTAGAGTGGATCATCTCGTTCCTCGCCGGAAGAACCCAGAGAGAACCCGTTCAGATCCGAGGCCACCGAAGTCATCTGCGGCGTACCAGAAGGATCATCACTCAGCCCCACCCTCTTCAACGTCTACATGAGCCCCCTCGCAGCCATCGCACGCCATCACAACCTCAACATCATCTCCTACGCCGACGACACCCAGCTGATCCTCTCCCTCACCAACGACCCAGCCACCGCCAGAACCAACCTGCACGAAGGGATGAAAGACGTAGCCGAGTGGATGATGAACAGCCGCCTGAAACTGAACTCAGACAAGACGGAAGTCCTCATCCTTGGATCATCACCCTCTGCCTGGGACGACTCCTGGTGGCCCCCTGCCCTGGGCAGCGCACCCAAACCAACGGACCACGCACGCAACCTGGGCTTCATCCTGGACTCCTCCCTCTCGATGACCAGACAAGTCAACGCCGTCTCATCATCATGCTTCAACATCCTACGCATGCTCCGAAAGATCTTCCGATGGATCCCCACCGAAACCAGGAAGACGGTCACCCAGGCACTCGTCACCAGCTAACTGGACTACGGTAACACCCTCTACACCGGAACCACGGCCAAACTACAGAAAAGACTCCAACGCATCCAGAACGCCTCCGCACGCCTCATCCTTGACATTCCCCGACACAGCCACATCTCCGGACACCTGAGAGACTTGCACTGGCTCCCCGTCAGCAAGAGAAACACGTTCCGCCTCCTCACCCACGCACACAAGGCCCTCCACGACCTGGGCCCCAGGTACCTCAACAACCGCCTGACCTTCTACACTCCCACCCGCCAGCTACGATCGACCAGCCACGCCCTCGCCGCCGTGCCACGCATTAGAAAAGCCACCATGGGAGGAAGATCCTTCTCCTACCTGGAAGCCAAGACTTGGAACTCCCTCCCCATCCACCTCCGTCTGACCCAAGACCACCTCTCCTTCAGGAAGCAACTCAAGACCTGGCTGTTCGAGCAGTAGCGGTCCCCCCTCCCCCAGCGCCTTGAGACCCTCCGGGTGAGTAGCGCGCTATACAAATTGATTGATTAATTGATTGATTGACTCTTAACTACCACTATAAGTCCCTCGTAAGTGTGTATCTATATGTCCAGGGCATGGGGTACTAAGAGTAGGCCCTGAGGACAGCAGCACAGATTGTGCCACCTTCTAGGGCCATGCATCCAGATGCACTCAGCACTGTCATTGCAGGCTGAGTGTTCTGGTGCAAACCAAAAACACAAACTCAACTTGGCACACTGCCTGTGCGCCAAGTCTACCATGCACTGCATTTACTATGGGTAAGGCACCCCTATGGCAGGCCTTATAGCCCTAAGGCGGGTGCTCCATACTATATGTGAGGGCATAGCTGTATGAGCAATATGCCCCCACTGTGTCCTTGCTAAACCTGGGACAAAGTGAGTGAACAGAGCAGCCATTTTGATACATGTGCTGGTCAATACAAGTTTCCCAGCTACATGATGGCCACTCTGAACCCTGGGTTGTTTGGTACCAAACAACTCAGAATGATAAATCCAAACTGGTACCAGTATTGGATTTATCCCTAAATGTACTCAGGGGCAGCCTTAGAGGTGCCCCCTGCAAAAACGAACTATCCTGGCATGGTTTCTGACTGCTTTTATCAAGTCCAGACAGCCAATATACAAACCTTGGAGGAGAGCGCTGCTTCTCTGGTTTGTAAGACAATGCCCTTCCTGGGTGGAGGAGCTAACACTCCCTCCCTCAGGGATGCGCACTATCCTGGCAATGAGCTTCAAAGGGCTTTCCACCCTTGAAGCTCGACCCCCCAGCCTGTTGCTAGCAGCAGATGGCATCCCCCTTCGCAAACCCCAACTTTTGGTGGGAGCAAAGGTGGGAAACCTCACAAAGGGTAAAAAGAGTGGTCTCACCCGGCATGCACCACCCCTAAGTTGTTGCCTCCAAGGTGGGCCCCCTATTTCATTTTTCTCCATCTTGGATGGAGGAAAAATAGCAAATTAGGTTTAGGCAGCAACCCTTCCAACAGGAGGTGTAGCCACCCAAAGGTAAATGTTCCACTGGATACTACCAGGTTCCCTCCTAAAATGCCCACTAAATTCAGTATTTAGTGGGCATCCCTAGACCAAGAAATCAGATTCAAAAGGACAAAGAAGACCAGCCCAAAGAAGAACCAAGGCATAAGAACTGAGGACCTGATGCAGAAGAAAAAGGCACCAACCCCTGCCTGCTGTACCCAGCACCCGACAATCGCTGCTGCAGAGGAGCTGGACACTGGACTGACCTCAGGAACCCCAGAGGACCAGCAGGCTTCACCAATCGCCCAAGATCTCCCTCCAGAGTGGAGGTACAGCTCTGCAAAAAAACAAGAACCAGCAGCCCAGTGAGGGTCACTTCACTGACTGGCCGATATCTCCTGAAACGGACGTCGCAGCCAGACCTGACAACGCACCAACAACTACCAAACTACCAGGACAAACCCCACAAGTGTACCAAGTTTGGTGGCACTGCACCCTCCTATGGCCGGACCGTCTTAATACCCTGGGAACTGGTCAGTGAACGTCAGACTCCAAGCAAACCAACTCACCAAGAGCCGTAACAAGACCAGGAGGAAGCCCCAGTCAAAGGTCTTCAGGAACACCCTGGACCTCCCACCAGAGTGCCCCGTTGTCCTGCAAGCAACCCTGAAAGCGACTTACCTCTAGACCTGAAGGGCACCGTTGCATGGAGTTGGATCAACAACTCACACTGCACCCGGTCGCCCAGCATCCTGCAACATGAACCCAGCAGTGCCCTAAGGGTCTGTCATCCCTCCAAGGGTAACCCCAAGCTCTACCTTAAGCTGCAAAAACAGACCTATTCCAAGTGGACCCCATCAGTTGCACTACACCAGCTCCAGAGACTTTCCAGCACTGATCTCGCCTAGAACCGAGAGCCGTCCGAACTTCTCAAGCTCGCACAGTGTGCCTACCGACGACCTCGACCAACCTGCAAAAGCGGAACTTGGTAAACCAACTGTGTGATTTTATATGCATTTTTTAAAAGTGACTGCCTATTGATCCCTATGGTGCGTAATTATGCGCAGAAAGACTCCATTTATTAAAACTTCAAAAATCCACATCTTAAAAAGTACTTAACCAATTTTGATAATCTCGGTCTTAAAAATTATATAAAAATTTGAAGATTTTTTGTAAATTGTTCTTGAGTTATTCCTTTGAGTGTGTGAGTCGCATGATTGATACTGTGAGTACAACAAATGCTTTGCACTTCTCCAAGATTAGCCTAACTGCTCGACTAATCAACTTTAAAAATTAGAGCATTAGGTGATCTAGTTTTTAACTCTGGAAATCAACGTGTGGTTGCCTGGACCCTCTGCACAATGTGCCTAGCTTAGCACACTACGTAGAGGGCCAGCCTCCTACATGGCCTTCAATAATGAACCAAGTCTACAGCTACATAAAGGTGATACAAGAAGAATGTTCAGCCACTGTGAAGGGTGAATGACTTGCTTGCAATTGATGACTACACGTTTCTTGCCCACATGATGACACACATGATGCAATCAGCCCAAAACAGCACACAAAACAAGTCCAATGTGCACTTCTGACCTTCCACCCAAACACTGTGCAAGCTGCCTTTGCACAGATCTTGTACACCCCAAATGTGTGACCTACATTACCTGGAACAATTCATGTCCACTTTGCATGTCAGAACAGCATCAGATAACTGCTCAAGTCACAACTCTGAAATGTTCACATGAGAATGGCATGGTGAAGGTACCAGTGCAAAGACGAAACAAGGGGTATAGACTTGAAAACATACCTGTTACACAAATCTCATAGCAAGCTACTGGAAATGAAATTACATTGCAATGAAACTGACACAAACAAAGCAACATCATCAAGGTGGAGATAAGTCAAAGGCTAACTCTTCAAGCAGCCTTTGGCTGAAAATTGCAGAGTATCAGCTACCTAGTTGTTGCTCCACACATTCTCACAACTACAGTTCATTATGCAGTCAGAGGTATTACATCACATGATATACTTACACTCATGAAAAGTAGCTGTTGATGAGTTCTTCCTGCAAGTCATCTCCATCCTCTTCACCACTGTCATCCTCACTTGGCATTTCAGGATTCTCATTCGGTGCACTGCAGACTCCCCTTCTTCTTGGATGTACGGAATATTCCTCCACAGGGCCATGTTGTGGAGCATGCAGCATGCCACAGTGATCTGACACACTTTTCCGGATGAGCAGAATAGGGCTCCACCAGTCTGGTCAAGACACCTAAATCTGGCCTCTCCACTACCTGCCTTGATCTTCCATGGGCCTCAGTGAAGCGTACTTCCCTTGGTGTTGTTAGATTCCTTGGTGCCATCAACAACCAAGGACAGTTTGGATATGCGGAGTCTCCTTTGAAGTAATGGGACATATGTGCAACAATGAGTCACTCACTTCATGATTGTAGCACCAGACATGGAACACACACAAACAGGACAGATGTGACTTACCAACCAGCCAGGCCCTCTCTGGGTACAGTTGTGACATCAGCTGGGGTATGGTGCTGTTCTGCATTATGAAGGAATTATGGGCTGAACCCGGATAACGGGCATACACATGTGAAATATAGAGATCCGCCAAACAGACAACTTGCACGTTTTGGAATGATAGTTCTTTCTGTTTTGATATACTTGTTCATTGGCCTGCCGTGGGACCAAGCCAACATGTGTGCCATCAATGGCCAAATGAGGGATACATGCAAAACCATTAAAGTCAGCCTTCACATGAGCTAAATCCTCACGTCGGGGAAACTGAATATAGCTGTTAAAGTGTTTCAACAATGCTCAGAGGCAATCCTTCAACACCAGACTGAAAATAGGTTGGGACATACCAGCAGATATGATCACTGTATGTTGGAAGGACCCTGTGGCTAGGAAGTGCAATACTGACATGACTTGTACAATGGGTAGTATGCTGTTTGGATAAATAATAGCTGGCATCAGATCTGGCTCCAACTGACAATATAAGTCCACTATTGTTTGCCTATGCGGGCAGTAATATGTAATTATGTGGCATGGCTCCATGGTGTGACACTCTGGCAGTGGATGGTAGACAGGAGGTTGTCACATCTTCCCTTTCCCTGAGTACCTGTGTATGATAAGACATGATTTATAACAGTTGTCAGTGTGTTCACAGCAACATACATGATGAATGTCAATGATATCATGTGACAAGGCATTGCTGAATAGATAGGCATGCCAACTAGTACACATCACAGCTGCAAATAACACAAGGGTCACATGTGATCCCCACGGTTTTCCACATATATGACCACAACATGTATACAGAACAAATTCAAAGATGGGCAACACAATTGCCCCTCAAAATGTAACTGGATATCTCCACTGCCAAAATGACCTCCAGCAGCGGTGGACTGTGCCCCACTGTTAAAGGCCTTCTGTGCCCTGAAACATACTACAATGGTGTTTGAGTAGTAGGATATACATGACAAGACAGGCTAAGCATGTTTGTGAGGTCAAAAATCCTTTTTTGCAGGTGTTACGCAGTTTCTAAAGTCCAATACAGCATTCCAGGCCGCCAAAATGGCAGATGCCTAACCTACTCCACTGGACATTAGGAACCGCCTATGACCATCGCCAGAAGTTGTCATGGTGGTGGGAAGTTGCAACCGCGGCGAACAAAGCCAAAGGCTAACATTGTTGCCAGTGGCGGTTGCGGACCAATGGCTGTGTCCGCCGACGGTAACGACCACATACGTGGTGGATGTGACCGCCATGTTCTGCAGAATCACTCAATTGATTACTGACACTACTGCCAGCAACACCTAAACGACCCGAGCTGCGGTGTGCCACCTCTGTGAGCAATCATGCCATGTCCAGCCGGTGATAGGGCCCTGTCTTCTCTGCAGAGGAGCTGGAGAGGCTAGTTAATGAGGTCCTACCCTTGTATGAACAGCTCTATGGCTCACCAGAGGAGCAAATGAGTACCTCATGTGCACAATTTTATATGTACTTCACCCTCCTTTACCTCCTCACAGGCTAGAATGTGCCCATGTGTGCCAGTTAGACTACTTGTGTGCCTGTTGTTGCAGTCTGTGTGGCATCAATGAGATGGACAATGTGCAGGCATTGGTAGTCAGTGTCATATGTTAAGTTCAGCCACATTGTGTTGTGTGAGGGTTTTAGGGTCCTGGATCCTCCTTGTGTTGGATGCACATAACTAGGTAAGGAGACATTACTGACATCCACTGACATCTCTTTCTTCATGATTGTTGTAAATGTCAACATGTATGTGCATAGCAACATGAGCTGTGTATACATTTTGTATGAGTCAGTTGAGTCATGTGAGCAATGTGTATAGTGCCACAGATCTTTCAAATCACATCTGCCCTTGCTAAACTATTGTGTGGAAGGCATATCATGAGTCACTCTGCCCTCCAGGTTGCCACACACATCACATGACAAATTGCTATTGGCTACATGATGTACTGTCAGCATGGAATTGATGGAAATGGAGTGTCATGTAGGTTCTGTCAGCTCAGCCTGCAGAGACCAGGGCCTGTCAAATGTGTCTCCCAGTATGGGACCTAGTCTAGGCTGTGATAGAAACACTGTGGCTTTGCCACTGTGGCACTGTGCCCACTCCCTGTACCCCTGCATATCCTGTCATGTGGCCAATATGAGGCTCTGGTGGCAACACCTGCCCTGAATGCCTCATTCCTTTGAATAGATTAGAAATGGGTACAGAGGTAAATCATTAACCTAGTCCATATGTGCATTTAGCATCATTGTCAGTGTTCTGTACAGGAGTATTGCATAACTGACAGTCCCACAGCGGAGACAGTGTATTGATTCCTAAGAGGCCATGAAATGTGATTCAGTAGCTTGGTTACATAGCAGAAACTGTACAATGCATGCCTTTGTTTGTTGGAAGCTGTCTCTGTAGGATGGACACATATGTCCAAATGAGTGTTCTGTGGTATAAGTACATAACACAGAGCCCCACCCCTTTGACTGGCATGAGCCCGCATTTGTCAGGCCACATGTCCACATATACCAGACGTTTGATTGTTACTCATGTGTAATGTTGATGTTTGTACACTAGCAGTTGCCTGTAGGGACTGCATGCAGTGAGTCATTCTCACATAGTGTGAATGTGTTGGTCCATTCATGCCTAAGGAGTTTACCCTTCAGAAGCCACCTAGCAGTCTAGTGTTTCAATGTGGCTTCCATCACAGTACAGGCTGCTAGAGTATGGGTGACCTGATGTCAGTAAGCTTGCTTATTCATTGTAGGTAATGAGCAGGGTAGTGGGTTAGTCTGCAGATGGAAATATATATGCCTGTAGTCATGTCCCTGTACTTATTGGCTTGTGTGTTTCACACTTGGGAAATACTGACAAATAGAAAAGTCCTAGCTTGATGTTACTGACATGTATGTGACTGAACCATTTGTTATGAAACTTGTGATTATAATTTCTTGATTTCCCTTTTGCCTCCAAGCAGGTCAATGCCCATCAAAAAAAGGAACTATGGAGAGCCATTGCCCAGAAGGTGCGGACCTTGGGGGTCCACAGCCGGCAGAGCGCCCACTGCAGGAAAAGGTGGGAGGACCTGAGACACTAGGCATGGAAAACAGCTGAGGTCCAGCTGGGGCTGTCCTCCCAACATAGGCGTTGTGCCCATTGGACCATGACCCCCCTAATGGCCCACATTCTGGAAGTGGTCTACCCAGACCTTGATGGGCATTTGAGGACAGTACAGCAGCCACAAGGTGTTGAATTGCCAAGTGAATGTGTTAGATTCTGACAGCTCCCCCTGAAAATTAGGGATGAGCCATGTGTAACACAGAAGATGAGTGATTAATTGTGTAGACACGTCATGTGTTGTATACTGATGTGCCTTGCCTACTGGCCCATGGACCTAGGACACAACTGTGTACAATCCAAAAACAACTTGCTCTCCGGGGACGACATATGGCTGTGTACAGTGATCAATCAAGTACTGTTTGTTGTTGTAGTGTGTGTAAATTCTATGCAACAGACCACTACTCCTCAATGTTGCAGGCCAATGTTATGGAAGTCATGGATCACTGTACTCAGCCATGTGTCTGGGTAAATGAGTATATTGGCGTCTGCCACCCACAGGCTACTTGTCTTCAGCATATGACGAATGCTGGTGCCTCACTACAGTCTGTAATGTGAAGATGGCCATCATATATGTGATAGAGCATACATTGTATTTTGGGTGCAGCTACAGATCAATACTTTCCCTTGGTAAGTGGGGACTGTCCAGTGACATGATTTATTTGTCATTTCCGTTGCCAACATTCCATGAGCCTACATGTCCTCTTGTGTCCTTTTCTCATTAGCAACACATTTGTAAGCTGCTGTTTCATGCATGGTCTACTTGTGTTGATGGGATGATGTCTGTATTCCCTTTCATATATGTGCATGGCAAAGTGTGTGTGGAATAAGCCATTTACAATGGGGGTACATTTCATGTTGTTCCACATACAGGAGTGTGTCACCATTGTTTATTGGCTGACACATTCCCTCATGCATCATAATATGTTATTTGGTATGTTCACCTGCAGTAACAATGAGGGACATGACAGGTTGACCTGGAGTTTTGATCCACAATGTGCATTTCTATGCCATTGATGTGGCAGCACATAGCAAAGTGCACTGCACATGTGAAATGAGTAAGGTTTGTAATCTGACTGTTGGCATGTATCATGGAGTGACTTGCAATTATGTTGGAATCAAATGTGCTTGGGTACAGCCATTTATCCACAGACAGACATCTGGGTCTTTATAACCATAATGGAGACAATGATGCAGATTCCAATTGGGCAACATGTTGAGGGCCTTCAATAAGTGCTTGCAAATCTCTGGGCCTCTCCAACAACCAAGGGAGTACTGGTGTTTGCTGATGCACCCAGAGTATGTAATTGTAAGGGGTGCCAGACATTAGTGGTGATTACTCCAGGGCTTGCTGATTCATTGTGTTGTGGATTTTGGGTACATCTCATTTTGGGTACATACATTGGCTACCTCTCACCCTGACATATTGCACATGATTTCAATTTCCATGCCACATGCGTGGCTTATTTGAGCAACATTAGTACTGCCTCCATGACTCCACTGGGACAGATATCACATGGTGAAGTGTGCACTGTGGAACTGCTTCCAGTGTGACATGAGTATTTCCATGTAACCTTTTCCAGGCTATTGTACATGTGTCAGCAAATTGCAGAATTTTGGAGCATCATTTCTTATTGTTGGGTCATAATATATATGACAAATAGATGTGTGTATCATTTTGTGCGGGATCTGTGGGAATGGACTTGGCATTGGCCTACTATTGTATGACAACAGGCAACTGAGGTATGCTCCGTGGGGCAAAGGGTGATGAGGTCTCCTACTAGTTAAATGTTTACTGTGATTGCACAACTTCAGCCATGCAATTGTAGTTTGTCTGAAATCCTGATTTTCCTGTGGGCAACTGTTGACAGTTCAGATGGCATGCATGCATATGATATGGCACATGTATTGGCCACTTGATTGGAGTTTGTTGCCTAGGCCTACTTGACATCATGGTAATGTTTGCTAATCATAGCTTTTTTTCAAGTGTGACCATGGACATGTGATGACCCTATTTCTCTTTGTATTTGCTGCATCAGCACCGGGAAGTGTAGGAGACAGGGCACAGCCAAGTGTGGATGCATCTGGCCACTGCACCTCAGTTCAAGACACCACTGACACAGAGGGACCTAGTGGCCCGGAGGGTGAGGGGAGTGCCATAGGGAGACCGGAACATCACCTTCATCATCGGAATCTTACTCCAGTGGACACTCCCTAGTGGTGGTAGACTCATTAGGACATACCCCTGTACCATCTTTGTCCACCACAGCCTGTTCTATCACAGTTCTCCATGTTGCTCCCTACCCAGTTGGCCATGCCCTTTCACCCAAGAGAGTTGGTGTCTCCTTTGCCGCAGGCACCTCCGCCCTTTTTACCCCTGCTGCTCTTAGTGAGGAGGCTATGGACCTCTTGAGAAGTATCTTTGTGGGTCAGACAGCCATTGTGAATGCCATCCAGGGATTGGCAATCAACTGCAGCAGAGTAATGCATTCCTCAAAGGCATTCATGGTTCAATGTCTGGCCTACAGAGATCTTTTCAGGCTCTGGCCTCCACACTGATGGAAGCCAGTCACCCCCTACCTTCCATTCCCCTTCCACCTACCTCTTCCCAATCCAAATCCCCCATTCCCCTTCCTGCCCCAAGCACACAGACCTATCCGCATGCACCCACCTCAATTCACAAGAGCAACACACACAAGCACCACAAGACACACCGGCAAGCAAGCAAACAACAGATGCCCAGGCTCATAACATCAGCCACCACTTCCCCAGACACCGCCACCGGCCCACACATGACATCAAGCTTACCCACATGCACCACCACAACAATCAGTGACACACCCACCACACCCACAGACACCACCCCAAGAGATCCACAGACATCTACCGCACCTGCAGACACCACCCAAACAGACACACAGACATCCACCACATCCAGCATACCTGCAAACACCACCCCAACAGACACACACACATTCACCACTCCTCCCCAGCACCTCCACCTCCAGCCCCCCAAGACACACAAATGTGCACACTCACCGACACAACTGACACCACCCAAACACAAGCATACCTCTCACATGCACACACCTGTGACATCCACACCGACACAGCAGACAACCGCCCGCTGTCCTCCAACCCCCCACTCCCTTCTGCTGACAGTCCCCATGTACCTAAGAAAGGATATTTTGTTTGCCCTTAACCTTTCCCCTGTTCCCTCCACCCTGTCCCAAACCCAATAGGCCCCAACCCACCTCTCACCTCCACATCCCATTGTCACACCTGCCCTCCCTGCAAAAACCCATACCCCTGCCCCCAAGAAAAAGCCAACCCCGCCCTAGAAGCAGTCAACCCCTCCTAAATCCACCCATCCCAAATCTGATCCACAACCAAAAATAATCCCTGAGGTGTCTGCCTGCACACTTAACTCCCCTGCCTGTAGAGATTTCCTGGCAGTTAGGGGTCAGGTGGCAGCACAGTGGTGTGCCTCTGCAGAACCATATGCACTGGCAAATAGCCTTGGACTTTAAAAACTTTAAATTTAATAAACCTAAACAGTTTTTCTACCTTTATGTTGTTCCTGAGTGACTTGTGTTGTCTGCCTACAGTTGTGTGTGTTTCAGCCTGCGTGCTGATCCATTTGCTGTTGTTTTCAGTACCTGACTATGTGGGCAGTGCTGGTGGCCCCCAAGACAAGGGTATATGTTGACTGTATGGATATGTGGGTCTAAATACAATGATGGTGTTATGGCATTGTGTAAATTTTGGTATGGTAAGTATTTCATCTTGTGTTGTCCAATGTGAGCATGTATGGTGTTAGACTTGTCCCATTGATATGGATTATGAATTAATCTAATGTGTGGCAGCTTGAGTTTTGTTTGTGCAGACATGGAGTGTGTTCTCATTTGCACTTGACTGTGCATGTGTCCATTTAGCTGTGTGTACTTTGCAGCCACTTCATGTAGGGGTATGTACCATGTAGTTGGAATTGTATATGTTTTGTTAACTTTCACTTCCACATTGTACAGATAGGCATTTCATTTGGGTCTAGCATTGTTTGTCCCTGAGATAGGTGTAGGGCCAGTTGCTGTGCAGATGTTGTTTAAGGGGCAAAATGATATGTGCCCCAGTGAAGCCTCCTTCCCTGCGTGTTCCTGATGGCCTCATCCCCATTGTGCAGGTATTGTTTGCATAGTGAGGTTTGTACATTTTTCTCTCTGTCAATTGCACAACCCATCATCCTTCAATTGTGTTGCAATGATGGTGATATGTGTATGTTCATTGCAGGGCTGTTTACTGGGAGTGGTGCTTGTCTTCCATGCCACATCCATACACGTGTGCCTAGTGTGCCGACAGTCCATGGCATGTGAGGAATGTGAGTGTGTGAGTGGTATTTGAAAATGTGATGTTGGTGTGTTGTTGGTGTTGTTGAGACAATCTTGTGTGCACTTCACTGTCCCTGTGCCTGAGATGATCTGACGTGTTTTTGTGCAATATTGTGGTGCAGTGTGAGTGACCTGCCCAAAGGGGGCATACTGTAACTGCGCATGTGTCCTTCTTTGTGTCTGATTCTGAATGTGTACACAATGACAAGTGTACTTGGTGCCTGTAGCATGACCACCATATGATGTGGGTGACAGCGCAACGATCTATTGTTGAGCGTAATGACACAGGTAGGTGTGTGTATTTATGGTCGGCTGTGCCCACAGCGGCATGGATTTTCTGCTTCATCGATGATCAGCAGCAGCGACAGTATGTGTGTGATGGACTCCATGGCAGCACCAGACGTCTACAGGTGAATGTCTCCTTTTATACTTCCCATTTCTGTCGGCTGAGATGTGGTGGTTGGACCGCCATGGTTACATTGGTGGTGTGCAACCTCATAATGTGTCCGGCAGCCTATCTGTGCAGCCTTGTGACCACGGCGGTCTGTGCTGCCTGGCGGTGCCGGTAGACCATGGCGATCTTTTCTCCATAAGCCAGCATGACTTGTAATACAATGATCAGGCCACCAGGCCGCCATGGCGGTTCACGGACCGCCATACTCGTAATGAGGCCCTTCATTTGTATTAGCCTTCTTTAAAATATTTTAGATTGAAGTGTATATAGTAAATTTTAGCTCTTTAGTGTCTAACATCTTCTTCAAATAGCGTAAGTTTGGATTGGGAATAGTGAATGCCACCCCTTTAGTGTCCAATACCCTTCTGAATGTGATTAGACTAGAGTGGGAATAGTCAACGTCACCCTTTTATTGACTAACACCTTCTCCTAATATGGTCAGCCTGGAGTGTCAATAGTAAATGTCACAGTTACACTGAAGTTGGAAATAGTAAATATCTCCCCTTTAATGTCCAACACCTTCCCCTAATATGGTTAGACTGAAGTGGCAATACTAAATGTCTCCCCTTTAATGTCCATCACCTTCCTCCAATTTGGTTGGACTGCAGTGAGAATAGTAAATGTCACCCCTTTATTGTCTAACACATTCCCCCAATATGGTTTGACTGGAGTGGGATTGATTAATAAATGTCACCCATTCAGTGACTAAACATTCCCCTAGGATGGTTAGATTGGAGTGGGAATAATAAATGTCAGCCCTTTAGAGTCCAACACCTTCCCTCAGTATGGTTAGACTGGATTGGGGTTAGTAATATTCACCCCTTTAATGTGCAACACCTTCACTCAATATGGTTAGACAGGAGTGAGAATAGTAAATGTCATGCTTTTATGGGCTAAAGCTTTTTTTAAATAAATAAAAAATGGGTTCTGTTGAAGTGTTATTATGTAATTTTAGAATTTTAGTCTAAAATCCTTTATTTTAATTGTATTTCTATGCAGTAAAATATGTACTCACTCAATATGTACAAATCAATCAATCAATCACGTTCTTGTATAGAGCACTACTCACCCATAGGGCCTGAAGGTGCTGAGGGGTGACCCCTGCCATCAGTCGAAGAGCCATGTTTTGAGGTCCTTCCTGTACTGAGACAGTGATGGTGATTGTCTGAGGTGCGGTGGTAAGGTGTTCCAGCTTTTTGCTGCCAGGTATGAAAATTATTTTCCTTCAGCTGAGGACTTCTTTATTCGGGCTACGTTGGCAAGTGACTGTTGGGACAAGCGGAGGGGCATGGGAGGGGAGTACCAGTTGATGCGGTTGTTAAGGTAGTTGGGTCCTTTATCGTGGAGGGCTCTGTAGGCATGTATGAGGAGTTTGAGGTAGATCCTCTTCTCAACGGTGGGCCAGTGGAGTTTTTCAAGTGTTCTGTGATGTTCTCGGTGGGGGAAGTCTAGGATGAGTCTGGCTGAGACGTTCCAGATCTGCTGTAACTTGTTCAGGTTCTTCTTGGGGCTTCGAGCATAGAGGGCACTGCCATTGTCAAGTCTGCTTGTGATAAGGGCGTGTGTCACGGTTTACCAGCAGTCGGTTGGTATCCATCTGACGATCTTTTGTAGGAGTCAGAGGATGTGGAAGCAGGTGGAGGTGACGGAGTTGACCTGCCTGGTCATGGTGAGCGTTGAGTCGAGGATGACGCTGAGGTTGCGTGTGTGGTCGATAGGGGTGGGGGTTTGCTGAGTGCTGAGGGCCACCAGGAGCCGTCCCAGGACAACGATGAGGGTCCCAGGACAAGGATCTCGGTTTTGTCCGAGTTCAGGTCGAGCCAGCTTTTCCTCATCCAGGTGGCTGCAGCTTTCATCCCGTCTCTGAAATTCTTCCTGGCTGTTGATGAGTTCTCGGTCAGAGAGCAGATCAGTTGGGTGTCATCAGCATAGGAGACGATATTCATTCAGTAGTTTCTGACCATGGAGGCGAGTGGGATCATGCAGACATTGAACAACGTGGGGCTCAGCGACAATACTAGGGGTACTCAGCAGCTGATGTCAGTGGGTTCTGACTGGTGGTGCGAGAGCCTGACTTTCTGTGTTCTGCCTGTCAGGAAGGCGTGAATCCAATGAAGGGCCTTGCCTCATATGCCTGCTGCATGGAGTCTGGTACATAGAGTACGGTAGGATACTGTATCAAAGGCAGCTGAGAGGTCGAGTAAGATGAGGGCTGCTGTCTGTCCTTGGTCGAGGAAGGAGTGAATGTCATCTGTGGCTGCAAGCAGGGCGGTTTCGGTGCTGTGGTTGGTTCTGAATCCTGATTGGGAGACGTCCAGGATGTTGTTGTCCTCTAAATGTTGTCATAGCTGAGTGTTGATTGTTTTCTCTGCAACTTTAGCTGGGAAGGGTAGCAGTGAGATGGGGCAGTAGTTCTTGAGGTCGGTCTGGTCGGCTGCGGGTTTCTTTAGAAGAGGGCGAATCCCGGCGTGCTTCCAGTCTTCTGGATAGGTTGTTGCTTCTAGGGAGCAGTTGATGGTCTTGCAGAGTTCCGGCACAATCGCCGCACTGGCCTTGTTGAAAATGTAGTGTGGGCAGGGGTTGGTTGGGGCACCAGAGTGGATGCTGCTAATGGGGGATAGGGTGTCCTCCGTCGTGAGGGGGGTCCTGGTGTGCAGGAGTCGAGGGGGTTCGGCAGATCTTGGCGGGGTGTAGTTGGTGGGTTCAGCGAGTGTTGAGGTCCAAAACTGCTGTAAATGTCCTTGATCTTCCTGTGGAAGAAGGTGACCAGTCTGTTGCAGAGTTCCTGAGACGGAAGGGTGTCTGTGGTCTCGGATTTTGGTTTGGCGCGTTCTTTGATGAGGTTGAAAAGTTCTTTAGTGTTGTGAGAGCTGGAGTTGATGTAGTCCTGAAGGGCATCCATCCTGGTAGACCTGATCAGGCTGTGGTGGGTTCTTCTGGTGGCTTTAAAGGTTGCCAGGTCTTGAGGAGATTTGCTGTTTCTCCACTTCTTCCCCAGCCTCCTACATGAGCGCTTTGATTCCTGGAGTGGGCGGGGTGAACCAGCTGTCTTTTATGGAGGAGTGTTTGGCTGTAGTCGCTCGGAGAGGGGCCATTGTGTCAGTGCAGTTGGTGATCCATTTGCGGAGGTTCTGGCCTGAGGTGTTGACGTCTGTTGTGTTGTGGGGAGGAGAGTTGCTGAGGGTGCTGGTGAGTTGGTCCTCTGAGATCTGGTTCCATTTTTTGTAGGCGGGGCACGTTGAGTGGCGTGCGGTGCGGGCGTGGAGATGGAAAAATGGATGCAGTGGTGGTTGGTCCAGTTTAGTGGGGTCGAGTCGCTGACGGTGACATTGCTGCTGGCAGAGGGGAAATTGGGTCAAGCGTGTGTCTGGCGGTGTGCGTTGATGAAGTAACCAGTTGCTTGAGCCCAATTGTGTCCAGGTTCTCAAGTACTGTTGCAGTGTTGTGGTCGATGTGATCGTTGAAATGGAAATTTAGGTCGCATAGGAGAAGGTAGTTGTTGGAGGCGAGAGCGTGGGGCTGTGAGGTCGATGATGGCATCGCTGAGCACTGGTCATGGTCTGGGAGGTCTGTAGATGAGGGTGCCACGGGTGGTGGCCTTTGGGGTAGTGTGCACTTGGAAGTGCAGGTGCTCCATGATGGGGGTGAATTCCTGTGTGTTTAACATCAGTCGGAGGGTGGTCTTGTGGGTGATGGCTATGCCGCTTCCTGGTCTGGAAGGATGATCCTTGCGTAGTAGCTTGTAGTCACTGGGGATGGCGATGTCAGGACCGGATGTTGTGTTAGTCCATGTCTCTGTGAAGAAAGCGATTTCCAGGCGGGTGGTGTCTATCAGGTCCCAAATCTCCATGGCATGTTTGTACAGAGAGCGGACGTTAAGGAGGATGCATTTCAGGTGGTCCGGAGATGGTTCTACTGTTGTGAGGATTGGCATTTGGCGTGCAGAGAAAGTTAGGTGGCAATAGCGGGAGGAAAGGGGTCCATGAGTGTCCTTGGGGGAGGCAGAGTGGCAGTTGATCTGTCATCCAGGGTTCAGGGAGTGGAGGGTCTCAGCGTCGTATCAATGGGTGGTGCGCGATCCAAGGTCTGTGGTGCTGGGCATGGTCCAGGCGCGGACAGGCGCAGACGGACTTTCCTTTGGTCACCATTAAGAAGGGGAGAGGGGATTGGTTAGCTGGGAGGGCGGGAAGCACTACGAAAGCAAGGGGCGGGCCGTGGGGGTCAGCAGTAGCAAGGAAACGCAGGAGCAAAGGAGTGAAAAGGAAAGTGAAAGAGAAAAAAAGAGACAACTAGAAAAAAGAGACAAAGTTAAGCGAAAGAATGAAAAAAGAGAAAAAGCAGACAGACCTGATAGACGCCTCGAACACAGAGCCAGCAGGCTCTGTGAGGAGACAAGCAACAGCATCAGTGGTCACGCAGGGGGAGCGACAGACGCCGGCCAAAAGTTTGTATTGTTTTATTAATATTATTAATATTGTTGTTGTTTAGAAATATAGACAAAAATACGTATTTGTATGTTTGTAGGTAATATCATTAATTACATTTTTCAAAGGATAAAAAGTGACACATTTTTCTCATTTTTTATGTTTTCAAAGTTTATTAATTGTATACATTGAAATTTTTAAACACATATATGTACAAATAAATATATAAATATCAACTTAAAAATAAACATGTAGATAGAGTTTCAATACTTTTTTTTTTAAGTACATTATATTTAATAACTATTGCCTGTAGCATATTTTCTACTTTAATTTACCATCTTTAACAATTTTTTTTAACCATTATTACATTGTTGTACATATATGTTTTCAACATTATTTTAACATATGTTTTTTCAGCTCCTATTAAATAATTGTTTATATTTAACACTATTATTTAATTTAGATTT
The DNA here is from genome assembly GCF_031143425.1 of Pleurodeles waltl. Lineage (NCBI taxonomy): Eukaryota > Metazoa > Chordata > Amphibia > Caudata > Salamandridae > Pleurodeles > Pleurodeles waltl. The sequence continues at coordinate 474,717,033 of NC_090449.1, read as the reverse complement.
TACAATTTTGTAGCATTTTAAAGAACTTTTTTTACATGTTTAATATGTATAAGAATTGTTTACATGTTTTTCATACCTTTGTTCAACATTTTTACATTACTTCCCATTCATTTCTATGGGAAGATAGGGCCTCATTACGAGTTTGGCGGTCGAACCACCAGACCACCATGTTGCACAGGCAGGACAGCCAACAGCTAGCAAAAATGGCAGAATGCCAGCAGCACGGTAGCCTGGAAATAGGAGATCTGACCTCCAGCACCGTCAGAACCGTGACCAACTACCGAACATATTACAAGCACACAGTCGCCACCGCAGTCCCTTCATGGTGGTCAGCCAATGGCGGTCTGAACAATGGTGGTTCACGGTCAGCAAAGTAAGAGATAACTGCACACTGGATGAATTTGAAAACAACACAGCTGACACACATTGCCACAGTGGACACACCTGCAAAGGACACTATAAAACACACCTCTTAACACACCACAATCCTTTGCATTTACACAGGATGATGAAGAACACTGATCACCATTTACACATTTTTCAACAGATTAGCCACCCCTATTTTTTTAAACATCCCATAGAACACCCTTCACATACTTTTGTCCATTCGCAACCTTTGAACTTCCCCTGTTTAGTGAGTTACAGTCACTGTTTTTTCCCATCATGTCACATTCTAAAAATTCATATTTTTCAGAAGATGAGTTTAGAGTCATGCTGGATGAAATCATAAGAGTAGAACCACAGTTGTTTGGAGCAAAAGTCTAGCATACTCCTCTGTAGGACAAGATCGTTGGCAGAGTGAATGCTGTAGGCACCACTCTGCGCACAAAGGAGGACATCAGGAAGAGGTGGAACAGGGGCAAAGTCTGTACCCCGGTCTCCAGGCACCAGCTGCAGGACAAGAAGATTGGTGGTGGCCTTCCCAGTGCCCCTTAACATCTCTTTCCCTGGGAGGTGAAGGTCTTGGCCATCCAGAGGACTTGACAGGAACACCTGGTAGTGTGAAATCTGGTATGGCACAGCACAAAAATTGTCACCAAAATGCCATGTCATGCCTGCTCATAGCTCACGTTTTGCCACTGTCTTGTTCATGTACCCCACCAAAATTCAATACCCAGAGTATCTGAGTGTAAACACTGTCAATCTGTATTGTTGGATGCAACATCACAGCTACTAAGTTCCATCACATGCCATTGGTCAAAAGGGGGCCTATAAGTCTTTCAGTATACAATAATAATCCCAGGACTCATGGTATGTCTCAATAGGTAAATGTATTTCCAAACCTAAATGAAGTCTGCATATAGATATGTAATACCCAACATTTGTATAGTGTTTGTAGTAGAGAGAGTTACCTGATGGCAACTCCCAGGAGGCACTGTCTCTCGAACTCCAAACACCAAATAAGTGTTCACTTGTCCAAATACCCCGTTCCTAAACTCTCAATTGAAGTGTACTCACCTGGGAGGATACAACATGTATAGTATGTGTAGTAGAGAGAATGACATGACAGCAACTCCCAGGAGGCACTGTTTCTGTAACTCCAAACACCAACATAGGGGTCATTCTGACCCTGGCGGTCATGGACCGCCAGGGCCAAAGACCGCGGAAGCACCGCCAACAGGCTGGCGGTGCTTCCGGGGGCATTCTGACTGCGGCGGTAAATGGCACTGGCATGGGCACTGCAGGGGCCCCCTAACAGGGCCCCACATAGATTTTCAGTGTCTGCGTGGCAGACACTGAAAATCGCGACGGGTGCAACTGCACCCGTCGCACCCCTTCCACTCCGGCGGCTCCATTCGGAGCCGGCATCCTCGTGGAAGGGGGTTTCCCGCTGGGCGGGCGGGCGGCCTTCTGGCGGTCGCCCGCCAGCCCAGCGGGAAACTCAGAATGACCGCTGCGGTCTTTTGACCGCGGTACGGTCTTCTGGCGGTTCCCGCCAGGCCAGCGGCATCTGCCGCCGGCGGGGGTCAGAATGACCCCCATAGTGTTCTGTTCTCCAAATACCACTGTTCCTTAACTCTCAATTGAAGTGTACACACCTGGGAGGATACTATGGGCCAGATGTACCTAGATGCAATTTTGCATTTCATAAATAGCGACTTAATAGAAATCGCTAGTTAGGAAATGCAAAACGCTATGAACCAAGATACCGATTTCCGAATAGCGATTCCTACAAAGTAGGAATCCCTATTAGGAAATTGCAAATATGGAATCCCACGCCATTTGTGACAATGGGCCGGTCTTGAATTTCCCAAATAGTGATTTCCTATTAGGGAAATGCAAAACCAAGGATGGCTATGTGCAAAAGGCCCCCCGAAATGTACCCAAAAAATAGTGATGCACATGTAGAGCACACATATGCCCAAGGGGCATGTGTGTGCTCTAATGCACTTTAAAAAAAGGCATTTCCGGGTGCTTTTTAAAATAAATTGCATGTTTACCATTGACTTGGTTGATGGTAATTGTATTTCCTAAATGCTCATTTTGCATTTACGAAATGCTTTGTACATGTGCCAAGAAAACGCAAATAGGAAATCCCTATTTGCGATGTCCTATTTAGGGAATTGCAAAATGCGATTTCTACAGGGTAGAATTCACATTTTGCGATTTCCTAAAGACCTATGTAAATAGGAAAAGGCTGTTTTTGCATTTCTAAATGGGCCGAAATTGTGATTCAGCCCAATAAGAAATGCAAAAAGCTTTTGTACATCTGGTCCAATATGTGTAGTGTGTAGTAGAGAGAGTGGCTTGAGTGCAACTCCCAGGAGGCACTGTTTCTCCAAACACCAGCACAGTGTTCTCTTCTCCAAATACCCCTGTTCCTCAGCCCTTAATTGAAGTGTACTCACCTGGGAGGTTACCAGGTTTATAGTGTGTGTAGCAGAGAAACAGACATGACTGCAACTTCCAGGATGCACTGTTTCTGTAACTCCAAGCACCAGCACAGTGTTCTCTTCTTCAAATACCTCTGTTTTTAACTCTCAATTTAAGTGTACTCACCTGGGAGGATACCATGTGTATACTGTGTGTAGTAGAGAGAGCGATATAACTGCAACTCCAAACACCAGCTCAGTGTTCTCTTCTCAAATACCCTTGTTTGTTAACTCCCAAATGAAGTGTATTCACCTGGGAGGGCGGGGAAGGGATAACATTTGTATAGTGTGTGTAGTACAGAGATTGACATGACTGCTAAGGCCAGGATACCCTGTTTCTGAAATTCCAACTACCAGCCCAGTGTTCACTTGTCCAAATACTCCTGTTCCTCAACTCTCAATTGAACTGAGCTCACCTAGGAGGATACCATGTGTATAGTGTGTGTAGTAGAGAGAGTGACATGACTGTAACTCCCAGGAGGCCTTGTGCCCCTAACTCCAAACACCAGACCAGGGTACACCTGTCCAAACTCCCAATTGAAGTTTACTCACCTGGGAGGATTCTATTTGTAAAGTGTGTGAAGTAAAGAGAGTGACATGACTGCACCTCACAGGAGGCACTCTTTCTGTAACTCCAAACACCAGCACAGTGTTCTCTTCTCCAAATACCCCTGTTCCTCAGCTCTCAATTGAAGTGTACTCACCTGGGAGGATACCATGTGTATAGTGTGTGTAGTAGAGCGAGTGATAGAACAGCAACTACCAGGAGGCACTGTTTCTGAAACTCCAAACACCAGCACAGTGTTCCCTCCTCCAAACACCCTTGTTTGTTAACTCACAAATGAAGTGTACTCACCTGGGGGGACATTGTTTGTCAAGTGTGTGATGCAGAGGAACTGACCTGACTGCAACTCCCAGGAGGCATTGTTTCTCTAACTCCAAACACCAGACCAGTGTTCACTTGTCCAAAGACCTCTGTTCCTTATCTCTCAATCGAAGTGTACTCACCCGAGAGGATACCATTTGCTAAGTGTTGGGAAGTAGAGGAAGTGACCTGACAGTAAAGCCCAATAGGCCCTGTTACTCTTACTCCAAACACCAGCAAAGTGGCCTCTTGTCCACATACCCTTGTTTGTCAACTCTCAAATGAAGTATACTCACCTGGGAGTGATCAAGCACAGATCATGCCCAAATCAGAGACGCATCTGTCAACATAGCTCTATGTTGACTTGCTAACCCAATATGAAATATTTGAGGACGGTAACAACACCTTACCCAGTGTGTACAACATGTATTCATAATGCCTCAAGATGCCTCACAGGGGCCTGAATCACAAAGGCATTGTTAAACTTTTGGTCTAAGTTTAGACCAAAAGTCTAGGTTTATGGCTTTTAGGTATTCACAAAGGAAACTTACAAGTAGAATCTTTACGTTCGCACTCAGGGCTGAATCTCCATATTTGGGGCAAAATCTCTGCCCCAATTGCGAAGATTCCCCTCCGGGTGTGGAGAGTACACTCTGGGTGCAGAGAGTACACTCGGGGTAAGAAGTGGAATCTCTATACTCGGGGTGGAGATTTGAGCGCGGACGTAAATATACTATTCATAACTTACCTTTGTGAATTCCTAAAAGTCATAAAGTTAGACTTTTGGTCATATGTCATGGATCCACCGTGGTGGTTGTGCAATTGGAGTCATACTCCGCAAAGATAAACACAAGAGTTTTCCTATATCACTCTGTAAAACACTCTGGTAAAAGTGTATTTGTCCCTGGTGCTGCTTAAACCTGAATGGTACTTACTACTCCAAAGCATCACTCCCACTAATCAACCTGTATTTCTCCTGCCAAGGTCCGAATGTTGTCAGCCTCGGTGAACGCAGCTCCTTTGTAAAGACCGAGCATGCGTTATCTGTAGCCAATTATGCATCCTCTCGCGAACATGCAACAGTTACACTGCTAACCATACAAAAATTGCGGCCCCAGATGGAACATAAAGTATGTTCAATTGAGGGCACCTCCTAAATTGAGGCAGCTAATCGGATTGCCTGGCAGGAATACTGCCGGTCCAGGGTGAGCTTTAAAATGGGAAGCTACACCCTAATAAAATAGAGGCAAATGGGTGGGGGTGAAAATAAAGGGGGGCACAGGTAGAAAAAAAAAGAAAAAAAAAAGAGAAAAGGGCAGGGGCTCTGAACAAAATCTAATTTGGGGGTAAATTAGACCTTAGGGATATAGGTCTGTACACAGCTGAGGTCCTGGTTAATGGATAGAGATAATGGATTATTGGTTACTAGTACTGTATCAGGGCCTACAGAACATAGGTCCTGGTCAGTGGATATAGTGGATGGATCATTCGTCACTAATGCTGTATCAGGGCTCATAGTGTTGTGTATCCATTTTAGAAATAGCTCCATGCACGTTAGTTTGACACATTAGGCCGCTGTACACTTTAACCTAGATATATTTTATTCGGCTTCGCATTATTATTTTTACAATAACCAGTTTTACGGTTTTGTTTTATTTTCATCCATCTAGCTGTTTTTGTTTAATTCAGCACTGTTTTCTCAAACAAGATATTCTTCATCACTCTGTGCTTCATTCAAGGCTACAGTTTGGTACATTGCCGGTGAACGTGGTAGAAGTTTAGTCTCCAACATTCGTAGAAAATACACATCCTTACATAGGGACATTTTCTTAGAACATCAGCTGTGTTATTATAAAAACACTTCCTAGTCCCATTACATGTTAAGAGGGAGATTCCAGCCAGGGAACCACAACTGTATGCTGATTGCTGAATGCTTCGCTACAGATGCTAACGCAGGCTACATGCCTTTGCTCAGGTATGAGGGTTGATGTCCTCCTGGGGGAACCTGAAAGGCAGAATTAGACCTTAACATGCTGTGCTCAAATTATGATTTAGATAGGAAATAGTCCATCAATCCTAGTGACAATATGATAGTGTTATTCTTATGCTTCATTCTTCTCGTCACCATTTCAATACTGTCATGCTATCCAAGATGCAGTCGTTTTATTAAACCTATCATTGAAACATATACTGCTTCTGTCTATCATTTGTATATGAGACTGTATTGTGAATGAGAGAACCGGATGTGACCTGAGTGACCACGACTTCCCTGAGAAGCCTAATATATCATGCGCTCGGCTGCCCAATCATCCCTATCTTCTGGTAGAGATGAGGCACCGCTAGTTAGCTGGAGCAAAACCCGGATTTAGAGCAACAGGTGTCACCCACAGTGGGTCAGACTCAGGGCCTGATTCCGACCGCCGCCCGCCTCGCGGGAACCGCCATATGGCCGCTACGCGGTCGAAAGACCGCGGAGGCCATTCAGGCTTTCCCGCTGGGCTGGCGGGCGACCGCCAGAAGGCCGCCCGCCAGCCCAGCGGGAAACCCCTCCCCACGAGGAAGCCGGCTCCGAATGGAGCCGGCGGAGTGGGTATGTGCGACGGGTGCAGTTTGCACCCGTCGCGTATTTAAGTGTCTGCATTGCAGACACTGAAATACACAGTGGGGCCCTCTTACGGGGGCCCCTGCAGTGCCCATGCCATTGGCATGGGCACTGCAGGGGCCCCCAGGGGCCCCGTGGCACCCCCTACCGCCATCCTGTTCCTGGCGGGCGAACCGCCAGGAACAGGATGGCGGTAGGGGGTGTCAGAATCCCCCATGGCGGCGCAGCAAGCTGCGCCGCCATGGAGGATTCCAAGGGCAGCGGAAAACCGGCGGGAGCCCGCCGGTTTTCCGCATCTGACCGCGGCCGAACCGCCGCGGTCAGAATGCCCTGCGGGGCACTGCCGGTCTGTCGGCGGTGCTCCCGCCGACCCTGGCCCCAGCGGTCTCAGACCGCCGGGGTCAGAATGACCCCCTCAGTCTCCCACACTGTGAACGATCTTGCTGCTCAAAATCCAGTAGTCTCATTAGAATAATGAGAGCCTACGCGACAATAGAATAAACTGGGAACAGATGAAAAAGAGGCCTGCAGTTTATATTCCATTGTAAAGGCATTGTTCCCCCATTATTGTGGAACGTGCTTAGAACTATGTGGAATGTCAAAAATTGTAAGGGGAGGATGCAGACAGGGGTTCACCTACTCGTCATGATGTAACTTGGCCCCAAGTAATGTCATGATTCAACTCCCTTACATTAATTTGTAATTGAAAGACCCATTGTTGTTCCTTGGTGAATAGTTTGGACTTGCAGTTAGATCCTTCTTTTAGGTGCTCGAGAACGACCCACTGATAATTTTGTACTGTATGTCCCTTTTTTATGAAGTGGGTTGACATCGTAGTGGTGGCCCATCTGCATCTTAGGTTCCTGCGATGTTCACTGATTCTTGTCTTGATTTTTCTAGTAGTCATGCCTCTGTAATGGAGGTTGCTGGGGCATGCTATTAAATATACCACTTGTTGTGTTGGCGAAACCTCTTAACTCCCATGTGGTGGTGTTGTTACCATGGTTTTGGTAAGAAGGCACACGCTACATCCTCCACAAAGGTGGTGACCTGCCACTGATGGTAGGTTGCATGTTCTGGTTGCTCTATCTATAGTCTGCCTACGAGGCCATGTATGTACTAGCATGTCCCTTAAGCTCATGGGTTTCGGAATATTCAGTGACCCACTGTTGAGGATGCCTAGTGTTTATTAATAATCTTGCTCATTCATTACAAACAATGTTGTATGTCATGATGCAGATAGGTCTATCGTCCCTCTCCTTAGGTGCTGTGATTTCCAGTAGGGCCTCCCTATTATTATTACATGCCCATTTCATTGCTTTTGTTATCAGGCTGGATAGATACTTCCTGGCCTCCGGTTTAGCTACCAGGTACTCCCTATGCTGGTCCCTGGGAGATATAAGTCACCCTCAAACTTGAAAAAGTTCTTAATGAGAGCCCAGTTGTAGCACTCCATCACCACATTGCGAGGTGTCTGGTAGTCTTATCTAACCTCAAAGAGAATATTTTCAATTATATCTAGAATTGCTGAGTGGGGGATGCAGGTGTAGAGGCTTTCTACATCCAGTCCTATCAGAAATTAGGTAGTGGGGTCAAAAGTCAGATCTTTAATTAGGCGAAGTACATCTTTCGTGTCTTTCAAGTATGAATGAGTTTTCTGCACAATGGGTCTCAAAAAGGCATCCGCAAAGCAAGATAGGGATTCCAATATAGACCCTATCCCCGATACTATGGGCTGTCCAAGTGGACTTTGAACATTTTTGTGGATTTTATGAATGGTATAGAAGTAGGGCTGTATGGGATTTTTGTTTAGTAGGGAGTCTCCTTCTTTTTGAGTTATCCAGTCATGTGCTAAAGCTTGTTCTACCATACTACTGATCTGGACCCTAAGGGAGTTGGTATGATCTTCTGTGAGTTTCTCATAACTACGTACGTCCCCCAGAAGTCGGAGACATTCCCTTCTATATGCTGTGGTAGACTGGATACCCACAGCTCTTCCTTTGTCTGTTGGCTTGATGACTATGTCCTGATCATTAGCTAGTTCTTTGATAGCTGCTTTTCTTCTCTGCTGGTGTTGTGAAAAACCCTCAAGGTATTCTGGGTCAATCTCCCCTATATTCTTCACGACTGCTTTCTCAAAAGCCTGTATCTCCACTTGTATGGATGTGTTAGGTGGTATAAATGTGGATTTTTTCCTCAAACTTTTATCTTCCTGCATTTCGCTATCCAATGGTTTCCCTTCAATGAAAGCTCTCAGTTTTACCTTTCTGATGAACTCATTAATTTCACAGCTCAACTTGAATTTGTCCAAAGGGGGAGTGGGTCAGTGTTAGTATTCGATCTGTAAGATTTATTAAGAGGCTAGTCAGTTGCTCGGGCCTGCCTGATTGCTCGTGCCCAGTGTAGTGTCCTTCGACAGACCGTGTTGTCATCCCTGTTTGTTCCATGGTAGTGGCCCACTGTAATTGGGGTTGTCGTTTTGTCTTTTATGTTGGGCGTACTCAGTCTCCCCCTAATAAAGGGAGTGCATGATTAAATTGGTGCTGCACATAAGTAGCATTTGGAGATTCCCAACATTCAAAGTGAGGGGTGTACATTTGAGGGGGTGGTAGGGATCCAGGTAGAGGTTAAGTGTAGGGGTATGGAGTGCAGTATAAGGGTGGCCCAACATAAAGACCCCATCTTCTCAGTGTATACTATACAAATGATATCCTCACACATGAGTACCCTTCATGTGGGCGTTAACTAACAGATGTATTGGGGCAAGTAATCACTGGGCTGGTGTTTGGAGTTAGAGAAACAGGGCCTCCTGGAAGTTGAAGTCAGGTCACTCCCTCTACTATACTGTACACACTATACATATTATATTCTCCCAAGTGAGTACACTACAATTGAGAGTAAAGACACCGCAATAATTGCACACATGTACACTGGATTGGAGTTTAAAAAAGGGCCTATTGGGGTATGCAGTCAGTTCACTCCCTCTACTTCCCAACACTTGACAACTGGTATAATCCCAGGTGAGTAAACCTCGTTTGAGGGTTCAAAAACACGTATATTTGGGCAAGTGAACACTAGGCTGGTGTTTGGAGTTAGAGAAACAGGGCCTCCTAGCAGTTGCAATCAGGTTACTCTCTCTACCTCACACACTATATAAATGGTTTCCTCCGAGGTGAGTACACCTCATGTGGGAGTTCACTAACTGATGTACTGGGGCAAGTGACCACTGGGCTGGGGCGGAGAGTTAGAGAAACAGGGCCTCCTCAGAGTTGCAGTCAGGTCACGCCCTCTACTTCGCAACACTTAACAAATGTTGGGTATTACATGTCTGTATGTAGGCCGCATTTAGTTTTGAGCACACATTTACATTTCGGACAAACCATGAATATTGGAATGTGTTTTTGGTATTGTGTGATTTACAGGCACTATTTGGAAACATGGCCTATAATGGGCCTTGGTAGCTGTAGTTTTGGGTCCAATAATACACATTCACAGTGTTACAACTCAGATACTCTGGGTATTGAATGTTGTTGAGGTACATGAACAAGACAGTGGCACAGCTAAGCTGTGAGCATGCATGACATTGCAGTTTTGCGACATTTTATGTGTTGTAACTTACCAACTCCACTCCCCCCAGGTATTCCTGTCAAGCCCTCAGGATGCAGGATGGCCAAGACATTCTCCTCCCAAAGACAGAGTCTTAACGGGGTACTGGGTGGGTCATTGCAACTCTTCTTCTTCTTGACCTCCAGCTGGGGCCTGGAGACCAGGGAACAGACCTTGCACCTCAGACCATTCCACCTCTTTCTAATGTTCTCCTTTGTGCGCAGGGTGATGCCTATAGCATTCACTCTGTCAGCTATCCTGTCCCACATTTCTATTTTCCTACTGAGAGGAGTGTGCTGGACATGGGCTCCAGACAATTGTGGATCTACCCTGATGATGTCATCCAACATGACTCTCAGCTCATCTTCTGAGAAACAGGGATTTTGGGAACGTAACATGGTTGCCAAAAATGTGTGACAGGGACTTACTTCACAGGGGAAGTGCAATAGGGAGTGAATGGACTAAAGTGTGTGCAGGGTGTTCTATGGGGTGGTAAAAAAAGGGGTGGCTAATCTGTGTAAAAATTGATAAATATGGGTCTTGGTTGTTTGTCCCTGTGTAGAAATGCAAAGGATTGTGGTCTGTGGAGGGGAACATTTTATAGTGTGATTTGCAGGTGTGGCCACTAGAGCAATGTTTGTCAGCTGTGCTCTTTTTGAATTCATCTAATGTGCACTTGACTGTTAGTTTGCTGAATACGGACCAGAGGTGGTCAACCACCATTGGCTGACCGCCGCCAGGAGACCACCACGGCTACTGTGTGTTTGTAATAGGCTTGTTGGTTGGCCATTGCACTGACGGCGCTGGAGGTCGGACCATCTAGATACAAGCCGCTGTGCTGCTGGCGGTCTGCTTTTTTTTCTTGGCGGGCAGTGGACCTGCATGTTTGCATCGAATACAGCAGTTTGGGGGCCGCCAGTGCAGCGGTCTTTTTAGGACCGCCAACATGGTAGTCTGGTGGTCCAACCTCCAAACTCGTAATAAGGGCCATTGTTTTCTGACTGTGTTTATTTGTACAAATCAGTAAAAACTGAAAATCAGGAGCCTTATACATACCATACCGATTTAGTATTTGGAAGCGATGCCCTAAACACTCCCTCTTTGAAAATCTGAATCGCAAATGCAAAATGCGATTCAGTAGCAAATTGCCGTATTGCATTTTGTACATTCGAATAAGCATTTTTCTGGTTGCAAACTGCCTGATTCTGCTAATGCTTTGTATGTCTGGCTCTATGGTGGTCATTACAACCCTGGCGGTCGGGGTTAAAGCGGCGGTAAGACCGACAACAGGCCGGCGGTAACAAATTTGCAATTACGACTGTGGCGGAAACCGCCAACAAAGACAGCCACTTTAACACTCCGTGCACCACGGCAGTACAAACAAACAGCTTGGCGGTCACCGCCAACAGACAGGGGGAAGACAAAGTATCGCCCACAGTATCACAACCTACCAATCCACCACCTTTTCCGGGGCGGATTCACCGCGGATAAAAACACGGCAGAAACAGGATTTCGAAGGGAAAACGCTCACCTCTACACACCCCACGAGGAACCAGGACACCATGGAGCCGGAACTCCAAATACTCCCTGCGATAGTCTTCCTGCTCCTCTACCAGGAGCACGAACGCCGGCGGCGAAGACCACAATGAGTACTGTACCTACGACACAGGGGAGGGGGGAGGGAAAAAACAGGGACACACACACGCAACACCCCCACCCCCACCCTCACCCACTACAACACACACACTAATACATATTTATACATGATAGTTACGCCCCCCCAACCCCCTGGAAGAATGCAAAGACAAAAGAAAATTAGTGTAAACATTGGAATATATTAAAATCAAGTAGGCAAAAGTATATATATATACACCATAAACAAAATATACACCAAGCATAGTAGTCCAGGTAGTGCTCCAATTAAGTCCGTGGAACACTGGGCCCACACGGTATGGGCGAGGCCCACACAAGATGCCCGACCATGATGGAGAGAACACTGCAGGGGCATCAGAGAGCAAGAAAACAGGCACCTTAGGGGGAGGGAAAGGGGGGATACCTCAGCCGGTTGAGTGCACGACGCCAAATCCACGAGAGGGCCACATGCCCACTGTTACATCCTGGGGAGTGCAAAGCCACAGTCTCTCAAGTCTCTACAGTGGGTGGGTTGCCACTGTTCAATCCTGGGGAGTGCAAAGCCACAGTCTCTCAAGTCTATACAGTGGGTTGGTTGCCCACTGTTCAATCCTGGGGAGTGCAAAGCCACAGTCTCTCAAGTCTATACAGTGGGTGGGTTGCCCACTGTTCAATCCTGGTGAGTGCAAAGCCACAGTCTCTCAAGTCTATACAGTGGGTGGGTTGCCCACTGTTCCATCCTGGGGAGTGCAAAGCCACAGTCTCTCAAGTCTATACAGTGGGTGGGTTGCCCACTGTTCAATCGTGGTGAGTGCAAAGACACAGTCTCTCAAGTCTATACAGTGGGTGGGTTGCCCACTGTTCCATCCTGAGGAGTGCAAAGCCACAGTCTCTCAAGTGGATGCCTTTCTCCACTGGTTCTGGAGGGGGCTCTGTGCCCAGAGTGCTTCATCCTGCTAAGGACAGAGGTAGTGGATGTATCTCTCCACTGGTTCTGGAGGGGGCATTGTGCCCAGAGTGCTTCATCCTGCTAAGGACAGAGGTAGTGGATGTATCTCTCCACTGGTTCTGGAGGGGGCCTTGTGCCCAGAGTGCTCCATCCTGCTTGTGACGGACTCAGTAGCGTCAGTGCCCTTGGCGCTCATGGGCCAGCGGTGCTTGAGGCGGCAGTGCCCTGTTCAGCGGTGCTTGGAGCGGTGGTGCCCTGTTTTGCGGTGCTTGAGGCGGCGGTGCCCTGTTCAGCGGTGCTTGAGGCGGCGGTGCCCTGTTCAGCGGTGCTTGGAGCGGCGGTGCCCTGTTCAGCGGTGCTTGGAGAGGCGGTGCCCTGTTCAGCGGTGCTTGGAGCGGCGGTGCCCTGTTCAGCGGTGCTTGAGGCGGCGGGCTCCTTTGCAGTGACTCAGATGCTGGCGGTCCTCTCTGTCCCAGCGGGGCTTGTGCTGGCGGTCCTCTCTGTCCCAGCGGGGCTTGTGCTGGCGGTCCTCTCTGTCCAGCGGAGTTTGTGCTGGCTGTCCTCTCGAGCCCAGAGGGGCTTGTGCTGGCGGTCCTCTCTAGCCCAGCGGGGCTTGTGCTGGCGGTCCTCTCTAGCCCAGTGGGGATGATGGCGGTGGCCGACTGGGCAGCTGGGATGATGGCGGTGGCCTCCTGGGCAGCGGGGATGATGGCTGTGGCCTCCTGGCCAGCGGGGATGACGGCTGTGGCCTCCTGGGCAGCGGGGATGATGGTAGTCTCCTCCGCCCTCCTGCTCTACCCAGAACTTTCCAGGTTTCTTGTGGCCTTTCCCCACCTTGGAAGGTGTCGCAGCTGACTCCCACCGGGACCCCTGGGGGCGGCTTTGGTGGCTGGAGTCTTCCCCCTCTCCCGCCAGGCACTAGACAACTTTTGATGCTTGACAGGTGGGGGACTGTCTTTACTGTGGCTCCGTGCCACACTGGCTGCCCTGGTGGCCGGTGCACTCCAGATTCCGGTGACTACAGGCACCACTAGTCCCGGTGATGTTGTGGCTGAGGTCGGGCCCTAGGAGACGGACGGGGTGGGGAGGTGTGGGAAAGAGGTCAAGGTTGGACAGGAAAAGCTTTGTGGAGACACTGGGACAGGTAGCTGGAAGGGGTTTGGGAGTAGAGGAAGAGGTTGTGGTTGTAGTAGGTGTTCGTTTGCTGACTTTGGGTGAAGGTGCATGCGCTGGAGGCTGTCGTGAGGTGGATGGCTGTTGGGTGGGTGTGTGCCTGCGTTTGTTTATCTTGGGAGGCGGCGTCACAGACACACTGGGAGACGACACAGGGGGCGTGTGAATGGTAGTGGGGGTGGTGACTGCACGTGAGCGGGGTGTGGTGGTGTGTGTGCTGGTGATGGCAGTAGTGGCTGTAGATGTTGTGCATGCAGGTGTGAGTGTAGAAGAGACTGCGAGGGAGGAGGGAGACGAGGAGGAGGGGGACACAGTGGAGGCAATGGGTGTTGGTGTGTCTGCATGTATGTCATGCTTGCGTGAGTGCCTGTGGGATGTGGGGTGCTTATGTTTGCCTGAGCTTCCCTTGTGTGTTGACGTGTGTGCATGCTGGTCTGTAGGTGTGCTTGTGATAGGCTGGGGTACAGGGGTTTGGGTCTGGGTGGAGGAAGTTGGAGGGGGGAGGCTAGAGACAGGGACAATGGCTGCCATCAGGGCTGAGGCCAGAGTCTGAAAAGCTCGCTGAAGGGCCCCCTGACCAGAATGAATGCCCTCCAGGAATGCATTGGTTTGTTGCAACTGCCTTTCTACACCCTGAATGGCATTCAAAATGGTAGACTGCCCAACAGTGAGGGACATGAGGAGGTCAATGGCCTCCTCACTGAGGGCAGCAGGGGTGACTGGGGCAGGGCCTGAGGTGCCTGGGGCGAAGGTGATGCCCACCCTCCCGGGTGAGCGGGCACGGGGCAAAGGCTGAGCGGCTGCTGGGAGGGCGGTCCTGGTAGGGGGGGGTGGCAGCTGTACCTATAGATGGGGGACACAGATGTTGCCGCCACCACAAGGGAGCTCCCATCAGAGGACGAGTCTGTGTCGCTGGTCTCAGCTCCTGTCCCCGCCGTGGAGCTCTCCTCGCCCTCCGTCCCACTGGTGAAGTCCGAGTCTGTAGTGTGGCCCTCCATGGCCATGTGGGATGCAGCCCCCTTGTGCTCCGGTGCCACTGCTCCTCTGCATGATGATGCTAATGCACACAAGAACAGGGAGACCACAAAAAGGGAGGGGGGACCACAGAAGAAAGACATGTTGAGTGCATGCATTACCGCAACCGTTGGCGGACACGACAGACACAGAAGCCCCCTGCACTACGCCGCGCTCTTGGGCTCCACTGTTCAATTCCTGGGAAATGGCCTACTAGGCTGTGGACGACATCTGCACACATGGATGACACAGGGGCATGACTAGGTGTACTTGGCACTGTACACAGGTGTGGTGGGGTACCACATGGCCTGCCTTACGGAGGGACCTTGCCTACGGAACTGGCCCTGGCCTAGGGAAACCCACAGCCCACCTCCCCCACCCAGACACCTCCACTGCGCGCAAAATCAGCAGGATGAGAGTGTACCCACCCCCTTGTGGCTGCTGTGATGCCCTCAAGCGCCCTTCCAACTCCGGGTACGCCACCGCCAGGATCCTGAACATCAGGGGCGTCATGGTGCGACGGGCACCCCTCCCACGTTGGGAGGCCATCCCCAGCTGAGCCTCCGCCGTCTTCTTGCTCCAGTGGTAAATGTCCTCCCATCTTTTCCGGCAGTGGGTGCTCCATCTGTGGTAGACCCCCAGGGTTCGGACGTCCTTGGCGATGGCACGCAAAATATATTTTTTCTGGTGGGCGCTGACCTACATGAATTGTACAGAGGGAAGAGAAACTTATTACCAACTGCACCATCACAGTCATTGGCCCCCATCCCTACCTTTGCCATGTGGCACATGCACTCAACGTCGTTTCTTGCCTGCCGCAATCTCCCCCCCCCTTCTTACATCCACCCCACTCCACACAGGTATAGACCATACAGCATGCTCCCAGTGTACTTACCTGTTTGTCTGGAGGACCGTAGAGTAGCGCGTACTGGGGGAGGACCCTGTCCACGAGTTTCTCCAACTCATCCGATGTGAAGTCAGGGGCCCCTTTCCCCAGACACTCGAGCCATTGTTTCTTCCAGACCGAGGTCACAGCAGCACTTGCAGTGTAGGTCCTCTCCTGTCGAAGATCAGGTATCGAGTGATTGAACAGATAGAAAATGGCGGTCACGTCAGCGGCGGTGCGTACCGTCACCACCGACGTACATCGTCGTTGGCTCCTGGGACGCATAGGGTCCAATGTTAAACAATGCAGCATTTACAGGTCAGACAGCCGCCATTTTAGGGGCCCACATGGCTTAATTTTTAACTGCGTCACACATACCTAGGCCTAGACTCAACATACATATAGGCCAATTTTTGGATTATGATTTGTTTTCTGTGTAAGCTGTGGGTACGTACCTCTGAGTTGGTTGACTCTGTGCTCGCTGTTGTCCTTCATAGGCACCGACCGCTGGGACATGTGAGGAGAGGGAGGCATCCTCCGGTGTACCGACCGTTGGTGGACCTGTTGACAATGGAGGAAAGACATGTGATCATCACCTACAGGCTTGACCGTGCCACAATCCAGGAACTGTGTACCCAGCTGGAGCCAGACCTGATGTCAGCTATCTGACATCCCACAGGAATCCCCCCTCAAGTGCAGGTGCTGTCAGTGCTCCATTTTCTTGCAAGTGGGTCATTTCAAACAACTGTGGCCATAGCATCAAGGATGTCCCAGCCTATGTTTTCCAACGTGTTGTCCAGAGTGTTGTCTGCCCAGCTGAAACACATGCGGAGCTACATCGTTCTCCCTCAGGTGAAGGATTTGCCTACAGTGAAAGGTGATTTCTATGCCCTGGGACATATCCCCAACATCATAGGTGCCATTGATGGGACCCATGTAGCTTTGGTCCCCCCGCAGGAGTGAACAGGTGTACAGAAACCGGAAGAGTTACCATTCCATGAATGTACAGATGGTATGTTTGGCAGACCAGTACATCTCCCATGCTAATGCCAAGTTCCCTGGCTCAGTGCATGACGCCTACATCCTGCGGAATAGCAGTATCCCTTATGTGATGGGTCAACTCCAGAGGCACCGTGTGTGGCTATTAGGTGAGCATCTGGAAGCAAGACAGTGTGTCTGTGTCGGGGTTGTCCCTAAGGGTTAGTGTGTGTCTAACAGTTGTCGCTCGCCATTTGCAGGTGACTCTGGTTACCCCAACCTGTCATGGCTACTGACCCCAGTGAGGAATCCCAGGACAAGGGCAGAGGAACGCTACGAGGCCCATGGGCGTACACAGCGGATAATCGAGAGGACCTTCGGCCTCCTGAACGCCAGGTTCCAGTGCCTCCATATGACAGGTAGATCCCTATTCTACTCACCAAAGAAGGTGTGCCAGATCATCGTGGCCTGCTGTATGCTTCACAACTTAGCTTTGCGCCGACAGGTGCCTTTTCTGCAGGAGGATGGTCCAGATGGCGGTATTGTTGCAGCTGTGGAGCCTGTGGACAGTGAAGAGGAGGAAGCAGAAGAAGAAGACATGCACAACATGGACTCAGTGATCCAGCAATATTTCCAGTGAGACACAGGTAAGAATACAAACCTGCCTACTACATGTACTTTAACACTACTACCTCTCTACTGTCTGTCGTTTTCACCCAGTGTATGGTCACTGAGTTGTCATTTTCCCTTACGATTTCACAGATGTGGGTCCCACAGTGTGACATCTGCTTTCATTCCTCATGGACTAGAGCTGTGTGACATAGGTATGTTGACATTACAAATGAAAGAGCTTTTTGACACTGTAATTGCTAATACACTATTCCAAAATCACAGACTGACTCCAGATTGTTTTGTGCTTTAAGGGTGTTTATTTTAGTGCTCAATATTGGAGGGGGTAGCAAAATGGTGAGGGGTGATGGTGGAGGAATGTCCATGGTAGAGTCCAGTCTATTAGTCTCACAGGTGCATTGCCCAAATGGGCATAGGAAGTGGAGCTGGGGCAGTTTAAGGATGGACAGGGTGACAAAGTGCGACAGAAGGATGACATTCAGGGTGGTCTCATTTCTTGGCGGGGTCTTGGCATTGTTCTCTGTCTTTGTCCTGGATCTCAGGGACCGTTTGCAAGATGGTTCTCCCTCTGCAGGGGGTGGGGTGCTGGTGTGGTGGTCCTGTGGCGGTGCCTCCTGTCCACTAGCACCGGCGGAGGTGGTGGGCAGTTCATCGTCCAGGCTAGTGTCAGGGGCCCCTTGTAGTGCCACAATGTCCCTCCTGGTGTTGAGTACTTCCTTCAGCACCCCTATGATGGTGCCCAGGGTGGAATTGATGGCTCTGAGTATCTCCCTGAAGCCCAAATACTGTTCCTCCTGCAGGCTCTGGGTCTCCTGAAAGTTGGCCAGTATCGTTGCCATCGTCTCCTGGGAGTGGTGGTAGGCTCCCATGATGTTGGAGAGGGCCTCGTGGAGAGTGGGTTCCCTTGGCCTGTCCTCCCCCTGTTGCACAGCAGCCCTCCCAGTTCCCCTGTGTTCCTGGGCCTCCATCCCCTGGACCGTGTGCCCACTGCCACTGCCCCCAGGTCCCTGTTGTTGTTGGGGTGGTGGGTTAGCCTGGGTTCCCTGTAGTGGTGGACACACTGCTGATTGACTTGTCCTGGGGACGGAGGTATGGGCCCGCTGGGTGGGTGCTGTGCTGGTGTTTCCAGAGGGGGGAAGCTCTGTAGTGGCCTGTGACTGTGTGAATGGAACCGACTGTCCCGAGATCCCCGATGGGCTGGGCTGGTCATCTAGATCCAGTTGGACAGAGGTGCAGTCATCACTTTGGGCCTCTTCTATTGATGGTGTAGACATGTGTGGACCCTCCTGTCCGGTGACGTTGGGTAGGGGTCCTGCAGGGGTATAAAAGGATGTTTATTACATCTGTGTGTGCCATGGTGTGCAATGGGTGGGTGACCGCGTACCCCAGTGCTTGCATTCCTGTGTGGGACCTTGTGTGATGATGGTTTAGGGGAGTGTATGGGTATGTGCAGTGGACATGCTTTAGTGATGGGTGTCCATGCTTTGTTGTTGCATACAGGGCTTGGTGTTAGGATGTGTGGTTTGTGATGTTGGGACATTTGTGAGGAGTTAGAGTGATGGGGTGAGGGTGAGGGTGAGGGTATGTGATGGCATGCAGGTAGGGTGGGAGATGTAATAGTTAAGATTTGACTTCCCAGAGTCCATTCCTCCTGCTACTCCTGCGAGGCCCTCGGGATGCAGAATCGCCAAGACCTGCTCCTCCCATGTTGTTAGTTGTGGGGGAGGAGGTGGGGGTCCGCCGCCAGTCCGCTGAACCGCAAGGTGGTGTCTTGAGACCACGGAACGCACCTTCCCCCGTAGGTCGTTCCACCTCTTCCTGATGTCATCCCGATTTCTTTGGTGCTGTCCCACTGCGTTGACCCTGTCCACTATTCTTCGCCATAGCTCCATCTTCCTTGCAATGGAGGTGTGCTGCACCTGTGATCCGAATAGCTGTGGCTCTACCCAGACGATTTCCTCTACCATGACCCTGAGCTCCTCCTCCGAGAACCTGGGGTGTCTTTGCGGTGCCATGGGGTGGTGTGGGTGATGTGTGGGGTGATAAGTGTGCTGATATGTAGTGGGGTGTTGTGTGAGGTGCGTGGAAGTTATGTGGGTGATGGTGTTGTGTGCTTTGGATGCTGGTATTGTTGATGGTGGTGTCTCTCTCTGTGCTTCTTTCTCAATTGTGGTCGTAGGGGATTGTGGGTGATGTGGGTATGCGTTTTATATTGTATTGGGTGTGTGGGAGTGGTGTGTGTATGTGTATCAGGTGTGTGTTTTTCGATTTGTCCAATGTGGCAGTGTTTTGTAAATGTGTGTGTATTTTGAGCGCAGCGGTGTGTACCGCCAATGGAATGCCGCGGTTGAAAGACCTCCGCGTGGATTCGTGGGTCATGATAGTGTGGGCGTATTTCTGTTGGCGTGACGGTGTCGTTTTTTTCCGCCAGTTTATCACTGACCTTTGGTGTGGCGGACTTGTGTGGGTGTCTGAATATTGGCGGATTCCGTGCTGTGGGTCATAATGACCGTGGCGGAATTCCACGGCCGCGGCAGTGTGTTGGCGGTCTTCTGCACGGCAGTAAGTGGCTTTTACCGCCAATGTTGTAATGAGGGCCTATATCTTTAAGGATTTTGGTTGTGGGTTCCTGGGAACTAGAACCTGACTCTCTTATATCTTGTGATATCTCCCTTCTATTTTTGTCACTTTTAGGGGGTGGTTGTGCTCTCTTACCTAAATTACAACATCATCTTTTGTAGTTACCCTCCCATAGCATGCATTAGAATAATATTTAATACATTTCCAGTTTATATTGTCTGTTGGTGCACTTTGTAGCCATGTGATTTAGTAACGTCTTTCCTTTCTGTGAAGTAATGTGGTTTGATGCCTCTGTCATTGTATCTGAACGTAATATAATTGTATAAATATATACAATATTTAAAAGTTTAGATGCTTGTTGTTTACATGTACAATTATGCAACTACCTTATTTTGTATACTTACATGTGTGTTTTGTTAATATGTTAACACGATTGGGAAGCTTTTCTGTTGGTAGTGTTCTAATGTGGAGCAGGTGCTTTCTATTCTGCTGGATGAAAATAAATTGTTTGTTTAATTTTAAATGTTAATTCGGTGCTAGTTTGTAGAGGTTGAGTTTGTTAGGTTGATTTTTACTCTCTATTTAGGTGAGTTTACAATTTTGCAAAAATGTATGCATACTTACTTTCTTAAATTTTTCTGTTGGTTTGTGGTAGTCGTTTTTGTCTAGCAGTTGTGTCACGACTCACGTGCTGCTTGCGCCTGGAATTTGCAGATCTGGTGGCGTGGATCTTCAATGTTCGACTTTGGCCCAAAAAGGGGCGACTCTTTCTGGTAGCCACGGTGCTGTAGGCAATGGAGACACCAAGAACAGACCGTGCCCTTCAGAAAATAGCGCCAGAGGGAAAAAAAACCTTAGGAAAAGGGGAAAAACCTCCAAACAGGAAGATTCCTGGAAAAAACAAGAACAAACAAACAGGAATCCAAAAGGAGCAAAGGTCAGGAAACACAGAATGCTGAAATCCAGAACCAAAAGGGGAGGAAATCAGGAGCGAAGACACTAACTGAGCAGAAAGTGTTGCAGCGCAAGGAAATGAAGAAAACACAGCCCTTATATACCAAAAGACAGGAAGTGACCCACAGGAAGTAAAAGGACACCATATTAGACAGGGAGAGGTACATAGAACAAAACAGAATAGAAACCATAGAGAATAGGGAACAATGAATGCTGGGAAGAGAAAGGTAACCTGGGAAGGGAAGAAGACATAAAAAAAGTACAACAAAAAGACCCCAGAAAGAAGAAAAGAAAGAGGACAAGAAGGAAGAAAGAAGAACAGGTAAGGGGGGTCAGGAGACCCCAGCAAGGCGGTGGAAAACGATAGAGCGAGGCCCCATGCAATGCCTGGGGCCTCGAAAAGTGCATGAAAGGCTGGGGGCGCGCTGCGTTTTAGAAACGCGCTGTGCGGCCCCAGCCGAACGCCCGGCTTGTGCCGAACATTCGGCTCGCGTCGCACCACGCGGCGCGACAGTAGGTCCCCCTCCCGAAGGGCCAGGTTTGAGAGGAAATAAACGGTGAAAGCGTTGAATCAGGCGAGGAGCGTGAACAGAAGATGCATCTTCCCAAGAGCATTCACTGAGAGGATAACCCTTCCAATGAATCAGATACTGAAGGCGTTTGTGAAAAAGACGAGAGTCACAAATTTCCTGTACTTCATATTCAGGAACATCATCCACGAGTACAGGAGGTGGACAAGGAAACTGACGTGAGTAAGGGTCAGGCACATAAGGTTTAAGCTGAGAAACATGAAAGACCGGATGAATCTTCCATGTATGAGGTAAGTGAAGACGGACAGTGACAGGATTGACCAACTGAAGAATACGGAAAGGCCCATAGTAACGAGGTGTGAACTTATTTTGAGAAAGACGTGAGGGTAAGAATTTGGAGGAGAGCCAGACTTTATCTTGCGGATGATAGTCTGGATTGGTAGCACGTCTCTTGTCAGCAGCCTTCTTCATATATCTCTTGGTATGTAACAAATTAGATCGAATTAGTCTATGGATTTGGAGAAGGCGTTTGGAGAAATAGGTAATAGCGGGTAGAGGAGAGTTGGATTGTGGAGAAGTAGGAAAAGAGGTAGGATGAAAACCATATGAACAGAAAAAGGGAGTGACCTTGGAGGCACTATGGACTGAGTTATTGTAGGAAAATTCTGCTATAGAGAGGTAAGTGTTCCAGTTACTTTGGGTAGAATTGCAAAAGCATCGAAGATATTGCTCTAGTCCTTGGTTCAGACGCTCGGTCTGGCCGTTGGTCTGAGGATGGAATCCTGAAGACAGGGCTCTATTAATATTTAGTGTTTTACAAAAATGCCTCCAAAATCGGGAAATGTACTGAGGTCCTCTATCAGATATTATGGTATGTGGAAGTCCATGGAGACGGAAGATATGATCAATGAATATTTGACTTAGTTCTTGAGAAGTGGGTAGCCTTTTCAGGGCAGTGAAATGAGCCATCTTCGTGAAAGAATCCACCGTGACCATGATGACCCGGTTTCCTGCTGATGGTGGGAGTGAACACATAAAATCAGTAGAGATGGTATGCCATGGGGCCGGTGGAACAGGCAAAGGCTGTAGTAATCCTGCCGGTCTGGTATGGGGTATCTTGATTTGGGCACATATGGGACAGGCCTGAACGTATCTTTCCACATCCAGCTTCCAGGTAGGCCACCAGAAAAATCGTGAAAGAAGTTCTTGTGTGGCCTTGATGCCTCTATGACCAGCTACAGGTGAATCATGGCACATTTGTAATGCCTTTTCTTGCACCTTGTTAGTGGGGAGGAATATCAGGTTTTGATAATAAAAATATCCTTGTTTCTTATGTATTAATGGTCTTAGTTCTTCAATGTCGTGGTCCGATAGGTTGGCGTATTCCAGTTGTACTTCTTCCAGGAAAGACTGAGCCACTCCAATGATCTTACGGGGTTCCAGAAGATACTGAGATGAGGAAGGAGTACACTCTGGATATCGGCGTGACAGAGCATCAGCCAGAATGTTTTGAGATCCAGGAATATATGTGATAAAAAAATCGTACTGACTGAAGAAAAAGGCCCAGCGGGCCTGACGACTATTCTGGCATACAAAATTTCGTAAACATTGTAGGTTACGGTGGTCTGTCCTCACCTCAAATGGTTCCTTGGAACCCATCAGAAACTGTCTCCACTCAAGGCAGGCTGTTTTCAGAGCCAATAATTCCCTTTCCAGTACAGAATAGTGTTGTTCAGCTGTGGAAAGGATATGAGACAAGTAGAAAACAGGATGTTCAAGACCATCATCCTCTTGTCATTGGAGTAAGACAGCTCCGATGGCTCTCTCAGAAGCATCAGTAACGACTATAAATTGTTTGGTGGTATCTGGATGTCTCAAGATGGGGGCTTGGGTGAAGACTCTCTTTAATTCTTGAAAGGCTGCTTCAGCCGCCTCAGTCCAGACAAACCCTTTCTTTAAATTTTCCTTTTTTAAGGTGTGAGTTATGTGGCTAGTCAGTCTGGCAAAGTCTAGAATGAATTGTCGATAGAAGTTTGCTAACCCTAGGAAACATTGTGTTTCTTTTATGGAAGAAGGAGAAGGCCACTCTAGGATAGCTTGTACCTTTTCTTGATCCATAGCTATGCCAGTGGGACTTAAATGATAGCCCAGATATTTGACTTCCGTCATGTCGAACTCACATTTTTCTGGTTTGCAAAATAGTTGATGAGCACGAAGTCTTTGAAGAACTTGTTTCACATGGGAAGAATGGAGTTCAGGATTTCTAGAATAAATAAGAATATCATCTAGGTAGATCACGACTGTCTGATTCAGAAGGTCTGAAAACACTGAGTCCATAAATCTCTGGAAGATTGCGGGGGCGTTAGTGAGGCCAAACGGCGTAACCCTATATTCAAAATGGCCAAATGGAGTCCTGAAAGCTGTCTTCCATTCGTCGCCTTCTTTTATGCGTAAAAGGTGGTAAGCTCTTCGTAAATCTAATTTAGTAAAACGTTGAGCCCCTCTGATAGCTTCTAGTATATCCCTGATGAGAGGCAAAGGATAACGATCTTTAATTGTTATTTTATTCAGACCTCGAAAATCCAGGCAAGGACGAAGATCCTTTGTCTTCTTGGGCACAAAAAAGAGAGGAGCCCCAGCCGGAGACGACGATGGAACAATAAGACCACTCTGTATATTTTCGTCCAGATACTCTTTTAGAACTTCTCTTTCGGGTTCCGTGAGAGAGTACATCCTCCCAAAAGGAACAATTGTGCCGGGTTCCAATGGAATAGCACAATCATATTCTCGATGTGGAGGTAGCACAGGTTTCGACGGTTTTTGGAAAACATCCTGAAACTCCAAATAGTGGTCTGGGACCCCTTAGACCGTATTAATGGACATACCAGTGGCACCTTCAGTATCTAAGGATCTTTTCGGAGACCAATACTTGTCGGAAGTAAAACAGTTCTCATGACAAAATTGCGAAGACAAAGAAACTGTCCGGGTTACCCAATTTATATACGGGTTATGTCTGATGAACCACGGAATTCCAAGAATGATGGTATGGTTGGGGGACGTGATAAGATCGAAGGAAATGTGTTCTTGATGGTTTCCCACCTGTAGACTTAACATCAGGGTAGTGGTGTCTACAGGACCCGAGGATATCAAGGATCCATCCACGGTGTGTACCTGTTCGGGTACTTCTTTTGCTTGTGTAAGAACTTGGTGAGCAGCAGCCCACGTCTTGTCCATGTATATACCACTAGCACCACAATCTAGTAATGCCATAGTCTTTTCTTGACGACCGTCAGGAAGTTGTAACAGGACAGGAAAAATGAACAAGGCGGTTGTATTGTCATTAAAGGAGCTGATGGAAGGTATAGCTGTAGATCCCGTCCCCTCCCTTCTTACAGAGGACGGGAGGTGGCGTTTCCCGAAGGCCTGGGCGGACGTACAGGACAGGTACGAAGCATGTGACCAGCAGAACCACAGTACAGGCACAACCCTCTCTTGCGTCTGTCTTCTCGTTCACTAGCAGAGAGCAGACCTCGGGTAGTATCCACCTGCATGGGTTCCCCTTCGATGTCTCTAGCAGGAGTGCGAGGTTCCTCGGAACGCTGTAGGCAAGCTCGTGAGCTACTTGGCTGGGAAAACCCTCTACTCCTTTTCTTTTCCCATCTCCGTTCCTGAAGACGATATTCGATGGACAGTGCTTGATCCATCAGGCCACGAAGCTCTTCTGCTCTGGTAGAATGTACTAGTTCATCCTTTATTTCTTCTTTGAGTCCTCTACAAAATAAAGTTACCAGAGTACGTTCCACCCAAGTGGTCTCTGCCGCCAGCTGACGAAAACGGGTTATATATTGCAGGACGTCTTGCGAGCCTTGTTGGATGTCACATAGGGCTTCTTCAGCAGAGGCTTCCAATCCAGGACGGCTAAACATCTGTTTGAAGCGACTCACAAAGGTGGAATAGTCCGACAATACCGGGTCGTTGGAGGACACCATCGGGGTTGCCCAGGCCAAGGCTGGACCGGATAAGGCACTGATAAGATAACCCACCTTGGTCCTGTCGTGGGAGAATTGGGTAGGTCGGAAGGCGAAGTACACTGTTAATGCATCCAGGAACTCGCGAAGCTTGGTTGGTTCACCAGAAAAACAAGGGGTGGAAGCGGAGATAGTTGGAACATCACTGGTGCGGAGAGCCAAAGCCTGTCGTAACGCAGCATTGTCATTGCGTAGTTGTTGCAATTCCTGAGCTTGTTGCTGAATTGTGGTCAAAAGAGATTGTTCCGGATCTGCAGCAGCCGCCACTGAGTCATCCATGGTGTTTGAGGACGTCGGAATGGTTGGGCGCTGCAATCTGTCACGACTCACGTGCTGCTTGCGCCTGGAATTTGCAGATCTGGTGGCGTGGATCTTCAATGTTCGACTTTGGCCCAAAAAGGGGCGACTCTTTCTGGTAGCCACGGTGCTGTAGGCAATGGAGACACCAAGAACAGACCGTGCCCTTCAGAAAATAGCGCCAGAGGGAAAAAAACCCTTAGGAAAAGGGGAAAAACCTCCAAACAGGAAGATTCCTGGAAAAAACAAGAACAAACAAACAGGAATCCAAAAGGAGCAAAGGTCAGGAAACACAGAATGCTGAAATCCAGAACCAAAAGGGGAGGAAATCAGGAGCGAAGACACTAACTGAGCAGAAAGTGTTGCAGCGCAAGGAAATGAAGAAAACACAGCCCTTATATACCAAAAGACAGGAAGTGACCCACAGGAAGTAAAAGGATACCATATTAGACAGGGAGAGGTACATAGAACAAAACAGAATAGAAACCATAGAGAATAGGGAACAATGAATGCTGGGAAGAGAAAGGTAACCTGGGAAGGGAAGAAGACATAAAAAAAGTACAACAAAAAGACCCCAGAAAGAAGAAAAGAAAGAGGACAAGAAGGAAGAAAGAAGAACAGGTAAGGGGGGTCAGGAGACCCCAGCAAGGCGGTGGAAAACGATAGAGCGAGGCCCCATGCAATGCCTGGGGCCTCGAAAAGTGCATGAAAGGCTGGGGGCGCGCCGCGTTTTAGAAACGCGCTGTGCGGCCCCAGCCGAACGCCCGGCTTGTGCCGAACATTCGGCTCGCGTCGCACCACGCGGCGCGACAGTAGGTCCCCCTCCCGAAGGGCCAGGTTTGAGAGGAAATAAACGGTGAAAGCGTTGAATCAGGCGAGGAGCGTGAACAGAAGATGCATCTTCCCAAGAGCATTCACTGAGAGGATAACCCTTCCAATGAATCAGATACTGAAGGCGTTTGTGAAAAAGACGAGAGTCACAAATTTCCTGTACTTCATATTCAGGAACATCATCCACGAGTACAGGAGGTGGACAAGGAAACTGACGTGAGTAAGGGTCAGGCACATAAGGTTTAAGCTGAGAAACATGAAAGACCGGATGAATCTTCCATGTATGAGGTAAGTGAAGACGGACAGTGACAGGATTGACCAGTTGAGCATTTTTTCAACTCATACTTTTGTTTCTTAGGCAGACTGTGTAAAGAGAGAAGTCTGGGAGCATTTTAATAATTATTTGTTATTTTATGTTTTTAGGTTTATTAACAAGTACATATTTGTTTAAATATAAGTTTTACTTATTTGGTTAGGTATTTGTTGAGATGTGTATATTTTTTATTGAATAGTTTGGTGAGAGAATATTCTGCAGAATTTCCTTATCTTGGAGCATTTGTCATTTTAGAAGTATTTAGTTTTTTTCAATTAGCGTACCTTTTATATTGTTGATTGACTTGTTTTCCGTTTTCATTTGTTAACCCCTTCGCTGCCAGGCCTTTTCCCCCTCATGTGCCAAGCCTTTTTTTTTGCTATTTGGGGCAGTTTTGCTTAGGCCCTCACAGCTTTTTGTCCACATAAGCTTCCCACGCCAAATTTGCGTCCTTTTTTCCCAATATTCTAGAGATTCTAGAGGTACCCAGAGTTTGTGAGTTCCCCTGAAGAAGACCAAGAAATTAGACATATTACAGCTAAAATCTCATTTGCTTTTCAGAAAAATTGGAAAAAAGGCCTGCAGATGAAAGCATGTGTTTTTTTTCCCTGAAAGGATTTGCAGTGCTAAAATCACCATCTTACCAGCTTTCAGGAACAGGCAGACCTGTATCAGAAAACCACATTTTACAACACAATTTTGGCATTTTATTGGAATACCTCATTTTTACTATTTTTGTGCGTTTAGACTCCTTCCAGTTAGTGATAGAAATGGTGTGAAACCAATGCTGGATCCCGGACAGCTAAACATTTCTGAAAAGTAGACACAATTCTGAATTCAGCAAGGGACCATTTGTGTAGGTCCTTCAAGGTTCTTCTACAGAAAGTAACAGCTAAAATAAAAAAATATTGAAATTGAGGTAAAAAAGAGCCATTTCTGTCCACGTTTTCTTCTATACCTTCTTCCAGCTATGGCAGATTTTTTAAAGCAATATACTGCTATGTCTGCTGGATTCTTCTGGTTGCAGGGATATATAGGGCTTGAGGGTTCATCAAGAACCCTACTTACCCAGAGCCAATAAAGGAGCTGCAGCTTGCAATGGGTTTTCATTGTATACCGGGTATACAGCAGTTTATTTGGTGAAATATACAGAGTGAAAAATAGGTATCAAGGAAACCTTTGTGTTTCCAAAATGGGTACAAAATAATGTGTTGAGAAGCAGTGGTTATTTGTACATCTCTAAATTTCGGGGTCCACACACTAGCATGTGAATCACAGGCATTTCTCAAATAGATGTCGTTTTCCACACACTGTCTTTCTTTGGAAGGAAAATTTTTAGAGAAAGACAAGGGGCAATAACACTTCTTCTATTCTGTGTTTACCCAAGTCTCACAATAAAAACGGTACCTTATAGGCGTAGGGAGGCCTAATGCCCAGGACAGGATTCGCAACATGGACACATCACATTTTTACACTGAAATCTGACGTGTTTTTTGGAAAGTGCCTAGCTGTGGATCTTGGCCTCTAGCTCACTGGCACCTAGGAAGAACTACCAAATCTGTGCATTTTTTTAAACTAGACACCTAGGGGAATCCAGTATGGGGTGACTTGTGGGGCTCCCGCCAGGTTCTGTTACCCAGAATCCTTTGCAAACCTCAAAATTTAGAAACAAAAACACTTTTTCCTCATATTTCGGTGATAGAAAGTTCTGGAATTTGAGAGAAGCCACATATTTCCTTCCACCCATCATTCCCCCAAGTCTCCCGATAAAAATAGTACCTCACTTGTGTGGGTAGGCCTGGTGCCCGCAACACAAAATACCCCAAAACACAACATGGACACATCACATTTTCCCAAAACAAACGGAACTGTTTTTTGCAATGTGCCTAGCTGTGGATTTTGGCCTCTAGCTCTCCCGGCACCTAAGGAAACCCAGCAAACCTATATATTTTTGAAAACTAGACACCTAGGGGAATTCGAAATGGGGTGAATCATGGGGCTCTTGCCAGGTTCTGTTACCCAGAATCCTTTGCAAACCTCAAAATGTGGCACAAAAAACACTTTTTCCTCACATTTCGGTGACAGAAAGTTCTGGAATCTGAGAGAAGCCACAAACTTCCTCCAACCCAGCATTCTCCCAAGTCTTACAATAAATGTAGTACCTCATTTGTGTGGGTAGGCCTAGTGCCCGCAACAGGAAATGCCCCAAAACACAACATGGACACATCACATTTTCCCCCCAAAAACGGACCTGTTTTTTGCAATGTGCCTAGCTGTGGATTTTGGCCTCTAGCTCACCCGGCACCTAGGGAAACCTAGCAAACCTATATATTTTTAAAATTTAGACACCTAGGGGAATCCAGGATGGGGTGACTTGTGGGGCTCTAACCAGGTTCTATTTCCCAGAATCCTTTGCAAACCTCAAAATGTGGCCAAAAAAAAACACTTTTTCCTCACATTTCAGTGATGGAAAGTTCTGGAATCTGTGGGGAGCCACAAACTTCCTTCTACTCAGCGTTCCCCAGGTCTCCCAATAAAAATCGTCCCTCACTTGTGTGGGTAGACTCAGTGCCCGCATTAGGAAATGCCCCAAAACACAACGTAGACACATCAAAATGATCTATTACAAAACAACCTATTTTTATGGGGGGGACAGGTGTGTTTCTGGTCCCAGGTGCTGCGGTCATCTAGGGAAACCTACCAAACCCAGATATTTTTGAAAACTAGACACCCGGTGGAGTCCAGGGAGGTGTGGCTTGGGTGGCTCCAAAATTTTCTTACCCAGACTCCTCTGCAAACCTCAATTATAGCTAAAAACCTCACATTTTCCACACTTTTCTTTGCAGAATCACTGTGGCGGTACAAATTCCTACCACTCAATGTTCCCCTTGGTCTGCCGATAAAAATGATACCTCACTTGTGTGGCCAGCAGTCATGTGCCTCCTTTGGGGTGGGCGACCCTTGCCCAAGTGGCCACCCCCAAACACACAAAAAACAAATACAATTATTCCCCGGTGTCTATGTAGCTTCTGTCTCCCTTGGGGGCAGATCGACCTAAAAATAATGTCCTGAACTGCCCCCAAGGGGCTGCCCCTCCACAAAAAAAACTTAACAAAAACAATTCCTGGTGTCTTAGTGGCTTCTGCCTCACCTGGGGACAGATGGGCCAAAGAAATAGGCCAATCTGTCCCCAAGGGGGGCAGAAATGGCACCAAACATTATGCCCCCTTAGGGGAGTGACTCATGCCCAAGGGGCCACTCCCCGCAACATGAAATTGAATAAATAAATAATTCCTGGTGTCTAGCAGGCTTCCTGCTGCTTGATCCCACAGCAGGAATGCTGAAAGAGACATTGAGGGAAAGGAAAACCCTTTCCTTTCCCTTGATGCCTCTTTTACAGGAAATACCCCCCTCAAACACTCCCCCAGCCGGAGGAGAAACTTACCTTCTTCTCCCTCGTCGCGCTGGAAGCAAATGGCTTCCAGTGCTACCGGGGCCCTCTAATGATTTCTGACATCCTTAGATGGGGGGGGAGGTCGGGGTGGAAGGCGGAACGCTTCCCCTTCCATCCCTGCCCTATGGCCCTCAGGGGGAGTGCTAGCGCTTCCCCCGAGGGCCGGTACAAGGACGTAATGGTTACGTCCGTGGCACCTGAGCTGCGCCACGGATGTAACCATTATGTCCTTGGTGGGGAAAGGGTTAAGGTTGGTTATACTTTTATTCTACTGGTTGGTTTAGTTTTAGTTTGATATTTTTTTATCAGTAATGTCCTTCAACGGTAAACGCTAATTTAGATTTTATTTTAAATGTATGATATATAGCTTGATAGTTTTGAATATGGATTTGTTTATATCCATTTATTATTATTTAGGTTGTTGTTTAAATGTTTCTAGTTAATGTAGTTAATGGTAATCATTTTTTTGGATTGTATTAATATGATTTTAGGCATATCATTTATTGGGTCAATGATAATTATGTTGATGTAATATATCTATATTTAATTTAACAATGTGTTTAAAATGTTTTAGATTTATTTCCAATAATTGTTTCATGAATAAAGTGTTTTTAATATTTATTAATGATTATTTAATTATTTTGGTGCTAAAATTGTAGACGATACTGTGTGAATAGATATTTTTGACATATTATGTTAATTTAAAGATAAAGATATTTTTGTTTCCGATATTTCTGTTTTCGATATAGGTCAAAATATTTATTTTTAACAACGATGTTTGTGTTCTTGATATGTGTGATTTTACGTGTTAAGAATATGAAGACGATATTTTTGTTATAGATATTTAATTTCTGATATATTTGTGTTTTAATATTGTATGCATTGATATTATGTCAGTGATCCTTATTGGACCCAAGCTAAGCACCTGTTAGACCAGTGAACAGATTCTGAGCCAGTTCCTCATAGATACTCACCCTCTGTTCTGGAACACTGTTGTTCCGCTTCCAGTTTATCTTGATCATAAGTGAAGTGAAACAAGCTGTCTCATGATTGATTACTCAGAGGGGGGCCTGAGTTGTAAACTCAGAAAAGCGCACATAACACTTGCTAAATCAATGTCTAGCCAGTGTTTTCACTTTTAAAACAAACTGTACCTTATTTCACACATACCTAAAGGATAAGGGGCTGATTACAAGATTGGTGGTAGTGCCATCACCATGGAAATGGTGTGGTTCTCCATGATCACCAAATCAGCGTTCCGCCTGCCCAATTATGCGTTAAGCAGGTGCACATAGGGAAGATCGCCGCAGCATCACTGTCACCTCCAAGAAATACAGACTGAGGCCAATATGTATGTATGAGGGTGGACCGCCAGTTCTACCACTGGTCCAATCAAAATGCACTTTGCCGCTGATGTGACTGTGGCAACCAAACCACCACACCTGAGCTGGCGGAAACAGAGAGATAAATGGCAGAACCTCACCTTCACTCACCTGTACAAGTACCCTGACATAATGGAGCCAAAAGTACACATCCTGCTGCTGCTTGATGACTGCCAAAACACACACCATCGTGGACTCAACCTACAGTAAGTCTGTATCTCAACCAGAACCGATGGAACAAGATATGACTCCTAGCAACAGGACATCTCTATAGTGTCCACACTATCCCCAGATTCCCACTCATTCTCATTTTCCTGTAACAACACCATTATGTGATTATGTGCAAGTCATTCAGCCAGGTAGATGCAATAAGTGCTAAAGCAGGCATCATTTCACATGCAAAGGCACAGTTCACACTGATTACTTTTTTGGGAGATACTTCTCCATATGAGCTGTTTCAAAATAGTACAATGAAAGCTGTGCTGAGTTAACATGACTACCTATCACATGTAGCATAGAAACGTGGGCTAGATATAATCATGCCCTAGACATTGACAAATACCAACTACAAATGCACCCATCATAATAGTCCACATGACACAAGGAACATCACCAATCAAACTCAGACTGGTGACAACACCATTCTCAGCTTGCATTCCTAGAAGCCCATACACCTTTGATGTTTGTTGTGCATCAGTGAATGCCAATGACAAGAAGAGGGGGTCACACTTCAGTTTTGATGGGATAGCACAACACTGCACCATTTGGGATATGAAACACCAATGGTCCTGTAAAAAGGAGTGCAGAAACTCACGTATGAAACTAACATTGTCACAGATCACTCCCTGATGCATGTCACCAGTTACTGAATTTACCTTCA
Organism: Pleurodeles waltl; assembly: GCF_031143425.1. NCBI lineage: Eukaryota > Metazoa > Chordata > Amphibia > Caudata > Salamandridae > Pleurodeles > Pleurodeles waltl. The sequence goes on along the minus strand of NC_090449.1, from coordinate 474,684,576 downwards.
AACAGTATTGTAGATGAAACAACTCCAGGGAAAGGTACACTGGGTAACCTGTAGCCACTACTACTGATGCTACCAGTGATGTTTGCATATTCATGTCACTGCAAACTCCATACGTACCAATGGGAAGTAAAGGCCAGTTACTGGAAGTAAAGTACACTGTATGCTATGTCACATACATAGGGGTCATAGAACATGAAACACAGTAGCAAGGAAGCACCCCTCCTGAAACAATGAAGACAAGTGGGCTGTCTGGTAAAACTTTCTCCCAGAACATCAAGCAACATGAGGTAATCATGGTCTTACTCAGCCATGTGTCTGCTCAAAACAGACAATTGGCAGTGGGCTGGACTCTGCTGGCCTCTTGGTCATAAAGACATTAGGCAAAGAACATCATCATGCACCCACTACCAGACCTACACAATCCAGAACTCTTCTTGTGCATTGGACATGGCACACCCACAATGTTTTTGGGCAAATGCCTACCTGAAAAAGAAACCAATTTGTCAGTTATCATGGACAATTCTGGGCAGCACTCATCCCCTTGAAGCTGCTGTTGGGCCCTCAACTTCCCATCCAGTTCTGGATAGGCCACGCCAGCATACAGGCCATTAGGGGGGTCAGCTCCTGCTATGCTCCCCCATCGGAAGGACGTCCCCAACTGGACCTCTGTGATTTTTCGGGCCCGGTGCCTGAGGTACTCCCACTGCTTCCTACAGTGGCTACTCTGCCTACGATAGACCGCCAGGGACCGCACCTCCCGGGAAATGGCTTTCCATATTGTCCGCTTCTGATGGGCGTTTACCTGTAAGGAAACAGGAGATTAATTTTTTTTATGTAATTTCAATTATTTGGTTATTGTTATTGGTTGTAACTCAATTTGTTTACAAGTGGCACAAGCCACAATCAACAACGAACACATAACAAGTTTGCCTCCCACAAGTTGAGCAATAGCAAGACATATAGATACACTTGTGGTGTCATCAGCTGCACAACCTCATCCCTGGTCATGTCCTACACTGACTAAGCCAACACACTACCATCGTGTTGTAGAGGGCCACATACCTATACTGTGCTGATGACCACAAAGAAAAATGACACACCATTCTGAGTTTAATATCAGCACACTATTTGTGCTTTGTTGTACAGACACTTTTATAGTCATGTCCACTGACTTGATGCATACAGCCCATACAGCTTGGAAGCATAGTAGACTACATCCTAAGACTTGGACACCATGGCAGACCTCCCATCATAACCAGTGACAGCTTCCTCAATGTAGATGCATGGAAATGTGGACAGGTTAATGTAATGTCTTACTATGCCTGTTGGAGTGTGTGTAGTATATATCTACGTTCCATATTTGTTTTTGGTGTGGATTGAGATTAACAAATTGTTGATTCCTACTTCAAATCACGTGTGAAACATAAAATACCTGCACTGAAACTGCATAACATGTGCATTAGGCCTGTTTTGGTAAATCATTACTTCTGGCGATTGGAGTCCATACCTGTAGGTGTAAGGGGCCCGTCAACATGAAATGTGAAACATTGCCAATATTGCTGAATGGAATGAAGCACCTGGTCAAAGGGGTTACCTCAGTCACCATTCCAAATGCATTCCCTATAAACCCAAACCTGGCTAATAATGTGTGTTCATATTTTTTCAGTGCTCATCCAGGATTCAGAGATCTACAGGGACAATAATCTTGGCCTCAGCTGCAGTGCCACACAACCCCTGCCCCAGGATAGCCCATGGTAACGACTGGGCACAACTCAATCTCATGCCTTGCTAACTGCTGGCAGAGCATACTAGTCCAAAGTGAACATCATATTTCATGCATTTCAAAATTACACTTAGCAACATTAAGTAGTTCCATATGCATGCTCAAGACCGTGTGGCACTCTGAAGGTGTCCGTGAGCTATTGCTAGTTCACAGACAACAAATTTGGAGACATGACCTGCATTGAGTGATAGGTGGCAACGTTGAACTATGTAACCTCATCCTCAAGACTTTATTTAGGATAGATTCACAGCTCATGCAGAAAGGGCCAGACGTGTTTACAGAGTTAGTGTGCTCTGAATGCCAAATTACTCCCAGCTCTCAGGAAAGCTATACATGCAATATGAGTACATACCTCACCAATGGAATATAGGACTTTCCAAATTTCACACATCCCACTGATGATGTTCACTACACAATGTATAGAGCTGCCCAATCCCAGACATCATTAGCCTATGCAAGGGCCACAGTGTTGTAGCCCAGTAATCAGAGCGAACATTTGGCCACAGAGACACAATGGTACCTGTGGGAAGGAACATTAGGGGTTAAAACTGAGTGACATATACATGTGAGAGAGTTACCTATTCCTCTGGAGAGCCATAGAGCTGGCCATACAGTGAGAGGACCTCAGTTGCCAGCATCTCTAGCTCCTGTGCTGAGAATGCACGGGCCCTCTCACCTGCTTGGGTGGACATGATTGCTCCTAAAGGTCACAAACAGCAGCTAAAATGAAAGAGGTCTTGGTACCAGATGTGTCAGGAGGCAAGAGAGCTTTTTCCAAAACTGCGGTGTACATGTATTTAACATAAGTGGACGTAAGCATATGCAGACACAGCCCTTGGCACACGTGCGCCACAATCAACACTGTTAGCCTATGGCTCTGTCCATCATGCACTCATCTGCCTACTTCATGGATGACTTCCGCCGGCAGCCTCTGACGCAAAATGTCCAATATGCGAGGTCAGGCGGTCGCTGTTTTAATGGCTGATAATGCTGTAATGGATACTGTTATCTGCATTATCAACACTACAAATGAGGGGTTACATCTGTAATCCTGTAAATTACTTTTGCCAAGGATTTTAATTTAGCCTTTCATGTGTCTGGTGCATTAGTGTGGTTGTTGGCTAGATTAGTGCAGTGTACTCTACACTATCGTTGACGGTATCCTCCCCATTCCCAAATATATGAAACATATGATTTTTGAAAAAAGACGTCAGTGATGTACATTTTGGCAACAATGGGGAGTTTTAATGGATATAGCAAAACATATCATTTAGATGAAAATGTCTTCTAGAAAATCTGAAAGTGTTATGTACTGTCACATGATTTTTCACTTACTATTCACAAACGTTACTGTGGACACGGTGATCAACCAAGAGAGAAGACAACAGCCTCCTGTGTACTACCCATTCCCAGACTTTCACATGATAGATGAAAGGGACATCATCCGCAAGTGTTAATTGAATAGGCAAACCATACTGGACCTATGTCATCAGTTGGAGCCTGTTCTCCTGCCTTAAAACACCAATCCCACATGTAACACCACTAGTGAAAGTGATGGAAGTATTGCATTTCCTGGCAACAGGTTCCTTTCAATAAACCTTGGCAATCTGTGGTGGTACGTCACAATCAATGTTCTATTGTGTGCTAAGAGGTATGCTTTCAGCAATGGTGCAACACAAGAACAGCTGCATCCGGTTCTCCAGGTGTGAGGATTAAGCTAATGTGAAGGCTGGATTCTATGGAGTTGCAAGGGTACCACACGTTGTGGGAGTCACTGGCACCCATATTGCTTTAAAACCCCCTCATAACAGGAGACAAGTTTACAGCAACAGGAAGGAGTTCCATTCTATTAACATTCAAGTTGTCCACTTGGCTGATGTGTAAATTTTTAACGTGTGTGCCTGCTACCTTGAATCTGCCCATGATTCCTTTGTTATGCGGAACAGCACATACCCCGGCTGATGTCACAACTCCAACCGGAGAGGGCCTGGTTTGTTGGTAAGTATGATGTGAGCTAACTTTTTGTGGATAATGTGATTTAGTATAAACAGGAACTGTGTAACTTATTGTTGGCCTCTGACTGTCTTCCATCTAGAAGACTCATCCTACCCCAACCAGCCATAGCTGTTGGCCCCGCTGAGGAATCCTGCAACGCCACGGGAAGTCTGCTTCAATGAGGCCCATGAAAGGACAAGGTTTCCAGTGGAGTGGCTTTGGGCTCCTGAACGTCAGATTCTGCTGTCTGGACAAAACTGTAGGAGCCCTCCTCTACTCACCCAGTATCACCATGGCCTGCTGTATGCTCCACAACCTAGCTCTGCGATGGAACATCCCTTACATCACCGAGGACGGTGAACCTGGAGTGCCCCCTGGTGAGGATCCTGGAATGCCAAATGATGATGATAGTGGTGAGGTGGAAGGAGCTCAGTTGCAGCAAGATCTCATCAGCAACTTCTTCTCATGAGTGTATTTTGTCAATGTGTCACGACTTGACCTGTGCCAACTACTGCTATAATGATGAAGGAGTTTGCTGAGGGGAAATATAAATCAGGGCAAACTGAATGATAAATAGTTTGTGTTGCTCTGTTTTGCTCATTTAAATTGGAATGGACTGTGTTCTCAGGGGTTTGTCTGTTGTAAATGTCTCACCTCTGTGGGTATTTGGTGCAGTTTTGATGTGCAGTGTGGACAATGGTAGTTCTGGGTATGACAGAGACAGACTTTGGATGCGCGAATACTGTTGCAGGACAGCTTGCACAGTGATATTGTGGTGGTAAGGCACATACCATTGGACTTATTCTTTGTCCTGTGGTGGTCGTAATGCAATGTGTGTGCCAACATATGCTACAACAAGATGTTGTGTTAGATCCCAAAAATGCTATTCTCCCTCAAGAATGGCTAAATCATCATTGTGTGTGGTGTGTTTCTAGCTGTTGATGTGTTTTATCAATGTAGGGCAAGGTGCTTGTAGCATGACACAGAGATTTGTGGTTGACATTCCACAAGATACTGCAAATATTGATTGGAATGGTCCTGTGGTCAGACAATGTGGTACTGCCATGTGTATGTCTATTGGGGTAATTGATGAGGAATTCCCTTTGTGGACTAGGTGATATGGCTCCAGCTTGTGACAGAAACCACTTAAAGTGTGCCTATGCACAATAAAAAGGTCAGATGAGCCCCGCTCTTCCATGTTGAGGAGGTCTGCACAATTAATCATAGCCACTGGTGAAGAACATTGGTGTCTTGTCTGATTTGCTATGTGTCTGACATGGGGCCTGACTATTGTTGCTGCAATGTACTTAAGCTGGTATATGGGTCCACACATGTATGTATGTTTGGGTGAGACATGTTTGTGCTTCTGAGCTAAACCTTGGATATTTCCAACATATCCATACTTACACAAGTACATATTTATACCATTATCAAGTTCATGTGGCAGTACACACATACAATGCTAGATGTGTAAAAGTCAACAGCAGGAAGTGAGTCTAATACTGCTTTATTTTATTTTAGTGAACACGATAACTGAAGCACTGGGCATAACAAAAAGAAAAGTGAACATGGCAGTCATGGCGAATGAAACCATAGTTGTAGTTGCCACAATCTTTAAAGTCCAAAGTCCAAAATACTGCTGCTGTCAGAAATGAATGTATCCAAAAATAGTCCACAGGGTGAATGTATAACACAAATTGAAGGAAATAAGGTATGAGATTTCTTGGTGGTGGAGGGATTGCAATCCTCACCTCCTGGTAATTTTCTGGGACGGCCCGCATGCCAGTGTGGGGAGATCCACAGCTACAGGGACAGGGGTGTCTGGTGGTGTGTCTTCCTTTGGCAGGGTCTCTCTTCCTGTGGCTCCTGTAGATGTAGACGATTCTGATGGAGTTGTACCACAGGTAGAGGTTGAAGGAGATGGGAAAGCCGTGCACAGGTGTGTATGGAGTCCATCAGCACCCTATTAGTGAGCCCATTTTAAAGTTGTAGGCCTCCAACTGCTGGTGTATGACCCTCTGCAGCTGCTTCACCTCCTTGAGTTCTGTGAGAGCCTGGCCCATCACTCCTTGGGACTACTGGTAGGCTCCCAAGACTTGGCCGATGGTGTCCCAGGTGTGAGTGGCCCCAGTGGCCTCACTGGGCCAGCCAACAGTTACCTTCCCACGACCCTTCCCAACTCAAGCCTGTGCCTCTGGCCAAGGGTACCCACTCCCAGTGGTTCCAGGCTCCTCTGTGTCACATCAGGATCAACTACAGGTAGAGGTTGATGGAGCTGGGAAAGCTCTGAACAGGTGTGAATAGATGTCCATCAGCACCCTTATTAGGGAGCCCATGTTAGAGTTGGAGGCCTCCAACTTCAGGCGTATGACCCTCTGCAGCTACTTCATCTTTGTAAGTTCTGTGAGAGCCTGGCCCATCACTCCTTGGAACTGCTGATAGATTCCCAAGACGTGGCCGATGGTGTCCTGTGTGTGTGTGTGTCCCCAGTGGCCTCACTGTGCCAGCCCACAGTTACCCTCCCACAACTCTTTCCATCACAAGCCTGTGCCCTTGGCCAAGGGTACCCACTCCCACTGGTTCCTGGCTCCTTTGTGACTGGGGTGGAGATTGTCACACCAGCATCCAGCATAAGGGGAGGCACACAATGATGGTTGCTGTGCTAGGTACACAGGTTGTGGTGGGTGATGTTAGCTGAGTTGTTGTAGCCAGTGTGGGAGGTGTTGTTGTGGGCCCAGTGACACTCACAGTTGACGTCTACTTAGGCTGACCAGATAGGCCAGGATCATCCTCCGCATCCAGATCACCAGGAGTGATGTCATCCCTGGAAGCTTGTTCCAGGGGTGGTGTGGGTGTCTCTTCTGTCTGTATGAGTGGGCCAGGAGTTCCGATAGACCTGTTGTGAGATAGAGAACAATGGTATTGTTGAAAGTGTGTTGGCTGCATCCTGGTCTTTTTTTATACAGTGAGTACAAACCTAGTGGAAGAAAAAAGCAGAGATTACTCTTGTGATATATTGTGATACTGTTCTTACACTTGTTGAGAATACATTTGTAGACATAAGATTCATGTACTTAATTCATGCAGCTCTTTGGATGTCCTGAGTTGTTTTCCATTTGTATTGATTTCTGCACATGACATTTCCCCAACATTCTAGCCAGCACAGTGGAGATTTAACATTTCTATCTGAGCACTTCAAAGGCTGAGTTATCTATCATGCACGCAAGAGCACAACTTGTTTGCATATTTCACACTACTCATCAAGTGGCCGATGCTGTGACAATGGTTCATCTGTAGTTAGTAGAAAACTGAGTTGACTTCATGCCTAGCTAAACTTTGGCCCACATACTTGCTAAGTCAATCCTTCTGTCAACTGTTTCAATTAGGGGGACTAGAACAACAAGGAGCAGAGTAGGCAGAAATGACTTTGAGTGGAACATTGTCTGTTGATTGGTCACTCCATGTTAAAAGGATATCAGTTGTGATATGTCAGACAAGTGAGAATGTTCATAATCATATTTGTTTTATGTTTTCAGTTGCAAAAACAAGACCTCATGATAGCTGTAGCCATTCCAATGTTTACTTGTTAACACTTATAAAATGGTTAGTGTAACATTCCTGTTCACAAACTGCATTTGGGATATTTGGGATAGTACTTCTAGTGACCAGTTGACACATATAATAGCTCCTAAATTGTGCTTTTTTGTGTGGGACTAAACATACTGACTCCATTGCAACAAGTGGCTTTTAATGGTAATGTGATCATGTGATCCCATCTGCAACAACACACATTGGCAATGATAAGACAAGCTCTCTCTGCTACACTGTGGTTTGCATGTTGGAAAACTAGGTGGTTCACAAATTTGCAGAAGCTGTATTGGGGGCAGACAGGATATTGAGATTGGATGACAGTTAGTGAGCTGTAACTTACCAGAGTCCTCTACCCCAAGCCATCAGGATGCAGCATGGCTAAGACCCTCCCCCAGGAGAACCATCTAATAGGGTTGCTGGGAGGCCCACCACCAGTCCTCTTGGACTCCAGTTGTTGCTTAGAGGCCAGGAAACGTACCTTCCTCCTCAGGTCATTCCACCTCTTCCTACTTTCCTCCTGTGTGCACAAGGTGGTGCCTACTGCATTCACCCTGTCAAGTACTCTGGATCACATTTTCCTTTTCAGACTGAAAATTGTATTGTGGACTTAGGCTCCAAACAATTGTGGCTCTACTCTTACGATTTCATCCACCATGACTGTCAACTCTACCTTAGAAAAACATGTTTTTTTTCTGCTGTGCCATCTCCCCCGGATAGAGTGACAGTATAACAAAAAAGTAAAAAATCTAGACAAAGGGGTGATAAAAAGGGTGCTGGCAAGATGTGTGGGGAACATTAATTGGGATGGGATTGGACAAAAGGCCTGCCCGAGACACGATTCCAGAATGGCTGTGCTGCAGTGGAGTGGCAAAGGATCAGGGTCTGAAACAGGGGGAGGGGAGTTATAGTGTGATTTTCAGGTGTTTCCACTTTGCAGTTGGTCATCAAGTATGTTGTATTTGTCTCCATATAATGGCCACTGTTCTGGTGCAATGCTGAACACGTAGAATGGTGGTCGACCGTCATCAGTGGCAGCCACCAGGGGACAGCCAGTGCCACTGTGTTTCCATAATCTGTTTGGCAGAAACACGCTGCACTGACGGACAAAACCTATTCCTACTGTATTTGATATAGGATCTGCTTTAACAGTGTCTCTATCAGTTATGAACAATGAAAGTATTTCAAAGTTGTGTCACGACTTACGCATTGCTTGAGCCTGGGGTCTGCTGAACGAGTGACGAGGTTCTTGTATGTTCGGCCTTCGCCCAGATAGGGGCGACTCTTTCTGGTAGCCACGGTGCGGCAGTCCGGGTCCTTCAGAAGTAGTGCCAGAGGGAAAAAAAAACTAAAAAGGGGAAAAAACTCAAAAAGGAATTTCCTGGAACAAAAGCAAAATCAATAAGTAAAATATAAGATCAAAAAAGGAACAGGGAAACACTGGAACAAAAGTGTAACCAGTATCTGACACAAGGGAGAAGGAGCGAAGACACCATCCAAACAGAAAGTGTTGCAGCGCAAGGAGGAAAAGAATCACAGCCCTTAAATACCCAAAAAAACAGGAAGCAACCAACAGGAAGTGCAAGGACACCATATTGGATAGGGAAAAAACACATAGAAAGTCATGGACAAGGAACCATAGTGAGTAGGGAACCAATGCATGCTGGGAAGAGAGGGGAATAATGGGAGAGAAGGAAAACATAAAGGGAAGCACAAATGAGGGCGACAGAAAGGAAGGCCAACAATATCAGGTGAGTGGGGGAAAGGTTAGATGTGCATGGAGGCTTGCCGTGCTGAAAAGAAACAAGGCCCTATGCCCAATTTGGGGCCTCGAGTGCTGCAAGAGAGACTGGGGGCGTGGCGCGTCTCAGTGCTGTGCGCCGCAGCCCGAGCCGAGTGTTCGGCTCGCACCGCGCGCCGGGTTGCGACAGTAGGTTCCCACTACGAAGCCCCAGGTTTGTGCGGAAACAAGCGTTGAAAGTGACGAATCAGAAGAGGGGCGTGAACAGAAGACGCATCTTCCCAAGAGCATTCGCTAAGAGGGTAACCCTTCCAAGGAATCAGATACTGAAGACGGTTTCGAAAGACACAAGAGTCACAAATTTCTTGTACCTCATATTCTGGTTCATCATTCACCAATAAGGGAGGAGGACAAGGAAACTGCCGGGAGAAAGGATCAGGCATATAGGGTTTTAGCTGGGAAACATGAAAGACGTGCATTATCAGGGGTGCGGAGAATGTGTTTCGTGAGGAAATGGGTGAACTCAAAGGGTATGTGCACAAAATTAAATTGAAACAAGGGGCAATGCCAATCCAGCATAAGGTTAGAAGGGTACCTATTGTGGTTAGGGAGAAAGTCAACAAATTATTGCGAGAAATGTTGAAAAATTGGGTAATTGAGCCAGTGGAGACTTCAGAGTGGATTTCTCCAGTTGTAATTACTTGCAAAGCTGATAACAAGTTGAGATTTTGCGTCGACTTGAGGAGCTTGAACCAATGTGCAGTTGCAGATATTTTTCCACTTCCCAACATAAATGAACTTTTGACTCTACTGAAGGGTGGTAAATTTTTCACAAAATTAGATCTGAAACATGCTTATCATCAAGTCAAATTGCACAATGATTCTAAATCTCTTACATCTTTCATAACCATGGAAGGCACGTTCCAATTTACCCGAATGCCTTTTGGGTTATGTTCGGCGGCCAGTGTGTTTCAGAGAGTAATGAGTGAGGTACTCAGTGATTTAGAATGTGTCATTTACTTCCAGGATGATATTTTAATCTTTGGAGACACAGTCGAGAATCATAATTTCACCTTAAAACAGGTCCTTGACAGAATATCTAATGCTGGGTTGACATTGAGGAAAGAGAAATGTGTGTTCTTGGTCAGGGAGATAGAATATCTTGGGCATACCCTCTCGGGTGATGGTATCAAGCCTAAGAGTAACTTATTAGATGCTATTAGGTTGGCTTCACCGCCTCAAGACAAAGATCAATTGAGGTCTTTTTTAGGAATGACAGAGTATTATTCAAAATTTGTGAAGAATTTTGCTTCTAAGACAGAGGTACTGAAAATGTTATTGAGGAAGGGTGTAAGATTTTTGTGGTCTAACACGCAACAAGGGTGCTTTGAGGCCATAAAGGAGGATGTGTGTGCTGCTGGCATACTGACCCCTTTTGATACAGGGAAGAGATCAGTTATTACTGTGGATGCGAGTGCATACGGTATAGGAGCAGTGTTTGCGCAGATACATCCAACATGTGAAAAGACCGTTGCATTTGCTTTGCGTTCTTTAACAAATTCTGAGTGCAATTATTCCGTTATTGAGAGGGAAGCTTTGCCTGAAGCTTGGGGTATGGAGTACTTCAGAGTTTACATATGGGGAACGCGAGTGACATTACGATCGGACCACAAACCTTTGATGAAGATTTTGTCTTCTGGTGGGGCTGGCAAGGGTTCAGCGAGACTGGCTCGGTTAGCAGCTAGATTACAGGAATACATTTATGTTCTAGAATACGTACCTGGGTGGAAGAATGTGCAGGCAGACTGCCTATCACATTTACCTTTGGATTGGAAGTCGGTTGACGAAGAAGGCGTGTTAAAGTATGAGAGTGAAGGGGCAGTTGCAAAGGTTTGTGATGTAGTACACTGGACCTTGGGGGCTGTGAGTAAAGAGGAGTGGGAACAAGCGATGACACATGATGAAGTGTTGAAGGGAGTACTCAAGATGATAGTGGAAGGAGGAAGGAGAGAGAGTGCGTTACCCATAGCTCTTAGGCCATTTGGGAAAGTTTTGGATGAATTGTCTATTTTAGACAGCAAAGTTTTGGTACGGGGAGAAAGGTTGATACCCCCGTTAGGTGTCAGGAAAAAGTTGTTTGATATTGCCCACGAAGGACATTTAGGGCAAACTATGTCAAAAAAGCATCTCAGAGCTGAGTTTTGGTGGCCAGGAATGGACGATGATGTAGTAAACTGGGTAGAGAGGTGTTCTGAGTGCATTGAAAGTGAAAAAAGGTTGAAGGTGGGTAAGCAATCCATGTGTGGGACCATGCAGGATCCAGGCATAGCGTGGCACACAGTCTGCGGTGATTTTATTGGTCCAATTGCAGGTGTGAATTACAATCAGAGGTTTGCTTTTGTCTTGGTTGATCTGAATACCAAGTGGCTAGTGGTGAACTTTATGGCCGAAGTGACGACTGCTTCTACAATGAAGATATTATCTGAAATCTTTGTTGAGGAAGGTTACCCAGACTGTCTTGTCACCGATAACGGTACTCAATTTACGTCACATCGTATGAAACAATTTTTAAGTGAGTGCGGCGTGAAACATGCACGCACTTCTCTTTATAATCCTCAAGGTAACGGTGCAGTAGAAAGGGCTAATAGGATGGTTAAGGGAGCCATTCAACTAGCCTTGGTGAAAAGACTATGGGGGTTATTACAACTTTGGAAGAGGTGTTAATCCGTCCCAAAAGTGACAGATATACCACCAGCCGTATTACGAGTTCCATAGGATATAATGGACTCGTAATACGGCTGGTGGTATATCCGTCACTTTACCGTCACTTTTGGGACGGATTAACACCTCCTCCAAAATTGTAATAACCCCCTATGTGTAGGGAAGGTCGTGAGTGATTTAGTGTGGGCATATCGGACTACGGAGAACAACACACTTGTATCTTCGCCTTTTGAGTTAATGCGTGGTCGGAAGCCTAGTACCAAGTTGACACCGTTTTGGTTAAAAGCTTTATTGGAAGGGAATGGAGGTGTGCAGGAATGCCAACAGGGAGCAAGAAAACACAGTAACAAAATTGTCCCTGGCGATTGGGTAAAAATAAAATCTGGACGATGTATTGGAGGATTAAACAAGTTTCTGGGCTACTGGTTCTCTCAATGTAGCCTCTTTGGAGGAGAGCTGGATGAAACAGAACTAGCCCAGAACTTTTCGCTCAAGTAGATTTTTGGTAAACAGTCTTTCAGCCTTATGACAAGTCATGTACTACTATTCACTGGTCTCCTCCAGACTGCACAGATGTAGGCCTTGAAGTTTCTTAAGACTGTTTCTGTTTAGACAGTCATTAGCCTATCGGGGAGTTTTGGAAGATTGGGTTACTGAACTCTATACAGTACTACTGGTGAGAGGCCCCCGTTAGGACATACACAATCCACTAATTAGAAATAGCTACCAGATAGGAGGAACATCTGATGAATTGAATGTCTCCATTAACTTCTATTGAAGAAGATAAAGTATCGAGTGGGAGAAAACAAAACGTTTTTTGCCTTTAAAAAGATCAAGTGTCCCCTGCCTGAATCGAGAGTATAGGAATGCATAGGGACACAATATAGCAGGTGAGACCGCAACACTGATGGCATCAGACTTAGCTGCTTTCTGCTGATTAGAATTGCAATATTGATCCAAAAATTTTACTGGTTCTCCTCACTGAAGAATAAGTTTACCATCCAGTGCTTCGAGACATGTTCTTCGGTATCGGTGCTATACAAATGTTTAACTTACAATACGCAAATAAACATTTGCGATATATATTAATAATCTGGACGTGACACTTTGCTACGGGATACAAACAAAATTGGAAAAACATGGCTTACAAAGGATACACATCCTCACAGTGAGTACTTTTCTCTATTCATCGATTTATTCCTTCCACTTCTTCCCGTTCGGTTTGACCTACATACTCAGCACAATGTTATTTTTCATACTGTATGTGTGTGCGACAAAGAACAGACCCCTCTGGGATGTAAAGCACTTTGCTGTGTCGTCTGCCTCTCGACGCCTCCAGGCGTATGTATACATCAGTGAGGCGTAGGCGCTACATTGTAGGTAACGTGACTAGATATGAAGCCTAGAGCAGTACAATGCAGCATAATCCAATCTGCTAGCGCTAATGAGGGTGAATCATTGGGCCTGTGATGTAAACGGCATTTAAACAGAATATAAATATTGATTTGGCTGGGAACGGTCTCAAAATGAGCTTTTTTACCTCCTGTCTTTGCTCAGGCATATTGTATGGCATGGAGAACATATCGATAATATGCCAGTCAGTGCAATGGACATTAAAAGGAGAGCTTTCAGTGTGAATTTCTGAGAGCATGAACCCTAATGAACAATGCAAGAGGTGGTTTTAAGTGCTGTTAAAGGGCATAGGGTCTTATTCAAAAATACATATTCATTAACCTGAAATAACCTGGAACAGCAATCTTGAACGTCAAAGGTATGCCTCAGGGAACAAGGGCCTGATTTAAGAGGCCCTAGAGCAACCTTTGTGCCGCCGCAGCTTAATTTCTTTGATGCTAAGGCGGCGCTAAAGTGGCTTTTTATACGTGCCATATTTACAAGGTGGCGCAATGCATGCTTTGTGCCACTTTGTAAACCCTTGCGCCACATTATATCTGCGACAGGCATAATGTATACAAGGGGGGCATTCCCCGTTCGGGGGGTCAAAAAAATGGTGCAAGGAAATCTAAGAGATTTCCTTATGCCATTTTTGTCAGCACTTTTAACGCCTGCTCAGAGCAGGCATTAAAAGAGGGCATGCCATTGAATACAATGGGCCCCTATGCACTCTGCAGGAGTAGCACCCACATTTTGGCGCTGCTCCTGCAAAGTATATCAATAGCGTCAGAAATTCTGATGCTATCGCCCCCTACCCTGCGCCATGGTGTGCTGTATTTTAAATATCGGGCACACATGGTAGCGGTAGGGGGCGCTAAGGTGAGCCAAGAAAAGTGGCGCTGCACTGGGTGCATGCTACTTTTAAATCAGCCCCCAAGTGTGCTGAAAGGTAGCTCCGTGGGTTAATGAGCTTATGAAAGTGGTCTGTCCACACTCTATACGTCATCGGTTTGTTTCCCAAAGGGGCAGTTCAGAATGTAATTCTGCTCTGTCAATAAAATATACATTTCACAGGTGTGATTCATACTCTCACATGCTACCCTAGTCCTGCCACTATGTCTTATGTTAGATGCAGTCAGAGTGATCCACTATTCAGTTATTTAGAAGTGTACTCACATTTCATTTATATAAGAAGTCATGTAGTTGTCCAGTCAGTACTTGAAGTCTGCTGACACGCTTCATGGTGAAGAGTATTTTTAGCATTTGGTGAAGCTTCCAAGCTGCTTATATACTATGGCAGTGAAATACCAAGTAAAGTGTGGTGCATCCTTCCGACTGAGACAACCAACGTACTTACCTCTCCTATTAACGTTTCAGAAGTGTGGTACACACACTCACATGCTTCAAAAGTCCTCCAGCAATGCCCAGCTTACGCTGCACCATTTTTGACATTCGGGCAAATTTACAATTTATTTGAGTTCTTCATTCACCAGTCATAAAAAGAAACAGCTCAAGAAATGACATATGCATAAAAGAGTAGGTAAGTATTATAGGAGATGGGGGTCTGTGCATTTCATATAATACTCACACACCTTTTGTGGGGTTATCCCACACCATCCATCTGTAGAAGAGAGGCTGTACGACAACTCTAGCCTGACTTTTATGAGTTTACCTCGCATAGATGCATCATGGTTCTAGACATTTGTCCCATTTTCCAAATCGGAAGAGGAAATGGATTTTAAACTGAGATGAAATTACTCCTCATATTGCTAATGGTATTTACAGATATGTGAAACGGGCCATGCATTTGGAACCAGCACAGAAAAATGTGGTAATGGAGTCATGGGATCATTGGCAAATGGAGTGGATCGTAGGTGAGATAGGGTTCGTGTCAGCACTAATGACCCTCATTACAAGTGTGGTGTTAAAATTCAATCCCTGTGCAAAAAGAACTCTGCACAGGGATCAGAATCACAAGTGTGTGAGCATTTTCACTCTTTTGCTGTTTTCCCCTGACAGATTATAGCAGGTCAAACCTGCGTAAATGTATCAGTGGAAAAGGCGTGGGAAAAAAGTCAAAATATAGAGAATTCGGTGTGTTCAATGCTGAGTCCACATTGTAGGTGTCAATTTCAATGTGAAAACTCAGAATTTGAGGTATCTACAACACTGGTGGGAAATACCTTACCCTGAGGTAATAGTTATTACCAGGTTTGGTAAATATCCCACCCTCTTGCTTAACAATGTATAATGGGGGGCTACAGCACCGGAACATTGCATCAAAATGACCTAAAATATAGTTAGTCAATTAGCTTTATTTCGGTTTAAAACCATAAAAGAACATTTGCAAATATACAATAAATATGTAGTTAAAAGCAACACATAGTATACAAGCCATAAAAAGAATACAAAGGAATAAGTTCCTTTACCCCAATAGAATCAATATTCATGATAATAATACAAAGATCACAATGTTCACAGAACAGCACATCAGTATGATACAGCCCTTGCATGTCTCATCTGGGACAACACAGACACATTAAAATATTGCTAGATCACAACATTAATTGCCTGCTTTTTGTGAATAATCCAGGCCGCGTGCAGAGGCTTAGCTAAGCTAATAACAACCACCTCACATGTATTTGCTTTTAGCATCCTAAGGACTGACCCAAGGGTTCTTATACCCAAAAGTTTACCATTGTAATAATCCACTTCCTCCTTGGAAGCCTATACACCACACAAAAGAAAACAAAGTGCAAAACTGTTTCAGGAGCACTGCCACTGGCTGGACAAACAGTACTAAGAGCTCTATTTCCACCCCACCTTGCTGTAAACTCTGATGTGGGAAGAATCCTGTATCTAAACTTCAGATCCAACTGTCTCGGGAACGAACCCTGAATGGCATCTAAAGCAGGCTCAAATGCTGGAACAATCTTGTGGTCGAAAAATTGATTGGATAGCTTCCCCCGTTTACAACTCTTGATTGTTTCACCCCAAAGATAGTCCCTGCATTGATCCTTAATTGACTGCCTGGAAATCAAATGAGAATCTTCCCGGCTATCCCACAGGCTCTCAAGTGCAAGTGATTTAGACATTTTCTTTACATAGGATAGCCATGTGATTCTTGAATGACCAACTGTGATCAGTACTTCTTTAAGGGGGGATCTATAAGACTCAAGCTCTGGCATTGTCCCCGATCTGTGCCAGAATAGTAAAGGTCTTATCTTCATTGTTAAAGAAATTGGGTACAGGCCCAGATCATGCAAAAAGGGAGAGTTGGGGTACTAAAAAGAAGATGGGTTAAGTGATTAATAAACTTGCCCTCAACCACTGATATCTCATTTATAGCAGAGTACCCCTAGAGCTCATCCCCGTACATAGCTGTACTTTTTGCCTTAACCCTATATAACTAACGCAGGCAGTATACTCTTGGGCATCATTTTCTTTGCTAGTTTTAGTATTGCCCTGGTCTCCTGCTGCAATTTCAGAACTGCTTGCAAGCCAATTGGAGTTTTTGAAATGAGGAGGGTGTCATCCGCAAATAATAACACTGGGATTTTCATGTCACCAATCACGGGGGTTTCGTTGTTTGGGATGTTTAGGGTTTCTTCAAGGTCATTAATGAAAAGTGAGAAAAGGGTTGGAGCTAAGATACAGCCCTACCATACTTCGCTCTCAATACTAAATTTATCTGTTTGTTCCCCATTCCTCCCAAACCTCACTCAGGCTTGACTATTGTGAATTCGTATGGTTACATCAAGATGTTTGCTGGTACTCGCGTATTCTCGAATACTTCCACAGCTTACACCTAGGAACTGAATCAAAAGCTTATTAACATTTCAGAAGTGTAGTACACACTTTCACATACTTCAAAAGTCCTCCAGCAATTCCCAACTTACCCTGCACCTTTTTTGACACTCGGGCAAATTCACAATTTATTTCACTTCTTCACTCAGTCCTGAAAAGAAACAGCTCATGAAATTAAATATACATAGAAGGGTAGATAAGTATTATAGGAGATAGGGGTCTATGCATTTAATGTAATACTCACTAACTGCTTGTGGGCTTATCCCACACCATCCATTTGTAGAAGAGAGGCTGTACGACAATCCTAGTGTGCTTTTTATGAGTTTACCTCGCATAGATGCATTGTGGTTTAGACGTTTTCCTCATTTTCCAAATCGGAAGGGGAGATGGATGTTAAACTGAAATTAAATGAGTCCTCATGCTGCTACTGGTATTTACAGAGGGGTGAAAGGGAACATGCATTTGGAACCTGCACGGAAATAAAAATGTGGTAATGGAGTCATGGAATGATTGGATCGTAGGTGATATAGGTTTCACGTCGGCACTTAATGACTCTCATTACAAGTCTGGTGTTAGACTGCAATCCCTGTGCAAAAAAAGAGTTTGCACAGGGATCAGAATCACAAGTTGTGTGATCATTTTCACTCATTTGCTGTTTTCCCCTGACGGATTATGGCAGGTCAAACCTGCGTAAATTTATCAGTGGAAAACGCTTGGAAAAAAAGGCAAGATATACAGAATTCGGTGTGTTCAATACTGATTACCCATTGTATGCTCCAATTTCAAACTGAAAACTCAGAATAGGACGTATCTACAACACTGGGGGGAAATACCTTACCCTGAGGTAATGGTTATAAACATGAGGCACATGAAGCAATTGACCAATTCTGGAAGGGAAGCATGTAGGAATATTAGAAATACCAAAATATTTATTTTGCACTCACAATAATAGGTGGACACCTCAGAATGCTGACAGAAAACGTATTCAGACAAAAGAAACATTTAGGCCAAATCCGTCTCTTTGATGTCACACAGCAAGTGCCCAGCGTTAACTGGTGCACCTTATATAATGCTTTTACTGGATATTGCTGTTTGTAATTTTGCACACACATGCACTTTCTTGTTCTAAATGGGATTTTAAGAGCTCACATTGCAACACTTTATGCTTTAATTTCGCGCACATCTACTTTCATTTTTTTCTAACAAAACTACACGAAGATCTCACACACCATTGTATGATTTTTAATAATACTTTAAATTTGTACAGTGATTTTTATCGAATAGTTAATCTATGCAGCTTTTTTAATCTTCTCTTAGATTAAACAATACGGCACACTAGAAAGGAGAAAACTAAACTGAATGCATAAACTGAGGATCTCTGTTCGACTATGTTAATGTAATATAGATTATTGGGTGTTGTATGACACTATGCAGCGTTTTAACACTTGTATGCCACATGACTGTCCGATTTGGTTTTGCAATGAGTGCGCATTAAAGGTTATTCTAAACATGTATATTCAGTTTCAGAAATGACATGATGTGCTTTTAAAATTGGAAGATAAATATCAGTGAGCTATAATCCCGTGTTATAACATTGCAGCCTTATTTACAGATACCGAAATCGCACAGGTTGTCATAAAACCTTACAAAAAAACTCCGGAATAATTAAACCTTTGGGTATGTACGACGATTAAACAATATTAAGTAAACGGTACTCCTCCTATCGTTTAGTATCAGGAATTTGAGTTATCATCAAGCATCCCTTAAGAAAATACAGGTATTATATGGTTTGTCCATTGGTTTAGTACAACAAAGATAAATAGGACTGTACAATGAACTGAGGAATGTTCTTGTATATTATTCTTGGAAAATCCCATAATCGTTACATTGTTTGCTGGGAGAAAAGCCTGTAATTCTAAGTATGGTGATAGACTGTTGGGTACTTACATGCAGGTCGATGACTCTATACTGTGAATACAGTTCAAATGATCTGAATGATAAATGTGAACTGATGGTGTGCCTTACCAGGCAATTGCTGAAGATGCACAATGAAAAATACGGTTCACATCTAGGCATTCTTCGAGGAATCTATAAAGCTATGTAATGAAGAAAGATGGCCTGCTTCGTAGTGGGTACCACAGGTACTTACACCTTTTACCAGGTCCAGTTATCCCTTATTAGTGAAATGTAGTCCGTGTCTAGAAGCCAGGCTGTATAGAGGTAGCTGTAGAAAGAGCAGCCAAGGCAGCCAAGGCTGAACTAGGAGACGAACAAAGCTCTTGCAATACCACTGCAGTCACACAGTAGTCACACACATGAAAGACAATACTCTGTGTTACAAAAATAAAGGTACTTTATTTTAGTGACACAATGCCAAAAATACTATGGAGACTATACTCCCCTAGGAGGTAAATAAATGACACAATATATACACTAGTAACCAAAAACAGGTGAGTACACAGTAGGAAAACAGTGCAAATAGTGAAAATTACAATAGGTTGCAATGGGCCTAGGGGGAACACAAACCATATACTAAAATAGTGGAATGCAAAAGTCAGTTTCCCCACTAGGCAAGTGTAGTGTGTAGAGGGGCGCTGGGAGTGTAAGAAAACACCAAAAGTAAGTTTGACTCTACCCAAGAGCCCAGGAAAGCAGGAGTAAAACACAGCAGGTTTCCTAAAACACACAAGAAGTCATGATAGAAGATTATGCAAGAACCAGAGGAGACTGCAAGACACCAATGATGGAATCCTGGACCTGAAGACCTGTGGAAGAAGTGGACCAAGTCCAAGAAGCACTGAAGAGTCCAGGGAGAACAGGAGCCCCTGCTAACCCGGATGAAGGTGCAAAGGAAGAACCACCGGGGAGAAGACAAAGTCAGTATTGCACCAAAGAAGACAGATGAAGGATCCAGGTTGGTGCAGATGATGTCCCATGCCAGATGGATGAATGCAGTCTGGTTTGCATCACTGGAGTCCCAGAACACAGGGACAAAGGAGTTGCAAACTGCCGTCGTTGCAGCACCACACAAAGGGATCCCACGCCGCAGAAGAACAACCCAGGGAGCTGAGTGTACCAGGATAGAGTGCTGGGGACCTGGGATACGCTGAGCACTAAGTATTTCTGGAAGAAGCGCGCAGAAGCCCAAGGAGCTGCAGAACACGCAGTGCACAGGGGGACTTTCTGGCATGGGGAGGCAAGCCCTTACCTCCAGCAAATTGGGCCAGCTGGACCTGTGGACAGTTGAGATCACTTCAGTCCACCACCTGTGTTCCAGGGATCATGCTCCTCGACAGGAGAGGAGTCCCAGAGTACTGGTTGTCGCCACAGAGAGGTGCCTGCTGAAGAAGGGAAGTGACTCCGTCACTCCACCGGAGATTCCTTCGGTCCTTCTGGTGCAGAATGAAGACAGGCAATCCTCAGAGTGTGCACAACCTGGAAACTGTTGCAGTTGCTGGCAGGAACTGAAGTTGCAGGGTCGCAGTAGCCTTCTTGGATACTTTGTTGCAGTTACAGTGTTCCTGGAGCAGTCTGCGGTTGATCCGACAGACAGAAGCTGAAGCAGAGGATGCAGAGGAGTCCTGGTGGAATCTTGCAAAATGAATCTGAGGAAACACACAGAGGAGAGACCCTATATAGCCCTAAGACGGGGATTTGCTACCTAACCTATCAGGAGGGGTCTCTGACGTCACCTGCTGGCACTGGCCACTCAGATGCTCCCAGAGGGTCCCCACACCTTGGAATCCAAGATGGCTAATGCCAGGGACACTCTGGAGGAGCTCTGGACACCACCCCTGGGGTGGTGAGGGACAGGGGAGTGGTCACTCCCCTTTCCTTTATCCAGTTTCATGCCAGAGCAGGAAATGGGGGTCCCTGAACTGGTGTAGACTGGATTATGCAAGGAGGGCACCATTTGTGCCCTTCAAAGCATTTCCAGAGGCTCTGGAAGGAAGGATACCCCTCCCCTGCCTGTAACACCTATTTTCAAAGGGAGAGGGTGTAACACCCCTCTCCTAAAGGAAATGCTTTGTTCTGCCTTCCTGTGATTGAGCCGCCCAAGCCCCAGGAGGACAGGAACCTGTCTGTGAGGTGGCAGCGGCTGGGGCTGCCTGGAAAACCTCAGAAGGCTGGTATGGCAGTACTGAAGATTCGCTGTGGAGCCCCCAGAGTGCATGGGATTGTGCAACCAATACTGGAATCAGTATTGGGGTAAAATCTTGCGTTGTTCAACACTTTACTTGGCCATATTTGGAGTTACCATTGTGAAGTTGGACACAGGTATTGACCTATATCCAGTGCACACTTAAAATGGAGTCCCCGCACTCACGAAGTCTGGGAAAATGGGCGTGGATGACATGGGGGCACCTCTGCTAGTGCAGGGGTGCTTTCACACACAGGTACTTCGCACCCAGCGTTCAGGGTCTGAAGGCCTGACATATAAGTGACCTGGTGCACTGGAAATGACTGTAAAAGGGTGCTTGCACCATTTCATACAGGCTGAAATGGCAGTCCTGTAGAAGCCTTTGCATGGGCTCCCTATGGGTGGCAAAAGTAATGTCTATAGGGATCCCCTGAACCCCAATGCCGTGGGTACCTAGGTACCATATACTAGGTACTTTTAAATGGTGACCAGTGTGCCAATTTGGTGTAAAATACTGAGTTATAAGTATGTAAGGACAAATTTGGAACCAGAGAGAACATAAGCACTGGGGTCCTTGTTAGAAGGATCTCAGTGACACAGTCAAGCATTCTGACGAAAACAGTGAAACATACTGACAAGTAGGTCACAAACCATAAGCACTGGGGTCCTGACTAGCAGGATCCCAGTGACACAGTCAAAACACACTGATAAACAGGCCAAAAATGGGCTAAAAAGAGGCTACTTTTTCACAATTACTGTGAGTGAAAGAACTGAATTCTGCCATTACCATAGTAAAGCAAAAACTATATTTCCCCATTCTCCAACCTCCATACAAAAAAACATCTTGCAAAAAGTCTCCTAAAGGATTTTCAAACTTTAAGGGCCTATCCTACTATACTTAAGGGCAGTATCACTCGGGGAAGAGGGGGCATGTAGAGTTGCCGTAGGAACAGTGTCAAATACCAGGGAAGAAGACACAATGTTCAATTTGTCCTCATCAGCACTTTCCATATTCAAACAGGAGATCCTACCTGGCCTAAATATGACTGGGGTGGAGAAGAGTACAGTGAGCTACACTGACTGAACCTCTATGCTATCCTAATGATGCTTCATATGATAAGGTCCTCAAAGGAAAGATCAGCGATTTTGTAACTCCTACTTCCAAATGCAAAAATGTGTCGAGAAGGGCACTGAATAACCCTTTATTATGTTGCTCCTGGGCACGTAAGTAACAATAAATGAAATGCTTAGACTATAATGTCACAAACAGCTGATGTGTTTCATCGCCAGGAAAATGTTATTGGCAACTTCAGCAAAGCTGGGGGACCCGACTGTAAGTGATGTTATTTCTGTAGTGGAGAAATTTCACTTTGAGTAAAGCTGTAGTAGTGATTTGCAGTATACCCTTCCTATTCTTGAACATTTTGTTTTGTGGACTATAATCCATTTAGCTACCTATCTCTACTACTTAAAAACTAAATAGTATGCCTTCAACAGTGCTTTCTCAGATGTTGAGGAGGTGATCCTTAACTGTGCCCAACGTACTCTCTCAGGATGAGGAGGCACATAATGGTTAAAATAAATTGAACTAGCCAGTCATTGGTGAGACAATTGAAACAAGAGTTAGTTTTAGTTGAAGTGATGGAATTAGTTGCAGTTTTTGCAAAATTATCGAGTATATCAATTAGGTGCATGCAGTTTATAGTCTAGGGGAAAGTTAGTTGTTGATTGCTATTACTGTCGCAGATGCTTTAGTTATGTGTCGGTTTTCACACTTAATTGTATCTCGGTGATTAAAGACATTGGAGAAAAAGGGTATTGTTCTTTTGCTAGGTTGTGCTTGCACACTGCAGTACTGGATGTTAGTAGTCTTGTTAGATAATACAGTTATACATATTTGGGGCCGTGCTTTTATAGGGTGTGACACTCAGTTTGTTGGGAAACGTCCATTAGGAATTATTTTGGAAGATGAGCTAGTATAGGAAAGAAGAAGACATAGACTGACATGGGTTCAGTTAATAGTGGTGTGAACTAAAGGCCCGGTTTAGAGTTTGGCAAATGGGTTACTCCATCACAAACATGGTGGGAATCCATTCTTAGTTAGTACAAGTGTAATGGGATTTAATGTAATTGTAACAAGGGAACGGGATGTTGGCCACATTTTTGATGGAGTAACCTGTCTGCCAAACTCTCAATCAGGCCATAATCCTGTTATGCAAGTTATGCTCATTTAAGTGAAGGCTAATAAGCTGTTTCATGCCAAGGAGTACTAATATAAGAATACATTATTTTTAATTACATGGATGCAAAATGTGAATACTGGAAGTTGTCAGAATTTCATTAATGTGTGATAGACCCAGGGTCATAGAGGAAGATGTTTATTCTTGTTTCCAGATAGAATGTGGTATCTCATTTTGTTGCTGATGTGTTAGATGTGTTGCCTCTGGAAATGTTATAGGCTCTTTATTCAAGATTTCTCAAGGGTTGTCAAACTAATTACTGAACCTACTAAAAATAGGAGAATCTTAGTACAGGGAAAATAACATGAAGAACCATCCAATATCTTAAAAAGCTTTCACAAGTGTACTCTTTCTTCACCATCTAGAGTGTACTAAACTATTGCCTCAATGTTTGCTGTTAGTGGTATGCCTTCTCAAAAATATATTTAGAAATAGAAGATTTGCATACAGTTGTTTACTTTTCCCATACGTTTTCACCATCAGAAAAGAGACCTGTGATATAGGATCCACAATTACTGGCAATCAATGAGGCTTTTCTGCATTTGAGTCAACTATTTAGAGTGGTCAGACTTTCCTGCCTGCTACAGTAGGGACAGATGATAAGAACATATGTTTTCTATAGTTTATGAAGTGGGCTAATTCCAGATGTGTAAAATGGTCCCTTTTCTGTTTAAGATTTAACTATAATTTAACTGTACTATCACCAATTGGTCAGCATCCTGTCAAGGCAAAGTGGATGTGTTGTCAAGATGAGCAGATGGTAGAGAAAATATAGGAAGCACACTTCCAGCAATTTTCGCAATCTGTCCCAGGGCGTATGAACCATACCAAGTATTATTGGATCAGATTAAGGGTGTGTGCAGAAAGGTAATTGAAAAGAAGGGGTTCAGAGATGTGAACTTTTATTATATGAAAATATTATTTGTACCACTATAAGGTTTACATGAGACTTTTATAAAGATCTATCATGACAGACCTTGGGCAGGTCATCCAGGAATCAAAAGGTCTCAAGAACCTGCATATCAAAAAGGAGAGTGTACAAGGTTATATGCATAAATATGGACTACATGCACAAGACAAGAAGGTTCCAGAATAACATAAAAGATTAGTACAACTTCTTACTACCCCCAATCAACCGTGGTCCTGCATATTGTTGGATTTCATTGTTGAAGTATCTGAATGTATTGTAAACTGGGTAGTATTGAACTACTTGACAAAGGTGGGTCATTCTGTGTCTTTGCAAAGACTCCCCATGCCTGCAGAGCTAGCAAAACAATGCTTGATAGAAATAACTTGACTCCACTGTCTTCCAGTAGTCTTAATAACAGACACGGGGTACCAGTTCATGGTTAAACTCTGGAATATGCTTTTAGAATGCCTGGGTACTATTTCATTCAAGTCTACACATTATCACCCACAAGTGGATGGTAAAGCAGAGAGAATCAATGAAACTTTACAGCTATAGCTTAGGTGTTTTATTTCAGAATAACAACATGAAAGGAAATATTAAATATCCCTAGCTGATTTTGCACACAACTCTATAGAATTTTCACCCTTCTATTGAACATTTGGTTATCATCCTACAGTCTCGCATTCCAAATTTCAATGGACAACATTTTCCTTCTGTACAGACCGTATTACAGTCCCTCTGGGCATACAACTAGACAGCTCTATATAATTTAATACAGGCTAAAACTGAATAGAGGAAATTTGCAGACCTCAGTAGAGATCCAGTTCTTGGTTACAGGTAGGAGGTAAGGTCTGGTTATCCACAGCTCACTTGAACATTGTAGGTTCACTTCCTTAGTTTAAACCTTTGTTTGTGGGCTCCTCTCCCTTCATGAGTTAGCGGATAGAGCAGCTGTAGACCTCCAGTCCCTTGATAAATGGAAGAGACACTCAGTATTTCATGTGCCCAAGATTAAACAGGCAGCAGAATCACAAGCAGCAAAGCTTCCTCGAGTAGTGCAGGTGCAGAAACATACATAATTTGAGGTAGAATCAATCTTGAACTCTTGATACAAATGGGGTTTATTACAGCATACTACCTCATGGACTGGCTATGATGTCCTGGAAGCCTGCTTCGTTTGTGCATGCTCCATGATTAGTGAAGGCCTTTCATGCGCAGTGCCCAAATAAACTGGCACCTGAAAAAGTGGAGGTTGATTGGAGAGAACAACTCTCTGGAACTTGAGTCTGAGGTGAGTAAAAAAGACAGGACTATGTTAATAGCAGAAGAAAGCAGTGAGAAAAATTCTACAATGGAGCATGTGGAGAAACTACAGACTGGACCTGATGAGTCTGGGGCGGCAGGACAGGAGGAGGGGTCAAGTCATTGGCCGGTGGTTGACCCAATGTAAGAACAGGACTAGTAAGGTCAGCACTTCCAGCTTAGGTTAAGTAGAGTCAGTTGAATGAAAGAAGTTGTGTACAACTTCTTTCGCTGTGGGGATTCCCATTGCCAAAATGTTTGTTCACCATTACGGTCCCTTTTCAGATTTGTTGTGTTGCCCAGCCCTTTTGCTAAATCCTTTTGTTTTTTTTGCTGTGTTGTTTTGAGATTCCCTTGCATTACAATTCACCTGTTTGCTTCTACAAGTGTATCAGTGTTCTTCCAGTGTTTCAACTTCTAGTGCTCTTGAGTCTGGAAAGGGTTCCTGGAACACTCTGGGGTCATCAACTGCCCTGTTATTGAAGCATTAGGTAATTGTAAATTGTTAGTGAGTAGTACACAAACAAGCTCAAGTATCTGTGGTCATATTGCACTCACGAGAAGTAAGAGGTAAGAGCGGATGCAACAGTTACCATCCTCCATGTGTGCTTTCCATATGTTAGGAGGGTGGTCTATTAACATTAGTAATCAGTGCCACAGTCTCACTCCTTAACAGTTGAACGCTGACGTAAAGAAATGTACCTGTAGTGAGGAGTGATGATATTTATTGTTGGGTTTGTGGCAGAGGGTAATAGCAGTATTTGTTTGAATATTTTTTGGGGGGGTAAGGGTCTGAGGGTGCAATATCAGGATCTATTGATTTCACTAGTTCATTAAGTTCTGTGAGAAACAGAGCCTTGGTTGATGATAGTCCGAGTATATGTTTCTCCAATGAACTCTATTTTTGGGTTTCTAGAAACCTTTTTCCTTTTATTTTATAGGTATAGAAATGGCATGGTCAGCTATGTGGCTGGAAAATATCTAAACTGACAAATTGATGTTGAGCAACCTGGAATGCAAAATTCTGGTAAAATCTTGAAGAGTCATTTCGGGGGACATGTGGCTGTGATAATTATGTTTGAGTAGTAACCTGTCTTTACTTTTTGATGAATGATTTGTACATCCTTTTGTGACTTTGTAGGTGTGTTTTTCAAGTAGGTTGGTGAATTTTATCATTGAAGGATGCATATTATGTTTACCTTTTCCTTTTATATTATTATTATTCATACAAGGCTTCTTATGTTTCCTTTTGTAGTGCTTTGACATTTTCAGGGGAACAATGTGGTTAAAAGCAGTGTTCATCCAATCATGAAGCTTTGCTATTGTGTTAATTTGGTTAAATCTTTTGTATGGATGAATGGTATGGATTAGATGGTATAGACTGATGATTCCCCACTGTTTCACTTCTGTGGACCCTCATTTTATCATTACTGGAACCCAAGGACCCCCACTGAATAATTACTGAAATCTGGGGAACACCCACCATGTCATTACTGGAAGCCAGGGACCCTGCCCTAAACATTGTTAATGATTTGAAACACAAAACAATACACAAAAAATACAGAAACAAGCATTCATCAAACACACACATAATTTGTAAACAAATATAAAGAAAAATAATTAAAAAATAATTTTAATAGAAAGGTTGGACTTTTTCTAAATTCAGTTGAAGCCACATATTGTCCATACCATATTCTGTTTGATGCACCTGCACTGCTCCTACAAATCAATCTGAGAATACTAATTTAATTTTTAGCCTGCAATTTCAAAATACTTGACGTTTACAGTATGTTTTAACATTTTCAATTGGTCATTTAGCCACTTTATTATATACACTTTATTGATCTACAAAAACCACTGGAAGAGCACTACCGGCCAAAAAGCAGCTGCACAGGTGTTAGTGCTTAGAGTGTAAGGATACAGCACTCTACCTGCCAATGGTCCTATTGCTCAGAGACCACATACCCAATACCAAAACCCATACACAAAATGGACTGCTAAGGTAGTCCAAAGAAATGTCCTTGCGTGTTCAAAAACTCCAGCAAAACTAGAACATTTCCTATAAGTCTTATGGTATAAAATACAGTCTTTCTTAAAAATCCAATGAAGAGGGAGCCATGATGTAGTGTTTCAATCCAAAATAGATCCTTTATTCCTTTAATGATCATTCAGCATCAACCCAGCCAATGCATTTCATCCCCTAGATGGGACTTCATCAAGGCTAAAAACAAATATATATGTATAAATTACAAACAATAAGAAAAAACAAAAATTTATAAAACAACAAAGTGCACACAGTTCAGCAAATTCAACTATAGCAAGATACAATAAAACATTTCAAGACAAACAATATTTAACATCAACAACGGGAACAAAGCAACAACATAGTACATCATAAATTTCCACATAGCTAACATGTTTAATCTCGTAAATTAATATCCATACCCATCTTCTTCACATGTAACCCATTATTATTTACATCAGACAATATGCAGCAGTTGCTCGATGTATTTCTTCATGTTTTTAATTGATGTTGTCTCGGTGATGCCCACCACGTGTAAATTCTTCCTCTGAGAACGAGCCTCGAAGTCCTTGACCTTGGCCTGGAGGGCAATAAGCGTTTTGCCCATCGTGGATTGTGTCGCATTTATGGTGGCATGATCATCCTCTACGTCAGAGATTCTGCGTTCAGTTGTGTTGAGGCGCTCAGCGTGTTTATCAAGTCTCTCAGTCATTCTGTCCATTCCAAATGACAATGAGTCAATTTTGCCATCAATGGTTGGGACACTGTGCTGCATAGCTGTGAAGATATGTTTTCAGTCTGGTTCTGCCTTGGAGTCAGGGTCGCCTGCATCGAGCCTTGTGTCATCTAGGTGCTCTTTGTGAGTGCTATGTGAGTTGCGTTGCTCGAAATCGAGTTTAGCCAGGATTTTATCTGCTTTTCACATGGGGGTGGTTGCACGCTGCAAGCAGGGGGTCCTTCAGATGGTAAAGCACAAGTGGAAACAGACTATCTTTATGCACCCAGCAAGTGAACAACTCAGGTTCCCTCAGTCAGGTTCTGTAGACTTGGTTATATGTGCAGTGCAAAATCGTGGGTTATCTGATACCAGTACCACCCTCAATGTGCTGTAGCAACTGTGGTTGAGTTTTCTGGTCAAGTTAGCAAAAGTGAAGGATTTGAAACAAAAGAGGCTGTTCCGGTATGTGGGCGTCTGATAATGTAAGTTGAGAACGTGTATATACCTCTGCTTTAGGCCTCGGTGTGCCCCCGCCCAATCTGCCCCAGGGCAAGGGGAGAGGACTCTTGCGTCCAATTCAGGTCTGAGGCAGAGTAGGGTTGCATATTAGGACCGCTGCCCGGGGGAGAAGACATCACAGAGCTCCTTGCATCAGTGGGGCTACCTTGGTGAGTCCACAGCGGGTCTACAGTTCTGTTCAGCCGATGTCATCTGAGCGCTGTCTCCCCCACCCGTGTTGTAGGCTGGCGCGACCTCGTGGGATGCAGAGGGTCACACCTCATCCTGGCCCCGTGGCTACGCACATGAGCAGCCTGTGAGTCCCAGAGCACCTGGTGCTACACTCCCCTGCAGGCAGACTTGGCTCCCAAATTGGCCCGTGGAGTCGTGCCAGCATGTTCGCACCCATGCCGCGAACTCCCGGGCGTGCACAAGCCGCAGCAATTATAGTTACAAGCCTGCGTTACACCGCATAGCTTGTGCCTTCCTTCCAGTGGTTGGGCCCCTCCAAATCAGCAGAGCTTTGCAATCCTGGGCCGGCAAGTGTTGAGGAGGGCCCATTAGATGAAGATTTTTAGGTGTCTAGGGGCTACAGGATTGATTAGGATTGTCAGCAGCTGATGGAGCTCACTCAGCTTGCGGCCATCTTCCCGCCCTGCAAGCTCCGCTCCCCCAAGAAATATGCATGATGAGGTGGAGTACTGTAAGTCCCTTTTAAATGTATTCTGGAGGTTATCCTTAATTTCGGGAGTGCGTACCTAGGGTAGGCCTTCGGTTGAAGGACTGGTGAGTTAAAACTATTACGCCAATCCTATGGTACGCAGCTTCCTATGAAGCCTGGTCCTTAATGTGGGATGGTCTCCCCTATATACGACTAGATTATAGTATAGGGTCTTTATATAAGGAGATGATTGGAGTATTTTGACTTATCACTTCAGTTACATTGTGGTTTTATTTTGTAATACTATGGAGAAGTGTTTTTCTTTGTTAGTTGGTCCTGATGAAGCGTCACTGGATCTGTATGGACCCCTTAGACGTGAAACATGTTGACCTAGTGTAGGGGATGATAGTCTCCCCTATATGATAAGTGTTGAGAGAGTGATCAAGCATTATCTCTTTTTCACTCCCATACGATTTTTAATCTTGACCAAGACCCTTTCCTTTACAATAAATTTGTTGTTTATGTGTAGGGTTTTGAGCCAATTTTAACTTCTTTTTTTCTGCTCTCCCTTTGTCTGCTTATATGTAGGTGGAATTTCTGCCCCATAGCTTAAACCACGGCACATAGTTCTGATAAAAATATCTCAGGCAAAGTGCCCCCTCTATGGGGTGCCCGTTAGACATTGCAGCGCCGGTCTGACGAGGAGCATCCCTATGATGAAGCAGGACATCCGGCTGGATGTGTGAGAGCATTCGCTTCTACTTTAGG
Organism: Pleurodeles waltl; assembly: GCF_031143425.1. Taxonomy (NCBI): domain Eukaryota; kingdom Metazoa; phylum Chordata; class Amphibia; order Caudata; family Salamandridae; genus Pleurodeles; species Pleurodeles waltl. The sequence goes on along the minus strand of NC_090449.1, from coordinate 474,654,288 downwards.
AGTGCTCCTGTGGACCTATCCTTCCTTGTTCTGTAACAGTGTATGCTTGTATATAAGTATCCTTAATGAAGCCCCAATGTCCAAAGGCTCGTGAAGGCAATAGAGGAGTATGAAAGTCAAGCACCACTGTTGGTGACTTGGAAAGCATGCTTATTCCTTGTCCCAGTCATTCATTCGGCTGTGGAAAAGTGTGGATGGGCATATTCACGTATACCTTTGGCCTGCCCAATATGCCTACACTTTTTGCCAGTTCCTGGGAAAGGGTTTCCTATACATGTGTTATTTTCTAAGTTCTAAATTAGCATTGGGAGCTTCCATACTTGGAAGTTCTTTCAGGTGATGTAAGAGAGAATGTTGGTGATAGAGGTGTTGGAAAGAGCTTAGACTTGAGCTGATTTATACACACTCAGCACTTGTATTTGTACCAGGGTTTTTCTTGTACAATAAACATATTAGAACCTCTCCAGCTGCTACTGATTCTATACAAATTTGAGAACAAGTTGCTTGACCCTGTTACAACTTCACACCTTTATCATTACTGGTGGAAATAAAGGTGAAAGAAACCTGAAACAAAGGAAAGTGAAAGGAACCCAAAAGCCATCATATTCAAATATGTATTAAAATGTTGTCAAACCTATGAACATTATTCAAACCACTCAGAACATCTTGAAAGCAAAAATAACTTTCACTACAACTGACTGTAAGTTACTGTTAACTACTTGCCTTGTTTGAATGTGCATCAACACGACATCCATCGAGCGCCTCTCTATCTCTCCACATATATATGTGCATCATAGGAACCCCGCTGCACCGCTCAAGTTACGCTATACTAGGCTCAAAGATCTTTCTACCTTCTGTAGTGTCCTGCTGGACATGTTCTAGTGTTTGGCCAGCCTCTCTGCTGAGGGCTGGCCTCCCACCTACACCCCACACCCACCCAACACAGGCGTCACCGGTCAGGTGACCCTGGCAATAAAAAGGGCCGGGTGCACGTGCCCAGGGCCAGTTCTACCGACCATGATACCGTGTCTGTGTGAGTGTTTTTAGTAGCATGAGGGCCTAGGGCCCCCGACACTACATTGGCGACGAGGGCGGGTACAGCAACCCCACGTGGCTGCAGACAACTACTTCCCTCATGAAGGGAACAGGACAGTAACCCGGTGGAGAGACTGGTGCCCGCCATGAGCCCTGAAAAGATGAGGGAAATGGGAGCGCCGTCCGGCACTGCACCGAGAATAAGGTGAGGCCAGGAGCATCCTCTACATCAAGGTTGAAAATGGTGCTGCTACGCAATAACCAGGGATGGCCACCCCCCCGAGATGCTGCTGCGGCCGTGCGCAGAAGTACTGAAATGCACCAAAAATAAAGAAGACGACCGGGGGCCGTGTCCCCCCTCTTTCCTTTAAGCTGTCGCGCGCCGTGCGCCGTGAGGAGAAGGCGAGCGAAGGTGCCAAAGTGGGGTTGGAGCTGGTCGCCCTTTTTACCTTTTAAATAAAGGTGCTCTTGCGCACCGAAGAAAATTGCCCAGGGCCGCCCCCCCTTTTTACAGATATCGGCAGAAGCACGCGGCCCGCGTCGTGCATGAAAGAAGCTGCGGCCGCGTATGAGAAGAAATGGGGCTGTTTTGCACCCAGAAGCAAATCTACCGGAACGTCCAACAATGGCCGGCCGCCCCCACCTCCATCCTCAAAAGGGAACGCGGCCCGCAGCGTGAGAAATGCTGCTGTGGCCGCGCACCAAACTGCCAGGTGCTGTGGTGCTTCCATGCACCAGGAAAAGGAAGGAAAATGCCCAGGGCCGCCCCTACCCCAGAAATGCCGCCAACACGGCCCGCAGCATCAGGGAAGGCCAAAATGAAGCTGAACATGCAATGGTGCAAACACACACCGAAACCAAGTGAAATATGAGGTACAGACACGCACCAAAGTGCAACAAAATGCCCAAGGCCGCTCCCTCTGCAAGCGACCCGACCGAGAGGTGCTGACCTGCACTGGAAAAAAGAAAAGCCCAGGGCCGTTCCACCACCTTCCTTTTCTCAAAGTAAAATGCTGAAATGCGGCCTGCAGCGTGAGGAAATGCTGCGGCCGCGTAATGAAAATGGTGCTGGCCTGCACCAAACTGACAGCAAAATGCCCAGAAATGCGTGGGAGTAAGTGGAGAGGTGCTGACACGCACCTGGGGAAAAAATCAAGGTGCCCGGAGCCCCTACTCCCCTCACTGAACCTCATGCTTTTTCAAACGAGGCTGAACAATGAAATTGACATTTTACAAGAAAAAAAAAGAAGACAGAAAAGTGCAAGAAGAAGAAAAACTGCACTTACCTGCCGCTCCAGACACCAGCAAAAGCCCCCACCAGCCCGAAGAACTCCTCAGCAGCATGGTTTAACCGCAATCTGCTTCAAAACAAACGAGGCCGGTAGGAGGAAAGACCGTCTTTCAAGTTGGAAAAGGAGTGCACTAGTGGCTTCCAGTGGCCAAATCCGTACTGCACCCTTTTCTATTTTAAAGTGAAAAAACAGCTTTGTTAAAAGAAAGTCTACAGCAACACCCAAGAGAGTGACTGCACAAGACTAACAGCGCGCCTGTGGAGCAAAATGGCGCCGAAGACAGAAACGGCGCAGAAGATCACAACGACGCGAACAACGCTGCACAGGGACAGAGAGGACTGCAGCTGTCCCAGCCAAGCTTCAACGGTAAGAAATGGACGCAAGTGCCACGTGAGGCATGAGGAGAGCGCTCATGGCCTGCGCAGCCCCTGGCGGCTGTCCGCTGACACCGCTGAAAGAACGCCACATGCCCCAGCAGTGATAGACATCACCGCAGGACAAGAAAGGGACATGCCATGCAATACCAAAGGACGCCCAGAAAAAAAGAGACTATGTCACATGTTCAGAGAGCTGCGCCAGAGAACGTGACGACATGGAAAAACGCCTGCAAACAAAATAATTGGAGAGAGCACCCGAGAGCGTGATGTAACGCACGGGACAAGAGGCCGTGCCAGCCGACCTTTCTGCAACACAAGATGGCCACCGTTGGCCCATCACACAGGAGGTCATCAGGAGCGTCCAACCCTGCAAAGCACACCCAGGTTCAAGCAGGACCCAGTGCCGAGAAGGCACTGCCTTGAGGCGCAAGCACTGGGCCCTCCAGTGAAGAGGAGGCAGGAAAGAAAGTGACCCGCCATCACTGCCCTGCAACGTGTCCGAGACTATTCAAGGAGTGTCCTCCCCCACACTGCCTCAAGACGGAGTCAGCAGCAACTCGCAAGAGGAGAGTTGCACACCCTGAGTGGCACGACGCCACCACTGCAACACGGGGAAGAGCCCCTAGTCCTTTGACAGGACAGGACCTTCAAAAGGTCCACACAAAAGGAAGACAAGTGGCCAGAAGCCACAACAAAGGAGAAGAAAGCGTGGCGCAGCACCACGCTATGAAGAAGGAAGAAAGGAGATTGTGTGACATCATCTGTCACACTGCAACACCTGGCGACCACAGAAGAACAAGAATGGAAGATCAACAGGGTGGAGAGATGGAGGACTCATGCAACAAAGGAAGAGTGCACCCACAGACAAGGCAGCCACTGGGGTGTGGTGACGTCACTGGAGACAGCTCAGCGGGAGTACCAAACGTAAGACGCAATGCGCGAACCGCGTACTTGCCCCACGCTTCACAGTGTGACCGTCCAAGCCACCTGTCACTGGCTGCTTAAAGCAGATGGCATCACTGCCAGCATCTGCACATGAGGAAAAGAAAGACTGCACTAGCTATGGCAAAGTCCCTCCAATCACCCTCACTCCAGCAACATCACTTGTCGTCCAGGTCTCCAAATGGCAAACATCATCATTGCCATGTGCATCACGGTATCCATCAAAGGAGCAGTTAAACAACCAGACTGGAGTCCCGCACCTCTGCTTTAATGCTCTGAAGAACTAGTCAACCAATGACCACCTGCTCACCCTGCCTGTATCCTGCTCTCGGTGGCAAGAGCAAAGTCGTGACCTAGACCCATCTACCCCTGTGATTGCATGAGCGACTAGGCAGTGGCTCCTAGGAGGTCTTGCAGCTGCCCTATGTGGCACACAAGCAGCCCCAGCGCAGACCACAAGCAGTCCCGTGGCAACCCAGACAAGGGGCCTCCCAAGCTTGAGAGAGGACTGGACATTGCCCCACCGATGAAGTCAAGGAGACAAGCAAGGCTGTGCAATGGAAACTCCAACAGGTCACAGCACACCAAGACTGTCCTCAGTGAATTAACACGACACCAGCTAGACATCCTGCTGGCAACGTGAGAGACAATTTCCCTAAGACAATCTGAGAGCCCACCCACACCTGGTCTAGGTTGGCAAGCACCCTGACTATGAAGCATCCACCCTTGTGGTTGCACGAATGATTTGACCATGGCTCCTGTCGGAGAGCCTGCAGATGGCCCACACGCAGCCCAGCACAGTCCATGCCAATCCTGTGGCAAACCCATCGAAAAGGCCTCGAGGAAGTTCCAGAGTGAAGAATCCACAAACGAGAGGTGGTCTGAAAGCAGCTCTGCCAACAAAGTGTCAGGACGTACAAAGGCTTCAGAGGAGGACTTCACGCCATCACAGATGTCATCTGTCTTCCGGGGTTTGGCCTACATGAAGCCAGGATGTCTCAGCAAGCATATTCACAGAGGACTCCAGCAGCACTCTGGATGCACCCAATTCGAATGATACGCCCAGTTCGAACAAATTGAACTGTAAACACCACCAGCCTCGCCACGAGTGCCCACAGGACTGAACCACGGCGCATCAGTCACTACCTATGTATAGCTTCACAATTGTAACTCCGAATATGGCCATGTAACATGTCTAAGATCATGGAATTGCCCCACCAATGCCATCCTGGTATTGGGGAGACAATCCCATGATTCCCCGGGTCTCTAGCACAGACCCGGGTACTGCCAAACTGCCTTTCCCGGGGTTTCACTGCAGCTGCTGCCAACCCCTCGGACAGGTTTCTGCCCTCCTGGGGTCGAGCCAGGCTTGGCCCAGGAAGGTGGAACAAAGGACTTCCTCAGAGAGATGGTGTTACACCCTCTCCCTTTGGAATAAGGTGTCAGGGCTGGGGAGGAGTAGCCTCCCCCAGCCTCTGGAAATGCTTTGATGGGCACAGATGGTGCCCATCTCTGCATAAGCCAGTCTACACCGGTTCAGGGATCCCTCAGCCCTGCTCTGGCGTGAAACTGGACAAAGGAAAGTGGAGTGACCACTCCCCTGACCTGCACCTCCCCTGGGAGGTGCCCAGAGCTCCTCCAGTGTGCTCCAGACCTCTGCCATCTTGGAAACAGAGGTGCTGCTGGAAACTAGACTGCTCTGAGTGGCCAGGGCCAGCAGGTGATGTCAGAGACTAATTCTGATAGGCTCCTTAAGGTGTTGCTAGCCTATCCTCTATCCTAAGTAGCCAAACCTCCTTTTCTGGCTATTTAGGGTCTCTGCTTTGGGGAATTCCTTAGATAACGAATGCAAGAGCTCATCAGAGTTCCTCTGCATCTCTCTCTTCACCTTCTGCCAAGGAATCGACTGCTGACCGCGCTGGAAGCCTGCAAAACTGCAACAAAGTAGCAAAGACGACTACTGCGACCCTGCAACGTTGATCCTGCCACCTTCTCGACTGTTTTCCTGGTGGTGCATGCTGTGGGGTAGTCTGCCTCCTCTCTGCACTAGAAGCTCAGAAGAAATCTCCAGTGGGTCGACGGAATCTTCCCCCTGCAACCGCAGGCACCAAAGAACTGCATCACCGGTCCTCTGGGTCTCCTCTCAGCACGACGAGCGAGGTCCTTTGAACTCAGCAACTCTGTCCAAGTGACTCCCACAGTCCAGTGACTCTTCAGTCCAAGTTTCGTGGAGGTAAGTCCTTGCCTCCCCACGCCAGACTGCATTGCTGGGAACCGCGTGTTTTGCAGCTACTCCGGCTCCTGTGCACTCACCGAGGATTTCCTTCATGCACAGCCAAGCTTGGGTCCCCGGCACTCTAACCTGCATTGCACGACCTCCTGAGTTGTCCTCCGGCGGTGTGGGACTCTCTTGTGCAACTTCTGGTGAGCACCAATTCACTCCACTTTGTAGTGCCTGTTCTGGCACTTTTGCGGGTGCTGCTTGCTTCTGAGTGGGCTCCTTCTCTTGCTGGATGCCCCCTCTGTCCCCTCACGCAATTGGTGACATCCTGGTCCCTCCTGGGCCACAGCAGCATCCAAAAACCCTAACTGTGACCCTTGCAGCTAGCAAGGCTTGTTTCAGTCTTTCTGCGGAAAAACACTTCTGCACGACTCTTCACGACGTGGGACATCCATCCTCCAAAGGGGAAGTTTCTAGCCCTTGTCGTTCATGCAGAATCCTCAGCTTCTACTATCCGGTGGCAGCTTCTTTGCATCCACAGCTGGCATTTCCTGGGCATCTGCCCACTCCCGACTTGATCGTGACTTTTGGACTTGGTCCCCTTGTTCCAAAGGTACCCTCGTCTGGAAATCCATCGTTGTTGCATTGCTGGTGTTGGTCTTTCCTGCAGAATTCCCCTATCACGACTTCTGTGCTCTTTGGGGAACTTAGGTGCACTTTGCACCCACTTTTCAGGCTCTTGGGGTGGGCTTTTTTTCTAACCCTCACTGTTTTCTTACAGTCCCAGCGACCCTCTACGAGGTCACATAGGTTTGGGGTCTATTCGTGGCTCGCATTCCACTTCTAGAGTATATGGTTTGTGTTGCCCCTATCCCTATGTGCCCCCATTGCATTCTATTGTGACTATACATTGTTTGCACTGTTTTCTATTGCTATTACTGCATATTTTGGTATTGTGTACATATATCTTGTGTATATTTGCTATCCTCATACTGAGAGTACTCACTGAGATACTTTGGCATATTGTCATAAAAATAAAGTACCTTTATTTTTTGTATATCTGTGTATTGTGTTTTCTTATGATATTGTGCATATGACACTAGTGGTACTGTAGGAGCTTCACTCGTCTCCTAGTTCAGCCCAAGCTGCTCTGCTAAGCTACCTTTTCTATCAGCCTAAGCTGCTAGACATCCCCTCTACACTCATAAGGGATACCTGGGCCTGGTGCAAGGTGTAAGTACCCCTTGGTACTCACTACAAGCCAGCCCAGCCTCCTACATTGGTTGTGCAGCGGTGGGATAAGTACTTTGCAACTACTTACCACTTTTGTCATTGTACTTTTCATAAGAGAAAAATATACAAAACAAGTTCAGTGTATGTACACCTAACCAAAAAGTTTTGCTTTTCTTCTCTCACTTCTTTACTAAGTGATGAAAAGTACCTCTAAACTTTCAAAAAGTTCTTAAAAAGTTTTAAAAGTTTGTTTCCTGTTCCTTAAAAAGTTCTGAAAACTTTTTCTTTCTTTTTCTATCCCTTAAACACTTTCTATAATGTCTGGCACAGGCCAAACTGTTGATCTGTCCAAGACTGCTTATGATCACCTTAGCTGGAAGGCAGCAAGGAGTCTCTGTGTAGAAAGAGGTTTAGGGGTAGGGAAGAATCCCTCTAGAGAACTATTAGTTAACATGCTAGTTGAACAAGACAAGACTTTTGTTGGTACTTCTGGTGAGAAATTAACTGATGGTTCCCACTCTGATTCTGGGGCACCCCTAGCAAAAGAGTTGGGAGGGAATCTTTCAAACCTGCCCCTTAGCAGGCCACCTAGCATAGCTGGTACTGATGTGAATTCACATCACAGTAAGAGTGTTGCTTCACATCACAGTAATAGTGTTGTTACTCATCACAGTAGAAGTGTCACTTCTGTAGGCCAAAATGTTAGTGTGCCATCTGTTAGGGCCAGGTCTCCCTCTGTTCATTCTCACCATTCTTCTGTTTCAAGACATGCCCTACCCACCCACCCTGATGACAGAGTGTTAGAAAGGGAGCTCAATAAATTGAGAGTGGAACAATCCAGGCTGAAGCTCAAGAAGCAACAGCTGGATTTAGATAGGCAGTCCTTGGAAATAGAAAGAGAAAGACAGAAATTGGGTTTAGAAACCCATGGTGGCAGCAGCAGTATTCCAAATAGTCATCCTTCAAAAGAGCATGATTCTAGGAATCTGCACAAGATAGTTCCCCCTTACAAGGAGGGGGATGACATTAACAAGTGGTTTGCTGCACTTGAGAGGGCCTGTGTTGTACAGGAGGTCCCTCAAAGGCAGTGGGCTGCTATCCTATGGCTATCTTTCAGTGGAAAGGGTAGGGATAGGCTCCTTACTGTAAAAGAAAGTGAGGCCAATGATTTCAAAGTTCTTAAGAATGCACTCCTAGATGGTTATGGCTTAACCACTGAACAGTACAGGATGAAGTTCAGAGAAACCAAAAAGGAGTCTTCACAAGACTGGGTAGACTTTGTTGACCATTCAGTGAAGGCCTTGGAGGGGTGGTTACATGGCAGTAAAGTTGCTATGAAAGCCTGTATAACTTAATCCTGAGAGAGCATATTCTTAATAATTGTGTGTCTGATTTGTTACACCAGTACCTGGTAGACTCTGATCTGACCTCTCCCCAAGAATTGGGAAAGAAGGCAGACAAATGGGTCAGAACAAGGGTGAACAGAAAAGTTCATACAGGGGGTGACAAAGATGGCAAGAAGAAGGATGGTAAGTCTTCTGACAAGGGTGGGGACAAATCTAAAAATGAGTCTTCATCAGGCCCACAAAAACAATCTGGTGGGGGTGGTGGGCCCAAATCCTCTTCAAATCAAAACAAAGAAAAGAAAGCATGGTGCTATTTATGTAAAATAAAAGGCCATTGGACAACAGATCCCAGTTGTCCAAAGAAAAGCACCAAGCCTCCCACCACTACAACCCATGCTGCTACACCTAGTGCCCCTAGTAATAGCAGTGGTGGTGGGAGCAAACCTACTAATAGCCAATCCAAGGGAGTAGCTGGGCTCACTTTTGGTAATTTAGTTGGGGTTGGTCTTGTTAGGGAGACCACAGAGGCTGTGTTAGTCTCTGAGGGGGCTATTGATTTAGCCACCTTGGTTGTTTGTCCCCTTAACATGGATAAGTACAAGCAACTACCCCTAATAAATGGTGTTGAGGTTCAGGTCTACAGGGACACAGGTGCCAGTGTTACAATGGTAATAGAGAAACTGGTCCACCCTGAACAACACCTACTTGGTCACCAGTACCAAGTAACCGATGCTCATAACAACACACTTAGCCACCCCATGGCTGTTGTAAATCTCAACTGGTGGGGGTTACAGGTCCAAAGAAAGTTGTGGTTGCCTCAGATTTACCTGTAGACTGTCTACTAGGGAATGATTTAGAGACATCAGCTTGGTCAGATGTGGAGTTGGAGGCTCATGCAGCAATGCTGGGCATTCCAGGGCATATTTTTGCTGTAACCAGGGCTCAGGCCAAAAATCAAAAAGGACAGGGTGACTTGGATCCTGGAAGAATGGACCAAGTGCTCCCTAAAGCTAGGGCTAGTAGAAGTAAATCACTACCTACTATCCCTCCCTCTACAGTGGATTCAACTTCTGAGGAAGAAGAATTTCCACCCTGTGCAGAACCTACACCAGAGGAGCTGGAAGCAGACACTGCTGAGCTTTTGGGTGAAGGGGGGCCTGCCAGGGAGGAGCTGAGTGTGGCACAGCATACCTGTCCCACACTAGAGGGTCTAAGGCAGCAAGCTGTCAAACAAGCAAATGGGGATGTCAGTGACTCTCAAAGAGTTTACTGGGAGGACAACCTCTTGTACACTGAAGCAAGGGATCCAAAACCTGGAGCTGCCAGGAGATTGGTGATTCCTCAGGAGTACAGAAAGTTCCTCCTAACTCTAGCCCATGACATTCCCTTAGCTGGACATTTGGGGCAAATGAAAACATGGGACAGGCTTGTTCCCTTGTTTCATTGGCCTAGAATGTCAGAGGACACAAAGGAATTTTGTAAGTCCTGTGAAACCTGTCAAGCCAGTGGCAAGACAGGTGGCACTCCAAAGGCACCCCTTATCCCACTGCCTGTGGTTGGGGTTCCCTTTGAAAGGGTAGGGGTTGACATAGTTGGCCCCCTTGACCCTCCTACTGCTTCAGGCAATAGGTTTATCTTGGTGGTAGTGGACCATGCCACCAGATATCCTGAAGCAATTCCTCTAAGGACCACTACAGCTCCTGCAGTGGCAAAGGCCCTCCTGGGAATCTTTTCCAGGGTGGGCTTCCCAAAAGAGGTGGTATCAGACAGGGGAAGCAATTTCATGTCTGCTTACTTAAAGGTCATGTGGAAGGAATGTGGTGTGACATACAAGTTCACCACACCCTATCATCCACAAACAAATGGACTGATGGAGAGATTTAACAAAACTCTCAAAGGCATGATTATGGGACTCCCTGAAAAACTCTGCAGGAGATGGGATATCCTGTTACCTTGCCTCCTTTTTGCTTACAGGGAGGTACCCCAAAAAGGAGTGGGCTTCAGCCCCTTTGAACTCCTATTTGGACACCCTGTGAAAGGTCCTCTAACACTTGTTAAGGAGGGTTGGGAACAACCTTTAAAAGCTCCAAAGCAAGACATAGTGGACTATGTACTTGGCCTCAGATCTAGGATGGCTGAGTACATGAAAAAGGCCAGTAAAAACCTTCAGGCCAGCCAAGAGCTCCAAAAGCAATGGCATGACCGGAAGGCTGTTTTGGTTCAGTACCAACCAGGGCAGAAAGTGTGGGTCTTGGAGCCTGTGGCCCCAAGAGCACTCCAAGACAAATGGAGTGGACCCCACATAATTGTTGAAAAGAAGGGTGAAGTCACCTACTTAGTTGACTTAGGCACTGCCGGGAGTCCCCTTAGGGTGCTCCATGTCAATCGCTTGAAACCCTACTTTGACAGGGCTGATCTCACCCTGCTCATGGCAACAGATGAGGGACAGGAAGAAGAGAGTGACCCTCTCCCTGATCTCTTCTCTTCCACAGAACAAGATGCTCTAGTGGAAGGTGTAGTTTTGGCAGATTGTCTTACTGCTGAGCAGAAAGACCACTGCATAAATCTCCTGGGTCAGTTTTCTGAACTCTTCTCTACTGTGCCAGGCACCACTTCTTGGTGTGAGCACACTATAGATACTGGAGACAGCTTGCCTGTCAAAAGTAAGATCTATAGGCAGCCTGACCATGTCAGAGACTGCATAAAGCTAGAAGTACAGAAAATGCTTGAACTGGGAGTGGTTGAGCACTCTGAAAGTCCATGGGCCTCTCCTGTGGTACTTGTACCAAAACCTCATTCCAAGGATGGAAAGAAGGAAATGCGGTTTTGTGTAGACTATAGAGGTCTCAACCAGGTAACCAAAACTGATGCTCACCCTATACCCAGGGCAGATGAGCTAATAGATACACTGGCATCTGCCAAGTATCTAAGCACTTTTGATTTGACTGCAGGATATTGGCAGATCAAGTTATCAGAAGATGCAAAAGCAAAAACTGCATTTTCAACCATTGGAGGACATTACCAATTCACAGTAATGCCTTTTGGATTGAAAAATGCACCTGCCATTTTTCAAAGGTTGGTGAATACAGTCCTGCAAGGGCTGGAAGCTTTTAGTGCAGCATATCTAGATGATATAGCTGTCTTTAGCTCCAGCTGGGATGATCACCTGGTCCACCTATGGAAAGTTTTGGAGGCCCTGCAGAAGGCAGGCCTCACTATCAAGGCTTCAAAGTGCCAGATAGGGCAGGGGAAAGTGGTTTAACTGGGACACCTGGTAGGTGGAGAACAGATTGCACCACTTCAGGGGAAAATCCAAACTATTATAGATTGGGTTCCCCCTACAACTCAGACCCAGGTGAGATCCTTATTAGGCCTCACTGGGTATTATAGGAGGTTCATAAAGAACTATGGCTCCATTGCAGCCTCTCTTAATGACCTCACATCTATGAAAATGCCTAAAAAGGTATTGTGGACAGCTAGCTGTCAGAAACCTTTTGAGGAGCTGAAGCAGGCCATGTGCTCTGCACCTGTCCTGAAAAGCCCCTGTTACTCCAAAAAATTAATTGTCCAAACTGATGCATCTGAATTAGGGGTAGGGGCAGTCTTATCACAACTTAATTCTGAGGGCCAGGATCAACCTGTTGCTTTTATCAGCAGGAGGTTGACCCCTAGAGAAAAGCGTTGGTCTGCCATAGAGAGGGAGGCCTTTGCTGTGGTCTGGGCACTGAAGAAGTTGAGACCATACCTGTTTGGCACTCACTTCATTGTTCAGACAGACCACAAACCTCTACTTTGGCTAAAAAAAATGAAAGGTGAAAACCCTAAATTATTGAGGTGGTCCATATCCCTACAGGGAATGGATTATACAGTGGAACATAGACCTGGGAGTACCCACTCCAATGCAGATGGACTCTCCAGATATTTCCACTTAGACAATGAAGACTCATCAGGTCATGGCTAGTCTTATTGTCCTTCGTTTGGGGGGGGTTGTGTAGGAAAGTGCCATCTTGCCTGGCATGTTACCCCCACATTTCACTGTATATATGTTGTTTTAGTTGTATGTGTCACTGGGACCCTGCCAGCCAGGGCCCCAGCGCTCATAAGTGTGCCCTGTATGTGTTACCTGTGTTATGACTAACTGTCTCACTGAGGCTCTGCTAATAAGAACCTCAGTGGTTATGCTCTCTCATTTCTTTCCAAATTGTCACTAACAGGCTAGTGGCCATTTTTACCAATTTACATTGGCATACTGGAACACCCTTATAATTCCCTAGTATATGGTAATGAGGTACCCAGGGTATTGGGGTTCCAGGAGATCCCATGGGCTGCAGCATTTCTTTTGCCACCCATAGGGAGCTCTGACAATTCTTACACAGGCCTGCCACTGCAGCCTGAGTGAAATAACGTCCACTTTATTTCACAGCCATTTTACACTGCACTTAAGTAACTTATAAGTCACCTATATGTCTAACCTTTACCTGGTAAAGGTTGGGTGCTAAGTTACTTAGTGTGTGGGCACCCTGGCACTAGCCAAGGTGCTCCCACATTGTTCACGGCCAATTCCCCGTATTTTGTGAGTGCGGGGACACCATTACACGCGTGCACTATACATAGGTCACTACCTATGTATAGCTTCACAATGGTAACTCCGAATATGGCCATGTAACATGTCTAAGATCATGGAATTGCCCCACCAATGCCATCCTGGTATTGGGGAGACAATCCCATGATTCCCCGGGTCTCTAGCACAGACCCGGGTACTGCCAAACTGCCTTTCCCGGGGTTTCACTGCAGCTGCTGCTGCTGCCAACCCTTCAGACAGGTTTCTGCCCTCCTGGGGTCCAGCCAGGCTTGGCCCAGGAAGGCAGAACAAAGGACTTCCTCAGAGAGAGGGTGTTACACCCTCTCCCTTTGGAATAAGGTGTCAGGGCTGGGGAGGAGTAGCCTCCCCCAGCCTCTGGAAATGCTTTGATGGGCACAGATGGTGCCCATCTCTGCATAAGCCAGTCTACACCGGTTCAGGGATCCCTCAGCCCTGCTCTGGCGCGAAACTGGACAAAGGAAAGGGGAGTGACCACTCCCCTGACCTGCACCTCCCCTGGGAGGTGCCCAGAGCTCCTCCAGTGTGCTCCAGACCTCTGCCATCTTGGAAACAGAGGTGCTGCTGGCACACTGGACTGCTCTGAGTGGTCAGGGCCAGCAGGTGACGTCAGAGACTCCTTCTGATAGGCTCCTTCAGGTGTTGTTAGCCTATCCTCTCTCCTAAGTAGCCAAACCTCCTTTTCTGGCTATTTAGGGTCTCTGCTTTGGGGAATTCCTTAGATAACGAATGCAAGAGCTCATCAGAGTTCCTCTGCATCTCTCTCTTCACCTTCTGCCAAGGAATCGACTGCTGACCGTGCTGGAAGCCTGCAAAACTGCAACAAAGTAGCAAAGACGACTACTGCGACACTGTAACGCTGATCCTGCCGCCTTCTCGACTGTTTTCCTGGTGGTGCATGCTGTGGGGGTAGTCTGCCTCCTCTCTGCATTAGAAGCTCCGAAGAAATCTCCCGTGGGTCGACGGAATCTTCCCCCTGCAACCGCAGGCACCAAAGAACTGCATCACCGGTCCTCTGGGTCTCCTCTCAGCACGACGAGCGAGGTCCCTTGAACTCAGCAACTCTGTCCAAGTGACTCCCACAGTCCAGTGACTCTTCAGTCCAAGTTTGGTGGAGGTAAGTCCTTGCCTCCCCACGCCAGACTGCATTGCTGGGAACCCCGTGTTTTGCAGCTACTCCGGCTCCTGTGCACTCACCGAGGATTTCCTTCGTGCACAGCCAAGCTTGGGTCCCCGGCACTCTAACCTGCATTGCACGACCTCCTGAGTTGTCCTCCGGCGGCGTGGGACTCTCTTGTGCAATTTCGGGTGAGCACCGATTCACTCCCCTTTGTAGTGCCTGTTCCGGCACTTCTGCGGGTGCTGCTTGCTTCTGAGTTGGCTCCTTCTCTTGCTGGACGCCCCCTCTGTCCCCTCACGCAATTGGTGACTTCCTGGTCCCTCCTAGGCCACAGCAGCATCCAAAAACCCTAACCGCGACCCTTGCAGCTAGCAAGGCTTGTTTGCGGTCTTTCTGCGGGGAAAACACTTCTGCATGACGTGGGGCATCCATCCTCCAAAGTGGAAGTTTCTAGCCCTTGTCGTTCGTGCAGAATCCTCAGCTTCTACCATCCGGTGGCAGCTTCTTTGCATCCACAGCTGGCATTTCCTGGGCATCTGCCCACTCCCGACTTGATCGTGACTTTTGGACTTGGTCCCCTTGTTCCACAGGTACCTTCGTCTGGAAATCCATCGTTGTTGCATTGCTGGTGTTGGTCTTTCCTGCAGAATTCCCCTATCACGACTTCTGTGTTCTTTGGGGAACTTAGGTACACTTTGCACCCACTTTTCAGATTCTTGGGGTGGGCTATTTTTCTAACCCTCACTGTTTTCTTACAGTCCCAGCGACCCTCTACGAGGTCACATAGGTTTGGGGTCCATTAGTGGTTCGCATTCCACTTCTAGAGTATATGGTTTGTGTTGCCCCTATCCCTATGTGCCCCCATTGCATTCTATTGTGACTATACATTGTTTGCACTGTTTTCTATTGCTATTACTGCATATTTTGGTATTGTGTACATATATCTTGTGTATATTTGCTATCCTCATACTGAGGGTACTCACTGAGATAGTTTGGCATATTGTCATAAAAATAAAGTACCTTTATTTTTAGTATATCTGTGTATTGTGTTTTCATATGATATTGTGCATATGACACTAGTGGTACTGTGGGAGCTTCACTCATCTCCTAGTTCAGCCTAAGCTGCTCTGCTAAGCTACCTTTTCTATCAGCCTAAGCTGCTAGACACCTACGTGCCCAGGGCCAGTTCTACCGACCATGATACCGTGTCTGAGTGTTTTTAGTAGCATGAGGGCCTAGGGCCTCCAACACTACACCTTCTACGCATTCTACCTTATATTGCACGTCAGTCGCAATGGAAAGGTCACGCTACGTGCAGTCATATGAGTTTCGGCTCTTTTCGGCTCTGAAACACTGTTTACATTGCCCTTCCAACATTAGCAAATTTTGGAATTACCAAAATACTGGTATGGTTTACAGAATTATTTATAGTGAAATAAAATCTGGCATATACTTCGTCCTAGAACCTCACTTTGCCACAGGCAGTTCTCCCAGCTTTAAAATGTGAAGAATGGTGAGAGTTTTTTTTTTTTATTATAGCTCGACTTTTAATGAGGATGATGACTTCACGCGTGAAAAAAAGATAAAAAGATACAAAACTGTTTATGCCCTGGGAGTCTTAAAATGTATAATCACAATGAGAAAAGGGTTAGACAACTGAGTCAAGGTAATGTGTTCACGAACGGTTTGATAGATATAAATTCTGTCAAAAATGACTCAATTGAGGCCTTTATTTCTGCTCTAACAGACGTCTCATTGACCTTTTGCTTTTATACACTACATGAGGAACTACTATGTGACCATTAAGTAATGCATGCTTCAAATTCTAGTATACAGGAGACCTTTGGGCATGGTCTGATTGGGATCACAATTTGGCCCGGGCACTGGCAAAAAAAGTGGCCCACATTCGTGCGGCGTACGCTTTTAATGAAACACCATTTGGTTACTCTCAGAGGTCTCATTTTTAGATAAATGTTTCTGAAATTAAGCATTTTATAGCTTATAGAGCCAGTAACGTTGGTGAAGACTAGGAGCACTGCAGTTCTGAAAACTGAATACTTACGTGCAGTCTTAACGCTCTGCACAGTGTAGTTAGATACACTTTCTCAACCAACTATGTCCTTGACTCTGATCATCACATAAATCAGAAATTTAGTGCATGGTCAAGGTGAAAGGGTGATAACGCGTCCTGACCTAGGTACTTTACTTACACGGGGACTCGTTTTAGGCCAATTAATCTTTTGACCCTGATTGGAGACACCTTAAGACAAGATATCTATTCTGCATTTCAATCAATAGATCAATAACCTCATCATTATTCACAATAACAAATCAATCAAATTAGTTAATTGCATTAATAAGAATTGAAACACAACATAACCTTTCAGCCAATGAATAACCACACGAATTTAGTAAGATTTATTATATTTATTCCCTATTGGTTACACTCTACTAGCAGGTTTATTAGTCTCAATACCAGAAAACACATTAACAATGTCACAATGTGGCAACTTGAATATGACTTAAGCAGAGCAAAGATCATGAACATTAGAACAAAGCACGACGTCAACATGAATTCATTTTTGCAGAGTATCATAAGCACGTTATTCAACAAAGCAGAGATTCAGTCAATTGTCTATTTGCATCCGTTTTAGTAGACTCCTTATCTAACAACTGATTAGCATCGGCATGTTGGGCTTCATGCAAAACAATTTTGTAACACAAATTTAGAAAACATATAACTATGGTCTCTATCAAAAGAGGAGTTGGTACCTAGAAAGAGAAGGCAAACAGACAATTACAATTTCATCATCATATAGTTACCCCCCGTAATGGGTCAGCATACAGAATCAATCTTGGTCCTCAGGACAGCAGCCGATCCACCATCAGCCAGGATAGAACAGCAAAGTCTCTGCAGAATAGGTTAAGTAGGAATACTTCCCTCATAAGGTGGAGAAGCAAGTATCGGGTAAGACAAAGTGAGGATGGTTTAAAGTATCAATAGCAAGGACTAAGTCAGAATATCAGAGCAACACTAAGAGTGTCCCTCTAATGTCTCAGTAAGAGACACGAAAATGGCTGAGTAAGAGTGGCAGGATAAAGGCACGCAATGGCTGATTTCTCCTTGTGACACGTTGTTAAATTGAATTTGCCCGACAAGTCTCTAATTTCCAATTGGTCAGTATATGGTGCAACATTATCTCTATCCAATAGTCCGTTGGTCACCTTACTAGAATTTTCACTTAAAACAGTTCTCATGCAGTTTACTGGCTCCTGTGATTTACGTCTTCAACGGGTAGAATGTCAGGTAGGAAAAGTTACACTCCTTGATTCAGTCAGTAGCTCCATTGTCTTTACCAGTTTGGGCGACCTTGTACCTGTTGCGAATTACACTGTTGCATTCAGCAAGAATGTCTCCTTGAGCAAGTTGGGTCTCATGAGAAAGAATTTACTACGGTTGCACACACATCTCTAGCTTCTGGAAAAGTACAGTTTTATGTACTTCAGGAAGACAGCACATTGTATGTTAGGAAAAACACATTTAATACGAGACCCAGCAGCTAGGCCTAGACCCTTGCTAACTAAGGCCTAATGATTAATTCAACAAAACCTTAACCTATAACTCTTAATGGTAAAACAGAATCATACATTAGTACATTAATAATCCATTATTAGTCAATTTCATTAATCATTGTATACATTGGTGGCCTCTCCCCGTGGGCACATTTCAAACGCGTGCATTAAAATTAGTCTGTCACCTCTTCTATGCAGCTTCATTACACATTATTTTGCAAGCAGTTCATATAGATTTTGATTAAAAAAACTACACTCCAACAGGGTTAGACTGGAATCTCTGGGAATAGAACACGTAATATTCAAAAATAAGAGAAAGAGCAGCTGCGGACATCTCCCTTGGAGAATAGTACCTTTAATGACAAACATTTTGCATATCAGCCATAAAAACATTTCGCAAAACACTCACAAGAAATGAAATTTAGCTGCCTCACAAATTTTGCACTTTTTCCTGAACGCAAATACCATTTGCTCAAAGACTTGGCTGTGCTAGCTCTTCTATGATCCACTTGGTTGGGCCTCTGAGAATCAAACCTATAATAACAGAGAGAGAGAGAGAAAAACACATGTATAAGTCACCTATGGAAAACAGAGTCTAAAGCTCCCCAATATTAACAAAATCTAGTGCCCTCACAAGTCTGGCTATAACCCACATTTATGTAGATTTTGACAAAGTATTTTCTGGAACATCTCCTGACGGGAGCTGAAAAAATTATACCTTTGTTAATACTTACTTGAAGATTAAACATCTTGCACAAGGTGGAAAGATACCCATTCCCAAACAACTTTGTGCTGGACATTGATCATTATACAAATCAGAAATCTCACACACAGTCAAATGGGAAAGTGTTAAGTCAGGATATCTGGGAAAAGAACCTACAATGGCACAAAAAGAACAGATCTTAAACTCGCATGAGTTCTTCTCCAGCCAATTCACAATTAATGGACTTTGGGGAACATAACCTGCAAACAAATTAAACAGAGTAAGTTTACTTTTTACCCATACATAAAATAGATCTTGTAGATTTAAAAAAAAAAAAAAAAAAAATATGTGATTTTACCTGCAAGTATAGTTTGCAATGCCTTTCTATTTCAAGGGAATTATTCCTTCCTCCTAATTTACTGGGAGAGAAGAGAACCTGTAATATAAAGAGAAAGAGAAATGACACCAACACCAAAAGAGTGTAACAAATTCACAGATATATACAGCTATGCCGCTCACAATTGTTGTTTTTTACCTAAAACTATGCAGATTTAGTCCTACATAATTGCCGGAAAATTTCTATAGGGCTAGAGTGGATTTGAAATTTCTGAGCACCCTTACCTTTCCCTGGTCAATGGAGGAGACATTGAAGAAAACAGAACCTGCAAGGACACAAATAATATATATCTGATTAGGGACAACAAAAATATACTTTAGTAATTCCAAAGCAAGAAATCTAAATCTATCACAATGTGTAGTCTTTTACCTAGATGTACAAATGCTTGTCCAATGTTTTCACTGGCCTCTCTCTGCAAGGCTAGATTGTCTCAGCACCAAAAGCTCTTGCATTCATATCAATAATACCCTTGGTCAGCTTCACTGTGTAGGACTCCAGAAAACAGAACTGTAACAATAGATAAACAACAAAAACAATATCTAAATGTTACCTGCAGAAAGTACCCTTACGAAACCTCCAAAATGTATAATGTAGCTCAATCACAAAACCTGATCTTTTTCTTAAAATAAGCATCTTTTCTCCAGAGTATTTCACAGGATTATCACTGAAGGGCTAGAGTGCATGTGAAATTTCTGTGGATTTTTGTCAGGTCCTGTTTCACATGGGAAAGAGGAGTGGGCTAGTAGAGAAAAGAACCTGTAGAAAGAAAATAACACTTGATTAGGACCTACCAAAGGATATTCCCAGAAAATTAAAAAGTTAACTCAAGCCAGCATAATTTGATATCTTTTACCTGAATGTTTGTACCTGTTGCCCTAAGTCCTCACTAGGCTGTCTGCACAGGACTAGAATGAATCTCATTACCGTTGTCAACATTTATGTAAATACTTCTCTTGTTCAAATTAATTATAGAGGCTCTGAAGAATATAACCTGTACCAACAGAAAAAAATAAATAATAAAAACAGAATTATGCACAACTGGGCAACATACATAACATCCGATTCTTGTAGTATATGTGTTTTTTTACCTAAAAATTTGCAGCCTCTAGCCAAACTCTTCACTGGGTCTTCTCCAGAGGATTGAGTGATGCTTGGTGAAAAAACAGCTTTGAAAGCAGTGTGGCTTCTCATGTCAATTATTCTGAGAAATCTTCTTTTGAATTCACAAACGAGAAAAAGAAAGTCTGGGGTGTAAAGAATGCTAAAAAAAAATATATCCGTAAATCTAGTAGTGCATTTGCTCCAAGGCCAGCAGTCGATGTTCATATACAGAAAAACACAGTTTTGTTCACATCTGTTGCTGCTTTTAAGTCTGGGCTGTGGAAAGACTGTGCATTACTCAATCAAGAGTTCCTGCAGAAATGCACTTCTTTTTGCAACTAAGTCTATAATGTCATCGTTTTTCAACTGAGAAAGCACATGCCATTCAACTGACATGAGCATAAAGGCTACAAGGTTTTCCTGACCAATTTGGTTTCCTAGGCGGGTTTTGATGCACTTAAGTTTAGAAAACCTTCTCTCACAGGCTACTTGTGTACAGGATAAGGTCAAGACATATTGTATGCCAAATACAAATGCTGGTAGACACTGCTGAAAAGCAGGTACTTTTTCAAGATAGAGTAACAACAGACAGCACAGTCATGGCAAGTATTGCACTTTGTAGGTCCAGCCTTGGGTTCTTGGTCAAATCCATCTAATTGCAGTGATGGGTCTTCATTAGTCTGGTCTTCTCTGTCATACTCATCAGGTAGCGTCCTTTTTAAATTTGCCCATTTAGCAGCAAAGTCTGCACAGTTATGGAGCTATCTATGTTTTGCAGCAAGGAACAAAGTTTCACAAGAGCACTGCCTGGGAGACTCTGATTAAAGTTCTTTGGGTCCAGGCATGCTATATCTGCTGCCAAAGTTAAGTGGGTCTTGGAACGTGTGGTCAGACTTTGAATAACCATGTCCATTACTGTATTGTACACCCCAATACGAAATTGGTCTTTAGCTAAGGTTATAGGCTCATCCTTTGTGCTCATCCCAGGCATCTTTTTAAAGGACACCCTCCCTTCAGGACGTTTCTACTTCTTGGTCACAGTTCTTTTCTTCTAAGCCTGTGTTGGCCCACTCTGCAAATTTTGTGGCAGCAGAGTACACAGTTTCAAAATTGTAGGAATCTGTGGTAAGAAGTTTTATAGTGTCTGACACCATTCTCTGTGCTTGCAGGATATCCATTCCACTTGTTTGGAGATACTTAGACAGAGGTGTGGTATTTGCATAGCCCCTCAGCATATTGTAAGGCTTGGCAGCGTACATTTGGAACAAATCTAAGATTGTCAGATGAAATATTATGAACGACTTTGACCAAATCAACAAACATAATATTGGCAGGGTTATTGAAAGAGCCAAAAACTTTCTTGAGAGCAACATCTATTGCCCACCAACTTGTTTCTCCAATGATCTGGACTGTCCGACCATCCTTTGCCAGCTCACGCCACACATCCATCCTTTTATATGACTCCTGGAGGAAGACTGCACAAGAGTGTAGCAGTCCAAAGAGAGAGGTGGAAGCTGTAGCTGCCTGGGTCACATCAATAAGTATTAGGTTTATACATGTGGATAGCACCAGACATGTATGTGGCTTGGGGATTCTTTGCTTAGCCAAGTACTGAGTCCATTATACTGGCCTTGCATGTTGGAAGCACCAGCAGTCGAAATTCCAATTCACTTAGCTATGTCAAGACCATTTTGTTGAATTGCAGTTTGTACCAACTTAAACAATCCTTTTCCTGTTGACAAAGTGCAATTTCTGACTGCTATTAAGCGTTCATGTACAGTGTCTGTGACATATCGGATGATAACTGAACACTGGTCAGTAACAGTTATATCTTGAGTTGAGTTAATCTGGATTGAGTGCATACCTGCGTCGTGTATTTCTTTGGTAATGTGTATTTTTATCAGTTTGGAAATTGTTTCTATTACATAGCCAATAGTGGTCTTTGACATGAAAGTCACAGACGCACCACGGCCACCTTTCTGTTTTGCTTTGGAAGTGAGAGACTCAATGTGTTGTTTAAGAGGTTGGTCATATTTTGATAGGAGAAGGATGAGTTCAAGAAAGTTTCCATGATCAAGCAAATCATTATCCAACTCAAAAACAGATTCTGATTTCCAACGATAGCTGAGCCCTCTTTTACCAATCACTTTAATAACTTTAACCACACACTCCAATATTTCCCTCCTCTGACTTGTAGTGCACGATTTGTTGCCTACAGAGAGAAGAGGAGAGTGGTTATGTCAACTCCAGAGATGGTCATCATGTATGAATCAGTGCATCTTTTGTGGAATTGGGATGCCTCATGCTCTGTAATGCGCATGTACAAGTGCCTAAAATTGTTCAGCCCTCGAATAAATGGACCACCTTCTTCACATTTGCTAAATGCCAAGCAAACAGTGCAAAAGAAAGCTTTTGGGATTTCTGAAAAGCTTAACCAGTGTCAGATACTCCCATCTTTTCTCATAAATGCCAACTGCCCATTAAACTGTTGACTTTTAGAAGGTTGGATCGGGTGATACTGAAAGAATTCAGAAAGCTTATCATGCCTCGGCCTTTGAAAGAAGACGTCAACTATCTGTGATTGGTCCATTTCTTGTGTCTCTGTCATATCTTGGATCCCAGCTTCTGGCAGTAAGATGGATTCAGAGCTCCCTGACACAGTGGATTTAGTTGGTTCATCTACTTGAGTGGCCTTTGCACTGGATTCAGTTGCTTCCTCCACATTTGCTGCAGGTATTACAGAAGTACTGATTTGTGACTCCTCCTCACTTGTTACACCTTTAGTTGCACCAGCAGACAAGACTCCTGCTTCCTCTGACTGTACATCCTCCGTTCTTTCAGAATCATGTTGTTCTATCATTTGCTTGCAAGTGGAGTGTTCTGTCAAAGTAATGGCCAAAATATTTGCATCTGACGATAGAGAACCCACTGCTGTAGTACAAGCATTGGGATACAGCTTTTTAGTCTGCATTGTGAACATATCAAAAATGTTCTTATTTTCTCTCACTTCTTCTTCAAACAGTCTTCTCTTCTTCTCTCGTACTTTTTCAGCACCCCCTTTTCTTTTCTTCTGTTCCATTTCTTTCCCTAGGCAAATAAAGCATCCTGTTGTTCATCTCATTAATTCAGGCTAAGTGAGAACAACCAGATAAGAGGAAAACTAATAACAAATACATCTTCCTGGACTTACTAGTGCAGTAAGGTTATTTGATAAACATAATTTGTAATTTTAATTTAACAGCTTTACATTTTTTAGTAAGAACACTGCGCAAAGAAAGTACTTAAGGCCACTGATACTTAAAGAAAACACATTTTGGCCCAGTGATAGTTAAAGTACATCCCAGAGGCAACATGCAGCCCTCCTGACCTTAACTTGTGGCCCCCTGGTCAAGAGCGGCACTGGGCTGCTCTTTACTTGACTCAGCACTAAATTAAAAGATACTAAATAAACAGGCAAGTATGTATTGAAGTTAAAGAAAGGAAATAAATAGGGTATCATGCACTGCTCAACTTTACACACACTGTCTTTTTTAAGGATATCTTGCAGCAAAAGTTTAAAAGTGTGATAAAGTCTGTTTAAAATTCAAATAGTGTATTTCATTACCATGCAGAACTGCTTCTTCTTTGCACATCAGTCATTGAGAAGTATTTTTAGAAGTGATAGTTTTAAAACATCAACTCGGAAACATTCACTCTACCCCGCCACCCTGACAACAATGTCAGGAGTGTCAGTTCTCATGTGCAAACTTTGGCTGACTTGGGTTTCTATTATACATGAACAACATTATAGTTTATTAAATCAAACACAGGAGAAGGTTTTGTACAGCATGCATCCTAAAGTCATGTATTTCGAGGCTCTCATATGTGATAATGAAGAAATAGGAGGGGAGGTGAAACAAAATAATTGCCTAGGATCACACAATCTGGTTAAATTGAGAAGCTTGGATTAATCCCAAGTTTTTGGTTTCACATTGTATAATTCAGACACTAGATGTATGTGCCTCACTTCCCTTACACTCACCTTACCACCAACATCATCCCCACAACCACCCTGGACCGCCACCTTGCTGGTATCAATGCAGCCTTCGGTCACATCACAGACCAAACTTTGTGGGTCTTGAAAAAAATGTTTGTGATTACCCATGTTCAAGCCTATGTCATAACATAATACAATCTGGAATGAATCTCCAAAAACATTCCTTGGGTGAATTGTGCACATGAATAATACTCAGTACATTAAATTACAACAAGATTTTACGTGGAATTCTGTGTGTAACCAGCCTATTCCACGCATGCACAATTTCAGTGATACGGTAAGGGTGATTTGGTTAATGTTTAGTGAGCTAGCACATAATATCACAGTAAAGCACATGGGCATCATGTTTGCAAGTGTAGCTTTATTTATGTTTACTAAGGTCATTCTTACAGCATCAATGAAAACCGAAGAGCTGTTCTGAGGATTTTCACCTCTCCATTGGATGAAATCTAATAATTTCCTCCTTATTTCTCTTCCCCGCCTTGTCCCTCTTCCCCTCTTTCTTTGTGTGCACCACTCTGGTTTGATAATGATCCCCAGTTCTTCTGGGTAGTAGAAACTGGAGGGCTGGGGGAAAAGAAGAGGTGAACAGAGAAGTAAAGAGGATGTATAACGAGAGAGGTGAAGTAGAACTAGAAATGAGATATTGATACGGGTGATGGGGAGAGACATAAGGTAGAGACGGAAAGATCAGGTAGACAGAAGAAAAGACACATAGGTATAGAAAGAGGAAGAGGTAGGTAGATAATGAATGTAAGAGATATAGGTAATACTTTATTGTCATAGAAAAACACATGCAAACCTACAAAGTGCACTTTCTTCACTTTTCCAAAGAGATTAGGTATCAAATGCCACACGGAATTCAGAAGAAGCAATAAGCACCCTCTGTTCTTAGAATCATGGTTCAAGTGACCTGCAGCCAACTAATGATATTAGTTTAAGTATTTCATCTGTGTAACAACCCCTCACAATTCTTCACATGCCCCTCCATGTGTAAGACACATGCTGTAGCACCAAATCTGAAGCATGTTCTGCGGGCCACATGCATGATAACGAAAAACAACCAGCCAGAAAAAATTGTGCAATACCAAATGGCCCTCCTCTTCCAGGCAGAATAGAGCCACTTGTTTGGTCATAACAGGGCCTAAGCCCTTAAACAGACCTGAGGCAATTATCTTGCTGAAAAGCTCCTCTATGGATGGCAATAACCATGAAAAACATAGAAAATTAACAAAAAGGACATATAACCTCAACATCCTAGAAGAGGCAATCCTACTGCACAGAGAAAGAAGTATCAAGTTTGCAAATTTTGCGTAGGCCTCGAGCAGGCATAGCTTAGAATGAGGCTCAAAAAGTTCTCTTACGAGAAAGCAAATTATCGCAAAGTCTTAAACATATCCTGAAATCAACACATAGAGATGTTAGCACATTCCGGCCTGATACCTAAACCAGAGTTTAGTCAGAATTACCTACAAACCACACCCAAATATTAACCAGAAGTTACTGAAAAATATTCCTGGCATATGAAGAAATAAGTCCCTCGTCTGCATTTTGGATGAGGCCTTTAAAATAGAGCTAAACGTTTGACTGTGACCCAAATTACTCAGTTTAATTTTGAAAAAAATTGGTAAAACAAAAGTAGAAGTGGTTCATACCTGTTCCTTCTTGCTTCATAAGAAGAGATCGACTAGCAATACACTGCATTTCGGGGTCCCTTGGTGCTGGGTGTGGCAAGTCAGTAAAGCTTTGGGGCATATCTACTTCACTGAGCCTAGTGCAAGATTTTCTGGATGTGGTGGGACCGCAATTGCAGAGCACTAGATGTGGCTTTGAGTACTGCTTTACTCAGCCTGCTTTGGTCAGCTTTTTGGAGTGTGGGGTGCCAAGAGGATTAGATGGCCCTCTTGAGTAGGAGCTTGGCCTTGTGGTGCACCTGGATAGATTACCTAAAAGGAAAAGGCTGGGTGAACACTCTGTAGTTCTGTATGGGAGGGTTGGGACTGCCTTCTGCCTAAGACTCAGGAGTTGGATTTGACCACTGAAAGCCTAAGCATGGATTTCTTCCTCCTGGGAAGGAAAGGAAAAGGATGGACCTAAAGAGATGAAGAAGTAAGCTGAAGAAGCAGCCTGTTGAAGCGGGGCTTCTGGGCTCCTGGAGAATGGGCAGTTCTTCGTTTTAACCTCCTGCTGTGACTTCTGGAAAAGATTCTCCTGGTGGTGGGTGTTGTAGAGTCCAACTTGAGGTTGTCTGATGCAAGATACAGGCCTGCTGCTTTTATGTCCCTCTCCTGGCTAATGTGGGTGTGGTAATCAGGAGGCGGGGTAGAAATCTATGCATTCTCACCCCCACTTCAATCCAGAAACTGCGACTTACTGGCTGACTGGGAAAGGGTGTGTGGTCAGAGCAGCAAGACAGAAACCCATAGGCCTGCAGTTTTCCCACACATGCAGGCAGAGAGGGAGGGGTGTCGCCATATGGAGATGAGGCAGGACATTTTAATATCCCTTTCTGTTGGAAAGGGAAAGCCACAAACATCAGTTAACAAAATTAACTTCTAAACTGCAAGTAACAAAAAGATCTCTCTGACAAAAGCAGTTTTTCTAATAATATGCACTTTGCAGTCTGCATGGTACACGTTCTTTGCAGCAGATATTGTAACCCTTTTACAAAGTCATCCTTTTATGATGAGCCAAAACTTCCACTAGACAGAACTATGATCTCTCTCCAGAAAGAACATTAATCATGCATCTCAACATTTTTATTGTTGCCTGAATTTTAGCTGGAGGCAAGGAACCATGGCAGGAGGTGCTTTTAATATCGCAGGTACACTGGCATCCCCTAGAGCCAGCGCCCTACAGAACAACAGCAAGGCCCCTTCTTTTACTCAAGCCCTTTATTGCCTCAGGGCAGTGGCCTGGCAGGGGAGGGGATTAAGGCAAAATACAGCTGCTGGCCCATCCATGGAGCAGGTGGGGACTGAGGTGAAGATGGCCCAATGCCACACATCACCAGGCCCCCACAGCGAGGCCCCAGCATAAACCAACTCTCCCCCCACCCACCCTGGGGAATGTGAAGTACCTTGGGGCGAGGTGGCAAGGAAAAGCATTGTTTATGGGCTGTGTATGGCCTGGGGGCCGAGGTGAGAATGGCTCAATGCCATAGCAGCACCTGGGACCCAGGGAGGCAAAATCTTGCAGATAATCAACCCTCCCCAGCTCACCGTTGCCTCAGGGTGATTGCCCAGCAGGGGAGGGTGTCAAGGAGAGGCCACAGCCGCCGATCGATGAACAGCAACTTCACGTGGCCTGCATCTAGCGAGAGGCTGCTGTTTCCCTTGTCCAGTGCTCTCACTGAGCTGGGAAGGAGAAAAACAAACCAGCCCACAAAGGGCAGTGAGACACTGGCCCATCAGCCAAAGCCCGACTGCCCGCGTTGCCAATCCGCCCCTGCCTTTGGGTGAAAGGGGAGTCGTCTCTCCAAAAAGTAATTGACATTGTAAAAAGGGAAGAATTATCTGGTTGATGCATTAAAGCAGTGCTAGCAAAGGGGAAAGAGGACAAGGAAATAGTCTCCAAAGTGAAAACCTGAAGGAAATACAACCTAGTCTATAAAGGAACTCAGCAGTCAGGGAATGTAGTGGTGTCTAACCCCAAGACAAAACGTGAACTCCGGCTCATCACCAGAAGTGTGTCACAGATGTGGTAACACGGCCTACTTGGCAAATGACAAGAAGAAAGGTGCAGGCTGTGGCATAGGAGGCCACTTTTATGCCAGAAGAGAAAAGACAATTACTGTCAAATTCCCAGAGGAGAACCGTGACTCAAAATCAGACGCTAAATCGGTTTGTGAGAAAGAATGTGATATGAACATGTGCATGTTGAGAGTAGGTGAAGATTATCACTCAAATGTCAATTGTGTCTAAGGGTTGGTTTGGATATACGTACATCAATATGAGGGTTAAACAGGAAACCCACGTGAGAAAGACCTTCGTAGCGAGGGGTGAAAATGTCCATTGACACAGGCTGGGCTCCTGATATATGATAAGTAACAAGAGTGTATGGAAGTAAAATTTATAAAAAAAGATTGGTGAGTACTTCGAACTCCCGGATGTCACAGCCAAAAGTTTTACCAGAGAAACTATTGACATTTTAGGGTTCAATAAATTATTGTTTGATTTTAAAGGTAGACAATCTAATTATAAATTTTATGTATCCATGGAGGGCCAGTCTGTATTGGGGTGGAGAGATCAGGGGAATGTGTGTATAATTTTAGACCGAAATAGTCTTGAACCGGTCTTGGCATTACAAGACACGGAGAAGGAGAGGCTAAGTGAATGGTTTCCTTAAGTTTTTACAGGGAAAGACTAGGAAGTTGAAAGGCTTTCAGGATAAGATGTCCCGGAAGGAGAACATCATAATGTGCATTCATAAGGCAGGGCACATACCCTTGGCCATAAGAATGAAGTCTTGGATGAGTTGCGAAAATTACAGTCAAATGGGATCATTGATTCCACAGAATCTTTTGACTGGGTTGCACCGCTAGTAGTGGCACAACAGGCCAGTGGAAAGATCAGACTGCGCAGTTCAGCTACAAGGAGGGAGCCGCACTAACCCCAAGCAGCAGGGCTCAAAGTCCCACAGACATCCGCGCCAGGAGGCACTTCCACAGACTGAAGGGGGTCGGGCCTAACCTGCACATCGCGCTAAAGCATGCACCTGCACTCCCGCAGCATGGGACGCAATTCATTTACAAGGAGGGGGGCGCACAAACCACAAACAGCAAACTTAAAGTCCCACAGACATCCGCACCAAAAGGCGCGTCCATGGCCTGAAAGGAGCGGGTCCTAAACTGCACATCGCGCTAAAGCACACACCAGCACTCCCGCAGAGCAGGACGCAGTTCAGCTACAAGGAGGGGGCCACACAAACCCCAAGCAGCAGGACTCAGAGTCACACAGACATGTTGAGAATCTTCTTAGGCGAAATAAAGGACTCCAGCAGCGTGGTCTTAACTGGTAAATTCAATTTATTCCAATACATAAAAAAACCCCGGCCGCAGCACACAGACCGGTTACTTCCTCGCCTCCGGTCTGCTCTCCAACCGTCTCCTCGCACTCCCCAACATTCCTCCCTCACATTCCTTTGTTCTCAGGCTCGCGCTAACTAGCGCGAGCCTGACAACATGAAACTTCATAAATATACAACATAAACAATACAACACATCTTTCCCCTTACACTAAAAATATATATATATGTTTTTTCCATATATATCAAGTATAAACAGCATCATTACTTATTCCAACAATACCCCACAATGTCTAATGACTACAAAATCCTATCTTAACTATTTAATTTTACAATGAATTTGGACTTAGTTGCATACATATTCTCTTAACTTTCGCGGTCTTGTGATTTCCCTGCCACACCTACTAAACCTACTCTCTAAGCTTGTCATACCTTCTTCTTGAACATTCCTTTTTCTTTTTTCTGTTACCTCATCACTTTGCATAGGAACTCCGTTGCCTCCATCCACCTGTGTCTCATTGGCATGTCGAACTGATGTCATTACTAACCTCATCATCCACAAACCATTTAGTTCCAATCATACTCTTCTTCCCCTCTCCTTTATATGGGGAAACCCTGCTTAAATGCCACACTTTTCCATCTTCAAGTAGCACTGCATTACACAAAATTTTCAAAACTTTCAAAGGAGGATAGTATTTACCCGCTCCATATTTTTTTAAACCTGGAACTTTCACCCTAACCAAATCACCTATTTGTATATTCACCATTTTGCACTTGTGTTTTATATCATAGTTTCCTTTTGAACGCGTCTGCGCCATTTTAATGTTGTTCCTAACACCTTCCACAGTCCAACCACTCTTCCTACCATCCTTCATCCAACCAATGTTATCCTTCCATAACGGAATTCTTCCCCTCATAATCTCGAAAGGACAGTGCCCAGTAGAATTACAAGGTGTGGTCCTGTATGACCAAACAGTTCTCTAAACTTCTTTTTCCCAACTTAGTTTTGCATTTACTGCCAGCTGTATGCTGTTCTTCAACACTCTGTTAAAGTGCTCAACAGCACCGTTACCAGCCGGGTGATAATTGGACGTAGTAATGTGTTTAATGCCACACCTCGATAAAAAATTCTTAAACTTATCAGAAATGAATTGCGGTCCATTGTCCGTAACTACAGCTTTGGGGAAACCTTCTCTTAGGAAAACCATATCCAAAAAATTCACAATGGAACCAGAATCAACCTTGGTCATGATACTGATTTCAGGCCATTTAGAAAAATGAGCATACATCACCACTATATATTTGCACTCACCATCTGCATGTATAGGACCAGCAATATCTAAACCAATTTTTTCCCAAGGCATATCAGGACACCTAATAGGAACTAGCGGTGGTCTAAATGTTGATAAAGTCTTCTCTGAATCATTGCATAAAAAACATTCTCTTACCATTCTTTCCACAGCCACATCTATTCCTGGCCACCAATACAATTGTTTAATTTTACTTTTTGTTTTGGATATACCTAGATGGCCGTCATGACACAAATCTAAAACCTTATTTCTAAGTACTTCAGGAGGTATTAATTTCCCATTATGCATTAACTTGTTCCCCTCAACAGACAATTCATCCTTCACCTCCCAAAATCGTCTGAAATTCTCATCCAAATTTTTTTTATGAGGCCATCCTTCACACAACATGGTTTGAACATTGTTTAAAACTAGATCTTCCTCCACAGCCTTATCCCATTCATCATCAGTAATACCCTGAACATCTTGTACAATATCGGCTACCCAACAATCTTCCAAACCCGCCACACTATCATTCGTACTAACAAGGGGCATCCTACTTAGGAAATCAGCAATTTTATTCTTGACCCCCGGCACATAACATACCTCATACTTATAATCTAGTAATCTTATAGATAACCAAGCTATTCGTGGTGAAGCCTTGAACAAACCTTTAGTCGTTAAGACCTTGGTGAGTGGTTTATGGTCACTCCGCAAAATGACATTAGTACCCCAAACAAATGCCCTGAAATGTTCCAAGCCCCACACACATGCAAGAGCTTCCCTCTCTATGACCGAATATTTTGCTTCAGCATCAGTTATCGAACGGGAAGCAAATGCAATTACACATTCCTCATTATTCTCATTCATTTCTGAGAGTACAGCTCCCAACCCCTTACTACTAGCGTCCGTAGTAACAATGCTTTGCAAGTTTGGGTTAAATCCTTGTAGAGCAGGTGCCTGAATAATGTCTCTTTTACTTATTTCAAAAGCCCTTTCACACTCCACAGACCACTTGATTACACACCTATTCTTAAGCAATTGCCTAATGGGAAAAGTTTTTAGCGAAAAATTATGGACAAACTTGGCATAATACTCTGCCAAGCCTAAAAACGCCCTAACTTCATCCTTGTTTGTAGGTGCAGGTGATTTTTTAATGGCCTGTATTAAACTAGCTTTAGGTTGGATGCCATTACCACTAACTTCATGTCCCAAATATGTGACACTTCGCCTAGCAATTTTGCATTTG
This sequence comes from Pleurodeles waltl, assembly GCF_031143425.1. NCBI lineage: Eukaryota > Metazoa > Chordata > Amphibia > Caudata > Salamandridae > Pleurodeles > Pleurodeles waltl. The sequence continues at coordinate 474,622,752 of NC_090449.1, read as the reverse complement.
CTATATTCTGCAGTAAGTCCATTATCTTCCAACAGCTGGAGAACTTTTCTAACTTTGGCATTGTGATTATCTCTCGTATCTCCCATAATTAATATGTCATCTTGAAAAAAAAATACATCACGCACCTTACAAAATAATTTATACATCAGCCTTTGAAACATAGCAGCCGCAGATGCCAACCCAAATGGCACCCTAATAAATTGATAACACCCAAATGTTGTAATAAACGCGGTCAATCTACGGCTTTCAGGATGCAAAGAAATCTGGTGATACGCTGTAGTCAAGTCGATTGTGGTAAACCATTCTTTACCTTTAGTAAGTGCTAACACTTCGCTGATCTTAGGTAATGGAAATTGATCTACCAAAATATTTTTATTGAGGTCCCTAAGATCCACACACAATCTTAACTTGCCATTGGAACGTCTCGCTACAACCAATGGCGAAATCCAATCGGATGATTCCACCTGCTCAATAATACCAGCTTGCAATAATTTGTCTAATTCTCCAGACACTTTGTCTCTAATACTTATGGGAATATTCCTGGCCTTGTGTATTACCGGTACAGCGTTATCCTTAAGTATGATTTTGTGTTGGAATTTTTTTAACATGCCTAAAGTCCCCGAAAATACTCGTGGAAACAAATCCCTAATAGTTGCATCACTCATCTCACCACCCTGTATAACGGACACTGGTTCCAAGCTGTTTGGATCTAGGACTATTCCAAGCGCTCCCTGATCCCACCAGCCTAAAACCGAAGGTCCAGTCTTAGAAACATACAATTTGCATTCTGCCTTACAGTCTTTGAAAGAAAATAACAATTTCTTGTACCCTATCAACTGGATTGGCTCTCCAGTAAAACTTCTAGGAGAGATATCAGGACTGTCTAGAACCCCACCAATAACATGTTCAATTTTTTTTAACCAAACCAGTTCATTTACAATAGTATAAGGCGAACCAGAGTCAGCAGTGAAAGTGATAGTGATATCCCCAATAGAAATGTTGCATTTTGTTATTTTCCGCTGAAAATCTAGTGTCGAAGATTCATGATCCTTTACATTGAGTACCCACATATTCCTGTCGTCACTGTCAGAGGAAGAAGCTGAGTCCGTTGCACTCTCTAAAAGTTTTATCGCCAAATCTTTTTTCCTCCTGCAAACTTTTACAAAATGACCACTGATGCCACAACCAGAACATTTCTGGTTCCTGGCAGGACAGTTTTTATCATTGGCATAATGACCCATCAAACCACATCTAAAACATGTAACATTCTTTTTACTAAAATCCTTCTTGGTTTGCTTTTTATTTTTACTGGTGTAGTCTTTCTTTGAAAACTTGTCAGACCCATACTTAACCTCCCTAATATTGTTTACAAGAATGTCAGATCCAGGAAACGTGTCATAATATTTTTTTCTCCCCTGTAGAACCGCTTTTGCACATCTTCCAGTCAGTTCTGCTTTTTTAACAACATCGATGACTTCCTGTAAAGACAACTCTCCTTTAGTCCATAAACAATCCTGTATATGCCGATTTGCTGCATGCATAACAATCTGATCCCTTATAAGTTCATCGTGCAAGACACCAAACCTACATGTTAAAGCCAAATTCTTTAAGGCTGAAACATATTCCTCAATGGTTTCTTCCTTCTCCTGTTTCCTATGGTAAAATTTGTAACGATCAATACCTACGCAAACAGTAGGAGCATAGTATCTATCTAAATCTTCTAAAGCATGACAAAAAACATCACCATGCTCTCTATGTTTCTTTTCAATTCTATTGTCGGTTTTCAAACCAAGCGGTCCCAGACAATGTAATAGAATTTTCTTCTTTTTATCAGCAGAAAAATAATTTTCTTCATCACACGTATAAATGTAATTTAAAAAATATTCCCGACATTCTTGCCACTTTGTGGAAGTATCACTAGATCCAGGTATGAAAGGTTGAGGTGGTGGTAAATTCAAATTACTTGAAGCCATAAGTAATTATGTTATGTCACTTAAACAAGTATAAAGCCAAAAAAAACGAAGTTTGACAGAATAGCTGTCAGAGATTCTACACTGACATTGTAGCACAGTCTTACTTTATATACAAAATGCGCTGTAACAACCAAAATCCACAGTGTTACGCAGCGTGCGGAGAACCTCTCTAGATGACCTGGCTAGCGTCTCCGTCTCCTTGGAGACGCTCGCGTCATGGTGCTCCGCTTCCGTGACGTTGACGAGGAAACGCACATTGAGCATGCGCGTCCGTAGATTAAAGGACCCTCGCGCTGCCTTGCTCGCGCCGCTCCACTCGCCAAGGAACCACCAAAACAAAATGAAACACTGAGAAAAAAAAAATCCGATTAATAGTTACTGCAACATACTCCTCGATAGGTCCTAAAGCAGCAGTCAAGTTCAGCAAGGCGGAGAGGAAACATCAATACGCGTGGAAGCCGGGGCTGCGCAACTCGTCGCCAAATTTGTGGAGAATCTTCTTAGGTGAAATAAAGGACTCCAGCAGCGTGGTCTCAACTGGTAAATTCAATTTATTCCAATACATAAAAAAACCCCGGCCGCAGCACACAGACCGGTTACTTCCTCGCCTCCGGTCTGCTCTCCAACCGTCTCCTTGCACTCCCCAACATTCCTCCCTCACATTACTTTGTTCTCCGGCTCGCGCTAACTAGCGCGAGCCCGACAACATGAAACTTCATAAATATACAACATAAACAATACAACAAGACATTTGCCCCAGGAGGCGCTTCTATGGCCTGAAGAGAGGGTGCCTAACCAGCACATTGCACTAAAGCATTCACCAGCACTCCCAAAGCCTGGGACGCACATGGGTCGTGACCATGAGGTGTGTCTGAAGTGTCCCACTTATGACAATGTTTATCCTGCTCCAACAAGAGGCGCAGGCTTGAAGTGGAAGTACAGGAGGCAAGTACAGGAGACAAGGGTAAAAGGAAGCACCCGGATGGATTGCACACCTCTACCCCGCCCGACAAACCTTCATCGATCAAATGCTTCAACTAGTGATAGGGGTCGTTTCCAACGAGATAGAACTAACGGAGAGGAGGCTGTCGGATGTCAGGTGGCCCCTGCAGCAGTTTGGCTAGCCAGCCCCTCTGATCCATCTGTTGTAAATGAGATCTATGAGGTTTCATCAAGCGCACTAACTGGGCTCCGGATATAAATGTAAACGCAGATCATGAGTTCGCACCCCAAGAGGATTGTGTTACGGGGCAAACAAGTTAAGAAAAGGCAGAAGAGGACCCACAGGACCCAGCAGAGTAATGCTAAGACTTCCAGTGTTAATGCCCCAAATCAAGTTCAGTCTGTGGTGAATGTGCAGTGTCTCTACCCTGCTGGAAAAGGGTCTGGCCCTGGTTCAGACTGGCTGGCCAATCTAGTAAATGAGGTGGCGGACAGGGTTAAGGAGATCATCAATGTGGAATTTGCACCCATTGTAGAACGCAGTATCAAGATCGAACAAGCACTTAATATCACCACTGACTCGCATCCTCTGTCCTGATAGGTGGTGTGTGGTGCTGTTACATCTGGACACAGAGCTCCAACTAGCCCTACATTACTATTCTCAGAGCAATCTGCCCCGATCTAGAGGCCCCGCTCGAGCGTTTCTTTTCCAGCATCTACGGTTAAACTGTCAACTTTAGGAACTTTAGGAAGGTGGCCCTAGTGTGGCCTCTGTTCCTGGGAGGGGGTCGGCAGAAGGGTGGGCAAGTCAGGTGTAACATAAAACTATCACTCCACTTGTCATTAACTTGCCCCCAGCCTTGTGTCCTTATGTTGTTATTTTGTAGGGAGCCCCAAATTTGAGGAAGGTCAGACTGAATCACACGAGGATCTAGTTAACAAATGTTTGCATTGGCTGGGCAAAAACAAGAACTTCCCAGCTAGACGGGCCCTGAAGATACTACTGACACAAAGAGTAGGGTGGATCGGCCCAGGATGAGTTGAAGGCCCAGGGGATTGTATAATCATTCATTTTAAAGATCCAGAGATTGTGCACAGGTTACTGAATGATGATAGGCAGCGCCAGGAGAAGCTATCAGAAATTCTGCTTTTGCCACTGGGCTATTTTTATGAACCTATTTTATTCCCCTGGCCCCTTCAATCTTTGCCTGGCGCTGGCTATCAGCCCAGGTCAGCTGGTTCTCAAAGAAGGGCAGTAGGACAATGAAAGCTTCTTGATGTGCCTGTGTTCAATAGTTTTAAGAGGATGTTGTAGAGGATGTTGATTGACTACCATCATTAGGAGGGTCAGCTAGCTCTGTTCTGTGGAATGGGGCTGGAGTCACTGATTCCCATGCTTCACTACCGGCAACTGCAGTCAGGAGCGCGAAGAGAGTACCCCATGCCTCACCCATTATAAGGAGGGAAAATGGGAGGGAGAGTCACTTGCCTTTGAGATTGACCACATGAATAGTGATTTGCCCGTAATTGCCCAGGCACACCCCGTTAAAAAGTATGTGACTTTTCCTGACGGAATTTCATTGGACTCATGGAAAGTGCTCAAAATTATTGCTACTGGAATGTAATAATCTCATTATTGGCTCTGACCTTTGTTTATTTCAGGAGACATGGTCCACCAAACCCAAGTACTGGGTTGGCTACCTCACCTTCTTTAGTGCTGCCTTTCCGAGCCACAAAGGGAGGCCATAAGGTGGGTTATTGATATGGGCATACATTGCATTGGATTGTACTATCCAATTGCTTCAGTTGGCCCAACAAGACATTTTAGGCATCCAATTGAAAAGTTAGAGGGGTGAGAGCTGGTTCTCATGCTTCCACTTTGCAGTCTCTTGAGGCCAGCTTAGCAAGTCTCCGCCTTTGTACCATTTAATCATTGGTGGCCACTTAAACACTACTTTTGAGCCCTTAGATAGGGACGCTGTCAATCTTACAGTAGAGGAAGATGAACTATGGTCCATCCCTCAACCTAACTTAGCCCCAGTTACAAAATGGGCAAGGGTGGCATTACAGCTGAAGGCCCTTGCATTAGAATTTGGGCGGAGAGCCATGAATGGCAGAACCAAGAGTGATGAGGCTCGGTCCCCCACATTCCAGGGCCATAAGGGCTCTAGTCGAATTGATTATGTGTTAGTGGATTTCAGGTTGTGGGTTTATGAAATTGACATGTTAATAATGGGGAGCCCTGACTGAGTGATCATAATCCAATATGCCTGACAATGAAACCAATATTTGGGTTTGTGTAAGTGATCCACGCCTCTCTAGCTCCACTCAGGAGATCCTTCCCACAAATAACAGGCACGGCCTTAAATGGCAGCGTGTAGCCCTCAAAACGGATCTACTTAGAGTAATTTCCACTGAAATACAAACTGCCACATGCAAGATGAGTGCGCTGCCACCTAGTGACGGGAGTTGGGCTGAGGTTTCTAATATCCATTCAGCCCTTTTTGAGGGCATCAGACAACATTTAATGGCCCAAGCGGGGAGTCCGAAAAAACACTCCATCATGATAGCTGGCATGATAAAGGGTGTAGGAAGGCCAGGACTGAATTGATCAAGGCAATCAAGCTAAAGCATGGGAACAGTATAAGTAGACTAAGAGCAGCCTACACGAAAGCCCAGAAACATGCTAGAAGATTGTGTGAGGAAAACAGGTAGCAGGATTTAAAATTTGCCTGCGAAATGCATGATCTGCCTTCATTCTGGGGTTTAGTGAGTAGGGAGGTTGTGAGGCCAAGACACAATTGGGCAACATGATCCCGCCAACGATGTGGGTAGACCATTTTAGATCCCTCTACTCAGATGACTCACAGACTGAGCTGCACGTCTCCAAACTAATAATTCCACCAGCCGGACACAGAGATATGTTTGTTTTGGATGAGATCAATACTTCAGTTGACACTATTATGGATAGCAAAGCTCCCAGCCAGGATGGCATTCCAAGAGACCTATTTAAGCAGGACAAGGAGAATTGGGCAAAATATTTTCTGGTGTTGGCTAATCATATTGCCAAGAGTGCACCTGTTCCTTTCTCTTGTAAACGCACAGATGTTGCACCAATCTATAAGAAGGGGAAAGGGAGTCCCCTAGTAACTACAGGTCTATAAGCCTTATTAATGTGCAGAAAGTTTTCAGGCATGTACTTCTGGCTAAGATCCAATAGTTGATCAAGGACCAGACGCGCTACCAGGCAGGATTCAGGGCCAAGATGAGCACTATAGATCAGGTCTTTAGGTTTATGCTTCTTTATTGGAAAACCGTGTTGCTAGGCGGGGCAGTCTATATGTGGCGTTCATTGAGCTAAAGTCTGCTTTTAATATGGTTCCACATCACAAACTGTGGTCTGTATTATTAGATATGGGCATCCCACGTGACATTCTCTCCGTATTTATCCGCTTGCACAAAGACAACCAGGCTGTTATTCGGAGAGGGGGATCAAGGTCAAATAACTGATCCTATCAACATCGATAAAAGTATCAGACAGGGATGTGTGCTCGCTCCAACTCTACTTTCATTGTTTTTAAATGAAGTAGTACATTTTTTGTCTATTCGCCTTGTCTATTGGTAAGCTTAAGATATCAACGCTTCTATTTGCGAAGGGGTCTTCAGCTTCTATTAAATAGATTTGAAGAATTTTGTAAAATACAGGGTCTTGCTATTAATACCAGCAAGGCAACAGTTATGGCTAGTAGCCCACATGGGTCTTTCAGGGGGAGACTGCTTTTAGCTGGAGATGTTTTGGAGACAGCATCAAGCTGTCAAATAATATGACTTGACAACCCCACATTGACAAAATGGGAATCAAACTTAGGCAAATAGTTGGGCTTATCTTGTGTTAGCATAAAGCCTCTGTATTTAAACCAGTAGTGGTTGCCAAACAGATTTATGATGTAAGGCCGTGGGGTCGGCACTATATGGGGCTGAGCTTTGGGGGTTTTCAGGCATTAACAAACTAATAAGGCTGGAGCATATGTTTATGAGAAACCTCGTCCAAATGCCAGCATGTACCCCACTGTTACCCCTGAAATTTGGTATGGGATGGAAATCTATTTGAGATAAGGCCAAGCTTCGGTTCCTGCTCTACTGGAAAAGGCTATTGACTACACGCGTGTTAGAATGGTATGCCGCAGCATTTAGGGAAGCAGCTAGAAGTGATTTGTCACACAAGATATTGTGGTTTTCTAACATCAAGAAGTTGCTTACTGCATTGGGCCTGCAGGCTATGTGTGATTCCAACCAGCATGATTCAGTCCCATTAACGGCCCAATTGAAGAAGTGCTATTGGTCTTGGGTTTTCCAAAACAATCTAGTTTCTTGTGATAGAAGGCCCCTGTCAAGTTCGTTTTGGGATTTGACCCTGTTAGTGCTTTGGAACGGTGTATAGATTTTATCTGGACACCAAGAGACAGGAAGCTGTGTATCCAGTTTCCCATGAGGTCCTCTACAAACAGCTGGGAGGCAAACTCGCCTCCTTGCCCCAGTTGTAAGTCTGCCAAGGAATCTGTTGATCATGTCTTTTTCGCTTGCTGCGCATGTGAAGGTCATTGTGCAAAGTAGATTAAGCTGGTTGCCAGGGACCTAGGATGCGCAGTAGCACACATGCCGTGAGAATTCTGCGATCAAATCCGAGTCCTCTTTATGTCTGTGCAGTTGCAAACTTCCTTGGCCCTATGTGGACCATTAGTGTGAAGGCGATCAAGCAATTGGAATGGAACGTATGATAGTGTTGTCCCACTGAGGAAGTAGGGGTTTGGGAGAAGTTGTTTTGCTCCTATTATGCTCTTCATTTGTTTAAATGTTTAGTTGCTCACTTGTTTGGTAACCTTGCATCCTTTGTGACTGGATTGTTCTAAGCTGTTAAATCTTGGCTGAACCATCTCTTCTGGCCATAGTGAATCAATTGATAGCTTGCCACAGTCTTTCAATGAGCTACTTTGCGGATGGTCCCGTTATTGACAACTCCCCCACTATGCGAAAATACACTATTGCCTTGCCATACTTAGGCTGAAATGCTCCGTCCTGGTTGGCATTAATTAGTTGCTAAGTTTGCACATTATTGCAATTGATCTTTTCAATTTTATATGTAAAGTCTTGTTGCTACATCTCCTAGTACCATGTTTTGAACATCTTTTGAATGAAACATCCTGTTGTTTCGTACACTTTATATTTGTATTCTGTTTTACTGTGTTTCTATGCTGGCAGTGTAGATTCTTATGCATGGCACCTGAGCATTTTGTGTATAGGTCTCAGGTTTTAGGATTTTGAGCGGTGGAGATTCCTACCGCATGGATGCCATTAGTATTTTAGATTTGTATTTTTAAGTGGCCGACTTGGTGTCTGTATTTTTTTCATGTATGTGTTGTACTTTTATGACACATGTTGCCGAAATAAGATATTTTAGAATTTTTATCAGATTATGCATGGATTTAAGGGATTTGAGAAAGAATATTTTGGTTGACCAGTTTCCACTACCCAGAGTTGCTGTCCTTAACCAAAGGTATTGAATGATTCACAAATGTAAATCTTACTGCTGCACACCAACAGGTTCTACTACACCCTGCCAGCAGATTACTTGCTGTTTTCATATCCCTATTTAGATGTTTTCAGTTCGTCAGTGTACCATTTGGGTTCGCATTCGCAGCAATAATGTTTTAAAGATTAATGTATGAATTAGTCAAGAAGTGGAAAATGTCATCTTTTTTCAAGATGACATCCTAGTGATGGGTAAAACCAAAATGGAACATGATTCAATACTTAAACAGATTATTGGGAATCCTTATTAAATAGGTCTAACATCTGAGAATGGGAAATGTAAGATTTCACAGAAGGAATTTAAGTACTTGGGCGATGTGGTAAGCAGGGAAGAAATCAAACCCAAAACGGAACTGGAGCATGCCATAAACATTGCACCTTCCATGAAAAATAAAGGTGAGGTTAAGTAATTTCTTGAGTAAAACATATCATATCAGACAACTTTTGAAAAATAAAAACAAGTTTGAATGGACGAATAAATGTCAAGATGCATTCCAGGGAATAAAGGATGACATTTGTCAAGCTCCACCATTACAGGGGTTTGATCCTAAATTCAAATGTATTGTTACAACACATGCCAAGGGAAAAGGAATAGGGGGAGTTCTCAGGAAAAGAACATGTTGTCACTTTTGCCTCATGCTCTTTGACTCCAAATGATGAAAAATATGCCATGATCGAACATGAGGCACTTGCTTGTGTTTGAGAGCTAGAACATTTCAGGCAATACATATGGGGTTCACCAGTTACACTAAGGAGTGATCACAAACCATTGACAAAAGTCTTGACCGCAAAGGGGTTGTACAATGCTTCTCCTCATTTAGCTCGCCTATCTAATAAATTGTTGTATAACAAATATATAGTACAATACTGACCGGGTGTGAACAGCATTGCAGATTTTTTGAGTAGGTGACCCTTACCCTTGAAGCGAGTACCTGGGGATGAATGCAAAAAACTGTGTGGCAGAGTTTGGAGCGTATATTACAGATGAAGAATGGTTAAATGTTCAGGAGGAAAACCACATGCTGAAAGAAGTAAGAGTCAGGATAAAACAAGGTTGGACAGAGGAAAATACACTTGAGAATGGTTGAGTAATTTTTGGGAGGTTAGGCATGAGCTCTCTGAAGTAGGAGAAATGGCAGGGTGGTTCCTCCAGAAGGGGTCAAAGGTAAGGTTCTGGATATTTGTCATGATGGCCATCTTGGTATTGTTAAAACCAAAAGTAGAATGAAGATGTTGCATTAGTGGCCTTGTATGGACTTAGCATTGGAGACAAAGGTAAGAGAATGTGCCAGTTGCAATGGTTCTGACAAAACAAAGATTACTATGAGGCCTCCTTTGTGTCCCGTAAGCAGTCCCAATGTGCCTTGGAAGAGAGTTGGTATAGGCATTACAGGACCCATTTTTGAAAGGGGAGAATTGAAATAACACATTGTGGTATTTGACCATTTCTCTAAATAGCTGGAAATTGGCATTGTTTCCAAGGCAGATGCTGCTGCTGTTGTGCAGTTTCTTGATGGTATATTTCTGAAGGAAGGTCTACCTAAAGTCATCTGAAGTGACAATGGATCTCAACTTACATCTGATGTATTTAAAGTGTTTCTAAACCAAAATGGTATTGTACATAAGACAACTTCAGGTTATCACCTCACCGTCAACGGCTCTTTGGAAAGCTTTAATAGAGTTATTAACGGTATGGTGCAGTTAGCTGCCAGTGCTGGATTGGATTGGAGGAAGGAAGTGTTGAGTACTCTGTGGGCTTATAGGATTGCCCGTTGTGAATCAACAGGTACTAGCCTATTTGAATTGATGAGAGGAAGGATGCCATTTTCAAGAGACAATTTGGGTTGGATGTCCAAGTCTAAGAAAGTCAGTTGGTCTCCGGCTATTGTGAAGGAAAGACTGGCACAAGCACAAGCCTTCGGTAAAAAGAATTATGATGCTAAATACAATTATAAGGCAGTTCATATTTCTGTTGAGGATGTTATCAAGGTGATGAAGAGTACTATTGTAAAGAATGGGAAAAGTAAATTGTATCAACCATTACAGGTTAGGAAGGTATTTTGTAATTCAGGACTTTTAAGTGATAAAAGAGTTTAGAAGCCTTTCAATTCACAAAAGGGAAAATGTCATGTTAAATAGTGCTGGTGATGGACCGGCGAAGAAAAGCATGAAAAGTAAATGGAGCTGGTTGTCTGAGAGTGGTAGTGAGGACAATGGTACACAGCTTGAGGGCAGTGAAAAGGTTGTACCCAATCAAAGTGACTGTATGGATTTGTTACAATACATTGCTAGACTTGTAGAAGTAAAGTAGGTAGGGTAAGAAGGACAGTAAGGAAACCAAAAAGGTTTGAGGATTTTGTGTGTCATTAAGATTGCTCCTCATTCTATTTACTCACCATTATGACAGTTAGGTAATATCAATAACTGCTCTAGACTTCTTTTTTTGTAAATCTGTCCACCTGCAAGATAATATTATGTTTTTACTGTATGGTGTATGTTGAGGTTTTATTTAGTTATTTACGCTTTAGTTTAAATATTTTGTTTTCTTTAAAAGAGGAAGATGTATTATGTTATAAGTTCTAAATTAGCATTGGAAGTTTCCATACTTGGGAGTTCATATAGATGAGAGAGAATGATGGTGAGAGTGGGGCGGAGAGAGCTGAGAGGACCTATATACTCTCCACGCTTGTATTTATACCAGGGTTTTTCTAGTATATTGGACCTGGCCCTTTCTGCAGGATCTTCCCCTGAGGTTTTGCTTTTTCTCTCCACTTTTTGCTGAATTAGTTTTTGTTGGCTTTAGGACTCTGGGCATGTTACCACTGCTTACCATGATAAACTTTGAGTGCTCTGTAGTCCAAGCATGGCAAAATTGGCTTATCCACAACGGGCATGTTTAATTTACTTGTAAGTCCCCAGTAAAGTGCACTATATGTGCTCAGGGCCTGTAAAATAAATGCTACTAGTGGGCCAGCAGAACTGATTGTGCCACCCGCTACACGAGCCCTGTAAACATGGCTCAGGCTTGCCACAGCAGAGCATATGTGTGCAGTTTTAAACTGTCATTTCGACCTGGCAAGTGCTACCAATTGCCAGGCCAAAACCTTCCATTTATTATATCTACGTCACCCTTAAGGTAGGCACTACATAGCCCAAAGGACAGGGTACAGTGTATTAAAAAAGTTGGACATGTTCTTTTAAGTTAACAGAAAAACTGCTAAATTCACTTTCCACTACTGCAAGGCCTATCTGCCCCACAGGCTAACATTGGGGTTGATTTGAAGCATCCTTTAAGTGTATCTTTCAATTGGGAGTCTGGTGTTTCTGGGCTCACAATTTAAAATCACAACTTATGGTGAAGTAGAATTTAAATTGTAGGTTTAAAAAAGCCACTTTTAGAAAGTTGGCATTTTCTTACTTTAACCAGTCTGTGCCTCTGCCTGTCTCTGAATACACGTCTGGGGTGGATGATAGCTGGGCTTTAACATTCCCCATAGACAGTCACACAGAAAGAGTTTGAGTGTGACATTTGAATCCTGATGGCCCATCGCCGGGCTGATGGGTCTTCCTGGGCTATATGGGTGGGAGGAGCGGGCACACCTGGATAGGGCTGTTCCTCTTCACACAAAAATGGCTGCATAGCCCCTGTAGAGTGTCTGGAGCCAGAGAAGGAAGGGCAGGTACCCTCAGATCTTCAAATGCCTCTTTGAAGGCTTCCCCACTTGAAAGGCACATTTGGGTAGAAGTGCTGGACCCCAAATCCTACCATATTCAAACTCTACTGGAACCAAAGACACTCTGCTAGGAAGGAGGACTGATGCGCTGCCAGGAGGAACTGACACTCTGCAACTGCCTTGCTGTGTTTCCCTACTGCTTGCAGTGCGGTATGCTGTAGGAAGGATTGCTTCTTTGCTACTTTCTTGTGTTGGCCTGCTGCCTCTTGCTTACAGTAAGAAGAACTGGACCTGCTCTCTGCATCCTTGAACTCAAGATTCTCCAAGGCTTGTTGGCTTGCCCCCTATACTCCTGCAGTCGGAGGGACATCAAAGACTTCCTACAATTCTCCTAGTGCTGCTGGACTCTGCAATCTGTGAGCCCTACTTTTGCCTCAGGTACCCCTGTCCAGTCCTGGGCCTTAGAAGTGGATTCTGCGGTAATTCCTTCAAAAACCGACGCATCGCCTCGAATGAGGGAGAAATTCTGAAGCATCGCTCCTCCGGCACCGACACAGAGACAGCTCAATGACAGCATATTTACAGACTGCACGGCTCATTAACAATGCTCTGCGCTGCTCGATGATGACGCATTGCATTCACTTCAGTGGATCCTGACGAAGATGCAGTGATCTGACTGCATAGAAAATACCAAGGCATCCCGCCCTCAGCATCAGCTCTTTGCTCCATCAAAGGTACTGTTTCAGTGAGCCATGCATGGTTCTGGTAGCCGGCCTACCCTCCATCGCAATTGGCCTGGAGTTGCATTGGTCCCTCACAAGCTCACGTAACCTTTTGACCTCTAGTGACTTCTAAGCACTGTTTTGAATTTTTTTTAACTCAGATCTGGACTTCTAGTTATTTGGATTTTTGTTGTTTTCCTCTTGTTTCACTCACATAAATATTCTCTATTAATGTAAACTGGTGTGGAGTATTTTTGTGGTGTCTTTCCCTGTATTAATATAATTTAAGTGTTGCCCAAATACTGTACACATTGCCATCTACGCTAAGCCTGCCTGCTCTGGGCCAAGCTACCAGAGGGTGAGCACAGGGTAATTTAAGTTGTGTTGTGACTTACCCTGATTAGTATTGTGGTCCCTAGTTAGACAGGGTGCATAACTGCCAACTAGAGATACAATTTCTAAAAGAGTACATTAAATATCTCGGAACCTCTTTAACCTCGATGGATTCCTTACAATGTCACTATCAACGTGAACACTGTGATTTAAGAAAGGCAATGACACAACACATTGGGGGTCATTCCGACCCCGGCGGTCAAGGACCGCCGGGGCCGGGGATGCGGGAGCACCGCCAACAGGCTGGCGGTGCCCCGCAGGGCATTCTGACCGCGGCGGTTTGGCCGCGGTCAGACCAGGAAAACCGGCGGTCTCCCGCCGGTTTTCCGCTGCCCTGGGAATCCCCCATGGCGGCGCAGCTTGCTGCGCCACCATGGGGGATTCCGACCCCTTCACCGCCATCCTGTTCCTGGCGGTTCCGACCGCCAGGAACAGGATGGCGGTGAGGGGTGTCGTGGGGCCCCTGGGGGCCCCTGCAGTGCCCATGCCAATGGCATGGGCACTGCAGGGGCCCCCGTAAGAGGGCCCCACTTTGAATTCCAGTGTCTGCTTTGCAGACACTGGAATTCGTGACGGGTGCCACTGCACCCGTCGCACATCCTCCACTCCGCCGGCTCCATTCGGAGCCGGCTTCTTCGTGGGGAGGGGATTCCCGCTGGGCTGGCGGGCGGCCTTCTGGCGGTCGCCCGCCAGCCCAGCGGGAAAGCCAGAATGGCCTCATGGCGGCTCCCTCCAGGCGGGCGGCTCCCATTATGTCCTGGTGTCAATACTTAAATTGTTGACTGTGGAACCAAGAGACCTGGGGTTCTGATCTACACAATACTTTTGTGATTAACAAAATCAATGGGCTTGTGTTAGACCTGACAGCCTTAGGATGGTCTTTCCCCCACGTTATCTTGCCTCCCTCCATGTTTCTGATCTCCTTTTTTGCTGGTTTTAGGACTTTGCACACTTTACCACTTCTGACCAGTGCTAAAGTGCTTGGGCTCTCTCCCTGAAACACGTTAGCATTGGCTCATAGCAATTGGCATATTTAATTTTCCTGTAAGTCCATAGAAATGTGCACTGCTTGTGCCCAGGGCCTGTCAATTAAATCCTACTAGTAGGCCTGCCACACTGATTGTGCCACCCACATAAGTAGCCCCTTAACCATGTCTCAGGTCTGCCATTGCTGGACCTGTGTGTGCAGTGTCACTGCCACTTCAACTTTGCATTTAAAACTACTTGGCAAGCCTTAAATTTCCCTTTTCTTCCACATAAGTACCCTTAAGGTTGGCCCTAGGTACACCATAGGGCAGGGTGCTATGTTGGTAAAAGGGAGACAAGTACTTTTAGGTTTTACATTTCCTGGCAGTGAAAAACTCAAAAAGTCATTTTTCACTACTGGAAAGTCTGCTCCTCTCAAAGGCCAGCATTAGAGATTCTCTTATATGCCTTTAAGTGGTAATTTCTGATTTGAAAGGAATAGACTTGTCATATTTTGTATGACTGGAATGGTAGTGAGAAATCCTGCTAACAGGTGAAGTTGGATTCTATATTACTATTTCAGAAATTCCACTTTTAGAATGTAGGCATTGCTCTGCACTTACTGCCGTCTGTACCTTACAGTCTGTCTCTAGTTCACATCTGGTCTGTAATGGTTGACAGCTCTCCCTATGTGTTCCATCCAGACAGCCCTAAACACAGGAAACTCAGCTGCATCTCAATTCATCTGCATACAAATGGGTTTCTCTGGGCAGGAAGGGTGGAGGGTTTCTCACTTACACTTCAAAGGTCAGTGGCCTGCCCTCACACAAAGGACTGATAACCCCCCAGAGGGCTCCTGGCAGACATGACTGTGTTGAAAGGGGAACTTTTGCACTTCAAAACCACTCTTTGAAGTGGCCTCCACTTTAAAGACACTGTTGGGTGTATATATACCTGTTCGATGACCCCCCACCAAATGAGACACTTCTGGACCTACAACTGGACTCTGTCAGAGGGACTGCCTGGCTGCACAAAGGACTCATCTTGATTGCTTTGCTGGAAGGACTGTAAGCCTGCTTATTTCCCTGCTGCCTGCTGATCCCTGACTCTGCTGGAAGGACTCTGTTTTCCTCCTCAATTGCTCACCAAGGGCTTGGCTTGAGCTTGCCTCGTGTTCTGGGGTTTCAGGGCTGTCAAACCTTCACCAACGAAGAGAAAATCCAGTGAGTCTGAAAATCGATGCAACACCTGCAGAATTGGACACAATGCCTGCTGGATCGATGCAGCGCATGCCTCCTGGCTGAAAAATCACAGGAGGGATCTACACAGTGTCAGCTGCCTCTGTTTGACGTGTTTTGGATTTTCCACGCATTGTCCCTGGGCTTCAAAATATCTCTGCATCGCAATGAGGAACTAAGGCTGCGCTCCTGGAAACCAACACATCGCCGTGCAGTGTGGGAAGATACAACACATTGCCTTTGCAGCGCAAGAAAAATTGATGCAGCGCTCTGGTTTTTTATACATTTCCACGTCTGCTGCCCATCTGCGTTGTTATTTTTGATGCAACCCAGGTATTGTGTGTTAAAAGGATACAACCACTGAGTCTTAAGGATTGAGACTCTTTTAAACCTTTTAAAAGTGATATCTTGACGTGTGCATATTGGATGTTTGATGTTTTGGTCTTATTTTACTCAGATAAATATTATCTATTGTCCTCAACTGGTGTTGAGTGCTTTTGGTGATGTTTTCACAGTTTTACTGTATGAGTTATTGTACAAATAAGTTACATATTGCCTTCTTAGTTAAATCTGCCTGCTCTGTGACAAGCTGCCAGAGGGTGAGCACAGGATAATTTAGGTTGTGCTGTGACTTACCTTGACTAGGATTGCGCTCCCTTCTTGGACAGTGTGCATACCTCTGCCAACTAGAGACCCAATTTATAACAGTTTGCAACTGCAAAATGCCTATTTCTTATATCTTACACCCATCTCTGTCTTGTAAAATAGACTTTGAAACTTATGCTGATTGCAACAAAGAAGGACCGTAAAAGGGGCATCCTTCTTAATTGTGATTAGGGATGATATTTAACAATTATGTGCAATGGTAATCCTGGTTGTAAACTATTAAAAAGCTACTGGCACCTCAATGAAGGTGGTAACTAATTTGCAAATAGTAAGGGGATCCATGGACAGCCCGTCTTTGGGAAATTGTGTTGGAAGCCTCAGAGGGAGTAGGCAGTGGGCCAGGGAATCACTTTCTGCTCCCTCTGATGTTCTTCTAAATGGATTTGTTTATTTCTGTTAAAGCACTGGTTACCTTAAGTAACAGAGGCTCCTTTGAAAAAGAAAGGCATTATTCACAAGGAACTTACACCGTTGCTGCATCCTTCCTTTTGACGCAGCGACGGCGCATTCACTGCTCTATATTTACAAAGGTATGCATTCAGTGAAATGCTTCACTTTTCCTTGACAGCACCAGTTTTGTGTTGCGCAACTACTAGCTGGGTCAGGTAACGTTAATCATATGCAAGGTAGGTGGTCCCACTCAAAAACCCATGCAGAACTGACACATCCATATTTACAAGATTTTGGGAAAGTGACGCATCATTGGCAAATGATGCTCCAATTCCAAAATGTGTAAAAAATCCTGCACATCGGCAACCCAGGTGCATAAATGACGCTTTGGCACTGATACATAATTAGAATATGCAAAAATCACACTGGCAAGTTCAGCTACACCATAGAGCTAGTCAAATTTCATCTTGGAGCACCGAGAAGAAGACGGCCACTATCCCCAGAGAGGTAGTGCAGGAGAAGGGAGCAGATATACCACCAGAGGAATTCTGCTGGGGTGTCCATTTCCATGACACTCTGGTGAGGCAGATATCCCAGCAATACATATGAGGCTATGCAAAGTCATCCTGTGTGCTTTGGCATGGCCTCATATATATGGACAAAGGCAAGGCAGTGCAAAGTACTGTCACCTCACTCTGCATCAAGGATGTGTCACATGGGCCTCATGTTGATTTTATCCATGCAACACCTAATGCATTTGATACTTTCTCTGATGGACATGGTGAACTGCAAAGTTCCATATATATATATATATATATATATAAATATATATATATATATATATGCCTCTCCAGAGGAGGTGTAACATAAATTCATTTTTATTGTTAGTTCCTCTTAATATGTGTGCAGTATTCTGCAGAGCACATACAAAGTGTCATAAGCCCACTTTGTTAGTCCATGTGCAGAAAGATTTCCCTTATGGGATAAAAACAAGAGAGTTCAAAATGCAGACACACCTACATCATGGTGCAAGGGGGCATGTGTTGCCAGCATTCGCCAATCTATGACGTTATGTATACATAAGAAAGACAAGTGTGCTGTATGTCATTATTTTGACACATTCATGCCTTTGTTATGTAATGCAGGGCAGTGAAGCTAAGTAACTTCCTGTGCTACCCTGTGACAACAACCTGGAAACGAGTCCTTGTGTGTGCCTCAAATTGGTGGAAAGATTTGCAGCAATGCAACAACATGTTAATTGCCCCATTACAATACTGTATTCAAGGAAATGCCTCCACAAGGCAGACATGGATTCACTATTTCCATATTTGGTCTGTCTTGGTGCAATGCTGTCCATTGTCCAGAAGTGCAGGTGGCAAACCCATGACAATGCATCATGTAGAAACACGTTACCAACACTGTTCTCAATAAGTGTGGCAGGCTAGTTTTGAGATTCTGACAGTTGCACGGTCTAAAAAAGTCTTCCAGGTTATGTACAGTCAGCACCATGGACACAGTGTACTGCCTTGTGTAGTCTATCATGTAGTGCAATGAAATGCACCTATGAACTCTCCATGGATGTAGCTGGCGAACAACAGTGACTATTACTGTATAAATTAGACCCGTTGTTCGCAAGAATAGTTGGCTTTGTCAACACAAACATGATGAGAAAGATATTAGTGAAATTATTGTATAATGGCACTGTGACCATGCAACACATATCCTTCCAGGCTAAAGTTCATACAGAAGATGTGTGTGTACCATGACATGATATGGTGGTTGTCCAACATGAATTTCTGGTACTTGCTGGTATGCACATATCAACATGGAGCACAGGTGGCACAAGCATCTCAAACATATCCATGAGGGCATACCAAATCACCCTGGGTGGCTCATCCAGGCCTCCTAGCTTTCTGGTAAATCAAAGCATATCAATGGGCCTGCTTGATCTACTGTGTGTCATGTGCATGTTCAATGTGACTTGCAGGGTGTTCTGAAAGTCAACACACATGGATATCCTGGATAGGTAAACTAAAGCATAGGATTATAGCATGGAGTAACTCAATAAGGTTATGCCTTCAACAATCTGACGTCAATTTCCATCAAAGACACCTATGCAGCTTCATGTACATAACCCATACATGGTTTTGTTTTGTTTGGCATGTACCATGTGTACTGCATTTTGCGGCACACATGGTAAATTGCAATACAAGCAATTATTTTATGAAGGTTCACTTTGTTATGCCTATAGGTTATTTGTGTTCATAGTTTCTGTGTCTCACAAGTGTGTTTGAGCAAAACTGTCATGCCCCCACAAAAAGTATGTTTTAAAGAGGAAGCATGCTGCACAATCATTATAATACTGGACTGTCATTAGCCCACACTGACCAGTGGCCCTATTATACATACAGCACACTTTCTTCAGTTTGCAACATTGTGCACGTGAAAACAGGTGTGCTGTACACAAACAGATAAAATGAGTACCATTACATGTAATGGCCTGCACCCAGGGTAGCAGCACTTACGCTGCCCTGGAGGCAGTGTTGTTATGAAAAATAGAGCATGTTTAAAGCAGCAGTTCTATGTTTCACTGTGATTGCATCACGCTGCCTACACTTTTAAGTGTATTTAGATATCCCTTTGTAGGCAGGTGCAGTGGGCGACTTCACCTGCCTGCAAGTGGATGTCTGGGGGATACAGAATAGCCCCTGTCACCTCTCCAAAAGTGACCATCAGGGGCACACTGACAGTGCACCCCTTTTGTGGTGTGCACCTCCTGACAGGTTATTTGCCTCTGTGCCTACGTGTAATATACACAATAGGATGAAGGACAGAGTGGTGAAACTTTCTAAACATCCCCAGTCACAGATCTGGGTTTAATCTATTGTTCTTTTGCCTGGCCTGGCAGTTTGGGCTGGATTGTTCACTTTCGGGACAGGGTCAAGACTGATTTGTATATGACTGGGTCCAAACTGGAATGGCGTGGGTGTAGGAAAGTACCATCTTTCTTGGCATGTTACCCCCAATTTCTGCCTCTTTGTCAGTGTGTTTTGCCTGTATCATTGGAACCCTGCTAGCCAGGATCCCAGTGCTCATAGTTTGTGGCCTATGTGTGTTGTCAGTATGCTTAACTGTGTCACTGAAGTTCTGATAATCAGAATCCCAGTGTTTATGCTCTCTTTACCTATCAAATTTGTCATTACACTTTAGTAACTCCATATTCCAATTCTGATTGGCACCCTGGACCCCCCCTTATAAGTCCCTAGTATATGGTACGTAGGTACTCAGGGCCTTTGGGTTCCAGGAGATCCTTATGGGCTGCACCATTTCTTTTGCCACCCATAAGGAGCTCACACAAACCTTTCTTCAGGACTGCCACTGCAGTGTGAGTAAAACAGTACACTCAATGTTTCACAGCCATTTTCACTGCACTAAGGTAACTTATAAGTCACCTATATGTCTAACCTTCATTTACTGAAGGCTAGGTGCAAAGTTACTATGTGTGAGGGCATCCTTTCACTAGCAAAGATCCCCCACGTTGTCCAGGGCCAATTCCCCGGACTTCGTGAGTGCATTATAAGCGTGCACTACATATGTGTCAATACAGCTTCACAATGGTATTTCCGAATATGGCCATGTGAGGTGTCTAAGAGCATGGAATTGTCCCCCCAATACAAATCTGGTATTGGGGGACCACTCCCATGCACCCTGGGGGCTCCACCATGGACCCCCAGTATTGCCAAACCTGCTCTCTGAGGTTTCCACTGCAGCCCCAGCTGTTGCCACCTCACAGACCGGTTTCTGATCTCCTTGGGACTGAGCAGCTCAATCCCAGGAAGGCAGAACAATACATTTCCTGGGAGGAGGGTGTTACACCTTCTCCCTTTGGAAAAAGGTGTTACAGGCTTGGGAGGGGTAGCCTCCCAGAGCCTCTGGAAATGCTTTTAAGGGCACAAACAGTGCCCTCCTTGCATAAGCCAGTCTACACCAGTTCAGGGACCCCCCAGTCCATGCTCTGGCGCAAAACTGGACAAAGGAAAGGGGAGTGGCCACTCCCCTGTCCATCACCACCCCAGGAATGGTGCCCAGAGCTCCTCCAGAGTGTCCCTGGCGTTAGCCATCTTGGATTCCAATGTGTGGAGGCCCTCTGGAGACCTGTTAGTGGCCAGTGCCAGCAGGTGATGTCGGAGACCCCTCCTGATAGGTGCATACCTGGGTAGGTAGCCAATCCCCCTCACAGGGCTATTTAGGGTCTCTTCTCTGGGTGTTTCCTCAGATTCGGTTTGCAAGATTCCTCCAGGACTCCTCTGCATCCTCTGCTTCAGCTTCTGACCATCGGATCAAGTGCAGACTGCTCCAGGAACTGCTGCAACTGCAGCAAAGTATCCAGGACGACTCCTGTGACCCTCAACTTCAGCTCCAGCCAGCTTTTGCAACTGTTTCCAAGCTGTGCACG
Organism: Pleurodeles waltl; assembly: GCF_031143425.1. Lineage (NCBI taxonomy): Eukaryota > Metazoa > Chordata > Amphibia > Caudata > Salamandridae > Pleurodeles > Pleurodeles waltl. Next base: position 474,601,743 of record NC_090449.1, on the reverse strand, counting down.
CTCTGAGGACTACCTGTCTTCACCCTGCATCAGAAGAACCAAAGGAATCTCCCGTGGAGTGATGGAGTCCCTTCCCTGCTTCTACAGGCACCCTTCTGCAACGACAACCAGTACTCTGAGACTCCTCTCCTGACGACGAGTGTGTTCCCTGGAACACAGGTGATGGACCGAAGTGACCCAGACTGTCCAAAGGTCAAGCTGTCCAAATTTGGTGGAGGTAAGAGTTTGCCTCCCCGTGCTGCGACAGTACCCCTGTGCACCTCGTCTTCTGCAGCTCCTTGGGCTTCTGTGCACTTTTTCCAAGAATCCTTTGTGCACAGCATAGCTCAGGTCCCCAGCACTCCATCCTGCAATGCACAGCTCCCTGAGTTGTTCTCCGGCAGCGTGGGGCCTTCCAGTGTAGTGCTGTGACAACCGCACTTTACATCTTCTTTGTCCCTGTGTTCTGGGGCACCAGTGGGCACTGCCTGATCTTCTGAGGGCTCTCTGAGGAGCTGAAGGCCCCCTCTGTCTCCTCAGTCCAAGTGGAGACCCCAGGTCCCTCCTGGGTCCAGGCAGATCCTTTTTGACGCAAACCCCGTACTTGCTTGAACCAAGGCTTGTTAGCGGAATCCAGTGACGCAAACAGCCTGCATCCAACAACTCGATGTGGGACATCACCTGCACCAAGTAGGAACCCACAGCCATCTTCGTTGGTGCTCTTCGTGACTTTTCTTCTAACCCTAGAATCCACTTTTGCACCTTCTTCTAGGTTGGCAGGGGCTCCTGTCTTTCCTGGACTAGTCTTCGACTTCTGGACTTGGCCTCCTCTATCCACAGGTCTTCAGGTCCAGGAATCCATTGTTTGTTGCTTGCATTCTTGCTTGGTTTTTGCAAAATCCTGTATCATGACTTGTAATGTGTCCCGAGGAAACTGGCTGTAATTTACTCCTGCTTTCCTAGGCTCTGAGGTGGGGTACTTTACTTACCTTTGGTGTTTTCCTACACTCCCAGCGCCCCTCTACACACCACACTTGCCTAGGGGGGAATTCGACATTCGCATTCCACTATTTTAGAACATGGTTTATGTTGCCCCTAGGCCCATTGCAATCTACTGTTATCACTATTCTATGACAGTTTACTTACCTGATTTTGGTTGCTAGCATGTATATTGTGTATAATACTTACCTCCAAATGGAGTACTGGCCCTAAGATATTTTTGGCCTTTTTTCACTAAAATGAAGTGCCTTTATTTTTTGTAACAATGAGTATTGTCTTTTATTGTGTACAAGTACTGTGTAACTATAGTGGTATTGCAGGAGCTTTGCATGTCTCTTAGTTCAGCCTAAGTTGCTCTGCTACAGCCACCTCTAAACAGCCTTAGCTGCTAGAACACTGCCTACATTTCACTAATAAGGGAGAACTGTATAAGGTGTAAGTACCTTAGGTACCCACTACAAACCAGGCCAACCTCCTACATTAAGGGTAGCAAATACAAACATGGATTTAGGCCCAGATCTCTGTACTGGGGGTGAATGTTTGAGATTGTTGAGCATTACTTCTTCCACTTTTTGCATGTCTAATATACAGCGCAAACACAGAGGCAAAGGTATTGCCTCATTTGCATGTGGCCATGCCCCCATGGAACTGAGGGAACATGCTCTGGCAGTAGTGCTGTCACTATAAGTGCCCAGTGCTATATGTGTCACGGACAGGCCCACATAAGTATCTGTGGCCCTTTTGGTAATATGAAAGTGTTCTAGGGAGGCATAAAGCAGCCGCACATGCCCCTAACACCTCTGGGACATTTCTCTGATACCAACGCAGGTAGTGCAAGGCAGGTCCAGAGGAGCTTCTTGTACCAAAAGCATTTAGCAGTACCGTTGCAATGTGGCATTACAGGACATAACTGACACAAAGGTGTCAGCAAAACTCTGTGTGAGTGCGATTCACAAGTTATGGTGCAGGGCAGTTCAACAAGGCTTCTGGCTGTGCTGGCCAGCATCAAATTGAAAGTGCAGAATTGGTCAGAAGTCATGGAATATGGAGCATATCATTACTTTATTGAATGCATAAAGCAATGGTATGCTCCATATTCCATGACTTCTGCCCTGATGTTTGCTAATTGGTGTTTGGGCAAATCCAGGCACCCTTGCCCCATGTTGAAGGTGTGTCTGCATTGTTGACACAATTGTTTTTGTACTGGAAGGGACATCTTCCTGCACAAAGACATTCAATGCGGGTGTTTTCCATATTTGATGAGTGCAGAGTAATGAAAGCACACATACAATTTGGAAAATCACAAAGATAATTGCCAATGATCCTCCTTGTTATGCCACCCCTGGGTAGGCACACAGTAATGAGCCCTTCCATGATGTACATAGATTTGCAATTCTGGGAAGGTGTAAAAACACATTTCTTTTTTTTGAGACAGCAATTGAACCAGAACATGAATGCCTCCTTGTTGTAGAGTATGACTATTCTGTGCCTCACTCCATACCCCTGAATGCATGCCAAGCAATGCAGGGTGGCTTGGCATGGCCTCATACAAAAGATTGAGAGGGCTAAGCCACTGGAGTAGTTCTTATAAATGGCACTCCATTTGTTCGCGCCTCACGTAAATGAGGCTCAATGTATGTTACAGGGGGCCCACTCACATGAGACTTTATCCAAATATTAGGCTGATATGAACACATCAGAACATATCTCATAGATGTTGGTGTTCATTTATTAGAATATCATTGTTGGGCCTGCACAGTACTTGTATGTACAATGCCTGGGACTATGCAGAACTTATAAGTACTGACCTCTGTTAAATGAAGGAACAAGGGTGGCTACTGGGTGATGTATATAGCTTAGCCATTGACATATAAGAAATGAGAAAGGCACGGGTCTTACAATACCTTTCAGAGTGTGGTATGTGAGTACTTGAGACAGACAGAGCCATGAACATCAATTACCCTTGTGATATTTTGTAGTATTGAGTTATTTGAAATGGTTCCACAATCTGAACACCAGATGCATGTTTTGGCTCATCATATGTGTGCACACTTCAGCCTGTCTTACCAATGTGTATCATTACGGTATGCCAACTTTGCCATTTGATTCATTACAACCTGAAGAGTTACATTGCCAATTGCTATTCATATGTACTGTGCTTCACTTTCCCACAATGTATGTGTTCTATAAACACATTGCAATGTATGATGTTATGTTTTGCAGGTGGACCTGACCCATACACAGTTAGTGAGGTGAAGTGGTTCAAGGATCTGGATGTTACCAGTGAGTGTCGTCCTGAATATGTATTGTGTAATGCGATGGTGTGCGATGTTGGATGCTGTGTGCAATGCCATGTTCAATGTGCATCCGTACCACAAAAAAACATATGTCATATGAAGGATAGTTTTTAAATCTACATTGTTTTGTAGAATGTGCAATGGCATCTGACTAATGTCATGGTGAATATATTGCCAATGTCTTATGAACCACATGATCGATGGGCTGAAAGATGAGCCATGACCAAATTGTCATACTCTGTGAAAATATGTGGTAGTAGATTCATAGATGAACATGGCTGGGGATGGAAAACCTTCAAAATGTATGTCAGATGCACAGCTGTACTGTAGCTGCTCACTTTGCATTCTCTGTCCAATCAGTATGGCTAGTCCGCACAAGAGGGGAAGAATAACACAACAGTAAGCATAGGAAGACTATAGGCTATATTTATAAGGAGATGAAAAGCCAAGCAGGGTGGCTTTACATGAGCTTGTAAATATGGCCCTGCTATTTATGTCACAGAACTGTCATAAAAAGTGATGTTCCTGTGGGACAGATGAGCTGGCAAATAAACCCCTAAGTGTAGCAAGTCCAGGTGTCACCATTCCACACATGGTCATGCATTTGAAGGCAAACTCATGTCGCCTAATGCCCCATACTCTATGGTGGATACATAAACATACCTTTGCTGAGTCTTCTTAACCATAATGCCAAGGCATGTCTGCACAGCATAGTCATCCAACGTGCAATTGCCCATCCACCTTCAGATAGTGTTACACCTGATGGTCTTCAAAATGTATCCCAAATATTATCACACTTTGGACAACAATTGCTATTTACATCACAAGATACCTAGACAGATGAGATGTAGAGCATGCATGCACCCACCCATCACATGGACGTGCTGAATGCTGATGTGCAGCAAGATGAGATTAATATCTGACACGTAGGGACAGACACTTGGCTGCTTAGAGGGATACATACTATTACATGGGCTGCAGGTAATGAGCCATGGTATCGACCACCATGGACTTACTTCAGTCCATATAGGAGGTGTATCATGCATCTCTGTGTGATGTGAGTTAGCTATCCACCCTCCTTTCTTAGATCTAATACCTGCCACATGTTACATCTAGGTAGAAATGTGTCCAGATATGTCCTTGCCATATCAGATACACAATGTTCAGACACAATACATGTACTTTGCAGACATTGCTCATCTTAATTTGGCTAGTGCCAATAGAATCAAGCACATTGCAGGATGCAGAAGGGACACTAATGACCAATTATTATGACATGTGTCCCATACCAAAGAGACACAACAGCATTGTACCTAATCATACTCTGTACTCATATGGTCATACCTAGATGTGCCAAGATAATGCAATTGCATTGGCCAACATTTGGTAAGGCTTGGTACTTTGACTTAGTAAATATGGAGATGATAAATATTAGGTAGATGCTTGCTCACTCTAACCTTAGATATAAAATTTGTGGTTCAAGAAATGCCATATGTGATGCAGGAAACGGAAAGTATGTATCTTGATGATTGAACCAGTTCTTAGTTACCCTTTGTCTGACAGTTTTTCTTTCTTCTAAACAGAACATGACCCCAGAGCAGAGGAAGGTGCATTACCTCTGCCTTAGATGCTACCGCCACATCCGGCTCTTTGCCAAAGCCTATAAGGCGATGGGGAAGTAATTTTCAGAGGAGAGGGCATCAGGAAAAAGGCGGCTCACACTACAAGGACCTCCAAAAGCTGACAAGCCTAGTCAAGATGATGAAGACCAGGATGCTTTTGCAGAACCAGTTACCAGCACCTCCAGCAGCCAGCCCACAAGACCAGCAGTACCCCATGCTCAAGGCACAGGACATGTTAGCTCCTTTGAGCAGCTAATCATGAATGCCATTTTGGACTTCAAATACAGAGTCGCAGGCCTGGAGTACAAGATGGATGCTGATATCCATTTCCTCCAGGAAAGCAGTGAAGCAGGTGAACCTCCCACCCCCAACCCCAATTAACCACAGGCACACGTTCTGCCCTTTCCTATGTATATAGTTTATTTTAGGATATATTTTTTATAGCTTAGTTTAGGGTTAATTAGTGTAGAAGCCAATTAGGAATAGTTGTTTTAAGGTTTTAGGTGGGCTGGGTACAATTTTACTGAGTAGGGGTGTTTAGGGTGGGAGGGCGTTGATATGGTGTATATGTGTTTTAAAACAACATTGAAAACATATATATATATATTTGTTTAGATCAATATGTGTAAGTAGTTTATATAGGCCAAGTTTTATCTTGACATAAAATATCTATGGAATCTATTTAAGAGCCTGGCTCATGTTTTCTGTGTAGGTGTTACCATATTTACCTACGTAATATTAACTACATGCATTATCTTTGCTAGCATTGTTTTTAGATGTGTGACTAGGCGAAATGCCCATGGAGAGGAATCTGTCATGTTGGGAATGGAATGACATTATGATAGACAAACATAGTTGTGCTATATAAGTGTCAGTCAGTGTGAAATGGGAGACAGGCCAAACACTGTTTCCTCACTTTATTGCTGTGTGTGTCGAGTCACATGCATTGGAGGTGTGGTGATGTAACACCGTTGTCAAGAATCTGGGAGCTCTGTGAATGCACACTGATTGACAGGCACTTACACTCTGAGCCTTCAATCATTTGCTTGTCAAAGCAGTGGCTTCTTTTGGCTAGTGTCCATCGATAAACTCCCCACCAGTACTGTGACTTAATTCACCTTCAACATTGACCCCATGTTCCATATTCTACTTCATGGCTTGGATCTTGGGTGACTACATGCTAGTCCTCATACAGATATGGTTCACATGATCTGTTTTCCTCTATGGTGCTTTGTCAATTGACCTGTGTCCCTTTGGGGATTTTGTTATCTTTTTGCCTCACACAGTCCACCAAGTTCTATTTACTACATACTCCTACAGACATACGACACACAGATTAGAATCTGTGCAACACGATTTACATGTGTAACAGTTTTTGTATCACAGACACAGTTGTTACAGCAACAAGCCTACACATTCTTTTGCCATTGAATGTCCAGACAGAGTCCATGGGTGAACCACTGCATGTGCCATGTGGAGTAGAGGAGAGTTTCAGAGATGAGGAGAATGAACAAATTGCCGATAGGGAAGGCCATATTGACAGTATACACTTGGGTGAGGTCAACAGGTGGGAGAGCAAATGGAGGCCACTACCAATTGTGAAGTTTACTGGCATAGTCGAAGTGGTATCTTGGAACAGATGACTGCTACTGGGAAGTTTTATGTTGGAAACAGGTGAAGTACACATCTTCCTCCTCTGATGTGTGTGTTGCTTAAAAGGTGGGAAGTGTTGTAGGTGCCTGGGATGGGGGCAAAGGAAGCACACACACATCAGGGGCAGAAGACATGATTCCCCAGTCCACAGCTGTATTTTTCCAAGAGGTGAGGCAGAACTGCCCTGAGAATGGCCTGCTAGTTTTCCAGCACAGTGCCAAAGTTGCAGTGGTAGGCACTCTTAGTGGTGACGTATGTGTTCTGCTTCCGTTCCATGGACTCCAGGATCTTACGTATAGCCCCAGCTGTATGGTAACCTTGCTGGTGCCACTTTGGCAGGGCAGTTTTTCATGTCTCTGCCTCATGACACCAGCGATATCAGCCAGGGACTGTTAGAGTCCACAGAGCAGAGTGTAGGTGCCTCGTATAGAAGACAAGGGGGCATATTTATACTCTGTTTGCACCGAATTAGCGTCATTTGTTTTACTGTAATTCGGTGCAAAACTAACTCCATATGTATACTTTGGCGCTATCCCCGTCTAGTGCCAAATTTATGGAGTTAAAGTCATTTTTTTGACGTGGAAACCTACCTTGCCTTAATGAGATGCAAGGTAGACGTTCCCATGCAAAAAATGACTCTATGGCCTTAACGCCATATTTATACTCCCATGCACAAATGGTGCATGGGAGGGAGGAGTGGTCAAAAACTTGCTTTGCCCCATTTTTTAACACCTGGGTCAGGGCAGGCGTTAGGGAACCTGTGGGCCTGTTTCCATGGTGGAACAGCATGGAATAAGCCCACAGGTGTCCTCCCCAGGCCCCAGGGACACCCCCACCCACACCAGAGGGACAGCGGAGGATGGGGGACCCCATCCCAGGTAAGTACAGGTAAGTATTTAATTTTACTTTTTTTAAAGTGCCATAGGGGGCCCTGGAAAGGGCCCCCTTGATGGCACAGGGTGAAATGGCCATGCCCAGGGGACCCTGGTCCCCTGTGCTGGCCATTGGGGTGGTGGGCATGACTCCTGTCTTTTCAAAGACAGGAGTCATGTCGTTTGGATGGTTTTGCGTCAGAAAATGACTCTAGGCAGGTTAGAGTAATATTTTTTTCTCTAACCTGCCTAACGTAATTTTTTGGTGCAAAAACCCCCTTCTTCCATTCCGCCAGCCCCACCATCTAACGTCATTTTGTTTTACACTAGCCTACCCTTTGCACCGGCTTGCACAATCCATAAATATGGTGCCCGGCTGGTGCACAGAAATGGTGCAAGCCGGTGCTAGACTTTTTGATGCAAAACAGAGTTAGTGCAGTTTTGCCCCAGAAAGAATAAGTCAGGGCCTTGGTGTCCTTATTTGGACTGAGGCACCTATGGACTGTCTCTAAGGTGACCGCCATGGTCTCCATCCACACCACATCTAGCATCTCCCACTGGACTCCTACAGCCCAACATTGACATTCTACTTGGGGGTTCACAGAGTCCAGGGCTGGGAGTGGTAGGCAGGTGGTGTTTGTTGTGTGCTGGGTAGATCCCCTAGAGACCCCACCCACAATACTTTTGGCCCTTCCCGCAGCTGGAGATGGTATGTCAAGGGAGTCTTGATCAAGGGTGGGCAGGCTGTCATGCTCAGCCAGATCATCACCCTGGACAGGCAGCTACTCAGGAGGTGTAGGTACATCCTCTGCAATGAGAGAGAGCAATGTTAAAGGTATCCTTTGTGAGATGTTGCCAGGGGTAAACTGTTTGACAATCTGACTTTGTAATGTTTGACTTTCAAAACAACATTTTTGTCTAGGATGTCTGTTACATAGAGTCTTTGAGTCCAAGTTGCACTGTAATTGCCTTCCAAGTGGCAGTATCTCTGCATTATCACTAAAACCAATGTGTGACCAGGCAGACGTTTGGAATTGTGGCACATATTGCAGCACTGTTACACAGGTCACTGGGACTACCATTCCTGGAGCTATGTAAATAAATCGTGTCCACATCTGTCAAGTTGATTTGCCTTGGTTGACATTATGCCTATAGTGATTGCATTTTGACATGTTGACCACACTACTGTTCGAATTGTACCTATTCCCCAAGGTGGCTGCATTCCCTGTGCCAGTATTCATCATTTACACTGCTCCTGTGCATGTGATGTGCATGTGATGTGGCTCTGTGATGTGGCTCTGCATATGACATTGTTATGATCCTGCCATCTGGGTTTCACAGGGTACACTATGAGGCTCTGCCTTGTTGTGCTGTCTACCATGCACATCATGTATACATGTGTTCAAGGGTTGAATTTGTTACACTTATCCTGTACAAATGGCCACACATAAGAAAAGTGATAGACTGGAGGAATGTGTGTGGGCATGTGCTTCCCATATAGTACCTATTTCTGTCTCCTCCTTTGTAATGCTTGCATACACTTTTAGGGCCATCATTGTGGACAGTGGGCACTATGTACCAAATAAGAAGCTATGATGCAAGGGTGTCTTCATTGGTACGTGGCAGCCCATTGTGTGCCAGCACAGGGGAAAAGGACAGGAGTCATAGATATGGCACATTCATGCCGTTTTCTATAGACACAGGGCAGCACAGGAGGAAGGCTTGCAGCATTTCCTTGCACCCAAAAATAGCGAATATGCCCCACCTATGTTTTAGAATTTGTATTGTGAGACTTGTAGTTTTGTAGAGTCATGTTGTGCATTGCACTACACGTGCCAGAATACAAGGTTGGGATGGACTAGTGCTTTGTGACGGAGCCTAACTGAGCTGTGCAACATTTTTCTGGGTGGTGTGAGTGACCTTTCAGCTGCATTTGATGGGACATGATCCAGATTCCTGCCCTTTGCCCTGCAGACAGTGCAGTAGAGCACTGGGACATAGGTAGCAGAACTGCAAAACTTGACATCTGTTGCACCTATTGCCCCTTATTGTTACTTACTCTGTGCTGGTGGAAGTTCATCATGTGCTCCACTGTCTTGTCCAGGGACTCCAGCCACAAACTCGTCTGGGATGACAGCTGCCATCCACTCCTCCAAGGCATCCAGCTCCTCCTGGGGCACAGGGCTCCCTCCTCTGGTCTGCATTGCTGCCTTAAAGTTCTTAGCCAGTTTTTCCTTTGTCCGGTGCTTATAACCATGCCAGCACTTCTTGTAATCAGTAACAGACCTTTTCATTTGTCCCACACTGTTGACTTTCTCCACAATGGCATGCCAAATGGCCTCTTCCCTCCCTAGTAGCAATTTTGAGGTGACAAAGAGCTGATGTTGGTGCTCTGTCACCTCAGTGATCAAGATGTCATTCTCATCGCTAAAGTTACACTTCCTCTTCCCCCGGGAATCTGTCTGAACATCCTAGCTGGTGCTGGGTTGTTGTCTCTGCTGCTACTGCCTGCTACCCGGTCCCTGGCTGCCTTCTGTGAAGTGTGACAATTGTTTTTTTTTTTTTACAAAGCATCATTTTTTTTTCTTTTTTGTTGCATTCCACACTTAAACGTGTAGCAGGGGTGATCTGCGTCACTTTACGTGCCACAAGTAAGCCCTGTGTCACTTTTGCAGCATTAGCGTCAGATCCCTTTACGATATGGCACATACGAATGTGTCCGTTTTTTTTAAGCTAGCAGGATCCTTACGCCATGGTGAGTAATGTAAATACAGTGCATCCATGAAGTAAAAATATGTTGTACCGGTGTACAAGTTTTCGCTGTGTTGCGGCAGCGATGCATCATTTCTTAAAAATATGGGCCAAAGTGTTTAACAATTAGAAATGCAGGCCACCTCACTTGTGTTTGTGGCCACTCAGAGAGGGTCTCAAACTGTGAGCTTCTAAATTAATATTCTTTAGGGAAGTAGTTCTGCAACTCCCTGTGAATAGTGACTTTACTACATGACCTTTTTGGACATAGGTTGCTTCACAAAATCAGGGTCCAGACACAAAGGGGGTCATTCCTACCCTGGCGGTCCGAGACCGCCAGGGTAGGGGACGGAGGAAGCACCGCCAACAGGCTGGCGGTGCTTCTGGGGCTATTCTGACCGCGGCGGTAAAGCCGCGGTCAGAAAAGGGAAGCCGGCGGTTTCCCGCCGGTTTCCCGCTGCCCCTGTGAATCCTCCACGGCTGCGCTGCAAGCAGCGCCGCCATGGGGATTCCGACCCACTTCCCGCCAGCCTGGTTCTGGCGGTTTTCACCGCCAGAACCAGGCTGGCGGGAACGGGTGTCATGGGGCCCCTGGGGGCCCCTGCAGTGCCCATGCTACTGGCATGGGCACTGCAGGGGCCCCCTTACAGGGCCCCACATTGATTTTCAGTGTCTGCTTGGCAGACACTGAAAATCGCGACGGGTGCAACTGCACCCGTCGCACACCAGCAACTCCGCCGGCTCCATTCGGAACCGGCATCCTCGTTGCTGGTGCTTTCCCGCTGGGCGGGCGGCCTTTTGGCGGTCGCCCGCCAGCCCAGCGGGAAAGCCAGAATGACCGCTGCGGTCTTTTGACCGCGGTTCGGTCTTCTGGCGGGGGAACTTTGGCGGGCGGCCTCCGCCGCCCGCCAAAGTTGGAATGACCCCCAAAGTCTTTACGTGTTTTGCAACCATTTGTCTCGAATTTACTCTTGGTTCATCTGGCCAAAGATTTCAAATTGGGCTTTCTCACTTTACATATTTGTGTTGCTGCTGAAATCACTAAGAGCCTCACTTACCAGTGCATGGTAATGGTATATATCCCAAAATCTGCCAACTCCTCCAGGCACTAATCACTTTATTTAGAGGTTGGGCATGGCTTTATTCCTGCTGAAATAATCATTGCCAGCTTTACCACTGTTCATGGAGCTCCCATCATGCAAAATGTGACCAAGGGGCCACCCTAAATAAGACAACACATCTGATATTGTGTCCATTGGCTTTTTTCCTGTCTAGTCCAACATACACACCATGGCATTATCATGCTAAAATCCCAACACATCCCCCATATGTCAGGAAAAGCCAGTGTGCGTTAGAAACATTTATATGTCTTTATCATCATTTTGACGGTATTTTTTTGGAGAAAGAAGTGCTGATACGTCCACCATGGCACCATGGAATAAAAGACGTGCCATCATGGTATTTTCTACTGAAACAGCTCTCAGCAAGTAGCCACTTTAGATAAAGAAAAATCATTATAGGGCTCGATTTGCTCTTGCTTGTTGTTTACTTACTTTAGCTGAGAAAAATAGGAGGTTTTTGTGAGGCCACTTATAGTATCATACCCAGTGGCGTAGCGTGGGGGATACAGGGGGGGCCGGCCGCACCGGGCGCAACATCTTGGAAGAGACTAAATCCACGGGTTAGGGGGCGCAAATTACTTGCCTTGCCCCGGGTTAGGGGGCGCAAATTACTTGCCTTGCCCCGGGTGCTGACAACCCACGCTACGCCACTGATCATACCCTATATATTCCAGATACCCTATATATACCAGCACATTCCCAATGTATTTTAAGTATCTTAAGTGCCTCCTCTTTAATCTACCTATTTGTATTTATTTATAGCCTCCCTACTGTCTCATCTCTCTCCTTTGTTATAATGACTGCCTTCTAGTGTTAGCTTCCAAAACAAGGTGTGCCACAGTAGCCAATGTACGGTGGGAAAGATGTCTCAAAGTACTGTCATGGTGACAGTGTGCCAAGTCTGCCTCCAACCAGGGAAGCACGCTATTCTTTTTTGCTGTTGAACATAAAATGAATGTTTTACTTTTAACTCAGCCAGGTGGAAATGATGGGGAGATGATGGCCAAGATAAAGTTGCTTGCTAGATACAGCTCCCTTGAGAAGGAAGCATGGGACTAAACATTTGAAACAATGATGCATGGCTATAATTGCATGCATAACAGACAATGACAATACTTCTTAGAAAGTAATACGATTTTGTAATACTTTTTGTAATCATTTGTTCATCAAGTAAGAGGAAAGCTGAAACTGTTGCTATATGTGTTGAAATATATGAATGGAAGAAGGTATGATAATTTTGCAACTCTGTGTACAAACATACAGATGTTTATTATGTTGTACGTATAATACCTAAAGGCATATAAACAACATATTCAATCTAACACTGCCACAGTAGATTTAAATAGAAAACAAACAATCATCTTTACAACAATACACACATTTCAATTATTCTGTACAGGGGACAATTGAACAAGTACGGAGAAAACAGACACAAACAATGCATATATTAGTGTTTAGAGATGATTTCTTCTCAGACATTATTTGAGTACCTTCATCAGGACGAATGTATAATATTAAAATTAACACCATGGGAAAATATTCTGAAAATGTAGAGATACATTTTGTATTAATTCCTCTTTTATTGCTTATTTAATTTACCCATATAATTGTGATTTACAAAGCAGCCATCTTTTCAGTAAATCTGTACATGTAACACTGCAACAGAACACTGAGGCCCAAATTTAAGATGGCCTTGCGCCTGTTTGAGACACATTAGGGTCATTTTTTATGACGCTAATGTAGCTCATCAAGGCCAAATTTGCCACACCATATTTACAAAGTGGCGCAATGCATGCAGGGTGCCACTTTGCAACCCCTTGTGCCAATTTCTGGAGCTAATCCTGCAAAGTACAACATTAACGTAAAGAATGTTGACTCTATTGTCCCTAACCAGCACCATGGTGCGTTGTGTGTTTAATACAGTGTACACATGGTGGCGTTGGGGTCCCTGTTGGGTGCAAGAAAAGTGGCACTGCATGTAATGCATCACAACGTTTCTTAAATGTGGGTCTTAGTGTACTAATACCTTGCATAAACCATTGCAAACGTGACACAGGAATCATCATTCAGTGACCTGTGAAGCATAAAAAAATAATAAAACAAATGTGCCACTATGATGACTTTCCTCCCATGAAAACCCTAAGAAAGTTTTAAAAGGACTCTCACTCACTAGAGTTTCCTCTAGTGACATGCTTCATCATTGAGTCCACACCTAGCATACTTAGTGTCAGGGCGTGCTCAACTTCTACAAAGCAGGAGTACTTCTAAGGACGATTTCCTTATCAGGATCTGTGTCCAATTAAAATTACCTCTGGTGCCCAAAAGATTAATTTATCAATTAACAGCTGGTACTAGGATAAGGTTAAAACAGGGGCTGCTGCTCCAGTGGAGGAGCGTCTCCCCACTAAATTACTCCCAGAAAACCCCAGAGACAAAAGATAAAATGGTAATAAAGTTAATGTATTACCATTTTATTTTTGTCAGCCCATCCTGAATTGAGTGTCAGGACGGGGTGGGGATGCTCATTGGCAGCAGCGTGGGCAGGGCTGTTTGTGCACTAGTTTACAGTGCACATCACTTTGGCCGACGGCCAACCTGACAAGTGCACTATAAACCTCCCAACCCACTTGTCTTAGACAGCTGGGTTGAGAGCATGCTCAAGCCTCCAGTGTCTGGGGGAGTGCCAAGTCAAGCGCACTACAAACCTCCCAAGTTCCTCCCATCCCATCTGTCTTAAACAGCAAGGTTGAGAGCATGCACAAGCCTCCAGTGTCGGGGAGTGCAGAGAGAAGACGCTCCCTCCAATCCTGTCGCTTCTCTCATGCTGGGTAACAGCATGAGAGTAGCACCAGGATTGGTTAAGGGAGTTAGCTGAAGCCCGGGACGTGACATGACAGAAGAGGACTGGAGTGAAGGATGTGTCTGCAGGCAAGATGGCATTCACATTTTTTACTTATTTTATTTGTTTTTATTTTATCATCCATACACAACGTATTTGCCCTTCCCTCCATTCACCATAGTTGCCAGCCACCACGGGTTAAAAACAAATGTGTTGCATAATGGGACAAACTAAGGAGCCCCTGGCATCAGCTAAAACGTGCCCTACATAATTCAGCCATCTTAGCCCTACTGGGTCTTGTGGCTTTCTTCAGGACCCTAAATTAACAGACAGATCCCTGTAACTTCTCTTTTCTGCCAATTTCAAGAAACTATTCTTCATTGGAATGTATCTGTTAATTTGCAATGATAACCATTTTAAATAAGTAAAAAAACACACATTAATTCATGCATCACTTACACTTGCTCACTCCTATGTTCCAAAATCTTTGGTAGGTGCCTGTAGAAATAGAGACAAGCATAACGCAATAACGAGGAAAGGTTATAGTCTCCTGGTATATTATCGTCAGGATACACAAATCACCCACACCTTCCATGGTGCACTTGGCAAATGTGTGCAACAATTAAATAATATAGACAAAAATAAACATGCATAATAAGACAGACAGAGATATATGATAAACCATGACCTCTATGTGTCCAAATATAAAGATACAATCCTGATGTAGCCTAAGCAGTTAGCTTTGTGAAACTGAGTAAATCAGAGTGTTTGTGAGTGTGTAATGTGGATTCCTCAAGGACTTGCAAATGACGCGGTGACCCCAGAAATACCTTTTTAGTGGAATACGAAGGGACCCACAGGGTAGCATTGGAGGAGAACCCGCCTTGTAGTCACACCATGAGAACATATGAATAGTTGTGGGTTAAAGACCACTTGTTTCTGGAAGAGATTAAAAAGAGCATCTGACCCCCATACACACACCCCAAGTGGGCCTAAAATTACTTCATCATGGGTCCTACCCTGCTGGCATTCCGAGAAATGCCTCCAGACCCTGCATATTAGCAGATGGGGGTGCTGTCTTGATTTTGAAGATGCCGCTCCAGCGTGGGTCTCAAAAAGGCCTGACTCCCCGTACTGCCATCACAGTAGCATGGGCATATGAAGTATTTGGAACTCATATCCTTATATAAAAGGGGGGCCTGATTAGGTTTTTTCTGTAACTGTGCCCAGTATGGGAATGGTTTACAGTATTCACCATAGATAACTACATTCATGCTGTACTCCAATTTAGAAATTGCATGTATTTTGCATATAATACTAAAACAATGAGAAAACGGAATGTGGTAAAATTTCATCCAAATAAGAAAACTGTTAGGACCCATCTCTGATATATGGGCGTGTTCTTCTGTGTCAAAGTGGCATGTTCCTAATGGGAATATAAGGGTTGGGTGTCTCTAGCAAAAGGAGGAGTACGTTCTGTTGTGTCTAGCATTGCCTGAAAATAACACAAACATAATGTCACTGTTTATTTATGCAGAGACAGCCATGGGAGATCATCATTTAGCCCTGTACTAAATATTTTCGAATGATAAATCCAATGTTGTTCTTTCTCAAAAAGAACCTTTTCTGCTTTTTTATTTAGACATTCCAAAGTTTCAAGAGCAACCATTCGTAGAGATAGAACATGGAACCTACAATGGCAGGGATCATGATTTGGAAAACCCTAGTTTTTCCATCAATCTCCACAACATTTTAGTTTGCTGGGCAACTCCTTGTATCCCAGGTCCGCCACTGAGATATCCACCTATGTATAGGTCGCCTCTTTTAGGGAGAGGCCAAGGGCCACAAAGGGGAAAGAAAAAGAAGGAAGTACACTGGGAGGACATAAAACAGGGCATCCAGACAAGGAGCAAGACCAGGTTCCAGAGAATGGAATGATGGCATCCTAGCGTTCAGTCTCACCAACAAGGTATTGACCCCACATTAACTGAAAGTTCTGAACAAGGATCTAGGTTGTGTACCTACAGCTACTTTCAACAGATTTGTGAACACAGTGAGCTAGCAGAATTCTGCAGGGAGATCAAACTTCATGCCTTTTTCAAAGACGAAGAACAGACTAGAACAGAAGATGCAAATTTCCAAAGAAAATCTTATGGTCTGCCCTCCGCCCTACTACATCAATCACTACTGAGATAACGACCTTTGAACATCTCAACAATAAAACCTTCCATGATATCATCAAAGAGGAAAGATTGGCACTGAAAGAACTGGTAATTGACCCCAACATCATGATTAAATTAGCGGATGGGGGAATTGTCCTCCTCACCAAGAACAACTATGTCAATGAATGTAGATGAACCGCATCTAAAACAATCAAAAACATCTACCCTTGCCTGTGACACTACATAAAACATACCCTCTAGCCACATCAAATTTGTTTAAAAAAAAGTGGCACATTCTCAGTTTAGGATAACTGTACTTTGAACAACTGGGATTTATCCACAGGAGAGACCAGAATCTGAGGAACTACTTAGTGCATACAAGACTATAGGCACCCATTGAAAGAACCGCAACTGTGAGGAAACTATGGGGCCTTTAACCTGTTACTATCCATTTCCCTTATAGCATGTGTAGTGTCTACCACCTAACAAGTAATACAAAGACCCTAATTTAGGTTTGGAAAAAACATGTATTTTGAGGAGACATACTAATTGCAATGCTACACATGCTGTCTATTTGTGCACTTGCCCTTGTGGCTCATGGTACATTGGTATGACTTGCAGGAAAGTGAGAATACAGATATTGGAACAAAGAAGTAATATATGTTGCAGGAGAAGTATGACAAAAATGAACACCCACTTTATTTATTTTTAAAACACTCTTTAAATGATCTCCTGTGGGTTGTCTGTAAAACTTTGGAATATCCAAATAAAAGAACGGAAAAAAATCTTATTGAGAAAGAACAATGTTTGATTTATTGTTTGAAGACATATAATACAGGGCTAAATTATGAAGTCCTGTGGATTTCACTGAATAAAAAAACAGTGACATTATGTTTACGTTATTTTGGGGTAAGGCCACACATAAAAAGTCATTATTTTGCTAGATTCATACAATTTTTATATTCCCATTAGAGACATATCACTTTGACACAGAGGAGAGTGCCCACTCATTGGAGATGGCTAACGTGACGGCTGTACAAAGACGGAGGGGTGGGGCCTTTATGGAAGACATACTGGTTCAGCATCTTCAAAATCAGGACGGCACTGCCACCCGCCAAGATTCAGGGTTAGGAGGCATTGCTAGGTATTATGGTGGGGCAGGCCCCTTGATGAAGTAAGTTTAGGCCCACTTTGGGTGTGTGTGGTGGGTCAGATGCTCTTTCATCTCTCTTATAAAAACAAGAGGTCTTTAACCCACAACTATTCTAATGTTCTCAGTGTATGACTGCAGGTATGGTCCTCCTCCAAGGCTACCCTATGGGGCTCTTTAAAAGCCATTACAGTTGTATTTCTTGGGTCACAACAGCATCTACTTTTGCTTAAGGTATCCACATTACACACTCAAAAATTCTCTGATTTACTCATTTTCACGAGTATGCAACATCAAGACATTTTCATTATGCTACATCAAGATATTATCATTGTACTTGGGCACATATAGGTTATGGTTTATCAGATGTCATATGTCTCTGTCTTATTACGCCCGTTTATTTTTGTCTGCCATTTATTATTGAATTATTGCACACACTTGCCAAGTACACCACTGCGGGTGTGGGTAAGATGTGTATCCTAAGGATAATGTAGCAGAAGACCATAACCAGTCCTCATTATTCTGTTATGCTTTACTCCACTTTTACAGGCACCCATCAAAAAGTTTGGAAAATACGAGAGTGTAAGTGTATGTGATTTTCAAATGAATGTCTGTTCTTTCAGTATTTAGGGCGGTGCTCACTGCAAATAAGCAGACACATCTCAATGAAGAATACTTTCTGGATATTAGCAGAAAAGAGATGAAATAGGGATCTGTTCATTTAGGGTCCTGAAGAAAGCCACGAGACCCGATGAGGTCTAAGATGGCTGAAACATGTAGAACATGTTTTCGTTGATGCCAAGGGTTCCTTAATTTGCCCCGTTAGCCATGACATTTGTTTTTAATCTTACCCTAGTACCAGCTGTTATTTATTTAATAAATCCCTCTTTTGGGTACTAGTAATTTTAAATAAACACAGATCCCAAAGGGGAAAGCTTCCTTAGAAGTGACCCCTCTTTGTGGAGATTGAGTCTGCCCAGACACACTAGGTGTTCAGTGTGTGGACTTGATGACGGAACATGCCACAAGAGAAAACTCTAGTGGGTGAGAGTCCTCTTAATTTTTTTTAAGGCTTTCCAGGGTAGGAAAGGCGTCATAGTGGCACCACTCCCCCTTGATTAGTTTTGTATACATTTGAAAGTTGGGGGTTCCAATGCTTATGCTTCTTACTCCCCTTTCTTTTGATGATCCACATAAAGAACAATAGCTATGATTGTAGGAATATCTGCATGGAGAATGAGGCAGTATGAGAAGAAATAAGTGGGGGCAGAAGAAACTGGTAAACAAAGTGAGCCAAAGGTCATGGAACAGATCAATCAACACAGCACAGTAAACCACACTGTGAGACAAATCAGTGGATTAGCGTTTTGCCGAACAAACCAGTTTGTAATCAAAAGACAGCAAGGTTTCAACCTAGTTAAACAACTTGCTGGCCTGCAGTGCCAGCTGAAAACATGTATTTAGCAGTCTCAGGTTGTCCTGTGTAAAATGCAACTAGATCAGCTAGTCTTCGTTTGTTTTTTGCATTTTAATTTTGTCAAAGTCAGTGACAGAGAATTGGGAAAACCTCATTCACATAATGCACATGACAGTAAAAACTTAACATTTTATATTGAAAGCATCTGTTTCTTTGTGGGAGGCGAGCACCTGGCAATAGAGCTCTGTATTGAAGGGGTCAACGAAGTAAACCTAGACCATGGAAAGTGTCAGTCAGTGTTACACATTGTGCCAGCGTAAAAATTCTGCAGGGATGTGAATGCTTAAATGCCACATGTAATAAGTATGCAGTGGGTGGATGGCCTCATTTTCATAGATACAATTCTAACGAGCACCGGTTTTCAAATGTACATTATATCATACCTGAAATGTAGCTGAATTCGAGACCTTTGTCCTAGCTCCAAGCCCATTTTTGTGTCCCATTTCAAATTGCATGCTTCATAGCACCTGGAAGAAGCATCTTTTTACAGTGTAAAGTGTTTAGGAAGGTCAGAACAGCATATTGGTGTGGAAAATCGTGGATTTGGGGGCCATAAGAGGGTTGTAACATAATTAATCTCTTAACGTAGGGATCTCTGTTGCTATGGGGTATTGAGCAGAAACTAAAATAAGAAAATATATCAAAGAATTATGTTATCTGCTAACTGGAATTTTTTGGTGGTGAGGCATTATCATAAGAATATTAATTAGGTACTGCGGCAGGTGCAAAGAAAATGCCCATTTAAATTGACCAATATTCTTGTGTAGCAGCTGTCTCAAACACAGTAAATCCAGATGATGTCTTCCAATTTTACATGGTTACCTATGACCATCAAGAGATATCTTCATTCAATGCAAGCTTTGCTTCGTATGCATTAGATTAAAACAGCCTTATAAGTCAAGCTTTGTAAAGACTTGTGAGCCGTGAACCTACTCCAAAATATCCATTTTAAGTGCTAAACTATATCTCTCCAGATTTTAACCTCTAGAATTAATGCAAGATCGAAGAGATTGATCTTTCTGGGGGGCAACAAAGTTACCCTCACCAACAAAGTTAAAACAGTTCCATCATTTTGAAAAGTCTCTTTTAAATAGGCCTTCAGTATCTCATTCTTTTTCTTTCTTTCTGAGTCAAGGATTAAACTCATCCAAAGGAGATGATAGTGCCAGCTTCCCATGGGATAGTGCAAATAAGTTCCCTAGAGGGGGAAGTGAGGAACCTTTAGGGTTAGCAAGGTCTGGAGAAATATTATGGGACATCAGTGACAATGGTGATAAAATAGCCATTATCAAATATTGAATATTTATGTCATGATTAGGGAGCCTATAACTTCCAGATGTATTGTAATGATCATGACAAAACGGTGATGTTTAAGAAATTGTCTGTGTTGAACAAGTTGTACCTCTTCAACCAAGGAATTTCTAAAAACTGACAGTGTAATTAGGAGATGCAGTAATGTCAATGGCTAACAGTTCTGTATAATCCCCAAAAATACTTGAAATGGAAGAGAAGCCTCTTGAATAAGAGCAACTGTTACTGGTAAAAGTTTAACTGTTTTGATTACTTCAAGAGTCTTCTTAACTCTCTTGCAATGGTATTACTCTCGGACCCATCCTAATCAATAATCCAGAGGCCCCACTATCACACAATGCAAAAGTCTTATTAACTTTTCCTTCTTGGTAGCGACTGATGGTAGAAACACATAATTATCAGTGGGATTAAATGATGGTCCAATATAAGGAAACCAATAGTTTTCTGACTTCTTCTCTGGACTTGTTTAAGCTTTGCCACCTTCTCTAAGGCATTTTAGCACAGTTCTGAATCACATGCCTGACATCACGCAATACAGAAAAAGTCCAGCCTTAACACTGGTGATCCTTTTCACTTTCAGGCAAAGAAAGTCTGTACACCTGCTATCCAGTGTTAAAATGTTTGTTCCCCCCCTTTAAACTTGGTATGAATTAGCATACTCCTAAGTGGTATATTTAATTTGTCCATAGTTCATGGTACAAAATGTACTCAAGTGCCTGGAAGGTGAGGGCCACCAATGGAATGCAGCAATGTTTGAGACATGCATTATAGTGGCAATCCAAACATGTCTTTATGTTTACGACAGAAGCCTGACTGTAACAGTGCAAAACATGGATTGGGACGTGTCAAACTAACCCCTTTTGACAGAGAAAAACATCCCTTTATAATATTAGTAATTCACCCCATGATACCCTTGTAGCCCACTAATGAGGGTCCATGATATTTAAAAGTGAGACAGGTAGAAAACAAGCCCCAGAACTGAAGTGGTCGGCCAATAGATGATGGCCGTTCTTCATCTCCACTGCTTCTGTTGGCCAAAGGCTGACATTGGGGAAAGGCTTTAAAGGAAACTCTGGTCCTTGCACCAGAGGTTTCCTTTTCTAGTGATCAAGGGAGAGGCCAAAGCAGAATTCCTTCTGCTTTGGCCCCCACCAATTACCACACCCTTTTGTAATGCCAGCACACTGCGAGGCACGAATATACTACAATGCCCCACTGCAGTGGAGAATAGCAGGTAGGCAAACTGCTCCCATGTCCTGTGGGGTTTTCTCTGTCCCCAAGGTCTCCCAAAGTTTAAGGGAGCCATCGTTGGAAAGTGGAGCATCTTCTCATTCCAGTGATGCCTTTTACAAACCAATTCTTGTGATCCACAAGCAGGAATACCATTAGGCAGCAGGGATTTTAATGTTTTCAGTGGTTGGCACCCTTAATACAAGGGTTGACCTTCCACCCGGGCATATACATTTTTATTAGAGGTTTACTTACCACTTGGTGCATGATCATGCCACCCAGGGGAAAACTTTTAGAATATGATTGTGTGAGGGTTGGAACTTATATGGGCCGGACTTGCTGGACATATTTTTTTGGCAATTGATATGTTTGCTTACCCCTAGGGGGTGCATTTTCACACCCCCAAGTGGAAAGCAAACATCTGCATGGACAAAAAAAAAAAAGACCTTGTGTACCCTAATAGTGGTCATGTGGAGTGCACCAATACCTTCACGTTGAATTTGTGTTATATAAAATGGAGAAAAAAGTAACTATAGGGGTGGCCCTTTAAGCACATAGGCTGAACCCCGTCAGGGGTATTTTTTTGGGCCATGGAGATGTTTGCTTCGGATTGAGTTTGCACTATTTAATGGTTTGAATTAAAAAAAGCAGTATAGTGTATAAGGTTTGGCCCTTCTGCCATGCTGATTCCCTGGGGGCATATATGTTTTATATGTGTATTTTCCCTTAAAAAACACATATTTGTAAAAAAAAACAAATGTTAGGTGGTCAGCCCTCCCGAAACATAGGTCGACCCCTTTTGGGCCCACAGGCTCCTCCAGCAATGAAGATTTGCATGAAGCATGACAAAACAAGCACTGACAAATGGGTCTGGCTTTGCAAATGGTTGCTTATATGTCTGATATCTTACTGGGGAAGTCATATTACCATATCCAAGCCTAGTTTTGGTCCTGTCTGACTCAGATATGTTTTTGTTTAATTGTCTCTCACCTAAAATGTTTTCTGTTGCATGTTGGTGACATAATAAATGAGCAGAGGCTGGAAGTTAGATGTGGTATTGAGTGCGTGGCAAGGTGAAGTAATACTTTATGTTATTTTCTTTAGAGTCTTTAGATAGAAAGCAGAGATGACATCTCGTGGTTGACTGCTTCCCAGTCTCTAACTCAAGTTATGGAGTACCGATCTAAGGCACGATCAGATATTGACACAGCTTCTGAGGGAGCCGTAAATGGAGCAGAATCTGGGAGTGATTTTTCAGTCAGCAGAGTTCCATCTAATTACTCATCTTCCAGCGATTCTACAGAACATGATGATGTCAGTCATTGCAAGTACAGTCTGTGCAGTGGGTAGCCATAGCAGGGTAGAACAACCCCGAGAGGAGGCATGTATGGGGCAAGCAGAGAAGGAGTGCTTTCTTGGCAACCCCCCAATTTAGAGGAGACCCAAATTCCCCTGTTCACTGGTGACACTGGATGTACAGTTGGCACAGCAAATGACTACGTCCAGTTCATTTTGGATATTGAGTTCCTTGAGGAAATTGAGCAGCAAACAAATTTGCATGCAGAACAATTTCTGGGGGAGCATGGAGGCATGCTAGGGCCTCATTGTAGGGCACACTAGTGGATTCCAACTTCATTTGAGGAGCTGAAGGCCTTTCTGAGCCCTTTGCTCAAAAGGGGGTTAGTGCACAAACCAAGCTAGCAGTCCGATGGGTCTACTCATACGGGTTGGGTAACACCCATCTTCAGAACGTATATGAGCAGAGATAGTTTATGCTGTTGTAGTTCATGTTGCATTTCAATGATAATTCTGCTGCATTGTCCACAGGACCATCCAGACCATGATAGGGCGTTCAAAATGCTGCCTTTTGTGGAATATTTGTCTGCCAGATTTCCAGAGATTTATACTCCTGGAAAAAGTACAGCCATTGGTGAGTCCTTGATTCTGTACAAAGGGTGTCTGCTGTTCAGGCAGTACATTGCAAGCAAAAGAGCTTCCTGTGGCATCAAGTTGTTCATAATATTGTTCACGATATGTGATCTCTCTGCTGGCTATGTATACAGCCTGAGAGTGTATACAGGAAAGGACTCCGCTCTAAACACTGTAGGTTTCCATCCCATGCTAGGAGTCATGGGAAAGATTGTATGGGAGCTTGTCGAGCCACTCCTTCATAAAGGTTATAACCTTTATGTCGACAACTACTATACGGAAGTAGAGCTGTTCAGTGAGCTGTAAAAAGCTTGCACTGTGGTTTGCGGTACAGTTCATTGTTGCAGCAAAGGATTCCTGCAGGAGTTTGTTTGTAAGAAGCTCCAAAAGTCGCAGAGAACTGTGTTGTGTTCCAAAGAATTACTTGCAGTCAAGTTCTCTGATAGGCGTGATATGTACATGTTTACTACAGTTCATGATGAAAGCACTTTCTCCATCACGGTTTGTGGTCAGATGGCCAAACTTCACAAACCAATCTGTATGCTTGATTACCACAAGTACATGGGCGGAGTGGATAAGAATGACCAGGTTCTTCAGCCATACAATGTGATTTGTAAAACTGGAACATGGTATAAGCAGCTGTTCACCCACCTGATCCAGATGGCAACATACAATGCCTATTAAGTTTATCATTAGAACACCACAAGAAGACCCTTGTCTTTCCTTTGACTTTCTTGTTGACTATCATTTAAAGTCTTACTAATACAGAAGAAGCCGCCTCCACTTCATATGCTATGGAGAATGTGGCAAGGCTGCAGGATCGACACTTTGCAGACCACATTCCCGCAACAGCTAGACAGACTCAACCATGTCATCATTGCAGAATCTGCTCTAAGGAAGGAAAAAAGCAGGAAAGTCTTTGTTTTTGTTCCCAGTGCCAAACTCAGCCAGCCCTGTGTTTTCTTACTTGCTTTATGTGGTACCATCCAAAAGTGAAAGTATTGGGAAATTGACTGAGGTGGAGCTTCCATAACATACACCTTTCATTGCCCACTAACATACACCTTCCATTGGCCATTACTTCATTGGACAAGCAGCCGTAGAAGCTTTTTTTCCTCTACTTGAGGAAATCATGGTCTTGCTTGTGGCCTGCATGATACCTTTATCCACCTTCAGGACATGGTAGGTGTTCTGTTTGCCTAATGACAAGTGCATAATAGTCACCACACTGAACATAATTGTGGATGGAACATTAGCCAAATTGACATGGAGTACCCTGTGCAGAAGGAAAGTAAAGGCTTTAGTAGTTTTTGAAGTGCTCTTTAGGGAGCTTAGGCAGTCTTCCATAACATCGTTGCCTCAGTTTCAAAAGTAGTCATGTTCACTCAGTTCAAGGATTTGGGCAGTTTTGGACACCACTGACTTGCATCCACAGGCTAAAAGGTCCTGAATTTAGCAAAGTGAGTGTGTTGAAGGTGAATGAAAGACACATTTTCTTGAGCTTCAGGTAGCTGGCAGCGGAAAGCGTAAGCAATGGTTGACTTGGTGAGTATACTGGATTAGTCAGGACTTTAAAGGGTACAGAGACATGAAAAGATAGGAAAAGCTTATGCTAGGTATGCTATGACAGCAATATTACATAGGTAGAAGGCAGATAGTCAAGGTATTACAGATAAACATCATCACTTTATCTTCACCAATGTATTTAATCCCATCTGTGCCACACTCATACGATAATGAATTACTCCCTCACTCAACTAAGCAGATGACTCCAAACCATACAGAATGCAGCACCCAGGCTCCCCCTCAACCTCCCACCAGGCATGCATCATGCTCCTCAAACAGCTGCACTGGCTCCACATCCACAGCTCTTTTCAAGCCCCTGACACACACATTGAGAGTCTTACACAGAAGTGGCCCAGCATACCTCGAAACTGCCTCACATTTCAGAAACCTTCCAGACATCTTTGGTCAGCCAGACTCGTACTCACACCCATTCCATGTCTATACAGTATCAAAAGAGGAAGTAGTTGCTTATCCTATCTTGTTTCGAAAGGCTGGAATGATCTGTCCCTACACATCTGTACCACCTCTAAAATTACTGAATTCCACACAAAGCTAAACACTTGGGCCCTCATTGTGACATTGGCGGTGAGTGATAAAGTGGTGGTAATACCGCCAACAGGCTGGCGGTAATTACCACCAAATTATGACCATGGTGGTGATAACTCCCATAGACAGCCACTGTACCACTCCACCTGCCAGGGCGTTAACACCACTGACCACGGCGGTAGCCACCTACAGCCAGGAGGAAGACAAAGTACCACCCACCATATCATAACCCAGAAAACCACCATGATTTCCGGGGCGGTACCAACGCCATCAAAAGCCTGGCGGAAACAGAACACAGAAGAGCAAAGACTCACCATGGGAGACACAGAGAAGGACAAAGCCGCCATGGAACCGGAACTGCAAGTCTTCCCGATGCTCATCTACGTCATGCTCCATCTGGAACACCAACGCGCTGAAGACGACGACGGTGAGTACAGCCACCTAGCGCACAATGGAGGGAGGGAGGAAAACATGAGTGACACACACACGCACAACTCACACACCATACACACAACCAGCTGCAGACGAAAAACAATGGCACACGACACTGCATGCAAGGACAACAAGAATGCAGTAATGAGAATGTATTGATTGTGAACAGCTACCAAAAGAACCAACTGTATGAAAAACAGATATGTACAAATGTACACAAAGGGCCAATGCCCAGTCCAAAGTACTAAGGGCCCACATGGCCACAGAGCACAGTCCAAGGGCCAATTCGAATCCTGACTTCATCCGATAGAACTCTGCAGGGGTATCAGTTTACAAGTGGGCAGGCACCTCGGGGGGATGGGGTGTGGGGGCACCTCAGCCGAATACAGGAACCAGCCCACTGGTTCTGGAGGGGGCTCCATGCCCATTTCTCTGTGCTGGGGAGTGAAAGGCCACAGTCTCTCATGTGGGTGACTTTCCCACTGGTTCTGGAGGGGGCTCCATGCCCATTTCTCTCTGCTGGGGAGAACAAGACCACAGACTCTCAGGTGGATTACTTTCCAACTGGTTCTGGAGGGGGTTTCATGCACATTTCTCTCTGCTGGGGAGTGCAAGGCCACAGTCTCTCAGGTGGATGACTTTCTCACTGGTTCTGGAGGGGGCTTCATGCCCATTTCTCTGTGCTGGGGAGTGCAAGGCCACAGTCTCTCAGGTGGGTGACTTTCCCACTGCTTCTGGAGGGGGCTCCATGCCCATTTCTCTGTTCTAGGGAGTGCAAGGTCACAGTCCCTCAGGTCGGGGAACATGCCCACTGCTTCTGGAGGGGGCACCTTGTACAGCAGTCCCTAGAGGGTGGCCTACATGGCTTCCACTGGTGGTAAGGGCTGCACTGTGCCACCTGTAAGTGAGGACTGCACTGTGTTAGCAGGTGAAGGTGCCTCCTGGGCAGCCTCTGCTGGAGGTGAGGGCTGCACTGTCTCAGCAGGTGAAGGTGCCTTCTGGGCAGCCTCTGCAGGAGGAGTAGGCTGCACTTCCTCAGATGGCGGTGAGAGCCCTGTGACCACTGGTGGTGGTGGTGTCACCCTGACAGCCTCCGCTGGAGTCGAGGGCTTCTTCCCCTTCATGGCAGGAGGCGTTGGATCCTTACCCTTCCTGGCAGGGGTTGAGGGCTTCTTCCCCTTTATGGCAGGATGTGCGGGCTCCTTAGCCTTCCTGGCAGGAGTTGAGGGCTTTTTCCCCTTCATGGCAGGAGGTGCGGGCTCCTTCTCCTTCATGGCAGGAGGTGTGGGATCCTTATCCTTCCTGGCTGGTGGAGTGGGATACTTCACTGACTTGCCACCACAACTAGGTAGTGCCACCACTGTCCGCATGGACTGTTTGTTTGAGGTGCTAGGCTGGGTCATTGAGATCCTGCTCTTACGGGCAGGAGGGAGTGAGGGGGAGGGAGTCAAGTTGGGCAAACAAATTCTTCTTAGGGATGGTGGGGCGGGATGAGGGAGGAAGGATGGGAGTGGAGGTTGAGAGAGTAGTTGTTGGAGGTGTATGTCTGCTGGACTTGGGTGCAGGTGCATGGGCAGTGTGCTGATGTGAGGTGGATGGCTGTTGGGTGTGTGAGTGCTTGCGTTTGTGTCCTTTAGGGGGACAGACAGGGTGGGAGATGACACAGGGTGCGTGCATGGATGCTGTGGAAGTGTCTGCTAGTGAGGTGTGTGTGCTGCTTGGTGTGGTGATGCTGGTGGTGGATGTTGATGCAGTGCATGCAGGTGTGAGTGTGGACGTGACTGTGAAGGAGGTGGAGGATGAGGAGGAGGGGGAGACAGTGGAGGCAGTGGATGTGATTGTGTCTGCAACTGTCTGATGTTAGCGTGAGTGCTTGTGGGATGAAGTGTGGTGCCTGTGTTTGACTGTGCCACTCTTGTGGGTTGTCTAGTGTGCAAGCTCGTCTGTATGTGTGCATGGGATGAGTTGGGGTTGAGGAGACTGGGACTGGGAAGTGGTAGTTGGAGGGGGGACGGTAGGAACAGCGCGAATGGCTGCCATCAGAGTGGAGGCAAGAGCCTGAATCGATCTCTGTTGGGCTGCCAATCCACTGTGGATGCCCTCCAGTAATGCATTGCATTGCTGCACCAGCCCTGCACCCCTGCTATGTATGTTAATTCACAATGGTTGACTGCCCTGTAGGAGGCTGGACTGGCTTGTAGTGAGTACCAAGGGGTACTTGCACCTTGCACCAGGCCCAGTTATCCCTTATTAGTGTATAGGGTGTCTAGCAGCTTAGGCTGATAGATAATGGTAGCTTAGCAGAGCAGCTTAGGCTGAACTAGGAGACGTGTGAAGCTACTACAGTACCACTTAGTGTCATATGCACAATATCATAAGAAAACACAATACACAGTTATACTAAAAATAAAGGTACTTTATTTTTATGACAATATGCCAAAGTATCTTAGAGTGTACCCTCAGTGAGAGGATAGGAAATATACACAAGATATATATACACAATAGCAAAAATATGCAGTATAGTCTTAGAAAACAGTGAAAACAATGTATAGTTACAATAGGATGCAATGGGGAAACATAGGGATAGGGGCAACACAAACCATATACTCCAAAAGTGGAATGCGAACCACGAATGGACCCCAAACCTATGTGACCTTGTAGAGGGTCGCTGGGACTATTAGAAAATAGTGAGAGTTAGAAAAATAACCCTCCCCAAGACCCTGAAAAGTGAGTGCAAAGTGCACTAAAGTTCCCCTAAGGACAAAGAAGTTGTGTTAGAGGAATAATGCAGGAAAGACACAAACCAAGAATGCAACAACTGTGGATTTCCAATCTAGGGTACCTGTGGAACAAGGGGACCAAGTCCAAAAGTCACAAGCAAGTCGGAGATGGGCAGATGCCCAGGAAATGCCAGTTGCGGGTGCAAAGAAGCTTCTACTGGACAGAAGAAGCTGAGGTTTCTGCAGGAACAAAAAGGGCTAGAGACTTCCCCTTTGGTGGACGGATCCCTCTCGCCATGGAGAGTCGTGCAGAAGTGTTTTCCCGCCAAAAGAATGCCAACAAGCCTTGCTAGCTGCAAATCGTGTGGTTAGCGTTTTTGGACGCTGCTGAGGCCCAGGAGGGACCAGGAGGTCGCAAATTGGACCAGCAGAGAGAGGGGACGTCGAGCAAGACAAGGAGCCCTCTCTGAAGCCGGTAGCACCCGTAGAAGTGCCAGAAACAGGTACTACGAGGATGCGTGAAACAGTGCTCGCCGAAGTTGCACAAAGGAGTCCCACGTCGCCGGAGACCAACTTAGAAAGTCGTGCAATGCAGATTAGAGTGCCGTGGACCCAGGCTTGGCTGTGCACAAAGGATTTCCGCTGGAAGTGCACAGGGGCCGGAGTAGCTGCAAAGTCGCGGTTCCCAGCAATGCAGCCCAGCGAGGTGAGGCAAGGACTTACCTCCACCAAACTTGGACTGAAGAGTCACTGGACTGTGGGGGTCACTTGGACAGAGTCGCTGGATTCGAGGGACCTCGCTCGTCGTGCTGAGAGGAGACCCAAGGGACCGGTAATGCAGCTTTTTGGTGCCTGCGGTTGCAGGGGGAAGATTCCGTCGACCCACAGGAGATTTCTTCGGAGCTTCTGGTGCAGAGAGGAGGCAGGCTACCCCCACAGCATGCACAAGCAGGAAAACAGTCGAGAAGGTGGCAGGATCAGCGTTACAGAGTTGCAGTAGTCGTCTTTGCTACTATGTTGCAGGTTTGCAGGCTTCCAGCGCGGTCAGCAGTCGATTCCTTATCAGAAGGTGAAGAGAGAGATGCAGAGGAACTCGGATGAGCTCTTGCATTCGTTATCTAAAGTTTCCCCAGAGACAGAGACCCTAAATAGCCAGAAAAGAGGGTTTGGCTACCTAGGAGAGAGGATAGGCTACTAACACCTGAAGGAGCCTATCAGAAGGAGTCTCTGACGTCACCTGGTGGCACTGGCCACTCAGAGCAGTCCAGTGTGCCAGCAGCACCTCTGTTTCCAAGATGGCAGAGGTCTGGAGCACACTGGAGGAGCTCTGGACACCTCCCAGGGGAGGTGCAGGTCAGGGGAGTGGTCACTCCCCTTTCCTTTGTCCAGTTTCGCGCCAGAGCAGGGCTAAGGGGTCCCCTGAACCGGTGTAGACTGGCTTATGCAGAATTGGGCACCTCTGTGCCCAACAAAGCATTTCCAGAGGCTGGGGGAGGCTACTCCTCCCCTGCCTTCACACCATTTTCCAAAGGGAGAGGGTGTAACACCCTCTCTCAGAGGAAGTTCTTTGTTCTGCCATCCTGGGCCAGGCCTGGCTGGACCCCAGGAGGGCAGATGCCTGTCTGAGGGGTTGGCAGCAGCAGCAGCTGCAGTGAAACCCCAGGAAGGGCAGTTTGGCAGTACCAGGGTCTGTGCTACAGACCACTGGGATCATGGGATTGTGCCAACTATGCCAGGATGGCATAGAGGGGGCAATTCCATGATCATAGACATGTTACATGGCCATATTCGGAGTTACCATTGTGAAGCTACATATAGGTAGTGACCTATATGTAGTGCACGCGTGTAATGGTGTCCCCGCACTCACAAAGTTCAGGGAATTGGCTCTGAACAATGTGGGGGCACCTTGGCTAGTGCCAGGGTGCCCTCACACTAAGTAACTTTGCACCTAACCTTTACCAGGTAAAGGTTAGACATATAGGTGACTTATAAGTTACTTAAGTGCAGTGTAAAATGGCTGTGAAATAACGTGGACGTTATTTCACTCAGGCTGCAGTGGCAGGCCTGTGTAAGAATTGTCAGAGCTCCCTATGGGTGGCAAAAGAAATGCTGCAGCCCATAGGGATCTCCTGGAACCCCAATACCCTGGGTACCTCAGTACCATATACTAGGGAATTACAAGGGTGTTCCAGTAAGCCAATGTAAATTGGTAAAATTGGTCACTAGCCTGTTAGTGACAATTTGAAATAAATGAGAGAGCATAACCACTGAGGTTCTGGTTAGCAGAGCCTCAGTGAGACAGTTAGGCACCACACAGGGAACACATACATATAGGCCACAAACTTATGAGCACTGGGGTCCTGACTAGCAGGGTCCCAGTGACACATAACAAACATACTGAAAACATAGGGTTTTCACTATGAGCAATGGGCCCTGGCTAGCAGGATCCCAGTGAGACAGTGAAAACACCCTGACATACACTCACAAACAGGCCAAAAGTGGGGGTAACAAGGCTAGAAAGAGGCTACTTTCTCACATGCCCTACAGAGATGGATCTCAGGAGGTAAATAGCATCCTCACTCAGGTCCGCAGGGCTCACTGGGACAGGGTCTGAGGTGCCTGGGACGACGGAGATGCCCACCCTCCAGAGTGAGTGGGCACAGGCAACTCTATGAGGGGCAACTGGGAGAGCGTTGCTGGTATGGGGGGGTGGGGCTGTACCTGCAGATGGGGTGGTCCAAAAGGTGTCCGCCACCACCAGGGAGTTTCCATTGGAGGTGCCACCTGAGTCTGTGTTGTCACCTTCTGTCTCCACCGTGGTGCTTCCCTCGCCCTCCGTCCCACTGGTTCCCTCGACGTCGGTGGACTCTGCCTCCTGGGTCTTGTGGGATGCAGCTCCCTCTGTCACCGGTGCCCCTGCTCCTCCGCCAGATGATGCTAATGCACACATGGACAGGATGACAGAAGAAAAAAGTGGGGGAGAGAGAGAGAAAGGAAACACTGGGTCAGTTACTACACCAACACCACAGTTGGCATACACAGCACCGTCACACACAGGGATCACAATTGAGCACTATGCATTGCACTGCCAGTGACTTGGCTAGATGCCAAAGCAAGATGAGGCCCACACACCGCCAACTGCACCCCTCCTGGTACCCACAAAGCCCTTACTGACATGGAATGCTAAAAAAACTAGGTTACCTGCATTTGCAATACACCCATTACCCTTGAGCTGGATCACGCTGCAATGTCTGACCTGGCATTAAGGGGCACCCACTAACTCACACTGGGTTTTCCCCTCACCTGGGGGCCTGGGCGGAGCTGCAGACGCAAAGGGCAGGAGCCCTTTAAAAACTTCATAGCGCTCCCGCTTGCGGGCTCGCGGGACGCGCTTTCTGTTTCCCCTCACCTGGGGGCCTGGGCAGAGCTGCAGACGCAAAGGGCAGGAGCCCTTTAAAAACTTCATAGCGCTCCCGCTCGCGGGCTCGTGAGACGCGCTTTCTGTTTCCCCTTACCTAGGGGCCTGGGCGGAGCTGCAGACGCAAAGGGCAGGAGCCCTTTAAAAACTTCATAGCGCTCCTGCGAGCCCGTTTCCCCTCACCTGGAGGCCTGGGCGGAGCTGCAGACTCAAAGGGCAGGAGCCCTTTAAAAACTTTATAGCGCTCCCACTCGCGGGCTTGCGGGACGCGCTTTCTGTTTCCCCTCACCTGGGGGCCTGGGCGGAGCTGCAGACGCAAAGGGCAGGAGCCCTTTAAAAACTTCATAGCGCTCCCGCTCGCGGGACGCGCTTTCTGTATCCCCTCACCTGGTGGCCTGGCCGGAGCTGCAGACGCAAAGGGCAGGAGCCCTTTAAAAACTTCATAGCGCTCCGCTTTCTGTTTCCCCTCACCTGGGGGCCTGGCCGGAGCTGCAGACGCAAAGGGCAGGAGCCCTTTAAAAACTTCATAGCGCTCCCGCTCGCGGGTTTGCGGGACGCGCTTTCTGTTTCCCCTCACCTGGGGGCCTGGGCGGAGCTGCAGACGCAAAGGGCAGGAGCCCTTTAAAAACTTCATAGCGCTCCCGCTCGCGGGTTTGCGGGACGCGCTTTCTGTTTCCCCTCACCTGGGGGCCTGGGCGAAGCTGCAGACGTAAAGGGCAGGAGCCCTTTAAAAACTTCATAGCCCTCCCGCTCGACGTGCTTTCTGTTTCCCCTCACCTGGGGGCCTGGGCGGAGCTGCAGACGCAAAGGGCAGGACCCGTTTAAAAACTTCATAGCGCTCCCGCTCGCGGGCTCAGGGACCGTGCTTTCTGTTTCCCCTCACCTGGGGGCCTGGCCGGAGCTGCAGACGCAAAGGGCAGGAGCCCTTTAAAAACTTCATAGCGCTCCCGCTACGCGGGACGCGCCCGGGCCAAGGGCGGGCCCGTCCTGTGCCCGCCCTGAGACCGGATGAGGCTGGGCTGGGCCACACCTCTTAATTTTTGTTTTTTTGTCCTGCTAGTGGTATTGAGCAAGCCTTTTCTTTTTTTCCCCAACATGGGGAAGCGCAAGGCACGCGCTAGCCCCGATCCAGCCTCAATCAAGTCCAAATCTTCTAAATCCAATAGAGAAACGCAAATACACTCTAATTGTGTCTCCAGAGAAATCGATAACTTAATTGAGGAAGTGGAATCTATTCTTAAGGAAAAAGAGAGCAACGCTGGAAAGAGAATGAAATCTGGATCTTTGCTTCCGTTTTTGATTACCGGTCCAAATAAATCCTCCGATGCTCAGTTTTTGCCATCTTTGGCCTCCTGCCCCGCTATCTCCCCCCGCCTTGTTTGGCCTCCCCTCCTCCTCATCTTCGATCCCGTTCCAATTTGGAGGCTGCTCCTCCCGACTCCTTTCTCAATGGGATTTCGTGCGCAAATAGATTTTCTGTTCTGGCTCTCCCAGAATTGGAGGATGTCATCCAGCCTTTGTCTTCTTCAGTCTCTAACTCCATCCGTGATCCTCCTAGTGAAGATGTCTTAACACTGGTGACCAGTCTGAAACGAGAAGTCGGGGAACTGAAGAGCTTACTGTTTGAAGTTTTAAAACTTCTCAAAAAACCCGAACCAACTCCCCAGTGCACTTTGCCACTTGTTTCAGCACAAGTTGTCCCTTCTTCGGTTCCTGCTCCTCTGCCAGTAGTTTTTCCACCGCCACGAGAAGTTGACAAGGGTTTTAGCCGTAGTTCTTATCACAGAAACCATTCGTTTTGAGCTCCTGCCCCTCTTAGCTCTGATTATTCTAGGGCCCGCTCTATATTTGTGCCTGACCAAAACTGTATTGACATGTGCAACGTTCCCCAACTTAAACCCCACAAGAGGGAAGATACTTCCTCTCTTATTAACAAGGTGTCGTACTGGATTCGCCATAACAGGGGCTGTGGCTCTATTATTCACGCCGACATGGTCTTTGCTTCTCGTGTTCGAGGTTGCACTGGGGGGGCGGGATACCATCAAACTCAATCTTGCTAATCCCGCTTTAGTTAAGGGGCTTTTGCCGATGGAAGCCCGCAATCCACCAAGAATGGATCTAGATTTTTTTTTAGAGAAAGTTTGCCCGTTATGGATGACAAGACCTTGTTCTCTTGCCTTTCTAGGGCTACGACTGTAACGACTTGTAACGCTCCTGCTTCTGCTGCCCCCCCTGGTTTGTTGCCTTTTTTCAGTGATGGAGCTGCTATGGTTCGCAACATCAAAGCTCTTAATATCCGAGATCCTACTTGTCCAGGGGATACATCTGATGTTGACTGACTACGCCATTATTCTTCTGGCAAACCCTGCGCTCCTCACTGTCAATAAGTGTCTCCCCTAGGATCTCAACTAGTCACGGGGATCAATTCCTCAGGGGCCCCACCTTGTACTATTAATGTGTTCCCTGAACCATCTTTTAATGTTGACTCGTGTAAGCTGAGTTGCAGTACTGCCCCTGGGAAACTACTGTATTGGAACGTAGCGGGCATTAAGAGAAAATTATCTGACCCAGAGTGGGGGGCCTACGTTGATTCCTTTTCCATATGCATGTTCCAGGAAACCTGGTCCAAGGACTGTGTGTATAGGCAAGACAATTGCTGTTTTACTAAAAAGGCAACTCAATCTACTAGGGGAAGGGCGATTGGGCGGCTATGTACTTGGGTCAAGTTAACTGAGATGGGCAGGGTCAAGGAAATTGCTGTTGATTCCTGTGATATATTAGCAACAGTAATATGGCCAATATCAGGTGTTCCCGTAATTTGTATGAACATTTATAATAGGCCAGGTCCTTCTAATTTTCAGTCTGATACTATCCACCTTCTGCACAACCTTCTATCAGAATTCCATTTGAGATATCATGTCATCATTGCAGGTGACTTTAACGCTCAAATTGAACTTGACTCAGCCTTTTCTGAGTCTATCCAGGCCGAAGACGAAGTGTGGAACGTCCCCCCACCTTCATTCCACTCAGTTTCTTGTATCCCCCCTCCTAGGGTGATGCAGAAAATAGACCTTGCTGTCACATATACAGTAGCCTCCGTTTTGGAAATGGTCGATTTCCAAATGATAACCCCGCCAAACCTACCTTTTTTAGAGGTTCTTATACCAGTACTCTGGATTACGTCATTCTTGATCTATGAGTCTGGTATTTCATAATTGATGTGGAGGTTGGCTCGAGGAGTACCAGTGACCACGCCCCCCTACAAATTGTATACAACGCAACGCTCTTTAAAGGGTACGCTCCTCTTCCTGCCTTGGTCGCTCCCAAAGTTCCACTGGAATTATCCATTATCTTTGTTTGCGAAATCCAATCATCTTTGCGACAAGCTTTGCGCCCTAGTTCCCTGCCACCAGCTTTTCGATGATTTTATTGCATTCTCTCCCTCAGAAGTCATGTCTTCCCATGAGGCTCTTTTTGCGGATCTTAAGGAGCTTTTTACTAAAACCCCTCTAATACATAAGAAACCTCTTGTATCTAATTGCAATTGGTTTGATAAGGAGTGTGGTGAGGCCAAGAGCCTTCTGTCCAAAGCCTTAAAGTCAAAGAATAGGGATTCCATTGTACATGCGAGACATAATTAAGTTTCTATCTGTAAGTCATCTAAACTTAAACACAAGGAAAATCTATGGAAATGCTTGGCGAAGGCGGCCAGTGCTCGTGATATCAAACTTTTTTGGTCTCTGGTGTCCCGTAGAGATCCTGCCCTTTTACCCACTCCTGAGTGTCACATTGATGCAGAAACCTGGCTCTCTCATTTTAGGGATCTGTATGGGTCCTGCCCGGATCTGGACAACTCTTCTCCTAATCTTTCATCGTGCCTTTCTGCTGTCTTGCCTTTTACATTAAAAGAAACAGAGTTGGCTATTTGTGCTCAAAAAACAGGGAAGGCTCCCGGTCCAGACGGCATCCCTTCGGATTTGTATAAATCAGATTTATCCGTATGGACACGGTATATCAACAGGGTTTCGAATAGCGTCCTGACAACTCGTTCTTACCCGAACTCGTGGAAGGTGGCAATTATCGTTCCCATCCACAAAAAAGGAGACAAGAGCACCCCAGGGAACTATAGACCCATTAGTCTATTAGATAACCTGTAAAAAATGTTCTCTTTCCAGCTCCTAGTTAGACTAAAGTACTGGATATCGAAAAATCAGGTTTTAAGCCATCTACAGGCTGGATTTAGGGACAAGGTCAGTACCATTGATCAGGTCTTCCGTTTTACTACCATCAAATGGAAGATCGTAGACGCTGACCGAGGCCACTTATTCGAGGCCTTTGTTGACTTGAAATCTGCGTTTGACCTTGTCCCGCGTGCTAAGCTCTGGGAGGTTCTGAGCTCTACTGGAATTCTGGGCTCTACGATTAACATTATCAAAGATCTCTACTCTGACAACCATGCCAGAGTTCGTTGGGGTTTGGCTGGTGAATTGTCCTCAGCTTTTCCTACAGCCCGCGGTGTGAGGCAGGGGTGCGTTCTGGCGCCGACTTTATTCTTACTGTTCATCAATGCATGCATCCCATATCTTTCAGATCCTTATGGCGACGCTCCAAGTTTGGGTGGGCAAAAGTTCCCTTGCCTTTTGTTTGCGGATGACACCCTGTTACTTTCACGAACTGCAATGGGCCTCTCAAGATTGCTCTCCCGTTTTATGGACTTCTGCAAGGACCACGGGTTGGAAATTAATTCAGGAAAAACTAAATACATGGTCTTTGGGGACAATAGGGGCAGAATGAAGAGGCCGGTGTACTTAGAAGGTGTCCCTCTGGAAAGAGTGGGCACCTTGGATTACTTGGGCATCAAATTGAAAGATTCAAATTTTTGGTATGCTCAGCGCCAGAAATCTTTACTGTGCTTGAAGCAAAGGGCGGGCGGCATTGTTAGATTTGCCTCTAGATAGCCCAAATTTGCAATGTCTCCTGCCCTTGAAATATACAAATCTCAAGCTGGGGGGGGACCTTTATGGTGCAGAGCTCTGGGGCCATTGTAGCCTGGTGAACTTGGCAAGGGCAAAAAATCAATTTCTGAAAATGCTGCTTAAAGTTCCCTCTAGTACTACATTCAAATGGATCTAAACCTTTTTTCTATCTCGCAGATTACTGCCCTAAGGCCCTTGTTATTTTGGATTCGGCTTTGGTCAACAGATGCTCTATCCCCATTTCGCTGCGGGGTTCTGCCTTTGGTGGGCCATAACACTATCATTAAAACCAAATGGTGTGTTTATGTTAAACAGTCTCTAACTCACCTAGGCTTAGGGTCCTACTGGATGGACCCATTCTCCATTCCCACAAATGCTGCACAGGTACTGAAGGATGCTTTTCGCTAAGACTGTCCCGCTCTCCATGTCGGACAAGTTCTTATCAATCAAATGCAATTATGAACTTGAGCCCTTCATGGATATTGCACTATCTCCATTCGCACGAGCTCTTTTTGTTAGATTTAGATTAGGGTCTCTCCCCTTATGTTCTTTGACGCACAATTGACCTAGTTCTACCAATAGTTCTAAGTTTTGCCCGATGGGTTGTAAAAGGGAAGAGACTGTTGCACATGTTTTTCTTTTTCTGTCATGCATACCTCAAACAAAGAGCCCTTTGGATTATCCCGCTTTGCAAATCTATTGGTGTCAGGTCTCATCTTCATGCTGAGAGAATTCTAAAATGTGATCCATCTGTCCAAGTAGTTTTTCCAGTGGCAACATTTCTTGAAGCAATCTGGCGCCTTAGATTAGTTGTTTTAAAGAAAAACATAGGGTAGTTAGTTTTTATACTTATTTACGCACATCTACTCACTTGTGATGATCAATTTTACATTTTTCCTCCTAGCATTAAGTTATTTTTTTTATTTTTTTATTATATTATATTATTGAGTATTTATGGATCTTGGGAAGTGGCCCCTTGTTGAGAGGACCCCTTTATTGTTAAAAGACTCATTCTTGATTCTCCGGTGGGATTTTAACCTTCTTGTATCTTTTAATTCTCTACAGTGTATGTATTTTCTGCGTTTTTTAATATTCAACTGTCATTGTTTGTACTGTACTTTTATGGTATGTTTTCTTACTTACCGAAATAAAGTTAAATGAACTCACACTGACCACCCAGATCCCATGCCACCTGCCAATTATTGTAGTAATGCCCACTGTACTCACCCCCTTGTGGCTGCTGTGATGCCCTCAAACACCCATCCAGCTCTGGGTAGGCCACCGCCAGTATGCGGGCCATCAGGGGGGTCAGATTCCGATGGGCACCCCTTCCTTGTTGGGAGGCCATCCCCAGCTGGGCCTCTGCGATCTTCTGTGCCCAGCGCCTCAAATCCTCCCACCGTTTCCGACAGTGGGTGCTCCACCTGCCATAGAACCCCAGGGTCCGCGCGTCTTTGGAAATGTCATGCCATAATCCATTCTTTTGATGGCCGCTGACCTGCAGAGGTAATACAGACAGGAGGACACCATTACAGATACAATCCAGCCTGTCACACATATGGCCCACCAATCCCGTTTCCGTCACCATTGGCACACACATCACCCGGCGCACACCATGTACACCAGCACAAGACATCCCCCCGATGACACGATGGTTGCGCACACATCTCCATGTATCCTTCCCATATACATCATGTCCAAGGTGTACTCACCTGTTGGTCGGGAGGCCCCTACAGCAGTCCATCCTGGGATAGGACCCCATCCACCAACCGCTCCAACTCCTCTGCAGTGAAGGCAGGTGTTCTTTCCCCGGTCACACTGGCCGTGGTAGGTTCCAGACATAGGTCACAGCAGCACACGCAGTGCAGCCGTTCTCCTGTTGAAGGTCAAGAAACAAGTGAGGAAGCAGATAGAAAGTGGTGGTCACATCCGCGGGTGTGTACACCGTCACCGCCGGAGCTGATCCCCATCAACCACTGTACTCCATAGAGCCCCAAATTATCCAATGAGGAATTGCACGGCGGTGCAAGACCGCCTTCCGACATGACGCCCAACATCGGCGGAGGTACCTCACTTACACCTGTCCCTACATATAGGACAGGCGGTCACCATTTTATGGTGGCGGACAATGGTCATATCAACCTTAACTGCGTATCAACCTAGATTAGCACATACCTCGCCATTCCCACTGTCCCATTACATAAATGCACTATGAACACTGATGATGTGGTGCCATTGTTCAAAATGTGACAGCCTACTCACTCTTGTGTCCCTTAGATACCTACCACTGCAGATGTATAGGAGGAGGAGACAAACTCCCGTGTACAGACCCCTTGTGGACTTCGCTACATTGGAAGTCAGGCACATTATATTCACCTATAGACTGGACAGGGCCACAATCACAGAGCTGTGTGCCCAATTGGAGCCTGCCCTGCTCTGATCTGCTATCCGTCATCCGACTGGGATCCCCCCTTTTTTGCAAGTGCTATCAGTGCTCTATTTCCTGGCAACTGGTTCTTTCCAAGTGACAGTGGGGTTGGTAGCAGGAATGTCACAGCCAATGTTTTCAATTGTGCTGGCAAAGGTTTTGTCTGCCCTAGTGAAACACATGTGCAGCTACATAGCTTTCCCCCAGGTGGAAGATCTGGCCACTGTGAGGGCCGGATTCTATGCAATGGGACATATCCCCAAAATTGTTGGGGCGATTGACGGGACACATATTGCATTAGCCCCCACCCCGCCAGAATGAACAGGTGTTCAGGAATCGGAAGAGTTTCCACTCGCTGAACGTGCAAATGTGTGCCTGGCAGACCAGTTCATCTCCCATGTCACTGCGAAGTATCCTGGGTCGGTGCATGACGCCTTTGTCCTGAGGAATAGCAGCATCCCAAATGTGATGGCCCAACTACAGAGGCAAAGGATGTGGCTATTAGGTGAGCGATGGTACCCATCCACTTTATGTTAGTGTATGCCTTCAGGTGTCATCCCCATAGCATTGTGTGAGGGTAAATGTTGTCCCTCAATACTTGCAGGTGACTCTGGCTACCCAAACCTATCATTGCTGCTGACCCCTGTGAGGAATGCCAGGACAGGGGCTGAGAAACATTATAATGAGGCACATAGGCGAACCAGAAGGATCATCGAGAGGCTTCTGAAGGCCAGGTTCAAGTGCCTCCATCTGACAGGTGGATCCCTGTGTTACTCACCAGGGAAGGTCTACCAGATAGTAGTGGTATGCTGCATGTTTCACAACCTGGCCCTCAAACGGCATGTTCCTTTTCTGTAGGAGGAGGAGACTAGAGATACCCCTGTGGCAGCAGTGGACCTTGAGGACAATGAGGATGAGGAGGCAGAGGATGAGGACAACTGAACATCAGTTATACATCAATACTTCCAATGACACACAGGTGAGACAGTGCAACTGACCATTCCTCTGACCATTGATGTTTTCTGTGTGGCTGTAGCATGATGGCATAAACTTCCATTGCCTCTCAACTTAGTGTCACCTATGGCTTGTCATTTTACAGATGTTGGTGAGATAACAACTGTATAATGATGTGATGAATACGGACAGCTACAGGTCATTATTTCTATGTTCTCACAGTGATGATCATTTGCACTAGATGTGACTGTTTCCATAAATGCACATTTTCAACACATAAAGTACTAGTAGTCAAGTTGTGTTCAAGGGTGTTTATTGCAGTGCTATGAAATTGAGGGAAAAGTGCAATGGAATGGGGTGATAATGGAGGAAAGTCCAGGGTATTGTTCCAGTTGGTTTGTAGCACAGGTCCAGTGTCCAAGGGGCCACAGGAAGGGGAGCAAAGACAGTTCAAAGTGGACAAGGTGACAGTGTGGGACACAAGGGGGACAATCAGGAAGTCTCATTTCCTGGCAGTGGTCTTGGCAAGTGCCTCTGTCTTCTGTCTGGGTCGCAGGAAACATTTGCGAGGTGGTTCACCTTCTGCAGGAGGAGGGGTGCTAGTGGCCTGTGGGTCCTGTGGCGGGGCCTCCTGCCTACTAGCTGCAGCGGAAGTGAAGGGCTGGTCAATGGACTGGCTACTGGTAGGGGCCCACTAATGTGCTGTGGATTCCCTCATGATGTTGGCCATGTCTGCCAGCACCAAAGGTATAACAACATCTCTCTCTTATATAATGCCATGCACGAGAACCGAGAAAGAACATAAATTATAATATTCTCAAACATAGATCATATTTATTTATAATCAATCCAATGATAATATCTTTCTTATCAAAAATAACAATCAATACTATGTACAATCACCTCCTCTAAACCAAAAATACATCAACATAACATACATTCCAGAAGGAGAACATACCATACAAAAGAGACAACGTATACTACACAAATAGACACAGACAAAGTCAATGAAGTCACAAGACAAGACATACAAATCCAAAAAATAGATACATTACTCTCCCCAATACATCATTTATCAAAAAACTCAATATTTACAAATACTAACACAGAAATTGTACAGCCAATATTTACAGATATTAATAAAGCACATAAAAATTATATAAAAATGTATTACAATATTGCTGCAAATGATTAGTGACTCATGAATGAGAGAACAAGACGTTCTCTTTCTCAGATGTAAAGCAACATGTTCCGAAATGTCATTGTTCCAAAATTTCATTCCTTTTGCCAAACATCTAGTTGAAATGATCAAGGAGAGGAATTTCAAAAAGTCATTGCATATCCTTTCTGATCCAGAATTCTATCCTCCACTAAGGTGTGTTGAAAGATCGCCGACTCGCGTTTCGGTGGACATACACCGACAATTTTTTAAATTAAATTAACTCCACCTTCTTCAGGGCGTTCACAATTGTATGACTCATGGGGTCTCCTTCATCATAGTTTATCTAATGTAAATAAATAAAGGTGTATAAATGACACCATCTAAATATTATAGCATAAGAAATACTCAAATATTTTTCACACTTTCAGCCCAAATCGTGAAACAAGTGTGAAGAGTAAGATACCAAAAGGACCAAGACAAAACCAACATCACATGCAAACAGTGATGTACGAAAAAAATATATAACCTACAACAGCGTGCAAAGCAACCAAAGCTTCAATTCATGGTAAGCTGCGACCAAATAATCCAAAGGCCTCTTCGCTCCTTTCTCATAACTTTGAAACCAACCTACAAAAAAGAAACCCAACACACATCTGAATAGTAAACCAATACAGGGTTTCAAAACTAAAAACATTGGCCCCCAGAACCCAAGCGTATGGATTATGGGTTGATGAAATTTATAGAGTACACTTACCAGAATTTAATTGTGTAAAGGAATACTCCAAGAGATCGGCAATTCCCAACGGTAAAAGATCGAGCGCGCTCCTCACATTGATTAAAGACTTGAAGCTGACAAGTGAACGCAGTCGGGTTCACTAGTAATAAAAAGGAAAAAAGGACCGGAAACAAACCGGATCCTTTGCGATTCGAGCGCGGTGGCCATCTTGGAATGGTCTAAATAGAACACGATCTTCGTGTAACTATTGTATTAAGTCCTATTATGCAAACGCTTTCTGTGGCAAAATTAATAATAAGAAAAACAAAACTAATAACAAAAAAGACAAAAAACAGAACTTCTGGGTTAGAGCGCAGTGGCTATTTTGCTGGAGTGAGAGAATGCAATGACGTG
The DNA here is from genome assembly GCF_031143425.1 of Pleurodeles waltl. Classification (NCBI taxonomy): domain Eukaryota; kingdom Metazoa; phylum Chordata; class Amphibia; order Caudata; family Salamandridae; genus Pleurodeles; species Pleurodeles waltl. The sequence goes on along the minus strand of NC_090449.1, from coordinate 474,559,020 downwards.
TAATGATGCAAAAACCAAATGTATAAACAGAGAACACCACTTCCTGCTACTAAGTTAATGAGCCTAAAACAAACCTTCACCTTGACAGACAATATAAAAACCCAAAACAACAAACACTACCAAGGAAAAAGTTATAAAACAGAGAGAGAAAAGCCAACAGACAAGGGCCCTAACAAACTGAGTCAAAGCTATAGAGCAATAAAATGGGCGAGAGAATCTGAGAGAACTAATGTACTATCTTATATGGCATTATGCCAAGGCATTTCCTCATTGAGTCCTCTCTTATATGTGTCAAGCAGAAAAATCCCTAAAACCTATTTTTTCTTTCTTAATTTTTCAGAATCATGCACGTTCTTAGTGGTGATTTTTTCTAGAATCACCCATCTCATTTCTTCCTCCCGGTGTTTCTTAAGTGCCCAGTACACCACAAGTGGTGCATATGGTTTTCGGGTTCTAATCGATGATTTGTGTTCTGAAAGACGAGTTCTGTGTTCTCTAGCGGTCTCACCCACATATCCCAGACCACACGGGCATAATATCAAATTGATAAAAATTTTGGATCTACAATTGTTCATTTCAGTAAGTTGAATGCTTTTTCCATTATGAGTAATCTCTTTAGTAATCATGGCAGTCTCACACGTATGGCAACCGCCACATTTGAAGTTGCCTTTAATCTTGTCTGCTCCAAAAAAGGAACCTTGAACCTGAGATGAGGGAGAGCCGACTGACGCTCTCACCAACATATTTTGTAAATTCCTGTTCCTTTTGAAGGCAAATAGAGGTCTTTCTAAACGTGTGTCATCAATACCAGTGTTAAGAATATGCCACTCACTATTGATGATTTTTCTCACTCTGTCATTGAGAGATGAATGGTGAACCACGAAAGCAAGCCTCTCTGTATCTTTACCTTCTCTAGCTTGAAACAGAGACTCACGATTGTAGTATCTTGCTCTCTTTAGTGCATCCTTGATGACTTTTCTAGGATACCCCCTTTGGATCAATTTCTCAGAGAGCACCTCCGCGTGTTTCAGAAACTCTCTTATTTCCGTACAATTTTGTCTTAATCTCAAAAATTGTGAAAATGGAATAGCCTTTTTTTGGCAACTTGGATGGAAGCTGTCAAAGTGTAAAAGGGTGTTTCTTGCCGTCAGTTTTGTGAAAAGAGTCATTGCCAGGTATCCATCAAGATGTTTCACATATACATCTAAGAATTCCACCAATTCATTGTTGTATTTGATAGTAAATGTAAAATTTCTATCACACAGGTTTAACCATGAAAGGAACTCTTTGAGTTCTTCCTCATTACCTTTCCAAATGAAAAAAACATCATCAATATACCTACACCAGAGGTGTACGTTCTCAAAGAATGGCGCAATCTCATTATAAATGTGGGTTTCCTCAAAAGATCCAACATATATATTGGCTACACTGGGAGCGCAAGCCGCTCCCATACTTACGCCTTTGATCTGTTGGTAAATTTTGCCATCAAACTCAAAGAAGTTATTCAACATGATCATCTCTAAACAATCCATGATAAAGATGTGGAGAGGATCATCACCTGTCTTCCTTAAAGATCTCTCAACACAACTCAATGCCTCTTGCTGTGGGATATTAGTATAAAGTGATTCTATGTCCATCGTTACGAGGATTTCCTGTTCAGGAATGAATTGTAAACCTTACAGCTTAACAATAAAATCTCCCGTATCTCGAATAAAAGATGGCAATTGAGACACTAAAGGTTTCAAATAGGTATCAACATATTTTGATAATGGCTGTAGAGCAGAACCACACATAGACACGATCGGTCGTAAAGAGGGATCACTCACATCGTTATGCACCTTTGGTACCTCATATATGATAGGAACTCTAGTATGTTCTGGGGTCAAAAACTCAAATTCTTTCCGCGAATCAATCCTGACTCTAAAGCACTGGTACTCATGGCTTTGATACATGTCTTGATCCTTCCTTCAGGATTCCCTGGTGTAGGTCTATAGAATTCTAAACAATGAAGCATTGCTGCCAATTTTTTCTTTGTATCCTGCAGTATCTAGCAAGGCGATACTGCCTCCCTTATCACACGGTTTTACTGTCACAATTTTATTATTTTTCAATTTGTCTAATGCCGACATCTCATCTACATCTAGATTACTTTTAGATTTAGGGATATGTTTCAACACTGTATACATTTTTTGCAAGACAGTTTTTTCAAAAACAGCCACTTCAGGTCCCGAGGCCTCTAGACTAGGAGTAAAAGATGAGGGGGGATTTAAACCAGATCTATTCAGCGACATGTCCTGCATATCACTGGAGAAAAAATCTTTCTTGAGTCTAATACGTCTGAAGAAGGCCTGCAAATCTCTCATTAGTTGAAATTTATTAACATTACAATGAGGAACAAAAGAAAGGCCCCTAGTTAACAAACATGCAGTATTACTGTCTGCCAGCACCCCTGCTATGGAGATCAAGGTGGTGTTGATGGCCTGCAAGTCCTCCCTGATCCCCTGATACCGTTTCTCCTGCAGCCGCCTGTTCTCCTGAATGTTGTCAAGGATCTGGCCCATCATGTCCTGGGAATGTTGGTAGGCTCCCAGGATCTCGGTGAGTGCCTTCTGGAGAGTCAGTTCCCTGGGCCTGTCCTCCCCCTGGCACACAGCGGTCCTCCCAGTGTCCCTGTTGCTCTGTGCCTCTGTCCCATGAATGGTGTGCCCACTGCCGCTGACCCCAGGTCCCTAATAGTCTTTGGGGCGAGGTGTGGACTGGGGTCCCTGTACAGGTGGGCACACTGCTGATTGACGTGTCCTGGGGACAGAGGTGTGGGTATGCTGGGTGGGTGCTGTGGTGTTGGATACTGATGGGGGAGGCTCTGTGGTGGACTGTGAGTGGGCTGGGGTGACCGACTGTCCAGTGGTCCCTGATGGGCCAGGTTGTTGTTCCAGATCCTAAAGTCCAGAGTTACTGTCATCACAGGGGGCATCTTCTGTTGGGACTGGATAGTTGTGGCACCTCCTCTCCGCTGGGATTGGCTGGGGCACCTCTGGGGATGAAAGTGATGTGTTATGCTTCATGTCTGTGACATATTTAACATCCCTGGCTTCCCCTCTATCGTTCCTGTTGCCTGGCACCTTTGTGTATGGTGATGTATTGTGGGACTGTTAGTTTCCCTATGATGGGCATGCTTTAGTGATTGGTGTCCATGCAGGGCTGGGAGGGCTGTCCATCCATTGGTTTGGCATGGAGGAGTTGGCTTTGGGTTTAGTCATATGTGTACGTGCGGTGTGTGGGATGGAGTGGAGTGATGGGAGTGAGGGGGTGTGATGGCATGCAGGTATGGGGGGTGATAAGTTGTAAATATTGACTTACCAGTGTCCAGTCCTCAGGCTACTCCACCGAGTCCCTCAGGATGCAGTAATGCCAAGACTTTCTCCTCCCATGCTGTGAGCTGTCGGGGAAGAGGTGGGGGTCCACCACCAGTTCGCTGGATGGCGAGCTGGTGCCTTGCTGCCTCGGAACGTACCTTCCCCGGAGGTCGTTCCACCTCTTCCTGATGCCATCCCTTGTTCTTGTGTGCTGTCCCACGGCGTTCACCCTGTCCACGATTCTCCGCCATAGCTCTATCTTCCTGGCAATGGATATTTGCTGTACCTGTGCTCCAAACAGCTGTGGCTCTACCCTGACTATTTCTTCCACCATGACCCTTAACTCCTCATCAGTGAAATGGGGGTGCCTTAGTGGGAACATGGGTGTTATGTGGTATGTGTTGGTGAGAATGTGTTGAGTAATTGGGTTGGGTGTGTGATGTGGGGTTCCCGGAGGGAAGTATGGGTGTATGTGGTGTGTGTGTGTCTAGTTGCCTCTGTGCTGTTCATGTAAATCTCCTGGCAGTAATTGTTGGTCGTAAAGGATTGTGGGTAATGTGGGTGTGTGTTTTATGGTTCTGTGGGTGGGTGGGTGGATGTGGTGTGTGTATGGGTGTCAGGTGTGTGTTTTTAGTATTGTCCAATGTAGTGCTGTTTTGTATGTGTGTCCATTCTGAGCGCGGCGGTATGTACCGCCAGTGGTTTTCTGCCATTGAATGTCCGCTGTGGTGATCCGTGGGTCATGATGTGGTGGGTGTTGTTTTGTTGGCGTAAAGGTATGGGTGTTGGTACTGCCACCTTAGCACTGACCTTTGGGCTGGCGGAATTGTGTATGTGCCTGTATTCTGTCAGATTGGTGTGTGTGTGTCATAATATAGGGAACGGATATTCGCCACCACTGCGGTATGTTGGCGGCCATCACTGTGGCGGTAAGCGGGATTTACCACCATTGTCATAATGAGGGCCGTGGTTCTTCAACAAGGTGAGTCCACGGATAAGCCGTAATTGCTCTTCTGCTTCAGTGGCAGGATACTTTCCCAAGTGATATTGCGCTTTAAAAACACACATTACATTACAGAGTACTCTGTATTCATGCTACAAACATGGGTGGTATATGTGTCCTGCTTGTCATGTTCATGCTCTGCCAGAACATAGGCGTTGTTTACTTTGGCATATACCATATGACATGTGCATGACGGTCACAGCACTGCACATAATGGTGGATGGGAAATATGCCACAGTCTCACTGCATACCCTGTGTATCATAAAGCTAATGTTCTTGGTAGTTTAGGACACACTTTTTAGGGAACTTACATGGGGGTCATTCTAACCCTGGCGGTCGGTGATAAAGCGGCGGCCAACCCGCCAACAGGCCGGCGGTCCAAAAAATGGAATTCTGACCCTGGCGGGAACCGCCAACGCAGCCCGCCACATTAACACTCCGACCGCCACGGCGGTACAGACAAACAGCGCGGCGGTCACCGCCAACAGGCAGGCGGCAGACAATGTACCGCCCACACTATCACAACTCACCAATCCGCCACCTTTTCCGGGGCGGGAGCCCCGCCGATAAAAACACGGCGGAAACAGACTACGGACGGGAAAACGCTCACCAAAACACACTCCACAAGTACGGAGGACAGCATGGAACCCGAATTAAACATCCTACCTGCACTCGTCTACCTGCTCATCTACCACGAGTACGAACTCCGGCGCAGACGACAACGGTGAGTACTGCACCTACGACACACGGGAGGGGGGAGGAGGAAAGGTTACGGGCACACACATATGTGACCCCCACCCCCCCAAACTATGTACACACCAATGCAGAGCAACAATGCACAGTGACACCACCCAAACCCCCCTGAAAAATGCAAAGACATAATTAAATTGTGAATCAAATTTTTATATAAAAAATAGACTCTGAGACGTATCGGCAACTATGCAAAATATCCATAACAAAATAATACTATACACACTGCCATGGCGAACCGAGGCAATTAGTCCGCTACATCCAAGTCAAATGGAACAGTCCGTGGGCTACAGTGTAGCGACACAAGGGCAAAGCCCACACAGGAGACCTGAGTCCTTTGGAGAGAACACTGCAGGGGCATCTGATGAAAATACTACAGGCACCTCAGGGGGAAGGGAAGGGGGGGCACCACAGCCACATGAGTCCACGACGCAAGATCCACGAAGGGGCCACCATGCCCACTGTGCCATCCTGGGGAGTGCAAAGCCACAGTCTCTCAAGTCTCTACAGTGAGTGGCTTGCCCACTGTACCATCCTGGGGAGTGCAAAGCCACAGTCTCTCAAGTCTCTACAGTGGGTGGGTTGCCCACTCTGCCATCCTGGGGAGTGCAAAGCCACAGTCTCTCAAGTCTCTACAGTGGGTGGGTTGCCCACTCTGCCATCCTGGGGAGTGCAAAGCCACAGTCTCTCAAGTGGATAACAGTCTCCACTGGTCAAGGAGGAGGCATGGTGGGCACAGTGAACCATAAACAGTGCTTGAGATGAAGGGGCCCAGCGGAGCGGTGCTTGAGATGAAGGGGCCCAGCGGAGCGGTGCTTGAGACTGCGGGGCCCAGCGGAGCGGTGCTTGAGATGAAGGGGCCCAGCGGAGCGGTGCTTGAGACGGCGGGGCCCAGCGGAGCGGTGCTTGAGATGAAGGGGCCCAGCGGAGCGGTGCTTGAGACGGCGGGGCCCAGCGGAGTGGTGCTGGAGACGGCGGGGCCCAGCGGAGCGGTGCTTGAGACAGCGGGGCCCAGCGGAGCGGTGCTGGAGACGGCGGGGCCCAGCGGAGCGGTGCTTAAGATGATGGGGCCCAGCAGAGCGGTGCTTGAGATGAAGGGGCCCAGCGGAGCGGTGCTTGAGACGGCGGGGCCCAGCGGAGCGGTGCTTGAGATGAAGGGGCCCAGAGGAGCGGTGCTTGAGACGGCGGGGCCCAGCGGAGTGGTGCTGGAGACGGCGGGGCCCATCGGAGCGGTGCTTGAGATGAAGGGGCCCAGCGGAGCGGTGCTTGAGATGAAGGGGCCCAGCGGAGCGGTGCTTGAGACGGCGGGGCCCAGCGGAGCGGTGCTTGAGATGAAGGGGCCCAGAGGAGCGGTGCTTGAGACGGCGGGCCCAGCGGAGCGGTGCTTGAGACGGCGGGGCCCAGCGGAGCGGTGCTTGAGATGAAGGGGCCCAGCGGAGCGGTGCTTGAGATGAAGGGGCCCAGCGGAGCGGTGCTTGAGACGGCGGGGCCCAGCGGAGCGGTGCTGGAGACGGCGGGGCCCAGCGGAGCGGTGCTTGACAGGAAGGGCCCAGCGGAGCGGTGCTTGACAGGAAGGGCCCAGCGGAGCGGTGCTTGACAGGAAGGGCCCAGCGGAGCGGTGCTCTTCTGCAAGGCGGGCCCTGTTCAGCTGTGCTCTTCTGCACGGCGGGCCCTGTTCAGCGGTGCCTATCTTCACGGCGGGCCCTGTTCAGCGGTGCTCTTCTGCACGGCGGGCCCTGTTCAGCGGTGCCTATCTTCACGGCAGGCCCTGTTCAGCGGTGCTCTTCTGCACGGCGGGCCCTGTTCAGCGGTGCTTCTCTGCACAGCGGGCCCTGTTCAGCGGTGCTCTTCTGCACGGCGGGCCCTGTTCAGCGGTGCTCTTCTGCACGGCGGGCCCTGTTCAGCGGTGCCTATCTTCACGGCGGGCCCTGTTCAGCGGTGCTCTTCTGCACGGCGGGCCCTGTTCAGCGGTGCCTATCTTCACGGCGGGCCCTGTTCAGCGGTGCTCTTCTGCACGGCGGGCCCTGTTCAGCGGTGCCTATCTTCACGGCGGGCCCTGTTCAGTGGTGCTCTTCTGCACGGCGGGCCCTGTTCAGCGGTGCTCTTCTGCACGGCGGGCCCTGTTCAGCGGTGCTCTTCTGCACGGCGGGCCCTGTTCAGCGGTGCTCTTCTGCACGGCGGGCCCTGTTCAGCGGTGCCTATCTTCACGGCGGGCCCTGTTCAGCGGTGCTCTTCTGCACGGCGGGCCCTGTTCAGCGGTGCACATCCAGTAGGTTAAAGGGAGCCAGACCTGGCCTGGACTCCGTGCTCAGACGCCCTCCGGCCGTGATGTTCCTGGGCCCTTCGGTGACGGAGTCCTGGGCCCTTTGGTGTCCTCCTTTACAGCTGGGATGTGGCATGTGGGGCCCACCTGCTCCGCGCTCCTGCTGGCTGACGTCTCCGCCCTGCTGCCCTTACGCTCCTTAGATGGGGCTCTCGGGCCCTTGCCTCCCCTAGACGTTGTGGCTGGTGAAGTGGGCGAACTCTACTCCTTGGGGGCAGCCGTGTCAGTCTTCGCACGGCGGCCCTTGTGTTTCCTGGTCCTCTTGCCGGGGGGGGGCTGGATGTGTCCTTGCTGCTGATGGAGGTGTCACTGCTGGCAAAGGGTGGGCTCCAGAACCCATGCACAACAGTGACACCCGAAGTTGGGCTGGTGGTGGCTGTGGTGCTCTTGGGACTCTTTGCAGATGGAGGGGGTAGGTCATCGGAGGGGAAGAGGTCAAGATTAGCCAGGAAAAGTTTTTTAGGGCCAAGGTAAAAGGTAGGAGAAGTGGAGATGGAAGTGGAGGAAGAGGATGTGGTTGTAGGAGAGTCAGGTGTGCTGTCATTGGGTGAAGGTGCAGGTGCTGTAGGCTGTTGTGAGGTGAATGTCTGTTGGGTGGGTGTCTGCCTGCGTTTGTGTGTCTTGGAAGGGGTGGTGACAGACACAGTGGGAGAGGACACAGGGGACATGTAAATGGCAGTGGGAGTGGTGACTGCACGCGTGCGGACTGTACAGGAGGGTGTGGTGGTGATGGAAGCACTGGCTGATGTTGGTGTGCATGCAGGTGTGAGTGGAGACGTCACAGGGAGGGAGGAGGGAGACGAGGAGGAGGGGGACACAGGGGTGGTAGTGACTGTTGGGATGTCTGCATCTGGGTGTTGCTTGGGTGAGTGTTTGTGGGATCTGTGGTGCTTGTGTCTGGATGAGCTGCCCTTGGGTGTTGAGGTGTGTGCAGGCTGGTCAGATGGTGTGGATGGGATAGGCTGAGGAACAGGAGACAGAGACAGGGTGGAGGCAGTCAGAAGAGGGAGGCTGGAAACAGGGACAATGGCTGCCGTCAGTGCTGAGGCCAGAGCATTGAACGATCGTTGATGGGCAGCCTGACCCGAATGAATGCCCTCCAGGTAGGCATTGCTCCGATGCACCTCCCTTTCTACCCCCTGGATGGCATTCAAAAGGGTAGTCTGCCCAACAATGAGTGTCCTGAGGAGATCAATGACCTCCTCACTGAGGGCAGCAGGGGTAACAGGGGCAGGGGCTGAGGTGCCTGGGGCGAAGGAGACGCCCGCCTTCCTGGGTGAGCGGGCACGGAGCGTAGGCTGAGGGGCTGCTGGGAGGGCGGGCTGGTGCGCTGGGTGGCGGCTGTACCTGTAGAGGCGGGGGGCCCGGATGTTGCCGCCACCGCTAGGGAGCTCCCATCCGAGGACGTGTCGCTGTCGCTGCTCTCACCAGTGGTCCCCGTCGTGGTGCTCCCCTCGCCCTCCGGCTCACTTGGGCCCTCGGTGTCTGTTCCTGTGCCCACCGGGGCCTTGTGGCTTGCAGCTCCCTCGTGCTCCGATGCCAAATCTCCTCCGCCTGATGATGCTAATGCACACATGCACAAGAAGATGAAGAAGAAGGGTGGGGGGAGAAAGAGAAAACCTGGTTGAGTGCATGCAATGTCAACACCGTTGGCGGAGAGGACAGACACAGGAGCCGCATGCACTAAGCCGCGCATTCGGGGCACACTACTCAGTGCTTCTGACTCGGACAACAGGTCAGGAGACGACAAGCGCGCACATGTGTGAGGCTGGACCATCAATAGCTGGACTTGTCACCCTACGGAGGTGGGGGCCGGGAGCACAAGGCCATGCCTAAGGGAGAGGACTACACTACAGAAAGTGCCCTGGCCTAATGTCACCCCCAACCCTCCTCCCCCACCCAGACGCCTCCACTGCGCAGAAAGATAGCTGAATGTGCTGATACTCACCCCCTTTTGTCTGCTGTGATGCTCTCAAGCGCCCATTCAACTCCGGGTAGGCCACCGCCAGGATCCGGGACATCAGGGGGGTCAGGGTACGACTGGCACCCCTCCTAGGTTGGGAGGCCATCCCCAGCAGTGACTCGGCGGTCTTCCTGGTTCCGCGGCGGATGTCCTCCCATCTCTTGCGGCAGTGGGTGCCCCGTCTGACGTGGACCCCCAGGGCCCGGACTTCCTTGGCGATGGTACGCCAAATCCCGACTTTCTGATGGGCGCTGACCTATGTGACATGTACAGAGTGGGAAGGAAACAATCATCAACTTACTGCATGTTAGATGTGATTGGCCCCCCCTCCCCAACCTTGCAATATAGCACATGCTCTCATCTGTCGTGCGTTGCACTCCTCATTCGCCCCCCACCCCACCAACTTACATCCACCCCACTCCACACAGGCATCGCCCATTCCATGTGCACCCGGTGTACTCACCTGTTGGTCTGGAGGACCGTAGAGTAACGCATACTGGGGGAGGACCCCATCCACGAGCTTCTCCAACTCTTCAGACGTGAAGGCAGGGGCCCTTTCCCCAGTCGCAGCAGCCATTGTCACTTCCAGACCGAGTTCACAGCAGCACTTGCAGTATAGGTCCTCTCCTGTGGATGATCAGGTCTCGAGTGATTAAGCAGATAGAAAATGGCGGTCACGCCCGCGGCGGTGCGTACCGCGGCGGTGCGTACCGCGACCGCCGGCGCACATCGTCATTGGCTCCTGAAACCCATAGGCTTCAATGTTATCCAATGCGGCTCTGTATAGCGGTCTTCGACCGCCTACCGCCACGGTGTGCTCCGCCAGCGCAGTGACCTCACATCCCATTGTCCCACTTCACAGGTCAGGCAGCCGCCATTTCAAGGGCCCACATGGCATAATCTCTACTGCGACACACAGGCCTAGGCCTGGCATTGCCACACATACACGCCTTTCAATACCTAGATAACCGTGTGCCATGCAAGCAGTGGTGAACGTACCAGTGATTATCTTGACTCTGTGCTCCATGTTGTCCTTCCTAGGCACCGTCCGCTGGGATTTGCGAGGAGAAGGATGAATCCTCGCGTGTACCGACCGCTGGTGGACCTGTCGACAATGGAAGAACGCCACATCATACTACGATACCGACTTGACCGTGCCACCATCCATGAACTGTGTGCCCAGCTGGAGCCAGCCCTGATGTCCCCCATCCGCCAACCCACAGGAATTCCCCCTCTGGTGCAGGTGCTGTCAGTCCTCCATTTTCTTGCAAGTGGCTCATTCCAGACAACAGTGGCCATGTCATCTGGAATGTCTCAGTCAATGTTTTCTAAGGTGTTGTCTAGAGTGTTGTCTGCCCTGACGAAACACATGCAGAGTTACATTATATTCCCAGAGGAGGTTGATTTGCCCACTGTGAAGGGTGATTTTTATGCCCTTGGACATATTCCCAACATAATTGGTGCCATTGATGGGACCCATGTAGCCTTAGTCCCCCCAAAAGACGATGAGCAGGTGTACAGAAACAGGAAGAGTTACCATTCTATGAACGTCCAGGTGGTCTGTTTGGCTGACCAGTACATCTCCCATGTGAATGCCAAGTTCCCTGGGTCAGTGCATGACGCGTATGTGATGCGTAATAGCAGCATCCCTTTTGTGATGGAACAGCTACAGAGACAACGTGTGTGGCTAATAGGTGACTCTGGTTACCCCAACCTGCCTTGGCTATTGACCCCAGTGAGGAATCCCCGGACCAGGGCTGAGGAACGGTACAATGAGGCCCATGGGCGAACTAGGAGGGTCATTGAAAGAACCTTTGGCCTCCTGAAGGCCAGGTTTAGGTGTCTGCATATGACAGGGGGATCCCTGATGTACTCACCAAAGAAGGTGTGCCAGATCATCGTGGCCTGCTGTATGCTTCACAATCTGGCATTGCGACGTCAGGAGCCTTTCCTGCAGGAGGATGGTCCAGATGGTGGTGTTGAAGCAGCTGTAGAGCCTGTGGAGAGTGAAGAGGAGGAAGACTCAGAGGACGACCCAGACAACAGGGACAGAGTTATCCAACAGTATTTTCAGTAGCACACAGGTAAGAATCACACACGCCATTTTAATTTTCCTGACTGCCTCGTTTTTCTCAACTTTGTCTATGACCCCCCAGTTATTTGAAACTGATGTTTGATTCTCCCTTCCCTTTTCAGTGCTGTATGACCCACTGCGTGACTTCTGCTTGGTTAGCCCATGGACTAATGCTTATTGATCTCGGTATGTGTTCAGCACAAAGTTTACAGAACATAATTGATCGGTAATGTGTTTTACATTTGTAAATAATACAGCATGACTCCAGCATGATTTCAGTGCATTGAGTGATTTATTTTTTGTGCTAGATAATGGTACATGATATAAACACGGTGATGGGTGGGGGTTGAGTAATGTCCATGGCAGAGTCCAGTTCTCAGTCTCACAGGTGCATTGTACATATGCCTGTGGAAGGATGGAGCAGGGGCAGTTCAAGGTTGGACAGGGTGGCAATGTGGGACAGTGGGATGACTTCAGGGGGTATCTCATGCTGGCGGGGGTCTTGACATCCTACTCTGTCGATTTTTTTGATCTCAGGCTCCTCTTGCGGGGTGGTTGTTCTTCAGCAGGAGGTGGGGTTCTGGTGGCCTGTCGTTGTGCTGGGGCCTCCTGTCCACTAGCGCCGGCGGAGGTGGTAGGCTGTTCCTGGTCCGGGCTAGTGACAGGGGCCCTGTGTGGTGCCACATGGTCCCGCAACGTGTCTTCTATCCGGTGGAGGGCCTGGACTAGGCTCCCCATGGCGGTAGAGATGTTGGTGAGATGATTGTTGAACCCCATGTAGCGTTCCTCCTGCTGTGCCTGGATCTCCTGGAACCTGGCCAGTACCGTCGCCATCGTCTCTTGTGAGCGGTGGTAGGCTGCCATGATGGTGGTGAGGGCCTCTTGGAGAGTCAGTTCCCTGGGCCTCTCCTCCCCCCCCTGTCGCACAGCAGCCCTCCGAGTTGCCCTGTTTCCCCCGGTCTCTGTCCCCTGGACGGTGTGCCCACTACCACTGCCCTCAGGTCCCTGTTGTTGTTGGGGTGGTGGGTTAGCCTGGGGGCCCTGTAGTGGCAGACACACCGCTGATTGACCTGTCCTAGAGACAGAGCCATGGGCCCGCTGGGTGGGAGCTGTGCTGTTGTTCCCAGAGGGGGTTGGGTCTGCTGTGGCCTGTGTGTGGGGAACCGACTGTCCAGAGGTCCCCGATGGTCAGGGCTGGTCGTCAGGTTCCAGGTCGACAGAGCTGCTGTCATCACTGGGTGCCTCTTCCGGGGGGGGGATGGACATTTCTGGACCCTCCTGGCCGGTGTGTTGGCGTTCGGGTCCTGCATGGGGTAAGAGAGTATGGTTATTGTTTCTGTGTGTGCTATTGTGTGCGATTTATGGGTGCCCTTGTCCCCCAGTGCTGTCATTCCCTTGGGGGAGGTGTTGTGGGGGTGTTGGGGGGGGTATGTGCAGTGGTCATGCTTAGGTGGTGGGTGTCCATAGTTTGTGGTGGCATGCAGGGGTTGGTGTTGGGTGGGTTGTGCTGGGGAGACATTCTCAGGGAGGATGTGTGATGGGGGGTTGGGGGTGAGGGTGGTGGTGGGGGTTGGCATGCTGGGGGTGGGTGAAGTAGTTGAGATTGTACTTACCAGAGTCCATTCCTCCGTGTACTCCAGCGAGGCCATCAGGATGCAGGATGTTTAGTACCTCTTGCTCCCATGCTGTGAATTCGGGTGCTGTGGGTGGGGGTCCCCCGCCAGTCTTCTGCACTGCGATGTTGTGTCGCGAGACCATCGAGCGCACCTTTCCCCGTAAGTCGTTCCAACGTTTGCAGATGTCCTCTCGATTTCTGGGATGCTGTCCCACCGCGTTTACCCTGTCCACGATCCGCTGCCATAGCTCCGCCTTCCTGGCTATAGTGGTGTGCTGCACCTGTGAGCCGAAGAGCTGGGGTTCGACTCTTATGATCTCCTCCACCATGACCCGGAGTTCTTGGTCCGAAAAGCGTGGGTGCCTTTGGGGTGCCATGGGGTGGTGTGGATGAGGTGTGGGGTGGTGTATATGGTGAAGAGTATGTTGGTGTGTGGTGCTTTGTGCTTCTATGTGGTGTGTGTGATGGTGTAGTGTGCCTCTGTGTGATGTAGCTCTCTATTCTGTGATGTGTCTCTCTCTCATTCGTCTATGATCTTCGGTCGTAGGGGTTTGTGGGTGATGTGGGTGTGTGTTTTATAGTTGGTTGGATGTGTGGGAGTGTTGTTTGTATGTGTGTCAGGTGTGTGTATTTCAGATTGTCCCATGTGGCTGTGTTTTGGAGCTGTGTGTGTATTTTGACCGCGGCGGTGTGTCCCGCCAATGGAATACCGCGGTTGAAAGACCGCCGCGTGGATTCGTGGGTCAGAATGGCATGGGCGTGTTTGTGTTGGCGTGACGGTGGAGGTTTGGTCATCTCCAGTTTTCCGCGGCCCGCTGATGTGGCGGCCTTCCTTGGATGTCGGGATTTTGGCGGTTCCGCCGTTGTGGGTCATAATGACGTGGCGGTTTACCGCGGCCGCGGCGGTAGAATGGCGGACTTCTGACCGGCGGTAAGGGCCTTTTACCGCCGAGGTCAGAATGACCCCCATAGTCTTCCCCAGCATGTTTGCCTTCATTTCAAAGGTAGATAAGCTCACTTACTTTGAGGACTGTGGGAGTTGCAAGGTAGTTTCAGACCACCCCAGCTTGCATCCACAAACTAGAAGGAGATGGATTTATCACAGTGAGTGTGCTAAAGGCACATGAAAGACATTTCTTTCTGAACCTCATGTGGCTGTCATAGGCTCTATTAGTAAAGGTTTACTAAGGCAAACGTTTGGGAATGCTCAGAATATTGATGAAGGTGGATGCTTTTTTTCATTTGTGAAGGATTTTGATGCACTAGTCATTAATATGTCTGGCTGCTTGTGTGTGGAGGTTTGCTTGAAGTGTGTTTGTGTGCAAGTTGCTTGATGACTGGGTGAGAGTTGTTTTGATTGGGCGGTTCCATTGTGTTGCCTATAAATGTGATAGGCCATTGAATGGCAGTGGTATGTTGATGTGAAGGCACTGATGGGTTGGATTGGGACTGTGGTTGGCTGTTTGAAAGTATTGTATACAGTGTGAATGTCCCATACAGAGGTTGGTGTTTTGCTGAGGTTTTATGGCTGACCTTGGTTTTCTGGCCCACAATGCCTTGCAAACCACAAACTTTGCCTGAAATATCTAATTTTTCATACATTTCTGTGATGGAAACTTCTGCAATCCAAAGGAATCCACAAGATTCCTACCACCCAGCATTACTGCACCTCTGTTGACAAAAATGCTATGCCATTTGTGTGGCTGCACCTTGAGCCTGCTACAGGAACGGATCAAATTAAGGTCAATGGGAGGCCTCAAGAGAGGCCTACCCAAACAAGTGAGGTACCATTTTTATCAGGAGGCTTGGAGGAACGCTAGCTGGTAGCACGTGTGAGGCTCCTTGCAGATTCCAGTACTTTCCATCATTAGAAATATGCGACAAATGTGGAGGGGGGGGTACAAAATTTGATTTTTGCAAGGGAGTCTCGGAAACAGAAGCTTGCAAGACCCCCAAAAGTCACCTAACTTGGATTTCCCTAGGTGTCTAGTTTTAAAAGATGTACAGGCTTGCTAGGTTTCCCTAGGTGCCACCTAATGTAGGACCCAAAATCTACAGCTACCAACACTGTACAAAAACGGTAATTTTTCAGTGGAAAAAATGTGAGGCGCCATGTGGTGCTTTAGCACGTTTCTTCTCCCAGGCACTAGGCCTACCGACACAAAGAAAATGCTAGGTGGGAGTAAGTTTGTGGCTCCCTGCAAATTCCAGAACCTTAGATCATAGGCATGTGAGGAAAATGTGTTTTTTTCCAAAGTTTGAGGTTTGCAAAGGATTCTGGGAACCAAAAGCTGTTAAGAGCCACCCAAGTCACCCCACCCTGGATTTCCTTAGGTGTCTAGTTTCCAAACATGTACATGTTTACTAGGTATCCCTAGGTACTGTTTGAGCTGGGGCCCAAAATCCACAGCTACCTACAATGGGAAAAAGGGCCAGTTTTCAGTGGAAACATGTGATGCACCCATGTTGCATTTTGGTTGCATTTTTGTCAGTTTCCTGTTTTTGGACACTAGGCCTAGCCACACAAGTAAGTCATCATTTTTATCCGAGGACATGTGGAAACATAGAATAGTAGAACATTTGTTAGAATCAATTGGATTTCTCTGCATTTGAGCCTTACAAATGTAAGCCCATATTTAAGGATGAATATATTTTTTTCAAAATGCCCTCTGATTAACATCCTAATATGAATATCTATAAATTTAGAGATGTGCAAATAATCACTTCCAAACCTCCATATCTTGTGCTCATTTCAGACATACATAGGTTTCCTTGACACCCATTTTTCACTCTACATATGAAATGGTCTATACTCAGTACACAATTAAAAAACCCTTGTATGGTGCAGCTCAGTTTTTGGCTCTGGGGACTTGGGTTCTTAGAGAAACTACAAACACTATACATCCCTGCAACCAAAAGTGTCTAGCGGACATAATGGTATATTAGTTTCGGGAATCAGCAGTTGAGACAAAAGTTACAGATAAAAACGTTGTCACAAATGGACGTTTTTGTCCTACTCGTTTTCAATATTTTCTTATTTCAACAGTTAGATTATTTAGGAAAACCTCGAGGGATCTACACATATGACCCCTTGTTGAATTCAGAATTTTGAGCCTCATTATGAGTTTGACGGTCCTACCATGGGGCCGCCAAACTCACAGGGAGGACGCCACTACCATGGCGGTGACATTCCTCCCGAGCATATTACAATGTTCCCGCCAGTGGGAACAGTGTTAGGATATTGGTCTCAGCTCCTTTAAGGGAGCAGAGGTCAATATCCTAAAGCTCCAGCACCCTCAGAATGTGCACTGACTGAAAAGCAGACAGTGGGCATTTCGACTTTGCTGGACAGGGGGCCCCCGGCTCTGGCTTTCTGCCAGCCTTTTCATGACGGGCTCCTCACCATGAAAAGGCTGGCAGAAAGAGGGGTTTTAATCTGCCAGGCTTCACTCAGTTCAGTGCCACCATGGCTGGTTACAAGCCCGACTGCCATCCCCCCATCAGGGTCTTTAGGTGGGTCCGCCTGACAATCTTGTAATGTGGCGGTCCGACTGCCACAGCCACAGCCACAGGGGTCTAACCGCCACCACGGGGATGGCGGTCCTAGGACCACCAGCCTCGTAATGAGGCCATTTGTCTACTCTTCATAAATCTATAGCTTTCCTGTATCATCTGTGGGTTTTACACCGGTTTTCATCACAAATTGGAAGTAGGTTAAAAGCATTATAAATAGTAAAAATGGGATACCTCTTGGAATAATGAAAAATCTATGGTAAAAAAAATTGTTTTCTTTATTCGGCTCTGTATGTTTCTGACAGCAGTGAAGATGGTAACTTTAGCACAGCAAAGCTTTTGTTGAGACCATTTTTGAGAAAAAAAGATACTATTTTAGGGAACACTGTTTTCCTTTTTTTTCCCAAAAACTCAAAATGTAGCTATATTTTGCTTATTTTCTTAGTCCCCACCAGGGAATGCACAAACCCTGAATATCTTTAGAATCACCAGAATGTTGAAAAAAAGGATGCAATTTAACGTGGATTCCTTATGGAGAAAAAATGTATGGAGGCCTAGGGCCGAACTACCCCAAATAGCCATTAAAGGGCTCATCAGGTTTGTGGAAAGCCTCAGTATTTAAGAGTTTAATATAACAATGTCCCTACAGAGACAAGATCCTAAAAGCTATTTTCCCTGTGGCGGTCCCAGCTTGTCCTATGTTGAAAACCGGAGTTCAGATTAAAATACTATTACTCAGGTTCTCAGAATGGTACCAGCTAGAAAAATAATGAACCCACTCTTTTTAATAGTTATTAAAAATCCAATTCAATGGTGAAGTCAGACTTTTCATAAATATTAAAGAAAAGTAACTCTTAGCAAGTTACCCTTTATCTGCCTGAATGGCTAGAAGGCTAATTAACACGAGGCTCTCTAGTACTCCCTGCCAGTGATTAGCCTTGCATAGTTGTGAAAAAGGGTGAAAAATGCTTCCCAGGAGCATATAATAGGTTGACATGAAAGGTCAGAAATAACTTCTCTGAACTCTACAGAATTTACAGATTGGGGTGGCAGGCCTCCCTTTGACAGCCTAGTGCCAAATCCACCTGGGCAGGTCTATTGACCACATGTAACTCTTGGGTTGTACTTGAAAGGGAACGAAGAGTATGCCAAGACAATGTTCATGTATCTACCATCTTGTTGCTGAAAGACCCTGGTTTTGTCCTACTATACTTCTATCTCTGTGTTTGTTTTGGGTAGAGTGCCTGTCTAAAACTGGATTTTAGTGGTAGATCTGGGAGCACACTAGGATTACCATGGCCCACAATCTGTCAAAAACAGGACGCTGCCAAGGTTTGTTGAGTTCATTTCTTGATTAATCAAGGAAAGTTAGACTCCTCCCAGTAGCCATATGTGCCAGATAGCAAGTGACTCTTCTTTAAGCCTATTGAGTACTACTTTGGAAGAAAAAAACACAAACTATAATAAAAAAAACCTCCTTGGCAATCTTGTAAATCTTGACTGTAGATGAGGATTAGTACTGAAGAGATTAGAAAAGCACAGTGCTTTGCACAGATAAGACAAGGATGAAGAAAATAAGTATGCATCCAATAATGTGTAAAGACTGAGATTTTTCAATGAGGACTACGGAATATAAAGAGCTCTAAGTGTTAAAGTAGACTTTTCTGTGCTACATCTTTCTTCATCTATAAACTGGTGTGAAATAGTCATCCTTTTAGCATGTTTACTGACTGATACTGGTGGAAACTGTCCCCGACTGTGCCCTGGGCTCTGCTAACCAGGCCCAGTGTCAATGCCCTGATCAAAAGGTACATGGTAATGTGGTATAATTACAACTGGCAATGGCAGACCCCTGTAAGCCCCTACTATACAATTGGGCAAGGGGAATTCCAACTAGCTTTAAGTCCCTAGTATATAATAGGGCAAGGAGGTTTAGATGCCCAGTAGATTTCCTGCAATGGAGTGTGAACTGTTGTGTTGCCTGCCGTAATTTGTAAAGGCAGCCCTGCCTTGCAGACTGTATTTATAAAGTAAAATGTGTTCAAATTCAACTTTTGAATTAAAGGTACTTCCAAAGTGATAATCTACCTTATCTTTACATGTAAGTCACTCCTAAAGTCTCCCATGGGTGCTCCAGGGTTGGGGTGGCATGTAACTATAAGTAGTGACATTATAAAAGGTGCCAATTTAATTTTTCCCCATTGTAGATATTTAGCTCCATAGGATAACAATGGACTATATCATATAAGCATAAATATTGCTGGAGAGGTGCTAAATGTGTCATTCAAGGACTCAAAACATTGGTAATGATACATCCAACAACTTGCCACTGTTGAATTTATCATAACTAAAGCAGAAAATAAGTTATGGGACTTTCTTTTCTCTAAGCCAAAATCCATCCTGCTAATGGCCTCTTTTGATTGGACAACCTCAACAGGATTAGCCAGGCTACTTTGATGAGGTGAGAAGTGACCTGCTCTGAGCAGATGTTATCTTATGGGGGGGAACTTCTACAGCTGCAGGGGCCAGGCCAGAAAGGTGGCTGAGTAAATCAAACTGGGCTTCAAAGAGAACAGGGCAGAAAGGAATGCCAGACAGGCCACCCTGTACCCCACAGATAGAAAATAGGCCCAAGGATGGAATTTGCTTATGGTCTGAAGGGGGAGTGTTAACGGAAATGAGACACACAAGTAGATTGGCTTAGCCAGGCCCTACACCGCTGGAGAAAAATCATCAATCTTGGATTCTAAAGTGCAATGCTTTGCAGGACAAGAAAATGCCACACTTTGGAGGAAGCTGTCATGCTTTTGGGTGGCACCCTGCATCTCAGGGGACAGGGGTGCCCGCTTGCTTGTCCCCCAAGATGATTGAATAAATATATCTGAGTTGGATTGCAGCTCAGATCTGCCTCCTTAAACCACAAGAAGAGTGACTGCCCTGCTGGAACCCTGATCTGCAACCCAAAGTACTGAATTCTGAAGGACTGCTCCTGTTGCACACTGGAGAAACAGGCCTCAGGACTTTGCCTTGCTTCAAAAAGGACTAGGGAGTGGAGTCCCTGAAAGCAACAGGTTAAAAGAGCTTGTCTACACCAACTGCCACAAATGTCCCTAGCTTGGAGGGAATCCAGTGGACGTTTAGGGATTTGGCCAGGTACATTGTGGGAAATGAAGTCTCAAACTTCCAAGGACCCTCTCAGTGCTTCTATACCCTTGGAATTGTGTTTTGGACACTTTGAGTCCCAAAGGAGAACTTCTGAAAAGATATCTATAAGTTTGGAGAAGTTTGGAGAACGTTTATGCATATGCTCCATAAGGTGACTGATCCGTCGACGAGAATCAAGCCTCCACCGCCGTTGAACCGCAAGCCACCCTGGATTTCACGTTTGTCCCACTCAAGCTCCAGGGCTTTTCCCAGTCAACAAGACTTTCAGGATTTGACCAGGGCTTCAAAGAAACTCAAGCCCACAACTTCACATTGGATCCTGGCCTGAAGAGGAGTATTGCCTGACGACGAGAGATAAAGCTCCAGAAAAACAACTAAGTCCGAAGGTAAAATTTTGACGAGGCCTCCCGCTCAGTGTATCTCAGCCGGGCTCCATCACAGTTGGCCTTAAATTGTGACTTGTCCCAGTGAATGGTGACCAAATGTCCCTGGTTGGTGCTATTGGCATTTAAGCACTAGAAAGCAATTTTCTGATTTAATCTTTAAAAATTAATTTTTCCGGTTCCCTATATTGGATGTTTGTCGTTTTGGTGTCATTTTAAAGATAAATATACTTGCTATTTTTATAAATTGGTGTGGGATTTTTATTTGTGTCTTACTTATTTACTGTATTGGTGTTTTTAAATGCTTTACATACTTGTCTCCAAAGGTAAGTCTGAATTACACCATACAGTAAAGTGAGTTAAAATCTGTAAAATGCACAAAATTGACTTAAAACAAAACTTTTGATTTCAAATTTTTTGAACAGATTTTTCATCCATTCTTTTGATGTTTCTAAATGTGTTCTATTTCTGATTGTAAAGTTTATTTGGCCCTAAATTAGGGATACCATGGAGCTGGAGCTGGCTAACTGAACAAACTCAAAGTGGCTAAGCTTAGGGTTCATTGCAGGTCCAAAGGGCTGCCTAATAGCAACAAGTTCAGGAAGGCAGAGTTGGTTAGGTCCCTTGAGGCCTGAGCACAGACAGCTCGCGAGAATGAAGGTGGGAGGTTAACCTTCCAACAACCTCCACAGTAGGAGGAGGATGACACCCTGTCCATCACTTTCAGTACTAGATTCACATTCACAGTTGGGGAAGGAACAGAAGGCTCTCCCACAGGGGAACCAAAAAGTTAATGCTTTGGGATCAGTTGGAAGCCCTAGTTATAGAGAGGGAAAAGCTAGAGCTGGAAAAAAAGATGGGCAAGGGAAGAAGAGAGAATAAATAGTGGCAGTGACAATTAGGAAAGTGTTGAGATGCCCAAATGAGTAAGTTTAATTCCAAGCTTCCCAAGGGCATAGGTCCCATGTACTCTGAAAGGGATGATATTGACAAATGGTTGAATTCATTTGAAAGGGCCCTTGAGATGAGAGAGGTCTACTGTAAGTATTGGGATTTACTCCTGCTGGATCTGATCCCAGTAGCTGGGAGGGATAGGCCCCTGACCCTACAGGGGGATAAGGCAAACCCTTACTTCCATAAAGCAATATTTAGTCAAGACATTTGGTCTTACCCCAGAACAGTACAGGGGGAATTTCAGGTACACCTAGAAGGTGAGCACACAGTCCTGGGTGGACGTTGTACATCTCAATGAAGGCTCTAGAGGACTAGAGTAAGGATAATCAAGTGAGTACTTATAAGGGGCTGTATAATGTAATTTTTAAAGAGCAGATCCTGACTCATTGTGTACAAGAGGAGTTACACCAGTTTCTAGTGGACTCAAAGTTGTCTGGTCCCAGGGAACTCGGGGAGATGGCTGATGAGTGGGTGAGAACCTAGGTTTGTAATCAACACTGAGCAGGTGACCAAAAGAAAGGAAGAAAGGTCCCCTTCCAGGAGAAATCCCAGGGGGAGGAAGGCCAAAATCAGAAAGAGTCCTCACAAGGCCCACAAAACCCTGCACTGGAGGGAGGGACCACGAGCCAAGCCACTTTCAAGAAGAAGGTGTATTTGGGGAAGATCTTTGATCCTACAACAGCAGGAAAGTTCCTGGCAGGTCAGTGTTTTGACTGTTATCAGCCAGGAAGCAAGAAATGAGATGCTGTCTGCACAAAGAAGCCCCTCACTTGTAGGCAGTCTACAGGTATTGCTCGTGTAGGTGTGGCGGTAGAGATTGTCCCAGAGATTGGAAAGGGGTTAACAGAGGCAACTTTAGTGTCTTGGGGGAATTGCAACCCTGGACCCCTTGCCTCCCAGTATGAAGAGGTACAGGCAGAGGCCTAAAATCAATGGAACTGAGTTTGAGGCTCTGAGAGATAAAGGATCCAGTTTGACTATGGTCACAGAGAAGCTGGTTTCTCTGGAACAGATCATACTTAGGGCCGGATGTAGGAACAGAACATTTTGAGAGTTGCAAATTGCGAGTCATACCGACTCGCAATTTGCAACTTGCAAAATTGTATGCAGAAAGGTGTCTCAGACACCTTCTGTGACTCGCTATGGGGTTGCAAAGACCCACCTCATGAATATGAATGAGGTGGGTCGCAAATTGCGACCCCATAGCGAGTCCCTGCACTCACAGGGATGATGGCCTGCTGGAGACAGCAGACCTCCATGTCTGTGACTACTTTTTTAATAAAGCAGTTTTCTTTTTTTTTAATTGCAGCCCGTTTTCCTTAAATGAAAACGAGTTGCAATTCAAAAAAATAATGAAACCATTTGGTTTCATTTTTTCAGAGTAAATATTTTCAGCGACATTCACAAAGGGGAAGGGGTCCCATGGGGATCCCTTCCCGTTTGCGAATGAGTTACCACCCACTTCAAGTGGGTGTTAACTGCAAATTGCTTTGCGACCGCTTTCGCGGTCCCAAAGCAATTCTACATCACGGTGCGAGTCGCAAATAGGAAGGGAACACCCCTTCCTATTTGCGAGTCGGATTCACATTTTGCGAGTCGGTACCGACTCGCAAAATGTGAATCAGCATCGCGACGGCCGTTTTGCATGTCGCAAACTGCGTTTTCCGCAGTTTGCGACATGCAAACCGGTTCCTACATCTGGCCCTTAGTGTGTACCACCAGGTCACCTATGCAGACATGAGAACAAAACTCCTTCCCATGGCGATGGTGAATTTGGAATGGGGAGGTGTGTCAGGCCCTATCCAGATAGCTGCGTCTCCTGCATTCCCAGTGGAGTATCTATTGGGAAATTATCTTGAAGCATCTGACCGGTCAGGGGCAGAAAGAATAGTCCATGCAAGGATGCTGGATCTCCCTGAGTGGGTATGTGCTGTGACCAGGTCACAGGCTGCTCAGCAGGGAAACTGCACACTTGGACTCTGGGATAATGGGCCAAGTATCCAGTGACAAGAGAAAGGGCACTGGATCAGGTGAGCCAAACCAGAGAACTCCAGAGGTGAAGGAGGAATGTAACCCTGAGGAGGAGGATCTGATCTCTGATGGTGGAATTCAACCTTTGCAAGATCTGTTTAACTTGGCAGAATTGACAAGAGCTAGTGTACCCTGAAAGAGGCCCATTGTGCCTGATGAAAGAGACTTGGGAAAAGCCCCTCAAGGAAGCCAAGGACAATGTGCTAGCCTATGTGCTTGGCCTGAGATCATACATGACAGAGTACATGTACAAAGTAAGCAGGAACTTGGAGACCAGCAAGAGCTCATGAAGCTCTGGTAGGACCAGAAAAATACTAAGCCTGAGTATAAACCTGGACAGATGATGTGGGTGTTGGAGCCTGCGGCTCCCAGGGCCCTCCAGGACTAGTAGACTGGGCCCATCCAATTCTAGAAAAGAAGGGTGAAGTTACCTATCTGGTAGACTTTAACACCCCCATGAACCCTTGCAGGGTCCTACAAGTCAATAGGATGAAGCCCCACCAAGACAGAGCAGACATGACCATGCGAATGGTCACAGATGAAAGAGGAGAAGAGGAAACCACTGCCAGAACTCCTCTCCCACAATGTGTAAGATGGGTCAGTGGAGGAGTCATACTCTCTCCCAAGCTGACAGACCAACAGCAAAAACAATGCAAACAAGTGTTAGAGCAGCTTGCTGGGCTGTTCTTCCTGACCCCTGAACTCATCACTTGATGTGTCCATGACATTGACACCAGTGACAGCCTACCTGTCAAACACAGGTTGTACAGATTCTCTGACAGTTTAGAGCCAACATTAAAGCTGAGGTAGCTAAGATGGTGGAATTGGGGGTAATAGAGCCTTCTGACAGTTCGTGGGACAGTACAGTGATGGTTGTACCCAAAGCTAATCCGCAGGGGGGAAAGAAAGAGTTGAGGTTCTGTGTGGACTACAGAGGAATGAATGCATTCACAGAGACTGATGCTCACCCTATACCGAGAGCAAATGAGCTCACTGATAGGTTAGGGGCTGCTAAGTACCTGAGCACATTTGATTTGACCTCTGGCTACTGACAGATTGTGAAGGGGCAAGAGAGAGGTCAGCATTCTCCATATCAGAGGGACAATACCAGTTTAAAGTAATGCCCTTTGGCTGAAAGAATTCCCCTGCCATCTTCCAAAGGTTGGTGAACAGGATCCTGTCCGGGCTGGAGCAGTTCAGTGCAGCTTAACTGAACGATATAGCTATGTTCAGTTCCACCATGGAGGATCACTTAAACCACCTAAAGGAAATACTTCAGACCCTGCAGCAGCAGGCCTGATTATTAAGGCCAGTAAGTGCCAAATACAGCAGAGTTCAGTTGTGTACCTGGGAACCGTGTAGGTGGAGGTCATGTAAAACCTCTCCAGGCCAAAATCCAAGCTATTTTGGATTGAACTGCTCCTACAACCTAGACAAAGGACAGGGTCTTCCTTGGTCTGACTCGCCTCCGCTACCCAGCACTGGGGGTCTGGCAGCCTGGTGGATACCGTACCTGTACTACCGTCCATGGGGTTTGGTGCGAGTATACGTTACTGCCTTGGTGGGTTCTCACTCTTGTGCTCTTTTCTCTCCTTTTCTCTCCATGGAACAGGCTTTCAGTATTGTTTTTTTCATTTCTCTCCCGCTGGGGTGTTTGACCTTCTTGGCCCTGTTTTTATATTGTGTGCTTTGTCACGGACAAAACACTACCCCGGTTTGCATCATTTCTAAGGATTCCAAGTTGGTGGTCCTCCGTAGGATTACCTCCAATGTGGAGGAGCCTGTGGCCCTGTGTTAGTGGTTAAACCAATTTCTGGTGTGAGCAGGTGGCACTTCATCTTGGTTTTCACGGCCGGTGGGGCTGTGGGTGCAGGTTGTGCACTTTGTTTGGAGTTTTCTGACCATTTGGGGGGGCATGGGTCCACTCAGTCTGGAAGGCTAATGGTTTGCTGCCGGTTTGCCTGTCTCCACCTCGGCTCGGTCCTTCTGTGCCTGCAAGGTATTACCCGCCAGCCCAGAATGTTCGCCGGTGTTCCAGATGCCTAGTACCTAGGGGTCCTCTTCTACCCAAGGGCTGTGGACCCTGGGTACAAGAGGTGGGTGTTGGTTGGTATTTTCAGTGTTTTATATGAAGATGTCATATTCTATGTCGCCTTCATCATATCGTAGCATTTTTTTTTTCACATTGTTGAATATCTACTGTCGTCTGTTCTGATAAGGGCTTTTCAAATTGGGGTATTTTGACATTTGTACAAACTGACACTATTATGCTGCTATCCTTGGCATGACATTGTTTGCACTAGTGTGGCTTTGTGGATATTTGTTATAGGCTTAATGTGATGAACTGCGTTTCAGACTGTTACCTGACTTACTACTTCACCTGATGGACTGTACACCACCACTAGCACTAGTTTACATTACTGTCCTTATGTAGGTTGACTTCCTCATCAGACTGCTAATATTTCAACTCCTATTAAACGTATTAGATGTTTTATGGTAATATTTCAATTAATTCCCAGGGATTAGGACCCTGGGATTCCAGTGCAAAGGGTAGGACTGTAGTAAAGTACCCTCTTTTTGGCATGTTACCCCCAAATTGTGCCTGATGTCAGTGTGTTTTGGCTGTGTCACTGGGATCCTGCTAGCCAGGACCCCAGTGCTTATGGTTTATGGCTTGCTTGTAGGAATGTTTCACTGTTTTTGAAAGTATGCTATACTGTAACACTGGAGTCCTGCCAACCAGGGCCCCAGTGCTTATGACCAGTATTTCACTCCAAATTGGCATACTGGTCGCCCTTATAAGTCCCTAGTATATGGTACCTAGGTACCCAGGGCATGGGGGTTCCAGAGGATCCCTATGTCCTACAGCATTACTTTTGTCATCTATAGGGAGCCCATGAAAAGGCTTCTACAGGACTGCCATTGCAGCCTGTGAGAAATGGTGCATGCACCACTTGACAGCCATTTTCACTGCACTAGGCCACTTATAAGTCACTTATATGTCAGGCTTTCCAACCCTGAAGGCTGGGTGCAAAGTACTTGTGTGTGAGGGCACCCCTGCACTAGCAGAGCTGCCCCCACATCATCCAGGACCATTATCCCAGACTTCGTGAGTGTGGGGATGCCATTTTACGTGTGCACTGGACATAGGTCAATACCTATGTCCATCTTCACAATGGTAACTCCAAATATGGCCATGTAAGGTGTCTAACAACTGGGAATTGTACCCCAATACTGATTCCAGTATCGATTGCACAATCCCATGCACTCTTGGGGGCTCCACAGTGGACCCCCAGTATTGCCATACCAGCCTTCTGAGGTTTTCCAGACAGCCCCAGCTGCTGCCACTTCACAGACAGGTTTCTGCCCTCTTGTTGCTTGAGCAGCTCAAGCCCAGGAAGGCCGAACAAAGGATTTCCTTTGGGGTAGGTGTGTTACACCCTTTCCCTTTGGAAATAGGTGTTACAGGCATGGGAGGGGTAGACTCCCAGAGCCTCTGCAAATGCTTTGAAGGGCACAGATGGTGCCCTCCTTGCATAATCCAGTCTACACCAGTTGGGGGGCCCCCAGCCCCTGCTCTGGGGTGAAACTGGACAAAGGAAAGGGGAGTGACCACTCCCCTGTCCATCACCACCCCAGGGGTGGTGCCCAGAGTTCCTCCAGAGTGTCCCTGGGTTTTGCCATCTTGGATTCCAAGGTGGTGTGGCACTCCGGGAGCATCTGAGTGGCCCGTACCAGCAGGTGACGGCAGAGCACTCCCCTGATAGGTACTTACCTGGTTAGATGACCAGTCCCCCTTTCAGGGCTATTTAGGGTCTCTCCTCTGGGTGTTTCCTCAGATTTGGATTGCAAGACTCCAGCAGGACCTCTCTGCATCCTTTACCTCATCTTCTACCATTGGAACTGCAGCTGAACCCTCCAGGAACTCTACAAACTGCAATAAAGAAGCAAAGAAGCAAAGATGACTTATGCCACATTGGATCTTCAGCTCCTGCCAGCAACAGTTTCCAGGTCGTGCATCCTCCGAGGATTGCCTGTCTTCAGCCTGCACCAGAAGAACTGAAGGAATTTCCTGTAGAGCGACAGAGTCACTTCCCTGCTTCAGCAGGCACCTCTTTGCAGCAGCGACCGGTGGCGTGGGTCCCCTCTCCAGACGACGAGCATGGATCCAGCAATACGGGTGGTGAGCTAAAGTGACCCCGACAGTCCCAAGGTCCAACTCGTCCAACTTTGGTGGAGGTGAGAGCTTGCCTGTGCACGACATGACTTAAAATTGCCAAGGCTAGTGTCCGACCTTCCATGAAGTTCTTCGTGCACAGTACAGCTTAGGCCCCCAGCACTCCATCCTGCGACACACAGCTTCCTGAGTGGTTCTCTGGTGGCGTGGGATCCCTTTGTATCGTGCTGCATGGGCCTCCATTTGGACCTTCTTTGTCCCGTGCTGTGGGACTCCTGTGCACTCTGCCTGATCTTTTGAGGGCTCTTTGAGTTGTTGAGAGCCCCCTCTGTCTCCCTCTCCTGGGTAGATGCCACCAGGTCCCTCCTGGTCCCATGCAGTACCATTTTCTGCTAACTGCGAGCTTTGTGTATGCCAAGGCTTGTTGACGGAATCCAGTGAGGCAAACCAGACTGCAATCATCCATCCGGCGTGGGACATCTTCTGCACCAACCAGGAACCCGCATCTGTCTTCTTGGGTGCAATACTGACTTTGGCCCTCATTACAACATTGGCGTTAAATGCCGCTTACCGCCGTGCAGAAGACCGCCAACACACTGCTGCGGCGGCGGCATTCCGCTACAGCTTTTACGACTCACAGCTCGGAATCCACCAAAATCCAGTCACCCACACAAGTCCGCCACACCAAAGGTCAGTGATAAACTGGCGATGCCAAAACCTCCACCATCAAGCCAACAGGAATACGCCCACACTATCACGACCCACGAATCCACGCGGC
This sequence comes from Pleurodeles waltl, assembly GCF_031143425.1. Lineage (NCBI taxonomy): Eukaryota > Metazoa > Chordata > Amphibia > Caudata > Salamandridae > Pleurodeles > Pleurodeles waltl. Next base: position 474,530,935 of record NC_090449.1, on the reverse strand, counting down.
AGTCTTTCAACCACGGTATTCCATTGGCGGTACACACCGCCGCGCTCAAAATACACACACTTACAAGACACAACCACATTGGACAAATCGAAATACACACACCTGATACACATACACACACCACTCCCACACACCCAATACAATATAAAACACACACCCACATCACCCACAAACCCTTATGACCAGAATTACGACAGAAGGCCAGAAAGAGACACCACCATCAACAAACTAGCATCCACAGGCACTCAACACCATCACTCACACAACATCCACGCACCTCACACAACACACACAAACACATCCCCTCACACATCACAACACACACCACCTCACACATCACCCACACCACCCCATGGCACCGCAAAGACACCCCAGGTTTTCTGTGGAGGAGGACAGGGTCATGGTGGAGGAAATCATCTGGGTAGAGCCACAGCTATTCGGATCACAGGTGCATCACACCTCCATAGCTAGGAAGATGGAGCTATGGCACAGAATCGTGGACAGGGTCAATACAGTGGGACAGCATCCAAGAACACAGGATGATATCAGGAAGAGGTGGAACGACCTACGGGGGAAGGTGTGTTCCGTGGTTTGAAGACACCAGATTGCAGTTCAGAGGACTGGCGGCGGACCCCCACCTCCTCCCCCACAACTAACAACATCGGAGGAGCAGGTCTTGGCTATACTGCATCCTGAGGGCCTAGCTGGAGTAGCTGGAGGAATGGACTCTGATAAGTCAAATCTTAACTATTACATCCCACACCCTACCTGCATGTTGTCACATAACCCACCCTCACCCTCACTCCCATCACTCCAACACCCCACAAATGTCCCACTATCACAACCCACACATCCCAACACCAAGCCCTGCATGCAACACCAAAGCATGGACACCCCTCACCAAAGCATGTCCACTACAGATACCCACACAGACCCCAAAACAATTATCACACAAGAATGTAAGACTGGGGTACAGGGTCACCCACCCATTGCACACGATGGCACACACAGATGCAATAATCATGCCTTTACACCCCTGCAGCTCCCCTACCCACCGTCACCGGACAGGAGGTTCCAGACATGTCCATCCCACCCACAGAAGAGGCCCACAGTGATGACAGCAGCTCTGTCCAACTGGATCTAGATGACCAGCCCGGCCTATCTGGGACCTCGGGACAGTCGGTTCCCCTGACACAGTCACAAGCCACCACAGAGCCTCCCCCTCAGGAAACACCAGCACAGCAGCCACCCAGCGGGCCCATACCTCTGTCCCCTGGACACGTCAAGCAGTAGTGTGTCCACCACTACAGGGAACCCAGGCAAACCCACCAACCCAAGAATACCATAGACCTGGGGGCAGTGGCAGTGGGCACACGGTTCAGGGGACAGAGGCATAGGAAAACCGGGGAACTGGGAGGTCTGCTGTGCGACAGGGGGAGGAACGGTCCAGGGACCGCACTCTCCATGAGGCCATGTCCAACATCTTGGGAGCGTACCATCATTCCCAGGAGACGATGGCAACAGTACTGGCCAAGTTTCAGGAGACCCAGCGGCTGCAGGAGGAACAGTATTTGGGGTTCAGGGAGGAACTTAAGTCCATCAACACCACCCTGGTCACCATTGTAGGTGTGCTGAAGGACCTTGTGAACTCCAGGAGGGACACTGTGGCACAACAAGGGGCCCCTGACACTAGCCTGGACGATGAACTGCCCACCACCTCCGCCGGCGCTAGTGGACAGGAGGCACCGCCACAACACCACAACACCAGCACCCCACCCCCTGCAGATGGAGAACCACCCCTCAAACGGTCCATGAGATCCAGGACAAAGACAGAGAACAATGCCAAGAACCCCACCAAGAAATGAAACCACCCTGAATGTCATCCTTCTGTCCCACTTTGTCACCCTGTCCATCCTAAAACTGCCCTACCTCCACTTCCTATGCCCCTTTGGACAATGTACCTGTGAGACAAATAACTGGACTCTGCCATGGACATTCCTCCACCATCACCCCTGACCATTTTACAACCCCCTCCACTATTTTGCACTTAAAAAAACACCCTTTAATCACAAAACAAGCTGGAGTCAGTCTGTGCTTTCACAAATGTGTATTTGCAATAACTGAGGGAAATAGCAATGTCCATTGTATTGTCAACTTACCAATGTCACACAGCTCTAGTCCCTGAGGTAACATAGCAGAGGTCACACAGTGGGACCCACATCTGTGAAATGGAAAGTCAAAGTGACAGATCATGGTCCATAAACTAGGTGAAAGTGTCAGATATATGATAAGTCTAACAATTTCATCAGATGTAGGAGGCAGTGATGTCTTTTTACCTGTGTCTCACTGGAAGTATTGCTGGATCACGTTGTTTCTGTTGTCGATATCCTCTTCTTCTGCCTCCTCTTCTTCACTGTCCACAGGCTCCACAGCTGCCACAAGACCTCCTTCTGGACCATCCTCCTGCAGAAAAGGCACCTGTTGTCGCAAAGCCAAGTTGTGCAGCATACAGCAGGCCACGATGATCTGGCACACCTTCTTTGGTGAGTAGTACAGAGAACCACCTGTCATATGAAGGCACTGGAACCTGGCCTTCAGGAGGCCGAAGGTCCTTTCTATCACTCTCCTAGTTCGCCCATGTGCCTCGTTGTAGCGTTCCTCTGCCCTTGTCCTGGGAGTTCTCACTGTCGTCAGTAGCCATGAGAGGTTTGGGTAACCAGAGTCACCTGCAAATGTCGAGGGACAACTGTTAGACACACACTAACCCTTAGGGACAACCCTAGACAACTATTCACAGGGTATAGGGTCCTTGTCCTCACCTATTAGCCACACACGGTGCCTCTGGAGTTGCCCCATCACAAGGGATGCTGCTATTCCTCAGAATGTAAGCGCCATGCACTGAGCCAGGAAACTTGACGTTCACATGGGAGATGTACTGGTTGGCCAAACACACCATCTGCACATTCATTGAATGTACACCTGTTCACTCCTGCGGGGGGGACAAAGGCCACATGTGTCCCATCAATGGCACCTATGATGTTGGGAATATGTCCCAGGGCATAGAAGTCACCTTTCACTGTAGGCAAATCCTCCACCTGAGGGAACACGATGTAGCTGTGCATGTGTTTCAGCAGGGCAGACAACACTCTGGACAACGCGTTTGAGAACATAGGCTGGGACATCCCTGATGCAATGGCCACTGTTGTTTGAAAAGACCCACTTGCCAGGAAATGGAGTATTGACAGGACCTGCACTAGAGGGGGGATTACTGTGGGATGGAGGATAGCTGACATCAGGTCTGGCTCCAACTGGGCACACAGTTCCTGGATTGTGGCACGATTCAAGTCTGCAGGTGACTATTACATGTCTCTCTTCCATTGTCGACAGGTCCACCAGCGGTCTGTACACCGGAGGATGCCACCATCTCCTCACCTCTCCCAGCGGACGTGCCCTATGGATGAGAACAGCGAGCACAGAGTCAGCCAACACTGAGGTAGTAAAAAAACAATTTTATTGCACACATTTGTCAATCCGCTATGTGCCTGTCTTTGTGTGTATGCAAGGCCTAGATATGTGTGACGCATTTAAAAGTAATGCCATGTGGCCCCCTGAAATGACGGCTGCCTGACCTGTAATGTGGGACAAGGGGATATGAGGTAACTGCGCTGGTGTTGTACACTGTCTCAGTAGGCGGTCGAAGACCACGGCCCAATCCTGCATTGGTTAACATTGGGCCCTATGGGTCCCAGGAGCCAATGACGATGTACACCGTTGGTGACGGTATGCACCGCCGCGGACGTGACTGCCATTTTCTGTCTGTTCACTCACTTGATACCTGATCTTCGACAGGAGAGGACCTACATTGCAAGTGCTGTTGTGACCTCAGTCTGGAAGCGACGATGGCTCATGTGTCTGGTTAAAGGGCCCCTGCCTTCACATCGGAGGAGTTGGATAAACTAGTTGATGGGGTCCTCCCCCAGTACACGCTACTCTACGGTCCTCCAGACAAACAGGTGAGTACACTGTGAGCATGCTCTATGGGCAATGCCTGTTTGGAGTGGTGTGGATGGAAGATTCGGGGGGGATGAGGCTTGCATGATCGGACGGTGAGTGTATGTGCATCAGGGCAAGGGTGGAAACGTGGGACAATGACTGTGACGGTCCGGACGGTTAAAGTTTTTCCTTTTACCCTGTACTATTCCTGTAGGTCAGCGCCCACCAGAAGAAGGATATTGGGCGTGCCAAGGATGTCCGGACCCTGGGGGTCCACCACAGATGGAGCACCCACTGCCGTAAAAGATGGGAGGACATTCTCTGCTGGAGGAAGAAGATGGAGGAGGTCCAGCTGGAGATGGCATCCCAACGTGAGAGGGTTGCCCGTTGCACCATGACCCCCCTGATGTTCCGGATCCTGGCGGTGGCGTATCTGGAGTTGGATGGGCGCTTGAGGGCATCACAGCAGCCACAAGGGGGTGAGTACCGCCACATCCATCTGACTCTGCGCGCATTGGAGGTGTCTGGGTGGGGGAGGTGGGCAGTGGGTTCCCCTAGGCTAGGGCGAGCTTTGTAGGCAAGGACCCTTTGTGAGGCAGGCTAAGTGGCAACCCAACGCCACCAGTGGTAAGAGCCATCTACACCTAGTCAGGCTCCTGTGACTTCCATGTGTGCAGCAATCGGGCATAGGCCATGTACCCCATGTCCATGTGATTAATTAGGGAACTCTAAGTGCATGGCGTAGTGCAGAAGGCTGCTGTGTCTGTAGTATCCGCCAACAGTAGCTTTATTGCATGCACTGAACATGTCTTTCTTTTTCTCCCCCCCGTTTTGTGGTCTCCCTGTTCTTGTGTGCATTAGCATCATCAGGCAGAGGAGCTGTGCCACCGGAGCAGGAGGGAGCTGCATCCCACATGGCCCTGGAGGGAGACAACGGAGTCTGAAGTCACCAGTGGGACGGAGGGTGAGGGGAGCTCCACGGCGGGGACAGGAACGAAGACCAGCGACACGACTCCTCCTCTGATGGGAGCTCCCTTGCGGTGGCCAGCCCCTCTGTGCCCACCGCATCTACAGGTACAGCCGCCACTCCCCCTACCAGCACCGCCCTCCCAGCAGCCCCTCAGTGTGTGTCCCGTGGCCGATCACCCAGGAGGGTGGGCATCACCTTCACCCCAGGAACCTCAGGCCCTGCCCCAGTCAGCCCTGCTGCCCTCAGTGAGGAGGCCATTGACCTCCTGAGATCCCTCACTGTTGGGCAGTCTACCATTCTGAATGCCATCCAGGGTGTAGAGAGGCAGTTGCAACAGACAAATACATACCTGGAGGGCATTCATTCTGGCCAGGCAGCCCAACAGCGAGCTTTTCATGGTCTGGCCTCTGCACTGATGGCAGCCATTGTCCCTGTGTCCAGCCTCCGCCCTCAAACTTCCTCCACCCAGACCCAATCCCCAGTACCTCAGCCTATCCCAAGCACACCATCAGACCAGCATGCACACACCTCAACACACAAGGGTGGCTAAGGCAAACATAAGCACCACACATCCCACAGGCACTCACACAAGCATCATACCCATGCAACATCCACTGCCTCCACTGTGTCACCCTCCTCCACGTCTCCCTCCTCCCTCCCTGTCACGTCTCCACTCACACCTGCATGCACTACATCTTCAGCCACTACCTCCATCACCAGCACGCCCATCACCACAAACTGCTCACGTGCACTCACCACCCCAACAACCATTCACACATCCCCTGTGTCCTCTCCCAATGTGTCTGTGAGCCCTCCTCCCAAAGTACACAAACGAAGTCACACACCACCCAACAGCCACCCACCTCACGACAGCCTCCAGCCCATGCAACTTCACCCAAAGTCAGCAAACGAACACCTCCTACAACCACTACCTCTTCCACCAGTCCCAAACCTCCTCCATTTACCAGTCCCAGTGTGTCTAAAAAGCTTTTCCTATCAAATCTTGACCTCTTTCCTACACCTCCCCCACCCCGTCCGTCCCCTAGGGCCCGCTTTTCCAGGACCCAACCCAGCAGCTCAGCCACCACATCACCGGGCCTAGGGCTGCCAGTGTCCCAAGGAGCGAGGCCAAGGACATTCCCCCACCTCCAAAACAGAAAAAGTTGCCCACATCCCGGAGGGAGAGGGCCAAAACACCTGCCACCAAGGGATCAGGCAAGACAATTGTTGGAAGTGGCAAGACAGCTGCACCACCATCCAAGGTGGGGAAGGGCCTGAAAATGAAAGGCGATGTCAAAGTCGCCGCCAACCTGCACGGCGGACAAGACTGCCACTGGCACCACCACATGCACCGCCGCCACGGACACCACCTCCAGCACCCCATATACTAAGTCCTTCACCAGCACCGCAGACACTGTGCCCTTCAGCAGCACCGCAGTCAGTGAGCCCGCCACCAGCACCGCTGCTACTGACACCGCCGCCAGCACCGCAGTCAGTGAGCCTGCCACCAGCACTGCTGCTACTGCCAGCACGGCAGTCAGTGAGCCAGCCACCAGCATGGCAGTCAGTGAGCCAGCCACCTGCACCGCAGTCAGTGAGTCCGCCACCAGCACCGCCTCCACAATGACCACCGCAAGCACTGCCGCTACTGACCCCACCGCCAGCACCGCCAGCGGCCCCACGACATCCTGAGCCAGTGGCACCACTGCAGACATGGCTGCCATCCCCAGTGGTCATTCGTACGAGGCTGGTGGTCAGTTCCAGGGGCCTGGGCAGCTTGCATGTTGCACCACCGTCAGTGGAGTGTCACATCCACTACCTCAGTCCTTGGCAGGATGAAGCACTCTGGGCACAAAGCCCCCTCCAGAACCAGTAGAGAAAGACATCCACTACCTCAGTCCTTGGCAGGATGAAGCACTCTGGGCACAAAGCCCCCCTCCAGAACCAGTGGAGACTGTTATCCACTTGAGAGGCTGTGGCTTAGCACTCCCCAGGATAAAGCAGTGGGCAAACCACCCACTGGAGAGACGTGAGAGACTGTGGCTTTGCACTCCCCAGGATACATCAATGGGCATGGAGCCCCCTCATGGAGCTGGCTTCGTGCACTCATTCGGCTGAGGTGCCCCCCCTTCCCTTCCCCCTGAGGTGCCTGTTTTATTTCGATCTGATGCCCCTGCAGTGTTCTCTCCATTTCGATCGGCTATCGAGTGTGGGCCTCGCCCATGCATTTTGGGCCCAGTGCTCCACAGACTATATAGGTGCAGTACCTGGACTTGAATTCTTGGTGTACATAATTGTTTATAGTGTATATACATTTTTGACTAATGGATTATTCTTGATTACAATGGTTACAATAATTTCCTTTTGTCATTGCGTTCTTCCAGGGGGGGTTGGGGGGTGTAAATGTAATGTTGCAGCATTTATTTGTGTATATGTTGTTGTGGGTGAGCGTGGGGGTGGGGGTGTTGCGTGTGTGTGTCACTCTCTATTCCCTCCGCTGTGTTGAAGGTGCAGTACTCACTGTGGTCGTCGCCACTGTCGTTCGTGCTCCATGGCGTCCTGGTTCCTCGTGGGGTGTGTAGAGATGAGTGTTTTCCCTTCCAAGTCGTTTCCTCTGTGTTTTTGTTCACGTTGAATCTGCCCCGGAAAAGGTGGCAGATTGGCCTGTCATAATAGTGTGGGCGGTACATTGTCTTCCGCCTGTCTGTTGGCGGTGACCGCCATGCTGTTTGTTTGTACTGCCGTGGCGCTCGGAGTGTTAAAGTCGCTGTGTATGTTGGCGGCTTCCGCCATGGTCATAATTCAATTTTTTTTACCACTGGCCTGTTGGCGGTTCTACCGCCGCTTTACCACCGACCGCCAGGTTTGTAATATGGGCCTTTGTCTTCTCACTGGTGGTTTCTTTTGCACCTTCATCCGGGTTAGCAGGAGCTCCTGATCTCTCTGGACTCTTCAGTGCTTCTTGCAAGCTAAGGAGGCAGAAAAGGTAAAGAGGGAAAATGTGAAGTTGATCGTGATGCAAGAGAAGTTTTATAGCGGAGAACAGAATAGAGGTAGGGTAAGAGGTCAAGTAAGGTGACGGGGCCGGGGAGTTAATGACAAAGTATTCTCTCAACAATCGCCTGTAAAAACATGCTTCCACAGGAATGAGCCAGGACATTGGAAATCAAACTGTCCTTTGTTGAATGACAGCTCAAGTGATTAAAGGCCCAAAAGGCAGCACTCCCACCGATGAAACGCACCACTATCTTACATTAGAACATATTTGAGGCAGCTCTCAACAGAGAAGGACCAGAGAACCCAAGGAGCACACAACCCTGTTATGGTCCAACACAGCCCCTCCATTACCATCAACCCCAAGGCAAAATAGGGAACAGTGGCATCCAGGGAATGACAGGACTGAGGGTTACCCACCATATTCCCCGCCACCATCAGACACATTCTTCTAGGGATGCCTGAGAGTGAGAAACTGCCTGATAGCTCCACTGATACAAGTAGACCAGGAGGGCCCATATGTGGAGGGGACCGTACTTAACAAGAGTGTTGCTTTTCTGGTTGCAACTGGAACAATAGGATCAATGCTGAAGGTGTCTGAGATGCTGGAGGCACCACTCTCGGATACACAAATAACGTCTGTCGACATGAAATGAAAACCCATTACTGGTAGTAGGTCCCATCACTGTTGAACACCAATTCGTTCTTAGCAGATACTGCCCCATCAACTTGCTGGGGAGGGATCTGGTTTGCAAGTTACAGTGCACCATTTACTGTTCACCAATGTTTTTTTTTTCTGGAAAGTAGGGTTAACAGAAGGATGTTGCAAGCATTCATGAGGTGTGCACCACAGGGGATACCACAGGGAATACCACCAGAGCTGCAAGATTCCGTCCCAAGTGGGGTTTGGGCACAGGGGGCGAATGATGTGGGGTTGGTGCTCGATTACCCTCAAGTACAAATAGATTTGATACCTAGGGCACCGCTACAACAGATTCCACAGTATAAGATTTCCAAGGAAGCAGAGAAAGGTATGGCGATAGGTATGGGGGACGCGCATACAGCAACTTCAAGGAAGGGACTCCGTGTCCCAAACGGCTCAGAGGCAAGGGGGCGGAGCTTACCTTCCGGTGAGTGCTTCAAAGGTGCTGAACTCTACCGCTGCGCGGGACGTGCCCAGGCAAAGTCCAGGCCAAGGGCGGGCCCGTCCTTCGCCCGTCAGCGACCGTATTAGGCCGGGTCACCCCTCCTTAATTCACGCCCAAAGGCCCTGGTGACCCGGGTTAAGCAGCGCAGCTTGAAGATTTCTTTGAGACCACTGCAGGTGAGGCGTGTGGAGAGAGACTGAAGTGCCCCTGTGGAGGTATGTTGGAGGACGTAGAGGAGGGGGCTTTGAGTACATAAGTGAGGAGAGTGTAAAGAAGAAAGGAGAGAAAGAATATAAGGGTGAGAGATGGGTAGACGGAAGGGGACGGCACCCCAAGGCAATTTTAATACCAATAAAACTCTAGATGGATTTCTTAAAAAGGCAGTTGGTACCTTAGACAATTCAATTCAATTCAAAACAATCTTTATTTGGATTTTACTCCATAAAAGAAGGAGAAAAAGAACAGTCTCTTTAAAATAAAGAAATATACAATAAAAGTTTTTCCAAATACATACTGATAAAAAGAATAAAAGTCTTTGTTGTGACAATGCGATTACTCATTCTCATATCTGAGTTTTTCTAAATAAGACAGCTTTTTCCTCTGCTCAATTGCATATAAGATTAATTTTATCACTGCTTCGCATTTCTCATTCGTATCGAGTTTAAATAAATAGTTAAAAGCTTCTCTGCAACAAGATAACTTATTAATAATAAATAGTGGTTTTAAAAATTGTTTCCTAATATCATGATAAAATTTACAAGATAAAATAAAGTGCATTGTAGATTGTGCAAATCGTCCCACACAGGGGCACTTCGGTAGGCTTTTACTCCAAATTCTCATTTTTGGGAAGGCTACTAAAAAATGTAACATTCTAAAACGTAATCGGGTCAAATAAAATCTATGCTGAGTGTTCACAACTGTCAGTAAGTAATTTGGTATAACCTCATTGTTTTCGATCATGTAAGGAGCTACTGTTGATTTCTTGCATTCTCTATTTCCTCTTTCGCTAGCCCTCCAAACCATTAAAATATTTTTCAGTTCTTTCTAACTAAATTGGAGAACTATGCCTGGATTATCTAAGTTGGGTGTTAGATTTATACCTCTCAGTAGATCTTTTATGTGCATGAACCATGGAATTCTGTCCCGGTGTTCTAATGTAAGGCAGTCTTTAATAATCTTTCGGGTAAGATGCGTCCCTTCCTTTGACCAAATACCATGCCAGGCCATCAACGCATTTATATGTATTGAATCCTCCACGTAGGGACTACCCAATTCCTTGTGTACCATGTATGTGGAAGTGGAGTTTGGGACTGCAAGTAGTCTGTTGAAGAATTTATTCTCTAGCACTTGTAATGAATGGATCTCGGGTATCAAGCCCCAAAGGGCAGAGCCGTATGTAATGCTGCTGATTGATTTACTTTTGTAAATCTGCAGCATTTCCCTTAGGGGTTTGTTACCAATTTTATTGGAGAATCTAAAGATTGCCTCCGTAGTCCTAATATACATCATTTTGGTAATTTCTAAGTGTTGTTTCCAGTATCCCGTATTAGAAAATTGTATACCCAAATATGTAAATCCATTCACCTCTTCACATTCGTGGCTCTTAATAAAATAAGTTTTCTTCTTAGCCTTTCCCTTTCCACATGTCATGACCACTGTTTTACTCATATTCAACATCATATTCCTTTCCTCCATAAATTCCGTAAAGCCCTCCATTAGTTGCTGTAGCCCGTTTGCGGTTCGTGACAATAAGACTGCATCGTCTGCGTATAAAAGAATTGGGATAGAGCATTTTCCTATTTTGGGGCAGTAAATTTTTAGGTTTTTTAAGTGGGCATCTACACCATTTATATAAAGAGAGAATAAGAGCGGCGCCAAGACACAGCCTTGGCGTATTCCTCTCCCTATCCTGAAACCTGGTGTACATTCTCCATTTTTTCCATATCTCACCTGTGCTGTTAGATTATTATATAGTTGTGCCAAGAAGCTTATTATATCAAGGGGCGCGCCCATATCTATTGAGACTTTCCACAACTTTGCATGATTCACTAGATCAAAGGCACTACTAAGATCTGCAAAACAGAGAAATACATGACCCTTCTTTGCTATGGTATACTTGCTTATAATTAAATTAAGATTTATACATTGTTCCAGGGTGCCTACCTCAGGCCTAAACCCCAATTGAGCCTCTGTAAGTATATGGTTGTTTGTTGCCCAGGTTTCTAATCTTTCTACAAGTACTCTTCCCAGCAGTTTAACAGAGGTATCCAAAAGTGAGATTAGTCGATACCATTTGGGGTCGCCTCTGTGCCCCTTTTTGAAAATAGGGACAATTATACTTTCACTCCATGATGTTAGAATATATCCCTTTGTCACACACAAAAAGACTTGGGTCAAGATGGGGCTCCATAAATCAACGTGTGTCAAATAGGCATCTACTAACACCCCGTCAGGGCCTGGTGCCTTCCCTTTCGGACATCTTCCCATGGCAAATTTCACTTCCTCTAGACTGACTGGTTTCAAGAAGGGTGGGTTGATCTCAATTATCCCATTGTTTGGCGGGAAAATAGTCAAATTCTCTGGGTTAAAAATGGATCCAAAGTGAGAAAGCCATTCCAATGAAGGGACATGTACTGTTATTTTGGGTGCATCACTATCTTTTAGGAAAGGTTGATTGATTGTTTTCCAAAATAGGGTATTATCTCTTAGTGTTGTTGCTTGTTCAAGATTTGCCCATGCCCTAGCTCTCAAATGTGCCTTCCTGGTTTCTAATGCGAGTTTGTAATTAGAACGTTTAATAATTACTTTTTCTCTGTTTCTCGGTCGGGCCTGCAGGGCTTGTTTTAATTCCTTGCTGGCTAATGAGCAATGGTTATCGAACCACCCCACTTTACCACTCTTTTTTCCCCCCGAAAATCTCAATAAACTTCCTGCAATGGCAATTCTAAGTTGATTGAAGGACCCTAGGATCATTTGTGAGTTTTGATTATATTCTGTACATATGATGATTTCTTGGCGGTGTTGTGTCACCACTTTGTTCATCACATCTGATTCATTTATCCCAGTCCATTTGATCGCAAATCCTTTTCCACTTCTTATTCCTATGTCCATTGCTAGTCTTTCACCTATATAAAAGGGTTTTGCTAGTCTCATAGTCAGTATCAGGGGGTAGTGGTCGCTATATATGGTGGGCTCAATCTTCAATGAAACAACCGTATCCAAATGGCTCTTTGATATTAATATGTGGTCGATTGTCGAGAAGTGCCCTCTTCCTACAAACGATGGGAGCTTCTCTCCTTTATGCCCATCTTGTTCCATCAACTCTAAATCATGTCTAAATAGTACTTCATTCAATGCAGTACCATAATTATTGTGTGGGAAGTGCAATTGAGTTCGTCCCCCCTCGTCGGTGAATCCACATGTCTCCCCTGTGGTATTCTTGCATACCCCGATAATAAAATCTCCAGCCCATATTATTATGTAGCTTGAAGTTATATCATTTACAAAAACCTGTAGATCATCTTGAAGAATCGATGCCACTTCTCTATTAGTGCCGTCAAATTTGTTGTTATAATAGTTTATTAATACAAATCCTGAGATCCCATCTATCCGGAAGTATAGAAACTGATAGTAGGGGGAGTCGAGGGAGGATTTCACCAATAAGTAGGGTATCAATGTTGAAATAAGGATTGCTAGACCTCCTTTTGCCCTTCCCCTGGCTGAAGCCGAGGCTGGTGTGGAGAATGTGGCGTAACCTTCCATATAGAAGGATCCCGTATGCCAAGTCTCTTGTAGGCAGATTATATGTGATGAACTTATTATAGACTGCCAGTCCTTCTCTGCTATTTTTGTTTTTACTCCAGCTATGTTCCATGACATGAGTGTAATTAGGTCTCCTACTAGAGGTCCCCCATCTGGCTCAGTGTCGCCATTACCATTTAAAGATTTGGATATGGGCACTGTAGTGATGAGTCGTGTTTCGTTATGCGTCGGAATTGTTTTCCTACTCGGGTTCTCCTGCAGTCAATCTAGATCTTCCATATTACTCAGGGGGGCGAAACGATTAGGATACTCCTGTTTATTATGCCTATTCAAAGTACTAGATGTATTCTCTGTCACCCCTTTGTCTATTATGCCTGTGGTGGACCTCATTCTGTAAAAGTATCCTAGGGGGACAGCCATAATTTCCCTCCTCAAGTGTTTACTGTTCCGATGTCTTATATCCAGGTCCACTAGTAGTTGACCCACAAAACGGGGGTTAAGAAAATTGACCAAGATACAATCCCCCTCTTCCTCCTCCAAGTTTCCCACCCAGTCGACTCTCCTTGCATATAAGATCTCTCGGAATAATGTATCTGGATTACATATGTTTCTTGACATCCAGTGAATTACCTTATTACGTATATCCTGCCAGGTCTCGACAATATATGGGCCAAGTTTGGGAACATTTTTCAAGAGAATTGTATATGGGGTTGCATCTGGTGGTAGTTGTAACACATTTTTCGTGGGTCTATTCCTAATCAAAGACTCGCGTCTCTTGTTTCTATCCATGGGCTCAGTTCGATAGGTCATAGGTGCTTCATACTGGGGGATTTCTTCCTGTGTGGGATGCCGACATTTCATGCTCCTTTTGTTGGGGTCTACAGCCCCTATCATTACTCTATCCCTTAGGTCAGCAGCCTCATGATTCTCATTTAATATAAGGTCACTGCTAGGGAATAGAGTTTCTGGTTTGGTCATTAAGTTAACACTTGCTTCTATCTTAGTTATGCGTTCTTTTATCTCCTTAAATTCTGACAATATTTTTGTCTCTATATTATCTAATTTACCATGCAGTTTTTTAAAAAGAGTTTCCATGCGTTTTTGGAGGGAACCATCGTTCTCTAATGGTAGCGCTATTACCTGTCCCCCATGCATTTGTGTAGTTTTTTTGTTACTCTTGGGAAGCTGTGGATGTGCTACCATGGGTTTGGATTTGATAATCTGGCTATTTCTTTTTTTCTTGGGTGGTGAAGGAATTTGGTCGTCTGTACTATTTGGTGAGTCATTTTCCTCTATTATAACTGTGGGAAATAGGGGACCTAAAGATAACCTAGAGTCTGATCCAATAGTTTTCATTTCTGGGGCTTTTAACTCAGAAGTTAGGCCTGCAGCCTCAGAGCTCACTTCGGCGATGGCCACAGGTAAAACATTTTTTGTTGCCACTAAACGTGCTTCAGCATTAATAATTTCTTCATTTATTTTACCCATGGCATCTGTAAGGTAGTTAGTAATTGTATTAGTTCTTCTCTGGGTTATGGTGTTCGTATCATTCCCTATTTGGTTTTGCTTTCTCTTGCCCATTGTGAATAAGGGGTTAACTATGGGAGGCACTCTTAGCTAATTGTAAACAGGGTTTATATGGTTCCTAGAGACAAATAACAAGTAGAAAAACAGTAAGAAATGCCCAGCTCAGCCTCACCAAAAAAGAGAAAGCCCGGCTGCAAGTTCGAGTGGTTCTTAGTAGTGGTCCTGGAGGAGGCTAATATCAGTAGTGGCCGGTAAAAAATGTCAGGGGCGGCCCAGCCCAGCCTCTGTCAGGCGCTGACGGGCGCAGGACGGGCCCGCCCTTGGCCCGGGCTTCGCCCCAGCGCGTCCCGCGCACTTCCCGCAGAGCGGGAGCACGGTAGTTCAAATTTAAAGGTCTCCTGCCCTTTAGATCAAAGTTAAAGGGCTCCTGCCCCTTCCTTGCTGCTGCCGCCGCCTCCCTTGGGCGTGCCGCGCTTCCCCTTCTAGTCACTAGGGGACCAGCTTAGGGCACAACGGTAAAGGGGGGGGGGCCAACCCAACCTCTACCAGTCAATGGCAGTCAATGACAGGCGTAGGACGGAAGCTTCCTTCGTGAGATAGGCCTCACGTCCAGTCTGATCGAAATGACAAAGTTTGGAGGACTCCTGCCCCCTCAGCAGAGCGCAGCGCGACAGATGAGAGAGGCAGTTAGGAAAAAAAGGAGGGAAAACAGATCACCAGCACAGTACCTTCAGGGAGCCATACGGTTGTAAAAATGCCTAGTCCAGAAGTCCAGAAGGTTTTTAGGAAGAATATCAGGGGGGTGGCCCTGCCCTGCCTCTTCCTGGCAATGACGGGCAAGGACGGGCGGGAGCGCGAACCAAATTTAAAGGGCTCCTGCCCTCGGTGCAGTCTCCTCTCAAACGTGCTTCCCGCGACAGCGGGAGCGCGAACCAAATTTAAAGGGCTCCTGCCCTCGGTGCAGTCGCCTCTCAAACGTGCTTCCCGCGACGGCGGGAGCGCGAACCATATTTAAAGGGCTCCTGCCCTCGGTGCAGTCTCCTCTCAAACGTGCTTCCCGCGACGGCGGGAGCGCGAACCAAATTTAAAGGGCTCCTGCCCTCGGTGCAGTCTCCTCTCAAACGTGCTTTCCGCGACGGCGGGAGCGCGAACCAAATTTAAAGGGCTCCTGCCCTCGGTGCAGTCTCCTCTCAAACGTGCTTCCCGCGACGGCGGGAGCGCGAACCAAATTTAAAGGGCTCCTGCCCTCGGTGCAGTCTCCTCTCAAACGCGCTTCCCGCGACGGCGGGAGCGCGAACCAAATTTAAAGGGCTCCTGCCCTCGGTGCAGTCTCCTCTCAAACGTGCTTCCTTAGACAAAGAGATAGAGCTGGCTGAGCGTCGCCTATCTGTCTAAGTATCCCCAGCCTCCCCAGCCTCTATTTCCCCACTCGTATCCTTTCCACAAACTTTTTCACAGCCCCTGCACCCCCAGCAGCCCCAGGGTATGTAGTCAGCTTTGACTCCTCCTTTAGCCGTTCACCCAAATAATGCCCGGGAGTCTACTTCTGTGTCCTCGGACAAGGCCATTATAACTGATCCCGTTCAATTGACCTCGGGACCTTCAGCTGGTGTATCTGTACTTGAACCAGAGCCTAACCCAAAAGGGAAAAGAAAGCGTGGTGAGGTTAATCTAAGGAATAAACGAGCTTGAACCTTGAGCTCCAACTACCCGAGTCCTGAAAATAGGAATGATGGGCTCACAACATCCCAAGAAAGCGCCATTGGCCAATTGGCGATGAAGCGTTTAATGGCGCATTTAAGGAAGGAGCTCACCAAGAGACTGCATCACATTGAAATCCGTCTCCAAGCCATTGAGGAGAAATTAGGAGGGCTAACTAAGCCTTTCATGTCTGATACCCCCCGCAAGCTGACGTACAATCTCCTTGCCATCCTCTAACTTTGGGACACCCCTCTGGCATTAATGGCAGGATTCCCTCAAACCTGGCTGAGGGTTCTCGGTCACACCTGGGTCACTGCAACTTTTCGTGCCAACCAAAGGTGGGTCAGAATGTTAAACCGCATACCTACCCAGTGGTAAACTGTCCTAAGACTAGAGTCACTACTACTAGGGGGATTGGAGGAGCAGCTCCAACATCCTACACAGCGACTAAAAACCCCAAAATTTCCATTGCTCATGAGCACCAACAACAAAGCCTCATAGAGACGGATCCGGAGTCCATCCGATCCAGCCCGACAATCACGGGGCAATTAAAAGTTCTACAGCTGCCCCCGGAATCCTGCCCATATGTACTTGTTATTACTAATGTCCCCAGACTCCGATACTGAGTTTAAAAACAAGGTCATACACTGGTTGCATGCTAATGTTAACTTTGCATTCTGTATGGTACCCTTAATACTAATGGTGAAGAGGGTGGGATGGGTGGGCCTGTTGGGTTGGGGGATTGTATCTTTATTAATTTTGACTCACCTGCCTTGGTCCAACAGCTTTCTTTAAACTCAAGTAGAATTAGCCCTTTAGTTGAAGGCGTTTCTCTGTGCAGACTTGTATCCTTTTATCCCCCAGCAGCCAAATGTGCCCCAAGTGGGCCGACTTTTGCTCTTAGAGGCCCCTCTCGTTTCCAATCACAGTATGCTTCCCACTCTGATAGTAGATAACCACCATCTATCCTTTCTGACGTGGACTGACATGAAATTAGTACTACACAGGGTACCTCAGAGACTCTGGGGCCCAGACTAACCACCAGGGAATGTATCATCCCTAGAGATAACGAGCTGGGAGGACCCAGAGTAGGCAGCCTTGTTGAAGTTCAGACCCCAATTGAGGTTCCTAGGGGCCCCTTACAAACTATACTGTTAACCCAGAAGGACATACGGACCCCAGTAATCAGTGGGAATATGACAGGTTCCGATTTCACTGGAGTGAGTGATATTATTGGAGATAGAGAAGTTGTCAGACCCAAGGAGAGTAGTTTAGTGGTGGATCCACTGCGTAACATGAACCTTCTGAGTAACTTATCTACTTTATCACAAATCCCGACGGATGTATCACAAGTTCGAGATGATGAGTTAGTGACAACCCTCTGCTGGAACATTGCTGGGCTCGAGCACAAAATGCGAATCCCAGATTGGGGCTACTTCATAGATGAACACAAGATATGTATATTCCAAGAGACATGGGCTTTGGAGCCCATGCACAGATGTGGCTTCCAAAGCTATTGGGTCCCAGCCCGTAAGGCGACTTCTGGGAGACCTTCGGGTGGTCTGCTTATATGGGCTAGCTGTTCTCTCAAGTGCCTGGTCAAAGAAATGGCCATGGGCTGCGCTGACTTGCAAGGTTTAATATTATCGACCCACAAGGAAAAACCATTACTTTTAGTAAATGTATACAGTAGGAGTGTGGGTAGTAACTGTGAGTCTGATGCTTTGATTGCTCTAGATAACATTTTATCCAGTACATTTTCCATCTACCATATTATAATTACAGGGGATTTTAATGCGACCTTTGAGCCTTATCTAGTGGCCCAAGAGCTCTATGAAGAAGAGGACATCTTCTGGGATATCCCGCAATTAGCACCGAATAAAAGTCTTAGAATGAGTAGAACAGCCTTCCAAATTGCTGACATTACACTTGCGTATGGTCTCCGTGCCTGCAGTGGCCGCTCCTGCTCAGATGTCAAACCCCGTCCCACCTTTAAGCGTGGAGCTCGTAATAGCCACATTGATTACTTCCTACTGGACATTCGTTTGTGGGGACATATGGTCGATATAGTTGTAACAGAACATGAAGAAAGCGACCACAAACTGCTAATTTTATTTATCAGGGGTCTGCTGTCCACTCTAGAGGCCCCTGATTCTAGGGATCATGTACAGCAGCTTGTCGTGACAAACAATATACGCAATGTTAAGTGGGATGCGGTTAACTCCTCCTTAGGCTCTCTTACATCTATATACAGTCTATTAGGTGACCAAATGGAGCATATGCTCCTTTTATCGGAGGATGGTGAGAAGCTCTTGGCAGCCCATTTGGAATTTTGTAATTCCTTAAAAAAATACTTTATTAAAGAGACGGTTGCCAAAACAAGAAATAGGCGCAGTGAGAGGTGGTTTACCACTCGTGCAGGGAAGCTAAGCACAAGTTACTGAGGGACTTGAGAAGGGGGATCAGAGAGCCTATAAGACAATCTAGAAAGGGCTATAGACAGGAACTCCTTAAGGCACGCCGGAGCTGGGAGGAAACAAGGTGGGCTGCCCTCTTGGAATCAGCAAGAGTTAATGCTACCTCCAATTTTTTTTTATTGATTTCAAATGATAGTGGTAATCTTCAGCCTTTGCCTGGTACTTCGATTCTCCCTGTAACATGGGTAAAACATTTTGGGTCAATTTATACGGGGGTAGATGGAAAACATTTCAGGGAAATGGCCGAAAATTGGAAAGTCGCTGTTCCCCCAAATTAAATTTACCATAGCCGAAACTAAGGCAGCAATAACTTCTCTGAAGTGGAGGAGGGCTCTGGGGCTCGATAAAATCCCGGGTGATCTTTATAAATCGAACCCCGATATTTGGGCCCCTTACCTGAATAGGATCCGTAATGCAGTCTCTGCAGGAGCACCTACTCCCCGGACTTGGAGGGGTGTTGAGATAGTCCCCCTTTTAAAAAAAGGTAGTCTTTGTGACCCCTCTAATTATCGCCCTATATGCCTACTTGACAACCTCCAAAAACTTTTCACAAAGCAGATCCTGTCACATTTAGATGAGTGGGTCACAGAGAATGGGGCCATCTCTGATTTACCGGCAGGGTTCAGACCCGCGATCAGTACAATAGACTAGGTCCTGAGGTTTTTAGCAATCGAATGGAAGACTGTGGATGTTGGAGGTGGGAATTTATATGTGGCCTTTCTCGATCTTAGAGCGGCTTTTGATCTGGTACCTAGAAATAAACTCTGGCTGACACTAAGTAATATGGGCGTCCCTAAAGGTCTTTTGAACCTTATTGTCCGACTCCATGAAAACACCTTTGCTCAAATCAGGAGGCGAACGGATCCTGTTGCTATTGAAAGAGGAGTAAGGCAAGGCTGTGTTTTAGACCCTACCCTCTTCCTTTTATATATAAACAACTGTATCAAATACCTAACAACCGGTATTAATGATTCACTAACGTTGGCAGGCAAGAAAATTCCAGGACTGCTTTATGCGGATAGTACCATCTTAATAGCCAAAACATCCATGGGATTGCAAAACCTGGTTGACCAATTCTGCTTGTTCTGCAGAGATTATGGTCTGGAGGTCAGTGTTAAAAAAAACAAGTTTATGATATGCAGCTCACGGAAAAAAAAAGTAAAAGTGAATATATCAATGAATTCTACTCCCTTGAAAAGGGTCTCCGAGTACGATTACCTGGGGATTAGGCTAATGGACTCGGGCAGTTGGGACGCAGCTATCAGAAAAGGGGCACTCACTATATGTCAAAGAGGAGGGGCCTTAGGGCATAAAGCTAGACTTGTAGCTTGCCCTCCTTTGAATCCCATCTCTGAAATCTATAAAGTTCAAATTTGAGGCGCTGCACTGTACGTGGCAGAGTTATGGGTTCTCAGAGACAGTTGGATGCCCTTCAAATTAAAGAAAACCACTTTATTAGACACATAACAAGATTGGGGAAGGGCACCCCAATGATTCCTCTTAGACTCGACCTCGGAATAAACAGCATCAAAGATGTAGCGGGTCTGAAGCCCCTCTTATACTGGGTTCGCCTTTGGAAAACAAAAGAATTGGAACCCTTTTGAGAGGCAATTACAGATCTCATAAAGACCCAGTGCAGCTGGAAAAAAGTTGGTTGGTTGAAGGAGATGAAATTTGTCTGGGGCAAACTGGGTTTCCCCCATTTTTGGGACAGACCTGAGTCGATCCCCAACAATGCCACCTCACTAGTCAAACAGAGATACTGGGAGAAGGCCAACGAGGAGATTTTCCACAGTAATGGGGTGGGTCGCCTGACATCAGAGTTTCTGCTCGTTAAACAAGAACCATGGCCTGAGCAATTCTTTGATCTCCCAATACCTGCACATGCCTGTGTTTTACTTCTCCAGTTCAGATATGGAACCCTACGAGTAAACAGTTTTACTGTCCGATGGTCGAAGAACAGCTCTGCGGCCACAAGTGCACAAACTGCACCTTATGTGAGGAATCAACTGAGCATGTACTGTTCTTCTGCCCCCTAGACAAGAGACCTAGGGAGAAATGGATTATTCCATTGTGCAAAGTTTTGCTATTACATGGCCGAGCCAGCGCTCATAGAATCTGTAAATATGACTCGTCTACACTGGTAGTAAGTGCGGTTACCAAATATCTGAGAGCAGCTTGGTCTATTCGTCACAGGGCTAATACAGTGTCAGGTCTTAGTGTCAGGCCTGGGGAAATAATTTCATGGATATGACCTAAAAATTGACTATTTTTCCACCTCTGACATTAAGTGCGCAATTACTCTTGTTCCTGCTCCCCTACCTTCAGTGCCAGTTGCCAAGTTGTAACAAATTATGCCTTTCTTTGCACTTGCCTGGCTCTTGCGCCATATTTAGCCTGAACTTTCTGTCTATCGTAAACTATAACAATGTTGGCCATTTGCTAGATGGTGTAAGCACTTTTAAAGCTGTGGAAATTTTAACTGCTAAATTACGCATTAGGAATATTGGAGAACTACAGCTGGCTACGATCTTTGGAAGGCTCTCTTTACTTTTGTTTTATTGTTTTTATCTGACGGTTTTAGAGATGATATTTTTACCCTAAATTTCATTATATTTTACTGTGACAATATAATGGTAACAAATGTATTTGTCGCTTTTTGAAACCTAGCTTATTATTTTATCATTCCATGCTTAACTCTTATGCTTTATGGTTGAGATAAAGTAATTATCTATTAACTTTTTCTCAATATAATAGCACAATGCACTTTAGATTGTTAACACCAGAATTATTATTATAATAGAGGATCTGGCCACAGATTGTGCCTTTCTTTAGAATAATGGGATAATTAACTCTAGACTGTCAGTATTAGAATTATTTTTACAAGTAATGGTTTTGGTTTTATTTTGTATTTATATATGTATTATCGTTCAAAAACATTTTTGCACTTTAAACAGATGTGATTGGTACTTTACATTACAGGTGCTTGCCAAGATGTGCTGATGAATGGTTTTTAAATAGGCAGGATGGTCTTCTGTGATTCTCCCTAAATTATAAGGAAGATAATGGCTGTATCTGTTTTTAGTAGTTGTACTGATTTTTATTTCTTATGTACAGACATTTTATTGTACTCTAATGGTCTAAATTTAGACCGAATAAAGAGATTTTTGAAGAAGGAGGTATAACCCCAGTAATAAAAGACCTCCTGCAACAGGGAATAATGAGGGTGGTACAACACATCCCCTGTAACACCCCTATTCTCCCTGTGAAAAAAGGCTTCAAAGGGACCGAATCGGGCCCCTGTATATAGATTCACACAAGATCTCTGAGAACTGAACAAAATAGTGATCCCATCATTTACCATGGTTCCCAACCCAGCCACCATTATGACCAGTATTCCAGTTACAGCCAACCACTTCACAGTATTAGATTTGAGCTCTACTTTCTTTTTTATCCCACTGCATCCCAAATCTCAATCTCTTTGCATTCTCATTCCAAGGGAAAATGTATACTTGGGGAAGAATAGCCCAGGGTACACTGAGTCACCATCCATTTTCTCCAATGCACTAAAAACAGATCTGGCTTCCCTGCAACTACCTGGGGGCTCCACCCTAATACAACACATTGATGATCTTCACCTTCCCGAACAGCCTGCATGTAGGACACTGTGGAACTATTATGTCACTTAGCAAGTAAAGACTATAAGGTTTCCCCTAAGACATAGCAATTTTGCCTACTGTCAGTAAGGCATTTGGGCAATCAGTTCTCCCAGAGAGCACAAAAACGACTACCTGACAGAATATCCACCATCACGCGATTCCCCGACCATGCACGCAGAAGAAGGTGAGGGCTTTCTTAGGAGTAGCAGGCTATTGCAGACATTGGATAACAAACTATTCCTTGATTGCACACCCACTACAGAATCTCACCCAGAAAAGGCATTTCAATCACTAAAACATGAACTGTGCTCTGCACCGGCAATAGGCCTTCCAGATTACAGCAAGGAGTTCCACCTATTTTGTCATGAGAAAGGAGCCTGCTCATTAGGGGTGCTAGCCCAGAAGCATGGATCCTTCTACCGCCCAGTGTCATATTCCTCCGCCACTTAAGACCCTGTCACTCCAGCAACCCACCATGCCTACGGGCAGTAGCTTCTGTGGTCCTGGCAGTAGAACAATCTGAAAACGTACTGTTGGCACATACTTTGGTCCTGCATGTTCCCCATGCTGTAGATACATTGTTGACCACAGCGAAGTCCCAGGACCTGACAAATGCACCCCTCACACGGTATGAATTGACACTATCAGCACCACATAATATCATCAAAAGGTGCACCACTCAACCCTGCCTGTTTGCTACCAACTGAGCGGGACCGTAATGACCCCTCAACGTATTATGCTTGCCATGTTTATATATTAGCAGTTGACAGACACACCAAGGTGCGGCCGGATCTTAGGGACACACCATTTCCAGATGCAGAAGGTGGCCTGTTTGTGAATGGGTCATGCAAGATGACACAGGAACACTTCAGGCCTCCTATGCGGTGGGCACAGGCAGCAAGGTTGCCAACTGTTAAAAATGCCTAAGCAGCAGAACTAGTGGCATTAACAAGGGCTTGCAGACTGGCTATGGGAAAGACAGTAAATATCTATACAGACAGCCAGTATGCAGTTGGAGTGACACATGAGTTTGGCCAGTTGTGGGCGATGAAGGGATTTCTCACCTCAGTGGGTCAACAAGTACAGCATGTATCATTCATTGCTGTTTTTTTTGCAAACACTGCTATTACCCAGAAGAGTTGCCATTGCCAAGTGTGCTGCTCATACTTCTGCGAAAGACTATGGCCCTCATTACAACATTGGTGGTAAAAGCTGCTTACCGCCGTGCAGAAGACCGCCAACACACCGCCGCGGATGCGGAATTCCGCTACAGCCATTACGACCCACAGCTCAGAAACCGCCAAAATTCAGACACCCACACAAGTCCGCCACACCAAAGGTCAGTGATAAACTGGCAAAAACAAAACCTCCACCGTCACGCCAACAGATAAACGCCCACACTATCACGACCCATGAATCCACGCGGCGGTCTTTCAACCGCGGTATTCCATTGGCAGTACACACCTCCGCGCTCAAAATACAAATACATTTACAAAACACTGCCACATTGGACAATTCCAAATACACACACCTGATACACGGACACACACCACTCCCACACACCCAATACAATATAAAACACACACCCACTTCACCCACAAACCCCTACGACCAACATACCAAAAGAAGGCCAGAGAGAGACACTACAAACTACTATCAAGCATCCACAGGCACACAATACCATCACCCACATAACTTCCACGCACCTCACACAACACACCACTAAATATCACCCCACTTATCACTACACACACCGCCCCACACATCACCCACACCACCCCATGGCACGGCAAAGACACCCCAGGTTCTCTGAGGAAGAGCTCAGGGTCATGGTGGAGGAAATCGTCCGGGTAGAGCCACAGCTATTCGGATCACAGGTGCCGCACACCTCCATAGCTAGGAAGATGGAGCTATGGCGAAGAATAGTGGACAGGGTTAACGCAGTGGGACAGCACCCAAGAAATATTGATGACATCAGGAAGAGGTGGAACGACCTACGGGGGAAGGTGCGTTCCGTGGTCTCAAGACACCACATTGCGGTTCAGCGGACTGGCGGCAGACCCCCACCCCAAATATAACAACATGGGAGGAGCAGGTCTTGGTGATTCTGCATCCTGAGGGCCTCGCAGGAGTAGATAGAGGAATGGACTCTGGTAAGTCAAATCTTAACTATTACATCCCCCACCCTACCTGCATGCCATCACATACCCCCACCCTTGCCCTCACCCCCATCACTCCAACTCCTCACAAAAGTCCCAATATCACAAACCACACATCCCAACACCAAGCCCTGCATGCAACAACAAAGCATGGACACCCATCACCAAAGCATGGCCACTGCACATACCCATACACCCCTGAAACCACCATCACACAAGGACACACACAGGAATGCAAGCACTGGGGTACACGGTCACCCACCCATTGCACACCATGCCACACACAGATGCAATAAACATCCTTTTATACCCCTGCAGGACCCCTACCCAACGTCACCAGACAGGAGGGTCCACACATGTCCACACCACCAACAGAAGAGGCCCACAGTGATGACAGCTGCTCTGTCCAACAGGATCTAGATGACCAGCCCGGCCCATCTAGGACCTCGGGACAGTCGGTTCCCCTCACACAGTCACAGGCCACTACAGAGCTTGCCCCCTCTGGAAACACCAGCACAGCACCCACCCAGCGGGCCCATACCTCTGTCCCCAGGACGCGTCAATCAGCAGTGTGTCCACCACTACAGGGAACCCAGGCTAACCCACCACCCCAACAACAACAGGGACCTGGGGGCAGTGGCAGTGGGCACACGGTCCAGGGGACAAATGCCCAGGAACACAGGGGAACTGGGAGGGTTGCTGTGCGACAGGAGGAGGACAGGACCAGGGAACCGACTCTCCATGAGGCCCTCTCCAACATCATGGGAGCATACCACCATTCCCAGGAGATGGTGGCAACGGTACTGGCCAAGTTTCAGGAGACCCAGCGGCTGCAGGAGGAACAGTATTTGGGCTTCAGGGAGGAATTCAGATCCATCAATTCCACCCTGGGCACCATCGTAGGGGTGCTGAAGGAAGTCCTCAACACCAGGAGGGACACTGTGGCACAACAAGGGGCCCCTGACACTAGCCTGGACAATGAACTGCCCACCACCTCCGCCGGCGCTAGTGGACAGGACCACCACACCAGCACCCCACCCCCTGCAGAGGGAGAACCACCCCGCAAACGGTCCCTGAGATCCAGGACAAAGACAGAGAACGATGCCAAGACCCCCGCCAAGAAATGAGAACGCCCTGATTGTCATCCTTCTGTCCTACCTGGTCACCCTGTCCATCCTCAAACTGCCCCAGCTCCACTTCCTATGCCCATTTGGGCAATGCACCTGTGAGACTAATAGACTGGACTTTGCCATGAACATTCCTCCACCATTACCCCACACCATTTTACAGCACCCTCCAATATTGAGCACTTAAATAAACACTCTTAAAGCACAAAACAATCTGGAGTCTGTCTGTGATTTCGAAATAGTGTATTAGCAATTACAGTGACAAAATGCTCTTTCAATTGTAATGTCAACATGCCTATGTCACACAGTTCTAATCCATGAGGAAACAAATCAGATGTCACACAGTGTGACCCACATCTGTGAAATCGTAAGGGAAAGTGAAAACTCAGTGACCATACACTGGGTGTAAATGACAGACAGTAGAGAGGTAGTAGTGTCAAATTACATGTAGTAGGCAGGTTTGTATTCTTACCTGTGTCTCACTGGAAGTATTGCAGGATCACAGAGTTCCGGTTGTCGATGTCCTCCTCTTCTGCTTCCTCGTTTTCACTATCCACAGGCTCCACAGCTGCCACAACACCTCCATCTGGACCATCCTCCTGCAGAAAAGGCACCTGTCATCGCAAAGCTAAGTTGTGAAGCATTTAGCAGGCCATGATGATCTGGCACACCTTTTTTGGTGAGTAGAATATGGATCCACCTGTCATATGGAGGCACCTGAACCTGACCTTCAGGAGACCGAAGGTCCGCTCTATAATCCTCCGAGTTCACCCATGGGCATCCTTTTAGTCTTTCTCTGCCCTTGTCCTGGGATTCCTCACTGGGGTCAGTAGCCATGACAGGTTGGGGTAATCAGAGTCACCTGCAAATGGCGAGGGACAACTGTTAGACACACACTAATCTATAGGGATATCCCCAGACCTACACAACCATTCCCACTGACTTGCTTCCAGTGCTCACCTAATGGCCACATACGGTGCCTCTGGAGTTGCCCCATCACATAAGGGATGCTGCTATTCCTCAAAATGTAAGCGTCATGCACTGAGCCAGGGAATTTGGCATGAACATGGGAGATGTACTGGTCGGCCAAACACACCATCTGCACATTCATGGAATGATAACTCTTCCGGTTTCAGTACACCTGTTCACTCCTGCGGGGGGTACCAAGGCCACATGTGTCCCATCAATGGCACCTATGATGTTGGGGATATGTCCCAGGGCAAAGAAATCACCTTTCACTGTAGGCAAATCCTTCACCTGAGGGAAAACGATGTAGCTCCGCATGCGTTTCAGCAGAGCAGACAATACTCTGGACAACACGTTGGAAAACATAGGCTGGGACATCCCTGATGCTATGGCCACTGTTGTTTGAAATGATCCACTTGCAAGGAAATGGAGTAGTGACAGCACCTGCACTTGAGGGGGGATTCCTGTGGGATGGCAGGTAGCTAACATCAGGTCTGGCTCCAACTGGGCACACAGTTCCAGGATTGTGGCACAATCAAGCCTGTAAGTGATGATCACATGTCTTTCCTCCATTATCGACAGGTCCACCAGTGGTCTGTACACTGGAGGATGCCGCCATCTCCTCACATGTCCCAGCGGACTGTGCCTATGAAGGACAACAGCGAGCACAGAGTCAACCAACTCAGAGGTACGTAGCCACAGCTTACACAGTACACGATTCATAATCCGAAATAAGCATGTATGAGTGTTGAGGCAAGGCCTAGGTATGTGTGATGCAGTAAAAAATGAAGTCATGTGGGCCCCTGAAATGGCGGCTGCCTGACCTGTAAAGTGGGACAATGGGATGTGAGGTAACTGCGCTGGCGTTGTACACCGTCGCTGTAGGTGGTCGAAGACCGCGGCGCAATTCTGCATTGGTTAACATTGGACCCTATGGGTCCCAGGAGCCAATGACGATGTACGCCGGTGGTGACGGTATGCACCGCCGCGGACATGACCGCCATTTTCTATCTGTTCAATCACTCGATACCTGATCTTCGACAGGAGAGGACCTACACTGCAAGTGCTGCTGTGACCTCAGTCTGGAAGAGACAATGGCTTGTGCATCTGGGGAAAGGGCCCCTGCCTTCACATCGGAGGATTTGGAGAAACTCGTGGATGGGGTCCTCCCCAGTACACGCTACTCTACGGTCCTCCAGACAAACAGGTAAGTACACTGGGAGCATGCTGTATGGGCTATGCCTGTGTGGAGTGGGGTGGATGAAAGATGGGGGGGGAGATTGAGGCGTGCATGTAACAACGGTGAGTGCATGTGCCACATGGCAAGGGTAGGGATGGAGGCCAATGACTGTGATGGTGCAGTTGGTAATAACTTTTCTTTTTCCCCTGTACAATTCATGTAGGTCAGCGCCCAACAGAAGAAGGACATTTCGCGTGCCATCGCCAAGGACGTCCGGACCCTAGGGGTCTATCACAGACGGAGCACCCACCGCCGTAAGAGATGGGAGGACATTCGCCGCTGGAGCAAGAAGATGGTGGAGGCCCAGCTGGGGATGGCCTCCCAACATGGGAGGGGTGCCCGTCGCACCATGACCCCCCTGATGATCAGGATCCTGGCGGTGGCGTACCCGGAGTTGGATGGGCGCTTGAGGGCCTCACAGCAGCTACAAGGGGGTGATTACACTCTCATTCAGCTGATTCAGCGTGCAGTGGAGGTGTCTGGGTGGGGGAGGTGGGCTGTGGGTTTCCCTAGGCCAGGGCGAGTGTGCTAGTGATGTCCCCTTCTTCTGGCAGACCCTGTGGCACCCCACCCCACCTGTGTACAGTGCTAACTACACCTAGTCAGGCTCCTGTGACATCCATGAGTGCAGATGTTGGCCATAGCCTTGTAGGTCATGTCCCAGGGATTGAAGAGTGGACCCCAAGTGCGCGGCGTAGTGCAGGGGGCTTCTGTGTCTGTCGTGTCCACCAACGGTAGCATGCCTTTCTTCTGTCGTCCCCCCCCTTTTTGTGGTCTCCCTGTTCTTGTGTGCATTAGCATCATCAGGCGAAGGAGCAGTGGCACCAGAGCAGGAGGGAGTTGCTTTCCACATGGCCCTGGAGGGCGAGACAACAGATTCGGAATTCACCAGTGGGACGGAGGGCGAGGGGAGCTCCACGGCAGGGACAGGAGCTGAGACCAGTGATACGGACTCGTACTCTGATGGGAGCTCCCTTGTGGTGGCGGCCACATCTGTGCCCCCGCATCTACAAGTACAGCCACTACCCCCCCCCCCCTACCAGTACCGCCCTCCCAGCAGCCCCTCAGCCTTTGCCCCGGGCCCGCTCACCCAGGAGGGTGGGCATCACCTTCACCCCAGGCACCTCAGGCCCTGCCCCAGTCACCCCTGCTGCCCTCAGTGAGGAGGCCATTGACCTCCTCAGGTCCCTCACTGTTGGGCAGTCTACCATTTTGAATGCCATCCAGAGTGTAGAGAGGCAGTTGCAACAAACAAATGCATTCCTGGAGGGCATTCATTCTGGTCAGGCAGCCCTTCAGCGAGCTTTTCAGACTCTGGCCTCAGCACTGATGGCAGCTATTGTCCCTGTGTCTAGCCTCCCCTTCCAACTACCTCCACCCAGACCCACACCCCTGTACCTCAGCCTATCCCAAGCACACCATCAGACCAGCATGCACGCACGTCAACACACAAGGGAAACTGGCAAACATAAGCACCACACATCCCACAGGCACTCACGCAAGCCCGGCGCGAGAGGGGGAAGACTCCAGCCACCAAAGCTGCTCTCAGGGGTACAGGTGGGAATGTGGATTCAGCTGCAACACCTTCCAAGGTGGGGAAGGGACACAAGAAACTCAGCAAGTCTGGGAAGGGCAGCACGGTGGAGAAGAACGCCATCATCCCGCTGCCCAGGAGGCCACCACCTTCATCCCCTCTGCCCAGGAGGCCACCGCCATCATTCCCGCTGCCCAGGTGGCCACCGCCATAATCCCCGCTGCCCAGGAGGCCACCACCATCATCCCCGCTGCCCAGGAGGCCACCGCCCTCAGCCCCGCTTGGCCAGACAGGACCGCCAGGACCAGCCCTGCTGGGCCAGAAAGGACCGCCAGCACCAGCCCCGCTGGGCCAGACAGGACGGCCAGCACCAGCCCCGCTGGGCCAGAAAGTACCGCCAGCAGCTGAGTCACTGGGCCAGACAGGACCGCCAGCTGAGTCGCTGCCAAGGACCCCGCCGCAACAAGCACCGCTGAACAGGACACCGCCACCACAAGCACCGCTGGACTGGACACCGCCGCCACAAGCACTGCTGAACAGGACACCGCCGCCACATGCACCGCTGAACAGGACACCGCCGCCACAAGCACCACAGGCCCATGAGCGCCAAGGGCACTGACTCTACTGTGTCCGCCACGAGCAGGATGAAGCACTCTGGGCACAAAGCCCCCTCCAGAATCAGTGGAGAGATACATCCACTCACACAGTCCTTAGCAGGATGAAGCACTCTGGGCACAAAGCCCCCTCCAGAAGCAGTGGAGAAAGGTATCCACTACCTCTGTCCTTAGCAGGATGAAGCACTCTGGGCACAAAGCCCCCTCCAGAACCAGTGGAGAGATACATCCACTACCTCTGTCCTTAGCAGGATGAAGCACTCTGGGCACAAAGCCCCCTCCAGAACCAGTGGAGAAAGACATCCACTACCTCTGTCCTTAGCAGGATAAAGCACTCTGGGCACAAAGCCCCCTCCAGAACCAGTGGAGCGATACATCCACTACCTCTGTCCTAAGCAGGATGAAGCACTCTGGGCACAAAGCCCCCTCCAGAACCAGTGGAGAAAGGCATCCACTACCTCTGTCCTTAGCAGGATGAAACACTCTGGGCACAAAGCCCCCTCCAGAACCAATGGAGAAAGGCATCCACTACCTCTATCCTTAGCAGGATGAAGCACTCTGGGCACAAAGCCCCCTCCAGAACCAATGGAGACTGTTATCCACTTGAGAGACTGTGGCTTTGCACTTCCCAGGATTGAACAGTGGGCAACCCACCCACTGTAGAGACTTGAAAGACTGTGGCTTTTCCCTCCCCAGGATTGATCAGTGGGCATGGGGCCCCCTCGTGGATTTGGCGTTGTGCACTCAACTGGCTGAGGTGCCCCCCCTTTCCCTTCCCCCTGAGGTGCCTGTTTTATTGCTATCTGATGTCCCTGCAGTGTTCTCTCCATCATGTTCGGGTATTGAGAATGGGCCTCGCCCATGCCATGTGGGCCCAGTGTTCCACGGACTTCAATGAAGCAATACCTGGACTACTATTCTTGGTGTATATATTTGTGAATAGTGTATATATATTTTTGCGTACTGGATTTTAATATATTACAATGGTTACAATCATTTGCTTTTGTCTTTGCATTCTTCCGGGGGGTTTGGGGGTGTAACTGCAATGTATCATGCTGTATTAGTGTGTTTGTTGTAGTGGGTGAGGGTGGGGGTGTAGCGTGTTGCGTGTGTGTGTCCCTGTTTTTTCCCTCTCCCCTCCCCTGTGTCGTAGGTGCAGTACTCACCTTAGTCTTCACCGCCGGCGTTTGTGCTCCTGGTAGAGGAGCAAGAAGATAAGGGCAGGGAGAATGTGCAGCTCTGGTTCAATGGCGTCCTGGTTCCTCATGGGGTGTGTAGAGGTGAGCGTTTTCCCTTCGAAGTCCAGTTTCCGCCGTGTTTTTGTTCATGGGGAATCCACCCCGGAAAAGGTGGTGGATTGGTAGGTTGTGATACTGTGGGCGGTACAATGTCCTCCACCTGTCTGTTGGCGGTGACCGCCATGCTGTTTGTTTGTACCGCTGTGGCGGTCGGAGTGTTAAAGTGGCTTTCTTTGTTGGCGGTTTCCGCCACAGTCGTAATTCACATTTTTTTTCCGCCGGCCTGTTGTCTGTCTTACGCCCGCTTTAACACCGACAACCAGGGTTGTAATGACCACCTATGTTTCCACAGGAAATGCATTTATTGATGGGGAGGCCAAACAAATATCACTGACTGGGTGCGAATATACAATAGTATAGGTGACGTCTGCTTTACAGGTAAAGGAGCATATATTTTGATCCCGAATGTATTCAACAGTAGCCTGGGGTGGAGAAGCAGGAAGAATGGAGAAGGGGAGGATGTGTGCAGATTGAAGAGGCGATATGGACAGGTCCTAATGGTAAGATATGTTATCCACTGATGATGCTTTCCTCTATGGTCTGTCTTTTCAACTGGTCCTTCACATGTCGGACGTGATGACATGATTTGCTTGTTTTCTCAATGTTGGTACAACACAAAATGTTGCCACTATACTGAGCGTTTGTGCAGGAAATGTACTGTTTGTGCCCAATACAATATGGGAAAGGGTACACCAACTGCACCAGGTCACTTTCCACAACCGCATGCACCTTTTGAGAGTTTACAAATAGATTTCATCTAAATGTTTCCCGCAATGTTGTTTTGGTTATCGTGTGTATGTACAGCAAATGGACTGAGGCATACCCAACTAAGAATTGTGATGCACAAACTGCTGCTAAATGACTTTTGAAAGAACTGATCCTGCATTTTGGGGTACCAGTCCTTCTGAGCTCTGACAATGGACAGGGGTTCATCTCCCATGTGATTGAAGAAATATGCAGGGGGCTGGGTGTCACACAGAAACTGCATTGTGCATATCACCCTCCAGAGGTGGGAGCTGTTGAGAGAAAGAATGGGGTGTTGAAGAACAAAATAGGGAAAATTTGTGCATCCACTGAACTCTCCTGGATCGATGCACTGGCGCTAGCTTTGTTGGCAATGAGAAGCACTCCTGAATTAAAAGCAAAACTGAGTTCATATGTGATCTTGTTTGGTCATCCCATGAAAATTCCAGGCTACTTGTCCATTACTCCATCATCAATATCAGATGACTTACTGTTACAGTACTGCAAGAAGTTAACAGAGACATTGTGTTGTCTTCGTCACCAGGTACTGTAAGTCCTACCTGAAGTGGATACACCACCAGAACATGTACTGCAGCTTGGGTCTGGGTAAAGGCCCACACCAGAGGACACTGCCTACCGCTGTGGCGGAAGGGACCATAACAGGTCCTCCTGACAACTTCCACAGCCATCAAGTGTGAGGGGCTGGCATCCTGGACCCACAGTTCTCACACTAAGAAGGTAGCTGAACCAAACTATCAGCAGCAAATACCAGTGGCACCACCTTCAGTTCCACCATCACAGTGATACAACCTCCACTCCACAAAAGAAGCATGTGGGCACTGACAGGGCTGCTCATGCTGCATACCTCCAAAGAATATAGGGTGCAAATGGGCCCTGTTCTGATTATTCACAGGGCTTCTTGTTCCTCACACTTCCAGAGGATAGAGGGTGCATGCAGGTCCTGTTCTGATTCTTTCACAAAGTACCCAAGTGAGAACCACATGCTGGTAATTCTCTGATGCCACACTGTATGGGCACCACTGATTGAAGAAAATTGATTGCCATTTTTATGTATTTTGATCCAGCATTGCTGCCACTTGTTTCAACTGGACAAGGGGACAGGCTGATTGGTTATACAGACTATACCTGTCATGCTTAAGGACCTCCTTGTCTCCGTTACAGTATGAGCAACCGCCAGAACGATCTTAAGAGTAAAGGAAGAGAGAAGAAAGTGGACATGGGTGCTGACAGCCATCTGTACCCCTGTTCCAGGGATCATAGTGACAACAATAGTAATACTATTTGCTGATAAAATCTATGTATCTTTCCAGGATGGACCAAATGCCCTAAATGAAACTGAAGTATTGTGCCATGAACAAACACTAAGTGGATCAGGAGCAGAGGGAGCAGGGAAGTTAGGGGAGATGAGAAATGTGGAGAACATAATATGGGATGAATACAAAAGAGCATATGCTTGCAATAAGTTTGTGCAAATGGTGAAAATGTATGTGGAAACAGCCAATATACTAGGTTGCTATGTCTGTACACATCTGCCAACACATTCCACTGAAAAAATTAATTACACAGCCATTCCAGTGAGCAAATATGTAGGTTGTAAAGTGGTTGATGAACTAATACATAAATGTTATGGTACACCTATAAAATATACAAGACGGTCCCATAAGGTTGGTGGACGTCAGAATGGAACATCATGCTCCAACATGAGCCCACAAACAGGAGACCAGCTACTGCTAGACCAGCTTAAGGTAAATGAGCAATGGGGAATGGATAAAAAGGGAGACCCAGTGGCTTGTCATTCTCCAGGAGACAAAAGTGCAGAGGTTCTGGACGTACCACATTTAAGTATCTACAATGTGGAGGGTGTGCCATGGTGCATAAAGTACAAGGGTAATAGTCCAGCTGGTAATAATGAGCAGAATGGACCATGTGCTGTAGTGAATCCTGGTTTGTTTTAATGGGATTACAGGAGTTAGCTTAGCCTTTGGCTTGCAGAATCGTGCCCCTGTCACCTAGTGGCTTTTAACCTACTTAGCTTGCTCTGTCTTAGCCCATTAAATTATTTAATTCATCTAAGATGGCTGCCTTGTTTATAGTTAGGCCACTTGTTATCCTTTGCATTATCAGTGCCACTGTGCTCAGACGTCAAGATCAAGCAACAAAGACAAACAAACAGTAGGTGTTCACACGTAGGGATTTTCCCTCTCTATACTTTCGAGGGATTGTTTATAATAATTGCCGTCCCAAGCATGTCTGTTATCTATTGTTTGGGAACACACCTACGTCAGGGGTCCTGGTAGATCTGCATAAATACATAGCACTTTAGACAGATAATCAGAGGGATTCCGACCAGATGGCATCGCCACCATCGCTGATACCGATGCTGCACGTCATCTTGACGCTGACCCTGTCTTCGTGTCCCTGCGGAGCCTGAGATAGAGACCTCGTTCAAAGGTAACGAGGGTTGGGGGCTCCTCTCATGGACATGGCATTGGCAGATTAGGTTTAACAAACCCCGCTCTCCTTTAGGTAGGAGGTTAGGCCTATCACATTAGGGTATTAGAGCATAATACATCTCGTATATCTTTTACATGCATTGCAAGATGGTGGGGGTCTTTGTAATAATGACTCTCGTCTTTACAATTCTGTTTCTTGCATTATTCATTATCCTAATCATTGCAGCCCATGCAACATATCTCAACTGCAGTTGTGTTAAATAAAAACTATTGAAACTTTACTGCGTCTTTGTCATTGCCTGTGTTTGTATGAGACATGATATATCTGTGAGAAAGGGGTAATCTCAGTTTAACCACGACACTCCCTGAGACGTCTTATTCTCGAGTCCATGCGTAAAGGCTGCCACAAATCACCTTTTACTATTGTGTTTTGGTGAGGTGCTGCTAGTGAGCCGGTGAGGTTGAAACAGCAGTTGCGATTTGTTGTAGGATAGGCACAGTCTCCTACAAACAAAAGTACTGTCATCCTCTAACCAGCAGTCTTGCCCAGAGCAAGAGTCCAAACTACGACAGTGCCATATTGAGGATCTTTAACTTGACCTGTGGGAAATGTCCGGCTACCCACAAACTTAGCATAGATGTAGGTACTAGTAAATGCCACAGTTATACAAACTTTGATAGAATAAAGGAGGACTCTGATCACTGGGGTTATCAGGACCACAGGGGTTATCAAAACCACAGGGGTTTTTCTTCATCTGTGGGAATTCAGCATATTTTCAACTGCCTACTGGATGGTATGGTAGCTGTTAGCCCCCATTAGTGTTGCCACGAATTACCTACATTGCAAATATGTCACTGATCGGTCACCTGCCCAGCCCAAAGATCCACAAGAAAAGAACAGTCACCTGGATAGATAACACCCTGACATTTATGGGTATCATGTCACTCCCCGTATGAGTTTCATACTCAACATCCAGAATATACCAACTGGCATGGCTAATAGAGAAATTGTCAGATCCCACAGCAGCAGCCCTAAAGGAACATAACAGGAATTGACTGTGATGAGGGCCATAGTAATCCATAATCACATTGCGTCAGACATTATTCTTGCCAAAGAGGGAGGGATATGCCAGGTGGTACACCAACCTTATTGTGCCAGTATACCAGACAAGAGTAGTAATATCAATAAGACCATAGGAAACATTAAGAATGTTCAAAAGGAGGCAAAGGGTATACACACATGCAGTATATGGGGAGTGTTGGGCGCATGGCTTAGCAACAGTGGGGACATGGCTGTAGGAAGCACTGATAATAGGAGCTGAAGCATTGATTACTTTGTGTGTGCTTATGCAAGTATGTCCTACATGCATAAAGATACTTCTTATTGGTTGCAGCGGTGGAACTACACCTTCCTCACATCCTTACCTTGGGAGTGATGTTCACAGATCAGAAGGCACAAGGAAGGTGCTTCCATTGGAGGAACTTGTGCATGGTATCATTGAGTATCAGAGGGCAGAATGTGGAATTGCATTGTCTCATTTGGTATGGAATACATCTTGTCTTGTTCAGTTCTTTGATACTCAATGATAGTAATACTTGTTGTTAAAGAACATGACCCTGATAATATTCTATTTATGGATAGGCCACCTGCTATTTGGTTAATGTATTTCTCAATCTTGAATATCCCCACTGCCACCATGTAGGGCATGTGGGTTACTATTTGGTAATGGCTTATCATGCACTATTCATTTTTGATTTGATTAGATCTTATAAGTAGCTGTTATGAAATCTGGACTGTGATTTTCGAGAAATGATCATATGCTGAAATTGTAATTGGATAATTGATTAAACACCTACATACTCATTTTTTGTGGTTTACTGGAATAAAAGGTTGTATTAGAGTTCCGCAAATTGGACTCTTGGACTTGGCTTGTTCAAGTCAGCTGTCCCTGTGTCATGTTAAATACATTTTCCTTTTCCCTTTGATGGGTTTTGCCTTTGATTTTGTCTAGACTTCTACAGGGGGAATTCTGCAGCTGCAGAGGCCCAGCCAGGAAGGGGGTTGGGTGAATCAAGCTGGGCTTCAAAGAGAACAGGACAGAAAGGAATGCCAGCCAGGACTACCCTCTCACTCTGTACCCCACAGATAGATAGCAGGCCCAGGGATGGAATTTGCAGATGGTCTGGAAGCAGAGTGTTTATGGAAATGAGCCACACCAGTAGGTTGGTTTAGCCAGGTCCTACTTTGCTGGAGAGAATCATCTATCTTGGATTTTAAACCACAAGAAGAAAAAAGACTGCCCTACTGGAACCCTTGTCTGCAATCCAAAGGAATGCTCCTATTGCACACTGGAACAACAGCCCTAAGGACTTTGCCTTGTTAAAAAAGAACTAAAGAGTGGACTCCCTGAAAGCAAGAGGTTAACAGAGCTTGCCTGCACCAACTGTCACAAATGTACCCAGCCTGGAGTGCGTCCAGTGGACTTTTAAGGATTTGGGCAGGTTCATTCCGGGAATTGAAGTCCCAGACTTCAAAGGACCAGTTCAGTGCTACTAGACCCTTGGAAATGTGCTTTGAACACTTTGAGACCCAAAGGGGAACTTCTGAAAGGATATCCAGATATTTGGAGAAGTTTGGTTAACTTTTGTGAAAAAGCTTCATAAGGTGACCAACCCGTCAGCAAGAGTCAAGGCTCTGCCGCCGAACCGCGAGCTGGCTGAAATTTCAAGTTCATCGAGCTGAAGCTCCGGAGCTTTTATCAGTCGATGAGACTTCCAGGATTTGACCGGGGCTCTGCAGAAACTCAAGCTGACGACGTTGAATTGGATCCCGGCCTGAAGAGGAGCAATGCCTGATGACGGGAGAAAAAGCTACAAAAAAACAACTAAGCCTGAAAGTAAAGTTTTGGGCCAAGTCCTCCTGCACAGTGTATCTGAGAAGGACTCCATCATGGTCGGCCTCAAATTGTGACTTGGTCCCAGTCTAGTGAATCCAGATGTCCCTGGTCAGTGCTATTGGCTTTTAAGCACTAAAAAGCACATTTGTTTTATTTAATCTTTAAACATTCAGATCTCTGGTCCCCTATTTTGGATTTTTGTTGTTTTGGTGTAGTGTTAAAAATAAAAATATTTCCTATTTTTATAAATTGAAATGGGATTTTTACTCTGTGTTGTGTCTTGCTTAATCACTGTATTGGTGTATTTAAATGCTTTACATACCTGTCTCCTAAGCGTGCCTGATCATTGCCAAGCTACAAGGGGTTGAGCCAGGGGTTAATGTTTTGAGACCTTGACTGGACCTAACATTTAATTAGTGGCCTTGTTGCTGGCAGTAGGTGCATACTTACCCCTACTAGTGTCCCGCCTTCCAACAACAAGAAACATTACATTTCAAATTCTAACATTCATGTTTCCAAAATTATGTTCCTATGGGTTTTTGACTACAGCTTATGCCTACCTTTCCTTGAATCCTTTCTTCAATGGCATCTAGGCAAAGTAAGAGTGTAGACAGCCATGGCCTGCTGCTTACAGAGTGACTTGTGGATTACTTTTGATAATAGTTATTATTTGTCTTGAAGGTGGACATTATCCACGCCAATGCCCGACTGATAGAATGTATACTTCTTTCCATGGAGTACTGTGACTGTAATCAAAACCTGTTAAGTACTACATACACACAAATCACTTAAGTTAATTAATGTCTCATTTGCTTTTCTAGCTATACTTAAACACTTAGGCCCATATTTATACTTTTTGACGCAAAACTGCGCTATCGCAGTTTTGCGCCAAAAAAATTAGCGCCGGCTAACGCCATTCTGAAGCGCCATGCGGGCGCCGTATTTATTGAATGGCGTTAGCCGGCGTTAGCCGACCGGCGCTGCCAGGTGTGCGTGAAAAAAAACGACATACACCAGGCAGCGCCGGCGTAGGGAAAAATGGCGTTTGGGCGTCCCAAAATGGGGCAAGTCAGGCTGAGGCAAAAAAATCGTCTTAACCCGATTTGCGCCATTTTTTTTGGGCGCCCAGATGCCATTAACATGACTCCTGTCTTAGCAAAGACAGGAGTCATGCCCCCTTGCCCAATGGCCATGCCCAGGTGACTTATGTCCCCTGGGCATGGTCATTGGGCATAGTGGCATGTAGGGGGGCACAAATCAGGCACCCCTATGCCACACATTTTTTTAAAAAAAAATACTTACCACAACTTACCTTTTCTTCCCTGGGATGGGTCCCTCCATCCTTGGGTGTCCTCCTGGGGTGGGCAAGGGTGGCAGGGGGTGTCCCTGGGGGCAGGGGAGGGCACCTCTGGGCTCATTCTGAGCCCACAGGTCCCTTAACGCCTGCCCTGACCCAGGCGTTAAAAAGAGGCGCAAATGCGGGGTTTTTTGCCCCGCCCACTCCCGGGCGTGATTTTTGCCCGGGAGTATAAATACCACGCACATGCCTGGGAGTCATTTTTTAAGACGGGAACGCCTACCTTGCATCTCATTAACGCAAGGAAGGCGTTCACGCAAAAAAATTACGCTAACTCCATGAACTTTGGCGCTAGGCGCGTCTAACGCCAAAGTATAAATATGGAGTTAGTTTTGCGTCGAATTTGCGTCGAAAAAAACGACGCAAATTTGGCGCAAACGGAGTATAAATATGCCCCTTAGAATTGCTTTTGGGATAGAAAATTGACTTAAAATCCCCAGATGCTTTTCTTAGATTATAGAACCATTTTGGAGATTAATGTTCCTGTTCACTCTGCTGGAAATTAAATGTACATAATACAGGACCACAACCAGTTACTTTCAAAGGTTTAGGGGCATATTTATACTCCGTTTGCGCCGAATTTGCATCGTTTTTTTCGACGCAAAACTAACTCCATATTTATACTTTGGCGTTAGACGCATCTAGCGCCAAAGTTCATGGAGTTAGCGTCATTTTTTTGCGTGAACACCTTCCTTGCGTTAATGAGATGCAAGGTAGGCGTTCCCGTCTTAAAAAATGACTCCCAGGCATGTGAGTGATATTTATACTCCCGGGCAAAAATCACGCCCGGGAGTGGGCGGGGCAAAAAAACCCGCATTTGCGCCTCTTTTTAACACCTGGGTCAGGGCAGGCGTTAAGGGACCTGTGGGCTCAGAATGAGCCCAGAGGTGCCCTCCCCTGCCCCCAGGGACACCCCCTGCCACCCTTGCCCACCCCAGGAGGACACCCAAGGATGGAGGGACCCATCCCAGGGAAGAAAAGGTAAGTTGTGGTAAGTATTTTTTTAATTTTTTTTTGTGGCATAGGGGGGCCTGATTTGTGCCCCCCTACATGCCACTATGCCCAATGACCATGCCCAGGGGACATAAGTCACCTGGGCATGGCCATTGGGCAAGGGGGCATGACTCCTGTCTTTGCTAAGACAGGAGTCACGTTAATGGCGTCTGGGCGCCCAAAAAAAAGGCGCAAATCGGGTTAAGACGATTTTTTTGCCTCAGCCTGACTTGCCCCATTTTGGGACGCCCAAACGCCATTTTTCCCTACGCCGGCGCTGCCTGGTGTACGTCGTTTTTTTTCACGCACACCTGGCAGCGCCGGTCGGCTAACGCCGGCTAACGCCATTCAATAAATACGGCGCCCGCATGGCGCTTCAGAATGGCGTTAGCCGGCGCTAATTTTTTTGGCGCAAAACTGCGTTAGCGCAGTTTTGCGTCAAAAAGTATAAATATGGGCCTAAATGTCCAGTTTTGTTCTCTGATATTCTGAAGACTCAAAATAGATACTGGCAATATTTAGTACTTTCCCCCTCTTAAGAATGGAGAACATGTTTTCCGTTTTTCCCGTACATACTAAATATTGCAAAAAATGAAACAGCACGTTTGTTTTACCTCTGCAGTTTTCCTAAAATATAGGACTATTGTTTTTAATGTATTTTCCTGAATATTAACATCTTTAAAAGTTTAATCATTGTTTTGGGTTCCCAAAGTAACCAAAACTGGCTCAAAATTAAGGCTTACCTCATGCAGCATAACGTGTACTCGGGCCAAAGTTTAGTCTGTATTTTTCCCTTTCTGTATCTCCACAGGCAATACTTAGTAATTGCAATTATATTCTTTGTGTAGTGCAAATAGATTTTCGTACTTTTAGTTGAGCTGGTGTAGTATGCTGTTTTCAGTATGTCTATTGTGGTGTGCGTAATTGCCTGTGCCTACTTGGTTGGTCTTGTGATTACGTAAATTATTTTTCGTATCTTAAGTGTAATGATCCGTTTTTATAACACAATTTTATTATTTTCCAGTAATCAGTGTATACATCAAAAAGTAGATCAATAAGAATGTAGTGATCCGTGTTTAGAATTTAGATTTAGAAAAAGAATAGCTATGCTTTATTTGATGTCTCGATTATTTCGATCAACCATACCTATAAGGAGCCATTGCATTCAGAGTTTTTATTAAAATACCTAACACTTTTGATTTATATAGGACTAACGTTTCTGTCTGTGGTGGCTGCCTGTGCCTGAGAGCTGCTTAAAATAAAGAGTGGTGGTCTTGGTCATTGAATATAAGTCTGTCAAATGAACATCCCTTCAACGTCTGGTAATTTTCATTACAGTATTTGTTGTTTTGCTATTTCCATTACAAATACAGGATTGCAGGTACTAGCGTGCGAACAAAACATCACGACTGGATGAGCTGTTTAATAACCTGCAGGCCACAGGCCTGAACTCCACTAAGATAAGTCTATAAAAGGGGGAAGGAAGGATCTTCATGGGGCTGCATCCGAACTGATCTGCAGCTCCCAGTTTCACACGCCTATGCGATTGCCCACAGCCTCAGTGTGCTAGTAGGCGACGTAACAAAAGCCGCTAAAGGCTCCGACAGCGCAGACCTGGCCATTACTGTCTGAATGAGGCTGGGTCCACCCTCTTTCGATCTCGACTTTCCAGATTTACAAGCCAAGTGAGCTCTTTTGTTTTATTCCATGTGCCTGACTTTGCTCTTTGCATTTCTTGGTGTTTTCCCCGCAACATTTTGACCGCAGTGCACAACCTAGCTGGGGTGTCTGGGTCCCAACATGGCAAGCTCAAAATGCTGGGGGATAAGGACACTGCCCCTAGGCCAACTTGCTGTACCACCCTCAATTCCTTTTTGACCCGAGCGGTAGGGGAGTGATAACAAAATAAATTGACTTGGCGGAGGAGAGACTATCCCTGAATGCGGGGGTGGGTCCTAGTACCTTGTCACTTGCCCAACTAGCTCAACTCATCTACACAGCTCCTTACCCTCAGCCAGGTCCTGATGACTTGCATAAACTCACCAGCATACCCTCTGTGGCCCAGGATGAGCTGATGGGTAATGCTGATGGGTAATGCCTCACCTGAAGCTCTTAACAATAGCATCTGTGCACCATCAACTAAGAGAAAGCACCAACCGAAACAAACTGGCAATACTAAGCGCCTCCTAGGGATCATAAGGATGCTTCAGCAATTTCTAACAGACTGGAACTGCATTTTAGACAGACTTAAGGATGCCATTGTACAGTGCGTTGCCCCACTAGTGGAAAGGCTTAGTCTGTTGTGCTGGATGTGATGTAGACTATTCCTACTGTCAATGTTAACATTAAAACGCTTTCCTCCTCTGGCATATCTAAATCAGCCTCTCCGGATATTCCTGATATAGCGGTAGCCTGGGTAGGCCTCATAGATCGCACCTTGACTGTCCTGCCTCAAGCTCCTCTCCAACTATCACAGTCATTCAACAGCCCCGCCCACCACCTGTAAAGGATACCTTGCTACCCTCACCTGGAGGTGGATGGCGTAATGGTCTATCAACTTGCCAGCTTGATGCTGGATCTGCTAGGGGTCTGGGAGTGGTCACCAGTCGACAAAGGTCTGCCGAGTCTTAAATGCCACCCAGTTGCAGCCCTTATGTGGCGATTATGACTGGGGTCCCTCAAATTAGTTCCAATGCTAAGGAATCAATGGCTCAGATAAAATACAAAGGCCAGAATTTAAGAAAAGTGGCGCTGCATCCAATTCAGCACCACTTTACTTGCACCCCTTAGCGCCCCCTACCACCACCATGTATGTACCATTTTTAATATACAGCGCAACATGGCACAGGGCAGGGGCAATAACGTTAAAAAATGTTATGCTATTGATGTACTGTGCAGGATTAGCGCCAAAATGGTGCCGCTAATCCTGCAGAGCAAATAGGGGCCAATTTTTTAATGGTATGCCACCTTTTAATGTGTTTCAAATAGCTGCTAAATGGCGCGGTGGAATCTCTTAGATTCCACTGCGCCATTTTTGCAGTCAGCCTAATTAATGGGGGAACATCCCCCTTGCATACATCATGCCTGGCACAGGCATAATGTGTGCAAGGGGTCACAAAGTGGTGCAGTGAATGCACTGAGCCACTTTGTAAATATGGCGTGGTGAATTTAGCCTTGTTGTGCCACATTAGCGTCATAAAAAAGTACGCGAATGTAGTGCAAGGAGATGCAAGGCCCTCTTAAATCTGGGCCAAAGTTTGTCACTTTGCTTGCCATAATACCAATTCTAACATCAGAGTATAGAGTGTTATCTTATTTATGAGGTGGGTGGGTTCTGCGGCCAAAACCCTTAAAGGGGACTGTCTGGAAATTATTTGTAAGTCACCTAGTCTGGCCAAGCGTTTGATCCGCAGCGCTGATATGCAGCACACAAAGGACATAGGCATACACATCCTTCTGCTTGGTCTCTTTGTCGGACACATGCTATCTAAGTCTCCATCAGTACCCCCTATGGGCTCATGGACCTTGGAGAAAACAATTGTGCCCATATTGAATAGATTTCTCCCTCTGTCAGACTTAGAACCCAATGATTCCCTTCTTCCACTAGTCCCAAAGCCAGTAGACTGATATCGCCCACATGCTTCACACATTCCGGTGAGGTCATGCCCAATTACCATCCAAAACCAGCTTTAAGACTTCTTTGTTGGAATGTTGCAGGCATCGAAGCTAAGCTCCTGGATCCTGAATCATGTAAGTTTGTCACCCAGCTTGACATAGATATTTTTCAGGACACTTGGGCTCAAGAGACTGTCATCTAGTGCTTTGCCATTACAGCCACCCCTTCCCCTGGCCATAGAGCTTGAGAAGGACTAGCCAATATGATCCGTATCTATAAACAAGTTAGGGTTATTCCAGCCCCCTTGGGTGATGCCGGGATACAGATTTTATGGGTGGTTGTCCTCTGTGAGTTCCATTTCTTTTTAGAAAACTTTTATAACTCAGTTGGTGATCTGGGGTGTCAGATTGAGATTTTATTGAAAGCACTGGCTGTTCTTGAGGCTAGGTCCCTTTCCAAGTGTTTTAACGTACTAGTGGATGGCGACTTTAATGCAAACTTGGGTGCAAATCTCATTGTCCCTAATCCCTTTTTGGTTGATGACTCTTTCTTCTGTTTATCAACTTCTGACTCCAGAAGGAGGAAGCTGTAAAATGCCTTGGGGCAAGGGGGTTTGAGTAACGTGATGATCATGGGGTAAACTGTCCGGTTCAACAACCTACCTTGGTAGGGTGGGGTAAGGTGTCCATCATTGACTATGTGTTCATTTCCAGGACTCTTGCTGATATTGTCAGTCGGGGGAAGGTGCATGAAACTTGTTTTAGCCACCACAATCCCAT
Organism: Pleurodeles waltl; assembly: GCF_031143425.1. Taxonomy (NCBI): domain Eukaryota; kingdom Metazoa; phylum Chordata; class Amphibia; order Caudata; family Salamandridae; genus Pleurodeles; species Pleurodeles waltl. Next base: position 474,486,906 of record NC_090449.1, on the reverse strand, counting down.
TGAAGTAAGTGTGACACTACCTGCTAGCAACACTCCTGACTATGTGCCTGGCCTAATTGGTTTGACTACAAAGGACAACAGTCTTGTGGTAAAATGGCACAGTGTTACAATTCCTACATCATTAAAAACCTTAGTCAGTTCTATCCTGGACCTTATCATGGGGCTTTTGCTAACTTTTGATGCACTCCGCTATTCCTGTCTTAGATGCCTTTCACCGTTTAAACAATTCCATCAGTGCTATTATGCTGGACTGTCTGGACGACGTAGAGTTGTTCAAACCGGCTAATTCAATAAAGCATGTAGGGTGGCCAACAAACAGCTTCATGAGGCCCTTAATGGCATGCTCCGTAACCACCAAAATATCACAGCGGCCAGAGCGGCATACAAGAAAGTCACCCGGGAGTGGAAATTAGCTCTTAAAGAGACAACGTGGGAGCACCTGTTATCCACCAGCAATGCTGGGGTTTCAGTGTTTTTTGGGCTGTTGTCAATGGGAAGGAGCTTTGTGCAGCTGTGCCCAACTACATAGGTTTGCACACTACCCCTGCTGAATGGGTGGCCAACTTTAAAAAGGTTAATGCACTGGATGGGGCTGTGTCCCAGGCTGCAGCTTAGGGGTCAAACTGTTTCCACTGGAGGTCGAATTCCACCTCGATGAGGTATGCTCTGCAATTTTAGCCAGCCCCTTGAATAAAGCACCTGGCCCAGACGGGGTACCAATAGACCCCTATAAGACAGATACCTCCCTTTGGGATCCCTCTTAACTAATGCCTTGAATGCAGCTGTACAGGTTAACGTCCCCCCTTCTTGGAAATCAGCGATCATAGTGCCTCTTTTTAAAAAGGGGAGCAGACAGGACCCCAGTTGCTATAGACCCATTTCCCTATTAGACTTAGTTGTGATGAGTGGTGGGGCACATAATGTTACAGCATGTTGAAGACTGGGCCCAACTTTATACCATCCTTTGCCCACATCAGTATGGTTTTAGGGAAGGCACCATGGAGTAGTACCTGGCTCTAAACCAGTGTATTGGGAAATATATGGTTGCAAAGCAGGGTACTATTCATTCAACATTCATGGACCTGAGCAGTGCTTTGGAGCAGCTAAATAGATCCAAGCTCTGGAGTAATCTAGCGGCTCTTGGGCTACCTCTTCCACTGTTTGATTTTCTAAGAGCTCTTCATATGAATGTGAATGCCTCAGTCAGATATGGCGGGTGGGAAATGTACAGAGTCTTTTAGCCTCCCCCGACGGTTTAAGCAAGGCAGTGTCTTGGTGCCCATCTTATTCTTGTTATACATCAGTGGCCTAAGCTCCTTTTTGGCAGCCAATGGGAAACACCGGCCCAAAGTAAAATCTGTTTTTGTACCCTCCCTGCCCAAACGCTGAAGACACAGGTTTTCTGTCTCACACTGCCAATGGCCTTAAAGAACTAGTCAATTTATTCATCAGTTTCATGGATAATCAGGAGCTGGACAATAATATCTCCAAGACACTGTTAGCGCGTCGGAGCCTTAATAAGTAAACTTACAAGGGGATGCGTTTAGGTCGACAAACCTTTGGACCACGTTTGGGAACTTCCCAGTACGAAATATTTTCTTGGCATCACCAATCAATAGATCAATAAACAATCACTAATAATAATAATAATCGAACACACCATGACTTCTCAGTCACGAATAACCACACCAGTTTAATTTAGTGTTAGGATATTTATTTCCTTATTTGTTACAATCTAATATCATGTCAATTAGTCTCAATAGCAATAAACTCATTAGAAAGCACTATCAATTAGCAATCAGAGCACAACTTAATCAATGCATTGGCTATATTCATTCAATAATTATGCACCTCATTAATATGAATCAACTTAGCAGTTTCTCATTAGTACACGAATCAACAAAGCAAGATCTCAATCATTTATCTATTTGCACAAGATATTAGTGAACGCCTTAACTAACCTCGAATTAGCATTAGCATGTTGGGCTTCATGCAAAACATTTTAGTGAACACGAATTTAGAAAACATCTAAACTAAGGCCTCTACCAAAATAGCAGTTGGTACCTAGAAAGAAAAGTCAAACAGACAATCACAATTTGCATCAGATAGTTACCAATCCAACAGATCAGCAAGCAGCGTCAGTCTTCGTCCTCAGGACATTAGTCGACTCACCATCAGCAGAGATAGGACGGGGCAAAATCTCAAGATAGCATAGCTAAGAAACGGATTACTTCCCTCTGATGGAGGCGAAGTAAATATCAGGCAAGAATGGGGTAGAGGATGGTTTAAAGTGACAGGACAATTAAACTAATGTATGGCAAATAGCAAAAGTCCTCTAGCAAAAGTCTCATAGCAAAGAGAATGGCAAGGGTAAAAGTCCCCATGTAAGTGGAAGAAAAGTGTCTCTCGTATTCCTCGGGTTACACCGTTAAATCAAAACTGTCTAACTATTCCCTAATTCCTCATTGGATAAAGTTTGGTGCATTGTTATCTCTGTCCAATAATTCAGCAATCACCTTACTAGAATCTTCCACAATTTACAGTTCCCATGTCACGGATTGGTCCATGTTATTGACGTCTTCAACGGTTGGAATGTCAGGTAGAGAAAGTTACACTTTGCGCTCCAGTCAGTGTCTTCATTGTCTTCTCCTAGTACGGTTAACCTTGCACCTGTTACAAATTACACTGTTGCATCTAGCAAGAACGTTGCCTTGAGCAAGCCGGTTCTCATGAGAAAGAATTTACTACGGATACACACACATAACTCCTGGAAAAATACAGCTTCGTGTCCTTCAGGAAAACAGCACATTACACGTTAGAAAATACAATTCAATATGAGGCCAGGCAGCTAGGCCAGAGCCCTCGCTAAGTTAATAAAGCAAAACTCAACACATAACTCTAATTATGATATACTAATACGAATTCAAACATTATTGCATAAAACTCTGAATTAATAAGCCTTTTCATTAGTCTTCGTATACATTGGTAGCCACTCCTGTGGGCACATTTCAAACGTGTGCATTATTTTCCATGTTAACACCTTTTTGTATGCAGCTTCATTACACAATATATTGCAAGATTACGTAATTAATATTGTTTTAAAAAGACACACTCCAACAACACACTGTATGGCATTGTGTAAAGCAGTCTAGAAACTAGACCCATCACCGTCAGGGGGATGGTGATTTCAAGGGTGACTACTTTCCAATATCTGAGGGTTACATTTGACCAGCAGAACAACTGGCTGACTTGGCTTACTCACCGTTGTGCACAATTTAGTCAAGCCTGTAGTTCTTTTTTTAGGTTTGCATCTACTGTGGAAAGTAAACCTATTTTGCCACTATTACAAATATACAAAATGAATTGCCTCCCTGTGCTGCTATGTGGTGCTGCACTTTGGGGGTATCGTAATTTGTATGGGTATCCAGAAAGAAAATTACCAATTCTGTAGGAAACTGCTTGGTTTGTGCCCAAATCGTTTCTCCTTTTGTTAACACTAGTTGTTACACCTTGATTATGCGGAAGACTATGCAAAACGTGCCTCCCTGCTTCTGTGGATTTCAGTATGGTGCTGTGAGCATACCACCTTTAGCAGGAATGTGATAGGAGACTGTCCTGGGTGTGTATATGGCCATAAGATACTGTGGTTTAACTACATTAGGTATGCCGACCAGCCTTTGGGATGCCCTGAATTGTTTTGCAGCCCCCAATCCCTAAAACAGGGGGGGGCGGGGAGCAGAAGTTTAATCAGGGACTTGTTTCTAAATCATGCCAAAGAAATCAGGGAATGCAAGGCAATAGATTAATCTGCTTTGAGATCTCTTTTGCTCTTAAAAACTAATGTTAGTGCTGATCCTTACCTCTGCTCTGTTAGGCACTACTGGGAGAGATCCCTCCTTACTGAGTTGCGTTTGGGTTCAATTTGTTCTTATATTTGTTTTCCTCCTGGCCAGTTTGACCCGAAAATGATAATAGTATGCCCCTGTGACGGTTGCTCACCCCAGACTTTGGAGCACTTGGTAATATTTTGCAGTTACTATGACTTCCTGCGTTGAAGATACTTGTTACCAATCTTAAAGTCCGGGTGCTTTCGTCATTAGGCCCACCTTCCTTTATTTACAGTTGTAAACTGACCACACTGTGATGCAGGCTGTCTCTTCCTTTTTGAAAGGAGCCCTGCATTGGAACAAAATCACAAAATCTTGACTTGAAATAGTGTCTTTCTGATTAAAGGGCTGTCTCGATCTTTTATGAAGCTAATGTTTTATCTATTTTAACCATGTGGCAGTAACCCATATTTTTAGCAGTAGAAGATTTAATTTGTATGACTGTGATGAGTTTTATTCTGTTTTAAATACCGTCTGTAGTTTTATATGCAGTTTCCATCTTTTATGATTATATTTTATAATTGAATAAAGATTCAATCAATCAATCTAGTCTATAAGTTAAGGTCTTCGTTTCAGCAACCTGTGCATAACCATAAGTTACCAGGCCCCAAATGTTGCAAAATAGATTGATGGTTAAAGGCATCAACACAGAAACCCCTTTGCAACCTACATATTTCAAGCTAAAATATTTCAATGGGATGTGACTCTTCTGCGGGTTACAAGCTGGAACCTCATGAACAACTGTTTGCCTTCTTTTCTATCTGATAAAATGAGCACTTGTGGATTGGGCAATATAAACATTTATTAAAAGTGCAGAGAGGTAATTCATTTTTACAACACAGATTTATTTCCATGAAATGTTGAGAACTTCTCAAGACAGTGCCTCTTACTCTGAGATATTTAAAATGGTTTCATTTCTTGGTGCTTGCAACACTTATTTCAGTCTCCCTATTAAACTGACACTCTCCCTATCAATAACAATAGAAAGAAATAGCTTTGAAATGTTGTCCAGTTGCTTAACAAAAAATATCTGTAGAGTTCTAAATGCAGCAAACTTCATAATTTGAGTTTCTGAATGATATAACAAGCTTAGGAAATTCAGAATATCATGACATTTTGGATAGTTTGGAGTGAAAGTAAATTATTCACCTTTTTCTCATGTCATAGGAGTCTGCTTGCACATCAGATAATGTTTCCTATTGCCCAACAATAGTGGGTCAGAACATTGGCTGAGATATGTCAAATAACAACAACTGTAAGTTCAAAAATGACCTTGCTTCCCATGGGTAGCTAACGGTAGGGACAATTGTGACCTGTTGACCTGTTGTTGAAAGAAACACTCTCAGAGGTGTTCCAAATGCAATAAAGCTCATAACCTGAACTTCTTTTAGGTCTTGTATGCTTGTAAACTCAAATCAGCGTGAAAGTTCAGGCAATTCATAGTTCAGCCAAATTATTTACCCAGTGCTATGAACTACATCTGAGGCCCTATTACAGATGAGGTGCACTTTTCCTGTTTGCGCAACGAGCACCTTAAAGCAAGTTGTGGGCCCAAACAGGGAAAGTCTACCCAATTAGGAACAATGAGCTGCCCCCAGGACAGCCGGGACTTTGTCTTCCCTCCCCTCCCCACCCTAACCACGCCCACCACCTTCCCCCTAGGGCAGCGCTTTTAAGACAAATAGAGAGCAGCTGTTCAAAAGCTGCTCTGTGTTTCTCTGCGCAGGCTGCAACCCCCTTGTACTTTTAAGAGAGGAGAGAGATCCCCTTTCAGGATGGTGCAGAGTGTCTGCACCCACCTGCAAGGGGATGTCTGGGAAGCCTATGGGACCCCCTTTCATCCCTCCAGAGGAATTGAGTGCGCTTCCTAAAGACATGCTTGCCTCTGCGCCCATCTTGTTAATACTGCGCGGGCACAGAGGCAAAGAGATTCCCTCTTTTGCATGGGGCCATGCCCCCCATGCAAATGAGCTGCCTTCTAATGATGGCACAGGCACTACATGTGCAACAGCGCTATCTGTATTACAGAAGAGGTCGCACAAGTGTCTGCGGCCCCTTTTGAAATACCAAAGTGCCCCGGAGGCAGACAAAGTGGGCACAAAAGCCTGTTGCGCCCGAGTCGCTTCTGTAATATGTGCCCAGACTGCTTATACATCAATCAATTTAGTGTATCATCCATCAGTTCACAAGTAGGACATTAAAGCCCTCATTATGAGTGGCCCAGTAAATGGTGTGATGTTCATTGCAGCTCATAAAGTCTGACTTTGCCAAATCAGAATTTACTGGGCAGGATAAATACCACCGAAGTACGAGTTTTGGGTGTTCACCTCACTAAAACCCTCAAGCTACGGTCAATCCCGGGCATTTTTTACCGATAAATATCAGGTTTAACCTGCCGATATTTATCACAAAATACATAACTGCGATATGTGGTAACAGCAGTTACTGCAAATATCGCAATTAGCCAAGCTAGCCTTAATGAGACATGAAACAAGGATTCAATAACAACTGTAAAAATCCACGAAGCTGCCAAAAATGACACCGCTAAAACCAGGAATAATTATCTCTAACAATGCAATAATAGAAACTATCGTCTGAACAACGCAGTCATTGAACAAATTCCACTGTACAAAAAGGAGGGCACAAACTCTTGCGATTCACAATCTTAATTACACAGCTTCACCTGCACACTTTTTCTACTCCTTACCAAAGAAGTATATTTAGCTTATCAGTGGGCCATTTTGACCAAATGTAGAACTTTCGCATTTTCGTCACCGTGTGGAACATTTGTCTGATTAAAAATGTTCAGAAGTGCTGTGCTTAATATACTTAACAGAGCTCCCTTGGACTCTCTGTGAGGAAGCCACAATTCCCGTAGAGCACACCTTTACATGGAAGTACTTACTATGCATGTGACATGAACTGAGTTCTCCAACTCAGAATGATAAATGTCCAAAAGTAATTTTACATACACCTTATAGTATGACCTCACAGATCTGCATATGCAATTCAAATCAGGGGTGCGGCGGTGTAAGCCAGGAATTGTGAGCATAATATTACGAGTCATAGGATGGTGCGCATAACCTTACTTTCACAGTGTATAACTGCAATATTGCACTAAACAAACATATACTCCAGAAATATTACAAATAGGACATATGAAAACATTTATACCTGCTAACATCACACAAACACATTCACCAGGAAGCAATTACATTCCGGGCAAAGTAGTGATGATGCTTGGGGCCCAATTTACTGTTTTTCTTCTTTCAACTGACCTTTTTAGGAATTCTGAGGGGTAAAGAAGTCAAAATCACACTTCAAATCACTTAACAGTGAAACCTATTTGGTCGCACAATAAATCCCGAAGTCAGAGATTAAGGTTTAGTTTGGTAGATTTATAGAGCGCGTGGCTACCCGAAGGCCTCTCAATGCAGCAATGGCTACCCAGATGCCTCCCAGTTCAAATAGTTTATTACAAATTTATGGCAAACCGTATATAAATGAGTCTCAGAAATGTGCTATATAAGTACAGAATCACCTAAGGTGAAGTAAAGCATCTACTCAGATTAAATCGTACAGGCATAGGGTGTCCAAGAATCTCAGTTTCAGCAATAAAGGAAATAAGAAATAGGATTTAGTGGTCAGTATACAAGCCGTGGACCTCTTGACTAATCATTTGAAAACTAATTTAATCTAAATATTCTAGCTAAGCTATAGCGGAAATCCTAATACTTTAAACTGAGTATAAACTGAGTAGGAGAAGCATGGATCCAGTTTGGGAGACCTCCTCATTTAACAGCTGTTGTGGTTACCAAGATGACTTGTCATGGGCCATGCCAACGAGGCTCCATACACGTCTTCCTTTCATGTTTTTTCACCAAGAACCAGTCGCTAGGGCTATGGTCATGGCGCACTTGCTGATGTGGAGGGGCTGTGGCTGCTCCAACCTGATGAGACACAAAACGCACCATGTCAACTAGCCCTTTACAGTAGTCAAGTACCATATGATCTGTTATGTTCACAAGTGTATACGCAGGAATAGATGGTAATCTCATAGCTTTGCCCATGATGATCTCATTAGGAGAAAGTCTTGTTTACCAATCAGGTACACTGCGAAGGCTCATTAACACAAGAGGCAAGTCAGCAGGCCATTTCAAAGATGTAGATGCACACACTTTTGTCAGCCTGTATTTTAGCATCCAATTCACCTATTCAACAAGACCTAAAGCCTCAGGTTTATAGTTGCAATGTAGTCTCTGCTCCACTTGCAAAGCTGCATAAAAAACCTCAGGACCTCATTATTAATGAGTCCCACAAGCTGATGCTAGATAAGTCAGAAAGCCAAATTTGGGTATAAGTTCTTTCAACATCAATTTTGCTACATTGAGACTATCAATCCTTCTGGTTGGATAAGCTTCAACCCAACGCAAGAAGATCCATACAGTCACCTGGATATATTTCCGCCTGTTACACACAGGCATCTTGATGAAGTCCAACTGCATCCTGTTAAAAGGTCGGCCTGATCTTCCTGTGTGACTTAGTGTTACTTCAGTTCTCTTCCTAACAATGTTCTGCTGACAAACAAAACATCTGAGACACAACACTTCAGCCATCAACCTGAACTTGGGATTAAACCACGTTTGCCTAAACAACCTCACCATGGCATCTCTGCCATGAGGTGGACAATGGAAACGCCTAGCCATTGGAAGTAACAAGCTATTCGGCAACACCAGCCTTCCATCCATTGAAACCCAAATGTCATCATTGCTCTTGACACAACCTGACCTGACCCAAATCTGCTGTTCTTCCTCTGACACTTCTTCCTGAAGCCTCTTTACCTCTTCTCATGTGTCTGCAGTTGTTAACAAAAGGCTCAATGTTACATGATCAATTCCACTATGAAGTGCAGGGCACTTTACCACTGCAACCTGTTCAGGCAACTGTAACGCTTCAAGGAGATTCCTTACTTGCTCGCCATTCAGGATTGGGGATCGGGAACCACAACCTTCCGAAGTAATGAAGGACTCCAAAGCTGTATTGACTATAGGTACAAATCTTTGTGAAGCACTGCATGCCCCAGCTGGTGTGAAGCACTGCATGCCCCAGTAAGAGTGATCAATGCAACCACTTGTGAGGAAAATATTCCTTGAAGCCAGGAAGCTTCAACAACTACTGAACTTGTTCAAACTGCGTAAGCATCTCTCAGACTCCCCCATTGTCTCATACACATGAGCCATCAACATATAGCACAAAATCAGATTCAGGCAGTGGCTTATCTTGTAAATCCGGTATCGGCTTGGTGCTTAGTTCACTGACATAGAGACAGTCATGATCGACTTCACATTAATCATTTTCATTGTCAGGTACAGGTAAAAGGTTGGCAGGATTTAGAACAGCACATCACTCGACAGTCACATTCTCTGCTGCAAGAATAACCTGTTCATACTTGGCAAGGCTACTGTCGTAGGACTTTCCTTTTTGGAACAAGACTGCTGGATTCGGGGCGGCAGTACCACTGCTTCTGGGTCACTGAGTCTGTCCCGCACGTCTTGGCAGCTGTCGACCCAACCCTTTCAGCTAGCTAGCTGCACCTTACTCAAACAAAGAAAGCAAAGGTGGTTTATAGCAATTTGACGCATGACACTTGGTGACCTCTAAGGGAAGTCGTGGTCGACAAACTTACCCCTTTCTCTCATTAGCAAAGGTCTCATACACACATGTAGGCCAAAGAAAATATGAGGATGGTTTTCAATACATGTACTGAAAAGACTACAATCTGCAATAAAATATATGAGCTGCAATTATTAGGGCAATGAGACATGGCAAGATTAGGATTGTTACGATGAGTGAGAAGATAATATGCAACCCAAGCCTATTGGAATAACATGTACATAGGAATCCTACCTAACTCCTAACTTCTAGCGAAAACATAGCGGTGATTGCACAGTCTGTCCATATTTAGTCCACGAGACGAGCACCCACCCGATTACCTGAGAACAGGGGTCTGTCTGCCATCTGCTTGGCTGGTTGGCAAGACAGGGCTGAGGTCAGCAGTAAAATATCTCAATATACCCTTGTGTGACTTGGCACCATGCCAAAAATGTTTTCCGAGATGAAATGCGAGGAGAACTGACTGTCCTCATGCAACAGTATCAAAAAGAAAGCCTGGCACACATTAATGACTGTGAACCACTCGGCCTCACATGGAATCTGAAACAAAATCACAGTTGGTTTTGGTACCATGGGACAACAAGGAATGAAACAATGTTGTTCACCTTTTTCAGGTTCTGCACAATGCAGTACTTCCATTCTCCTTCAGCTTCTGTAAGCCCATAATGGGTGAATTGCAGGGACTTCCCATAATTTCTTTCAAGATTTTCTGTTGAATCATGGACGTGTTTACTGAAGTTATCCCAGCATTCGTTTCAGGTTTAAAATTGTACTGGGGTGTTCTCAGGAATTCAATGTTTGGTTTCACTGTGATTCAAACAGGTTCAACACTTTTGATCAACCCAATATCCTTTCCTGAAAAATCCAACACCTCAGACCTGACTGTGGAATCTGCTCTTGCCAAAGGGTAAACGGATTTGCTCTCATCTAGCTAAATGAATACCAATTTAGACATTGCAGAACCTTTGAGTATCTAGGTCATCAACACCAATAGTTTTCCATCTTTTGGGCACAATTGGAATTAGCAGCTCCCTTTAAGTTCTCATCCCATGAGTCTAAGATCAGGACGACCTAGAAAGCCTCTAGGAGCATGGCACACGAATAGGAGTCTTCCTTCTCAGTTTGTCAGCACTAGGCCTGGGGGGAGCTCACGGAGTCCGACTCTGCAGAATCCCGCAGAGTTCAATAAAAACTCTGTGGAATTCTGCAGAGGTGGAGTTCTGTTACCCACGGAGTCCTGAATGTGCCCGATCTCAGAAGCGCTAAGCAGAATCGGGTCTGGTTAGCCAGGCCCGACCCTGCTTAGTGCTTCAAAGATCAGGTGCATTCAGGAGGGCCGTAGGCAGTGAAAGCTGCCGTTTCAGGCCTCTTGTGCACTGGCCTGTCCTGTGTGCATTGCTCACCTGGCAGACCGGTGCACAAGAGGCCTGAAACAGCAGCTTTCTTTCACTGCCTACAGCCCTGGCCTGAATTCTGCGAAAGCTGCAGTTTCAGTCCTTGTGTGTGCACCAGTTTGCACAAACAACGACAAAACAAAGAGAGAGACGAGGACTTACTTGGTATCTTCCAGGGGGTCCTCCTCTCCTCGTCGTCATCTTGCCTCCCTCTGGCCTCTTCTCCGGGGCTCCGGTGCACGCTGCAGCCCAGTTCTGAGTGCAAGCACAGACTGTCTGCACTTGCGGTGTGCAGCCGATAACCAGGCTGCAGCACGCACTGGCTGAACTCCCCTGAACTGCCAGGGCTAGCAGAGTTGGAGTTCCAAAAACATCATTATATCTGCCAGTGGAGCGGAGCTGCCCGCACACTCCTAGTTAGCGCTCCCTTTGTCCTTGCCAAAATACCCTCTTGTATCCTACTATCTCAAACACACAATATGCCTTTCATTAACTGTGGACTCCGATGGGTGCAACTGAAAATAAAGAATGTTGCAACTCAAACAAATTTCACGTTGAAGGTTAGACATTCAATCAACTTTTCAGCCCTTTGGTCAAGCTATGTTAATATGATACTTCAATGCACCTTGAAAATACTTGATTATCCGTGCATCTTCAATTAATATCTCAACAAATTATGAATGAACGTAACTATGTGTAAGTTCACTTAAGATCTAATTACAAGTGCATGAATATAAATGTGCACGTGTTAAAATCCAGCATGTTAAAATCACCATTTGACCGCACTCATGTATATGAATTAGCAATTCTCTACTGTGAATTCCCCTTCAATGATACATTGGATTCTCCACTTTATATTAGTAGTATGAAAACACACGATATATTCATTGTTCATTACAATTTTGTGTCACTCTTGCAGAGCATAATAGCACAGTCAAAGTTATGAGTTTTCAACAGCAACACTTCAAAATGGGGAACCACTATCCTCCTGCCAAAATTTAACTAGTTTGCTCGGTTCAGAAACATTTGCCGATTATGAGCCTTCTGTCTGCGAGCACTGGCAACAAGCTGAAACAAAGGGAATTACAATGGCATTAGAAATACAGTGTGGACTTTTGTAGGGATTTTACGAACGCCTTCCTAACAAAGATAAAGGTGTTTACTGTCAGAAGACGGTGACCCAAATAGAAGGCGCACTGCTATTATAATCTCCAGTGCGCACACGTCCCAATCTTCATTATTTTGGAAATCATGCACATTATGTTCAGAAACATTTCAAACATTCAACAATTTTATAAATATGAATGACCCACATCCAAGCTGTCCAAACACACTTAGCTTAATTTACAAGTAGACATTACTCCCTCAGTGCACCTACCACATCCCCAAATCTCTACAAAATCTGCCACTATCCAGTCGGTACAGCCCCAATACCACAGGGTTTCGAAGCCAAAGAAGAGCCTCTTCATTTCAGGACACATCAAAGGGTACTCCTTAGGAAGCAACAGGTGTGTTGTGTCTGGGGTACCACGGAAGTAGTGGGCCACACATACTTTTGCAAAAACACAAAAATACAGGAGGACCGCAAGACAAAACGGAAGATGGAATGGACAGCACAGTTGTACAACTCGTTCTAAATTTTTGTTCCTATAACTTGGAAAATAAATGGTTTTATCTGTCACTGCAAAAGCTACAGCAGGGGTGAGCTATGAGATCTAAAACTGCCACCACTATCAGATGGGCTTTTGGTACTAATATAGCTAAGTCCCCCTATTTTTAAATATGATAATTGTAAACCATTGGCATTATCTGCTGGTGCCACCAGGCTTATACCATTATTACAGGTTTTGAAGGGAGATTTGGATACCCAAATAAATCAGAACTCTGAAAAAAGATTTTAATTGGTTGTCATCGGTTTAGAAAAACAGTCAGTTTGTTATCATGCTGGTACTCCCAAGCATGCGATGTTCACCTTGAGCCCATATGTAAAGCTTATTAACCATGCAGGAGTCCGAGGGCTCCTAACCTCCCTCTTGATATTGGAATGCCATGTTGTGCAGTGCTTCACACGCTAGGACCTAAAAAGGTTTGTATAATCTTTATGCGCAGTAAGACTTGACTTTGTTAGGGAATTTCTGTTTTCTGTCCACGGAACTACTAAAGCTTTCTACCCGTTCTTTCAGAAAAGGAAAGTTCCTTTTCATGCATGGAAGAATGCATGTATTCAGCCGAAGAATGGAACTGTAATCTTCTAGGAGACGGGGCAAAAAAAGCTCGTATTTCTGAGAAATATCCATGCCTTTGGATATAAAAACGTCTTCTTCCAGATGTTCCATAAAGGCCCACGTGAACTACAATAACTGCTACGTTTACTTAGTCCCATTTATTGAAGATAACCAGGTTTTTGTTTTCACACACCCATATATCAGAATCTGACACCTACAAATACATACCGTCACCCCTGAAAGATGTATAATGTCCTGCAGTTTGTGAATTCATGCCTGTTCTCAGCTCTGAGGTGCCAGCACTTACTAAAGTAGTGACGTTTGAAGAGAGGTATTTATATTTTCACAATATGAAGTACCTAGTAGAGATTTGGATAGGATCCCAGCGAGCAGTGCGTGTAAAGATCACCTCCTTGGCGGTACCTGTAGTCACAACACTGCCAGTGTATTTTCAAAGTCCTGTTCCATGGATGAACAATTAGGATCAACATCGGAGAGCCTTGTGCACAGTATACTGCTATATCTAGAGAAGAGTTCTGCGGCGTCAGGAGGTCTGTTCATCCTTTAGTACCTGAATGCGTCTTTAGCTCCATTAGGTGGCCACAACCAAGGGAGCATCGGCAAAAAGTGCTTCCATTTACAACTCCTAAAATAGAAACGTCACCCATAAGTGGATCACTGCTTTTCACGGCTAGGCATGAAACCTAAAATGGTTCTCAGTATGAGCCTCCATTAATTCTTAACGTTTCACTGCCTCGTGACTTTTTCTTTACTTTCACCGAGGCTTCATGGAATGTGATCACTTTTTAGAAGTTGCTTTACATTTGGACTGCAGAGAGCACCCATCCGTGATCATGTTAGGATTCTTTGTTTGGCATGCCATGCAGCACTACCTGGGGAACTTCTGTAAATTGAAGCAAAGTGAGAGGAATCAGGTTGAACCTTCTTTCTAGCCCATTTTATGGTTGGGCTCTTATTCCGACAACCTTTACACCGTTATAATTTCTTCACCCAACCTATTTTATAGTACAGTGAACTACACTACAAGTTACGTTATGATGCAAAGAAATCGGTGTAGTGTTGTGTATGCTCAGAATGTTTTAGGAGTTTGGGTCCTTTTACACCTTGTTCTTGAAGATTCCCTCACAGACTGGGGTCCTTTTCTGGTTGTCTCATTTGGGTCCTCAGTAATGCAGGTGAGGTTACTATGTTGCTTTCGTCAATGTATTCAATTGTGTCTAATTTGTTTGCCAGTAACTTACATTAAAAGTAAATTGGAGGAATGAGGTGTGACTAAACTCAATTTTCTCAGTTACCCCCAACTAAAGTGTACAAAATAAGAACCCACGTGAAGTAAACTTAGTTTGGACATCAACTTTTGCATTTTTTTCAAACCCCAGTTAGGCAAGCAGACTGCTTCTATATGTGCATCACAGTCCACTGAGATATATCTGTTGGGGCTAGCAGGGGTGTGATAGCATCATACCCTTATAGTGACATTATTTTGTACAAGTAACAAAGAGTAATGTACATTATGCTTTATCACTGCACTGTGTGCACTATTCATAGCACAGCTTATCACAAATGCTAAGGCTCTAGGACAGCAGTGAATGCCCTTGAGACATCAAAAGGAGTGTGCACCGAGTACCACACAACACTGAAGTGGAGTTCTCCTGTCTTACCTGCAAATTCTCCTACCCAGAAGTGGCATTTTCCTGTGACTCCTGAAAATTCTCCTGCACTCTTCCACACCCACATTGACAGGACCCAACCCTTCACTCATACTCAATAACATATACCAGACGTCATTCGCACTGCACTATCTGCCTATCCTGAATACTCTTCAACACCCGATTTCTCACCAAACACACTACCGAAATCTGAGACTTACTTCAAAACTACTCACCTGATCTACTCTTTCTCACGGAAACTTGGCTGGCCCCCGATCTGACCCCAAAATTGACATTTCCATCCATCCTTGGCTACAAACTCAATAGTCAAGACAGACAACACAAGCCCGGAAATGAAATTATCTTCAATGACTCAATCAACTGCACCACCACTTCAGATGTGACCCCCAACAACATGGAGCACCTGACCTTCAAGCTCCACCTCACTGGCAACATCACCTGAGTGCACCACCTGACCACACACCATCTTCGTCAGCACCATTGCTGACTTCATTGCACTCCTAATTCTCAACTTCACCTTCATCCTCCTTGGAGACCTTAACTTCCACCTGGATGGCACACCGACCCAAACACCACCGACGAAGACCTGGGAAACTTTACTCTTACCCAACATACGGAATGAGTCACTCATCATTCCCATTCCTCATCACCCCAGAATGAACACCATCAGGCCCACCCATCGAGAATGGCCTACTCACAGCAGCATCCTCCCTGACTCCATCTCCAATCTCACCCACTGAACCACAGTCTGTGCTAATACTGTGCCACATGTCAAATCCAACAAAACCACAAGATCCAGACCGAAAGCCAGCTGGTACACAGAAGGGCTCAGAATGACCAAGCACCACTGCAAATAATATGGTGCAGATGGATAATGAGACAGGAAAACACAGACAGAAACACCTTCAAATCAGCTTTCAGATGCTACCACCAGCAGTTACAGGCCACCAAACATTCTGTGCTCACAGACTGCATCTATGCTAACAGCAGCAAAGAGATCTTCACCTTTGTGAAAGATTTCACCTTCCCAACAGCCACCTCTACCAGAATTACCCAGTCACAAGAACCCTGTACCAAGCTGTTCTAGTTCTTCTGCAATGAAAGAACTAGAATATACAACAACGTTGACCCATTACTGGACTCTGCTGACCTCCAATGTGCCTCCTCATCTTAATGAAAGAAACCACACTGCCAACCTGGCCCACCATCACCATGGAAGAAACTACTACCACCATGCAGTCCATCCACTCCGGCCCCCATCGGACTGTTGCTGATAACACACCTTCTTCAAGGGAATGCAATCAAATGAGTGCTCACCTTGATCCTGAACATCTTCATCACAACAGACATGTACTGGAATGCCTGGAAACATGCCACAGTGCCCCACCTCCTTCAGAAGCCCTCTAATTACCTTGTAACTACATACCCATCTTTGTGCTACCTTACCTGGCCAAAGTCATGGAGAAGCTGATCAACAGGCGCCTAGCCAGCCAATTCAATGAGCACCATCTCCTTGACGCCACTCAGTCGGGTTTTAGACATTACTACAGTATGTACGCCGACATTCGGAGCGCCGTTCCCCACGTTTATTGGTAGCACGTCCTGGGAAGCGTGTATTACGCTCCCGGTCACGTTACCCTTACCTGTAGACATTTTTTCTTCTTTTCTGTTGGAGGTGGTTTTTCTCTGGCATTTTTCCTTCTTGCCTTTGTCTTCTTCATGTCCATGCTTGTGTCCATCTTGTCTTCTTCCTGTTTGTATTCCAAGCATGCTCTCTTTTCTTATATACTGCTTTCCTTTCCCTATTCTTCTCTATGGGCTTTTCCCAATTCAAGATGGTGTTCTTTCCCTTTCCTGTGATGTCACTTCCCCTTTTTCAGTATATAAGCCAGTCAGTCTTGCTCTACCTTGCGTTGCAAACACTTCCCTTTGGTTGTGCTCTTCGCTCCTGTTCTTCGTTCCTGCTTTTTTGCCTTGGAATATTTTTGGCTATTTTTGTTCCTGTTGTCAAGTCCTGTTTTTTCTTCTTCTCTTCAGGAGTTCCTGATGGAGGTTTTTCCCCAGTGTTTGCGGTTTTTCCCTCTGGGACTCCTTCTGGAGGGTACGGTCTGCTTTGGTGTTTCCTGACAAGCGGCACCGTGGCTACTAGAAAGGGTCCCCCCTATCTGGGATTATCCAGAACCTGTAGAAAACCGGGTGTATTCGCCAACCCTGTATCCAGGGGTGAGAAGTCAAGTGCAGTTCGTAACAGCGTCATCATCACAAAAGCTGACTCTGTATTGTTACACCTGACATCCTTGGCGTGGTCTCACGTATCTTTTCTGCCTCTGCATCCCATGTTCTGACTGTGTGCTGTACTCTGTTTTTGATGTTTTTGGTACTCTGGGTACTTTATCACTGCTGACCAGTGCTACACTGCAAGTGTCTCCTGCGTAAAATGTATGTGTAATTGGGTTTTCCATGATTGGCACATTTGATTTATTAGTAAGTCCCTAGTAAAGTGCACTAGAAGTGCCCAGGGCCTGTAAATCAAATGCTACTAGTGGGCCTGCTGCACTGGTTGTGCCACCCACACAAGTAGCCCTGTAAACATGGCTCAGACATGCCACTGCAGTGTCTGTGTGTGCAGTTTTTAAACTGCCAATTCTACCTGGCAAGTGTATCCACTTGCCAGGCCTAAACCTTACCTTTTTACACATGTAAGGCACCCCTGAGGTAGGCCCTAGGTAGCCCAATGGACATGGTGCAGTGTATGGTAAAGGTGGGACATGTACTGATGTGTTTTACATGTCCAAACAGTGGAATACTGCCAAATTCGTATTTCACTGTTGCAAGGCCTATCTATCTCTTAGGTTAACACAGGGGCTGTCTTTTAATATCTTTTAAGTGTAGATTCCAGTTTGGGAGCTCATAGAAATATGGAGTTTGGTGTCCCTGAACTCACAATTTAAAAACACATCTTTTGGTAAAGTTGGTTTTTAAACTGTCAGTTTGAAAATGCCACTTTTAGAAGGTGGGCATTTTCTTGCTTAAACCATTATGTGAATCTTCCTGCTTGTGTACTCCTGTCTTGGTCAGACTGACATTTGGACTGTTTATGAATCTTCTCTAGACAGTGACACAAAGGAAGCTGGGTGTAGCCTGCATATCCTGATGGACCACTAGAGTGGATGGAGGAGTGGTCACATACACCTGACTTGGCTGTGCCTGCCCTCACACAATGCAGCATCCAACCCCCTGGTGTGAATCTGGAGCCAGGCCCGGGCAAGGCAGGATCTTGTGAACAACAGAGACTTTCCTTTGAAGTTTGGTTACTTCAAATGCGGAAAGGGGTATAAGTAGTGGACCCGAACCCCAGATTTTTAGATTACTTCTGGAATCAAGAGGAACCTCTGCCAAGGAGAAGAGCTGGAGGAGTACTGCCCCTTTGCTTGTGACTGTGCTTTGCTGGGTTGGCCTGCAGTTGCTACTTCTGCCTGAAAGAAGACAAAGACTGGAGTTTGTGGTATTCCTGTTTGTGAAGAATCTCCAAGGGCTTGGATTGAGCTTGTCTACTGTTTTGAAGTCTCAGGGCCATCAAAGACTTCCTCTGCTTGCACCTGGACTCTCTGCTGAGACTCCGGCTATGCCAAGTGGTGCCCTGTCCAGTCTCTGGGCCCCTGAGAGGTGAAGTTGACAGAACAAGAACTGAAATCCACACACAGAACACGTGGAGGGAAAAGTTCAACCCACCATCTGCAATGCGGTTGAAAAACAACACCCGCTTTGCAGCTAAAATCGGTGCTCCACCTGCATCGCTGCTGGGAGATTGTGGTGCTATTAATTGTGTTTGAGCAATGACTTTGTGTTTCACCACTGTGCATATTAGTTGCTCAATGTTCACCAGTAGCACATTGTATGTTTTGTTCAGTTTAGTTGCCTATTGGCTTTGACATGGCATTAGCCATTACATTCTGTATTCTGCCTATTAGCTTTGACATGCTGTATTCAGTTTAGCTGCCTATTGGCTTTGACATGGCATTAGCCATTACATTCTGTATTCTGCCTATTGGCTTTGACATGCTGTATTCAGTTTAGCTGCCTATTGGCTTTGACATGATATTAGACATTACATTCTGTATTCAGCTTAGCTGCCTATTGGCTTTGACATGATATTAGACATTACATTTTGTATTCAGTTCAGCTGCCTATTGGTTTTGACATGATATTAGACATTACATTTTGTATTCAGCTCAGCTGCCTATTGGCTTTGACATGATATTAGACATTACATTTGATATTTAGGTTAGCTGCCTATTGGCTTTGACATGACATTAGACATTACATTTGATATTTAGGTTAGCTGCCTATTGGCTTTAAGGTGGAGTTAGACATTGCAGTTGAAATATCACAGATGTCTGTATTCTTCCAAACTGTGTTTTTCCACAAGATGAACCAAGCTGTTTTCTTCACACCAGACCTTAGTTGATAAGAGCACGTAGATTTTGTGTTTACCTCGCAATCCAGTCTGAGAGCAGAATGGCTCAGAGAACTGGCCATTCTCCAAGGCCGTTCAAATCTCACACTGAGTTTGCTTTTAAGGATGACTCTGGGCTACAGTGAGTGGGATTCGAATCTGCTTGACTTCAGGCTGGAGCTAGACATCAGTTGCCAGTCTCCCGTTTGGGTAGATAATCTCTTTCTCGCAGTTGATCGGAGTCATCAACTTGCAGACCCCAGAAAGATGAAGCTGAAGATAGGCCCTACTTGCCCATATGGTGATGAATTTTGACTTTTATGCTTTGCTTTGATACTATAATCATATATATATATTTGCTGTGTACATTGCAACTGAGAAGTACTGTGATATATTTTGCTTTCATTGCTGCGACTACTTTGTGCTTGAAATCTACTAATTTCGTCTCTCAAGAACTTGTGGATGGGGAAGAATTAACAACAATAAAGGTCTTCTTTGAACTCAGAAGTGCATTCCAGAGAGGTTCTGTAAGCTCCAATAGGAGATATGTAGGAAAGCAGAACAGATATTGACGCTTCACGTCTGGAGAAATGAAGCAACACCCACTTGCAGTTGCTGATAATGATGCAAACCCAATGTATCGCTGGGTGTCAAAGTCATCATGAACTTGCGCATTTCTGAGGTGCCCTGTCTGGAAATTGACTCATCGCTCTCTTGCGGGAGAGAAAAACTATGCATCGCCGACCCGAAAAGAAACAACGGCCTCATTTGCGAGTGAGGAATTGATGCATCGCTGACTTTTCCCAAGCGTGTGGCAAACCAGGTACTTTGTGTGAAATCAATGTTTTTATTGTTTTCTATGGAGTAAGACTCTTATTCTTTTGAAAATTCATATTTTGACTTTTGTATGTTGGATTTTTGTTGTTTTGATCTTGTTTGATTTAGATAAATATTACCTATTTTTCTAAACTGGTGTGGTATCCGTTTTGTAGTGTTTTCACTGTATTACTGTGTGTGTTGGTAGAAATACTTTACACGTTGCCTTTCAGATAAGCCTGACTGCTTGTGTCAAGCTACCAAGGGGGTGAGCATGGGTTATCTTAAGTGTGTATCTTCTTTGCCCTGACTAGAGTGAGGGTCCCTTCTTGGACAGAGTGCAAACTGACTGCCAACCAGAGACCCCATGTCTAACGTATGATTGTGGACAGAGAAGACACTGCAACCCTCATCTCCTGGACCTCTCCACAGCTTTCATCACAGTATCCCATCCTCATCCAAAGACTGCATGAAGACAGAATCCAAGGACCTGCACTCCCTCCTGGCTTGTCATAGAAAAGCAATCTGCCTTGCCTCCTACTGCTCACGCTCCAAGCAACCTCATTTGAGCAGTACCACAAGGGTCATCACTTAGCCCAACCCTCTTAAACATCTAAATGAACCCTCTGACCACAATCATCCACGCACATGAAATCAACGCTCTAGACTATGATGATGACATACAGCTGATACTCTTCCTCTTTTAAAAAAAACACCTAACGCCTGGGCTAAGTTTTCAGGTTGCATTACTGAAGTCGCCAACTGGATAAAACCCAAATGTCTCAAACTGAATATCAGCAAGACAGAAGTGATTTACGCCCATACTTGCAGTGGGACTCCTCCTGGTGGCTGGCAGAACACACACACACACCCATCCCAAGAACCTCATTATTATCTTTGACAATCAACTCAACTTGACTGCCCAATTCAATACTGTCACTGCCACTAGCTTCCACATATAAAAGATGCTGAAGATCTTCAAATGGTTCCCTACCAGCATCCATAGAATCGTTACCCTATCCCTCGTCACAAGCAAACTGGACTACAGGAACACCCTTGATGTGAGCTGACACGATCTTATGAGAAAACCTTTATTTCAATGAATTTAGTAGTTGTAAATCACCCCAGCGCAATCCGAGCTCTCCAACCGTCTCCTTTCCTGCGCTCGTATTTCCATGTTCCAAAACAGAACCTTAATGATATTGCATCGAAATCAGTTCACAAGTAGTTGGTCAACACAGTGCATGTCTTTAGTTTCTACTGTGATCTTAGCTACTTTCCCTACATTCCACCAGTTTTGTCCATTCATTCCTATGGCATTCCCACACACTTTATCAACCATTACTGGTTCAAAATACTTTGGGTCATCTTTCTTGACAAAACGGGGTATTTTGATATGTACCCAGTCACCAACTACTATATGAACATTCCTCACATGTATCTTCTTATCATATTATGTGTTTTATCTGCATTGAGCTCCTTTAACATTAGAACGCATACTGAAGTCAATATCTTCCTTAGATGCTTGATATTTCAAAAATTTAGGCTTCCATGCTGGCCTAAATGTAGTGGCTGTTTTTCTTGCTTTAAGAACTTCAAACAGAGATATTCCCGTAGTCTAATGGGGTGTAGTTCCGTAGAACCGTAGCATGTTTTGCACTGCAGCTTCAATTACACACCCTTTAGCTAAAGCCCATTGCATACACTTACCTAAAACACAATTGAAGCGTTAAACTAAATCAATAGCTTGTGGTTGGTATAGAGTACTCTTAAAATGTCTAATGGCACTTTCCTTCAAGAAAACATCTACTTCAGTGGTTACACATTGCACCCCATTGTCAGAGACCAGTTCTTTTCGAAACCCTTCATACATGAAAATAGCTTTGAGAAACATCACTACAGATCTAGAATTGGGTTCACTAACAAACCTAACATGTGGCCATTTGAAATAGTAATCCATCATAACATAAGCATACTTTAACTTTTGTGGGAGAACATTAAAAGGTCCTACCAGCTCAATCCCGGCTTTTTCCCATGGAAACAGAGGATATTCAGTTGGCTTCAATGGAGGTGTGCATAGACTTGTCACATGTGGCACAACTTGGGCAATCTCTGACTGCGCGCTCAATTTCTTATCCATATGTGGCCAACTGTAGTACTCCCTTATCCTCCTTTTGTTGAGATTGGAACCCAGGTGTCCTACATATGCACTTTTCAAAATGACATGTCTAATGGCCAATGGAGGTACTAGTTTATCACTTATCATTAGTATGCCATCTTCAATTGTTAGTTCTTCAGAAACCTTGAAAAATGGTGAGAATTAGAATCTAAGGTTTTTTTCATCCTTCCTTAACATGATTCATAACCTTACACAATAATGCATCATTCTTTGCAGCTTCCTTCCATTCTGTTTCTCAAAAAGAACTAATATGCCCAATTTCAACCGCTGCAGTCAGACAATTCTCATCCTCTATGTTGTCACAAACCCCATCTTCCTCCTTAAAAGGATATCTAGAGAGGTAATCAGCCCTCACTTTCTTCCCACCCAAAATGTGAATCACTGTAAAATCAAACTGTAACGGTTTAGAGACAAATCTTGCAATTCTAGGAGTTCTACTTTTAAAATTATCACCATCGAGAATAGACACTAGTGGTTTATGGTCTGTTTGAAGAATAAAATGTCTGCCCCAAAGATAGTATTTACATTTTTTAATGGACCACCATCATGCCAACAGATCTTTTTCTATCACCAACTAGTGTTTTTCATTTTCTCTAAGCACTCCTGAAGCAAAACCAATGGTGTGTTCTTGCTTATCGCTAACTTGCGTTAATATCATACCCACACCAAATTAGCTTGAATCAACAGTCAAGCAACAGTTAAGATTATGGTCGTATGGTTGGAACACATTCATACAAGACAATTGTTGTTTGACATTGTTGAAAGTGTTTTTACAGTCTGCATTCCACAAAAATTCAGTTTTCTTTTTCGACAAATTTGAAATGGGCCTAACCACCGTAGCAGACATTTGAATAAACCTTGAATAGAACTCACAAAGTCCAAGAAACAATTTGACACTCATTTTATCCTTGGGAAAAGGTGCATTCTGTATAGCCCCTACGAGAGCTGGCTTAGGATATATGCCTTCTGCTGAAATAATATGACTAAGATATTCAACTGATGGCTTTAAAAACTGACATTTCTCCTTTTTAAGTACAATACAAGCAGTATCAAAAATTTGTACTACTTGACGTAAAATCAAATCATGTTCCTAATGATCAACTGCATGAATTAACACATCGTCTTGAAAGACACATACCTTTTGAATACCTTTGAGTAATGTAAACATTAATCTCTGAAAGATTGATGCTGCTGATGCAAGGCCAAAAGGCATGTAGCAGTACTGATAAGCCCCCAGGGAGATACAAATGCACTGAAATGACAGAAGTCTGGTGTTAATTCCACCTGGTGGTAAGCTGATGTTAAATTAAGCATTGTGAACAACTTTGCTCCAGCTATACTGGACAATATTTAATTAATCTTTGGAAGATGATGTGAATCTACCCACATTTCTCTACTTAGAGCTCTTAAGTCAACACACACTCTTAGTTCTCTGTTTTTCTTTTTTACAACCACCAAGGGAGAAAGCCATAAAGAGGACTCCACAGGTTCAATTATGCCTTTCATGCATAAACCCTCCAATACTTTTTCTAACTCATCCCTAACACTGAACGGTACCCCTCTCAATTTGTGTTTGATAGGGATAGCATTTTCTTCAACTTTTATTTTGTGTTTTAAACCATTTATTTTTGCCTACTTCTCCAGAAAAAACCTTTTGGAATTCATTAAGCAAATTTGCAATGTCAGTAGAATCTGTTATTACTGACACTTGTTCACTTGTACCAGGACGAAGTACCATCCCAAGCAAACCTTGGTGGAACCAACCCAAAATATTCAGTACTTTGTATTTGTATTTTTAAAGCTCATTCCGGCCGAGGCATCGAAGCTTGCCGAAGGAAAAGTGAGGTGCCAACAAATTACAAGATAATACAGAGGAAAACTAGCGCGGAAAAAGCCACGTTTTAAATAGCCTCCTAAATGCCAAGAAATGTTGTTCCTTCCTGATAAACAGGGTAAGAGAATTCCAGCATTTAGCCGCAGCCACCGTAAATGCTTTGTCACCCCATTTTGCTTTATAGGTGCGGGGGACCTGAATACTGAAAGCTCCTATCAAGCGGAGTTGCCAATTGGGTTTATACCAACGTAGCCAGGAAGCCAAATATTTAAAACCATTTCCATGTACTGCTTTATAGGTCAGACATACAGTCTTAAAAATAATACGCTGAGCCACTGGAAGCCAGTGCAGTTATTTTAAACTGCTGCTGGCCGAGGCTGAATGGGGAAGATTTAAGATAGCCCGGGCAGCAGTATTCTGAATCAACTGAAGCTTCTTCAGAGATGTCTTATCCAGATTGAGCATCAAATCATTGCAATAGTCTAATTTAGATATTAACAATGCTAAAGTCACTGTAACTCTCCATTCCCTTTGAAGAAAAGGGAAGATCTTTTTCAGCATTTTCAATGTCCAAAAGCTAGTTTTAACAATATAATTGATATGCGATTTAAAGGAGAGACAGTTGTCAAAAGTGACACCTAAATGTTTTGTGGCAGTAATAGGAGCTGGGGGAGATCCACAGTCTATCGGCCACCAATGAGAGTTCCACAATTCCTTTCCAGAACCAAAGCATAATCTTTCATTTTTGTCACCATTTGATTTGAGCCATTTTAAGTTCATCCATCTGTTGACTTCTTGCATACATTAGTTAAAGCGATCTGACACTTCCTCCCAGTTCTTATTGACTGGGATAATCAATTGGGTATCATCAGCATAGGAAGTCGGCCTAAAGCCAAAGGAGTGAATCAGTCTGGCTAAAGGAGCAACACACAGATTAAATAAAGTGGGACTAAGTGATGACCCTTGGGGAACACCACAAGGTAAGTGGTATGCAGGGGACTTATAGTCACCACAGCTCACCGTGGTCAATCTTCTTTCAAGAAGGATTCCAACTTCTTAAGAGCCTCATCCCTAATCCCTGCTTGATATAAGCGGGATATCATAATCTGAGGAGAAATAGTGTCAAATGCAGCGGATAGGTCCAATAGGACTAATATAGCCCCTTGTCCTTCATCCAATATTCTCTGAATCAAATCAGATGAGGTAATAAGGGCTGATTCTGTACTGTGATCCTTCTTAAAGCCATGTTGAGAGGCATCTAATCCTCCTGAAAAAAATTGAAAGTTGGCTAGTTCCTTGTTAATATGCTTCTCAAAAGTCTTGGCCTAGAAAGGAAGTAAGGAAATGGGACGTAAGTTATTCAGGTCATGTCTAATTCCACCTGGTTTCTTTTTCAGAGGAATTACTGTAGCATCCTTTCAAGAAGGAGGATAAACTCCAGAGGTAAGGACCTTACGAAAAATCAGCGCTAAGGCTGTCAAAACAGGACCCGGGGCTAATTGAAGGATAAAAAGGGGACAAGGATCAGAGGGAGAGCCTGATTTGATTTCTAACATTAGCTTTTTTATTCTTTCAGGAGATAGGGGTTGAAAATTAGTTAGTATGGGGTGGTTGATATTTGATTCAGTATTGACAACATCTGAGCCAACATCCCTCTCATCAAACTGATTAAAACTAGAATAAATTAGTAAAATTTTATTTTCAAAATGTGTGGGCACTTTATTGCAAAATTCCTGTGAGTTCTCCAACTCTAGGAGAGGCGGGGGAGGGAGGGGAAGTCAGCGCATTAGTGACCTTAAAAAGTTCTCTGGGGGAATTGGAGGCCTCTTTAATTTTTGGGGGATCATTTTCAGATTTAGCTTTAGTGCTTGACTCCTTGTAGTTTTTAAGAGCAGTTCTTAATTTCTCTTTCTCAGTAGGATTAAAATTCAGTTTCCATTGCCGCTCTTGTTGGCAATACTTTCTTTGGAGTAATTTAAGGTCCCTTGTGAACCAGGGATGGCTAAGTTTTTTCGTTCTCCGTGAATCAAAGGCCTTAAGAGGGGCCAACTGGTGGATTGAAATGGAGATTCCCTGATTAAAACTATCTACCGAAGACAGGGGCACATTTTTAGCCATTTCCCAACCTGCCTCCAACGCAGGTACTAACTGTTCCTTCTTAATACAATTCCAGTGTCTAATCAATTTTTCTTTACACTTGGGTGGCTGAGGTAAGAGACCCTCAGTAAATCTGAAAGCTAGGAGAAAGTGATCTGTCCACCTAAGGGGGGCATTGGTTAATGCCAGCTGATCCTCAGAGCGGACAAAAATCCCATCTAACAGAGGTCCAGCTTAATGTGTAGCTGATAGGACTTTCAGCTCCCAATCTAAAGCTGCCATAAAATTTATGAACTCTTTAATATGAGAGTTTTGAATGTCATGGAAATGAAGGTTAAAATCCCCTAATATAATGGCTTTGGTTGACATAACTAAAGGCTCTAACAAACCAGTACTTTACTACATATATTTTCCCATAAATCTGTCGTCCTTTAAACATTAGAATGTTCTAAAAAAAACCTTGAAGGTCAATTCTCCTCCCCTCATAGGAAACAGGTGATCTATCAGGAGGGTACAATTTACGTGTATCCCAATTTTGTTGAAACATTTCTTGAGTTATCATAGTTATCCTGGCTCCAGAATCCGCCAATAACCTTATGCATCTAATCGCCAATTTGTACATGTACATACGGATCCACACACTGTTCAGGATTTCCACTTTTGATATCTTCAGCTTCAACAACTAACACCAAATCTTGCATCTCACACATTAGCTCATCCATCTTATCCTCACACTCATCCAACACTGCATTATATTAGTGCTTTTGCTTTTGATTCCTTGGAATACTTTTGCAAAATGACCAAGGTTGCCATAGAGTCTACACTGGACATTCTTTGCTGGACATGTTTTTCCTCCTTTTTGATGTGGGGGAAACACACATCTGAAACATACATTAGTTTATGTGAAAAAAATCATTTTATTTGTTATGTTCCAGGTATTTCAATGCCATTTTAAATGTTTTACGTTTATGATCTTTATGATGAACCACATTAACTTGATCAACATGTTTGGCTTCCAATTCTTTTGCAGATTTAATTGCTGTCTCAATGCTCCTGGCGACTCTAATAGTGTCTAGAAATGATGGATCACCCATGGATAATAATTTCTTTTTGATGGATTTATCAGTTTAGTGACATATGAATTGATCACATATTAACAGGTCTCCAAAAGCTTCAAATGACATTTCGAAGAAAGCTTCCTTAGAACCGATATGTATGTGTTCACATCCTCACCACTTTTCTGTTTCCTTCTAAAACACGTATGTCTCGCAACTTCCAGGCTTGGTGGTGCATCAAACCTGACATTTATTTATTTAAAGCTACTTCAAATTCATCCTGTTCTTCTCCATCCTCCAGCTGAATATCTGATAAATGCTTAAAAGTAGATCTCCCTTCAAATCCCAACAAATGCAACAGTAAAAATGCCTTTCTTTCAGGTCTGAAACTTGATGCACCAATGGCTCCTAAGTACATTCAACTGCATCATATCATTGCCTCCACGGTATTGCTGGCTCTCCAGGTGCATCTAAAAATGGTGGCAGGGGATTTACAGATTGCATATATATATATTGGAGGTAGATGAAAAGTTTTCAGGGAACAAAACAAATATATTTTTTTTAGAAGAAATATCCACAGAATGAATAACTTTCCCCTTGTGTAGTAAAAAAACATAAAATGTTTCACACGTTGAAAATACACACAAAAAGTCATTTTAATGTGTTATACGAATTAATAAACAATTTCCACAATTTGTCACCTCTATAAATGTATCTTCTGTCTAAACATGAATAAATCCTCGCAATATTGACAAAAAATATTGTTCTTGTCTGAAAATTTTGTTCTGTAATACAATGTTTGAAATACCAAAACAGTTTACTCCTCGTTCATAAGATATTGAAAATCTGAACATTCAGGTATTATCCTTTCCTTGTGAAGACTAAGGGGGTCATTATGACTCCGGCGGTAGGTGGTAAGGTGGCGGTACATACTGCCACATTATGACTTTGGCGGGTTGGCTAGAGCGAACAGATGGTAGCCGGGGTGACGGTCTTTTTGCGGCAGTCACCGCAGCGGTAGGCAGTTTATACTGCCTATGTCATAATGTGGGCCTAAATGTATCAATAAGGCTGAAAAACAGAGGTAGGCGCGTTGATTAATAAAATAAAACGTGCTTGCTTTTAGCAGAACTGTAATAGATTGTAAATGACAGCTGAGTAGATTTAAGATGGCTGCCGAAGTATTAAAATGGCTGCCATGGTTTCGTATTTGGCATCATTGTTGAGAGCATTAAGGCCTTTTTCTGCAGGGAATGGCAGTGATCTAGTGTGCAGGTCCAATTTACCACAGGAAACCAGTTTTGGGGAAAAATGTATGTTTTGACCCAGTTTACGATTATCAGGTATACTTCACTGGGTTATATTTGCCTGACGTGCTCCACTCTTCACAGGCTACGATTGTGCATCTGTCTCCGATTCTTCTCTGCACGTCCATGGGTTCTTGCCTGGGGTGATTCAGCTTGTCGCCAATTGAAGTGAGCTGAACATGAACACGATCTTGTGAGAAAACCTTTCTTTCAACTACATTAGTAATTGTAAATCACCCCAGCGCGATCCGAGCTCTCCAAGCATCTCCTTCCCTGCGCTCGTATTTTCACGTTCCAAAACAGAACCTTAACGATATTGCATCGAAATCAATTTACAAGTAGACAGACTCTCATGCTGGCACTGTACATACATACTAACATATATACATAACTAGTTGGTGAAAACCACATTAATATATTTTCCAGCTAGAGAATACTACAACCCTCTATGCTGAAATCAACACACATGTGACAAGGCGCCTCTGATGAAGCAGAAAATGAAGGTTTTACATTTATTAGCGCATAAACGTAGTGTGAAATAATCATGTGTGACTTTAACCAAACTAATAAAGATTGTACGGGGACAAAATGTGCCCTCAGAGTAGTTTGCCAACATTTATAAGAGTGCTTTATATAACGTGGTGTATTAGAATTGCACTAATCCGACATAATCGTAAACGTGTGCTACGATTTTCTTGTTTGAAATGCTTTAGCTTAGCATAACTTTAGTGCAGGCTTTGGCCTAGTTGCCTGGTCTCACGGTTTAGATGCTCGTATTTTTCCAATGTGCTATTAAACGTGTATTTCTGCTTGAAGCTGTACTTTTCCACTGAGATCGTTCACATGCTTATCTTAAGGTTTCGTGCCAGCCTGGCATATTTTCTCTTTACTCCAAGGTCGATCTGCAGGTGCGGACAATGGAAGCTCTGAAAGTGAGTTAATTGGTATAAAATGTTGCAACTTGCGTACCCGTCTCCAAGGATAATGTATGCTTAAGTAAAAGCTTGAGAACTGTTGTTTTTGATTGGACAATTTGAAGCTAACCTATGAACCCTCCAATGGAAGACCCTACTGGATTTGAACTGTTGTCTATTTAAACCAGGTGCACGAGAAGAAAGCGGCCATTTATTGGACTTCGCCCATGCCCGCCATTTTGCAGGACATTGCAGCTATTATGGCCCACCTTGCTGCGACGCCATTTTGAGAGACTTTGATGCTTTCTCTAATCGAGAGAAAGAGACTTTAATGATTCTTACCCTAGAGACTTTAACTTGAATTTGATAAGTAGTAGTTTTACCTTGCCGCCGTGAGGCAATTGCCCCGTCCACCCCTGCCCCTTTGCCCCATCCCATGCTGATCGAGAAACGGTACCTGTGAGACGAAGACTTCCTTGAATGCTGATCGTAATTGGTAAATATGAAAGGAAATTGTACAATTGCATTGTGTTTCCTTTAGGTAACCAACTGCTGATTTTGATAAGAGCCCTAGTTAGGAGTTTTCTAAATTAATGTTGCTAAATTGTTTTTGCATGAAGTCCCACATGCCGATGCTAATTTGAGGTTAGACGAGGATTCCTTATGTCGCACGATGCAATTTGAGATCTTGTTATGCTGACTAAATGTATGCAATTAGTTCGTTGCAGATTATAGTTTTAGTGATTTGCATTGCTATTATCAAATGCCTTGTTATTCAAATGCTGCATAGATTGCACTTGTTTCGCCGCTATGGACAGCTATTAATGTTCATATATGTTTATCATTTGGTGTTGAGACACATCTATATTGTGCTAGCTTTGTTAATATAGGGAAATAAAATTCACTAACTTTGAATAAACTGGTGTGGTTATTCCTGGCTGAAAGGTCAGGGTTCGCCGAAAATGTATTCTGGATAAATTGTTAAGTGTTATGTTGATCAAGGTATTGCTTATGTTCGTTATTGATTATTGATTTGATTAAATTGACCGATATAGAGTACGGAGAGTCCCACTTAGTCAAAAGATTCATCGGCCTAAAGAGCGTCCGAATACAGGTAAATTATTAGTACGGACCGCTCTATCAGTAGATGGTAGCAGAGGATGGTTTCGTCTTTTGGGACCCTGTACTCTTAGAGTACATGGTGTTGAATTAACGAGCACGCATTTTGAGACCCCACTCGAGAAGTTGAATTAGATTTTTCTTGGGTAAAACAGATTGACAGAATGATGATGGGCTAGGTCCACCGCGACTTTCCCGGGATCTCGGAGCTTGCGAATGGAGAGAATGGAGGTGTGAGATCGGCGTTGGCGGTACTAGTGATGGTATGAGTGAAGTTAGGGTTTTGCGCTTGCACAGCTTATTGCCGCAGATTGTGTGAGAAGGTTGCAAGGAATTTTTTTCTTTTTAGAGGATAGCGGAGGTGCGACTCCGAGTGTAGAAGTAGGGAAGTCGTCGAACTTCATAGAAATAGCGGAGGTGCGACTCCGAGGGTGAGAGTAGGGAAGTCGTCGAACTTCATGTGCGTGTGGCGCTTCGTGCATGAAAAAAGGTCCACGTGGTTGTTGTTGTTGAGACGGGCCCTGCGAGGTCAAGAGACTCCAGAGTATGTTGTTTTATGTTGTGGTCTGGGCGGTTTAGTAGGTTGATCGGGCGTGGTCAACGAGTTGGTACGTGTGTTAGGGAGTGAAAGAAACTTCGACTTCGGGCTTTGACAAAATTCTAAGTGCACTAGAATAGATCATTGACAAGTTGAGAGTAGGTCTGCGGGTCAGATTTGCTTGCGAACGTGGGGACCGAGAAAGATGGAATAACTGCCGAGGCTAGTGAAAAATCCCTAAGGTCCTGAAGCGATTGTGTTACCCTTCCTGTAGTAAACCGACAGATCTGTTTTATTTTTTGGTAGCTCGCGATACATGCCAGAAGTTGTTACGAGAGGAGCTGAGTGAAGGAGGACTAGCCGCGAGGCTTTGTCAGCCGCAGTGTGTGTGAGTGTGACGTCACTGGGAGCCGCGCTGGGATAGGTTGGTTGCAGAGAAGGGTCGCGCACGGATTGGACGCAGTCCGTGAGGCTCGATTGGAAGGGGAAAGGCAAGCGAAGAGTATTCCGGGAATTAAAGTCACCTATTGATTACAAACTTTGTGAAATAAAAGACGAGAAAATGAAATTTTTTAAAGCATTAAGGAGTGCGATGAAGGGGGAGTCTTACATTAAAGCGAGCGTAGGAGAGGAAACGCCGCCTGAAGGTACCCCAGCTTACATTGTAATGGAGGAAAAGGGGGTAGCTCCGTGCCTTTGGCTAAAGCAATGGCATAAATTGACAGAGAAACATGGGAGCGTAGCGTTCCCGATACATGGGACATTCAATATAAGGATTCTAGAGAATTTGAGATTCACGATGTACGACATGAAGGTGCCTCCAAGGCCAGCCCAGTTTGAGGCTCTAGCAATTTGGGAACTAATGGCTAGACAGCAGCAGCAAAATAAGTTCGAGACCAGGATAAGAAAGGTAGAAAAGACACTAGCGGACGCTAGGTGGGATAATGCACAGAAGGTGTGGAGGTCAGATGTATTGCAGGGGATAAAATTGTTTCCCGCAATTACTAAGGAAGAAGGGGAGGCAGGTAAGAAAGCTACCTGTAAGACAGACAGGAAGTGTTCCAAGGATAGAGAGGAAGAGGAAAAGTTGAGAAGAGAAGAGGAGTTAGAGGATGAGGAGTTAATAATGCAATTGCTGAACGACCGTCCACCACCTTATGCGGAGAGTGGACAAGGTCCAAGTACCAGTTCTGCCCCTCCGGCACCGGTACAGAACAGTGAAACTCAGAGTTCAGGAGCATCATCGGGATCTAAGAACCCGAGTCTACCGTTCACCCCGCAGATACCGCAGGTTAGGAGAATAGATCCAGATGTGCCCATGTTGAAACCAGCAGAAAATTATCAGTCGCAGGTCCCAAGGTATTACAGCAGCGACAATAGTACGGGAATGATTTTAGACCCAGCCGCAATGGGAGGACAGAATGGTCACAACCCAACCATGGCACAAGCGGAATCAACCCAGTTTTTGATGCCTCAAAAGCAGATGCAGGGGGGGACAGCACATGCTCAAATGACGGGGAGCCAGATGGGCATGCTGGCAATGATGACCCATAGTGTGGGAATGAACGTGCCTCAGAACATGGGAAATGGACAGAACCCAGACGCGATATCACTGCCCATTACTGTAGGTCCACCAGTACCTTTGTATAGTCAGCCTAACTTAGGTATGAGCAGTCAAGGATCGATGCTGCAGAATGGGACAGAAAGAAGGTGCATAGAAAACACTCCAGGGATGACTCCGATAGCGGCTCAGCCAACTGGATCTGGGTCCTTGATGGAGTTTAGTCCCATATGTGCTCAGTCAACACTGGTGAGGTCGAGCCCCCCACTGATAA
Source organism: Pleurodeles waltl (assembly GCF_031143425.1). Taxonomy (NCBI): domain Eukaryota; kingdom Metazoa; phylum Chordata; class Amphibia; order Caudata; family Salamandridae; genus Pleurodeles; species Pleurodeles waltl. The sequence continues at coordinate 474,453,886 of NC_090449.1, read as the reverse complement.
TACCTCTAACATCGAACACTGAAAAGTTGCCGCAACCATCAATGGCAGTCGATGTAAATGCTACACTTATGGGGTTGAATGCGCAACAGCTGACACAATGGTTCAACAGTCTAAATTCCACACAAAGCTCAGCCAGTGGGAAGGGAGAAGATTATATGAATAGGATGCGGTTGAACATGGAAGCACAAGAATTGGTGGAAGGGACTATGGGTGTGAATAGGTTAGAGTCCTACTCGGAAGAAGAACTGAGGTATCTATGTCCCAGGATTACGAAGGAAGTGAACAAGGTACATAAGAGCTTGCAGGAAATAGCCGATAAAAACGGGGTTGACATAGACAAGACAAAACACTTGAGCAGAAGCTACAGGTTGGATTTTGGGACCACAGATTTTGAACATATGAGGTCAGCAGGCATGAAGGCGCACCTTAGAGAACTGCTACAGAGTGCACAAGTGTGGAGGTGCTTAGACAAGTGGGAAAGCAGGTGGGTAAAGAGAAAGGAAAAGAGGAGGGACAGTGCTACAGAGCACAATGAGAAAAGACCACAGAGTAGTGAGGCAGTAACCATGTTACCAATGAGGGAAACAGCAGGGGGAAAATTAATACATGTACCATGGCACAGAAGCGATATTCAGTCTTTTACGGACGATTTTCCCAAACTGAGAGAGAAGCCGATTGAATGGTATCAACAGACTGATAGGTTTGTGAAACTTGCAAAATGTCTCTGGGAAGACCTGAACACTCTATTTGAGATTGTGGTTCCGGCAGATTTGTGGGAGGATTGCAAAAGAGCGGTAGGTTGGCCGACAAGTGAACCGGAGAGAGACAGGGATACGGGTGCACCATCACCTATGGTGATGAGCTTGTACTATAAGGTGATTGAGCATTTGAAGACGAAGGTTGCCGTGAAAAATGTGGATTGGCAGAAGATTGATCGAACTGCCCAAGAGGCTAAAGAATCGATTCATAGTTACTATGAGAGGTTGTTGAAGGCGTTCAAGAACTACAGTGGCACGGAAACAATAGAGGCGAAGGACATGCTTCATTTTGTGTTTAGATTTGTGGAAGGGCTGAGGCCAGAGATAAGTCAGATGATAAAGTCGCATTTGATTTGCTGGCAGTCGAAACCTATTGACGAAGTATTGAATTATGCGAAAGACTGTAGGGACGAAATTGAGGTGAAACAGAAAAGGTTGAAAGAGAAGGTGATGATGATGCAGCTTAAGGCAGCTCAGACAGGTCTGCAAGGTTTGCAAGGGTTGCAAGGGTTCCAACAGCAGGTACCACAACCGCAGCCGCAGTTACAGGGAAACATGGCGTTTCAGCCACAGGCGAGAGGCAGAGGCAGAGGAGGTTTTGTGAATAATGGTCCGGATTTGAACACTGTTGTGAATGGTGTACAGGCAATGAAGAAGGTGATGCCGTGTCACGTGTGCGGAATCGTCGGTCATTGGAAACGCGAGTGCCCGATGGTGGTGCAGGAAGGTGCAGGTGCAGGTGTTGGTCAGCAAAACAATGATGTCAATGCATTTCAGACAATGAGGGGACCGAAAATGAGAGGTCCAAACCCAAATTTTCAGGCCGTAAATCAGTTGCAGGGATTACAACCTATGCAGCCGCAGCAGATGCAGATGCCTCGTATGCAGATGACGCAAATGCAGCCGATGCAGCAGCAGTTACCCATGGTACCTAATCAGCAAATGCAAATACCTTTGGCACCAATGAGTCAGCAGCAAGTGATGGTTCCTCCACAGGTCTCGGGTCAGGTAATGAGTACAAATGGCACCGTACAACAGTTCCCATTACACAGTGAGAGTGGAATAAACAATATATGGGAGAGTGAAAGTTCAGAAGAAGAGGGAGATTGTGTGCTTGCAGCATCCTTGGAAGTTGATCAAAAGGGTCCGTACGTGGAGGGAAGAGTAATGGGTCATCGTGTCTCATTCTTAGTTGACACGGGAGCCACACGTTCAACAGTTAAGAGCAGTGAAGTACCAAATTTGCCACTCTCAGGGAGTACAGTTCAAGTGGTGGGAGTAGCAAACAGGCACCTGACAAACCCGATTACAGATCCGGTACCAGTCAGCATTGGTAACTATCAAGGGTTACACAAATTTGTGGTATGTGACTCAAGCCCGATAGCACTGTTAGGGAGAGACCTATTGTGTAAATTGGGTTGTTCGATTATGTGTTCGAACGAGGGAATCAAAATTCAGACGAGCAGTGATGGGGAAGAAGAGGACAGTGTAGGGGGGGATGAGATGAAAACTGTCGATGAAGATTACTCTCTGATTTGTCTATTCCCAATGATAACTGAACAAGATATCCCAGCTGAATTACGGGAAACAGTCGGAAGGGAAGTGTGGGATATGACAGGGAAAGAGGTGGGATTGATGAAAGGAGTGGAACCAGTGAAAGTGACTGTAAAGCCCAATGCAATCTTTCCCCAGACCCCACAATACCACATGGCACAAGACACCCTCATGAAAGTTGCCCAACTCATTGACGAATTTGTAAAGCAGGGAGTGCTGAAGGAGGTGTTGAGCAGTCCATGTAATTCACCAATAATGGGACTAATAAAGCCGAGTGGAAAGGTCCGACTCGTGCAGGACTTGAGGAAAATAAATGACATCATAGTCAAATGCTGCCCAGTAGTACCGAATCCAGCTGTGATAATGTTTCAAGTCCCTTGCGATGCCGAGTGGTTCTCAGTCATCGATTTGTCACAAGCGTTCTTCTCGGTGCCTCTTCATGAGGACAGCCAATTTCTCTTTTGTTTCAAATTCTTAGACAGAGTGTACAGTTGGTGTCGAATTCCTCAAGGGTTTTCTGAGTCACCGTCAACATTCAATCAGATTCTAAAGAAAGACTTGGAAGCATTAGAATTGCCATTCGAGTCAACTCTAGTACAGTACATTGATGACTTATTGATTGCATCAAAGACAGAAAGTGGCTGCACAGCCGATACCATTGCTCTGTTGAACCATTTGGGAAGGAATGGACATAAGGTGTCTCCTTCCAAATTACAGTTCTGTCAGAAGAAAGTGAAATACTTGGGTCACCAGATAGAGAAAGGGTCACGGAGAATAATGAAGGAAAGAATAACGAGTGTACTTCAAATGAGTCCACCAAAGACAAGGAGGGAGGTGAGGAAGTTTTTGGGAATGGTGGGCTACTGCCGCCAGTGGATTCCCAACTTCTCGACTCTAGCAAAGCCTTTACTGAAGTTGACCCAGAAGGATGCCTTGGATCAGATTGAGCTGAAAGGAGATGAGATGGATGCTTTTGTTGAATTGAAAGAATGCATGTGCAGGGCTCCAGCTTTAGGTATGCCTGATTACACAAAGCCCTTCACATTGTTTTGTCATGAACGTGATGCATGTTCTTTGTCTGTCTTGACTCAAGCCCATGGTGGCATAAACATACCAGTAGCGTATTTTTCAGCTACTTTGGATCCGGTCGCAGCAGCACTTCCAGGGTGTTTGCGCGCCGTAGCAGCAGTTGGTATCAGCCTCACTCAGAGTGAAGGAATAGTGATGGGACACCCAGTAACAGTCATGGTCCCTCACTCAGTTGAGATACTTTTGACCCACTCCCGAACGCAGCACATGACTGGAGCAAGACTCACAAGGTATGAAACGATAATTCTGGGCTCACCGAATGTGCAGCTGAAAAGGTGCACTACGTTGAATCCAGCAACCTTGCTTCCTGGAGAAAATGCTGAAATTGAGAACGCTGAAGACGTCGAGCATGACTGCCTTCAGGTGACTGAATTTTGCACAAAACCTCGACCTGACATTAAGGATACTAAGCTTGATGAAAATGACCAAATTGTTTTTGTTGATGGTTCATGTCTAAGAGATGGGATGGGAATTTTGAAAGCAGGATATGCTGTATGCACTGTAACAGGTGTCTTGGAAGCGGGATGGCTTCAAGGAGTCTATTCTGCACAAGTAGCAGAACTTGTAGCCCTCACAAGAGCATGTCAACTGTCTGCATTGATGAAAGTCACCATTTATACTGATAGTCAGTACGGGTTTGGGATTGTGCATGACTTTGGACAACGATGGTCACAGAGAGGTTTCCTGACTTCTTCAGGATCCCCAGTGAAAAATGGGGAAAGGATAAGGGAATTGTTACACGCCATTCAAATGCCAGCCGAAGTTGCAGTGGTAAAGTGTAGTGCTCATACGAAAGGACAAGACTATGTTTCTCTGGGAAATGCGTATGCGGATCAAGTCGCAAGATTTTGTGCCTTGAATTGTATATTACTCAGAGATGAATGGAATTCGATAAGTGAACCAGAACTCGAACCAGCTGAAGCATTTGCCTTGAAGGTTGTAGATACAATAGATGAACTAAAAGCATTACAGAATAATGTCAGGGAGGATGAAAGAGATTCCTGGATTAAATCACAATGTATAAAAAGACCAGATGAGTTATGGGTTTCAAATGAGGGAAAATTTGTTTTGCCAAATAGTCTCTTATCACAGCTTGCGCGGTTCTATCATGGGCAAGCTCACCTAGGGAGAGATGCCATGATAAGATTGTTCAAAACTGATTGGTTTAACCCCAGATTTCGTCAAGCTGCAGAAGCAGTTTGCCATCGATGTGTCACTTGCCAGCAGATGAACCCAGGAAAGGGAACAGTTGTGAGCGCGAGCCACATTGGCAGAGCCAGTGGACCATTTAGTCGAATGCAGATGGACTTCATTGAGATGCCTGTGCATGGAGGTCTGAAGTATGTGTTGGTGATTGTGTGCATTTTTAGTCACTGGATTGAGGCATACCCCACGAGTAGAAATGACAGCCTTACAGTTGCAAAGCTATTGTTGAGGGAGTTAATACCACGTTTCGGATTCCCGATCTCTTTAGAATCAGATAGGGGAAGTCACTTCAATAACAAGGTGATAAAGTTACTTTGCGAAGCGCTGAACATTGAGCAAAAACTGCATTGTAGCTATCGCCCTGAAGCATCAGGACTGGTGGAGCAGATGAATGGTACACTGAAATCAAGAATGGCGAAAATATGTGCATCGACAAATTTGAAATGGCCTGACGCATTGCCCTTGGTGCTAATGTCAATGAGAAACACCCCTGATAGAAAGACTGGATTGTCTCCGCACGAAATTCTCATGGGCAGGGCTATGAGACTTCCTGCAGTTCCCGCAAACGCGCTTTTGAATATTACAGATGATATGGTGTTAGACTACTGCAAGGGTCTAGCTGACGTGGTTCGCTCTTTCTCTCACCAGGTGGAAGCGACCACCTTGCCACCGATCCAAGGTCCAGGACACACACTGAAAGCAGGTGACTGGGTCGTGGTAAAGAAGCACATGAGAAAGTCGTGTCTGGAACCCCGTTGGAAAGGCCCTTTCCAAGTGATCCTGACGACAACTACCGCTGTGAAGTGTGCGGGGGTTCCCAACTGGATTCACGCCAGTCACACAAAGAAGGTGTTGTGTCCCACAGATGAGGAAGTTGAAGCGCTGAAACTGCCAGTGCCTGACAAAACAGTGCTGAGTGCTGAGACAGAGCAAAATCGAACCGAAAGCGAACAGGCAGGAACGGAAGAGAGAGAGATATTCTCTGAGGACGAAGAGACCAACTCGCTTGGGGGAGACCAAGGAGAAAGTTCGGACAGCGACGAAGCAGCTGAAGGTGACAAAGAGCCTGAAGCAGCTGAGGGTAGCAAAGAGCCTGAAGCAGCTGAAGGTGACAAGGAACCTGAAGCAGCTGAAAGTGATAAAGAGCCTGACGAAAGTAACGTGACGAAGGGCTCGAAAAAGGTGAAAAAGCAGGAGAGCCTGATCAGAGGAGGGCTTTCCCAGAAGCAGACGATACAGAAAAAGAAAAAGAGAACGTGATTGATTCCCCAGAAGGAGGGGACAAGGCAGAACAGAACGAAACAGTTCAAGCTTCCACAGAAAAGATCGCAGGTCCATCAAATGGACACGGTGCAAAGAGGAGACTAAGTATATCACCAATAAAAGAAAGGACTAAAGAAAGTTTGAACGACGGGGAAAGGCCAAAAGTGAAAGAGAAAAGAAAGGAAGTGACTGTTGTGGGACAATCCTCAAGTGAAGGAAAAGACTTGGCCAAAGAGGAAAGTACCAGCGAGGCAGAATCGAAAAGAGAGGCAAAATTGAAAAGGAAAAGGATACCGAACAGAAGGTATTCTGGTCCTGAATGGGCATATGTAGTCAATGACGATTGGACTGACGAATTTGTATCTCTTAGCCTCGAGAACGAAGAAGAAGAGATACCAATAGAAAAGAAAAGTTTTATGGACTCGGTCGATTGAAAGGGTGATAAATGACATTGCTTGTTACAATCTAACGTGATACAAACAACCAGCTGAGACATTGCTAAACCGGATGAGACACTTGCTGAACTGATAAAAGACTGAGTTATTGCCGAATTGAGACAAATGCTGCTAACCGATAAGTGACTGGCCTCTTGAAGAAGGCGGTGTGAACATTGCGCTCGCTCAGCTTTGTAACTGAATTGCTAAATAGTTTCTTTTACAGGTGCTTCCAGCTCTCTGATTCTATACAGATCATGACTGGGTACGCTACACAGAACAGTAGAAAGAAATATTGTAAATATGTGTGTATAGGCTTGGTAACTGCATGTGTACTAATAATAATGGCAATAGTGCTCACAATGCATGGAAAGGGTGAGAATGAGAAAATTGATGCTTCTACCTATGCTCCTGTTACTGTCACTGAACTAACTGCATTAAAAAGATTAGAATTAGATGAGAGGCTCTTGCATGATAAGAAAGAGCTTTCGTATAATGTTTTCTATCGCTTGCTAACCGAATATGTTGAGACTATGGATGCGAAGGATTGTTATGTGTGTACACAGATACCGACATCAGTAAAGGAAGGGGTGACTTATCCCCACATGCCTCTTACATACGGGATTACATGTAGTATAGTAATGTCTAGGTTTTATGGTCAGACTAACATACAGTATTTTTACTCAAATTATGATGTTACCTTTGCATATGTTCCTATAATAGCGCAGCTAAGCCAGATTGCTAAAGATTGGGATGCTAAAATAATGAGGGAATTTTTCGAGCCAATGCAACCTTTTGAAACGGCTCACGCTCATAGGGAAAACCTTACCTGCTCGCTCTCTGCAATAGAAATAAGCTTTTTAGATCGCACAGATGATAGAAGAGCACAAATGAATGCGAAATTAGAAAAAGAGCTACATAAGAGGACTTCAGTAGATAATTATGATTTTGCTGCAATAAAGACACAAGGGAGAATAGCTTTAGATGCTTGGCATGTAGGGAAATTTTGTATATATCGGGGTGAATCCTATTATGACAATATTTTTGTAGGAGCGAGTGAGTGTAAACATACGTTTATTTTTAAGGCCAAATGGACATTCATGATGAACGGACTTGACCCTGTCACTCCAGGTGTATATTACATTTGTGGGTATAATGCCTATTATCGTCTTCCAAAGGGATGGTGGGGAAGATGTTATTTGGGTATAGTGTTCCCAAAGGTTTATCAGCTGGATGACCTATCGATGATTCAAAAGACATCTGGATCCCATCGTATCCAGAAAAGAGAGACCGCAGCTGCTGTGGTAGGAGATATATTTGGAGCCATGATTCCTTCGTTGGGAGTCGTGTTGAATTCCATCAAAATAAGAAAGTTGTCTACTATAGTGGATAACATGTTGACAAAGTTTTCAGGTGCTATAATTCTGATAGATGCTGAACTTGCAGCGGAAAGAGCTATGACTCTTCAAAACAGGCTTGCTTTAGACATTCTTTTAGCAAAGGATGGTGGCGTTTGCAAAATGCTTGGTGCACGACACTGTTGTACGTATATTCCTGACAATAGTGTGAAAATTAAAACTATGCTTGCTAATCTAACAAAAGAGAGTGCAGATTTGAAGGAACTGAAAGAACCAGGAGTGTGGGAGAAGGTTGGAAAAGGACTTGCTTCAGTGGGACATTGGATTGGGGGAATTTGGAATGGAATATTACTGAAAATAATACAAGGAATATTAATAGTACTAATTTGCATATTCGGAATTTGGGGAATAAAAAGGGGAATAATAATGATTATGGAAAGAATTAGAAGAAGGAAGGAAGAGAAAATAATGAAGAGAATGGCAGAAGAATACAAGGCGAAAACTAGGGGAACTAAAAGGAAAAGAGAACTGACAGAATTTTAATGGAATAAAATTTGTGGGCATGATTTGGTGTGATGACAAGTAGTCATCAGAGGAGGGATTGATGAAGCAGAAAATGAAGGTTTTACATTTATTAGCGCATAAACGTAGTGTGAAATAATCATGTGTGACTTTAACCGAACTAATAAAGATTGTACGGGGACAAAATGTGCCCTCAGAGTAGTTTGCCAACATTTATAAGCGTGCTTTATATAACGTGGTGTATTAGAATTGCACTAATCCGACATAATCGTAAACGTGTGCTACGATTTTCTTGTTTGAAATGCTTTAGCTTAGCATAACTTTAGTGCAGGCTTTGGCCTAGTTGCCTGGTCTCACGGTTTAGATGCTCGTATTTTTCCAATGTGCTATTAAACGTGTATTTCTGCTTGAAGCTCTACTTTTCCACTGAGATCGTTCACATGCTTATCTTAAGGTTTCGTGCCAGCCTGGCATATTTTCTCTTTACTCCAAGGTCGATCTGCAGGTGCGGACAATGGAAGCTCTGAAAGTGAGTTAATTGGTATAAAATGTTGCAACTTGCGTACCCGTCTCCAAGGATAATGTATGCTTAAGTAAAAGCTTGAGAACTGTTGTTTTTGATTGGACAATTTGAAGCTAACCTATGAACCCTCCAATGGAAGACCCTACTGGATTTGAACTGTTGTCTATTTAAACCAGGTGCACGAGAAGAAAGCGGCCATTTATTGGACTTCGCCCATGCCCGCCATTTTGCAGGACATTGCAGCTATTATGGCCCACCTTGCTGCGACGCCATTTTGAGAGACTTTGATGCTTTCTCTAATCGAGAGAAAGAGACTTTAATGATTCTTACCCTAGAGACTTTAACTTGAATTTGATAAGTAGTAGTTTTACCTTGCCGCCGTGAGGCAATTGCCCCGTCCACCCCTGCCCCTTTGCCCCGTCCCATGCTGATCGAGAAACGGTACCTGTGAGACGAAGACTTCCTTGAATGCTGATCGTAATTGGTAAATATGAAAGGAAATTGTACAATTGCATTGTGTTTCCTTTAGGTAACCAACTGCTGATTTTGATAAGAGCCCTAGTTAGGAGTTTTCTAAATTAATGTTGCTAAATTGTTTTTGCATGAAGTCCCACATGCCGATGCTAATTTGAGGTTAGACGAGGATTCCTTATGTCGCACGATGCAATTTGAGATCTTGTTATGCTGACTAAATGTATGCAATTAGTTCGTTGCAGATTATAGTTTTAGTGATTTGCATTGCTATTATCGAATGCCTTGTTATTCAAATGCTGCATAGATTGCACTTGTTTCGCCGCTATGGACAGCTATTAATGTTCATATATGTTTATCATTTGGTGTTGAGACACATCTATATTGTGCTAGCTTTGTTAATATAGGGAAATAAAATTCACTAACTTTGAATAAACTGGTGTGGTTATTCCTGGCTGAAAGGTCAGGGTTCGCCGAAAATGTATTCTGGATTAATTGTTAAGTGTTATGTTGATCAAGGTATTGCTTATGTTCGTTATTGATTATTGATTTGATTAAATTGACCGATATAGAGTACGGAGAGTCCCACTTAGTCAAAAGATTCATCGGCCTAAAGAGCGTCCGAATACAGGTAAATTATTAGTACGGACCGCTCTATGACCTCCAGACCATACAGAACTCAGCAGCCAGGATCACACTCATCCTACAATACCTCACACACATCACCTCCAGCTTCAGGAGAGCCATTGGCTTCCTATACACAAATGAGCTCTGTTTAAACTCCTCACGTACACATTTAAAGCCCTATTCAACATAGGCCCAGTTTAACTCAGCAACTACATCACATTCCACAACCCCACCAGACACCTCCGCTGATCTGGACTACTTCTCACACACATCTTTGCACATATGCAGAACTATGTAACTCCTAGAGCCTGGAATGACCTGCCGCTACACATTAAAGCTACCTCTTCAATTCTTGAAGTCTGCAAGAAGCTGATTACATGGTTTTTCAAATAGACTTCTGCTAACCTAGCCCTAGCCCAGGTCAAGATTGTCTCTGCTTCAGGGCCAGGATACCCCCCAGGCGATAGAGTGCTCTACAAATAGACATGACATAACATATAACATAACATAATGATTGAAGCCTGGTCCTCTGGCGTGTCACCATAACCAGTGAAGGCCGTTCCTTGTCTCCTGTGCTTTCCCCCGTTGCATCAGAACTTATTTTTCCATCCAGAGCACAAGGCCTAAAACTGGACTCCCCAACCATTACCTTCGCTGCTTCTATCCTTGCATCTCTTACCAGTAATTGAAGGGAGGTGCAGAGCCTATCTAACCATTTCATGCTCCGTAATGCACTACCGGAGCAATAGATTTTTTCTGTGCTTCGTGTAGTCTGTGCAAATTGCGATTTCAGATGAACTTGCGTAGGTCAAAATGTGCTGACTGGGCCAGACTGCGCTGATGCAGTAAAATAATTTACCCACTCCTAATGCCATCCATTGGTGTTTTCAGAGGTAATAAATGCTCAGGTGATAAAGGCTAAACAATGATAGCCGTAATGAGATAATAATGCTTTTGTCAGGAAGCTTTTGTTAAAACCTTAATATAAATTGTTGGAGCGGTATCCTTGGCAGGGATAACATAACGGACAACTATGCGTTTCACACGACCGCAAATTCCGGACCAGGTAATTCTAGGCCAGTGGTCTCCAAACTTTTTATTGTTGCGCCCCCCCCAGTTAAAAAATAAAAATCATTCTGCCCCCCTCCCTCAGAATGTTTCCCAATTATTTTATAAAGATGGCAATGTAGACTTATTTAAATATTGCAGTTAAGTACTGCTACCTTTTTAAAAATGCTAAAACTTGCTTCTGCTTAAAACAAAGGCCTGTTATTTGCATAATGCTTCTTTCGGCTAGAGTCTGACGCCCCCCCTGGGTTCACTTGAGGCCCCCGTAGGGGGGCTGCCCCCCAGTTTGAAGACCTCTGTTCTAGGCCCATAGATACCTCACCCAAACTTGCAGGTGGAGCAGCATGGGCTGCAGGCAGATGCTGTGTCTGCCCCCACCTGCCCACATACAGCTGCATGGACGGAACAGAAAAAGCTTTCACCAGCTGAAATAAAATTCAAACTGCCTCCCCCTGCACATTTACCAGCTGCTTGAAGGTGACGGTTAACGTGTGTGGATTTGAGCAAGTTATTTTTTTCTCTGGAAGGGGGGAAAATATGAAGAATTGGACTTGGTATTGCTGGATCCATGTGTTACTACCCATACTGGGAGCAATAACTTGTAATCGCTGTATGTAGGTGCGAGGATACCGGTCAGAATCGGGGATTCCGGCCCCTGGTATTTCTGCATTCACTGCTTGAAATGGAAAAATAGAAGTGCAGGTACTTTTTGAAAGAGTACCTTCTTGCTTCTGACAAGTGCCTGTACTCTCCAATTAAAAGAAGTACGTTTATCTTGAGAAGTGCATGTACTCTCCCTCTCAAAATAAACAAGGATTTGCCATGCAATGGGTCTCGGATTTGCTCGAGTTGAAGCTATTAGCGTTGAAAACTCCTAACTGGACTTTTCTTGCCACATAACTTGAAAATCAAAAGTAAAACAGTTTCACGTAAGTGAGCCGATTCACAGCGCCACAGCCACCATGAGCATCAGCGATAAGGAGAGACACAAAAGGAAAAAGAAGTTTGCTCGCAGTCAACTTATTGGCAAAAGTGCAATTAGCCGTGTAACAGGGGAGGTGGCCAAGGCGTAACAAAACCTCCCCAAGGAGGGACAAACGTAAAACATTTACCTATGTCATCAAAGTATTTTTGAAGGGCAAGCCCACGAACGAGTGGCAGTGATGAGCCTGAGGTGGGCGTTGTTAAAAGCCCAGATACATACCAACACGTTGGAAAAGCAGCGCATGCCCTCTGCTGTGCTCGACCTAAAAAATGCTGGTACTCAGTACCGAACAGTGCCCATTTAAAACACTGCAGGCTGCATCTAAATCCAGAGAACTCAAAATGAAGTCCCTAGACGAGGCATGTGAATAATTTCCTTTGGTCCTCACGCAGGGTCAAGTGAGTCTCTCATACCAATAATGTTTAATAGCATTTTGACAGGAGTTTGTGCACACAAATAATGTTTACTTACACACAGACCAACGGGGCACACAGCAATAACGTTTGGTTGCACTGCTATGACAGTCTTATGGGGAGAGTAAATCATATATACTTTTTATACGTGCACGTCATAGGGCGGCCAGCACCAGCAATGCGTCGAACAGTTATGCAGGAGAGAAGAGAAAACATCACAATGTTTGTGGACTTCACAAACGAGGACACAAAACAATTTTATGGACATTACCAAAGGAAAATGCAGCAGAAACCAACAATGTTTAGAATTACTTTCAGAGGGGCGAGTTGCACACTACAGCATTTTTTAGTAGCTCTCCTAAAGAAGAAACAACCGCTAATAATTATTAGAAGCAGTCTTAAATGGATAAATCAAGTACACAGTTTTTAGAATTACAACCATGTGGGTAACACTTACACAGGCCACAGGCGAGCATCATGTATTTAACAATGGTTACAAGACCTCTAGATGCATGTGCTATTGACGAAAGCTATAATAAAGAGCTAAAGTAGCATGGGAACCATAGCAAGCAATCTTTTATCATGAAGACTTTGTTCATAATTGAGTGCTAATCTTAATACTGAAACGAGTCCAGAAACTGATGCAAAGCAAAATTCCAACCTTGCATAGACACCAACCTCAACCTTACACTTAACTCTTACCGTAAAACTACCTCCATCCCTGACTCTTACTCAGAACCCTAATCATAAAACTTAATAATGTAACCCTATAATCCTATTAACATCCCCACACAAATATGTTTGCATTGTTCTCGAGAAAAAAATGTAAAATGCGAATATGGTGATAAATTATTATTTGGGTAAGAAAAAGGCAAAATAAAGAACATTGCAAACATATTTGCTTGAAATAGTACCTCACTTGTGTGGGTAGGCATAGTCCCTGTGACAGGAAATGCCACAAAACACAACATGGACACATCACATTTTCCTGTTTTTTTGCAAAGTGCCTACCTGTGGATTTTGGCCTTTTGCTTAGCCGGCACGTAAGAAAACCTAACAAACCTGGACATTTCTGAAAACTAGACACCTAGGGGAATCCAGAATGGAGTGACTTGTGGAGCTCTCACCAGGTTCTGTTACCCAGAATCCTTTGCAAACCTAAAAATGTGGCAAAATAAACACTTTCCTTACAGTTCGGTGATGGAAAATTCTGGAATTTCCTTCCAACCAGCATTCCCCCAAGTCTTCTGATAAAAATGGTATCTCACTTGTGTGGGTAGGCCTAGTGCCCGTGACAAGAAACGCCCCAAAACGCAACAAGGATACATCACATTTTCTCAAAGAAAACTAACCTGTTTTTTGGAAAGTGTCTAGTTGTGGATTATGGTCTCTAGCTCAGCCAGCACCTAGGAAAACCTGGGCATTTCTGAAAACTAGACACCTAGGGGAATTCAGAATGGGGTGACTTGTGGGGCTCTTACCAGGTTCTGTTACCCAGAATGCTTTGCAAACCTCAACATTTGGCAAAAATACACTTTTTCCTCACATTTCAGTGATGGAAAGTTCAGTAATCTGAGAGGAGCCACACATTTCCTTCCACCCAGCATTCCCCCAAGTCTCCCAATAAAAATAGTACCTCACTTGTGTGGGTAGGCATAGTTCTGTGACAGGAAATGCCCCAAAACACAACATGTACACATCACATTTTCCTGTTTTTTTTGCAGAGTGCCTACCTGTGGATTTTGGCCTCTAGCTCAGTCGGCACGTAAGAAAACCTAACAAACCTGGACAGTTCTGAAAACTAGACACCTAGGGGAATCCAGAATGGAGTGACTTGTGGGGCTCTCACCAGGTTCTGTTACCCAGAATCCTTTGCAAATCTGAAAATTTGGCAGAAAAAGATCACTTTTTTCCTCACATTTCTGTTCGTACATAGGTCAGTTGTAAAATCCTATTCCATTTGCAAAACGTTGGTGCACCATTTATAACCACTTTTTGCAAATGGAACAATAGTACATCTGACACCTAATGTCTCTCAGAAGATGTGAGTCTAAATAGAGAGAGGATTTGCTTGATGCAGCCACTGTGAAGTCTGAGCAAAATGCTTTGATGTGGTGGGTCAAGCATCATTACCATCTGTCAGCCAAAATAATACACACAGTCAGCACAGGAAAGAATCCAGATAGAACAGTATTGTTACTAGTACTTTATATGTTTGACATACATCCACAGACCAAGCAGATTATTCTCAGCTGGTGGGCAGTGTTTTCAGTGTACCTGCCTTCTAGGACTCTAGCACCTCAATACACACAGTGATGGGTATTTTCCGACAGTGGCAGGGCCTGTTGTGGGTGGCATACTGCCATTACTCAATGAACACACCCAGGAGAACAATGTTAGACGATTGTACAGACTAAAGAGAATGCCCAGCAACATCTTGCCTGCTGCCCTGCACTTATGGGGCTCTGGGCAATCAAAAACATTGTAAACTGCCCTGTATCAGTCCAGCAAGTGGCTCACAGGGGCTGTAGTACCACTGAGAGGCTATCAAGTAGTTTGTGCCTGTTCCATCATACCCGCCTGTGTCAGTATTAGGCTGTTGGGCCCTATGTTATTGAAAAAACTCTTACATGATAGGAATATTGAAGATGTTCATAGAGTAATGCTAGCTCTAGGGGAGACAGATATTTCTTAATTAGTTGTTAGAATAGTAACAAAAGTTATCACGGGCCTTCTTGAAGTAGGAGAGAACCTCAGGGGAAAAGGACTCTCATTGAAGTAGTTTCTGTTTGGTAGCATGTATTCATGATAAGAACCAGGGGTTTCCTGGGGTACAGACAAACTTTAGTAGAAACATTTGAGTCTTGGAAGTAGTTCCTGTGTGGTAGCATTCAATCATATTATGAACATTGCACTTTAGATAAAACTTGAAATGCAATATCCATGGCATTTGTTACGGAAGTGCTGAACTTTTACACAAGAATATGTTTTAGAAACCAGGTGTTCACACATTTTGCAGACTGTTCACAACTCCCAGACTAAAATATTGGTTTTGCTCCTCTTAGTGAATTGGCAGTGAAACAAGTAAACCTAAAGCGGATCACTTGTCACTACATTCTCACTTTCCCTCCCATTCTCAGTTCCAAACTGGGTTTAAGCTCTGACGCCTGGTGTAGAAGATATATTAAATTGCCCAATCTTGCAATGACAAAAAAGAGAATATCTTGATGTCAACATTATTCATTTTGTTCATACTGGGTATGTTGACCAGAAGTGGTGGGTGTCTATCCTGTCACAAATTATAAAATCAAATGTAATATTCAATATTCAAACAATGCAGAGAGAGTTGGCGTATATCCTGTGCCACTGTTCCAACAGTGCAACTTAGACCAGGATCGTAGTTGTACCCAATGAATGAGGGGGCAGAACATTGTACTCAGATCATCAACATCTTGTGATATGTGGGGAAATGCATTTTTACTAGTTTCCAGATTTTTCAGGAGTTCCCAGAGGTAAGGAGAAACATATCATTATTACCGTCAATTTGCGGTGTAACCCATTTGGTAACCCATTTAATTTTGGGGCAGGAATGAGAGTTCTAGGGTTTATTGCAAATTCAAAGCCAGACTTCTGTATTTGAGTCTCAGAAACATACTAAATAAGTACAGAATCATCAAAGGTGAATACAAATTCTAATCAGATTAAATTGCACAAGCATAAGGCATACCAGTATTTTAGAGGTAGCAATACACAAGATGAGAAAAAGCACTTGATTATCAGAGTCCAGATTGTGGTTCTCCTGCCTAACCCTTGAATATAAATAATCTAACAACTCTAATAAAGCTACTGGAGCCTTAAGAACTCTCTAAATTAAGGAAGAGGGAAATCAACCAAAACAATAAGCTCTTCATTAACTAGAGACGTGTGCAGATGTTCCTGCAAATAAAGAAATATGTAGCATGAGCAAAAGTCCAGGTTGACAGTGAAGCACAGAACTCAATTTCAGGCCTTAACTCCAGCCAACCTAACACAGAACTCAATGTACATTTGAATACATGATTGTACATGCATTTCTCCTAAGCACAGCAAATGAAGGATACCTATGAAAATATAATGAAATTAAGATCATATAATGCCAATACATTTGAATAGAGTTGAATACATGTGACTTGCATATGGCATTTTTATTTATAAGTGTGCTTCGATTATATGGCTTTCAGTGCACCACGCTTACACTAAATACAATTTGAGCACACAATATATATTGTTGTGATTACAATTTTACTGGCATTTCTGGAACGCATAATGGCACAGCCAAGTTATGCTCTCATGTGCAGTCCTCAATTACAGGATTTGACACTGAAAGCCCATCTCTCAGGCACTTGGAACTAATCTTATCCCCACAAAGCTAGTAGAATGGGCCAAACATTTCTCCTACAATGCTGGAAACTCATGGTGGACTTTTCTCTCTGTCTTGTTCTTTTTGTAGACTTGGCAACATGCATATCCTTCAGAAGTGACAAGGTTGCACTAACCTGGCAATTCAGATCCAACAAGGGTGATGCTAGTGTCCACACTTTCCTGAACCCACAGACGAAAATGTAAAGAATATCTATGGTGGCCAGCAGATGGGTGGGGAAAGGTGTAATGGGCTAAGGCAGAGAAAAACAGAGACACCTAACCTTAATATGTTTATCTGTTCTCCCTGCGGTATTCAATTTGTGCTGCTTATGCGTTGATATCTGCAAGAAATAATGGTTATAGTAGTTGGCCAATGATAATATAATTCACTTGTTTTACTCTGACATCTGATATACCCTGTTATTAATCTATGTAGAACTTACTCTCTGAGCTGAAAGAGATAAGAAAACTGTATAATAAATGCATGGAACAGATGGAACCGTAATGCGCAGTCTTATATCTCTAGCTTCAGAAAGTTAATCAATTAAGTCTTGATTTGAATGATTCTCATTGCACATAGTTCATCAGCTGTAACGTAATATATATTCACTAGTATTGTGCATTCACTCCTGATAATGTACATTCTCTTCCTCGTCATTGACAAGAACTTAATACTGTATGTTATACAAGTTATTTATACAAGGTTTGTACAAATAGAGGTGTCCATGAATCATCTTGCCAATAGAGTAATATAGCATTGGTAATCTTTGGGCTGTTGACCCGAATACTAAGGTACAAATTAAAGTCTAAATTTGTGGTCTCTAATGTGTATCCAAAATACTTCTTAGAGAACAAGGTCCCTGATAATGCTTGATAAAAGCACAATGACTTCCAGTCTCCTGGTAACAAGGATCAGCTTATAGCCAATAAGATTCACATTTCCAGCATGGACCTCTCTTAGATACAAGGAAGTTATACTCACTGGATCTAAGATGGCCGCCACCATTGTAAATTTTAAGCGAGTCAGGAGGAGTGCTGGAAAATATAGTTTGTCTTGATTCCACTTACAGATTTCACTTACCACATGGGTCACAGCCAAAAATCTTCACAGCGCTGTGCCCATTCTTTGCAAGTACCGCTGACCTCCTCTGAAGCAAAAGATACAAGCACATTTGCAGTTTGGAGGAACTTGCCTCTGTGACATAGATCATACAATCAGGTGACTGAAATGGCCATTTCAGAGCCCCTAAATTTTCTCAAATTCAAAAAGTTTAAGCTTGTTAGAAAAGCTGGTGATTGAGCGTGAATGTAGGATAAACACTGACTGATCAAATATGAATTAATTAAGTAATCAGTGACATACATTTTGGTACGGGGATAAGTAAAACATGGAACAGTGCATGTGTAGATGGCTGATAAGCAAAGAACGCTAAATACAATGAACATGGACAATTAAAAAGAGGTCACAAAATCAATTAATTGTGCAAATACTTTAAAGATTTTATGTAGCACCCACCTGCAAACATACATTTTCTGACTTTCAAAATGGTCAATACCTCCTAGGGTGCAACAAGGATTGTACTGAAAACAACTCCCAACAAGTACCATCATATAATGTTAGAAATGTTTTGGGCATTTATTATACCTAAGACACAATAATAACCCCTGAGCTCAGACAAGCTTGAGGGAAAGCAGTTATTAGTTGGAAGTAGTGTCTCTGTGCTGCAATTAGCAAAAAACGAATAGTTGTGACTTCTGAAGTGATTTGAGTCAAGCTGAGGATATACAGGTGTTTCTAGGAAGTGGTGCATCTGTGGTAGCATTTGAATTACTTGAATCGTGGATGTTTTGGAATGGAACAGATGCAAGCTTAAAAAGAAATGTTGTCTCTTGAATAGATGTAATTTTATAATAGAAATGGTTAACCCTTCTGCTTGGAGCAGAGTCAAGTCTGAAGGCAAGCAGAAGTTTAGTGGGGTATTATAGTAGGAGGCTGGCCTGGGTTATAGTGGGTACCTTGTGGTACTTACACCTTGTGCCAGGTCCAGTTATCCCTTATTAGTAGATTAGTAGTGTTGTAACAGCCTAGGCTGATAGAGGTAGCTATAGCAGAGCAGCTTAGGCTGAACTAGGAGACATGCAAAGCTCCTATTATACCACTTATATCACTTAGCACTATATCATAAGAAAGACAATACTCAGTTACTAAAAATAAAGGTACTTTATTTTAGTGACAATATGTCAAAAGTATCTCAGAGGATATACTCCCTTAGGAGGTAAGTAAAATACACAAAATATACACACAAACCAAAATCAGGTAAGTAAACAGTTAGAAAAGTAGTGCAAACACTGTAGGACACAATAGAATGCAATTGGAGACAATAGGCCTAGGGACAACACAAACCATATACTCCAAAAGTGGTATGCGAACCACAAATGGACCCCAGGCCTAGTGCAGTGTGTAGAGGGTCGCTGGGAGTGTAAGAACACACTAAGGGTGTCCAAGATACCCCACCCCAAGACCCTGAAAAGTAGGAGTAAAGTTACCCTACTATCCCAGAAAGACAGTAAAGTCGAGATAGGGGATTCTGCAAGGACAACAACTGACTGCAAAGCACTGAAGACGGATTCCTGGACCTGAGGACCTGCAAAGGAAGGGGACCAACTCCAAGAGTCACGCAAGTGTCCAGGGTGGGCAGGAGATGAAGGTGCAAAAGGGCTGCCTCTGGGTGGAAGAAGCTGAAGATTCTGCAACAACAGAAAGTGCCAGGAACCTCTCCTTTGGTCAGAAGATGTCACACGGCGTGCTGGAGGATGTAGAGTTCTTTCCACGCAGAAAGACCACAAACAAGCCTTGCTAGCTGCAACAGTCGCGGTTGAAGGTTTTGGGTGCTGCCAGGGCCCAGGAAGGACCAGGAGGTTGCCCGTTGGAGGAGGAGAAAGAGGGGGCGCTCAGCAACACAGAGAGCCCAGAAGCAGACATCACCCGGACAAGTACCTGAACAGGCTTTCAGAAGATCTGAGCTCGGCGGTCGTCTCAACACAACAAAAGGGAGACCCATGAAGTCGGAGTCCTATCAGCGAGTTGAGCAATGCATGACGGAGTGCTGCGGACCGGGGCTATGCTGTGCACGAAGGAAGTCTTGCAAAAGTGCACAGAAGCCCTAGCAGCTGCAGTTCACGCAGTACACAGGATTACTGTCTGGCGTGGGGAGGCAAGGACGTACCTCCACCAAATTTGGACAGAAGGGCCACTGGACTGTCGGGGACACTTGGACCCAGCTCCTGTGCTCCAGGGACCACGCTCGTCAAGATGAGAGGGGACTCAGAGGACGGGTGATACAGAAGTTTGGTGCCTGCGTTAGCAGGGGAAAGATTGCATCGAGCCACGGGAGATTTCTTCTTGGCTTCCAGTGCAGGGTGAAGGCAGACAGCCCGCAGAGCATGCACCACCAGGAAACAGTCGAGAAAGCCGGCAGGATGAGGCGCTACAATGTTGCTGGTAGTCTTCTTGCTACTTTGTTGTGCTTTTGCAGGCGTCCTGGAGCAGTCAGCGGTCGATCCTTGGCAGAAGTCGAAGAGGGAAGTGCAGAGGAACTCTGGTGAGCTCTTGCATTCGTTATCTGAAGAGAAACCCACAGGAGAGACCCTAAATAGCCCTCAGAGGAGGATTTGCTACAGAGAAAGGTAAGCACCTATCAGGAGGGGTCTCTGAAGTCACCTTCTGGCACTGGCCACTCAGAGGTGTCCATTGTGCCCTCACACCTCTGCATCCAAGATAGCAGAGGTGTGGGACACACTGGAGGAACTCTGGGCACCTCCCCTTCCGAGGTGCTGGTCAGGGGAGTGGTCACTCCCCTTTCCTTTGTGCCAGAGCAGGGCTGGGGGGATCCCTGAAAGAGTGTAGACTGGCTTATGCAAGGAGGGTACCATCTGTGACCTTCAAAGCATTTACAAAGGCCAGGAGAGGCTACTTCTCTCAGGTCCTTAACATCAATTTCCAAAGGGAGAGAGTGTAACACCCTCTCTCAGAGGAAATCCTTTGTTCTGCCTTCCTGGGACTGGGCTGCCCAGGCCCCAGAGGGGCAGAAACCTGTCTGAGGGTTGGCAGCAGCGGTAGCTGCAGAGAAAACCCCGGAAAGTTAATGCTCTATGCTGGAGCCCAGGAGCTATGTTAATAGCTCTATGCTGGAGCCCAGGGGATGCATGTAATTGTCACCCCAATACCATTGTGGTATTGGGGTGACAATTCCACGATCCTAGACATGTTACATGGCCATTTTTGGAGTTACCATGGTGACGCTACATATAGGTATTGACTTATATGTAGGGCACGCGTGTAATGGTGTCCCCGCACTCACATAGTCCGGGGAAATTGCCCTGAACAATGTGGGGGCACCTTGGCTAGTGCCAGGGTGCCCTCACACTAAGTAACTTTGCACCTAACCTTCACTAAGTGAGGGTTAGACATATAGGTGACTTATAGGTTACTTAAGTGGAGATTAAAATGGCTGTGAAATAACGTGGACGTTATTTCACTCAGGCTGCAGTGGCAGTCCTGTGTATGAATTGTCTGAGCTCCCTATGGGTGGCAAAAGAAATGTTGCAGCCAATAGGGATCTCCTGGAACCCAATACCCTGGGTACCTAGGTACCATATACTAGGGAATTATAAGGGTGTTCCAGTGTGCCAATCAGAATTGGTATAATTAGTGATAGAGCGTTCCGTGCTAATAATTTACCTGTATTTGGACGCTCTTTAGGCCGATGAATCTTTTGGCTAAGTGCGACTCTCCTTACTCTATATCGGTCAATTTAATCAAATCAATAATCAATAACGAACATAAGCAATACCCTGATCAACATAACACTTAACAATTAATCCAGAATACGTTTCGGCGAACCCTGACCTTTCAGTCAGGAATAACCACACCAGTTTATTCAAAGTTAGTGAATTTATTTCCCTATATTAACAAAGCTAGCACAATATAGATGTGTCTCAACACCAAATGATAAACGTAAATGAACATTAATAGCTGTCCATAACGGCGAAACAGGTGCAATCTATGCAGCATTTGAATAACAAGGCATTCGATGATAGCAATGCAAATCACTAATACTATAATCTGTAATGAGCTTATTGCATACATTTAGTCAGCATAACAAGGTCTCAAATTGCATCGTGCAACAAAAGGAATCCTCATCTAACCTCAAATTAGCATCGGCATGTGGGACTTCATGCAAAAACAATTTAGCAACATTAATTTAGAAAAACTCCTAGCTAGGGCTCTTATCAAAAATCAGCAGTTGGTTACCTAAAAGAAACACAATGCAATTGTACAATTTCTTTTCATATTTACCAATTACAATCAGCATTCAAGGAAGTCTTCGTCTCACAGGTACCGTTTCTCGATCAGCATGGGTACCGTTTCGATCAGCATGGGACGGGGCAAAGGGGCAGGCGTGGACGGGGCAATTGCCTCACGGCGGAAAAATAAAACTACTACTTCATGTAAAGGGATCAAAGTTAAAGTCTCTAGGGCAAGAATCATTAAAGTCTCTTTCTCTCGATTAGAGAAAGCATCAAAGTCTCTTTCAAAATGGCGTCGCAGCAAGGTGGGCCATAATAGCTGCAATGTCCTGCAAAATGGCGGGATGTCCAATAATGACTATAATGGCTGGTAATGGCTACTTTCTTCTCGTGCACCTAGTTTAAATAGGCAACAGTTCAATTCCAGTAGGGTCTTCCATTGGAGGGTTCATAGGTTGGCTTCAAATTGTCCAATCAAAAACAACAGTTCTCAAGCTTTTACTTAAGCATACATTATCCTTGGAGACGGGTACGTAAGTTGCAACATTTTATACCAATTAACTCATTTTCAGAGGGAGCAAAGAGAAAAATGCCGGGCTGGCACGAAACCTTAAGATAAGCATGTGAACGATCTCAGTGGAAAAGTACAGCTTCAAGCAGAAATACACGTTTATTAGCACATTGGAAAAATACGAGCATCTAAATCGTGAGACCAGGCAACTAGGCCGAAGCCTCCACTAAAGTTAGGCTAAGCTAAAACATTTCAAACAAGCAAATCATAGCACGCGTTTACGATTATGTCGGATTAGTGCAATTCCAATACATCACGTTATATAAAGCACGCTTATAAATGTTGGCAAACTACTCTGAGGGCACATTTTGTCCCCGTACAATCTTTATTAGTTCGGTTAAAGTCACACATGATTATTGCAGCACTACGTTTAAGCGTCAAATAAATGTAAAACCTTCATTTCAGCTTCATCAATCCCTCCTCTGATGACTACTTGTCATCACACCAAATCATGCCCACAAATTTTATTCCATTAAAATTCTGTCAGTTCTCTTTTCCTTTTAATTCCCCTAGTTTTCGCTTTATATTCTTCTGCCATTCTTTTCATCATTTTCTCTTCCTTCCTTCTTTTAATTCTTTCCATAATCATTATTATTCCCCTTTTTATTCCCCAAATTCCAAATATGCAAATTAGCACTATTAGAATTCCCTGTATTATTTTCAGTAATATTCCATTCCAAATTCCCCCAATCCAATTTCCCACTGAAGCAAGTCCTTTTCCAACCTTCTCCCACACTCCTGGTTCCTTCAATTCCTTCAAATCTGCACTCTCTTTTGTTAGATTAGCAAGCATAGTTTTAATTTTCACACTGTTGTCGGGAATATACGTGCAACAGTGGCGCGCACCAAGCATTTTGCAAACGCCGCCATCCTTTGCTAAAAGGATGTCTAAGGCAAGCCTATTTTGAAGAGTCATAGCTCTTTCCGCTGCAAGTTCAGCATCTATCAGGATTATAGCACCTGAAAACTTTGCCAACATGTTATCCACTATAGTAGACAACTTTCTTATTTTGATGGAATTCAACACAACTCCCAATGAAGGAATCATGGCTCCAAATATATCTCCTACCACAGCAGCTGCGGTCTCCCTTTTCTGGATACGATGGGATCCAGATGTCTTTGGAATCATCGATAGGTCATCCAGTTGATAAACCTTTGGGAACACTATACCCAAATAACATCTTCCCCACCATCCCTTTGGAAGACGATAATAGGCATTATACCCACAAATGTAATATACACCTGGAATGACCGGGTCAAGTCCGTTTATCATGAATGTCCATTTGGCCTTAAAGATAAACGTATGTTTACACTCACTCGCTCCTACAAAAATGTTATCATAATAAGATTCACCTCGATATATACAAAATTTCCCTACATGCCAAGCATCTAAAGCTATTCTCCCTTGTGTCTTTATTGCGGCAAAATCATAATGATCTACTGAAGTCCTCTTACTTAGCTCTGTTTCTAATTTCGCATTCATTTGTGCCCTTCTATCATCTGTGCGATCTAAAAAGCTTATTTCTACTGCAGAGAGCGAGCAGGTAAGGTTTTCCCTATGAGCGTGAGCCGTTTCAAAAGGTTGCATTGGCTCGAAAAATTCCCTCATTATTTTAGCATCCCAATCTTTAGCAATCTGGCTTAGCTGCGCTATTATAGGAACATATGCAAAGGTAACATCATAATTCGAGTAAAAATACTGTATGTTAGTTTGACCATAAAACCTAGACATTACTATACTACATGTAATCCCGTATGTAAGAGGCATGTGGTGATAAGTCACCCCTTCCTTTACTGATGTCGGTATCTGTGTACACACATAACAATCTTTCGCATCCATAGTCTCAACATATTCTGTTAGCAAGCGATAGAAAACGTTATACAAAAGCTCCTTCTTATCATGCAAGTGTCTCTCATCTAATTCTAGTCTTTTCAATGCGGTTAGTTCAGTGACAGTAACAGGAGTAAAGGTAGAAGCATCAATTTTCTCATTCTCACCCTTACCATGCATTCCAAGCACAATTGCCATTATTATTAGTACACATGCAATTATCAAGCCTATACACGCATATTTACAATATTTCACTCTACTGTTTTGTGTAGCCATGATCTGTATAGAATCAGAGAGCTAGAAGCACCTATGAAAGAAACGATTTAGCAATTCAGTTACAAAGCTGAACGAGTGCAATGTTCACACAGTTTTCTTCAAGAGGCCAGTCACTTATCGGTTAGCAGCATTTGTCTCAATTCGGCAATAACTCAGTCTTTTATCAGTTCAGCAAGTGTCTCATCCGGTTTAGCAATGTCTTAACTGGTTGTATCACGTTAAATTGTAGCAAGCAATGTCATTTATCACCCTTTCAATCAACAGAGTCCATAAAACTTTTCTTTTCTATTGGTATCTCTTCTTCTTCGTTCTCGAGGCTTAGAGATACAAATTCGTCAGTCCAATCGTCATTGACTGCATATGCCCATTCTGGACCGGAATATCTCCTGTTCGGTATCCTTTTCCTTTTCAATTTTGCTTCTCTTTTCGATTCTGCCTCACTGGTGCTTTCCTCTTTGGCCAAGTCTTTTCCTTCACTTGAGGATGGTACCACGACAGTCACTTCCTTTCTTTTCTCTTTCACTTTTGGCCTTTCTCCGTCATTCAAACTTTCTCTAGTTCTCTGTTTTACTGGTGATATACTTAGTCTCCTCTTTGCACCGTGTCCATTTGATGGACCTGCGATCTTTTCTGTGGAAGCTTGAACTTTTTCGTTTGGTTCTGCCTGGTCCCCTCCTTCTGGGGAACCAATCACGTTCTCCTTTTCTTTTTCTGTATCTTCTTCTGGGAAAGCCCTCCTCTGATCAGGCTCTCCTGCTTTTTCACCTCTTTCGAGCCCTTCGTCACCGTTACTTTCTTCAGACTCTTTATCACTTTCAGCTGCTTCAGGCTCTTTGTCACCTTCAGCTGCTTCAGGCTCTTTGCTACCCTCAGCTGCTTCAGGCTCTTTGTCACCTTCAGCTGCTTCGTCGCTGTCTGAACTTTCTCCTTGGTCTTCCCCAAGTGAGTCGGTTGCTTCGTCCCCAGAGAATATTTCTCTCTCTCCTGTTTCTGCCTGTTCGCTTTCAGTTCGGTTTTGCTCTGTCTCAGCGCTCAGCACTGTTTTATCAGGCACTGGCAGTTTCAGCGCTTCAACTTCCTCATCTGTGGAACACAACACTTTCTTTGTGTGACTGGCGTGAATCCAGTTGGGTACCCCCGCACACTTCACAGCGGTTGTGGTCGTCAGGATCACTTGGAAAGGGCCTTTCCAACGGGGTTCCAGACACGACTTTCTCACGTGCTTCTTGACCACGACCCAGTCACCTGCTTTCAGTGTGTGTCCTGGACCTTGGATCGGTGGCAAGGTGGTTGCTTCCACCTGGTGAGAGAAAGAGCGAACCACGTCAGCCAGACCTTTGCAGTAGTCTAACACCATATCATCTGTAATATTCAAAAGCGCATTTGCGGGAACTGCAGGCAGTCTCATAGCCCTGCCCATGAGAATTTCATGCGGAGACAATCCAGTCTTTCTATCCGGGGTGTTTCTCATTGACATTAGCACCAAGGGCAATGCGTCAGGCCATTTAAAATTTGTCGATGCACATATTTTCGCCATTCTTGATTTCAGTGTACCATTCATCTGCTCCACCAGTCCTGATGCTTCAGGGCGATAGCTACAATGCAGTTTTTGCTCAATGTTCAGCGCTGCGCAAAGTAACTTTATCACCTCGTTATTGAAGTGACTTCCCCTATCTTATTCTAAAGAGGTCGGGAATCCGAAACGTGGTATCAACTCTCTCAACAATAGTTTTGCAACTGTAAGGCTGTCATTTCTACGTGTGGGGTATGCCTCAATCCAGTGACTAAAAATGCACACAATCACCAACACATACTTTAGACCTCCATGCACAGGCATCTCAATGAAGTCCATCTGCATCCTACTAAATGGGCCACTGGCCCTGCCAATGTGGCTCGCGTTCACAACTGTTCCCTTTCCTGGGTTCATCTGCTGGCAAGTGACACATCGATGGCAAACTGCTTCTGCAGCTTGACGAAATCTGGGGTTAAACCAATCAGTTTTGAACAATCTCATCATGGCATCTCTCCCTAGGTGAGCTTGCCCATGATAGAACCGCGCAAGCTGTGATAAGAGACTATTTGGCAAAACAAATTTTCCCTCATTTGAAACCCATAACTCGTCTGGTCTCTTTATACATTGTGATTTAATCCAGGAGTCTCTTTCATCCTCCCTGACGCTATTCTGTAATGCTTTTAATTCATCTATTGTATCTACGACCTTCAAGGCAAATGCTTCGGCTGGTTCGAGTTCTGGTTCACTTATCGAATTCCATTCATCTCTGAGTAGTATACAGTTCAAGGCACAAAATCTTGCGACTTGATCCGCATATGCATTTCCCAGAGAAACATAGTCCTGTCCTTTTGTATGAGCACTACACTTTACCACTGCAACTTCAGCTGGCATTTGAATGGCGTGTAACAATTCCCTTATTCTCTCCCCGTTTTTCACTGGGGACCCTGAAGAAGTCAGGAAACCTCTCTGTGACCATAGTTGTCCAAAGTCGTGCACAATTCCAAACCCGTACTGACTATCAGTGTAAATGGTGACTTTCATCAATGCAGACAGTTGACATGCTCTTGTGAGGGCTACAAGTTCTGCTACTTGTGCAGAATAGACTCCTTGAAGCCAGGACGCTTCCAAGACACCTGTTACAGTACATACAGCATATCCTGCTTTCAAAATGCCCATCCCATCTCTTAGACATGAACCATCAACGAAAACAATTTGGTCATTTTCATCAAGCTTAGTATCCTTAATGTCAGGTCGAGGTTTTGTGCAAAATTCAGTCACCTGAAGGCAGTCATGCTCGACGTCTTCAGTGTTCTCAATTTCAGCATTTTCACCAGGAAGCAAGGTTGCTGGATTCAACGTAGTGCACCTTTTCAGCTGCACATTCGGTGAGCCCAGAATTATCGTTTCATACCTTGTGAGTCTTGCTCCAGTCATGTGTTGCGTTCGGGAGCGGGTCAAAAGTATCTCAACTGAGTGAGGGGCCATGACTGTTACTGGGTGTCCCATCACTATTCCTTCACTCTGAGTGAGGCTGATACCAACTGCTGCTACGGCGCGCAAACACCCTGGAAGTGCTGCTGCGACCGGATCCAAAGTAGCTGAAAAATACGCTACTGGTCTGTTTATGCCACCATGGGCTTGAGTCAAGACAGACAAAGAACATGCATCACGTTCATGACAAAACAATGTGAAAGGCTTTGTGTAATCAGGCATACCTAAAGCTGGAGCCCTGCACATGCATTCCTTTAATTCAATAAAAGCATCCATCTCATCTCCCTTCAGCTCAATTTGATCCAAGGCATCCTTCTGGGTCAGCTTCAGTAAAGGCTTTGCTAGGGTTGAGAAGTTGAGAATCCACTGACGACAGTAGCTTACCATCCCCAAGAACTTCCTCACCTCCCTCCTTGTCTTTGGTGGACTCATTTGAAGTACACTTGTTATTCTTTCCTTCATTATTCTTCGTGACCCTTTCTCTATCTGGTGACCCAAGTATTTCACTTTCTTCTGACAGAACTGCAATTTGGAAGGAGACACCTTATGTCCATTCCTTCCCAAATGGTTCAACAGAGCAATGGTATCGGCTGTGCAGCCACTTTCTGTCTTTGATGCAATCAGTAAGTCATCAATGTACTGTACTAGGATTGACTCGAATGGCAATTCTAGCGCTTCCAAGTCTTTCTTTAGGATCTGATTGAATATTGACGGTGACTCAGAAAACCCTTGAGGAATTCGACACCAACTGTACACTCTGTCTAAGAATTTGAAACAAAAGAGAAATTGGCTGTCCTCATGAAGAGGCACCGAAAAGAATGCTTGTGACAAGTCGATGACTGAGAACCACTCGACATCGCAAGGGACTTGAAACATTATCACAGCTGGATTTGGTACGACAGGGCAACACTTGACTATGATGTCATTTATTTTCCTCAAGTCCTGCACTAGTCGGACCTTTCCACTCGGCTTTATTAGTCCCATGATTGGTGAATTACATGGACTGCTTAACACTTCTTTCAGTACTCCCTGTTTTACAAATTCGTCTATGAGTTGGGCAACTTTCATAAGGGTGTCTTGTGCCATGTGGTATTGTGGGGTCTGGGGAAAGGTTGCATTGGGCTTTACAGTCACTTTCACTGGTTCCACTCCTTTCATCAATCCCACCTCTTTCCCTGTCATATCCCACACTTCCTTTCCGACTGTTTCCCGTAATTCAGCTGGAATATCTTCTTCAGTTATCATCGGGAAGAGACAAATCAGAGGATACTCTTCATCGACAGTTTCCATGTCATCCCCCTCTACACTGTCCTCTTCTTCCCCATCACTGCTCGTCTGAATTTTAATTCCCTCGTTCGAACACATAATCGAACAACCCAATTTGCACAATAGGTCTCTCCCTAACAGTGCTATCGGGCTTGAGTCACATACCACAAATTTGTGTAACCCTTGATAGTTACCAATGCTGACTGGTACCGGATCTGTAATTGGGTTTGTCAGGTGCCGGTTTGCTACTCCCACCACTTGAACTGTCCTTCCTGAGAGCGGCAAATTTGGTACTTCAATGCTCTTAACAGTTGAACGTGTGGCTCCTGTGTCAACCAAGAATGAGACACGATGACCCATTACTCTTCCCTCTACGTACAGACCCTTTTGATCAACTTCCAAGGATGCTGCAAGCACACAATCTCCTTCCTCTCCTGAACTTTCACTCTCCCATACATTGTTTATTCCATCCTCACTGTGTAATGGGAACTGTTGTACGGTGCCATTTGTATTCATTACCTGACCCGAAACCTGTGGAGGAACCATCACTTGCTGCTGACTCATTGGTGCCAAAGGTATTTGCATTTGCTGATTAGGTACCATGGGTAACTGCTGTTGAATTGGCTGCATTTGCGTCATCTGCATACGGGGCATCTGCATCTGCTGCGGCTGCATGGGCTGTAATCCCTGCAACTGATTTATGGTCTGAAAATTTGGGGTTGGACCTCTCATTTTCGGTCCCCTCATTGTCTGAAATGCATTGACATCATTGTTTTGCTGACCAACACCTGCACCTGCACCTTCCTGCACCACCATCGGGCACTCGCGTTTCCAATGACCGACAATTCCGCACACGTGACACGGCATCACCTTTTTCAATGCCTGCACACCATTCGAAGTCACAACAGTATTCAAATCCAGACCATTATTCACAAAACCTCCTCTGCCTCTGCCTCTCGCCTGTGGCTGAAACGCCATATTTCCCTGCAACTGCGGCTGCGGTTGCGGTACCTGTTGTTGGAACCCTTGAAACCCTTGCAAACCTTGCAGACCTGTCTGAGCTGCTTTAAGCTGCATCATCATCACTTTCTCTTTCAACTTTTTCTGTTTCACTTCAATTTCGTCGCTACAGTATTTCGCATAATTCAACACCTCATCAATCGGTTTCGACTGCCAACAAATCAAATGCGACTTTATCATCTGACTTATCTCTGGTCTCAGCCCTTCCACAAATCTAAACACAAAATGAAGCATGTCCTTCGCCTCTATTGTTTCCGTGCCACTGTAGTTCTTGAACGCCTTCAACAACCTCTCATAGTAACTATGAATCGACTCTTTAGCCTCTTGGGCCGTTCGATCGATCTTCTGCCAATCCACATTTTTCGCGGCAACCTTCGTCTTCAAATGCTCAATCACCTTATAGTACAAGCTCATCACCATAGGTGATGGTGCACCCGTATCCCTGTCTCTCTCTGGTTCACTTGTCGGCCAACCTACAGCTCTTTTGCAACCCTCCCACAAATCTGCCGGAACCACAATCTCAAAGAGGGTGTTCAGGTCTTCCCAAAGACATTTTGCAAGCTTCACAAACCTATCAGTCTGTTGATACAATTCAATCGGTTTCTCTCTTAGTTTGGGAAAATCATCCGTAAAAGACTGAATGTCGCTTCTGTGCCATGGTACATGTATTAATTTTCCCCCTGCTGTCTCCCTCATCGGTAACATGGTTAATGCATCACTACTCTGTGGTCTTTTCTCGTTTAGCTCTGGGACACTGTCTTTCCTCTTTTCCTTTCTCTTTACCCATCTGCTTTCCCATTTGTCTAAGCACCTCCACACTTGTGCACTCTGCAACAATTCTCTAAGGTGTGCCTTCATGCCTGCTGACCTCATGTGTTCAAAATCTGTGGTCCCGAAATCCAACCTGTAGCTCCTGCTCAAGTGTTTTGTCTTGTCTATATCAACCCCGTTTTTGTCAGCTATTTCCTGCAAGCTTTTATGTACCTTGTTCACTTCTCTCGTAATCCTGGGACATAGATACCTCAGCTCTTCTTCCGAGTAGGATTCTAACCTATTCACACCCATAGTCCCTTCCACCAATTCTTGCGCTTCCATGTTCAACCTGACCCTATTCATATAATCTTCTCCCTTCCCACTGGCTGAGCTTTGAGTGGAATTTAGACTGTTGAACCAATGTGTCAGCTGTTGCGCGTTCAACCCCATCAGTGTAGCATTCACATCGACTGCCATTGATGGTTGCGGCAACTTTTCAGTGTTCGATGATAGCGGTATTATCAGTGGGGGACTCGACCTTACCACTGTCGACTGAGCACATATGGGACTAAACTCCATCAAGGACCCAGATCCAGTTTGCTGAGCCGCTATCGGAGTTATCCCTGGAGTGTTTTCTATGCACCTCCTTTCTGTCCCACTCTGCAGCATTGATCCCTGACCGCTCATACCTAAGTTAGGCTGACTGTACAAAGGTACCGGTGGACCTACAGTAATGGGTAGTGATATCGCATCTGGGTTCTGTGCATTCCCCATGTTCTGAGACATGTTCATTCCCAAACTATGGGTCATCATTGCCGGCATGCCCATCTGACTCCCCGTCATCTGAGCATGTGCGTTTCCCCCTTGCATCTGCTTTTGAGGCCTCAAAAACTGGGTCGATTCAGCTTGTGCCAGTGTTGGGTTGTGACCATTCTGTCCTCCCATTGCGGCTGGATCTAGAATCATTCCCGTACTATTGTCACTGCTGTAGTACCTTGGGATCTGCGGCTGATAATTTTCTGCTGGTTTCAACATGGGCACATCTGGATATATTCTCCTAAGCTGCGGTATCTGCGGGGTGAACAGTAAACTCGGGTCCTCAGACCCCGATGATGCTCCTGAACTCTGAGTTTCACTGTTCTGTACCGGTGCCGGAGGGGCAGAACTGGTACTTGGACCTTGTCCACTCTCTGCATAAGGTGGTGGACGGTCGTTCAGCAATTGCATTATTAACTCCTCATCCTCTAACTCTTCTTCTCTTCTCAACTTTTCCTCGTCCTCTCTATCCTTGGAACACCTCCTGTTTGTCTTACAGGTAGCTTTCTTACCTGTCTCCTCTTCTTCCTTAGTAATTGCGGGAAACAATTTTATCCCCTGCAATACATCTGACCTCCACACCTTCTGTGCATTATCCCACCTAGCGTCCGCTAGTGTCTTTTCTACCTTCCTTATCCTAGTCTCGAACTTATTTTGCTGCTGCTGTCTAGCCATTAGTTCCCAAATCGCTAGAGCCTCAAACTGTGCTGGCCTTGGAGGTACCTTCATGTCGTACATCGCGAATCTCAAATTCTCTAGGATCCTTATATTGAATGTCCCATGGATCGGGAACGCTACGCTCCCATGTTTCTCTGTCAGTTTGTGCCATTGCTTTAGCCAAAGGCACGGAGCTACCCCCTTTTCCTCCATTACAATGTAAGCTGGTGTGCCTTCGGGCGGCGTTTCCTCTCCTACGCTCGCTTTAATGTAAGACTCCCCCTTCATCGCACTCCTTAATGCTTTAAAAAATTTCATTTTCTCGTCTTTTATTTCACAAAAATTATGTAATCAATAGGTGACTTTAATTCCCGGAATACTCTTCGCTTGCCTTTCCCCTTCCAATCGAGCCCCACGGACTGCGTCCAATCCGTGCGCGACCCTTCTCTACAACCAACCTATCCCAGCGCGGCTCCTAGTGACGTCACACTCACACACACTGCGGCTGACAAAGCCTTGCGGCTAGTCCTCCTTCACTCAGCTCCTCTCGTAACAACTTCTGGCATGGATCGCGAGCTACCAAAAATATAAAACAGATCTGTCGGTTTACTACAGGAAGGGTAACACAATCGCTTCAGGACCTTAGGGATTTTTCACTAGCCTCGGCAGTTATTCCATCTTTCTCGGTCCCCACGTTCGCAAGCAAATCTGACCCGCAGACTCTGCTCTCAACTTGTCAGTGATCTATTCTAGTGCACTTAGAATTTTGTCAAAGCCCGAAGTCGAAGTTTCTTTCACTCCCTTAACACACGTACCGACTCGTTGACCACGCCCGATCAACCTACTAAACCGACCAGACCACAACATAAAACAAGTGTCTCATACACTTTTCAACATACTCCGGAGTCTCTTGACCTCGCAGGGCCCGTCTCAACAACAACAACCACGTGGACCTTTTTATGCACAAAGCGCCACACGCATATGAAGTTCGACGACTTCCCTACTCTCACACTCGGAGTCGCACCTCCGCTATTTCTATGAAGTTCGACGACTTCCCTACTTCTACACTCGGAGTCGCACCTCCGCTATCCTCTAAAATCCTCGCAACCTTTTCACACAATCTGCGGCAATAAGCTGTGCAAGCGCAAAATCTTAACTTCACTCATACCATCACTAGTACCGTCAACGCTGATCTCACACCTCCATTCTCTTCATTCGCAAGCTCCGAGATCCCGGGAAAGTCGCGGTGGACCTAGCCCATCATCATTTTCTCAATCAGTTTTATCCAAGAAAAATCTAATTCAATTTCTCGAGTGGGGTCTCAAAGGGCGTAACCGTTAATTCAACACCATGTACTTTAAGAGTGAGGGGTCCCAAAAGGCGAAACCGTCCTCTGCTACCATCTACTGATAGAGCGTTCTGTGCTAATAATTTACCTGTATTTGGACGCTCTTTAGGCCGATTAATCTTTTGGCTAAGTGGGACTCTCCTTACTCTATATCGGTCAATTTAATCAAATCAATAATCAATAACGAACATAAGCAATACCCTGATCAACATAACACTTAACAATTAATCCAGAATACATTTCGGCGAACCCTGACCTTTCAGTCAGGAATAACCACACCAGTTTATTCAAAGTTAGTGAATTTATTTCCCTATATTAACAAAGCTAGCACAATATAGATGTGTCTCAACACCAAATGATAAACGTAAATGAACATTAATAGCTGTCCATAACGGCGAAACAGGTGCAATCTATGCAGCATTTGAATAACAAGGCATTCGATGATAGCAATGCAAATCACTAATACTATAATCTGTAATGAGCTTATTGCATACATTTAGTCAGCATAACAAGGTCTCAAATTGCATCGTGCAACAAAAGGAATCCTCATCTAACCTCAAATTAGCATCGGCATGTGGGACTTCATGCAAAAACAATTTAGCAACATTAATTTAGAAAAACTCCTAGCTAGGGCTCTTATCAAAAATCAGCAGTTGGTTACCTAAAAGAAACACAATGCAATTGTACAATTTCTTTTCATATTTACCAATTACAATCAGCATTCAAGGAAGTCTTCGTCTCACAGGTACCGTTTCTCGATCAGCATGGGTACCGTTTCGATCAGCATGGGACGGGGCAAAGGGGCAGGCGTGGACGGGGCAATTGCCTCACGGCGGAAAAATAAAACTACTACTTCATGTAAAGGGATCAAAGTTAAAGTCTCTAGGGCAAGAATCATTAAAGTCTCTTTCTCTCGATTAGAGAAAGCATCAAAGTCTCTTTCAAAATGGCGTCGCAGCAAGGTGGGCCATAATAGCTGCAATGTCCTGCAAAATGGCGGGATGTCCAATAATGACTATAATGGCTGGTAATGGCTACTTTCTTCTCGTGCACCTAGTTTAAATAGGCAACAGTTCAATTCCAGTAGGGTCTTCCATTGGAGGGTTCATAGGTTGGCTTCAAATTGTCCAATCAAAAACAACAGTTCTCAAGCTTTTACTTAAGCATACATTATCCTTGGAGACGGGTACGTAAGTTGCAACATTTTATACCAATTAACTCATTTTCAGAGGGAGCAAAGAGAAAAATGCCGGGCTGGCACGAAACCTTAAGATAAGCATGTGAACGATCTCAGTGGAAAAGTACAGCTTCAAGCAGAAATACACGTTTATTAGCACATTGGAAAAATACGAGCATCTAAATCGTGAGACCAGGCAACTAGGCCGAAGCCTCCACTAAAGTTAGGCTAAGCTAAAACATTTCAAACAAGCAAATCATAGCACGCGTTTACGATTATGTCGGATTAGTGCAATTCCAATACATCACGTTATATAAAGCACGCTTATAAATGTTGGCAAACTACTCTGAGGGCACATTTTGTCCCCGTACAATCTTTATTAGTTCGGTTAAAGTCACACATGATTATTGCAGCACTATGTTTAAGCGTCAAATAAATGTAAAACCTTCATTTCAGCTTCATCATTAGTCACTAGCCTGCAGTGACAATTTTAAAAGCAGAGAGAGCATAAACACTGAGGTTCCGGTTAGCAGAGCCTCAGTGATACAGTTAGGCACCACACAGGGAACACATACAGGGCACACTTTATAAACACTGGGGTCCTGGTCAGCAGGATCGCAGTGACACAGGCAAAAACAAACATACATACAAGTAAAAAGGGGGGTAACATGCCAGGCAAGATGGTACTTTCCTACAGTTATGATTAAACTATAGTTATTTTTGATGGGGAATAGCTGTTCATCTTTGATACTATTTATACATTAGGAACCAAGAGGGCCTCTAAATGGAGAAACAACTCTTCAAATTCAAACCATTCTTTTAATAATCATCTGAAATGTAAAAAAACAAATACATTGACAATACATAACAGTTGTTGGTGGAACTATTTGATGTCTTTATTTTGCCAGTTTAAATATTTTAATTTACTGGTGTTCTTTTATAAATAAAAGCAATTAAACAAATAACATAAGAGCCACAATCTCTTCCTCTGAAATGACATAGCTAATTAACTTCTATGCTTTCACAACACTTTAAAATGTTCAAATGCTTTGCGGTAGACCAAGCTACCAATGTGAAGGAGTCCAATAAAGTACGTAAAATGTATCTAGCTGCCAGCAGATGTTATCCCCTTCCCTTTCCGCTCAGACCCTCAAACTGGAACCCAGAGACAGGGTGTGTTGCTTGCCGTTAACACCAATCAAGATTGCAGTGTTTATTTGGGAGGATTCATCTTTCCTACCTTCCCATATACAAATCGTAAAATCCGCCAACAAACTCAAAACACAATGAATATAAAAATGAAAAAGAAATAATCGGTATGTCAGGACCCATTCAGTGGCTACGCAGCAAGCTGAGTTGCAGGTCCATAACCCTCAGTATTGGGCCTTTTATCACTGATGTTTTAAGGCCTAACCTACTACAACACTGCAACTGAGTACCAAGTACATCCTTTTTGCACTTGACTCTCACGGTAGCAAGGGAGAGCAGCCCATGGCTTCTCGGGACGTAGTGTAGGGGTTCAAGAAAGTTCAAGAAAGACTGTGGCTGTTTACTAAATGGAGATAGCAATATTAAATTTAATATTGTACCTCAATTCTTTCCTATGAAAGAGTTAACCCTGCTGCAGTGGAAATGGCTTGTAGACCCCTTTCACTGTAAGGGCGTTTAACATTAAACCTTTGTGCATCCTAATTTGAAATACCATGCATCCTGACTTAGTAGACAATAAACTTTACTTAGAGGTGACTTATAAATATTTAAAAGGAGTGTTTTAGGCTTGCGAAAAGGGGTTAGTTTAACAGGTCGAGTTGGCAGTTGAAACCTGCACAGCCAGGATAATGGTTGAAGGCCTGCAGTCACGTTTGCAATATCACTGCAGTGGGAAGCACAATGAGTGCTGCAGGCCACTGGTGATATTTAACTTACAGTCTCTGGGTACTCTTTGCGCACCATATACTAATGACATATAGGTAACTTAAATATGGCAATTAGAGATATGCCAGTTTCACCATGCTGAAAGGGGGGGAAAGGACACTTTAGATCTGACTAGCAGGGCTAAAGTGCACAGAGTTCTACAACCAGCAAATACAGTCGGAGTTAACATTTGGGGTGGTACCATGCAAAAGATGGTCATTTCTCACAGCGGTGAGTGATGCTGTCTATGCTAAGTGAACTATTCTATCATACTTCTGCAACTAACATGCCTTTTTGAATTGCTTGGAACCATCCAGATAAATAGCTGAAAGACTCTTCCAAAAATGACCAAGCCATAAATCCATTAGGATTATTTAAACATGTGCTGCCTCCAAATTATTGTATAATTTGCCCTGGGGAAATACTTTGTTTATGTGTTTTAGGTAGATTTCCCCATGGCAGTTCCTGTTTGGGCATATCCAGTACAGCACAGGATTTAGTGAAATAATTTTGGAAATGGATTGGATTCTAATTTCCATATACAACGGTAGCAGTGCAGTACAAGGGCCCATCTTTATAGGAACCTTAACATTTTTTTTATTTTTTATTTGCAATTCCATTGCTTTAGTATAGCCCCATAGTTTGGCTCCATACTCTACTGCACCTACTGATTTCTGCCTATATACTTGTAAGATGGTTAAGCATTGACAACAAAAGGGAACATGGCCATCAAGATGGCCGACAGGATGCACTTCTAGGGAGCTCTGCCCTCCAACCGATTTATCCTGTGCAATCCTGCCACAAAACCCGCTCTGTCCACTGCGAGGGCTCAGAGATTGCCTCCTCCGCAACTATGAGGAGCTGGGGTGATTTTATGGTGTGATAACACCCTGGAGCGTGTTGTGTGATCCTAGGGAGTTCATGGCCTGTGGATGTGGCTGGCCACACTGCTGACTGCTGCTGTATTCTGGTCATCGGTGGAGTGCTGCATGCGGTCACAGGTTTATGTGACAGCTATGGGGTGAGAAAATTGCATATCCTGTGGTGCACGAGCGGGCTGCTTGCCTGAGAATGCCTGTACCACAATGAGAGCTTCTAGAGGAGCTGATGAGGCCTTGTATGGTGTCCACTGCCTGCTAAGGAGGGGCCTGCGAAGGCTCTATCCTCAGCCCAGCACAGCGACTGTATTGTAGGCCCAATGAGGACTGCTGACTGAGGTGAGCAGATTGGGTGGTCCCCTAGTGAAGGGGGTCCCCAGGAGCAAGGAGGCTTTGGGATCCTACTGCACTGCTGGAGGGCTGGACCCTTGTGATGTAGCCCAACACTGATGATCCTCAGACTCATCCGGTCTCCTGTGAATGGCAGTGAGGGGTATGAGGCCCCACCTGTGAACCAAAGACTTGTCCTGATCCTGGGAACAGGGGTGGGCGTCTGCCTGGTGGATTTTCTGCCGTGCAGAGGCATGCTGTGCCCCGAGGAAACCAAAGGCTGAATCCTCCTGATCGGAGAGGATCGAGGCCCTGGGGAAGAGCAGCCCTCTTGATCTAACTAAGTGCTTTGTAGCGCTGGAAATTTGCTCCAAGTTCTCCCCCTGGCTTTACTCAGTCCAACCCTGCCACCTGAGCCTTGAATTGGAGCCGGGCAGTGAGACCTGTTAGCACTGTTGTTTATCCTTGGCCCCCCTGCGTTGAAGATCACTCCAGGGGATCTACTGAAGGGGGATTGCCATGCTGGACTGGCTGAGGGTGAGGCTGTTGGTTGGCTTGTGACAGCCCTTTGGATTAGGCACCAGGATCTCATGGTGGGCTCCCCTTGTGCCCCTGGGCGCTTATTTTGGCTGGGTACCAAGGCCTCATTGCAGCAGAATGTGTACTTGGTTGGAACTGTGAACATTTGTGGTTGCTGGGATTCGGATTCGTCTTGAGGACTGCAGCTGTGGCCTCTGTTAGGTACCCTTTTCCTATTGGCTTCATACTGGTACTGTGCTCCATTTCCTTGTGGGTTCACTGCGCTTGTTTGAAGGCAAGTTTTCTTTTCATTCTTCCTGCTACCATCCCTGGGTGCTTGCCCTTGCTAGCGATGTTCTCCTGGGGGTGGATTTGGAGTAGTACTCTGTGTTGAACTAGGTCTACCATGGACCCAGATACAAGCGCAGGGTAACACCATCACCTAGTACACCACTCCATGCCAGGCCACACATAGGATTGCCAGACAGGGCTCTTGTGATATGCCAGAGCGCTTGCCAGAGCGTTAGGTAGAAACCATCATGTGCTGTCCTTTTGATCCTAGGTGGCATTGGAGGACACATTGGAGGTGTTTCTGTTGAGGTGAATCTGCTCCGTGCGGCTCTGCATAAGGTTGCAGATAAAGTAGGCACTGTGGAATTGAACATCATGGCTCTCCAGTGAGGTGGCAGGCAGCTCAGTGAGGTACAGCAGCTCAAACACGTCTGACTGCGATCACTGGCACCCTTGAGGACTAGGTTGAAGATCTAGAAGAGCAGTTGAGGAGGAATAACATATGCCTGATGGGCTTTCCAGAGCAAGCGGAGGGGAAATCAGCAGAACAGTTCCTGGAACAGTAGGTGAGAAATGAACTGCGGCCCACGGAGCTGTGTACCACCTTTTTTATAGAATGTGTCCATAGAGCCATGGCCCTAGTCCCTCACCCAGGTGCGTCTCAGAGGACACTCATTGCTGGCCCATTAAACTAATGAGACAGGTATATTATGCTGTGAGCGGGTAGAGAGATCTCAACACTCCAGTATGAAGGCAGGGGCATTGCATTTAATTTAACCCAACCATACCCAAAAGGTACAGGAGCACTAGAAAACATTCTTGGAGGGCAAGAAGCACATCCACACTATGGGTCTCCAGTATTTGCTCCTTTATCCTGCTACACTTCGAGTTATTGATGCAGGAAATTGTCTTTGAACGTTCTAGAGGATGTCTGGATGTGGCCAGACCTGTTGTGGGGGGCATCCTCTGAGTGAGGGGAACCATTCATTCCAGTGGTGGGTGGCATGGGCACAGACAACATCGGACTGGGAGTGCATCACAGTCTGTAGAGGGTGGTTCTGGCCATGTGGTAATCTGTGATGACCGCACTTTGGAAGCAGTAGTGACTGAACTGGCGAACGATTTGGAGTCCCAATGAGGAACCATCCTCCAAAGTCAATGGGGATTTGGATACTCCAGCGGACATGGCTGACATTGTTCCTGACACTGGGAAATGAGGGGTGAGCCTCCTTTTTTTGGGGGGATTCACCTTGGTTGTGCAGTTTCCTCAGTGGGAATGCACCGCTATGTGAACAAGTGCAAGATGGTTGTAAGAATGGTGCTGGGTATACCATGGATTGCCACAATGGTGTTTTTGGTTGTGTAGATTGAAGTGGGTGTGGTGCGTGAATGAGGAGGGTGGTTTGTTACCTCTTGCTGGGTGTTATGCAACAGTTTGTAGATGTTGGAGTGGAACGATGGGAGGTGGTGTGTGTTTGTAAGATTTGTGACTGTGCTTCATTGTCCATGAGGATGTCCACGTGGTCAGGCTTCTGGGCATCGTCATCAGTATTTTCTATTGTTTTATGTATGCAGTTGGAGGAAGGGATGACCTCTGTTGGGTGTGGGGGTTAGGGTGTTGGTATTTTTTGTGAGGCAAGGAAGCGATGATGCATGTCCTGGGATACCGATCACTTTAGACTTTTGCATAGTTCTTGTTTGATGTCACTTATCCGGGGGGGAGGGGGTTCTGTGAGGGTGGTTCTTTGTTTTTTATTTAGAGGTTCAATGCCACCTTGACAGGTGGATTGACTACTTGGGGTTCAGACTTGGTGGCTATACCAAGCAAGTATAAGCTCCTCTCTTGGAACTTGCAGGGTCTGGGGTCTTACAAAAAACGTTAGAGGGTGTTCTCTCTCCTCAAGCAGGCATGGTGTTGGCATAGTTGTGCCTATAGGAACCCCACCTTATTGACACTGAGGCCATGAAACTGGCAAAGAAATGGAGGGGCCAGGTGCATTATGCCAATTATTGACCCTGCTCTAGAGAGGTGCTGGTTTGGTTCAAACCTGGAGTGCCACGTGTATGGACTTACACAGAGGCGGATGTGGAGGGGTGGTACCTGCTGTTGCAGTGGCTTTTGTCAATCCCTTTTGGCCAAATATGGATGATGAGTCCTTCAATTTCACAGTGGTCTCCCCAGCGGTTGACACCAGTTTTAAGCGGGGGACTTCAACTGCATTATGGATGGTGCACTTGACCATCACCCTCCCAGGCACACACCAAGCCTAAGATGATGTCCATGTTGCGAGAGGTTATGGGGCACTTGGGGATGTGTGACATTTAGAGGGAGTCCCAGCCAGTGAAGCAGGAGTTCACCTGCTTCTCTCTGACCCATTGTACTTTTAGCAGGCTTGATCATATCTTATTGTCTACCATTTGGCCCTCAAAGTACTAAAGGTGACTCACCTGTCCTGCTAGCTCTCTGATCATGCTCCGTTGACATGTTTGCTTGGATGGGGGGTGGCCCTCGGTCTCCGTCCATGTGGAGGATTTCCCCGGAGATATCACAGGATCCTAGGGACAGGCATAGGCTGGAGAATGCCTTGACTGACTATTTTGAGATCAATTGGGCTACTCATAGCCAGGTGATGGAATGGGAGGCGATGAAGGCTGTCTTGCGGGGATGTTGTGTGGGCCTTTCATGCGGGCTATGCCAGGAATTACAGGTGGGGCTTCTTTAGAAGGAGAAAGCTCTAGAAGAGCTTTAGAGGCTCCCCCCAGATGATCTGGATGATCGCTGAGATGAGATGAGGGTTCATCGCCACGTGGCCTCCATTAGAGATCGGCTTGAGAGTTATACCATGAAGTCTTATTGTTAGTTGCAATATAGGGAGGGGGACAACTCTGGGTGGCTTCTGGCCTGGGTGCTCTGTTGGGAAACACCACCTGTACCTAGTTTGTATCTTTGTGCCCGTCAGGAGCGGGATGTGTATAGGAAGAGCAATATGGTGAGGACCCTTAGGAATCACTTGCAACAGGTGTGTACCTGCCCGCAGCGGCCAGATCCAGGGCATATTGTTGACTTTTTGGCAAGTGTGCCAGTTCTGAGGTTGGTGGTTGTGGTGGCCCAGGAATTGGATCCCGACCTCAATTTAGAGGAGGTTAGGACGTCTCTTGTGTGTCTTCCAGGCAGGAAGAGGCCAGGGAGGGATGGCTTCCTTGCTGAGCTTTATCATGCTTTCACCCAAGACCTCACGCAACAGCTTCTTGAGGTGTATCAAGAGGCCAGTGATCATGGCGTTTTGCCCCATCCATGCCAAGGATTGTATATATATGGTGGTGAAGCCAGGTTTTCTGACGTCTGACCCATCTGCCTATCAACCGCTTACAATGATATAACACAGATAAAGCGATTCTCTGTAAGGTACTCACTCCTGGGCTGCAGCAGGTGATCTCACATCTGGTCCATGTGGATCAGTGTGGTTTTATTCTGGTACGCAATACTACAACGAACCTAAGACGGCTGATGCATGTAATGCATGAAGTGGAGGGTAGGGGTTAGGAATTGGCAGTGGTTTCTATCGATATTGCTAGGGCATTTGATACAGTGGACTGATATTATGTGTGTTGGAAGTAATAGATTTCTGTGTGCAGTATCGGTCATGGGTGCGACTGTTGCACACTGCAAGAGGGTTAGG
This sequence comes from Pleurodeles waltl, assembly GCF_031143425.1. Classification (NCBI taxonomy): domain Eukaryota; kingdom Metazoa; phylum Chordata; class Amphibia; order Caudata; family Salamandridae; genus Pleurodeles; species Pleurodeles waltl. The sequence continues at coordinate 474,411,573 of NC_090449.1, read as the reverse complement.
GCGAAGGTTAGTCGCCTGTGCTCTGACTCGTGGATGGTGGGTAGAGGTACACAACATGGCTGCCACCTCTCGCTTTTACTGTTTGCCATAGCACTTGAGCCGCTAACAATCTAAATTTGACAGGAAACGTCAGAGTGGAGTATCTGAGTGGGTGATATGAATCGTTTGGTGTCTCTCTATGCAGACGACACCCTCTTTTATGTTACTGCCTGCGGGAGTCCTTACCTCTGCTCCTACAACAATTAGATAGGTTTGGGGTGCTTACAGGTCTTACGATTAATCTGGGCAAGTCACTGTTGTTTCAGCTGGATGCACTGTCAGTTGGAGCCCCTGCCTCCATGCCACATCTACCTTGCATTGCGAAACTGATCAGTTTTGTTACTTGGGGATTGTGGTGGACCTAATGGCCTCTGCAGTGATGATGCTGCAATATTGATAGAATTATGGAGTGTCTGAGTGCCTCGGTCTGATTTTGGAATACCCTTGCACTGTCTCTCATGGTTCGAATAGCCATAGCAAAGATGGTGTTTTGCCACTGTGTTTGTACAGCATACAGCATTCGTTTGAGACTCTCCCCTGTGCTGTGTTTTGAAGATTACTCTCACTTCTCACAATGCTTGTATGAGCGGTTGGTAGAAGTAGGGTAGCATGTGAATTTCTGTTTTTCCCTACTTTGGAGGGTGGCTTAGCGATCCCTAATATGGAGATGTACTACCTGACCACCCAGCTACAACATGCTGCTCATTGGTTGTCAGACAGAGAGAACTCGGATAAAACACTTCTGACCAAAGAGACAAGTGGTACCACTCTCCCAAAGTTGTTCTCAAATGGGTCAGGATGAGACGCCGATATCATACCTCATTAAGCATATGCATCCCTTTGGGAGAGAGCCTTCAAGGTGGTGGTGGGCAAAACCCTCTATGCACAGGACTTTAACTTTCGGGATCGGCCAACTTGTCATTCTCTTGCGGAGTTGTTTGATGTTTCTGCCTGACTTGGATGCAAGACCCTCTGGGACTTGTATGCCAATGAGGACTTTATCACTTTTGACTGACCCAGGGTGCCTTTGGCATAGGGAATGGGCCATGCCATTATTGCTGCCATAGCCTGGGAAATATGGCCTATGATTCCGGCTGTACTGTTTACTTTACATTTTTTCCGAAGGTTGTCTGAGCTGGGGGGCACCACTTAGTCTCAAACCTATTCTAGCTGACATACCTCAAACCCCGTACCTGGGCAGTGCTGGTTGTGAGGAGAAATTGGGAGTGTCCCTGCAAGGTGCACAAGGGACTAAGGCCTTCATTATGACATTGGTGGTCTTTTCCCAAGACCACCGATGCCACGGTCTCCAGAAGACCGCCCGCGCATAATATGGACGCTGACGGATTTCTGCAATAATTAGGGTAGACATCCGGCAGTAGCCATGCTGGCGGGTGAGGCGCCTGGGCGGTGCTACCACCTGCACCGCCAGAAGGACACTGCCAGCCGTACTATGGCCATTACTAGGGCCTAGCAATGTCCTGCTGGCGGGGCGCTGCCGGAGGTAGCAGCGCCCCTTCTGGTTTCCTGCCGGACGACCTCCTCACCGGGCAAGTTAAGTCGGGTGTCCAACAGGGGAGGGGGTTGTTGTTGTGGTGTCTGCCTGTGTGTTTGAATGTGTGTGTGTGTGCGTGTGTGAATGCGTCTGTGAGTGCTGTGATGTATGCATGCTTGTATGCATGTGAGTGAATGCATGAATGTAAGTTGCAGTGAGTGCATGTCTGCATGTCAGTGTGTATGCGTGTATGTGTGAGTGAATGCGTGTATGGATGAGTGTGAGTGAATGCATGTATGGAAGTGGTGGTGCATGGGTGTATGCGTGGTACGTGTGTATGTGTGTGCATGATTGCGGGGAGGGAGGGCAGGGGGTGGGGGTTGGGGGTGCGCTGTGATTCTAGGGGAGGCGGGGTGGCAGTGGGGGGTTTAGGTGATTGCTGGTGGGGGTGGGGGAGCCTTCTACTGGTGACAGGTAAGGAATTCCCTGTGACTGGTAACCCACCCACCATGGTTTTTGTGACTGTAGTACCACCGCGCAAAGCAAGGCGGTAGGCCGGCTCATAATAACGCTGGCAGTCATGTGTGCATCGGCAGGTCAGTTATGCACATCCCCGGTCTGGCGGTTCATACCACCATGGTGGTATGAGTGGATATGTAGCAGGGTTGGCTGCGGCCAACCTGCCACACTCATAATGTGGCGGTTTACACCGCCAGCCTGTTGGTGGTGATATCACCACATTAACGCTGGTGGTCAAAAGACCGCCAGTGTCAAAATGAGGGCCTAAGTCATGTTCTATAGTCAGGACTGTATCCTGTAGTTCATGATTTCAACTGACCCATTTTAATTTTTTGCACCATACGTATATCACTCCAGTGCTCCTTCACAGGATGGACCCCAGAAGGCCTAGAAGTTGCCACTGGTGTCAGGCGCGGGTGCTGTCATTCTTGTACCTTGCCTGGTGCTGCCCCTTTTGAGAATCTGTAGTGAGGCAGATGGCCACAGACATTGGTGCTGAGATGGAACCTGGACCCAGTTGTCTGCCTGTTGGGAGCTATTAAAATTGTAAGTGGCAGAAAGATAGAATTTAAATTTTTGCACTTGCTATTGTTGCTGGCGAAGAGGAGAGTTGCAGTTTCCAGGGTGTTCCTAATCTGGATGGTTGGAAGAGGAATGTGAGTGAGTGGGCAGTAGTGGAGGAAGTATGCCTTTGGAAATGTAGACGTAATGATAAAATGAAAGATGACCTACAGGCTTGGGGGCAATGTAGACTAAATTTTTGGGATGGAATGGCGGGATGGCAGGACATATCTTCTGGAGATGAGGGCAGTTTCCTCCTGTTATGGTTGCTGTGTCACCTGCAGTTCCATGAGAAGAAAGTGAGGATACGTAATATTCATGATTTCTTCTTTCTGTGGGTTTTGATCTACATTATTACATGCCAAATATTTGGGGATGGCTGTGGTTTATGCATTTTTAAAAAAATGTTTTGCTGTTTGTTTCAGCTGCAACCAATTAAAGATGTCTTTAAAAATGAAGAATTGACTGCTAATTTTATTACAAAGGGGCTACGCAACATTAGATGTTCGTCTTAATACAAGTGCAGCCTTTTCTATTTAAGCATGTCAATCTAGAAAATAATTAAAGGGCATACCTAACTAGAATGTTAATATGCTCTCAAGATCTTGGCCATTGATTACAGATTGGTTCCTCACGAGGTGATGACTTGATAGCCATCAGCTTGGTTTTAGTGCAACTCAGTTGTAAATATTTATCAGTACAAAATGTCTCAAAATTAGAAATCCTGTGCATGGCATTTTGGCCCTCATTACAACCCTGGCGGTCGGTGTTAAAGCGGCGGTAATACTGCCAACAGGCCGGCGGTAAAAAAAAATGGGATCACAACCACGGCGGAAGCCGCCAACACAGACAGCCACTTTAACACACTGACCACCACAGCAGTAGCAACAAACACTGCGGCGGTCACCGCCAACAGACAGGCGGAAGACAATGTACTGCCCACCCCATCACAACCCGCATATGTGCCAGCTTTTCTGGGGCGGTACCAACGCCATCAAAAGCATGGCGGAAACAGTGATTGGAAGGGAAACCACTCACCTCTCGACACTCAACGAAGAACCAGGATGCCATGGAGCCTGAGTTACACCAGTTGTGGTGCTCTCCTTGCCCTCCGTCCCACTGGTGCCCTCACCGTCGGTGGATTCGTCCGCCAGGCCCATGTGGGATGCAGCTCCCTCCGTTGCCGGTGCCTCTGCTCCTGCGCCAGATGATGCTAATGCACATAAGGACAGGGTGACAAGACAAAAAGGGTGAGGAAAAGACAGAGGATACACTTGATCAATGCCAGCAACACCACTACCGTTGGCGTACACAACACACAGGGAGCAGCCCTGTGCACTTGGCCATGCCCAGCAATTTACTAGGCTAGTCACCAGCCCATGGGGTACAATGCCTAACGCCATCAGCTGCACATGAGAAACCCACAGGACCCTGCCCAGTAGTAGATGCCCAGTAACACTATTGTGGTAGGAGTGCTTCAGAGTCTGACCAACAAGGGACCTACCCTGCCATCTTCACCCTGGCCTAGGGGCACCCATATCCCATATCCCCCAGCCAGCTACCTCTTAACGCGTGCATAGTTAGGAGTCAGATTCTGTAGTCACCCCCTCTGGCTACTGTGATGCCTTAAGTGCCCATCCAACTCCAGATAGGCCACTGCCAGGATGCAGAACATCAGGGGGGTCATAGTGCGACGGGCACTCTTTCCTCGTTGGGAGGCCAGCCCCAGCTGGGCCTCCGCCGTCTTCTATGCCCAGCGGCGCAGGTCCTCCAACCTCTTGCGGCAGTGGGTGCTCTGCCTGTCAAAGACCCCCAGGGTCTGCACCTCCTTGGCGATGGCACACCGAATACCCTTTTTCTGGTAGGCTCTGACCTGCAGGGAAAAGACAGCAGAAAAGGGAATAAGGGAATAAGTCAGCCGTTCGGACTGTCAGACTCACAGCCTACCAGATCCCTCCCATCCCCTGACGCACTTACATTGATCACCCTACATGCTGCACTCTGGCCAGGATGCCCCTGCCCCCCCCCCACATGTGGCTTACATACACAGCACTCCATACATTCATGGCCCACACATCATGCTCACAGTGTACTCACCTGTTTGTCTGGAGGACCGTAGAGTAACGTGTACTGGGGCAGGACCCCATCCACCAGTTTCTCCAACTCCTTTGCAGTGAAGGCAGGGGCCCTTTCCCCAGACACATGAGCCATGGTCACTTTCAGACACAGGTCACAGCAGCACTTGCTGTGTAGGTCCTCTCCTGTTGAAGGTCAGGTAGCAAGTGAGTGAATAGATAGAAAATGGCGGTCACGTCCACGTTGGTGCATACCATCACCGCAGGCATACATCGCCATTGGCTCCTAGAACCCATAGGGCCCAATGATAATGAATGGGAAGATGCGCGTCGGTCATCGACCGCCTACCGCGACGGTACACAACGCCAGCGGCATTACCTCATTTCCACTTGTCCATCCTCACAGGTCAGGCCGCCACCATTTCAGAGGGCACTGGCCATAGCAGACTTTGGCACAGAAACTGATTTTCGGATTCATATACTGGTTCTGTAAAGGAAGAAATTCATCATTAGTGAAATCGATCTGTGAATATTACCCTCTGCTCACTGTTTTCTTCCACCAATGTCAACCGCTGAGGTTCAATATGAGATGGCGGCATCCTCCAGTGTACAGACCCCTGGAGGACCTTGCAGCAATGGAGGACAGATACATTATCATCACCTAGAGACTTGATCGTGCCACAATCCAAGAACTGTGTGCCCAATTGGAGCCAGACCTGCTGTCAGCTATCTGCCAACCCACAGGTATTCCCCCTGTACTGCAGGTCCTGTCAGTGCTCCATTTCCTGGCAAGTGGTTCCTTTCAAACAACAGTGGCCATGGCATCAGGGATGTCACAGCCTATGTTCTCCAACGTGTTGACCAGAGTGTTGTCTGCCTTGCTGAAACACATGCGCAGCTACATCGTATTACCCCAGGTGGAGGGTTTGGTCACAGTGAAAGCTGACTTTTATTCCCTGTGACCTATCCCCAACATCATTGGTGCCATTGATGGTACACATGTTGCATTTGTCCCCCCCCCCCCGGAGAAATGAACAAGTGTTCAGGAACAGAAAAAGCTATCACTCTATGAATATGCAGATGGTGTGTTTGGCTGACCAGTACATTTCCCATGTGAATGCCAAGTATCCTGGCTCTGTGCATGACGCCTTTATCTTGAGGAATAGCAGCATCCCATATGTGATGGGCCAACTCCAGAGGCACTGGGTGTGGCTAATAGGTGAGCCCAAGCTCCCCACACAGTATAAGTTGATGTCTGGGTATGGGGTTGTCCCTAGGGTTTAGTGTGTGTCTGACAGTTGTCCCTTGATGTTTTCAGGTGACTCTGGTTATCCCAATCTCTCAAGGCTACTGACCCCAGTAAGGAATGTCAGGACAAGGGCAGAGGAACGTTATAATGAGGCACATGGGCGTACAAGGAGGATTATTGAAAGGACCTTCGGCCTCCTGAAGGCCAGGTTCCGGTGCCTCCATCTGACTAGTGGATCCCTGTACTACTCACCCAAGAGGGTGTGGCATCTCTATTTTCAGATCTCTGTTGCCCACTCTGGCTCCTGCTATGTGTACTGTTGCCCAGCAAAGGTCATTCCAAAGTATATTTCACTGTACATTTGAGTTGCAATGATTTGATAATGTTGTACTAATACATTTGTGAATAATTTGACAGACTCCAGATTAGTATTTGTTCCAAGGGTGTTTACTTAGGTGCTCATAAGTATAGGGGGTTGTGCAATGGGCTGGGGTGATTGTGGAGGAATGTCCAGGGTAGAGTCCAGTCTCTTGGTATCACAGGTGCATTGACCAATGGGGCAAAGGAAGGGAAGTATTGGCAGTTCAAGGTGAACAGGGTGTCAGAGTGGGACAGAAGGGTGACAATCAGGAGAGTCTTATTTCCTGGTGGGGTTTTGGCAATGTTCTCTAGCTTCTGCCTGGATCGCAGGTACCGTTTTCTGGATGTTTCTCCTTCTGCAGGGGGTGGGGTGCCGGTGGCCTGTTGGTCCTGTGGCAGGGCCTCCTGTCCACTAGCGCCGGCAGAGGTGGAAGGCTGTTCATCGGTTTGGCTAGTGTCATGCGCCCGTTGTTGTGCCACTGCCTCCCGCATGGTCTTGCCCATGTCAGCCAGCACCCGTGCAATGGTGACCAGGATGGTGTAGATGTTTGTTAGGTCATCCCTGATCCCTAGGTACTGTCCCTCCTGCAGCCGCTGGATCCCCTGTAAATTGGCCAGTATCTTGCCCATGGTTTCCTGGGAATGGTGGTATGCTCCCAGGATCCCTGCAAGTGCCTCGTGGAGAGTGGGTTCCCTGGGCCTGTCCTCCCCCTGTTGCACAGCAGTCCTACCAGCTTCCCTGTCGTCCTGTGCCTCTGTCCCCTGAACTGTGTTCCCACTGCCGCTGACCCCAGGTCCCTGATTGTCCTGTGTTTGTGGGGTTGCCTGTGGTCCCTGTAGTGGTGGGCACACTGCTGATTGACATGTCCTGGGGACAGTGGCTTGTGCTGGTGTTTCCTGAGGGGGAGGCCCTGTAGTGGTTTGGGACTGTGGCAGGGTACCCGACTGTCCAGAGGTCCATGATGGGCCAGGTTGGTCATAGTGATCCAGGCGTGCAGAGCAGCTGTCGTCACTGTGGGCCTCTTCAGTGGGAGGACTGAATGTAGCTGGCACCTCCTCTCCGGTGACGTTGAGTAGGGGTCCTGTGGGGATGCAAATGCAGTGTTAGTGTATCTGGGTGTGCCATCTTGTTCATGGGTATGTTTCCCTGTATGATTGTGATTTCCCTGTCAGCTTTGCCTTGTGTTCGTGGTGATTTTGTGGGCTTTGTGAGTCTCTCTACTGGCCATGCTGTGGTGATGGGTGTCCATGCAGGTCTGTGATGGGTTTCCATGCATTTATGTTACATGCAGGGCTTGGTTTTGGGATGGGTGGGTTGTGATGGTGGGGTATGTGTGAGGTGGTGGAGTGATGGGGGTGAGGGGAGGGGTAGGAATCTGTGATGGCATGCAGGTAGGTAGGGGGACGAAGTAGTAACGATTTGACTTACCAGAGACCAGTGCTCCTGCTACTCTTGTGAGGCCCTCAGGATGCATGATCGCCAAGACTTGCTCCTCCCATGTTGTTAGTTGTGGGGGGGGAGGTGGGGTCCACCACCAGTCCTCTGTACTGCTACCTGGTATCTAGCAACCACAGAACGCACCTTCTCCCTTAGGTCGTTCCACTGCTTCCTGATGTCATCCCTGGTTCTGGGTTGCTGTCCCATGGCGTTGACCCTGTTCACGGTTCTCCGCCATAGCTCCATCTTCCTTGCAATGGACGTCTGCTGCATCTGTGATCCGAATAGCTGTTGCTCTACCCGGATGATTTTCTCCACCATGACCCTAAGCTCTTCCTCTGAAAACCTGGGGTGTCTTTGGGGTGCCATGGATGTGGTGTGAGTGATATGTGTGAGGATGTGTGCGGTGATGTGTTGGGGTGTATGCTGTGATGTGCGTGGATGGTGTATGGGTGATGGCGTTCTGTGCCTCTAATTGAGTGGGTGCTCCTGGCTTGTGTCTCTCTCGGTTGGCTTTTTTTTCATTGAAAGGGTTGTGGGTAATGTGGGTGTGTGTTTTATGTTGGATTGGGTGTGTAAGTGTGGTGTGTGTGTATGTGTCAGGTGTGTGTAGTTTGAATTGTCCAATGTGGTGTAGTTTTGTAAATGTGTGTGTATTTTGAGCGTGACGGTGTGTACCGCCAATGGTTTACCGCGGTTGAAACACCGCCGTGGTGATTCGTGGGTCGTGATACTGTGGGCGTATTCCTGTTGGCATAACGGTGTGGGTTTTACTATCGCCAGTTTATCACTGACCTTTGGGCTGTCGGACTTGTGTGGGTGTCTGTATTGTGGCAGAATTCTCAGTGTGGGTCATAATACCCGTAGCGGAATACAGCCGCGTTCACGGTATGTTGCCGGCTGTCAGCATGGCGGTAGGCGGCATTTACCGCCACAGTTGTAATGAGGGCCTTTGTGTTTGAGTAAGCAGCAGTGTATCACCGGCACAAGGACTGTTAACCTTCTTTTTATTTTTTAAATCTGTTTGTATTATTTTATATCACAACAAAAGTAACAATTGCAGTTATAGGGATAGAGACACGAGGGAAGTTAGGGGAAATCAAGAGGGAGATCATCACATGTTAGCGAAATGTAAAATCATACTATATAGTACAGCACTAACTTTCGAATACATTTCACAAAGGGTATTACAATATTTGTAGTCCAATACATACATTTAAGTTAGATTCGTTTTATGTTAAGGAACATGGGAAGGAAGAGCGCCTAATGTGTTGGATTAGGAGGGTATGATTGAGTCATCTATTCGGGAGCAGGAGCGTGAAATCATTATCTTGATGAAGGGTGAACAGCTGTGAGCATGTGTGGATGGAACCGCCCGGCGAGCCTCTCCACTCCACAGGATGCAGACAGAGTAAGTTCACTATTGCTGGTACTAACATCTAGTGTCTTTATTATATGATGTTATGCAGTTGCAGGTTGGTACCTCTACAATTTTAGATAACCCCACCATGGTGGGCGATTGAAATTTTTGGCCTTAGCATTCACTACAAAGATATTCCAGATCTCACTCCTCATGCACAGCCAGCCCTTATCCCATAGGGATCACAATACACTCGCTTCTGCCCTTGTCCACCGTAGCATCATTTAAAGCCATTTGGAGGCATCCGGCGCTGCAGGTGCCTTCCACTGCATCGCTATTTGCCTTTTGAATGCAATAAATGCTAAGAAATAAACCTGTGGAGCTATTCGTCTCCTCTGGCCCTCGGGAGTATTCCCAAAAGACATGATTTAGGGGTAGGGGTCAGTGGGTGTTCTGTCATTTCAGAAGTAATTGTTTGCCACATGCGATGCAGAAGGGCGCAGTCCCACACCATGTGATAAAACCCTGCCTCAGTCAGTTACATCTTGGGCATTCAGGCACAGATGTAGGGAACATATGTTTAATGGCAGGCGGCCGTTACATTCCCACCCTCTGGATTATGACCCACCATACTGCCATGGTTTTCGTGGCAATCTTACAGCCACGAAAACCATGGTGGTAGGCACTACCAGTGCCAGGGAATCCCTTCCCTGGCACTGATAGGGGTCTCCCCGCCCCCTCCCAATCCCCAAACTCCTCCCCCACCCTCCCCCTCCCTCTCCTGCCCTCCGCACATTTTCACACCCACACGCGCACCTATATACACCTATATACATGCATGCACACAAGCCTACCCACATCCACCCACGCATGCACACATACATACCCTCACACCGCAACACACACCAAAATACTTTGTTGCACACACGCATTCACAACACACAACATACACAGACACTCACATTCAGTCATTCACGCACTCATTCAATGCAATTCACACCTGCATGCATGCATACCAAAACATACACACGCACCCACCCCACAAACACACAACACCCCCACACACGCACCCAACACCCCTCACCCCATCTCCTGTTGGAGAACCCGACTTACCTGCTTGCAGGGGGTCCTCCGGCTGGAGACGGGACGTGGCGCTGCTGTCAGCAGCAGCGCCCGCCAGCAAAACACCACCAGGCCGTATCATTGCTCATAATACGATCAGCGGTATTCCGCCAGCCTTCTGGCGGAATACAGTCAACGGTCATAATACATGTGGACGGCTGGTAGCCATGGCTGCAGTATGTTGGCAGCAGTCGCCGTGGCGGCAGTTACTGCCAATGTTATAATGAGGGCCTTAATGTCTAGTATAGCTTTCAGAATCTTTTTGAATTGAGAGAAGTGCATGTGAAGTGTAGCCTCTAGTTGATGTAGGGCTCCTGAGGTGTTATCTGTGATGACCAAGTAAGGAGATGGGTTCGGACATTTCTGCAGTGAAGGTTTGGTGGTTTGCATCCTGGTACCATAGTAGGAGGTGCAGATAACTGCTGGTGTCACGACAGGGGGGGTGGTTGTTGGCACACTTATAGCTATTGTGTAAGAGTCAGCTTTGGTTGGAAGCAGAGTGCTTCTTTAGTTAGGGTGCATTTCAGGCGATAGCGGAGCTCCACGACTGGCAACTGTCATGATATCACAGGGCAGTAATTGTCAGTGGTCACTCTGCAGGTATGCCCCACATTATTGAGGTGCCCCAAAGCACAGAAACAAACATTCAGGTGTATCTACTGTGCCATCTGCTTCCAATGGTCAACTGCTTAGAGGGTCATATTTCTAAGAAGGTGAGCCTTTATTATTGTGGGGGTGGCCTTGTGGGACGGGTAATCTCTAACTTAATATCTCTTCCGGATGTTGTATCACAGGACAGCATATTCCCTCAGTGGGTTATGAAGGTACCAGCACAATTAGATATGGGTGGGGCTACTCCAAATGGGAATGTGCAGATAATCTATGCAGAACGCCGACTGCTGTTACAATGTGAGGCCTTTGGGTACTGCAGTATAAAGACCTGCCAAGCTGGGGGAGATCAAGCAGAACTGTAATCCATCAGTTCATGGTACAGATGTTGTCACATGCTCCTCCATTGGTGTTGTGTCGGCTAGGGAGAATCAGTTATGGACCACTCCGTACGCGAACAGGCTCCAGACCACCTGCTCACATGTACAGTACTTTATCAAGCAGTGCCAATCTCTATGATTGTGGCAATCCTCTGGGGCCAGATTAGGAAGTATATATATATGGGGAGGTCCTGGGTAACGCGTATATGGGTTTGTGAGACTCACTAGGTTAAGCGCGCCATGGACATCCGAGGGGCTGTTGTGGCCTGCAGCGGCTTCACAGTGCAGCACAGGTCATGCTTGGAGTTGGTCAACCTTTCATCTTTGTAGCTTTGCAGCCTATCAAGCAGCAGGAAGCCAAATACTTTACCCATATCATCTAAAAGAGAAATAGGATTATAATTAGGTGGATCCTTTCTATAGCCCCTCTTATGCATGGGCACTAAAATGATAGAACAAAATCTGGTCCCAGGGCCTTGTTAATTTTCTGACACAATGTGGCTCTCTCTATCGCGGGCTGACAACTGTTAAGAAAGTAGTTGGCTTCTCATCACTGATGTTATCGTAACAAATTATGGAACCATTCATGCATCAATTTAACATTTTGCTTACAGCTAAACATTCTTAAACATTCCTAAAATGTGCTACCCATACTTCTGCACTAATATGATGTTCTTGTTTGTTTGTCCCCCCACCGTATGCATTAGAGAGAAGTGCCCAGCATCTTTGGGAGTCTTTCCCTGTATCCGCCAGTCTAAGATCCTCTGAGATGGTTAGTTAACTTGCCTATTTCTTCTTATTAGGATTTTGTATTCTCTCCTTAGATACTTGAAATATTCTTCTTCAGATAGAGCTGAGTGTTATAAAATATGACCTTTAGATGATGTCTTTTGCCCCTGCATTCAGCCTCAAACCAAGTCAAGTCCTTGTTTCTAATTTCCTTGTGTGGGCATGATGTTGACAAGAAAGCCATTCTTTTAATTCCATTATCTTATTATATATGTATTAAGGACAAGATCATGCTCATCATGTCCCACAATGCAAATAACTTGATCTTTTAAGCTATCCATTAAAAACAGAGCATCGTTGAGGTGTCTTTCCATACTCCATTTCCTTGCTCTTTTGTTAGTCAATGGTACAATTTCTGGAGAATATGTAAGCTGTCTATAGGGTTAAAGTTTAGTTTGCCATTAAATACCAAAAGATCCTGATCACTCTCCAGATGTTGTATAACCCTCATGTCAAGAGCATATTCCCACGTTTACATTAATCAGAAAGAAGTCAATTAAACTCAACTGTCTAACCCACCTGAAGGTTGCGGCAGCTGAACTATCAGATACTGAACATCCACTGAGGAAGCACAGATGACAGTTCAATAACAGATTTGCAAAATAGTTTCTTCTCTTTGTTGGTTCTAATTCCATTTGTCAACTCAGGTGCTGAAATACCCCAACTTGCTTCTTCCTCTGTAATGTCCTCTTCACATATTCCTAAGGGCGGCGAAACATTAAGGTCAGCACACGCAATCAGAATACACTGGACCAATGGTTTTATAGCAGTTTGTATTTCCATTACCACCTCATCTACATTTGACAAATAATCTAAACGATAAGGGTTCCTGTAATTTGGGATTTAAAAGTTCACAATCTCAACAATTTGTTCAGGCTTTATTTGACTTGTTATTCTAACATGTACATTTGTTGGTATTTTATGGATGGGCAATTGTTGTACCCGACAGTCTATTTGTATAGAAACCAGGGTTAATAAGCCCCCATTCACCTACTAATTGCTTGTTTAATTGCACCTATTTTAAATTTGTAAAGATAATCAGGGGCTATATTCACTTATTTTTCTCATCAACTCACATCTACTGAAAGCAACTTAGATCCTCTGATTTGACAAACGTTAACGACTCAGTGTTGTCAAATTGTGAAATTAGCCAGCAATATTTCAAGAAAGAATAGAAATTTGATAAACAGTGACTTCCCTACACATCCTGTAGCCATTATAATTAAATGTAATAGGAGATGGGTTAACTAGAGTGTTAAAATAATGGCATCGGGTTCCACTGGTCTCTGGTTCAAATAGCATTATTTATGCTTTATGCCTAATAAATGTCAGAAGACCGGGCCCATGGGGTGTCTGCCTCGCTATTCCCTTGTGAAATGCTATTAGATTAGTACCCAGGAGACATATTTGCACTGGTCTAGTGGCTCTCCCTCTAGTTACAATCACATTCTTGCATTTGTCCCCACTATAACCAGCCAGACTAAATGATACTTCAGGTCTGGACCTTGCAATTTTACTTTTGTTTCTGGTGCTAACCTCAATCATCACTTCTTGGAGATTTCTTCATTCAAAATTTTGTTGGGAACCTGCAGTTTGTGGAATCACATCAAAATATGGATGATACATTTTTGAGGAGGACAGATAACTAGGTGGAAAATAGCTCAATTGACATGTTGTAGGAGGCTGGCCTGGCTTGTAGTGGGTACCAGAGGTACTTACACCTTGTGCCAGGTCCAGTTATCCCTTATAAGTGTAGAAGAGGTGTTTCTAGCAGGTTAGACTGATAGAAGGTAGCTATGGCAAAGCAGCTTGGGCTGAACTAGGAGACCTGCAAAGCTCCTACTATACCACTTATATCATATGCACAATGTCATAAGAAAACACAATACACAGAGGGCCAGATGTAGCAAAATCCGTTTTTGCGACTTGCAAATTGCGAGTCTGAGCGACTCGCAATTTGCAAGTTCCAAAAACGGCTGCAGAATGGTGTCTCAGACACCTTCTGCGACACGCTATGTGGTCGCAAAGACCCACCTCATCAATATTCATGAGGTGGGTCGTATTTAGACCCCATAGCGAGTCCCTGCACTCACAGGGATGGTGGCCTGCTGTAGTCAGCAGACCTCCATGTCTGTGACTGCTTTTTAAATAAAGCAGTTTTTTTTTTCTCCATTTTGCAGCCCATTTTCTTTAAAGGAAAACGAGTTGCAAAATGAAAAAAATACCGAAACCATTTGGTTTCGTTTTTTTCAGAGTAGGCAGTGGTCCATAGGACCTGAAAAAATATTTTTGTCGGCATTCACAAAGGGGAAGGGGTCCCATGGGGACCCCATCCCTTTTGCGAATGAGTTACCACCAGTGTGACACTGGTGGTAACTGCGAGTTGGTTTGCAACCGCATTCGCGGTCACAAAGCAACTCTGAATTGCGATGCGAGTCGCAAATAGGAAGGGAACACCCCTTCCTGTTTGCGAGTCGCATTCCCAAATTGCGAGTTGGTACCGACTCACAATTTGGGAATGAGCATTGTGTTAGGCTGCTTGCATGGCGCAAACTGCGATTTTCGCAGTTTGCACCATGCAAACAGCTACCTACATCTGGCCCAGAGTTACTAAAAATAATGGTACTTTATTTTTATGACAATATGCCAAACGTATCTCAGTGAGTACCCTCAGTAAGAAGATAATATATATAAACAAGTTATTTGTACACAAACCAAAATTAGGTAAGTAATAGCAAGAAAAGTAATGCAAACAGTGTAGAATCACAATAGGTTGCAATAGGACATAGGTATAGTGGCAACACAAACCATATACTCAAAAAGTGGAATGCGAACCATGAAAGGACCCCAGACCTATGTGAGCTTGTAGAGGGTCGCTGGGACTGTAAGCAAACAGTGAGGGTTAGAAAAATACCCCACCCCAAGACCCTGAAAAGTAGGAGTAAAGTGCACCTACTACCCCCAGAGAGCACCAAAGTCGTGATAGGGGGATTCTGCAGGAAGAACAAACACCAGCAATGCAACAACAGTGGATTTCCGGACCTGAGTACCTGTAAGACAAGGGGACCAAGTCCAATAGTCGCGACAGTGTCGAGAGTGGGCAGGAGCCCAGGAAATGCCAGCTGAAGGTGAAAGGAAGCTGCCACTGGGTGAAAGAAGCTTGGAGTTCTGCAAGAAAGAAGAGGACTAGGGACTTCTCCTTTGGAAGACGGATGTTCACCCGTCACGATGAAGCTTGCAGAGGTGTTCCCATGCAGAAAGACTACAAACAAGCCTTGCTAGCTGCAAGGGTCGCAGTAGAGGTTTTTGGGTGCTGCTGTGGCCCAGGAGGGACCAGGATGTCGCCTTTTGGAGGAGGAGACAGAGGGGGCACCCAGCAACTCAGGGAGCCCTCACAGAAGCAGACAGCACCCGCAGAAGTACCCCAACAGGCACTTGGAAGAAGAGTGAACCGGAGTCCACGTGAAGTTACAAAAGGGAGTCCCACGACGCCGGAGGACAACTCAGAAGGTTGTGCACTGCAGGAAGGAGTGCTGGGGACCCAGGCTTGGCTGTGCACAAAGGAAATCCTGGAAGAGTGCACAGGAGCAGCTGCAAATCACGCAGTACACAGCTTTGCAGTCTAGCGTGGGGAGGCAAGGACTTACGTCCATCAAACTTGGACTGAAGAGTCACTGGACTGTGGGAGTCACTTGGACAGAGTTGCTGTGTTCCAGGGACCACGCTCGTCAGGATAAGAGGAGACCCAGAGGACCAGTGATGCAGTCTTTTGGTGCCTGTGTTAGCAGGGGGAAGATTCCGTCGACCCACAGGAGATTTCTTCGGAGCTTCTGGTGCATGGTGAAGGCAGGCTACCCCCAGAGCATGCACCACCAGGAAACAGTCGAGAAAGCCGGCAGGATTAGGCACTACAATGTTGCTGTTAGTCGTCTTTCTACTTTGTTCCGGTTTTGCAGGTGTCCTGGAGCAGTCAGCGGTCGATCCTTGGTAGAAGGTGAAGAGGGAGTTGAAGAGGAACTCTGGTGAGCTCTTGCATTCGTTATCTAAAGAATTCCCCAAAGCAGAGACCCTAAATAGGCAGAAAAGGAGGTTTCGCTACCAAGGAAGGAGGATTGGCTACCAAGAGAGGTAAGAGCCTATCAGAAGGAGCCTCTGACATCACCTGCTGGCACTGGCCACTCAGAGCAGTCCAGTGTGCCCCCAACACCTCTGTTTTCAAGATGGCAGAGGTCTGGGACACACTGGAGGAGCTCTGGGTACCTCCCCTGGGAGGTACTGGTCAGGGGAGTGGTCACTCCCCTTTCCTTTGTCCAGTTTCGCGCCAGAGCAGGGCTGGGGGATCCCTGAACCGGTGTAGACTGGCTTATGCAGAGATGGGCACCATCTGTGCCCATCAAAGCTTTTCCAGAGGCTGGGGGAGGCTACTCCTCCCCAGCCCTTCACACCTATTTCCAAAGGGAGAGGGTGTAACACCCTCTCTCAGAGGAAATCCTTTGTTCTGCCTTCCTGGGCCAGGGCTGCCTGGACCCCAGGAGGGCAGAAACCTGTCTGATGGGTTGGCAGCAGCAGCAGCTGCAGTGGAGACCCCGGAAAGGCAGTTTGGCAGTACCCGGGTTCTGTGCTAGAGATCCGGGGGATCATGAAATTGTCCCCCCAATACCGGAATGGTATTGGGGTGACAATTCCATGATCGTAGACATGTTACATGGCCATGTTCAGAGTTACCATTGTGTCGCTATACATAGGTAGTGACCTATGTATAGTGCACGCGTGTAATGGTGTCCCCGCACTCACAAAGTCTGGGGAATTTGCCCTGAACGATGTGGGGGCACCTTGGCTAGTCCCAGGCTGACCACACACTAAGTTACTTTGCACCCAACCTTCACCAGGTGTAGGTTAGACATATAGGTGACTTATAAGTTACTTATGTGCAGTGGTAAATGGCTGTGAAATAACATGGATGTTATTTCACGCAGGCTGCAGTGGCAGGCCTGTGTAAGAATTGTCAGAGCTCCCTATGGGCGGCAAAAGAAATGCTGCAGCCCATAAGGATCTCCTGGAACCCCAATGCCCTGGGTACCTCAGTACCATATACTAGGGAATTATATGGGTGTACCAGTATGCCAATGTGAATTGGTAAATTTAGTCACTAGCCTGTAGTGACAAATTTGGAAAGCAGAGAGAGCATAACCACTGAGGTTCTGGTTAGCAGAGCCTCAGTGGGACAGTTAGGCACCACACAGGGAACACATATAAGCCACAAACTTATGATCACTGGGGTCCTGGCTAGCAGGATCCCAGTGGCACTTAAACACACTGACAACATAGGGTTTTCACTATGACCACTGGGCCCTGGCTAGCAGGATCCCAGTGAGACAGTGAAAACACCCTGACATATACTCACAAACAGGCCAAAAGTGGGGGTAACAAGACTAGAAAGAGGCTACTTTCCTACACAGCCCCCCCCCCCCAAATGAAGGACAATAAGGCTAACCTTGGCCAGTTGAGTCTTTATTGTCTAAGTGGTGATAAGTGGAGAGTAGCTCTGCATTAGACTGGTTACTCCCTTTATCATCCACTATATGGTTACTTGCCTGTGGGGATGTAAACCGCCCTGTTTGAAGTTTTTTAGCTAGCCAACAATGTGAAGATATATTCTCAGAGTTCCTATCAGTAAGGTTTAGTTTAGAACAGTGGGAATTGTCCACTGGGCCTATTTCCAGTGATGACAATGCCAGACAGGGATAATGTCTCAGTAAAGCCATAACTGGGCAAAAACTTTGTCCATATGGCTGTAAGCGAGAACAGGGATGCTGTTTCTCTTGTTTTGGAGCAGGGCAGGGATGTTGTCCTATGAGCTCCACACTAGGGCAGGGCTGCTGTCCTAAGTGTTATGAGGCAGTGCAGGGTTGCTGCACTAAAGTTTCTCTGGGAGGGTTGAAGGGATGCTCCATGTTAACTAAAATGGTGGACTTTTTCTCACCAATATTAGTTATCCCACAGAGAGGTATTTCCACCTCAGGGAGTACAGCTGTGCTAGCTGATGGTTCCCTTGGTACAGGTGCCACCCCAGAAGAGGTTTCTCCCACCACAGGAATGGTATCCTGAATGGCAGGGTGGGTAGGGGATACTGTGATGCCCTTTTTACCTGTTGTTGGAGAAAGAACCTGCGTTTTCAGGCCTGTTCCTCTCCTTTGCTTTTTCATTTCAGTAGAAATGAAAGGAAGCAATTCCTCAGGGATACCCAGCATGGCTGCATGGGCATGAAACTCTAGCTCAGCCCAACCTGAGGTCTCTAGGTCATTACCTAAGAGACAGTCTACAGGTAAGCTAGGTGATACCACCACCTGCTTAAGGCAAGTAACTCCACCCCAACTAATCTGAACTATAGCTATCGGAAAAAACTTAGTGGAGTTATGGACATCAATAATATTGTACTGTTGTCCAATGATGTGTTGTTCAGGAGACACCAGGTTTTCAGTCACCAAAGTGATACTGGCACCTGTGTCCCTGTAGGCCTGGGCCTCAACACCATTTATTGAAACTGTCTGCCTGTACTTATCCATTGTAAGGGGACAAGCAGCCAGTGTGGCAAGGCCAATGCCACTAGCTGTGACAGAGACTGTCTTGGGACTGACTACCCCAGTTTCTATGATGGACCCATAAGTGAACCCAACTACACCCTTACTTTGACTGTTGCCAGCAGTCCCACCACTATTACCACTACTGCTAGGGGCACTAGAGTTTGATGTATTAGTGGTGGTTGGCTCAGGGAGGTTACCTGGACATGACTTATCCCCTTGCCAATGGCCTTTATTTTTACACACATAGCACCAAGGCTTTTTTAATGTGTGTATGTTGTGAAGAAGAGGAAGAATTTGATTTATCCCCACCCCCTGAAGAGTGTTTAGGATTTGAAGAAGGATCTTTGGTTTTACCCTTGTCCCCATGCTTATCCTGAGATTTCTCAGCATTTTTCTTCTTGCCATCCTTGTCACCTCCTGTATGAACTTTTCTGTTCAGTCTTGTTCTGACCCATTTGTCTGCCTTCTTTCCCAATTCTTGGGGAGAGGTCAGATCTGAGTCTACCAAGTACTGGTGCAATAAATCAGACACACAATTGTTAAGAATATGCTCTCTAAGAATAAGATTATACAGGCTTTCATAGTCAGATACCTTACTGTCATGTAACCACCCTTCCAAGGCCTTCACTGAACAGTCCACAAAATCAGTCCAGTCTTGAGAAGTCTCTTTTCTGGTGTCTTTGAACTTAATCCTGTATTGTTCAGTGGTTAAGCCAAATCCATCCAAGAGTGCATCTTTCAAAACTTTGTAGTTGTTAGCTTCACTTTCTCTAACAGTAAGGAGCCTAGCCCTACCTTTTCCAGTGAAAGATAGCCACAAAATAGCAGCCCACTGCCTTTGAGGGACCAACTGTACCATACAGGCCCTC
Organism: Pleurodeles waltl; assembly: GCF_031143425.1. Classification (NCBI taxonomy): domain Eukaryota; kingdom Metazoa; phylum Chordata; class Amphibia; order Caudata; family Salamandridae; genus Pleurodeles; species Pleurodeles waltl. The sequence goes on along the minus strand of NC_090449.1, from coordinate 474,392,124 downwards.
TCAAGTGCAGCAAACCACTTGTTGATGTCATCCCCCTCCTTGTAAGGGGGGACTATCTTGTGCAGATTCCTGGAATCATGCTCTCTAACAGGATTACTATCAGGAATACTGCTGCTGCCACCATGGGGTCCTAACCCCAACCTCTGTCTCTCCTTCTCAATGTCTAGGGATTCCCTATCTAAGGCCAGCTGTTGCTGTTTAAGCTTCAGTCTCGTCTCTTCAACCCTCAATTTTTTGAGTTCCCTTTCTAACAAGTTATCCTAAGGGTTGGTTGGTTGGGAATGCTTTGACACAGAAGACAAGTTGGAAAATACAGAGGGGAATCTGTCCCTAACTGTCTGGACCCTGGTAACTTGGCCTCTAGGAATAAAGGATGCCCTACTGTGATGGGAACCTCCATTACTACCAACATTACTGGGTGTCCTGCTAGGGGGCAGACCCTGTTCAGAACCCTCCCCACCTCCCTCAAGGTGTTCTCCCGAGTCAGAACGGGAACCTTCTATTAACCTCTCATCTGATGTGCCTGCTTAGGAATCTCTCATTTACAATAAGCATGTTAAATAGAAACTCTTTTGTAGGGTTATTTCCTATCACTAAACCTCTATCTAAGCAGAGACTCTTTAGGCTCTTGTAATTCAAATGGTCATAAGTTGTACTGACAATTTTAAGAGCTGAATCTACCACAGACATGATAGTAGAAAAGGTTTAGAGATAGTGAGAAGGAAGAAAAAGTTTCAGAGCTTTTTAAAGAACAGAGAAAAAAACTTTTTCTAACTTTTAGAAAACTTTTAGAAGTTTAGAGAAACTTTTCGGAACTTTGTAAAAAGTTTTAGAGAAGAAAAGCAAAACTTTTTGGTTAGGTGTACATACACTGAACTGTTTTGTATATGATTCTCTTATGAAAAGTACACAATGACAAAGTGGTAAGTAGTTACAAGTACTTATCCCACCGCTGCACAACCAATGTAGGAGGCTGGCCTGGCTTGTAGTGGATACCAGAGGTACTTACACCTTGTGCCAGGTCCAGTTATCCCTTATTAGTGTAGAAGAGGTGTTTCTAGCATCTTAGACTGATAGAAGGTAGCTATGGCAAAGCAACTTAGGCTGAACTAGGAGGTTTGGCTACCAAGGAAGGAGGATTTGCTACCAAGAGAGGTAAGAGCCTATCGGAAGGAGCCTCTGACGTCACCTGCTGACACTGGCCACTCAGAGCAGTCCAGTGTGCCCCCAACACTTCTGTTTCCAAGATGGCAGAGGTCTGGGACACACTGGAGGAGCTCTGGGCACCTCCCCTGGGAGGTACTGGTCAGGGGAGTGGTCACTACCCTTTTCCTTTGTCCAGTTTCGTGCCAGAGCAGGGCTGGAGGATCCCTGAACCGGTGTAGACTGGCTTATGCAGAGATGGGCACCATCTGTACCCATCAAAGCATTTCCAGAGGCTGGGGGAGGCTACTCCTCCCCAGCCCTTCACACCTATTTCCAAAGGGAGAGGGTGTAACACCCTCTCTCATAGGAAATCCTTTGTTCTGCCTTCCTGGGCCAGGGCTGCCTGGACCCCAGGAGGGCAGAAACCTGTTTGAGGGGTTGGCAGCAGCTGCAGTGGAGACCCCGGAAAGGCAGTTTGGCAGTACCCAGGTTCTGTGCTAGAGACCCGGGGGATCATGGAATTGTCCCCCCAATACCAGAATGGTATTGGGGTGACAATTCCATGATCTTAGACATGTTACATGGCCATGTTCAGAGTTACCATTGTGACGCTATACATAGGTCACTCGTGTAATGGTGCCCCGCACTCACAAAGCTAGGGGAATTTGCCCTGAATGATGTTGGGGTACCTTGGCTAGTGCCAGGGTGCCCACACACTAAGTAACGTTGCACCCAACCTTCACCAGGTGAAGGTTAGACATATAGGTGACTTATAAGTTACTTATGTGAAGTGGTAAATGGCTGTGAACTAACGTGGACGTTATTTCACGCAGGCTGCACTGGCAGGCATGTGTAAGGATTGTCAGAGCTCCCTATGGGTGGCAAAAGAAATGCTGCAGCCCATAGGGATCTCCTGGAACCCCAATACCCTGGGTACCTCAGTACCATATACAAGGGAATTATATGGGTGTACCAGTATGCCAATGTGAATTGGTAAATTTAGTCACTAGCCTGTAGTGACAAATTTGGAAAGCAGAGAGAGCATAACCACTGAGGTTCTGGTTAGCAGAGCCTCAGTGAGACAGTTAGGCACCACACAGGGAACACATATAGGCCGCAAACCTATGAGCACTGGGCCCTGGCTAGCAGGATCCCAGTGAGACAGTGAAAACACCCTGACATATACTCACAAACAGGCCAAAAGTGGGGGTAACAAGGCTAGAAAGAGGCTACTTTCCTACAGATGTAAAGAATACTTGTTGAAAATTTGGACTTGTCTTACTTATATTACTTGAAGACCAAAGGAATGGTAGAATAACTGAACAGAACCTTGAATGATGGTAAAATGATGGAAATGTACCGGAAGGAATGGAGTGGAAACAATGTGTGAAGATGAGAGTGAGAGTGATGGAATATCACCTAATGTCGCTTGGTATCATAGAACTGATACCTTTTGAGGTGCTGAGGGGAGGAAATCTCAAACCGGCTGTGAGGAAGCAGTCTTTTTGCAGGTTTCACTCCGTGTTTGCCCCCATTGGCAAAGTGCAAACCTCCTTTTCAAGTGTATAAATCATTCATGCAGCAGGCTTTTTGAGTCCTATAGCAGAGTGCAGCATATTAAAATGTAGAAAATGTGTTTTACATGTTCTAATAGTAAAAACTCACCATTGTCGTTTTTACAGTAAGAGAGGCTAGTGGCCCCATTGGCAAGTACAGAGTTGCAGGCTGACACTTCTCAGTCCTGCCAACTTCTGATTGGAACTAGTGGGGTGGTTACTTCAAAGTATGAAAATAATCAGTGCATTAAATCCAGTTTACTGGGTAATTTAATGTCACTGATGGGCAAAGTTTCCACTTGGGTTGTTCGAGGTTTCCAGTGCCATTTTTGATTGCCACACAAAGATTGTCCTTCCAGAGAGCCTTCTGTTCTCTTGAGGAGATGTGTGAACAACTCCCAGAAAGGTAACAATAGAGGACTACCACTGGAAGAGATGTTACCTACTCCTGGCAGGAAGCCATATAGGGTGCTGGCCCAAAGGTGAGGTTCAGAGAGGAAGCAGCCTTTGAAGGGCAAGTGGTACATACACACAGGGGCTGCTCTATTGTTCAGGTAGCCAAGCTGGCAGTGGGAACAGAGAGGGAAAACAGTTGCCAAACCAAATTTTTCAAGCTCCACAGTCCAAGAGAGGGGTCCCAACATATTGATGGTGACTTTAATAGAGAAATCTAGGATTGATAAATGCTACATCTCATAGGAAGTTGTCTTCACCCGCGGAGGAACCCAAATAGACCATGGGCTAGTGACCATGACCTTCCCTACGGATACTTTCTGGGCATAAAAGAGGCACTTCTGTCCCACAGAAATCAGATCTTGCCTGGACTGGAGAGGTGGGCTAAAGAAGGACTACCCTGCTGACCCTAAAACCAGCAAAGAAGAGGCTGCACCGAAGTTGGACTGCACCTACTTATCCTTGGGCTAGCGGAGACAGGACGCCTGTGGTATCCTGTTCATTTAGAATTTGTCCCCAGAGGTCAGTCAAAAGCAGACTTCCAGATTCAGTTGCCCAACGTCCTGTTCACACCACAGGGTCACAAGAGCTAGTGAAACTTGCCTATGTGAGTTGGTAGCCCAGATCATCGGATTGTCACTCCTTGTCACAGTGCAGTCCAAGTCTGTTGGACCCAGGACAGTCATTGAAGTGCATTTGATCACCTGCAAGGAACATTATCACCAAAAGAAGGGAACCACTGGTTTTGTTGTACCTGGTGACCAGTAGTCCAGTGGCAAGTGAACTTTTACTGGAACAAAAAGGACTTCAAGGGATGAAGACCTCTGTGGCCAAAGACATCTTACCAAAACGTGGACCGAGTAATGGCCCCAGGAAGCCCCTGCTGCCTGCACATTTTCTGCATTCTTGGGCATCTTCAGCATCCTGTAAACCTTACATCAGGACCATTCTAGAGAAGTCATTGGCAAAGGACCACTAAAACTGGAACTGAACTGAAGACTGCTTTTCTTTCCAAGTTATTACCACTGTTTCTTCATACCTTGTTGGTACCCTTGACTGGCTGCTGACCAGCGTTGGTTGCCCAAAGTACTTTCAAGTAACTGCATTCATCTTTGAGGTAACTTTTTGTTGAAAAAGTCTGTGTCAGATTTGTTCAACTTGCCCATGCTTGTTTGCAGTTGAGTGAAAAGTGTCCATTTATTGTTTCTTGTAAAATCCATGTCTTCGAACCTATCCAGTATATCTTTTTCATTTTAATGTACATAAACTCATAAAACTATAGCATATTTTTATAAATTGGTGTCAGATTTCATGAGAGTCGTGTTTCTTCTTCAGTTGTTTTGATGCTGTTTAAATGCTTTACACTTGTTCCCATGTTGAAAAGTCACAGCTACTCAAGGTTGAGCTATAGTTTGACAAAAGTAGCTTGACGGGTCCTAGAAGACTTGGCAGTGTATTACGTGATAAGGCCTCACAACCACACCATATAATACATCCCATTTTTTCACACCAAGATTATGTCTGAGTGGGCCAATATAGCCAAGATTGATTGGGATAAGTTTGCTTAAGGGTAAGAATAGAAAAATTGCAGGAAATATACAGGATATAAGAGTGAATGTGGGAGGCTGGTTTTCATTAAATTACTAGGATTAGTGGCTAGTTGGCAAAATGCATTTTGAGACTGTGTTCAAAGGATGAAAAACATTTTAAGACTAGCAGGCCACTCCTTGAAAGTGCGCAATGATGGGTCTATCGCCTCAAGACGCATACTCATGGGCTTAATGATCACATACCCTGGCTTCAATTGAAATGTTAACACCCTGGATTACCACAAACCAGTAAGGTTTAGTGCAGACAGTAACAGCATGTGTCTTTCCAGGTTCCCACGCATGTGACTATCCATAGTGAGTACTCACCTAGCCCTGACCTTTCCAGCTAGTTGCAAGTGCAGTGCAGTAAGCTTATGTATGTCAGTTTCTTTCAACTGCCAGATATGGTCATCAACTATGTCCATCTCCACAACTACGCATCTGTAACTCTCCTGTTTAGGGTTTTGGCACAGCATTCATATATCATTTTTTGGCAATTATACGATATGTATTTGCGGAACTGCCACCAGCTACTTTTCATAGCTCAGTATACCACAGCGTACAGCTATGTTTTTACAGCTCCTCAGCACTCCTTGTGAACCTAATTGCATCTAATATTTGAACTCTCCAGCATCTCACATATACAAATGGGTATGGAAGTAATTATCCCTTGAATAATGTTCCGAACCCTACTTTATCAGTTGGCCTCGCCTTGTCCCTAATAGAGCCTTTACGAGTTCACCAAAAGCACCCTCCATGCCTGTGTGATGGACGGACTTGACTACAATGACCAACACCCTCTGCATACATGGGCGCCGCATATGCTTCATCGAACGTGCCACCACGCCCAGAGCCCACACATTTAAACACCGGCTTCACTCCAGGCATGATAGTATCAGAAAAAGAATACAAATGGGCAAATAGGTATCGCAATGGGGTGAGAACTTTGATGAAGTGAGTCGATTCTTCTTTTTTCACATCTGCCCGTTGCGTTCGGATACAGCCCTCCGGTTCTATACTCACCGAATCCATTTTCTCTTTTCTTTACTTAATTGACTACCCGCAGCGTGTGACCACAAGGACTCCCTCAATTACTGCTCAATGAGGCATGTTTTTTTTTGCGTTGAGCGTAAGGGACAGTAAGAGCCTCGTATGCCTGTTAGTTCATGACTCAATACAACCTGATTGGTCATCGCATTCTGTATGTTTGTACGAGATTCCACATTCACGTTTTGATTTGTTTGCAATGTTCTTACGCACTTGCATGTGCCCACACGAGTGACAGAGCATGAATTTTAAGGCCCTCAATTGCTTCCTGGCCTTTAATGCATGTCCCAGTTTCTGTTTTTTTTTTTCGGGTGTATTATGTCTGGTTCATCATAAATGTCTTTTAATTTGATTTCATGTTTGTGGTTTAAGTTTTTACAGGACCATATTACTAAATATGAGCAATACATTTCTTGTTACCAGGATTTAGGAACTGGTATTGTGTGTCTGTATGTGCATAGAATATGTGTGATGAAACAGACATCGTCACATATAGGGGAACATAGGATTTCGATCCTGAGGAAAGCCCCAGATCGCACTATGGAGCCTTTTCAGGGCTAAAACATGTCGACCCCTTTTGGACGCTAGCCACATAAGAGAGCCTTACCTGTCTTCCTATTTATTTTAATCATCCCCTCCCCTCCAATGAAGTGCAAAACGACCTTGGGTAGGTTACCAGAATTTTTACATTATGTCTGGATCCCTTTCCCCATTTTTCTTGGATTATCTCGCTACACCCCCTCAGTGTATTATGAGGGCCCTCCTGCCGCTAGAGGATTGTCTGACAAGCGTGGGATAGCCTATGATGAATCATGACACCCAGGGGATGTATGAGGCCATCCCGTATATCCCGTAGGACCTGCCCACAGAAATTTGGAATTCAAAATCATCATGAACTGGGTAATTACCAACACATTAGGATGTGGGGCGCTCACATATGAGTACCTATGGAAGGGGCACATTTGTTTTTTGTGCGTCTTGTAAAAGAATATCGTCCTATGTTGGTACTTAGGCCCTCATTACGACATTGGCGGTAAATGCAGCTGCGGTGACGGCCGCCAACATACCGCCGCGGTGGCAAATATCCGTTCGCCATATTATAACACACACACACACAAAACCGACAGAATAGTGACACATACATAAATCCGCCAGCCCAAAGGGCAGTGTTAAAGTGTCGGTACGAACACCCATACCGTTACGCCAACAAAACAACGCCCACCTGATTATGACCCACGAATCATCACGGCGGACATTCAATGACAGTAAACCATTGGCGATACACAACGGTGCGCTCAGAATGGCCACCCAAATACAAAACAACACAACATTGGCCTAAATGAAAATCACATACCTGACACTGATACACACACCACACCCACCCATAGCACTATAGAACACACACCCACATTACACACAACCCTTTATGAATACCAATAAGCGCCACAAGACTAACACGAAGACCACTGAGGCAACTGCACACACACACCACAAACACCCATCCATCCATCCATCCATCCATCACACACCCCACATCCCACACCCCACCACATCACTTAACACCCTCTGCACAACACACACCACACAACACCCATGTCCCCACTAAGGCACCCCTGTTTCACTAATGAGGAGTTGCGGGTTATGGTGGCGGAAGTAGTCAGGGTAGAGCCACAGCTGTTTGAAGCACATGTACAGCAAATATCTATTGCCAGGAAGATAGAGATGTGGCGGAGTATAGTGGACAGGGTGAACGCTGTGGGACAGCATCCAAGAACAAGGGATGACATCAGGAAGAAGTGGAACTACCTACGGGGGAAGGTACGTTTCATGGCAGTAAGGCACCAGCTTGCCATCCAGAGGATTGGTGGTGGACCCCACAGATCACAGCATGGTAGGAGCAAGTCTTGGCAATACTGCATCCTGAGGGACTCACTGGAGTAGCCGGAGGACTGGACACTGGTGAGTCAGTATTTACTACTCATCACCCCCCATACCTGCATGCCATCACACCCCCTCACCCTCACTCCCATCATTCCACTCCATTCCACACATTGCACCTACACATCGGACTAACCCCAATGCCAAGCCTTTCATGTTGTACCAATACATGGACAGCCCTCCCAGCCCTGCATGTACACCCATCACCAAAACATGCACAGCAGGGAGAACTAAAAATCCCACAACACATCACCATACACAAACAAGGGTGGAGGTCAACAGCAAAAATAGAGGGGAAGCTAGAGATGTAGAGTATGTCACAGATATGAAGTGTAATATATCACTTACATCCCCACAGGTGCCCCAGCCAATCTCAGTGGCGAGGAGGTGCCACAACTATCAAGTCCCCCAAAAGAAGATGCCCCCAGTGATGACAGTAACTTTAGACTTCAGGATCTGGATGAACTACCTGGCCTATCAGCGACCACTGGTCAGTCGGCCACCCCAGCCACTCACAGTCCACCACAGAGCCACCCCCATCAGTATCCAACACCACAGCACCCGCCAACATCCCCACACCTCTGTCCTCAAGTCATGTCAGTCAGCAGTGTGCCCACCTGTACAGCGAGCCCAGTCCACACCTCACCCCCAAGATAATCAGGGACCTGGGGTCAGTGGCAGTGGGCACACTGTTCAGGGGACAGAGGCACAGGGGAACAGGGACACTGGGAGGATCACTGTGCGCCAAGGGGAGGACAGGCCCAGGGAACTGACTCTCTAGGAGGCACTCACTAATGTCCTGGGTACTTACCAACAATCCCATGAAAAGATGGGTGAGATCCTTACCAACATGCAGGAGAACAAGCGGCTGTAGGAGGTACACCATCAGGAAAACAGGGAGGATTTGCAGGCCCTCAACACCGCAATGGTCTCCATAGCAGGGGTGCTGGCAGATATGGCCAACATCATGAGGGAATGGACAGCACACCAGCGGGCCCCTACCACTAGCCAGTCTACTGACCAGCCCACCACTTCCGCTGCTAGTGGGCAGGAGGCCCTGCCACAGGCCACCAGCATAGAGACCCATATTAGCCAATGAGGATTTGCACGGCGGTGCAAGACCACCTTCCGCCATGACGCCCAACGTCGGCAAAGGTACCTCACTTCCACCTGTCCCTAGATAGGAATCTACACACGCACTCAGACACCCAACAGCCATCAACATCACATTAGTACACTGCCCATGCACCCGCACCCAAGTCCAGCAGACATACTCCTCCAACAACCACTCCCTCAACCTCCACTCCCATCCCTCCTCCCTCATCCCCCTCACCAACCCTAAAAAGCTTTTCCTTGCCAAACTTGACCTCTTCCCTACCCCTCATCTACAGCGGAGGGCACATAGGCCACCCTCCAGGAACTGTTGTACAAGGACCCCCCTCCAGATCCAGCGGGCAAGTTCCCCACCTCAGAGGCTGTGCCCTTGCACTCCCCAACAAATAGAAATGGGCATGGAGCCCCCTCCATAACCAGTGGGCAGGTTTCCCACCTCAGAGACTGTGACCTTGCACTCCCCAGCAAAGAGAAATGGGCATGGAGCCCCCTCCATAACCAGTGGGCAAGTTCCCCACTTCAGCTGAGGTGCCCCCACACCCCCTTACCCCTGAGGTGCCAGGCCATTCCCAACATGATGTCCCTGCACAGTGTAGTGCAGATTTCGTCAGGGAACAAGTTGGGCCTTGGACTGTGCCCTGTGGCCATGTGGACTTTTTGTACTTTGGACTCGCTATTGGCCCATTCCGAACAGTGACTCATATCTCTTGTCACATGGACAATATGGTGGCTGTTGGCATCAATTTACACTATCAGTTCTGGCTTATTGTTGTCCTTGCATTGTTATGACGTGTGTGAGCAGCTGGTTGTGTGTGTATATGGTGTGTTGTGTGCGTGTGTATGTGTCACTCTCCTTTTCCTCCCTCCCTCCCTTGTGTGCTAGGCAGCTGTACTCACCATCGTCATCTTCATCGGCGTTGGTGTTCCAGGTGGAGCATGGTGTAGATGAGTATTGGGAAGACTTGAAGTTTCGGTTCCATGGCGGCGTTGGTCTTCTCTGTGTCTCTGATGGTGAGTCTTTCGTCTTCTGTGTTTTGTTTCCGCCAGGGTTTTGATGCCGTTGGTACCGCCCCAGAAATCCTGGTGGTTTGCTATGTCACAATATGTGGGCGGTACATTGTCTTCAGCCTGGCTGTTGATGGCTACCGCCTTGGCTAGTAGTGTTTACACCCTGGCGGTTGGTGTGGTACATTGGCTGTGTATGGGCGTTATCACTGCCATGGTCATAATATGGCGGTAATTACTGCCAGGCCATTGGCGGTGTTACTGACACTTAAACAGTCACCGCCATTGTCATAATGACCACCTTAATGATTACAAACGTGGGATTTTGAAGGCAAGTATTAAAGTTCTCCGGTGAAAAGACAGAATTTAGATGATCATTAGGTCATGTTTTCTTCGAGCCCTACCAATTACAGACCAATAAAAAGAAAACACCCGATCTGAGAATTAGATCAGGATTTTGTTGTGGTGGTCTGCCATAACCATTACTTGAGATGAAATAGAGAACAGAAACTGATATTATTCAAGTTGAGTAACTGAATTGACTGGCAAGAAGCAAACTGATCCGGTGACCAAATCAAGGCTCAGAGAAAGTCTCTACTTTAGATGCTATATTTTAATGCAGCTTATAATGATGTACTAACAAACATTTTGTGGTCTTGTATTAGGTCGTTTGCCATTAGGTTCCCTTGATATGGTTCTAATTTCATTTTCCTTCAATAACTTATACACATGATCTTGACAGGACAAATTCTCAACCGCTGGTCAACAACTGCATTCCTTTCTTCCCACTTATATTGACTATACAAATGAATGCCTTGTCTGATTTGACATGGCCTCCTTCATTTCCTGCGCCCGAACAAATTTAGCTGAAGGGCTTATTCACCTACTGTGTTAAAAACCCTCCTTAATGAGAACCATATCTAAGCTAACACTAGCAAACTCAGATGAAACATTGCCTGCAACACCATGATGATGTAAGGCAAATCTAATGAGCAGCAAACTGTTATGAAAGCAACAATGAAATGAGCTTAGGCAGGCAAAATGCTAGTGAAGAAGACTATGGCCCTCATTACAACCCTGGCGGTCGGTGTTAAAGCGGCGGTAATACCGCCTACAGGGCGGCGGCTAAAAAAATGGAATCAGGACCATGGCGGAAACCGCCAACATAGACAGCCACTTTAACACTCCGATCGCCACGGCGGTAGAAACAAACACAGCGGCAGTAACCGCCAACAGACAGGCGGAACACAATGTACCACCCCCTGTATTACAACAGGCCTATCCGCCACCATTTCTGGGGCGGTACCAACAACATCAAAAGCACGGCGGAAACAGGACTTGGAACGGAAACACTCACCTCTCGACACCCAACGAGGAACCAGGACTCCATGGAGCCCGAATTACAGGTCCTGCCCATGTTGGTTTACCTCCTCTTCTACCAGGAGCAGCAAAGACGCCGGCGACGACCACGGTGAGTACTGCACCTAGCACACAGGGGAGGGGGGAGGAAAGAGAGAGTGACACACACACATGCAACACGCAGCACCCCCACCCTCACCCACAACAACATACACACAAATACATGCATCAACATTACATTTACACCCCGTCAACCCCTGGAAGAACGCAATGACAAAATGAAATGATTGTAACGAGTGTAATCATCAAAAAATCTGATAGGCCAAGAAAACTTAAAATCATCAGTATATACAAATATGTCCAGCAACTACACACTCCGGATAGTGTTCCAATCAGTCCGTGGACCAGTGGTCCCAAAATGCATGGGCGAAGCCCACACATGATACCTGACTTGAAACGGAGAGAACACTGCTGGGGCATCATCGAAAATAAACAGGCACCTCAGGGGGAGGGGGGCACCTCAGCCGGATGAACGGACGACACCACTGCTCCACGAGGGGGCTCCATGCCCACTGATTGGTCCTGGGGAATGCAAAGCCACAGTCTCTGAAGTCTCTCAAGTGGGTGGTTTGCCCACTGATTGGTCCTGGGGAGTGCAAAGCCTCAGTCTCTCAAGTCTCTCAAGTGGGTGGTTTGCCCACTGATTGGTCCTGGGGAGTGCAAAGCCACAGTCTCAAGTTGTTGACATGTTCCACTGGTTCTGGTAGGGGCATGGTGCCCTGAGTGCTTCATCCTGCCAAGGATTGGGGTATTGGATGCTTTTCTCCACTGGCTCTGGAGGGGGCTTGGTGCCCTGAGTGCTTCATCCTGCCAAGGACTGGGGTGGTGGATGCTTTTCTCCACTGGTTCTGGAGGGGGCTTGGTTCCCAGAGTGCTGCACATGCAGTGTGGCAGATCCCATCCCCTCACCTGGGTGTGTGTGCCACAATATTACCTGGGAACAGGTAGCATGATACTCCATGGAGGCTGATACACACTCTACCCTGCTGCGACTTTGCCTACCAACTGCTGGTACTAACAGTGCTAGGTGTGGTGCCTCATGTACGCTGTGCAGGGTCCAGGACGTTTCCTGCAGCCTCGGACGGCTGTCCACTGGGAATGTTTGCCATGTTGGCTGTGGTGGCACTGTCTGAGCACATCGAGGGGCTGGTGGAGGTGGTTGCGGCGGTGTCTGTGGCGGAGATGCTGCCGGTGGCGACGTCTCCTGCAACCTTGGATGGCTGCCCACTGGGGATGATGCTGGGGACTGTTGCTGAGGCAGCAGTCATGCAGGTGACGGTGCAGGTGGCGGTGTCCACCACCGTACAGGTTGCTGTTCTGGTTGCCAGAAGGGGTGACTCTAGTCCCTCAGCCGGAGGCTCCGTGTCCTGTGCTGACTTCCCCTTAGCCTTGTGTCCCTTCCCCACCTTGGATGTCGCTGCTGGTCCCTTGGCACTGTCCCCTTTTGGCTTGGAGGAGGCCTTGCTGGGTGGTTGGTGCAGCTTTTCCCTATGGCATGTGGGCACCTTCTTCACCTTGGCAGGTGGCGGAATGGGCTGATCCTTGGCCTCGCTAGGTGGCACACTGGCAGCCCTGATGGGTGTCGCCCGCGATATGACAGGACTTGCTGAAACCACGGTGCTGGAGGATTTGGTGGCTGAGGTGCTGGGCTGGAACCTGGACATCCTGGCCCTAGGGGAAGGACGGGGGAGGTGTAGGGAAGAGGTCAATGTTAGCCAGGAAAAGGTTTTTAGACACACTGGGACGGGAAGATGGAGGGGGTTTGGGAGTGGAGGAAGAGGTAGTGGTTTTAGGAGGTGTACGTCTGCTGAATTTGGGTGAAGGTGCATGGGCCGGAGGCTGTTGTGAGGTGGATGGCTGTTGGGTGGGTGTGTGCCTGCATTTGTGTAGTTTGGGAGGAGGGCTCACAGACACACTGGGGACATGTGCATGGTAGTGGGGATGGTGAGTGCACGTGAGCGGTGTGTGGTGATGGGCGTGCTGGTGATGGAGGTAGTGACTGAGGATGTAGTGCATGCAGGTGTGAGTGGAGACGAGACAGGGAGGGAGGAGGAGGACATGGAGGAGGGGGACACAGTGGAGGCAGTGGATGTTGGTGTGTCTGCATGGGAATGGTGCTTGTGTGAGTGCCTGTGGGATGTGTGGTGCTTACGTTTGCCATAGCCACTCGTGTGTTGATGAGTGTGCATGCTGGTCTGATGGTGTGCTTGGGATAGGCTGAGGTACAGGGGATTGGGTCTGGGTAGTGGAGGTTGGAGGCGGGAGGCTGGACACAGGGACAATGGCTGCCATCCGTGTTGAGGCCAGAGCCTGAAATGCTCTCTGTTGGGCTGCCACACCAGAATGAATACCCTCCAGGTATGCATTTGTTTGATGCAAATGCCTCCCGACACCCTGGATGGCATTCAAAATGGTTGATTGCCCAACAGTGAGGGATCTCAGGAGGTCAATAGCTTCCTCACTGAGGGCAGCAGGACTGACTGGGGCAGGACCTGAGGTGCCTGGTGCGAAGGAGATGCCCACCCTCCTGGGTTAGCGGGCACGGGGAACTCAATGAGGGGCTGCTGGGAGGGTAGTGCTAGTAGGGGTGGTGGCGGCTGTACCTGTTTTTGGGGTGGGCACAGAGGTGCCCGCCACCGCAAGGGAGCTCCCATCAGAGGAGGAGTAGCTGTCGCTGGTGTCTGCTCCTGTCGTGGAGCTCCCCTCGCCCTCCGTTCCACTGGTGCCTTTAGACTCCGTAAATTCACCCTCCAGGGCCTTGTGGGTTGCAGCTCCCTCCTGCTCCGGTGCCAATGCTCCTCCGCCAGATGATGCTAATGCACACAAGGACAGGGTGACAAAACAAAAAGGAGGGGAAAGACAGAAGAGACACATGGTCAATGCCTGCAACAGCACTACCGTTGGCGGACACAACACACAGTGAGCAGCCCTATGCATTAGCGCATGCACAGTGCAGGGGAAATGCACATGCCCAGGGGGGACTCTGCCTAGACCCATTTGATGCACAGCTGGAACCCACAGGAGCCTGACTAGGTGTAGAGGGCAACTACCACCTTTGGGGTTGGAGTGGCACTGAGCCTGCAAAACAATGGATGCACCTTGGCACGTCTGCCCTGGCCTAGGGGAACCCACAGCCCACTTCCCTCACCCAGACACCTTGGAAGGCGTGCAGAGTCAGCTGAATGAGAGTGTACTCACCCCCTTGTGGCTGCTGTGATGCCCTCAAGCGCCCATCCAACTCAGGTTATGCCACCACCAGGATCCGGTACATCAGGGGGTCATGGTGCGACGGGCTCCCCTTCCACGTTGGGAGGCCATCCCCAGCTGGGCCTTCGCCGTCTTCTTGGTCAAGTGGCGCAGGTCCTCCCATCTTTTCCGGCAGTGGGTGCTCTATCTATGGTAGACCCCCAGGGTCCGCACTTCCTTGGCGATGGCACGCCAAATACCCTTCTTCTGGTGGGCTCTGACCTAGAGGAATTCTGAAGTAAAAATGGATGTTACGCCCCGTCCGGTTCTTCTCACTCATTACCCACAAACCTCCCACCCTGGCCCAGAAAAACATACACAGACCATCCTCACATGCTGGCCTGTGCCCCCCCCCGTTTCTTCCATCCACGACACTCCATACAATCATGTGCCATCCACCATGCACACAGTTTACTCACCTGTTTGTCTGGAGGACCGTAGAGTAGCGTGTACTGGGGAGGACCCCATCCACCAGTTTGTCCAACTCCTCCGCAGTGAAGGCAGGGGCCCTTTCCCCAGACACTGTAGCCATTGTCGCTTCCAGACACAGGTCACAGCAGGACTTGCAGTGTAGGTCCTCTCCTGTTGAAGGTCAGGTATCAAGTGAGTGAACAGATAGAAAATGGCAGTCACGTCTGCAGCGGTGCGTACCGTCATCGCCGGCGTACATCATCATTGGCTCCTGGAACCCATATGGCCTAACGATAACCAATGCTGAATTGCGCAGCGGTCTTCGGCCCCCTACTGCGATGCTGCAGAACGCCAGCGCAGTTACCTCATTTCCCCTTGTCCCTCCATACTGGTCAGGCAGCCGCCATTGCAGGTGACCACATTGCAGGCCAACTAAATGCGTCACAGCACTTTTGGCCAGGGATACGGACAGACAAAGGCACACAACGATTAAATCACGATTGTGCTAAACAGCCTTGTGAAACCTATGTGGTGTCTAACCCTCTGTTCACCCTTCTCCTCCAGAGGGCACGTCCGCTGGGGCAGGTGATGAGATGGCGGCATCCTCCGGTGTACATACCCCTGGTGGACCTGTCGACAATGGAAGACAGACACATCCTTATCACCTACAGACTTGATTGTGCCACAATCCAGAAACTGTGTGCCCAGTTGGAGCCAGACCTGATGTCAGCTATCAGCCATCCCACAGGAATCCCCCCTCTAGTGCAGGTCCTGTCAGTGCTCCATTTCCTGGCCAGTGGTTCCTTTCAAACAACAGTGGCCATGGCATCAGGGATGTCACAGCCAATGTTCTCTAACATGTTGTCCAGAGTGTTATCTGCCCTGCTGAAACACATGCCCAGTTACATCGTGTTCCCTCAGGTGGAGGATTTGCCCACAGTGAAAGGTGACTTCTATGCCCTGGGACATATCCCCAACATTATTGGTGCCATTGATGGTACACGTGTCATTTGTCCCCCCCCCCACAGGAATGAACAGGTGTACAGAAACCGCAAAAGCTACCATTCTATGAATGTGCAGATGGTGTGTTTGGCAGACCAGTACATCTCCCATGTGAATGCCAAGTATCCTTGCTCTGTGCATGACACTTACATTTTGAGGGATAGCAGCATTCCTTATGTGATGGGGCAACTCCAGAGGCACTGTGTGTGGCTAATAGGGGAGCCCAAGGTCCCCACATAGTTTAAATAGGTGTCTGGGTGTGGGAGAGTCCCTAAGGGTTGGAGGAAGTTTAACAGTTGTCCCTCGATATTTGCAGGTGACTCTGGTTACCCCAACCCGTCATGGCTACTGACCCCAGTGAGGAATCCCAGGAGAAGGGCAGAGGAATGCTACAATGAGGCACATGGGCAAACTAGGAGGATAACAGAGCACACCTTCGGCCTCCTGAAGGCCAGATTCTGGTGCCTCCATCTGACAGGTGGCTCCCTATACTACTCACCGAAGAAGTTGTGCCAGATCATGGCATGCTGTATGTTGCACAACCTGGCTTTGCGACGCCAGGTGCCTTTTCTGCAGGAGAATAGGCCTGCTGCAGGTCTGGTGGCAGCTGTGGAGCCTGTGGACAGTGAAGAAGAGGAGGCAGAAGAAGAAGATTATAGACAAACGAAACAACATCATCATGCAATACTTCCAGTGAGATACAGGTAAGAGGATGGCACTGCTACTCACATCTCATGCTACTGTCGGACATAGCATAAATCAGCCTTTTTACCTCTGTGTATGGACCCTGACATGTTACTTTGCCTTTCCATTTCACAGATCTGGGTCCCATTTTGTGCCCTCTGCTATGTTTACAGCTGCCCAACAACTGTGTAACATTGGTATGTGAACATGAACATTGACATTGCTATATTTGAGAGGTTGCAATTACACATTTGTGAAAGTACATACTGACTCCAGATTGATTTGTGATTTAAGAGTGTTTATTTCTGTGCTAATAAGTGGAGGTGGTGTGCAATGGGATGGGGTGATGGTGGAGGAATGTCCATGGTAGAGTTGAGTCTCTTGGTCTCACAGGCGCATTGTCCAAGGGGGCATAGGAAGTGGAGTGATGGCAGGTCAAAGTTGTCAGGGTGACAAAGTGGGACAAAAGGGTGACAATCAGGAGAGTCTTATTTCCTGGCGGGGGTCTTGGCAATGTTCTCTGTCTTGTTCCTGGATCTCAGGGACCATTTGCGGGGTGGTTCTCCTTCTGCAGGGGGTGGGGTGCTAGTGGCCTGTTGTTCCTGTGGCGGGGCCTCCTGTCCACTAGCGCTGGCGGAGGTGGATGGCTGTTCATCGTTCAGGCTAGTGTCAGGGGCTCGTTTGTGTGCCACTGGTGTTGGTCAGGTCTGCCAGCACCCCTGCAATGGTGACTAGGGCGGTGTTGATGGACTACAAGTCCTCCCTGATCCCCAGGAAGTGTTCCTCCTGCAGCTGCTGGGTTTCCAGAAACTTGGCCAGTACCGTGCCCATGGTCTCCTGGAAATGATGGTATGCTCCCATGATGTTGGAGAGTGGATTGTGCCTCTGTCCCCTGAACCGTGTGCCAACTGCCACTGACCCCAGGTCCCCGATTGTCTTGGGTTGGTGGGTTTGCCTGGGGTCCTGTAGTGGTGGACACACTACTGATTGACGTGTCCTGGGGACAGAGGGATGGGCCTGCTGGGTGGGTGCTGTGGTGGTGTCTCCTGAGGGGGGAGGGTCTATGGTGGTTTGGGACTGTGGCATGGGAACCGACTGTCCAGAGGTCCCTGATGGGCCGGGCTGGTCATCCAGATCCAGGCGTGCAGAGCTGTTGTCGTCACTGTGGGTCTCTTCTGGTGGGGACTGGATATGTCTGACACCTCCTGTCCGGTGACATTGGGTATGGGTCCTGTTGGGGTGTAAATGCATAGTTATTGTATCTGTGTGTGCCATCTTGTGCATTGGGTGATTTACCCTCTACTCCTGTGCTTGCATTGTTGTGTTTGCCATTGTGTGATTGGTGTTTTGGGGTCTGTGTGGGTATCTGTACTGGACATGCTTTGGTAATGGGTGTCCATGCTTTGGTGTTGCATGCAGGGCTTCGTTTTGGGATGGCTGGGTTGTGATAGTGCGGCATATGTGAGGTGTTGGAGTGATGGGGTGAGGGGGAGGGGGGGGGTATGTGATGGCATGCAGGTGGGGTGGGGGGATATGGCAATTAAGATATGACTTACCAGAGTCCAGTCCTCCTGCTACTCCTGCGAGGCGCTCTGGATGCATTATTGCCAAGACTTGCTCCTCCCATGTTGTTATTTGTGGGGGAGGAGGTGGGGGTCCACCGCCTGTCCTCTGTACAGCAATCTGGTGTCTGGATACCACCGAACACACCTTCCCCCATAGGTCGTTCCACCTCTTCCTGATGTCATCCCTTATTCTTGGATGCTGTCCCACTGCGTTGACCCTGTCGACAATTCTCCGCCAGAGCTCCATCTTCCTAGCAATGGAGGTGTGCTACACCTGTGATCTGAAAAGCTGTGTCTCTACCCAGAGGATTTCCTCCACCATGACCCTGAGCTCCTCCTCAGAAAACCTGGGGTGTCTTTGAGGTGCCATGATGTGGTGTGGGTGATGTGTGAAGTGATGTTTGTTGTGCTGTGTGAAATGTTGTGTTGGTGTGTGTGGATGTTGTATGGGTGATGGTGTTGTGTGCTTGTGGATACTGGTGTAGTGTTTGCTATTCTCTCTCTGCTTCTTCACAAAAGAGTAGTTGTAAGGGGTTGTGGGTAATGTGGGCATGTGTTTTATAGTGGTGTGGGTGTGGTGTGTGTATCAGGTGTGTGTATTTCGAGTTGTCCAATGTGGTTGTGTTTTGTAAATGTGTGTGTATTTTGAGCGCGGCGGTGTGTACCACCAATGGATTACCGCAGTTGAAAGACCGCCGTGTTGATTCGTGGGTAGTGATACTGTGGGCGTATTCTTGTTGACGTGACAGTGTGGGTTTTGGTATCACCAGTTTATCACTGACCTTTGGTGTGGCGGACTTGTGTGGGTGTCTGTATTGTGGTGGATTACAAGATGTGGACAGTAATACCTGTAGCAGATTTCCGCCGCGTCCACGGTATGTTGGCAGCCTTCAGCACGGCGGTAAGTGGGATTTACCGCCAGGGTTGTAATGAGGGCCTATATGTGATGTAGAAGAAACCGGAGGGCCAAGTGACAGAACAGCCCACAAGATACACACTTGTGGTCTAAAGTGGCTTTAGTCAAGACTGTTTATTTTTAGGCAAAGGTCTCAGAAGGTACAAATGGAATGAAAGAACTTTTCATTGGACTGGAGAGAGATGGCTACCCCGCTTATGTCTCTTTCATTCTACCGCGCACAAATCATCTGTAAAGGTACTCTGCAATGATTAATACCTTTTTTACATCTAAAATCACATAGATAAATTGCTCCCTCTGAACAAACAATACAAAAGGGTATTCATCTAGGGAGTGATTTCCTCACAGTATCATCAGAATACCCCTTCTTGTCAGCAATTTCATCCTTAACCAAGGGTCAGAGATCACAAAATTCTAACATCCCTCAAACTGGATGTCCTATAAATCAACATGTGTAACACAGAGGTTCTGTGGTTGTACTTCATTCAGCAATAGCTGTTTCTCCACGGGTGTACCACTTTCAGGCTTGGGCAGGCAATCACTGCCCTTACACCATCCTTTTCTATAGCCAAGGACAGATTGAGGGAACCTCTGAGCTACGAACCAATTTCGGGCCTCATGTGCTGTTGAAAGATTATAGTCATTGCTACATCTGCTGCTTGGAAACAAGTCACATCCTTGGTGATTTTCAGCTTGGGCGTTGGGTGTTGGACTTCCCAAGGAACTGGCACCACCTTGTGTAGCCAAAAGAGAAGATCCTCACTGCCAGGGCCAAGGGGAAAAACAGTATCCAAGCAGTAGTCAAGATCTCTATGGCATTTGACACAATAAAGCAGGAGGTCCTGATAAGCTGACTGACACAGGAAGCAAGCATCTGTATAAGCTCGTGTTTTTTGCCATTCCTGAATGGTTGAATTTGCTGAGTGGAAATCCTCTATTTTTGTTATTGCTGTTTTCATGACGTATAAAACCATACAAAGTCCATTTATAAAATACAATCAAGTAAAATCTCGCCTTTATCACTATTCAATATTTTTCAACTTTTTAAACATTTTTATTGGTGTTCTATGCAATAATGTAGACAATTGTCAGCCTGTTTGTTGGAAATGGCCCTTCTGCAGGGTTATCCCCAGACTTTTTGCCTTCCTCCTTCTCTTTTTCTGACCTCATTTTTGCTGGTTTCCAGACTCTGCGCACTTTATCACTGCTAACCAGTGCTAAAGTGCATATGCTCTCTCCCTTTAAACATGGTAACCTTGGATCATACCTGATTGGACTATTTAATTTACTTATAAGTCGCTAGTAATGTGCACTATATGTGCCTAGGGCCTGTAGATTAAATGCTACTAGTGGGCCTGCAGCACTGGTTGTGCCACCCACTTAAGTAGCCCCTTTACCTTGTCTCAGGCCTGCCATTGCAAGGCTTGTGTGTGCAGTTTCACTATCACCTCGACTTGGCATTTAAAAGTACTTGCCAAGCCTAAACCTCCCCTTTCTCCACATATAAGTCACCTCTAATGTGTGCCCTAGGTAACCCCTAGAGCAGGGTGCTGTGTGGGTGAAAGGCAGGACATGTACCTGTGTAGTTTACATGTCCTGGTAGTGTACAACTCCTAAATTTGTTTTTACACTACTGTGAGGCCTGCTTCCTTCATAGGCTAACATTGGGGCTGCCCTCATACATTATTGAAGTGGTAGCTGCTGATCTGAAAGGAGTAGGAATGTCATATTTAGTATGGCCAGAATGGTAATACAAAACCCTGCTGACTGGTGAAGTTGGATTTAATATTACTATTCTAGAAATGCCACTTTTAGAAAGTGAGCATTTCTTTGCACTTAAATCCTTCTGTGCCTTACAATCCACGTCTGGCTGCACTCAGACACACCCCAAACACAGGGTACTCAGCCTCACTTGCATACATCTGCATTTTGAATGGGTCTTCCTGGGCTGGGAGGGTGGAGGGCCTGCCCTCACACAAAGGACTGCCACACCGCCTACTGGGACCCTGGCAGACAGGATTGAACTGAAAGGGGACCTGGTGCACTTCTTAGCCACTCTTTGAAGTCTCCCCCACTTCAAAGGCACATTTGGGTATAAAACAGGGCCTCTGCCCTACCACCTCAGACACTTGCTGGAGAAGAAACCTGAACCAGAACCCGCATCCTGCGAAGAAGAACTGTCTGGCTGCTCAAAGGACTCACCTGTCTGCTTTCTACAAAGGACTGCTGCCTTGCTGTTGGCCTGCTGCCTTGCTGAACTCTTGTCTGGCTGCCAAAGTGCTCTCCAAGGGCTTGGATAGAGCTTGCCTCCTGTTCCCTGAAGTCTCAGGACCAAAAAGACTTCTCTTTTTCGTTTGGACTCCTTGTGCGCCGAAAAATTCGATGCTCAGCTTGTTACGCGGTGAGAAAATCGCTGCACGCCTACGCTGCACGACGCAACACCTACGGGGCGACCGGAACTTCGACGCACGGCCTTGCAGGGACAACACCGCCTGACTTCCAGGGAGGAAATCGACACGCCGCCTGCCATGAGAAAGAAAATTCACGCACAGCCTCCCAGAACGACGCGCAGCCGGAAAACAAGCCGAGGAATCCAAGGACAGACCCTGGGACATCTGGTAATCCCGCGAACCATAGAAGGAGTCGGCCCGCATGCCGGAAAATGACGCACGTCTTCCCAGAGTGAAAAATAACGATGCAAGTCCGTGTGTGAAGGGGCGAAACTGACGCACACACCATTTTTCTTCCAGCAGAACGACGCACGTCCCCCGCGTGAAAAATAACGACACAAGTCTGTGTGTGAAGGGGCGAAACCGACGCACACACCATTTTT
This sequence comes from Pleurodeles waltl, assembly GCF_031143425.1. NCBI lineage: Eukaryota > Metazoa > Chordata > Amphibia > Caudata > Salamandridae > Pleurodeles > Pleurodeles waltl. Next base: position 474,370,201 of record NC_090449.1, on the reverse strand, counting down.
CCACGCATCTCCTCCTCTGCGGCCCTCTGCGGAGATTTTCCACTCCAAACCAGGTACTTTGTGCTTGAAAGAGACTTTGGGGTTTATTCCAACTTTGGAGGAGGTGGTAATCCGTCCCAAATGTGACGGATTTACCACCAGCCGTATTACAAGTTCCATAGGATATAATGGACTCGTAATACGGCTGGTGGTATATCCGTCACTTTACCGTCACTTTTGGGACGGATTACCACTTCCTCCAAAGTTGGAATAACCCCCTTTGTTTTTTTTTTAAAGACTTAAGACACTTTATATCACTTTTCAGTGATATTTCTACAAACTCTTATTGCATCTTTTATTGTGTTGATCCACAAAATATCAAGATAAATATTCTATATTTTTCTAAACACTGTGTGGTGTATTTTTGTGGTGCAATATGGTGTTATTGTATGATTGATTGCACAAATACTTTACACATTGCCTTCTAAGTTAAGCCTGACTGCTCATGCCAAGCTACCAGAGGGTGGGCACAGGATAATTTGGATTGTGTGTGACTTACCCTGACTAGAGTGAGGGTTCTTGCTTGGACAGGGGGAAGCTGACTGGCAACCAAAAACCCCATTTCTAACATTGGTGATCAGCGGTGAGGATAGGACTTGTATTTGTGCAGTGACATACAGTAGCTAAGTATTTCACTACCTACCCACAGTTGAAGGTCCACTTGATTTTTATCTCTTTTTGAAATTTGTTTTTCCTGACAATTTTCAAAAACTAAATCCTCACTCAACATGTCTCTGGCTGGGTCTCAAGTAGGAAATTGGGACCTAGCCCTGTTGGAGACATATACTGTCAAACAGCTAAAAGGGTTCTGCAGGGATTGAGAGTACCCACCCAAGGAGCCTCCAAAAAGGAGGACTTTCAAGTGGCGCTGAGGGCCTGGGCAGAAGCCCATTTAGAGGATGATGACGAGGAAGAGGAGCCAGAAAATGGCCTCTCAGAGGTTTATTGCCATCAGTGGGTAATGCTACCACTGCAATTGTACCCCCTTCCAGACCAGGGAGCAGTGTCTCTGAGCAAAGCCTGACCACATAGGAAAGGAGAGAGGAAAGGGAGTTCCAATTGCAAATGGCAAAACTGAAAATTGAGGCCCAACAGGAGGAAAGGAGGGCAGAGAGAGAAGCCAAACAAGCTGAATCTGAAAGAGCAGCCAAACAGGTGGCAGCTGAGAGAGCTTTGGCTGAAAAGAAACTATTGTTGGCTCATGAACTGAGTCTCAAGGAGCTGGAGATCAAGGCGAGATAGTCTAAATCCAGCAGTAATGGTGGCAGCATACAGACAGGACCTGCTGGAGAAAAGAAGGTTTGTATACCCAAAAATGTGGTGCCCAGTTTTGTGGTGGGAGATGACATAGATAAATGATTAGCTGCTATGAAGTTGCACTAAGGGCTCACGAGGCTCCTGAAGGGCAATGGGGGGTAGCTATGTGGGGTTATGTGCTGCCATTGGGGAGGGACACACTTCTCACATTGGATCAACCTGATCAAAACACATACCCACTTCAGAAAGCCACTTTACTTGCCAAGTTTGTCCTGACCCCTGAGGGATACCGCCAGAGGTTCAGGGACAGCATCAAACAATCCACACAAACATGGGTAGATTTCTTTGACTTTTCCAGTAAGGCACTGAATGGATGGGTGCGGGGCAGCAAAGTAGATGATTACAAAGGGTTATATGACTTGATTTTGAGAGAGCATATACTCAGTATTTCTTTTACAGAATTGCGCCAGCACTTGGTAGATAGTAAGCTGACTGATCCCAGGAAGCTTGCTGAGGAGGCGGACCTCTGGACTAGTACCAGGGTTGTCCAAAAAAGTATCTGGGAGTGACCCCGAAAAGGGTGGTTCCGGTTCCCCCCGACAGAATGAGGGGGAGGTTAGAGATGACCCAGACAAGTCCCAGAGTGCGGGGGGAGGAAAGGGTTCCCATGCCCCATCTGAAAAACAGGGTGGTGGTTCTGGTGGGCAGTGTCCCAAAGCATCCCATTCCCAACCCCGCTGCTTTGAGTGTTCCCAGATAGGATACAGGAAGGGGGACTCTGTCTGTCCAAAGAACTCACCCAGTAATGGGACCTCTACAGGGTTGGCCCATGTGGCCTTAGGGGAAAGTAGTCCCCAGGGGCAGGTCGTAGACCATGCCTTCATCTCCTTTAGTTGGGAGGTGGACTCAGAGGGTAAACTGGTGATCCCTGAGGGTGGGAGTCGTCACTTCCACCAGGTGGGAGTGAATGGGGTCCCAGTCACCGCTCTGAGAGACACAGGGGCTAGTCTTACCATGATTGTGGAGAGACTAGTGTCACCAGAGCAGTACACCGGACAGGTGTGTAGAGTGACTCCAGCCATTGGGGAATATTTCTTCCGCCCCATGGCCCAGGTGTCCCTAGAATGGGGTGGGGAGGTGACCTAGAGGCGGGTCATAGTTAGTCCCCACCTGCCCATTGACTGCATTCTGGGGAATGAGGTTCCCCTAGTGAAAAAAGAACTGAGAGGGTTGACCCCTAAGGGTGCCCTGACAGTTCCGATGTCTGGCAGTACCACTCCCCAGAGGAGGGTATGTGAGCCCAGATGTGGAGGCACAGTGAGGAAGGACTCACCCTTGTCCTCTGTTCAGCCTCAGGATACAGACCCTGGGTTGAGTGACCGGTATCAGGGATCCACCCCACAACTGGTGAGAATGGAGAAGGGGTGCAAGACCCCTGGGGCTACTGCCCCCCTATTCTGGGATGCTTCAGGATCCCCTTGGGAGCTCCCTACCAGCCCCCCAGCTGGAGGAGAAGCTCATCCAACGGCCCCCCTCAGGGTATCCACTTAGCAGTGGATGGCCTGAGGCCTGGCTCATGACACTGACAGCTGTCAGTGGCATCTGTTGGTTTCCGTCCTTGTGGGTAGAGTTTTCCCTGGGTTGGGGACAGAAGTCAGACCCAAGGAATGGAATGGGTCACATCACTTTGTTGGCCGTGGTGGTACTGTCTGCATACTGGGATGCATCTGTAAGCAAATTACAGTTAGGAGCTTTACAGATGGGGTCTTCAGGTGATGAAAAGGGTTCCCCATGGGCCGGATCAGTGCCCCCAGAGAGTATAGACAAAGAAGCCTCACTGAGTTCAGAAAGGCGTAGAACTGGCAAGTGCCCCTGCAGTAGTGGGCCATTGTCCATGTTCTATCGCCTTAAGCAGGGAAGTCCATCAGAGTGTTGATTAGTCTACCTTGGCTTTAGGCTGGAAGGGGGATATGTTGGAAATGGCCCTTCTGCAGGGTTATCCCCAGACTTTTTGCCTTCCTCCTTCTCTTTTTCTGACCTCATTTTTGCTGGTTTCTAGACTCTGCGCACTTTACCACTGCTAACCAGTGCTAAAGTGCATATGCTCTCTCCCTTTAAACATGGTAACCTTGGATCATACCTGATTGGACTATTTAATTTACTTATAAGTCCCTAGTAATGTGCACTATATGTGCCTAGGGCCTGTAGATGAAATGCTACTAGTGGGCCTGCAGCACTGGTTGTGCCACCCACTTAAGTAGCCCCTTTACCTTGTCTCAGGCCTGCCATTGCAAGGCCTGTGTGTGCAGTTTCACTGTCACCTCGACTTGCCATTTAAAAGTACTTGCCAAGCCTAAACCTCCCCTTTCTCTACATATAAGTCACCTCTAATATGTGCCCTAGGTAACCCCTAGAGCAGGGTGCTGTGTGGGTGAAAGGCAGGACATGTACCTGTGTAGTTTACATGTCCTGGTAGTGTACAACTCCTAAATTCGTTTTTACACTACTGTGAGGCCTGCTCCCTTCATAGGCTAACATTGGGGCTGCCCTCATACATTATTGAAGTGGTAGCTGCTGATCTGAAAGGAGTAGGAAGGTCATATTTAGTATGGCCAGAATGGTAATATAAAATCCTGCTGACGGGTGAAGTTGGATTTAATATTACTATTCTAGCAATGCCACTTTTAGAAAGTGCGAATTTCTTTGCACTTAAATCCTTCTGTGCCTTACAATCCACGTCTGGCTGGGTTTAGTTGACAGCTCCTTGTGCATTCACTCAGACACACCCCAAACACAGGGTACTCAGCCTCACTTGCATACATCTGCATTTTTAATGGGTCTTCCTGGGCTGGGAGGGTGGAGGGCCTGCCCTCACACAAAGGACTGCCAAACCCCCTACTGGGACCCTGGCAGACAGGATTGAACTGAAAGGGGACCTGGTGCACTTCTTAGCCACTCTTTGAAGCCTCCCCCACTTCAAAGGCACATTTGGGTATAAAACAGGGCCTCTGCCCTACCACCTCAGACACTTGCTGGAGAAGAAACCTGAACCAGAACCCGCATCCTGCCAAGAAGAACTGCCTGGCTGTTCAAAGGACTCACCTGTCTGCTTTCTACAAAGGACTGCTGCCTTGCTGTTGGCCTGCTGCCTTGCTGAACTCTTGTCTGGCTGCCAAAGTGCTCTCCAAGGGCTTGGCTAGAGCTTGCCTCATGTTCCCTGAAGTCTCAGGACCAAAAAGACTTCTCTTTTTCATTTGGACTCCTCGTGCGCCGAACAATTCGACGCACAGCTTGCTCCGTGGTGAGAAAATCGGCACATGCTGATGCTGCCCGACGCGATGCCTACGGGGCAACCGGAACTTCGACGCACGGCCTCGCAGGGACAACACCGCCCGATTTCCAGGGAGGAAATCGACGCGACGCCTGCCGTGAGAAAGAAAATTCCACGCACAGCCTCCCGGAACGACGCGCAGCCGGATAACAAGCCAAGGAATCCACGCACAGACCCTGGGACATCTGGTAATCCCGCGAACCATAGAAGGAGTCAGCCCGCGTGCCGGAAAACAACGCACATCTTCCACGAGTGAAAAATAATGACGCAAGTCCGTGTGTGAAGGGGCGAAACCGACGCACACACCATTTTTCTTCCCGCAGAACGACGCACGCCGCTGAGTAAAAAATAATGACACAAGTCCGTGTGTGAAGGGGCGAAACCGACGCACACACCATTTTTCCACGCATCTCCTCCTCTGCGGCCCTCTGTGGAGATTTTCCACTCCAAACCAGGTACTTTGTGCTTGAAAGAGACTTTGTTTGTTTTTTAAAGACTTAAGACACTTTGGCGGTCATTCTGACCCTGGCGGTCAAAGACCACCAGGGCGGAGGACCGCGGGAGCACCGCCGACAGGCCGGCGGTGCTCCAATGGGGATTCCGACCGCGGCGGTAAAGCCGCGGTCGGACCGGCACCACTGGCGGGCTCCCGCCAGTGTACCGCCGCCCCATTGAATCCTCCACGGCGGCGCAGCTTGCTGCACCGCCGCGGGGATTCCGACCCCCCCTACCGCCATCCAGATCCCGGCGGTCCGACCGCCGGGATCCGGATGGCGGTAGGGGGGGTCGCGGGGCCCCTGGGGGCCCCTGCAGTGCCCATGCCACTGGCATGGGCATTGCAGGGGCCCCCGTAAGAGGGCCCCTACATGTATTTCACTGTCTGCTGCGCAGACAGTGAAATACGCGACGGGTGCAACTGCACCCGTCGCACAGCTTCCACTCCGCCGGCTCGATTCCGAGCCGGCTTCATCGTGGAAGCCTCTTTCCCGCTGGGCTGGCGGGCGGTCTGAAGGCGACCGCCCGCCAGCCCAGCGGGAAAGTCAGAATTACCGCCGCGGTCTTTCGACCGCGGAACGGTAACCTGACGGCGGGACTTTGGCGGGCGGCCTCCGCCGCCCGCCAAGGTCAGAATGAGGGCCTTTATGTCACTTTTCAGTGATATTTCTACAAACTCTTATTGCATCTTTTATTGTGTTGATCTACAAAATAACAAGATAAATATTCTATATTTTTCTAAACACTGTGTGGTGTATTTTTGTGGTGCTATATGGTGTTATTGTATAATTGATTGCACAAATACTTTACACATTGCCTTCTAAGTTAAGCCTGACTGCTCGTGCCAAGCTACCAGAGGGTGGGCACAGGATATTTTGGATTGTGTGTGACTTACCCTGACTAGAGTGAGGGTTCTTGCTTGGACAGGGGGTAACCTGATGGCCAACCAAAAACCCCATTTCTAACACTGTTAAAAATAAATATACATTTTCTATTGTGGCAGGATATCCCTCTGCTAAACCACGTCTTATAAGGAGGCAAGCAGATAAGAAACAAAACACAAAAGCAATCAATAAGTATTGGAAAATAATGATATTTATAGCTGTAGGTATCCTTGGCTCGGTAATCTATTTTTATATATTTTTGAGAAAGTTTTATTACTCGTACAGGGTACCAGGTCATTAATGTGGGGTTTTACAATCGTCAGTATTCATTTACTGGATATGCATTGATTTGTACATGCTATGGCACTATGTATCAGGACCACATCTTTTGGCAAAGAGGTCAGTTAATGTGAAGTATGTACAGTAGTCACATGAGTATTGCCATCTTAAAATAGGGCTACTGTAGTGCTCTTATTCACTATACAAAATGATGTACAGCTCAGCATTAGCATGTTACTCTGTCATCTAGGGAAGTTGTTATGATTGGAATGGGAAGAGTAAATTGACTACTGGCTCATCCTTGACTGACTGCACTGGGGAGCTTATGGAATGAACATTTCTTCTTCCTCTACTCTGTGTCCTTGGTTTTCTCCCCATAAGAATTGGAAGGAACCATAACAGTTACCCTCTGCTGAAAGTGTCAGATAGTGCCAAAATGATACACTCCACCAAGAGACAAAACCATCTTTCATAGGTTACCCTCATATATCTCTGCATCTCTGTGGTAGGTGGTAGATATTAAAAGTAAAAGTGACCAGTGTCCATTTTATGTACATGATGGCAGAAAGCCTTTGGGGGTCACAGAACACCCCATTTTAAGGGTGAATAAAAACGATTTAGCCCCAATTAACTGTTAGGCCAGACAGAGTAGCAAGATCTTCAAATATAGTGATTGTTGGGTAATAAGTCACTCTGCATATCTTTGGATTTAGGAGTATATCATTTGAATTAAGTGAGATGGAATGCCATGTGCCACATATGCGCACTCCCTCTGGCCTTTGCCTCATCACATTCACTAACAAAATACTTTTATTAATAATGTGCAAAGCTTACATTGATGAAAAACATAAGCTACATGCAAAATTTGTAGTAGGTAATCATACTTAAATATTATAGGGCTGAACATGAAATAAAAGTTCTGATTTAAGTCAGCCTTACTGTTGATGTCATGTTAACTGAAAATAATGCAATAACACTGAAAGGCCTGTTTTTCAACTTGAATAGTCGTTTTCCCACAATATTTTTCTCTTTGTTACAAATGTTGTATTTTTTTCAGAAGCCTTCTGTTAGCTAGTGAATAGACACTTGTTTTGTATTAGACAACTGATAGTGAGTTCTCACCTGAAGGAGAGGAGGCAACACGAAGAATGAGTCATGAGAACAATGGTCTGGACCACAGAATACCAACTATATAACTTTTCAAGGTCCAATGTCTGAAAGTCTCTTGCACCAGTATGTGGAAATGGGGTTTGTCTGATCCCAGGAGTTTACTCAAATTCTGTTGGAGGAGACAAACAAAAATAATATTGCAGTATAGGATTCCTTTCCTGACACTTTTGGAGACTCATCTCTGAGTTTCTTATACTTCTCTACAGGAGTGGTTTATTAGCCTATTTCTTTGATATCTGCTGATTTATCACTGTGAATATTTTCCAATCTAATATGCAGAAGCTTTATGTTTGAGCACTGATTCTTTCATCATAACTCTTTATTGGGTATTTGAATTGACACCTATTCTCTTATTATTGTAGCTTAATTTACATTAGGGAATTTTCTTTATGGAACATGCTTGCTGAATTATAACAATAACTACTACTGTTCTGACTAATGTATTATTTTACATTACATTGAAATATCAATTGTTGAACTATGTTAATTTTTAATGCTAATGCCTAAAAGTAAATTTAAGTTATCTGAGACATTGATAAATAAAACCTTCAAATTCATACAAGACGCTCTTTATTGACTGTGCTAAAAGTCTTTAATAATTTATTGCTATGTAGATGATTGTTCCTTATTTCTCCTTGTTGACGAACAAAGATCCATATGATCAGTGGTGGGGGTTAGTTAATGATTACACCCTAAGATTGAGATATAGAAAAACCCCGTCCTCACATGGTAGCAAGAGGACGGATTATGTCTAAGGAGAAAGGATCTGAACTAATTTGCCTCAGTCAGAAAATACCCATATCCCTTAAGTTCAAAGCACGAACACGTTTGTGGTTTTGAAGGTGGTTGTAGTGGTGGAGGTGAGTATTAATAAGGTTATGCATCTTGATTATTCGATTAACAAATTCAAAATCAAAATAGGCTTTATTTCGGTAACCAGTACCATAAAAGCACAGAACATAGACACCACGTTTCATAAAAATAGATTAAAGCAAAAAATAAAATCCATACAGTAATAAATACCACTGGGCCCAAGTCCTAAGACATGAGGTTTGCGCACAGAAGACTCTAGATTAAACAGAAGGCCGTGATGTTGTGACAAAAGCCACGAGTACTAAAACAATAGCCCACTCCCAGACCTCCCTCTGTAAAAATACAACACAGTGGTATTATGAATACACGCACTAGTTAACAATTTATTTCACAGGAATGGGCTAAACCACGTTCATTATTGGTAGAGCAGATTGCAAGTACATGAAGGTATACATACAAGGCAGTTTCACATAAGTGAAGATAAAGGTGGTCATTACAACATTGGCGGTAAAAGCCGCTTACCGCCGTGCAGAAGACCGCCAACACACCGCTGCAGCTGCGGAATTCCGCCACGGTCATTATGACCCAAAGGCCGGAATCCACCAAAATGTAGACACCCACACAAGTCCGCCACCACAAAGGTCAGTGATAAACTGGCAATAACAAAACCTCCACCGTCAAACCAACAGGAATACACCCACACTATCACAACCCACGAATCCACGTGGCGGTCTTTCAACCGCGGTATTCCATTGGCGGTACACACCGCCGCGCTCAAAATACATACACATTTACAAAACACAACCACATTGGACAATTCGAAATACACACACCTGATACACATACACACACCTTTCCCACACACCCAATACAATATAAAACACACACCCATATCACCCACAAACCCCTAAAAAAAAATAACGAGATAGAAGGCCAGAGAGAGACACCACGATCAACAACACAAGCATCCACAGGCACTCAACATTATCACTCACATAACATCCACGCACCTCACACAACACACCTCTAAATATCACCTCACACAACACAAACCACCCTACACATCACCCACACCAACCCATGGCCCCGCAAAGACACCCCAGGTTCTCTGAGGAGGAGCTCAGGGTCATGGTGGAGAAAATCAACCAGGTAGAGCCACAGCTATTCGGATCAGAGGTGCAGCACACCTCCATAGCTAGGAAGATGGAGCTATGGCGAAGAATCGTAGACAGGGTAAACGCAGTGGGCAGCATCCAAGAACACGAGATGACATCAGGAAGAGGTGGAACGACCTACGGGGGAAGGTGCGTTCCGTGGTCTCAAGACACCACATCGCGGTACAGAGGACTGGCGGCGGACCCCCACCTCCTCCCCCCACAACTGACAACATAGGAGGAGCAGGTCTTGGCTATACTGCATCCTGAGGGCCTCGCAGGAGTAGCTGGAGGAATGGACTCTGGTAAGTCAAATCTTAACTATTACATCCCCCACCCTACCTGCATGCCATCACATACCCCCATCCTCGCCCTCACCCCCATCACTCCAACTCCTCACACATGTCCCAATATCACAAACCACACATCCCAAACCCAAGCCCTGCATGCAACACCAAAGCATGGACACCCATCACCAAAGCATGGCCCCTGCACATACCTATACACTCCCCCTAAACCATCATCACACAAAGTCCTACACAGGAATGCATGCACTGGGGTACACGGCCACCCACCCATTGCACACCATGGCACACACAGATGCAATAATCATGCCTTTACACCCCTGCAGGACCCCTACCTAACGTCACCAGACAGGAGGGTCCAGACATGTCCACTCCACCCACAGAAGAGGCCCACAGTGATGACAGCAGCTCTGTCCAACTGGATCAAGATGACCAGCCCGGCCCATCTGGGACCTCAGGACAGTAGGTTCCCCTCACGCTGGCACAAGCCACTACAGAGCCTCCCCCCTCTGGAAACACCAGCACAGCATCCACCCAGCGGGCCCATACCTCTGTCCCCAGGACACGTCAATCAGCAGTGTGTCCACCACTACAGGGAACCCAGGCTAACCCACCACCCCACCAACAACAGGGACCTGGGGGCAGTGGACACACAGTTCAGGGGGCAAAGACACAGGAACACAGGGGAACTGGGAGGGCTGCTGTGCGACAGGGGAGGACAGCCCCAGGAAACCCACCCTCCACGAGGCCCTCTCCAACATCATGGGAGCCTACCACCATTCCCAGGAGACGATGGCAACGGAACTGGCCAAGTTTCAGGAGACCCAGCGGCTGCAGGAGGAACAGTATTTGGGCTTCAGGGAGGAACTCAAATCCATCAATTCCACCCTGGGCACCATCGTAGGGGTGCTGAAGGAACTCGCCAACACCAGGAGGGACACTGTGGAACAACAAGGGGCCCCTGACACTAGCCTGGACAATGAACTGCCCACCACCTCCTCCGACACGAGTGGACAGGAGGCCCCGCCACAGGACCACCACACCAGCACCCCACCCCCTGCAAAGGGAGAACCACCCCACAAACGGTCCCTGAGATCCAGGACAAAGACAGAGAACGATACCAAGACCCCCGCCAAGAAATGAGACCGCCCTGATTGTCGTCCATTTGTCCCACCTTGTCACCCTGTGCATCCTTAAACTGCCACAGCTCCACTTCCTATGCCACTTTGGACAATGCACCTGTGAGACTAAAAGACTGGACTCTGCCATGGACATTCCTCCACCATCACCCCTCACCATTTTACAACCCCCTCCAATATTGAGCACTGAAATAAACACCCTTAAAGCACAAAACAATCAGGATTCTGTCTGTGATTTCGAAATAGTGTATTAGCAATTACAGTGGCAAAATGCTCTTTCAAATGTAATGTCAACATGCCTATGTCACACAGCTCAAGTCCATGAGGAAACAAAGCAGATATCACACAGTGGGACCCACATCTGTGAAATCGTAAGGGAAAGTGAGAACTCAGTGACCATACACTGGGTGAACATGACAGACAGTAGAGAGGTAGTAGATTTAAATTAGTTGTAGCAGGCAGTGTTGTCTTCTTACCTGTGTCTCACTGGAAGTATTGCAGGATCACAGTGTTATTGTTGTCAATGTCCTCTTCTTCTGCTTCCTCTTCTTCACTGTCCACAGGCTCCACAGCTGCCACAACACCTCCATCTGGACCATCCTCCTGTAGAAAAGGCACCTGTCATCGCAAAGCCAAGTTGTGAAGCATACAGCTGGCCACGATGATCTGGCATACCTTCTTTGGTGAGTAGAATAGGGAACCACCAGTCATATGCAGGCACCGGGACCTGGCCTTCAGGAGGCCGAAGGTCCGCTCTATAATCCTCCTAGTTCGCCCATGGGCCTCAGTGTAACAGATTCTGTTGTTCACGGTTCATTCTTTATAGACACCATCAATCCTCCTTTCCGGAAGTCTTGATCATTCACAGTGTTTTTCATGTTTCCACCTCTGTCATCTACCTATGACCCCTGTATATCATCAGACCTGTTTTTCTTATTTCCGCTTTCTCGTTGTTTTATTTAATTTGCAGCCTTGATAAAGTCAATGTGACGAAACCAGTGTCGGTTGTAAGTTGTGTATTGGACTTTTTCTTCCATGATAAGAATAAACTCTATCATCACCAACTACGTGGCTTTGGACCTTCAGTTGTTTTTCACTTGGATGAACTATGCTGGACTACTTCTTGGTGTGCCCTGGTCTATATTGACAATTATCATTACTGACTACTTCAGTCAGCAATTCTTGACATCCTTGGTGGTTGGGTGTTGCACCAGGTTGGCACCCACGACGTTGAACCTCATCAGAAACACAGGATTCTTCACAGAACACTGTATATACACTTAATTGGATGTGCGAGCTTATGGCATCTACCACCTCTTGTTTGTTGTATTATAGATTATCTGCCATACCCTTGTCCGTGACTGTCAACTTAATCATGTCATAAAGTGTTGCAGGATCTGGTTTCCTGACTGCCCTAATTATGCCCTCATGGATCACAGAATGACAACCTCTCATGTGACGTATCAATGAATTGCCTTGTTTTTAATGGTTTCTCCACCCTCCCTAGATGCAGCAGGGTGTAGCTTAGGTACATTGACCATCAAGACGGTATTGGTAGATTTAGGCCTGTCTGCAACAAAGTCTCCCGCGCAATTGGAGGTACCATTATCCACAGGCCTAGAAGGTTGACAATAGACTCTTGGGCCGTCATTACAACTCAGGCTGTCTTTCTCAAAGACCACAGAAGCTGTGGGTGCCAGTATACCGCCAGTGTTGGCGGTATATCTGCCTCCCTATTATGATTTTCAGCTGGGCCAGTGGACGGTAACAGTGTTTCCGTCTGCTGGCCGAGCAGAAAAGTCACATCAACATTGCAGCCAGCTCATAATAGACCCAGTGGCAATGTTGATGTGCAGTGGGTACAGTAGCACCTGTCGCGCATTTCACTGCCCGAAATTCGGGCAGTGAAATGCACGATGGGCCTGTGCCTGGGGGTCCCTGCACAGCCCATGCCAAGTGCAGGGGCCCCCCTTACCGCAGCCTTTCCATGGTGGTGTTTACTGCCGTGGACAGGCTGGCAGTTGGGGACTCATAATCCCCAGGGCAGCGGTGCTTGCACTGCTGCTCTGGCGGTATGGCTGTGGCTAATGCACCATGGTCATAATAGCTGGTGGAACACCACCAGCCTGTTGGCAGTGTTACCGCCTGCCTACCACCGGCCACCAGTGTCGTAATGAGGCCCTTGGTTTTTTAACCATGCCCGTGCCACTACAATTGTGAACTTGATGAAGATTCCCTGACCTACCACCTGCTGGCCATTGACCGACACAAGGAGCCAGATTAGCACTAGCGTGCCGGACAAGGGGGTGAGATTCTTGTTACAGACTGGCAAAGGGAAGTTAAGCAACACGGATAATGGACATGGGGAGCTAGATGCAAGGCCATGAGCAGCAACCAAGGTAGTCAACACATCTGATGGAATCACCTGCCTGACCATAGAGTTTAAGGTAGATACCATAGATTTAAGGGCAGCCACCTCAGTCTTCCAATCTTGTATGTGAGAGAGAGATGTTGGGACTCAACTGCATTGGGGTGACAGCTGTAATTATAGTCTCACCTGCCATAGTATTGATGACAGGATCATCGTATAGGTCTAGGATGTTTCTTAAGGGACTGAAGCGGTTACTGTAAGGCAGAACATTACTGCAGTCAAATGATAGCTTGTTCGCCCGCGAAGGTGGGGTGTGAGTGACATGATAAACAAATAACCAATCCTGTTGCAAAAAAGGTGCTTGTAAAAATAGGTTAATTTGACAAAGATCATCAATTTGTGGTATTTGATTCACGTCCTGTAATTTTGTTCGGGAGAGATCTTTTGTGCAAGTTAAATTGCACAATTTACTGTACTGTAAACTGGATGGTGTGAAATTTCAAATGCATGATGAAGATGTTGAATTTAAAATGGCCTGATAAGGAACACTTGTAGGATAATGTCTTGTAGAAACATTAGAGGATTTTCCTCCTGATTCGAGATATACTGTAAAATCAGAAGTATGGGATTTTTCAGGGAAAGACATTGGACTAATCAAAGGCGTAACACCAGTCTGAATCACAATAAAACCGAATGCAGTTTTCCCAAGAACACCACCTTATAATTTAATGCCAGAAACAGTGGCTGGAATAACACCAGTGATTGAAAACATGCAAAAAACAGGGGTTTTGAAATAAATTATCAGCAGTCCTTGCAATTTGTCAATTATCGTTTTTCAGAAGCCCAACAAAAAGTATTGAATTGTACAGGGTTTTTGAAAAATGAATAACATAGTTGTCCTCTGTTGTCCTGAGGTACCAAATACAGCAACATTACTATTTCAAACTCCCTGCACTGCAAAATGGTTTGGTTTTCTGGATCTCTGTCTGGCCTTTCCTTTGTTCTGCTGCAGGAGGACCGTCAATTCGTGTTCAATTTGTATTTAGGGATAGAGTTTTGGCATGATGCCGAGTTCCACAGGGGTATACAGAGAGCATTTCGATCTTTAATCAGATCTTGAAAAATAATCTTGAGACTCTGCAGATGCCTTGAAATTCAGTTTGTTTTGCAGTACATTGATGAATTGCCTGTGGCATCACAAATGGGAAAAGCTTCCCGACAGGACACAATTGCTCTTTTGAATCATTTGGCTGAGAACGGACACAAGGTGTCCCTGAGCAAATTTCAATACTGTCAAACTGAAGCCCTGTATTTGAGACATCTCATTGAGAAGGGAACGAGAAAGCTGTCACAAGAGAGAGTAAAGACAATTCTAAAAAATAGCTGACCCAGAACTCAGTGAGAAGTAGAAGTGTTTTTCAGAATGGTTGACCACTATAGAGAGTGAAATAACCAACTTTTCTCTAGTGGCCAAGCCTTTACTGAAGCTGACACACAAAGATGTGCCCGATGCACTTCCATGAGACAACAATTGCTTGAAAGCGTTCCTAGCGCTGAGGGAAAGTCTCTTTAGTGCCCCTGCACTAGGAATGCCTGATTACAGTAAAATGTTCACATTGTTTTGCAGTGAGAAGGAGGGCTGTACTCTCTCAGTGCTTACTCTGTTGCATGGAGCCTCTCAAAGATCTGTGGCATATTTTTCAACTACTCTAGATCCTGTTGCCACAGGATTGCCCGGCTGCCTGAAAGCAGATGCGGCGGTTGGAGTCTGCATTGAGAGATGTGAGAGCATAGTAATGGGATACCCTCTTACAGTAATGGTCCATATCTCTGTTGACATTTTGCTCACCTGTATTAAAATACAGTATTTGCCAAACAGCAGACTTACAAAATATGAACAACAAACGCTTGCCACTGAAAATGTTGTTTTGGAAAGGTGTCAAACACTCAATCCAGCTACATTGTTACCATTGCCTAAAAGTGGAATTGATGGAGATGAAGATGAACATGACTGCCTCGATGTTACGGATTTATGCACAAAGCCAAGACGAGACTTTAAAGATGAACCTCTTGATGAGCCTATATATGTAATCTTTGTCCATGACTCATGTATGAGAGACAATGAAGGAACCTTGAGAGGAAGCTGTGCTATCCACAATTCCATAAGTGGTAGAAACCTGCTGTTTTTGCTGTGTTACCTCTTCACAAGTGGCAAAATTAATTGCCCTTACAAGAGCTTGCCGTCTTTCAGCTCAATTGAGAGTAACCATATTTACAGATAGTGAATATGGCATTGTGTGGTCCATGATTTTGGGCAGTTATGATCTGAAAGTGGATTTATGACATCATTTGGCTCCCCTATCAGCAAAGGGGAAAATGTGATGAAATTATTAGAGGCTTTGTAGTTGCCCTAAGAAATTGCAGTAGTTAATTGTGCAGCTGACAGAAGTGGCAATGACTGTCACAGTTGGAAATCTATATGTGGATTAAGTTGTACTATATTGTGTGCACTTGTGGCATTCACGTTTAACGAGGAAAATACAAATTAATCTGATGAGGGCACTACATTTTCAATGTTGTAGTCAGTAGCTGATACTTGGGAGGAAATCAAAAAGACTACAGGAAGATGTCTCAGAGGCACAACAGCAAGGTTGGATGCAAACAACATTTGCGTTTCAGCAGATGGAATACCATTGTTGACAGGCAGTTTGTTGCTTCTTATAACACAACATTTTCATGGTCCTGCACACACTGGAAGGGATGCAATGGTTAAGCTGTTTATATAGAATTGATTTAATCATCAAATCAGAGTTTTAACTGAAGAGTTTAGCCATAGGTGTGTTTCATGTCAGCAGATGAAAAGGAAGGAAAACCCCTGTAATACTTAGACATTGGAAGATTAGGAGGACCCATTAATAGGATACAGGTGAATGCAAGCTGCTGAGGTTTCGTCCTTTTTATAGTCTGTATTTTCTCCCAATGGGTGGGAGCCTATTCAACACGGAGGAATGACAGTCACATTGTAGCTAAACTGCTGTTATGTGAACTCATTCCACTGTTCGGATTTCCAGATTCTGGAGTCAGACTAAGGGACACTTTTTAATATTGAGGTTCTCAAACTGCTGTGTGTTGCTCTTCAGGTGAAGCAGAGATTGCACTGTAGCTAACACCCCACGGTTTAGGGGATAGTCAAACAGTTAAATGGAAGTTTGAAGTCTTGATTGGCTAAAAGCCTGTGCATTGACTTCATTGAAATGGTCAGATGCTTTACTACTAGGTTAATGAGTCTTTGGAGCACCCCTGACAGGAGAACCAGATTAGCTCCACTTGAAATACTCATGGGTCATGGCTGTGACTCCCTGCTGTGACTGCAAATGCACTTGTAAACATCACATATGACATTATACTTGATTACTTTAAAGGATTAGATGATGTGGTGTGTTCTGTTTCTCACCAGGTTGGAGCTGCCACTGCCAGCCCAAATGAGGAGCAGTGCCATGACCGTTTTCCAAGCATTTGGGTTTTTGTGAAGAAACGTGCTGAAATCCTGTCTGAAGCCGAGGTGAAAAGGCACCTACCAGGTCATCTTGATTACCAAAACTGCTGTCAAATGTGCCTGGGTACCTAATTCGGTGAATGCTTTGCACACTCAGAGAGTAAGGTGCACGTGCAAAGAAGCATTGTTATTTGAGCTTCAACTGACATCTCCTGTCCCCATACGTCTGGAAGGACCAGAGGGGGTGAAGCACATTAAAATCTCTCACCAGGACAAGTTCCTGAAATCTCTGAAGAAGAACAAGAATTGGGAGCTGAGGATAAAGGGTTTCTTGAAGCATCACAAGAGCAACCAAATGATCCAGGCGAAGGAACGAGTGTAAGAACAGAAAAACCCCTATGGGGATTGGAATGGCCAAATGGTAGAAGGCAATTGAGATCAATTGTGTCAGTTGAACATATACCACAAACCATCATCGAAGAAACAGAATCTAAAGGTGTAAGTGAAACAGGAGAAGATCAGCAAACACCAAGGAGATCAAAACAAGTTAGAGTACCTTGTTGCAGGTACTCTGCACCTGAATTAAATGATTACTCAAAGAATGCACCAAATGCATCAGGTCAGAATCATAATGAATTGAGGTCAGAGACATTTGAACATCCATGATATGCCAGGTTAAAAACAGCATTGATTGATTTCTGAAGTTAAAATTACAACCAGGAACTTGACAAGCACTATTTAGTGAATTCAAATCTGAAAGAACTGATACAACAAATAATGAACTGTGTTGAAAGCAGAAACATTTAAGACTGAAATAAAGTACAATTAACCAAGTGAATAAAAAAGAAATAAGAAGAATGTTCTAGGGCCAAGGTAGCAGTAGAAGAGTAGAGATAATCCATTTAGAAGAAAATGGATTCAGGTTAGGGACAAAGATGTTTTGTATATGAACTGATTGAAATAACTGCAAGATGACCACCAAAAGGTTTTACTAGTTGCACATGAAGAAGTCAACACAGAAAGTTGAATCTACCTGCTGCTGTATTCTACTCAAGGTCTCACTGTAGACAAACATGTACGTCCTTACCAAAACTAAGTGTAGAATAGTGAGTCTAGAATAGTTCAGGAATGCACTGAAGCTTTAAATATTAAGAATTGTGATGTCTGCGCACTTACACCTTCTTCAGCTGAAGAAAAAGTGATGTATCATCACATTCCAGTTTCATATGCAACTATTTGGAGTACTTTACTGAGTTTATTTTATAGGCAGGAATGTTTCGAAAATTATTTTTTCAATTATGACATGATTTTTTCCTAACTTCCTCTTCAGAAAAGAATGAATCGTCCACGAGCAAAACAGAAGGAGTATTTGCACAAACTTTAATTAAATCACAAGTTATGCACCATCTTGTAATGTTCTGTTTTGAAAAAAACATTATTCAGGCCAATCCATAATCATATGGAAGTGGCTATTTACCAGGCCGCTGGTCAAATCGTACAGAATGTCTGCTATTTAACCATTGGCCGGTAAAATAGTATGTAACCTCTGCTGTTTAGCTGGCCACAGGCTCAATAGTAGAGATGATGTACTATTTGATAGCAGTTCGATAAATAGAATGAAGGAGGTATTTACTTACAAAGGGTCTCCAAGCAACGGCATGGTGGTGGCCATCTTGTAACTAGGGGGGGGTGGGTTACACAAAAACTCAGTGAAACTGCGCAGAATTCCACCAATTTGCGGAAGATATGCTGCTCATCTGCAATTCAGCGGTGGTATAAAAATCAGAGTGAATGGCACCATGCATTGTGCTGTCTCAAAGATGGGCTGATTCATTATAGTCATGCTGACCGTCGACCTACGTTTTTACCCATACCAGCGGACACCTTTATTAAAGGTAAAATTACCAATAGTCAGTTAGGTATTTTTATGGATCTGGATCCCAGGATTATCCAGTAAGCTTTATTTAAAAACTCCCTCTGGTAGGTCTGAACCAAGAGGTTGAGTCTGCCAGGGTCACACTGTTTTACCAGGGTGTGTGGGAGAGGTTGTCTATGATGAAGAATGACACAACTAAGTGTGTGAGACCACCTCTTCCAAAAAGGAGGAACTCCCCATGTATTCACCAATACAACATTTTTCTATGAAACCATTTATTGTGGTAGGGTCTTGACTTAAGTAAGTGGGCCCAAAACAAATAAGCCTTCTCCCTCCTCACCTTTTGTGTGTACTGCTTCATTTTGGGAGGACGTGTGGAGGGGCGTGTACCTCTCACCTCTCCCTTTGTGTTTCGCACCATGCATTGTGCAACAGCGCATGGCCGTTCGAGTTGATTTTGCCGTTGCTTGAATAGAAAATCTATTCAAGTTGCAGCAGATCAAGTTGAAGGCTAGTCCTCTCTGATCACGACCACTCGTGTCCTCAGGCATTATAAAGGTGGAAGGCTCTGTGGAGTTTGGAACTCATGTCGCGGCAGCAAATCTTGCATGCAAGCATGCGTTCTGGAGCCTCACATTGTTCCTGTGAGGCACGAATGGCAGAAATATTCCACCAAGTGCAGAATGGTGAAATTTGGCAGGAACTCTGCATTACAAGTGAACTCAGATTTGTCCAAATTCCGTAAGCAGAACTATAATTCCGCCCAGGGCCTACTTGTAATGGGGATGCAGCGTATGTACAGTGAAATTTACAGAGGTAAGTGCACAAATTAAGCAAAGTTGTTTTGCAGCTGAAAAAACAGTAAAACATTTTGAATAAAAACATTTGTTTTTTAATATTTGAATATGAAATGTACGTATCAGACTTTAATATTAGCTTCAGGATATGGCACACAGGGATTATGTGCAGCACCCCAGGAGTATTTGGCTGTTCCCAAAGAACCGTATGACTTAAACCATGTTGCATATATATCTTATTCACTCATTAGAATACAATGTATTTTTTTAATGTTCATGGTACTCCTTTTGCTGATTTTCTTGTGGAATGTCTCTTCTTGGGTTTTGTATGTAAGGAATAGTGTTAGCTTTAGGTTTCTTTTTAAGGTGGATTGTGCTTGCTTAGTATTTCAGACCTGGTTACACATGGGGTGCATAAAGATAGGCTTTATCTGGGCCGAAGATGGAGGGATATTTACATTAGACAAATGGAGCTTGGGGGCACAGTGCCCTGGGGCACTTGCTGGAGGTAGATTGAGTGAACACAGTAATGGACTTCAGGTAAGTAGTGCATCTGCGTATATCACAGGAAGATTTCACTCGAGTGGCCGCTTTAGCCTAATTGACATGTCAGTCACTTGCACAATGTAACATGATGTATCAGGGTGTCAAGGCTCAGTGGGACTAGGATCAGAAGGCCCATGAGAGTCAGTCTCAAAGGGATCCTAAACCAGGTTGATGAGGACTGCATGAACCAGGGTGACCAGAAACATGGGAACTAATAGACCAGTGCCACAAAGATGAGAAAGACCAGATCTAGGAGGCCCATTACAAGGAGGACCATGATAGAGAGGACCAAGGTCAGATGGACAAGAACACAGTAGACAGGCAAACCAGGAGTCCAGAAGGACTAGTAGGACTACGATAGGTCTGGAGGATCAGAGGACTAGGATGTCTAGGGAAACAAAAGCCAATGGGACCAGCACCAAAAGACCGGATGCATGAGGGGCAGACAAAGGAGTACCAGAACTAAGAAAAAGACTAACTGGACCAGGTGGACCAAAAATAGAAGAATTAGGAACAGGCAAACTAGGAGACTAGTTAAACGAGGGGAGCAGAATAAGGAGGACTGATGGATGAGAATTAGGGTGAGGAGGATAAAAAGGTATAAGACCAGGAGCCTGTGAAACAGGAGACCGAGGATTCAAATGACTTGGGACAGGATTGCATGGGAATGACAGCTAGACAGATTAGGTCCAGGAAGTACAGGTCCAGGAAGTTCTTATGCTAGCATGAACTGGGAGGTCAGGAAACATCAGAACTAGGAAAGGCTAGGATGATCTGTGGTGGGCCGGGGCAAGTTATTGCTGATCCATATTGGCAATGAGCAGGAAAAGTAGGGCCAGGAAAATCAGGACCAGATTGAAGAGAAGAACTAAGATCAGGACCTAGAGTACAATGATCAGTAAGACTAGGAGACCAGGATAAGCAAGGAGTAAGAAGACTGAGAGGACCAGTATCATGGGCACCCAGAAGACCAGAGCAAAGAAGACTTAGTGAACTGTAAGGATCATCACCATGAAGACCAGACATAAGGTTAAGAGGGTAATGAAGATCAGGAACCATGGACCTGGGGGCAGATTACCAAGTTGGGCAGAACAATCATTATGGGGAGCCGGACCAGGGTGAGGAGGATCAGATGTAAGAAGGCCAACCAAAATCAGGAAGACCTACGGACTGGATAGTGGTGGCCAGGAGGACCACGACCAAAATGACTGGGCTTAGGAGGACCGAACAAGGAGAACGTGGATCAAAATGGCCAAAATCAATGGCTGCAGTATTAGTAGTACTAAAAAGACAAGGAACAGATACAGGAGGACCAGGAACCAGGACAACTCAAACAAGGATGGCAATGACTAAGAAGTCCAGGATATGGGAGGCCAGATGGACCAGGGCCTGCAGCACCAGGGCTAGGAGATTCAGGCTGACGAGACCTAGGACAAAGTGACGCAGACCAAGAAGGAGCAGGCCCATATGGGCCAAGACAAGGGGTACAAAGAAGGGCCAGGATGGCCAAAAGGCAAGGTTTGTGATAACAAGCATAATAGGACAAGAAACACCAAGATGTCCAGGACAAGTAGTAGACCAACACTGGGATGGCTAGTGGGTCAGGTCCATACGAACTAGTCCCAGAGGAACCCAAACTTTGAGGACCGGGACAAACAGGAGCACGGTCAAAGGGCACAGAGTCTTGAGAAGGACAAAGACTATGAAAAACAAGAATACACAACTTTGACAATGAGTGCCAGGTAGGTGAGACCAGGGACACAGGAAACCATACCCATAACAAATAGTTCTAAGAGGACCCGGAAACAATGGACTGGGTGGACTAGGGAGATCAGGGCAAAGAGCATCAGGCCCTTGAGTACCAGGACCAAGAGGACCAGAGTGAGGAAGAAAAGACAGATCAGGACCAGGATGACCACAGTGTGGGGTCCGGGCTACAGGGCTAGGAACAGGATGGCCAGAAAGATGAGGAACTGGATATTCAGGCCCATGAGGACAGAGAATGGAGGACTGTGATCACTTTTTGTAGAAGCACAAGCAGCGAAAACAGGAGCACTAGGAGAATCAGGACCAGATCCAGGAAGATTATGAAAAGTAGGAGCATGAGGACTATGGCCAATAGGATCAGGGGACGAGAATAAACAAAGAGGATTAGGGGGTCAGTACCAAGGATGCCAGGAGGACCAGGGCCCGGAGAATCATGACCAGAGTGAGGAGTAGTAGAAGGATCAGCACTGAGAGAACCAGGAACAGGCCTAAGAGTGGCAGGGGGACCATGACTTTAGGAACAGGTCAATGAGTAATATGTGGAGCAGAAAGACAAGGACCTGGCGGGATGCAAGACTAAGGTTGAGGATGTTCAGGAGGATTAGAACAGCTAGAGCCCAGAAGAGTAAGGGGGCTGGACTTGAATGTTCAGGTAGATCAAAACAAAAAAAATGACAAGGCTCAGAAGGACCCAAAAAAAGAAAGAAAATGAGATGGGTACCGTGCTAGGGGGCCATGTGGACAAGGCACAGGGCCAGGGGGATCGGGATAGCACAAACTAGGAAGGCAAAGGCTAAGGGGGCAAGGTCTAGGAGGACCAGGATAGAAGAGACTAGGTACACCAAGTGGACCAGCAGAACCAGGAACTGTACTTGAATCAGATAATGAGGGTGAGAAGCATCAGAAGGACCAGGTCAAGTAAACATGGGTCAAGAGGATCAGGAAAAAAGAGTAAGAGGTAGGAGAACAGGGCCTGGAATGACCAAGAAGGCCAGGAGAACAAGAGGATTAGGTATACATAGACCCACAAAAGGAGGATCAGAAACAAAAGGATCAAATCTAGTGGGCACTAAACCAAGAAGAGAATACAGACTGTGAGGACCAAGAATAGGAAAATCATTTACCAGGCAAACCAGAGTGCGAGTGAGGAAGACAAGGTGAACAGGACCTGGAGATTCAGGATGATATGGCCAGGCAACCAGAGCCTGCAGGACAACCGCTAAGAAGACCAGGTGAAGGAGGACCAGTGGGGCCACAACCAAAAGCAAAAAAGGGAAATCAAGTCACACAGGCCCAGGAGTATCAGGACCTGGCATACCAAGACAAGTAAAACCAGGGGGAAGAGGAAAAGGGAGGACTAGGACAAGGAGGGCCAGGATGACCATAATCTGGTGGCTACAAACTTGATGAGCTGAACAAGGAGGATCAGGACTAAATGGACAGGTTAACAACAAACAGGAAGACCAGGGCCAAGAGTATCATGACACGTTGGAGGAAGACCAAGAGAACTAGTCAGATCAGGAGCTGGTGGACTATGGTCATTAAGATCAGGTGCCAGAAGGGGCAGGATTAGTTTGACTAGAAGGATAAGAATAAGCAGGAAGAGGGCTAGGAGGACTAGAGAGGTCAGAATCAAGGAAACAAGGAACTGAAGTCACAAGTGGATCAGGAGGATAGGAACTAGGGTATCAGGACCAGGCTGGTGAGAATCAGGAGAACTAGGACAACCCGAGCCACAAGCACTGATGAGACCAGACCAGGACCAAAATGACCAGGCCCAGTCCAAAGGGACCTAATAAGGAGGACCAGGGCCAGTGGACCCAGTACTAGATGGACCACAAGTTTAAGGACCAGGGCAAGGAGAATCAGGATGACACAAACCAGAAAGACCAGGAGTGTCGGACCTAGGTGATCCAAGACAACAGGGCTAGGCAGAGAAGGACCCAGCAGACCAGCAAGATCAGGGATCAGGAAGGCCAAGAAGGGCTAATACGAGGATGGGCCAGGGCTAGATACACAAGAGTAAGGAAGGACTAGAACCGTATGCACCAGATTCAGGAAACAAACAAACTAATTGAACCAGGATAATGATCAGGTGGACCAAGACAACCTAGAAAAGGAGGACCTGGAAGAGGACCAGAAGGCAGACCAACATGAGAAGGTACAGAAGGACCTGGAGGAGAATGAAGAAGAGCAGGAGGACACCTATATGACTCTTGACCACATGTTCTAGGATATCCTTTCTGTAAATGGTTTTTAGTCATGCTTCATGTGCTGTCAACCCCTCGAAACCACCACCTTTTCAGCCCACTTATGGAATTGGTAAGTATTTGCTAGAACATCAGATCATGCAAATTGAATAAAAAGCCAGGACTGCTACACTTTGACCTCTGAGTGATAGAAGATGCTGTGTGATGCTGGAACAGTAGTATGAGGGTGGATCTGGAGGCAGAGCCACTGAAAGTTGGCAGAGGGGTCTAAAAGTTGATGGGTGAAAAGAAGTGTAGTTTGTTCAGGATGGCAGAAGGAGTTTGAGACACTAAGGTGGCTAGAGTTAGAAAAATGGTGATGGCTAACAAAGGGAGTCAAAGGGCTATGGCAATCAGCAAAAGGAAGCTCAATAACATAAGAAGGCTCAGATAAGCAGAAGAGGGCATGAGGGAGGCTCAAAATAGATAGTCTCATATGGCCCAAAGTATGATTCTGAGTAACAACCAGCTCTGATTGCCATATGTGATAGCACTGGGATTCAAAACCTGCAGTGATAGCTTCAGCACCAGAGAAATGAAGTCTGTGAAACCCTGAGAGCTAGATGAAGAAAGGTGGAGGTACATATGCAGTAGAAGGGTTTAGAAGGGCTGCAAAGAGGCACTGAGTGTCAAGACTGCTAGACTAGTCTGTGTGACTCCCGGACCTTTGCGCTGACATTCCATGTATGCATATGTGCTGTGGATAAGTAGCAAGTGTGTAGTAGTAAAACTAGTAAAGATCCTCGTTTGGCAAAAGTCTAAGTGCATGGACCATTAGGATGCATTTTGCATGACATGATAGGGAGTCGAAACAGCTTCCCTATGCAGTGGAAGTGTACTGACTACATCCCTGTATCCCTGTGGATGAAGGGTGGAGACCGAGAACATAAGTGAGGGGGCATGCCGAAAAGACTGCCCACAGAAATTCTGTGAGGTGATTTTTAGCAACAAGCTGCTGATTAGTTCTTCCTGAGTGGCAACATAGATGTAGTATAGATAGTAGGAGTGAGTGGTAGGTCAGAGGTTTCTCTTATTTAGGGCAACAAGGTTTCTATACATGGGCTTCCCTTTTGTCTGGGCCTGTCCAGGAAGGCTGATGACAGCTGGATGCTGGGATTTCACGCGTCATTGTGCCTTTGTTTTGGATACTCCTGCTTACAGCCAGCACTATTGCTACTGCTGTAAAGGTCATCATCTGACACAAAGGTTGTGTCTGAGCTAAAGCCAGAAAATGACATTTGAAGGAGAATGACCCCAAATTAGTGATGAAACCTTTACATTGAATCCAGGTTCCCTGTCTGGAAAATGAGTATACAAGTGGAACTGTGAAATTATTGATCCCTAGGTCAAAAGAATGGAGGTAACAAAATATATCTGTTTATTCAGTGTCTTATTTATTACAATATCTGTAATAAAGTCAATCAATACATTTTATCTGTGAGTTTCTTTTCTTCCATGTCTTTGATACCTCTATATCTTTCTCTGATTTGCTGAGAAAATGTACTCATGTTCCAATGACATTCAGTTCAATTATGTGTAGTTCCATTCCTTTGCTTGTGGCTCCCTGAAAGAATACTTCCTCTGATGGCCTTACAGAGTAGGTGTCATCAGAGGAAGTAGTTTATACTGTCCATCCTATTTAGATTAAAACCTGTCTGTAAGGGACAGAAAAGAAAATAGTGACCCCATCATCTTGGGAAAAAACACCCAGAGTGTGCGTTGTACTGGTTTTTTGTTATTCAAAAACAAGCTCCCACGTTTGGAGTTTGTTTTTGAAAAGCAAAAACATTTGAAAGGTTTGATAGCCAATCTTCAGGTCTGATGATACCATCCATCAACCTTTTCATGCATAAACAGGAACTGTCATGGCAGCAATTGCTGTCAATATATTAAAATGTGCAGAGGGCCGGCGGACAACTCTAAATTTGGCCAATGGAAGTCTTTCAGAAAGGGCAGAGGTATTGTCCTCCACCATCCCAAAGGAGTTCATTCTGTCCCCCAAACTCTAAATCAGACCTGTAGTTCGTCCTGCTGTCACAAGATTGGAATTAAGACTATCAACTATATTATGTTGGTGGCTGCATAAAAGGTCTTAAGCAATTGGTTATATTTTGATAAGATCATCCTAAATATAAGGTAGCACTGTGTTAACGGGATAAAACATGTCCAGTTTGTTTCTATTACAAATCATCGGTTCTAGGTCACTGTGTCTGGCCCATGGTGTAATGGAGTAGCATTCTGTGCCATGTCGAACATAATAACTTGGAAAACAGTCAAACATTTAGGACCTTTAGATCTACAAGTTAGTGTCTTCATCTCAGCTAGTTTTAGTATTCGAGGCCTAGTGTCACAATGTCCCAGGGTTTTTGACCACAGAAGTGCTTCTCATTATGTGCAAAATCCTTTTCATGAGTTGGAAACATCTTCCAACTCCTAAAAGGACTTTTGCAAACGTTTTCGAATTTCAAATAACATGGATCATGAGAGGGGTTCCCCATCCCCTTTCCAGTTTGGAAAGTAATTTATTGATAGTTTACAATTGCTTTTTCTTATGTAATGACCCCCGAATTGGGGTGGTAAATAATTTGCCTTTCCCTTTGGGAATCATGTTGACAGTCTGAAGGGGAACGTATTCCAAAACTGAATTGTTATTTTTTATTTTTTTTAAGTGGCACAGCCTACTTTGGAAAAAAAACACTATTGGAACACAGGCATATAGATGGTAGTGTGCTGTTCTTTGCAGGCCACCATCCCAGTGATTATAGTGAATCATAGAGGGTCGCAAATTGGCACCTGCCTAATGAATATTATTTAGGCCGGTCATTCTGTAACCCCTCTGCAATCCAGTATTTTGTTATCCGACCAAACAGTACATAGGTTTGTTTGCAAAATACTATTCCATTTGCAATAAGTATGTTCAGAATTTGTGACCACTTTTTGGGAATGAAATAATAATACATCAGGACCCTAACTGTCATTAAGAGATGGATCTTAATTGTGTTTGTGCCTTGTTTGCAGTCCTACCTGGTGGTAAATACCTTTATGAATCTGAATAAGGTATAATAACACAAAATGTAAGCTTTTTAGACAACAACCAGGTAAATAATTAAGTTCCTATGCTATTTGCTAGGCCACCGGCCAAGCAGCACATAGTTTCTTCTATTTAGCCAGCGACCTGGTAAATATTGAAATCTATTTGCTATTTGTCAGGCACAAGGCAAATAGTGCATGATTTCTGCTATTTTAGCCAGCAACCTGGTACGTTATTAAGTTTACTTGATATTTGTGGGTCAGCTGCCCAAATTGTAAAGAATGTTTGCTTTTTTACTAGCACCTAGGTAATGAGTGAAGTTTCTTGGCTACTTGTTTGATTGCTGGACAAAGTGTACATATTCTCTGCTATTTAGTCAGTGGCCAGGGAAACAGCGAGATTTCCTTGTTATTTGCACTGCAGGAAGTAAGGGTAGGAAGTGATTTTTTTCCGCTATCTGCACGGCTGATGGGCAAACAGTGCATCATTTCTACTATTTAGCCAGCAGCCAAGTAAATGGTAGGAAACTTCACTGTTTACCTGGTGGACGGGTAAGTAGTCGCTGCTTAGTAATATATATGAAAATCTAATGTCATGTGTGAATACAAATGAAGGGGTGGGAGATAAGCTGTGCTCCCCCTGCGGAGTATGCAGAGTTTTGGCCACTCCGCATTACATTCGTAACACGGAGGTCGGGAAAAATTCTGACAACCACCATGTGGTGGAGCTTTTTCTCCAGTGCGACATGCCAGTGGTAATTGGCGCTCCCCAGCGTGATTTTCTGGGAGCTCACGGGGTACCCAGCAAGGATTCCGCAATGCAACCACCGTGTCCTCCCACACTGGGAAAATCTACTCGAGTGGCAGTAAAACCAACTCGAGCAGCAGTGCCTTGTGGCGCACTTTGTGGTGCTGTGCACATTGATTTCTCAGCATGAAACAAGCTCCTGGCGCTAAAAATTAAAACAATCTACCAATTCCCACCCACTTGTAGAACTCAGCAGAATCGCTCCGAGTTTTTATGTAATTCCACGAAATTCTGCGGAGTGCCCCCCTAAAATGAACATTATCATCTGGAAATGCATGTTGCATGGACTCATAAAAATTTGAATCTCGAATGAAAACTTTTTATGGCTGACCATCACAGTCACTTTAAACTGCATGGCTAGCGTGTCCAGAGATGATTATCAGCAAACCCCTGGGTCTGCAGAAACAGGCTCCATAATTAGCAACATAACATGCTATTGGTGCAGTGGGTCACGTGGGGTCCTCAGACTGGAGTCTTATTCTCGAGGATACCCCTTATATCAATGCAAAATTTAAGACTAATAACTTGTTCTGGTTTACATTGTTTTGTGACACAAGTTTGCTTTGAATGTGAATCATCAAGGTTCATGCAATAGAGAAAGGATGGCCAACTTGATCACAGATCATCATGTCTGCTGAACCACTTTGATTCATTACTTGATATGAATAAAAGGGGTGGTTATTGAAACTCATGTTATTTTGCATTTCTGTCTGTAAGAATGCTGTTATATTTTGTTTAAAAAAATCTAATTAATTTGTGCAAGGTGGCCCTGAAAGAGTTAATCTGTTGAAAATATAAGCCTCAGAAAATTATACTAACATGAATTAGGCCTCTACTATGCATTTTCATTCTAGATTTCAGAGTATCAAAATGGTTCTCTCGCTTAAGTAAGTCATCAGTCAAGAGGTTTAAGTTATTATCCTTCTTGTTTTTCAGGCCTCAGCAATGTTAGAGCCTCAGGGACTTTCTGCTTACTTTGATCCTTCCAAAAGTGTACCTGATCCTGCTGACTTATATACAGTCAACCTAATAAGAGGCTTTTGCATTTATGCTGACAAAATGAATATTAACCTAAAATCAAGAAAGGTCTGGATATTGTTAGAGAGCAAACATTATGAATAAAAAAATGAGTAACTAAAACAAAATGATTAACAGGTATTAAAAGGCCTAAATAGAGAAATGTATGTTAGAAAAACAAAATGTGCAAGTTTAAAATGTGGCTGGCATGGTGTCCACCAACTAGATTTCTATGTGAAATAATAAATGTCTGTGAAATGTAACTTGATGAATTATAACTACATGTACTGACAAAAGATGATTAATAATAATGAGCAAAACTAAATATGTGAAATTATTATTAGAATTGTTTTATCCACCATATATTAGCATTTGTAAAAGGCCCTTGTTTTACTATTTTTCCAGAAGTACAATGTAGAAATGTTATGCTGACTTCACTGAAATGCTTTTGCCATGGGGATTCCGACTCCCTTCCCGCCAGCCTGTTTCTTGCGGTTTTCACCTGTTATTTATTAGCTGTTCGTTCTGTACTTCCTTGTTATAAAAATTGCACGTTTTAATAATGAGCATTAGTTTCTGGTAGGAAGTAATGTTAGCTAAATGTCGTGTTCTATGCTGCTGTTTTTACAAAGTTATATTTTTGAGGAAACTGCTATCCGGAGAGGAACGTGAACATGATCCTATCTTGCAGAAGGAATGAAGAAATATACAAATAGAGAAAGTACATAATTTAATTGGTTGCTCACTATCATAGTCTTGTCCAATAAAAGCCTGGCTTGTGATTTTTGGGGACTTTAATTTTAGCAAAGTTTTAGGTGATATAAGTCCGTTTCTGTTTAGTTTTCTGTGTAGTCATATTCTGTCCAGTTTCTTTCCAGGTCAGTTGCTTATGATTTTAACAGTTCAGTTACATTAGGCCTAACATTACCGAACTGTTGCCCCTTTCCATTTTCCTGATGCTGACTGCTGAAGACCTGCTGTTCCTGTGCTTAGCTGGTGAAGACTCTGCTGGCTCTTGTTGCATTTAGGAGAGGTATAACCAATGTGCATTTGTTTTTTCCTTTGCAGGTTTTTTTCCTTAGAAATCTAACTGCATATTTTTGTAAGCACCATGGTTAAATATTCTTCCAAATTCATTTTTGCCTTATTTTTAATTTTTAAATGTGCAAAGTTCAGTCCCACACATGCTTTCTAAATCAAAATTTGGTATCTAGGATCTCTGTCCCAATATTTGATTTGAATGTTTATTAACTGATTTTGATTGATTCAACTGCACAAACAATGAAATCTGTAACTATTTTGCAAATAATTCTATTGTTATTCTGTATAATTCTTTTGGAGTACTTAATGATAATTGCAGTCATAAGATTGAGATTCTTTAGATGATTTGGACAGCCTGTGTTGTTTCTTTATTTTTACCATTTGCCTTTGTGCATTATTTAAATGACCTTAGCATTGTTAATATAAGGCAATAAATGTTTAACCTTTATTAAAATGGTGTGGTGATTCATGTCCACATACGTCATGGTGCGTATAAATGACTGACTCCTCATTGAATATTGTTGTTTTTATGGCTGTTAGTTCTCATTGTTTGAGTTGATGATATTATTACTCCTGATTTGAGTCGACCTCTGAGGATAGTAGATGCCACTGCCCTATTACGTGTCACCTTCCTTAGCCTAATATTTGGCTGTCGCACGCCCACAGAGTTTGGTAGCAGAGGATGGTTTTGTCTCAATAGGAGAGAGATTATCCTGATTTGTGGAGATTTGGTTTTACCAATGCTTGTTTAGATGTGGTTTTATTTCAATAGGAGAGAGATCTTCTATGATTTTGAGTTATTTGGTTTTGCCAATGCTTGTTTAGATTTGATTTTGTATGTTCCCAGTGTTTCCAGTATTGCGTGAGTTCTAAGTAGGGTTTGCGCTTAACATGCTTTAGCAAATTGCAGGTGAATTGTGATGTATGAGAGAAGTAGGGAGTTTGAGTACTCCAAAGTAGTTGAATAGGGAGTTTGTATACTCCAAAGTGTGAGAGTAGGGAAGTCATCGTACTTCAAGTGAGTGTGGCACTTTGTGCTCAAAAATTGCCCATGTGGTTGTTGTTATAATGGAGCCTGCGAGTTCTAAGACTCCCGAGTATTTTAAAAGTGCATGACACGTTGTTGTTTACTTGTCTGCAGCTGGTGTAGTTTTATTCGTAGTGTGTGTGTGTAAGGGAGTACTCGTTTGACAGATACTAGGTGATTCCTGAGTGCACAAGGAGGATCTGGTGTAAGTCAAGGATGAAATTTGCAAGTCGAATTTTACTTTCGCATGAGACAAAGCCACAGCCGGAAGAGTAGCAGTTTGAGAGAAAGGCCACAGTCAAAATTTCCATACAGCTTCCGAAGTGATTGAGCTCTATCTTTAGTAAGCAGACAAGTTGTTTTTTGTTGATTTTTTCTTTTTTGTGCTTGTTATATTTTGCAGTTAGTTTTGGTGTGAATCGAGTTTGAAGGACGAGCAGCGAGGCTTTGTCAGCCTCTTTGTGAGCAAGTGAGACGTCACTGGGTCCGTGCTGGGATTGGTCGTGTGGCAAAACGGAGCTGTGGACAACCATGAACAGCTATTGGTTGAGAGTAACAAGCGAAAAGAATTTTGGGATTGAAAAACTTACTGTTAAGAATTTCGTTTGTAGTTTAAGCCCTATTAAAGATAAAAATAAAAAATGTCAAATCATTAAAACATGCAGTAAGAGGAGATGCTTTCATTCCAGTTAGAATACGAAGGTACAACTACATACATAGTAATTAAAGAGAAAGGTCCATCAGCATGTAGTGGGTTAAAACAGTGGTGCAAAATAAGAGAGAAGGAAGGCAGCATAGCTTTTCCTGCTCATGGAAGTTTTAGTCTGAGAATTTTAGAGAATCTGAGAAGGGTACTTTATGAATTAAAGCCCCCTCCGAGACCAGCACAATTTGAAGCTTTAGCTATTTGGAAGCTAGGAGCCAAAAGGAGAAATACAAATTTGAGAGATGAATGTGAAAAGCTGAGAAAACATTGCTAGAAGCCAAATGGGATACTGAGCAGAAGTTTTGGGGAACAGAAACCTTACAAGGTATTGGAAATGTTTCCTGCAATTTCACAAGAGAAAGGGGATAGTGTCAGATCAAAGACAAAGAAAATTAATTCTGAAGTAACTAAGTGGAGGTCAGATGCAGCTAAAAGATCATTGACTTATGATAGTTATGATGAATTTATAACACAATTATTGAGAAATTGTCCTCCTCCATATGCAGCAGAAGAGGTAAATCAAGATGCCAGTGCTAGTCCAAGTGCACTTCCAGTTGTAGTAACACAGATTCAAGTTCAGGTTGCAAATAATGTTCCTACTATTACAGTAACTCAGACTCCTGTGATTCAAACTGTAGCTTAGCCTGTAATATATTCTACAGTTCCTGTTGTGAGTTCTGCGCCGAGTATTACAGGTCTGATGGCACCACAGATTATTCAGAAACCAATGATGGTCCAGGTGGAGTCTACACCTAATTCAGTAACTCCTGTGCAAGTTGTTAGTCAAGCTCAGAAATTGCCAATGCATACTGCGAAAACAATATCGCAATCGAGTTCCTCATTATTTACAGGTCAGAATTCTGGAATAATTTACTGGAGGAATCAGAATACTTAATCAAGTCCAAAAGCATTAACAGTTACTGTCACAATTGGTCCAGTTGTTCCATTGTATACTCCGGGAAACAATGAAGGCAATATGCAGAATCCTAATTTAGTTAACTTGGAGCCTGATTACGACCTTGCAGATGGGATACTCTGTCACAAACGTGACAGATATCCAGTCATCCACATTACAAGTTCCATTATATCCTATGGAACTTATAAAAATGGCGGGTGGTATATTCGTCGTGTTTGTGATGGAGTATGCCATCTGCCAAGGTCGTATTCAGGCCCTTAATGCTACTACAGAAGTTATGTCTCCAGTAAATCATACTTTTGACAAAACAGGTCTGCTTATAGACTTAACTTATTCTAGGATTTCACAAAATTTGGAGACACCAAATGCAAATCCAAATGAGTGATGGATCCGCCATGTAATACTCCACAATGTGTACCTAATGTGAATAATAATGTTTCTTAACAAGGTTTGGAGGCTCAGCAATTAACAAAATGGTTAGAGAAAGTGAGTGGAGCCACATCAATTAAAACAGCTGCTAAAATGGAAAAAACTGTGAATTTGGCAATATTAAAATTAGAATTAAATGAAATGAATGAGGGAACGCTGAAACTAAATAGAATGGACTCATATAATGAAGATGAACTATGTTTCATGTGTAAAGATGTCACAAACAGAGCATGATTGGCACATCAGAAACGGACAGAACTTGCAGAAAATTATGAAGTGGATATTGAGAAATCCAACCCATTAAAGAGGAGTTACAGATTAAAATTGAATTCAAAAGATATTGAAAACATGAGATCACCTGGAATCAAAATTCATACTAGAGAATAAATCCAAAGTATTCAAACATGGGGATCATTAGATCATTGGGAAGGCGGATGGGTAAAGAAAAGCGAACAGAAGAAAAGAGTCTGTGACTTCGAACTCTGCTGACACTCAACAGACCGATAGTCCAGTAAAAATATTATCAAAGAGAGAAATTCCTGGAGGGAATTATGTTCATGTCCCTTGGAGCAGGAGTGACATTTTGTCAATTACAAATGACTACCCAAGAGAAGAAAAGACAGAGGAATGGTGTCAACAGACAGACAGGTTTGTGAAACTTGCAAATGTTTGTGGGAGGATTTAAATACTCTTTTAGAAATAGTGATCCCAGCTGCTTTATGGATTGAATGCAAAAGGAGTGTTGACAAGCTGACAAGAGAACCTCCACGAGATCGAGTTACAGGTGCACCCTCTCCTGAAGTAATGAACAGCTATAACAAAGTGACTTAATTTTTGAAAATTTGAATTTTCGCTAAAGATATTGATTGGCAGAAAATTGATAGGGCAGCTCAGGAAAACCAAGGAGTCAATACGTGCATATTATGAAAGATTGTTGCAGGCATTCAAGCATTATAGTGGTACAGAGACAACTGAGCCCAAAGACATGATTCATTTTCTGTTCAGGTTTGTTCAGGGGTTGAGACCTGAGATTGGTAATATGATTAAAAGTAATTTTATCTGCTTGCAAGCAAAACCGATTGATGAAGTACTGCAGTTTGCTAAATATTGCAGGACAAAATTGACATAAAGCAGAAAAGACTGAAAGAAAAGGCGATGGTGATGCAGATTAGAGCAGCACAATCAGGGATGCAGGGAATTCCACAACAACAGGGAACCATACAAGTGATTCAGGGTCAGGGACAGACGAGAGAAAGAGGACGTGGTAGTGGTGGAAAGGAAAATCATGTTGATATGAATACTAATGTTAATACAGGTGATATGCAGGCAATGAAGAAAATGTTACCTTGTCATGCGTTCGGGGGTCTAGGACACTGAAAGCGGGAATGTCTTTTGACGGTGCAGGAAGGTGTTGTGCAGATGAATGAACTTAATCTTTTTCCAAATTTGAGAGGACCGAGAAATCTGAATCCTAATGTAAATGTTCAGAATCTGAATAATCAAATGCAGATTCCGCAACTGCAAATTCCCCAACAGCAGGTGCCACTATTACAGGTACCACAACAACAAATGCAGCAGCAGATGCAAATGATGCCACAGCAGCAGCAAATGCAAATACATCAATCTCCAGTGGCATAGCAGCAGGTAGTTTCTCAGCAGAACATAGGTCAAAGGTTAAATCCAAACAGTCAATTGATCACACAGTATCCATTACACGGTGAGGATGAATTGAGTGATGAAATTGTGAGTGAGAGTTTGGATGAAGAATAATGTGTGCTAGAAGCATCATTAGAGGTGGATCAGAATGGTCCCTATGTAAATGGAACAGTTATGGGTCAAGAAATGTAATTCCTGGTTGACACAGGAGCTACACGCTCTACTGTCAGAAGTGCAAAAGCTCCAAATGTGCCACTTTCTGGGTGGCAGGTTGTAGGAGTAGCAAATAAACACCTAACAAATCTGATTACAGAATTGATTCCTGTTAGAATTGGCACTTTTGAAGGCATGCACAAGTTCGTAGTCTGTTACTCAAGTCCCGTATGTCTACTGGGAAGACATTTATTGTGCAAATTAAGATGTTCAGTTACTTGCACAGATGATGGAATTACCATTCAAATAAATAGTGACAATGAGGAATCATGCATACTAATTGGTTGTAATCTAATTAATGAAGAGTTCTCATTGATTACTATCTTTCCTGCATTTACAGTATTGGACTTGCCAAATGACCTACAAGATACAGTTATTCTAAAATTGTGGGATCTTTCTGGAAAAGATATTGGTCTAATTAAGGGAGTGGTACCAGTCAAAGTCACAGTTAAACCCAATGCAGTTTTCCCGAAAACTCCCTGATATCATATGGCACCAGATGTAATTGAAGGAGTTACTCCTGTAATTGTAGATTTCGTTGAGCAAAGAGTTTTGAAAGAAGTGCTGAGTAGCCCATGTAACTCACCTATTATGGGTTTACAAAAATCTAGTGGGGAATTTTGCATAGTTCAGGATTTAAGAAAAATTAATGACATAGTGGTCAAATGTTGCCCAGTGGTTCCTAATCCAGCAGTGATTTTGTTCCAAATTCCATGTGAAGCAGAATGGTTCACAGTAGTGGACTTGTCATAAGCATTTTTCTCAGTGCCTCTACACGAGGATAGCCAGTTTCTCTTTTGTTTTAAATTTTGCAATTGTGTGTATTCCTGGTGTAGAATTCCGCAAGGATTTTAAAAATCCCCATCAATATTTAATCTAGTGTTAAAAAAGATTTAGAATCATTGGAAATGCCTTTCCAATCAACATTGGTTCAGTATATTGATGACCTGATGGTTGATTCAAAGACATGAGTAGCATATAGGCAAAATACTATTGCCTTATTGAATCATCTGGGTGAGAATGGACATAAAGGGCCTCATTACGAGTCTGGGGGTCACTAGACCTCCAGACTCACTGATGGCGGTCAAACCGCTGCCAATGTGGTGGTCTGAGCGCCACATTACAACCCTGGCGGTCAGGCCGCCAGGGAACCACCAGCCACGCCTGGGAACCACCAGCTCCCACACGATTCTTGAGGTAGGTGGCGGTCCTAATCTTCCAGGGCAGTGCTGTAAGCAGCGCTGCCCTGGGGATTAAGACCTCATTCTCCGCCAGCCTTTTCATGGTGGTGGCATGTGCAGTGCAGGGGGCCCCCTGGCCAGCACCATTGTAATGGCCACTGTCTGCTTTGACACCACATTGGTGGCGGTTCGACCGCCATCAGCGAGTCTGGCGGTCTACTGCAAACAGTGAACATTGCGAGGGTGCTGGTGCACTCTGCAGGCTACAGCATTGCGGCCAGCTCGATTACGAGTTGGAGACAATGATGTAGCCTCTTTCCCGCTAGGCCAGCGGGTAGAAACTCAGGTTTCCGCCCTCTGACCTAACGGAAAAGTCTTAATAACTCAGGCAGGGAGGTCGCCGCGTGGGCAGTGCCCACCCTGTCAGGAGTTTGTCAGATGAAGTTTTCCATCTGCGAAACTCAAAATCTGGCCCAAAGTGTTTCCAGCAAAATTATAGTATTGTCAGAAAGAGGTGAAGTACTTGGGACATCAAATATAGAAAGGTGCAAGGAAAGTGTCCAGAGAAAGAATTACAGCTATATTGCAAATGAACCATCCTGTTAATCAAAGAGAATATTCTTGGGAATGGTGAGTAACTGTCACCAATGGAGTCACAATTGTTTTTTTTATTATTTCCAAGCCTTTACAAAGATTGACCCACAAGGATATTACTGATCCTGTGCGTTTAGATGAAGATTATATGAAGGCTTTTATTGAGCTAAGAGAGTTTGTGCAGTGCACCAGCTCTGGGAATGTCTGACGACACAAACTATTTTCACTACTTTGTCATGAACATGATTGTTGTGCTCTTTTTGTCATAACACCGGTGCATGGTGGCATAAATCATCCTGTAGCATATTTTTCACCTACACTGGATCTGGTTGCTGCCTCTTTTCCAGGCTGCCTGAAACTGGTAACAGTGGTTGGTGTTAGTTTTGCCCAAAGTGAGAGCATTGTGATGGGACATCCTTTAACTGTTCTGGCCCCTCACTCATTTGAGGTCTTGCTTACAAGGACCAAGACTCAATACCTGACAAATGCTTGGTTGACTCACTATGAGTCATTGATTTTGGAGTCACCAAATGTATCCCTGAGGCAGTGCAGAGTACTTAATCCCACTACTTTACTGCCTATAGACACCGCTGAATCAGAAAACTTAAATGAAGCGGAACATGACTGCCTGGATGTTACTAAACTGTGCACCAAACCCAGACCTGATATTCAGGATACTCCGTTAGAGAAAAATGATCAAATAATTTTTGTTGATGGTTCCTGTTTAGTAGCCACACAGTATCAAAGCTGTTACCTAGGGAGTTGATACCAAGATTTGGCTTTCCAGCCTCTTTAGAATCCAAAAGAGGAAGTTACTTCAGTAAATCAGTGATAAAAATGCTATGTTCAGCATTAAATATTGGGCAGAAGCTGGATTGTAGTTACCTTCCTGAAGCTTATGGTTTAGTAGAACAAATGAATGGTGCTTTGAAACCTTGATTGGCAAAGATGTGTGCATCTACTAACCTGAAATGGCCTGATGCTTTACCTTTGGTTCTGATGAGCATGCAAAGTATACCTGATAGAAAGACTGGTCTCTCATCACATGAAATACTAATGGGCAGAGCCATGAGATTGCCAGCTGTTCCTGCAGTTGCACTTGTAAGCATAACAGATGATTTGGTGCTGGATTACTGCAACGGTCTAGCTGATGTGGTTCACTCTTTGTCTCACCAGGTAGAAGCTACAGCCATGTCACCATCCCAAAACCAATGTCACAGTCTTGGGACTGGTGATTGGGTAGTGATCAAGAAGCATGTGCAGAAGACTTGCTTGTAACCCAGGTGGAAGGGACCGTTCCAGGTCATTCTAGTAACAACGACTGCTGTGAAGTGTGCTGGAATTCCAAACTGGATCCATACCAGCCACACTCATAAAGTGCCATATTCTCTGGATGATGAAGATCCAGTGTTCCAGAGAGCAACAGCAGAAACTGTACAGTCACAAGGAGAGCAATCAATCAATCAATCAATCATGGATTTGTAAATCACGGCTAAGCACCCATAGGGTCTCAAGGCGCTGATCATGGACGTGCTGCTCATTCCTAGAGCCAGGTCTTGAGGTCCTTCCTGAACTGCATCAGTGATGTGGTCTGCCTGGGCTTGAGGAGTAGCGCATTCCATGTCCAGGCTGCTAGATAGGAGAAGGATCTTCCTCCTGCTGTGCTTTTCTGGATCTTGGGGACAGCTGCAAGAGGGAGCTGGGAGGAAGGGAGCCGTCTGTTGGGTACGTAGAAGGCGAGGTGTTGGTTGAGGTATGCTGGTCCTGTGTTGTGCAGCGCCTCGTAGGTGTGGATCAGGAGTTTGTACATGATGCGCTTGTTGACTGGGAGCCAGTGTAGGTCTCTGAGGTGGTAGGAGATGTGACTGTGTCGGGGGATATCCAGGATGAGTCCGGCTGCTGCATCTTGGACTCTTTGAAGTCTTGATTGAAGTTTCTTGGTGATGCTGGCATAGAGTGCATTGACATAGTCCAGTTTGTTGGTGATGAGTGTGTGGGTGACTGTCTGCCTTATGTCGGATGGAATCCACTTGAAAATCTTCCACAGGAGTCAGAGGGTATGAAAGCACAACAAAAAGACGGCCTTGACTTGGCACATCATGGATAGTGAGGAGTCTAGGATAATGCCCAGGTTGCGTGTGTGTTCTGTGGGGGCGGTGGCAATTCCCAGAGCTGCAGGCCACCAGGAGTCATTCTAGGCAGAAGGGGTGGAGCCGATTACGAGGATCTCTATCTTCTCCGGGTTGAGCTTGAGGAAGCTGGCCTCCAACCAGGTGGCAACTGCTCTCTTCCCATTGTGGAAATTTCTCTTGGCCTGAGCAGAATCCTCAGACAGGGAGAGGATCGGTTGGATGTCGTCTGCATTGGAGAGTATGTTTAGTCCATGTTGTTTGGTGATCTTGACAAGCGGGCCATGTAGATTTTGAAAAGCATTGGTCTGAGTAAAGATCCTTGGGGCACTCTGCAGCAAGTGTCTTTGGGTTCGGACGTGAACGGTGGTACTCTGAGACTCTCTGTTCTTCCGGTGAGGAAGGACCTGATCCAATCCAGGGCTTTGTCTTGGATGCCGGCGTTGTGTAGTCTGTCACACAGAATTGAGTGGGAGACGGTATCAAATGCAGCAGAGAGGTTAAGTGCGGCCGTGCCTCTGCGGTCCAGTATGATGCTATGTCATCGGTAGCTCCTAAGAGTGCGGTTTCAGTGCTGTGGTTGCTTCTGAATCCGGATTGAGATGGGTTTACGATGCGGTGTGTTTTGAGGAATTTCGCGAGTTGTTGGTTGACGGCTTTCTCCGCTTACCTTGGCTGGAAAAGGGAGCAGAGAGATGGGTCTGTAGTTCTTTAGCTACCTAGGGTCGGAGGTGGGTTTCTTGAGTAGCAGGTTGATTTCAGTGGGCTTCCAGTCTGAGGGGAAAGTGGCAGTCTCAAAGGATCAGTTGATGGTTCAGCAGAGTTCTGGTGCTATGGTGGCGCTGGCCAGGTTGAGGATATGATGAGGGCACGGATCTGATGGTGCTCCCAAGTGGATGGAGTTCATCAGTCTAAGGGTGTCCTGTTTGGTAATGGAGTCCAGTAGTTCAGTATATGGTGAGGTGCTAGGTCTGTGGTGGTGAGCGGTGCTGGCAGGTTTTGGTTCCTGAAACCTTCGTAGATATCCTGGATTTTATGATGAAAGTAGGTGGTGAGGTTGTCGCAGAGGTCTTGTGAGGGAGGGATGAATGAAGTGTCTGTCCCGGGGTCCGTGAACTCTTTGATGATGGCAAAGAGCTCTTTGCTGTTGTGAGTGCTGGTGTGATAAAGAAAGACCAAGAGCAAGTGATTAAGACAGACCAAGAGATTGCAAAAGTAAAGGCAGTGCAAACTAGTGAAGATCCACATCCATGTACTCCTCTGAAAGATTAAATTGAGGACAATCCTGATACTCCTCTATCAGCAGAAACAGAAGTAGATGTAGCAGGAGATTCAAATCTGAGCCGAGGACTCTCCCAGAAGCAGATGATTGAGAAAAGGAAATAAAACAAATCTCCTTTCCTGAAGTAGCTGAAAGTGGAGTTGAGTTGAATAAAAGTCATTCAGATTGGACTCCTCCTGAAGTGGCTGATGGTGCAGGTGAAACAAATTAAAGTAAAAAGAAGAGCTTGTCAAATTCCTGCTAAACCAAGAAGAATTGTAAGTCCAGTTGTGTCATCACTCTCAAGAAAAACTGTGAAAGGAGATACATGGCCTTCATTGCAAGCAACTGAAAAAGTTTCTGATATGTCGAGCATAAATGAGGAAGCAGAAATCGCAGAAGGAACAGATCTGAGTGAAGAAGAAACAAGTGCAAGTTGAAAACCAAAAAGAAAGACAATTGCAAACTGAAGATACTCAGGTCGTGAACCTTGCAGCTGATGAGTGGGAACACGAGTTTATGACCTTCTGTTTTGATTGCAAGAGTCCAGTTCAACATTTTGGAACTTTAAATCATAATTGAGTTGAGTTTTGAAATTGCATTGCCAAATGAGCAAGAAAGACATTATACATTGGAAGTAGTAGTTGGTGATCAGCAGATTGTGATCCACTAAGAGACATTCAAAACTGATGACAAAGTTACTAAACCATTCTTTGAAGATTTATGGGGACCCTGAAAGTTGCTGTAGAAAATCGCAAAGAAACTGAAGATTATTTTTTGTTCTTTGATTGTGGCTGCATAGTTAAGTCTATATTTTTCATTTCTTCCACTTTTTGATTAATATCAATTGCGATGAATATCAATTGCAGTAAGAGCAATGGGTGCAAGTATGTGTGTGCTGGATTGGCAGTTGTTGTGTTGATAAGTTATTTATTAATCATCAGTGTTAGAAATGGGGTCTTTGGTTGACAGTCAGGTTACCCCCTGTTCAAACAAGGACCCTCACTGTAGACAGGGTAAAAGAGAATCACCCTCAGCTAACCCCTGCTTACCCCCTTGGTAGCTTGGCAGAGTAGCAGGCTTAACTTCAGAGTGCTAGGTGTAAAGTATTTGTACCAACACACACGGTAACTTAATGAAAACACTACAAAATAACACAATGCAGGTTTAGAAAAATAGGAAATATTTACCTAAACAAAACAAGACCAAAACAACAAAAATCCACAATACACAAGTCAAGTTATCAAGGAAAATGCAAAAAGAGTCTTTAAGTAGTTTTAAACACACAGTAACACTGTTAGAGTGAAAATGTACCTTGGGTGTGTCAAAAATAACCCCGCACGGGCGAGTGTGAGTCAAAAAGGGCTTGCGATGCGGCGATTCCACTCACGAGTGGGACCTTGCGTCATTTCTCCTTTCATCAGGTTGGGGTGCGCCGTTTCTTCTCTCCGCAGGAGAGCGATGGGCCAATCCGGTCAGCACTCTCGGGTACGGGCAGGCCTTGCATTGTTTTTACACGCCCAGCGGTACTTGAGTCAGAAATCCAGCCGCACGATGATCCGAAAACCATGCAGCGCGGGTTGCGATCTCCCAGCCTCCATCAGCGATGCTGCGTGTCGTTTCTCCTGCTCTGTGCACCAATTCTTCGGTTGCGTTTCCGTCGAACGTCAATTTTCAGCCGCGGAGCTGGCGGCGCTTCGTTTTTTCAGCCGCAGATTGGAGTCACGTCAATCTTTTCCCCACACAGCGCTCTGTGTGTGGATTTCCTTTTCTTTAGGCTGCCAGCTTCTCCTTTCAGGGTCCCAGAAATTGGATGGGCACCACAGGGCAGAGTAGGAGTCTCTCCAAAGACTCCAGGTGCTGGCAGAGAGAAGTCTTTGCTATCCCTGAGACTTCAAACAACAGGAGGCAAGCTCTAAATCCAGCCCTTGGAGATTTCTTCTCAAGATGCAAGGCACACAAAGTCCAGTCTTTACCCTCTTACTCTGGCAGAAGCAGCAACTGCAGGATAGCTTCACAAAGAACAGTCACAGGCAGGGCAGCTCTTCTTCCTCAGCTCTTCTCCAGGCAGAGGTTCCTATTGTTTCCAGAAGTGTTTTCTTAAAGTCTGTGGTTTTGGGTGCCCTTCTTATTCCCAATTTCTCCTTTGAAGTAGGCCTACTTAAAAGTAAAGTCTCTTTTGAATGTGAAATCCTGCCTTGCCCAGGCCAGGCCCCAGACACTCACCAGGGGGTTATAGACTGCATTATGCAAGGGCAGGTACAGCCTTTTCCGGTGCGAGTGACCACTCCTCCCCTCCCTACTAGCACAGATGGCTCATCAGGATATGCAGGCTACCTTTGTGTCACTGTCTAGTGTGAGGAGCAACCAGCCCAACCATATTGCATGACATGATGGGGAGTAGAAACAGCTTCCCTATGCAGTGGAAGTGTACTGACTACATCCCTGTAGATGAAGGGCGGAGACCGAGAACATAAGTAAGGGGGCATGCCAAAAAGACTGCCCACAGAAATTCTGTGAGGTGATTTTTAGCAACAAGCTGCTGATTAGTTCTTCCTGAGTGGCAACATAGTTCTAGTATAGATAGTAGGAGTGAGTGGTAGGTCAGAGGTTTCTCTTATTTAGGGCAACAAGGTTTCTATACATGGGCTTCCCTTTTGTCTGGGCCTGTCCAGGAAGGCTGATGACAGCTGGATGCTGGGATTTCACACGTCATTGTGCCTTTGTTTTGGATACTCCTGTTTACAGCCAGCACTATTGCTACTGCTGTAAAGGTCATCATCTGACACAAATGTTGTGTCTGAGCTAAAGCCGGAAAATGACATTTGAAGGAGAATGACCCAAAATTAGTCATGAAACCTTAACAGTGAATCCAGGTTCCCTGCCTGGAAAATGAGTATACAAGTGGAACTGTGAAAATATTGATACCTAGGTCAAAAGAATGGAGGTAACAAAATATATCTGTTTATTCAGTGTCTTATTTATTACAATATCTGTAATAAAGTCAATTGATACATTTTATCTGTGAGTTTCTTTTCTTCCATGTCTTTGATACCTCTATATCTTTCTCTGATTTGCTGGGAAAATGTACTCATGTTCCAATGACATTCAGTTCAATTACGTGTAGCTCCATTCCATTGCTTGTGGCTCCCTGAAAGAATACTTCCTCTGATGGCCTTACAGAGTAGGTGTCATCAGAGGAAGTAGTTTATACTGTCCATCCTATTTAGAATAAAACCTGTCTGTAAGGGACAGAAAAGAAAATAGTGACCTCATCATCTTGGGAAAAAACACCCAGAGTGTGCGTTGTACTTGTTTTTTGTTATTCAAAAACAAGCTCCCACGTTTGGAGTTTGTTTTTGAAAAGCAAAAACATTTGAAAGGTTTGATAGCCTATCTTCAGGTCTGATGATACCATCCATCAACCTTTTCATGCATAAACAGGAACTGTCATGGCAGCAATTCCTGTCAATATATTAAAATGTGCAGAGGGCCGGCGGACAACTCTAAATTTGGCCAATGGAAGTCTTTCAGAAAGGGCAGAGGTATTGTCCTCCACCATCCCAAAGGAGTTCATTCTGTCCCCCAAACTCTAAATCAGACCTGTAGTTCGTCCTGCTGTCACAAGATTGGAATTAAGACTATCAACTATATTATGTTGGTGGCTGCATAAAAGGTCTTAAGCAATTGGTTATATTTTGATAAGATCATCCTAAATATAAGGTAGCACTGTGTTAACGGGATACAACATGTTCAGTTTGTTTCTATTACAAATCATCGGTTCTAGGTCGCTGTGTCTGGCCCATGGTGTAATGGAGTAGCATTCTGTGCCATGTCGAACATAATAACTTGGAAAACAGTCAAACATTTAGGACCTTTAGATCTACAAGTTAGTGTCTTCATCTCAGCTAGTTTTAGTATTCGAGGCCTAGTGTCACAATGTCCCAGGGTTTTTGACCACAGAAGTGCTTCTCATTATGTGCAAAATCCTTTTCATGAGTTGGAAACATCT
Source organism: Pleurodeles waltl (assembly GCF_031143425.1). Classification (NCBI taxonomy): domain Eukaryota; kingdom Metazoa; phylum Chordata; class Amphibia; order Caudata; family Salamandridae; genus Pleurodeles; species Pleurodeles waltl. The sequence goes on along the minus strand of NC_090449.1, from coordinate 474,326,213 downwards.
TCCAACTCCTAAAAGGACTTTTGCAAACGTTTTCGAATTTCAAATAACATGGATCATGAGAGGGGTTCCCCATCCCCTTTCCAGTTTGGAAAGGAATTTATTGATAGTTTACAATAGCTTTTTCTTATGTAATGACCCCCGAATTGGGGTGGTAAATAATTTGCCTTTCCCTTTGGGAATCATGTTGACAGTCAGAAGGGGAACGTATTCCAAAATTGAAATTTTTATTTTTATTTTTTTTAAGTGCCACTGGTTCCTTTAGGGGACACAGCCTACTTTGAAAAAAAAACCACTATTGGAACACAGGCATATAGATGGTAGTGTGCTGTTCCTCGCAGGCCACCATCCCAGTGATTATAGCGAATCATAGAGGGTCGCGAATTGGCACCTGCCTAATGAATATTATTTAGGCAGGTCATTCTGTAGCCCCTCTGCAATCCAGTATTTTGATATCCGACCAAACAGTACATAGGTTCGTTTGCAAAATACTATTCCATTTGCAATAAGTATGTTCAGAATTTGTGACCACTTTTTGTGAATGAAATAATAATACATCAGGGCCCTAACTGTCATTAAGAGATGGATCTTAATTGTGTTCATGCCTTGTTTGCAGTCCTACCTGGTGGTAAATACCTTTTGAATCTGAATAAGGTATAATAACACAAAATGTAAGCTTTTTAGACAACAACCAGGTAAATAGTGAAGTTCCTATGCTATTTGCTAGGCCACCGGCCAAGCAGCACATAGTTTCTTCTATTTAGCCAGCGACCTGGTAAATATTGAAATCTATTTGCTATTTGTCAGGCACAAGGCAAATAGTGCATGATTTCTGCTATTTTAGCCAGCAACCTGGTACGTTATTAAGTTTACTTGATATTTGTGGGTCAGCTGCCCAAATTGTAAAGAATGTTTGCTGTTTTACTAGCACCTAGGTAATGAGTGAAGTTTCTTGGCTACTTGTTTGATTGCTGGACAAAGTGTACATATTCTCTGCTATTTAATCAGTGGCCAGGGAAACTGTGAGATTTCCTTGTTATTTGCACTGCAGGAAGTGAATTTTTTGCACAGCTGATGGGCAAACAGTGCATAATTTCTACTATTTAGCCAGCAGCCAAGTAAATGGTAGGAAACTTCACTGTTTACCTGGTGGACGGGTAAGTAGTCGTTGCTTAGTAATATATATGAAAATCTAATGTCATGTGTGACTACAAATGAAGGAGTGGGAGATAAGCTGTGCTCCCCCTGCGGAGTATGCAGAGTTTTGGCCACTCCGCATTACATTCGTAACACCGAGGTTGGGATAAATTCTGACAACCACCATGTGGTGGAGCTTTTTCTCCAGTGTGACATGCCAGTGGTAATTGGCGCTCTCCAGCGTGATGTTTTGGGAGCTCACGGGTACCCAGCAAGGATTCCGCAATGCAACTACCGTGTCCTCCCACACTGGGAAAATATACTCGAGTGGCAGTAAAACCAACTCGAGCAGCAGTGCCTTGTGGCGCACTTTGTGGTGCTGTGCACATTGATTTCTCAGCATGGAACAAGCTCCTGTTGCTAAAAATTAAAACAATCTACCAATTCCCACCCACTTGTGGAACTCAGCACAATCGCTCAGAGTTTTTATGTAATTCCATGAAATTCTGCGGAGTGCCCCCCCTAAAATGAGCATTATCATCTGGAAATGCATGTTGCATGGACTCATAAAAATTTGAATCTCGAATGAAAACTTTTTATGGCTGACCATCACAGTCACTTTAAACTGCATGGCTAGCGTGTCCAGAGATGATTATCAGCAAACCCCTGGGTCTGCAGAAACAGGCTCCATAATTAGCAAAATAACACGCTATCGGTGCAGTGGGTCACGTGGGGTCCTCAGACTGGAGTCTTATTCTCGAGGATACCCCTTATCAATGCAAAATTTAAGAATAATACCTTGTTCTGGTTTACATTGTTTTGTGACACAAGTTTGCTTTGAATGTGAATCATCAAGGTTCATGCAATAGAGAAAGGATGGCCAACTTGATCACAGACCATCATGTCTGCTGAACCACTTTGATTCATTACTTGATATGAATAAAAGGGGTGGTTATTGAAACTCATGTTATTTTGCAGTTCTGTCTGTAAGAATGCTGTTATATTTTGTTTTAAAAAATCTAATTAATTTGTGCAAGGTGGTCCTGAAAGAGTTAATCTGTTGAAAATAGAAGCCTCAGAAAATTATACTAACATGAATTAGGCCTCTACTATGCATTTTCATTCTAGATTTCAGAGTATCAAAATGGTTCTCTCGCTTAAGTATGTCATCAGTCAAGAGGTTTAAGTTATTATCCTTCTCGTTTTTCAGACCTCAGCAATGTTAGAGCCTCAGGGACTTTTGTCTTACTTTGATCCTTCGAAAAGTGTACCTGATCCTGCTGACTTATATACAGTCAACCTAATAAGAGGCTTTTGCATGTATGCTGACAAAATGAATATAAACCTAAAAGAAAGAAAGGTCTGGATATTGTTAGAGAGCAAACATTATGAATAAAAAAATGAGTAACTAAAACTAAATGATTAACAGGTATTAAAAGGCCTAAATAGAGAAATGTATGTTAGAAAAATAAAATGTTCAAGTTTAAAATGTGGCTGGCATGGTGCCACCACCTAGATTTCTATTTGAAATAATAAATGTCTGTGAAATGTAACGATGAATTATAACTACATGTACTGACAAAAGATGATTAATAATGATGAGCAGAACTAAATATGTGAAATTATTATTAGAATTGTTTTATCCACCATATATTAGCATTTGTTTTACTATTTTTCCAGAAGTACAATGTAGAAATGTTATGCTGACTTCACTGAAATGCTTTTGCAGGTGTTGTTTATTAGCTGTTCGTTCTGTACTTCCTTGTTATAAAAATTGCACTTTTTAATAATGAACATTAGTTTCTGGTAGGAAGTAATGTTAGCTAAATGTTGTGTTCTATGCTGCTGTTTTTACAAAGTTATATTTTTGAGGAAACTGCTATCCGGAGAGGAACGTGAACATGACCCTATCTTGCAGAAGGAATGAAGAAATATACAAATAGAGAAAGGACATCATTTAATTGGTTGCTCACTATCATAGTCTTGTCCAATAAAAGCCTGGCTAGTGATTTTTGGGGACTTTAATTTTAGCAAAGTTTTAGGTGATATAAGTCCGTTTCTGTTTAGTTTTCTGTGTAGTCATATTCTGTGCAGTCATATTCTGTCCAGTTTCTTTCCAATTCAGTTGCTTATGATTTTAACAGTTCAGTTAAATTAGGCCTAACATTACCGAACTATTGCCCCTTTCCATTTTCCTGATGCTGACTGCTGAAGACCTGCTGTTCCTGTGCTTAGCTGGTGAAGACTCTGCTGGCTCTTGTTGCATTTAGGAAAGGTATAACCAATGTGCATTTGTTTTTTCCTTTGTAGGTTTTTTCCTTGGAAATCTAACTGCATATTTTTGTTAGCACCATGGTTAAATATTCTTCCAAAGTAATTTTTGCCTTATTTTTAATTTTCACATGTGCAAAATCCAGTCCCACACATGCTTTCTGAATCAGAATTTGGAATCTAGGATCTCTGTCCCAATATTTGATTTGAATGTTTATTAACTGATTTTGATTGATTCAACTGCACAAATAATGAAATCTGTAACTATTTTGCAAATAATTCTGTTATTCTGTATAATTCTTTTGGAGTGCTTAATGAAAATTGCAGTCTTAAGATTGGGATTCTTTAGATGATTTGGACAGCCTGTGTTGTTTCTTGAATTTTACCATTTGCCTTTGTGCATTATATAAATGACCTTAGCATTGTTAATATAAGGTAATAAATGTTTAACCTTTATTAAAATGGTGTGGTGATTCATGTCCACATATGTCATGGTGCGTATAAATGACTGACTCCTCATTGAATATTGTTGTTTTCATGGCTGTTAGTTCTCATTGTTTGAGTTGATGATCTTATTACTCCTGATTTGAGGCGACCTCTGAGGATAGTAGATGTCACTGCCCTATTACGTGTCACCTTAGCCTAATATTAGGCTGTCACACGCCCACAGAGTTTGGTAGCAGAGGATGGTTTTGTCTCAATAGGAGAGAGATTATCCTGATTTGTGGAGATTTGGTTTTGCCAATGCTTGTTTAGATGTGGTTTTGTTTCAATAGGAGAGAGATCTTCTATGATTTTGAGTTATTTGGTTTTGCCAATGCTGGTTTAGATTTGATTTTGTATGTTCCCAGTATTGCGTGAGTTCTAAGTAGGGTTTGCGCTTGACATGCTTTAGCAAATTGCAGGTGAATTGTGATGTATGAGAGAAGTAGGGAGTTTGCGTACTCCAAAGTAGTTGAATAGGGAGTTTGTATATTCCAAAGTGTGAGAGTAGGGAAGTCATCATACTTCAAATGAGTGTGGCACTTTGTGCTCAAAAATTGCCCATGCGGTTGTTGTTATAGCGGAGCCTGCGAGTTCTAAGACTCCTGAGTATTGTAAAAGTGCATGACACATTGTTGTTGTTTACTTGTCTGCAGCTGGTGTAGTTTTATTCGTAGTGTGTGTGTGTGTAAGGGAGTACTCGTTTGACAGATACTAGGTGATTCCTGAGTGCACAAGGAGGATCTGGGGTTAGTCAAGGATGAAATTTGCAAGTCGAATTTTACTTTCGCATGAGACAAAGCCACAGCCGGAAGAGTAGCAGTTTGAGCGAAAGGCCGCTTTCAAAATTTCCATACAGCTTCCAAAGTGATTGAGCCATATCTTTAGTAAGCAGACAAGTTGTTTTTTGTTGATTTTTTTTTTGTGCTTGTTATATTTTGCAGTTAGTTTTTGTGTGAATCGAGTTTGAAGGACAAGCAGCCAGGCTTTGTCAGCCTCTTTGTGAGCAAGTGTGACGCCACTGGGTCCGTGTTGGGATTGGTCGTGTGGCAAAATGGAGCTGTGGACAACCATGAACAGCTATTGGTTGAGAGTAACAAGCGAAAAGAATTTTGGGATTGAAATACTTACTGTTAAGAATTTAGTTTGTAGTTTAAGCCCTATTAAAGATAAAAATGAAAATTTTCAAATCATTAAAACATGCAGTAAGAGGAGATGCTTTAATTCCAGTTAGTTTACGAAGGTACACCTACATACATAGTAATTAAAGAGAAAGGTCCATCAGCATGTAGTGGTTAAAACAGTGGTGCAAAATAAGAGAGAAGGAAGGCAGCGTAGCTTTTCCTGCTCATGGAAGTTTTATTCTGAGAATTTCAGAGAATCTGAGAAGGGTACTTTATTAATTAAAGCCCCCTCCGGGTTGCAAATAATGTTCCTACTATTACAGTAATTCAGACTCCTGTGATTCAAACTGTAGCTTAGCCTGTAATATATTCTACAGTTCCTGTTGTGAGTTCTGCGCTGAGTATTACAGTTCCGATGGCACCACAGATTATAGATTTACAGGTCAGAATTCTGGAATAATTTACTGGAGGAATCAGAATACTTAATCAAGTCCAAAAGCATTAACAGTTCCTGTCACAATTGGTCCAGTTGTTCCATTGTATACTCCGGGAAACAATGAAAGCAATATGCAGAATCCTAATTTAGTTAACTTGGAGCCTGATTACGACCTTGCAGATGGGATACTCCGTCACAAACGTGACGGATATTCATTCAGCCACATTACAAGTTCCATTATATCCTATGGAACTTATAAAAATGGCGGGTGGTATATTCCTCATGTTTGTGACGGAGTATGCCATCTGCCAAGGTCGTATTCAGGCCCTTAATGCTACTACAGGAGTTATGTCTCCAGTAAATCATACTTTTGACAAAACAGGTCTGCTTATAGACTTAACTTATTCTAGGATTTCACAAAATTTGGAGACACCAAATGCAAATCCAAATGAGTGATGGATCCGCCATGTAATACTCCACAATGTGTACCTAATGTGAATAATAATGTTTCTTAACAAGGTTTGGATGCTCAGCAATTAACAGAATGGTTAGAGAAAGTGAGTGGAGCCACATCAATTAAAACAGCTGCTAAAACAGAAAAAACACTGAATTTGGCAATATTAAAATTAGAATTAAATGAAATGAATGAGGGAACGCTTAAACTAAATAGAATGGGCTCATATAATGAAGATGAACTATGTTTCATGTGTAAAGATGTCACAAACAGAGCATGATTGGCACATCAGAAACGGACAGAACTTGCAGAAAATTATGAAGTGGATATTGAGAAATCCAACCCATTAAAGAGGAGTTACAGATTAGAATTGAATTCAAAAGATATTGAAAACATGAGATCACCTGGAATCAAAATTCATACTAGAGAATAAATCCAAAGTATTCAAACATGGGGATCATTAGATAAATGGGAAGGCGGATGGGTAAAGAAAAGCGAACAGAAGAAAAGAGAGTCTGTGACTTCGAACTCTGCTGACACTCAACAGACCGATAGTCCAGTAAAAATATTACCAAAGAGAGAAATTCCTGGAGGGAATTATGTTCATGTCCCTTGGAGCAGGAGTGACATTTTGGCAATTACAAATGACTACCCAAGAGAAAAGACAGAGGAATGGTGTCAACAGATAGACAGGTTTGTGAAACTTGCAAATGTTTGTGGGAGGATTTAAATACTCTTTTAGAAATAGTGATCCCAGCTGCTTTATGGACTGAATGCAAAAGGAGTGTTGACCAGCTGACAAGAGAACCTCCACGGGATCGAGTTACAGGCGCACCCTCTCCTGAAGTAATGAACAGCTATAACAAAGTGTCTTAATTTTTGAAAATTAGAATTTTCGCTAAAGATATTGATTGGCAGAGAATTGATAGGGCAGCTCAGGAAAACCAAGGAGTCAATACGTCCATATTATGAAAGATTGTTGCAGGCATTCAAGCATTATAGTGGTACAGAGACAACTGAGCCCAAAGACATGATTCATTTTCTGTTCAGGTTTGTTCACGGGTTGAGACCTGAGATTGGTAATATGATTAAAAGTAATTTTATCTGCTGGCAAGCAAAACCGATTGATGAAGTATTTCAGTTTGCTAAATATTGCAGTGACGAAATTGACATGAAGCAGAAAAGACTGAAGGACAAGGCGATGGTGATGCAGATTAGAGGAGCACAATCAGGGATGCAGGGAATTCCACAACAACGGGGAACCATACAAGTGATTCAGGGTCAGGGACAGACGAGAGAAAGAGGACGTGGTAGTGGTGGAAAGGAAAATCATGTTGATATGAATACTAATGTTAATACAGGTGATATGCAGGCAATGAAGAAAATGTTACCTTGTCATGCGTTCGGGGGTCTAGGACACTGAAAGCGGGAATGTCCTTTGACGGTGCAGGAAGGTGTTGTGCAGATGAATGAACTTAATCTTTTTCCAAATTTGAGAGAACCGAGAAATCTGAATCCTAATATAAATGTTCAGAATCTGAATAATCAAATGCAGATTCTGCAACTGCAAATTCCCCAACAGCAGGTGCCACTATTACTGGTACCACAACAACAAATGCAGCAGCAGATGCAAATGATGCCACAGCAGCAGCAGATGCAAATGATGCCACAGCAGCAGCAGATGCAAATACATCAATCTCCAGTGGCATAGCAGCAGGTAGTAGTTTCTCAGCAGAACATAGGTCAAAGGTTAAATCAAAACAGTCAATTGATCACACAGTATCCATTACACGGTGAGGATGAATTGAGTGATGAAATTGTGAGTGAGAGTTTGGATGAAGAAGAATGTGCGCTAGAAGCATCATTAGAGGTGGATCAGAATGGTCCCTATGTAAATGGAAAAGTTATGGGTCAAGAAATGTAATTCCTGGTTGACACAGGAGCTACACGCTCTACTGTCAGAACTGCAAAAGCTCCAAATGTGCCACTTTCTGGGAGAACAGAACAGGTTGTAGGAGTAGCAAATAAACACCTAACAAATCTGATTACAGATTTGATTCCTGTTAGAATTGCCCCCTCAGGGAAGGCATTCTGGCAGTACCCAGATGTTAAATCAAAAGTGCTGAGGTACTTGGCAGCTCCCAACCGGTCAATGAGCTCATCAGCTCAGGGGATGGGGTGTGCGTCAGTCTTGCTGACCGCATTGAGTCCCCGGTAGTCCACACAGAACCTGAGTTCTGGAGTGGCACCAAGTGCAGCAGCCTTTGGGACCAATACCACTGAGCTTGCCCAAGGACTGCTGGAGTGCTCAATAACCCCTAGGGCAAGCATTTTGGATACCTCATCCTTAATGCATGCCCTGACCCTGTCAGTCACCCTGTAAACCTTCTGTTTAATGGGTGTACTGTCCCCAGTGTCCACATCATATGTGCACAAGTGTGTGACTCCTGGGATCAGGGAAAACAGTGAGGAAAACTCTCCCAACACGTGGCGACAGTCACCTTGCTGCTCCTCAGTCAGGGAGGGGGAGAGGATCACTCACTCCATTTACCCATCTTTTTCTCCTGCAGACAGGAGGTCAGGAAGAGGCTCACTCCCCTCCTCTGCCCCATCATCTGTTGCAAGGAGCAAGGACAGTTCACTCCGCTCAAAGTGAGGTTTGAGGTGGTTGACATGCAGGACCCTTAAAGGGTTCCTTGTAGACCGCAAGTCCACCAGGTAGGTGACTTCGCTCGTGTGCTCCACCACCTCAAGTGGCCCAGTCCACTTATCCTGGAGCACCCTAGGCTCCACTGGTGCCATCACCCACCTTTTTGTCCAGGCTGAAACTTCACCAGAGTGGCATTCTGGTCATACCAGCGTTTCATGTCCTCCTGGCTTGCTTCCAGGTTCTCCTGAGCGAGACTCCTGAAGCAGGCAGTCTGGTTTCTCAGAGCCAGCATGTAACTGAATACATCTGGGGGGGGGGGGAGTTACTAAGAGCCTTTTCCAAAGCTTCCTTAACCAGACTCAAAGGTCCACTCACAGGGTGGCCATAAATCAGCTCAAAGGGACTAAACCCAAGTCCCTTTTGAGGCACCTCCCAATAGGCGAACAAAAGGCATGGCAAGAGGACATCCCACTTCCGCCTCAAGGGATCTGACAGGCCCATGATCATGCTTTTCAAGGTGCAGTTGAATCTCTCAACCAGACCATTACTTTGGGGTGGTAAGGGGTGGTGAACTTGTAGGTTAACCCACACTCCTGCCACAAAGACTTCATTTACGTGGATATGAAGTTGGTACCCCTATCAGATACCACTTCCTTGTGGAACCCCATGCGGGTAAAACCCCCCATCAAAGCATGACCCACCACAGGGGAAGTGATTGATCTCAAAGGAATGGCTTCTGGGTACCGGGTGTCATGGTCCACCAAGACCATGATAAACCTGTTTCCCATGGCTGTCTTGGGATCCAGAGGCCCCATAATGTCAATGCCTACCCTCTCAAAGAGAGTACTGACAACAAGGAAAGGCTGGAGGGAGCCTTACATTTCCTCCCACTCTTGCCACTTGCCTGACAATTCTGACAAGACCTGCAATGTGCATCTGAGTGCCTTCGCATTATGGGCCAGTAAAAGTGGGTGACAAGCCTCTCAAAGGTCTTGTCCTGCCCCAAATGTCCAGCTAAAGGCACATCATGAGCCAACCCCAGTAGGAAGGCCCTTAAGCACTGGGGTACCACCAGCACACGGGCTGACCCAGGCTCAGGAACCTTAGGCTCCCTATACAGGAGGTCTTCCTCCCAATAGATCAGGTGTGATCCTGGCTCCTTGCCAGCCGCCTGGTCTGCATTCTGCTGCCGCAAACCCTCCAAAGTAGGGCATGTCTTCTGTGCTGCAAAGAATGCTTCCCTGGTGGCGCCCCCTTCCTGCTGCCACTGCGACAGCTCAGGGACTTCCCCCAGTTCAGCCACCTGTACCCCTTGGGCTCTGGGGCGCCACCCTCAGGTTCCGCATTCTCCCGGATCATGGGAACATCTGGGGACGGTTTACCGCGCCCCCTGTCCTTCATCTTCTTGGCGGTCCCCTGAGCCACTGTTTCAGACTCCAGGGACTCTTGATTACCCTGACGGGCTGCCATTGACTGCGTGGATACACACACCCACCCAGGCAGACACAATACCTCCAAGTGAGACCTGTGTTCCACCTCCTTCCAAGGGGAATCCTCTAGGTCATTGCCTAGCAAACAATCAACAGGCATGGTTGGACTCACAGCTACCTTCAAGGAACCTGAGACCCCCCCCCATTCAAAGGGAACCTGTGCCACTCTGCACAGGTGCTCTGAATTGTCCACTGCAACTACTTGGTGAAGTACCCTGGGATCAATCTGCTCTTCAGACACGAGCGGACTCCTCACTGTAGTCACACTGTCTCTCAGAGCCTCCACCCTCTGTCCATTAATGGTCACCCACTGCCTGTACGTCTTAGTGTTTTCAGGCACTAGGGTTCCCTGGACCATCTCACTGTCCCCTAGTGAGACAAGGGTCATCTCAGCTGGTTCCCACCCACCTGAAACCAACTCCTCCACAAGTGCTACACTAGCCAAACCCTGGGACGGCGCACCAGTGGGTGCTGGTGTACTTTTGGGGCCTTTGGGGTCCCCCCCTCACATGACCCACCTGGTCACATGCATAGCACTTACGTGGGGGACCACCTGCCACTGGCTTCCCTTTGGAAAACCATGGCTTCTTTTCACTGGGGGTTGGGAATCCTTACCCTGGGAATCAATGTGGGGCCCTTTAGAGAACTCCCCCCCCCTTTCTTCTGAGAGGGACCCTGCCCACCGTTGGCGTGGTCTCCCCGATACCTCTTCTGGACCCTACTGCTCTCCCAGCGGTCCGCTTCCTGTGCAAGCTTCCTGGGGTCAGTGAGCTTGCTATCAATCAGGTGCTGGCGCAGCTCTGGAAAACATAAACTGTACAAGTGCTCCCAAGCAATCAGATTGTAAAGCCCCTCACATGTAGTTACCTTACTGCCCTTCACCCAACCATCCAGTGACCTGCAATAAGAATCAACACATTCCAACCATGTTTGGGATTCCTTCTTTTTGTAGGATCTAAACTTATCCTTGTACTGCTCAGGGGTAAGACCATACCTTGTAAGCAAGGCATCCTTCATGCTAGAGTAGGTGAGATTCTGAGCATCCCTTAAGGCTGTCAGTGTATCCCTCCCCTCTACCTCAAAGTGCTTCCACAGACCCGCCCCCAAGTGAGCTTCAGGGACCAGATTCATATGGAGAGCAGACTCATACCCCTTAAACCACAAGTATATGTCGTCCTCCCTTTTATAGTCCTTCACAAGATCTTTAGGAATGTGCACCCTCTTTTCAGGCTGCACTGTGATGTGGCTGCCACCATTCGTACTAGACTGGCTCCTCTGATCCAGCTCCCTCAAGCTGAGCTCATGAGCCAACAGCAAAATTTTCTCTTCAGTGGCCATCCTCATGTTCTCCAGCTCCCTCTGGTGCTCCCTCTCTGCCTGTCTGTCCTGCAATTCCTCAGGGGTCAGACCCTTAGATGAGACACTGCTACCTGCCCTGGAGACCCTCTCCCTGGACATAACAGGCCCACCCACAATCCCATTGTGTTTGGACTGCACTTCCTCCTCCTCATCTTCCTCACCCTCTGTGTGCCCTTCAGTGCTCTTGGCTGTCACCCAGGCACTCAGCGCCTTTTGCAGCTCCTCCTTCTTGGATGAGCTCTTTATTTTTAATAAAGAAGCTTTATTGTTTTCCAAAAAGATTTACATGAACATTTCCAAGCCAAGTGATACACATTATTGCATAGCACCCTACTATGTGCATAACATTTATTTCGGATTTAGTCGGATCACTTGAGTTGGGTTAAAACAATGCAAAAGGAACAAACCAAAGAGAAAAGGTGTGAGAGTTAAGTAAAGGGAAAAGGGTGTCTCCTGTCCACGAGTGATTCGTGGTGTGGGTTGCGAATTTTGGGGCATTTTTGGCACCCTGCAGCCAGTCTCGATCGCGGGTCTATCCTATGGTAATCGAACCCTCTCAGTTGTGTGGGGCAGGGCTCCCTTGGACCCAGTACGTGACTGAACAGGGGGTCCAGGTCAGTGAGTATTTGTGTCTGTCAATGGATTTGGCATTTCGAATGTAAATTGGGATTTTGTAATCTAGTCGTCTCCTAAGGCCTCCCATCCCCCCCAAATCTTATTGTATTTGCCCGGGCACCCCCTGGCCTCATACACCACTCTCTCTTGTTGTGCACACCAGTCCATCCCCCGTTTCCATTTATTTAGGGATGGAGCTCCCTCTGTCATCCATTTGGTCATAATATCTCTTTTGGCAACCAGACATGCTATTCCCACAAAGGTTCTCTTCATTCTTCCCAAGTCTGTGTCTCCCGCCACCCCCAGTAGGAACAGGAGCGGATCGGGAATTAAATCAGTTTGCAGGGCCTCAGAGATTTGGGCTGCAACCTCTTTCCAGTAGTCCTCTATGATCGGGCATAACCATATCATGTGGTAGAAGTCCGCTTCCGGCTGAGAGCATCTTGGGCAGGCAGCCGTGGAGCGGAGGCCTGCCTCGTACAGTCTCTTGGGTGTCATGTATACAGCGTGTAAAAAGTAGGATTGTACCAAACAGAGCCTGGAGGATATAGTTAGGGTACCAGGGGCTGCTAAGGCATCGTTCCAGTCCCCTTCCTCGATTCTTCCCACCCACCCCTCCCACTTGTTGCGAAGTCTGGTCATTGGACTAAAGGTGTTGGAAATCAGTGAGCGGTATATTTGTGAGATTCCTCCCTTGCCCAGGTTGCCCATTAGTACCTTTGCCTCCATTGGCGAATGGTCTGGTATGGGCGTGTCCGTACGCATGTGTGTCATTAGAGCATGACGGATCTGGAGGTATCTATAGAACTGCGATTTGTTTATGGAGAAGGCGCTCTGGTGGCCCTCAAAGGATCTCATGTGCGAACCCTCCCAGACATCCCCGAGTGTGGAGACTCCAATTTCGTCCCATTTCTGGAATCCCTGCAGTCTCCTGACCCCAGTCAGGAGACTACCGTGCCATAACGGGGTTTGACCGGTGATTAGTTTCCACCAACCGGTAATCCTCTGGGCCTCTCTCCATCCCAGGAGCGTCACCTTAGTTACCTCCGGGGTGGAGTTGGGAATTGGACATCCATAAAGGGCATCAAATACTCCCGCGTATTTCAGCGTGTCAAGCTCAAGTCTATAGGCCGGATCCGACCAGCCTCCTCCAATCCAGTCATTCACCACAATAAGTTGTGTTGCAAGGTGGTAGTAGTATAAGTTTGACATCGTTAGACCCCCCTCACACATGCTACATTGGCATGTAGCGAGTGCCAGTCGCGGGCGGGCACTTTTCCATAGAAATTGGCAGATCATGGAGTCCAGGTTTTTAAACCATTTCTTGGGAATTCGGAATGGGAAATTCTGCAGTAGATAAAGAAATTTGGGGAGAACCATCATTTTGAAGAGAGCGACTCGCCCAAGCAAGTTAATGGGCAGGGTTTGCCAGCGCAGGAGGTCGGTCTTAGCCTTAGTTACGAGTGGTGCCATATTGAGTTCCCACGCTAACTCTGGTACAAGGGAGACTGAGATCCCCAGGTATTTAAAACTGTTTAGCCGGATGGGGATGGTCTGCTGCCAATCAATGCAATCCCTCGCAGGGTGCAACGGGACAAGTAGGGACTTACGGTGGTTCAGGGTGAGGCCAGATGCCTCTGAGAAAAGGTCCAGTATCTGCAGGATACGCTGACCGCTCGTGGCTGGGTTCGCAATGTATAAGAGAACGTCGTCTGCGTAGAGTGCCACGCGGTCTTCTGAGCCAGAGGGCCAGGACCATCCCTCAATCTGAGGGTCCTCTCTGAGCAGTTTGGCAAGCAGCTCTATCACTAGCGCGAAGAGGAGTGGGGATAGGGGACAACCCTGACGCGTGCCTTGTCCTATGTGAAAAGGGTCCGACACGGTTCCATTCACCTGTACTCTGGCCGTCGGTTGTGAGTACAAAAGCTTCACGAGTCTCCTAAATCTGGGGCCAATCCCGTTGCCCTCCAGGACCTGATGTAGGTATGACCAATCCACCGTGTCAAACGCCTTCTCGAAATCAAGGAGGAGAAGAGCTTTCGATGAGTCGGCTAGGGTATCTCGGTGTGCCAGGGCCAGGTGTAGGCGTCTAATGCAGTGTCTGGTGCTTCTGGTTGGCATGAAGCCGAATTGGTCCGGGTGGATCAGCGCTGAGAGGGCTGGTTTTAGCCTTGCTACGAGGATCGAAGAGAGTATCTTAACTTCAATATTTAAAAGGGAGATAGGACGATAGTCCGCACAGTTCCGCGATGGTGGCTGGGTTTTAGGGATCACAGCAATTGTGGCTTGGTCATTACCAAGTGGAAAATGGCCCCTGCTCTCGGCCTCCTCATACATGTTAAGGAGGTGTTGCCCTACTGTGTCACTGCAGCTTTTATATAACTCTGTTGGTAAGCCGTCTGGGCCGGGGGTCTTACCCGAAGCTAGTGCGGTTATTGCGGTAGTCACTTCCTTCAGGGTTAGTGGCTCGTCGAGCGCATCTTTGACTGTGAGTGACACCCTGGGAAGGGTAACTTCGTCGAGGAGGGGGGAGTCCCTCTCCGTTTGGGTCCGTGGGTGTTCTTTGTACAGGTGTGCGTAGTAAGCTGCGAAGCTTTGTGCAATGTCCCTAGGGGTTCTGGAGAGCCCTCTGGAACCGTCCGAGATCTCGGGTATAATTCTGTTGGCCAGTGGACGAGTGGCCAGCCAGTGCAGGAGTTTCCCACTTTTGTCCCCCCACCCATATACTCGAGCGGTGGAGGCTCTCCACATGAGCTTGGCTGATTCTAGGGTGAGGGCTTTGACCTCTTCGCGCATTTTCAGGAGCTGGCGAAGGCCCTGGGCCGAGGGAGAGGCCAGATGCCTGCGTTCGTGGTGCAGTGTCCGCTATTCTAGTTCGGCTATTTGGGAGATACAGGCTTGTTCCCTCACTCGGATGAGATGTTTGGCGTGGCCTCTAATTGTTGCCTTACATGCTGCCCAGACCGTGCCCGGCGACTGCACTGAGCCTACATTGTCTTCAAAGTACTGTATCAGTCGGGTTCTCACTGCCTCTTTGTAATCCTCCTCCTGTAGGTACCAAGCATTCAGCCTTCAAGTGGGTCTATTGGTCGGGTCGGTATTGCCCAGGCGCGCCTGTATAGGTGTGTGGTCGGACACCCCGTGTGGAAGGATCTCAACTCCCGTAACATTAACTATGTCTAGCGCTGGGGCGAATAGGAGGTCTATTCTGGCATGTGACCCATGTGCCGCTGACGTATGTGTGTATTGCCTAGTATTGGGGTGCCAGGTTCGCCATATGTCACACAAGCCGAGGCTATCTGCCCAATTTCTGAGCGTCGCCGCTCTGGACGAGCGGCCGGCCGTTTTGTTTCCTGATCCATCTAGCTCAGGGTGTAGTACTACATTAAAGTCTCCTCCTATTAATGTGGTACTGTGGTATCCTAGTAATGCGCAAGTACGTGTCTTCGGTGCGCGAGAGATGAGAGAACGTTGAAGTCATGATGGAATGCGGTGAGGCTGATGGAATGGGGAGAGTGAGAGCGACGGTTGACGGGAAGCGGAGAGGACGGTGGCTGGTGTAGGGATTTATACGAGACTTCTATCCTAATAAACCATCTTATCAGCACTTTGGTTATTGGTGTTCTTCCGGCGCCTGTAAATACCCTGCCGACAATCCTACATTGGCGACGAGCGAGAAAAAAAAACAGATGGTAAAAAGGATCTCTGAGGCGGAACGTGAGGAGAGTGTGCGAAACGGTACACTGGACTGTACACTACAGAGGGAAAAAAAAAAAACGCTGGTGAGAAGAAAACAGATGGTGACTGATCCCTAACAACACGACTAGGAGGCTTCTCCGTCACGGCCGAAGCATTTTATTAAGGTACAGAAGTATTTATTTTGGCGCGTCCCCAACTGCGTGTGTCCTTCGTGAAAAGCTCGTGTTCTATTGACACGTCAAGAAACGCGCCTCCTACTGCGTGCCTGCTTCGCGAACAGCTCGTGTACACTCGTGTAACTAACGCATCTCCTACTGAAGTTCAAATTTATGGTGAAATGTTACCTACGGAGATCCTTGCATTGTGAAAATTGTGCCTGGTGTCATACTAAGAATTTAACCGAATTTGTTTGACAGAGAGGGAATCAATCTACATCAACAATCACAGTATTCTCTTTTGTTGCTTATAATGCAGAACGTACCAGCTGCACCTTTTTTCTTAACTGTTCCCGGTGACCCACCTATTCAATGGCAAAAGTGGAAGAAAGTTTTTAACAATTATGCTAGGGTGTGTGGTACTTCATTGAGCACAGAAAGGAAAACATCACTTTTAATGCATTGTTTAGGCACAGAGGGCCAAGAAGTTTTTGAAAATCTACCTGATCTATCAGACTCTAATGGCCTCAATGAATTTGAAATTTGTATAAAAAAATTGGATCTGCATTACTTACCGAAAGTAAGTACAGTTCTTGAAAGGTACCAGTTTGGAAAGAGACTACAACGCCAAGGAGAGACAACAGAACAATATATAACGGAGCTTAGAAGACTTGCTTCCATGTGTGCATTTGGGAATTCTTATGAGGAACGTTTAAGGGATCAATTCATGCTCGGCTGCTCCTTGGACAAGGCAAAGGAAAGCATGTGGCAAAAAGATAACCCATCTCTAGATGAGGTACTAGTTTTAGCCAGAACCTGTGAACATTCCAGGAAATGCGTTGAAGTACTTAGAAAAGACTCCGTCGTTCCTGACATAAAAACGGAAGAAGGAACCTCCGTGAAAGCTATACGGTGCAACAATATTGACAATAGAGGTGTTGGGGAGTATGTAAAAACAAAGAAAACTTTTGCTGGGAAGTGTTTTAGGTGTGGGGGCATCGGTCACATGGCCAATAACAAAGATTGTCCTGCCTGGAAAATATTTTGTAGAAACTGTGGTAGAGTTGGACATCTTGCAAAATGCTGCAGGGTGAAGAATAGCACTAAAAAAATAAGAGAAGTGTGGTGTGATGGTAATGCTAATGATACTGATGTTAATGATGCTGAAGCTGTGAATGTTGTTCAGATCTTACAAACAAGTGTTGGGTCTTTTGATGGCCCTGTGGAGTCAATCTTAGTTAATGGTAAGCCTCTCAGAATTCTATTTGATTCTGGGGCAAAGATCACATTAATACCAAAAACGTTCTATGATCAGTGTCTGAAGGGGATTGTTGACTTATTGAAACCGGATGTGTTACCCAAGGGATATGGGGGTGAACCAATCAAGTTGCTGGGTTACTTCTGGGGAAGTATAGAATTTAGAGGTCGACTCATTCCAGCAAAAGTGTATGTTTCTGTAAAAGGGGACTCTTTGATTAGTTGGTTTCATCAACGTGATCTTCGTATTCTGCTTGATCCTAACGAAGATCCTCCTGTCAGACTTAAGGATAACCACACGGTTCAATCCGTCTCAGAAGAGGTGTGTGCATGGGTGAAAGAGTTTCCAGATGTGTTCAGCAAGAGATTAGGATGTCTTAAGAACTACGTAGATCTGATTAGGCTTAAGCCAGGAGCACTGCCGAAGGCAGCAAAAGTGAGGAATGTTCCCTTGTTGGTAAAGGATAAAATGAAGGCCGAGATTGAAAAACTCATCACGAATGGTATCATTCAAGAGGTTGAGGCTTCAGAATGGGTGGCACCAGTAGTTATGGCTAGGAAGGCCAACGGCGAAGCCAGACTCTGTGTTGATCTCAGAGATTTGAACAAGTCAGTCATCATAGACCACTATCCACTCCCGAATATTACGGAGTTATTGTGTTCACTGAGTGGGGCAAAGCACTTCTCAACTCTAGATTTGACTTCCGCTTACCATCAAATCAATTTACATGCGTCTTCTCAGGAACTCACCACTTTTATAACACCTTTTGGAACATTCAAGTTCCTTAGAATGCCGTTTGGGTTAATTTCTGCGGCGTCGGTGTTTCAGAGGGCCATGGAAAGAATTCTGAAGGGCATGGAAGGGGTGAAAGTGTATCAGGACGATCTTTTAATCACAGGTACCAATCTGGTTGAGCACGATGAGAGGCTGAGGTTGGTCTTAGAGAGGTTACGACACAATGGTCTTACGCTCAAAGCTGAGAAATGTAAGATAAATATTTCCACGATAGAGTACTTAGGTCATGAGATTTCGGCAAAAGGGATTCGTCCCAAGGCGAGTCTAGTGGATACTATCATAAATTTACCCAGTCCACAAAATAAAGAGGAGCTTGTAAAATTTCTAGGAATGGCGGAGTTTTACAATAAGTTTGTCCCACGTTTTGCGGAAAGATCTTATAGTATGAGACTATTGTTAAAAAAAAGGGCAGAGTTTAACTGGAACCATGCTTGTGAAAAAGAGTACCAAGATATAAAAATCGGGCTTGATAAGGCAGCAGATTTAGGGAGTTTTGACGCACATGATGAAATTATTTTGATGACTGATGCTAGCTCAAAAGGTCTTGGGGCGGTCTTAATGCAGAAGAAAGACGGTCAAACAAGGACAATTCTTTTTGCATCTAGATGTTTGAAGGGAGCAGAACTCAATTATTCAGTTGTTGAAAAAGAGGCGCTCAGTGTCTTTTGGGCGGTGAGAAAGCTGAGGAAGTTTTTGTGGGGACATAAATTTCAGATAGTCACCGACCACAAGCCTCTCATAGAGATATTTACTAAGAAAGGAATAGAGATGATCTCACATAGAATCAGGAAGTGGGTTGTAGCATTGCAAGAATTTGTATTTGTGATTTCTTACATGCCTGGGGCATTAAATGTTCAGGCTGATTGCCTTTCGAGACTTTGTCAAGATACAGGAAAAGATGAAGAGATTATTGAAGGAGGGTGTTTTGCTGACATCGCAGCTGATGAGGAGATGAAGGTCTGTTTTGTTACTGAGGGAGCGATTTCAGAACCAGTGTGGGTGGATGAATTGTTAAAAGATGCTACTTTGCAGAAAGTACTAAATAATATAGTAAATGGTTGGGGTGTTGGAAAGAATCAATCTGAAGAGATGTCAGGGTACTGGCAAGTTAGAAATGAATTGTCTGCGGTGGATGGGCTGTTGATGAGAGGCAGCAAATTGGTTCCCCCAGCTAGTGTGAGAAAAGATCTCATAAGTCGTGCCCACTCAAGCCACATGGGTATCTCCAAAACAAAGGAGAGATTAAGGAACGCCTACTGGTGGCCCGCCATAGACATGATGGTAGAAAGAGAAGTGAGAAATTGCCATGAGTGCGCACGTTCGGATAAGGTATTGAAATGTAGAACTCAGCCCATGGTCACGCGTGAAGAGTCCTCCGGACCCTGGGTTGACATAGCTTTAGATATTTTAGGTCCAATCAGACTGAAATCTGTTGACCAATATGTTTTAGTATGCATTGATATGTACTCACGTTGGCCAGAAATCAAATTTGTGAGCTCAGTTGAGTCAAGAGATATAATCAATTTTCTTGATGAGTTGTTTGAGAGAGAGGGGTTTCCCTCTACTTTGCTGACTGACAATGGGGTGCAGTTTGTCTCGGAAGCAACAAACTCCTTCTTAAGAGAAAGGGATGTGGTACATAAAAGAATAGCTCTTTATCACCCAGAATCTAATGGTGTCGTGGAACGCTTTATAAAGGTGCTGAAAGAATGCATGCAATTAGCGTTTGTTAATGGCATTGAGTGGGAGAGTGAAGTGAGAAGAAAAGTACGAGAATATCGATTGACACCACATTCAACCACAGGGGTGACTCCTTTCCAGTTGTTCAAAGGTAGGGCACCATACAGTGAAATCGAGCCTAGGTGGGTAATAAAAATAAGGAAAGAGGTTAATGATCAGGTGGATAACATTGAGGGTTGGAGAGAGAGAGAAAGGGAAGTGAAAGGAAAAAGGAAGCTGAGATATGATGAGCGTAAAGCTGTAAAAAGAACGGTATTGTGTGAAGGTGATTATGTGAAAATAAGGTCTCCAAGGAAAGAGGGAAAGCCATCTAAATTCAAAGGTCCATTTAAGGTCATAAAACTGTTTAGGAATGCTGTGAAAACAGAAGACCACAAGATATGGAATTTGAATAGAGTGTCTAAGTGTTTAGGACACAATGGAGGTGCTCATGTCTCTCTAGACACTTCACCGGAAGTTACTGCTCAAGATGCTCAAATAAATCCAGGCGTCACTGTGATGCGAAACCCATCTAAGACTCGGCCAAAAAGAAAAGTATCAAAGCCGTCATGGTTCAAGGACTATGTTAAGTGAACTTTGTGTTTTGTTCTCTCTTCATGGGCTTTGTGTTGATATGTTCAATTTATTTTGTCTCAGCTTGTAGACAACACAATCTGTTCAGGGCCTAAGTGTTTGATATTTAATGGTGTTATAATAGCTTGTTTGTAATCTGATATGGGGAAGGTGGTGTGGTATCCTAGTAATGCGCAAGTACGTGTCTTCGGTGCGCGAGAGATGAGAGAATGTTGAAGTCATGATGGAATGCGGTGAGGCTGATGGAATGGGGAGAGTGAGAGCGACGGTTGACGGGAAGCGGAGAGGACGGTGGCTGGTGTAGGGATTTATACGAGACTTCTATCCTAATAAACCATCTTATCAGCACTTTGGTTATTGGTGTTCTTCCGGCGCCTGTAAATACCCTGCCGACAATCCTACAGGTACCCTGGGGAAGGTCTGCTATAATCTGTTTGGGGGAGGCCAGAAAGGTCTCCAGTCCCGCCGGGGGGGCGTATACACTCACTAGATTAATGGGTCTCCCATGTATCAGCCCAGCCACCATTATGTATCTACCCTGTGTGTTGGCGCGCGTGGCTGTTATTGTGATTGGCAGTGAGCGGTGAAGCAGTATAGCCACACCCCTGGAGCCTCAAGAGAAGCCCGCGTGATGGACCCTGTCATATCCCCCTCTGGCCAGCATGGGGCATCTGGTCCCGAGGAGATGAGTCTCTTGTAGCATAATCGCCGCGGGGGCATGCCTGCGCAGGGTACTATATATCGCTGATCTCTGAATTTTGTCCAGGAGGCCGTTTACATTCCAGGAAAGAATTTTAATCATTGGATGCGGCATATGAACGGAGTGAATTGTGTGTAAGCTGGGCCACGCCAAAGGGGCATCCCTCCAGGTATTTTGCAGCGTGGGACAGGAAAGAAAAGGAAAGGAAGGAAAAAGGAAAAAAGAAACTGTCACTGGTCAAGAAACCTAAGCGTAGAATAACTTGTAACTGTGGTGTAAACATAACTCCTCCCAACTCCCCCCACCCCATACTTCCACCCAAGAAGCATCTGTCGCTCTAACACCCATTCTAACCAGTTTTATCTACTAAACCTGGCGTTAGTGTGGAGTGATGGACCCCTCTTGAAACACGGATCTCTTGCAATGTTTGTTTAGAAGGTTAGCCGTAGTGCCCCCTTCGGGCTTCAAAACTTAGTCTCACAGCAAATGTTCAGTATTCAGTATATACTCGGGGAGCCCCCATCAAGTGCCCCTCCAGCAGGGCTTCGCAGACCGGCTCCGACCAAACAGTTTCCTCAGTCCATTGCCTGGGACAGGCCCGGGTCGCCCTCGCTAGACCCTTGGCTGGTGTCTCTCTCTTCCGGCGTGATTCCCGTCGCTGCCTCCGTGGTCGACTCTGGCGCGACCTCCCGATCTCCACTCATCCGGGCCGCAGGTTTTGCTCCGCCTCGACCTCCAGTTCCGGCACGCTTTTGGCTTCTCTTCCTCTCCCTTCGGGGGAGCAGGCGGTCCTCAGCCGAGGCTTCTGCCCGCTCATTAGGCTCTCTGCTGGGCCTCGGAGCCTCCTCTGTCAGCCAAGTCCATGCCTCCTCCGGTGAGTCGAAGAAGTGAGCTTTCCCGTTTAGGATGACCTTCAAGCGTGCGGGAACAACAGCATGTAAGAGAGCTGCATGGCTCTTAGTTTCTGCTTGACCCGCTCGTAAGACCAGCGTCTGTTCTGTACCTCGCGGGTGTAATCCGGGAACACCAGGATCTTGTGATTGTCCCATAGGAGATCAGCCACGTGTCTGGCTTCTATGAGAACTCTGTCGTGGTCTCTAAAGTTAATAAAGCGAGCTATCATCGGCCGGTGCGGGCCCCCGGGGGGTGGCCGGGGGGCCAGCGACCTGTGCGCCCTTTCGATCAAGAACCACGGTGACAGCGACTGGTCTGGCATCCAGGATTTGATCCAGATCTCCAAGCACTCGACTGCTTTGTTCTCTTCCACTCCTTCTGGAAATCCCACAAAACGCAGGTTGTTCCTCGTGGAGCGATTTTCAGCGTCTTCGGCCCTTCGATGGAGCTCGCCAGTTCGGGATTGCAGTTGGGCCACTTTAATTTTAAGCTCAGCAAGGTCATCCTCTGTCTGCGAGACCCTAGTTTCAACCTCCGTTATGCGGCCCACAGCATTCCTGAGGTCTTGCCTAATGAGGCCCATGTCCACACGGACCTCTCCTATCTTGGACTCCACCGCCAGCTGTGAGGACTGAATAGCCATTAGGATTGCGTTTACTCCATCCGGTGTGGAGGCTCCCGATAACGCCGTGGTCTCTCCATGGGGGGCGCCGGGACGGTATACTGTTCTATTTTCTGCTGCGAGGCCGGGGGCTGCCTGGTGGCCCTGTCCTTTCCCATTTTGTCTCTGGCTCTCCCCTGGTCCGGGGGCAAGTCATTCAGGGGGTACCGGAGATCCCGCCGCAGGAGGGGGACGGGCGGAAAGATGATCCCCGCTCCGGCCCGCCTCCGGTACATGTCGCCTCCGCGCGAAGTCCGCAGCCTACCTCACCTCGGCGACGGTTAGATCGCCGCGTCGGTGCCAGGGTCCCCGCTCGATGCCCCGGTCACAGCTGTAATAGAGTTCTCGCTAGACTCAGCAGGGTCCCGGCTCCAACCCAGCTTCTTCAGGTATCCATTCCCTACGAGTTAGGGAGTTCATTCCTCGGGCCCCAGGCCTCTCCCCCAGGTGGCCCGCGTGGGTAGGCCTCCCTCCTCCAGGCGTCTCCCCCGCTGGACCGGGCTCTCCTTAATGTCCACAAGGGGACCAGCCGCTCACCCTACGCATGGGCGCGGGCCCCAGCAGCTGCCCATGACATGTCCTGCTCCCGCGGTGGATCCGCTCACCAACTTTCAGGCGCGGGCCCCCAAGGCAAGGGAGCCCAGGGTCCTCTCTTGTCCGCGGCTCCAGGCACAGGCCTGGTCCCTCAGAGTCTTCTCCGCCGTCCCAGCGGTGGCCCGAACCCGCGCCAAGGGCCCGCCCCAGCCGTGGGGCCCAACCTCGGGTCCAGCGGTCCTCCGCCTCCCCGGGCCCAGTCACCGACGCGACTCACCAGCAGCCGGCAGCGGCCGGCTCCGCTCCTCCGGTCCCTCGCCTGGGTGCAGCGCAGCGTCCTGCAGCCGGCGCCACTCCGCGCGTGGCCCGGAACACAGTACCCGGCCTCAGCAGCTCCGGGTCCTGGCCACGCCTCGAGTCGCGCCGACTCCGCTCCTTTCCCGCCTCCGGGTCTGACCCTCCCGGCGTTGGATTTCTTCTGATTTTTTCAGCCTCGGGTCCCGCAGCACCCACAGACCCACAAGGGGTCTCTTAGGTTGTCGCTACGGGTGCGGCACGGCTTGGCCTTCCGGGCGGATGACGGAGGGGTCCAGTGCACTCTTAGAGTGCAACCGCCATCTTGACGCCCGTGGCCACGCCCCCCCCTTGGATGAGCTCTTAATGGGACAGTCAAAGCTTTTGCAGAGTTCTTTTAACTGAGCCTTGGTATAGCTATCCAACTTATCCAGGTCAAAAGTAGCTCTAACTGATGCATCTCTAGATTGGGACATGAGGAAAAGTCAACAAAAGTGCAAAGTTCTAAAAATCTGAAAAGTTCCCAAATGAAGTTCAAAAGTCAATCAAAGATTACCACAAAAATGGATGTAGGGAAAACTCCAAGCAAAAGAGAAAAATAAAACATCACCAAACAAGTAGTATGTGGTCATGTAGTGATCTGCACTCAAAACAGTAGTGTACACATAATCACTGTATGTCAAGTACAAATACAAGTACAAATCCCAACCGCTGATCACCAATGTTAGAAATGGGGTCTTTGGTTGACAGTCAGGTTACCCCCTGTTCAAGCAAGGACCCTCACTCTAGTCAGGGTAAAAGAGAATCACCCTCAGCTAACCCCTGCTTGCCCCCTTGTTAGCTTGGCAGAGCAGTAGGCTTAACTTCAGAGTGCTAGGTGTAAAGTATTTGGACCAAACACACACAGTAACAAAATGACACAACAAAGGTTTAGAAAAATAGGAAATATTTATATGAACAAAACAAGACCAAAACAACAACAATTCACAATACACAAGTCAAGTTATCAAGAAAAATGCAAAAAGAGTCTTTAAGTAGTTTTAAACACACACCTACACTATTAGTGTGAACATTTACCTTGGCTGCGTCAAAAAGAACCCCGTACGGGAAAGTGTTCGTTAAAAAGGGCTTGCGATGCGGCGATTCCACTCACGAGCGGAACCTTGCGTCATTTCTCCTTTCGTCAGGTCAGGCGTGTCGTTTCTTCTCTCTGCAGGAGAGCGATGCGCCGATCCGATCAGCACTCTGGGGTCTGGGCAGGCCTTGCGTTGTTTTTACACGCCCAGCAGTACTTGAGTCGGAAATCCAGCCGCACGATGATCCGAAAACCACGCAGAGCGGGTTGCGATCTTCCAGCCTCCGTCAGCGATGCTGCGCATCGTTTCTCCTGCTCTGTGTGTCGATTCTTCAGTCGCTTTTCCGGTGAGCGCCGATTTTCAGACGCAGAGCTGGCTGCGTTTAGTTTCTTTAGTCGCCAATCGGAGTTGCGTCAATCTTTTCCACGCATGGCACTCTGTGCGTGGATTTCCTTTTCTTTAGGCTGCCAGCTTCTCCTTTCAGGGTCCCAGGAACTGGGTGGGCACCACAGGGCGCAGTAGTAGTCTCTCCAGAGACGCCAGGTGCTGGCAAAGAGAAGTCTTTGCTGTCCCTAAGACTTCAAACATCAGGAGGCAAGCTCTAAATCAAGCCCTTGGAGATTTCTTCTCAAGGTGGTAGGCACACAAAGTCCAGTCTTTGCCCTCTTACTGTGGCAGAAGCAAAAACTGCAGAACAGCTCCACAAAGCACAGTCACAGGAAGGGCAGCTCTTCTTCCTCAGCTCTCCAGCTTTTCTCCAGGCAGAGGTTCCTCTTATTTCCAGGAGTGTTTTCTTAAATTCTGTGGTTTTGGGTGCCCTTCTTTTACCCAATTTCGCCTTTGAAGTAGGCCTACTTCAAAGTAAAGTCTCTTTTGAATGTAAAATCCTGCCTTGCCCAGGCCATGCCCCAGACGTTCACCAGGGGGTTGGAGACTGCATTGTGTGAGGGCAGGCACAGCCCTTTCAGGTGTGAATGACCACTCCTCCTCTCCCTACTAGCACAGATGGCTCATCAGGATATGCAGGCTACACTCCAGCTCCCTTTGTGTCACTGTCTAGTGTGAGGTGCAACCAGCCTAACTGTCAAACTGACCCAGACAGGGAATCCACAAACAGGCAGAGTCACAGAAATGGTATAAGCAAGAAAATTCTCACTTTCTGAAAGTGGCATTTTCAAACACACAATCTTAAAATCAACTTTACTGAAAGATGTATTTTTAAATTGTGAGCTCAGAGACCCCAAACTCCACATGTCCATCCGCTCCCAAAGGGATTCTACACTTTAATCAGATTTAAAGGTGGCCCCATGTTAACCTATGAGAGGGACAGGCCTTGTAACAGTGAAAAGATAATTTAGCAATATTTCACTGTTAGGACGTATAAAACACATTACTATATGTCCTACCTTAACCATACGCTGCACCCTGCCCTTGGGGCTACCTAGGGCCTACCTTAGGGGTGTCTGACATGTAAGAAAATGAAAGGTTTAGGCGTGGCAAGTGGGTACCCTTGCCAAGTCGAATTTACAGTTAAAACTGCACACACAGACACTGCAGAGGCAGGTCTGAGACATGATTACAGAGCTACTTATGTGGGTGGCACAACCAGTGCTGCAGGCCCTCTAGTAGCATTTGATTTACAGGCCATGGCACCTCTCGTGCACTTTACTATGGACTTACTAGTGAATCAAATATGCCAATCATGGATAAGCCAATTACATACACATTTTGTAGAGGAGCACTTGCACTTTAGCTCTGGTTAGCAGTGGTAAAGTGCCCAGAGTAACAAAAACAGCAAAATCAGGGTCCAGCACACATCAACAACATGGGGAACAGAGGTAAAAAGTTAAGGGAGACCACGCCAAGGATGAAAAGTCTAACAATTAGCATGGGTGTTTTTGATAAAGCTAAAACTAATTATACACCTTTTCCAGTACAAGAGAATACAACACACTTTCTGAGTTAGACAACTTTTACAAATATGAGAGTTACTTACGCTTAGACAGTTCACAAGGAGATCTTCTAATATTTACTATTGTTTGTTTTATGAATATATTGACACTATGGATGTGAGAGGATGTTATGGGAGTATACAAATTCCTTTCTAGGTGCAAGAGGGGTTTTAATATCATAGCTTACCACTATGGGATTGGTTGTAGTCTGTTATTAATAACGGTTTTATGATCAAGAATACACACAGAATTGTTACCTACATTTTTATCTAGTCTTTTCTGTTGTTCCAGTTAATCAACACTTCAGTAGTATTGCTAAAGCTGGAAACAGACATTATAGGAGGTTTCTTCGAGCCTACAATGACATTTGCCACTGCCTATACTCATAGGAACAATCTAGCATGTATACTTTCACCAATTGAGAAAGGTTTCCTGAATCAGGATGATGATAGAAACAAAGCAATGAAGGAGAAAATAGAGAAGGGTTTAGTGAAGTGCAATTATAAGAATGATCATGCATATAGTGTAACTTACATACAAGGAACACTTGCTCAAGATTACCAACATGTAGGAAACCTTTGTATATACAGGCCTCAATCTAAAACTGATACTAAGTTTGTGGGAACAAGTAATTGCTGACATGTATTTCTATTTAGGAATATATGGGACTTTATGCTAAGTGGACAAGATCCTGCGATTCCTGGTGTATACTATATTTGTGGTAGAAATGCCTATTATCGTCTCCCTAGGGGATGGTATGGGACGTGTTACCTGGGAGTGGTTTTCCTTAAAATGTACCACATTAACAACATAAATGATACTCATGAGAACTAAAGACCAAGATCAAAAAGAGCAAGCTATTCAGAAATAATTGGAGATATATTTAGAGGAAATATTCCTTCTATAGGAGATGTTCTAAATGACATGAAGATTAGGAATCTGTCAACCATTGTGGACAAAATGTTAACAGATTTCTCTGGGGTGAGACTTCTCATGGACATAGAAATGGTTTTGGTACATTCGATGATTCTTCAGAACCATCTTCCATTAGTCATTCTTTTAGCAAAAGAGAGCGGAGGCTGTTGGGTGGTTAAAGCACATCACTGTTGCACTTTTATCCCGGACACAGGTAAAGAAATTAGAAGCTACATTAGAAGTTTGACAAGTTTGAATCCTCACTTAAAGAATCTGAAGCAATGAAGTGTGAGGGAAAATATAGTCAAAAGTGTTACTAAAATGGCAAACTGGTTGGTTGGTCAGGGTGCTGTAGGAATGATACTGAAACCATTATGAATAGTGGTTGAGTGTCTCATTTGTATAATCAGATTTTGCAAACTATATAGCTTAAAACAATTACAAGGCATGAAAAATAAACAGAGGAGGGAAGAAATAGAAATGGAAAAGATAAGTAGCGGATCCTTTTGTGATCTGAGAAATTTTGAAGAATGGCGAAAGCCTAATGGTAGATATACTCAACAAATTAAGCTATGAATTGTCTCATTAATGAATAAATGAAGTATTATTTTGTGACGGCACATATTGCCATCAGAGGAGGGATTGTTAGAGTGCAAACATTATTCATAAAAAATGAGCAACTAAAACAAAATGATTAACATATTAAAAGGCCTAAATAGAGAAGAGTATGTTAGAAAAATAAAACATGCCAGTTTCAAGTTTGACTGACGTGGTGTCTATCACCTAGATTTTTATGTGAAATAATAAATGACTGTGATATGAAATTTGATGAATTATAACTACATGTACTAACAAAAGATGATTAATAATAATGAGCAAAACTAATGGTGTGAAATCATTATTAGAATTGTTTTATTCTTAATGTATTAGCATTAGTAAAAGGCCTACGTTTTAGTATTTTTCCAGAAGCACAATGTTGAAATGTTATGCTGACTTTACTGAAATGCTTTTGCAAGCATTGTTTATTAGCTGTTTGTTCTGTACTTCCTTGTGATAAATATTGCATGTTTCAACAATGGGACTTAGTTTCTGGTAGGACGTAATGTTAGCTGAATGTTGCGTTCTGTGCTGCTGTTTTTACAAAGGTATATTTTTGAGGAAACTGCTGTCTGGCGAGGAATGTGAACATGAGCCTATCTTGAAGAGGGAATGAAGAAAAATACAAATGGAGAAAGGATATCATTCAATTGGTTACTCACTATCACACGTCATGGACTTGTCCAATAGAAACCTAACTAGGGATTTTTAGGGGCTTTAATTGAGAAAAGTTTTAGGTGATGCAAGTCAGTTTCTGTTTACCTTTCTGTGCAGTCGATTCTATCCAGTTTCGTTCCAGTTCAGTTCTGTTCAGTTCTTGTTTAGTTGGTATGATTCTAACCTACCGTCGGCCCAACATTACTATACTGTTGCCCCTTTCCATGTTCCTGATGCTTATTGCTGAAAACCTGCTGTTCCTATGCTCAGCCGATGAAAACTCTGCTAGCTGCTGTTTCATTTCATAGCGGTATAACCAATGTGCATTTGTTTCTTCCTTTGTAGGTTTTTCTCTTAGAAATCCAACTGCATATTTTTGTTAGCGCCATAGTTAGATGTTTTTCCAAATAATGTTTACCTTATTTTTTATTTTTCCATGTGTAAAGCCCAGTCCCATACATGCTTTTTGAATCAGAATTTGGTAGCAAGGATGTCTATCCCAAAATTTTATTTGAATAATTGTTAACTGATAATGATTGATTCAACTGCACAATTAATTAAATCTGTAACTATTTTTCAAATAATGCTGTTGTTCTTCTGTATAATGTTTTGGGAGTGTTTAATGATAATTACTATCATAAGATTGAGATTCTTCAAATGATTTAGACAACCTTTATTGCTATCATTTGGTTTTGCGCATTATTTAAGTGACCATAGAAGTGTTAATATAAGGGCAAAACAATGTTTAAACCTTAGTAAATTGGTGTGGTGATTCATAGTCACATAGGTCATGGAGCATATACATTACTGACTCCTCATTGAATAATGCTTTTTGTATAGCTATTAGTTCTCATTTTTTTGATTTGATGATCTTATTACGCCTGTCTGAATCAAAAGATTTGAGTCGACCAGAGGATAGTAGATGGCACTGCTCTATTACTTGTCACCTTAGCCTAATATTAGGAGGTCACATGCCCACAAGATCAACAGTGCAATGGTTACCTCATGGCACATGTCCAAAATGTGTAAGGTTCCCTACCTATAGAGTGAGGAGGTGAATGCAGTGACTAGTGTGTATGTCTCTGTCAAGAAGGAGAATCTAAGCTGGGAGTGTGCTCCTGGTGACTGGTTGAGGTAGCACAGATAACAGGTACTGAGATCACTGATGTAACTGACTAGCGTTGTCTACAATAGGAGGGTGGACAAGTAGTCTGCAGGGCAGGGCCTTGGTGCCATTGAAACTGATGTGTGAGAAGGGTTGGCTAGATGGATGGAGAAGTGTAGTTGAAGCCTGCCTGAACAACGATGTCACGGGATCGTGTCAGAGAGCTGAAAAGAGAAAGATTGGCTCTCGAAAAGTGGGTTCTCTGCATCCAATTGGGCGCACCCGGGGGCTGAATGCTCTGCCTGGAGAAACAACCATTGGGGTTGTGACACAAACTGATCCCTTACAGTGGTCTGATTTCATTTATATTTACAGGGGTGAAATATGACACTGGGCACCCTTGGAAAAATAATAAATTGAGTGAGACATGCAGGTCACAGTTTGAGGGACCAATCCAGTGGATCAGTCATTCACCGGCTCAGTCCCCTACCATTTGACCAGAGAGGTGTTGGCCCCCTGCTAATGGAAGTCAACATTTTAAAGGTACGTATTGTAGGATTTGCATTCCCTCTATGTCAGTCCACTGGAGTGAGGAAGGACATGAGTGATTTTCACACTGTGGCCCACAGACTTATAATGCCCACTAATCCTTTTGGTAGAGGATGTGCACAGGGTTGGTAACAGTGCTGCCTAGAGGCCCTGGGGAGTGGAAAACTCTAGATGGTTCGGTGACATCATGACCCTGCTGTTATTCTATAGCCCTCGGTGTATGTGTCCCATTAGGTTTGCATGTGTAAGCATGCAAAGTACGCTGTTGATAGTATCAATGTAATCCCTTTGAATAGGGTTGCTGTAGGAGGCTGTCCTGGTTTGTAGTGGGTACCTAAGGTACTTACACCTTATACCAGGTCCAGTTATCCCTTATTGGTGAAATGTGATTAGGCTGTCTAGAGGGAGCTGTAGCAGAGCAGCCAAGGCTGAACTAGGAGACATGCAAAGCTCCTGCAATACCACTATAGTAACACAGTACTTATACACTTTATTTTAGTGACACAAGGCCAAAAATATCTTAGAGGCAATACTCCTTCTTGAGGTAAGTATTATACACAATATATACACTAGTAACCCAAATCAGCAAAGTAAACAGTCAAAGAATAGTGCAAACAGTAGGAAATAGGCCTAGGGCAACACAAACCATATACTTAAATAGTGGAATGCAAATGTCGAATTCCCCCCTAGGTGAGTGTAGTGTGTAGCGGGGCGCAGGGAGTGTAAGAGAACACCAATGGTAAGTAAAATACCCCACCCCAGAGCCCAGGAAAGCAGGAGTAAAGTAGAGTAAGTTTCCTCAGAACACACTGCAAGTCGTGATGTAATTATGCAACAAACAAGCAAGGCTGCAATCAACCAACAATGGATTCCTGGACCTAAAGACCTGTGGAGAGAGGAAATCAAGTCCAGAAGTCGAAGAAGAGTCCAGGACAAACAGGAGCCCCTGCCCTGCCCACCTGGAAGAAGGTGCAAAAGTGGATTCTCCGGTTGGAAGAAAAGTACAGAAATGAACCAAAGAAGATAGCTGCGGGTTCCTGCTTGGTGCAAGAAATGTCCCACGTCGAGTTGTTGGATGCAGGCTGTTTGCATCACTGGATTCCGCTAACAAGCCTTGGTTCACACAAGTACGCGGTTTGTGTCAAAGAGGAGCTGCCTGGACTCAGGAGAAACCTGGGGTTCTCAACTTGGACTGAGGGGACAGAGGAGACTCTCAGCACTTCAGAGAGCCCTCAGAATACCAGGTAGCACCCACAGGAGTCCCGGAACAGGGGGACAAAGGAGTTGCAAAGTGCAGTCATCGCAGCACTAACCTGGAGGATCCCACGCCACCGGAGAACAACTCAAAGAGCTGTGCATCACAGGATGGAGTGCTGGGGACCTGGGCTACGCTGTGCACGAAGAACTTTTGGAAGAAGTGCACAGAAGCCCAAGGAGCTGCAGAAGATGCGGTGCACAGGTACTGTCGCAGCACGGGGAGGCAAGCTCTTACCTCCACCAAATTTGGACAGCTGGACCTTTGGACAGTCTGGGTCACTTTGGTCTACCACCTGTGTTCCAGGGATCCCGTTCGTTGACAGGAGAGGAGTCCCAGAGTACCAGTTGTCATTGCAGAGGTGCCTGCTGAAGCGGGGAAGTGACTCTGTCACTCCACAGAAGAATCTTTAAGATTTTCTGGTGCAGGGTGAAGGCAGGCATTCCTTAGAGCATGCACACCTTGGAACCTGTTGCAATTGCTGGCTGGAGCTGAAGTTGCAAGTCACAGGAGTCGTACCAGATACTTTGTTGCAGTTACAACGGTTCCTGCAGCAGTCTGCAGTTGATCCGACGGTCAGAAGCTGAAGCAGAGGATGCAAAGGTGTCCTGGAGGAATCTTGCAACCCAAATCTGAGGAAACACCCAGAAGAGAGACCCTAAATAGACCTGAGAGGGGGATCGGCTACCTACCCAGGTATGCACCTATCAGGAGGCGTCTCTGATGTCACCTGCTGGCACTGGCCACTCGGTGGTCTCCAGAGGGTCCCCACACCTTGGAATCCAAGATGGCTAATGACAGGGACACTCTGGAGGAGCTCTGGGCACCACCCCTGAGGTGGTGATGGACAGAGGAGTAGTCACTCCCCATTCCTTTGTCCAGTTTCACGCAAGAGCAGGGAGTGGGGGTCCCTGAACCGGTGAAGACTGAATTATGCAAGGAGGGCACTGTTTGTGCCCTTCAAAGCATTTCCAGAGAATCTGGGAGGATACCCCTCCCATGCCTGTAACACCTATTTCCAATGGCAGAGGGTGTAACATCCCTCTCCTAAAGGAAATGCATTGTTCTGCCTTCCTGGGATTGAGCTGCTCAGTCCCCAAGAGGGCAGAAACCTGTCTGTGAGGTGGCAGCAGTTGGGGCTGCAGTGGAAACCTCAGAGAGCTGGTTTGGCAGTATTGGGGGTCCATGGTGGAGACCCAGGGTGCATGGGATTGCCCCCTTCCCCAATACCAGATTTGGATTGGGGGTGAATTCCACGATCTTAGACACCTCACATGGCCATATCCGGAGTTACCATTGTGAAGCTACATATATGTATTGACATATATGTAGTGCACGCTTATAATGGTGTCCCCGCACTCACAATATATCTGGGGAATAGGCCCTGGACAACGTGGGGGCACCTTTGCTAGTGAAAGGGTGCCCTCACACACAGTAACTTTGCACCTAACCTTCAGTAAATGAAGGTTAGACATATAGGTGACTTATAAGTTACCTGGTGCAGTGAAAAATGGCTGTGAAATAGTGTGTGCACTATTTCACTCAGGCTGCAGTGGCAGTCCTGAAGAAAGGTTTGCATGACCTCCGTATGGGTGGCAAAAGAAATGCTGCAGCCCATAAGGATCTCCTGGAACCTCAATGCCCTGGGTACCTAGGTACCATATACTAGGGACTTATAAGGGGGGGGGGCAGTGTGCCAATCAGAATTGAAATATGTAATCACTAAACTATAGTGACAAATTTGGTACACAGAGAGAGCAGAACTTCAGTGACACTGTCAAGCATACTGACAACATGTATAGGCCACATACTATGTGCACTGGGGTCCTGACTAGCAGGGTCCCAGTGAGACAGTAAAAACACACTAACAAACATGCAGAAATTGGGGGTAACATGCCAAGAAAGATGGTACTTTCCAACACAACCCCGTCCCCCAAACGAGGGACAATAAGGCTTACCTTGCCCAGATGAGTCTTCATTGTCTAGGTGGAAATATCTGGAGAGTTAATCTGCATTGGAGTGGGTACTCCCAGGTCTATGTTACTCTGTAAAGTCCATCCCCTGTAGGGAAACGTACCACCTCAACAATTTAGGGTTTTCTCCTTACATCTGGTTTAACCATTAGAGAGGTTTTTGGTCTGTCTGAACAATGAAGTGAGTCCCAAATAAGTATGGTCTCAACTTCTTCCGGGCCCAGACCGCAGCAAAGGCCTCCCTCTCTATGGCTGACCTACGTTTTTCTGTAAGGGTCAACCATCTACTCATAAAAGCAACAGGTTGATCCTGACCCTCTGAGTTCAGTTGTGATGTCATTGCCCAACCCCCAGTTCAGATGCATCTGTCTGGACAATGAATTTTTTAGAGTAATTTGGGTTTTTAAGGACAGGTGCAGTACACATAGCGTGCATAAGCTCTTCAAAAGCTCTTTGACAGATGGCTGTCCATAATACCTTTTAAGGCATCTTTTTAGAAGTGAGGTCATTAAGAGGGGCAACAATGGAGCCATAGTTGTTAATGAACCTCCTGTAATACCCAGTGAGACCAAGAATGGCTCTGTCCTGGGTCTGAGTAGTAGGGGGTTCCCATTCTAAAATAGTCTGTATCTTCCCCTGTAGTGGTTCAATCTGTTCCCCACCTACCAGGTGGCCCAGATAAACCTCTTTTCCCTGCCCTATCTGACATTTTGAAGCCTTGATAGTGAGGCCTGCCTTTTGCAGGGCCTCCAGAACTTTCCACAGGTAGAACAGGTGGTCATCCCAGATGGAGCTAAATACAGCAATATCATCTAGATATGCTGCACTGACAGCTTCCAGACCTTGGAGGACTGTGTTCACCAGCCTTTGGAAAGTGGCGGGTGCATTTTTCAGACCAAAGGGCATAACTGTAAACTGATAATGCCCTCTAATGGTTGGAAATGCAGTTTTGGGTTTAGCCTCTGACAATTTGATCTGCCAATAGCCTGCAGTCAAATCAAAGATGCTTAGATACTTGGCAGGTGCCAGTTCTATCTATGAGCTCACCTGCCCTGGGTATAGGGTGAGCATTTGTTGTTGTAACTGTATTGAGCCCTCTGTAGTCTACACAACACCTAATTTCTCTATTTTCCATCTTTGCTATGAGGTTTGGGGACAAGCACCACTGGGCTGGCCCAGGGGCTGTCCGAGTGCTCAATAACACCTTGGTCCATCATTTTCTGAACCTCAGATTTACTACAGTCTCTGACATGATTAGGCTGCCTATAAATCTTACTTTCGACAGGCAAACTGTCTCCAATATCAATGGTATGTCCACACCAAGTAGTGGTACCAGGTGTGAGTGACAAGAGTTCAGAAAATTGGCCTATTAAATTCTTACAGTCCTCCCTCTGCTCTGCTAAGAGGCAGTCTGCAACTACAACTCCTTCCACTAAGCCATCAGCTTCAGTGTTGGAGAAGAGGTCAGGGACAGGGGCACTCTCTTCTTCGTGCCCTCATCTGTGGCCATGAGTTGGGTCAAATCTGTCCCATTATAGTACGGTTTAAGGTGGTTGCCATGAAGTACCCTGAGGGGAATTCTGGCAGTGCCAACGTCTACCAAATAGGTGACCTCGTCCTTTTCTTCCACAATAAGATGTGGTCCACTCCATTTGTCTTGGAGTGCTCTTGGTGCCACAGGCTCCAAAACCCACACCTTCTGGCCTGGGTGGTACTCAGTCAGGACAGCCTTCTGTTCTGGTCATGTCATTGCTTTTGAAGCTCTTGGCTGGCCTGAAGGTTTTTACTGGCCTTTTTCATGTACTAAGCCATCCTTGATCTTAGGCCAAGTACGTAATCCACATTGTCTTGTTTAGGGGGCTTTAAAGGCTGCTCCCACCCCTCTTTCACAAGAGCAAGGGGCCCCCGAACAAGGTGACCAAAGAGGAGTTCAAAGGAGCTCTAGACCACTCCTTTTTGGGGTACCTCCATGTAGGCAAAAAGGAGGCATGGCAGGAGGACATCTCATCTCCTTCTGAGTTTTTCAGAGAGTCCCATGATCATGCCTTTGAGAGTTTTGTTAAATCTCTCAACCAGTCCTTTTGTTTGTAGATGATAGGGTGTGGTGAATGTATAGGTTACACCACACTCCTTGTAAGGAGCTTTTAAGTATGCAGACATGAAGTTACTACCCCTGTCTGATACTACCTCTTTAGGAAAGCTCACCCTGGAAAATATTCCCAGGAGGGCCTTTGCCACTGCAGAAGCTGTAGTGGTCCTTAAGGGGATGGCTTCTGGGTATCTTATGGAATGGTCCACTACCACGAAGATAAACCTATTACCAGAAGCAGTTGGAGGGTCAAGGGTGGCAACAATATCAACCCCTACCCTTTCAAAGGGCACGCCAACCACTGGCAGTGGGGTTTGGGGGGCCTATGGGTTGCCACCAGTTTGGCCATTGGCTTGGCAAGTCACACAAGAGGGACAAAATTATTTTGTATCCTCTGACATGTGAGGCCAGTGAAAGTGAGGGACAAGTCTCTCCCAGGTTTTACTTTGCCCCAGATGTCCAGCCAAGGGAATATCATGTGCAAGAGTTCGGAGGAATTCCCTATACTGCAAGTGAATGTCCAGTCTCTTGGTAGAACCAGGTTAGGGGTCAGTTGCCTCAGTATAAAGGAGACTGTTCTCCCAATAAACTATGTGAGTCACTGATATCCTCATTTTGCTGTTTGACAGCTTGCTGTCTTAGACCATGTAGTGTGGGACAGGTCTGCTCTGCCACACTCATTTCCTCCCTGGCAGGCCCCCCTGTACAGAGGAGCCCAGCTGCGTCAGCCCGAAGCTCCTCTGGTGTAGGTTCTGCACAAGGAGTTGACTGCTCCTCATCAAAAGGGGAATCTTCTGGAGAGGGAGGGATAGTGGACAAGAGTTTGCCCTTTCCACCCCTGGTTTTTGGGAGCACTTGGTCCATTGTTCCAGAATCCAAGTTTCCCTGCCCTCTTTGCTTCTAGGCCTGAGTCATGGGAAGGCAAAGATATGCCCTGGAATGCCCAACATGGCTACATGGGCCTCCAACTCCACTTCAGTCCACGCTGAAGTTTCCAAATCATTGCCCAATAGACACTCTACAGGTAAGTCAGTGGATACCACAGCCTTTTTAGGACCTGTAATTTTTCTGATGGTTGGAAGAGGATTTAGGCCACCACCCCCAGAGGATTCATCACTTTTTATCTTTGTCACCACCCTTATCATGTGACTTACCATCCGTCTTCTTGCTGTCCTTGTCACCCCCGTGTGAGCTTTTCTGATCACTCTAGTTCTGATCCATTTGTCTGTCTTCTTTCACAATTTTTGGGAAGAGGTCAGATCTGAGTCCACAAGATATTGGTACAACAAATCAGACACAAAATTGTTAAGAATATGATCTCTCAAGATCAGATTGTATAGGTTTTCAAAATCAGACACCTTGTTGCCATGCAACCAACCTTCTAAGGCCTTCACTGAACAGTCCACAAAGTCTATCTAAGCTTGTGAAGACTCTTTTCTGGTTTCTCTGAACTTCATCCTATATTGTTCAGTGGTTAAGCCAAATCCATCCAAGAGTGCAGTCTTCAGCACATTGAAATTGTCTGAGTCATCTTCTCTAAGAGTAAGGAGTCTATCTCTCCCTTTGCCAGAGAAGGACAACCACAGAATAGCAGCCCACTGTACCTGAGTGACCCTCTGAACTTTACAGGCCCTCTCAAGTGCAGCAAACCACTTGTAAATGTCATCCCCCTCCTTGTAAGGATGGACAATCTTGTGCAGGTTTCTAGAATCAAATGTGTTTTCTTTAACACTGGAACTTCTGAAACTACTGATGCTGCTGCCACCATGGGGAACTAACCCCAACCCTGGTCTTTCCCTTCCCACAGCTAGGGATTCCCTATCTAAGGCCAGCTGTTGCTGCTGTAGCCACAGTCTGGCCTACTCCAACCTCAGCTTTCTGAGTTCCCTATCTAGGGACTGGTCCTCAGGGTTGGATGTGTGGGACAATTCTGACACAGAAGTGACATGGGAATGAGCAGAGGTTGATCTTTCCCTAGCTTGTGTTACTCTAGTGACCTGGCCTTTAGGTGTGAAGGGTGCCCTACCTGTGTGTGACCCCTCCCCCACTACTAGCTGCACTAAGAGTTTTGTTAAGGGAGAGATGTGTGGAAGGACACTCCCCTGAATCTTCAGGACCCTCTCCTGAATCTACCTGGATAGAATCTCCCTCTACCTCCTCTTCTGATTGTACCTGACCATTAGGATGCTCCTGGTCATCTTGTAAGAGGAGATTCAAGAGGAAATATTTGTTAGGGTTCTTCCCAATCCCTAAGCTTCTTTCTAAACAGAGAACCACTCAGACTTTTGAAATTAAGATTTTCATAAGTGGTCTTGACAACCCTGGGGGTAGCCTCTATAGAAGACAAAGTGATAGAAAAAGTTAGAGAGAAGAGTAAGACGTTAGCAAACTATTTCACCTAAGTTTTTAGAGGAAAAGAAAAGCTTTTCAGAACTTTGTAAAACCTTTAAAACGTTTGGGAAAGCTTTATGGAAGTGAAAAATGACTGCTAGGTACAATTGTATATAGCTCTAAGTATTGAAGTACTCTTTTCTTGTGAAAGCACTAGTAATAAAGTGGTAAAGCAATTGCAAGTACTTATCCCACCGCTGCATCACCAATGTAGGGGGCCGGCCGGGTTTGTAGTGGGTACCTAAGGTACTTACACCTTATGCCAGATCCAGTTATCCCTTATTAGTGAAATGTAAGCAGTGTTCTAGCATCTTAGGCTGTCTAGGGATAGCTGTAGCAGAGCAGCCAAGACTGAATTAGGAGACATGGCATGGTGAGCAAAACAACGATGGGTTAAACCCAAATCTGTGACTTGGGGTGAGTGTTTGCATTGTTCAGCACTCCGTCCATCATCCTTTTGTATTGCTAAAGTTGCCCTAAGTGGGAAGGGTATGCTCAGACGTGGGTCCCTTGCTCACTGTGCCACTGGATTCAAGCTAGCCTGGCTGGTGAAGGGTGAAACCCTGAAACTGGTCCCAGCATGCTGGTTTCTGGTCCAGGGAGGACCTGGCCTGACAATTTGGGCTGGACTGTTCCAATGAGGAACAGGGTCAAGACTGATTTTCATACGGCTGGGTCCAAACTGGGGTGGCATGGTAAGCAAAAGAACGATGGATTAAACCCAGATCTGTGACTGGGGGTGAGCATTGTTCAGCACTCCGTCCATCATCCTCTTGTGTTGCTGAATTAGAAGACATGCAAAGCTTGTGCAATACCGCTATAGTTACCCAGTACTTATACACAATAAAAGACAATACTCCGTGTTATCAAAAATAATGATAAAGGTATTTTCTTTTAGTGACACAAGGCCAAAAATATCTTAGAGGCAATACTCCTTCTGGAGGTAAGTATTATACACAATATATACACTAGAAACCAAAATCAGGTAAGTAAACAGTCATAGAATAGTGCAAACAGTAGAAAATACAATAGATTGCAATAGGCCTAGGGGCAACACAAACCATATACTAAAATAGTGGAATGTGACTGTTGAATTCCCCCCTAGGCAAGTGTAGTGTGTAGAGGGGCTCTGGGAGTGTAAGAGAACACCAAAGGTAAGTGAAATACCCCACCCCAGAGCCCAGGAAAGCAGGAGTAAAGTAGAGCAAGTTTCCTCAGAACACACTACAAGTTGTGATGAAGAATTATGCAAGAAACAAGCAAGACTGCAAGCAACCAACGATGAATTCCTGGACCTGAAGACCTGTGGAGAGAGGAGACCAAGTCCAGAAGTCGAAGTAGAGTCCAGGACGAACAGAAGCCCCTGCCCACCTGGAAGAAGGTACAAAAGTGGATTCTCCAGGTGGAAGAAAAGTACAGAAATGCACCATAGAAGATGGCTGCGGGTTCCTGCTTGGTTCAGGTCCCACGTTGAGTTGTTGGATGCAGGCTGTTTGCGTCGCTGGATTCCGCCAACAACCCCTGGTTCACACACGTATGCGGTTTACGTAAAAGAGGAGCTGCCTGGACTCAGGAGGGACCTGGGGGTCTCAACTCAGACTGAGGAGACAGAGGGGGCTCTCAGCACTTCAGAGAGCCCTCAGAAGACTAGGCAGTGCCCACGGCAGTCCCAGCACATGGGGACAAAGTAGTTGAAAAGTGCAGTCGTCGCAGCACTACACTGGAGGATCCCAAGCTGCCAGAGAACAACTCAGAGAGCTGTGCATCGCAGGATAGAGTGCTGGGGACCTGGGCTACGCTGGGCATGAAGAATATTTGGAAGAAGTGCACAGAAGCCCAAGGAGCTGCACTACACAGGAAGGTCCCACGCCGCTGGAGAACAACTCAGGAAGGTGTGCAGTGCAGGATGGAGTGCTGGGGACCTGGGCTATGCTGTGCACGAAGGATTCTTGAAAGAAGTGCACAGAAGCCCAAGGGGCTGCAGAAGACCCAGTGCACAGGGGTACTGTTGCAGCATGGCGAAGCAAGCTCTTACCTCCACCAAATTCAGACAGCTGGACATTTAGACATTCTGGGTCACTTCGGTCCACCACCTGTGTTCCAGGGATCACACTCATCAACAGGAGAGGAGTCCCAGAGTACCGGTTGTTGTCGCAGAGAGGTGCCTGCTGAAGCAGGGAAGTGACTCCGTCACTCCATGAGAGATTCCTTCGGTTCTTCTGGTGCAGGGTGAAGACAGGAAGACCTTAGAGCGTGCACACCTTGGAAACTGTTACAATTGCTGGCTGGAGCTGAAGTTACAGGTCACAGGAGTGGTCTTGGATACTTTGTTGCAGTTACAGCGGTTCCTGGAGCAGTCTGCGGTTGATCCAAGGGTCAGAAGGTGAAGCAGAGGATGCACAGGAGTCCTGGAGGAATCTTGCAAACCGAATCTGAGGTAACACCCAGAGGAGAGACCCTAAATAGCCCTGAAAGGGGGATTGGCTACTTACCCTGGTATGCACTTTTCAGGAGGGGTCTCTGACATCACCTGCAGGCACTGGCCACTCAGAGGGCTCTAGAGGGTCCCCACACCTTGGAATCCAAGATGGCTAACACCAGGGACACTCTGGAGGAGCTCTGGGCACCACCCCTGTGGTGGTGATGGACAGGGGAGTGGTCAATCCCCTTTCCATTGTCCAGTTTTGCACTAGAGCAGGGAGTGGGTGTCTCTGAACCGGTGTAGACTGGATTATGCAAGGAGGGCACTGTTTGTGCCCTTCAAAGCATTTCCAGGGGCTCTGGGAGGATACCCCTCTCATGTCTGTAACACCTATTTCCAATGGGAGAGGGTTTAACACCCCTCTCCTAAAGGAAATGCATTGTTCTACCTTCCTGGGATTGAGCTGCTCAATCCCCAGGAGGGCAGAAACCGGTCTGTGAGGTGGCAGCAGTTGAGGCTGTAGTGGAAACCTCACAGAGCTGGTTTGGCAGTACTGGGAGTCCATGGTGGAGCCCCCAGGGTGCATGGGATCGGCCCCCCAATTCCAGATTTGGATTGGGGGTGAATTCCATGATCTTAGAGACCTCACATGGCCATATTTGCAGTTACCATTGTGAAGCTACAAATATGTATTGACATATATGTAGTGCACGCTTATAATGCTGTCCCCGCACTCACGAAGTCCGGGGAATAGGCCCTGGACAACGTGGGGGCTCCTTTGCTAGTGCAAGGGTGCCCTCACACACAGTAACTTTGCACCTAACCTTCAGTAAATGAAAGTTAGACATATAGGTGACTTATACGTTACCTGGAGCAGTGAAAAATGGCTGTGAAATAGTGTGTACACTATTTCACTCAGGCTGCAGTGGCAGTCCTGAAGAAAGGTTTGTATGAGCTCTTTATGAGTGGCAAAAGAAATGCTGCAGCCCATAAGGATCTCCTGGAACCTCAATGCCCTAGGTACCATATACTAGGGACTTATAAGGGGGATCCAGTGTGCCAATCAGAATTGGAATATGGAGTCACTAAACTATAGTGACAAATTTGGTACACAGAGAGAGCAGAAGCACTGGAGTTCTGGTTAGCAGAACTTCATGACAGTCAAGCATACTGACAACACACATAGGCCACAAACTATGAGCGCTAGGGTCCCGACTAGCAGGATCCCAGTGAGACAGTAAAGACACACTGACAAACAGGCAGAAATTGGGGGTAACATGCCAAAAAATATGGTACTTTACTACAGTTGGCAAATACATTGCCAGTATGGCAGCACAGCTCTTATCTAACCTCTCACAGGACATCAGTAAATTCAACGCAGGGGGTGTGATTCACAAATGGATTTTCATCCATAAACATATGCTTAGGACAGATAATGAATTTCTACCTGTTGGGAATGCACACGAAGGTTACAGAGAAGGTGTAAATCCGTTTCCATCTGCATGGTGGTGCACTAAAACCTTGCACAATTATGCAAGCGTAAACCCCATGCAAGAGGTGAGAATGTGAATTTTAAAGCTGGGTCAGCCATGTGAGTTTGTGATTGGACCAACCCTCTCTAGCTTTCTCCTAACCTGGATATGATTTAACATTTGTTGCTGAAAATGGCTGCAATAAATCAATTTTCAGGTTGGGAAAGGGAATGGAACAGCCCCAAACTTGGTAAAAGTGTTTCGCTGAGAAGCGTTAACACACAGGGAATGGTTTGCGCATTGAGAACTTGTTCCGTGAATACAATTCTAAATTGTGGGAACACCAGCCTCAGGAAAAAAAATACATTCCACAGTATTACACTTTGGAAGCTGGGACGACTACCATGGCTTTCCAGATAGAGTAGTGGGAATGTCTGCATTTAAAAAAGGGCAAAAGTACATTCTAATAGTATGTGATCTTCGAACATACTTTTACACTTTTTTGTGAGTCGTTTCCAACGTGCACTGGGAAGATGCAGGTGGACGATTGGTCTTGTAGGTTTGCCTATTCTTGGAAAATTCCTGAATCTCAATTTGATGGTATCGTATATGATAGTAGAGAGTTGTAATTAATCAATATACTTGTATCTAGGTGTTGTTAATTACTGAATATTAGAATAAATTGGGACACCCTGGTGGATTTCTGTAACAATGGTGCTGATCTTCAATGTATTAATTACATATTTGTCAATGCCCAACTGTTTTCTGCTTGACGTAGGTTATCAATATCAACATTAGAACCTATTCAGAGAAATCGCTGTGCAAAACATTTAACCGTAGGTGTGCATGTTTTACATGCATGTAAGTAGTTTTAGGCACAGCCAAAAACTACTGGTGTGGGAGCGTTTTATGTCTTCCCTAGCGATGCTTAAAACATTGTGTAATAATAAAAAAAGGCAACGGGAAACTTTGTTAGTGGTGCCATCAACAGAGACACTGAGCAGGTTTGAGCTCCCTGTGGATATGATGATGAATGACAGCTTAATGGGGGTGTACTATTGGTCAAAGGAAAGAAAATGCCTCAATGGGTTGATCACATAACCCACCCGCACACAAGAAGAGTGTCCAACGCAGAGTTAAGTAGACATGGTTAGCACAACGCCGCGCGCGCGCAACTGACTATGTGTGCTTCGGGTGTCAAGCTGTGGGAAATAACTAGCATGTGGACACAAAACCCCCTAAGGCTTGTGATATTTAATAATATTTGAAGGTCACAATAGACACTATGATCATGTGGGTTTTGATAAGCATTAAGGCCCCCGCTTTGGAGATTTATTTTGAGTGTTAGGGGCTTTTTACCATATGAGCACTAAAACCAAATCTTTTGCGAAAGTGAACTTGGGAGCTACTCTTGCTAAATGTATTTAATGATAGTTTAAACTGAATTTTGCCTCAGAAAATTCAATTAAGATGGATACATATGTTTTCCAAGGCGTAATCGATTTGTTATGCTCAACTGGGGATGCACTAAGCCTGAGTGGAGGCCTTGAACTTTGTCCACCAGACTGCACAGCTGCTGGGGGAAGCCGCACCAGCCCTGCTTTCAGGCCATGAGGTGCTTATTAAGCCGGCAGCACTCCGAGTGGAGTAACAAATCCCCCCACAACGTGGGAGCTGCAGGGGGATTTGTTACGAGGTCCAGGCCCCCCCTCAGCACAATACATTGTGCACCGGCAGCAGGCCCCTGACTGGTTCCAGGGGGGGGTGAGGGGGCCTCCTATAGGTACTTTGCACGGGCCCCCCTTAGGTTTAGTTACGCCACTGAGCACTCCCACTGCATGGGACACACCAAGCCTGAGTGGGGGGGCTTGAACCTTATCTACCACACTGCACAATGACTGGGGGAAGCCCCACTAGCCCTGCTTTCGCACCAGGAGATGCTGACTAAGCCGGCAGCACTCCTGCTGTATGGGGCGCACCAAGCCTGAGCGAGAGCCTTGAACTTTGTCTACCATGCTGCACAGCGGCTGGAGTAAGCTGCACCAGCCCTGCTCTCCCACCAGGAGGTGCTTATTAAGCCGGCAGCACTCCTGTTGTGCGGGGAACAGCAAGCTTGAGTGGGGGCCTTGATCTTTGTCTACCACACTGCACAACGGCTAGGGGACGCCGCATCAAACTTGCTTTCATGCCAGGAGGTGCTTATTAGGACTGCAGCACTCCCACTGCATGGGAGTGCTGCCTAAGTCGTGGCCTTGAACTTATCTACCACACTGCATAACGGCTAGGGGAAGCCGAATCAAACTTGCTTTCATGCCAGGAGGTGCTTATCGGGAAATAATTCAGTGACAGCTGTTTTAGTGTAAAAGGTCATTTATTAGGACAGGATTGCATAAGCAACATAACCTTAACTTTTAAACGTAAACCGTAACTTTACTAACGCCCTCCCTTTAACATCTCCTCGCTCATCCTTCCCCTCGAAACCCTTATTTTGTTTCCATTCCCCTACGCACTCCCCTTTTCCTTTCATGGCCCATTTGGTTCGTGCGTACCCCCACTCAGAGCCTTCACCTGCTTGTTTATTCCCTGGAAGGGTGGCCAAGCCCACATCTGACTCACCACCCTCCCCCATCTACTGCCAACCAGCACAAACCCATTTGGCGTT
This sequence comes from Pleurodeles waltl, assembly GCF_031143425.1. Classification (NCBI taxonomy): domain Eukaryota; kingdom Metazoa; phylum Chordata; class Amphibia; order Caudata; family Salamandridae; genus Pleurodeles; species Pleurodeles waltl. The sequence continues at coordinate 474,281,779 of NC_090449.1, read as the reverse complement.
TTGCTGCCCCCCCCCCAAAAAAAAAAAAACACGCTACTGCAACCAGGACTACTCATTCCTTATTCCTGATCCACAAATTCTCTCCCCACAACTCCTCAACCAACAGTCTCAGATCCGTCAGATAGTATGCATTCCCTAGTGCGGACAGGTGAACACCGTCGTCTCTGAATAATGCTACATCCTGTTCTGTAATGTCCTCATGTTTCAGTATTTTTATCCCCTGTGCCCAGCAAAAAACCCTCATCACTCTGTTAAGCTTCCTGCAAGCCCGCTCCATGGCTCCATATTTGACTGCCCCTCTCCACACTCTACGGGGAACAAATTCTGTCCACACCAAGCATGTACCATGCAGTTTTTGTTTGATAATCTCCAAGTCTCTCTGCATGTGCTGCAGGAGCGTGAGTCCCGACAATTTCACCAGATCATTCTCCCCCAAGTGGATGATTAACAAATCCGGACATCCCCAGTTCAATAAGTTAGATGTGATGAAAGGAAGCAGGTTACCCCACCGCATGCCGCTCTTTCCCCACCATAACACCTTGTGCTGCCTGCTGGACAGTCCCAGGGCCCGACCATATCTGTTTTTCCGTGAACTTCGCTGCCCAGTGGATAAATGAATGGCCTACCAGCCATGTCACCATCTTGCCCTGCGATGGACCAAACGCATCTCCTGCAATGGAAAAATAACTGTAACATGTGTGTTTATTATGTAACCCCCCCCCACTCGACCACCCCTTCAAACCCTTCAGCTGTCATTTCTCGCCTCTCAGGGCCTCACATATTGTTCACAACACCTTGATTTCCAGCGGCCTATCGCCCTGATCTTCGCCCAATCCCAACCCAAATGCGCCGCGGCCGTAGCTGCCCCAATTCTGAACGAATGTGTGCCAAAATCCATGGCCCGGCGGCCTGTCCGTCCCAGCGCCATCCTCAGCACGCGTAAAAGCTGAAAACTGGTGAGCTTGGACCCTGACCTGTGCACAAAAACCCCGGCGTCCCTGCTCGACATACGTGAGGCTTGAAAATTCCTCCATTCTGTCACTGGGCAAGCCAACACGTTGCCCCCTTTATCTAACCATACCCGCTTTCCCCTGCCTAGCTGGTCAGTTTTAGATCATCTAAGCCAGATGCCCAATCGATCACCATGTACGCACACCTCCCTGCAGCGTATCCCAACTGCTGCCCCAACACCCAACAACTCTGACACACGAAATGCTCCAAAAAACATCCACACCATACATAAGCAGAACAGTGCTAACTCGTATCCGTCTGCGCAACACACCAGCAGTACATGCATCAATTCTAATAACAACTCAAAATCGATGGGTTCTCTGGCCGTTCTACCCTCTGCTGCTCTAATCTTGCCCCAACCTTTTAACGTCCTCCCCAACAAATCATTTCTAGCCGGGTCGTGATCAAAAAACTATTTCCCGTAAAATGATACACCTGACAGTTTCCCCCCCCCGATAGTAGCCGCTGATAAACCTCTCTGTATCATGTACAGCACGAAGCGCAAAGCACGATGCTCTGGCTGCTTTTCCCTCTGCTCCCAAAAGTTTCCTGCAAACCGCTCAAAGGATTGAAAAACCAACCAGGCCAGCCGGTATCTTCGCTGAGTGGATTCCGCTAAAGACATCTCCACCAGCCCGGTGATCATCATGCCCCCCACTCCCAAATGTCTGCCGGGACCGCTGTCTTGATCTGTTCCGCTCCTGGCGCCAGGTTGCGAAAACGCTGCAACTGTGAACGAGACTGGGAATCCGCAATCTCATTGAAAACTCCTAGTATATGGACAGCTTTAAAGATCACATTCAAAGAAACACTGCAGCATAAAACGTCGCAACAAGCGCAAAACCCTCAGGTCCCTTGCCTTCTGTCTGTTAACCAGCTCAACGACTGTCATATTGTTGATTCTGAACAAAACTGTCCTATTTGCTAACTCCTGCCCCCATACTGCCATGGCTACCAGAAGGGGAAAAAATTCCAAAAAGGCAATACTCCTCCCTTGCTGCAACCAAGATGCTGGCCACGCCTCTGCACACCACCTGCCATCCCAAAAGATCCCAAAACCATTTGCTCCTGCCGCATCTGAAAATATCTGTACCTGCCATACTGTCTCTTCCTCACAGAAAAACATGGATACCCCCATTGAAATGTCTCAGGAATGTTTCCCACACCCTAACGTCTTCTCTAAGGCCCATTGAAACTCTTATTCTGTGATGTGGCATCACCGCTCCTGACATAGCCAGCCCCAATCTCCTGCAAAAAGTCCTCCCCCCTCTGACTGCCCTACAAGCAAAATTCAGGTACCCCAACAACTTCTGAGCAGTTCGCAAATCGATTTTTCGTGCCTCCTTCACTGTACCCAAGAAATCCAGCATGTCTTTTACTTTTTGTGCCGGTAATCTGGCTATCAGTGTAATGGAATCTAGCTCAATGCCCAGAAAGGTGAGAACCGACGAGGGGCCTTCAGTCTTTTCGGGTGCCAGCGGGACCCCCATCTGGTGTGCCATGTCCTGAAAAGTTGCTAAAGCCTTCCCGCAATCCCCAAAATCCTTCTTCCCCACAAACAGGAAATCATCCAAGTAATAGGTCACCGCATAATGCCCACTGATCTTGACAAAAAACCACTACATGAATGTGCTAAAGGCCTCGAACAGAGTGCATGAAATCGCGCAACCCATGGGCAGGACCCTGTCCACATAGATTGTCCCTTCAAACTGCATTCCCAGCAACTCAAAATCCCCAGGGTGTATCGGCAATAGTCTGAAGGCTGATTGTATGTCGCATTTAGCCAGTTCTGCCCCGTAACCACAAACCCTGACCAATTTTATAGCATCATCCACCAATGCATAACTACTCTGGTGTCCTCTGCTGCAATGAAATCGTTAACAGATGTGCCCTCCGCCATGACCGGTGATGTATCAGCCTGAACTCACCCGGGGCCTTCTTCGGCACGATTCCCAGTGGGGATATCATCAAATTTTGTCTCGGCCACTCATAAAATGGCCCCGCAATTCTGCCCAAGGACAATTCCTTATCCAGCTTTTTCCTCACTACCTGTGGTAGTTCTTTTGCAGAACGCAAATTGTCTGTCCAGCGCCTTCTCCGTGGACCTTGGTAGCTGAGCCTGAAACCCTCTTGAAAACCCTCTGCTAACTTAATTGCTGCTGACCTATTCGGGTATTTGTGCAGCTATGGTAGAATGAAGTCTAGCCTAACTGGCGTAGGCCCCCTTTGGAGCAGGAGCACCCCGAGTCCCTCTGCCTTTTGTTGCTCTCCATTGTTCGGCTGGACTGGAAAGCGAAAAACATTGCATGACCGGGTGTCGGCCCCAGCATTTGGAGCAATCGTGTTTAAATTTGCAAGGATGTCTGGAACAGAACTCTTTGTTAAAGTTCCAGCAAGCTCCCGTCGTGTTAGCAGTTGTTCTCTGTCCCACGCCCACCCCTCCCGGTGCAGGACGTGCCTGAAACGGCTTATAAACCACCGGCAAACCACTGGCCGTGTGGGTGGATGCCGTGGATTGCGACGACGCCATCCATTGCATCCATAACTCTGGGTCTACGTCTCCCCACGGCTTCTCAGGGTTGATACTCACGCGGGCTCTGAACTCCTCATCATAACTCAACCAGGCAAACCCCCCGAAGTGCATTTGCGCTTTCCGAATAATGTCCATATATTTAAACAGCGCTATGGCCCTGTCAGGGTATTTCTCACAATAAATGCTTGCAAAAATCAAAAACGCTGATGTCCAATTATCCATATTAATTGCCACCCTCGGCCTTTGGGCCAATTCCCACTCTTCCTCCTTGGAACCTTCCTTGGCTTGTATATCCCTCTGTAAGAGTTTAAAAAAAGTCTACATACTCATGTCTCCATATTCTGGCCTTCGTTGTTTCCGCTACGTGTGAGTCCAATGGCATAGCCAAACCCATGTAGGGAAGCCTCTTTTTGTGATCTCCCCCTTCTTTCTCCTCTGTCCCTGACTTCTCTCCTGTCACCTTGTCCCCGCTCCCGCCTTCAGCTGAAGCTCTACCTTGTGGCTCTTTACCAGTCTCACTGCCCTGTGTGTCTTTAGTTGGTAATGGGTCAAGTATCGAAACGTCACCTACCCCAATGGATCTACAAACCGGAGCGTCCCCCACCCTTGCGCCATCCCCCCAAACTGACCACCATTGCCCTTTACCTCTTGCTTGTGTTCCCACAGGTCGCGAAACCTTCCGGGCCCCTTGGCCACGTGCTTGTTCTTGCCTTCTTTCATGTAAACCTCCGCTGGTATCATGATCCTGAAAAATAGAAGCGGAAAGAGGGGTTGCGCTGCTCCTGCGTCCTCTTCCCCTCACCCTCATGCTGTGTACCTCTGCCTCCCTAATCTCCCCTTCTTCCCAATCATCCAGCTCCTCTTCATAGTCAAGTTCAAGAACATCTTCTTCGCCCACACACTTATCCACACTCCCACTCATCATCGTGTAGTTCGCTGTGATCTCATCATGACCCTCATGGCGCCCACCATCTCTGCGTTTTCCCCGATCCTGCGGAGTAGAGAAGGCTGCAGAGGACCCCTGTAGCGCTTCAGACCAACGTGCAGGGGCCGTGTTGCGCCCCATTGGCATCGCCTTTTCTTTGCCGACCTCTTGTGTTGGCATTGACCTTCTGCGCCCTGCGTGGCCGTGTGCGCAACTGACCCCCATCGCACTACCGAACCCACAGGCCGCACCAGCCTCCTGACCCCTACCGCTCGGAACCCAAACCCAGCTACCTTTGCCGGCTTCTTGTGACATGTTTCCTGCATTCCCTATGTTTTCTGCTGGTCTCTTTAGCTGCCGGCCGTATGGCGCGACCATCTCCCGCTCCATGCACAATTGGGCCCACCTGTCCTCTGTTTCCGCCACTATGCGGCGTTGCTCCCGGATCCTGGCCTCTAAGTCCCATGCTTCGCCCGCGTCTAGCCTGCCTGGCCTGGGGCCACTCCCCCCCCAGCTTCCTTGGGCTGCCCCTTGTTGGACTTGCCCTTCCCACCTGTTTGTCTGGGTCCTTTTCCTTTCTTTTTTATTGCATTGCTGACCCCAGCCGAGTTGGCACCGTCTTTGGGTAGCGACAGGTCCATGGGCGTCACCTCTATGATAGGGGCGGGGAGCTCCTGTATCACTTCTTCTTGCACTGGGGCCCCTTCCACCAAAGTCTGTTGCTGGTGTAACTCAAGGGCCCCCGTCTGCTGATCTGGTGCTGTCTCGTCCTCTAAGGGCCCAGGCTCGCTCGAGGGGCCCTCCCCATCTCCCAACTGGCTGGAGGGGCAGGTAGCGCCCCGTGCCCGACCCGCCGCTGCTTTTTTGGGATTTTTGGCCCTCTCCGGGGATGTGCATGCGGCTACCACCGCCGCTACCCGGACTGACGCGATGCGCGTCGGTTGCACCATCCCCACCCAGGCCTGGTCCAGAACCCCAGGCCTGAGGAGGTCAGCCTGGCCAGCCTCGCCGAGTATGCGAAACGCGGTCTGTACCGCCTCCGCGTCGTGGCTGGTAGCCATGGCGGGAGATCCTGCTGGCTCTGTCTGTTTGCCCCCTCTACAATGGCCAGGAAAGGCCGGTCAAGGGTTCCAGCCTTGTGGCCTGCGCAAGCGCAAACGCGCCGCAGCCTACACGTGGTTAATATATGTGCCCCCTTTTGGCCCTTGCCCTGCCCCCAAGAGAACAAGTAAGGGTATTTTACTTCTCTCTTTCTTTTTATTTTTATTTTGATATCCTTCATTAATATAACGTGTATAATAGTTTTTTTTTTTTTTTAATTCGCTTTTTGCGGTCAGCGCGTAATACCTGCTGCACCGCCAATAGGAACAAACTGCTCCAAGAGAATTGCCGGCGCGCGGGACCCCGCACGCCTCTGAGCGCCTGAAATCCAAAAATCAATGGTTGTGATGGCAGACACGGCCCGGCAACGCACACGTGCTCCCTAGGAGCGGCTGCAAACAAAGGGAGCGCAGCCGCCCTCGCCTTCTTAGACCACCCACGCGTCTAAAATGCGCGCTACCCCTGCACGCCTACAGAGGCCTAACGGCCCTGCCTCTCCCCACATCTGCCTGCGTTCGAGAAAATGCCCCCAGGGACTGGCCAAACTAACCGTGCGATGGGCTGCGCGGAAAGAGGCCGGGCCTTGAACTTTATCTATCACACAGCAGAGCGGTTAGGTGAAGCAGCACCAGCCCTGCTTTCATGCCAAGAGGTGCTTACTAAGCCAGCAGCACTCCTGATGCAAGAGGTGCTCACCGGACTTGCACCCGGACGAAGACAAGGCCCGTCTGCACTCATCAGAGCCCGGGGGAGGCTGGGCTGGGCCGCCTCTCTTGGTCTGGTTTTGTTTTAGCTCTTTCGATCGTCCTTAAATTAGTAGCCATCAGAGGACCGTTGGCAAGAGAAAGGTCAGTGATATTTTTGTCACTACAATTGATCACTGCGGGGGGGGCAAGCACAATTACCGGTTTTCTGAACACTGCTATGAACGCTATTAATCCGGAGATTGAGAACATGGAAAAAAAGACTGGGGAAGCTAGAAGGTCATTATCACTTACCACTAATGACGACCCTGTAGATCACCCCAGGCAACTTGACGTAGAACACTTATTGAAGGGGAAGGATTTCCAAATAAGGCCAGCCCAGCACTAACATCAAAAATTCTTGTGCATTCACAGGTGACTTAGACATTGTAACCATATCTCAGGGACAGCAGAATTGTGCTGCAAATCTTCTACTAATATTCTTTCAGACTCCCCCCTATGAAAGGGAAAAAGAGCAATCTGAGTTTGGCACGTATTTCCAAAGCTCGTACAGATAGAAGCCAAGAGTTGACATCTTGCAGAAACAAAAATGGGCAATCAGACCCTGGAAACATTCCACATGTTCAATCCATTCCAGTGGAAGATACTAGTGGCAAATTTGTTGCTGGAATTATCACCCACATAGAAGGGGTACTGGACACTGTTTTGCCCTATTGTGGCTGCACTTCAGAATATCGACAAATCCCTTAAAGAATTTCTCAAGCACAGTGAACCCAAGTTAGATACTGTCTCAACATACTTGGGGCATCATCTTTGTTAACGTCTTAAGGCAAGAGTCGCTGGGGCTGAGCAGAGGGCTATTATCAAGTCCAATGCAGTCTAATCGACGCAGGTAGCTGCATACGTAATTATCCGTCTGCAGAGAAATATTTCGCTTGCATCTGTCCTGGACTCTGCCCACTCCAATGCTACTAATAAATCATGCACTTTACAACTTCCGCCTGATTGCACACTGTACATTGCTGTTTTTTTTTTTTTGTTTTTGTTTTTTTTAAAGAGGTTCCAACTTTATGCCCTTGTCAACTCGAAAACAATCAGCAGCTAAAGAACAAGGTCATTCATTGGCTAGGTAAGCCCCAGGTACTATAAGCAGCAATATATTCTCTACAGCCACAATAGGAGCCACAATAGGAGTCCACAAAGTGCACTGGGTTGGCGACAGTAGGAAACTGCATTGTAACTAACTTTCGTGGTAACCAATTAGTGGGGCATATCCTGCATGGGCTGTCCAGCACCCAGGAACATCCAACTTGGAATCAAATAGTACCATTAGGATACTTTTACAGACCTGGGCTGGCCCAGCCCCTTGCTTGGCCAACATCCAATTCTGAGGGAAGCTTGTCATTTAACATCCCCATTCGCAATCGATTTTCCATCCTCGAGGTAGGCTGTCTGACTTGTGACTAAGGGGGTTGTGGTACTACAGAACTATCGGCTGTGACCACAGGAGCTGTCGAGTCTTGTCTTTCTGGGGCAAAACAGGCTGCTGATTTGCCTCTAACTATTACTGAAAAGTTTGAGGCTGAGTCTAACAATTGCAAATTTTTTCCTGAGGTGGGAGTTCTGATGCCTGTCAGTTTTGATTGGCCAATCACCATCGGCATTGCTGTTGCCAATGGGGAACGCTTGTGGCCTGTAATCAGTATTTCTAGGGAGCCAAATTTGTGGCTATTTGTTGTGATCATGACTTGAAAGAGGATCGTGCCGTGACCTCTTACACTTTTACCCCGGATTTGAGCCTCTTATCTTTAAACGTCCTGGGGTCACAAAGCCAATGACAATAACTGGTTAGCAATGTTAAACAACTATTAAATTGTCTGTCTACAAGAGACCTGGTTGTAGACTGATTTTCACCTAAAAAAAATTTGCACGGTTCTTACTCCCGCCACCCAGTCTTCCTCGGGATGCAAAAGCAGAGGCCTTATAACAGTAATTAGTGGTACCATGGAGGCTAAGATTGTAAAGACGTATTTGGACTCTGTTTTCTTTCAGATAGTGGATACCCCTAGCAGGGGCATCTCTTGTCCTTATTAGTTTTTATCATAACAACTTTCATGCTAGGAACAACACAATCCTAAAATCCCTTGCTTCTGTCCCAGACAAAATGTTGGCCTGTTTAGGTGAAGATTTTGTCATGATATGGGGAGGTAATTTCAACCAAAGACTATGCCCTACTGCGATTCATTGCGTGTGTGAAATGGGTGGATTTTTTTTTTTTTTTAATTACCCCCTTTTTTATCATAATCCTTGTGGTATTAGATAGAACGACCTGATGGAAATTCACAACCTTATCTTTTGCTTAGATTTGCGTCCTACAGTAAAATCTAAACATGTTACTTATACAGGCAGGGGGACTGGGTGCTTAATGATTATATTCTGATCTCTATAGCCCAGGCCTGCAAGTTCTGTGCGTTTCATATTAATGGCAGCTGTTTGATTGAGCACTCCATTGTCACTGGATCTCTATCTAGGGCTGACATCTGTAAGTAATAAAAAAGATTGTCCGCTCCTATTACATATACCGGAAACAAAGGGATTCGCCGAAAATGGTGTAAAACTGATCCAGAGTTGTTCATTACTCCATTAGTCAATAGCAGTAGAAAACACAGTGATGTATGTTTAAGCTACCGACCGCCTCGAGCAGATGCTTTGGAAACAAGTGGTATACGCATGTCCACAATAGCTTAATAAAAGCAGTAAAAAGGATACCCATGGATGCGGCTGATGTTAGAGCGTGCAGGAAGCATTACAAGGAGACAATCGGAACCTGGAAAGAGACAATTAGAAGGGAGTCTTGGGAAAAACTAACTTTGGCTTCCGTAAGTACATGTCTAATCTGGCAGGTAGTCAATAAATCTATTTTCTCTGCTAGTGCTGTTACTAATATAGGTGTGACTATCCCAGAAAGTGAGTGAGTTAGCCATTTCAGTAAGGTATATGACTCCCATAACTCAAGGCACCATGTTGCTGGCAACACTGATGAGACCCCCCCTCCAGGATAGTTGCAAGTGACTTTTAATGACATCCTTAAGTGTAATATCAGCGGTATGGAGATGCCCTGACAACCAAACGCCAGGGGTGGGTGAGGTCCCAATAGACCTTTTTAAAAGCAGTCTGGATTTTTGGGCTCCAATCTTGTTGAATGTGCTTTGAAGTGTGGTCCTCGATTGGCCCTCGGAAATCCTGGTCCAGGGCACTAGTTGTCCCGATATTCAAAAAGGGTGATAGGGTGATAACAACAAGGGTCGCTCCTATCTCCCTAATTGATTCCACTACCAAGATCCTAAGTAGGATACTGTTGGACCATCTCGAGAATTGGGCAAGCAAAAAATACATTCTTTTGGTAGCCCAATATGGATTTAGTTATGGTTTTGGTACAACTGATCAGTGTCTGAACCTGCACTTGCTGAATAATAAATATGTGCTCACCAAAAAAGGATGCCACTTCCTGGCATTCATGGACCTCAGCTCTGCCTTCGACAAAGTGATGAGTGGTAAACTGTGGAACATACTTAAGGCCAAGTGTGCTGACCCACTTATTGTGCACTTATTATCTCAGCTCCATGTGAATGTGGAAGGCAGCATTAGGCTTGAACCCAAAGGTGAGTGCTCGACACCTGTCAAAATTGGAAGAGGAGTAAGATACGTGTGTGTACTGGCCCCCTTTCATTTTAGTTTTTACATAAATGGCCTCGATGAGTACCTATCTGAGATTGAAAGAGATTCACCCAAGTTTGGGTCCAGAACAACACCTGTGCTTAAGTAGTACGACAACAATTGCATACTGACGTCAAGAATAGGACAGGGTCTTCAGAGGCTATTGGACAGATTTGTGGCCTTTATGTCTGATCTAAGCTTGTTGACCAATAAAACGAAGTCCTTTGCCATGATGTGTGGCCACCCTCATAGTAAAATGACTTCTTTTCACATTGATGGAACTGCACTTCAGTGTGTTCCTATCTTTACTTATTTGGGGGTCCTTTTCGACAATGGCAGTTTGGAAGCATCTGTTGATTGTACGTTTAATGCAATTCACACAGACCATATCTGCACTGTTCAAATTCACCTCTAAACGCCACTCGATGCAGCAATCCAAATTTATAAAGAAAAATCAAAATTGATTGCTTCTTACGGCTGTGGGGTATGAGGACACACTGCCCTTACACAAGTCCAGGTCATTGAGAATAGATTTCTGTGACAACTTTTAATGCTGACTTACTGGCAAGTGAATTAGGTCACTTTAACAGTTTAATGCGTTTGGGAATCAGCATGAGGATTTCATGGCTGGGAAGGCATCATCTGTAGTACTTGTGGCATGACATTTCATGCGTTAACACTTTTGCAATTATCACTTCATCCATGGTACATCTGATGAGATTTAAAGAGTACATAACACAGAAGGTATTACCATTGTTTTACGTGTTAAAATGTGATTTAGAATGGCTTAAGTTTGTATTGACTCAAGGGTCACTGATTGTACTTGTTTTACATTATGTTTTGACTTGAGGTGTTAACATTCTTTGCACTTATCATTTTATCAGTAGTCGCTTTGCTGAGGATTGCAGAGTTAAAGCACAAAATGCATTTTTATTGTTTTAGGTGCTAAAATGTGTACAAGCATGGTTTAGGATCTTATTTTGCCCACTTGATTTTTATGTTATTGATTACACCTATTTTTTTTAACTTAAAATATTCAACAATAAAGCATTATGCAGTGGAAGCATTATAGCCTGCACATTATGAATAGGGCTCCCGGTTTTATGGTATGTATTTTGTTAACATTTCTGTATATATTGGTCCATATTTATATTTTGGGCTATTTTATTGGTATTTAACCGCATTTGTTTTATGTTTTGAGAATAAATGGAGTTGTAAAATGGTATATTGCCACATTTATTTCACTGATAAACCTGCATTCATACTTTGATGCCTGTCGTGTTTTAGCAAATTAAGCAACCAAATATAACAAAACAGTACACCAACAGGTAACTAGTAGCATTATATATAAATATATGTTAGCATATGCCTGTATTTAAGGGAATCTCATCCTGTTTTTAAATCTCCAGGGTGTCTATCTGCTTAGCAGTTGGTCTGGATTTCCTGAAAGACAACGAGTGCCACTCGTAAGAAGCACAATTATCTGTATTTTTGCACTATTAAAAATAAAGAAAAACAGAAAATAGATTGTTTTCTGCCTGTATTTATCTGTACAAATCAGTAAAAACAGAAAACTGGAAAACTTACTATAAATGGCGTTCGAGCGACATACAGTGATCATATCCAACATTAGAGACACAATACATGTACATCAGAGTCAACTGAGAAGCCTGTAAAAGTATACCTTTTCATGGGGTCTGGCACAGAAGGTTAAATCAGTGAATATTACTACATTTCTATTACAGCAAATGAATCAAGAGGTAGAACTGGGGGAGGGGTAGAAGGAGTACAGGTATCAACAGGAGGCCTGCGGGGATGTCGGAGAGTTGGTGTTATTCCAACATGTGTCTTAGGTGTGCCGCGGATAAAGAGAATGATATTCTTGGCAAGACTGGCATTTTCTCAGAGTTAGTGAATAAAAGAGCTCAAGTGACCATAGCTTGGTGGGTTGAATCAGACATTTTCTATGTGGTTAAAGTAGTGTATCAGGGGGCACCAAAAAGTTCAGAGTTTGTGTGCTGTTTGGTGGAGATTGTGTGAGAGTTGTTCGATTGCCATTATATGCCATAAGTGAGCAAACAAATGTACAGTAGATGGGGTTAGGTTTCTTCCGTGCCAGGGCCATAGAGCCCACCTGGTCAGGGTCAGTAACGCCCGGTAGGTAACGTTCAAGTCTAGTAGCCAAAATCTTACTAAAGATTTAGCACTGGGGGGGCCCTAGGAGGTGATAGGGTACCAGACCAGGTCAGCTCAATATGAGCATTGTCAGAGATAAAAATATTGGCGATCTCTGCCGTGTCTGACACTGCAGTGAGTGCATAACAAGGACATAGTCAATGCAGGAATATGAGGTATGTATTTGAGAATAAAATTAATAGTCCCACACGTCAGGTTGTTGATACCGCCAGGCATCTACCAGCCCCAGTGCTGCAATGTTCTTTGAGTCAGTACCGTGGTATGATGTTGCCGTACGATCCAACCCAGGATCCCATACTAAATTGAAATCACTGCAAACAGTTTGTGGTGTTCCAGCATAAATGTTTAGAAGTGTGATTTGTTGCTTGCCACAGAGCATGTGCAGCATCAGATAGTGGCCCTCTCTATCCCTTATCATCTTGGGGATCACAGAGCTAATGCCAGATTTGCATAAAACACTACCCCAGTGTCTTCGTGCCAGTATACGCCAAGGGGCATTTTGGGTGTTCCATTCTGTGTATGTCCATCCCCATAAGGTGAGTTTCCTGGAGGAAGATAATGTTTGAGTTGTGGTGAAGGATACATCCACAAACCTGCTTGCGTTTTTGGGGGAGTTGAGGCCTCGGACATTGATGGTGAGTAGTTTAGTGCCCAATGCCATAATCGAGGATAAGGAAGTGGATGGCCACTGAATAGCATGGCTTCAGTGATGCAGGACAGGGAATATTAGTAGAAAGGGATAGATGGACACCAGTTACCAGAACCTTATAGACGACTGGGGGTTGGGTGGGGGGGCTACTCCCGGTGGACAGGGTATCCCACAAAGTCAGTGTTGATAAAGAGAATAGTAGGAGGCCCATTATCAAAGTTGAAGGATTGTCTAGTAACGCCTGAACATCATTATTGTAAGAAGTATCAGCAGTGTTTGAGCTGGAAGGTAAAGGTAATTAGACCAACCAAATAGAATGGCCCAACAGGATCCAACAAATACGTCCTCATCCCGTGGAGACAGGCCTCCATCCCACTGGAGGGGTCACCCTCCTGGGGTGCATGGAGTAGGAGTTAGGCCAGTGAGCAAGGTCACAGTCCAAGCATAGAGGGCCAAGGGAGGCTGCTCCCCAGTCCCCGCTCCCCAGCCCATAATGAGGTCATGAGAACAGGCAGGGCTGCGGTGCACACTGCAAAGAACAAGTTGAGTACATTGTTTGAAAGTGTTGCATCCATTATGGGAAGCCTGCTGAGGAAGATGCCAGTGACTGGTCTTTCCCCAGTTTACGGAGATGATGTATAATATCCCATTTTGTCTCTTGGGAGGGAGTCTTAGCTTGGTTTTTGTCAGGGAGGTGAGGCTTCACCATTGTCTTGATTGGTTGGTGGACGTTCTGTAAGGAGGGCTTTTTGCCTTGAAGGTCCGCTGTAAGGCCTAATAGCTGCTTTGCCTTTGCCAGGGAATGCAGAGAGAGTATCCTGCCCTCTCAGGTGAAGACAAGCACAAAGGGGTGCCCCGATTGATAGTGGATCTCCATCTTCTGGAGCTTATTCGTAACAGGCTTGAAACCTCACCTCCACCTCAGTGTGATGGAAGAGAGGTCCTGATAGATGGTGATGGTAAGGCTCTAGAACAACAGATCAGCTGCTTTTCTGGAGGATAGGAGGATAGCCTTTTCCTCTGTGTAGTAATGGACCCTGGTAAGGATGCTAGGTGTGACGCCTAGGGGCAGAGTCAATTTGGTGGGCCCTATCGAGGACAGGTGGGTGGGGGCTCCATTTTCTCCTCGGATCGCCTGGAGGAGGTCCACCGTATACTTCATAATGTTGCTTCATTCCGCCCCTTTGGTTACCCCTCCTAATCTGGAGGTTGTTCCAGCAGCCCTTATTTTCCAAGTCCTCGTGTTTGATTTGAAGGTCAATGCACTGCTCCTCGAGTATTGTTAGCCATCGCCACATCATTTCTTGGTTCTTCAACCTGGCGTGTACAGTGCGTTCCAGGTCATCAACCCATTCCCCAATCCGGAAACCTTCTTATTATCATGGATGCAAGTCTTGAAGTCAGTTTTGATGGACCCAATTTCAGTGCATATATCCTGCAAGCAGTGGTCCACACAATCTTGTGTAATTGGTAAGGAGGGTGAGCTGTCCACACATGGTGCTGGAGGGGCATTCTCAGTAGTTGTGGCACTGTTGTCCCAGGAGGGAGCTTGCCCCACAGAAAGGTAACTTGGGTGTCTTTGAGGGGTTTAGAGTGCAGCATCCTGGCTAAAGGGTTCCTGCTCAGTGCAGCCAAAGTGTGTCCTAGTGATATCTCTTAACCAGTGCACTTCTCCAGTACCTTGCCACTCAGCAGCCTGCAACAAAGGGAAATCCTTCAGCAACATCTATGGGAGGTCGGGCCACAAAGCCTGGAGAGGGAAGAATCCATTGGGACAATCGAGTCAGTGGAAGTGAGAGCCACAGTGAGTTCCTAGGAGACAAGAGTTGAGCAGAGGCTGTGGCAGACAGACCAGGCCAGAAGGTTTGAGAAGCAGGTTAACACAGTTGAATGGGGGCACACACAGTTCACAGTGGCATACACATCAGTTTAGGCATGCAGTGACAAAGTGTTATGTCTCAGCAGGGTACTCACAGGGATTCAGCGCCACCAAGTAAAAGATCGTCTGGGCTTCTGCGAGTCCACGGGGGCCAGGCACATTCACTCAGGGTGTATGGCCAGAGTTGAAGAGGGAGTGTGTTATGTTTTCACATGGGGATACACCAAGTGAGAGGGGTGTTTTTCATAGCGTGTGATGTAACACGTTTTGAGTATTCACCCTGCAAACGGAGGGGCGTGTGGTTTTGCCCTTGACGTCAGCGAAAGATAATAAAAAGGGCCGGTTGGCTAGGTGCCAACAGGAGAGAGGCCGAGTGCTACAGTAAAAGGTGTGTCGTCTGTTTTATTTCACTTGCGCTGCCAACTTATAGAAACAGGGCCCGGCAACCTAACAAATTGGTGACGAGGCTGAACCCACCCACGCTGCGGACTGAGCGGTGCGACCGGTCGGGCACACCGCCAACATGCACTGAGCGCCAAGCGTGTGCATGGTCGAGCGCTCGAGAGCGGGAAGGCTCGCGATCGCAGCCTTTGCATCGGAGCGCTGTGATCAAGCGCTTACTGTAAGGCATTACACAAGCAATGGCGTGGACCTGGCAGGAGGAGACACCCCCCCCCCCCCCGAACGTGCCTGGCGATCGGCTGGCAAATTTCTCATCTCCGAGGAAAACATAAGGGAGCGGCCCGCGTGTTTGGAGCCCGAGGCCCTGGAAAGTGCTAACTGGTCCCAGCACAGCAAGCAACGACAGGATCCAAAGGAGAGGATCCCCTAAGGGGTGAGTGAGAGCGACGGCCCCACCCCCATCAAAAAAAAAAAAAGAAGGAAAAAGAGAGAAAAGTAAAGAAGGAAAGCATAAGAGAAAAAAAAAAAAGAGGGACAATACAAAGGAAGGAGAACAAAAGACCCCACTATAGTTGAAACAGAAATAACTAAGCCATAGTACATGCTAACAAAAAAAAAAAAAAACAACAACAAAAGGTATACAAATATATCCAACAAATAAAAAGAGTGGAAAAATAACAATATCGCCACATTTCCAATATTAGAGCCTTTTGTCATGGAGGGGCCCCCATCAGCGCAAGCCGCCAAATGGAAATCATGGGTGGGACAGCTAGAGAACTATTTTACAGCCGTCGCATTGGACCCGGATAGACAAAGTCTGATGCTTCTTCACATGGGGGGAGCGATGCTCCACAGAATCAGCAAAACAGTGGTGGAAGAAGGACCCCCATTCACGTACCAAACTCTAAAAAAGGCAATAACAGCATATTTCGAGCCTGTGGCAAATCCCGACTACGAGCGATTCCTCCTGCGACAAGCGAGACAGCAACCAGAAGAGTCGGTAGACACCTACTATGCAAGATTAAAGCAACTAGCTAGTACATGCACATTACTGGATCCTGACGATGAAACAAGAGTGCAATTTATTCAAGGATGCCACTCGACAAAACTAAGAGAACACATCCTACTGATCCCAGGTATGACAATGGCCGACATGCTGTCCATGGGCAGGTCAAAGGAATTGTCCAGAGTGCGAGCAGCGCATATGGAATCGGCGCTCGCACAAACCATCAAAACAGAACCGGCAAATGTCGTCGCCGCAGGAGCCGCGACAAGAAGAAAAGACCAGACAAAGTCGCCCAGTGCTCACCGATCTTGTTACATGTGTGGAGGAACATTCCCACATCAAGGCAAGTGCCCAGCCTTGGGGAAACAGTGTTTCTGTTTTTAGTTTAATTCAATTCAAAGTTGAGGTGGAATGTTATGTTTGCACATGGGGATACACCAAGTGAGAGGGGTGTTCTTCATAGCGTGTGATGTAACACGTTTTGAGTATTCACCCTGCAAACGGAGGGGCGTGTGCTTTTGCCCTTGACGTCAGCAAAAGATAATAAAAACGGCAGGTTGGCTGGGCGCCAACAGGAGAGAGGCCGAGTGCTACAGTAAAAGGTGTGTCGGTCTTTTTTATTTCACTTGCGCCGCAAACTTATAGAAACAGGGCCCGGCAACCTAACAGGAGTGCACCTCTGTTGCCATGCCCCACATGTGATGGGAAGCTCCATCGGGTAATGCGCTGGTCAGCATGTGGTGGTTAGGCGTATGTCAGCATGCAGCATGGTCACAGCAAGCCTAGGGCCTGAAGTAAGTCAGCATGGCCTCAGTGGGGTAAACCTCGTAGTGCATGTGCCTCTTAGAAGGATAAAACCTTCACAGGGGTCCTGACAGCATTGTTGGCTGGCCTCCTAGCCCCCTCCCACGTCCAATGCTGGCCACCCTCACTGATGTGATGAGCTGGGGCTCAGCTCTCACACCAGGCCACGTGGCTTCTGTTGCTCCTCGCCTGGATGTTGCCATGGTTCCATAGCAAATATCAGGACCCGGGGACGTCCGCCACTGAGATTCAGCAAGGGCAGATTGGGGCCTGTTTTGCTATTTCTTTGCTCCGGGCAGAGGGATCAGGCCTCCGATGCTTGCGCCCACCCCTGGGTCCAGCTGCCATCAGCAGAGTTGAATGTTGATGCAAGTAACACAGCTCTGGGACAGAAAGCAGAGATCGAGACAGGAGCTGGCAGGCCTGTCAGTCCCGGAGTCACCTCAGTCCAGGGGTTTCTTCACAGCGCAGATCCCAGAGGGTCTCTGCATCTCCCGGGTGAGTGCATTGCTTCGTGGGCAGAGTCACACAAGATGGCAGCTCCCCAGCTTCTAGGCCTCAAGTGGTGCCCACTGATAAAAAGCCGGGGACACAGCAATGCCAGAGGTTCTTTACCCCTAGGAAGGGCAGTGGGGTGTACCAGAGGCTTGCAACTAGATTAAGGCTTTTAGCGCGATCCCGGTGGCATGGATGGCACTGGGAGGCGCATGGGGGACTGGAGAGGCAGAAAAACACAACACACACTATTCCCAACTGGGCCACGCCCCCGATTACACCTATTTTAAACATGATGTATTTTTGAATGATATGCACTTTTATGGCTTTTGTAAAGTCGAATAAAGTTTATTGACTGACTGCTCAACTGGATTGCCAACAGTAAGTCCATGGCTACTATCTTCCGATCCACTCTGGGCACTAATTTATTGTATCCTAATAATGCAAGCATAGGATCTCTATGCAGAGGGCCCTCTGTTATGTCTTCTAAATTGAGAAATACCTTCTCCCAGATGCCCCTGATTAAGGAACAACATTTCATTGTCGTGTCCACAAAGAAGTCTCCCATACAATGTATGGCCAGGGATTCAAATGCCTTCCTTGTGCCCCATTCCCATCCCAGCGGAAACCACAAACACCAAGCCACCGAAGTGCATCGAGTATACAATAAAGTGCCCTCCTGTCAATCTAGGAAACTACGACATGCACAAATCCTGCTATATAAGGAATCCAACACTTCGTACCACTGCATCAGCCTGCGAAACAGGGCCTGAAAAAGCATGAGGGGGCTGCCAGATGGCGCTCGAGTTGTAAATGGGGGAGATCCAGTGTACCATGCAGCCAGTAATATGCAAAACTACTCCCCCGTATCATAGGGAAGTGTGAGAGTGTCCCAGCGCACCCAGACTGCCCTCCTCCCCACCCAAGCCACTCTAATCATCAATGTCCGCAGCCTGGCCTGGAATGTACACAGCAATGGCAGTGGTATATTAATAATCAGGAACAGCAGACGGGGAGCATGATCATTTTCATGAATGCCACCCGATCAATGAGCAAGAGCAGCAACCTAATCCAGCCCTCCATCGTCGCAGCCAATCTCTGCTCTGCCACCCATTAATTTTCTTGTATCACGATTTCAGGGTCAGTGTGTACCTTAATCCCCAAATAACGAATGGGGCAAGAGGTCCACTGCAGATGGTACTCCACTGTCACCCAAGTTGTTGCAGGAGTAAGTGGCATAATAGTACACTTATCCCAATTGATATGCAGCCCGAGTGGCTCCCAAACAGTGTCACCTCCTGAAGCACTGATGCAAAATTACAGCCCGGTTCACGAATATAGAGCAACGTGTTATCTGCATAGGAAGAGATTATCAACCTATGCCCAGGATACAAGAGCCCCACAAGCGAGTGGCATTCTCTTAATGCGCATGCAAGGGGTTCCACCAATGCATATAGCAGAGGAGATAGTGGACAACCCTGTCAAGTGCCCCAAGCAATAACAATAAGCTCAGAGACCGCACCATTGATTCGGATTTGTGTTGTGTTTAGAGAACATTTACCAACTGAAGAAATATGTTGCCAACATCTACACGGCGCAGGACAGCCCTCAGAAAGCTCCAGGCCAGAGTCAAACGCCTTCTCTATGTCAATAAAAACTGGCACAGCACGCACCTCTGGAGCAAGACTCTGCACCACCCCACAAAAGTGTCCAGATTGTACGCGAGGGAACTACTGGGTACAAACCCAGGCGGATCCAGACAGACCAATGTTGGCAGGCACCGTGCTAGAAATTTGGCAAGAATTTTAGAAAAAAATCTTTGTGTCAACATTCAATAGGGACAGTGGTCTATAAGAAGAGCAGGCACTAGCCGGCTTTCTAGGCTTCACGATCGTAACAAGGAGGGTCTCCCTCATAGTTAGGGTCATATACTGTCCAAGGCCATTTCTGTTAACAGAGTAGGCAAGGGAGGTATCAACATGTCCTGATAAGCCGTATAGAAGGCCACTGCTTTTGAGCATCTGAAGGATCTCTTCAGGGTTTAGCAGAACCAACAAGCTTCCTCTTGGCTCATTTGTGAGCCACTTCATGAATATGTGAGTCAAATAATTGTCAATCTCTGCTTCGCCTGTGGTGGGCTTTGCCATGTATAAATTCAAGTAGTACCTACAGAAGCACTATGCTATTGTGGCAGTGTTGTGTAATGGGTGCCCTAATTCATCCTGTATCTCTATGATAGAAGCATCATCCCTGCAAAGATGAATTGAGGCCACAACGTGGCTCCCGGACGTTCACCCTTGCCGTATATACGCACCACCACGTACTTCCCAAGATGTTCCATTTCACGCTGTACTTGCACATGATATACATCAATCTTTGTTTTAATTTCGCTCAAAACCTCTGGTCCCCTGTCATACTGTACAGCTGCTCCAGTGCAGTCAGTTCTTTCTCCAGTTTTGCCAAACTATTTTGAATGGAGCGCAGCACCCCTGCATGTTTAGCAACTGTTACACCTATAATGTAAACTTTAAAAGTTTCCCATACAGTAGCAAATGTATCAACTGTACCAATATTTGTATGAAAGAATTCATCTATAGCTTGGTGCTAGTCCTCTCTGAAGGCCGCATTGAGCAAGGTGGGAAACGCCAAGTAAAAGGGGAACTACGCGGAGATCCAAGCTTTAGTTCCAGTACCACCAGGGAGTGGTCCGTGTAAGTGCAAGTCAGAGGTTCAAGCGCTGCACACATGGGAAAAGCTCCAGCGACAGTAGCCAGAGGTCTATTTGCGTATGTATGTCATGTTGTGATGAGTAGTGCGTATAACTCGCATACCCAGCCCCAAAAGTTCGCCAAACATCCACACTGCCCACCTGTGCAGCTATGTCGAGGATGGCCTTTGCCGCTGCCTAAGGCAGGTGGCTCGGGCTCGTGATCTGTCAAAGTCCAGACAGATAACACAATTAAAGTCACCCCCATACCTGTGGAACGCCAGCCCACTGCACCAATCTTGCAAGCGGGGAGTAGTAAAACTGCAGATCATCATTGTTAGGGCCGTAGAGACCTACAAGTAGTACTGAAAGATCATCTTTGCTGCAGCCCACCACTGCACCCCCCCAGGTCAACACACACATCCTGAATCTTTACACCGGCGCGTCTCGGTGTCCATATCAGCCCCCCGTCTGACATAGGAAGTGAAGCCCGCAGCACAGTGGGATTCTTGCAGTCTGCGGTATGTCAGTAATCCAGTATTTGGAGCCAAATGTGTCTACTGGAGAATCGTCACATTTATCTCTTGCCTCTTAAGATATGCCAATACTATACAAAACCTCCTGCCATCATTAAGCCCTCTCACATTCCAAGTAAGCAAACAGAGCTGTGGGGCTCGTACCTTCTGTGCCCCCCACCTCCCATGTAATTCATCCCCCATTGTGGTGCCAGTCTGAAACTTTAGATCTCTGCCACCCCTTGTCCATAGGCTAATGACTGTCCTATGCATATGTGTTCCCTGAATGAAACCTGTCCCTCCCTCCACCCACATTGCGTGGAGCTCCAACCTGCGCAATGGAATCATTACCTCCCACAACCCTCCCCAAGCCAAATTCCTACAACAAACTATTAGCGGTATACACTCAGGGGGGATGCAAGTGCCACACTAATACAAAATTGTGGTCTTGATCGTCCCCCCCGCCCGCCAATGCAGAACTTCTCTTGCCAGCTCCTTGTTGTAACATGACGACAACCCCCGCCAAGGGCACCCTATGACAATGCGAACACCCAACCGTCATCCAACCATGTTTCGAAACCCATTAAGGACATATCTACTCTCATGTATAAACATTTAGGCCATTCACAACTTCTAAGAAAACAACATCCATAATGACAGTGCATCCCCCCACTCTTTACGTGCAATAATCGTAGTAGGCGTGTCACACATTCCTAGGAACCCCCATAATCAGTAGAAGCAGTCATTCCACCTCGTCCATGTTTCTATCTGGCTCACCATGAGTTGACCTAGGAGAGTGACTGCATCTCCCAGCACTCTCCTTGCATTTCAAGAATTGCAGGACTGCCTTCGGGTCTGTGAAAATTGTTACCTTACAGTCCACCAGGACTCCAAAATGAGCCGGATAGAGCATGCTGTATTCCAGGTTAAGTTCTTCCAGTGTACGTTTAACAGGGAGAAAGTGCTTCCTAGCATCCTGCACCTGCTGCGTAAGGTCTGGATACAGGGATTCAGTAGTGCCTTTGTATTTCAGTTCTTTCAGCTCCTGCGCTCTTCAGAACGTCATGTCCCTGTCCCTGAAGTTCAACAACCTCCTTATGATAGGCCTTGGGGGTGCACCAGGCACCGGTCGCCACACTAGTGACCTATGTGCCCGTTCCACTACAAACAGCTGTGAAAAGGACTCTCAGCCCAGCAGGTCCTCTAGTAGTTGTTCCATGAAGCACTCCATGTTGTCTATCCTGGTGCTCTCTGCCACCCTGAAGTTGTTCCTCCTGAAACGCGCCTCAAAATCCTCCGCCCAGGCCTGCAAAGCTGCAAATTGTTTATCCAGTTTCTTGCACGCTGCCTGCCCGTCCGCCTGCACATTCTCAATCTGAAAGATTGTCCTTTACGCCCCATCCAGAAGGTCCGCATGTTTATCCAATCGTTCGGTCATGTGGTCCATTCTGTATGTTAAAGCATCAGTCTTACCGTCTATGCCTGTGAGGCTCTGATGCATCGCCATCAGCATTGAATTAGGCTCCGAGTCGCTCTGCGTGTCGGACATTTCTTCCACCTCGCTTTGCAAGGCAGATTTATCTTACTTCAACGGGTGTGACTTGTGGCTGTCAAATTGAAGTTTCAGCTGCGTTTTGTCAAAATTTTTCCCCCTTCCCATATTTGCAGCTATGCGGTCAATTCCAAAGTATAGTGCTCAAATAGGGTCTCGCTTCCAGCCACCCCTGGCAACCAATCTCCAAGCCGACCCACCGCACCATGCACCGCACTTAAATGCTCCTATGGGGGCTAGTGCAATGGTGCCGCAGGACTCACACAGGTCCCCGCCACATCCACAAGAAAGTGAGTTCTTGCACCCTGAATCTCCAGCATCACTTTGAACCGCTGTCAGGGCCATCCTTGCTGAGTATCAGCAGGCTTCTTTGGAAATTCATGTTTAGGGCCCAAAGGACTACTGCTGAGGCACAGAGCCTTTATTAATGGGTGGAAAGGGAGCAATCTCCCAGAGCATCAGCTGCTGCCACTGTTCTCAGCCGCACCACCTCCCAGGCACAATCCGTCTGGGCCCACAAATCCTGCCCACTCGATCCCCAGAGTCCCCAAAGCTGCTGCACGTTGTAGGCTGTGGTCAATGACAGTGCCAGATAGGAGAGCCCGCGCCATCCAGCTCTGCCGAGGCCGCTGTTCACCTCATCAGCATCACGATACCCTGTCTGTAGACTAGGCTGCTACCAGGCCTGCCGCTGTCCACCTCAAGCCCCAGCAAATGTCTGCTGGGTCCTAGGGAAGCCTTCCACCACAAAAGGTAGGATCACATATCGTCAATTCCCAGTCTCTGCAGGGAGCGCTCCTCTCTTCAGCACACACCGGCTCCAAGGCCTTGCATCTCGCTGCAGGCTATGTCCTCATTGCACCAGCCTGCTGTGCGCAATCATGACTTTCCAGCCACAGCACTCCCAAGGGGGGGAATATGTACTACAGTTTGGGGGCTCCCACCGATAGCTATGCCATCTGAATGTCCGAAGCTGACAGCAAGATTATGTGAGGATAGCTCAGTGGTCCAGGCACCACTTCTACTGCGAAGCCATTTTGCAGCACTGCAGGCTCCGCCCCCTATAGTCAGATATTATTGTAAATTATAACATACTGCTTATATACAGTGTATGCTTCTACTTTAGGAATTGTGGGTGTTACCCAATTTGCCCACAAATTTGGAGTCATTTGAAGTGCAATCTTTATAGCTAGAATTCGTAGTAATTGTAGTATTGTAGATTGTATTAGTAAAAGGATGCTTGAAGTTGGTAAGAGTGTACGACAAGAGTGACTCTCAAGTTAGTACGGTGGTGGTGAATGTTAAACTAAAGGTAACCTACCTTGCGTTTTCACATATGGTGCCGTAGCTACAATTACCTATAACCTAGGCTTAGTCTTTAACTTTACTTTTTCAATGAATTTCAGAGTGTTTAATAGATTTGAAAATCTTATAAAGGTAAAGGCAAACATTTATTATTTGTGGTTTTACAGATGTTGGCGAATACCATGAAGAACTATTTGGATTATCAGTTTTGTATAGCAAATGTGGTGTTTGTGAACTTGAGGGGAATATCTTTTAACCCTCTGGGTGCTCTGGACAAGCTGGTCTCGCCCTCGGCCACGGACGCCGTGTGCCTTTCTTGTCCTGCACTCAGCCCATAGGGGGGAGCGCTAGCACTCCCCCCATGAGCCTCCCACCCACCTCTCCCAGGGCAGGGATGGAAGGGGAAATCGCTTCCCCTTCCACCCCCCACCCCCTAATGACGTCTGACGTCAGCGCACAAATCGCGCACTGACCTTATTGGAGGTCACCTCCGATCACGCTGGAAGCTGTGCTTCCAGCGTGATCCTGGAAGAGAAATGCAAAAGCTTTTCTCTTCTGACCTTTCCTTTGATGTCTCTCTCAGCATTTCTACTTCCCGATCGCGATTTTCTGAGAAACCACTAAACACCTTAGGCAAGGGTCGTTCTCCTGGGGGGTACATTTTTTTTAGGCCATTTCTGCCCCCCTTGGGGGCAGATCGGCCTATTTCTAATATGCCAATCTTCTCCCGGTGGGGGGGCCAGAAACCACTTAGGCACCAGGGAATGTGTATGTGTCTGTTTTGTTTGGGGGGGCAGCTCCTTGGGCAAGGGTCGCCTCCCATGGGGGCACATTACTGTTGGCAATATCTGCCCCCTGGGGGGGGGAAGAAGATCACCCTATTTTTGGGAGGCCCATCGGCCCCCAAGGGTGGGGAGAAAGCCCATAGAGACCAGTGAAGATTTCTTTTTCCCCCAAAAAAGAGGGTGGGGGCATGGCCATACCCCCACCTTAAATAAATGTGGCCAAAGTTGTTCTGCCCACCGGTGGGAAGATGGGTCAATTACCCCCCGATCCACTCCCCGGGGAGCAGAAAGCCTACTAGATGCCAGGGAATTAAAAAAACAAATAGTGGGGTGGTGGCTACCACCCAGTATGGGCATGGTTATGCCCCACCACAACTGAAGGGGTAACAGTCTTTCAGCTCTCCTCAGCACACTAAAACATCCCATGACAAGCAAGAGGTCATTTGATTATTTTGGGTTTTGGTTTTACAGTTGGGCCATGAGAGCTTGTCTAACTCTCAAAATCGTCCCACTTGAAATGGTGAGGGCTGCACTTTTTGGGACTTTGGGACGCTGCCATGTAGAAAAATACACAAGACCGAGACCCATCTGAAAACTAAACATCTGGGTGAGTCCAGGGTGGTGTGCTTCACATGCACCCAGTACCATTTTCTTACCCACAATGCCCTGCAAACTTCCAACTTTGCTGGAAATCACACATTTTTGTGATGATACCTTAAAGAATCTGCAAGAATCCCGAAAATTCCTACCACCTAGCATTGTCACATCTATACGGATAAATATTCTGTCCCACTTGTCAGCCTAAAAATGTTTTTTTTCAAACTACCCTTTTGGACCCGCTTTGGTTCCCCCTCAATTTCAAGATGTTTTTGGCTCTTCCATGTCCCAGGCACTTGGCCCACCTACACAAGTGAGGTATCATTTCTACTGGGTGACTGAGGGGAACGTTGGGTGGTAGGAAATTTGTCCTGGTGTGGTGATCCCACACAGAAATGTCAGAAAATTTGATTTTTGTTTTTATCTAAATTTGAGGTTTGCTGAGGATTCTGGGTAAGAAAACACTGGGAGATCCACGCAAGTCACACCTCCCTGGACTCCCTTGGGTGTCTAGTTTTTAGAAATGTTTGGGTTTGGCAGGTTTTCCTATATGGCTGCTGAGCCCAGGACCACAAATGCAGGTCCCCCCCCCCCCCCCCCCCCCACACACAAAAACAGGTAGTTTTGTATTTGATAATTTTGATGTGTCCACATAGTGTTTTGGGGCATTTCCTTTCGCGGGCACCAGGCCTACCCACACAAGTGAGGTACCATTTTATCAGGAGACTTGGGGGAACGATAGATGGAAGAAAATTTGTGGCTCCTCTCAGATTCCAGAACTTTCTGTCACCAAGATGTGGAAAAAGTCTTTTTTTGTCAAATCTTGAGGTTTGCAAAGGATTCTGGGCAACAGAACCTGGTGAGAGCCCCACAAGTCACCTCATCTTGGATTCCCCTGAGTGTCCAGTTTTAAAAAATGCCCAGGTTTGGTAGGTTTTCCTAGGTACCAGCTGAGCTAGAGGCAAAACTCCACAGCGTGGCACTTTGCAAAAAACTGCTCTGTTTTCTTTGGGAAAATTTTATGTGTCCACGTTGTGTTTTGGGGCATTTCCTGTTGCGGGCCCTAGGCCTAACCACACAAGTGAGGTACCATTTTTAAACGGGAGACTTGGGGAAACACTGGGTGGAAGGAAATTTGTGGATCCTCTCAGATTCCAAAACTTTCCGTCACCAAAATGTGAGGAAAAAGTGTTTTTTTGGCCAAATTTTGAGGTTTGCAGAGGATTCAGGGTAACAGCACCTGGTGAGAGCCCCACAAGTCACCCCATCTTGGGTTCCCCTAGGTGTCTAGTTTCAACAAAAGCACAAGTTTGGTAGGTTTCCTTAGGTGCCGGCTAAGCCAGAGGCCAAAATCCCTTGCTAGGCACTTTGCAAAAAAGAGCTCTCTTTTCTTTGGGAAAATGTGATGTGTCCACATTGTGTTTTGGGTCATTTCCTGTTGCGGGCACTAGACCTACCCACACAAGTGAGGTATCATTTTTATCGGGAGACTTGGGGGAACGTTGGGTGGAAGGAAATTTGTGGCTCCTCTCAGATTCCAGAACTTCCTGTCACCGTAATGTGAGAAAAAAGTGGTTTTTTTGGCCACATTTTGAGGTTTGCAAAGGATTCTGGCTCACATAACCTAGTGGGAACCCCACAAGTCACCCCATCTTGAATTACCCTAGTTCTCTAGTTTTCAAAAATGCACAGGCTTGGTAGGTTTCTCTAGGTGCCGGCTGAGTTCGAAATCAAAATCCACAGCTAGGCACTTTCCATAAAACACATTAGTTTTCAATGTAAAAATGTGATGTGTCCATGTTGCCTTTCCTGTGCGGGCATTAAACCTACCCACACAAGTGAGGTACCATTTTTATCGGGAGACTTGGGGGAAAACAGAATAGCAGAACAAGTGTTATTGCCCCTTGTCTTTCTCCACATTTTGTCCTTCCAAATGTAAGACAGTGTGTAAAAAAGTGTCTATTTGAGTAATGCCCTGTAATTCACATGCGAATATGGGCACCCCGGAAGTCAGAGATGTGCAAATAACCACTACTTCTCAACACCTTACCTTGTGCCCATTTCGGAAACACAAAGATTTCCTTGATATCTATTTTTCACTCTTTATATTTCACCAAATGATTTGCTGTATACCAGGTATACAAGGAGAACCTATTGTAAGGTGCAGCTCATTTATTGGCTCTGGGAACCTAGGGTTCTTGGTGAACCTACAAGCCCAATATATACCCGCAACTAGAAGAGTCAAGCAGACGTAATGGTATATTACTTTTGAAAATCTGACGTCAAAGATAAAAGTTACAGAGTATAACATGGAGAAAAATGGCTTTTTCTTACCTCAATTTTAATATTGTTTTATTTCAGCTGTTATTTTCTGTGCAAAAACCTTGTAGGATCTACACTAATGACCCCTTGGGGAATTCAGAATTTTGTCTAATTATTGGAAATGTTTAGCTGTCCGGGATCCAGCAGTGGTTTCACACCCATTTCTGTCACTAACTGGAAGGAGGCACAAAACACAAAAAAATAATAAAAATGGGGTATGTCCCAGTAAAATGCCACAATTGTGTTGAAAAATGTGGTTTTCTGATTTTAGTCTGCCTGTCCCTGAAAGCTGGGAAGATGGTGATTTTAGAAATGCAAACTCTTTGTTGATGCCATTTTCAGGAAAATAAACACAAGCCTTCCTCTGCAGCCCTTTTTTCCCATTTTGTTTTTTAAAAACAACATTTTTGCTGTATTTTGGCTAATTTCTTGGTCTCCTTCAGGGGAACCCACAATCTCTGGGTACCTCTAGATTCACTAGGATGTTGGAAAAGGACGACGCAAATTTGGTGCGGGTAGCTTATGTGGACAAAAAGTTATGAGGGTCTAAGTGCAAACTGCTCCAAATACCCCAAAAAAGGCCTGGCAGCGAAGGGGTTAAGAAGTTGACAAGTACTAACATGATATGTTTTCGTCAAACTTTTCAAAGCATGTTAACGGTTGGCTTGATGGCATGTACTAAGGCGAGTTTAGAAAAACGGCCTAAATTATAGCTTAAATGTGTTAGGTGTGACAGTGAGTTCACCGTGGTAAGGTCTTTGCCCATGTTACACTTTTTGGTGAGTGAAATTTGATGGTGAAAACCATAGGAGTATGTCTGATTTTTGCACCCTGCACAAACGGTGTCCTTTATGTATGCAGCATATGTGTGACTGTTGGGTATTTTAGGGTGTGATGTTTGGCCTCTCCAAGGTAGTCGATGGGTTCCAACCAATGTTTGCGAACACTGGAGTAAGTTTGAATTTTGCACCTAGCTTATGTAACCTGTGGATGAGTGTGTGGGTACTGTGACATTAGGAAAGCTGAATTTTGATTTGCTGTTGGTTGTCTACGTCTTAAATACTGATCTACAAAAACATCAACATCAAAATATCCATTACTAAAATGTTGATGTTCAATACGTTTTAGGACTACAAATGAAAAAAACAGATACAGATTACTCGAACATGCTACTACTTTAGCTACAGTTGAAGGGTGAAGCTGAAAATTTGGTGATTCTGAAAAATCAGAAAAGCATCTGGACTCACTGGATGAAGACTGGCTGGTATGGGCACCATTCATCCAAGGGCTCAACACACTGCATGACCAGCAATGGTAACAGAAGTAGAGAAGACTGAATTGTTGTAAGACTCCCTGGCACCAGAATGGGTTAAACTGCACACAGCCTGACGACGATGGGTGGACAGAGGAAAATTGGCTAGGGATAACACTAACCGAGACAAACCCAAGTGCCACTTGAAATATCAACTACCAAGTGACATTTGGCCCTAATCTATGGTGTGAAATAGAAATAAATACTGAGATAAAAGTGGGAGAAAAAAAGTGGGAGACTGGGGAGGGTAGAGATGAGTACCTAAAAGTACCAAATGAATGTCCAAGTGTGGAAACAGTTTATGATAGTCTCGAATTGTCACATCGGAGATCAGAATTGGAGGTTAAAAGATGTAAATAATGCTTTTTAATACAAAAGCTAAAGTACTGAATGAGATGCCTACCAGATTATAATGTTAGAAGTCGTTAATGCATTAGATGCAGAGACTTGATTGTTTCCAGAGCTGCTACTGTTGTAGGAATAGCTGTGGCTCGCAGGCTGGTTATGGAGCAACACTCCACCCAGTTACAGAACTAGTTATTAAATCAGAAAGCATTAGGGGTTATCCACATTTTACCACCTACCTAATTGAATGTGCTATCAACAGACCTAACTTTTTTAAAAAAATCTTGTAGCGGAGATTGTGCAGACTGACCTAATGGTCAGTGTACCATTGTTTTAATATTACCATATTTACCCAGGTGACTCAGATCTACTATTCACTCTTCCAAGTATGACCACTAAAAGTTTCAAAGTGTTCTCACACAATGTTAGTGTTATTTTCTATATCAAATAGAAAAAAGTACTGAACTAGTTGGTGGGGGGGTGGGCATGAGTAGGACTTGTCAAACTATCAGGACGAAAAACCACGAGGTAAGAGCTCTTAATTGTATTAGTTGTAATATTTCAGGACTTTTGATCAAATTTGATGACCTCAAGTGGCAACCTTTATTAGAAGCTTCAGAGGTATTTACCTTCAGACAACATGGGCAACTAGTAATCAGTTTAATTTAGAGGGCTACAAAACGTTTTACCCCAGTGTTGGCATAACAGAACGGTAGCCCCAAGGGGGAAGGGGGCTGATAATTTTTGTCTCATTGGCAATCAGGGGAAGGATACAGCTTTTGTCTACAGAAGTCACAATGATATAGGGTCTGTCCTTTAACCCTAGGGGATCCACTAAGTTGATCTTGCTGAATTTGTATAAAACTAGGCCTAGCTCCCAGTATGTAAGCAACATTCATGCTCTGGCTACTTGCCTACGGAAGTTGCCAAACCTCGCTTCATCTTCAGCTAATGTTACAGTGGCTGGAGATTTTAATTTGCACTTGTGTGGGGACCCTAGGGAGGGAGGTGGATGTAACCCCTGGTTGTGTGTTATTGGCGTATCTCTAGCTGGACCACTCTTAGCAGGGCTCCTTTTTCAATACTCTGATGAGCGAGTTTCATTTAAATGTTTCCTAGGAAAGGTCTTCCCTAACTATAAGGGACATTATTTCCACTTTTATTGGGAGAGAATGTGGGACATTTATAGATTTTAACCTTATTTTGGCACCCCTTCTTCCAAGTATTGTTAAGTTTGATATACCTACGAGGCAATTTAGTGACCACAATCCAGTGAGCGTGTCCGTGTCTTGGGCTCCATTTGTCCAAAAGATCCCTAGGTCTCAAGGTAGGAAGTTGCGATAGTCGCACAGAGACGGAAGCTTCACTTAAGACAATATGTTTGCAGTGTGGGGATGAGATCAAGATATGTCTAGGGAATAGTGGTTTTCCACTTGATGTTTTGGTGCCTTTGAATCGATTTCAAGGTGTGCTTTAAGTCTTCTGAAGGCCCCAGTGCCTTGTGTTCAGATGGATAGACCTAGATGGTTTGATAAGGGCTGTAACTTGGCACAAAGGCATCTTATGTGCGCATTCAACTCTAAGCCCAGGGATCCACTCAGGTGAAGGCTCATTGCTCAAGATATAAAGTAGAGATGGAGAGGCACAAAATTGAGGTGTGGGAAGAACTGCTGGTAGCTAGTACCCTAAAGTGTAGGTCTAAATTCTGGGGTCTTGTGAACCACTCATTCCTGGATGCAGAAACGGCAGCCTCCCTGAGTGCCCATATCACAGAGGACTGCTGGGTTATCTTTTATTGAGAACTCCTTCAAAACAGTGGGCACTGCTGAGGAGGGTGAGTAGGTGTTATTGGGGGTCCTCTAAACTGGTTTTTACTCCAGATGAAGTTAGGAAGGTGTTGTGACGACAACATGAAGAAACTTCAGACGTCTAGTATATTTATAAGTTTAATGTAGCGTAAAGAAAAGTTACAGTGAATGTGTCCCTCAGCAAACGGACATCCACAGAGCGCAGCAACAACTGACACTTTCTAGAATGCCGCTTCAGGACATCAATTGAATACATTCTAGTCTTATCAAACCCATAAGCCAATGGCATGCCAACAGACTTTTCAGCCTGTGTATACACACTACAACTACAAACCATCATCTCCACACTGTTGTCCATCCCGCGCCACCAATAGTACGGACACAATCTTTTCCTGGTGCCTGTAACACGTGCATGCCCTTTGTGTGCTAGTCTAACCAACCAGCCTCTCAATTCACTTGGAGGAATCAATTTGGTGCCTCTCATCACCAAAATCATCTCAACACTCAATTTTTCCTTTACCTTACAAATTGGTTTTAAATCATCAGGGATCTGTCCTTCTCTGGGCCATCAAAGCATTATGTACTTCTTCAATGTTCTGGGACCCTGATCACAATCAACTTTATTATTCCAACATTCTCTAGAAATTACTTCATCAGGTGCGGTAATCTCAATCATCCCAATCACATCTCTTTCTCCTCTCCACTTATACCTTCAGCATCATTACCACCAGCAACAGGACACCTTGAAAATAAATCTGCTGTGCAATTTTCCCCCCTTGAATGTGTCTCATCCTGAAATTGAATTCATGCTTCTTGGACAACAACGGAATCAACCTGGGACTGGCATTACCCAACTATTTATCATTCCAAATGTACACTAATGGTTTGGGGTCAGTGAGCACCACAAATAAGTAGAAAAGTGATGAACACCCCAGACACAGGCTAAAGCCTCTCAGTTTCAATGAGTCTACGAGATGAGAATGCCACCGTGCGTTTCTGACCTTCATGCAACTGAGTGAGCATTGCACCTATCCCCAGATTACTGGTGTCTGCTATTACAGTAGATGTGGCTTTATCACTGAATGCTGATGCATCTACAATACAACCAATCAATTTCTTTAATGTGTTAAATGCATCATGTTGTTCTTGTTCCCAAACAAACTTTACATTTTTTCTAAGCAATTTCAGTAAAGGTTCACTCTGTAATCCAAAATTCAGCACAAAACAAGAATAATATTCACATAATCCCAGAAAGGACATTAATTGATTCTTAGCAGTGTGCGGTAAACATTTTTCTATGGCCAACAACTGATCATTCTCAGGCTTGATCCCCTGTGAAGATATCCTGTGGCCTAAATATTCTACCTCCTGCAATAAAAACTTGCGTTTTTGTTCCTTAAAAGTAATGCCATGGTTTTCCAGAATTCCTAAAACTCTATCCAGTTTGTTTAAATGAGACTGTACCAAATCTGAGCATATCAAGTTATCATCTTGGTAGGCGAATACCTCCCTTTCTTCCCCCAACAATTGGTGCATAAATTTCTGAAAGACGGAAGTCACCGACGCTAGGCTGAACGGCATTCTTAAGAAAAGAAATGCACTAAAAGGTGTGTTAAATGCTGTGAAATCCCTTGAGCTGTAACTGAGTTCAACCTGGTGGCATGCAGCTTTAAGATCAATGATAGAAGAAATGTTAGCACCACCAAGCTGAGCAAGAATATCCTGAATTCTCTGCAAAGGTAAACAATCAACCTGGATGTTTTTATTCAGGGACATTAAATCAACACAAAACCTTACTTTATAATAGCCACCACTATAGGGGAGTTCCATTGTGAGGATGTCCTTGAAGTTTTCCTCTAATTCTCAGAGGGACATTCCTTACTTTGTGAATTACAGGGATGGAATTGGGATTAAGAGTAATCTTGTGTTGATACCATTTTACCACCCCTAACCTGTCTTCAAATGCTGACTGATGTTTGGAAATTACATCCTCTAGTGAATTCAATTGTTCAATAATTCTGTCGGCCAAGAAAATTAGGTGTTAAGTGCCAGGTCTGATGACCATCCAAAACTTACCTTGATCCCTCGACCCAAAAAAGTTGCACCCTCTCTTGGCCACATAAATTTGTGAGTGGATAGATCTGTTCTCATAATACATGTTCTCCACAAAGTACCTGATCATGTCAATTTCCTGTTCTCCGATCGCTACAGTCCATATTTCTGGAGGCAACAGTTTCAATCCACACCACTTTTCTAAAAACAATTTAGCCAAAATATTGGTGATGGGTGAATCAGAATCTACAGTGACTTGAACATTCGGATTACCAATTTTTAACTCACAGACTGGATCCCCTACAGCATTTGCTTCTTTAGTGCCAGTGCCTATAGTATTTATAGACAATACCATTCTCTTGCAATTATCACCTTCATTCACTATGAGGTCGGCACTGGATATTTCACTAGTATCAACCAACATTACCTTAGGAGTATTTCTACAAACTCATGCAAAATGGACAATGTTTTTGAACTTAGAACACAACTTACTGATTGCTGGACAATTGCTGGCACTAGCTAAATTAAATATTGGTCCACATTTAAAGCATCCATTGCTCTTTTCACTTTTCTTTGCATCAAGCTTACTGTGTATCGTTGGTTTAGTTTTACAAGAAATTGCATTTACATTTTCAGAGGAAGCTGTCTTACCTTTGTTCAACTCTTTTGAGGCCAAGACAGATCTTTCAATTCCTCTAGCTATTTCAATGATTTCTACTACAGTAGGATCCCTACAGCATAATACTCTTTTCAATGCCAATCAAATAACTGTTAACTGATCTATACCTCTGACTCCGTTTAACCTGTGGCACCCCTGGTTCAGGTAAAAGTGCAATTGGCAGGTTTGCCATTTGCATGGACACACAAAACAACTTGAAGTTTTATATTACCAAAAGTCACAACTAATGGGCTTATCCTCTTAAGTTAAGTATGTGTACAAATGTCTAAATGTAAAGTAATCCCAGTCTATGGATGTGTATGCTTAAACTAATAAGTCACACAAAAGGATGATGGATGGAGTGCTGAACAATGCAAACACTCACCCCCTGTCACAGGTCTGGGTTTAATCCATCGTTCTTTTGCTCACCATGCCACCCCAGTTTGGACCCAGCCATATGCCAATCAGTCTTGACCCTGTTCCTCATGGGAACAGTCCAGCCCGAACTGCCAAGCCAGGGCCTCCCTGGACTGGAAACAAGCATCCTGGGACCGGTTTCAGGGTATCACCCTTCATCATCCAGGCTAGCTTGAATCCAGTGGCACAGTGAGCAAGGGACCCATGTCTGGGCAAACCCTTCCCACTTAGGGCAACTTTAGCAACACAAAAGGATGATGGACGGAGTGCTGAACAATGCAAACACTCACCCCTAGGATGCTTGTTTCTGGTCCAGGGAAGACCTGGCCTGGCAGTTCGGGCTGGACTATTCCCATGGGGAACAGGGTCACAAATCCAATCTAGATCTGTGACTGGGGGTGAATGTTTGATTTGTTCTGCATTCCGTCCATCATCTGTTGTTTTTAAACTAATAAGTCAGGCACAAAGTATAAATACCAAAATCTTTTCTCATGGAGTGTGCATCACTACGTGCATCTGCAGGCATGCGCTCAACAATACTCCCTCCAATAACCTTTGTAAGGTATGCACATCACTGAGTATCCAATAGATGTCAGCAGTTTCCTATAAACGCACCTGTAGCTTTAAGACACGAGGCCCTTTTAATGGGGATGTCACCACACTCACAGACTTGCACCTGTGCCTTTAAGAGAAGTAGACGAAGCGTCTTAAGAAGATGTCACTACAGTTTGAGTCCTATGCAGCAACCCAATGTACGCTGACTGAAGGATTCGTGTTGGAGCATGATGGAGCACTTGTTCCTCTGCGCTCTCATGGCCTCACCAGTTGTGTCCATTCCTCTGCTCTGTTCGACCTCCCAGATGTCCAGGTAAGCCAAGAGAAGTCAGTGTGCGGTAAGTTACTGTGCATTGTCCTCACACACCATACGTTATCCTTTGTTGGTTCGCAAGCTGCAGTCCAATGAGAATATCGGTAATGGATGAAGTTGTGGTTAAAATGCAAGCAGTAACAATCCACTCCACAGACACTAAACGATCAGCACAGTACCTTAGTTAACCGAATCGATGTAAGGCAGCTTCATACTAAACCAGTGATTGCTTATATTGAGAGATGCTGTAATTAACCCATTTTCTTGGAGTCTTGCAATTGCTGTCTTGAGCAGGTAAACTTTTCTTGAATGGTGAGTCGATCCCCAAACCCTTGTCCAATTTATGCTGTGACGGGAACATGAAGAAAATTCAGACGTCCAGTATATTTTTTATAAGTTTAATGTAGCTTAAATAAAAGTTACAGTGAAAGCGTCCCTTAGCGACCGACGTCCACAAAGCGCAGCAACAACTGACGCTCTCTAGACTACCGCTTCAGGACATCAATTGAATACATTCTAGACTTAGCAATCCACGAGCCATAAGTATACATAGAGGCTCCAGCATATATAAAAACATGACACAACAGAAGAGCATATCAGGTATTACCAGGTGCAAGGCCCCTGGAGCCAACAGCATCCCCCCTGATATGTATATTAGTTATATTGAGGTCTGTCCTCGGTTGTGAATGCAGCAGTAAGGTCCACCACAGTCTTGGGCATCCTCCATTATTGTACTGGTCTTCACAAAGGGGGATCTGGATAATCATTCTTTTTGTAGGCCTATCACCCTTCTTCACTCATTCATAAAGGTTGGGGGGCATATCCTTTTGGACAGATTGGGGAATTGGGCGGATGATAACACTGACTTCTCAGGGGTTTAGTATTTTTCTCGCTCTGGGAGATCCACGGTAGATAAGTGCCTGAAACTTTATATGGTTCTAAGCAAGTACACCATCGCTCGCCATGGTCAGCAAACTTTGGGTTCATGGATCTTTCTTCAGCATTTGATCAGGTCAACGGGGAGAAGCTTTAGCAGCTCATGGGGTGGACAGTGACATCATTCTTTAAGAGACCTCCACATAAATACAACTGCCTCAGTGCACTATTTGAGTGATCTTAAATGTTCACATAGCTTTGCCATTAGAAGGGGGTTCACCAGGGCTGCACCTTGGCTCCACTTCTTTTTAACCTATAGATCAATAGACTAAAGCAAGCCTTGTTTGACGCCAGGGCAGGTTGTCCGCATGTGGGGGCTCAGAGTTTGCTGGCACTCTTTCATGCTGACAATGATGGCATCATGGCCCAAACTGCTAGGGGCTTGCAGGTCCTGTTGAACTCCTTTGCCCACTTTGTGGAGGACCTGGACTTAACAGTTTATGTTAATAAATCCTATGTGATTGTGATCGGCTCTTGCATGACTAAAACATGTAGGTTTACCTTGGGGAATAGCGTCCTCCCTAGAAATAGTGCTTTCTCCTATTAGGGGCTGCTATTTGACTCCCTTTTGGGTTGGCGTCCCTTGGTGTCTAGGAGGAAGGAGAAGTTTGCTAGGACTAAAGCGTTTGGCTGTAGGATACATTTAGGGAGAAGACCAATTAAGTCCATTTTGCAGATTTGTCAGGCTAAATGTGTCTCTAAGGCAGTCTACGGGAGTGAGGTGTGGGGGTACACCAATCAAAAAGATTTGCAAGTGGCTGAAAACACTTTACTTAGATGCCTAATGTGTGTCCCTCACAGTATGCTGACGTTCTCTGTTCATGCGGAGCTGGGTATAGGCTATGTAACGGATGTAATGTTTTTTCGCCCTCTCGCCTTATGGCTTGTTATCTGGACACAGCCTGCTGCTACCCTGAACAGGAAGGTTTTATAGACTGTATGGTACTGGACAGGTCACTTAACATCCCCTGGTTCAGTACTCCGGAGGGGATTATCAGAGCGGACTGGAAGTGGGCAAAGGAAAATTTCTTCCAGCTGAGGGCTAGCTCTAGGGAGGAGGCTGCACTTCGGAAACCCTGCGGACATGCCCATTGCCTTCTACAGGCTGTTCTCTTTACCGAACCGTACCTTACGTTGGTAAAAAAAGTACTTATGAGTGCTTTCTTTTAACTAGATTCAGGCTTGACCATTTCCACCTCATGTTAGCTTTTCCAAGGGGTAGGCACCTGGGCCATGTACTCCGCCCTTGTGGGTATGATAACTTATCCCTGCAGAATACCCTGCACTTTCTAATGTTGTGCACATTTTACGAGGGCCCTAGGAAAGCATACCTTGTTCCGTTACTGAAAAAAATTAACTTCGGTCCAGTACGCCCTGCCCTCTGGTTTTTGCAGCTGTTACATGAGAATATAATTTTTTTCTGTGGGGTGTTTTCTAAAAGCTGCTATGAGTGTGAGGAATGCCCTTGAATAAACTGTGTTACCTATTTATTGGAGGATATGTTCACCTTGTATTTTAAATATGATGTACAGATTTTAACTTTGGATATTTTGATGGATTTTGGGATGGTTTGTACAAAGAACCGAATAACGCTTGATTTGATTTGATTTACTGAGCTATAAACATCCTGTTAACTGCCTAATTAAGGAAAACTATTTATCCTCGGCAGAATAAGACACATTATGAATAGACTGGGTTGGGAGGGTAATATACTCATAACACATCGGCCCGTGCAGAAGGAGGGACAGACCTCTTTTGAAAAGGTGGGGTAGTTATCCTACTCCACAAATCCCTCGAGCATAATTCAATACACACCTAGAAAGATCTGGAAACAAAATATATATCTGTAAAACTTAAAATGCAAGATAAAATTTTGACTGTGGTTTCAGTCTATGCACCCACAGGTAATAAATATGCTTCGCTTTCCTCACCTAACAAGGTTGTTAGAGAGTTCGGAAAAACAAAGGTGATCATGAGAGTGACTTAAATGCTGAACCAATTTGATCAGGCAAACCAGATCTGAGATGTAACAGGTAAAGTAAAATCCAGAGGGACATCGTGAATGACAATGATCATTGTATCCCAAAGAGAGGGAGTACCCTTTTCTGTGTACATGGCACTAAACTTGTATCTAATACTTCTTGGTATCACACAACATTTTACTTAGAGACATGGCCTGCACCATTTTAGAAAAAATAATTTCAGGCCATGCACTTGTGACAATTGGCATTTCCATAACCAGAATAGTCACAACGTACCTGTACTTAACAGACAATGAGGGCTCAGCTTTGTCCCCAAAAATGCTACGGACGTCTGGGAAGGCCATATTAAGAAGAAACCTGATGCAGGAATCTGCTGTTCACAAAAAGGAGGCAAAGATTAAAAATATAGAGGTTGAAAAGGAAATCAAACCACTCAAATTAAAATAGAATACTGAACCCACAAGGCACTCTGCATGCACTTGCATTAATACGTATAATATAAACTCACTTTTCTCAACACAGAACCAAACCCCGACAAGCAACTACTGGAACTATTACTAACACGGGAAGAACAAGGCTGCCTACTGGCCCAACAACTCAGACAGAGAGATGCCATGGTGATCATTTGGGCACTTAAAAAGGAGGATGGTTCAGTGCTCACTGTAGGAGGCTGACCTAATGTGTGGTGGTTACCTATAGTACCTACACCTTATACCAGGTCCAGGTACCCCTTACTAGTGTACTGTAGGCAGTGTCTAGAAGCCTCTCTAGAGGTAGCTGTGGATGAGCAGCACAGGCTTATCTAAGAGACATGCAAAGCTTGTGCAATACCACTGTAATTACACACAGTACTTACACACAGAAAGAAAACACTGATACAAAAATAAAAGGTACTTTATTTTGGTGACACAAATACCAAAAATAACTTAGAGGCTATATTCCCTTAGGAGGTACTTAATACACAAATTATATACACTAGTATGCAGAAATAGGCATAAAAACTGTTAGAAAGTGCAATTAGTGAAAATCACAATAGAGAGAACTAGCCCTAGGGGAAGCACAAACCATATACTAAAAAAGTGGAAAGCGAGCGTTGATCCCTCACTTAGGTAAGTGGAATGTGTAGAGGGGAGCTGGGAGAACCAGGAAACCCCAAAGGTAAGTACCACAACACCTCCACATGACTAGGAAACCAGAAGTGAATCACTGTAAATTCCCCAGAACACCAACTTGGAAGAATAGAAGAATAATGCAAAGCCCAGAAGAGACTGCGAGACACCACAAGTAGATTCCTGGGCAAGAGGACCTATGGAAGAAGGGGACCAAGTCCAACAAGCACAGCAGAGTTCAGGAAAGGCAGAAGCCCCTACCCACCAGGTGCAAGAGATGAGCCAAGAGTGAGAAAGGAGAGTCAGCACTGCACCCAAGAAGACGAAGTCGAGTTCCTGGAGGATGCAGGTGATGTCCCAAGCTGGAAGAAGGATTGCAATTGGGTTTGCTTCTACGGATTCCACCAACAAGCCATGGGACACGCAAAACTCGCAGTTAGTGGAAAGTGGAGCTGCCCGAAACTAGGAAGGACCAGGTGGACTCTACCCAGGAGGGGAAGTCAGAGGTGGCCCTCAGCAACACAGAGAGTACACAGAAGCACAGGCAGCATCCACAGGAGTCCCACAGGACGGGGACACGAAAATCGAAGAAGGAGCCCAGGCAGCATTATGGAAAGGGAATCCCACACCGCCGGAGGACCACTCAGGGAGCTGTGCATCACAGGATGAAGTGCTGGGGGCTGGAGCTTCAAGATGCCTGAAGATCCCTTGGAAAAGATGCCAACAGGCCTTTGCAGCTGCAAAGGACGCAGTGCATGGGGGTACTGTCCTGCGTAGGTAGGCAAAGGCTTACCTTCACCCAAGTTGCACGGCTGGAAGAAAGGACCATCAGGACCACTGAAGCACACCACCCATGATGCAGGACCCACGCAGCACAGCAGGAGAGGGGATCCGTGCAGCTGATAATCATTGCAGTTGGTGCCTGCAGATGCAGGGGAATTAATCCTTCACCCCAATGGAGATTCCTTCTTCTTTCTGGGGCAGGCTGAAGACAGGCTGTCCTCAGAGAATGCACGACCTGGGAAATATCACATTTGCTGGATGGAGCCATGGATACACTGTTGCAGGAGGCATCTTGCTTCTTTGTTGCAGCTTATCGCCTCCTGGAGCTTCCAGATGCAGTTTCTTTGGTCAGAAGTCGAAGTGGAGGTTTCAGAGGAACCCTGCTGAAGTCTTGCAAACGGAATCTGAGGAACCACCCAAAGGAGAGACCATAAATAGCCCTGAAAGGGGGATTGGTCACCTAGCCGGGTGACTATCTATCAGAGGGGGCTCTGACATCACCTGCCTGCACTGGCCACTCAGATGCTCCCAGAGCTTCCTGCCAACCTTGAATCCAAGTGGCAAAACCCAGGAACCCTCTGGAGGAGCTCTGAACACAACCCTGGGGTAGTGATGGACAGGGGAGCGGTCACTCCCTTTTCCCAGTTTCGCGCCCGAGAAGGGACTGGGGGTCCCTGAACCGGTGTAGACTGGTTTATGAAGGGAGGGCGCCAAATGTGCCCTTCAAAGCATTACCAGTGGCTTAGGGAGGCTACCCCTCCCAAGCCTGTAACACCTATTTCCAAAGGGAAGGATGTAACACCCCCCTCCCCAGGGAAATCCTTTGTTCTACCTTCCTGGGCTTGAGCTGCTTAAGCAACAGGTGGACAGAAACCTGTCTGGGAGGTGGCAGGAGCTTGGGCTGCCCAGAAACCCTCAGAAACATGTAATGCCAAAACTGGGGGTCCTCTAAGGAGCCCCCAGAGTTCATGGAATCATACAATGAATGCTTGCAAAAGCATTGAGGTATGATTCCAACATGTTTGATATCAAACATGCCTATGTTCGGAGTTACCATCAAGTAGCTGGACATACATGTCCAGTACACACGTAAAATGGTGTCCCTGCACTCAAGAAGTCTGGGAAAATGGGCTTGGAGTTAATGGGGGCACCTCTGCTAGTGCAGAGGTGCCCTCACACACAGGTACTTTGCACCCTGTCCTATGGGCTAGAAGGCCTGCCATAGGGTTGACTTATAAGTGACCTGGTGCAGTGAAAAATGGCAGTGAAAGGGTGCTTGCACCTTTTCATGCAGGCTGTAGTGGCAGTCCTGCAGACCCCTTTGCTGGGCTCCCTATGGGCGGCAAAATATATGCTACAGCCCATAGGGATCCCCTGGAACCCCAATGCCCTGTGTACCTAGCTACAATATACTAGGGACATATGAGGCACCAGCATGCCAATTTTGGGATGAAAGCGAGTTTTGGGAGAGAGAGCATAATCACTGGGGTCCTGGTTAGCAGAATCCCAGTGAACACAGTCAGTCAAACACACTGACATCAGGCAGAAAAAGGGGGTAACCATAACAAGAAAGAGGGTACTTTCCTACACCCCCTCCCCCCCCCCAAAAAAAAAAAGACAAGAAGGCTAGCCTTGCCTAGATGAGTCTTCCTTGTCTAAGTGGAAATATCTGAAGAGTCCTTCTGCATTGGAGTGGTTACTCACAGGACTATGTTCCATTGTAACATCCATACTCTGTAGGGAAATTGACCACTTTAACAATTTGGGGTTTTCTCCTTTCATCTGCTTAAGCCATAAAAGAGGTTTGTGGTCTGTCTGAACAATGAAGTGAGTACCAAAGAGGTGTGGTCTAAACTTCAAGGCCCAGACCACAGGAAAGGCCTCCCTCTCTATGGCTGACCAGCACTTTTCTCTGGGGGTCAGCCTTCTGCTAATGAAAGCTACCAGTTGATCCTGGCCCTCTGTATTATGTTGAGAGAGAGCTGCCATAGCCCCTACCTCTGAAGCATTGGTTTATACTATGAACTTCTTGGAGTAGTTAGGGCTTTTTAGAACAGATGCATAGCACATGGCCTGTTTTAGTTCCGCAAAAGCTTTTTGAGAGCTGGTTGTCCATACTACCTTTTTAGGCATTTTCTTAGATGTGAGGTCCTTAAGAGAAGAGGGGCAGCAATGGAGCCATAGTTCTTAATGAACCTATTGTAATACCCTGTAAGGCCTAAGAAGGCTCTAACCTGAGTTTGTGTAGTGAAGGGAGTCCAATCCAAAATGGTTTGGATCTTCCCCTGTAGTGGATCTGTTCCCCACCTACTAGGTGTCCCAGATGAATCACCTTCCCCTGCCCTGATAGTGAGGCCTGCACCAGGTGATCATCTCAGGTGGAGCTAAAGACAGCTATATCATCTAGATATGCTACACTATATGCTTCCAAACATTAGAGGACTGTTTTCACCACCCTCTGAAAAGTGGCAGGTGCATTTTTCAGACCAAAGGGCATTACTGTGAATTGATAGTTCCCTCCAATGGTTGAAAATGCAGTTTTGGGTTTAACCTCTTCTGACAACTTAATTTGCCACTAGCCAGCAGTAAGGTCAAAAGTGCTAGGATACTTGGCAGATGCAAGTGTATCTATGAGCTCATCTGCCCTGGGGATAGGATGAACATTTGTTTTGGTTACTGTATTGAGCTCTCTATAGTCAACTCAAAACCTCATCTCTCTTTTCCTATTCTGAGAGTGGGGTTTAGTGACCAGAACCACTGGGCTAGCCCAGGGGCTATCAGAGTGCTCAAGGACTCCTAGGCCCAGCATATTTTGTACTTCTGCTTTGATGAATTCCCTTACATGGTCAGGCTGCCTGTATATTTTACTTTTTAAAGATAAACTGTCCCCTGTGTCAAATGTATGTTCACATTATGTGGTTTGTCTAGGTGTAAGGGGAAACAGTTCTGAGAACTGCCTAAGAGATTTTTGCAGTCTTCTTTTTGAGACTTGGAAAGGCAATCTGCTAAGACTAAACCCCTCAACTGAGCCATCAGCTGTGGAATTGGAGAAGAGATCAGGGAGAGGGTCACTCTTCTTCCTGTCCCTCATCAGTGGCCATGAGCAGGGTTAAGTCAGCCCTGTCATAATAGGGCTTTAGGCGGTTCACATGAAGTACCATGAGGGGGCTTCTTGGAGTGCCAAGGTGTGAGAAAGTAGCCTCTTTCTAGGATGGTTACCCTCATTTTTGGCCTGTTTGTCAGTGTGTTTTGACTGTGTCACTGTGATCCTAATAGTCAGGACCCCATTACTTATGGTTTGTGGCCTACATGTCAGTCTGTTTCACTGTTTTTGTCAATGTGCTTAACTGTGTCACTGGAGTCCTGCTAACCAAAACTCCAGTGCTTATGCTCTCTCTGGTTTCAAATTTGTCTTTACATCCTGGTAGCCCAGTATTTCACTCCAAATTGGCATACTGGACCCCCCTTATAAGTCCCTGGTATATGGTACATAGGTACCCAGGGCATTGGGGTTCCAGGTGATCCTTATGGGCTGCAGAATTTATTTTGTCACCCATAAGGAG
Source organism: Pleurodeles waltl (assembly GCF_031143425.1). NCBI lineage: Eukaryota > Metazoa > Chordata > Amphibia > Caudata > Salamandridae > Pleurodeles > Pleurodeles waltl. The sequence continues at coordinate 474,238,741 of NC_090449.1, read as the reverse complement.
CCCACAGAAAGGCTTCTACAGGACTGCGTTTGCAGCCTGTGTGAAATAGCGCATGCATTATTTCACAGCCATTTTCACTGCACCAAGTCACTTATAAGTCACCTATATGTCAGGCCTTCAGGCCATAAAGGCTGGGTGCAAAGTATCTGTGTGTGAGGGCACCCCTGCACGTCATCCAGGCCCATTTTCCAAGACTTCGGGAGTGTGGGGATGCCATTTTATGTGTGCACTGCACATAGGTCAATAACCATGTACAGCTTCACAGTGGTAACTCCGAATATGGACATGTAAGGTTTCTAACAACTGGGAATTGTGCCCCAGTACTGATTCCATTATTGGTTTTACAATTCCATACACCTTGGGGGCTCCACTATGGACCCTAGTACTGCCATACCAGCCTTCTGAGGTATCCACTGCAGCCCCAGCTACTGCCACCTCACAGACAGGCTTCTGCCCTCCTGGGGCTTGAGCAGGTCAATCCCAGCCAGGAAGGCAGAACAATGTATTTACTTTAGGAGAGGGGTGTCACCCCCTCTTCCTTTGGAAATAGGTTACAGGCATGGGAGGGGTATCCTCCCAGAGCCTCTGGAAATGATTTGAAGGGCACAGATGGTGCCCTCCACGCATAATACAGTTTACACCATTTCAGGAACCCCCAGTCCCTGCTCTGGTGCAAAACTGGACTAAGGAAAGGGGAGTGACCACTCCCCTGTACATCACCATCCCAGGGGTGGTGCACAGAGCTCCTCCAGAGTGTCCCTGGATTCTGCCATCTTGTTTTCAGCATGGTCAGGGAACTCTGGGAGCACCTGTGTGGCCAGTGCCAGCAGGTGATATCAGAGACCCCTCCAGATAGGTGCTTACCTGGTTAGGTGACCAATCCCCTTCTCAGGGCTATTTAGGGTCTCTCCTCTGGGTGTTTCTTCAGATTCAGATTGCAAGACTCCAGAAGGAATCCTCTGCATCCTTTACTTCATCTTCTACCGACGGATTAACCACTGACTGCTCCAGGAACTCTACAAAGCTGCAACAGAGAAGCTAAGAGGACTTCTGCAGCATTAAATCATCAGCTCCTGCCAGCATCTGCAACAGTTTCCAGGTTGCGCATCCTCCAAGAACTGCCTGTCTTCAGCCTGCACCTGAAGAACCGAAGGAATCTCCTGTGAGGTGATGGAGTCACTTCCCTGCTTCAGCAGGCACCTCTCTGCAGTGGTGGCTGGGGTCTCCTCTCCGGATGACAGGCGTGGATCCAGCGACACGGGTGGTGGACTAAAATGACCCCGACAGTCCCAATCTCCAGTTATCCAATTTTGGTGGAGGTAAGAGCTTGCCTTCCCACGCAAGACAGTACCTCATGCACTACTTGACTTACAGTTGCTAAGGCTGGTGTGCGACCTTCCAAGAAGTTATTCGTGCACAGCATAGCTTGGGCCCCCCGCACTCCATCCTGCGACGCTCAGCTTCCAGAGTGGTTCTCCAGCTGCATGGGACTCCTTTGTGTCGTGCTGTGTGGACCTTCATTTGCATCTTCTTTGTCCCTGTGCTGACTCCTGTGCATGCTGCCTAGTCTTCTGAGGGCTCTCTCAGTTGCTGAAAGCCCCCTCTGTGTCCCCTTCCTGGGTAGAGTTGACCTGGTCCTTCCTGGGCCCAGACAGCACCATTTTCCGCAAACAGTGAGCTTTGCATTTACTAAGGCTTGTTTACGGAATCCAGTGACAAAAACCAGACTGCATTCATACATCCAACGTGGGACATCTTCTGCACCAACCAGGAACCTGGATCTATCTCCTTTGGTGCAATACTGACTTTGTCATCTCACCGGTGGTTCTTCTTTTGCACCTTCATCTGGGTTAGCAGGGGCTCCTGTTCTCCCTGAAATCTTCAGTGCTTCTTGGATTTGGTCCCCTTCTTCCACAGGTCTTCAGGTCCAGGAATCCATCATTGGTGTCTTGCAGTCTCCTCTGGTTCTTGCACTGTCCTCTATCACGACTTCTAGTGTGTTTTAGGAAACTTGCTGTGTTTTACTCCTGCTTTCCTGGACTCTGGGGTGGGAGATTTTACTTACCTTTGGTGTTTTCGTACACTCCCAGTGCCCCTCTACACACTACACTTCCCTGGGTGGCAAACCAACTTTCGCATTCCACTATTTTAGTATGTGGTTTGTGTTCCCCCTAGGCCCATTGCAACCTATTGTGATTTTCACTATTTGCACTATTTTCTGACTGTTTACTTATCTACTTACCTGTTTTTGGTTACTAGTGTATATATTGTGTAATTTACTTACCTCCTAAGGGTGTATAGTCTCCAAAGTATTTTAGGCATTGTGTCATTAAAATAAAGTACCTTTATTTTTGGTAACACAGAGTATTGTCTTTCATGTGTGTGAATACTGTGTGACTTCAGTGGTAGTGCAAGAGCTTTGCATGTCTCCTAGTTCAGCCTTGGCTGCTCTGCCTACAGGTACCTCTAGATAGCCTGGCTTCTAGAGATTGAGTACATTTCACTAATAAGGGATAACTGGACCTGGTGTAAGTACCTTACACTACAAACGAGGCCGGCCTCCTGCACAAGGTCTACTAAATAAGTAACCTCACAATTTTTTCTATCAGTGTGTGTGGTCCACTATTTATCCTGGAGTGCCCTGAGAGCCACAGGCTCCAGGACCTATACTTTCTGTTCTGGTTGGTACACAGTTAGGGCAGCCTTCTGGTAACGCAATTGCATTTGTTTGCAATTCGTGGCTGACCTGAAGGTTTTTACTGACCCTCTTCATCTACTCCGCTATCCTTGACCTGAGGCCAAGTACATAAACCACTATGACTTGTTTAGGGGGTTTGATAGGTTGTTCCCATCCCTTCTTCACAAGAGCAAGTTGACCCATAACAGGTTGACCAGAATGGAGTTCAAAGGAGCTGTAGTTCACTCCCTTCTGGGGTACCTCCCTGTAGGCAAAGAGGAGGCATGGTAATAGGACATCCCAACTCCTCCTGAGTTTTTCAGAGAGTCCATTAATCATGCCTTTGAGTGTTTTGTTAAAACGCTCAACCAAGCTATTTGTTTGGGGATGGTAATGTGTGGTGAATTTATAAGTTACACCACACTCTTTTCACATAGCTTTCAAGTGTGCAGACATGAAGTTTCTACCTTTGTCTGATACAACCTCTAATGGGAAACCCACCCTAGAAAAGATTCCCAGGAGGGCTTTGGCCACTGCAGGAGGTGTATTGGTCCTAAGAGGTATAGCACCTGGATACTTGGTGGCATGGTCCACCACCACCAGAATAAATCTATTTCCCGAAGCTGTGGGAGGGTCTAGGGGGCCAACAAAGTCAACCCCTAACCTTTCAAAGGGTATCCCAACCACTGGAAGTGGAATTAAGGGGGCCTTTGGGGTGCCACCTGTCTTGCCACTGGCTTGACAGGTAACACAGGAGTGTCACAGTGCCCTTTCCTCGGGATCTGCACGCTGCTGAACAAAAGGCCCACCTCCCGGCGTCACCAACTCAGAAAGCTATTGTAGCACAGAGTTATGATGAAGCCAGGCGGGGGAAGGGAATTAGGGTAGGGAATTGCAAGAAGAGAGATCTGAAAAGAAACGGTTAGAACAAATATGCATACATTCATAACAGTATAACTCACCAATAGACTTTTGAATAAAGGCGTCTCCGTGATATCAGATTGAGACCCCTTGTGAATTGGGCGTAGCCCCTTCTTTGAATCATGGAACAAGAACAAACTGCAATCTCTGAACCTAGAGATGGCAAGAGCTTTGGACTATGGTCTTACTCTGAATATCAGTCATGTAACAATTATGCATTCATAAGATAAACGTTTTATCTCAGCCTAGAAATTCTCAACAACTTAAATATGTTTCTCATGTATTATGCTTCCCAAAAAACAATGAAACTATAATTTGCTTATCTCTGAAACGTTTTCACATTAACTACCTAGGGCTGAAAGTTTACTCATTGAACTTGAAGCGTTTTTGTTCGTTGAGCAGAAGCGCCTTGCTTGTTGTTCATGAAGCGGTTTGATCATCATACATGAATCGCTTTGTTCATTATGCCAGAGAGCGCTTTTACTTGCTTTGTCTGAAGCGCTACGCTCGTTATGTCAAGGGACGCTTTACTCATGTGGCATGAAGCGTTTTGATACTCGTGCCCAGATCGCTTTACTCATGTAGCCTGAAACGCTTTGATTGTCATGCCAACGACGCTTTACTCTTGTGCTTTGAAGCACTTTGCTCGTTGTGTTAAGGGGGCGCTTTTACTCATGTGGACTTAAGCGTTTTGATCCTTGTGCCAAGGGCGCTTAACTTATGTGCACTGAAATGCTTTGATTGTCGTGCCAAGGGCGCTTTACTCATGTGGACTGAAACGCTTTGATTGTCGTGCCAAGGGCGCTTTACTCATGTGGACTGAAACGCTGTTGATTATCGTACCAAGGGCACCTTAAGTGTGTGGCCTGAAGTGCTTTGCTCGTTGTGCTAAGGGGCGCTTTACTCCTGTGATCCAAAGCGCTTTGATCGTCACGCCAAGGCCGCTTTACTCTTAGAACTGGAAACACTTTGCTCATTGTGCTAAGGGGTGCTGTACCTTTGGAAGTAACAACTCCATTCAAGATTGGGCTCATCAAGACCTTACCGCTACGAGTACGACCTACTCGTATCTGAGTTCACCATGGAAACAAGGATACTCCGACTTGCTGTCAATCTGCCATGCAGGAAATCTGCACTTCTTCAGAGGAACTTCCACGAGGTGTGACTGCGTCAAAGTCTTCAAAATAATGAGCAATATGCTTAGGTGCGGCTGGGCTTTATAGGCCTGCCACACCCCAAGATGGCCGCTGCCTCTAAAAACCTGGGAATTTTAGTCTCTTCATAGAATAGCACGGATAAGTGCATCTTGTCCACCAATGTCCTGACCCTGCAGCTGCATGAGCTGGGCAGGCGATGTTGATGACCACTTTTAGAACAGGAAGGGATGACAAGTGGTGTGCATGAAGCGCCACAAATACGCGCAGCGGAGTTTCGGGCAGGACCTGGACCGCGCACAGCCTTATTCCCGACATTACACCACTCTCCCAAGCGTGGTCCAGGGCCCGGCTTATCAGGATGGAGGCGATGAAAGCATCGCACCAAACGTGGTGCATGGACATGTCTTGCAGGTTCCCAGGAGTCATTTTCCGGTCAGTATCCTTTCCAGGACACTAAGTACCAAAGGGAAGACCCAGGATATCTGGAGTCTAAGATAGATCGCACCTCATACTCCCAATGACCTTGGACTAATAGAGGAGAAGGTTGTTTGACACTTGAGGGTGAAGCAGGTTTAAGTAGTGAAGTGTGAAACACCGGATTAATTTTCAAGAACAATGGCAATTTTAGTTTATATGTTACTGGGTTCACTCGTCGCAGAACTTCATTGGGCCCTATGAATTTTGGATGAATCATATATTTTTTTTTTTTAATACAAAGTTTTTCGTGGATAACCTATCTCTGTCTGTATACTGAGGACCAGGCTGGTGTTTTTTGTCATATTGCATTTTATATTTTGTCTTTGCTTGGTGTAGATTTGTTTGCAATTGTGAATGTACCTTTGTCATGTGTGTTAACATGTCCATGACTGCTGGAGTGGTTCGAGTAGAAACAGGTAGCATAACTGGCAAAATGTGCGGATGACACCCATATAAACCATAGAAAGGAGTTGAGTTTATTGAAGGGTGATGAGAGTTGTTATAAGCCAGTTCTGCAAGCCACAAAAGATCCAGACAGGTTTTAGGAGACTTTGTTGCATAACATCTTAAGTATTGTTTTAGAGTTTGGTTTAATCTCTCTGTTTGACCATCCGTTTCTGGATGATAACTAGTGGATAAAGTTGAATCAATTCGTAAAGCCTTGCACCATTGCTGCCAAAAACGTGCAGAAAATTGTGTCTCTCTATCAGAGAGGATGACTCTTGGAAGTCCATGAAGGCGAACAATGTTTTCTAAGATGATAGTTGCTAAGGTGTCAGAGGTTGGGAGACCTTTACAAGCAATGAAATGAGCATATTTGGTAAGACTATCCACCACCACTAAAATGGTTGTAAATTGCGTTACTTGAGGAAGACCAGTAATAAAATCCATAGAGATATGTTCCCATGGATAATTGGGAACGGGTAGAGGTATCAATAGACCTTTGGGCTTGCTATGTTCGCTTTTGCATCTTGCACATACTTCACATGATTGTAGCAGTTGCTTTAAGTCATGAAAAAATGTAGGCCACCAAAAATACCTTTTTAGGAGTGAGTGTTTTTTGAGGACCTGGATGACCTGCCAGAGGATGACTATGCAACCAATAAAAAGCTGTCTCTCTTAACTTCTCAGTGGGCAGGAATACCCGAGATTCGTGTAGAGGTAGGCCTTGTTGAATGGACCTTTTGGTGTCTTGCTGTAACCACTCTTGCCACTTGGTGATGTGAAAATGATTACGAATAAGATCAAAGAACTTCTCGGCTGCTATTAAACACAACACTTTTGAAGGCATTATAATAGGCATGGGTTTTTGTTCAGTATGTGTGATCGAAGAATCTTGCCTAGACAATGCGTCAGCCTTACGATTATCTACTCCTGGTCTAAAAGTTACTATGAAATCAAATTCTGCAAAGAATAGCATCCATCTTAGTTGCCTGGGAGTTAGTAGTCTGGCAAAGCTCATAAATTGTCAGTTTCTATGGTCAGAGTATACAGTTATGGTGTGTGTTGCTCCCAATAGATGATGTCTCCATTCTTTGAAAGCATTGCGAATTGCTAGTAATTCTTTTTCTGCTATAGTGTAATTCTTTTCTGCTTCATTCAGTTTTCTGGACACATATGCTATGGGGTGCAATTGTCCAGTTTCTCTGTGACGTTGGGATAGGATGGCCCCAACAGCTACCTTGCATGCATCGGCTTCCACAATGAATGGTTCCTCCACAGTGGGATGAACTAGAATGGGAGCTGAAGTAAAAGCCTTTTTTAAGACTTGAAATGCTTCCTCTGTCTCTTGGGACAAGTTGAAGATGGCCTTTTTCCTTAGCAATTTGGTAATTGGTGGCACCTTTTGGTAGAAAATATGGATGAAGCGTCAATAAAAATTCACAAAACCCAAAAAACATTGGATGTCACGTATTGATTTTGGTGTGGGCCATTCTGATACTGCATGAATTTTTCTTTCAGTTATTTGCATGCCGTCAGGTGTTAAAATACCTCCCAAAAATTCAACTTCTTTGGTATGGAATTCACATTTACTTAATTCGCAAAACAAATTATGGTTTTGTAGAGTTTGTAATACCCTTTTTACATGTTCTTCATGTATTTCTTCAGAGTTTGAATAGATCAATATATCATCAATATAAACGATGTCTAGGTATTCTCTCAGAGAATCGTTTAGGAAATATTTGAAAGCTGCTGGAGCGTTACATAGACCAAACGGTATCTCTAGATAATCAAAGAGACCATAACGAGTCTTAAAAGCCGTTTTTCCATTCATCTCCCTCTCGAATTCGAACTAGGTGATAAGCACCTCGTCAGTCAAGTTTAGTGTAAATAACAGCAGATTTCACCTGGTCTAACAAGACTGGTATGAGAGGTAGTGGATATTTATTTTTAACAGTGATCTTGTTTATCGCTATAAAGTCAATACAAGGTCTCAATTCGCCATTAGCTTTGGGTATGAAAAACAGCGGCGAAGCCGTTGGAGATCGTGGTGGCCGAATTAGCTCGTTGGCTAAACATTGATCAAGGTATTCTCGTAGGACTTGATTTTCTTTCTCTGATAATGCATAGATCCTACAATTTGGTATATTGGCGCTGGGTACAAGGTCGTTCTGACAGTCGTACGGCCTGTGAGGTGGTAATAAGCTTGCTTTCTTTTCACAGAAAACATCAGTATATTCTGAATACTGTGGTGGCAGCTCAATTTCCTCCTCAACTGCAGTAGCAATAGATTGTTGAAGATTTCCTTCTTTGTCTCATCTTGGTTGAAGACATTTAAAAAAAAAAGAAAAACGCAAAACCTGGTTGCGCCAGTCTATGCATGGATTGTGTTACATTAACAACGGCATTCCTAAGATAAAACCATATTGGTGTGTGTGGCCGGCAGCACAATGAGGACACGTAGTCAGTGGTCAAATGGTAAGATGAGTTTTATTTTACAGTTCAAGTTATGAGTCCAGTAGTATTATGTGTCCTGCATCTATGATGTCCGTTTCAGTCTTTCCTCTTCTTGTCTCCTTCCAGGGCTCCCGGGAGGCACATGTGGAAAACACAAGATAAAAAACCGGTAAGTAGGCTGTCCTTAGTTATGGTTTTTATCTTTTCTTTTTCTTTCCTATCCTTCCTTCCCCTTGTCCCTTTCTGTCTCCTCTCTGCCTTTATCTCTCTTTGGTTTCGGTCAAGATGTTGGTGATTTTCTCTCTGTTCTTGTATCCACTTTCACTGTCTCCTGTTTCCTTGTCGCTCCTTTTTCCCCTTACTTGGGTCTTTCTGCTTTCCTGTGTTTTCCTTTTTCTTTTCTTACTACTATTGCTCGCCTCCTGTGTCTCTTCCTACTTCGGTCTCTGTTCTCAGGGTCTTATTTCCTCCCCCTTCTTCCTTTCTGTGGTTTCTTGGATTTTGTACCATCCTTCCACCCCAATCCTTGTTTTTTGCCCCCTTCTCCGTGCCTTCCCCTCCACCACACACCCCTTCACTCTAAATACCCCTCAACAAACCAAAAGGTTACACTACAGCAAACAAATATTGTAATTAGGCAGTCCCCTCCCTTCCACCCCTTTCCTTTCCCCTGCTTAGTGTTGCCACGCACCTGGAAAGGCCACGCTTTTCCCTAAGCGTGACCGGAATTCTCACTGGGTGCCTCCCGTGCCGCTGGTGCTAGTCTTAGGATTCCCATGTGGTACTCAGGCTCCTCCGTTATTGATGGTGTCTCCTTGGCTCCTGGTGATCCTCTCAGTGGTATTCTCCCTCGTCATCCTCTCCGCAGCGTCTCCTGGGCTCCAATTGAGGCTTCCCTCGACGCAACTCCTCCTCCCCCTCTCCGACTCTGGATTTACCCATGAAAGGGCACGAAGCTGCTGACTCTGCCCTTCCGCTCCTGGATGTTGTAGGGGATTGGATGACACACCTTCCCCTTCCGGGTCGGGAGCGGCTGAATCAGACAGGGCCAAGACATCGGGCAGGTTTGTTGCTGTGCGCAACGACCCGTCACAGACACTCCCCCCTAGCGAGTGGCTGATAGAGCCACTCCGTAGCCGGATAGCGAGATAGGTAATCAGCATTGGCCATACAAGAGCCAGGGGAATGATGAACCTGGAAGGAAAAAGGCTGTAGTGAGAGGAACCATCTGAGCACCCGAGCATTAGTGTCCTTATTTTGAGCAAGCCAGGTCAAAGGAGCATGATCCGAGAGCAGCGTGAATGGCTTCCCTGCCAAATAGTAACGTAGTGATTCCACAGCCCATTTGATAGCCAAACACTCCTTTTCAAGGGTAGGGTAGTGTTGTTCCCTGGGCAACAATTTTCGACTGATATATACGATGGGATGTAAAGCCCCATCCCTGTCCGCCTGGGATAATACTGCCCCCAGTGCCACCTCCGAGGCATCAGTTTGAACCACAAAAGGTTTGGTAAAGTTTGGGTAACAGAGAACTGGTTCAGAGGTCAGTAGGCTTTTCAGGGATACAAAACTCTTACGTTCGGTCACAGAAAGGTTAGATAAGCGGTTGGGACTAGTTTTCCTCAGTAAATCCTTAAGGGGTCCTGCTATGGTGGAAAAGCGGGGTATGAACCAGCGGTAGTAACCCACCATTCCCAAGAAGGCACGAACATATTTTTTTGTACTTGGGAGTGGTAATTGGGTAATGGCCTGAATTTTCTCTATTTGGGGTCTCAACCGTTCCTACCCTATTACATAGCCCAGATATCTGATGACGGTGTGATCTAGCTTACATTTGTCTGGGTTTGCAGACAGATTGGCTTTCCGGAGGGCCTGTATTATATGTCGTAAGTGCTCGAGATGCTCTTCCCAACTGGCACTATAGACCACTATGTCGTCCAGATACGCTGCTGCATAAATGTGGAAGGGCCGGAGAATTTTGTCAATAAGGTGCTGGAAAGTGGCAGGGGCCCGTGAAGGCCAAACGGCAGGACCGTGAATTGATAGAGACCGGAAGGAGTGGAAAAAGCGGTCTCTTCCTTATCTCTGGTTTTAAGAGGGATCTACCAGTAGCCTTTGGTCAGATCCAGGGTGGACTTATATTTAGCGTGACCTAAGCGGTCCAAGAGCTCATCAATCTGTGGCATCGGATATGAATCAAAATGTGACAATGCATGACTTGTCTAAAGTCAATACAGAATCTGGTGCTTCCATCGGGTACTAAAACTATCGCGGAACACCAGGGACTGGCAGAGGGTTCGATTATACATGCTTTTAACATGGCTTCCACCTCTTGTTCCACTATCTGCCTTTTAGCCTCGGGTATTCTGTATGGCTGTTGTCGGGCTACTGTATCTTTATTGGTACGAATAGGGTGGTGTATCAGCGGGGTCCGACCGGGTATCTTAGAGAACACATTGAGACTTGTGACCACTAGGTCTTTGAGCTGTTTTAGTTGGGCTGGAGTGAGGGAGTTATTTAACTGGGGTGGGGGGGGGGGGGGTTCCGTTGCTTGGGTTTCTGGTACTGGATATATGGGTATGTCCCGTCCGGGTTCTTTGGAAATATACATAGTAGGCCGGTTGTCAGTTGTTTCATACCATCTCTTAAGAAGGTTAATATGGTATATTTGTTCTCTGTCGGTTCCCGGGGGTATCTCAAGCTTATAGGTGGTGGGATTGACCTGTTCTACTACCTTATATGGTCCTTGCCATCGTGCAAGCAGTTTGTCCTTACTGCTGGGTAATAACACCAGTACCTTCTCCCCCACACTTAGATTTCGAGGAGTGCTATTACGGTCATAGTATGTTTTCTGTTTGGTCTTCTCTTAATGCATTGTGGGCTTCTTCCCACAGGGTGTGTAGATTGTCTCTCAAGTCTTTAGTGTATATGAGGATATCATTAACCTCATCCTCCGTTTCCTCCCAGTGTTCAGCTAACATTTCTAGAAGAGTGTGTGGTTGTCGTCCAAAAAGTAACTCAAAGGGGCTGTGTCCAGTGGAGGATTGTATATGTGTGCGGATGGCATAGAGGACTAATGGTAACTTTCTTTCCCAGTCTCTAAAAGACTCAGTGATGACCTTTCGTAGCAGTGTTTTAATAGTTTTATTTTATCGCTCGACTGAACCATCAGTTTGTGGATGATACACGGAGGTCCGTATCTGTTGTACCCCCAGGGTATGACATATTTCGGCCATAAGCCGGGACATGAAAGGAGTTCCCTGATCCATAAGTATTTCTTTTGGAAACCCAACTCAGGAAAATAATTTATTCATGGCCTGGGATATTGTTTTGGTATGCATACTGGAGATGGGGATAGCTTCTGGACAGTGGGTCACGTAATCGACTAATACCAAGATATATTGGTGTCCCTTGACAGTCTGGGTTAAGGGTCCCACAATATCTAAACCCACTTGGGAGAAGGGTATATCTATAATGGGTAAGGGTTGTAGGGGAGCCACACTATGGGGTGAAGGATTGATAAGTTGACATTTCGGGCACTCCCGACAGTGTTTTCTAATGTCCCCATATACGCCTGGCCAATAAAACCGTTGGAGAATGGCTGCCTCAGTTTTTTCTCTTCCCATATGTCCCTCCCCGTTATCCCCATGAGCCAAACGGAGGACCTGCTGTCAATGGGTTTCGGGAACCACTAGCTGAGGGGGCTTTCCAGGAGTGTTAGGACAGGACCTATACAATAAGTCATTAGATATGGAGAATGTGGGACCTACCGATGCCTCATCCGGGGCTCAGGCATGTTGCCAGGCGTTTTTCAAGGTGGGGTCTTCCCGTTGTGCTTGTTGAAAGCTACCCGCTGCTGTTAACACTGCCGTGGGTTGATCGGCCAGTGGAGGGGAATCTGCGTTAGGCTTGGCTTGGCAAGACTGCCGTTGTTCCCTCTTTTGTTTCTTACTGAGCTTCGGTCTAATGATGGTCTCCATAAGGTGCGTCTTCCCACCATGCATTGGTTGGATATTCCTGACTGGCCTTAGTTAACAAGGGAACAAAGTCCTCATAATTGGTGCCAATAATCTTGTCTTCACCCAAGGCAGGAATCACTCCCAACGAGACATGTTCTTCTGCTCCTCTCCAATTGAAGGAGACCTTTGATACAGGAAACAGCCGTTGGTCTCCATGTACACAGGTTATTAGGACTTGGGTGTGAGGGTTCCATTGTTCTGGTTTCACCAGGTCCTGTTTTACCACACTTTGGCTGCACCCGGAATCTATCAACGCTTTTCTTTCTTCACCGTTAAGATCCACCTTTATAGTATACTTTGTTTTCTTGGTGCCAGACCATAACACTCACCCCTTCATCATTCTTATCTCCATAGGTTCATCGGTGTCTTTCTTTAAGGGACAGTAGCGAGCGATATGTACCCATTCTGAACGATGAAAACATTGTGACCCAGTTAGGTTTTCTCGAGGGGACGAGGAGTGCGTAGGGGTTGTGCGTTCTGAACCATGAGGGACCGGGCCCGCGGGTGTACTGGTTTTCCTGTGGCCAACCGAGAAGAGGTGGAGGCTGTCAGTTTATACTGGGTTCCTCGAAAGTCGGGAGCTCGATGGAAGGCACAAGCAACGTCTACGGCCGTGCGGTTGGTTAAATCAGGATGCTGTCTGACCCAATTACAGGTACTTGCTGGAAGGGCTTCCAAGTATTGCTTAAGTATGATGGCCTCAAACATGTCATCCTTTGTTGTCTCGGTGGGGCGTAACCATTTTCCTCCTGCATGGTGTACCCTGTAGTATAAGGTACGCAGATTTTCCTGAGCTATCCATTTTGTCTGATGGAACTTGACCCTGTAACTTTCCTTGTCCAACCCTATGCGTTCTAATATTGCCTTTTTTTACTTCATTGTAGGGTGTTATCCATCCTGGTTTCACCGCCTGGTATGCGGCCTGAAGATGGCCGGTCAGGAGAGGGGCAATGTACTGTCCCCATTTATCCATGGGCCAGATGGCGGTACTAGCCACTCGTTCAAAATTTGTACTCAAAATCGGGTCCTCATTTTCCTGACACTTTTGGGGCACGCTACTCGGAATGTTTGGGTGCACCTTGGTGTGTGCATTGGATTCCGTTAGTTTTCCCAAGGCATTTTCATGGACCAGTTGGTTACTAGCCATGATGGTGGCCTGGCTTTTTAGGGCTGTCTGCAGGGCCTCCTGCTCTTCCTTGGCCTCTTTCAGCTGCTGTTCCCCAACCAGCTGTAGGTGCCGCTGGCCCTCGGCCAACTGAGCTATCATGTCCGCAAGTGTGGGCTTTTCCTCCATGGTGACATGTTCCGAATCCCACTGCTGCCAGCACTTGTGGCCGGTGGCGCAATGAGGACCCAGTCAGTGGTCGAATGGTAAGATGAGTTTTATTTTAGTTCAAGATATGAGTCCAGTAGTATTATGTGTCCTGCATCTATGATGTCTGTTTCAGTCTTTCCTCTTCTTGTCCTCTCCTTCCAGGGCTCCCTGGAGGCACATGTGGGAAACACATGATAAAGAACTGGTAAGTAGGCTGTCCTTAGTTATGGTTTTTATCTTTTCTTTTTATTTCCTGTCCTTCCTTTCCCTTGTCCCTTTCTGTCTCCTCTCTGCCTTTCTCTATCTCTCTTTAGTTTCGTTCAAGATGTTGGTAATTTTCTCTGTTCTTGTGTCCACTTTCACAGTCTCCTGTTTCATTGTCGCTCCTTTTTCCCCTTACTTAGTTCTTTCTGCTTTCCTGTGTTTTCCTTTTTCTTTTCTTACTAAGATTGCTCGCCTCATGTGTCTCTTCCTACTTCTGTCTCTGTTCTCAGGGTCTTATTTCCTCCCTCTTCTTCCTTTCTGTGGTTTCCTTGATTATGTACTGCCCCACCCCCACCCCAATCTCGGTTTGTTGCCACCTTCTCTGTGCGTCCCCCTCCACCACACAGCCCTTCACTCTAAATAACCCTCAACAAACCAAAAGGTTACACTACAGCAAACAAATATTGTAATTAGGCAGTCCCCTCCCTTCCACCCCTTTCCTTTCCCCTGCTTAGCGTTTCCTCACACCTGGAAAGGCCACGCTTTTCCCAAAGCGTGACCGGAATTCTTGCTGGGCGCCTCCCGCACCGCTGGTGTTTGGATTCCCGTGTGGTACTCCGGCTCCTCCGTTATTGATGGTGTCTCCTCGGCTCCTGGTGATCCTCTTCGTGGTGTTCTCTCTCGCCATCCTCTTCGCAGCATCTCCTGGGCTCCCGGTGAGGCTTCCCTCTACGCCACTCCTCCTCCCCGTCTCAGACTCCGGATTTACCCATGAAAGGGCGCAAAGCTGCGGACTCTGCCCTTCCGCTCCCAGATGTTGTAGGGGATTGGATGGCACACCTTCCCCTTCCGGGTCGGGAGCAGCAGGATCAGACAGGGCCACGACATCGGGTGGGTTTGTTGCTGTGCGCAACGACCCGTCACAGGGTGCTTGGATTATATCGAAGCGAATTATCTTGCAGTGGTTCAGATTCTCATCATCTTTGCAAAACATTTTATTCATTAGGTTTGTTTAGTAACGGGGGCCTCCTGCCAATTCACTACTATCAACTGCATAAGCAACTTCAGGAACCTTTTTCTTGACACTGGGTATATGTAAATTTAGCGCAGTTTGTTGGTCAACAAATTTTCCTGTTGCCCTTGAATCAATTCGAACTTGTACATTATGGGGGTCATTACAACATTGGTGGTAAAAGCAGCTTACCACCGTGCAGAAGACCGCCATCACACCGCCGCGGCATTCCTCCACGGCCATTATGACCCACAGCTCGGAATTTGCCAAAATTCAGACACCCACACGAGTCCGCCACACCAAAGGTCAGTGATAAACTAGCGAAAACAAAACCTCCACCGTCACGCCAACAGGAATACGCCCACACTATCATGACCCACAAATCCACGAGGCGGTCTTTCAACCGCAGTATTCTATTGGCGGTACACACCGCCGCGCTCAAAATACACACACTTTCAAAACACATCCACATTGGACAAATCGAAATACACACACCTGATACACATACACACACCACACCCCGGACTTTGTGAGTGCGGGGACACCATTACATGCGTGCACTATACACAACATATGTATAGCGTCACAAAAGTAGTGGTGTCCCCGCACTCACAAAGTCCGGGGAATTTGCCCTGAACAATGTGGGGGCACCTTGGCTAGTGCCAGGGTGCCCACACACTCAGGGGGTCATTCTGACCCTGGCGGTAAAAACCGCCAGGGCCAACGACCGCGGGAGCACCGCCAACAGGCTGGCGGTGCTCCCATGGGCAATCTGACCGCGGCGGTACAGCCGCGGTCAGAAACGGAAAACCGGCGGTGTACCGCTGGTTTCCCGCTGCCCTGGGGAATCCTCCATGGCGGCGCAGCTTGCTGCGCCGCCATGGGGATTCCGAGCCCCATACCGCCATCCTGTTCCTGGCGGTTTTGGCCGCCAGGAAGAGAATGGCAGTATGGGGTGTCGTGGGGCCCCTGCAGTGCCCATGCCAATGGCATGGGCACTGCAGGCGCCCCCGTAACAGGGCCCCACAAAGATTTTCAGTGTCTGCCATGCAGACACTGAAAATCGCGACGGGTGCAACTGCACCCGTCGCACCCCTTCCACTCTGCCGGCTCCATTCGGAGCCGGCATCCTCATGGAAGGGGGTTTCCCGCTGGGCTGGCGGGCGGCCTTCTGGCGGTCGCCCGCCAGCCCAGCGGGAAACTCAGAATAACCGCGGCGGTCTTTTGACCGCGCAGCGGTATTCTGCCGGCGGGACTTTGGCGGGCGGCCTCCGCTGCCCGCCAAAGTCCGAATGAGGGCCTAAGTAACTTAGCACCCAACCTTTACCAGGTAAAGGTTAGACATATAGGTGACTTATAAGTTACTTAAGTGCAGTGGTAAATGGCTGTGAAATAACGTGGACGTTATTTCACTCAGGCTGCAGTGGCAGGCCTGTGTAAGAATTGTCAGAGCTCCCTATGGGTGGCAAAAGAAATGCTGCAGCCCATAGGGATCTCCTGGAACCCCAATACCCTGAGTACCTCAGCACCATATACTAGGGAATTATAAGGGTGTCCCAGTATGCCAATATGAATTGGTGAAATTGGTCACTAGCCTGTTAGTGACAATTTGTACAGAGAGAGCATAACCACTGAGGTTCTGGTTAGCAGAGCCTCAGTGAGACAGTTAGGCATCACACAGGGAACACATACATATAGGTCACTAACGTATGAGCACTGGGGTCCTGACTAGCAGGGTCCCAGTGACACATAACAAACATACTGAAATCATAGGGTTTTCACTATGAGCACTGGGCCCTGGCTAGCAGGATCTCAGTGAGACAGTGAAAACACCCTGACATACACTCACAAACAGGCCAAAAGTGGGAGTAACAAGGCTAGAAAGAGGCTACGCTGGCCTGGTTTGTAGTGGTACCAAGGGGTACTTACACTCTGCACCAGGTCCAGTTATCCCTTATTAGTGTAGAAGAGGTGTCTAGCAGCTTAGGCTGATAGAAAAGGTAGCTTAGCAGAGCAGCTTAGGCTGAACTAGGAGACGTGTAAAGCTCCCACTATACCACTGGTGTCATATGCACAATATCATAAGAAAACACAATACACAGATATACTAAAAATAAAGGTACTTTATTTTTATGACAATATGCCAAAAGTATCTCAGTGAGTACCCTCAGTATGAGGATAGCAAATATACACAAGATAGATGTACACAATACCAAAATTATGCAGTAATAGCAATAGAAAGCAATGCAAGCAATGTACAGTCACAATAGATTGCAATGAGAGCACATAGGGATAGGGGCAACACAAACCATATACTCCAAAAGTGGAATGCGAACCACAAATGGACCCCAAACCTATGTGACCTTGTAGAGGGTCGCTGGGACTGTAAGAAAACAGTGAGGGTTAGAAAAATAGCCCACCCCAAGACCCTGAAAAGTGGGTGCAAAGTGCACCTAAGTTCCCCAGAGAGCACAGAAGTTGTGATAGGGGAATTCTGCAAGGAAGAGCAACACCAGCAATGCAACAACAATGGATTTCCTGACGAGCGTACCTGTGGAACAAGGGGACCAAGTCCAAGAGTCACGATCAAGTCGGGAGTGGGCAGATGCCCAGGAAATGCCAGCTGTGGGTGCAAAGAAGCTGCCACTGGATGGTAGAAGCTAAGGATTCTGCAAGAACGAAGAGGAGTAGGAACTTCCCCTTTGGAGAATGGATGTCCCACGTCGTGAAGAAGCTTGCAGAGGTGTTTCCATGCAGAAAGACCGCAAACAAGCCTTGCTAGCTGCAAGGGTCGCGGTTAGGGATTTTGGATGCTGCTGTGGCCCAGGAGGGACCAGGATGTCGCCAATTGTGTGAGGAGCCAGAGGGGGAATCCAGCAAGACAAAGAGCCCACTCAGAAGCAAGCAGCACCTGCAGAAGTGCCGGAACAGGCACTACGAAGTGGAGTGAACCGGAGCTCACCCGAAGTCACAAAGGAAGGTCCCACGATGCCGGAGGACAACTCAGGAGGCCGTGCACTGCAGGTTAGAGTGTCGGGGACCCAGGCTTGGCTGTGCACAAAGGAAATCCTGGAAGAGTGCACAGGAGCCGGAGCAGCTGCAAATCACGTGGTACCCATGAATGCAGTCTAGCGTGGGGAGGCAAGGACTTACCTCCACCAAACTTGGACTGAAGAGTCACTGGACTGTGGGAGTCACTTGGACAGAGTTGCTGAGTTCAAGGGACCTCGCTCGTCGTGCTGAGAGGTGACCAGAGGACTGGTGATGCAGTCTTTTGGTGCCTGCGGTTGCAGGGGGAAGATTCCGTCGACCCACAGGAGATTTCTTCAGAGCTTCCAGTGCAGAGAGGAGGCAGACTATCCCCACAGCATGCACCACCAGGAAAGCAGTCAAGAAGGCGGCTGGATCAGCGATACAAGGTTGCAATAGTCGTCTTTGCTACTTTGTTTTGGTTTTGCAGGCTTCCAGAGCAGTCAGCGGTCGATTCCTTGGCAGAAGGTGAAGAGAGAGGACCTACACTGCAAGTGCTGCTGTGACCTCAGTCTGGAAGAGACAATGGCTCGTGCGTCTAGGGAAAGGGCCCCTGCCTTCACATCGGAGGAGTTGGAGAAACTCGTGGATGGGGTCCTCCCCTAGTACACGCTACTCTACGGTCCTCCAGACAAACAGGTAAGTACACTGGGAGCATGCTGTATGGGCTATGCCTGTGTGGAGTGGGGTGGATGAAAAATAGGGGGTGGGGGAGAAGAATGAGGTGTGCATGAAACGACGGTGAGTGCATGTGCCACATGGCAAGGGTAGGGATGCGGGCCAATGACTGACGGTGCAGTTGGTAATAACTTCTGTTTTTCCCCTGTACAATTCCTGTAGGTCTGCGCCCACCAGAAGGATATTTGGCGTGCCATTGCCAAGGACGTCCGGACCCTGGGGTTCTATCACAGACGGAGCACCCACTGCCGTAAAAGATGGGAGGACATTCACCGCTGGAGCAAGAAGACGGCGGAGGCCCAGTTGGGGATGGCTTCCCAACGTGGGAGGGGTGCCCGTCGCACCATGACCCCCCTGATGTTCAGGATCCTGGCGGTGGCGTACCCGGAGTTGGATGGGCGCTTGAGGGCATCACAGCAGCCACAAGGGGGTGAGTACACTCTGTCTGCTGGTTCAGCGCGCAGTAGAGGTGTCTGGGTGGGGAGGTGGGCTGTGGGTTCCCCTAGGCCAGGGTGAGTGTGCTAGTTAGGTCCCCTTTTTCAGGCAGGCCCTGTGGCACCCCACCCCACCTGGGTACAGTTCCAACTACACCTAGTCAGGCTCCTGTGACATCCATGTGTGCCTATGTCGGCCATAGCCTTGTAGGCCATGTCCAAGGGATTGCATAGTGGACCCCAAGTGCGCAGCGTAGTGCAGGGGGCTTCTGTGTCTGTCGTGTCCGCCAACGGTAGAGGTAATGCATGCACTCAACATGTCTTTCTTCAGTCGTCCCCCCCTTTTTGTGGTCTCCCTGTTCTTGTGTGCATTAGCATCATCAGGCAGAGGAGCAGTGGCACCGGAGCAGGAGGGAGCTGCATCCCACATGGCCCTGGAGGGCGACACTACGGAGTCTGATTTCACCAGTGGGACGGAGGGCGAGGGGAGCTCCACGGTGGGGACAGGAGCTGACACCAGTGATACGGACTCGTCCTCTGATGGGAGCTCCCTTGTGGTGGCGGGCCCATCTGTGCCACCCACATCTACAGGTACAGCCGCCACCCCCCCTTCTAGCACCGCACTCCCAGCAGACCCTCAGCCTTTGCCCCGTGCCCCCTCACCCCCGAGGCTTGACATCTCCTTTGCCCCAGGCACCTCAGGCCCTGCCCCAGTCACCCCTGCTGCCCTCAGTGAGGAGGCCATTGACCTCCTCAGGTCCCTCACTGTTGGGCAGTCTACCATTTTGAATGACATCCAGGGTGTAGAGAGACAGTTGCAACAAACCAATGTATTCCTGGAGGGCATTCATTCTGGCTAGGCAGCCCTTCAGCGAGCTTTTCAGACTCTGGCATCAGCACTGATGGCAGCCATTGTCCCTGTCTCTAGCCTCACCCCTCCAACTTCCTCCACCCAGACCCACACCCCTGTACCTCAGGCTACCCCAAGCACACCATCAGACCAGCATGCACACACCCTAACACACAAAGGAACCTCAGTCAAACATAAGCACTACACATCCCACAGGCACTCACGCAAGCATCACAGACATAGCAACATCCACTGCCTCCACTGTGTCCCCCTGCTCCTTATCTCCCTCCTCCCTCCCAGTCTCGTCTCCACTCACACCTGCATGCACTACATCTACAGCCACTACTTCCATCACCAGCACACACACCACCACACCCCGCTCACGTGCAGTCACCATCCCCACTACCATTCACACATCCCCCTGTGTCCTCTCCCAGTGTGTCTGTGACACCACCTCCCAAGGTACACAAACGCAGGCACACACCCACCCAACAGCCATCTACCTCATGACAGCCTCCAGTGCATGCACCTTCATCCAAAGTCACCAAACGTACACCTCCTACAACCACAACCTCTTCCTCCACTCCCAAACCCCCTCCAGCTACCCGTCCCAGTGTTCCCAAGAAACTTTTCCAGTCCACCCTTGACCTCTTGCCCTCACCTCCCCCACCCAGTCAGTCTCCTAGGGCCCGACTCTCCAGGCCCCAACCTAGCACCTCAGCCACGACATTTGCGGGATTGGTGGTGCCAGTAGTCACCGGATTCTGGAGTGCAGCAGGGCAGCCAGTGTGGCAAGGAGCCAAAGCACGGACAGTCCCCCACTTGTCAAGCATAAAAGGTTGGACAGTGCCAGGCGGGAGAGGGGGAGGGGGAAGACACCAGCCACCAAAGCCGCTCCCAGGGGTACAGGTGGGAGTGTAGAGTCAGCTGTGACACCTTCCAAGGTGGGGAAGGGGCACAAGAAACCCGGCAAGTCTGGGAAGATCGTCACGACGGAGAAGACCGCCATCAGCCCCGCTGCCCAGGAGGCGACCGCCATCAGCCCAGCTCCCTAGGAGGCGACTGCCAGAACCAGCCCTGCTGGCCCAGACAGGACTACCAGCACCAGCCCCTCTGGCCAGGAGGCGACCGCCAGCAGCAGCCCCACAGGCCCAGACAGGACCGCCAGCACCAGCCCCAGACAGGGCCGCCAGCAGCAGCCCCGCTGGCCCAGACAGGACCGCCAGCAGCAGTCCCGTAGGCCCAGACAGGACCGCCAGCAGCAGCCCCGTAGGCCCAGACAGGACCGCCAGCAGCAGCCCCGTAGGCCCAGACAGGACCGCCAGCAGCAGCCCCGTAGGCCCAGACAGGACCGCCAGCAGCAGCCACGTAGGCCCAGACAGGACCGCCAGCAGCAGCCCCGTAGGCCCAGACAGGACCGCCAGCAGCTGAGTCGCTTGCAAGAACATCGCCGCCACAACCACCGCTGCAAAGGACACCGCCACCACAAGCACCCCTGAACAGAACACCGCCACCACAAGCACCGCTGGCCCATGAGCGCCAAGAGCACTGACACTACCGAGTCCGCCACGAGCAGGATGAAGCACTCTGGGCACAAAGCCCCCTCTAGAACCAGTGGAGATTTACATCCACTACCTCAGTCCTTGGCAGGATGAAGCACTCTGGGCACAAAGCCCCCTACAGAATCAGTGGAGATTCACATCCACTACCTCAGTCCTTGGCAGGATGAAGCACTCCGGGCACAAAGCCCCCTCCAGAACCAGTGGAGAAAGGCATCCACTACCTCAGTCCTTGGCAGGATGAAGCACTCTGGGCACAAAGCCCCCTCCAGAATCAATGGAGACTGTTATCCACTTGAGAGACTGTGGCTTTGCACTCCCCAGGATTGAACAGTGGGCAACCCACCCACTGTAGAGACTTGAGACTGTGGCTTTGCACTCCCCAGGATTGAACAGTGGGCAACCCACCCACTGTAGAGACTTGAGACTTGTGGCTTTGAACTCCCCAGGATTGCCCAGTGGGCAACCCACCCACTGTAGAGACTTGAGAGACTGTGGCTTTGCATTCCCCAGGATTGAACAGTGGGCATGTGGCCCCCTTGTGGATTTGGCGTTGTACACTCAACCGGCTGAGGTGCCCAACTTTCCCTTCCCCCTGAGGTGCCTGTTTTATTTCTATCTGATGCCCCTGCAGTGTTCTCTCCGTCATGTTCGGGTACCTTGTGTGGGCCTCGACCATGCAGTGTGGGCCCAGTGTTCCACTGACTTAAATGGAGCAATACCTGGACTTCTATTATTGGTGTATATATTTGTTAATACTGTATATATATATTTTTGCGTACTGGATTTTAATAGATTACAATGGTTACACTCATTTCCTTTTGTCTTTGCATTCTTCCGGAGGGGTTGGGAGGTGTAACTGTAATTTATCAACATGTACTTGTGTGTGTGTTGTAGTGGGTGGGGGTGTTGCGTATGTGTGCCCCTGTTTTTTCCCTCCTCCCTACCCTGTGTTGTAGGTGCAGTACTCACCGTGGTCTTCGCCACCGGCGTTCGTGCTCCTGGTAGAGGAGCAAGAAGATAAAGGCTGGGAAAATGTGAAGCTCTGGCTCCATGGTGTCCTGGTTCCTTGTGGGGTGTATAGAGGTGAGCGTTTTCCCTTCGAAGTCCAGTTTCCGCCGTGTTTTTGTTCGCGGTGAATCCACCCCGGAAAAGGTGGCAGATTGGTAGGTTGTGATACTGTGGGTGGTACATTGTCCTCCGCCTGTCTGTTGGCAGTGACCGCCGTGCTGTTTGTTTGTACCGCCGTGGCGGTAGCAGTGTTAAAGTGGCTGTCTTTGCTGGCGGTTTCCGCCCCGGTCGTAATTCCAATTTTTTTTTACTGCCGGCCTGGTGGCAGTTTTACCGCTGCTTTAGCACCGACCACCAGGGTTGTAATGACCACCTATGTCTTTTTCCCCAGTACAGTCAGTTGAACTAAAATTCGAAAATGTTTGACATAGCGATTTGTGCAAGAACACACTGAAGGGATTGTCAATTTGCCCAAGAGGTCCCCTTCGTTTTTTCTTGGGCACTTTAGTTTTCCTGTGAATTTTCCAAATCAATCTCTATCTTTTTCTTTGTCACAAATGTTGGATCAATTTTACCTTTGGGTTTCTTTTGACATTCCTTTACGTAATTACACTTTTTTCCACAATTTACACACTGCCCATTTCTTTGTCTTTCTCCTTTTTGGTCAATCATGGGCGAACAGTTCCGATATCCATCGGTTCTATAATAGGATTTGAGGACAACTGAAGGTGTCTGGACCTTTTCATTCGCCAGTTGGGTTTTTCCCATTTTTTTCCTTACTCCTTTTCCCTCTGAGAGTCTATGATCTATCCGCAGGGTTAGATTAATTAAATTAGTACAAGTTTCTGGTTGTGGTTCAACTTGGGCCGATAAGTCTTTCAGTTCGTCTTTTAGCCCTTGATAAAATACTGCTGACCTTTTTTCCTCTGGCCAAGCGGTTTCCACTACTAACCTTTTGAAGTGTGACAAATACGTTATTAAGTCTTTGTTTCCTTGCCGTAGTTCTAGTAACTCTTTGTCTGCAGACATAGTTATTGCGCGCCTGTCAAGTACCTTTACAAATTCTTCTACAAAACAGCGCCAATTATACAAAAGGGGACTGTCTTATTGGACTAATGGCACTGCCCAAGTAGCTGCATTACCATTCAGATATGATATAAGGAATGCAATTCTAGATTGTGCGTCTGGAAAGGCACTGGGACGACACGTAAAATGTAATTCCACCTGAGTGAGAAAAACCTGAACCTTATTGGGGTCCCCAGAAAATCTTTCTTGTGCAGCTAGAGGAATCTGTGTCGGCACGTTCACAGCTACGTTAGTATGTGTGGAAAGCGTAGGACGAGACTCCGATTCAGAACCATCCACCTTACTCTTTAACTGGGTTTCTTTGTTAACTAAATCGGCTGTAACATTTTGAGTCTGTCAAATCCCTTTGCATTTGAGTGACTAGTTGCATAAGGGTGTCTAAGGTGGCCATTTTGCGCAGCTCACGTACAGACCAAGAGGAAAGTATAAACTTGTGGGCTCACTATTATGTCACAGTGCCCTTTTCTCAGGATCTGCATGCTGCTGAACAAAAGGCCCAACTTCTGGCATCACCAACTCTGAAAGCTATTATAGCACAGAGTTTTGATGAAGCCAGGCAGGGGGAAGGGAATTAGGATAGGGCACTGCAGGGAGACAGATCTGAAAATAAATGGTTGTTAGAACAAATACGCATGCATTCATTCATAACAGTACAACTCACCAATAGACTCTTGAATGAAGGTGTCTTCGTGATATCAGATTGAGACCCTTTGTGAATTGGGCGTAGCCCCTTCTTTGAATCATGGAACAAGAACAAACTGCAACCTCTGAACCTAGAGATGGCAAGAGCTTTGGACTATGGTCATACTCTGAGATCAAACGTTTATCTTAGGAACACATAATTGTTACACGATTGATATTCAGCCTAGAAATTCTCAAAGACTTAAATATGTATCTCACATATTATGCTTCCCAAAAAAACAATGAAACTATAATCTGTTTATCTCTGAAACGTTTTCACATTAACTACCTAGGCCTGAAAGTTTACTCATTGAACTTGAAGCTTTTTTGTTCGTTGGGCAGAAGCGCCTTGCTTGTTGTTCATGAAGCGATTTGTTCATTATGCCAGAGAGCTCTTTTACTTGCTTTGTCTGAAGCGCTACGCTCGTTATGCCAAGGGGCGCTTTACTCATGTGGCCTGAAGCATTTTGATACTTGTGCCCAGATCGCCTTACTCATGTTGCCTGAAACGCTTTGATTGTCGTGCCAAGGGCGCTTTCCTCTTGTGCCTTCAAGCGCTACGCTCGTTATGCCAAGGGGCGCTTTACTCATGTGCACTGAAACGCTTTGATTGTCGTGCCAAGGGCGCTTTACTCATGTGGACTGAAACGCTTTTGATTATCGTGCCAAGTGCACTTTATACGTGTGGCCTGAAGCACTTTTGATTATCGTGCCAAGGGCACCTTACGTGTGTGGCCTGAAGCGCTTTGCTCGTTGTGCTAAGGGGCGCTTTACTTCTGTGATCCGAAGTGATTTGATCATCGCGCCAAGGCCGCTTTACACTTAGAACTGGAAACGCTTTGCTCGTTGTGCTAAGGGGGGCTTTACCTTTGGAAGTAACAACTCCCTTCAAGATTGGGCTCATCAAGACCTTACCACTATGAGTACGACCTACTCGTATCTCACCATGGAAACAAGGATACTCCGACTTGCTGTCAATCTGCCATGTGGGAAATCTGCTCTTCTTCAGAGGAACCCCCACGAGGTCTGACTGCATCGAAGTCTTCAAAATAACAAGCAATGTGCTTGGGCGTGGCTGGGCTTTATAGGCCTGCCACACCCCAAGATGGCCGCTGCCTCTAAAAAGCTGGGAATTGTAGTCCCTTCATAGAATAGCACTAATAAGTGCATCTTGTCCGCCAATGTCCTGAACCTGCAGCTACATGAGCTTTACCACAGGGCAGGCGATGCTGATGGCCACTTTTAGAACAGGAAGGGATGACAAGTGGTGCACATGGAGCGCCGCAAATACGTGCAGCGGAGTTTCGGGTGGGACCTGGACCGTGCACAGCCTTATTCCTGACAAGGAGTGACAAAACTCCTTTGTCTCTTCTGACATATGGGGCCAGTGAAATTGAGGGACCAGTCTGTCCTGAGTTTTGCTTTGCCCCAGGTGACTAGCTAGGGGAATTTCGTACTAAGGTCAATAAAAACTCTCTTTTTTGCAGAGGTACTACCAATCTCCTGGTGGCACCAGGTTTGGGTTCCCTAGGTTCAGAATACAGGAGGTTGTGTTCCCAATACACCTTGTGGGTGCCACTGACATCCCGTCTCCTGTTTGACAGCTTGCTGTCTCAAGCCCTCAAGTGTGGGACAACTCCTTTGAGCCACACTTAACTCCTCCCTGGCAGCCCCGGCACCTAAGAGCTCAACTGTGTCAGTCTGGAGTCCTTCAGGTGTAGGTTCTGTCCAGGGAGTAGATTCCTCCTCCTCAAAGGGGGGGGGCATCAGTGTAGGGCGGGATAGGGGATAATTTATTACCCTTTCTACCTCTGCTTTTGGGAAGCTCTTAGTCTATAGTTTCAGGATCCAAGTTCCCCTGTTCTCTTTGCTTCTTAGCCTGAGCCCTGGTCTAAGCAAAGATATGCCCAGTAATGTCCAGCATGTCTGCATGGGCCTTCAACTCTACTTCAGCCCAAGCTGAAGTCTCCAAGTCGTTCCCTAGTAGACACTATAGGTAGGTCTGTGGACACTACATCCGTTTTAGGATCTGTAAACCCCAGCTGAGATCAGCAGCTGCCATGGGGTGGCTCACAGTATTGTTGTGGGCGTCAGTCACTTGGTACTGATGACCAAGTAGGTGTTGCTCAGGGAACACCGTTTTTTTTGTCACGATGGTGACACTGGCACCTGTGTCCCTGTAGACCTCAACCTGACCACCACTGAATAAGGGTTGTTGCTTGTACTTATTAAGGGGACAAGCAACAAGGTTGGCAAGATCAGTGCCACGATCAGAGACTAAAACAGCTCAGTGGTTTCCCTAAGTACACAGGCCCCACTACACTTCCCGGAGTTAGCCCTGCTACACCCTTGGACTGACGATTAGTAGTAATAGTCTTCCCACCACTACTGCTTTTGCTAGGGGCACTAGCTGTAGGAGTGGGGGTAGTAGTGGTGGGAGGTTTGGTGCTTTTCTTAGGA
Organism: Pleurodeles waltl; assembly: GCF_031143425.1. Classification (NCBI taxonomy): domain Eukaryota; kingdom Metazoa; phylum Chordata; class Amphibia; order Caudata; family Salamandridae; genus Pleurodeles; species Pleurodeles waltl. The sequence goes on along the minus strand of NC_090449.1, from coordinate 474,212,272 downwards.
CAGGAGCTGTCTCCTGCCCTATGGCCTTTATTTCTACAAATATAGCACCAAGGCTTTCTGTTCTGATTGTTCTTGGAAGAGGATTTAGACCCACCCCAGAAGTGTTTTGTGGGCCTCATGAAGACTCTTTCTTATCTTTGTCCCCAACCTTGTCATGAGACTTACCTGCTTCCTTTTTCTTTGTCACTCCCTGTGTGAGCCTTTCTGCTCACCCTCGTTCTGACCCATTTGTCTGCCTTCTTTTACCCAATTCTTAGGGAGAGGTGAGATCTGAATCTACCAAGTATTGGTGCAACAAATCAGACACACAATCATTCAAAATATGCTATCTCAATAGTAGATTGTACAAGCCCTCATAGTCAGACACTTTGCTGCCATGTAACCAGCCTTCTAAAGCTTTCACAGAACAGTCCACAAAGTCAACCCAATTCTGTGAGGACTCTTTTCTCGTCTCCCTGAACTTAATCCTGTAGTTCTCAGTGGTGAGACCAAAACCATCTAAGAGTGCAGTTTTGAGAATTGTGTAATTGTCTGCATCCTCTTCTCTGACAGTGAGAAGTCTATCCCTCCCCTTGTCAAAGAGGGACAGCCAGAAGATAGCAGCCCACTGTCTTTGAGGGACCCTCTGAACTTTACAGGCCCTTTCATGTGCAGCAAACCACTTGTAGATGTCTTTCCCCGACCTCGTTTGGGGGAACAATCTTGTGCAGGTTTCTGAGAATGATTTAAGAAGTCTGAACGAAATCATGCAACCCGGAAATGACACTAAATTAAAAAATATTTTGAAAATGCAAGTACTTAGCGGATTAGTAGTATTGTTATGTGGAAAAATTTACATGAGATGGGTTGCATGCTAAAAGGAAAAGCAGTTGCTGTATTATGCCAAGCAATTTACACTAAAAAGAAAAGGATCCTACTACAACTCCCAGAATGCTCTTGAAGAAGATATAAATAGTGAAGTAAAACAAAAGGACTGATCCACTTTTGTAATCCACTTGAAGAAGACGGCTTGTCGAAAGGTGTCATGGAAAGAGATGAAAATAGAAATAGCAATAAATTAAGAAATTTTAACTCCTGAGAGTGCAGCGAATGTCTGTGTTGTTGATTTATATTTTGAGGTTTGTGGTCAATCCCACCGCTGGCACCAGCAGTCAGAACGTGCTTCTACAAGACCACTATTGCTTGTTATTTAATAATGGCGGCAGCACCCGGCACCAGGACTGAAGATTTGAATCTGTGATGGTGTCATGAGGATACTTATCCTTGCGTGGTGTACAATACACAGAAAGACTGGAGGAATGCTAAGGACTTTCAAATGCGCCTTGATGACAAACATCGCGAGAGAAGAACAAGTATTGTTTCATGAAATTAATGAACTGGTTCGTGTTAAATAAATCCTGGGAGTCGATGCGACCCTGAAACTGGAACTTTATTCAGAAAGTACAGGGCTCAGGAGAGTTGTAAAAATGCCAGTTTTAATGGGAAATGAGAACTAACAGTGCATGAGCAAAGACTGGGAATAATTTAAGAAGTCTGAACGAAATCATGCAACCTGGAAATGACACTAAATAAAAAAATATTTTGAGAATGCAAGTACTTAGCGGTTTAGTAGTATTGTTATTTGGAAAAATATACATTATGAGGGCTGCATGATAAAAGGAAAAGCAGTTACGGTATTATGCAAAGCAATTTACACTAAAAAGAAAAGGATCCTACTACTAAACCCAGAATGCTCTTGAAGAAGCTATAAATAGTGAAGTAAAATAAAAGGACTGATCCATTTTTGTAATCCACTTGAAGAAGATGGCTTGTCGAAATGCTTTGTGGAAAGAGATGGAAATGGCAATAAATGAAGAAATTTTAACTTCTGAGAGTGCATGGAATGTCTGTGTTGTTGATTTATATATTGGCGGTTGTGGTCAATCCCACGGCTTGCAGTCAGAGTACGCTGCTACAAGACCACCATTGCTTGTGATATATATATATATTTTTTTTTTAAACCAAGGTTAAAGCACTCATGGGTTCCATATATTAATTTATTTGCACCACACAGGTGCATTTCAGGCACATACTGTCTTTATCAATGTGATTGGCGCACCCAGCTGACTTCAATTTAAGCACTTCCTTTAATAATACGTCATAGACAAAAACACCAGACTTGTCTTTCACTGTAGTTATATTTATGGGAAGAATGCCCATTGTGCTCATTATAATACACAGTTCTTTCCCATTTCAAATATAACATTAAATGAATGAATATTAATGAGGTAGGAATTGGTTTGCGACCCACTGGGAATCGCAGAAATGACAGGGATGGTTGCCTGCGGAGGTCAGGAGACCTCCATGTCTGTAACTGTTTCTATATAAACCATTTTTTTTAAATGCAGCCTATTTTCCTTAAAGGAAAACTGGATGTGTTTAAAAAAAAAAAAAAAAAAGTGTTTATCCGTGCAACCACTGCCTGCTCTTAAAATTTTTTAAAAACATTCCCAAAGGGGAATGGGGTCCCATTTGCAAATGGGTTACCACCTATGTGAAGTAGGTGGTAAAATTCGAATTCTGCAAAATGGCCTGTTTGCAACTACAAATACACTTTGTACATGTGGCCGTATGTTCTTTAGATCCAGCAAATGTATGCAGTGTTATTTTTTTTTTTTTTTTTATTATTTTTTTTTAAATCAGAAATTCCACACCATGCTTAAGTTCCTAGCAAATAAATAAAAATCCACTAGGAGAGGTTCTTGATTTCTTTTGTAGAAAAGAGTACCACAGAAGAGGTGCACTTCATATCCATATGCCGTTATGGATAAAAAAAATGCAGCAAAATTCAAATATGACTGATGAATCTGTTCTTCAGTTTCTTGAACAATATGTTACTTGTGACATCGCAAATAAACAAAAACTTGTTTGAGCAAGTTATCAAATTTCAAAAGTCACAAGTGCAGAAAATACTTTGTAAGAAAATTTATAAACAAATCAAAACAGTATACTACATGTCATTTTGGATTCACGAGACCAATTTTAAAACAAGAATTTGCAATGCAATAGGTCTATCATTTTCTTGAGTTAGAACTATCAGCATTGTAATTTCATAACTGGACTTTTCTTGCCAGATAAATTGGTCAACCCTGCCTCGTAATTTCATCTTTTCCTGCCACATAATTGTGGCCCAGCACTTTCTCTATCCTTCTTTCTCGAAACATATACGATTATCAAATAAACCTTTATCAGAAATAAACTTTTGGCATTAGAATGTAATGCTCAAAACACCATAACGAAAGTATAATTTGGGACGGATTGGAGGGTAAAAGGAATGGGGAGTCGGGAGTAAAGATGGAGAACAAGTGGCCTAGTAACTGCGACATGGGCCCTGGAGTAAGAAAGGAAAATGGTTGACTGGAATTTCGTCAGGAAAACACAGCAGTAATTAGAGTTGAGTGAAGTCCATAGGACTCTGGGCCCCGGTGCCACTGCACCTGTTGCTCCATTGATAACTAGGCCTCAGGAGAGAAAGCAGATGGGGAGAAAAAGAGAAGCGAAAGGAATACAACAAACAAAAGGAAGAAAGAGAGAGAAGGGGTCACAAAGAAACAAAAGAAAGGAGGGAAAGAAAGAACACACAACTATGAGAAGAAATAGAGCAATCATGTGAGACAAAAGAAAAAAGGAAGGAAGCTAATGAACGAAAGACAAAGAGGAAAAAATAATGAAAAGTGTGAAAGAGAAAAATGAACGTTAGAGACAAAAGAGAGACAGAGAGAGAAACAAGCAGCAAAAGAGTCAGGGCATGTATGTGCTGACACGTTTCCCACAGACACTGAATTGAAAAACCACTTTGTCACTTCAGGTCCCAACAAGTAACTTGTGGCTTCCACATACAGATGGGAAAAAGACGGATTTATAGTAAAACATGAATTGACAGATAAAGATAATAAAAACACCAGAGGAAGGATGACAGATTAGAAATAAACATTTGAAAGAAAGACCAAAACTATTAATGTGTGGATTTTAGGATCTGGAAAGAAAAAAGTGGGAGAGAAAGAAAACATTGAGAGTACATTGAGTGAAGGGAAGAACGGAGTGAGATAGGTGAAACAGGCCCTCCCAAATAAAGATGGCAGCTAAGAAAATATTTAATTGTCCCCCGTGTCCTCAAACAAAACTCAGTGTGTGGAACAGCAGGGGACACTGCAGAACAGCAGGAGGTGCATTAGCACAAGTGTATGTGAACCCCAATACAGCAATATTTGGGTGCTTCAGATCAGGATTGGGGGTATAGACAGAGCTGTGTCCTGGCCCAGTGCTGGAATAACAGAAAGGCAGAGGTGAGGAATGTGAAACCAAGCGCTGTGTAATTCCTGGTATTGAAATAATGGGGCACTGCAGTTGAGGGTTAAGGTCAACTGACAGATGTTGTATGTGGGCTGCAGTACTGGAATAGTAATGGGCACCCAAAGGCAGAAGTATTGACATGCTAGTGTTGCCGAGTGCTAGCCTGGAGATGCCCTAGAGAAGCTGCAAGTGGGGCCAAGCATTGCCTCTGAACCACAGAAAGCGAGGAGTCCTGAAGGGCATGTGTGTGAGCCTTAGTACTGAGAAGAAATGTGCACTGAATGTTAGAATTGATGGACTCTGGGGGAGCGGTGGTGGTTCCCATCAATAATGGCGTTGGATGTTAGACTTGAGGTGCACTGTTCAAGCTGTGTTTTGCTCTTTTGGATCCAGTATTGGCTCAGCAGTGGGACTGAATATTAGAATTGAATTACTGTAATGGAATTGTATGTGAGCGGGGCCCCAGTATAGGAAAGGAAATTACTTCACAGTGGTAGAACTGAGGTGCACTGATTGAGCTGTGTGGGAGATCCCAGTACTAGAAAAGCAGAGCGTACTGATTGCAAGAACTGAGGTGGTCTGGTAGACAGCATGCATGGGGTTCCTGGAACTGGCATGGCTGAGGGCTTGTGGTGTGTGAAAAGAGATGCACTGATGGAGCTGCGCCTGAGGTCCCAGTACTGGAGCTGCAGAGTGTAGTGACTGCAAGAACTGAGGTGCTCTTGCAGACAGTGTGCCTAGGGTTCCTGGCACTGGCATGACCGAGGGCTTGGAGCGTGTCAACGGAGGTGCACTGATGGAGCTGCGTCTGAGGTCCCAGTACTGAAGCAGTAGAGGGTACTATCTTCTGGAACTGAAGTGCTCTGGCAGAAAGCATGTGGGTTCCTGGCATGGCTGAGGGCCTGGAGTGTATGAATGGAGATGCACTGATGGTGCTGTGCCCGCAGCCCCAGTACTGGAGCAGCAGAGTACACTGACTGGAAGTACTGAAGTGCTCTGGCAAACAGTGTGCATGGGGTTCCTGGTACTGGTACGGATGAGTGCTTGGAGCTTGTGAACTGAGGTGCACTGATGGAGCTACGTGCGAGGTCCCAGTACTGGAACAGCAGTGTGTACTGACTGCAAGAACTGAGGTGCTCTGGCAGACAGCTTGTGTGGGGTTCTGGCATTGGCACAGTTGAAGGCTTGGAGTGTGCGAACTGAGATGCACAGATGGAGCTGCAAGTGAGATCCCAGTACAGAGCAGAAGTGGGCACTGTCTCTAAGGATTGTGGAGACCTCGTAGAGCTGGGCACCTAGGCTATAAGCAATTACAAGTGATTCTCCAGGCAGGCACACTTGGTAAAGGAAATCCAAGCCAAGAAAGGGTGGGGAACCAGGCAGCTCAGAGAGGGTGCAGAGAACCCATAAAGACCAAATATGACAAAGGTAACAGCCTGATTTATAGCCTTGTTTACAGCTAATCTCAGAACAAGAATGCTCTGCAAATGAAAAGGGAAGCTTCCCTGGACAGGAGTGTAGTGAATTCTAGTTTGTTTTTATGGGATAACAGGAGTTAGCTTAGCCTTTTGGTTGCAGACTCGTGCCCCCGTCACCTAGTGACTTTTAACCTACTTAGCTTGCTCTGCCTTAGGCCATTTATTTAGTTAATTCTTTTAAGATGGTTGCCTTGTTTATAGTTAGGCCATTTGGTTAAGTTTATGTGATCAGTGCCACCACGCTAAGGTGTCAACTCAAGCGAGAAAGACAAACAAACTGTAGGTGTTCACATTAGGTACTTTCCCTCTTCACGCCTTTGAGGGAACGGTTTATATTAATTGCCGTCCCAAGCATACTGCGTTATCTATTGTTTGGGGACAACCTACGTCAGGGGTCCAAGTAGATCTGTATAGTTACACCTCACTTTAAACAGATAATCAGAGAGATCCCGACCAGATACCATCGCTGCTATCGATGCTGCACATCGCCTTTACGCTGACCCGGACTTCGTGTTTCTACGGAGTCTGCGCTAGAGATCTCATTCCAAGGTAACAAGGGTTGGGGGGCTCTTCTCAGGGACATGGCATTGGCAGATTAGGTTTAACATACCCAGCTCTCCTGTAGGTAGAAGGTTAGGTCTTTCAGAATAGGGTAATAGGGCATATTATACACTCTATGTCTTTCCATGTTACAGCAAGATGGTGGGGTCTTTATAATCATGACTCTTGTTTTTACAATTCTGTCTCTTGCACTGTTCATTATCATAATCATTGCAGCCCATGCAATTTACCACAGATTGTGTTGAATAAAAACTATTGAAACCTTACTGCATCTTCGTTATTGCCTGTGTTTGGTTGAGACATGATGTATCTGTGAGAAATGGGTAATTTCCGTTTAACCACGACACTCCCCGAGATGTCATATTCTTCAGTCCATGCGTAAAGGCTGCCACAAATCACCTTTAACTGTTTGGGTTTTTGGTGAGGTACTGCTAGTGTGCCGGAAGGGTTGGGACTACAGTTGTGACTTGCTGTAGGATAGGTATAGTCACCTACAAACATAAGTACTGTCATCCTTAAACCAACAGTCTTGCCCAGAGCAAGAGTCCAACTACGACATGGCACCTACAACGATGGTGTTTAGGCACTAATTTACGGACACCGTGACTATCACTGTCTCACAGACAACAGGCACCCTAAGTACCATTATACGGACACGTCCGTGGTCTTTGGGAAGCCCCTCCTCGGCTGAACAGGGAACACCTAAATAGGCTGCAGGTTGTTCGAGCTCAAACTCATAAAAGGACTATACTCTCCACTTGGTGTTCCATCTCTTCACTCATTTTACAATATGGCTAACGCCAAGACATTCCTGAGAATGCTAGACAAGCATTAGCATTACATCTAGTAGCGCATGGCTTAACAGATGAGGGCGGAGATGGTGCATTCATAGTAGAAGCTTATGAAGCTCACCAAACAAACATTTTAGTCATGGGTCACCTTCCCTGAGGAAGAACGCAGGTCATTCACATTCCACACACATATAGAATTGCTAATGTACCTCAATGTTACCAAGCATCCCAATATCATGAAATACCGCTCACTTACCAAGAGCATCAGAACTGGTTCGAAGGCACGCTATCACATGTAATACAACGTGTGAGATTAGGTCTTTTAGGTAATGATGGACCAACGTGGCCCATGTTTGCAACATACACACCTCACCCAGGTATACAAACGAAGCAGATGTGCAAAATGTATACAATGGAGATCGTATCACTCTATAGACGGCTTGTTCAGTTCGTAATGAGGACTTTGAATACAACAGCAGCGCATCCAGCACCTGCTGGATACCAATTGGCTACTGGGATTAATCCACAAACAGTGCATACTATTATGGGTAAAGTACCCACTGAACGGGAGGAAAATACCGTTGTGGATAGCCCAGAAAACAAATCAGCTGGAAGCTGTGTTTCCCCATACCGGACCACAGGAGAAACAGAATTCTCACAATGTGCTTGCCCTTCGGGATGGTTCCCTCGGTGGATGACTGCGCCACATGGGGTACAGTCTTCGCTGAAATTTATACCACCACACATGGTACCCCAACACTTGCCAATTTACTGAAAGAGTTAAAACAAATATAAAATGAACATGGGGCAGCACCTGGCCTAGATTTGGGGATGAAATTAATGCGTAACTTCAACTCAGTGTCCTCAATAATACTCAGTAACATTAAAGGGGAAGCGGTAGCACTGGCTATACTCCAGCGCCTCCAAGAAACTCCACATTTGGAACAGGAGAGACCGCTACTGAAAATGATTTCAGATACCTATATTAGTATAGGGCGGAATAGTCTGGGAACCAAGCTGAAGAAGCTAGAAATACAGGAGTACCGCCCCTAAAGAAGGTACAAAACACGCACAGCAGGGTTCTAAAAAGTGCTGGGATAGGCTCAGACAATTTAAAGATAGACAGAAGCATAGAGTAGACTCTCCACATCTGGAGAACTCCGAAAGGAGGTACATTCTCAGAAATAGGGAGAAGATAAAAACTCCTGACAGATATACGGATTCACGTCCCTCTCGTTCCTTTCAGCATGCACCGGATAGATGTAGCGAGAGAGGGGACCATCCTGACCGACGTCCTGAATGCGTGAAACAAAAGAAAGACTCAATACAGTCTACAGTCAAAAAAGAAGAAAAAAGACTTCACAACAAAAGCCACAGTTTAAAAAGAAAAAGGTGGCAGCATTGTCAGTTAAAAATGTCAGTACACTTGAGAACACTGCTGAAGAACATGACTTCGGCAGTGACACTGTTAGACAGCACAGCAGAGGTCACGCTATGTCCCCAGAGTCTGAAAGATCATCTGGATGCAACAGCAACTAGCGATTATATTGCAGTTGAAGCGGCGGACGGGCGAATACTCCCATCCGATAGAGTTTATGATTAGAAGATTCAAATTGAGGGAGATGTAGAATGCACCATCGGTGTGACATTTTGGGACGAACTTAATTTTGATATCCTATTGCCCGACACAGATTGGCCACCCGAACACGTCCACAAGCTCCCACATGGGGAAGATGTCATTTTGCCTTCTTTCTCTAATCTTGTTCCAGAAGCAGAAAAAGAAGCCTACGCTGTCAAATGGGCTTTAGCGCAGGCACCTGCGTTATACCGCAATCATGTAGGTTGGGACAAGGACTCTCCAGGTAATGTAATATTATCAGGTCTACACTCCAACCTCAGACACAATATCCTGCTAAACATGAAGCAAAAGCTCCAGTGAGGGAGATCCTCACTCAGCTAGAATATCAGGGAGTGATTGAGCCCTGTGCCTCTGCAATTAATAATTCGCTATTTCCGGTTGTGAAGCCAGACCATTCCTATAGAATAGTCTTAGATTACAGTCATACACGTACATATGCTACACAAAATTCACATAGCATGGCACTAACAAACAATATGGTGCGAAAGAAATATAAAATAACGTTGGATATTTGCATTTGTTTTTTCTGCCAGAATTTAGCGGAAGAAAGTCGGGATCTAAGTGCATTAACATTTGGATCACAAAAAAGGTTTTGCTGTTTACCCCAGGGCTATCAGAATAGCCCTGGGCTGTTCTCAGCCCGAGTAACATCAATATTACAGGATATTGATCCTGAGGCGTTATCCTATGTGTATGACACTTATCTCAGACTACGACCTCAACATTCATCTTGTTAGGGACAATCGAATAATATTGGGGTTTGCAGAGGTCAGGTCTTCCTCCAGTGTATTATTCCTAGGATATGAGCTATGGAACGAGGGGAAGAGCCTGGTCCCGCATTTTCTAGGGAAATGTGCACAACTGCACCCAAACACTCTAAGAAACTACAGTCTTGACTTCTGCAATTTTGGCACAACATACATTCCTGACTATGTACAAGGTATCAAGCCACTTTATGACTTAATACGTCCAGATTTTTCTAGCGGACACTGGACAGTTGGACACACACGCATCCTTAGGGAATTTCAACAGGACATGCTGGAAGCTAAACACACACACACGTGACAATAAAACAAATTTGGTCAGCAGAATAATTGCTGGTGCCAATGAAGATGACACAGTGCCCATGGCTTATCAATCACACTTATACTCCAATGCAGAACAATGTTTTGGACCAACAGAAAAAATTCTAACTGCAGTTCAGATGGCTGTCATAAAGGAGAGGCCACTTGCCCAAGGGAAACACATCATTGTTGTTACCCCGGTGCCAGCCTTAGAGGCTGTCACCAAAGCAAGCGTTCCTAATGCTAAAGCATTACATCCACTTTGGATTCAGTGGGCAACCTCTCTGACCACTACTGATGTTGATTACATCTTTGATCCGAAACTCCAGACACAAGAATTTCTCCAGTATGAACAGGAACGCCCCACTTCTCTAAATATTTTGCCTTTAGAGAGCTACCATACTGTCATTTATACTGATGGTTCATCGCAACCAGCTGTAGGTACCAAACATCAATACTAAGCCGCTTACGCAGCCGTGAGTGGAACAATGAAGGATGGAGTCTTCCACCATCACAATACCTACACGCAGACCCTAGGGGACTGCACAGCTCAGTTGGCTGAACTCAAAGCCCTCATTTTAGCGCTAGAACACACAGAGGCAGGAAAACTGACTTTATTAGTCTGCAACTCATATTACTGTGTCCAGTCCTACAATGATTATCTTAATCATTGGAAGCTGAACGGGTTTAGAGATTCTAAAGGGAAAACCATAAAACACAAGACATGGTGGGGGAGAGTGGCCGATCTTAAGGATAAGCTACTGTGTGTCCATGTAGTACATACATTGGACCACCAACATGTAGGAGTACACGTTATCGGCAACACATTGGCTGACGAAGCAGCCAAATCCGCAGTAGCTACAGCTTCTGTGGCTGCAGTGTCTCGTTCCCATTCGAGATTGGAAAATGAAATTCTGGCTGCTGTGAAAGCTTTGGCCGATGGCAACCCTCTCCCGAAAGGGTTCCCTAAAAAATATTCTTACCATATCAGTGCACAGAATGTTGCCAATGCAACACTTCCTGGGGTTGGAGACTGAGCAATCCCCAACCAAGACCAGAGATTAGATCTGGTGAAAGCATTTCAGCCGCAGTAACACTCTTGCAGAAAAGATTCTGGTGGCCAGGTCTATACAAACAGAATGCGGCCACAGTAATCTAGAACAAGAGTCTACAGCTACTAGGATGTATCTGTATGCACCATAAGGCTGGAGTGGACCACAGTGGTGCAGGTACACACATTATAATGCAAAAACAACAAGTGATGGACGGAATGCTGAACATTGTCAAACACTCACCCCCAGTCATAGATCTGGGTTAATCCATCGTTTTTTTGCTGCCCATGCCATTCCAGTTTGGACCCAGCCATATGCAAATCAGTCTTGACCCTGTTCCCCATGGGAACAGTCCAGCCCGAACTGCCAGGCCAGGTCTTCCCTGGACTGGAACCAAGCATCCTGGGACCGGTTTCGGGGTTTCACCCCTCATCAGCCAGGCTAGCTTGAATCCAGTGGCATGGAAAGCACGGGACCCACGTCTGGGCATACCCTTCCCACTTAGGGCGACATTAGTAACACAAAAGAATGATGGACAGAGTGCTGACAATGCAAACACTCACCCCCAGTCACAGATCTGGGTTTAATCCATCGTTTTTTTGCTGCCCATGCCATTCCAGTTTGGACCCAGCCATATGCAAATCAGTCTTGACCCTGTTCCCTAATGGGTGGCATGGTGAGCAAAAGAACGATGGATTAACCCAGATCCATGACTGGGGGGGAGTGAGTGACAATGTTCAGCATTCCGTCCATCACTTGTTGTTTTTGCTTTGTCGCCCTAAGTGGGAAGGGTATGCCCAGACGTGGGTCCCGTGCTTCCCATGCCACTGGATTCAAGCTAGCCTGGCTGATGAGGGGTGAAACCCCGAAACCGGTCCCAGGATGCTTGTTTCCGGTCCAGTGAGGACCTGGCTTGGCAGTTCGGTCTGGACTGTTCCCATGTGGAACAGGGTCAAGACTGATTGGCATATGGCTGGGTCCAAACTGGGGTGGCATGGTGAGCAAAAGAACGATGGATTAACCCAGATATATGACTGGGGGTGAGTGTTTGACAATGTTCAGCATTCCGTCCATCACTTGTTGTTTTTGCATTATAATGTGTGTACCTGCACCACTGTGGTCCACTCCAGCCTTATGGTGCATACAGATACATCCTAGTAGCTGTAGACTCTTGTTCTAGATTACTGTGGCCGCAGCGGCCTGCCGACGCTCGAACGGTTATAAAAGACTTGCTGATCTTTATCGGTACATATGCAGTTGCAGCATTCCATTCGGACCAGGGCCCTGCATTTGCCTCTAAGGCATTCAGGGACACCATGGGGATGATGGGTGTTGAACTCCATTACTCCTCACCATACCATCCCGAGGGAAATTCGGTCATGGAGAGGTGGACTAGTGATCTAAAGCAGTCATTAACAGCTAGAGTATTAAGTTCTGTTCGCAGCTGGCTTCACCATCTATAAGTGGTCCAGAGAGCACTGAATAATCTGCCAAGGCGGTCCTTGGGGGGGGACGCACTCCATATGGGGTTCTCTTTGGGATACCTATGTATGTCCCAGATCTTGATGGCTCTGGAATGGTGGCAGCAGAAACACCTTTTGACATAAATGAACGTCTCACTGTCTTACAGGAGCTTCAGCAATTTTGTGATGATAAATCATTCACCAGTGCCGACACCTTAGGAATAAGGGATATATCAACAACTTCCACTGGCTAGATTCCTAAAGTTGGGGATCTGGTTCGTGAAAAGATCGCTGTGAAGAAGGAATTCAGTCCATCCTACAGAGCACTGGTCTCAGTCCTAGGAGTACAAGGTACCAGAACTGTTATCTTGCCACCGCTGCCTGGAACATGAGGAAACAGATTTATTTCTATTGACACCATCAAATTTCACCATGTGGCCGATCCTGCACAGTAGACCTAGAGGTCCCTTGGGTAGTTCCCAATCCCCTCTCACTACCAAACAGGACATACCTCTTCAGAATAGAATGAACAGTACTACTTTGGACTATGCAACAATTTCCAACAATGCTACAAACTCCTCCTAGATCATGTGGAGGGCAGAAAATGAGCTCTTGCTGGTTCCTGTTACCACTTCACTGACAACTCCTGTCCAAGATTTGGCAGTTTTATACACCAATACAACACAGACCAATGGCACCATCTACTATGAGCCTCCACATGAAGCAGACCCATCTACATGTACTGCACTTGCTCCCATGTTTGCAGAGGCTGCCTCTGGTTACTTCATAGTCATTGATGACTTTTCGTCAGACTCATTCACCCCAGTAAATGAAAATGTTTCAAGGATACGTAAGCTATGTCTAAGGCTTAAAACGAATTACTTAATATACTCCTGGAACTATCTATGGTTTATCCTGACATTTTCTGCCTTATTTTTATGGATTGGATTCATGACTATTTTCTTTTTTGCTCATAAATGGTCATTACATTCCTGAACGCTCCTCTGTAGAGCCTGTGGATGAAGTCTTAACGCCATATCATTCCTCACACAAGGTCTGCAGAGACTTGTACCCAGTGAACATTTCAGCTGTACCCATTTCTGATGGGATTGTGTGGGACAAAGCTCCATTTGAAATATACGGGCCGACTGAGATTGTCCAAATTCCGGATGTATTTAAAATATCTACGACAGATGTCATTACACCAAGTGTTGTAGCTGATGATGGGGATGTCCAGACAGTTGATTCTAGGTTAACTGAAATGAAGGACTATTCAGTATTTGAAAGTGATGATGTATATGTAAATACAATGAATTACGGGGAAATTTTCTGCTATAATAAATCAAGGACATTACTACCTGCACCGTGTAACTACACATAGACTGGTACTCACCTACACACAATAGTAACATTATTCGACACCACCAATGTGAAACCCAAAAAGTTATTTAGAGAAATTTACTTATTTTTATGGGCATGACACAAACAAATTCCAAGTCATATTTTTTCAAATTACCTCCTTCTAGAATTAGGAAAATCTTGCTAACAGACACAAAACAGATTTTTCAGATTCCTTTTTTTCCTGCCTTACTGCTGAAGGTTACGCTCACTGGAAGAACACTATTGATTTAAAGAGTGTATGGGGAACACAAGATTGGAAAAAAACAGGGTAGGGAAGCTTTATTTAAAGCATGCCTGAGTCCTGTGCAAATGATCTTTTTAAATGACACGATTCAACAGACATCCTGCCTAGGGTTAGCAAAAATAAAAGACATGAACATACCCAGTATTCCCACACCGGCAAAGTTTACTAATTGACGATTCTTTCTGAATAGCAAGGAGGAAGAGCCAGATGCCAAAGGATCAGGCTGGTACCTATAATTCTTCACTTTCCTGTCCTGTCAGGTGGTTAATTTGTCCAGTAGACACCAATGGCTGTCAGGCACGTTTCTTGAAAATCCTCAGGGGGTTTCAAGATTAGCCGGCCAGATCCTCGCTTTATCTCATGTCAATACATGGGGATAGTTACTTCATACAGTGTGGGTAGACTGTGCCAACAATGGGTACAGTCTAACACGTTAGCCGCAGTTAAAGAACACCTTAACACGCTTTCTGAACACATACACTTGCAGAACTTTTTGTTAGGTCCTAGGCAACAGCGCTCAAAGATTGATCTATGCTATGTAAAATGAGATATGGAAACTTTCTCAGATAGAAGCTGCTGCGCCTTTAAGGCAAATAGATAAGGAAAACTTAGAAAAAGCTTTAGGAGTTGTCGATAACAGCGTGAACACTCTGTCCAACAGAATTTATTCACTAACCAACATGGTGTCGTCTACGATAGACATCATTCAGACAGACATGTCCCGTTTATACCATGGACAAAGTCAGCTACGTTCCATTATGTACCTTGGTTGGATATTACAAACACTGAAGAATGGCGATACATTAACGGTAGTGAATTATTCACTGGTTTTAATTTATCCAGGGAACAAAAGACAATGGTTAAAAGGGAAGCGAGTTTCACCATGCTTCACTTAGAGATGTTAGAAAAGTTGCTTTTTACGATCACAGAGAGTCCTTCAACAGTATGGCTCTTACATGGCATCATTAATCTGCCCATTTCCACTTTCTGTTGTTCGAAATGCCTAAAACATCTTGCCGTGGGCAGGTATGAGGGTCTGGGTGATCGCTATATTAAGGAAGAGTGGGAATTGCCCTTTAATTACAAATGACTGAACGGCTAAACAGAGGTCTTTCTTAGCAAAGCGAATGTGAGACTACAGTTAGACATTCAATGATCTGCAAGCAGGAGTCCCTTCACAGCCATTGCAATGCAGGGGTCGCGAACTTGGTCCGTTTTCTGAAAGGTACTCCCGTCTCTGATTCGACCAGCATTTCATGTACTTTCTAACGGAAGTTATGTGGTGCTGAGCAGTCAAAGCTGGTGCGGTATGCGACCAGGAATTGCCTACACAATTTCGGTCTCTAAGTTTGTTACATGTTGTGAATATGTTTTATTCCCCCCCACACAAGAGATAAAGGTATCAGAAATGTGGCCTCATATGGATACCTTTAATTTAAATTATGACAAGCTGAGCAGACTAAAAGGTGCTACTGTTTCAAAAACAGGTCACGTTGACATCAGCTAGAGAGACGTATGCTCTCCAGATTGCAAGATCATCAGCAGAGATACAATCCCTATTAAATACCAACTTCCCCAAGCACTTTGGTGAGCTGGTATCCAGAATTTTCAACATCTCGAGCACTACTGGGATTGTCCATTTCTTTAAGGCTGTAGGTCTAGATTTGTGTCAATCTTCCAGACTATCTTCGGAGTCATCCCATCGGCCATCCATTTGCTCTTTTCAGGTGTGCTTGGTGGATTTCCTATAATTTTGGGATTGATCAGCGGAATACTGCTGCTATTTCTTCTGATTTGCAGTGGTTGTTTTACGGCTACACAGAGCGATGGAGCAGCTACCACCAGCACAACTGTGCCGTGAACGCATGGTTCAGGTCTTGGATGCTTCCTTGCTGGAGGAATTGGAGTGGGATTGGTCATTGTCATTCCGACCACTCCTCTGGTGCATGCAGCCTGTCTTTCGCTGCGTATGGTACTGCTTCAAACATTTGCCAACAGTGTGTCTTGCCGTCACACCAGTGCCTCCTGTGGACCAAGAACTGCTGATGTCCCTGATGAGGGTTCATACAGGGTCGTGCCACCTGAGACTAAGGCTGATCCGCGAGGCCACTTACGAACACTCTGTTGAATGAGTTGGCTCTTCACTCTATGGAACTTGGCACTATTGCAGGTAGACCTGCACGAAAGACTACTGCGCACTTTTGCTCCGTGAATCCATCCGCCCATGTGCTCGGTCTAACATCTGAGGATTTGGCCTTGTTTTTTTATTACTTCCTAGTTGTTGACTTCGGAGCTACTCTTCAAGAGCAGGACTATTGTTCCACAAATTAGTGATATTTTCTAAATCAAACAAAGTTCAATGTAGGCTTTTATTGTTTTTACTTTGGCCTGCTATGCTTGTCATGGTCGACATTAGGTCTCTGCGTATGTTTTGTTTTTAAGCTATTACTTTTAAATATGTTTTTAACTTATTTGTATGCTTTTAGTACAGAGCAGTTTTTTAGCAATTGGATGCATTCACCTTTGGTGGCGTCCAGTTACGGTGTTATACTTGTTACGGCAATGGGGAGGGTGTAGTGAATCCTAGTTTGTTTTCATGGGATAACAGGAGTTAGCTTAGCAGCGATGGTATCTGGTTGGAATGCCCAGTCACCTAGTGACTTCTAACCTACTTAGCTTGCTCTGTCTTAGCCCATTTTTTTGATTAATTTTGTTTTATATGAGGCACACAACCAAATATTAAGTCCATTATCCGTCAATGTTCATATCTTTATCGTCCAAATTTCAAAAAGTGAATAGTCATATCTACAGTTCTTCAATTTTCATTGTCCATGTTTCAAAAATGAACAAATACTCATGTCTTCAGTTCTTCAATTTTCCAGCTGTTAGTTGTAGATGACCGAAAGAAACTCGCCCGCCAACACGTGTTTCGTCAGGGGTGTACCCCAAAACTTCATCAGGGCTGTCTGCTTCTAATCTGAATTGTAAATGCTTCCTCTTTAATGAATCATAGTTGGTAATAACTCCAGCGATGAGAACAATGAGATTATCCAAATACAAATAACCGGATGAGCAGACTCGCGTCGTAGATAGGAGTTGATATAATAGAGATATTGGATGTCTATTCTCTCATTGTTCTCATCGCTGGAATTATTACCAACTATGATTCATTAAAGAGGAAGCATTTACGATTCAGATTAGAAGCAGACAGCCCTGATGAAGTCTTGGGGTACACCCCTGACAAAACACGTGTTGGCGGGTGAGTTTCTTTTGGTCATCTACTACTAACAGCTGGAAAACTGAAGAACTGAAGACATGAGTATTTGTTTGTTGTTGAAACATGGACAATAAAAATTGAATAACTGTAGATATGACTATTCCGTTTTTGAAATTTGGATAATAAAGATATGAACATTGACGGATAATGGACTTAATATTTGGTTTTGTGCCTCATATAAAACAAAATTGTTATCAGTGATTTATCGCTGAATGCAAGGAGTTTAGGATGACCCTCTTGAGTGCACCACCAGTGATATATAACTAACTTTGACAAGTAGCGCCAGACACTCTTCTCATTAGATCATCCTGGGTTGTTATCAGCATTTTGTTTAATTAATTCCTTCCTTTAAGATGGCTGTCTTGTTTATAGTTAGGCCATTTGTTTAAATTTATGTTATCAGTGCCACCGCGCTAAGGCGTCAAGTCAAGCGACAAAGACAAACAAACTGTAAGTATTCACATTAGGTACTTTCCCTCTTCACGCCTTTGTGGGAATTGTTTAGATTAATTGCCGTCCCAAGCATGCTGTGTTATCTTTTGTTTGGGAACAACCTACATCAGGGGTCCAAGTAGATCTGTACACATACACCTCACTTTAAACAGATAATCAGAGGGATTCCGACCAGATACCATTGCTGCTATAGATGCTGCTCGTCGCCTTGACGCCAACGCGGACTTCGTGTTCCTATGGAGTCTGAGCTAGAGACCTCATTCCAAGGTAACAAGGGTTGGGGGCTCTTCTCAGGGACAGGGCATTGGCAGATTAGGTTTAACATACCCAGCTCTCCTTTAGGTAGAAGTTTAGGTCTATCAGAATAGGGTAATAGGACATATTATAAACTCTTTGTCTTTCCATGTTACAGCAAGATGGTGGGGGTCTTTATAATCATGACTCTTGTTTTTACAATTCTGTCTCTTGCACTGTTCATTATCATAATCATAGCAGCCCATGCAATTTACCGCAGATTGTGTTGAATAAAAACTATTGAAACCTTACTACATCTTCGTTATTGCCTGTATTTGGTTCAGAGATGATGGGTCTGTGAGAAAGGGGTAATTTCCGTTTAACTACGACACTCCATGAGATGTCATATTCTTGAGTCCATGTGTAAAGGCTGCCACAAATCACCTTTAACTGTTTGGGTTTTTGGTGAAGTACTGCTAGTGAGCCGGAAGGGTTGGGACTACAGTTGCGACTTGTTGTAGGATAGGCATAGTCACCTACAAACATAAGTACTGTCATCCTTAAACCAGCAGTCTTGCCCAGAGCAAGAGTCCAACTACGACAGGAGCAGGAACCAAAGTACCCCTACAGACCAGATCAAGAGGATAAAACGAGTACCCCTACAGACCAGATAAAGAGGACAAAAAGTAACTATACAGTATTGGTCCCTGCTCCCTAACAGCAAAGATTTTTAAATGACAGTGAAACTAACAAATGAAATAGCTGGACGCCCACACAAGAAGTATAATTGAAGGTATTCAATTGGTCGTACGCTTTCACTCGACCTAAAAAGGAAGAGTGAATAATCTTATGTTTTCTGTTAAGCATATTGTTAAAGGAAAGTCCTCAAAAAACACAAACAGTTTAAAAAGAAGTCATGCATCACAGTGGATCAATGACTACAACCCCTTAATACTGTAAATGTGGAATGCTATTATTCATATCCAATTTTCTGCTGATAATTCAACTGCTGTTGCCCGGTATGTGACTTTATATAGAACTAAAGTTAAGAAAACTTATATGAAGGAAGTAGAAGAGGAAATATCTGCTGAAGAATCTTTAACTAAAAGTTGGTATTGGTTTACCTCCAAATGCTATCTTACAAAGAGGTTAGCAGTTATGAGGCATGTGACCGTTTAAATTCTTCTAATTTGTATGATAAATCTTGGGCTATTCATGGCTTAGTTTAGGATTAGCGCTCTCTCAAAGTAGAGTTTTAAAATGTTTACCAGCTATTGACTAGGTTGCTCACTTTAATCCTGAAAATAAGAACATTGTCAAGACACATTTAATAGACACATATTACACTAAGAGAAGCCCTTTATTTGAACACTTATCACTATAAGAAGTAGCTCAATTTTATACTTATAGAAATAAATGTTGTTGAGGATGTTATTACTGGAAAATAACATGTCAATGGGACAGATGGCTGCTAAGTACATTATTCTTAACATACACTAATTATTCACTGCAAACTTATATATGATAATCCTGCAAGCAAAATAATTTATTTCTTGGCACTGTTACAGCTTTTTAAAACATGGTGAAAAGAGGAAGACTGGACCGGAACGTTTATCTCATATGAAGAGGTGTTTTATGACTACAAACCCAATATTACAATACCAGAGTTCAAGATATATATATTGACATGTTGGACCAAGAAACTTTAGATGAAAATAAAAATATAATTGAAAATATTATGCAATACTGGAAGTATCAATAACCTTTCAAATATAAGTCCTGGAGACCCACTTTGGGTACCAAATACTCTTAATGAAGGAACAATTGCTATTGGTGGGGTTGAACTCGCTATGGGCGAAATGCATAAGGATGGTGAAAAGTTTCACTACCTCTTAACAGAATTAAATATTGATCAACGTGGAATATTTGAGGAAATGAAAACAAGTGTTTATCATGGACTTCAATATGAACATGGTTTATGTATATGTTCAGAATTTCAGTCTCTTAAAGTATATATCAGGCTAGGCTGGCTACAGTAAATGTTTTGGTTAAAAAAAAGTTATAACTGCTTACCTTCAAAAGGAAACCAATTCAGCCTTATCTTGTTACTTATCCATCTGGGATAGTGGCACATATTATAGAAATATCAGTACACCGACTACTAATACCACCAGTGGAGCAAAATAATAAACTGAACTACATCAAAACTAATTACAATTAAATTGTGATACTTCACAAGAACTTTGTAGAGTTCTGGAAAAACTACACATTTTGAATATAGATTAGGTTAGTATGGCTTCCAACTTAAAGATGGCTTTTGTTCACTTACGTATGACAGAAATACTAAAGACAGCACATGATATTCTATTTGGTGATAAACATGTTATTGTTTTTTTAAGATCTTCTTCAACTTACTCCAGTTAAAGGGGACCCAGTTTTTAAAACTGTGACATCTAAATAAACTCACAATTCCTTAGGAAGTATAGGTATTGTTAATATCTGGCTACATTTCTCATACAGTGAACTTACACAGCATTTGAGACAAGCAAATGATGAAGAATATGGTAAAATGTGAAAAGATATTGGCTAGGAATTATTAAAGAAAGTGCAAAAATGATTCTCACAAGAAGTATACCTACTTTACTCACTTAATTGCAACATCCGGGAAAAGGTATGCATTACCCTCTTTTGAAAGCACTGCCCATTGTTTGTTTAATGCCAACACTGAAGGAATGCAATTATTTAAATATGGAAATGTTATCAGAGGAAAATGAAAAAAAAAAAAAAAACAGACATGTACCTTGCAAAGACTCTTTGGAGCAAATATTCCTATACTGAAAATTTTAGATACCAAATTATTGAACATGGAAAAATCTGTATCACAAGCAGCCGGATTAGAAAAAGAGCTATTTATTTGCAAAAATAGCCGTGTTATTTTATGATGCAATTTGGATGGAGAACAAGGGCTTGTATATGGCGCTATGGGACATATTGTAAACGTTACACAATACAAACGTAATGATGAAATTGAATTTGTTATTGTCAAATTTGATAATATTAAGGACCCAAAATACATTGCAACAGCAAGATTTTTACTAATGAAAGGCATATCTATATATTGGAAGAGAACAATTTTCTTTATATTTAGCTTTTGCTGTTAGAATACATAAATCTCAAGGTTTAAGCATTAACATTTTTTAAAGAGGGCACAGCATATGTTGCTTTATCCTGTGTGAAAACATTGCAAGGACTATATATTCTAGATCCAAATAACACTAAAATTAATGTGGATACTTCTTTGTATGTGAATATAATCATTTATGACAGATATATACTCCTCTTGGTGAATATCCATTGGTGTGTGTTGCATCTATGTAGATTCAGTTCTATTCTAGAACTGGTATGTTTTGAGTGGGTGGGTTGTTCCTTGGGCAGTGACTGCATGAAGCTTGCCTGGGCTGATGGATACACATGTACTCGGAATAAAGAGGATTGCTGGAGAATTGACCACAGTGTGCGTAGTGATTATTCTACATGTGTAAACCTAAAATATATGTGAAAAGGAAAGAAAGCTTCACAAGTAACAAGGTTTTTCAAAATGGTGAACAATATAAGAAAAAAGGTGACAACCTTGAAATTTTAGCCTTTCAGTTTAGTAATACAAATGGTAGTAACTGCTGTAGTAATGTGACAGTTAATTTGATTTTATATTTATCTTTATTTAAAAAAAACAAAAAAATATATATATATATATACTTCTTGAAAATACAGATAAGCCTTTTTGTAACTCTGTAAGTAACTTGTATTCCATACTTCGGTTCAACAAACAATTGTACAAATCTACAAGTGGTGCAAGAGATATTTATTAATTTCTCAATAAATGAGCAATCCGATGCTGTGAGAAAGTGGCCTCTTTCTAGCCTTGTTACCCCCACTTTTAGCCTGTTTGTGAGTGTATGTCAGGGTGTTTTCACTGTCTCACTGGGATCCTGCCAGCCAGGAACCAGTGCTCATAGTGAAAACCCTATGTTTTCAGTATGTTTGTTATGGGTCACTGGGACCCTGCTAGCCAGGACCCCAGTGCTCATAAGTTTGTGACCTATATGTATGTGTTTCCTGTGTGGTGCCTAACTGTCTCACTGAGGCTCTACTAATCAGAACCTCAGTGGTCATGCTCTCTCTGTACAAATTGTCACTAACAGGCTAGTGACCAATTTCACCAATTTACATTGGCATACTGGAACACCCTTAAAATTCCCTAGTATATGGTACTGAGGTACCCAGGGTATTGGGGTTCCAGGAGATCCCTATGGGCTGCAGAATTTCTTTTGCCACCCATAGGGAGCTCTGGCAATTCTTACACAGGCCTGCCACTGCAGGCTGAGTGAAATAACGTCCACGTTATTTCACAGCCATTTACCACTGCACTTAAGTAACTTATAAGTCACCTATATGTCTAACCTTCACCTGGTGAAGGTTGGGTGCTAAGTTACTTAGTGTGTGGGCACCCTGGCACTAGCCAAGGTGCCCCCACATAGTTCAGGGCAAATTCCCCGGACTTTGTGAGTGCGGGGACACCATTACACGCGTGCACTACACATAGGTCACTACCTATGTGTAGCTTCACAATGGTAACTCCGAATATGGCCATGTAACATGTCTATGATCATGGAATTGCCCCCTCTATGCCATCCTGGCATTGTTGGCACAATCCCATGATCCCACGGGTCTCTAGCACAGACCCGGGTACTGCCAAACTGCCTTTTCAGGGGTTTCACTGCAGCTGCTGCTGCTGCCAACCCCTCAGACAGGTTTCTGCCCTCCTGGGGTCCAGCCAGGCTTGGCCCAGGAGGGCAGAACAAAGGACTTCCTCAGAGAGAGGGTGTTACACCCTCTCCCTTTGGAAAAAGGTGTCAGGGCTGGGGAGGAGTAGCCTCCCCCAGCCTCTGGAAATGCTTTCATGGGCACAGATGGTGCCCATTTCTGCATAAGCCAGTCTACACCGGTTCAGGGACCCCTCAGCCCTGCTCTGGCGTGAAACTGGACAAAGGAAAGGGGAGTGACCACTCCCCTGACCTGCACCTCCCCTGGGAGGTGCCCAGAGCTCCTCCAGTGTGCTCCAGACCTCTGCCCTCTTGGAAACAGAGGTGCTGCTGGCACACTGGACAGCTCTGAGTGGCAAGGGCCAGCAGGTGATGTCAAAGACTCCTTCTGATAGGCTCCTTCAGGTGTTGCTAGCCTATCCTCTCTCCTAAGTAGCCAAACCCTCTTTTCTGGCTATTTAGGGTCTCTGCTTTGGGGAATTCCTTAGATAACGAATGCAAGAGCTCATCAGAGTTCCTCTACATCTCTCTCTTCACCTTCTGCCACGGAATCGACTGCTGACCGCGCTGGAAGCCTGCAAAACTGCAGGAAAGTAGCAAAGATGACTACTGAGACCTTGTAACGCTGATCCTGCCACCTTCTCGACTGTTTTCCTGGTGGTGCATGCTGTGGGGGTAGTCTGCCTCCTCTCTGCACTAGAAGCTCCGAAGAAATCTCCTGTGGGTCGACGGAATCATCCCCCTGCAACCGCAGGCACCAAAGAACTGCATTACCGGTCCTCTGGGTCTCCTCAGCACGACGAGCGAGGTCCCTTGAATCCAGCAACTCTGTCCAAGTGACTCCCACAGTCCAGTGACTCTTCAGTCCAAATTTGGTGGAGGTAAGTCCTTGCCTCCCCACGCCAGACTGCATTGCTGGGAACCGCATCTTTTGCAGCTACTCTGGCTCCTGTGCACTTTTCCTGGATTTTCTTTGTGCACAGCCAAGCCTGGGTCAACGGCACTCTAACCTGCATTGCACGACCTCCTGAGTTGTCCTCCGGCAGCGTGGGACTCTCTTGTGCAACTTCAGGTGAGCACCGTTTCACACCCCTTTGTAGTGCCTGTTCGGGCATTTCTGCGGGTGCTGCCTGCTTCTGAGAGGGCTCCTTGTCTTGCTGGATGCCCCTCTGTCCCCTCACGCAATTGGCGACATCCTGGTCCCTCCTGGGCCACAGCAGCATCCAAAAACCCTAACCGCGAGCTTTGCAGCTAGCAAGGGTTGTTGGCGGTCTTTCTTCAGGAAAACACTTCTGCACGACTCTCCACGGCGTGGGACAGCCATCCTCCAAAGGGGAAGTTTCTAGCCCTTATCGTTCTTGCAGAATCCTCAGCTTCTACTGTCCAGTAGCAGCTTCTTTGCACCCACAGCTAGCATTTCGTGGGCATCTGCCCACTCCCGACTTGATCGTGACTTTTGGACTTGGTCCCCTTGATCCACAGGTACCCTCGTCTGGAAATCCATCGCTGTTGCATTGCTGGTTTTGGTCTTTCCTGCAGAATTCCCCTATCACGAATTCTGTGCTCTTTGGGGAACTTTAGTGCACTTTGCACTCACTTTTCAGGGTCTTGGGGTGGGCTATTTTTCTAACCCTCACTGTTTTCTTACAGTCCCAGCAACCCTCTACAAGGTCACATAGGTTTGGGGTCCATTCGTAGTTCGCATTCCACTTTTGGAGTATATGGTTTGTGTTGCCCCTATCCCTATGTGCTCCCATTGCATCCTATTGTAACTATACATTGTTTACACTGTTTTCTATTGCTATACTGCATATTTTTGGTCTTGTGTACATATATCTTGTGTATATTTGCTATCCTCATACTGAGGGTACTCACTGAGATACTTTGGCATATTGTCATAAAAATAAAGTACCTCTATTTTTAGTATATCTGTGTATTGTGTTTTCTTATGATATTGTGCAAGTGACACTAGTGGTAATGTAGGAGCTTCACTCGTCTCCTAGTTCAGCCTAAGCTGCTCTGCTAAGCTACCATTTTCTATCAGCCTAAGCTGCTAGACACCTCTCTACACTAATAAGGGATACCTGGGCCTGGTGTAAGGTGTAAGTACCCCTTGGTACTCACTACAAGCCAGTCCAGCCTCCTACAGATGCCTAGTAGTTTTGTATGACTACTCTGGAAATAGTAGCAAATGGGAGTTTCCCACATTCAGATCTTTTTGCTCTAAGCTACTTTTGAGAACATGAATGTTTCCATTGCTTACATGCTTTCTCAACAGTCGTGGAATTTGAAAGATGTGTATGCTTTCCTATTCCTGATTGTTAATTAATATTTAAAAGTTGGTATATCAAGCTGTGCAGTTTAACTTTTGTAGAAAATATGGATCTAAAGTTGTCATGACACTTGCTTCAACATTTGGAAATTATGAAGTACATACACTATACAACCCACAGTAGATATGTCATTGTGTGACCTAGCACGGTTGATGAATTGTGAAGACGGTTACTGGTTTATGTAAAAAAAAAAAATGTAGTTATTTGAAATCACTGTACAAATCAAAGTGCAAAACATAGTTGAACAAGCACACTATTCAAATGTTTTTACAATCCATTTGTTTTGTTTTTCCCTAAAGTTTGATGATGGACAAAACATAATGCTAATCTGCATACTGGTGAGTGGTAAATGATAGCATACATTAGTAACTTCCCTGTTACTACCATCTGAACAACACTAAAGAAAAACATTTAGTTTGATTATCTATGTTTGTTAATGAACATAGTAAATGAAATGTCTTGTAATGTACTGTTTAACAAAATAAATTACATTTGTAAGTAGAAATGATATTTCTTTACTATATGTATCTACAAAAAAAAAAAAAAAAACTTACTGTTCACTTACCTTCTCGTTTCCTCTTGTTTTGTGTATATATATATTAGTACCCGCACCTGTAAGTGAAATGTTTGCAATGATAACCAGTTCTTTATTATAATGAATGTGAAAATAGTTCTAACAAGAACTTTTTTTCTTCTTTTTGGTTTCTGTTTTTTCCAAGAAACCAAAAGGTCAACTGGACCAACAATAAAATAAAAAGTACACCTGCTACAACAACAACAAAAATACCTATGGGTTTTGGGGGAGGACATCAGTGAGCTATCACATGCCCGCGGTGGATATTCAAGTCAATCTCCCCTGTGACAATAACTGTTTGGCAGGATAACCAGTATGTTGGAGTCCATGCATACAGCTCTACAATGTTGGGCTGTTGGCGAAGGAGGTTCACTGCAACTTGAGAGCCAGGTGGTGGGATGGTGGGTGTGGCAGACTGAGTGGCCATTCCAGAAGTAGAAGGTACAGCAGCAGAAGGAACATCCCTTGGCCCAGCAGAAGTTCCCTCCTCGACTTGCACCAAGTCCAACTGCTGGCTCCTTTCTGCATGAGCCAAATGGCTGGAATGGATGGCGTGCACGTGCTTCTGCATTTCTGTGTTCCCTAAAGAGTATTGCTGTCCTGTTCCACTTGAGATGGCATTTTGGCATAATAAACAAGTCACCTCCCAGGTTTGGACTTTTTTTCTCCCCTGGTGGAATAGTGAACAATTGCCAGACCACCAACTTCTTCAGTTGCTTTCGCCGCTCCAACTCCTGTTCCTCGATAGCAATGCCCTCCTCTTCCTCCTCAAATGCATCACAAGCAACAGCAGCGAGTTGTCTTATTTCAGCTATGGCTCCAAAATCTCCACAAACAAATGAGAAGCAGCAGCATGTCTGTTTCACTCCTGATTACGTCACATCAAATGTTGACGTCCCTCATATAGTCAAACCATTATAACTCACCAATTATAGTGTAGTATATAAAATTGCAAAACTAATATATGCATTATGTAGATGCTATTGTGTGGTGTAAATAATAGATATGCAATTGGCGTGTTATAGTTTTTTGTGTGAGTAAGGTTGACATTTGATGTTACATGATGATCTGTAGTATAAGTCGGGCAAATAAGATTGGAATGGTAAACGTTGAAAATAGCTACTGTATTTAAAGTATTCCGATTGTGTGTGTACTTTAAGCACATTGTGTAATATTGTTGTAACATAATAACCCCTAACTCTAAGTTGTAACCTTTGTTTTTTTTTTTTTTATCTATATGTATCGCTTCAACAAACTCAAACACTGCTGACACCCATCCTGTGGGCTGGGGCTTGTTTAAAGGAGTGTCACTGCTGATAAATCGATGAAAGATCCACCTATCCCCTCTAATCCATAATAGATAAGGAACCAGCCGCACCAGCAGAGTTGATTATTAGCTTTTCATGAAAGTTTATTCACCACAAGGCCTTCTGACCATAGTTTGGTCTTGATCACATGACCTGTAGTTCCAAGTGATTTTTTTTTTTTTTTTTTTTTTTTTTTAACACCTACAACGTAAATGAACAGAAAAGAGACTATGGTATTCAAATGATTATTCATCACCCAGGCACAAAAACGTAATCAATTAATAATAATAATAATAATAACCATTAACAATGCCTAATATTCTTGTCTTGTAATTCAGAGCACGCACAAGTATTGCTCATGTAACAGTAACAAAAAAAAAAAAAAAAAAAAGCTCAAAAAATTAATTGGTAACAGATCAATAGAGAGTATACGGGGATAAACATTAATGAGACATTATTTCTCCACTTGTAGGATCTGAAGAAGGTTGAACTGCGTTGTGCTGAATGAACTTGCTTGAGAAGCTAAGAACCAACTCTGCTGTTTTATATATTTATTTATTTTTTTCTCCCCGAAAACATCTTGGTTAATGCAAGCTTTCATCAAGCACTGGCAAAGTCATTAGGTCTGACACTGCATGCCATCATTTTGCCATTCTTGTTTTGTTATGGTTTGGTTTTTGCAAACTTTTATTGTTCGGGAAACTGCTGGGCTTTTGTCAACATAAAAAATGACTAAGCAAAAATGTTTTTTGGTTTTAAAAAAGCACACACTACCATAGTACTCTCTTACACTTAAGGGAACAGCTTTGTGTGTGGATATGCTCCTAGTGAAAAAGCAGCATGCTTGAACTCATAGTTTAGTCAGCCAATGGTTGTGGATGACAGAACTATAGACAAGTGGAGTGTGGCTGAAATCCCCTATCCTATAAGTAACTATGTCACACACATAATTTCAGTAAAACTCAAAAGGTCTTGACTAACACAGAGCTAAAAAAAGGCAATCATTCTACCACTAATGGCCAGCCTCTTCCTTAGAGTGTGGAACGAAAGAAAAAAATATAGTTTGTGAGGAAAAATCAAAAGAGAAAGAGGGAGGAAAGAAGAAAAATGAAAGAAAAGTGAAAGGAAGAGGAAAGAAGGACGAATGAAGAAAAAACAAATAAAGGGAAGGATGGAAGAAAAAAAACGAGGCAAGGAAGGGGGGGATTAAGCAGGAAGAAAAAGGGGAAGAAGAAAGAAAGGGTTGAAAGAAACAAAAAGGCAAGGAAGGAAAAGGAAATAAAGTGGAACAAATGCTGCAAATTAAACATAATAATAACTGTTTTTCCTCCTCTGCATTCTTCCTTTCTCAAGAATTGTCCACTTATGGATTAATGTCTAATATTGAAGCCTTTGTTTGTGTATTGCATGTTTAGTAAAGAGGAAAATTCAATACAGAATAGTTTCACATTGAAGCTATGAAATAGCAGCAGCCAGATAAACAAGGGATAGTCCAAAAGCAATTTGCATCAGCATTCACAGGAGACAGAAAATAATAAAGCTTGGAATGTGGCCTGTGCTCTGGTAGAAAGGTCCTGCTTTCACCTCATGTTCTAAACACAAAGTCAACACTAAAATAAATATGAAGTAAAAAAAAAAAAAAAAAAAACACACACACCACACAACACTGGCTCTGAAGGGAACTACCATATGAGTTGATGCGCTAATTATAAGACAGCAAAATGCAGTCACTCAAAGTGAAGTATACCAGTGGCTGAAGTAGGCTAACCCATTGTCCCATGCTGTATATTGCAGTGGGGGGGGGGGGGGGGGGGCAACAAAATGTGAATGACAAGGACAGAGCAATGGATGAAGAGAGGTGGCTGAAAATCCCTTTAAGTAAGAATATTATACATGTGATTTTAATAAAATCGTAAGGTCTTGGCTAATTTCAGATATGTAAATACAGTCTCCAGGCCAGACAGAAACACATGTACAAGCGCAAGTGCAATGGTAGGCAGGTTTACAAATAAAGTGCATTTAAATGGTGACACCCTAGCATTAACTTGAGGGCACACACGAGGACACAGAAAAGCATGTAAGACACAAAGTGTCCCTGCAACAGAGACACAAAGTATACACACAAAGCCACATGCGCACGATGAATCACACGTATGTAATCCATAAACACGTAGGACACACAGAGAGCACCCCCACCATGCACAGCGTATGCCCTTGCTGCAAAACACAAGAAGGAAGTGTCATCGCGGCACCCCTTCTTCCTATGCCCACCTCTACCCCAGCATCCGCTCTGTACCCTCTTAGTTTGAGGTTCTCACACTAGATAGATGTTGCAGGCTTCAGGATTGGCTGCTGCTGCTTTACTTCTCCCAACCCAGCCATGCTGCACAGCGGGGCAGTTGACTGTCCCCCACTCGTGACCCCTCTCCATACAAACGTCGTGAAAGACGATAGAGAGCAGGGGTAGGGCCGGGAGCTCGTCAGCATCAGTTCGCCCAGCACCAGCCCCCTCGGCATCTACTCTGCCTTCTTGCCTTTATATGGGGATGTCTCCTGTATCGCCAGCCTCCTCCCACAACCCGCCTCCGCCCTCCTCACCAAACACACACACCTCACCGGATCGCTCCAGTTGTTACAAACAAAAGCGCTATGGGCCTCAGTACCTTGAACAGAAACCCTCCCATGTCAAGTACTGACATACAGCCCACTGGGCCTGGTGCCACTGCACCTGCCGCACTATTGATAGCTACAAACTTGAGCGCAGATGGTTGTACTCCCAATACTAAAAATGACCTCGGAAATAGAGGGGGCTGTTATTGGTTGTCCTGCGAAGTCACAAGATGGAAGCAACGAACGCTACGCATAAATAAGTTATTTAACCCCCACGAATGCCTCGTTGCTCCCTTCCGACCACTTGCATTCACTTCTATCACCTCACCCGACACCCCAGCAAACCCCGCCTTCACCTTGTTATGGACGGTAACGACGGGGGGAGAGATAGCTGAGCCCTCATGGCGGGTTACACGTTACCTTGCATTTCCCACCATCCTCGTCCACATCACATCTTTTGATAGCCGCGGGGCTCCCCTTTACAGCTGGAGTCGGTTTCCGTGGAAACCTCCACTGGTCCCCGAATGTGCAAAGACGCCGCGCACGGTGGTGGTGGGGGCAAGGAAGGAGGGGGCGCCTGCGATGACCGTCTCTCGGAGGCGCCAGCACCTCTTTGACTCAACCAGGGCTGGATGCTGAGGAAGAACCGATAGGAGGTCCGCGTGGGCGGAGCATATTAGAGTTAACCCTTAGCAGGCCTCGTCCTTCCTCAGCCTACTCTCCCTCCCACCTGGCTCGGGTGCAGGTGAGCCCCTAGGCACATTGAAGCATCCTCGGCTCCCGCATTCGGAGAGAGGACTCCGCCACCACCACCACCAGCCGCAGTGCCTGCAGCTTCTGGGCAGTGGTGCCCCTGAAAGGGTTAAGGGATGATCGCAAGCGCTGGGGTGCCATCTCGGCGTCTCCGTGTACATAACCAGGGGAATTACTCCCGGGAAGAAGGCGCACACGGACCAGAGCGCATCAGGGCTGGGTTGTGAGGGACAGGCAGGGCGCATGCGCCGGGCTTCCGCAGGTGAGGAGCCGACAAGCGGCAGGTGCTGCCCACCACCGTCAAAGAGCCTGCCACCGGCACGACGCAGTCTCCGAGACCCACCGGCCCACGAGCTGTCACCTTCTGGAAGCATCTGCCTGCACCACATTTGCTTGGATGACTGGAAGGAACATCTGGATGTTCGTACGCAGAGACAGGCACATCAACATAAGAATGACTATGTATGACAGAAACCAAAAGCAAGGGGACCAGTCACAGCCTCACAGCCGTTTGTGGGATTACCAGGTGTTGGGCTATATTGTTGGTACCAGTAACAACTAGGAACGACTGAAACAAGAACCGAGGTGGTTCCCTCAAACAAGAGCCACCACATCCCTCTCTCCCCTCTTCCATCTAGGCATGCTATTTGGAATTACCCACGTAAAACTTACCTGATGCCCGGATAGAACATTCACTGCGCTTGTGGCCACCTCTTAAAATTGGGTGCTTTGCTAACCCTCGGGATTACTCAATCCTTGTTCTGTGCCCTCCTTTCAGTTCTTTTCTACAAAGGGTCCCAAACTTAAGTGGATGTAATTTGTGCCATTGCCAAGAGATATTTTCAAGGAGGCTTGTCCGGTTGGGTACGTCGAGCCAGTACCCATCTGTGTCCCACCTGGAAAGCACACGGAGGGGTGCTGTGGATTTATTTCTGATGGGAGGGAGGGTAGTGGCTGAAGATGTGCTGAGGACCATGCCTGGACACAGCCTAGCGGGGTTCCCGTGAGCATCGCCCGGGCCTCCTCTGAATAGTGCAGATGGCATAAGAATGCCCGTGCGTCGCGGTCACGTAGCTCCCCAGAATACCTTCTTGGACACCATCATCCGGAAATTCGAGGGGCAAAGTAAGTGCTTCACACAGTCTGCTTGTTTCTCACCAGTGCCTTATCACATTGTGGTGAAATAGCGCAGTGGGGTAAGTCATTGCTGTGAAGATGTGTTCTAGTGGAAAAGTTGCCGCGGGTAGGTCCTGGAAACCTGAGCTATATCCTGGCTCATTCCGATGACCGACACTCTCTGCTCCTAGATGGCTCACTTTACTTTTACTATGCGCCACTTCCCTTTATTAAAATTGCGAGCGCTTAGAAATGGCTATACATCACCATTAAGAGCTATATTAAGTTAAAAAGCCCCATTCTGTTTAGTGCGAAAAGATCAAAGTATTGTACTTTTTCAAATGTATGCACTTTGACGTCTATTTGCGATGTTGCAGTGTAAACGTTTATATTTACAGCGCCATGCAGTAATAAGCCAGGGGCAGTCAGCGCTGGTCAATGCAAATGGTGTTATCACGGTCCTTGTCCCTATCAGGGTAAGGTTTTCTTGTCGCCATGGCAGCTCCCAAACAGAATGCATTTTCAGCAACTGTTAGTCATTCAATGTTTATTGGCTGGGAGAGGGAATGGGTTATTATAGCACAAGCATTACACCCGGTTAGGCTCCATTTAAAAAAAGTAAATCATGCTATATACCTCATTCCAGAGATTGATTGTAATGTGCCGCCAAAGAAGTGGGAAGTCATAGGAGCCCGGGAGCCCACTTTATTTGATGTGACCCAGGGTCACGGGTGAAGGGGACTGCGGCATGTTGGAGGCGGTACACGCTGGGCAGGTATAGGCAGAGACGGATTAGTCGTTAATGGAATATGCAAATGACGAGGCATAAATATATCAAGGACAACGATAACAACAAAGACTATTTTCATAGCACAAAACAAAACAGAACTGTGTCTAGCCGCCTGGGCAAGCGCTGATGTTTTCCCGCCTAATCTCTTGCAGGGTTAGGGTTTCACGACATCACCTCAGGACGTTTTTGGGAAGGAAGACCAAGGCGAGGGGTGGCGACTGCCTAATTCACAGAGGGAATCAACCCAGGATTCATCCCAGTGCTGGTTGTTATGTATTTTATAGAGATGTGGGTCATTTCCATAGAAACGTAGATCTCGAAGACTGATAAGTAATGGTGCATGCCCACTCTCCCCAATGCCACGGGGTTTCCCTGACACAAAACAGACACGTGGTTTCCAGCTTTAGTCCACCTGTGTGCTCCAGCTCCGTGCAGGTGTGGTGTAAATAACTATAAACATTACATTTTATGGGAGAGAATGAAGCTCCATTACCATTCAATCTAACACTTCTTTGCCACTTCAGACATGTTGCCCATTTAGCTGGTCCCCAGCTAAACCACCACTTAATATGTTTGTACTTTCAGTGAGAATAGTTACAATCGGGCGAGTTTGCTGACTTGCAATGGGGACTCTATCGAGTTTAGAGCGATCCCAGAGTCTGGGCCCACCTCTCTGCCTTGCTATGTGTAGGAAGTTGGCTCTGTATGTGCTATTTCAAAGTAAGGAATAGCATGCACAGAGTCCAAGGGTTCCCCTTAGAGGTAAAATAGTGGTAAAAATAGATAATACTAATGCTCTATTTTGTGGTAGTGTGGTCGAGCAGTAGGCTTATCCAAGGAGTAGTGTTAAGCATTTGTTGTACATACACAAGACAATAAATGAGGTACACACACTCAGAGACAAATCCAGCCAATAGGTTTTTATATAGAAAAATATCTTTTCTTAGTTTATTTTAAGAACCACAGGTTCAAATTCTACATGTAATATCTCATTCGAAAGGTATTGCAGGTAAGTACGTTAGGAACTTCAAATCATCAAAATTGCATGTATACTTTTCAAGTTATTCGCAAATAGCTGTTTTAAAAGTGGACACTTAGTGCAATTTTCACAGTTCCTAGGGGAGGTAAGTTTTGGTTAGTTTTACCAGGTAAGTAAGACACTTACAGGGTTCAGTTCTTGGTCCAAGGTAGCCCACCGTTGGGGGTTCAGAGCAACCCCAAAGTCACCACACCAGCAGCTCAGGGCCGGTCAGGTGCAGAGTTCAAAGTGGTGCCCAAAACACATAGGCTAGAATGGAGAGAAGGGGGTGCCCCGGTTCCGGTCTGCTTGCAGGTAAGTACCCGCGTCTTCGGAGGGCAGACCAGGGGGGTTTTGTAGGGCACCGGGGGGGACACAAGTCCACACAGAAATTTCACCCTCAGCAGCGCGGGGGCGGCCGGGTGCAGTGTAGAAACAAGCGTCGGGTTTTCAATGTTAGTCTATGAGAGATCTCGGGATCTCTTCAGCGCTGCAGGCAGGCAAGGGGGGGATTCCTCGGGGAAACCTCCACTTGGGCAAGGGAGAGGGACTCCTGGGGGTCACTTCTCCAGTGAAAGTCCGGTCCTTCAGGTCCTGGGGGCTGCGGGTGCAGGGTCTCTCCCAGGCGTCGGGACTTTAGGTTCAAAGAGTCGCGGTCAGGGGAAGCCTCGGGATTCCCTCTGCAGGCGGCGCTGTGGGGGCTCAGGGGGGACAGGTTTTGGTACTCACAGTATCAGAGTAGTCCTGGGGTCCCTCCTGAGGTGTTGGATCGCCACCAGCCGAGTCGGGGTCGCCGGGTGCAGTGTTGCAAGTCTCACGCTTCTTGCGGGGAGCTTGCAGGGTTCTTTAAAGTTGCTGGAAACAAAGTTGCAGCTTTTCTTGGAGCAGGTCCGCTGTCCTCGGGAGTTTCTTGTCTTTTCGAAGCAGGGGCAGTCCTCAGAGGATGTCGAGGTCGCTGGTCCCTTTGGAAGGCGTCGCTGGAGCAGGATCTTTGGAAGGCAGGAGACAGGCCGGTGAGTTTCTGGAGCCAAGGCAGTTGTCGTCTTCTGGTCTTCCGCTGCAGGGGTTTTCAGCTGGGCAGTCCTTCTTCTTGTAGTTGCAGGAATCTAATTTTCTAGGGTTCAGGGTAGCCCTTAAATACTAAATTTAAGGGCGTGTTTAGGTCTGGGGGGTTAGTAGCCAATGGCTACTAGCCCTGAGGGTGGGTACACCCTCTTTGTGCCTCCTCCCAAGGGGAGGGGGTCACAATCCTAACCCTATTGGGGGAATCCTCCATCTGCAAGATGGAGGATTTCTAAAAGTCAGAGTCACCTCAGCTCAGGACACCTTAGGGGCTGTCCTGACTGGCCAGTGACTCCTCCTTGTTTTTCTCATTATTTTCTCCGGCCTTGCCGCCAAAAGTGGGGCCTGGCCGGAGGGGGCGGGCAACTCCACTAGCTGGAGTGTCCTGCTGGGTTGGCACAAAGGAGGTGAGCCTTTGAGGCTCACCGCCAGGTGTGACAATTCCTGCCTGGGAGAGGTGTTAGCATCTCCACCCAGTGCAGGCTTTGTTACTGGCCTCAGAGTGACAAAGGCACTCTCCCCATGGGGCCAGCAACATGTCTCGGTTTGTGGCAGGCTGCTAAAACTAGTCAGCCTACACAGATAGTCGGTTAAGTTTCAGGGGGCACCTCTAAGGTGCCCTCTGGGGTGTATTTTACAATAAGATGTACACTGGCATCAGTGTGCATTTATTGTGCTGAGAAGTTTGATACCAAACTTCCCAGTTTTCAGTGTAGCCATTATGGTGCTGTGGAGTTCGTGTAAAACAGACTCCCAGACCATATACTCTTATGGCTACCCTGCACTTACAATGTCTAAGGTTTTGCTTAGACACTGTAGGGGCACAGTGCTCCTGCACTGGTACCCTCACCTATGGTATAGTGCACCCTGCCTTAGGGCTGTAAGGCCTGCTAGAGGGGTGTCTTACCTATACTGCATAGGCAGTGAGAGGCTGGCATGGCACCCTGAGGGGAGTGCCATGTCGACTTACTCATTTTGTTCTCACCAGCACACACAGGCTTGTAAGCAGTGTGTCTGTGCTGAGTGAGGGGTCTCTAGGGTGGCATAAGACATGCTGCAGCCCTTAGAGACCTTTCTTGGCATCAGGGCCCTTGGTACTAGGAGTACCAGTTACAAGGGACTTATCTGAATGCCAGGGTGTGCCAATTGTGGATACAATGGTACATTTTAGGTGAAGGAACACTGGTGCTGGGGCCTGGTTAGCAGGGTCCCAGCACACTTCTCAGTCAAGTCAGCATCAGTATCAGGCAAAAAGTGGGGGGTAACTGCAACAGGGAGCCATTTCTTTACACAAGCCCCCCCCAGCCCACAGGCCAGGAGACTCAGCCCAAGCTGGGAGAGTCTTCCTAGTCTGTCAGGCGAGGAAGAGTAGGAGAAATAGGCTGGTTAGTTGCAGGGCCTACTCTGCCTTACATCCTTCTGTTCAGGTCATTCCCTTTGGGGAACTGACCTACTTCCACAGTGATAGGACCTAGTCTGAATTGCCTCTTGTCTGCCTCTTCAATGTCTCCACCCATTCTTTCTATTTTGGTCTTAGAGGTATCCACCTCTGCTAACCTTATCTTGGCCAGGGTTACCCCTAGCTTACCCAGAGAGGTTACCCAGAGCTGGAGTAACCCCACCATGACCAATAGGGTCAGGGGGCCTAACTTGCTATTTGGCATGGGGTCAGACCACCATGCTAAGGATAGTGCAGCCATAAAGGCTAACACCCAGCAGAGGCCACTGACAGCTGTCAGTGCCCAGAACCACACCTTTAGCTCTTCACCTAAAAGGGAAGGGGCTAAGTTACAGGCCTCTTTGGGTTCAGGTTGCCTGTCTGCTGTGTTAGAGTGGGGGGTTACCACATCTTGTGGTAAACACCCTTCTTCCACTCTTTCTTCTGTTAGCTGAGGAGCCACCCACTCAGGTTTAACAGTTGCCTGACTAGCCAGGACTTCTTGTGGGTCAGGTTGGACTTTATCAGGGCCATTTTTGGAGTTCTCCCCTACTGGAGCAGAATCTCCTTGGCTTGCTGTAACCTTGGCTAAAGGTTGTCCACCCTTCCTACTCTGTTTTCTTTTCTTCTACTTCTGGGGCCTGCTTGCATTTACTGCAGAGGCAGGACTTCCAGAATCCTTGGGAGAGGACTGGCACTGGACCAGTTCCTCTCTTGGGCTCTGACTAACCTCTGGGTAGTCATTTCCAAGGAGACAATCAAGGGGGAGGTCTGTACTGACTACTACCCTTCTCCAGCTAAGAGTGCCACCCACTTCTATGGGCACTAAAGCCACAGGCCTCTTAGTGACCCTGTCTAGGCTAACTCTTACCCTGGCAGTCTCACCTGGGATGTACTGGTTCGAGAGCACCAGCCTGTCATGCACAATAGTGTGACTGGCACAAGTGTCTCTCAGGGCAGTGGTTGGGATTCCATTCACCAGTAGGTGGTGGAAGTGTCTACTTCCCTCTGGAATCTCCAACTCACCTGTTGGGCCCTGTTTCCAGTTGAAGGCTATGAAGACCTCCTCATCTGAGGAGTCATCTCCCATGGCTACACTGGTTACCCCTGGAATTTTGTTCTGGGGTTTGTTTTTGGGACAAGAAGTGTCCTTGGTGTGGTGCCCAGACTGTTTACAGTTGTGGCACCATGCCTTAGTGGCATCCCAGTTCTTACCCTGGTACCCACCTTTGTTTTGGGTTGTGTCTTGGGGCCCACCCACCTGTTCTGGTTTTTGGGGGCCTACAGAGGACTCTTTTTCTTTGTTTCTAGTGTCACCCACTTTCTCCTGGGGAGTTTTTGTAACCCCTTTCTTTTGGTCACCCCCAGTGGAAGTTTTGGTTACCCTAGTCTTGACCCAGTGGTCTGCCTTCTTTCCCAATTCTCGGGGAGAAATTGGACCTAGGTCTACCAGATACTGATGCAACTTTTCATTGAAGCAGTTACTTAGAATGTGTTCTTTCATAAACAAATTATAAAGCCCAACATAGTCACACACTTCATTTCCAGTTAACCAACCATCTAGTGTTTTTACTGAGTAGTCTACAAAATCAACCCAGGTCTGGCTCGAGGATTTTTGAGCCCCCCTGAATCTAATTCTATACTCCTCAGTGGAGAATCCAAAGCCCTCAATCAGGGTACCCTTCATGAGGTCATAAGATTCTGCATCTTTTCCAGAGAGTGTGAGGAGTCTATCCCTACACTTTCCAGTGAACATTTCCCAAAGGAGAGCACCCCAGTGAGATCTGTTTACTTTTCTGGTTACACAAGCCCTCTCAAAAGCTGTGAACCATTTGGTGATGTCATCACCATCTTCATATTTTGTTACAATCCCTTTGGGGATTTTTAGGATGTCAGGAGAATCTCTGACCCTATTTAAGTTGCTGCCACCATCGATGGGACCTAGGCCCATCTCTTTTCTTTCCCTTTCTATGGCTAGGAGCTGCTTTTCCAAAGCCAATCTTTTGACCATCCTGGCTAACAGGGGGTCATCTTCACTGGAGTTATCCTCAGTGATTTCAGAGGTGTTGGTCTCTCCTGTGAGGGAACCAGCATCTCTGACTATTATTTTTGGAGTCAGGGTTTGAGGGACCCTGTTCTCCCTAGATAGGACTGGTAGGGGGGAATTTTCCTCCAAGTCACTATCCTCTTCCTCTGAGTTGCTACCCTCAGAGGGGTTGGCCTTTTCAAACTCTGCCAAAAGCTCCTGGAGCTGTATTTTGGTAGGTTTGGGGCCCATTGTTATTTTCTTTATTTTACAGAGTGACCTTAGCTCCCTCATCTTAAGATGGAGGTAAGGTGTGGTGTCGAGTTCCACCACAGTCACATCTGTGCTAGACATTTTGCTTCTAAAAGTTGGAATACTTTTTAAGAATCTACAACTGGTTCTAGAATCTAATTCAAACTTTTACAAACTTTTAAACTCTAAAAGAAATGCTAAACAGGATCTAACACAAGGCCCTAGCAGGTCTTTTAAGAATTTAGAAAACTTTTCAAATTGCAAAAATCAATTTCTAATGACAATTTTGGAATTTGTCGTGTGATCAGGTATTGGCTGAGTAGTCCAGCAAATGCAAAGTCTTGTACCCCACCGCTGATCCACCAATGTAGGAAGTTGGCTCTGTATGTGCTATTTCAAAGTAAGGAATAGCATGCACAGAGTCCAAGGGTTCCCCTTAGAGGTAAAATAGTGGTAAAAATAGATAATACTAATGCTCTATTTTGTGGTAGTGTGGTCGAGCAGTAGGCTTATCCAAGGAGTAGTGTTAAGCATTTGTTGTACATACACAAGACAATAAATGAGGTACACACACTCAGAGACAAATCCAGCCAATAGGTTTTTATATAGAAAAATATCTTTTCTTAGTTTATTTTAAGAACCACAGGTTCAAATTCTACATGTAATATCTCATTCGAAAGGTATTGCAGGTAAGTACTTTAGGAACTTCAAATCATCAAAATTGCATGTATACTTTTCAAGTTATTCGCAAATAGCTGTTTTAAAAGTGGACACTTAGTGCAATTTTCACAGTTCCTAGGGGAGGTAAGTTTTGGTTAGTTTTACCAGGTAAGTAAGACACTTACAGGGTTCAGTTCTTGGTCCAAGGTAGCCCACCGTTGGGGGTTCAGAGCAACCCCAAAGTCACCACACCAGCAGCTCAGGGCCGGTCAGGTGCAGAGTTCAAAGTGGTGCCCAAAACACATAGGCTAGAATGGAGAGAAGGGGGTGCCCCGGTTCCGGTCTGCTTGCAGGTAAGTACCCGCGTCTTCGGAGGGCAGACCAGGGGGGTTTTGTAGGGCACCGGGGGGGACACAAGTCCACACAGAAATTTCACCCTCAGCAGCGCGGGGGCGGCCGGGTGCAGTGTAGAAACAAGCGTCGGGTTTTCAATGTTAGTCTATGAGAGATCTCGGGATCTCTTCAGCGCTGCAGGCAGGCAAGGGGGGGATTCCTCGGGGAAACCTCCACTTGGGCAAGGGAGAGGGACTCCTGGGGGTCACTTCTCCAGTGAAAGTCCGGTCCTTCAGGTCCTGGGGGCTGCGGGTGCAGGGTCTCTCCCAGGCGTCGGGACTTTAGGTTCAAAGAGTCGCGGTCAGGGGAAGCCTCGGGATTCCCTCTGCAGGCGGCGCTGTGGGGGCTCAGGGGGGACAGGTTTTGGTACTCACAGTATCAGAGTAGTCCTGGGGTCCCTCCTGAGGTGTTGGATCGCCACCAGCCGAGTCGGGGTCGCCGGGTGCAGTGTTGCAAGTCTCACGCTTCTTGCGGGGAGCTTGCAGGGTTCTTTAAAGTTGCTGGAAACAAAGTTGCAGCTTTTCTTGGAGCAGGTCCGCTGTCCTCGGGAGTTTCTTGTCTTTTCGAAGCAGGGGCAGTCCTCAGAGGATGTCGAGGTCGCTGGTCCCTTTGGAAGGCGTCGCTGGAGCAGGATCTTTGGAAGGCAGGAGACAGGCCGGTGAGTTTCTGGAGCCAAGGCAGTTGTCGTCTTCTGGTCTTCCGCTGCAGGGGTTTTCAGCTGGGCAGTCCTTCTTCTTGTAGTTGCAGGAATCTAATTTTCTAGGGTTCAGGGTAGCCCTTAAATACTAAATTTAAGGGCGTGTTTAGGTCTGGGGGGTTAGTAGCCAATGGCTACTAGCCCTGAGGGTGGGTACACCCTCTTTGTGCCTCCTCCCAAGGGGAGGGGGTCACAATCCTAACCCTATTGGGGGAATCCTCCATCTGCAAGATGGAGGATTTCTAAAAGTCAGAGTCACCTCAGCTCAGGACACCTTAGGGGCTGTCCTGACTGGCCAGTGACTCCTCCTTGTTTTTCTCATTATTTTCTCCGGCCTTGCCGCCAAAAGTGGGGCCTGGCCGGAGGGGGCGGGCAACTCCACTAGCTGGAGTGTCCTGCTGGGTTGGCACAAAGGAGGTGAGCCTTTGAGGCTCACCGCCAGGTGTGACAATTCCTGCCTGGGAGAGGTGGTAGCATCTCCACCCAGTGCAGGCTTTGTTACTGGCCTCAGAGTGACAAAGGCACTCTCCCCATGGGGCCAGCAACATGTCTCGGTTTGTGGCAGGCTGCTAAAACTAGTCAGCCTACACAGATAGTCGGTTAAGTTTCAGGGGGCACCTCTAAGGTGCCCTCTGGGGTGTATTTTACAATAAGATGTACACTGGCATCAGTGTGCATTTATTGTGCTGAGAAGTTTGATACCAAACTTCCCAGTTTTCAGTGTAGCCATTATGGTGCTGTGGAGTTCGTGTAAAACAGACTCCCAGACCATATACTCTTATGGCTACCCTGCACTTACAATGTCTAAGGTTTTGCTTAGACACTGTAGGGGCACAGTGCTCCTGCACTGGTACCCTCACCTATGGTATAGTGCACCCTGCCTTAGGGCTGTAAGGCCTGCTAGAGGGGTGTCTTACCTATACTGCATAGGCAGTGAGAGGCTGGCATGGCACCCTGAGGGGAGTGCCATGTCGACTTACTCATTTTGTTCTCACCAGCACACACAGGCTTGTAAGCAGTGTGTCTGTGCTGAGTGAGGGGTCTCTAGGGTGGCATAAGACATGCTGCAGCCCTTAGAGACCTTTCTTGGCATCAGGGCCCTTGGTACTAGGAGTACCAGTTACAAGGGACTTATCTGAATGCCAGGGTGTGCCAATTGTGGATACAATGGTACATTTTAGGTGAAGGAACACTGGTGCTGGGGCCTGGTTAGCAGGGTCCCAGCACACTTCTCAGTCAAGTCAGCATCAGTATCAGGCAAAAAGTGGGGGGTAACTGCAACAGGGAGCCATTTCTTTACACAATGTTTACATGCCACCTTCTCACTCACAGGCATTTTAAATAGTCCCCTCAGGGTCAGCGTAGGGTATGGGCGAGCTGGTCCCAGGGCTGGGGTGCCAATATTCCGAGGGGCGCAGCAGAGAGCTGCCAGACCTAATGTCATGCAAACACCAGCTGGTCCATCCCACTTGGTCTCAATCAGGTCATGTTAAAGCAGGAGTTATCAGACTTGGGGCGACCCACCATAGGAGGACCTCAAGTGATCTCAAAGGAGGCGCCAGGCTCTGGCCAAAAGAAGCATTATGCTGGTAACTGCTTTAAGCTGAAAAAAACTAGCAGCAGTAAACTGCTCTGTAATGGACCATCACTAACATCTTTTGTCATTTATATCCAAGCTGGAGCTGGGAGTATGTGTCAAAAGGGAAGGGACTCCAAATACTGTTCAACTCCCCCCTCCCACTTCTAATAATTACACTGTGAATACTTTTTCACGTTAGTGAGGTTTGTCTGACCAGAATAGTATGTTTGGCATCATGTATTTTATTGATTTTTTAAAACAGTAACAGAACTTAACAGCAATGTTGAAATAATTCTGCACATATTTAAACATTGCCAATTTAATAGAATTATTGTGAACAATTTGTAAGGGGGCCCTGATAATTTTGTTTTTCACTGGCGTGGGGGCTGCATTGAAAAGTTTGAAGACTACTGCATTAAAGACTTTGCAATCAGCCTTTATTGTACCTCATAATAAATGTTAGCACCCAAACAACCCCCTGCCCATCTCCCATCTACCTCACATCTCCTGTCATTGCACAGAATTACCCTCATCCCCACGACAGACACCAAATTTTCTTTCTACCCTGGATGCTGTCTTGGTTAGTTCGATTTAGAGCCGGCTTTGATACCAGTCGCGGTTCATGGGCCACCGGATGGGTGGGGCGGCGCGCAGGGGAGGGGGAGCAATGACACCACACATTTAAAAAAAATATTTAAAAAACACTTACCTCCACTCCCATGATGCAACGTTCCTCTGCTCTTCCGTCTCCTCCAGCACAGGCTCCCAGCTTGCCCTGCAGCCAATCAGGCAGACTGGGAGCCTGTGCAGGCTGTCTCTGGAGAGACCCTTCTGCGCATGTGTGTTTGGCCGGCCCAAGACGGCCGGCCAAACATGCATGCGCAGTGAGGGGGAGTGCCGAGCACTCCCCCTCATTGCTCGTCAACCCCCTGACCCCGCCTCTTTTCCCCCAAAACTATAATAAACATAGTTTATTATAGTTTGGGGGGAAAAGGTTTGCAGCAGCTGCTGCTAGCGGGGAGGCGAAGCTCCTCCGCCCTTATGGAGAAGCCACCCCTGTCTGAATCCCCTCCTCATTGATATGCTGTCATTTATATAGAGACTATCCTACTCGCCTGCGGTCCAGCAACCTTGACACAATCACAGTGCTGCAGCTGATTGGGTTGTAAAATAAAGCCCTGGTTGGGGTTGTGTGGCCCCTCTTAGGCAATGGGTCCCAATGCCACGGCACCCAGTGCACCATTGATAGCTACGCTCCAGTGAGTGATCCTTTACAATGAGATGTGAAAACGTGCAAATGTGATTTAGGTGCAAGCAGTGAGATACTCCATCTCAAAGAAACATGCACATGAAAATAAACAACTGCTTCACCCATTCACATAGCCAGTACAGTAGGGCAAACACCGCTGAGGCTCCTCGTAGTTGCTGAAAACTGACAGGACCTTTGAAAAAGCAACAAGGTAAACTGTTTCCTAATTGTTGCCCTCGGGTGGAGGTGTCTGGCCTAGTGAGGAGTAGACTGTGGGCATCCAGCTACGAAATGATATTCTTTTAAATTCAGGCCTAATCCCAGCCTCTGAGGGAAGAAAGTTAAGCAACAAGCAGTGATAGTCTCCAGTGTAACTGGAGGTCCCCTGACTCGCTTCTATGCAGGATCACTCTTTCCTAGAAAGCTAGGCCTGCTGACCTGCAGCAGTAGTGCACATGTACAAGGTGGAGTTCTGGGTGAGACTAGATGGCAAAAGGCCGGGCCGATAGATCCCGAACCCCGTAGAGAAGATAGAAGGTGAACTGCTGAAATGCACTAAGGCCTCAGCAAGATGGTTTAGCAGCGTGGGCTGATTCAAATGAAAATACCACTGATAGCGATGAGGGGACAAGGTAATGGTGTAGGAAGGCTGGTAACCACATATAGCCCCTCCCAGGACACCACTTACTGGGTTCCGGAAATTGGCGGGAAGCCAGGGCAAAACTTAGGAAAGCCAAAGTGCAGTCTCAATTCAGTTATTC
Organism: Pleurodeles waltl; assembly: GCF_031143425.1. Classification (NCBI taxonomy): domain Eukaryota; kingdom Metazoa; phylum Chordata; class Amphibia; order Caudata; family Salamandridae; genus Pleurodeles; species Pleurodeles waltl. The sequence goes on along the minus strand of NC_090449.1, from coordinate 474,168,842 downwards.
CCCCAAATATCAGAGTTCCAATAGCAGAACTCAACTCAGTCTTTCACGATCAGGATTTCTACGAGGGTGGACAGCTTTCCCCCCTGTGGTTGAGCAAAAAGGTTCAGCCTATAGAAACAGATGTTTCAAACCACAGACGGTGAAAACTGCAGCATACAGTATTAGTACTGGTGGAGCGTCAAAGGGCTGGCTTCTATGGCAGAAGGAGCTACAGGGCAGATGGTACCCACCTTAACTCCTTATCCCTTGCTGTGGCCATCTGCCTGGAAAGAGATCTCGGTGCCATCCTTTGGAAGCATACACTAAGAAGTCTTCATAACTCAGGTGGTGGGAGACAGCGCAGATAAATATCCAGGTGCTCTTGCACCCTTGGTCTATTCTTGACACTCATTCCGAAGGGAGAGGCCTAAATGGGACACGATGCAAAACAGTCTTGAAGCTATATACACAGTGGGGCAACAGCAGTGTAATCTACACATTGCCACTGCAGCGCAAGCTTCTCTTAAACACAGTAGGTACAATGCAGGCAGTAGATGTACAAACTCATTTCATAGGGAAGTTTATTTGCTTTGGCAGCAGGATTACAATCATGCTTCACTTGGAAATGGTACAAAACAAGCAGTAGAAATGCAAGAGACCCCTTTGTAGCTTCTCATGTGTAGCAGAGTAGGGACAGCACGGTGATTCCCTTACACCACAATGTTATATCATAGACATTATCATTGGCAGTGAATTCATCTCTCTCTCTTTCTCTAGATTACATAACAGGTAAAGCTGTATTCTTCAAAGTGTAGCTAATAACAGCATTGGTTGCATTTAGAACACTTACGCTTTGTTTACCTTTCTTGATTAAATTGTTGGTAAAACTGTTGATAGTGGCAAAGGGCAGTGCATTCATGCAAATATGTGGCTGCAGCATTTACAACTTAACGATGGATTTCCCACATTTACTACATTATTAATATATTTCACCCCCCCCCAAAAAAAACAATCTAGATATAATGGATTGAAAATACCACCTGACAATATGTCACATAATTGTATTTTGTTTGCTGCCCTATATAGATAACTTTGTTGCATAAATTGGTCCTACATGTCACATAATCCCTGACAATTATAAATCTCTATAGAGTGTTTTGGTCCTGCCGTTATGATGACGGTATCATACACCCAAATACAATTTTCCCATGCAGTTTCCATAGGGATTTTTGAACTACGCTAAAGCTAAAATGGCTGACCAGAATTATACCAAATTTGTCAGAAAAGTATACCTTTACCCAGAAAGCGTGATTTTTGTGATTTGGTGTAAATCTGTTCAATAGTTCCTGAGAAATTAAGGTTAAAATGCATAGAAATCTGGACCGTTGGGTTCTCAGGACTCTTTCAGGAGTATTGCGGGCACGCAATGTCAAATAATAGAGTGATCTGATTGGCCAATGGGGCTTACTTTTTGCCATTGGCCGCCTTCCTCCTGTGTCAGTGGTGGGTTAGCAAGGTATGTGCAGTTGGCCGTCTGCAGGTGGTGGATGCCCACAGGGGTTGGGCGCAGTTAAAAAAAAAATATGTATTAAAATCTTTCTAAAGCAATTTACATATATACAGTGGATAACAAACATTCTGGAAAAGTATAATCTTGAATGAAGGGATTTGAACCAGTGCCAACTGCTATTTTCAGTTCATCCAAGTTGGATAATATCTCAAAAGGGCAAAAACTGGAACCTTGATTCCTAACTAATGTCAGTTATTACAGTACTCAACGAGTAAAAGGGTTTAATAGAGGTATACCAAGGCCCCCACCTTGTCATCTGCTGTGCTGGTTCCCCCTCATGGGTAACCAGATCCTTTCTTGACTGTCCGTGCCAAGAAGGGTACCCTATTTCCTCAACACTTTCCAGGCATGAGAAAAAAAATTCTTTAAGGGCAGGTTGGAGGCTATTTCTCACAGCGAAACCAGGCCAATTGATACTCCAAGAACTGTACAGGAGACATCTATCCAAGATTAGCAATACATATTCGAAAGTCGTCCACGTCAGTACAATAGTTGGATTTCAGATGTATGTTGACAGGGATTCCATTTTCTGATCACTGTCCCTTCATTACCACACCTCGCTGGAAGTGGCTAACTCTTTTACACACGTTCAAACTTTGAAAGACGTTTGGGGAAAAAAACAAGGGGTGGGGACTCTGTAGACCTTCATACTTGGATGGCTACCCCAGTACTTTTTGTTTCTCAATAGTAGTCAGTCCATTGGGTTGTAGCCCAGTAGTGGCACCATACTTGATAGTCTGCTGTTGCAGCAGATAATCTGTACAACTTTCACTGTAGAGTAGACACATTTCTGTTGCCTCAAAGAAATCTCCCTGGTTGATTCAACTCTATGATACTATCACATTAGCACATCCTAATGGAATATTGTAGCATTACAAAAAAAACAGTTCCTTCGGCAACTCAAGTTGACCAGTTGAGAGTTAGTCTCACAGTAAGTCTGAGTGTGACATACTACTGAAAATCTCCAATTCTCCCAAGCTTCAAATGCAATTCCATGCTGAGAACTGATTCACTTTTCACATTAACTGGCCACCTCCTCGGTCAATGAGTATGATATAAGGCAGCAGGCCCATTATATAGACTTGAACAACTTTGGCACAATATGTAAGAAAAATGTTTAGACACTTTTGTTGGAAATTGTCCCTCCCTATAGGGTTTCCCCTGACTTTTTGCCTCTGACCTCCTGTTTTGTTATACTATGCTTAATTTTGTTTTTGCTGGCTTTAGGACCTTTGGCACTTTACCACTGCTAAAGTACAAGTGCTCTCTGTCTAGATTGGATTGGTATTTGGTTTATCCATGGTTGGCATATTTGATTTACTAGTAAGTCAGTAATAAAGTGCACTAGAGGTGCTCAGGTCCTGTAAACCAACTGCTACTAGTGGGCCTGCAGCACTGATAGTGCCACCCACTTGACTAGCTCTGTAAACATGTCTCAGACCTGCCACTGTAGTGTCCGTGTGGGCAGTTTGGAACTGCCAATTTGTCCTGACAGGTGCATCCATTTGCCAGGCCCAAACCTTCCCTTTTACTACATGTAAGTCACCCCTAAGGTAGGCCCAAGGCAGTCCCATGGGCAGAGTGCAGTGCATTTAAAAGGTAGGACATGTCCTGGTGTGTTTTACATGTCCTGATAGTGAAATACTGCTAAATTCAGTCTTCACTATTGTAAGGCCTATCTCTCACATAGGTAACACAGGGGTTGCCTTGAAATATCTTTTAAGTGCAATTTCCCATTGGAAGCAGCTAGAGATATGGAATTTGGTGTCTCTGAACCCACAATTTAAAAATACATATTTTGATTAAGTTGGTTTTTAAATTGTAAGATAAAAAATGCCACTTTTAGAAAGAGGGCATTTTCTTGCTTAACCATTCTGGGCCTCTGCCTGGCTCTGGAATACGTGTCTGGGTCAGGAAGACAGTTGGGCTGCTTGTGAATTCACTCTAGACATTGAAACAAAGGGAGCTGAGGTATGTTCTGCATATCTTGATGGGTCTTCCTGGGCGACAGTGGGGGAAGGAGCTGACACCTTCACTTGAACGGGACTCTGCCTGTTTTCACACAATGCTGTCTCCAACCCCCTAGAGTGTGTCTGGGGCCAGTACAGGGAGATGCAGGGTCTTGTGCACTATAAAGACTTACCTTTGAAGTTTGCCTACTCCACAGACAGAAATTAGTATAAGTATTGGACTGCTGACCCCACAACTTCAGAACACTTCTGGACTGAGGACATTCTACCAGGGAAAAGAGCTGGATGCTGGACAAGGACCTGCCACTCTGCCTGTTGCTTTGCTATGCTGGCCTGTTGCTGCTACTTCTGCCCTGGGAGTGAAAGGACTGGACTTTGCTTTCTACATCCTACTTTCCAAGGTTCTCCAAGGGCTTGAACTGAGTTTGCCTCCTGTTGTGAAGTCTCAGGGACATCAAAAACTTCATCTGCCAGTGCCTGGGCTCTTCTGCTGAGAATCCTGACTTGCCAAGTGGTGCCAAATCCAGTCATTGGGCACTTCGAAGTGGAAGCTGGTGACTTAAATAAAAATCTATGCCCTGTGGCCGTAGCTGCAGAAACATCGATGCAGTACCTGCACAAATCAATGCATCGCTTGCGAAATCAAAGCATTGCCTGCTACAGCGTGGATCCATTGTTGCAGTGCGTCTGGATTTTCCACGAGTCGTCCCTGGATGTTGAATCTTTACCATCAGCGCAAGGAAAGGAGACTGCGTGTCTAGCAATCGATGCATTGCCTCCCCAGCAGAGAAAGATTCAACGCACGCCCTCACTTGCGAGTAAGGAATCAACACATCACTTGATTTTTTGATGCATCACCTCTCCTGCTGCTTTATTTTTGATGCATACCAAGTACTTTGTTAAAAAACAACACATCCATTAATTCCAATGGATAAAAACTCTTTAAACTTTAAAAATGTATATCTTTTCTTGTGGCTGTTGGATTTATGTTGTTTTGGTGTTGTTTGACTCAGATAAATATTGGCTATTTTTCTAAACTGGTGTTGAGTACTCTTGCGGTGTTTTGACTGTGTTACTGTGTGTTGGTACAAATACTTTACACATTGCCTCTGAGATAAGCCTGACCGCTTGAGCCAAGCTACCAAGGGGGTGAGCAGGGGTTATCTTAGGTGTGTGACTCCCTTACCCTGACTAGAATGAGGGTCCCTACTTGGACAGGTTGTAAACCAACTGCCAACTAGAGACCCCATTTCTAACAACTTTAATGTCCAGAATGTTACAAGAGACTCTAAAAATAGACTATTATCATTGAACAGGTACTTTGTGTGGGAACCTTTTTCATGTGTTTCACACATTTTCATCTACGTGTTTTGTTATGTCTAAGTAGTAGATATTCGATAAAATCTAATTTATTAATTACTTGTTTTGTTTAACGTGACAGTAATGTGAAAGCAAAACTAGTTTAATGGAGATAAATATCCTTTTAGTATTATGTGTTTGGATGGGTGTGCCAACATACTTTGTGTTTTGTTTTTCATTTAAATGGCTGGTCCATTTTGAATTGCCCAGTCTGCAGTAGATTGTTGTTTTTAAGTAGGCCTTCAGCCAGGAGCATAGCTACGATGGGACGTTATGAGAGTATGGTATATGTTTAAGATAACCTTATCTGACTGGGTCTGAAACGTTTCTTGCTGTGGTGAGGAGAAAGTGAAATCGAGTTTGCAGTGTTTTGACATCTATTTTGCTTTGGTGCAAAGTTGGGCGGAAATAGGCTTCAGGAATCTCATGGTAAGCAAGAAATTATTTATTTTGCGTGCACCATTCCCCAAAGCCAATATATCACACACATCATATTTGCAACACTACTGTTGCATAGTATAATTAAGGTTAAAAAGAAAATCATAAAAGACCAACAGTTTAAAGTGTTTAGCTCTGTAGATGCATGCCATCCAATTTTTAATAAACACCCGTGAGGAAGTGTTCCTATTTTAAAGGCAGGTACAACGGCCTTGTCCCTGAAGGTCATATAGTGCATGGATGGGATTCATGCCACTCAAATAAGGGAGTACTTAGGAGTAATACAAATAGCGGTACCCAGATATGATTCATGTCTCTGCATAGTTTAGATCTTGGAATTAGGCTACTTGAATTAAGGCTCTTCTTCCAGAACCATTGCCATACTGACCTCTCGACATTTACTAACATCATCTTGAGTATTTCAATGATAGTTTAGACCCAGAGTATAACAGACTTCTTAATGTGCCTCAATCATGAGACGGTCATGGTTCCTTGTCTTCCTAACAGATCCCTCAGTGATTCTGTAGCTCAGGTTTCTGTCTAGCAGGTTAATTGTTTGGAAAGATGGAGTATAGGTGATGTTGGGAAGGAACTGTGTGGTGGTTATTGTTTGGTGGAAAGTGCTCTTGGTTGCCTCATGAGATCTGACTATGACTGGGTGAGGTGCTTGCCGTAAACTCTGTCAACTGAATAATGATTGGATGCTTTTGTGGTGTATCTTGAATTGGGATGATGGTTTTAGCCATGGTTGCAGCCTATCAATAGCCACCTGTTTTCCAAACCCAAGTCACAATGAATGCATGTGCAACGCTATGTCAAGTAGATTCATGGACAGCGAGGTATTGTGCAATAGAGAAGCCGGGCAAGACAAAGAGTACAGAACAGTACTGGTTCAAGGACATCAATACATAGCTTGTGATGCAACAGGATAAGCAATATAGAACTGAGCAGGTTTTAGAGACAACAGAGCGGAGCTAATAACGTGTGGCTTTAATCTGACAACCTATTCAACATGTAAGATAGAACGATTAATGCTCTTTTCACATGTGATGCTTTGATTCTAAGGTAATATGTCATTTGTGAAGTGTTGAGGCTACAGTGCTATGTCCAGCGGCGGCTCCTCCGCTATGGAGGAAGAGCGTTGCCCCCCCACCAGAAGCAGCATCTGCAAAACTTTAAAAATAAAACGTTAATAAATTATGTTTACGTTTTATTTTTAAAGGGGCGGGCCATAGTGACAATGAGCATGGGGGGGTGCACAGCACTCCCCTCAGTGCGCATGTGTGTTTGGTCAGCCATCTCGGGCCGGCGAAACATACATGTGCACTGAGCTCTTTCCAACCCGGCACTGTGTTGCTTGGTTGGAGAGAGCAGGCACATGCTCCCAGTCTACCTGGAAGTGCCTAGCCAGGGTGCTCTGGTCAATGCTATCTCTGCTTTCATGCTGCCAGCAGCATGAGAGCAGCGTTCGGATTGGCCACAGGGCAGGCTGGGAGCCTGTGTCTGCAGTGGAACCAGAAGACCGACGTGGGCAATGCAGCTTGATTCAGGTGTGTCTTCTTTTTTCATATAATACCCACTCACTGCCACGTGCCACCCAATCCAGTCCATGATCGTGTGTGACAAAGCAATCTGTTAATTGTTTTAACTTAATGAACTTTCTCGGCCTGCAGCAGATTAGTCCTCAAATTGAGGTTTTTCACTACTGCACCTTAACAATAATTTGCTCTCAAATTAAAGTTGTGATTATATGCCTCTGAAGGTTTAAATGAGAGTAAACAACAACTAAGGGATTGGCCTGAATAATTGAGTGATTTTTGCAGGACCATAAGGGCTACTAATGGCCTTACTTAGAGTTGGCAGATGGCATGCTCCATCACAAACATGATGGATATCCTGTCTGCAGTATTACATGTGCCAAAAGCTTTAAAGTACTTGTAGGATGGTGGACGGGTTATCTGGCACATTTGGGACAGAGTCTCCAGTTCTCCAAGCTCTAAACAGGGCCTGAAGTCTGTGGAAATGTGTACATTGGATATAGATGTCTCTAGATTTATCTGAATACTAGTAGAAAGAAACCTGGGATTATGTTAGTGACTACCATCACCAAAATGCAATGTGCATGAAAAAGAAGAATAAGCCCACCAAGATGTTCCCCACAGTCTGACCTCCGACACCGCCAGGCTGCCGACAGCCTGCAGCCTAGCAGCCCCGGCAGTTGTAATCCGCCAGGGCAGCGCTGCAAGCAGTGCTGCCCTGAGGATTATGAGTCCCCATCCACCAGCCTTTCCATGGTGGTTTACACTGCTATGGAAAGGCTGATGAAATGGGGGCATCGGGGGGGTTGCCCTGCACTGCCCATGCACTTAGCATGGGCAGTACAGGGACCCCCATGCACAGCCCCGTTGCGCATTACACTGCCCAAATTATGGGCAGTGGAATGCCCGATGGCTGTTGCTGCACCTGCCGCACCGCCACATTGCAGCCAGCTCAATTACTAGCCAACTGCAATGTTACAGCCTTGTTACCCGCTGAGCCGGCGGGGGTTAGCCGCCCGCCAAACTCATAATGAGTCCCATCGTGTTTTTAGACGCAACGCTTAGCAGTCTAATAGATGAAGGAGTGAGAGAGTGAGGCATGCAGTTAAGGTTTTCTGTTTGCTGGCATTTTTAAATAGCCCTTCTGGTCTCTTTATGATATTTCATATAAACATAGTCCACTTGGCTGGTTACTACACTGGGATGTCTATTCTGAGATATTATGATTAATGTTTATGGACTTGAGCAGGCATAGGCTGGTGGAAGACATAGTGGCAAGATCTATTGGGATGGTGGAGGAGGCTGGCCTGGTTTGTAGTGGGTACCTTGGGTACTTACACCTTATACCAGGTCCAGTTATCCCTTATTAGTGAAATGTAGTAGTGTTATAGCAGCTTAGGCTTAGGGTAGCAGAGCAGCTTAGGCTGAACTAGGAGACATGCAAAGCTCCTGCAATACCACTATAGTTACCCAGTACTTATACACAATAAAAGACAATACTCAGTGTTGCCAAAAATAAAAGTGCTTTATTTTTGTGACACAAGGCCAAAAATATCTTAGAGACAGTACTCCTTCTGGAGGTAAGTATTATACACAATATATACACTAGACACCAAAATAAGGTAAGTAAATAGTCATAGGATAGTGCTAACAATAGGAAATACTTTAGAATGCAATAGGAGAAAATAGGTCTAGAGGCAACACAAAACATATACTAAGAAAGTGGAAAGCAAATCATGAATTCCCCCCTAGACATGTGTAGTGTGTTGAGAATCGCTGGGAGAGTAAGACAACCACAAAGATGAGTAAAATACCCACCCCTGAGCCCAGGAATGTAGGAGTAAAGTCATGATTAGAATTATTGCAAGAACCAAGCAAGACTGCAAACAAAAAATGGTGGATTCCTGGACCTGAAGACCTGTGAAGAGAGGAGACCAAGTCCAGAAGTCGCAGAAGATTTCAGGAAGGACAGGAGCCCCTGCCAACCTAGAAGAAGGTGCAAAAGATGAGTCTCCGGTTGGAAGAACACAGCAGAAGAGCACCAAGGAAGATGGCTGTGGGTTCCTGCATGATGCAAAGGATGTCCCACTTGGAGATGTTTGATGCAGGCGAGTTGCAGCACTGGATTTGCCTAACAAGCCTTGGTTCAAGCAAGGTTGTGCATTGCCTCAAAATGGTGCTGCCTGGACCCAGGAGGGACCTGGGGGCCTCAACTTGGACTGAGGAGGTAGAGGGAGCTCCCAACACTGAAGGGAACCCACAAATGACCAGACAGCACCCACGGAGGTCCCAGGACACAGGGACAAAGAAGGTGCAAATTGAGGTTGCTGCAGCACTATAAAAGAAGGTCCCACGCCGCCAGAGGACAACTCAGTGAGTTGAGCATCGCAGGACGGAGTGCTGGGGACCTGGGCCAGGCTGTGCACGAGAGATTCTTGCAAATAGTGCACAGAGGCCTCAGGAGGTGAAGATGACGCGGTGCACACGGGTACTGTCGCAAACAGGGAAGGCAAGCTCTTACTTCCTCCAAATTTGGACAGCAGAACCTTAGGACAGTCTGTGTCGAAGGGGTCCACCACTTGTGTTCCAAGGACCAGGCTCGTCGCCAGGAGAGGAGTCCAAGAGAACCGGTTGTCGTCTTAGAAGGGGCCTCCTGGTGCAGGGAAGTGACTCCGTCACTAACGGGAAATTTCTTTGGTCCTTCTGGTGCAGGGTGAAGACAGGGAGTCCTCAGAATGTGCACACAGTGGAAACTGTTGCAGTTGCTGGCTGGAGCCGAAGATGGAGAGTCGAAGTAGCCCTTCTGGATACTTTGTTGAAGTTACAGCGGTTCCTGGAGCACTCGGCGGTTGATCCGAGGATCAAGCAGTGGTTGAAGAAGATTCCTGATGGAAACTTGCAAGCAGAATCTGAAGAGGAACACACAGGAGAGACTCTAAATAGCCCTGAGAGGGGGATTGGCTACCTAACCAGGTATGGACCTATCAGGAGGGGTCTCTGATGTCATCTGCTGGCACTGGCCACTGAGAGGGCTCCAGAGTGTCCCCACAGCTTGGAAAACAAGATGGCTTACAACAGGGACACACTGGAGGAGCTATGGGCACCACCCTTGGGGTGGTAATGGGCAGGGGAGTGGTCACTCCCCTTTCCTTTGTCCAGTTTCACACCAGAGCAGGGACTGGGGGTCCCTGAACCGGTGTAGACTGGTACCATCTGTGCCATTCAAAGCATTTCCAGAGGCTCTAGGAGGCTACCCCTCCCAAGCCTGAAACACCTATTTCCAAAGAGAGAGGGTGTAACACCCTCCTACCAAAGGAAATGCTTTGTTCTGTCTTCCTGGGACTGAGCTTCTCAGATCCCAGGAGGGCAGAACCCTGTCTGTGAGGTGGCAGCAGCTGTAGCTGGAGTGCAAGCCTCAGAGAGCTGGGTTGGCAGCACTGAGGGTCCATGGTGGAGCCCCCAGGATGCATGGAATTGGCTCCCCAATACCAGATTTGGAATGGGGGGACGATTCCATGATCTTAAACACCTTACATGGCCATATTCGGAGTTACCATTGTGAAGCTACATATAGGTATTGACCTATTTGTAGTACACGCATGTAATGGTATCCCCGCACTCACAAAGTCTGGGGAATTGTCCCTAGACAGCGTGGGGGCACATTTGCAAGTTCAACGCTGCCCTCACACTTAGTAACTTTGCACCTAGCCTTCAGTAAATGAAGATTAGACATATAGGTGACTTATAAGTTACTTAAGTGCAGTGCAAATGGCTGTGAATTAGTGTGTGCACAATTTCACGCAGGCTGCAATAGCAGTCCTGTGAAAGGGCTTGTCTGAGCTCCTTATGGGTGGCAAAAGAAATGCTGCAGCCCATATGGATCTCCTGGAACCCCCATGCCCTGGGTACCTAGGTACCATATACTAGGGACTTATAAGGGGGGCTCAGTATGCCAAATGGAATTGGTAAATGAAGCCTATAGTGACAAATTTAGAAGCAGAGAGAGCATAAGCACTGAAGTTCTGGTTAGCAGAGCCTCAGTGACACATTTAAGCACTACTGACAACACACACATTAGGCAACAAACTATGAGCACTGGGGTCCTGGGTAGCAGAATCCCAGTGAGACAGGCAAAACACAATGACATATAGGGTTTATGAGCACTGGCGTCCTGGCTAGCAGGATCCCAGTGACACAGTAAAAACATACTGACACACGCTCACAAAGAGGCAAAAAGTGGGGGTAACCATGCTAGAAAGAGGCTACATTCTCACAGAAGGACACTGGTAATATCATCCCATATCGGATTGTCATTGTGAGATGTCAAGAAACTGTCATAGTATGTAGCTTGTTGGGAACTGCAGTGGTGGAATAAATTAAAATCCTCTGTTTGCCAGCTGCATGTCTTAGATCTCTTCAGTTACTCCATGCCTGTTCAGTTAGTTATGGGTGTTGTGTTGCTGTGCACCGGTACTGTACAGGGTGATGGACATTACCCACAGCGGTGTTGGCTTATGTGAGTGTGAGAGCATCAATCAGTATAAAGAAATTATTATGCAATCTATATGAATTACCATCACCTGCCCGACCGCTGAGTGTTATAGTATTAGTATTAGTGTGGGTCAGAAGGGTTAAATATTATTTTTCATTGTAGTTGCTTTTATTTAGTGTTACTACCCCTGATGAGGCATTGGTATGCTTTTTGCATGGCAGCATGCTGCTCCAGAACCCAAGAATAGTGAGTTTTTTTGCCAATGATAATTGGTGGTTATTGGAATAGTATTGTGCTTTTAAGGAAAGCATTCTTCAGTTTCTGTGTGGGATCTTAAATGGTGGGGCATTATAGTTGGAGGTATTAATTGATGAGCTACAGGAGATTAGGTATTGTTATGTTGCAGGGGTATGACTTTTAAAGGAGAGGTTGTGATCTTTGAGATGAGATGTATGTAATTTGCAGAAATCTCATAAAAACGATTAGGGTGAACATGCATGTGACATAGAGTAGACTGTGCTATGAGAGAGGAGGCATGCTGAGAATGGAAAGTTGCTGGATGTTCACTTGAAACAAAAAAGAGAGGGACTAATTGGACGTTTTACGTCGAGGTAACTTTTAATGGGAATAGAGAGGGAGCTTTTTGAGATTACATGCACATTTAGGATGGAAAATTGTAGAAAGAAACAATGTTACTTGCATGTGAGATAAAGATATATTAGGTACATTGATAAGCACTTAAATTAGGTGAACAGTCGATCCCCTGAAAGGCTGCTCACCACTTTTTCAAGATCAGCTGATCAGTATAAGGGTTGGAAGTCAAAAGGAATGGGTGCATTCTTCTATTAGGTGATGTTAAGAAGTTTGGGCTGCACTCAAAGGCAGCAGTAACCTTATGATCATAGCACCGTGAGAGAGTATATGGGGTAGGTAATGCAAACTTTGAAAATGATATCCTGCAAATGGTGGAACTGGTGTCTTTTGGTGGTCACCCTTAAAGTTTGTCTCTCAGTATTAACTGTAAAAGTGAGGTGTAAACCATTTTGGATGCCATTGTTTGTGTCATACCACAAGATGGGGTAAGGATATCTTCCCAGATAGTCGAAGTGTCTTTCCTGAATTCCTGTGGCTCGAGAATGGAAACCAGGATAAAGAAGGGGGAGGATGTGGACAGGGCAACTTTTAGCAATTCAATAAACCTTGTTAGCAAGGGGTTACTGATTAGTTCTTCCTTCGCTATGCTATTTAGTAGATGGTAGGGGTGACAGCTGGGACTGTACTTTCAATGTGAGTAGGTTTGCCCTTTGTCTCTAATTGCTGATACAGAAAGGTTAATGACAGCCAGGTGCAGAGATCTCACACATGGTTTTGCTCATCTAGTGGGTGTTCCTACCTAGAACTAGCCCCAGTGCTACTTGTTATGAGAAGCATCCCTGTACACAACGGCAGGGAGGCTGATAAGGACATGTTAGAAATTGGGTCTCTAATTGGCAGAGGTATGCACCTTGTCCAAGTAGGGACCACAGTCCTAGTCAGGGCAAGTCACAACACAACCTAAATTATCCTGTGCTCACCCTCTGGTAGTTTGGCACAGAGCATGCAGGCTTAACTTAGACAGCAATGTGTAAAGTATTTGTGCAATAACTCATACAGTAACACAGTGAAAAGTAAAGCGATGCGTAAATTTTTCCAGCGTGGGAAAGGCGAAGTGTCATTTCTTTCCACACTGCAAGGCAATGCATCAGTTTCCAGGAGCACAGCCTTGGTTCCTCACTGCGATGTGGGTTAATTTGACACCCAGAGATTATGCTTGGACTACCCAGAATGCGTTGAACTGAGGCAACAGGTGCTGCGTCGATCCAGCTGGTGATGCAGTGATTTTTCAGCTACAAAGCAGGTGCTGTATCAATCCAGCAGGTGTTGGGTCAAATTTGGCAGGCATTTCGTCGATTTTCCTGCGCGCTTAATTTCCTTCTCTTTGATGAAGACTTTGATAGCCCTAAGACCTCAGAATAGGAGGCAAGCTCAATCCAAGCCCTTGGAGAGCACTTCCGGCAGAGTCAGAGGTCAGCAGACAGCAGGGCAACAAACAGGCCAGCAGACGTTTTTAGCAACGCAGTCCAGATGAGTTCTTTGGGCAGCCAGGCAGTCCCTCTGACAGAGTCCAGTTGTAGGTCCAGTAGTTTCTGATTTGGTGTGGTCAGAGACCCAGTATATTTACCCAAAAGTGCATTTGAAGTGGAGGAAACTTCAAATAGTGGTTTTGAAGTGCACAAGTTCCCCTTTCAACCCAGCCATGTCTGCCAGAGCCCTGTGGGGGGTTGTCAGTCCTTTGTGTGAGGGCAGCCCACTGACCTTGGAAGTGTAGGTTAGAGCCCTTCCACCATTCCTGCCCAGGGAAACTGATATGTATGCAGATGAATGAAGATGCAGCTGAGTGTTCTGTATTTTATGTCTGTCTAGGTGGAATGAACAAGGGGAGTTGGCAACTAGCACAGACCAGATGTGGATTGGAGACAGGCTGTAAGGCACAGATGGCAGTAAGTGCAGAGAAATGCCTACTTTCTAAAAGTTGCATTTCTGAAATAGTAATGTAGAATCCAACTTCACCAGTAAGTAGGATCTCTCACTACCATTCCAACCATACAAAATATGACAAGTCAATTCCTCTCTGACCAGAAATTACCACTTAAAAGCATATAAGGGATGTAGTGAAAAACGACTTTGGGCATTTTTCACTACCGGGACATGTAAAACTTATAAATACATGTACTGCCTTTTATTTACATAGCACCCTGCACTATTGGTTACCAGGGCCTACCTTAGGGTGACATATCTGGAAGAACAGGGGAATTTAAGGCTTGGCAGGTACTTTTAAATGCCAAGTTTAAGTGGCAGTGAAACTGCACACACGCCTGGCAATGGCAGACCTGAGATGGTTAAGGGGCTACTTATGTGGGTGGCACGATCAGTGCTTCAGACTCACCAGTAGCATTTAATCTATAGGCCCTAGGAACACCTAGTGCACTTTCCTAGGGACCTATAGGTACATTAAACACACCAATAGGGTATTAGCCAATGTTACCATGTTTAGGGGAGAAAGCACCAGCTTTTTAGGACTGGTCAGCAGTGGTAAAGTGTGCATAGTCCTAAAACCAACAAACATGAGATCAGAAAAATGGAGGGAGGCAGGCAGGCAAAATGTTGGGGGGAAGACCACCCTAAGGCTGTCAAGTCCAACAGGACACTTGAAAAGAACCAAAACCAGATCAAGTCTACAGCACGAGACAGTCACAAACTGTTGGAAATGTAGCACATTTCCTAATGTTGCAAAAATAAAAAAGAGTAAAATTGTAAATGTAACACTATTTTCCTCCAGTTTACTAAAGGAAACCACACTGGAGAATGAGGGGAGAAGATCCCATATACAACTATGTCAAAAGCTGATGAATTGTGAAAACAATGAGAAAGACCAACTAAAAGCCATGCAGAGAAGGAAAGCACTGCTTGTGTTTCATGGAGTAAAATCCACATCATGTATGTGTATAGTACAGCCAACTGCTTCCTAAACAATGCAAGAACAGTCAGTAACTGGCACAGTTAACAAAGAAAAGTTGTAGCAGCACTCCAAGGTCAGCAATCCAGCCTTGATTTCCCTCCCCCCCCCCCACCATAGCAGGTGGAGGCTGGGCAAAGACTTTGATACATGTTTTAGCCAAACTCGCGTTGCACCCTTACCCAGTCATTTATATTGTGGAAGGACCAAAGGCCATTTAGGGGGGGTTTCTTGGCTCACGTTGGTTGTGTAGGTCAGGTTTGGAAGAGATACCCTTTTAGGGGTGCTGAGTAGGTGATCAATTCAGCAGTCTAGTGGAAGTTTAATTAAGAGACTATGCACTTATGTATCAGGGAAGACTACATATAAAAAGTTAAACATATTTCTAAAACCTATTTGAAATTGAAAAACATAAAAGGTAGATGGACAAGCGAGAGTACAAGCAACAGGGTAAATAAAGAATGGAGTAAACTGTTAAAAATCAGATTCAGCTGTTTCAATTTTAAATTAAAGTTACTGGGAGCCCAATATGTCATTAAAGCCCCTGTACAATATAGGTGTGGTTAAGACAATGAAAAAATCCTCAGGTGAAACCCCAGTGGTGTCAAGGCCATCACATAAGCCAGATCATGAGCAGAGATTCTCAGGCTGTAGCAGGGGTTGGTATCAGTCTAGGGGTTTACCTTTGCAATGAGCAACTGGGATGAAGTGCTGAGAGTAAAAAAAAACTATTTTGGGTGGGATGTCTAACACCACTCAGGTTCTTTTTAGAATCTCCAGGATATTTCAGCAGATGGCCAATTACTTACTTTATGCCACCAGTTGGCAGTGTCGTAGCAAGGTTGCCATGTCCTTAGTGCCTGCACTGTAATTGCACTTGTGACTGCTTGTTTGGTAACGATAATCAGGGTTCTGTGGGCTTCCCAGTCCGTTGGTCCCCTGTGCCACTGCACCTGCTGCACCATTGACAGCTGCACCTTGGCTGGCTGCCACACAGTCATGCTGTGAGGGTCAACCCCTCTTTCTGTAGTTTGGACCCAAACGACTCCCAGATACACTGAATCTCTTTCTCTGGGGTCTTCTCTTTGGCTATTGTCTATGGCTCCTAGCCACCAAAAGCCACTAAACACTTCTGTGAAGGTCTCTAGGCATCAAGCAAAACAGCACAACAGGGTGCATGTCTCTTGAATAAGGCAAACATGGCCCATTAGGTACAGGGTAAGACAAAAATGGTGCCTCCTATCCCTGGTAGACCATTCTCTTGGCAGCAAGTGAGTCACCTGCCTGTGATGAGTCAGCAGTCTCTAATGCTACTGATTGGAAGTGGCAAGGACTGGCATATAAGTTATTTCTACTCTGTTTTTCTGGGAAGTGCTGTTCTTCATCCTGCATTACAAGGGTCCTATTTATCCCGAAGGTGCCAGTTAAAGGAGTTATTGCAGTGTTATTTTAAGGATTTTGCCTCCAAACCCCTCCTCCTCCAATCTAGGCAAGACATATTTAGAGGCCCCTGTATGAAACAAATTTTAATTTTTATTATCCATTCCCTTCTAATTCAAGACTATGGTGGTCATTACAACCCTGGCAGTCGGTGTTAAAGCGGCGGTAACATTTTTGGAATTATGACCATGGCGGAAACCGGCAACAAAGACAGCCACTTTAACACTCCGACCGCCACGGCGCTACAGACAAACAGCGCGGCGGTCACTGCCAACAGACAGGCAGAGGACAGTGTACCGCCCACAGTATTACAACAGGCCAATCCGCCACCTTTTCCGGGGCGGATTCACCGCAGATAAAAACACAGTGGAAACAGCCATTTCAGAGGGAAAACGCTCACCTCTACACAACCCACAAGGAACGACAACACCATGGAGCCGGAACTCCATTTTCTCCCTGCGATAGTCTTCCTGCTCCTATACGAGGATCAACAACGCCGGCGGCGAAGACCACAGTGAGTACTGCACCTACGACACAGGGGAGGGGGAGGGAAAAACACAGGACACACACAACCAACATCACAACCCCGACCCCGACCCTCACCCACTACAACACACACCAATGCATAAACAAACATTACAGTAACAACCCCCAACCCCCCTGGAAGAATGCAAAGACAAAAGGAAATGAGTTGAACCATTGTAATATATGAAAATACAGTAACCAAATATATATACATATATATATACACATTAAACAAAATATACACCACGATTAGTAGTGCAGGTAATGCACCATTCATTGTCCGTGGACCACTGGGCCCAAAATGCATGGGCGAGGCCCACACTAGATACCTGATCAAAACGGAGAGAACACTGCAGGGGTATCAGATAGAAATACAACAGGCACCTCAGGGGGAAGGGAAGGGGGGGCACCTCAGCCGGATGACTGCACCACGCCAGATCCACGAGGGGGCTCCATGCCCATTGATGTATCCTGGGGAGTGCAAAGCCACAGTCTCTCAAGTCTCTACAGTGGGTGGTTTGCCCACTGTTCAATCCTGGGGAGTGCAAAGCCACAGTCTCTCAAGTCTCTACAGTGGGTGGGTTGCCCACTGTACCATCCTGGGGAGTGCAAAGCTACAGTCTCTCAAGTCTCTACAGTGGGTGGGTTGCCCACTGTTCAATCCTGGGGAGTGCAAAGCCACAGTCTCTCAAGTCTCTACAGTGGGTGGTTTGCCCACTGTTCAATCCTGGGGAGTGCAAAGCCACAGTCTCACAAGTCTCACAAGTGGGTGGTTTGCCCACTGTTCAATCCTGGGGAGTGCAAAGCCACAGTCTCTCAAGTCTCTACAGTGGGTGGTTTGCCCACTGTGAAATCCTGGGGAGTGCAAAGCCACGGTCTCACAATTTTCTACAGTGGGTGGGTTGCCCACTGTACCATCCTGGGGAGTGCAAAGCCACAGTCTCACAAGTCTCCCAAGTGGGTGGTTTGCCCACTGTACCATCCTGGGGAGTGCAAAACCACAGTCTCTCAAGTCTCTACAGTGGGTGGGTTGCCCACTGTACCATCCTGGGGAGTGCAAAGCCACAGTCTCACAAGTCTACCAAGTGGGTGGTTTGCCCACTGTACCATCCTGGGGAGTGCAAAAACCACAGTCTCTCAAGTCTCTACAGTGGGTGGGTTGCCCACTGTACCATCCTGGGGAGTGCAAAGCCACAGTCTCTCAAGTGGATAACAGTCTCCACTGGTTCTGGAGGGGGACTGGTGCCCAGAGTGCTTCATCCTGTGCAGGACAGACGGAGTGGATGCATGTCTCCACTGGATCTGGAGGGGGCATGGTGCCCAGAGTGCTTCATCCTGCTAAGGACAGACGGAGTGGATGCATGTCTCCACTGGTTCTGGAGGGGGACTGGTGCCCAGAGTGCTTCATCCTGCTAAGGACAGACGAAGTGGATGCATGTCTCCACTGGTTCTGGAGGGGGACTGGTGCCCAGAGTGCTTCATCCTGTGCAGGACAGACGGAGTGGATGCATGTCTCCACTGGTTCTGGAGGGGGACTGGTGCCCAGAGTGCTTCATCCTGTGCAGGACAGACGGAGTGGATGCATATCTCCACTGGTTCTGGAGGGGGACTGGTGCCCAGAGTGCAGCACTCACCCCGTGACGGTCCCAGTTGCGTCACTGCCCCTGCCGCTAATGGGCTAGCGGTGCTCGCCTTGGCGGTCTTTGCCCTGTTCGGCGGTGCTTGAGTTGGCAGTTTCTGACCTGTTCAGCGGTGCTTGCCTTGTTCAGCGGTGCATTCCATGGCGGTCTTTGCCCTGTTCAGCGGTGCTTGAGTTGGCAGTTTCTGACCTGTTCAGCGGTGCTTGCCCTGTTCAGCGGTGCATTCCATGGCGGTCTTTGCCCTGTTCAGCGGTGCTTGAGTTGGCATTTCTGACCTGTTCAGCGGTGCTTGCCCTGTTCAGCTGCGCATTCCATGGCGGTCTTTGCCCTGTTCAGCGGTGCTTGCCATGGCGGCCTTTGCCTTGTTCAGCGGTCACTGGCCTGTTCAGCGGTGCTTGCCAAGGCGGTCCGTCATTGCCCAGCAGGCCTGTGGCTGGCGGTCCTTCATGGGTCAGCTGGGCTGTGGCTTGTGGGGCCCTCCTGGCCAGTGACGATTGGGCTGGCCTCCTGGGCAGTGACTCTGGCGGTGGCCTCCTGGCCAGTGACGATTGGGCTGGCCTCCTGGGCAGTGATTCTGGCGGTGGCCTCCTGGCCAGTGACGATTGGTCTGGCCTCCTGGGCAGTGACTCCGGCGGTGGCCTCCTGGCCAGTGATGATTGGGCTGACCTCCTGGGTAGTGACTCTGGCGGTGGCCTCCTGGCCAGTGACGATTGGGCTGGCGGTGGCCTCCTGGGAAGCGGGGATGATGGCGGTCTTGTCCGCCGTGCTGCCCCTCCCAGACTGAGGAGATTTCTTCTGCCCCTTCCCTACCTTGGGAAGAGTCACAGCTGAGTCGACACTACCCCCGGGACCCTTGTGAGCGGCTTTGCTGGCTGGAGTCTTCCCCATCTCCCGCCGGGCACTGTCCAACTTCTGGTGCTTCACAGGGGGGGGACTGGCTGTGCTGTGGCTCCGTGCCACACTGGCTGGCCTGGTGGCCGGTGCACTCCACATACCTGTAACAGGCACCACTGGTCCCGGTGATTTTTTGGCTGAGGGGCTAGTACAGGACCTATGAGTTGGATGGGGTGGGGGGGTGGGAAAGAGTTCAAGGTTGACCAGGAAAAGTTTCTTAGGAACACTGGGACAGGTAGCTGGAGGGGGTTTGGGAGTGGAGGAAGAGGTAGTGGTTGTAGGAGGTGTACGTTTGGTGACTTTGGGTGAAGGTGCAGGCGCTGGAGGCTGTCGTGAGGTGGATGGCTGTTGGGTGGGTGTGTGTCTGCGTTTGTGTATCTTATGAGGGGGCGTCACACACACACTGGGAGAGGACACAGGGTACGTGTAAATGGGAGTGGGGTGGTGACTGCACGTGAGCGGGGTGTGGTGGTGGGTGTGCTGGTGCAGGACGTAGTGGCTGTAGAGGTAGTGCATGCAGGTGAGAGTGTAGACTAGACTGGGAGGGAGGAGGGAGACGACGACGAGGGGGACACAGTGGAGGCAGTGGATGTTGGTGTGTCTGTATGTGTGTGATGCTTGCGTGAGTGCCTGTGGGATGTGTGGTGCTTATGTTTGCCTGAGCTTCCCTTGTGTGGTGAGGTGTGTGCAGGGTGGTCTGATGGTGTGCTTGGGATAGGCTGGGGTACAGGGGATTGGGTCTGGGTGGAGGAAGTTGGAGGGGGGAGGCTAGAGACAGGGACAATGGCTGCCATCAGTGCTGAGGCCAGAGTTTGCAGGGTTCGATGAAGGGCAGCTTGACCAGAATGAATGCCCTCCAGAAATGCATTTGTGTGTTGCAATTCCCTTTCTACACCCTGGATGGCATTCAAAATGGTAGACTGCCCAACCGTGAGTGACCTGAGGAGGTCAATGGCCTCCTCACTGAGGGAAGCTGAGGTGACAGGGGCAGGGGCTGAGGTGCCTGGGGCGAAGGTGATGCCCACCCTCCTGGGTGAGCGGGCACAGGCGAAGGCTGAGGGGCTGCTGGGAGGGCGGTGCTGGTAGTGGGGGTGGCAGCTGTACCTGTAGAAGTGGGGGGCACAGATTTTGCCGCCACCACAAGGGAGCTCCCATCAGAATACGAGTCTGTGTCGCTGGTTGCTGATCCTGTCCCCGCCGTGAAGCTCCGCTCGCCCTCCGTCCCACTGGTGTATTCCGAGTCCGTGGTGTGAGCCTCCATGGCCATGTGGAATGCAGCTCCCTCGTGCTTCGGTGCCACTGTACCTCCGCCTGATGATGCTGATGCACACAAGAACAGGGAGACCACAAAAAGGGGGGGGACGACAGACGAAAGACAGGTTGAGTGCATGGCTTACAGCTACCGTTGGCGGACAATACAGACACAGCAGCCCCCTGCACTACGTCGCGCTGTTGGGCTCTACAGATGCAATTCCTGGGATATGTCCTACCTGGCTATGGTCGACATCTGCACACATAGATGACACAGGGGCATGTATACCTGTACTTGGCACTCTACAGAGGTGGGGTGGGGTGCCACATGGCCTGCATTACGGAGGGGCCTAGCCTACGGAACTCGCCCTGGCCTAGGGAAACCCACAGCCCTCCTCCCCCACACAGACACCTTCACTGCACGCAAAGTCCGCTGAATGATGTTGTACTCACCCCCTTGTGTCTGCTGTGGTGCCCTCAAGCGCCCATCCAACTCAGGGTAGGCCACCGCCAGGATCCGGAACATCAGGGGGGTCATGGTTCGACGGGCACCCATCCCACGTTGGGAGGCCATCCCCAGCTGAGCCTCCGCCGTCTTCTTGCTCCAGCGGCGAATGTCCTCCCATCTTTTCCGGCAGTGAGTGCTCCGTCTGTGGTGGACCCCCAGGGTCCGGACGTCCTTGGCAATGGCACGCAAAATATCCTTCTTCTGGTGGGCGCTGACCTACATGACATGTACAGGGGAAGAAGAAAAGTCTTTACCAACTGCACCGTCGAAGTGAGTGGCCCACATCCCTACCCTTGCCATGTGGCACATGCATTCACAGTCCTTCATGCACGCAGAACTGTGCCCACTTCCTTCTTACAACCAGCCCTCTCCACACAGGCATAGCCCATACAACGTGCTCCCTGTGTACTTACCTGTTGGTCTGGAGGACCGTAGAGTAGCGTGCACTGGGGGAGGACCCCGTCCACAAGCTTCTCCAACTCCTCTGCAATGAAGCCAGGGGGCCTTTCCCGAGACGCACGAGCCATTGTCTCTTCCAGACCGAGGTCACAGCAGCACTTGCAGTGTAGGTCCTCTCCTGTCGAAGATCAGGTATCGAGTGATTGAACAGATAGAAAATGGCGGTCATGTCCGCGGCGGTGACGTCCGCGGCGGTGCGTACCGCCGCCGCACTTGGTCATTGGCTCCTGGGACCCATAGGGTCCAATGTTTACCAATGCAGCATTGCGCCGCGGTCTTCGACCGCCTACAGCGATGGTGTACAACACCAGCGCAGTTACCTCACATCCCATTGTCCCACTTTAGAGGTCAGGCAGCCGCCATTTCAGGGGCTCACATGGCCTAATTACCAACTGCGTCACACAGACCTAGGCCTTGTCGCGCAACACAAATACAGGCCAGATTTTGTGTATGAATGGTGTTCTGTGTATACTGTGGGTACATACCTCTTAGTTGTTTGACTCTGTGGTCGCAGTTGTCATTCCTATGCACCGTCCGCTGGGACATGTAAGGAGATGGCGGAATCCTCCGGTGTACCGACCGCTGGTGGACCTGTCGACAATGGAGAAAAGACATTTGATCATCACCTACAGGTTTGACCGTGCCACAATCCAGGAACTGTGTGCCCAGTTGGAGCCAGACCTGATGTCAGCAATCCGCCATCCCACAGGGATCCCCCCTCAAGTGCAGGTGCTATCAGTGCTCCATTTCCTTGCAAGTGGGTAATTTCAAACAACAGTGGCCATAGCATCAGGGATGTCCCAGCCTATGTTTTCCAACGTGTTGTCCAGAGTGTTGTCTGCCCTGCTGAAACACATGCAGAGCTACATCGTTTTCCCTCAGGTGGAGGATTTGCCTACAGTTAAAGGTGACTTCTATGCCCTTGGACATATCCCCAACATCATAGGTGCCATTGATGGGACCCATGTAGCTCTGGTCCCCCCCCACAGGAGTGAACAGGTGTACAGGAACCGGAAGAGTTATCATTCCATGAATGTACAGATGGTATGTTTGGCAGACCAGTACATCTCCCAGGTAAATGCTATGTTCCCTGGTTCTGTGCATGACGCCTACATCCTGCGGAATAGCAGCATCCCTTATGTGATGGGTCAACTCCAGAGGCACTGGGTGTGGCTATTGGGGGACTCTGGGTACCCCAACCTGTCATGGTTACTGACCCCAGTGAGGAATCCCAGGACCAGGGCAGAGGAACGCTACAATGAGGCCCATGGGCGGACTAGGAGGGTGATCGAATGCACCTTCGGCCTCCTGAAGGCCAGGTTCAGGTGCCTCCATATGACTGGTGGTTCCCTATTCTACTCACCAAGGAAGGTGTGCCAGATCATCGTGGCCTGCTGTATGCTTCACAACTTGGCTTTGCGACGACAGGTGCCTTTTCTGCAGGAGGATGGTCCAGATGACGGTGTTGTAGCAGCTGTGGAGCCTGTGGACAGTGATGAGGAGGAAGCAGAGGAAGAAGACACTGACAACAGGGACTCAGTTATGCAGCAATATTTCCAGTGACACACAGGTGAGAACAAATTCCTGCCTACTACAAGTACTTTCACACTTCTACCTCTATCCTGTCTGTCGATTTCACCCAGTATATGGTAACTGAGTTGTACATTTCCCTTACGGTTTCACAGGTGTGGTTTCCAAGTGTGTCATCTGCTTAGATTCCTCATGGACTTGAGATGTGTGACATAGGTATGTTGATATTACATTTGAAAACGCATTTTGTCACTGTCATTGCTAATACACTTTTTCGAAATCACAGACTGACTCCAGATTGTTTGTATATCAAGGGTGTTTATTGAAGTGCTCAATATTGGAGGGGGGTTGTAAAATGGTGAGGGGTGATGGTGGAGGAATGTCCATGGCAGAGTCCAGTCCATTGGTCTCACAGGTGCATTGCCCATATGGGCATAGGAAGTGGAGCTGGGGCAGTTCCAAGATGGACAGGGTTACAAAGTGGGACAGTAGGATGACAATCAGGGTGGTCTCATTTCTTGGCGGGGGTCTTGGCATCGTGCTCTGTCTTGTTCCTGGATCTCAGGGACCATTTGCGGGGTGGTTCTCCGTCTGCAGGGGGTGGGGTGCTGGTGTGGTGGTCCTGTGGCGGGGCGTCCTGTCCACTAGCGCCGGCGGAGGTGGTGGGCAGTTCATCGTCCATGCTAGTGTCAGGGGCCCCTTGCAGTGCCACAGTGTCCCTCCTGGTGTTAAGTATCTCCTTCAGCACCCCTACGATGGTGCCCAGGGCGGAGCTGAAGGTTCTGAGTTCCTCCCTGAAGCCCAAATACTGTTCCTCCTGCAGCCGCTGGGTCTCCTGAAACTTGGGCAGTACTGTTGCCATCGTCTCCTGGGAGTGGTGGTAGGCTCCCATGATGGAGGAGAGGGCCTCGTGGAGAGTGGGTTCCCTAGGCCTGTCCGCCCCCTGTCGCACAGCAGCCCTCCCAGTTCCCCTGTGTTCCTGTGCCTTCGTCCCCTGGACCGTGTGCCCACTACCACTGCCCCCAGGTCCCTGTTGTTGTTGGGGTGGTGGGTTATCCTGGGTTCCCTGTAGTGGTGGACACACAGCTGATTGACATGTCCTGGGGACGGAGGTATGGGCCAGCTGGGTGGGTGCTGTGCTGGTGTTACCAGAGGGTGGAAGGTCTGTGGTGGCCTGTGACTGGGTGTGGGGAACCGACTGTCCCGAGGTCCACGATGGTCCGGGCTGGTCATCTGGATCCAGTTGGACAGAGCTGCTGCCATCACTGTGGGCCTCTTCAGTGGGTGAGGTGGAGATGTCTGGACCCTCCTACCTGGTGACGTTGGGTAGTGGTCCTGCAGGGGTATAAAAGCATGATTATTGCATCTGTGTGTGTCATGATGGGCAATGGGTGGGTGAGCGTGTACCCCAGTGCTAGCATTCCTGTGTGGGGGCTTGTGTGATGATGGTTGAGGGGGGTGTTATGGGTATGTGCAGTGGGCATGCTTTTTTGTGTCATGCAGGGCTTGGTGTTGGGATGGGTGGTTTGTGTTATTAGTGCATTTGTGAGGAGTTGGAGTAATAGGGGAGGGGGCGAGGGTGGGGGTCTGTGATAGCATGCAGGTAGGGTGGGGATATGATAGTTAAGATTTGACTTACCAGAGTCCATTCCTCCACCGACTCCTGCGAGGCCCTCAGGATGCAGAATAGTCAAGACCTGCTCCTCCCATGTTGTTAGTTGTGGGGGAGGAGGTGGAGGTCCGCTGCCAGTCCGCTGTACCGCGATGTTGTGTCTTGAGACCACGGAACGCACCTTCCCCCGTAGGTAGTTCCACCTCTTCCTGATGTCGTCCCGATTTCTTGGGTGCTGTCCCACTGCGTTGACCCTGTCGACAATTCTTCGACATAGCTCCATCTTCCTAGCTATGGAGGTGTGCTACACCTGTGATCCAAATAGCTGTGGCTCTACCCGTACGATTTCCTCCACCATGACCCTGAGCTCCTCCTCAGAGAACCTGGGGTGTCTTTGCCGTGCCATGGGGTGGTGTAGGTGATGTGTGGGGTGGTGTATGTGGTGATAAGTGTGGTGATATGTAGTGGTGTGTGGTGTTTTGTGCGTGGAAGTAGTGTGGGTGATAGTGTGGTGTGCCTGTGGCTGCTAGTTTGTGGATGGTGGTGTCTCTCTCTGGCCTTCTTTCGGAATTTTTGGTCGTAGGGGTTTGTGGGTGTGTGTTTTATATTGTATTGGGTGTGTGGGAGTGGTGTGTGTATGTGTATCAGGTGTGTGTCTTTTGAATTGTCCAATGTTGTTGTGTTTTGTAAGAGTGTGTTTATTTTGAGCGCGGCGGTGTGTACCGCCAATGGAATACCGCGGTTGAAAGACCGCCGCGTGGATTCGTGGGTCGTGATAGCATGGGCGTATTTCTGTTGGCGTGACGGTGTTGGTTTTGTTTTCGCCAGTTTCTCACTAACCTTTGGTGTGGCGGACTTGTGTGGGTGTCTGAATTTTGTCGGATTTCGGGATGTGGGTTGTAATAGCTGTGGCGGAATTCCACAGCTGCGGCGGTGTGTTGGCGGTCTTCTGCACGGCGGTAAGCGGCTTTTACTGCCAATGTTGTAATGACCCCCTATATGGTTCCAAACAGCAGTAACCTATGTGTTAAGCTTTAGCAGGATCATACAAAAGCAGTTGAAATATGTCCTACTCAGAACCCCAAAGATGTTATAATGACAGAGAATTGGAGGTAGAGGTAGGTAGAGAGGGGAGAGGTTTAGATAACGAAATGGAGTAGACAGCTCACATCGATGGGAAAATCACTTTCTCAGGATGCTCCTTAGAAGGTGGATCCCTGGGCAATTTACCACTTTTTAAAAAATATCAATAGGAGTGTAACCACTTGTCCCAGTATTCACCAAGGAGTCCCTCTAGTTTCTTTTGGGAGACCCTCACCAGCTATTTTCTACCACAAGTATATTATTACTCCGGTGTACTCAAAGCTAATAGCATCATCATCGGGTCTTCTCCTTCCCATAATCAAGGGGGTAGTTTCCACATAAGTCCAGGAAACTATTAGGGATCCATTAACAAAAATACTAAAAAAGTGCAGTGAAAGTGAGAAACTGATATAAAAATGCCTCTATCACTGAGCTACAATCCAACTTTGCCATGGCTGGGATAGGGTATGTCAATTTACCAATTTGCCTATGCTGCTAAATGTCTGAGATACAGGCCCTACAGGGATCATGAACCCCCGGGAACACAAAAGGTTCGGACTGTTTCAACCGGACATGTCGCATGCTGAAAGTAGGTAAAATGTGCAGCTGAAATTATTGGGCGAAAATAGGGGTTTATCGTGGGAATCAGGTCAAGTATTTGAACTTCTCTAGAGAACCTGGGAGTTGTAATGGGCTTCTTAAATGTATCGGCCCTAGGAAATAACTTTCTTTCTCCATACACTCTTTGGTATAATAATAAAATTATATGCTTAGTTGATGTCTCACTACAGGCCAGTGTCCCTTGATCTGTCTGCAAAATCACTTTGTTCCTTTAGTAATATTAGGATTAAAACGGAAGCTTGGCATCTCCCAGAGAAGCTTGGTCAGTTGATTACTGTCTGTGAAGTCGGACACCCTAATCCACAGTGGGGTTGGTTCTCCATCTTTTTTAATAACATAGATTATATTTTCTCTTTAAAATTATATTTTTGAAAGCTTC
The DNA here is from genome assembly GCF_031143425.1 of Pleurodeles waltl. Classification (NCBI taxonomy): domain Eukaryota; kingdom Metazoa; phylum Chordata; class Amphibia; order Caudata; family Salamandridae; genus Pleurodeles; species Pleurodeles waltl. Next base: position 474,141,998 of record NC_090449.1, on the reverse strand, counting down.
TAACATTAAATTTCTTCAATTTGTCAACTGTAGATTTGTTTTTCTTGCGTCACCTTTTGGACACTTAAACCAGGTTTAAATACTGTTAAAAACAGTAGCACAGTATCAAATAAACATTTTAAATAGAGTAAGCACATCTTTTAGAACTAAGGGCCAGATGTATCAAGCGATTTTGCATTCGCAAACGGTGTGAATCGCAAAATTCGGCCGTTTGCGAATGCAAAAATGCCTTTCAGAATGTATGAAAGGCATTCGCAGTGCAATTTTAAGGAATCGCTAAAATAGCGATTCCTTAAAATTGCAACCCCATTTAGAGAATCGCAAATTGCGATTCTCTAAATAGGAAATCGCAAATAAGGAATCCTTATTTGCGATTTCTTAAGCACATGTATCAAGCATTTCCTAAATGCAAATTGGGCATTTAGGAAATGCAATTACCACCAACAAAAGTTTGGTGGTAACCATGTGCAAATTTTAAAAATGCATTTTTAATGCATTTTTAAAATTGACATGTAGCGCACACATGCCCCTAAGGCATGTGTGTGCTTCACATGTCCGCAAAAATATTTTTGGGGTGCAGCAGAGGGGGCCTTAGGCCCCCAGCACCCTGGGATTTGCATTTCCTAAATTGTGAATTCCTAACTGGAATTCGCAATTTAGGAAGTGCAAAACCATTTGCAGCAGGCCCATAGGTGCAAATGGAGTTGGATTCTCTATTTGTGATTCGGTAATAGCATTTGCGAATTTTAAGAAATCGCTATTACCGAATCGCAAAAATCATACATACCATTTTGCATTTCTTAAATAGCGATTTCTTAAAATTCGCTATTTAAGAAATGCAATTTGGTTTTTTGATACATCTGGCCCTAAAAGTCTAAAAATAACTATGGGCACGACTTTACTTAAGATGGTGGTTTCTGTGAGCAGGGGGCAAGCTCAAGATTTTACTCACACCAGACATAAACCATACTTCTCGTTCACTTTATGCCTACAGTGACAAGACTCTGAAATAAGTAGGATTTCCGTACCTTACACATGATATAGTTTTTATCATTATTCAGGCGTACCAGCTAACGTATGTGGGGCTGTGCAGCACTGAAGGTCTAAATGGTGTCAAATTAGCCAAACATCTTTCAGAGCTTGGAAAAAGGCCTCTCTCAACCTCAACACAGGCACGCGATTGCATGTCTATGGATGAGCCTGCCATACACCCCTTTAAGACACTGTCCAATTTATAATGTAATACATGTAATGACCTGGTTCTAGGTGGGTGGGAATATGATTTGTGCAATACCCAATGGAGAAACAAGGGCCCGAACACAAGCAAATCAAATGCCTCCAGCCCCAGATTAGATAATGAAAGGCACTCATGTTTGGGGTTTTGTGTTCCTTTTGCAGCCCTGTGACCTGGTACCACTGCATCTGATGCACTAATGATAAATACGACCCTGGTAACTTCCCACTGCTACCCAATCAGCTAATGTCAATGGATTGGTCTTTGATCCCAAGGATAACAAGACTAATTCGTATTTATCCAGATCTTTCTTGTGGGCTCTTTAATCATCTGGGACTTGAGCTGATCATTGCACCTACCACCTCTTCCAGGGGATGTTTCATACACTTAGCAACTGTGTCGCGAGCTGTTCCATTCAACTAGCCCCTTTGCTGGGGGACTTTTTCATGCGCATTTCACTTTTGCCTTGGACTGTTTCATGTCAGTACCACTTTTATCTTGAGCTATTTTATGCACCTAGTACCTCTGCCAAGGGCTGTTTGATGCCACTACCATCTTTGTGTTGGGCTATTTCATGCACCTAGAACCTTTGCATTTGGCCTGCTAAATAAACCTAGCACCTCTGCTGGGAGTTGTTTCATGCACCTAGTACCTCTCTCAGGGGCTGTATTATGGATTTACTAGCGCTTTACTCAAAACCTTCTGATCATTTTTATCTGTGAACCCTGGACATTTGCTGTCAGTTTATTCTGGACCATGTCTTTCTTTTAGACACTGATTACAAAGGACCGTAGTTTTATCGGTAATCGTCCCTATTATTGTGGTCAAAACATCGACCTACACATATACCAGGACCATAAAGTCAACTTCATAAATATGATCCCAGAGAGTTAATAATAGGAAATTCTGCATTTAGTGCTATTTTCTAAGATTAAAAATGACCCCGTGTTGAAAATGTGATAACAACAACAGAACATAAACAGAAGCATGTGCAGCTGCTCTTGCTCACTAAATTTACTCTTGCAGTAGGATTTTCTTTCCAGCATATTACTCTTAATTACGCGAGCAGGCTTACTTCTGTTATTATCGGTAATTCTGCTTCAAAGAGTAATGCTGAATTACCAAAATTACTCTGATTACTTCAGTGTAATTAAAATTACTCTTAGGCCTATCAAACAATCAGTGGTTCCTGTAGAGCGCGGCTAATTATCCGTTAGGGCCTCAAGGCGCTGGAGGTGGGGGTTGTGCAGTTCAGTCAAAGAGCCAGGTCTTGAGGTCATTCCTGAATTGAGGCAGTGAGGGTTATTGCCTGAGATGTAGTGGTAGAGAGTTCCAGGTCTGCGCAGCGAGGAAGAAGGATCTTCCTCCGGCTGAGGTCTTGTGGATCCTGGGGATAGTGGCCAGGGCGAGGTGGGTGGAGCGGAGTTGTGTGGTGAGTGTGTAGAAGGAGAGATGGTGGTTGAGCTATGCAGGTCGGATGTTGTGGAGGGCCTTGAAGGCATGCGTGAGGAGCTTGAAGGTGATTCTTTTGTTGATCAGGAGACAGTGAAGGTCTCTCAGATGACCGGAGATGTGGCTGCGGCCTAAATTTAACATGCACCCGTTGTGACAACCTTTATGTCCCTGTTAGTTATGTTTTGCTACTGTGTGGTGGATACTTACCCATTGCGGTGCTGCATTTATTTATATTATGCACCTTTTTTTTTTATTTTTTATTCCCCTTTATAATTAACTTTGAGGCCCTGTTTGATACAGAACTGTATATTGCTCTCTGATTCGTTTTTGCACCCGGGGTTGCACTTTAAAACACATATACACAAAATAAAGTACATGTTTAATTGGTGTTCGAATCTGTAGTAAATGAGCTGTGTCACTCTCAAAAAACTGGGTGCCCGTTTTAACCTCCTGTGGAACGCAGTGACTGATGTTGAGTGAACAGGACCTTTAGTGAAAGGGGGCGCCACTCCATGGTGCCTCTCTCTCAGTTCACATTCTTATCGCAAACATTCTGGTCATAGAGGTCTCATTCATTTGAGTGATCCTAGGAATAAAATGAGGGGTCCGGAGTAGGAGTGGCTGGGGAAACGCAGTGGTCAATAACCAACACAAAACACAGGTGTCTGTTCTCGCATCTCACTTTCCTTTGCGTCTGTCTGTCTTGTTAGCGCAAAAGCATTCACCTGCCTGTGACAGTAACTGCACGTCCTCACATGTATCTTTCGCATACGTGTTGAGGTATTTGTGCTTGTGGGTTTATACGCAATTGCTAGACATTTGTTTGTACATTTGTATCAGCCCTCCTCTGTTTGCTTACGTCTGTGTGTTTTTGTATGTGTGCGCTTGTGTGCTGTGTGTGTCTATGTATGTGTCAAACAGCTGTCTGTAATTCATGTGCGTATCGACGCGTGTAGATGTGTAATACTAGGTGACCTGAGATGACCCTTCTCTGGCTCTCGTGTAGCTCTATTGGCAGCTTTCTCCAGCGAGCTGCTACTAATACTTCCTGGGGATAAGAGGATGAGGGGATCGAGCAAGAGGAAGGAAGGTGACGGCGAAGGTTATGAGCTCTGATTCCCACAGGAGATCGGTCAGGGGCACCAATCACAGGTAGAGATTATCTGGAGCTGGAGCTCGAAGCTCTCGGTTATTAGGGAGGCTAGTAGACTGGCCTCTAATGTTGGCGTTAGTACATCTGTCAATAGTGCGCATGCACCTGACCACACTCAGAAAGGTAATTTGTCTTTGGTGCTTCCTGAATATTTTTCAGGGAACCACAACATATTGCCGTATTAGCGACAAAAAGGTTAGATACTTCTGCTGCTGAAAAGGGATTCCAGCAAAAACACTCGCTAGTACAGCACCCTTCCAATTTCTGGTTCTACATTTTCGTCTCCCAAGAGAGAGGTTTGCAAAATTGCTGAGAAGAGCAGATTTTCTTCCACTTTTGCTCCATGTGTAAACTTGAAAAACTGTGAGATTTTATATGATTTGTTCTTTGGTGAATAGTTAGACCCTCATGTAACCACTTTCAGGGACAGACTATGACAATATCCTTGTAGTAAACTTCCATATGCATGTGTGAGTTTAAGTCTTTCTTTTCCATGGACTGAAACGTCAGCATAAAGTCCTCGGTGATTAACTAAGTGGTAGATCCTTCAACTGTAGTATAGAGCGACTCTATTCTGCGTTCTGATTCTTCGGACCAAAAGATAAATTTATTAATTGAACAGTTATGTAGACTATTCTTTGTAACTTTAAATGGGCTATTTTTTTTAACTGTGATTAAACATTAAATTTATTCAATAATACATTTTCGTTGTTTGAGAATATAGGGCAAATTAGAATATCAGGAATATTATTCTGCTATTCAAAGGGCCACAGGGCACTCGGGGGCAACTGGGCCCATTGTGGTGATTGAGGTCCTTTACTCCTGAGGTCCCAAACTACTGTGGACCGTGAGAAACTGGGCCAAGAATTCCTTCTTCACTTGACTCTCAGTGGTCGCTGTGGTCACAGAGTCAAGGCTCCCTGGGGGTGGATGTAGATATAGGTCAGTGAACATGACTCATAACTCAAAGTTCAAACAGTACGAGCAATAAATACATTTCCAGTTCAATACTCGCTTTTATAGAACAAAGAAGTATTTTATTTCTAACTCTACATATGCAAAGGTACACAACACTCCGAATTAATAATACAATCCCCTTGAGGTCAAGACTTTAGTAGTTGTAAGGCAAATTCCTGTCCCACCCTCCTTCATATAACCTTTTCTGGGTTATTCCCCATTCACTAGTGGCCACATTTAGGGAATTTGAACTATTAGGCAGTACTCAAGAATTCTCACGTTCAATGTTTAGGAATTGGTCAAAAGTATCTATGTTGCCGAGGGGCCATTAGCAGCAAGTCTCCCGGGACTCCAGTAGCCCAATTCCAGTCTTACCTGTTCCAGCTATATGGCAGTATTCAGCACAGGGGCAGCTCCCCCATTAGGGCGAAGGAGCGTTCCTCCCACCCCCCACCAGCAGCGGCAGCTACAAAACATTTCAAAGAAAATGATAATAAACTATGTTTATTATTGTTTTCTTTGAAAGGAGCAGGGCCAAGGGAATGACGTGCACTCTCACTGCGCATGTTTGTTTGGCCGTCCGTCTTGAGCCTGCCAAACACACATGCGCACAGGCTCTCTCCTGCACGGGGCTCCCAGTCTGCCTGGGAGCGCCCTGGCTGGGTGCTCCTAGCCAATCCTGACGCTGCTTTGAGCAGCGTCAGGATTGGCTGCAGAGCAGGCTGGGAGCCTGTGCCTGAAGCAAGGCAGCAAGAAGACGGAGGAACAGAGTGGCGCGACAGCGAGGAGGTAAGTGTTTTTTTTTCATAATTAATTCCCCCCCCCCCCCCCTGCGCCGCCCTGCTCGTTCTGCACCCCGCGAACTGCCATAGATTCAGCAGTGTAGGGAGTGCCCTCTCCTCAGGCACTCATGAGTGCAGATCCACTATGCAAATTTGGGCTGCTCACAGTGTACACAGCAGAAGCCAGCAGTGCAGTCTCTCTCTGTTGAGCTGTTCGTTCCAGTGATTGGTGCTGCTCTAGCTAGGCAGACACAAAGGTTTGTTGCTCTTCCCCCTAGCAACTGGGGGTGGTTGTGTGCTGGTTCCCGATCAGAGCTCCAACGAGGGTACGAGGTCCTCAGCGGCATCTTGATGATCAATAGAGAATCTGTCAGGTGAAGTTCAAAGCGTGTGGGCTTGACGTGCTAGTCACAGCAGTATTCCTTTGTTCTGGGAGACAATCTGAACCCTTGGACAAAGTGGTATAGGCAGCTGCTCCTGGCATATGGTGTTACTGCAGTACACATGATCCAGGCACAGGCCCACTATGCCGGCCCTCTCAGGCATATGAGGTCGCCAATTTCTGCAATCACAAGCCCCATGCCCCTGACCCAAAATCAGTCCACCAGTGACCCCACTCAGGCATGCGGTCTCACTTCAGCATGGCGGTGCATCCTGGTGCTTCCTGCACAGCGCTTCCAATACAGACCAAAACAAGGTGGCCCTCTCCTGGCATAGGGGACGTCATGGAGCAGATGCAGCACACCAGCAATAGCCCGATCAGTGCATTGTTTTCCCTGCAAGAAAGATACTCAGTATTCCGAATGTATGGATATTGATTTTAAATATCGAGAATGTTTTTAACTCTTCTTTTTGATGGACATTATAAGACAGGGTCACGACAGGGACATTATTCAGTCCCTGCAGACCCTGTGGCCCCATTGGGTCCCCAAACCTTCAGTGGGCCCCAAACCCTTCAGAGGAGCCCCTGTTCAGCCGAAGGCCAATTAATATATGTGAGGTACAGGACACTCTGAATACTCTCATCACATGCTGCAGGGGGAGGGAGGACATCATTTTGCAATATGCAACTATGTCACAATATCATAAACGCGTAGTTTTTTAGGTTAGAACAGGAGATTATCGCCTGACCCTCACTGATAGCAGTGGGTTCTGCTGTTTCATTCTACATATAGGGTGACATTACGACCTCGGCGGTCTTGCAAAAAAAACGCTGAGGCCGCGGGAGACAGAATACCGCCATTGCCGGCGGTATTCCTGGCTCCCTATTATGACATTTCCGCTGGGCCAGCGGACGGTAACAGTGTTACCGTCCGCTGGCCCAGCGGAAATGTCACATCAACATTGCTGCCGGCTCGTAATAGAGCTGGCGGCAATGCTGATGTGCAGCGGGTGCAGTAGCACCCGTCACACATTTCACTGCCCGAAATTCGGGCAGTGAAATGCGCTGCGGGGCTATGCCAAGTGCATGGGCAGTGCAGGGGCCCCCAGGGGCACTCCAAGTCCCCTTACCGCCAGCCTTTCAATGGCAGTGTTTACCACCACGGACAGGCAGATGGTCGGAGACTCATAATCCCCAGGGCAGCGATGCTTGCACCGCTGCCCTGGGGATTATGACCGCCAGGCGGAAGCCTGGCGGTATGTTGGAGGGGCTGGCGGTATGGCCGTGGCAATTCCGCCACGGTCATAATTGCTGGCGGAACACCGGCAGCCTGTTGGCGGTGTTACCGCCAACTTACCGCCGGCCGCCAGGGTCGTAATGACCCCCATAATCTCCAATGATTTACACAATAAAGAGATGGTTGGAACTACCAATGTCAGTGGAGGAGGCTCCATGCATCAGAAAATCAACTACTCTTTAAAATGAAAGCTACTGTCAGCTTATCCTTCAGAAAGGCTTAAAAAGCTTAACATCTGATCTTGTATATTCCTCATGATACTCCATGGATAGACTCAGGGCTGGCTTTAGTGCTGGTGGCACCCGGTGCAATAATCTTTTGTGGTGCCTCCCCACCCCAATTACCTCCTCCTCGTATTCCCTCACTACCACCTGCCAATAATGATAAGTGCCCTCATCTCTCCATAGCCCTTTGCTTACATACATTTCATTTGTTTTATAGTGCTGGTAAAGTCTAGCTTTAGTAATCCACTCAGCTATCCACATAATACACAAATCAGCTCTTTGCAGCAGGCACATAAACCCTCTGTGCTACTTTATGGTGAGTCAAAACTGCCACTAGACAAAACTCTAATCTCTCTCTTTAACAGGAACATTGATCACAAGAGTGATCTAGAAATGTTGATTGCTGTCTCAAAGATGGACGCACAAGGAACTCTGCAGCAGGTATTCTAAAATCGAACGCTATTGATCAACACAGTGCCCCCTGAGGTCAGTGCCACCCTCCACATCAGCGCCCTGTGCGGACGCACCAGTCGCACCCCCCTGAAGGTGGCCCTGGATAGACCATATGTATGCACTTAAGAGCTCCAGTTTCCATATGAGAGGAACGCCAGCCCTTTGTCAAGAAAATATCATACTGAGCAGGTAACATCTTCATTGTACTTTGAAGCAAAACATGCTAACTCAAAGGATAAACTTCCCGGACTACTTCTAGCCTCTAAGTCTTGGAAAAATCCTGAAAGAAGCACATGCTATCAAAACTTGTAAATTGAAAGAGGCTTATTGTCTTATGTCTCCAAAATCAAAGACTTGATACCGACTCTAGTCATGGATGACATCACCATGATCCTCAATGCCTATAACATAATGTGGTACCTTGCGCTTTAACTTACAAGTGCATCTACAACAACAGCTCCTTCTTTACCAAAAGAACCATGGCACACATTGTTGCATCCTCCCCAGCCCTGTAGCATGCATAAAAACACACCACACATGGAGCTCTGGATTAATGTCTATACTCTTCAGTGTACAGCATGTAACTAGCTCATAATATCCCATTAACCGTTAGGACCACACTCAGGCACTTACCATATAAATTATTTAACTTTCTGCATAAGTGTGCCCCTAGGTCAGGTATCCTGACAAGTACAGTTCTAAGACACTATACACATCTTTATGCTCTAGGCCATTGTCCAAATCTCCTGGCTTGGCACTGTGAATTGGAATGAAATGAATGTACACTCTAGGCCTGGCTGAAATTTTAATTACTTTTGTGTAATGACTTTATCTTTCCAGTGCTTAATTTTGTAAAGTTATAAGTGCCAGTATTTAAAACATTTCTCAGAAGCCGTAGCCAGCAGTGACGAATATCTGATAGCTAAATACCAATGTTGTCCAGTTTTGATTTCACTTCATGCCTCTTCGTTCTACCACCATCTCATGCCTGTCACTTTCACTTGTTCGTGGGCTTGACTTTGAAAAATCCCTTGACATCATTGGTAAATGCTTTAAGTTTGTCCTGCCTTGAGGCTGTTTCCTTACACTTTGCAGACTGACCCTGTTACATGTATTCTTGCACAATCGGCCATAAACTTTGGTGTATGCGCACTCCTTTTTTCATTTGTCTCTCCAATGCATGGTGGCTGTATTAAAGGCACCACCTCTTGTTTCTTTGTCTCTCCCCCTCCAATGGCGGCACTTATTGCTATTTACAACACATTCATTTTAATTGAAGCCAGTTAACTTAAAGGCGCTGCCACGCGCTTCTCGGTATTTACATCGCCGGCTCTAAATTTTTCCATCGCTCACCCCCACATTCATTTAAATTAATGGCAGCTACACCTAGGGACAGCATATGATACTGCACCCTTTCCCTGTGTCATGCACATCACAACATTAAATGTTGCAGGCTTTTTGCATCCACCATATTAGATGTATAAAAACGTTAATGTAAACATGTTGCTCCTGTTCACATTTCACATGCTTTACTTAATCTTTCATTCTCTGAGAGTTTGCTTTTTCAATAGCAGTATCCAAATATTAGCATTCCACTGCATCCAAAAAAACAAAAGTAAAAAAAAATGCCGTTTTCAACACCAATACCTCTAAATTTCACAAACATGAGACCTAATGCATTGCAAATGCTTGTACCATCTATTTAACCGCCTTGCCTCCCTTTGCATTTTTTAATCTTTTGCTGTTGGTCAAAGTCAGGTAAGGAAAATAAAGCGTTGGCTGTCAAAAATGAGTGTCGGTGGACCCCATTTGATCAAGCAGAGACTTCACATAAAAAAAATCTTGCAGTATATAAGCAGAAGACTGGGTTGCTTGGAAAAGTACTTGTACAGATGCATGTTCTGCACTAATCAGTTTCCTGCCAGTATCTCTCAGGACTTTTTAGGCAAAGTGTGCACTCACTGAAAAAAGACATGCGAGAAACCGGCAAATGACACTGTAAGTTTAACTTCACAAAAAGTAAAGGAATTTTGTGATATTTTAGTAAAAATACCCATTTTGCGAGGGCCCTATAAATAGCTAGTATGTGCTTCATTATTACACAGATTTCCAGAGGCCGTACCTCTTTGGTGGACTCCACGTATGTGATTTCTGTTAAGGAATGTACAAGTTGTTTAGATTGGTTGTCAGACCCCAGAGCACGTATGTATACTGTTGTCCCCTGGGGCCGGCCTCGTGACTAGCGGCGCTGTGCACAATGTGTGGCGCAGCACTGAAACAAATACTACCAGCACACTTGTGATCTCCTGGTGTGGAACTGAACTCTGCGGCTCAGCGCAATTATTTGTAGATCAGAGTCCCTTGACTACAGGACACTCCACATATCACCCGAGGCCGAGGTTGTCCTCAGCAACACCCGTCGCCAACAATGTTACATTTCACCTTCACCCCAAAAATACGAAACAGGTAAAAGACAGGCCACGTGAATAGACTTTTCTACAAACATTTTCAAAATTCCCAGTGAGCAAAAAAACAAAACAGAAAGAAACGAACTGCCCTTTCAGGCTAAATGATATGGGCCGCCTCAGACACAGGCAATTCTGGGCCAGGTCTCCAGTCTTTCAAGTCCATCACATAGTCTTGAAACTGCTGAGATGGAGTGGGGTTTCTCCGTAGGTTGTAACCGGACAGGCCACTTTGATGTCCATCCTGCACAGGGACAGACCTCTCTGTGTCTCCTTCCGCCGGAAACGGTGGCTGGCATGGCTAGTTCGGAATCTGCTGTGGACCACTGGGTTGCTTCAGGGTATTTCAGGCAGAGACTGTACGAGTTGGTCTCTTCATCATAGTCATCTGGGATTTCCAGCGGATGGCTCTCGAGTAGGAAAGAGTTGCCATGTATGGCTGGCCCTCAGGGGGTGTCCATGGATTTGTTTGGAACAGGCTACATTTTGGGGTCACAGGTAACTGTCTCTTGGCGCTAACACCATGGCTGCTTGGATTCTCACAACTTGCCATGGCTGACACTTGAAGGGGAGTCTGAATTTGCTCCCTGGGTGTCTGTCATTTACGATCACCCAATCTCCTACTCGGATGTCTGGTGTCTTGGCTTTGATATCCAGCAGCTTTGTTCTTTCTGTCGGGAGTGTGCTTGGCTGCTCAGAGCTAGGGTTGTCTCCCACATTGGGTGGTGCAGGATTGTGTCCTTGACCCTCCATCCAAAACAGAGAATACTGGGTGTTACACCTGCAGTGATGTTGGTTCAGGTGATAATCCCCCAGAACAGAAACATAACAATTGCCTTCTTGACACATTGCTGCTCTGGCTGGGCTAGGCAGATGGTCTTAGTGGCGATTCTCATGAGCCTCTCAACCTCTCTGTTGGCTTCGTGTTACCTTTGGTTCTTCAGGACAGGAGGAAACTCGTGAGGTGCTGACTGTTAAAAGTGGGTCTTTTGTACATCCGGAGCTCCCTATGAGGCCATGAGTTTCTCCAGCTTTGGAATTGTCTCTTCTGAGGAAGTGGTCCTCACTATCTCCACCTCCGTATACTTGGAGAAGTGTTGTTAATGACTGCTAATAGATGCCAGCCATTGGGCAGGCTGCCAAAATCTGTGTTAGCATGGTGCTATAGAACCTCCAGAATCTGTTCAATGACATGGGGGTGGGAGGTCTGGGAGCCCAGTGGCTTGGCATAGGTTTGTTTGTCGTACTATCTGTTCAACTCAGTCATCTGACCCGGGGATCCATGCTTTGCTCCGTAGTCTGTTTTTGGTTTGAAGACACCCATCTGCCATGACAGTGAGCTCATCCCGCATGTTGTACAAAAGACATTAGAGATTTTCGAACTTCTGCTGTCTTCTGGCCAAGTTCGGTGATGATGGCCCTCCAAGTTCCTGCCTGGGTCGCTGCTATGGCCTGTTGTATGTGGTCATCTGTCTTAGTGGCTTCTATGGTATTGGCTAAGGAGATTGGGCGTGGATGGAATTGTTCCGCGACCACCCTGACATATTCTTTCACATCAATAGCTTCTTGTTCTTCCTGGGGCATGGCTGGCCACGTGTGTCGGGACAGGTAGCCGGCAGAGTTTGTGGCACTGGGTTGATATTCCATAAAGAAGTGGCTCTTGTAGCTGGAGTATACACTTCTCGCTGCAGGTTGGTGGTTTTGATGATGACCCTTTGAAGAGTGGTATCAGGGTTTTTTGATCAGTGCTAACCTTAAACGGGTGACTGTAGTGGTAGATGTGAAAATGCTGACACCACCCGTGGATCACAGTGGCCTACTTTGAGATGTGGGGGTACTGCTGTTCCATCTGGGTCAGAGCGCGGCTGGTTTGGGCCATATTTCCACATTGCTGTTTTTGAGACAAGACTTCTCTCAGATCAATAGGACTGGTGACTACTGTCAGTTCAGTGCCTTTGTTTGGATCATAGTAGGCAAGTGTGGTGTTATCTGACAGTGCCTGCTTGGTGTCCTGAAAAGATTGCTCTTGCTCAGTGCCCCAGTGCCAGGGGGTCGATGCATTCATGAGGTCCTGCAGTGGTTGGCTGAATTGGGTGGGAATCGGCATGGATATGCTGCAGTAGGTGACCATGCTCAAAAAACATTTTACTCCATTGATGTTGGTGCTGATTGGATGTCTCAGACTCTGGCTGGGTCAGGGGTGACCCCGTTGGCAGAGAAGCGGTAACCAAAGAAACAGATCTCTTCCTTGAGAAATTCACATTTCTCTTTGTGCAGGGCAAGCTCACATTTCTGGAGGTGTTTGATTACCTCTCTCAGTTTGTGAATGTGTTCTTCCAGTGTGGGTGCATTGACGAGAATGTTGTTGCTGACATTTCCATTAACTCCCATTAGGCCAGATAGCACTCACCTGATAATGTCCTGGAACATGCTGATGGCACTGGATGCGTCGAAATTAAGACATTTGTACCTCCTCAACTCCAGGTTGGTAGAGAATTTCATCACATGAAGAGACTCCAGTGCTGGCAGAATCTAGTGATACCTGGACATCAGGTCCATCTTTAAAACCCACCAAGAGCCTGACAGTTCTCTTACAGTGTTACCCACAGTCGGGGTCATGTGTCTTTCTCCCTTTATGACTGTGTTTAGAAATTCTCATGTCAATGCATATGCAAACCTCTCCAGGTTGCTTTGGTTTGTGGGTCACTTTGATAGATGAGACGGCAGGGCAGGGTCCCTTCACTCTCTTAATTATGTGCAGGCTGACTACTTGGTCTTTGAGGCAGGCAGTGCTTTGGAGAAGGTGTTCAAATTTTCTGAGGAGAGTCCAATGCACTTGCACGGATCCCAAATGCGAACTGGACTAAACCCAGGCGTTCTGCCGTGTGGCAGGTAATGAGTATGTCGGCTCCATCTCTGGTGACATACACCTTTGCTTTCACAGACTGTCCTTCTTTCTGATCGTGGTGTTAAAGGCACCGGCAAGAGGGAGGCATGTTGCAGTGCCAAAGTGTACACTCTGGTGGCTGTGGGGCAAAGCGTTGGTAGAGATGCCATCTTCTGATGTAGGGCTAGCAGCAGTATGTTGATTGAAGCTCCTCTGTTCACGAGGGTCCTGAACGGTTGTCCCTCTATCATGACCTGGCAGCAGGGGCATAATGGGTGTGGCCAAGTGTTAGTTCTACTGCATGTATTACATATACATTCCCTTCTGAGGCATCGTCATCTATGTCATCATCATCATCATCTGCGAACACGGATTCCATTTCCACACAGTGGTTGCTTTCTTCTTGGGTCCTTTTGCCAGAGGCATCGATTGGCAGACTTTGGCGTAGTGGTTCATCTTCGTGTATGTGGGTCAATTACTCCGTTTCGCTATGCACTCTTTGTGTGTGGCATGGCATCACCACACCACTGGAAAGGTCTGTTGGTTTGAGGTGTCTTAGTGTGGTCACATTTGCCGCAGAGTGACAGGACTGTGGTGACTTGTTTGATTGGTTCCGACTTGATGGAATGTTCCAGGGTTGCTTCCATTTGGGTTGCCTGTGACTTGGACAGTTCTTTCTAACCACCTCATAGTGAGGATGTCTGCCTTCAACATGCAGGGAACTTGGAGTATCTGTTCTTGTAGCTTGGTAGAAGAGCATCCCCAAATGAACAATGCCCAGTTGTGCAAGCCAGCTTCCGAAGCCTGGCATAACACTCGTCCACATATTCTTCTGGTGCTTGGCAGGCTTGACAAAGTAGGAGGTGCTCATGCTTGCAAGGGGTTCAAAATAGGCCATCAGTGCCGCTTTGACCGTGGCAAAAGTAAAGGGCGGGCCAGCCTTGCCTACTTTTTTGGATAGGTACTGCATGATGGCCTCGCTTAGGTGAAGGAGCATAGGCCGGCACCTATCCGCTTCCAGTCCCACAGCAGTGAAATACATTTCAAGGCAATTGATCTAGATGCCCACTTTGCAGCTTGGGATAATAGGGCTTCAAAAACGATGAAAGACTCAATGGTGGGTATGGAAGTCATCTGTAGGGTCACCCAGCTGGATAGGGCCGCAGGGTGGTGAGGTGATGACTTGTTAGGAGGAAGCACTTGCCTGGATGGCCGATGGAGCAGGCTGTGTAGCGGTAGCGTCCACTTTGTCTGAAGCCTATGAGATCAAAGTGTTGGTGTGCTGCCCATGGGGCAACCAGCATATGGGGCCGTGATACTGGACTAGGTCAGGACTGTGTGAGTCCAAGTGTCTGTTAACAGGAGGCACGTAATGCAGCTTGATGGGCGTGAAGGTCCGCCACTGCCAGCAGCATAGGCCCAGAAGTAGGCCTCGCCCCCAGCATTGTCCAGCTCACTGCGTGGCGCAGGAGCAAAGCACCTTGGGTGGTGCTCAGGCAGGAGCACTGCCCGGAGCTCCTGGGTAGCTGGTCCATAAATTGTCCTTAGCTAGCACGTGGTGCAGGGGAGGTGAGTAATGGGCATGGCTGTAGAGTAGGCTGCTGACAGGCTGATCTGCCTGAATCAGGAGGGCAGCACAACACCATACCCTTTGGCTGTCAGAGAACTTGAGGTGGTGAGAGAAGCTGTGATCCTGCATGTGGAGTGATCTGGCACTGCAGGCGGATGATGCAAGGGTTCCTCTCCTCATCGCCAGTGATACTGATGTGCCCCGTGACTGGCCTTGTGACTCGACCATGATGCAGCATTATGCACGGTGTCAGGTGCAGCTGACATAAATACAGACACCACACTCATGGTTGTTGGGTGCAGAACTGAACCCCGTGGCTTTACCAATTTATTCATAGAACGGGGTCCCGTGACTCTCCACATATCACCTGAGGCCGGGGGTGCTTGCTGCCAGGGCTGGCTTTAGCGCTGGTAGTGCCGTTTGGGACAATCTTCTTTGGCGCCCACCCACCACATGACCACCTCCTCGGATTCCCTCACTACCACCCGCCAAGTGTGCCCCTCAGCTCTCCATAGCCTCCTTTCACATAGAGTCATTTGTTTTAAAACGCTTGTAAATACTAGCTTTACAAATCCACTCAGCTATCCACATAAAATATAGTCCTGTTCTTTGCAGCAGGCATATTAACTCTCTACGCACCTTTATGGTAAGTTAAGGCTGAAGCTAGACAAAACTACCATCTCTCTCCCTAGCAGGAACATTAATCACAAGAGTTATTTTGGCATTTGAATTGCTTCCTGAAGGCTGGACGTATAAGGAATTTTCCAGCAGGTGCTTTTAAATCACGAGTTTCATAAGTTGATTGCTAAACACTGCACCCCCCTGAGGTTAGCGCCCCCAATCCAGGTCAGCTTCCGGTGCAGTTGCACCGCTCACACCGCCCTGCGTGCTGCAATACCCCTTGGCCAACACTGTTACAGTGTGCACCAGAAAGGCCCACAGACTGTGTGTTCAACCGGCGTATTACTGCAAGGCTACATTTCTGTTAACAGGTATGAGCACAGCTTTCTTGTAGAATAATGCTGATGTAATAATAGGTATTGTAACACATATATAGTAGGTGTTGGTACAGATTTATGCTGGGAAGTCAGAGTGGGTGTCCCAGGGACAGCACAGGGGCCGTGAGTTTGAAAGAATTATGCATTGCTGGTTCCTTGTGATGAAGGTGGAAGGTGGTGCGTTGTGTTGATTATGTGCATGTGTGGATAACGGGCAGGATGGCATGACTGCAGAGTGCTATATATTTATGCTCAGGTGGCTCATGGCGGAGCAGGATTGCATTTCAAGGAACCATATCTGGTTGCATTGGGTTGTTTGATTCCATCCTTCTGTCACGAGAATAAGGAGCGGATGGGGCACTGCTCAATTGGTAAAATAATGAGTGCTGGTGCTCAAAGCACTGCTCAGAAGCCTCCTGCTAGTGCTCTTAGCTGTCATTGCACCGAATGCCAAGGCTGCATAGTCCTAAGTACACCTCACGCCTATTTAATTCACTGCCAGACACTCCCTGCAACTTTATCTCTCTTTCTTGCAGGCTCTTGCTTCTTTCTTGGTCACAGTCTTTTTCTTCCTCCTTTGTTTCTGTTTGTGTGTTTTTCCCTTGTTTGCTCTTGGTCAATATCTGATGAGGAGAAATAAGTGTTGGTCCCCAAAAATGTGTGCCGGTGGCTCCCACCGACAACCATCTGCTCAAATTAAGCACTAGGCTGAGGATTGGGGGCAGTGGTCGAAGTGGGGGGATCTTTAGGGCATAACGTGCCCATAGTTTTTTAATTAAAAAAAAAAAACAGTTCCCCTAACATTTGTGAAAATATAGCCATCCCATTGACGTTAATTTCAACAGCTGAAATGCTTCAGCTGGAGTGTAACCAGAGATTCTCTTGTGCTGTATAACCGAGGGAGGAGTATACAGCTAAACAAGTCTTCTTGACAGGGTGTTTGCTTGCCTGAAAGAAATGTAAATGTGCACAACTGGTTAATCTGCAAATGTAAAGGCTGCTTGAAAACTGATATAGACTTTAATTGATGGACTCACTTGAAGCTTTCTATGACACACATTTATTTTTTGAGAAGTATTGTAAGGGAGCTACCTACTAAGCTGAAAAGTATGTTCTTTTAAAAACAAAAAAATTGATCGTTTAGAAACCCTTATTATCTTAAACCTTTTTGGTGCATTTTGTAACAGCCTGTCTTATACTATGTGTAATGCAAGTTTAATATAATGACTTAAATGTTCACAGTGCTTTCTGTCATGGAGTGGGATCTTGTAGCACTAACCATGCACAAGTCAGTATTCTCCACTGCACCAACCAGGATTCAATTCTGTGGCTCTCTGGTGCAGCGCATTAACTAACAGAGGGTTCATAATGTATGTTAGTGCATTTCCAACTGATTAACATTACTTTTATTTAATTTTTATTTAAGCTGTGCATTATTATGTATGTAGTTACGTTATTTTCTATGTAGTTACCGGAAGGATTTTGGTTTTGGCCATGTCTTTGACCACTCCCCCACTCATTTACCTCACCACCTTGTGCAGCCTCACAGTTCCCATACTTTTTTTAATGCACTTCGACCACTGATGTGGAGGTCTACTCGATAGAAGCCTGAAATGGAGCCTCCCCCAAGACGACATATCTCTCTAAGTTTTGTTTGATCGTTTCCCCCTGGTTGTATATCCCTGCCTCAAGTTCACTTTTGGGGCTGCAGTTGTTTACCTCATACCTCATAATCTACATTTCCCATTTTCTATCCCTTTCCTTTGCATGGAACTCGCATGTCAGAGGTGGGGTTACCCTCTCCCACATCTGTTGTCCTCTGGAGGTGGGGTAAGGTCTTTATAGGCAGATCTATTAAGTTTCCTACATTTTCATTCTCTCTGTCTCCCTAACCTTCTCTTGCTCCCCATCCTTCTCTTGCTCCCCATCCTTGATAAGACAAATACTAATTTGTGATATTACACTAAATAGATTGAATGGATTATTATTATTATCCATGGGTAAATTATTTTATGGTGCATTCCACGTTTAGTGAATTACCACAGCGAAGCGCTCACGTTTGTTGAGTTTACAGATTACAATGTCTCTGTGAACTTGTCTTACAGTATTCGCCTATCAACTGTGCCTCTTCCCTCGTGGCAGCATCATGTGACATACGTGGCTCCTAGCTCTCTAAAGTGTTTGGGGTTCCAAAGATTTTGGCATCTCAGACATAGAGTAGGGACTAAAAGATGCATTATGGGGGCCTAATTATGTTTTTTTCCTCTTTCTCTGCCTCTGAGTCGCTTTGCCTTCATGGAATACTCTACATCAATTTGCAATAGACGGTGCAACATCGGGTGCTTCCGTGAAAATCACTGAACTGCAAATGCAGTCTCCAAGAAAATCTCACTCTGGAGGGGGTCTGAATCTTTCTGTTCTCTGGGTACCTCGGGACACAAAGAGGCGCAAAGCCATGGGGGAAGGAATGTGAGCAGAAGAAAGACGACGAGGGAGATTAGAGTAAAAATGCAAAAGAAATAAAGCAACAGGAATAAATGGAAGCAAAGTAAAACTAGAGATGGAAAGGATGAAACGAAAGTGGGGAAAAAAGAAAGAGGCAGAGAGGTGGGACAGAAACGTAGCATTCATTATACAAGCATTAGAAAGAAGAAATGGCAAGAAATAGGATTAGGGATGTGCCCCCCTCCCCTCAGGGAGGAGGCACAAAGAGGGTGTAGCCACCCTCCAGGACAGTAGCCATTGGCTACTGCCCTTCTGACCTAAACACTCCCCTAAATCTAGTGTTTAGGGGCAACCCTGAGCCCAGGAAATCAGATTCCTGCAACCTGAAACAAGAAGGACTGCTGACCTGAAAGCCCTGCAGAGACGACGGAGACGACAACTGCTTTGGCCCCAGCCCTACCAGCCTGTCTCCAGACTCAAAGAACCTGCACAGCAACGCATCCGACAGGGACCAGCGACCTCTGAAGCCTCAGAGGACTGCCCTGAACCAAAGGACCAAGAAACTCCAGTGAACAGCGGCTCTGTTCAAAAACAGCAGCAACTTTGCAACTTTCTTGCAATTTTTAAAGACCTCACTCTTCCCGCTGGAAGCGTGAGACTTCACCCTCTGCATCCAACGCCCCCGGCTCGAGCTCCAGAGAACCAACACTACAGGGAGGACTCCCAGGCGACTGCGACCTCGTGAGTAACCCGAGACGACCCCCCTGAACCTCCACAGCGACGCATGCAGAGAGAATCCAGAGGCTCCACCTGACCGCGGCTGCCTGTAACAAGGAACCTGACGCCTGGACCAAGCATTGCACCCACAGCCACCCGGACCAGAAGGAACCGAACTCCAGTGCAAGAGTGACCCTCAGGCGACCCTCTGCCTAGCCCAGTCAGTTTCTGGCCTGAAAAGCCCCCCTTTGCCCTGCCTGCACCGCTAGAGTGACCCCTGGGTCCCTCCATTGATTCCTATTCAAACCTGACGCTTGCTTTGCACACTGCACCCGGCCGCCCCTGTGCGCTGAGGGTGTGTTTTGTGTGCCTACTTGTGTCCCCCCCAGTGCTCTACAAAACCCCCCTGGTCTGCCCTCCGAAGATGCAGGTACTTACCTGTTGGCAGACTGGAACCGGAGCACCCCTGCCCTCCTTAGGCGCCTATGTGTTTTTGGGCCCTCCTTTGACCTCTGCACCTGACCGGCTCTGTGTTGCTGGTGCGGTGACTTTGGGGTTGCCTTGAACCCCCAACGGTGGGCTGCCTATGCCCAGGAACTTGAATTTGTAAGTGCCTTACTTACCTGAAAAACTAACCAATACTTACCTCCCCCAGGAACTGTTGATTTTTGCAGTGTGTCCACTTTTAAAATAGCTTATTGGCATTTTAACTAAAACTGTGTATGTTACTGCTCTAATTCAAAGTTCCTTACTTACCTATGTGGAGTACCTTGCATTTTATGTATTTACTTCAAATCTTGAATCTTGTGGTTCTAAAAAAAATTAAGAAAATATATTTTTCTATATAAAAACTATTGTCCTGGAATAAAGTATTTGAGTGTGTGTTCCTCATTTCTTGCCTGTGTGTGTACAACAAATGCTTAACACTACCCTCTGATAAGCCTACTGCTCGACCACACTAACACAAAATAGAGCATTAGAATTATCTAATTTTGCCACTATCAACCTCTAAGGGGAACCCTTGGACTCTGTGCACACTATCTCTTACTTTGAGATAGTATGTAGAGAGCCAACTTCCTACAAGGTCTATCTCATAGGTTAAAAAAGGAGTGAAGTACTTTAGCAGATTAATGCAGAGATTGGTGTATACCTTGCACATCACAGTCTCTAATTATGGGGAGGAGGTTCGTGGACATAACAAGTCAGCTGTAGAAGTTTGGTCTGTAGTGTTAACTGGCAGATTCAGATCACTTCTAACCTTACTCAGGAGAAGGCGGCATGATGAAAGACCTTCTCCGGATACCATTCTGATGACTCCTGACAATATACGAGTAATGTGAGAAATAATATGCCAAAGCATTTGCAGGGTTTCAGCTCCAGGAAGAAGAAAATGAAGTAAAAGAAGCGCACCACCGACTCAAAAAAATAAAAAGCAGAGGTGAGAAAAATGTTCTAAACAAAAGTAAACAAGCCAAGAGATGGCTGTAAAAATTAGCAAACATGAAACAGAAAGAACTCTAGAATAGAAACAAGGAAATGTAAGGCAACGAGGCATAGAGTGTGTCGGAGTTCCCACAGCATTGCAACACACCCCTTAGCTAATTGCTTGCCTTAAACAGGGAATTCCCACACGCCCTCCTTTTGCTGACCCTGAAATCGAAACCATGGTATGGCCTTGGCAGAACTCATGGGCAGCCCTTTTTGGTGGGGGCAGGACTATCTCCATCCTCCAAGGGTTGCCTTTTTCCACAGGTCCTCACTTGGGTACCAGTACAACTGGTTAACCCATGGACTGTAGAAGAGCACAATAACATCAAGGTCCATCATTTAGCCCCTTCTGCCTCACTGCATTCTTGGACCTTATCTAACATCCTGTAAGTCTTGCTGTTCACAGACGACTGTCTCTAGTGTCTATGCCGTGGAGACAGATAGTAGGTAACTTTAGGGTCAATGTTAAGATGGTGGGCAAAGTGTTCCTCTAAGACTGCCTTTCATTTTGCCTGTTGGGCAGCAGTTGGATCTGAGGATAGTTGCACTCCTTCTACTGAGCCATTCATCTTTCCTGCTTGTAGTCCTGTCCTCCTGAAACACTTCTGTGACTTACAGAACAGACATCAGGCATTCTTTGCTTATATAGGTGCTAAATATATTCATATGGAATGCCTGATGGGGATCCATGTTTGCACCTATGGCTAAAAATGGTTGAAATCGGACATTTTCAAAGGCTTCTAGGGCATACTTCTCGCAATTAAGAGCCCTAAGAAAAACAGACTTAACTATCCATTCCTCGTTAGACTCTTGATTGCCAGTAAGCAAAACCTTCTTATTACATACTTTTCCCAAAGGTGCTAAAATTAGTCTATCCACACTCAGCAACAGACATGGATTATGCCACTGATGTAGGTAATCATGCACAAATAACAAGTCCAAGGAAATCAATATTAATGACATGCTTGCACCTAAAGAAATCCCAGAAGAAACGTCGGCAAGCCAATAGCCTTAGATTTTGTAAAGTGTGTGCATCAAAGGCACACGACACAGTGAATCTATCACACATAACTGTAGGGACAAATGCGAGGACAACCATACTTCCAGTCTTCATGTTGGCTGGTGTGATTTATTTTGTAGCTGCTCTCAAACGGATGAATGACCTTTGGTCTTTTGCAAATAATAAGATTAAACTTGTCAGTTCTTTTAATCTGCTTACTTATTATTCATTTTATTTCTGTGTGTTTACGTTTCAAAGCAGACAGTAGTCTATAACCATTCCCTCAATGCCATGTGTCATTAGGAACATGGGTTATTGGTCAGACACTGTATTACAGGATTTATGATATATGATTTAAACTTGATAGAGCAGCCTTTCTCCTGTTGGATCTCTTGGCGCTAGAACACAAAACATGCACAATCAATGTTGTTCACTATAAAGACACATTTTCTTTTTAACAGTGTTGCCATTGAAAACATAGATTGCATCCTTGTGTTTAGTAGGCGAAAATAAATGTCTAAACCCCCAACCTATCTTTTTTCTAGAGACCTCCCGGATTTATTAGAAGATGCCTCAAGATTTACAGTAGCCCACGTATGTTGTTAAAAGTAGGCGATAGGTGTTTCTGGCAGCAGGTACTGCTAGTGATGTCACCAACAATTCGTCCAATCACAAGACGACTTTTGAGCTCATTCATATCCTAAGGAATGCTGTGCCCCACTATGTTCATTGTGCATGTCCAGCTGATAGCATGGAACATAATATACACAGACGGGTGCAACCAGTCAGAGCATTATATATGCACCTCAAATGTCTAGGAAATATTCACACCCGAGCAATGGCGGCGATAACGAGGCTTTCGAGGTGCGCAGGTGAAACGTCTGCTCGTTAGTGTCGAGTACTGACAGGGTATTTTTTTTAGTTAAGCTGAAAATCATTCCTCTGAGGCCTAGAAGTACATAAGCAGGAAAACCTTATTAGCGGTCTGAAAGGAGCTGCTCTCAGCACAGCCCCTTCATTAAAGCTGCCCTCTCGGGGAACCATGCATTGCAAATATCTATGCTAGCGGCTGATACGTTTAGAGTTCTACCTGCCTTTTCATCTTCTGATAGGGAAAATCTGAATAATTATTTTCCATCTAATTTGCTTCAAGCTTTTAATGTGTGTAAACCACACTACAAATTTTATGAAAGGATGGTTCACAAATACAGAATTTTCCTGTGTTGTCATCTCTTCTTCACTCTTTCCACTAACACTGTTACCTGATCTGGCGATTGCTTCCTCCCTTTTAAAACCCAATTCTGTCTCGAGCTCACCATCTTCACTGGCACCACAGTCTAACTGGTAATGTATTTTGTCATATAAACAGCAAAACTATTTGGATATATTCCCTTTTCATTACTCGGATTGTACAAAAAGATAATTTAATTAGTTTTCATGGGAAACTCGCCAACTACAGTTTAATCCCTCTTTGCGTCTTCGCTTTTTTCTCTGTGAGATTCTAGAAAGGTAGTTTCATAGAGCTGGCAACTCTCGCATAGTATTGACTTCTCTTGCCACCCGATTAGCATATGTGCACACTCCGATCATTATTTCCAATTATTTTGTAAAGTTTTTCTTTATTCCAGTTTTCCAGTTCCATATTATGACCTTACTGGAAGTGGACACCACTCTCTCTCTATATTGAATTTATTGATTTTTGGACTTGTTCTCTTCTGATGTTAAGCACAAAATAGCTCAAAATCCTTGCGGTGTCTCTTCTCACAGTCCGGTATAGCAGTCTCTTAGCTTGCCCAGACTTTCCCAAAACCCTATTCCAGAAGCCGTTTATAGTTAGACAAGCATAAACAACATGATTAAAACGTTTTAGCCCCACATTTCCTACATCACTCTATTCATACAGCTGGGATTCCTTGTTCGGCCTTACATGGTACCTGTAAACAATCAGTAACATTTTAAGCAATAATTAAATTGTAACTATACCCACAAATCTTCACCATTCAAATTAAATTGTTGTGAACTCCCAAGTCAGATTCCATTTTGAAAATTTTAAGTTAGTATGTCTACCTTTGGTCCACATTCAGCTTGTCAATATCTATGTCTACCTTTGGTCCACATTCAGCTTGTCAATATCTTTTGCAGAACTTGTGAAAGTGTAATTTTCATGTAAACCCTGATTTGTCATTACACTGTGTCACACAAATCTGACACAAACTCTTACATTTGTACATCTCAAGGTTAAATGGTAGATATGTAAAGTACACATGTAGTCCAAGATGACATATTTTCATAACTGGTTTAGACCGGTTGCATCTTGGATTTTGGAAAAAACTCATTTCATTTTACTATGCAAGCTAATTATCAGTGGTGAATATCCTATATAAACAGCAGGAACTGACCATTAAGGTGGAGAGGCCTTTGGTTAGGTACTGCCAGTTTGCAGAAGCATTCACTTCTACGCCAAGAGCCGATCCTGTGATGAGGAGCTGAGCCCAGTGGTTGTGTGTTCTTTCTTGTCTGAATTTTGATAACGTAGCTGATCCACTATAAATATGTATGCAGTGCACAGGAAATCTCTAGATGCTCTCATTGTGTAGCACATAGTAGCAGTCTTAAGGTGGTAGGCTGCTAGGAGAATTCTAAAAACAAGTTAGAACTGTTCATTGTATTCTTGCTGCTGGCAATCCGCACAAGTGCTGTTTTAATTATATTCTGTGTGGTTATTATTCATGTACTAAGCAACAGAATGAGACTATTGAGATAAACACTTTAATGTATATAGTGTCTTTCTTAGTGCTATTCTTGAGTGTGCTATTCTAAGAACCGCATTGGGCTTGCATTACCACTGTGTCCTGGAACCCTCTGTGGGACTTTAGTAACCCAGAAAACACAAGCACCAAGTTTGCAAGAATGCTAATTGGGTTGTGTGGGGCTTCATTTAAAATGTACTTCCTTACTCAGTGTTGGTGCACTGAACCAAGTCCTTGCACTGGTGTGTTAAAAACCCAAACTCTGCAGACCTGGGTCCTAGAACTCAAGATTCACAATAAAAATGTGGACTGTCACTCTGGGAAGTATACAACATTTTCAGATGAGAAGCACTGGCTAACGTTAAAGATGAAACCCTGTTTCACAGCTCCCAAAATGTTCTCTTTCTTTCTATTTGTGTATGCATATTAGTCCACATTCGTTAGGTCTTGAATGATCTTTTTGTAAATGTAGGCAGATTTCTCTTGTGTGCTAAAATTGAGATATAGAACTGATGCATAGCTATTTTCATGACCCAGTTTAATTGATTTTAGGGACACAATTAAGATCCTTAGTATTTTAACTCACTGGGAATCTTCCCTCCCCTGTCTCCATTTGAGCTATTCTCTTGACCCACATGCAGCATTGCTGCTCCCTCTTATCTTGCGCGACTTCTGATTCATCCATAAAAAAATATACAAATCATTTGAAAGGTCAACTAAATACTTCATCAGGAGAGAGTATAAGAACTGTGCAAAAGGGGTTTTCTCTGTGGTGTTGTAACCACTTTAACAATGACCATTTTACCCATTAAAGACAGGAGGCGTTGCTTCCATCTAGCCATGTATTGTTGGATCTGCAACTAACATTTCGCAAAAACATATTTAACAATAAAGATGTATCTGAATGTTTGATCATACCCACATCCTTAAGTGCTCAAAATCGATAGACCCCTGTACCCGAACTTAAGCCCCTCACCTTCCACAACAGCCCTTTCAGGTCTCTGCTTATTTTAAGCATATTGTAATTGTTTTTAGCTTTATTGAGGAAAAAAGGTCGTATCGCTGGTTGGTTATGTCTGCATAATATTTCTAGCTTCCTTCTTTCTTTATCCAAGGTCTGAAAATCTTCTCAAGGTTTATCTTTCATATGAGCGCTCAAGGGAATGAGAGAACCGTTTGTTACTGCCTTTATAGCATCATTACAAGTCTGTAATAAAGCTTCTACTGTCTCATATAGCGCAGAGATCCCTTGATGATCCTTTGTACCACTAAGATTGCGGATTTGTCCGTATTTCCTTTGCGAAATCTTACGCAGTTTTAAAATGAAATACGTAGTGATGACTGTCACAGTAAGCAAAAGCGATTTCTCCAGGATGCCAGCCTTTTGTAGATGAGGCTAGAAAGGAGAGATTCCTAGATAAATCCCGTGACCTGTTGAAATATAACTAACCTACCCCAAGGATGCTGTCAATAATAAGGCTGTTTTCCACTGAAGAGTTTCAAATAACGTCATAAAAAAAGAGAGCAGAGCTCAATTTGTCAGTAGTTTCAATGCGAACTCAACGGTATAATACACCCTTTTGTTGGTATTTACACTGTACATTTTGGGACCCATGTAAGCCTCTGACAAGCTGATTTGGTGACTGATTATATGCACTATCTATAAAGAGAGTTGAGAAATTGGGCCCTATGAACAGGGTGGGCAATGAGTCCCTGCATACAAAATAAGGCATCCCTTGGAAGTGATCCTGAGTGGCCAAGTGAGGCGCGCTTCCTGTCACTGTAATCTCTTATTATTTAAGTTCTTTTTACATTTAGTTTACAATGTTTTTGTGCCAAATTTTTAGATACAGAAATGCTATTCTCTATGAAGGACATCAGGTCCCTAGAATGAAGTTGTACCAGCCAACATACAATCCTAGGAATACAGAGAAACTAAACTCAGTATTTTACAAAAAGAACAAAACGAAGACATATTAAAATACACACAAGCTCTAAAACAAATAGCAAAATGGTTGTATTAGTGTTCAATATGAACTGCAATGATTGTGTATTCAGGGCTTGTAGATGAAAGACTGACGGAAAATGGAAAATGTGTCATAATACAATGATTGAAGAAACGTCCATAGAATCATGGCCCGTGGATCACAGTCACAATCATGATACATTTAGCCAGATTTTCAGGCTGGTCTCTGCTAATGAAGCAGTTTCTTCAACACAACAGAGTAGCCATAATTTATTGATGTTCTTCGATATGAACAGTTTGTTCAACCCTTTCTAAAACCTGCAGGTTTAGCTGTCCGCTTTCGAGACATTCTGATTGTTGTTCAGAAATACTTTTTCCCTTTGTCAGGAATTCGTGTTTGGTTCACATACAGACAATTGTCACCTTTCATGAAGACCTCTTTGATCGTAAGTTGTAGGGAACAGACTTGACAACATGTATATGAGTTATCCCTTTGACCTTCTCCTTGTTAAGGAAAAAGGTCACGTTAGTCAAAACAATACATTACATCACTTTACATTTAATACACCTGTCTTCGTCTGTATCCTCCTCTCACGGTTCACCTTTCAGTCCTTGAGTGAAGAGAAAAAAAGACAAGTTAGTGGTCCTTCCAAGCCCGCCCTCCATGTTAGGGTACAGAGGAGACCCCTTTAGGTTTCGCCATTACTGTTGTCTGCTCCGTCCAGTGCTGCGTAGTCGATGTCTCCTTCTTCCCTACTACCAGGCAGTTTCTGGAAAACAGAAGAACATCTTTAAAACAGCACAGGAACCTCCAGCAATCCTGAAGGTCTTCGAGTGTGTGGGTCTGGGGAAACAAACTATACATTACTGAGTCTGCGTGATGCACAATGTTGTATCAAGGCTCCAAGCTCAGTGCTTAGGACATTCAGCAGGTCATGGGCATAGGCGCATTCCTCAGAAATACTTTTTCCACAGGTGGAGGTCTAGCAGGGACATTCTAGACTTTTGCTGGATGCCCAAAGGCTCTTTCAACTCAGCAGTAATATCACACCCCATTCTTATAGTCAAGTTCACAAATGGTCATTCTCGGACTGCAAATGTTACACAGACTTCTTTCATCTGTGTGGGCATGATACAACACTATTCATGGCAAAGCACTACCAATCAACAGCACAAACACACACCACATCAACATGGACACCAAAAATGTCCAACTAAAATTAGCATAAACATAACCACACCCTCACGTTTACAAAATTGCCTTGGGGCTACTTCAAGAAGTAGGAATGCACAATGGAAATGCTGCAATGCAATACAGTAGAATCCAATTACATCATTACCGACCTTGACTGGAGCCCATGTCTGGAAAGCACTCTGACCTGGCCTCCTCATGGACAACTGAACTCCCATTCCAAGACATGGAAAAGTCCTTTGGCGGAAACATTCATGCACATGAAACACTACTGTATTCTTTACTAAATCAAGTTCATTTTACTTTCACACTAACACAAAGCAGTTGTAAACTAAGCATTGAACTTCTAAACTACATCCTGAACATTAAACATTTAACAAACTCTCTTTAGCCTCACTTAACCTAACACCACCAAACAATATTCTTAAAAGAACTACGACAGCCGCAGCTCCCCATAAAATGACTTCTCCTTATTAAAAGCTCAACAGTGGGGAGATAATGATAGAAAGTGCGATAAAATATGCCCAGCGTGGTAACAGAGAATATCATAGTAGACTGCATATTAGAACGTCTTATGGTCTCGGGCCCATTTGCTGTACTCTCAAAAAGATTTCCTCGGTGTTTAACATGAACATTTAAAGTATGCAGATAACCTCAGCCCATGTCCCAGTTTGTTACATTTCCATGCATGGAAATAGGGAGAGCGCAGTATGTTCCTTCCACGATGGTAGAAAGGATAGAGACAGGGTTTAAAGCTCTGCTTTCCACAGGAAGTGTATCTGCGGTATAGTGTAAACTGACTCCGAAATCTGGGACAGAATGCTTTATCAACAAGCATTGGCAATGGTGATTGTTTTGGTTTCTAAGTTGAAAATATGTTTGCAAGCTCCAGCACATGCAAAGAAGAGGAAGCTCCTAGGTGACAGTCTTGTAGTGCATGTTAGTGAAACTGTGTGGCTTTTCACTGTACAAGCTAAAACGACTGACGCCATAGAATGGAGTGATGCTTTGGTTGTTGCAAGAGTATGGTTAGTCCAGTGGAAGGAAGAAGCAGAGGGTTCTGTGCGAAAAATCACAGGGCTGGGGTGGCACACACCTTTGCTAGAGAGTGCAGTACATGATCCAGGAGTTAGAACAGTGCAAGGTGCAGGAAGGTCGAGCAGCGCAAGCTGCAGGAGAGTCGAGCAGTGCAAGGTGCAGGAGGATCGATCAACACAAAGTCTGGGATAAGGGTTTTAAAAGCACAGGGCGTAGATGGGAACATTTAACAAACGTTGTTCCAAGGGTAGGTAAAAAACTGGGTTGCAGAGCAGCACAGAATCCATTACGTGTACAACTGTGAACAGAGAAGTATTAGGTTGAGGGAGATAGATCAGACCAGGGTGCGAGAGTGAGGCAGTGCCAGGTCTGTGGGCGTGGAGCAGCACTGCATTGAGTGGGAACTGAAGCAGCCAGGGCGTGGGTGAGGTGGAACAGCGAAGGCTCTGGCGGTGGAACAGTGCTGTGCCCATGGGTGGAAGACTGCAGAGCGTAGTGGAATGGTCTTGGAGTGATGCAGTGTTGCATCTGGGAAGTGGAATGCTCCAGGGTCTGCAGGAGTGGATACAGCAAAGGGTCCAGCAGAAGTGCAGGGTCTGGGTTAATGAATCAGGGCAGAAGTTATAGGAGCTCAGCAGCACAGGGTGGGGCTGGTGGAGCAGTGCAGATCCAGGGGATCCAGGGAAGTATTAGAGCTTATAGACCAAGGGGGTGGGAGTATGGCAGGCTCTGAGGGTTGAAGCAGCCCAGTGTCCGGTAAGGTAGAGCAGCAGAACGTTCTGAAAATCAAAAGCATTCTGGATAAAACCCCCCTCGTTAGTAAGATAGGTTTCGAACATTTTGTCATATAATGTGGTGACTTATTAAGGCACATCTGTTTTGGCAGTTGTCCACCTTGCACTATTGACCTTCAGTTCAGAGGTTCCTGTGGAGGTAGTGGTGGTGGTGGGAAGGGGATAAGTGGGTCTGAGTAATTGAATTTATTGCCATCTCATGTATTCTTCAGGAGTAGGCTGACAATGTATAACTGAAGAAATCATTTTCCAGCATCAGATACCATGTGCTTTGAATGTTATTTACATATGGTGCCATTTAATAAAAAATGAGTGCCTCACCATAATTGTTCTCCAAATCTCAGACCAATGTTTTCCGACAGCAATGAAGACAAAAGACAAGAAAAGCAAACCTTTATAAATTCCACTGTTTCAAACTATCTTACCAGACTGTGTCGGCCCAGGGACATGGCTATCATTAGAGCAGCAGATGTGGTGGCACCATTGCCCATGGGAATAAAGTGCCAACTATATCCAAATCATGATTATGTTGTGCTAGGCAACCTATAGACATGGATGCCATTATCCTGGATTGCAGTAGAGCCTAGACACCCTACTTTACCACTCTGCCTACTGCATACCATCCACTAAATATAACTCTACTATGTGTTAATAAGGACATAGAAAGTCTACTATCCTCTAAATGGCATTTTTGGTATAGTGCGACTTGGTACTTCCCATCCCCGCTTAGGAAAAAGGTTAAACGTTGATTGCTGTGCTCGCTCTAAGCTTTTACTACATTACTGCTTCATGATGTGAGAACATCCAGTCTAGCTGCTCAAGCCACTGGCCCTCTCCCTGTCATGGGACACAGGGGAAGAATGTGCCAGGCAGAGGCCAGACAGTAAAAAGTGGGGGATAGCATTGAGGCAATGAGGAGAAGGGGCATCCCAGAAGAACAGAGACACGTGGGCAGGGGGAGGGAATGAGCACTAGCAACCTACAGCCACACTGGCACAGTGGCCAATATCTTTGAGTGATGCAGTCTCAAACACAGCATTGCCTCTGCCCACGGCAATTCTGCATTTTCTTTATTAGGTGGTTCTCTAATACCTTTCCAATATGGCAAAGGCTGTGTGCATCAGTGCCATTGCAGTGAATGGCTGATCCACCTTACATGCACTGCAATGGAAACACTTATTTTTTTAGTATTGCATGAGTAACGATGGAATGGAAGGAACTGATGTGAAGAAGGCGCTAGCTATTGCCATATACCTGTCAACAAAAAAACTTTTAAGGTTGCTGCTGATGCCCTGGAGAGCTTTCACAGCCCGTAATGACCATCAGCTGTGCAGGGCCACCAATCGCAAGCTGGAAACCCATGCTGTGAAGAAGTTTCTGGCTCATCTTTTGTGCCACCACGTGATAATGGAGACCGTTTAAGGGTGTTAAAATTATGTGTCACATGGTGGCACCATATGAGTTGGTAAGTCTAATGCTGACAAAGTGTGCGTTGAAGCTATTTGTAAGCCACACAGGCTTTTGTTGTTCTGAAGGACCGCAGTTCTTCTCAGAGCTTGCTCAGAACAGGCTGTGCTGGCCACAATACAATGGATAACTTGATTTTCAATTTGACTAATTGTAGTACTGCTTTCCTCTAATGGTTTCGAGTTTAAGTCCAAGAATGCAGTGAGATGTGGCAGATGTTTGTGTCTGGGGCTATTCTGCATCAGGCCCTTGTATCCCACAAGAAAGATGTATAGAGGGAAGCAGCATCACATCACCCAATACGAATCAATAGATTACTGTGCTTGCTGCAGTCACCTCTGACCGGCATGCAGCTCACATGTTAGCACTAGCCTGTCAGTCTTTGAGACTTCTTAGGCTATTGACTTCTTAGGGTATTTAACTGAGTAATGTAGCAGTACATTTTATGACTTACAACTCGATAAATCTGCAACTATTTAACAAAATGCACACACAAATGGATTAAATACTTTTAGAAGAACAATACAGGCATAATAGGTTTATAAAACAGGCAAACCTGCCATACTGGTTTCAAATTTGATCTCCTGATTTTCTTATTGCAGTTTAATTGTGACATAAATAGCCACCTGCTAGAATAAAAATGACATCACCTATCTATTGGAATAGCATATTGCAATAGAATTGTACCATCGCACTAACTTGTGTCAAAAATAATAGGCACTGAAAACCAATTTTCTCATAAGAACATGTAAGTGGCACTTAATTAAAGGGAAGGTCTGGGGGTATTTAGAGACTGGCCGGTGGCCTTCTGACCCACCAGGTTAGCAGAAGAATGTCCTCCGCTCTCCTGGCTGGTTGATTCCCATTAGGCAAGGGGAATCTTTTTAACCTGAAAGGCACTTTGAAAACAGGAGTTTGTTATAGAAAATTAAAAAGCAGATTACCCTAACATGCCAGGAATTTCTTTCAAGCGTGTGGAAGTACAATTTTTGGCTTGGAGTTTAGGACCTACATGCTTTCCCTTTCAGTCCATGACAGGAAAATGAAGGTTCTCCCTGTGTAGGGGAAGATGGTTGGACATCATTGACCATCTGCCCAGTGGTGGACAGTTAGTCAGCAAAGGTTTCCTCTGCTGGTGGAGCCAGCAAAGGCTGTGCTTTTGGAAATATGGTGCTTGTTCCCACTCCTATGAAACCTCGAGTTTGGCGGATGTGGTATCTGCTGCTTTTTGACAGATACACTGCATCAGTCTAACTCTTGTCAGAGTCTTTCCTTCTAATTGATCCCTCGTTAAAGATCACAAATAGTAGCTTATTATTGTAAAATTATAATTACATTTTTAGTTCTCAATACAGAGGACAGAAATCTAGATGAATCTTAATCATACATTCTAAAGCACAAAAACAGATTTGACATTGAGTTCCATTGAACACTAAAGAGTATGGAGTTGCAACAAATCGCAAGGTATTTCTTTATATGTTAATTTTTATAGTGCAGATTCTATTCATTATGCTTGAGCTGTGACAAAAAGATCCCTTTGACTAGAAGACGCAGAAGACGTGCCAGAGTTTGGGGGTAGCTGATTGTGTTTGTGGCAATGTACTATAGGCAGAACCAATGGGAAAAAACGATTTTGTGGATGCAGAATTATCCTAGTTTATTATGGGTTTCGCCAGGCTTGCCTCATATTCCACCCCCTGGTGCATAATTTGCATATTCCAACACAAATATGTGTTTTCTCGCCCAAACAGGTTAAAAGTTCATAAAGAAAGCACCATAGGTGATGCAATGCAGTCGCAGGCACTTTATAAAGGTTGGCTGGCCACCTGAAAGTATTGATGTATTCAGGTATTAACCATCTACTAATGTTGTGAATCAATTGTGCATTCAGTATCATTGGCAACATTGGATGGACTAGACATGGGCTTTTGTCTGCAGCACATATACATTATGAAACCTACATGTAGTTGAAACTGGATGGGAATAATAATCCCTCCTTAGTCCCCATAATGTTTCGCTTCATTATTTGTACAACTTCATTTTACATCAAAAACGATTTCAAATGCGGTTATTTCAAAAAGTTACAAGTGCACAAACAAACAAACAAACATTTAAATTCTTTTAAGATATGATGTCTGAACTCATAGAGTGCCTCCTATTGAGGTTTATATGTTACAGGCATGACATACGAAAATAGAGGCATTTCTTAATAAAAAAGGGGTGCTTTCAGAGACCAATAGTGTGATTATAAAGTAAATCCAAAACTGAAGGCCAGACCTTGAAAAAGCTTGGATACACAGACTAAGCAGGGCACTTTTCATTAGATACAGCGCTCACACGCTTGATTTCTTCTCAGTGTGACATTGCATTAGTTACAGAAACTATTTTACTCTAGAGTTAGAAGTAAAGACGTTAATAGTTCTTCTTTTGTCTGTGAATGGATAATACTTTCAATAGTATCTGGTGAATGCGTACACTTTCCCTTTTTAAGAAGCCTTTATGTTTTACAAAACATTTTGATTTCTTATGTAATTTATGTGTTAAATAGATACAATAGTGAGGCAATTCTGCAGCAGAAGGTGGCGCCTAATGGCACACAGTTTGTCTTTTGCGGCACATTAGTTAGTTAACCTGACCCATATTTGGCCCTGGAAAATAATTCAAACGGTACTGATTATAAGGAATTAAACACAACAGACTGTAAGAAGGACATCTGAGTTTCATGACCTAAAATGCACATCTGCCCTAGATATTGTTTCTCTCTTTGCTCACAGAACTCATCGGTGGGTTATAAAATGCTTTAAACACAGCTTAGGTAGTATTTTATTCCAAATATAATACATCCCTTCATGAAAAAAGTCTCTAATTTTTCTTAAAATACATGCTGCAGTCCCTGTATATAAACCTGTCTCTAACGTCTCATCATATTATAAAGAAATTACATAGCTTCTCAACTGTATTAGCTCATTTTGGTTGAGTTCTGACCTCACAATGCCTGCTGCCAGGGCCTCCAGCACCTTGCAGGTCAGATAAAGACAGGCCAGGTAACACAGCATAATGAAAGCAACTGCCTAAAAACACAAACCTTGTCTTTTCTTTCTTCTGCCCTGTTTTTCTAACTCTAGGATGACAAACAGAAAGGGGATATTTTTGTCAACATGTTTATGTTTTGCACTTCTTAAGTAATTAGGAAAAGTTGTGCTCTGCATGTTTCTACAAATTCTGGGCTACTACATCTTATTTAAAAAAATCTAACTTGTATTATAATTATACGAAAATCTTTTTGCAACAAATACCTAAGCTTTTTTGTTGTGTTTAATTTTGCACTAGAGATTCTATTTTTATTCTTCATGTTTGCAAACATTCTCTCTCATTCGTACAAAATCAAAATGGCTACACACTAAGGGATTAAGTGGTTTATGGGAAAGGTGATGGTGAAACCATGTATTATAATGAATAAAGTACCCCTTCCCTATGTGGTAAGGCTATTGCAACTCACCTTGGAGTTCCATAACCTTATAAAGGAACTCTGCTTTGGCCTCTTTTCTCTATATAGTCATGGAACTCCTCAGTGACTTGCAATAGCCTTATACTATATGGCAGAGGGTACTTTCGCCCATATATAGTTTCTCAGGGTTAATGTCCTTATAATGCTCAAGTAAGGACCGCCAGCCTCGTGGTGACTTTTGGCCCACCGGAGCTATGGAGGTCTGACTGCCAGATTAGAACCCTGGTGGGCAGACCTGCCAGGGGACCACCGTCTCTGCTGGGAACATGGTTCCTGGTGATCCGACGGTAGTTTGGTTGCCTGGTGGCGCTGAGTTTAGTACCGCCAGGCTGATTACAACTCAGCTTTCCCCCAGCCTTCTCCACCATGACAAGCCTTGGCGGAAAGCCAGTGCCAGGGCTCACGGGAGGGGGCTCCACTGCGTATGCCCATGTCATGAGAAGTGCAGAGGCCTCCCAACCCAGTACCTTTGGAATTCGCACTGTCTGCTTTGTAGACAGTGCCCATTCTGAGGGTTTTGTGAGCTACGGAATTAGCCTTGGCTCCCTTAAGGGACCCAAGACCAATATAGTAGCACTGTTCCCGTCCTCCCCATGAGTTTGGCGGTCCCGCGGTGGGACCTCCAAACTCATAATAAGGCCCCAAGTCTCTTCTCTCGTGAAAAAGGGAAAGCAAAAACAAAGGACCACCCTTCTAAACACTGTAAAATGTTTCTTGGTTTTGAGGCACCTGTTGACTTGACTGCGTGGTCACGCCTTGAACAACTGAATTCTTAAATCCTTAGCACAAAGCTTAGCCATCTTCTATTTTGATATCAAATAGAATAATGTGCTTCCACCAAGTACATTATAATGATATTACATTTAACGTAATAGTTATATCTCTTTGTAAAACTCTGTGCATATGGTTCCATGCTTTATGTGGTGCACAACTTCATAGTGGTCTATAATATATATGGTGCCAGAAATATCAGTATGTGCATGTTTCAGCCCAGCTATTTCAATCTGATAACAGTACAGCCGTAAGACTACAACTGTAATGTTATTAGAAGTATGATTTCTGAGAAGTACTTTTATCAGAAAATTTTATGTATACATGTCAATATGTAGATGGGATACTTTTAGGCATGGCTACAAAGCAATGAAGTATTGTACAACATTAAGTGTGTAGAAAGAAGGGAAAAATAGGGACTTCAATTCCCTATAGAATGGTGGTTCCTAAAGGACGGGTGTAAGCATTAGGGGTACACAAAAGGTGCAGGAGAGGAAGAAAGGTTATGCAAAGAGGAATTTAAAACCAAGATAAGACTAAGTGGAATGAGTTACGTCACAAGAGTTATGAGTAGAGGGTGTACTTCTTCAGTGGTAGACTGATGGCAGGAAAGAGTGGGTTGCCCATTTGTACTGATATAAAATCGTAATATGCTCTCTTCACTCTAGAGTGTGTTGAAATTCGTGAGAATAATACATTTTTTAAGATATAGGAGAAAAGTAAAGGATAAAAGATGTTGTTAATATTTTATGTTTAAAAATTGAGGTTTCTTGTAATGTATTTTTCATAAGATTCTGCAGTAATGGCCCTTAGTGACATGTAGATAACTATGCCCTGTTTCTATTGTATAGATTCCTAGTAGTCACATTTAACTTCGAAGAGTGGGATGTGGTGGGAGATACCCACAAATCTATATTCAAAAGTAATAGTAACAAAAAGGGAATGAGGTACCAGCCATACATGTAAAAGCAAGTGCCTTATAACTCTTCTCACAGCCCTGCTTATAGAAACTATTTTTAACAGGAACTCTAGTGTCAAACACAAGATATCTTTAAAAGGACCTACTTCTAAAGAAATCTTCCTATTAGCCCTTTCCCTATTTATTTGTCAAATAAAAATGTTAGAGGTCTATTCACTATCATTCTGTGGAGGAGAGAACCAATTTTCCTCACGGGGGGTTAGTTACTAAAG
The DNA here is from genome assembly GCF_031143425.1 of Pleurodeles waltl. NCBI lineage: Eukaryota > Metazoa > Chordata > Amphibia > Caudata > Salamandridae > Pleurodeles > Pleurodeles waltl. The sequence continues at coordinate 474,105,814 of NC_090449.1, read as the reverse complement.
TTTTGCAGGGTGCTCTCATATCATAAAGCAAAGGAAAGCATTGTGCTAATTTACTTACTGATATTAAAATTGCACAGCACCATGGGAAAACCTGAGCAAGCCTTCATTTTAAATGTCTAACAATTATGATAGGGTTAATAAATGTTGTTGTTATGCAGCATTTGAAAACATTGATGTATTGGGATGCTATTCAAAGAGAAAACGTATATGTAATTTCTGATTTATTAAATAAATACATATAGGTATATAATAGTATTTACATCACATGTTGGGATAGACCGCAGAGAAACCTATTTTTTAGTCCTGAAGACGAACCACTAGCATGAAAGAGCACTCTTGGGAAACAATTAGATGAGGCCAACAACCACAGAAAAGAACACTTGGAGCCCTTGAAAAACACAAAATAACAGAGTAAAGACAAAACTTTTCAGTGTCCTTTATATTATCATGCATGCAAGATTTTACTTACCTCTTTTAAATATATTTATCACTTTTCGGTTTAATACCACTGCTTTACTAACAATGCTGTTTTTCTGATTTCTTTAGATTGCTGTTTGATTTGCTGTTGTCATTGGCTAACCTTGTTACTAGTTCATTGTTTTGCATTTGGATTACACATGAGATGACACATTAGATTTAATATATTACATTTTAAATATGAAAGCTCTTATTATGATAATATTGGTATCTCTGAACCAATTTACTCTATAAATCTATGTTGCACTTATAGTAAGGCATTTGGTTATTGCTGTTAGGCTATTGGATTATACATGGTTAAGCATTGCTTTTCAAAGCCCATCAACAGGTAAAACACTCATAAGGACTAATAGCAACCATCCTATTGATTAAATGTTATTGGATTTTTGTCATTTTCTAACTTCAAATGACTTTTTAAAGTACTGAAGTGGAAGGAAGTGATCACCTACTAATTTCTAAAGATTACATTTTAATTTAGCTTTAGACATGATAATATGAAGATGAAGCATAGAAAAGTTAGTGTCATACTTGATGATGGATGGAAATTAGTAGCTCACATATTGATGTCAGTTTCAATGAACTAGAAGTTAAGGTTGTTGGCTTGTTTTTAAAATTAGCCACAACAGCGGGAACATATCAGATTAGTAGCATGGTTTAATGGTTTATAACTAAAGATCCATCCACTGGAAAACGTTTTTCTATCTTTATTTCAAGCAAGTGTCAATGACAGTCAACCTCCCTGAGAATTGTAAAGTATCACTTGCCACCCCAGTATTTAACAAAGAGGGAGATATTCGGAATGCTTTACCCTATATTTTAATGTCGGTATTTGATGTAAATTCTATTTTTTAATGCTTTTTATTATGAGCTGTTGAAGACTGGCAAGATAGTTTGTGATTAATACCTTGTGAGCGAGCAAGATTTCTCCTGGGTTAATCCACAATTTACAACATTTTGTATACCTTATTTTATGCATCAAATAGCCAAGGTAGACATGATAAGCGTATTCAATGTTAATTTTAGGTCAGCATTTGCTGTTGGTGTTATTGTCCTCCTCAGGTTGGAACTGGAATTTTTGGGAATGGTGTATAGTCATATTTTTTAATGGTGGCATGTCACCCCTGTAGCTGGATTCAAGTTAATATGATAGGAGCACAAGTAAGAATGCAGCAGATACTGGTATTGAATGGTCTGAAGCAGGGGTGAGCATTGACCCTGCTATTGTTTTCATTATTTTAAATGACTTTCCAGTAGCACATAGTGTGTTGGAAATCCACACCACCCTCAAATTAATGTGAGCCCAGTGAAGAATGTATTACTTTATGCAGGTGTTTTGAAAAAGTTATATAGAGCTGCGTCTGGTTTACAAAACCAGTTAAGTGCCGTATTGTAGGCTGGTTATTAATATCAGGAAACCCCAGATTATGCAGATTAGGAGCAATAGATCATCATTTGCTTGGGTTTTTAATTATGTAGATATTCAGACCATAGATTCTTATACATATTTAGGCCTGTTTTTTATTAATGACGTAAATTTCGATCAGCATATAATGTAAACTCTGAACCAAAGATAAGCATCTTTATTGGGATTACCTCGATTCAATTTCCACTTAAGTAGTGAGATGGTTGAACCGTTTTAAAAGGATATTATGTACAAATAGAACCTATTCACAATTATGGCACTGCTGGTATAATATTGGTAGAAACGTTCATTGGTGGGTGCTGCAACAAGTCTTGGGTTTACCATTGTGCATTGGTCTTGAGGCTATTCATCTTGAGTGCAGACTGAGCTCATCTCACCTTAAAAGAGTGGTTTCTTGTATATATTTTTTAATCTCGTCTAGTAATTAGGGAAATAACAGTTTAGCCAACAATGTCTGACTGATTTGTATAAAAGTGAGAGTGGCGAGGCTTACAGAAGGAGAAAAGTGATTGCATCTTTATTTAAAAAGTAGAATAAGTAAAACAAATTGCAAATTGTGTTTAATGGTAAACCAGTGTCTATAAATAAAAATAAACGAAACAATAATTAATATTAAATCATTTCCGGAGGACAGAGAATTTATTAAAACTATACGCATGGAGTCTCATTTAAACCCTCACCTCACAGCCTGTCTCCAGGTGGCCCTGGAGCTCCTGGGCCACGTGACAGCAATTTGCCCTTTCTGTGGATAATTTGAAAGATGGGAATGCAGTGCACTTAGACGGGCTTTTACACCAGGGGCTTTGGCTCTTCCGGGAATATTTATCTTTTTATGCATGTTTGTTGTCTTTTGGGCACTTGCCCTGCCCAGAGGTATAATCAAGCACTCACTAGGCTTGGGGACAGCTACTCAGCCCAGTCGCTGTTGTAGATCCACCAGGCTGGCCACACATGAAAGGCTCAAAGGTAGATTTCGTAAGCCCTAATGGGCCACTTTGAATGGGGCTTTTGGCTTTAGCTCCTATTTCTACGCTCTAACAACCAGGAGTACTTTTGCATCCAAGCCTCTAAAATGGCATTATTTTTGCCTTGATTTTCTGAACCATTTTAAAGACTGGTCTTCTCTCTGTTCTCTCTGTTGAGGAATATCCTCAGTGACCTATTCTCCTGATCCAGCTCCTTGTAGCCAGGCTTAGTTTCTCTCAGCAGCAGCCGCCTGTGGCCCTCAAGGCAGACTTCACCACCTGCCTGCAAACCCCAAATCCTGCAGTCTAATGGCCTCTTGCAAGACATTTTTGTGTCATTCTTAAGTCAGTGATATCCTTCCAAGAGTACATCCGGCCAAAACTGGTCCACAGAAGTCCAAGGTAGTCTGTCCTTTGAGAGAGTAGCTAGGTCAGTTACACTGGTCCTTGAGACAGAGTCCACAGAATCCCATGAGGTGCCAGCCTAGATCCCTCTTCAGACAGGAGTTCATCCCCACAGTGGGTCCATCCTTTCCCACTTTCTAAATTTGTGTAAATGAACTGTGCCAATATTTCAGAACATTTCAGAATTAAGAAAGCACAAATGAAACACATTTTTGTAGATCTTAAGTGTGGCGGAAGCAAAATACGATCAATACACTGGGTGATGACATTTTCCCATATTATCATTTTGTCTGTCTGTTATATACTTTTATCTGTAAAATTATATGCCTCTACAAATGTAATGGTCAACTCATTTGAAAATGTGTTGTTTGTAATGGCAGTGCACAACCACACTAGACATATTCCACACTACGCGCATCCACTTCACACCACTCCACTCTACAACACTTTACTCCACTCTATGCCCTTCTGCTCTCTACCACTTTGTGACACTCTTCAACACACTACTGCATTCTATGACACCGTACTCCACCTGACATGTCACTTCCCGCCACTCCTCTTCACTTTCTGACACCCCATGTCAGTTAACTCCACTCTGTTACACGCTATGGTGTTCTACTGCATGTCACTCCACTCTATGATACACCACTCCACTCTACTCCACGACATGCCACTCTACTCTGTGCCACTCAACTCCGTGCTGTTCCACTCTTGGACACTCTATGACACACCATTTCACTCTACTCTATGACATGACACTCCACTCTAGTCTATGACATGCCGCTCCACTCTATTCTATGACACACCACTTCACTCTACTCTATGACATGACACTCCACTCTAGTCTATGACATGCCTCTCCACTCTATGCCGCTCTACTCCATTCTATGACCCACCACGTCACTCTACACCACTCCACACAAATCTACTATGTCTCTCCACTCTGTGCCAGTCTATGACATGCCCTTCCACTCTACGCCCCTCCACTCTCCAACACAACACCCTATGACATGACACTCTATGACATGCCACACCATGATACTCCATTGTACGTCATTCCACTCCACTCTATGCCATTCTGCTCTATGTCACTCTACTCTATGCTACTCAGTGACACGCCACTCCACTCTACAACATGCCACTCCACAACACAATCAGTTTACTCCACTCTACAACACTCTACAACACTATACTCCACTCTACGCAACACCCTCAATGCCACTCCCAGCTACTGTACTACACTCTGACATACTACGCAATTTTACTCCACTGTGCCAGTCTATGTCACTCCACTTTACTCAACTCTATGCCACTCCCCTCTGTTTGACGCACCACTTTATCACACTCAAAATTGTCAAACCACTTAACGACACTCCACTCTGTGGTGCCCCACTCTGCGGCGCTACACTCTACAACACTATATTTGACAACTCTCCAGCCTATGACACTCCACTCTATGACCCTTTATTCTATGCTAGTCCACTCTGACACTGTATTCAACTCTATGCCCCTAAATTCTGTGACAGTCTAGCACACTCTGTGCCACTCTACTCTACAATGCTCCTTTCTACGCAACTTCCCCATGGCACTCCATGACACTCCACTCTATGCCACTCCACTCTACCCCACTCCACAACATTCCACTCTACTACATTATATGTCACTGCACAACACACCGTGCCACTGCATGGCAATCTATGCCACTCCACTCTAAGCCATTCTACGCCACTCTATGCCACCAACTATTAGCCATGCTGAACAGCAGCTGCGCTGTAGTACAACATGGCTAAAGGATATGGGCAAAGCGAATAGGTCATGCATATGCATGACCTATTGGCTTTGCCAATGCTTGTTTAGCTATCTGATTTGTCAATAGAGGCCACTTTTTTATTTTGGTGCCAGAGCCTATTTTCTGTTCCACTCCGCCTCTGTCAGTGGTTTGAGACCTGAAGTTGTATGGATAGCTGAAAACCCTGCCAGCTCATTCCATTTACTGAGTACATGTATGGGTGTAGTAACATAACTGACAAGAATAACGGCATAACATTGATACCTCTAAACATGCGTCCCCTTTAGGTCACCTGACCATCCAATACACCTCTAACATCTATCCGTGCTGAATTTAACGGCTGCAGTGGGCAGTGCTGGCGGCTGGCTCTGAATAAAAGCTAATTTGTAAAAAACATATGTTGTTTTACAAATTAGGCACCATCTCAGAGAAAGAGGTACATCCATTGGTGTCAGTAATTACAAGCAAAATGGCAGTCGAGGAGGATCCTGTCAACATCATCCGCTGTTTTTTTTGAGGACACCAAACTATTTCTGGCTAAAATCTTTATCTGCTGGGTACTGTGACATTACTTGCTGCTTAAATACTTGTTTATCTCATTTTACAATTTTATAAAATCAGGTATGTAGGTCATTAATTATGTTAGACAACTGTACAGAAATAGGTCAGAATACATTGGCATTAAAAAGTGGTGAATCTTCGATTAGCTCAGGATGTTCTGGAACTTTGAGACTGCATATCGGTAGAGAGCAACTGCACTAGCACCTTGGAAGTCAGAACTTTATTAGAGCTGTGGAACTCTTGGAGTTATGGTAGTGTCTCAAAGTAAGACTAGGCAAGAGAACTAGTTTGTAAAAAAAAAAAAAAAGAAATGCCCATCGCCCACGCTGCTCACTGCCAGGTTTTCTGAATTCGGAGTCTGTCTTGCCGTGGATCCCACTTCATGCCTCTTGCTCGAAGCGCCCTACACTTCCTCTCTCCTATTACCTCTTGCACGTTATTTTTCATTCCTGTTGTATTCCTTTCTCAGTGATTTTCTATTGTTATCTTTCTCATTCGTCCTCCATTTTCTTCTTTTCTCTCTTTCGTTTTTGGGCAATGTTTGGTGATGTAAAATAAGCCACAGCCCTAAAAAGATTGAGCGCCAGCATCCAACACATATATCTCCCTAATTATATTAAGCGCCAAATGCATGTGTTGCTTCAACATAAAACCAACTTGTACATTTACTTATTTACTACAAATTATATTTTAATAATATATGTTGGTGGTGTAAAATATGATACTACGCATATCAATGATGTTCCCATAAAGGGCACACTCACAATGTGGCCCTGATTCTCAAAGGTAACCTTACACTTATGTGTAAGTTTACCATGTTTTGGTATTCGCAAACTACAAGTTTGATTTAACTAATAGTAATGTTACTTCTGCGGAGACCCCGCACTTATTGCGAAGACTCCACACCTAAAAAGATAGGCCTGCCCTATCTTTGTATGTTCGGAGGTATGCACTCTGTCTGCAGAGTCTCTGAAGTCATAAAATTACTACTAGTAAAATTTAGCTTGTAGTGTGGGAATACCCCCAAAATAGTAAATTTACACAAAAAGTGTAAATTGATCTTTGTCAATCAGGCCCTGTGTGTTTTATCGGATGCAGCGGATTACATGGGTGCTTCACTGGTCCACCTAGCTCTCGCCACACTCGTGAAGATTTGATTGAAAGCATTGGTTGAAGTAAGTCTTTCAGGATCATTGATTAAGCAAACAGGGGTAAACATCAACACTTTCAGTAAATGCTATGCCTAAGTCAAATATAATAGAAGAGATCTGAACCGTAAGTTTAACGTGTTTTTATAAATATTTACAGCAAGCAGTGGAACACACAAGATTCAAAAACTCATTTACTAAGAGTATTTCCAATAATGGAAGAAACAATCATGCACTTTTCTTTGCAGGCCAGACCTTCCTCCATTCATCTTAATTTATTTACTTTGCATTGAAGCTACACTTACCGCTTATTTGCAAACCGAGGGCATTTACTTAGAGTTCTAAATATGGACAATTCAAATCTGCAGCTGAGACTTTTCTGTCAAAATGCAGATTTCTTAGTTCTCAGTTTTTGAATATTTTGCAAATTATTGCCTAATTTCTGACATTTATAAAAGTACTATCAGATTTCTGTCTCTCCATGAATTTCCAGGCAGAGAGAACGCATGCGGGAACCACAGAAAGGAGACAGGAATGACAAACCAAGGAGGCACTGTACAGAGACAGAATACCGTCATGGTACTCATTGACTGAGAATGTGATTCAATTGCGTGCAGTTCAGATGGGTTGCAGGCCGGGTTGAGCAGTTCGCACCTGCATAGTCAGTCTTTGCGGGGAAGCAGCTCAGCCACACTCACTCATTCTCCCAGTCACTCTAATCCCCTGTGACTGAATGCAGAGTGCACATGTGTACCTCACACGGCTAATCATTGAAAGGTGCCTGAGGAAAAGTGAATCGCAGGGCCAGTGACGTAGCTTCTTCTGGTGTAGCAGGTGAAGTGCTATCGCGACCCAGAGGTTAGTGCTGCATTTTACAATTTAACAGCAGCCAAGTGGCCCATTTCCTTCCTTGCACTAGGACTTTGGTTCCCATCATTTTGACTTCTGTGGACCCCCACTTTATCATTACTGGAACTTGTGGACCCCACTAAATCATAATTTAAATCCGGGGGCCCCCCACTTAGTCATTACTGAAGCCTGGGGAACTAATCTGTTAACATTATTTAATTTCCTATGCAGCCGCGAACCCCCTGAGAAGGCTTTGTGGACCCCCATGGGTCCCCGGACCACAGGTTGGGAACCACAGCACTAGGGCCATGGCACACTGACTATCCGACAGCAAGGGACAGAAAGGCTGCAAAGAGATTTGTTTTGGTGGAGATGTGTAAGAGAGACAGAACCCTTGAGATAAGGAGGCACAAACTGCGGGTGAATGTCAGATGTGATCTGGAGGCCGGAACCATATTTATTTCAGTTGGTTGTTTTCTTAATGTTCAGAGATGTTGCAAATCAATACAGTTAATGACGTCTGATGTACTTTTTGTATTATTTTTGGCATTCAAAGTAGAAAGAAAGATAATGTTGCACAGTTTAAGGATGATATACAAGTCTGGCGGCATCTGGCTATTACTAGGGCTAGTAAGCAAAACTGGATCATTGGTCATGATCGGAATGGCATATATGGCAACGGACAATACCAGAATGGCTTGTCTGACAGGTCAGTGTGTCAACTGTTTTTTTTACTATTCAATAGGTCTTGTTTATGGTCTCCTGAGCTGTTTTTTTACTGTTGATTTCCCTGATATTACCACAAACATTGCCTGCAGGAAGCACAAATGTGTGAGTCCTCCCATGTCTTACAAAACACCCAAAACACCTTATAAATTCAAAACTGCTCCAATTTGCAAAATGTGGAGTAAGTTTTTAATTCCCTTATTTGTTAATGGGGGACACTTTTATTTTGGTGGTGTATCACATTGAGAGCATGCAAGACCTGTGTCTTCAGACCTCTTCAAAAGTTTAGGAAATCAAGAACCATTGAATCTCATTGGAATGTTTAAAACGTTTTTGGGCAATTGTGAATCTCATGCCCATTGTCATTAGCTACTGATATGTAATTCCAGGTGCTGTAGCAACTCGTAGATAATATCCAGGGTCCTACAGGGGCAGCAATAGGCCCAGGTACCAAAATAAAAGTGGCTCACGCTAGAAAGGCAAAAAAGTGGCCAATGATCACAAATTGAGGCAGTTTTGAACTTGTGTAGACCTGCAGTGAAAACGTTTTGTGAGGTAGAAAAAAGACTGCATGGATTTGAGCTTCCTGCAGCCAACGTTTGTTTTACTATGGGGGTAATCAACACTAAAATCAGTCCAAGCAGACCATAAAACAGGCCCACAAACAGCCAAAAAAAACAACCCACACACAGCTGTCATACCAGCCACTCCAGCCGGTCGGGCACTGATTGATAGCCCTATCGACCTGCCTGCCCTGATAATATCCAGTTCTACTTCTAAATATTGTGGGTAGAAGAAATAAATATTAGACCGCTACATGCCGCCAGGTGTCTAACATCAAGAAAATACCGACCTCAGCCATGAATGGTTGCCACGGGAAGTTAGTTCCCTATTCTTCTGCTCCAGTTCCTGAGCATCTCTATGGTTAGGGACTGGATACAGCGCTGATACTGCGGCAAAAACCTCCTGCTGCCAAGGGCACATCCTCAGCATGCCACTAAATCAATGCTGATCTCATGAGCATGCAACTCGGACGAAATCTAGGCTCCACATCCTGGCCTCCTACCAGTGCTTAATTTGTAAATAAGAACGTGCCAGTGCCCAAAGCACTCTTCTTGAACATGTGGCTGCTGCATTTAAAAAAGAAGAGTAATAGCAGCGCTCCTCCTTCGTGCGTTGTCACAAAGATTGCGTACTAGTGGCGTTTGGCATAAGCTAAGAAAATATGATGAAATCATTACACAGACGCCGGTTTTTAAACGAGAGGCTCCAGTAGATAGCACTCGAAAACTAAGGGGGTCATTCTGACCCCGGCGGTAATTACCGCCATGGCGGAGGTTGGCGGTAGCACCGCCAACAGGCCGGTGGTGCTCCGCCGGGCATTCTGACCGCGGCGGTACAGCCGCGGCCAGAAGCGGAAAGCCGGCGGTGTACCGCCGACTTTCCACTGCCCGTCAGAATCCTCCATGGCGGCGGAGCGCGCTCCGCCCCCATGGGGATTCTGACACCCCCTACCGCCATCCTGTTCAAGGCGGTTCGCCCGCCAGGAACAGGATGGTGGTAGGGAGTGCCTAGGGGCCCCTGGGGGCCCCTGCCGTGCCCATGCCAATGGCATGGGCACGGCAGGGGCCCCCGTAAGTGGGCCCCACAAAGTATTTCACTGTCTGCCTAGCAGACACTGAAATACGCGACGGGTGCAACTGTACCCGTCGCACCTTCCCACTCCGCCGGCTCAATTCTGAGCCGGCATCCTAGTGGGAAGGTTGATTTGCCCTGGGCTGGCGGGCGGTCTTTTGGCGGCCGCCCGCCAGCCCAGGGCAAATCTCAGAATCACCGCCGCGGTCTTTTGACCGCGGTGCGGTGTTCTGACGGCAGTACCTTGGCGGACGGCCTCCGCCGTCCGCCAAGGTCAGAATGACCGCCTAAGTATTCTAGCTCGTGCACTTTCTATAATTGAAAGGAAAGTGGTGCCAGTGTTCTCCGACAGTCCTGATGAGGCCTTTAGTTGTTAGGCCGAAACGCGTCGACATATTCCCAATGGGTCCAAGGAGTCTTAGCAAATAATCAACTGATTTCAAAAAATGTATAGCACTACTTACTACCTTGTACAAAGAAAGTTAAGGCAGTATACAGCTGGGTGCAAGATCCTTGGCCACCATATAATTGTTGATCACTATGTTTACTGTATCTTGTGTTGTGACTATTCTATAATTCGTTGGAGTAGGGCACATATATATTTTTTAAAATATTGTATGTATTATGGATTTCACATGTCTGTTAGTATTGTAAATATGTATATATAAGTGTATAAAGTTCCACTGTATTGTCATTTGTTTATAGATAGGAAGTCTTCCTCTGATCCTGACGTGTGTGTATATTTACAAATATAATAAATAAGGGAAAATAGTTCTATCCCTCCGAACCAAGAGTTAATATTGGTTTCGTGTAATAATTATTCAATTTGTCCCTCTCCTGCAAAAAAAAATTTTTGAGCAGCATTTAAATGTGCGAGCACAGAATACTGAGGCAGCGAAATCCTGAAGCCAGCTTTGGCCTCTTCAATTCATTTAAAGTCACTCCCTGCCCCTTCAGCTCACTCTAGCAGCTTTCTGCTTTCCTCTCTTTTTGAAGACTTTTAGTTTTTCCCTTCCTCATCTTTCCCATATGTGTCTTTTGCTCGCAGCAGATGCCTGAGGCAGAAGAATAAGTGCCAGCCCTCAAAAATAAGTGCCGATGCTCAGCACCGGAAGCAATAAGCAGAAATTAAGAATTGCCGCCTTCCTTACAAGAGCGTGATATATTTGGTTAGCTATATGCAGCAGTTTCTTTTTCTAGCTTACTTCTTGCAACGCCTGAGATTTAACCAATTTGAAAATTAACCTTCCTTAAAAAGAAATGCTTCTAACTTAATGTTAACATGTAGCTAGGAGTGTGATGTCACGTCCACACACCTTCGGGTGTGGTGCAACGAGAACACTGCTTAATAAACTGTTTTCTCCAAAAGGTTTAAATGTGTGCACTTGTGTCTGTGCTGGGCCTAAAAAAGGGGCTTATATTTTCACATTGTGGCCATCACCCTGACTGACCTTGTGTAAAGGCACTGATCAGTTTTATAGCGACTTATCTCATTTATGCACACAGCTACTGTGGGTCTATGTATCCCGCTGGTCTCCTTTAGTACTTATTTATGCGGACTGGACTACTTAAATTTTCACATGGGTTGCAGGTCAGATTATATAGCAAGCACCAGAACAAATTAACCACTGCTCCAAGAAACAGCTGATGCTTGTGAGTGGAGCACATACGTGTGATGAAGCATATGTAGTATGATGAAGCGACACAGCAAAGAATGTGGTTAATTGGTCTTTTATTATCCACAAAGTTACACTCACGACTGGGAGCATCTCTCAAGAGTCTCGGCTGCAAATGACCAATGAAAAGTGGCTCATATTCCCGGATCCTCCCTTTCGTGGATCGTAATTTTCCCCAGTCTCATTAGACTCATTTACATAGAAATGTCTGTTAAATTAAGCATTTTAAAACTCATAGGGGAGGCTACATTCATCAATACTAGAAGCACTGCAGTTTGGTCTGGCTGGCAAGGTGAAGTAAAATGGCCAAGTACCACAACCACTGATCTGGCTAGGGCTGCCAACAGGCCGATTATTTACCAGCTTGACCTGTATTTTAATGTCCTGCTGGTACAAAAATAAAGCAAATCACCCAAAGGCAGTATTTTCTAATCTGATCATTATGTACTTTGAAAGCAAAAATAATGAAAAAAACACATTCAAATGTGTTTTAAAGGTGAGTGATAGTTAAACCTAGAAAAAGGCAGAAAAGCCATGTTAAAAAGAAATATAAATGTATTCATATTAAGGGTCCTCTTTAATTATCATGGCTCTGCCTTTGCAGAATCTGGGCAGTTATTTTTTTGTTTGTGCAGTTTTATATAGCGTGAACTCAGCCTAAGGCACTGGAGCCATTTACGTGAGCACTAGTTATACTGCACAACATCAAATGTATTTTTATTTTAGACTTGGGATACTAAGTGATTTGCCCAGAATCACTGGATGCTGAGCCTCTCTAGTTTATTGTCTGGAAAAAGTGGTCTCACATCGAGGCATATGAAAATGCACACCCCCTCCACCAGGGACTGAAAGACACTTTGCATGAGGTGAGAACACCTGGTCCCCAATGCAGCCTCTGCATATATACCCCCATCAACTATGGCCAGAATGCGGTGGCCCGGCAGGGAGGGCCCAGGAAAAAACATTGCTGCTGGGCCAGACACATGGGGATAGGGCAAGGTGACTCAGGTGGGGGAAGGTGTGGCTGAGATGAACACACATTACAGTAGCCTGCAAGACTGTAAGGCTGTGTGGACTGGTTGTCTGAGGCCCTAACAAAACAGCCCACGGTGACCCTGAGGCAACTGCCCATGCCCAATGCCAGACTGCCCACATTCCCAATTCAACCCTGCCTAAGCATAGAACACCACTCAAATAACAACATGTGAATTCATAGTACAATGCTTGAGAAGCACTAGAAGTTGCACAATACAGAATAATACGTTTCAATACCAGACTAACCACTACAGCATACAAACATGCATGTGGGTACATGCATACTCAGTGTGGCTTCCTGCATGCAGTGGCTGGTCTTGATATGTGTTAGAAATGGGGTCTTTTGTTGACAGTCAGGTTACCCCCCGGTTCAAGCAAGGACCCTCCTCTAGTCAGGGTAAAAGAGAATCACCCTCAGCTAACCCCTGCTTACCCCCTTGGTAGCTTGGCAGAGCAGTAGGCTTAACTTCAGAGTGCTAGGTGTAAAGTATTTGTACCAACACACACAGTAACTTAATGAAAACACTACAAAATGACACAACACAAGTTTAGAAAAATAGGAATTATTTATCTAAACAAAACAAGACCAAAACGACAAAAATCAGACATACACAAGTTAAGTTATGAATTTTTAAAGATTAAACTCAAAAATAGCGTTTAGAAACAAAAAATGCTTTGATGAGGTGTTAACACGGCGTCGTTCCCAACAAGCCAACACCAGCAGCGCCGGACACGGAGTTGCGGCGAAACGTTGAATCCGCGCACTTCGAGTGGCGTCGGTCACAACGTGGTGCAGCAGTAGCATCGGGCCTGCAAAGGTCGTCGCGTTCCAGGGAAGATCACGGAGTCAGTTGCAGGCGGCGTCACCGGATTCAGCAGCGGCGGCGGTCCGAAATCGTCCAAAGTCGATTTCCTTGGATTTCCACCAGCTTTCCTTTAAAGGGCATAGGAACTGGATAGGGCACCACTTGTCAGAGAAGGAGCCTCTCCAGAGACTCCAGGTGCTGGCAGAGAGAAGTCTTTGCTGTCTCTGAGACTTCAAACAACAGGAGGCAAGCTCTAAATCAAGCCCTTGGAGATTTCTTCACAAGATGGAAGGCACACAAAGTCCAGTCTTTGCCCTCTTACTCTGGCAGAAGCAGCAACTGCAGGATAGCTCCACAAAGCACAGTCACAGACAGGGCAGCACTTCTCCTCAGCTCTTCTCCAGGCAGAGGTTCCTCTTGTTTCCAGAAGTGTTCTAAAATCTGTGGTTTTGGGTCCCCTTCGTATACCCAATTTCTCCTTTGAAGAAGGCCTACTTCAAAGTAAAGTCTCTTTTGAATGCTAAATCCTGCCTTGCCCAGGCCAGACCCCAGACACTCACCAGGGGGTCGGAGACTGCATTGTGTGAGGGCAGGCACAGCCCTTTCAGGTGTAAGGTACCACTCCTCCCCTCCCTCCTAGCACAGATGGCTCATCAGGAAATGCAGACTACACCCCAGCTCCTTTTGTGTCACTGTCTAGTGTGAGGTGCAACCAGCCCAACTGTCAAACTGACCCAGACAGGGAATCCACAAACAGTCAGAGGTACAGAAATGGTATAAGCAAGGAAATGCTCACTTTCTAAAATTGGCATTTTCAAACACACAATCTTAAAATCAACTTTTCTAAAAGATGTATTTTTAAATTGTGAGCTCAGAGACCCCAAACTCCACATGTCCATCCGCTCCCAAAGGGAATCTACACTTTAATCGGATTTAAAGGTAGCCCCCATGTTAACCTATGAGAAGGACAGGCCTTGCAACAGTGAAAAATGAATTTAGCAATATTTCACTGTCAGGACATATAAAACACATTACTATATGTCCTACCTTAACCATACACTGCACCCTGTCCTTGGGGCTACCTGGGGCCTACCTTACGGGTGCCTTACATGTAAGAAAAGGGAAGGTTTAGGCCTGGCAAGAGGGTACACTTGCCAAGTCGAATTTACAGGTAAAACTGCACACACAGACACTGCAATGGCAGGTCTGAGTCATGATTACAGAGCTACTTATGTGGGTGGCACAAACAGTGCTGCAGGCCCACTAGTAGCTTTTGATTTACAGGCCCTGGCACCTCTAGTGCACTTTACTAGGGACTTACTAGTAAGTCAAATATGGCAATCATGGATAAACCAATCACATACAATTTTACACAGAGAGCATATGCTCTTTAGCACTGGTTAGCAGTGGTAAAGTGCTCAGAGTTCAAAAGCCAACAGCAACAGGTCAGAAAAAAATAGGAGGCAGGAGGCAAAAAGACTGGGGATGACCCTGCAAAAAGGGCCATTTCCAACAGTATGCCATCATGATTGTGCCCAGTCTATATGCCCAATTCGCATCTGCACCACAATACTGGTTGTCGCATTTGATTGTTCTTTGGCTAGAGACCGCGAGGTCCATGACGGGAGCAGTGCACTGTCATTGAGATTCAGTGCCAGAAAATGGGTCGTCGCAGATAGTGTGGATTTGTGTGTTGTAGGTGCTGCTGTAAAGTTTTTGGTCATGGCACTTATTTTTCCCAAATAAAGCACTGCATTCATCTCGCCTATTTGTGGACTCTTTGCTTCTCAGTCTGCAACCTACAGGTCCACAATGAGGCCCAACTTGGCAACTTATGAACGGAGGCAAGTTGTCGCATTTAAACCCAAGAGACCAACTCAAGGTGATATTTAGTTTGTGGTATGCATTAAATATGTTCAATGTGATTTACTCGCTGGTGATGCAAGTTAAAGTTCTATAGAATCGTTTTGGGTACAGTGGCTTTTTACCAAGTTAGATTAGCTCTATTGGCGTTATTTCGGTATGCCTTGACCAACACAATGTGGCAGCTTTGTTTACAGCCTTAGTATGGTGTTCTTAGAGTGTCATGGTGTTTAGTGTGCATGCACCTATTTCTGCATTTAAAACAAGTGAGGTGCATTGGATTATATTAATAGATGCAGCTCTAGCCCCCACATGAACTTGTTACATGGAGGACTTCTAAAAATGGTTACATTGTTTGGCTGGTTAGTGATTGCTGGTAGATTTGTTGCTGGAAGTGGTTAGCCTATGCTTACACTGATTTTAGATTCCTTCTTTAAAGGACTATTTTGATTTGTTATCTACAATCCTTGTGAGTATAAATTACATCATAAATCCCTATCATTTCTCCTTTACTCATTAAATCGTTAGTTATGTTAATTTTTCTTTTATTATCAAACCACTTAGGATTAAATCATTGGCATTTGGATTGTGGTTATACTCATTGTGAGTAGCTGACATAGTTCATTTGGGCCTGCTAATTATGTGATGGCATTTTTTGGCATATCATGGTGTTTGGCTTTACTGGTTCTTCACAGAGAGTTTTGCTGTGTTGTGGGTGGGCTTGATTGACATATTGGATTCACTAGTGGCGTGTGTTTTTTATTTTCTATAACTTGCATGATGTGTATAATTTTAATTTTTAATTGTTGATTTCGACATTTTTAGGCTCCATTGTATAGAAAGGGCCTATACACGTGTAAAACTCAACACTTTGTGCCAGGGATGGTCTCATGTACTTGCTAGGTGATAGGAAAGACCGAAACATCGATGAATTGGCCACCACAATTGCCAAAATGGAAGAACTCACAAGCTTTTCCTCAAGGAAATGTCTCAAAAAGCAAAGAGGAAGGTACGGTAGGGTGGCCCCCAGCACTTATCGATTCACTATTGGGACTCAAAAACAATTCTTTGTTGCTCTTCGTCTGACAGTGGGAGAGTGTGATTTCTTTTGACCTTAACCATACGTGTTCATTGTGATTAATTCATTCCTGTTTATGTTGATATACAAAGAAGATCCCTCATATAACTATTATTGCATTTTGTATAACAGGAGAATGGATAACTATCAGATTTGTTAAATACTTCAAGACTTGTTGAATATCGGCAGGTCACACCTGCTGCAGTTAGATAGGGGAAAATAATTGGTATCTACTGTATCATGCGGATTTTGGTGCATCTGCATGTTATTCCCTATAAACTCATAACATATGCTATTTATCACACCTGATAAATAACTTACCCCCTGGTTTAGTTACTTTTTAGATGTGCTAAATAGCATCTACACTCCTAAACAGGGCCTAATATGGAATTATCTCCTTCAGGAGATATTTTGTGTTGTTCATGTTCATACTGAGTCTCCTGTGAGATTATTTGGTTGTCCTAATGTGTTATGCACATTAATAACAGCACATAGTAAAAGTGTACACTGAAGTTTTTACATGATAGTTTCTTTTTTATGATCATTGTGATTTCATTTTCATGTTGGTGGCATTATTAGGTTATGTCACCAAAGAAGCTAAAGCAAGCAGTGCTGGTGCTGAGAATTCCACACTGCTGGTATTGGCAAACAAATAGAATTGATGCTGGCTACTGATTATTTGAGTTTGCCAATGTTTATTTTGTTTGTGAATGTTTTTTATGAAGGCACTCATTGTATGAAATAGGCCTGGGTGAAATGTAAATTACGCACACACTGCACCAGTCCGTGGCACTGGAAGGATCTACAAACTGTGTGGGTGTCAATCAATCAATCAGTTTTTGTAAAGCGTGGCTACTCACCTGTGAGGGTCTCAAGACGCTGAGGGTGTGGGAGTCTCATCTGAAGAGCCACGTCTTGAGGTTCTTCCTGAAGATGGCGAGTGATGGGCTTTGTCTGAGGTGCAGAGGGAGGTTGTTCCAGCTCTTTGCTGTGATGTAGGTGAAGGATCGTCCTCCGGCAGTGGTTTTACGAATGCGAGGGATGGTGGCCAGGGCCAGCTGGGCGGAGCAGAGGGATCTGGCGGTTGTGGAAGGAGATGCAGTGGTTCAGGTAGGCTGGTCCTGCTTTGTGTATGGCCTTGTATGTGTGAGTGAATAGCTTGAAGGTGACTTGTTTCTTGGCCAGGAGCCAGTTGAGGGTCCTCAAGTGATGGGAGATATGTTCTCGGCTTGGGAGCACCGTTGAACAGCAAGGCGCTGTTACTCAGTCAGATGAGCCCGTGAACCAGTGGCTGATGTGAGTTTACCCTGAGCCCTATGTTGTACGTTGTCTAAGGTTTAAACAAAATATGAATGGCATTGCAAAAGCCCAGTGGATGAAAAGGGCTAACTCAAAGCTCCTGTAAGTATGAATAGTATATCTATTTTTATCAAAAGCAAAACCGAACGCCAGACCGAAAAAAAACCTCATGATACCTGCTTCCCGCAGGTCATCTGTCACGAATCTCCTGGTGCTCGGAGGTGCAGCATCTGTTATGGAGCTGTGATGGTGCATAAAGGGTAGGTGTGATTAAACTCTGCTGGAGTGTGCGTGGCAGGTGTTAAGCTCGCGCTGCAGCAGGAGCCTTGCCATGAGGGTTTGCTGCTGCTAGAGTCGGCGCGGCACCTCTTAAGAAGCACGTGCGGCTGGATTCTGCAGAGCACCCGTTATTTATTGTGAGGCTTTGCTCTGCGGGGGCACAGGGCAGATGGGAGGAAGCCCACACTGCTGCAGGCTTCCGGGTAAAGCTGAGGGGAACAGACTGCACACAGATGTTCGGAAGCTGCCAGCACTGGGGGCTGGGGGCAGGTGTTAGTGGCAGGTGCAGCTCACGCTGCTTGAGTCTGCAGGGTAGCTATTTTCTTTAGCAGATACTAAGCCCATCAGTGAAAGGCTTTGTTTGCAGCATCTTGTACAGTGACAGAGATTTGAAAATAAAAGCATTACAGCGTGGAAATGTTAACGCATAGAGAAGCCCCGGACATGTTTATGTAAACATGACAGCAGTGGCGTCGAGTGAGAGCCGAAAGACTTGACCCCTGGGTTCGTTTTATAGGTCTTGTTTATGCCCTGTACATGCTTTGTGTATGCACAGGCAGGCTGTGACCCAAAGTGCCAGCATTTTATGGAACTGGGCTAATAAGAAATGTAAACAACACATCGGCAGTGGAAGACGCGAGGACCCCAGGAAACGATCAGGCAAGTGAGGTTCACCTCAGCAACCACTAGCACCCCTGAAATGCTGCGCACATGGTCGTGGCACTGGTATAGGGCCACGAGCGATGTGCCACATTCTTTCTTGGAGAATCGCGGCACTTCACACTCAAAGATATAATTCCAAGTCGAATACAGGGACGAGATGTCAAATATTTTACAACTGTGCCACTGAAGTTGCATCTAAATGGGTAAAAGGTTCACAGTCATTGTAGCCCAGTGGCTATAAATGCACAAGAAAAGCAAACTGCACATTGCAAGTGTTCAGGGAGATGGTGGCAAGAAGAGAAAGTTACTGCTTCGGCCCAGTAAGATAACAAATGAGACACATTCTACTAGGACAAGTTTCAGGGTGCAGTCCTCTGCAGTTGTGCTGTATTCCAGAGCTCACTATAGCAGTGAAAGCCGTGGGAGATGCACCACAACTTAGGTCCTGATTCAGGTTTGTATGGTACTGGCTGAGCGGTAAAATTCACATGTGCCAGTACTGTGTTGTTCCAGGTCAAGTCCAGTGGAAGGGGGCTTACTGGTCATTAAACCGTACGGATTTTTCACCTCTGCAGAGTTTAAAACACACATTTTCTAAGCTGCTCTCAGCAAGTAAATTGGCCTATGAGTGTGTTCTCCTTATCCCCACTCGGCTTTTTATTGACCCCAGCTTTTGGTAAAATGATGTCCCCCTGTGAGTTAATCCTTTTTTTTTGGTTGCACCACTGTACATCTTTAAGTCTACTTGCATGCATTTTCTAAGCAAACAACCTGAAGAACTGGCCTAGATCTTATACATTTTGTGAGTACAACATTTGCATAGACTACAGTTCAAGAAGGCACACACACACACACACCTACTTATCTACCATCAAGCATTAGTATAGTTATTGAACTCCACACTCATATTGATATTACAAAGTTCATACATAGCACTTGGTTAGCTGTGCTTAATTTGGGCAGATGTTTGCTGGGGCTAAAACTGGAACATATTTTAGAGCACCTGGACATAACTGGAGATCTTGCAATCAGAATTCATGACTGTTCAGTGGCCAGACAGTTGTTCCTTTTGAATGAAAGAACTGCTGTTGCAGCGGTGGCATTGCTAGATTAGACTGACACCAACACATTCTACTTCAAGAATGGCATAGATTCAATGGTCTCTCCACTGTCCCCACACCTCCAAGCGAGGAGATCCCTTTCTTACCTCCCATCGCCTGATTTGAGTCAGGAAGACCAAGCTAGCATTCTCCTGTCCGTCTTCAAAAAAACCATTTAGTAACAGAAGGTCAGCAGGCTGGCCTGGGACCTAGCTGGCCAGATGTATAACTCTAACTGAAACAAATAGGTGCTCTTATGTTAACCTATGTCACACAGGCAACATCTGTAACCATTTTTGTATATCGACTTCTGGTACTTTTAATTTGGTTTTAATATAAATGTTAGACGACAAACACCAGAATGCAAAGTAAAATCAGCACTGGACCAGTTACTTACACCTACAATGTTGCAACTCAGGATCGGCCCATCACTGCTTACTGCTGTGTATTGGAAAATAATGCTAAACTACAATGTATGCATTTGCATTTTCATACTGCTGCCATAATCAATTGGGGCCAACCATAGGTTGCAATATCGCTGACATAGCAACCACGTCAGGGAAAATGATGATATGAGAGGGTGGCATTCGGCAACGCCGGCCTGCGGTCACCTAGGAAACACCTCTTTGTGGTCGTGTGTTAATTTGCTATGCAAATTAATCACTGCCTCCCGCGTCAACTATCTCAATTGAATAGTTAGGGGCTTCAGTACGTTAAAGTGATGTCACAAATATTTAAGAACGCCGACCCGTCATTTGCATACACCCCAACCTCAAAATTGTAATGCATGCATGGATTGTTAGCCAACTGTGTGGGTCTGTGCGGGCCTGTGCACTGAACCAGCGACAATGCATGGCTTCTATCACAGCTGTTCTTTCTGCACAGGGGCTTAGCCATTAATGGTTGCAGGTGTAACAGCACCAAGCCCCAAGTGCTGCTGCCTTTTCTTGCACCCTGGTTATTCATATATTTTACTACACAGCGTGGGGACAACATTGGCCACTTTCCCTGTCTGTCATAGGGCCAATGGAAACCTTTCGGCAGGATGACCCAATATACTTTTCTACTTTCCTTTTCCAGGTTTTCACCCAAGGACATCCAGATTACCAGTTCTAAAGTGCTGTCTGGCAGAGTTAGAATGTCTGATGAAGGGCACCCTAAGACTTTCTCCTTTTGTTATCTTCGGAAGATGGGAACCACCACCACCACCACTGACTGAAGGTTAGACTCCTCTCCCACTGATAGACATCGCTTCGCTCAGTACATTAGTAAGCCGTGACCATTCCTCGCCTGATTGGGCGTGTGTGTAGGTAAATATTCAGGAACTTGATCTTCACTGCCAGAAGCAACTAGGTGAAGCTCGACTGGATGCCCTTATGAAATGTCTGTCTCCTTGCTGATGAGCTAAGTATGAATGCCAATGCATGGTAGATGGAATGTATTCACAAATTTCATCACTAATAAGTACGTGGGTCGCTTTCCATTTCATCCTTTTCTGATCGCTGTGCCATTATTTAGAAACGTACCAATGATATGCAAATCAGTTGTGATCATGTTCCGAAAAGTGCAGGCCAGCTGGAACGGCTACACCACTTTCCTATGGATGGGAAAACAGGCAACCAAAGGCATTATTCAGCCTTCTCATGTCTCCTCAGTGAGGGCCA
Source organism: Pleurodeles waltl (assembly GCF_031143425.1). Classification (NCBI taxonomy): domain Eukaryota; kingdom Metazoa; phylum Chordata; class Amphibia; order Caudata; family Salamandridae; genus Pleurodeles; species Pleurodeles waltl. The sequence continues at coordinate 474,084,373 of NC_090449.1, read as the reverse complement.
GTTTCAATGATTATAGCATTGAAAGAAACTTGGATCCATGTGTGGGCTTTTCTATGCCACTTGGGGCCTGAGCCAGCCCCCGTGCTGTGAAGAGTGATCACTCGGAGCTCCCTACCGCTTCAGAGTCTTCCAGCTATTTCCTCTGCCTGCCTCCACCACCACCGAGCTACTGCCCAGGAGTGGTCTACCCCTGCAGAGGAGTGGGCGGTGAGCTCTGGGGTCGCCGGGGCCACTGCCTTTGCCCAACCTGCCTTGCTGAGGCCCGTGACCGCCCGAGTCTGCAGCCTTCAAAATGGCAGCTAGGCACTGAGAGGACCCTGGAGGACCGGTGGGCCACCTGCCTTTGCTGCACCGTTGACCTTTGTTCTACTTTTTAGCAGGCCAACCTCTCTTTTGTTCTTTGCTACGATCATCCACCTTCCTCAAAGCCTGGTTTGAGGAGGCAGTAACCCCCCACAGGGCCTGCCCAAGTTGTAGGCCCTTGCAGGAGCTCACAGACTATCTGCTCCTCCCCCAGCACCTGGAGAACCACAGTGACAGGTGGTGGCCCACCTTTGATATTTCTGGGACTAGAATTTCACATTATGATAGATACGCTCTGCCGTCCCTTCCTAATGGAAACTGCGAAGGTCTTCATTTTCCTTCCATATACAGCAACAGTGCATCTTTCCTTGCATTGAAAAAGAGACGTGCAAACGATCTATCCCCTATGCCCTCCTGTTTCCGAACAGTCTGAGGGTGCAACTTGATGGCAAATCTACATTCTTTGACATTCCCACTGCGGCCTGGAATTGGCTTGATACCTACAATCCCTGATCACCTTGGGAGCTACAATGGCATCCTGCACTGCTAATGAGGTGCAATGGGACTTCCTCTAACAAACATAGGCACACCCGGCCCACGCAATGACTGGCCCCGGCTGCGGCCGCACTGGTGGGGCACATTGCTGAGGGAGAAAGATGGGAGAAAGATGCAGTGCTTCTGGAGATAATTCTGGGCCAGACACAAAGATCATCCCCTGCTCTAACACTAGCATCTTGTTGCCAAAGGTTATGCCCAGGACTGCTGATGATCTTTTCTAGTGACCTTGTCCCTCTCCCAGGGCTTTTGGAGATGAAAGAGCTCCTCGAACCGATTTTCCAGTACAATTACACAAAGGCCCAGACGGCTACTTATCCTTTGCTGTTTGTGTTGCTTATTTGGAGACTACAGGGGCCCATTCTATATATTGGAGGTTCCTAAACCCATCATCCACCTCAGTGTGACCACCCATTGGGGCCATACTACAGGCATGATTAAGTAATGATTCATACTGGTTTGGATGGAGCGCCCCAGACCGACTGTCCTTGAGGGGTTTGTTGGGGTACATTCTATTTGGTTCCACCTTGTGCAGGGTTGCTGCTTATGTTTTCCACTGGGCTGCTTTTCTACAACAGTTTTGACTCTTATGAGTGGGAGTACTGCAATGCCCACCAGATTGAGCTCCCTCTTCTTTCCCAGGGCAGGGGTTCCGACTGCTTTGAGGGATTAACTTGGAATGTAAAATGCCTCAATTCCCCGAGTAAGAGACACAGGATACAAATGTATATGAAAAGATGCAAAGCTTAGATGGCTTTTCTCAAAGAGACCAACCTTACTAGGAAGGAAAGTCAAGCATCAAAGAAGCGCTTGAGGGGGAAAGTCTATGCTGCCATAAACTTGACATTTGCTGGATGGGTGCTAATCTGGGTGCTACCAGGGGAGCCCTTATTATCCCGGATTGAAGTGTTTGACCCAAAGGGTCAGAACATAGTGCTGGGGCAAGCCTGACAGATATAGCTCTCATAAATATTTAAGCTCCAATTACTAATTAGCCAACTTTCCTATCTACCCTGGCGCCTTACATCACTACAGTGCTCCACTATTCAAAACTAGTGGGTAGGGACCTCAATTGTATTGTAGACATCAATTTGGATGGCACACATCCCCGCTGCCCACCTCCCTTATTCACAACAGAGCTCGTCTCTCACTGTGCTGGAATGCTGACTGGGGTCTCATTCACTCCTGTAAAGCCTACAACCATAAAGGTGCCCATTGCTCCTATTATTCTTACATCCACACCCTGTCGGTCTGCCTCAACACGTTCCTATGCTCTGTGCAAAGGCACAAAACAGTGACCTGAATGGAATATCTTGTGGCAACCCACCCTGACCATAACCCCTTAATGCTGACATGTACCTGGGCTATAACTAGACCCTGCATTACGACCGGGAAGCTAAATATCGCAGCTCTGGGTGACTCAGTCTTTAAATGTGGCCTTGGAGACACAGTCCACAACTATTTGGATGAAAACAAGTGCACGACTTCCTTCTTCCTGGTGGATTGGGAATAGTTCAAACTGGTCATCCCGGGCCTCTGCATTGCCAAAATGTTTGCAGTCCATGGACAATTACATGCCTAGTAATCTGGCAGGAGTTCCTCTTAACAAAGCTGGAACTACCTAGCAGCAGTACTCCTACCGCCCCAGACCGCCTGAGTCAGAAAAGAGATTCACTTTTAGAATTGCTAGAGCAGCTCGAAATCTGATTATCGATTTTACCAGATTTTACCAAATTGACAAAACTGGGAGACTGCTGGCTTGGCTGCCTAAACCTGATGGGCGAAGCTCCAGGATCTTTCCGATGCATGATTATTCCAATGCATGATAATGTCCTACTGGTAAATTAGTATATACACAAGCTAGAATCAGTGCAGTTTTCTTACCTCTACTCAACTGTATGCATGAGAGTGAGAAACAGATGACCAGGCCCACCAGTCATAACTGCTGGGATGAAAAGATTGCCCGGGGCCCCGCGACAACTGTCCATGTTTTGGAAGTCCCCTACCAGGAATGTCCAAATAGACAGAATGTGAAGGAGTAAAACTTGAATGGTAAAGGGGCCAACACAGCCCTGATCACGCACAGTCATTGGACTTGATACTACAGGATTGTTCATTCTTCGACTAGGGAGGTCAGATGAGGAAACATCTGAAGCAAGACCTAAAGGTACCCATTGACCGGGGTACCTCTGTCCCCTGGTTGTGCCGTCTTGAGGTGGTGCCAGAGGGAAGGAGGCTCATTTTATGGAGCCTGAAATTCGAACCAACCACCCCCCTCCTCGAAGAACACCTTTGCACCATCCTTCCTTACCAGGAAAAACACCTCAGTGGCAGTTTGATATTGATTAGTTAACTAGTTATAATTAACCTATGTTATTCCCCGCCCTTTTTTTCTGTTTCTTTTTCTCAGCATGACCATTCCTGACACTCGATCATACATAACCCATATAATTAACCTATGTAGAAAGGCACTGTAGCACTGTAGATTGCTTACAGATTATGTTTATTGATGCCGTCATACTGTACCTAATGCAATGTATTGTTCACTTGTTACCAATGCACAGTTCTTCAATTTGGGATTTCACATGTGCGACTTTTACTACTCAATGTACTGACATATGGCTCATGTAAAGCTTTCATACGTTTTTTCAAAACAATTTATGAGACTTAGGGTGGCTCACTGAGAAAGGTGGAAATATGCTATAGGCCTCATTCTCCTGATTATTTTGCCCACTATGTCATTTCAGACAGGGACCAACCACATGCAGACAGTTATGGCAAAAGCCCAAAAGGGCTAATCAAGCATGAGCTGGTAGGTCACTTCAACCCCAAACAAGAGCCCATGAAACCTCAGAAATGGTTTAGCTTTGCTTAAAGATACTTCAGATATGTCATTGATGAGGTACGGCTTGAGTTTCTCTTACAAGGTGAGCTGTGGGACCTGTGTCTCATTGTGCAAGTTCAAAATTCATACAGGAGTTGTGTTCCTGTTCAGAAGTAAGTGGTCCTGTAAGTTCAGGCACAGTTGGAGGGAGGGTCGAGAGTGGATTGCATCTGATTGTTAATTTTTGTAATGTAGTCGAAGAGCTCTAAACAATGGAATCAAGTGTGTCCAAGAAAGTTACCAGTGGTTCGGTCTGATTTCAGCATTTACATCCATCACTTTTGGGACGTGCAAGGATTTGCCTTCTGTGGTGCTCCGAGATCTTGGGAGCTATTCTGTTGAGAGATTAGTGACAGTGAAGTAGTGGTGCCAAAACTCCCAGAAGGAGCAATGACGACCAAAAAAGCGGTGAACCAATCTGGAGCAGCAACCCTCACTAAGGGTTCTCTGTTCCATGTATGAATGAAAGAACCCTTTACTCTTTCTCACCGGATCCTCGCATGTGCTCCCTGTTATCCCCTTAACAGAGGCAACAGTTCACTTTCCTGTCCGTTAGTGTCTGGAGACACTCGTGAGAGTCCTAGGTCTGAAAACTTTAAGGCTTCTTGGCCATTTTTGATAGATCAAAGTTCTTTGCACACTCGAGCCATAAAACCTGTCCCATTATGATGAATATGCATGATAAGGCTGACAGGAGCAATACTATTTGGCTGCAACTAGAAGTTCATGAGATGCTAGGCTTTGAAGTTTCCTCTACAATCATCCTGTTCCTAGATACAGGTCCATGAAGCTCTAGTTCCTTGCAGGCACCTGTAAATATAACTGTGGCAGACTAGTCTCAAGAAACTGCTCTTGGGCTGTTTCCTGGCAGCCACAAACACTGCTGAGAGCTAAGGCGGGCTTCTAGGTACTTAAAACATGTTATAAGAGCATTACCTTGAATACCCTGGTGCTCTTTCTCAAGAGGTTTTACATTTGCAAAGTCAATACAAATGACTTTCCAAATTTACATTTTTGCATTGCAATTCCTTTTTAGAGTGATAGATTGCAAATCATACTTTGCTACCCCATGGGAACCACAAGGGAAAATGGAAAGCATAGGGGCTGCCTCTCTCCCATGTGATTCTCAAAGTTATGTACTAATGCTTTGTGGCCATTTATGCAGTCACAAACCATGGATTGGATAGCGCCAGCTGTGTGCAGGCGCTAAGCATTCACAGGCTATGAGCTGTCTACATTTGACAACCTACACTCTGCTTGTGGGAGCTGGGAGCATTGCGAGGGACAGGCAGCAGTTCTACGGACCAGTGTATGCCCACCTTGTCTGAGTCATAGTGTGTCCCTTGTTATGGCGGCATTGTGAGCCCTGTGCCTGACAGTCTGGTGTACCTTCAAGGTCTTTATCCCAATGTTCACAGCTTTTCACTGGGGGCCACAAACCAGTTCCTGCTAATAATCATGAGAATGAGCTTTGCAACGGTGCAAATGTGTCTATGTAATGTGCGGGATTTGAGCACCACAAACACGGTAAAGGGAAAGGCTGATTACATCACAATGCAAAATGTTTCTGCGCCTTAATATTTGTGACATTGTCAGTTGGGAGGCATCACTGACCTTCAAGTGAGCTTCCTTCATGCCTGCCGAACTGGGACAGCACCTTCAAATTACATGTTCTACGCAAAAACAACATAGTAGTCTCCCAGAAAGTCCAAGCCCTTAAGAAGGGCACAGAGAAAAACAGTACTAGAGTGTGGTGAAGTAGAGGCGCTTGCGTAGAGCAGGGGAAATAGTAGAATGAAACACCAAGAAGGGTTTTGGTGCAAGAACAGTTTAATCGTTAAACGAACGAGGACCCACGACCACAGCAGCGGTGAACGGTCTCTGGACAACTGTCAAACTCCAGAACCCGTCGAGCATCACCAATGAGGTTGCAGCACCATACCATCATGCAAACATAGATGCCACAGTAACATTAGGCTAAGCAAATAAATATAAACTACAAATATAATATAAAATAACTAATTTACTTCATAGAGTGTTCCATTGAGTTGTATTTGCGGCCACAGAAACTCATTGGTCACATTTGGGATCATAACTCCTCAAACACGAGTGCTACACACATTGGATTTTCACCCTTGTCGTCTGTTTGATGTGCTCGTGTTTTGTAAACTAATCCCAAATTAGCCCACATCCGTAACTACCTTTAAAGTAAGCCTTGGCTGCTTGACTTCAGTGACCACTGGAGAGTCAAAGAAACAAAGTCAGTGACTAGACTTGCCAAGAAACAACATCAAGGCCCCAACAATAGTGAAGATAAATGGATCTAATAAGCACTGTTACAGCAATAATGACAAGGGTTTGACCTCTCCAAACAAACCTGCATGACCTACCACATGGATGTAGGCATCACCTACAATTCTATACCAGAGAAATTCTACAGAATGGATGGGGTGAGTAAGTGATTAAGTGCTTTTGCTCATTGTGTATACAATCATTATTAACCCCTTCCCCGCCATGGACGTAAGGGTTACGTCTGTGGATGTGGCGCCGAGGCGCCACAGATGTAACCATTATGTCCTGGTACCGGCCCTCGGGAAAGTGCTTGCGCTCTCCCCGAGGGCCGCCCCCACCCCTCCAGGGCAGGGCTGAAAGGGGACTCGCTTCCCGCTCCCCAGGGGGCCAAATTATATTTAGGCCGATCTGCCCCCAGGGGAGGTAGAAAACCCCTAGACACCAGGGATAATTTTTTTTTTTTTCTCTGTGGGTAGCAACTCCTTGTCGTACCCCTGGGGGGCAAATTTATTATAGGCCATTTCTGAGATCTGGCTATTTTTATTAGGCCAAAGAAACCACTAGGCACCAGGGAATTTTTTTGTGTGCCAATTTCACGCAAGGGGAGTGTCCACCAGAGACCAGGGAAGATTTTCTTTTCAAAATAAGAGGGTTAGGGTATGGCCATACCCCCACCCCCAGATAAATGGGGCCAAAGTTGTTCTGCCCACCAGTGGGCAGATTGGGCAATTACCCCGATCTACACCCCTGAGGGGCAGAAAGTCCACTAGATGCCAGGGAATTAAAAAAAATAAAAAATAGTGGGGTGGTAGCTACCAACCAGTATGGGCCTGGTTGTGCCCCCACCCCAACTGAATGGGATAACAGTCTTTCAGCTCTCCCCAACACACTAAAACATCTTATCCCACAGCAAGCAAGAGGACATTTGATTATTTTAGGTTTTGGTTTTACATTTGGGCCATGAGAGCTTGGCTAACTCTCAAAATCGTCCCACTTGGGATGGACATTTGGAGTTTGGGACACTGCCATGTAGAAAAATCCACAAGACCTAGACACACCTGAAACTAAACATCTGGATGATTCCAGGGTGGTGTGCTTCACATGCACCCCACACAATTTTCTTACCCACAATGCCCTGCAAACCTCCTATTTTGCTGGAAATCACACATTTTTCCCACATTTTAGTGATGGAACCTTCCTGAATCTTCAGGAATCCACAAAGTTCCTACCACCCAGCATTTTCTTATCAATACCGATAAAAATTCTGCTGCACTAGTCAGCCTAAAATTGTTTTTTTCAAACTGCCCTTTTGGACCCGCTTTGGTTCCCCCTCAATTTCGACATGTTTTTGGCTCTTCCCTGTCACAGGCACTTGGCCCACCTTCACAAGTGAGGAATAATTTTTACCGAGAGACTGAGGGTAACTTTGGGTGGTAGGAAATTTGTCCCGGTGCGGTGATCCCACACACAAATGTGTGAAAAATGTGATTTTTTTTTTAGGCTAAATTTGTGGTTTGCTGAGGATTCTGGGTAAGAAAACATTGGGGGATCCACATGTCACACCTCCCTGGACCCCCTGGGTGTCTAGTTTTCAGAAATGTCAGGGTTTGGTAGGTATCCCTACATGGCTGCTGAGCCCAGGACCAGAAATGCAGATCCCCCGCAAAACAGGTAGTTTTGTATTTGATAATGTTGATGTGTCCAGATAGTGTTTTGGGGCCTTTCTTTTTGCGGGCACTAGGCCTACCCACACAAGTGAGGTACCAATTTTATCGGGAGACTTAGGGGAACGCTGGGTGGAAGGAAATTTGTGGCTCCTCTCAGATTCCAGAAATGTCAGTGAAATGAGAGGAAAAAGTGTTTTGTTTAGCCAAATTTTGAGGTTTGCAAAGGATTCTGGGTAACAGAACCTGGTGAGAGCCCCACAAGTCACCCCATCTTGGATTCCCCTAGGTGTATAGTATTTAAAAATGTGCAGGTTTGGTAGATTTCCCTAGGTGCCGGCTGAGCTAGAGGCCAAAATCTACAGCTATGCACTTTGCACAAAACACGTCAGATTTCAATGTAAAAATGTGATGTGTCCATGTTGCGTTTCCTGTTGCGAGCATTAGGCATGCCCACGCAATTGAGGTACCATTTTTATCGGGAGACTTAGGGGAACACAGAAAAGCAAAACAAGTGGTATTGCCCTGTAAGACAGTGTGTAAAAAAGACGCCTATTTGAGAAATGCCCTGTAATGCACATGCTAGTATGGGCACCCCGGAATTCAGAGATGTGCAAATAACCACTGCTTCTGAACATCTTATCTTGTGCCTATTTTGGAAATACAAAGGTTTTCTTGATACCTATTTTTCACTCTTTATATTTCAGCAAATTAATTGCTTGATACCCGGTATAGAATGAAAACCCATTGCAAGGTGCAGCTCATTTATTGACTCTGGGTCCCCAGGGTTCTTGATGAACCTACAAGCCCTATATATCCCCACAACCAAAAGACGCAACAGTATATTGCTTTAAAAAATCTGACATTGCAGGAAAAAGTTACAGAGTAAAATGTGGAGAAAAATGGCAGTTTTTTCACCTCAATTTCAATTTATGTTTATTTCAGCTGTTATTTTCTGTAGGAAACACTTGTAGGATCTACACAAATGACCCCTTGCTGAATTCAGACTTCTGTCCACTTTTCAGAAATGTTTAGCTTTCTGGGATAAAGCACTGGTTTCACACCCATTTCGGTCACTAACTGGAAGGAGGCTGAAAGCACAAAAAATAGTAAAAGTGGGGTATGTCTCAGTAAAATGCCAAAATTATGTTGAAAAATTTAATTTCCGATTCAAGTCTGCCTCTTCCTGAAAGCTGAGAAGTTGGTGATTTTAGCACTGCAAACCCTTTGTTGATGCCATTTTCAGGGAAAAAAACACAAGCCTTCTTCTGCAGCCCTTTTTCCCCATTTTTTGAAAAAACTGAAATTTTTGCTGTATTGTGGCTGATTTCTTGGTCTCCTTCAGGGGAACCCACAAAGTCTGGGTACCTCTAGAATCTCTTGGATTTTGGAGACAAAGAACCAAATTTGTCGTGGGTAGCTTATGTGGACAAAAAGTTATGAGGGCCTAAGCGCAAACTGCCCCAAATAGCCAAAAAAAGGCTTGGCTCCTGAGGGGGGAAAGACCTGGCTGCGAAGGGGTTAAGGATTTGTACCATTCTGTTCACAATTACTCTTACTTTATTTAACATATCCTGTACCTTTGCCTAGCAGTACATTTCTTAGTCTGGTGCCTCACAGTTCTGATGTGAGCTTTTGCAAGATGATTCCAATTCTTGAATTTGGCCGAGGATATGTACCAATGTATCTATTGAATACTAAATCAAAGAACCACATTACCTGTGATTGCTAAGCCCATTAATGTTCATAGTTAATATTGGAATTTTATTTGAGAAGTTGTGGTTTAAAAAGTTTACATATATGTATGTTTAGTTTAAAGTATACAGCACTTTATATCTTATATTGATAAGATTAAAAATGCATTAGCTCACAAACCGACTTTGTTAAATTGTACTGGCAAATGGCATTTAATGTGGTGAGGAAGTAATAAGTCAGGAGGGCCTCTTGTCATTTGTTTTAGTTTTATAAGGAAAGTATCAATTGTATTTGTTTTAGTGATGGTTATGAGTTTTACCTTTTTTATGTATTTTTTTTTATTGCATTTTAATGGTCTAATTGTTGACCGAATAAACAATAAATAAATAATATTGGAATCATTTCTATTTATAGTGGCTTACCAGCACATGCTGCAACCACAATCTTGTGTGGTTTAGCTGATCCGAGGAGTGCCCCCAGCTCCAAGGGCCACCAGCCTTTAGCCTGATAAGGCAATTGTTACACATTTAGTCAGAGACTTGGAGCTTGCAAGTATCGAAGCTAGTTTGGATGCCTGTGATGTTATCAGAGATGAAAACATTGAGCTGGGTATCATCAGTGGGAGAAATTATTTCAAAGCCATAAGATCTGAGTGTGTTGGTGAGGGCTGCATGCACTCATTAAAAAGGGTAGGGCTCAAGCATGAGCCTTGGTGCAGTCCGTAAAGCACTGAGTAAGAAAAGGTGCAAGAAAGACAGATTGCAACCCCTCATGAAGAAAATATCTGATCCATTTGAAGACATCAAGGTGGATGCATGACTCATGGAAGTATTTTAAGAGGATAGCATGGGAGACCATCTCAAAGGTTGCTGAGAGATCTAGAGGAATTACTGTGGCAGACGAGCCCTGATCCACCAAATGGCAAATTTGTCTGTGGCTGCTACTAGACCTGTTTCAGTACTGTAGACAGTTCAGACCCCAGATGGAGAGGGGCCTGAGAGGTAATTGTTCCCCTGAAAGGATGAGAGCTGTGTGTTGATTAGTTTTTCTAACACTTTCACTGGAAAAGGAAAAAAAGAGAGAGAAGCCTGTAGATAGACAGATTTTCAGGATCCATGGTGGACTTTTTAAGCAGGGGGTTTACTTTGATGTGCTTTCATACCCTAGGAACTTCCACAAAAGTCAAGAATAGGTTAAAGAGGATGGTGAAAACTGGGCCCAAGATGCAGGAACAAAGAGAGAAGGTATGACATTGGCATGGGTTTTCTGATGAACCGGATTTAATAGTGCACATCATGTCGTTGATGCAATTAGTGTATAAAGGGCCAAATCGAGGAAGGGTAACCATGCTGGCAGCATCTGAGGGTAGATTGATGAAAGGAAGGTAGTCCATATGGAGCTAAGTCTCATATATAGAATAGATAGTGTTATTTTTGCAAAGGAAGAAATCTGACAACTTGGGTCAAAGCTCCCGGGAGAGTAAAGATGTTTGAGAGCAAGCAGTGAGAATGGAAATATCCTTGATAATAAAAAAGATATCCCAGGTAGAGTTGGAACTGTTATGTACATGGTCAGTCAGGAAATGATGTCACATATGATGTATTTGCCTATGGTACTTCTTTAAAGCAGACTTATAGGTGTTCCAGTCACTGGAGAGTGTGAATCTCACATTGCACTTTGGTCCCTTACAGTGATGCTTTAGTTCTCTGAGGTCAACATTTGTTTAGGGAGCATTTAAGAGGGGCAATGGCACAAACAGGCTGAGTGAGAGAGGCAGCCGCTGAATGGATGCTAGTATTCAGGATGAGGGGCGTGGGTGCAAACTAGAGACTATCCCAGTGTTTTGTAAGAGATCCATTTCCAGGTTCTGGAACTGGTAGATTGAAGGGCGGGGAGTGAGGGATTTGAAAATCTAACAGATGTTGACAGGTCCAAGTCACTGGAAGTGGAGGAGAGTGATGTTCTCAAAACTGGAAAAGAGGAGGTCTAATGTGAATCTTGGTAGACGAGTGGGGCCAGAGACCAAATGGTGTTGGCCAAGGGATTTAAAATCTTTGAACATAATGGATGAGTCCTGGTCATTGAGGTCATCTAGATGAATGTTAAAGTCATCAAGAATGATCATGTTTTGGTAATTAATGGCAAAAGGAGTGATCAGTTCCATGTGTTTGGATCCAAAATCTTTCTCATGGTCAAAAAGCCAATATATGATGACACTGCAAATGGTGGAAAGTGTGTCAGAGGACAGCTAAAAAATAAGATACTCAAGAGAATCATGTGACTCTGAGGCTAGCACAGTACAGGTGAATGTAGTGTGTTAGATTATAACAATTCTGCTTTCCACTTTGAGATGTCCATCCTGCCTACAAATTATATATCCTTGAGAAATGGTTACAACAATGTTGGTTAAAGTAAACATTGACCAATATCTCTGTAAGAAAGAGCATTTCAGGGGAACAAGTGTGAATGAGGTCACAGATCACGGTAGGTGTCTGGGTAAAGAACAGGCCTTAATTTAAAGACAAGTGAGGTGGAGCTCTTCTGTGTCAGGGGACCCAGGGTGAGTGGATTTGAATGAACCTCAATAGGTATGATGTAGGCAAAGAGCTGGACCCCTACAGCCATTAGCTGAGAAGACATGACAAGAAAACATGCAGAAAGGGCAATAAAAAGGTTTTCCATGTCTAAAGGGGAGGCAATGAAGCAGGAAGCAGTGGTGTGTCAGGGGTTGAGGATCTGCAAGAATTTAACAGGATAGAATACCCTTACAATTTAATGAATGCCAGTGGCACTGATAATGCCCATGGCAAAGCAATTCCAAGGCTACCTGTGTCTAATACTGTTTTGGAGATAGTGATAGTGGTGGTGGCAGTGGAGGTGGTGGTGATGGTTGCTAATTCCACAAGTTACATTTCCATGTCTCAAAATAAGAGAAAAGATTTGTTTTTGGACAATATGATACTTTCTATCAGTGTTTTGCATTATGAATTGTGGGGCTTTTGATTGGCTAAACTAAAGCTGGATCTTGGGGTTTCCTGGTAAATGTGGCTGCTGTTGAAGGCACCATAATGGCCTCAATGTCAACCTCAATACCAGTTATACAACACTGTTATTGCAAATCTGTCATTGTCGTTCACAAAGCTACGCATCCATCACCTTATATTGGGTTTGTCTGCTCTGCTGAATCAGCCTGCCCTGTCAACCCCGTTGCTCTAAGTTCTGCAGTTTTCATGGAGTCTGAGCTAAATGTAGCAAGAATATGCCATTTCAGAAGTTTGTGTTGTTCTCAGGTTTAGGGGTATTTGAGACTTTCATATTTGTAGAGACCATGTTAGGGTTTTTCCTCCTAGCCTTTCTTTCTGAGCCAGCCTAGTTTCAATAGATGCATGATGGCTGGCTCCTATCCATGATCTCATCCCTCTTTCTTCATATCTCTCATTTTTCCTTTCAGATACTTCTCTTCTGTATGATCCATCTGTCCGCTCCCACCAGATATATTACTTTGTAAACAGTATTGATTACTCTTAGCTTTCAAGAACTTATAGCATAATACATTAAGTAGCTATGTCTATTTCAGTCAGAAATGGAAAACTCGTGTTCATGATCATGCTCTTCCCACACCAGGCTGTTTTCATGCTGGTGAGTTCTGCATCTCAAACTGGACGGCTGATTTTTTTATTCTGCTTTTTCCATCCAATGTGAGCGTTGCTGCACCATAACGGAAATAACAGAAAAAAGGGATAGGCGTTTCTTCCTCTTCTTCTCCAAACATTTGTAAACATGGTTCCCCTGTCCTTCCCCTATGCCTCTGTTTGCAGCCAATTAGGTCCTTACTGGCTGGGTGGTGTGCTCCCTAACTTCTTATGATTACAAGCCACACTTCACATTCTGCCACTGATGTATTGAAACCTCCTCCTCCTTCAGCTCCAGCTGTCCACTTCAACTCTGGGGCCCATGCCGTCGTTAGGCAGCTTTGCCCGCAGATACCTTCAAGCCTACATCTGCAATGCCCCAGTTTCTGTGCCTCCACGCTTGTCTCCCAGCTCTTGGCTCCTTAGTCAACTGGCATCCAGCAATAAGAGAGAGAGGTAAGGTGAAAGAACAGAGCATCCATTACTTCACAGTGGACCTCTGAGAACCATCTAGCAGTATACCATGAAGGTACCTCAGTGAATTCAAAGTCTAGGTTCAGAGAGGCACGGGCCTTGTGGCAGCTAGACAACTAGCTGCCTCCCAGCTTCTCTTCCAGCTGTCCTCTTGTCTTGCCCCATTTTTATTTATTGTTCAACCACCTCATTTTACATTCCTTTTCATCTGCTGTTTCCCCATTTCTTTTCACCTGTGTCCCTTTTTTTGGGGTCAAGCCTGTAAGTGCAGGCGCTAGCACAAATGCGTCTCGTTCGCGAGACTCTGCTGTGTTCAGTACAGAGCTTGGAACCCGCCTGTAGCTCACATTTGTTGGTTTACGTGGTACTCTTCTTTACAGCCTTGTACTTCATCAAGGCATGTCTGGAATCATTTCTGTTCCTCTTTGTGGAGCCGGGATCAAGCACTAATTGATGCAAGTTAATTAATGCCAGTCTGCTCCTACCGACGTGATCGAGGTACTATTTGTTCTTTTTAACTTTGAGTGCCCTGCAAACAGAAGGCTTGTGACTGGCAAAAAGTACCCAGCAGGAACAATATTGCAAAGTTTTATTTTTAAAGCTAAATTTATTTTATTTTGCCAAGTCATCTTTCTTGTTTTTTTCTCATGTTTTCTTTTGTTTTTGCTCATGGGCGCTGTTGTCAAAAGATGACAATTAACTTGTTTGAAATTTGTGAGACCTGTTTATTGCATTGCAAATGCTTGTTTCTCTTCTTTCCCCCTCTCCGATCTGCAGTCTTCCAAAATCCTCCTTCCAACAAAGGCCACAGCTGACATAAAAGACTAATGACTGATTAAAAGTCTGATATTTTTCGGTTCTTTCTCTTTCAACTAGGCTCTTTAACATCGTGGGCTCTTCGGAGTGCATTAAGCCAACTCGTTTTTTTCAATAAGTTGTCAACTTTTACTGTTAGCTGTTTCGGAGAGTGTAAACCATGCTACTCCAAAGAGTTGTAGCTCCACTTGAGTTCAACAAGAAACAATAATGTCTGAAGAAAGATGCAGGATTGGGAGAGCGGGGCCCCGATTCGGCAACTGTTATGCAAGCGTCTCCAACTGCCCATTATTCTGTCAAAGAGGACAAGAGAAAGGCATTTCACTTCCATCACCATGTCTAGACTGCCATTCCTCAGTTGTTACAGCAATGCACATTTCCTACTTGGTGCAACATTAAGAGCTTCTTATGAAACTTACCAACTATTCACCCTGCTCAGCTGTCCATGTTTCTCCCACTGCCCGCCAGTGCAGCCATCTCCTGCTACTTATTGTTGTCAGCCACTGGCACTGCCCCTTTAGAAACTTCTGACACAGCCTGCTGGTGTGATCTTCACAAACACACAAGCAATTCTTCACAATATGTACAAGTATATTAATGCCAAAAATAGATCGTGCATGCAATACATTTTACTGAACAGCTTTGAATTTACACATGCAAATGGGGAAAAATACTAAATAGACAATAGAAAATTACTAAAGTTGATAAGTGTTAGGCCTGCCAGCCTTAGTGTGGTCTTCCCCCAAACTTGCTGCCTTATTCCTCCATTTTTTGCTGATCTCATTTTTGTTAGCCATAGCACTCTGTGCACTTTACCACTGCTAACCTGTTCTAAAGTTATGTTATATTGATTTCTATAGCATACTAATCACCAGAGAGGGTATCCAGGTACTTGGGCAAGTGTGTAATATTGTGGTCCCCAAGATGCTTACATGAAGAGCCAAGTCTTAGCTTCTTGCGGAACTTAAGAAATGAGGAGAAGTCTCTGATGTATAGAGGGAGGTTGTTCTGTGTCTTAGTTTCAATGTAGTAGAATGAGCGACCTCCAGTTTTGCTTTTTTGGATGTAGGGAATGTGTGCGAGTGAGAGTGAGGCAAAGTGTAGGTGTCTGGTGGGTTGGTGTTCTTCAGGTATTCTGGTCCTGTAGTGTGTAGGGTTTTGCATGTGTGTGTGAGAAGTATGGTTCGTCTGCACTTGTGAATGGGGAGCCAGTGAAGCTTCCTGAGATGTAGTTTGAAATGGGTGCAGTGTAGGAGATCAAGTAAGAGTTTTGCAGTAGTGTTTATGATGGTCTGGAGTCTGTGTAGGCGTTGTTTGGAGATTACAGAGTAGATAGTATTGCCATAGTCCAGCCTGCTGGTGATATGTGCTCGTGTGACGGTCCGTCTGGTGTTCTGACGCAACCATTTGAAGATTTAAAGATTTTTCGCAGCATGCATAGGTTGTGGAAGCAGGAGGTACACACTTGAGCCATCAAGTTTAGCTTGCCATCTAGGATGATTTCTAGATTTCTTATGTGGTCTGTGGGCATGAGTGTTTGTCCTAGCTCCGAAGGCCACCATATGGAGTCCCATGGTCTTGTTGCCAAAGACCAATACTTCCATCTTGTCAGAGTTGAGCTGCAGGCAGTTGGTTCGCATCCAGTCTGCTACTATGGTCATGCATTTAGAGAATTTGGTTCTGGCAAAGATAGTTTTGTCTGACAGAAAAAGATGAGATGGGTATCATCGACGTAGGAGTTAAAGGGTGATGTCTTGTGATCGCATGATGTTGATGAGTGGTGTCATGTGTATGTTGAGAAGGGTGGGGCTCAGAGATGATCGCTGTGGGACTCTGCTCATCAATTTCTTGGACTCTGTTGTGAAGGTTGGCAGCCTGACCCTTTGGGTTCTTCCTGTGCAGGAGGAATAGATTAATTCAGAGCAGATCCTTGTATACCAATCTCGTGAAGTCTTCTGATGATGGTGTTACGGGAGACAGTGTTGAAGGCCACAGAGAGGTCAAGCAGGAAGTGGAACCACTGTTTCTCCTCGGTCCAAGATGATTTGAATGTCATTGGTGGCCATGATGAGTGCTGTTTCAGTGCAGTGGTTCTTTCTGAACACTGACTGTTATCTAGAAGATGGTGTTGTTTAAATTGGGTTGTGAGTTACTCGTTGAAGGCTTTCTCAGTCACTTTGGCTGCATATGGAAGCTGGTGCCCACTCTTTAAAGCATGGTAAGATTGGTTTACACCTAATTGGCATATTTAATTAACTTATGAGCCCATAGTAAATTGGTACTACTTGTACCCAAGGCCTGTAAATAAAATGCTATTAGTGGGCCTGCAGCACTAATTATTCCACTCACTTGTTGTGAACATGTATCAGGTCTGCCATTGCAGCCTGAATGCCAGCTTTAAACTGCCATTTCAACCTGCCAAAATAAAGCTTTTGCCAGGCTGAAATCTTCTTTTTAAATACACATTTGTACCCCTCGGGTAGGCCCTAAACAGCCCATGAGGTAGGATGAGGTGTATTAAAAAAGTTAGACTTGTACTTTTAAGTTTTACCTGCCCTGGTAATGAAAAGCTCTTAAATTCCTTTTACACTACTTTAAAGCTTACCTGTCCAATGGGATAACTTTGTGTTACCTTATTTCATTTAGTAAGTGATAACTTTCAATTGGGAGCAGGTAGGAAGGTTGAGTTTGGTGTTGAAAGAATTTTAATTTAAAACTTTCTTTAATGGTAAAGTCAGATTTTAAGTCACAATTCTGAAAAATGCAAATTTAGAAAGTTGCCATTTTCTTGTCCCGACTATTTGGTTTTGGTTCCTGGTCATGTGTCACAAGACTAGGTGTAGCTGGCAGTTACTCTTTGTGTATTGCTCCCAGTCAATGAGACAAAGGTTGAATAGATGTTCGCAGGATGGGCTATCTCTATCTTGATGAGGAGAAGGAACTATCACCTACCACTCTTGCACATCTCAAAGGTTCTACCTCAGCACCCTCACAGAGGGTTTAATGCTAGTCTTTTGTGCCAGGGCAGGGATGCAAGAAACTCAGAACTCCTCAGAAGGTAGAAACCTCCAGCACCTTCTCTTAGATCACAGCTGGCACCTGGTATAAATATTAGACCCTCAGACCTATCTCTTCGGTGCTCCTCTAGACTCATGGGAGACTCACAGTGACTTCTGTGCTGCTCTGCTGCAAGAAGGACTGCTACTCTGCTGTCCTGGTGCCTGAGTGAAAAAGATTGGACCTGCACCTTGAACCCAGGAACACCAGAGAGACTCCAAGGGCTAGTTGGTTGGCCTCCCAATCAGAGCCCCAGGCAAAGAAAAGGCTCCAACAACCTTGCACCCAGCACCTGGAGTCTGCCTGCTGTGAGTCTTGCCACCCAGGTGGTGCCACTCCAGTCTTGGACCCTTGGAAGTGGGACTGAAGGTGCTCTACCAGCCCAGCTGTGGCCTATTGGGTCGAACCAACACTGCACAATACATTGCTTCTCAGCTTCGCATCGGAACCGCATCCCAAATGCAGGACCTCGCATTGCAGCCTGCAACTCCTCAGAACCGCCACTGTGTGAGAAATTCCCAATGCAAGACTTCTCTTTGCAAGTCTCCATCAATGGCATCCTAGACAACGATGGAGGACCTCACATGGCATGCTCCAAGACGGCTTCATCGGAACTGCCGCTGTGTGATGAATCCTCGACGCAAGACCTCGCGTCACCACTCACAGTACATCCAAACTGCAGCTATGCGATGCATCCTCAACACAGGATCTCACAATGTTCTGCAACCAGAATTTAAGGTATGTTGTTCAATTGGCCTAACCTGGTCCCTGTATCCGGCCTATGCTCCATCGTGGTTGACCCGAACCTGGCATGATGAGATATCCATAGTTGGTACTTGTGCTTCTAAGCACTATTTTCATAATTCGGAGCATATCTTTGGTCCCCTTGATTGGATTGTTGTTGTTTTGGTATCAACTAAATTACAAAAGTCTACTCTAATTTTCTAAATTGGTGTGGGATTTTTCTTGTCTTGTATTTTCACGTTACTACTGTTTGACGTTCTGCCTTAATATTTCACACATTGCCTCTACGTTAAGCCTGACTGGTTTTGTGAGAAACTACCTAAGGCTTAAGCACAGGGTAATGTTTGGGTTGCTTGTGACTTTATCTTGACAGACAGTGTGGTTGCTGTTGAGTAGGGTTTCGACACTTCAACTAAAAACTCACTTTTTTCTACAAAAACTAAACAGATTCACGGTAGCACAATCATTTGCAAGTTTGACAGCCCAATACATATTTAGTCATTTGGTATGGGGTCAGTGTAGAGTCAAATATAGCCAAATGTAATATTTGCAAGCTACAAATACCTTTTTGGGGCTGTGTTTTTCTAAATCACATAAAAACGTATTGTCAACATTTTATTTTCATTCTATTTTTAAAACAATATCTTCTTTTTTTCATATATCAATACAGTAGGTCTATAAATGTAACCAATGGGAATTGTTTCCTCTAACATCAAAATTTACTACATGACGAAACTGAACCTGTTCAATTTCCGTGAATGGAGGCACTGTGTAGTAATACAAAATAATTTCAAGCACACTTCCCGTACTTTAACACATATGATTTTAGTTAACAGTACCAAACATTTCACTTACAACAAAATGTCTGAATGAAGACAAGCCAACAGTTACATACAACTACTTGTAATCTTTGAGATTTGTTGTGCAAAATCAATGACAACAGTAGTGCATACAGCTATTTTGTGGTGATGCTACTTGCGCCCTAAGTGGCTAGGGTATGCCCAGATGTTGGTCCCCAGATCCCTGCACCACAGGATTCAAGCTAGCCAGGATGATGACGGGTGATACTCTGATACAGGTCCCAGGATGGGTATTTCCAGTCCAGGGAGGATCTGGCTTGGTAGTTCGGGCTAGACTGTTCCCATGGGGAAGAGGGTCAAGTCTGATTTGCATATGGCTGTGACTCGGGTTGAGTGTTGGAAAAGTTTCAACACTCTCCATCATTTTATTTTGTGGTGTGATAACAGATTAAAGGCTGCCA
Organism: Pleurodeles waltl; assembly: GCF_031143425.1. Taxonomy (NCBI): domain Eukaryota; kingdom Metazoa; phylum Chordata; class Amphibia; order Caudata; family Salamandridae; genus Pleurodeles; species Pleurodeles waltl. Next base: position 474,064,996 of record NC_090449.1, on the reverse strand, counting down.
GCCATGGTATGGTATTTAATGCACCAATGTTTAATTCCACCGGTAGTCGGCTTCTGAACAGAGCTTTGGGCACCAACACTCTTTTTTCACAAATTAAGCACTGGAGGGCCCTGACGCTCCCATATCTCCAAGATAGGTATTGACATTCCGCCCAATGTGTATACCTTGAAGAGTTGTGGGCCTCGAGAAGGGATGGGACACCTTGAAGGCTTGGGAGCCCCACTTCACTGTAGGGGCTGCATGGGCTTCAGGAGCTGCTATGGCTTGTTGTTACTCCTACTAAATAAATGTATGCAAGAAAAATGTAAGATGTAGCAAAATAAATGCAAAGTGAAAAAGGTTAAGAAATACTCAGAAAAAGGTCAATGGCAAGACATTTTTCCACAAATCTTCAAAGTCCATAATTTCTTGAATGAGAGGGGTCACAAGGATGTCTGGTTAACAGTGGAATTGTGGCTTTGGAGTAGGTATGAATGTTGTGTTTATGTAGAGGAGTCCTGAAGTTGCAGTAGTGGAAGGCAGACTGTCTGCAGGGACCACTGACAGATGTATGGATGTGTTCGAATGTGAATCTCAAGCTTGGGCTCCATTGTGTACAGCAGACTTCCTAAGGTTCAGCCCCCGTTGCGGGTATGTGTTCCGGGCCGAGGAGGGAGGAATGGCAGAGATATATAAAATGTCTTGGTGTTGGTGGGTGCGTGGGTGACATGGGTGCCTGGTGGATATGATCAAGCGGAGGATTTGGGGGACATGTAGTGACAAACGGCATATTTGGAATATTCAATTGGTCACAATGTGATAGAATTGAAATGATAATTTTAAGAGGGCTGTGCATTTTGATCACATTACCCTATTAGGATAAATATACCACTTTGTAGCTCTAGTTCTCCTAATGCATTTTATGAGAATTCATTTTAAAATGGGGAACTACAAAAAAGTGCTGTTTTACTTCAAGTAAAAAGAGGCCTTGATTGAAGTAATGACAGAGTGTACCTCAGGAATTCTAATGGATGGAAAACATTTTTCACAGAGGGAAGAAACTGACGCACAGTACACAATGGTGGTCATTCTGACCCTGGCGGTCTTTGACCGCCAGGGCGGAGGACCGCGGGAGCACCGCCGACAGGCCGGCGGTGCTCCAATGGGGATTCCGACCGCGGCGGTAAAGCCGCGGTCGGACCGGCACCACTGGCGGGGTCCCGCCAGTGTACCGCGGCCCCATTGAATCCTCCGCGGCGGCGCAGCTTGCTGCACCACCGCGGGGATTCCGACCCCCCCTACCGCCATCCAGATCCCGGCGGTCGGACCGCCGAGATCCGGATGGCGGTAGGGGGGGTCGCGGGGCCCCTGGGGGCCCCTGCAGTGCCCATGCCACTGGCATGGGCATTGCAGGGGCCCCCGTAAGAGGGCCCCTACATGTATTTCACTGTCTGCTGCGCAGACAGTGAAATACGCGACGGGTGCAACTGCACCCGTCGCACAGCTTCCACTCCGCCGGCTCGATTCCGAGCCGGCTTCATCGTGGAAGCCTCTTTCCCGCTGGGCTGGCTGGCGGTCTGAAGTCTCCGCCGCCCGCCAAGGTCAGAATGAGGGCCAGAGTCTTGATATGGTTTTAAAATGAAGGATGTCAGGGTAAAAAAAAAATCTTATTAAGGATGTGCAGGGACCTGTTCAATCAAACGAACTCCACAAGAGTGAATGGTTTGTGGTGCAGACACTCACGATAGGTAAAATGATCCTTGTAAAGGCATCCTTTGCAACATCTTTTGGCTTGTTTTTTGAGGGTCGGCGTAAGTGGCTTTATTTTCTTGTGAATCCATATTTTTACAATAACGCAAAGTTATAAAATGTTTTTCTTTGTGGGTGCATCTTTTATTCATATGATGGGCCTGTCGTGTTTCTACTGGACAGGATTGTGTTAATACAATGCAGAATCACTACGGGGAATACTATATGTGTACCTCCCAGCACAACAGTACTTATAGGTCTCCTCTGAAGGTCACTCTGCAGAATCAAGGGATGTACTTAGGTTTTCTGATGGTTGGAAAATCGTTTTTCGCAGCAGTAAATAGCCCATGCATAAATACAGTACCACGGCCGGACTGGAAATCAAAATCAATTATGGCACAAATGTTCAAAGAAGCCCCACGCTGCTGGAGGAAGCAACCTGAATGGAGTCAGTGGGATATGTTTGGATTATGGTCTGAACACAGTCCACTATCCTCTAGCCATGGCTTAGTTTTTAGAATAATATGTGCCAGGGCCCAAACCTTGGTTCGGAAGCTTCCGCCTGTGCTGCCAATTATTGTGGTTCCGAATACCAAGGGTGTAGTCTTTGAGTTCCCTTCATGGATCTTTAACCTATCAACAGACACTCCCTGTGTCTCTATCTCACTCCTGACTATTGTTTGCTTTCTTTGTTTTCTCCAGTTGTCACTGTTTTTCCGTCTTTCTCTTGATCCTTCTTTACCTCTTTTTCAGTTTTACTCTCTTTGGTTCTAAAGTGCCCATAAATAAATGCTGGTGGGCCCATCGCCTACCACTGGCTCAAATTAAGAACTGCCTATGCCCCACTGAGGAAGTGCCAGAGTGGCACAATGATGCATCCCACCCTGCAGAGCACCTTGAGGTAGTCTATAAATGGATGATATCAAGGTATAATTTTGTCCTATCAGGAGGCTTGTTCAATCTAATCTACAGTGAAATATGGAATTGCTTACAAAGCACGGAATCATGCTATGAAACATGTGCCCTGAAAATGAATCCTTTGCCACTTAAATCTTACTTATTTAGAGTAGTGAGGCAGTCTGCAAATATGTATGGTTGGATACTGGGAACAGGGGAGTGAGACAGAGAAGCATTGGACATATGAGGTCAGGACGCAACTGCAAATGAGAAGCAAAGTGCACTAAACACAGAGAAGAGGCAGGCTGGCAGACAAAGAGACAAACAAACAGAAGAAGGACAGGTGTAGAAAAAGGAGGACAGGAATACATAACGGATAGCTTTCAGGCAGGTGGAGGCCAATGGGATGACAGTGAGGTTGCCACGTCGCTGTTATTCTACTGACCAGGGCCTCTGTTAGCGATAGGGTGCATTGCCTTTGTTTGCGCCACAGTACACCATTAAACAGGGCCCTGGCTGCAGCAAATTCAGTGAAACTTGGAGCAGCTGTTTCAAAGCTCCGTTTCTCACAGTGCAGGAGGCAACCTGCCTGCACTTTGAAGAGGGAACAGAGATGCCCTAGCAGGCAGGTGAAGTGAGTGACTGCACCCTCCTACAGGGGGATGTGCAGGATGTCCATTGGAGCCCTTCTCACCCTTCCAGAGGGCTTCCCTCAGGGGATGCACTGACCGTGCGCCATCTTTTTGATTTTGTTTCCTGCCCATAGATTGCTGCTTAGCACTATGTCTGCACACTTATTTTCCACCCATTTTCTTAAATTAATTTTGCTGCAAGTGTGAGCAAGCTTCTGACACATGTACCTAGACACATAGTAATCACGTGTTTCTCATTTTCTCTTGCTAATGACTTAGGATACTCGTTTACTTTCGTCCGTTCCTCTAGCCATACCCAAACTGAGGAAGAGGGTCTGGGAAAAGAAATGTCTTCGATAAGGGTAAAACTGAATTCTTCCTCTTCAACAGCAGACCTAAATCAAATACAGCCTTCTTTTCGTCTGACCTGCAATCTTAGGACATCCATCATCACTGAGGACAAAATCGAAAACTCTATTTATCATATTCGACAATTAGATGTCTTCTGAGATCCACAGATAAACGCAATGTTCAAAACCTCAAACTAGCAGCTATCTGCGCTCAGAAAAAAAACACCCTCATTTTTTTCCCCTCACATCACTGAATTCAAAAGATTGCTACTTCCTTCAAGGTTAGACTACTGTGATAGTGTTTGTACCACTCTCAAAAGCCCCAAATACTGACACTTCATAGAAAACAAAATCAGGCTGCAAGAAACTGCCTTAACCTCAACTTATTCAACCTACCTAACCCACAGGTAGTGTTTCTACTGCCTCCCTGTATAACAAATGACCTCGTTCAAGATGCGATTTCTCATGCACAAGGCACTGCAAGTCTACCGCCAAAATCTGGCCACACTGCACCAACTCATGAGAAACTTAAGATCATTCAGAACAACATAGCCCATTCCATAGAAACCTAATAGACTTACACATGGAGGACGCTCCTTAAAATTCTTGGGTCCCACTTCTGGAAAGACTTCAAATCTGCCTTGAGAGCCAAAGGGAGCTGCCTAGAATTCAAGGAAGACCTTACAAGCTTAATTTGCTGCTTCTCCTTGTCTTAGGATCTCCCGGTATTCTATTCTATTCTATTTCTTTTATGTTCTTATTAACTATGCTATCTTTACTATCTATTGTTTCTCCCTACTCCCACTGATGTCAGGTTATCCTGTATTCTTATGCTATTACTCAATCTGCTGTATTTAGTCATTCGTAGAGTGCTTTGAAGTTGCGACATGTAAGTGCAATATAAACCCCTGTAACTAAATAAGTACATTAATTAATAAATGCAGATCGAAAAGTGTGAAAGAAAAGGAAGCGAACAAAGACATAGACCCTGAAATTACCACTAGGAGGCCAATAATCCGCACAAAGCGCTGTGCAGGTTACAGATTCCTGACATTTTTGAAGGGGCACAGGTTGATATGGCACCCAATCACAATAGGGAATCAGCTGTCATTAAAGCATCTAACCATGCCAAAAACGGCATCCATACATCAGAGGAGACTGAGAAGGCAAGGAAAATGAATGGCAGCATACCAAGATGCCTACATGACCGTAGGCAATGAATTGTCAAAAGATTGCTACCTGCAAAACATTTTCCTCATTACATGCACATTCTCTACTGTACTAAAAAAGCACTTTTTTGACTGACAACACCCATTCCTGACCCCTCCTACTAACTACATAATTACCATACATTCTCAGTCATTCAATGCTATGGCGGAGCAGCAGGAACTGCAAAATGAAAAATAAAAATGATAAACAACAGTGTTTATTAATGTTTTTATTTTTCAGGGGGGTGGGGCCACGAGTGATAACAGATGTTGTTGTTGATACTAGCCCAGTTGGGTTAGGCCCTATCTTTGCACAGCATAGTGGACACCCAAATGCTAGAAGGCATATTGTGGCCTATTCTAGTAAACGGTTGTCTCAAGCAGAAAGTGGTTATTCGCAACATGAGAAAGAAAGTTGAGCCCTAGTATGGCCTTGGGAACCTCCCACGTATTCCTGTAAAGAAAGCATTTAACACTGGTAACTGATCACCAAGCTTTACTGACCATCTTTGGCTATCCAAGAGCCGAGATGTCTCCTTGATTGGAACAATGGGGTCTGCGATTGCACGAGTACAATTGTGCATATTACAGGAAAGGATCAGAATCCTGCTGACTTCTTTTCCAGAGTGCCTATACAAGGTCTCAGTTTTCCATCCAAGATGACAGAAGCCTACATTAATTTCATTTTAAAATCAAATACACCATCTGAAATTTCATTAGCTCAGATTATCACTGCCACAAGCCATGATAGTGAAATGCTGATGTGAGAAGACTTAATTACACATTAGTTGTGGAATCAACACACTTGACCTCTCACCAATATTGGTATCAAATACAGAAAAATCAATTATGAATTGTTCGTTACTCTGGAAAGAGTTATGCTGTTAGGGTTGAGAATCCTGATTCCGGAGAGTCTGCAACAGAAAGTAATTGAAGTAGCCCAGGAAGGACATTGTGGTATCATTGCCACAAAAAGAGCTCTCTGAGACCGAGTTTGGTTTCTGTACTTGGATGAAATAGTTGAAAAAGAACTCAAGGCCTGTCATATATGCTGGGGAGGATGCTGCAAGGGTGCTGGGATAATTGTTCTTTTTTGGTACCACTAGGTTTTGTTCTGCAGTCCTAAACAAAAAAGTACATCAGATCGTCCAGCCTAAATGGGGTGGATGGTCTGAGGTACTAACACAACTGTCCTAATTCTGGAAATATGGCTATCTGCCTGACTCTAAAAAAGAGAGCAGGCAGACCGTCAGATCGCTAGACAGGGTTCCCCGCTATGTTTATGGCAGATTACCCTGTTCGCCAAGCTCTAAGTGGTGCCCACTTTCTTTTTCATCCTGATGAAGATCTGTTTATCAATTACAATAGGGTTGACATTTTGACTAATCCTTATTTAGACTGTGTTGTAATGGTTCTCTTTTTGATCCTTGAACCCAATATTTAATGCAAAAAGGATTTTTGGCTGATAGAGATTTCTTCTTTCTTCATAATGTATTTGAGTGCTTGTATCTATCTTAATTGAGCACATCAATTTGCACTTAGGTGCTTCTGTGATTATCACTGTATTGCACAAGCACAGTGGTTTATTTTCTTGAAGACCATTTGGATTACACAGTCAGGTTAGGAGGTAATAAGTAAGGAGCCCTGTTGTATGTTGATGAAATGTTGTTAGTTTCTGCGTGCCAAGGGAACTGCAAGTTTTTTAAGATATGTTTTTCCAACTTTTGTGGGAGAAAGTTGTTAGTTACCACATCCAAGTGTAAATTCATGACATTTAACCTGAAGAATGGTTTAGGAACCAGGTTTGACTGAACAATTCTCCTCTCAAAATGGTAAACGATGTTGATTATTTAGTGATAAGATTGACCCGTGATTAGAAATGGGTGAAACAAATGCTCAAATGTAACATTGTTCGGGCCATCACATGTGATCTACTGGTGAACAGGAAGATGAAAAGCATCACCAATGATGGAGGTGTGCAAAGTACAGGGGCATAGCACAGCCTTGTAAGGGGTAGAATTAAGGGGGGGGGACCTACGCTTCCTCTCTGACCATCAGCAAGAATCATTTTTAAATCTGTTGCAACTACTGTTAAATCCTGTCAATTTCAAAACCTGAGGCTATCATTATGCACAAACCTTATATTTCTGCCGAAACATGCATCCCTTTAAAGAACATTAAATACATCATAAATAAATATTCAAAGTTGGAATTTTCATAACAATATATGCCCATATCACATTAACACATTCCTTTATAATTGGCTGCTCCTTAATAAGATAAGTACTATGGCTTTCTTAACCGTTTATGTTGTACTTATGTTTAAGTTTAAATGTTTATCACTGTTACTTACTTCTAAAAGGTAGGTAAGTGTTATTTCTTCACCCATCTTACTTAAAGATGTGGGGTCACAGTAGAGAGATCCGCTTCACTGGCTTTAAAAGATGCCATTCTCCACTATTCAAGAGAGCGCACCTGCCTGAGGTGGAGGCCCAGTGTAAAAGGCGGGCTTCAGGAATGCCTCTCTGTGCTTTAAGAGAGTACATCTCTATAGGGAGTCCTCAATAATAACAGAAAGATGTCTATGGGACATCTTAAGCAGCATGGGGGTAGAACCAACTATAATTTAGTTCATACGGGACATGTACACAGGGTGTAGAGCATGAGTAAGGTATGGGTTAAGAGGAGAATGCACTAGCCCTTTTGGCATATATAGAGAAGTGCGCCAAGCCTGTGTTCTTGCTCCATTCCTGTTTTCAATGTATATAAATAATCTAGAAAGTGAATTGATAAGTAAATGTAAAGACCTACCTCAAATAGGTAATCGCGCTGTCCCGGCAATACTCTATGCAGATGACACAGTACTTATGGCCAGGACACCACTAGCTCTTCAAAAACTGTTAACTACTTGTATTACTTTTATGTCAGACTTGGGACTCACCGTTAATCGTTCTAAAGCGTTTATTATGAACTGCGGTAGGAAACGTAGTAAGACTTACAACACCACCATCCAGGTCAAGAGGGTCAAAATAGCTCGAACATTTTCATATTTGGGCATAATGTTTGACAAACAGGGTTCTTGGGCGCATTGTTTGAAAACAAAAAGAGATCAGATCATTAAGACAACGGCGGCTTTAAGGTTTTTTTCAAAAAGGCTTGGGGGGATCACCCCGCCGAATATGATAAAAATCTACAAAGCCAAGTGTATTCCAGCCGCTATGTATGGGTCAGGAATCTGGGGGTATATCAACTGTAGCCCAGTCCAGACGGTGGAAAATGATTTTCTCAGATACCTGCTGTAAGGAAATGCCTCCTTGGCATGGTTAGCCCTGACTTTTTGCCTTTGCTGATGCTAAGTTATGATTTGAAAGTGTGCTGAGGCCTGCTAACCAGGCCCCAGCACCAGTGTTCTTTTCCCTAACCTGTACCTTTGTTTCCACAATTGGCACACCCTGGCATCCAGGTGAGTCCATTGTAACTGGTACCCCTGGTACCAAGGGCCCTGATGCCAGGGAAGGTCTTTAAGGGTTGCAGCATATCTTATGCCACTCTGGGGACCCCTCACTCAGCACAGACACACTGCTTGCCAGCTTGTGCGTGCTAGTGGGTATAAAAAGACTAAGTCGACATGGCACTCCCCTCAGCGTGCCATGCCAACCTCACACTGCCTACAGGTATAGATAAGTCACCCCTCTAGCAGGCCTTACAGCCCTAAGGCAGGGTTCGCTATACCATAGGTGAGGGCATAAGTGCATGAGCACTATGCCCCTACAGTGCCTAAGCAAAACCTTAGACATTGTAAGTGCAGGGTAGCCATAAGAGTATATGGTCTGGGAGTCTGTCATGCACAAACTCCACAGAACCATAATGGCTACACTGAAAACTGTGAAGTTTGGTACCAAACTTCTCAGCACAATAAATGCACACTGATGCCAGTGTACATTGTATTGTAACATACACCCCAGAGGGCACCTTAGAGGTGCCCCCTGAAACCTTAACCAACTACCCATGTAGTCTGACTGGTTTTAGCAGCCTGCCACACACCAGACATGTTGCTGGCCACATGGGGAGAGTGCCTTTGTCACTCTGTGGCTAGTAACAAAGCCTGTACTGGGTGGAGGTGCTTCTCACCTCCCCCTGCAGGAACTGTAACCCCTGGCGGTGAGCCTCAAAGGCTCACCCCCTTTGTTACAGCACCCCAGGGCACTCCAGCTAGTGGAGTTGCCCGCCCCCTCCGGCCACGGCCCCACTTTTGGCGGCAAGGCCGGAGGAGATAATGAGAAAAACAAGGAGGAGTCACTGGCCAGTCAGGACAGCCCCTAAGGTGTCCTGAGCTGAGGTGACTCTGACTTTTAGAAATCCTCCATCTTGCAGATGGAGGATTTCCCCAATAGGATTAGGGATGTGCCCCCCTCCCCTCAGGGAGGAGGCACAAAGAGGGTGTAGCCACCCTCAGGGCTAGTAGCCATTGGCTACTAACCCCCCAGACCTAAACACACCCTTAAATTTAGTATTTAAGGGCTCCCCAGAACCTAGGAAACTAGATTCCTGCAACCTAACAAGAAGAGGACTGCTGAACTGAAAAACCTGCAGAGAAGACGGAGACACCAACTGCTTTGGCCTCAGCTCTACCGGCCTGTCTCCCCACTTCTAAAGACACTGCTCCAGCGACGCGTTCTCAGGGTCCAGCAACCTCTGAAGCCTCAGAGGACTACCCTGCATCTAGAAGGACCAAGAACTCCCGAGGACAGCGGCTCTGTTCCCCAAAGACTGCAACTTTGCAACAAAGAAGCAACTTTGAAACAACACACGTTTCCCGCCATAAGCGTGAGACTTTGCACTCTGCACCCGACGCCCCCGGCTCGACTTGTGGAGAACAAACACCACAGGGAGGACTCCCCGGTGACTACGAGACTGTGAGTAGCCAGAGTTGACCCCCCTGAGCCAACACAGCGACGCCTGCAGAGGGAATCCCGAGGCTCCCCCTGACCGCGACTGCCTGCTTCAAAGACCCGACGCCTGGTAAAGACTCTGCACCCGCAGCCCCCAGGACCTGAAGGATCCGACCTCCAGTGCAGGAGCGACCCCCAGGTGGCCCTCTCCCTTGCCCAGGTGGTGGCTACCCCGAGGAGCCCCCCCTTGCCTGCCTGCATCGCTGAAGAGACCCCTTGGTCTCCCATTGATTTCTATTGCGAACCCAACGCTTGTTTACACACTGCACCCGGCCGCCCCCGTGCCGCTGAGGGTGTACTTTCTGTGTGGACCTGTGTCCCCCCCGGTGCCCTACAAAAACCCCCTGGTTTGCCCTCCGAAGACGCGGCTACTTACCTGCTGGCAGACTGGAACCGGGGCACCCCCTTCTCCATTGAAGCCTATGCGTTTTGGGCACCACTTCGACCTCTGCACCTGACCGGCCCTGAGCTGCTGGTGTGGTAACTTTGGGGTTGCCCTGAACCCCCAACGGTGGGCTACCTTGGACCCAAACTTGAACTTTGTAGGTGGTTTACTTACCTGCAAAAACTAACAAACGCTTACCTCCCCCAGGAACTGTTGAAAATTGCACTGTCTATTTTTAAAATAGCTATATGTCATTTGTGTGAAAACTGTATATGCTATTTTGCTAATTCAAAGTTCCTAAAGTTCCTAAGTGAAGTACCTTTCATTTAAAGCATTACTTGTAAATCTTGAACCGGTGGTTCTTAAAATAAACTAAGGAAAGATATTTTTCTATACAAAAATCTATTGGCCTGGAATTGTCTATGATTGTGTGTTCCTCATTTATTGCCTGTGTGTGTACAACAAATGCTTGAAACTACCCTCTGATAAGCCTACTGCTCGACCACACTACCACAAAATAGAGCATTAGAATTATCTCTTTTTGCCACTATCTTACCTCTAAGGGGAACCCTTGGACTCTGTGCATGCTATTTCTTACTTTGAAATAGTACATACAGAGCCAACTTCCTACACCTGTTAATGGTACCAAATGGTACATCATCGTACATCAGTCACTCAGAGTTGGGGGGTCCCCTTTTTAGCTGATTTGATAAAGATCCAGCCATTATTGTTATGGCATAAAGTCTGGACTTCTGAGCACACTGGATTAAATAAGGCTATTTTGTCTGATTGCATGGCGTCAACATACTCATAGAGGGTCCCCTGATTGAGATATATTATTTCCTTCTACGAAAATATGGGTAGTAAAGATTATTACACAAACCCAGTTTCGTTGGGACAAATTACCAGGAAGGAATTGAGGGTCTTGACATTAAAGTATTTAGAAGAACTGCGATGGGAGGCAGAATCAAAAAAGGCCAGTGTTATGTCTAACCAATTAATTCTGTCACCGGAGGGCATGCAGCCCTATTTGGTTAATGTAGTAAACCACTGACACCGTTTTGTTCTTACAAGACTAAGGTTAGATACCTTTCACCGCTTAGTAACTTTCCCAACTATGAATGACTGGAGTACCATTCTAAGGGTATGTCCCTGTGACGCAAAGGCATCTCAAACTACGATCCATGTGGTCTTATTTTGCAAAGTTTATGCTAAGCAGAGAAGGCGCTTAATAGTGCCTCTTTTTAGATCAATTAACTTGTGCCAGTGTCGTACTGCATATGTTAGCCTTCAGGTTTTATCTTCTATTGAGATGTGTGGAATTTTGGCTGACTTTTTATGTTCTGTATTAACTGTAAGAAAGTCTATGGGGGTAGTGGTGTAATTTTAATCAGCTTATTTAAATATCTGCTAATGGGAACTTTAATGATATGTATTTTATTCTTGTTATTTATTCTTTTATTATTTTACTCTATCTATTTATTGTGTTATTATTTTTAGATGTGTTATATTTGATACTATTATGACTTGCTGAAAGTCGAATAAAGTTATTACTACTACTAACAGAAAGAGGAACCCGCATTTTAGGCTTCAGACATTTCAGCAGCTTTTTTTGATTGGGCTCTTAAGCCCTTGGTATAACGTGTTTGGTACAACATTGGCGTTGCTATAGCAATGCGATTATTGAAACTACTCCAGTTGCAAAATTGAGGTAGTAGGGAGTAAAGGGCTCTTTCTAGATGTCTATTTAAAAAAAAAGGAAACAAATTATTTTAACTTGGGCTTGAAGATGAAGGTTTGAAATGACCTTTGTGTATTATGGCTGATGAATCCACTTGACAAGCTTGCCCTGCCACTGCCCTCAATGGCAATATCCTTAAGAAATACTTTGACAGAGAGCTTAAATCTACCCTAAAAGAGGCTGTGGAAGCCGTCTTTGCCAAGAGGAAGACAGACTCTCCTTTTCCAAGGAGGACTTTTTCTCCTTTTCCAAGGAGGAGTCTTTTATTACCATTAAGAAAGGAGATAAAGGGCCTCATTCTGACCCTGGCGGCCGGTGACCGCCAGGGTCACCGGCCACGGGAGCACCGCCGACAGGCTGGCGGTGCTCCGAAGGGCATTCTGACAGCGGCGGTTCAGCTGCGGTCAGAAAGGGTAAACCGGCGGTCACCCGCCGGTTTACCGCTGCCCTTCTGAATCCTCCATGGCGGCGGAGCGCGCTCCGCCGCCATGGGGATTCAGACACCCCCTACCGCCATCCTGTTCATGGCGGGAAACCCGCCATGAACAGGATGGCGGTAGGGGGTGCCGCAGGGCCCCTGGGGGCCCCTGCAGTGCCCATGCCAATGGCATGGGCACTGCAGGGGCCCCCGTAAGAGGGCCCCGCAAAGTATTTCAGTGTCTGCTATGCAGACACTGAAATACGCGACGGGTGCCACTGCACCCGTCGCAGCTTCCCACTACGCCGGTTCAATTCTGAGCCGGCGTCCTCGTGGGAAGGTTGATTTGCCCTGGGCTGGCGGGCGGCCTTTTGGCGGCCGCCCGCCAGCCCAGGGCAAATCTCAGAATCACTGCAGCGGTCTTTCGACCGCGGTGCGGTGTTCTGACGGGGTTACTTTGGCGGGCGGCCTCCGCCGCCCGCCAAAGTAAGAATGACCCCCAAAGTCTCTAAAAAGTCAAAACTTTTAACGGGCGAGGTACCTAGTGCCAATAGAGACCTGAGACAAAGTAGCCTAAATGCTACAGCATACTATGGTGTCCAGGGTGGCACAAGTAGCAGGAGCAACCATGTTGGCACAATGGAGTTGGGTGATCCTCATCGCGCAAGTAGAATGAGTGGCCTTCATGGCACAAAAGACAGTAAATACTCCCACAGTTCAGATACTGACAATTTCATTTATGGCAGCAATATAGATCAAGTGGATGAACATGTATTTGATCCACAAGAGAATTTGGAAACTGACATCCTGGATGAGGATTTAGAACATCCTTTGACATCGAAAGGTTAGCACAGACCCATCGGGTGCAGATATGTTTAATCCCACCCTCATTACTCATCCAAAGGGGTCAGACTGTTGGCCTATGGAGCACGTGACCTCCTTCATTAGGTTTTGGATTTGGAAGCCTGTTGACAGAGAGACTCATAATGTGATGAGGGCTGAGTGTCCAAGACCATTCATGGATTACAAATCAGGAATAACTGCAAACCCAGAGTAAAATACTGTCCTTTTAAAATCAGGGAAAGACTGTGAGAAAGGCCTCAAGTACTGCCTTAAGCAGTGCCAGGATAGATCATTTGATATCCCGGGTCCGCTGGCCAGGATCTTAGACATGGCTGAGTGTTAGAAATGGGGTCTTTAGTTGGCAGTCAGTTTGCACCCTGTCCAAGTAGAGACCCTGACTCTAGTCAGGATAAGGGAGGTACCCAGGTCAGATAACCCCTGCTCACCCCCTTGGTAGCTTGGAATGAGCAGTCAGGCTTATCTCAGAAGCAATGTGTAAAGGCTTTGCACATAACACACAGTATTAAGTGAAAGCGCTAAAAAAGGACACCCCACCGGTTTTAGAAGAATAGCCAATATTTATCTATATAAAACAAGAGCAAATATGATTAAACTCCAAAATACAGTAATATATATATGAAATCTGCAAAAGTTACTTACAAAGACAGTTCTTTGAAGTTGATAGCTTCACCTGGGGCTACCATGGCATTGTGATCAACACAACCAACAGTTCAGGCCGGCCCCGGCGTCACGGGCCAGCTACGGTGTCGGGAAGACCTACAAACAGTACTTTTGGAATTCCAGGGCGTCGGGATCCTCGCGACGAGATCCGGAGAGTGGCGTCGCTGGCATCACGATTTTGGTTCCAGAGGTCGGTGTGGGGGTCAACAGGCCCTTGAAGACACACGTGTTGCAGATCGAACTCCGGGCCGATGACAAGGTAAGGAGCGATGGCGTGGATGGCATTGGGGCTACGGTGCAAAGCGGGACCATGCGACGTGTGGTGCTTACAGGTCACAGTGCAGGCAGCGGCTCAGTGACGGCATCTAGCGGCCTTGGTGAGACCAGGGCTGCGGTGTGAAGCATGGTGGTGAGACGTGCTGTGTCTCCAGGTCACGGTGCAGGCAGCGGTGCTGTCATTGCTGAAGTACTGTCGTCGGTAGGCCCAAGGTGGCGGTGAGGAACGTGACGGCTCCATGCGACGTCCACGGGTGGCAGTGCAGACAAGGAAGGTTTTTTGTCGACACTGGGTTTGATGGCGCTGGCGTTGTTGGGCCAGGGCTGCTGTGTGGGGTGAGACGGTGCTTTGTGTTCCTCACAAGTGGTGTCCACAGGCCACGGTGCAGGCAGCAGTGTCGGTGTCAGCAAAAGAGTTGTCGTCGGGGATGCCCAGGCTGCAGTGTGAGCAAGGCAATACCGTGGTGCGGGGCCCACAGGTCACGTTCCTCTTGATCCACAAAGATTCTAAAAGTCTTGTGTTTTTGCTCCACTACTTATAACCCTTTCTGCTTTTGAAGTAGGCATACGTCAAAGGAAAGTCTCTGTTGTTCACAAGATCCTGCCTTGCCCAGGCCTGGCCCCAGACACACTCCAGAGGGTTGGAGACTGCATTGTGTGCAGGCAGGCACATCCCTTTCAGGTGTTAGTGACCACTCCTCCCTCTACTCTAGCCCAGATGGCCCATCAGGATATGCAGGCTACACCCCAGCTCCCTTTGTGTCACTGCCTAGAGGGAATTCACAACAGCCCAACTGTCAGTCTGACCCAGACGTGGAATACACAAGCAGGCAGGGGCACAGAATGGTTTAAGCAAGAAAATGAACACTTTCTAAAAGTGGCCTTTTCAAACAAATAATTTAAAAACCAACTTTACAAAAGAGGTATTTTTAAATTGTGAGTTCAAAGTCCCCAAACTCCACTTCTCTATCTGCTCTCAAAGGGAAACTGCACTTTAAGGATAATTAAAGTCAGCCCCCCATGTTAACCTATGAGGGAAATGGGCCTTGCACCAGTGAAAACCGAATTTGGCAGTATTTCACTGTTAGGACATGTAAAACACATCAGTACCTGTCCCACCTTTAACATACACTGCACCCTGCCGATGGAACTACCTACGGCCTACCGTAGGCGTGCCTTACATGAAGTAGAAGGGAAGGTTTGGGCCTGGTAAGTGGGCACAATTGCCAGGTTGAGTTGGCAGTTTAAAACTGCAAACACAGACACTGCAGTTGCAGATCTGAGACATGTTCACAGGGCTACTCACGTGGGTGGCACAACCAGTGCTGCAGGCCCACTAGTAGCATTTGATTTAGAGGCCCTAACCACCTCTAGTGCACTTTACTAGAGACTTACTAGTAAATCAAATATGCCAATCATGGATTAAACCAACCACCAATATAATTTACACAGAGAGCACATGCACTTTAGCACTGTCTAGCAGTGGTAAAGTGCCCAGAGTCCTAAAGCCAACAACAACTGGTCAGAGAAAATAAGAGGAAGGAGGCAAAAAGTTTGGGGATGACCCTGCAAAAAGGGCCAGGTTCAATAATGAAGTGACTAGCTTTAAGGAAATGTCAGTGAATGTTGAACTTCTCAGGGGCTGGAGGCAATGGGCTTTATGCCTGCTTGGGAATGTCAATGCTGGGCTAATAGGCTGGGCTAATAGATGAGAGCAGAAAAGCCATCCCTATGAGGATAAATCGTAAATTGGGTGACCTAGTGAACAAGGAAACTCTTAGTGACCCAAATGGGCTACTTTTCAGTGGTTTGCAATAGGTTTTACTGCCCAGATGGACTCCATTTTGATATTTGGAAAAGGACCAAAACACAACATTTTCTATCCTGTTTTCAATTAGTGCAAGAAATTTGGTATTGGGAATTGCATTAGAGTTTATGAACAAATTATGTTTGAATTTAGAACAGATGGTGAAGATCAATTTCTGATTTCATACGTCAAGCCTTATAAGGCTATATCAACAGTGCCTTTTTCTGGGTGGGTAAGCGCAGTGATGTATGAAGCTAGAATTGATTGTCTAAGTTTGGAGCTCACTCCTATAGGGGTGCAATAGCTAGTAAGGTTTTGGGCAGGTGGTACACTTGCTCACATTCTAAAGGCAGAAGACTGGTCAAGTTCTAGCACTTTTGCAAATTTCTAACTACCATAATCCCGTGGAGCACATTAGTAGTCTTGCACTGGGGAGCTTTAAACATGCATAATGGTAGCCTTCTGTCTTGTAATGAAATGAAGATTCCCAAATTAACATACAGAAAGAATCTTGATTTCATTAAAGACAATGGAGGTTAACATTATCCTACCCACCACACCAAATATAGTTATAATCAAACTGCTTATAGTATTGATTTGTTGCCTTGCTTAATATAACTATATCATTAATGTAATAGCTTTACAGATTGAAATGATTGTTTATTTCCACTGAGTTATATCATTAATTTGATTGTTTTACAGATTGAAATCATTGTTTATTTTCGCTGAGTTTTGGTATCACTTGTTTCTTTCACATAATTCCTTGTAATAAGAAATTTTCCCTATCAAGCCAAAGGAGCATCTTACGTTTCATTGCAGCCTAAAGTGGAAAGGGTTCATGTGATATGGGCATATATTGTTATAAAAATTCCAACTTGGAATATTTGTTTATGATGTATTTAATGTTCTTTAAAGGGCTGCATATTGGGGCAGCAATACAAGTTTTTTGCATAATGTTAGCCTCCATTGTCTATAATGAAATCGATATTCTCTCTTTATGTTAATTGGAGAATCACCATTCCCCTGACTTTTCTATCTACGGCTGGCAGATATGGTTGTAGTAGCAAGTTTGAGACCTCTCTTCCAGTGGGTCAGAATTTGAAATGCAGTTGAACTATAGTATTGCTACACTGTTTGAGGTAGAATCAGAAAAACTGACAGTAAAACCTTGCCGGCAGACCATAAAACAGGCCCTCAAACCTCAAAAAAACAGCAGACACACTGACTTGTCAGAACTTCCTTGCTCATAAGCCAATCCGACCCTGGCTGTCTCTATTGTCTTGACTGCAGTGAATCGGAGAGCATCATTGGTCTAAAAAACAAATGGTTATTACAGTTTATAAGGGCAGAGGGTGATGTTGATCATGATATTATGGGATTTTTTTAAATTGATATTTCTGTTCCTGTGACATTTCCAATTTTGTAGTACTTGGTTTCTGCTTGGAGGTTTCGCAGATACGTTTGTAAACCTGTGCATTAACTTTATCAACTTATGAAGTATGCTTTTTGCACATATAATTTTAGCCTGTAAGTATATTGTGTTTTAAATTATAAATATATTGGATTATATTGGATTTTTCTGGAGCACCCCTGGCGAAGTGATGCTTCTGCCTCCATTGGCTGGTCCCTGGTAGTGTGGAAAACATATGTGTATCTCAATATGTGTGGGACTCTTTACCTGCACCAGAGGTCAAGAGTGCAATTCTTAAATCGTGCTGCCTTTTGCAGCAGCTGTTCTTTCTAAATACCATTATGTGAAGCCATGGATGCACATTTTACAGATGCACAATTTGAAAGTATCTCGTTGATTTTCTTGTAGGTATTAAGAGATTGTCTAGTGACACAGACTGCAGTGTGAAATATAAACAACATTTTAAGGTTAATAGATACTTTAAACTGTAGTAAGTGCACTTTCCTGGGAGCTTTTTTCACGTGATCTCTTAGTAAGTGACAAACCTGCATATTTTATTTATTTTTTGCACTTTTAATTAGTGCAAACTTAGCCCAAGGACAAAACAACACTTTACATGGCCACTAGATCACATTACAGACTTTTAGGGCACAGGGCAATAAAGTATTATATCCAGGACTATAGAAAGTTCAGTGGAGGATAGACCTCGAACCCGTGGACAGATGTACTAACATTAGGAACTCGATATTCCTAATGTATGAAACTCTTGTGAGTTTCATTAGCAATTCCTATTGAGTCACACATAGACCTACCTCATGCAAATTCAAGAAGTAGGTCACAATTTGCGACCAAGTAAGAATAACAGCCATCACAGGGATGGTAGTCTGCTGGGTTCAGCAGACCACCATGCCTGTGATTGCTTATTAATACAGCAATCCTTCTTTTCAATGCAGCCCATTTTCCTTAAAGGAATAGGGATGTGATTAAAAAGAAAAAAGAAAACTTTGCAGAGTCGTTTGTGTAGGAGTAGGTAATGGTCTGAGGAACCTGCTCTTAAAAAATATATTTTTTAACATTCTCAAAGTGGAAGAGGAAGTGACCCTTTCCCCTTTGCTAATGGGTTACCACCAGTTTTAAACTGGTGGTAAAGTATTACTGTTTTGTAACCAGAATTCGGTCACAAAAAAGTAATAAATACCACACCGATGCGGTATTTGGAAGGGTTGCCCGATACACGCTTCTTCCAAATACCGAATTGCAAATACAAAATGCGATTTGTTAGCAATTTACCAAATTGCATTTTGCACATCAGAAAAAACATTTTTCTGGTTGCAAACGGCCCAAGTGTTGTGAACAGGGCTGTTTGCTACCAGAAAAATACAGGGCCCTGATTCCCTAATTCCAAAGTGGGCAACTCCAGTCATTAGGCTACATCTTCTCCCTAGAACCCAAACAAACCCCATGCATGGCAAAAAAGCCAGTATCTATTTACATGTATCTTCATAATATGGACCCATTAAGTCCATTCCTGTGCTTGCCTAATAACCTGAACATAATCATGGCACAACTATTCCGCCCAGTTGTTCAACTTCAATACACTTTTTCTTCAACCAGCTTCAGTTAGATGGTCTTCTTGTAAGCAAAATAATGATAAAATATTTTTGATGTATTTCTTCTTGGTGGGTATGTATTGGCTATGGCAGTTGTTTTCTAAAATACATATAGCACCACCCAAGCTCCTTCTTTGCCATGATCAGTAATAAATGATATTTGCCATTTTATATGTGCAGATGCGAGGTGTGTGAAACTATAATTCAGTGGTGGAGTTTCACATAGGTGGCAAACATCTCAATATCATAAAGTGGAGAAGTTGCAAAATTTGCCAGCATAAAGAAGTTATGCCAGTGGGCAAAATTTTGTGTGAAAAAAACATGTTTGCCGAAAACATTTCACCAAGAAAAGTAGGTTCTACGTGATTTTCTGCCACCAAACCTACTTTTGTGACATTATGAAGTTTAAAAAAATCCAGATGTTGGCAAAAGTCAAATTAGCACATTTTGCACACCCATTGTGTTAATGCAATATTTTATCTAAAGCTTACTTTTCACAGTTTAAAGATTTTGCACTGCCCTCACGTTTCAATCTGTATCACTGTTCTTCTATATTTCTTAAACAGCTTGTATGCACTACAACTATTTGACAAACATGTCATACGTGTGAGTCGCACTGGCTGAGCAGAAAGTACTATAGGCTACATATACAAAGGTAACAGTTTACGATTACCAAATAGCAAATGTTTGCAATTCGGTATTCGGTAATCGCAAACTCCAATGTACAAATGTGTCTTTGACACACTTTTGCGATCCCCACTGGCTCACAAATAGACCAACTGCATGAATATTAATGAGGTACATCTCGGTCTGCGACCCATTGGGAAATGCTAAAATCACAGGGGTGGTGGCCTGCTGGGTTCAGCAGATCATCATGTCTGTGATTGCTTTTAAATAATTCAATGTTTTTTTAGTTGTTTTCTTTTAATGCAGACTGTTTTCCTTAAAGGACAATAAGATGCATTGGAAAAAAAAAATGATACATTTTCTTTTCATACTTTAAGAGAAGGTAGGGGTCTGTGGGACCACCGCCTGATCTTAAAAAATGTTTTTACAAACATTCACAAAGGGACTGCATCTCTTCTGCGAATGGGTGACCACCTACCTGAAGCAGGTGGTAAAATGCAAATGCTTTACAACTGCATTTTGGTCCTAAAACGTTCACACATACCACCCTAGATATGGTATTAGGAAGGGGTGCTCTAAACATGCCCCTTCCTAATACCGAATCGCAAACCCAATTTGCAATTCCGTAATAGGTTACTGAATCACAAATAAGGCTTTGTACATGTAAAAAGACCTTTTTGCATTTGCAAACTAGCCAATTAATTTGTGGCAACAAAAAGCCTTGGTACATGTGGCCCTATGTCTCAAAATCATTCATTTGAGAAGAAATTCCCTGGTGAAGAACTCACTAAGAAGAATCCCCACACACTTGAATAAACATTATTTTTTCTAACTTTTGACTATGTTTTAGAATCTTGTATTTCGTATTTTATTCGCTCCTTTTCGAACATTATCCAGTTAGAGAGTTTTATAGTATTGCTCTTTTATATTTTCAATGTGTGTATTGTATGATGAGCTTTTATGGTATTTTTATTACCGAAAAAAAGCCTGATGATGATGAATAAACATTACATGAACTACGTTAATAATACTTCTTAACAAATTGCTTCATGAAGAGAATGCATTTCAACCACATTCCCCATAGGAACCCTAACACTGAAAATAACCGTCACTTGATTCTAAATCTAACTTCAGCCACCACCTTCAACCAAGCGCTAGTCTCTTTAGTAAGCGTTTCTCTTTTTAATCCACTTACCCTTTATGGCAAATCGCTAAAATGAAAAACGTTGTTGATGTTATTTTTGTCATCAACTTAGAGAGCAAAAACGTCTTTTATTATGACCTCCTTTGTTTTCAATGGTTTCTTCATAGTTATGTTTTCCTGTGATGTTTTCATAGTCACACAAATATTAGTTGAAATGGGTACAGTGTGGCATGATTTGTGGTTTGTTAAATGTATGAATACCTAAAATCCTTTGGGTACAAACATGCTTGTGAGTGGTGACTTGCGTGCATTATTGGTTTTATTTATTTAGTTTAAGTTGCCTTTAATAAATATGTAACTCACAGATATATGCCCCCACTATGGTTGAGAAAACCAACAATATCATCACCAAGTCCACAAAAAATATTATAAATCGCAAACCTTTACAGCAATATTCTGTACCAAGGGTTTCATCACTGATAAGACAAAATCACCAAAACCTGGGATTGTAGATACAACAAGATGGGGGGGGAGAGGGTAGAAAGAAGGAGACACAAATTAACTCTTCCATCTTACCACTGCAAATCACTGACATCACTCTGTGCTTGCATCCTCAATTAAGAATATCATTAACATCCAAACATCTGGCCAGTTAAGAAACCTAGCTGTGCCAGCCTCCCAGAACCATCAGACTCCTTATCAAAGAGTAAGCTAACGAACCAACTACCTTTGTACTTGTTTTCTGAATTCTCTAAACACCAAAGCACATTCTACCTGCATACCATATGCAACCTCCATTTATATTTGGCACTGAGTCTCACATGTTACCACATCACCACTTCCAAGCTCACAAATCCTTCCACATGTGAAAAAGGACACTGCACTTGCCTTGAGCTTCTCGATTTAAGTCAGGAAATATTTGCACTCTTCTACTCCTAATATGTCATTTTATTGCTGACCCCTGCTCTAATGACCCTATATCCTCTAGTGCCTCCTTAAGCGATAACTGCCCTTCATTTGTAGACATAACATCCATGTTCTCGGTGGAAAGAACATGTGCATTATAGATCTTCAAACATTTGGGTTCCTTTGCTGAAAGTACATTCACTGAGGCTGCCCTCCCACACTGTCTGTATTAGATGCTTATTGTTGTTTGAGGTTTATGTGAGTTTTGAGTTTGTTGGGACAGAAAAGTCCCCTGCATGGTACTCGACATGCATCCCTGACCTGAGTTCCCAACTGTACCAATGTCTGGATCCCTAATGCTGATTTTTGTTGTCACAGGCAAACACAGATTGTTAGACCTGTCAGCCTTAAGGTGGTCTTCTCCCAAACGTTTTGTCTGCTTGCCTCCATTTTGTCTGGATTTTTGCTCTGTTGGCCTTGGGACTCTGTGAACTTTACCACTGCTAACCAGTGCTAAAGTGCATGTGCTCACTCCCCTCAACATGGTTTGATTGGCACATACTTGATTGGCATATTTAATTCACATGTAAGTCTCTTATAGAGGGGTAGTAAGTGCTAGAAAAATACAATTACAATACAACACAATACAGGGCCTGTAAATGAAATGCTATCAGTGTGACTGCAGCAGTTATTGTGCCACCCACTTAAACTTATCCCAGGCCTGCCATTGCAGTAGGGAAGGCAGTGTCCCACTGGCATGTTGACTTGGGATTTAAAACCCCTTGCCAAGCTCCTAACCCCTTTTTATGACATAAGCCACCCCTAAGGAAGGCCCTATGTCATCATCCAGTGTGTAATGGGGATGTTGATGGTGGTACCCGGTAACATTTCAGCCTCTTTGTCTTTGTCCCAAATCTCACCGAAGGGCACCTCTCATTCCCCATCTCTATGTATAAATAGTAATGGGTCACACAGTTTTAGTGTGTTCAGTTGGAATATTGCTGGGGTTCAAACAAAGCTGGGGTTGCAGGCTTGGCTGGACTTGGTCCAGGAATTCATTATTGTTTTGATGCAGGAGACTTAGGCCACAAAGGATGTTTTTTGTGATAATTATGAGAATTATACCCAACATGATGTACAATCATATTCGGGATGGGTCAGCGATGGCTTGTTAGCTTGGTTTAGGGTTACCCTGGGATGTGCAATAATCAGCATTGATACAGGTAGTAGACTCATCCAGGCCTTTAATTTTAAACAGCCCTCCGGGTGGAATATTTGTTGTGAATACTTACAATGATGATTTTTCTGATAAAGGTAACCTGCATTTTTCAGCTCTATCCTCCTGTATTGATTCTCTGCATTCCAGCCACTTATGCCTAGGTGGGTGTTTGAATTTGTTGGTTGCAGTGGATTTTAATGGTAAATTATGGGGTACATTGGATCTTATTGAGTCACAACCTCCCGAATTGTTCTGTCATCTGCCTTGTCGCGAGCGAGATGCAAGGGGTACTCTACTTTTTCCCAACCTTGTGAGTCACAATTTGTGTAATGCCTTTGATTTTCTTGGCCATAGCATCTTCTCAGCTGCTATGTTTACTGCTAGAGGTCAGTGCTTTGTCACTGATTACATTTTTGTCACAATGGAATTGTCCACCAGTATTAGTGAGGGAGGAGTTATTCTCAGTGTTCTTAGTGATCATAACGCCCTGTACCATTCCTTGAATTATACCGGGAAGGCAAAAAGGGGCATCTTGGTGGATTACCGTCTTATAAAGACAATCTCAGTAAATTAGTATGGAGTATGGTTTTAGTTAAACTTGTGGCAAGAAATCAGTTTCTAATATTTGATTGTCTCGCACTAGAGATTGACAGGTAGTTAAGTCATTTGTGGTTCTGGGTGAGGCCATAAGAGCGATTTTAACAAAGGAAATTAAAGCATATGATTAGGGCACTGCTCCTTGGTTTGACAAAGCATTCAGGCAGCTGTATAGGCAACTGCACCTTGCCCTAAGGAAAACCCCCAGGGATAGGGTGGAAATTGCCAAGTGCAGGAAAGAGTATACAAAGGTTCTAAAGATCAGGTAAGCTGAAATTAGAAATTCCCACTAGGAAAGGTTGATTCTGGAACCTGGTGAAAAACTATTTCTTGATAGACGAGCCCTGGATTTTACCATTGACCCAGAGGAGCGGTTGAGCCATTTTCAACGTATCTATGCCTTGAAGGGAAATGCCATAGTGAGATATCTCCTGTACCATCTAAATTCCCTATGAAAATGTCATTTTCTTTAGAGGAAGTAATTACCGATATCCAGCATAGCCAAGCTAAAAAAGCCTCAGGCCAGATGGGTTCCCTATGGACCTATACAAGGGCAATATCGCTTTTAGGGCACCTTTGCTTATAAATCTTTTCAATTCTTCCTGTATAGGTGGTTTTCCTGAATCTTGGAGATCTTCTACGATAATTGCTGTATTTCAAAAAGGGACCAGGAAGGACCAGACCAGTTATCGCCCTATTTCCATTTTGGACTCTGCTGTTAAGATTGTGGGGTGCATCATACTAGAGAGGCTGGAAAGATGGATCAGTGAGAATAACATCTGTTGTATATATTTGAGTTGTGCGTAAGAGTTGGAGAAAGTTAGAAGTTAGAATTCTGAATACGTAATAGAATAGGGAGAGAGAACACGAGAGAGGTGGAGAAAGGCGGAGAGAGAAGGAGTTGAAGGATGGGTGGAGTCGGCGCCGGATGGTGTTGGGGCTGTATTGTTCTCTTTCACTTATAAATTAAATATAAGGATAAATGGATCCAACGCGATCTGCGCTTTTCCTTAACAAGTTTGGTGACGAACAGTGCATGAACAGCCTTGGCGTAGATTCTGGTGGTTTCCTGTTCTGGTTGCCTTTGTGTTCAGCACCTCGGACTGTAAGAACAAATTATTTTACTTATCGTCTTGTTGTTACAACATAACTTGTGTTCTGGATTGGCCATATGCTTCGTGATGTACAACGCATTTACGACGTGGAAAAGACTAGTCGGCAACTCTTTTGCTTTCGCTTCGTGTTAGGCACACATTTACGAAGGAACTGGATTTGTTATCAAACAGGAACAACTTACATAGTTTGCTGCATATCAATAAGGAAAAAACAAACCTTAACTTGGAGCTGATGGGCACTTTCTGTGTGTTTCCTGCATATCAATAAGGAAAAAAAAAAAACTTATCCTGGAGCTTATGGGCATTTTTATTTTAGTGTTTTCTTCTGGTTTGTGGCTTCTTTTGACATTAAAAAACATTCCAATCTAATTAATTTTTTATTATTTTTTTCCCTTCATTACATATATCACAATGTATACATATTTGTGATTTTTAAATTGGTGATTACATATATACAGCAGCCATGGCTTCCAACGGGTCATTGATTTTACCACCTCCACAACCATTCCAACCTTTGGTATGGGACAATGCTATTAAGTGGTAAGAGTGGAAAGAATATTTTCTAAACTATATTGCAACTTGTGATGGAGAAGGTGATTTCACTCCCGCAAAGAAGAAAAATATTATTTTACATTGTCTTGGAACCCAGGTTTTAAAAATGTATAATTGCACAGAAAATAAGCCAAGACCCGATGGTCAAGGAGATGTATTTACAAATGCAATTGAAGATTTTGATAGATACTATGCACCTACAGTATGTGTTGGCATTGATAGATATAAATTCTATCATAGAAAACAATTAAAGTATGAATCAATTAAAGAGTATGTATCTGCCTTAAGGAATTTGGCATTGATTTGTCGGTTTGGAGCTCTACATGATGAAATGGTTAGAGACAAAATTGTAATGGATGCAGCTAATCCTTCTATACAAGACTGTCTAAGGGCGAAAGGAGACACATCATTATCTGAAGTTGTTGAAGTGGTAAAAAAAGCAGAACTAAGAGGCAGATGGACTAAAGCAGTGCTTCTTGAAAACAGGAGTGAAATTGAGGATAAGGAACAGATTAATAAAATTAAAGGTGGTAAGAAAAATTCAAAAACTGTACGAGGTAATTCTACAATACTAGATAGGACTGGCAAAGTACATCTAAAGAAAAATGACGCATACAAATCCACTGTGAAGTGTTATAGATGTGGGTTTACTGGACATTATGCGAATGACAAGAAGTGCTCTGCACGAAACCAGAAATGTTCTGAATGTGGAATTGTAGGGTATTTTGCAAAAGTATGCAGGACGAAAAAAATAGAAATCTATCAAAATATGGGAGAATAACTCGAGTTCGGACAATGATGATTTAAATATGCGTGTATTCAACATTAGAGATCATTCGGATGAGGAACATCCACACACTTCAAGGAAA
Organism: Pleurodeles waltl; assembly: GCF_031143425.1. Lineage (NCBI taxonomy): Eukaryota > Metazoa > Chordata > Amphibia > Caudata > Salamandridae > Pleurodeles > Pleurodeles waltl. The sequence goes on along the minus strand of NC_090449.1, from coordinate 474,039,028 downwards.
AAACCTACGTGTAATTTATACATAGAAAGAGTTGCAGTTAATGTTATTGGTGATTCAGGTTCTCCATATACTATCATCAGCCAAGCAGTGTGGATGGATAAGCTATAACATAAACTGGGAAACAACCTTGAACCTCCGGATATTTCCCCAAAGAGTTTTACTGGAAGAACCTATTGACATTTTGGGTTATAGGAAAGTGTGATGTGTGTTGAAGGATAGAGAGGCTGAGTGTAAATTGAATGTCTCAAAATCGGGCCATTGGTTTTAGGATGGTGGCACCATGGTAAACTAGGTATTATTCTTAACCCTAATAGTACCGAACCTGTTTTGATGGTACAGGAAGAAAGTTGGGATGAAGATAATATCAAAGTAAGGTATCCTATGGTGTTTGTGGGTGGTATTGGTAAGTTAACTGATTTCCAACACAGAATTGTATTGAAAGAAGATTCTATACTGGTCACACACAAAGCTAGGAATATCCCTATGGGAATTAGGGCTGATGTAAGCAAGGAATTTGAAATATTATTGCACACAGGCATCATAGAACAGATTGACTCTTCGGATTGGATTGCTCCTTTTGTGGTGGTGAAAAAAGCCAATGGTAAGTTAAGGCTATGTGTGGATCTGAGAGATTTAAATAAAAATATTTTGGTGGACCAATTCCCATTACTAAAAATTAACAAAATGGTTGCACCACTATTCACTATTTATTACCCCATTTGGCTGTTACCAATTTGCAAGAGTGCCATTTGGTTTGGCAACAGCAGCAGCTATGTTTCAAAGATTGATGTTCAAATTATATAAGAATGTATAAAATCTCATGTTCTTTAAAGATGATATACTGGCCATGGGTAAATCAAGAATGGAACATGATGCAAAATTGAAAGAAGTTTTGGATATACTTAGTGTTAAAGGGCTCACGGCTGAGCTTTCCAAATGCTACATCGCGAAAAATAAGGTCACGTATTTGGGTCATGAGATAAGTGTGAGAGGTGTAGAACCTAAAACAGAATTGGTGGAGGCTGTAAGAAATGTACCAGTTCAAACCAATAAGGATGAAGTGAGGGCATTTTTAGGTTTGGCAGAGTTTTATGCTAAGTATGCACAAAAGTTTGTTGGTAAGTCTTATCACATCAGGCAATTGTTGAAAAACAAGATAGTATTTGAATGGTCGAATGAGTGACAAGAGGCATTCAATATGATCAAAGAGAATGTTACAAGGGCTTCAGCTCTTCAAGGATTTGACCTTGACTTACAGAGTATTGTAACCACTGATGCGAGCAGTAGAGGGGTTGGAGCGGTGCTCACACAAGTTGATGCCTGTGGAGAAGAGAGTGTGATTACATTTGCTTCACGTTCGCTAACCGATACTGAGGCAAGATATTCTGTTATTGAACGGGAGACCTTGGCATTCTTGTGGGGTTTGGAATACTTCAGACAGTCTATTTGGGGTATGAAGGTGATTTTACGTAGTGATCATAAACCACTCACAAAGGTTCTTACAACAAGTGGATTGTTTAATGCTTCTCCATGCATGGCAAAGTTATCTATAAAACTCCTAGACTATAAGTATGAAGTACAATATGTTCCAGGAGTAAAAACATTATTGCTGATTTTTTTAAGCAGGTTAGCTACGCGCACACAAGACACAACAGGTGGTGATAATGATGAGATGGAAGGTGAGTGTGTGGCAGAAATTAAGTTGTGCTCGAGATTTGGAGAAAGTTAGAAGTTAGAATTCTGAAGACGTAATAGAATAGGAAGAGAGAACATGAGAGAAGCGGAGGGAGATGGAGTTAAAGGATGGGTGGAGTCGGAGCCAGATGGTGTTGGGGCTGTATTGTTCTCTTCCACTTATAAATTAAATAAAAGGATAAAAGGATTCATCGCGATCTTCGCTTTTCCTTAACAACATCCTCCCGGAGGAGCTGTTTGGTTTTCGTCCAGGCCGGGGCACCATTGAACAGTGCATCTATCTACACCTCATTATAAGCAAGTATAAATTGCTTAAGCGCAGCTCCATCCACTTTGCTCTTATGGATCTGTCGAGTGCTTTTGACAGTGTGAACAGATCCAAGTTGTAGGACTTGCTAGCCGATATGGGTGTTGAGAATAGACTTGTGCAGTTCCTGAGAGACTTGCACTGTGATCTACAGGCCACAGTGAGGTTTGGATCTAATGGGGAATGCTCTGATTCTGTGAGTTTACACTGAGGGGTCCGGCAGGGGTGTGTGATGGCCCCAATCCTTTTCCTACTCTACATTGATAAGTTAGAGACTGCTTTACAGAGTTTAGTTGCTGACATTCTTAGAATCAACAGCAAGAAGGTGCTGGTGTTTCTATATGCTGATGACACCGTATTGGTGGCTAGAACTGCCAATGGGTTTAGGACCTTTATTGATGGCTTTGTGGATTATATGGAGGGCCTTAATCTGGAGACTAAGCGCTTAAAAAACTTTATAATGGTTTGCACCCTTAAAAATGTGAAGACTCACATAGGGCCAGATGTATAAAAAAACTATCAGCGAATCACAAATAGCGATTTTTAAGAAATCGCTATTTCTGAGTCGCTAAATGCAATGTAACAAATTTGCGAATCGGAAATAGCGATTTCTTAAAAATCTCTAATGCAAATTGCAAGGTCCAAATACCGAATCGCAAAAATATTTGCGATTCGGTATTTGAAAATCGCAAATTGCGAAAACGGTCACCTGGCACAGATTGATGACATCACAAGCAGGAAGTGAGTCAGCCCAGGCTGTTTGCAGGTGCCACACCCACAGGAGAAGCAGAGTGTCACAGACCAGCCCCAGGGAGCAAGTTTGTGAGCAAGCCAGGACCTGACATCAACATGGCCAATGCTGCTAATGGGAAGGAGAAGGGAGAGACGAAGAGGAAGCTGAAGTTCAGTGAGCAAGAATTTGAGATGCTCACTGAGGAGGTAGTGAGGAGCCATGACCTGCTATTTGGGAAGAGCTCATGCCAGGTACCAGAGAGTGAGAAGCGAAAGCTCTGGGCTGACATCCAGACCAAAATCTGCGCAGTGGAGTTTGCGTAGCGCTCAGTGGTGGAGATATGAAAGAGGTGGTACGACCTGTGTTCCCGTGCCAAGGAGAGGGTGGCCAGCAGGCTAAAGGATGCAAGGAGCACAGGAGGCGGACCAGCCACCCAGACACCCTCCACCCTCATGGAAAACCTGGTGGAGTTCACACTGTTTCCAGAAGCTGTCAGTGGGGTCACTGACATTGACACGTCCGTCACACCAGCACCAGTAAAGGTAAGTCCAATAATGATATGTAACCCCACATGTGTATGTACAAATGCCCCTTAGGAAATAGCAAGTAGTGAAAACCATTGTGATAAGTACTCCATTCCACATCTTAGATGCGGCACAACAATGCCTTATGGGAGTGTTAGTCCACAACCCAGAGCTGAAATCAGCACATAGAATGCAATGAAGTAGAGCGAAACCCAGAAGAGCACAACACCCAGTACATAGTGACACGATGTAAGTGTACATTTATTGCCATTGTGCCACATTTGGTGATACATACATAAATGACATGCTGCACATTGTCGTTGCAGATGCCCCAGGCCCAGCAGCAGCAGAAGGTGCCATTGTGGGGGATGCAGAAACACAGCCTCTGTCCGACTCCAACACCAGCGAGTCATTGTGTATCGCGCCAATCAGACGCAGGGCAAGGGTGTTACCTCTCCCCGATTTGAGCCTGGACTCTGATGGCATGCGGGATGAAGGCCACATTCCATCCCCAGAAGTCAGATCCACCGGAAGGGAGCAGTCCCTGCCCCAGCGGCACTTAACTCCCCGCAGGAGGCCTCACGATGCAGACACACAGCACACAGATGTAGGTGAGGGCCCATCATTCTTCGGTGGCCTGGAAGCATCAATGCTCAAAGTGCAGCGCCTGCAAAACAAAAACATGAGGGCAATGCGCAGGCAGGTGCAGTCACACAATGCCAACATGGGGGGGCTGCACAAGCAGTTGGAGTGTCTGAATACAAATATCTTCAAGCTGCATGAGGGACAGCAAACAACTGCGGAGAACACCAGGGAACTGATCAATGCCATAAAGGAACTCTGTACTGAGATCAGGCATGAGCGAGTTAGCCACCGCAGGCATGAAAGGCGATTCATGGGAATGTTCAGTGGCTTTTGTAGATCAGTAAATCATCTAGCTACATCTACTGCCCTGATATCACGGCGTGCTGTGGCCGCACAGGTGGAGGCAGCACATAGCAGTCGGGATGTTGCCCAAGGATTGGTCCAAATTACCAACGTTCTGGATGCTATGCTGGCAACACACAGTACTACACCCAATGAACTGGGAGTTGGGGATACTGAGGAGTCATCTAGCCTCAGCAGCCTTGCAGTGCCCATGATGGATCCTAGGCGTCAAGTGGAATGCGTGGTTGTAAAAAGTGACATTGATGGCCACAGTGGACTAACTTCACATGTAGAATTACAGTAAACTATGATGACAATAGTACGACACTGTAAATGGCTCATGTATGACTCATGTGTATTACTTTGTCCTAGTGACACGTATGTTACCTGAATTCAAGATAATAAAGGCGCTAACTACCAGAATACATGTAAGTGAGGTTGTGTTGTCATAACTTACATCTAAAATGGTTGTGCGTGATGCCCTCTGCTGCACTGGTCCTGTCTGCTGGCTGTAGGGGTGGTATGGGATCATCATCCTCATCTGAGTCTGGCTCCAATATTTCCACAGGCAGGTATACCCCTGGTGGTAGCTATATTGTGCAAGATCGCACATGTCAACACTATCTACAGGTCGTGTCCGGGCTGTACTGTAGTGCCCCTCCACTTTTGTGGATGCACCGGAAGCGGCTCTTCAGCAGGCCAAAGATGCACTCCACAACATTGCGGGTTGCCCTGTGTGCTGAATTTTATCTCCGCTCTGCTGGTGTTGCAGGATTTAGGTAGGGCGTCATCATATAGGTGCGCACTGCGTAGGCACTGTCTCCTGGAAGGAACAGAGGGTATAATGAGTAGCTGAGCCATCTGACATCAAACTGACATAAATGCACCAGTGTACAAAGGAAAAATACCTAGTAGATATCCTTCACCAAATTCCCCAGCTAGCAGTCTTGTGTGAATCCCCCTGTGGCGAAAGATGTATGAATCATGTGTGCTCCCTGGGTACCTGGCCACGAGATCAGTTATGATATAGGAGGCATTGCATATATGTTCATTGAATGTTGGTATTTACGATGGTGGTGGACAGATTGCAACATGTGTCCCATCTATGGCACCTTGGACGTGGGGGAACTGTGCTATCTGGTAGAAATCTATTTTTGTCTGCTGTATTTCCTGTGGGGTGTTGGGGAATCTGATGTACTGGTGTATCCTGCTCAGCATGGCATTTAGAAATGCATTGAAAAATCTAGAGAGGGCACTCTGTGATACCCCTCCAGCTGCTGCTATGACCTCTTGATAGCTCCCTGAGGCAAGTAGGTGCAGGGAGCATAATACCTGCACATGGGTGGGTATGCTATTAGTCCTGTGTGTTGTGCGCTGCAATATGGGTTGTAGCTCAGCTATCAGGTCAAGTATCATGGCTGAGCTCAACCTGTACTTCTCAAAAATGTCCTCCTCAGTCTGGTCAAAAAGGGTACTGCGCACTCCGAAAATGCACTCCTGTCTCCTCCTCCCTCTCCTCAAACCTGCCAAGATCCTCATTCTCCGCGCCATGACTTAGAGTGCAGCCATTGTGGAAAAGAGTCTGAGGCATTCTGGGCCTCTTTATATAGATTGCACCTGGTTACCACCTGGTTTCAGTCCGTGGTAATTTGCATGTGCAAAAGGCAATTCTGTGAAAATTCGCAATTTGCAAATTTTTGATGAATCGAATTGCGACATGGTTTTGTGCATCGCATTTTGCGTCTCGCAATTTGCGATGTGAAATACTGAATCTGTATTTGCGAGTCACTATTCGGGCTCGCAATTTGCGATATGCTAATAGCGATTCGGTGTTTCATGTCGCATATTGCGAGACGCAAAATGCGACACGCAAAACCATGTTGCTTCGCTAAAAATCGCAAATTTTGAGATTCCTTGTTTTTGGCCTGTGAATGCCTTTCATGCATCGCAGACCACGTTTTTGCATTTGCAAACGGCCGATTTCTGCGATTCGCACTGTTTGCGAATGCAAATTCGTTTGATACATCTGGCCCATAGTTCTTTATTAAGGCTAACCATATTGACAGGATATGATTGTTTTTCTATTAGGTGTCACATTTGATGAAAGCTTGAGTTGGACCACATGTGTGGCTCTAGTTTTAAATGAGCCACAGGGTCAATCTTTAAACGGTCAACATGTATTGGGAATAAACCTATTCCCAATACACGCTTATTGAGATACATAAATGTAGATTTGTGACTGTTTTGGCATATGTTGCTGGGGTCTGGGGTTGTTAAATACAGACACTTTCTAGCTGGATGAAAATAGGATGCTGAGTATGGCGCTAGGCTTCCCTCCCAGCAGTAGTAACTTTAAGGTGCATGAGGAGCTCAGTGTAGACTATGTTGAAGACTATTAGCTCATCTGTTACTCTGGTGTACCATGTGGAGTAATGAAGAAACTCTCTCGCTAGAGACGTAATAGAAAAGTGTTTGCTGTATGTCTTGGTCCCTTCGCTGCCCTGGTTGCAATATATTCAGAGCACTTTTTCCAGTCTCAGCAGACCGTCTCTTTTTCATTAACTTACATCTATTAAAGTGTAGGATAAAAGATGGGTTAGGTAAAATATTCTGTTGATGCGTTCTACGTCAAGGGAATTGTCCCTATCCACCACTGAATCTTATGGTGTGTTTGCATTAATCCAGATGTGTTCTGGGATTGAACCATACCTTGAGTCGTTCATTAATCCTTGGGAGTGTTCTTCTCAGTCAGTCGATTTCGCCTGGGTTCTATCAGGTGGAAACTATGTTTTCCCTTTGGCCAGTACAATGTTTCTACTATCTGTCGCTGCCAAAAATTGCCTGACCAAATTTTATTTCACTTTTTGTGTTTTTGCAGGCTTTAAAGAGATCTAACTAATGGCCTGGTTATTCCACTGCTCTGTAAAACAAGGATTAGAAAGTGTAGACCTGCTCTCCTTTATCTCCAGTTGATGCCCTCTCGGGATGTCTGTTTTAGAATGGTCTATTCTTAAAGGCAGCTGTAAAACTACGCAATTCTTTGATGTTGTAATCATGTGTTTTATGCAATCTGCTTTTAGTCCTGTTATCTTTTTTTAATATAATATGTGCATTTTATGAGTGAAATGTGGTTTTAATGCTTGGATTGTAATATGTTTGCTGGTTATGGTTATGTTGGTGCATTTATGTTAATTCTTTGGCCGAAATAAAGATTTTCTGGCTTTCTGACTAAATAGGCAACAAAAGCCCCAAATATTTATGTATCATTCAAACAAGCTTAAACAATTATCGTTTTGTCTTAAAACTATTTTGTTCACTGCTGATACTAATTCAAGTTTATATCACAGTATTCTCAAAACAGGCGGCTATTTCTAAAGGACAGTCAGAATTCAAATGTCATACTTTTGCATATCTTCTAAAGGACGTACGCCTTCAAACTAAAAGTACTTTCTAATGTAATGCACTGTACTGCCAAGCAGGGCTATTGCTTGTAGGAAATAGGTGTTTACACACAACAAGATTGATTTTTGGATTACAGTTTTTTTTAAATATAACTGGATGTACAGAACTGCATAGGCACCCGTAGGGTACACCCAGGTTTGTTTCCTACATAGCGTGAATTGGTGTCAGGGAGCTACATAGCAACAGGAATAGGGCCATTAGGACCCTGCATCTCGTCAGAGACTGGCCTCAGAACAACTAACACCTCCTGCCAAGATGAAGTTGAAGTGAAAGGAGGGAACTGAGGGGATCAGTTATAAGGACAGGCAGAGCAGGAGCAGCACGTTGTGAGGCAAGCTCTTTTGTTCGTACTAGAAAAAGTGTACGGCTTAAGGTACATCTAGGAGCCAGACCAACCTGTACCCTCATCCTTTGCTTTGCATATGTGTCCTCATCCTTTGCTTTGCATCCTTGTGTGGAGGTCGCTAATTCCTGATCAGCCACCTTCAGAATGATCTCTAAATTCAAACCAATTCTTTTCCCACCTAATGCATTTCCAAAAGATGAGACAAACCATATTTTCTTTGCTATCTTTCCCTATGAAACCATCACCTTGGCACTTGTTTTGGAAACGATGAACCAAGACAAATCAGGATCTCCCTCTAACCCCCCCCCCTCACGTTATTGTGACTCTAGCCAACACTCTGCTCCCAGACATCATAGCACTGTTCAACCTTTCCTTAAACATTGGGACTGAAAACCAGGCCTGGAAAACTGCTCAGGTGATGTCAATTTTGGAAAAAAACTAACAGAGATCCACTAAAACCTGCAAATTACAGACCCATATCAATTCTTCTTTACCTCAGCAAAAAACTTAGAAAGCTTAGTAAATCAACAACTATCCTGCTATTTGGAAACCAACTCCATCCTAGACACCTCCCAGTGTGGCTTTAGCACCTCACACAGTACAGAAACCGCATTGATGGCGGAACTAGACAACATCAGACTCTCCCTTGATGAAGGTTTCCTAGCCATGCTGTTGCTACTTGACCTGTCCGCAGCTTTCAATATCATCTCACATTCAATCATGGTCCAGAGACTTTCTGAGATTGGGGCCACTGGAAAAGTATTAAGGTGGTTACAAAACGTCCTTAATGATCAAACCCAGATGGTAAATTTAGGACCTTTTATATCACGTGTCATGCCCATAGACAAGAGAGTACTAGAGGGCTCATCATTGAGTCCCCTGCGCCTTAACATAGATGTCTCCTCTTTAGCTAAAGTAGTAAGGTCCTACAGTCTGTAGATCATCTAATATGCAGATGAGATGCAGTTGACGATATCGATGGATCCAAGCCCTGAATCCACAAAACCTCAATTCAGAGAATGCATGAGGAAAATTGCTTCCCGGATGTCACAAAACTGTCTGCAATAAAACCGGAATGTTGCAGTTCGACCTACTGGTCGGATGACTGGTGCCTGTCCGAACTGGGTATCACCCCTCAACCTAAAAAGATAGTAAAAATCTTGGGCATCCTAATAGAATGACAACCTTAACATTAAAGAGCAGGTTGTGTCCACATGTGGCGCTTGTTTTGGAATCATGTGAATGCTTAGGAAAGCATTTCAATGGTTACCTTTCCATACAAAACAAAAACTCTTACACAGGCTGTGGTGGTCAGCCACCTGGTTTATGGAAACACCTTACTGGTCGGAGCTAATGAAACACTACTGTCAAAACTTCAGGAAGTTCAGAATACCGCTGCATGCCTAGCCTGCAAACTTCTGCACTGCACTCCCTCAGAGCCTTCTATGAGAGCTCTTCACTGGATTTCAATTTTAAAAAGTGGTACTTTTAAGCTCCTGTGGTTGGTACACATATCTGCATCAGGAAAGGGCCCTGCCCAGATCCATAATAAACTTCTCCAATATCTTTCCACAAGAAAATTTAGATCAAAAGATCAGCATCTGCTCTGCCCCTGACGCATTTACACAAGTACAGTAGCTGATCTTTCAACTATCTTATGGAACAAACTACCTAAGCTCATTTACTACTGTTCCAACTTTGTTCGCTTCAAAAAACTCCTTAAAACGTGGCTATTCTAATTTGTATAATCCTTCAATTCTCCTCTTGCCTGTTATGCGCTCCAGCGCCGAGATACCCCTGCAGGGGTGATTTACTGTGCTTATATCAAGCCCATCTAAGTGACAATACCATGGCTTTACATGTGTACATTTTGAGTATTTTGTTTACAGATAGATATTTTTGCATCTCTCATATATTGTTTTCTTAATGTCTCTTATTTGTTAGGCTTTAGAACTGAAATTGTAACCATAATGTTTATTAAAGCGTACTAGGTTGAGCAGTCACTGCTGAACTTTGTGAAGCACCTTCAGATCACAGGGTCAGATTCTGGAAAGGGCAGCGCAAACTTTCATCCTTCTAAATTCAATAACATGTGGACCAGGTTAGATTAAATAATGATTGCATACAGAAATGTATCAGAAGCAATGTAAAAGAGTGAGTTCTTTTTCGCTATTAAAAGTGTGATGATTTGGGACGCTGTTGGTATTTTAAACGTGTGTAAAAAGTACAACAAATTGTGCCTTCTCAGACGTAAACAACCATCCAGAAATTGACACAAATTACTGATTTGGGCGACTCGAGGTATACTCCCTGCCAGATGCCCTGATACAGCAACGAAAGGGTAAATGGTAAGCATGAACTGTTGCAGACAGCCGGAGGCTTCCAAGGGACCTGATGCACGCCCTCCAAAGAGCAATACAGATTCAGACAAGGAACGAAACACACCTGCGGCGACCAACTGAACGCGTATGCGACGCCGTACAATGAATACCTCTCCCTTTAACCATATGATAGGACATAAGGGGGCTCCTCTGCTCAGCCTGTATTAAAAGGGACAGGCCTCCCTTGGGCTACAGGCGACAAGAGCCTCGACCTAATTGAATTTACAGCCCGGATGCTCGTATCAGTCCTCGACGTATGCCACAGAACCACCTAATAAGCGAGGGGTTGCCTGTTGCATGTAATTCTAAGATGGAATGAGCTCTCTGAGAAATCGCCATTGAGGTGTGGTCGCCGGAGACGCTTTAAAAGATTTGCGGCGTTCCTACTAAAACGTCCTTGCTGTGTATCTCACGACGCTGACCCCTCCCTCGCTGGAGGCACCGTCGTTATTTGGGCCTCGCGAGGGGGCTGGTGGGAATGATATAACATATCTGCTTTCCTGGAGTGTATCTTTGGGATGTGGGTGAGCGAGGCTCTGTTTCTCGGCCCTGCCATGGTAACCCGGAACAACTGAGCTCCCTTGGCGATGGCGCCGAGCCTGCGCTGAATCTCTGCAGGCCGCCGGCGCCAGGCCTCGGTGGCACTGCCAGGCCGTGTCACAATCACAGCGCGCCAAGATCGTGCATCCACAGAGCCTCCGTATTGAGCCGGTGGCCCAACAAATTAGCAGGTTCCCGGATCCCCTTTCCACTTGCCTCTGTTTTAATTATCGAGTGTTTAAATACGAAACTTAAAGCTGTCGAGGCGACTGGAGGCGATCAATATTACGTACATAGAGAATGCACGTGGCGCTGAACCAAACGGAGCCATAAATCTGTGTCGTTTAAATCTGTAATATACTAACATCATTTTTAGTGTTGTCCCAACATTCACTTCTGGTGTTGAACGAGGATTGATCCATGTCTGCCGTTCTGGAAGGACGAGCCTAACCTAGCTACTGTTATGTTCTAAAATGCAGATCACTTAGCAAATCTTAGGAAGACTAGGGCCCAGTAAATAACTTTCGGCGCAGATAAAGAATACACAACACACAGGTTATTACGCTCGGCTTTCTGCCTGTTGGCGCCAAGCCAACCGGTACTTTTATTCATTCCTGTGACGTCAGGACCAAACCAAGGGGGGTCCCTTGTTTCACAGGGTAATTCTTCCCGCATGTTCCCAACACACGCCTGTGAAAACACCCCTTTGCAACCTGGTAGGTTCCAAGTTGTAAACATAACATTCCTCCTCAAATTTAAATTGAAATAAAAGAAAAACACAAAAATCCTTAAGTGATGACTTCAAACATATACAAAAACAAGGTATACACAGTTCCACAACGTAAGTATAATCAGGAAAACCACATTGGGTCCTGATCTAAGGAAGAGATCGTAAAAAAGAGAGAAGAAAGAAGAAAGAAAGCCAGGTCCCTGGAAAATGAATTATTTTGGAACAAGAGCCCTCACTCACCAAAGGTGACATGCTTCATCCTCAGGCTTTGCTCCACGTCAGGCCGGCGCTGCAATGCCTGACTGGCCCCTCAAGGGGGGCTCTTTGCCGGAGATCTTTTGAGATATATGCCCGGTTTAGAAAGAATAGGGTATAGGATTGGAAAAATTCTATTTAAAAATAACTAGAGGTTAGGCAAATTTTATTAAATAATCCAACCACTGTCATGATTAAAACCAAAGAGCGGGGAGAGAAAAGAACAAGGTCTACGCTCCCCAAAATATTATTCACTTCCTCACTCAATTTGAGGTTAGGAATTGTACGCACAGGATCCCCTGTACGATTCACCAGAAGGTCAACATGTTTCTCGCTATTGATGTCCTATGGATCTAACGCAATTCTTCAGGACCTAAACTACCTAATCCTATGTGTAAATATAACCTATAATAAGGAATATTAGTACAATGCAGGGACCTGAAATGAGAAGAATAACAAACAAAAAGAACAACACATTATTCACATGCACAATATCAACAGCAATGTGCTCTGTGCAAATCCACACATAGGTGAAGTATGCCCACTGTGGATCAACGTGTAAATCAATGTGAAAATAATGACGAAATAAATGCTTACCCTACTCATACTTCAAACATAACCTGCAGACACAATGTTGACATACCACTCAGATCATTATAGTCATGAATTTCAAGTACTATCAACGGATGACCTCAGAGGGTCAAGCTATGAACACACACAGGGGGTCATTCTGACCCCGGCGGTCAAGGACCGCCGGGGCCAGGGTCGGCGGGAGCACCGCCAACAGGCTGGCGGTGCTCCGCAGGGCATTCTGACCGCGGCGGTATGGCCGCGGTCAGAACAGGAAAACCGGCGGTCTCCCGCCGGTTTTCCGCTGCCCTGCAGAATCCTCCTGCGCCGCCATGGGGATTCCGACACCCCATACCGCCATCCTGTTCCTGGCGGTTCGCCCGCCAGGAACAGGATGGCAGTATGGGGTGTCGTGGGGCCCCTGGGGGCCCCTGCAGTGCCCATGCCAATGGCATGGGCACTGCAGGGGCCCCCGTAAGACGGCCCCACAAAGAATTTCAGTGTCTGCTTAGCAGACACTGAAATTTGCGACGGGTGCAAATGCACCCGTCGCACCTTACCCACTCCGCCGGCTCCATTCGGAGCCGGCTTCCTCGTGGGAAGGGGTTTCCCGCTGGGCTGGCGGGCGGCCTTCTGGCGGTCGCCCGCCAGCCCAGCGGGAAAGCCAGAATGGCCTCCGCGGTCTTTCGACCGCGGAGCGGCCATACGGCGGTCCCCGCCAGGCGGGCGGCGACCGCCGCCCGCCGGCCTCGGAATGAGGCCCACAGTCTTTTAATATTTACTGGGCTGAAATGCGGGGTCTCAGATTATACCTGTCTGCGCCTCCTATCTGGATGGCCTCCTGATTCGTGACCTCAGAAGACCTTTCAGGATGTGCTTTCTCTTCACTCCGGTCAAGTACTCTATGCAAGGCAATGTCCATTCCTTTGCGTTCCTCGCTAGCTTGGGACGGACAGCTTGGCAGCCAGATATCTCCATGTGATGAGGGCCTCCTGAACACTTCCTTCTCTCTCACATGGCTCTCAGTCATTTCACTCCCTTCAGATTCCAGCCGCTTTCCATGGTATAGCTTGAAGCATGAAATATTCCTGGTTACTGTCTCGCCCTTCCGCCTGACAGTCACTAGAGTTCCTTTCACTCGGGCAACGGTCCACAGATTTTGCTCAAAAGGTGTCTTGAACTTTCCACCCAGATATCTGTTCTTCATCAGTACCACATCACCAACTTTCAGATCTCTCACCCTAGTTCGCCTCTTTTTTGACATTCGCTCATTTTGGACTTGTCTGTTTCGGAGTCTCATTTCCACTTGTTTCTGGGTTGTTGTAGTAACCCTAACTTGAGGGATCGTGTCTCTCACCTCCCGTTGCATGCAAATTGAGCTCGGGGACACTCCAGTCGTGCTGTGTGGCGTCAGGCGATATTCCCTCAGGAACTCAAAGATTGCACAGTCCAGGTTCCTCCCTCTTGCTACTGCAATTCGCAACACCTTACTTAGAGTCTTCATAAATCACTCTGCTTCTCCATTGGCTTGAGGCCATCGCGGAGTGATCTTGCGGTGTTGAACCGCATGTGATGCCAAATATGATGCAAATTCGTGACTTGAAAACGGGGGACCGTTATCCGTTCTTAGCTCTTGTATGATCTTGTGGGTGCCCATTATCTTTTACAGACATGGTATTACCTTCTCTGTGACAGTGGATTCTAACAGTTCCACCTCCGGGTACTTTGAGAAATCGCCTAGTACAACCAACATGTGCCTTCCATCGGGCAAACTCCCTAGGTCCACACTGGCTCTCTGCCAGGGAATAGACAGAATTGGTTCCGTGATGATGGGCGGTGGCGGGTCCGTCGGCCCCACCAGTTGGCACACATGACACTGTTGTATTGTCTGTTCCACACGTGCATCCAAATCAGCAAACCACACCTTGCTTCGTAGCCTAGCCTTGGTTTTCACCATACCCTGGTGAGTGGCATGAGCCAAATCAACCGTTCTTTGTCTCAGACTTTCAGGGAAAACGAGGCGGCTACCTCGCAGAAGACAGTCTTCTGAGGATACATCCAATTCATCCAAAATAGTTTTCTAGACATTCCACCCATGATTTCCATTTTGCAGCTTGAGCTGATGGAGGCCCCTCCATGACAAAAGGCTCTAATATTGGAAATGTGGCCATGGTGTTGTCTTTTTTTTCTTTTTTTCTTTAGTTGTCTGTCTGAATTAGCTTGTACAACTGTTTGATGCCCCAAAACCTAGTTTGCAGCATTGTTTTGTGCCCCTGGGGCCGAAGATTTTGTGTCTGGGCGTGACTTGTACCCTCCTTCTTTTATATATATATATATATATATATATATATTTTTCCTCTGGCTTGTCTACTTTTCATTATTTTTTTTCTGCCTTCACTGTTCCTGAATTATTATTATCTTTCTTTTTTTTCTTTACATTTTTCATTGGTGGAGGGGCCGCCGCTATCACTCACCCCTCGGGAGGCTTCCTCTTTTTTAAATGTCAGTCAATGCTCCACCATATCGCTGAAGGGATGCTGCCTCTCGGGGCGTCACGTTCCCAGCCACACGGGCCACTCCCCTCTGTTTGCTGATGAGGAATAAGCTGCCGGCTGAGCTCCCAGCACCAGTTGGAGAGCGGGGGTGTGTCCGTTTCACACCTTCTCCAATCTGCCGGCACTGCAGCACCCGACTCCAGCGCTCACCACACCAGCTGAGTCAGCGCTCTCGTGCGGGGCTCCGACAGTGAGCCCGTCCAGCCCCTGAAACGCTCGAGCGTTCACACACGTGGCACTCGTTTCACGCTGTCGATTCTCGCGGTCAGGATCACCATGCGATGTAGAGTGGCGTTCGGCTCACTCCCTCGTTGCCATTTTTGTTATGTTCTAAAATGCAGATCACTTAGCAAATCTTAGGAAGACTAGGGCCCAGTAAATAACTGTTGGCACAGATAAAGAATACACAACACACTGGTTATTACGCTCAGCTTTCTGCCTGTTGGCGCCAAGCCAACCAGCACTTTTATTAATTCCTGTGACGTCAGGACCAAACCATGCATCCCTCGTTTCACAGGGTAATTCTTCCCGCATGTTCCCAACACACACCTGTGAAAACACCCCTTTGCAACCTGGCAGGTTCCAGGTTGTAAACATAACAGCTACTAATCCCTCCTTATGTGTTTGTGTCCCCATTTAATAAAGAAGTGGGTCTGAAGGAGACACACAAGGTGTGGCCTTTTACAGTTGTGGGATCATTGTGACCATTGCATCAGTAGTCTGTGCTGACAGTGCTCCACCTTCCACAAACTAGTTGAATACTCTAGTCTGAATGAGGGCAACCTCACAGTATGTTTTATACAATCAACAGTGAAGCTGTGTGGGCCTGGTGACTCGCAGCGCATTAGTCATGCTATACGTTTATGTGCTCATCAAGCTATTTTGACTGTTCAGGTGTTAAATTTTGAGCTCAAGAACCCTGTAAACAGTTAGTGACACTTAGGTTTGGTTCAGGCATGGACGTCATTAAGGTGTCACCAGGGCTCGCAGTTGCGACTTAGGCTTGCCCCTGGCACTGTCGTTGCGACCCCCTGTCCTCAGAGGTGGCAAAAGCAGTGCCAGAAACACAGTGGAAGCACTTCGTAATGGACGTTGGTTGGGGATTCTTTCTCTTTGTTTTCTCTCATTTTTTTATTACACTGCTAGTGAATAATGTTTAATTATTCACTATTAGTGTAATAAAAAATGGTGTACAATTAGCTGGACTAGACCCTCCGTCACATCTGAGATAAACTAAAAACTGCTTTTAAATGTATGTTGTGTGCGTGCTTGAGGGTGAGTGTGTATAGATGAGCGAGTACTTTGTAAGTGTGAATGTGTGCATGTGTTAGCATGTGTGTGTGAGTGGAATTGAAGGTCAAAATGGGTGTGCAACATTACTTCCGCTACCACTGGCACTTTGGCAAATTAACAGTCATGGGTTCAGTTGGCATTAAAAATCATAACATTTCTTTGTAAATTTATGGGTCATGTTGCAAGGCCTGTTCCATTTTAGCTTAGATGCAGTTCTGTCTTTATCTGTTTTGTGCAGATGTTACAAGCCAGCAATTTACACTCTTTACTGTTTAATTATCTTTACTTTTTTCGAGCGGGAACTGTTCCGTCATGATATCTAGTGTACTGCTCTTAGTTCTGACTGCAATTATGTAACAGCAATGTGTCCCTGAGTGTGGTCTCTTTCAGTTTTCTCACTTGTAATTCTAACTGCTCTCATACTACTGCCCTAGCTTTATGTAGACTGGATGAGGTGTCTGTCACGCTATAACTAGACTAACATTTCTTTCCTTTTTTCACCTTAAACACAGACAGTAATTGTGTAATTAACAATACATTATAGTAAAATATGAGCAGAACCAAATCAAAGAAACATACCCTTTTTGAGGTTGAACATAGCAGCACACAAGTGCTGCTTTTCTCAACATTTTGTCATTTATTCTGTGGGCTTTAACCAACCCCCATCTCATGCAAATCACTTTAATTGGTTCCTGGGCCTGCCTTTCAAAAATCCCTTGGTAAATGCTGTACGTTTGCCCCGACTTGAGGCTGATTTGTTACCGTCTTGAGACTGAACCTATTACATGGATTATTGCTCGATCGGCCATGTAACTTAGTGTGGCACACTATTTTATTCTCTTTTGCCTCACTGCTTCGCGCTGCGTTGCCGTATGTTGTTTCTTCCTCTTCCTTGTTTTCAGGCATCTTGCCGTATGCAGTTTTATGTAGCACGATCTCTACACAAAGGTATTGGAGCACTTTACTTTTTTTAATGCAGTTTTATGTAGCACAAACTCAACATGAAGATATTAGAGCGCATTATTTACTTTTTTTGCAGTTTTATATTGCTCAAACTAGATACAAAGGTATTACAGTGCTTTACATGAGCACCGGTTACATTACACAAGAACACATTCATTTTAAATAGCAAGGGGAGAATAAGTGATTTGCCCAGAATCACAGGATGTTGAGTTGGCACGACACTCAAACCATGTTCCCTAGCTACAAAGTCGGCAGCTCCGGCCTTTACGCCACATCCTTTCCCCTAAGGTTCTTTGTCTGGTGCGTGTGGGACAGGCTAGGAATAACTCGTTTTTTATATAGCGCTTGATAATACAGGTTCTGCCATTTAATTGCGCTGCTGTTGTGGAGCCATTTTGGTAATGTCTGTGGGTGTGTTATTTAAGTAACTAGACCTTCTGTCTGTAACATCTAGCCTAGTAACATTTCATTTAATTTCATTTCATTTCATTTTTATTTTATTTTATTCTTTTGGAAACAATTACATTTGTGGTGATGTTTTATTTTCCTTTATTTTGCTGTCCATTCGCTTAGGTAAGCATTTAAATTTCTTACCATGGCATTCTTTCACTCTGTGCCTTCTCCAAGGCTGCAGCGAGATAGGATTGCTGGCACAAGTGGTACACCTCGTCTCTAACATTTAACAGCAACATACACATTTTTACATTGTTATAAAACATTTCTCTGTACCCTGCACGTTGGAGAGAGGTTTCAGCCAGAAGACCACGATCGCATGCTGTCTGACTTCATTACAGCTGCTCACTGAGACTACCAGTCCCCTGGTCTAAATGGGGATGGTGACTCTTTAGATGACAGGCTCCTTCACTACTGTCATACCCAGGTATGGGTCTGATGTCTTCTTGGGGGGTCCTGAAGGGCGGATTAAGGCTTATCGTGCTGTCCTGTAACATAGCACATTAGTGGCGTAGGTAGGAATTACACATTCTGGAGAGTGCCAGTATGGTGGGACTTCTCTTGTGTTTTAATTTTCTTGTCACAATTCTGCTTCTAGTATGTTTTATCCCCCTAAATATTGCAGTTCATGTTATTTTATCTAGGATGCAGCTGATTCAATAAATCCTATTGAACCATTCCTTGATTATGTTCGTCCTTGCTTGTGTGAGACGAATGAAACTGAGGGAAAAGGATGAAATCTGATCCACCACAATTTTCATCAGAAGTCATAATTTCATGCGCCCTGTTGCCATTAATCAACCCTGCACTTGGGCAGAGGTGAGATGCTGCTGACTGGCTGGAAACGGATTAGGCCAACAGTTGTCACATGGTGTGGGATCGAACTCAGTTCCCCACAATTCAGGTGATGCTGCTGCCCAAATCCAGCAGCCTCTTTGGTACAATGAGAGCCAACGCGACACTGCAAAGCAGGTGCCGTTTTTGACAAAATCACTTTAATTTATTTGCATCTACTTTGCAGAGATGAAGAAGTGAAAAAGCTATGTCAGGACTGTAATCTGCAACATTCTCGTTCTGTCAAGACCTCTGCAGTGGGTGCATAACCAACTGACTTGACTAGAGGTTTACACTAAGCAATAGCACATGCTCTTGATAACCTCTGGAGGGTCACCAACCAAGCACATAGTTCTAGGCATGAGGATGGCAAAAGGCGTTGCCTCCAAAATGGTGGAAGAGGAGTTTTGACTCCAGACTGAAGCACTTCACAGCCTCAAGCTTCATATCAAAAACATCTAGCCTTTGGATATAAATTGGGCCTCTTCAAATTGAGTTCCGTTAATAGAGGCAGCTATTTTCCTATCTCTGTTGTGCAAAGAAGCTAACACAAGGGTGTCACAGTAATAGGGGCGGCGTATCATAGGGCACAAAAATGGAGCAAACTCCATCACTTCCTCCTCTCAGAATTCACTAGTGTAACAGCTTTGACAGTCTCCTCACAGTTACTGCGACCTTGCAGATGCCACTTCTGGAAGCGCTGTTTAAAACAGCACTTGAATAGCAGTACTTCCTCTTTGAAGAGGCCCCACCTCAAATACCCACCACAGTTGCTGTAGCAAGCACAAAGCCCTTCCCCATCACCTTCAGGACTCCTGTGTATAATATCACAGTTACTAGTGGGCCTGCAGCACTGGTTGTGCCACCCACACAAGTAACCCTGTAATCATGTCTCAGACCTGCCACTGCAGTGTCTGTAAGTGTATTTTTACACTGTAAATTCGACTTGGCAAGTGTACCCACTTGCCAGGCCTAAACCTTCCCTTTTCTTACATGTAAGGCACCCCTAAGGTAGGCCCTAGGTAGCCCCATGGGCAGGGTGCAGTGTATGGATAAGGTGGGACATATAGTAATGTGGTTTATATGTCCTGACAGTGAAATACTGCCAACTTCGTTTTTCACTGTTGCAAGGCCTGTCTCTCTCATAGGATAACAGGGGGGCTACCTTTAAATACGATTAAAGTGTAGAATCCCCTAGAGAGTAGATGGACATGTGGAGTTTGGGGTCCCTGAACTCACAATTTAAAAATACATCTTTTAGTGAAGTTGATTTTAATATTGTGCGTTTTAAAATGCCACTTTTAGAAAGTGAGCATTTTCTTGCTTAAACCATTCTGTGACTCTGCCGTGTTTGTGGATTCCCTGTCTGAGTCAGTTTGACAGTTGGGTTGTTTTTCACCTCACACCAGACAGTGACACAAAGGGAGCTGGGGTGTAACCTGCATTTCCTGATTAGCCATCTCTGCTAGGAGGGAGGGGTGGAGTGGTCACTCTCATCTGAAAGGACTGTGCCTGCCTCTGACAATGCCGGCTCCAACCCCCTGCTGTGTGTCTGATGCCTTGCCTGGGCAAGGCAGGATTTCACAAGTAGGTGTGAGTCCCCTTTGAAGAAAGGTGACTTCAAAGACTAAAATGGGTATAAGAAGGGCACCCAAATCTACAGACTTTAGAAACACTTCTGGAACCAAGAGGAACCTCTGCCTGGAGAAGAGCTGATAGCTGAGGAAGAAGTTCTGCCCTGCCTGTGACTGTGCTTTGTGGAGCTTTCCTGCAGTGCTGCTTCTGCCAGAGTAAGAGGGCAAAGACTGGACTTTGTGTGCCTTCCATCTTGTGAAGAAATCTCCAAGGGCTTGAGTTAGAGCTTGCCTCCTGTTGTTTGAAGTCTCAGGGACAGCAAAGACTTCTCTCTGCCAGCACCTGGAGTCTCTGGAGAGACTCCTGCTCTGACAAGTGGTGCCCTATCCAGTCCCTGGGCCCTTGAAAGGAAAGCTGGTGGAAATCCAAGTAAATCGACTTCGGACGACTCCGGACCGACGCCGCTGCTGAATCCGGTAACGCCGCCTGCACCCGACGCCGTGACCTTCGCTGGAACGCGACACTCTTCGCAGGCCCGACGCCGCAGCAGCCCCGCTGAAGTCCGCGACTCCGTGGAAGTCACCGCACCACATCGTGACCGACGCCGCTCGAAGTGCACGGATTCAACGTTTCGCACAGACGCCGCGATCCCCGACTTCGCGCATCAGCTTGTTTTCACTCTTCACCAAAGGTACTGTACTTGGGGGTCTACACGACTCCGTGTCCGGCACCGCTGATGTCGGCTTGTTGGGAACGACTCCGTCACGACGCCGTGTTAACATCTCATCGAAGCATTTTTGTTTCTAAGCGCTATTTTTGAGTTTAATCTTTAAAAATTCGTAACTTGACTTGTGTATGTCGGATTTTTGGCGTTTTGGTCTTGTTTTGTTTAGATAAATATTTCCTATTTTTCTAAACCAGTGTTGTGTCATTCTGTAGTGTTTTCATTAAGTTACTGTGTGTGTTGGTACAAATACTTTACACCTAGCGCTCTGAAGTTAAGCCTACTGCTCTGCCAAGCTACCAAGGGGGTAAGCAGGGGTTAGCTGAGGGTGATTCTCTTTTACCCTGACTAGAGTGAGGGTCCTTGCTTGAACAGGGGGTAACCTGACTGTCAACCAAAGACCCTATTTCTAACAGTTCCTAAATACATTGCCATGGTGCATGCCATCTATCAACCTCCATTTTAGTTTGCTCATTCTCCAAAGTGGGGAATTTCTACATGTGTGACCTGACTGTTGTGTTTTGGAGAGTAAAGAGCATGCTGTGAAGAAGTGAGCTAGTCTTGGTTTTGTTTGGTGAACAGCTGACATCAGTGAATTTGGGATACTGGTTGAAATGTCAATCTCAGGTTTGTATTCGTTCCTATGCCTCCAGTGATTGTGATACAGACACCTGCAGAGAGGACCTATCTGTGTTAGTGTCTCACTATGTTGAAGTCACGTCGAATTATGTTATCCCCCCCTCCACATTCAGTATCTCTGTAATTGCCTTAAGTTTTCATAACCAGAATTAGGGACTTATAATGTGTTGCAATACACTCAGTGGCAAACATTTATCAGAGATGATTAATGACAATTAATGACCTGCCATCATTATGTGACACCGCTCACTGACAAACTGTGGAGACAGCATAATTGCTACCTTTCCTAACTCAGTGATGCTTGAGGAGATGTACCTCACTTAGAACCATTTAGTAATTCAATAGACTTATTTCCTAGGTTAGACAGATGTCACTTTCTGACTCTCGTAACATGTTCCTTACTTCCAGCAGCCTCACTGATACATTGAGACATCTAGCATTAAGACAATTTTCACCATTGAGGAGCATGGATTAGATTGCGCTGAAGGTAATTTAACCTAATGGGTAGGGGTTGTGTGACTAATTTCTCCAAAGCCCTAATGAGTATTGAAACGAGGCCCCACCCAGCCATTGGAACTCCCTTATAGATCCCAGCAATAATAATTTAACAGTTGCTGTGGTAGGTGGGGGGGGGGGGGGGGGGTTAGGGAGGTATCCTGGTGCCTAAGAAGGTGGGTTGGCTGCTCTGACTGGGGTGTAATGGAAATACCAGGTTTCAGTTTCTTGGGGAACTCTAGGAAGAAGGTGGAGTACCTAACGTGCATCAACAAAAGGTCGTTCTAGGTTTAAGAAGTCAGGTTACAAACAGCATAAACCTTGACAGCTGGGATGCAGGGAATGTGGAGTTGGATAAAGCTAGTGGTCGTGGTGTCTGTTTAAGTGTGGAGGCATAGGCAGGTGTTTAGGTATGCAGGCCCTTGATTGCGCACTGCTCTATAGGTGGGAATGAGGAGTTTTAAGAGTGTGTGTTTGTGAATGAAGAAGCAGTGGAGGACTCTGAGGTGTTTGGATACGAGAGAATTGAGTGGGAGGCGAGAGTGAGCCTCGCTGCTGTTTTTTTTTAATGACCTGGAGTCTTTTCATTAGTTGCATGATAATTTTTGACACCCTTTTTCTTCACTATCACATATAACAGGACTTAGAAATACAAGACTGCAAGGTGTGTACTGTACAAACAATTCTCCTGTGTTTCATTCAATAAACTATAATGTTCATGTGCAATAGCAACCCCGCCCACCCAAAGGGTGCACATAATATCTGAATTGCCTCCTAATTCACTACTGGCATTGTTGTCAGGGTGGGGGGGGGGACATGAATATTTCTGTTCATGTTTGGAACTATAACTTTAAAAAATCCCCAATACACTTTAAAAAATACTCCTTAATGCACTGATATGATATACTAAGGTGAAATGATTCGTCATGTTAAATAGTTGTTTGCCTGTTTATTTAGCATATTTTTCATGCTAGTGCTGAGACCAGTAAACAGCAGCCCAGGACTTCGGTTGACCAGTGGGTTTGCATTTAAAGGTTAGGAGGGGCTCATGGAGCCCCAGGCTGTACTTTGAGTATCACTGCCCTAGAGGAACCAGCTTATTCAGTGGAACGTGGCTCCATGTATTCTGGTGTTGTGGAGGCATTGGATGAGGATGGAGCGGGAGACAGAGTGGCTGAGAGGTTGTATAGGATGAGTGCTGCTGTGTCTCCTTGTCCATGTTTAGAAAAATGTTGTCAGTTGAATGAAGGCAATAAAGGTAGTCTTGGTTCTGTGGTGTGGTCTATTAAGTGATCGGAAGAGGTCTAGGAGGTGGTTGGCATTGAGGTGAACAGCAAGTTGCTTGCTGGGTTTTTCCTTTTCCCCTCTTTCCCTAACCCCAAGCAGTTTAGCCTGATATTGTAGGAGGGAGATGAGTCTGTAGTTCGCCAGTGTTTTTTGGGTCTACTAGGGTCTTTTCGGGAGAGGAAGGTGCAAGGAAAATGCTCTTTTTGAAGGGTCACCCACTCCCTTTTGCTAGATTTAGTGCTGGTGTTGGTGTATGGACTCTAAACACTGGGGCGCTGCTGTCTAGGTCCTAGTTTGTGCTGACTGCCAAACATGTGTACAACTGGATAATCCCTGATTGTCTTATTTAATTTACCTGTAAATCCCTAGGATATAGTAGTTTGTGTACCCAGGGCCTGTACGTTAAGTGTCACAAGTGGACTGCAGAACTTATTGTACCACCACTAAAATGACAAGGGAAACCATGGCTCTAGGCCTGCCACTGCGGCCTAGCTATGCAGTTTTTAAACTGCAAATCTGATTCGGAAAATATGCAATTTGCGAGGCCCAAACCTTTTTAACACTAGTAAGTCAACCCTAAGGCCATAAGTACCCAGAGATTAGGGAGCATGGTATTTAAAAAGTTTGCCACATGCTCTTCAGTTTTGCATGTCCTGGCAATGAAAAATCTACATAGTCGTTTTTCACTATGTCAAGATTGGCTCTTCCATAGAAAAGCACTGTTACATTATAGCACCCTATAACTTTGTTACCCAAAATGTTGGACGATTTTTGGTAGGTCGGGAAAATCGGAACAATAAATAAGGATGCATATAAATTATGTGTTTATCTTGTTACATTTGTGGTGCTTCAACTTCAGAGGTCAATTGTCAGGCTATGTCTTCTGACAAGTTGCTGCCTATTCTTTCAACATGGGATTAGTGTTAACTTTTCTTTCTCTATCTGCAAAGTGAGAGGAGTTTTTAAATAAAGTAATGTGACAATCTTAGGATGTTGTATTTTTGCAACAGACAACGAAGTGTAAACACCTGTAAATGAACTGTATGCTTCAGCAGTTACTAAAACAAAAATGAATTACATTTTTTGTAATTTTTAATTGCACTGGAAACAGACATTTAATAGTCTCAAAAACAAAAACAAAAACATGTTACTTGGTGATGTACAAAGGATGAAAAAAAAAATCACAGAAATCCCATTTCCACACATTATCATTTGAGTACTGAGAGCTATATACTGTCATCAGTAAAGCTGTATATCTGTGCAAAGTTAGTGGCCATTTTAATGGAAAATGTGCTGTCTGAAAATGACAATGTGCTACCACATGATGCTTAGTTATGTTAAAAAATCACCCCTCATGTCTGTAAAATGTAGGTGGAGTTTCAGAAGTTTGTCTGTCTAAAAAGTGGGTTGTGGTTCTAAATTTTTGGAACCACTGCCCTATAATTTATAACTTCTGTTTGGGGATATCTAAAACCATGGTTCAACCACACAAATTAATAATAATTTAATCTCTGAACCGATGGCAAAGTCAGATTTAAATAATTATTTTGAAAATGCCACTTTTAGAAAATTAGTATTTTCCTGTGTAAGCCTCTAGGGGCCCTTTCTGATATAGTCCCCAACTGTCATCCGTCAGCCTGCTTGAGATGTGAATTGCTGTCAGGAAAGGTAACAAAAAGGCCTTATGCTGTAGGAGATATGACCACTTCCTGACAGGATATCCTGGCAGGATGTGGCCATCAACTGGACAAGCTTCAAAGGGCAGCTTCTCTCACAACCAGATGTGACCGACACTTAGGGGTGTCCCTGTCATTGTCTAAGGAGGCAGAGTGGCAGTCAGCCTGTGGAGGCGAAACCTGTTGGAGAACTGGTTTTCCAGGGTGAGTAGCTTGTTATACTGGACACACCTCAGGTGTGTGCCCATAGCTCTGACCTAGCAAAGAAGGGATCTGATATCTTGGATTTGGGCAGAGATACACTGGAGAATTTAATGCCAAACCTCCAGGAAGTAATGTTGTAATGGGTAGGGTTGCCTCTGGAAACATTTTCCTTATTGGACAGGACAGCTCCCACCCCCACAAGCCTAGTGTCAAGGATAATGTTGGCACAGCTAAAAACCCTGTGGAAAACAGAAGCAGCACCTTACTTGCTGAACCAAAGTTTTGGTACGCAGAAGGACTGAGCCTGCTGTTCTACCTGTGGGGAGAATCCCGAAGGGCTGGGCCTTCTCCCACTTGAACCCAGGACAGAAACTCCAAGGGCTGCTAAGCTTCAGGAATGCAAAATCTGCAAGAGGCCTGCAACAAAGGAATGCACAGCTGATAAGTTCAAACTGAATTTGCTTGGACTCTGCTGGTGGCTTCCTATGTCACCAACTGTTGCCCAAAATGTCCTGGACCCTAGGCTGGCGTATAAGTGTATGCTCTCTCCTCCTCAAGATTGCAAATGTGGACACTTGGAAGCTTTCACCTAAAAGAGTAGAGGCTACCACGGGACCTCAGTCACCATCATCACTCCTATGTGATTCAATTTGCTGCTTTGCTCTGCTGAAAGCGGCTCTAATTCCTGGCAAAGTTTTTGAGTTCCAAAATGGAGAATTTCACTGGGATCAACACCAAGCAACAGTCCCCATTCATCAAGCCCTCTGTCTGATTCAGTGGCAGCCTGCCCACCAAGATGAAAAAACCTCCAGAAAAAAGACTCAGTCAGAAAGTAAGTAAACTTAGCACCAGGACAAACCTGCATCAGGTATCGGACACACACTCTGTTGCATTCGGCCTTAACATTGCCCTGGTCTAGCGAGACCAGATACCTGCGGTTAGCACTTTGCTCTTTTTGGTGCTAGAAAACTCAAACTTCTAAAAAATCATATCTCCAGGTTCCGCTGACATATTATTATTAGTTTTGGTGTCTATACGATCAGTAAATGTCTTTAAAAAAAAAAAAAATTGGAGTGTTTTTTTTTCATTTGTATTGTGCTTTCAAATGAACTGTTTTGGTATTGATAGATGCTTTACACTTGTTCCTTTGAGTTAACCCTGGCTGCTGTGTACCACTGCTACCCAGCACTGAGCTAAGGTTTAAATTAATGTAACCTAACCAAACCTGATACAGAATAGTGACATTATGACTTGGTGAGGTTTCCCAACCACCCTAATTGATAATCCATTGTCTCACAAAAGGAGAGTAATGTGTTTGAACATGTGTGTAGGGGTACTGCAGATGAGGTGTAGTTCTTCGCTGAAGGAGAAGCACAGTCATGGGGCGAGGGAGCTTCTGAGTGGTAATGGTTGGGTTGTCTTTATGGATTCTCATGCAATGCATTATTCTGCTATCTAGTGGTTGGGCTGGATTTTTTCCCACTCATCGTGGGCAGTGTCCAGGGCCCATTTAATGGCAGGCACATCCATTCATGATGTGAGACATATGCCCTGGAAGCCCTGTGCGTACTCTCAATCTTGAGATTCTTTTTTCCGTCAATGGGTGTAGAAGCAGAATGGAGGAGCTCCAAGAGTTGGAAGATTGCATCAACAGATTGTTGAGGAAAAGTGTGAGAAGGCAAAGAAAAGTTTGAGACACAAAAGAATAGTGGAAAAAAGAGTTATCTGGACTGGTTTTCCATCGAAGGATAATCTAAGATTCAGTATTGCAGTACATCCTTGTGTGTGGGGTCATCTGTGGGACATGAAGAACTATACACACATGTATACATATATATATATATATATATATATATATATTCTTTTTTTACTGAAAAAAAGGTTGCAGAGACATTGTAGTTAGGTTTTGAATTTACATGAACAAAACCATAGGAATTCAGCTGATATAGTTATATAAATAAATATGGTGCCATAGTATGGTGGGAGCGCAAGTTAGGTAAATATAACGAGCACCCCCCCCCACCATGTCCAGTTTTCTCATCAGTAATTTTATTACAAATGTTGCAGTGATAATATCAATGATGCCTTATAAGATGTCATGATTGATGTAATAATATATGTGGTAATTTGCTGTGCATGGTGGAGGTGTGAGTTATAGTTACCTTAGGGCATGAAAAATGCTTTTCCTATGGGAACTAGGTCCTAACTATAACTACCTACTGCCGATCGTTATATATGTATATACAACATTTTCTCTAAAAATTTGACGCTCATGTCAGCTGTTGTCTGGAAGGTTTTGGGGTGATCCATCAAGTGGGGGCTGAGAAAAAGTGGGGAGGGTAAAAAAAAGTTGCATTTGCTATGTTAATTTCATTAGGGATTTTGAACATGAATACAGCCCGAACCACTAGACAGAATTACACCAAATATGGCAGAAATATAGCTCTTGGTCCAGAAAGCACCCTTTTTGTTATTTGGTGTAAATGCGCTCAGTAATTTTTGAAATATTAAGAAAAAACAAATAGGTATATATAGGGATGCAAAGGATTTGTGAACCCTCCAGATCTTGTGCTGAGATCTGATGATTGGCTGCCAACACTCTAACAAGGAAGTCTTAGCAGCCATCTTGGGACTTAGTTTCAGCCAAGTCTCAGAAAGAAATGTAAACAATAAGAAAAGGGTCTAGGGTAGGGACACACTGAACCCTTAGCCCTCATGCTGGGGTCCCATAGTGACCTGCCCAGAGCAAAAAACAAAACAAAAAAAACAACATTTTGGTGGGAGACAGGGCGGACCACCACCTCCCAGAGCAGAATGTCTCATGAAATGCAGGGGGGCTGAACTGCCACCTCCCTGGGGCAGATAGTCCAATGAAATGCGGCCCTCACCATGCCCTGCTAATTGCCTCACAAATTACTGCATTCATGACATCTTTGATAACATCTTTGTTAATATCAATGTAATATTTGCAGTAAAATTTTGCATGGCAAGGCGCAAGTTATAATTACCTTAGGGCATGAGTTATAGTTGAGATAAATCTGACTATAACAGGTGAATTTCTATGGTTTTGTACGTTTAAAATGTGAGCCCAACTATAACGTCCCTGTAACCTTTATTTTTTAAGTGCATTTCTATGTTATGTTAATATTATTTCCTAATACTATTTGCATGGTGGGGTGTGAATAATAGTTACCTTAGGGCACAAGAGTAGTTACTGGAAAGAACTCTAGCGATAATAATTAGAACACCCCTGTAACCTTTGCTGTTTTAAGTGAATATATGTATTTATAAACATACATGCGGAGTGCCTTGGATTAATACTTGGTGTATGAATATATTAATACACCAAGTATTAATCCAAGGCACTCCGCATGGTGAATCTATAGAGTTTATTACTAGGTCAATAAAAACACGTTTCTGCTTTGCAGCCTTTCTCAAATGTAGGTTCTATCACTGTAGAAAGTAAATAGTCCAACCAATCACCAACATAAATAGAAATAGTAAACAGATTATGCTATAACCAACCAAAGAGTGACATTCATGGCACTGTGAAATACAATGCTTTTACATTGTGCTCTAAACAAGATTGCATTATACAAATTAAACTATACTGTAAATGATAATTCAAAGATACTGCTCAATAATATGAATTAACTGATTCGCTGGAGTATGTATGACTCACCCCTATTTTTACACAAACACAATGACTTGCCAGCATTCGCAGATTAAGGTCCAACTTTCTACTTTGATATATGCACTGAACAAAATGATATTGTACAAATAAAATCATAATAGGAATGATAATTTAGGAGCACCACTTAGTTAATTAAATTAACTGATTCCGTGCTGTGACATGAGGCTCACTCTTTCCCTTTCTACGAGCATAATAGCCACATGCCAAGCAAATCTTCAGACACCATAATTAGGCCCAAATGAGCCATCAGTTTTAATCGATTGCTAGATATTATCAGCATAAGAAATTGGTCGTAGAACATATGTGCTATAATTATTGCAAAATAGGATTGTGGCAACAATGGTGACAACAGTGCATCAAACATGAATATAATGAACCTGAAGTGGGCCAATAGATTCCAAATAACAATGTCACTTAGGGATCCACATGCATCAGATTTTAAGACTTACTAAAGGCAATAAGTCAGAACATTTTGACATAAAAGGCGAGAATGTAGACATGATAAATTTGTGAACAAAATCTACATGATGATGGGCTTAATAACCCACACATGTCCCTGTGAGGGGATATGGCACATAGGAGGTATGCTGTCAAAATGTTAACAGATATGGGGATAGGAACAAGACAAAACTGTGAATTAATTATATGGGTACTGTCAATTCTTCATCCGTGTTTAACCTGCATGGGACCTTGGTGTCCAGCTCAATGATTAGCCATGATTCCATGATGAGTAGTGACCTTTCTTGATTTTCTCCTCTAGTTGGATTGTCAACCTTGTCAATACCAAAATATTGGAGGAGATATGGGTAACTTTGATGTTTTGAGAAAAAGTATCTGACAATGGATATTGTCTCATAATGGTTCCTTTATGGCACTGAGCTGTTCCAGTATTCTCTCTTTGATAGGGAAGGTTGTGCTCCCTATTTACCACAGTTTACATGGACATTCCAATACATAAACATAGTAATCTGATGTGTATGTGATGGAACAAGTGCTCTTTCTCTCTTTTCCATTGGGTATTTGGTAAGTTTTGCAATTGTTACTATTTCTGCAGGTCTTACGCTTGCCACACTTGTAAAATCCTCCTGTGTTCTTCAGTGAGCCCCCTTTTTGGATTTCAGAAAATGGGTGCGTGTGAGTGTATCCCTCAGTGATCTAGCTGTCCTATAGGTTGTACTTGTGTGTGTGCGCACAATGGATTTGAGTATTGAGTCTGCCCTTAAGATTGCCCAATGATTGTTCAATAATATTCTGATATCACCTGACCTGTTGTCAGTGATGAACCTTATTGTGTTTGTATTTTCAGTTCTCTTTTTCTTGGTAAAGAGAAGGTCCTCCCTTTTAAGGGATGCCACTCTGTCTTTGGCCGACTTAAGTACCTTGTTGAGGTACCCCCTTTCTCGAAGCCTAGCTATCATCGTATTGTACTCTGTGTTGTGTGCATCCTCACTTGAGAAATTCCTTATTGCGCGAAGTAACCGCCAAATGGAATGCTTCATTTCAGATTTGTAGGATGGTTGCTTTCAGCATGTAGTATGCTGTTGCCAGCTATTTCCTTTTGTTCAACTAGATCTTTTAGCTGAACAACATTTTTAAACTTCTCATCAAAAATGTTGTCATAGGTTAACATGGGTCTGTTCCAAAGTCCATCATCATGCTCACAGTGACCTAAGTGAGAGTAACTATATCAGTGGGATGATCAGTCTCTTTCACTCACTCCATTTACGTCACCCTTCAGCTGTAAAATAAATAATGCTTACGTTAAATGAACCCCATCTAAATTTTCTCTACATGCACAGTAAAATTCACTATGTCTGCGTGATGAGAAAATGTATGTGATATATTAAATGAATCATGTGGGAGGAGACTGTACATGTTCTAGTAGATGTGCTGAGCAGATAAATATGTTGAAACTGAAAGCATAACCTGACGCTGAAGCAGAGAAGCAAATTGGATGTCCAAAATGAATTCAAGGATACATTTTGTGCTATTAAATAGAGCTAAATGTAGTAGAACAAGAATAGCGAGTGGCTGTTCGCTCTTTTGCGACAGGATTTTTCACACCAAATTACTCTGAATTACCCAAGAAGGAGTCATTGCATTACAGGTAATTCTACATCAAAGTAACACAGAATTACCAAAAGTACTTGGATTACTCTGTTGTAATTGAAATTCCACCCTAGTTTACATATAACATATAAAACATGTCTCAAGTGCTTTAGGGGGGGTCACTTGGCACTAAGGCAAATCTATGAAAACACCCAAAGCACTGAAATAGTAGACAGTTGAAGACGAGCAAAAGATCAAAAGAGCCCCATGGGTCCGACTCTGCGTCAAAAAAGGATAAAGATCTGAAGAAGGAAAAAGACTGAAAGGGGAAGGGCCGCTCTTATTCCCTACCAAATAGCTGTAGGAGGAAGCATCTTCCAGAATATTGCACTGAACTACGAGCCATACCACCAAATACAACACCAAAGTGAAGAGTTTCAAAGGGCAGAGACTGAGGCCTTCATAACAGGAGCCTAAAAAAGACTTATTACAACATTGAGCCATAGCGTAAGTTCCAACTAAAGAGCACAGCCAAGGAGTGTACGTGTTCTACTTCCTCATCCCAAAACAGGACTTGGCATAGCGGTGCATCATAGACCACTCATTCCTAAATTAGTAAACTAGTTTATCAGAACACAAATTCAAGATGCATTACAAGAATTCATTGCAGGAAGGTTTTTTGACTTTGAAGGAATGTAGTTTTGCAGTGTGATTTTTTTCTGGATTCACATGCTGTGCATTATTGCACCATCTAGTGGTTGGGTCGGGAACTCTCCTCTTGTATAGTGGACCATTTTCTTTTTTGTTTTTGTTGGTGGTTGATTGTCCTCATCATTTAGTGCTTAGTCTAATCTCTCCTCCCTGGAGCCCTCTATATGTGGTCGCCATCTACAGATTATTTTTTATTTTTTTCAACCGTGTTGTCTAGAAGCTTTGCTGAAGGCTCTCCAGTCATAGAAACAAAAATACACCAATGTTTCATTGAAAGCAGAGTCAAAATCCCAGATGGAAAAGCATTGATAAAGCAATCAGAAAGAAGTCTGATAAATCCAGCTTGTTTTCAATGGAAAAGTAAGGAAAGTACGAGGTTAACCAGTGAAGGAAGGCCAGATAATGCACAGAAGGTGGCCCTCAGCTCAGAGTGACATGGAGAACACAGCCTTGCGCTTCTGCCCAGAGTGTCACTACAGGTTTTCCCAGAAGGACCATTATCAGATGTGCAACCTTTGCCTACCAGAAGACCACAGCACCTGTGCAGATTTGAAGCCCAAAACACTGAGAGCAAGGGTAAAGCAAGGGCAAGCAGGGACAGAAGGAAACTCCATCACTGAAAGACCTCAGATTGTCTAGCAGGGGAGACAACCTTACTGAAGGACGCGAGGGAGAGGGCTTGGATGTCGAAAAGGGATCGGGAGCAGAGGTAAAGCAAAGAAATGTGGCCACAGGTAACACTAAAGAAGCAAGGTGCAAGGGAGTCCCGAACTTCAGAGCCCAGAAAGTTGCCTCAGCACCGAAGTTCTTGTCGATCAAAGGCAAGCCCCTTATGTCCCATGCTAAGGGCACCCCATGCGGACATACCTCTCAAAAGAGGCCAGCATTGAAGGACAACCAAAGTCGAGAGAAAACCTCAGGGGACGGCCAAAACACTGGAAGCCAAAGCCTCAACCCCGAAAAAGAGATTGTCGGTCACAAGCAATGCGAAGGAACGTGAGATTGAGCGGAAGAAAAGACGTCTCAAGGCCAACATATCTGTGATCCTTCAGGAAATGGATTTCAATGCATCCCACCAAGATTTTTCCATTCCATCAAAACCTTTGACAGAACACCCACAGAGGGCAAAGACCTGGGGGGATTGAAGCCTCCAATGATTCCAAAGCCACAGGAAGAGGAGGAACAGACCTTCTTACAAGGAAGAGGATCCAGAGTCCTAGGGCCTGCTCCAGGAAACTGAAGAGGTAGAAAGTCTTGGGGCCCAGTGGAGAAGTCCGACACATTTGTTTTGCTAGAGCCATTGCTATCCTCAAAGAGTAAGAGCCAGTATTTACCCATGCTCTTGAAACTCCTAGCCCAATGGGAGAGAGGTCTTCAGATAACTAGCAACCTGCGGGCCGGTGACAACCAGTGTTGAAAAAATATATAAACACTCCTCAAAGTATCCGCAAATATCAGAGGTGATCTGCCACCACAAGACCACCTCCAGATAAGGAGAGCAAAAGGATGGAAATGGTGGAAGGAAGTCTGAAAGGGGAGCTGCAACACAATGGCACATTGCAAACTAATGCCCTGCCTAATAGTCCCCCCACCTCTTCTCATTGTTGGTAGGCATAACTAATGAAAAACCTACCAAAGCAGTATCAGAAGAGAGCATCCTCCCTCACAGATGAGGGGAAAAACACATGCTTAAAATTACCACTGGACACCGGGAGACACATGATGGTAGAGACAACCCTATGAAGTCATGCCTGGCTACGAGTTTCAGACTTCAAAAATGAAATTCAAGCCCATATTATCAACAGCCCTTTCAACGGGGAGCACTTATTTCCAATCGCAGTGGGCAACACACTGCAACAATGAAAGAAAGACAATAACAGCAAAGAAAGTTGATGGGAGACCTGCAGTACAGATGGCAACAGAAGAGCACCTACACCGACAAGAAGATGGGTGGGAAGAGGGACCTTCCAAAGTGCAACACAGCAGGGTTTCAAAAGCACAAGCCAGGTGCAGACACTGACACAAAATTGGCAATACTAAACACCACAGGGGCAGCCTTTTCACGGATGAGTGAGAGGCATAAGACAGACACGGAGAAGTGTGGCTACATCAACAAACAAGTGACTAATGAAGAAAAAGTCCCCAACCACACAGAACACCTGTTGGTGGGAGGGAAGATTGAAGCAATCCAGCAAGGGGGGTGGGGTGAGTTCATACAAGTGGATACTCAACATCATCCAAAACAGCTATTCCATCAAACTGTTCAATCACCCAACAAGATGAGGGCCAAAGAAAATCACACACAAAAAGAAGAAATAGAATACTTTTCTACAATGAGAAGTAAGAATTGTTACAGGAAAAGAGCAATAGGGAGTGTACTTCTGAAAGAAGTCAAAAAGTGAACTATTCAACACACCTCCTGGTACCAAAACCACACAAGTCATTATGACCTATACTAGACCTCTGCTTCTTAAACAAGCTCATAAAGATACAGAATGTGAAAATGATGACGCTGCAACATGTCATTCTGAGGGTTTGACAGGGTGAATTCATGGTAACCATTGACCTAAAGGGTGCATACCTACACAGCCAAATGAACCACAAGCACAATACGTTTTTACACTTCATAATAGAGAAGACATAACGGGTTCAGGATACTACCATTCAGAAAAAGATTAGCATCCCTGGTTTTCACGAAGTGTTTAGCAGTGATTACAGCACACCTGAGAAGAAAGGGAATACCCTTACCTAGATGACAAGTTGGTAAGGATTAACTCACTATGCCAGTGAAAGAAACAGCATAAAGGCAGTGGTGACAACACTTTACAGACTGGGATTATCTCTAAACATGGGTAAATAATCACCCATGCTAGAACTGGACAAGCTGTTCCTGGGAGCAAGAATGAACACAGCACAAGCGAGAGGATACTCTTGCAAAAAGAAGACACTGGTGATAATGCTAGAAGCTCGCTAATATCATTAGGGTAAGTCTCTGACCGTGAGGACTGTGGGGAAGTTACTGGGAATGATGACTTCGAGCATACCACTTAAACCATATGCACAAATAAAGTAGCTTCCACTACTGCAACACTTGAAAGTCTGAGTTTATATAATATAACTTTAAATGTCAATATATTACCTTCGTTATACATATATTCCCTTTCTATGTAGTCATTTATCTACATATTTATTACTTTACTCCTACTGCAGAAGAGAGAAAAAAAACTTTCACTCTTTCCAATGCACTACTCTGTCTCACCCTACACCTCTTTCAACATATCCTCAAAAATAACCCTTTCTAGACTCTTCCCTCCTCTATCCCTACTGGCTCACTCCAAACCTCAGTTTACTACTATGATCTCCAAAACAACCCTTACCGGTGCATTTATTAGACTCTGCGGCCCTGCAGCGCGGAGGAAGTGTCCTGCTTTTGCAGAGCACCGCACACTACCCGCCCCAGCTTCCTTTGCTGCAGAGGCCACTCAACACAACGCAAAAAGCCCGGAGGCGCATTTGATAGACTCTGCAGCTCTGCAGCGCGGAATGTACGTGGGACACACCCGGGCAAAAAGCGGGCCTGCCTGTGCCAGTCAGAGCCCGGAAGAGACTGGGCAGGGCCACCCGTCTAACATCCTAGGTATGGGGGTGAGTTTTTACCTGTGTGCATAGTACGGCCCCATTATTTAATTATCTTATGCTGAGGGGCAGCTGCTTATAACGATTTTGTGTCCAATTTCCATTACACAAGACTAATTAGAGTACAGGGGGCCATGGGCACGAAGACATGCGCTGACCACTCTAGCGCTGCCACCGCTGCTACTCCGCCTGCTACTCCGCCTGCCAGATTGACTTCTATAGATAAAATGCTGCAGCAGGTTATTGGGGTTGTCTCCAATGAAATAGATCTCACTGAAAGAAGGCTTTCTCGAGATACCGGGGTGGGTCCTCCTTTAATT
Source organism: Pleurodeles waltl (assembly GCF_031143425.1). Classification (NCBI taxonomy): domain Eukaryota; kingdom Metazoa; phylum Chordata; class Amphibia; order Caudata; family Salamandridae; genus Pleurodeles; species Pleurodeles waltl. Next base: position 474,003,450 of record NC_090449.1, on the reverse strand, counting down.
GGTCTGCAAGATAGCTCCTTGGCACCACCTTCTGCTTCAAGTGCAACCGGGGCAAATGAGACCTCGATCTGTCCTGCAACTTCTACTATCACCAGTGTAGGATTAGTGGCTGATACAAGCCCACAGAAGGAACCTACACCAGCCCTTATAATGGAAGCAAACCATACCAAGAAGGGGCTTAAGAGGCCCCAGAGGGCATTGCAAAGTAACACTAAGCCCATAGGTACAAGTACTGGGAACCAAGCCGTGATAACGGGGAGTACACAGCCATCTGCCAATGCGAGGACAGAGTTGAACACTGATCAAGTTCGGCCAGCTGGCCTTGTAGCTGAGGTGGTGGCGAAGGTGGCATTAAGGAGCTTCTAAAAGCAGAACTTGAACCCCTAATGAATTTGGTGGCTAAAACTGAACTCGCTCTATTCTCTAAGATGGGCCCACGGTGTCAGGACAGTCAGCAGATTGGGGGCACAGCTCCGCCAAGGCCCGGTTATGTTGTGGAACTTGGCCCAGGCCAGTCTAACATGGTGTACTCTGAAATAGGTCAAAGATCCTTGCGATATTAACCCTCAGACAGTGCCCCTGGTTAATCAGCCACACTTGACGGGGGAGCTGGAGGAGGGGCACAATCTTGGAGGAGAGAGGGTGGTGGGTTGGAGAGTGAAGGCATTTGTAGTAAATAAATTGCCTTTCCCCATCATAAATTTACCAGCATCCTCGTGCCCCTGTGTGGTTATACTCGCAGGAGTCCCTAAGATGAAGCTAGGTCAAACTGAATTACAGGTGGAACTGTCTAATAAATGTCTTCACTGGCTTGGCAAAGTGGAGAACTATCCGACTAGCCTGGCCCACAAGATTTTGCTAACACGCAGGGTCATGTGGATTCGTCCAGGACTGACCGACCGTCTGTGGGACTGCGAGATTTTTAATTTTAAAGACCCGAGATTTACACATATTATTACATAGCAATAAGGAGTTGGGAGAGTTGAGAACCTAGAACTGGAGTTACGCTTTAGCCCCTGGACTATTTTTTCAAACCTACCATGGCTACTAGGCGTTGGGTGAATATGGCAGGGGCTAATCTTCATGGAGGGGATCATGGGCTATACCAGGGTGAAACAGGACAGCATGGGCTGTATAACGTACCTGTCAGCAATCACCTAATGCTTTAGAGGAAGTTGATCGACTACCCCTGATTGGAGAAGCTGGTGGTGTGGGCGGTCTTGTTCCACATGTTATCCCAGGAATAAGTGAGGAAGAGAGATCTATGGATCCAGAACAACGTCTAGTTGCCTTGGGGGAACGGGGGTGCCGTAGGGAAATGGCTCCATCATTAGCCTTGTTTTGTCCCGCTAACACTCAACCAGGGGGAGCACAGGAAAGATCTATTGCTCACATCATGAGCTTCCCCAGTGGTATATCGCTTGTCTCCTGGAATGTAGCAGATTTGAGTTCAAAGCTGCTTATTCTAGGAGACCTGGTGTATTGAACCGGTCTATCAACAAAGTTGCTTGACCTTTTTTACAACAGCTATACTCTGCCCTAAAGGTAGGCCTTCAAGTAAGTTATTGATTTGGGTGAAAATTGAATTGAAATGTACCCTTAAAGTGCTTTTTGTGGCCCACCCTGACATCTTGGCTATTCAGGCAAAAGATGGTTCTATCACTAAGTTAGACATCTGCAACCTATATGTAAGGGGAGTGCATGGTGGTTCTCAATCTGATACTTTGTTGTGCCTCGAGGACAACCTGGTTAAGACTGCACGCAGATCTTATTTCATCATTGGTGGTGATTTCAATGTCACATTTGAGCCTTTAGATTATGAAGACATAAGCCTTACTGCAGAGGAAGGTAAAAGGTGGTCAGTCCCAGAGCTGATCCTAGCCCCGGTCAACAAATGGTCCATGGTGGCACTTTAATTGTAAGCCATCACACATGAATTTGGGTTAAGAGCTCTGAATAGTAGGACCAAGAGCATTTGGACTGTGCTTCGTACCTTCCAGCTATATGGGCTCTAGTAGGATAGACTATGTACTGCTGGACATCAGACTACGAGCTTTTATGGTGGGTATGGTAATTATTGAAACAGTTGAGAGCGATCACACCCCTTTATGTTGCTCATTAAAGTAATTATTGGGGCCCAGTGAAAAGGACGGACGCCCGTTTGCTTGCAAACAAGAACTCCAGGTATCTCTTGACAGGCACCACCTTAAGTGAACAAACGTTGCTATAAATGCAGGGGTACTCACTGAAATAATGTTGTCAGTAAACTCAGCATAGGACCAGCTGAATGCACTCCCTGCTGGAGACAATAGCAGGGTTGATGAAGCCAATATTCAACTTGCTCTCTTCGGAGGTGTACTGTCACATTTGGTTGCCCGTGGGGTCAAGAAGAATAGGTAATTGACTAAGCCAAACCTCTTAAGTTGGTATGACAAGCATTGTAGACTGACCTGATTAAAGCTATTAGATCCGGGGTTGTGTATAGAATTCCTATACTCAGGGCTTCTTATAAGGGAAGGAAAGGGAAGGAAAGTTTGGAAGGATATTAGATGGGAGGCCCTTAAAGCTATGTATAAGGCTCATGATCATGTCAGATTCTGGAACCTGGTGAGCAAAGGGGGGGGGGGTTGTTGAATGCCAATCAGATTTTGACAATGTGATTCCCCCTGTGGTGTGGGTGGAGCACTTTAAATCCCTCTATTCTAAAGAGCAAATAGTTGACCCGTGTGAACTCAACACAATAGTGGTTTTACCTAGCCGCAGGGACATTTTTAGGCAGTCAGAGATTATAAGCTTTATTGATGCCATTGTGGCCAGTCAGGCCCCTGGCCCTGATAGACTCACAGGTGACTTATTCAAGCATGATAAGGAAGTTTGGGCTACCAAATGCTAGAATTGGCTAATCGCATTGTAAATGGGGCACCCATCCCATCCTCTTGGAAATGCGCTGAGGTTGTACCAGTCTATAAGAAGGGGACAAGGAATCCCCTCACCAACTACAGGCCTATAAGCCTGATTGATACGGCACAAAAAGTCTTTTGTAGGGCGTTATTAGGGAAGATTTTAGAATGTATTGAGGACCAGAATATTCTACCCCCTTTCCAAGCTGGCTTTGGGCTGAAGACTAGCACAATTGATCAAGTGTTTAGATTTATGTTATTATATTGGAAGACTGTAGTGGTAGCCAGTCAGTCTATATGTTTAATTTATCAACCTAAAATAGGCTTTTGATATGGTCCCAAGAGATAAATTTATGGTCTGTCTTAGTGATTATGGGTATGCCTGGTGACATATTGTCCATTCTCATCTAACTGCATTATAACAATCAGGCAGTCATTCAGTGGGGGTATCAAGGACAAGTTACTGACCCTATTGCAATAGACAAAGGTGTGAAGCAGGGGTGTGTCCTTGCCCCTTCTCTTTTCTCTCTGTTTTGAATGAAGTTGTACATTTTATGTCCATCCCCTTGACAGACGCCCCCTGAATTAGGAAGCATAGATCGCAACCCTACTTTATGGGAATGATACCCTCTAGGTGTCTAAGACTCCAGTTGGCCTTCAAGAGCTCCTGGCTAGATTTGAGGAATAAGTTAAAACATGAAATTGGAGTAATACTGCAGGAGCATAGAGCTGCTTCTTTTAAATCTGTGGCAGCGCCCAAGCAGATTTATGATGCCAAAGCTGTGGCATCAGCACTTTATGGTGCAAAACTCTGGGACTTTTCTAGTCTAAGCGATCTGATTGAAATGGAACATCAGTTAATCAGGAGTCTCGTTCAGGTACCTCCTAGCACCCTTCTTCTTCTGCTAAAATTGGATTGGGCTGGAAGTCCATTAGGGACAAGGTGAGATTGTGCTCCCTGCTGTTCTGGAGAAGGCTGGTGGCCACACAAGAGCTCGAGCAGTATGCAGCCATCTTTAGGGAGTTACTAAAGTCGGGGTGCATAAGATACCATGACTCATGAATATAAAGAGAATGTTATGTACCCTGGCATTCGAGCTACATCAGGCTCAGAACATCGAGAGGAGATTCCATCCAAGGAAGAATTAAAAGACAATATTGGGCCTGGGGGGAGAGGCACTTTAACTATTACATTTCTGGAATTTAAAGCCTACAGCTTTTTAGAAGCCTATATTGATTTTATACTGGTCCCCAGGGATAGGAGGTTGTACGTTCAGTTTAGAATAGTGTCCCTTCCTCGGAGGTCCTTTACAAGGAGCTGGGCAACAGATTCCGCTGTCTCACCGGTGTGCCTGGGCTGCAAGCAGTGTTATGAAACAGTTGGCCATGTCTTGTTTGCATGCCAGGCGTACGATGAGCCCCCGCAGGACATGGATTAAACCTGTTGCTAGGACTTTAGGAACCTGCAATAGCGCAATTGCACAGAGCTACGTGATCGGATCCTAGACCTGCGCTCGCCTGCGCAGTTGCAAAATTTCTGGGGAATGCTTGGTCTATTAGAGCAAAGGCGATTAAGGAAAAGGAATGGGACGAATGATGGTCGTTCTGCTGATCCTTTTCTCTGCTGCTATCTAACTTTGCACTTAATAATATGCTGGATGTTTTATTCTGAGTATTGCATGTTGTATGGCCTAATTATTGGTTTGGTTTAGTCGTTTTGTGGTCAGTTTTATTGTATGTGTGTCGGTTCTTTTTAGTACTGTTTTTTAAATGGTAAAATGTACTGTGCTTGTATGGCGTTTTTCTTGCCGAAATAAAGATTTGAATGATTGATTAAGTTATGTGCCAAGTAGTCACTGGACTCATTATGCATAGCCTTGATAGCTGTTAAGGCCAACTTCAAAATGTCCCTTGCTTCAATGGGAATCAATTTAGTGTGACCTGGATTGTGGTTGTTCTGATCTTCTGGAGCTGGTGATTGGATGTGCTGCAAAATGGAAGGCTGCCTTCATTAGGGGTGCATGAACGCTGGGAATGCCAGTTCGTAGAGAGTTGTTAAAATCAAAGGGATATAGGACTGTGATTGAACCACATTTCTAATGTTGTCTGCTGACATCAGAGACTTTATTACAGTGAGGAGACTAATTTGGTCTTGTGCAACCTTGGCTAAAGCATTAGAGTTGGTAGGGGGAGTTAAGTTTTTGTGCCCCTAGAGCTTTTAGATGGAATTATTTGAGAACAGTGCATGCAAAACGTTTGTGTTTGGTATATTTCTTAAGGCGGATACATCAATAATTATCTCTCTGTTCCCTATTTTTTGCCATATTTGTTGCTGGTTTGCTTTGTTTCTTTACCTGCCAGGGGGCAACGCATCTTTCCGGTACAGAACTCACATGCCCTCAGCTTCTTTGTTCATTTCATTCCTATGGGAGGGGCACTTACTAGAGAGAAGGTGGTGGCTATACCTGTAATAATCAAAGTAGTATATTGTCCTTCAAGACTAGAAGCTTAGGTTGACACCAGTGTAGATGTGTTTGAGGACTAGAATAGCAAGGAGGCACAGCACCTCAACAAACTCCCTCTCTTTTATCAACCACCCCACGCCCCCCTCCTTTGTGCCCACGTTAAGCGGGCTGGATTCAGCAAGAATCTATTGTACATGAAACTATCTGCAATATTCTAAGCTAGACTGTGGCAGCTCAGGCGACATCGGCCTTTTTTCATGGCATCCTTACTTCCTTTAAGTAGAGACTCATACTGTGGCATACAGAAAAACTTGTGAGGTACAGGTGACTCTTTTCTTATCCTTTGTACAAAGGGAGACACTTATGGCATTCTGCGGGGAAGGAAGCAACCTTCTTTAGACTAATGTCAATGGCTCGCCAGAGAAAACAGGTAATCACTCCGGTCTGCATGGACCAGGCAATTGCCTTTATCCTAGAGGAGGACCTATCTTTGAGCTGGCTTGTCTTAAAAGTGGTGCTGTTGTGAGTTAGCTGGTCGAAAGGTCCCTTTGCACATAATAAGTCATGGAACTGTGTCAAGGCAGCCCTGCCTTCGATCCGAGCCTGTGCAAAACAAACAGCTTGTCCTAAAGATACTTGTCCTCCCTCACTTGTTGGTGCTGAAAAGCGAGTTTTAGGATACCCCAGCCAACTCAGAGGCTTTGGTTGGTGTATACTAAAACTCAGATTTCAGAAACACGTCTCTACAGATATTCTTGCCTCGAGGAAGAGAACAATCTCAGCACATGTATAAGTGGCAGGCCTAGCGAGAGTTTATTAATATCTAAGAGATGGATATTAAACAAACCATTAAATGAAATAGGCTGGAAGACACAAGTTGTACTATCTTTAGGACTATGGTAGCATGCTCATGATGATATATTTGGGACAGATCTAATAATTATACATTGTTAATTTTGCTCAGACAGATTTCTTTTAATAGTTTGGCCGATAAAAAAAATGATAATTTAAGTATAATTGCCTATCGATCAGGTGATTCACTCTAAAATTAAAAGAAGATCTCCTATTTAGCTAACAGGAAGTCAGATATTGCCTGATATGTTCCTCCGAAGATGCACGAAAGGCTCACATACCCGTATTATGCTGTTTTGACTAGACAATCACTATGGCCAGACCAAAATGTAACAACATGACAAGAAGTGTTAATGGTACATCTACACTTATAAGGGCCTGTATTAGATCTATAGTGATTGGTGCAGATGCATGAGTGAATAGTGTTTCTAAAACAGATCACATAAATTGGGCTCTTGTGCTACGCCAGCTTTTCCAGCATATATTGAAAAGTGTGATTATTCTTATCATATATAAGTGAGGAATAGTTTTACCTATTGTCAAAAGGCTCCTTTAACGTTGTTGGATACTGGAAATGTTGATTCCCTTGGCAAAGTATTTTGTTGTGATACTTTTAAAGCATATGGATCAGTGGGCATGCGGAGCTGGAGTAATGTCCTTTTGTTAGGCGGGTTTCCAAGGGGGTATTTCCACAATGCATAAAGTGGCGGCACGATCAGTCTCAACAAGGAAAAGCCTTACTCCCAATGTTCGGCTGAAATGATGTGCGATTGTGAACTACTCCTCTTCTTAGTTTATATCAGAATATCAGGAGCAAAGTGCTGGCACATTAAAGTATTGTGGCCTAAATATTGACTACAAGAATATATTGATAGTAAGCATATAACAAAGTGTAGGATTATTATATTTATCTCCACATAAATATTCCTTAACAATAGATTAAGATTATCTATGGACTAAGGTTGGCTGATTGGGTTATTCAAAACAATCGATTTCGATAATAAAAAAATACATATTTGACACGAGTCAAGTCAGCATAGGGTGTAAAGAAATGAGATCTAGAGTGCTCTGCAGAATAGGTCTTCATACAAGGTTCTGTTCTTGCGCCTCTGCTGTTTAATTGATACATCACTGATGTTTTTCTGGACTGTAACACAAAAATCTTCCACTCAATAGCTAGTTCAGGAAAGATGTGCTGTAAGGCTTACACAAATGTTATTAAATTGCCTGACCTAACTCCAGTTGGCTTTCAACCTGCTTTGAATGCAGTCCCGGCACTTTGCTGAATAAAATTCATTGGTTGTTAACCTTAAGAGGACCCAAGTTATGTATTGTGGTACAGCTGAGGAAACGAGGAACTGTTTCCTTAAGGATACTAAACTGAAAACTAATTATAAATATTTGGTCATGATACATAATAGTAACTTTGTGTGGCACACAAACTATGTGATGGAAAAAGGTTGGGTTAAAATTTACAAATGTAACAAATTCTTTCCATTGCTTTGAGTGGAATCATGGTGGATTATCATGAGAGCCTGTAAAGAAGGCTTGAGGGTTTGAGCTTGCACCAAATATTACGTATGAGGCTGTGTCTGACTTATGCGATGGTAACTTTACTGTAGATAAACAAGAAGTAGAATCACTAGTCAGCCTTTTCTGCTTTGCAAATTATTCTTCAGTGGGTATTAGAAGTCAATAACTATGTTTCCTTCTACAAGGACTGGCATACATTTCTTCACTAGTTGTCTTGTTTTGTTAATTTTGAGGTAAGTTTTCCAAATTTTAGGGGCATAATGCATACTAGCTAATGTGTTTTGCAAGATTAGTCAAAAGGCAAGTGATCACAGCAAGATATTCTTATGCTTTATGTGCTATTGTCATAGTGACAGCAGGCTAGATGGAGGCTATGTCTATGAAAGATTCCATTGTATCCATAGCTTACGATTCATGCAAATCTGGCATGTCTACTTAGTGGTCAAATTGCCCATATAGTCAGAGTCGATCATTGCTCCCATGTTCAAAAGGGCAGACTGTGGAGATGTGAGCTGTTACCACCCGATCACCCTCCTGGACTCAACAGTGAAGATCCTAGGCTGTGTCCTACTGTCACATCTCGAGGAATGGGATCAGGAGACTAGTACACTTACAGTCATCTTGTATGGATTTGGGAGGAAGCTTGGACCACTGTCTCAATCTCTCCCTCCTGCTGGGCAAATTCACCATTGTCAAAAAGGGCACCTTATTTTTGGGGTTCATGGACCTGTCCAGTGCCTTTGTTCAGGCTTTCCATAGTAAACTGTGGCAGGCCATGGAAGACCACTGCATGGACAGAGCCATTATTATTTCCCATTAAAGAAATGTACTGCGATTCCAATGCTTAAATTAGGATTGGTCTTTCGGGGGGAGTGCTTGGAGTCCCTACGGGGGTCAGGCAAGGCTGTGCACTTACTCCATTTCTCTTTACCAATTATATCAACCTGTTGTAGAAGACGTTGGTGTCTTTGTGCCGGGACATGCCCCAGATTGGAATCAGACCCATCCCATCTTTGCTGTATACTAACAATGCTGTCCTCATGGCTCGAATCCCTAGGGCATTACAATTCTTATTAGATTGTTTCTCAGTATTTTTGGAAGGGCTAGATCTGAAAGTCAACATAAGCAAAACCTTTTTTAGGTCAAACATAGCAGCGCGGAAGTGCTGCTTTTCCGACGTGTTGTTATCTATTTGGGCTCTTAACCACACCCACCTCACACCTATTGTTTTCGCTTGTTCATGGACTATCCTTTAAAAACTCATTTGTGACCATTGGTAAATGCTTTACGTTTGTCCCTCCTTGGGGCAGTTTGGTTATCGCCATGGACATCGATCCTGTTACATGGCTAATTGCACTTTTGCCGATACGTTTGAATGCGAGGGAACTACTTTTTCCTTTTGTGTGTCTCCTTCATGCTCATGGCATAGCGCTTTGAATCGGCTTGCTTATGTGAAACTGTTTTACTTTTCATTTTTAAAATATGTGGCAAGAAAAGTCCTGTTAGGATTTTACAATAGCTCTAACTCGAGCAAATGCGAGACCCATTGCATTGCTAATGCCTCCTATGTCTTGTAGCTAAAAATGAACAGGCAAACCTAAATTATATCTGTATTCTCATCTCATTCAAGATGCAACTACTTTTAGCTACCTAATCAGCTTGCAAGTAGCATGAACTCCCTGTTCATCTTTGAGGCAAAATTGGATGAGTGTCTGTTTGCCACATGCCAGCAATTTACCAGGGCAAATGCCAAAGTGTTGCAGTCTACGAGGTTGGGATTCGGGGTTTTACCAATGTAACTGCACTACAAGTCACTGAAAATAGGCTTGCTTGTCACATACTCTCACTTCCCCAATGTACTGCCTTTGTTGCCCTAACAAGCTAGGTATACTACCTGTGGAAGTTAAAATTCAGACCCGCCCACTAATGTTGTGGCAGCGAGTCTGAAGCAGCATGACACCTGCCGTGGGCAGAGCAATGATTGCTTTTCTCCGGACCATGGTTTCGAAATTGCTTGGCTGAGTGCAATTAGGGGCATCGGTCCTGTCCAGACTTTATTTATTTGAAAATCCTTTAATTTCATCCTCATGAGCAAAAGGTCTTTGAGAGGCGGGTTGCTCACTGTACAAACCAGAAAGGAGGGATACAATTAAAACCTTGCCATCTGTGGTTTCTTATATCTCGCTGGCCTCTGCTGAAGGCCCTCAACCATTTCTGTTACTTAATGCCCTGCCTCACCAGAACTCTAATCTGTTAAAGTTTAGATTAAACATGTTTCCTAGGCTAGTTTAATTTGGGGCGCATTATAGCCCCATGCACTTAGGATCAGGTGTCCGCACAAAGCACTTTCCATACAATGCTTCTATGTAGATTTATTCCAAACCGAAGTCCTGTACAATTAAACCTCTTCTAAAGAGATTTTCTATTAGACTCTGCAGACAGGTGCTCTTTTTTCTCAAGTGGCTAGCAGCCACAAAAAATATAGTGGCTGTCTATACTTACCTAAGGCGTGTACTGAAACCTCGGAAGACCCTTGAGCATAATCACATTAATGAATGATATCCCATAGCGGACCCTTCTCGCAGGAGGCTCGTAGGTCACATATTTTGAATTTGCCGGTAGGTCAATGTTCCCCTTGTTAAGGGGCGATTGGAGTTTGAATCCGAATTTGCAGTTTTTAATTTTTTCTGTTTATTGTCCTGCCAAACTTTGTTCCCAGAGCCCATAAAGTTGTTATTGCCTTTTTTCCAGCAGCAATAACCTGTACTGCACCATCTCAATCCCTTGCTAGTTATTGCATAGCACTTTCAGCACTTTAGTTATTTTCTGCTCCTGAATCAATCCATCTTTTAAGGTATTTGCTCTTATTAGGTGACAATTAGAAGTAGTTTTTTGGTTTGCTTTCGGGGGCTTCTGAGGTTACATGTTTTGAACTACCCAATAGACCAATATGCCTCTGATTAAGGAGTGATTGGACTTCGAATTCGAGTTTGCGTTTTTGAATTTTACTGCTTACTGTCCTGCCAAACTTAATTCTTATAGCCCATAAAGTTTTACTGTCTTTTTCTAAAAATATTAATTTTGACTGCATCACCTAAAAACCGTGCTACTCATTGCATAGCACCATCAGCACTTTAGCTATTTCCTGCTCTTGAATCAATTTTTCTTCTAAGATATGTGTTCTTAATAGGTGATAGTTAAGAGTAGCTTTTAGATTTGTGTTCAGGGGGCCTGGGTTCCACCTAAGGCTCCACATGTTTATCCACATTAGCCCCAGCCCAAACAAAAAACTAGTTATGCACTTTTAATAAGTCTTAGTGATCATTTACTGCACAGAACTTTATATCCAGGTCTTTCCCCCGCGCAGGCTCTCTGCTGGCTGAAGGTGTACTTCAGGAGGTGTACCTTACAACCCTTGTATGCACCATGCGGACCCTATCTAAGAGAGGTGTTTGTTCTCCTTTTTTGCTCAGGGCATTAGAATACAACGTTTACTCTATGCAAGTAGGCTACAAATCTTAATTTATACCTTCTGACCATACAAAGTTGTAATTCTACCGCTTGATTACATACTTTGCTGATTTTGGGAGCTGTCCTGTATTATATTGTTTTTGTTTACTTCAACTTCAACTGCACTTTTTGTGTTGACTACTATGATAAGTTGGCATTGTATTGTATTTAATTGTACTTTTATTGTGAATTATTTCGACTGAATAAAGCTTTTTTTGACTTGACTTGACTTGATATCACCTTTAAACCATATACCATTAAAAGGCATACTCTAAATAGATTAATGATCATCTAAATATTTACAGAGCATTGGCTATGAAAGTCTTTATTTTGGGATTATTATACATGCGCTGTGGTGTAGTGATTGTGTTTTTATCTAACGGTTGTCCATTTTAATGATTGTATAGTTTACATTGATTTCAAAATAATAAATTAAATAAAAGTATGAAGAGAAATTCTTCATTGTAATGCCTTACAACGTTTCTTGCTGATCTCTAGAAGCAAAACAACACTAAGGCCATCAAACCTAATTTTACAGCCTCTTTCCTACATGTGTCTGTCCCGGCAAGCAATCAGCAAGTCATCTGCAAGTCATATTGGCTTTGTAGCTCGAAAATCTGCTCACACACACTTATGCATTCTGATTCTTCAAGATCCTGTGTGCACCTGCAGCTAAATGAGAATGAAGGTTTCTTCATGGGGCCAGGACCATTGGTTCCTTGGTTTCACCTAAGAAACTGCCTCATCCAGCTTGAACTTCAAAGTTCACCCTCAGCTCCAGCTCTGCCTTCCAGCCTTGTCATTTTCCGTACTTTTTCACCTGTTCATCTGTATTTGCATCCAGTCCCACAGGGAATAGCTAAAAAGATCATCTTAACCATTTCCCAGGGACAGTAGTGTTTTTATAGAGATGTGAAGACTTTTTCTATTCATGTTTTAGTTATTTTTTCTATTTACTTGAATTTAATTTGCAGGCCATTGTTCATTTATTTTTTTAATGTGTTGACTTGTATTGTTTATTTATCTGTGTTGTAAGAGACAGGAGGCAGGTCCGGGGAGTTAATGGGAAATGATGCCCCCTTTCTTCTTGCAAGTATAAGTCCTGTGAGACATGGGAGAGGATGCATAGAGAAAAGGTGTGGGTCCTTGAAGGCATAAGGAGAATGCCCATCTTGTGTTCTCTCTAGACCTGTACAAAAGTAGTTGTCAAGTCTTTTGGGAGCTACAAAGAAGTTATTGACTCTGGTTACAGCCCAAAATAGTAGCCAAAAAGTTAAATTACTCCACCCCCTACCCACTTTGAAAGAAGGCTCTGACTGCATCAAGCCAGCAAAGCAAATGAGCCTGAACCTCTCTGGAAGTGCCCCCATGTCTCTTTCAGCCAGGCATCTATCAATTCATTATTTCACCCTTCCATCCATTTGCTGATATCCACTGTTTCACCTTCACATTGTGTGATCCATCCATTATTTTTTTATCCATCATTCAGTCTTTCACAGTTCATCCATCCATTGGCCATGCTATCCACCAGTTCATCCATACATTCACATAACTATCATCTATGCATGCTTCATCTACTCATACATCCATTAACTGAAAATTAAGCCTTTCATCCATCAATTGTTTCCTTTTGCCATCCATTCTTTCATCATCCATCCATGCTCTCAGATTTACTTTTACTATGTCATATATCTATCCTCTCAGATTTCTATTTACCCTGCCATCCTTTCACCCACCCATTCGTCTAGCCTCTTAGACTTCCATTTACTCTGCCATCCTTCCATGCAGTCCCCGGTCCATCCTCTCAGATTTCCATTCACACTGTAATCGTTTCACTCATCCATCCATCCTCTCGGATTTCAATTTACTCTGCCATCCGTCCACCCACCCATCCCTTCAAAGCAAACCACCCATTCTCTAAAATCCATCCATTTTCTCACTCACTCATCCACCCATACTTTAACCTAACCATCCTTTTACCCACCCACCCATCCATCCTTTTACTCACACTTTATTTCACCCACTCATCCATCCACCCTTTCAGCCACCTATCCTTTTACCTACTTATCCACCAATCTCTCACCCACTCATCCTTTCACCCTCTCACCCATTCATCTTTCATACACTTATCCCTTCACCCACTCAACATCCATCCTTTCACTCACTCATTCATCCTTCTTTATCCTTTTTTTATCACTCCACAGTGGTGTAACAAAGGCCCCCGCAGTCCAAGCGGTGCATGGGCGCCATCAGCTCCAGGGGGGGGGGCTCAGCACAGCACCTGGACTGAGTGAGCCCAGACGGGTGGCCCCCGTCTTGTTCTGTGCTGTGGGGACCTCGCCAGTTTCGTTACGCTACTCACACCCAATCTTTCTTCATTTTTGCATTAATTGGAGAACATACTGGAAAATAATTTAGATTAAAAAAATCAACACATTTGAAACTCTCACCATTGGTTTAAATGACGAATTTGCACAAAACAGTCCCGCTTTCAGTGTCCCGAATCGCCATGAAATGCAAACTTATTCTCCTGTTCGAAATGGTTCATATTTTATCAGACCCCCTCAGATCAGCAGCCAGGCACATTTATTATGTTCAGGCTTGCGCCACCTCACCACTGGTTGCAACTCACGGGACAGGTTATACCTTAGGATTGGCTTTTTGCCTCACTGGTACGGCTGCTTCTACTGGACCACTGTCAAAATACTGATCGAATCGCGTTTTCGTCCCATTTCTTATCTCAGTCCCTGTTCAGTCGTACATTTCCGTGCCAATGCCGTCCCATTTTTCGGGCTTTGAAAAAGCTTAGTGTTAGCTTGCCTTATCTTTCTGTAACTAATTGTTCACTTATAGATGATTCTCAAATACAGTCTCAGTATGAGATTCATATGTCGACACAATGTGTACAGTCAAGCCATGACATATAGGCCGTATCAATTTATATGGCTTTGGGGGTCTAGGCCTTTCTCTTTTCCCTATTTCCCAATCTCTCACTTATTACTTTCCCAAGTGAACTTTTAATATATATTACAATGTGTATTTATATCTAAAACAATTTAAATGACATGAGCTTTTGTATAAATGAAACATTCTCGGTGCTGTCAGATCTCGGAATTAATACCATGGAGAACCAAACTGTTTCAAGGCGTAGTCATGCCATTAAAGCATCATGCAGGCAAGCTGTGCAAGAACTACCTCAATGTAAGGCGTTCAAAGGTAAAGAACAGCTGCTGAAGCCCAGCAACTACATCTTGGGGTTAGCAGATGTGTGAGGGGGAGGCTGCAGCACACTCCTTCTTGGGATAGCATAGCCGTGGAGGAGTAAGTGCAGAGAGGCCGATCGTTTCAGAGTCTAGCACCGCAGAGCATCTTCCACCTGGTGAGGCTGATCTGCTACAGCACATGGCAAGGTGGAGAACATTGTGTTTGGAGATTTTATAGGTATGTTAGGGGCAGTGCTTGATTTGAGCCAGTGGTTTCCGGTGCCGGGCACCGGCACTTATTTTTCCACCTGAGAGATAGAGAAAAACGAAAAAACGAAAAAGCGCCACTGAGAGGGGGAAAGCTGCAAGAGTGAGCTGAAGGGACAGTGACTGGCTTTGAATGGATTAAGAAGGCTATAAATGGCTTTAGGATTACCCTGCCTCAGTATTCTGCGCTCGCACATTAAATTGTAACAGCAGTATGTTTCAGAGGAGAACTTTGGGCACCGGAACGGTTTTATTTACAAATTATTTGCAAATTAAGCACTGGTTGGGGGAAATGTGTGGCAATTGTCGCGGTGAGGCAGTTTTGTATTGTGGGATTCCTCTATTTGTAAGTGAGGTGTATTCTCTTCAAACGAGCGTGTCTCCTGGAGCTAGTTGGTGATGACGCAGACGAAAAGTAGTGTTATATTGCAACATTTTTATTGCATCTCAAAACCCAGATGAGGCCAAGTAGCGCTCCAATTTATATCTTCCATAGATTATGGTTGGAAGGATTGGGATGCAGTAGGGCCTAAAAAGCAGATTGTTAGTGAGGGGTATGATGTTCAAAGACATGCAACAAACATAGTGGGGTTTATATTGCAGCACATCATTAAGAAACATTTCATAGAGAATGAGAGTCGACCCATTCGTGCATACTTGCACACCTACATAATGAGATAAATAGTTTGTTATCTGAATGTTGCGATTATGTAAATTGTCGAGCCTAATTTGTTTGCTCTCTGGAATTCAAACTGATTATGAATTCTTCTTTTTCGTGGCTCGAAGGAGTGCCTGGCTGGATGGAGAACGAGTTTCAAACAGCTCACAAATTGATGATTTATGGGATGATCAAAAGAGGGGCAGCCTGGAACATAACTGTCTTGTTTGGTAATAGGCGAGGAATTCTCGTTATGGCAGAATGGTCAAAACCTTTGGGCTGCTCAATAAGTCATTCACATTGCTTTCAAAGTGAAAAATCTAGGTACAGACAGCCGGTTCAAGGATATGATGCCTGGGATGATGATGGTCCCATATTGCTGGCGTCATCATGCCCTTCGATAGATGCTCGCTTCTTCCACAATTTTGGGTTCATTCATGCTTGCATCTTTAAACTCATCCTCTTCAATTGAGTCTTACTCCTTCCCTATAAATTCCTAAAAAGGGCTATGTTCACTTCACCAGAGCATTGTCCCAAATCATTGGCCTCAAAACTAAATAGGTTAGTAAGTGTTGATAATGCACCAGTAATGGCTTTGTTGTATCTCACACACAGACTAACACTGCAGGCACACGTATTCCCTCATTTTGTTTTGCCTGCTATTTGGTGTGGAGATACCAGGGGGCTAGAATAGCGATTATCCAATTAAACTGCAAAGGGAACTGAATTTCATTAAAGACACAGAGGGTAGCATTATGCATTAACCCTTTTAATGCAACTCAATGCAGTACTTTAAAGATGCATTACATCTTAAACAAAAAAAATCCACAGCAAGAATCTTTCCCAGCACATAAATAGTGCCTTCTTGGAATCCTATTCCTCCTTTAAAGGCAAAATTGTGTTACTCCTCCTTATCCTTCTCTTACAAATCTTCTTCTTGAAAATTATCATCATCTGTTCACTGATCCCTTCTTGATTAATTTCTGAAACAAGAAAATAAATTGCAGAAAGCATTTTACAATACAAATTAACTACAAGACATTTCCAAATACTTTACTTTTCCTTTCCATTTTTTAAAATAATGTATCTCCTCTACAACAGGGAGTGTTGGGCGGGATAATGCTAGCCTTCATGTGTTTAATTCCATGCAGATTCTCTTTGCATTTTCAATGGAGAATCCCTATTTCATTACAAGACCAGAGACTATCATTATGCATGTTGGTAGTCCTCTAACACAACACTTGCCGTGTGCTCAATCGACTTACAGTACTGTTTTGCGAAAACAGAAGCATTAGACTAATCAACCCCTCTCCTAATGCCTTCCAACCTCCCAACTTTCCTTGACTTGCCATAGCACCTCGCACTGAATGGGCTTTATATTTTTGTAAACCAACACCTGTTGCATTGCACATTTTACCCATCTTTTAATTGTTGCAGCTGTAATAGCTTTAAATGGTTTAACAAAATAAATCATCAATTGAGTCACTCCATCAGGATGATACACTTCCATTCTAGAATCATACTCTTTCCATCAATCTACCACACACAGCTTCTGACAAGCCTCACAATTTGGATTGAAAATGGTATCCAACATTGTCTTAGTTCTTTTTGTAATATCAAAAGTCGCTTCAGAAGGATCATAAATTCTGTTACTTACCTCCAAAGCCTTTCCATCAGAAACTCTGCGTCATGAAGCTAAGCGTAGTAAGGACACTAACTTCTTAGTCAGTCTTTTCAATTCTAAATATCCATTACTAGGTCATGAGATCAACAGAGATAATAACATATTGACATCCTACAAATCCTCATGTCTTGCTCTAGGAGGTCTTCGCAATCTGATATTTTTTAATACTCTACAAACCAACTCATTCTCTCCCAGATGTTTACCATGAACCTGGCTGTGTCCAGCAGACACTGCAGATCTGTAGCAATTTATAGTTCAATAACTAAGTTCTTTCTCAAATTGCTGCACCAGAAAATTGACAGCTCCCACTATAGGAGCCTCCACGGGATCCAAGCTCCTTTCCATGCACCATATTTCCCATATTTATTTGCATCTACAGCTAGTACCCAGTGCCAAAGATTCCTTGAGTAATTCCTCTGCCTTTCTTGAAAGTCCTGACACACCTGAAGATTGTCTGATACTTTCCAGCTAAGAAGGATCAAAACCCCATTTGAACTATGGGATGTTCCTTTACATCTACATCTCTCAAAATACCCTCTTCTAGATAAAAGGGCACCTCACATGCAAATTCCAAAAGGATTGGAAACCATGCCGGTGACGCCCAAAATAGAGTTACCAATGCTAGAAGACATTTAATGCAGAACTCTCTAAGCCATAACAAAGGGGAGAAAAGCATATGCAATCATTTCCCTCCAATTCTGTAGAAATGAATAAACTGCCAAAGCTCCTGGATCCGGCATCGAACTGTAATAATCTTTCACCTGAAATGTTAACCTGCTCGCAAAGAAATCTATCTCCATGGAGCCCCAAAGCCTGTCTATCTTCCTGAAGTATTCCTGTATCAATTCCCAATCACTGAAATCATTTAAAAACCGTCAATTCGAATCCACAATTACATTTTCCTTCCAAGGAAAATATTCTGCTCTCAGACTGATTTTGTGGTCTAAACAAAATAACCAAATCTTTCTTGCCAGATCTGTTAGTCCCCGGGACCTTGTGGCCCCTAATCGATTTATATATGCTATTGCAGAAACATTGTCCATTTTCCACTAAACTTCTCTCCCTTGCAAAATTTGCCTGAAACCCTCAAGAGCATAAAGTCCTGATGTCAACTCCAAACTGTTTGTATGTAGCTATTTTTACATGTTTGACCACAATCCACCAGTTTCCTGTGCACTCAAACGTGCACCCCAACCAGACAGGCTTGCATCCGATTCCAGAACAAATTCTGGTATACATTCAAATATCAGCAACTCATTCCATGCATCTAAATTCTCCAACCACCAATTCAGCTCTATCTTTGCCTCGTGGTCTGGAGTTATTTTGCTTCCATACCATAAGCCTGCTCGAAGGGCTGTCAGCTTTACTCTGTGCAGTGCTTGATAATGTAAAGGTCCTAGGAATGCTACTTGAATTGAAGAGGATAAAAGACCTATCAATCTCGCTAGTTCCCTCAAGGTCAAAAAAATCTCCTATCAATATGTAATGAATTTCTTTCCTTATTTTGTTCACTTTCTTCACTGAAAGAAGTAAGACCACATTGACTGTATCTATTTGGAAACCTAAAAACTCCAAAGAGCATGTTGGAATCAACACTGACTTTTCCTTGTTTACACTTAAACCTAGACTCTCCAATTGACTCTTTACTATTTCCAACTCTAACTGAAGTTGATTCAACCATTCAGACACGACCCAAATGTTCTCTATATAAAAAATCATTAAAATTCCACTCTCGCTCAGGTAAGCTACCACTGCTGTCAATTCTTTGGTAAAATACCAAGGCGCTGAGGATAGACCAAACGGAAGGCAGCAAAACTGATAAACTTCATACTTCCAAATAAACTGAATAAAGGGTTGACTGTCCTTTGACGTTGGTGTCATAAAATAAGCATCTTTTAGATCCAGCTTCACCAACCAATCGTTCCTCAGTAACATGTCTCTCAAAAGATGGATACCTTTCATCTTGAAATGAAATGCTGTATACTAGAAATGTGTTCAAATCTCTTAGGTTTATTACTGGCCTCTATCCTTTTTCTCCACCAGGAACAGAGTACTCACAAACACCATGTTCTCTTTGTTTATCTCTACTATTGCACCTTTCTCTAACATAGAGCTTATTTCTTTTTCTACCACACTCTCTTGTACCAAATTCAACACTAGTTGCCTTGTATTGAAAGGGCATCTCTGTAACCTCTATCTCGAAACCCTGGATAGTTTGCAACACCCATGGATCTTATGTTATCCTTTTCCACATTTTGGTGAAATATTATAATTGACCACCTACTCTTCCTTGGAAAGAAGAATTCACTGTACTCGCCCTGGGAGCCAGATGATCCCTGACCACAGGACGTACTTTTCTTTTCTTGCTGAAAGCGACCCATATGCAGACAGAAGTGTGTTCCTGTAGCTGTTTAGTAACCTCTACCATAACCTCTACTTCTATAGCTGTTATAGTGGGACCTTTAAACTTCTCGGCCGAAAGAAAGCCCTTTCTTCGAGCCCTGCCAAAAACACTCCTACTGAATACTTTGCACGTATTATTTTGTGCCTTGTATAAAACGGTGAAAGTCGCCACACATTTTCCCAAGCTCTTGACCATATCTTCTCCAAATAATAATCCTTTCGGATTTTCACTAGCTTCTTTAGTTGCTAAATCCCCCAATTTTGGAGTTAACTTTCATTAACACTGTTTTCCTTCTTTCTGCTTTACGTCCTGTGTTAGCATTACCCAGCAGAACAAGAGCCTTCTGACTCCAACCTCTCTACAGGTCTAAATCTAGAGGAAGCCTCTAATATGACCTTCTTCAGACATATCTATGATACGGGCTAAGGGCCCAACCACATCCAAAAGCCAGCCTTGACATTGCTTCAGTGACCATTCTAGTCCCTTTCTGGGATCTCTGCCCATCTAAAACAAGAATGTGATCATCTCCGGATCTAAATTAGGGGTGAGACAGACCTTATTCTACATTACTGGCCTTGAACACTCTGCTTCCAATATACTTCTCACCCTTTTTTCAAGAGGATTTCTTATCCATGTCTTTTTAACAGTCCCCACTTGTTCCAGGGGCCACCACTTCGCACATCTAGGGAGCTTAATGTTAAAGGGCAAGAACATTTCCTATCCTAGAGGATTTATAATAGAGTCCTTTGAAGTGGATCGCGCATCATCTGCAAAAAGGTCATCACTTCCATCATCCTCCTGTTGGAGGTCTAACACGTATTCATCAATAAATTAATCAAACCCTTTCATATATTCAGTCTCTAAAAACTGATCTTGAGTAATACAATCCAGCATGCCACTTTGGAAACCTCTGTCTTTTGCACCGCATAGGACACCTCTCTTCTTAGTTTGTGTGCCACTAAGGATACCCCTCTCTTTTAAGGTGCCCACACCTACCATTCCTCTGTAGAATGTGCTTTGTTTTCCTTTTCTTTTAACTTCTTTTTTCTCCATTACCTGATTCTGTCTCAGATACTCCTTGTTTGATCCATTTTTCTTTATTTTATTTTTTTACTTTCCATACACTTATCTACAGTTTCCTGTATACTGCTTCTCATTTCATGCTGTGTTAACCTCTTAATTATCTCTTCATTATTTTTTCCCTTAGGGATTTCAGCTTCCTTTTTTAATCTTTTCTGCCATTTAGAGAAAAAAATGTAAAATATGTTCTTTAACTTGCGCAAACACAAACTGAGTAATGACACAACCTATTTTCACCCAGAAATTACTACTCCTGACCAGAAACACTCCTCTACTGTCTTTTATCTCAAACCGATACAGCAACTGTCAAAAGACAGCTTGCAGCATGATTTGGCCAAAAAATGGCAGCACACACTTTATTTTTTACACTGTAACAAGCCCAATCCAAGATGGCTTCTTGTTCCTGTGAAATGTCAGCTCCCACTGTTTCTCATGTCTTTCCTCTAACAAAGTAACTACCTCTTGGATCTTGTTAAGGGGTGCATGAGCAGCTTCCCTCACGGTCTCAGTTTTGCTTACGTTGAGCGATTTGCCTTGTGGGCACAGCCTCACTAGCGACAGACACTATCTCTTGAGTACTCCGCCTCGCTCATGAAGGGTGTGTAGCACTCCTGTAGCTCTGCACAAGACAATCCTTAAGCTCACTGTAAGTACGTTTGTTATCTCAAGCTGATCGCTCTCAACTCACTGTTCTAAAAGCACGTTAAACAGTTAAATTGTTCCCAAATATAAAGCGCAGTCTTTTACAGTTGCACTGAAATCTATCACTTCACCAGCTTTATATTGTATATTCATTGCTAATTGATTTTAACCAAAATGATCCAACAAAAAATACATAGCTGCTTGTTTCCATAAATTGGAGACCAAATTCTAAAATAAAACATATACACCAGTATAAAATATTATATATCATCATCACAAAGCTATATCTAAACTAAAATAATGTGCTACTTATCTATGAAGAGCAAAATTTAAAAGAGGAAATGGATTCCAAGAAGGGACTATTTATGAGTTGAGGAAGGTTTCTGTTCTGAATTGTTTTTGTTTATGATGTAATGTAATCTTGAAAGTGCCTCATTGAGAAGCATTAAAAGGATTAGTGCATAATGATAACCTCCGGTCTTGTAATGAAATTTCAGATTATGGCCTGCATCAATGCATCTAATAATGGGCATCCCATATTATTCCATAGGAAGTGGGTAATAATATGCAGATCTAGGAGAAATTAGTCCTTTTCTGAATTTCATAAACCCTTCTTGGACCTTCCCACTCATATTCACCACCTGCTTTGAAGAACAGGTGGCAAATGGTATAGAGCATGGTGGGTACTGTAGGTGTGCAGCAGGATCTGATTCAGGGGTGTGGAGAGAGGGCACACCAGAGCATGGCAGTGCTGGGGGAAACATCATCTACTCCACCCACAGAGCAGAAGAGGGGTGAGTAATTGCCAGGCTTTGCCTCTGCCCCCTCATGGTATGACCAGGTGTGGATCCGGTGTTTCGGGATCAGGTATCACAGGATCCAGTATTTGAAGTCCCAGTATTCTTTAGTTTAGATGCACCAGGTACTTGTATTCCCCTCCTAAAGTGGTATTTCAACTGGGCCCATAAAGAGCACACATATTTGCCCGCATGACACCAATACAAGCATGCATTCGCAAACCGGAAAAATACAGCCAGGCCCCTATGCTTACCCAGACAACACTACAGTGATAAAAATGCACAGTCAATAACGCCAAATTATGTTTTATGTTCTAGTGTGTAATATCTATCTATATATCTATATAGATTCAATGAAACAAGCAAAGGTTACAGAGACATTATACTGTAGTTAGATTCTGAATTTACTCATACAAAGCCAAAGAAATTCAACAGTTATAGTTAGAGTTATTTCAACTAACTATAACTCACGTCCTGAGGTTACTATAACTCAGGCCCTCGCCATGCACAGTTTTCTCATCAATAATTTTATTGCACATGTTGCAGTGATAATATCAAAGATGCCATAGAAGGTGTCGTCAATGAAAAAATGCGTTGAGTAACTAACTTTGCATTAATCTTGATTAATCACGAATATCGTTCATGGTGAAGAAAAATCATTTTAAACCCATAATTTGACCCTCAAACTCCCCTATATCACACCCTTGGGGTAAGGGTACCTCCACTCATACCCCTTATGCTACTTTTCATTTTGTTTCTCAGGCCCAGGAACCATCTCCCGGGACCTTAGAATGGCTTTCACAACTTTCTGTTCAGGTTGTGGCCAGCCTATTACAGTGCTTCTATTCACATGAACATTCAGGAATGTGAATTATTCTCAACCTCAGTTATACACATTTATTTTCCCTTTAATATCTCAAAAACTACTCAACAGATTTACACCAAACACCCAAAGGCACAATTTGTGTACTGACAGCTTGCTTTCTGCCAGGTTTGGTGTAATTCCATTCAGTGGATCAAGCTGTAGTTGATTTCAAAGGTCCTATGGGCATTGACATGGGAAACACAACTTTTTTGACCCCCCCTTTTTCTCAGCCCCTACTTGACGGATCACCCCCAAACTTTCCATGCACAACAAGAGTCACTCGGGCATTTTTTGGAAACATTTTGTGAAGATTCGTCAAACGGTGCTAAAGATATAGGTAAGTCAAAAAACACTTTTTCTATGGAAACTTAGGACCAGATGTATCAAAGTATTTTGCATTCGCAAATGGTGCAAAACACAAAATTCCACTGTTTGTGAATGCAAAATAGCCTTTCCTAATGTATGAAAGGCATTGGTAGTTCAATTTTAGGGAACTGCAATTTTTGCGATTCCCTAAAATTGTGACTCCAAATAAGGAATCACAATTTGCGATTCCCTAAGCATGAAATCGCAAATAGGGATTACCTATTTGCGATTTCATAAGCACATTTATCAAGCATTTCCTAAATGCGAAATGGGCATTTAGGAAATACTATTACCATCAACTCCAAGTTGATGGTAACCATGTGCAATTTTTAAAAATGCATTAAAAATGCATTTTAAAAGTGCCATGCAGAGCAGACATTCTCCTAGGGATATGCACTTCACATGTGCACAATTAATTTTTGGGGTGTATCAAAGGGGGTCTTAGGCCCTCGGCATCCTTGGTTTTGTATTTCCTAATTTGCGATTCCCTAATAAGAAATTGCAAATTTGGAAATGCAAAACCATTCCCACCTATGGGCATGAAGCCCCACAAGAACGAATGGAGACACATTCGTTTATAGCGATTCCCTAATAGTGATTGTGACTCTGTAGGAATCACTATTAGGGAAGTGCTACTTTTGTTACATTTCATTTTGCATTTCCTAAATAGCCATTACCTAAATTTGGCTATTTAGGAAATGGAAAATGGAACTTTGATACATCTGGCCCATGGTCATAACTTTATATATATATATATATATATATATATATATATATATATATATATATATATATATATATGCATATATATATATATATATATACGCATATATATAGTTTCCAACTTGAATACAGTTTTTATAATGCTTAATGTAGCATTTGAGAAATACATTGTTGCCTCATAGTAATTTGAAATATGCTTTACAAAATCCAAGACAAAGGAATGGCTATCACCATTTAATTCATGATTGCATGCAAGACTACACAATGCAAAGGTAGTATTAACTGGATCCACAAACCTTGCAGTTAAAAACAAAATATAGCCAACAAACATATTTGCAAAAATGAATAAAATAGACTGCATAATGGTTCTCATCACTTCATAGTGACTCCTCAGTTTGTGAGAACTGCATGTTACTATTAGACAACTTGTTTGCTGTTACTTGATTTTTGAATCCGAAAAGATAGAAGGATGAGTCGGCCGTGCTAGCACTCAAACTCTTGTCTTGCCCTGCAAACCATGTTTTGTGTCCATGACTAGCAGTTACCTTCATGATCCATGTTGGAAGTGTTAAAACACGTGCTTTCTGATACTGGAAGAAAAAAAGCAGCCCTACTTTCCTATTACATGAATGTTGAGTTATTGAAGATGTCACGTGTTACCCGT
This sequence comes from Pleurodeles waltl, assembly GCF_031143425.1. Taxonomy (NCBI): domain Eukaryota; kingdom Metazoa; phylum Chordata; class Amphibia; order Caudata; family Salamandridae; genus Pleurodeles; species Pleurodeles waltl. The sequence continues at coordinate 473,978,837 of NC_090449.1, read as the reverse complement.
ATGCTGTATAAACATGTCGCTATGAAATATGCAGAAACTCACATTTTCAGAAACTCACATAAAAACGGAGTTTCTTAGCTACACTGTGGATCATGAAACCAACTATGGAGAAAGGATTAGAAGAATGATGAGTCTGTTTTAGATGACATTCCTGTCAATTAACACATATTAAATGTGGGTCGTGTTTTTCTGTTCATAGTCTTCTGGTGTGCTGAAAATGCTACTTTTAAATGGCTGATGAATGCAACGAATGACCAAAAACCAATGCCTGGGAGGAGTCTGCCTAAATGCGTCTGTCAGCATACTTTGCATGAGTTCTGTTAGACAGCTAATGCTCTTTCTGCCAAAATCCAAGACACGTCATCCAAATTCAACCCCAGCCATTGCTGCACTAACCTTTCTCACTGGGGCTTCCTATAGACAACGCAGTTATACCTCAGAGTTAAGCGCTATACAAAAACGTTATCACTCACCTCCTAAGGACCTCTCAGGGCCATGCGGGTGTGTTATTAATCCTACACAAAACTGTGAACATACTTTTGTGGTATACTCACCAATGGAGCCTCAAACATTGCCTGTCCTTGGTTTACAGGTGTGTCTCTCGTTCCTCATCATCGCTGGCGTCTCTACAATGAAAGTCAACAAGAGGAACGAGCATGTACACAATAGATGATGCAATGTGTCTTGGATACTGATTCTAAAACTACTCCTATTTTACCAGCAGACATTTGCTGTTGTCAATGTTTGCTTCATGGCAATGAGGAAGAGGTCAGAATGCATAGAGGTGGGTAGAGTTCAGAGAGCATGCAAACTGAGATGCCTGCAGCATTGTAGCCATCCGCGCCTCCCTGTACATATGACAATTCTATATGTTGTGCAAGGGGTTCAACTTACTTTATTTGCAAGCAGTAATATGTAACTACTTTCTCTGTTTTTATGAGGGTTTACGGGCTTTTGTGACATATCATGCATGTGATGTTCTCTTTTGTCCCCATGTAACTGTTCTTAAAGCGGTGGTGGTGTATGATATTTTTCTTCAAAACTGATAGGCAAAGCCTCCTTCAGTAACCCCCTCCTTTGTTTAAAATGAAAAAATAAAGTAATAGGAAACCTTTTTTGTTCTTAAGGCAATAGAACATTTTCGTTTTCTTCTGAATGTTTATCACAGTCCCTCTTTTCCTCAGGCAGTGGGGAAACTTCATATGGACTAAAGTGGGGAGGTCTGGGACTCAATACAGTATTTTAAGGATGTGGATCCATGGTCTGGGTATAGAAAGCGTTTTGGCATGGTTTCTTTTCTTTGATCACTTTCCTCTGCAGTGCAGGCAGATTATTGTTGCATGGTTGGCTCCCCACAGCAAGTAGTGATGTTGCTGCCCCAAAAGGAATGCAGACAACATAGGAAGAATAAGTGTGGCGCTCCGCACCTGTCTCTCAGTAGCATTCCGTGGTGGGCCACCAGTTCTTAATTTGCAAAAATATAAGTGCAGGAGCCCAAAGTGTTTGTCAGAACTCATTACTAGTCCTGCCGAATGTGGATTTGACATTTGATTCAACCACCAGGACCACTATACAATATCTGCCCCTTTATTTTACTTTTGCAGGTTCTTTTCCTCCCTGCCTTCTCCCCTTGTCACTATTTTCCAGTCTTCATCTTCCTCCTTCTTTACCCCTTTACTGGCTTTCTCTCTCATTCTTTCCCAGACCCCAAAAATGAGTGTGGGTAACTACCACCTGCAACCATCAGCTCAAATTAAGACTGGAAATGGGAGTCGTGGTGTGTGGGCCGTGACTTTGGTTAATTGTTATCAGAGCTAAGATGACATTAGTAATAGAAAGGAAGTGCTGTTTAAAACATGACTAGGTAATGTTTTGGTCATAGCTGGTAGTGACACTAATATGGAATCAATGTGTATTTTTTAATGTTGGTCCCATCACTTCAAGAATTTCAGCGGCAAAAGCAAACTGCAGCTTCTAGCAGCAATGGACAGGCATAAACACTATTGTGGTACCTCTCGGTGGAAAGAACGTAAATATGGACAATATATTAATGGGGCAGATAGGGAGCAGAATTGTATCTATTGGCTCTACATTGCACCCCCGAAGCCACAGGAGTAGCGCACCTCAGACACTAGTAGGGATGTTGTTGGAAATTTACTTAGCTGTAGTCTATAATGTCCTCAAAGGAGGAGGTGAGATATCCAGTAACTTGGAAGGAGCAAGAACGGAGGAAGGGAACCAAGCACAGCTGTGCAAGTTATATTATGGTAACTAAGTAGCTCATTTTTTATCCAGCAGGGCAAAGCGTCCTGGGACTTGTAGTTTCACTTTTCCCATGTTACTTATGGGCCTACAAGACAGTGTGATTATTGATGAGTGAAAAACTGTTTCCGACTGAATGTAGCCTTCATACCATCCTCTCAGTGAGGTGATTACAAGAGGAACATGGTAGAAGTGAATGCTGCTGATGTGTCTGGAAGGAGGGAGACACAGAAATCTGAAAGGAGATAGTGCTGCAAGAATTCAAAGAGGCATTGCTGCAGGTTTGTGCATAGGAGTAGAATAAAAAGCAAATGTGAGCATGCACGCGTCAGGAGAATCTAAGGAGTGAGCTCTGCAAGTCTCAGAATGGGTGGGAGTAGTGTCACTTAATAAAATAAAATAAGAGCCTGGAAGAAGGAGACTAACAGATTTAATTTGACCAGATGGCTCCTTGTCACCGGGACACTACTTTTCCATTTCCTGGACTTTTCTTTTACAAATCAGTGCATTCTGGGTGTCGTAACTTTTGTTGATCTTAATTGAGCCAATTGGACAGACAAACCCGATAACAATGACTTGTAAAAAGCAAAGTCTACAAATGGAAAAGTGGTGTACCGGTAACACGGAGCTATCTGCTCATCCTAAACAGGATCCCGAAGAGCTCAACATGTATGTATGAGAAGTTTGTGCAGCTAGATGAGCCTTTTTGAACTTTCAGTGCTCTTGTTGAAGTCTGGACCGAAAGAGTCTGTAGGATCAGGAACAGAGCAAGTGCTGCAGGACTTTGGAGATCGTGATACAAAAGTTGTACAAGAATGCTGTTCGGTTGTTTTATACGATGATGAAATATGCTGTAGGCCTTGACCCTACAGAGCTCAGATAACACCCCCAACCCACAGGTCTCTGATTCAACATTTGTAACCACGCCACATTCACGGGGCACATGTTGAGTAGACCTGTTGAATGAGGTCCGGTAGGGGTGAGGGAGGAGGCAGAAAGCAAATCACTCACCAGCAAGTCCACACTGAATTCCATCCCAATGGTCCCCTCCAGAAGCAGCACCCTGCCACAGAGGGCCAAGTTCATCCTAGGCCACGCTTTCCAAGTCTGCCTTACCGCGGCTCAGCCACGAGCAAGCCTCCAGCTATAATTGTCCAATTGGAGCCTTAGCCAGGGTGCAGGTGTACTGACGAATGGGAGAGAACGACAGCATCTCGGAAGACGACTTGGGACGAATACATCTCCCCAGCCATGTGCATTTATGTTTTGAAAAATTACCTGCACCTCCGCAGCCACATGAAAGAAATCTTTAGTGCCGGCCCTGTAAAATAAGTGCTGAGCACCGGAAATCACCTGCACAAACGAAGCACTGTGGGCCACCCAAAAGGGAACGAAAGATGCGGGCCCTCCCTTGAAACTTCTTTTCCACTGGTAACTGTCTCTGCTGACTAACCCCGAACCAAAATTAAGAAGTTGCAATACTTAAAAGCACTAAACCCCAGTCTCGTGCCTAAAAAGGTTCGAAAGAATCCCTGAAGGCAGTCCTCTCTCCAACCCTTCACATTTCTCTGCCTATAGCTGTACTCTCCTCCTCAAGAACGCAGGCAATGCTCTTCAAAGGTCCAGGGGCTGTTCCACATCCTTTACCTTGTGCCATGTTAGACCAGGGGCAACCCCAAATGGATCCTACTAAGAACAGCAAACGAACATCCTAGTAATTCAGAATTCACACAGGGATGTCAGAGCAGGAGCTGGTCATGACACATGGCTGGAACTGTATTCGAGGGTGCATGTGGGCATGGCAATCATGTGCATGAGCAGGTAGAAAGGCCTGTTCAGATACTGATCACTAATATCAGGTATGATGCCACCTCTTCTCACTGCACAAGAACAGAGACACAGGTGGCAGTCTCATGCAGAAACAAGAGTATGCTTTTGACCTCCATGACCTCAGAGCCACGCTGTGGGACTCAGGGTAAAATTTTGGCCCTAGCCATGCATTGTGCATACAGCTTTTCACATGTGCTGAGGCCAAAATAAAGTCAAGATACCAGATTTTCTTTCAGTTAGGTCACCCAGGACTGAGGAACAGGGAACAGTCCTATCCAATGTATTCTATGCACAATAATACAGATACTATCTGCAATGATATAAAAACTATTCTAAGAAATCTGGAAAAATCTTTCTATGGGAGTTTCTGACTGAGATGAAAAATAGAGATCATAAGAGTTCAGTTGATCATCTCACATCCGTTACGGCTTATATTTCACTCCACGAAAAAGCATTTCTCAACCTTGGACACTGAAATAGACAAAATAACGGACAATGTAACCTATGCATTTCTGACTTGCCTGAGATTGTCAAATTCAATATTATAGAGGCTATCTTGAACAATTAATAGTAAGCTGCATAACATTAGTGATCCAGTGAAATGTACAATTGATTAGACTCCATACATGCTTGTGCATTGTAAACCTAACAAAGTTAAAACCACGCAACTAATTTTAAAGATTTTTTGTCATCACCATTTGATTATGATTAGGAAAGCTGCCAGTAAAATGTTATTGAGTGACGAGAATAAAATATTTATTTATCAAGACTTTATAGAAGACACTTTTACCATACCCAGGGAATTTACTGCCTTAAGACAAAATGGCCCGATTAAGAGTGCCCTAGAAGTGATGTGATATTTATTGTAATTCAGAATCCCAATATGTGCTGTGATTCAGGTTAATCCACATAATGGAATTCAGTGCTCGGCTTATGAACTGTAACATATACTAAGAGAATACACTTGCTAATACAGTCTTTTTTCCATCCACAGTAATATTGAAAACATAATATTTCTAGGTCCTTTAATTAATTAGCTGATCGGCTTGTATACTCCGATCACAATGATCCGATTCAGGATTTGCATGTTACATTTTAAGGCCCCTGTGAATTATTATTCTTCATTTATGCTTTTACTCTAATAGTTATTGTTAGAAATAGGGTCTCTAGTTGGCAGTCGGTTTGCATCCTGTCCATGTTTGGACCCTCACTCTAGTCAGGATAAGGGAGATATCTGCTCAGATAACCTCTGCTCACCCCATTGGTAGCTTGGCACAAGCAGTCCAGCTTATCTCAGAAGCAATGTGTAAAACATTTGCACATAACACACAGTAATAAGTGAAAACTCTACAAAAAGACACCACACCAGTTTTAGAAAAATAGCCAATATTTATCTATATAAAACAAGACTATATACGATAAAAATCCAACATACAGTAATAAAAATATGAATTCTGCAAGATTTACTCAAAAATGCAGTTCCTTGAAGTCGATAGCTCCACCTGGGGCTATCACGACGTCATGATCAACAAAACCAACAGTTCAGGACGGCAGAGGTGATGTGGGCCAGCTACGGTGTCGGGAAGACCCGCAAACAGTACCTTGGATTTGCAGGGCGTTGTGATGCTCACGGTGAGCTCTGGAGAGCGGCATCGCTGATGTCGTGATATCAGTTCTGAGGTCGGTGCAGGAGTCGTCGGGCCCTTGAGGTCACATGCGTTGCGGATCGAACTCCGGGTTGATGAAGTCAGGTGCACTGCCGTGGATGGCGTCAGGGCTGCGGTGCGAAGTGGGACGATGCAACGTGCTGTGCCCACAGGTCACGGTGCAGGCAGCGGCTTGGTGACGGAGTCCAGTGGCGTTAGTGAGACACAGGAGTCGATGATGCTGGCGTCGGTGGACCGGGCCTGCGGTGTGGGACGGGACGGTGCTTCGTGTATCTCATGAGCGGTGTCCACAGGCCATGGTGCAGGCAGCAGCGTCGGTGTCAGCATGAGCAGCGTCACTGGGGATGTCCAGGCTGCGGTGTGATTAGGCAATGCCGGAATGCGGGGCCCACAGGTCGCGGTGCGAGCAGTGGCTCAGTGAAGTCGTCCGATGACTGCGTCGTTGAGACCAGGGTTGCGGCGTCGACAGGTCAAGGTGCAGGCCAGCGGTGTCATTGGCTGCTTTGCGGTTTCTCCTCTTGAACAGCACAAAACACACAGTTCCCAGTGCTGCATGTCGAGGAAACTAAAGTGTTTGGTGTACCTGAGACTTCCAACAGGAGGCAAGCTCTACTCCAAGCTCTTGGAGAATTTTCTGAAGCAGGACACACAGCAAAGTTCCCCCTATGCAATCTTTTCAGGCAGAAGCAGCAACTGTAGGCCAGTCCAGCAAAGCAACGCAGCAAAGGGACAGTACTCCTTGTTCAGCTCTTCAGCTATTCTCCTGGGCAGAGGTTCCTCTTGATTCCAGAAAGATTCTAAAAGTCTGGGGTTTTGGGTCTTCTTATACCCAGTTCTGCCTTTGAAGTTGGCAAACTTCCAACCAAAGTCTCAAGTGTTTGTAAGATCCTTCCTTGTCCAGGCCAGGCCCCAGACGCACACCAGGGGGTCGGAGACTGCATTGTGTGAGGACAGGCACAGTCCTTTCAGGTGTGAACGACCACTCCTCCCTCCTCTCTAGCTCAGATGGCTCATCAGGATATGCAGGCTACATCCCCACCCCCTTTTGTGTCACTGTCTAGAGAGGTGCAAAACAGCCCAACTGTCAAACTGACCCAGACAGACAATTCACAAACAGGCAAAGTCACAGAATAGTATGAGCAAGAAAATGCATACTTTTTAAAAGTGGCATTTTCAAACAGACAATTTAAAAAACAACTTCACTAAAGGATATATTTTTAAATTGTGAGTTCAGAGACCCGAAACTCCACATTTTTATCTGCTCTCAAAGGGAATCTGCGCTTTAAGAATATTTAAAGGCAGCCCCCATGTTAACCCATGAGAGAAATAGGCCTTACATGGTGAAAACCGAATTTGGCAGTATTTCACTGCTAGGACATATAAAACACACTAGTATATGTCCTACCTTAAACATACACTGTACCCTTGCCCCTGGGGCTACCTAGGGCCTACCTTAAGGGGTGCCTTACATGTAGTAAAAGGGATGGTTTAGGCCTGGCAAGTGGGTACACTTGCCAAGTCGAATTGGCAGTTTAAAACTGTGTACACATACACTGCAGTGGCAGGTCTGAGCCATGTTTACTGGACTACTAATGTGGGTGGCACAACCAGTGCTGCAGGCCCACTAGCAGCATTTGATTTACAGGCCCTGGGCACCTCTAGTGCACTTTAGTAAGGGCTTACCAGTAAATCAAACATGCCAATCATGGATAAACCAATCAACAGTACATTTTACACAGAGAGCATTTGCACTTTAGCACTGGTTGGCAGTGGTAAAGTGCCCAGAGTCCTAAAGCTAACAAAAACAGGTCAGAAAAAATAGGAGAAGGAGGCAAAAAGAATGGGGATGACCCTGGAAAAAGGGCCATTTCCAACAGCTATTTTAACATGTAAACGGTTCTTACGTGATATTAAAATTATATCCACAAATGGCAAAGTGTTTAGGCACCTATTAAAAGAAGAAACTTAATTGTTTGGTGTCCATACAGAAATGTGATCTTTTTTTTCAGAAGACACATGTACATAATAAGGATTTGAAGATTATGTTGAAAGGCTGGGTTGGTATTAATGTTTCCTCTCATTAAAAAAAAAAAAAAAAACGACATAGCTATTTTATTCTCCAGAACTCTTAGACAACAACTTTTTTACCTGGAAGGAAGATATAGTAAAGTTGAGATAAATACATATGGATTATACTTGATTAACTTATATGCCCCATCTTGGAGCAGAAAGTCACACATTTTGGAAATTGTACTCATTGGTAATATTCCTCTCATTGTTAGTGGATGTTTTAACTATGCATGAGACACTCACCATTCAAAAGCTAGCTAAATATCCCCAAACACGTTCACATTACTTTACAAGAATGCCAATCTTGTGGATCCTTGGCATCTAAAATTCCTTACTTATCAGGGGTTTCTTTTCTTTTTTTAATACACATGTATAATATTATAAAAGTAGCTATCTTCTGGGAATATCTCCTCTATGATCTCAGTCACTAAAATTGAGCTAATATTTCAGATTATGCCCTTATCTCTTTATACGCATTACATGATTACTCCTCTATTTCAACACTGAAATACAGAATTAATTTCGAGAATGTTTTTTCTGAAAAATAATAGAAATGAAATGTGAAGTTCTAATAAAGACTATTTTTATTTAAATAAAGGAAACAAGTAAATGTGTCATCTAACATTATTCATATCCATTTCATGCTACACTAACGCTTTAAAAACATCCTTCAAAGTTTGAGCTCGGATTACAATAAAAAAAAGTGTATGTTATCAGTCGTCAAATAAAGAAGCAATGTGCTACTTCAGTGTTGACTGATGTAATAAAATGATTTCTGCATCTCTATGTATTGAAACAACAGAAATGAAATACATATTATTCAGAAAATAATGGGGAACTGGCTGTATCAATTAAAAAGACAACTAGTGATTATTTTACTACTTACTGAGAAACATATGTGTGTTTATATTAATATCTCGGAAGAGTTTTCATTGTGGTAAGGTTTAGCAGCAATTTACCAAAAGGTAAAGTGTTACTTGAAAAACTTACATCTCCAGATGGTGCTTGCTATTGATTTTTCAAACTAATTAAGTTCCTGTCCTTGATGCTGTCCTAGTCAAATTGTATGAAGGGTTTTCATCACAAGTGTTTCCTTATAGGCAATTGTCTTATTCTTTTACAGATACAATAGTTTCCCTCGTTTCCTGATGCTAAAAGACATATACATCTGTTTGGACCTAAATTAGCCATCAGATAATTGTAAAACGTGGACAATTTGGATAAACTCCCAATGTCTCTCCTCATAGCCACCATTTTCATGTTCTTATTTTATTTTATAAATCTTTCAAGAGTATCTCCACTTTAACCATAATTTTCCAAATGTACTTTGTATAGAAGAAGCTGAAATAATTGTCATAAGCCCAGGTCTCCCTAGCTTATTGAGCTCGTCTCTGAAGCAAATAAGGCTTTTTTGCTGTTCCTCTCTCCATTCAAAATTTCTGCTCCATAAAGAGCAGCACTAAATAATTTCCAGGCGTAAAATTCATTATCTGGCCAATGAAGCTTTACCACGTGCACCATAATATTTTAATCCTAGGGTCGCTATACCCAGGGCCCTAGCACACTGCGGTTTTGTACGGGGATCTAACTACCCCCTGCTTATTCTTAGCAGACCTACACTGTTTAATTTGTGGGCCTCCAACCTGTGATTATTTAGACAACATTTCCATTTGAGGGCGTAAATATCGAATGTCGTAGCCACTGTTGTTATTAGAGTAATAATTAACTTAAATGTGGCAAAACCAGCTGTAGCAACGATGTTTTTTTGAATTCCCATGTTTGTCTGAGAGAACAATTTTGAATTATCTGCTTAGGGCAAGACTGGCAGCAATGTGCCAAGAATCATAAAGGGTGAAAGTTGTCTGTCTAAAGAGCATCTGAAAGGACAGAGAGAAAAACATTGAATACAAGTAAGGTCAGTGAACAGTCTTGTTACAGACATTCTGCAATTGAAGTCTTAGTTGATTGCTCCCCTCTGTCTGGAACTGGACACGGGTCTGTGTACTGGAGTGAAACTCTGACAGGGGCCACAAAATACTGGTAGATCTGTTACTGCTCGTAAATAAATGGGATTAGCCATACCTGTAATTCTGTCTAATAACCTGTTTCACCAGTATTGCAGTAATGCACTGTAATGAATTTGGAATGTGATGCTTAACATTCAGTTGATTTCCTTGGCTTTATTCGTGGGAGCAGTTTATGTACTGCAATCAGTAGTATATATGATTGGTTCCTTCAACTAGTGTCCACGACAAACAGAGTGGGTTCTTTAGGATCAAAGTAGATTAAGTGATACGGTATCGTCTGACGTATCACTTTGTATTTTGGATATGTAATCAAATTTTGAAACACTCCAAACCCCATTAAAATTAAAATGTACTTTATTTTTGTATATTTTGTGTTTGTGAAGTAACGAAAATATTTCATTATTTGTATATTTGCCTTAAATCTACTTGTTTCTGTAGTTTTGTGATTTTGTTGTTATGTTGTTTTTAGGTTTCAGTCGTGGGGGGTCCACAGAAGTTATGAAACAGAATGACATCAACCATACATGTACATCCTCATAGAGTTAAAAGCTATTTATTACAATTGTTAATTAAGGGGCTGGGCAATATATATATCAGAGGGATAATGCGTCAGTGCAAAGCTTGCAAAAATGTATGAGTTGTTGCAGGGGATACCTAACAAATCCATATTACTAGAGCACCATGCACCACTTCTGGACTTTCTTTTTACAAACAATTGTAATTTGGTGCTTTAAATACAATTGTTTCAAATGAACAGAACAAAGACTTTAACTATGAGAATGCATAAGCTTATAAATTCAAGGCCATGACAATGGTCCACAGTGGCAGGAAGACATCTGGTAACCCTTAGATTGAAATATGGGGCACCTGGCAGCAGAATTGTTTTTACGCAGAATATTAGTCTTCAGGTCTCATATTAATCCTGCTCTCCCATCTTCCTTACACTAGGTCGGAAGTTCATCATAGCAAATGCACGTGTTGAGAACTGTGCCGTCATCTACTGCAACGATGGCTTCTGTGACATGTGTGGATACACGCGGGCGGAGATCATGCAGCGGCCTTGCACCTGCGACTTCCTTTATGGGCCCAGCACCAACAAAATGGCGGTGTCACAAATTGCCCAAGCCCTCGTGGGCTCTGAGGAGAGGAAGGTGGAGATCTCCTTCTACCGCAAGGATGGTAAGAGCCACTTGGGACAGTGGAATTCTATGACTTCTGGATGACTTATACATCATTTAATCTAGGGGTATATTTGGAACTTTTAAATGTATTCTATAGGGAAATCAGATCTGCTACCAGATTGGTGATTCCACATGGTGTACAATTTGGAGAAGCAAAGCTGTCAAGTTTTCCGCCTCCCATGTGTAAGTCATCTATCCAGTTCATGTTTTTTCTTTGCATTCTGTTTCTTTTAGTGCTGTCCCTTACATTGTAAGAATCAAGACTACAAGTATCAGAATGAAAACAAAGGGGCTGGAATTGATTGATTACTTACCACATATTCTTGGGAAACTTGAAAGCTCTGGAGTAGTGAACAAATGTTATCTGAACAGTGGTATACTTCCGAAAAGCTGGGAAGACAGGGGAAGGTCAATCACTGTTAAGTGTGTTATCCTTGTTGGAGTCTGTCTAAAGTAGCCACCTAACTCCATCTTGTTATAGTCACCATATTTGAAGTACCGGTTTTTCATGTGACAAACAACCTAATACACATGGTTGTTGTAATCTTCAGAAATCTTCCACTGATCTAAATAGACTGATACACATGACACCAATGGAAAGTCCAGGACTGGAAATACAGTGATCACTCTAAGACTGCTCCAGCTTAGCAGTACAAACCTGTAGAGAAACATACCCTATGTCCCTGTAGGGACATAGGATGGGTTTCTCTACAGGTTTAGGCTAGCCAGATCATTGGAACTTCCATCAGACCTTTCTTTTTTAGTTTGGATGTGTTGTGGGAATATGTAGTTCTAAGCAGAGACCTCGTGGCTGTGGTCACTCTGTACCCACGGCCTAGAAGGTTGCCTTATTTAATGTTTTGAATGCCATTTTGTGTGGCGATTGCCAAAATAATTACTTATTATGTGACAGGGTCTTTTGTGTGAGGTCAACTGAATAATGATGGGCATACAGGAGAAGAATTGCTTCAGGGGCTGATCGCAGAACATTCTGTGTGCTGTTGAGAAGTGTGGACATTGTGGTATCAGGAATAAGTAACATACATACAACTGGGTCCTAGATTTAAGTTAAAACTAGAACTGAGGCAATCATTTACAGTGATATAGAACAAAAAGACTGCTGTTTTGTGAATGACAGGACAGAGGAAGTTTGAAATAACTCTGAGGAGAAGGAGATAACATACAAAGCTCATTAACAAGATTTTCCTGTCTTTTTCTGGGTTACTTTTTATGGTTTACTTCGGTATTGTATGGTCTCCAAGGAAATGTGTTGTTATACCTGCCAAACCTGACTCTGTAGATTACAGTTGGGACATTTCATATCTGTTTGCATGTTTATTTCTGTCAGTTAATATTGTTTATTATTATTATTGAGGGTTATTATTATCATCTTAATTGCACATTTAGGGTTGTGGGCAATATTCTTAGAATTTCCTTACAAAAACTGCTGAGAACAACTCACTTGCTATTTACCCTATATCTCTATAACAAATGAGTCTGGGTGAAGATTTGTAAATGATGCGGCTGGTTTTGATGATGATGCTGGCTAGCAAGGAGGAGATGATGGATTTACGTCAGAAGGACTGGGATGATATGGTCATATTCCTTCAGTCCTTTGAAGAGACATGCTGTGGCATGTAGGATGTTCATAAGGATGCCAGTGTGAAATTTGGTAGGCCGTGGAACAGACCATTCCGACTATCCAGATGTGAGATTACAAAGGCTTGAACAGTAGTTCTGAAGTCACTTTCTAGAAAAACAGGTCTTACTTTTTTTAAAAGAGAGAGAGAGCTGGTATCAAACTGCCTTTGCTTTTTGTGCACTGTGTTCCTTCAGGGTATGTTTGGTTCCTATGGGGAACACAAGCATCTTGGCATTCAGTGAAAGTTAGGTTATGAAGCTGCCAATATGAAAACTGTTGGCTTTGCTAATGCTTATTAGTTTTAGAATGTGCCTCTTCAGTGCATTCCCAGAAAGTCTTGCCATGTAGCATACCTTTTTATTTTGAGGGGCTCAGGTTTTGCATCTCACTTGACAACTGCCTTCTAGGGTGGAGTAATTGCTTTCTGAGGTGGAGTACTACACCTATTACAAAAATATGTGTTTGGCCCTGGTACCACCATATTGAGTACTAAGCCACTTTCTTTTATACAGTTTTAGGTCACAGGACGAGTCATTACCAGCTCAAGCCATATGACAGCCCACATGCTGCCTTTCAAAATGACTGCACCGCAGAAGTGCATGGCTACATCTACTAGTCCTAGGGCTCGTAAGCCTGAGGCTTCATTGAGTGATTGTGGGTCAAACGAGACCTAAAAATTAAATGTAGGTTAATGACCATCTCCCTCCCATCTATGCTGCTGCCAGAAAAATAACATAAGTTATCTATTTATGTTTGACACTTCAGTAATGCTGCAATGTCATGTGTGCGCTCCCAAAAATTCAATCTGGGACAGCTAGATATAAAAAAATAAAATGTTTGCAGCTGCCTGGAGGGCAAGTACGTTTTTTGTAGAACCACACAACTTCTGCCCAGTCTAAACATGTATTTCCGACTCCCAACATGTGGGCAGGGGCAATGCCCTTTCTAGTGATGTGCACATAGTTGTCTAGTGACAGTTGTGTTGTCAAGCCAGACCACAAAAAAGCTTGCATAGTCATTTAGATTGGTAAAATAACACACAATTGAAATACATTCAGAGCTGAGCTCAAATCACTGTTGCTTCAGTGTTAGCACGGGTATTTCCCACCACACATTGCATGGTGTTTACTGCACTATACAAGAACACGATTATTACATGACATACTAATATAGGAGGAAAAAAACTCAAACTGAGTACTGAGAAGCAGCTGTGTAGCATCACCAGGGAGTGTGAAGTGTCAAGAGCAGAAAGCAACACAATGGCTCCTTGATGACACTTAATGTGAGCTTGGGCAGCACATATAGTTGATTTGGTTTGCATTAGACTGCTGTTTCATTGCAGTGATGTAACTTGAAGGATAGTTCTGCTGTCTGAAGCCCAAGCTCGCAACTTCTCTCTTATGAAAGATAGCCGATGTCTGAGGTCTGCACCTGCAAATCTAGCAACTGATAGATATCTTTGCTCATGCGTGCCTAAACCTGTACTATTTGTGTAATGTGAGAGGTAGCAGTGCTGCCTAACACCCATCTAAGCTGTACCATCTAAAATCTAATGTTATCAAGATGTGGGTAACCAAAGGGATCGCTCAGCAACATGAAGCACCAGCCTGTGTGCTCTGTGCCTTTTGAAGGCTAGCTCTAAGGGTGGGGAGCAGACAAAATCCTAGCTCCTTGCTGGCAGTCGTGTGATCCAGAGCTACTCATAATGTCACTCTGCGTTATATTTTGTACGTCATGTGATAGGATTACTCTTACTTTATTGTTAGCTCACCTATCGAAGTCCTAGGATAAGACTGTCAGATCTTCATAACCTGAGAGCTAGATTAGCTACCTGAGATCGGAAATTTAAAGTTTTTGTAGATTGAGAAATAACTCTGTAGAGGCTGGAACCTATTCTGTGCAACTCGAGGCATTGCCTTGCTGTCTAAAACAGACACCCATGAGATTGGCATAACCTGGGAGGTGGTTGTGATACCAAAGCCAACGCATGTGTGTTCTGTGTCCCATGGTAGGAAACTCTGCAGAGTAAGCCTTGTCCCTTCGAACTGTGTGTCTGCTGAGGGTAGTTCTGCTGAAGCTATTGCCTTTTGGTCTCTGCAGCCTGTGGAATGGGTCTGCCGTGTAACCACAGGCTGTCGGGTCTATAGAAAACAAGAGGGTGATATGTTCCTAGGTCCAACACTATCCTCCTCTGGTATAATACCCTTATTCATAAAGGTGGGTGGAGCACTGATTGAGGTTTGGACCTCCTTTACCTCAGAGTCTGTAATTTATGAAAGCAGATACACGAATCCACCCGAATGAATAAGAGTTGAAATACAATCCTTTAATTTTTATGATTGGTTTTATTGTTAATAGGGCAGTTAATCCGGTGTTTCTTAAGTGATTCCATAAGTACAGCCAACACTTGTTTCGCCCATTACATGGTTCAAAACCTGGGGCTTTCTCACCCTTTAACATGAGAAAACAGGTAATATTTCACTCACAAGATCCAATAACAACAAGCTTTTACAATGCAACGGGTCTCGCATTTGCTCATGTTAGAGCTGATCGCGTTGTAAACTCCTAACCCGACTTTTCACCTATCGGGCAAAAGTGCATTTATGTACATAACCCGAAAAAGTGAAATCAAGTATGTAAAGCGCTCGACTTCTGCCAAGCGAGATCACGCTCGTAAATTAGAGAAAAAAAAGTCCACGAGCCTGATGGAAAACAGCGAGCCTCGCATGTTTTCTGTACTTGGTCGCTGAGCTCGAGGAGGGCTAGCCACCGGAAAAGGCATGACGTATGCATGCCTTCAACTAATGAAAGCAAGCAGATTTTATTAGGGAAGCCCACGAACCAATAAAAAACACTGACGTGAAGTTGACAGGGCTCCGAGCCCTTTTCTAAATACAAAAGAGTCTTGCTGCGATGCAACGCAGGCTCGAACCTAAAAATTATTTAAATACTATTCAAGTAGAATCCTACCGGCCACACTTAAGCGCCACACAAGACCCGGATGTGAGCGTGCCTCAAACATGATTCTTTGTACATGAATAATAACTTGTTATTGGATCTTGTGAGCGAAATATTGCCTGTTTAACCATACTAAGCAGTCCCTTCTGAAATACCACAGTTACATGGGCTGCAGAAAGCAGATGTAGGTGACTGTTGTGCCCTAGAGCCATTATCTGAAAGCAACCCTGGCTCTCTTGTATCCAAAGTCAGCAACTTATCTACTATCCACTGTGTCTTGCCTCTTTTTATGTGGTTATTGTATCACAGAGAGCTTTGGCAGGCCGTTGGTGGCATGAAAGTATAAAATAAACAAACCTTTACTAATTTAATCGAGTTGAACCCTAACTACGAACGTCAGGCAGGCTATGTGGGAGATCGGGATACTCTAAACCTTCATATATTTCAGTGCAACTATCGCTTGTAAATAGTTTCAGCGTGACGTCGTGTAACTCTGAGATGCTGGTATCGTGTGACAGGGACACCTCGAAAGTGAAGTGTGAGGAAATGCCTGTGCATGTGTCACTCCGCTCTACTCTCTCTCCCACCAGCCGGTTTGTCACTGGTCTATAATTTATCAGACCTGTCTGGACGGCTTCCATGGACAGTGTGCAGAGTCCCTGAGGCCGGAGACAGGAAGAATACACAGCTGTCAGCCGGCAGCGCTCCGTCCACGCCCCCGCCACCATCACAGGCCTCAGCCGCTAAACCCAGAGCCGCGAAGAAGGATTCCTCAAAAATCCCGACGCGCACTTCCGCTGCACTGCAGTGATCCAGGGAACCCGCACAGCCAAAGAGCAGAAAACCGTGCCAGGATGAACGCGTTAAACAAAACGTAAACATAGAAGAGAAGGGATGTCCAAAAATGTTCCAAACTCCACATAAACAGAAAGTGTAGGCACCGGTGTACGACTGTGAGTGAGAATGTGCAAGTAGATAGTGGCTGGTGTAAAAGCAGTTTAAATGTGGTGTAGGGCGAGTGGAGTAATACAGGGTAAACTTTCGAAGTGTGTTATTTATACACTATGAGTGAAGTAGGTACAAGGGGCGTGTTCGTTCGGTGTAAATCTGATGTCCATTGTGAATGTTCTGTCAATACAGGGTGACTGTGGCAAACGAAAAAGCGTCACAAAGGGAGAAAGCAGAACTCTACAAAAGTGCGCTGAAGGGACACTGGGTGTAAATGGATTAAAGAGGCCAGAATTGACTTCAGTATCACGCTGCCTCAGTATTCCGAGCTCGCACAATTAAGTGCAGCAGCCGCCTGTTTTAGAGGCGAGCTGTGGGCACCGGCACGTTTTTATTTACAAATTAGGCACTGAGGTAACCAATGTAAATACTGGGATACTTCAATATTAATGTAATGAGATTGGCGAGAGTACAGCGCAAGCCATATGTAAATACAGGATATTTGTCCCAAGAAATCAGTATAAGTGTAGCGTGAATAGAAGTAGAGGTTACCTGAAGTTCATCCTGTTCCAGATACAAGCCTGGTGGGCCTGCCAATAACTGGCAAGCTGGGAAAATGTTGGAATATAAGGCTCGGGTTCCTTGTCTGCCATCACATCATGTTTATACGTCCATGCCTATTTAACCCCGGCGGAAGGGGCTATGCGAAGTTCTACTCGAGTTACTTATAGAGCAGCTCAAATGGGTCATGTCTTAGCAGCATGAAAACATAAGTGGAGTTATCCTTTAATCTGTGCAGGGATAGATTCAAAAACTTACGTGCAACCGCAATGCATTGACTGACTCTACCCCAGCCCTAGTGGCCTTGCGAGGGTTCAGTCTGTCAGGAATTCTACTTATTTTCATAAAACTGGTCAACATTTGCAGACCTGCCTCTATTTTACTTGTGGTTACACACTGGCTGGGCCATGCAGATGCATTGACCCAATGAGCTTTCTTACTACCTTTAGAACAGTACTGGCAACATGGACGAGGACTACCACCTTTTAGGGCGAGTCCAGGCCTCAAAAAATCAAATCACCCTATTACAAATGCCTTGAAGTGAATGTATTCAGCAGTGCCAAGAAGTGTGGGCGCTGAACTCCACAGCCACCCCGTGTAATCTCTTCTTCGGGATTTCCCAACTATGGTGTGTGCTAGGACAGGGTAAAGAAACACTCTTGAAGGTAGGATCTAATCCAAGAATTGAGGCCTACCAAAGGGAAAGGCATTGATGCAGCCGCCTCCTCCAGCGACCCAATCTTATCACCCTTGTCGCTCTGCTTTCTGGCACAGCCACCTCTCCTAAAACCGTGGGAGAGCCCTTTGCTATCGCCCTGCTTGGCCTGGCGCAGGCACCAGCTTTTATCCTGGCTGATAGGGGAAAGTACATTCGCCGGATCTGATAAGGGCGCTGTGTAAGAGGCCATAGCCCAGGCCATGGAAATAAAGTCCCAGAAGGCTCCCGCCGACTTTAATGAACAAAGCGTGACATTTTAGGTCTTATTCTCTTCAGAATCTATTGAAGTTTGCAATAATCGTTTAAAACCTGCGTCGAATGTCCTTGCTAAAGTCTATTTTTGACATCTCTACTCATCCTTCGTCATTTGCTATTACACTGTGGCAATTAAAATAAAGGAAAGGACTAGTCTATTCACAGGTTACCACACATTCTACCCCTGGTGACGTTTTGAAAGCAACTTAGTTAAACTGCATGAACACATGTTTTTGCATGAATTACAAAGTACCTATTAGCATGATCAATTTTCCAGTGCACATATCACATTTTTCTGTATCCTGCAACTAGAGGATATCTTTCATATGAAGCAACAAGAGGTCAAGAATATAAAAAGAAGATTGCATGCAGAGTGGTGTTCTGTGTGATGATACATGTAATAAATTAAATACTACTGTCTTTAACAAGCATTGGCAAAGCTAATAGCTTTTTCCTGTGTTATGGGGCTGGCAGTACTTCTTAGGTCGAGCATAGCAGTGTGCAAGCGCTGCTTTACCGATGCGTTGTTATCTATTTGGGCTTTTAGCGATGCCCACCTCACCCCCATCACTATCGCTCTTTCGTGGGCTTGCCTTCAAAAATCCTTTGTTATGATAGGTGAATGCTTTACATTTGTCCCTCCTTGGGGCAGTTTGGTTACCGCCTTGGACATCGACCCTAATACATGGCTAAATGCACTTTTGCCAATACGTTTGATTGCAAGCAAATTTCTTTTTCGTTTTGTATTCCTCCTTCGCGTGCATGACGGCCATGGCGTTTTGAATCTGCTCACTTATGTGAAACTCTTTTACTTGTTATTTTCAATTTCTGTGGAAAGAACAGTCATATTAGGCGTTTACAACACTAACAGCTCTAACTCAAACAAAGGAGAGACCCATTATTTGTGTTCTGAACGATGAGAGTGTATCGGAAGCTGCAAATTTAGTAACAGAGCATCTTTTATTTTGCGACTGTGGTAATAAAATTGCTCTTGAATAGACATTGTGCAACATTTTGTTAATCTACATAATTGATCATCCTTCTGAGGATTGTCATCAAGCGCATTTGTTTTGCACATATATTCCCCCAACCTACATTGACTTCACAGGATATCAACAATGATGAGAGCCTTTCAATGAGTTTACAATTCGAAAGCCAACCTTATTTCACATGTTAACAAGCAGTTTTTTGTACACAGACATTATAATGATTCCACAGTTCACTGCTGTTAACAAATTTGTATAACGCTTTCGTAGCGCCGATGTCAGGTTAGTTACATCCTTATAAGCCCTTCAGTATTGTGTCACATACCTATTGACAGGAGAGGGGTTCACAGTCCTTGTCTTGAGAAACCTAATCAACTCTCAAGACGGAGCACCTCAGAGGTAAGAGGATGATCCTGCAAGTGAGACCAGGGTTAGTGGACACTCCAGTCCATGCTAAGTTCCATCCACTTTAGTATTGTAATTATTACTAGCCTGTAAGGAGCTTCACTGCCCTGAAAACTGATGAGCTAATACCATTATTATTTATTTCAATAAATGAGTCCTTCCCTTGATTGAAAACGAGTTACTAATGCATATACTTCTTCAGGTCATTAGTGTCATGAACATTTCGGGCAAAAAGAGGAATCCTACCCCACACTCTGGAAATTCCAGGAAACTTAACCCATTTCATTACACTCACCCACCCTGCCATACACCCCTTTCTTCTTGGATTTCCTCTTCCAAGAGTCATCCGCCTCCAGTGTCGCTCTCACTTTATATCACTACTGCTTTTATTCATTTAAACACCTTGCTCTCACCCACTGCTTATCCTCCTATTTGCTGCCCAAATTACATATCACCCAATCCAATCCTCGCATCACCCTTCCTCTATTAAATTATGTACAATCCCTTACGTACAAAGGAATCTACTTACCTTTTACTCACCTTATCTTTGGAACCCCTGAGCTGCGTTCAGTAAGACAATGTTTACAGCTTTGTCTCACTCCCCGTCCCCTCAGAGTCACAGCCATTATAGAGACATGAATTGATTTGAAGGATACCATGGTGCCACTCAATCTCACGCTGACTGAGCCACCTTCTCTAACACTACCTGTGCCTTGTGAAGATGCACGGTGTTGGCAGGGCTGGCCTTTAACATGTAAAACTGGTCTTAAGTCTAAGGCGCCGACTTTCAGAGGGGCACTGGGCTCCCTGAAGCTGTCTCCCTACTACGAATGCCCCCCAAAAAGTGTTTAAACGCTTTTTTTCTGAAGGATGCTGTTGCCCTTGTCTCCCTTTTGTTTAATTTTCTTTCTCTGTTGCTCCCTAACATTGCCCTACCCCCCACCTTCCTCCTACTCCTCCCAAATGTCCAATGCACAGACAATTAAAGCTAAAGATTAGGAAGGTGTGCCAAATTTGGTCTCGCCCAGGGTACTCTCTCAGCAAAGATCAACTCTTGGTGTTGGCATCCTAGGGAGGACTCTCACTGAGCTCTCCCAGTTGGCTCATTTCCCTTCCACACATCTTTAACACCAGTGTTTATATTGTAGCAGAATATCACCCTTGTGCATTTTTTTGATAGGTTTTCGCAAACCTAGATGCCATCCTGACTTCATTGGCATGCACGATTTCCCTTTATATACTTGTTAATGTGAACAACCATTAGCAGTATATGCTCCTTGGACTCCACTTGTACTTGTTTGCCTTCATATTTCTGACTCTTTTCCACCATTGGTCCTGCTCATCGCAGATCATACCTTAACACACATAGATAGTTGGACCCACCTCTGAGACCCCGCTCTCCCTATGGAAGCATTCAAGGAATGTCATTGGAGATCTCCCTGACAAAATTCACAGCCACTTCTGTCCCTCTTGCTTACTTCTTCGTTCACCATTTACTCCATAATAGATTAAAAAACTATCTTTATTCCCTCTGCACCTTTACCATATCAGCTTATCATCAAAAGCAGTGTGTGATGGCTCAATGGGCTAATGCATCCACTTCAGGAACGTGTGTGCGCGTCAGGGTCACAGGTTCCAATCTTGGATCTCAGAGCTTCCACTCAACATTTTATCCATCAGAGGTGGAAAAAAATAGTACTATTGAGTTGGGTCACAATAAACAGCTATTATTTCAGCATCAAGGGACTCAAGTGTGAGTATGTTCTTTACAAATACATTTCATGTAAACCTTGGGTCGCTTTTCACATCCTCTTGATAAAGAGGCAAATTAGCACACTTCTTTGCAAGTAGCAAAAACCCTGTCCCCTTATGTTGTATGGGCATTGCGGGTCTACCTATACGTGCTACTTCAGCTCTCGCTACAGTTACATCCTAGTCCAAAATCTCATCTCTTTCCTGAATTCTCATCCCTCCTTCTAATAAGCACTATAACTTTGCTTTTCTCCTTCCTAAGTCTTGACTGACTCCAGACTGTCTCCTATCCACTTTACTGCTTTGCAGGGCATTACTTATACAAAGCATTTGTGCTCATAACAGCCTGTGTTAGTCCTAGATAATGGGACCACGTTCAAAACATTCATCACCATGTGTTTTTTCTGTCTAGGTCATCTCTGGGTCCCCGCACTAGGTTAGTGGGGACCCCAAAGTAATAAACTTTCCCACCTGTCAGTGTATTTAAGCTCTCATGGCTGGCACTGTTGTTTTACAGCGGGGAATATCTTGTGTTTAAAAGGCCTTGTTTGAAGTATCATTGCTATAGGCTTGCTACCCCTGAAATTGTGTAATGCCCTCTACGGGTTAAATATATTGTTACAGTGCATTCCTTTCAGTAATTTTCTTTTTTGTGGTTATGCCATCAAGTTGCTAACTATATAGTTACATAACTATGTTTCTTACTAATGTTATTTTCATTGTGGTGTCCTATATCAGCTGTTCTAAGCATTGCAGTCATAGCAACATACTAAAATATCAATGGCACTGAAACTTGCCCCATAATGCTTTGCAGGGCATTACCTTTACAAAACATTTTTGCTCCTAACCCAGCCTGTGGTGGTCCTAGGACAATGGGACCAACCTCAAAAAGCTCTTTCTGTCTACATCTTCTCTGGGTCCCCACACTAGGTTAGTGGGGACTCCAAAATAGTAACTCCTCCCACCATTTAGTGTCTTTTAAGCCTTCTTGTGGCTAGAACTTTCGTTTTACACCTGGGAGAGGTTTTGTTCTAAAAAGCCTTGTTTGTCATATCATTGCAGTAAGCCTGTTAGCCCTAAAAGCACCCTCTAGGGACTAAGGGCCATATGTATGAACACTTTTTCCCATAGACACAGAATGGGTAAAAACCTTTGCTACATCTGGCCCTAAGTATATGGTTATACAGCTTTACTTTCTCTTGTTTTTTCATGTGGTTTTACCCTCTGGGGCTGTTAATATGGTTACATGACCATGTTCTTACAAAATATATTTTGTTATGGTGCCCTCTAGGGGCTATATTGAGCATTACAGTCTAATGTCTAAAGTTTATTTCAGATAAAGGTTTATATGATAATTGTATATGTTTTAATAAGCTCTCCTTATTACAATTATGACCATGATCCAGGCCAACTTAACATCCTTATTACACTATGACTGTTTGAACACTCTTGATATGTTTGGGTGAACTTTCTAGTTTATTTCACCTCTGTGGCTGTCTTGCGTCTTGGTAAATGGAAGTGCTTTAGTTATATGCACGGCCACTGGAATTATATGGTGGAAAAGACAAAATTATGAGGCAGTGGTGACCAATGTATGCGGCAAGAAAAGTACAGTTATGAATTTACAATGCCAATGGCTCCAACTGAAGCAAATGCAAGACCTATTGCATTGCAAATGCTTGTTTAGTTTTCCAGATGCCTGCTGTGCCCACACTCAATGGCCATCTTGGTACTTTTGTTATAAAGTAAAATCCAAAATGGCTGCGTACATACCTTCTTGCACACACAAGCACGTGCAGAGATGTTCATCAAGGAATAGCTTCCAAGCCACTCACAGATAGCCACAGCCACCTGCTGAGTTGGTGTAGCGAGCCTGGGTTGTAGGGGTGGGAACAAGCAGGGACTGAGAAGCAAATAATTGAATAATTACATAAAGGGAATGGGGGAAATTGAAGAGGGAGCAGGGAGACCAGAAGCAGAAACGAAAGAAGATAAAACATCTCCACATTCACTGCAAAGTGGGAGATTATAACTCATCATTAGGGGAATCTAACAAGGATATTGCAAGTCATCTAGAAATTCTGTGACCTTAAAATGATCTCTGCCTTTGGTTTTACTACAATAGATTCCACTCAACATCCTGATGGTTTGCAATATTCTTGTTATGTATTGTAGGCGATGTACTATACCATGCAGAGGACATTTAATTGACTGTTTACAGCAGTCTGATGAAGCTGGTGTTTCTTTCCTGCACACAAAGACAATGTGGCTTTGCGCTTTAAAGCCTAGGCTTGCAAACACACACTTTAGGTTCTGGCGCTAGGAATATATATTATGAACAGCTAAACTAACTTCCTGTGTGCAGAAACAATACCATAGGATCAACACAGACAGGTAGCCTCTTCAAAGTGGCCTGGGGTGAGGGAGGGTTTAATGAAAGGGGGAACAGAAGTTGGCTGCTATATTAGTATCAAAAGGCAGTGAGTGGCTGGAGTTTAAAACATTTGTTTTATTTAGTGGTGATGAAGTTGAAGAGTTTACAAGAAAATGTGAATTTTCAGTCCTTTCTTGAATTTCTGCAAGTCTTCTTGATTTGGAATTTAGGGGCTGGGAAGAAGAGGCTTAACTTGGAAGAGACTGAACAAGTAATGTTATGTCTCTAAAGCATTTAAGTCCGCAGCCGTATGAGCACCACGTTTATTTTGGACAGCTGCCCCAAATAATCTGATCAACAGGTATGACACCATCAGTTTGATGAGATATTTGTGTTCTAGAATATTCAGAGTTTTGTTCAAAAGGCAAATCGTTTAAATTCAACCTTCTAATTAACCAAGAGTCACCAAAAGGCCTTTACTGCAATGGATATGTGATTTAAGCATTTCATGTGAAAAACTGTATGAGTTTGCATTTGAAACCTGATTGTAATCCTGATGGGTCAATTCCAAATAGATTCAGCCCCAGCGATGCTTCAATTTAAGAAATAAATAAAGTCTCGCCACTTTAAAGAACACTACATCACAATGCATCAACCGTCCAC
The DNA here is from genome assembly GCF_031143425.1 of Pleurodeles waltl. Classification (NCBI taxonomy): domain Eukaryota; kingdom Metazoa; phylum Chordata; class Amphibia; order Caudata; family Salamandridae; genus Pleurodeles; species Pleurodeles waltl. The sequence goes on along the minus strand of NC_090449.1, from coordinate 473,954,538 downwards.
AGCCCAGTTTCTTCTCTTATCACATGATGACTTTAAGCTTGCCTTTGACCATGCACAGCTCTCCACTGACTTTTGAGTAGGTGTGCACTATAGAAATACCTTCTACATACATACATTCTATTCCAAAAGTCAGTGTGAGGAGAAGGGTTCTTCTCCCCACCCTCATCCACACCTTGCTTTGACGAGTTACTCCCTGAAAATTGTTAGCTTCATTGTTGATGGAATGATGGGTATTTATCATGATTTTTTACAATACTTCTTTCCTTTAGTTTGTTCTTGTCCTTCTTTCGAAGGGTTGTAACTGTAAACTATCTAATTAATTGTTGTTTTACATGTTATTTATTGGGCTCCAGGTTTAAAAGCTCATTCTCGAGTACTTACGAGGAGTTTCTATTCAATATGTAATTTCTCCTTATTATTAAGATCTTTTAGCGAGTTTAATGTGCTTTACTCCTGTACCCGCCACAATGGTTTTCTTATCTCTTATTAGCCAATAATTTTCATCAATATTTATTATCCCCTACCTATACTAATGACAGTATTTTAGATTTTATTACTACTAAACCTGAGACACGCGGTTCCTCTTGCACCATGGCAGTCAGTGGTTATGGGGTTCCAGCTAGGACGATTTGAATCATTTGTCACTGGTGTCATGGGATTGAAAAAGGTGATGGGGGTTTGACACTCACGACAAAGTGAAACCATATAACAAGTAAGACCAGATACAAAAGGTGTTTTGTGTTCAAAAACACTTTGCATTGCAAAATCACTGATTTGGGGTTGCGAAATGTCTTTTCCAAGTTTTACAAAACCCATTTTATGTCTAGGAAAGGTTTTCTGAGTTTTGTCTCCCACCCCAAGTCTCAGCTTGGAAGTGAATTAAATGGGGTGTTCCTTCGAAATTGTGATTAGGTGTGCAGTATATCAATGGTTGCCGACTGCTGTACAGGTCTCAAATCATCGAACATTCTCCTTTGTGAATTGTGTTATCGGCCTCAGGTGAAGCACCATTACGTGCTTCCCTTGATGTTTTATTAAATGGAAATCTTTTTTTAAAGAGCACCGATTTCTTTAAGGAACATGGGCTGCTTAAAAAAAGTTTCCCCTTTGGAAATGCAAGCACAGTTATTGTGGTGTACTAATCATTGAAGGTTGCACTCCATGTAGTTGTAGTGATTTTGTTATCATTACGCAGGTGTCCTAGCAAAATCAGGGTCTGATCACAAAAAAGTTGGTGCACAACTTGTGATCAGTTTTTTAAAAGGACTCTTACAACATGTAGCCCTAAATGTCTAGTTTGCACTTTAATGTATAAAAAGACACGCAATTGAAAATACATAATAGGATGGGAAATCTGGCTGCAGGGGATTTGCGTTTCACCTCTGGCAGGCCTTCAGCCTTGTCATCATGTATCTGCACTTCTGTAAGTTCCACCCTGGGATTTCCCTGAGAAGGAAAGGGAGAAAGAGCACAACACCACCAAGAAAACAAATGTTACTGCTGCTACTGTCGCCTGAAAGTTTGTCAGCATCACAACTGCAGAAGCTGGCAAACCATTTTCTTTAAATGCACATAACTGAGAGCCCGCTGACTTAGAAACTTCACAGAGGCCTAGTTCTGATGCCGTGAGCTAATTCCCGAAGGTGCTCTTAGTTTAGCTCGTGTATGGCAGTGTCTCACAATTGTCTATGTGTACTTTTGAGCTAGAGCTGTCTGACTTTTTATGTGTATTTATATTTTATTGCGTTTTTAATAAATGTCAGGATGGTATGAGATTTTTTAATTTTGTAGTAGAATCAATGTAGAATTGTACAATTTGTATATTGTACAAATTAATCACTGGTACAGCATGAAAACATTCTAAGGTTAGGGATTCTTCACTGTGTGATATTTTCCTGGTATTCACCAGAATATCTTAAGGAATTGGCCACTATATAAATATGAGGTTACCTTCTGTATGGTGTACTGTAATCTATTCTTTCCTCATATCTAACTTTGCCAGATCCACCCTGCAGTTCTTAAAATTAAAAGTTGATTTCCCATTCTTTTGCTGTATATTTTGAATACAATGAAGGTATTTTTCAATGTTAGATTTGTATTTACTTGCAACCTATGGCAAGATGCATATGGTCATCTTTCCATTTCTAGAACATCTACAAAAATACGTCTCCAGCAAGTCTTTATGTAGTTTATACTTTGTAACCATGTAAAATAGAATCTTAAACAGATCTTCTGTATAATTGTCCTTAGTTTACATCTAGACCGTGTGATCACAGAATTTATTAAATCATACGATTGTGAAGACTTGCAGCCATGTCTTTTTGCTTGAAGACAGAGTCTTCAGGTTACAGCTTGAGGGATTTTCGATGCTTTGTTACACCCTCATTCAAAGTCAAACAGATATGCATATAGTTCCACAAATTTGTGAGCTATATTAAATACTCGCTTCTACTGTAGAGTGTTGTGTTCCTGTTCCAGGGCAGGCTGGCTCTCGAAATGCTTCTCTTAATCCAAATTCCCGGAATAGCTTTTACTTATTCTCCATCAGATGAGGCTTGTGACAGTGAAGATAAACACAGCAAATAGAAGCTGCTTTTTAATGTATGCTCATTGTGGTAACACTCTGCCCTCCCCATATAGTGTCAGCAGAAATTACGTTATACAAGAATTCTACAAGGGCGAACCACCGCTTACTAACGTTTTATTTATCTTTCGTTTATTTAACTTCTCAATCGTCATGAATTTCCCGAAGTTTGCAAAATTATCAAAACATCACGGAATTTGCAGAAATGATGCTCCACAATTTTAAGAACCTCTTAACAGTATTCTGTCTCTGGGAGAATCTTCAGGGTTTTATTTATGTTGATGCTGGCCTTTTTTCCTGCTTTATACACCACTCATCACTTTTAGAGTTATAGTTTCATAGTTAATGCCTCCAATTATGAATAATAACTTTGGGATTGTTACCCATAAATGAATATCGTTCCTACCAACCTGTGGTTAAATATAGCAGACACTTTGTGGTGCCTTATTCTGGCTCGTATCATTCAGCACTATATTTCTTAATGTACTTTATCTCCAAGTAGTGGTGTGCGTCATGTGGTAGCTTTAGTATTTCCTTAGGGCGAGAAGATAAAAAGTGACATGTCATCTATATGGAGTAGGGTAGCATGGTGGCATGGCTTGTGTCCAACAGTGATCACTTGTATCTTTATGTTTCCTTGGAATGTAATCACAAAAGCGTCCGATGTGATGACAAATAGAGGGGATATAGGTGGGCACACTGAATTAGTGTCATTTTTGGAAGGCAAATGCTTTTGAGAATAGGTCATTTCTTACTATGAGCAGTGCTTAATTTATAAATAAACAAATACATGATTAAATAAGTGTAGACTCCTTCATAGGAGCCTGCGTCTGAATGTGCCAAATCGGGTGCCTAGATTTGAACCCTTGCCTCTTTCTACCACCATACACATCCTCTCTGTCTCACCACATCCGGCTCCTGTCAGTCCTGCTCTCTTTCGTTGTCACTGTTTTCTAACGTTTTCTTCTTCCTTTTGTGTCCCTTTCTCTCTCACTGTGTTACAAAATCTGATGGTGAAAAGTGAGTCTGTAGCCACAAGAATGAGTGCTAGTAGCCATCGCTGCTAACCACCTGCGCAAATTGAGCACTGCTACCGCAACATTCAACCTATCACTCTCTCAATGGTTATTGTAGAGCTTTCCACTGAATTCCATGACGGTCAAGAAAGCATAAAAAATAATGTCACACATGTTAATCCTGAGACCCCACTGTGTATTAGTGACCCTTACTCTGAGCTCACTTAGTAGAAACAGTTAATCAAGCGCATGTCGAGAGCAAATATACCGAGAGCAAATATTTGCTCATTTAAGCCCTTTCAAAGGATATTTAATTACTGGATTTGTGGGGATACTTAAAGCTAAATTGTAGTGTTCAGAAAAATGCAAAGTTGGTCAATTATCTTTATCATTGAGATGGGGTTCTTCATAGCTCTTTGATTGTAAAACAGACAAGATGTGTTTTGCAAATTAGCATCATCAGAGTTTAATTGGTAAATGTGGTGAATAATACTAGTTACCACTCGAATTGATAATGCTAATAGTGAATACACTCCATCATCCTTCATAATTTGTCGGTAAATTCAGCAAAATGTTTAGTTATGTTTGAGGGCCGATGCGCCCTGTATATTCTGGACAGGCAATGGCTGTGTTAGAAATAATGAATGACAGTCCTGATTTTTCACCAGCTTTCCTTGCAGATTTTGCGAATTTGTCTCGTGTCCCAGTTTTTGGAGAGAGTCAACTGAAAACAGAGGGAGGCATGTTTGTATGTGTTAAAAAAGCAGGACCAGTTAGCAGCTATTATAAGAAAGCAAATTAAATAAAATGCATCTTACTGGGGTTAAAATAATGTGTTTTATTTGTTTTCTTAGTGCCTCTTCTGTGATTATAGGTTGATAAGGGCTAACCTCCTGTATTGATTGGTTGCTGTAAAATTGTAGTCCTCCTTTAATTTTTGCGAAACGTCCCCATTTTGGGGACTTGTAATCTGGTCACTCCAACTAGATGTTACAAACATTTTACGGAATTTGGCATCTGACTCTGTTTTATGCAGCTGGTAAACAAGAAAGAGCAAACGTTCCGTCAAGTTTCATGATCCTACCAACTCAGGACCAAAGCTGCCTGGGATTTTGGCGGGCTATTGAGGGTGCAGTCCTCAAGAAGCATTTTTTCCTCTCAAATTACATCGTAGTTAAGGTTCTCTGCACGGACAGATATTGCTGGCGTTACTAGCCTCAGGTCTGTGGCTCCCACAAGGCTTTACAGTGGGTTAAACGCCAGTTTTAAGTCATCCTTCTGTGTTTTCTGTGCACATTCTGCCAAAAAAGACCACTGGATGTGAGCAGAAGAACAATGATATATTTCTTCACCAAGAAGGCTGCAGAGTAGTTGTCTATCTGAGGAGAGGCCAAGGAGCTGGCAGCTCCCTCTCAGGACATTTCCTGGCCTCTCAGTCTGCTGGCACCACAATTGGCAATTAGTAGCGTAACAAAGCCCCCCCCCCAGGTCCTGCGGTGCAAGGGGGGTTGGGGCCCGAGATCCAGGGACCCCCTCAGCGCAGTACCCTGGCCTGAGAGCTCCTGAGTGAGTTCGGAGTGGGGCCCTCCTTTTACTTTTCAGGGGGGGGGGGTGTCTACGTTTTGTTAGGCCACTGCTGGTAGGGACATTGGCGCCAATATGTAGATCTCCGCTTCCAGCATTTCTTCATTTTCTCTGTAAGAAGATTCTTGATCTGTGTTTTTGTTTTCTTGTAACGTCACACCTAGTTTGGGTAGACTCGCAGCACATACAAATGTGAAATTAATAAAAACAAGCCAACCAATAAATAAATCTATTTACAGCCTATCACTACCTCCTGCATGGTTGGCAATACATGGGGCATCAACGTGCTCAAAAGTGTCACCTCTAACCGTGCAGATGGCAACATCTCTCGGTCTTCTTTGCAGGGCCCCACATGCTGGCAACCCTTGAGTCACGGTATCCCCGGACACCCCGGTACCTGACTACACCCAGTGCTGGTGGCACCAAACGCAACGTGTTCTCCTAGTCTCACCAATGCGCGCTCTCCGACCTGCCAAGGCCCCTTCGCAGAACTGGATAATCGAACTAGTCCATGTGCCCATGTTAAGCAGCACTCCATGCTCATGCATTCCAAGAAAATGTGGCAGTCTGTGTGTTGGAGCCTCCATGGCTCCTCCCAAGCCACTTACAAAGCTATTACCTAGAATGAGCAGTGAAAACCCCTTTCAGCCTCAAAAGAGAGCGTTCTGAATCGATTAAAATGCATACAATTGAATTGTGCTTCTCCGTCTATTTTCAAGAGCGGCTCATTTCCTGGAAACGGAAAGTAACTAACAAATATACACAGTAGCACTGCTCCACCCTGTACTCAAATGTAATAAAAAACATAGGGGCATCCGCTTATCTAGATTATTCTTAGTAGCACCACCAATGACTGTCTTAAAGTCCATATACCTGTCTGAAAAATATTACTGCTGTGCACCTCAGAGTACTCCCATCATTCTTAGAAACGCTGTCCGTGTGCCTCTGTGCACGCATCCTTTTAAGTGTTGCACACTCCAGAATATGTGCAGCCGCCTTGGAGGTACCTGCAGGGTGTACCCCAGAATGGCTTCATCATTCAAACAAGAGTCAGTGCTGTGTGCTCAGAGTACCTGCAGCCGCTTGGGTGGTACCCGCAGTGTCCTCCGCAGAATAGTCCCATACTTCAAAGAAGAGTCAGTACTGTGTGCTCAGAGTACCTGCAGCTGCCTGGGAGGTGCCCGCAGGGTCCTCCGCAGAATAGTCCAATACTTCAAAGAAGAGTCAGTACTGTGTGCTCAGAGTACCTGCTGTCACATGAGAGGTACCCCCAGTGTCCTCCTCAAAATAGCACCATCCTTCGACGAATAACTAGTACTGTGAGCTCAGAGTAACTGCATCCTTCTGAGGTACCAGCACTGTGCTCCTCAGAACAGCCACACCCCTCAATGAAAAGTCAATACTATGTGCTCAAAGTATCTTCATCTTTCTGAGAAGTACCAGCACTGTGATCCTCAGAATAGCCATATCCCTTTATTGAATAGACAGCACTGTGCTGTAAGAGTAACTGCATCGTTCTGAGGTACTAGCACTGTGCTTCTCAGAATAGTCCCATCCTACAAAGAGGAGTCAAAACTGTATGGTCAGAGTACCGACATCCTTCTGAGGCACGAGGACCGTGTGCCTCACAATAGCCTCATCCTTCAATGAATAGTCAGCACTTTGTGCTCAGAGTTCCTTCATCTTTCTGACAAGTACCAGCACCCTGCTCCTCAGAATAGCCATATCGCTTCTCAGAATAGTCCCACTTTTCAAAGAAGAGTCAGTACTGTGTGCTTAGAGTACGTGCATTCGCCTCAGTGGTACCTGCAGTGTGCACCTCAGAATAGCCTCATCCTTCAATGAATAGTCAGTACTGTGTGCTCAGAGTACCTTCATCTTTCTGAGAAGTACTAGCACTCCTCTCCTCACAATAGTCATAGCCTTCAATGAATAGTCAGTAATGTGCTGTCAGAGTAACTGCATCATTTTGAGGTACTAGCACTCAGCACCTCAGAATAGTCCCATCCTTCAAAGAAGAGTCAGTACTGTGTTCTCAGAGTTCCTGCAGTCGCCTGTGAGGTACCTGTAGTGTCCTCTCAGGACAGCCCTGTTAGAAATGGGATTTTTGGTTGGCAGTGAGGTTACCCTCTGTCCAAGCAAGAACCCTCACTCTAGTCAGGGTAAGTCACACACAATCCAAATTATCCTGTGCCCACCCTCTGGTAGCTTGGCACGAGCAGTCAGGCTTAACTTAGAAGGCAATGTGTAAAGTATTTGTGCAATAAATCATACAATAACACCATATAGCACCACAAAAATACACCACACAGTGTTTAGAAAAATATAGAATATTTATCTGGATATTTGTAGATCAACACAATAAAAGATGCAATAAGAATTTGTAGAAGTATCACTGAAAAGTGATATAAAGTATCTTAAGTCTTTAAAAAGCAAACAAAGTCTCTTTCAAGCACAAAGTACCTGGTTTGAAGTGGAAAATCTCCGCAGAGGGCCGCAGAGGAGGAGATGCGTGGAAAGATGGTGTGTGCGTCGGTTTCGCCCCTTCACACACGGACTTGCGTCATTATTTTTCACCCGGGGAGACGTGCGTCGTTCTGCGGGAAGAAAAATGGTGTGTGCATCGGTTTCGCCCCTTCACACACGGACTTGCATCATTATTTTTCACTCGGGGAAGACGTGCATTGTTTTCCAGCACGCGGGCCGACTCCGTCTATGGTTCGCGGGATTACCATGTGTCCCAGGGTCTGTGCGTGGATTCCTCGGCTTGTTATCCGGCTGCGCATCGTTCTGGAAGGCTGTGCGTGGAATTTTCTTTCTCACGGCAGGAGTCGCATCAATTTCCTCTCTGGAAGCCGGGCGGCGTTGTCCATGCGAGGCCATGCGTTGAAGTTCCAGTCGCCACGTAGGCTTCGCGTCGGGCAGCGTCGGCGTGCAGCGATTTTCTCACCGCGGAGCAAGCTGTGCATCAAATTTTTCTGCGCACAAGGAGTCCAAATTAAAAAGATAAGTCTTTTTGGTCCTGAGACTTCAGGGAACAGGAGGCAAGCTCTATCCAAGCCCTTGGAGTGCACTTTGGCAGCCAGACAAGAGTTCAGCAAGGCTGCAGGCCAACAGCAAGGCAGCAGTCCTTTGTAGAAAGCAGACAGGTGAGTCCCTTGAGCAGCCAGGCAGTTCTTCTTGGCCAGATGCAGGTTCTGGTTCAGGTTTCTTCTCCAGCAAGTGTCTGAGGTGGTAGGGCAGAGGCCCTGTTTTATACCCAAATGTGCCTTTGAAGTGGGGGAGACTTCAAAGAGTGGTTTAGAAGTGCACCAGGTCCCCTTTCAGTTCAATCCTGTCTGCCAGGGTCCCAGTAGGGGGTGTGGCAGTCCTTTGTGTCAGAGCAGGCCCTCCACCCTCCCAGCCCAGGAAGACCCATTCAAAATGCAGATGTATGCAAGTGAGGCTGAATACCCTGTGTTTGGGGTGTGTCTGAGTGAATGCACAAGGAGCTGTCAACTAAACCTAGCCAGACGTGGATTGTTAGGCCCAGGAGGTTTAAGTGCAGAGAAATGCTCACTTTCTAAAAGTGGCATTTCTAAAATAGTAATATTAAATCCAACTTCACCAGTCAGCAGGATTTTGTATTACCATTCTGGCCATACTAAATATGACCTTTCTACTCCCTTCAGATCAGCAGCTGCCGCTTCAACGATGTATGAGGGCATCCCAAATGTTAGCCTATGAAGGGAGCAGGCCTCACAGTAGTGTAAAAACGAATTTAGGAGTTTTACACTACCAGGACATGTAAACTACACAGGTACATGTCCTGCCTTTTACCCACACAGCACCCTGCTCTAGGGGTTACCTAGGGCACATATTAGAGCTGACTTATGTGTAGAAAAAGGGGAGTTTTAGGCTTGGCAAGTACTTTTAAATGCCAAGTGGAAGTGGCAGTGAAACTGCACACACAGGCCTTGCCCTGCCAGGCCTGGGACAAGGTAAAGGGGCTACTTGAGTGGGTGGCACAACCAGTGCTGCAGGCCCACTAGTAGCATTTAATCTACAGGCCCTAGGCACATACAGGGCACATTACTAGGGACTTATAAGTATATTAAATAGTCCAATTGGGTATGATCCAAAGTTACCATGTTTAAAAGGAGAGAGCAAATGCCCTTCAGCACTGGTTAGCAGTGGTAAAGTGCGCAAAGTCTAAAAGCCAGCAAAACAGAGTCCAAAAAGTGGAGGGAGGCAGGCAAAAAGTTAGGGGTGACCACCCTAAGGCATGTCAGGTCTAACAAGCCCTATCCTTCAATAAGTAGTCCGTACTGTGTGCTCAGAGTACCTGCATCCTCCAGAAAAGTACCAGCACTGTGCTCCCCAGCACAGCCCCATCCTTCAAGGAATAGTTATTACTGGGCACCCAGAGTAACTGCATCCTTCTGAGGGCCCAGCACTGAGCTTCTCAGGATAGCCCCATCCTAAAAGGATTAGTCAGGACTCGGTGGTCAGATTAACTACACCTTTCAGAGACATATTAGTACTGGGTATCTCAGTTTATCTGCACCCTTCTTCGGAGAAGTGCAGTGAGCAATAATGTACCACCATGCTTCTGAACGGTACCAGTACTGTGTGGCACGGTGTATCTATATCCTTCTGCATCCTAGAGTATCTCCATCCCTCAAAAAATCAGTACAGTGTGTTCAGACTACCTGCATCTTTCTGGGAACTGCAATACTTTCTTCCGTTAAAGAAAGATCTGGTGCAGTGTGCCTCAGAGTGCAGGCGTGGGTGTGGGAAGTGCTACTCGTGTCTGTCCTGGGATTCCTGCATCATTCAGAGAAGTGCCACAACAGAGTACTTGCCTCTTATTGACCCGCACAAGTGGTCATTTTCTGGCAAATGCTACACTTTAAGCACAGCAAATCGTGCCACATCGCTTCCACAGTGTGTGTGTGCCATTACTCTTGAAATTGTAGTATAGTGTCCCTCTGGAAGGGCATTTTTTTTAACTCACCCTTCAACTGTGAATTAACCTGAAACATGCACTGGAAAGAAAATATGTGAAGGACCGCTGAGTAAACCGCCCTGTCTGCAACCACCGGAACTTCTGATAACTGCACAGTGATGGTGCAGGACACACTACTAGTAGTAAAGCGCCTCCATGCCTTTAAACACGTGTATTGTGATCTGTGTGCTGTAGTGCAGGTTTTTTTACGTCTCCCATAGGATGATGCGTTTGACTTTTACTTTACAGACTAGTCTTAACTGCTCGAATGTGACTGACTGCGTTTCTGTACCGCACACTACCCAAGTGGCTAGCTTCACTGATCAACTTCATTTGTGACCTTTGAGGCCTGGTGTACCAGGGTGTAGAAAGATGCAGAGCCAACCACAATTCCTTCCAAGGCTTTGGTTTCAGTGTTGCAGGTGAGATGTGCTTGGATTGAAGTACATCCTTCGAGGCTCCTCTTTCTCTGGGCCTTATCAGCTTCTAGGAGGTCTGCAGCTGGTGCTTGTAAGGCCCACCTCCAGTAGAGGAGACTTCCTGAAATCAGGGGTTGCGGTCGGTGGTGTGTGAGCGGCGGTAGGCAAGTCCCCACTCTACGCCCAGCTTTCCCCCCATGGCAGTTGACACGTGTTCACACTTTAACAGTGTTTCCTGGACTTCAGGATATTCTTAGATACAAGTACGGCTGCTACTCTTAAATGCACCACTTTTTCCCCAGCGACCGAGAATTTTGGCTGCCTCCATTGGCCAGCTGTGAGTACTCAGCTCAGCAGACTGTGTGTAGAACGACCCGGGTCAGCCTGTCTCCTGCCTCACTCGGTCGCACAAGCATGCTGCTGTTTAAAATGGCAGACAAAAACAAGCATTTGCAATGCAGTGGGTCTCGCGTTTGCTGAAGTTGCCACACAAACTGAAAATAAAAAGAAAATACAGTTGACCTAAGCCGGCCAATTCAAAGTGCCGATTTAAGCGCAAAGGAGAGCGACAAAAGGAAAAAGAAATTTGCTCGCACTGAAAGTTAGCAAAAGTGCTCTTATCCATGTAACAGGGTAGATGGCCCAGGCGGTAACAAAACCGCCTTAAAGAGGGACAAACGTAAAGCAGTTACCAACAAAAACAAAGGATTTTTGAAAGGCAAGCCCACCAACGAGTGATACTGATGGGAGTGCGGTGGGTGTGGTTAAAATCCCAGATACATACCAACACGTTGGAAAAGCAGCGCTTGTGCACTGCTATGCTCGGCTTAATCAGTGTAGTGAAGGAACATGCTGGAACATGTGCCAGAGGAGCGCACATTCAAGCACACATTTATGCAAGACTCTGGGGCGCATGTACTGGCAAATGAAAGAAACACTCTAGTCTGGCCTATCTTCCTTTGGCAAAGCGAGGGATTGTAAAAAAAAAAAAGAATAGTAAAAAGTGGAGAAATGGAAGCCTTAATTACAAAATATCAAAGAAATCCCAGTAGTATTATTTCAGTTTTATGGGTCTGTTATAGGCAGAGAAATTCCAATCATGGCCCACTGCACTTCAAGCCTTAGGCATAATTCGGTGAAATGCCTGGGGTACATGCCAAAAAGTTGTCATGATTTGTACTCCCATGCCGTAGTGGGCTCTGGTGTTGCACCGTACCTTAACAGTAGTACTGCTGCCAAGTTATAGGCCTTGTTCCACCTAGCGTTCTGAAGGTGACATATACCAATTAGCATAAAGGCAAATAACCAAACATAAATAAATACAAATATAAAATAATTCATGAATTAATTAATGGGTCTGTTTAGCCAGCACATTTATTGCATTTTTATTAGACAAAACATACATAAGCAGCTGTTGTAATTTTTTTTAAACATTATTCTTACTAGTAATAACAGATTGTTTGTTGATGTGTCTGTCAGCCTATGTGACGTCCATGTGGGATGAGTGTGGAGTAACGTACAGGTTCTCCACACCCTATCACCCTCAAACCAATGGACTTATTGAAAGATTCATCAAGACCTTTAAGGGTATGATTATGGTCCTGTCTGAGCCCATGAGGCAGAAGTGGGATGTTTTCTTGCCATGCCTGCTCTTTGCCTACAGGGAAGTACCAAATCAAGGAGTGGGATTTAGCCCCTTTGAGCTCTTCTATGGTCACCATGTTAGAGGGCCTCTCAGTTTGGTAATGGAGGGGTGAGAGCATGCTCTCAAGAATCTCCATTCCCAGGATATAGTCAGCTACATGCTAACCCTCAGAAACCAGACCCAAAAGTTCTGGAAAAAGGCTTTAATGCCAGCCAGGAGGTCATGAACCTCTGGTATGATCAGAAGACACTATGGTAGAATTTCAACCTGTCTGGAATTGTGGGCAATGGAGCTTGTGGAGCATACAGAGTTTCAAGACCATTGGTCTGGGACCTATGAGGTGAAGGGGAAGAAGGGAAAGGTCAACTACTTGGTGGATCTCAAGATCTCCAGAAACATTGTTAATTGCCTCAAACCCCACTAGGAGAAGATTGAGGTTTCTATGCTCCTGGTGACAGATGAGGGGGCAGAAGAGGAGAATGAGCCTCTTCCTGATCTCCTGCTCTCTAAGAAGAACAATGGGTCAGTGGAGGGTGTCAACCTGTCCCATTCTCTGACCCCAGAACAGCAGAGCGACTATCACGAGTTGTTGGGGCAGTTTGCCTCCCTGTTTTCACTCACCCCTGGGCTCACATACTTGTGTACACATGACATGAACACTGGAGACCGTTATTCTGTGAAGAATAAATGTACAGGTTGTTAGACAAAGTGAGGGAAAGCATTAAGGAGGAAGTCTCCACAGTGCTGGCTTTAGGGGTGATTGAGACCTCTAACGGTCTCAGTCCAACAGTGTTCTGTGTACAGTACAGGGACTCAACACAGTCACTAAGACTGATGACCACACCATCCCCACAGTTGATGAGCTCATAGACAGACTGGGTGCTGCCAAGTTCCTCAGTATCGTTGATCTCTCATCAGGGTACAGGCAGATTGCCCTGACTGTGAGGGTAAAAGAGAGGTTGTCATTCTTGCCCCCAGAAAGCCACTATCAGTTTAGGGTAATGCCTTTTGGACTAAAGAACTACCCTGCCACCTTTCAGAAGACAGTGCAGAAGGTCCAGGTGGTGAAAGAGGCCTTCTGTGTTGCCTACCTGGACGGTAAGCTGTTCACAAAGCCAGCTAGCTAGGAGGAGTACCTGTACCACCTCCAGGAGGAATTTCAGGCCCTGCTACAGGCATGCCTGACTATCAAGGCCAGAAAACACCAGATATTGCAGAGAACTATGGTGTATCTGAGACATCTGGTGAGTGGGACAAGGTGCAGCCCCTCCAGGCTAAAATTGAGACCATCATGGCCTGGGATCCCCTGCCCCCCAAAATCTCAGGCATAAGTGAGGGCCTTCCTGGACCTCACTGCATATTACATGAGGTTTGTTAAGGGCTATGGCAACATTTTTGCCCTCTTAACTTTGCTGACTTCTAAGAAGCAGCACAAAAAGGTGATCTGGACAGAGGTCTCCCAGAAAGCCTTTGACACCCTCAAAGAGGCCAGGTGTACATCCACCATAATCAGGGCCCCTGACTTCTCCAAAGAGTTTGTAGTACAGAGTGATTCTTCAGAGCATGGCATAGGGACTGTATTATCACAGCAGACTGAGGAGGGCCTTGATCAACCTGTATCCTTCACTAGTAGGATAGGTCCCAGGGAACAGTGGTGGAGTGCTGTTGAGATGGAAGCCTATGCTGTGGTCTAGGCACTGAAGAAGCTAAGACCATGCCTGTTTGGGACTCTCTTCTGAGTTCAGACATATTACAGGCCCTTCAGATGGCTCATGCAAATGAGGGGCGAGAATCCTAAACTGTTGAGGTAGTCCATCTCCCCACAAGGCATGGACTTTATGATGGAACACCTCTCTGGGCAGACCACTACAAAGCTGATGGCCTTTCCAGGTTCTTCTGTCTTAGAACTGCGAACTCCCAGGAGGTTGGGTAGTGCTCCCCACGTTCAGCTGATGGGTACAAATATTAGACCTACCAGCCTTAGGGTGGTCTTCCCCTAAACGTTTTGCCTTCTCCTCTCCTGTTTTGCTAAATCTATTTTTGTTGGCCTTAAGACTGTGTGCTTTACCACTGTTTACTGATGCCAAATTGCTTGTGCGCACTCCCTAAAACAGTGTAAATTGGCTTACACCTGATTGACATATTTAGTTTATTTATAAGCCCCTTGTAAAGTGGAATACCATATATCCGGGGCTGGTAGATGAAATGCTCCTAGATAGCCTGCAGCACTTATTGTGCCACTTACTTAAGTGGCCCCTTAACACATGTCTCAGGCCTGACATTCCAGCCTGTAGGCAGTTTTAAACTGCAAATTTGGCTTGGCGAAATAAACCTTTTGCTAAGACTCCCTTTTTATTACATTTAATGCCCTCCTACAGCAGGCCTTAATGAGCACCTAGGGCAATGGGGCAGGGTACATTATAATTAAAAGGTTGGACACTTACTTTTAGGTTTTACCTGTCCTGGCAGTGAAAAACTCACAGGTTCATTTTCACCACTGTGATGGCTATCTCCCCCACAGGATAAGATTGGATTACTTTATTGCATTTAATACGTGGTAACTTTTGTTTGGGAGGGGAGCAGGTAGAAATCTCATGTTTGGTATCTGGTGAAATAAAAAATTATTTTTATGGTGAAGTTCTGTTTTGCGTCAATTATACAAATGTCACTTTTAGAAAATTGGAATTTCCTTGTCCTAACCATTTGACGCCTGCTGACTGTTTCCTGGGACACATGACTACGTGTAGTTGGCAGCTGACCTTTGTGTATTCCTCTCAAAGAGCCACAAAATAAAGAGGCCAGATGTTGGCAGGATGGGCCATCCAAGATAGGGTGTGGGGAGAGTATCTGTGCAAAGCCCTACCTGCACTTCAAAGACACTGTCTCAGCTCGCACACATAGAAATTCACACTAACCTATTGTGCCTGCTGACAGACCGGGACCAGGGAAAGAAGGAAGAAATTTCCAGATGCTTTGGTGGGAAGAAAAGTACAGAGCTTTCCTTTATTCGAAAGGAGGCATTTGGTATAAAAATAGGGCTGCCACACTAACTCTTCAGTTCACTTCTGAACCTTTGGATGGACTCTCAGAGAACTGCCCTGATGCCTGTGGCCTGCTGTGTACTTCAGAGGACTGCTGTGGTGCTGCACCAAAAGGACTGTCCTGCTCTCTGAAGCCTTCCCGTGCCCTCACAGGACAGTTCTCCTGCAGCAAATCTGCTTTCCTACTTTCTTGCTTTAACCTGAACCTGAACCCAAGACTTCTATAGTGACTCCAAGGGCTAGTTGGCTATCCTCCTGATCAGAGTCTTAGAGACAGAAAAGGCTCGGATAGTCTTGACCTCACACCTGAACCCAGTCTGAGTGAATCCTGACCCTCCAAGTGGTATCCCTCTTGATTGGACCCTTGGGAGTGGTGCTGAAGGTGCCCAGAAAGCCCCAACCCAACACTTAGGACTTAGAAGATTTTCTGCAAAAAAGTGCTCTGAGAACAAAGAGGAGACTGAGACCTACCAGCTTGCTGATCCCCCCAAAGTGCATTGCCAGTCAGCCTGCTTTGCAGCAGGTCCCACTATTTTCTTCTCCACAGCAGAAAATCCTTTTCAGTGGCTCCTCTCAGAAGGGGTATTCAGCTTTGTGGAACCCTTGTTGACTACAGCATTCAGCTTGCGTCCACTGGAGATTATGGCCTTTCACAAAAGATTCTAAGGGCCTGATTTAGATGTTGGCAGAGGGAAATACTCTGTTACAAACGTGACAGATATCCTGTCCACTGTATTATGATTCCTTTATATCCTGTGCAGAACAGATTATGGCGGACTGGATATCCGTCACATTTGTGACAGGGTATTCCATCTGCTGAGTTCTAAATCAGGCTCTAAGTCCGAACACAGTAATCTTCACCACAGCTTCATCCTGTGACTCCTCGACAGCGATGCCTTCTCCTCGGACACCACTGGCTGTCTTGCCCTGCTGAACTTTACCTTCCCAGACATTTTTCTTCAAAATTTCTTTTAAGCCCAAAGGTAAGCAGAAACTGGGCCCAATCCACTTTGTTTATCTGAACCACGATCCATTGTGGGTGGTCCTATCTTTCGACTGTGCAGCAGTCTCATGCCACTAGATGCCCATGGTTGGTGCTTTGGTCTTTTAGGTGCCATTTTCACTTTAAACTTAGAAAAAAAATCACAAGTCTGATTCCATAGATTGGGTTCTTGTTGTTTTGGTGTCAAATAATTTAGTAAAATGTACTCTATTTTACTAAATTGACATGGGATTTTTCTTGTGGTATGTTTTCACAGAGTTACCTTTTAAGTGCTGCATAAATACTTTACACTTTGCTTCTAACTTAAGCCTGACAGTTTTTTTGCCAATCTACCAGAGGGTTAGTCACAGGTTAATTCAGTGACTTTTTGTAATTCACCCTGACAAGGATGATTGCTATTGCTTGAATAGTGTTTCACCCCTCCCCCAAACAACAGCTATTTTTCCGGTTGTTAGCATATTTTCTTTAGTCTAAGTTAAATATGTTAATGACACACAAGACCAAAGTGTTGTTGTTAACAAACTTTGAGTATCCATTTGTCCAGACCTCTAAATTATGGGGTTGGCTTCATTAAAATCAATTCTGAATACACTACAGTACAGCAAAATAATTCCCATAGTTTATTTTGTGCTATAAAAATAACTAACATATAATCACATACTATGTTCCTTTAGTCTTATACAGATAATCTGGTGACATTTGCAAAGTGCTCGATCTTGGACTTGCGACAATAATGTTCTCATTAGCATTAGGAGGTCATACTACATCGATGTATTTTATTAATTCTAGAGTATGGGCCACTTGAAGTACACCTCCTTTGCATTAGAAGGCAATAAAACGTGGGTGTATGTTATTGATACTATAGCCCATGCCACTTGAATTATGCCTCCTTGACATTAGAAGACCATAACACATGGATATATATTATTAAAGCCATAGGGCCACTTCAGTTATGCAATTCTGTAGCCGCTCTGTTTTCCATATAATTATGGTAAATGTTTCCAGGTGAAACAGGTCAAACGTTACTAAACTGAAAGGTCCAAGTGTGGTTCTCTGCAGCAGCAGTGCCTTTGGCAAAGGCTAACTCATTACCTTTCGGTTGCTAATTGCTTTATCAAAGGGTTTAACTGATGCTATGAAAGTATAACTTTCCACAGGCCGCAATAATTGTTATTAAAATGCCAGAATAATACTGATATAAATTGTGCAAAATATTTAAACTTTTCTTGCTGCATAATGTTGTCAATTTTGCTTCATAATTTTTCTCCACTGCTTCATGATTCCAGTGTCCGTCCCGATACTTCCTACGTACTTTTAGTGAAGGGTCGGGGTGAATTGGTGGTGTGAGCTCTCCTCTGCCTGCCTACAGACCTATGAAAAGCCTCTTTCTACCGGATAGTGGTTATTAACTTATTTCTCTGTCAAAGGTGGAGGCTTAGAAGGGTTCCGCTCTTTTAATACTAAATTAATCCGTTTAAAACATTAATGATGAATGGCAACAAAGCATTCATATTACTAAATGATAAAACCAGGAGAAGCATGACCATCTATGAGCCAAGCGCAGTTTGTCCCTGTGTGGTGAAAATTCGATCTTAATTTAATTTAAAATGTTCCCAGCCCCTTGCAGGCTAAATACGCTGTTCCTATATAAGGACTTCTAACATTCCGTCTCGTGAACATACATAAGTTGAATTCTGCACACAAAAATGGTACTGGTAGCTAGCAGTTGATGCTGCCAACTGAAAACCTAGTTCTTCCTTAAACTCCCATTACCACTGAGTCTCACGCTATTCTAAGTGATATGGGGTGAGTGGGTTAAGCCAGGCACTGGCCTAGAAAGGCTGGGATGTAGACCCTCCAGCACAGATGCTAGCATGCCAACATCTTGGATTGACACACAAACATGATGGTATGGGTAGCTCTGGGAAGGATCAGCTCATTTAGCTTAAACACATGATGTACCCACAATAGGAGCTATACGTTCCAGTGACGTTGTAAGGGCCTGTGGGGACGTAGGCAATATATATTTTGGGCATCCTATTACGGCCAATTTTCCATTTATTATCACCTTTTAGGCTCATTCAAGCCATCATGATTCCTAGCAATATTAAATTATTTTTTTAAATCTTCAGAAATTGGTATATGGAAAAACTGCTGAAAGCTCAACCTTTAGGCTGCGCTCCAGCCAAACAGTATGAAAAGAAAGCTTGAACAAACCTCAATAAAGATATTTTTTTTTTGTTTGAATCAAGAATTGTTCCTTGCATCAACATAATTTATGTCTGACCAGCTTGTTACTCCCATTATAGGAAACAAATGCTAAGTAACTTATTAGATGCTTGGCTATTTTAGTAGATAAGGCTTTGTGCCAAAAAGTATGGGTGATTGTGCTCATCTGCCAAACTTACACCCAAATAATACCCCCTGACACAAAGTGGTGCAAAGAGTTTGCCCTAAGGTAATCATGTTCAGCTATCAAATTAGAAAAATAAGCTGCTTTTTATGAGCAATGTTATGTACTTCAACTTTCCCATTTTCTATATCTGAGGGCCCTGGGGAAGGTGGGAATCATGAGTTATTGCTCACTTCGCCCATGCCTTAATAGGTCCCTGGTTTCAGGTCTCAGCCATCTTTAAAAGAATATGATGCAATGAATGCATGTCTATCCTTACCCTCAGCCTCCTACTTCTCACAAGATTGTCCATTTTATCAGTGACGCACAAAGATGCAACATCCTTGATTGATATATGGTGGATGTATTAAACAAGGTTTCCCCTTGAAAGTGGATGCAGTACCACAATAGAACAAAGGGTTGAGTTTCAGCTATGTAAATTTCCTTTTCCTCCCTCTGGGATCGCCATTGTTTTTAGGTTGAGCGCTCAAGCACTTTTCGACTTGTTGTAAGTATTCTGTGTGCTTTTAACCACGCCCATCTCATGCCCATCACTTTCACGCATTTGTGGGCTTACCTTTCAGAAATCCCTTGATGTCAATGGTAAATGCTTTACGTTTGTCTCGTGTTAGGGCAGTATTGTTATTGCCTTGAAGACTGAGCCTGTTACATGGATTATTGCATGATTGCCGATATGCTTCAGCATTAGCGAACTTTATTTTTCTTTTGTCGCTCCCCTTCATGCTCCATTGTGGCCATGGCGCTCCAACATGAACATAGCAGAACACCTCAAACTCTATCGGCGGTAATGAAGCGCTGGTCACATTGTTCACATTGTTACCTAATCAGAGTCATTTATATTGACTCTCGCCTTCACGATCCATAGCTTTCACAAAACACTTGTAATTGATAAATGCTTTACATAAAAAACACAGATACCCCCATAGTGGCTCTCACAACATGACGGGAGAGCCAATACTACAATATTCACTGCACTCAGGAAACTCGCCCCATAATGCTTTGCAGTTCATTACTTTTAGAAATATTTTTTTGCTCATAACTCAGCCTGTGGTGGACCTAGAACAATGGGACAACCACCAAAACGTTCACAACAATGTGCTTGTTCCGTCTATATCATCACAAGGTTAGTGGGGAGCCCAAAATAATAACCCCTCCCACCATTGTACCTTTTTAAGCTCGCTTATGGCTGGAACTTTTATTTTACAGCTAAGAGTAGTTTGTGTTTTAAGGGCCTTGTTTGTAATATCATTGGAATAGGCCTGTTCATTCAGAAAATACATTTGTAAGGCACTATGGGCCAGATGTATCAAAGGGTTTTACCCATTCGGTGTCTATGGGAAAATGCTTTAGTACATATGGCCCTATGTCCACTAGTGGCTAATATATGGTTACAGAGCATTACTTTCTTTCATTTTCTTTTCATGTGGCTATGCACTCTAGGAGCTAACTATATGGTTACAAGACCATGTTTCTTACAAATGCTATTTTCATTGTGATGTCCTCTAGGGGCTGTTCTAAGCATTGCAGTCAGCATATCAACATAGTACAATATTTTCAGCACGGAGACTCACCCCATAATGCTTTGCAGGGCATTACTTTTACAAAACATTTTTGCTCATAACTGTTATGGTCCTAGGACAATGGGGCAACCTTGACAACATTCACTACAACATGCTCTTTCTGGCTACATCATCTCTGGGTCCCCACCCTAGGTTGGTGGTGACCCCAAAATTATAACCCCTCTACTATGCAGTGTCTTTTTAAGTTCTTTTATGGCTGAAACTTTTGTTTTGCAGCTGGCAGCAATTTTGCTTTAGGGTCATTGTTTGTTATATTATTGTAGTAGTCTTACTAGCCCTCGAAATGTGTAATGCACTATGTTCTCTAGGAGCAAAATATATGGATACACTGCATTACTTTCTGACATTCTCTTTTAATCTGGGTATGCTCTCTAGGGGCTAACTGTATGGTTACTTGACCATGTTTCTTACAAGTGGCATTTTTATAGTGGTGTTCTCTAGGGGCTGTTCTGAGCAATATAGTCAACATACTAGATTAGTCATAGGCACGAAAACTCGCCCCATAATGCTTTGCATGGCATTACTTCTACAAAACAGTTTTGCTCATAACTCAGCCTGTGGTGGTCCTAGGACAATGGGACCACCACTAAAACATTCACCACAACCTATTTATTCTGTCTAGAGCATCTCTGGGCCCCCACAGTATGTTAGTGGGGACCCCAAATAATAACCCATTCTACCATTATGTGTCTTTTTAAGCGCTCTCACAGTTGTATCCTTTGTTTTATAGCTGGGAGTAGTTTGTGTTTTAAAGGCCTTGTTTATATAATTTTATTGCAGTAGGCCTGCTAGTCCTAAAAATGTGTAAAGCGCTATGCTCTCTAGGAGCTAAATATATGGCTACACTGCATTACTTTCTAGCATTTTCTTTTTTATGTGGTTATGTTCTCTAGGGTCTGATTATATAGTTACATGACCATGTTTCTTGCAAATGGTTTTTTCATTGTGGTGTCCTTTAGGGGCTGTTCTGAGTATTACAGTCTAATACTAAAAGTTTATTTCTGATAACGTGTTTTATTGGGTTTACATGATAATTGTATATGTTTTTTTAATCTCTACTTGTTGCCCTTATTACCATGATTCAGGCCGACTTATCATCCTTATTACACTATGACTTTTTGAACACTATTGATATGTTTGGGTGACCCTTCTAGTGTATTTGTCTTGTTACTCATCTGTGGCTTTCTTGTGGCTTTTTTTGGTAATTGTGTTAGCCAGCTAACAACTCTAATGGCAGGGTGGTAAAAGTGGTATTCTATTGGAAATAGCATGGCACATTTAAATTAGGATGTTAAACGGCAACATTTTCATTTTTGGCTGCAGATAGAGGATGAAGGTAAATGGAAGTGCTTATTTATATGCAGAGCCGCTGGAATTATGTAGCAGGAAAAGACCGAATTTACAACGCCAATATCCCTAACTCAAGCAAATGCGAGACATATTGCATTGAAAATCCTTGTTTATGATAATGGTTGGTGCGCGAAAACACCAGTCTGTTTCTGGTGTGCAGAGTGCAAAGTTTTTATATTATTGCTATTTATCACTTGTTGTTTCGAGTTGGGCTGCCAGATGTTTTAAAACTTTGTGCATAAAAAACAGGTGATCCACAGACCAAGAAAGACTTAACAATTGTTTGGCTTACATTACGGATAATAGATGTCCTCCAATTGATTTCACACAGGATATTCCCCTCGTGGAAATGCAGCCTGATCCATCCCTGGTGCATTGATCTAACATGAGAGATGCTGCTTGTATACTGTCAACAATAAAACAAGATTATAACTTCAACAAAATGGAAAAAAATGGAGTGACATTCATTTTCTCCTGTGTTAATGCAGAGTTTATCTTTGGGCCATAAGAAGACACCGTTTTCTCTGCCAAAATCAGTCTAAGTACCAACAAAGTGTTATCACCACAAGGGGAGCCTAAAAGTTGTGGTACAGTTTTCTGTAAGAGGGCATTTTGAGGTGTAGACTTGTGGCATAGTGTGGCATGTAGGTGTTAGGGGTTTAGTTAGCTGTAGTAAGCTAAGGTATGGTACGATTTTATAATACGTGGACTAATGTGGTCTAGTACACCTCAGTTTGGTGTCAGATGGCATTTTGATGTGTAGTGACATGTGACATGGTGTAGGTGTTATGTTAGGATGTATAAAGTAAAGGCATGGTACAATGGTATAATATGTGGACTGATCCTATGTAGAATAGCATGAAAGTGATGTAATATTCTGTATTTTGTGTGGTGCTGAACAGTGTGAAATGGTGTATGGTATTTTGTGGTGTGAAATAGTGTGCTATAAGATGTGGAGTGATATGGTTTAAACTGCTGTGTCAAGGCACAGAGTGCTGGGGCAATAAGATAAATGATTGTTGTGTGATAAATTGATGATGTGGTGTGGATTACGTGGGTCCCCATGGTATGTGGCGCTTGGGGAGATGGAAAGTTGAATGATGATCTGTCCATTTTGTCATTCTAGCAGTCTTATCCTGGTTGGAACATCATACAGTGAAAATAGCTAGGCCGTCTCCCAGACGTGGTGAATGGGACCTAAACTCTCGTAGTCATGGAGTGTTGCAGAAAAAGGGGAGAAGAGGGCAATTTCGAGCGCCTTATTATTGAAAGGCCTATAAGAGGGCTGTGACATGGGTATTTTTACTTTAGTGCTTTAATCCAAGGATTAGGGTCACCACAAATCAGCATCAGAAAGAAACTTGCAGTAAAAAAGTCAGTTTCTGACACATTTATCGTGACACATCCTAAAGAAGATAGGATGTGGCCCCTTAACCAATGATTCAGGCTTTGTGACTCACTCAGACCTTGGAAATGGGATGATTTGGGTCCTAAAGTCTTCAAAGCACTTTTTGTTCTGCACAGTTTTCAGGGTGTAGTTCTTCAAGGTACTGGCTGCAGAAGAATATGTCTAATTTTAGTCATGAGACTTGAGCTAGGTCTGAGCTCACAGTCATCAAATCAACAAGCAAACTTATATTTGAGTTTTTAGGTAGCATGCCACTGAACAAAAGTGGCATTTTTGCAAGCTCACTGCCTGGGCTAATATGGCTATATTGGTATGGGCTTGCCAGATGTCCTTTCCTGCTCCAAGCCAGACAATTCGACAGGTTAAAACAACAAGATGATGGACGGAGTGCTGAAACTTTTCAAACACTCACCCCCAGTCACAGATCTGGGTTAAACCCATTGTTATTTTGCTCACCATGCCACCTCAGTTTGGACCAGCCATATGCAAATCAGTCTTGACCCTGTTTTCCAGGGGAACAGTCCAGCCTGAACTGCAGGTCCTCTGTGGACTGGAAACAAGCATCCTGGGACCAGTTTCAGGGTATCATCTTTCATCAGCCAGGCTAGCTTGAATCCAGTGGCACAGTGAGCAAGGGACCCACATCTGGGCATATTATTGCCATGTAGGACAAACATAGCAACACAACAAGATTATGGATGGAGTGCTGAAACTTTTCACTCACCTCCAGTCACAAATCTGGGTTAAATTAATCGTTTGTTTGCTCACCATGCCAACCCAGTTTGGACCCAGCCAGTAGCAGCCGGTAATTTCAGGAGCGAGGGGGGCGGGCGGGAAGCACACTCACACTCATTCATTCACACACACATGCACATCCATTCACAACCCTCATCAACATTCATACATACATGCACGCACCAAACATTAATTTAAAAAACACACACACACTTAACTTCAGCCTTGGAAGTCCCAACTTTGTCACAGAGTGGGATGGGGTCAGTGAGACTTCTGACACCACCCCACTCTGTGACGAGGTGTCACTGATTGACACTCACCTTGGGTGCTTCAGGGCTTAAACCTGAAGCGCCCAGGATGGAGTCAATGGGTGACACTTCCCCTCGTCACCGAGGGGGAGGGCTTCGAGGCACCTTTGCTGAGCCGAGGAGTTCACACCCTTTAGGAGCTGAGACCTCTTCAGCCCAGCAAAGTTCAGCTCAGGCAGCCAAGAGTCTGCGCAAATCGCGCATGTCTCGCTCCTGGCTGCCTGAGCTGAACATGAAGAGTGTCTGTCAGGCTGACCTTTGCTCAGCCTGACAGGCACGCTTCATGAGGGGCAAAAGGTGGGGGGGCATGGCCTCTCCACCCTAAAGGACGGGCTGCAGCTGGACCCAGCCATATGCAAATCAGTCTTGACCCTGTTTCTCATGGGAACAGTCTAGCCTAAACTGCTAGACCAGGTCCTTTTTGGACTGGGAACAAGCATCTTGGGACCGGTTTCAGGGTATCACAGCTCAACAGCCAGGCTAACTTGAATCCAGTGGCACAGTGAGCAAGTGACCCACGTCTGGGCATACCCTTGCCACTTAAGGCAATCATAGCAACACAACAAGATGATGGACGGAATGCTGAAACTTCTTAAACATCCACCCCCAGTCACAGGGTTCAATTCATCGTTCTTTTGCTAACCATGCCACCCCTGTTTGGCAATATGCAATATGCAATGCTTTTATGTAGACTAACGCTAGTTCTCACATTTAATGGAGGTAACTGTCACTGCAACAATGTTGCTTTAAAAATAAATAAATAAGAGCAGCTTAAATAGGAAATAATAAAGAAAAACAGAAGTTGCTTTCACTTCCGGTTCAGAAGCTCTAATCCCTTCATAGGTTTTCCATGGCATGGTCCAACATAAAACAAAGTTGCAAGGAAGTCCTTCTCTGAATGGCTCTACGTGTCTTTATTGACAGGCATAACTTAGAAGCACATTGGTCACAATCTTGTCAAAGACTTTCAAAAGCTCTAGCATGGATTTCCATGACAGCTTAGTTAACTTTGTTCTGGTGTTTTAGGCCAAAGTACAATACAGTTCAAACAAAAGTAAATGAAACATGTTTGATAACAATGTGAAGTTCAAATTACAATATGGAATGAAGCAATAGACCAAACAAACAAATAAAAAAAATGCTCGAAATACAATCACCTGGGACTGCTAGGATTTTCAAATCCATGATGATTGTCTTTGTTGGATTTTGGCCATCAGGTTTTGATCTGCCACCTCTAGAGTTCTGAATAACATCAGATGGACAGGTTTAACTCAAACACAAGGCTAGGGCCATTGAATGTATCTTTTTAGGGTCAAGTCTGAAAGTGTATGCGCTTGCGCATGTGTCTTGCTTCCAAGACTCTGTTGTGTACAGTAAAAGACTTGGAGACCGCCCGTTACTTACCATTTGATGGCTTGTGTGACACTCTTCTTTACAGCCATGTAATTCGTCACTGCAGGTCAAGCATCATTTCCATTCCTCTCTGTGGAGCAGGGACCAAGCACTGATTGATTCAACGTAATCAATGCCTGTCTGCTGCTCCTGACGTCATTGAGGTACTATTTTGTTCTCTTTTATCCCACCAATGGGGCTTAATCTGCTTGCAAACTGGTCTGCATTAGGAGCCTGGTCTGGGTGAGAATTTCCATAAGGTGACTTTTTCACAGTCTCCATAGACTTGAATTATAATTCGTAGATGTACATGACTGCTCCCCTTGATTTTCAATAACATAGTCAAACTTTTTTCTCTATTTTTATTTATCACATTCTTGTAGTATTCACATTCACAATATTTATATTTAATATTCCTATGTCCAGAGCATTTTTGTTATTTATCTTTCAACTGAGAATGTTTGTTGGTTTCTTCCTCCCAGGCGCTTACGTCCGAGTTAAGCAGTTTGTGCTCGACCTAGACTAGGATTAGTGGACCTCCAGGATAGATTAGCGGGCTGCTGACTCAACTCGGATTAGCAGCCTCTGATTAGGGCATCACCGGAGCTACCTCCAGCCAGTCTGCCCTGTCAGCTATTTTCTTTCTTAATCAAACCAAGGGTCCTGTATTTGGTGAACCCCAAGACCCTCCACATGAAGTGGTCCCAACAGTTGAGGGTTGTGTGTCCCTTGTATTCTTCTGGACCTTGTGTGTGAGGCGTTATAATTAGTGCTAAAATGGTAATCTCATGTTTACAGAGCCCCTGGTCCCCTGTTAGGAAGTGACTCAGGCAGGTCTGCAGTGTGAGACCTACGCGTACAGGCCTCTGGGCCCATGCACTGGAGACAACTTATGCACTTGCAAGGTGGTAGCCCCATGTGTGTTGGGCCGGATCTCCCACATAGAAGGTGAACCATGAATTTTTGTGCTGGTAAACCTATGTTGTGAAGGGCCCCTCGAATTGGGTAGGAAGTGTACCGGGCAGATCTGAGGTGTAAGTCCTAGGTGTGAAAAAGGCACTGGGCCCATATATGGGAGATGACCTAAAATGTTCTATGGTCTGAGTCCTATGGTTGCAGAGGCGACAAACCCTTACACAGGTGTCAACTTGTGCTCTTCAGAGATAGGTGTACCCATTCATGGCAGGCAATGTAACCATGCATGTCTAAGGTGGGAGTCCCTGTGTGCATGGCTGTAACCCCTACATGGGAGATGGGCCACGGACCTTTAAAGCAGTAGTTCCATGTGTGTTGGCTTCAAGTCCACACCCCAGACGGCAACTTATGCTCTTCAAAGGGGTAGTTGCATGTGTGCGAGGCACTTGGACCTCTGCATTTGAGGTTGTTTATAAGGTTCTAGGGTGGGAATCCCCCTTGTAAGCAGTCCTTGGACAACTTCACAGGAGGAGACTTGATCAGCTCTAAGACACAAGTCCTAAGTGTGCAGAACCCCGTTTCCCTACACAGGAAGTGACCCAGGAAGGTCTAAGGTCTATGGTGGGAGTCCTATAGGTGCACTTCCTATGTTGCTCTGCCGAAAATGACTCAGACTGTACAGTGGAGCATATTCTATTACACTTGCCTCGGTGCCAGAGGCCAAATTATGCATGCATAGATGGGTATCTCATGTGTTTAGACCTATGGTCACCTGTGTTGGTCATGACAAGTGTAGTGGGGGAGGTAAGTGCCTGCATGTCAGTCTGGTGTAGGAAGTGCCATAAGACGTCCGGTAATGGGAGTCCGTTACATGACAGCCCGGACAGTGCTCTCAGGAGTTGTCAGAGATGACAGTGCCACGAGGGCGGTCCTTGGGTCACTTTGATGGAGACGACCTGCAAAGTGGCCAGATGCGAGTCCAGTTCGTGCAGGATAGTGAGCACAGCAGAGCTGCAGGTTCTATGTGCGCACTGAAGGGCGCTGTGCAGTATATGACCCGGGCCGTGCAGCAGTGAGATTTCTGTATATTTAGGTCCTTATGAAGAGGCTGACGGGGCCAGTGTGGAGATGGCTGGAACGGCAGTCTCCCACTTGTGCCCACGTGCTCTCCATTAGTCTGGCACTGACATCTTGCGAGCAGTCGGTTGCCTGGGAACGGGTTGCCGTTATATTTAGTTAGACTTTCAACATCAATAATTTATCAAGGGCTCGAAGCGATGGTCCAAGAAGATGGATTGGAATGAAATCATTGTGGCAGAGAGACCCCTGTAGCAGGTTGCAAAGCATCCTTAGTTTGACTGTACCAACAGTTGTCACGTTACAACTTAAATGAAAGTCTGTTCTTACATTTACGGTTTTTTCACATTTTGTATATATATATTATATTGATAATGATATTCTGGAAATGAACTCGTTTTTTTATATGCACATTTTATTAAACCTGAATAAACGATTTTTGTAATAATAAACGGACTTCTCAGTGTTCCGTACTTTGTTTTACACTATCCAATAATGTGTCTCTGTTGAGCATTCACAATGCACATCTGTTCTGATCTGCAGCATGTACAGCTGTCCATCTGATGAGACATCCACAGATCTCTCACAGTGCACCTTGACTGTGCCTTTGTGATGCACAGATGTCCGAGGACACTCATACTGAGCCTCCTCGCTTGCCTATATCATGCGCCACATTTCAGGTCCTTAGGAAATCCTTATGATGCACCTCTGCTGTTCTGCACCTTCAACAACTCTGCTGATTCTTTTACAGAGCTCTCACAATACTCTCTGAGCCTAGTTTCCAGGATTCACTAGTACCTAAGTACAAATACATTCACACTTGGGGGCGCTCTTAGAAATAGATTTAGCCCAACTTGTTTCAGCAACGAGTTGAACGTCCATCTTTTGATGAGATGGTTGTGGTTAACATGTCTACTACAGAGATCCGCTTAACAGGTAAGTTCTCAACTTCAAACACCGAATGGCCAGCTAAGATTTTTTTGTACCATGGGGCCAGTTTATGACACTTGCTATTTACTACTGCAAGGCAATTTACTTCAAATATGCTGTACAAATACTGCCTGTTTCAACTGCATGTACCCAAATGCTTCTGAAAACCTCTGTTCAGAACGAGATAAACCTATCCATCTTTGAGGTCTTGGTGTGTTGCAGAAAAAGAGCTTGAGAAAAGCAGACAATGGTGGCCATTATGACCCTGGTGGTCTTCCGACTGCCTGGAATAATGTGGCAGTATCACCGCCAACAGGCTGGCGGTGCATACCGCCACATTATGAGTGTGGTGGGATGGCCGCTGCCAACCCACCACATTTCCACCCATACTGCCATGGCGGTATGAACCTCTGGATCACAGGGGACTGCTGGTGGTATTAGGAGCCGGCCTACCGCTATGGTTTCCACAGTGGTAGCACCGCCATGAAAACCATGGCGGTAGGGCTACCGGTGACAGGGGATTCCTTCCCTGTCACCGGTAGATGGCTCCCCCACCCAGCAAGCACCTGATTCCCTCTACAGTCACAGTGCCCCCCACCACCCCTACTCACATAGCACCTCCCACCCCCTACTTACATGACACCCCCCCTCCCGGCATACATGCAGTCACCCACATGCACCACGTGTACACCCATTCACCTACACTTCCAGACATGCATTTACTCACACTCATCCATACATGTATTCACTCACACATACTCACACGCATCCATACACACATTCATTCACATATGCTCACATGAATCCATACACGCATTCACTCACGCATACACACAAATATCCAAACACGCATTCTCACATTCATATACACTGACATGCAGACATGCACTCACTTCAACCTTCATACACACATTCACTCACACGCATACAACCACACATACACTCCAACACTCACAGTCGCATTCACACACGCACACACACATCCATACACACACATAGACACCACACACTCACACACAGCACCCCCACCCTCCCACCCTCTCCCCTGTTGAACGCCTGACTTACTTGTCCAGCGAGGAGGTTGTCCGGCAGGGAACGGGAAAGGGCACGGCCACCGCCGGCAGTGCCCTGCCAGCAGGACACCGCCAGGCCGTCTTAATGGTCATAACACAGCTGGCGGCGTCCTGCTGGCGGGGCAGTGCAGGTGGTAGCAACGCCAGAGCACCACTGCCCACCAGCATGGCTACTGCTGGATATCCACCCAAAGTGTGGCAGAAATCCAGCAGTAACCATTATATGGCAGAGGAAGACCGTCAGCACCGTCGTTCTTCTGGCACCCGTGGCTTTGGGGGTCTCACTCAGAGATCGCCAAAATCATAACGAGGGCTGTAGTGTACATGTGTGTACATGCATGCTTGCACTTTTAAGCCTTGGTTGGCCAAGACCTTTTGATTTACTAAAATTATATGTGTAATATACATATTTAGAAGGGCTTCCTGTGAACGTTCTTCATCCATTGGCCTGTTACTGTATCATTCACTTTTGTATTCCACAAACTATACCACTTAGCAAGGGGCAATGGATCAGCCCACTTCAGCCACTGGCTAACTTCATGGCAATCTAACGACTGCCTGCTTTTTAAGACCAAAAATATTTTTACTTTTGGACAATGTTTTCTTTAGGTTGATGAGAGCTTAATAGCTTCCCCAACAATAATGTTTTGCAAAAACAATGAAAAAATAAAATAACCATTAACAAAACCAAAAGGCTGGCGGCTAACAACATGCTTAATACTTTGCAAGTGCCCACTATTTAAAGTTTTATGTTAGCTACTTGTTACATAATTACTCCAATTTCAGTGAGCAGTGGACAACTTTTTAAACTTTTTAATCTAAGCTCACTCATCTCAAACATGAAGTGCTACACTGCGTTCCCATTCCAATTCCCCACCCCAACCAAAAAAACAGAAAACCAGCAGAACAGGAGCATCGGTATTTTTCCTGCTCTCTAATAAAACCAAGGCAATCGGAATTTCTTCAAATGGAAAGGAGGCTGTTCATCCTTCCTAGAATAAATTCCATTTACAACAAAGGGCCTGATTACAACTTTGGAGGAGGTGTTAATCCGTCCCAAAAGTGACTGTAAAGTGACGGATATACCACCAGCCATATTATGAGTTCCATAGGATATAATGGACTCGTAATACGGCTGGTGGTATATCCGTCACTTTACCGTCACTTTTGGGACGGATTAACACCTCCTCCAAAGTTGTAATCAGGCCCAAAGTGTTTTATGACACTATGGGCCAGATGTACAAACCGTGTTGCATGGCGGAAACTGCAAAATTTGCAGTTTGCGCCATGCAAAATGGGCATCGCTATGCACATTCCCATTTTGCGAGTCGGTACCGACTCTCAAAATGGGAATGCGACTCGCAAATAGGAAAGGTTGTCCCCTTCCTATTTACGATTCGCAGCGCAATGCAGAATTGCTTTGTGACCACGAACGCGGTCGCAAAGCAATTCGCAGTTAGCACCCATGTCAAGTGGGTGCTAACTCATTCGCAAAAGGGAAGGGGTCCCATGGGGACCCCTTTCCCTTTGTGAATGTCGCCATAAATATTTTTTCAGAGCTGGCAGTGTTCCACTGGACCACTGTCTACTCTGAAAAAACGAAACCAAATGGTTTCATTTTTTCTTTTTGTATTGCAACTCGTTTTCCTTTAAGGAAAACGGGCTGCAATACAAAAAAAGAAACTGCTTTATTAAAAAAGCAGTCACAGACATGGAGGTCTGCTGTCTCCAGCAGGCCACCATCCCTGTGAGTGCAGGGAATCGCAAGGGGGTATTAATGAGGTGGGCCTTTGCGACCCCGTTGCGATTCGCATAAGGTGTCTGAGACATCATTCTGCATATGATTTTGCGACTCAGAAATTTCCAAGTTGCACCGACTTGCAATTTCCGAGTCGCAAAATAAATTCTTCCTACATCTGACCCTATGTGCGTTAACCTTCAACCAGCAGCTGAAAAAATATAAACTGGCGAAAACGTTCCCCTTCAGAGCACACAAGGCGAAAAGTATTACTTGTGACACGTCTCTGCAGCAAAGCCTTGGTGTGTATTAATTAGCCCTTTTGCTTTACACCTCCCTGTAGGAGAAAGAAGAGAGATTTGTTAAAAAGTAATAGTTCATGTGCAGGTCCACTGGAATTATGTGGCAGAGGAGGATCACAACATGCTTATGGGTTGACTAAATTATGTGGCAAGAAAAGACAAATTATGCTGCATAATGCAACACATTTTGTGATAGTATTACTTCATAATTTTGTCATTTTTATGCCTGGAAACACTGCCTGGAAAGAAAAGTCACCTTATTAGTCCAATAGGAACACCCAAACAGAGCAAAAAGCAACAAAAAGATGATCAACCAACCTTTGCATAAGGCCTTCCAGTGTGCAGGAACACAACTCACCCTGTTTTAGTAACTTTTGGTTGTTTGAGTGAAAAACATTTTTTGTGTAAGATCTGCAAATTTAGCAGCAGAGGATGGATTATGTGCAAATATGGCAACTCCATAATTATGTGACAATCGTGGTGACCCCTGAATCGCATAATTGCAGTGACCCTGTTAATAAGTTAAAGGGGACATGTGGCTGCACAACCAATCCAATCGGAGCTCCACTACCAAAGAAAAATGCATTTTTTAAGGGAGTGGCACACTTCATCTCCCCTCAAGTCACCTTCCTGTGCACCTATATTCAGGAGGCCCAAAGGAAAAGACCGTTGGTACTTGCAAAGCCCACGTACACCTTTATTCAGCGGGGCCTCAGGAGCTGGCCCTCAAGTATCTCTTGAACACCTCTACTGATGGTATCCTCATGCTGATCCACTTAGGAGCCTGGCTACCCTAGATTCCGGGAACTCAACAAGTATCTATACTTGCATCCTCTTGAATCCTTGTTTGAGGGCCTTAGCACAATTGTTATGTGGTAGACTGAGGCCCCTATGTTTATGGAGCCTCATTCATCTACACTCAGGATTGTATTGTATTGTATTTTCTGAAGCTTTGTACCCTAGTGTTCCGATTTGCATTCATTTTCTGGGCACACTTTCGGAGTGCGTGTTTGGAAGGGCATAAATTAAGACTGTTTTATGTGGGAAATGTTGGTTGAAGTGCCTGAAGTTCAAAATATGCTTTAACAAACATTTGCAATGCAATGGCGCTCGCATTTGCTCGAGTTAGATCTATTAGCATTGGAAATTCCTAACTGGACATTTCTTGCCACTTAAATTGAAAATGAAAAATAAAACAGTTGACATAAGCGAGCAGATCCAAAGCACCATGGCCGCCATGATCATGAACGCGAATGAGAGACACAAAAAGAAAAATAAGTTAGCTCACAGTCAAACACATTGGCAATTGTGCAATTATCCAAATAACAGGGGCAGTCTGCAAGGCAGTAGCAAAACCGCTGCACAGTGGGACAAACGTAAAGTATATACCAATGATATCAAAGGATTTTTGAAAGGCAAGCCCATGGAAGAGTGAAAGCGATGGGCGTGCGATGAGCTTGGTTAAAAGCCCACAATACTAACAACAGGTCAAAGCGCTTGTGCGTTCGACCACCTAAAAATGGTGCACCATGAGCCTCAGCACATAAGTGTGAAGTGTTGCAGAGAGTGCATGAATAGATGTATTTGCACATACCTACTTACCAACTTGTATAGATCCTTATCTGCTTTTCAATATTCTATTCCCTCTGAGCAATCACCGATGAAAGCTGGCACACCTTCACTCAGGGAGTCTTTTGCACTACATTTCATAGAGCATAGTGCTCCTCTTTTCAAAGGACCTGATGCCATTGACAAAGGAAGGAGGAGAGATAACCGGATAAAGGTGATACACATGGATGAACACATGTGGCACAAGCAAGAGCCAATGGAGGAGTCAGGGTGAGGCATGTGAAGCAGGGAGAGGTCATTGTGTGAAGATGCAAAGTGTGGGATTTGCTAGGAAATAAAGAAGACTGAGACAAGTGGGCTGGAGCTGTCACTTTGTCCGTCACTTCCAGTTTCCCTAATTATCATTTTTTGTCACAATTCTCAGTTACTTACTTTTCTCGCACTCCTAGGGTCCATCATTGCAAATTCCCCAAATTATTATCATTGCCAGTAGCTGCGGTCTCCATCACTGCCAGTGGCTCTGGTTGCAATAATATCTAGTGACCTGTTAGAAATGGGGTCTCTAGTTTGCAGTGGTTTGCACCCTTGCCCAAGTAGGGTCCCTCACTCTAATAAGGGTAAGGGAGTCATACAGCTAAAATAACCCCTGCTCTCCCCCTTGGTAGCTTGGCTCAAGCAGTCAGGCTTATCTCAGAGGCAATGTGTAAAGTACCTGTACACACATACATAGTAACAAACTGAAAACACTACAAAAGGACTCCATACAAGTTCAGAAAAATAGCTAATATTTGTCTGACTAAAACAAGACCAAAACAACAAAACTCCAACACACACAAGTAAAGATATCACTTCTTAAAAGTTGAAATGAGCCTTAATCCGGAGGAATCAATGGTTTTATCTTTTTAACACACAGTACCTGGGATGCTTCAAAAACAAAGATGATGCGGGCCACAGAGCAGGTATGGCACTGGAAAAACAAGGCAATGTGTCAGTTCCTTACTGCGCAGGGGAGGTGATGCATTGGTTCCTTACTGGGAGGTGAGGTGATGCATCGGTTTGCTCCTCTCAGGAAAGGTGATGCATCAATTTCCGGTCACACAGCCTCGGTTCGTTGCTGTGATGCGGAGTTGATGAGAAAGTGACGTCCTGGGACAATGCGTGGGAAAATCCAGATGCTCTGTAATGATGGAGCTGCTGTAGAACAGGCACTATTCCAGGTAGCCGGAAAAGGCTTCCCGAAGATTTGCATAAACCAGCCAGGCCATGGAGTATTGTGTGGAGTGCCCATACAACTGAGCGAGAAGGTGTGTTTGCATTCGTTCACACACTCTTGCACAGTTTCTTTGGTAGAATCACAATTAATAGATGTCAACATTTTAGTTTTTTTCATGAATGTTGTTCCAGCAATGGTTGCTGGTTCATTTTTGGAAAAGCTATGGTCAAGTGCATGCTAGTACATTTGTAGGCATGACTGAATTTTAAGATGCTGCATCAATAAGGTGGACACATGCACATTCCTTATTGATAAATGTATTTGTTTATGTATTATTTATTTATTTGAGAGTTTTATAGGGTGGTGCATATAACCTTTCTGTTACTTCAGAATGTAATCTACCATTTAAAAGCTATGTCAAGTATTGAAGATAAGGACACTATAGGGACAGATATGTTCGATCTGGCAGAGTATGTGCCAGTGACTGATGGTCTGTTGTCACAACCCCTACTGGCCAGGAAAGAATGTCCGATTGGTTCACTGTTCATGAGTTTCCTAAAGCAGAAATGGTTAGGTTTGGCTCTA
This sequence comes from Pleurodeles waltl, assembly GCF_031143425.1. Classification (NCBI taxonomy): domain Eukaryota; kingdom Metazoa; phylum Chordata; class Amphibia; order Caudata; family Salamandridae; genus Pleurodeles; species Pleurodeles waltl. Next base: position 473,919,671 of record NC_090449.1, on the reverse strand, counting down.
GAAGTGGAGTTAAGAGCATTCTACATCCTTGTAATCTTTACACCCAGGGATATGTCCCCATGTCTTGCCTGCTTAAACAAGCATTGCTGGGTTGGGATGTCAGCCGATGAAAGCTGGATCTATTCTAGGCCGTTATAAAGGTTTATAGCACAGCTTCATAATTTAGAGGTGAAAGGAAACCCATATTTAGAGGGATGCAGAGATGTGAGTGGTTTGAATTTAATCATCTGCAATGGATTTTTACTGAATCACAATTTGCAAATCACAATTCTTAATGTACGAATGACTTGCTCTTAAAAAACTGTTTCCTAGTGGGGTCACAAATCGACATACCTCATGAATATTAATGAGGTAGGTTGCAATGTGTGACCAACTAGGAATCGCAGCCTTATTAGGGATTGTGGCCTGCTGGGGCAGCCGACCACCATGTCTGGTATTGCTTTTAAATAAAGCAATGGTTTTTGTTTAGATGCAGCCTGTTTTCCTTAAATGGTGCATTTTAAAAGAAAGGAAATTAAACTTTTGAGTTTAATTTTTTAAGAGTAGGTAGTGGTCTCTGGGACCACTGCTTTCTCTTAAAAAATATTCTATTCTTACATTCTGAAAGACAAAAGGGTCCCTTGGTGTCCCCTTCCCATTTCCCAATGAAATACCACCTCCTTTAAGGAAGTGGTAAAATATGTTTGTTTTGCAACTGGAATTTGGTTGCGGTTGCAAAACATTAATACATACCACCACAAATCGGCCTTTGGAAGGGATGCCCTAAAATTCGCCCCTTCCGATTGCCGATATGCAAACCCAAATTGCAATTTAGTAACAAGTTATCAAATCATAATTTGGCTTCAGGGCAGTTAAAAAAGCTTGTTGTAGTCGTAAACTGACGATTCTGTGAATTTGGCCTTTTGCGACCACCAAAAAAGCTTATTACATGAAGTCCAAAGTTTAGTGTTCTTAAGTGCATGCCTGCAAGCTGGATGACACCATTGTATCACTTCAGATACTGTCTTTTGCTTGTGCAGGAGCCAGTATTATTGGCAACATGTAAGGCGTACTTTGTAATTACTTATTATCATAACAATATCAATTTCATAGTGCAATTATGCTCTGTGACCTGCTTTTCACCCTGGCTGCTGTCTCTCACAGTAGGTATTGTGACATCAGCAATCAAATGTAGTAATTTATTACAGTTGTACAGCAACGTTGGACATCACAATTCACTTGTAATATGGTAATTAGAGATAAGCTTTTATAAATGGATTGCAGACTACCAGGTATTATATTCGGCATTATACTCTGCTGTTATCATGTTTTTCTCAATTAGTCTTGTATTAAAGGTGACCAATACAGTTTTTAGTAAATCCGATTAGCCCTGGTATCACTGATAATGCTTAATTGCATCGCATAATTTCACGTGTTTCCCTTACTAATTTACCATCTTAGTAACTCAACTGTTTTAGTAGACTTTTTTTATTTGAGAAAGCAACTGTGATGTCATTTTGGATGGCTTAAAAGGCTCTTTTAAGCTGAATCAGATGGTTTGGGAGACCATTTACTCATGAAAATGCCTCGGTCCTGAGCGGATGGGCTCGCCGACCCTGGAGTATTCCTCAGTGAAAGCGGTGACCTCTCTGCTCCTACCGCTGTGGTCCCAGGCAGCCTGGCGGGTCCGTCGCGGCAGGAGCGCAGCAGCTATGTTGAGATTCCGGGGCGGCTTCAGCAGATTCGGCACAGGCTCTCCGCAACCCCAGGAGACATTGTTTGCCGAGTGTCTTGGCATCGCTGGACATCCTGCACTTGGTACGCAGGACATACAGGCTGTTCCTGAGTATATTTGCATGACCCCCAAACGTCCATCTGGGCCTGGGTCCAGGACAAAACAGCAGAGACAGAGGTTGGGGAAATCACTGTCATCCAAACCTATTGTTGATAACCCGGGCCCAGCAGCTTCCTCAAATCAACCAATATTGGGTCCTGGTGCAAGAAGCAAGCGGGCCACCAAAGGTAAGATGTTCAATCCACTCCCCTGTTACCACAGCACGAGGGAGGGACCTCTACCCAAAGTAGGCAATCGGTTCTAACAAAGAATAGTGAAGGAATAGGGGTTACCCCAAGACCTACTACTGGGATAGTGAAAATAACTCCCTTGCTTAGACCTTTTTTCAAGATACAGAACACTCAAGAACACACTAAACCCCCTGACCAACAGGATATGTCAACCTCCACACTAAGTATGGAATCTACATTGGCAGGAACAGTCTCAATACCTGTAGATCAATCTCAGAACCTGGCTACTCATGAGGTGGGATCAGGAGCGACTGGGGGAGTCCCGTACTGTTATACGAGACAGTTAACGTGCAGAGCACTACAAGTTATACCAACACTATACTACTTTCATTGGTAGAAGCGATGACAGATAAGTTTGCAACATCGGAATCTAACCAAGCTAAAATCCAGGGGGTCTGTGTCAGTCTTGACACAAAATCACTTGCCTAACGGAGAGCTTAGGGTCAATGGAAACCTCCCTTAGAGCATTACAGGTAGAGGTGGAAACTAATAGTCATGAAGTTCAAGCTTTAAAGCGAAGCGAGAAAGAACTGTGAGAAAAACTGGAATCCCTGGAGAATAATGGTAGGCGGAATAACCTTAGACTCCTGAATATTTCAGAAGGAGTAGAAGGTGATTAAAATTAAGGACTTCGTCATGAGCGTAATTAAAAAGCATATCCCTATGGTAGCTCCTATCAATCTGGACCTAGAAATACAAACAGTCCATTGTGATCCCTTTAAAAGAGCAGATCCTTACAGAAGCTCTTAAAGTTAAACGCTTTAAGCATGAGGACTGGTCTTTCTCTATAAGATAGGTCATCTCCAGGGAAACCCAAGATCGACAGTGGGAGTTAGGGAAATTTATGCATGAGCTTAAGTCACTAGGTGCCACCCAGCAATTGAAATTTCCCACTACCTTGAGAGTAATGTGGAGAAATAAAATGGACAACATAAGGGATCCTCAAGAGGTTGTGGTATTAATTGATTGGATAAAAGGGGAGAGCTAATTTGCTCCAGATAGTCAGGGCTGTAGGGTCGGATGGAATACCAAGCTCAGTCAAATGGAGGGTTTCCCAGGGAGGGCTGGGGGGATAATTTAGGGGTAGAAGAGCAAGAAGTAGAATTAAATGGTTAAGTTTTCACAAGGTGGGGAGCATGTGGGAAAAATACATTAAAAAAGAGTCCTCATATTTAAATATAATCTTCTTTTGGACAGGAAGCAAACACCAGGAATAGGAAAAGGATGAAGGGGCCTGGGATTGATCTTAAGCTAAAAATCCTCTCCTGGAATGTAAATGGGCTTACGGTAAGCAGCAGGAGAAGGAGAATTCTAGAATTTCTAAGGCTTTCGGATAATCAGATTTTTCTTTTGCAAGAAACGCACTTAATACAGGAGAAGTGGATGAACGTAGTCAAGGGGCAAAGATGGATCAGCCAGTTTGCCTGTACGAACCAAACCTGTAATGTGAAAGGGGTGGTAATTATTGTAAAGAACCCCGTTCAAGGTAATTTGGTAGATGTAAATGTGGACGCCAAGGGTAGGTAGTTGACAGCAAATATTAGACTAGATGGGGTAGAGTATACTTTGGTGTCTTACTATGGCCCTAACACGGACAACCCAGGTCGGCTTATGGAACTTCATAACCAACTGGCAGAGACCAGGAGTCTGATAATAATACGGGGGGGACTTTATTGTCCGGCTAGATCTTGCCTTTGACAGATCCACCTCTAGACGAACAGTTAACACAATCAAAATGAGAAATTGCATACATACTATAATGAAGAACATGGGTTTGATAGATCCCTGGTGAACTAAAGTGGGGCAGACTAAGGAGTTTAACTTTTGAAATAAAAAATGTGAACTTGCTTCCAGGATTGATTTCTTTTTGATAGACGCAAGGTTTCGAAATAGACTGGTAAGGGTCACGCACCAGCCAAGCCATCTCTCAGATCATTCAGCCGTACAAGTCAGATTTCTATTGACCCGCTCTCCTGTTTGCACCAGATGGACACTCGACAGGTCACGTCTGGGCGAGGAAGAGATCATAAGGCTGTTAAAAAGGGACACCAAGGAATTATTTTAGTTAAATGAAGGTTCATCTCCAATAAGTACAGTCTGGGAAACACACAAGCCCTTTATTCGTGGGAAGCTGATTAGTTATATAGGATTTAGAACAAAGAGGAGTAAAACCACAGTGGAGATGCTGGAGGGAAAGCTTTGTGAACTACAGGGTCTTATTGATACGTGTAACAATCCAACAGATCAAGTGGCCCTACAGAACCATATTCGGGAAGTTAAAAGCTTACTTAAGGTATTCCTAGAGGCAATAGTGAGGAGAAAATGGGAAGCCAGTAAACTAGCGCACTTTGACCAAGGCGAGGGCTGCAGGAGGTTACTAGCATGGAAAACCAGGACAGAGAGCACCAGAAATGCGATTAAAGAAATAATGACTTACAAGACTGATGAAACTTGCCTAGAAGATCGAGATATTGAAAGGGCCTTTGTTAGCTTCTTTTCAGATCTTTACAGAGAGGATATATCTGCTTCGGATGAGGAAATTGATAATTGGCTGAGGGAGGATAATCTTCCCAAATTAGACAAGAATCATATCCTCAATCATCGAATCTAAACAGTGGACGTAGATGGGATTATTTCTGGACTGAAGAATGGGAAGGCACCGGGCCCAGATGGTATACCAGCTGACCTATATAATGTCTTGAAAGAAAAACCTACTCCAGTCTTAACTCAGTTGATGAAAGATTCAAGAAGATGCAAGTCATATAGACCTATCTCACTGCTTAATAATGATTATAAAATCTTTGCACAAGTGCTCGCTAAGAGGTTGGATAAAGTGATTAGTGGGCTGCTTCATGACAATCAGAAAGGTTTTATGAGAGACAGGCACTAAGGAGATCTGATCCATGACCTGGTCTCCACAATCAACATCGCAACAACCACTAACTCTCCTCTCGGCATAATGACTATTGACGATGAAAAGGCATTTGATGGAGTGAGCTGGCCTTGCTTGCAGGCAATAATTAAGCAGAATAATCTAGGAGATAACTTTCTTAAAGCTATTAAAACACCCATAGCTAGTTTTCTTGTCAATGGTAACCTCTCGCCACACTTTCAAATCAAAAGAAGAACAAGACAGGGATGTCCACTTTCTCCGCTCCTTTTTAACATATATATCGGACCATTAGCCAGGAGAATCAGGCAAGATCAGAGAATAGTAGTCTTTCAATATCAAAGTTGGGTTAAGAAGGAAGTCCTTTATGCAGATGATCTGATGATTTATACACAGGACTTCCAAAGGTCCTTTCCAGCAATCTTAGGAATCACAACAGACTTTTGGAACATTTCTGGCTATTTAGTCAACACTGATAAATCAGAGCTGATGACCTGGAATGGTCCACAGGACAACTCACTAGATAAAGACGAAATTCGATAACTAGGGGTGGTAAACAATTTGGCGGATATGGCCCAGGTAAACTTCTCAAATCCTTTTTTGGGAACAAAGAGACTTCTCCAGCAATGGTTACATCTAATATTTACTATTTTAGGAAAAACAAACTTAACAAAACTGATGTTTCTGCCCAAATTTACTTTCATTTTTAATACTTTGCCCCTACATTTTAAAGCTGACTAGCCGCAAGAAATTCAGGGGAAATAAACTGTTTTATCTGGTCATATCAAAACCCAATAATCGCTTGGAAAAAAAGGAGGAAAAAGAAGCTAGATGGGGGAATCGCACTTCCGGACTTCCAGTTATACTTTTGGGCCTTCCAACTGAAAAACATTAGACTGCTATTGTCAAAGGATTACACAACCTCCTGACTACGGGCATTAACAGAAGGCTTCCGGGAGCAGGGCTGTTACTTTCTCTATACATTTGGACATTCACAATACTACAAAAAAGTAAGATTAAAAGTTCTTAATGTGGCCTGTAGGACATAGTTAGGAATCCCATACTACAGTGAGATGGGGCCAATTTGGAATTCGCCTTGCACTCCAATTTTTCTGCAGGATGCGCTGGCAATACCACTAATAGAGATGGGAATTACACGATGGGGACAAATAGTTATGGGGGCTCTGCGATTTCGTGGGATTCTTTATCAAGCGCAACAAATGCCAGATTATCTAGGTTTAAATACCTACAAATCAAAAGCTGGCTACACGGAGAATCCAAGGTAGGGCTCATTATAGACTGGGAAAACGTAATAATAGACACTCGGAAATTAAAGAAAGATGCATCAAGATGGTACTGGTCACTAGTTCAAGCAGAAGATGCCTCTCTCCGCTACCAGAAGATGTTTGGAAACTGGACCTGCCAGCCCTTAACCTTTCATATCATTGGCAAGTATCAATGCACACTCTTTGGTCTGTTGTGAAATCCACACCCCTAAGAAGAAACCATCTAATTACCGTATACAGGGCCTACTGGACTCACAAAAAAACAGCTAAAATTGGAGCCCCAAGGAGGAGTTCCTTCCCGAAGTACGCCCTGGAAGATGCGGATGATGTGCACCTTTGGTGGCAGTGTCCAGAAATACACACCTTCTGGCAAAAAGTGGGTAAGACAGTTTCAGCCATAATGAACAGTCGAATAGAGGTAAGCCTATCAATTATTGTTTGTGGTTTGCACAAGGGGTTTGGGATGAGTCCATGCGATAAGCTAGAGAAACTTCAGGCACATCTTATCTTTTATTTGGTACTAATAGTCCATAGGGAAATTTGTATTTACTGGATATCTATATCTCCCCATACCCATGTGGATTGGCTACTGTCGGTGAAGAGAATTTCTGATCTAGATTGCAGAAATTGTTCAGATAAATGCCTTGGAATGTGGGAATCCTTCTTATACTTTTACGCAGTTAATTTTCCTGCACTTATCCTGGGGGATATATAATTTTGCTTTGACAACTGAGTATGTAAGAGTCCAAAGATTAAGAAATAAAACACAAGAGGGAGAGAGGGAGGAAGTGAGAGTAAGGGACTGCTTCTTCGCTTTACCCCTCCCTCCTTCTTTTCCTTTGTTGATGGAGGCCAGTCCTCAGGTGTTAACATCTTGGATGAGGTTTTACCTAGAGCATGGAGATAACCTGTATACCTCCTTTCTTTTGTTATAAACGAGGACTAAAAAGAAAAAAGAAAAAAAAATGATCCTTTCTTCTAAATAATGCCATGTTAGTCACATTCACTAAAGTTCACTTTCCAATGACTTTGTCTTTTTTAAATGAAAGTTAAACTGAGATGCCATTGTGGAAAGCTTTTAACTAAAAAAACAGAACCCTCAACGTTCTAGAAGTATATTGTTTGCCTTAAGACAATTTTCTTACTGTTTTGACTTGAGATAGAAAGGTTAATCACCTTGAAAAAATATTATATTGTCTGTGTCTAGGAAGCTTAAAAGATTTGACTTAGTCTTGTATTTTACTTTCTCACCAAATTTGTAATTAGTTTTACACAAGAGTAAGCCCGACATTTTTAAAACAGCAATTAAATTATCTGAACAGCAAAAGGGTTAAAACATCAGCAGCTAATCTATGTCTAGCCTAACTCACAAAGAAGAAGCAAAGGCAAACCAGTGCTTAATTTGAGCCAGTGGTTGCTAGGGCACCGGCACTTATTTTTGAGGGCCGGCACTTATGTTTCTGTCTCAAGCATTTACTGTGAGCAAAAGACACATAGGGTCGACAGAGGAAGAGAAAAATTAAAAAGCATTGGAAAGGGGGAAAGCAGAAAGCTGCAAGTGTGAGCTGAAGGGGCAAGGAGTGGCTGTAAATGGATTAAAGAGGCATGAGATGGCTTTAGGATTATGCTGCTTGTGGTGTGCGAACTGCATACTAGCTTGCAGCGCTAAATAAACATGTTGCAGATGCATTATTAACTCTAGCCTGGGCTCGCCGACTCTGTCCTTTATTTATACCCACACCATAGGCCCGGGTCACATCACCCCCACCTGCAACAAAGTATAATAGAGCCCTGGTGGCTCTCTACATCCCTCCCTTGTTTTATTAAACCAGTTCCCAACCCCTTAAAAAAAAAAAAGAGGAAGGGACAGGAAGAGAGAAAACAAAAACCAGGAAAGGGGAAAGCCAATCTAAACACACACACTGGGCATACAGGATAACTGCTCGCCCACATCCTGAAAAGAATGACATCAACAGATGACTATGTCCAGTACTAACATACAAAATTGCTCCGTCTCTAAGTCGGAGCTGGGTTGGCTCGCAGATGGTACCACCCATTTTGACTTTCAAGCTCACTGCTGGCAGGATCGGCTGCAGGCCGCAACACTACTGGCCTCGACCCCTGGGATTCACCAGGCTCATCACGTTCACCAACTTCGCCGGGCTCCTCATCTTCCTTATTCTTCACCACCCTCTGTGCTCCCGACGGGCACTTCAACTCTCTTGAACCAAGAAACATTGCGGGTTACTTGTCGCCCTCCTCTCAGGGCGGTCACCATGGTCCCCCGAACCCTTGGGACAGTCTATATTTCTGGTCCATACGTTTCTGAACTTATGCCCTGAATGGCAATCTATCATCACCACCTAATAACCCACTTGGATGTCCAGTCGCCTTGACCTCCGCCCATCACTGGCCCTGTTGTTTGTTATCCTTCTTTTCTTTTGGACAGCGTCAACATCCATCTCTTCCGGCTGCCATTGGGATTCAGCGGGTATACAGTCTCGAGGGGGCTGCCAGAGCATTAGGGCTGCGGTGCACATCCAGTGGTACTATGAGGTGCCTGGTGATAGGCCTGCAGGAATTTGTACAACCACCACTCTGCATCTTCACCTTGATCAACCCAATGCGCAGAACTCTGTTGAGGGTTCTCATGAACCTCTCAACATCCCCGTTGGCCTGAGGCCAATAGGGCGTGATGCATCAGTTATGGATGGCAAGCAGCTGTAGGTATTCTCTAAACTCTTGCCCCTGGAATGACGGGCCATTGTCTGTACGGACCTCTTCAGGGAGGCCCAGCATGGAGAATGTCTTTTCAATCAGTGGTCAGGCCTGCTCAAAAGCTGTCGATGCAGCCAGTTTCACCACCGGGAAACGGGTGTATGAGTCAATCATTACAAGAGTCAATCGCCCATCAGGAAAACTCCATGCTTATCTTGGTCCAGGGCTTGGTGACAGGGGCCTTGGTGAGGACTGGAGTGCTCAGCTGATCACTGGCCGTGATGGCACATGAATGGCATTTCCTCACTCGCTCATCCATGGTGGTGTCCATTCTGGGAAACCAGACCTTTCTCTGGAGATGGGCATTGGTCTTGGCCGTTCTTTGGTGTCCTTAGTGGGCCAACTCTACCACTCGATCCCAGAGGCATCTTGGAATCACTGGCCACGCAGAAGAAGACCATCAATCCCAATGGACAGTTTATTTCTGACCTTCGAGGTCAGTTGCATGGTGGGCCGCTCGCCATAATCAAGGCTCCTGGCACCACCCAGAAAGTGCTTCCACTCTTTATGGGCCAAAGCTTCTTTCACCCGACAGATGACACAATCTTGGGAAGACGTGTCTGCTATCTCAGCTACTGTCATGGATGCCAGGCATGCCGCTTGGACGATCATTTTCAAGAAACCTTCCATTCTCTCAGCTTCCTCATCCCGGGCCTCGCTGGGATGGCACTTCTGGGGGTGTCGTGATAGGTAGTCTGCAAGGTATTCACTCAGGGCCGGTAGACAACACGGAACAGGTAGGACTGTAGTAGCACAGCCCATCTTTCAATCCTTGGTGGAGCCAGGTGGACGGACCCAGTAAACAGGGATACCAGGGGCTTGTGGTCGGTGACCACCTGAAATTCATGGCTGTACAAATACAAATGAAAATGTTGACATGCCCAGCGGATGGCCATTGCCTCGGTCTTGATTTGAGCATGCCGGGACTCCGTTGATGACAATGCTTTAATCGCATATGCCACCGGCACCCATTCTTGGCCCTTTCGATCTTGTAGCAAGATGGCACCCAGCCCCACCAGACTGGCGTCAATGACCACTTCAGACTTGTTCTTTGGGTGGAAGTAGTCCATTGTTGCTCTTTCTAGCCGCGCTTCCATGATGTTCGATCCCCAGTCCCATGACCTGTCAACCTTTGTGAGTTGCATCAGGAGCTCGGCCATGGTAGCTAACTGGGGAATGAAACACCCACAATAGGTTGCCATGCCTAGAAAACTTCGCACCCCAGTCATGTTGCAGGATATGGGGGCGTTCCTGATGGCAGCTGCCTTCTTGGGGTCTACTTGTAACCCTTCCCGGGAGAAGATATACCCAAAAAACTCGACTGAGTTTTTATTGAAGTCACACTTCCTTTGGTGAAGGGTAGGGGTCGGCTTCCGCCAGGAACTTGAGCGTGGCTCGTAAGCAACGATGATAGTCCTCCAATGTTTCCGAGTAGGTGAGGATGTCATCACTCGGGTTGAGCACGCCTTCCAGCCCTGATAGTGTTTCTCTTATGGCTTTTTGAAAAACCTCTGCCACAGAGGTTATACTAAAGCTCAGTCTTGTGTACCTGCGCAGCCTCCTGTGTGTGGAGAATTTCATGATGTTTCTACTTTCAGGGGCCAATTTAAGCTGATGATAGCCAGCAGTCAGATCCAGTTTGGAGAACCTCTGGGCTCCATTCAGATCACGAATAATGTTGTCCATGGTGGGCTTAATATGCCTTTCCCTCTTGATGGTGTAGTTTGGGAGACACATGTCCACACACAGACAAATAGCCTACGGCTGATTTGGCTTCAGAGCAATCACTAGCAGTGATACCCAGAGGGTGGTTCCTGTGACTTTCTCAATCATGCCCAGGTCCTCCAGGATTTGCACCTCCTTCTCCACGGCCGGACACACATGGAACGGGACACTGCGATGATGAAGCACCATGGGCTGTACAGTCGGGTCAATGTGTAAAGTGAATTGTTTCCCTTTGAGTTTGCCTAAGCCATTGACGAGTTACGGGAATTCGTTCAGCATGGAGTCAGCTTGTGCGTCATGAACGTGTCGAGCAAAGAAGACCAGCTCAAGGTCCTGGACCACATGGCATCCGAACTATGGCACACAAATTTCTTCAACCACATGGAACTTTGACTTTGTCGAACGCCCTCTGCAGGAGACCACTACTTCGATGGTGCCTCTGAGAAGCAGCTGTTCTCACTCGTCGTATGTGTGGCTTTTTGTGTGGCAGGTCGTGAGCTCAGGCAAAGGCGACAGCTGGTGATACTGGCCAACGTCCATAACATTGACTGATGCTACCGTATCTGTGAGGGCAGTCGCCGGTGCACCATTAATGTCTATCGTACATATGGGGGGTGGCCGTCACTTCGGTTGATGCCAGCCAGAGAACAAAATAATGAAGATGTCTTCCTCATCTTCATCCTCGTAATGCACGCTTCCAGCATTCACCTTTCCACCATCTGCTCCCGCTCGGTCCTGAGATGCTAGTTCCCACACAACCATTGTTTTTGTTGTTGTCAAAGTCTGCTTTGGACTCCTCCCAAGGCATACCTTCACAAAGTGATTCACCTTTCTGCATTTTGTGCTGGTCTTTCCCTTCACTGTACAGCTTCCTGGCATCCGGTGTTCCATCCCACAACTGCCCCACTCCCTGTTTGGGCTGACTCGTCGGGCGTTGGATGTGCTGGCACATTTGTAGGGCCTCCACCTGCTCTTCCTTCACAACCGACGGACGCGTGGCCATGCCGTCGGCCCCACTGGCAGAAAGTTCATGGGAGCGAGCTAGAACCAGTATCTCGTCGAGGGTGATTCTGGGTTGCCTTAGGATGAGCTTACCCAGCATGTTCGACCTGCATCCCTGGATGATTTGTGTGCAGATCTGTTAATACTGGCTGAGGCCCACACAGGTGCTCACCAGTTTTTGTAACCTTGGATAAAACATATCAACGGACTTCTGTTTGGTCTTTTGTGCCTGTCTGAGCTTGAACCGCTCGTAGTACGGGTTCAACTGGGGATCAAAATAGAGGTTCAGTGCCGCCACTGTGGCATCAAAATCACACGATCCCCTGTGTTGGGCAGTGTTCGAAAGAGTTCAAATAGTTCATCTCCGCGCATGTGCAACATAAGGGACCTGCACACTGCTCCATCAGTCCCCATGGTGGCACAGAAGTAGTTGTCCAGGCGGCCGAGCCAATGGCGCTAACGTGGCGCTGCCATAGCCAGATCAGCTAGCTGACTGAAAGGAGTTAGAGGCGCTACTGCGGTGCTTGCCTCTGTGGTGAGCTCATTTTCTGAGTGCCCCCTTTATGCGTATGTCACATTTCCTGGCCTGATGCCACTTGTTTACCCGGTGGTCTCTAGCAGGGATGCTGTTTTGGGGAGTAAATGTGTCTGCACCTTTAGTCTGACACCCTCCCACCTTGGTGCACAGTCCATTTATTTTGTATGATTTTTCTTTCTTTTTTGCATTCAACTGTTTTTTTTTTCTTTTTCTTACTTGGCTTGCTGAGGGCTCAGGAGGACGCTTTCCCTTTTTCCAGCTCAGGCCTCCACCAGGCAGTCCTCCTCTGAGCCCTTGGGCAGCGGGCATCGGGCAGCCGGCGCTGGGCGGGGCCAGGCAGTGAGGCCTCACAGCCATGAGGAACGGCTCCCTTGGCACGAGTGCGGTGCATCGCTTGTGGCATTCAGGGTACACTCTCTCCTCTGCTGCGACGGGTCGCGGCCGCTGTCACTCCGAACAGCTGCTGGGGTGGGCTGACAGCATAGGAAGCACTACACGCAGTGTGAAGTTGCAGAGAGCCTCATGCTTGGGAGCGCCAACGGTCCGCAGTGTGCCGATCCACCAGGCTGCTGAGGCGGGGGGAAGCACGGCCACACACTTTGCTGAGCTTGGCTCTTGTCCCGAGGCTCGGGGGGGGGGGGGGGGGGCACGCCAGGCACGACTCTCACGAGTCACTGTGGGATCATGCTCCCTCGTTGCCAATGTGGCGTGCGGATTGCACGCTAGCTTGAAGCACTAAATAAACACGCAGCACACTGTGAGATGCATTATTAACTCTAGCCTGGGGTCGCTGGCTCCGTCCTTTATTTATACCCGCACCATAGGCAACCCCAGCCGCAACAAAGTATAATGGAGCCCGAGAGGCTCTCTACACTGCTCAGTATTCTGTGCTTGCACATTTAATTGCCGCAGCCGCGTGTTTCAGAGGAGGGCTTTTGGGCACCAGCACGTTTTTATTTACAAATTAAGCACTGAGGCAAACGGGATGAGAGTAAAGACAATAAAAGATTAACACAGGCTCATTTCCCTTATTTATTCTGAGCTCAATGGCCTGAAGAAAGATCACTTTGTCGTTTCTTACTATGGCAAAGTGTAAGATCAGCCGTGGATGCAATTTATTTGTTAGTGTTTGTTTTCAGAATGCAATCTGATTTAGAGAACGATCGCTTTTTTACTGTTTCGAAACTGTGTATATTTAATTAAATAAATCATAATTTTACTATCGTTTTTAAATTAGTCACTTACATTTTGTATAGCTTATTTCAAACTGTGAACAAAGTAAATGTATTGTGATTGTGATTCCAAGTATCATTTCGTTTTTATTTTTTACTTTTACAGCTGGGAGATGGATAAAATCAGAAATAATTGTCCAAAGCATAAAAAAAACTATTCTAGCTACACAGTGGTTAGTTAATATACCATGACAAAAGTGCTTATGGACAAAATAAATATTATAACATTGTTACTCAAATATGGAGGAATAGTATTTATTCTAGACATCAAAAATAGGTAGATGTGAATGAAACATGTCGAACACAAGGGTGTCATTAAGTTGTCTTGCCTGGCACCATATTGTGTGTACACGGGAATTCCGAGATCACTAAACTGATTGTTGAATTGAAGTCCAGTCGGTGTAATAAAACATGATAGTTAAGGATGTAAATTGCTCAATTTACTGGAAAGTATACAATAATCTCGTTGACCAACACAAAGCAGTTCCGGAAGTCACAATGGACATGACTCTGTTTGGCAGAGGAGCTCAATCTGTTTGGAAACCCACTAGAGTTTGGATTTTACCCACCTCTGGAAAGGTTTTCAAGAAGCTACGTACCATGGATTTCATTTGACTGCTGTAAGCAGTAAGCTTTTCTTGCAGAGTGCACATGGCCATGTGTACACTTCACTATGATGTCAATTCACTGAGAGCATCACAGAAATATTTACATTAATCCCATCATAGAAATACCTTGTTAATGGACGAATCTGGAGCTGCAATGCATGTTGTAATTGTCCTGTCTGCCAGCAAGACGTTACACCAGACCCTTGCACCACATTAAAAAGGGAACCTGCTCAGTTCAAAAGGCCAATCACATTGCAATGAGGGGCATTTAATGTCCAGAGAAGTGAACTGCAAGGCAGGTTCCACCGCTAGTATATCAGGATATAACCAGGCCATTTGGCTTATGCAGCAGGAGAGGGCCAAATTATGCGACAGGGTTGTGTAATTTATGCAGCAAGAAAAAGCAAAGCATGCTGCATAATGCAGTAGATTTTGTAATAATAATTCTTCATTATTTCAGCATTTTTAAACTTTGTAGCACTGTCTGGAAATAGGTTGCGCCGCATTAGTACCATTTATTACTCAAATATAGCAATAAGCAACAAAACGCTGAAAGTCCAGCTTTGCAAAGGGCCTTTCACCTCACGCCAACACACTTTTTTACATTTCTAATAACTTTTGAACAGTTTGAGCTACAAACATTTTTTTTTTGTTAAAATAGGCAGGTGATGCGGCAGAAGGTGGAATATGCTGCTAATATGGCAAATGTATAATTATGCAAAGATCGCTCACAATTGAATAATTCCAGTGGCCTGAATATGACTCATAGACTGCTCAGAGGGTGACAACTGCTTTATTTCAGGATTGACATCCCAGAACAGTCTTTTTGCCTGTGAAAAGTAATTTTACATGGGGTGAAGTCAGGGCACAAGGCATGTGAGTGGCCTTGCCAAAGCTTGACCTTTGGAGACATCCCCCATTCAGCTTACTTTGCCATGCTTTAACTTAAGCATCTGAATTTCAGAGCCCCAAAATTTGAAATTGTAGGAGGCTGGCCTGTTTTGTAGTGGGCACCTAAGGTACTTACACCTTATACCAGGTACAGTTATCCCTTATTAGTGAAATGTAGGCAGTGTCTAGCAGCTCAGGCTGTCTCGGGGTAGCTGTAGCAGAGCAGCCAGGCTGAATTAGGAGATATGCAAAGCTCTTGTAATACCACTATAGTCACACTGTACTTTTACACAATAAAAGGCAATACTCAGTGTTACCAAAAATAAAGGTACTTTATTTTAGTGACATAAGGTCAAAAATACCTTAGAGGCAACACTCCTTCTGGAGGTAAGTATTTTACACAATATATACATTAGTAACAAAATCAGGTTAGTAAACAGTCATAGAGTAGTGCAATTCCTGGGATTGAGCTGCTCAGTCCCCAGGAGGGCAGAAACCTTTCTGTGAGATGGCAGTAGCTGGGGCTGCAGTGGAAACCTCAAAGAGCTGGTTTGGCAGTACTGGGGGTCCATGGTGAAGCCCCCAGGGTGCATGAAATTGGCCCCCCAAAACCAGATTTGGATTGGGAGTTCAATTTCCCAATCTTAGACACCTCACATGGCCATATACAGAGGTACCATTGTGAAGCCACATATATATATTGACATATATGTAGTGCACGCTTCTAATGGTGTCCCGCACTCACGAAGTCTGGGGACTTGGCCCTGGACAACGTGGGGGCACCTTTCTTAGTGCAAGGGTGCCCTCACATACAGTAACTTTGCACCTAGCCTTCAGTAAATGAAGGTTAGACATACAGGTGACTTATAAGTTACCTGGTGCAGTGAAAAATGGCTGTGAAATAGTGTGTGCACTATTTCACTCAGGCTGCAGTGGCAGTCCTGAAAAAAGGTTTGTATGAGCTCCTTATGGGTGGCAAACAAAATGTTACAGCCCATAAGGATCTTCTGGAACCCAATGCCCTGGGTACCTAGGTACTGTATACTAGGGACTTATAAAGGGGGCCCAGTGTGCCAATCAGAAGTGGAATATGGAGGCACTAAACTATAGTGACAAATTTGGTACACAGAGAGAGCATAAGCACTGGAGTTCTGGTTAGCAGAACTCCAGTGATACATTCAAGCATACTGACAACACACATAGGCCACAAACTATGAGCACTGGGGTCCTGGCTAGCAGGATCCCAGTGAGACAGTAAAAACACGCTGACGAATAGGTTACAAAACTATGAGCACTGGGGTCCTGGCTAGCAGGATCCCAGTGAGACAGTAAAAACTCACTGACAAACAGGCCAAAAATGGGGGTAACCATGCTAGAAAAGGGCTACTTTCTCACAGAAGTGCAACACAATAAGCCAACTACTCCCAAAAATGCAAAGAATACAGTAAATATTTTCCTGGTAAGTGGGAGAAACATAAAAAGTGATGATACATACATTTAGTCAGAATTCTGATTTCATATTTTTTTGGACATACACAAGACATAATTGTACTCTAATAAAAAAAAAGACTCAAAGACAAAGTAGGAATGCTGGTTTGAAAGTGAGAGCAAAACAGCATAGATTATGCATGCGGTGTTTCATATTTGGTGGCTTTGAGAAGGCTAGAGGAGCCTCACAATCCATATTTACAGATAATAGGATCACAGGATAGGCCCAAAGTTCCCTTTCTGTATGGAAATAGGTAGCCTGCATTGGCGTAGTGGTCCATGTCTAGGAAAGTGGGATCCATGAAAGGGTTCATGAGGGCCAGATTTCCTGGGAAACAGGCATGCTGGATGGGCTTGGAAATAATTGTGTGTAGCCAAATGTGATCCATAAATGCACTGAGGGCGCCCACATCTCATGGGAAATTTGCATGGTTGATGCATCTGGTGAGTTTCTTTGGATGGAGACTAATTGGATGTGCCTGAGGCTGCCTAGTTGCTGCCAATATAAATGTATCTTGATATATATTTATCTCACTTCTAATGCAACTTGGAATTACAAGGTTGAATGAAGAACTTTCACCTTGGCTCATGATTGTAGAAATACAGATTTAACTGAAATTTAGAAATATGCGTGTTAGCAAGAATCTCTTGGTAATGGATATGGGACCAGAATATTGTTGCCTAAATGTCATCTGGTACATATATTGTGCCTTAAATACCATTTACATAATTATCACCCCACTGGTTTTAGTAATTGAAAATACACACCCAAGGGAGTAACATATCTATCTATATCCATATTCTGACACACAACAACTCTTGGTAATTACTAAATTATATATAAGGGAAATACGGAGGAATTTCAATAGCTCTCAGCATGGATGTTAGTTTGTAATAGCCAGAGAAGGTGGCTCACCAACCTGCCTTGCACTTTGCTACTTCTGGCACTTCCACTGTGACTAGGCCTGTAAAAAAGTATTACACCAGCATGATGATGTGCAATTCCTGGATTTCATGCAAGGCAAAACATGCAAGATTTTTCCAGTTCTGCATAATGCAAAACTTTGTGTGATTTATTTTTTACTTGCTGATGACAGGTTTGAGAAGAAAATGTTTAGCCGAGAGACATATTTTTATGCAACAAGACTGTTTTTTTTTCGCCATATCTACTGTGCCTTTTTGTGCAAGCTATACTACTGCAGAAAAAATGTTGTCGGAGATACCGACAAAATGTGAAAATTATTTGGATTTTGCTGTAAAAACAATTTGCAAAATTTGCATATCCCTGCTAGCTACACAGTCACCTAGGTCTTGAGGGCAACATTATGAACAAAAAATGATCAGAGGTCTAAGAGCACTAGTTGCTGTCTGTGATTTCACTCCTTGCTCTTCTACTGAACCTTCAGAATCCAAACGGAGGCTGTTGAGGGAGAAAGATGTAGCCAGATGTACTAACATTAGTAATAGTGATTTCACAATTGTGATTACATTAGGTGGGCGCAGAACTCACAGAGTTTAACTCTATGGAATTCCATGAAGTTACATAAAAACTCCATGACATTCCAAGAGTTATGTCAACAAGCATAAAATATGTAAGTCGTGCTGCTTCAACTGCAATTTAGCACTGGTACCGGGAGCAGCCCGGAAAAATCAGTGGAAATGGCAACATGCAAGAGTGCACGGCTATTCAAGTTGATTTTGCTGCTGCTCGAGTAGAAAATCTACTGGAGCTGCAGCACAACTACACAAGAAGCAGCCCTATGACGGTGATGCTCATGACCTCATACGTCCACCCATGTTAGAAAATCACGCAAGAGGACGCCAAATCTCACTCACACTCATCATCTTGCATTTCTGGAGCCTTGCCAGAAAAACTATCCCTCACATGGCGATTGGCAGAATTTGTCCAGCGCCCGCGTTAGAAGACATTCTGCCCACCCCTGAATTATGTCTGATTCACGCTTAGGAAATTGCTAGTCCTACTGTATGAAATATTTTATTTTTAAAATAATAATTCCTAGTGGGTCGCAAATCGACCTACCTTCTGAATATTCATGAGGTAGAATACAATTTGCAACCCACTAGGAATCACCACCATCAAAAGGATGGTGCCCTGCTGGGGTCAGTAGACCACTATGTCTGTGATTTTTTTTAATAAAGCAAACTTATCTTTAAATGCAGCCTGCTTTCCCTAAATGAAAAACAGAATGTGTTTAAAAAAATGAATTGTCTGAATTTCTTTTTTTAACATTTTCAAAGAGGAACGGGTCCCATGGGATCCCCTTCCAATTTACAAATGTTACCAATAATGGTTGATAAAGTAATACTGTTTTGCGACTGGAATTTGGTGGTAAAACATTAATACATACCATTACTATTCGGTATTTGGAAGGAACACCCTAAACATGCCCCTTCCAAATACTGAATCGAAATTTGATCGCAAACTCAAATTGCAATTCAGTTACAAATTATTGAATCACAATTTGGTGTTTGTACATTTAAAAAAGTTTTTAGCTGTTGTAAAAGGCCTGATTCTGTGAACCAGGATGTTTGCAACTTCAAACAAGCATTTGCAATGCAATGGGTCTCACGTTTGCTCGAGTTAGAGCTATTAGCGATGTAAATTCCTAACTGGACTTTTTGTGCCACATAAATTGAAAATGAAAAGTAAGACAATTGACATAAGTGAGCCAATTCAAAGCACCATGGCCGCCATGAGCATAAGCGCGAAGGAGAGACACGAAATGAAAAAGAAGTTTGCTCGCAATCAAACGTATTGACAAACGTCCAATTATCCATCTAACAGGGTCGATGGCCAAGGCAGTAACAAAATTGCCCCAAGGAGGGACAAATGTAAAGCATTTACCAATGATGATAAAGGATTTTTGATGGAAAGCCCATGTACGAGTGATAGTGTTGGGCGTGCAGGAGGGGTGGTTAAAAGCCCATAGATAGATTACAACATGTTTGAGTGCTTGCACGCTCGACCTAAAATGCTTTGTACATCTGGCTCTCAATCACCACTGAGTTGTCAGTGGGGTGGAACGGTTTGTTGTATCTCTTTTGTTGCCTTTAAGCATTTTGGTGAACTGACATCCATGGTTAGCAATAAGTGTAATTGAAGGAAATCTTTATTTAGATAATTCTAGTACAAAACTTTTATTTTATTAATTGTTTTATTTATTTATTTTATTTATTTGAGGGGTTTTTCAGTGTGACGCTTGACAGCCTAAACTGCGTCAGGGCTGCAGGAGAGAAAAACTGTTTAATGTAGAGCATCATCATAAAAAATGAGAAAATCTGTAAAATGGTCTTTTAGTGTCACAGAAGCAGTATGCAGCATACGCCAGGGCTGGCAGCATCCTGATGGTTTCGGGAGATCAAAGACCACAAGATGGCACACCAAAAACAGGAACTGGAAACGAAAATTGGAAAAACATTATAACGTTTTTTTCTTTTTAGGATCTCTTTCCAGCTTGGATGAATGCTACGGGTTTCAAATTCCAACCCTGCATGGTTCTTTCTTCCTCTACCCTAAACTTCGTCTTATTTATCTCACCCTCACTACTCTGGCTGAAAGTCTGATACTCAATAATATATCCCAGTGTTCAAAATGAGTAGAGGTGCCCGACATCTGCTGCATCTGCACAAACTAGGAACTGTGTGCATGTCAATTCCGATATTTACAGGTACTAATAATGAGTTGTACAGTTCTCAGGTAAACTTAGAGATGATGTGAGATCTTTTCCTGGGTAAGATGCCATTCACGAGGATAGTCTCTTTCTCTCACCTTCTCTCAATTACCAATTATATTTCTCTGATATCCTGTATCTCTTTCTCTTCCTATATGTTTCTCTTAGTGTCAGCGTATCTCTACCTCCTGCCTTTTTCTACGTCTGTCTCCTCCTTTCCTTTCTCCGTCTCATTTTCGCAGTGGGTTTGCCTTTGTCTCACTCTTTTTGCATATGTCCCTCCTTTACCATCAGCATACGTGGTCATCTCACACACAGCACCTTCCGTCGTCTTCATTGCCTAACTGCGATCCTTCAGCATTTGCTTCAAGGCCCTTTTGTTCTGCAGTTACCCCTGGCTACACCGATTTTGCGGTCCTGTCACCACGCTGCGAAACTGATGTTCTGCTCTAAACGGGCCAAGGTCCGCGTGCTGTGTGTCTTTCGTTAGAAAGAGAAAGGAAATTAAACATGTCCAAGCTCATGACAGGGACTCCGCGAGGACGCGCTCCCGCTAATTACACAAACAACAAGATGTCTCATCAATTTTTCATGGCACTGGAAGCCCTGCCAGGTGGAAGCAGGAGCACGCTCTCTGCCTCCTGCCCCTGACGCACGTGCAGAAAGGGCAGAGCGTCAGGTGGCGTCCAGTATTCGCCGGAAGCTGCCAGCCCTTGGAGCCACAGGGGACACAATTCCCGTGAGCATTATCATGAGGGGTGCATTTGGTACAGGGGGTGGAAGGCTCAGCTGACGTAGAGCAGTGGAATGACAGCACAAAGGTCCTGGATCTCAAACAATAGAAAGTGTCTAGTTGTGAACTAGACTTACGGGGCTAGGGATGGAGTGTCGACATGAACCCTCTTCGCCCTGGACATATCCTCCCCTACCACTGTGTGTCACAATATCGTATACAACATTATTGTCTGAAATAAATATCGTGTTCTGAATATTTTTCACAAAAATACCCCACTGTGTATATATTTTATATTTTTAACTCCAGTTGCGTGATAATGTTTTAAACTATATTTACATTTTTAAATAAGCACTGGGTGTTTCTGTCAAAGGATATTCTGATTGCGGTATTCTGGCAGTAGTGGCTCCTCCGTTTGTGCGGAGGAGCGTCGCCCCCCGCCAGCAGCAGAAGCTGCAAACCTTTCACAAGGAAGGGACATGTTGTCCCTTCCTTCTGAAAGGGGCGGGGCCATGGGGTGGCAATCAGCGAGAGGAGTACACTGTGCACTCCCCTCACTGCGCATGTATGTTTGGCCGTCCGTCGCTGGCAGGCTCCCAGTCTTCCCTAGCTGGGTGCTCCCAACCAATCCTGACACTGCACTGAGCAGCGTCAGGATTGGCCACAGGCTGGGAGCCTGTGCCTGCACTGCAGAGCGGAAAAGAGGAGTGGTGCGGAGAGAAGTGGCATAGAGGTAAATGTATTATTATTTTTCTTTAATTAAAATTCATTTACCCCATGACACTCCCCCACCCGCACGCCACTCCACCCTGTCCCCTGTAACACCGGCAAGCCTCTCTTGTATACTGGTACCATACCTTCGGGAGACAAATATATTTATATTATAAAATGTATGGCTGGGCAAGGGAAACCTGCGAGTATAAAGCATTACAATCTACAGAGTTAGTTTAAGTAAGACTAGATATATTTGGGATAACCCTCAGCCTTTGTTTATGCCCCTTGTTTTACCCAAAGGCTTTGGTTTACACCCTTGTGAAGCTTTCAACTTATGCACACACTTGCATCACATGCATCTAGTCCTATGAGTCTCATACATGCTCAGTTTTGGGACACACACCCCCACACACCTGACATACTCACTGCATGGTAACAGCTGCACAGACACTTCTAAAATTCAAAACACTCAACACCCATATGAGACTCGCCTGCATACAAGCCAGATAGAAAATCTTACACAATGCAACCACAATTGATTGCTTCTTCAAGAAACTACCCAAATCTCCTATAAGAGAATCTTTTGCACAGGGCACAACAGCAGAACTTCCTGCGGCAGATAAAGCCAAAATACCTGCAGTCCCCATGGTAACCCAGACTAACACAGCTCAACACTGAGGCAACAAAGTAATTTCTTGATGGCTATGATTTAAAAAAATGCATCATGGGTTACTGTGTTAATCATGGATTAGCGTGACTCAGGATATAGGACTGAAGTGCCCATTTATTCCATCAGGTATTTTCCTAGTGGGCTGCAGGGCTGGACTAGCGATCCAAAAGCAGCCCTGGCAAAAATGCTCAATTCAGCCCGCTCCATTCGCCTCTTCGAACTTTCTCTTTCTATCCATCCATTCTCCTTCTCTCCTTCTCTCCTTCTTTCTTCTTGTGCTCTGATTGCTTTGTCTCTACATTCCCCCCCTCTCCATGTCTTTCAGTCTCTTGATGCCAACCATACCTGCTGCTATAAACCTCAGGGAGCTGGGGAGCTTTCAAAGCCGGCCTCCAAGAGCTCCAGCTCAATGGGGAAATGTGTGGTGGAATAAAAGGCCTAATTAGACATTATGGGCTGAAGCTAATGGAGGCTGGGTTTTGAGGTTTGAGTGCCATTGCTCACTCCTCTGCCACTTTTCCAAATCCCCAGGCAATTACAGCATGCACAACTGGTACTTTCAATGAGAGAGATGAAAGAGAGAGAGAGCAAGGAGAGGGAAGAGAGAGCCACGAGTAAAGGGGCAGGCTCCTTTGAATATTTTTGCCAAAACTTCTTTTGGTTGAAGTCCAGTCCTACCAAAATGTATGCACTATAGGGCTTCACAAGGTCCTCAAGTTAAGATGACATAATCCATGACTAATATGCCACGGTGCACCAAAATGTGTCATTAACCCAAAGCAAATTGTGAATGGAACACTGCAGTGAACAGTGGATTTTCTTGACCCAAAAACAGCAAGACTCATACTTCACGGGAAACAGTATCCCCCCACCCCCAACCATTCAATGCACATAAAACCAAAATTACTTTGCACCCAGCCTCATGGTTATCTTCAAAGTGTTGTGTGCACAAAAGCATCCAACCACATTGCCATTAAAAAAAAAAACTACTGCCATAGGTTTTTGGCTAACACCAAATCAGCATGGTCACCCAATTCAGCACAACTGAAAATCTACCTATAGAGGCAGGAAGTAAGTAACAGATATGATTCAACCGAGTACACCTGTGTACTCTCTCAACAAAATGAAAAGTGCATAGGCTAGTTGTTAGGATGGAAAAGACCTCTGCACAGTAATGGACGTGTATCCCTGCCCTAAGTGCCCAACTGTAGTGTTGTCTGGATCCCTAATGCTGCCTATTGTTGTCGTAGGTCTGTCCCACGGATTGCTGTCTTGTTTGACTGGGAGGGGCGTCGAAAGCGCTACCCTCAAAGTGGTGGAAGGCCACTGACTTGACTTCGTCAGGAGTTGAGAAGCACAAGTGCAGTGGTAACAGCATGGTGAACGCATCCTTTTAAACCTGTTTTACTGGAGTGAGACCTACAGGCTAACTTACCTTTTTAAAGTTCCATTGCTGTGTGCTTAACATAAGTTAGACGTGAAGTGCTGCATGGTGCTGGAGTGATGACTCTGCACTGGCTGTATGCATACCTGGGATTGGTACACTACAGGGTTAGAGGAGAACTGTGTGGTGTGTGCATGGTGAGTGCATGTCCTGGGTATATGTGTGTCTGCGAGGAGTAACTTACATGAGAGATGTACAGTTCTGCACTGCATGCATTGTGAGTGTATGTACTGGGTGCATGTGTACCTGTGAGGAGTACAGTACATAAAGAGTGTAGTGTTGTGCAGCATGTGCAAGGTGAATGTGTGTGCTGGCTGTATGTGTGCCTTCAAGCGGCACAATGTAGAAAAGCTGCAAAAGTAGGCGGTGCATGCAGAGTGAATGTGTGTGCTGAATGTATGTGTGCCTGGAGTGGCAGAATACATGGAGGTAACAGTGCTGGACAGTGTGTGTGTTGTACACTGAGTGCAAGTGCGCCTGTAATGGTACTTTATATGGAGGACCCTTGATTTCATTTTGGAAAGCGAGGCATGCCTGGTGAAGACATGAGGAGGTAGATGATTCCCCACAGGCAGATTTGTGAAATTCTGCACTCCTGTGAGCTGGGTGGGACACACTGGAGAAGAGAGAGAGGGACTCTCCTATACAGTTCAGAGGGTGCTCTTTGATTCAGTGAGAGTTCTCAAGGAAGAGGCCTGAACATATCACACAAAGGAGATGGGGCTGATAAGGGAATCATAAAGAGTAGGGCTGTGAGCTCAGACTTAACCCTTTGATGACCTATCACTGTGGCCGACATCCAGGTGTGAAATCTGGTCATTCCAATGGCCTGTGTTGCGGTACATCGGAATCCCTCCTGCTGTGTCAGACAGTCTTTCAAGAGGAAGGAGGAGAGGTGAAGTGTGCACTTCAAAAGAAGCAGAAACCCAGCATAAAACATCAAAGACCCAGACACTAAATTACATTTGGTGTCTGGAAATGGGCTATATGAAGAGGAGGTTGAGACCCTAAAAATTGTCATCTGCCAGTTAGACTGTGTGAGGAGGGTAAGCTCGCAAAAATTCTACCTGTGACCATGTCTTGGGGCCAAGGTCTGCTAGTCTCCCTGCTGGGTGGGCGACATCACACAGTGAAACCAAGACTACCTGCTCTGGCGCCTGGAGCACCAGCGCCTGCTTGCTTGTCAATAAAAGTGTACCACTGGAGGAAGAGGAGAATTTTGGAGGGAGCAAGGTCCTGTGGTGAACCCTGTGAAGAGGGCTCCTGGTGGGAGCTGTGAGGAGATGGCTGCGGAAGCAATCAGATAGTTAGACATGTGCAGATCTATGTTGGCAACTACTGTATGCGAGGAGAGGGCTGCTACAAAGAAAGTTAAGAGCTGATTGCCGTGCAGGGAGAGTTAAGCCTGTGTGACATCACCGTAGCAACTCCGTGGACCAGGAGGGACCACTGTAGAAGTTATTGCTGAAAAAGAGGGCGATCCCTACATGGGACCCTAGTGGTGTCCCCATATGCCAGGAGGTGCCACTGTGGTACAATCTGCCATGTGATGCGGTCCAGCGCCTCGTTTGGAAGTGTTGTGGCAACCCCGTAAGCCAGGATTTAATGTGCTATGAAGATTGGGCCAAACCTGAGAACAGTAAAGCATTGTGGTCCATTGGTCAAGGGAAACATCGAGGATTTTGCCTGACTTGCCCCTGTGGACTGAGGAGGACACTGTGAGTTCATCACCCCATTGTTGGGATGCAGATCAGGAGCATCAGAATCAACCTCCCTTACTGTGCAGGAAGAGCACCGGACCGCCTCCGATTGCTGCTTCAACTGGCCGTGTAAGGTCAAGGAGAGCCTGCGCTTGCTGGGTGCTACCTCACCTCGCACCTCCATGCCACCTCCTCCTGAGGTGCAGGAAGCTTATTCACTGCAGGAGCAGGAGACTGTTTACGGGCCTACCGGGCCATGTGGGGGGGTTGAGCTGCTGTGGCACTGCTGTGCCAAAGACACTTTTTACTTTTTACGAGAGTCAGCATGGACTTCTGAGTTAAGTCCTAGTAGTGAGCATTCCCTGTATGTGGCCACCAGTGAATGGGGAATAACCTATACCACATTACAATGAGCGGATAAGACAGGGATTTGCAAGTGAAGCACTACAGCCAGACCTTAATGGAAATAGCGTTATTGCTTGTGAATGTCATAATCTTTCTTCAAATACATAGATTTAGAAACAAAATACTTTTTAATATGAAAATATTGTGGCATACCCTAAGAAATATATCTAGGAATACTCTTATAAGGCATGGCCTATGTAGATATGAGCGTGATCTTAAAGAATGGAATTAAAATTCCAGTGCTTCCCATAGCATGCCATCCCACCACTATTTAGATGCCTCTCTATGAGCTTTCTGTTATTGCATCCAGACATCTCACACAATAACTGGCATACATCTTAAAACAAGCCAGAATTATGGGTTTTGCCAGTGCTTGTTGGCAGCATCAGACACATGAGTAACAACAATGATTTTGTGTGAATAATCAGATTTAAACAAGTGTGAACTCTGAGAACATGAGACTATGACGTTACAGAGGTCTGTGGAATTGGTAGTGGTCCTCGGAATATTGCAATCACTCTTGTTTTTCCCTCTAAACTGTTTTCCCCCGTAGTATCTCTGTAAGACAGACCCTTTTCACTCCGCATATTTGAGAAGTCCTCCATCTCCATATTTCCCCCTTCCTCACGCTCGTCATCTTCTCTGACATGCACAACCTCGCATCTCCTTTATTTCACCACCCCCTGCACACCCTGGGCACCCACTCACTTGTAAAGGCTGCATTTGCATTTATGTGTGTACTGTAAATGCTAGGACGACCGTATACCTCCTTTGCAAAGTTTAGTCTAGATTCACAATTGTAATTGCCATTCATGACCATTGCTCTGTATGATTTGTATAGCGGTCAAGGACTTCTTGAATATCTACTCTGAAGCCCTTTATGTGCCTCAGACTGGCACTATGAGCAACGTGCATTAAACATGTGGAATGTAAATAGGAGCTACCTCGCTCACAAGGGTTGTCTTAGTGGTTTGATAGCAGCTATTTAGAAACTGAGCAATATTTTTCCTTGTGAAGTTAAGGACAAAATATGGGGTCCGCCATGGACCCGTCTCAAAGTCAGCTTTTAACTACTGCCAGGTCTGGGACCCGGAGGGACCCACCACACTTAAAGCCATTGGAATTGCGTTCTGTTTTTGACGGTTTGATTGTGTTGTGCCTTTTTATGTTTTTGGTGTCTTTTTGTGTAGATTTATCTGATTTTATATTGTTATGATCTATTGCTTAGAATAAAGATGTCAACAAATGCTGCCAGGGTAGCAGCTAAGAGTAGCGCATGAATTAAAATGTTCCTGTCTCGAGACAGCCCTTACCTTTGTTTAAGGTGGCAAAATATTGCTGGTCCAGCTTCTGCTATTTAAGGAACCACTGAGCCAAATTTCGACCTGTTGTACTTCCAGTGCTCAATTTATGTAATATGGCTCCCGGAATCATACTGGTTGCCATTTTACTCCTGATTTAAGTTCCGAGTTTAGTTTACAGCTGAAGTATGAATCAAAGATTTGCAAAAATAAAACATGCCTTTGAAAGTTTTGCACTTCACATTCCTCCAGGAAATGTCTAGAGAAATGTGAATAGAAAGCTAACTCGAAAAGAAGGCAAATCAGTCTGCAGTAGCGGATATGTAAAGCTAAAAAATTATAGGTTATCTCTTGTTCCAATAAGCAAAACTCATAATTTTAGAATGAATACCACCGATGGTAAATACCACTCATTGCAGTATTGTTATTTAACAGGTGTGGTATTACCTCAGCAAAATCGAATGCCTTCTGAGTGAGGTCCTCAGTAGACACTAAGGAATTCATTACAAGATGTGCGGTAAACCTGCATGATACTCCTGCACCTAGAAGTACTGATGCTTTAGGTCTTGATACTTGCAGGAATTGAGAATACACAAATGTGTCTGAGTGAGTGAGTGATTGAATGGGTGTATCTGCCTCCGTTTCTGTGCTTGGGAATGATAGTTGAATGGTGAACCTGGCGCCCGAGGCTCTGAATTATTGTGTCCATTTGGTTATGTCTAGGATAATGGTTGCCAATCCTTGATATATGGGGTCGTTCTTAGCAATACTGTGGATATCCCATAATATTGACACATTGTTGAAATATTGGTGGCATTCTTGAAAACACTGGTACTCTCCCTGGAATGGCAGTAGCCCATCCTTGACAAATTTGGGCCATTCTTTGCAATGTGCTGCATACCATTTACCAATCTGTATCAACGACATAGCAGTGTCCTGTCGTTAATACAGTGTGGGAATCAGTGACAACATTCTAGGGTGGTGTGCAAAATTTGTTTAATTTGCTTTTGTGTAACTACAGCAATAGTACACGCAATTTTGTGTAACTATGCGAAATGCAGATGCATAATTTCAAACAATATTTTCGCAAGAAATGCATGACAGTGCCAATTTTTGGCACGAGGATGCCTTTGAAGAATTGTACCATGAACAATAGCTGGTCGTGCTCTGTTGTTCCTGTGCATTGCAGTAATTTACTGCAAATGGCTGCCATTTAGAGAAGTGGCATAACTTCATCATTTGTAGATTTTCACATACCAAGCATAACATGAAATTCCCAACATTTCACAAATTGCACCAAAGTATTTTAAATTTCACCCAGGCCTACAAAATTCTGGCTAACCCCAATCTAAGGCTGCACATTCTGGACATCTCTCTGGCACCCTCTGGCATAATGGTGCCCATGGAAACAGTGAACAAATGGTTCACCTAACCATCCAAACAGTTCATCTGTGAGAAGTTTCCTGAATCGAAGATACTTTGTTTCAGCCATTTTACGTAGGTCAAGTATTAAAAAAGTTGAGGTGAGTGAGGTTTTGTGGAGTGTCGGCATTTTGGGGACTTTCCGGGCTGGTTTCTCCTATTGACAAATGTCCTTGGGTTTAACAATTTCTAGTGGGTTAATTTTCCAGTCTTCGCGGCCTGCATGTGAGCTTTTGTGACTAGATATCTGAAACTACCATTATGTTAATTGAGGCAAGTGCACTTTGATTTGATGAGTAAATGTAAAATTTCCATTAAAAAATGTTCCCAGATTCTTGACTATGGTGGCAACGGCAGATTCTGGGAGGAGGGGCAGATGATCGAATGAGCAGGGAGATTTGTATCTCCACCAAGAACCGAGCTATCCAAGCTGGCTCCGCTCAGACACCAAAAGCTTTTGCTCATCAATTGCTGAATATGGTCACGGTACCTGGTGACAGTGTCCTACATCACTGGAGTGTGGTCTAGCGAGAGTCCAGTTGCTTGTGCTTTGGCAGATGCCTGAACGGGAGCTATGTCATTCCCGCAGGCGCTTGTTTCCCAATCCCCAGTTACGCTGTCTTCATCAAGCTGAGTCAAGGAGAAAACACAACCGGAACACTCCGGCATGATAACATTCATGCAGCCATATGTAAAGGGACAAATCACAGACAACGCCTCAGACTTCACTCCTTTGATGCTACGTAAAGAAATCTGTTACAAGCATGTAGCCTCTCTCTAACTCAACCTTCACTCTCTCACATGCATGCATGTACAGCATAACTAGTACACCACAGAATACTTTTCTGTTTGATTTTACTGTGAACACTTCCCCCTTTTTGAAATGGTTTGTTCTGAGCCACCTCTTCATGCTTCATTGGTCCCCACTGACTACCACACACGGAGTCCCGAAGAGACTCTGGAAGAAATGTAATTTCTAAAGTGGCACTTCCTAATTAGAATATGATTGGAGCAGTTCTTCTTCAGTGTAAATTTACAAAGCTGCAAACACATGGTGTGGCTTCATTTGAGGGTGAATGTATTTTACATATGGTTGAGAGGGCTTGTATAGAAAACACGATTCTTTTCTACCACCTTTTAAAAAGCTCTATTTTCTCATGTTGGTCTAGCTGAAGAAAGCTTCAGTTCCCTTATTTCTTCAACCTAAAGAGATGGTTCAAATAGTGTTCACCCTTTGACTTTCTGAGCTCTTTCTGTAAACGTCGAATTGGAAGAAATAGGTACAGGGTGGCAGTAGCATCTCTACATGCACCAGGTTGCAGAAACAGCACAATAGTGGACATGGCTACATACTCCAAGATTACCAAGTTTATATCGGCATGAACACTATCCGCGCCAGACCTACAGGACGAGTGGTACAGCATCAGTACTTCCTGCACACGAGTGACAGATCCAGGTGTACAGAAACATCCTCTAAAAAAGCAGCAACACTACCTATACCAGGTGTACAGAAAGAGTCATTGAATATGTCTGAGTAGTTCCTTCAGCTGAAGAAATAGAAATTGAATAGAATAAGAAATAGAATGAATCCCTAGCATATATATTCAGACTACATGTAAGTGTTTCTGACTTCCCATTTTTATCCCTCATCTCCAGCCTTGGGTTGCCTTTCAGGCATACACCACTTATTGGCTCTCCACTCACTCATACTAAACTTGTCCAAAACTGAAATAATTTACTTCCCTCCCACCTTTCTTCTTAATCTTCTCTGTCTGCCCTTCCACCACCCTAAACCCAGGGCCATGTATCCCGAGCGCAGTGCATATTTCAACTCCTCTAATAGCATGGAACCCCTTGGTATCCACTACAGCTAACGTGGACTAATGACAGTTATTAGATATTCATAAATGCAAACTAATATTCCCTCCACACAACAAACACTCTGATCTTGACAATTGTCTTCAGTAAATTTGAGTAGTATGACAGCTTTGATGTGGTTCGTTCAGAGAAACCCATACCCATGCTGGATAAGGTACTGAACTTCACCACAGTGACTCTCTGCAATTTTCTGAGGTGCACCCCTACCTCGTATTAACATCGTCTGGTCAACAGGCATCAACTAAAAAGCAGAGTGCCTTACAAGCTTTTGTTTTGACCCTGTACTGTGCGCCGCTACTTTTTGGTTAGGTTTGCGCTATAGAAATACTATGTACATACTATATAATACATACCATATATGTATACTCATGTACAAATATATTTGATAATTGCCTTAGGTCTGTTAATGAGCCGCATAGTTTCGAAGCTCTGCCAAAGAAATTTGATCTGGAAAATCCTGGACTTTTACAGATTCTTGACCGGGAAAGTGGCTTTACCTAAGCTTAGCAAGCAACAGGATGGAGGCCTTCCTAAACATCAAATTCGTCCACCTTGAACCAAGAATACATAGATTACTAACTCCATGAATTTTCAAACTCAACATGACAGCCCAGGAAAATGGCAAAATAATTGCACTCATTAAATCATCAAGAGTTCTACAACCACTATGGAAAGGAATATTTGACCCTTATGGCAAAGTATGACCACATTTATTGCACAAAGTATCCACAAACACATCGTATTAGATCCTGTTTCTACGTGCTGCGTAATATATGTAGTAAGTAACCTCCCTGAGATGGAAGAAAATGTTATCTTACTTCTAGATCTGTTGATTTCCTTAGGCATTAAAACAGTATTGGCTACCTGGAAATCTGCTGACAAGTTTTCAGTGCACGTGTGCTGGGTAATAGCCATGGTTCATCCCAACAGCAGTTAACACATCCATTCAGTGATCTAGCATAATCAAAAGCAATCCGCCATTAAGGAACTCTTTAGGAACAGGGCAAGAAATTCAAGCCACCATAACATGATTCACGTGGATTTTTGAAAAGCCCCCTCCTCTTTATTTGACACACTACCTATTCTTAATCAGTGTCGCTCCTAACAATACCTTATGTGGAACATGGCACCTAACTTGAACATAAACCACCGAGTTGTATTCTTTCGTTTTCATTAGATAGGTCATTTATTATTTTTATATTAGTCGTCTTTTATTATTTCAGCTGGCGTTTCTTCTCATTGTACACTCAGACCCGAACGCAGCCATATACGGAAGATAGTAGCTGCTTGCAGATGGAAATGAGGATAAGAGGGTTTCACCAGTCTTTTATTAGATAATATTTTTTTATGAACGATATAATTAGAATATATTTAATACATCTCCACCTTCTTATTAAACTACAAAAAGAGCAGAGGACTGTTATTGTCTATGGTTTCAATTATTTGTATTCTATTTCTCGCTGTACAAGATGTTAAAAAAAGTAATCGACTAACCTCCCATACTGTCTCTCCGAAACCTTCTGTTGGTAGGCTAGTACTGGAAACCTACGTTTGACCAGTGAAAACATCCTAGTCACACAGAAACCTTCATGTGTGCCATCAAGAATCCTTTCTTTCTCTCTTGTCGGCCTCTCTAATGAAACTGTTTTCCATATGACCTGCACTCTATTTCAGTAATTCAGACATTCAGACTTCTCAAGAACACCACCTGTTCATGCAAGAAATACAACTGTGATCAAACGCCATCACTCAAGACTACATTTCTCCTTCCCACTAATGTTTTTATTTTCATCATTGTACAAAAGTATGAATGAGAAAAGTGTGATCCTGTCTTCAACCCCTCACCATCTGTCATACCACCACTCTGATCAGATGAACCCATCAAACCCAATAATGAACTTTGGTTCCCTCAATCCCTTGCTAAGAATACTATTGCTTGTTGAAATGCTTATTTATCAAATTTGCCAGCATGAATAGATAAATAAATAAACAAACAAATAATTCATTGCTTATAAATAAAAAAAAATTCAATAAATAAATGCAAACATACCTAACAGTCTCACTATCAGGCTGATGGAAACTCAATAAGAGTAGTGCATAAATCGTAGGGTATTTCTGGTGCATAAAGTGAGCATTTCTCACCACAAGTTCAGCAAGGATCTGAGTTGGCAAAGCAAATGCATGCCTTAGTTGAGGCCAGCCAAGTGTTGCCTAGTAGTAAAACTGCAGTCTCGAGTTCAGCTGACACCATTTGAATTTTAGTTTGCACACTTGTGTGAGCCTGAGCAAACCACAGTATCATCCTGTGCCTCACTTCTCTTATCTGCAAAATAACGAGGGTACCTACAGGTGATTCCACGTGCGGTGTGTACCTTATTCACAAATATATGCACATTCAGTGGAAATACCGTGACCCACTAACGTCACCTTTAATATCAGATGTTTATTTGGAAACATCATGCACATTTAAAGCCTAAAAAAAAATCACTCGTATGCCAGGAGCACAAACCCTCCCCGAATTAGCACATTCCAAGCGTTATCAGCACTCAGTACAAATTATAAACAAGTATTGACAAAGTCTATAGGTCTTGACTTTGGGACGTATTGAAATTGTCAATGGATGTAGCCGTACTTCACAGCAACCCTGATGCTTTGAAATATGCCTGATAAACGGAGAAAAGCCTGCACAGCTGGCTGCATCATGTTGTAAATGCACACACCAATCTTTCACAGGCCTTCAAAATGGTGCATTTTTTTTCTTTTTTGTGTATCGATCCGAGTTGGAATACTAAATAAAAAAAAGTAGTGTCCACCTGACCGCTAGGCTTTGACCAATCATCCAAAGTATGTTGTGCAACATGGTTCTTGACCTTAAAGTTGTATTTTTTATTTTCTATATAACAGATCTTCGTTTGGTTTCCTTTTACTGGAAAACTTCAATAAATAAACAAGCATCTGCAATACAGTAGGTCTTGCATTTGTTCGACTTTAAGCTATTAGCGTTTTAAAGTCCTAACCAGATTTTTCTTGTCACATAAATTGAAAATTAAAAGTAATACAGTTTTACATATGCGAGCTGACATAAAGCGCTACACCATGAGTATGAAGTAGCACACAAAAAGAAAGAGAAGTTCGCTCACAGTCAAATGTATCAGCAGTTATGCAATTATTTATGTAACAGGGTCGATGTCATGCAAAGCGCTCGACTACTGCCCAGCGAGATCACGCTGTGTAGGGAATAAAAAGAAAAAGTAGTCCACAAGCCAAGTAGAAAACATGGAGCCTCGTATGTTTTCAGTAGTTTACCGGTGCTGTTGAGGAGGGCCAAACCTCAGAAAAGGCATGACGTATGCATGCCTTTCACAAATGAAATCAAGCGAATTAAAAGGAAAGCTCACAAACCAGCAAAACTGATGGGCGTGACATGGGCTTAGTTAAAAGCCCATAGAGAGATTACAATAGGGGCTAGATTGCTTGCACGCTCAACCCTAAAAAAGGAGGGTGGACAAAAGCAACACGGGGAGCCCAAGGAAGAGCAGCACAGGGTATGCGGGTGGGTAAACAACATAGAGGATGTCGGAAGAGAAGCACATGGAACCAGAGCAACGTAGAGGAGAATGGAAGTGAACGAGTAAGAGACAGCACAATTTGGAGTTAAAATGCACAAGCGAGCAGTTTGAAGAAGGTGAAAGCGTACATAAGAGCAGCCTGAGAGACAAAGTTGTGTAAAATGACATTTTTATAATGTTATGAAAATAAATATTCTGATAGAAGCAGGCAAATATACTGAACGGTAAAAATACATGCACTCTCATGGAATGCTCAGGAAAAGAATGGTTTACATTTTTTAAATTATGATATTGTGAAGAGTCAGAAAGAAAATGTGCACATATACTTATAGGAAGGTCCCTAGATGAAATGGTTTAAAACTGATAGTGCATTGACAGTAAGTGGAAGGGTGAACGTGTATAAAACTGTAAATACACTTAGTTTGTCTCGAAGGAAAAGGGTGTTGAAAGTGAACATTTTATAATGTCATGAAGAAAAACGTCCTAGGAGAAGTGGTAAAGCATAAAGTACAGGGAAATGTATGCGCTCTCATTGAGTGCTTTTAGGAGAAAAAAAAAGTTCCTGAAAAGCAGACACTTGACAGAGGACAAAAAGAAGCCAATCAAAGAGGTGGTAAATAGACTATGGGACAAAGACTAGAATAACACGCTAAATAAATAAAAGCATTGAATAGAAAGCAACCATATAAGAGCAACAATGCAAAAGTCGAATGGAAAGAGTTGCTTTCCAGTTCAGCTATTTACATATCCCCAATAAGGGATTCGCAATCAGACACCTGTGCTGTTTGTCAGGATTTGATCTAAAAAAAGCAAATCTTTGCTCTCAGCACACAATGTTTCCCTCACATGGGGTTTATCACACTTGTTTTTGCCTGCCGGAAGATGGAGAAAGTTTAGTAAGAGTAAGCTATGGAGGAAGACTCAGACACTGTCTGTTATACCATGAATACCGCACCTATCCTCAGTGGAAGATAATACACTCCACTTTCTAACCAGTAGGCGAGGGCAGATTTACAGAATTACACTAATCCAATATTATGTTCTAATCTGTTTAGGTGCTGATCACATAACCAGATATGCTTCTAACCACACGCTGGGCTCCTCGTTTATCACATCACAGTAATCCAATCTACTCTCTCTCAATGTAACGAGATTAATATACAAATGACTTACACGCTTATCGCTTGACCAACTAGAATCTAATGCATGTCAGAATTCCATCTCAGGAAATGTATCTGGTAAATACAAACATTTGTTTTATGAAAAAGGTCATTTATTCTCTTATATATATAACACAAAAAATAGCAACAAAGTGAGGGATGGGGGTAAAAGGGTTAAACAAAATGATGTATTAACAGTACTCCCAAAACACTTTACAAGTGGAAACATCCACATATAGAAGTGAGGGGAAAAGAAAATGATTAGGGGTGTGCGAACTTTGCATGTTTACTTGAAATTTCAGAAAAAATATGTGTAACTATCCTAAATGCAAATCCGTCACTTGATGCTATATTATAGGGCAAAATGCATTCTGGCATGCATTTTTGATACAAAGACACATTTTGAGCTAAAATAAATCCTCAAAAAAACACAAGCACCTCAAACAGCAGTCGCCCGCAGGGGATAAAATGCTAATGTGTTTGCATCAAGTGATTTTTACCCGAGTCAATGCTATTTGAGTCATGTTGTGCTT
Source organism: Pleurodeles waltl (assembly GCF_031143425.1). Classification (NCBI taxonomy): domain Eukaryota; kingdom Metazoa; phylum Chordata; class Amphibia; order Caudata; family Salamandridae; genus Pleurodeles; species Pleurodeles waltl. The sequence continues at coordinate 473,883,948 of NC_090449.1, read as the reverse complement.
CTTGTGGGGGAAGACAGGCACGGTTCCAGAGAATCTGGGCTTCTGGCATTACTGCCACTGAAAATGTTGCAAGAATTATTCCATTGAAATTAGTTTCCTTAGCAGGGTTCTCACAAGTGGATTGTTTTTCCATTGGATGTGTTGGTAGGATGGTGTCAACAAGTGGCCTTTCATTTATCTATGGCTGTCACTGGATTGAAATCGTTTGGTGCATATAGTTGGCAACTGTCTCTTGGATTTAACTATTGATAATCTGGTCACACAACTAAGGGTAGGAGTAAGATTTCTCAGATCTCTTTGTTCACACAGCTCTTCCTGGAAGCATGCTATGATCATTTTTTGCTGCTCAACTAGTTTGACCATCTTCTGCTAAGTTGGTGAACTTGGAAAGTAGAAGATGTAAGAGTGATTGGAGTGGCTGATGATGTGCCTGGGCTAGTCACTGAAGGCAAGGTCATCCTAATGAGGAACTCTGCCACTTCCTGAGTATTTGCCTACAACTAAATGGTTGACCAAGAAGACTAAGACATCATATACTCCAGCTTTTGAAGCCTTACAGCTTTCTGACCTTCCACCACAGATATGAGCTCTGCATAAGCCTATCCATGCACCCATAGGGCTAGAAAGGATCTCCCTGCCTTTCATGCTCTCTCCTCATTTCATTGTCCATTCGTCCTCTCCTTTTCTGGCTCCTTTCAATAACAGACTGTACCTACTGAGGGCAGGCTTTGCTCAGCGAGGTAGATACTCCAAGTACCTCGTTCAACAGGAGTGCACTTCCTTGTAAAAGCTGTGTTGCATCGGTGTTGTGCTGCCTTGTGAAGCTCTTTGACACAACAGACGCAAATCAGGTTATTACATTGTCTGGCTTCGGGCCCCCCAAACACAACAGGATTAGGGAGCCAGTGGCAAGTAAGGTAAATAAGTGGCTTCCCTCCCTCACTCTAAACGGATGAGGTGAAAGGGGAGACTTCCTTGACCAATGCCAGCATGTAACAAGCTTGCTACAGGCAAGGGCGCCACGCAGATGCTGGGTAAAATACAGGTTGAAAGCTGGGGTAGCCTTTGAGAGTGACATAGAATATGGCATGTAGTTTACTAAGTTGTGACAATATACTCCCCATTACTGGGGTGGATGACTTCAATTTCCACACTCCATTTAATGTGTGGGATCAAACAAAAGAACTCCCCTAATCAATGAACAACACAAAATTAAACGGGCACAATATTTACTGAGTGACACCAAGCAAAGGGAAACATCCGTATGTTAGAACAAATGAAACGGAAACACCATTCACGGGGTGACATCAGACCTACGATTCCATGCCTGGGATAATCAAGAGAGGGCTTCCATCACCATTTGTGGAACATCCTTGAATAATGAGTCCTTGCATTTTATATATGGTGTATCGGACCAAGGGCACTCCTATTCCATTTATGATGCAGCAAAGGACCGTTCCATTCCATGTAAGATGCATCAAAGGGCCCTCATATTAAACAAAGGGACTCGCTACTCCACCTTTTGCACATCAACCAAAGGAGACCCTTTCCTTCCATGTTTAAGGTACCAAACTGAATGATCTTCCCATTCTGTTAAAGATGCATCTAAAAAGGGCCTCACTTTACCACTAATGACACACCAAACAAAGGGAACACTTTCCTTCTATTTATGATGTATCAAACATAGGGCCCTCCCATTTCATGTATTATACTTCAAACACAGGGCTCGTCCATAAAACAGAAGCTCTCCCCATTCTTTACAAGCAAGGAGAATGGTACTTTTATGGTTTTATTAAGGACTGGGGTCTTCACTTTACTTTTGTAGAGTTCCTATTACGGAAAGCTATGGTCTTTGTTATGGTTTTATTGAACGCTTTGTTTCTGATTCAGTCCCATTCAAAGCAAGATATCCTGTTTTGGTCCCATGGAAAATCAGATTCTCTTGTTTTATGGAATATCCACATTCCTGATTTGTTTTTGCTTTTCGTGTAGATGTCCTGGTCTCTCTATTGGCTGAATGGCTAGAAGAACATTTTGTTTGGTTCAATTGAAGGTCAGAAGGCTAGTTTGGTATTAACGATGGGCATATTTCTGTTCTTTTTAATACAAAGCCTGGGTCAGTGGTTTAATTTTATCATAGGCATTAGTCATTAGCTTGGTTTCATTGATGTCCATGGCCTCTGAGTAGAGGAGTGACTTGATCAGTGTAGAACTTTGGATATTATCGGAAATTATGGGTTGGTTTAAGTAGTTTTTTTTTTGCTAGACGAATATATTATGATCTTTGTGAGGGAACCAGTGTTGAGAGGACTGACTTGATCTATGTGGTTAAAGTGATTGTCAAGTGACAGAGCATCCATTTTGAGCAGGCAGCAAGCTACATCAAACAGATTTGAGGGAGAGTAGACTGAGTTTTATGAGGCATGTCAGAAGGAAAATGCAAAACTGCATTCTGGACAAGATGAGGCACAGTAACATTGATGAGAAGTGAGAGGGAGTAATGAGATGTTCTATTTTCTTCATGAGTAGGTGCTGGGAGATGTTCTATTTTCTTCAGGAGTAGGTGCTGGATGATGGCAATGAGCTAATTTGGCAAAGACAATCTGTGCGCCAAATACTCTGTCCCTTAGCATGTACATTGAAATCTACGACTTCAGGTGTTTTGCGGAGGACATTAGAGTCGGTATCATTTATTCTTCTCAGTCACCTCCAACATTGACTGCTGTTTTTCCTGGTTTTCTTCAAACACAAAATTCTGCACTTTGGACAGGCTCAGTCGGTGGATGATTTCTGTGCTATGCATTTAGTTCCACTCTGAGCACCTCAACACAGACCATATTTCATGGTGTGTCCATGTTTCCAGAATTCTGTTTCCTATTCCAGCTTCCTTAAAACACAGGCATTTTCCTTGGATGCTGTCATTGAGGTCTATAGATGTTTCTAAACTACCCTCCAGTGCACATTTGTGCCCACCTGCTAATGGCTCAGGATATAGCCCAGATGCTTTGACACAATATTTAATTTGAATATATCTGTAACTTCCTAAGACCTAGCTCAGTAGTGCAAAATGAATCTCAATATGCATGGTTTTAATATAGACAGCTTTTATTGGTACAAGCTAAAGAACATGGTGACTCAACAGATGAATGGCACATTCAAGCTGAGCACTTTGTTTCCAGCTCCTGCATAGGCAGCTAAAGGAACCACTGCTCTCCGGTTACTACATTAATTTGGGGTAAACGTAAACATCAATCTTCACCACACCCTCTCAGCCTAGTAGCTCACACACAGTAAGCAGGTAACAGGCTTTCAGCATCATGGGCTGGTGCACATTCTCCAGCCATGAAGCTACAGAAACTAGAACTGTACTACACCTCATCTGTGGTGACAGATCAATTAGTGCACAGCAGCAGTTTTGTTGTACAAGCAAGAGTAAGGATGATTCCCATAAAGCCCAACTCAGTCCCATCAATAATTAGGGGTCTCAGCTAGAATCCCATTTAGAGAATTGCACGGTGGATGGCAAAGGTTGAGGTCAAAGCCTGTGTGGCAGGTACGAATCCCCCTCTGAAAAACGAAATCCTGTTCCCCTGTGTGCCCTAAATGTGCTCTTAGTGATGACTCTGTGCATCACCTACTTAGCAAGCCTGACACCTCCTTTACATCTTCTAAGCCTCACGTAGCTTTGTGGCCTGGATGACAAAGTACGTCTGGGGAATCTGCCGAATGAGGACTTAATAGCGTGTAAGACCTGCCCATCCAGGCCTTGGTCCTGGTTCATCCTCTTGGATGAAGGGCATTAACTAACCTAGTTCTTTGCGTAAAGTGATGGTGTTGGGACCTTGCCTCCCAAGTGGGATTGGTAAGGCAGTAGTCTTGTAGGGCTGTCCCATGTGCAGCAATCCTTTTCCCTTTAATGGCCTGTAATTGGCTTTCCTAACTCTCCAGAAAATTCCACACATCGATACACTTCCATGATCACATGGCCATCCAAACAAATTCAGAAATCTGGTGCACTGCCGCTGCTTGCTGGAGGAAATACAAAATCAGCTTCCCTAAGGCCTGCAAACATGTGGCCTCCCTTGTGCTCAGCTGCCAGTGTGCCTACTGCTATACCTTAGAATTTGCACTCACACACACCTATAGGGCACTTAGACCTACAAATGCAAACAATATTGGCAAATCTTTTCTGGGCATTGTACTCTGAAAAGAAGGTAGAAGGTCCAGGTCCAGGTCCAGGTCAAACCAAGATTATGAGGGAGTTTTGATAGGTGAAAGAGTGAGTGAAATAGCTAGTGTGGGAAAGTGGATGAAGAGCATGCTACATGGACATTAAAACGACAATTGCCCTAGCTATTATACTTGTCTTTAGTAGAGTGTTTGCATTTAGTGTTTTGTGTTTCCATTGTTCCTATTTTGACATTTGAAGTAGTTTGTATTACAATATTGATTGTGAACTGAATGCAAGTGTGCTCTGCCTTTTCCTGTGTTCTGCATTCATAGTTTGTGAGATTATCGAACTGGGAAGACAAAACCATGTATATAATTTTAGGTGGCCAAAAGTTAAGAAAGGGTATGCTTTCTACCACTGGGTTCTAAGTGACGTCGTAGGCAAGAGCAAAGCTTGAGTTACCTATTATTTTTGTCCGAGTCCTCTTGTGAAAGCATCCGACTTGACATATGACCATCTAAGTTATTTTTGGGTCCCATACTCTGTACCATACTATGTTATGTACCACAACCAATGGTATAAGGCTTCCACCCAATTAGCGTAGGGCACTACCACTTACAGAACAGTGCACCACCGCCCTCAGCACATTCAACTACATCCTTAGCCACATTTCATGTCCACCCTCAGAACAGTGCAGCAAAACTCACTATTGTGTAACCCCACCAATGTCATTCTGCACCATCGCACACAGTCCAGTGCTCTATTACCAGAAAAACAGTGCACCATCAACCTAAGCAAAATGAACTCCATCCTTCGGTACTCTCTGCCATCACCCTTAGAACAGTTAACCACAATGTGTGCACAGTGTACTACACATCCAAGCCACTGTGCACCTATGATAACCACAAACCCTTTCTTCCACACTGCCTAGTTGACCCTGAATTTGAAGCAATGGTCGGTTAACACATCTGAAAAGCACAAATATTTTTTTCTTGATGCTATGGCCTTCTAATTACCCTTAGTTAATTTCCACATTTTTCTTTTGCAGAACCCCAAAGCATACTGTGGACTTAGTAATTGAATATGTATGTTTTTGTTGAAAAATGAGCAATGATCACTTACTTTGATAAATAAATCTACCATATATATTGGAGACTTTACAAACTAAGCACCCTCGAGAGGACACTACCATGATGACAGTCATAATGAGTTTCATTTGTAATGCGGTCATAACTGTTTGAAATCCAGGCATGGAGGGAGAGTTTTGCTGTATCATGCAGTATCGTAAATATATAGGGGGTCATTCTGACCCCGGCGGTCCTTGACCGCCGGGGCCAGGGTCGGCGGGAGCACCGCCAACAGACTGGCGGTGCCCCGCAGGGCATTCTGACCGCGGCGGTTTGGCCGCGGTCAGAACAGGAAAACCGGCGGTCTCCCGCCGGTTTTCCGCTGCCCTGCTGAATCCTCCATGGCGGCGCAGCTTGCTGCGCCGCCATGGGGATTCAGACAGCCCATACCGCCATCCTGTTCCTGGCGGTTCGCCCGCCAGGAACAGGATGGCGGTATGGGGTGTTGTGGGGCCCCTGGGGGCCCCTGCAGTGCCCATGCCAATGGCATGGGCACTGCAGGGGCCCCCGTAAGAGGGCCCCACAAAGTATTTCAGTGTCTGCTCAGCAGACACTGAAATACGCGACGGGTGCAACTGTACCCGTCGCACCTTCCCACTCCGCCGGCTCCATTCGGAGCCGGCTTCCTCGTGGGAAGGGGGTTTCCCGCTGGGCTGGCGGGCGCCCTTCTGGCGGTCGCCCGCCAGCCCAGCGGGAAACACAGAATACCCGCAGCGGTCTCCTGACCGCGGTGCGGTATTCTGGAGGGGGGAACTCTGGCGGGCGGCCTCCGACGCCCGCCACAGTTAGAATTACCCCCATAGTCTGTTCACAAGCATGCAGGTGCTGACCCATAAACATCTTGCACAAGTGGCAGTGCCTTAAAATGAATCCATTTCTCAACTGGCAGCCAGTCCTTGTCATGAAAAATAAGTAACATATGTTCTGTCCTCGCCATGCTGACTTCTGATTAGTGTGGAATTGTGAAGTGTCTGTTATTTCCTCATGTTTGAATTTGAGGTCATGAAATATTATCTCCCTGTCAGAGAAAAAGTGGCACATCTTGAGAGACGTCTCAGTAGACAAGCCAGGACCTGAAAAGGCCAAACATCCGAATGAGTGGCACACCTTGGCAAACTCCGGTGGTGTATTGATGGTGGTGCTTGTGGAGGTAGAGCAGGGGCTGATTTTCTCCTGTGGCTTGCCCATTTGCCTGGCCAGGGTAGCTCTAGGTTGTGGTCTGGATCCAGTCTTTACTTAAGAAATCTGTTGGCTCCTTAGAAGAACAAAGATCAAAAATAAGTCCAGTGCATCTCAGGAAGAAAAGCGGCCATCAATTGGACAAATACAGTCTGGAAAGCCAATAATCTCACAACTTGCATGGACTTATAGGATCACTATGCAAACAGCATACTGTGTAAGAGTTCTAGGACTGGGTGGCTGACTTGTTTACCAGTCCAAAGTCAACATACATTCTGTGGCCACAGTCGATGGTGATTGAAGGATGTAGTGAGGCATTGATTGCCTGTCAAGAAGCAGAATCAAAATGACAGACACATGTCATTGGTATGAAATCAGGTAAGGACAATGGACAAGCCTAATGTTTTTCATCGTGTGACTTGGGCTGGCTTGCTGTAGAAAGTGGAACAGTGCTGAAATTGTGGACAATGGTTGTCAAATGAATATCAGACAATGGGTATTAGGCTCAAGTTACAAATAGTTTGTGTAATTAGTGGACATGTGGGTAACCAACCTCAGGAAAACATTCAAGAGAGCTACACTGGCTGCCAGAATGTAACTTCAAAGTTGGACCTGATAATTTTTAGTATAATGCAGTATACGGATGTCTTTCACTTCTCCTTAGCTAATTTGAGGGTTTTATAAAGTATTTTGTGGCCACAAAATGGCAAAAGGTTCTTAGCTAAATTCTACCTTCCTACTTGATGCAGCTGAAATATTTACAGGAAAGGGAACTGGCTTATTCTGGTTGTGCCACATTAAAATAACCCCTTTAGCAATGTGGTATCTTTGTAGTTTTACTTTACCAATGTCAACTGCTCACTTGGTTTGTATCACAAGAAATCTACAGAACATGTTTATGTGCTTGAATGAAGGCTTTGAAACTACCTCTAGTGTTTCTCACAGATGGCTACCAGCAACTTCTTTATATCAACGTCCAAGCCAGAAGCCCTCATGCTCCGTCTGATAAGAGCAAGCTGCAGCTCATGTAATACCAAGGTTCATAGAAAGGTTAATAATACATTGAACAGCATGTGGACAGTGTGCATCAAGAGTTTCACATCCGTCCATTCATCTATCCATACATCATGCACCTCCCAAGATCCATTCATCCACCTATATACATCCATCTACCCAAATCCGTCCATCCATCCAAGCACCCATCCATCCATCCATCTGTGTATCCGTACCTCCATTCAAAATCCATTAATTTACACAGATCCATCCATCCATTGTCCATCCATCCAAGCACCCTCCGTCCATCCAGCTGTGTATCCGTACCTCCATTCAAGATTCATTAATTTACACAGATCCATCCATCCATTGCCTATCCATCCAAACACCCATGGTCCCTGTATTCATCAAGCTATTCACCCATGTACCCAGAAACATCATACATCCACTCACCAAGAGATCCATTCATCCACTTAGATTTATCAAAACATCCAAGCTCCCGCCCATTCATCCTTACTTATATATCCATCCATGCACCCACTAAGATCCATCCATCATCTGCCCATCCATCTATCCACCCACCTAGATCTGTCCATTTTCACAGATTCATCCATCCAAGCACCTATGGTGCATCCATCTATACATCTATCCTTACACCTAGCGAGATCCATCCATCCACCCACCCAGCAAACTCCATCCATCTAACCTGTTTTATCCATCATCTAAGTATCCATCCATCTATTGTTCCAACTATCCATCCTTAACCCACCAAAATCCATTCATCCATCAATCCATCCACCCACATAGATTGTTCTATCTACCATATTCATTAACCCACCCACCCAATCACCTGTCCATCATCCATCCATAAACCCAATCATCTGTCCATCTACTCATTCCTCCATGCCAGCACCCATGTTCATCCATTTATCTAGCTAACAATCATTCATCTATCTACCCATGCATTAATCAAGATCCATCCATCCTCCCAAGTAATGCATTCATCTATTTAGCCATCCACATATTTACACCCTCTACATCATACCCACACTATTCACCAACTCATCTACCTAGCCACCTAGTAATCCATCTGTACCTCTGCTTATTCATCAATCCCAACACTTATCCACCTCAAACAATAATAATGGAAACATCAAAATGCTCAGTATAAATGAAGGCCTGCAATGTAAGAAAAAATCAGTGACAAATTATATAAGCGGAAAACAGAAAAAATAAAAATAATAAAAAAAAAAAATGTGAAAGCCGTTATAATAGAAGCCAGAAAAAAACAACACAAACAACAGCTTTTCAAATGCCCGAAGTTGTTGTGTGATGTTCAATTCAGTGCTACTGAAAGCAAGTTCTGATGTCTGCATCACGGAGCTGCCCCTTGAATAACATGCCAGACAGACAGCTGTAAAAAACTACAGTGTTGAAATTACGGACAAAAGCTGTCCGTTATCAACACAGTGACGGGCATCAGGCTGAAATTACGGACTGCCCGTGTAGATTACGGACTGGTGGTCACCCTAAATAGAAGTAGTGCACAACTAATCGCCCTAACCGAAGCCAGTATGTGAAAATGAAGGACTTCCTGGTGAGACAGCAGTGTACCTGGGGGAAGGAGAAGTATCTAACACCCAGGCTTCACCCAGGCATGGAGTGAAATACACATAAATAATACTGACAAATTCTTGTACCCGTCATGGTCTGTGTGAGGACCTCGTAAATGAAGGTTCAACAGCATGAGTAAACTCTGGTGTAATGGTGCCACAGCTAATCTCAGTTACATTCTTCCCAACTTCCAACCACACGGCTGTAATTCCACAGACCGGATCGACTCCCTTCCGGTTACTTCTCCATTAGATGTGCCATGAATACTGCTAAAGCAGTAAAATGGAAAACAGCTGGAAGCACAGCATGATCATCACCAGAGGGTTTGCATCAGAGATTCAGTGCTTCAAAGGAGGATCAATAATCCATGAGTCAGGCTAATGGCATGCGGGTGTTAGAAGTCCTACTTGTGAGGCACACTGTCAGTTGCTGGCCTTAGCACCTTTCTTGAGTGTCCTTGATTTTTGTTGAAGGATGAGACAGACGACCCTCCCCTGATGCCACCATGCATTTCCTTCCTATGAACTGAGATATGCTGGGGGGATGCGGAATAGAATGCCAAAAGAAAACAAATGGTTACCAAAATCCAGGAGACAAACCCAGGGGTTTTACTTTAATGTGATAAAAAAAATAACATAAAAAACAATCAAAATAAGAAACAAACAAGGAGAAATAACAAGAATACAAGAAAAATCTGAGAGCAAAACATGAAGGAAGAAATCAAAGAAATGAAATGCAACGTGTGTTGATCAGAATTAAGGCCTGCCAAGTAAGTCTCACATTTAAGGGGATCGGTGTTCTTTGGAGCTCGGTTAGCATGTACTTGAACTCCCATCTGCTGTAGGTTTCTAAAAATGTAACCTTGTCCACCTGCTCAGATTTTAGCTTCCTTTGATCTTGCAAAATATATGGAATCTGGACCTTTTAAAGATTGTGTGGCGTCAGCTCAGCTTGTGAACCTTGCTTCTTCCTAGTTCTTGGCATGTATTTGTTCACCAGTACGCAGGACATTGACTAACAAAAACTTGTATAGGTACTACTCATGTCACAGATTCACATTCTTGCACTTTTGGCAACCTCTTACTCATTCAACACCTTTGCTGCCTGGTGCATGTTGCCAAAAGGCAGAGTGGGAGCCTCTGCTTACTGTCTCCAACCTGGCAACACATGGCCTTCTCTGATAACTGTCCTTTTTGGTGTAGTATTACTATCAGCATCCCTCTAACTCTGTGAAAAGTGCGGTTCTGTGTAGCTGCTAATAAGTTTTAGTACTTATTATAATTATAATATGTGAGTATTTTAATTGTTATTGTAATTACAACTTAGGAGTCTCTTTCTTGCATACCTTCACCCATCACACCACCAGGCACTGCATTTCATCGCACAGTAACTCCACTGAGGTGGCCATAATACACAACATGAAAACACTTCCAACATAACTCAAAATATTCTTCTACCTACACCCCATACACATTGTAACTTGCTATCTGTATAAGTGGTCTAGTAAACGACACAGGAGTAGTACGTTTTATACACATGCTACAATACAATACAATATAGGCACAACATTTGTCTAGGAATAGTGGCAAGGAAGTTCCTCAGAATTACAACTATTTGGCATTCTTCAACAGGCCCTCAATGAGAAACAATAGTTTTGCAATAGGGACCTTGGGTAGTGCATATCAAATGCATCATCATAGCTGCTTTAAAATTAATCAACATAAAGAGAGCAGGTCATCCGGATATTAAAATCCCAGAAGGGGAATGCATCAGTGTAATAAACCATAAGAATTCCGAAAAATTGTTCCAACCTCAATAAAGGGGGTTCATTTACTTTTGAAGCTGAAAAATATTCATTGACCAACACCAGTTCTTTGACACACTGACAGGAACCCTAATTTAACAAACTAGGATATGATAGGATACTACCAAAATTAATTTCTAACAATAGATATCTTTCTATCTTAAAACCCTATATTTTGTGCAAAAACCTGTTGACACATTTCCACTTCGGTGTCCTCCAAACCATTACAAGCTTTAGGAAAGAACAGGTTCTATTGTGGAACACTTTGCTTTAGATTTTTGATAATGTAGGATAGAATATCTTCCAAATCACAGCCAGAGTAGACCATATTGTGTGATGTAGAGGCAATCTAACTTCAGTCTTAATCTGATAGCAAAGGTGAGGGGAATCCTCTAGCTTCTAATTGTGACCTAAGGTAAAGTCTTTGTGAGGTCTATACCATTCAATACCCCTGCTCCCACTGATCAAGAGATGATGTAGCATTCAAAATGGATAGCTGTGGGTGAAATGTTAAAGCCACGAAGGATATGGGTCTCAAAAACAAACTACAGCCTACTTTCTGGTCCTGGCACGGTCCAAAAGCTCATTGTTCCAGAAGCCTGAAATGAAATGGCTTCCATGACAAGTAGAATACCACAGCCTTTCACCTGCACATCATTAGCATAAGACAAACCTAAATAATGTGTACCAGAAGACGAGTAAAAAACGTCCTACTGCCTTCTAATCCAACTTGTGTCTAACCTTATTTAATAGGTCCGGATCAATGTCTGCAGAAGTAATCAAACATAGTTGGGGGACCTTGTGCAAAGGCTCTAATCCTTGCACGATTAAGATAGCTAAGTTTGCCTTTCTCCAGAAAAATGTGATTTGCCACAAATTAATTGGCCCTTTCTTTGTTGGTTTCTTCTGGGTCAATAGCCCCATTGGCATCACTATCTGGTTCCTAAGAGATGCACATGCTCAGTGACAGAGAATACATCTGGGGGCCTTAAACTCCAGCACTGTGTCCCCTCCTCTTGCACAGAGCTCCTATGCCCATCCATCCGCCACGGATATTCTAGGTCCCTGTGGTCATTTCTGTGCCATGTATAGAGCTCATACACTGGCACTTAGGCTTGTCACCTATCTTCCTCTCACGAAAGTCACCATATTTAGTACTGGGCTTCCATTTGGCAGAGTAGTGTGTCGTGGGATTTATAGTCATAGGCTATTTCCATTTAACCATTTGGATTGACACACCTGACAATGATTTGTAACAGAAACGACAAGGACTGGAAACATGGTGCCCAGAGCTATCTGACATGCAGCTACTTGGCATCCCAAATGAACAAACGATGGCAGGTAATGTCCAACTCTTACCCTATACTGCTTTCAAAGGAAATCAGGACACCCATGAAGATGCACCAATAGGATTTCCGTGGGACGAAAATCAAAGATCTAGATTTTGGTTCCAAGCAACAAATTTATAGTCATTGTTTGTGCTCATGTGGCACCAATCGCTCTCTTGGGAGTGTGCCAGCACTTCCTCTGAATACGTAACATTTCAGCCAATATTACCTAATTGGAGTGCTTCATGACCAGCATTGGGCATATGAGGCACAATACTATCGAAGCACCAAAACGAAAAGGCTTTGGGTTTCTCAAGAGATTGCAAAGCGCTATGCAGAAACCAATACAGCACATCAGTTGACTCACTGTTCCTGCTCATGAAAGAAGGAATGGTTTGATGCAGTGATTTGATCGTTCAATGTGATCTATACAGCTAATGTATTAACCATCTGAACCGGGAGCAGCTTGCGGCATGTTGCAGGGGCGGGGTGGCCGGTGGCAGAGGGTCAAAGGGGGACGAAGGAAAAATGAATTAAAAAAAATAACACTTACCTGAATCGCCACCACCGTGTCACTCCTCTTGCCTTCCAAGCAGCTGTAGGCACAGGCCCCCAGCCTGCCCTGCGGCCAATCTGAACGTTGCTGTCATGTTGCTGGCAGAATTAAAGCAGAATTCAGATTGGCCAGAACACCCAGCCAGGGCTCTACAAGGCAGAGTGGGCGCCTCTGCTTACTGTCTCCAACCTGGCAACACAGTGCTGGGTTGGAGAGAGCTATGTGCGCATGTGTGTTTCGCCGGCCCGCAACGGCCAACCAAACATCCATGCACACTGAGAGGGAGTGCTGCACACTAATAATAATAATTAACATAGTTTATTATCATTTTATTGTAAATGTTTGGCAGCTGCGGCTGCTGGTGGGGTGGTGACGCTCCTCCGCCTTAGCGGAGGAGCGGTGCCTGTTCTGAACTACATTTGCAGCGTGATTGTCAGGACAATAGCCATTTAATCTCTCCTCACTCATGGTCGTGCTGGGAATCCTAAAGAGAAAGGCTTCCATCCAAGCCTATTTATGCAAAAAGAGTTTAGAAAATTGGAGCCTTTTGCCTGATTCCTGCACAGCGAGTGATCTTCAAATTGCTGGCTTCCTCCAAGAGTCATCACATCATAATGCTGCATTGAAATTTAGACATTACGCCGTAATACTATAATTTGCAGTTGGGTTTATGTCTGAAAAAATTACTAAACATATGTTTTTCCTGTTCTTGCAGAACTCATAACAGCCATCACCTTTAAATATCAGTATAAAGTAAGATTAACATTAAGACCTTATTATTGGGCGGAAACAAACATGGCAGAACGTTTTTTTAACAAAAAAGACAAAACTTGAATCTTGTGATTTACATGCTTTCTTTTAGATCATAATTCTCTAGTCCTTTATTGGAAAGTGCGGTGGATTGACAGAAGCAGCAATCTCACGCAGTCACTGACTCTCTCACTCTCCAAGCCAAGACATCCTGCCAATTTCTCCAGCCATTGTAACTTTTCAAGGAGAATTGCTAAAGCAAGAGAGGAATTCATTGGTGGAATTTCCTTACCGTAATGATAAACATTTCAAAAATCTGTTTTGCATTTATTCTGCACTTCTGCATTTTCAACATACTGTAGCCTGTTTCAGCATTACCCAGTTTAAAGATATTCAAGTTATCAGGCTCGGAAATGTAGAAGATTGTGTTGGCGTTGTCTAGTTGTATATTTGTAGCCAGCAGGTCACGGAAGATGTCAGTGGTGAGCATTTAAGTCGCCGAGCCTTCTTGTTGGCTGTTACTAGCTCCGTGGGGCAGGGATTTCTGATGGTGGATTAATATTTGCAGTTAATTCTTCTTCCAGAAATCAGAGGATCTTCTACATAAACTCTAAATGAGGCCCATAGTCCGTAGCTTGGGCTTTTTTCTCTCACTATGATTACTAACCTGTGCCTGCTGCATGCCTTTTTTGGAATATATGTTTATTGTTTTTATACATAACAAAGTATACATGAATAACAATCTATCAAACAAGCTCTTTGACCACCACGATTACCGTGAATTGGGGTATCTGCAGCTTGACCTTTTTTTTTACAGCATAGCTGTCAAACAAATGTACTGTTAACTATATATAGAATGGGCTTTGTGTCCAACACTTTCAACCCATGGCTTTCTTCAACCAGCCTCTTTCAGCCATTAGCTTGAGACTTTGTCAACCGTGGTTTCCCTGATCCTAGTGGAGTTTCAATCTCTTATATAATCCTGTTGGCTGTTTGGGTGTATCTTTCCACCTCTACTACAGTACTTGCATTGCTTGAGGGACTGCCTTGAAGATATAGTCCTCTCTGTCATGTCTGCGGGTTGCTTCATCAGTGTCTTATTCTGATGTACGAGTGCTGCATGTATTAGCATTTAAACCCAGACCTCTTGGCTTGGCAAATGCTTATTAATTATCTTACAGATACTGCCCCTACCATCATGTGTCAGGATCTGAATTTGGTGGTGATGGTGCTAGTGGCAGATTGTTTATTCACTGCTGCTAAAAGGTGCAAAAAGAGGCCAGAATATTATTCCAATGCACTTTACTAATGGCATAAGGGACATTTTGTCATGCGCAGGTGTCGGTACTTGTGCATTTTGTCATTTGACAGTGTTATAGTGTATATTCCAAGCTGCCATTACCTGTAGTTGATATGTGCATTCCATGCTTTGGTCACTTGGTGTTCTGATGTACATTGAGGGCTGCTTTGCAATATGTCAGGGTGTGCATTCAGTGCTTTGGTCACCAGTGGTCGACGTGCAGTCGCCCAGCCTGCCCCAAGGCCCAGCCAACGCTGCTTTCATGCTGCTGGCAGCATGAAAGCAGCATTAGGATTGGACGGAGTGCCCTGGCTGGGCGCTCCGAGGCAGAGTGGGAGCCGCTTCCTGCTCTCTCCAAGCCCGCAACACAGTGCCGGGTTGGAGAGAGCCCAGTGCGCATCTGTGTTTGTCCGGCCCTAGACGGCCGGCCAAAAATATATGCGCACTGAGGGGAGTGCTGTGCACTCTATCTCCGTCCCTGTCATTGCTTATGCCCCCCCCCCCTCCTTTTAAATAAAGCCATAATAAACTTAGGTTGTTATGTTTTTATTGTAAAAGGTTTGCATCTGCTGCTGCTGGCAGGGGGGCAACGCTCCTCCCCCATAGTGGAGGAGCCACCCCTGTCAAAATGCTGCTGCATTGACTGCAGATATTGCAAGTGCGTTCGGTACTTTCGTCACCAGGAGCACGGCCGTGCATCTTTTGCTGATGCTTTTACTAATCTGCAGTATATAAAGTGTGGTGCCCTCGAACAGTAGCTCTGCACCTATGCAGACATGTCACTGTGTTTCAAAGCTCTTGCAAATACTCCAGGGTACCCTGCAGCCTTTTCTGAAACCGGAATCGCAGCTGACCCAGTATCCTGCAGCTAGCCTTCGTTTGGCGGCTCTGTAATGTAAATAATTGTTTAAATCTCTGAGGGCATGTCTATGGAATTAGACCAATTAGAACTGCTGCAAGAGGTCATACTACAAGTGACGACTGAAAAAAATGTTTTGTGTACTGTGCAATTTGCCTTTTTCTACCATGAGTTACAAAAACAAGCATTGGCAAAGCCTATATTTATTTATTGTTAATCATGACTTAGTTATTAAAAAACTTACATGATATGAATAAAACAGTGCAGAAACAAAGGAAAATACAATCATATAAATTAAATAAATGTGTACAAAATATGCTACTGGTACATGGTTTCTTCAGACCTTAACCTAACTTTTACTTAGGATCCGATAATTTTGTCAGGTAAAACTAAAGTGAAAGTTAAAATAATCCAGGATAAGGTCTCATTAGAAGTATTCTTACGGCTCGGCTGCATACATGCTGGCAAAACTCATGTATGTACTCATTGACTTTGACATTAGTACTGCATAAAAGTTAGTGCACAGCAGAGATGCGTTTGCCAGATTCAAAAAACTACCATCAAATATTCTAGGACATACCTGCGTGCATAAATTAAAATGCCCATACACAGAAGAAAACAAAAATTCAACAGCAAACGGAAACTAGAAGGGGAGCACCTTATGACGAAACAGGGACACAGCCGTGCATGCCTTAAGAGCTACAGTGCATGTTTGTGCAATAGCAGCCGAAAAAAATAAAGTGCCGTGTTACATATTGTTCCCTAAGGATGCATTCTTCAGTCTCTTGACATTCCTACATTTGATAATAGAATGCAGCCATGAAATGGAGAGAAGAAGTCCGTTTAGCAACGTAAGGCAGACAGAAGATGCTGTATTTGTGCCATCCCCTACCTGCTTTGATAAACCCCCTTAAGTGCGCAAAGTGCCCGTGCATTATAACTGCAAACGAGTGGGAGGCAAAATGTTTAGGATGTGATTCCTCCATTTCGTTTTGTGACTGCTTTGTATTGCTGTTCAGAAATTACAATGAATTTTACAAAGCATGCCATTATTTGAGGACGCTGGCCCTGCTGGCAGAACAGCAAGGCGCGACCTCATGTTGTTACCTCATTGGTGTTAAACAGATTCCGTAGGAGCCTTTTACGCGTTGTGAGCAAAGTCGGGCATTTGCATTTTATGTGCAAGAACGTTTTGTTTGGCCCCTGGCACAGCCGACATGACAACGACACTGGCTTTGGGGCCCATGATGGCGTGCGTCCTTTGATGGTAACAGGACGAACCTTAATGCTAAGAACATGGACTTAGAATAGCCTTTGATGCTTTCAAACAGATAATCCTGTTGTGCGGTGATTTATCAGTATTAATGCATAGCCACAATTGTCTGCGTTTGTGAAAACATTCCTTGTCCTGTAGGCAGGATAAAATCCTAGCTTGTTTGTTTACAGCAAGTTTAGAAGTATGCTGTGATAAACGGGCATCCCACAAGTGTTGCAAGGCCAGCAATTTTAAAACGTCACTTCTTGCCTTGCCCCAGCAGTTTGTTTGGCTGTGATCCTGAATCTCCTTCCAAATTAAAGATTTCAGAGTGTTCGAGGAGCCCTCTTACAGATGAAAGATATTTGAGAAGGGCACTTTTTGTACTAGGCCTTGCTCGAGTAGCCCAAATTCTAGTCAAATTTGCCCTAGTGACGTATGTTGTGGAAGGTGTAATACCAGGTCGTAGACCTTGCTCAGGGCATCATTGAAGAATGAGCTTGTCTGACCTGGAAATGGCAGTATTCAGTAAGACAAAATTGGATTCAGTTTGGATTTCGTTGCTGTCAAGGGGGTTTCCAGGTTGGCGTAGGGAGTTTGCCGTGTAATTTTTGGAAGGCCACAATCAATGAACCCAGACGCATTTTCAGGGCACTTAGGTGGAGCTTGGGTGAGTGCCGCTCTTGTAGCCAAACCCCCAGGTATTTGTAGCTAGGGCATCTTTCTACTAAACTGCTGCCTAAGTACCATTTGCCCTCCTATTTTTTTTTTTGGGCCGCTCCCAAAGATGACTATTTTAGTTTTATCTAAATTGACTATCATCCTATTTTTTACGCAGTATAAGGCCAGCATGTCAATCAGTTTTTGCAGGCCAATATGATGTAGATTCATTAGAACCATATCATTTGCATGCTGAAGTGACCTCATCAGGTGCTGTCACAGCTTTGAGGGATATGAGTGCGCCTCATCCAGGACTGGACTCAGATCTGAAATAGACAGATTAAATAATATGGGAACAAGGACACAGGCCTATTTTAAACCTCGTCCTGTTGGAATGACTGTGGGTAGTCCCTTGTTTGTACCAAGGCTTACCTTTGCCCAGGTTTCCGAGTGCAATAGCTGTATTGCCCGCAGGAGGTTGGCTGGGATGTTCCATGAGGCTAGTTTGTGCAACAGCAAGTTCCTGTTCACATCAATGAAGCATGTGTTGAGGACTTGCATTTTCTGAGTTTGCTTTAATATAAGAGTGCCTCTGTCGTACCCAAACCCAGGGCGGAAGCCTGTTTGGTTACATGAAAACCACCCATGTCCATTTTTCCAGTTCCTGTAAGAGGATTCAAGTGAAGATCTTTGCCTCAGTGTCTAGTAATGCAATGAAACAATAGCTTCTCTGGGGCCGTGTAAGGACCTTTTTCGTAAATCAGGTGTAGGATTGATCCTTTCCAGAACTCTATATATGGTATACAGTTCTCGCTGAGTCAGTAGTTGAACAATTGACATAGTATTTCTCTCCATAGTTCCTGTTGTCTTTATTTGTGCCACTATGGAGGCTTGGGAGATAGTAAATGCTGGTATACTTGCCGTAGTATTTAAGTGCATCTATGCAGGTTCGTTACTGTGATATAGAGACCCATTGTGCATCAGCCACAATTGTTGAGAAACATTATTGCCTGGGGCGCAGATTCTGAAACTCCCAAGTGCCTATAGGATGAGACCTTTTCCATCTTTCGTAATTTGCTTGAGTGACTACTGCACATCCTATTCGATACCATGCTGCTCCTGGGTCTTGCAGGCCTATATTGCATCTTTCAACAACATTGTCATTGTTGTTTGTAATCCCCACCGTGAAAGGGAAGTGGTCGCTTAGGACTCGGAGGCCGCCAGCAGGCCCTTGCCCCAACACCGGTCATACACAGACCGACACCTCATTTAGTTGGAAGAATTATTTATTTTATTTGCTTTAATATCAAAACATTATTCATTTATCATATAAATCACTTCAATAAACTTTCACTGCAAATCCAAAAATTAATATCAAATGAATTGTGTACAATTTACATCTGTAACCATAAATCATTTTGACAGGAACCTTTCCTGTCCTGAACCTCCTTTGGACCACACAGGGACTGGACGTCACCTGTATCCCTAGGGGGCCGGTACCCCTACTTCCTCTGTTCCTTGCCCACATGCTCAGGGTTCCGCCCCCTCTCCAAACACCAATCAGCCAAGGGGTGTAACGGGGCGGCCCAGGGCATGAGCCCCATGACCACCTCAGTGATCTGGGTTCCCTACCCCCAATCTGGTGTGTACATCCAAAGGTTGGTCCAGGACTTCAGGATCCTATCTCTGGTGTTATACCGTGGCCCCACCCTTGGGGACCCCTCTGTTGCTTCAGGTTACTTTAGTACTTCTTCTCCGGCCACGAGGGCGACCAGGGCCCCAAAGGTCCTTCGCCCTCCTCACCAGAAAACAAACTCCGAGAGAAGAACCACATATCAGCCATAAATTGGTACGTACCGGCATCCGACAAGTGAACCATGTCCCTATGAAACATCTCAGGACCTTTTAGAAGTTTGTGGGGAATATTCCATAATCGGCCTGGACCGGGGCAAAGTTTGGCCATCTCCGCGTTGAGTCTCCTAACTGACACATTGATTGTTCGTGGTTTTATGCCTGGGCCCCAGTTTCGGCGAGGCACCATGTGGGACCAAGCGATGGCTGCATTTGGGAATTGCTTAGCTAGTTTAGTAATTTCCAGGAAAATAGTTTCCCTGAGTGCCTTCCGCCCCATGTGCACCATGTCGTTGCCACCAAGATGAATAATGATGAGATCTGGTGGCTGGAGCCCTACACATCCACGGGCCAAAGCGACAAGTTGTTCCAGCTGTTTGATTCCTTTGCCGCCAACCCCGCACTTGCTGCCGGATTCGGTTTACAGAGCTGTTGCAACCGGTAGGCCGCCCAACGAATGAACGAATGCCCCAGGACCCAAAACACATAAGGATCCATCTACTGAAATAAAAGAAAATTGCGTGAGAAACGGTATTGGACTTGTAGACATAATGAAGATGAACCACTGATTACGCCAACTCTGGTCTAATGTAACGTTTGTAACAGTTGGAAGCCCATCTTCCAATGGCTTTTACCTCTGGCATGGGCAAACCTGCCCCTGCTGCCAAAGTAGCTGCCCCAATGCTGAACGAATGGGGAGAGTAACCCAAAGAATCAACCCCTGCTGCCTGTAGTGTAACTTTCAGTACCTCTGCAAATTGGTAGCGAGATAGGCAGTCCACATTTGCATGAATAAATAGTGCAGTGGATTTGTCCAAAGGGCAAACTGCCAAGTAAGCTGCTAGATTGCCCACAGGGCATAAAAGTGAACCATGTGCCGCCCGGAGCCAAATCCGCACCCCCTTACCTAACTGATCCTTTGGACCTATGCAGCTGTATAGTCGTAGAATCTTTACTGATTATAACATCGGCCCACTGGAGTCCTCCAGCGTGGTCGCTCTTGGAGGCTCCTATCAGTTCCCCAATTCGGAAAGCCCCATAAAAGGCCACCGTAAAAGCAGCTGTAAATAAGGTAGCCTCAAAAGGTGAAGATGTAACCACGGTGACTGTGTACAATAATTTTTCTAGTAAGTGGGGGGTTATGGGCCGGCTCGTGTCTGACCTGGGGCCGTCTGTTCTAGACCAACCCACCAAAGCCTGCTTAATGACAAAAGAGTTTAGCTGAAAATTTTGATTCCTGAGTTTGGCGAAAAAACGAATGGCGGACAGGTTAGCTTTGGCGCAAGACACTGGTTTACCTTTATTCTTTAAATGTTGTAAAAATGCACAGATTGCTTCAGCAGAAAACCAATCTGATGAACTTAAGGATTTCAAGAACAGTCTATAATGTAAAAAGGCTCTTTCGTATGTCACCCTTGTGCGGGCAGCTAAAGATGTCGCTACTAGGGTTAAGAGTGCGGGACACCAATCTTCCACAGTGATGTTGGGAACTCTGTCCTCTTCTCCGACGCCTGTGGGTAGAACCTCAGAAAGTCCTGCATCAATGATCGAGAAAAGGCGTCAGCCGCATTGTTATTCACCCCCGGTACATGCTTTGCCCGAAAGGTAATGTTGAGTTTCAAGCACCGTAACACCAAATGCTTAAGTAGCCTAAGTACCCATCTACAACTAGCTTTCTGTCTATTGATCGCCTCTACTACAGCCATGTTGTCCGACCAAAAAACCACAGACCTGTCTTTTAATATGCAATCCCAGACAGAGACGGCGACAATGATGGGGAAAAGTTCCAGAAAGGCTATATTTTTGGTTAGACCCATGCTGACCCACTCAGTTGGCCAATCTGCCCTGCACCAGGAGGAACCAAGAATGGCGCCAAAACCCATGCTACCTGCTGCGTCTGTGAAAAGTCCAAGGGTGGGGCTAGCCACCAGAGGAAGAGGCCAAATCACTGCCCCATTGAAGTCCTGTAAGAATACATCCCAGATCTTCTAGTCTTCCCTGACTTCTGAAGACAGCCTAGTGTGATGGTGTTTCTCGGCCAAACCTGCCATGGCCCTGGCTATGGATCTGGAGACAGGGCAGGCCATAGGGATAATCTTCAGTGTGAAATTCAATTGACCCACCAGAACCTGTAGCTGATGAAGTGTGACTTTATTATGGGACAGGACAGCTCTGATGGACCCTTTAAATGCCTGAAGTTTGTCTAGCGGAAGGCGACACTCCCCCGCCACAGAGTCAATCTCAATGCCCAGAAAAGTAATGCAAGTGGAGGGGCCTTCAGTTTTGTCTGGTGCTATCAGGACCCCAAATTCCTTGAACATAGCGATAGGGCTTGCAGAGCCCAAAGGCATTTCGCCGACCGTGGGGGGCCTAAAACTAGAAAATCATCCAAGTAATGGATCACATTTAAATGGCCGGTGCGCCTAGCGAAGATCCACTGTAGAGCCGAGCTAAACTGTTCAAAGTAACTGCAGGACTCACTGCAGCCCATGGGCATACACTTATCATAAAAGTAATCTCCTTTAAATTGGAAACCCAGGAGGTGGTAATCATCAGGGTGGACTGGCAGAAGTCTGAAAGCTGCTTCAATAGTTTTTGCTAACAGCGCACCACGCCCTAAAGTCCTTAGTTTCTCCAGTGCCTTGTCAACAGTAGCGTAACGATCCGAACATAGAACCGGGTCAATGGCTTCATTCACGAAGAACCCCGAGGAGCAGACAAGTTATGAATCAACCTGAACTGACCCAGTTCTTTCCTGGGTACTACCCCTAAGGGAGAACAAACAAAGTCTTTTGAGGGGGGGAAGGGAAAGGCCCCGCCAATCTCCCTAGCACGCGTTCCTTGCCAATCTTTTTTGCTAATACACCAGGGTTCCTTAATGCAGACATAAGATTCTTGCAATGATCCAAAGGGAGGGACGCAGGCGGCAGGAATTCTGAAGCCCTGAGAGAAACCTTTTATCAGTAATTCAGCTGAAACTTTAACTGGGTAAACCTGTAGCCAAGGAAATAATGCATCTAAATTTATGGGGGAAGGCAAGGTTCAACTAGATGTTGGGCTTACTCCCCTCTTTAACTTTATCCCTTGACTTCTTAAGGCACTTGAATTCGGGGTGGGAGGGATGTCCACAAAATGAGGAGGTGTGCCTGAATTTGCACGTCCCCGGAGGGCGGGAATATACCTTTCTATTGAACGCCCAGCATGAACCTTTTTTGCTGCTTGCATACTGAGATCGAAAGGGCTGTTTACTAGGTAACTTATTATTCACACATTCCAACCAAACATTCACTTCAGTCTGGTCCCATCCAATCATTGGGTCCTCCACCTTTGCCCACCTGAAATCCCTGTCATACTCCAGCCAAGCGTTCCCTCCATACATATGGTGTACTCTTAGGATTTTGTTTGCATAGCAGATCATAGCAATACCTGATTCAGGTTTCTTCTCAAGCATGATCGACATAAACACATTAAAACCAAACAACCAATTAGTAATACTTTCTTCAATCTTTGGCTTTTTTTCACTAGAAGATAAGGCTTTTGCATCTTTCTCTTTTGTTTCTACCTCCCTTCTCTTTGCCCTGATCAGGCTGAAAATATCAACAAATTCCCCTTTCCATATTTTTTCTTTAATATCAAGAGACACATGTGAGCTAACTTCCCTGGCCTAGACAGCAGTGTGTCCAGTCCCGCCCCCTCAGTAGATGTAAGAGTTTTTGCAGGAATGTTGCCCTGTTCGGTAACCTTACCCTGATCTTTCTCCAACGGAGTAGCATGAGTCAGAGAGCCCGGTGCCGGGGTGACACTTGGGCTTGCGGTCGTCACCTGTAAAGGAGGAACATTACATGCCGCTGCCAGTGCCTCGACCTGGCGCTTAAGTTCTAGCACCGAATTCTGCAGTGAATCGTTAGCCCAAGGAGTCGTAGGGGGAGGAGGGGCGGATGTTGCACTCATATTGGTTAATATCTGTGAAACCGCCAGCAAAGCTTGGGCCGTTGGATCTTGTGAGGTTCCTGGCAGAGCTGGAGCAACCTGCACCTCCTCCAAGGCTGGGCCCAGCGTTGGTGGCAACTGAGACTGAGGGGGTAATTGAACGGTTGACCCCACAGGGGGTGCTGCCAAGTTTGCCAGTGACCGCCGTATGTCGGCCAGCATAGATTCTACGCCTAACGTTGGTGTTGATGCAGCCACTACCTCCCCTGGACACAGCGCAGAAATGTTCTCGGTTGTTGAAGCAGTAGCTAGTAGGACAGGTGCCAAATCTGTAACTGTACCAACCAGAGAGAGGGGTGGAGGTTGCTGGACTACTGTAGCCTGTTTCTTATTTCTCCGCTTCACTGGAGGGAATGCTGCGCGCGGGGCCCCATGTGTTTGCCACGGACGGGAAGGGCCCTCCCCACTGTCCTCTCCCTCTGAAGGGGCATCCCTGCCAACTGAGTCCCCATCACCTAATTTGGCCAAAACCAATTTCAAAAGTTGCACCAACTCCGGATCACTCCCCTTCCTTTTGCCCACCCTAACCCGATTGGATGCCATTAACAAACACAAAGGTCTGATGACAGACCAATAACAGACCCAGAAAATGACCCGCTGTTATGAATTCCCCTTGCGTAAAGTACAACTTCTCTGCACCAAACAAGGGAGGGGGGTGGGCCAACAGCACTGTAAAGCAGAGTAACTTAACACAGGCTATACCATAAACAAAGGCCTCATGCTGTGCGCAAAATTTACAATATGTAGCTAAATAACACAGATCACTGTAAAATAAACACACTGGTATATAGCAAGATTTAGTCAAAATGTAGTTCTCAACTTCACCTTAGTATAAGAAAAACTCAGAGCTTCGATTCAAAAATATCAACAGTGCGCGGCCCCCAGCTGCTTTTTGGTATATCAAGCCTACTAAATGAAGAGAGCCTAGTACCTTTTTAAACAATCAAGAAACCCCCCAACTATAGGCATTTGTTACAACAAAATGCTAAAAGCGCGCGGCAAAACCGTAAAGCACCCCCTGGTTAATTAAGGACATAACACGAGGCAAAAGTCTTGTCCCACAGAAATATATTGCCCGGGAAGGTGAGAGCACGCACAGAAACCAATTATTATAACTCCCAAAAACGGAGCAACCGCCACCGTGCACACACTCACCTCGGGCAAGGCAATAAAACACGCGTGGCGTAGCAGCAAAACCTTCACGTGCCCAGGCAGGCTCTTCTCGACTCCGAAGGACGCCGGCACCTCTCCGAGGAAAACGCTCGTCGACGAAGGCTCCAGGAAAACTAAAACACTGCTTCTCCGGAAAACGTCTCTGTCCGTCTTGGCCGCAGCTGCGCTGCAAAGAAGAAGGCCGAGCCTTCTGGGGGGGCGCTTATAAGCCCCCCACTGGCGTGCGGCGGCCCAAACTGGAACGGCCACAACGTTGGCCCAACGTTCCTACTCGTGTGTTACTTCCGCCTACACGCCTCGCGAGGTGAGGCGTGCAGGTGGAAGTAATTGGCCAGCCCGCGCACAACTAGTGCGTAGGTTCCGGCCCCCGGCGTCCCCGATCCCTAAGGGGCAGCGATCCCCACATGTTGGGGGGGCCGCTTTTCCATTCTCTTTGATTTTTTACTGAGAAAAATATAATCCTATGAAATAAGCAGAGGGAGATAAATACGTAATCTAGTACGGACTCGGTTTTCTGAGTTGCAGCCATTTGGTGGTCTGAAACAACTGTTCCATTCAATGCCCTGAGGTCTATTGCTTCAAGTGTTACCAGTAAGTGATGATCAGCACTGTTGAGTTTTGCAAATTTTGCAGCTTGTACAGGTATATTCCAACCAGCATCCAGAGCACGTGCCTCCAAGGCATTTATTTCTGAGATGTTTAGCCAGATTTAAGTTAGTCGCTGGTCACTATCCATTCAGCATACGAATGTTGACTACAAGCTCCAGTAAGGCTTGCTCTACAGCTTCAGATGCTTTTTGTCTGTGGGATTCCTTAGGTTTCAGATAGATATTCACTATCAAGACATTGAACTTCTCCATCTCAAACTTCCAGTTGTTAATTAATAGTGCTTGTGTATAGGGAGAGTTAATTTCCAAATCTGTTACATTTATGTTTTTGTTAAGCATCATATAAAAGCTCAAGCTGCACTTTGGCTTGCACTTGCTTCTGTTTTTTTCAGCAGGTTTGTAATATTGCATGTAACCCTGAAGAGGTATTTTACTGAGGCTCCATATCTCTTGGAGGCATATTATGTTGTGGGCACATAGATACGTTTCTAACACTGGATCCAACGCAATTTTGTGTACACCAGCAATGTTACCTGAAATTAAAGTGATTTTGTTCTTGTGCAGCACAGACCTCTTTTCTATGCTCCCTTGTATGCTAGGGGTGACCGTGAAGGACAGGTGCAGCCAGTTTGAAGCAAGTGCTCCCATGAGGTGATCTAGCGGTGCACTGAGTTCTGTGGCTCACAGGTATAGTTATTTTGAGATTTTGCTTTGCATGAATTGAGTCACTGGGTAGACTTATTGCGCCTACCAGAACCGACTGGGTGGCTTTCGTAGCAGAAAGAATGTTATAGGAGGACTGCGCTAGGAAGTGAGAATATTTCTCTGGCACGGCGTACTCACATTGATTCCCTACTCCTCCAGCAGTGCCCTATGCTGGAGAATGTGGTCCTTGATCTTGGTGTCACAGAATTGTATCTGAGAGGGTTCCCTGCATTCACCTGGCTCGGCCGGCAGGAAGGATACACAGTCCAAGTCTGTGCTGTTTATTTTATCAAGTTCCGTAAGGGACAAGCAGAATGTTTGCCCTGTTTAAGATATCCCAGGACCCCTTGGAATTGTAGGTAGGATGGAACATTAGCATGGCCTGCAGGGCAGATGATGTTTCATCCTCAATTTTACTTTTATTGTGCCCCTGTGGATTGCTAGTACATAAGAGAGAGGCCCTGAGTGATGGTGGTGATTTTTCTACTAGGATGAAACTCCTGGCTGTGCCCACTCTTGTGGGATTATCGAATATTGGCAAAGAGCAACTGCCTGTGTAAGAGCCAAGTTAAGGTTGGACCTCAGCGAATGGCTGCATGCTTGGGCAATGTAGATTATGGTCAGGTCCTTCCTGGTAATCCTCCTGGGGTTGTGCAGGCACAAATAGTTTATTTTGGCTGGTGTCATGAGTCTTGCCCTGATTTAAATCTATTTGGGTTGTGCTGGCCACCCCAGCAATTTGAGTACTTGTTGCATGCTTGTAAACCCAGCTCCCAGTTAGGTGGGCTCCTGAAGGATGGAGAACTAACTGTCTGTTAGACTTTTTGACTGTACTTTCCACGGCTTCGGAGGACTGGTCTGCTAATCACCTTATAAGGTGCTCCTCTCTATGTTGGTCTGCTGTGCCTGAAGTAGCTGGAGCTTGTGGGTGGAATGCGTAAGTGGAGTCTCTCTATATGTTCCCGTGTTCTTGCAGGTCAAAGCTCTGAACAGCTTGCTTATTTAAAATCTGCCTGGTTGTGTCTTTATTTACATTATTCTGTGTGCTTTTTGTTCCAGTGCCCTCTGCTGATCTGCCTGGCTGGAGTACGTTCTAGTTAATTGCAGATGTTTAAATAACGGGTAAACTTGCCGGGATTCATGAGTATTAGATTGCTTGACATCAGGCAGCCTTTGGTATTTCTTATTAAGTTTTTGTTAGCCTTATTTTGTTTTTTCATGAACGGACGATTCAAAGGGAGGCAGATCAGTTGAATTTTGCTGGGCTGTGTTGTCTGCTTGGCCCACTTTATCTATAGAACCCGTTTCTCCTGTGTTTGCTAGCTGAGACAATTCCTGATGTGCCTGACGAGGTGAATCTGGACTTGTAGGTGACAGTGACTTGCCTTTAATGGCGTCTGCCTCCTCCTGGCGGGGACACCCAGCCAATATTAATGTGTCTGGTTTGCCTTGTACAGAAACTGTATTTTTTATTTCAGTGATCATATCTTTCATGACATTGGGTAATTCTACTAGTTTTTCCACAACTGGACTGTGACCGCAGTGCTGCATTGACTCTGCCACGTGGACCTGTGCTTATATAATCAAGGAGTTTAGTTTTTCCATTTTTGCTTCGAATACAATAATGAGTTACTCCATTGTCTGTAAAAGCGATATTTGAATGTCTAACTTATCGATGTTCATTGGAGATGCAGTTGTAATTGAGGACAGTAGACTATATAGAGTGCTCCAGTCTGTTCCTTCACTATCCTGATTCTTGGATTGATTCTGCACCTTGAACTTAAATTGAATACCTTCCAAGATTCTGGGTGCAGGCCTCAAAAGTGCAGGCGGTGTCTGAGAAAGCTGGATACTGCTCCAATCAAGACTGATATTGTTCCTCTCTTCCCGTTGTTTCTGCGACCCTTGTCCATTTGGAGCAGTCGAGGGCGAGCTTTTGTTGGTAGATCTTGAGGCTGCTGGTAGGTCTTGGTACCATATTTGATCTTCTGGTATGTGTGGCTTTTTTAAGTTGATCACTGGGGATAGCGGGCATCCTCGGTTTGTTGGAGATACCGAAAAGTCAAGAGAGGCTGGTTTTAGGCCGTTTACAGCTTGAGCAGCCTCTAAATCTGACAATGATCCTTGTAGCCAGAGTGCATGGTTGCTGCTTTCAAGATCCAGGCTCTGCGTAATTGCACTGTCACTTAGCAATCTTATAGCTGAGCAAACTGCCGCTCAGTTCAGCAGGCTCTTTGCTGTGGCCTTTTGCTGGTCCTGCTTGGGTCGCTCTGGGCAGAAATACTCCTGTATTATTATTTCCATTATAGTTGGATTTAGCTTTAGCTTAGCTGTGTCCAGTGCAGCTTTACCTTCTGGTTGGTGTAGTTGCTCCTTTTCCTGAGGTGCATCGATGGCAGGGATTGGTGGTAAACTACTCATCCTCTGTCTCCTCACGGTAAGGGAGCAAGATCCTTTGTGTGTGAGTTTCTTTTTTTTAACGTGTTCTTGGTTCTGTCATGTGGCATTAGCAGAAAAGGGCTATGAGTTCTCATTTTAATTAGGCTGTAGCGTTTGCTCACATGATGGCCAGAGGAAAGTGCAGCTATACTTCAGTAGTAATGTAGGAGTATGCTGCTCTTTTTGTTGTATGTTTTAGTGTTGAAGACCTGCTCACACACCATGCTGGGTCGCCTAAACTGCCAGCCAGCGTCCAAATTGAGGTAGGGGGTTCCTTTGAAGTCCAGACTAGCTTCCAAGTCCACACAGGGGCACTCCACCAGAAGTTGCTACTCGCACGTTGCACTTGTTCCGAGTAGGGTTCCTGTTTGGGCTGCCATGTGAGGCTCTTAGGGTTGCACTGCCTCACACCTCAAGCAGAACGATGTATAGCAGGCATGAGCATACATGTGCTTAATAGTTACTTGGCCAGAAAGCCTTCTTTCTTGACCTTCCTAGGGTTCCAGGGCTTGAGGTCGATGTTGCGTAGGGAGCAAGAGGTAAAGCAGATGGCAAGCTGGAGTAAACTCGGGCAGCTTAGCATAATTAGAAAGTTAAACATAGTTGAGCCCAGTTGGGATCTGGTGATCTGGTGATGCTCCTATTTTGGTCACCTGGGCCACCTGGTGTGCGTCCTTTTTGTGCCACCTCACCCCTCACCCGGTCAGTGAACTATAGGTTTTGCCTATGTAAGAGCTATTGGCTTTACCAATGTGGTTTAGCCATGTTGAACACCAGGATGGCTAATATTCAGCATGGCTAAAGGTTAGTGCCTTAGAGGAGAGTGGTGTGGAGTTTGTTAGAGTGGAATGGCAAAAAGGGAGTAGAGTGCCGTAGAGTATAGCTGCATAGAGTGTTGTGTACTGGAGTGGCACAGAGTTAAGTTGCGTAGAGTGGTGTACAGCGAAGTGGCATAGAGTGTACTGGTGCAGAGTGCATTGGTGTAGGGTGTTGCAGAATACAGTGGCATAGAGGGCAGTTGCATAGAGTGCAGGGGTATACAATTCAGCAGTGTAAAATGCAGCATCGTAGAATAGAGTGGCATAGATTAGAGTGTTGTATAGTAGAGTGCAGTGGCATAGAGTGCAGTTGTGCAGAGTAGAGTGGCATAGAGTACAGTGGCATAGAGAGCAGCAATGCAGACTAGAGAAGAGTGGCATAGAGTGCAGTGGAGTAGAGTGGTGCAGAATAGAGTAGTGAAAAGGGTGCAGAGTAGAGTATAGTGCCATAGATTACAGTAGCATAGAGCGCAGTGGCGTGGAGTGCTGCAGAGTGCAGTGGCATAGAGTGTAGTGATGCAGATTAGAGTGGTGTAGAATGAAGTAGCATACAGTAGAGTGGTGTTGTGTAGAGTGGCGTAGAGTGCAGTGGTGTAGAGTACAGTGTTGCAGAGTAGAGTGTGACAGAGTACAGTGGTGCAGAGTGGCGTAGAGTGCAGTATGGTAGTGTCATAGAGAGCAGTGGCATGGTGTACCTAGTAGAGTGCAGTGGTGTAGAGTGCAGTGTTGTAGTGTCATAGAGAGCAGTGACATGGTGTACAGTGGTGCAGAGTGGAGTGCAGTGGTGTAGAGTGCAGTGATGTAGAGTGCAGTAGCATAGAGTGCAGTGGTTTAGAGTAGAGTGGTATAGAGTGCAGTGGCGTAGAGTGCAGTGGCATAGAGTAGATTGTTTCAGAGCAGAGTGGAGTGGTGCAGGGTAGAGTGCAGTGGTGTAGATTAGAGCGGAGGAGAGTGTAATGGCGTAGAGTAAAGTGGTGTAGAGTGCAGAGCATACAATGAAGTGGTGCAGAGTAGATTAGAGTGGCATGCAGTGGATTAGCGTAGAGGGCAGGGGCAGAGAGTTGAGTGTTATAGAGTAGAGTGCATTGGCATAGAGTGTAGTGCATAGAGTGCAGTGGAATGGAGTGAAGTGTTGTAGAGTGGCGCAGAGTGGAGTAGAGTGTAGTGGTGTAAAGTGGAGTGGTGCAGAGTACAGTGCAGTGATGTGGAGTGGTGCAGAGTAGAGTGGAGTGGGATAGAGTGGAGTATGGTTGATGTGGTAGCACACTGCCATTACAGACTACACATTTTCAATTGAAATCAATATTACATTTGCACAGACACACAGTTTTACCAATAAAACTATATAGTTTACAAATACTTGCACAGTTCATTTAAATGTTGTTGTGCTCTAGAAAAATACCCTGCCTTACCCCCAGTATCCAGCAAGATTGTCAAATAAATCCTCTCATTTTGAAGTCAGATAAATGAAAGTAAGCAACAAGCTCCCTCAGAAGACAGAGTCTGACATTTGAATGCACAGATAATGTGAAATGATAGGAACGCTGTTTAGAGGCCTTTTTACAGAAAGGAGTGCTCATGGAAGAATACAGGAGAGATAGTGCGAAAAGGCTTTTCTCCTTCGAAGGGACGTTCTCACTCTAGCCAGCCAAAAGTAATTAAAGCCAGCAAATAAAAAATCCAGGAAATGGGATAAACAACAAAGCAACGGTGGAATACATTACCAGGAAAGTTTCTTAATGTCATCAAGCTGCTCTGTCTGGTAAGACCTAATGAAATAGAGTGCTGTCCAATCCACCTCATAGGCAAACAGGAGAAAAGGGTGGTGAGAACGTTTCCTGTGTTTCCCCCCTAGCCAGTAAAACGTTACCCATGTAGAACCACATGATGAGCCCCAGACACTCCACATACTGCCCAAACTGGGGAAGATTCAGGCAGCTTGCAGTTCATGGGCAGTATGGTGACTGCTTTCTCGCATTTTTTCCCAACGCTGCTTTCTGTAGAGTGAAAACAAACTTTGCCCAGCCCTACTCTTTACCTTGCCCTCCCTCTTCCACTGCTAAGCTGGGGGCTGACAGGGAAATATTGAATAATGAACATGCTGAAGATTCTTGATTGGAGCTGTCTAATGCTGGGCAACAGAGACTGGTGCCATGTCTGATTACCAGGATTATACCTGAGGTACATTTCCATAAATTACTTTAATTAGAAATCACCTTTATAATGAGAAATTATCCTGAACATCTGGTAGTCTTTGTAGAATACACTGTATACTCTTGTTTTTCACTGAATCAAGTGCCCTGGATCCATTCTATCTGCTCCTTGGCTACCGTCACTAATGACCTGTTTAGTGGATTTCACTTACACAAAAAAAAAAATCTCACTTATTTGCTAAAAGCTACTTTTGAAGGTGAAGCTGAGAACTTGGCAAGCTTCATAATCTGTGCTTAGTGTGATTTTTGCCAGCTCAATCTAACTACCACCAACATTATCCAGCACTGGAAGGGTTTGCTACTGCAATCTGTTGCCCCATTGCTGGTGGAACTAAAGACTAATGACTATGCTTACCTTGTTTGAGAACGGGCTCATTGTTAGCTCGTTGAGAAATACCTGATCTATATCCTCTGTCCAAATCTAGTAGTACCTTAAGGCCACCATATACAGATGATTTATGGCACCAACCAAAAGTCCACAAGAGCACAACATTGTCCATATTTACAAAGGCTTTGCATTGGGTTTGCATTACTTTTTTAATGCAAACTGTTAGGTTGGTATTTACAAGCCAATGGAAATCTCGATTTGTGCTGGATGCTAAAGAAAAATAGTGCAAAGCTGGGTAGTGTGGTGCCTTATATTATTTTCGTCAGGAGGGCATTCCATGAGTGGTGCATGGGCATTCCCATGGAACCACTATAGGAGGCTGGCCTGGTTTGTAGTGTATACCAAATGTACTTACACCTTATACCAGGTCCAGTTATCCCTTATTAGTGATATGTAGTCAGTGTCTAGAAGCCAGGCTGTCTAGAGGTAGCTGTAGGCAGAGCAGTCAAGGCTGAACTAGGAGACATGCAAAGCTCTTGCAATACCACTGTAGGGACTATACTCCCTTAGGAGGTAAGTAGATTACACAATATATACACTAGTAACCAAAAACAGGTAAGTACAAAGTAGGAAAACAGTGCAAATAGTGAAAATCACAATAGGTTGCCTAGGGGGAACACAAAACATATACTAAAATAGTGGAATGCGAAAGTCGGTTTCCCACCTAGTCAAGTGTAGTGTGTAGAGACGTGTGGTAGTATAAGAAAACACCAAAGATAAGTAAAATACCCTACCCCAGAGCCCGTGAAAGCAGGAGTAAAACACAGCAAGTTTCCTAAAACACACAAGAAGTTGTGATAGAAGATAATGCAAGAACCAGAAGAGACTGCAAAACACCAACAATGGATTCCTGGACCTGAAGACCTGTGGAAGAAAGGGACCAAGTCCAAGAAGCACTGAAGAGTCTAGGGAGAACAGGAGCCCTTGCTAACCCAGATGAAGGTGCAAAAGAAGAACGACCGGTATGAAGACAAAGTCAGTGTTGCACCAAAGAAGACAGATGTGGGTTCCTGGTTGGTGCAGAAGATGTCTGACTCCAGATGGATGAATGCAGTCTGGTTTGCGTCGCTGGACTCCACCAACAAGCCTTGGCTCATGCAAAACACCTAGTTGTCGGAAAATGGTGCTGCCCGGGACCAGGAGGGAGCTGGTGGCCTCTACCCAGGACGGGGAGACAGAGGGGACTCTCAAAACTCAGAGAGCCCTCAGAAGACCAGGCAGCACGCACAGGAATCCCACAGCATAGGGACAAAGGAGGTGCAAATGGAGGCCCATGCAGCACGACACAAAGGATTCCCATGCCGCCGGAGAACCACTCAGGAAGCTGTGCATCACAGGATGGAGTGCTGGAGGCCTAAGCTGTGCTATGCTTGAAGAACTTCTTGAAAGGACACACACAAGCCTTGGCAACTGCAAGTCACGCAGTGCACGGGGGTATTGTCTTGCAAGGGGAGGCAAGCTCTTACCTCCACCAAATTTGGACAGCTGGATGTTGGGACTGTCGGAGTCACTTTAGTCCACCATTCGTATCACTGGATCCACTCCTGTCATCTGGAGAGGGCACCCAATCCACCAGTTGCTGGTGCAGAGACGTGCCTGCTGAAGCAGGAAAGTGACTCTGTCACTCCACGGGAGATTCCTTTGGTTCTTCTTGTGCAGGCTGAAGACAGGCAGTCCTTGGAAGATGCACGACCTGGAAACTGTTGCAGTTGCTGGCAGGAGCTGAAGATAGTGTTTCAGAAGTCATCTTAGCTTCTTTGTTGCAGTTTTGTAGAGTTCCCGGAGCAGTCAGCGGTTGATCTGTCGGTAGAAGATGAAGTAAAGGATGCAGAGGATTCCTGCTGGAGTCTTGCAATCCGAATCTGAAGAAACACCCAGAGGAGAGACCCTAAACAGCCCTGAGAGGGGGATTGGTCACCTAACCAGGTAAGCACCTATTGGGAGGGGTCTCTGACGTCACCTGCTGGCACTGGCTACTCAGATGCTCCCAGAGTGCCCGACCACCTTGGAATCCAAGATGGCAAAACCAAGGGAGACTCTGGAGAAGCTCTGGGCACCATCCCTGGGGTGGTGATGGACAGGGGAGTGGTCACTCCAATTTCCCTTTGTCCAGTTTTGCGCCAGAGCAGGGACTGGGGTCCGTGAACCGGTGTAGACTGGCTTATGCAAAAAGGGCACCATCTGTTCCCTTCAAAGCTTTTCCAGAGGCTCTAGCATGATACCCCTCCCATGCCTGTAACACCTATTTCCAAAGGGAGAGGGCGTAACACCTCCCTCCTAAAGGAAATGCATTGTTCTGCCTTCCTGGGTGAGCTGCTCAAACCCCAGGAGGGCAGAAGCCTGGCTATGAGGTGGCAGCAGCTGGGCTGCATTGAAAACCTCAGAAGGCTGGTATGGCAGCACTGGAGGTCCACTGTGGAGCCTCCAGAGTGCATGGGATTGTGCAACCAATACTGGAATCAGTATTGGGGTACAATTCCCAGTTGTTAGAAACCTTACTTGGCCATATTTGGAGTTACCATTGTGAAGCTGTACCAAGGTAGAGTTGAACCAAGCCCTTCCGAAGATCCAATTTGTGCTGTAGGCTTGGGAAACTCCGCATAATGGAAAAATACAAGAAAGAGAACCCTCGCCCAGTTACATTATTATGTACTCTGGAAAATCTAATTCAAAATGTATCAAAAGCTACTGACAATGTGAAAAAAATGCTTCTCCTCTGGACTAACCAACTGAGACATAACTACAAAGTGGCGATAGTCAGCTTCACTGGTCTCTTTCCCCCAAATCCATCTCCCACATCCATAAGAGATAGAGGACCAGGGCAGCTGACAGCAATTAACATCATCACATTCACAATTGTGTCCATGGCACCAGGAGTGTTGTCAGCTGCTCCAAACTTCCTCCTACAGCCAGACGTGGGAAATGGAGGACTGGGGCATCTGACCGATTTCCCTGTGTCGCTTTCAGAACTGTGAACAGGACAGCTGACTGCTTGCTGCTCAGTATCCCAATCATGATTTTGAACAAGACTTCTCATCACGACAACTCAAACTCAATTACTCTAGCCTATCAGAGAGAGCCTGGGGGACATGGAAGTCAGGCAGTTCTCAGTGGGCCACTAGAATGTGCATCGGTTTTGCCATGGAAGAGGAGTAATGCTCCTGGGTACTGTGACATTGGCTTTGGGGAAGAACCATATTCAGCTCACTCCTGACATCCCCAAATTAAGTTGAGCTTGCTGATACGCATGCTTGATGTAATATGAGAATATTAGTGTAACAATGTCCATTACAGGTGTTCGCCCCTCGCCATTGTTGTAGACAATTCCTCTGATTGTTTTGAACTCAGCCATGCCCCTGGAGACCTGACATTGCATAGATGACACCTTGTCCTACCATTTGCTGTTTAATAGCTCCCTATTTGTTGTTGCTGGGTTAAAGGAAGAGAAACGATTGGAAACTACACAAGACCAATGTTTACCGCCTGTTACTGTTTTTTTTTGTTCACTATCTTCATTAGCAGTGCAAGGGTACAAAAGGGCAACAAGTGGGCTACCTCTAGCTGACGTCTGTGTGTTTTCTCTGTCTCCTATTCTTCTTGTATGCCATTTCTTCTGCACAGAATGGAAAAAGCCCAATTGGGGTTATGAAGAGGCACCTGTAACAGTGAGATGCAAGGGAACAATAGTATGACCAGCACAAGGTATCCCTGCCGCAAACGGCTCGGTATTCGAGTCAGATATCCTTTGTGTTTATAGAGTGACCCAACGGTGTCTGCAAAGTGATACACTCCTAGTCCTGACACAGTATCCCCTGCAGACATCTCCTGAGGGAGGTGATACCCTCCTGGCTACGACACCCTATCCTCCTAAACACACCTCCCAGGCAGTTGCAAGATGCTTCTGTGCCTCCCAGCCTCCAGCCCTTCAGGTACGCACACAGAGATTCATGGCTACACATAACGAGGTTTGCTTTTTTGTTGTCACCTACAGACAGCTTTTAGTTGTCTAGTCGCAAAGACCTCTATGGACTATACTAAAAACATATGTGGGCTTAAAGTCCGCTCCTTGTTTATCATTGGTGGCCCGTCTTGTCATTCTCATGTGCTTTCTTCCTATTCATTGACGTTCTTTCCTCCTCTTCTGCTTGTTCTACCACCAGAGCATAGACTTCATTTTGATTGGATGACTTGTCTATATCAATTCAATAAAATAAAAAAAATTGAATTGACTTATCTATATCCCTCCACTGCTCGAATTCAGGGAACTACTTTTTTCGTTTTCTTTAACCACTGTACGAGAGGACATATTTTTTGTTCTCTACCTGATGTGCTGCTTCCCTCTTCAAATCCACCTCACAACATACACTAAATGTTGAAGTCTTGCTTTTTTCCCATGTTTTTAATTACGTGATTTTCCACTGTCCCGCATCAGCCACTTCTCTTTCTCCCCAGGGCACTTCCCAATCCTTTTTTTCTGTACTCCTTTTACTGCTCTCCCAAAGACTTCTCTTTAATGTCGAATATGACGTGTTCTAGTCATTTTCGCTTTTTTCCAATGTTATGCAGCATCGATAAAAGGCAAAAAATGTTTTTTCCGCTACTGCACAGATTTGCTAAAGTGTGTTGCTTCTAGGCCCTTGCAAGAAATTAAGAATGCGTTTTGATGCTCCTGGCATGTGATGGATGGAAATCTCTCGCCTGAACTCGTCCGTGCCATACTTCACATCAACGACGAGTGGTCGTTTCTGAAACTGCTCAGCAGTGAGAGCTTCGAACCACCCACAGTGCCTGCGAGGGCACGGTTTCGCACTGTTGCCCCCAGAAGCGTTCATCCCCGTGCCCACCAGTACCGTATCCTTAGTGTCCCGCGGTGGCAGCTGGTGAAACTAACGTCCACTTCTAGCCACGCACCAGGCAAGTGCCAGCGTCTCTATCGGCCCCCGAGGGTGATCTCCTCAAGGTGTTGTCGAGTGACAGATGCCCCCTCATGCACGGGCCTGTGTACAGGCTCAGTACCCATTCACTTATTTGCCTGTCTGCTGAACTACATTCGGGGTGTTTAATGTTATGGTCGAGGATGTGTAACAATTAAAAAGTGTTGCGCAGTATGTAATAGAGGGAAGTGGGGAGCTGCCTACTGCAGAACACCCTACGCTGAAAGAGACGAAGAGGCCGCCATTCTTTGCAGCTGGTCCTGTTTCAGTGTCTCTTTACCTTGCAAGGCTTTCGCTTCCCTCCTCGCAGCACGGAACGTCTTGCAGCTCCCTCGGTGGGGATCACAGGCTCTCCTCACAATCGCAGAAATAACAGAAATGGTTACATTTCTTTCCCGCTCTGTTGCTGGAGCGCTGCTGTCCTCGTTACTCCGAGTCATTTAAAGCAGGGGTCAGCTTTAAGCGGCTGCTAAACCCTGCTTTCAGCATTTTATCAGCCAGCTGCACATTTTATAATTGGGTGAACACCGTACGTGTGAGATCGCGGGAAAGGGAGGGGCAAAGTCAGGTGCTTTGGAAGCTTTTCTGCCGAATGGAGCTCTGCGTAGTGAACCAGACACCTGCCCGCAGTACCCCTTCCATTCCAGAAACAAATCCACACACCTTCCTGACACCACCATGATAAAGCACCTCTGTCCTGCCATGCAGCACAGCTCATTAACCTTTCTCATTTCGGTTGCTCCTTGATGCTGAAGTGAGCCCTGGTCATGCGACCACCCGGCCCATCCTTGTACATGGGGAGCTGGGCCTGGGCCCGGGATGCCAATATTCCGAGGGGCGCAGCAGGGGGCTGCCTGATTTAATGTCATGCAAACTGTAGCTTGTCTATCTCACTTTGTCTCAATCAGGTCCCATTAAAGACTTTGTAATCACTCCTTAATGTACCTAAGCAAAATTGATAGCACCCCATCAACCCCCTGCCCTCCTCCCATCAACCTCACACCTCCTGCCATCAACCACAACAAACACCACATTTTTCTTTCTGCCCAGGGCACTGTCCCGGTCAATCCGATTTAGAGCCAGCCATGGTGATCACTGTCTTCTGCCCCCTTTGCCCAGACCTCCACCTCCCACTGCTGGGCTGTACAATCTACAGTGTACATGGGCAGTGAGTAAGCCCACTTCTGCCTTTGGCTAACTTCACTGCTAGTGTTAATAACTGACCTTTCCCAAAAGGACATCTGCACAGAAATGATATACCTTCAGTATCTGTGACTACTACAGCAATGTGTGCTTTTTGAGACCAAAAATATTTTGCTTTTAGCCAATGACTTTTTTTATATTGGCGAGGGCCTGGCACCTTCACCAACAAGACATTTTTACAAAAAACACGACAAAACAAAACATACAATGACAAAGGTTAGCAACCAACTATGGAAATATTGGCTTTCCCATGCTTGTTAGCATTGGAGAAGGCTTCAAAGAGTTGACCTCCATCAAATACATGCCAATAAAGGCACGTTCCCCAGCTTGGTTGGCTAGGAAAAGAACAAGAGCAGTCAAACTATTTGTTATAGTTTTTCCTCTCACAAACGGTTTTTGTATACCTGGTGGTTTAAGGCATTCTGTATCTTCCCTGTGGTGATAAACCAGTGTCATAACAATTGTAAGTTTGAACCTATCTGCACTTTTCAAAGGCCTTTATTTGTGTTCCCGCAGGTTAATAGGGGCTACGGATGCTGTTCTGAGTTTTTGCCATCCGCTAGTTCACAGCAGCAGTCCTGCCTATGCCAGACGGTAGGAACTGACTTGTCTTAAAGGAGGAGGTTGGTTAATTTTGCAAGACTACAGAAGGATTCTGTCTCAAGACATACAAATTTGTAATGTTATTCACCACCACTCATTGTTTTTCACTTGTCCTAATTCAGATGTTTGATCAATGTCCTAGCTTGTAAATTCAACCAAGAACATGGCCTGTGGAAAACAGCAAAACATTCTGGCCAAGAAATTCTTTAGTTTTGCTATATTAAGACCTGGATTTCCAAATCAGAGTCCTACCCTTTGGGCTAAAGTAAGCTACCGGCCACAAGAATCTATGCAAATGTTGCAACATCTCTGAAGTTT
The DNA here is from genome assembly GCF_031143425.1 of Pleurodeles waltl. Taxonomy (NCBI): domain Eukaryota; kingdom Metazoa; phylum Chordata; class Amphibia; order Caudata; family Salamandridae; genus Pleurodeles; species Pleurodeles waltl. The sequence goes on along the minus strand of NC_090449.1, from coordinate 473,845,109 downwards.
TGCCTCAGTTATAAGGGGATTGAAGTCCAACTTTACTTGGACGAATAAACAGTTCATTCATAATTTCAGTCTAAGACATAATTAGACTCACAGAAAGTGCACAACTCCTACTGATGCATGACTTCTTGATCAGTTGGAACAACCAATGGCAGAGCACTCCCAGAAACTCCACTTTACAAGTGCTCATTTCAAATAACAGTACTCTTTCTGCCAAAGGTACAGTCAGAAAGACTGAGGATTAACCTGATGATCCTTCTCCACCATTGATTCTTTACTAACATTTCATTGTTTTTACTTGTTCATCCTAAACCTTAAAAACGGTTTCTGCCTATGCTTGATTTCCGCTAAAACATGTTACAAAAATCATATTATATCTTCACTCAACATTTGAAAAATTCAAAAATTAATATTTACAACTTTCAATTGAGTTTACCATGTTTTTCTAACACAGGAGAGTATTCTACTTTGTCTACTTTGAAATATTTATTGTCCTTCTTAACCATTGGTTCATAACAACTACTCAGTGGGGCAGTGTAGGAGGCTGGCCTGGCTTGTAGTGGGTACCAGAGGTACTTACACCTTGTGCCAGGTCCAGTTATCCCTTATTAGTGTAGAAGAGGTGTTTCTAGCATCTTAGGCTGATAGAAGGTAGCTATGGCAAAGCAGCTTAGGCTGAACTAGGAGACATGTAAAGCTCCTACTATACCACTGGTGTCATAGGCACAATATCATAAGAAAACACAATACACAGAAGTACTAAAAATAAAGGTACTTTATTTTTATGACAATATGCCAAAAGTATCTCAGTGAGTACCCTCAGTATGAGGATACGTTATATACACAATAGATATGTACACAAACCAAAATTATGCAGATAATAGCAAAAGGAATAATGCAAGCAATGTAAAGTTACAGTAGATTGCAAAAGGTCCACATAGGTATAGGGGCAACACAAACCATATACTCCAAAAGTGGAATGCGAACCACAAATGGACCCAAACCTATGTGAGCTTGTAGAGGGTCGCTTGGACTGTAAGAAAACAGGGAGGGTTAGAAAAATAGCCCACCCCAAGACCCTGAAAGGTAGGTGTAAAGTGCACCTACTACCCCCAGAGAGCACAGAAGTCGTGATAGGGGGATTCTGCAGGAAGAACAAACACCAGCAATGCAACAACAGTGGATTTCCAGACCTGAGTACCTGTAAGACAAGGGGACCAAGTCCAATAGTCGCGACAGTGTCGAGAGTGGGCAGGAGCCCAGGAAATGCTAGCGGAGGGTGCAAGGAAGCTGCCACTGGTTGGAAGAAGCTTGGAGTTCTGCAAGAAAGAAGAGGAGTAGGAACTTCCCCTTTGGAGGATGGATGTCCCACGTCGTGAAGAAGCTTGCAGAGGTATTCCCACGCAGAAAGATGACAAACAAGCCTTGCTAGCTGCAAGGGTCACAGTTAGGGTTTTTGGGTGCTGCTGTGGCCCAGGAGGGACCAGGATGTCGCCATTTAGATGAGGAGACAGAGGGGGCGCCCAGCAACGTAGGGAGCCCTCACAGAAGCAGGCAGCACTAGCAGAAGTACCTGAACAGGCACTTAGAAGAAAAGTGAACCGGAGTCCACCCAAAGTCACAAAAGGGAGTCCATTAAACGCCGGAGGACAACTCAGAAGGTTGTGCACTGCAGGTTAGAGTGTCGGGGACCCAGGCTTGGCTGTGCATGAAGGAAATCCTGGAAGAGTGCACAGGAGCCGGAGCAGCTGCAAATCACGCGGTACCCAGCGATGCAGTCTAGCGTGGGGAGGCAAGGAATTACCTCCACCAAACTTGGACTGAAGAGTCACTGGACTGTGGGAGTCACTTGGACAGAGTTGCTGAGTTCCAGGGACCAAGCTCGTCGTGCTGAGAGGGGACCCAGAGGACCGGTGATGCAGTCTTTTGTTGCCTGCGGTTGCAGGGGGAAGATTCCGTCGACCCACAGGAGATTTCTTAAGAGCTCCTGGTGCAGAGAGGAGGCAGGCTACCCCCAGAGCATGCACCACCTGGAAACAGTCTAGAAAGCCGGCAGGATCAAGCGATACAAGGTTGCTAGTAGTCTTGCTACTTTGTTGCGGATTTGCAGGCTTCCTGAGCAGTCAGCGGTCGATCCTTTGGCAGAAGGTGAAGTGGGAGATGCAGAGGGACTCTGGTGAGCTCTTGCACTCGTTATCTAAAGAATTCCCCAAAGCAGAGACTCTAAATAGCCAGAAAGGGAGGTTTGGCTACCAAGGAAGGAGGATTGGCTACCGAGAGAGGTAAGAGCCTATCAGAAGGAGCCTCTGACATCACCTGCTGGCACTGGCCACTCAGAGCAGTCCAGTGTGCCACAAACACCTCTGTTTCCAAGATGGCAGAGGTCTGGGACACACTGGAGGAGCTCTGGGCACCTCCCCTGGGAGGTGCAGGTCAGTTGAGTGGTCACTCCCCTTTCCTTTGTCCAGTTGCGCACCAGAGCAGGGCTGGGGAGATCCCTGAACCGATGTAGACTGGCTTATGCAGATATGGGCACCATCTGTGCCCATCAAAGCATTTCCAGAGGCTGGGAGAGGCTACTCTTCTCAAGCCTTCACACCTATTTCCAAAGGAAGAGGGTGTTACACCCTCTCTCAGAGGAAGTCCTTTGTTCTGCCTTTCTTGGCCAGGGCTGCCTGGACCCCAGGAGGACAGAAACCTGTCTGAGGGGTTGGCAGCAGCAGTTGCAGTGGAGACCCCGGAAAGGCAGTTTGGCAGTACCCGGGTTCTGTGCTAGAGACCCGGGGGATCATGGAATTGTCTCCCCAACGCCAGAATGGCATTGGGGTGACAATTCCATGATCTTAGACATGTTAAATGGCCATGTTCGGAGGTACCATTGTGACGTTGTACATAGGTAGTGACGTATGTACAGTGCACGCGTGTAATGGTGTCCCCGCACTCACAAAGTCTGGGGAATTTGCCCTGATCGATGTGGGGTCACCTTGGCTAGTGCCAGGGTGCCCACACACTAAGTAACTTTGCACCCAACCTTATTGAGGTGAAGGTTAGACATATAGGTGACTTATAATTTACTTAAGTGCAGTGGTAAATGGCTGTGAAATAACGTGGACGTTATTTCCCTCAGGCTGCACTGGAAGGCCTGTGTAAGAATTGTCACAGCTCCCTATGGGTGGCACAAGAAATGCTGCAGCCCATAGGGATCTCCTGGAACCGCAATACCCTGGGTACCTCAGTACCATATACTAGGGAATTATATGGGTGTACCAGTATTCCAATGTGAATTGGTAATTTTAGTCACTAGCCTGTTAGTGACAAATTTGGAAAGCAGAGAGAGCATAACCACTGAGGTTCTGGTTAGCAGAGCCTCAGTGAGACAGTTAGGCATCACACAGGGAACACATACAGGGCACACTTATGAGCACTGGGGCCCTGCCTGGCAGGGTCCCAGTGACACATAGACTAAAACAACATATATACAGTGAAATATGGGGGTAACATGCCAGGCAAGATGGTACGTTCCTACAGGCAGCTACTTTTAAGAAAAAAAATGGTATTTTCTGAATAATTAAGGATACATCCATAAAAATGCCAAATATGAAACAGAAGCATTTTAAACACTCTGGTCATGATTTAGGTATTGGCAGACCAGCTACTCCATCACAACGGTGACGGATATCCCATCCCCCGAAATCTATATCCCATAGGATATAATGGGATTTAGATTTCAGTCTTCAGCTTTCAGCGTTGTGAAGGAGGAACTTATCCATCAATATCTAAATCAGGCCCTTTTGAAATTCAAGTGTGAGGAAAGTGGTGTAGTATATTATGTTCTCATGAAACCTCACAGTGTAATAAACTGACAAATCCATCTTCTGTCCAGTCAGGCTCATTTGTAAAACCTTTGCTCAACCCTGGATAACTGTACCTTTGAGCAGGCAGGCTTTAACAAAGGGATAATTGCAGAGCATTTAGAAGTACCAAAACAATTCAATAAGAAAGAAAGAAAACACAAAGAAAATTCAACATATGTTTAAAAAAATACACCTTATTTTCATTAACTTTTAGACATCAAACAAACAAAATATACCAGAGGGTTCCAGGATATATTATTAAGTAAATCTTAAATCAGTGCTTTTCACTCAAATTTCAAACAAGCATTGGCAGCTACTGCAGTTACTAGTTACTTTGACAACTGTCGAAAACGTTTGTAAAGTTGTGTTCTGTTACTACTGCATGCTTTGGGTGACCAACTTTGACGGAAACAAGTCATAGGGGCCAATAAGGCTTGGCAGGAAAACTATCTTTTCATCAAAACAGACTCCAGTCCAGTTCCAAGTTCTATGGGGGAACTGCCAAAGACATCTGAAAATGCTGAAGAATGCTTTGGATGCTGATCCGGTTAATCGGATACTTACTGGGGCCATCCCCCAGTCCATGAACATAGTGGGGCGACTTAGGCCATAGAGGTTGATGCCCTTCGAAGTCCGAGTGAAGCCCAGCCAAAAATCGGTTGCCACTGGTTCACTGGTCTCTGTGTACAGCAAAACCAGCAGTTCCTTTAACTGAAGCGAGTGTCTGTCTTGGGCTACCAAACTCCACTCCAACAACTCTCCTAGGCCCAGTAAATTTGGGTGCAACTTTTGATTGTCAGGCTTGGTCTCCCACGTTTTGCTTCAGCGGTCAGTGGCAATCAAGCAATTGATGCCATCACCTAGCCAAGAAGGGTTTGTCAGCTTTTGGAGTCCAAGAGCTGTAACAGAAAGTCAGCCAACTGACTCTTGGAGTTCACCTCTTTGATCTGAGGCTCCAAGACAACTTTCCTTGAACAGACATCACAGGCACAGTCCTCTCTTTACTAGCTCAAGGATCAGGAGATGAAGTCCAGTCTTTAGTGACGCCTGCCTCTCTCCCAGGTCCGGTGAAAAGCAGGGCAGTCCTTCCTTTGTCCTCTCTCCCGTGCAGATGTAATATAAGGGTTAGGTGCCAGGGGAGTCATTTTTATGTGCACAACTTGCCTTATGGGTTGCAGTACCTACTAGCCAATGGGCTTGCAGGTCCTCTCCTGCCTGATGACATCTTCCTTTAAAGTGTAGCATCTAGCTATACCAAAACAGTGTCTAGAATATAAACCTAGGGAGAATTATGTGGTAGAAATGGATCAATCTCCCTACATGAACCTATTACTGAATTAAGATGCACTGTTCCAAAAGAGCAGACTCCATTCCACCAATTAGGGTAGGTGTCTTTTCAGTCACCACACGCATTAGTCTTACAGGAACAGTAGCCCTCACTCACCATTGGGTGACATGCTTCATCATCAGGCCATGCTCCTCAGCAGGCCGGCACTGCAATGCCTGACAGGCCCTACTAGGCAGCTCTTTGCCAGAGATCTTTTTCAGAAACAATACCGGTAATGAATGGATATGAGAGGGGCCAGGAAAAACTGCTAAAACTGGCTAAACGTGGCCAAGAAAACTATCTTTAATATCACCTGGCACCCCTGCCAAGTTTAAAAACAAAAAAAGGAGGAAGTACAGAAACAATGATCTGGTTCCCTACTAACAACTAAGGGGGTCATTCTGACCCTGGCGGTAATTACCGCCATGGCGGAGGTCGGCGGTAGCACCGCCAACAGGCTGGCGGTGCACCGCTGGGCATTCTGACCGCGGCGGTTCAGCCGCGGCCAGAAACGGAAAGTCGGCGGTGTACCGCCGACTTCCCGCTGCCCTTGAGAATCCTCCATGGCGGCGGAGCGTGCTCCGCCGCCATGGGGATTCTGACACCCCCTACCGCCATCCTGTTCCTGGCGTGTCTCCCGCCAGGAACAGGATGGTGGTAGGGGGTGCCGCGGGGCCCCTGGGGGCCCCTGCAGTGCCCATGCCAATGGCATGGGCACCGCAGGGGCCCCCGTAAGAGGGCCCCACGAAGAATTTCAGTGTCTGCTTTGCAGACACTGAAATTCGCGACGGGTGCAACTGCACCCGTCGCACCTTCCCACTCCGCCGGCTCCATTCTGAGCCGGCGTCCTCGTGGGAAGGGTGTTTCCCGCTGGGCTGGCGGGCGGACTTTCGGCGGTCGCCCGCCAGCCCAGTGCGAAACCCAGAATGACCGCCGCGGTCTTTTGACCGCGGTACGGTCTTCTGGCGGTTCCCGCTTGGCGGGCGGCGGTCACCCCCTAAGTGTATGTCTACCTCTCTAATTAGAGATTTAGATATTATGGAACGGAGTGTGGGTATTCCCTGCACTACAGAACTGCTAGTCATGCTCAACATGTTTCTCACCTAACGCGGTCACACGGATCAGGTGGCGATTCTCCAGGACCTCTTGTTGTGTCTAACCCTCACTAAGAAAGTAACAAAACTCCACTCCTATTGCCAATGTAAAAAAGTCACAAAATCTTACATTGGAATCATAAACTTCAGAACGTGGAGACCCTCCTAGGTCAGCTACATGGGATCTTTAGGGATCGCATGGATGCTGGCCTCTCTTCTGTCAAGACAATTTAACCGAAGGAAGCCTTGGTCAGTCTGACCTACCCCATCTTCCAAGCTCCCTCTCTCCCCATCTAGCTGTTCCAGAGTGCAATATTCTGCCCACTCCCAAGATGGCAGAGCCCTTTTTGAGTGATGAACTTGGCAGCCCATCCTAGAGGTATGGCAACCTGAAGGCCACACGCCCACAGGTTAATTCATTTGGCAACTGTTTTCCCCTGTCTGTCCTGACCTCAGCCTGTCTACCAGAAGAAATGATTAGCCCCTCTTCTATGTGTCCATCACTTGCCCTTCAAAGGTGGTTTCCCCTATAAACCTCTCTTTTTGGGCTCATACCCTATTTGCTTACTGCAGGAGCGATATAACTCCTCTTCGAATGGCAGACCCCTATAGTGTCCTTTCCTGGGAGTCATTCACTCATCTCCCAGACTCCTAGAAGGGCAGAAGGCTGTCTCATGGTCAACCACTCTAAATGGCCACTGGAAACTTGGGCAGCAGAGTGGCAACTTTCTAAAGTTTCCTTTTGCTCAAAAGTTATATAAAAATCGACTTGGGCATCAGTTCTTTTGAGACCATGAAGTACCAACATTAGCAGTCCCATTCAGAAGTTAGAACAGCTGTGTTGTCAGTGTGTAACCCTGTACTTGCCATGGGGATACTAGTCTTTCTACAGCAAAAATTACAATTTGGGTGTTTTACTGTTAGAACATATAAAAACCCATGCCCCACTTTTTAATATACAGCACCCTGCCTTAGGGCTCGATAGGCCTACATTATGGGTGGCTTATTGTTAGAAATCGGGTTGTTGGCTGACTGAAGTGTGAACTTTAGTAAAACAGAAACCACAATACTAGTCAGGGTAAGTGTCAAGCAAATCCTAAAGTAACCTTTCCTCTATCTCTGGTAGCTTGGCGCAGAGCAATCAGGCTTAACTTAGAGACAGTGTTTAAAGTATATGTGCAGCACTTCAATCAGTAAAACAGTAAAAACACTGCACAAAAGCAATCCACACTATTACGAAATGCCTCTTTTTGCATGTTCAACCCTACATTTTTGGACTGATGCTGCTGGTTTTTTTACTCTGAGAGTGTACTGAGGCCTGCGGACCTCAGTGCCAGTGTTTTAACCCTCTACAAATTACTTGTCAAATTGGAAACACCTAATTGGCAAGTCCTGACTTACTTATAAGTCCCTAGTATAGGGTATCCAGTGTACCCACAACATGTGAAACAGAGTGTCCACTCAGGGGTGCAGCACTGTTTGTGCCACTCTTCGTGTAACAAGGTACAAAATGCCTCCCAGCATACCACTGCAGACTGGAAGGATAGAGTTTTCACTGCCAGTTCAACTTTGCCATTTAAACCGATGGCAAAGCCACCCTATCTCTTAGCATTATATATACGTCTCCCATAAGAAAGGCCTATAGAGTCCTATGGCAGGGAGTTGTATTTTGTTAAGTGATACATATGTTTTCCAAAATCTCTTAACAGCAACACTTCCTAAATGTTATTTTGCTGTGGGTAAAGTAGTAGCCCCATTGGCTAACTCAGAGTTGTTGGGTGGCATCCCAACCTGGCTATCTTTTGAATGGGACTACCTAACTGGGTCATGTATGGTATCAAATTAATTGAGGCATCAAATGTGACTTGATGGCCAGGTCACAATTAATGTCACTATTAAAGGTAGGCAGCTTTTAGAAAGCTGCCATTCTGTGCTCTGTTCGTCTAGTAGCCTCACAAAGGCACACAGACAGCTTTCTGACCACCTAGGGAGATGTGTGAATGACTCCCAGGCTCAGCAACAAAAGCAGTGACACAGCAGTGAGGTGTCACCTCCTCTGCCAAGACTGCCACTATTTAGGTTTACCCCAGAGGAAGGCTCCAAAGGGGAAGCCTCCCTTTATGGTCCCCCTGGTCCAACACCCCTGAGCAGGATTCCTTTTGTTACAGCATGGAGACTGGGCCAGAAAAAAGGAAACTCACTCCCAAACCAGTTTTACCTTGGGTGTATAGCCCTCCGTTAGCTACAACTCTAGAGTGGGCTACCAAGCTCCTGACAACCAAGGAAGTGAGGTGCCATCTTGAAAGGGGTAGGAATGTGACATTCTGGGAGAGCTAGATGCCACACATTGCAGGAACTTCATCACTAGGTAGGAGGGGACCCAGTAGCCCATTTGCTAATGGCTGTTTGGTTCCATCTGGGCACTTACCTGGGATAAATATGGCACCCCAGAACCTGACCTTCAGATCATGCTAGAATCAAAGAAAGGACCAAAGGAGGACTGTCCAGCTGACCCTGGACCTGCACAGAGAGAAGCTGCATGCTAGGAAGAACTACACCTAATGCATTTTGGGCTAGCAAAGTTTGGCCAGTGCTTACGGCTCCTGGCTTGGGAAAAGTTGATTCTTAACATCCAACAAAAGCAGTAACTCCAAGAATCAGTCAGCTGATTTCCTCTAACCAGCAGCAGGGACACAAGAAGTGAAAGAGACTAACCTGGTAGCCACTGCATATGTTTTTGGGTTATCAGCCGCTGTGCACCCAAGAGGACAAATCCAAGACAGCCAAAAACAGCACCCTTGTCTGCTAGTCCTAGTAGTGCTATGCAGGACCAGATTTGTCATCCTCAAGGTACACTGGCCCCTTCCCACGGATTTTTCCCCAGCCTTGGTACAGACTGATCAGTAGCCCAGCATCAACTAGTCTGCTACTTCAAAGTAGAGGATTTTGAGTGACCCCAACGTCTGTGGCACAGTTTGCCCCACTTCACCCATGGACTGAGGAACACCCACAAAGGTACCCCTGTTGACCACGCCACAACCGGAGGATCCTTTTAGAATCTTTTTGCCTACATCCCTCAGCATCAGGACCACTCCATTGATGTCTATGGTGTTCATCCTGTAACGTTTGGATCTTGCCTTAAGAACGCTCTTGTGGCCAGGTAACTGTCCAAAGTATCCCTTTTGGCCCTCTAGAACTCTGACCTGCCAGACTTGGTCACCCATCTCAGCCCGGAGTTACCAAATTAACTATTACAAACTTTCCAAAAGTTTCCCAGTTTTTGTTGGCTAATGTTGGTTTGCAACTGGACAGAAATGTTGACTTAAATTAACTTTATTTCGATTAAAAATGAGATCATAAAAAAGCATGCTTAGTACAATTAAAACATGCCATGGGAGACCACATGACCACACAAAAAGCATGCATAATCCAATTAGAAACCATTTCAGAAAATCAATATACATCATAAGAACTGTTAAATAGGTAACTAAAAGGGGTGAGTCATTTCATTACTAAGCACATAAAATAGAGCAGCAGTACATTATACTAGAGTCCATAATTCATTATTTTATTTCAAAACAAGTCGCTTTTCAGAAAACAGAAAACCACCCAAGCCACAGAGTGGTCATTTAACAGCTGAAAATAAAGAAAGGCGAGTCTAAATTGTATGAGACCTTCTGCTTTAATTTAAACATTGGTGTTAAAAATCTCCTTCTGGGGGCTTCATGGTGCCTGCAAAACAGGATAAAATGCTCAAGAACCTGGAGCGAGGCACCATCACAAGGGCAAGACATGACAAAGGACAGGTCATATTGCCCTGGGGGTAGGAAATGTTGATCCTAATTATGCTTAACCTAAATCTGGTTAGAAGCAATCTCTGCCACGGATTTCTGACAAAGGAGAGATACGCCTCTGGGCCAGCTGTGATTTTCATTAGTAAAAGGTGTCTCAAAGATGGGTTACCCAGAGCTAGTGTCTCTCTATGTTCTCTGACCTACTGGAGGTATTGCTCCTTGACTAAACTTTTATCACTCCTGGTTATACGCTGTGGGCTCTGGGACAAGTCCAGGCACCCAATCTGTTGAGCAATCCCTTTAATATAATTTAACCATGGGATTTTGTGACCTTGCTCACAACTAAGGCAGTCCTCAATGATCTCTCTATTGAAAGCAATATGCTTGCTGCTCCAGACAGTAATCTATAGGAGCAGCATAGCAATTTTTGCAAGGTCCATTCATAGTCTAGATCCAGCTCTTTGTGTACGAAGAAGCTAGAGCTTGAGGGACCCAGGCCCAGAAGCCTTCTACAAAATTGTTTTTCTTCCCGTTATAAAGACTGGCAATTTCAATATCCCCATATAGATGCCCCATATAAGAGAACTGGCAAACATTTCAACTTATAGATCTGAAGGAGTGGTAAAAATGGTTTGCTGCCCACCATACACGAGAATCTAAACAATGACTCACAAGCTTGATTAAAAAGAGAATAATGATTAGAAAGGCAGGGAGTCCATGAACACTGCTGATCAAAGGTGACCCGAGGTAGGGAAATGAGGCAACCCTGTTGACCATCTGCCCCTTAATCGTGATTGGACTAAGTTTAGAGGGAGGCCGCCCACAGACCATATAATGTGTCTTCACAATGTTAACATCAAGCTCTAGTTTCTCCATGAATTAAACAAAATGGTCCATCAAGCCCTTAAGGTCATTAGATGTGTGCGACAGTAACACTGCATCATCGGTGTAAATAAGCGAGGGAACCAAGGTGGACTTTACCCTTGGTATATCTTTGCCAGCGGTAGCCAAGAAGGGGTTTAGCCAATTTATATACAGCAAAAAAAGTATAGGTGCCAAAACACACCCTTGCCTGACCCCTCTTAATAATTGGAGGAGTCAGACCACTCACCCGCAGGGCCAAACCTAACTGAGACGTTGCCCACAGTGTGGAGGGCTCTGGGGAAGTTAACCAGGGGTTGTGACAATCCCAGGTTCAGTAGGATACTCCAAAGCTTGGAGCAGTTTACCCTGTTGAATGCACAGCTCAGGTCCTTAAAGGAAAGGTAGATCACTCCCTTCTTCGCCACAACATATTCACCCAGCAGGAGATTTAGGTTCAGGCACTGCTCCATTGTCCCCCAACCCTCACTGAACCGATACTGGGCTGAGCGGATGACATTATTAGCCCGGGCCCAATCCTCTATGCGGTTTAGAATAATGGTTCCTATGATCTTAACGGTTGGATCGAGTAAAAAGATTAGGAGATAGAAACCTGGATCCTGCCTACATCCCTTTTTAAAGACCAGGATTATGACCGCTGACTTCTAAGACCTCGGAATTTCAATTTGGGCAGCCGTGTTCAAAACAATAGTCAAAAGTGGAGCCCAAAAACAAGTTGAGTTTCCAGTTAAGTAAGCATACCTGTCTGGACCAAAGACGGTATTTGTGTGTACTGCACGATAAAGCCTCCCAGCCATATCATATAGTCCACCCAAATCCTCACACACACACACTAACACACACACACCAGGTTAGAAGAAAAGATCAAAATTTAATAAATAAAAAAGACCAAAACTACGGAAATCCAATAAGTAGAACTTGAGTTAGGATTTTTTTAAAGAAAAAATTGTAAAATAGCAAGAAGCACCAACCCAGGATATCGTGTTTTGCCAAATTGTAACAAAGTCAAACATTGAGGCCGACCGTAATGGGGCACAGGTGTGCTACAGGGACTCAGTTAGGCCCGCTGAATCAAAGTACCTTAAATCGTGGTTGTGGAGCATTGTGTCAGTTCCAAACCCCGCAGCAGAGGTGATGCATTGGTTCTGCTCCAAGTAGCAGTGGTGATGCCACGGTTCAGAGATGCGGTGAGGCTGTGGTGTGAGTTCCTGCTTTGTTGATGTGGAGTTTCCTGGTGCCGGGGCTTACAATGCGAGGACCGGTGTTGTGGATGCGTTGTGTTGTCGAGGCAATGTGTTGGTTCTGATGAGCGCAGAAGCTGTGATGCAGTTTCAGCATCATCGTCGTGGCTGCCATGGACAGGGATGCCAAGATTTTGTGTTCTGAAAAGCATTCCACTGGCGGTTCCATAGGCAATATGCTGGTCACAAGATGTGAGCTGTAGTGGAAAATGTAAACTGGCTGTGTTGGTTCCGACCCACTCATTATAAGTGATGCATCAGTTCTGTTCCTCAGAACAGTGGCAATGCGGTGATTCTGCTTTTGCTGCAGACAATGCATTGGTTCCACTGGATCAAACACCATAGGCCAACTTCCAAGAGTCCAGGACTGGGGTGGCATCACTAGGCTGGGCAGACTCGCACATGGCAGGGTTTAGGTGCAGGAGCAGGATGGCTGGAAAGTCGTTTATGCCCCTGAGAATTCGGATCCGGAGGCCAGCCAGCTAGCCCATGGTGTCACTCTGGGTTAAAGTGATGCAGGTACAGTCCTTCTTACCAACTCAGGGAAACAGCAGGCAGCAAGGTAGCAGCGCAAAGCAGGAGTCGAGCAAAGCAGCAGGCCAGCAGGATGGTAATCCTTCAGCAGCACAGTAGTCATTCTTCCTGGCAAAATATTCACAAGTCCAAAAGTGTACTGAGTTGGTGGTGTCAGAGGTCCATTATTTATACCCAGTTAGGCCTTTGAGGTGGGGGAACTTTCAAAGAAAAGCTATAGAAATGCACTGAGTTCCTGCCCTTCCTGCCCTGGCTCCAGATCCACTAAAAGGTGTTATGCAGCCATTTGAGTACCACACACAGCCTTTTCAGGTGTAAATGAGGCTGTGGCCAGGTTCTCCCTCCTATCCTTCCAGAATCGCCCCTCAAGTCACATCTAAGCTCCTATTCTATGTGGCTGTCTAGAGGAAACATACCAAACCCCCAAAGCTAAATGTGGCATTTTCAGAATTGCAATTTAAAATCCTACTTCACCATAAATTGTGATTTTAAATTGTGATTCCAGAGGCGGCAAACTCCAAATGTTTTATCTTCCAGATTACAAATTACATTTATAAAATGTAATAAGGTAATCCCAATGTTATCCTATCGGCGAGGCAGGCCTCACTGTAATGAAAAACGACTATAGGAGTTTTTCACAGCCAGGGCAGGTAAAACTGAAAAATACATGTCAATTGTGGGCTAGGTACAGATAATGTATGTGCTGTGTGAATTTGGTGGGGAGGGAGGATGGACTGGGGTTATTTCCTGTGGTGTGGATTTTCTGAGGAGATGTGCTATTTTGAATGATACTGGCCCACATATTTGGCCGCAAATTAAATTTGATTCAGGGGATTTACACCAGTTTGAAGGGTCACCCACTTTTGTATGCGTAGAGGATGCAGGTAATATGGGTGGTCACAGGGTAAGTGCACAGGTGGGCTCATTTGGAAGCTGGTGAAATCCACAAAGACATCGTTCGTAGGTTTTCACAAACATATACAATGAATTTTCACGCTTGATTTCAGTACCTGTGCTCAGTGGCATTCAATGCTGGTTTAAGTATGCACTGTCAGTGTGAAAATTACACCATATTTGAAGAGGGCGAAAGGGCATAAATTATTCCACCTGAAAAAATATTTTCCGTGGAGAAGGGAAAAAATGAAACGTGAAAATATGTATTCCCGCCACATTTGCTCCTGAGGATTGAACGCACTTTCGATAACCCTCAAAAGTGAGTGTGAAAACGCACGCATGGAAAGTATAATTTGCGTGGATTCCCACGTTTACTAATGGGGATTTTTGTGAACCTCCTGAAGTGCTTAGGTCCACGTTAACTGTAGGAGTTAACCTTATCATCATTTGTGCAGACTATGGGGGTTATTCCAACTTTGGAGGAAGTGGTAATCCGTCCCAAAAGTGACGGTAAAGTGACGGATATACCACCAGCCGTATTACGAGTCCATTATATCCTATGGAACTCGTAATACGGCTGGTGGTAAATCCGTCACATTTAGGACGGATTACCACCTCCTCCAAAGTTGGAATAACCCCCAATATGTGCCCTCTGCAGGGTCTCATGGCTCATTTGGCGGTCTGAAAGTGCTTTTCCTTATGGGATTTGTCGCTGACTGCCTGGAGTCGTCAGTATTAATGTGTTTTGGTAAGGTCAGCGAGGGGCTCTCTTCAGCATATCGTTTGGTGACGGTTCGAGTACAATGCGTATACTTACGTTTTTTGTTTGTGGATCAGAATGTGCTTCTTCACAAATCTGCTTGGGTGCTGTGTGATATAGCGCCATGGGGTGCTTTTTGTGTTTTAGGTGCTGTGAGGTGTTTCCAGGTATGTGCATGCGATGAACGGAGGCTGAGGAGCAGGGGCGCAACAAAGGTCCCCGCAGCCCCCGCGGTGGAGGGGGGGGGGGATGCTGAGCTCCAAGGGACTCCCTCAGCACAGCACCTGGACTGTGTGAGTCGGGGGGGGGGGTTGTCCATGATCTGTGCAGGGTGCGGAGCATGGGCGTAGGAAGTGTGGGGGACGCGGGGGATGTATCCCCCCCCAGATTTTGGAGGGTGGGGGACACGGGGGACGAAGGTGGGGGGGACAAGGGGACACAATTATTTCCCCTCTCACATCTATTATTCAGAGGGCCATTAGCGCACAAAAGCGCTATTTATAATAGCCCTATACGGACCATCCTCCAATCTGATGCTTACAGAATGAAGGTGAGTCAGGAGGCCCCATGCGTCCTCTGCCCTTTTATTTGTCCTTTTCACAGCTGTGGGCATTAGGGGTGCTCATAAGAACAAAGGGCACGAGGAGGAGAAAGGAGTTTTGGATGATTACTGTCTGCATCACCTGCTGCTGCCTTGAAGAGAAGCACTGCAGGATGCCTTCAAGAGGAGCTGCAAGACAATGAAGAAGATTTAAAGAGGAAACAGAGTCCCATTCACCCTGATGCCTGCAGGCTAGAAAGGAGACTCAGTGAAACACAATATTTGTATTTGCCCAAGATCACACCAGTTGGTGAAACAGTGAAGTCGAGATTGAGCCCAGATTTTACCTTTTCACACATCAATTTAGCTATTAGAAGGGTATTTTTTTCTAACATTTATGTTTAATGTTTTGTTATCTAGGTAATGAAGGGCTTGAATACAGCGTGGCTAACAGGGAGAAGCCATATTTAATTTTGGGCCATTATGCCTAGCGTTATTTTTTATGATGTTGTTATTGTTACATACTTCAGCATATTGAAGTATATTATCTTTTCTCTATCTTTTCTTCACTCTTCTCTGAAACAATCTACCCTCTGCCATTGCAACCTACACCACTTTTCTCCACTCTGTGCTACTCTACGCCACTGAAATCTATGCTGTACCACTCCACTCCACTCTACTCTGCAGCACTCTACACTACGCCACTGCAATCTATGCTTTCCACTCTAACCATTGTACACTACACCCCTGCACTCTGCCAGTGCACTCTTCACCACTTTACTCAAAACCAATGCATTCTATGCCACTGCACTCTATGCCAATCTACTCTGCACCACAGCACTCTATTCCACTGCTTTCAATGCCACTGTACTCTGCGCCACAGCACTCTATGCCACTGCACTCTATGCCACTCTACAATACACCACTGTACTCTGCAACCCTCTAATCTGCAACATTGCATTCTCTGCCACTGAACTCCACGCCACTCTACTCTGCACCACTGCACTCAATGCCACTGTACTCTGTCCCACTTCACTCTCTTCTGCACCACTGCACTCTAATCTACTCTACAGCACTCCACTGTGGGACACTTCACTCTACTTTGAAATCATCTCCTCTATGCCACTGCAATCTACGCAACTCCACTCTATGCTATGCCAGTCCAATCTACCCTGCACCACTCCAATGTACCCTGCGCCACTCCAATCTGCTCTGCACCGCTCTATGCTACTGCACTCTACATCACTATGCTCCACTCTGCAACAATCTACTCTTCACCACTATACTGTACCCTGCAGCAATCTACTCTATGCCATGGCACTCTATGCAACTCTATTCTACTCTGCAACACTGTACTCTAAGCCACTCTTCTCTACTCTGCATCACTCTACATCACTGCACTCTACACCAATGCATTCTATGCCACTCTACACCACTGCCCTTTATGACACTCTACTCTGCAACACTGCACTTTGCCACTGAACTATACTCCTCTCTACTCTGCACCACGGCACTCTACTCTGCATCACTCTACATCACTGCACTCTACACCAATGCATTCTATGCCACCCTACTCTACACCACTGCCCTTTATGACACTCTACTTTGTAACACTGCACTCTGCCACTGAACTATACTCCTCTCTACTCTGCACCACGGCACTCTACTCTGCACCGCTCAACTATATGCCACTCTACACCAATGCACTCTATGCCACTGCACTCTATGCCAATCTACTCTGCACCACAGCACTCTATTCCACTGCTTTCAATACCACTGTACTCTGCGCCACAGCATTCTATGCCACTGCACTCTATGCCACTCTACAATACACCACTGTACTCTGCGACCCTCTAATCTGCAACATTGCACTCTCTGCCACTGAACTCCACGCCACTCTACTCTGCACCACTGCACTCAGTGCCACTCTACTCTACACCACTCCACTGTAGGACACTTCACTCTACTTTGAAATCATCTCCTCTATGCCACTGCAATTTACGCAACTCCACTCTATGCTATGCCAGTCTAATCTACCCTCCAACATACCCTGCGCCACTCCAATCTGCTCTGCACCGCTCTATGCTACTGCACTCTACATCACTATGCTCCACTCTGCAACAATCTACTCTTCACCACTATACTGTACTCTGCAGCAATCTACTCTATGCCACGGCACTCTATGCAACTCTATTCTACTCTGCACCACTGTACTCTAAGCCACTCTTCTCTACTCTGCATCACTCTACATCACTGCACTCTACACGAATGCATTCTATGCCACTCTACACCACTGCCCTTTATGACACTCTACTCTGCAACACTGCACTCTGCCACTGAACTATAATCCGCTCTACTCTGCACCACGGCACTCTACTCTGCACCGCTCAACTATATGCCACTCTACTGCACTCTACACCAATGTACTATATGCCACTACACTCTATGCCACTCTACTCTGCATCACTGCACTCCACCACTGCACTCTACACCAGTCTACTCTACCTTGCACCACTCCACTCTACCATGCACAGCATCATTCTATGACACATCACTCTGCCCCACTGCACTCCGCACCACTGCAACCTATGATGTGCCACTCCACTCTGCTCCCCTCTACTCTTCACCACTCGACGCTACTGCACTGTACGCTAAACCAGTGCAGTCTTCGCCAATGCACTCTACACCACTTTACTCAAAACCAATGCACTCTGTACCACTACACTCTACACCAATCTACTTTGCACCACTGTACTCTATGCCACTTCACTCTAGACCACCCAACACCACTCTATGACACTTCACTCTGACATTACACTCCATGATACTCGACTCTGACACTCTATTCCATTAAACTCTAACACTTTCTCCACTCTGTACTTCCCTACACAACTCCCTATACGCCACTCCATTCCACTTTACTCCACTCTATGCCACTCCACACCACTCTATGCCACTTCAATCTACGATACTCTACTCAACGCCACTGCACAACCCTCTATGCCACTCCACTATACAACTATGTACTATGCTCAACAACACTCTACCCAACTTTCTCTATGCCAGTTCACGTTACTTTACTTCACTCTACTCCAGTACACTCTTCTTTATGCCTTTCCACTCTACGACACTCTGCCACTCCACTCTATGACACTCTATTACACTGTGACACTACTCCACTCTACTACAACTTTATGGCATTGGCGCTTGATTAGAGATTCAGATCTCCATTGATTGCCTTCTCACTCATGAGACGTTAGTCAGATTTATCTTCGCCGTTTTGGTTACAAGCATTCTGTAACCCTTTAAACTCAAGCTTAACGAAGGCTTAGGATGATCCTGATACTTGTTTAGGGGATCGAAATATCATCAGCCAAAGTACCTTGACTTGAATTTGTGATATTGTACATAAGTTGGCATAAGCATAGGTACTATGAGCTAATGACTTCTTGATTAACTATTCGAGTCATTCTTGTAAAAGTCGGTGTATAAGAGCTTGTAAATCATTATTGTGGATGCTAACCTTGTAGGAAAGTAGCCTCTTTCTAGCTCGGTTACCCCCACATTTGGCCTGTTTGCCAGTGTGTTTGAGTGTGTCTACTGGGATCCTGCTAATCAGGACCCCAGTAGTTATACTCTTTCCCTTAAATTATGGTTGTTGCATACTGGTAACCCAGTATTTCACTCAAAATTGGAATACTGGTGCCCCCTTATAAGTCCCTTGTATTTGGTACTTAGGTACCAGGGCATTGGGGTTCCAGGAGATCCATATGGGCTGCAGCATTTCTTTTGCCACCCATAGGGAGCCCATGCAAAGGCTTCTGCAGGACTGCCATTGCAGCCTGTGTGAAAAGGTGCATGCACCCTTTCACTGCCAGTTACACTGCACCAGGTCACTTATAAGTCACCCCTATGGCAGGCCCTCCAGCCCTGAGGGCAAGGTGCAGAGTACCTGTGTGTGTGAGGGCACCCCTGCACTAGCAGAGGTGCCCCACGACCTCCAGGACCATTTTCCCAGACTTCATGAGTGTGGGGATGCCATTTTACACGTGGACTGGAAAAGGGTCACAACCTATTCCAGCTACATAATGGTAACTCCGAACATAGGTATGTTTGGTATCAAACATGTTTGAATCATACCCCAAGGCTTTTGCAAGCATTGGTTGTATGTTTTCATGCACTCTGGGGGCTCTTTAGAGGACCCCCAGTATTTCTATTCCAGCCTTCTGAGGTTTTCCAGGCAGCCCCAGCTGCTGCCACCTCTCAGACAGGTTTATGCCCTCCTGTTGTTGAGCAGCTCAAGCCCAGGAAGGCAGAACAAAGGATTTCCTTTGGGAGAGGGGTGTTACACCCTCCCCCTTTGGAAATAGCTGTTACAGGCTTGGGAGGGGTAGCTTCCTTCCCCAGGTCACTGGAAATGTTTTGAAGGGCACATTTGGTGCCCTCCTGACATAATCCAGTCCACACCAGTTCAGGTACCCCAGTCCCTGCTCTGGCATGAAACTGGACAAAGGAAAGAGGAGTGGCCACTCCTCTGTCCATCACTACCCCAGGGGTGGTGCTCAGATGTCCTCCAGAGGGTCCCTGGGTTTCGCCATCTTGGATTCCAAGTTGGCAGCGAACTCTGGGAGCATCTGAGTGGCCAGTGCCAGCAGGTGGTGTCAGAGCCGTCCCCTGATAGGTGCTTATTTGTTTAGCTGACCAATCCCCTTTTCAGGGCTATTTAGGGTCTGTCCTTTGGGAGGTTCTTCAGATTCAGATTGCAAGACTCCAGCAGGAATCCTCTGCATCCGTTACTTCACCTTCTCACCGATGAAACTGCATCTGGACCCTCCAGGAACTCCACAAACTGCAACAACGAAGCAAAGATGACTTCTGCAACATTGTATCTTCAGCTCTTGCCAGCAACTGTTTCCCGGTCGTGCATCCTCAGAGGACAGCCTGTCTTCAGCCTGCACCAGAAGAATCAACGAATCTCCCTTGGACTGAAGGAGTCACTCCCCTGCTTCAGCAGGCACCTCTCTTTAACGACAACTATCTGCGTGGGTCCCCTCTCCTGCTGAGTTGCATGGATCCTGCATCACGGGTGGTGTACTGAAGTGGTCCCAACGGTCTTGACGTCCTACTGTCCAACTTTGGTGGAGGTAAGAGCTTGTCTTCCCACGTAAGACAGTACCTCTGTGCAGCACGTGTTTTTCAGTTGCCAAGGCTTGTTGGCATACTTCTATGAAATTCTTTGTGCACAATGTAGCTCCGGCCCCCAGCACTCCTTCCTGCGATGCACAGCTTCCTGAGTGGTTCTCTGGCAGCGTGGGATCCTTTGTTTTTGTACTGCGGGGCCTCCTTTTGCAACTCCTTTGTCCCCGTGCTGGGGGACTCCTGTGTGCGCTGGCTGGTCTTCTGTGGGCTCTCTGAGTTGCTGAGAACACCTCTGACTCCTCCTCCTGGGTAGAGTCCACCAGGTCCCTCCAAGTCCTGGTCAGTGCCATTTTCTGCTAACTCTGAGCTTTGCGTGTCCCAAGGCTTGTTGGTGGAATCCAGCGATGCAAACCAGACTGCAATCATCCATCTGGTGTGGGATATCATCTGCACCAACCAGGAACCCGCATCCATCTTCTTGGGTGCAGTACTGACTGTAGTTCTTCACCAGAGGTTCTTCGTTTGCACCTTGATTTGGGTTAGCAGGGGCTCCTGTCCTTCCTGGACTCTTCTGTGCTTCTTGGACTTAGTCCCATTCTTCCACAGGTCTTTAGGTCCAGGAATCCACCCTCTGTGTCATGAAGTATCTTCTGGTTCTTTCATTATCTTCTTTCTCGTGTTCATGTGTGTTCTAGGAAAGTTACTGTGATTTACTCCTGCTTTCCTGGGCTCTGAGGTGGGTTCTATTACTTACCTTTAGTGTTTTCTAATACTCCCAGCGACCCTCTACACACCACACTTGCCTAGGTGGGAAACCGACATTCGAATTCCACTTTCTTAGTATATGGTTTGTGTTTCCCCTAGGCCCATTTCCAACTATTGTGATTTTCACTAATTGCACTGTTTTCTAACTGTTTTTATGCCTATTTCTGCATACTAGTGTATTTAATTTGTGCATTACTTACCTCCTAAGGGAGTACAGTCTCTATGGTATTTTTGGCATTTGTGTCACTAAAATAAAGTACCTTTATTTTTGTAACACTGAGTATTTTCTTTCATGTGTGTGAGTACTGTGTTACTACAGTGGTATTGCATGAGCTTTGCATGTCTCCTAGTTAGGCCTTGGCTGCTCATCCACACTACCCTTAGAGAGCCTGGCTTCTAGACACTGCCTACATTTCACTAATACTGGATAGCTGGACCTGGTATAAGGTGTACGTACCATAGGTACCCACTTCAAACCAGGCCAGCCTCCTACAAACCACTGTGCTATAAAGGTTACTTTTTACATTTTTCTTGTTATTGGTGACATTGAGTCATCCAGATAACTTGTGTAATGCCCGAATACCAGTCTTTCTTGATTTCCCCTGTTGATGTTTTTCCACTACATTTGATCTTTTATATTTTGATTGAATAAATGCATGAAACATTCCATTTGCATACTACTTTAATATCATTGTTTATGGGAGTGGTGTTGCATTTTATTCAAGGGACCCTTGTTCCTTTAAAGTTAGTTTACTGCTCCACTCTAGGACACTCTACTTACTCCATGACACTACGCCACACCAGTCGATGACACATCCTTCTCCTTTATGCCATTAACTTTGAGCCATGCTGAATAGTAGTCTTACTAGTGTACAGCATGGCTAAATCACATTGGCAAAGGCAATAGAACTTGCATAGAGGAGACCTATTGGCTTTGCCAATGCTTGTTTATAAGTATGAACTTCAAGGTGACTTGCAATATCCTTATGTACGCAGGGGGTATTTTACCCCATATAATACATGGTCACACCATCAACTTTCCCACAAACCACTTAAACCCTTAGTGCATAGCTTCTGTCATTCCAAGCTATTAAAGTAGAGCAGAAGAAAGAAAAGCAACATTCCATTTGTTGCTTTAAACAGCTGCATTAATTATGCTCTGTGACCTGATCTGCCTTTTACCTTGGCTGCTGGCTCTAGCAGAAGGCATTGCAATGTCAGAACTCGACTGTAATAACCCTATCATAGTCATTTTCTGATGTCTTTTCTTTATAATCAGTGAATGTCTTTTCTTTATTCGCAGTGACTTGGTGCATCACAAACAGCCGATTCTAAAGAAATTAGTGACTGCAGTTTATACAGAGATTAGACAATCCATGTTTATATAGCCTGTAACTCCAAGAGCGTCTTCAGTTGAAATGCTTCTAGTTATGACTGATATGGAGCTGAGCTGCCCAAGATCACACACAGGAGTAGAAGTGTTATTAGAACTCTGGTTTCCGAGCACAGTTTACAACTGTTGTACCTAATCGCTTTTGATATCTCCAGTGCGGTTCCAATTGGCATGAGGCGAGGGGCATGATGGGTGTGGGGCGCAATGGGTATGTTCTTCCTTTTTACCCTCCTACCTTGATTTGCTTGGTGCATGAAGATGCAAGGTTAATCAACATGATATTTTCACATTTGAGCTAATTACTTTGTGAATGTAAATAACAATAAAAGATACTTTCAGACTGTGAAAACATGCCTTCCTTTGTCCCTATTTAACTTCCAATATATATGATTGTGTATATTTATCGGAGCCTGCAGTTCGTAAACAACGAGCGATTTGTATAGGGTTGATTGAAAGTCCCCAAGGCTGTCCCTGTCCCCCCCAGAAATGTATTGTCTCCGACGCCCCTGGTGCGGAGGGTGGGGGGAGCTTCCAGTTTCGGTAAGGCACTGCCGAGAAGGGATTCAGAGTGGAGGAGGGGTATGTATGGGCAGAACGGACATATATTTCTTTCACACAACACAACTGATTTAGCACGTGCGACACGCACTATCCTGTAGAAAACTGCGAAAGCAGTGAACGAGCGGAAACGTTTAAATAACCCCGAGTCTGTCTCGAGCTTGCGCGGAAAGCACTCATAATGCCAAGTGATGCTTATCTGTACAAAACAAATCTTAGTGCTGCATTGAGTGTCGTAGCTCTTTTCCAACACCAGATACTCCGATGTCCTCCTGACACCTGTTGGAAGGGAGCCACATGTATTATCTTTTCAAGGGTGAGAAATTCAAGGAGAAGGAGGGGCCAGAGCCGAATAGAAGGGCTATATCTGGGTCTCTCGACATTTGAGCATGAGCTCTCAACTTAAAGGACTTACGGCTAACACAGCTTTCCTAGTTTTGCGGCTAATTACTTCAATGGGATGCTGGTTGAAATAAAAAACAGTCACTGGATGTGATGGTATCGAAGTTCAGTGCAACCAAATGACAAAAGCAGCATTCACTGTGCATGCTTTGAATGTCACAAATTTGTAGCAGATGTTAAAACATAAAAAAAAAATTAAGTAGGCTCTCAGTGCATGTAACATTAATTTATTACAATACTAGGGTTATCCACTGAAACGTTCCTCTGCGCATATCTCCGAAACCTCTGTATGGAAATGCCCAATATATTAATAGCATTGTGGTCTTTCAGCCGTTTGGTACCGTCTCTTGGTTTGATTAATTTTCATATAGTCATTTTAGAGGTATGTAGAGCAAATATGTAGCCATAAATGACAGAAAAGTATGGAGAAGCTTTGTAAACTGCGGAAACTACTAAAAATGTACATGAGCCATAAGGTTACATGTACACAGAATATATGGTATAAGTTATCACGTTAACAAAACAAACTCAGGTGGCATAGATACATAAGCTAACATAAGAGCTATTAGAGAGGCAGTTAAATGTGTTTTACATTGCAAATGGGATACTTTATTATGAAGCTGATTTAATTATTGGACCTCGAGTATGAATTGCTAAAAACTCATTGATTCCCTCGTAAACCTCCTGCGATTTTAAAGATCAACTTTTATTGAATAGTTGAATTGGGCAAATTAGTTTTGTACAGACATTGGTGTTTATTTTAATCATTGTTTTATCGTTTATGTGGTGTTATTTATTGTAATTGATTTATGTAAATACAATAAAAATCTATCCATTCATTCGTACACAACCTTCCATCTTCTCAATGCTCCCAAACAGTGGGAGAAAAAATTAAAGAAAACGCCACAGTGATGAAACCAATGGTGCACATGTGGCTCAGCCTAAGACCTGCCTACTTAGTCAGATGTCTCGCCAACCAGGCATAGAGACCAAGGAGAGATCCTCTTAGAACAAGGGCCCTCAAAATGAGGGGCGGGCCACCCAATCAGGCCTTAAGTTGTCCCTGGGGGTGCCAGGCTCTTTCCAAAAGAAGCATTATGCTCATAACAGGGCTTTGTCTTAGACTCAAAAATTGAGCAGCAGTAAACTGCTCTGTAATGTGTCATCACTGACATGTTTTGTCATTTACATCAAAGCTGGGAGTATGTGTCAACAGGGAAGGAACTTCAAATACTCTTCAAAACTCCCACCCCCCACTTCTAATAATAGCACTGTGGATACTTTTACACATTAGTAAGGCTTGCCTGACCAGAATAGAATGTTTGGCATCATGTATTTGAGTGCATTTTTAAAACTGTGACAGAACTGCAATGATTAAATAAGTGTAGACATATTAAAACATTGCCAATTTAATATAATTGTGAACAATTCAGAAGGGCACTCAACAATAGTATTTTTTCACTGGGGAGGAAGGGGGGGGGTGCAGCATTAAAAGTCTGAAGACCACTGTCTTAGAACTTCCTTCACCCTCACAACTCTATGGCCTACTCAGGACCGATGAGAGTTATAAATTGATCTTGGTCTATAAAGGCCAGGATTTTGAAATATAAAGCATTCCATGCCCTGTGGTGCAGCACAGAGTAATATATGGCTCTGCACTCTTAATAAAAAGAAAAGTACCTGCTTGCCCAATGGTAGGAGATGCTGCTTATGTATCCCCTTTGCCAAAATACAGAGGAGAGTCATTGATGGCACTCGAATCTGCTTTGCCCAAAGTAAGGTGGTTTAAACAGCTGCCACCTGGGCAGTGGGCTACCCCCGGTGCTTTGTCACTTGCATACTGTCTCAGCGTTCTTGTGTGCACAGGCAATGCAGTCCATGGAAATGTACTGGTCAACAAATGAAGCATACTGCAACTGAAAACCCAATGAATATAATCCATGATAATATTATTTCAATAAAGGAAAAGTTGACTCAGTATCAACCTTAGCTAAGAGGGTGAACAGCTCAATATAAGAGTTTGTGAATAGATTGGTCAACCGAACAGTCTATGGGACCTGTTGCATCAATGATTGATAACCACTTTGTTGATAATAAATTCCCAATTCTTTGGTATTGCCCCCCCTTCCTGTACGATTCTAAAACAACTCCGAATGTATAGAACAAAATATGTGCTGAGGAGACTATCAAACTATCAAGAAAGTAAAGAAAAATTACAGGATGCATCTCGGTCTAACAACTAAATTCAAAGGGTCCCACTTTTGTAAGTAAAGAAACCCGGAATCACAAGAGAACACTTTAAATTTTTCAGCCCTTTGGCGTATGACAAACTAACAGGACTCCTAGAACTTGCCTGACTTTGCCCTGCCTTCTGCCCCGGTGGAACTCAGTGTCCCCAGGGCTCCTCTCATCTTCGCAATAGCCAACAGCTGTTGATGAAGGGAAGTGCTTCACATCGTGCTAGAAAGCACTGCCTCATCGCTGCAGCGCGGGGCTCCTGGACCTTGCCGGACGTTGTAATGCCTTCTGCCCTGGTGAGACTCAGCGCCTCAGGGCTCCTCTCTTCTTGGCAATAGCTCACAGCTGCTGACAGGGGGAGGCACTTCACATCGTGCTTGAAAGCGCTGCCTTGCCCCTGCAGCGCAGGACTCCTGGACCTTGCCAGACTTTGCCCTGCATTCTGCCCTGGTAGGACTCAGTGTCCCAGGGCTCCTCTCTTCTTGGCAGTATCGCCAGCTGCTGACGGGGGGAGGTGCTTCACATCACCCTAGAAAGTGCTGCCTCTCCCCCCGCAGCGCGGGACTTCTGGACCTTGCCGGACTTTGCCCTGCCCTCTGCACTGGTGGGGCTTGGTGTCCCAGGGCTCCTCTCTTCTTGGCAATAGCCCACAGCTGCTGACGGGGGGAGGTGCTTCACATCACACTAGAAAACACTGCCTCACTCCCAGGAGGGTGGGACACATGCAGAATGTGGCTGGGCACATGCCCAGGCAAAGACTGAGCCAAGAGCGGACTGGTCTGCATCCATCAGAGTCTGGAGGAGGCTGGGCTGGGCCAACTCTCTGACACCTTTGACCCCAAGGTGAGTTCCTAAAATATAGCATCAAATTGCTCAGCAGGTGTTTTGCTTCTTCTGCCTCAAGTGAGAACTCTGGAGAGTAGGCCAAATATAGTGGTCCCTGAATTTGTTTTTGGTTTATGTTATAGGAACCATGGGAAAAAGAAAGTGTTTAGAGCCACCGCACGCTGCCACTCCTCCAGCAAAAAACATCCCAATTGACAAAATGCTACAGCTTGTTACAGGGATGGTTTCACACGAAATCGAGCTCACAGACAGAAGGCTCTCAATAGAAGAAGGCACGGTCCCAAAATTGCAAGGCCCCCAAGTCAGGCCCTTGAGATCTACATCTGTTTTGAGTGGTGCCGGTGGGGCTACTGAGGACCATTAGCTGTGCATTAGCTACGGCTCAAGCTACCAGTTAGGAGGATGGTGCTGCCTGTTCTTCAGTGGCCCGCGTGGGAGGCACTCCAACTAAGAAAGAGCAAAAGAGGTCCCAAGGTCCCAGAGGGCGGTGTGGAGCAACACATACTTATTGGTAAAAGAGGCAGAAACCATGGTGTGATTGGTCCAGGGACCTGACAACGAACAAACTGATACTGGCGCTGATGCGGCACGGGCAGATGAGTTTATGGTGGCAGTAGTGTCCAAGGTGGCAACCAGGGTGGAGGAACTTCTGAAAACAGGGTTTGTACATTTAATGACTTGCCTGGACAAGAGGGAGAATGTACTTAACATTATTGCTGTGCCACAATCATGAGCTACCTGGCGGGTGAAATTTCCCCCAGACGTGACTTAGGCCCTGCATTTGGCCCTGTGATTCTGTCTTCTAAGCAGTGCATAATGAGCCGGTACCAGAACATATGCTCACCTAGCCCTTCACAAACGCATCAAGTTAATCCACCAAAAGCAATAACGGGGGTGGGGGCACAGGAGAACAGATAAACAGGGAGGAAGATGGAGGGCAGGCTAAAGGGGGAGACCGTGCACAAACAACTATCATCACTGTTATTAATTTGCCCCCCCTGCATCATGTCAGTACATGGTTATATTGTCAGGGTACCAAAGTTGAGGGCAGGATGGATCGAAACACAAGAGGAGCTACTTAACAAATGCCTGTATTGGCTTAGAAGGAACAGAAATTTTCCTACTAGTTTGGCGCATAAGATCCTATCAACGCGCAGTGTAAGGTGGATTGGTGGAGGCCAGGTTGATCACCCGGGGGACTGCATAATTGTGAACTTTAGGGATCCCAGGATTATGTAGAGGCTGCTGAATGAGGAAAGACAGGACAGGGAGCGGGCACGAGAAGAACACTTTTGCCATTAGGCTCTTTTTATAGATCCATAACACGACTCAGTAACAGTGTGTATTTTCCAAGGGCTAATCACAACTCAAGGGCTCCTGCTCAATATAAGGGTGCAGATGGGCAGGTTGGGAATTTTACAGTGCCCATCAGCAACTGCTTTAGCATCCTAGAGGAAGTAAACTGACTGTCACAGACAAGAGAGACAGGCGTAACTGAGGGTGGCAATGGGGTCGAAGGTAGTATTTCCCTCAGCCCGCAATGGTAAATGCTAAAGAGGGCATAGAGAAACAACCATCACACTCAACTATGTGTGGGGAAGTAGACAGGATGATAGGGATCCTACCCAAAGCTCTCTTTTTCTGCATACTGCCTCTTTATTGCATGATCAGAAACAATTTGATGCCTGCATCGTGACACGGCAGGACAGGCTTTCGTTTGTTTCCTGGAACGTGGCTGGGTTAAGTCCAAAGCTGCACCTCCCAGAATGGAATGCCCTTATTAATAATTTTGATATTTGTCTGCTGCAGGAAACCTGATGCGTGGAACCAAAGTATTGGCATGGCTACCTAACTTATTTTAGCCCTGCCACTCGCGGTGGTAAGGGCAGGCCCTCGTGTGGGTTATTGAGATGGGCAAAAATTGAGTGGAATTGCACTTTTAAGCTCCTCCCGGCAGCCCATTTGGATATCCTGGCTATTCAGGCAAAAAAAGATCTAATTTGGGGATACATATCTATAATCTTTATATGAGGGGGTTAGAGGAGGCTCTTAGTTGGAGACATTGCAGCACTTAGAAGCCAGTCTAGACAAAACACCATCTAGATATCTTTTAATTATTGGGGGCGTTTTTAACAACACATTCGAGCCCCCAGATAGTGATGACATTTGCCTTATGACTGAGGAAGATGAATGGTGGTCAATACCATAGCTCAGTTTAGCACCTGTTCAAAAATGTACAAAGGTGGCATTACAAGTAAAGGTTATAACAGTTGAATATGGGCTCTGAGGACTGAATGGTAGAACAAGGAGCAATCATGCTGGCCTATCCACCTTTCATGGTTATACAGGCTCTAGTAGAATAGGCTACGCTAATGGTCTCAGACTGTGGGCTTTTGTTGAAGATAAACTGTCAAGAGTGACCATTATCCCTTGTGCCCTCGTGATTAACACACTTTTGTGGTTACATGAATGTGTTGCACGCCCCCTTAGCTGTTCTCAGGAGCTCTGCCTTACAAATGACAGATGATGCCTTAAGTGGCAAAGAGTCTCCTTAAAAACAGAGGTGCTCAGGGAAATTTCAGTGCTAGTAAACTCCACGCTATGTGCGATGGATGTGAGGGCATCTGGCGATGGGAGTTGGGATGATCAGGTTGATACCCATGCAGCTCTCTTTGATGGAATTTGTTTGTTCTTTGCAGTTCCTGAGGCAACTAAGAAAAAGAAACCTCAATTGTTCAAGCAGGCATAATGAAGGGTGTAGATTGGCTAGGGTGGACTTGTTAAAGCCATCAAATTAAAAGATGGAAATAGCATTTCAAGTCTTAGGGCATCTTATAAGATGGCTCAGGTGCATGTCAAGAAGGTCTGGGAGGAAAACAGATGCCAGGACCTCAAAATAGCGTGTGAATCACATGACAGCACCACATTTTGGAATTTAGTGAGAAGGGGATGATGTAAGACAACATCTCGTACAGATCCAAATAATGTTATTGGCCCATAGGTTTTGTTGGACCATTTTAGGTCTTTCTATTCAGCTGGTCATTTGGACTCCACATATAATTGCAGTTGTATAGCACCTGCAATTAGCTGTAGTGATATGTTTAGTTTAAAGGAGATCACTACGTGTGTTGACTCCACCATGGCTGGTAAAACTCCAGCGCCGGATGGCATCCCTGGTGATTTGTTTAAGCATGAAAAGGGAGTTTGGGCAAAATATATGATAGCTCTTGCCAACCAAATGGCAAAAGGTGCACCTATCCCTCCCTCTTGGAAGTTAGCAGAGGTGATACCAGACTATATGAATAGAGCAAGTGATTCCCCCATAAATTATAGGCCTTTAAGTCTTATAGACGCAGCGCAGAACATTTTTAGTCAAGCATTATTAGGTAAGATTCTGGAGTGGATGGAGGACCGTAGTATTTTGTCTCCTTATCAGGCAGGTTTTAAGTCTAAGATTAGTACAATAGACCAAATCTTCAGGTGCATGTTGGTATATTGGAAGACTGATATGAGGGAAAGGTAGCCTATTTGTGGCGTTCATTGATTTAAAATCGGCTTTCAATACGGTTCCTCTGAATAAATTATGGACTACGCTAGCAGACATGGATATGCTGGGGGATACTTTTTGATCATCATCCGCTTGCATGAGAACAACCAAGCAGTTATTAGGTGGGGGACTCAGGGTCAAGTTACTGAACCAATTGCTATTGATAAAGGAGCTAGGCAGGGCTGCGTCCTTGCCCCCACTCTGTTTTCCTTGCTCTTGAATTAGGTGGTACATTTCCTCTCGATCCCACTGGCAGATGCCCCTTTGATTGGAAACCATAGGATCACTACTTTATTATACAGTGAAGATACTTTGCTGGTATCCAAGATTGCAGTAGGCCTACAGAGGCTTCTGACTAGATTTGAAAATTTCTCTGACAATAGGGACCTGGTTATTAACAGCAGTAAAACCAAGTATATGGTCATTAGTCTGCATAGGTCCTTCAGGGGGGCATTGACTCTGGGGAGTGAAAAGCTAGAGAGAATGACCACATTTGATTATTTAGGCATCAAGTTGGCTCATAATATGGCATGACATACTCATATTAATAAAATGGGAAGTAAACTGAGTCAAGTGGTGGTGTTGTGTAGCCATTTAGTTATAGCTCCATGCACGTTATTTTAACACACTAGGCTGCTGTGCACTTTAACCTAGATATATTTTATTCAGCTTCACATTATTATTATTACAATAACCATTTTTACGATCTTGTTTTATTTTCATCTATCTAACTGTTTTTGCCTAGGCCAGCACTCTGTTCTCAAACAAGACATTCTTGATCACTCTGTGCTTCATTCAAGGCTACAGTTCGGTACATTGCCGGTGAACGTGGTAGAAGTTTAGTCTCCAACATTAATAGAAAATACACATCCTTATGTAGGGACATTTTCTCAGAACATCAGCTGTGTTATTATATAAACACTTCCTTGTCCCTTACACGTTAGAGGGAGATTCCAGCCAGGGAACCATGACTGTATGCTGATTGCTGAATGCTTCGCTACACATACTAACGCAGACCACAGGCCTTTGCTCAGGTATGGGGGTTGATGTCTTCCCAGGGGAACCTGAAGGGCAGAACTAGAGCTTAACATGCTGTGCTCAAATTATAACTTAGATAGGAAATAGTCCATCGATCATAGTGACAATATGATAGCGTTGTTTTTATGCTTCACTCTTCTCGTCACAATTTTAATACTGCCATGTTGTGTCTTCCTGGTTATTGCAGCTCACGCTTTGCTATCTAAGATGCAGTCATTTTATTAAACTTATTAGTGAAACATATACTGCTTCTGTTTGTTGTTTATATATGAAACTGAATTGTAAATGAGAGAACCAGATGCGACCTGAGTGACCACGACTTCCCTGAGAAGCCTAGTATGTCATGCGCTCGACTGTCCAATCATCACTATCCTTTGGTAGAGATGAGGCACTGCTAGTTAGCCGGAGCAAAACCCGGATTAGAGCGACAGGTGTCACCCGCAGTCGGCTAGACTCAGTCTCCCACACCGCGTATGTTTCTGCTGCTCAAAATTCAGTAGTCTCATTAGAATAATGAGAGACTGCGCGACATGGTGCCGCCAACGTTACGTCAGGCTCTAATTTTCAGGTCCTCCGGAGTATCTCGGCCTCATTATATATAATGACACCTCAATACCATATACGGAGATGTCCGCGATACTGAGGATTTCTACCCCAGCTGTGTAGGCTAACCTATTTGCAGCCTGGAGGTTGTTCAAGCTTGAACCTTAAAAGGAAAGCCCTATTTGGTGTGCCTTCTCCAGACTTATAGTGTCACTACAATGGCAAATCCACAGCAGGTACAAATAGCGGTTAATATGAGACAACCTCTAACTACACATTTATTAGCGAATGGCCTAACAGTCCAGGGGGGTCCAGTCACGTTTGTGGTGGATGCCCATGCAGCTTAAAGAACAGAACTGATTTATTCCTGGGTCACATTTCCAGCAGTTGATGGGATCACGAATACATTATATCAATATACACCTGCAAATGTGCCTGGACAATACAGAGCATACGCATATTTAGAAATACCTCTACCTAATCAAGAACATAATGGCGCCCTACCCCACACAATATTACCAGTAAGGTTAGGTCCTCTAAGTAATGACGGTCCTACCTGGACACTTATACACTACATCCTGCAGTTGCAAATTTAGCGGTACCTGAGGTTCGTCGTTTATATACTGAACTAACAGCGATATATAGATGATTAGTACAATTTGTAATACAAACATTAAATACAAACCCAGCACGTGCTGCTCCAGCACACCCACATGCAGCAACGCCAGGTATAAATCCTGCAACTGTACATTTGATTATGGGTAAAGTACCCGCCAAACGAGAGGAAACTCAGTTTTGGTTAGCACAAAAGATCAATGTGCTGGAGGCAGTATTTCCCCATACGGGACCTCAGGATAAACATAGAATATTAACAATGTGCTTGCCCTTTGAGATGGTCCCTACAGTAGATAACTGTAATACCTGGGGCACAGTGTTTGCCGCGCTCTATACAACCGCACATGGAACACCGAAACTTGCCAATTTACCGGAGGTGTTGAAACAAATTCAAGGTGAATATGGGGCTGCCCCAGCCCTAGATTTAGGGATGCAACTGATGGGCAATTTTGCCACAGTATCCTCAATCATTTTAAGTAATCTTAAAGGGGAAGCGGTGGTGCTTGCAGTGCGCATGCGGCTCTGTGACATTCCGCTACAGAATCAGGAACGAGAGCTGCCTAAAATAATCGCAGAGACCTATTCAAGTATTGGTCGAGATAGTCTAGGGGCCAGACCACAAAAACCACCATTTCAGGGTAAATTGAGTAAAGATTCCCCTAAGCAAGCACCTGAGGGACTCTGGGACAAAAAGCAACAAACTCCTAAAAAAGAGAGGGGGGAATCTCCACATTTGGAGACCCCACAGAATAGATATAATCTCAGAAATAGAGACAATATAAAAATGCCTGATAGATATCAATATACTGATATATGCCAATCTCGTTCCTTTCAGGACTCATCGGAAAAACAAAATGAGAGAGGTGGGCGATCAGAGCGAAGGACAGAGTACGTGAAACCGAGACAGGAATCACAACACTCTTCGGAGGTTTCTGTTAAAAAGGAAGAGAAACCCACCCAACA
The DNA here is from genome assembly GCF_031143425.1 of Pleurodeles waltl. Taxonomy (NCBI): domain Eukaryota; kingdom Metazoa; phylum Chordata; class Amphibia; order Caudata; family Salamandridae; genus Pleurodeles; species Pleurodeles waltl. Next base: position 473,812,144 of record NC_090449.1, on the reverse strand, counting down.
AAAACCACAATTCAAAAAGAAAAAAGTGGCAGCAGTCACAGTCCGACAAGCCACTCAGGAAGAGGGTCCTCTTGAAGAACAAGTAATGGGCTCTAGCACTGCTAGACAGCGCGGCAGAGGTCACAATAGTTTGCCGGGATCTTCTAGTGCATCTGGAGTTGAAAGCAACTGATGACTTTATACAAGTAGAGACTGTGGACATGCGTGTCTCCACGCCTGATAGGGTGTATAAAGTAAAGCTACAGTTAGAAGGAGACATTGAACGCATAATAGACGCAATCTTTTGGGATCGCGTAGTAAACATATATGATGTCTTGTTGGCAGAACAAGATTGGCCACCTGAATTTGTCTGTACCTGCCCATATGGAGAAGATGTTATTAAACCTTCCTTCTCGCCCCTTGTTACTGAGGAACACGCCGAATCCTATTCCATTGAATGTGCTTTGGCACAAGCACCTGCATTATACAGAAATCACATAGGGTGGGATAAAGAATCCCCCTACCATGTAATTCCAATTAAAAATGAACCGCAACCGCAGTATCCTATAAAACACGAAGCAAAAGCACCCGTGAAAGAAAGACTCACGCAATTAGAGTACCAGGGCGTAATTAAACCCTGGGTCTCGCCAACGGATAATCCATTATTCCCAGTAGCTGAGCCAGATCATTCATATAGAATAGTCTTAGACTACAGACAATTAAACAGTCATACACACACTTACGCTATCCAAAACCCGCAATGCACAACACCAATGAACAATATAGTGCGTAAAAAATACAAAACAACACTGGACAATGTTTTTTTCTGCCTGAATATAGCACCTGAGAGTAGAGACTTAACAAGTTTCAGTGCACTAGGCTCCCAGAAAAATTCTGTTGTTTACCTCAGGGGTATAAGAACAGCCCAGGACTGTTCGCAGCTCGTGTTACTGCAGTTTTGCACAAGATTGACCCTGAAGCATTGTCCTATGTAGATGATATCTATCTTACTGATGATGAATTACTACAACATTTAAGACAGGTAGCCCGCATTTTTGTCGGATTTGCTGAATTTGGCTACAAATTCAACTTTAAAAAAAACAAAAATCGCCTTCCTTAGCGTCCTGTTCCTAGGGTATGAGCTGTCAAGTAAAGGAAAGAGCCTAGCGCCACAATTCTTAGAGAAATGCCCACAGTTACAACCACCAAATACGGTTAAAAAACTCTTATCTCTATTGGGTTTCCTAAATTTTGGCAGAACTTACTTTCCAGATTATGCTACACGCATAAAACTTTATATGATCTAATACGTCCCGATTTTTCAAGTAAATTCTGGACAATTGAACATACACGCATTCTTTGAGAGTTACACACGAGGGACAACAAAACACATTTGGTCATCAGAGTAATAGCTGGGGCCATTGGTTTCACCTATGTGACATTCAATGAAGGTGACACAGTCCCGATTCATACAAATCACACTTATATTCAGCGGCAGAACAACGCTTTGCTCCCACTTAGAAAATTCTCACTGCTGTGCAGATGGCTGTCATTAAAGAAAGACCTCTTGCCCAAAGAAAACGCATTATTGTCATTTCTCCGATCCCAGCCCTAGAGTCTGTTGCAAAATCCAGCATTCCAAACGCCAAAGCATTACATCCACATTGGATACAATGGGCTACGTCTATGACAGCCACTGATGTAGACTAGATTTTTTACCCAAAGTTACAAACTCAAGAATTTTTACAATACGAAATAGAATACCCAGTTCCAGCAAATACATTGCCTATTGAACAGTATCATAGAGTCCTGTACACCGATAGCTCAGCACAACATGCAATTGGAACTAAACACCAATATTCTGCTGCTTGCGCAGTCGTAAGTGACTACATGAAGGGCAATACATTTTGTCCTCTACATACCTTTACGCCAACCGTTGGGGATTGAACAGCACAATTGGCAGAACTAAAAGCTCTGCTGATGGCACTGGAACACACACGATCCTGCACAGCTTACGCTGATTGTTTGTGATTCGTACTATTATGTCCAGTCCTTTAATGAATACCTACATTATTGGCACCAGAATGGGTTCAGAGATTCCAAAGGCAACACCATTAAACACAGACTTCTGTGGGGGAAAGTAGCAGATCTGAAAGAGACGCTACCAAATGTCCACATTGTACACACACTTGGACACCAGCGCGTTGGGATACACGTTGCTGGAAATACATTGGCTGATGAAGCCATATAGTCAGCAGTGGCAGTGGGCGCTGTAGCTGCAGTGACTCGTTTGAGTTCCAAACCGGCCGCAGACATTTGGGCTGCCGTGACAGCTACGGCTGATGGTAAGCCCTATCCTAAAGGATTTCCTAATAAATATTCATACCGAATGGGAGATCGCCTGAACGCTGAAGTTAGAATACCAGGTGTAGGCATAAGGGACATTACCAACAAAGACATAAGACCAGGGTTGATTAAAGCAGCGCATGAGTGGGTGGCAGCTGCCCATGCTGGTGTGGCGGCTACAATTTTGATCTTGCAGGCCCATTATTGGTGGCCAAGTCTTTACAAAGAGACCAAGCAGTAGGTCCTTTGTTGTGACATCTGTCAACAAATTAAAGTTTCCACTGCCAAGCGCCCGCCGCAGACACCCCTCTTAATTTCTAACAAACCATTACAATGTGTGTACTTGGACCACTGTGGTCCCCTAACACCAGATAGTGCATACAAGTATATATTAGTTGCTGTTGATTCATGCTCCAGATTTGTATGGGTGTGGCCACAACGCTCAGCCGACACTCGGACTGTTATTAAAGATTTGCTTGTCTTTATTGTTACATATGTGGTTGCGGCTTTCCATTCGGACCAAGGCCCTGCTTTTGCCTCAAGAGCATTCAGGGATGCCATGGCTTCGTTGGGGGTCCAACTCAAGTACTCGTCTCCATTTCATCCCGAGGGAAATAGTGTCATGGAGCAATTAAACCATGATTTAAAGCAATCCTTAACAGCCAGAGTCTTAGGTAAGGGTCGTAGTTGGCTTAATCACCTATATGGAGTCCAGAGAGCACAAAATAATCCGCCTAGAAGGTCCCTGGGGGGGTCGTACTTCATATGAGTGCCTGTTTGGAACTCGAATATATGTTCCAGATCTTGATGGTCCTGGCGTGGAGGCAGCAGAAACACGTTTTGACATAAATGAACGTGTCACTGTCTTACAGGAATTGCAACAGTTCTGTGATGATAATTCTTCTAACAGTGCCGCCTCCACAGGAATCAAGGATGTGCCTGTAACATCTACCGGCTGGATTCCCAAAGTTGGGGATCTTGTACGTGAAAAAGTCACTGTGAAAAAGGAATTTGGCCCTTCTTGTCGAGCACCAGTCCCAGTACTAGGGATACACAGTACCAGAACTGTAATTCTACCAACATTGGCAGGTGCCAAATAAAATTGTGTTGTCTCAATCGACAATGTCAAACAACACCATGTGGCCGATCCTACGCAGCCGACCAAGAGGATCATCCAGTAATTCCCGACTCCCTCTCACTACTGGCAAAGAAGTTCCTCTACAAGTTGTATATACCAACACCGATTCCTCTCCGAGCTTGGGGAAGGTGGAAGATGATCTTGCATTAGTTCCACAAACGTCAAATAATTTAGAAATATTTGACCAAGCTGACTCAACTCCAACACAGATGGATGGTGCTATCTATAGTGTGCCACCACAGGAAACAACAACTCCACCACTGACAACGGCTCTGCCATTTGCACGAACTGCCTCTGAATATTTTGCCGACTTCAACAATGACTTCTCAGACTCATTCGCCTCTTCGACAGCTGAAACTGGCTTAATGAAACATATTTTATTTTTCCATGGAACTATCTATGGCTCTCTTTGACTGTCTTAACCTTTCTACTTTGGATTGGTTTTGTCATCACCTTTTTCTTATTAATACATGGACTCTTTATTCCTGAAAGATCAACAGTTGAACTGGTGGAGGAGGTTTTAAAACCACATTTTTCATCACAGAAAGTCCGAAGAGACTTATCCTTTGTGTACATCTCTGCAGCACCAATTCCTGATGGGATTGTTTGGGACAAAGTAATGTTTGATATATATGGTCCCTCGGAAGTTATTAAAATACCGTATGAGTTCAAACTATCAATGAATAATATAGTAATACCAGGCATTATTTCTTGTGATTGGGATGTGAAAACAGTTGATTCTATGATGACTGAATTGCAATATTATACTGTCTTTGAAAACAAAGATGTTTACCAATTTAAAGAAAATTATGGTGATATGTTTTGCTATAATTATTATGGGCACCATTTGCTACATAGAGCGAGCAGCCCCAGAACTGTTTTTAATTATACACAATGGGAACATTGCCCGACTCCACCATAGGGGAGTTCCAAAACATACTCTGAAAAGGTTGCTTGTTTTTCTGGGCACAATGTGAAAAATGCTGAGTCATATTATTTTAAAGTACCACCTACTAAGGATATACATATATTAATGACCAATACAAAATTTATATATTCAGAATCCTTTGTTTCTCGGTTATCAATATAAGGCTATGAATATTGGCTGAAAATGATTGATCTGAAAAGTGTGTGGGGAACAAGAAATTGGCAAATTAAGGGAAATGAGGCTTTGTTTAGAGCATGCCTTATTCCTGTTCAAATGATCTTTTTAAATGAAACAGTACAACAGACAAGTTGTTTAGGCATAGCTAAAATTAGGGAATTAAACATGCCCAGTACACCTACCCCCGCAAAGTTTTATAAATGGCAACAATATACAAATGCAACTGAAAATCAGCTTGATGAATGGGTCCAGAATGGTACGTTTAATGCATCACTGACACGTCCTGGCGGGTGGTTATTGTGGCCAGTAGATACCAATGGGTGTCATCAATGTTTTATTAACTCCTCAGGGTGCTTTAGGAAGAGTAGTCCAGACCCTCGCTATATATCATCCGAACATGCGGGTATAGTCAAAACATATAGTGTGGGAAAATTGTGCCAACAATGGTTAAGATCATCCTCACTAGATACTGTTTGAGAACACCTCAGTCTCCTGTCTAACACCACTGAGTTACAAGACTTCCTGTTAGGCCCCAGAACACCACGTAGGAAGCGTTTCTTAAATGCAGTATATAATTAAATTTGGAAGGTTTCCCAGCAAGATGCTGCTGCCCAGTTAAGGCTATTAGATCGGGAAAATCTATAAAAAGGCATTAGCTGTTGTGGATAATGGGATTAACACCTTGTCCAACCGGATATATACCATAAATAATATTGTCTCTTCTTCTATAGGCATTATACAATCAGATATGTCTTCTTTACACCATGGACAGAGTCAGATCAGGTCCAATATGCAGTTGGGTTGGACGCTTCAAACATTGAAGGCGGGTCACGTTCCCTGGCAGCATGTCAGTGCAAGTGAGATATTTTCTTCCTTTAATTTAACGCCACAACAACAACTAGTGGCTAAGAAGGCAGAGACTTATGTCATGCTTAACATCGAGAAATTAGAAAAGTTGCCTTTTACTGTGGCCGAAATACCATCTGCTGAGTGGTTAATACATGGGGTTATTAATCTGCCTATTTCAACACTTCAATTCACCTGTTTAAAACACATTCCGGTAGGCAGATATGAAAAGCTGGAAGATAGTTACATACATGAGGTGTGGGAGCTTCCCTTCTTGTACAAATGCTTCAGTGGCATGAAAGAGGTCTTTCTTAGTGGTAGTGAATGCGACACTTCAGTCAGCCACTCAATGGTTTGTAAAAAGCTGTCCTTGCATGGGGCGTGTAATGCGTCTGCTGCAAACTTGGCTTGTTATCTGAGGGGAGTTTCAGTCCCCTTGATTAGACCTAGGTTCCAGGTGCTTTTAAACGGCAGCTACGTCCTCCTCAATGGTGAAGACTGTTGTGGCATGCGGGCCGGAATAGTTTACGTTGTTTCGGTCTCTAAGGTCATTACATGCTGCGGGAACGTACTTTTTCCTCCCACTAAAATTAAGGAGGTAGCTGATATTTGGCCTTACATTGCTACTTTAAACGTGAATTTTGACAAGTTAAGCAGACTCAAGGCTTTACTGTTTCAAAAGCATGTGGCCCTTACATCTGCACGTGAGACCTATGCACTTGAAGTGGCAAGGTCATCGGCTTGCTGTATGCTGATTGCTGAATGCTTCACTACAGGTGCTAACGCAGACCACAGACCTTTGCTCAGGTATGGGGATTGATGTCTTCCCAGGGGAACCTGAAAGGCAGAACTAGAGCTTAACATGCTGTGCTCAAATTATAACTTAGATAGGAAATAGTTCATTGATCATAGTGACAATATGATAGCATTGTTTTTGTTCTTCACTCTTCTTGACACAATTTTAATATTGTCATGTTGTGTCGTCCTGGTTATTGCAGCTCACGCTTTGCTATCTAAGATGCAGTCGTTTTATTAAACTCATTATTGAAACATATACTGCCTCTGTTTGTCATTTATATGTGAGGCTGGATTGTAAATGAGAGAACCGGATGGGACCTGAGTGACCACGACTTCCCTGAGAAGCCTAGTATGTCATGCGCTCGGCTGCCTAATCATCACTATCCTTTGGTAGAGATGAGGCACTGCTAGTTAGCCGGAGCAAAACCCAGATTAGAGCGATAGGTTTCACCCGCAGTGGGTTAGACTCAGTTTCCCGCACCGCGGACGATTCTGCTGCTCAAAATCCAGTAGTCTCATTAGAATAATCAGAGCCTACGCGACAGTGGGTACTCTTACGTGTGAACATAGGGCTTCCTTCGCAAAACGAGTAGCTTCCCCTGAACAGATCTATGAAGTAAAAGCAGTGGCATCAGCTTTATACGGCACAGAGCTATGGAGGTTTGAAGGTGTCAGTGAGTTGACTAGGATGGAGCATACATTTATTAGAAGTCTGGTCCAACTACCAGTTAGTACACCACTTCTGTCCCTGAAACTGGGTTTGGGCTGCAAGTCCATAAGGGACAGGATTAGGTTGCACCCTCTAATGTTCTGGAGAAGGCTGATGGTGATCCAAGAACTTGAACAATTTGCATCCGCTTGTGGGGAGGTGCTTAGGCGCGCTGGGGCAGGTATGATAGCATGATTAAAAAATATTAAGAAGTGGCTGCGTGATTTAGGCTTTCAGATCTCCTGGGCCACAAGGCAATAAGAAATAATCCCTGCAAAAGGAGAATTAATGAGGAGGTATTGGGCCTGGGTCTTGCAGGAGGACCTAAAAGTGGGAAGGAGGGGCATTTTAACTAGTGTGTTTTTGGACTTCAAAGCCACTAGTGTTTTAGAGCCCTATCTAGATTTTGTTCTAGTGCCAAGGGATAGGAAGCTATATGTACAGTTTAAATTTGGCTCCCTTCCCTTGAGGTCTTTTACAAGCAATTGGAGACAAGTTCTGCAGCATCATCACTATGCCCCGGATGCAAGCTAACAAAGGAATCAGCTTGCCATGCTTTTTTTGCATGTCGGGTTTATGCAGGAATGCGCAGAAAGTGGATTAGACCAGTTGCCAGGGCTCTGGGCACGAGCAGTAGTGCGTTCTCCTTGAAAATTTTGAAGTCGGACCCAAAAGCTCTGTTTGCTTGTGCTGTTGCAAAATTTTGGGGGACTGCCTGGCACATAAGAGTAAAAGAGGTTAAACAATGCAAGTGCGCTGAGTGGTAATGGAGGGCGTAGCGGGAGTGGCTTGCGATAAGGATTTTGTTGACATGGATCCCATGCCTTATAATGTGATTTGCAGGCTGAATTTGCACTGAGTACTGTATTTTAATACGATCATTTAATTATTTACCATGCAATGTATTTTTATACTGCAGAACTATGTCTTGCCGAGGAGGTAATATTACCTTATTACCTTTGAATGTTTCTTTCAATCTGTCTTTTATTGTGTTATGTGTGGTGCTTTTTTGGCTATTTTGCCAAAATAAAATGTATTATTATTACTATTATTCAAAATTCCGAAAAGAATAAATAACACCACTTTCACAAGAGGTTTCCAAAATAGAAAAGGCACATTAAATCCTCTTTTCATCCTTCCCATTGCCAATTTGTGTTGCACTTTAACTGGTGATGTGACAGTATTGAATTTACAGACGTGTCACACAACAGAATGACTTATAAGATTGGAGTATGGGCTCAATCTGATCGCACTGTATCATAGGGCTGTCATAGCACTTTCTCGTGACCTAACCATGCCTCAGGACCACCATACCATTTTTTTTAAATGTCTTGTTGATATGATGAAGCCCTCAAATCTGACACTCTCACCACGGGCACGCTGTAGTTAGTCAGCAATCTCTGTTTTTCTAGCCTCCTACAACTGCTGTCTCTATACACTGTTTCCATCGACATTGTAGGAATAAATTAATATTCAGCAACAAGAACAGCCTTCCCAATCTAGTCCTTAGACTCAAGGGCTAGGTGACAGCCCATCTTTCCAGGAACTCATATTAATGGTTGAAAACAACAGTATTGTGGTGGGGCAACACTGTTGCCTGACTTACTTCCCACTGAATCCTCGAGAGCGGCTCCAAATGTACCTTGTTCTTCAGAGACATTTCTTTAACTATCCCCTGCTCTACTTGTCATCAAACATAAGGAAAAGTGTTGGTTAGTGGACTCCTTAGTGGAAATACAAGTGAATTATCTGGACTAACCTTTTCTGGTTTCACACTTGGTGAACCAACTAAGTTGCGGGATAACCACCTGGACAAGTGGTAATTGATATCTCTCACTGATCAGAGCCTGGCTACCTAATCCAAAACGGACATGCTATTGGCGTCACAAGGACTAACCTGCCCTCGCAGTGGAAAAGCATGTCTCCTATCCCTTGAAGGCTGGGTGTTCCACGCCACAGAGACAACAACAGAGCATATTCTAGTAGTTGAAGTACAGTTGGTACCAGTGCCCTGGTTTGGAAAGTGGCCTGTTGACATCCATAGCAATAAAGGTATCTCTAGGGAGCGTGGTTGTAGGTCCCATGTCCACAAGGTGGGAAGGGGAAACAACATGCAGTAGATTGCTCTGAAAGTGAGTAATAGTGGCAAAGATGTACAGTTCTAGATTGACAACAATAGAAGGTCCAGGGTCCTCTTCCTCTTTAAGTATGTGAGGGATACTGCCAAATTCTCTTTAACATTTACTCAGTACATCCCAGCATGGCCACTTGAGTATCCTCTGTAAAGATGTTGTGTGAAGTGTTTATATGGACCATTTTCCACATATGTGTGGCTCTCTCAACTGCAGACACATTATATTACAGCCACAGAAACGTATCATCAACAACAATGTCTCAGTCACCACTGCTGATACTCCATCGATGTCAAGTCATGCAATGTCGCAGGACACCTCCTCGATGTATATGGTAATTCTCCAGGTACAGCCCATGGCTGTGACACCTTTCACAGTCAGTGATTGTACAGACTGTCCCGACTGAGACTGCAGCGACACAAGACCTCTTTGAGAGTATAATCAAAAGTAGAATGTGAATGATCCCATTGACAGCCCTTGGTGTAACACACATGCTAGATGAGAAGTGAAATGTGATGCATAGACTGTAATGTGTGCACGAGGAGACTGACATGTTTGTGAGATAATGCCATACAATAATGCATAACATTCCACGAGGGTGACAGTATCTACTCTCTCTAACAACAGTTCGAAGCACCCGCTTGGTGGCCTGATATATAAGTTCAACTAAATAGCAAAACCTACATTCACTTCCGAGGAAGTATTTAGTCAGTTTTCAGGTTCGTAATGTTACTCATTAGTTTCCTGGATCACAATGGTGGACTTATCCTCTACTCCTCATAAAAAAAGAGTACAATACATTAGTGGGCTATTTTGTGTTCCACTACATTGCATTACATCTGGGGTTTCATGGTGACCTTTGCACTGCATTGTAGGCACACCGAGAAGATAACTCTGTGATCAAGCAAAGGGTTTTGTGGGCCTGAAGGACAGTATGGTGGTGTGTCCTTTCTTCTGAGTGCCCTGGCTGTGAGCCTAATGGTTGGATCTGGCAGTTGTTGGTCACTGATGAGACATAGGGCCTCATTACGACTTCGCCAAAGCTGCTGCAGCCAACAGACCGCCAGTTCTGGCGGTCTGTTGCCCACCATATTAGGTGTCTTTGGAGGACTTCTGCCCATTTCTGGGCAGACGTCCAACTCCGAAGAGGCGGTTGCATCACCAGCAACACCATAGCAGCAAGACTTTGCCCGCTGTATTACAAGCAATAATACGGCTTGGTGGAGTCCTGCTGGAGTGGTGGTGCTGGCGGTGCAAGAACACCAGGACCCATCCCCTCCTGCATGACCTCCTCGATGGAGAAGGTAAGTAGTCATTCGGAAGGGGGGGAGGGTGTCTGTGTGTGCAGAAGGGGTAGGGGGTGTAGTGTGAGTGCATGTAAGCAGAGGGGGTGGTGAACGCATGCATGTATGTGATTGAATGTGAATGTTAGTGTGCGTGTATGTGCGTGTGAATGGGGTGGGTGTCTGCATGTCTGCGAGTGAATAGGAGTGTGTATGTGCATGTATGCGATTGAGTGGGGTGTCTGTGGATGAATGCGTATGCTGAGGGTGTGTATGTGAATGCATGCGTGCGTGAAGGGGTGGGGGGTGTTTGTAAGTGTTTGGATGGGTGGGGGAGGGTGTGTATGTGTGTGGATATGTGGGGTTGCATGTGTCGGTGACAGGAATGAGGATTCTCGTAGCCGGGTGCATGACCGGCATGTTTTTCATGGCGCGGTGACCGCCACTGAATGCCTGGTGATCGGCAGGCTAGTAATCCGGCCGGTGGGTTGGAGGTGCACACCACCGGCCACGTCGGTGTGCTCACACCGGCAGGCCAGGTGGCATCTGTCAAGCCCCACAACTCGGGATGTGGCGGTCTTTACCGCCAGGACCGCGGCAGAAAGACCGCCACGGCGAGGCTGGCGGTCTGATGACCGCCAGCCTCAGAATGAGGGCCATACTTTCTGTAACATTGCCGGTAATTTACTTTGAGGCCCTATATCAGCCCGTCACTACATTAGACGAAATACTAATATGCTGCCTTCAGTGCCATCCATGAACCATGTATGGCTGGGTAATTATGCACCACATCATCCACATTTTTCCAGCACATCATATTCATGTGAGACAATCATCCCTGTCAACCTCCCATTTGCACATCAACATCTTTCCCGGTGGATACCAGCAATGCTGTGATGTCATAATTCCCGTTCTTAACCTCCATATATGCACAAAAGGTTGCTGTAGAAATGTTGTGCTGCAAGTCTACATTGTATGCCTTTCAAAGTCATTACACGCAGTCCATTGAAAAACAACTGCAACACATCGGCATGCAAAAGGGGTGCACAGAGAATATACTGACCAATGTCAGCCATGACAAAAACCCTGTAGATCTGCATTTGGTGAAGCCGTGAAGTTACGTTGCTCCATCGAGAACCTCCAAGTAGATTGTATAATGGAAGTACTTTGCAACTTAAGCCATCACTTAAGCCACCACTTTGCTCAATTGTGTGCTATCCTGCTGCTGGGTGAACCATTCTCATTAGGCAAGCAAGTGAGATTCCAGTTTTATTTCCAGAAAGTGACCTTAGTGAGGGAGGGGGTACTTGGGTAGGGCCCCTAGATCCACAGTGATATACCTCTTGAGACAAATTCTTACTAAGTCTTTCAGAAACGTCCATCCATCTATCCATCTATCCAAATGGGATCACACTGCATAGTCATGACCTCGAGGACAACCCTTGCTTCATATTTGCATCTGGGCTAAATTGTTGATGGTAAGGACTGTAGTTGCTTGCTTCTAATACAAAGTCAGTGATGATAAGGCCAGTATTAACTCCGCAAAGTAAATTAATACACTTATCTGCAAATCAGCTTTATATAAGATTCAGACCTATGTCTATGCCTTCTATGGGTGGGTTCAGGGGCAAGTGTGGGTACAGGTTATTTTCAGACGACAACACATGCTCCAAACGATGTGAGATGCAATGGGAAAATAATGACACTCCTACTCTGACATTATACCATCCATGCCTAGGTGTGTCGCGTGGGCTCTCATTATCCTAAATGAGACTACTGGATTTCTAGGCAGCAGGATCGATAACGGTGTGGGGGACTGAGTCTGACCCACTTGTAAAGAACTCTGTCACCCTAAATCCTGCTTCTGCTCCGGCTAACTAGCAGTGCCTCATTTCTCCCATGGGGAAGAAATGATTAGGCAGCCGAGCGCATGACATCTTTGGAACTTCTCAGGGAAGTCGTGGTCACTCAGATCCAAACCAACTCTCTCATTTACAATATGGTCTCATATACAAATGACAAAGACAGTATAAGTTTTATATAATGTTTTAATAAAACAACTGTATTTTAGATAATAAGGCGTGAGCCGCAATAACCAGAACAATACAACATAGTAGGATTGAAATAGTCACTAGGAGAGTAAAACATAAGAACAAAGCTATCATATTGCCTAACAGTTTCTACTCTCCCTCTGCTTGTTCTATTTAGAGCACAGCATGTTAAGCTTCTAGCTTGCCTTTCTGAATCACTGGGGAGACATAAGCCCTCATACCTGAGCAAAGGCCTGTGATCTGGTTCAGCATCTGCAACGAGGCAGTCAGCGTCTAGTTGTGGGTCTCTGGTCGGAATCTCCCTCTTGTGTGTATTGGGACAAGGAAGTGATTTTATAACTAACATGTCATCGTGATCACAAAATGTCCCTACGCAGGAATGCCAAATCTAAACTCCTACCACGTCTATCGGCAATGTACCAGACTGTATCCTTGACTGAAGCACATAGTGAATATGTTATGGAGAGCTCCAGTGCTGAAGTAGGCAAAACAGTGTGATATGAATAAAAAACAACACCGTAGAACTGGCTATTTGAAAAATAACAGTACGAAGCCTAATAAAAAGCATGTAGAGCAAAGTGCACAGAGGCTCTAAGCTGTCAGCAAATAAATAAAATACATTCAGGGCAAAGTGCACAAAGGCCTAAAGCCTGAAGCTAATGCCCAAAGGATACGTAAAACTAACCACACTACACCCTCCCCTTGTCGGTAGCAAGTGGTACCAATAATATAAAAGCATGCCCCAAATATAAACAATATATTTCGACAAGGTAAGTAGACAACAAAGTCATAAATTTAGGAAACATGTGACGATAAAGCCAAATTCAATATAGTGTCAATTTTGCCGGAGAAAAAAAAAAATCAAATTGTCAGACAGAAGCAATAGAACGTAGGAGCTCCTCCACTTCGATATATGTTAATATCGGAAGATCCACGCCACAAAGTACCATGGAGCAGGTGTGTTCCAAAGCCCCAAACCCATTCAGGGCGGCACCCCGTGCAGGGCCAATGAAAGAGACAATACCATCTTCCTCCAGGAAGGGAATCTCATAAACCGCCTCACAAAGCAAACGCAACCGTAGTGCACAAGTCTGGGAATGAGCCCTAATCGGGAACATCAATAGATCAGGATCGACCACTGGAGGGCGCTGCAGTGAGAGACAGAAAGCCAGTGCATGTTCAAACGAGCACCAAAGGGACCGAAACACGGGTTGCACACAATCCAAAACCGGTCTGAATGACAGAGACCAGTCACACTCCAAATGGGCCAGGAGTGTAGCTCCAAAATGCTGCATCATGCGTTCACGACACAGCTGCGCTGACGGGAGCAGCAATATAGGATCTTGTCGTGGCGGGACAGCCATTGCGAAAAAATAGCAACAATAGCAAGACTCCAGCTAATAAAGCCAAAGTAATCGGGAAACCCCCAAAAATGCTTCCAAAAATAGAGTGTATAGCCGAAGGTATCAAACCGAATATGGAAGAGAAGGTGTGAGCGAAACCAACACCAACGGCTTTGAAAAAATGAGCAATACCAGCAGTGCTGGATGCATTAAATGTACGTCCCACAAGTTCACCGAAGTGACTTGGAAAGTTAGTATTCAAAAGGGACTGTATCTCCGCTGATGACCTTGCCATCTGAAGTGCGTAGGTCTCGCTAGCAGATGTAAGGGCCACATGCTTTTGAAACAATAAAGCTTTCAGCCGACTCAACTTGTCGAAATCAACCTTGGAAGTAGCAATATGAGGCCAGATGTCCGCTACCTCCCTAATTTGAGTGGGGGGAAACAACACATTCCCGCAGCACGTATCGCGCATTTTTGTGGGGTTTGCTGATTTGGCTATAAGTTTAATTTTAAGAAATCAAAGTTTGCCTTCCTCAGCGTCATTTTCCTGGGTTATGAGTTGTCGAGTGAGGGCAAGAGCCTACCGCCACACTTTTTGGAGAAATGTGCTTTATTGCAGCCTCCTAATACGGTTCGGAAGCTCCAGTCATTGTTGGGGTTTCTGAATTTTGGCAGAACTTACATTCCTGATTATGCTACGCGTATAAAACCCTTATACGAACTGATTCACCCGAATTTTTCGAGTAGATTTTGGACGATTGAGCATACACACATACTGCGAGAGTTACAGACTGATCTCTTAGCAGTTAAACACTTACACACACGGGACAATGAGACACATTTAGTCATCAGGGTGATACCTGGGGCTGTTGGGTTTACGTATGTCACCTTTAAAGAGGGTGAGACAGTCCCGATTGCGTACAAGTCCCACTTGTATTCTGCTGCAGAACAACGATTTGCACAGACTGAGAAAATACTCACTGCAGTACAGATGGCTGTGATTAAAGAAAGACCGCTTGCCCAGGGCCAACGCATCATTGTCGTTTCCCCGATTACGGCTTTAGAGGCTGTTACAAAAGCGAGTGTTCCTAATTCGAAAGCTTTACACCCGCGATGGATACAATGGGCTACGTCTTTGACAGCCACTGATGTAGATTATATATTTGACCCTAAACTGCAGACTCAAGAATTTCTTCAATATGAAATAGAGTACCCAGTTCCTGCTGGCACATTGCCTATTGACCAATATCAAGTGGTCATGTATACCGATGGCTCTGCGCAACCAGCGGTTGGGACTAAACAACAGTATTCTGCTGCATGTGCGGTGGTGAGTGGCACTATGGAGGGGGAAGTGTTCTGCCCCCGACATACTTATACTAAGACCTTGGGAGATTGCACGGCGCAGCTGGCTGAGCTCAAAGCTCTTTTGTTAGCGTTGGAGCACGCGGATCCGGCGATTTTGACCTTGCTGGTCTGTGACTCCTACTACTGTGTTCAGTCTTTCAATGAATATCTGCACTATTGGAAGTTGAATGGGTTCAGAGATTCTAAAGGCAACACCATTAAACATAAATTGTTGTGGGGTAAGGTTGCGGATCTGAAAGAAACACTTCCTAAGGTCCATGTTGTGCATACACTTGGACACCAGCGCGTTGGAATACACGTTGCTGGGAATACTTTGGCTGATGAAGCCGCAAAGTCGGCAGTGGCTGTTGCCACTGTGGCCTCAGTGACTCGTTCGAGTTCCAAACCAGACACAGAGATTTCGGCTGCCATAAAAGCTACGGCTGATGGCACGCCATTTCCTAAAGGATTTCCTTCTAAATATGGTTACTGCTTGAGTAGTGCGCTGAATGCTGTTGTTAATATTCCAGGCATTGGTGTACGTGAACTACCCAATAGAATTGAGAGACCTCGATTAATTTCTGCAGCACATGAGGGGGTGGCATCTGCACATGCTGGTGTGTCTGCCACAATTTCACTTTTACAGGGTCGTTACTGGTGGCCTGGTCTCTATAAAGAGACAAAGCAGTATGTCCTTTGATGTGACGTTTGTCAACAGATTAAAGCTTCGTCGGCTAGACGCCCGCAGCAGACGACCCTTCTGATTTCAAATAAACCTTTACAGTGTGTGTACTTGGATCATTGTGGTCCGCTGACACCAGATAGTGCATACAAATATATATTGGTTGCTGTAGATTCGTGCTCCAGATTTGTGTGGGTATGGCCACAACGCTCGGCTGACGCTCGAACTGTTATTAAAGATTTGCGCATCTTTGTCGATACATTTGCAGTTGCGGCTTTTCATTCGGACCAGGGCCCTGCTTTTGCCTCTAAGGCATTCAGGGACACCATGGCTTCGTTGGGGGTCCAACTCCAATTCTCGTCTCCATTTCATCCCGAGGGAAATTCTGTAGTAGAGCGTTTAAATCGGGATTTAAAGCAATCCTTAACGGCCTGAGTTATAGGCACGGGTCATAGTTGGCTAGCCCACCTATATGGAGTACAGAGAGCACTTAATAACTTGCCTAGACGGTCACTGGGGGGTCGTACTTCATATGAGTGCCTGTTTGGAACACAAATGTATGTTCCTGATCTAGATGGTCCTGGTGTGGAGGCGGCAGTTACGCCCTTTGACATAAATGATCGTGTCACTGTTTTGCAGGATTAACAACAATTCCGTGAAGATAACTCTTCTGCAAGTGCTGCCTCCTCAGGAATTAAGGATGAGCCAGTAACACCTACTGGTTGGATACCCAGGATTGGGGATCTAGTGCGTGAAAAGGTCGCAGTAAAGAAAGAATTTGGTCCTTCTTATCGAGCACCTGTCCCTGTGTTAGGGGTGAGCGGCACAAGAACTGTGATTTTACCGCCGCTGCAAGGGGCCAAAGGAAATCGCTTTGTTTCCATTGATAATGTCAAGTTACAACATGTGGCCGATTCTGCACAGCAGACCAAGAGGGACACCCAGTAGTTCCGGCATCCCTCTCACTACTGGGGAAGAAGTCCCGCTGCAGGTGATTTACACCGACGCTGTTTCCTCTCCGAGCTTGGGGAGGGTGGAAGATGATCTTGCGATTGTTCCACAGACAACGATTAATATGGAATCTTTTGATCAAGTTGCTGTACGTTCTACTGATGTTTCTGAACATGTGGTTTATAGTGTGCCTAGGAGAGAGCCTCCATCTGCTTCTTTGTTCACAATTGCACCTTTTGGAAGAACTGCCTCTGGCTGCTTCAACGACGCTGATAAAGCATTGTCCAGCTCCTCGTCCTCGATGTCTTCTGTCCGAGGTCCACGTAAGCTGCTGAGTTGGCTTAAACGCACATATTTTGTTTTTCCTTGGAACTATTTGTGGCTTTTTATGGCTGTAATGACTCTTTTTTTATGGTTGGGATTTGTGATTACTTTTTTTCTAGTAATACATGGTCATTTTCTTCCTGATTGATCTGACATTGAGCACGTGGAGACTGTGTTGAGGCCACATTTTTCGTCTCATATGGTTCGAAGAGACTTGTCCAATGTGAACATTTCTGCAATACCGATTCCGGATGGGATTGTGTGGGATAAAGTAATGTTTGATATATATGGTCCCACTGAATTGATTCAAATACCGTATGTCCTCAAGTTATCAATGAATGATATTGCTATACCAGGCATTGTTTCTGATGATTGGGATGTGAAGACAGTAGATTCTATGCTAACGGATTTGCAATATTATACTGTCTATGAGGATGAAGATGCTTACCAATTTAGAGATAATCATGGTGACATGTTTTGCTACAACTATTATGGACACCACTTTATTCATAAAGCTAGTAGCCCTAAGTCCATATTTAATTATGTGCAATGGGAACATTGCTCGACTCCTCCACAAGGGAGCTCGAAAACGTATTATGATAAATTTGCATATTTTTCTGGGCATGATCAGCGGGATGCTAAGTCTTACTATTTTAAAGTTGCACCGTATTCTAATAAGCAAATTTTATTGACCGATACTAAATTACTATATTCAAATTTGTTTGTATCTAAACTTTCGGTCGAGGGGTATGAATACTGGTTAAAGACTGTTGACTTGAAAAGTGTTTGGGGTAGCCCACGTTGGGCGCCATGTCGCATGGGCTCTCATTATCCTAAATGAGACTACTGGATTTCTAGGCAGCAGGATCGATAACGGTGTGGGGGACTGAGTCTGACCCACTTGTAAAGAAGTCTGTCACCCTAAATCCGGCTTCTGCTCCGGCTAACTAGCAGTGCCTCATTTCTCCCATGGGGAAGAAATGATTAGGCAGCCGAGCGCATGACATCTTTGGAACTTCTCAGGGAAGTCGTGGTCACTCAGATCCAAACCAACTCTCTCATTTACAATATGGTCTCATATACAAATGACAAAGACAGTATAAGTTTTATATAATGTTTTAATAAAACGACTGTATTTTAGATAATAAGGCGTGAGCCACAATAACCAGAACAATACAACATAGTAGGATTGAAATAGTCACTAGGAGAGTAAAACATAAGAACAAAGCTATCATATTGCCTAACAGTTTCTACTCTCCCTCTGCTTGTTCTATTTAGAGCACAGCATGTTAAGCTTCTAGCTTGCCTTTCTGAATCACTGGGGAGACATAAGCCCTCATACCTGAGCAAAGGCCTGTGATCTGGTTCAGCATCTGCAACGAGGCAGTCAGCGTCTAGTTGTGGGTCTCTGGTCGGAATCTCCCTCTTGTGTGTATTGGGACAAGGAAGTGATTTTATAACTAACATGTCATCGTGATCACAAAATGTCCCTACGCAGGAATGCCAAATCTAAACTCCTACCACGTCTGTCGGCAATGTACCAGACTGTATACTTGACTGAAACACAGAGTGAATATGTTATGGAGAACTCCAGTGCTGAAGTAGGCAAAACAGTGTGATATGAATAAAAAACAACACCGTAGAACTGGCTATTTGAAAAATAACAGTACGAAGCCTAATAAAAAGCATGTAGAGCAAAGTGCACAGAGGCTCTAAGCTGTCAGCAAATGAATAAAATACATTCAGGGCAAAGTGCACAAAGGCCTAAAGCCTGAAGCTAATGCGCAAAGGATACGTAAAACTAACCACACTACAGGTGATCTGTACTCCGAGGTGTTAACAACGAGTGTTTCCCTTCCTAGAACCTGGTGCTCGGTGAAATCACGCACTGCAACAACATGTATGTCCTTGGAACACCGCACACTTTCTATATCCCTACGGGCACACATGTTCAGTGGAAGCACGTCAATCAGCCTACCTACATGAACCGCTCACCATCAGCTGCAGTAGGAATGGAATGCACCCATCCTGCTGCCCACCTTTAGCCACTTGAAGTCAGTAACTATCTACGACCCTCGTGCTGATGGTGCCAGTGTCACTGCAGTACTCCTGGAGGGAATGTTGTGTACTGATGCAGCATACGCCTTGAGGGAGGCCACTGTGAGCACATGCCACGGAGGGCTAATAAGGGTATGACTGATAGTTGTAGGAGAGTACAGTGATGTAGAGAATGCTTGTGCTGCACACACATACCTACCGAAAGTCGAGAGTAACTTACCCTTTGACCCTTTCTTTTACACTGGGAGCACCAACTGGACACTTTACTGAGACAATCCAAGGAGACACCATCCAGGTTGCGGTCCCAGACATCAGATCACAAGGCCATGGACTCCTCTGAGTAAGAGGAACCTTCCATATGAGTGCCAGCCAGGGAATTCCACTCCCACACATTAACAGGAGGAATCCGTGAATGGCAGTGAGGGAGAGATGTGGACCTAGAGACCAGCATGTGAGTCAACCTAGGTATGGAGTGAATACACTATCCACACATATCGCAATTAACCAGGCAGCTCATAGTGAGGGCCTTAATGATAATGTAATTTGCTGATTACACTTGGGTATGTGCGATTTCAACCAACATGCAACATTTTCACAGTTTGTCTTCTCTTTAAGATAGCATTCCAATTATTTTGAAGCTTTCAATAATTTTCTGCATTTAGTCGCTTTATATATATATTTGATAACCATTTTAACAATTGTTCGCAGTTTTGCATGCAAAGTTCTAAGAGACCAAACGTTCAATAAATTGTGCACAAATATAAGCAAAAGTACCATTCATACTAGTAAAAAAAAAAAAAAAGGCCCGTACTGCCGACATAATGACTGTCTATGTCTCTGTGAAACAGTAGTGGTTATAGAACGGAGTCAAGGACCTCCACTAATTGAATAAGGAAGTAAATGCAAAATTAGTGAAAGGCTTGCAAGTGATTAATCTTTTATTAGTGCTCCACTTGCTGAACTGTATATCAAATATTATGGTTAAATGTGCCAGCAATTCAGTTTTTGCCGATCTTGTGGATTATTCCATTTTTTGGTAATTCTCACCAGTCACCTCCCTGCAGTGAAAATCTCTGTCTCTGGTATTCAAATCAATGGCCTCTATCAAAAAATTCAGTGCGATTCCTGGGTTTTTCTCCTCACTTAATTAAGTTTGTAAGTGGTATTCATATTGCACAAACCTAGCCAAGAGGCAGCAGATCTCTGTACAGGGTCCACGGCACAGATTCATTCAATGTGTGGGGGGAGAAGTAGCTAGTTTCTGTGAGGAGAAGTTGACTGTTACTCCATTTTGATGCAGTGTTCTTAAGAGAGGTGCATCTTCAGTTCTTCACCAAATTGAAGTTTCGCTTGGGGTGGTCCTGATAGATACAGTGATGTCATTCCAGATACCGGGCACCTAATTGAGAACAGTTGTTGACTTGTTTTTTTTTTTCTGTGCACTTTTTTATCTTAATACTGATGATGTTCTGAATGTGAATGTACCAAAACCACCATCGATGGTGAGCTTGTCAGATAGACAAGCTGGGGTGCTGGCTATGACATCTTTGCAGTTGATGTAGATGGTTTTGAAGATGGATTAGCCTAGGAAGATGAACTAGTATTGTTCCATCAGGATGGGGGTCATTATCCTTCTTCTTCTTCTTCAGGTTCTTGATGAGATGTACTGCAAGATGTAGGATGCGCTTAAGGGGCCCAAAGTGGCGTGTGGGAGGTCACGGAGCATGACATTGCCATCTTAACCTATGAGACTACAAGGGCTTGCACACCAGTTCTCATGTTGCATGTCGATTTCTGTGGCAAATTGTTTTGCTTTCTTTAGTTGAGAGATCTGATACCAGGTCATCTTAGTTTTCTCATCAATGTACTCCTTGGGAGTAATGTTGCACTTAGCCTGACCACACTGTGTTCCCATTTTTCATGCTGCTGGGTACTGGGGACTATATTATATCCCCACTCTTCCTGTTCCAGCCACAGAGACCAAGATGTATGATCTTTGGACACCCTCTGTGCATACGCTCTCCATCTCTAAAGTCCATTGGGCACAGCCTTCGTCCAAGCATTAAGAGCTTTGGGCGCAGGATTGCATGAAGGTCCAAACAGCTTCACATCCCCTGCTCTTGATTCTGCTGAACATAGGGTGAGTTGGCTTTACTGTCTTTCTTGTGTCCTAACTCTAATTCTAGCCCTAAATCTAACTCAACCTCTACACTGATACAAGTAGCTACTCCACCAACAGCATGATCCTTCATGGCTTGTTGCCAGTTTAAGTTGGTACTGGTACATTCTTGTACACTGCTCAGATACAGGCAAGGCATCCTTTGGATCTCTGTTTGGTAATGGAGCTGAAGTTATAGGGGGTTTCAATTACATTGTTTTTTCACTGAAATTCCTAAAGACATCTCTGATTTGAGTACAATGTACATAAAGTAAATTCCTTTGGGTGATGCTATTAATTTCTGTAGGCCTTACCTCTAAGCCACTGTGTAATTCTCATTCTAGCAATTTTTAATCGTAGGGGTACGAATTTCTTGAGCCAACTTTGTAGGATATGACACTGAACAATATGTTCGAATAATGGCCCTTTTGGATGGCTTAAAGCCGCAAAAAGATAAAACAACTAAAAAAAATTGGACCTACAGAAACAAAGACTTTGAATGTAGTTGTTTTCAATGTCACTTTCACTTCTGGTATTTATAAAATATTCATATTCTGAATTACATTCCCTAGAGGTCCTGCTAAGTGTTTCTCTTCATTCTTCACTCCATCTGCTCAGAAAAAAACGCTTTAAGATCTGATTGGAGGCGTTGCTTTCAGTTTTTTTCTTACACATAAAAAAAGAAGGCTGGGAAATTATGTTTACGGCTGCTTTGTCTATTGGCATCAACTGTTCTTTTCATGGGAGCATTTTATCTGCAAAGCTTATCCCAGAAGTGTAATTGGCCCATTGGCTCATTGATTTCCTGCACATTTTATTAGCCAGCAAAAGGCTTTGAAATCCTAGCTATTCGCCAATTGCTAATACAGTAAATGGTCTATCGTGTGTTTTTGTTAAGTTGCCAAATTTTAGGCAATGATTGCCCTTGTCACTTTTAAATTATTCTGTCAACAGACCATGTCTTTTCTAATCTCTTCATTACGTGTCCAAGATTGGCCCAATAACTGCTGCATCTTTAGATCATTGTTTGCTTCACAGTAATTTATTAGTTGATTAATTCTCTGGCATTCGATATCTAAATTCTCATTTTAATCTCATTGCTTTTTCTCATATTAGCACAAATTACCATGGTCTGCTCACTAGCATGCGAGTTACCTCAATTGTCCCAACCTTGCAGCTGAACTTACCAGGAATACAGGAGAGACCAGAGCCAACCGCACTCCTGGGTTCTTGGTTTTCACTGCTGTCACGCAAGAACGGAAACTTATGAAGAAAATGATTTGATAGAAACAACTTGTCATCATTAACATTGCGTGGACTGATTTTACCCAAAGGCATTGTCTGATGATCCTAATTTTGCAGGTGCTAACATCATCACTGAAATGGTTATCTTTGTACATGGAATGATATCATATATGTATATGCAGTAACACCATCAATTAACGTGTGGTTTCAAAAGTGATATATAGAGGTGCAAGCTGGTCTGATACCCTTCAAGTGCAAGCATTAGTGGTTTTGATGTACAGTCTGTCTGTAAATCACCTGACATTATCAACATGCATATGGTAGTGTTACTGTTGCCCAGTAACTAATGGCCGATGCGCTCTGTACACCATCTCATTATTATGAAGAGTCAGTAATATTAATGATATGTGTAAGGTGGTATAGGCTGATGCTATTGATACAAATAGCTGATGTATATTGAGAGGGGATCTGTGCACATGGAGTACGTTAACTCCATACCGATTAACTTAATCATCGCTGCTTAAAATATTGCATTTTTGATTATTCACAAAATATATTTTATAACTTGTGTATTGTATCAGTTTTGTGCTCCTGACTTTTCAAAAATTATTACGACTTTTCACAACTTATTGTTTTATGACTTTAAACCTGATACTAAAACAATGTGACTTTAGTACCTACTTGGTATTGCATGTTCTTTAAAATAATTACCAAATTCTCAAAGTGGGCTTGCTGTACCGTTACATAGAGATTGTTTGCAAGATTGTTTGCAAGGTCCGTCGATGTACAGAATAATTGGTATGTGACATTAGATAAAATATTTAAACGACTGTGTATTCACCATGTTGTAGTCCAGATTTTTATCATTGCCACAACCAAATTTTAATCAGAACAAATCTTGCATGTTACAACCTCCCCTTGGGTAAGTCCTTTCCATGTTTGTATTTTAGGTAAAGAACTACGATTTCGCAAGTTTCAAGGTTTCTGGGTTTATAAGAAGCAATGTGCATTTTGTGCAATGCCTTCAATATAATTGCATGCAACAAAAGGTGGTGTCAGAGTTGCCTTAATCTTGTATATGTTTTGAAACGGTGATTGAAAAGATATCTTAATTCATACTATTGGTTCCTGTGTAGTCATATCTGGTTTACATGTAGCCATGGGGAGATATTTTGAGCGCTTGTAGTCTTTTTATGGTATGGGTTTTCACACACTCAACATCTCCGTATGTAGGATCACATTCTGGATTTAAACAATGTAAATGAACTCTCAATTTCATAAAGGAATATAGTTGATTTGATTAATTGGAGTGCAGCTTTTTACTTATAAACTGTATTCACTCTAGTAGTTTCTTTCTGTAAGCCTTAAATGTAAGCTTGAACTAAAATCCAACTATGCTATTAATTTATTAGGTTTCTGCTTGGTAAAATACATTTTATATGTATTGTGATTTGGAAAATATAGATAGTAATGCAGTTTGATTTCCAGATCATTTTACTCTCATGTGATTATCATTTACATACCGCTTTCTACTCAATCAGAATATTCTATGAGACTCTTGATACAGCTACTGAAAATGTTTCTACGTCTATCATAACTGCTGCAGAATGTTAAGTTATATAGACAATAATTATATAAATAAATCAAGACCAAAACAACAAAAGTCAAAAAAGTAGAAGTTGAGTTATGATTTTTCAAACAATAAAAGAGTTATAGCGCTTGGAAGCAAATAAGGGTTACTTGTGGTTGCTCCGGACCGTGGCAAAGTCAACAGTTGAGGCTGACCATGATGGAGCACAGGCTGGGTACAGGAGCCATGCAGGCTTGAGCCTGGTTGCTAAATTGAGATGTGTTGATTTTCCTCATGCAGTGCTTGTGATACATGAGTTCTGAAGGCAAAGCACCAGTGCAGCGATGTGTCAGGGTTCTTCATACAGTGAAGATATGTATCGATCTTCCTTGAGGAGTGGATGCATGCAATGATTCTGATGCTGTGTCAACGCATTGGTTCTGAAGCCTATGCAGCGGGTTTCTCCACGCAGTGAAGAGGTGCATCGATCTTCCTACAGCAGTGGCAGCAATGTGGTGGTTCTAATACGGCAACAATGAAATGGTGAAGTGCTGGTTCAGAATGTGATGTACCAGTTTTACTTCCACAACAGGGTTGATATCTTGGTTGCCACTTCCAGCAGGCAGGAGATGCGCATTTTGCTGGTGGAAGTATCTGGGTCCACTTCCATTGAACCAGGCACAGAGGTATAGACTTTAATATCCCTGAGTCTTTGGAAACAGGAGGCAAGCAAACAAGCCCTTGATGATCACCTGACTTGCAAAGCACAGCCTAGCTGTCCCTCAGCAAGATCAGATAGGAGTGGGCAGTAGGGTGGCATAGCAGTAAAGCAGCCCTTACAGGTTAGGAGACCAGCAGAGTGACAGTCCTTGATGCAGCACAGCATTTTTCTGACAGAGTCTAGTTGTAGGTCCAGAAGTGTCTGATTTGGTGGAGTCAGAGTCCCATTACTTATACTCAGATGCACCTTTGAAGTGAGAGTGACTTCAAAGATGGGTTTTTGAAGTCCAGATAGTTCCTTTCTTCCTGGATCTGGCTCCAGACAATCATTAGGGGTAATCAGCCCGTATGTGGGCGAAGGCACTTCCTATTCAGGTGTTAGTGTAATCCCATCCAACCCTTTCTGCAGAGGAAGAGCCATCAGAATGCAGATGAATGCAGATGAGCACTCAGTCACACCTAACCTTCCTGTTTTTGTTACTGTCTAGAAGGAATGCACAAAGTGTAGCTGTCCTTCACGTCAGATGTGTATTGGAGAGTGGCTGCAGGCACACAGAGCTGTAAGAGCAGAAAAATGTCCATTTTCTGAAAGTGGCATTTCGAAAATAGTAATGTTAAATCTGACTTTACCAGTAAAGAAGATTTATCATTACTATTTCAAAGATATGAAACATGATTCAGCTTCTCCTTTCTAATCTGGTATTATATCTTAAAAGTGTGTTAAGGGTTTTCCAATGTTAATCTATGAAAGGAGTAGGGCTGAAAAATGAATTTGGAAGTTTTTCACTACCAGGACTTGCAAAACTTAAAAGTACATGTTCTACTTTTTAGTTACATAGCACCCTGCTCTTTGGGCTACTTAGGGCCTACCTTGAGGGTGACTTATACGTAATAAAAGGGGAGTATCCAGCTTGGCAATGGTTTTTAATGCCAAGTCGAAGGAGCAGTCCTACTGCACACACAGGCTCTGCAGAGGCAGGCCTGAGACATGTTTAAAGGGTTACGTCAGTGGGTGGCACAATCAGTGCTGCAGGCCCACTAGTAGCATTTAATTTACAGGCCCTGGGTTTATGGTATACCAGTTTACAAGGGACTTACAGGTAAATTAAATATGCTGAATGCGTATACACCAATGTTACCATGTTTAGGGGAGAAGCCTGTGCACTTTGGCACTGGTCAGCAGTGGTAAAGTTCTCAGAGTCCTAAGGCAAACAAAAGAAATCAGCAAACATATGAGGCAAGCAGGCAAAATGTTTGGTAGAAGATCACCCTAAGAATGACAGGTCTAGCAGTTAATCCTTGTTCCAATTCAGCTACTGAAACCTTTTTTTACCCTTATCTGATGGCATTTATTTATTTATATATTTATTTATTCAGTTATTTATCTATTTTTTATTAGGTTGTTTCTAACCAATGTAGGGAGTTGGAATGCTTTACATCTGATGTGAACTATACAATTTAACACAGATCCATCAATGTCCTTGTGCTGTTTCATGGGGATTTTGAAGGAGTCAAGTTAGGTGCTTGTCTGAAGGGAAGCATCTCTGAGTTCTTTAAGCCATATCCTCAGAGATTAGTTTAACAAAGTTATGAGGAGTGATGAAGTCAAATATGTTCCATCAGGAATGGAGTTTTCTTGGGATGATTGTTTGACTCAAAGTGTCCTTATCTGAATTTTGTAGTAGTTTTCAGAAAGAAACTAGCAAATTCACATCTTTAGAATCCTGTAGAGTTCTTTAGGATTTTTTTGGATGTGTAACTTGCTTATAAGGTAGGATCCTTTAGACGGTAAGGGATCCTTTTGTAGGAGCTTCTGACTGGCATGTAAAGGTGGATGTTTCCATGATGCTATCTAAACAATTGCAGAAATACGTCCCTTAGTAGAAAAGATCTTGTAAAAAGACTGACCTGAGAAAACAACTTGTTTGGACAGACAGAAAGAAGATACAACTGTTTGTAGTAAAAGTAGATTAAAATATAAACGGATAATGCAGCTGATTATGAGCAGTACTTTGCAGGAATATTCTTCTATTAATATACTGGGGAGCTTAGTGGGAGGGGATATTGTCACAGGTGGACATTTTGGGCCAGCACAACATGATATAACTTCTATATTTGTCGCACACAATGTTATTTATTCTTCATAAATTTTCTAGATTACATATTAGAAGGGTCACCAAAATTACGTGGCATGAGAGGACCAAATCATGCAGCACGGTTGACTAAATATGCAACAAGAATAGGCAAATTATATGGCATACTACAGTGCACTTTGTGAGAGTATTACTTCATTATTTTGGTATTTGTATACATGTTAACACCATCAGGGCAAATGATTCTCCTCCTTACTATCTGTTTAACACTTAAGTGCAACATTGAGCAACTAAAGGTTAAACTTTGCAAAGGGCCTTCCAGTGAGGGGCAATACGTGTATTCATGTTTTTTTCAATTTTGATCCATTTCAGCTAGAAATCCTGCTTTAAAAATCTGCAAATTATGCAGGAAATGATGAATTATATGGCAAGCGCAGAAAATCCATAATAATGTGGAAAATACTGAATTAAATAATACCTGTGGCCCTTCATGTAGTTAGCCATATGACATAACTTTTAAAAAACAAAAATAATGAAGTTTGCTTGTTATAGGTCAGTGAGCTAACTATACCTTGCACCCTTGCCATGCACCTCTTTTGCCATAATGCTAAATGACCTTGTTGATGACATCACTGATGACATCTCATTTGACATCCCAATGACATCATACAAGCAACTGCTCTGCAAACTACTCTATAAACTGCTAGATAATTTTTAAAAACACAGGTAGTTGTTAAGCATAGATTGGCTGTGTGTGCAAATAGAATAGTATACTCCTGGAGACAAGTCAATTTCAGTGTGATAAAAATCACATGCTCAGTGTGCAGACTGTGCATAGAGCCCACCTTTCAGAAAAGCAAGCTCCATTAGATGGGCACGCCCCTACTATACCCAGTCAGTTCTCACTACGCAGTCTGTGCATAGAGACCACTCCCTCTATAGACCCATGCCCCACTGGGTGGAAAACTCCTACTGCACACAGTCTGTGCTCTATGTGCAGCTCTACATGGAGAACCTACTTCCTTACTTCCTCTAGACACCCAAGCCTAATTAGATGGATGAGCCACTACTACACAGGGGCTGGATCTCTGTTCAGTCCTTCACAGAGAGCTCCCTCCCTCTACATACTCAAGCCTCCTTATGTATGTATGTTAGTGATAATTTGTTTTGCAATACAAAACAACTCTAGAAATTCACTGAAAGAAATCAAAGGCTCAGGTAACATTATTCTTAGGTGAAAATGTCAGTCATAACATCCTCTTTTAACACTGAAGAACCCCTGAAATTCACCTGTTATAGTTTATTGAGGTAACTATAACATGCCCCTCTGCCATGCATTACATATGATCTCACAAACGACATCACTCATGACATTTTAAGGGCATAACTGACGACATCACTAATGACATCTCAAATGGCATCATTTATCATACTGATGTTCAAAGTATGCTACAAATCAGTGCAGCCTTTGAAATATGTAAATAAGTACTAAAGGATTCATTACCTCTAGACACACCACACCCATTATTCAATTATTTCATCAGTGATGTAATCAATGATGTGGTCTGTGATGTCATCAATGATATAATCAATGATATCATAACATGCATGAGTGATGTAATATGTGAGGTCATAATCAGTGCATCAAACGTTATAGTTAGC
Source organism: Pleurodeles waltl (assembly GCF_031143425.1). Lineage (NCBI taxonomy): Eukaryota > Metazoa > Chordata > Amphibia > Caudata > Salamandridae > Pleurodeles > Pleurodeles waltl. The sequence goes on along the minus strand of NC_090449.1, from coordinate 473,783,604 downwards.
TTAATAAACTATAAGTGGTGAACTTCAGAGGTTTTTTCAGCTTTAACTTCTGACGTTATAAATTACAGATAGATAGCTAGATAGATTTATTTCCAGAGGTGTAGCTTTATCAATAAGATTGGGAGTTTGGGGGTTGTGAGCTTCATATTTCCCAACAAACAAGCTGGCACAAAATGTTAAAATATATTATACAACAAGCAAGACGCACCAGAGGGGCTTAAGGGGCAGCAGAAAGGAAGATCATTTATAGGGGTGCTAAGTGAAAGAAGGCACTGTATTTTGTGAAATCACCAACATTTTTTGTCTTTACAAACAGGGAGAGGGTGAGAGTGTTTGTTTTTGTCTGTATGTATAGAAATTCCTTGTCAAATCCGACAGACACAGCACCATACTCCACTGAAAGCACCTGTACCCAACTATTTATCATAAAATACACTTATTAAGAGGTGCAGCACCCCAAAAAACCCTGCAAAGCTACACCCATGTAGATGTCCTTTCGTTTGATTATGTTCTTTCTTTCTCTATGCTGTGTTTTCAATACTGTCATTCCTTTGATCTCTGATGACTCATTCCTCAAAGCTACAATGAGTCACCAGTGGATGTTAAACAGTTACCACAGCTACCAGTGCTTCCCTAGCTCCTTACTGCTAAATACCATTTCTGTATAACTACTTAGTTTTAAACATAATACTATCATATTTAAAGTATTTGAAATTGAAATTAGATTACGTCTAAAATATTTTTTCTTTCATTCTCCACAACGTTAGTATAAAAAGTCTTTTCTCAAAAGGTATTTTAATTTTTTTTTTTTAACAGGTCATTTGGCATCGGTCAAATCGCAAGTTGTCTTTTTTATTGCAATCTCCGTTTGTGTCAGTGAGAATTATTTTTTCCATTTATGTGCCATTGTCCTTGCAATACGTCTTTGAGGGTTAATTTGCTGAGCTTGTACCGGGGAGATGACTTCCTTCTGACTATTGTTTTTATTTTTTTTATTATTTTTTATTTTTTTACAAGGGATGCCAAACAGTCTAGAATGCTCTTTAGAGTTTGTTTTTCTTTTTGTACAAGGATAGTAAACTCATTATGCTAGAGGTGATACATGAGATCACAATCTCCTTGTAGTTTACTGAGCCAATGTTATTTAAATTGATTGTGGTTATCTTGGTTTTATGAACTTTGTAGCTAGTGGAGGAGGATCGAGGTTGAGGAGTAAAGGGAGCAGTAGGTGACACGACCAGTCTACTTGACATGGGACCAGGATGTGGACTAATTATTGCCTGCTGAGAATAAGATCACAGATAGGTCTTTTCAGGTGTGTGCTGTATTTGGAGTGTGAGTGGGTTGTTTTTCTTGGCTTGTAGTTGATTGGTGAATTTATTTAGCTCATCCTTTCATGGAATATTAAATCCATTGAGTAATAAGTGGTTGAATCAAGAGAGAAGTTGATGGGTCACAAATTCTATAGGGTCACTGGTGAAGATGTTTTCATTTACTGGAAGATTATGAAAACAGGCTTATTTTGTCCGGTTTCTGTTTCTTAGAGATTAGCGGCCTCATTACGACATTGGTGCTCCTAGGACCGACAATGCTGCAGTGGCTCTCGGATTGCCAAACTCCAGGTGGTCCGACTGCCACTTTATGACTCTGGTGTTCAGACCGTCAGGAGACAACCATCCCCGCCAGGAGCATGGTTCCCACCAGGCTGATGGCAGTCGGAGCCGTGGTCAGTCATGGTGGTGCTGATTTCAGCACTGCTCTGCTGATCACAAGTGCAGTTTCCACCACCCTTTTCATGGTGGGGACCCTGCCATGAAAAGGCTGGCAGAAAATCAGTGCAGGCCCCCCCTGCCCAGCACCCTCAGAAAGTGCACTGTCTGCTTTGCAGACAGTCTGTTCCTGCCGGGCTGACCATTGGGAACATCGTAATACGGTGCTCCCGCTGGTCAGTCCGGTGGGAACATCGTATTTTGACAGGGAGTGAGGCAGCCAGGTTGACGGATGCCCCATGCCCACGAGCTCGGTTGGCAGCTCTTCTGACCGCCAAACTTGTAATGAGCCCCTACATTGATAGTGTGCTGTTTGAAGGACATAAAAGATTTTGTTTAAATGTTGTTGCACTCAATGTTGTTTTTGAAGATGACAGCAACTTCCCCACCTGTTTTCACAGGTGTCTCTCTCTCATCTGCAGAATGTTACATCCAATCAACAAAAATTTATCCTGGAGGATTTGAATCATGTCTCAGTGACTGCAATAAAGTCCAAACCTCTTTAATGGAGGATAACCTCATTATCAAACATGGCTGATCTACACTTTATGAGAACACAGTTCACATATGAGCTGCAGATGTCATAGTTCTGTCACAGTGGTGATAGACCTGAGACTGTCTGATTCGGTGTTTACTATGCATTGTCTAGGTTTATGTGTAGGTTGAATTTGCTGGTTGTAGGACATTGGGCTCAGCTGGTTGATGGGACATGCTGTGTAAGGCTGAGCTACTTGCGTTTTTTTCATGGAGATGAATGTTCTCCAACATCTCATCACTCAAAGTGTTCCCAGGTGTTGGGGGCATAGCTACTTTAGACTCAATCAGTTGAGATAATGTCAAGCGTTTCTTAAGAGTATCTAATGCTAACAGCACAAGAGAGATCTTTCTTAGATATGGAGTTAAATTGAGGCATACATTTGTTGATCTGTGAAATCAAGTTTTTGCAGAGGTCATTCATGATAGGATCTGGATTTAAGAGAGGAGATTTCACAGTTTGAGAGTGTTGGAGGCCTAGAAGAATAGTGGTTTACCAGTTATGTGAAGGTGACTCAGCAGTTCGCCACTGCGAAATTTAAATTACGCAAGCATAATTCATGTAATTGTGGGAATTTTGCATTATGCTTGTTATGTAAAATTCACTCAGTTGGTGCAAGTGCAATAATTTGCTGTAAAACTTTACCTTGAATGCAAAAAAACAACAGAATGCAAACCGCTGTTTACAATGCTCTTGTTTAAAAATTGCCACTTGGATTAATTTTGTGCTAACATTTAGAGCATAGTTACCAATTCAATAGCATGTATTTTGGCCATAATTTGGCATGAATATGAGAAAGCAAATTATGAGACTTACAGACACTCCTTCTCAGCAGGAATGATCTGATGTGGTGGTGACGTTCTCAGTAGAGTAATTAGGATAATTTTGGTGAGGAAAAGAAATATTATGGTTCAGGGGCAATGCAGAAGGATCTAGATCAGATGTATTTGTTTCTTATTGGGGTGAGAAATGGTGGACTGGGTGCAGTTGACAAGTAGGAGAGGCTAAGAGAGGACTAGTTTTGTAATCTTTAGTGAATTAACAAGCTTAGTGAAAATGTGATGGTTGGTCTTTATGGATTTCTGCACGATTTTGACATTTTCATCAATGCCTATGTGTATTTGGAAGGTAATCTAGGAAACCAGAGATAAGGATTTTTAACTGTAAGGTGCATGTGTTTTATGTTGTTATAAAGAAGTCACAGAGGGTCTGAAGCCATAATTGAACCTCTTTTGTAAATAAAAGAAGACTGGTGGTGATTGGGCCAGGCCTTTGTCTTAGGTTATAATATTTATCAGCAATAAGCAGGGCCACCGGAATTATGCGGTTGTGAGGCTTCAGTGTTTTTCGCATGGTTAAGGATTTGCCGCATTTGACACCTAATCCATGAACTGCTCCATAATCTGCAGATTTTAACAAACAAGTATTGTTTCTAGCTCAAACAGTTTAAAAGTTACTGCAAATGCAGCGATGTCTGCTGTTGCAGGGTGGAAGGCCCTTGGCATATACTGACTGGTCATTTTTCTGATGCTTATTCCTCTATTTGGGTGTTTTATTGGTACATGCCAGGTTTAACCTACACCCAGACAGTACCCCTCTGAATCATGTCTTGGTGTACGAAGCTGACATTTTTAAAATAGGGGAAGATCAAAATTATCTTTGCTCTACTTCAATCTTCTAAACAGTCTGTTAACCAGAACATTGTTGCTGCCCGAGACATGAAAGCACTCCAGATAAGAAATGATCAAATGTATGATGTCTTAGCAGGTTCATTTGACCCCCATTATCTCAAACATTGCTGTATTATGCAGCTGCAAAAGGAGATCACCTCCAAGTCATTGTGGTGATTATGCACAGTGCAGCAAAAGAATGCAACGAATGACAGATCTTAGCTCTCTTACTTAGCGGGTTTAAAAATGGAGTAAAAGCAGCTTTATTATTGAAGGTTTGCTCTGTAGCCAAACCTTTGTGTGTGGTATGAGCTGTCAGATTGAGATAGTATTTTCTGTCTTGGTAATCAAAAGGGGCACCCCCTGTTCTAGGTCTCCTTGACATTGTCAAACCATGCCATAGAAGAAAAGTGTGGGCAGTGTCGCTATTTTATAATGATCACAACGTTTGCCTTTGTTTTCAACAATATGTAGACCACTGGGCTAAGGTTGCGAGGCTGTTTTCATATTTCCCAGACTTTTTGTCCTTTAGAGTGAAAGTCAAATTGTTTCTTTTTCCCCACCTTTCTCCTAAAGAGGGATGAAACTCTTTCATGGGCTTTTTACTCATTAGAGAATCTGAAAATCCTTTGAAGCTGTATATGAGGCCGAAGAGTACTAAAAAAAACTGGAAGGTTGTAGAAACTAATCTGGACAAGGGACCCTGAGAGTTTTTGCATGAGTCAGACATTTAATTAGAGGGAGCTTTATCAGTTGAAATGACTAAGAGAAATGATTTATTTGCTGCTGCTTTGCTAAGCAGCTATTTCCATAAGGGGTTGTATAAGTTCTGATCCAGGAAAGACCAGAGGATTACAAGAGGAGTAACATATTTTAGTGGAGTTCTTAATACAGGACTTGGAGAAGACTCAATTTCAAGTTAATACATTGTCCTTCACTTTTTATTTTACTCTCATAAGAGGAGAATGCCTGGAGGAGGGGAAAAGACGTTAGTGTCAGAGCTACTCAAAATATTACTGCATACGCTAGATTCAGAGCTGTGCAAAGATTTTGTGGCTACATGTCAGATTCAGAAGCAGGTAATGGGAGAAGATATTTAAACAACCATGTCAGTGTTTCTTAAATTGTTTGGATACTGGGATGATGAAGGCAAAATATGGTCTGCAGTCAACCAGACCTCAACAGCACACCAGGTTCTTCATTCAATTACCGCACTAAATTGTGAGATAACTGAATATATCAAGTCATTGTCATAGCAAGAAACTGATGTTTTTGGAACCCCACATCTACATGCCTTGAAAAAAATTATATATATATATATATATATATATATATATATATATATATATATATATATATATATATATCTTCAAGGCACAAATATGTTGATGTTGTTAGGTGCATAAAATCTATTTGTACCTCCTTGACAATGTTTGTCCATTTTATTTTGACTATGATACTATGATATTAAAGTAGTATGATATTGCATACTCTAAATTCCAGATCCACATATTTTGCCCTGACACAACACTTCAACAGTATCCCTTACATTGAAATTTTGAAGTTCCATTGAAATTGTTGCAAAAATTAAATGCATGTGTCAGAATGTTTCACTGCAAAATGGAGATTTCTAATGTGATGATAGACCAGAATGCAATAAAATCCAAGGTGATAGCCAAATTAATAAAAAGAGAAACTCCTTTAATGGCTGAACTGTGATCATGCAGGCCAAAATTAGATTTGACCATACTAAATAGCAAAATCCTTAAAGTAGTAAGATGACATTGGCACATCCAGTTACAAGATTCTTGTGTTTCTAGTTATAAGATTTGTATGTTGAAGACTAGAAGCCTGATTTAGATATTGGTCAGCCGAAATCCTAATCCCATTATATCCTGTGAGATTTAGATTTCGGCGGACGGGATATCCATCACTGTTCTGCCTGCCACTTAATGTGCTCAGAATTGAAGACAAAAAACAGTAATCTTTGAGGTATAATGAATTAGTACAAAATTCTGCAGCCCAGACTATTTTAGGATTTTTAAAAGTGCACCGATTTCCAATGATCTAAGGTAAATGCACTGTCTACTCATAATTCAGGTCTTTTTAAAACGTTCTGCCTCTGCCATGAAATGTTGCACTGCACAACATCTGGATCTTACATGTCCACCATGTTTTCATGGTACTTTCTATTGCGCTCTTTAATAGTCTCAATATCTGGCAAAAGTGCCACAATACAAAAGAGCCAGGCAGGGTGGCTGATCGCTGCCTATTTTTACTGCCAAAGCATAGTATGCAAGGGCCATTTATCTTCGTGCTCAAATAAATTATGAAAGCTTCATAAAGGGATTGAAATCTCATATTTTCAATAAACAAATTATTACTGCTTCATTTCAGTTTCTCTCTTTCAAAAGCGTGGTTTAACAAGTGCTGGAGCACTTCTTTTGAGGGAATTTGTGTGCGAAATAAACGCAGCATTCATTCATTCAACTATAGAGATATTCATCTAGTGACTGAATTGTGCAATGTGAAACCAGAAAAAAAGGTTATTAATCCAGGCTTCCCCACTTGACCAAATTTTGTGAACCTACACAATTATTTTATTTGATCAAGCATCCTTTTTTTTCTTTAGCGCATACCAGAGCACCTTCAAAACGTGAGTCCAGGTGTGAGGTGTACAAAAACCGCTCTTGAGTTGGATTTAGTAACCTATTACTTTGCTTCTGCTATAATAAGAATCTAGGCCACACGTGGAATACACATGACATCTGACTTTGTTGATAGAGTGAGGGGGGACGGGGAGTTATGAATCATTCTAAGTTCATGTTTAAAAAACAATCACTTTTAATATATACATTGCTTTTTTGTTATTTAGCAAGGTGCGTGATCAAATGCCAAACATTTTCATGGCTCGGCTCGTGCACCGTTTCGTAGAACCAAACCATTGGTTCGGTTGTGGCTCAGCCCCCCTGTTAATTTGTTGGACGCCCCCCTATAAGCACACGTGGCTTTCTCAGCGCCCTTTCTTTCTTCTGACTTCTTTTAAAGCCCTTGCGGCTCAGATAAATGGAAAAGCAGGCGAAGTGCTGAAGGCCACGGTGTTTAAACCTCTTCCTCGCCATCTGTGCTTTAAATAGCTTTGTGCGGAAGTGAAGGGTCTGGTCAGTCAGTGGCACTGAGCCGCTGGAGGCACATGGAGCAGGACCGGAGGAGGGACGCCTAGTGGATGGTATATTTAGTAAAGAGTGGCAAGCCATTAATGACAGGAAACGGTGGTGTAATTCTATAAGGGGTCAGAGGGCGGTGGATGATGGTGAACTTCACTAGGTGCATAAAAAGAAGGGGATATGTTAGTGTACAGTATGCTTCAGGAAGGGCAGAGATGCATAGGAGTCCGGTTGAGGGCTACCAGGGTGGTGCAGGGCTTCCCCCAGTGATATCCCTGCAGCCTCCTCCCCTATCCTCCCTCCGACCATCAACTACTTCCTTCGCACCACTACACACACATGAAACCGTGGCTTTCAGTGCATCACAATTCCTCCTCCCCTAGACTCAAACTCTTAGAAAAACAGGAATGGGCTGCATAACGTCTATAAATCTTTCTCTTTTAATTTAGTCAATTTGTGCATCCACCGATAGACAGCTTTGTACTTCCGGCCTATGGCACCTGGCGCAGGAGTTCTGCTTTCTCCCCCTCCTGCAGGTAAGCCTCCAGTACCAGTGGATTAACACCTCATGCAGCCGCGTAGTTGAAGAGAGCCCCACCTCCTCAGGGGACCCACCACAATAGTAGTAAACGTGGACTAACATCAATGAAAGTGTCAGCCTCCTGTCATTCTTTCGTGCTGTTTGAAAAGTCTGCCGCTTCTAACGCTCCCATGATAAGCTTGCACTCAGTGGTTTTGGTTATCAGTGGTTTGCGTGTGAGATGAGATGACGGGAATAGGCTCGTTGCATGAGGCCCGGATTGACATCCTAACAGACTGGCACCTCAAAGGGTTGAAAGGGAATGTTTGTCAGCAAGATAACAAGGGAAGAGCTTCAAGAAGAACATATTTGGCTTGGCATGAGTTTCCCCAGGGCATGAATTACTCAGATCTAGAACTGACAATGTGCAGAGAATTCATGGTGTGGCTGTTTGGACAGTGAAGCAGTCTGACTCCACATTTGCGCATCAGTCAGCATCTTGTGACACTTCAATCCGTACCCTAAATCTAAAAAGGCATAGATGGAAGAGGGTTTAAATGTTTCTCATAATGGCAGAACTGAATTCAAGCATTCAAAAGTTGGTGTTTCTATCCAGCTTCTTTGCAGCGTGGCAAGACCCCCCCCCAAAAAAAAGATCACAAATATCCCATGAGACTCTCTGGAATACGTTCAGAAACTTGGGGCTGTCCTTATGCAGCGGCATCTCAAAATCTCTGCACAACGGGAAATTACCTAGCTTCCCCATTGAAGTTAAAGCCCATTTCCTTGTGAAAATGAAATCCTAAAAAAACTTAGTAGACCCCACAAACATAGCCCTCCTCACCTTCCTTATTTAGAACTATATTTCGGCCCTCACACCGATAGTGACAGCTTAAATGATTGTCTCAAATGCAAAATCTATATGTTTTGCAGTGGCAGATCTTGATATTAAAAACAAGATCAAAATGTCTCCTAGAGTAGTCTTTCTTCCTTCCTTACTCCACTTGATGCTTTATTCCACTACTCCACAAACAATCATTGCTTAAGGGGGCTCGAGCATAGAAACCTGGCCGGGAGGACTCCATCTTTGTCTCCCCCTGAACCACAGGAAGATAGCTGTTGTGGTTTGTTCTGCCCTTGTCTACCTCCGATTATATTCTTTCTACATTGGTGTTTCTGTCCAACAGCTATCTTATAGATTTTTATAAGCACGTAACTATACTGCTGCTTGTTCCACTGTACTTGTTTAAATAATTATTTTGACCGCTCATGTACAAGATGTTTTCCAAATATGCTTCTGGCGATGCATGACCGACAAAATTCCTCTTTCCTGAAAAATTATCCTACAAACATGTTTGTTAGCTGACTTATTGAAAAATAGTGAAAAAATGCAAGGTTGTTTTACTTGTTTTGCTGAAAAGTTACTCAGCAAAATTATAATTTGCAGGGGATGTTCTCCGTAACAGCCATCATAGCTGATCAATTCTGACTATATATCTTTAATTTTGCAAACTTTCTCACGCAACTTCATGCAGCATTGTCTAGACAAAGTATTGCAATTCCTTTCCCACATAATAATATTTTTTCATTTTAAACTGACCAAAGTTCCACTATATTTGTGAATTTTTGACCACTTGATAAAGTGTCCATATCACTTTTGTCGGTGCTCTTATGACCCATACTCTAATAATATACAGTGATCTGGTGTTTAATAAAGACACTTACCAAGCCATAAACATGAAATATGTAAAAAATAAAATAGACAAAACGTGACCTGGTGCAGACACTCTACCTCTTTTCTGTCATGGAAATGAATTGAGTTTTTAGTAGTGTGTAATGCAGCTTTTTTTCACTCCCTGCTTAAAAATGTGCCCTGGCAGGCATTTAAATTGGAATTCAAAGAAAGTGATTTACTGTGTTATGCTATGTTATGAACAAAGTGTCAAAGTAGCAGCATTGTGAAGTGCAAATGTCTCTGGAACCTGCAATGTCAATGGTGAAATTTCCTGCAAGTTACACGGAAAACTGACACGGAAATGTAATTCGCAAGGAAATGTATAGTTGAACTCCTGTCTCTGAACCGTCCACTGTGTGAATGACAGCTGTGACCATTATGTAGAATTGCCTTTCCATTGACCTTGACATGCTCTTCCAATGTCCTTTTTACAGTGAGCCATTATTTGTCGTTGCACCCCTGCCTTGTGCCTTAAAGGGACACGGCTGGCAATACCAATACCTTGTGAACAACAATGCAGAGACAGATGCCTGCTGTGTCAGACGGACCTCTAACTAATTCACAGGATTTGCATGAATATTCATGAGGCATCATTTCTGTGAATCTCTGTGACCAGCCTCTTAGTGCCACGTGGGATGGATGCAGCTGGCACAAAGCAAACAATTGGTCTCATTGCAGATGCTGTACTAACACATTACTGTGTTGCGACTCTGCCACCGACATATGTGGTCTATTATTTCATGTTATTTTTTTATTACACTTATAATCCTTTAATACTCTTCTAAGAAACTCCATTGTTATTTAACACTTTTGAGCTTATGATGCTGACATAGATAAACAAACGACTGTCTGAAATACATATATATCCTTACCCAGATTCTAGAGGATTTTCATCATAGATGGCTCATTATCTTTTTAAGCCTAAACCACTTATAATGGAGTTCCTGCTGATCTCTTCACGCCTTGCTCCAGTATAGAACAATCATAACTAAATTCTCTGTATAATTGCAGTATTTGCGTCATTGAAAGGACTAATTCCTCCTTTACACTCCCTTTGGATCAAGGACACCCACCTACTTGATAATCAGTCCTTCAGAAAGAAAGGAACACTACAGCAGTCATTCTTTGGGAGTATGCCTACAGCATGGAGATCTGTTTCACGGGCTGGCACGACAGTCCCCTTCTTTGAAATTTACAAGAGAGACACATTAACTGCTATTCAAACGTCATGTTCACTTATGACCTTAATCCTGATTACATTTTGTTTGATTGACCTCAGTGCACCAGAAGCATGGTGTAACTACTGTAGTTGTCCATGAGTGTATTTTGGAGTGCAGTTTAACTTATTTCCTTATGTTGTTTCCGAAGTGCAATTTGAGCCCAGTAACAATACACTCAAATGTTGCTACTTTGTATTTTTGTATTTTTTTTTTTATTCGATATGTTTGCATCCCGTGCAATAGGACCTCTTCAATGTTCTCTGTTACTCACGGGGCCTGGTTCATTATACATTATAAAACTGCAAATAATATGAAAACGTAGACATAAAGTGCATTATGAACAATCAGAATATGTGATGCTTAAACAGAGATGCTTACTCACCGCTGGAATGTTTCACTGCTGGTGAAAAATCTATCTCGAAAACAGAAATACATTTGATTTTTGGTGTTCATTAGGGTGGATTTACAGGGCCTTCAAGTCAGACTCCAAAACAGCCTGTCTCTAATCAGTTGAAAAACCTTCCATATCTCATAAAGCCAAAAAAAAAACAAGCATCTGCAATGCAACGGGGCTCGCATTACGTCGAGTTAGAGCTATTAGCGTTGTAGACTCCTAAGCGGACCTTTCTTGCCACATTAAATTTAAAAAAAAAGAGCGCAGTAACGCCGTGTATAAAGTAGTCCAGAAACCATAGGGAAAACATGGAGCCTCGTATGTTTCCAGTACTTTATCGGTGCTCTTGAGGAGGGCTAAACACCAGAAAAGGAATTACGTATGCATGCCTTTCACGAATGAAAACAAGCAGATTTTAAAAGGCAAGCCCACAAACCAATGAAAGTGACTGACGTAACATGGGCGTGGTTAAAATTGCCATAAAGAGAGAATAGAAGACGGAAAGAGCGCTTTGCGCTCGCCCCTAATTAGATCTCAATGAACGTTGAGGCCTGTGGTGAAAAACGTTGTGTTGGAAAATGATGGGACTGCACTTGCCGTTTTCAAAGGATCTTCCGCAGAATCATTTCCCGGACTGGCATCCAGGAGGAAACTACATTATTTTTTAACACAGCATTTGTTCATTGATTTTCAATATGCATGAAGTGACGTTAGACTTCTGCATGTCTCCCGAGTGTGAGGATAACAGCAGTCATTATCAGAGTATTTATAGTATGAAGAAGCCACATACAACCTGTCAAGTGCCTATGAGAATACTAGAGTTTTACAGATTATATAGAAGATATAAACAGCATTTCAACAGAAAACTGTGAACTAGGAAACGGGACCCACAGATGAATGGGTAGTGCATAGATTACCCAGCTCTCTAGTGATCATGAATGATATGGTATAGAGCTTGAGGCGCATACTATAACCAGATCTGGCAACAGCGCCATGTCTCTGTCTAATTGTAGTGCGGTTGTGAGCGCTGCGAGCTCATCTACTAGTCACCAGAGCATCAGGAACGTCTCAAGGTGGTCTCTCATCTGTTTTAGCCTCCACCTCTCTCAGATACGCGTTTCAATGTACAGGTTGTAAGTACCTCGAATTAACAAAGCTAGCTGGTTTTAAATAATGCTTCTATACCTACATTCATCCCTTTCCATAAGTCTCTGAGCCAAACCAGCACTAGTACTGCGGAGAGGAACTTCCAAGCCATGGCAATGCGCTATTTGGCAAGAAATAAGGCAAGATCTATAATCTATTTCTATTCTTAGGACTTCTTTATGCGCATTGTGAGCCCTAGCAAACAATGGGTATCCTCTTTAGATAGCTGTCTGCCCACTATGTCCGATATATGAGCAAGCACTTCATCCCAGTAACCACTAATAGTCAGGCATAGCCACACCATGTGGAAAAAATTGGCGTCCTCCTTGGTGCATCTTGGGCACGTATAATAGGCACCAGGGAACACGCGACAATCCACTCCGAAATTAAGTAAGTACAATGGAGCTAGTTAAATTGCAAATATTTTAGTTGTGTATTAACACAAAATCACTTAACAGAATAAATGAACTGCGCCCATTAAAATCTGTCATCTCTTGCCCAACATTGGACTCCCAGTTTTCCTTCAGTGCGGGAAGCCATACCCCTTCACCTTGGTGTAGTCCACTATAAGGATATGTCATTGCTCTTCTGGCCCACCCATGTGTGGAAGGAACTTGCAGAAGGGAGATGTATCAGGTGCACCATGAGTTCTCTTCCAATTTAGATACAGCTGACATATCAATGCTGAGCATAGGAGAACATTTCCAACAGCCAGTCAATTGGATTCCATTAGGTCTTGAAACGACTTAAGCATCCCATCAGCAAATATGTCTCCCATTGTGACTAGTCCAGTTTCTGCCCTGGAGCACACAATATAAAGGGAAAGTAAGCCCTTACAACCTGACAACACCTACAATGGAAGTACCTGTGCATAAGGAGTACATTTTCCCCTATAGGAAATGTACACGTTACAACACCACCTAGCCACCCTCATTAGTGCATTCCATTTACTATTAGGTATAATCAAGACCAACACAGGTGTTCCCATAAACCAGTTCTCCAGTTCTTGAATACAATCTCTGCCCAGCCATCGTGCCACTGAAGTTGAGCATCAACATAATAGAGATCGTATTTTGGGGCACCCAATCCGCCCTTTGTTATTGGGCATATCATTTAGAGATCGTTGTTTTATGCTTTCCTGTACCCCAAATTAATGTGACCAATTGAGACTGGAGCTTCCTAAAAACCCTGGGATAGCTTAGAAGAAATATTACAATCGGAGGGAGGATTAACATCTTGAAATTGCGTTCCACCCTATGGGTGACAGTGTGAGTTCACACCAAAAGGGAATCAATGTTCTCATAGCAGTCAATGCATGTCCTAAATTACTGTTTACACGATCTCCCTCAATATGATATATGTGAAACAGGCAGGATTTGCCCCGGTTTATTTTAAGACCCAACACTCTGCCAAACTCTAGAGCGATTGAGTGACAAAGATTGTCTCCTTCCTCACAGAGATAAATTAAGGCATCGTCCACATATAGGGGCACAATGTGCCACCTTCCATCAACCAGTACTCACCAGTCTGGAACCCTGGCTCGTAGTGTGCATCCTAATGGATCAATAGCGGGTGTGAAAAAATAGGGGATAAGCGACATCCTTGCTGGATTTTATGTTCTGTCTGTATAGGATCTATTACTATTTTACCCATTTTTACTCTAGCTGTTGGGAAAGAGTGAAGGATCTTTATCCAGTCCTATCCACAGCCTACAGAGTACTATGAGAAGGTAGAATCAATCCAGGATATTGAAAGCCTTCTCAGTGTCCAATGAGACAGCCCATGGGCAGGGTCCAGATGTGGATGCCCAAACCATGATCATAAATAAGCAGTGCACATTTAGGCAGATATTTCACTCTGGGAAAATTCCATTTTGGTCAGTGTTAGAAATGGGGTTTTTGGTTGGCAGTCAGGTTACCCTCTTTCCAAGCAAGAACCCTCACTCTAGTCAGGGTAAGTCACACACAATCCAAGATTATCCTGTGCCCACCCTCTGGTAGCTTGGCACGAGCAGTCAGGCTTAACTTAGAAGGCAATGTGTAAAGTATTTGTGCAATAAATCATACAATACCACAATATAACACCACAAAAATACACCACACAGTGTTTAGAAAAATATATAATATTTATCAGGATAATTGCAGGTCAAAAGCGAATAAAGATGCAATGTGAAATTGTAGGAATATCACTGGAAAGTGATATAAAGTGCCTTAAGTCTTTAAAAAGCAAACAAAGTCTCTTTCAAGCACAAAGTACCTGGTTTGGAGTGGAAAATCTACGCAAAGGGCCGCAAAAGAAGAGATATGTGAAAAAATGGTGTGTGCGTCGATTTCTCCCCAGCACACATGGACTTGCGTCGTTATTTTTCACGCGGGGAAGTCGTGCGTCGTTTTCCGGCACGCGGACAGTCTCTTTCTGTGGGTCGCAGGGATTACCAGATGTCCCGGGTCTGTGCGTGGGTTCTCCTGCTTGTTTTTCGGCTGCGCGTCGTTTTGCGGGGCTGCGTGTCAAACTTTCGCTCTCACGGCAGGCGTCGCGTCGATTTCTCCTCTGGAGGTCGGGCGGCGTTGTCCTTGAGAGGCCGTGCGTTGAAGTTCCGGTCGTCCCGAAGGCGTCGTGTCGCTCAGCGTCGGAGTGCAGCATTTTTCTCGCCGCGGAACAAGCTGTGCGCTGAAAATTTTGCGCACGAAGCGTCCAAGTGAAAAAGAGAAGTCTTTTTGGTCCTGAGACTTCAGGGAACAGGAGGCAAGCTCTATCCAAGCCCTTGGAGAGCACTCTTACAGCCAGACAAGAGTTCAGCAAGGCAGCAGGCCAACAGCAAGGCAGCAGTCCTTTGTAGAAAGCAGACAGGTGAGTCCTTTGAGCAGCCAGGCAGTTCTTCTTGGCAGGATGTAGTTTCTGGTTCAGGTTTCTTCTCCAGCAAGTGTCTGCTGAGGTAGGGCAGAGGCCCTGTTTTATACCCAAATGTGCCTTTGAAGTGGGGGAGACTTCAAAGAGTGGCTAAGAAGTGCACCAGGTCCCCTTTCTGTCCAATCCTGTCTGCCAGGGTCCCAGTAGGGGGTGTGGCAGTCCTTTGTGTGAGAGCAGGCCCTCCACCCTCCCAGCCCAGGAAGACCCATTCAAAATGCAGATGTATGCAAGTGAGGTTGAGTACCCAGTGTTTGGGGTGTGTCTGAGTGAATGCACAAGAAGCTGTCAACCAAGCCCAGCCAGACGTGGATTGTAAGGCACAGAAAGATTTAAGTGCAAAGAAATGCTCACTTTCTAAAAGTGGCATTTCTAGAATAGTAATATTAAATCCAACTTCACCAGTCAGCAGGATTTGGTATTACTATTCTGGCCATACTAAATATGACCTTCCTACTCCTTTCAGATCAGCAGCTACCACTTCAATACTGTATGAGGGCAGCCCCAATGTTAGCCTATGAAGGGAGCAGGCCTCACAGTAGTGCAAAACGAATTTAGGAGTTTTACACTACCAGGACATGTAAACTACACAGGTACATGTCCTACCTTTCCCCCACACATCACCCTGCTCTAGGTTGTTACCTAGGGCACACATTAGAGGTGACTTATATGTGGAGAAGGGGGAGGTTTAGGCTTGGCAAGTACTTTTAAATGCCAAGTCGAGGTGTCAGTGAAACTGCACACACAGGCCATGCAATGGCAGGCCTGAGACAAGGAAAATGGGCTACTTAAGTGGGTGGCACAACCAGTGCTGCAGGCCCACTAGTAGCATTTAATCTACCGGCCCTAGGCACATATAGTGCACATTACTAGGGACTTATAAGTAAATTAAATAGTCCAATCAGGTTTGATCCAAGATAACCATGTTTAAAGGGAGAGAGCATATGCACTTTAGCACTGGTTAGCAGTGGTAAAGTGCGCAGAGTCTAAAAGCCAGCAAAAACAGTGTCCAAAAAGTGGAGGGAGGCAGGCAAAAAGTTAGGGGTGACCACCCTAAGGCTGTCAGGTCTAACATGTGTCCCCCCCAGCTGAAAGTGGGGAGAGCTACCCGACCTCCTGGGAGCTCTCATCGCTAAGGCGGAAGTATCTGGAGAGACCATCAGCATTGGCGTGGTCAACCCCTGGGCGATGCTCCACCGTAAAGTCCATCCCCTGTAGGGAAATGGACCACCTCAAGAGTTTTGGATTCTCACCCCTCATCTGCATGAGCCATCTGAGGGGCCTGTGGTCTGTCTGAACCCGGAAGTGAGTCCCAAACAGGTAGGGTCTTAGCTTCTTCAGTGCCTAGACCACAGCAAAAGCTTCTCTCTCAATAGCACTCCACCTCTGTTCCCATGGTAATAGCCTTCTGCTAATAAAGACTACTGGTTGGTCTAGGCCCTCCTCATTTAGCTGTGCTAGGACCGCCCCTATGCCATGCTCTGAAGCGTATGTCTGCACGATAAATTCCTGGGAGTAGTCAGGGGCCTTGAGCACGGGGCCGTGCACATGGCTTCCTTCAGAGAGTCAAAGGCTTTCTGTCAAGCCTCTGTCCAAGTCACCAACCTAGGTTGTTTCTTGGAAGTGAGTTCTGTCAAGGGTGACACAATGGTACAATAGCCCTTGACAAATCTGCGGTAGTATCCTGGGAGGCCTAAAAAGGCTCTCACCTCAGTCTGTGTTCTAGGTGGTTGCCAGGCCTTGATAGTTTCAATCTTGGCCTGGAGTGGCTGCACCTTGCCACCACCCACTAGGTGTCCCAAGTACACCACGGAACCCTGCCCAATCTGGCACTTACTAGCCTTGATGGTCAGGCCTGCCTGTTGCAGGGCCTGAAGCACCTCCTTGAGGTGGAGCAGGTGTTCCTCCCAGCTGAAACTGTAGACAGCTATGTCTTCCAGGTAGGCTGCACAGAAGGCATCCTTGCCAGCTAGGACCCCGTTAACCAACCGTTGGAAGGTAGCAGGGGCATTTTTCAACCCAAATGGCATCATCCGGAACTGGTAATGGCCATCAGGGGTTGAAAATGCGGATCTATCTTTAGCCCCCTCAGTCAGGGCGATCTGCCAGTACCCTGAAGTAAGATCAAACGTACTCAGGAACTTGGCAGCGCCCAGTCTGTCAACGAGCTCATCAGCTCGGGGGATGTGGTGGGCATCAGTCCGTGTGACTGAGTTGAGACCCCGGTAGTCCACACAGAACCGGAGTTCTGGCTTCGCTCCTGGGGCAGTAGCCTTAGGGACCAACACCACCGGGCTGGCCCAGGGACTACTGGATTTCTCGATAACCCCTAAAGCTAACATCTTGGAGACCTCCTACTTGATGCTGGCCTTCACCTTATCAGATAACCTGTAAATTTTGTTCTTCACAGGGAGACTGTCACCTGTGTCAATGTCATGAACACAGAGGTGGGTCAGTCCAGGAGTAAGGGAGAACAGGGGGGAGAACTGCTCCAACAGCTCATAGCAGTCTCCTTTCTGGTTTAGAGTCAGGGAGTCAGAGAGAATGACCCCTTTCACTGACCCGTCACCTTCTTGGGCAGATAGGAGGTCAGGGAGAGGTTCACTCTCCTCTTCCATTCTTTCATCTGTGACCAGAAGCATGTTGACCTCAGACCTCTCAAAATGAGCCTTTAGTCGGTTGACATGGAGCACCCTTAGTGGGTTCCTAGGGGTTTGGAGGTCCACTAGGTAAGTGGCCTCCCCTGTCCGCTCCCTTACTTCAAAGGGCCAGACCAGCGGTCCTGGAGAGCTCTAGGCTCTACTGGCTCCATTACCCACACTTTGTCTCCAGGTTGAAACTCTACCAGGGTGGCCTTCTAGTCATACCAGTGTTTCATTACCTCTTGACTGGCCTCAAGGTTACTTTGGGCCTCTTTCCAGAAGCGGTTCATCTGGTTGCAGAGGGCCAACATGTAGCTGACTACATCCTGAGGGGGCGCCTTTGGAGCTTTCTCCAACCCCTCCTTAACAATGCTTAAGGGTCCCCTGACAGGGTACCCATAGAGAAGCTCAAAGGGACTGAACCCCACCCCCCTCTGGGGGACCTCTCTGTAAGCAAAGAGAATGCATGGTAAGAGGACGTCCCACTTACGCCTCATGGCCTCAGGGAGGCCACCAATCATGCCTTTCAAGGTCTTGTTGAATCTCTCCACAAGACCATTAGATTGGGGGTGATAGGGTGTGGTGAACTTGTAGGTTACACCACACACATCCCACAGAGACTTCATGTATGCAGACATGAAGTGAGTGCGTCTGTCAGACACTATCTCCTTTGGGAATCCCACACGGGTAAATATCCCCATCAGAGTTCTGATCACCACCGGTGCAGTTACGGTCCTCAGAGGGATTGCCTCTGGGTAACGGGTGACATGGTCCACCAAAACCAGGATGAACCTGTTGCCTAGGGCAGTTTTGGGGTCCAATGGACCAACAATGTCGATGCCCACCCTTTCAAAGGGGGTGCCAATGACAGGAAGTGGAATCAGGGGTGTTTCAACCCTTTTTCCTGCTTTACCACTGGCCTGGCAGGTAGGACAAGATCTACAGAACTTGTCTGAGTTTGTCCTCATTGTGGGCCAATAAAAGTGGGTGACAAGCCTGTCAAAGGTCTTGCCTTGCCCCAAATGTCCTGCTAGGGGAATGTCGTGAGCCAGACCCAGTAGGAAGGTTCGGTAACACTGGGGGACCACCAGTGCACGCTCTGCCCCAATGGCCGGAACCTTAGGCTCACTGTAGAGGAGATCATTCTCCCAATATATGTGGTGATCACCAGAGGCTTCACCTGCCGCCTGGTCTGAGGCTTGCTTCCTCAGACCCACTAGAGTGGGGCATTCTTTCTGCGCCTTGCAGAATTCCTCCCTGGTGGGTCTACCCTCAACTTGCCAGCCAGCAAGCTGAGGTAGGTCACCTAGGGTGGCAATGTCTTCCCCAGTTGGTTCGGGAGCCTCCTCCTCAGGAGCCCAGTCAACCACTGCGGGAACTTCTGGGGCCGGTTTCCCGCGCCCCTTGTCCCTTCCTCTTGGCAGTTCTCTGGGCCATTGTTCCAGGCTCCAGACGCCCTTGACTTCCCTCTCGGTCAGCCATGGACCGTGTGGTCATGCAGACCCACTCAGGTAACCCTAACATCTCCAGGTGAGATCTGAGCTCTACTTCTTTCCAAGCAGTATGCTCAAGATCATTGCCTATCAGACAATCTACAGGCATGGCAGGACTCACAGCTACTTTCAGAGTACCAGAGACCCCCTCCCCACTCAAAGGGAAATAGAGCCGTCGGTAGGTGACTCTCACGATTGTCAGCGACTATGACCTGGTGGAATGTATTAGGGACTATCTGCTCTGTTGACACCAGCTGACTCTTGATAGTAGTCATACTGGCTCCTGTGTCACGCAGAGCCTCCACCTTCTGCCCATCAATGGTGACCAACTGCCTGTACTTGGAAGTATTTTGGGGCATGTGGGCTTTGGGCACCATCTCTCCTTCTCCCAGGGACACTAGGGAAATCTCTACCTGTTCCCCAAAGCTATCTGGGTCCATCTCCCCCCCGAGCGCCACACTAGTCAACCCAGGTGTCTGTCCGGTAGTGGATGGTGCTCTCTTGGAGCACTGGGGGTCGCCTTTATAGTGACCATACTAGTAACACTCCATGCATTTGGGGTTGGATTTCCCTGACCTATCATATGTCCCTGGCTTTTTCCCAAATCTGGAAAAGGAATGGTTGCCACCCCCTCCCTGGGAATTCTTTTGGGGGCCTTTGGAGAGTTCTTTATCTGTAAGTTTATCTCCCCCCTCTTTCTTCTGTTGGGAACCCTGACCACCTTTGTGGGTGTCCCCCCAGGTACCTTTTTCGACACTCTGGTGCTAACCCAGAGGTCTGCCTCCTCTGCAAGCTTCCTGGGATCAGTCAGCTTACTATCCACTAAGTGCTGGCGCAACTCTGTAAAAGTACTATTAAGCATATGCTCTCTCAGAATCAAGTCATATAACCCTTTATAATGATCTACTTTGTTGCTCCGCACCCATCCATTCAGTGCCTTACTGGAAAAGTCAAAGAAATCTACCCATGTTTGTGTGGTTTGTTTGGGCTGTCCCTGAACCTCTGACGGTATCCCTCAGGGGTCAGCCCAAACTTGGCAAGTAAAGTGGCTTTCTGAAGTGGGTATGTGTTTTGATCAGGTTGATCCAATGTGAGAAGTGTGTCCCTCCCCAATGGCGGCACATAACCCCACATAGCTACCCCCCATTGCCCTTCAGGAACCTCATGAGCCATTAGTGCAACTTCATAAGCAGCTAACCATTTATCTATGTCATCTCCCACCACAAAACTGGGCACCACATTTTGGGGTATACGAACATTCTTTTCTCCAGGAGGTCCTGTCAGTATGCTGCCACCATTATTGCTGGATTCAGACTGCTTTGCCTTGAGATCCAGCTCCTTGAGACTCAGTTCATGAGCCAATAACAGTTTCTTTTCAGCCAAGGCTCTCTCAGCTGCAGCTTCATCTCTTTCAGCTTCAATCTGTTTGGCTGCTCTTTCAGCCTCAGCTTTCTTGGCTTCTCTCTCTGCCCTTCTTTCCTCCTGTTGAGCCTCAATTTTCAGTTTTACCATTTGCAATTGGAACTCCCTTTCCTCTCTCCTTTCCTCTGCGGTCAGGCTTTGCACAGAGACACTCCTCACTGGTCTGGGAGGGGGCACAATTGCAGTGGTAACATCATCCACTGATGGCAACAAATCCTCTGAGGGGCCATTTTCTGGCTCCTCTTCTTCATCATCCTCCTCTAAATGGGCTTCTGCCCAGGCCCTTAGCGCCACTTGAAAGTCCTCCTTTTTGGAGGCCCCTTGGGTGGGTACCTTCATTTCCCTGCAGAATCCTCTTAGCTGTTTGACCGTATATGTATCCAACAGGACTAGGTCAAAGTCTCCAATTTGAGACCCAGTCAGAGACATGTTGAGTGAGGATTTAGTTTTTGAAAATTATCAGGAAAAACGAATTTGCAAAAAAGAGATAAAAATCAAGTTGAACTTCAACTGTGGGTAGGTAGAGAAATACTTAGCTACTGTATGTCACTGCACAAATACAAGTCCTATCCTCACCGCTGATCACCAATGTTAGAAATGGGGTTTTGGTTGGCAGTCTGGTTACCCTCTGTCCAAGCAAGAACCCTCACTCTAGTCAGGGTAAATCAAACACAATCCAAGATTATCCTGTGCCCACCCTCTGGTAGCTTGGCACGAGCAGTCAGGCTTAACTTAGAAGGCAATGTGTAAAGTATTTGTGCAATAAATCATACAATACCACCATATAACACCACAAAAATACACCACACAGTGTTTAGAAAAATATATAGGGGGTCATTACAACCTCGGCGGTCTTGCAAAAAGACCGCCGAGGCTGCAGGAGCCAGAATACCGCCATTGCCGGCGGTATTCCTAGCTCCCTATTATGACTTTTCCACTGGGCCAGCGGACGGTAACAGTGTTACCGTCCACTGGCCCAGCGGAAAAGTCACATCAACATTGCTGCCGGCTTGAAATAGAGCCGGTGGCAATGCTGATGTGCAGCGGGTGCAGTAGCACCCGTCGTACATTTCACTGCCCGAAATTCGGGCAGTGAAATGCGCAACGGGGCAGTGCAGGGGCCCCCAGGGGCACCCCAAGTCCCCTTACCGCCAGCCGTTCCATGGCGGTGTTTACCGCCACGGACAGGCTGGCGGTCAGGGAACTCATAATCCCCAGGGCAGCGGTGCTTGCACCGCTGCCCTGGGGATTATGACCCCGCCTTGCGGTATGTTGGAGGGGCCGGCGGTATGGCCGTGGCTATTGCGCCACGGTCATAATTGCTGGCGGAACACCGCCAGCCTGTTGGCGGTGTTACCGCCAGCTTACCGCCAGCCGCCAGGGTCGTAATGACCCCCATAATATTTATCAGGATAATTGCAGGTCAAAAGCGAATAAAGATGCAATGTGAAATTGTACGGATATCACTGGAAAGTGATATAAAGTGTCTTAAGTCTTTAAAAAGCAAACAAAGTCTCTTTCAAGCACAAAGTACCTGGTTTGGAGTGGAAAATCTCCGCAAAGGGCCGTAGAAGAAGAGATACGTGGAAAAATGGTGTGTGCGTCGATTTCTCCCCAGCACACATGGACTTGCGTCGTTATTTTTCACGCGGGGGAGTCGTGCGTCGTTTTCCGGCGCGCGGACAGTCTCTTTCTGTGGGTCGCGGGGATTACCAGATGTCCCGGGTCTGTGCGTGGATTCTCCTGCTTGTTTTCCGGCTGCGCGTCGTTTTGCGGGGCTGCGCGGCGAAGTTTCACTCTCACGGCAGGCGTTGCGTCGATTTCTCCTCTGGAGGTCGGGCGGCGTTGTCCTTGCGAGGCCGTGCGTCGAAGTTCCGGTCGTCCCGAAGGCGTTGCGTCGATCAGTGTCGGTGTGCAGCGTTTTTCTCGCAGCGGAACAAGCTGTGCGTCGAAAATTTCGGCGCCCGAAGCGTCCAAGTGAAAAAGAGAAGTCTTTTTGGTCCTGAGACTTCAGGGAACAGGAAGCAAGCTCTATCCAAGCCCCTGGGGAGCACTCTTACAGCCAGACAAGAGTTCAGCAAGGCAGCAGGCCAACAGCAAGGCAGCAGTCCTTTGTAGAAAGCAGACAGGTGAGTCCTTTGAGGAGCCATGCAGTTCTTCTTGGCAGGATGTAGTTTCTGGTTCAGGTTTCTTCTCCAGCAAGTGTCTGCTGAGGTAGGGCAGAGGCCCTGTTTTATACCCAAATGTGCCTTTGAAGTGGGGGAGACTTCAAAGAGTGGCTAACAAGTGCACCAGGTCCCCTTTCAGTCCAATCCTGTCTGCCAGGGTCCCAGTAGGGGGTGTGGCAGTCCTTTGTGTGAGAGCAGGCCCTCCACCCTCCCAGCCCAGGAAGACCCATTCAAAATGCAGATGTATGCAAGTGAGGCTGAGTACCCTGTGTTTGGGGTGTGTCTGAGTGAATGCACAAGGAGCTGTCAACCAAGCCCAGCCAGATGTGGATTGTAAGGCACAGAAAGATTTAAGTGCAAAGAAATGCTCACTTTCTAAAAGTGGCATTTCTAGAATAGCAATATTAAATCCAACTTCACCAGTCAGCAGGATTTGGTATTACTATTCTGGCCATACTAAATATGACCTTCCTACTCCTTTCAGATCAGCAGCTACCACTTCAATACTGTATGAGGGCAGCCCCAATGTTAGCCTATGAAGGGAGCAGGCCTCACAGTAGTGCAAAACGAATTTAGGAGTTTTACACTACCAGGACATGTAAACTACACAGGTACATGTCCTACCTTTCCCCCACACAGCACCCTGCTCTAGGGGTTACCTGGGGCACACATTAGAGGTGACTTATATATGTGGAGAAGGGGGAGGTTCATGCTTGGGAAGTACTTTTAAATGCCAAGTCGAGGTGTCAGTGAAACTGCTCATACTGGCCATGCAATGGCAGGCCTGAGACAAGGAAAAGGGGATACTTAAGTGGGTGGCACAACCAGTGCTGCAGGCCCACTAGTAGCATTTCATCTACCGGCCCTAGGCACATATAGTGCACATTACTAGGGACTTATAAGTAAATTAAATAGTCCAATCAGGTATGATCCAAGATAACCATGTTTAAAGGGAGAGAGCATATGCACTTTAGCACTGGTTAGCAGTGGTAAAGTGCGAGAGTCTAAAAGCCAGCAAAAACAGTGTCCAAAAAGTGGAGGGAGGCAGGCAAAAAGTTAGGGGTGACCACCCTAAGGCTGTCAGGTCTAACAGTCAGGGTCTACCAGTGTTTGCACAATAGGTACCAAACAATTTGCTAATATTTTTCCCAAGATTTTGTAGTTGATGTTTACTAGAGATAATGGACGATATGAAGCCACAACAAAGGATCTCTGTCAGATCTTGGGAGAACAACCATTAATGCCTTCCTCATAAAATCTGGACGCATCCAACTGCTGACCAAAAGTGACATCGAATTTTACAGGTAGTCCGTCCATGCCTGGGGTTTTCCCCTTGCAATTTGTTGAATAGCTAAATGTGCCTCCTCCGAGGCCAACAGAGCATCCAGTGCCATATGTTGGAACGTATTCACAACTGGCAG
The DNA here is from genome assembly GCF_031143425.1 of Pleurodeles waltl. Taxonomy (NCBI): domain Eukaryota; kingdom Metazoa; phylum Chordata; class Amphibia; order Caudata; family Salamandridae; genus Pleurodeles; species Pleurodeles waltl. The sequence goes on along the minus strand of NC_090449.1, from coordinate 473,759,395 downwards.
GTGTAATCTGTCCAAATACCCACCAATCTAGTGGTCATCTACACCCTCTGGGGTAGCATATAGCATAGTATTTTATGTCTTAAATGTTTGGTGAATCCCACTTTTTGTATTTAATATCGCTCCTTTGGAGCCCTTAATGCTGCTATTGGGGTTGGAGGGACTTCCGAATGAAGATGCCAAGTGTGTAACCGTCCAGCTTCAGTTCCCTCCATATGTTGACATGCCATGTATTCCTTATTATCTGGTGAGCATAACTTGGCAAGGACCAGCTTGTGGTCTAGTTTCACTTGAGATAATGGGGTAGTAGCGGTATGCTGCCCTATGGTGAGCCACCCTCCTCGCATACTGAAACAGTGACAACAGGTGTATATCATAGTTGGAAATCTTGAACATAGAGAGGCTAGTGAGGGGCGTCTTTCCCACAAAGTAAGTGATAGAGGAAATATCATTATCAACATGAGAGAACACAGTCATAAATCATTGCCATCATCTCTGGGACACTGTGGAAAAATTAGTCAGCCACTTCAAGTTCAGTGCTGTCAGGGTCATCTGGATCCTCCACTACAGATATAGAGTCCAGAAGTTTAGAGGCCAGACTGAGCTGCTCCACCTCTGCAACCACTAGCATCCTTTCTATGGCCACCTGCTTCTTAGACATCTCAATTCTCAACCTCCTTTTTGGGCAACCTCTGTTACAGGCTGTAGAACATCCTGGCCTCCCCTCGCATCACAAAACATGGTTTTATTGTGCATGAACATGCGTGTGGCACAGAACATTAAAGAATAGTGCATATCCAGATGTCTAAGGTGCTTTTTGATCTCATAAAAAGACACTCTCTTCTTCTGGACCTCTGAGGTATGATCAGGAAAAATTTCTATCATGATCCACATGATCTTGGGGAATTCTTAGGCACTACTGCGTGAGTGAGCTTTGCAGAATTATGCAACTAATGCCCATCCCTAGTACGTTATGTAGTGCAAAATCCCTGATATTATGTGAGAGTATGCTGTCATAAGAGAAATTTCATTCAGACTTGACTACAACAGTGCAGACCCCTCTGAGACTCCAAACGGTGGCAGCGCAACAGGAGGTTTCAAGGGTGAAAACTTTACTGCATGGCCAGCACCAAGTTTGATTTGTCCTTGAATCTATGGTGAAAACCAGGTACACCTGATTGCAGGGTCCTCTGTGATCAGCAGGGCAACACAGAGTCTATGTTGTTGCACATTACTCTCAAGGTTAACCATTTAGTTCTCTTGTCATACCATTAATCTCAGTTGACGTTAGTTTACACAAGCCCGTCATTAATTTCAAATTATCTCAAAATGATGACTAGAGACGAGGCAGGTCATATTGATCATTTATTGAACCTCCTTGAGAGAGAACTTTCTTTGAGTGGCAATGAAAATCATATTAATCTAGCATTTGGGTCAAAACAATTTACAGTGAAATGTAGCAATTCTTTAGTGAAACTGTGTGTGTGATTTTACGTATGGTTAGGGGTATTGAGAGACGTATGCTCTACAGGTCATGAAGAATGTATCTATCCATAGCACATTAGCATGAAGGTGGAATCCACATTTTAAGTTCTCAACATTACAGTTACATAGTCAAAAACCTTTTCATGGCTTCAAGTGGCATCCAGACCCTGAAGGGGCAGGTAGCAGCTAAGATGTAGTGACCCAGAAAAATGGGCAGGCAGCGTCGGATTGGTAGAGCAGGCCATTGGCCACAGGCCGATGGGCCAGTGCCTAAGTGGCAGCATGGTGCCGTTTTTTTTGGACTTCTGTTAACTGCCTACAGTGTTTCCTACTGTCCTCCCAGCCCCCACAATTCCCTCATGCCCAGGCCATTGGCTTTGGGGCCAGAACGCAGGCTAGACAAACATAGCATTATGTTTTGAGGTGAAGGCAAGGATGTTGTGGCTTGCAACATCATCCTTGGGAGGCTGCTTTGGCCCACATGGGACTGGATCTGACTCCAGAAACAGTGTTCTTCCCCAACTTTCTTCCCACAGCCTCCATACTGAGGCCATGGTGAACAGGGCCGGGAGGAGTGTGAAGAAGCAAGGTGTTGCTGTGGCCATAGAGCCATTTTCACCTAGTTGTCAGTTCTCACCTCGGCCCCCATGTGGCCATCCCGGCGAGAAGTGAAACAATGTTATTCACTTTTCACTTGAAACCTCCTCTACAGGACTTCACATTTAGTTCAAAATGGGAGGGGGTGTGGGAGTGCACAAAGCCTGAAAGTCCTCAATGGAAGGCCGGGTCAGGTGATGTGGCCGTTTTCACCTCGACCTGGCCGGTCCAAATTCCATTAGGACTCGGAAGCCGCCAGCAGGCCCTTACCACAACACCGGTCATACACCAACCGACAAGACAATTATTTTGTTGGAAGAAGTATTTATTTTTTATACTTTCATTAAATCAAATACCAATAATAAATTTAAGCAAATCATCTTATGCAAATTACTCTAATAAACATTTCACTGCAACTCCACAATTAATATATACTGTTATAGATACTTTTTTCATTTGTAACCATAAATCATTTTTGACAGGATCCCTTCCTGTCCTGAACCTCCTCTGGACCACACAGGACTGGTTGTCACCTGTATCCCTAGGGGGGGGGCGGTACCCCTGCTTCCTCTGTTCCTTGCCCCCATGCTCAGGGTTCCACCGCCTCTCCAAACACCAATCAGTCAACGGGTGTACCGGGGCGGCCCAGGGCATGAGCCCCGTGACCACCTCAGTGATCTGGGCTCCCTACCCCCAATCTGGTGTGTCCATCCGCAGGTTGGTCCAGGACTTCAGGATCCTATCTCTGTTGTTATACCGGGGCTCCACCCTTGGGGTCCCCTCTGTTGCTTCAGGTTACTTTAGTTTCTCTTCTTCCGCCTACCTAATACTAAGGCCAACAAAAGCCTGACTGTTCAGGCCGCCGTGCCAGGAAGAATAAGGCCGAGCCTTCTGTGGGGGTGCTTTTATGCCCCCCACTGGCTCACGGCGGCCCAAACATGTCCGGCTCCGTCATCGGACCAACGTTCCCCTATGCGGTGCTACTTCAACGCCCACGCCTTGCGAGGCGTGCGAGCGGAAGCCGCAGGCCAGCCCGCGCACAGCTAGTGGGCTGGGCTCCCCCCATGTTGGGGGGGTGCTTTTGCATAAGTAATTTACTCAGCACTTGCTTGTTTTTTTACATACATGCTGGAGAGAGGCCTGTTTTGCCTAGACTATTTAAACTCTGCATAAGTTAGCAATGAGGATTTATGTACCTGCTGCAAATCACAACGTGTGGCTAGCAGGTCACAGATTTGCATTTTATGTAGAAAGATCAGTGGGTGACCACTTCAAGGTCTTTTTGTTACTTGCAGCTCATAAGTTATAATCAGTGCTGCTGGAATTATGTGGCATGGGAGGACCCAGTAATGCAGCGAGGTTGATTGAATTTTTGGGAAAGAAAAGACAAATTATTCAACTTTTGTCATGTTATTGCTTTATTAATTTCTCACTTTAAAACATTGTAACTGATTCTGGACAAATGTTTCACCTCATTAGTATCAGTTAAACAATTGAAAACAGAAATGAACTACAGGATGATGACCAACCAACATTTGAGAAGGGCCTTCCAATGTGCAGGAACACGTGTCAACAAGTTTTTAGAAACTTTTAAACCGACTGAGCTACAAACTATTTTTTTCCTTAAAATCTGCATAATATGCAGTAGATGAAGGATTAAGTGCTAAATGTGGTGAATTCGTAATTACGTGGAAGATGACGTGGCTGCTGAATGACATAGTTTCAGTAGCCCTAGTTATAATCTTGCTACTGCAGCAGAGTCAGCTATGAACAAGCATCAAGGAAAGGCATGCACACTACAAAGCATAGAAACGTATTACATTTTTGATCAATCTTTATTTGATAGTGCTCAAGAGGGTTATTTGGGTGGTAGTAAATTGCCTGATTTAGAGCAGATGGAATATTCTATCACAAATGTGACGGATATCCCGTCCGCCGTATTACGATCGCCATAGAATATAATGGGATCGTACTATGGTGGATATCTGTCGTGTTTGTGATGAAGTATTCCCCTCCGCCAAGTTCTAAATCAGGCCCAAAGTCTCATTAATGCACACAACCTCAACCAAGGTGTCATCCTTCTTAACATATAATACCAATCAATATGGAACATATGCAATTTCTACACTTTGTAACCCCAATTGTCTTATGTACAATTTCCTATGAATTGATTTACACACTTGTATGATTCATTTTCTATGTACAATATGTGAGTTTGATGTAAATCACTATGACATCCTGCACTGGGACACAGAGCTCTATAGAAGAAATTAAATAACAACATACATTATGCATGTCTCTTACTTACAGGGGTTGAGGAAAGTCAAAAAGCTAATTTGAAAGTAAAGTGGTGTAATACTTGTTCTGAATTTCAGTGAGCAAGCATGCCCAACTTTTAGGAAGGTTCCAGGGATGTTTCCCCCTAAATAGTTTTTTTTTATTTTTTTTAAACTAGGTCAAATATTGTGTTTTAAAGCAGAATTTTCACATAAACTAGCTCAAAACTCACTGCCTGTTAAAGTGCACTTATTAAATTCTGAAGTACTTTAAAGGTGAGGCACAGAAGATAGACACTCCCTAGGAGTGACAAGAATTACCTCCAATATGCCAGTACCTTCATTTTGCCATAGGTTTCCCTTGTACCAATAATTACGTGCAGTATGTCAGCAATAGTATTTTGACACATGTGTCCGATATGCTCCAAAAATTACAGCTTATGTGCCTGCATTTTGCCTGGATACACATATACCAAGAATTGCCACCTTCACGCTTCTTCATTGTCACTCACTTAGTCACTGTAGCGCACACTCACTTGAACTCACTTTTATTCACTCTCTTATTCCAACTTAGTCTCACTTTTTCCCTCTCACTCTGACTCACTCAATCTCACTTAGTTACACTATCACTCACACGTAGACAAACACACACACACAACACACACACACACATATATATATATACATGTATATATATATATATATATATATATATATATATATATACTCTCACTCAACACTTCACACGGTTTTATTTTGCTTACTTACCTTCAGCTACCTGACCGGTTGTGCTTCAGCTTATGGTACTTGGTAGACTCACAGGGCAGGTACACACCTTCTTCCATCCTGAAGAACTTAAGCACTTTGTTAGAGTTTGCACAGTGATGTATAGGCTACAGCTGTCAGTTTCTTGCCTTTTCACCTCACCTTCTCCCATCATGTCATAAGGTAAGGTGCAGTGAGTGAGACTCTTGCCAGCCCTCTCCCCTGTGATGAGATGGAAAACGATGAGCTGACTGTATGACTGATGGGTAGCCCTGGGCACAGTAGGCAATATGACAAAAGCACCCAGGGCTACCTGAACCATTGACACTACATTATGCCACTAATCCAGAGGCCAAGGCTAGGACTTTGCTGGTCCTTGTTAATCTCTCTGGCTGTTGTACGTGCCTCTATGTTCCTATGTCAGCCGTCAGTCCAATTTACTGCCTCGGGCAACAGCAAGGGTGGACATATTTTATTATACTAGTGAATATTAGGTTGTTAATAATTACTGGCATTATTAAGCAAGCATTTGCAATGCAATGGGTCTCCGTTTGCTCCAGTCAGAGCTATTGGCGTTGTAAATTCCTAATTGGACTTTTCTTGCCACATAAATTAAAAATGAAAAGTAAAACAGTTGACATAAGAAAGACGATTCAAAGCTCCACTGCTGCCATGAGCGTGAGTGCGAAGGAGAGACACAAAATGAAAAAGAAGTTTGCTTGCAGACAAAAATATGGGCAAATGTGTAATTATCCATGTAACAGGATCGATGGCAACGGTGGTAACGCAACTGCCCCAAGGAGTTACAAATGTAAAACATTTACCAATGAAAACAAAGAATTTCTGAAAGGCACGCCCATGAACGAGTGATACTGAAGCCTGTGATTTAAAGCCCACAGATAGAATACAACAGGCCAGAGCGCTTGTGCAGTCAATCTAAAAAGGGAGCAGAAACAAGGGTGAGTGCCAGTGAAAATTTAGGGTTTTGTTGTATGAAACCCCTCTGTAGTGAATCATCAAGAGGAGGAATTTCAGAGCTGCTTTTTCCTCCTTCATCCTTGTATCACCTTTTCCCAGGGATCCTGACCTAACCCTTTTTGCACCTTGGCTTTGTACTAGATTTCTGATTGACAATCAGGGTTGAGGACCTAGTTGACTGGGAGCAGGATTATTGCACCCTTGTACAAGGCATTGAGACTGGAATAAGTATTCCGTTTTTACAGCTACTGTGTTCCCAGTCCACCAATGTTACACACCCTACTAGTTTTAAAATGCTTAAAGTACCACACATTTCTCCAAAAATGAGTCACCTGATACTAACCAAGCAATGTTTTGTAAAAGTTCGCACTCCTCAAAGGTGGTCCACTTTTTTGGAGCTGCCCTTGCCTATTTTTTGTCCCAATCTGTCCCTGGGGGCAGGATCAGCAGAGGGATACGGCCACAGTCCCACCAACCCGTCGGCCCACAATCTGTAAGAGACACGGGGAGCCACTATCAGCAGTGAGGTGCAAAGCTGGAGGAGGGGGCTGCAGCTTTAAAGAGGTAAGGAGGAAGCAGGTGTATGCTGTGAGATGTGAAAGACGGGGGAGCCCCAGCCGTGAGCAGGTGCCAGGTAGCATAATTCTTTATTCTATGGCTAAAAATAGCCTCTGCTTTAATAAACACAGCAAAACATCAATTTACATCTCACATCGCAATTTCATGAAAGGACTATTTCACATCATGGAACATAAACAAGAGCGCATTTCTGAAATACGGTAGGCATGTTTAAAATGTAATAAGACTCACAAAAAGGTCCTTAATAAAATGTGAATCAACAGAGTAAAATTAATTTATTGCGTCAAAATTTGCCATCAGGCATCACTAGTACGATGGATAGCGTTTAGGGGAGGAGCCAAATTGTGCGATGCATACCATGGTAGTGCCGGTGGGCGGGGGGTGGTAAAATTCACAGCACAGAGAGAAACCGGCATTCAGCGGCGGGGGAGAGTTACAAGGTTCAAGGGCAAAGTTGCAATGATGGAGACTTCGTCATTTTGCAAACATCTGTAAACTTGCGTGGTTTGCAAACCATGAAATTGCACATTAACAAATAGGATTTGGAGAGCAAATGTGCTATAGCTGGAATTTTCTCGCAGTCTTGTTGAACCAGGAAACACAACTCCATAGGTTTTCCCCTTTGCTGGAAATCCTGGCCCTTCAGGAGCGAGTGTTAATGATATGTCGTTAAATCTGTCCACCTTAAATGTCTGATTTTCAAGCAGAGTTTTTAAGTGTAGGATAAACCCAGTCTATCCATCCTGAAATAGAAAAGTGGCAAAGCCGTGTGGAGACCACTGTTGTTTCCCGTTGCCAGTCGGGGCAGCATGAAGAAGTGCCTTTAGCCGGGGTCCCATATATGTTGAATGGCTGGGATGGATTGAAGCATTACACAGCACCATAACTAATGAAGGCTCGGGCTTGGGACTGGGATATTGATGCACTATGCTGCAGAAAAAAAGATCCATTCTGTTGGTGGGTTGGAAGGGGGGTTGATCTATAATAAACAGCGAACATCTACGGTCATATCTGGCTAATGGCAGTTCTTGACTAACACATATTTTTGAATGAGGACAATCCCTGGTGGAGTTTTATTTTGCCAAACAGTTGACTGGTGGTGATCTTCTGATTGGCTAGCAGAAATCCCAAGGGTGGAAGGATAGCCGGAATCTTAATGGTCAAAGCACAGAACCCAGGGGATCCCATGTGTCGCAGGGAGCAAGGGGGACCCAGTACCTGAGACAGAATAATAGCAGACAGCAGTGACCAATGAGTGCACCAAATAAAAATGCCAGACTAACCAGCAGTTGATAAAGATTGAGATTTCGGATGAGATCAGATGTGAGATGCCTACCTCCGTGGAGAGTATGAGAGGGGCAACACCTCATATCAAGTACCACAGGAGGAAGGTACCGGCAGTGTGGTAAGAAAGAGATGCCACTGTTTCAGAGCAGCCAATCTACAAGGCCACAGGGTAAGGGTACTGGCCCAAGGGCAGCCACCTGAAAAACCAATCCATGGGTAGAGCTGCACTTGAGAAGGCACAACGGCCTGTTATCAATTGTGTGATATGAACATTGGAAGGATGTGAGTAGTTAATTTACATTAACACAGGAATAGTAATGTAGGCATGCAGGGGAGATTACAGGTAATGTCTTTCAAGATCAACCCTTCTACTGTTGAGCTGGGAAATCTCTGACTATCTGCCCTGATTCTGCAACCTCCTCTTACCATGTTTATCCTCCTTGTTTTTCCTTCAGAATTTTTTCACCGTAACATATTATTGTCCCTTCTTTTTTCTCGCTCTGTCTATCGTGTACTATGTAGCTTTCTTATTCATTTTCCTTCCCACTACATTAAAATAGTTATTCCCTTTAGGTAGATACTAATGTCATGTCCTCTTCCTCTAGCTAATGTGAAGCCCTGTAGAAGAAGACTATTTTAGTTGTTTACTCGAGTTTGTGTGGTGTCTGTCCCCAGCAGATTGCTTGACTGCTCTCTTCTTCTGGAAGCTAGTGCCCGCACTGAGGAGTATGAAGGTGATTGTTTCCTCCTTTTACAGTGATGGCTTCCTGCAGGTAATTACCAGTGTCTAATTTTCTTCTATTAGTTGTAATGTCTGCACCGAGGTCACTGCCTTCTGGAGAGGTTCTCTTTTGGTTTTCTCAAAGGATTGTTGCTTCTGCGGCTGCCTCTTTGGTTGTTGTTTTGGATGCTTGCAATGAGTGCTGTAGGCAATTTATCCTCTAGTACTTAGGTGTGGGATGACAGCACAGCTGTCAAACAGACCCATTGCTTACAATATATTTAGAGTGGGCTTTGGATCCGCTCTCTTCAAACATCCACTTTGAGCCATTGTATTGAGACTTTGTCACTCTCAGCTTGGCTCAGCACAGATGTATAGTTCTCCCTCACCTGCTACTACTGGCTGTTAGGGTGATCTTTCCAACTTTCATGCACTGACTGCATTGAACTGCATGAATAACTGCTTTACAAATACAGCCCTCTTGTTAGAAATGGGGTCTCTAGTTGACAGAGGAATACACCCTTGTCTCAGTAGGACCCACAATCCGAGTCAGGGTAAGTCACGCACAATCCAAATTATCCTCTGCCCACCCTCTGGTGGTTTGGCACTAAGCAGTCAAGCTTATCTTTAAGGCAATGTGAAAAGTATTTGTGCAATAAATCATAGAGTAACACAGTAAAAACACCACAAAAATACACCACACTACTTTAGAAAAATAGATAATATTTATCTGAATAAAATAAGGTCAAAACGACAAAGATGCAATAAGCACAAGTTGAAATATAACTTTCAAAAGGTTTAAAAGGGTCTTAATCCTCAGAAATAAACAGTTGTCTCTTTGTTACACAAGATACCTGGTATGCATCAAAAATAACGATGCACGGAGACCGAAGAGGAGGAGATGCATGGAAAAATAGGGTGTTGCATCAAATTTTCCAGGGCGACACAGACGATGCATCATTTCTTTCCACGCCTCAAGGGGTTTCCGATGCTCTTCGGCACGCAGTCTTGGTTCCTCACTGCGGTTTGGGCATATTTTGACACCCAGGGACGATATGGGGAAAATCCTTGATGAGCTGGGAGAGGGCACGGGCGCTGCGATGATCCAGTAGGTGATGTGTTGAATTTTCCGTCACAAGGCAGGAGCTGCATTGAATTTTCAGTTGGGGCTGCGTAGTTCCAGTTGGCTGTGTGTCGATTTCTTGGTCACAATGCAGGCTTCGCCTCGATTTCGGCAGGTGGTGTGTCGATTTTCGATGCACAAGGAGTTTCTTGAAGAGATTAGGTCTTTTTGGCCCTGAGGCTTCAGAAAACAGGAGGCAAGCTCAACCCAAACCCTTGGATGGTACTTTCGGGGAGGGCAGAGTCCTTCTCAGCAAAGTCAGAGAACAGCAGAGCAACAGCAGGACAGCAGTCTTTCTCAGCAAAGCAGTCTAGATGAGTCCTTTGTGCAGCCAGGCAGCTCCTCTGACCGGGTGCAGGTGTAGGTCCTGAAGTGTCTGTTTTGGTGGGGTCAGAGACCCAGTTTATATACCCAAAAGTGCAGTTGAATTGGGGGAGACTTCAAAGAATGGTTTTGACGTGCATAAGTTCCCCTTTCAGTTCAGTACTGTCTGCCAGGGTTCCAGTAGGGGGTTTAACAGGCCATTGTGTGAGGGCAGGCCACTGGTCTTTGAAATGTAAGCGTCAGGCCCTCCACCCTTCCAGCCTAGGAAGACCCATTCAATAGGCAGATGAATGCAGGTGTGACTGAGTGTCCTGGTTTTGTGGATGTCTGGGTGGAATGCATAAGGGAGTGTCAACCAGCACAAAGCAGACATTGATTGGAGACAGGCTGTAAGGCACAGACGGTTTTAAGTGCAGAGAAATGCTCACTTTCTAAAAGTAGCATTTGTAAAATAGTACTATTAAATCCAGCGTCACCAATAAGCAGGATTTTCCATTACCATTCTGTTCATACTAAATATGACCTGGTTACCCCTTTCAGATCAGAATCTACTACTCAAAACGTATCTGAGGGCAGTACCAATGCTAATCTATGAAAGGAGGAGGCCTCACAGTAGTGGAAAACTAATTTAGACGTTTTTCATTACCAGGTCATATAAAACACATATGTACATGTCCTGCCTTTTACCTACATAGCACCCTGCCCTATGGGTTACCTAGGGTCTACCTTAAGGGTGACTTATATGTAGAAAAAAGGGAGATTAGGGCTTGGCAAGTACTTTTAAATGCCAAGTCGAAGTGGCAGTAAAACTGCACACACAGGCCTTGCAATGGCAGGCATGAGGCAAGGCTAAGTGGCTACTTATGTGGGGGGGCACAATCAGTACTGCAGACCCACTAGTAGCATTTAATGTACAGGCTCTGGGCACATGTAGAGCACTTTACTAGGGATTTGCGAGTAAATTAAATATGCCAATTGAGGATGAACCAATGTTATCATGTTTAAGAGAGAGAGCATATACACTTGAGAGAGCGTAGCTTATATAATCTATATTAACATGAAATGTTTATGAATTAATGTGTGGTAATGCCGCATGGAAACTGTAGTAATGAATTCTTGCTTAAACATGCACTTGAAATGTGACACCATAACACAAGAGAAGGGTGCTGTTCAGCGTCCTGAAAGGACGAGCTGGAAGAAGACGCATAAAGGTGATAACTGGCCAAAGAAACAGGCTGCCAAAGGAAAAGTGGTGCCAGGTGAAACAGTAGCAGAAGAAATCGATACAACCAGAATAGAGGATCTAAGTGAAGGAGAATTGCAAAGTGAACACAGGTTGAAAAGAAAAAGAACCGCAAATAAAAAGGTATGCAGGTCCTGAATGGGCTTATGCAACGACGTCTGAATGACAACAAGAATTCTTAGCGTCCTGTTTTGATCGAGAAGTACCAGGCCAATATTACGGTACCTGAAATCACTTTGAGAAAGAGACTGTGCAAAAAAAAAAAATCGAAATTGAAACTGAAAGCTGAAAAAGCTGAGGAAAGAGACTTATAAATTACCGGATATGACACTGATAACCTTAATTGACTTTGAAACCCTATTATGACAAGCTGCTAAACCTGATTTGACAAAAAAGTCCTGGGGTGAGTGAAATGCTGTAAATACACGCAGAGAAAGAAAGACTTTGCATCAAGAGAAAAAAAAAAGAGAGCTTTTAAATCGTCCTCAAGTTGATTGTTTGTTTATTCTGCTATTTGATTCTTTACAGACCATGGCTTATAATAGAGGTAGTAGCAAGAAGGGTAAAGTGTGTGGTTGGTTAAGCATTATATTAGGTATTGTGTGTGCAATAATAATTGTAGGTATGATTGTGGGAATGCCGTGGTTGGATAAAAAAGTGACTAACAGTGCTTCAAAACCTGAGACTGCAACACTAACACCGTGGGAAAAGTTTGAGCAGGATACAAAACATTTGCATGAGGGAACTAATTCAAAGGGGGAACTCTCCACTAATGTCTTCTATCGCTTGCTGAATGAGTATGTTGAAACTATGGATGCGAGAAATTGTTATGTGTGCACAAAGATTCCTTCATCAGTGCAAGAAGGGGTCACCTATCATAGCTTGCCGTTAACATATGGGATAAGCTGTAGTCCACTACTATCAAGATTCTATGATCAAGAACATGTGCAATACTTTTATTCAACTTTGGATGTGGTGTTTTCCCTTGTGCCTGTGATTGAGTTTCTGAACAAGTTAGCTAAAGAGCATAGTATAAAATTAGTTAGAGGTTTCTTTGAACCGACACTGACATGTGGGACAGCTTATGCACACCGCAACAATCTGACCTGCTTATTAACACCTGTGGAGAAAAGCTTTTTAGATCACCCTGATGATAGACGCAAAGCACTGAAGGAAAGATTAGAAAAGGGGCTAGAGAAACGCACATATGCAAATGATTATGCTTACACTGCAATAAAGACGCAAGGCAAATTAGCTATAGATGCACTACATGTAGGTAGACTTTGTGTATATAGGCCGAAATCTGATCATGACACTTTATTTGTGGGAACGAGTGAATGCAGGCATGTGTTTTTGTTTCAGAGTAAATGGACCTTCATGTTAAATGGACAGGATCCAGCGATCCCTGGGATCTATTATATTTGTGAACTTAATGCTTATTACCGTCTTCCTAAGGGATGGTATGAGACATGTTATTTGGGGATAGTTTTCCCAAAGATTTACCAGATTGATGACATAAAGCAAATACTAAAAATGTCTGAATTACAACATGCAAGACAAAAGAGAGAGACAGAGGCTGCTGTCGTTGGTGACATATTTGGAGCCATAATTCCTTCAGTTGGGGTTATCTTAAACTCCATAAAGATCCAAAAGTTGTCTACTATTGTGGATAACATGCTGACAAATTTACAGGGGCTATACTCCTGATGGATACTGAACTTGCTGCGGAAAGAGCTATGACTCTTCAAAATCGGCTTGCTTTAGACATTCTTTTAGCAAAGAGCGGCGGAGCCTGCAAGATGCTCAACGAGTGTCATTGTTGCTCATTTATACCTGGATAATAGTAAAAAGATTAGAGGTATGCTTACTAACTTAACTAGAGATAGCGCAGATTTTAAAGATTTGAAGGAACCTGGAGTTTGGGAGAAAGTTGGAAAAGGAATTGCCAGAGAGGGAGCTGGTTTAGTAATATTTGGAACGGAGTGCTTGCAAAAATATTAGGGGGTCTATTAATTGTTCTGATCTGTTTATTAGGTTTATGGGGAGCATGCAAAATTAATGAAAGAATTAGAAGAAATTGGACCAATCGCAGCAAGAGGAATGAAGAACATGAAAGGGAGAAAATGTTTAATGAAATTTGGGAGAGCTCACACAAAGGACAAGATGTTGAAATGTGCATTATGCGCAAGGTGAAAAATTAAAAGTAAAAGGTTGAAAGGGAAAGGTTTGTGTGATGACGAACGTCATCAGAGGAGGGACTGAGAGAGAGTAGCTTATATAATCTACATTAACATGAAATGTTTATGAATTAATGCGTGGTAATGCCGCATAGAAACTGTAGTAATGAATTCTTCCTTAAACGTGCACTTGAAATGAGACCATGGGGAGTGGCCGCCAATGTATACGTGGGCTAATAAAATAACTAATGTTGATGAATTATTATAATTAAATAAGTTTTATACTAATAATTATTAATGATTATGTTATTACAATAATGCTAAATGAATCTTGTAGGTCTTAAGTTAGCATGAGCCGAAGCTTAGCTGCCTGGCTCTCATATTAAATGTGTTTTTCTAACGTACAGTGTGCTGACTCGCAAAAGGACATGACCTCTTGTTTTCTTCAAAACTAGAAGCTGAATGTAACCAAAGAGGATCCGTTCTCATGAAATTCATATTGCTTGTAGGAAAGTGCTAGCTGAAATGTAACAGTGTAGATTAGTGTAATGTACAAGGTCGTTTAAACCGGTGAAGACAATGGAGCCACTGACCAAAAGATATGCAAAGAATTACAGAAAGATGAAATCATACCGGACGTGCTACCTCCGAACACGTCAATTACATGGACCAATAAAATGTCTGTAAAATAATATGGGCTGAAAGATTAATGACATAATCTGTTTTCTAATAGGGTAAAGATAGTGGGGTATAACCGTAAACCAATGAAATTTTAGGGGAATGTACTACGAAAAAGGGACAAAAACCCATGACACAGAGAACCATCAGAGGTGGGTTAGGTAATGCTATTGATTTTACCCAGAAACTTTGTCACTCTGGTGACTTTGCTGATTTTCTTAGAACCATCCTCTTCCTTAGATTTTCCCATTTTACCCTTTGCCTCCTTATGAGGGTAGTGCCCCTTTTGCCCCAGAACTGAGTCTTAACTGATGGTGAATCGACTGATGCCCTGAAGACGAAGACTGAACCTGAGTGCTGACCCAAACCTTGGAGGGTAACTATGACAATGAAATTGTCATTTGTCTGTTTGCTTTTCCTTTCTAGGTACCAACTGCTTACTTTTGACAGGGACCATAGTTTAGATGTTTCCAAATTGGTGTTCTAAATTGTTTTGCATGAAGCCCAACATGCTAATGCTAATCAGTGGTTAGGACAGGGGTTCACTAAAACTGACGCAAACAGACAAACAACTGAATTTATGCTTTGTTGAACTGACGCGTTGATGACACTCTGCTAAAATTGACTTATGTTGACGCTGTGTTATGTTCTCATAATTGCGTTCTTTGCGTTGTTTAAGTCTTATTCGAGTTGCCAAATTATGACAATGTTATTGAGTGTTTTGGTTTTGAGATTAACACACATGCTTTTAGAATTGTAATAAATAGGGAATAAACATCAGAACATTCTACTAAACTGGTGTGGTTATTCATGACTGTGAGGTCATGATAGTGTCTTAAGTTGATTAATGACTTTGACTAAAGTGAAATGCATTGTGATAGTAAATATTAATGACATTATTGATGTATTGATTGACAAATTGATTAGCTATCTCGTCCTAAGGTGTCTCTCAACTGGGTCAAAAGATTCATTGGCCTAAAACGAGTCAGCTTATGCATTTTGCAGGTGATTTGTGAAGTTTGCGTGTATTTAGGCCAGGTAATGTTGTTTTAGTAGGAGCGGACGTACTCCATACTATGAGAGTAGGGAAGTCGGCGTACTTCATATGAGTGTGGCGCTTTGTGCTCAAAATTATCCACGTGGTTGGTTGTTAATGTACGGACCCGTTGCAGTCTAAGACTCCGGAGTATATTGACAAGTGTAGGAGAAACTTGGGTTTATGTTGTAATTTGTGCGGTTTAATAGGTCAATCGGGCATGGTTGACAAGTCGAGTTTGAGTCAATTGTGTGAGTGAAAACCTTCAATGAAGATTTGGGAAGTTCTAAAGTGTACTAGGACAAACAATTGACAAGTCGAGAGTAGGATTTGCGGGTCGAATCCTGCTTGCGTATGCGGGAACTGAGAAGGAGAGAGTATCGGCCGAGGCTTCAAGTAAAATCTCTGTAAAGTTCTGAAGCGAATGTGTACCCTTCCTGTAGTAAACCGGCAAATTTGAGTTGTTGTTAAAGGTGCTCACAGTAATTTTGCATTAGTTTGGTGTGAATCCAGTGAGGGGCGGACAAGCCGCAAGACTTTGTCAGCTGCAGTGTGTGAGTGTGACGTCAGTGGTGCTGCACTGGGATAGGTCAGTTGCCGAGAGGGGTTGCGCACGGATTGGCAGCCGTCCGTGAGAGGCAATAGGTTGAGAAAGGTGGGTGAAGAGTGTCCTGGGAATTAAAGTCACTTCCTGATTAAATACAAAACAAAAGAAAAAGACGCAAAGATGAATTTTATCAAAGCTTTTAGGAGCGCTCTAAAAGGAGACGCATACATTATGGCGAGTGAAGGGGAGCCTGCACCGCCTGAGGGTACTCAAGCTTATATAGTCATGGAAGAAAAGGGTGTCCGCCTTGCTTATGGATGAAACAATGGCGCAAATTGACAGAAAAGGAGGGATGTTTGGTGTTTCCAAAACATGGAAAGTTCAATACGAGAACTTTAGAGAATTTAAGGTGGATGTTAAGTGTACAAAAGCCACCTCCGAGGCCAGCTCAGTACGAGGCATTAGCAGGCTGGGATTTAATGGCTATTAAACAAAGACAGCAGAAATTCGAGAGGAGAATGAGACGGGCAGAAAAGACCTTAGCTGAGGCTAGATGGGACAATGAGAGTAAAATGTGGAGAAGGGGGATAGTCGATGGACTTAAATTGTTCCCAGCAATAACACAGGGAGATAAGACACAGGGAACGAAAGCCACATGTAAGACAGATAAAGACTCTAGTAAACCAAAAGAGACTAAGAGGTCTTGGATAGAGGAAAACGACTCAGATGACAAAGAGTTTCTTAATAAGTTGTTACATGATCGCCCGCCACCCTATGCAGTAGACGACAATGCTCCGAGTACTAGTGCGGGTCCTGGGAACCAGATGCAGGAGAAGGGAGTTACTGATACAGTACAGACTAGTGATACAGGTTTGATACAGAATGGTGTCAGTGTACACATTGCACCAGACATGCAGATACAGTTTCAACTTCCACCGCAGGTACAGAGAATCTATCCAGACGTCCCAGTACTAGAGACGACTACGAGTCTGATAGTGCTGCCTGATCCGATATACACAAAATCGAGGTTAGTGCCAACTCCGCAATTGCTGCCCCAGCCGCAGCAACAGCTGGTTCCGAGTTATAGCCCAGTAGCAGGATCTTCATTAGCACCTGCACCAGCTACAGTGAGTCAAGCTTTGGGAGCTCCTGCTCCGCAGAATTTGGGATCAGGGCAGACACCAGCTGCCATATCATTACCAATTACTCTTGGTCCACCTGTACCATTGTATGCGTAAGATAAGCCTGGCACATGCGATCAGGGAGTGAGGACCCCAGAAATAACAAGGGGAGGGTTCACAGGAACCCCCCAGCCCATTTTACCAAGGGAACAAGCAGCAGAAGGACTCAGATCTTTGTTAGACCTCAGTCAGATTGGAGCTCCTCTAGAGGCAATGAGACAAGCAGGGTTAAGTGTGTTAGCCCCACAGACAATGAGTGCAGAGACATCACAGTCACCGTTGGTGCAATCGGGAAACATTTCGTTGCAAGGTTTCTCTGTGCAACAATTGAATGAGTGGTTAGAAAAAACTTATGCTTCACAAAAGACTGCAGTAACTGCGGAGAAGCCAGAAAGGTCAGAGAAAGATGAGTACCTGAACTTTGTGAGACTGGGTGTGGAAGCTGCTGAACTAGTGGAAGGGACAATAGGGGTAAACAGATTAGAATCGTACACAGAAGCGGAGTTAAGGTATCTGTGCCCTAAGATTACTAAAGAAGTGGGCAAGGTGCATCAGAAGTTGGCGAAGCTGGCAGACAAATACAATATTGACACTGAGAATACTAAACATTTGAAAAGGAGTTACAGATTAGACTTTGACTCTAAAGATTTTGACCACATGAGGTCAGCCGGAATAAAAGCGCATCTTAAAAAAATATTGCAGAGTGCGCACATCTGGGGAGCCTTAGAAAAGTGGAAAGGCAGATGGGCAAAGGAAAGGGATAAGGAGAAAGGTGACAGTCCAGGATCAAGTCCGACTAAAGCTTCACCGGACACTGGGACAGTAAAAATATTACCGATGAGAGAAACAGCTGGAGGGGTTCTAGTCCATGTACCGTGGACTAGGGGAGACATTCTGTCTTTTACAAATGATTACCCCAGGTTTGAGGGAGAAACCAATAGAATGGTATCAGCAGACAGACAGGTTTGTGAAACTTGCGAAGTGTCTCTGGGAGGACTTGAATACCTTATGTGAGATTATTGTTCCACCTGACATATGGCTTAAGTGCAAGAGAGGTGTGGATTGGCCGACATAGGAGCTGGCAAGGGATAAGGTGACCGGAGCACCATCTGAGCAGGTGATGAAGTGTTATCATAAAGTGATTGAGTTTTTGGAGCAGAAAGTGTCGCTGAAAGTGACTGATTGGCAGAAAATCGACCGGACCTCAAAGGAGGTTAAAGAATCGATCCATGCTTACTATGAGAGGTTATTAAAAGCATTCAAACATTACAGTGGGACTGAGACTATTGAGCCGAAAGACATGAACCATCTTGTGTTCAGATTTGTTGAAGGGCTGATACCAGAGGTTGGCCAGATGATTAAGAATCATTTGATTTGTTGGCAAGAGAAGCAGATTGATGAGGTATTGCAGTATGCAAAATACTGTAGTGATGAGATTGAGCTAAAGCAGAGAAAGCTGATGGAGAAAGTGATGGTAATGCAAATAAGGGCAGCGCAGGCAGGTATGCAAGGGAATGGAGTCCAACAGATGGTACAACAGCAACCGCAAGGGAATGGTGTGTTTCAGGCGCAACCGAGAGGCCGAGGTCGAGGTTTTGTGAATCGCGGTCCAGATTTGAATACTATTGTGGTTCAAAATGATGCGCAAGGATTGAAAAAGATGTCACCATGTCACGCGTGCTGGCGTGTGGGGCATTGGAAGTGGGAATGCCCGAATGCAGTGCATGATAGTGTCGTTCAACAAAGCACCGATGTAGGTACATTTCAAAATGTGAGAGGTCCAAAAATGAGAGGTCAAAATCAGAACTTCCAAAATAACATGGTTCGGATGCAGGGGCTAAAGCCCATGCAGCAAATGCAAATGCTGCATGTTCAACCAGCACAAATGCAGCAAGTACAACAGCAGGTTCCTATGGTACCTAGACAGCAAATGCAATTACAATTAGCTCCAATGGGACAGCAACAGGGGATGCTTCCTCAGCAGGTCACAGGTCAAGTAATGAGCCAAAATAATACAGTACAGCAATTCCCATTGCGTGGTGAAGATGGAATGAATGATGAATGGTCGGATGACAGTTCTGACAGTGAAGAGTGCTGGCTTGCAGCGTCCCTAGAAGTAGATCAGAGGGGACCCTATGTAGAAGGAAAGGTGATGGGTTGCAAGGTTTCATTCTTGGTTGACACAGGAGCTACACGCTCTACAGTCGGAAGTGCAGAGGTTCCAAAATTGCCACTATCAGGACGTACCATAAGAGTGGTAGAAGTAGCAAATCAGTACTTGATAAATCCAATTACTGATCCGGTTCAAGTTGAGATTGGCAACTTTCAGGGACTGCATAAGTCTGTAGTCTGCGATTCAAGTCCCGTATCCCTACTGGGAAGAGACTTACTGTGCAAGACGAAATGTTCGATTACCTGTTCTAATGAAGGAATTGAGGTGCAGACAAACAGTGATGATGAGGGTGATGATGGGCAATTCACAGAATCAGAAACAGAGACTGCAAATGAAGATTACCCTTTGATAAACTTATTCCCAATGCTTACAGTGATTGACTTGCCACCTGAGTTGCAAGGGACAGTGACAGAGAAAGTGTGGGACCTGATAGGAAACGAAGTGGGACTGATAAATGGAGTTGAACCGGTTAAAGTACAGGTGAAGCCAAATGCAGTGTTTCCCCATGTGCCGCAATACCACATGGCACAAGATGTCCTTATACAGGTGTCGCAAATAATTGCAGACTTTGCAAAGCAATGAGTCCTGAAGGAAGTATTGAGCAGTCCATGTAATTCTCCAATAATGGGCTTGAAAAAGCCTTGTGGGAAGGTTTGAATTGTGCAGGACTTGAGAAAAATAAACGAGGTTGTGGTAAAATGTTGTCCCATAGTGCCAAATCCAGCAGTAATTATGTTTCAGGTTCCGTGTGATGCAGAGTGGTTCACAGTTGTGGATTTGTCACAAGCGTTCTTTTCGGTGCCTCTTCATGAGGACAGCCAATTTTTATTCAGTTTCAAATTCCTGGACAAGGTGTACAGTTGGTGCAGAATTCCTCAAGGGTTTTCGGAGTCACCACCCATCTTCAATCAGATATTGAAGAATGACCTGGAGTCGCTAGAATTACCTTTTAGTTCGACTCTAGTGCAGGACATTGACGACTTGCTGATTGAGTCCAGAAAAAATGATGACTGCAGGTATGACACAATTGCCTTATTGAATCACTTGGGAAAAAACGGACATAAAGTATCCCCAAAGAAGTTGCAATACTTTCAGAAAGAGGTAAAATACTTAGGACACTTGATTGAGAAAGGGTCCAGGAGAATATCAAAGGAGAGGGTGACGGCTATACTGCAGATGAACCCCCCCGACAACAAAGAGAGATGTCAGAATGTTTTTGGGAATGGTGGGCTACTGTTGCCAGTGGATACCCAACTTTTCGATTATCTCTAAACCATTGATAAAGCTGACAGGCAAGGAAACTAAGGATGAACCGTATACTATAACTTTGTCAGAGGAAGAGCTTGAGTCATTCATGGAATTGAGAGAGTGAATGTGCAGGGCACCAGCTTTAGGAATGCCTGATTACACGAAGCCTTTTCTACTGTTCTGTCATGAACGTGATGCTTGTTCTTTGTCTGTCTTAACACAGGTCCATGGAGGTGCAAACCGCCCTGTAGCATATTTTTCAGCTACCTTGGACCCAGTTGCAGCAGCCTTACCGGGTTGTTTGCGTGCAGTTGCAGCAGTTGGTCAAAGCCTCACACACTGTGAAGGCATAGTGATGGGACATCCCTTAACAGTAATGGTTCCACATTCAGTTGAAATTCTGTTGACTCGAACTGAAACCCAGCACATGACAAATGCCCGACTTACCCGATATGAGACCATTATTCTGGGGTCACCTAATGTCTCCTTAAAGAGATGTACTGTATTGAACCCAGCAACTCTACTTCCTGTTGAAAACACTGAGATTAGTAATTCAGAGGAAGTGGAGAATGACTGTCTTGAGGTAACAGAACTGTGCACCAAACCCAGACCTGACATTAAAGATACACAGTTAAAGGAAAATGACTGCATTATGTTTGTTGATGGATCATGTTTGAGAGACTCAGTCGGAATACTAAGAGCTGGTTATGCTGTGTGTACAATCACTGGTATTATAGAAGCCTCCTGGCTCGAGAGAGTGTATTCCGCACAAGTGGCTGAGTTAATTGCCCTTACTAAGGCATACCAAGCAGCTGAGAATTTGAAAGTCACTATCTATACTGACAGCAGATACGGATTTGGCATTGTACATGATTTTGGCCATTTTTGGTCACAGAGGGGTTTCATGACCTCTTCTCGTTCTCCAGTGAAAAATGGCGAGCAGATCAAGGATTTGTTGCATGCGATTCAGTTGCCACTTGAAATTGCCCTGGTGAAATGCAATGCTCATGTTAAGTCACAAGACTTTGTGTCCATGGGAAATGGCTATGCAGATCAAGTCGCAAGTTTTTGCGCATTGAACTGTATACCGTTCAAGGAACAGTGGGAATTGTTACCGCAAACTGAAAATGAGACATGTCTGAACTTTGCATTGAGAGTCGTTGACACATTAGATGAGCTAAAATCACTGTAGGGTCGTGCAAGCAGAGAGGAAAAACGCTCTTGGCAGAGAATGCAATGTGTACAAAGAGCTGATGACTTATGGGTCTCAGAGGAGGGGAAACTGGTTTTGCCAAACAGCCATTTGTCACAATTTGCAAGGTTGTACCATGGTCAGGCACATCTCGGGAGAGATGCAATGATCAGATTGTTCAAAATTGACTGGTTTAATCCAAAATTCAGACAAGCCGCAGAGGTTACCTGTCACAGGTGCATCATCTGTCAACAGATGAATGCCGGAAAGGGAACTGTGGTGACTTTGAGCCACATAGGGAGAGCTGGAGGTCCGTTTAGCAAGATGCAGATGGGTTTCATTGAGATGCCTGTATGTGGAAGCTTGAGGTACGTGGTGGTGATTGTGTGTGTTTTCAGTCACTGGATTGAAGCCTATCGTACACGTAGAAATGACAGTCTCACAGTCACAAAGCTGTTACTTAGAGAGCTAATACCAAGGTTCAGATTTCCGGTCTCTTTAGAATCAGATAGGGGCAGACACTTCGACAATGAGGTGATAAAGCTCTTGTGTGCTGCATTAGACATTGAACAAAAGCTGCATTGTAGCTACCGCCCGAAGCATCAGGATTAGTGGAACAGATGAATGGTACTTTGAAGTCAAGGATGGCAAAAATGTGTGCAGCTACCAATATGAAATGGCCAGATGCATTGCCTTTAGTGCTAATGTCAATGAGAAACACACCCGATAAGAAGACAGGACTATCACCCCATGAAATCTTGATGAGCAGAGCTATGAGGCTACCCGCAGTACCCGCAAATGCTCTTGTGAATATCACGGATGATATGGTGTTGGACTACTGCAAAGGTTTGGCTGAAGTAGTTTGCTCTTTTTCCCATCAGGTGGAAGCCAACACATTGCCACCGATCAGTGATCCTAAGGGATGGTATGGGACATGTTTTTTGGGGATAGTTTTCCCAAAGATTTACCAGATTGATGACTTAAAGCAAATACCAAAAATGTCTGAATTACAACATGCAAGACAAAAGAGAGAGACAGCGGCTGCTTTCGTTGGTGACATATTTGGAGCCATAATTCCTTCAGTGGGGGTTATCTTAAACTCCATGAAGATCTGAAAGTTGTCTACTATTGTGGATAACATGCTGACAAATTTTACAGGGGCTATACTCCTGATGGATACTGAACTTGCTGCGGAAAGAGCTATGACTCTTCAAAATCGGCTTGCTTTAGACATTCTTTTACCAAAGAGCGGCGGAGTCTGCAAGATGCTCAATGAGCGTCATTGTTGCTCATTTATACCAGATAATAGTAAAAAGATTAGAGGTATTCTTACTAACTTAACTAGAGATAGCGCAGATTTGAAAGATTTGAAGGAACCTGGAGTTTGGGAGAAAGTTGGAAAAGGAATTGCCAGAGTAGGGAGCTGGTTTAGTAATATTTGGAACGGAGTGCTTGCAAAAATATTAGGGGGCCTATTTTTTGTTCTGATCTGTTTATTAGGTTTATGGGGAGCATGCAAAATTAATGAAAGAATTAGAAGAAATTGGACCAATCGCAGCAAGAGGAATGAAGAACATGAAAGGGAGAAAATGTTTAATGAAATTTAGGAAAGCTCACACAAAGGACAAGATGTTGAAATGTGCGTTATGCGCAAGGTGAAAAATTAAAAGTTAAAGGTTGAAAGGGAAAGGTTTGTGTGATGACGAACGTCATCAGAGGAGGGACTGAGAGAGCATAGCTTATATAATCTACATTAACATGAAATGTTTATGAATTAATGTGTGGTAATGCCGCATAGAAACTGTAGTAATGAATTCTTCCTTAAACGTGCACTTGAAATGTGACCACGGGGAGTGGCCGTCAATGTTTACGTGGACTAATAAAATAACTAATGTTGATGAATTATTATAATTAAATAAATGTTATACTAATTATTAATGATTATGTTACTACAATAATGCTAAATGAATCTTGTAGGTCTTAAGTTAGCAGGAGCCGAAGCTTAGCTGCCTGGCTCTCATATTAAATGTGTTTTTCTAACGTACAGTGTGCTGACTCACTAAAGGACATGACCTCTTGTTTCTTCAAAACTAGAAGCTGAATGTAACCAAAGTGGATCCGTTCTCATGAAATTCATATTGCTTGTAGGAAAGTGCTAGCTGAAATGTAACAGTGTAGATTAGTGTAATGTACAAGGTCGTTTAAACCGGTGAAGACAATGGAGGCACTGACCAAAAGATGTGCAAAGAATTACAGAAAGATTAAATCATACCGGACGTGCTACCTCCGAAGACGTCAATTACATGGACCAATAAAATGTCTGTAAAATAATATGGGGTGAAAGATTAATGACATAATCTGTTTTCTAATAGGGTAAAGATAGTGGGGTATAACTGTAAACCAATTAAATTTTAGGGGAATGTACTACGAAAAAGGGATAAAAACCCATGACACAGATAACCATCAGTGGTGGGTTAGGGAATGCTATTGATTTTATCCAGAAACTTTGTCACTCTGTTTGGTGACTTTGCTGATTTTCTTAGAACCATCCTCTTCCTTAGATTTTCCCATTTTACACTTTGCCTCCTTATGAGGGAAGTGCCCCTTTTGCCCCAGAACTGAGTCTTAACTGATGGTGAATCGACTGATGCCCTGAAGACGAAGACTGAACCTGAGTGCTGACCCAAACCTTGGAGGGTAACTATGACAATGCAATTGTCATTTGTCTGTTTGCTTTTCCTTTCTAGGTACCAACTGCTTCCTTTTGACAGGGACCATAGTTTAGATGTTTCCAAATTGGTGTTCTAAATTGCTTTGCATGAAGCCCAACATGCTAATGCTAATCAGTGGTTAGGACAAGGGTTCACTAAAACTAACGCAAATAGACAAACAATTGACTTTATGCTTTGTTGAACTGACGCGTTGATGACACTCTGCCAAAATTGACTTATGTTGATGCTGTGTTATTTTCTCATAATTGCGTTCTTTGCGTTGTTTAAGTCTTATTCGAGTTGCCAAATTATGACAATGTTATTGAGTGTTTTGGTTTTGAGATTAACACACATGCTTTTAGAATTGTAATAAATAGGGAATAAACATCATAAAAGTCTACTAAACTGGTGTGGTTATTCATGACTGTAAGGTCATGGCAGTGTCTTAAGTTGATTAATGACTTTGACTAAAGTGAAATGCATTGTGACAGTAAATATTAATGACATTATTGATGTATTGATTGACATATTGATTAGCTATCTCGTCCTAAGGTGTCTCTCAACTGGGTCAAAAGATTCTTTGGCCTAAAACAAGCCCTGATGTGAAATAAATTATCATAAAGGGACGCGTTAACACACTTTAGCACCGGATAGCAGTGGTAAAGTGCGCAGAGTCCTAAAACCAGCAAAACAGTGTCCGAAAAGTGGAGGGACGCAGGCAAAAAGTTGGGGGTTGACCACCCTAAGGCTGTCAGGTCTAACACTTCTCTCCAGTGTATGTCAGTCTCCTCCTCTTCATACACCTTGTCACCTCCCTCCCACTACCTCTTTTTATTTCTTCCTCCTGCCCCTCTATCTTTCCTTGTGTGCTCCTTCTCACCAACCTCCACACACTCTTTTACCTGTTTCTCACCACACCCTCCTTCCTTTGTTGTCTCATTCTTTCCCCCCACCTTCCACCTTCTGATAGCACCATCTCACCCTCCATCTCCTGTGTGCTCCTTCTTTCCGTTGCCCACAGCCCCTCATATTGCCCTCTCCAGCTCTACCCTCCCGACAGAATCTCCTGAGAGCAATCGATGAAGAGTATTTTTTGGGGTACATAGAAACATATTATAGGATACACTGAAGGCTCAACTGCTTTGTCAGAAGAAGGTTGGGTGGCATGGGAACCTTCATTATAGTCTTTTCTTTCTTTCTATGTCATAGAAGCTAAAGAATGACTATAAAAAAAAAGAAACCCTTGTCATCCAACCTTTATTTGACACTGATCCAAGAGAGCCTTCAATAGAGTCAACTTTTTATTTTATTTGTGTTTACGCTGCATGCATGAACATATTACACTCAGACCTGTTGGGATCGTTTTCAAATGGGCCTGCTGGAAGGGTTGTCCACTCAGGTTGTTACATGGACTCCTCTGTTTTCTATATACATTGCCCTGCAGATAGCAGCTGACACAGTTGTCTTATATTTGCTACTATATAATAAAGCAAGTGCCCAGAGAAAGCATGCGCTTCCGTCAGGAGTGCACCAGGTCGCCATCAGAGGACACACACTGTCCTACTCCCAGTGTCCGCACCTTTCGTTGTGTTTTCAGAATGGCTGCTATTGTCTTATCTGCTGGAAAAAAAACGGGCTCTGCCAACAGCCTAGTGTGCTGGGAATCGGTGTGCCAGCTGTGACTAATAAGCAGCACGCTCTTTAGGACAGCTCCGCCAATACAAACCATCTCTCTTTAATAAAAAAATAAAAAAATAAAAAAAATAACAATTCCCACCCTTTTCTGACATCTTTGTGTCTAGTCTCTCACCAAGAGTTGGGTGGAGTCCTTAATTTGTGCATGTTGTGGGGATCTACATTACTTTTTGGGGACTGGAGCATACGGAGCATATATTTCACATCATAATCAACCTTGTACCTAGGGCAAAAAAGCAGGCTATGCAGAAAGGAGGAGGAACAGAAATGTAGGAAAACAGTGAGAAAGTGAGAAAACAAGCGTGATAAAGAAAGTACCTGCAGGAGTGAGATAAAGAGCCCGGAAGTTTAGTGAAGTGAGTCAGTTGGGGCTCAAATCAGGTTGCTTTAGCATTCAGCAACCCCTGCATTTGGCAGCATGAGCTACAGACTTCTAAGAAAAATGTAGTCCCCTGCACTTATCTCTTTCAAATTAAACACTTGAGCTGCGGCCAAGTGCTCCTTGGATTCGTAGATGACCCTTGATGTGTAGCGTCTCTTATTATAGGAGCCATACAAGAGTACAGCACTGGAGCACTAATCCCGTGTATTGCTGGTTGCGACTGCGTCATTTTGTAGGACTTATCTGGGCCATTCTGGTCGTTTGAGCATTTTGGTATTTTCTTTGTGGGCTGAAAGCTAGAGGGGCATTTTTAGGCATGAACAGACTGCCAGGTCCCAGCTCTGAAAATGCTTAGCCATATATTTGAAAATGTGCGCTGTAATTTGAACCGTTTTAGGCCTAATATTAAAAAATGTATCTTTGGAAGAAAAACATTCGCACAAACCCACAGGAGATGATCAGACCAGGTCGCTATGCCATTTGCACTGGCTGGTTTTGGTACCTAGAGGAAGGAAAGGGAGGTATTACAAGAGACATTCAAAAGCATAAAGGCTGTAAATGGAGTGAAGTGGTGAGTGGGGTGGGGGCGTGTGAACAGACGTTTACGTTCAGGGGAGTGGAGGGGATGTTTGGCTGGGACATTAAGTTATTTTCAGAGATTGAAATGGAGTGAGTTAGGGGAGGTATGATGACAGTTATTTTGAAACATATTGGACGCTTCACAAAGGCAATAATGTTTATGACAAATTTACCGTTTTTGTATACAACTGACAGAAATTCGGAAAGGGATTACTGGATGGCGCAAATTGATTTATGATCAATGTAGTTGATTTATAATGGATTCATTCGATTTATGATCTCTTCCACCCATGTGGAGATCGTCTCTGTATCCATAAATCCCACTCAAGGGTTTGAGAAATGAGAATTGCTCGGTGTGGTTTGACTTTGATGTTTCTGAACTCCCAACAAGCTTGTATGCTTGTGGGCATTCTCAAACTCTGAGCCATGCACTTAAATCCTAGGATGGGTCAGGAATTTACACCAGCCAAGGGATGGCTTCTGTTCCAGAGTTGGAAGAAGAACGGATCACTTCCGTAATTGGTGGGGGTGAAGGAAAGAACGTTCTCTACAGGGAACACTATTTGCAAAGGGGGTCATATGCAGAGTTCTTCTCTGTGGAGAATCCATACAGCAGGAATAGGAGTCCTAGAAAGTCACATGACCTTCCAAGGAGTATACCTGGAGTCCTGCGCCTGACAAAGCATTCCAAGCATATTCCTAGTAAGGTTTATGAATAGAAAAAAGTAGGAAAATATATGTATAAATATATTGATGCAGAGGTGGCGCTGCCTGGCAGGGAAATGCTATCAAGACATTTGAACTCCTTGGCATATAAATACAGGAAGGGGCGATCTGTCAGTGACATTCAAACACCTTAGAAGTGTCACAGCTATGAGGCCATAAACACGGTAGAAATGTGTGTACTACTGGAAATAGCATACCATTTGATTCATTGTAACTGTACAACTAACGATAGGCACGCGGTCTGTGTAAGTGTTGTTTTAACATCATTTTATTATGGTAATAATAAATGTAATTTGTACTGACATATGAACTTTTGTACCGATACACGCATATTTCACAATTGTTTAAACAGAGAAGAGTGAAGAAAAGAGAGGTATGATTGACACGTGACCTCTTGTGCACATACTTGAGTGAGGTGTAGTTCTAGATCAAAAGGGTTCTTGTAAATGCTCTTCTGGGACGCTTAAAAAAAAGTAATAAATGCAAGGAGGTAGGAAAGAGTCATGTGGGTAAAATCAGAAAGGTTTTTTATAAAAACAAAGACATGCTGGAGATACCATTGTAAAATAGCAAAAACAGAAGTGGAATCTATACGTAGAGTGTACCATGTTACCACAGTCAGGGGCATAGACAGAGTACGGTCAGTATTTCTACATCCTTGGACAAGTGCTTTAAAGTGTAGACATAGGGACAAGATGTGACTCAACATTTTTCTCCTACAACACTTACAGTGCATTCATGGCCAAAGTTTGCAGGCTAAGGCCAAAGAAAGGAGGACTGTGGAGTCAGTCGTGCGGTCTGACCTCGCTTGCAATTAGGTTGCAGCTGTGTGTGGAGCCGCCCATGGAGCCGCACATGAGTGCGTGGTGCGGTAATTCTCTGCCAAATCCCTCATACTTAAAAATACAAGAACCTTTGTGACAGCAATTGAAATAGGAGTACGGCCCGCACATAGACCCGCTCACAATGCATTAACAACCCACAGAATCCATGGAAGCAGCCAAGGTGTGCGTGCCACAGCCCAACAGCACCAGCCTCGCTGCAGATCTCTCTTTCTCCCCTTTTTAAGACCCCCCTTGACCATTGTGTGCTGCCTTAACACTGTGTTGTGCCTTTTTCCCTTTTGAAGCACTTTGCCTCAGTGCCCCCCCCCCCACATTTTGGAGGTAAGGGGAATGGGGTTAGGTTGGGTGCGCTGTTGTGGGGGGGGGGGGGTTGGGGGTGCATTTGGCATAGCTTCAATGCATTTGCCAGCCTGCTGACAGTAAGCTGTTTGGTTGTCTGGCTGTCTGGGGTTTGGGTTTTGGTAGAGAAGAGGAGGACTGCGGCGGGTGCGTTGTCTGTCTGACCCCTTAATTAATTGCACTCTATTG
Source organism: Pleurodeles waltl (assembly GCF_031143425.1). Classification (NCBI taxonomy): domain Eukaryota; kingdom Metazoa; phylum Chordata; class Amphibia; order Caudata; family Salamandridae; genus Pleurodeles; species Pleurodeles waltl. The sequence goes on along the minus strand of NC_090449.1, from coordinate 473,730,322 downwards.
AATCCTATTGAAACTTGTTGCCAGCCTAATCATATTTTAAGTCCCCAAGTGAAAACTGGGGCCTGTATGTTGTTGTTCAATAGTCACATGTTTCTTTAGTATGAACAGATCTTTGCTACTTAGAAGCCACACTGGTGGCAAACAGGAGGCCCTGTCTGCAGTGAGGCATATCATATATGCTGCATACTTAAAACTGAACTCTCAGTTTTATGGCACATTGCAACTTTTAAATATATTTAGAAGTAACATTTTCTCCAGTGACACAAAGTGTCTTTGTGCTGTTTCCCTAAATGACACAATTCACACTAGTCCCGCTGCTGATGCTGTGAATCTTATCCTTCTTTATCAAGCAGGCAGTAGCAGCTCAATCAAAGTTCATTTCTACAACACACAGAGAACTCTGTGTGCTGTACAAATAAGTGTTGAGGGTTGTAAAAAGAAATCAATTGAGTGTGTTCGAGTAGGAAAGAGATTTCCTTCAAGACTCTGCAGTCGCAGCATTGATGAAATATCTAATCTAAATTCTGCAGTTTCCGTCTAGCTACTCCAATGTGGGGCTAGCGTTATTTGGGCCAGATAGTATAGATCTTTGGTTTCGTTTTTACATAATATTCTGGCAACCGGGTGCTAGAAGGGCTACCCTGACATTTTCGTGCCTGTGGCCGCTGAGTTTACTGACTCACAACTGATGTAGGTCGAGAACTGTTCCACAGACAGGAGCTTCAGAGCCTTCATCTCTTCTCTTTGTTTCTCTACTACTCTTCTACACAGTCCCTCTCCCTCCATGTTGCCTTCCTTGTCCGAACCATGTCAGTCTTGACTGTTACCCAGTGGCCGCAAATGTCAAAGTGGGGGTGGCAATGGAGGAAACAGGGAAAGAATGAATAAATTACTTAGGGTTTCGCCGCTGCCACCCACCGTCTCCTGCTGCCTTGCTCGTCGCTCTTCTTCTGGTGTCCCAGGATTTACTGGGACACCAGCACAGGATCCCCAGCAGTCTTTGTGCTGCTATCATGCTGAACCTAGTATGAAAGCTGCTTTGGGATTGGTCTGAGCAGCAGTGACTGCCGCTCAGACACAGCCCTAGGGTCTGTGAAGTTTCTCCAGCCCGGCTTTTCAACACAGTCAGGCTGGAGAAACCTATGTGTGTATGTGTGTTTGGCCAGCCTGAGAAGGTTGGCCAAACACAAATGCTCACTTAGTGCACACCACTCCTCCTCCTCTCACCCACCTCCCACGGCCCAGCCCCGCCCCTTCCAGCACTGCTGGCTGAGCCAGCAGATGCAAAAATAAAATGATTTCAAAATTTTGTTTTCATTTTTCATCTCCTGGCTCTTGGCCAGGGGAGCGACGCTCCTTCGCCATAGCAGAGGAGCTGCCCCTGCTGTTACCTCTCCTTTCTCACACCTTTCTCCCTTTGACAACTTGACTGAGGTCCAGCAGAGGATGCCTCTCTTGACAGCATGTCTGTCCCATCACAGGGTTCCTCTTTTTTTTATAGTTTTATGTAATGGGAAATTGTCACAGGGGCATTACAGCGCTTTACTTAAGACCATATTCCAGACACATTTTCAGGCATGAGGAGATTAAGCTATTTAGGTGCAATCACAAGATGCTGAGCCGAGGCTAAGATTCGAGCCTGGTTCCCCAGTTCTATAGTCAGCAGTTTCAGTTTTTAGACCACCTTACCCCCGCTCTTGACAGCAGGTCAGTCACAGTCCCTGGTTCCTTTCTTGACATCATGGCTGCTGTACGCCGGTTTGGTAATTTCACCTCTTCTCCACAGTGGTTGCTGTCCTGGCTTTACCTGGTGTTTGATGAGCTTCTGGGATGAAGAAGCACTCCTCTTCAATTTATATTGGAAACGTATGCTAATGATATGCCTGAAACCCCCATGGCTCCTCTCCTCGCACAGCGAGGGGCACCGGGAGAGACAACCAGGCCAGGGTCTTATTATATGCAGTGCGGCTCATTATAGGCCACACAGGAGCTTTCTGATGAGCTCCTGTTATGGCAACATCTGCCTGGCCTCGGATAACTGCAGGTGACGACAGCCTGTCACTGCAAGGATACAGGCTTAAGAGATGCAGCGATGCAGGCGTGAAGCGTACTGATGCCACAGCATAGCATTAGGACTCATGCAGTGCTTAATTTGTTAAAAACATAAATGCAGGATCCAAAGGTTTTCTTAGGAGAGCACCCCCCATGCTGTCTCTTTATAGTCCTGTCTCCCTTGCTTTTTCCCTTTGTCACTGTTTTCCTATCTTTCTCTATCTCCTTTCTCCCTTTTATTTATTTCTCTCTCTTGCTGTGGGTCAAATTCTGACCTGCTTAGTCCTCAAAAATGAGTGACAGTGCCCACCACCTGACACCACTGATATGGCAGGCTAAAATATGGTGCCCCTGGCTGCCTTCTGCCTTGGATCCCATAATCTCAACGTATATACATTGTAATGCATGGCCCTTTTATACATATTGTGGTATATACACATACACTGGTACATGTATAAAGTGAATTACCCAGGCTAAGGAATACATACATCACATAACCCAGGCCTGTAAGTCTATATTAATTTATAGTCTTATGATAGGAAGTGTATATAATTGATATTTGTAATGTGCCACTGTTGCCATTGGTATGCTTCTGTGATACTTTTGGCTGCTCATTAACTTTCTATATGCAGTGTGTAGTTAAGGACAGTAAATAAATACTGTGCATTAGCCTGGACTATGAGAAACTGGACCCTGCATGGGAAGCGATATTAAGCTGGAAGGCAGAGGCAGATACTTACCCTACCCCGCTATTGCGACCATTTGATCGTGTCAGGGCAATAGCGTAGAGGTCACACACGTGGTGGGTCCCTTTTTCACTGCCAGAGAGCAGTGCCATCATGGTCCGGCTGGTATAATGGGAGGTGATCTCCTTTTTAAGGCATGGTCATCTTAAACTGGTCTTTTACTTTCTTACAACCTTTAGCCCACAACTGACCTAGTCAAATTCCTACTTTCTCAAATTTCCACCTTTACAGCACAATGAAAAAGAAACAGTAGATGGAGAAATCAGACGGTAAATCAGAACATATAATCTGTCAATCCAAAAAGTGTTTTTCTCCCTAATCATATCTAGATAACACTGAGGTTGGTGTAGTACAGTTTACCACGGGGACAGGTCGAAGTGTGAGGCTTCTTGTAGGCATAAAGGGCCTTGGGCTCTAGCTCCTAATCAGACTGCTAGGGTTAGGACCCTGTGCACTGGTGGTTGTTGAGGGCAGGGACAGGACAAGTGTTTGGTTGGCCAGAGGTCTTGGATCATCCACCGAACTGCAGGTGGTTCCTCCTGTGTGTATGGGTGAAATGGAGATTGATACGGACCTGAGTGCTGTGAAAATGAATTTGCAATTGTGTGGACCTGCTCTTGTTGTAAATAATACAGCGTTCAATTTTATCTAGCTTAGGAATGTGTAAATGTAAATAAAGATGTTACAAAGGAACGTTAAAAAGTTATAATCATGTAATTATGGAGTGTCTTTTCAGTATCAACTGGTTTTGTTGTGTTTTGGATGAATAAGACCTGTGTGATAAACTTATTTCGATATGATGTAATTGACTCAGTTGAGTTAGTTGGGGGGGAATCCACGCTTGGCGCCTCCTAGCCTATATATACAGTGTGCTAACTAGGAGTATACACAGATACAGATAATTCCATCGATCTGTGAGAAAACTAGATGACATTACTCGGGCCTTTAGATACGTGCAGTGCTTTACTCAGGCCTCCGCATATGTACAGTGCAGAGTTTGAATTGCTTGCTTTGGATTTGCCCAGCATTGCTGCTTTTCAGGTTAAGAAGGGGGCCCTGGTTTGTGTTTTGCAGTCTCAGCAGACACCACTGCTGTCCCCAGTGACCACCCTTCCCCCACACAGGTGGCATAAGTGGAAACTGCTGAGAGGAGCAGTAGTTATTTCATGTGATAACTCACCAGTATCATTGTTCATGTAGGTGCCATCAGAGCACCTGCCCCCAGCAGAAGCCAGACCCCATTGGCTGCCAGGAGCTCCCTTCGCTTCACCGTGTGCCTATATTTTCTCTCCCAGAAGATCATGGTAGGAGCTGGGCTGCTGCATGCATCCTCCCTGGTATCGGCGGCAGATGTGCTCTCTGGGTCGAAAGACCCCTCTCAGAAACAAGACTTTTCGGCCTTCGCGTTCACGTTCTTTATGGAAGTATCATCAATGAGCTTCCGTAGTTGGACACCATCCAATGTGAGAACATAAACGACAGCTTCGCTTTGGAACCGGCGGACTTGCAGCTGGATTGAGGTGAGGTACGCTTTCTCTACGAGTTGCAGGTTTCTTTGATGTTTGGGCTTTTTGGCGGCCATTGTAAGGCAATGAAGTGGGGCTTTACCAGCAGAACAGCAAGGATCGACACACTGGCAAGAGCGACACTTCGAGCTTAAAAGCAGGGCAATTTGTCTTGGGCTCCCCTCTGTGTTGTGCATTGGAGGGTGAGGTGCACAAGAATCAGTGCTTAATTTGTAAAAAAAAAAGAAAACAGGCCCCACATTTTTGATCAAAAGTCCACGACCAATCACCGGCTGAAATTAAAGCACTGCATGACCTCATCACCTGCATCATCCTTAAGTTTATAACACTATGTGAAGCAGGATATATATGTGATGTTTGTGATACAAAAATGTTATTGTTAATAACAACCAATCACAATTTCAGGAATAAACAAAGTCTCTGTTATAGGCAGTGTTTGTAGATTTCAAAGGTCATCACTTGATGGTTTGAAAATCTGAAAAGTATATTTAACTGTGGCCCTTAGGAAATATGTGAAGTTTGAAAGGAGGGCATAGAAAGCAAAAAACTGAGAGTTTGTATCCTGGCAGGGCCAACTCAGCCTTTCATCCTTCCAGGATTTACAATATGTCCACCATAGAGTTCGGTGCCAACGATGCGCTGTATGAAGCTGCAGGGAGCAACTCACTTTGTGATTGTGGGTTGTTTATGTTCTCAGTGTACTATTAGAATGAGATTGTCTGGAGTAGAAAAGAGGTTGCATTGAAGTGCAGATTTGTGCTGCATTATACAGCGTATCTCACACTCCTCCCAGTCATGCACAGAACGCATGCAGGGGTCGTGTGGAGTTCTCTGAGCACTTTGGTGCCCACTGTGGCCACAGATATATTTCTAGAAACATTTCTGCTCTATAAATATACTGGAAAAACACAAGTGCTGCAAACAGACTCTCGCTTTCTGGTTGGTTGCGTTTTTCCTCTGCGCTTGTGCTCAAATGTTTCTACATTGCGCAATTTCTGGGATTTTGCATAACAAGCAAAACACAAAATCCCCCAAATAACATGAGATTACACTGCCTCATGCACAGTACGAGTGTTGTGTGCACAGAATATTGTACACTGCCAACAATTCTCAGCTGCGATCGCTGATACTGTTCTCAGGTCTGCACCCCATAGCTCACGAAAGGAGTGTACTTCATTCAACCTCGAAGAGGCGAGGAGCATCACTTAAGATGCAGTTATTATACCTCAGATGGACGAGTACAGCGGAGATGGTCAGACATAGGGGGGCGGTTTAATACCTCAAGTGCTGCTGTGCACAAAGCACAGGAGGAAGACGCAGTGCGAAACCCAAGATGTTCGGGAGGAACAGGAGGAAACTTAGTAAATGCGTGAACGCGCCTTTCAGATCGAGTGTTAAGAGGGACATGTTTGTGGCTCAATTTAAAAAATATCAGGACATGCTAAGCAAAGGCAGAGCTGGAGGCTTAACACGGACTATGGCATCCAGCACCGGGCCTGGGAGCCACATCTGCACCCGTATCTGTCAAAGGCTGTGGTGGAGTACTCAGACCGGACTGAAGGCAGCCACCCTTCCTTCACGCCCCGCACTGACGGCCATGGAGGATCGAGTCCAGCCTGGGATTCCGGATAAACACAACAAATATTGGATTACATTGCAACATTTACATAGCGCTTGCTAGCACAATGAGGGGCACTAAAGCACTCGCCTTCATGTGCAGCACGCTACGCCACGAAGGATGTGTGTTTCAGGGTGTTGTCTTTGTTTTTGATCCAATGTGGGAAGTGGTAGGATGTGTGGTTGAGGGAAGTGGTAGGATGTGTGGTTGAGGGTGTTGTCCTTGCTTTTGATCCAATGTAGGAAGTGGTAGGATGTGTGGTTGAGGGTGTTGTCCTTGCTTTTGATCCAATGTGGGAAGTGGTAGGGTGTGTGGTTGAGGGAAGTGGTAGGATGTGTGGTTGAGGGTGTTGTCCTTGCTTTTGATCCAATGTAGGACATGGTAGGATGTGTGGTTGAGGGTGTTGTCCTTGCTTTTGATCCAATGTGGGAAGTGGTAGGATGTGTGGTTGGGGGAAGTGGTAGGATGTGTGGTTGAGGGTGTTGTCCTTGCTTTTGATCCAGTGTGGGAAGTGGTGTGATGTGTGGTTGAGGGTGTTGTCTTTGCTTTTGATCCAATGTAAGAAGTGGTAGGATGTGTGGTTGAGGGTGTTGTCCTTGCTTTTGATCCAGTGTGGGAAGTGGTGTGATGTGTGGTTGAGGGTGTTGTCTTTGCTTTTGATCCAATGTGGGAAGTGGTAGGATGTGTTTTTGAGGGTGTTGTCCTTGCTTTTGATCCAGTGTGGGAAGTGGTGTGATGTGTGGTTGAGGGTGTTGTCCTTCCTTTTGATCCAATGTAGGAAGTGGTAGGATGTGTGGTTGAGGGTGTTGTCCTTGCTTTTGATCCAATGTAGGAAGTGGTAGGATGTGTGGTTGAGGGTGTTGTCCTTGCTTTTGATCCAATGTGGGAAGTGGTAGGATGTGTGGTTGAGGGAAGTGGTAGGATGTGTGGTTGAGGGTGTTGTCCTTGCTTTTGATCCAATGTAGGAAGTGGTAGGATGTGTGGTTGAGGGTGTTGTCCTTGCTTTTGATCCAATGTGGGAAGTGGTAGGATGTGTGGTTGAGGGTGTTGTCCTTGCTTTTGATCCAGTGTGGGAAGTGGTGTGATGTGTGGTTGAGGGTGTTGTCTTTGCTTTTGATCCAATGTGGGAAGTGGTAGGATGTGTTTTTGAGGGTGTTGTCCTTGCTTTTGATCCAATGTGAGAAGTGGTAGGATGTGTGTTTGAGGGTGTTGTCCTTGCTTTTGATCCAGTGTGGGAAGCGGTGTGATGTGTGGTTGAGGGTGTTGTCTTTGCTTTTGATCCAATGTAAGAAGTGGTAGGATGTGTGGTTGAGGGTGTTGTCCTTGCTTTTGATCCAATGTGGGAAGTGTTTTGATGTCGTGGGTGATGGCCATCGACACAACGTTTAGCAGTGTGAGGGAGGCAGAAGCCTGAGAGATAGCTGCAGATTTTAATGTTTTAATTAAACTGGCAGCTTTGTGCCGCTCTTCAGGTCTCTTTATGGATTTTCTTATGATCATAGTTCACTTAGCTGGTTACTGCGCTGGGTTGTCCATGCTGAGATATTTTGTTTAAAATGTTATGGTCCTGAGATTCAATTAAGTGCAATGGATGGGGAGCGGACAGTAATTTACATGCTCAATAGCTACACCGAAAACATGATTTGCTGCCGCCCTCAAAGACCATAAGTGAGTACCCACACTTAATATCTCCACTAGCAAGTAGTCTTCGTCACATGTTTTCCTACACAGCTGTGGAGCTCTACAGGCATGCACTACAGAAATATTTTAAAATAACATTGCTATTTTGAGGCAGCATATATTTGCTCTTGCCTTGTTGCAACTGAACCATGAAGAGCACAGTGCTTAATTTGAGCCAGTGTATGCCAGAGGGGCTTACCACCACTCATTTTTGGGACAGGGACTTGTTTTTCTTTGTCAGACGTTTACGGAAAGCAAAAGGGCGAAAAACTAACACAGAGGTAAGTAAGAGAAAGAGAGGAAAACAGCAACATACAGAGAAAGCAGGAACCTGCAAGAGAGGGATAGTGGGGCAGGATGGGCCTGGTAGTGGATTGAAGAGGCTTGAGGTGGATTAAAGACAATGCATTTGTCGCACTGAGCTTTCTGAGAAAAGCTTTGGGTAACACACCCATTCTATTACAAACTGAGCACTGGGAAAGGACATGTGACGATGAAGACTCCTTGCACGCAGGGCCTTGAAACTCCAGCTTCATGGCAGTGATGAAACCAAATAATGCGTCATCAGGAGGTTCAGTCCATCAGTCCCCAGGCAGGCTGCTCAAAGGGACTGGGTAGATTAGGACAAGGTTGGGCAACATCTGCATTGGCAAAAAGGGGCTAAAGATTGATGGAGCACCCTAGAAGTTTTCCTAGTGCTTTTGAAGCCGTAGCTCAAACATTCCCTTTATATTTTCCATTTATCTGCTTAGTTTGTTGTCATTGTCACAAATCGACCTCAGAATTTCTCCACTTCACGCACCTATTGCTCATTCTGTTCTTGAGTTTTAGATCTTATGTCCAGGTTGTAGGGTCTTACATCAGTCCTTGCATCTCACATTATTTGCCCTTGTCCAACTTTCTGACAGTGTTTCTTACCTCCACCACCAACTTAGGGTGGCCACCAAACGTGGAACAGGAAATTTAGACATGAAATGTTGATCCTGAATTGCTTCTGAAAGAAGGGACATGCTGGGGCTGAGGAGAACTGGGCTTGTGTTAACTATTTCAAAAGGAGATACATGTCAGGTTTGTATATATGGACTGTTCCTGCAACATACATCACTTGTAAAGAGAGGGAGATGAGCGGGCGGTCTCAACATGATTATTTAACAGCAATTTCTTCCAGAGGAGGGAAAGGGCAAGAATGACAAAAACATGATCTTACAACCCACTACAGAGTGTAATACCAACTAGTCAGGACCTATAAGTAGGTCCACTGGAATAATGCAGTCCTATGACTGTGGCGTTTTGCTCATATGTTTGGATGCACTACATTTCCCACATGATCCACCACCTGTTGGACGATTTGAAGATTTCAGTAAAAGATGTTTGTAGCTCAAATGGATAAAAAGCTGTTTAAAAAGGTGCCAGGTGTGCTGCCTCGCAATGGGAGTCAGTATGCAAAAGTTAACCTCTCACCTTTTGGCTGCTGAACGATGTTTTCAGGTGTCAAACTTCTGCTAATGAGGCGACTCTTTTGCCCAGAAAGGATTATTGTTTGTTAAAAAAGCCAAAATAGTGAAATAACACTACTGCAGAACTTTATGCCACCTAATGTGCCTTTATTTCTTCCTGCATCATGCGATCAAATCTGTCACATAATATTGTATTGTATTGTATGACCCTTTAATGCCACCTAATTCCAATCGCTCTCCTTATATCAGAAGCACAGAGCAGGTACTGACTGGCATAGGATTGGCAAAAGTGCTATAAGGCTATTCGGTTGTTGGCACCGAGAAGGGCAGAAACTAATACAACCTCTTGTTGCCACAGCTGTTCTATCCGGGCCACTACTTACTCACGGATGCACCGTCATCTTCCAAGACAAAATATAAATAAATGCACTTTATTTTGAATGTTCTCTGTTGAGACCAGGGAGTCGCTGTGACAGCCTGAGTGCTGTGCCGCCACCCCTGTGGGGCACAGGCTTGGGCCTGACACTCTATATCGCTGAACACAAAAGCCCTGAATAATTGACGGGCAGCCCTGGGGGTCACCAGAAGCCTCTGGGCGCCCGAGGTAGAGGCGATGATGGCTAAGCCAGGGGTATCACTGGCACGGGTCTGGTTCCCTCTGTCCTCAGATCTCATGTCCGACATCAGAAACCCATGTCGGACCAACAGTACAGGTTGGGACATGGCGGCCACCGCATTCTGCGGTTTCCCTTCTACTGCTGCTGGTGGGCCCTTTCTTCTCTTGCTACTAAGGTTAAAGCCCAAAGGGACTGATCGGTGGACTACAGGAACGATAGGGCGCAGCAAAATTGTGTGTGCATCATATGTAAGGCTTTTTAATCAGTTATTGATTAAAAATAAATGCACATATATGTATCTAATTATAGAGCGAGATGTAGTAAAATAACTAAAACGAAACTATCTTTATGTATTGAAATACACATTACTGTTATTTAATCCAAGGCGGCAATATTATCAGCATCAGAAAGATGAAAGACTCAGTCAGGGCTGCTAGAACTTGAACCTTTGATATGCTTAATGCACACTGAATTTTGCAGTGCTCAGTATTTCCTGCAAGTAACTTCTGAAAAGCTTGGCGCATTTGAAGAAAAATAGTGGGCCAGGGCTGGTACTGTGCATCGTGTAATCTTGATGAAATGATTTAGCCCAAGGAGCTCAGGTCAAATGGGGGTCTGTGTAAATCATTCTTCCAAAATTCTCTTTAAGGCGACCAAACACCCTGGAAACTCCCATAATGCATGGAAGATGCCCCTACTAGAAGGTGCCCTTTCTAGGGTGGAGCGCACAAGTGCTCTGTCCCTGTTGTAATCTCTCTTTGGGTCTTTTAACCACGCCCATGTCATGGCTTTCACTTTCATTGGTTTGTGGGCTTGCCTTTTAAAATCCACTTGATTTCATTAATGAAAGGTATGCATATTCTGGTGTTTAGCCTTCCTTGAGCGCACCTGCCAACTACTGAAAACATACAGGGCTCCGTGTTTTCAGCATGATTTCTGCACTACTTTATCTTTTTATTTTCCACGTAGGGCAATCGCGCTGCGTTTTACCTAGAGCAATTGTGCTTGTTTTTTTCCTTTCAATTTGTGTGGCAAGAAAAGTCAGGTTAGGAGTTTATAAAGCTAATAGCTCTAACTCGAGCAAATGTGAGACCTGTTGCATTGCAAATGTGTTTTTTTTTTTTAAGTAGAAAGGATTTGGCAAATTGGGCCAAAGCTCTACAAAGCTACTAATTTGCCACGCTGTGAACCACAGAGGGGTTTTGGCCAGATTCTAATTTGCTCATCAGAGATTAGGGTAGCTTCATATTAGTTATGACCCACATCAATTTGAGTTTTACATAACTACAATTCTTGTAACTAACTTACATTTTTTAATTAATGAAATAACGCTTTATTCCCAAAAATTGTCACGTGTTGCCATAAGAAATACATTTTTTTAAATTAAAGCTGGGAGTTTTGCAAAACAATGATTTTCTTTAAACATAAACCCGTTATTTTTGTTGTAGACCAGTTAATTCTTATACAATTCTTTTGGGGAAAGAAGGGATAGTGGCCTAGATCACTGACACAACACATTTACCCAGAAATCGCCTGTTTTGATTTTGGGTTAAAGAAAATTCCCGTCAACTGTGGGAGTTTGCCCTGATTTCCAGTGACAACTCTTTCCACTGAGTGCAGGCACCATGGGAGCTTTGACCTCACTGCTGTACTGATGTAGTCACTTGCCTCTATTAAGATGCTGAATATCTCTTGATATATTTTGCAAGTTAAATCAGTGGAAACTATTTACATTACATATTCGTAGATTATTCTCTATTACACTTAATTTTGCAGATGGAAAACAAAATTGTGTACATTTTTAAACCATGTTGGGACAAATGTACAAAAAAACAGCAGCTTAGTGCCATATTTACTAAGTAAGACATGCTACTGCTCTCCTTCCTGCACTGGTGGCTTTCGAAGTTACCTAGATCCTCGCACACCTTTGCACAAATACCGTCACGTATGAAATGATATACTTAGACAATTCGTTTTAATTTGTATACCATTTCTTATATTGCATGTGTGCTGTACAGTGGAGCACACATGCACTGGTTAGAATTGTTGTAAACATTTTTTTAAAACCCTTCGACTTTGCACCTGCCTCATGGTGGCGTTACTGTTTTGCCAGGTCTGACAAACTTTGTAGATCTGTCCTTCTGTAAAAAAACAAAATCATGGATAGCATCATTGGAATGCCTAAGTACAACCCATGCAATGCCCCCATGAGGCAAGTTAGTACAGAGAGCTATTTGATCTACTGTATGGGCAACTTCACTGCGTAGAAAATGCTTTAGGCTGGAAAGTAAGTATTTTATCAAGACTTTGCATCATTTTCTGTGATTTTGCAGGTGCAAAAAATCTTGACGAATCTTCTCTATTGTGTCTTAGATTATTTTATATGTGAAAATATCCGTTCCCTTGTGTGTTGGTGTCTATCTTATTAACTGACCTTGGTCACTTTGTCTCACCTGTATCTAAAACATTTTTTATATAGTGTCAGAATGATTTGTATGTGAACTGTATTTTAGGACGTGTCCTTATTGAATACATTTTGTTAACCTAGCCCTTGAAAGAAAACAAAGAGCAAAAGATGTTCTTTTGCGTGGAACTGGAGGACGAAGTGTATTATTCCAGTGGATGAATGGCAAACTGTGAGCCCAAGTAGAAACATGGGTTCAGATTCCGGCTTCCACAATCGATCAAAGAGAAGATCTTAGGCAATTCTTTACCTCACTTTATGTGATTGGAGCACCTGCAAGAAACTCAGTTCTGAGTGTAAAATGTGCAAAACAAAATCCTCACTCACACATGATTTAAAGCACGATGGAGCGTATGATAGAAGTGTCTTGGGGAGCAACGGGCATGCGTATCTGCTCTTCATGTCCACCGGGCACTTTGGTATTACAGAAGGGGCCCGAGATGCTTGTGCAGCCCCTTTTTTTTTTGTCCTCATTTTGCAACCCATGCTTTGGTTAAAAGGAAAAAGGCAAAAGCCGAGGCATTTATGGTATGAGTCCAGATGTGCGGTCCACATCATTGCTGGGCCGCCCCACCTGTTCTAGATATTACACTTTTCCCAATCAACTGCCATCGACCAAGTCTTACTATTTTCTTCGAGACCTGATCATAACCAAAGCAACACCCAATAAGGTGAGGGGAGTTCTAATCATTGGACTGAAATTCCAAGAGGAGGAGACCAAGCAAAGAAACCACAAAACATAAGTTATATGACTGAACTACTCAACATTTGTAAGCTACTGATAAACATTTTGCCAATCCACCCAAAAATTATCTCTTCTAGTCAGAGGACCGCATTGTTCCACTTTACACAATCGATTCGCTGATGATTGCCAGTCTTTAACAAGGGGGGGCAATGGATCCACCCATTTATGACATATTTCCCGTCTAGCCAAAAGCATTATTACAAACAACAAGTGCTCCTGTTGTGCTAATAATTTCTGGTAATTTGTACCCGGGTCACAAACCCCAAACACCACCATAAGAAGATTTATTCTTACATTTACATCAAAAATTACGCTCAGAATGTTTCCTATATCCTCCCAATACTTAGTCAACATTGAACATTGCCAAAACATGTGAACATCATCTGCATTGTCTTCCCCACACCGCAGACAATATTTCTTGTATTTCCCAATAGCTGTTAATCTAGCAGGTGTCCAATAAACCCTATGTAGTGTAAACAAATGGTTTTTCTTCAATCCCGCAGGTTTAGTAGTAAACCATAGTTCTGAACAAGACTTCTGCCACAAAGCTGTGACTTCTAGGGTTGGAAAGATCCTTCCCCATTTCAACAAAGGAAGGGAAGCGGCAGCGTCTACTGATTCCAACAGAGCATGATACCAAAAGGCAACTTCTTTTTTAATAGTTGTCTGGTTTAATTTTTCTTCCCATGAGCTCCTCCCTAATTCTCCTGCTCATCGAGAATTAACCCAACTAGATAACTGAAGATACTTGAATTTAGAAGTTGTCCCTCTAGTACACTCCTGAAATGCTGACCAGGTTAGCAAATCAGAACCTTCTATAATCTGACCCCATCTTACCATCCCGCTAGTTCTCAAAGGAATTGATAGTTTATCGATAAGACTTTCAGGAGTACCGGGAGAATCCCAAATAGGAGCGGAACTACAATAATAAGGTATCCCTACCACTTTCCGAAGATGGATCCAAACATTACAAGCCTGTTTGGGGAGCTTCAAACGCACCTTCTTGAAATACTTTGGGTGACCAAATTTATATAAGAAATAGTCCGCACCTCCCTCAAGATGTGCCGTCAAAGCTCTCCAGACCAATGAATACTCTGACTTCTTATTCCATAACATTCTGGTGTTTTTTAATTGAAAGGCCAGATAGTATCTAAAAAAATCTGGAGATGCACTACCCCCCCACTTTTTCTTTCTACTCATCTTTTTCCAAGAAATCCTCACTCCCTTGGAAGCCCAAACAAACGAGGATAAATCTCCCTGTAATTTTTTAAACCAGCTCCCCTTAAACTCTAGTGGGATTGTGTTAAATAAAAAAGTAAACTTTGGAAGTATACACATCTTCAAAATATTAGATCTTCCTATTATAGAAAGTGGAAGAACAGCCCACGCCTTTAACAGTTTTTTAGTTTCCCTATAGGTTGTGTCAAAATTTAACTTAGCTACATCATTTAGATCATTTGTGAACCGAATTCCCAAGTATTTGATCTCTTGTTTAACTAAAGGAGAAACATAGGCCAAGTTCCAACACATAATTTCAGTTTTTTCTGTATTTATACTATAACCTGAAAATCTACCAAATTGCTCCATCAATGTCTTTACAATAGGTAAAGTAGTAGTCACATCACTAGTGTATAGCATAAGATCGTCCGCATACAATGCTACTTTCTTTTCCCAATCCCCAATCCGAAACGGGGGGATGTCCTTACAAACCCGTAATAAAATTGCCAAAGGTTCAATATATAGATTAAAGAGCAAGGGAGATAAAGGACACCCCTGTCGAGTACCCCGAAAAATCCTAAATTCCTGTGATAACTGACCATTAACCAAGATTCTCGCCAAAGGGCATCTATACAATTCTCTAACAGCCCTAATAAAAGGAGTACCCAATCCCGCTTTTTCCAGCGCGACCCCCAAGAAGGACCAGTTCACACGATCAAAAGCTTTTGCTGCATCAAAAGTCAGAATCGCTAATGGAGCCTTTTTTTGTTCTGCTAGGTCTACTGCAGCAAATAACTCGTGAGTTAACTCGTAGAGTTGTCTACCCTTCATAAATCCCTTTTGATCCAGATTTATCAAGTTACCCATAACTTTCCCCAGTCTCCTATATAAGATCCCTGTATACAGTTTGTAATCCTAATTCAACAAGGAAATCGGTCTGTATGATGAACAAGGCATTGAGGGGGTCATTCTGACTCCCGCGGGCGGCGGATGCCGCCCGCCTGGCGGGAACCGCCAGAAGACCGTACCGCGGTCAAAAGACCGCGGCGGTCATTTTTACTTTCCCGCTGGGCTGGCGGGCGACCGCCAAAAGGCCGTCCGCCCGCCCAGCGGGAAAGCCCCAGCAACGATGAAGCCGGCTCCGAATGGAGCCGGCGGAGTTGCTGGTGTGCGACGGGTGCAGTTGCACCCGTCGCGATTTTCAGTGTCTGCTTTGCAGACACTGAAAATCTTAATGGGGCCCTGTTAGGGGACCCCTGCAGTGCCCATGCCAGTGGCATGGGCACTGCAGGGGCCCCCAGGGGCCCCACGACACCCGTTCCCGCATCCTGTTTCTGGCGGTGAAAACCGCCAGAAACAGGATGGCGGGAAGGGGGTCGGAATCCCCATGGCGGCGCTGCTTGCAGCGCCGGCGTGGAGGATTCCCTGGGGCAGGGGAAAACCGGCGGGAAACCGCCGGTTTCCCTTTTCTGACCGCGGCTTTACCGCCGCGGTCAGAATGGCCCCTGAAGCCCCGCCAGCCTGTTGGCGGTGCTTCCTCCGTCCCCTGCCCTGGCGGTCCATGACCGCCAGGGTAGGAATGACCCCCTGAGTCCTTACCCGCTTTTAACAATAAGCAAATTATAGCTTCTCTCCAAGAATTAGGTATCAGTGCCCCTTCTACAAGCATGGAGTTGAATAACTCCAATAAAATCGAAATAAGTTCTTCCCCCAGTACCTTGTATAACTCATTAGGTAGATTATCTGGGCCAACTGAATTCCCTTTCTTCAAAGCCTTTATGTCATCGGCAAGCTCAGCCCTACTTATCTCGGAATTCAATACCAGCTTTGCCGAATCATCCAGAACTGGAAGATGCATTTCTTCCAAAAATGTTCTAATCCACTCCTCTGAATTTACCAAACTTTCTGAATACATTTCTTGAAAAAAAGACACAAATGCCCCTCAATCTCATCTTGCTCCACACAAATCTGATTCGTAAAGTCTGCTTTAACCGATAAAATATGCTTTTTAGAAAGATCTGACTTAACCTTCCAAGCTAACAATTTACTACAACCTTCTCCATATTCGAAATGTGCATATTGACTACTTTCCCACTTTAACCTATTACGCTTCTCCAAAAAACAATCTAGGTCGATCCGAACTTTATCCTCTTGGCGTATCAACTCCTCAAGTAATTCTTCCTTCCCTTCTCTTCGTGCATTATGAATTAAAACTTGAAAAGTATTTAAGGATGATTCCATGCCCCCCAACTGCTTCCTTTCTTCACGACGCTTGTATATTGCCAGGCTCACAAGCCTCCCTCTGATATAAGCCTTATAGGCGTCCCAGACATACCCTAAATTTGCTGTTCCTCGATTTAAATAGAAAACATCTCTTGTGTCTTTCTTTAACACCTCTACTATCGAATCATTTAAGAGTAAAAAGCGATTAATTGTAGTCCTAATGCCCTTACTTACGACCCTGATATCCAAATGTAATTTTACAGCTGAGTGGTCCGAAAGGTGTGCTGGATTGTGAGCTACCTTTATCACCTCTGAACATAAACTCTTATGTAGTAGAAAAAAATCTATTCTAGATCTATGTCCATATTTTTTAGTGCCATATGTCTATCAAACCTAAATCCTGCATGGCTTGCTTCACCTGTGCCCTTGTTTTGGGTGAATTGACCGTACCCCGGGGGGTTGATTTATCAAGAATGGGATCTAACAGTATATTAAAATCCCCACCTAGTACTACTGGGTACCTAGCTAAAAGTAAGATGTTAAACAGGTCTTGAAAAGGCGTCGGGTCATCCGAATTTGGACCGTAATAACCTGCAACTGTTACCCAGTAGCCACATACACACACTTCTACCACTACCCATCTACCCCTGGAGTCTACTTGGACCTCTCCTATCTTAAACCTTAAAGAATTTTTAAAAAGAATTGCCACACCTTTAATCGCGCTAGATTGGAAAGAACATACACTAAATGAAACCCAATTCAGTCGTTTAACCCAACTCTCCCACTCCTCTCGTTGAAGGTGAGTTTCTTGCAATATAATAATATCCTCCTCAGCCAATCTTAAATATTCAAAAATCTTCCTCCTCTTCTGTAGCACCCTTAGGCCATTAACATTCCAAGAAAGAAATTTTAATCGTAGATTACCATACTTAGTCATACCCAGAAGGAGAAAAAAAGGCTTGAACACAAACCCCCCCCCCTATATAAGCAAGTTATAGGGACTTTCCTATTTTTATCATTTTCTTCCCCCCAGCCCAAAACCAACCCCTACACCCAGTGCCACCCTCACCCTCCACCAACACCGACACACACCCAAACCCCCCCCCAAGGGAACCCTCCCTATTTCTCCTAGGATAACCATCCTGTTATCCCTTATTCAAACTCTTCGTCGGACGGGAATTTCCTGGATCTCACTGAGACGCCTTAATCTGTTCTATGAAAGTGCTAACCTCTCCCGGATCTCTCATATTATACATTTTGTTTTTCCACATAATACGCACTTAGAAGCCCGGAACAGTGCCACAGTCTGGAACTAACAGACCTCTTGCATGTCTTTAGGAGGACGAGGACGCAAAATTTGAGAGTAGTAACATATAGCCTATAGTTGATATTTTGCTAAATTACACCCAATTATAAAACCCCACCTCTCAAAATAGGGAATAACCGGTTGAGTATCACCTTTGAAAATCGAAAATGGTTATGTAGCCTTCCTAGTAGCTAGTGGCTACTCTCCGCTCTCTAGTTAACATAGAGGTAAATGCCTATGATATGGTCCTTAGTACAGACTAAGTTAATAGAGAGGGAAGAAAAACTTCAAGTTATTTACTCTTGGGTGAAATAGGGTGTAATAGGTATAATATATATAATATATAGTATATGCAAAGGCATAATTAAGTTTCTTAGGTTTCCCCCAGCTCCAACTCGAAAAAAACAATAAAACAGAGAGAAGAGAGAGAAGAAAAAAAAAAAAAACCCTACTCCCCCGTGCACAGCTTACACAGCTTGCACAGCTTACACCGCAGGAGCAGGGACAAACCTCCCCCTCGAGGAAACCACTCCGTTCCGGGCCACACGACGAGAAGATGAGAACATCTAATAATCAAATCCTGCTCCGCGTTGTTTTCCGTGAGTGGAGCTTTCGCCCGGACTCCGTCCCCGTATCCTTTATCCTCAAAAAGCCTGCCGCTGCCAAGGAGCAGCAGCAACGAGCGGCTTTGCGAGCGTCTGCTCAACGCTCCAGGCACAATGCAATGCAGCGTTACGCCTTCTGACATCTCCGTTTCCCCGTCCGACGAGGAGCTCGCGGCTCAGTCCTCTAGCTGGCCGCCATGTTCCCTTCCCGTCGGTACCCTTATTTTCTGTGTAACCACTCAGCTCTTCGCAGCCCCTTCTGTAGTACCGATATCACTGGCGCACATATAGTACCAGCGCTATCACCAGAGGGTGTTCCTTCATTGCATGGGGGCGTGGCACCATGCAAATGAGGGAATCCCTTTACCTCTGCGCCTGCGCCATATTATAGACGTTGGTGCAGAGGCAAAGAAACTGCCAAGAGGCGCACTGACAGTGCACCCCCTGATGGCAGCCCTCTGGAGGTGAGAAAGAGGATCCCATGGACCCCAGACATCCCCTTGCAGGTGGGTGCGGTCACTCACTGCACCCGCCTACAAGAGGATCTCTAATCCCCCTTAAAAGTGCAGGCAGTTTGCCTCCTGCACAGTGACACACGAAGCGGCTTTAATGCTGGGAGCAGTGTAAGTTTGTGGCTGCCCTGGGAGCAGTGCATTCAATACAACACAGTGCATTCTCCTTGTTTGCGCCTGGTACAACTCTTGAAAGATGCGCCTGGCGCAAACAAGGAGAATGCACTGCATTCCATTTTACGGGCCCATAATGTTGCTCTATAAATATTAAAGGACATTTATTTTCTGCACTTCGCACACTGAAATGTTTCTTGGTTCACTTATGGCTACCTTTTGAGAGCGCTACATGGTGAGGGTATTATTTTTGCAAGTTTGTAATTAGAAATGTCACCCATGCAGTGATATAATCTAAAGACCTTAATTGGAACATGCACACATTTTAAAGAACGGGGACTGCTTAGAGTTTGAAGGGAAATAAACATCCATCAATTTTTAAAGAAAACTCTAAATATATAGTAATAGCCATTGGCAGAAATGTAGGCATAAAAACATTCCTATGGTGGAAGAGATTCAGCTGGTGTATTCTACTTCATATTTAGAGGTTCTTCAGAAAGTGGAGGATTTTCTTTTCCTGCCTAACTAAAAAAGTGCCCATAGACTTTCAGATTTTTTGCAATGCAGTACTGTTTATGGCCTTGTTAGTATGCATTTTATTTCATTGCAACATGTATATAGTGCTTACTATCCCCATATGAGCGCTGAAGTCCTTGCTAACATGGATAGCATGCTACACTGAGTAGGATGTGTGTTTGTAAGGGGGTTGTCTTTGTTTTGATCCTCTGTGCGGAGTTTCTATGTCATGCATTCTGACAACTGAGTTGTGCTGATCATGTAATGTGGTGCAGAGCTCAGCAGTGTGATGGGTGAGGAAGTGTGAAAGATAGTCATTCAACCTGTGGTTTTCACTAAATTGACAGCTTTGAACAGCTCTGGGATTACCTTTGTAGTGCTGATTACAAAAATAGCTCATTATGCTGGTCACTGCACTGGGTTGTCCATTCTGAGAGCTTTATTTTGAATGTTGTTGTCCTGAGCAGGAGCAGGCATAGTTTGGAGGGAGAGCTAGCAAGAAGATCTGCTGGGATGGCCTTTGTTACTATCATCAGATATATGATTGTCATTGTGAGATGTCAAGAAGTATTCATAGTATGTAGCTAGTTGGGACCAGTGGAGGTCGACTAAATTAGGGCCTTCCATTGGCCAGCGGTATTTGACAGATCTTTCCATTTATTTCATGCCATTTCAACTGTTGATGGGTTATTGCTCTGGACTAGTATAGTACTGGGTGAAGGCCATGCCCCATAAGCCTTCTGTTTTATGTAAGTATAAGAGAGTCAAGCAGTCAGTTTACAGGAATTATTATGCAGCTGGTTTGAATTATAGTTTGCTTGCTGACCACTGTGTGTTCTAGTATTAGCATTAGTGAGGGCGAGAAGAACTATATATGAATTGACATTAGCATATAATATGCAAGCTGGACTCAAGTCAGTCCTTCAGAACTTACCTCAACATAGAAATTTGTGTGCTGGTAAAGCTGTTCCATGTCGGTGGATTGCAGATTGTACCTGAAGGAGTAATTATTGTTCTGATTTCTCTCAGAGTTATGGGATGGTGCAGTTAATTCTGGAAACAGACATGCGTTTTGATCTCTCTTCTGAAATGCAAATGCTCCTTGGTACTTCAAATCTTGGCTGGAAGTAACTTTGAGAGCTTGGCAAGTGGTACTGAGAAACTGGTGCCTTGTAAGGATTTATTATAGTAAAGTTATATGATTGTCCATGGTCAAGGCAACATTGCTCATTTAGCCACAGGTAGCCAGGGGAGGGATTTGAAGAACTGGAATCATAAGATCTCATGGGTGGAAGCTGCAAAGAATTCTTGCAACATTGTTTTGGACTAGTAGTATTTTGAATACAATTAAACTGGAAAAGCAAAAGTACATGCTGTTGTTACATCAAGGCTTGGAGATTATAAGTGGGTGAATTGCTTGTAGCTTCTATTGGTATCCAGGGTACAGAGAGATGTGTTGTTGTATTCCCATTGTGCATTAACTGCTTTTTGTGATCTTGTTGAGACTCTAGCAAGGATAGGTCTGAATCCATGATTAGACTAGGTTTCATCCCTCTCTTGATGCCATTGGAGGGTCTTTGTCTTTCTTGGGCCACATTGCAGTTGGCTGTTGTTTTTGCCACCACCCACAAGTCAGGATCCCTCGCTTTATGGAGTTGAGCTTTAGGTGGTTACTCATCACCCATTCAGTTTTCGCACAAAGGCAATCAGGTTTTGCTTCATATAGGTCTTCTACACCATCCACAATTGAAATGATTTGCTTATTGTTTGTGCAGTTCTAGCAGCTATGGTTGAATGATCTACTCATGTTCAGTTAGAGGTTATGCAGATGGTTAATACAATCAGAGATATGACGGACCCTTAAGGGACCTCCCCAGTGTTGGTTGTGATGAGCTGATGTGAGAGCTGGTAGATATACCATTCTTTGTGTGTCTTTGTGATAAGAGACAGTTCATGTTAGAGTGTTTTCACATATTCGACATGACAATAGAGTTTTTTTGGTAGTGTGTGGTGGTAGACAATGCTGCTGCTGATAGGTCCAGAAGTAACAGAGCCACTGTGATTTTTAGGTCATCTCAAATGGATACGAGACTCACTCTGTGGCTCTGCCTGGCCAGAGTCAAGATTGTTGGTTTCACATCAAGTCATGTTTCTCTCAAAAACTTGGAAAACAGAGTGAAAGCGCGTTTCTGTTTTGGAGGCGGAGGCAGGGGCAGCGGCACATCGTGTAGGGCAGGAGCCCTTTAAATTCATCAATCGCACTCCCGCTCGCGGGAAGCACGTTTCTGTTTTGGAGGCGGAGGCAGCGGCAGCGGCACATCGTGTAGGACAGGAGCCCTTTAAATTCAACAATCGCGCTCCCGCTCGCGGGATGCGTGTTTCTGTTTTGGAGGCGGAGGCAGCGGCACATCGTGTAGGGCAGGAGCCCTTTAAATTCAACAATCGCGCTCCCGCTCGCGGGACGCGCGCGGGCGAAGACCGGGCCAAGGGCGGGCCCGTCCTTCGCCCGTCATCGCCAGGAAGAGGCAGGGCAGGGCCCCCCCTGACATCCTTCCAAAGACTGCAGGATTAGGTGGCACACAGGCGCGTGTCTGCCTAGAGGTACTGTTTGGTGTTTGTTTTGGTTGTTTTATATACCACCCTGTGATTGGATTCAACCTTCAGTATTTGGGAAAACAAACTTAAACACCAGTACTTAGTCATTGTGGCTAGGCTAGGTCGAGTTCCCACATACTGCTGCAGCGCTTATATTTCTCCTCTCTTTCACCTTCTTATTTGCGTGACAATTAAACAGAGGATACTTAAATAACTTATAAAGGATGGGGAAGAGGAAAGCCAGTGGTAATTCCACTGACCAGGGAGGGGCAAAGAAAGTTCCTCGACATGCCGCCGAAAATTGCACTCTGACTCAAATTGATGAGCTCATTGAGGAAGTGGAAAGCCTCTTAGCCACCAAGCCTGCAAAATCTCACAAGAAAGACGTGACTGCTACTACCAGTGCTACTACCAGTGACATAAAAACTTTCTTTGTCCCTCTGAGCAGAGACCCACAGCTGCCTCCATTACAAGGACCTAATCCAGAACCTACCAGGCCAGGAAATTCTAACAACCTAATAGCGAGTCCTAAACAGAGCCAGCCTAGCTACCAGGGTGGTGTGTCCCCACTTATAAACTGTAACAACCGTTTTGCACCACTCGCCCCATTGACGCCACCTGAATTAGAGAGGATCAGATACAGGGAGGTAGAGGAGTTACCAACTACTTCAGCCAGGCAGAGGGATGAACCCGCCGAACCACAGCTAGTGCAGATAAGAGCTGAAATCCTGAGCTTAAAATAATACCTCACGTCCTTTAGCCTTATGATGTATAAGAAACTGGACGACATATCTGTTGCAATCGGGGACATAAGGAATTCATCACCCAAACCTGACCCTAACCCCCTCCTTAAGCAAACCCATCCAGCTCGAACATTTATGACGGGAATGTGTAGGGACAAAAGGACCGAAGTGGTAAAGCAGAACTTTCAGGGGGGCAAAAATGTACCTCCGACTGTGGGCGTTTCTAACAAGTATGACACAATGTGTAATAGAGGGCCTAGCTATGAGGTTCATAGGACTGATCCTTTAGATAAAAGGACCATAGGCCCACTGAGAAATTTCCCCCCAAGCCAGACTAGATATAGTAATTACGACATATATATGATAAATGTACCAAAGCTAAGTAATGGCCAAAAGGAGCAGAGAGATTCCCTCACAAATAAAGTAATCCATTGGATAAGGGGGACGAAGAAGTGTAGCTCTATCATAAGGGACGACATAGTCACCGCTCACAGACATACAAGAGTAGGTTTAACAACAGACATCATAGGCCTCAAACTGAGTAGCCAGAGCCTAGTAAAGGGTCTCTTGGCACTGGATTCAAGAGTGAGATCTGGTACTTTTTCACAAATGTCACTCGCTCAAAAAATCCCTCAATCATTGGCAAATCTGTCTCCCCAAGAGAGATACATCATTCCAACGGCCCTGCATACAAACACACCTAGAAGGTATCAAAAGAGGAGCCCAACCTCAGCCATAGACTGACGTGAGGCCCACATGTTGGGGGATGGGAGAGATGGCATATCCAACTTAGAACCCTCTAAGCCAAGTAACCAGACACTGTACACCCGGGGAGCGGAACTAGAAGCTCATTGTAGTGATCCACTAGAGGAGCTGGACTATGGAGTAATGCCTTGTTCAAATGAGAACAGAGAGTTCCCACTAGATACGGGGAATGGTCTTAATCCTCTGATCAGGTTCTTATCTTGGAATGTGGCAGGGCTGCTTCAGAAATCAGATAACCCTGACTGGTGTAGTTTTATAGACCAACACCATATTATTTTACTACAGGAGACATGGGTGCCATCAGTGACTAATAGGGAGGGCTACTGGGCTTTTCAGAAGACCGCGTTTCCCTCACCATCTGGTAGGGCGTCAGGGGGTTTGATAACTTGGATAAAACACGATCTGTTCTCAAAGGTGAAGGAGCTAATAACTCCCACAAGAGATCTATTAGCCGTTGAGGTGGAACTTAGCACTGCCAGGGCACCTGTTAGCATACTGTAGTAATAGCAAACATATACGTTAGACCTGGCATTCAAAGGACGCAGATTACATTGATGAGTATGCTAGCAGATTTTCTTAACTGTCTACCGGGAGGGCAGGGCCTAATCATCGCAGGAGATTTCAATATGCAACTGAATTTCAGAGATGTAAATCAGCAAAAAGAAATCCAGTTTGCAGAGCCTTGGGATAGATCTGGGCAGGTTCGAGCCACGGCTAAAAGAGAAGGGGGAGCATTAAATATATTAGACGACCTAATAACAACAAGTGGACTAAGAATAGTAAATGGAAACACTAGATCAGACAGTCCGGCCTCGCCCACTTATAGGAGAGGACTATACACTAGCCATCTTGACTATGTCTTAGTAGACGACGTTCTCTGGAAATCTCTTATTGACATGGCTGTCCTCCCTCGAAATGATAGTGACCATCAAGCCCTGAGCACCGTCTTTTCTACAATTTCATTCAGCTGTAAAACACTGACAACATGGGTTAAGGGCAACGTCCTAGCTATGACAAATGATCTTAAAAGTGTAAAATGGGAACGGGAAGAAGATGATGCAAACGTTCAGCTATCTATATATAGAATAGTTGCAACAACGCTTTCCCCATTGAAGCACACAAACATCACATTGGTGGATTTGATCAGTCTGCATAGCACTCTGACCAACCAGCTAAAACCACACTTTCAGGTAGCAAGGAGGCAGACAGCGACTGGTTCTCTAACTCCTGCCGCCAGACCAAAACACAGTTATTGGGAGCACTAAAGGTAGGGAGCCATTTAGAGATAAGAGAATCCAGGGTTGCGTACAAAGTTGCACTTAAAAATGCAAAAAAAAGAGTGGGAAGCCAAATATTGGAATGGGCTGGTAGATGCACTCCGAGAAGGATTTCAAATTATTTTGGAAATTAGTGGCAGACAAAGGTAGCTCTAAAGATGGGGAGACTTATCCTGTAATCCAGCCAGAAACTTGGGTGACACATTTTAGCAAAGTATATGGAAAACCTCAAATTAATAGTATTACCATCCCTTTACTTAAATCTAATGATCTTGTTGTTAATACACTACCTGCTGGGAGAGCTATAGCATCCAAATTTGCTCTGGCTTTCTTTTCCCTAAAAGAAACAACTCTGGCCCTACAATCAGTGCGCAAAGGGAAGGCCCCTGGGCTGGATGGCATCCCAGGTGATTTATACCTGTCTCGACCGACAATTTGGTCCTTGTACTTAAATGCTCTCAGCAATGAGATACTGAGGGGGGGAGGACTTCCCCCCACGTGGCAAGGAGCAATCATAGGCCCTATTCACAAGAAAGGGCCAAGAGAAGAACCTACTAACTATAGGCCGATTAGCCTACTCAATGTCACTCAAAAAATATTTAGTAAGCAGGTATTGAATAGACTGCAGGCATGGACAGAGGATTTTCACATTCTTTCCGACTTCCAGGCAGGATTTAGGAAAGGAATGAGTACAATAGATCAGGTATTCAGGTTCAATCTCCTTTGTTGGAAATATCTGTCACTGAATAAGAGCCACCTGTATGTAGCTATCATTGATCTAAAGGCTGCTTTTGACATGGTCCCTCACGATCTACTGTGGAATGTCTTGGAGAGCTATCAACTTGATGGAGAACTACTAAGATTGATTAGGTATCTTCACGAGGGAACGTACGCTCAAGTACGTTGGTCTCAAAGGGGCGACTTAACAGAAGTAATACCTGTTAACAGGGGGGTTAGGCAGGGGTGCCTTCTGGCCCCAACATTGGTTAATCTTTATATTAATGGTGCGGCAGACCAATTATCACATTGCAACCACGATGCCCCAAAGCTTGCTGGAACCCCTGTCCCCATTTTAATGTTCGCTGACGATACTCTACTAATTTCAAGAACACCTATGGGCTTGCAAAATGAATTGGATGCTTTTTATAAATTTTGTCTGAACAGAGGGCTTGAAATAAATCCAACAAAACCTAAGTTCATGGCTTTTAACCCACATAAACCGTTTAGGCGGGAAATGACCATAGCAGGCCAACCAGTGGAGAGAGTCAGCCAATTTGATTATCTGGGGATCAGGGTAAGCAATGACCAAAAATGGTTGGCGCAGATTGGGAAGAGTCTGACAGCCTTGAGGCAAAGGTCTTCAGTTATAGGGAGGAATATTGCAAATACCCCGCAAGGGGAGATATCACCTGCTATTACTGTTTACAAAGCAGCGGCAGTTGCAGCCTCAACCTATGGCGCTGAGCTCTGGGGCCATACTAATTCCAGGTGTTTGACTATGGCAGAAAACCGTTTTTTACAGAACTTTCTGCGACTGCCGACGAGCACCCCTCTTATTCCGCTTAGATTCGACCTAGCCTTAAATGAAATCCACTACGAAATTGCACTAAGACCACTTAAATATTGGGTGCGTCTTTGGACTTCTGAGCACCTGTCTACCCTACACATAGCATTAAAGGAGTTTCTTGTAGGTGACTGCGTATTAAAGATCCCTTGGCTTAGACACATTAGAGACATGTGTAAACTCCTTAAAATGGAGGAGGTGTGGAATGCCCCATATAACCTGAACAAGGAAGCAAAAGAGCGTATTAAAATGTGTTATTGGGAGAACATCCTGGTGCAAATTTGGACGAAAAACCAAGGTAGTCTGACGCTACAGTTCCTGGATCACAAATGTAGCCCCAAATTTGAGGCCTATATGGATAACATAAATCCTCCCTATACCAAAACACTTTTTATTAAGTTTAGATTAGGGATCCTCCCGCTTAAGACATTCACTGCACGATGGAGCGTGGAGGACTGTAACTCAATATTTTGTCATCATTGCCAAAAGATAAGAGTCACTCGCGCACTTTATGTTCTTTTGCCCTAGATATCTGGTGCCCAGGAAGAAGTGGATTGCCCCGTTATGCAGGTTAATGGGGATAAGGGAATGGAACACAGCCTTACGTCTCTTCATAACTGACACAAATGACAAAATTGTTTTTTCTGTCGCAAGATACCTGCAAAGTGCATGGGCAATAAGAAATAGAGAATTGTTCTAATTGTGTGTTTTAACATATCGGTTTTAGATTTTACTTATCTATTTATCTTACGAAATAAGTTGTAAATTGACCAGAGCCAAGATACATTGGTCACCGTACTACATATTTAACACCTTAAGACAAAAGATTTTTAGAATAATGTCTGTTTTACATTGGTTTTATAAAAAGCAATCTTATTATTTATTCAGGGTCTTAATGCATAATGTGGTAATTGTTGCTGATTTCCATTTGTAACTGGCATACTGCTCAATTATGATATGATGTTTTATTGCTTACTTTTATGGCTCTTAGCCGAAATAAAGTATAATTTTTTTTTTTGAGTGAAAACTGCTCTTTCTTACATTTCACCAAGGAGCGGCCCACTAGATATTGATTTGTAGCTTGTAGGTTCAGAGGGGTTGAGATTTTTCTTTTTAGGGAGTAGAGGAGATTTTCAATTTGGGTGTTAAAGAACTTGATTCCAATGACATTGAATACGCATCAAGGAAGCTCCCCAGCGCAGGTGTCTGAGTGTGTCCATATTGTGTGTACAGGCTTCCCTTGTTATCCATGTGCTTCCTCATGTGTGCATGCCTGTGGTGTGTGTATATGTTTCTGTGTCTGTGTTGGTGTGCGTGTATTCATGAACAATTCGAGGTTCGTTGAATGAGAACAAAGGATATTATAAACATTTTTGGAGGTCCTGGATCTGAAGATAATTCTGAGGGTCTTCTCGCAATGATAAAGTCGCCGAATTCCTTTTCTGAGAGAGTATTGAAAGTATTAAATGGCGGAACATCGCTTCTGTCTTTGTTTACGATGGTTGAGTTATGTGTTGGGGGAGTGTTAGCTGTTTTCTCCTTGAGGTAGGTCGATTGAAACAATTTTTGCTGGCTGTGCCAAACCCTTAGCCTGAGGCTCCAAGCCGAGCCCCACCGGTCCCGCCTCGATATTCTCTGTACACTGCCGGTGTCATCGCACTCTCGGTACCCACCTCCTGGCAGGCCTGCTGCCGTCGGCTCGAGCCCCGGTCCCGTCTCAGTGTCAGTTGTTCAGTGTCCACAGGGTGACTGTGGCTAACTGAGCGCAACTGAACAGAGCGCTCTGGTGGCTCGCGGCAGGCGGCGCGGTGATGAAACACAAACAGCTAATTTTGCCCATTTCCATTTTTGTCTGTACTGAAAACCTACTTACTATGCGGTGCGTAGGCGGCAGAAACTCCCGGCATCCCTCAGCCCCCGCATTTTGAACAGCCCCATGATACCTTTCAAAGCACAGCAATATCATTTTGTTAAACCATCAATTTGTTGGAAATTACGTTCTCTTTACATAGCGTTTCCCAGCTGTAATCAACGTGTTTCTTTTGTTTATGTGTTTCATATATTTCTGTGCGACTGGGCTTAAAAAATATCCCCATTCAATGTGTTGTGTTCTTATTATTTGAACAAACAACAGCTATCCATTCTCTCCCACTGTCTAGTGTGGTACGGGCAGCCTTAAAGAGCGTCTCTCTCATCACAACCTTCACCAATGGGCCTGTGTCCCTATGCTCGGTACTCCCTTCTGATATCAGAGGTCATTTAGTGTCAATATGTTTGAAGACGTTCCCACGCTATCCTTATGTTGTGTTTTGTCGTGTATTTGATTGTTAGTCATTCTGTGTTTGGGGGCTGGGTACCCACTAATGCCAATAAGTAGACCTCCAGCCTAATTACCCAAGGTATACCCCAAACCCATCGCTATTGTTTGCCACGCAGCTAGAATGCTGCTGGGCTCCGAGCAAGGGAGCTACAGGACACTAATGCAAGAATGCAACATGGGCCCCGTTTTCATTCTTATGCAGTAGACTCTCCACTGCACCTGATGCACATTGCCAGCAATTCCGACTGGCCCTTGCTTTAGTAGCACCCTGGGAGCAAAAAAGGACATTTGCCACCCTCCGTACTGCTGGTGAATAAAATGAGGCAGAACTTTTCTCAGGCCAGTCCCTAGCTGGCCTCATCAGATCAGTGGCTTGCCACTAAACACACTCTCCTTTCTCAACCGAGTCACCCACAATGTTTCGGCAGGAGGTTGGAATCAGGTGAGAGGACAAGGTAGGTGGTTGATAGGGGGCTAAAAGCGACGCGTTAAAATTATTGGAAGCATTTTTAATTAAATCACCGGAGCCAAGGAAGAGGGGTGCTGCTATTTGCAGGACTTTTATGCAGACAATTCTTTTCGCCCCTCTGAAGATTGGTGCCCTGGGCTTAGGCCCAGCGCGCCCATGCCAAGCGCCAATACTGACCCAAGGCCTTGAACTGCCATGCCCTCTAGTGCTGAACTGACTGGGCACTGGCATAACAAAAGCCTCCGCACTGCTGGGAGCCCCGAGTTCCAGGTCACTACCCTCAGCTCGGTGTACACTGTGCACGGGTGGCAGGCTCCTGGCGTGAGAGCTCCTGACTAGGTCTATTTTTTAAATTATGACAAGGTTTGTGAGGCAGAGATCATGACCTGCAGGTGACTGAGGTGGAGTCCAGTGACCACTCATCACAAGGGGCCATATGTACGAAAGCTTTTTTCCCATAGACACAGAATGGGTAAAATCCTTTGGTACATCTGGCTCAAGATCCGGAGGTGGAAACGAACAGTAGAATACCGTAGAAAACCAGGGCAGATTTGGGAAGGTGCTTGACTTGGGTCCGAGTGCCTAGTTTTCTCACAACCTGCTTCCATGACAACGCCCTTCATTGTCTCTATGGTTTATTATTCTTTTTTATATATATACGATCGTGAATGAAACTCGGATTCATCGGAGACAGGGGAATTGGAAAATGAAACCTTTCCGGCCTGCCTGTGCGTGTTCTATTCCCTGGCTGCTGGCAGTCCAGAGCACAGCCTGACACAACATCCTTGACTACAGCAGCTCCTCGGGTGTGAAATGTTCCTCTTTAATTATGCTTCTACCGGGTTAGCAGCCGAGGCAGGGCTTCGCAGCTCTATGATTACTGCTGACGCACCATCCTCGAAGTTGGTTTGTGTGCGTCTATATGTGTGTGTCTCTGCTTACTTATCTATGTCTGTGTGTGTGTGTGCGCGCGCACAGCTATGTTTAATGCAGCTGCGTCCCTCTGAGCATCTGTGCACCAGTGCTTAATTTGTAAATGAATGAGTGCTGGTGCCAAAAGCTCAGCCCAGAAAACCCCGGCCATTGCAAATGTACGTTGGCGCACCGGATTCCAAACCTGCGTAGTATTCAGTTCACCTCAGGCTTCTAATTCGCTACCAGACACTCCATTTATCCCACTCTTGCAGATTCCTACTTGCTCTGTGACGGTTTCCCATCTTTCTTTCATCCGTCTTTCTTCTGTGTGTTTTCTTTTTTTTAAATCGTTCTTTACTGCTTTTTAATATAAAAGAACAGACTTAACAGCCCGATCTTATAAGTTTGTCTTATTACAGTATTAAAGAATTAAGCAATACAGTAATACATTAACACATAAGAGTGGTGTCACGAAAGTTAACATCAGAAAATTCTCCCCCATCCCCGTCCCCTCCTCCCACGTGCAGGTGATCTCTGTCTCCCAGTAACCAAGAGCCTTCATCATCCAGAAACATAGACCCACCTCAAGTAAACCTCATGTTATCAGGATCAACAAATCACCCGTTGTTAGTCTTGCCCAATTATCAGCTAAAAGGACACATGCACTACACTGGAAGGCCTTACACGCTCTTGCTTTGGAAGCTCGAGGCGCGTTGAGAAAATGGGGAACCGCAGAGAGTACAGCTTTTCTTTTTGAAGAAGAACGCCGCATTCGCAGACGTCCCATTTCTCCAGAATGGGCACCTTACTGACACAGTTCATTCATCTCACAACCACAGGTGATTCCCCCCAGGCTCTACCACGCTGTTACCCTCCGCCTGAGACTCCACTGGTTAGACTCCCCTGCACTTGATCCCCCCGTGCCCGAGAAGACATTACACCCCTCCACCTCTTTACCCCTAAATGGCACCGGCTCCATACCCGCTGCCTAAATCCATTTCGATCCAGACATGCAACTTTGTTGCATCATGCCATCCATGTGTTCCCCTCCACACATCATTTTTCATCTTTCTTGTAGAATATGCTTCTGTCCCCACCCTCCATCCCAGTCCCACCTCAGTTTCCCCTCAATGTTATTTGTTTTATTGAGTTCATGAGACACTGACTGTTGTGTGTCCTAGCTGGACCTGTCACCATTCCTCGAACCAATGTCTCTAGTATGCCTCTCCGCATGAATACGTTATAAGGTACTTCTGTTTGTATGCTAACATTTGAAAACTCAATAAACACAACTTAAAAAAAAAATTGAGTGAACAGAATCATATCTGGTTGATACAGTGTCCAACTACACCTGTCAGGTGAATGCCTACTACAGAGAAGACCTCTCAAGTCAAATTTCGTGGCCCATATCTGTATGCATAAAGTAAGTTCTCTTTGATTGGTTTTCAGTACAGCAGGACAGACGTACCAGTCCAATCTAATGAGCTCGGGTGTACATTAGACAGGCTCGAAAGTATGAAGCATGTCATGCCCTATTACTGTGTTAAAGAATAAAGCAATACATTAACACATTAGCACCTAGGAGCAATGTCACAAACCTTGATGTCAGGAAATATTCTCCCATTCCTTCCCCTCCCACCTGCAGTGATCTATATCTCCCAGTGTCCAAGAGCCTTTCTCTTCCTTCAGAACAGATCCAGTTCAAGTACATATACGCCTGTCTGGTCAATCCCTCCAAACGGATAGTCCTCTGCAAGTGAGGGGTCTGTACCCCATGTCATATTGTACAGCTGCCTAGTGATATCAATGATAAGGCTTTCAGAAGTCAACAATTTGTAGGAATGTGCCCCACACATCATCAAACTAAGAGAGTTTATTCTGAACTCTAAAAACTCCACTCTCATACATGGTCAATCGAAAGAGTTCAGTTGGCCATTCTTGGTGTGTAGGTACTTTTGGTGAACTCCAAAGCCTTAATATACATATTTACCCTACCATCAAGACTGTCAACACCCATCATCTCCAGTGAGCTGAACTGACATTTATTTCTGAAATGTCATGTAAAATGGCTCATTTGGCCGATTAAAAAATACTGTACATAACGGAGACTGGTCATATGTAGGTTATGCCAAATGGCCGCCTAGTACTTAGTCAAACTCGAGCAGTACAGTAGGATATGTACAGGTCACACTCAGATTCCACTCATCTCCTACAGTTGGAATGTGACAGGAGAAAGGCTTTCTCAGTTTATATCGTGGCCGATATCAATTATGCAACACTTAGAGTAAGAGAATTTCAAATGGGCCTCCATCAGATTTTAATCAAAATGGTCTAGCAAGTCTGTGCACACTTTGTCCGTATAGTCCACATTAAGTCTGACCTGAAATGTGTCCTGGTCTCCTGTCTAGTGTTATTTGAATATAGTGAATCAATGATGATCTGATAGAGGTTGAATTGTGCCCCTAGAAGTCCCCTACAAATATAAGTATTTGTGCGAGGGCCACTCACGGAGGACCAGTAGGTCCAGACCTAGTTTGCTCACCAGTGTCTTAGTTGACGATAATATCAGTATTGCAGCATCATTAAAGTAAATTCTGCACAATTAGTTTCAAGGGACTTGAACTAAGTTCCATTATATAGTGCACCTATCAAATTGATTCTCACCTCTGCCGAATGTGGCCAATTGAACGAGGTACGACTTATCTGATTGGCTACATTCAATCATATTGGGGCTATTCGGTGAAGAAATCTGTTCATACCTAACAGTTTATGCGCATCCACCCGAACAGACCACATCGCATCAATGTGGTGGATACTTGGCAGAGGAGAAAGTCTGAGCACTGTATAGGTAGGGCTTGCACTTCAACTCACTCTACTGACACTCTACTAATACTCATGCAGGACTTTCCTCACCAAAGGTCAGGAAATATCCCAACTGCGAGATATGTTGGGCGACTTGTATATTTAGATGTCTGGCAATTCCAGTCCACCTGCTCTTTTGTCCGAATAAAGTTTTGCAGGCTTGCATCTGGGCTTCCTACCTGCACAGATAAAGTTTTTGATACATTTCTTTAGTGCTTGAAGGATCTTTTTGGGGATCAAAAGCAGCATCATTCCAAAGATGTAATTAAACCTTGGAGCTGTTACCACTTTCATGACCTGACTCTATGCCACAGGGAAAGATATGACTAGGAACAGCGGAGGAAGTCTGCCCATTTGAGCCATTAACCTATCCAGATTAGCTGATACCATACCCTTCAGCCCTTTGCTAACCTCGATGTCCAGGTATTTGAGCTCAGAGGACTTCCAATGGAAACCATGATAGTTAGGTGGTTATTAAGTAGGACACCTCATGATAAGGAGAGCTTTACTTTTTGACCAGTTCATTTTACATCTGGAAAAGATGAAAAAGGCTGTGATAAGGGACATGAAATGTGGACCCGAATTGTCTGGGTAACTAAGGAAGAGAAGAATTTCCTCTGCCTAGAACAGGAGCTTGATTTGGATAGCCCCATATTTATGTCTTTCATCTCTTCCCATTGGAGAATGGCTGCTGAAGGCAGCTCTAAGGCTAACAAGATCTAACAAGAAAAGGAAGGGAGATTGGGGGCATCCCTGCCTTGTCCCTCTGCATATGGCAAAGGTCTGGGATGTGTGTCTCTCGCAGTCAGTCTGTATGGAAGGGTCAGAGTAAAGCCATTTAAGCTTAGCAAGGAATTTCTAGCCTTTGTCAGCTTGATGCAGGGTTTGGACCAAGGATCACCATTTGACCTAGTCAAAAGCCTTTTCGGCATTTAGGGACGCCATTATTTTGTCATCCATGTCGTCGTTCTCCTTCAAAAGTACATTTGCCAGTAACCCTATGTGTTTCTGGTTGAATGTCCAGGGCTAAACCTGATCTGACAGTCATGAATGAGGCTCTGTATAAACTTCTTACATCTTTTGGTCCTTTCGGCCAGGACTTTGGCCAAGATCTTCATGTTGTTGTTAATTAGTAATATTGGGCAATAGCTAGCACATTGAGTCAGATCTTTATCTGCTTTTGGGGCAGGCTGATTAGCGCTTTGTTAAATTCAGGACAAAGTCCCCTCATCATGTCCGCTTCCTTAAGTACTTTGTGGAGGAGAGGTCCCATGATCTTTTTTATTCAGTTTGTAAAACTTGGCTGGAAAGCCATCCACCCCCTGAGCTTTATTATAGTGAATTTCAGAGATTGCTGATGCTCTTTCAGCCTCTGCTCTCTCACCCTCTAAACGCTGCTACCTTTCTTCAGAGAGGGAGTGCTAGCATACATGGGTCAGGGAGGTTTGTTCCGGGAAGTGTGTCATCACTTGGTTCCGCATTGTACCGACCTCCAGGAATTAATCAAACACCTCCAATATTCCTACAGGCAGGTGATCAGTACATCACCTTGCTCTCTGATTGCCGGTTGAGCTTGGGTGCAC
Organism: Pleurodeles waltl; assembly: GCF_031143425.1. Lineage (NCBI taxonomy): Eukaryota > Metazoa > Chordata > Amphibia > Caudata > Salamandridae > Pleurodeles > Pleurodeles waltl. The sequence continues at coordinate 473,695,830 of NC_090449.1, read as the reverse complement.
TTCCTGTTGCCGGAGTTGTGCCACCAATACCCAGCCTACCTTTCCTTCCTGTTCATAATTTCGCCACTTGAACTATAATAAGGTGTATTCTACCTGCGTAGTAAATTGGGTGATGAGGTCGAATTTTGCTCTTTTGATTGATCAGAGAAGTTGAGAGGTGAGTTTGGCTTCATATTGTTTGATCAGGGTAGAGATTTCTAATTCTAAGGCCAGCAATTTCTCCTGCACAGCGTTTTTACTCAGGGCCGAGTCTGTCATCAATTTCCTAAGGATGATAGCTTTCCCCGCAGCCCACAGGGTCCAGCGTGATTTGACTGAGTGTTCATTTTCATCTAAATAACGGTGTAAGTGTGTAGTAAGTTTCTGTTTATTGTTAGGTAATTTGCAATGGGATGAGTCGAGGCACCAGCACTTGACACTAGGTTCGACATGATCTAAGTCCAGTTCCAGAGCTACTGGGGCATGGTCACAAATCCCACCCTCTAAGGTTGTGCAATCCCTCATCAAGGCTACAGCGCAGTGGGTTGATAGTAATCAATTTTGGAATAAATTCTGTCTGAACAAGGAACAAAGGTATAATCCTTTTCCTTCAGGTGTCGCCGACGCCAGGGATTTACCAGCCCGGAGTCTCTCAGAATGTACCCAAACACTGTTTCATTTGGAAAATTTGCATTTTCAAGTGGGCTAGAGCTGTCAATGTGTGGATCTCATGCCAAGTTCCAGACACATCCCAGAACTATTTTGGATCACCCAAATTCCATCCTTAGTCTTGAGAGACTTGAGAAGATGGTCGTCCTTTTAGAGTTTGGAGCATAAATGGAATCCACTATCAGCATAATGTCCCCGGTTGGCAACCTTTCAAAAACATATGTGGACATCAGATCGGCCCATGTTTTATTTACTGCATATTGTAGAGACTTTATAAGAAAGTTCACCTCATCACATCTCTTTGGTGAGGAAGGGGGAGACACTGTTGAGGAAGTGTGTTCATTGCTATTCACAATACTGCTACTTATCACTTTCCCGACACAGTCCTTCCTCAGTTTGTTTGATTGAGTATGTGAGAGGTGCATCTCCTGAAGTAGGGCCATGCCTGGTGACCTGGTGACTAAGTAGTTAATGTCCTTTTCTGCTAACTGTAGTAGTTAAGGCCATTAACACTGAGGACAACCTACCCCAAGTAACAACCAGAGAATACAAGTGAATAACGGACTGTTAACAAACTTCTTTGTGCAGTTGAGTTATCTCCCCTCAACTACACCAACCAGCACCTTGGAGTCATGACTGTTTGGTTTGGGCGGGTGGTTCATGTGGGAAGAGAGCAGAAATCTATATGAACGAGACGAGGGGATAAAAGAAGGCATTGTCAAAACACTAAGTCCAAAACTGCAGAGCAGATCCAGGCAACCAAGATGGAAAGAGCTGAGAATTTTATGTGTTTTCCTTCTCTCGCTGTCGGTAAAAGTCAGATGCTTAAAAAAAGTGCCAGTCCCCAAAAATAAGTGTTGGGTGCCCCCGCTGTCCACCACCAGCTCAAATTAAGCACGGTGTGCACCTGTGCATCTGCACCCCTTTGTGTGCGTGAGCTCACATGCACCTGTGCATGTATGCACACCCCTTGGTCTGTACATTAGTGTTGTAGGCAATCCTGTGTTTTTGTGTCCACGTGTGGTATGCTTTGTCTATAGGCTTGTACCTACACACACCTGTGTCTGAGCGTGGAGTGTTCATGCCTATATATGTGTGTGTATGTTGTTAAGTGTTATTTGTTGCATATTAAAAAGACTTTATAACAAAATGCTTGCTACCCAGACATATGTCAGAATGAATCTGTGTTTGTGTGTGCTTGTACCTGTGTTTATGAGTTTGTGAGTGTCTGTGTCACGCGTGTGTAGATGGTTCAGTGCTTTGCTGTGCGTACCCGTGATCACTTGTCTCTGTGGATCTATGTGCAGGCCTGCTATATACTGTATGTGCACGTGTCCATGAATACATCTGTGTTTGTATGTTTGCACCTGTGTGTGAGCCCAAATGTGTGTATATGACGCTGTCTCTGTGTGCACACTTCTTGTGTGCATCTGTATTTGTGCCTGTGTTTGTCTATATTGTGTGCATTTGCCTCTCCTTGTGTGTGTTGGTGTGTGTGGACTTCTCCGTATAAGCATATTTTTTGGGGTTTGCGCCTATCTGGGCATGTCCACAAGGCGTGTATATGCATCCATCTGCGATTGTGCTCTTCTCTGCATGTGCATCTGTTTGTGCCTGTGTGTGCACGCTTGTAATGTGTGCATCTGTGTCTGTGCCTCTGCGTGTGTGTCTATAGTGTTTGTGAGCCTCTCTCTGCATGTGTGTCTGTACACTTCTGCGTGTATGCATCAGTTTTGTGTGTTTGCTTCTATCTGTGTGTGTCCATACTGTGTGTATAGGCTTCCCTTCTTATGCACGTGCTTGTCCGTGAGTGCATGCCTGTGGTGTGTGTATATGCTTCTGGTGTGTGTTAGTGTGTGTGTATTCATGAACAACCCAAGGTTCGCTGAATGAGAACAAAGGATTACAAAGGCAGACCCTCAGCAATTGATGCAAAGCTGATGAACTCTCAGAAATGTTGCCACTGGACTGCTGGTTGCTAGCGCACTTCTAAGTTAGAGTTTTGACTTTGGAAGGAGGATATGCGGGGTGAGCCCAGGGTTCCCTATGATGAGAGAGAAAGAAAACCACCATAGAATGCACAGAAGTATAATGCATGAGAAATTGATTGATGTGGGAGTGCCCAATTGTGAGGCCTTTACTGTGTGTGTGTCTGCAGGTGGCTATTACTAGGCAGCAGTGTTTTTTTCTGTAAAATTCTAAGTGTCCAAAGTTTTTTTTCTCGGAAGTCCACAGATGACATGGACAAGTGCCGAGATTCCCAAATACCAAGGTTGTGTTAATTCTAACTCATGTCTATTTTTTCCACCACCAGACACTCCCTGCCTCTTTATATCACTCTTGCAGATTCTTTTTCCATTTATATTATCTACCTTTCTGTAATTTTTTCATCTTTTTCTTCCTCCTTTTTTCCTCATTTTGTGTTTTTCTCCCTCTTGTTCAGGGTCAAAGTCTAGTGAGGAAAAATGAGTGCCCGTCCCCAAAAATGAGGGCAGATGAGCCCCACCAGAAAAACCCAGATCATCTTAAAAATTTCCAGGCAGTTGTATGATACAACTACGCATGCCTAAACCAAGCATGCCTAAACAACGCGGTCTGAACCACGACCGTGTCTTTACAACTCATGCCGTTACCACTCATACCTTTACAACTAATTCCGTTGTTAAAGCATGATTGCTAAAGGAATATGCATGGTAAATTGCACACTGTAGCCGCCATACCCTAACACCCGATATTCCAGCTCTGTAATCCTCCCTGCCCTAGCCCTTAAAACTGCCCCTTCTCCCTCGCCCCGAGTCATAAAACCCACCGTCAGCCCTTAAAACTACCCCTTCCCTCCCCCACCCAGAGCCCTAAAACTGACCCCCACACCTGAAAACTGCCCCTTCCCCCTGCCGGAGCACTAAAACCCAGTCCTAGCCCTTAAAGCTACCCTGACCTCACCACACTGAAACTACCCTGACCCACCACCCTGAAACTACCCTACCCTGAGCCCTAAAACCGACCCGGCCCTCCCCCTAAAACTACCCTTCCCCTTTCCCTGCCCTGAGGCCGAATATCCTGTCCCCTGCCAGAAACTAGCCCGACCCCCAGCCCCCTCACCCTGAGCTCTAGAACAGACCCCCATCCCCAAAAACCGCCCCTTCCCCCTGCTCTGGGCCCTAAAACCCAGCCCCATCCCATAGAACTACCCAGACACCCCATGCACTGAACACTGAAACCCTGCCCCCGCCAAACAATCTACCCCGACACCCCCGCGCTGAGCCCTACTACCACCCCTAAAACCTACCCCCCCAAACCCATCCCCACTTACCTGGCTGCGGCCTCTCCTAATCCTTCCTGTTCCTCTTCCCACCCATCTTCACAGCTAGACCAATGTCTGCCTTACCCACGCATATGCATGGTTAAGACAGATGCATGGTTTAGACAAGCGTTGTTCCGCCTGCGTAGAAATGGCACTGTTGGCTCAGCCTCTGTTGTAAAGGCAGTTTCCCTTTCTAGGCAATATCCTGGTTGGATATTATTGTCCACTACCAAGGCCTGAGGGCAAACAGGTTACTCCCCTTATGTTTTTGAGTCTCCATGGGTGCATAGCCCAAGCAATTGTATCTCTGTGGGAAACCAAGTCCAGTTTTGAGACTTCCTCTATCTGGTGGTAGGATTTAAACAACAGTCAATAAAGTCCATATCCAGCCCTGCTACAGCTTTAAATAATAATGTCACTTAATTTACAGGTAAATGAAAATGAGCATTAGCTAAGCAAATTGGTCTGGCATTGACAAGCCTCCTTGCAAACATATGCAATAGGCGTTAAAAGTGTAATAATAATGAAAAGTAAAAATGCCACTGTCTGCAGGTGACATGCATATGTTTAGAATTCAGAAGTGTAACATTACCCACAGCAAAAGTAAATATAAAAAGTTGAAATTAAAGCAGAAATTAAAATGGAGTTTGGCCTACCAGCCTTGAAACCAAAGTATGCTTTTTTTAGGTATCTGTGCGTGATTGCAAGATCAAAATGTAATCACTCACCATGAATAGAGTCGATGGCGGAGGTAGACTATCCCATTGCACATTCTAAAGGATGGGGTGGGTGGAAGTAAATTGTGAATGACAATTGAAAAGACTAATGACTGAAGAGGCATGACTGAATTAGTGTGCGTGTGTGTGTATATATATATATGTGTATACATAAATCAAGAAGGCAGGCTTCCAAATGCAGAGGGAAATCACGTACACTCCTGTTTGTGAACAAGACTTGCATAGTGTCGAAACGATTTGGGTGCGTTGCCTTAAATAAATCTTACTGGATTCATCTTTATCAGCAGTGTGCATGGTTTCCTTCTGCATTTGGAAGCTTGCTGTAGGAAAGTACCATCTGTCTTGACATGTTACCCCTCAATTCTGCCTGATATCAGTGTGTTTTTGACTGTGTCACTGGGATCCTGCTAGCAAGGACCCCAGTGCTTATGGTTTATGGCCTGCTTGTCAGTGTGCTTTCACTGTTGTCTAAATTGTCACTGGAACATTGCTAATCAGAACTCCAGTGCTCATGCTCTCTCTGTTCCTAAATGTGTCTGTACATACTGACTACTCAGTACGTCACTCCAGACTGGCTTACTGGACCCCCCCTTATAAGTCCCTAGTATATGGTACCTAGGTACCAAGGGCATTGGGGTTCAAGGAAATCCTTATGGGTTGCAGCATTTTGCCACCTATAAGGAGACCATACAAACACTGCCATTGCAGCCTGACTGAAATAGTATAGGCACTATTTCACAGCCATTTTCACTGCACCAGGTCACTTATAAGTCACCTATATGTCTAATCTTCAGACTCTGAAGGTTAGGTGCATAGTACATATGTGTGAAGGGAACCTCTGCACGAGCAGAGGTACCCCCACTGCATTCAGGCCCATTTTCTCAGACTTCATGAGTGCGGAGACACCATTATAAGTGTGCCCTACATATAGGTCAATACATATATATAGCTTCACAATGGTAATTCCGAATATGGCCATGCAAGGTGTCTAACAACTGGGAATTGTACCCCTCAATACTGATTCTGGTATTGGGGGGGGGGCAATTCCATTCACCCTGGGGGCGCAACCATGGATTCCCAGTACTGCCATATCAACCTTCTAAGGTTTCCACTGCAACCCCGGCTGCTCCCACCTCACAGACAGACTTCTGCCCTCCTGGGGCTTGTGCAGCTCAATCCCGGGAAGGCAGAATAATGCATTTCCTTTAGGAGAGGGATGTTAAAACCTCTCCCTTTGGAAATAGGTGTTACAGGCATGGGAGGGGTATCCTGCCAGAGCCTCTGGAAATGCTTTGAAGGGCACAAATGGTACCCTCCTTGCATAATCCAGTCTACACTGGTTCAGGGACCCCAGTCCCTGCTCTGGCATGAAACTGGACAAAGGAAAGGGCAGTGACCACTCCCCTATCTATCACCACCCCAGGGATGGTGCCCAGAGCTCCTCCAAAGTGTCCCTGGATTCTGCCATCTTGTTTTCAGGATGGTCAGGGAACTCTGGGAGCATCTGAGTGGCCAGTGCCAGCGGGGGATGTCAGAGACCCTCCTGATAGGTGCTTACCTGGTTAGGTGACCAATCCCCCACTCAGGTCTATTTAGGGTCTATCCTCTGGATGTTTCCTCAGATTCAGATTGCAAGACTCCAGCAGGACTCCTCTGCATCCTTTGCTTCACCTTCTACCATCGGATCAACCGCAGAACTGCTCCAGGAAGTCTACAACTTGCAACAAAGTATCCAACATGGCTACTGCAACTCTGTAACTCCAGCTCCTGCCAGCAACTGCAACAGTTTCCAGGTTGTGTATGCTCTGAGGACTCCCTGTCTTCATCCTGCACCAGAAGGACCGAAGGAATCTCGTGTGGAGTGATGGAGCCACTTCCCTGCTTCAGCAGGCACCTCTCTGCAGTGACGACCGTTATTCTGGGTCCCCTCTCCTGATGACTAGTGTGAATCCTGGAACACAGGTCATGGACTGAAGCGACCCTGACTGTCCAAAGGTCGAATTGTCCAAATTTGGTGGAGGTAAGAGCTTGCCTCCTCGTGCCAGACAGTACCCCTGTGCACAGCTTGTTTTGCAGCTCCTATGGCTTCTGTACACTTCTACAAGGAATCCTTCATGCACAGCCTAGCCCAGGTCCCCAGCACTCTATCCTGCAATGCTCAGCCCCCTGAGTCGTTCTCTGGCAGCGTGGGATCCCTTTGTGTAGTGCTGTGATGACTGGGATTTACAACTCCTTTGTCCCTGTGTCCTGGGACTCCTGTGGGTGCTGCCTGGGCTCCTGAGGGCTCTCTGAAGTACGGAGAGCTCCCTCTGTCTCCTCAGTCTGAGTTGAGACCTCCAGGACTCGCCTGGGTCTCTTCAACGTGGGACATCTCTTGCACCAAGCAGGAACCCAGAGCTGTCTTCTTTGTTGAATCTCTGACTTTTTCTTCCAACCTGAGGTTTCACTTTTGCACCTTCATCAGGGTTAGCAGGGGCTCCTTTTCTTCCTGGACTCTTCAGCATCTCTTGGACTTGGTCTCTCTCCGCAGGTTTTCAGGTCCAGTAATCCATTGTTGGTGTCTTGCAGTCATGCTTGGTTTTTGCATTATCCTATATCAGAGGAAACTTGCTGTACTTTACTCCTGCTTTCCTGGGCTCTGGGGTGGGGTACTTTACTTACCTTTTGTGTTCTTTTACACTCTCAGCACCCCTCTACACACTATGCTTGCCTAGGGGGGATTTCGACATTCGCATTCCACTATTTTAGTATATGGTTTGTGTTGCCCCTAGGCCTATTGCAATCTATTGTGTTTTTTTCTGTTTGCACTACCCTACGACTGTTTACTTACCTGATTTTGTTACTAGTGTATATACTGTATATAATACTTACCTCCAGAAGGAGTATTGCCTCTAAGGTATTTTTAGCCTTATGTCACTAAAATAAAGTACCTTTATTTTTGGTAACACTGAGTATTGTCTTTCATGTGTATGAGTACTGTGTGACTACAGTTGTATTGCAAGAGCTTTGCATGTCTCCTAGTTCAGCCTTGGCTGCTCTGCCAGCAACTATCTCTAGACAGCCTGGCTTCTAGACACTGACTACATTTCACTGATAAGGGATAGCTGGACCTGGTATAAGGTGTAAGTACCTCAGGTACCCAGTACAAACCAGGCCAGCCTCCTATACTTGCCTTCTTGATTTTACTGGCTTCCACCTACCCTATCACGCACCACATTTAGGGACGGAAAGCCTTGTTGGGACATGGCGCAGTTGTTCACATATATATATATATATATATATATATATATATATATATATATATATATATATATATATATATATATATAATCTGTATGTGTGTATATATTTATAATATATATATATATATATATGTGTGTGTGTGTGTATATATATATATGTGTATATATATATATGTATATATATATATATATATATATATATATATATATATATATATATATATGTATATACCTTCTGGCTGTCCCCGGCAGGTAGTTATAATTAGGACCTAGTTTCCATAGAAAAAGCGTTTATTTTTTTGCCAATAACTCTGGTGTAGTTTGACGAATTGTCACAGAATTTTCAAAACTAATACAACAGTTGGTTCAGCTCCTGTCTTGAAAGTTTAGGGGTTATCTGTCATGTGGGGGCCGAGAAAAAGGGAGAGTCCCAAACGTGTTTTCTACACGCACTTTCCCATAGGGATTTTGAACATGACTACAGCCCGAACTGCTGGACAGATTACACCAAATTTTACAGATAGCTAAGCCTTTTGTCCAGAAAGTGTGATTTTTGTGATTTGGTGAAAGTCCGTTTACTAGTTTTAGAGATATTAAAGGAAAATGAATAATAGATATGTAGGGACATGGACGCTCAGCGGATACCGGAGATCTTGTGCTGAGATCCGTTTGGCTGCCAACACTTCAACCAGGAAATGTTAGCCATTTTGGGAATCGGCTTCAGTCGAGTCCCCCCAAAAATGTTTTTAAAAAAAAGAAAAAAGGGCAGGGTAGGAATACCCTAACCCAGTTGCCTTGGTGCTGGGGTCCCCCTGTAACCCTGCCAGGGCACAAAAGGATTCTTTTTACAATTTCAGTGAAATCTCTGGAGGATACACAAATCTGCTGAAAAGTTTAAAAAAACAAGCGCAGTCTCCCGTGATTCCTTAAAATATAGCTCCCAGGTGGGCCAGGACCCTGGGGTCTGTACGAGAAATACCATGAAGGAGGAGGGTGCTCAGTGGCCATCTCCTCTAGGCTTTTTGAGCCCTGGGGACCACCACTACCCGCCATTGCTTTTTTTAAGAAAAGGAGGGGGGCCGTGCAGCCCTCCCTCTTGGGGCTTTGATATGCCCCAGGGACCACCACCTCTCCGGGGCTAAATAACAAAATATACAGGGGGCCACTGCAGACCCGCGGCCCCAGGGACCAACACCTCCCCAGGGCCACCTCCCGGGCCATATATGTCCCTGGGGACCACCACCTCCCCGGGGCTCGCCCATGTTATTTAAAGAAGGGGGGCTGCACAACCCCCCTCCTGGAGCCATTAATGGCCCTGGGGACTGCCCCTGCTATCTCCCAGTGGATAGAGTCAGTGGATAGAGTCACGGGCCAAAATTGGCCCAGGGAGGAGGGTCGCACGGCCCATGTCCCAGTTAAAAATATTTATGGTATGCAACATCATCCCACCCTTTTCCCAGGGTGATGGACAGTTTACTAAAAGGCCCCTCGAGCGCATGGCCAGGGAAAAGCAAGTGTGTTTAATCTGCAGTTCCACCTTGAAAAGTTATCTATAATCCTCTATGGAGGTGATTGCATCTTTGCTCTTTCAAGCGCAATTTCTTATGTAGTGACACTACAAGCATGTAAAATGGCCTAGAAGCCCGCCAGTTTGATCCCGCCCAATATACATTAGTGTATGCAAGGGCTTCCCACCCCTTTCCAGGGTGATGAAGGACTTACTAAAAGGCTCCACAAGTGCATGTCCCACCTATTTTGGAGACACATTCTTGATGCACAGGAATATGATCACATTTCCGCCAAACAATGAAGCACTTACTTCTGGGCAGTACAAATCATCCAAATGTGTATTCTTTGCAGTTCCACTTTCAAAAAAGTTACGTAATGAAGATGGTCGAGGAACAATTACATTGGCAAAATTACAGACACACAAGGTAACTGGAGACATTACCCCCCCTTTTGCGCAGCCGTAGTCTAGGAGATGCACTATATATTTCCCCAATGAAGTAGCACTTAATAATTAGCCAGTAGAAAATACTGTAGTTGGGTAGATATTTTGCACAAACTGGTGGTCTCTTTTTGGAAAAATATGCAGGATGCATTTTGGCACAATGCTCATTACACAGAATTTAAACCTCAACAGGAAGCATTTACAGATATAAACAAAGCAGGCGCCCAAGTTGAAGTTCCATTTCTGTAAAGTACTAATCATCCCAACTTGTTGTGCATGGCCAGGGCAAAACAAGTGGGTTTCCTCTGCAGTCCCACCTTGAAAAGTTATCTGTAATCCTTGATGGAGATGTTGATCAGCGTTGCATTCAGCTCAAGAAAAGATTTCAGATTTTAATAGAGGGGCCAGGGACCCCATTCTCCAGGATCTGGCCTTCATTCAATAGAGGAGGGGGCTGCATGGTCCCCATCCCCTAGGGCCCAGCCATGTCTTCTGGGTGCCTCCCAGGGCACCAAGTCAGCAGCGCTGGGGACCGCCGGAGGAGCCTGAATGCCCACGTGGTCCCAGCCAGCTCCCCGCCTCCTGCTGGAGCCGGCATTGCTCTCACAGACAGGGAGCTGCTAAAGATGTGGAGTTCATGTTTCCTCTGACTTCATGGGAACTGTCAAAAATCCAGCCAAGTCAGAGCAAACAGCTATGTCCCGGGGTCGGGCACTCCAGGACATAGCAGGAGTCGGCCCTGGGGTGTGGTTGTCCCCAGGGCCATATATGGCTCCAGGAGGGGAGGCACATGGTCCCCCTTCTTTCATTTTTAAGGGACTTCCCCAGAGAGGTGGTGGTCCCTGGGGCTGAGAATGGCCTGGTAGGGGGTTCCCCTTCCTTGTAAAAAAAAATAATAATAAAGCCCCTGGGAGATGGTGGTCCCCAGGGCTCTTGTAACCCATGAAGGGGGGTTGGAAAGGGCCCCTAATCTTTTTTTCATGAAGCCCCAGGGAGTGGGTGGTCCCCGGGGTTTCCATCAGCACCAGGAGGGGGGATCCCTGCAGCCCCACTCCATTTATTATTTATAGCCCTGGGGAGGTGGTGGTCCCTGGGGCTCATTTGTGCCCATGGAGGGGATTCCGCACAGCCCCCCTCCAAATTTAAATAAAGGCCGAGGGAAGTGGTGGTCCCTGGGTCTCAAAGAGACTTAGGAGGGTGGCCCTGTGCACCCCCTCTTTTTTTAACGAAAATGTCCCAGTTCTATTCAAAACAAGCATGGGAACCAACTCTTGTTTTTTCTTTTTTTTAGTTTTGCTGCAGTTTTTGGTGGAAATTTAAAAAAATGTTTTTTACCAGAGCTAGAGGGTCAGAGTGTCCTTTCCCTACACCCTGAGATGGCTGCCAACACTTCCTAGTTGAAGTGTTGGCAGCCAATCAGATCTCAGCACAACATCTGGAGGGTTTGCGGAGCCTTCGCGTCCCTATGTATCCATATACAAATTAGTTTTTTTTAAATACCTCCCAAACTACTGAACGGAATTACATTAAATAAGAAAAAAAGGTTCTTTCTGGACCAAGAGCTACTTTTCTGGCAAATTTGGTGTCATTCTGTGAAGCAATTCCTGGGGGGTTGTAGTCGTGTTCAAAATCTCTATGCAAAAAATGCACAAGAAAACTTGTTTTAGGGCCTCCTTTTTTCTCGGTCCCCGTTTGACGGATTACCCCAAAACTTTCCAGACCGCAGCTGTGGTGAGCGTTGAATGTTTTTGGAGAATGTCGTGAAGAATCATCAACCGGCGGCAAAGATATAGGCAAGTCAAAAAACTATTTTTCTATAGAAACTAGGTGCCATAATTACCTAGTGATGACTGTCACTAGGTAATATATCTGGTCACTTAAAAAAATCAAAGGTTACAGGAACGTTAAAGTTAGGCTCACATTTAAAAGTGCAGAACCAAAGAAGTTCACCTCTTATAGTGCTCCTCGCACTTCATTGTATATTTGCCCTGTGGAGGTGGAGGCCCCTGAAGCTGTGGGGGGGGCTCCACCACCACATTTAATTCTATCTTTGGCCCCATGAAGGTGGCACTCCTCAGGGCAGCGGGGGGAAGGAAGGTAGCCCTTCCCGGCATTTCATTCTGCATTAGCCCCAGGGGGGAGTGATACTCCCCGCCGCTGCGGGGGACCCCCTACATTTCAATCTATCTTTGACCCCTGGGAGGTGGTGGTCCTCGGGCTGTGTAGGGGCTGGGTAGCTCCCCGCATTTCCTTCTATCTTTGCCTCGGGAGGTGGCAGTCCACGGTGCTGTGGGGAGGCTGGGCGGCCCCCCTGCATTTCTTTGTATGTCTGCCACGGGGACATGGAGGTCACAGGGTTTGCAGGGGGCCGGGTACCCCTGTATTTCTTTGTATGTGTGTTTTGGGGGAGGTGGCGGCCCCCTGGGCTGCAGGGGGGTTGCGCCTCCCCCGCATATTATTCAAAGTTGGCTCTGGGAAGGTGGTGGTCTCAGGCCTTCAGTAAGCCCAGGAGGGGTGGTCCGTGCACCCCTCCTTATTTTTAGCATGCCCCCAGGACCTGGCCCATCCAGGGGCTTCATTAAAACAAGTGAGGGAGCCCAACCTTATTTTTTTATTTTTGCCTCTATGTGAAAATTAAAAGAAGAAAATGCTCTTGTGCTTTGAGGGGGTCCCCCTGGAACCCTGCACCAGACCCGAGTCCCAAGATGGCTGCCATCACTTTCTTGTTGAAGTGTTGGCTGCCAATCAGATCTCAGAACAAGATCGGGAGGGTTATATATATATATATATATATATATATATATATATATATATATATATATATATATATATATTTATATATATATATATACATACATTTTTTGGCAAAAGAGGCTGAAAGATAGCTAAAGCTGTCTCCAAGCCAGACCTAAAAAGAGCAGTTGAAAAGTTTGATACACATCAAACCCACAATGTCCTTCCACCTTCTGGGATTATAACATCTACATGCTACGTTTCTATGGGGAGAACCCAGGGAACTTCATGACTCTCCATTTTTACAATGTGGATAAACGAAGTCATTGGGGCACAAGTGCAGACACTAATACTCCAGCATGGTAACCTGTCCTTCAATGTCATCTAGCTCTGGTTCAACAGTGGGCATCTCAGTCGCTGACTCCACAGCAGCTAAGTTTCCAGTAGAAAAAAAAAGTAAATGTCCCCTTCACTGAAAATAAACAAAGCAAGCAAAGTCAATAGTTGATTTTTAGGGAGCCAAGAGTCTCAAACCCTCCTTATACCTGCCATTAGGTCACAGGTTCTGCTTGAATCGGAAGTACATAGTGCGTTAAATCACCGCACAGTAAGGGTCCTCCATTTTGACAGGAAAAACGGGGTAGAAGGAGCGGGCGAGAAAAGTGATAAGTCATACCTGAATCTGAAGCCACACTCAGGTTCCTGTGGTTATTCAGATTTCTCCCAAGGAAATTTGTAATACTGCTGTAATTCCGCAAACTTGAATTATCCTACTCAGAATATAGTTAATTGCGGGTGCAGGATTTCTGGTGGCCACCTGTGCGGAATCAGGAGGGAGTTCAGTTTACAAGACCAGTTGCGGACCTAACTGATCCACAGCATCATGTCTTTCACGTCAACTCATGTGATGTATCAGCATCCAGTACATGCTGGAGTAGAAAAGCTCGTAAGCCTACGTGCACTGTACACATCCATGTTATGTTATCAATGATGGCTAGTTAATCAAAATGTTGTGTTTAATTCCAAAACGCGTTTGCTTATTTGACAGGGTCAGAAGATTACCGCCAGACAAGGTAAATCATACTGAATATTTGCTACTTATACAAAGTTGTGCACTCGTGGAAAGAAAACGAAGTCTCTCCTAAGGAGGGACCCCATAAGTGGTGCAATAATACCACACGCAGATAATATTGATACAGCGATTGTGTGGCATTTAAAAGTGTGGATTACCACAGCAGTTCTCGTCCGTACCTTGAATTGGGGAGACGTCGGTAATATTGCGTGTTTTACCTGTTCCGAGCTGCAAAACTAAAAAAAAACTTTAAAAATTGTGTTTCCCCGGCACAAATTCCATTGTGTTTTACCTGCCTAAAATGGTGAGACAGGAAGGAGTTTGGTATTACCTCAAATCTTGTAACCTTTGATCAGAATGAGGGCCAAAATCTTGTTGCCATACACATTTTCTTCCTCCTCCGTCTTTACGTTTCTTAATTATCAGTGTTTGTCTCTCTTGCTCTATCACGTGACATGGAAGACTGCCCCAAGATTTGAGAAAGACAGTCAAGTTACGAGTAACATGCTTCCTGCTCTGCGGCTGTTCCAGGACATGCTCTTGGAATCTCCCCTCGTCAGCCCTTTCATTTCTGGACGCACAGTGCCGGGGGGTAGGAATCTAGTGCATATCACATCAGGGCTCTTTGAACATACGCACAAGCCAACGCCACGCCGTGCAGTATCTGTGGACAGAACGCAGCACGAGTGCTTTTGGGAAACTGGAATTCCTGCCTTATTCCTCATGTCGCCACAGTATTGCAAACACCTCACCCTGAGCTTGCGGTTCACATTTTTGAAACGCACTGCACTTATTTTGGGCGTGCTAGGTTGGTACCCTGCAGCAAGGTTGCAGATCTCTCAAACATAGTCGGGAGAAGGTATTACTTTCATTGACTTCTTGAAACAGAGGCAATTTCAGGGGGGAGGGAGCCAAATTAAAGCCATATTTGACTTAAAAAATCGGGAGTCTCCCAGAAGAATCGGATCTGCTGGCATGTGTGAGGCAGTAGTGGCTTGCAGCGCTTTGTAGGAGTGGCGCTTTATTGCCGCCACCACAGCAACGCTCCTCTGCTGGCTCCCAGCCAGCCCTGCAGCCAATCCCAGCACTGCTGTCATGCTGAAGGCAGCATGACAGCAGCGTTCGGATTGGCCAGAGACCCAGCCAGGGCGCTCTCAGGCAGACTGGGAGCCTGAGCCTGCTCTCTCCTGCCCAGTAACACATTTCAGGTTGGAGAGAGCCCAGTGCGCATGTGTGTTTGGCCTGCCCAAGATGACCGGCCAAACATACATGGTCACTGAGCACTCCCCCTCTGTCCCCGTCATAGCCTGTGGCCCGTCTCTTTTATTACAAAATGATAATAAAAGTAGTTTATTATCGTTTTATAGCAAAAGGTTTGCATCTGCTGCTGCTGATGGGGGGGCAACGCTCCTTCACCATAGTGTTGTGTCATGCCTCGTGTGAGGTCTCCAAACTGTGCTATAATCTGAATAGGCACAGTGACAGAGTTACTGACATTCAAAGTAGAAAAGGAGGACCTGCTGCATACTGAGAGGGAAACATGGCCGGGCAGGACACAATTCCTAAAAAAAGAACCGGAGGACTCACCAAATTAGGAACTATACAAGTGACATCATGGGGCATGACATCACAGCGTATGACATCACAGAGCGTGACTTCACAGCATGTGACATCACAGGCAGTGATATCAGATCTTAAGACCTCATAAATGTTCTGCAGGTCCATCATGAGTACACTTGAGCAAATTAAGAGATTTAAAACGTGAAAGCTGATAAGTACTTAAGGCTATGACTTGAGATCACTGTTTGAAGAAATTAACAGCCCAAATGCAAATGAAGTTTGGCGTCTGATAAAAAAACTGCTGACAAACCACTTAAAATGCTAGAAACTGCAATTGTGACTATGAAAACTGTAAAACGTAGCAACCTACTTAATATACCACTATTATATAGACTGACAAATATTAATAATTTGACCATTTAAAAAAAGTCAGGTTGCACACTGTATTTGGTATTCTGAGCATGGTGAACAATATTCTGCACAGATACTAGTACAGACCTTAAAATATGACACTGTATTTCAAAGTGACAGAGTAAGGCCTATGAGATTTATGAACATTAGCAAAGAAAGATGTGCAACAATAAGGTTTGTAAGGCATGAGAACAAGCTATTACATAGCCCAGCATCTACCAAGTCCTGCTAGCAGACAGTCAAAGGCACCCTGTGCTACACCTAAGGCCTGATTGTAAATGATCTCCATACCCTGATTCATGACCCCAGAGTCTCACACCTTAGTTTTCAAAAGACCTGTGCAACCTGGACACTAGCACTGCTGTGTACGCGGATGAAAGAAAGGGGTTATTAAAAGATATATGAGGACTGTGTAGTTCAATTTGCTGCTTTGTCTTGGAGCAGAGGGGGTGGTGGCATTAAGGGAGTAGCCATAAAATCAATAGGCTTCCCCACTTTGAACAAAATTGTTCAAATGATGGCACCAAGTAAGTGAAAATGAACCTCACCAGAAGAGCTCCTTCGCCCCTTTTATCCAAGCATCCTTCCACCTTTTTGTCCACCCACTCATATTTATTTAACATTTACAGTCTGTCACTCATTCATATTTTAAACTATAATTCACAATTTCACCATCCCCTCCATGCATTATACATTCTCTTGTCCATTTCTACATCCATCATCGATCCACCCATACATCCATTCTTTGATCTACCATTCGATCAATAAAGCCTTTCATCCATCAATTGATCCTCTTGTACATCCACCGATCTCTAAGAATTCCACTTACTCTGACGTCCATGCATCCTCTCAGATTTCCAGTTACTCTGCGATCCATCCACTCAACTCCCCATACTTCCATTTACCCAGCAATCCATACCTCCACCATTCCTTATTCACCACTCTTTGATCCAACCATCTTTCAACCACTCATACCTCTTTCTTTTCTTTTTCTATCTATCCATCATTCTTTTTTCAGTACAGCTTTACATATGAGCTATTATGCACCAAGGTGTAGAAAGAAGAGACCTATTAGGAACCCCACACCCTCTATAGCAGCTAAAGCATGGGTTGACGCCACCTATGGGTGGAATGCACCTCACTCCAAGCCCTGGGTTGATAGACAGAATCTTTGTACTGCTACTTATGAACATGCATAAATATAGGTGGGCGAGCCAAAACATTAACAGTGAAAGCAAAGCCAAACCTGAGCCAAGGATGTGGTCTGGCCCTATGAGGCCATGCGCAATCCAAGCAATGAAAACATTTGCCATGTAAAGCCTACAACACACATCATGTAAAAATATGATTCCTCTTTAAACTGAAAAAAAAGTGCATTTCTATAACGTGCCTAGCCGTTTCTCTACATTGAGTGTTAGGAAAAGTGCTCATTTTTAAACATGAACTTTGAAACATTCCTCCTCCGATGACAATGCCACTAGTGAAATAAGAGGCAAGTAGATTGTCATGCGTACCCTATATGTTTCTTACATTCTTTGGACACATGCGACAAGACAATAAACTATTCAATCAAACACAAGAGAGGAGTGTCTACAGCATGCATCCTAAATGTGTGTATTTTAAGATTGTCTCGTGATAATGAAGATAAAAAAGCGTGGTCTAGGACTAGGCAGGCCTAGGACACTGCATGCATTTGTGTTTGCTACAGGCAATGTTTGTGTCAATATTAGGGAAATAAACAGTAAAAACCTGCTCGTCTGGTCATAAAACATGGAGGTCTTAAACCTGGAATTGAAGCACTAATCCACCTGTTAATAGAGTTTTAACACACTAGAAATGCACATTTCTTTCAAAAGAAAGAGGTCCTCTGTGGGTACAGAGAGCTGGACTCCTCTACGACTCCCAACAAGCACTGTTTTTCTCTTTGATTTTTGATTTAAACAACATGCTATTGTTTTCAATCAAAAACATAAAGCGATAGCTGGCAGGATACATTACAAATAATGAATAATGAACTATGACATACATAGTAAATAGATTAAATACTATTTTTTAAAATTTTTATATACAGGAGCAAAGAAGAATACATAGAGTGTGTATGAAAAAGGGAGAATAGATCACAATCACACATTTATTCTATACATTCAGTATAACTTCTCACTTAAATATATTTACTTTTGTGCTAGTGCAGTCATTTGTTGAATATCATAAGTTGTACATTGAAATGCACTAGATCCACCTGTAACCTAATGTTAGAAATGGGGTCTTTGGTGGGCAGTCAGGTTACCCCCTGTCCAAGCAAGGACCCTCACTCTAGTCAGGGTAAGCCACACACAATCCAAATTATCCTGTGCCCACCCTCTGGTTTGGAGTGGAAAATCTCCGCAAAGGGCCGCAGGAGGAGGAGATGTGTGGAAAAATGGGGTGTGCGTCGGTTTTGCCCCTTCACACACGGACTTGCGTCGTTATTTTTCAAGCGGGGAAGACGTGCGTCATTTTCCGGCGCGCGGACAGTCTCCTTCTGTGGGTCGTGGGATTACCAGATGTACTGGGGTCTGTGCGTGGAATCCTGGGCTTGTTACCCGGTTGCGCGTCGTTCCGGTGGGCTGTGCGTGAAATTTTCTCCCTCACGCCAGGCGTTACATCGAAGTTCCAGGTCGCACCGCAGGCGTCGCGTCGATCTTTTCCTTGCGGGGTCGAGCGTCTTTCCGGATCGGCATGCAGTGAATTTTTCACCGCTGAGCAAGCTGTGCGTCGAATCTTTCGCCGCACAAGGCATCCAGTTGAAAGATGGAAGTCTTTTTGGTCCTGAGACTTCAGGAAACAGGAGGCAAGCTCTATCCAAGCCCTTGGAGAGCATTTCTGCAGCAAGGCAAGAGTTCAGCAAGGCAGCAGGCCAACAGCAAGGCAGCAGTCCTTTGTAGAAAGCAGTCAGGTGAGTCCTTTGAGCAGCCAGGCAGTTTTTCTTGGCAGGGTGCAGGTTCTGGTTCAGGTTTCTTCTCCAGCACATGTCTGAGGTGGTAGAGCAGAGGCCCTGTTTTATACCCAAATGTGCCTTTGAAGTGGGGGAGACTTCAAAGAGTGGCTTAAAAGCGCACCAGGTTCCCTTTCAGTTTAATCCTGTCTGCCAGGGTCCCAGTAGGGGTGTGGCAGTCCTTTGTGTCAGAGCAGGCCCTCCACCCTCCCAGCCCAGGAAGACCCATTCAAAATGCTGATGTATGCAAGTGAGGCTGAGTACCCTGTGTTTGGGGTGTATCTGAGTGAATGCACAAGGAGCTGTCAACTATACCCAGCCAGACGTGGATTGTAAGGCACAGAAAGATTTAAGTGCAAAGAAATGCTCACTTTCTAAAAGTGGCATTTCTAGAATAGTAATATTAAATCCAACTTCACCAGTCAGCTGGATTTTGTATTACCATTCTGGCCATACTAAATATAACCTCCCTGCTCCTTTCAGATCAGCAGCTACCACTTCAATAATGTATGAGGGCAGCCCCAATGTTAGCCTATGAAGGGAGCAGGCCTCACAGTAGTGTAAAAACGAATGTAGGAGTTTTACACTACCAGGACATGTAAACTACACAGGTATATGTCCTGCCTTTTACCCACACAACACCCTGCTCTAGGGGTTACCTAGGGCACATATTAGAGGTGACTTATGTGTAGAAAAAGGGGAGTTTTAGGCTTGGCAAGTACATTTAAATGCCAAGTCGAATTGGCAGTGAAACTGCACACACAGGCCTTGCAATGGCAGGCCTGGGACAAGGTAAAGGGCCTACTTGAGTGGGTGGCACAACCAGTGCTGCAGGCCCACTATTAGCATTTCATCTACAGGCCCTAGGCACATACAGTGCATATTACTAAGGACATATAAGTAGATTAAATGGTCCAATTGGGTATGATCCAAAGTTACCATGTTTAAAGGGAGAGAGCATATGCACTTTAGCACTGGTTAGCAGTGGTAAAGTGCGCAGAGTCTAAAAGTCAGCAAAAAGAGAGTACAAAAAGTGGAGGGAGGCAGGCAAAAAGTTAGGGGTGACCACTCTAAGACATGTCAGGTCTAACACCTAAATATACTCAGAAAGAAGGATGTGCTGGCACTAGCTCCTCTTGTTCTGCATCTCTCTCATAACCACAGTGAGTAGTCAGGATGCCCCCACTAACAGAATTTCATCAGTGCCTAATTTGTGCTGGTGATTACAGGAGATTGGCACCAGGCCTCATTTTTGGGGACTGGGACTTCATTTTCATCATCAGACTTTGAGCCAAAGCAAGGGAGAAAAAATGTGAGGAAAGATGGAGAGAGAGAAACATATGAAAATGATAAAATGAAACAGTTCTGGATACAAATGAACCTGCAAGAGAAAGTTAAAAACAAGCTGAGTGGTGAGGTGGAGGAATGCAGCATAAGTTACAATCAACACTCATCAGCCACCATGTTTGGCAACTCCAGCTTTCAGCAGTGCCGGCAACCAGCTCCTTAGGGAGGCTTTGGCTATTTACACGTGTGTTTTCAACAAATTAAGTACTTTGAACTATTCAGGAACTATACAAACTATACACCAGCGCCCAGAGAACACTGCCATAACCCCCCTCACAGCTATAACACACAAAGGGCTGCCGACTGACCTTCAGCTGCCACTCTCAATGTCCAATTGAGAGCACTTGATTTTGCAAAGAGACCACGTCACGCCTCTGGAAAACATTCACACGTAGTAGTGATATTGTGACATTCCCAGTGGGATCTTATTCTGTATGCATACTTTTCCATAGCTGAGAAGTTCACACAAGGGCATAGGATCCCCTGTACAAAATCAAGTTTCATGTTTTTTTTTCTTCCACTATTATAATATCTACAACCCCTGAGGAGAAATCCCTTTCCCTGCACATCCAGGTAATCTGAGCTAGCTACGTTCCACTTCTCACCATAGAAGGGGAGTTCTGTGATCAGCCCTTAGCTGTAGCAAGTCTCCAGGGCTGAAATCGAAAGGAGAGGCGTTTGTAACTGCCAACAGTTGTAGCAGGTAGCCTGGTCTTTATGTGGGCCGGATCTTACTGGTGCTCAGCACCAGTAGTTCTAAAAAGCAGGTGTTGAGATGGGTCCCTATCGGGCTCTCCATTTTTGTCCTCACCCTCCAGGTGAAAACAAAAATCTTAACTCTACAGCAGTACCACCCTTCACTGCCTTTGATGTAACTTCAGAGAGTCGTTATAGTTACTTTAGTCTCATCATTACACAACTGAAACATTTTCAATGTTAAATACAACAGAGCCATTGTTGTACTTATTTATGTTATGCTACTAAGAACCCCAGTCGAAGCCAATAGTCCTGGCGTGTTGCAGGTGTAATGTTACTTGTTGTATTATATATCTGTGTGCAAGTCGGCCATAAACATATGACAGAATTTTCCTTTGTGAATAGGTCCCCTAGTACTTTGCCGTGTCGTGCCCAGTGCTCTTGGCCTTACCCACGACTTCACTGTTTCAGGCTCAACGCCTTCTGGTGGACCCTTCCTCTCGATAAACTCACGGTTGGCTCGCGACATCTCGGCCACTCCAGGGGCTGGGGATAACCAGGGACAACCGAAGCTAATTGGGGAACAAGCTTCACGTGCGCACATCCCGCCATCGGCAGCGAGGCCACTGTGATGTCACCGCACTTAGCACAAGTGCCCTGACACACACAGTCATTAACATTCCTCCTGGCTGAGTTCAGCTCGGGGTCACCGTCGGAGCTGGGAGGCCTCCTTTGAGCATCCGTAGCCTGCCATTGGCAGCGCCCAAGTGGTTCTTGGGTTGAAATGTCAGCGCACATGGCATGGTGCCAACTGCCCAGTGCGATGCCGACCAGAAGCGATGGAAGGGATGCCTGAGAAGCAACGTCCAGTGTCCCGCCGAGAAAAAGAACCCAGAGAGAGGTGAGTCTGAGGTCCGCGGGACCCGACACTACATAAAGGCCGACAGCAGAACCCCGCATCTGCGCAACATCCTCAGAGGGCTGGGAAAGAAAGACTCGAGCGCCCATAGAGAGGGGTCTGCATGGTGGCGCAAGAACAGGCGTCATTGGATACATAGAGAGATGGGCAAGGAAGTCTGTAGCACACAACTATAGAATGCACGCAGCACGGAAAGGGGCACCACGTGCCCTCAGAATCGGGTCCAGGCGGACAAGCGGGATCAGGCCTCTTCACTCTTAAGGAGAGGGTCTTGCATTGGTAAGCAACAAGCAACCCATGAGCAGCGGCGAAGCTTGGTCAGTATGATTGAAGGGGGTGGGGGTTGGGGTTCGTTAGCTTCAGATTTCCCGACAGTCACACTGGCACGTGATGTTAAAATACATTGTACGACAAGCAAGGTGCACGAGAGTGGCTTAAGAGGCAGTGGAAAGGGAGCAGAATGATGATTGGTAGGTGTACTAAGTGAGAGAATGTGCATTATTTTGTGAAATAACCAACATTTTTGGAGTCTTTCTTAACAGAGAGAGGGAGAGAGTGCGTGTGTATGTTTTTTCTGTGTGTGTAAAATCTCTTGGTGAAATCCAACAGACACCTCATCCAACTATCACAAAATAGATTTATTAGGGGGGGGTGTAACACTCCCCTCCCATCTGAAGCTACACCCCTGCCCATGGGCCATCGAGGTAGCCATTGGAGAACTCATAAAGAGGCGGACCCAGGGTCGTGGACAAGAGTTTTCATAGAGCAAGGGATCGGTGGGGGAGGGAGGCCCGGGCAAGCCAGATCATTCCAGGTACAATGAGGGAGACAGGACTGGCCTAGTAGCACACCTACAGGACGATGATTGGGGGCTCACAGCTCCCTTTCAGGGGCAATAGTAAGTAAGCAATATCTCTGCCTACATCTTCAGAGAGACAGGCATGAGCAGGCAGACACACACCTCGCCATCGGGGGCGGCTCCTTCGCAATGGCGAAAGAGCGTCACCCCCCCCTTGGTTGAGCCAGCAGCAGAAAAATAAAACAACAGTTCATTAACGTTTTATTTTTCTACTGCTGACTCAGCCAGCATGTGAAGGGAGGTGCAGGGCTGGGCCACGGGAGTGGGGAGGAAGAGAGAATGCACCTAAGTGGGCATGTGTGTTTTGCTGGCCATCTTAGGTTTCTCCAGCCCAGCTGTGTTGAACAGCCAGGCTGGAGTAACTGCACAGACCCCAGGGTTGTATCTGAGTAGCAGTCCAAGCTGCTCAGACCAATTCTGGTGCTGCTTTGATGCTGGGTGTAGCATGAAAGCATCGCCAGGATTGCTGGGGAACCTGTGCTGGTGCCCCATTGAATGCTGGGACACCACATCCAGGCAAGAGGAGCGAGAGGCGACAGGAGATGGGTGCATCATTGCGGAGGTAAGTTTTTTTTAATTTTTTTAATTATTTTTACCCCCTCCCCCCCCACTCTATCTCTGCCCCACCACACCTCTCCCCTTGAGATTTGTGGGAGCCACCACTGCTCTTATTACAGAAAAAGAGTCACTTGTGGTGGGAGGCCAGGTCTTTTAGTAAACATAAAGATGGGTCACGAAGCAGGAGATGGAACAGATCCCACCTACATAAGAACACACAATGGTGCATGACAGAGCTTAATTTGAAAATAAATAAGAGCTGTAATCCTTCTCAGCAGGCCACTAAGGCAGGTATTATTCATTTTTCAAGTATATTGAATTCTGAAAAACTCTGTTGTGCTCATCTCAAAATTAGATAAATAATACCACCATGTGTGGGCTTGTTGTAAGTTCTGGTGTTAACAGCACCGGCATCCACCGGCTCAAAAATAAGCACTGGCCAGTGAGCACTCAGACTGCCATTAACCTATTGGATTGGTAAACATGGAAGAGGGAATTAACTCATCACATATTCTCAATGGTACATATGATAGGGCTAAGACATAGCTCCCAATAACACTAGAGAGGGGAGGCTGAGTATGGCTAAGCAAGAACATCACTTGTAATAACCCAGCTGGGGTGCAGGAGGGAGTGAGGCGAGGCTCTTAATATGCTCTTAGAGGGATGAGCCTGGTGAGGAACGGGCTGGTCCTGCTACAACCTTAAAGTGAGTGCACATAATGCACCCTTTAATAACCCCACAGCGAGGGGCACATTGGGATGAGACTGTCGAAGAAAGCCAATGTACTCAAGGTGCAGGATCACCCCAAGCCCTGAGCATATGTGTGCCATTTACTGATTAGCTAAAATGGGCATCAGTGGGCATCCGAGCCCCAAAAGCCAATGAAGACTGAAGGTGTACGACAGATATTAGGCAACAGAGAACCAGCCTGAAATAGAAGTAATAGGTAATTATGCTAAATCATTTTTGTTGTTAATAATATTGTTCTTTTAATCAATGCAGTTGTATTATTATTATGATGATGATTATTATTATTATTATTATTATTTAATTTCAGTTTTGTATAGCGCCAGCAGCCTAATGGAAGTTCCGTAGGCAAACTAGTGGGCTCACGAGCTCAGGAATTAAACTCCTCTCCGGTTAAAGTTCGGTTGGATGCATTCTGTGGGTGGAGATTGTGCAGCCAGCAGAGGGAGGTTCTCCGTACACCTGTCTGTATTTGACCAATTCCGTGTGCCGGAAGCTTGGCGCGAATAAGCCTGTGCTGTATTCCTTGGATATTGGGGTCTTGTAGTACTGCTGGTAGTGCCAGATCTTTGTGTTAGAAGAGCTGCACTGATGCTGCCTTGGCTGCACATGTTGTTCCTACTTCTTGTGTGACTGAAGCTTTCACTGGTGCTGTACTGTTCTCTGTGTGTGGAATAAGCCCACACTGCTGCTGCCATACTGTGCTTTTAGCTGTATATATTCCCAGAGAGATGGACATATGTGCTTCTTATTTGTATTTCCTTTTTATTCAACGCCTGCTACACCAAAAGACACAATACAGAGGTTAAACCAAATAATAATTAAAAAACAAAGCACGAAGCACGAAGTACAAGAAGCAAGAATCAACAAAGCCAGTTAATCAGTATTTATCCTATATCAGTGGTAGTCCTGTATGGCAAGCTCCAGCCATCATATGGCTAGGTACGGCCTCAATACTCATAGTACACCTACATATGCTGTGGTATGACTGACATGTCAGACAAGCAACCTAATTTGTCCAGGAACTGCCATCACATGGCCATATATACACATGGTAGGTCGAGTGCACACTGATCTGAAGAGCTACTCATATTTCACACTGGCTGTCGACACTATGTAGTTATGGGTCGACACTATGTAGTTATGGTTCAGCCACATTTTGCACTGAAATAATTTTGTAGATTTGCATAGAATGTTGCCCCTCATTGACGGATCTACATCAAATTTGGCCCTCTTTTAGCCTAGTCAACCAAGGTATTGCATGACACATCGTTCTGCACGAATGAAAAAAATGGGGAAACGCCGTGAACGACGACTCCGTAACAAAGAAGTCGTGGTTAACGAAAGTGGAACAACGCTTTCTTAACCACAACTTCGTCCTTTTTTGCCTTAACCATGCATGTGCTTAACAACGCACATGAGTGGTTAGGGCACAGAACAAGGGAGTCGGCTGAGGAAGACGACGCGATGAGTCAGGTAAGTGGGGTGGGGGTTTGGGGTTTTAGTTTTAGGGGCGGGGGGTCGGGGTATTTTTAGTTTTAGGGGCGAGGGTTGGGGTTTTAGTTTTAGGGGAGGGGGTGGGGGTGGGGGGTCAGGGTATTTTTTGTTTTAGGGGGCGGGGCAGGGGTGGGGGGGTTGGGGTTTTAGTTTTAGGGGCGGGGTGGGGGGATGAGGTTTTAGTTTTAGGGGAGGGGGCGTCGGGGCGGGGGTGGGAGGGGAGGGATATTTTTAGTTTTAGGGGCGGGCTGGGGGTTGGGGTTTTAGTTTTAGGGGTGGGGTGGGGGGTCGGGGTAGTTTTAGTTTTAGGGGTGGGGTGGGGTTTGGGGTAGTTTTAGTTTTAGGGGCGGGTTGGGGGTTTTAGTTTTAGGGGCGGGTGGGGGTTGGGGTTTTAGCTTTAGGGGAGGGGCGGTTTAGGTTTAGGGCGGGGGAGGGAGGGGTTGGGTATTTTTTAGTTTTAGGGGCGAAGGTGGAGGGTTGGGGTATTTTTAGTTTTAGGGGTGGGGGTCGGACGGTTTAGGTTTGAGGGTTGGGGTATTTTTAGTTTTAGGAGCGGGGTGGGGGGTCGGGTATTTTTAGTATTTGGGGGCGGGGGGTCGGGGTGGTTTAGGTTTTTAGGGGTGGGGGGATTGGGGTGGTTTTGGTTTTAGGGGTGGGGGTTGGGTTGGTTTTAGGTTTTAGGGGCGGGGTGAGGGATTGTGATAATTTTAGGGGTGGGGGTTGGGGTGGTTTTAGGTTTTAGGGGTGGGTTGGGTAATTTTAGGGGCGGGGTTGGGGTTTTTTAGGTTTTAAGGTGGGGTGGGGGGCTCGGGGTAGTTTTAGGGGCGGGGTGGTTTTAGGTTTTAGGGTTGGGGGTTGAGGTAGTTTAGGTTTTAGAGATGGGGTGGGGCGGGTTGTTTTAGGGGTGGGGGTTGGGGTGATTTTAGGTTTTAGGGGTGGGTTGGGGGGTCAGGTAATTTTAGGGGCGGGGTGGGAGGGTTGGGTTTAGATTTTAGGGGCAGGGTGGGGGGCTCGGGGTAGTTGTAGGGGCGGGGTGGTTTTAGGTTTAAGGGGTGGGGGTTGGGGTACTTTAGGTTTCAGGGATGGGGTGGGGGTTGTTTTAGAGGCAGGGTGGGGGTCGCGGTAATTGTAGGGACGAGGTGGGAGGTTGGGGTAGTTTTAGGGGCAAGGGTGGGGGGTTGGCGTGGTTTTAGGTGAGGGGGTGGGGGGCTTGCGGTAATTTTAAGGGGTGGGGGGCCAGGGGGGACGCAGGCTGGAACCATGCATGCCTATCACTAATGCCTTTACCAGGAATGCCTTTACAACGAAAAATCGTTGTTAAGGCATTCGTAGTATAGGCATTAGTGGTAACAACATAGTCGTTGTTCCGACCTCGTTGTTCAGGCATGCGTTGTTCCAGCATGCGTGGTTCCGACATACATTAAAAAAAAATGTGCACAAAAAAAGTGATTTCCTGTTTTAACATCCTATTTTGCTTGTAGCAACAGCCAGAACCACTGACCAGATTTGTACTAAAGTTGGCATGAAAATATAACATTATTCAGACAGCATTCTTTTGTTGGTTTGATATAAATCTGTTCAGTAGTTTTTGAGGTAATGAAGTTTGAAAAGGGGTGCTTCGTGAACCTGAAAGGGTTAACACTTTTCTATATCTTGTCGGTTGGAAAGACATTTGTTGATTTGCTTATAACTTTGACACTGTTCGGCAAATGTGTATGAAATGCGGTAGACATCTCAAGTAAGTTGAAATTTCTCTTGTTATTTTCAAATTCATGGAGATTCATCAAGCGGAGGCCAGTTAAAAGAGTGGGCACAAGAGTTAATTTGTTAATAAGTTTGGCCCAATGTCATGACTCTGGACAAAATGTGGCAGAAGCTTGAAAGGATTCGTTTTCTATTAGTTTAATTTTGGTGCCAATCTATCCAGCGGTGACTAAAATAAACGTGTGGCAATAAAATATTAATTTTCTTATAGCCTTGGTGCTCTTTGATAAATTTGTATCAAACGTGACAGTCAATTAGCAAATTACATCAAGCACAGGTATTTCAGGGATTGTTTTCATTCAATGGGGGGATAAGTATAGGAGGGATGAGGTAAAATATTTTTATTTTACTACTAATTGTGGCAACATTTGGTGAAACTCCACAACCGTTGGCGATAACTAGCTACTTTAAGCCTCCGCTTCATATGTTAAGGATGTCCATACCCACGGAGGTGCAGGCAGTTAAAGTGTTGGGTCAAAAAAGTGTGTATTTGCTCATAACATTGGCCCTATGTGATGTGCATGACACATCTGGACAAAATATGCCAGATACTTCAAAGGATTGCATTTTTTAGATATTTTTCTTTATTTTCAATTATCACAGCCTCTTACAATATCAAATAGGAGACATTTCAATGTAGCTTTTGCGTTTGTGGAGCACCAGCAAGCTGTGCTGTCAAGGCATAGTAGGTTATTCCTCAAGTTCGTAGGAATTATCAACATTTAGCCAGTTTCAGATACAATTATGCAACAAATAACTTAACCATCTTGAAAAACACCCCCAGCAACCTTCCCTCTCTCATTTGATACTGTGCTTTATACATTCTAGAAAGGAATATAACATTCATTTCCTCTCCATATAACCATTGGAGGTAAATCACCAGGCCCATTTAGAGTACAGCAATATACCACTGATCACCCAATCTATGCGGGTTGCCCTCACTTGTATAACAAACACATCACCCCTGTATCCCATAGTTGGTTTATTACTATTGTGGGCCATCCTCCCAAAGCGTAACCAACTCCTGTCCCACCATACCTCAAGAGAGAAGGTCTTCTGTTACCTTCTAATCCCTCCTTGTCCTTCTCATGTGCACCTCCGCTGTTTCTGCTCATACCAATAAATCTGTTCTCCAGACTTTTATCGTGGGTGGCTTAGCACTCAGCCAATGGATTGCAATGCACCTTTTTGCAACTTTAAGCCCCATCTGTGCAAACTTCCTGCTCAGTATGTTCTTGGCTTTATCTGATAGCCAAGCCAACAGGCACTGTTTTAGTGTATGTGTGACCTCCCATCCTGTTACTGTCTTAATATGAGTCAATATTTCTGCCCAGTAGATTTTAATTACTGAGCAGTTCCATATTACGTGAAGAAAGGCAGCGTTAATCTGCCTACATCTAACACACTGGGAGGAGCTGGTGGGATGTATGGTGTGTAACTGTTTCGGTGAGAGGTATGGCATGTGTACATAATTGTATTGGACCAATTTGATCTATGTATTAAGTGCAACTTTTTGTACTGCCTCATGTATTTTACCCCTCTCCTTGGTGGCAATGGGTTCCTCATTGGCCTGTTGCTATGTCTCTTACTGTTGGAGTGGCAGTATGCGCCTATCCAAAAGTAGGGCTCGATATATAAGTGTAGTTAATTTATGACCTCCTACCATGGCGATCTGCATTTGTACCATTTGTGAGGGTTTGCGGCCTCCGGAAACAAAGGCCACAACTCTCTCGCAATGGTGGCAAGTTTGGCATTTTGCAGGATCTGTCCTTTTCATAATCCAAAATGTGTCTGCAGCATCTTGGATAGTTATAAAGCATTCACCAGGGTATAAGTCATAAAGCATTGAACATTCCAGCTCCCTCCACATATGAGTAAACCTTGTTGGAGCTATTTGTGCAAATGGGCCCACGATCCACAAGTCAAAGGGACTCATTATGAGTTAGGCGGTCAGATGAGCTGACTGCCAAACTCACGGGGATGAGAAGACCGTTAACCCAATTGCCTCAGCCTCTGCCGTATTACGATGTTCCCACCAGGTTGACTGACAGGAACATCGTATTTCGACATTCGCGCCAGTCAGCCTGGTAGGAACAGTACTATGGTACTGGTCTGAACTCCCTTATGGGAGCCGAGGCCAATACCGTAGCACACCAGCATCCTCGGAATGCGCACTGTCTGCAAAGCAAAGCAGACAGTGCACATTCCGAGGGTGCTAGGCAGGGGGCCCCTGCACGGCCCATGCCAGAGGCAGTGCAGGGATCCTCCTGTGACACATTCCACAGGCTCTCTGCCAACCTTTCCATGGCAGTTGAACTGCCATGGAAAGGCTAACAGAAAGGGGACTCGTGCTCAGCATGGCAGTGCTGAACTCAGAGCCGCTGTGGCTGAGCACGAGTCTGATCAACGTCAGCCTGTCAGGAATCATGTTCCTGGTGGGAGGGGTAGTCTCCTGTCAGTCCAACTGCCAGGGCTGTAATGTGGTGGTCGGACCACGAAGAGTTCAGAGGTCCAACTGCCAGCATGAGTCTGGGGCCCTAAAGCTGGAGCATATGGCGCTCAATGGAGTATTTATTGCACCACTTGCTCCCACCAACTACACATGAAGCGGAATAGATGGGGTAATGTATTCGGGACACATGTACCCCTCATCAACAGTTCTCCATTCCCTCTCTGTTCCACATTCTCTTTAGTTTTGTCAGTCCAATTTTACATCTTTTACCTTCCCACAGCAATTGCACCAGTAGCTTATCTAATTCTTTAAATACCTGATGAGGTATTACATACACAGAGCTCTGTCGAGTATACAGACATCTGGCCAGGACAACCATTTTTATTAGGGCTATCTTTCCCATAAGAGACAGCTGCAATATGTTCCAAAAGTCTATGGATAGGTGAAGGTCTTGAATTTCACTGCCAATATTTTACTCATATGCCCGTTGTCTATCACAGGTGACATGGATACCTAGACAGTTAACATTATCTGTTTTTCATGGCATGCTTGTCCTCTGCAACTTGTCCGTAGGTACGGTTTGCCTCAGCCCTATTGGGAAGAAGGCAGATTTTGTGTTGTTCACTCATAATCTCTAAATTCCTCCATGATATTCAGGAGAATGGGAACTAAGTATTCTGGCTGGTGAAGGCATATTCCAACATTGTTGTCATACAGCAAGACAATGTTCTCGGTATGGCCCACTTGGATTCTCCATCCCCCCATCACCTGTTGAACACAGTAGGCCAGAGACTCAATTGCAAGAACAACTATCAGGGGTGATAGAAGGCATCCCTGTTGCATTCTACGTTGTTGGAGTAAGGTTACTAAAACATACCAACCCGTCCAGACTCTCGCAACAGGGCGAGTGTACAGTAACTGCACCAACCAGATGTAATCTGCAACCAGCCCCATGACGTCTAGTATCTGCCATATATAGTTCCAGCCTAGCACGTTTAATGTTTGCTCATTGTCTAGGAAGGCCACTGCATAGAGGTTGTCTGTCACCTCAGGAGCATGAAGAACGTGTCAAACGGCGGATATTACATAAAGTGTTCCTGCCTGGACTAAACCCCAATTGGTCTGTATGGACCAGCCACGGCAAGAATGACAGTAGCCCTGATGCCATGGCTAAGAAATGTTGAACCACAATCAGCATAGACTGTGGACAATAGGATCCATCTAGTGGGTCCTTTCCTGGTTTCGGGATCAATACTATGAGCGCTTCTCTCATAGAACATGGAAGCACCCCTCTCTCCAGTGCCTCTCTGTATACTAGCACTACTTTACCAATGTTCCTGCAAAAGACTCATAAAATTTCGCTTATAGTCCGTCTCCCCAGGTGACTTAGCTGTCTTCAGTGTCTTAATAGCACTTAACAGCTCCTGTGTAGTCAATGGGGCTCCCAGGACCTGCCGCTCCTTGTTCTTCAGGGGAAGCTGTAACCCAGCTAAAAAATCCGAAAGTTCGCGCAGGTCTGTTTTGTGGGGTGTCACATATATGCGCTGAAGGCGGACAGCAGAGACCTTGTTAATGGTCTTTTGTGTAGTGACAGTCCATCACAAAGGATTGTATTGTTATTGGTTCATTAACCCCTTAGCTGCTGGGCCTTTTCCCCCCCAGTGCTGAGCCCTTTTTTGGCTATTTGGGGTAGTTCGAGCTTAGGGCTTCATAACTTTTTGTCCACATAAGCTAACCACGCCAAATTTGCGTCCTTTTTTTCCAACATCCTAGGGATTCTAATGGTACCCAGAGTTTGTGGTTTCCCCTGGAGGAGACCAAGAAAATAGCCAAAATACAGTGAAATTTTTTTTTTTCTCCAAAAAAATGGGAAAAAAGGGATGCAGAAGAAGGCTTGTGGTTTTTTCCCTGAAAATGCCATCTTCTTTCTGGTGCTGAAATCACTATCTTCCCACCTTTCAGGAACGGGCAGACTTGAATCAGAAAACCACATTTTTCAACACAAATTTGGCATTTTACTGGGACATACCCCATTTTTACTATATTTGGTGCTTTCAGCCTCCTTCCAGTTAGTGACAGGAATGGGTGTGAAACCAATGCTGGATCCCGGAATGCTAAACATTTCTGAAAACTAGACAAAATTCTGAATTCAGCAAGGGGTCATTTGTGTAGATCCTACAAGGTTTTCCTACAGAAAATAACAGCTGAAATAAAAAAATATTGAAATTGAGCTGAAAACAACAGCCATTTTTCTTTATGTTTTACTCTGTAACTTTTTCCTGCGATGTCAGATTTCTGAAAGCAATATACCGTTTTGTCTGCTGGACTCTTCTGGTTGCGGGGATATAAAGGGCTTGTAGGTTCATCAAGAACCCTAGGTACCCAGAGCCAATAAATGAGCTGCACCCTGCAGTTGGTTTTCATTCTATACTGGGTATGCAGCAATTCATTTGCTGAAATATGAAGAGTGAAAAAGAGGTATCAAGAAAACCTTTGCATTTCCAAAATGGGATCAAGATAAGGTTTTGAGGAGCAGTGGTTATTTGCACATCGCTGAATTCCGAGGTGCCCATACTAGCATGTGAATTGCAGGGCATTTCTCAAATAGACGTCTTTTTTACACACTCTCTTATATTTGGAAGGAAAAAATGTAGAGAAAGATAAGGGGCAATAACACTTGTTTTGCTATTCTATGTTCCCCCAAGTCTCCTGATAAAAATGATACCTCACTTGTGTGGGTAGGCCTAGTGCCCGCGACAGGAAATGCCCCAAAACACAACATGGACACATCCTATTTTTTTTATAGAAAACTCAGCTGTTTTTTCCAAAGTGCCTACCTGTAGATTTTGGCCTCTAGCTCAGCCGGCACATAGGGAAACCTACCAAACCTGTGCATTTTTGAAAACTAGAGACCTAGGGGAATCCAAGATGGGGTGACTCGTGGGGCTCTGACCAGGTTATGTTACCCAGAATCCTTTGCAAACCTCAAAAAGTGGCTAAAAAAACAGGTTTTCCTCACATTTCGGTGACAGAAAGTTCTGGAATCTGAGAGGAGCCTCAAATTTCCTTCCACCCAGCGTTCCCCCAAGTCTCCCGATAAAAATGATACCTCACTTGTGTGGGTAGGCCTAGCGCCCGGGACAGGAAACGCCCCAAAGCGCAACGTGGACACATCCAAATTTTTGGAAGAAAACAGAGGTGTTTTTTGCGAAGTGCCTACCTGTAGATTTTGGCCTCTAGCTCAGCCGGCACCTAGGGAAACCTACCAAACCTGTGCATTTTTGAAAACTAGAGACCTAGGGGAATCCAAGGAGGGGTGACTTGCGGGGCTCGGACCAGGTTCTGTTACCCAGAATCCTTTGCAAACCTCAAAATTTGGCTAAAAAAACACATGTTCCTCACATTTCTGTGGCAGAAAGTTCTGGAATCTGAGAGGAGCCACAAATTTCCTTCCACCCAGCGTTCCCCCAAGTCTCCCAATAAAAATGATACCTCACTTGTGTGGGTAGGCCTAGCGCCTGCGACAGGAAACGCCCCAAAGCGCAACGTGGACACACACAAATTTTTGGAAGAAAACAGAGGTGTTTTTTGCGTAGTGCCTACCTGTAGATTTTGGCCTCTAGCTCAGCCGGCACCTAGGGAAACCTACCAAACCTGTGCATTTCTGAAAACTAGAGACCTAGGGGAATCCAAGGAGGGGTGACTTGTGGGGCTCGGACCAGGTTCTGTTACCCAGAATCCTTTGCAAACCTCAAAAAGTGGCTAAAAAAACACATGTTCCTCACATTTCTGTGGCAGAAAGTTCTGGAATCTGAGAGGAGCCACAAATTTCCTTCCACCCAGCGTTCCCCCAAGTCTCCCGATAAAAATGATACCTCACTTGTGTGGGTAGTCCTAGCGCCCGTGACAGGAAATGCCCCAAAACACAACGTGGACACATCACATTTTTTCATAGAAAACAGTGCCTACCTGTGGATTTTGGCCTCTAGCTCAGCCGGCACCTGGGGAAACCTAGCAAACCAGCACATTTTTGAAAACTAGAAACCCAGGGGAATCCAAGATGAGGTGACTTGTGGGGCTCGGACCAGGTTCTGTTACCCAGAATCCTTTGCAAACCTCAAAATGTGGCTAAAATAACACGCTTTCCTCACATTTCGGTGACAGAAAGTTCTGGAATCTGAGAGGAGCCACAAATTTCCTTCCACCCAGCGTTCCCCCAGGTCTCCCGATAAAAATGATACCTCACTTGTGTGGGTAGGCCTAGCGCCCGCGACAGGAAATGCCCCAAAACACAACGTGGACACATCACATTTTTTCATAGAAAACAGTGCCTACCTGTGGATTTTGGCCTCTAGCTCAGCCGGCACCTGGGGAAACCTAGCAAACCAGCACATTTTTGAAAACTAGAAACCCAGGGGAATCCAAGATGAGGTAACTTGTGGGGCTCGGACCAGGTTCTGTTACCCAGAATCCTTTGCAAACCTCAAAATGTGGCTAAAATAACACGTTTTCCTCACATTTCGGTGACAGAAAGTTCTGGAATCTGAGAGGAGCCACCAATTTCCTTCCACCCAGCATTCCCCCAAGTCTCCCGATAAATATGATACCTCACTTGTGTGGTTAGGCCTGGTGCCTGCGACAGGAATAGATCACACAACGGTCAATGTTGGTCCTTACGTGAGGCAGCTGTTGACCCTGGGGTGATCCATTCCTGACACAGGCACTAGGTGTAGGCACTCAAGTGGGGTAGTGTTTTTATCAGGACAGGTGAGGAGTCACTGGGTGGTAGGAATGTTGTGGATCCCAGCATATTCCTGTAGTTTGTGTGACAGAAATGCGAGAAAAATTGAGTTTTTTTTCAACATTTCAGCTTTGCAGGGTATTCTGGGTAAGAAAACTTTGGGGAATCCACACAAGTCACACCTCTGTGGACTCCCCCGAATGTCTAGTTTCCAGAAATGTTTGGGTTTAGTGTGTTTCTCTATATGGCCGCCGAATCCAGGACCAAAAACACAGGTGCCTGCCTTACAAAACCAGTTTGTTTTGCCATAGATAATTTTGATGTCTCCACAATATGATTTGGGTGGTGGAATTTGGGGCTAAACTAAATTGGGGAGCTCCCAAGAGAGCACTCTCTCTCTGCTTGCCGCCGCATTCACCTGCTCTCTGGGTTGGCCTAACCCACTATTACCCAGTTGCACGAACAGCTTGCGAAGGGACAGCAGGACTGTCCTCATCACCTCCCTCATAATGTACTGGAAGAGGAGTTATCGAATGGGACTCCTCTGACTGAAAAATCACTCCCAGAGTCTGCGCCATTGTCCTATCCCTCAGATGCTGTCTCAGTATCTGATGTCTCAGTCTCTGATCCTATGTCAGAGCGGTCCTCTATAACCCGAGTGCAGGCAGCAGTCATCCATCAAGATGCCATCTCTGCTATTGGCTAAACTGTTGCTCTAAAACACTAGCCTACGTAGACAGTCACAAAATCGATGGTGTGTGAGATACGTGCAACAATAGAGGCCACCTTACCTGCGCTTCTTCCCTCAATCAGCACGTACTTTCAAGACACTCAAAAAACACTTGTCACATACCATTCATCACAGTCTTTAGCACCTCCTGCGCCCAGTCCAACAATCATTATTGGTGCTCCCACTCCCTCCTCCTCGGATTCCCTCATTACCACCCAGCAAAAGTGCCCTTCATCTCTCCATAGACTTTACTAATGTACTCAGCTATTTACATAAAATACAGATTTGCTCTTTGCAGTAGGCACATAAACCTTCTGCGCTTCTTTATGGCACTAAAACTGCCACTAGACAAGTCGGACCCTTTTCCCCCCAGGGAAACCACACACATATTGACAAAAGTGATATATATATGACAGCCAACCACCTGAAACTCAACTCAAGCAAAACCGAAATAATCCTCTTTGGCCCACACAAAAACACCTGGGAACCCTCATGGTGGCCCACCAAGTTAGGCCCTGCACCCACCCCGCCAACCACGCACGCAACCTCAGCATCATCCTAGACTCCTCCCCCTCGATGACCCAACAAATCAACGCTCTCACCTCCTCATGCTTCAACACACTCCGTATACTGAAAAACATTCAAATGGATCCCCACAGAGACCAGAAAAACTGTCACTTACGCACTCATCAGCAGCAGGCTTGATTACGGAAACGCCCTCTACGCCGGCAGCACTCTAAAACTCAAGCGCAAACTACACGCATCCAGAACTCAGCAGCACGACTCATCCTCGACCTCCGCCGACACAAACACATCTCTCCACACCTCAAATCCCTCCACTGGC
The DNA here is from genome assembly GCF_031143425.1 of Pleurodeles waltl. Lineage (NCBI taxonomy): Eukaryota > Metazoa > Chordata > Amphibia > Caudata > Salamandridae > Pleurodeles > Pleurodeles waltl. The sequence continues at coordinate 473,660,043 of NC_090449.1, read as the reverse complement.
TCCCCATTGACAAAAGGATCACCTTCAAGATCCTCATCCTCGCACACAAATCACTCCACAACACAGGCCCTGCCTACCTCAACGAGAGTCACCTTCCACACCCCCACACGAAACGTCCGCTCAGCTGACCTCTCTCTCACCTCTGTCCCCCGCATCAAACACACCACCACCGGGGGCAGATCCTTCTCCTACCTTGCACCCAAAACCTGGAACGCCCTCACAACCCACCTTCGCAAGACCCAAAACCTACTTCTTTTCAGGAAGGGCCTCAAAACCTGGCTTTTCGAACAGTGAACCTCCCAGCCCCTTTCCCTCTCCCCGCCCCCCCGAGCGCCTTGAGACCCTCACGGGTGAGTAGCGCGCTTTATAAATCTCTCTGATTGATATAGATCTACCTCTATACTGTATATATATATATCTATCTACATAGATATATGTACCTAGATCTATATATATATATATTTTTTTAGTTGTTGTATGGTTTCTTTGGGGGCCAAAACCCTACAACATCTAAAAATAAATACGGGCCACCCCCTGTCATTTTATTTTATTTTTTTTATTTTTGGAAAAAAAAAATTCCCCTGGGGGGGGGGCCGCCCCCCCAAAGTGAAATCCCTGGCATCTAGTGGTGTTTCCTGGCCCCCGATCACAGCACAGGAAACACTTTCAGAAGGCCTCGTAAGAAAGGGGAGACCCTCCCCTTTCTTACGAGGCCTTCTGAAACTGTTTCTGGCCCCCGATCACAGCTGGGCTGCGATCGGGGGCCAGGAAACACTTTCAGGAAGTCCTCGTAAGAAAGGGGAGACTCTCCCCTTTCTTACGAGGCCTTCCCGAACGTGGGAAAGGCCGTTTTCCCCATCAAAGCAGGAAGCGGCCGCAAGGCTGCTTCCTGCTTTGATGGGGAAAACACCTTTGAAAAAAAAATTTGAAACACCTTTGAAACGTCAGCGCGCCTCGCGGCGCGCTGACATCACAAAGGGGCGGGTGGGGTGCGGGGGGAGACACGGAAGCTTCCGTGTCTCCCGGGGGAAGGTTTTAAAAAAAAAAAAAATGTATTAATACCCTTCCTGGTGTCGCCCACTGGTCGTGACCCGCACCAGGGAGGGTGTGTGGGCGTCGGCCAGTGGCCGACGCCCGCACCCAACAGGTTAAGTTTTGTGGCAATTCCTTTAAAGAAAGGAGGGAAATTAAACAGAGAGGCAATAAGATTTCAATTTGCGTATAACTTTAGTGCTGTTTGAAGAATGTCCATTAAATGTGGCAGACAGTTAGTAAGTCAGCTCGTGCTTGTGTTTCTGGTTTTATGCAGACCCAATGGGAGAGGGGTAGAATGAAAGGAAGAGTGAAAACGAATTTGATTTACTAACAACTTTCACACTGTCTGCTAGATTTGCACTACATTTGACAAAGCCTTACCATGTTTAGCATACTCTTTTTTTGTCAGTTTTATGCAAGCCCATCAATGGGGATGAAAGAAGTGATCTTCTGTTATTAAAATTTCCACTGCTTAACCTACATAATTAAAAAGAAAATCTTTTTATTAAAAAACGAAACCGCCATTGTAAAATATAGCAGACAGCAATAAAAGACCCATCATTTATCTACTACTCAGAGACAAATCTCAGCAAGTGTCGAATTTCGAGGGTACAAAATGTTGGTCGAGCATCCCCCCCGGTCGCATTCAAAGCCCTCCACCCGCCCTTACACAGCCCACCAAAGGTCACACCGTACATCTGTAGGCTCCCCACCCTCCCCAGATTTTCTACTACTTCCTGGGGCAGCCCTTGCTCTCGTAAATTACTTGTTCTGCTCTGCAGCACCAGTCCAGGTCTGCCTCCCACTCATGTATACTTAGCGGAGACTCTGCACCCCACGCCCATGCTATATTGTATTTAGTTACTATTGCTGCTATGGCCAACCACAATGCTTGCTGTTTCGGCCAGTGTTCCTCTCCAGCCACATTAAGTAGAAGCAGCTTAGGGTCTAACAGGACCTCTCTCTCCATCACCCGGGCCGCCACCCCGGCAACCCCCTCCCAGTAAGTCTTTATCACAGGGCATGCCCATAGTATATGATAGAAGGTGCCCTCCAACCCGCATTGCCTCAAGCACTGCAATGTCTGTGCCCTGCCCATCTTGTGCAGTACCACCCTTGAATAATATGCCCTGTGCAGAATCCTCAACTGGATCAGTCATCGTCGTCCAATGCTCCTAGGTCCACCTCCCATTTGGCGCGCAGGGCTGTCATCGGGTCTCTGGAATTATTCAGCAATTTCATGTACAATAGATATATGGACTTTGCCACCTTAGGCTCTGCCAAGAGGCTGTCCTCCAGGGGGGCTGCTTCAGGCAACTGCTCATGTTCCAGGACATATCGACCCAGTGCGTGCCGCAGCTGCAGGTATCTAAACCGCTCTGTTCCCGCCATATTGTATTATTGCTGAAGGACTTCAAACGTCATGAGTGCCTGACCTCTCCAGATATCTCCCAGATGCTCAGTCCCCAAAAGAGACCCCTTGTGGAACCCACCCAGGATCTTCAGGTCCCCCAATAGATCACTACATCACAGTGGGGTCTGCGCCGTCAAGGTAGTTCCCTAACCAAGGGAAAGGGTGGCGTCACAGGCAACTTTCGCACACTCGCAGGGGTGTAGAGGGCCCGCTCAGATCCCCCCCGCCCATCATCTGTCTGTCCACCCGAAACGCCGGGTCCTCCTGGTCAGCAAAGGGCCAGTCGTTAACAGTCACCAGTTGTGTCACCCAGTAATAACGAAGTGGGTCTGGAATAGCCAGTCCACCCTCATACACCCCGAGTTTCACTTTCAGCAACGCCACATGGGAACAGCCACCGTCCCATAGCAGCAGTCTGATGTTCCGATCCAAATGGTGAAACACCTCCACCAGTATCTTGTAAGGGGTGTTCTGAAAAACATATAAAAGGTGTGGCAGAGTCATCATCTTGTAGAGGGCTGCTCTACCCATGAGAGAGAGAGGCAACGCCCTCCAAAGAGCCACATCCCCATGGAATCTGTCAAGCAGGGGCTGCTGATTTTCCTTGAGAAAGTGCTCCTGAATCCTAGTCACATATATCCCCAAGTATTTAAAACCATCAGTGGAGATCGGCACATCACAACCCGTGGGCAAGGTGGGGGGGGCAGCCAGAGGGAACACCAACTATTTGGCCCAATTAATCTGGCAGCCGGAGTGGTCCCCGAATGTGCGAAAGACCTGCATGATCGTGTCGATGGACCATCAGGGTCGGGTAACATACAGCAGAATATTGTCTGCGTACAGGGAGATACGTTCTTCCCATGCTGCACCTGAGTCAATGCCCCGAATTAGGGGATCCTGCCTAGTCCACTCTGCCAAGGGCTCAAGTGCCAGCGCAAAGAGGATCAGGGAGAGCGGACACCCCTGTCGTGTGCCCCTGTGTAAGGTGAAGGGCCGTTACAGAGTTGCATTGATCCGCACCTGGGCCACCAGTTCTTGAAAAAGCAGTCTAATCCAGGCTAGGAATCATGGGTCCACTCCAAACCTCCAAAGGACCATAAAAATGTAAGGTCACTCCACGCTATCGAAGGCCATTTTAGCATCGAGGGATAGGAGTGCCACCTGCTCTCTATTCTGTTGATCCGTCATGTGCAAGACCCTGTAGAGTCTCCGTAAGTTCAAGGCATGGATCTGGATGACATAAAGCCCGATTGATCCGGATGGATTAGCTTAGTAATAATCGCGTGCCAGGACCTTGACCTCCGCATTGAGAAGGGAGATGGGCCTATAGGATGCGCACATCTTGGGGGGGGGGGTCTATCTTTCTTCCGGATCAATACGATAGTCGCAGTCTGCTGATCCGGCGGCAACACTCCCAACTCCCTCGCCTCCTGAAACATGGCCAGTCTTGCTCCCCAGACACTTAAACAACTCCATCAGGAGTCCATTTGGTCCCGCTGCTTTGCCCGACTGGAGCCCCCGCAGTGCTGCGGTAACGTCCTCCTCTGACAGCTCAGCGTCCAACTCACCTCTCTCCTCCTCTAAGAGCTCCGGAAGTGGGATGTCACGCAGGAGGTACGCTCAGTCCTCCTCGCTCATCCGAGTCACCGAGGTATAGACCTCCTCATAATATGTGGCGAAGTCCTCCACTATGGGCTTTTTGGACCCACATAGGGCACCATCTTTAGACTGTACCTCCCTGACCCAAGATTGTTCACGGTCCCTCTTGTCCAACCAGGCCAGACGTTTATTGGCTTTGTCACCCACCTCATACAGTCGACGCTGAGTCGCCAGCGCATACGCCCAAGCGTGCTGTTCAGCCAATGCACGCCGCTCATACCGCTTGAGACGTAGCCAGTGCAGAACACCACCCTTCGCCCCTCTGTCCGCCTCACAGCGGGCCTCAAGAGCTGCAGTTTCCTGCTGAAAGTTTGCGGCTTGCATGTTTCATTTCTTTTTGTTGCCACCAATCATGACTTGCGCGTGGCCCCTAAGTACAATTTTAAGGGCTTCCCACTTAGTACACGGCAAACGCACAGATCCTAGATTTTCCTCGAAATATTGGGTAGTCCGCTCCCTCATTTTGGCGACTAAGGATTTGTCTCTCAGATGCCAAGGGTCAAGTTGAGGCAGCAGATAGTTGGAATGTGACGGGCCCAGCAGGGTGACCCCTACAGGAAAATAGTCTGAGATCCCTCTTGAGTAGTGCGCTGCCTCCCGGAACCTACCAACATGAGCCAATGTTGCGAATGGATAATCCACGAGTGGACGAGCTGCTATGAGGAACTGAGGAGTAAGTGAACTGCCTCTTCCCCGGATTTTGTTCCCTCCACAGGTCTGCCAGGCCACAGGAGTCCAGAAAGGACCACAGTACCGTTGAGGCAGCTGGCTCCCTTGCATGTGAAATCCTGTCTAACCCTGGGTCAGTCACAAGATTCATGTCGCCGCCCAAAACCAGGAGTCCTGGTGGGAGATCTAGCAGCAGGGCGCCAAGGTCTGCCAGAGTAGAACCCTGCAGTCTCGGAGGAACATACACGAACACATGTTGAGAATGTGCCTCTCCCACACTCCTGCCACATACCACCCAGTGTGTCTCACCAGGTGCGTGACCGGATAAATGGTACTGACTTTTTGAGAAGGATACCCTCCTCCCTAGAATCCATTGTGTAACCCGTGTGAGGTACCAACTGGCACCCAAACCTGTCTAACGCCTTGCAGTGATTCCCTTTTAGATGCGTTTCTTGTAACAGGACAAGGTCGGGCTGTGTCTGCGCAGGTACTGAACGACTATAGTTTGTTTAATGTGGCTGCCCAGACCATTCACATTCCATGTCATGACCCTAAGGGTGCAAGCCGTCAGTCCTGCCATGTGTGAGCCCTTCCCCACCCAACCGGGTCACTGCACCAATCACCCGTTCTTGTAGCATCACATGGCTGTACAGTGGCATAGAAACAGTGTCGAACCATAAGCAGTACATCTGCAATCCCCAACCAAAAACTCCCCGCACCCTGCAACCCGGCATAGCAGGCTTTGAACTGCCCACCCCCTCAATCAGCGGAGCGCCTGTCGCCCAAAACATCTTCAACTCCTGCGTGGGTGGGCTAGCGCCACCGTTCCTTGCCTTCACCATTAGCTATGCCAACAGTTAATTCAAAACAATTCCCCAATGTACATTACAAGCTTTGTACCTCCCACCAGTTCTAATGAAGCACTGAGCTTGCTGATCGCCCAGTCGGAGCCAGGAACCACCAGTGTTCAAACTCTTTAGTCTCCGCAGCTGGTTGAAGCTGAAGCTACCAGTCATTATGCCAGTGATCTTGCTGTCTCCACTCCTTGTTCCTGTCGTTATGAAGGGGGGACCACCCTCTTCCTTCTGCTGTGTCCTCCTCCGGCCCCCCGGTGATCCACAGGGCTCACAGCCTGGCCCCTCCAGCCACTCCCACGCCTCCTCCGGAGTGTCGAAATGCCATGTTTTGCCCTCCATGATTACCCTCTTTCTTGCCTGGAAAAGCATCATGTATTTGAGTTCAGGGTCCCGCAGTACTTTTTTGACCTCTTGAAAGCTTTGGCACTGTCGTTGAACCTTCAGCATCAAATCCGGAAAAAAATGGACGGTAACATTTTCATATTGGAGATCGCTGTGGGATCTAGCGGCATAACATCCACCGTCACCGCATCTAGTTTGGGTTCCAGCGATCCCCTCAGGTCTTGAATGGCCGCCATTATTGCGCCCAGGGAGGGTTTGCCCCAGTGGTCCTGGTCCTTCTCCTGTCCCCCCTCAGCGTTGTCAGGCTCCACAGGCCCCCCTGTTTGTCCCTGCACCGCGTATTTATCCATTTTATTCATCTGTTGCGAGGGCTGCACTTTGTTACTAACCATGCTGGAGGGGCACTCGCGCCAAGGAGGCTCGTCAACAACACCCCAGCCAAAGCCTCACCCTGTCGTGGGCCTCAAATGTCCCCAAGCCAAAGGCCAGTAAGCCAGGCAGCACCCCTCTCCAGCACTCGGTGCCCTCACCAGTACTATGCCGTACCACACTGAGACCCGACCTTTCTTACTCCTCCTCACAGGTGGGTCCGCGCCGCTTCCGAACCCTGGGCACATCAGCCACATCACCATTGATGGGGGGAGCCAACCACCTGCCGCTCCCCCACGCAGATCCAGTTGACTTCTACGGCGGGCAGCTGAGCAAGGGCTACTGTCCACGTCTTGCTGCTCCCCGCCTTGTCACTCGGTGCTGCAGCCCACTTGATCTGGCTGCACTCTTCGTAAATCATTCCAAAATAAACATAACGATGTGGATAACATTATCAGTGATATGTTCAATTGCAATTGTATGTTTATCCACTTTGTTATGTTTATTTTGGAATGATTTACGAAGAGAGTTTCAGCCGAGGCAAATTAACCCCTTCGCTGCCAGGCCTTTTCCCCCTCCTGTGCCAGGCCTTTTTTTGGCTATTTGGGGCAGTTCGCGCTTAGGCCCTCATAACCTTTTGTCCACATAAGCTAGCCAAGCCAAATTTGCGTCCTTTTTTTCCAACATCCTAGGGATTCTAGAGATACCCAGACTTTGTGGGTTCCCCTGAAGGAGGCCAAGAAAGTAGCCAAAATACAGTGAAAATTTCGTTTTTTTCTAAAAAATGGGAAAAAGTGGCTGCAGAAGAAGGCTTGTGGTTTTTTCCCTGAAAATGGCATCAACAAAGGGTTTGCGGTGCTAAAATCACCAGCTTCCCAGCATTCAGGAACAGGCAGACTAGAATCTGAAAACCCAATTTTTCAACACAAATCTGGCATTTTACTGGGACATACCCCATTTTTACGATTTTTTGTGCTTTCAGCCTCCTTCCAGTCAGTGACAGAAATGGGCATGAAACCAATGATGGATCCCAGAAACCTAAACATTTCTGAAAAGTAGACACAATTCTGAATTCAGCAAGGGGTAATTTGTGTAGATCCTACAAGGATTTCCTACAGAAAATAACAACTGAAAAAGAAAAATATTGAAATTGAGGTAAAAAAACAGCAATTTTTCTCTATGTTTTACTCTGTAACTTTTTCCTGCAATGTCAGATTTTTGAAAGCAATATACCGTTTCGTCTGCTGGACTCTTCTGGTTGCGGGGATATATAGGGCTTGTAGGTTCATCAAGAACCCTAGGTACCCAGAGCCAATAAATGAGCTGCACCCTGCAGTGCGTTTTCATTCTATACCGGGAATACAGCAATTCATTTGCTGAAATATAAAGAGTGAAAAATAGCTATCAAGAAAACCTTTGTATTTCCAAAATGGGCACAAGATAAGGTGTTGAGGAGCAGTGGTTATTTGCACATCTCTGAATTCCAGGGTGACCATACTAGCATGTGAATTACAGGGCATTTCTCAAATAGACGTCTTTTTTATACACTCTCTTATATTTGGAAGGAAAAAATGTAGAGAAAGACAAGGGGCAATAACACTTGTTTTACTATTCTATGTTCCCCCAAGTCTGCCGATAAAAATGATACCTCACTTGTGTGGGTAGGCCTAGCGCCCGCAACAGGAAAGGCCCCAAAACACAACGTGGACACATCACATTTTTTGACAGAAAACAGAGATGTTTTTTTGCAAAGTGCCTACCTGTAGGTTTTGGCCTCTAGCTCAGCCAGCACCTAGGGAAACCTACCAAACCGGTGCATTTTTGAAAACTAGAGACCAAGGGGAATCCAAGATGGGGTGACTTGTGGGGCTCTGACCAGGTTCTGTTACCCAGAATCCTTTGCAAACCTCAGAATTTGGCTACAAAAACACGTTTTCTTCACATTTCGGTGACAGAAAGATCTGGAATCTGAGAGGAGCCACAAATTTCCTCCCACCCAGCGTTCCCCCAAGTCTCCCGATAAAAATGATACCTCACTTGTGTGGGTAGGCCTAGCGCCCGCGATAGGAAATGCCCCAAAACACAACGTGGACGCATCACAATTTTTGACAGAAAACAGAGGTGTTTTTTGCAAAGTGCCTACCTGTAGATTTTGGCCTCTAGCTCAGCTGACACCTAGGGAAACCTACCAAACCTGTGCATTTTTTAAAACTAGAGACCTAGGGGAATCCAAGATGGGGTGACCTGTGGGGCTCTGACCAGGTTCTGTTACCCAGAATCCTTTGCAAACCTCAACATTTGGCTAAAAAAACATGTTTTCCTCACATTTCGGTGACAGAAAGTTCTGGAATCTGAGAGGAGCCACAAATTTCCTTCCACCCAGCGTTCCCCCAAGTCTCCCGATAAAAATGGTACCTCACTTGTGTGGGTAGGCCTAGCGCCCACGAAAGGAAACGGCCTAAAACACAACGTGGACACATCACATTTTTTCACAGAAAAAAGAGGTGTTTCTTGCAAAGTGCCTACCTGTGGATTTTGGCCTCCAGCTCAGCTGGCCCCAGGGGGGCAGAAATGGCCTAAAATAAATTTGTCCCCCCACCCCCTCCCCGGGAGCGATCCTTGCCTACGGGGTCGCTCCCCTTGCGTGACATTGGCGCAAAAAAAAGAAAACCCCGGTGCCTAGTGGTTTCTGCCCCCTTGAGGGCAGATTGACCTAAAATCGGCCGATCTGCCCCCAAGGGGGGCAGAAATGGTCTAAATACAATTTGCCCCGCAGGGGAGCAACCCTTGCCTAATGGGTCGCTCCTCATCTCTAAAAAAACTAACAAAAAAAACCCACAAAAATAAAATTTGCCCTGGCGCCTAGAGGTTTCTGACCCCCCACCCCCCCAACCCTCCCCGTGAGCGACTCTTGCCTAAGGGGTCGCTCCCCCTGCGTGACATTGGCGCCAAAAAAAAAATCCCTGGTGCCTAGTGGTTTCTGCCCCCTTGGGGGCAGATTGACCTAAAATCGTCCGATCTGCCCCCAAGGGGGGCAGAAATGGCCTAAAATAAATTTGCCCCTCAGGGGAGCGACCCTTGCCTAAGGGGTCGCTCCCCTTGCGTGAAATTCACGTAAAAAAAAACTTCCTGGTGTCTAGTGGTTTCTGTCCCCCTTGGGGGCAGATTGGCCTCATAAAAATAGGCCAATCTGCCCCCAAGGGGGGCAGAAATGGCCTAAATATAATTTGCCCCCTAGGGGAGCGACCCTTGCCTAAGGGGTCGCTCCCCACCTCCTAAAAAACAGAAGAAAACAAAAAGGAAAAAAAATATATATATATCCCTGGTGCCTAAAGGTTTCTGCCCCCCCCGGGGGCAGATCGGCCTAATAATAGGCCGATTTGCCCCTGGGGGGGCAGAAAAGGCCTTCCGAAAGAAATGCCCCCCCTGGGATCGACCCTTGCCCAAGGGGTCGCTCCCTTATGCCACTTTCACAAATAAAAAATAAATCCCTGGTGTCTAGTGGGCGTTTCAAAAGCCGGATTGCTTTGCAATCCGGCTTTTGAAACGCAGAGAGAGACTTCAAAGGGAAGGAAATAACTTTCCTTCCCTTTGAAGCCTCTCTAGGCCTCCCCCACTTGATCGGAAGAGAAATGCAAAGCATTTCTCTTCCGATCGCGCTGGAAGCTGAGCTTCCAGCACGATGGGAGGAGGCCCTGTGACAAATCAGCGCGCGATCGCGTGCTGACGTCACAGGGGGGGTGGTGGGGGTCGGGGGTGGAAGGGCTTCCCCTTCCATCCCTGCTTTGGGGGGGTGGTTGGGGTGCACATGGGGGGAGGGCTAGCGCTCCCCCCAGTTCTCGGGTGTAGGACGAGGTCACCTCGTCCAAGGCACCCTAGGGGTTAATGAACTTTTTTACAATATTATTATGTGAGAAACACATTGATAATGGCTATCAGGTTAAGTAACTAAAATTTAATGAATTCTATGAAATGATGAGATATGTTTGGATTGTATGATATAAAAAGAGATTGCAAGATGGCGACCGCTAGGTTGACAAAGGCAGAAATGCCGAAACGCGTTCCTTACCTTAGCGTGTCAATAAAAATTATCTTTCAGCAGCTGTGGAGTGGCGTATTCCTATCTTTAATATTGAAGGAAAAGTGTGTATATATATATATATATATATATATATATATATATATATATATTAATTCCACCACAAGCTCTCCGTAACAAAACCTAATCCATACAGGGCAGCCCCCGGCGCTGCGGGGACGGAGACTCCTGCTGTACATTGAACAATATTCTCCCAAAAAAAAGGAGAAATGCGCGGCTTCACCAGATTCGCAGTAAGAAGAGGCTTTATTCATCATAAAAATCAAGCGTTTCCTGACGACTTTCAGCTATTCTCAAGCCTTAATCATAGGTGCTTAATTCATTCCATTTGAAAACCACCACGTGGTGAGGAAGGCCGTCTTTTATCCTTCACTCTTAAAGTCACAGCATTATTACGGTCCATTTAACGCACATTTCACGAGTGCAATACTTTTACATTTATCCATGCATAGTCATAGTTCTAGTTAGAGTTCTTTCAAGTAACTATAACTTGCGTCCTCCGGTAACTATGAGTCACATCCTCGAAATGCACTGCTAATTACCCCAAATTATTGGAGAAAAAACTGTGCTTGGCGGGGGGGTGAGCTATAGTTACCTTGGGGGGGGAGTTATAGATAAGGACTGTAACTGCTGACTGTAACTGCTGAATTTCTATGGTTTTTGTATGAGTACATTCAGAACCTAACTATAACATCACTGTAGCATTTGTTTTCTTCAGTGAAAAAAAAATATATATATATATATTCATACACATACAGATACATATACATATACACAGTTACACACACAAACACACCCATAAATACACATTTGGTCATAGAGGCGGTCATTCCAAGTCCGCCGCCCGCCAGGCGGGAACAGCCATTTGGCCGCTATGCGGCCAAAAGACCGCTGCCGGCATTCCAACCTTCCCGCTGGGCCGGAGGGCGCTAACCATGTTAGCGCCCGCCGGCCCAGCGGGAAGGAGGCCTGCAACACAGAAGCCGGCTCCGAATGGAGCCGGCGGTGTTGCGGCCGTGCAACGGGTGCAGTTGCACCCGTCGCACTTTTCACTGTCTGCTAGGCAGACACTGAAAAGCCGGCCAGTGGCATGGGCGGTGCAGGGGCCCCCAGGGGCCCCAAGACACCCGTTACCACCAGCCTCTTCCTGGCAGTGACAACCACCAAAAACAGGCTGGCGGTAAGGGGGTCAGAATCCCCATGGCAGCGCTGTTTGCAGCGCTGCCATGGCGGATTCGCCCAGCAGGGGCAAAAACGGCGGGAAATCGCCGGCCCCGGTTTTCTGACCGCGGCTTTACCGCCGCGGTCAGAATGGGCTATGAAGCACCGCCAGCCTGTTGGCGGTGCTTCCGTCATCCGCGACCCTGGTGGTCATAGACCGCCAGGGTCAGAATGACCCCCAGAGTATCAATTGCTCCAAATCATCCTCATACATCCAAGTGCGGGTTCATACAGTCAAATATGGCCCCAGGTGCCTTGGTACAACCATTAAATGCTCAGGTGCAAAATTCATATGCTAGGTACGGTATACATATGTGTCAGAGTGTTTTTAATAATTAGAAAATAATCGCTAATTTAGATGTTGTTTAGTTAACATGACTATGCCTCAGACAGCTTGCATAGGTATCCATATTTCCTGAAAGAAATGTGCCCATTTATTTTATGGAAAGAGTTTGCTCTGTGCTTTTCCATTTCAGAAAATCTGTGATTTAGAAGCTTATTCCATGATCTCAGTATGAATAAATTGTGTTAATTTGTGTTCCTGTGGAGGAAGCCATGTCCAGGATGTTCCTGTCTTTATAATCATCAAGGTCCTTAGCCAAGCATTTCCCAAGAACCACCTATTAGTTGAACTGTCTGTTACATTTCTGTATTACATAAACGTCATGTATTTTCCTTCATTTCATATGCACACCTTAATTAATATGCAATAGAAGTATGTTTTTTTAAATGCATCTTACTGAATGTATCTTATGTGTTAGGATGTCCATTGACTGATACATTGCTAGTTCAAACCTATAATGTCCTATCTCACCATTGAATGTGGGTGGTCTGTACTCAAAAATTTCTGTACTTTGGAGAAGTTTCAGTTCTTTCTGGGCTTCTTTGTTAGGCAGACTGTGCTAGTCTGTTGATATTATACTTATGACCGCATTTGCCTTTCTAACTGTGCAGACATTATGCTAGTCTGTCAATTGAACTATACATTGCTCTGGCTTCTCACTTTTTTTGAGGTTTTCCTTATGTTGATCCTCTCATATTATTTGATTTTGATTTGCTATTGATTAACCATATTTTGCCTTCTGTATTTATCTTAATTTTCAATAAACCAATAAGGTTCCACTTGCAACATTATCCCATGTAAGTTTAGTTGAATTAGCTTGGACTCAGTCTTATAAATACTCAGATTGTCCTGATCCTATGTGTTGACCCTCAATTTTTTAAATAGTGTATTGACATATACAAGATACAGCTATACCATGTCTAGGTACCACAGTTGTATGGATTGGCAGCTGTCATATGCCAGTCACACCTCACAAGCCCAGATACTGCAATTGTAGACATGAACAGATTTATATGGAAATGTACAGCTTCAGATTCAAAGTGCCAACCTTTTGTTGGCCAGTACAGTATTATTTGCACATGTTTAGGTATTGTTTTCTCGGGTATAGCATTCAAAGATTTATCCTCACTTGCATAGGTTGAGAGATGATATGAAAAGTTCACTGTCATAATTCTAGATACACTTATTATATGCTTGCTTGAGCCTTAAACATCCAAGTTCTGACAACTGATATAGCCATCTTTGTTAGATATAACCATCATATGCATTTAAATTTATAACTGCATTAATCATATGCTCAGAAACAGCAGCCAGGCGTGCGTGAAAATTAAATTAAGATACGTAATTTATGGATTGCAGGAACTTCACTCTATGCTTGTTATGCGAAATTGCGGAAAGAACACCATTACGGCACGATGTGTAATTGTGCTTCTGTTCGTGGCAAAATTATACCGTCCTACTGTAGAAACAGCGCGAATAACCATAACTTGGGCAGCTGTGGTTCACGGCAATTGTGGTTTCTGCACTTTATTTAAAGCAAAATGCGTGCTTGTTTCAAAAATTGATGGAAGGATGCATTTCACGCTAAGCATAGCTATAATGACAGGTTTGTTTACTGTGTACAATTTAATTTGTGTCATTTTCTCAAAATTTCATATTAGTACCTAAGAGCAAAATATGTACATTTCCCACAACCCCAATGGCAACATGTAAGGTACAGTCATCACATTTCCATGTACTAGTATCACATTTCAAATGCAACCACTTATGCTTATATGCCACTTCATATAGCTAAGTAGGACCGTCTAAAGATACAGAAGGGTCATACCTTTCCAGATGCAGTCTAACGTGCAGAGATGCACCCATTAAACGTATGTCTGCCAGTTTGATTGTGTTTCTTTTTAAACACTCCTGTTCGGTCTGTATATATTCATATTTATTTTTTACCCATGTTTCTGTTTTACTTTGCTTATTTCGTTTTTGCAAAAACTATGGTCTTACAGCGAGAATATTGATAAAGATTTGCCACCAATCCAGATATACTTACATTTGGTAGGTGATGAGTTTTAGCAATATAAGAAGCAATACACAATTCATCAGTATACTCAAATGAGAACATTAGTGGAGTATGCAAACACACATTCACATCTGCAGCTACTTAAGCTGCATTAAAAACCTCACACCTTTTTTACCATCAGTGTCTATCAGTTTGGACAGCTACTGGCCTGGCAGTCATAACTCAGAGCATTGAGACTCATTCAGAAGGAGGCATATATTCCATATATTCCAGTATTTAAACATAAATAAAAACAGGAAAGTGGATGGATTTTGGTCTATATTTATTTGTAAACATGAATTGACACGAAAAACCGGGAACCGTAATTATACGCTATTCATATTCTCATATACACTGATATACACACATTTGGAAAGGTGCAGCCACATAATACAAAGTACAGCCTGTCATACCCACCCTTCTACCCGGATGCCATCCCCACATACCCAGTACTGCCTTTTGTGATCAGAGAAGGCCGTCAAAGTTCAATTTCAGATACACTCATCCAAGGTTCAACCAAAATACCATGTGGCAGCCTCATACGTCCAGGTATCACACGGGTGTTGCCATTTCATGCCAGGCTCCGCCTTGTATGCTCAGGCACAGGAATTATATGCTAAGTACCTACTTTAACCACCATTTATACAAAGGTCCAACAGTCACTTCCCCTGGTACACCCTCATAACCCTAGATATTACGCCATAAGCTCATCCTTATCCTCATTTTCACAAGTACAGACTCACATGACACATTTTAATTCTTCTTGCCCAGGTTTTGCCTCTGTTACGTACTGCGCTGGACTTCTCACCTCTGGATACCGGGTTGGCGAATACACCAAGTCTTCTACAGGTTCTGGATACTCCCAGATAAGGGCGACCCCTTCTAGTAGCCACGGTGCCGCTTGACAGGCTACGCCAAAGTAGACCGTACCCTCCAGAAGGAGTCCCAGAGGGAAAAAAAAACAATACTGGGGAAAAAACCTCAACCAGGAACTCCTGAAGAAAAACAAGAAAAAACAGGACTAAACAACAGGAAACAAAAATAGGCAAAAATCTCCCAAGGCAAAAAGCAGGAACAAAGAACAGGAGCGAACAGCACAACCAGAAGGAAGTGTTTGCAACGCAAGGTGGAACAAGACTGACTGACTTATATACTGAGAAAAGGGAAGTGACATCACAGGAAAAGGAAAGAACACCATCTTGAATTGGGAAGAGCCCATAGACCAGTATAGGAAAAAGAAAGTAGTATAAAAGAAAAACAGAGCATGCTGGGACAAAAACACGAAGAAGACAAGATGGACACAACATGGACAGAGACAGGTAAAAAGACCAGACAAACCCACCAACAACAAAAAGAAAAAAAAAAAGGGCTACAGGTAAGTTTAGCGCGACCGGGAGCGAAATATATGCTTCCCAGAATGTGTAGTCAAAAAACACAGGGAACGTCACTCCGAGTATCGGTAGCGCAATCCATCCGCAATGACAGAAAGAGACACCGCGTCTCAGCGCGGCGTTACAGTAGGTCCCCTCCCCGAGGCACCAGGTTTGTCAGGATGACTGTCAAAAAACAGGCGGACCAAACGGGGAGCATGGACGGAGGAAGCATCCTCCCAAGAACAGTCACTGAGAGGGTATCCTTTCCAATGGACCAAAAACTGTAGTTTGCGTTGATAAATTCTGGAGTCACAGATTTCCTGGACTTCATACTCAGGCTGTCCGTTAATAGAAAGAGGAGGCGGACGCTGGAACTGGCAATGGTATGGATCAGGAACAAAGAGTTTTAACTGGGACACATGAAAAACAGGATGAACCCTCCAGGTATGAGGTAAGCGGAGATGCACAACTACAGGATTCAGGACTTGCGAAATCCGAAAAGGTCCATAAAAACGAGGCCTGAACTTATTGGTGGAAAACCGGAAAGGTAGGAATCTGGAAGAAAGCCACACCTTGTGGCCCACTTGATACAAAGGTGAGGCTTGTCGATAACGATCCGCCTTTCGTTTCATTGCTTGTTTCGAAGCTAGGAGAGTTGTGTGAAGTAGGCCCTGGATTCAACGGATCTGTCGTGAAAAAGAAGTGACAGCAGGCACAGAAGAGGATGTGCGGGAAACAGTAGTGAAAGTCCTCGGATGAAATCCATAGGTACAATAAAAGGGTGTTGTCTTGGTCGCACTATGTATTGTGTTGTTGTAGGAAAACTCGGCAAGAGCAAGATACTCCGACCAATTGCTTTGTGTGGCATTGCAGTAACATCTCAGATACTGTTGAAGTTCTTGATTCACTCTTTCAGTTTGCCCATTAGTTTGTGGATGGAAACCAGAGGATAAAGAAATCTCAATGTTAAATAAGGCACAAAAGGCCCTCCAGAAACGTAATACATATTGAGGCCCTCTGTCTGAAATGACCTCTTGCGGAAGACCATGGAGGCAAAAAATATCCAGTAGAAAAATGCGACTCATTTCTGGGGCCGTCAGTAGTTTCTTCAAGGCTGAGAAATGGGCCATCTTGGTGAATGAATCTACAGTCACCATGATTACTTGGTTACCAGAGGAGGTAGGTAGAGAGCATATGAAATCAGTGGATAGAGTACACCAAGGAGTGGAAGGAACCGGTAAATGTCTTAATAAACCTGCCGCCTTAGTTCGGGGTGTCTTAGTCTGAGCACAGACTGGGCATGCAGACAGTGTCTGTCTTAAGCGAAGGCCACCAAAAAGATCACTGAAGCAGCTCCTGGGTCTTCCTGATACCTCGATGACCAGCTATAGGAGAATCATGGCACATTTGTAGAGCTTATGTCTGCACTTTCTTGGTAGGTAGAAAAAGAACAAGTTGATGATAGAAGTAGTTGTCCTTCTTCTGCAAAAAAGGAGTCACTCTATCCCATTCTAAAGCAGACAGAAACTGGTACTCGGATTGAATGCGTTCTTGAAAAGATTGAGTTGCTCCGATGATTCTACTAGATTCAATAAGAGGTGGAGAGGAGTTCTGGGCTATGTCAGGATATCTGCGGGATAAGGCATCTGCCACTGAATTCTGGGAACCAGGTATGTACGTGATCACAAAATCGTACTGGCTAAAGAAGAAAGCCCATCGAGCCTGACGACTATTGTGACACTGAAAACTCCGAAGACATTGGAGATTACGATGATCAGTCCTGGCTTCAAATAGGCTCTCTGGAACCCATCAAGAAATGCCTCCATTCTTTACAAGCTACTTAGAGCGCGAGTAGTTCTCGTTCCAGTACAGAATAATTGCATTCAGCCTCTGATAGGATATGAGACAGATAAAAGATAGGAAGTTCCAGTCCATCGTTGCCTTGTTTTTGTAGCAGAACTGCCCCAATAGCTCTGTCTGAGACATCAGTCACAACAATAAATTTCTTGGTATTGTCAGGATGACGCAACATGGGTGCTTGGGTAAAGGCTGTCTTCAATTCTTGAAACGTGCGTTCAGCATCCTTGGTCCAAACGAAGCCCTTCTTCAGGTTCTCTTTCTTAATTGTTTCTGTTATGAAACTTTGTAGGTGGGCAAAGTTCTGAATAAACTGACGATAAAAGTTTGATAAACCAAGGAAACATTGCGTTTCCTTAATGGATGTTGGAGAAGGCCAATCTAATATGGCACTGACTTTGTCAGGATCCATGGATATTCCGTGTTGATTAATACAGAACCCCAATTACTTTACTTCCGATTTATTGAACTCACACTTCTCGGGTTTACAAAACAATTGGTTTTTCTTGAGTCTTTCCGGGACTTGCAGGACATGATTTATATGTTTCTCAGGATCATGGGAATATATCAAGATATCATCCAAATAAATGGCTACATATTGGTTGAGTACATCAGAGAACACCGAATCCATAAATCGTTGAAAAACAGAAGGGGCGTTGGTTAGTCCAAAAGGTATAGCACGGTACTCATAGTGCCCAAAAGGGGTACGGAAAGCTGTCTTCCATTCATCTCCTTCCTTGATCCGAAGGAGATGATAGGCACCCCGTAAGTCTAATTTGGTAAACATCTTGGCTCCTTGAATGGCATCCAATATATCTCTGATTAAAGGCAGCGGATATCGATCCTTAATCGTTATTCTGTTGAGTTCACAAAAGTCAACACAAGGATGCAGATCCTTGGTCTTCTTTGGGACGAAGAAGAGAGGAGCCCCAGCCGAGGACGTGAAAGGAGCAATCAAACCGTTGTGCAAGTTATCGTCTAAATATTCCTTTAGCACCTTCTTTTCTTGGTCTGTCAGAGAATACATTCGACCAAAGGGGACGACTTCATCAGGAATTAAAGGAATAGCACAGTCATAACTGCGATGAGGCGGCAAAATAAGATTACTAGGTTTCTGAAAAATCCTGACATATTCCTGATAACAATCTGGAACTCCCTGGATCATATTGATAGAGTTAGTTGACTGATAGGACCTTTTGGGAGTCCAATAAGCAGTAGTGGAATAACAATTCTGTTGACAAAATGAAGACGTTACGGATATAGTTATTGTTTCCCAATTGATATAGGGATTGTGTCGGGCTAACCAGGGTATTCCCAAAATCATGATGTGATTTGGTGAGGCTATGAGATCAAAGGCAACATGTTCTTGATGCCCCCCAAATGTCAAACAAAGAGTAGGAGTTGAGGCCACCACAGGTCCTGAGGTTAAGGGAGAGCCATCCACCTTGTGAACCTGCTCAGGAGTCTCTTTAAGAATGCGGGATTCCTCTACTCATAGTCCAGGTCTCATCCAGATAGAGTCCACTGGCTCCACAATCAAGAAGAGCCAGAAGGTGTTCTTCTTGATCTTGTGAACTTTGTAATTTGACCGAGAGGATAAACAGGGTGGACATGCTTTCATTGGAGGAACATATTGATGGTACTTCAGCTCCTCCCGTCTCCTTCTTCCTTACAGGGGACGGGAGGTGGCGTTTCCCGCAGGTCTTGAGGGACGTACCGGACAACTACCGATCAGGTGGCCAGCCTTACCATAGTACAGACAAAGTCCCTTTCGTCGTTGTTCCTCCCTTTCTGACTCCGTCAATGGCCCACGAACCAGATCTATCTGCATGGGTTCTTCAGGGGGAGTTGGAGGGGCTTCTGATGGAATATCTTCCGTTCGCCGACTGCTAGCACGAAAGGTACCAGACTGGTCTGGAGCTCGTGTTCTACGTCTCTCCATCTTGCGCTCTCGAAGTCTATATTCGATGTTCATAGATTGATCCATTAATTCCTTCAAAGAACAAGCTGGAGAAGAATGTACAAGCTCATCCTTCATTTCTTCACGCAGGCCTCGGCGAAAAAGGGTTATGAAGGTGCGTTCCACCCAGGAGGTTTCAGCTGCCAGCTGTTTGAAGCTGGTTATATACTGCAGAACATCCTGATTACCCTGCTGAATGTCACATAAGGCTTCTTAAGCTGCTGCTTCTACCCCAGGTATCTCAAACATTTGTTTGAAAAGAGTCAGGAAAGCGGAATAGTTAGCCAGGACTGGGTCTTCTGCAGAAACCAGAGGAGTCGCCCAAGCAAGCGCCAGACCAGACAAGACGCTGATCAGATAGCCCACCTTAGCTTTATCCGAAGAAAACTGGAGTGGACGAAAGGCAAAGAAAACCGTCAGGGCATCCAAAAATTCCTTCATCTTTAGAGGATCTCCGGAATATCGAGGAGTAGTGGCAGATACGGGTGGTATGTCCATTGATCGGGAAGACAAGACCTGTCGTAGCGCAGTGTTCTCTGCCCGTAACTGTTGTAACTCTTGTGCTTGTTGTTGGACAGTCTGCAACATGGCTTGAGCATTTTCTGACGCCTCTCCCTGTGGATCTTCCATGGCAATCTCGCAATGCGGAGTCTTTTGGCGTTGCAATATGTTACGTACTGCGCTGGACTTCTCACCTTTGGATACCGGGTTGGTGAATACACCAAGGGCCTGATTCTAACTTTGGAGGACGGTGTTAAACCGTCCCAAAAGTGGCGGATATACCACCTACCGTATTACGAGTCCATTATATCCTATGGAACTCGTAATACGGTAGGTGGTATATCCGCCACTTTTGGGACGGTTTAACACCGTCCTCCAAAGTTAGAATCAGGCCCCAAGTCTTCTACAGGTTCTGGATACTCCCAGATAAGGGGGACCCCCTTCTAGTAGCCACGGTGCCGCTTGACAGGCTACGCCAAAGCAGACCGTACCCTCCAGAAGGAGTCCCAGAGGGAAAAAAACCTCAACCAGGAACTCCTGAAGAAAAACAAGAAAAAACAAGACTAAACAACAGGAAACAAAAATAGGCAAAAATCTCCCAAGGCACAAAGCAGGAACAAAGAACAGGCAAAAATCTCCCAAGGCAAAAATCAGGAACAGAGAACAGGCAAAAATCTCCCAAGGCAAAAAGCAGGAACAAAGAACAGGAGCGAACAGCACAACCAGAAGGAAGTGTTTGCAACGCAAGGTGGAACAAGACTGACTGACTTATATACTGAGAAAAGGGAAGTGACATCACAGGAAAAGGAAAGAACACCATCTTGAATTGGGAAGAGCCCATAGACCAGTATCGGAAAAAGAAAGTAGTATAAAAGAAAAACAGAGCATGCTGGGACAAAAACATGAAGAAGACAAGATGGACACAACATGGACAGAGAGGTAAAAAGACCAGACAAACCCACCAACAACAAAAAGAAGAAAAAAAGGGCTACAGGTAAGTGTAGCGCGACCAGGAGCGAAGTATATGCTTCCCAGAATGTGTAGTCAAAAAACGCGGGGAACGGCGCTCCGAGTATCAGTAGCGTGTTCCATCCGCGATGACAGAAAGAGACGCCGCGTCATGTCATGTTTTTACATAATATGTCTAGGTGCATCCTAATATACCCATTTACAGCCATCTTAAGTTGTGTTGTTTATCATATGCCCAGGTACACACTCACACTCACAGGTGCAGATCAGTGCTTAATTTGTGCTTGTTCTTTCCGGTGCTGAGCACCGGCACTTATTTTTGAGGGCCGGGGCTTATTCTTGTGCCTCAAGCATTTGCTGCGAGCAAAAGACACATAACGGAAAGACAGAGGAAGAGAAAAACGAGAAAGCGTCACAAAGGGAGAGAGCAGAAAGCTGCAAGAGTGAGCTGGAGGGGCAGGGAGTGGCTTTGTATGGATTGAATAGGTCCGAGATGGCTACAGGATTACGCAGCCTCAGTATTCCGTGTTCCCACTTTTAATTGCAGCAGCCGCGTGTTTAAGAGGAGGGCTTTGAGCACCGGCACGCTTTTATTTACAAATTAAGCACTGGTGCAGATACATACTAACATGCGTAGGTACACCATCATGCACTCTATAGTTTTTTATGTAAAACCTCTCATAATTGGGTGCTGCTGTTGTATTCCATGTGCAGGGTAGGCAGCCTGGATACTGCCATTACATAGATGGTACAGTCTCCCACCCTTACCCATTTCTGTGATCATAAATTGTTCTTGCCTGGTTGTTTGAGGGAAGAATCTTGTGCCAGTGACTGACTGCAGAGGGATGAGTCTTGTGCTGATGACCGGCGTGAGAATCTTTTCCTTGTGCCCCTACTGTCCTGACCCCAGACCTGAGTAGATGCAAGGAGAGTGGTAGAGGTGCATACTGAGTTCCTAGCTGGGACTCTATACAGGTGCTGCTGATATGTAGCAGAAGTGATAGCTCTGGCTTTTTCACTTCCCCAAGTTCTTCTGCATTCATCAATGGTATCTGAGAACCCTAGGGTGAGTTAAGGGGTAGGAACACCCATTCTGCGTGAGGATGGATATAAGATATTGCAGGTTAGCCACATGGACTGTCCTTGTAAATGGGTCTGTGAGTGGGTGCGTGAGTGTTTGAGTGGGTTCGAAAATGGGTGTGTGAATCTGAGTGAGTCTGAGTGGGTGCATGCATGTCTGAGTGGGTTTGTGAGTAGGTACAAGAGTCTCTGATTAGATGTATGAGTGAATGATTTAGTGTATGAATGAGTCTGTGGTTTTTCTTTCAAATTCTTTCATATTCGCAAATATCATCCATGGTGATGCAAATTATTTTAAACCGATAATTTGCCCCTAAAACACACCTATATCACACCCCAATCTTTTTTGTGTGCTATGCACTGCTAATTACCCCACAAATTACGGTACTCATGACATCTTTGATAACATCATTGAAAATATCAATATAATAATTGCAGTAAACTATTTGATCAAAAAACTGTGCATGGCGGGGGCGTGTGCTATATACCCTAGGGCACGAGTTATAGTTACTTGAGGCAACTATAACTATACTTGGTGAATTTCTATGGTTTTGTATGTTTAAAATGTGAGCCTAACTATAACCTCACTGTAACCTGTTTTATAAGTGACTGTATATATATATATATATACATATATATATATATACAAACATGCAACTATATCTCTTCAATCAATCTTCTTGGTGCTTTGATCATCCGACCTGATCTGGTTACTGGAAGCTGTAGACTGATATCTTCAGGGTCAGAGATTATTAAAGATGATAATGAATCAACAACAGTCATTGAGTTTTCAGAATCAGTCTTTCTTTCACCATCTCGAGTTTAAGACCGATGAAACAAAGGCCTGAAGTGAGAAGAGTCTCCGGTAATAGACTCTCCAGGGTGCTGGGCAGTCACCATGCGTCCTTTGGTCGATACTACATGGAAAGGTTCAGCATCATAATGAGCATCAGATTTTCTTTTGCACATCTGTTGAGCTGTCACCAAATCTCCTTACCTGAATGAGGGGTCTCCTGCATGTCACCTTTTGTCGGCATATGTTTTCATTTTCTGTTTGTTAACCAAGTCCCTTGTACAAAATGGTTTCACTTTTATCTCTTTCAGTGGTCTATTAAGGCAACTTGGTTATCACTGCTCTCCCAAACATCAAATATTGCAGGACCTTCACCTGCGGTTGAGTGAGGTGTTGAGCAATAAGCTTGTAAAGTAGAATTCAATACTGTTTTCAAACTGAGCTTCTCAAGAGTTGCACACTGTACTGCTTTCTTTAGTGTACTCGTAAAACGCTAAACAAGTCCATTGGCCTGTGACCATAAAGGTGTGATCTTTTGATGTTTCATGTGTAGATGCTCCAGGAATTCTTTACATTTTTTACTGTTGAAGGGAACATCATGGTCAGACTTTACAATGGATGGTATGCCCCACATCGCAAAGATGCCATCAAGTTTTTCGATTTCTCATTCATGAGTCTTGGATGAAGATCTTCAACCAAAGGAAACCTTGAGTATCCATCAACAATCATCATTAAATTAGGTCCATTATCAATTGGACCGAAGAAATTGATGGCTATTCTTTCCCAAGCATGTTTAGAAAGTTCTGACATGTTCAGAGTATATTGAGTAGCTTTGGTTGACAGACAATTGCATAGGTGACAGGCCTTGAGTTCCTTTTCAACTCTTTCGTCTAAGTATGTGTTAGAAATTGGGTCTTTGGTTGATAGTCAGGTTACCCCCTGTTCAAGCAAGGACCCTCACTCTAGTCAGGGTAAAAGAGAATCACCCTCAGCTAACCCCTGCTTACCCCCTTGGTAGCTTGGCAGAGCAGTAGGCTTAACTTCAGAGTTCTAGGTGTAAAGTATTTGTACCAACACACACAGTAACTTAAGTAAACACTACAAAATGATACAACACCAGTTTAGAAGAATAAGAAATATTTATCTAAACAAAACAAGACCAAAACGACAAAAAAATTCACAATACACAAGTCAGGTTATCAATAAAAATGCAAAAAGAGTCTTTAAGTAGTTTTAAGCACCCGCTAGCGCTGCTAGTGTGAAAATGTACCTGGTGCGTGTCGAAAATAACCCTGCATGGGTGAGTGCGTGTCAAAAAGGGCTTGCGATGAGTTGATTCCACTCACGAGCGGGACCGTGCGTTGTTTCTCCTTTCGCTGGGTCGGGGCTCGTCGTTTATTCTCTCCGCAGGAGTTTCGATCCGGTGAGCACTCTCGGATCCGGGCAGGCCTTGTGTTGTTTTTTCACACACAGCGGTACTTGATTTGGAAATCCAGCCGCACGATGATCCGAAAACCTGCAGCGCGGGTTGTGATCTCCCAGACTCCGTCAGCGATGCTGCGTGTCGTTTCTCCTGCTCCGTGTGTCGATTCTTCGGTCGCGTTTCCTGCGAGCGTCGTTTCTCAGCTGTGGAGCCGGCGGCGCGTCATTTCTTCAACCGCAGATCTGAGTCGCGTTGATCTTTTCCCCACACGGCGCTCTGTGCGTGTATTTCCTTGTCTTTAGGCTGCCAGCTTCTCCTTTCAGGGTCCCAGGATCTGGATGGGCACCACAGGGCAGAGTAAGAGTCTCTCCAGAGACTCCAGGTGCTAGCAGAGAGAAGTCTTTGCTGTCCCTGAGACTTCAAACAACAGGAGGCAAGTTCTAAATCAAGCCCTTGGAGATTTCTTATCAAGATGGAAGGCACACAAAGTCCAGTCTTTGCCCTCTTACTCTGGCAGAAGCAGCAACTGCAGGATAGCTCCACAAAGCACAGTCACAGGCAGGGCAGCTCTTCTTCCTCAGCTCTTCAGCTTTTCTCCAGGCAGAGGTTCCTCTTGTTTCCAGAAGGGTTTCTCAAGTCTGTGGTTTTGGGTGCCCTTCTTATACCCACTTTCTCCTTTGAAGTAGGCCTACTTCAAAGTAAAGTCTCTTTTGAATGTGAAATCCTGCCTTGCCCAGGCCACGCCACAGACACTCAACAGGGGGTTGGAGACTGCATTGTGTGAGGGAAGGCACCGCCCTTTCAGGTGTGAGTGACCACTCCTCCCTTCTCTCCTAGCACAGATGGCTCTTCAGGATATGCAGGCTACACCCCAGCTCCCTTTGTGTCACTGTCTAGTGTGAGGTGCAACCAGCCCTACTGTCAAACTGACCCAAACAGGGAATCCACAAACAGGCAGAGTCATAGAAATGGTATAAGTAAGAAAATGTCCACTTTCTAAAAGTGGCATTTTCAAACACACAATCTTAAAATCAACTTTACTAAAAGATGTATTTTTAAATTGTGAGCTCAGAGAACCCAAACTCCACATGCCGTTCCACTCCCAAAGGGAATCTACACTTCAATCAGATTTAAAGGTAGGCCCCATGTTAACCTATGAGAGGGACTGGCCTTGCACCAGTGAAAAACTAATTTAGCAATATTTCACTGTCAGGACATGTAAAACACATTACTATGGGGGTCATTCTGACCCTGGCGGTCCATGACCGCCATGGCGGAGGGCGGCGCTTCCTGGGCTATTCTGACCACGGCGGTAAAGCCGCGATCAGAAAAGGGGAACCGGCGGTTTTCCGCCGGTTTTCCCCTGGCCCAGGGAATCCGCCATGGCGGCGCTGCTTGCAGCACCGCCATGGGGATTCCGACCCCCTTCCCGCCAGCCTGTTTCTGGCGGTGTCCACCGCCAGAACCAGGATGGTGGGAACGGGTGCCGTGGGGCCCCTGGGGGCCCCTGCACTGCCCATGCCACTGGCATGGGCAGTGCAGGGGCCCCCTAACAGGGCCCCACAAAGATTTTCACTGTCTGCTTTGCAGACAGTGAAAATCGCGACGGGTGCCACTGCACCCGTCGCACCCCTGCAACTCCGCCGGCTCCATTCGGAGCCGGCTTCCTCGTTGCAGGGGCTTTCCCGCTGGGCCGGCGGATGGCCTTTTGGCGGTCGCCCGCCGGCCCAGCGGGAAAGTTGGAGTTACTGCCGCGGTCTTTTGACCGCGGTGCGGTCATTCGGCGGTAACCGCATGGCGGGCGGCGACCGCCTCCCGCCGCGGTCAGAATGACCGCCTATATGTCCTACCTTAACCATACACTGCACCCTACCCTTCGGGCTGCCTAGGGCCTACCTTAGGGGTGTCTGACATGTAAGAAAAGGGAAGGTTTAGGCCTGGCAAGTGGGTACACTTGCCAAGTCGAATTTACAGTTAAAACTGCACGCACAGACACTACAATGGCAGGTCTGAGACATGATTACAGAGCTACTTATGTGGGTGGCACAACCACTGCTGCAGGCCCACTAGTAGCATTTGATTTACAGGCCCAGGCACCTCTAGTGCACTTTACTAGGGACTTACTAGTAAACCAAATATGCCACTCATGGATAAACCAATTACATACACATTTTGCAAAGGAGCACTTTCACTTTAGCACTGGTTAGCAGTGGTAAAGGGCCCAGATTAACAAAAACACCAAAATCAGAGTCCAGCACACATCAACAACCTGGGGAACAGAGGCAAAAAGTTAAGGGAGACCACGCCAAGGATGAAAAGTCTAACAGTATGGAAACCAAACTCAGTCTCAAAGAGCTCTCTTTGTGGCAACAATACCTGATGCCCTTTGTGAGTCATTTCAGTCACTTTTTGTAGCAGTTTCTCCAGAATGAGGATTCTCACAATATAACTCCTTCACTCCTTCCTGAGTTATGGACAATTAGTCTTTGATATTTGTGTATTATTGGTATTCACCATCATTGCTAAGAAGTGTATTCCATTACTGATTTGTAATTATATCTTTTAACTTCAGCAGGTCACTATCATGACTCATGGCAGTGACGATCTAGGATAATAAAAATGCAGCTGGTGCACTTTGCCATCTTGAATGGAATATGGTGACCTTGTATAGACACTCTTAAAAAGTAGTCAGCAGGAGTTTGATCCTTTCCTGGTCGATGCACAATTGTATAATCATACTCTTGCAATTGTTGTCCCCATCATTCACTTTGAGAAGGCATCTTGGCTTTTGGATTGCCAAACATGGTCAGCAAAGATTGATGATGAGTCACCAGCGTAAAAGGCTTTCTGTACAGGAATACATTGAAATGATCACAAGCCCATACCACAGCCAAACATTCTTTCTTAGACTGTGAGTAAGGTCATTGTGTTTGAGGTACATTTCTACTAGCATAAGCCAAAATATGCCATCTAAAATCTGGGTGTCTGCACACTGTGCTGTGTGAGGACAGCTTCTGACATGACAAGGCTGGCATCAACCACAATCTCTGTATGAAGCTTTGGATTAAAGTATGCTATTTCTGTCGCACTTTCAATGGCTTATTTGATTCTCTTAAAACTTTTCTCACATTTTTGCGACCACTGAAAATAAACATTTTTCTTTGTGTACTCTTGTAATGGAGTACAAACAGTGGCAAAGTCTTTTATGTAACTTGAACAACAACTGGCCATTCCAAGAAAAGAATGTAGAGTTGAAACATCTTGTGGGGTTCAACATTTGTCAATGCTTGTACTTTAGTAGGAAAAGGTGTCATGCCCCCATAGAAAAATACATGGACAAAGATTTTCAATTTTGTCTTATTGGACTCACACTTGTTGGATTCAAAGTCAAACCGACATCACTGAGTATTTGACCTACTTGTGTGAGAGCTTTATCATGCTCCGTCTGTGGAGTTCTGAAAACAAATATGTGATCGCGATAATTGAATGCATTTAGGTTGAATGATGCATCGCATGACATCTTGGCAAATTTCTGCAGCTGATAACACGCCAAAACCAAAGGCCTGATTACGACCTTGACGGATGGGGTACTCCATCACAAATGTGATGGATATCCCATCCGCCGTATTACAAGAGCATTATAGCCTATGGAACTTGTGAAATGGTGGGTGGGATATCTGTCACGTTTGTGATGGAGTATCTTATCCGCCAAGGTCATAATCAGGCCCTAAGTCTTTTGTATTTAAACAAACCAACATGTGTTGAAAAGGGCTAAATTTGCCTGAAACTTTCTTCAAGTTCCAACTGATGATAACCTGTATTCAAATCAAGTCGAGAAAAGACTTTGGCACCATTTAATTGCGTTGTCATGTCAGCAATGTGCAGACCTGGATGTTGTTCCATTTCAATTGCTTTGGTTGCCTGGCACATGTCAAAGCATATGCACACAGCTTCTTCACTGTCCTTTCTGGGCACTACTACTATTGGAGAAACCCATGGTGTTGGACCAGTGGAACATTCAATAATATTATGCTTAAGTAACGATTCAAGTTCTCTTTCAACAGCTTTTTGTGGAAAGTAACTTGTTATGTCTCTGAGCAACAGGACGGACATCCTCATTAATATGCAGCTTTACTTTCATAGTCTTTAACTTTCATTCAGCATGAAACATTTAATAGAATTGACTTACTATTTTGTGTTGAGCATTCATGTTGTAATTCACAGAAATCAGCCCCATGTCAGCAGCTGTCATAAAACTGAGCAAGCACGCACTTGCCCCTGTACATTGAAGCACATGGAGCGGTGCTTGTACCTTTTGTTTTCTTATGTTTCACTGTTGCTACAAATGAACCTTTACTCTTCATTGGCATCGTGCAGCCCAAGTATACAATTTGGTCCTTGACAGCTTAAGATGCGGTAATGGAGACAGTTCATTGTACTTCTCTTCAGGCAGTATATTTATCGATGCACTGCTGTTGATAATAAAAGGTATTGAACATCCACTTATTTTCAGTGTAAACTTTGGAAAATATTTATATGATTTTGTTGCTTTGGCATGTTGACTTTTTTCTTCACATGCTACCAGTCCAAAATATGGACATTTTTCTCAGGTAACCATTAACATGGCAAAATCACTTTCTTCACTTTCACTTGTTATTGAGGCAGAAGAATTGTTTGATGATGATTTAGATGGCAATCAACTTAGTTTTAGTTTAGTATCTATTTTCCTCAACTGATGTTGCTGCTTGGACTTGTGGGCATGTGGCAAACATTGCTTCTGGAACATTCTTGCAGCCATTTTGTCTTCACACTGTGACAGACTTACTTTTTCTTTCGCTTTACAAATCGTCACAAAATGGTTTTCTTTACCACAGCCTTTGCATATGTATCCAATGCTGGAACACTTTCTTCGTGTAGAAATGCAAATCCACATCTGAAGCACAATTTCTTTTTGCAGGTAGACATCACTTTGTGTCCTTCAGTATTTTGTTTCAAATTACTTTTCTCACTTGTGACTGACTTGTTCTTGGCACTTCCGGCCTCCATGTCAGCAGCTTGTCTCTCAGCACGTTCCTCAGCTCTGGGAGCCATCAACATTCACTCCAGACTAAAAGCTTCTGTCAGTATTCATCATCTGAATAAATCAGACAAGCATCCATCAATAACTTTGAGCCGCATGGCTTCTTCATCGTTAAATTAATTGAACTTACAGTGTCTGATGAGTGTGTCAACTCTTTCCCCAAATTAATCTATTGTCTTGCCAACTCTGACTTTCTTGACTGAAAAAGTATCATTCATAATCAATATTTGGGACTGGATTGAACCTGAGATTCACCATATTCTTAATATGATGTTATGTGACCTCTTCGTTAGTTCAAAGCATTTTCTTTGACTTCTTTCACACCATCACCAGAAAGATTTATGAGGTATTTGATCATCTTTCTGTTAGCCATCTCTTCAAGTGCATCAGTGAAATCTACAAAGGTCTCTATCAATGCAGTCCATCTATCATTAATATTTTGCTTTTTGGTAGTATCGAAAGGTGGTGGTATTTTCAACAAGGTGGCAGCAATGTAACTGTTCATAGGAGTGACTGACGTTGAGGGTGGAGGTCTGTCAGATACTGTTGACTGTCCCTCGGAATCTGCTTCATCACGGAGGCCCAATGATGGCTCAGCCTCATCCAGGACAGCCCTTGAAGTTTTGCCTTTCTTCGTGGTCTCCATTGGAGCATTACCACTCATGAAGACCTCTGGAGTTGCTCTAAGCCACCACCTGGCAGCTTTAATGGTGTGCCCCTTCACGTATTGGACAGCTAAGTAAGCACAACCCCAGTGCTTCTTCTTGGGTCTCACCTCCCGTTGCTGAGGTCGTAATGCGCCACTTATCAAAACTCAGCTAAGAGTAACTGCAGTATGCTTCCTTGTTACATGTTATGCCAGCCAAACTGTAATAATATATGGCAAATTATGATTGTCTTTAATTGTGCTTTTAAGCATGGTTGATTGTGCTTTTAAGCATGGTTGAATCCGCCTTAAGAGTTAACACTCCATACACTGAATAACTTTAATTTGCATGGCAGCGTGGTACCTTTTTGTAGGATCCTGGTCGTAGTTTCTTGATCAACAATCCATAGACTTCTTAGTGAAGCTCTATTTCATTCACATGCTTCACACCACTGGAGTTGCGCTTTGGCTCAACATAAGCCAACTGTTGACACAACACTTCGATGAAAGCACACATGAAATGCACAAGCTTTTTGTTTGGACCACAGCAAGGTCTCCAGGAAAGCACTTTTTTCTTTGGGTAACTTATCCCCTATCTCATCGCCAGCTGAAGCATCATCCCCAGCGTGGTACTTGCTAAGTGAGTAGGCCACACAAGTAGTTGGAAATCACATGCCTTAATTCCTCTGCGTGTACCTATGAACTCAAAGGGGGTCATTTTGACCCTGGCGGTACATGACCGCCAGGGCTAAAATGACGGAAGCACCGCCAACAGGCTGGCGGTGCTTCCTGGCACATTACGACCGTGGCGGAAGCGCTGCGGTCGCACCGCCTGGGCCGGCGGTATTCCACCACATTTGCCCCGGCGGTGATAATCCGCCTGGGCAGCGCTGCTAGCAGCGCTGCCCAGGGGATTACGAGTCCCCGACCGCCAGCCTTTTTCTGGCGGTTTGAACCGCCAGGAAAAGGCTGGCGGTACGGGGAGTCGTGGGGCCATTGGGGGCCCCTGCACTGCCCATGCCACTGGCATGGGCAGTGCAGGGGCCCCCTGACAGGGCCCCATGTGGCTTTTCACTGTCTGCTATGCAGATAGTGAAAAGTGCGACGGGTGCAACTGCCCCCAGTCGCACGGCCGCAACACCGCCGGCTCCATTTGGAGCCGGCTCCTGTGTTGCGGCCCACATCCCCGCTGGGCCGGCGGGCGGAAACTTGGTTTCCGCCCGCCGGCCCAGCGAGGATGTCAAAATGGGCACCGCGTGAGTGCGGCTGCATTGGTGGCTGCCCGGCGGTTACAACTTGGCGGGCGGCGGTTGCCACCCGCCAATGTTGTAATGAGGCCCAAAATGTCTAAACCAGTCTTTCATTACATTCTCTTCTACCTATTAAGTCACACTGATATGGAGCCTACTGGGAACCAGAAGGGTTCTGTTCCAAATCATTCAAGACACAACAATGTCTAGGGCCACTACATTTGTCCATCTAAATCTCTATCAAAGGCTATTTAATCTGTCCCTCTACAATATCAATCATCATTCAAAATGTGAGCACCATAACACACCAATTGTGTCACCATCTCAAGGATCCCTTCTGCACAATTATCTGTTAAATTAAGCATCTTATGAGTCAATTACTACTCTTCTTCTCTTTTCTAGGTAACTTGCTCCTTACCAGCTCTTCTCTAACTGTGTTGCCCTCCTTGTCATTTTATTAAATAAAAGACATCACCAAAATCCACTTTTCAGATCTTCCCTTTAGCCTCTGTGTAACATTTGATCTTATCCTATACGGACGCAACCACAGTTGAAGTCCCTCTTTTCCTAACCAATGCTCACGATCTATTTTTCAAAGCTTCTTATCATTGGATCCCAGTAGGGTCACCTGCTCCATATTTGGCTCTCACTTATCTATCTCTAGATTGGCCTATCTGGTGGGTCCTGTAGATGCAAGAGTTACATCCTGAATGTTGTTGACTTAAAGATGCAGAGGTTAGATCTGCAGTGGGCTTGGCAGAATATTTGCACAATTCATGGATAATCATGCAAAATAATATACATGTGCTAGCAAGGGTCCCTCAGTCCTAAGTACACACAAACTCTAAGGGCCTCTGTAGGAGGCTGGCCTGGTTTGTAGTGGGTACCATAGGTACTTACATCTTATACAAGGTCCAGTTATCCCTTATTATTGAAATGTAGTCAGTGTCTAGAAGCTAGGCTGTCTAGAGGTGGCTGTAGGCAGAGCAGCCAAGGCTGAACTAGGAGACATGCAAAGCTCTTGCAATACCATTATAGTCACACAGTACTCACACACATGAAAGACAATACTCAGTGTTACAAAAATAAAGGTACTTTATTTCAGTGACACAATGCCAAAAATGCTTTGGAGACTATACTCCCTTAGGAGGTAAGTAAATTACACAATATCTACACTAGTGCTCTGTGGTGAGCCCCAAACCATTGATGAGTGCATTTTTAAGAATATCATAGTTGTCTGAATCCTCCTCCCTAACTCCTCATGCTTTGGAGATGAAACTCCCTTAGGAGGTAAGTAAATTACACAATATATACACTAGTAAAAAAAACAGGTAAGTAAACAGTCAGAAAATAGCGCAAATAGTGAAAATTACAATAGGTTGCAATGGGACTAGGGGGAACACAAACCATATACTAAAATAGTGGAATGCGAAATTCGGTTTCCCACATAGGCACATATAGTGTGTAGAGGGGCACTGGGAGTGTAAGAAAACATCAAAGGTAAGTAAAACTCCCCACCCCAGAGCTCAGGAAAGCAGGAGTAGAAGACAGCAAGTTTCCTAAAACACACTAGAAGTTGTGATAGAAGACAGTGCAAGAACAAGAAGAGACTGCAAGACACCAGTGATGGATTCCTGGACCTAAAGACCTGTGGAAGAAGGGGAACAAGTCTAAGAAGCAGTGAAGAGCCTAGGGAGAAGAGGAGCCCCTGCTAGCCCGGATGAAGGTACAAAAGAAGAACCACCGGTGAGAAGGCAAAGTCAGTATTGCACCAAAGAAGATAGATGCAGGTTCCTGGTTGGTGCAGAAGATGTCCCACGCTGGATGGATGAATGCAGTCTAGTTTTCGTTGTTGGATTCTGCAAACAAGCCTTGGTAAATGCAAAACTTATGATTCACAGAAAATGCCGCTGCACAGGCCCAACGAGGACCAGGTCGACTCTACACAGGAGGGGAAGACAGAGGGCGCTCTCAGCAACTCAGAGAGCCCTCAGAAGACCAAGCAGCATGCACAGGATCCCTACAGCTTGGGGACAATGAAGGTGCAAATGGAGGCCCATGCAGCACGACACAAAAGATTCTGATGCCACCGGAGAACCACTCAAGGAGCTGTGCATCACAGGATGGAGTGCTGGGGACCTAAGCTGTGCTGTGCATGAAGAACTTCTTGGAAGGTTGCACACAAGCCTTGGCAACTGCAAGTCACACGGTTCCCAGGGGTACTGTCTTGCATGGGGAGGCAAGCTCTTACCTCCACCAAAAGTGGACAGCTGGGCGTTGAGAATGTTGGAGTCACTTTAGTCCACCACCTGTGTAACTGGATCCACGCCTGTTGTCAGGAGAGGGGACCCAAGCCACCAGTTGTCGCTGCAGAGAGGTGCCTGCTGAAGCAGGGAAGTGACTC
The DNA here is from genome assembly GCF_031143425.1 of Pleurodeles waltl. Classification (NCBI taxonomy): domain Eukaryota; kingdom Metazoa; phylum Chordata; class Amphibia; order Caudata; family Salamandridae; genus Pleurodeles; species Pleurodeles waltl. The sequence goes on along the minus strand of NC_090449.1, from coordinate 473,626,643 downwards.
TGTCACTCCAAGGGAGATTCCTTCAGTTCTTCTGGTGCAGGCTGAAGACAGGCATTCCTCAGAGCGTGCACAACCTGGAAACTGTTGCAGTTGCTGACAGGAGCTGAAGTTACAAGGTCGCAGAAGTCATCTTTGCTTCTTTGTTGCAGTTTCGTAGAGTTCCTGGAGCAGTCAGCAGCTGATCCTTCGGTAGAAGATGAAGTAAAGGATGCAGAAGATTCCTGCTGGAGTCGTGCAATCCGAATCTGAAGAACCACCCCTGGGAGGGGGGTTGGTCACCTAACCAGGTAAGCACCTATGAGGAGGGGTCTCTGACGTCCCCAGCTGGCACTGGCTACTCAGATGCTCCCAGAGTTCCCTGGCCATCCTGAAAACAAGGTGGCAGAACCCAGGGATGATCTGGAGGAGCCCTGGGCACCACCCCTGAGGCAGTGATGGATAGGAGAGTGGTCACTCCTCTTTCCTTTGTCCAGTTTCAGGCAGAGCAGGGACTGGAGGTACCTGAAACAGTATATACTGAATTATGCAAGGAAGGCACCATCTGTACCCTTCAAAGCATTTCCAGAGGCTCTTGGAGGGTACCCGTCCCATGCCTGTAACCCTATTTCCAAAGGGATAGGGTGTAACACTCCTCTCCTAAAGGGCCAGTAATGAAAGCCACAAGCCCTTAACAGAATTATGAGATCCACTGCAACACTGTTTGATCTTGTGTGGTTCACCTAGATATTTTGATAGTTGACATGGGATATTCCCCAGGTAATACAAACTGGAATTTCAGATTCCCCCAATAATTTCTCATTTCCAAGGGAATCTCATTGTACCACGTAAACCCCTGGTAATTCCACACCACTGAATTTCTGGTACTCCTAATAGTTGGGGTCATCAGGCCTCACAGAGAGAACCTTGTGATGAAGCCCTAAAGGTCAGACAACTCCTAAAGGTACTAAAATGACTCTGTTATAGATTGCACAGTTTGTGAGATTTTCCTTTTGTGCTCCCTTGAGAAAAACCAAAAGGCGGCTCCAAAACTACACCTAGTCCTGAATAAACCTTAGTCAGGCACTCCATCCCCCCAGAAACCTACCACTTCATCTTAAATTACTCTAATGCAGAAAGACTGCAAAACTGCCTTCTGCACACTGGAGGGGACAAATGCTGGGTGACCTCATGCTAACAGGTCACCCACTCCGGAAGGAATTGCTCCTGTCCTAAAGGGGTGGGGTGGTGGCAAACTGCTATGTGAGGCCAGAGATCACCTGAAGGTAAGGTTAGGAAAGGGAAAAGTGAGCCTTTAAATGCCAACGGAGAGAGGGAGTAAAATGTTTAGATGGCAGAATGGTGGAAGTTGGTTGGCTCCTGAAACAGTGAGGAGCACTCCTAGCCTTGGGCTCGAGTGCAGAAGGCTGAGTTGCACATCTCAGGTTCTTTAAATCGATTCGACTGTCTATTTGCCTGATGTAATGTTACGTAGCCCCTGGCATTTGCTTGCTGACCCACCATTCAAGTTACTTTTTTGGTAGAGAAAGGTCAACCTCACCCAAAGTCACATCTTTTCAAATAGGTGACTCATAGGGAGATAATGATACTGCAGACACTCGCAGCCTAAAAGTTATGCCTCTTTTTAAGTGGGGGGTGCCTTGCACTCTGCTGATACATTTCTCACAATGCACCGCCATCCTAGCCTATTATGCACCCTTCAAAACCCAAAGTAAATGTTAAATATGCAGAGGAAATGTGATGCATGTTCCTTTTTTTGTCTACAATTAATTGTTGATCAAGGGACCTACTAAGAGGTCAGTATAATCTGCTGGTTCACACCTTCAAATTCTGAATAAACCAACCCATCCTTTGATTTTTCTAGGTTAATGAAATGACTACCGTTGAGTTGGGAAATAGTAACACTTCTTATTAACCACCTTAAGGTGATTATATTTAAATAAGTTATGCACATTTCACCTTTGGCTTGCTGATTAGCATCAGTGTGCCATTGATCACCAAATTGCATGCTGTGTTGTGCAGTTTGTTATTATTTCTTAATCTGATGCGATTGCTGTCTCGATGTTAAATCTGATGCGATTGCTGTCTCGATGTTATTTTATCTATGCTTTATGACAGCAAAAACACAGGCAAATATGATCATAGATTTTTTTGTTGCTGTGAATGAGCATTTACCCCTGCAAATATAGTAGTGTAAAATAGGGCATATTTGCAATATTAAACAGCTCTTTAGTGCACATGAACGCCACCTGGGCAGCTCCTGTAATAAGTCCGCACCTGCGTGTTGTATGTGCAGTGATCTGTGTGCACATAAGAATATGAAATGTACTGATTACTTAGCTCGATAATTTATGTACATACTGCAGTTATTTTAAATTAGCATAGCGGTCCCGGGTTCTAATACTGATATGTTTACTAAGGGAATCGAGCTTCCTCTGCAGAGATATGTGTGTAGTCTGCAGATCACAGGTTTGAATCCCAACAGGACAGCTCCGTGGATGTATGCTCCTTCTGCAGCAATCAGGGCGTAATGTGCAGCGTGTCGTGTCCTAGCCCAGTAAGAGAACTCATTAGATTAGTACTTTAATTTGCCTACTACATAAACCTTTCGGAAGCCTTCAGGTGCCAGATTTGATGGCACCAGCTAGGTATCTCAGTGCTAACAAAGGTTCTGCAGAACATCTTCCAGCACCAACCCAATAGCGTAAGGGATTCACGTAGGAGCCCCAGAGATCTCTGTGCACTACTAGATCACAGGCTGCACTTCCTAGTATATATCTCAGGGCGCAGGTTTGCCTGCTGCTGAAGCATGTACTTAACCTACAGAGCGTAGACTTCCAGAAGGTTCCACTCAACCTTGGATCTTTTCATGGTTGACAAAAAGACATTTGAATTGGGAACGAACTTCAGGAAGTACTGAAACGTTTGGATAGACCTGGGATTCAGTGCTTGATAAATACAAATTATTATTAATATTATTATTATTATTATTATTACTATTATTACTATTATTACACTATTTCTTGTACTTTTGACTTTCTCAGAAGGAATCAGTTCATGTGGGTATTTAACTGGGCCCCCGCCCCCCCCACTTCACACCAGTGGATACATTGAGTGGCATGAATGCCACCCTTCAACAAAATAAAAAAACTTGCCTTGAGCATTTGATATTGAGAAGGAGACTTTGGGTTATAAAGCAGAACCTGTTCCACTTCCAAACTGACATGCATTGGAAAGAATGGGTTTTTAGGTGGGACATCGAAGTGCATCAGTGTGTCAAATGTTAGTCTGAAAAGGCACATCATTCGTTTCATTAAGCACATTAAGGGCCTCATTATGACCCTGGCGGGCGGCGGAGGCCGCCCGCCAGGATGCCGCCCTCCATAATACCGCTCCGCGGTCAGAAGACCGCGGAGGGTATTATGAGTTTTTCCCTGGGCTGGCGGGCGGTCTCCAAAAGACCGCCCGCCAGCCCAGGGAAAAACTCCCTTCCCACGAGGATGCCGGCTCGTAATCGAGCCGGCGGAGTGGGAAGGTGCGACGGGTGCTACTGCACCCGTCGCGTATTTCACTGTCTGCTACGCAGACAGTGAAATACTAGCGGGGCCCTCTTACGGGTGCCCCTGCAGTGCCCATGCCATTGGCATGGGCACTGCAGGGGCCCCCAGGGGCCCCACGACAATCCTTACTGCCATCCTGTTCCTGGCGGGCGAGCCGCCAGGAACAGGATGGCGGTAAGGATTGTCAGAATCCCCTCGGCGGCGCAGCGAGCTGCGCCGCCTTGGAGGATTCTTAGGGGCAGTGGAAAACCGGCGGGAGACCGCCGGTTTTCCCGTTCTGACCGCGGCCAAAGCGCCGCGGTCAGAATGCCCAAGGGAGCACCGCCGGCCTGTCGGCGGTGCTCCCGCCCCCGTTGGCCCTGGCGGTTCTCTACCGCCAGGGTCATAATGAGGCCCTAAATCTGGTCCTACATGTTTCACTATCCTTAAAAAAGTGTCAAATAAGATTCCTACTTTGCCTCCTTTAACAGTGGCAGGATATGTGGTCTAGTGGCTAAGGTGTGACCTGGCTAACTGGAGATCTGGGTTCTAGTCCTGAAAATTGTGTGATTTTGGTGAAATCATTTAGGCAGTTGTTTGGCGAAGAGAACGCTCCTGTAAATCAGCTGTGGTGCAGGCTCACCAAACTCATGCTTCCTGTCTTCTATTTAGAGTCAGATTAAAACACCAAGGGGCGTATTTATAGTGCCCTATCGCCACCTTGCTCCACAAAACGTCATTGTTTTTTTATGCTAATGTGGCCCAATGAGGCAGAAATGCCCGCGCCTTATTTACAGGGTGGCACAATACATGCTTTGCACCACTCTGTAACCCTTTGCGCTACATTATGCCTGGTTCAGAGTGTATTCCCCCATTAGGGGAGCCAGAAAAATGGCATAATGAAATCTATGAGATTTCCTTACGTAATTTTTTACAGCACTTTTAACGCCCGCTCTAGAGCAGGCATTAAAAGGGGCCTTCCATTCTTTAGAATGGGGCCCTATGTACTCTGCAGGAGTCGCACAAATATTTTGGCGCTACTCCTGCAGAGTACATCAATAGCATTGTGAAAATTATGCTATTGCTCCCTACTCTGTGCCATGATGAGCTGTATTTTAAATACGGTGCACACATGGTGTGGTGGGGGGTGCTAAGGGGCACAGGGAAAGTGGCGCTGCTCAGTGCAGCGCTACTTTCCATAAATCTGCCCCCTGGTTTACGACAGTGCTAGCCCTGCCACTGTAAACCTCTGACCTGGAGGCCTGTCTACTAAGTGACCTCCAAGGATATCGTGATGGTCTTCCCACCCAAGTGGTTGAGTTAAAGCTTGGCATATGTTCTGTCTGGCCTACCTAGAGTAAATTGCTTTCTATATGTTTAAGTAAGGTGGATAGGAACATTTTGGCAGATGACCCACGTTTGCCAAATTCTGATCAACTATTCTGTGGCTAAACAATTGTGACATGTAATTGCATAATTCAAAAACATGTTAATACATATTTATTGTATAAGTCCATGATCCACAGCACCACCAAACCATTCCACAGTGCTTTGTTACTCTCCAGCTAGAGTAACACCCTTTGATCCGGTTGATGCTCTTGAACAGAAGATTGCAAATATAGCTCCTTCCTTGTTTAATCCTAGAAAAAACAGTATGCATAGGTACATAAACTAGTCACGATTGATATGACAATGAATATCTCCAAAGCAATGTAAAATTAAAATCCATGATTAATCAATGGAAAGGTCATAATCATAGTAAAATTTAAGAACTAAAAAGGTACAAAAAAGTATTGCTTGGGAAGAATCTTGAGTGAAAGTCCCTGAACTAGGCAACTTTGTTACCAACGATACATGATTATGATCCTCAGCCATTTTGTTGTATTGTCTTGTGGGAGCAAAATCCACTAATAAAGTCAGACATTCTATAAAATAAAATGTTTCAACACTCTTCTAGTTTGTATACTCACTCATGTGATATTCACTAGGTTCCGTTTTGACACATGGGCCCAATAAGCAGATTTCCATCATGCAAATGACACCATAGGTCTTCATCAACATGTACTTCAGAACACGTTTGTACTGCAATTATGTCACAAAAGAGTCTGAAAACCACGGGTGTCCTCAGAATCCCTGTTGATCTTACAAAGACAATATTGATATTTGAGGATGATATATTTTAAAATGTGGTATTACAGTTGATGCATATTCTGATACGCCTGGAATTACAATAGTCCTTATGAACAAAACACAGCATGCAGCGACTCTGCACATTGTTGTTCAATTGCCATGATGGATTTAATCCAATAATAAGTTGATGTTAAGTTATCTATATTGGAAGAATCAATGTATTCTGGCAACATTATACACCAATTCCATGTGGTCCCTTTGGCAAACGTTAAATCTATATGGCTTTTGGGGCTCAGGTATTGCCTATCCTACTCAAAGTTTATAATGAGTTTCCCAGAAAAACACAGTTACACCAACTGTGGGGAAAGCAAACATTTCTTTTTGAAGCTAGGCAAGAGCCCCACAGAATGTACATCCTCTAAACCAATCTCCTTTTTGAATACTGATATGAAACTGCTGATGTCAATACTCATGGCACATCTGCAGAGGGGCAGGTCAACCCAGATCAAGCAGGCTTTATAACAGGTAGACAAACTCCATACAAATGGTGTAGATGGTGGTTGAGTGAATGGTGTTCTGGTTCCTTGATGCCGAGAATGTGTTTGATTACACTGACTGTAATTTCATGAGTAACACCATGACAGAGACGGGCTTCAATAGTTGTTTCTTGACTGGGCCCTTATAAGGTAGTAGGTCCACTGGGCTAAAACTGGAATGAACTGTACAATCTTGGACTAGATAAGCATCGGCAGTGGGACTAGACAAAGATGCTCCCTCTTGCTGCTCGTTTGCCTTTGAGCCCCTAGTCATTTGCATGACAGCCCATAAATGCATCAAATGCATCAATAGCTTTACATTTACAATGTTTGCTGATGCCATCCTTCCAATGATTCAATGATTACAGAACTTGAAACACATCTTCATAAATGCAACATTGTCAAAGAGCCTCAGGCTTCAAGGTAAACTTGAATAATTATGCAGGATTAAATGTAACATTGAGTCTGGGTGTGTTGCTCTCCCTGTCTATGTGTGTGGCATTTCACTAGTGCACAGACTCAATCACATACAGGGGAGTGATTTTGACACCCACTCTGATAGAAACTTCAAACATCAATGCAAACCTTTTACAGAACATATTTAAGACTAAATTGTCAAGCCCGGAAACGCCTGTACATATAACGGATGAGTACATTGCAGCATTCAAGATGTCCATTCTACCTAATATTTTACACATCTTCGAGGTGATGCCCCTGGGCTATTAGAATGAGATGCTATCCCGGCTACAGCAGTGCTCTAGACACTTTGGCAGGAACAGAAGCCGAGACTAGACAGGGAATAATTGGGCAGATGTAGGAAGCCTTTTGCATGTCGCAAACTGCGGAAAACGCAGTTTGCGGCATGCAAAAGGCCGAACGCAATGCTCATCCTCAAATTGCGAGTCGGTACCAACTCGCAATTTGAGGATGTGACTCGCAAATAGGAAGGGGTGTTCCCTTCCTATTTGCGACCGCATCGCCATGCTGAGTTGCTTTGTGACCGCGAATGCGTTCGCAAACCAACTCGCAGTTACCACCAGTGTCACACTGGTGGTAACTCATTCGCAAAAGGGAAGGGGTCCCCATGGGACCCCTTCCCCTTTGTGAATGCCGAAAAAAATATTTTTTCAGAACAGGAAGTGGTCCTATGCCTACTCTGAAAAAAACTAAACCAAATGGTTTCGGAATTTTTTTCTTTTTGCAACTCGTTTTCCTTTAAGGAAAACTGGCTGCAAAAGGGAAAAAAACTGCTTTATTGAAAAAGCAGTCACAGACATGGAGTTCTGCTGGCTACAGCAGGCCTCCATCCCTGTGAGTGCAGGGACTCGCGACCCACCTTATTAATATTAATGAGGTGGGTCTTTGCGACCCCATAGCGACTCGCAGAAGGTGCCTGAGACACCTTTCTGCATCCCATTTTGCGAGTTGCAATTTGCGAGTCGGTCAGACTCGCAATTTGCAAGTCGCAAAATTTTCCTTTCCTACATCTGGCCCAATGTTCTCTCTGTCTGGGGATGGTGATGGTTGGGCATGTCTAACTTGAAATATCACCAAGCAGCGCATTGGGGGGACATTTATGAGTAGACCCATTTGTGATGAATGATGTGGTGTATGATTCACCACTGCCCAAGATGGAGGCCCCACCGTGGGAGGTCCAGCGGGAGATATCAGGGTCACCCAAAACTCTATACTTTCCCAATTGCAAGGGCGACCTTTAGGGAATGGGACAGCCTGTTGTGGCCAGAGCACTTCCCCCATCCACTTCCCCTTGTTCTGGGGCAATGATGAATAGACAAGCTTTTACACATTGGAGAGACGGAGTATTTAATAATGCTTAGGGATCTCTTTCATGATGAGAGGGTTAAATCCTTTTTATAGTTTGGGGGTTATTTTGTGTTGGATGAGGCAGAAATGTTTCGATATACACAATTGCACCATTGGGCACAGCAACTGGTAATCAAGGCCAGTGTTACGAAGCATCTTAAAGGTAGTAAACATTTACTAATATGCTCCCACTACTAGAACATACCCTCTTTTGCAATACTTCGATATCTTTCTTACTTGCCAAACAGTGATGAAATGGTCACACCAAGAAGCGTAAGAAAGGGACATATCTGAATCATGATCAGTGAATAAAGAAATTGAAGAGGACCAACAACTTTGCTACACATGCGTGTTGGAAGGATACACTATAGAAAATCCTTAACAGGTGGAGCGCCCCTCCAACACACCTCTATATCATTGACAAATCTAGGAGTGATTTCTGGCAGAAAGCCAAGAAGTAGGCACCTTACCCACTTTTTATTGCCATGTACACAAATAGCTCCCTATTTAAAAAGAATATTGAAGGTGATTAGAGAGGCCACTGTCTCAGATATGGCAGTGTGCCCAGAGGTGAGTTTGCTGGGTCCAAGGTAAAGTGCACTTGTAAAAAAAAGGCATTTAAGGTCCGTTATCAGAGGATGCATGAAGGGATAGGATCTAGTGGTTTTGGAGGATGGACATTTTTACAAGGAGTCCCGATTTTTGAAAGAAGAGGAGTATATTAATCTCTTACTTAGCTACAGAATTCATCAAATTATTTTCTCCAAAAAATTGAAAATACTGAACATTTGGGAGAGATCTGAACTGGGGGTATGGGTTTTACTCCATGGAAGTCAGCGGAATAACAATTAAAATTCTGTGAGATTCTGTGGAGTTCTGCCAAACCCTAATTGCTGAGATAAACACATGCTAACTTAAAAAACCACAGCCAGGCCCTCCATAATGCATTAAAAGGCTACTTTGTGGTGCGAGAATAAAAGGTTGTTTATGTCAGAAGACAGAAGGATATTTAAAGTTTCATCTTCAACCTTAGTGCATTTTGGGCCTGCAAATGTGCCGTCCACCCATGAGAAGAAGGTCTGGATGCTGGAGGTATTTAATTGCTGTTTCTGGATACGGAAACGCTGCCCTTTTGGATGAAAGGGCAACATTGGTGTTCAGTGGATCAGGAATTGTATGTTATCTGATGTGGGTTACTTGGACTGACAACATCCATGGGATTGAAGGCAGCCGTTTCAGCACAGAGGAGGGTGTGCAGGGTAGCAGGCAGGATTACACACTGCCCTTGAAGGTAGGTGGCCACCATGTGAGTATTCCAAGAGTGCCATCTGCCTAACGCTTTTCTTGCCTGAGAAAAATGACTACATTTGAAACGGGGTGAAGGGAAAGATGTTGGAAAAACCAAAGGTAGCTCAGTGAGTTAAGCCCTTGCTACTGAGATCTGGGTGCTCGAAACAAACACTTCTTCCAGAATTCTGAACATTTTCCTTTACCAACTACCTCTAAATCAGTCCATTGACTCGTGCATTGAACAGGAATAAATCAGTGAACGGCATGCTGGCGAAGTGAAAGGTTAGGTAATCGAACCAAAGGTTGCCATAAATGTCAGGATTCCACAATGACCAGAAGTGGTACATCACAGTGAAAAACAAAGCACTCTATTCTCACAAGGACTGATAAAAGAAGCCGGTTTCTTTTCTGTAAGGAAGCAGAGATAAAAGGAGTTAGTATAGACATGCCAGGGAAGCACATCATACCACCAAGTGCTGCCTGTAGGAAAGTACCATCTTGCCTGGCATGTTACCCCCATTTTTACTTGTATGTATGTTTGTTTTTGCCTGTGTCACTGGGATCCTGCTAGCCATGACCCCAGTGCTCATAAGTTGTTCCCTGTATGTGTTCCCTGTGTGGTGCCTAACTGTATCACTGAGGCTCTGCTAACCAGAACCTCAGTGTTTACGCTCTCTCTGCTTTTAAAATTGTCACTACAGGCTAGTGACTAATTTTACTAAATCTGATTGGCACACTGGAACACCCTTATAATTCCATAGTATATGGTGCCTAGGTACCCAGGGTATTGGGGTTCCAGGAGATCCGTATTGGCTGCAGCATTTCTTTTGCCACCCATAGGGAGCTCAGACAATTCTTACACAGGACTGCCACTGCAGCCTGAGTGAAATAACGTCCACGTTATTTCACAGCTAGTTTACACTGCACTTTAAGTAACTTATAAGTCACCTATATGTCTAACCCTCACTTAGCGAAGGTTAGGTGCAAAGTTACTAAGTGTGAGGGCATCCTGGCACTAGCCAAGGTGCCCCCACATTGTTCAGGGCAATTTCCCTGGACTTTGAGAGTGTGGGGACACCATTACATGTGTGAAATACATATAGGTCAATACCTATGTGTAGCTTCACTCCGAACATGGCCTTGTAACATGTCTACGATCATGGAATTGTCACCCCAATACCACGCTGGTATTGGGGGGACAATTCCATGCATCCCGGGGCTCCAGCATGGACCCCGGGTACTGCCAAACTAGCTCTCTGGGGTTTTCTCTGCAGCTACCGCTGCTGCCAACCCCTCAGACAGGTTTCTGCCCTCCTGGGGTCTGGGCAGCCCAGTCCCAGGAAGGCAGAACAAAGGATTTCCTCTGAGAGAGGGTGTTACACCCTCTCCCTTTGGAAATAGGTGTTAAGGGCTGGGGAGGAGTAGCCTCCCCCAGCCTCTGGAAATGCTTTGAAGGGAAGAGATGGTGCCCTCCTTGCATAAGCCAGCCTACACCGGTTCATGGAGCCCCCAGCCCCTGCTCTGGTGTGAAACTGGACAAAGGAAAGGGGAGTGACCACTCCCCTGTCCATCACCACCCCAGGGGTGGTGCCCAGAGCTCCTCCAGTGTGTCCCAGACCTCTGCCATCTTGAATGCAGATGGGTGAGGGCACAATGGAGACCTCTGAGTGGCCAGTGCCAGCAGGTGACGTCAGAAACCCATCCTGATAGGCTCTTACCTGTTTAGGTAGCCAATCCTCCTCTGAGGGCTATTTAGGGGCTCTCCTGTGGGTTTCTCACCAAATAACAAATGCAAGAGCTCACCAAAGTTCCTCTGCACTTCTCTCTTCGACTTCTGCCAAGGATCGACCGGTGACTGCTCCAGGACGCCTGCAAAACCGCAACAAAGTAGCAAGAAGACTACCAGCAACATTGTAGCGCCTCATCCTGCCGGCTTTCTCGACTGTGTCCTGGTAGTGCATGCTCTGAGGGCTGTCTGCCTTCACCATGCACTGGAAGCCAAGAAGAAATCTTATGTGGGTCGATGGAATCTTCCCCCTGCCAATGCAGGCACCAAATTTCTGCAGCACCGGTCCTCTGGGTCCCCTCTCATCTTGACGAGTGTGGTCTCTGGAACACAGGAGCTGGATCCAAGTGCCCCGACAGTCCAGTGGCCCTTCTGTTCAAATTTGGTGGAGGTAAGTCCTTGCCTCCCCACGCCAGACAGGAATCCTGTGTATTGCGTGAACTGCAGCTGCTAGGACTTCTGTGCACTTTTGCAAGACTCCCTTCATGCATAGCACAGCCCAGGTCCCCAGCACTCTGTCCTGTATTGCCCAACTCGTGATATCCTCTTTTGTTGTGCTGAGATGACCACCGTGCTCAGATCTTCTGAACGCCTGATCAGGTGCTTCTGTGGGTGCTGCCTGCTTCTGAATGGGCTCTCTCTTTTGCTGAGCACCCCCTCTGTCTCCTTCTCCAAGGGGCGACCTCCTGGTCCTTCCTGGGCCCTGGCAGCACCCAAAATCCTCAACCGTGACTCTTGCAGCTAGTAAGGCTTGTTTGCTGTCTTTCTGCATGGAAACAACTCTGCATCCTCCAGCACGCCGTGGGACATCTTCTGACGAAAGGAGAAGTTCCTGGCTCCTTCCGTTGTTGCAGAATCTTCAGCTTCTTCCACCCGGAGGCAGCCCTTTTGCACCTTCATCCGGGGTTTAGTGGGCTCCTGCCCCCCCGGACATTTGCGTGACTCTTGGACTTGGTCTCCTCCTTTGCAGATCCTCAGGTCCAGGAATCCATCTTCAGTGCTTTTCAGGCGGTTGTTGTCTTTGCAGAATCCCATATCTCACTTTACTGTCTTTCTGGGGTGGTAGGGTAACTTTACTCCTACTTTTCAGGGTCTTGGGGTGGGGTATCTTTGACACCCTTAGTGTTTTCTTCCAATCCCCAACGACCCTCTACACACTACACTAGGCCTGGGGTTCATTCGTGGTTCGCATTCCACTTTTGGAGTATATGGTTTGTGTTGCCCCTAGGCCTATTGTCTCCTATTGCATTCTGTTGTGTTCTACAGTGTTTGCACTACTTTTCTAACTGTTTACTTACCTGATTTTGGTTAGTGTGTATATTTTGTGTATATTACTTACCTCCTAAGGGAGTATATCCTCTGAGATACTTTTGGCATATTGTCACTAAAATAAAGTACCTTTATTTTTAGTAACTCTGAGTATTGTGTCTTGTTATGATATAGTGCTGTATGATATAAGTAGTATGGTAGGAGCTTTGCATGTCTCCGAGTTCAGCCTAAGCTGCTCTGCTGTAGCTACCTCTATCAGCCTAAGCTGCTAGAACACTTCTAATCTACTAATAATGGATAACTGGACCTGGCACAAGGTGTAAGTAACACTAGGTACCCACTATAAGCCAGGCCAGCCTCCTACACTGCCCACTGTGCCAGCTAGTGGATGGAGTGAGCATATGCTAACACTTGCTGCCCTACTCTCTTTGTGAATATGCAAGAGCTATATTAGTACCAGGGAGGTGGTAAAAACAGCTGGCGTCTTTACGGTAAGGAAGCAGAAGTGAAAAGGGTCATGCTTGCATGTTAAGGACGGACACTTTGGATGTGGATTGCCCTATAAGGCAGGCTTTTTAGTGGGTGGAGAAGAAAGGCATTAGTGCATCCAGTGCTACCCTCAGTGAAATTAAATACATCTTTAGTGTCAAGGCGCTGGTATAAGGAAGTGCCTCCTTTATTTTCCACTAAAACATGGTTTTCATTCAAACAAATGTGAGTCACGAATGTACGCCCACTCTCTAAGCTACTCCTAAAGGGGGTGCTGATGGAGGCCCTGGAAGTCACTGAGCAGCTTATAAAGGGAAAAAGAGGCCTTCAAATGCGCAAAATAACAATTAAAAAACACAAAGTTAACCGTATAGAGAAAAGTGCACTCCAACATGTTCAACGTTCAACAAAAATATGCCCCCTCCACAACCCCCTCATAGAGCTGGTGGGAGCGTACTTGCCTGGAAATCGGTCCCCAAGAAAAGGCACATAGAGTAGACACACTTGGCTAGGCCTATATAACAAAAAGTATACTGTTCCAAGAGTGTCTGCCTATGTTAATCATCACGGGCAATTAGTGTCATCAGGAGTACCCTCAAGCATCAATTACGATGCTGAGCATCATCATCGGGTTGACTCCTCGCCGGACCGGCACTGCAATATCCGACGGGCCACCACTCGAAGGTGGTAGGCTCTATGACCGAAAATGATGTTACTGATCAAGTAGAGTCAGTGAAATGTGATAATGTGTGGTGATAAGAAAGGAGAGTAAACGGTGTATTAAAATTGGCTCTGAACACCAAATGTCTTTAATACTATATGTAGGAGTCAGGCCAAGATTAAAAAATTGAATCAAGGAGTCTAAAGGGGAGTAATGTGCCCCACACTCCTTAACATAAAGTGAGGAAAGGAGGAGAACTACTCGATCCTAACATTAAGGGGTCGACATGTTTCACGCCTAAATGGTCTGTCAAAGATCCAGCGGCGTTTCTTCAGGACCTTAGAAAAGATAACTTCTCCTTAAAAACAAATAACAATAAGTGCTGGAAGGTCACTTACAGTGTATGCATTAAATAGTCGCTGTCAGTCGTCTATTAGGTCGCCCTGAAATAAAGAAGACACACAGACAGACATAGAGAACAGCAAAATATGCATTGATATAAACAGGTGAGTCAAAAAGCCCAGTATCAATACAATAAAAATTCAATAAATCCATTATCGCTCAAAAGACGTGATCAAATTCATTCAGCATGGAATAGAGGGGCTTACCATCCCATTTTGAGAAAGGGCCTCAGGAGGACGCTAAAATCCCGGCCAGAGACGGAACCGCTCTATCAAAGGTAAGTAAAAAAAGGTACAAAGTATAGACAAGGGACCAATTAAGTCAAAAGTATTGTTGAACAAATCTGATCATACATTTAATCTTGTCACATAGTCCATAACCACTTTGTAAAAAATGTAGTATGAAGGTGGAGCTCGGTACATCACCCCAACCTTGAACTACAAGTGAGCTCATGGCCCACACTAGTCTATAGAAACAGATAGTCGACATGCAAGCATACAGCCATAGACAGAAAAGTCCCGTCTATATCAAATGTCCAATGCCCGGGGAGTGAGAGAACAATGTCGATCTTATTTTACCGCTAAGCGAATCGTGGAATATGCTGTGTCGCGTGTTTGTGTAAGTAAAAAAGGATTTAGCCATATACTATTAGCGAGACCGCTTGTTCGCGAATTCGCGAGTGAGTGGAAAAGAAAACAGTCAAGAGGTAACCGCTGCAGCTACCTCTTCGTCACTGACTTACTTGAAAATGGTCACTGGTCAGCACTGCACCTACCCTGGGGCGCGTCCCCGAAGACAGGAGAAACGTGAAGCCGGTGTGTTTTAAAGCTCCGTTAGTTCAATCGGCAGTGTCTCTCACGAACGACACTGAAGAGGGACACACAATAATATGAGCAAGTCTCATGAAAAATGGCGGCCGCCATATTGGAGTGGTTTCTAAATATTCACAGTTGACGTCTCGAGCTACGCTCTAGAGTGGAGTCTATTTCACTCGACTCAAAAAAACACAAAAACACATATGGCTCAAACCATAAAATTGTTGTATTCGGTCTAGAGGTAACAACTAGCTCTTACTGATAATTGTTCTAGAACCCATTAATAAATAGTACCAAATTGAGTGTCTCAGGATTACTGTGACAGTACTAAATAAGGTTCCAACAGAAAAAAAAATTGAACAAAAATTCTGAACGTTCGTTCTAGGTTGTCAAAGTGATTCGTACTTATTATTATCCTGTACCCCATTAGAAATGATACCATATTGTTTGGATCAGAATTACTGAGACACTGGCAAACAGTTATGAACTAAAGAGACGGACAGGTCGTGGGAACAAAACTGTACGTCATATCAAATGGTAAACGATCTCTCAAAAAGGAATTTAACTGTCCCACTAGCAGAACATCCTAAAGTTGTCTCTTAAATAACAGGTCAGTTCAGAAAGAACATGTACAGAACTGAGTTTCTGTACCGAACTTCAGTGTCAGTCATAAGGCAGTTACGATGAAAGGGTGCACCATGGGATCTCGTCATTTAGACCTGTGTCAGCTGTTTTTAATTTGTAAATCCAGCGTTGTTCAGTCCTCAATAGAAATCTGGGATCACCATCGTTACGTCTGGGTACTTGTAGAACAACCCACCAAAGGTCATTAGGACCGTGATTCGCTTCTAAGAAATGTATGCTCAGTTTTGTAGTGATTCTCGAGCATCTAATGTTGCTACGGTGTTCGTTAATACGTAGTTTGACTGGTCTAGTCGTCATACCTACGTATTGTAGATCACATGGACAGGTTATCAAGTAAATGCAGTTCCGGGTGTTACAATTCGTATGTTGGGTCAATCGCCATGAACCTACATGTTTCAGATTTAGAATGTCTACCTTTTTAGTTAAGGGACAAACATTGCAGGAACCACATGGATAATGTCCGGAGACAGGAGGTAAATTC
Source organism: Pleurodeles waltl (assembly GCF_031143425.1). Classification (NCBI taxonomy): domain Eukaryota; kingdom Metazoa; phylum Chordata; class Amphibia; order Caudata; family Salamandridae; genus Pleurodeles; species Pleurodeles waltl. The sequence continues at coordinate 473,610,779 of NC_090449.1, read as the reverse complement.
CATAAAGTGGACTGCTCATGTGGTTTATCGTATACAAATGGTCGTGTATGGATCACCATGTCTCTGATATTCGGAGATCTTTTGAAAGAAAACAATGGTTTATCCAGAGGGACCCCTCCGCTCTGTAGAATGGTCCACCGTTTATTAATAAGTTTTTTAAGGGTGTTGGACAGCGGGGTATAAGTAGATACACAGGTCAATCGTGTTAGGTCATTCCGTGTAGTAGGTGCCAGTAAAGCATCACGGTGGTTGTTGCGGGCTCTTTTATAAGCCGGCTTAATGACCTTAATAGGATAGTGTCGTTCCTGTAATTTAGTTTTTAATTCATCTGCTTGTCGTTCAAACGCTTCTATCGTAGAGCAATTCCGGCGTAGTCTCAAAAACTGGCCAAAAGGTAGGTTGTCACGTAAAGCTCTCGGATGATGGCTCTCATAAAGTAACAGGCTATTCCGATCTGTAATTTTGTTAAAGGTATCAGTGACCAATTTACATTCCACAATTTGAATTCTTAAATCGAGGAATGACACTTGTGTGCTGGAGACATGAGCTGTGAACTTTAGAAAAGGATCTAAAGTGTTGATCCAGTTGATAAATGGGTCAACTGCCTGTAGGGGTCCTTGCCAGATAATCAAGATGTCGTCTATGTAACGACGCCATAACTTGATGTTGTCATAAAAGGGATTAGTGGATGGTAAAATGAAGAGTTTTTCAAACTGAAACATGTATAGACATGCCAGGCTGGGAGCGAAAGTACTACCCATAGATGTACCTCTTATCTGATGATAGAGTGAGTCTTCGAATTGGAAGAAGTTTTGTGTCATAGCCAGGTCAGCACAGTGCATTATAAAGTGTACCGGGGTCGGGGAAGTCCAAGATTGATGGAGAAGAGCGGACTCGACCACCTGCAGAGTTGCTGCCTGGGGGATGTTTGTGTATAGAGATTCAACATCTAAAGTAATCAAAACCTCGACCCGTGTAGATAAATTGATAGTCTCAATGAGATTGAGGACGTCTTTAGTGTCCCTCAGGTAGGTACTAGAACTCTTAACTAAAGGTTGCAAAAATGTGTCACAAAAAGTGGAGAGTGGTTCCAGAAGTGAGCCAATGCCTGATACTATGGGGCGACCAGGCGGGGGTAAGGTTCCTTTATGGATTTTAGGTAAGCAATAGAAGTAAGGGATCCGGGGGTGACTAGTAGTCAGAAAATCAGCTTCCTTAGAAGTGATCCAAGCGTTAGATTTTGCCTCATTAATCATACGTATGATCTGGGACTGTAGATTGTCTGTAGGGTCCCGTTTTAGAGGTGCGTAGTACGTGGAATCACTTAACAAGCGAAGACATTCTTGTCTATAATCGGTTGTGTCCATAATCACAATGGCCCCTCCCTTATCAGCTGGCTTAATTACTATAGATGGATCTCTCAATAGAGTTCTAAGAGCTTCACGTTCTGGGCCAGGTAAATTCACAAATGGTTGTTTAGGCATAACCTGGTCAAGATCAGAAAGGACAGCTTTTTCGAAAGCCAGAACTTCACATGGAAGAGAGTGTACTGGGGGCATGAAGGTAGAAGGTTTTTTTAGGCTTGAGTCGTTGACGGGCACAGGTTCGGGTCGATCTTTAAAGAAAAAGTGTAGTCGAACTTTTCTAAAAAATTGAGATAATTCACAATTTAGACGGAAGAGATCTTCCTGGGGTGTTGGCATGAAACCTAAGCCTCTATTCAGGACTTTTGATTCGTGTTCTGACAATTGCCTATGAGACAGATTCACCGCTAAGTCTTTGGAGGAGCGGTCTTGTTCTGGCTTCTCGTGATCATCTGTGGTTCCTCTCGTCCCCAATGCACTCTTCTGCCTCTTCCTCTCCTTCTGCCTCTGCCTCTGCCCGGGCCGCGGCCTAAAAAAGGACCGTATGGTGGCATCGGGCGGGGCTGGAAAAATGGATACGGAGGTTGCCAAAACATCGGTTGGTTATGAGGGTACTGAGGAAAGTTGTAAAAAGGTTGAGACGAACTTTCATCAGTACTCCATCCGTCTGAAGATGAGCTACTACTATAATAACGTGGTTTCTGTTTGTTAAAAGTTGTTGACTCGTCTGATGATCGAGATTGAGTATCTGTTTCAAAGTCATCTTTGATGTATGGATACACCTTCTCCCGTTCAAACTTGCCTATATCTTTTTGGAGTTTGGAAATTTTCTGCTGAGTAAGGAACTCTTTCGTATCACTAAGTTCAGCATTAATTTCCGAAAGGCGGCTCTTAAAAGCCGCTAACGTCACTGTGGTTTTGATGGAGCTTTCTACACAATTAATCTGAATAGTAATAGATTCAGCTAGTCGTTTTGAAGTGTTGATAATCAAAACCAACCAGTCGCGGGTGCATTTCCATGCCACCTGGGCCCAGTCTTTCCTGAAGGCCAAATCATGCAGGAAAATCCTGGGCATGTTGGAAACTAGTAACCCGTTTGGTGCAATATTTGCTCTTAAATATTCAGTCATAATAGTCCCATGCATGATGGTTTTAATCAGATCACGTTTGAGCGAAGATAATTTGTCCCAGTCTTCCTTCAAGCTACCTGAAGGAACAGTACCTTCATGAGCGAGGATAGACGGGGTCTGTAAAATAGCTGAGACAACGTCGTCGTCAAAGCTGAGGCCTTGGAAATTATCCATGGCCACTTCATAAACCTAAATATATTAATGATTGGTCCCACAGCAAGCCTGCTGTACAAAATGCTAATAAGAAAGAGGGACTGGGAGAATTAAAGGTCCAGTATACATGCTCCCTACATATAAGCCTATATAACAAAAAGTATACTGTTCCAAGAGTGTCTGCCTATGTTAATCATCACGGGCAATTAGTGTCATCAGGAGTACCCTCAAGCATCAATTACGATGCTGAGCATCATCATCGGGTTGACTCCTCGCCGGACCGGCACTGCAATATCCGACGAGTCGCGGGTGCATTTCCATGCCACCTGGGCCCAGTCTTTCCTGAAGGCCAAATCATGCAGGAAAATCCTGGGCATGTTGGAAACTAGTAACCCGTTTGGTGCAATATTTGCTCTTAAATATTCAGTCATAATAGTCCCATGCATGATGGTTTTAATCAGATCACGTTTGAGCGAAGATAATTTGTCCCAGTCTTCCTTCAAGCTACCTGAAGGAACAGTACCTTCATGAGCGAGGATAGACGGGGTCTGTAAAATAGCTGAGACAACGTCGTCGTCAAAGCTGAGGCCTTGGAAATTATCCATGGTCACTTCATAAACCTAAATATATTAATGATTGGTCCCACAGCAAGCCTGCTGTACAAAATGCTAATAAGAAAGAGGGACTGGGAGAATTAAAGGTCCAGTATACGTGCTCCCTACATATAAGCCTATATAACAAAAAGTATACTGTTCCAAGAGTGTCTGCCTATGTTAATCATCAGTGAAATGTGATAATGTGTGGTGATAAGAAAGGAGAGTAAACGGTGTATTAAAATTGGCTCTGAACACCAAATGTCTTTAATACTATATTATCACCACACATTATCACATTTCACTGACTCTACTTGATCAGTAACATCATTTTCGGTCATAGAGCCTACCACCTTCGAGTGGTGGCCCGTCGGATATTGCAGTGCCGGTCCGGCGAGGAGTCAACCCGATGATGATGCTCAGCATCGTAATTGATGCTTGAGGGTACTCCTGATGACACTAATTGCCCGTGATGATTAACATAGGCAGACATTCTTGGAACAGTATACTTTTTGTTATATAGGCTTATATGTAGGGAGCACGTATACTGGACCTTTAATTCTCCCAGTCCCTCTTTCTTATTAACACTTGGCTAGGCCACTGCTGGTCCTAGGTGCTGCGGCCCTATGTAGCATTGCTGAGCCCAGATGGGAAAGGGGCTGGAGGTGGAAAAATCAATGGTTAGGCAACGGGGGAAGTGACTCACGCTCTGTGCATGTAAGGTTCCCCTTCTTCCTCTGGAGCAGAGGCCTTTGCTTACCCTCTGTAACATCCTCCGTACTCCATCCCGCCTAATTCTGGCCCATTCCCGCTCTGTGTATAAACACACAAGCACAGCGTGGGAAGGTCTAAGGGTAGGCAGTGGCACTGGGTAACCCTGCCCACACAGCGGTTGGCATAGTTTTTCCCAAACTCTGCATTCCAAGCGGAGTGCGGAGTGGCACAACTCTGCGAACTCCGCTTACAGTGTGTGGCTTACCACCCACCCTTAGTAGATATTCTTACCAGAGGAGGGGTGAAGTCCCCTCCAGTGGCGGCCGGCAGCTTTAGGAGGGAGGGGGGCGGGCGGGGTACACGCACACACTCATTCTTTCACACACAGACACGCACGCACATCCATTAACAACACACATACCATTCAAACATGCACGCACGCACCATTCATTCATTTTAAAACATCACACACACTCTTTTGTTCACACACGCACACCCATTAACAACATTCATACCTTTCAAACATGCACTCATGCACCAAACATTCATTTTAAAAGATCGCACACACTCATTCTTTCACACACACACACGCATGCACGCACGCACATCCATTAACAACACTCATAACACTCAAACATGCACGTACGCATCAAACATTCAATTTAAAACATCACACACATACACACACACACACACACACTTTCCTTCAGCCTCCAGGTTCCAGGAGGGTTGGGACTGCTGCCTTCCCTTATTGGCTGACCTGAGGTCAGCCAATGAGGGAAGGCAGCAGTCCCAGCCTCCTCAGAGTGGGATGGGGTCAGTGAGACTGCTGACCCCACCCCACTCTGTGACGAAGTGTCACTGATTGACACTCGCCCTGGGCGCTTCAGGGCTTAAACCTGAAGCGCCCAGGGCGAGTGTCAATGGGTGACGCTTTCCTCATCACCGAGGGGAGGGCCTCGAGGCACCTTTGCTGAGCCGAGGAGGTCACGCCCATAGGAGCTGTGACCTCCTCAGCCCAGAAAAGTTCAGGCAGCCAGGAGTCCCATGGTTCACTCCTGGCTGTCTGAGCTGAAAATGAAGAGTGTCTGTCAGGCTGACCTTTGTTCAGCCTGACAGACACTCTTCATAAGGGGCAAAAGGTGGAGCTATCCATTAATTGCTAGAAGATCCGGGACCTGCCATTCGCAGTGGCTCTCTTATGTTCTACCATATTTATCCGAGTTCGACCAGTCGTCTGTTTTGAACCACTCAGATTTCTACAAATTTCATCCCGCTATGAAGAGAGAAATATTGCCAGTGATTTAAATTCCAGCTGCTTCTCAACCATGGTGACAGCCTGTTAATACTCCAATGTTTATTGGTTAAAATGAGTAGTAGAAGGAATGGTATGTAGGATGGCTAGGATTAGAGAAAAGTAAACGTAGAGAATGATTTTTCAAATTCCGTCATTTAATTTTGTCAGTTGCTTCAGGTGAGGCAAGAAATAAACACCATCTGACCAGCTTTAGGTTAACGATGCAGGAAATCACATGTTAATGTCCTCTTTTTCTGACCCATTCTCTCAACACTTCACACAGTGAAATAAATCTCTGTACACATCTTGGGCACCAATTCAGTTGTAAATTGTGAAAATACATATCACGTCCAAAATATTTCGCTCTGAAATATCTGTAAGATTTAAAGTAGGTGTCGCCTGCCACCTGCTGGATACATGGGGGAGCCCAGCCATATGTCCGTTTCATAATCCGCTGGCCCTTGAGATACATAACCGCTGCTGATAGGTTTTGTAGTTGTATTTATTTATCCTGTTCCTGTTAGACTGAATTTGGGGAACTTTCATGAGGGCACTATAACAGAAAACAAGTACACAATCAAGGACCAGATTTCTGGGCACGAGTGATGAATTTAAATAAAATGAAATTGAGAAATCGTGCTTTGATGTTCAGTGAAAAATATTTTTACCTCTAGGGAGGATATGCTGGTGTGCATGCACGGAGAGGGAATTTCTGCATTTTGACTAAGCGAATTGAACACATTACACTAGAGTCCGCTTCTGTAAACCTCAGCAACGTGGAATTATTGGAATTCTAACTCATGAAGGCTTGATAGAAGGGGTGGTGGTGTGTATGACAACCCATGGTCCCCAGTAGGGTTGTCAGTTTGTAAGTGTCTAGGGTGTGTCGAACCACGGTCGGACAGAGAGATTGAAAATGTGCTGGGTTTGTGAATTTAGAGACTTTCTAATTCTAAGGTGAGACTTGGGCTAGATGTAAAAAAGCCCTTTCGGTTGCAGACTCTGTGATGCGTAAAATCATAGGTTCTGAGACCGATGAAGAACTTTTCACACAGTGCAAAAGCAATATCAGGAGTTGGAAAAGTATTTACGGCTCATAAAAGAGCATATGCAACCCTTTTTAAATAAACAAGCGGGACATGAAAGAGGGGCCTCTTATTCGCGTTTCGGAGAGGGATGTATCAATGGTTTGTGACTCCTATTACGGTCGCATAACAATGATAAATTCTAACCTATTTGGGGCAGTAATAGATTTGCAAAATGGAAGCTGCATTTACAGAACAGCGTCCAGTTTTGGAATCATATTGGTGGCCTCAGGGGAAGCTGACAGTGGACACGGCTGGATTGCTCCCTATGGAGTCCCTTTAATGTGCACATTGTTGTATTGTATTGTAATAGAGTTTATATAGCGCTTACTACCCCTGACAAGTCATTGAAGCACTTTTTGGCGAGTAGCACGCTACTCTGGAACCCAGGAGGAGTTAGTGGCGGATTAGTATAGGGAAATATGAGTTTAGTTTTAGTATGTTTATGAGTTGAGCAGAGGATATGTGAGTTTATTAGTTGGATTAACTAAAGTAATGGAGTAATAGAGGAGGAAAGAATCCAGAAGTGTTAATTGGGAGTTTATAGTAATAGGATGAGGCTTGGGATGAGTAAAGGAGAGATGGAGGAGGGAAGAGTCTGTGGAAAGGGTCAGGGAGATCATAGTAACAGGAGGGGTTTTGGATGGGTCAAAGGTGAGATAAATATGTGAGAATTTAGTAGGGTTCTTTGGGAGATCATGGTAGTAAAGTGAGGTATGGGTGAGCTGGATGTGGGAGAGGAGGGAAGAGCTTAGCAGGGTTATTTTGGAGATGAAAGTAGTAGAATGGGTTTGGGATGAGTCAGAGTGGGGATGGAGGATAGATTGATAGCGACATTACATATGGTGATGGGTAGACAAAGTAAAGCTTACAAGAGAGTACATTTATACTATGCCTATTTATTTATAATTTGATATATATATATATATATATATATATATATATATATATATATATATATATATATATATATATATACTTTAAAACAATTATTTTCTTTTAGTTATTCATTATTATTATTTTTTATTCATTTATTTATTTATTTTTAACTTTAATTTTCTTATTTATAATTTGAGTTTTATTTATAGATTTTATTTTATTTACTTTTATTTATACACACACATATATATATATTCACATATATATATACATATTTAATCGTGAGTAAATATACATTTGTTAAACAGGTTTAAAAAGTATGTGTGTAAATTATTGTTATGACATAGTAGCGATTTGTATTTCCTAAAGAACTATACATATCTATAATATACACTTATTCAGATAAAAAATATTTATCAACACAAGCATATGCAGTCCATTTCTGTTTGAATATAGTGGTTATGAAGGAAAGAGCCAACTCTTGAGTAACCTTCTGAAGAGAAGATAGTTATCCATGGATCTTATATTTGGGGATAATGAATTCCATAGTTTAGTTGCTTGAACTGAGAAGGATGTACCACCTATAGTCTTTTTCTTGTATGGTGGTGTTCTAAGGCGGGGTGCCAATCTTGAGCGGAGGTTTCTTTGTTGAATGTATTTGGTTATTTTGTCTCTGATAAAAAGTGGCCCTGTTTCATATATGGCTTTGTGGGTGATACACAGGAGCTTGAAGATGGATCTTCTGGAAACAGGTAACCAGTGTAGTGCTCTCAAGGCAGGGGAGATGTGGGCTTGTGTCTTTACATGCAATAGTAGCCTGGCAGTGGAGTTTTGAATATGTTGTAGTGTTTTCATAATAGATAGAGATGATCCATGGTAGAGGCCTTTGGCATAATCCAGTTCGGATAGTACAAGAGAGATAGTAGCCTGCACCTTGTGTGGAAATCCGAGGTAGGGGAAGATGCATTGCAGAGTCTTCAAGGTGATGAAGCTTGTTCATGCTAATTTGTTCACTTGGGCATTCATAGTTAACTTGGAGTCCATGGTAATTCCAAGGCTTTTAACTTCCTCGGATTACTGAGGAGGTGGTCCGAGATCGTCAGGCCAGGTGCACACTGTGGGTCATAATTTTTCCAGTCACCACAAATGAGTATTTCCGTTTTGGAGGCATTTAGTTTGAGATGGCTCCAAGTCATCCACTGATCAACAGCTCTGAGGCAAGTGAAGATTTGTGAGTTTTCAATGTTTTTGGGGCATTTCAATTTAAGTAGTATTTGTGTGTCATCCGCATAGTTGTAGCATGTCAGTTGAAAATAATTGATCATTTCTGGTAATGATATCATGTAGATGTTGAAAAGCAAAGGTGAGATGATTGATCCTTGGGGGACCCCTGTTTTTGTGAGATAGGGTTTGGATGAGAAGGGGGAGAATAGATAACATTAGTTCTGTTTTTGTAGGTAGGATGTAATCCAGTCTAGAGCAGTCCCTTCTATGCCGGCTTCATGGAGTCTTTGAATCAGGTTGTCATGATCAACCGTATCATGCTGCTCTTAAAATTATTTTGCAAATCTTGGAAAATACATAGGGATTTTGCAGTTTGAGAATCCCCTCGGCCCCTGTTTGAAGGATCACTCCCAAACTTTCCATGCACAACTAGCCAAAAGTAGCACCTTTTTGGAAAGTTTCATGCAGATTTGTCAAACGATGCCAAAGTTATTAGCAACACAAAACATAATCATCAAAATAATCTTTATTCAGTTACTGAAAACTATAAAAGATACAAAACACATTATAGTCAAGAAAATTAAAAAAGTTGTTGAGGATTCGTACAATAACAGAATAAAAAGTCAAGATAAAATTATTAAAAATTCAGACTAGCCAGAGGTAAAATCAGTTAAAAATGAAATGCATCTATGTAAGATTAAAAGCAATTGTTGGGGGCGTGGCCAAGATGGCGGCGTGAGCGGACACGAGCTCGCGAGCTCCGCCACCCGGGCCTCAATAAAAGCATTGCGGCACCGGATCACTGTGCTCTGGGCACCCCCCTGTTCAGCGGGGGGTGACAGGAGACTGCTAGCATCCCATGGAGGGGACCCTTAGGTCGGCCACAGGCGGAAGGAGCCTGCAGCATCGGGCCTTCGGCCCTGCCCGCGCTCGCTGCTGTCGGGCGAGGAACACAGTGGTGACGGCCGTGTGGTGCGGCCCGGTGGACGAGGGTGCCGTGGGCGGCCCGGCGCAGCCAACGGAGGTGACTGACGTGGACCAGGTGATGGGGAAGGGGAGCAGTGGAGCCACTGGGACTGAGGGCCGTGTCTCGGGGTGCACCTGGTGGATTCCGCCTCCGGGGCCCAGAGCGGCCATTCCTGGGCCTAGGACCGGCGGAGGAGCCATGATATGAGGTAGGGGCGGTGGGGAGGATCCACCGTCCTGCCTCTGGGCTCCCCGTGGGGGGGGGGCCCTGCCCAGCACAGAGGAGTGAGGCTCCCGGTCGGCAGTGCGATCGGCCCGTGCTGGACTTGCCTGGGACGGGACGTGGCACGTGCAGCCAGGTTGGGCCATTTCTTGGACGAGGTGGCCTGCAGCGAGGGCTCACAGCCCCAGTTGGATTGTAAAGGCTTATGCTGCTCTTGTTGGCGGCGAATAGTCAGAGGAGATTACTGGTGAGCGAGGCGTGCTTTCTGTTCGAAGAGGCCTACTGCAAGGTGGATGAGGCCTAAGACCGTGGACACTAGTAAGCTGGTGCAGGAGTGGACATACCATGGCGTCTTCTAAACCCAAGAGGGACCAGTCAGTGAGGGACATGCTGTCCAGGTCCCACCCGGCGAAAAGTGGGCTGGTTGAGGGGTCGGTGACGACGAGGGGCTTTGATGATCGTGGAGAGGTGGAAGATGATGGCGAGGCCCCGGTAACGAAAGGATTTCTCGCCTCCTTGTTTGATTCACTCAGGAGAGATCTGCAAGATCTCTGGAGGGACATTTCCCAAGAGATAAAGGAGCTGCGTATGGAGGTCACGTCCCTAGGCGACTGAGTGGCGAATGTAGAGGATGCAAGATCACTCGGGGAGAGGAGGTCGAACATATGCAGCAGGAGATAATACGTCTTCGTGAGCAGCAGGATCTTCTCCAGATCACGGTGGAAGACTTGGAGAATCGGTCGCGGCTGCATAACATACGCATTAGGGGAGTCCTGACTGGAGCAGAGAAGGAGGATATTTGAGAGTTTATTACAGCGTTGTTCTGCTCTATTCTGGGCCCTGATGATGTGAAGGTAATTACGCTGGACCGAGTTCACCATGTGGGCCGTCCCGGGGAAACCGTGGGCCGTCAAGCCAACATCTTAGCGTGTGTCCATAACTATGGACTTAAAGAAAACATTCTGCAGAGAACCCGTAACCTTTCTCAGGTTCAGTTTCGTGGGCACGCGCTGCAGCTGTTCCAAGACCTCTCGCTGCGGACTTTGCAAAGGCGGAGAGACTTTAAACCCATCACAGAGCATTTGAGGGCCCACTCTGCATCTTATTCTTGGGGTCACCCCTTCTGACTTATGTTTCGGTGGGAGGGCCAGTGGCATCGGGTGAAATCGGTGCTAGAGGCGAGGAGGATCCTGCATTTGGAGGAGACCGAGCGAGATCGTGATGCACGCTTGGAGGCAGCTGGAGAGGGGCGCCCGCGGTGGCAGCGGAAAGAGAGGAAGAGGAAACAACAGCGCCCCACCACGACAGAGCAGGCGTTGGAAAGACAATCAGTACTGAGCAGCCTGGCTGCTGGGACCATTACCTAAGCAATAAGCACCTGGGAGCTGCTGCAGTGATCTGGGGTCGTGTTAGTCTTAGCTTGGGTCTTAGGACCATAGGAGAGGGGCTTGGGTGGTGAATGTCGCTGGATCCCATGCAAAGAACTCTGGTGGTTCGACTGCCCCGACAAGACTTTACCTCTTTGGAGATGTGTGTCGGAGGACTTCTTTGTTGTGAGCACCTGTTGGCGTGCTTCCTCTGGGATTCATATGGATGTTGATCTTGCTTGTTATCTTGCGAGTGGGACTTGCCCCAGTGCTAGTTCTGGTCCATGCCCTTTTGTAGTGGTTCCTGCCCTCAGAGAGTAGTTGGGTTAACATCACATGTCCTTTAAGTGTTTAAGCTTGAATGTCCGGGGACTTAACAGTCCAGCTAAGAGACTGGCGATCTTGTCTGGTCTTGAGAGGTCGGGAAGCCATGTCTGCCTTCTGCAGGAGACACACTTACTGTCCAAGGATACATATAGAATGTGTTCAAGGTGGTTCCCCAGGCAGTTTTGGTCCTCAGCCCCTACGAAACATGCTGGGGTGGCGATACTCCTTTCGAGGGCCTTCCCTGGGGAGGTGGTAGCCAGGATACATGAGGTACAGGGTAGGTTCCTGGCTTTCAGGGTGCGGGTGGGGGCCTTTTTCTTTACCATTGCTACATTATATGCGTCTAATTTGCAACAGGAAGCCTTTATGAGGCAGGCCATTTCCCCAATGCTCAATACCCCTGACAGGGCTATTTTAGTGGGGGGAGATTTTAATCTGGTAATGGACAATGAGTTGGATAGGTCAGGGCACCGATTTGGGCAGACTGGGGCATTGTCTATGGCCGGGAGACAGTGGCTGGCTGATTGTGTTCTGGAGGATGTTTGGAGGAGAGCACACCCTACGCTTAGGGACTATTCATTCTATTCTGTGGCCTCTAAGACGTATACACGTATTGATTTTTTTCTGGCCTCTGCGGAGTTCATCTCTTGGATTAGTGAGACCACAATCGAGCCCCGGGCCCTCACCGATCACGCATTTATTACTCTGGAGGCCAGTCTTGATATGGGGCATGTGGGGAGTCCGGGTTGGCGCTTCAGAGATACTATATTGCAGAGTAAAGCAGCTGAGGAGACGCTGAGGTGCGTGATAGTGGACTATCTTAGCTTTAATGATGATGGGAATGTTAGTTTGGAGACACTGTGGGAGGCTCTAAAAGCAGTAGTCCGAGGGGAAGTAGTGTCGCTCGCGGCTAAAGATAATAAAGCAAGGAAGGAACAGAGAGCAGTGCTTGAGCAAAAAGTGACGGCCTTAGAACGCTCTCATAAATATACTGGTGCACCTAGAGTGTGGAGCGCCAGCAGCTGAAACGGCTAGACTGGGATAGGGCAGAATATGCGATAGTGCGGCTTAAACACAAATACTATATTGTGAGCAATAGATGTGGAAGGCTCCTTGCGCAGCGGCTGAGGGCACAGCGGCCTGCTACAGCGATAAAGTTGGTGCGCTCCCCCTCTAAAAGGGAAGTGCGAACGGATGACCAAATGGCAGAGGTTTTTGCTGAGTATTATAGGAAACTGTATGCCGTGGATGCGAGGTGTGACGTGGATCCTGACGCTTTCCTTGCGGATAGCACAATTACTCCGCTTGGGGAGCGTGAGGCGTCCTCCTTGGACCAGCCTATAAGGGTGGAAGAGGTTATTTCTGCGATATCACGTCTAAAGAGCGGGAAATCCCCTGGTCCGGATGGCTTCACAGCACTTTTTTATAAAACTTTCTGTCCGGAGTTGGCGCCGGTTTTGACGCGGCTCTTTAACTCCTTCCGGGTGTCCGGGGTCCTCGCGCCTAGCATGCTGGAGGCTACCATCATGGTCATTCATAAACCCGGGAAAGACCCAGAAGAGTGTGCTTCGTACATGCCCATTTCGCTTCTGAATATAGACGCCAAGTTGTTTACTGGTATTCTGGCTCATCGCCTCAATCCCTACATGCCGGGCCTTATTGATCCGGATCAGGTGGGCTTTATATCCCACCGGCAATGCGGTGACAATACAAAGCCCCTTCTGCATTTAATAGATAAAACTGGCAGATCGTTCAGGGAGGCACTTCTTCTTTCTATTGATGCAGAGAAGGCGTTTGATAGAGTCCATTGGCCTTATCTTTTTCAGCTGCTGGAGCGCTATGGGCTAGGGCCTGGGTTCAGGCTGAATTCAATGCATTTATCGCTCGCCCAAAGCTGCGGTGCGTGTTAATGGAACTCTGTCCTTGCTGTTTCCGGTTGGTCGTGGAACACGTCAGGGGTGCCGACTATGACGAAAGCTTAAAGGCCCGATATCCCTTTATTTGATCTACGTCGCAGGTATCCTATTTGGGTATTGAACTGGGGTCATCTGCGGTGAAGCCAGCGAGCTTGAATTATGCCACGCTAACTAGGGAGGTTTTGCGGGACCTTGGGAACTGGGGGAAGCATAAACTCTCTTGGTTGGGCAGGGTGGCGGCTGTGAAAATGACCGTGTTGCTGCAGATACTCTATGTCTTTAAGGCGCTTCCTCTGACTCCTCCGTCTCGAACGATAGCGACCCTCCAGTCTGCGGTTCTGAAATTTATTTGGGATGGACGACCGGCGCGGCTTCCGAGGAATGCTCTTTATCACCCCAGAGAGGAGGGGGTTTAGCTGTTCCCTGTCTTCTACGGTATTTCCAGGCTGCCCAGCTGCGCTTTCTTTTGGAGTGGAGTAGGCTGCTCTCTGAGTAACATTGGCGTTTTATGGATCAGGCAGTGGCGGGGTCCCATATCTGGAAAGAGCCCTGGCTCCGACGCCGGCACAGGACACCTGGGCTCTATTCCTCCCCGATTACAGGAGCGACGTTTCGTGTATGGGATGCAGTGGCACGACGGCAGGGGTTGACAACGTTTCCATCCCCTATGTCACCGATTGGTGAGAACCCTGACTTTGTGCCTGGCCTACAGGCAGAGAGTTTTCGCCGTTGGTATGACGGGGGCTGCAAGAGGGTGGGGAGCCTTTTCGATGAGAATGGGGTGATTCCTTTTGATCAGATGCGGGAGACGTATCGATTGACCGAAGCGTATAGGCTGTTGTATTACCAAGTGCGGCATTGGGCCCTCATGCTGGCGAATAGAGCTTTGATATATAGGCCGCTTACCTCGTTTGAGAGGTGGATATTCACAAAGAAGGATGATAAGCTGGTGATATCGGAGCTTTATTGATTCCTGCAGGGTGAGGAGCGCCCGCCGAAATCTAAGGGACAGCAGAGATGGGAGAAGGAGCTGGGGAGGGAGTTCACAGAGGAGGAGTGGGACAATATATACTATAGAACGCATCATACAGCCTATAGTGCTGCAGGGACAGAGACGGCATATTATGTAGCTTCCTATTGGTATTATACTCCAGCAAGGATAAATTCATGGGACTCCACTAAGTCCGGCCTTTGTTGGAGGGGGTGCGGTAATACGGGCACACTGGTACATCTCCTTTGGCACTGCCCCAAGCTACAGAGATATTGGACGGGTGTTTTAGACAACATTGATAGGGTGTTTCAGACAGAGATTCCTAGATTCCCATCGTATATATTGCTGGGCTTACCCAACCCTCTCACTTTCCCCCTTGGTTCGTTGAGGGGGCGACAGATGGCTTTGCCACTCAATGCTGCTTTGCAGACAATTCTTGCCCTATGGGGCTCGGGTAGGTTGCCGACGTATGGATCTTGGCTACAGAAGTTGTGGTTCATCCTGGCGATGGAGAAGCTTACCCTGGCTTCCAAACAGAGAGTGGGTGACATTTGTTCGCTGTAGAGGCCCTTCTTTCAGATTTTATCTACAGAGTTTCCTGAGCTGACGTGCCCAGCATATCTAAGAGTTCTGGGGCTGAGAGGTTTCGAAGAATTACTTGATTTATGGGGCCACGAGAGGGGTGGGGACATTACTGTGAAAGGAGCTGCGAAGGGGTGGGGTTATGGAGGGGCGAAGCATGCATGCGAGGAAGTACGGTTATTTTTATGTTACTTTTTGTATGGTTGCTCTGTGAGATCCAGACTGTTGTGCTTTACCTGCCCCGAGGCCAATATGATCCGCTGTAGGCTGGGGAGGAAGCTCTTCCCCAGAGTGAGTGATGATACTGCTGAATATTTCTAAATGCACGTTATGGGACCTTTGAGGCATGTCGCTAATGAAATGGTTGGAGGATCACTACGGAGCTTTGTATCGTTTTGCATGTTAAAATTCCAATAAACAGATTTGATCCATAAAATCAATTGTTGCATGGGTTCACTCACAACTTCTTCTTTTCCTATCTCTAATTGCACTTTTGAGGAGACAAACATATTCATTGGGCAGCATCTGTAAAAAGACCAGAGCAGGTCTTACTTGGGAAAATGTTTTCCCTCTCAATAAGGCTAAAATAAATTGACTACGAACACTACTATAGTATTCACAGAAAAAAGATGGAATGTATTGTATCTTGATCAGAAAAAATCCCACAGTTACGTGGAGCCAGGTTGACAACTTTATTTCAATCCACTGGGTTGGCCAAGGTCCAGTGCAACAAATTTAACCTAAATATTGTCAACAAAACCCAATGAGGCGGGTTTGGAACAAATGTAAGATAGGGCTCTGTAAACCCACAGGTTTTTGTGGTAGCATGTGCATGGACGGAGGGCTTACATAGCTCTCTGTTTTCCCTGGATGCCTACATTGCAGTACAAAAAAGCTTTTTTTTACCCAAAAAAGATCACCTCTTACTATCCTGTCAGGGTGATCGTATAACTCTGGTCAGCCCAAAACCCTAAAGACTGATTAATATAACTTAGCCATGGGATGTGTTCAGCCTTATCAAGATGCATGCAATCCTTCATGATTGCCTTGTTTAACTCCAGTTCAGGGTTTAACCATATTGAAATCCACCAAATTAAACGTTGTTTTGCCAACAAATCCGAAGTGTATCCCACCCATAGCTCCTCATGCAGCACTAAAAAGGCCACAGATTGGGGCATAGCAAGTAAGCGCCTGAAAAACTTATTCTGAATTACCTGTATTTCTGGAGCCTCTTTATAGCCCCAAATATCACTACCATATGCAACCAGGGAGGTACATTTAGACTAATAGATTTTAATCAGTGCCTTAAAGGGCTTTTTACCAAGCTGGCTAGAAAAGTTGAACACCGCATCCATTGCCCTACCCTTAGCATTCCTTTTGGCTTTTAATAGGGGGGGGTTCATGAGCCCTTCTTATTGAATAAAACCCTGAGTTAAGGAAAGGTTTTGACCTTAGAAATCTCACCCCGCCCAGAATGTAATTTCTCCAACTCTTGCAATGTGATCCAATCACCATGGTGTGAGACTTGCTATAGTTCGTGCACAAATTCAGTTTATTCATAAAACTGACAAATGAATTGAGCAGGTGTTGAAGGCCGACCCCAGTCCTTGCTAGTAACACCGCGTTGTTGGCATACAAGGGTGCAGGAATATAATGAGCACCTTCTTGTGGGACATCTTTTCAAGCTGCACATGGAGTCTTCCCAAAATCATTTATGTAAAGTGTAAATAAGCGAAGGCCAATATCTGACTCCTCTGGAAATGTCTGGAAACTACTTTGGTTACATCTGATAACTACAGAGAGATCATTATGCAAATCATGTAGAAGTACACTATGGCCCTCATTCCGACCCTGGCGGTCCAAGACCGCCAGAGCCGCGGGCAACGGAAGCACCGCCAACAGGCTGGCGGTGCTTCATTGCCCATTCTGACCGCGGCGGTAAAGCCGCGGTCAGAAAAGGGGATCCGGCGGTTTCCCGCCGGATTTCCCCTGGCTGGGCTGAACCTCCATGGCGGCGCTGCAAGCAGCGCCGCCATGGGGATTCCGACCCCCTTCCCGCCAGCCTGTTTCTGGCGGTTTTTACCGCCAGGAACAGGATGGTGGGAACGGGTGTCGTGGGGCCCCTGCACTGCCCATGCCACTGGCATGGGCATTGCAGGGGCCCCCTAACAGGGCCCCAGCATGATTTTCACTGTCTGCATAGCAGACAGTGAAAATCGCGACGGGTGCTACTGCACCCGTCGCACACCTGCAACACCGCCGGCTCCATTCGGAGCCGGCTTCTGTGTTGCAGGCCCTTTCCCGCTGGGCCGGCGGGCGCTCCCTTGGCGGGCGCCCGCCGGCACAGCGGGAAAGTCAGAATGGCCCCCGCGGTCTTTTGACCGCGGGGCGGCCATTTGGCGGTTCCCGCCAGGCGGGCAGCGACCGCCGCCCGCCCGGGTCAGAATGACCCCCTATGTTTTTATCTAGACCCATATTTAAGAGAATGGACCACAGTTTTCTTCTATTGAGCTTGCCGAAAGCTGACAAAAGGTCCATAAATGCCAGGTGTAATTGGCCCCTTCTAATGATTGTATACTTGCTTATAATCAGCTGCAAGTTTAAACCTTGGTCCAACGTACTTCTACCTGCTCTAAAACCATACTGTAAGTCAGATAAGGCTTTACTAAAACTATACTGTAAGTCAGATAAGGCTTTGAAACCATACTGCAAGTCACATAATGCAAGTGTTTCCTATGGAACAGCTGACCTAACTAGAACTACTCTGGAGTGACGGCCAGGGCCACTTTCTTTTATTAATGGGAGGGGTGCGCTTGGCCCCCTCCTCTAGCCATCACAAGCCCTGGGGAGCCCACCCCTGGGGCTGAAATTAATCGATATGGGGGGACTTCACTGCCCCACTCTCTTAGCCATCATAGGCCCCATGTGAGCCCACCTTGTGGACAAAATATCTTAAAAGAGGAATGGGGCTGTGCTGCCCCCTCTCCAAGACATCACAAGCCCCAGGGAGGCTGAAATTTGTGCAAAAGGGGAGGGGTATGTGCAGACCTCCCTCCCCGAGCTGCTAAAGGCCTCAAGGACCTCATTGGTTGGGGCTAATTAAAAAGAAGGACAGCATGCTCCTTCACTGAGCAATCACAAGCCCTGGGGAGCTCACCTTTGGGGCAAAAATGTATTTAAATAGGGAGAGGTCTGTGCAGCCCCCCTCCCCAAGCCTTTAAAGGCCCTGGGGACCCCATTCCCTGGGGTTTCTATACTAATTAAGGGGGGGATTTGTGCCCCCCTCCTCCCTGAGCCATTAATTGCTCACACCCCGACATAGTGGTTTCCCTGTCTGCACCGGCAGGGAAACCTGCATTTGCTCCTGCTTAGCAGGAACATTTTTGAATCTCTTGCTACACAGGGGCAAACACCAAGTTTGCTCCTAGTGGGCCGGAGCTTTGAAAATGTTCCTGCCAGCTGGGAGCAGACTATTGATCTGTTCCCTGCCTGCACTGATGCAGTCAGGGAAACAGATCAAAACATTGCTTCCACCCAGAGAGAGCAGCATAAGTAACTGGGTGGGCGGGCAGGAGCATTGTCGGCTTCTGCTACATACGAGAAGCTGGCTAGGATCGCGGGGCCATGTGGATTCCCCTCAGAGGCTCCAACAAATGTTTGGTGGGTACCCTGGGTGGGCACCTTTAATGATGAAGGCTCAGGCAATGAGGTCCCCAAGGCCAGAAAAGAATCAAGGCGGGGGCGCATCTTCCCCTTTCTTTTTATAGTGGCCCTGGTTGATGAGGATGCCAGGTCCTAATTAGGCTCAGGGAGGGGTGGCATGTGCCCCCCTCCCTTTTAATAAAAACAGGCCCTGGGGGATGGAGTACCCAGGGCTTAAAGAGATTTGGGTGCTCAGGGCCTAAAAAGACACCCTCCCCTTTTTAGTAAGTACTGGCCCTGGAGGATGGGTTCTACATAGCCCTGTTCCCATTTAATAAAAAAAAGTACCTTGGGGGATGGGGTCCTGAAGATAAAAAAAAAAAAAAACAGATATAAGTGGGGGCAGGGTAGGAATGCCCCGCCCTCAGAGGAACCCCTCCTACAGCTAAAATAGAAAAAGCAGGCAATTTTAGTACAATCCCAGGGCACCCCTCCCCAAAACACTAGAAACCCAGGGAACCCAACCCTGGGGCCGCATATCATAAGGGGATGGGGCTGTGTGGTCCCTGTCTCTAGCCATTAAAGGCTCTGGGGAGTCAACCCCCAGTGCCAAAATGTGTACAAAAGTGAAGAGAGGCTGCACAGCCCCTCCTCCCCAAGCCTCCAAAGGCCTTGTAGAGCCCACTCCTGGAGCTGATTTATTTAATTAAAGGTGAGAGGGGCTGCAGGGTCCCCCTCCCCGAGCCTACAATTGCATGTTGGCAAATGTTGATAAATGATCTGAAATCCATGATGGAGGTAAATGCATCATTGATTTAAAGGAGTACAGTCTCTTCTGTAGTGACCGTTCAAGACAAGTAGGTTCTTTCTTGTCATCTCCTGGTCTGAGGGCAGAGTCCATGGTTCTCATTTTTAATTGCTGATGAGTATGCGAAGGCGACAAATCACTTACAAGCTCTGTCTATTTGGCCCCGCCCCTTCCACATTACAAATCCTTGATGGAGTTGCATGCATAGTTGATTCACTGGAGTGCAATCTCTTCTTTAGTACAGACTGTCCAAGATAGGTGGGTTATTTCTTGTTATCTCTGGTCGGAAGGCAGAGTCTACTGTTGTCCCTTTTAAATGCTGCTTAGTGTGCAAAGGCGCCAAATCACCTACAAGCTCTTCCCATTTGGCACCACCCCTTCCAGGGTAGTAGTATGCAACAGTGCTGGCTCTGGGTGGGTTGGCCACATGGCTGGCCATAGGCTAGGCCCTGTGGCCAAACCCATGCTATGCACGGCCAAAGGCTGTGTGCAGTGTGAGGTTGGTTGCCTGTGGGGACCTGCCGACAGCCCCTGCTGTGCATGACCAAAGGCTGTGCACAGCAATGAGTTAGCTTTACATATGGTAATAAAATATTATTTTATATTAGAAAAACCCTAGAAATGCGCTGAAAAAAACAAAAAAGGTTAAAGTAACATTATAGTTAGGTGTGATAAAAAAGGTCTGTTTTTGTTTTTTTTTAAACGTAGAAATTGCTTGAAAAAACCCAAAGGTTAAAGTAACAATATAGTTAGGTGAATCGATCAGTGACATCATTAACATTTTGAACAGAAGGGGGTGGAAGCACACTGCTTCACATCCCAGCACTTGATTTGCCCCAATGCATCAAGGTAAATGCAGTGCCCAATAACACTTACATCAGTAGTAGTCTTTAATTTTTCCCACTTGTTGGTGCAGCCTGTGCTGTATAACTCTAGACATGGGTCTTTGTATTAATTCCTTCATCAATAGAGAGCTATAAGTCGTTTTAGGGGTGCTGGAAATGCTTCTCAAAGTTCTCTCAGGTCTCTGTACCACTCACTGTGAACAGGTGGATTAACACAAGCTTGTCAGCTCAGTAGCTCAGTACGTCAATGGATTTTTTTCAAACAGAAGGGGGGCACAGTACCTCACATCCCAACACTCAATTTACCCCAATGTGTTATGGTAAATGTAGTGCATGATAACACTTCAGTAGTAGTCTTTAATTTTTCACCCTTGTTAGTGCAGCCTGTGCTTTGTTACTGTAGACACGTGTTTCTGGAATCATTCCTTCATAAGTAGAGAGCAAGTAGTCCTTTTTGGGGTGATGGAAATGCTGCCCAAAGTCTTCTCAGGTTTTGGTACCACTCAAAGGGTGCAGTGTGCTCCCACCCTCGCAAACACCCCATCCATCTGCTGGCAGAGACCTCCCACAATCTCATTTCTGTATACATATTGATCTGGCGCAGTCTATGGTGGGTTGAGCAAGTGCTGGTAGTGGCCCTCGCTTGGCCTAGTAACCAAGAGGCTAGTGGAAAACCAGAGGAGGCAGGTTTCAGTTACAGCCCTAGGTTGTGCCAAGGCTTTGCACAGACCAAAGAGGCTGAACGTGCCACACTCCCTCCTCAGCAGTGAAGCAAATGGGTATACTGGCCAGCTGACAATAAAATTGTGTGTTTGATGCATACATCCTATTTTGAAGTGCATAATTCCTGGGACTGGTGCAGGGAGCTGGGTATGTAAGTAGCCATACCCACAGAGAAATACACAGCTAGGGACAGTGGTGACTCTGACCTGGAAGAGGGAAAATGAAGCTTCCTCTGCCCTCAAGGTAAAGACTCATCAATGTAAAGAGCCAACCCTTAATCATCAATCTACACATTCCGTAGTAAAGCTTGCTTTCTACATATCAGTTTTGAGCCCATTCCTTCAATCCTGCCAGTATATTGTGTCACTAAATTCTATAGTGTGGTCTAAGGTAAGGGTAGGTGAAATATTTGAGTGAATATCAAAATGTGCAAAATTCTCCCATATTTTACTGCCTATAGAGTGCAATCAAGGTTGCTCCACTGCTCCACATGTATTAAAAATAGAAACTTTTCTAATAAAGGTAAGCTGAGTGGGAAAATAAGGAGGCAAGAGATGGCCTCCACTCAAAACCTCAACTGAAATAATGACCGCTTACCACTACTCCCCACGGTTATGCTATCAGTCACACTCCTTCAAGAATTTTAACTAGGGAGACAAAGACCAATTTCCATCTGATTCATAAAGGGTGCTAGTATCATAAGAAGGCCTGGGTGAAATTGTAATTCTGCTGGAATAATCTGAGTAATTTTTGTATTTGTGTAACTACCAAAGATTATGTGATTACACCCGTTCATGTAATTATGAGTGATTTGACACAAAACTCTTACTATTGGAGCACAAGAACAACAAACTTAATGTGCACAAGTGGCTGCTGCTGTTCATGTTCTCTTGCATTTAGTGCTATATTCCTTGTGCAAATTGCAAGTTCTGGTCCATTTTGGAGGATGCATTTGGTGCAAAGAATGCTAAATGCATGCTCATGCTCTTTGTGTAATTCTGGAAAAGCTCATGTAATTTTGCTAAAATTGTGCCCAATTACTCTATAGCAAATTACACAATTTATGCACACCCACAATTATAATACCATACAGTAGTAGTAGGTGCTGTGCTGTGCAAAAACAGAAGAAATCTTAAGTAAGCAACCCCATTTTGCTTGTTGGATAGCAATCTCAATTGGCTGAACATCTCACCATTTGCATACCAAAAGGGGCTCAAGGATGTTTTTGGCCAAGCCTAGGGTCAAGCTGCAGGGCGGCTAGTCTCTGTATTTTCTGTCACTAACACACCAAAAGACTAGAGCATGACAATTGGGTGGCTTTGTGCATCTAGAAGAGTTGGTAGGCGTTCACCCAGTGGATACTTGGAAAATATTCAGGATAAGTTACTTCTATGAATAATGTTAGCACCTAAGTTACAGAGTTGTCATTGAGTACCATAAATGCTTGTTCATCACACCCATAGGTGGTTCTCCTTTCCTCTCTTTTCATTTCAGGTGCATGAACAAATAGGTGATACTGTGGTCCTCTTGCTTCGATGAAATTGACACAAAATTATTTGGTAATGAAACATGTTCGTCATTCATAACATAACTGTCCCCAGCATGTAACTCTGGTTTTAATCATACGTCCAGTGTCAGTATAAACATATAAATTCCTTGGACACATTTTTTAGTCTGATGGTCATGAGGCCTATTGACTGGGTAATAGCATTCTTAACAGATGACCCAACACACTAAGCTGAAGGGTTAGGTGCCTAAACACACACTATGTTTCCATGTTGCTTGACTCTAGACATGCCAAAAACAACCCTGCACACATAGGAGTACGCCAATGATGAGATGCTCAGCCATTTGGGATTGCTAACCAATGGGCAAAAGGTGGTTGCTTATCTGAGGTTTTTCCTACTCTTTTTCCATGGCACCAGCTAATGTATGGTCTCATAATATTGGCAAACCCTATGACCCAGATGAAAATTGGTCATAATCCCCCAGTTAAAGTAGTTGAATGGGTGTAATGAATAGTGTAGCATGCAGGTTTAGGAGAAAGAGATTCACTGTTGTAGTTGTGATAAAAAAATTGAAATCCAAAACACGACTGTGTTTAAGAGCACTGAGAGGGAAAAGGAAATAATTAACCTTAATGATAATTGTATTAAGTTTAGAACATTGCTAGGACCCGCTCTTGAAATCAACTTCTCCAGCAGGAAAACATGTGGGTAATGCTTATAGAAGGTGAAAATCGAGGTCAATGCAATACCTAGCAAAGGAGTTACAAGCAGTTATCTATAAAAAACAGTGAAAATGTAACTCTTCCAAGAACCTTTACTTGAATGACAATTCTTTGGTCCCACTGTCAGCCTGACCCACAATTCTTGCTCCTCCCCATCACTACTGAATATCATGTGCCATTCTTCAGGCACCAGCAAACTGACAATAGTGCCATTTCACACAAATTCAGTAGAATTCCACAAACATTACTGAACAACAACCGATTTCTTTTTTTTTTTTCCTTGAATGTATTTTTATTGTTTCTAGTTTATTTGGTGTTTTAAATGGGCAAGGACTGTCAAGTACTGAGGTCCTCATATACAAGGGCATTGCACCAACAGAACATCAGTAAAAGTGATGTTCAGGTGGCGCAATGCCCTGCTCCATATTTACAAAGCGGTGCTCAGCCACTTTTTGTGGCTTAGAGCCGCTTTGTAAATATGGCCCCTTTACATGCATCACTTTGCATGAAAGGTGTGTGCAATGGGTGTCGCTGTGGTCGTTCCACTGTAACACCCATTGCTTTTGACGCTGCCCCAGATTTACGAGGATTCAGAAACCTGAAGTGCAGATACTCAAGGCCTCATTTAATAAGAAGTGTGAAGAGCCCAATATCATGCCATTACCGCACTTCACACAACATAAGTCATTCGTAGTAAAAATTTACCATGAGAGCATGGGAACAAAAGAACATGAGGGGCTATAGCTTGCAGTGCATTTTTTCTTTCTTCTTTTTTAGTGGTCAGTGCATCCCTGTGTTAAAAATCGGCTCAATGATGCATTTGATCCTTAAGTACAGCTCAAAATGACAGATTTGCGTTTTATGTAATTATCGTGATATCACCTAATTTTGCTGTAATTTCACATAATTACACAAAAGCAAATGACGCTAATAGCGCACATCCCTAGGGAAAAAGGCTTCAATAAATAGAATACACCAATATGTTTAGGGGCATATTTAACTCCGTTTGCGCCAAATTTGCGTCGTTTTTTTCGACGCAAATTCGGCGCAAAACTAACGCCATATTTATACTTTGGCATTAGACGCGTCTAGCGCCAAACTATGAGTAAAGAGCGTCATTTTTTTGTGTGAACGCCTTCCTTGCGTTAATGAGATGCATGGTAGGCGTTCCCGTCCAAAAAACTGACTGTGACACAAATGCGTCGTATTTATACTCCCGGGCAAAAATCACGCCCGGGAGTGGGCGGGCCAAAAAACCCCGCATTTGCGCCTCTTTTTAACGCCTGGGTCAGGGCAGGCGTTAAGGGACCTGTGGGCTCAAAATGAGCCCACAGCTGCCCTCCCATGCCCCCAGGGACCCCCCCTGCCACCCTTGCCCACCCCAGGAGGACACCCAAGGATGGAGGGACCCATCCCAGGGACATTCAGGTAAGTTCAGGTAAGTATATATATATTTCTTTTTATATTTTTGTTTTGGCATAGGGGGGCCTGATTTGTGCCCCCCTACATGCCTCAATGCCCAATGACCATGCCCAGGGGACATAAGTCCCCTGGGCATGGCCATTGGGCAAGGGGGCATGACTCCTGTCTTTACTAAGACAGGCGTCATGTAAATGGCGTCTGGGCGTTGTTAAAAATGGCGCAAATCAGGTGGAAGCGATTTTTTTGAGTCAACCTGACTTGCACCATTTTTAAGACGCCCTAACGCCATTTTTCCCTACGCCGGCGCTGCCTGGTGTACGTGGTTTTTTTCCACGCACACCAGGCAGCGCCGGTCTGCTTGCGCCGGCTAACGCCATTCAATAAATACGGCACCCGCATGGCGCTTCAGAATGGCGTTAGCCGGCGCAAAAATTTTTGACGCTAAACTGCGTTAGCGCAGTTTAGCGTCAAAAAGTATAAATACGGGCCTTAGTGTTCTATGCTTCCTTGCCATGCAATGCACTGAAGGGGAAACCAAGCAAATGTCGTAACACAAATAGTTTTGGCATTAGCGCCATCTAGTGGAAATTATCGGTACACGACAAATAAAAGATTTACAACCATATTTTGTAATATATTCGGGATAAATTGTGATCTAAATTTTTTCATCACTGGGCTTTATTCAAATAGCGAGAGTTATCAGCTGGACGTGCTTGAAAGGGCATGCCTACACACTCATCTGTTCACGCTCACCCATCTGGTATTTCTAGAGTGTCTGACAGGCCAGTCCAGCACTTCAGATGATGACACAATAAATGAAGTGAGGGCACAGGTGAAGTTAGAGTCCTATCTGGTTCGGCGACCTGTGCCATAAACTGGCATATTGAGAAGGTGGTCGTGTTTCAAGTTGTCCAGTGACTAGTAGTGTATTACGAGTTTTAGGGACATCTATTAACAAAACGCGCTACAAAGCAGCTTTCAATCCCGCTTTCTCACTTGTCAACGACCAAAAGAATTTTACTAAACATTAAAATAGACTTTTTTTTTATAGATATTAAAAAAGACTTCCAAATTAAGTTCATGATAGTAGGATGGTCTATACTCATCAAGTTGTTAAAAAAACTTCAAAGGGCTGAGAACATTGCAGTTAGCACACTCTTAAACCATGGGTGTAGTAGATACCATGCAACCACGGCCGTGAAGTCCCTAACTGGGGCTGAAAATCCATGTTTTATGCCCACCACTAACTAAAGTGTAAAACCAGTGGCCATAGCGCAGTGTGATAATTAAAAACCCAAACCACCAAAATTGCTGTCGGCCATGATCAATCTGTACTCAGAAACCTGAGTCCAAGTTAAAATCAGCAATGGTCACATATATCACCCGCAAGATTGCCACCCACACAGGCCTAAAGCAGGGGGGTGTAGTAGCCCCCTATGTATTTAATATCTACATGGCCTGTATCAACAGTTATCTATCGGAAGTGGCATGCAGCCCTCCTAAACTAGCGGGCGAACCGCTTAGATGTCCTCAATATGCAGACAACATGGTCTTATTAAGCCAAACACCGATCGGCCTTCAGCTATTAAATGATACACTGGCACAGTACATCCTAACCATGAGGCTGGAACTAGATCGTAACAAAGCAAAAGTATTATGCTTCTCAGCCAATTCCAGGAGCAGCCAACCCAGTTTCAAGTGGAAAGCCGCAGGAAACACTTTGGAACCAGTTAAAACATACAAATACTTAGGCGGCGTAATGGATGGCAGGTTATCATTCAGGGAGCATCTAAACCAAAGAAAAGCCCTCGATAACAAACCACTGTTCGCACTTAATTTACTTCGAAAAAAGATTGGAAGTACATCACAGTACAGCTTGATACAGCGTATAAAGGCAAAGTTTCTTTCATCACTTACCTATGGCTCCAAATTACTAAAGAGAAGCGACACAAAAACACTAAATCAGCTTCAATCGACCTTGTTCAAATGCATCTTCTGGCTCCCGCAAAATACATCTCAATCACAGGTGAAATCAGAATTTTGTCTGTTCCATCAAATACCGCAAGGTGGGGTGCCGTTATCAAACTGTTGTTGGAAGCTTCGAGCAGTTTAGCTTGCCACTTTTTGTTGTTCGAAAATGAGGAGGCAGCCTAACCACAAACATTTGTAGCCAACGATTCTCCAGCAGGCCTAAAATAACCTAAATCTACAAAATGCCTGTAAGGTAAATCTGGACTTTACCGCATTTAAAAATATTACTAATAAGCTAGTAAAAGTACAATCCTGGAATATAGTCAAGGCAGAATTTGTCCAAAAACAGACAACATGGACAGATCTGCACACCTATACTTCTTGGATTCCGCAACCCTACTTGACAACCTATATCTCAATGCCCACCCAGCACCAAGAAAGCTTACTTCACTTTTTGTGTTTGCCCAGCCGTCCTACATCTTGGACAGAAACTGCTACGTCCAGCCCTGAGGGCCCTTCAGAATAGGTCCTGCTATTCTGCTTCGATGGCCCTCATGAATGGCCATAGTATCCAGCTCTCTTGCAAGGCCACTAGGTTTCTGCTCCAAGTAAAAAGGCTGTTATCAAAGTAGTGCTGGGCCCTTATAACAAAATTAATGACTCTCAGTAGAAGCCTTGTCTGCTTTACAAGTATCATGAACATTATGGTGCAAATCTCAAATGTAATTAATTGATTCATTAATTGATTGTATACTAGTTTTGCAGCTGTCCACACTTTTGTAGGCGTCCTAATGAGAACTTTGGTGTCTTTATATCCTACGCCTTTGGCATATTTTAACATCGTGTGTGTATATTGCGATGATTTTTATTAACTAGCAGTAAAGATTTATTATTTAGTTATTTACAACCTCAATAAATAAAAAGTACATAAATAAATATTTTTCTGCACTTGTGAATTCACGTGCTTCTTAGCAGAATTAAGTTCAATCTGCTGGGAGCTACAATTTTGCTTTCAATAGTTTTGCAAAGAGGCCCACAATTAAATAAAGCAATTGTGCTTTTTTATAATATAAAGATGAAAACAACTGGTATTGTCTCAAATTTAGGTTCACGTATTCGATTTAAATAATGTACCTAAGTTAGTTTTCACCATTCCTTACTAAATAGGTAACTAAAATAATAGAAAATCAATTTTCTCAATATTTTGCCTGGTGAACAAAATTGTCATCTGGTCGTGGTAAAAATGTGATTTTCTGGTGTTTTGGAAGTTATCTATATTTGCATTTCCCAAACTATTTCAATGCATAATATTTGGAAAATGTTAAGAATTGTATTTGCCTTACATTCGCTGATTTCTTGAGTGTAATGAAGTTGTGAATGATCAAAAATATGATTCCTCAATGCTACTGTAATTATGCACTCATAGCCATAAACAAAATGTTTGATCAATATTTTGTTATGATGTTTACTAATTTCTGTGTTCTGTTATTGGTTTCGAACAGTGTGACAACATTAGAAATTGCAGGCCCATAAGGCACATGGTTCTGTTTGCCTTGGGGAGGCTTCATTTATGTGTGTGTTCAATTGTGGATGTTTCCTCATTTCCCTGCAGTCTAGCGAACAAGGAGGTCCCTTTTCCCCCTATGCATGCTCCAAATTACAAAAGCATAGAGGACTTGATCAGAATGTGCCAGGAAGGCTTGCATTAGTGGGATCTTCTGGAAGATGGAATAGGAACATGTGAGGAACCTCTCTATGGGAGAGGAGAGCAGTCATGGCCAGCCGCTAGCCCATAGCTAGTTCACAAATATTCTGAGGCCCCCATGGGTATTCTACCACAATACTGGGATTTAAATATCATCCTGCAAAATTTTATATCCAGAATATCGACTACCACAATATAATAAAGTGACGTATCCATAAGTAAGATAGTTTAACTCACATCTACATACTATGATGATATACACACCTTCCCTAGAAGTTACTGGGCAACCCTCTGGTTGATGACAGTGGTAATCAGACATAGTGCGGGTAATGTTTTTTTACTATATCCTAAGAGGAAAGATCTATGAGCCACCCTCATTTCCGCTGTGTGAAACCAGTGTGGCCATCGCAGTGTACATTACTATTCCCTATACGGCCATGACTTTACAAACAAGATGGAGCCTATGTGATTGGGATTAATGGCTGTAAAGATTTGTGTGTGTGTGTGTCGGGGGGGACTTGTATGTAGCCTAGCACCTCCATTGGCTGCCTCTTCTCCCTGTTTAGAGTAACAAAGGCTCAATAAACAGAAATGCACCAGCCAGTAGTTTCAGCAGTATTTCAAATTCTCATTATGTCAGTCTCACTGGAAAAACTATGGATCTGACTCTAACCATGGCAGGCACCTGCCCAGGTATTCAAAACGAGCAGTGACACTGAATGGGAGCAGGACTCCAGCCCAGCTGATTGGATGAAAATGTATTGTAGACTCCTGGGCACAGTAGAACAGAATGCTAATGTACTCTAATTGACTCATATGGCTTATGTTGGGGCTCCTAAAAATGTGGAAATCTAGTAGCTCTTTTCTCCCTCAGCAGATCATAGCTGTCAAGTATGCTGCCTCCTAACTCTCTGTCCGGCCAAAGAATCTACTGGGGCAAGAAGGCCTCAGCAGTGAGAGAATCGAGGAAAGCATGTACACTCTGCCACAACGATTGCATACATTATCTGTACCACTGCAAAGAGAAAAGTGAATTTCCTCCGAACAAACCCAAACTTCTCAAAAGCCTACTTTCTCTATAGTGCTCTGGGGTCACCCCTTCCTGGTGGGTTCTGTGGCTTTCTGAAGGCACATAATGGCTGTCTGTCTGAGTACCAGGACTCTAAAGTGTATCTGCCTGTTTTGTTTCCTTACCCCTGAGCCATAGTAAACCTCCTGGATGGAGCTTCAAACCTATTGGAGCTCCATACCTGCAAGGGCACACTGCTAAAATGACCTTTCGTCCACTCATTGTGATTCCCAAGATATCAAGCTTAGGAGATTATTGTGCTTTTGCAGCACTGATAAATATAGCTGCAACGCCACACAGTAAGGTTCTGGTCAGTGAATATCCAGCAGTCTTAGGGCACAAAAAGAATATATACCTAAATCAGTCAATGCAAAGATAGTGGCCAATGGTCGTATTCCCATAGCCCCAAACCATTTGCAAGAGCCGAGAGAGGCTCTAGAAAGTCATACCAACACCTAATGCTTGAAGACCCTGTGGCTTTTCCCCAGAGATCAATGCCAGCAGCTTTTCGCCATTCTGATCTGCATAATCTACTATATTGTGCCAAATATGCATTAAACAAGAATCCTTCTCGAAAGACACGCTCCTGACAGGTTAGTGTAGATATCAGATATACTGGTTGTAAGGAAGATGTAGCTGCTCATGGTTTTTCTACTGGTTTACATTAATTTAGCCATCGACACGATTCTTTATCCATTTGTATAATTGATAGCAGTAGTAACTCTGGTGCTATGGGTGGCAAGACTGGCATAGGTGATGGTACCGGTAAAGCTGGTAATACTAGTGACATAATCGCTGTTTATTCTGGTGGCTCTATTCTCACATATGGTAGAAACATTGACACAGGCATTAGTTACACTGGAATTGTCAGTTGCACTAATTCAGCTGGTATAACCTATACCAGTTTATTTTGTTATATGTGGTAGTAACATTAACGCAGCCTCTAGTTGGTATAAGTCACTGTATTGCACCTTGTGGTAGGAACATTGTTTCAGATTCTGGTTACACTGCTACTTGTGATTTTACTAGTGCAATTGATATTATGGGGCATGTGACCTGTAGCTATAAGGGTAGAGGTGGATGCTGTGTATGTAACAGGGCGGCTAGAAGAAACAGGCATTGGTAAAGTCAATAGGTCTCTGCAATACAAAAGATATTGGCTTTGTCAATCCTTATTCATCCTTATTGTCTGTAATAAGTAATGTGCTATATCGTGACGGAGACAAAACATCCAACTACGTCATTAATTAAGCCTTACTTACTCTAACATCAGTGCAGGGTCCTACCTAGTGCAGCATAGGCACTGGCTCTGTGGCCAACAGTTGTGGGGGGGGGGGGCATCCGGGTGTCAGAGCAGAATACTATGGGGTCCTTCACTTGACACTGGAAGTAACAGCATCCACTGCCGAAGGGCAGTGAGGAAAATACAACAGCACCAACCACTGATACTGCTAAGTACTTTCCTCCTGTCGAAAGGTTCTGAAGCCGGGCAGGAAGACAGTATAATAATCAAGCAGAGGAGAGGTAGCACAAAGAAACTGTTTTTAAGAGTTTCCTGAACATTGCATAATTCTCTTTTGATAAAGGTAATAAGTTCTAAAAAAAAAAACCAGGGCCTTTTGATCGGAGCTGCCCCCTTTTTCAAGATGGGTGGCTCAGCAGATCATCAAATCTGCAAACATTTGCTTTCATACCTGAAATTATTGTCCTTTCATAAAGCCCTGAAGAGTTACCTGTTTACTAGGGGTGTGAGAAATTTGCATAATTTGCTTTTGTGAATTGCATGACATTTCAGAAACATTATGTGTAATTATACCAAATACAAAACCGGCATTTGCACTATATTTTGGACATGAAAATGTCAGGAGCGACTCGCGGTGGTGAATAGGGGCGGGGCGGTGTGCGTCCAGATGGGGAGAAATTCATAAATAAAACATACCTGTCCTGCTGCTGCCGTCACTACAGCACTGCTCCTCTGCTAGGCTACAGACAGGCTGCAGGCGCAGGCTCACAGCCTGCTCTGCAGCCAATCCTGGCTCAGCTCAGAGCAGTGTTAGGATTGTCTGGAAGCGCCCAGCCTGGTCGCTCCCGGGCAGACTGGGGGCTTGTCCGGCACCACAGTGCCGGGCTGGAGAGAGCCTACTGTGCATGTGTGGGTGGCCGGCTGGAGACGACCGGCCAAACATACATTTGCAGTGAGGAGGAGTGCTGTGCTCTCCCCCTCAGTGCTCGTCACAGTCTGTGGCCCCGCCCCTTTACCAAAAAAAAAAGATAATAAACATAGTTTATTGTCTTTTTTTTGGTGAAAGGTTTGCAGCTGCTGCTGCTGGTGGGGGCAACGCTCCTCCACCCAAGCGGAAGTGCCACACCTGGAAAACACTAACTTTTTGCTGCAAACCATACGTAATTACGTAGCATGGTGCAAACGCTACATTTTGGGAATGTCACATTGCAAGCGAGATGGAGAATTACCAGAATTCTTAAAGACTATGCTGACATAGATGAAATTTCACATGGCCCTACTGTTTAAATTCTGCATCAGACTGTTGTTGAGCTCTGTCTCCCCTATACCCCCATCACGCAGACCATTATTAAGTTAAAACAAATTAAATAAATAATAAAATAAAATAAAAACGAATAGATAGGTCTCTGACCCAGAGTGTGGGGGTCATTCTGACCCCGGCGGTCTTAGACCGCCGGGGCCAGGGTCAGCGGGAGCACCGCCGACAGGCCGGCGGTGCCCCGCAGGGCATTCTGACCGCGGCGGTAAAGCCGCGGTCAGACCGGCAACACTGGCGGTCTCCCGCCAGTGTACCGCCGCCCTTTTGAATCCTCCAAGGCGGCGCAGCTAGCTGTGCCGCCGAGGGGATTCCGACCCCCCCTACCGCCATCCAGTTCCCGGCGGTCCGCCCGCCGGGAACCGGATGGTGGTAGGGGGGGTCGCGGGGCCCCTGGGGGCCCCTGCAGTGCCCATGCCACTGGCATGGGCACTGCAGGGGCCCCCGTAAGAGGGCCCCTACGAGTATTTCACTGTCTGCTTGGCAGACAGTGAAATACGCGACGGGTGCAACAGCACCCGTCGCACCTTCCCACTCCGCCGGCTCGATTACGAGCCGGCATCCTCGTGGGAAGGGAGTTTTTCCCTGGGCTGGCGGGCGGTCTTTTGGCGACCGCCCGCCAGCCCAGGGAAAAACTTAGAATACCCTCTGCGGTCTTTCGACCGCGGAGCGGTATTTCGGAGGGGGGAACTCTGGCGGGCGGCCTCCGCCGCCCGTCAGGGTCAGAATGACCCCCTGTGTGTCATTAGTGGGACGTAGGATTGTGACTACATGTGTCTGCGGTGGGAGAGGCCGACGGCAGCCTAGTGGCCGTCTCAGTTGGGCTGTCCTTCCTAACGAAGAGACGAGGATTTATATCATGGTGTAAGGGCACCATTTTCTCTGCTATAACCATGTGTCCTAGGGCACTTCCCCTTCTTTTGGACACTGGAGACACCAGTTACGATGACTGCCCCAGCCCAATGGGCCCTAAAGCTGTGACCGGGGTGCATAATAACTGAACCATTAACATGATAATCTTTACTGATATAAACCTAAATAACATCAATCTATCCTGGGACTACTACAGTCTCTGGGAAGCGGAGTGTACCTGCCTGTTAGAGTGTACGGCTGTTAAGACTGCTCCGTTGAAAGTCAGACGAGCCAGTGGGGTGCTTAATTTGTAAATAAAAAACGTGCCGGTGCCCAAAGGTCTCCTCTGAAACACGCGCATGCTGCAATGAAATGTGTGAGCTCAGAATACTGAGGCTACGTGATCCTGAAGCCATCTGGGGCCTCTTTATTCCATTTACAGCTAATCCCAGCCCCTTCAGCTCGCTCTTGCAGTTGTCTGCTTTCTCCCTTTGTGAGCTTTTTTCGTTTTCTTCTTTATCTGTCTTTCTCATATGTGTCTTGTGCTTGCAGTAAATGCTCGAGGTAAAAAAATAAGTGCCGGCCCTCAAAATAAATGCCGGTGGCCTGCACCGGAAACAACTGGTTCAAATTTAGCATGAGCCTGAGGTAGTGATAGTGACGATCTTCCTCTGTATAGAAAGCAAAACATCACAGGTTACACCTGTTTACAATATAAGGGTTAGTTAGTACTGGAGTATATGCTAATATTTGTAGTATCTGTGGTGATACTGGAGCAACTACTTGATATGTATGCTGTTTTTTCATGTATTGTATTCTAGACTGGGTGTTTGAAGGTTAGTGTAGATATCAGATATACTGGTTGTAAGGCAGATGTAGCTGCTCATGGTTTTTCTATTGGTTTACATTAATTTAGCCATCGAAACAATTCTTTATCCATTTGTATAATTGATAGCAGTAGTAACTCTGGTGCTATGGGTGGCAAGACTGGCATAGGTGATGGTACCGGTAAAGCTGGTAATACTAGTGACATAATCGCTGTTTATTCTGTTGGCTCTATTCTCACATGAGGTAGAAACATTAACACAGGCATTAGTTACACTGGAATTGTCAGTTGTACTAATTCAGCTGGTATAACCTATACCAGTTTATTTTGTTATATGTGGTAGCAACATTAACGCAGCCTCTAGTTGGTATAAGTCACTGTATTGCACCTTGTGGTAGGAACATTGTTTCAGCTTCTGGTTACACTGCTACTTGTGATTTTACTAGTGCAATTGATATTATGGGGCATGTGACCTGTAGCTATAAGGGTAGAGGTGGATGCTGTGTATGTAACAGGGCGGCTAGAAGAAACAGGCATTGGTAAAGTCAATAGGTCTCTGCAATACAAAAGATATTGGCTTTGTCAATGTCTTATAGCCATGTTGTGTAGGAGCATAGCTGCTGTTCAGTATGGCTGAAAGTCATAGAAAAAAGTGTTATGACGCTGCCAATGCTGGCTGCGCCATAGTGTTTTGTTTTGTTTTGTTGAATGTGGGGGCTACCACTACATGGATGTCAATTCACCAGAATGACAGTGGAGGTAAAGAGGAGATCAGACACACTATCAGAGAATTGATAAATGGCTTGCCTTAAGCTCCAGATCAGCCTCTCATTTTCTGCTCCAGGGATTTCTACATCTTATCCCCCTTCAAGCGTGTGGTTGGTGCAGTTGATTGCACTCTGGTGGCACTTCAGCCACCTCGCCACAATGCACACATCTTTCGCAACAGTCACTGCTTGCACTCCATCAACATGGAAGGTGTATATTATGCCAGTGGCTACTTTGATGATGTGCATGAAGTGTTCCCAGGTAGTACACATGACTACTACATATTCCGCAGGTCACCTCTTGCCCGGCAGTTGGCAGCAGGAGAATTTGCCAGCACGTGGCTTCTGAGTAAGTACTCAAAAACAGACAAGTTTGTATATGTTTCATTTTATACATAGAGATCCATCACAATTTAACGTCTCTTGTGACACATACATGATGCCAACAGACACTGCATGTACCATGTCATATATTAGTAACTTTACAAATTCAGCAGGGACATGCACCCAAATCTGTACTTTTTCTTCCTCAGGTGATGCTGCGTGTGCACATATTCCCTCATTTCCTTACACCATACAGACCTGCAATCACTGTACCTCAGTGTAGGTACTATAGGGCACACATATGGACACAAGTCATCATAGAGCACATTTTTGGTCTCCTAAAATCACAATTCAGGTGTCTTTATCATACATGGGGCATGCTGCTGTGCTCCCCTGAAGCTGTGTGCAGGATAACAGTAGCCTGTTGTGTTTAATACAAAACTGCAGAACTTCAGGGATGGCACATATCTCTGAACCCTCACCTAGTTCTGAATCCAGGAAACATTGTACCACCCAGAGGGCAGGGTATGCAGGCACTTGACCACCTGGTTGGCACTATTTTCTTGTGTGCCACTAGTTGTGTTACGGAATTTATGTGGTTGTACGGTCTGTTGTCAATGATGATTGTTGGACATTTACATTGTCCATAAATTTCATCCTGAGACTACTCTGTAAGCCATACATAATACATGTAATCAACAGATGTTGTCAAGAGTCGAAAGTTAAGCTGTGCTACAGCTTTTGTGCCCACATCTGTGATTAGTGCTGACAAAGTCGCAAAGGACTCCAGTGCCTAAGGGGAGTACATGTCATAGAGGGTGGGTGTGCCTGTATAGGTGGGAGTGGTGCCTGTACAGGGTGTGAAGGTGCCTGTATCATTGGAGAGGTCCCCGTACAGGGGGTGAGGGCACCTGTACAGGTGGGGGACACACCTGTACAGGGAGTGAGGGTGCTAGTACAGTTGGTGGGTGTGCAGGTACAGTGGGTAAGGTTACCTTTACTGTTGGTGAATGTGCCTGTACAAGGGATGAGGTTGCCTGTACAGGTGGGGGATGTGGCTGGGTGGAGGGGAACATGCAGGTGGGGGTGGTGCCAATGGACGTTGAGGTGCGCCTATGCAAGTTGTGGTGCAGGTAGGTGGGTGGGGCGTGGTGCAGGTAAGTGTGTTGGGACCCCCATGTATTGCCTGTGAAAGAAGACTTTGGTACAGTTTCAACATGCCCTCCATCATCTTCATGACCAAGACACAGTGTCTTGCACCTCTCTACCCTATAGATATCTATGATGTCATTTTGCCTCCTTGTCCTGCCTTGGCAAGATTTCTCAATCCTGTCCAAGACACAGATCTGTCTGTCAATCATCTGAGGGATTTGGTGTATTTCCTGCAGTGAGTCTGAAATATCAGACAGAGTAATCCATATGGCACAAATGTCCTGCCTCACATCAGACTGCTGGAAAAATGCATCCTTTCAATGCCACCATGACAATCTGCCAGCCCCCTCCACATAGGAAGGCCTCTTATACGACTGTCAGGTCTACCAGCATGGGGAGGGGTGGCACGTGGGAGGCTGTGGGGAGGAGATTAGTACTTTGGGGATACCTGCTCCTTACCAGAGATGTCAGGTCCCTGTGATGCTTGAGAAAAGGCCTGGGAGACACTGTCATGGGAGAAGTTTGTTGGAGAGCCAACATGTCTAGCTTGGATATGAGGGCTGTGAGGAGTTTATGATTGTGTTGGGGTAGATGAATGCTGTGGCTGGTTAGCTGACTGATTGGAATGGGCAGCACTCAGAGGTGAAGTGAGAGGTGCAATGCTGGCCAGACCTGGTGAAGGCTTTGGTGCTTTGCCCTGTGGGTCTACAATGCACTCTTTAGACCCTGACTCACCCTCCTCAACCAGCACCAGATGTCTTCTTCATCCTCTTTTTCTTCCTCCTTATCCTCCTCTTCTTGTGCGGTGCTGGCAGCTGATATAACTGCTTGGAGAACAATTGGGTTCTCTCCTCAGATTGCCTGTCACCCTTCACTGGTGAATGGTGCAGCATCCTCAAGTGACTCATCGTATTTAGCACCTGAAAGACAGAGTTTGCAACAGGATAAGTATTTGCCTTAGTATATTATGTACTACAACACTAAGGTTGGGTCAAACAATCTTTGCATCTATCTGATGTTCCACATGTGACCTTGTTTGAGTAAACCTACATGTGACAGCTCACACCATGGTATTGAGGTGTTCAATGCAGATGCGCAGGGAAAAATAAAACTCACCAGCTCCAGCCATAGCTCTGTGTGGTATTAATATCCCCCATTATGTCAGCTGCTGAACCTAGCCCCTCGAGTGTTCTATGGGAGATATGGTCCTTGAACCAGCAGCTTCAGAAGGAAGTGACAGCAAAATGAATGTTCAGCATGAATTATATGCAAAGATGCACAAATACCACAGACATTACTGATTATGCTGGGAACATATTACACCAACTTCAGATGCTATGAAAAATTGGCAAAATCTTCTAATATACTTTCACAAAAAGGTGGCTATTAGACATAATTTGAGAATCAATAGTTTACAACACTATATGGCACACTAACCTGATGGACAGATTTTAGTGGGTCTGACTGCTGCAGTCAGGATGTCTCCCAAACCAGTGGATGGTGTTATCAGGGTCCAAGAGGAGGTCACGGAAGCAGTTGTAATGTGCCATACATATCATAATTGAATACAATGGATGATGGGAATCATTTTACATGTGTACGTCATAGTGATACTCAAAGTACAGCCGGAGGACCCAAGTGGCCCTTCTGGCCTTTACATGAGGCCCCTTGTCAACAGCAGCACTGGTCTGCCGTTAACTCATCACAGCACTACCATTGAAAATATGTTAACTTAACAGGTCCAATGTGTATTTGAAGATAAATGTAAGTTAAAGAAAGGAAGTAACAGCGGTGTCCTGCATCGCTTAAATATAGAAACACCTTCAATTGTAAAGACATCTTGCAGCATATGTGCAAAAGCATGAAAAAAGTAGCTTCAATATTCAAACAGGGAATTTCATTAGCAGGCAGAACTGTTTCATCTTACAGCATCAGATCATCTCGATGCATTGCAGACTAGGGTGGTCATTACAACCCTGGCGGACGGTGTTAAAGTGGCGGTAAAACTGTCAACAGGCCGGCGGTAAAAAAATTGCAATTACGACCGTGGCGGAAACCGCCAACAAAGACAGCCACTTTAACACTCCGACCGCCACGGCGGTACAAACAAACAGCGCGGCGGTCACCGCCAACAGACAGGTGGGAGACAATGTACCGCCCACACTATTATGACAGGCCAATCCGACACCTTTTCCGGGGCGGATTCACCATGGATAAAAACACAGTGGAAACAGGAATTTCGAAGGGAAAAGGCTCACCTCTACACACCCCACGAGGAACGAGGACACCATGGACCCGGAACTCCAAATTCTCCCTGCGATAGTCTTCCTGCTCCCCTGCCAGGAGCACGAACGCCGGCGGCGAAGACCACGGTGAGTACTGCACCTACGACACAGGGGAGGCAAAAAACAGGGACACACACACGCAACACCCCCACCCTCACCTACTACAACACACACAAATGCAAATCTATACATCACAGTAACACCCCCCAAACCCCCAGGAAGAATGCAAAGACAATAGAAAATTAGTTTAACCATTGTAATATATTAAAAACAAGTAGCCAGAAATATATATATACACCATGTACAAAATATATACCAAGCATAGTAGTCCAGGTAGTGCACTAAGATAGTCCGTGGAACACTGGGACCACACGGTATGGGCGAGGCCCACACAAGATCCCCAACCATGACGGAAAGAACACTGCAGGGGCATCAGAGAGCAACAAAACAGGCACCTCAGGGGGAGGGAAAGGGGGGGCACCTCAGCCACTTGAGTGCACAATGCCAAATCCACACGAGGGCCACATGCCCACTGTTCCATCCTGGGGAATGCAAAGCCACAGTCTCTCAAGTCTCTACAGTGGGTGGGTTGCCCACTGTTCAATCCTGGGGAGTGCAAAGCCACAGTCTCTCAAGTCTCTACAGTGGGTGGGTTGCCCACTGTTTAATCCTGGGGAGTGCAAAGCCACAGTCTCTCAAGTCTCCCAAGTGGGTGGGTTGCCCACTGTTCAATCCTGGGGAGTGCAAAGCCACAGTCTCTCAAGTCTCTACAGTGGGTGGGTTGCCCACTGTTCAATCCTGGGGAGTGCAAAGCCACAGTCTCACAAGTGGATGACAGTCTCCACTGGTTCTGGAGGGGGCATGGTGCCCAGAGTGCTTCATCCTGTTAAGGACAGAGGTAGTGGATGTCAGTCTCCACTGGTTCTGGAGGGGGCATGGTGCCCAGAGTGCTTCATCCTGTTAAGGACAGAGGTGGTGGATGTCAGTCTCCACTGGTTCTGGAGGGGGCTTTGTGCCCAGAGTGCTTCATCCTGTTAAGGACAGAGGTAGTTGATGACAGTCTCCACTGGTTCTGGAGGGGGCATGGTGCCCAGAGTGCTTCATCCTGTGAAGGATAGAGGTAGTGGATGTCAGTCTCCACTGGTTCTGGAGGGGGCTTTGTGCCCAGAGTGCTTCATCCTGTTAAGGACAGCCCACTGGTTCTGGAGGGGGCATGGTGCCCAGAGTGCTTCATCCTGTGAAGGACAGAAGTAGTGGATGTCAGTCTCCACTGGTTCTGGAGGGGGCTTTGTTCCCAGAGTGCTTCATCCTGTTAAGGACAGAGGTAGTGGATGTCAGTCTCCACTGGTTCTGGAGGGGGCATGGTGCCCAGAGTGCATCATTCACCCCGTGACGGTCTCAGTTGCGTCAGTGCCTCTGCCACTCATGGGCTAGCGGTGCTTGAGATGGCGGTGCCCTTTTCAGTGGTGCTTGAGATGGCAGTACCCTGTTCAGCGGTGCTTGAGATGGCGGTGCCCTGTTCAGCGGTGCTTCATATGGCGGTCTCCATTGCAGGGTCTCAGCTGCTGGTGGTCCTTCATGGCCCAGTCGGGCTGGCGCTGGCGGTCCTTCATGGCCCAACTGGCCTTTTGCTGGCGGTCCTTCATGGCCCAGCTGGGCTTGTGCTGGCGGTGGCCTCCTGGGCAGCTGGGCTGGTGCTGGCCTCCTGGGCAGCTGGGCTGGTGCTGGTGGTGGCCTCCTGGGCAGCTGGCCTGGTGCTGGTGGTGGCCTCCTGGGCAGGTGGGATGATGGCGGTCTTCTCCGCCGTGCAGCTCTTCCCAGACTTGCCGGGTTTCTTGTGGCCCTTCCCCACCTTGGAAGGTGTCACAGCTGACTCCACACTTCCAACGGGACCCCTGTGAGTGGCTTTGGTGGCTGAAGTCTTCCCCCTCTCCCGCCGGGCACTGGCCAACTTCTGATGCTTCACAGGTGGGGGACTGTCTGTGCTGTGGCTCCGTGCCACACTGGCTGCCCTGGTGGCCGGTGCACTCCACATTCCGGTGACTACAGGCACCACTGGTCCCGGAGATGTTGTGGCTGAGGGGCTAGTTCGGGGCCTATGAGATGGACGGGGTGGGAGAGGTGTGGGAAAGAGGTCAAGGGTGGACAGGAAATGTTTTTTGGACACACTGGGACGGGTAGCTGGAGGGGGTTTGGGAGTGGAGGAAGAGGTGGTGGTTGTAGGAGGTGTACGTTTGGTGACTTTGGGTGAAGGTGCATGCGCTGGAGGCTGTCGTGAGGTGGATGGCTGTTGGGTGGGTGTGTGCCTGCGTTTGTGTATCTTGGGAGGGGGCGTCACAGACACACTGGGAGAGGACACAGGGGACGTGTGAATGGTAGTGGGGGTGGTGACTGCATGTGAGCGGGGTGTGGTGGTGGGTGTGCTGGAGAGGGACGTAGTGGCTGTAGAAGTAGTGCATGCAGGTGTGAGTGTAGACGAGACTGGGAGGGAGGAGGGAGACGAGGAGGAGGGGGACACAGTGGAGGCAGTGGATGTTGGTGTGTCTGCATGTGTGTGATGCCTGCTTAAGTGCCTGTGGGATGTGTGGTGTGATGTTTGCCTGAGCTTCCCTTGAGGGTTGACGTGTGTGCATGTTGGTCTGTAGGTGTGCTTGGGATAGGCTGAGGTACAGGGGATTGTGTCGGGGTTGAGGAAGTTGGAGGGGGGAGGCTAGAGACGGGGACAATGGCTGCCATCAGTGCTGAGGCCAGAGTCTGAAAAGCTCGGTGAAGGGCCACCTGACCAGAATGAATGCCCTCCAGGAATGCATTGGTTTGTTGCAACTGCCTCTCTACACCCTGGATGGCATTCAAAATGGTAGACTGCCCAACAGTGAGGGACCTGAGGAGGTCAATGGCCTCCTCACTGAGGGCAGCAGGGGTGACTGGGGCAGGCCCTGAGGTGCCTGGGGCAAAGGTGATGCCCACCCTCCTGGGTGAGCGGGCACGGGGCAAAGGCTGAGGGGCTGCTGGGAGGGCTGTGCTGGTAGGGGGGGGTGGCGGCTGTACCTTTAGATGCGGGGGGCCAGATGGTGCCACCACCACAAGGGAGCTCCCATCAGAGGACGAGTCCGTGTCGCTGGTGTCAGCTCCTGTCCCCGCCGTGGAGCTCCCCTCGACCTCCGTCCCACTGGTGAATTCAGACTCCGTAGTGTCGCCTTCGAGAGCCATGTGGGATGCAGCTTCCTCATGCTCCAGTGCCACTGCTCCTCCGCCTGATGATGCTAATGCACACAACAGGGAGACCACAAAAGGGGGGGAAGACAGAAGAAAGACATGCTGAGTGCATGCATTACTGCTACCATTGGCGGACACGACAGACACAGAAGCCCCCTGCACTACGCCGCGCTCTGGGGCTCCACTGTTCAATTTCTGGGAAATGGCCTACAAGGCTATGGACGACCTCTGCACACATA
Organism: Pleurodeles waltl; assembly: GCF_031143425.1. NCBI lineage: Eukaryota > Metazoa > Chordata > Amphibia > Caudata > Salamandridae > Pleurodeles > Pleurodeles waltl. Next base: position 473,569,334 of record NC_090449.1, on the reverse strand, counting down.
GATGACACAGGGGCATGACTACCTGTACTTGCCACTCTACAGAGGTGGGCTGGGGTGCCACATTGCCTGACATACGGAGGGGCCTTGCCTACGGAACTCGCCCTGGCCTAGGGAAACCCACAGCCCTCCTTCCCCACCCAGACACCTCCACTGCATGCAAAGTCAGCAGAATAAGAGTGTACTCACCCACTGGTGTCTGCTGTGATACCCTCAAGCGTCCATCCAACTCCGGGTAGGCCACCGCCAGGATCCTGAACATCAGGGGAGTCATGGGGCGACTGGAACCCCTCCCACGTTGGGAGGCCATCCCCAGCTGAGCCTCCGCCGTCTTCTTGCTCCAGCGGCGAATGTCCTCCCATCTTTTCTGGCAGTGGGTGCTCCGTCTGTGGTAGACCCCCAGGGTCCGGACGTCCTTGGCGATGGCACGCCAAATATCTTTCTTCTGGTTAGGTGCTGACCTACATGAAATGTACAGGGGAAAAAGAGAAGTTATTACCAACTGCACCGTCGAAGTGATTGGCCCCAATCCCTACCCTTGGCATGTGGCACTTGCATTCACCATCTTTCATGCATGCAGCACTCTCCCCCCTTCCTTCTTACATCCAGCCGTCTCCACACAGGCATAGCCCATACAGCATGCTCCCAGTGTACTTACCTGTTTGTCTGGAGGACCGTAGAGTAGTGTGTACTGGGGGAGGACCCCATCTACGAGTTTCTCCAATTCCTCTGATGTGAAGGCAGGGGCCCTTTCCCCAGACACTCGAGCCATTGTCTCTTCCAGACCGAGGTCACAGCAGCACTTGCAGTGTATGTCCTCTCCTGTCGAAGATCAGGTATCGAGTGATTGAAGTGATAGAAAATGGCGGTCACGTCCGAGACGGTGCGTACCGTCATACCCGGCGTACATCGCCATTGGCTCCTGGGACCCATAGGGTCCAATGTTATCCAATGCAGCATTGCGCCGGTGTACAACGCCAGTGCAGTTACCTCACATCCCATTGTCCCCCTTTACAGGTCAGGCAGCCGCCATTTCAGGGGCCCACATGGCTTCATTTCCAACTGCATCACTCATATCTAGGCCTAGACTCATACACAAAAGGTGGCCTGTATGTGTGTTGATAGGTGTTCTGTGTAAACTGTGGGTACGTACCTCTGAGTTGTTTGACTCTGTGCTCGCTGTTGTCCTTCATAGGCACCGTCCGCTGGGACATGTGAGGAGATGGCGGCATCCTCCGGTGTACCGACCGTTGGTGGATCTGTCGACAATGGAGGAAAGACATTTGATTATCAACTACAGGCTTGACCGTGCCACAATCCAGGAACTGTGTATCCAGTTGGAGCCAGACCTGATGTCAGCAATCCGCCATCCAACAGGAATCCCCCCTCAAGTGCAGGTGCTGTCAGTGCTCCATTTCCTTGTAGGTGGTTCCTTTCAGACAACAGTGGCCATAGCATCAGGGATGCCCCAGCCTATGTTTTCCAACGTATTGTCCAGAGTGTTGTCTGCCCTGCTGAAACACATGCAGAGCTAAATTGTTTTCCCTCAGGTGGAGGATTTGCCTACAGTGAAAGGTGATTTTTATTCCCTGGGACACATCCCCAACATCATAGGTGCCATTGATGGGACACATGTGGTTTTGGTCCCCCCCACAGGAGTGAACATGTGTACAGAAACCGGAAGAGTTATCATTCTATGAATGTACAGATGGTATGTTTGGCAGACCAGTACATCTCCCATGTGAATGCCAAGTTCCCTGGCTCAGTGCATGACGCCTACATTCTGCGGAATAGCAGCATCCCTTATGTCATGGGTCAACTCCAGAGGCATTGTGTGTGGCTATTAGGTGAGCACCTGGAAGCAAGTCAGTGGGAATGGTTGTCTGGGTCTGGGCATATCCCTCCAGGTTAGTGCGTGTCTAACAGTTGTCCCTCACCATTTGCTGGTGACTCTGGTTACCCCAACCTGTCATGGCTACTGACAACAGTGAGGAATCCCAGGACAAGGGCAGAGGAACGCTACAATGAGGCTCATGGGCGAACTAGGAGGGTGATCGAGCGGACCTTCGGCCTCCTGAAGGCCAGGTTCAGGTGCCTCCATATGACAGGTGGATCCCTATTCTACTCACCAAAGAAGGTGTGCCAGATCATCGTGGCCTGCTGTGTGCTTCATAACTTGGCTTTGCGACAACAGGTGCCTTTTCTGCAGGAGGATGGTCCAGATGGCGGTGTTGTTGTAGCTGTGGAGCCTGTGGACAGTGAAGATGAGGAAGCAGGGGAAAAAGACATGCACAACAGGGACTCAGTGATCCAGCAATATTTCCAGTGAGACACAGGTAAGAATACAAACCTGCTTACTACATGTACTTTGACACTACTACCTCTCTACTATGTGTCGTTTTCACCCAGTGTATGGTCACTGAGTTGTCACTTTCCCTTACGATTTCACAGATGTGGGTCCCACTGTGTGACATCTGCTTAGATTCATCATGGACTAGAGCTGTGTGACATAGGTATGTTGACATTACAATTGAAAGAGCATTTTGTCACTGTATTGCTAATACACTATTTCGAAATCACAGACAGACTCCACATAGTTTTGTGCTTTAAGTGTGTTTATTTAAGTGCTCAATATTGGAGGGTGTGGTGAAATGGTGAGGGGTGATGGCGGAGGAATGTCCATGGCAGAGTCCAGTCTATTAGTCTCACAGGTGCATTGCCCATATGGGCATAGGAAGTGGATCTGGGACAGTTTGAGTATGGATAGGGTGACAAAGTGGGACAGTAGGATGACAATCAGGGTGGTCTCATTTCTTGGCGGGGTCTTGGCATCATGCTCTGTCTTTGTCCTAGATCTCAGGGACCGTTTGCAGAGTGGTTCTCCCTCTGCAGGGGGTGGGGTGCTGGTCCTGTGGCGGTGCCTCCTGTCCACTAGCGCCGGCGGAGGTGGTGGGCAGTTCATCGTCCATGCTAGTGTCAGGGGCCCCTTGTAGTGCCACAGTGTCCCTCCTGGTGTTCACAAGTTCCTTCAGCACCCCTACGATGGTGCCCAGGGTGGAGCTGATGGTTCTGAGTTCCTCCCTGAAGCCCATATACTGTTCCTCCTGCAGGCGCTGGGTCTCCTGAAACTTGGCCAGTACTGTTGCCATCATCTCCTGGGAGTGGTGGTAGGCTCCCATGATGGAGGAGAGGGCCTTGTGGAGAGTGGGTTCCCTTGGCCTGTCCACCCCCTATCGCACAGCAGCCCTCCCGTGTGTTCCTGGGCCTCCGTCCCCTGGACCGTGTGCCCACTACCACTGCTTACAGGTCCCTGTTGTTGTTAGGGTGGTGGGTTATCCTGGGTTCCCTGTAGTGGTGGACACACAGCTGATTGACGTGTCATGGGGACGGAGGTATGGGCCCGCTGTGTGGGTGCTGTGCTGGTGTTTCCAGAGGAGGAACGGTCTGTAGTGGCCTGTGACTGGGTGATGGGAACCGACTGTCCTGAGGTCCCCGATGGGCCGGGCTGGTCAGCTAGATCCAGTTGGACAGAGGTGCTGTCATCACTGTGGGCCTCTTCTGTTGGTAGTGTGGACATATGTGGACCCTCCTGTCCGGTGACATTGGGTAGGGGTCCTGCAGGGGTATAAAAGGATGGTTATTACATCTGTGTGTGTCATGATGTGCAATGGGTGGGTGACCGTCTACCCCAGTGCTTGCATTCCTGTGTAAGACCTTGTGTGAGGATGGTTTAGGGGGTTGTATGGGTATGTGCTGTGGGCATGCTTTAGTGATGGATGTCCATGCTTTGTTGTTGCATGCAGGGCTTAGTGTTGGGATGGGTGGTTTGTGATATTGGGACATATGTGAGGAGTTTGGGTGCTGGGGGTGAAGGTGAGGGTGGGGGTATGTGATAGCATGCAGGTAGGGTGGGGGTTGTAATAGATAAGATTTGACTTACCGGAGTCCATTCCTCCACCTACTCCTGCGAGGCCCTCGGGATGCAGAAACACCAAGACCTGCTCCTCCCATGTTGTTAGTTGTGGGGAGGAGGTGGGGGACCGCCGCCAGTCCGCTGAACCGCCTGGTGGTGTCTTGAGACCACGGAATGCACCTTCCCCCGTAGGTCGTTCCACCTCTTCCTGATGTCATCCCGATTTCTTGGGTGCTGTCCCACTGCGTTGACCCTGTCCAATATTCTTCGCCATAGCTCCATCTTCCTTGCAATGGAGGTGTGCTGCACCTGTGCTCCGAATAGCTGTGGCTCTACCCGGATGATTTCCTCCACCTTGACCCTGAGCTCCTCCTCCGAGAACCTGGGGTGTCTTTGCCGTGCCATGGGGTGGTGTAGGTGATGTGTGGGGTGGAGTGTGTGATGATATGTGTGCTGATATGTAGTGGTGTGTTGTGTGAGGTGCGTGGAAGTTGTGTGGGTGATGGTGCTGTGTGCCTGTGGATGCTGTTGTTCTTGCTGGTGCTCTCTCTCTGGCCTTTTCTCCGTAATTGTGGTCGTAGGGGTTTGTGGGTGATGTGGGTGTGTGTTTTATATTGTAATCGGTGTGTGGGAGTGGTGTGTGTATGTGTATCATATGTGTGTATTTTGAATTGTCCAATGTGGTTGTGTTTTATAAATGTGTGTATATTTTGAGCGCGGCTGTGTGTACGCCAATGGAATACCGTGGTTGAAAGACCGCCGCGTGGATTCGTGTGTCGTGATAGTGTGGGCGTATTTCTGTTGGCGTGATGGTGGAGGTTTTGTTTTTGCCAGTTTATCACTGACCTTTGGTATGGTGGACTTGTGTGTGTGTCTGAATTTTGGCGGATTCCGAAATGTGGGTCATAATAGCTGTGGCAGAATTACGCGGCTGCGGCGGTGTGTTGGCGGTCTTCTGCACGGCGGTATGCGGCTTTTACCGCCAATATTGTAATGACCGCCTAGGTTTTTTAAAAGGGATAGTTTTCAGAGATGAATTTGGTAACATTCATAATTCAACCCCCACCTGACAACAATGTCAATGGTGAACCAAGAGGTAAAACAGTTCTTTGGATGGCCTGTGTTCCTATTAAACAACATCATCATATATTATAGCTAATACTAGAGAAAGTTTTGCACATCACACATCCTGAAACCATGTGTTTCAAGGTTCTCTGATATGTAATTATGATGAAAGAGAAAGGGAAAGTGAAATAAAGTAATTGCCTAGTGTAGGAAAGTCCTCCTTTTTTGCCTGATCACCCCCACTCTTTTTGGATAGGTACTGGTGGTTACTGACTCTTGGCTGTGCCCTGGGTACTGCTAACCAGTCCCAGGGCCTGTGCTCTGTGTAAAATGGATATGCAAATTAGGCTAATTATAATTGGGTAAGTTAACCTACCTATAAGTCCCTAGTATATGGTAGGGCATGTAGGTTTAGGGACCACAGCATAGGTGGTGCACACCTAGGTGCACTGCTGAGGTGCCCAGTGTCATTTTAAAAGCAAGCCTGCCTTGCTGGCTGCTTTTAAATTAAAGTTATATGCAAATTCGACTTGGGAATTAAAGGTACTTCCAAAGTCTTAAACTACCTTATTTTTACATATAAGTCACCCCTAAGGTGTGCCCTATGTGCCCCTAGGGCTGGGTGCCATGTAACTATAAGCAGGGACTTTATAAAAATAGATTTATAAGCCCTGGTGAGGTAAAAACAGCCAAATTCGTTTTTCCCTCATTGAAGTAAACAGCCTTCATAGGCTGGAATGGGCAGACTTTATTTTAAATTTTAAAGTCTCCTTAAATGTTACATACCAAGAATTTGGTATCAAATTAATTGTTGTAATAAATCCCACAACTTCCAGTTGTGGGATTTAATATAACTTGTTCAGGTAAAAAGTTTAGACTTTACCTAAAAAGTTGCCAATTTCAGCTCTGCATTGTTTTTGCTGCTGTGCTCTGATTGGCCAGCCTGCAGCAGCTTCTGCCAGGCTGCCTTGATGAGGTGTGAAGTGGCCTGGCTTCACACAAAGGAATGTGCTTGGGGGAAAGAATCTCCCCTCAGCAGATGGTGAGGCAGGAAGGGAGAGGGCTGCCAAACTGGTCTTCAAAGGCAGAGAAGGACATCTGGAGCACCCAGCAACACCCCCACATCCTGCAACCCCAGACAGCTAGGTGCCCCCTTGATTAGATTAGGAGAGGGGTGTGTTTATGATTTTTAGCCACACCAGTGGGTGGGCTCAGCCAGATGTAACCTCCAAAAATCAGATTCAGCCATGTTGGATTTTTAGAGACTGTTGCCTTTTGGGATGGATTTTTGCCACACTTCCCAGGAAGTGGTCATCACAGGGGGACGACCCTGTACCTGATTGGAGAACCAGGGCCCCCCTGCTTTTCACCCAGGAGCAAGGATAAAACTGGCAGACCTGCCCCCACACCTCAGATCCCCGCCAACTTTCAAGAAGAAGGAACTTAAGGAGAAGAAGGACTGCCCTGCTGGACCCCTGGCCTGCACCTGGACCCTGCACTCAGAAGGACTGCACCAGCTGCACACTTGGGCTTCACCACAAGAAGGACTTTGCCTGGCTTCAACTGGTTCAAGGAGGGACTCCCTGTTTGCTACAGGTGAAAAATTGCTAACCAGAGTCCCCTGCACCAACTCCTAAAAAAAGAGACCAGTTGACCACTGCCCAGTGGCCAAAAAGGAGTTTGCGCCAGGTGCATTCTGGGAGTTGAAGTCCGCACCCCCCAAGGACCATCACAGAACTTCTGGACCCTTGGGGTGAGCTGTGGACCCCAAAAGAACCTTAAAAGAACATCTGGGTGAAGCCCCAGAAGTTTGGAAAAGATTTGAGAATTTTTTTAAAAAAGCTCCAGAGAGGGACCGACCCGCCGCGGAAATTCTAGCCGGCTTGCCTCAACCACGACCCGGCCTGACTTCGTGGTTCGTCCCGGTAAAGAAAAACATCAGAAAAAGAGACTAAGTCCGAACGTAAAAAGTTGACCGGGACCTCCCAGCCATCGTACCCGAGAAGGGCTCCATGGACGTCGGATCAAGATCCAGGTTTACCCCGGTCAAAGGATTTTCATCTCGAAAAAAACAACTAAGTCCGAAGGTAGAAATCACCACAGAGGAAACCCACATCGCGTATCCGGACAAGGGCTCCAGGAGGTCGGATTCAACTGGCAGGTTCGTCCCGGTGAAGAAAAACTTCAAAATAAAGACTAAGTCAGAAGGTAACTTTTTAACCGAGGCCTCCCGCGACTTGTAGCCGAGCAGGGCTCCATCGCGGTCGGCCTGAAACTTTGACTTTGTCCCGGTCCTGGTGCAACCAGATGACCCGATTGGCGCTTTTTGTTTCTAAGCGCTAGAAAAATAATAATACTTTAAAAATTCATATCTCCGGTTCCCCTGAACCGATTTTAATCGTTTTTGTGTCATTTTAAAGATAAACATATAAACTATTTTTATAAATTGGTTTTGGATTTTTAAACTGTTTCCTGTGTTTTATTTAATTACTGTTTTGTGATATTTGAATGCTTTACACACTGTCTCCTAAGTTAAGCCTTGACGCTCGTTGCCAAGCTACCAAGGGTTGAGCTGGGATTAATTTACTAAGACCTAACTGTACCTAGGTGGAGGTTAGTGGCTTGTTGCTAGGTGTAGGTACCTACCTGCCCTTACTAATAACCCATTTTCCAACATTTTTGGTGGCAGCGGTGGGATCCTGTACTTGTGTTCAGTATCACGTTACAGTTTTAGGTAAAACAAATTAAAAATCCTTTAAATTGTCTTAGTGCAAAAATTATTTTTTTTAATTTTTAATTTTTTTTTTTTTTTTTTTTTATTAATTATTAATTTGGATCAATTTCAATTATTGAATTTTTGTAATTTTTCTAAATTCTTGTTTCCAATTTTTTCAAAAAGTTTTTGTTGACACAAAACTAGGGAACCATGGAGCTTGATCTGGCTAGCCTACCCACACTGACAGTAGTCCAGCTTAGGGGGTTGTGTATTGAGAGAGGGTTGCCTGCAACCACTGATCTCAGGAAGCAAATCCTGATTAAATCCCTGACAGCATGGGCTGAGGCCCAAGAGGTAGAGACAGAGGAAGCTCCAGAGGAGGAAGAAAAAGGGGAAGATGCTAACTCTAACCACTCAGGGGAGGGAAGGCATCTGAGCCTAAGTGAGGAAGAGGAAGAACGGTCCTCAGTAGATACAGTCACTAGGGGCAGACCAAAAGCTAGTGGTAGGAAGGGGGTCTCTTCAGGAGGAGAGAACCCATCCATCAGAGAAAGAGAGCTGGAGGCCCAGCTAGCATACATAGCTTTGGAAGCAGAGAAGCTGGCCCTAGAAAAGAAAAAGTGGGCAAGCAAAGAGAAAAGAGATGGTGGCAGCGATAAAGAGGCTGAGGTGTCCCTGGGTGGGGGTTTTGCCCCCAGATTACCCAAAGGGGTGGTTCCTGCCTATGTAGAGGGGGATGACATAGATAAGTGGCTGGGGGCCTTTGAGAGGGCCCTCCAGATGAGGAAAGTCAAGCCTCAGTACTGGGGTTCACTTCTTTGGGAGTTAGTTCCCAACTCTGGGAGGGATAGGCTCCTAACCATGAGTGGGGAGGATGCAGACTCATAACCTAGTATGAAGAGTTGCTTGACTAAAAAGTTTGGTCTGACCCCAGAGCAGTATAGGCTTAAGTTTAGGGACACCCAAAAGACAAGCACCCAGTCCTGGGTGGACTTTGTGGACATCTCAGTAAAGGCACTGGAGGGCTGGATACAGGGCAACAGGGTAAGTACCTTTGAGGGGCTGTACAATTTGATTATGAGGGAGCACCTTCTAACTAATTGTGTCCAAGACAGGCTCCGCCAGTATCTAGTAGACCCTAGGTTGACCAACCCCAGAGAGCTGGGGGAGGCAGCAGATGACTGGTTAAGAACTAGGGTTAACCAGAAACCCCCAGGGGGTGATCAGAAAAAGGGAGGACATGGTTCTTCTCAGGGGAAGAACCAGGGGAAAGATGACAAAAAACCCAAAGAGTCCTCACAAGAGTCCCCAAAAACTTCTCAGGGAGGGGGAGCCCCGAGCCAATTCACTTTTAAAGGGAAAGGGTATCAGGGAAAGAATTTTGATCCTGCTAAAGCAGGAAGGTTTCAGGAGCTTGCTAAGGCCGGCAAGTGTTTTGATTGTCATCAACCTGGACATAAAAGAGGAGATGCTATCTGCTCCAAGAAGCCCCCCACTGGTGGGCAATCCCAGGGGATTGCTAATGTAGGGTTGGGGGTGGAAGTTGGCCCAGGGGTGGAATCAGGGTACCCTGAAGTCACCTTAGTATCCGTGGGTGGGGTGGACATTGCAACTATGGCCACCTTACCTCCCATCATGGAGAGGTATAGGCAGAGGCCTAAAGTCAATGGGACTGAAGTGGAAGCTCTGGGAGATACAGGAGCCAGTGTGACAATGGTCACAGAAAAGCTGGTTTCTCCAGAGCAGGTCTTACCTGGTGTCTTCCACCAGGTGACTTATGCAGATAGCAGAACCAAACTCCATCCCATGGCTATGGTGAGTCTGGAATGGGGAGGTGTGACTGGCCCTAAAAAGGTAGCTGTAGCTCCTGCCCTCCCAGTAGAGTGTCTGCTGGGAAATGATCGTGAAGCATCTGAATGGTCAGAAGTGGAGAGAAGGGTCCATGCACAGATGCTGGACCTCCCTGAATGGGTGTGTGCTGTGACCAGGTCACAGGCAGCACAACAGGGAAATGCTGGACACTTGGACCCTGGAACAATGGGCCAAGCCTCCAAGAAAAAGAGAAAGGGCACTGGGTCTGGCTTGCCAGCCCCAACAAGTACAGAGGGTCAGGAAGAATCCAACCCTGAGGGGGAGGATCTGAACTCTGAGGGAGGGACACTTTCCCTGCAAACTATGCCTGACTTGGCAGAACTGCAAGGGGCAGGTGGGCCCACCAGAGAAGATTTGTGCCAGGGACAAAGAGAGTGTCCCACTCTTGAGAGCCTGAGGCAGACTGCTGCCAGGCAAGAGCAAGGGGATACCAGTGGGTCCCACAAGGTTTACTGGGAGGATGGAGTTCTCTACACTGAGGCAAGGGCCCTCAAACCAGGGGCTACTAGGAGAGTAGTGGTCCCCCAGAAGTATAGAGAATTCCTTCTTACCTTAAGCCATGATATCCCCTTAGCTGGTCATTTGGGACAGACCAAGACCTGGAACAGGCTGGTCAACCATTTTTATTGGCCCCAAATGTCAGAAAAAGTCAGGGAGTTTTGCAGCTCCTGTGTCACCTGTCAAGCCAGTGGCAAGACAGGAGGCAAACCAAAGGCTCCCCTGATACCACTGCCAGTGGTTGGGACTCCCTTTGAGCGGGTGGGGATTGACATTGTTGGTCCCCTAGACCCACCAACTGCTTCAGGTAACAGGTACATTGTGGTGGTAGTGGACCATGCCACCAGGTACCCTGAGGCAATACCCCTCCGGACAGTCACTGCTCCCACAGTGGCTAGGGCCCTACTTGGTGTGTTCACCAGAGTGGGATTCCCAAAGGAGGTGGTCTCAGATAGGGGCACAAACTTTATGTCAGCCTATCTGAAAGCCATGTGGGATGAGTGTGGTGTTACTTATAAGTTCACCACTCCCTACCACCCACAGACCAATGGTCTCGTGGAAAGATTTAATAAGACCCTGAAGGGCATGATCATGGGTTTGTCTGACAAACTCAGGAGGAGATGGGATGTCCTCATCCCATGCCTGCTGTTTGCCTACAGAGAGGTGCCACAGAAGGGGGTTGGATTCAGCCCCTTTGAGTTACTGTTTGGGCACCCTGTAAGAGGCCCATTGTGCTTGGTGAGAGAGTCTTGGGAAAAGCCTCTCAAAGAATCCAAGGAGAATGTGCTAGATTATGTACTGGGCCTGCGGTCACGCATGGCTGAGTATATGAAGAAGGCAAGCAGAAACCTGGAGGCCAGCCAGGAGCTCATGAAGCTCTGGCATGATCAAAAGGCTACCATGCCTGAGTATCACCCAGGACAGCTGGTGTGGGTTTTGGAGCCTATGGCTCCTAGGGTACTTCAGGCCAAATGGACTGGGCCCTATCCAATTCTGGAGAAAACAGGTGAGGTCACCTACTTGGTGGACCTTGGCACCCCCAGGAATCCTCACAGGATCCTGCATGTAAACAGGATGAAACCCCACCAGGACAGGGCAGACATGACCATGCTAATGGTCACTGATGAAGGGAAGGAGGAGGAGGGTGAACCTCTGCCAGACCTCCTGTCCTCAAAGGCAAAAGATGGGTCAGTGGAGGGAGTGGTACTCTCTCCCAAATTGACAGACCAGCAACAAAAAGACTGTAAGCAAGTTTTGGGACAGTTTGCTAGTCTGTTCTCCCTGACCCCAGGACTCACCAATTGGTGTGTCCATGATGTTGACACTGGTGACAGCTTGCCTGTCAAGAACAAGCTGTACAGGCTGTCTGACCAGGTCAAGGCCAACATCAAAGCTGAAGTGGCTAAGATGTTGGACCTCAAGGTAATTGAGCCCTCTGATAGTCCTTGGTCCAGTCCAGTGGTACTGGTGCCCAAAGCTAATCCCCAAGGTGGGAAGAAAGAATTGAGATTCTGTGTGGACTACAGAGGTCTAAACGCAGTCACTAGGACTGATGCTCACCCCATACCTAGAGCTGATGAGCTCATTGACAGGTTGGGGGCTGACAAATTCCTGAGCACATTTGATCTGACCTCAGGATATTGGCAGATTGCCTTAAGTCCAAGAGCTAAGGAGAGGTCAGCATTTTCCACACCAGAGGGCCACTTTCAGTTCAAGGTGATGCCCTTTGGCATGAAAAATGCTCCTGCCACCTTCCAACGGTTGGTGAACAGAGTCCTATCTGGGTTGGAATCTTTCAGTGCAGCTTATCTGGATGATATAGCTGTATTTAGTTCCACCTGGAAGGACCACCTGGTCCACCTGAAGGAAGTGCTTCAGGCCCTGCTTCAAGCAGGTCTGACTATCAAGGCAAGCAAGTGCCAGATAGGGCAAAGCTCTGTTGTGTACCTGGGCCACCTTGTTGGTGGAGGCCATGTACAACCTCTCCAGCCCAAGATCCAGACTATCCTGGATTGGGAGGCTCCAAAAACCCAGACTCAGGTCAGGGCCTTTCTTGGCCTGACTGGGTACTACAGGAGGTTTGTTAAGAATTTTGGGACCATAGTGGCCCCTCTGACTGAGCTTACCTCCAAGAAACAGCCCAAGAAGGTCATTTGGACCCCAGAGTGTCAGAAAGCTTTTGACACCCTAAAACAGGCTATGTGTTCAGCACCAGTGTTACTGGCCCCTGACTATAGCAAGGAGTTTGTAGTACAAACAGATGCTTCAGAGGAAGGGATTGGGACAGTGTTAGCACAAGTTAATGAAGAGGGCCATGATCACCCAGTTGCCTTCATCAGCAGGCGACTACTCCCTAGAGAGAAAAAATGGAGTGCCATTGAGAGGGAGGCCTTTGCTGTGGTCTGGTCCCTGAAGAAGTTGAGGCCTTACTTGTTTGGCACTCACTTCCGTGTACAAACTGACCACAGACCTCTCAGATGGTTGATGCAGATGAGGGGGGAAAACCCAAAACTGTTAAGGTGGTCCATTTCCCTACAGGGGATGGACTTCACAGTGGAGCACAGACCTGGGACTGCCCATGCCAATGCAGATGGCCTTTCCAGGTTTTTCCACTTAGCTGATGAGGACTACCAGGGTGTAGGTTAGTACCTATCACCTTTCATCTGGGGGGGGCAGTGTAGGAAAGTCCTCCTTTTTTGCCTGATCACCCCCACTTTTTTTGGATAGGTACTGGTGGTTACTGACTCTTGGCTGTGCCCTGGGTACTGCTAACCAGTCCCAGGGCCTGTGCTCTGTGTAAAATGGATATGCAAATTAGGCTAATTATAATTGGGTAAGTTAACCTACCTATAAGTCCCTAGTATATGGTAGGGCATGTAGGTTTAGGGACCACAGCATAGGTGGTGCACACCTAGGTGCACTGCTGAGGTGCCCAGTGTCATTTTAAAAGCAAGCCTGCCTTGCTGGCTGCTTTTAAATTAAAGTTATATGCAAATTCGACTTTGGAATTAAAGGTACTTCCAAAGTCTTAAAATACCTTATTTTTACATATAAGTCACCCCTAAGGTGTGCCCTATGTGCCCCTAGGGCTGGGTGCCATGTAACTATAAGCAGGGACTTTATAAAAATAGATTTATAAGCCCTGGTGAGGTAAAAACAGCCAAATTTGTTTTTCCCTCATTGAAGTAAATGGCCTTCATAGGCTGGAATGGGCAGACTTTATTTTAAATTTTAAAGTCTCCTTAAATGTTACATACCAAGAATTTGGTATCAAATTAATTGTTGTAATAAATCCCACAACTTCCAGTTGTTGGATTTAATATAACTTGTTCAGGTAAAACGTTTAGACTTTACCTAAAAAGTTGCCAATTTCAGCTCTGCATTGTTTTTGCTGCTGTGCTCTGATTGGCCAGCCTGCAGCAGCTTCTGCCAGGCTGCCTTGATGAGGTGTGAAGTGGCCTGGCTTCACACAAAGGAATGTGCTTGGGGGAGAGAATCTCCCCTCAGCAGATGGTGAGGCAGGAAGGGGGAGGGCTGCCAAACTGGTCTTCAAAGGCAGAGAAGGACATCCGGAGCACCCAGCAACACCCCCACATCCTGCAACCCCAGACAGCTAGGTGCCCCCTTGATTAGATTAGGAGAGGGCAGGAGAGGGGTGTGTTTATGATTTTTAGCCACACCAGTGGGTGGGCTCAGCCAGATGTAACCTCCAAAAATCAGATTCAGCCATGTTGGATTTTTAGAGACTGTTGCCTTTTGGGATGGATTTTTGCCACACTTCCCAGGAAGTGGTCATCACAGGGGGACGACCCTGTACCTGATTGGAGAACCAGGGCCCCCCTGCTTTTCACCCAGGAGCAAGGATAAAACTGGCAGACCTGCCCCCACACCTCAGATCCCCGCCAACTTTCAAGAAGAAGGAACTTAAGGAGAAGAAGGACTGCCCTGCTGGACCCCTGGCCTGCACCTGGACCCTGCACTCAGAAGGACTGCACCAGCTGCACACTTGGGCTTCACCACAAGAAGGACTTTGCCTGGCTTCAACTGGTTCAAGGAGGGACTCCCTGTTTGCTACAGGTGAAAAATTGCTAACCAGAGTCCCCTGCACCAACTCCTAAAAAAAGAGACCAGTTGACCACTGCCCAGTGGCCAAAAAGGAGTTTGCGCCAGGTGCATTCTGGGAGTTGAAGTCCGCACCCCCCAAGGACCATCACAGAACTTCTGGACCCTTGGGGTGAGCTGTGGACCCCAAAAGAACCTTAAAAGAACATCTGGGTGAAGCCCCAGAAGTTTGGAAAAGATTTGAGAATTTTTGTAAAAAAGCTCCAGAGAGGGACCGACCCGCCGCGGAAATTCTAGCCGGCTTGCCTCAACCGCGACCCGGCCTGACTTCGTGGTTCGTCCCGGTAAAGAAAAACATCAGAAAAAGAGACTAAGGCCCTCATTCGGACCTTGGCGGGCGGCGGAGGCCGCCCGCCAAAGTCCCGCCGTCAAAATACCGTACCGCGGTCGCAAGACCGCGGCGGGTATTTTGACTTTTCCCCTGGGCTGACGGGCGGCCGCCGAAAGGCCGCCCGCCAGCCCAGGGGAAAACGACCTTCCCACCATGAAGCCGGCTCGTAATCGAGCCGGCGGAGTGGGAAGGTGCGACGGGTGGTACTGCACCCGTCGCGTATTTCACTGTCTGCTATGCAGACAGTGAAATACTAGCGGGGCCCTCCCGCGACACCCCCTACCGCCATCCTGTTCCTGGCGGGCGAACCGCCAGGAACAGGATGGCGGTAGGGGGTGTCAGAATCCCCCATGGCGGCGCAGCGAGCTGCGCCGCCATGGGGGATTCAAATGGGCAACGGAAAACCGGCGGGAGACCGCCGGTTTTCCATTTCTGACCGTGGCCAAAGCACCGCGGTCAGAATGCCCAAGGGAGCACCGCCGGCCTGTCGGCGGTGCTCCCGCCCCCGTTGGCCCTGGTGGTGCAACACCGCCAGGGTCATAATGAGGGCCTAAGTCCGAACGTAAAAAGTTGACCGGGACCTCCCAGCCATCGTATCCGAGAAGGGCTCCACGGACGTCGGATCAAGATCCAGATTTACCCCGGTCGAAGGATTTTCATCTCGAAAAAAACGACTAAGTCCGAAGGTAAAAGTCTCCACCGAGGAAACCCACATCGCGTATCCGGACAAGGGCTCCAGGAGGTCGGATTCAACTGGCAGGTTCGTCCCGGTGAAGAAAAACTTCAAAATAAAGACTAAGTCAGAAGGTAACTTTTTAACCGAGGCCTCCCGCGACTTGTAGCCGAGCAGGGCTCCATCGCGGTCGGCCTGAAACTTTGACTTTGTCAACCAGATGACCCGATTGGCGCTTTTTGTTTCTAAGCGCTAGAAAAATAATAATACTTTAAAAATTCATATCTCCGGTTCCCCTGAACCGATTTTAATCGTTTTTGTGTCATTTTAAAGATAAAAATATAAACTATTTTTATAAATTGGTTTTGGATTTTTAAACTGTTTCCTGTGTTTTATTTAATTACTGTTTTGTGATATTTGAATGCTTTACACACTGTCTCCTAAGTTAAGCCTTGACGCTCGTTGCCAAGCTACCAAGGGTTGAGCTGGGATTAATTTACTGAGACCTAACTGTACCTAGGTGGAGGTTAGTGGCTTGTTGCTAGGTGTAGGTACCTACCTGCCCTTACTAATAACCCATTTTCCAACACCTAGGATCACATAATTTTGGTTAGGGAGAAACTGGAATGAATCACAGATTTTCAAATTTCACATTGTGCAGTTCAGCCACCAGATGTATATGTTTTGTTTCACCTACAGCCACCTTCCCGCAAACCTCCTCCACGCCCCAAGCACCAACTACACCCCCGCTGGCATCAGTGTGGGCCTCAGCCATATCACTGACCGTATATTTTTGCCCCTGGAAAATAAAATTGTGAGTATCCATGGTTTAGACCAGGGGCCCCCAACCTTTTTTGTAGTGAGAGCTACTTTTGATCAGTGAAATTTGTCTTGAACTACTAATGGCCAAGCAACTCACCCATTTTTCCGAGAAAAAAACCCAACTCCAGCTTCATTGACTTTGAGCTACATTTCTTAGGAGCCCATACTGCAGTTTGAACAAAATAATTAGAGCTCCCTAGAGGAACAGATAGGGATGACTTTGAACAGGGACAGCTTTAGGGCACTGGATGCTGACTTGAATTGGGGGGCGCTGACCTCAAGTGGGCTTTGTATTTAGCAATAACTTAGAAACTTGTACTTTAAAAGCACATGCTGAAACATTCCTTGTGCGTCCAGGCTTCAGGAAGCAATTAAAATCCCAAGATGCCTCTTGTGATTAATGTTTCTGCTAGGGAGAGAGATGGGAGTTTTGTCTAAAGGCATCTTTGTCTCGCTATAAAGTAATGTAGAAGGTTAATATGTCTGCTGCAAAGAACTATGTTTTATGTGGATAGCTGAGTAGATTAGTAACGCCAGATTTTACAAGCACTTTAAAACAGATGAATGTATGTGAAGGGGGGGCTTTTGAGATATGGGGTACATTTACAGGGTGGTAGTGAGGGAATCCGAGGAGGTGGCCATGGGATAGGGGGGGTGCCAAAAAAGACTGTCACACAGGGTGCCACCTGCACTAAAGCCGGCCCTGACTTTGGATAAAGGGAGAAATGTTGTCACAAATGAATACATATGATTTTCTTTCATGTACGGGCCTTTGCAGACTAATAAAACAACAACAAAAGGCTGGTATTTTCGGTGGCAATCCTAATTTACTGTGTGTACTATTTTATTTTTTATGACACTGAATGCCTCCGCAAAGTGGTCATAGAACTAATCCTGGCCCTTTATTCAGCTCTCTCTCTGCCACATTAATCATAGAATGAATACATACCTACACAAATACATTTTAATTAAATGTAAAGTCAGGTGTTCACACAAACCTGTACTGCCTTAATTCACCATTATCTGATAGTTCCCAAGTGTTCCTCAATACTGAAAGATCACGTTGTTTACTCTTATTCCAAGCCCTGGTTTCTAAAATATGTAAATTTGGTTGCCTAGAACCCCTCTTTAGCAGTTTTATTGTTTTACTTATTTTATGTGATTAGCAATTCTTCTGGATCTCGAGGTTTTGATTCCACAAGTCCATTATCCATTGTAATAAATTCAACTATAATCACATGCGTGACTGAAAGTTGGTTTGAGTTCAGTTCACATTTTTAGAAATGCACATCCCCATATAAAACATCATATGAACCATTGGACTCCTATGCCAAACTAAAAATGAATATTTGCTTACATTCTAATGCACCCTGGCCTAGCAGCAACAACTCCTATAAATTATATTATTTATTTAAAAACAAATCTGAAATGCTGCTTTATTTCAATGTAATCATTAAAATAAGGCAGTTTCACACCGTTCTTTTTTTTTAAAACTTGCCATGTGTCTGGCTCTTAGTACTAACTGAGCTGCTTCACCTATGGGGCTATTTGGCCAGGACAGAGCTCAGTATACGTTTGCATCACTAGCAATAAGGGAAAAGAGCGTTCCGACTAATGTGCCCCACATGCACTGCTCAAATACATGTTGGCAGGCTGCAAAGTGCAGGTGGCGCGGGTCCCGATAGCGGTTCAGTACTGCTTGTACTGCCTGTATGCCACCAGCCTTTCCTTCTCCACTCCTGCACACCCACTGCTCTGCACCAGCACACGTTGCACAGGATCAAAGCGCGGTGCCAGGTTGTCAAAGGTAGGGGCCACAGGGATCAGGAAATACATCATGCTCTTCAGCCCGTCCCACCCGAGCTAAGCTCACATGAGCTAATCTGATGAGCTGGATTTGGTGAGGGCGGGCCACGGGTTTTAAAAAAAGGCCCAAAAACACAGAAACAACGGAAGTGGGCTACAAAAATCATGATGCTACTGCGAGCTACTCACGGTGTGTCGGTGAGTTACCGGTAGCTTGCGGTCGACTGGTTGGAGACCCTTAGTATAGACTTTCAACCCAGTTATGGCCACTCTGCTGCAGATGAAACAATATAGTCAATTTGGTACATACTGTCTTAATTTAACACAAATGTAGTCATCCTTTCATTAGCCAACATTTTATGAAGTGGTATACTCTTATGAGCCACATCTGAGCATATGGAGTGAGTAACAATAGGGATATTAGACACACACCACATACTACTGACATATCATCCTATATTTAAGAGCATGAGCATTTTGTGAAGTCCTTATTAAATGTATTTACCAGGGACTACCATTCACCCAATGTGTGGTGCCTGACCAGATGTAACACTCATCCGTGGAGCAGAGATCGCCATGGGCTGTGTTTTTCTATCCAACATCACAGGGCCTAAAATGATAAGAGTGTATTTAGTTTACATTCAAGTTGACACATGTAATGTACCACATTTCCTAGTTCTGTTCACATGTTTGAGACTATTATGGCTTCTATTGCATATTTACATATTAATTGGTGCCGGTGGATTGGGTGATGTGCCCCATGACATTCCTCCCTGCAAGTGCAGTGACCTCTGCTCCAGTGTTTGAGTCCACTCTGGATGTATGTGACAATGAAAATGAGAAGTCAATAGGCAACACCAAAAAATGATGTACAGCTATTTACACAATTACTCAATTGCATTTACAAGACAGCAGTGATTTTACTCATGCAGGCACATTTTCTAGTGCCATTTACCAGTGTAAAATGAAATCACCAGCAGTGATAGGCCACTGTTAGTGAATGTTAAATTGGATGTTCCGATTTCCATCACAATGGATTCTGGGACTTTTAGTTCAATAGACCAAATAAGCCACATGAGAGTCTAACTCACTGTGAATATTTTCACAAACTTGAACTAACTTCCATAGTCACTTGTGCAGTGTATCATACGCATATAGCATTTTAGGTCATTGTTTAATTTGCCAAATATTACCTGGCACAACATTAAGCTCATCAGTCACAGACAGCCCATGCAGCAGGTGAGGGTGTATGGGGGAGAGGACGCCCCACTCAAGTGGTGAGAGTTGGATGTGGGCTCCATTTGGTCTACCAAGAAGCGTTCTGGTGGCCTCTATCCCAGTGAACTTCTCCTTCACCTGCGTCTTCTCATCCTGTCACTTCTTCTTGATGTCAGTGACAGTCTTGAATTCCTACCGCAATGCACTACTTTCAGTTGCCAACTGCTGCCATAGGACTGCCTTCTGTGTTGCACTAGTATGGTAGGGTGGAAGATCATGCAACTTCTTGTAGTTTCTCACTACAAAGTTGACTAACATGTTAGTCTTCTCCTCTGTGTAGTTCCTCTTTGTCCTCAAAGGTAGCATGGTGATAGTTTTCAAGTCACAGAGCAGGCACAGTGCAGGCGGGCACAGTGTTGGTGTTGAAAGACCAGAGCCTTGAATGCGTGCTGCTTTTATATGGTTTGTAGTGCAGGGTTGCAGGTGGTATGAGTTAGATGGCAGGTGTATGAAATTACAATTACTCCTGCCTGAGTGTAGAGTCTCCGCCTGAGTATTGAGTTGAGTCTGCACACCGAATGTGGAGATTCCACCTCAAATGCGCAAACTACGTCCAAGCGTGGACGTAAAGGTACTACTCGTAACTTACCTTTGTGAATACCAAAAGTTGTAAGGTTAGACTTCTGGTATAAGTTTACCTTTGTGGATCGAGCCCTAAGTTTTATAATTTTTCTCACCACATAGTTTCAAAACAATTTTATCTCTCCTGGTTTCATTTTTTTATGATGGCCAAGCTGAAAAAGCGTCAATGCATGCTTTGCAACTGTAAGCATACTTAGTTGATTCCTCAGGGTTATTTGGCAAGCTATATGAGGATGCTTGCAACGAGAGATTCTATTCTACAGATAATCTACACTTCATAAACAAGTGAACAAACAACAGTGCAAGGCCGCACATAGAGATAAAGATGAAAAACAGCAAGTGAACATAAGGAGGTTGGCTGAGAAGCAGAGGAAAAGAAAAAGAAGGGAGAAGTAAAATGATATACATTTATATTTATACTGTTAAAAAAGCAAATGTCTAATAGCTATAATATATGTACAAAAAAACATTTGAATGTGCTATAATTGATCACATCAAAATCTCCAATATATAAGAATACAGTCTGTTAATGGCAGACCCGCAATTCCTTCATTAAAAATATCTAACATAACCAATTCGTTAACAATTCATAAACAAATCATTAAAAATAGCTAACATTTCTTCAAATAAACTTGTAAACCATTGTTTCTCTGTAATTTCAATCTTATAATGAAAGACAATGTACATTAAGAAAAGTACACAGTGCTTAAGAGCATTGATTAGACTTATACTGATACTCTTGATCTATCACAAGTACCACAAGCAATGCTTCTAAATATGTGTTAATTCAGACATGATTATTAATTTTATTTATTCATTGGGTTGGGTAATTATTTTATATTATCAAATCTGATTTGAAAGTAGAAAGCTTCTACATATCAAGCTTTACTGTAGCTATAATGTTTGCCTTAAAGTAACTATAGCTTGCGCCCTTACCGTGCACTGCTAATTACCTCATATATTCCATCACTCAGGACATGTTCTAGGACATCATTGAAAACCTCACTGGAACATCTGAAATAACTTTGAATGAAATATCATTCATGACAACACTGTGCATGGGTGAGGCCAGAGTTATAGTTACTTTAGAGCAGTGGTTCCCAAACTGTGCGCCGCGGCTCCCTGGTGCGCCGTCAAAACTAGCCAGGGGCGTCGCACACAGTCTGGAAACCACTCGGAGGTGCTTTGAATCGGTAGCTTTTCCTCGTGGTATTGGAAAAAAACACCCTGCATTAATTATTCTGACCAGCGGAGGGCGCCAAAGTACCATTAATAATATCCCTGTAACAAAAATTGTTTCCAATAAATGGTTTTCAGCAACGTGAAGGAGAGAATAAAGAAGACAAACGGTAAATAGTGTAGGTACAGGTACAGGCTGGGATTACATTCCCCCACCCGCCAAAAAAAGTAACATAACGGGGAGCCGTGGCCAACACGGCCAATAGGTCAAAGGAGCCGGGGATCAAAAAAGTTTGGGAACCACTGCTTTAGAGCATGAGTTATAGTTATTTGCAGTGGCAGACGGTAAATTTAGGAGAGCGGGGGCGGTACACACATGCACACTCACACTTATTCATTTATTTACACAAACGCGCGCGCTCGAACACACACACACGCACATCCATTCACAGCACTCATTATCAAATATTGCAAACATACATGCACGCACGCACCAAACATTAATTTAAAAAAACACTCACTTACCATCAGCTCTGCTTCGGAGGTCCCATGAAGGTTGGGACTGCTCCCTTCCCTCACTGGCTGACCTCAGGGCTTAAACCTGAAGCACCCAGGTCGGAGTCAATGGGTGACGCTTCCCCTTGTCACCGAAGGGGAGGGCCTGGTGGCACCTTTGCTGAGCTGAGGAGGTCACGCCCATAGGAGCTATCACATCTTCAGCCCAGCAAAGTCCAGCTCTGGCAGCCGGGAGCCTGTGCAAATCGCACATGTCTAGCTCCTGCCTGCATGAAGATGAAGAGTGTCTGTCAGGCTGACCTTTTGCTCAGCCTGACATACACTCTTCTTGAGGGGCAAAAGATGGGGGGCTTGGCCCCTCCGCCCCAATGGACGGGCAGCGGCTGGTTATTTTAGATAATTATAACTGGTGAATTGCTGTGGTTTTATAATGTAAAGTAACATATTATTCGAATTCCTAACTAAAACATCACTTAATCTTTGTTTTTTTCAGTGATATATACACACATATACATAAATGTATCCGTATTATATGTGACTATCCTATCATGCATCTCCAAAATACCTAGACATCACCATCCTAAAAACTGTAAAGAGACCTCTAGCCACCCTGACTGGCTCTTTGTGGATATGCCTGCTGCTTTTTGATGCCCTGGACCTCGAGGCCCCGAGTGTACCCAGTGGCTGCCATGTCTCCACAGCTCTATAGATCAAATCCATTCTGTCACACGGACAGACTTGAACTTCTCCTCAAAATGAAAACTCGTCAGTTTGGTTTCATAGGGAGTCTCCGAGGGTTTGGGAATTGTACTGCTTCTCATCAATGAATTGATGCCAGGCACAAGATCTTCTGTTACAGAAGGTGATTGATTTTAGCTCTGTGTGGGTAAAAATGATTTATACCTCACATTTTTTGTCAACAATAGCTATCCTTCCAAACAATTTGTTGCTCGCCTGCAGTTCTTTTGTTTGTTTGCTGTGCTGCTAAAAATTACTGTAGGTGAAGTCCTTCTCAGGATTCCCGCTAAAGTAAATCATTAGGTTTTCCCTTAGTCCAAGTCCTTAACATATAAGCACAAATAAGCAATGTTTTGTTCAACATTTGTATAGGGATTTATACAAATATTTGATCTTCCCTCTTCCACTGTTACAGCCATAATTATCAAAAGATTAACTATTCCAAATGTGTTCCTAATCAAAAATCCATTGTGTCTTCAAAGACTACGGAGTGATAGCTACAAGAAGGCTCTTAAGAAATAAAAGTGCTCACACCACCCCTCATCCTCCACTGCCTCCTTTTGCAACCAGTCAAATCAGGGTGGGCTTCCAACTTCTCTTCGCCATTTATTGGGTTGGTGTGGGACAAGGCACTGAAACACCTACCAAACAAATTCCTTAATTATCCCCACACCAGGGTTCTGGCGTTCAGCAAGCTAGGTATTGTTGCTGCTTTCAAAATCAGGACACCTTTCCTACAGGCAATCCTTCCTTCTTTAAGACCGACAAAACTAAGTGAACCATCTTACGCAGCTGTTCAGAGACAACAACAAAGTTGCTAACTGCAAGGGAATTCTCCAGGGTTTTTGTTGTAACCTTATGCCTCTGAATGCATTACTGCATCGCCTGCCACAGCTAATTAAGGTTACTGTTCATAACTAGGAATCCATGTATTTTTGTCAAAATTACACAAAATAGTCAATATGATGTGATATTTTGTATGGTTCATGTGCCAATATCTTGTACGAAAATGAAGGATGAAGGCATGCCACTCATCCAATAATCAAGCAAGGTACCATTGAAAAAGCCACATTTTTTCTACAAACAAGTCATCCACAGGCAAAATAGTAGGAGAAAATTTGCACCTGGGAAATTCTCTGTATGTATCATCTCTCAGAATTAACCAGAGACCATTTTAGTGATGTCTAAATCAGTCGCTGCTGCTGCCAATACAAAGTGGTGGTGCAGCGTGGGGGAAAATAATAAAAATAAATTACTTACCTGCCGCTCGCCGCCTCTGTGCTCCTCTGCTCCCGCAGGCCATGGGCCACATTGCACAGGCTCCCCACCCAATCCAGATGCTATTCTCATGCTGGCAATGCTATTACCCAGCATGAGAGGAGCATTGAGACTGGTCTGAGGCAGGCTGTTTTGCCACTCACATAGGGACAGAGAACCTGTGCCTCTTCTCCACCCTGCTGTACAACACAGCTCGGGTTGGAGAAATCCAAGTGCGCATGTTGTTTTGGCCGTGCTCAGACAGCCGGCAAAACCGACATGTGTACTTACAGTGCTCACCACTCCTCCTCCATAGAGGGTGGCCCTGCCCCACCTTGCCATAGACGCGGACCAGCCTCCAGTGAGTGAAAAAAAAAAAAGTATAATCAAACTGTTTTATTATCATTTTATTTATTTATTCCACAAAGAGTGGAAAAGTGCCTTATGGGCCATGTGCATTTGTTTCTTATTTTTTGCTACGTGTTTTTTGACGGGGGTGGTGCTGGCATCTCCTTGGATCCCCGGGAGGTTGTCCTGCGCCTGTCTGTGGAAGGGGTAGCAGCCGGCATCCCATATGCTGCTATAAATCATGATCTTCGGAGTGTGTGTAATGCTCAGCGGTCTTCTCCGACAGAGCGTTCCTAGAGTGAGCAAAAGACACGGCTGCCAGCTCCTTTG
This sequence comes from Pleurodeles waltl, assembly GCF_031143425.1. Lineage (NCBI taxonomy): Eukaryota > Metazoa > Chordata > Amphibia > Caudata > Salamandridae > Pleurodeles > Pleurodeles waltl. The sequence goes on along the minus strand of NC_090449.1, from coordinate 473,545,291 downwards.
CAAGTTTTCTTTCACTGCCTCAGCTCCCGCCGAGTATCTCGCCTGTATCCAGTGCTTTAAATGGGCCGGTACTGTCCGGTACTGAGTACCGGCACTTTTTTATTTTGAGAGGGTGAGTACCGGCACATCTCAGGAAAAACGTAATACTTTTAATTGGAGAGTACCGGCACTTCTCAGAAACAAGCAGGTACTCTGGCACAGAGTACCGGCACTTTATTTTTTCCATTTCAAGCACTGCATATGCTCCTTAAATGTATGACTAGATTCCTAATCTCGCCAATCTGCTCTGCTCCCTTCGCTGCTGGAACGTAACTCAGTCGTTAATTGCTCAGTTAAAGTTGCATCAGCAGTGTTGTTAATGTTTGTAAACTGGGCACCATAAAATTGAGTAAACGTAACGCCTGTTATTTACAGTACCTATGAAGGACAGGTGTTTGGTGCTATGTAAAAAAATAAATACATTAATACTTCCTGAAATTCCTCTTGGGTATTTACATATATGCGTTGCATCTCCCCTCTTTTTTCTCTTTTCCTGTCTATAACTTTGAAACATCCTCTTTGCAGCTCGCTAGGCCTGTTTTTCCATGTTTTTAATGTCTCCTTTCATTCAGTACTGTAAATTATATATCCAAGTCTCCATCTTGTAACGGCAATAAGCAGGGGACAGGCTTCTGCTGACGACGTAGCATTTCCCCCATTCATAAACTGATTCAGGGTTGTCCGCAAATATTTGACGTAAAATAGAATGGTTCAATATTGTTTGTGAATATGAGCAAATGTTAATAGTGCTACATGTAGGTGCTAGCGCCACCACCTTGCAAATAGTAATTGTAAAAACGTGCCTAATTATTATGCATAAAAAACATAGTCAGACTTAAAGTTTGCATCAATTCTCAAATACCTTTGTGCAATTGCGGTGGTGGAAGTACACAAGCGTCAAACACAGAAAACCCATTCTCCATGAATGCTCATTGTAGGAGGCTGGACTGGCTTGTAGTGAGTACCAAGGGGTACTTGCACCTTGCACCAGGCCCAGTTATCCCTTATTAGTGTATAGGGTGTCTAGCAGCTTAGGCTGATAGATAATGGTAGCTTAGCAGAGCAGCTTAGGCTGAACTAGGAGACGTGTGAAGCTACTACAGTACCACTTAGTGTCATATGCACAATATCATAAGAAAACACAATACACAGTTATACTAAAAATAAAGGTACTTTATTTTTATGACAATATGCCAAAGTATCTTAGAGTGTACCCTCAGTGAGAGGATAGGAAATATACACAAGATATATATACACAATAGCAAAAATATGCAGTATAGTCTTAGAAAACAGTGCAAACAATGTATAGTTACAATAGGATGCAATGGGGAAACATAGGGATAGGGGCAACACAAACCATATACTCCAAAAGTGGAATGCGAACCACGAATGGACCCCAAACCTATGTGACCTTGTAGAGGGTCGCTGGGACTATTAGAAAATAGTGAGAGTTAGAAAAATAACCCTCCCCAAGACCCTGAAAAGTGAGTGCAAAGTGCACTAAAGTTCCCCTAAGGACAAAGAAGTCGTGTTAGAGGAATAATGCAGGAAAGACACAAACCAGCAATGCCACCACTGTGGATTTCCAATCTAGGGTACCTGTGGAACAAGGGGACCAAGTCCAAAAGTCACAAGCAAGTCGGAGATGGGCAGATGCCCAAGAAATGCCAGCTGCGGGTGCAAAGAAGCTTCTACTGGACAGAAGAAGCTGAGGTTTCTGCAGGAACGAAAAGGGCTAGAGACTTCTCCTTTGGTGGACGGATCCCTCTCGCCGTGGAAAGTCGTGCAAAAGTGTTTTCCCGCCGAAAGAACGCCAACAAGCCTTGCTAGCTGCAAATCGTGCGTTTGGCGTTTTTGGACGCTGCTGGGGCCCAGGAGGGACCAGGAGGTCGCAAATTGGACCTGAAGAGAGAGGGGACATCGAGCAAGACAAAGAGCCCTCACTGAAGCAGGTAGCACCCGGAGAAGTGCCAGAAACAGGCACTACGAGGATGCATGAAACGGTGCTCGCCAAAGTTGCACAAAGGAGTCCCACGTCGCCGGAGACCAACTTAGAAAGTCGTGCAATGCAGGTTAGAGTGCCGTGGACCCAGGCTTGGCTGTGCACAAAGGATTTCCGCCGGAAGTGCACAGGGGCCGGAGTAGCTGCAAAGTCGCGGTTCCCAGCAATGCAGCCCAGCGAGGTGAGGCAAGGACTTACCTCCACCAAACTTGGACTGAAGAGTCACTGGACTGTGGGGGTCACTTGGACAGAGTCGCTGGATTCGAGGGACCTCGCTCGTCGTGCTGAGAGGAGACCCAAGGGACCGGTAATGCAGCTTTTTGGTGCCTGCGGTTGCAGGGGGAAGATTCCGTCGACCCACGGGAGATTTCTTCGGAGCTTCTGGTGCAGAGAGGAGGCAGGCTACCCCCACAGCATGCACAAGCAGGAAAACAGTCGAGAAGGCGGCAGGATCAGCGTTACAGAGTTGCAGTAGTCGTCTTTGCTACTATGTTGCAGGTTTGCAGGCTTCCAGCGCGGTCAGCAGTCGATTCCTTATCAGAAGGTGAAGAGGGAGATGCAGAGGAACTCGGATGAGCTCTTGCATTCGTTATCTGAAGTTTCCCCAGAGACAGAGACCCTAAATAGCCAGAAAAGAGGGTTTGGCTACCTAGGAGAGAGGATAGGCTACTAACACCTGAAGGAGCCTATCAGCAGGAGTCTCTGACGTCACCTGGTGGCACTGGCCACTCAGAGCAGTCCAGTGTGCCAGCAGCACCTCTGTTTCCAAGATGGCAGAGGTCTGGAGCACACTGGAGGAGCTCTGGACACCTCCCAGGGGAGGTGCAGGTCAGGGGAGTGGTCACTCCCCTTTCCTTTGTCCAGTTTCGCGCCAGAGCAGGGGCTAAGGGGTCCCTGAACCGGTGTAGACTGGCTTATGCAGAATTGGGCACCATCTGTGCCCAACAAAGCATTTCCAGAGGCTGGGGAGGCTACTCCTCCCCTGCCTTCACACCATTTTCCAAAGGGAGAGGGTGTCACACCCTCTCTCAGAGGAAGTTCTTTGTTCTGCCATCCTGGGCCAGGCCTGGCTGGACCCCAGGAGGGCAGATGCCTGTCTGAGGGGTTGGCAGCAGCAGCAGCTGCAGTGAAACCTCAGGAAGGGCAGTTTGGCAGTACCAGGGTCTGTGCTACAGACCACTGGGATCATGGGATTGTGCCAACTATGCCAGGATGGCATAGAGGGGGCAATTCCATGATCATAGACATGTTACATGGCCATATTCGGAGTTACCATTGTGAAGCTACATATAGGTAGTGACCTATATGTAGTGCACGCGTGTAATGGTGTCCCCGCACTCACAAAGTTCAGGGAATTGGCTCTGAACAATGTGGGGGCACCTTGGCTAGTGCCAGGGTGCCCTCACACTAAGTAACTTTGCACCTAACCTTTACCAGGTAAAGGTTAGACATAGAGGTGACTTATAAGTTACTTAAGTGCAGTGTAAAATGGCTGTGAAATAACGTGGACGTTATTTCACTCAGGCTGCAGTGGCAAGCCTGTGTAAGAATTGTCAGAGCTCCCTATGGGTGGCAAAAGAAATGCTGCAGCCCATAGGGATCTCCTGGAACCCCAATACCCTGGGTACCTCAGTACCATATACTAGGGAATTATAAGGGTGTTCCAGTAAGCCAATGTAAATTGGTAAAAATGGTCACTAGCCTGTTAGTGACAATTTGGAAAGAAATGAGAGAGCATAACCACTGAGGTTCTGATTAGCAGAGCCTCAGTGAGACAGTTAGTCACTACACAGGTAACACATTCAGGCACACTTATGAGCACTGGGGCCCTGGGTTACCAGGGTCCCAGTGACACATACAACTAAAACAACATATATACAGTGAAAAATGGGGGTAACATGCCAGGCAAGATGGTACTTTCCTACACAACCCCCCCCCCCAAACGAAGGACAATAAGACTAGCCATGACCTGATGAGTCTTCATTGTCTAAGTGGAAATATCTGGAGAGTCCATCTGCATTGGAGTGGCTACTCCCAGGTCTATGTTCCACTGTATAGTCCATTCCCTGTAGGGATATGGACCACCTCAACAATTTAGGATTTTCACCTTTCATTTGTTTTAGCCAAAGTAGAGGTTTGTGGTCTGTCTGAACAATGAAGTGAGTGCCAAACAGGTATGGCCTCAACTTCTTCAGAGCCCAGACCACAGCAAAGGCCTCCCTCTCAATGGCAGACCAACGCTTTTCTCTAGGGGTCAACCTCCTACTAATAAAAGCAACAGGTTGATCCTGGCCCTCAGAATTAAGTTGTGATAGGACTGCCCCTACTCCTAATTCAGATGCATCAGTTTGGACATAGAATTTTTTAGAGTAACAAGGGCTTTTCAGGACAGGTGCAGAGCACATGGCCTGCTTCAGCTCCTCAAAAGCTTCCTGACAGTTTGCTGTCCATAATACCTTTTTAGGCATTTTCTTGGATGTGAGGTCATTAAGAGGGGCTGCAATGGAGCCATAGTTCTTAATGAACCTCCTGTAATACCCAGTGAGGCCTAGGAAGGCTCTCACCTGAGTCTGAGTGGTAGGGGGAACCCAATCAATAATTGTTTGGATTTTCCCCTGAAGTGGTGCAATCTGTTCCCCACCAACAAGGTGTCCCAGATAAACCACCTTACCCTGCCCTATCTGGCACTTTGAAGCCTTGATAGTGAGGCCTGCCTTTTGCAGGGCCTCCAAAACTTTCCATAGGTGGACCAGGTGATCATCCCAGCTGGAGCTAAAGGCAGCTATATCGTCCAAATATGTTGCACTGAAAGCTTCCAGCCCTTGCAGGACTGTGTTCACCAACCTCTGAAAAGTGGCAGGTGCATTTTTCAAACCAAAAGGCGTTACAGTAAACTGGTAATGTCCTCCAATGGTAGAAAATGCAGTCTTAGGTTTAGCATCTTCTGATAATTTGATCTGCCAATACCCTGCAGTCAAATCAAAAGTGCTTAGATACTTGGCAGATGCCAGTGTATCTATGAGCTCATCTGCCCTGGGTATAGGGTGAGCATCAGTTTTGGTTACCAAGTTGAGACCTCTATAGTCTACACAAAACCGCATTTCCTTCTTTCCATCTTTAGAATTGGGTTTTGGTACCAGTACCACAGGAGAAGCCCATGGACTGTCAGAGTGCTCAACCACTCCTAGTTCCAACATTTTCTGAACTTCTTGCTTTATGCAGTCCCTGACATGGTCAGGCTGCCTATAGATCTTACTTTTGACAGGTAAACTGTCTCCAGTATCTATAGTGTGCTCACACCAAGAAGTGGTGCCTGGCACAGTAGAGAAGAGTTCTGAAAATTGTCCTAGGAGATTTATGCAATGGTCTTTCTGCTCAGCAGTAAGACAATCTGCCAAAACTACACCTTCCACAAGAGCATCTTGTTCTGTGGAAGAGAAGAGATCAGGTAGAGGATCACTGTCTTCTTCCTGTCCCTCATCAGTTGCCATGAGCAGGTTGAGATCAGCCCTGTCATAGTAGGGTTTCAGGCGGTTGACATGGAGCACCCTAAGGGGACTCCTGGCAGTGCCTAAGTCAACCAAGTAGGTGACTTCACCCTTCTTTTCAACAATTGTGTGGGGTCCACTCCATTTATCTTGGAGTGCTCTTGGGGCCACAGGCTCCAAGACCCACACTTTCTGCCCTGGTTGGTACTGAACCAAAACAGCCTTCTGATCATGCCATTGCTTCTGGAGCTCTTGGCTGGCCTGAAGGTTTTTACTGGCCTTTTTCATGTACTCAGCCATCCTTGATCTGAGGCCAAGTACATAATCCACAATATCCTGCTTAGGAGCTTTTAAAGGTTGTTCCCAACCCTCCTTTACAAGTGTGAGTGGACCCCTAACAGGGTGTCCAAAAAGAAGTTCAAAGGGGCTGAAGCCCACTCCTTTCTGGGGTACCTCCCTGTAGGCAAAAAGGAGGCATGGTAGAAGGATATCCCATCTCCTGCGGAGTTTTTCAGGGAGACCCATAATCATGCCTTTGAGAGTTTTATTAAATCTCTCCACCAGTCCATTTGTTTGTGGATGATAGGGTGTTGTGAACTTGTCCGTTACACCACACTCCTTCCACATGGCCTTTAAGTATGCAGACATGAAATTGCTTCCTCTGTCTGATACTACTTCCTTTGGGAAGCCCACCCTGGAAAATATTCCCAGGAGGGCCTTTGCCACTGCAGGTGCTGTAGTGGTCCTTAAAGGAATAGCTTCAGGATATCTTGTGGCATGGTCCACTACCACCAAGATAAACCTATTGCCTGAAGCAGTAGGAGGGTCAAGGGGGCCAACTATGTCAACCCCTACCCTTTCAAACGGAACCCCAACCACAGGCAGTGGAATAAGGGGTGCCTTTGGGGTGCCACCTGTCTTGCCACTGGCTTGCCAGGTTTCACAGGACTTACAAAATTCCTTTGTGTCCTCAGACATCCTAGGCCAATGAAACAATGGAACCAGTCTGTCCCAAGTTTTCATTTGACCCAGGTGCCCAGCTAGGGGAATGTCATGTGCCAGGGTTAGGAGGAACTTTCTGTACTCCTGAGGAATCACTAATCTCCTGGCAGCTCCAGGTTTAGGATCCCTATGCTCATTGTACAAGAGGTTGTCCTCCCAGTAAACTCTGTGAGAGTCACTGACATCCCCATTAGCCTGTTTGACAGCTTGCTGTCTGAGACCCTCTAATGTGGGACAGGTTTGCTGTGCCACTCTCAGCTCCTCTCTGGCAGGCCCCCCTTCACCCAAAAGCTCAGCAGTGTCTGCTTCCAGCTCCTCTGGTGTAGGTTCTGCACAGGGAGGGAATTCTTCTTCCTCAGAAGTTGAATCCACTGTAGAGGGAGGGATAGTAGGAAGTGGTTTGCTTCTACTAGCCCTAGCTTTAGGGAGCACTTGGTCCATTGTTCCAGGATCCAAGCTTCCCTGTCCTTTTTGCTTTTTGGCCTGAGCCCTTGTCAAAGCAAAAATATGCCCTGGGATGCCCAGCATTGCTGCATGGGCCTCCAACTCCACATCTGACCAAGCTGATGTCTCCAAATCATTCCCTAATAGACAGTCTACAGGTAAATCTGAAGCTACCACAACTTTCTTTGGACCAGTTACCCCCCCCCCCCAGTTGAGATTTACAACAGCCATGGGGTGGCTTTGTGCTATGTTGTGAGCATCGGTTACTTGGTACTGGTGTCCAAGTATGTGTTGGTCAGGGTGCACCAGTTTCTCAATCACCATTGTGACACTGGCACCTGTGTCCCTGTAGGCCTGGACCTCAACACCATTTATTAGGGTTAGTTGCTTGTACTTCTCCAAGTTATGGGGGCAAGCAACCAAAGTGGCTAAATCAATAGCCCCTTCAGAGACTAAAGTAGCCTCTGTGGTCTCCCTAATCAGACCAACCCCAACTAAGTTACCAAAAGTGAGCCCAGCTACTCCCTTGGATTGGCTATTAGTAGGTTTGCTCCCACCACCACTGCTATTAGTAGGGACACTAGGTGTAGCAGTAGGGGTTGTAGTGGTAGGAGCAGTGGTGCCTTTCTTTGGACAACTGGGATCTGTTGTCCAATGGCCTTTTATTTTACATAAATAGCACCATTGTTTCTTTTCCTTGTTCTGATTAAAGGAGGATTTGGACCCACCACCCCCACCAGAGTGTTTTTGTGGGCCTGATGAAGACTCATTTTTAGATTTGTCCCCACCCTTGTCTGAAGACTTACCATCCTTCTTTTTGTTGCCATCTTTGTCACCCCCTGTATGAACTTTTCTGTTCACTCTTGTTCTGACTCATTTGTCTGCCTTCTTTACCAATTCTTGGGGAGAGGTCAGATCAGAGTCCACCAAGTACTGGTGCAACAAATCAGACACACAATTATTAAGAATATGCTCTCTCAGGATTAAGTTATACAGGCTGTCATAATCAGTAACTTTACTGCCATGTAACCACCCCTCCAAGGCCTTCACTGAATGGTCAATGAAATCAACCCAGTCTTGTGAAGACTCCTTTTTGGTCTCTCTGAACTTTATCCTGTACTGTTCAGTGGTTAAGCCATAACCATCCAGGAGTGCATTCTTAAGAACTTGGAAATTATTAGCATCATTTTCTTTCACAGTAAGGAGCCTATCCCTACCTTTGCCACTAAATGATAGCCATAGGATAGCAGCCCACTGCCTTTGAGGGACATCCTGTACAACACAGGCCCTCTCAAGTGCAGCAAACCACTTGTTAATGTCATCCCCCTCCTTATAAGGGGGAACTATCTTGTGCAGATTCCTGGAATCATGCTCTTTTGCAGGATGACTATGGGGAATACTGCTGCTGCCACCATGGGTTTCTAAACCCAACTTCTGTCTTTCCTTCTCTAGTTCAAAAGACTGTCTATCCAAATCCAGCTGTTGCTTTTTAAGCTTCAGTCTGGTTTGTTCCACCCTCAACTTATTGAGTTCCCTCTCTAACATTCTGTCATCAGGGTTGGTGGGAGGGACATTTCTAGAAACAGAGCTATGATGGGAATGAACAGAAGGAGACCTGTCCCTTACAGAAGCCACCCTAACAGCTTGGTTAACAGAAACATTACTACCAGTATGGTGAGAATAAATGCTTTTGCTATGATGTGAGACAACACTATTTGTATGGTGTGGCTCATCATCATTCCCAACTATGCTAGACTGTCTAGTAATGGGCAGGCTAGGAAGTTTTTTTCCTGAATCTTTTCCTGGGGGAGTCCCTGAATCAGATTGAGAACTATTAGGTACTTTTTCAACAGATGAGGCACCTATGGCCTTATCCTGTTCTCTAAGCATGTTAAGTAACAGTTCCAAGGAAGGATTCTTCCCTACACTCAAACCTCTCTCTATACAGAGACTCCTTGCTCTTTTCCAGCTAAGGTTGTCATATGCAAGTTTGGACAGATCAACATTTTGGCCTGTGCCAGACATTTTTAGAGAGAGTTAAAGTGATAGTAAAAGATAAAAAGTTTGTCAGAGCTTTTAGAAAGACAGAGAAAAAAACTTTTTAAACTTTTTAGAACTTTTTAGAAAGTTAGAAGTACTTTTCAGCACTTAGAAAAGAGTGAAAAGAGGAAACTTTTGGCTATGTGTATATACACTGACCTTGTTTTGTATATTTTTCTCTTATGAAAAGTACAATGACAAGAGTGGTAAGTAGTCTCAAGCACTTATCCCACCACTGCACAACCAATGTAGGAGGCTGGACTGGCTTGTAGTGAGTACCAAGGGGTACTCGCACCTTGCACCAGGCCCAGTTATCCCTTATTAGTGTATAGGGTGTCTAGCAGCTTAGGCTGATTGTAAGGAAATGCCTCCTTGGCATGGTTGCCCCCTGACTTTTTGCCTTTGCTGATGCTATGTTTACAATTGAAAGTGTGCTGAGGCCTGCTAACCAGGCCCCAGCACCAGTGTTCTTTCCCTAACCTGTACTTTTGTATCCACAATTGGCAGACCCTGGCATCCAGATAAGTCCCTTGTAACTGGTACTTCTAGTACCAAGGGCCCTGATGCCAAGGAAGGTCTCTAAGGGATGCCGCATGTCTTATGCCACCCTGGAGACCTCTCACTCAGCACAGACACACTGCTTGCCAGCTTGTGTGTGCTAGTGAGGACCAAACGAGTAAGTCGACATGGCACTCCCCTCAGGGTGCCATGCCAGCCTCTCACTGCCTATGCAGTATAGGTAAGACACCCCTCTAGCAGGCCTTACAGCCCTAAGGCAGGGTGCACTATACCATAGGTGAGGGTACCAGTGCATGAGCATGGTACCCCTACAGTGTCTAAACAAAACCTTAGACATTGTAAGTGCAGGGTAGCCATAAGAGTATATGGTCTGGGAGTCTGTCAAACACGAACTCCACAGCACCATAATGGCTACACTGAAAACTGGGAAGTCTGGTATCAAACTTCTCAGCACAATAAATGCACACTGATGCCAGTGTACATTTTATTGTAAAATACACCACAGAGGGCACCTTAGAGGTGCCCCCTGAAACTTAACCGACTGTCTGTGTAGGCTGACTAGTTCCAGCAGCCTGCCACACCAGAGACATGTTGCTGGCCCCATGGGGAGAGTGCCTTTGTCACTCTGAGGCCAGTAACAAAGCCTGCACTGGGTGGAGATGCTAACACCTCCCCCAGGCAGGAGCTGTGACACCTGGCGGTGAGCCTCAAAGGCTCACCCCTTTGTCACAGCCCAGCAGGGCACTCCAGCTTAGTGGAGTTGCCCGCCCCCTCCGGCCACGGCCCCCACTTTTGGCGGCAAGGCTGGAGGGAACAAAGAAAGCAACAAGGAGGAGTCACTGGCCAGTCAGGACAGCCCCTAAGGTGTCCTGAGCTGAGGTGACTCTGACTTTTAGAAATCCTCCATCTTGCAGATGGAGGATTCCCCCAATAGGGTTAGGATTGTGACCCCCTCCCCTTGGGAGGAGGCACAAAGAGGGTGTACCCACCCTCAGGGCTAGTAGCCATTGGCTACTAACCCCCCAGACCTAAACACGCCCTTAAATTTAGTATTTAAGGGCTACCCTGAACCCTAGAAAATTAGATTCCTGCAACTACAAGAAGAAGGACTGCCTAGCTGAAAACCCCTGCAGAGGAAGACCAGAAGACGACAACTGCCTTGGCTCCAGAAACTCACCGGCCTGTCTCCTGCCTTCCAAAGATCCTGCTCCAGCGACGCCTTCCAAAGGGACCAGCGACCTCGACATCCTCTGAGGACTGCCCCTGCTTCGAAAAGACAAGAAACTCCCGAGGACAGCGGACCTGCTCCAAGAAAGGCTGCAACTTTGTTTCCAGCAGCTTTAAAGAACCCTGCAAGCTCCCCGCAAGAAGCGTGAGACTTGCAACCCTGCACCCGGCGACCCCGACTCGGCTGGTGGCGATCCAACACCTCAGGAGGGACCCCAGGACTACTCTGATACTGAGAGTACCAAAACCTGTCCCCCCTGAGCCCCCACAGCGCCGCCTGCAGAGGGAATCCCGAGGCTTCCCCTGACCGCGACTCTTTGAACCTAAAGTCCCGACGCCTGGGAGAGACCCTGCACCCGCAGCCCCCAGGACCTGAAGGACCGGACTTTCACTGGAGAAGTGACCCCCAGGAGTCCCTCTCCCTTGCCCAAGTGGAGGTTTCCCCGAGGAATCCCCCCCTTGCCTGCCTGCAGCGCTGAAGAGATCCCGAGATCTCTCATAGACTAACATTGCGAACCCGACGCCTGTTCCTACACTGCACCCGGCCGCCCCCGCGCTGCTGAGGGTGAAATTTCTGTGTGGACTTGTGTCCCCCCCGGTGCCCTACAAAACCCCCCTGGTCTGCCCTCCGAAGACGCGGGTACTTACCTGCAAGCAGACCGGAATCGGGGCACCCCCTTCTCTCCATTCTAGCCTATGTGTTTTGGGCACCACTTTGAACTCTGCACCTGACCGGCCCTGAGCTGCTGGTGTGGTGACTTTGGGGTTGCTCTGAACCCCCAACGGTGGGCTACCTTGGACCAAGAACTGAACCCTGTAAGTGTCTTACTTACCTGGTAAAACTAACAAAAACTTACCTCCCCCAGGAACTGTGAAAATTGCACTAAGTGTCCACTTTTGAAACAGCTATTTGACAATAACTTGAAAAGTATACATGCAATTTTGATGATTTGAAGTTCCTAAAGTACTTACCTGCAATACCTTTCGAACAAGATATTACATGTTAAATTTGAACCTGTGGTTCTTAAAATAAACTAAGAAAAGATATTTTTCTATATAAAAACCTATTGGCTGGATTTGTCTCTGAGTGTGTGTACCTCATTTATTGTCTATGTGTATGTACAACAAATGCTTAACACTACTCCTTGGATAAGCCTACTGCTCGACCACACTACCACAAAATAGAGCATTAGTATTATCTATTTTTACCACTATTTTACCTCTAAGGGGAACCCTTGGACTCTGTGCATGCTATTCCTTACTTTGAAATAGCACATACAGAGCCAACTTCCTACATTGGTGGCAGCGGTGGGGTACAAGACTTTGCATTTGCTGGACTACTCAGCCAATACCTGATCACACGACAAATTCCAAAATTGTCATTAGAAATTGATTTTTGCAATTTGAAAAGTTTTCTAAATTCTTAAAAGACCTGCTAGGGCCTTGTGTTAGATCCTGTTTAGCATTTCTTTTAGAGTTTAAAAGTTTGTTAAAAGTTTGAATTAGATTCTAGAACCAGTTTTAGTTTCTTAAAAAGTATTCCAACTTTTAGAAGCATAATGTCTAGCACAGATGTGAATGTGGTGGAACTCGACACCACACCTTACCTCCATCTACAGATGAGAGAGCTAAGGTCACTCTGTAAACTAAAGAAAATAGCAATAGGCCCCAAACCTACCAAAGTACAGCTCCAGGAGCTTTTGGCAGAGTTTGAAAAGGCCAACCCCTCTGAGGATGGCAACTCAGAGGATGAAGATAGTGACTTGGAGGGAAATTCCCCCCCTCCAGTCCTACTTAGGGAGAGCAGGGCTTCTCAAGCCCTGACTCCACAAATAATAGTCAGAGATGCTGGTTCCCTCACAGGAGGGACCAACAACTCTGAAATCACTGAGGATAACTCCAGTGAAGAGGACATCCAGTTAGCCAGGATGGCCAAAAGATTGGCTTTGGAAAGACAGATCCTAGCCATAGAGAGGGAAAGACAAGAGATGGGCCTAGGACCCATCAATGGTGGCAGCAACATAAATAGGGTCAGAGATTCTCCTGACATGTTGAAAATCCCCAAAGGGATTGTAACTAAATATGAAGATGGTGACGACATCACCAAATGGTTCACAGCTTTTGAGAGGGCTTGTGTAACCAGAAAAGTGAACAGATCTCACTGGGGTGCTCTCCTTTGGGAAATGTTCACAGGAAAGTGTAGGGATAGACTCCTCACACTCTCTGGACAAGATGCAGAATCTTATGACCTCATGAAGGGTACCCTGATTGAGGGCTTTGGATTCTCCACTGAGGAGTACAGGATTAGGTTCAGGGGGGCTCAAAAATCCTCGAGCCAGACCTGGGTTGACTTTGTTGACTACTCAGTGAAAACACTAGATGGTTGGATTCAAGGCAGTGGTGTAAATAATTATGATGGGCTGTACAATTTATTTGTGAAAGAACACCTGTTAAGTAATTGTTTCAATGATAAACTGCATCAGCATCTGGTAGACCTAGGACCAATTTCTCCCCAAGAATTGGGAAAGAAGGCGGACCATTGGGTCAAGACAAGGGTGTCCAAGACTTCAACAGGGGGTGACCAAAAGAAAGGGGTCACAAAGACTCCCCAGCAGAAGGGTGATGAGACAACCAAAACTAAAAATAGTAAAGAGTCTTCTACAGGCCCCCAAAAACCTGCACAGGAGGGTGGGCCCAGAGCCTCTTCACAAAACAATGGGTACAAGGGTAAAAACTTTGATCCCAAAAAGGCCTGGTGTCATAGCTGTAAACAGCATGGACACCAAACTGGAGACAAGGCCTGTCCCAAGAAAGGTTCCACTCCAAACTCCCATCCAGGTAACACTGGTATGGCTAGTCTCCAAGTGGGATCAACAGTGTGCCCAGAGCAAATCAGGGTCCACACTGAAGCTACTCTAGTTTCTGAGGGTGGGGTGGATTTAGCCACACTAGCTGTCTGGCCACCTAACATGCAAAAATACAGACAGCAACTCTTAATTAATGGGACTAGAATAGAGGGCCTGAGGGATACAGGTGCCAGTGTCACCATGGTGACAGAGAAACTGGTTTCCCCTGGCCAATACCTGACTGGAAAAACTTACACAGTCACCAACGCTGACAATCAGAGAAAAGTACATCCCATGGCAATGGTTACTTTAGAATGGGGAGGGGTCAATGGCCTGAAACAGGTGGTGGTCTCCTCAAATATCCCAGTGGACTGTCTGCTTGGAAATGACCTGGAGTCCTCAGCATGGGCTGAGGTAGAGCTAAAAACCCATGCAGCAATGCTGGGTATCCCTGAACTGGTGTGTGTGAAAACAAGAGCACAATGCAAGGCACAGGGTGAAAAAGTAGAGCTGGAGTCTGGAAAAATGGCCCAGCCTACCAAGAGAACAGGAAAGTCAGTTGGGAAACCAACTGCAACACAGCAAAAGAAAGGGAACCTCTCTTCTCAGGAAGAAGTTCTGCCCTCTGAGGGAACTGAGCCTTTGGAGCTTGAACCTTATCAGGTTGAGCTCTTAGGCCCAGGGGGACCCTCAAGGGAGGAGCTGTGTAAGGGACAAGAAACCTGTCCCTCTCTTGAAGGCCTTAGGCAGCAAGCTGCTGAAGAGTCCAAAGGCAAGAAAAATGGAACACATAGGGTCTATTGGGAAGATGGGCTCCTGTACACTGAGGCCAGAGACCCCAAACCTGGTGCCACTAGGAGAGTGGTAGTGCCTCAGCTGTTCAGAGAGTTCATCCTAACATTGGCCCATGACATTCCCCTTGCTGGACATTTGGGACAAACCAAGACGTGGGAGAGGTTAGTCAACCACTTCTACTGGCCCAATATGTCCAACATGGTTAAGGAGTTTTGCCTCTCCTGCCCCACCTGTCAAGCCAGTGGTAAGACAGGTGGGCATCCAAAGGCCCCCCTCATTCCACTCCCAGTGGTGGGGGTGCCCTTTGAAAGAGTGGGTGTGGACATAGTTGGTCCACTAGAACCTCCCACAGCCTCAGGAAATATGTATATCCTGGTAGTAGTGGATCATGCTACCAGGTATCCTGAAGCTATTCCCCTTAGGTCGACTACTGCCCCTGCAGTAGCCAAGGCCCTCATTGGTATCTTTACCAGAGTGGGTTTCCCTAAGGAGGTGGTGTCTGACAGAGGTACCAACTTCATGTCAGCATACCTAAAGCACATGTGGAATGAGTGTGGAGTGACTTATAAATTCACTACACCATACCATCCACAAACTAATGGCTTAGTTGAGAGATTCAACAAGACATTAAAGGGCATGATCATGGGGCTCCCAGAAAAACTCAAAAGGAGATGGGATGTCCTCCTGCCATGTCTGCTTTTCGCTTACAGGGAGGTACCACAGAAGGGAGTAGGGTTCTCACCCTTTGAACTTCTGTTTGGTCATCCTGTAAGGGGACCACTTGCCCTTGTTAAAGAAGGCTGGGAGAGACCTCTCCATGAGCCTAAACAGGACATAGTGGACTATGTACTTGGCCTTCGCTCTAGAATGGCAGAGTACATGGAAAAGGCAACCAAAAACCTTGAGGCCAGCCAACAACTCCAGAAGTTTTGGTATGACCAAAAGGCTGCACTGGTTGAGTTCCAACCAGGGCAGAAAGTCTGGGTTCTGGAGCCGGTGGCTCCCAGGGCACTCCAGGACAAATGGAGTGGCCCTTACCCAGTGCTAGAGAGGAAGAGTCAGGTCACCTACCTGGTGGACCTGGGCACAAGCAGGAGCCCCAAGAGGGTAATCCATGTGAACCGCCTTAAGCTCTTCCATGACAGGGCTGATGTGAATCTGTTGATGGTAACAGATGAGGATCAGGAGGCAGAGAGTGAACCTCTCCCTGATCTTCTGTCGTCAGACCCAAAAGATGGCACAGTAGATGGAGTGATCTACTCAGACACCCTCTCTGGCCAACAGCAGGCTGATTGTAGGAGAGTCCTACAACAGTTTCCTGAGCTTTTCTCCCTAACCCCTGGTCAGACACACCTGTGTACCCATGATGTGGACACAGGAGACAGCATGCCTGTCAAGAACAAAATCTTCAGACAGTCTGACCATGTTAAGGAAAGCATCAAGATGGAAGTCCACAAGATGCTGGAATTGGGAGTGATTGAGCGCTCTGACAGCCCCTGGGCTAGCCCAGTGGTCTTAGTCCCCAAACCTCACACCAAAGATGGAAAGAAAGAGATGAGGTTTTGTGTGGACTACAGAGGGCTCAACTCTGTCACCAAGACAGATGCCCATCCAATTCCAAGAGCTGATGAGCTCATTGATAAATTAGGTGCTGCCAAATTTCTAAGTACCTTTGACTTAACAGCAGGGTACTGGCAAATAAAAATGGCACCTGGAGCAAAAGAAAAGACAGCATTCTCCACACCTGATGGGCATTATCAGTTTACTGTTATGCCCTTTGGTTTAAAGAATGCCCCTGCCACCTTCCAAAGGTTGGTGAATCAAGTCCTTGCTGGCTTGGAGTCCTTTAGCACAGCTTATCTTGATGATATTGCTGTCTTTAGCTCCACCTGGCAGGATCACCTGGTCCACCTGAGGAAGGTTTTGAAGGCTCTGCAATCTGCAGGCCTCTCTATCAAGGCATCCAAATGCCAGATAGGGCAGGGAACTGTGGTTTACTTGGGACACCTTGTAGGTGGAGGCCAAGTTCAGCCACTCCAACCCAAGATCCAGACCATTCTGGACTGGGTAGCTCCAAAAACCCAGACTCAAGTCAGGGCATTCCTTGGCTTGACTGGGTACTACAGGAGGTTTGTGAAGGGATATGGATCCATTGTGACAGCCCTCACTGAGCTCACCTCCAAGAAAATGCCCAAGAAAGTGAACTGGACTGTGGACTGCCAACAGGCCTTTGACTCCCTGAAACAAGCAATGTGCTCAGCACCAGTTCTCAAAGCTCCAGATTATTCTAAGCAGTTCATTGTGCAGACTGATGCCTCTGAACATGGGATAGGGGCAGTTTTGTCCCAAACAAATGATGATGGCCTTGACCAGCCTGTTGCTTTCATTAGCAGGAGGTTACTCCCCAGGGAGCAGCGTTGGAGTGCCATTGAGAGGGAGGCCTTTGCTGTGGTTTGGTCCCTGAAGAAGCTGAGACCATACCTCTTTGGGACTCACTTCCTAGTTCAAACTGACCACAGACCTCTCAAATGGCTGATGCAAATGAAAGGTGAAAATCCTAAACTGTTGAGGTGGTCCATCTCCCTACAGGGAATGGACTTTATAGTGGAACACAGACCTGGGACTGCCCATGCCAATGCAGATGGCCTTTCCAGGTTCTTCCACTTAGAAAATGAAGACTCTCTTGGGAAAGGTTAGTCTCATCCTCTTTCGTTTGGGGGGGGGTTGTGTAAGGAAATGCCTCCTTGGCATGGTTGCCCCCTGACTTTTTGCCTTTGCTGATGCTATGTTTACAATTGAAAGTGTGCTGAGGCCTGCTAACCAGGCCCCAGCACCAGTGTTCTTTCCCTAACCTGTACTTTTGTATCCACAATTGGCAGACCCTGGCATCCAGATAAGTCCCTTGTAACTGGTACTTCTAGTACCAAGGGCCCTGATGCCAAGGAAGGTCTCTAAGGGATGCAGCATGTCTTATGCCACCCTGGAGACCTCTCACTCAGCACAGACACACTGCTTGCCAGCTTGTGTGTGCTAGTGAGGACCAAACGAGTAAGTCGACATGGCACTCCCCTCAGGGTGCCATGCCAGCCTCTCACTGCCTATGCAGTATAGGTAAGACACCCCTCTAGCAGGCCTTACAGCCCTAAGGCAGGGTGCACTATACCATAGGTGAGGGTACCAGTGCATGAGCATGGTACCCCTACAGTGTCTAAACAAAACCTTAGACATTGTAAGTGCAGGGTAGCCATAAGAGTATATGGTCTGGGAGTCTGTCAAACACGAACTCCACAGCACCATAATGGCTACACTGAAAACTGGGAAGTCTGGTATCAAACTTCTCAGCACAATAAATGCACACTGATGCCAGTGTACATTTTATTGTAAAATACACCACAGAGGGCACCTTAGAGGTGCCCCCTGAAACTTAACCGACTGTCTGTGTAGGCTGACTAGTTCCAGCAGCCTGCCACACCAGAGACATGTTGCTGGCCCCATGGGGAGAGTGCCTTTGTCACTCTGAGGCCAGTAACAAAGCCTGCACTGGGTGGAGATGCTAACACCTCCCCCAGGCAGGAGCTGTGACACCTGGCGGTGAGCCTCAAAGGCTCACCCCTTTGTCACAGCCCAGCAGGGCACTCCAGCTTAGTGGAGTTGCCCGCCCCCTCCGGCCACGGCCCCCACTTTTGGCGGCAAGGCTGGAGGGAACAAAGAAAGCAACAAGGAGGAGTCACTGGCCAGTCAGGACAGCCCCTAAGGTGTCCTGAGCTGAGGTGACTCTGACTTTTAGAAATCCTCCATCTTGCAGATGGAGGATTCCCCCAATAGGGTTAGGATTGTGACCCCCTCCCCTTGGGAGGAGGCACAAAGAGGGTGTACCCACCCTCAGGGCTAGTAGCCATTGGCTACTAACCCCCCAGACCTAAACACGCCCTTAAATTTAGTATTTAAGGGCTACCCTGAACCCTAGAAAATTAGATTCCTGCAACTACAAGAAGAAGGACTGCCTAGCTGAAAACCCCTGCAGAGGAAGACCAGAAGACGACAACTGCCTTGGCTCCAGAAACTCACCGGCCTGTCTCCTGCCTTCCAAAGATCCTGCTCCAGCGACGCCTTCCAAAGGGACCAGCGACCTCGACATCCTCTGAGGACTGCCCCTGCTTCGAAAAGACAAGAAACTCCCGAGGACAGCGGACCTGCTCCAAGAAAGGCTGCAACTTTGTTTCCAGCAGCTTTAAAGAACCCTGCAAGCTCCCCGCAAGAAGCGTGAGACTTGCAACCCTGCACCCGGCGACCCCGACTCGGCTGGTGGCGATCCAACACCTCAGGAGGGACCCCAGGACTACTCTGATACTGAGAGTACCAAAACCTGTCCCCCCTGAGCCCCCACAGCGCCGCCTGCAGAGGGAATCCCGAGGCTTCCCCTGACCGCGACTCTTTGAACCTAAAGTCCCGACGCCTGGGAGAGACCCTGCACCCGCAGCCCCCAGGACCTGAAGGACCGGACTTTCACTGGAGAAGTGACCCCCAGGAGTCCCTCTCCCTTGCCCAAGTGGAGGTTTCCCCGAGGAATCCCCCCCTTGCCTGCCTGCAGCGCTGAAGAGATCCCGAGATCTCTCATAGACTAACATTGCGAACCCGACGCCTGTTCCTACACTGCACCCGGCCGCCCCCGCGCTGCTGAGGGTGAAATTTCTGTGTGGACTTGTGTCCCCCCCGGTGCCCTACAAAACCCCCCTGGTCTGCCCTCCGAAGACGCGGGTACTTACCTGCAAGCAGACCGGAATCGGGGCACCCCCTTCTCTCCATTCTAGCCTATGTGTTTTGGGCACCACTTTGAACTCTGCACCTGACCGGCCCTGAGCTGCTGGTGTGGTGACTTTGGGGTTGCTCTGAACCCCCAACGGTGGGCTACCTTGGACCAAGAACTGAACCCTGTAAGTGTCTTACTTACCTGGTAAAACTAACAAAAACTTACCTCCCCCAGGAACTGTGAAAATTGCACTAAGTGTCCACTTTTGAAACAGCTATTTGACAATAACTTGAAAAGTATACATGCAATTTTGATGATTTGAAGTTCCTAAAGTACTTACCTGCAATACCTTTCGAACAAGATATTACATGTTAAATTTGAACCTGTGGTTCTTAAAATAAACTAAGAAAAGATATTTTTCTATATAAAAACCTATTGGCTGGATTTGTCTCTGAGTGTGTGTACCTCATTTATTGTCTATGTGTATGTACAACAAATGCTTAACACTACTCCTTGGATAAGCCTACTGCTCGACCACACTACCACAAAATAGAGCATTAGTATTATCTATTTTTACCACTATTTTACCTCTAAGGGGAACCCTTGGACTCTGTGCATGCTATTCCTTACTTTGAAATAGCACATACAGAGCCAACTTCCTACACTGATAGATAATGGTAGCTTAGCAGAGCAGCTTAGGCTGAACTAGGAGACGTGTGAAGCTACTACAGTACCACTTAGTGTCATATGCACAATATCATAAGAAAACACAATACACAGTTATACTAAAAATAAAGGTACTTTATTTTTATGACAATATGCCAAAGTATCTTAGAGTGTACCCTCAGTGAGAGGATAGGAAATATACACAAGACATATATACACAATAGCAAAAATATGCAGTATAGTCTTAGAAAACAGTGCAAACAATGTATAGTTACAATAGGATGCAATGGGGAAACATAGGGATAGGGGCAACACAAACCATATACTCCAAAAGTGGAATGCGAACCACGAATGGACCCCAAACCTATGTGACCTTGTAGAGGGTCGCTGGGACTATTAGAAAATAGTGAGAGTTAGAAAAATAACCCTCCCCAAGACCCTGAAAAGTGAGTGCAAAGTGCACTAAAGTTCCCCTAAGGACAAAGAAGTCGTGTTAGAGGAATAATGCAGGAAAGACACAAACCAGCAATGCCACCACTGTGGATTTCCAATCTAGGGTACCTGTGGAACAAGGGGACCAAGTCCAAAAGTCACAAGCAAGTCGGAGATGGGCAGATGCCCAGGAAATGCCAGCTGCGGGTGCAAAGAAGCTTCTACTGGACAGAAGAAGCTGAGGTTTCTGCAGGAACGAAAAGGGCTAGAGACTTCCCCTTTGGTGGACGGATCCCTCTCGCCGTGAAGAGTCGTGCAGAAGTGTTTTCCCGCCGAAAGAACACCAACAAGCCTTGCTAGCTGCAAATCGTGCGTTTGGCGTTTTTGGACGCTGCTGGGGCCCAGGAGGGACCAGGAGGTCGCAAATTGGACCTGAAGAGAGAGGGGACGTCGAGCAAGACAAAGAGCCCTCACTGAAGCAGGTAGCACCCGAAGAGGTGCCAGAAATAGGCACTACGAGGATGCGTGAAACGGTGCTCGCCGAAGTTGCACAAAGGAGTCCCACGTCGCCGGAGACCAACTTAGAAAGTCGTGCAATGCAGGTTAGAGTGCCGTGGACCCAGGCTTGGATGTGCACAAAGGATTTCCACCGAAAGTGCACAGGGGCCGGAGTAGCTGCAAAGTCGCGGTTCCCAGCAATGCAGCCCAGCGAGGTGAGGCAAGGACTTACCTCCACCAAACTTGGACTGGAGAGTCACTGGACTGTGGGGGTCACTTGGACAGAGTCGCTGGATTCGAGGGACCTCGCTCGTCATGCTGAGAGGAGACCCAAGGGACCGGTAATGCAGCTTTTTGGTGCCTGCGGTTGCAGGGGGAAGATTCCGTCGATCCACGGGAGATTTCTTCGGAGCTTCTGGTGCAGAGAGGAGGCAGGCTACCCCCACAGCATGCACAAGCAGGAAAACAGTCGAGAAGGCGGCAGGATCAGCGTTACAGAGTTGCAGTAGTCGTCTTTGCTACTATGTTGCAGGTTTGCAGGCTTCCAGCGCGGTCAGCAGTCGATTCCTTATCAGAAGGTGAAGAGGGAGATGCAGAGGAACTCGGATGAGCTCTTGCATTCGTTATCTGAAGTTTCCCCAGAGACAGACACCCTAAATAGCCAGAAAAGAGGGTTTGGCTACCTAGGAGAGAGGATAGGCTACTAACACCTGAAGGAGCCTATCAGCAGGAGTCTCTGACGTCACCTGGTGGCACTGGCCACTCAGAGCAGTCCAGTGTGCCAGCAGCACCTCTGTTTCCAAGATGGCAGAGGTCTGGAGCACACTGGAGGAGCTCTGGACACCTCCCAGGGGAGGTGCAGGTCAGGGGAGTGGTCACTCCCCTTTCCTTTGTCCAGTTTCGCGCCAGAGCAGGGGCTAAGGGGTCCCTGAACCGGTGTAGACTGGCTTATGCAGAATTGGGCACCTCTGTGCCCAACAAAGCATTTCCAGAGGCTGGGGGAGGCTACTCCTCCCCTGCCTTCACACCATTTTCCAAAGGGAGAGGGTGTCACACCCTCTCTCAGAGGAAGTTCTTTGTTCTGCCATCCTGGGCCAGGCCTGGCTGGACCCCAGGAGGGCAGATGCCTGTCTGAGGGGTTGGCAGCAGCAGCAGCTGCAGTGAAACCCCAGGAAGGGCAGTTTGGCAGTACCAGGGTCTGTGCTACAGACCACTGGGATCATGGGATTGTGCCAACTATGCCAGGATGGCATAGAGGGGGCAATTCCATGATCATAGACATGTTACATGGCCATATTCGGAGTTACCATTGTGAAGCTACATATAGGTAGTGACCTATATGTAGTGCACGCGTGTAATGGTGTCCCCGCACTCACAAAGTTCAGGGAATTGGCTCTGAACAATGTGGGGGCACCTTGGCTAGTGCCAGGGTGCCCTCACACTAAGTAACTTTGCACCTAACCTTTACCAGGTAAAGGTTAGACATATAGGTGACTTATAAGTTACTTACGTGCAGTGTAAAATGGCTGTGAAATAACGTGGACGTTATTTCACTCAGGCTGCAGTGGCAGGCCTGTGTAAGAATTGTCAGAGCTCCCTATGGGTGGCAAAAGAAATGCTGCAGCCCATAGGGATCTCCTGGAACCCCAATATCTTGGGTACCTCAGTACCATATACTAGGGAATTATAAGGGTGTTCCAGTAAGCCAATGTAAATTGGTAAAAATGGTCACTAGCCTGTTAGTGACAATTTGGAAAGAAATGAGAGAGCATAACCACTGAGGTTCTGATTAGCAGAGCCTCAGTGAGACAGTTAGTCACTACACAGGTAACACATTCAGGCACACTTATGAGCACTGGGGCCCTGGGTTACCAGGGTCCCAGTGACACATACAACTAAAACAACATATATACAGTGAAAAATGGGGGTAACATGCCAGGCAAGATGGTACTTTCCTACACTCATGCACTGAAAGATAGGTCAGGGATTACTTGTGGAAGGAAACATACACCAGCCAGGCCCTGTGGAAGGTAGTTGTTGCCAGCGGCGGCTCCTCTCCTATGGCAGAGGAGCGTCGCTGCCTCGCCAGTTGGCTTCTGCCTAACATCGTGTGAGTCCCTAAGTGACTTCCTTTAGGTCCTGGGGGGCTTTTTTTTAGTGTTATCCTTTGGTGAATTGGGACTTAAAGGGCAAAAGTCAGAATGTAAAATATTTGACAAGGATGAACCTGGTTAGTGTATTTGACACATAGCCCATTGTGGTCAGTTGCAAATTATGCCTAGGTCCTGTTCTACAGTTACCATTAGCTATCATTGGAACTTTCTGCTTCTTGGTGCTATTTCTACTTAAAAGTTAATAAACATGTCTCCAGGACACCTTTTTGAATTTTTGTCATTTTGGTGTCATGTTGTTTATTAAATGTTACTTTCTTTTTCTCATTCATTTTGGGATTTTTATGGTTTTGCATTTTTACTTTATTACTGTTTTGATACTGCATAAATACTTTACTCATTGTCCTTATTTAAGCTTGTCTGCCCTGTGTCATAGCTATTGATTGAGCTCAGGTTTATTTTGTGACTTTAGTGGTTCAACCTGACAAGGACTGTGTTTATTACTTGCCCTCTTCATCTAATCATTCAATTTCTCACTCTGAGGCTTGCAGGTAATGATAACTGAAAGTCTCCACATAAAGTCAACATATTTGAATGACTTTCTGGTGAGGTGGCTTGTGATCAATCAAGTCCTTTGCTTTTACTGCTCCAGAAAGTCAACTCCACATACTTCCAATCTCTAAGAAGCAATAAATCTCTTAAAGACTCTATTTTTCACATGGTTTCTTTTTACAGCTGATAAGTGTGTATTCACAGATGTTGTAGGGTTCATGGAGTATTATATTTCACATAGGAGTGAACAGTTGAGAATTCAAATTTCTTTTTTCAACCACAACCAGAGTGATTTTTTTTACTGTTTTGTATTCCAGATCACGTCTGCCATTCCTGCTGGTCAGAATACATTAATGTCAGCTGGCTCTCCACCATTAGCCATTATTAGAGAGAGGGAGAGAGAGAGAGAGAGAGAGAGAGAAAAGATGGGACATAACTAGAGGAAAAGGTTAACAGAGGTGAGGTGATATTTCAGTGGAAAGTAATCCATTTATCTAGATAGGACGTAACATGGAGTCTTTATTAATCAAAAAGTCTAATTGATTCCTACAGCATCTTGCTTCTCAGGAGAGACCTTTTTGGACCTAAACAGATCTCACCCATCCATTGCCAGCCTTTAGCTTCCAGTTGAAAATATTCAAAATTAACCGTACCAACCTCCATCCTCAAAGACTGCCATTGTTTATGGAACACTGAAATAGCCACAATCTAAATAATGATAACATTTTGTCCTCATCCTAGAACTTGGAGATTCCTCCATTATCTTCATATCTGAACAATGCACTTACCACCGTTGATCATTGCTCCCTGTGCTGCTATCATACTAACCTTCGTGATCAAAGAAGTCTTCCAGGGTGGGCCACACCTTCTTATCAAAGACTGAGTCCATCCAAACTGAAACCTTAAACTTCATCTTCATGTAAATTTCCTCAAGGCTCTCACCTCTGAATACAATTTCTATCCCTGTAAATATACAGAGATCCTTGAAGAGTTATTGCCATATAAGGTACCATATTTTTAGGGAATACATTAGATCTGTATTCTGACATCCAGATTTTTCTGTTTTGTTTGTCTGTCTGTATAGTTTTGGCAATACTAGGGTCCAAAATCAACATATCTCATGGCATGAATATCCACCCCTCTGAATCTACTGAATACTCATGAAAGGGGAACTTATCAATCAGGCGCTGTTGGCACCAATTACTCAGTGTCCGATTCACAAAGATTATTCTGTGAGGAGGTGTGAGTAAGTATGACTCCTGATTTATTACCGAAATTAAAGGGACAGGTCGACACCAACTCAATCCAAAATGTTTTGTAAATCTGAGCCACAATTATTACATATGGAGTAAGATTGCAGTAGTAGTACCAGTGTGTATCAGGGCTGTAATCATTGGAAGAGTCAATATTTTCTTTCTAGTGTCCAGCATTGATATATTTGGGTGAGATTATGCTGGAGAGAAAGATTAGTACTTGGTCTTCAAGATTTTTTAGGTGACTAGAGTTGTACTGTGGTGAAGTGAGGTTCATAAGTAGCAATTGGGGGTCACAAGGAGTAAACGAGGGGTGTTTGGAAGAGGTCAAGTGAGGTTTATTTGAAGTAAATGAGGATCATAGGTAATAGATGATGTTTATATAGAAGAGATTTGTCTTGAAAAGAGTAGGTGAGCTTTATAAGGAGAAAATGACCTTCACAAAGCATAGATGAGGTGTGTATGAAACAGGTAAGGTTTGCAAGGGGTAAATGAGCTTCATAAAGAGCAGGTGAAGTTTGTGTAGAGTGAATGAGGCACATTAGGAGGAGGTAAGGTTTGTAGGGAGTGAGTGATGTTCTTAAGAGACAAATGAGTTTCATAATGAGTGGTTGAGATTTGTGTAGAAGAGGTGAGGTTTCCAGAGTAGGTGAGGTTCATGAGGAGTAGATGGGGTTCATAAGAGGTTGGGATGGTTGTAAACAGTGGGTGAGGTTCATAATCAGTGGGTAAGGCTCATAAAATAAAGATGAAGATAGAGAGTGGCACCTTCCTGTGCAAAAACAATCCTCAGAGAATTGTTTCACTTTCTAAGTGCTGCTGCACAATGCAGCAGACTTAGAAAGAGAAAACAATGAGGAGAAATAAAAAGATTTCTCCTTGTTGTGCCTTAGATGGGGAGGCGTACAGTTTAAATGCATTCCTAGGCCTACTAGTATTGGTATTGGTAAATCTGGCAATGTGTCAGAATGCATGGATGGATGCATGAGACCACCCACGCTCAACCCATGGAAGGCCTCCTGGCCATAATGTAACACAAGGCAGAATTGTTTTGCTGTCTTGCGTTACTCTAGCTTTATCAGCCCATAAAGGGCTACGCATGGTGGCTTTTCTTGGCTTTGTGAATCTCCTTTTAGGTTTTGCATCACTCTGTGTGCCCTTGCGTGGCACAGGGTGATGCAAAACTTTCATAAATTTGTCCCTCAGTCTTTAGACCTTAGGGGAGACCTTCATGTTCACTCTCCAGCCTTTCTTTGAAGCTGTGTCTACCAGATGGAGTTCCCTTCATCTTTCCTCCACCTTACGGTAAAAAAATATGGCAAAGGCTAATGTATTGCAAATTGTGAGAAAGTCTTGTCTTTGCCATTACCCTGTAATCTATTAAAATGCCTACAGTAGAATTATCCCCATAATTATCATGAGTATGCGTTTCTCTTGCGCTGCACAAGGGAGACGCAAAACCTTAAATGATATTGACAAAGCCAGGGAAGGCCACCTTGGGTGGCCCTGCGTGGCTTGGTAAATGTGGAATAATGGAAAGTGGCACAAGCCGCTACTCTGCCCCAGGGAGGTGCAACATGGGTGGAGCGTGGGTGTTCTGACATATCCACCCATGCATTTTGGTGCATTCCCAGATTTACCATTAGTGGTAGACCTGAAAATTATTTTTCGTAATTTCTTCAGGACACATAGAAAGAGGAAAATGCCTCTGAGGATTGCTTTCAAGCATGAAGATGTCTCTTCCTTCAACAAAAACAATCCTGCCTCCTAAGCAGGCACTCTTGCACCATGGCAGTAGGCAGCACATTGTATGCGCCAGCGCAGGCAGAGAGCAGGGTTGCGCCATCTAAAATGTAATATGGCTCTTTCCTGCCCTCTCCCTTTCACGCAGCAATGTGGCTTGCTTCTCTGCGCTGATTGAAAGTTAGATAAATCTGCCCCTTGATAAACATGCTCCCCAGTTCAAGCTGTGCTCTATAAACTTCCAACGTGAACGCTTACTCTGCTTGCCTCACCCCTTTAACATGGCAGAATGCTTCGGATCCCAAAAAAGCCTCCACAACCTTGAATGACTACAATGGAAACGCATGGGGGTATTTCTTCAGTGTGGAAATGGGCCCACAACACCATCTCCTCACCTCCCCCCAACCCACACACACCAAAAAAAAAACTTTGACGGAAGTGCAGAAGTAGATAAAGTGGACAGAGTGAGAAGAGGGAGTGAGAGGCGGAGAGAAAGAAAAACATTGTTAGACATAATAGAGAGAGGAAAGCGAGAGAAAAAGAGTGAATTAGGGCACCATGTAGAAGGAAGATAGTTGAGTGAGGCTTGAAAGGAATGAGATGTGGATGAGAAAGAAAGGAAGGAAGGAGCGACTGCAATGGAGAGTGGCTGGGAGACTTAAAGAGAAGACGAGAGCGTGAGGAAGGGAGTCTGAAAGAAGGATGGTGCGTGGGGGAGCAGGAGAGATGTACAGCAGGCAGTGCGAGAGAGTAGGGGAAAGAGGGGGTGAGGGGGACAAAGAGGGAGGGTGAGAGGACGAGACAGCGGAGAGGGGAAGAGACAAAGAGGGTGTGGGAGAGGGGCAGAGGGTGATAGTCTCATGCCAGTCAAAGAGGCAAGTTCGAGGGAGGGATGGGTACTCCGCAGTAACCGTCTCCGGCCCTCCCCGTTCGCGCACACGAGCTCTCGGTGCCTACGGGTACCTCTTGAGCGACTGCAGCACAGAGATAGGGTGACACACATAGGAAAGGACATGCCAGTGCCCCGGGCGGGGTAGCCAGCCGGCGAGAGCCTCTTTCCACACTACTTTACAAGGGCCGTCGCAGCCTCGCGATAGTGACAGGAGGGCTCCAGGGCGGCCGCACGAGGGGGAGGACTGGTCCCTGTCCTGGGACACTGAGCTTCCCGGATGCTTGTCGTAACTTGATAGGAACAGGAGGTGTTATTCCTAGGAGGATACCAGAAGGGAGCCAATTTGGTAAGTATAATTGTGTAAGGCTCTTTACTGCGAGGCATGTTCTAGGCGCTGGAAAGTGTACTTCTCTAATCCTTTCGGAGGCAGTGAGTGCAGATATGGTCTTGGATACTTTTGGGGAAAATTATGACTATTAATCTATCTGGGGATGGGTTTGGGGTGGCAGGAGGACGTTTGCGTTTTATTACCTCAATCCTCCTCTACATCGTTTCAAGCTTCACATTATGCAGCCCCGTGTGTCCTCAGCTCCTTTTATCCTCGGCTCTCACTGCTCTTTACAGAAACGTTCAATGTTAAAGCTGCACTTTTTGTCCTCAGACGTCACGGAGCTTTTGCCAAAAGTTCTCATTATACAGCCACTACTTTCCTTAGACTTTAAAGCACTATATTGACAAGTTCTGGACCATGCAGTCAGTTCATTCGTTCCTCAGATGTCATGGCGCTTTCCAGACTCATTCAACGCTTAACACCTCCTTTTGATCCCAGTCCTCACAGCACTTTACACAGACCTCACTGCGCTTTACAGGCAGGTTCCACGCTTCACATCCTCGGGCCTCGCCGTGCTTTAGAGACGGTTATACATTATACCCTCCTTCAGACTTCACAACCCTTTACACAGGTTTGTCCTTATACGACCCGTTCTAGTCTCGACCTCACAGCGCTCCACAGAAAGGTCACACATTAAACAGCGCTGTCTTTCCCCAGACATCACCCTATTTTATGGATCGGTTGCATTTAGCACTTCCTCTTAGCTTCAGTGGATGCCGCTCTGAGCCGGAAGCAGCAGACAGACAAACCGCGTGGCTCCATATGCTGCCTAATCCGTGTTTACATCAGCACAGCACGCACACACAACCGCGGTGACTAATTGAAAGACAGAAATTATTTTTGCCGAAGGTTTTTTAACAAACCGCTCTTTATGAAGGAACTCTCATGAGAGACGTGATCCCGTATTTCGTAAAATAACACGCAGACTGTAAAGACAATTACATTTGAATTTTTGGAGCCAAAAGGGTTCTTTAGTAGTCGTGTTTCCCCAAACTAAGCTGAATCCGTGCACCTTATTGGATGAGAGCAGTGCTTTAAGTGGCCCGGTACTGTCCGGTACTGAGTACCGGCACTTTTCAATTTAGCAAGGAAGAGTACCTGCACTTCTCAAGAAAAGTGTAATACTTTTCATTGGAGAATAACGGCACTTCTCCGAAACAAGAAGGTAGTCTGATACAGAGTACTTGCAATTCAATTTTAACATTTCAAGCACTGCATGAGAGCCCAGAGACATTTTATGAAGTGGGTAAAGTGCGCCCTGACAGGCGTCCCCCCCTTTGAAGGGGCCCCTCATTAGGTTTGTTTTACATTCATAGGATGTATGGAGTATTTTTTATATAACCCATTAGTTTACTTAATTTCATTTTTTTAAATTCCTCCCAGACTGCCCATCCATCCTATTCCATCCCCCTACCTGAGAGACAGTGAGGCAGTGGCGTAACACAACTTGAGGGGGCCTTCCCGCAGAGTACATGGAGCCCCCCCCCCACCAACTCCCCCCCACCCCAGCCAGTCAGGAACTCTGAGGACAGGGGCCCGTCGCTCGTGCACAGTGTACTGTGCTGAGAGGGCCCCCTGGAGCTCGCCCCTCCCCCTGCATCGCAGGGGCTGCGGGGGCTATTGTTACCCCACAGCAATGAGGTTACATGAAAATACCTATTAGATGCTGGTTAGATTCAGCAAATGTTTAATATTTCAACAAGCACAGGTCCAGCTCAACTGCACACGTTTTTGCTTTTATGCAGTATTTGTTACTCACTGAGCAGTAAAGATTGGCACTATGTGCACCCTGTTACTGCTTGTTTTTTGGAACTACTGCAAGACTGGTGCGACCACAACCTAGAGCCACCAGATTCAGAATATTAGTCCGATGCATCAGAGGCAAAGCAGCAGCCCAAAGCACCCCTCGGCACTGTATGCCTAAATGATGCCGAGGAACAAGCTACACCAGACATTACAGGTAGAGAATGCTTGGTTGGACCACAAGTCTTTCTGCTTTTATGGCACAGCCAAGCTGGAGACTGAATGCTCCGAGGTAGGGCCCAAGGGTAGGCCACATGTCAATGTGCATTGCAAAGCAGCATTATATTGTATTGTATTGTAATTGTATTTATATAGCGCGCTCCCTTCTTGACTGCACCATCTATGCAGAGCACTTGTGTGATAAGTGTAATCACAACATAGTGACAACTGACTTAGAATGTCTGTTCCTCGCATAGCAGGGACTGGAGTGCAGTAAAATGCATGCATCCGTATGCACAGGCTCCAAAAGATGAGACACCAGTTCACTGCACCACACACAGTGGATTTGTTCATACCACTGGACATTCTGCTTCTCTGGTTCTGGACAGAGAGAAACGTGCAGGGTGGTGCCTAGGTGTAGGCTGGCCAGGAAGAGGATTGTCAATGGCCCCACCATTCTTGCCGACGGCAAGAATTTGCTAAACATGTATAATAAAGTCCGAGTTGTTCTAAGCAGGCGTCCCAAATTATGTTTGGCCCAGGGCCTCCAAAATCTTTAGGATGTCACTCTGAGAGCTGTCAAATTACATGTCTGATATTTCCATTTAAGAGATGATTACATTTATACAGCACACATCCCACCTTGATATCATGAATAAATAATATGTGGAAGTGCGCTTTAGGCATCAGCTCAGAACCATTCTCCTATTTAAGCAGCTTGTTTTCTTTGTTTGTTTCCTTCATTTATATCAGGCATTCAGCCATCAGCTTTCCACTTGGTAAAGAAACACGTACCCTTGGGGGACATGACTGAGCACAGATGGTAGGCACTGAGCAAGGGAGGCTCTTGTCTGCTGAAACCTTCTACAGATTACAAAGAAGCTGAGCCATAAACCTTCCCAAATCTCAATTCAAGTCCTCTATCTAGCAGTGCTTCACTTGTAAAAAGTGGCACAGCAACCTTCTTAGGAACCCGTTGGTGGAGCTGCAGAATTCTGTGGTTCCCAAACACTAGGGCTGTCGAGTCTTGATGCTAACTCATATCTCTTTCTCCCACTGCCTTTTATTTCCTGTCTCTGTATCTCACTTATTGAGGGTCTTTCTTTCTCCCTTTGTCACTGTTCCTTATCTTTCTCCTCGCCCTTTCCAGCTTGTCTCTTTCTCTTAATTTAAAACAAAGTGTGATCATGAAAAATAAGTCACAGCCCTAAAAAAATTAAGCTATCTGCTTAAATTAAGCACTGGCTTTTCGGGTCTGATTTTCTGAACCGGACCTAGGTTTGTCCAGGATCTATTATGGGAATGGGAAACCATGAGAACTAGCTAAACAAGCATTTGCAATGCAGTGAGTCTCGCATTTGCTTGAGATAGAGTTATTGGCATTGTAAATTGGTCAACCCTGCTCATTATTTGGTCTTTTCCTGCCACTTAATTCCAGTGGTTCTGCATATAATTAGAGCACTTCTATTTACCTTCTTCCTCTATCTGCAGCCAAAAATGAAAATGTTGGCATTTAGCATCCTAATTTAAATCTGCCATGCTTCCAACAAAATACCACTTTCACCACCCCACCAGCAGCGTTGCTGGCTGGCTAACACAATTCACAAAAAAAGACACAAGATAGCCATGGTGGAGTAACAAGAAAAATAAACTAGAAGGGTCACTCAAACATATCAAGAGTGTTCAAACAGTCATAGTGTAACAAGGATGATACGTTGGCCTGAATCATGATCATAATTGCAATTAGGAGAGATTAATAAAACATATTCAATTATCATACAAACCCAATAAAAACCTTTATCAGAAATACATGTTTCACATTAGACTATTATGCTCAGAACAGCCCATAGAGGACACCACCTGAAAATAACATTTGTGAGAAACATGGTCATGTTACCACATAGTTAGCTCCTAGAGAAGATGGAAAGAAAATGACTGAAAATATTGCAGTGTAGACATTTTCAGGGCTAGCAGGCCTACTGCAAAGATATCACAAACAAGACCCTTAAAACACAAATTACTCTCAGCTGTAAAACAAAAGTTCCAGTCAAGAAAGAGATTAAAACGACACTGAATAGAGAAAGGGGTTATTATTTTGGGGTCCCCACTAACCTGTTGTGGGAACACAGAGATGATCTAGACAGAAAGAGCAGGTTGTGGTGAACATTTTGAAGGTGGTCCCATTGTCTTAGGACCACCACAGTCTGAGTTATGAGCAAAAATGTTTTATGAGCAAAAATGTTTTGTCGGAGAATGCCCTGCAAAGTAATATGGGGATCCCCTAGAGACACCACAGTAAAAAAATACAATTTGTAAGAAATATGGTCATGTAACCATGTAATTAGCCCCTAGAGGACATAGTGCCTTACACATTTTCAGGCCTACTGCAATACTAAGGCCCTTAGAACACAAACTACTCCAGGCTGCAAAACAAAAGTTCCAGCCAAAGAGAGCTTAAAAAAAAGGACTGAATGGTGGAAGGGGTTAATATTCTTTGCGTCATTTTTCTCAGCACTTTTAATGCTTGCTCAGAGCAGATGTTAAAAGGAGGCATGTCATTGTTTTCAAAGGGCCTAAATGGGCTTTGCAGGATTAGAGTCAACATTTTTGACTCTAATCCTACGAAACTCCTAACTACTGCCATGGTGCACCATATCTTAGATATGGCGCGCACATGGTGGCGTTACGGGAGCGCTAAGGGGCGCAAGAAAAGTGGCCCTGCACCGGGTGCAGCACCACTTTTCTTAAATCAGGCCCTAAGCTTTGCCACTTCACATACCCTTACCTGAGAGGTGTGGTTTTGCTTTTTCTATTACAAATGCTAGACCTGGGATAGAGAGGACTGGCCTTCTAAACTGCCCAACGCCACGTGGAGGCACTCAATGATAGGACCCTTCTGATAGCTGATTGGCACTGTGAGTTAGCCACATTGGGTTGAGTAGTCTGGTAACTATGGAACGAAGAAGTCAGATAAATTGTCTCCTCCATGGAAAGGGCACACAGTTATGATGATTCTGAGTTTCATTTCAGCACAGAGCCTGTAGCTATCCTAAAGTGTAACATGGTTTTATTACATATAATTATCCTTTCTCTTCTGGTAGAGACTATTGGAATTTCAGCTACATTCAGAAATTCATTTTTCCCTTTGCCGGCTGATATCTTTGCAAACTTTCTCAAACCAGGAATGAGGTGGGATGTAATTAATAAGACCAAAGACCTCCTTACCTTCAGGAAACTTCTCAAGACCTGGCTGTTCGAGCAGTAGCAGCACCCCTGCCCCTTTACCCCCTCCACTCCTCAGCGCCTTGAGACCCTCATGGGTAAGTAGTGCGCTTTACAAATTCCTGATTGATTGATTGATTAATTGAATAATTACCTTTTTCAGTTATCTGACTGTAGTGGAAATTAGATTGTTGTCTGGGATAAAAAGAAATTCTTTTAAAGTGTAAATTCTTAAATGAAGTATTTTGTACAATATACCAGAAGGAAACTCTACATCAAGACCTGGCTCTCTGGTTTACAATCACTTACTCTCCTGACTCATTCCTGGGAACCAAGGCTTGTTATTTGTTTGTCCTGCATTGCGTCTTTTTAATCACACATTTTTAAGACCTTTGTTTTTAAAATATGGCTGAGCGGCAGCTGAAGCCCTTCATCTACTGTTTTTCCATCTAATGGAATGTTTTTAATTATTTTTTTTACAGCTTTTATACATTTTTGTTGAATAGGAGCTGATCTTACTTGACGAAGACCTTTTGTATTGTGTCACTTAATACAAATATATTGTATGTGCATTTTTAATCTTTATACATGTTTTTCAATTTTGCAAAATTGCGACTACTCTTTTTACACGTGATGCTTGTATACATTATTTTTTAACACTATTTCTCGTGTGGATCTCGTATGAGTTCCCCATTTTGAAATAAAAACTTGAACCATGGCGTCTTCAGCTTGCTGGAAGTCCTGTGAAATACCTGAGATGATAACTTCCTGGAAGAAGTCTTTGAATGATATAAAGGGAACTGGCCTGCTCTTTTAGGCTTCTTTTCTGCTGATTTATATGGGTTGAAGAGAGCTAGGAGATTGTAAATTGTGGTGATGCCCTGCAACTGTTCGTCAAGTTGTCAGTGCTTGGGAGACTGTCCTGAAAACAGTACAGTGCTCTAAATAAGCCAATAGCCATGCAGTCTAGGATGCATGATAACTGGCTCTCTTACGTCAGTCTCTGGCAGGCATGCTGTAAACGTGATTCAGTTGTCTACACATATGTGGTTGGGGTTAAAAAACACTGATGTACAATGAAGTCAGCATCCCCCAATGCACTAAGAGCATTCTGGACTGGTGTATATGCTGTAAATATGTAAAAGAGATTCGCTTTGTAGGATCGGAGTATTTTCGGTTTATTACATTCAGTCACAAAGAGCATTCACATGATGTTGGCCACTGCTGCACTTTTTGCTCAATTGTACTCACGTTTGTGTAAATACATTTGATAAACAGAAAGCGATGTATGGTAACGCAATGCTCAATTAAATTTGGTGAGTTGAAAGTTTTATTTGAAAACTTTAATAACACGCTCCTCTGGATATATGTTAACAGTACCATATATGTGAAACTGAAGGGGCTCCCGGTGCTTCATTTCCTCACACCAATGTAACTAGTACCATTGAGTTAGGACCTCTTTGATGTAAGAGTGCAGGTGGGAAGCTGTTTTTGCTTATATGGTAAATGTGATTCAGGGCTTGCCATGTGGTGGAAAGGGGAGCCGAGCAGGCGCTGTGTGGTGGGTGAAAGAATGCAATCTGGCGGACAGGCAGAGTGGAGCTCTTTTCGGGGTAAATATCAGCAATGCTAATGCTGCTGTACATGTATGTATGGTGATAATGGGCCTGTATCCATCTGCATGTGTCCTAGTGTGTCTGCATGTGTAGGGGGAGGGGTGTGGTGACCGTGTGATGTGCCTGCTCCTGGTGTACTGCTGGCCCTGGTGCAGTGGTAGTAATTGCTGGCATATTTTGGCTATCTAAGGCACAATAAAGACCACCCATACTCCTGAGCTGTCCTTGAAGTAGCGGTGACAATTTCTGGCATATTGTGGCCATCTATTGGATGATGGTACCCAACCTTAGTACAATGATGACCTTGACTTAATACCTCTAAATATTGCCGTATAGTAGGAATCCAGGGGATGATGATGTGAACCCCGAATAATGTTGGACCTGGAGTAATGGTGGCAATTCTTGGCATATCAAGGGCATCTATGGCATAATGACTCACACCCCTAATATATTACTGGTAATGGAATAATGATGGTCAGTCACTGGCCTACTTTGGGCATCCATGGCACACTGAGTTCCACTCCGGTATAAGAATGCATTGACATAATTGTAATAATTTCTGGAACCTTGTAAGCGTTCATGGTATGAGATGGCGATGTTTGGACAAGCGGTGCAACTCTCATGCCTGGTACGTGGATTTACTAAAAACGAAAAGCTTGCATTTCAGTGTTTTAGATGAGATTGGTAAGATGTATTTAGTGGTTGAGAGTTTATTTTTCTTAAGCAAACCTTTTCTATTTGAAAGCAAACTGTATACATTTACAACAACTGAAACGTTTATATTTGGGGACCAAATTGTTACACATTGAGCCTGTGTAACTGGAGTAAACTTCCTCAAGTCTGGACCGGTACATACACGATAAACTGAGTCATAACACTGCGCCTATAGAATTCTTAGCTCTGCTGCCTACAGCCTAAGATTGTGTGATTCCTCTATGTATCTCCCACCATGCTAAAACATTCTAGGACACGTGAAACTGCATGTTCTTAACTGTCTGCAATATCTGTGAATGTCACTTTCCTTGGGGCGGTAGAACCACCATCACCACCATGGAGGGTCAGACTTTCTTGCAACAGCATAAAGGCAATGCAATATTTCCCTAGTGCCTATGTTTGTATAATCAAAGTTATGTGAGAAAAATTTAATTGCTCGCCTCAAGCGCTCAGTGAAATTTGAGGCACTTATTTACGTCCCAGCACTTTCAAAGATCAGCACCTATTACTGTTTTACTGACGAAAGCAGGCAGTTAAACAAATATTTTGTTGGGCTCCTGATAGTCTGCAAAAGACGATAGCATCCATATTCAATAATTAAAACAATAGAAACAGAAGATTAACAAGAAATACAGCCATGCCAAAACATTTGGAAAGAGAAGCACTGTAGCAGTAAAGTGGTTATTGGATTTGACAATGGGAACTTTTCTTTAAAGTGCTGCAACTTTTAGCGTCTTACGCCACACATGGAGCTGTATATTACTTGTCTTTATTCATCTGTGTAACCGCGAACTCACATTCTAAACCTTCATTCACTTCATTATGTTCCAAACACTTGTGTCACAGTTCTATTGAGTCCCTCAGGAGCCAACAGGGTTTCATCATTCATAATTCACACAATACTACACAGCTCACATTCATCCTCCAATGATTTACCTGTTGGTAGGTGACAGCAATATTTTCCTTTTGAAAAACACAATGGCAAGTTATTATGCATCAAGGATCTCCTAAATGGAATGCCAAATTAACCATTCACCGACATGATGTAGAAAACCTATGCTTACAAAGTGAAAACTGTGCACTCTTTTAAGCTTCCCTCACTATTTCCAGCTACCGGAGAGAACCAACATTGTTAAAACCCTCATTTTGATGATGTAAACAGTAACAATATGTTTGTCAGAACTATGGCTTAGGTCATTGCAACAGAGATTATAAAAATTGCTGTCTAAGTGAGACATCATTCACACTGCTAATGCACGCACTGGTCTGTGATGTGTGCATGTCCAGGAAAAACATACGTGTTAAAGAATTAATTCGGGCAGGCTTTGTCTGGTGAGCCAAGAATGCAGATGCTCTTTCTTACAGCTTGGCAACTAGGCCTGTAAATCCTGAATCAGTATTACATGGTGGACCACCCTGAGGATAAGAAAGTGCCTCCCAGTGAAGCAAACATATCCATGTTGTGGTAGAGTACCAGGAGAGAGGTGCCTCTAGTGTCAAAGAAACTTTGGTGGCCAGGAGGAGGACGAGGTCACATGGTAGCCACATACATGGAGCCCACTGTGGAGGTGCCATTGTGTTCGAGCTGTTCCCTGTCCCTTGGCCTTGCAGAGGGCCCCACTGGTATTGGTACAGTGGTCTAGTGACAAGGGAGGGTTAGATGGGCCCTTTCCCTCCCACTGCACTCATAGATGAGTGGCCGGGCTGGTTGATACGCAGTCTAGGGCCTAGTTAAGAGGTTGTGGGACAGGAGCATGAATGATAGTGCCTCCAGTTTGGAGGGGGCATGGATTCAGTGCTTTATATGACCATGGATTCTTGATGTGGTGGGGGGGGCAGACAGGGTGGACAAAATGTGACCTAGCAGATGAGTTCTTTGGGCACTGGGGCTATGCCCAGGACACTGGTGAGTCACAGACGGACTTCTGCACAGGAAACCTTTAGAGGACTAGACAATACAAGTATGTGGTGTGGGATCCCCAATGAAGTGTAAACCGTAGTATCAAAATGGCTGTTTGGTATGGATCAGGGCCGCCACACATATTCACCAAATTATAAGCTTCTCCAGTGACCGGTAATGTAGGGCTGTTAGATCGGTCTCTAGGCTCTACTAATACAAGGAACAGTAGTTGACACACAAACACACCGCACACTGATAAACTGACGTCAGACTCCTATTTTGGGCAAACTCTCGTTGGTGGGGGAAGACTGCTCATGCCTCCCTTGGCCCAAGGAGGAGAAACGAGGGCCCCGTAGCTGGCGGAGGACAACTAAATACCTATAGGAGAGTTGTCTTTTGGCGGGAGTTGTGTTGTATCCATGTTTCTGAAAGATACATTGTACTAGCTGTAGGAGGCTGGCCTGGCTTATAGTGGGTACCTTGTGGTACTTACACTCTGTGCCAGGTCCAGTTTTCCCTTATTAGTAGAATAGAGGTGTTTCTAGCAGCTTAAGCTGATAGAAGGTAGCTATGGCAAAAGCAGCTTAGGCTGAACTAGGAGACATGCAAAGCTCCTACTATACTACTTATATCATATAGCACAATACCATAAGAAAACACAATTCTCAGAGTTACTAAAAATAAAGGTACTTTATTTTAGTGACAATATCTCAAAAGTATATCAGAGAATACCCTCACTTAGGAGGTAAGTAATATACACAAGTTATATGTACACAAACCCAAAACAGGAAAGTAACAGTAAGAAAAGTAGTGCAAACAATGTAAAATCACAATAGGATGCAATAGGTAAACATAGGTCTAGGGGCAACACAAACCGTATACTCCAAAACTGGAATGTGAATCACAAATGGACCCCAGACCTATGGGAGATTGTAGAGGGTCGCTGGGACTGTGAGAAAACAGTAAAGGTGTCCAAAATACCCCACCCCAAGACCCTGAAAAGTAGGAGTAAAGTTACTGTACTACCCCAGTAAGACACAATAGTCGTGATAGGGGATTCTGCAAGAACCACAAGCACCAGCAAAACACTGAAGACAGATTCCTGGACCCGAGTCCAAGAGTCACGAAAGCGTCCAGGGGGGGCAGATGCCCACTAAACCCCGGATGAAGGTGCAAAAGGGCTGCCTCTGGGTAGAAGAAGCCGAAGATTCTGCAACAACGAAAAGGGCTAGGAACTTCTCCTTTGAATGGAAGATGTCCCACGGCGTGCTGGATGTTGCAGAAGTGTTTTCAGACAGAAATACCGCAAACAAGCCTTGCTAGCTGCAAGAGTCGCAGTTGAGGATTTTGGGTGCTGCTGGGGACCAGGAAGGACCAGGATGTCGCCCCTTGGAGGAGGAGACAGAGGGGCACTCAGCAACTCAGAGAGCCCCAGCAGAAGCAGGCAGCACCCGCAGAAGTACTGGAACAGGCACTTAAAAGATCTGTGAACTCAGAGTCACAAAAGGAGGGTCCCACAACGTCAGAGTCCAACTCAGCGGGGTGAGCACTGCCGGGCAGAGTGCTGGGGACTCAGGCTAGGCTGTGCACAAAGGAATCCTTGGAGAAGTGCACAGAAGCCAGAGCAGCTGCGAATCACGCAGTACACAGGTTTGCTGTCTGGCGTGGGGAGGCAAGGACTTACCTCCACCAAATTTGGACAGAAGGGCCACTGGATTGTGGAAGACACTTGGACCCAGATCCTGTGTTCCAGGGACCATGCTCGGCAGGATGAGAGGGGATCCAAGAGGACCTGTGATGCAGAAGTTTGGTGCCTACGTTGGCAGGGGTAAGATTCCTTCGACCCACAGGAGATTTCTTTTTGGCTTCCAGTGCAGGGTGAAGCAGACAGCCCTCAGAGCAGAGCATATACCACTAGGAAACAGTAAAGAAAGCCGGCAGGATGAGGCGCTACAATGTTGCTGGTAGTCGTCTTGCTACTTTGTTGTGGTTTTGCAGGTGTCCTGGAGCAGTCAGCGGTCGATCCTTGGCAGAAGTCGAAGACGGAAGTGCAGAGGAACTCTGGTGAGCTCTTCCATTCGTTATCTGAGGAATAGCCCAGAGGAGAGACCCTAAATAGCCCAAAAAGGAGGTTTGGCTACTGAGAAAGGAGGCTTGGCTACTAAGAGAGGTAAGCACCTATCAGGAGGGGTCTCTGCCGTCACCTGCTGGCACTGGCCACTCAGAGCTGTCCATTGTGCCCCAACACCTCTGAATCCAAGATGGCAGAGGTCTGGGACACATTGGAGGAGCTCTGGGCACCTCCTCTGGGAGGTGCTGGTCAGGAGAGTGGCCACTCCCCTTTCCTTTGTCCAGTTTTGCGCCAGAGCAGGGCTGGGGGATCCCTGAACCGGTGTAGACTGGCTTATGCAGAGATGAGCACCATCTGTGCCCATCAAAGCATTTCCAGAGGCTGGGTGAGGCTACTCCTCCCCAGCCCTTTACACCTATTTCCAAAGGGAGAGGGTGTAACACCCTCTCTCAGAGGAAATCCTTTGTTCTGCCTTCCTGGGACCAGGCTGCCCAGGCCCCAGTGGGGCAGAAACCTGTCTGAGGGGTTGACAGCAGCGGCAGTGGAGACCCTGGAAATGCAGTTTGGCAGTACCCGGGTTCTGTGCTAGAGACCCAGGGATGCATGGAATTGTCCCCCCAATGGTGTCCCCGCACTCACAAAGTCCGGGGTATTTGCCCTGAACAATGTAGGGGC
This sequence comes from Pleurodeles waltl, assembly GCF_031143425.1. Taxonomy (NCBI): domain Eukaryota; kingdom Metazoa; phylum Chordata; class Amphibia; order Caudata; family Salamandridae; genus Pleurodeles; species Pleurodeles waltl. Next base: position 473,505,441 of record NC_090449.1, on the reverse strand, counting down.
ACCTTGGCTAGTGCCAGGGTGCCCACACACTAAGTAACTTTTCACCTAACCTTTACCAAGTGAGGCTTAGACATATAGGTGACTCATAAGTTACTTATGTGCAGTGAAAATGGCTGTGAAATAACGTGGACGTTATTTCACTCAGGCTGCAGTAGCAGTCCTGTGTAAGAATTGTCTGACCTCCCTATGGGTGCAAAATAAATGCTGCAGCCCATAGGGATCTCCTGGAACCCCAATACCCTGGGTACCTAGGTACCATATACAAGGGAATTATAAGGGTGTTCCAGTGTGCCAATGAGAATTGGTAAAATTAGTCACTAGCCTGCAGTGACAATTTTAAAGCAAAGAGAGAGCATAAACACTGAGGTTCTGGTTAGCAGAGACTCAGTGATACAATTAGGCATCACATAGGGAACACATATAGGCCACAAACATACGGACACTGGGGTCCTGGCTAGCAGGATCCCAGTGACACATATCAAACATACTGACAACATAGGGTTTTCACTGTGAGCACTGGGCTCTGGCTAGCAGGATCCCAGTGAGACAGTAAAAACACCCTGACATATACTCACAAACAGGCCAGAAGTGGGGGTAACAAGGCTAGAAAGAGGCTACCTTCCTACACTAGCAACAGCTTGGACAAAGACAGGTTTGCTCAGTCCTCCCACCTAGACATCCTGAACAGATTCACCTACATAAACTCTTCCTAGCCTGGCGCCCAGATAGGCCTGTGCTGGGGAGGGGTGGCCGACTATATAGGAGAGACATCCAAGAAGTCACACTGAGCTGATCTTATAGGTCATACAATCTTCTAAAGAATTGTTGAAAACTAAGATAGAAGAGGCGCGGTGAGACGTCTTCTTACACCGTCAAGATCTGTGACATAATGTGGAGAGGATCCCAGCAACTAAAACCAGACCATCAGAGACAGAGGCTACACTCAAGAATATGAAACAAATGTTCACTAGGCTGATGGAAGTGATGAAATCCCTGGACTGAGAGCTGTAGATGCTGAGTGCATGGTGGAACAACCTTCACTTTCTCAGCTTTCCAGAGAACATTGATGTGGAAAGCTTTGCCTGCTTCCTGGAGTGGAGGATTCATGAAAAGGTCCCAGAACTAAAGCTGTCCCAGTGTTTTATTACTGAACACGCCCACTGGACAATGACCTAGAGACCACCGGCCGGGAGAGCCATTGTGACCAATAATACAAGCAGGTCCTCAACTATAAAGGCAGAGATGGAATCCTGGAGACTGACATGGCAACAGTGGTGTACGAACTCACCACATCCCGATCTTCCCCGATTACTCTAGGAATGTTCAAACATTAAAAAAGTAATTTGAAGATGTCAAAAAGAATCTATGAGCAATGAACCTTCAATACATTTTGATTTACTCCACCAAACTAGATTCCAAAACCACACCTTCTTCTTCGTGTCCCCTCAGGAGGCATCTGAATAAGTGAAGGGATGATTGAAGATTGGAGTTCCCAGGAGTCCTTTCCCCTAGAGGAGTTCAGGATGAATGGAGAAGTGAGAAAAATCTTCATCCAAGAGAACAACGTCAGCCCTGCCAAGGCAGACCTTAATAGCAGTGAGTAAATTAAGAGAGAATGACAATCTCAGACTCTGAGGAGGACTCAGCCACCGAGAAAGATGGCTCCCAGGGACAATCGTAGACTAACTGAAAAAGAGAAGCAGGAAAAAGTAATTCCAGCAATTTTTTCAAACAAGCATCACTAAATGTGTTTGTGAGACGCAGCAAATAATTGCATACACAAACTACATTACAACACGACTTAAACCTAATTAATGATCAAATTCAGCAATAGCAAACCTTATCTTCATCTTTACATTTATTTTAACACAAAATATCTCCAATGTGGGTACAAAATATTGTGCAATCTTCTTTGTCCATCTTAAAAAACACAACATTCTATCTTTTTTCTCTAATATACAATATCACCATTTACTCCATTCATTTCATCACCTATACAACCTATGAATTTTTTGACCACAGTGTTTTCTAGTGCTTATATGTCGGATTTTCAAACTATAATGCACTCATTAGGGAGCCCTTCCACAAACCACATATATTGCTCTGAATGTGTCCACTTATTCTACTGGTAGAGCATCAGCATCTGACAATCTCCATTTGTAAATCTGGCTCCTTCATAACAATAGTGTTGACGCATTTCGGCCGGCATATTTTAACGGCCACATCAGGATTTATGGCTGATAGGTATTTCAACATTCTGAGTTTAATATTACTGCCGCACTGCTTCAAAATCATTTTCTAGTGCAACATGTGGTGCTAGACGTAATACAGGAAGACGTGGGTGCTTGAAACGTGACTGTTGAAGCTCCAAACAGCGCACACTTGAAGCAGCAGATAACGCTCATTTAGGTTACAGCAGGCAGGTGTGTTTACGTAATTGTGGTACAGTCGGTAAAAATCTGACAGTGGAAACGTCTTGTGGGCTTACAAGCTTGAGAGAAATGTGTTTCCTTATTGTAGGAGGTTGGAGGGTAGAGGGGTCTTGTGGGAGGAGGGCAAAGTCTTTCTTTTTAGAGCTGAGATTTCACCACACATGCTTCACATTTCGAGATCTTATATGGTGTGGGTGGTTTGGCAGGCTGTCACTCCCAGGGCCAGAGTATGCTATTCTAGATACACGCTTACACGAAGTAACACCTTAAGGTGGATGACCACCCGAAGTTACGACCCCAAGCCCTAGTTAGATGTTCCTCCTGAACTGTAAATGATCTCCTAAATAAATTTAAAAAGGTCGCAGTCATTAGTGCCACAAAATAATAGAGGATTGATATACACTTACTGCAAGAGACGCTCTTAATATACGACTTTTGCTGTTGTCTTAACAGAGGCGGCTTTCTCCTACTTGCTCACTCCAGACTTCAGTGGGGTTCATGAAGGGTGGCAATATTGACAAACAAATGCCTCCTGTTTGTAGCGAAACACAGATGGAAAGACTCCAGGAGGACGTACGTTACGTTATTGTGGCAGACGCACTATTGGACCACAGTCCAAAAGTTTCCTGTCTAAAATCAGAGATATCCTACATAGGCGCCATTTGAACTAACAATACTGAGTGTTGATTTCAATGGACTGGTAGACCACTCAGGAGATGGATCAGGTCCTCCCCTTGCAAGAGCACTCTATTCAACCCCACTTGCTGATTTCTTGAGATGCCTCAGATTAATTGATGTATGGCATCACTACTACCTAGAAAAAGAGGGTACATGTTCTTTTCCAGGCACTTAAGTTCTTTTCTCATATGGAGTAGCTTTTGGGCACCCAACAAAGACTTTAATCAACTTAAGAGCGTTGCCGTTTACTTGAGGGGCTTATCAGATCATGCACCATGGAACTCCAGTTATACAGTAAACCTCCATCTGCTTCAGATAGTCGGGGGATGGGCCCCTGGTTGCTTAAAAAGTGGGTTTGTATGAGGTTTCTTAACAGGAAAGATGGCACAGTATTTTGACCTGACCCCACACAAAGGGGCTGATTACCCCCACTGATAGTGTGGAACTGAGGCTGAGCTGAAAGGGGGACCTGTGCTCTTCACAGAAATCCTTTGTAGTCTGCCCCCACCTCACAGGCTCTTTCTAGTATAAGTAGTGGGCCTCTTGACCCACTAAGACAGTACACTACTGGACTAAGAAGAAACTCTACTGGAGTAAAGGCTGATGTGCCAGAAGGATTCAGTGGTGTATTTGGGACACCAGGCGGGGAGTGGCCAGGTGGCACTCCTACAGCCAAAGACTGATACCATTCTGGCTTGGGAGCCTCCCAAGACCCATACTGAAGTGATAGCCTTTTTAGGCCTCGCTGGCTATTACAGGAGGTTCATCAATGGTTATGGCACCATTGTTGCCCCCTTGAATGAGTTGACTTTGAAGTCTTCGACCCTGAAGCACCTGTGCTGAAGGCACCTGACTACTCCAAGGAGTTTGTTGTGCAAAAAGACACTTGAGAGCATGGTATAGGAGCAGTATTCTCATAGTTTAATACCAGGGTCTAGATCAACCTATGTCCTCCATTAGCAGGAGGTTACTTCTCAGGAAACGTAGGTGGAGTGCCATAGAGCGTGAAGCTTTTGCTATGGTCTGGGTGCTGAAGAAGCTAAGACTCTACTTGTTTGAGACTCACTTAAGGGTTCAGAGAGACCACGGACCCCTCATATGGTTAATACATATGAGGGGTGAGAATCCAAAACTGTTGAGGTGGTCCATTTCCCTACAGGGGATGGACTTTACGGTAGAACACCGCCCTGGTACAGAACACGCCAATGCTGATGGTCTGTCCAGATGTTTCCGCCTTAGTGATGAGAACTCCCATGAGGTTGGGTAGTTGCTCCTCACTTTCAGCTGGGGGGGGGGGCGTGTTAGACTTGGCATCCTTGGCGTGGTCTCCCCCCTAACTTTTTTACCTCTGTTTCCCAGGTTGTTGATGTATACTGGACTCTGTTTCTGCTGTTTGTGTTACTCTGGGCACTTACCACTGCTATCCAGGGCTTCAGTACAAGTGTTCCTATGTATAAATTATAGATGAATGGCTTTCCATGAGTGGCATATTTGATGTACTAGTAAGTCCCTAGTAAAGTGCACTAGAGGTGCCCAGGGCATGTAAATCAAATGCTACTAGTGGGCCTGCAGCACTGGTTGTGCCACCCCCACAAAGTAGCCCTGTAAACATGGCTCACACCTGCCCCTGTAGTGTCTGTCTGTGCAGTTTTAAACTGCCAATTCGACATGGCAAGTGTACCCACTTGCCAGGCCTAAACCTTCCCTTTTTCTGCATGTAAGGCACCCCTAAGGTAGGCCCTAGGTAGCCCCATGAGCAGGGTGCAGTGTATGTTAAAGGTGGGACATGTACTTATGTGTTTTACATGTCCTCACAGTGAAATACTGCCAAATGTGGTTTTCACTGCTGCAAGGCCTAACTCTCTCATAGTTTAATATGGGGGCTGCCTTGAAAAGTTATTAAAGTGCAGATTCCCTTTGGGAGCAGATGGAAATTTGGAGTTTAGGGTCTCTGAGCTCACAATTTAAAAATACATATTTTAGTAAAGTTTGTTTTTAGATTGTGTGTTTGAAAATGCCACTTTTTGAAAGTATGCATTTCCTTGTTTAAACCATTCTGTTACTCTGTGTGTTTTGTGGATTCCCTGTCTGGGTCAGTTTGAAAGTTGGGCTGCTTGCACCTCACTCTAAAACATTGACAAAAAGGCGGCCTGGGGTGTGGCCCCCATATCCTGATGAGTCATCTGTGCTGGAGGGCAGGGAGGAGTGGCCAATTACCCCTTGCTAAGCTGTGCTTGTCCCCTCTCAATCCAGTCTCCAACCTCTTGGTGTGTGGCTGGGGCCTGGCCTGGACAAGAAAGGATCTCACAGACTTTTGAGACTTTACTTTGAAGTAGGCCTACTTCAAAGGCAGAAAGGGGTATAAGAAGAGCACCCCAACCCCCTGAAAATTAGATTACTTCAAGGATTCAAGAGGAACCTCTGCCTGGAGAAGAGCTGGAGAGTTGAGGATAAGTGCTACCCTGGCCTGTGCTCGAATATCCTGCGGTGGCTGCATCTGCCTGAGCAAGGGGACAGAGACTGGACTTTGTTGCATTCCTGCTGTGAAGTGAAGGACAGACTTTGCAGAACCCTGCACTGTACCATTGTCTTAATTAAAGCAGATAAGGGCAATAGTCATTTTCCAGTGGGTCTGCCAGATCCAGGGTAGGCCTGGGTACCATTCATTTAAATTAAATTGGTGTGATATTGTGCTACGTTTGCTACATGAAATTCCAGAAAATACTCCATGTCGCCTGATTACACTGCGCTCGCAGTAAAATCAGAGCATGGGAGACCACAAACGTAAACATCCAGTACGGGACCAGCAGTTGCTCATAGCACTTGTGTTTTTATCTCACTGTTTTTTAGCACCAAGTGCGCCCTCGTATCTAAAATAGACACGCAGGCGCATTTCGAGCTAAACTGTTGCTCTAATTGCCAGATTTACATTTCACTTAAATATGCTTAATTTTGTGTAATTTCTTTTAATTCTCCTGAATCTTACCTAATTATATGAAAGCAAACTATTAATTTCGCACACCCCTAAAATTCCAGAGCTAGCTTGCATGTCCTGGCTGCTATTTGAGGAAGTGAAGGGGAGATCAAAAAAAGATGGACGGTTTTAGAATACGAGTGGGATCACAGCAGTGCTTAATGTGTGCTTGTTGTTTCCGGTGCGGGGCGCCGGCCCTTATTTTTATGCCTCAAGCATTTACTGCAAGCAAAATACATATTTTGGAAAGCCGGAGGAAGAGAAAAACGAAAAAGCGTCACAATTGGAGAGAGCAGAGAGCTCTAAGAGTGAGCTGGAGGGGCAAGGAGTGCCCGAGATGGCTTCAGTATTACGTTTCCTCAGTATTCCATGTGCTTTGGTCACCGGCACCTTTTTCTTTACAAATTAAGCACTGGATCACAGCCTTCACTCTCTCCATTAGCCCTGGTAATTAAACATTCAGTGCTCCAGCTGCTGTTGCTTCTCTTGCCAATCTCCTAAATGAGGAGGGCTAGAGGGAAGAGTAAACACTGCTGCTGGATTGATTACTTCATGGTTGGGACCAGAGGGAAGTGAAGCTGCGGCCTCGCTCTCCTACTATTCAAAACCACCGGGAACCCCCGGCTCTTGTGTTATGTGCTAAGGATCAGACCATACTGAGTGAAAGAGGAGGGCTAGGAGGATCACGGTGAGGAGAAAGGGAAAAAAGAGAAGTGAGACAGGGGTAAAAGGAGGAGGAGGACAAGGCGCAGGAAACGGGGTTGAGGAAGCAGCAACACAACTCAGTGATGTGCACATCAAGTCGTGAGGCCTGAAACTGGGAGCATAGGAACCTGCATCACTCCTAGCAACCCTAGCGCTTTACTATCCCCCTCATCGGCACAATATGAACAGGGAATGGCAGGGTGTGGTGGGTGTGCACACCGCATGCCATGCTATGGGACGAGTGCGGTGTTCAGAGGTGTCCTCAACTCCGCGCTTTAGCCGCTACGGCGGGGGTGGGGGTTTTGACGGACCTTTTCTGTCTGCACTCGGCAGACAACGGCTCATAATTAACATGAAAGGGTGGGAATGTGACTGTGAGCGTATGGATGGATGGATGTGCCAGTGAAGGTGTTTATGGATAGATGCATGGATGAGTGAAAGGATGAATGTAAGGATGGATACGTGAAAGAGAGGAAAGATGGATGAATAGATGAATAGATGGATAGATGTGCGAAAGGGTGGATGGATGAGTGAGTGAAAGCATGGCTGTTAAGTGAAAGGATGGATGGACAGAAAAATGGATGGATGGATTTAGTGAAAGGCTTCATGGATGGATGGATGGTTTGGGTTGGAAGGGTGGATGGCTGGATGAGTGAAAGGAAGGGTGAAAGGATATAAGTGAAAGAATGGATGAATGATCGAAAGAGAGAACATGTGGATGGCTGGGTGAAAGGATGGAAGGATGGATGAGTAAAAAGGTGGCTGGATGGATAGAAGAGTGAGGGACAAAATGGATGGATGAGTGAAAGGGTAAATGGGTGCATGTGTGAGTGAAATGGTGGGTGAATGCGTAAGCGAAAAGGTGGATGGATAGATGCATGGATGAATGAGTGAAAGGATAGATGTACAGGTGGATGAGTGAAAGGAAGGAAAGATGGATGGATGGATGAGAGAAAGGATAGATATAGAGTGAGTGAAAGGATGCATCAATGAGTGGATGGATGACTGAGTGAAAGGATGAATGGATGGATAAGTGAATTGATGAATGGCTGGGTGAAAGGATGGCTATAAGGATGGATACAAGGAGGACTGAGGGAAAGAATGGATGATGAGTGAAAGGAAGGGTAGATGAATGGCTGGAGAAAGGGTGGATGGATGGATGAGTGTAAGGGTGACTGGTTAGAGAAATGAGTGAAAGGGTGGATGGATAAGTGAGTGAGAGGATGGATGGATGAGTGAAAGGGTAAATGGATGGATGCATTAAGGTCAGGATGTATATATGTATGGTGTGAAAGGATGGATGGATGAGTGAACTGGTGGATGGATGAATGAAAGGATGGATGGAGGACTGAAAGGATGAATGAATGAATGAAAGGGGATTGACAAGTCAAATGATGGATGACTGAGTGGAAGGATGAGTATGTTTTAAGATAGATGTATAGGTTTGGATAGGGATGGAAAGACCAATGGAGGGAATCGTGACAGACTGAATGTTGGATGAAAGACTGAAGGGATGGCCGAATGTAAAGGTGAAATAGTGGATATCAGCCGGTGGATGGAAGAATGAAAAGATGAATGGATGGATGCTTGGGTGAAAGAGACAAGCAAGCTCCTCTGGGGAGGGTTGCGATAATTTCCTTTGCTTCCTTGGCGCCATAACAGCTTTGGTTCGAAGTGGGGTATATTTTAATTTTTAGGCTACTCCCTTGGTGGTATTAGTTAAGAGTAGTGTGAGGGAAGGTAGAATAATTCCATGTACATTTATTACCACGTGGGAAAGAGGAAAGAGACAAAGAGGAGATTGTGTAATAATTTGACTCTTGCTTCTAGGCAAGGCTGCTGGTTTAAGGATGACAGTACTTATGTTTATAGGCGACTATGCCAGTCCTACAACAAGTCGCAACTGTTGTCCCAAACCTCCCGGCTCACAAGCAGCGCCTCACCAAAAACCCTAAACAGTAGAAGGTGATTTGTGGCAGCCTTTATGCATGGACTCAAGAGTGAGAGATCTCAGGGAGTGTCATGGTTAAAGAGAGATTTATCCTGGGGATGGTTTTGGGCTATAACCCCTCATCAGCGAGGCTAGCTTGAATCTGGTGGCATAGTGAGCACAGGACCCACATCTGGGCATGCCCTTCCCACATAGGGTGATAAATTCAAAAAGAACAGTTGACGGATGGAATGATGAAAACAATCAAACAGTCACCCCAAGTCACAGATCTGGGTTTAATCCATAATGTTTTTTGCATGTCATTCCAGTTTGGACCCAGCCATATGTAAATCAGTCTTGACCCTGCTCCCCATGTCTTGACCCTGCTCCCCATGGGAACAGTCCAGTGCGAACTGCCAGTCCAGGTCCTCCCTCAAGTGAAAACATGCATCCTGAGACCGATTTCAGGGTATTTTACCCCTCATCGGCGAGGCTAGCTTGATATCATGAAAATGGGTGCACAAGACCAGTGTGTGCTGGGTAGACCGTCATTTGGAATCCCTGTGGTGGAGTGTCTGTGCATTCTATTACAAAGAAGATGGTACCCTTATTGCAGGTGAGAACTCGTCCCAGAACTGGGGACACCGTAGCAGTGAAAGACAGCTTAGCAGTTGATAGGTCCACTTTCTCCTTCAGAGGTCTAGCTTGATTCTTCAGAGTGAGCCAGACACCCACGCCCTGCCCCACAAGACAGTGTTGTATGTGACTTCATCTGCCTCAGAGGGACTCCTGGGCAATCTTTGACTCATTACAAAAGGTACTTTAGCAGGGGATGGGAGCACTGACCGCATGCACTTTGTTTGTGGCAGACAGTTTACGCATCTCTCTAAATACAGTGATGGGTTAGCCCCCACACCGGTGGTATGACACATGCACAAGGCATTCCTTCATTTGCCTAAGGTGTATCAGAAGGCCACAGTTTTTAAGAGCATCGGTATGTTGTATGGGTTGATGATGACTTCTACTGGCCATCAAAGGTGGTCCATGGTTTTTTTCCCACCAGATGACACCAGAGTGACCCTGAGGCCTGCTCTTGTTCTTTCTGTGATGACACTTAGGACACCTCGGTTGAAAACAGCCTTGCTTCAGAGACCTGCCCTTTCACGAATCAATGTGTATCGTTTCTGGCACAGAACCATGCCTCAGATGTATGGGAATTGCGAGCTAAAGAGTACCTGCCTTCGTGTTTGTCTTTTCTTCAGCACGGCATTTCCAAAGTGCTCCTCTTAGCTGATTGTGTTGCACAATGAGCCAGGGAATATGAATGCAGTGCTATGTCCGTGTGGCCTGTAAAGTTCCCTGCGATATCAAAACACCCTCAAGCCCCACTTATTGACCCCCATTGCACGGCCTTTTAAGGAGTGCAGTTATGTAATATATAATATTAGTATTGTAGGATTCTCCTCGGTTCCTTCCAGGGGATGTATTACATGCTCTGTACATGCAATCCAACCCAAGGCAGCTCAAGGTGTCCGAGTACACAGGATTACAGTCTGTCTTTCTTTCTATAACTATAACATCATGCGGTAGGCCTTGTGAGTTTCAGCAACCACGTGCGTTTACCACGTGCCATTCACAGCTGGAGGGACGGATAGCAGAGAAAAGAGTGCGCAGCAAAAACGTTCCGTGAAGTAATTAGCACTTATGGCATCTGATTTCTATCAGTGTCAACGTGCGTTTGGAAAACGTAGTATTACATCGATACTTTCGAAAATATACTTACCTTCAAAATATGTTATTTGTTGATGTTTTTGGTAGGATTATATTTTTGTCCTCGATATTCTGACATACATCCTCCTCTTGAAAGATGTCGATTCTAGGTTTAGCCTTCGCCCATTCCAGCTGAAACCTGTAGACTCTTAAGCCCATGCTGGACTCATAAACGAATTTTGTGGTAGTTTTTGGAAGCCGGAATTAGTGTGGGGTGTACCTTTGCTGTGTTTGGGTGAACCCCATAAATGCATGGTATGTTTTGGAAGTAGCGTCCTCCTGTGGGTTGCGCCTCCACTGCTTCTTAGGGACCTTATAAAGTATTAAGTAATCTGGTGGATTTTGAAAGCTGTATGTTCCTGTAGGTTGCCCCTTCACTGTTTCATGCCACTTCTAGTTGTACCAAATACATTCTGAGATTACTTGATGGATCAGGAGACTGAAATAATTACCTGTTTTTGGAAGTTTCTCTTGCACGTAAGCCGGCCTTCACCCTCCAACCAATTTCCACCCCCACTCAGAGTTAGCCATGCAGCAACCTTTCCCCGGATACTAAGCCGCTCGTGGCTGGTGGTTACACTTAAACAACATTCCAGAGCAAAGGGATGTGGGGAGAAGGAGAGATTAGTTGAGCAGGTAAGTCAGACAAATGGTGGTTTTGGCTCTCACTCGGGAAGTTCACTCAAGGGTCTTCACACCGGCCTTCCGTCACAGGCACCAGTCTGCAAGGCCCTGGGGGTTGGGGGCTCGCTTTGAGACACTCTGTTCACGGTGGTGCCCAACCAAGCCAGAAACATCACTTCCCAGATAGTTACCAATCCGGCACCTCCCAGGGCAGGAGGCACCACCGCTGCTGCGCAATGACCTGGACCACCCGAGATGTTCTGATTGCGCACAAAGAGTTTACTGTTCTGGTATGAGCACCAGGTTTGGTGCGCAATGACCTGAGTTGCACCAGACACTTCTGAACACCATCACAAAGTGCTGAATGCAGGGCCTCCCTCGGGTGAGGCCCAACATCTGGTGCGCAATGACTTGAGTCGCACCAGACAATTCCACTTGCATACCACGAGTTTCCAATGTAGTGCCTCCCCAAATATGAGACACCACGTTTGACACCCAATTACTTGAATCGCACTAGACAATCCTGCTGCACACAAAAAGTAACCATGCTGGGCCTCCCTGGAATGAGGTACAACATGTAGTGTGCGAAGATTTGAGTTGCACCAGTCAAATCCAAACTTTAGCAATGCAGCATCTCCGGGGGAAGAGAAACCCCACCTAGTGTGTGATGACTTGAGTTGCACCGGGCACTTCTGACCACCCAATAAGTTCCTGTTCTGTACTTCCCTGGAATGAGATACAATGTCTGGTGCATAAAGATTTGAGTCGTACCAGACAAATCAAGCCACACACAAAGATGCAAGTTCAGTGGCACCGCATGAGGTAGAATGCAGCACTGCTCTGGGAATGCCCCCACCTACGAGGGTCGCAACTAGTGACACAGCCACAGCACGCAATGAGCGTGAAGTCAGTAGTCGCACAAGAGAAATGCAGCATACTCAACAATGGGCCATGCAGGGTCCAGCCACCAGTGATCCTATCTACACAACCAAATGCTTATGTGCGACGCGGCCCCACAATGAAGGGCCACACTCCTTGAATGTGGGCTGTACATTGCAAGTTCAGCACAAGGTCAATCCGGTCTCCAGGTCCAATACTTTATCAAAAATCATACTACTGCTACCAGAAGGAATCCAGCAGACAGCGTAGATGTGTCACAGGGCACCGTTCTCCAGATGACATGGCAGACAGTGTAGGTCCCTTGCAGGAAGTCTTTGATGTCTATGGGACCTCCTCACAGAACAGGGGACAGGTCAACAAGCCCTTGGAGGGCACACTTTAGAGTGTCACACTGCAGCAAGCAGTGTGCCCAGGCCAGCCATGATACATGAAGGGTGTGCAATTCCTTACCAGGACAGTACATACTCCTGTGCACAACTGATACTTCTAGCAGTGTGCTCCACACAGTACAGGGACTCCGTCCTGTGCTACTGCAAGTGTGTCTCTGATATGCTGAAGTGTGCTCTCCTTGTTATACAGAAGTGGCCTTTGAACCACAGATGTCTCCCTACATTTCAGTCCTGTCTGCCATGAGGCCTTGGATTGTAGATCCTTATCTTTGTTGGGGCCATGATCTGGCTCCAAGAGGCCAAGTGTCAAAACCTCTCCCTCAGTTTTCTCCAGCCAGGCACTCAGATGGCAGAGGTCTGTCAATTCGGTTCTCTAAGTTTTATAGCTGTTGCTGGGAAATGCACAGATGTTTTTTCCCCCAGTAAGATGAAGCTTGAATTGAAAAGGCACCCTAAAGGGATTTTAGAACATGGAAATGCCTGCGTTCCAAAAGTGTCATTTCCAAGGTATTACTGACAAAGCCACATTTACCATTGGAAAGGGTTTGTCTTTAGGAATCTAATGATAGTAAACATGATGAGGCTGCTCCACTGCAATCCACTATTGCAGATAGGATTAATGATAAACGTTCACCCTTATGAACTGATGGGTAGAGCAGCTCTCAGTGGTAGTGAAAACACACATGGGAATTCTTTACTCTATGGGCACATGTGCCCTGGTGCACGCACAAGCCGGCATGGTCAGGGATGGACGCAAGCTCTAAGAATACCACAAAGGTGCAAGTGTACCTATACAGGCCTGCTGTGACACGCTCACGGCATAAATAAAAACCCTGATGTGCAAGTGTGCACATACTGCCAAGCTGTTCTAGGCCCAGTATACATCTGAGAACATCAATGTCCAATGTGCAAGTGTGCACATACTGGCAAGTTGTGCCAGGCTCAGTATACCTTTGAAAACACCAAGGTGCAAGTGTGAGCATATGGAAAGCCAGGCCAGGCTCAGTATATACATAAAAACACTACTGTGCAAGTTTGAACAAGCTGGCAAGTTGTGCCAGGCCTAGTGTACATCTGAGAACACCAATGTGTAAGTATGCACCTACTGGCGGAACCTAACTTATGTAGGGAAGGCACGTGTGCACTTTTCCCTTCTATCTACAGAGGAAAAGTGCCTAGAGCCCTAAGCCACTCCGAGAGGATCAGCAAAACCTCAAGGAACAGCTAATGTCCTCGGTAGGGGAACCCACGTGAGGGGGTTCTCGACTACCAGGGCAGGTGACAACCTTGCGCCCCTGCCTTCTGCCTATGCTCTGCTGTACCCTCTGGGGGGCTCTTGAGATAGCGGAATGCCTGCTCAGGGCTGACCCCTGTCGGGAACATTCCACTCTTGGTGTAGGCACACATGCATTTCCACAGTCTGCAGTACCAGGCCTAATACATGTTGGTCAGGCTTCCCTGGTGGTGGCACACTCAGTGCAATGTCCCACTAGTGGCCAGGGCTGTACACACCCAGCATATGTGGGGTACCTTTTAATATGGCACCTCAACTAATCACATAGACGCCTCTTTCTGGCATGAGTAGGAAGGGCATGCACACTTTTCCCCTGCAGTACAGTGGGATGTGGCCAGAGCCCTAAGGCCATGCACAGAGAGTTAGCAAAATACTGGGAGAAAAAAACAAAGGTTTCAGGGAAATCCCCTAAGAAGGACCATGTCCAACAGTCCCCCTCCCCTCTAAGGGCTTTATGCCTCTCTAGTTCTCCCCACTACCTTGCATAACTCTCATTTTCCTACATTCCCCTCACAAATTTCCTTCCAACCACCTTTCTTGCATAATTCATCTCATCCTACTCCCTCTTCCCAACCTCCTTCAACATATTCCTCATCTATCATGTAGAAATATGGCTTACTGGTGAGAGGGTGAAACCTTACTCAAGCAGCAACCACAACTCTTGTCAAGGCATGACCCAAGCAAATAAGCAAATCCCCAATTAACCCGTGCTTAACCCTTTGGTAGCTGGGCACAGAAGCAGCCATGTTTACCTTAGAGGCAATGTGTAAGATATTTATGCAGCACTTCAAACAGTTAACACAACACAAGAAACATCCCACACCAACTTAGAAAAAAATGGACCAACATTTACTAAATTATTTGAGACCAGAATGACAAAAATCCAATTGGTAGAACTGGAGATATGACAATTCAAAGGTTTAGTGTAAAAAACAGTGCATAAAAGCCTAAATCTCTAATTGTGGGTATATAGTAATGCCGGACTGGGATAAAGCCACAAGTTCAGGCTTTCTGTGATGGTGCATTTAATCCAAGTGCAAGTCAGCGCTGCATCTCTTTGCACGTCTTACATCATCTACTGTCAGTTCTGAAGACCTGTGAGGTTCGCAATGCCAGGCAATACATCAGGTTGCACTGCGCTGGGTCAATTCTGGTGTAGCTGTGTGCCGAGGCTTTGTGTCAACTCACATCAGTTCCAATGGGGTGGCAGCAAGGCTTTGCAGGGTTTTGCGTCACTTCACCAGATTTGGTGAAGAGCACAGCAAGTCTGGCAAGGTATCTCTGTCTCTTCTTCTAAGGGTTCAGGACTAGAGGGGCACCACTTAGGGGGTTTGGACGCACGGGAGGTACAGTCCAGGTGCTGAGTGCCAGAGAATTGAACCCTTTTCTGTCCGAGGCTCTGAGCAGGACATCAGCCAACCCACCCTTGGGGTCACCCTGGTGGTCCTGTGTTCAAGATACAGGTCCAGTCCTTCTGACTCAGGCAGCAGGGCAGTAGAGTATCAGGACAGTAGGGTAGAGCAGCAGTCTTTCTTCTGAGAGCAGCACAACAGTCTTGCTGCAAAGCAGCACAGCAGTCTTTCCTCTGAGTCTTCCACAGGTCCAGATGTGTACTGAAGAGTTGAGTCGGAGGGTCCATTATTTAACCTAGTGCCAGATTTAAAGTAGGAGAAGCTTTTAGAGATTTTCACCCACGGAGGTGCTTGGAATTTCCAACCTCTCTGCCCTGGCCACTGCTTCTCTGGGGTCACAAAAGACTAGTGTCAAGCCCTTTCTGAGTGTGCTCAAGCAAAGGCTTTGTGATGTGCAAATGTGGTAGGTGACATGTTTGTACCCCTATCAAGTCAGAGATAGCCTGTCCATCCACCACCTATTCCCCCTTTGTCTCCCCATATGGGATCAATACACAAAGACTACCTGCCAACTACACCTAGTCATGTGATCCAGAATTCAGGCCGCAGGCACCAAAAGGACTTCAACAAGAAAATGCCAACTTTCTTAAAGTGGCATTTTCAGAATTGTGACTTAAAACCCAACTTTACCATTAAGGAACATTTTAAATTACAATTCTTTAGACCCCAAACTTGACATTCCTATCTGCTCGCAATTGAAAGTTGCCATTTATTAAATGTAATAAGGTAACCCAAAGTTATCTTATGGGAGAGGTAGGTCTCACCGTAGTGAAAAACAAATGTAGGTTTTTTCAATACCAGGACATGTAAAACTTAAAAGTATGTGTCCAACTCTGTAAATACACTGCACCTTGTTCTCTGGGCTATTTAGGGCCTACGCTAGTGGTGATGTATATGTATTCAATGGAAGGTTTCGGCCTAGAAAAAGGGTTATTTTACCAGGTCAAAATAGCAATTTAAAACTGCACAACCAGGCTGCAATGGCAGACCTGAGAGATGTTTAAAGGGCTACTTAGGTGGGTGGCACAAACAGTTCTGCAGCCACAAATAGTTGCATTTAAGTTACATGCCCTGGGTACATGTAGTACTACAGGTAAATTAAATGCACCTATTGGGTGTAAGCTGATTCTCCCATGTTTAAAGGCGAATGCACAAACACTTTAGCACTGGATAGCAGTGGTAAAGTGCATATACTCATAAAAGGCAACAAAATTGGGTTCAGAAAACAAGGTGGTGAAGGCAAAAACTTTGGGGCTGACGTTGCAGAAAACGTCAAGTCGAGCACATCACAATAATCACCTCCTTTTAGACAATCAAGGCATTTTCAACTCCCCCACACCCTGCTCCAATAGAACTACCACTCTTTTTATGACCTAACAAACTAAAACACACTTTGCTGCATGAAGACAAGCTATCCATTTCTACCTTGAATCCTGCTCCTTATAAACATAATCCAACACTTGAACCATTGTAGGAGGCTGGCCTGGTTTGTAGTGGGTACCTTGGGTACTTACACCTTAAACCAGGTCCAGTTATCCCTTATTACTGAAATGTAGTAGTGTTCTATCAGCTTAGGCTGATAGAGGTAGCTATAGCAGAGCAGCTTAGGCTTAACTAGGAGACATGCAAAGCTCCTACAATACCACTATAGTTACACAGTACTTATACACAAGTAAAGACAATACTCAATGTTACCAAAAATAAAGGTAGTTTATTTGGGTGACACAAGGCCAAAAATATCTTAGAGGCAATACTCCTTCTAGCGGTAGGTATTATACCAATATATACATCAGACACCAAAATAATGATAAGGTAAGTAATTAAACATTGGATAGTACAAACAATAGGAAATGCTATAGTATGCAATGGGAGAAAATAGGTCTAGGGCAACACAAACCATATACTAAGAAAGTGGAATGCGAACCACAAATTCTCCCCTAGACAAGTGTAGTGTGTATAGAACCTTTACTGGGAGAGTAAGAATACAGTAAAGGTAAGTAAATTACCCCACCCCAGAGCCCAGTTAAGTAGGAGTAAAATACTGCACGTTTCCTCAGGACACACTACAAGTTGTGATTAGAGTTATTGCAAGAACCAAGCAAGACTGCAAACAACAATTGGTGGATTCCTGGACCTGAAGACCTGCAAAGGAAGGAGACCAAGTCCAGAAGCCAGAAGAAGTTCCAGGAAGGAGCCCCTGACAACCCAGAAGAGGGTGCAAAAGAAGAGTCCCCGGTTGGACGAAGACTGCAGAAATGCACCCAAAGACGATGTCAGAGGGTTCCTCCATGATGCAATGGATACCCCACACAGAGATGTTGGATGCAGGTGAGTTTTGGTGCTGGATTCGTCCAACAAGCCTTGGTTCCGGCAAAGCCGCGTTTTGTGTCAAAATGGCGCTATCTGGATCCAGGAAGGACCTGGGGGCCTCAACTCTGTGTGAGGAGAAAGAGGGGGCCCTCATCACTTTAGAGAGCACTGAGAACGCCAGACAACACCCATGGGTGTCCCAGGACATGGGGACAAATTAGGTGCAAAATGCAATTGGTGCAGCACTACAAAGGAAGGTCTCACACTGCCGGAGATCAACTCAGCGAGTTTAGCGTCACAGGATAGAGTGCTGGGGACCTGGGCCAGGCTGTGCACAAAGGAAATTTGCAAAGAGCGCACAGAGGCCTCCGGAGGTGAAGGAGACGCGGTGCACAGGGGTACTGTTGTACTCGGGGAAGGCAAGGTCTTACTTCCTCCAAATTGGGACAGCAGGACCTCAGGTCAGTCTATGTCGAAGGGGTCCACCACCTGTGTTCCAAGGAGCATGCTCGTCACCAGGAGAGGAGTCCAAGAGAACCGGTCGTCGACTTAGAAGGTGCCTGCGTGAGCAGGGAAGTGACTCCATCACTCGACGAGAGATTTCATCGTTCCTTCTGGTGCAGGGTGAAGACAGTGAGTCCCCATTGCATGCACACCATAGAAACTGTTGCAGTTGCTGGCTGGAGCTGAAGTTGCAGAGGAAAAGTTGCTCTTCTGGATACTTTGTTGCTGTTACAGCCATTGCTGGAGCCGTCTGCGGTCGATCCGAGGTCAGAGGATGAAGTAGTATCAGAGGATTCCTGCTGGAAACTTGCAAATGGAATCTGAAGAGAAACCCACAGGAGAGACCCTAAATAGCCCTGAGAGGGGGATTGGCTACCTTATCAGGTATGGACCTATCGGGGGAGTCACTGGCATCACCTGCTGGCACTGGCCACTCGGAGGCCTCCAAAGTGTCCCCTCACCTTGGAAAACAAGATGGCTGAAGTCTGGGACACACTGGAGGAGCACTGGGCACCACCCCTGTGGTGGTGATGGACAGGGGAGTTGTCACTCCCCTTTTCTTTGTCCAGTTTCACGCCAGAACAGGGACTGGGAGTCCCTGAACTGATGTATATTGGCTTATGCAAGGAGGGCACTATCTGTGCCCTTCAAAACATTTCCAGAGGCTGGGGGAGGCTACCCCTCTACAGCCTGTAACACCTATTTCCAAAGGGAGAGGGTGTAACACCCTGCTCCCAAAGGAAATACTTTGTTCTGCCTTCCTGGGGCTGAGCTGCTCAGACCCCAGGAGGGCAGAACCCTGTCTTTGAGGTGACAGCAGCTGTAGCTTCATTGCAAGCCTCAGAGAACTGGTTTGGCAGTACTGGGGGTCCATGGTGGAGCCCCCAGGATGCATGGAATTGGCTCCCAAATACCAGATTTGAAATGAAGGGACAATTCCATGATCTTGGACACCATACATGGCCATATTCGGAGTTACCATTGTGAAGCTACATATAGGTATTGACCTAAATGTAGTGCACGCATGTAATAGCGTCCCCGCACTCACAATGTCCGGGGAATTGGCCCTGAACTATGTGGGGGCACCTTTGCTAGTGCAAGGGTGCCCTCACACTTAGTAACTTTGCACCTAACCTTCAGTAAATGAAGGTTAGAGATATAGGTAACTTATAAGTTATTTAAGTGCAGTGAAAATGGCTATGAAATAGTGTGTGCACTATTTCACGCAGGCTGCAATGGCAGGCTTGTGGAAAGGTTTGTCTGAGCTCCTTATGGGTGGCAAAATAAATGCTGCAGTCCATAAGGATCTCCTGGAACCCCAATGCCCTGTGTATCTAGGTACCATATACTAGAGACTTATAAGGGGGGTCCAGTGTGCCAATTGAAATTGGTAAATGAAGTCACTAGACTATAGTGACATATTTAAAAGCAGAGAGAGCATAAGCACTGAGGTTCTGGTTAGCAGAGCCCCAGTGACACAGTCAAGCATTACTGACAACACACACATTAGGCCATAAATTATGAGCACTGGGGTCCTGACCAGCAGGATCCCATTGAGACAGGCAAAAACATACTGACATACAGGTAAAAATGGGGTAACATGCCAAGAAAGCTGGTACTTTCCTACAACCATCCCTCCTTACTTGCCTCCCTCTTTGCACCTATCTACCTCTCCTCATGAGAGCAGTTTCCCAGATAATGCATGCTCAATGATCCTGAACTGCTTATACATGTACAAAGCTAATTTTGACCCAAACTCAGACTTGTGTTCATCAATGCAACCCGGTTAAGAGGAGATGCTTTCTAAGTCTTCCACAAGTCTATCCACATGGATACGGTCTCTTCACCTCAAACTGCCTCAAGTAGACTGGAAAAAGGCTAGCAGTTATTTTCAAGAACACCGCACAGATCACAAGCTTTCAAGAATTCAACATGACCACATAACCTCTCATTAACTGTTCTTCCTCACTTACTTTCTTATGATCATTCCTTTTGGCATATGGACCCCTGCACAACAACTGAACATTTGCAGATCCTTCTTGGGCACCACATTGGACATCACAGTAAACCACATCAACCACTCTAATTTCTTCAACCTCAGATCCCTTATGACTTCATCAATCTATTGCAACTTGTTTCTGGATCAACACACTCTGCTAGACATCCTTGGATGCAATCTTCACTTCACCGGGACTCACCACAATAACAGGAAACCATCCTATATCCACTGCTTCATCTCCTTCTCCTTGAACCATCTTTAAAGAGCAAAGTTTTTAGCATTAGTGGCCAATAATACTATGTACAAACAGTGGAACAAACTCAATCTCTCAGCATCTGACTGCTATCATATCACTTCCCCCAACCCATCCAATTAGCAGAAGAGGAACAGCTCTAGAACTGGATACCCCTCAAGATGCCCTCATTCCCTTACCACAGGTTTAGGACCTCATGGCTCAAAAAGAAAAAAGAAACAGAGGATGGGATGAGGCGTACCAATATTCCAGTGTAGGAAGTCAAACAACCACAAGGACAAGAGGCACATCTAGTGTCTCAAAAGAAACTAAATCTTGTGCATCATGCAGGAATGCTCCCCTTTTCCCAATGAGTCTTTAAAGCCAACCAAAGTTCATTGAAGGTAGGCACAGTGAATCCAAACAGAATTCCACAGCCTAGACTGAATTGCCACCAAACTCTCACATATGAAATCATTCTGTGGTTCCATCACTTCTCCCCTTGTCTCGAAGGCAAAGTTCCAGTTACAGCACCTTGGGACCAAGAGGCCCACAACTGACCAATAGCCTGAAAACTCAGACCACAATTAATAAAATAAATGTCTGTGGCAGTCTATAGGACACAGACACTTTCAACAGATTATCTGAGTTCTATTTTATAGAACTGACCTAACGAGTGGCCTGGCTCACAACCCTACCTATCTCAAGCCTTCAAGGGCATTTTACTCCCCACAACTGATGAGCTCCACTTAAGAAAACTC
Source organism: Pleurodeles waltl (assembly GCF_031143425.1). Classification (NCBI taxonomy): domain Eukaryota; kingdom Metazoa; phylum Chordata; class Amphibia; order Caudata; family Salamandridae; genus Pleurodeles; species Pleurodeles waltl. The sequence continues at coordinate 473,484,527 of NC_090449.1, read as the reverse complement.
CTTAGCAACACCTCCATAACTACAAGCAGCTAATCTTTAATCCTTAAAATCTCTCTCATAAAACCACTTGTGAAGAAGACTAACAATTATCTAGTTTATCCAGTCAACCAACAGCTGATCTCGTATATCCTGTTCATAGGAAAACTGATTGAAAGAGCTGCCTTCAGTCAGATCTCAGATTTCATAGAATGAAGTAACCTTCTCTTGACCATGAAAAGACATCCCCCAAGGAAGAAGCAATGAATCTGCACAGCTCTCCATATGGAATGACCAATGGCCTAAAACAACTCTGGATAGTAATGGAGAGGCTTTGCTTCTACTGCTGGACCTTTCTGCCGCCACTGATACCACCACCACATCTTCCCACTGTAGCTAACAAATCTTAGGATTTAGGGAAGCATCTATGGCTTTTTTCTTCACTTCACCTACCTTAGTCTCTGCTGGACCTATCAAGTCTTTTAGTGTAATCTGCAACATCAAGGTTCAAAACACAGATCATCCAAAACTAGAGAACCCTCAAAACGGAGACACCCTAGGGTTAGATCATGGTCTCCAGGTCCTCAACCAAAAGAATATGGGGAACTACTTAGACTCTTAAAATAGTAATCATAATCTGTGGGTGAAGGAAAAACTACCAACAGTTATCTATCTCGTCTCAGTGACTAGGCCCACCACCAGCCCCATAAACTGAACTAGGATACCTCGCAGTGATCATGGACTCCAGGCTTTTCTTCACAGCACAAATGAACCAAATCACAAGGAGAAATTTTCATGCCATGTAAATTCTTCCACACATCTTCCTACATCTAGGTTTTCCTCAGACACTTGGCTCCACAATCAACCTTATACTGTCTCAAGAAGAATAAAAGCAACTTTATGTAGTGGCCCCCATTTTTACTGCTCTGAAGACTGCCTAAAATATTAATTGGGCAGCAAGACAATTTCTGCACCTTCCCCTATAGGGCCAAATCTCACTAACTCTCTAAACACTTCGCTGCCTACCAGGGCTGGAAGAGACACTTTTAATGCATTCTTCATTGCCCACAGGACTGTCCACAGGAAAGGCCAATCCTTGATGCAAATTAAACTAGGATCCTTTGACTATCCCTAGGATATTGACCAATGCTGATCCTCCCATTCCACAAGGTGATGTGCATTAATAGATTCTCCTTCCCATTGCAGGCAGGCAGCCAAATTATAGATTCCTCTTCTGGCAAAGACAAAAAGCTTCGACAACCTACAAGAAAAATATGAAGAACATATGTTTCGGCACTATAACCCCCCATACATACATGGGTAGGTAAATTGATTGTGCAACAACATCTCTTTCTACTTCGTTCCACTCCATGCATGCACACTGCCACAAGATTGCAATGATAGAAAAACATACTGAAAGTACTAGGTGTCAAATCACTTCCCACCGACGGCTCACAGCAATTCAATATCCTTCCAACCAAGCACAATCCACAATGCGTCATTCTATCCATCTGAAACTTCACGTCTGTACCTCATTAGGGGGCTGGAAGCACTATAACAATAGCTACTGTTAAGTGCAAAGGAATATGAAGCCAGAGCTTCATAAGGCATTGTGAAATGCAGTAATTTTAGAACCCTTGTTCGTGCATAATGCAAGGTTTTCTACTTCTACCGTGTTAGTGAATTGACATCTATGCATAAAGTGTATTGAGCTTTCACTTCAGAGAGTGAGAGAGATCTCGTTAGGCTGATGTCACATGCAAGGATTTTACAATCCTCTCATCCTGAAATCTCAAGCATTGCTTTCGAGATCTCTCAAAGAGATCTGAAGTTGCATGAAACTCCTCTGTAGACACAGTAGATGGGGAAACTCATGAGTAAGTCCAGAGTTTATGTTGATTAGGCAACTCCGAGATCTTGCAATGGGCACAATTTAGGATTAATGTGGCAGTGCGGCGGTTGCAGCAGCACCCGTCGCGCATTTCACTGTCTGTAATTCGGGCAGTGAAATGCGCGATGGGGCTGTGATCGGGCGCCCCTGCACTGCCCATGCAAGTGTATGGGCAGTGCAGGAGCCCCCAGCGGTGCCCGAGTTACTCATTCCACCAGGGAAAGGCTGGTGGAATGCGACTCATTATACAGAGGGCAGCTTTGCTCGCAGCGCTGCCCTGGCGGATCTGAAATGCCGCCACCGCCAGGCTCCATAGTGGCAGGATCCTGGCAGTGGCAGCATTTCCACCTTTGCGGTTCAGCCACTTTCAGAATATGGCGTTCTGGACCGCCATGCCATTGGCGGTAATGACCGCTACCACCGGCGTGGTGGTCAAGCCCGCCATGTTCGTTATGACCCCCTAAATCTGGAGAAATTATGGAACACTTTTATTGAAGTATTGTCGATTGGGTGTTGACTTATAAGGAGTGCATTTCTGATATGTTTGTGCTAAGAGAGCTTCCCAAAAGAGCTGACCTTACCTCGATGAAGATATAGTACTTATTATGACATTTCTCAAGGAATGTGTCATCTTACCTTAACATTTTTACTTTCTCCTTTTCAACCAGGGAGCTGTTTCCTCTGCTTGGTGGACGTAGTGCCCGTGAAAAGCGAGGATGGCACGGTCATCATGTTCATTCTGAACTTCGAGGTCGTCATGGAGAAGGAGATGCTAAGTTCACCCCTCAAGGACACGAATCACAAAGTGCCATCCAACTGGTTCCCCACTGGTGAGGATTTTCATTTATCCAGCTGTCTGCCTCTCCATACACATCTGACCGTCTTTCTCGCTTGTAATAAATAATTACAGTCGTCTGAATGTCCTGAAATCAAATAGTTGCCAGTTCATGAACGTCTTCATTGTTTTTCTGTGTGTCCGTAAAACAAATCATTCTCACTTCTGCCCGTCAGATTAATCTCTCATTCTGTCCTCAAACTCATCTTTCAAGGTTTGTCCACAAACCAATTAATCTTCTTTCTGTCAATAAGTCCATTAGTCCACCTATCTGTTCTTAATCAATCTATCCGTCTGCCATCCATCACTCGATCATCCAAATTCATCCCACCACTGGCTGCCTCTAAACAAATTCATCCTTCTACTGTCCACACATACATACATCGGGCTGCCTGCCTTTCCATACACCTGTTTATCACTGCATCTCTGTCCTTCCATCATTCATCTTGCCCACAAAACTATCAACCATTGCTGTGTCTTAAATGGACTGACTTATTTTTCTGTCTACTTCCTACCAGATCATTATGTGATGTTATCTTATCCTATGTTATGCTATGTGATGTTACATATATTTGTAATTAGTACAGTCTGTTATTATTATGTCTAGGTAGCATACCTGTGCTTTGTTAGATGTGCCAGACGCTCTGACTTCTGCTTTCTGTTAGATATTTGTGTGTTTATCATGATGCCTGGTGTTGCTTGTGTTCTGGTTCAGGGAAGACCTGGTCTTGCAGTTCTTGCTGGATTGTTCCTACTGGAGCAGGGACTAGGCTGATTTGCATATGGCTGGGTCCAAACTGAGGTGGCATTGTGTGCAAAATAACAGATTGGAATGCACCCTGAGTAATTACCAGTAGCTGAGATTAAGTCAAAGACTCAATTCATCACTTTTTTGTATACTTTGTATTGTAGGGGTAACATGATGACCGACTATAAGGCTCAACTGTTCTTCTTGGATACATATGAAATGTTCTGCCCAGTCTATTATGTTGACTACTGAATAAGGCCAAACCAAAGACATACTAAACGAGCAAAGGTGGGTAGGACATCCAGCAGCAGGTCATCGTACTGTGAGCCTGCAATCTTCCTGTGCCCTCCAGTTTCCATGTAGGAGGTACCAGAGTTAGGGCCTGATTTAGATTTCGGCACACAGCTTACTCTGTCACAATGGTGACAGATATCAAGTCCATCCCATTAATTCTTATGGGACTTATATTTCAGCGGACGGGGTATCCATCACTGTTGTGATGGAGTAACCTATCCACTGAAATTTAAATCAGGCCCTTGGTGTTTGAGGACAGTGTTGGGAGGGAGCAGTTGATGCTCCTGGAAGATTGTGAAGTTAAAAAAACTATGCAAGGTTGTAATTCAGATGATTTTGCACCTTTGCATATCCTTAGTGTTGGACTGTCTTGTGGAAACCAAGCAAAAGAAGTCCGACTTTACATTACAGAAAGCTATAATTTTGTCATGACATGCATTGGAGGTGAACAGTTAATATGTCACCACCCTTCTAGCTATATGCCAGGACAGATGACAGTGGGAGGGCAATATCCGATGTTTCTCAATATCTGAAACAGCACCAGCGTTGCATCAGGCCTCTCCACAGCAGTACTGCCCAGCAAATGAGCCACACACATCTCTGCCTGTCTGTAAACCCATTTACATGTCTATCTGCCTGCCTGTCCATAACACATCTGTATGTCCGTTCTCTCAGCCTTCAAGAAGCATGTTGGTAAATCCATGAATCATGTTGTTTGTTGGGCCACAAAATCATTCATGTGGCCACATGTTCTTTAAAAAACGAACCCATCTATCTACCCATTATTGAATCTGATCATCCATCTGCTTTTCCATAAACCCATTCACCTCGTTCGTAAACCCTTTGTCTATATACCTGTTGTATCGAAGCACAATCCCATCTATCTGTTAAAATATCCATTCACCCATCCTACCAAAACCAATGAGATCATTAACCTCACCGTCTTTCACCCTCACTCCATAAAATAATTCCTACAATTGTATATATATCCTGAACTCCTTCACCCATTCATCCACCCATCCTTCCAGAAACCCATTCATGCATTTATCTATAGGCCTGGTTACTAACACATACACTATTAGGCTGGCTATCCATAAACCCAGCCTTGAATGATTCTATTAATAAAGTCTTCTATTGGATCATTTAACATGCCCATAAATCTGTCCATCTATTTCTGTCATTTCATTAACCAATCTGTTTGTCAGCTCATCCATTTATAGGTTTCCCACTCATCTGCCTATCTATAAATCGTTCAGTCTGTAAATGCCCATCAGCAACTCGATATGTCTCAGTTACATCCATTTATCTCAACATATATTACTCTATCAGTCTTTGTGTCCATCCATGAACCCATGCATCTGGCTGTCCTAAACCATCCTGCCTCCGTTCTACTTACTAGCAATCAGACTTTCCCCTGTTGTGGAGGAGCAGAGATTGCTTCATTTCCCCATCAGTTTGCTTGGTGACCTTGAAAAAATTGTTCAGTCTGGTTACCCACATGTGCAACCATGGAGCCACTGTTGCTGGATCACTCAACTCACTGAATGAGGGCAGCAGGTTTGCTTCACCTCCAATGGAGTGGTGCGGTCATTTTCAGAATGGGGGTTGCATGATCACCCCTTCGATGGGCGGTGCATGCTGTGAAGCCTGTGCTGCTCCTGCTCCGCTTTGTTAGTCGTTGTTCACAAATGACATCCACATGATCCACCCTAGATGACATCTGTATGATCCTTCACAGAGGAGGCACTCCAGCTTTCATTCTCCTGGCCCTCGCTGCAACATTTGACATGGCCTCACATTCCATCCTCATCAGGTTCCTGCACAATAGTAGCATCCGATGCCCATTCTCCATTGGATTTGCTCCTTCACAATGGATAGATCACAAGCTGTTAGCCTGGCACCTTACTTCCTGGAAGCCAGCCAACTCATCTGTGGAGTGCCACAAAGCTCATCGCTCAGCCCCACCCTCTTAAATGAATACATGATACCTCTGGCCAACGTTATCCATGCACACAACATCAACATCTTCTGCTATACAGATGACAAGCAACTCATACTCTCCCTCTTGAACAAGAACCCCAACACAAAATGGATGAAAGCCAATTGACTCAAGCCCAACACCAGCATGACAGAAGTAGTGATCTTCAGCAAGAACAGCTCACCATGGGACACCAGCTGGTGGCTGGCCGAACTCGGACCCAGACCCATTCCCAAAAGCCACACCAGAAACCTCAAAATAATAATTGACAGCAAACTGGACATGACCGCACAAGTCAACACTGTCACTGCATCCAGTTTTCAAACCCCGAAGGTGCTGAGGAAGCTCTTCAAATGGTTCCCAAGCAGCTGTAGAAAAACTCACGTCTAGTCACCAGCAAGTTGCACTATGTGAACACCTTCTACACCAGGATCACAGGCAACTCACTAGAACATTACAAACCATCCAGAATTCGGCAACCGGACTCATCCTCAACCACCCACACAGAACTCACATCGCACCACACTACAGAGAACTACATTGTCACACAATACCTAAAAACACTCAATTCAAACTCCTCATGCATCCATTGAAGGCACTACACAACTCAGGCCCCAGATACCTTAATAGTCCCATCTTCTCCCACCAACTACCCAGACACCTTCACTCTGCAAGTCTCCTGCTTATGCACATCTCACACATATACAGTACCAGATTGGGAAGACGGACGTTCTCTTACATCACTCGTAAAGCGTGGAACAAGCTACCACTCAACATCAGAGACTCCTACTCTCTTCTTGAATTCCACAGGAAGCTGAAGACCTAGCTTTTGAATTGACCTATAGAACATAAGCAGGACTAGGCACACACAGCTACTCAGCACCAGGATACCCTCATGGGTGATAGTACCCTTTACAAATACACATATCATAATATAACATAACATGACATGGCAAGAGATAACATAACAAGATATAGCATAACATAACATAATATAACTGCGGGTTCTCCACACATCACCTTTCAGAGTGCCTAGCAAGAGGAAAGACATGTACCAGCTGCCAAAGACTGAACCATTTTACAAAATTTACCAGGATGGATACCAAAGCACAGGTCTCAGAGAGTAGAGGAACTGTGATCTCCAAGATGTGACATCATCAGACAGGCCGAAGATATTGCTCCACCATGGGGAACGGCACCTCCAGCACACCTACCAAGACAAAGACATCGATGAGCTATTCCTCCTTTCCGGCACGTTAGATGCTGGGGACAAGCCCTCCTGCATTCACCTTACCTGCTGTGTCACTATTTACAATACACCTGTGCTGTTCCTCATCAATACTGGGGCCTTTATGAATGACAAGACAGAATTTCAGCTCCTGAAGCCTCAACCACAACTGGCCCATACGAACACCAAGATTTTCACTTATGGTGGCAGGTCACCTCTCTCCCTGGAAGGGGTTTTCCGGTGCACCATTAAACAGGCTAAGTTCTTAATTGCCACTGAGGGCATCTAAACCCACCTCAGCTGTGCCACAGCTAAAGACCTCCAGCTGATCCACTTCAGGCAGCTGGTGGAAGACAGAGGTATCAGCCACATCCTTCAGGACTTCCCACACATCTTCCAGGGCCTCAGGTGCCTTAGGGGGCCACCAGTGTTGCTGCATATAGGCATTTCTTTTGAACCAGTTGCCCTACATCACAGACTGACCCTGTTCCACCTTCACCCAGCTGTGGAGGCTGAATTGCAAAAACTAGCAGAAGTGGGCATAATACAGAAGGTCTTTGGCCCCATCCTTTGAGTCTTACCCATAGTAGTTGCTCAGAAGTTCAAGCAGCCCCACGGCATCTGAATTGACATGAGGCTACTAAACGGGGTGATCAAGAGGGAGCAACACATCATGGCTACTATCTATGACCTCATTGCTGACCTAAATGGTACAAGATGATTCTCCAAACTTGACCTTAACTCCATGTTCCATCAACTAGACCTTCACAAAAGCTGCTGGTATATCAGCACTTTCTTAACCCATGTGTCTTCGCAGATTCTGCTGCCTCAATTGCAGGATCTTGTTGACGACTGAAGTGTTTCAGAACACAATCCGTGAAGTGCTGTCAGGGATAGAACGCATCATCAACTTCAGTGATGACATCCTGATACATGCCCTCACAGTGGAAAGTCACTAACAGTGTCTCCATACAGCTCTAAAGTGAATTAGTGATGCAAGCAGTGCTATTGCACAGTTTGAAAAGAGACACTAGTGATTAAGTGGGCCTGTAATCAATTCCACTTCAACCTCTAAAGCCAGCTGTTTAGGGTGGTCACCCAGACCAAAAGCCGCTGATCTCGCTCTTGGTAGGGGGAGCTTTCTTCTCGTCAGCGCCTTGAAAAGTTGGCACGTGAACTCCAGAAATACCAATTGACCATTGATTACAAAGCGGGCTGAAGCAACCCGGTTGGCAAAGTGGGCTCTTGGCCAGGGCCATAGCCTTTCAGGGGGGTGCCTGAGAGACCACCCTCTGTTCTCCACACAGCCGTGCCCTGGTGACACCGAATGATTCTCATACACAGATTGTTTTAAATACCATTTTCCTTTATATTTAATACGGGCATTGTGTGGGTGTCCATTACAGACATTTTGCAGAGAAATTTTGCTTGTTTTTTAACACCATGCAACAGCAATAAAAAAAGTTCCTTTTAGGTCAAAGCAGGACCTCACATATGAGAAATGACAGTCAGTCGCAAACATTATTTGTAATTATATTAGCGAGGTGTTGCTATATTACAGTATTGAAAACATACATTAGACTACCCCTTAAAATTAGATGGAAACGCATTTAGATTTTGGGCCATGGTGTCTGTACAATGACGGTGACTTGGCCAGCGAGGACATGAAAAAAAGGAAATTGGATCATACAGTCAAAGCTGTTCCGAAAAGGGGCACCCAAAATACGGTTGATCCAGGGCCCCTAAAATCCTTAAGATGTACCCGACGCCAGGGAATAATAATGCACGAGCCAGTATCATGAACAGAGGTGTGTCGGCAATATCAACATTACACCCGCGTGTCCGGCATCTTCTGTATTGAGGAGCACAGCAGGGACGGACGCAATATTGCATCCCCTTGCAAACTCCAGGGCGCTGTTTCACTTTCCTCTTGCTTCCTGCTAGAAGCCCGCACCATCTCTTCAAGCACCTCTCAATCTCATATAACCGTGCAAATAATATTTGTGCTTCTCTGGTTCTTGTTTCGGCGCTGCTCATTACGCCATTCTTCCAGTGTCATTCAAAGAAAGCCTCTGCCTCACCATCAGAGCAGCTGGACAGGCTGTCCTAAACACATGAAATAATCCTTTCGGGAAGGGAGTCTTGGCGCCTGAAGAGTACAAGCCATCTTCAGTCCGTCCCAGAAGCCTTGAAGAGCTGGAACTCTTAGTATGGGTTACTTTAAGAGTCTCTGTTAGCTGTGGTGTAATCAGAGCTTCTGCCTGTCAGCTGCTCTTTGTCTCTCTGCTGTAGCTGGTGACCGGCTCGCTAAAGTCGTTAAGGACACAAGGGTTCTGAACCATGAAGTACTCTGCACACTGGGGCATGGCGGTGGCACCCCCCACCTGGTCACCCACCCAGATCTAACAACCTCAGACCACATCATTTCATGTTTATGGAAGAATTGAAGCCACAGTTTATTCTGCGATTTTCTAACCTACAAGCAATCCTTCAACCACCATTTCTTTCTTTATTGGCAAGCCTGTGTCCTCCTTATCATCGCCACAAGCACTGTGCCCTATATTTAGTGCCAGCCAGTCTGCCCAGGTGACCTATCACCTCGGGTGTAACCATTCACTCAGATTTTGGGCAAGCATCTTCTTCCAGCCCCACCGGATGACTTTTCACTTCTGGTGCAACCACACATTTGCTTCTGGGCACGTGTCTGATATCCTGGGTGAACGTCACCACCATTCCTTGCAAGGTGATCCGGTCTCCTGCACATCAACTTCTTCTGAGCCACAGGTTCTGCCCTTGATTACTTCCTTCCGGTTCAACCCACAAGGTCATTGTGGTAGCCTGCAGGTACCCCCTAGGGCCTGGTGGTCACCTGTTTATGGCCTGATTCCCACTGGCAACCTGCCATTTTATCAAGCCTCTGACACCAAAAGGACCTCCTGTAAGCTTCTTATGCTTCTGCGACAGATGCTCTTTGTTGAACTCAATCTCTAAACCTTGCTTTCTCGAGGGTCGATGTGTTTCCTCTGCAACATCCCCAGGAGAACGAGGACCCTGTGACAGGTGCCTGCAGTTAAATACCTTCCACCCCCAAGGCCACATTCTCCTGGTTAGATTTACGACTGGGCTGAACCCAGTATCCCACTCCCCTGCCCAGTCACAATTTTCTCTTAATTTTATCCCTCCCTTAATCCCGTCCAGTCGCGCTTCTGCTCCCTAGGGGTGGCGTCCAGTAAGGCCCACAGCCCAGGCATATCCCCCCCCACTTTGAGAAGGGTGGGCCGAACCATGGAGCATAGTAGCGGCACCCCCCACCTGGTTACCACTCGGATCCCAAACTCAGACCACACCAATTTCATGTTTATGGAAGAACTGAGGCTGCAGTTTATTAGGTAATTTTCATATTACAAGCAATCCTTCAACCACCATTTCTTTCTTTATTGGTGAGCCTGTGTCCTCCTTGCCATAGTCACAAGCACTGTGCCCTACATTCAGTGCCTGCCAGTCTACCCAGGTGACTCACAGCTCTGGTGTAAGCATTCACTCACCTGAGTGACCTTTCACTTCCAGTGCAACCACATATTCACTTCCATGCAAGCATCTGCTTCCAGTCCCACCGGGAAATATCTATGAACTCTGTCCTCCCCCTGATATTTTGTTCCAGTTTGACCCTTCCACTGCTGGAGAAGTCATAGCATAGCCTCAGGGATCTCACTCCTATTTCCTCGTTCCTGGCACTAGCATGCCCTCTTTATTAGAGCATTTTCTCTATTTTCCAACTAGCCACACTGGCATTGCTGCACGCACAAGGGAGATCCCTGCATTGTTCTTGGCACTATCTCCTTTACCTGCCCTCATCTATTCCTGTGCCCTTTTAGTTTCCTTTGCTTGTGAGGCCCCCACCACCCCTTCCTTTGTTAGCCTTATGTTGGTCTCACCCTACTCCACTGGTGACATTGCGTAAGTATGACCAATTGCTGCAAAAATTCCGCTTTGTTACTCTTCCTTGCACTTTCACTGTCCCCTTCCTTGTGGCGTGGACACCCGCATCTGGGCCCAGGCCAACTCCTATCTCTCCCAACTGTTGGCTTTTGCTGTTGCCAAAAAGTGGCCACAAAGCTGTTATGACTCTCTCCAGCCACGTTATTTGCCTCCAGGACTACCACTGCTTGTTCTTGCCTCCAGCCCCATGGCCAGATTTATTTTAACACTGTTGGGCACTCCCTCCTCACCATCCTTACTCTGGACGGGTCTGGTGCATGGCCCCCTATGCAGCTGACCCAAGTCACCAGTTTCAGGGGTTGGTGTACTCTCTTTATTATAAGGTTCTTTCTCGTCGCTATTCAACCATACTGGCATTGGTGCATGCATGAGGGAGGTCCCTGCCTTGTTATTGGCACTATGCCCTGTCACTGACCTTATCTCTTCTTGTGCTTCTTTGGTTTTCATTGCTTTTGAGACCTCAATACTCCTCCCCCAGTTGGCCTTCTCTTTGGTCTCTAACTACTCCCCGCGCAGCAATGAGTAAGTATGACCAGTCACTGTCAAAATTCGGATTTGTAATTCCCCCTTGTCCTTTGACTGTCCATTTCCTTGGAGGATGGGTGCCCGCATATGGGCCATGGCCAGCTCCCGCCCCTCCCAACCTTGGCTTTAGCTGGTGCTGCAAAGCAGGCCCCAAACTGTTCAGATTCTTTCCATCGAGATGATTCACCTCCAGGGACAACCCGGCTAGTTCCCACCTCCTCCTCCATGGACACATCAACTTCAATGCTGTGGGGCACTCCCTCCTCTCCCATCCTTCCTCTGTACTGGTCTGCTGTGCACCCCCTTTTGCAGCTGACCTCACACCATGCAGCAGCATCACCTATGTCCTCTACAGCATCCCCAGGAGAAAGAGGGCCCCCTTCCTGATGCCTACAGTTAAATACCCCCCAGCCCCAGGGCCACCTTCCTATGGAAAGATTTACAACTGGGCTGAACCTAGTATCCCTCTAACCTGCCCAATCACTTTCTTGCCTTAATTTTATCCCTCCCTTAACCTTGTCTAGTCCGGGTTCTGCTCCCTTGGGGTGGCCTCCACTAAGGCTCACGGTCCAGCCATATCCCCCCTTCAGGAAGGGGGATCAAACCATGGGGCGTTTCATTAGTGTGTGCAAGTGAAGAAGCGGGGTTCCTTTTGTAGCACATTTTGAGAAATTAGCACTAGGCACTTGAGAGACTTTAGGGTTTGGAACTGATGCAAGAAGTTCAGCCAATATAGTCCAACTTCAGCAGTACCTGCTCTTTCTACTACATATGTGTCTTATCTTCCCAAAATCTGCCTGTACAAGCTACTCATACTGTCTTCCAGTGTCAGCTTCCTACAGTCTGCCAGCGCAAGCTCTTCATACTGCAAACCAATGTCAGATTCCCAGTTTTCTCAGTTTCTGTCTCTCTAAGCTTCTCATTCTGTGCACCTTTGGCAGCTTTCTACAGTCTGCCAGTGCAAGCCCCTCATACTGCGCACCATTGTCAGCTTCTCACAGTCTGCCAGTGCAAGCTCCTCATACTGCACACCAATGTCAGCTTCATACATTTTTCCAGTGCAAGTTCCTCGTAGTGCGCACCAATGTCAGCTTCCCACAGTCTGCCAGTGCAAGCTCTTCATATTGCACACCAGTGTCAGATTCTCAGTTTCTGTCTCTCTAAGCTTCTCATTCTGTGCACCTTTGGCAGCTTTCTACAGTCTGCCAGTGCAAGCTCTTCATATTGCACACCAGTGTCAGATTCTCAGTTTCTGTCTCTCTAAGCTTCTCATTCTGTGCACCTTTGGCAGCTTTCTACAGTCTGCCAGTGCAAGCCCCACATACTGCGCACCATTGTCAGCTTCTCACAGTCTGCCAGTGCAAGCTCTTCATATTGCACACCAGTGTCAGATTCTCAGTTTCTGCCTCTCTAAACTTCTCATTCTGTGCACCTTTGGCAGCTTTCTAGTCTGCCAGTGCAAACTCCTCATACTGCACACCAATGTCCGATTCACACAGTCTGCCAGTGCAAGCTGCGCATGCTGCACACCAGTGTCAGCTTTATACTGGCAGACTGTAGGAACTCCTCAAACTGAACACCAGTGTCAGATTCTCAGTTTCTGCCTCTCTAAGTTTCTCATTCTGCACACCAATGTCAGCTTCATAGTCTGCCAGTAAAAACTCCTCATACTGAACACCAATGTCAGATTCTCTGTCTGCCTAAGCTTCTCATACTGAGTACCATTGGCAGCCTTCTACAGTCTGCCAGCAAAAGTTCCTCATGCTGTGCACCAGGGTCAGTATCCCACAGTCTGACATTGGAAACTCGTCATCCTGTGCATCAATGTCGAATTCTCAGAGCCTGCCTGTTTAAGCTTCTCATACTACACACCTTTAACAGCTTTCTAAAGTCTACCAGTGGAAGCTCCTCATGCTGCGCACCAGTGTCATCGTCCCACAGTCTGACTCTGGAAGCTCCTCATACTGTGCACCATTGGAGCTTTCTACAGTCTACAAGTGCAAGCTCCACATACTGTTCTACAATGTCAGCTTCCCACAGTCTGCCAGTGCAAGCTCCTCATACTGCATGCCAGTGTCAGTTTCTTAGGGCCAGATGTAGCAAAGGGTTTTTCCCATTCTGTGTCAATGGGAAAATGTGTTCGTACATATGGCCCTAAGAGTCTGCCTGTCAAAGCTTCTCATTCTGTGCACCGTTGGCCGCTTTCTACAGTCTGCCAGAGAAAGCTCCTCATACTGTGCACCAGTGCCAGCTTCCCACTGTCTGACACTGGACACTTCTTACACTGTACTCCAATGTCAGCTTCCGACAGCATGCTAGTACAAACTCCTTGTACCATGCACCAGTATCAGCTTCCCAGAGTCTGCCAGGACAAGCTGCTTGTAGATTATATACTAGTGTCAGCTTCTCAGAATGTCCCTGTAAAAGCACCTCATGCTGTGAAGCAGTCAGCTAGCTGGCCAAACTGTGGCAGTGCACACTCTTCACCATGCGCACTAGTGTCAGGTTCTTAGAGACTGCTTACACAAGCTCCTCGTACCATGCATTAGTGTCAACTTCTCAGTCTACCGGTGCAAGCTCTTCATACTGCACACCAGTGTCTGCTGCCCACAATCTGTCAGTGCAAGCTCTTCATATGGCACACTAGTGTTAGCTTCAATGAGTCTGTCAGTGCAAGCTCTTTGTACTGCACACTAGTGTCAGCTGCCCACAGCCCGCAGGCACAAGCTTCTCATACTGCTCACCAGTGCACAATTCTAATACTGTCCATCAGTAATAACTCTCATATTACCCATGCATTTCAGCTGCTAGAAATGCTCAGCAGACTGAGTTTCACATACCTCCTACCATTTATAACTTGTCACTGTCCACCATTGCTTGCTCTTTACACTGCCTACCGGTGTTAGCAGTGAGCTTCACTTCTCCCTATGAAACCGTTCACCATAAGAAGTTTGTACACTTGAGTCCAATCACAATTGCTTACATTACCCATAAGTGCTAATGACCTACACCGCCGATCAGTGCCTACTTATATTGCCCTTCTTCCATTGTCTACCCATGCCAGCTTCTCACAGGGCTGATCAGTGTGAACAGTGGTGTAGCAAGTTTGGGGTTGGGCCCTAGTGCAAACAACCACAATGGACTCTTTTTCAGAAGGCAGAGAGCCAAAATTCAGGTACAATGGAGCCCTTGCACTCTCAGGATATATACCACATGCACCTGCTCTTCTACTAAAAGTGTACTGTGTAGATTTCACCCACACTACCAAAATTCATAGCACAGCCTTATGAAGGCAGAAGTCGTTGCTCTACGTTTGGAGTATTCACGTAACCATAATATAAATTGGACCTATTTGGACATATTTCCTCAAACACTAAATATACGTAAACTAGTTATCAGTTTCTATCAATATTACTATCATTAATATTAATTAAGGCAGTGAATATGTGCATGTTCCAGTTGTGTGACACCATGATAAAGAAACTCATGTATACAGCTGAAATTATGATGGCACTTGGATCAAGTTTTAGATTTGACCTTCTAAGGCTAGATGGCACCACACTCATCAAAGTATTGTAATGTCCTTCTATTGATATTCCGAATTGAGTTCTCTTAAGACGCATAATGCACATGCTGTGCTTAATGTATGAAAAAAGTAAATCAAATGAGGTTCCAGGATGCATAGGTTGCAGGGTGTGGTGCTGTGACTAATGCTTTTTAAATGCAGGATGTCACTAGCGCTTCTACTGATCTCATGACCTATTTTTGCAATGTACTTCATAAAAATTATTTTAGATTTCGAAGTGCAATCTACAGTCAGTAGTTATGAGAAGTGAAAGTTGTGAGCATATGCATCTTTGGCTTTGAAGGTTAAGCGGATGATGGTGTTCCTGAAACAATTTGTTTGTACAGAACATCTTTTTGTGTATCATCTTTTTGATGTTGAAATGTAAAAAAAAATTCTGCCTATGAAAATTAAGTAAAACCGCCTTGATTGACCTTTGTTAAGAACAACATTTGCTTACTTAGTATATCTGAATTTTGCATACCTAGTGGCAATTGGCCCAGTTGGAATAAGTGCTGAAATTCAAGGGAAGTAGTTGCATTTATTTGTTTAGATGTTGTCTTGTGTCCTCTATGAAGGAGCGAGGCCTCATGAACCAACTGTTCTAAGTAGGAAATATGTCTTGTGCCTTTAGGACTAGTGTGACTTAGGCTGTGAAAGACTCTTTTGTTATACTGTGAGCAGCCATATTCCTTTTTTTTTCACCCTCAGGTCGTGGGAAGTCCTTCAAGCTGAAGCTGCCGGCCCTGCTGGCTCTCACAGCCAGCAAGCAGTCCTTACCCCAGGAGGACCCTGATGCTGTGGTAGTGGACTTTTCAAAGCAAAGCAGTGAGTCATTAGCCATGGAGGAGATGACTCCACGGGACAACTGCATAGGATTCCAGCTTGAAGACCAGAAGGCACTGCTGAACCTCGAGGAGAAAGACCCTGAGGAGGTAGAGCAGGCTGTGGACCCTGTGACTCACTCCTCCCCTCGACATGAGAAGGACCGGCTGAATTTGGACATGTCCTTCTCCAATTGCAGCCTCACTCGCAGCAGGTCCCGTGAGAGCTGCTACAGTGTCAGGAGAGCCTCTTCTGTGGATGACATCGAGGCCATGAAGTGCGACTTGGACAGAAAGATCCGCAACTGGCAATCTAGCACAGGTAAAGGCAAGAATATTACACAGAGCAAGTTTGGAAGTTAGAGGAGGAATAAAGAACAAGTAAAGGAGGCAGGGAGCTCTCATTGCACAAATAAAGCATTCAGAGAACTCACATTGAACAAGCTGAGGAACCTGAGTAAGTAGATATGGCATATCAATCAATAAAGAGGCAAAGACCTCACATAGAAGAATTACAACATGCAGAGACCACACAGAGTACACAAAAATGTAGTCAGAGATCTTATTGAACAATTAAAGCAAACAATAGACTTGTCAGCAGATATGTAATGCAGGCAGATTTGTCACACCATTGAACTAAAGCAAGTGGAAAACACATACACATAGAGCAGATTGTACCCTCAGTACAAATAAAGTAGGCACACACTTTACATACAGTCTGTTCTCTGCCATAGAACTATTGCAGAGACCAGGCTGGACCAAGTATTCTACCCTGCTTTGAAAAAATTGTACTTCTCCTTTTTAGGGTCAAACTGCTCACTTGGACAGGTTTTACGACCTCATGTAAAATGTCAAAATCATTCTCCTGGTCACTGTAAAACACATCCCGGAAAGCCTTAACCTCTGTAAGTTCCTCTAGGGGTGATAAAAAAGTAAGATTATGGGAATCCTCATGGAGTTGAACTCTGTGGAAAAAGGCAGTGAATTCCAGTGTCAAAAACACCTTGGCATTATCCTCGGTAGCCACCATTTCATGCAAGTTTGGCAAGGTATAACTTTCAACTACCACTTGTCAGTTCAGCTGCCTCAATTTAATGCACAGTCCGACTTCAACATAAGTTTTCTATGCAACTACCACGATTCATAACCATGAAGATACTAAGATTGGTTTAATCATCCCTTCCTTTAACTAATTTTCCAGTATAATCTCAAATTTCTTATGAGCAGATAATGAAACATTGCACAGTTTCTTTTTTATTGACACAGCTTGGTCTTTCAACTTGATGTGATGTTGACATTCCTTAAGTTGACCTAACTTTTCTGAAAAGATTGCTTTCTGTTCTTGCAAGCCATCGTTCAGGTAAACTTCTGACAGACTGAAAACGTAGGGCATCTTGCATGGATTAATTAGCATGTGTAGATTCTGTTGCTCCATCCAACCCAAAATTGTACCACATTGGTCACCTTCATACTCCTTTGTAGAAGTAGACCACCCTTCAAATGTTAAATTAACTATGAACACTCTCTCCAAACTGATTATCTGTTCTCCATAGGCACCTGGCGTGATATGACTAGATTCCGGACTAGTTTTTTTTTGACCAGTCATTGTACTCTTCTCTGGATATGATGATAATCTGTGACCCACTCTTCACTAGGATCATGGTGTCATGTTGATTAACCTGTATAGCACACTTTGTTTAATTTAAGGTGTTGCACTTATAGTATGGCGACCAACAAGACAAGGTGAACCAAGTTCTCTTTGATTTCATCTTCATCTTCGTCATCATTCTTCTCTGCAAATACCTTTTTTGGACAACTGTTGGCATGACTAACCTTAGCAAAATGATCCTTCTTCCCACATTTCTGGCACTCACTACCTCCGTTTATTGAAAGATTCCTTTTGGCTACCAGAACCACAAAAGTAATATTTATATTGCTTACTTTATTTCTTCTCATGACATGCTCACTTCTAGGTTGTGCATGTGGGTGGAAAAGATTTATCTTATTGTCATATCCATCTGTCTTCTTGAGAATTTCCATGCCCTTCACAGAATGTTCGGTGCGTTTAATGGTACTGATTACTTTGCCAAGACGTGATTTCTTATTGCATAGTAGCTTCTCCTGTGCCTTGACACATATTGTGCACATTAACTCATTCATCACAGATCATTTCGCTCGTATTGCCAAAAACACAAGTTGATGGAAACATACACAATGTATCAACTTATGGCTCAACTGTTTACCTTGAAGCTTGGTAGCTATAATAAAAGTTGTGACTCTCCATTACGGTACTGATGCTAGCATAAAAGTATTCCTCATTCTTCTCTTGGCTTCTATGTACAAGTGCCAATCTTCTTCTCTTTCTGACTTCTCAACTGGTGATTTCTTGTCAAATAAATGCCTCCACTCAGCACCCAAGTTGCTATACAGTAGGAGTTCCTTCAGCTGGACGTTATACAGTGTTTTATCAATGGCAACCAAGTGCACCTCAAAACTCCTTATCCATAAGGCCTATCATTCCCTTGCTGTTTCAGGAATATCCAGGAAAGGCGCAGTCATTGCTGCTGCATGCATTACCCCAGCCAGGTTGCACAAGAATGGAGTTTAGGTGGGGGTGCTGGCACACTTGTAGTTAAATTATGTAAGGATCTTGGAGTTCAACGAATGGTGAACGAGGGTTGAACACAATGCACAAGCAAAGATTATTAGAGAAAAATCTTGAACAGGACGCAATGGTGGTACTTTGGCCAAATTTTAGCAGGTGAAATAGATGCACAGTGAATGCCTGGAGCCTCAAGAACACAACACTAAATGAGCATGGGCAAGATGCCCTTTCTCAAGATCCTCCCCAAGGCCTGGATAAGTAAGGGTGGGAGGTGTCACTCGTAAGAAGATCCACCCAGGGTGAGGCTGTGGAGTATTACAGCTAATGGGCAAGATGACCTAAGGCTAGGACCACAGTTCACGAAGAAAGAGGAGCAGTCGTAGAGGAGCAGTGACAAGACACAGGAGCAGGGGGCTGCAGGCATGACCCAGTGCTGTGCAGTCAAATTGGAATAAAAGGTAGTGCTTAACAGACTCACCAAAGTGGGTGAGAGAAGGCACAGCTGAATGATCCTGTCATCATCTCTAGAAACGCCTGTAATAATGACACATGCTAACGGTAAGGAGCACAGTGTAATTTATTGCAGCTTTCTTTGCATTCTCCTCAACAGCCACGCCCGAAGCACCAAATCCCCCAATGTTCTAAACAGAGCACCAGAGTCTCACGCACACTGACACACAAGGTGGAAAAGGAGATCGGCAAAGGTAAAAGACAACACGGGAATCACCACAACTGCCAATAGTTTAATTTAATTTAATATAAACCAACACATATTGAGCAATAGTACCATAAGTCTTGCTACAATTGTAAAAGTGCAAAGAATGCAGTGGAGCCCGCTTGTATGTGAAATGTATTGACATTATGTTCTTCCATTTTTGCAATATACCAGGAAGGTGAAAGAGTGACCCTCTAATAACTGCTTAACTAAGTAATCAATCAGTCCATATATTGAACAAACTGGATTACCCTCTTCTTTCGGAAAGTTCCATACTAACTGATCAAACAGGGCAAAACTTTTTAGCAAATAAAAATTTGCTTTTCCACTGGACTACACAATATAACTATTTCTGCAGTCGACAACAGTGCACCATGATAAATAGGTTTTTGTTGTGCGTGCATGTGTCTGGCCTATATGCTCTCTAATTTTCCATTAACACAGATTTCGGTGTTTGTCTTTATATGCAATATTCATGCCTATTATATGTGCTGTACATCAGATATGAGCCTCTTCGGTTTCTTCGCTGTGACATGTCTGCCTGATCATGTGTTCCATCCGAGGTCTTTGTCTCAGGGGTCTCCAACCCTTCCGGTAATGACAGCTACTTCTGGTCATTCAAAATCGTTGTGAGCTACTGAAGGCCAAGCAACTTGTGCATTGTTACCAGACACCCCCCTGTCCAGATTCCTTGACTTTAAACTTATTGTCCATGGTGCCCCATACTATGGTTTGAACAAAATACTGTGACTAGGGGTCCTATGACAGGGCTGTCATGTGCGGCAATGTGTGGTCTGTGGGGGTGCATTAAAATGTGTGTGAATAAATGGGATATATATTTGTGGGTGACTGACAGCCACTGCCATATGTGTGTGTGGCACAGGACACACCTTTCACTATAAACAGCACCATTACACATGCAACACAAACATACAACCGCTTTTTTTTAATGTGAGAAATTTAAAGTGCAGAAACATGTTCTGCAAAAATGTTCATAAGCAACATTTTTCTGCACTTGATGTAATATTTTTCTGCACTTTAAATGTTCCCCATTAAAAAAATAGCTATATTTTTCAGTTATAAATATGGCAGCAGGTCTTCCAGCCACTATGAGCAAGATGCCTGCTGTGTGTAAATGCAACACTTTGAAATAGAAGAAAATTCAGCTGGAGTTAACTGTATATTTACATGCATACCATAAGACTCCTTATTTTAATTTTCACTCATGTCAAAGTGTTGCATTTACAAACAGCAGGCATTTTGCTTCCAGTGGCATGTAGACATGCTGCCATATTTATAACAAATACAACAGAGACATTTGATCAAATAGGAGACATTTAAAGTGAGAAACATGCGTCATAAAATTTTAAGACTTAATTGGCTTAATTGAAAGTAGAGAAAAACATTAAGACTTAATATTTTATAGAAACATTTTTCTCCACTTTAAATTTATACCACTGAAAAAAATGACTGTGTTTTTTTGTTATAAATATGACACTATGTACACCAGCCACTGGGAGCAAGATTCTTGCTGGTTGTAAATGCAACACTTTGACATGGGAGAACATTAAAATGAAGAGTTAACTTAATACTTAAGATGACTCTTCACTTTAATTTTCTCTCAGTTAAAAGCATTCAGAAACACCATTTTGTTCTTAAAATCCAATATTGAACATCTGTGGCTCACCAGGGTCATAAAACTGAGCAAACCACAGCTCATTATAAGGCTCTGCTATTTGCAGCCTGATAATAATGCATAATAAATGCAGCCTTTATTTAACTTTACAAGAAAAATGCAGCACTTATTTGTTGCAGTTCTTAGGTTAAAAATGAACTCAAGGCTGGGAGCTACTCTGAAGGTTTCTGCGAGCTAGCTCATGGTGAACTGGTTGGAGACACCTGCTCTATCTTTATTTCCAGAGTCCTGATTAACTTGCTCTCTATGAGGGCTCTGCTTGTTTTATTGGCTGTATGTAAAGTCTATCACGACAGCCGACCATCAAAGACAGAGTGCTATTCTTTTTAGGATTGTGCAAGTTTTACTCTAAATTAATTAATAATTGCACTGAAAAGTTGGAACCCGTGTGCCATCTTTTTAATTAATATATTGACTTTGTGTGGGGCAAGAAGTGCCCTGACAGTATGCCCATCTTGAATGCAAAACTGCAAGGGTCACCATCCTTGAAGATTTTCCACAAATCCTTGCTTCTTGTAGTGCCTGATGATGCTAAGCAAGTAGGTATTGGGCCTGTCCTTAGCCAGATTGCGCAGGATGAGAGTCACCTCATCACCTTCACTTCTCAGAAGTTGAAGGATTCAGAAGCAAAGTACCCTGTCATTGAGTGTGAGCTGTTAGGACAGTGTATCTCCTCACATTATGAAAATGACATGTAAATTGCTGAATATATTTTTGACATCAAGCATATTCCAGGTAAATCCAATGTGCCTTATCTCCTTTGCCTTGTGAGATTGTGCCTGCTGTTCATGAGCAGTATGAAAGTGATGACAATGTGGCAGTTTTGTTGGATGTTGCCTTTTGTGAAAGTTCTTGATGTAGAACTGGGTGGATGATTATAATTGCTGATTCAGAATATTCTGAGCTATCTGCTCTCATTGTGAAGAACTGGCCCATAGAGAAGGGGTTAGATGTGAACCTCAGGCCATGTTATAAAGTAAAGTATAAGTTGTAAACTGAACATGAAGTATTTCTAAGAAATGATTTGTTGATGGTCCCCATTCAATTGAGACCATATCTAATTGCTTTGGCCCATGAAGGACATCTCAGTATGACGCTTACTAAAAGAAAACAGAATGAACTATTAAAAGTCAGCCATGGACCGTGATGTAGAAATGTCTGTTCAAGAGTGTCAGTTATGTAGAGAACCAGACAAAATATTGAAAGTGTGTGCCTGTCCTCTTTCACCTGTCCCTCTCCCTGGGCAACCCTGGCAAAAAGAAGGTGTAGATTTTGTAGGTCTAATGTACAAGCTACATGAAACCTCGTGATATGCTGTGGTTTTAGTGTACTATTATAACAAATGGATTGGCATAGAATTTCTTTTGCCTCCCCTACCATGACCAACATTCTTAAATTCTTTAATTATGTATTTTCTAAAGAAAGGTTTTCCTTAAAATTAGTTAGTGACAATGGCTCCCAGTTAATTTCTGTGGAAATGAGTTTCTTGATTCCTGTGGAATCACTCAGCACAAGGGGAAAACGGGCTTTACGATGCACCTTGAGCCACACAGGTTGTAAGCATGCAAGCGTTACCACGCTTGCCCTGAACCACTCATGTGCCAGAACCACGCAAACACGTGTTTAAGGCACCATGCATTTGTGTGATTCAGGCACACTGGAGGAACAGCCAGAAGAGAAGTGTGGGGGCCGGTAAGTGGGGCTAGGGCCGGTCGGGGGGTTTTTAAGGACAGGATGGGGTAGATTTTAGGGTTGGGATGTGGGGTCGGGGTCGTTTTTAGGAAAGGGTGGGGGAGTTTTTAGGTTAGGGTAGGTTTTAGGGTTTAGGGCGGGGCAGGGGTCGGGGTAGTTTTTAGGACAGGGCAGGGTAGGTTTTAGTGCAGGAGCTGGGGGTCGTGGTAGTTTTTAGGACAGAATGGGGGAGTTTTTAGGACAGGGTAGATTTTAGGGTTTAGGGCAGGGATAAGGGTAGTTTTTAGGACAGGATAGGATGGTTTTAGGGCAGGGCAGGTGGTTGGGGTAGTTTTTAGAACAGGGTGAGGGAGTTTTAAGGACAGGGTAGGTTTAAGGGTTTAGGGTGGGGTGGGGGTCCGGGTAATTTTAGGACAGGGCAGGGTAGCTTTTCGGGTTTAGGGCAAGGGGTGGGGTCATTTTTAGGACAGGGCATAGTGGGATTTAGGGTTTAGGGTGGGGGGTCAGGTAGTTTTTATTGCAGGGTGGGGTAGATTTTAGGGTTCAGGTCAGGGTGGGGGTTTTTAGGGTTTAGGGCTGGAGTGGGGAGTCAGGGTATTTTTTATGACAGGGCAGAGTACGTTTTCAGACAGGGTAGGGTAGGTTTTAGGGTTTAGGGTGGTGGGGTCGGGTAGTTTTTAGGACAGAGTAGGGTAGATTTTAGAACTGGGTAAGTTTTAGGGTTTAGTGTGGGGGGTTGAGGTAATTTGTAGGTTGGGATAGGTTTTAGGACAGGGCCGGATATCCTTTAGGTTTTATGGGGGGGATCGGTATTTTTTAGGACAGAGTAGGGTAGATTTTAGAACAGGGTAAATTTTAGGGTTTAGGGTGGGGGGGTTGAGGTAATTATTAGGTCGGGGAAGATTTTAGGACAGGGCCGGATATCCTTTAGTTTTTATGGTGGGGGATCGGGTAGTTTTTAGGACTGGGCAGGGTAGGATTTAGGGTTTAAGATGGGGTCTGGTAGTTTTTAGGACAGGGTGGGCTAGGCTTTAGGGTTCAGGACGGGGTTGCGGTGAGGTAGTTTTTAGGAAAGGGTGGGGTAATGTTTAGGGTGGGCTGGGGGTAGTTTTTAGGACAGGGCAGTGTAGGTTTTAGGATGCAGGGCGTGGGCAAGGGGACGGGTAGTTTTTAGGACAGGGTGGGGTAGTTTTTAGGACAGGGTAGGTTTTAGGGTTTAGGGCTGGAGTGGGGAGTAGGGGTAGTCTTTAGGACAGAATGGGGTAGATTTTAGAACAGGGTAAGGTCTAGGGTGGCGGTCGAGGTAGTTTTTAGGATGGGGTAGGTTTTAGGACAGGACAGGGTATCCTTTAGGGTTTATGGTGGGGCGGTGAGTCGGGGTGGTTTTGAGGACTGGGCAGTGTAGGATTTAGGGTTTAGGGTGGGGTCAGGTAATTTTTAGGACAGGGTGGGATAGGTTTTAGGGTTCAGGGCTGTGTGGAGGTCAGGTAGTTTTTAGGACAAGATGGGGAAAGGTTTAGGGTGGAGTGAGGGTAGTTTTTAGGACAGGGCAGTGTATGTTTTAGGGTTAAGGGTGTGGGCAGGGGGTCGGACACTTTTTAGGACAGGGTTGAGGACTTTTTAGGACAGGGTTAGTTTTAAGGTTTAGGGTAGGGTGGAGGTCGGGGTAGTTTTTAGGACAGGGCAGGGTAGGTTTTAGGGTTTAAGGTGGGGGTCAGGTAGTTTTTAGGACAGGGCGCGGTAGGTTTTATGGTTCAGGGTGGGGTGGGGTGGGGGGTCAGGTAGTTTTACAGACATGGTGGGGTAAGTTTTAGGGTTTAGGGCGGGGTCGGGTAGTTTTTAGGACAGGGTGGGGTAGGTTTTAGGGTTTAGGGCGGGGTCGGGTAGTTTTTAGGACAGGGTGGGGTAGGTTTTAGGGGTCACTGCAGGGTGGGGGTCAGGTAGTTTTTAGGACAGGGTGGGGTGAGTTTTAGGGTTTAGGGTGGGGTGGGGTTAGTTTTTAGGACAGGGCGGGTAGGTTTTAGGGTTCAGGGCATGCGCAGGAGGTCAGGTAGCTTTTAGGACAGGTTCGAGGAGTTTTTAGGACAGGGTAGTTTTTAGGGTTTTAGGCGAGGTGAAGGTCGGGGTAGTTTTTAGGACAGGGTGTGGGAGATTTTAGGTTTCAGGGTGGGGTGGCCAGGTCAGTTTTAGGACAGGGTGGGGTAGTTTTTAGGACAGGGTAGGTTTTAGGGTTTAGGGCTGGGTTGGAGGGTTGGGGTAGTTTTGAGGTCAGGGCAGGGTAGTTTTTAGGACAGGGTAGGGTTTAAGGCAGGGGTGGGGGTTGAGGTAGGTTTTAGGACAGGGCGAAGTAGGTTTTAGGAAAGGGCATGGTAGCTTTAAGGGTTTAGGGTGGGGCAGAGGGTTGAGATTGTTTTTAGGACAGGGCAAAGTAGTTGTTAGTGTGTAGAATGGGGTGGAGGTACGGGGTAGTTTTTAGGACATGGTGAGGTGGTTTTTAGGACAGGTTAGGTTTTAGGGTTTATAGTGGGGCAAGGGGCTTTGAGGGGGCTGTATCACACAACCACGCATGGCATTACCAAATATACCTTAATTAAGCATGCTTTTACAATGAAATTCATTGTAAAGGCATGCGTGGTAAAGGCATGTGTGGGTAAGATACGTTTGTTGTTCCGAGCGCATTGTTAAGCCATGCGTGGTTCTGCCATGCGTGGTTCTGTTATACAACCACCACAAGGTGTCTTTGTACCATCCATAGAGTAACTGCCCAGTTGAAAGGGCTAATGGCATTAAGGAGACCATACAAATGGCCTTAAGGTATAACTTACCTATCCAGAATTCATTAAGAACTCACCTCTGAGCATATTGTACCACACCCGATGATCTTATGAGTAGAACACCTTACGAACTATTGAGAGGTAGACTTACATCCACCAAGAATCAGCCACATTGGTTCAAAAAAAGGAGGAAGGGATTCCCTTTGGCAATACCACTCATGATGAGAGAGTGAAGAACAGAGGTGAAAGGAATCATGCCAAGATGAAGCATTATTATGATCTGAGGAAATCGATAACTCCCAATAAAGTATTAACTGGGGACTTTGTAAGAATTAGACTATCCAACAGCAAATTCAATGATGACAAGTTTGGAAAGCCTATGAGGGTGACCAAATCTGCTGGGTCTGCTATAATGCTCAGTAATGGGCGTTGGTGGAATATGTCATGTGCCTTTTAGGTTCCATCTGATCACCAAACATCCTCAATATCTTCTGGGGCCACCGTCTGGGGGCCTACAAGTTGCCACTGCCGGGAGGCTTTCGCACATTCTGGTTTGGATATGATTTCATCACCACCGACCCTGACATTGTCTCATGATTGTACAAATGATTCTGCTAGTGCACATGTGCTAATCTCAAATGGTTCAAGTGTGTTGCTTTTGTGTAATGAAGGAATTCCTGTCAATTTCAAGAACTGTTAGTTGGACTAAGTTCCTCTGAAAGGAGAGAGAAGATGTAATGTTTATTCACAGTAGTATTGCTCAACATGGGTTGGTTTATATTATAATTAAACTATTGACAGTAGTATTGATTCCCTTGTGGTCTTTTGCCCTTGCCCTCCTTGTTTTCCACCTCATCTGTTTGAGCGCGCAAGACTCTCATGTGCTGTTTAAAACAATAGAGGGTTTGTCAGTTGGGTTGTGGCCACTGTAACATTTTGTGTGGAGATACGACTGGAGCTGTAGTAAATAACATTATTCTCCTTAACGTTGGCCTGTGTTGTTATTACAGCAATCGTGTTAAGTAGTTTGACCACAACTTCAAACAATAAAATTCATGTGTATCTGGGCAGGACGTGTAAACGCCTGTGGAAGTTCAAGCACTCAGTGGCATTCTGGAAGATAATTCACTGCAAAGCATGTCTTAGTAAGGCATCAGCTTAGCTGGCAGATCATTAAGAAGTGCTTAGAGATCCATCAGTTCCACAGTGCAACCAACTTATATGATTTAATAGGAGAGAGTTTGCAAGGGCACCTACCAGGTGGACAAAAATGCCCTCATTTTGCCATTTACCACACACAGTACATTTTTTGGCAAGTGATGTGGTATTTGACTTTGCAAAATGTACTGTTCCATTGGCACCAGAATCCACATGATATTTGGCTATGCACAGTGGATTATGAGTGCATGGTGTGACCTTTAGTCATGATTTGCACCCCTTCCTGTTAGATAAGAACCCATTGTACATAGCCTATATCACAGGGCATGATTTTCAGCCTCACTCTGCACCCCATCCTGTCGCCAGAGAACCTCTGCTTATGGCCTTCAGCCATGCAGAGCATGTACTGATCTTTTGCCCCTTCACCAAACCTCCAAAACTCACTGAGCACAGCCAGTTAACAGCTTTGATCCCACAAGAAGTTATTGACCATGCCTGCATACTCTCTTCTGTGGCCCACAGCCCACTAGGAAAAGTCTTTGGCCTGCATCTCTACAAATCATGTGTCATTTAACTAAGTAGAGAATGCAAACAATTAAACAAATTGAGCATCATAATAATTTTATGGGAACTTTCCTATATACTTCATCCTGCAACCACTACCACAAGTACTTCTTAGTATACCCTCCACAAGTTAAAACTATCGCCATATTTGTTAGGTGTGGTAGTATCCATCAGGATGGGAGAGGACATTACCTGAGCATTTAAAGATGACTGATGGCCCTGACATCCTCCCTGTACATTTAAAGGACCCACTGCGATGACAGCTGCTTTCAAAGTACTAAATATTTGGTGTATGGGTGCCACTGGTTTTGACAACCGACAACCCAAATTAGGAGTTTGATTTTGAAAAACAAAAAACCTTATGTCCCCACAACTTTGGAGTTTTGGAAACCATAAATAATTCAATTTAGTAAGCAAAACTTTACTTCAACTATATTTTTACATTTATTTAACTGTATGTTAATATCTTATGAGCAAAATGTCACATTACCATTCATATTGCCATTTTAAATACATACATGTATATACCGCAAATAGGTGTGTGTGTGTGTGTGTGTGTATATATATATATATATATATATATATGTATATATATATATATATATATATATATATATACAATCACATAAAAATAAATGTTACAGATAAGTTATGGTTAGGAAAACTTTGTTTACTATAAAAACCAACGTAAACTGCACAAATATTACAGATTCTAAATTATAGTTATATTTTAAATGTATTATTTATGCACCACTTTCAAATTAATGTAACTCATACTTCTGTCTCACATTTATACTTATACACTACCTTAAAATTCATATAACTCACCAAACTCGGTACAGACTTCTCACCTCACTCAGCGAACTACATTAACTATAACTCGCTTCTTCTCAATGCACTGCCTCTACTCTTGTATATTACAGATGTTAGAGCATGTGAAATGATTAAATTAATAACAACACTTATGACATTTGAAATTATGTAATTTGGCAGAACATAGTGCATGGTACAGTGATGAGTTATAGTTAATGCAGTGTGGCGAGTAAGGTATGAAGACTGTGTATGCAGGTGGGTAAGTTATATGAATTTGAAGGTAGTGTTTAAGTATAAATGTGAGTTAAAAGTATGACATTAATTTGAAAGTGGTGCATAAATGATACATTTAAAATATAACTATAACTCTAAAATTTGTAATGCTAATGCGGTTTAAGTAGTTTGTGTAGCACACATAAATAAAGTTTTCCTAACTATAACTTATCTTTAACCTTTGTTTTTTTTTAGGAATGTCAATGTTTTATTCTAATGTTAGTAACAAATTTGGGATATTGGTCAAGTTTACTTTTGTGGATTTGAGTGTTATTAAATGCAAGTTTGTACAATGTACTGGAGGATAGTGTTGTAAAGTGTTATATGGAACAGTATATTGTGGTATAGTGGAGTGGAGTGCAATGGAATTATGTATACTGGAGTGGGGTACACTGGAATTGGCATGCAGTGGAGTGGCATAGAGTGAATTACGATGCAGTACAGTGGAGTATCTTAGAGTGGTATAACGTGTAGTGGCATACACTACAGTTGTATACAGTGGGATAGTAAAGGGTGGAGTGTGGTAAATTTGAGTTACCTTCTGTAAATATTGAAAAGTAGAATGTACTTGCGTCCACTGTACTGGCATACAGTGGAGGGCTATAGACTTGAGTGTTGCCCAGTGTAGGAGCATAAATTGGAATATCATATACTGAAATAGCATACAGTCAAGTGGCATACAGTGGACTCTGGTACAGTGGAGTGCCGTAAAGTGGGATAGAATGCACTGGGGTGGAGAACAGTGGAGCTCTATACAGTGAAGTGGCGTTCAGTTTAGTGGTGTACAGTGGGCATATGTAAAGTTGAGGGTGGTACAGTGTAGTCTTTAAATTCAAATTCCATAAAGTGGAGTGCTGTATGTTGGATTGCCGTACACTGCAGTGGTGCACAGCTTTGCACCGTACACTACAGTGAAGTACGGCTCAACTGGGTACAGTGCTATGATGTATACTGGAGTTGCATAAAGTATAGTGCCATACACTGAAATAGCGTAAAATTGAATAATCTTCAGTGTAATAACATTCTATTAAAGAAATATAAGTCAGCAATGTTTTATTTATTGCCTTCAAAATCAAGGAAGTAAGTTTTAAAACATATATGAAGCTAGAAACTTGAGTACTCCACGAGGGTAAGACAGAATCTCATAGACTGGAAGACGTTCCTTCCAGCCAACAGGAAGGTTTATTTTAATTTAAATTGTTTGACTTGTGGTTTTGAGTTACTCACAGGTGTTCCAAACCTAGTGCTTCTTTTGCTGCTGGTTGGCTGTCTTTTTTAATGACATGGCAGAAGGAGGTCAACTTGCTGCAGCTGCTCCACAGCCATTGCAGGAGGAAGAGGGTCATATTGCAATGGAGGATCAGGAGATGGAGCGCCACAAGAGATTTAATCAGTCAGTCATCTGGCAGTGTTTTTCAATTCCAACTGGTGAGAAAAAAGTGAACGCACAGCTGGCGACTTCCTTGCTATGCGAAAAGGTCACCTCACATGGGAGAGGTCAGCAGTACTTCCTTGGAAGAACAGGGATGTAAAAGCACCTACAAGCCCTGCATGCAACCCCTAGCCCAGATTGAAAGGAGGAGGGAGCTGGCCGAAATATCTGAGGGAACATTTGGTGCACTGGGGGACATAACATCTGCTGCTGTGTTGCCCTTCTCTGGCATTCAAAATCAAGCCCAACCACAACCTTCAACATCTGCTCCACCCACCATTCAAGCAGCTGGTTCCCAAGCTGCTGTAAACTGTAAGGAGTGGAATATCATTGAGCCATATGCAGCAATTGCATTCTACTGTCTGTGCTGCCAGACAGTTATTGTAGCAGGGGAGAGTGATTAAAACATTCACCGGGATCTTGTTATTGCTCATGGCTGCCGTCCCCAGAACCCGTATTTTGTTTTTCTGGCTTGAGCATGTCTTAGTGCCCTGTTGGTTGTTGTTCTGTTTTGGTTTATTGTTGGTTCCGTTGACCTACAGTTAGTGGAAAAAAACAACACCAAAAGAAGAAACAAAGTTATTTAAAAAATATTTTCAATTTCATTTTAATGAAGAGCTGCTTCTTATGATTAACACTTTAGTTATAGGTACTAGTAGTAACTGAATGCAATTGAAGAGTAAATGATAAGGCAAGTGGTAGGTAAGTTGGGAAAATGATAAAAGCCCATTATATCAAAAAGTGTATTTTTAATTTTAATTCAAAGAGTGAACTATAAACAAAGATACATACAATAATAATTTTAAACCATTATAAAACACAATAGTTTGATTTGCTTTTGTTCAGATGTTAGTAAAATGAATGCTGCTGATGGAGCATGAGGGCCACTTTCCTGGCAATAGTCTGGCGATAGATCTTTTTTGGTCGACTTGAAAGATGTTGGAAGTTAACATTAGTCACACCAATTTCCAACTAACAGTGTAACACATTAGGCTACACAATAAGGACCAGGAATTGGGAATAAAGTTAAGGACTTTAATACAAGTTAACAGTCAACCTAATATAAATCAGTCTCAAAAACATGTTGTAAAGATACAAGTTTACAACAGGATAATCAAATCTTCTGCAGAAGTTTTGGTGCATTAGCATAAGGCATACAAGAAGTTCAGTTACAGCAATACAGAACACTAGCAATAAGATTTGGTCTGCAGAGAACAATCTCTAATTATCTTTCCTAAACATGAGTAATGTGTAAAGTCATCTAACTCGGGTCCTAAATTTGGCAAAATTCTAGGTCTAGATAAAAACCTCAAAAAGTCAGAATATTGCTAGGAAAAAAAGAAAATGAGCTCATGCATATGAGGAAGGTGACAGCCTTTCAGAAGCTGTCAGGAGTCTTCTTAGAATGAGGAAATAAGTGTAAGCCTAAGCAAAATGGGCAGACTGAAGGGGGAAACATAGAGGTCTGTACCTCTCAAAGTCCAAAGAAAGTTTTGCGTTGAACAACAACCTAAGTCAGCAATATTTAATATCACACAAATCGTTCCAAGGAACAGAGGCTCCATTGTATTTTCCCTTTCTCACATTTTAAGCTCAAACAACTATGATTTCTCTCAGAGTAGCCCTGAGAAAGATGTTGTTATTGGACACATGTAACAACCCTGAACAAGAAATGTCAGCTCACATTCTGTTTCTCCACATTTTTCCATCAATGCAATTTTCTCAGGCGCACTGTTACTAACACAGTGTAACATCTTTGCCCAAGCTAACATTTCATGTGAACATTCCTGCAAAGAAAAAGATATGGAAGCAGAAATATAAAACAGCATTTCATGTCGAAAGAAAATCAGGCCTAGTCAGGACAACTTGAGTGTGCACATTTAAAATGTATGTCGCTGTGCACATGTAACTTTAAATAAATGAAATGTCAATACATAAATTCAAACTATGTTACTGTTACAGTTGAAGTAAAAGTAAAAGAAATGCAACTTTGATTACACAAGAATAAATGCAATTAAGAACTACATCTAAATTCAAATGAGAAAACATTACTACACATATTACATAATTACTTCTCATTTTTAGTGTTAATACATTTCAATAACATGAGAATGGTTTAATTTCATCTCTAAATAAAGCATTTCATTTAATAAGGTTAAGGCACACAGCTTCACCTAATAATGCACCTGTTGTACTAGTGGACAATTTATCTACAATAGTGGACAACTTTCTAATCTTAATGGTATTTAAAAATCACTTCTACAGATGGAATCATTGCACCAAAAATGTCTACAATTCCTACAATTTCTGAACCAATGGCAAATCTTTTCGTTCTTGTATTTGCTTCCCACACAGGATCATTAAAATGATCCACATGATACATTTTGGGAAAAACTATACCTAAATAACACATACCATACCATCCCTTGGACAACCTAAATAACTATGAGCTCCACAAATATAATAAACTCCAGGCATATCAGGATCTTGTCCTGAAAACATAATATTCCAAATGCCTTCAACTTCAAAGGTGTGGTCACACTCACTCTTTCCCATAAATCCTGTGTCAGTTGTAGAGCTTTCCGTAGACACAAACAATGTTCCTTTAGGTCTCCAATCTATTGTCAATGCAGCTTGATTGCCTGCAGCTAAATATTCTACTTGTTTTCATCCCCTTTGATGTCCAATTTTAACTTTCTCTTCCTTAGATTTCATCCTTCTTCTTCTGTCTTCAACTAAATTCTGAATTTTCTTTTCAACTCATGTCAGAGCACATGTATGTAGGAAAGTACCCACTTTGTGGCATGTTACCCCCAATTTCTGCCTGATGTCAGTGTGTTTTTGACTGTGTCACTGGGATCATGCTACTCAGGACCCCAGTGCTTATGGTTAATGGCCTGCTTGTCAGTGTGTTTCACTGTTTCCTAAATTGTCACTGGAGTCCTGCCAATCAGAACTCCAGTGCTCATGCTCACTCTGTTTCTAGATTTGTCACTACATACTAGTGACTAAGTATTTCACTCCAAATTAGCATACCGGTCCCCCTTATAAGTCCTTAGTATATGGTACTTAGGGACCCAGGGCATTGGGGTTCCAGGGGATCCTTATGGGCTTCAGCATTTCTTTTGCCACCCATAAGGAGCCCATACAAAGGCTTCTACAGGACTGCCATTGCAGCCTGTGTGAAATAGTGCATGCACTATTTTACAGCCATTTTCACTGCACCAGGTCACTTATAAGTCACCTACATATCATGTCTTTCAACCCTGAAGGCTGGGTGCAAAGTAACTGTGTGTGAGGGCACCCCTGCACTAGCACAGGTGCTCCCACATCGTCCAGGCCCATTTTCCCAGACTTCGTGAGTGCAGGGATGACATTTTAAGTGTGCACTGCACATAGGTCAATACCTATGTACAGCTTTCCCATGGTAACTCCGAATATGGCCAAGTAATGTGTCAAACATCTGGGAATTGTACCCCAATACTGATTTCAGTATTGGTTGCAAAATCCCATGCATTCTGGGGGTGCCACCATGGACCTCCAGTACTGCCATACCAGCCTTCTGAGGATTTCACTGCAGCCCCAGCTGCTGCCATCTCACAGACATACTTCTGCCCTCCTGGGGCTTGAGCAGCTCAATCCCAGGAAGGCAGAACAATGCATTTTCTTTAGGAGAGGGGTGTTATACCCTCTCCCTTTGGAAATAGGTGTTACATGAATGGGAGGGGTATCCTCCCAGAGCTCCTGGAAATGCTTTGAAGGGCACAGAAGGTGCTCCCTTGCATAATCCAGTCTTCACTGGTTCAGGGACCCCCAGTTCCCTGTTCTGGCGTGACACTGGACAAAGTAAAGGGGAGTGACCACTCCCCTGTCCATCACCACCCCAGGGGTGGTGCCCCGAGCTCCTCCAGAGTGTCTCTGGGTTTTGCCATCTTGGATTCCAAGGTGGTGGGGAACTCTGGGAGCATCTGAGTGGCCAGTGCCAGCAGGTGATGTCAGAATCCCCTCCTGGTAGGTGCTTACCTGGTTAGGTGACCAATCCCCCTCCCAGAGCTATTTAGGGTATCTCCTCTGGGTGTTTCTTCAGATTGGAATTGCACCACTCCAGCAGGAATCCTCTGCATCCTTTACTTCATCTTCTACTGATGGATCAACCGCTGATTGCTCCAGGAACTCTAAAGAACTGCAAAAAAGAAGCTAAGACGACTCATGCAAAATTGTATCTTTAGCTCCTGCCAGCAACAGTTTCCAGGTCATCCATCCTCTGAGGACTGTCTGCCTTCAGCCTGCACCAGAAGAACTGAAGGAATCGCCCATAGAGTGATGGAGTCACCTCCCTGCTTCAGCAGGCACCTCTCTGCAGCCACGACCGGTGGCTTGGGTCCCCTCTTAAGATGACAGACGTGGATCCAGCAACATGGGTGGTGGACTAAAGTCACTCCAACAGTCCCAATATCCAGCTGTTGAACCTTGGTGGACATAAGAACTTGCCTCCCCACGCAAGACAGTACCCCTGTGCAACGCATCACTTGCAGTTGCCAAGGCTTGTGTGCGACCTTCCAAGATGTTCTTCATGCACAGCACAGCTTAGGCCCCCAGCACCCCATCCTGCAACGCTCAGCTTTCTGAGTGGTTCTTTGGTGGTGTGGAAATCCTTTGTGTCGTGCTGCATGGGCCCCCATTTGCACCTCCTTTGTCCCCGTGCTGTGGGACAGTTGTACATGTTGCCTGGTCTTCTGTGGGCTCTCTGAGTTGCTGAGAGACCCCTCTGTCTCACCTATCTGGGTAGAGGCCACCAGGTCCCCATGGTCTTGGGCAGTGCCAAATTCCACCAACAGCGTGTTTTGCGTAAGCCAAGGCTTGTTGGTGGAATCCAGTGACGCAAACCAGACCGCATTCATCCATCTGGCATAGGACATCTTCTGCATCAACCAGGAACCTGCATCTGTCTTCTTTGGTGCAATACTGACTTTGTCTTCTCACCAGTGGTTCTTCTTTTGCACCTTCATCCAGGTTAGCAGGGGCTCCTGTTCTCCCTGGACTCTTCAGTGCTTCTTGGACTTGGTCCCCTTCTTCCACAAGTCTTCAGGTCCAGGAATCCATCATTGGTGTCTTTCTGTCTCTTCTGGTTCTTGCATTATCTTCTAACACGTCTTCTAGTGTGTTTTAGGAAACTTGCTGTGTTTTACTCCTGCTTTCCTGGGCTCTGGGGTAGGGTATTTTACTTACCTTTGGTGTTTTCTTACACTCCCAGTGCCCCTCTACACACTATACTTGCCTAGGTGGGAAACCGACTTTCTCATTCCACTATTTTAGTATATGGTTTGTGTCCTTCCTAGGCTCAGTGCAACCTATTGTGATTTTCACTGTTTGCACTATTTTCTTAATATTTACTTACCTGTTTTTGGTTACTGGTGTCTATATTGTATAATTTACTTACCTCCTAAGGGAATATAGTCTCCAAAGTATTTTTTGGCATTGTGTTACTAAAATAAAGTACCTTTATTTTTGGTAACACTGAGTATTATTGTCTTTCATGTGTATGAGTACTCTGTGACTACAGTGGTATTGCAAGAGCTTTGCATGTCTCCTAGTTCAGCCTCGGCTGCTCTGCCTACAGCTACTTCTAGACACTGACCACATTTCACTTATAAGGGATAACTGGACCTGGTATAAGGTGTAAGTACCTCCTAACCAGGCCAGCCTCCTACAATGTCAGGTTGTTTCAATAAGAATAAACAGTATCTAATGACACAATAAGTTTAAAGAATTCTTCAAGTGTTTCTATGTTCTTTGCTTTGGGGGTTTTGTTCAAGTGTTTAAGAATTGGCATTTCTGAAATTAACTCATGATTTGAAAGCTAATACTGAAAATATTCTTCATACAGAAGGCTCATCAACAAGCTAGAAGTATCACCATAATTCAAAGGAATATGAGTATATGTTATTCCTTCTTTAGCTGATGCAGGTAATTGCGTACACATGCAGCAGTCCCTTGCATCCATAGTGTCAATGCGCTCGTAAAGCAATTTATAATAATCATTTGATGAAAGATCTCCTCTAGAAGTGTCTATGTGCAAGTTTTTCTCATCTAGTGAGTGTCTTCTATCTTCAGTAGAAAATGGGATCTTAGGGACACTTGTTGAACTAATGTTCTCTATACTAAAATGTGTTGATAAGCTCAATACTATAAGCAAACCAATCATTAATATAACCGTTACAGCTAATACTCCTGCAAATATGTATCAACCTCTACCACTATTGCTATTAGGTTCCATGATTTCTCTGAATTCAGATCATTTAGTAAAATGCAGCAGCAGTAAAGTCTTCGCATTGGCTTCTCGCTTGTGCAGTAGCGGCAAAAAGTATCCATGCTATGAGAGTCAAATTTATTTGCAAAGTCTTTATCAATCTTCCTTAGCTCTACTCTGTGTTCTTCAAAATGAGAACCCAGCTCTTCTAATGCAGACTCAGACTATGTTACTCTTCTTTATTCACTATAAATTCTATTTTTTAACTCTAATAAATGCACAGTTCAAATCCACTAATAATTATATCCAGGATAAAATGTCTCGCTCTGTTCAGTCGCAATAACATTTCAAAACTCAGTTCAACCCCAAAGCTCAGTTAAACGAGGCTCATTTGAATTTTAATTGTTATAAGAAAA
Source organism: Pleurodeles waltl (assembly GCF_031143425.1). Lineage (NCBI taxonomy): Eukaryota > Metazoa > Chordata > Amphibia > Caudata > Salamandridae > Pleurodeles > Pleurodeles waltl. Next base: position 473,448,276 of record NC_090449.1, on the reverse strand, counting down.
TTATCTCTCCCAGCCATTGGCAGCAAAATATGTCCATTTAGGTGTGGAGTACCTTCAACAGAGAACTCTTGCTCTCATTGATCTCCGCACTACTGGCCCTATATCATCACTGCCACTTTGGTCAGATTCACCAGTTTCTTCTGGGAGAGTGTGTGGAACTCATAGACCAGTAAAATTCTATCCTCTTGGCCATTGGTCTCCACGCAACACTGTAGCTCTAGGAACTGAAATTTGCACAGTCACCGATCCAGGACATGACCCTTCTGTACCAACTTCAACTGTTGACTCATTTAACCTTCCCTCAGGCCACACATGCGCTATTCCAGACTCTTAGTGGTCTGCAACAGCTTGCCTAACCTCCTCCCTTCGTTTCACTTTAACCACCAACACATCAGGAGAGGTGCTGTTGTATCATCAAAGGACTCTGTGCGTATGTGCTGCATGCATCCAGTTGGGCAAACTTTCACACTTCACAGCTGTCATAGTGACCAAGATAACCTGGTATGGGTCTCTCCACTGAGGCTCCAGACATATTTTGTGGACATATTTGTTCCCCATAACCCAGTCACTGGGACTGAGGACATGGCACTGCTTCTGTTGAGGTGCACCGGTAGCCTCTGCAATGTGGTAAGACACAGAATGCACCACATCAGCCAGTCCTTTTCAGTAATCAAAAACCATATAATCTGTAATGTTCTCAATTGCATTTGTAGGCACAGCTGGAAATCTCTTAGCTCTCCCCATGATGATTTCAGGCGGAGACAATCTTGTCCTCCTTTGAGGAGTTCTTCAAAGACTAATCAACACAAGGTGCAAAGCATCAGACCATTTAAAAAAAGTGGAAGCATACCCTTTTGCCAGTCTGGAGTTCAGTGTTCCATTGACTTGTTCCACAAGACCTGATACCTCAGATCAGTAGCTGCAATGTAGCCTATCTTCCACTTTCAGTGCTGCACACAGTAGTCTCAGGTCCTCATTGTTAAAGTGGGTCCCTTGGTCTGACTCAGAGAAGTCGGGAACCTGAATCAAGGAATAAGTTCCCTTGACAACAGCTTAGCTACTTTGAGACTGTCATTACTTCAGGTTGGGTAAGCTTCAACCCAATGCAAGAAGATGCATACAGTCACCAGCGCATATCTCAGCCCATTGCATAGAGGCATTTCAATGAAGTCCAACTGCATTCTGTTGAAAGGACCTCCTGATCTCCTTGTGTGACTCAGTGTTACTGCAGGTCTTTTGCCTTCATTCATCTGCTGACATGTAACATATCTTTGACAGAAAGCTTGTGCCATCATCTGAACCTAGGATTGAACCATGTCTGGTGAAATAGTTACACCATAGCATTCCTTCCTACATGAGCCAGACCATGGTACTGTCTTGCCACTGGAGGTAACAAGCTATCTGTAAATGAAGGTCTTCCATTGGCTGAACCCAAATATCTTCCTCATCTCTTTTGACACAACCAGCTTTAATCCAGCCTTGATGTTCTGCTTTTGACACTTCTTCTTGCAATCACTTAACTTCCTCCTAAGTATCTGCTCTAGTCATTAAAAGGTTGGGATTGGTCTTATCTGTTCCTTCATTTTGATATTCACCATTGAAAGTACAAGCATTTAAGGCACAGTATTTGTCAATTTTGTCAGCACACCCATTTCCCACTGTTACATAATCATCTCTTTGAGGTGTGCAGAGCACTTGACAACCGCAATTGGGACAGGTAGCTGTAATGCTTTCAACAAGTTGTTCATATTCTCCCCATTGCAAATGGGAGAACTCAAAGAGACCATAACTGTCTAAATTCATGAACAACACCAAAGCCATACTGTCTATCGGTGAAAATGGTTGCTTTCAGCTGGTCTGAAACACAGCATGTCCTAGTAAAAACAATCAATTCAGCCACTTGTGCAGAAGATATTCCTTGAAGCCAGAAGACTTTGACAACACCTGAGACAGTACAGACTGCTTAGGCAGCTCTCAGTCATCCTTCATTGTTTTGTAAGCAGGAGTCATCAACAAACATTACATGAACTGATTCTGGTAGTGGCACATCCTGAATGTCAGGTCTTGTATTGGTACACAGTTCAGTAACATCAAGATTAGTCATGCTCAAATGCATTTTCAACATCATCATTTACAGGTGAAGACAGTACATTTGCAGGATCCAACGTAATACATCTCTTTAGGGTCATGATCGACAAGTATGATCCATTCATATTGCATCAAACAATTGTTTGTGGGGTGCTGGGATTTGATGCAGACAACAATATCTTCACAAAGTAGGGAACAAAAATATTCAAATGAACCATAACAATGCTCTCACACTAATCGATGCTGACTCCTGTTGCGGCCATGGCTTTAAGACAGCCAGGCAATACAGCAGCTACTGGGCCAAGTGTAGATGAAAAATACGCAACAGGTGTGCAAGCATTCCGGAGCATCTGACTTAGCAGTGAGAGAGGGCATCCCTCCACCTCACTGAAAAAATAAGTAAACCATTTGCTGTAATCAGGCAATACCAGAGCAGGTGCACAACGGAGACTTTCTCTCAGCTCTGAGAAGGCATGCATGTAAATGTCATCCCATCTGACACATCCATGTGTGTTAGCCTCTGTAAAGGCTGGGCCGCTAGGAAAAAGTTGGGAATCCACTGACGACAGTAGCCCACCATTCCCAGGAAGATCCTGACTTCTTTCTGAGTTATAGTTATTGGCAGATTCATCTGCAGAATCGCTGAGATTCTTTCTTGTGACACCTTCCTCTCTCTTTTGTCAATGTGATGTCTAAGGTAAAGAGCTTTTCTCTTACAGTACTAAAATTTGGTCAGGGATACCTTATGCCCATTCTTAGCTAAATGGTTCAACAAGGCATTGGTATCATGTCTGCAAGCTTCTTGAATGTTTGACGCCACCAGTAGGTTATCAATATATTGAAGCAGGACTGAACGAAAGGGCAATTCCAAGGACTCCAGATTCTTTTTTAAGGATCTGGTTGAAAATGGATGGGCTCTCCTAGTAACCTTGTGGGACTTGGCACCATGGCAAGACACAAATTCCAAACCGAAATGCAAAGAGGAACTGGCTATTCTTATGCAGCAGTATGGAAAAGAAGGCATGGCACAGTGAACCATTTGGCCTCACATGGAATCTGAAATAAAATCACAGCTGAATTCAGTACCACTGGACAACAAGAAAGTGCAATGGCATTAATCCTTGTAAGTCCTGCACTATGCAGTACTTGCCATTGGGTTTCTGTAAACCCATAATAGGTGAGTTACACGGACTCCCCATGTTCTCCTTTAGAATACCACGTTGAATCATTGGGTCAATCACATGAGTAATCCCAGCAATGGTTTCCAGGGTCAGATTATATTATGAGATTCTCAGATATTCCAGATTTGGTTTCACTGTTATGCGGATACATTAAAATCCTTTAAAGAGACCTATGTCTTTCCCTGAAAAGTCCCAGACTTCAGGTATCACTGTATCTCTCAAATATTGGGGCAAATCAACAATTGTCAGCATGAGGTACAATTTGATATCTGAATTCTTCTGACTTACAAGTTTGATGGCAAAATCCTCATCTTGAGTCTGGAATTCAATGCCTTTTGGGGTACAGTAAATGGAACAGTTAATCTTACACAAACAATCACATGAAAGCAGACTCACAGGTTTCTGATTACATACCACAAATTGGCGATTCTCTTCAAATGGCCCTGTTTTAACTGGTACAGCTTCTGTAACAGGGATAGTCAAATATTTAGTGTCAGCTCCTACAATTTGGATTCTTTTCCCCGCAAGGGGTAGATTGAGAACCTCTGCTTTTCTTGTAGCAGAACAGGTAGCACCAGTATCAATCAAGAATGATATGGGGTGGCCATTCACTTCACCATCCGCAAATGGTCCACTGTGGTCTACCTCTAAGGATGCGCCAAATACGCAATCGCCCTCCCCTCTCAGGCACCGTCATTGTGACAGGTCTGAATTATAATGTCCTTGTCTGCTTTAATCATAGGGTATTGTTGAGATTTACCCTGATTCACAAAAGGATTATTGTTTACATTGCGGACCTGATTCAGTTTAGATGTGGGAGCATTTACATCAGGTTGTGGCATCAGGGCTGGTGGAACCTGCATTCCCTGTGTTTGGGGGACATTACAATTTTCCATTCTCTCTCTCTGTACATGCTGTGTCCGAACAGATTATTACCCTGTATCTGTATAAATCCATCATTTTAAACCTGGTTCTCATTCGCCTTGTTATTCGCATTGAAACAACACCCCCACTTCCAATGCCCCATCCTGCCACAGACGTGGCACAGATTTGTTTCATGAAAGTGGCTTAATCAATTCCTCTATTTGGATCAACTGGGACACCACAATCTCTACTCCACTGCTGAAATTCATTACCATTTAGGACCACCATAACTCCTTGTTGATACACCCCATGCATAGGACCAACATTCCCAACAAATGGTTGATTCAGACTTCATTGTGTAGCTTTAATTTGTGTCACCATTAAATTTTCTTTTAATTTCTTTTATTTCATCACCAATTAATCACTACAATGTTTAGCATACGTCAGAATTTCATCAATTGACTTACTCTACTTTGGAGATGGCTCGGTCCGGTTGGCTAAAGCATATGCTTAGCCAGGCAGAACGTGCCATTCCTGTCCGAGATGATCAAGTACACATGCTAGATAACCTGTGCTTACTCTTGGGTAGCTTGGCACAGAGCAGTCAGGCTTATCGCGGAGCAACGTGTAAAGCAACAGAAAAGCATGTTCTCCAAACACTCTGGCTAAACGACCCCAAAAAGAGACTTCACACGGTTTATATGTATAAAAGAATTGTATTCAACACACACACACATGATTAAAGCAGTTTGATTACAAAGGGATCTCAGTGTAAAAGTCAATGAGCACATAATGCACAACGATGTGCAATGTAAGCTTGAGCGTGAATCTCAATAAACAACGCAGCTCACGATAAAAGGTTCAACCGTATTAAACATTGATCACTGTATATACATTTGAGGAAACCATACATTCCTTCCCCGCACCCGCATAAGGTGACCATCCGCTGTCAGCACTAGGCCCACCCTCATGTTACCCACAATCAGTGTAACACATACAATCCAGAGTGCGCCTAAGGGCTGGCAGTAGCAGCACAATGCATATTACAGTATAACCACACTCCCACCTATACCCATGGTCTTGGCCACACTAGTAAAATGTGATGCCAACCTTATTAACTCTCTGGCAGAACCCCTTACCCAGCAATACCACAGTGCTGCCCCAGCACTCACTCATTCTAGCTCAGACTCACACCCTCACATCCACCCCGTGCATAGGAAGGGAGCCCATTGTAGGAAAGTACCATCTTTCTTGGCAGGTTACCCCCAATTTCTGCCTGTTTGTCAATATGTTTTGCCTGTCTCACTGAGATCCTGCTGGCCAGGACCCCAGTGCTCATAATTTGTGGCCTAATGTGTATGTTGTCAGTAGTGCTTAACTGTGTCACTGAAGTTCTGCTAACCAGAACTCCAGTGGTTATGCTCTCTCTGCTTCCAAATTAGTCACTATAGTTTAGTGACTTCATATTCCAATTCCAATTGGAATTCCACACTGGACCCCCTTATAAGTCCCTAGTATATGGTACCTAGGTACCGAAGGCATTGGGGTTGCAGGAGATCCTTATGGGCTGCAGCATTTCTTTTGCCACCCATAAGGAGCTCAGACAAACCTTTCTTCAGTACTTCCACTGCAGTGTGAGTGAAATAGTGCACACACTATTCACAGCCATTTTCACTGTGCTTAAGTAAATTATAAGTCGCCTATATGTCTAACCTTCATTTACTGAAAGCTAGGGGCAAAGTTACTAAGTGTGAGGGCACCCTTGCACTAGCAAAGGTGCCCTCAGGCTGTCCAGGGCCAATTCCCCGAACTTTGTGAGTGCAGGGATACCATTATATGGTGCACTACAAATAGGTCAATACCTATATATAGCTTAATAATGGTAACTCCGAATATGGCCATGTGAGGTGTCTAAGATCATAGAATTCCCCCCCATTCCAAATCTGGTATTGGGGGGGCAATCCTATGCATCCTGGGGGCTCCACCATGGACCCCCAGTACTGACAAGCCAGCTCTCTGAGGGTTGCACTGCAGCTACAGCTGCTGCCACTTCACAGAACAGGGTTCTGTCCTCCTGGGGTCTGAGCAGCTCAGTCCTAGGAAGGCAGAACAAAGCCTTTCCTTTGGAAGGAGGGTGTTACACCCTCTCCCTTTGGATATAGGTGTTACAGGATTGGGAGGTGTAGCCTCCCAGAGCCTCTGGAAATGCTTTGAAGGCACAGATGGTGCCCTCCTTGCATAAGCCAGTCTACGCCGGTTCAGAGACCCCCAGTCCCTGCTCTGGCACGAAACTGGACAAAGGAAAGGGGAGTGACCACTCCCCTGCCCAGAGCTCCTCCAGTGTGTCCCTGGCATTAGCCATCTTGTTTTCCAAGGTGGGGCGACACTCTGGAGATCTCTGAGTGGCCAGTGACAGCAGGTGATGTCATGGACCCCTCCTGATAGGTTCATACCTGGGTAGGTAGCCAATCCCCCTCTCAGGGCTATTTAGGGTCTCTCCTGTGGGTTCCTCTTCAGATTCAGCTTGCAAGGCTCCTCCAGGAATCCTCTGCATCCTCTGCTTCATCTTCTGACAATTGGATCAACCTCAGACTGCTCCAGGAACCGCTGTAACTGCAACAAAGTATCCAGGATGACTCCTGTGACCTTAAACTTCAGCTCCAGCCAGCATTTGCAACAGTTTCCAAGGTGTGCACGCTCTGAGGACTCCCTTTCTTCACCCTGCACCAGAAGAACCGAAGGAATCTCCCATGGAGTGACAGAGTCACTTCCCTGCTCCTGCAGGCACCTTCTGAGACAACAACTGGTTCTCTGGGACTCCTCTCCTGACGAAGAGCGTGCTCCCTGGAACACAGGTGGTGGACCAACACAACACTCTAAGGTGCAGCTGTCCACGTTTGGTGGAGGTAAGAGCTTACCTTCCTGGTTTGCAATAGTAACAGTGTGCACTGCGTCATCTCCAGCTCCTTGGGATTTTGTGCACTTCTTTCAAGAATCATTTGTGCACAGTGTAGCCAAGGTCCCCAGCATTCCACCCTGTGACGCACAATGCACTGAGTTGTTCTCCGGCAGCATGGAACCTTCTTTTGTTGTGCTGCACAAACCGCACTTTGCATCTTCTTTGTCCCTGTGCCCTGGGACTACTGTGGGTGCTGCCTGGTCTTATGTGGCCTCTCTCCAGTGTTGGGAGCCCCCTCTGCTTCCTCAGTCCGAGTTGAGGCCCACAGGTCCCTCTTGGGTCCAGGCAGCGCCATTTTGATGAAAACAGCGCCGTTGCTTGAACCAAGGCTTTTTGGACTAATTAAGCGACGCAGACAGCCTGCTTCCAACATCTTGGCATGGGACATCTCCTGTACCATTCAGGAACCCGCAGCCATCGTCCTTGGTGCTCTTCTGCAGACTTCCTCTAACCGGAGAATCCTCTTTTGCACCATCTTCTCGGTTGGCAGGTGCTCCTGTCCTTCCTGGATTCTTCTGCGACTTCAGGACTTGGTCTCCTCTCTTCACAGGTCTTCAGGTCCAGGAATCCACCATTTGTTGATTGCAGTCTTGCTTCGTTCTTGCAATAACTCTTATCACGACTTTTAGTGTGTCCTGAGGAAACTTGCAGTACTTTACCCCTACTTTTCTGGACTCTGGGGTGGGGTATTTTACTTACCTTTGGTGTTTCCTTACACTCTCAGCGCCCCTCTGCACACTACACTTGCCTGGGAGGGAATTTGTGATTCGCATTCCACTTTCTTAGTATATGGTTTGTGTTGCCCCTAGGCCTATTGCATTCTATTGTATTTTCTACTGTCTGCACTGTTCTATGACTATTTACTTGCCTGATTTTGGTCTCTAGTGTAGATATTGTGTATAATACTTACCTCCGGAAGGAGTATTACCTCTAAGACAATTTTCGCCTTGTGTCACTAAAATAAAGTACCTTTCTTTTTGCATCTTCTTTGTCCCCGGACCCCGTGTATAATGCCTACCTCCGGAAGGAGTATTGCCTCTGAGATAATTTTGGCCTTGTGTCACTAAAATAAAGTACCTTTAATTTTGGTAACACTGTGTATTGTCTTTTATTGCGTAGAAGTACTGTGTAACTATAGTGGTATTTCAGGAGCTTTGCTTGTCACCTAGTTCAGCCTAAGCTGCTCTGCTACAGCTACCTCTAGACAGCCTAAGCTGCTAGAACACTGCCTACATTTCACTAATAAGGGATAACTGGACCTGATATAAGGTGTAAATACCTTAGGTACCCACTACAAATCAGGCCAGCCTCCTACACCCATGTATCAGTTGGCGCTGGTATGCATGCACACCCTCTCATATGCAGTTGTAACTTTCCTCTGGACAGCCAGTCACTCAAGGGTAAGTCATAACTCCCCAGGTATCGGGTTCAAGGTGGGGGACTGGACAGCCACTAAACAATTAAGGTGGAGATGTTCAGGATCCTTATAGGAGGTTCACTCAGTGGTCTGAAAAACACAGGGGATGGGCACCAGGGCCAACCGTTGGACTCAGAGGTGCACAGCCCTGCCAGACAATCCAATGTTACCAAATAGTAACCAAATTCAGCACCTCTGGAATGGAGAGGTGCCCTCTGGGTGTGCCAACTCGACCCTACCTTGACACTTAAGGTTGCACACAACAAGTTACCAGGTCCGTGTCTCGAGATTGGAGACACCCTGTCTGGTGCCCGTGAACTTCCAGTGGCCCCGGACAGGTTTGATCCAATGAAGAAAGTGCTCAGTTCAGTACCACCACAAAAAGAGGATACTTTCAGGGATCCGATGACTGGGGGTGACCGGGCAGCACCAGGTTTCTTCAACCAATTTCCAGTGGCGTATCCCTCTCGAGAGAAGGCACTAGTCTGGTGCATGATGACCTAAACTGCACCAGACCTTCTACTTCCACTCGGGACTTGGTTTCCATACAGCTCTGGATTGAGGTACTCTGCCCAGCATGCTATGACCTTAGCAGTACTGGACTCTCCGGGTGAACATACTAGACGCAAGTTCTGTCGCACAATACTAGGCCAAGTAAAGCACTCCTCGGTTGTACCCACACCTCCGCAGGTTCCAACCTATGAACGAGCACAATAAACAATGAGCATGCAGCTGACGGTCACACAAGAGAAATGTTTCCCACTCAACCTCAATTAGTCCCCAGCACGGTCCCTGCAACAGTGATCCTTTCACTTCACAAGCTGTCTCGGGTTGCAGTGATCCCCATAATAAAGGGCCACACACCAGCAGTCCGAGCAGTACGTTGCTAGCCTGCACCTGGTGCACTTGGTCTCCAGACTTAGGTGGTCATTATGAACATGGCGGGAAAGACCTCCGACCGCCGTGGTGGCAGTGAACAGAATCCCGCCGGCGGCGGCGAATGGAAACCTGCCATATAATGATAGAAAAACCCAGCCCTGCCAAAAATTCCCACACCACCACTCCCCGCCAAGACCCTGTCGGCGGGAATCCCGGCCCATCCCACCACGCCACATCCCGCCCTCCAAATAATGATGCACAAATCACCTTGGCAGACAGTGGAGCCGGACGACCATTGGCGGCTGCGACTGCCATGGGTGGTAAATGGGCCTAACAGCAACCAGTGCACACATTGGCTAGGCCTAGCACCCACACACCTGACACATCCACAACACCATAAAACACCCCCAGACACACCCCACAATCCCATGCAATGAAACCAGGACCAGAAGACGGAGAGCACCAGAGCCAGAGAGACAGAACGCCAGCAGACAGGACACACATAGCGACCCACACAGGAGCACCCAAAACCCCGTCCCCACTCCCGACACCATCCACCACCCTCACCATGCCCCCCCCCAAAAAAAATCCATGCTTCACTAAAAGGGAGCTAAGGACCATGGTGGACAAGATCCTAAAGGTGGAGCCACAAATCTTCGAGTCCGAGGTGCAGCACACACCCATTGCACAGAAAATGGAGCTGTGGCAGACCATTGTTAACAGGGTGAATGCAGTGGGACACCATCCACGCACCAGGGATGACATCCACAAGAGATGGAACAACCTGCGGGGGAAGGTCAGGGCCATGGCATCCAGGCACCACATCCCAGTGCAGAAGACTGGGGGAGAACCGCCACCAACACCACCGACTACACCGACTGGGAGGAGAAGGTACTCGCCATCCTCCACCCAGAGGGACTCACTGGAGGAATGGACTCGGGTAAGTCATCTACAATTACCCCATATACACCATACCTGTAATGAATGCACCACCCCACCCCACCCCACCCCACCAACACCCACCTAGACCCACACCCCACCCAGCCATTACGCACCACATCCACCACCCTGCATCACCCACAACTCACTACCAGGCCCACATCACTCCCGCTATGTACAGCCACCCACCCCTGCATGTACCCACAATGGAATAATAACCCCCACCACAATATAACACCACCAATGACACTAAATGCAATGACCACATCACAAGGCACCCTGGAAGGCCACTGAAAGGCATACCAGCACAAAATTGCACAGTTCTGTACACCTCAAACCCTCATGCATATGTAACAGAGATAACTATGTCCCCCAACAGGCACCACCACCCATGCAACCCTAATGGAGGGGACAAGGAGTGCCACAGCACTCCAGGGAGACAGAGGCACATCACAAGACCTTGAGGAAGGATCCCTGGACACTGATGAGCAGGCAGGCCCCTCACACAGCCCTTGATGATCACCATGCAGCAGCCTCACCTAGGAAAACACTTTCACCCCTAACACCCAGTCAAGACCAGCAGGCCAGGGGAGGCGTAACCCACACCAGTGGACCCAGGGCACAGACAGGTGGAATATAGCTACAGAGGCCACAGTCTCAAACTCCCAACATGCAAGAAGGCGAGGGCCTCAGTACAAGTAGCACGTCAAGACCTGCGCAGGGGACACAGGCACAGGGGGCCAGGGCAAGGTCAAGTGCCCCAGTGGGTCAGGGGGTAGGGCACCAGATGGATGCAGCAGCCCAGGGCGTCATTGCAGAGGTTTTGGGGACCTAACAACATACCCAAGACAGATTGGCACAGATTGTATCCAACTTGGAGCAAAAATGAGACGGTGCAGCTGGAACAACACCAACAGGCCATGGAGCAGTGGAAAGAACACAATGCCACAATGGCCACCATTGCTGGAGCATTGCTGCAGTTGGTCAACAAACAGTCAGACACCTACACCGGACAAGCGGCACCCACAACAGCCCTGAACAACCAGTAACAGATGACCCAAGCAGCAGAAACAGCACAGGAAATACACTCCCAGGAATCACAAGGGCCAACCATGCCACCTCAAGAAGCTCCACATCAGGTGCCCAAACATAATCTTAGGCCAAGATATGGCACTGGAAACCCAGCTAAGTAAAAGCCCCACTCCAACAATTGACACTGCTACTACTGCAAAGCATCCATCCCACCCATTCACCAACTACACTTAGCTGAGGGCTAAATAAAGTATCATACTACAAATAGGACCCACCTATGACATCCAACTGGGCTGCCACCAAGTCTGTTTTGAGGACACCCAACCCTTACGACTTCCATCACTGTACATAGCACATTTCACTGTATTCGACCAATAAATAACATTTCTCACCTGTAACACTGTCCCCTGTCTTCAATGTTGAACAAAGTGGAGTATGGATGCAACTGGCAGGGAACAACTTTATTGTCAATTTGTGCTTGGTGGTGGTAATGTGTGTTTCAAATTATGCAAGGAGGGAATGCATATATTGTCTGTCAGTACCATGCTGAAGAGGTCCATGTCTCGCCTATCATGACCAATTCCCCCTTTATGAGTTGGTACACTTACAGTATCAGTCACTAACCCCAATGACAGGCTTAAGTCCCACACAGTTATTGGAAGTAGAGCTGTATCAGTTGGTTCCTGGAATTGACATCTTCCCCTTCCTCATCCTCACCCTCACTCTCCTCACCTCTCTGAGGTAACTGATCAGGACCTATAGCACCCTCCACCTCCAAAAGGGAGATTGAATGTCTCACTGCCACGTTGTGCAGCATGCAGCAGGCCACCACAATTCTACACACCTTATCAGGCCCATAGGCCAGGGAACCCCCAGAGATATTTAGGCACTGGAATCTAGCCTTCAGGAGACCTATAGTACGCTCTATCACCCTCCAATACGTCCATGGGCCTCATTGTATTTCCTCTCTGCATCCGTCCTGGGGTTTCTCACTGTTGTCAGGAGCCAACGCAAGTTTGGATAGCCAGAATCACCTAGGGAAATGGTCAATACTGAACCGTCATTGTAATGTCCTTAGTTAGACAGGCTGGTGTTCTGCAATGCGTCAGTTAGTGACATGCAAACTTACCTATGATCCACCCTCTGCCCTCTTGTAGTTGTTCCATATTCTGTGGCTCACTTCTGTTCCTCAAAACAAAAGAATCACGGACAGAACCCGGAAACATGGCATTCACATGGGAAATGTACTGATCTGCATTACAGATCAACTGGATGTTCATGGAGTGAAAGTTCTTCCTGTTTCTGTACAACTCACTCACTCTTGGGGGATGATGGGTATGTGGGTGCCATCGATGGCGTCTATCACATGGGGAATGTTTGCAAAGGCATAGAAGTCAGACTTGATGGCAGGGAAGTCAGCACTTTGGGGGAATAGCACATAGGATTGCAGATGTTGTACAAATGCATGCAGAAATGTTGTCGGTACCTGGCTGAACATTGGCTGTGAGAAACCAGCACCCATGCCCACTGTCACTCGAAATGAGCCTGTGGCCAGGAAATGGAGTGCGGAGAGCACCTGCACCTCAGTTGGAATGGCATGCTGATTACGATTTCCGGGAGTCAGTGCAGGATCCAGTAATGCACATAGGTCCTGAATAGTTGCACGTGTGAGTCTGTAGGTGATTATGATCTGACGCTCCACCATGGTCCCCATATCCACAAGTGGTCTGTACACAGAGGGTGCCCTTCCTCGCCACAAGGGTCGGTATCTATGAGGGGTAAGAAAAAGGAGTAATGGGCACACATACATTGGCAGATATGCTAAATACATGCAGTGCATTGTTCATAGTAGTGTCTGTACAATAGCTGCAACCTGACAGATGTACATTTACATCACTAGGACAGAACGGAGTAAATCATGTGTGATTATATACTCAATGGATAGAGGCCTAGGTGCTTCATATGGCTAGTAGGCCCAGCATTGTGAGTATCATGTAATTCTAGATGCGTAGGTGATGGCAAAATGTCTGCCCACTGTAGTTCTGCCCCTTCGTTGTGGAAGTGACCTCATACCGCTAGCGGTTGACGTCACAGCATACGGCGGTGTTGACCGCTGTTCACATCCTCATTGGCTAACATGGATGCCAATGGGGAAACCTGGCGTATCATGATCGCCGACGGTGGTGACTGTGCATACCACCGTGGAACGTACACGCGTTCGTCCTCGTTTTATCACTTGACTCCCTGATCTTGTGCGAACAGGTACTCCACTCTGGCTATGGATTTGCCACGTGGTGCAGGGGAAAGGGCCCCGGCCTTCACCCAGGAAGAACTGGAGAAACTGGTGGAAGGGGTCCTGCCCCTGTACGGCAGACTCTACGGCCGGCCAGAGGTATAGATGAGTCCGGGTTTGGGGGACTCTGTGTGAGTAATGGATGGAGTGGATTGCACAGATGTGTGCTCCTGTGAGCCAGGATGGGCCTTGGTGCATGGAATGCTGCGTGTCACTGTCCTGCATGTCTGGGAGTACTGTCTGTCCTACGTCTGCCAATCTGCCAGCTGTTGCCATCGTGCAGGTGCCTGACCTCTGTGTTCCATTTCTGTGTCACCCTACTAGGTCAGCACCCACCAGAAGAGGGCACATTGGCATGCCATCACCAAGGAGGTAGGGACCCTGGGGGTCTACAACTGGCGGAGCACCCACTGTCGAAAGAGGTGGGAGGACCTGCGGCGCTGGGCATGGAAGATCGCTGAAGCCCAGCTGGGGAAGTCCTCCGAACGTGGAAGGGGTGCCCATCGGGCACTGACCCCCTCATGCGAAGGATCCTGGAGGGGGCGTACCCAGACCTGGATTGGCGCTTGAAGGCTTCACAGCAGTCACAAGGGGGTGAGTACTCACAGCCCATACTTCAGCCTGGAAGGATGAGTGTGTGTGTAATAGGGCTAATGGTGCTTAGAGCAGGGAATGTGACTGGTGTACAGCTACTGCCTGCACCCAAAGGGTGTAGGGGTGTCCCTGTCAGGTTTTACCTACCTCAACTTAAATAGAATTTCAGGGGATGGGTGTAGGTCAGTATTGTGCTCAGTAGTCAGGGCCATGGCCATGGGCATGGTGCATGGTGCTGCCTGTTGAGTGTGTCTGCTGGGTAGGTGTATGTCTAGCCATTGTGTATCAGCATTCAGCTACTTACAAGTGTCTCTCCTGTTTTGTCTCCCCATCCCTGTTCTCTTGTGTTTGTCTGGTACAGCATCTACATCAGGCGAGGGAGCTGAGGAACTGGCAAGTGGGGAGGCAGCGGCCCACGGATCCTCCGAGGCAGAGACCACAGACGCCCAGGGGACCAGTGGGTGGGAGGGCAAGGGGACTTCCTAGGGGGAGGCTACTACCACAGGAGGTAGTGACTCTGAGACCTCCTCCAATGGGGTTCCTCCTGCGGTGGCATACCCTAGTGCACACACCACTACCGTAACATCTTCCACCACCCCCATACCATCAGCGCCCTCCCTGCTGCTCCCCACCGAGTTGCCCGTGCCCGCCCACCCAGAAAGGTGGGCATCTCCTTCGCCCCAGGCATCTCCTCCCCTGCCCCAGTCAGCCCTGCTGCCCTCACAGAGGAGGCTATTGACCTCCTGAGAACCATCTCTGTAGGGCAGACAACCATCGTCAATGCCATCTAGGGTCTAGCTTCTGAGGTGCAGCAGACCAATGCCTATCTGGATGGCATTCACAGTGCCATGTCTGCCCTACAGAGATCTTTTCAGGCTCTGGCCTCCTCTTGGACGGCAGCCAGTTTCCCTGGCCATGTTGTCCCCCATCCAACCTCCTCTACCCATTCCAGCACCCCATTACCTTCACCCGTCCAAAGCACACAATCAGACCCACTTACAGGCACTTCATCACACAAGAAGCACACTTCCAAATACAAGCACCACACCTCCCACCACAAGCATTCACACAGCCAACAGACACCTGCACACACAACAACGTCCACTTCCCCCAGTGTGCCAACCTCTTCCGCCTCTCTGTCTGTTCCCTCTACATCCACACCCTCATGAACTGCACCTTCACTCACTGTTACTACTCCTCTTCCTGCACTCACCACAATAGCAGACAGCCATACATGCACCCCATACACCACACCTGCACTCACCACCTCCACTGTAGTTGACGCATGCAGCACACTCAGCAGATTTGCAGACACCCACCCAACATACATCCACACTAGCTGTCTGTCTTCTCCCACTGTGTCCACCCCCACCTCCCAAAACACTCAAACGCAGCAAGACACCCACCCATCAGACATCCACCACACCACAGCATACTGAGCAGTCACCTGCACCCACTACATGCACACCTACACCCCATACATCAACTCCCTCTGCCTCCACTCCCATCCCCTTATCCACGCCCACCCCAATTGCTCCCAAGAAACGTTTCCTCTCCCCTGCAGACCTGTTTGAACCTAATTGCCCACCCCGTCTTGTCCTGAAACGTGCCCACCTCCTTGCCCTTTCCGCTCCTTCCACATCACAGCCCACCCCGGTCCAGCTTTCCTATTCCCATGCCCCTTCTCCAGTGAAGAAGAAGGCCCGCTCGGAGCCTAAGCCATCCAGCTCCACCTGAGCCAAACAGCCCCCACCCCTTCAAAGGAGAAGCCCAACCCCCTCCAACCTCCTTACGTAAGTCTAAGTCCCACCCTCTTTGTAACCCTCCCACCCCCCTTCCGTGAGGTGCCTGGATCCCCATATGGTGCCCCGTTCAGTGGAGTACCCAGCACTTGTGGGAGTCAGGTGTGGGCAGTTATGGCCAAGGACTATAGACTTTTTATGGACTGGCCATTGGCCCTGTTGGCACTGTTTTGCTCAGTGAGCTACATATTAAAGGTTCTGTGTGGCCCGTGTTTGGGCTGCAAGCAGTTCCACCCTGGTGTTTGTTTTAATTATTTATGGGTGTGGGGCTATTGTATGTACTATGGCCAAGTTGCAGTGGCCTTCGGTCGGGTACGTCCCTCATGGTGTGGGGTATCTGACTTGTACTGCTGGAAAGGGTTGGGGGGCATTGCAGAGTGGGTGGAGTGGGTGGGTATGCAACTTTGCCCTTTCCACCCTTGTGTTGTAGGTTGCGGTACTTACCGTCGTCGTCTTCGTCGGCGGTCTTGGTCGTGTAGAAATATGGCAAGGAGAAATGCTGGCATGATCTGCAGCTCTCTGTCCATGGCTGCCACTGCACGTTTTGAGGAATTCAGGTGAGTGTTTCCTTCTATGTGTTTCTTTTCCACCTGGCTTTGTGTGGCGGTTGTTCCTGCCCCGGAACTGGCGGCGGAATGGTGGTTCGTAATTTGATGGGCGGGTTGGGCCTTTCCGACGGCATGTGGGCGGACTCTGCCATCATCAGCGGGGCTCCTTTCCTGGTGGTGGGTGGTGCGCGGGACGCGTGTGTCTCGTTTGCTTCATTATTTGGCGGTCCGGACCGCTCCTCTGTTGGGTTTCTACCGCCATCGCCGGCGGAGCGTTACGGACTGCCATGTTCATAATGAGGGCCTCAGTTCTTAGTCCACACACCCACCGCTCCTGCCAGGTGGAGTTTGGCATGATGTACGTGCAAACAAAGGGCACCACTCTCCAGATGTTACCAGTCACAATTTAGCTCCCTGGGGCAGCCAACCTGCCCTTGGACAGCCACTTCAGGATTACACACAGCAGCAGGCAACCAGCCTCAGGCCGGTCTCTAATCAGGAAGGGTGCATGGATCACCCTCCGTGGACAGTTTTGATCCTGGGCACCCAGATTCCTCTGACAATGTGCCAGCGCGGTCCAGCTGCACTGATCCCACTGGTCCCACTTATCCGTTGGAGGTACTCTTAAGTTGCAGACTTTTAGTACCCCTACTTATGCTAGGCAAAACCTTTGAAGTGGGGGTGTGGTTCGAAGGATATTCCTTTGAATCACAGAGTCTCTCCTAAATGTCCTCTTTGTCTGTCCTGGGGTCCTGGAAAGCAGATTTTTATCACAACAGTGTCACAACATTTCCCCCATTTATCTCACCAGTACCCAAATGTCAGGAATTTGTCATTCTGAAAGCCCAAGTTTTATTGCAGTCTTCTAGGGAATGTGCAGATGTGCTCCTTCCCTTGGACCAATGAAATGAAGCATAATTTACGTGGCACCAGAACCAGTCCCAACACCTAGAAATGACCACTTCCTAGAAGTGGCACTTCCTGAGCAGTAATAACAAAGCTAACATTACCAACGGCTCAGCTTTGTATTCCTGAGTCCAACTATACCAAACAGAATGAGGATGCACCCCTGCAATCCCCTATTGCAACCGGTCTTATTAAACCTTGGTGTCCCATATCACATCCTCACTCTTCAATGCAGGATAAAGTCAAGTTCCCTCAATCACATCAGTTTTCCATGTCTTTTGTTCTGCAGCCCACCTAGCATCTGCACAAGTTCTAATCTTACTTTCTATGGTTCTTTCTTCTTTTGTAAACAAAGGGAGGAGAAGGAGGGTTAAAGGGGATGGTCTATTCTCCTTGAAGCTTCAGTAAACATATTTAGAGACCCAACCCAGAAGGGAAAAACCTCCACAGAAAAAAGTTAGAAAACCCCTCACCCACCAGGGTTACCCCTTGGTGGCGTGCTTCATCATTGGGTTTCTTCCCGTTCTGCTGCAGAAAGAGGCATGCTGCGACCGACGGAATATGTGGGAGCACTGTTGATATCAGCGATGTGGATGCTAGAATAGGATAGGAGTGGTGGGGTCTTGGTAAGTTGAAAATACCCCCCTCTAGATCACATTACTAGATTAATATGTCTCACAGGGGTGGTATGATTAAAAAGGGGTGTCAGGAGGGTGGGTATATTATGTGGTCTACATTTTTGGGAGTTTTCCCCTAAACTCCTCTTCAGGACCAAAGTGATCTCCCTATTTCACTTCTCGTGCGCCTCCCACTAGTGGAATTAGACTTTATGCTAATTGCATCATAGGTCCTCCGGGAGGGGGGTCACACGCCGTAAAAATATACACAAATGAAAATGTGGTGAAGGTCAAGCTCAACGTGTGGGTTCTAATCACTGCCGGTGGTCCAGGGCATACAGAGTACTTACTTCCTCAAAGCAACACTCCTTCCAAATGGGAGAGGGGTATACTGAAAAAGAAAAAGTGAAAGAGAAATTAGAAATTGCGAAGAGAAAAAGAAGAAACAAACGAAAAATATAATAAATAAAAGAAAAGAAATGAAAGAAAAGAAAAGAACGAAAAAGTTAAAAATATATACTAAATATAGAAATATTTTATTTTTCTAGGGAGATCTTTTTTCCTAGGGAGCAAATTGCAATTCTCTAACTAGGAAATCGCAAATAGGGAATCCCTATTTGCGATTTCCAAAGCACATGTATCAAGCATTTCCTAAATGCAAATTGGGCATTTAGGAAATGCAAATACCACAAACTCAGGTTTGGTGGTAAGCATGTGCAATTTTTAAAAATGTATTATAAATGCATTTTTAAAAATGGCATGTAGTGCACACATGCCCCTAGGGCAGGTGTGTGCTTCACATGTCTGCAAATATTTTTTTGGGTTGCATCAGAGGGGGCCTTAGACCCCCAGGACCCTGGGATTTGCATTACCTAATTTGCAAATTCCTAACTGGAATTCGCAAATTGGGAAATGCAAAACCATTCGCACCTATGGGCCTACAGACCCAAAGAGATGAATGGAGTCGCATTCTCTAATTGCGATTCGGTAAAAGCAATTGCGAATTTTAATAAATCGCAATTACCGAATTGTAAATTTCAAACATCCTATTTTGCATTTCTTAAATAGCGATTTCTTAAAATTCACTATTTAAGAAATGCAAAACGGATCTTTGATATATATGGCCCTAAGTGCTTTGTATTGTTCAGTTTTAGGAGACAGTTTCATGTCATACAACTTTATCCTTAAATTTTCTACGATTCTAAAATTATGTGTGCCATAGCGTTGAAATGTCAATGCACCCTCTTTCTCAGTGATCCTATAACATTGTTCAAAGTAAATACAAGTGTGAAGACCTACATTTATCACCATATAGTGTCCTGGCATACCTTCAGAAGGTGTCTCTTCTCGGGTTCTAACAGGTATAGTCATATCTCCCTTTATTAGACTTCTTAATGCTTTAAAAAAAATCATTTTTTAGTCAAACTAAGCAAAATTTCACAAATAACTTGTCATCCTAATCAGGAAATGATTCTTCACCCACAATTCTCTGTTTAGCATCCACAACCAATACCAGAGCGACTCGCTATGATGTGTTCCACCAATACCAGTGCTGCGCTACACCAACCATCCATTACCAGCGCAGCACTCTGTGGCATCAACCTCACTCCTTGCAGCAGCTCACATTCCTTTACATTTTTCATAAAAACTCTCTCACTCAAAAATCTATGCACAAAAACAAATGCAAGCAACTTCTAAAACTCACTTTGTCTGATCTGCTCAAACAATTAAAGTTTTCAATAACTAGCAACGCTTTCTGACCTTCCCTGACTTACACTCAAATGAAACCTCGACCAGTGGGGTCTCACTCGGATCGATACTGTTCCTCCTTGTGCACTTCGATTCACTATACCGACCTCTAACGATCACACAAAGATAAGTTCCCTATCCAAAACTGCTGTTGATGAAATCTTACTACTAGTGTCACAACACAGCAGACAAGAACAACAAACTGTATTCTACACTTTTCATGTATCTTGGGATCTTAGGCCACAACGGACCCAATAACCACTTCAACTTCTTTGCAAAGAGCACCACTTTCAAATACAACTTAGAGTGTCTCCGCAGAACACCACACAATCACTGTAAAACTGCAAGCTGAGGATAAGCAATTGCAATGTGAAACCCTATTAATACTCACACATCCCCTGCTACAACTCATTCCTGAACTGCTGGAACTCCATCACTCCTCCGAATGAACCATAGGCATTTAGACTGGGGTTGGGCAATTTCGGAATGAGACACCTTAACTCCCTCACTTTGGTGACAAAACCATCCGATAATGCTGCCAGATGATTAATATTATGGGCCACTTGCTGAAATCAGTCCGGTGACAGACCTTTTTCAGTCAACTCGAAAGATGTTGGGAGTTAGCATTAGTCACAACAATATCTGATTAACAGTGTAACACATTAGGCTGCACAGTAGGAACCAGGAATCAAGAATAAAATTGAGCCTTTTATTTCACGTTAACAGTCAGGTTAATATAAATAAGTCTAAAAAAAATGATATAAATATACAAGATCACAACAGGATAACCAAATCTTGTGAAGACGTTTAAGCACATCAGCATAAGACATACAAGAATTTAAGTTACAGCAATACCAAAAATTAGCAATAAGATGTTGTTGTTTAGATTACAATCCCCGATTCTTTCCCCTAAACATGAGTAATGTGTAAAGTCATCTAACTTTGGGCCTAAATTTGGCAACATTTTAAGTCAAGGGAACAACCTCAAAAAGTCAGAAATATTCTAGGAAAAAAAGATAATATGCTCATGCATATGCCCAAGGTGTCATCATTTCATAAACCCGGTCAGGAGTCTTCTTAGAATCAGGAAATAAGTGTTAGCCTAAGCTATACTTAGCAAGAGGGACAGACTGAAGGGAAAACATAAAGGTCTGCACCTCTGAAAGTCTAAAGAAATCCTCACATCCAACAACCTGTATGAGCACTAGTTAATATCACACAAAGCCTTCTATGCGAAACCCCTTGTTCACACCATCAGGGGCTCCATTGCCTTTTCCCATTCTCACCTTGTAAGCTCTAACATTCATGATTTCTCGCAGAGAAGTCCTGAGAACGATGTTGTCCTTGGATACATGTAACAACTCTGAACAGGGACTGTTAGCTCACATTCTGTTTCTCCACATTTTTCCATCACAGTCCTTTTCTCACTCACTATTACTAAGACAATGTAACATCTAAAGCTAACCTCTCGTGTGAACATTCCTACAAAGAAAAAGGAATGCAAGCAGAAATGGAAAACAACACTTCACTTTGAAAGAAATTCAGGCCTAATCAGGACAACTTAAATGTACAGTACAATTGTGCACATTTTAAATGTGTGTCACTGTGCACATGTAACTTTAAATAAATGAAATGTCAGTGCAAAAATTCAAATAAATTTCATGTTACAGTTGAAGTAAAAACAATGCAACTTTAAATACACCAGTATAAATGCAACTAAGAACTTCATCTAAATTCAAATGTGAAAACATTAGGAATTAGTATAAAAAGGTAACATATCATTACGTTAGTTGCCAAGATGATTCAGGGTTAACTTACTGTCATCACACTCAGTCAATCCTGTATGATGTCCTAAAAATATGGTGAAATAGGCAGAAAATTAGGGCTGAATGGCCTACTCTAGTATTCTTTGCCCTACATTACTAGCCCACTATAATATTGAACCAATTAGCCTGCTTCTTTCATAACTATATTATATTACTTTTAAAGCCATTGACCAGTGTTCTGGAGTAGTACATAGTACTTTCACTTTATTATATTCACTCACTGCTAATTGAAGATATTTGGCTGTGTTCAAAGAATATGCTTCACGTTTGGATAATTGGACACAGTTATACCCTTCACTTATACAAAATAGCTGAATATACTATGATGTATGTTAAAAGTTTACACTTTAGTCGTTTTAGGAATTAATGACCTTCTCTAGTAGTCTTTGGGCTACATTACCAGCCCAGCATTATATTGAAACAATCAGCATGTTTCTGTCATAAATATATTACATTGCATATATATTCACTGGCCAGTGTTCTAAGGTTGTACATTGAACTTTCACTTCACTGCATTCACTCAGTGCTTATTGAAGGTATTGGGTTGGGTTTAAAGAAGATGCATTTTATGTAGATAATTTGACACAGTAATGTATTTTGGGCTAGAAAGAATGCCAAAAAAAGATGAATTGAGCATAATTTAGGTATGCAAAGTGCTGACATCACATGGGTAGATGAAAGATATTGATAATCTGACGGGTGTAAATATAGAAATTGAGATTAAAGTAATTTTCGTATCTTTAATGCAATTATTTCCTGACACCCATTTTGTCTACTTCAGTATTTATCAAAGGATTGAAGTACTCAATTGAAATGCATCAAAATATGAGAAAACACACAGACTTAACAATAAAACGGTGCCTGCATTCCTACGAGACACATGTTCTCCACATATAATCTAAACATTATGTTTTCAAATAATTCCCTTTATTGTGAAGATGGTGTCCATTTTACTGCAGCTGGCAATAACATCTTCATTACTATTATCCGCCACCTCCTACTGCAGCATATCTAAATCCAAAATGTAAAGATATAAAAAAGGCTCTTTTAGGAGCCAACCTCAAAGGAGCATCACCATAGATATCAACAACTATGGGTTGTTTTTCTAAAAATACTTATACGGTACGGTGGTACTCTCTAGATACCACGTGGCCATACAATGGTACTCAGTAAATTAAAAAAAACACATGAATACATCTCCAAACTTTTAACAGTACATATGACACCTTTAGTGGCCTCAGTTCCATTGGGCTTCGGATCTGAGGATCCAACATGGATTTACATTAGGGGGTCACACTGTGCACTGCGGTGTATCCACGATCAGGTGATTTAAAAAAGGGATTTTTTTTTTGCCCATGAAGGGCCCCTCAGAGACCCCTCCATGTGTCCTATATGGACAGGATACCTAATCTTGACCCCTTCTGGGTGTTTCTTTTCCCCCCGGGGCCCAGCCAGGAAACAAAATGGTGGCCACAACTTTCCATTCAGGTTGCAGCAAGCCAATCAGGGATTGTCAGCCTGTCGCCAGGATACTCAGGTACCCGCAGGTATCTGCGGATCCACGACTCTTGATATCTATATTTCTTTAATAACTCCAATGCTACTGAACATATTTACGCCAATTAACAAAAAGAGATCTTTCTGGATCAAGATGTAGCTTTCTGCCAAATTTGCTGTAAATCTGGTCAGTGGTTCAGATTGTATTCATGTTAAAAAAAGGAAAAATCCCCATCAACATTGCACTGGGACAAGCGTTTTGGGACTCCCCCCCACACTTTTTTCTTATGAATGACTTCACTTTGCAAACAGCAGCTGATCTAACTAGTGTACGAGTTTTGAAAATTTTGTTAAGATTCGACAAATGCCGCCAAAGTTATTAGCAAAACAAAAAATGTTTTGTCTATGTGAAATATTGGTTCTAACTATCACTACCTACTTGTAGGTATATGTGTATAAAGTGTGTATATATATATATATATATATACACACAAAACACATGTCATGCCTTGAGCCAGCCATAGTGTTCCCCATGGGGAAGTTTGGCCTCAGGGAACTCTTGAGTGTGATATAAGATAAGAAAATCACTGGAAAACCACCCAAAAGTGAAAGTGAAGTTAAGCTTATCTTTGGTTATAACTCCTCAACCGAAGTTTAAAAAAACCTAAGGAATTCACCTTAAACACAGTTAAAGTGTTGATATGGTTATGAATTCAAAATAACAAAACACTGAAATTCATAAGTCATGGTTAGGAGCACAATCCATAAATGACTCAACTGCCATGCAAACCATTACTCTCTAGAGATCGCACCATACTAAGTGTTAACCAATTGCATGCATATTTGCTAAAGGATAATAAAGTTATAAGCAAATCAAAAAATGGCTTTATAACTGACAAGATATACAAAAGTCTTAACACTTTCAAGCCCATTCAAGCACATCTGCACCTTTGCAAAAGCTAATACCTCAAAAAGTACTCAAAGGATTTACAACAAATCAAGAAAAAATACCTTGGAGTAAACTGTACACGCATGTATGCAGAGTACAATATTCTATTTTGTACTAATGTAGAATGAAGGCAGTGGGATCATGTCTCACTCAAGGCTTTGTTATGTATCTAAACATTAGGAGCAGTTACAAACAGTCTTATACAAGATAGTTAGTGTAGTGAATGGTATACATTTTTTTGACAAATACGCCTTAACAAGGTGTGTAATTCACTGAGGTGGGCTGACACAAAGATCCAACCTTCACTGCTAGAGGTCGTACAGTGAAATTTGTTTAGCCATGACACTAGAAGGCTTGACATTTAATGCTGGCCTTTCTATGTTGACAACATTTGCTGGTTATGAACTCTGTATTGAAATTCTGGGCAGGTTTAATGACACAGTTGCATGTCTTTGGTGAGAATACTCCCTGAGTCTCACCATTGGAACCACTCACACCCTAGTTGTTGAGTAATGAGCAAGATGCAACTACAGAACATGAAGTCATGTTTTTATTTATTCCACCCTCCCCTTTGGACAAGTTGTGTGCTGTTGGGCAATCCCTTTTTTAACACACTTATCTACTTTCTCTCCCTTTTTTACAGAAACATAGAAAGATCTTAAACTAAAATGTTGTAGTAAATGTCTGATAACAAAACATGATTATAACATCAAAATCATTTGATCCTAACTATGGACAGTGATGGGTAAGGGGGCACTAAGTCAAATAGTTCATTCCCTAAAATGTGATGTAGTGAGAGACGTATGGACCTTGAATCAATGAATCCTATTCTGTGGTGTTAGTATTCACTAAATTGTTTGATCAATCAATCAATCAATGACACTTATAAAGCGCGCTACATACCCGTAGGGTCTCAAAGCGCTGGGGGGGGGGGTGCCGCTACTGCTCGAATAGCCAGGTCTTCAGCTTCTTCCTGAAGGAGAGGTGGTCAAATCATGGTCAAATCATGCCCCTTTTCCCTTTGCTTCTTAATTGCCATTATGTGATAGTGATGGGCAAGACACTGAAAGCTTGAGCCAATCTCGAGTCAGTTTGCTGGTTCTGGCTCAGTCTGAGGTTTTGTTGAATCCTGGAGCCTTCATGTGGCTTCTATCTGCCACCCATGATCTCATCTCATACGAAATAAAGACAACGCAAAACATTAACTTTTGATGCCAATTAGAGCAAGAATGAGTCGTCCATCTAATGACTTGCACAATGTGCAACCAGAAAGCCTGGAAGCATTCCCAGCTTCCCTACTTGATTAAATTGTGTGATCCTAGGCCATTGTTTTAGCTCACCTTGTCTCCTTTTTCTTTATTATCACGTATGAAAGCTCCTGAGTTCAGGATGTGTTCTGTGCAAAAACATCTCTTGTGTTTTATTTAATAGCCATTTTGTTCCATTTATAACAACCTAGTCAATGTAGAGGGTGCATGTGACAACTTGATTCTCTTACAGGTCTCTTAGTTCACAAATGGCATTGTCATCAGAGACATAGGGATTGTGGATGTCTCTAAGTTCATGTTTGCAAAACATCTTTTCTAATAAATGCCAGTCAATGCAATGGTAAAATCTGAAGTATTAAGGTGAAGCACTTACATGTGTTAGAGAAATACATGTTGTTGATTTTAATTAAGGTTTTCCTAAAAATTAGATGTGCAGTATAACTTCCGTACTTCCTCTCCTTTACATCAGTTAACATGTAAATAAATGCTTGCCCATTTGTTAGACATCTTTCTAAACATTAGAGCTTGGTCAAGTAAGTAGCATTCCAGTGCTGCTGTTCACCAGAAAGTCACATGCAAAAGTCAGGTGGGCCGCACAGATGAGATGACATACCATTTTACCTTCAAAACTCTGAAGAGACTACAGTATTACATACTGACTTGAGTTTGCATTGTTACTTAATTGTATAATTTTTTTTAGATGTTGTTGATGCAAATATTGTGAAGTCTTAAGGATTGCATTTGATGTGCGAGTAATGATTTGCAGGCTGTTGTGGAGCTAACCATAGCTTGCGAATTTCAGTGTTTTAATGGTTTAGTTGACACTCATAACCACACTTCAATTGTTTTTTAAGTGAATTCTTAAAATGTTTTTACATATATTAAGCTGTTGTACCTAACATGAACCATAACTTCACTTTGACCTTTCTTTTTCTTCAATGAATGTTTGAAGTTTTTGATTCCATACCACATACATTAGTTGCCTTCAGCCAAGCAGTGCATGGTGGGGGTAGGTGCGAATTTGCTGCAATTCCGTTCAGCTCTTTGGGCATAGAGCTGTACTAAAATTCCAGTGGAAATTGCTTGGACACTTTGAATTTTGGGACCCCATCTTTTTTCTTTGCATCAACTTGACAGATCACCCTGAAATGTTCAAAAAAGCAGCTGAGGTGGATGACAAGCTTCTTTTTGGGAACATGTTCAGGAGGATTCTTGAAACCGCACCCAAGGTATTTGCAAACCAAATTTACTTTTCCTATGGTTATCAGGCTCCAACTAGAGCAACACAGTGATGACGATGTAACCCATATATATATATATATGTTCGATGGCATGTGTAGCTGTAGATACACATGCTGTGCACATCCCGCCATCTGGTGTTGGGCTCGGAGTGTTACAAGTGGTTTTTCTTCGAAGAAGTCTTTTCGAGTCACGAGATCGAGGGACTCCTCCCATTTCGGGTCCATTGCGCATGGGCGTCGACTCCATCTTAGATTGTTTTTTTTCCGCCATCGGGTTCGGACGTGTTCCTTTTTGCTCCGTGGTTCGGGTCGGAAAGTTAGTTAGAATCTCGGAAAAATCATCTGTATTGTTTGCGTTCGGTATCGGGTTAGTTGTAACAGATCGACACCGACTTTTGAAGAGCTCCGGTGGCCCTTCGGGGTTTTTTCGATCCCCCCGTCGGGGCCTGGTCGGCCCGGCCATGTGTCTCTTCAAGGCTGATGGAACGGACCCCATTCCGCTTCTGCCCAAAATGTCATAACAAGTATCCATATACAGATCAGCATCTGGTCTGTAACTTGTGTCTGTCTCCAGAGCACAAGGAGGATACCTGTGAAGCCTGTCGAGCGTTTCGGTCGAGGAAGACATTAAGACCGAAGAGCAAGAAGACTGCAGATGGCGTCGGCGCCGACAGGACAAGGGCGTTTCGAGAAGGAAGAAGAAACCTTCTCCATTCATGAATCGGACTCGGACGAGCTCGATCCAGAAGAAACGCCGAAAACCGTGAGTAAGACGTCGAAACATAAAACTCACGAGAAGACAACAAAAGCCCAGGGGACGCCACCGCCAACAGGCCATGGCTTAACCCGAAAAATAGGTGACCGATCATCGGCACCGAAAAAGGGCATGCATGTGGCGAAGTCATCCGACTCCGGTCGAGATACCGCCACACAGCAATCTCGGGCCCGAGACAGCGGCTCCGAACAGATTCGGCACCGAGACAGTGGCACCGAAATGGTTCGGCACCGAGACACCACGACGCCGAAAATAAAGAAGGTTTCCTCGGAGCCCAAAAAGGCGACCGAAAAGATTTCGATTCCGAAACATCCAGCCTCGGAACCGAAAACAGGTTCCTACACAGAGGAACATGGATTGTCCTCCCAGATGCAAGGACATAAGTTCGGAGAGGAACTTGAATCTGTTGAGCCAGACTACACTCAAAGAAGGCTCCACATTCAAAAAGACACAGGGAAGATAAGCACTCTTCCCCCAATTAAGATGAAAAGAAGACTTGCCTTTCAAGAAAAGGACAAGCAGCCACAGGCAAAGGTGGCAAGACAAACAACTCCACCACCATCTCCACCACCATCAATGCACACATCACCGGTAGCCACTCCATCACTGATTCAATCCCCGACTCATACTGCAATGAGTCAAGATGATCCTGATGCATGGGACCTTTATGATGCTCCTGTATCAGATAACAGCCCAGACTGTTACCCTACGAGGCCGTCGCCACCTGAAGTCAGTACATCCTACACGCAGGTGGTCTCAAGGGCAGCTGCGTTTCATAACGTCACCTTGCATTCAGAACCAATGGAGGATGACTTTTTGTTTAATACACTCTCCTCCACTCATAGCCAATACCAAAGCTTACCTATGCTCACGGGAATGCTAAAACATTCCAAACAAATATTTCAGGATCCTGTAAAAGGCA
Organism: Pleurodeles waltl; assembly: GCF_031143425.1. Classification (NCBI taxonomy): domain Eukaryota; kingdom Metazoa; phylum Chordata; class Amphibia; order Caudata; family Salamandridae; genus Pleurodeles; species Pleurodeles waltl. The sequence continues at coordinate 473,419,930 of NC_090449.1, read as the reverse complement.
GAGCCATAGCTCCAAGGGTGGAAAAGAAGTACAAGCCACCACCAACAGACCCTGTTTATATTACGCAGCAATTAACACCAGATTCTGTGGTTGTTGGGGCAGCTCGCAAGAGAGCAAACTCTCATACCTCGGGAGATGCACCACCTCCAGACAAGGAGAGTCGCAAATTCGATGCTGCGGGTAAAAGAGTTGCAGCACAAGCAGCAAACCAATGGCGTATTGCCAATTCACAAGCACTTTTGGCAAGATACGATAGAGCTCATTGGGACGAAATGCAGCATTTCATAGAACACTTACCCAAAGAGTTCCAGAAAAGGGCACAACAAGTGGTAGAAGAAGGACAAAGTATCTCCAATAATCAAATACGGTCATCAATGGACGCAGCAGATACGGCTGCAAGGACAGTAAACACTGCAATAACGATAAGGAGACATGCATGGTTGCGTACGTCAGGATTCAAGCCGGAAATACAACAAGCCGTGCTGAATATGCCCTTTAATGAACAGCAGTTGTTTGGGCCGGAAGTCGACACTGCTATTGAAAAACTCAAAAAAGATACTGATACCGCAAAAGCCACTCTACTCCCCACAAAGCAGAGGCACATTTCGCAAAACACAATTTAGGGGAGGGTTTCGAGGTCAACCTACAGAGGCCACAACCTCACAAGCAAGGCCCACTTATCAAAGCCAATATCAGCGGGGAAGTTTTCGGGGGCAATATAGAGGGGGGACAATTCCCAAAAAATAGAGGGAAGTTCCAAAGCCCCAAAAACCCTCAAAACAAACAGTGAATTCCAAGTCACACATCCCCAACACATAACACCTGTGGGGGGGAGACTAAGACAATTTTACAAACATTGGGAGGAGATAACAACAGACACTTGGGTACTGGCAATTATCCAGCATGGTTATTGCATAGAATTTCTCAAATTCCCTCCAAACGTCCCACCGAAAACACACAATATGTCAAAACAACATATAGATCTTCTAGGACTAGAAGTTCAAGCATTGCTAATAAAAGAAACAATAGAATTAGTACCAAAACACCAGAAAGGAACAGGAGTTTACTCTCTGTACTTTCACATACCCCAAAAAGACAAGACTCTGAGACCTATATTAGATCTCCGAACATTAAATACCTACATCAAATCAGATCACTTTCACATGGTGACATTACAAGACGTAATCCCATTACTCAAACAACAAGACTACATGACAACACTAGACCTAAAGGATGCATATTTCCATATACCGATACATCCTTCACACAGAAAGTACTTAAGGTTTGTATTCCAAGGGATACATTACCAATTCAAGGTGTTGCCATTCGGAATAACAACTGCGCCAAGAGTTTTTACAAAGTGCCTGGCAGTAGTAGCTGCACATATCAGAAGGCAGCAAATACATGTGTTCCTGTACCTAGACGATTGGTTAATCAAAAACAACACGCTAAAAAGGTGTTCACAACACACAAAGTATGTCATAGAAACCCTCCACAAACTAGGTTTCTCAATCAACTACACAAAATCACACCTTCTGCCGTGTCAAACACAGCAATACTTAGGGGGCGACAATCAACACAGCCAAAGGGATTGCCACTCCAAGTCCACAAAGGGTTCAGGCATTTCACAATGTAATACAGGCCATGTATCCAAATCAAAAAATACAAGTCAAAATGGTGATGAAACTCCTAGGCCTGATGTCCTCATGCATAGCCATTGTCCCAAAGCAAGATTGCACATGCGGCCCTTACAACAGTGCCTAGCATCACAGTGGTCACAGGCACGGGGTCAACTTCTAGATCTGGTGTTGGTAGACCGCCAAACATACACCTCACTTCAATGGTGGAACAGTATAAATTTAAACCAAGGGCGGCCTTTCCAAGACCCAGTGCCACAATATGTAATAACGACAGATGCCTCCATGATAGGGTGGGGAGCACACCTCAATCAATACAGCATCCAAGGACAATGGGACACTCACCAAAAACAGTTTCACATAAATCACTTAGAACTATTGGCAGTATTTCTAGCGCTGAAAGCATTTCAACCCATAATAAGCCACAAACACATTCTTGTCAAAACAGACAACATGACAACGATGTATTACCTAAACAAACTGGGAGGGACACACTCAACACAGTTGTGTCTCCTGGCACAGAGAATATGGCATTGGGCGATTCACAACCAAATTCGCCTAATAGCACAATTTATTCCAGAAATTCAGAATCAGTTAGCAGACAATCTCTCTCAAGATCACCAACAGATCCACGAATGGGAGATTCACCCCCAAATACTGAATACTTACTTCCACAGTTGGGGAACACCACAAATAGATCTCTTTGCAACAAAGGAAAACGCAAAATGCCAAAACTTCGCATCCAGGTACCCACAAGATCAGTCTCAGGGCAATGCGTTATGGATGAGTTGGTCAGGGATATTTGCTTACGCTTTTCCCCCTCTCCCACTCCTTCCATATCTAGTAAACAAGTTGAGTCAAAACAAACTCAAACTCATACTAATAGCACCAACATGGGCAAGACAACCTTGGTACACAACACTACTAGACCTCTCAGTAGTGCCTCATGTCAAACTACCAAACATACCAGATCTGTTAACACAACACAGACAACAGATCAGACACCCAAATCCAGCATCGCTGAATCTAGCAATCTGACTCCTGAAGTCCTAGAGTTCGGACACTTAGACCTTACACATGAGTGTATGGAGGTCATAAAACAAGCTAGGAAACCTACCACTAGACATTGCTATGCAAATAAGTGGAAAAGATTTGTTTATTACTGCCATAATAATCAAATTCAACCCTTACACGCATCTGCTAAAGACATCGTTGGATACTTACTACATTTGCAAAAATCAAAGCTAGCTTTTTCTTCCATTAAAATACATCTTACAGCAATTTCAGCTTACCTGCAAATTACGCACTCAACTTCTCTATTTAGGATACCAGTCATAAAAGCATTTATGGAAGGTCTAAAGAGAATTATACCACCAAGAACACCACCAGTTCCTTCATGGAACCTCAACATTGTCTTAACACGACTCATTGGTCCACCTTTTGAGCCCATGAACTCTTGTGTAATGCAATACTTAACATGGAAAGTTGCATTTTTAATTGCCATCACATCTTTAAGAAGAGTAAGTGAGATTCAAGCATTTACCATACAAGAACCATTTATTCAAATACACAAGCATAAAGTAGTTCTACGAACAAATCCTAAATTTTTACCAAAAGTCATATCACCGTTCCACTTAAATCAAACAGTAGAATTACCAGTGTTCTTCCCACAGCCAGACTCTGTAGCTGAAAGAGCACTACATACATTGGACATCAAAAGAGCGTTAATGTACTACATTGACAGAACAAAACTAATTCGCAAAACAAAACAACTATTTATTGCTTTCCAAAAACCTCATACAGGAAATCCAATTTCTAAACAAGGCATTGCTAGATGGATAGTTAAGTGCATTCAAATCTGTTATCTTAAAGCAAAAAGAGAACTGCCTATTACACCAAAGGCACACTCAACTAGAAAGAAAGGTGCTACCATGGCCTTTCTAGGAAATATTCCAATGACCGAAATATGTAAAGCAGCTACATGGTCTACGCCTCATACATTTACCAAACACTACTGTGTAGATGTGCTAACGACACAGCAAGCCACATTAGGCCAAGCAGTACTACGAACATTGTTTCAAACAACTTCAACTCCTACAGGCTGAACCACCGCTTTTGGGGAGATAACTGCTTACTAGTCTATGGACAGCATGTGTATCTGCAGCTACACATGCCATCGAACGGAAAATGTCACTTACCCAGTGTACATCTGTTCGTGGCATTAGTCGCTGCAGATTCACATGCGCCCACCCGCCTCCCCGGGAGCCTGTAGCCGTTTAGAAGTTGATCTTGAACATCTGTATATTTGTAAATATATTACTTTAAACTACATTATGTACATACGTATTCACTCCATTGCATGGGCACTATTACTAGCATATACAACTCCTACCTCACCCTCTGCGGGGGAAAACAATCTAAGATGGAGTCGACGCCCATGCGCAATGGAGCCGAAATGGGAGGAGTCCCTCGATCTCGTGACTCGAAAAGACTTCTTCGAAGAAAAACAACTTGTAACACTCCGAGCCCAACACCAGATGGCGGGATGTGCACAGCATGTGAATCTGCAGCGACTAATGCCTTAACAGATGTACACTGGGTAAGTGACATTTTCCATATATATATATATATATTGTTATAGTTAGGATCAGAATTTACACCCACAAGACAATAGAAATTCAGCTGTTGTAGTTCAAGTTATTTTAAGTAACTATAACTCATACCCTAAGGTAACTATAACTTGCACCCCCATCATGCAGTTTTCAGATCAATATTTTTACAGCAAATGTTGCAATGATATTATCAATGATGTCATAGAAAATACAATTACTGATGTAGTATGTGGGGTAATTAGATATGCATGGTGAGGGTGCAAGTTATAGTTACCTCAGGGCACGACTTATAGTTACTTGAAATAGCTCTAAATATCCAGCTGAGTTTCTGTGGTTTAGTGTGTGTAAATTCTGATCCTAACTATAATGTTCCTGTAACCTTTGTTTTCATTAGTGATTTGCTAAGGTTTTTAAAATGCTAATTCCTAACTATAACATCTCTGTAACCTTTGTTTTTTTAGTGAATTTCTATGGTTTTTTTTTAACACAGAGGGGGGTTGAATGCGGGGCCTGGCTGCAGGCCAGGCCCTGTGGCTGACCCTCCTGTGTGCATCCAGCCCCATGCCGCGCATGGTGGGGAGTTTGCCACGGGGCCTGGCCTGCAGACAGGCTCTGTAGCCAACCCCTGCGTGTATCCAACCCCACCCCACGAGGCAAAAGCAAGGAGAAGGCACTCACAAAATGGGGGAGGAAGTAAAAAAGGGAGACTGAGGGTAAAGCAATGAGAAGGCACACAAAACAGCAAGGGGAAAAGCAAGAAGAAAGCAGTGAAAACAAGGGAAAAAGAAGGAGAAGGTACATAAAAAAGAAGGAAAAGGTAGTGAAAATAAGGAAAAAGCAAGTAGAAGGCACTCAAAACCAGGAGAAAAAACAAGGAGAAAGCAATGAAAATGAGGGAAAAGCAAGACAAAGGCACTCAAAAACAGGGGAAAAAGCAAGGAGCAGACAGGAGCAAGAGTGATGCAGCAGCACAGGGAGAGATGGACCATTGTTTTTATTTAAAAGGCACACAAATGCAAGGGTAAAAGCCAGGAGAAAGAACTTAAAACAAGGAAAAAGCAATGAGTAGGCCCATAAAAACAGAGGATAAAGCAAGAAGAAAGCAGTAAAAATGAATAAAAAAACAAGGAGAAGATGCGGAGAAAATGGGGATAAAGCAAGAAAAACACAGTCAAAACAAGGGAAAAGCAAGGAGAAGCCCCTCAAAAAATGGGGAGGGAGTAAGGCGAAAGCATTGAAAATAAGAGAAGAGCATGGAGAGGGCACACAAAAACCGGGGGAAAAAGCAAGGAGAAGACAGGAGCAAGAGAGATTCAGAAGCACAGGGAGAGTTGGGCCTTTTTTTAATTTAGAAGACACACAAAAATCGATTGTAAAAACAAGGAGAATACACTGAAGAAAGGAAAGAGCAAGGAGTAGGCACAGAAAAAACAGAGGAAAAAGCAAGGAGAAGACAGGAGCAAGAGCTATGCAGCAGCACAGGGACAGCTGGGCCTTAAATTGTTGCAGTGGATTCACGAATCCACAGAGATTTTGTGGTAAAAATGTAAAACATTTTTTTGGGACCCCACCTCCAGCCATAGGAGGCCAGAGTATTCCTACCCTGCCCACTTATGTTTTTATTTTTACTTTTGTATAGAACTCGGCTGAGTCTGAGTACCAAGATGGCTGTCAGCACTTCCTGGTTTAAGTGCTGGCAGCCAGTTAGATTTCAGCATAAGATCTGTCAGACCTGCATCATTAGCTATGACACATGGGTGCCTCTACAACAACTTTTTTCTGTTTGACACAGTGGTCTGCAGGCAGGTGAGCGGACAGCTATGGGCACCTGCTTGAAAATCTGCTTATGGGCTGGTGGGAGGAGCAGGTGCTCATGCAACAGCATGTGATCGAATGATCCGAGAAGGTGGCCCTTTGGACACACTTTATTGACAACTTATTCATCATTTGGAGAGGGACAGAAGCCTCTGCAAGTTGAATGATAACTATTTGAATTTACATTTTACCACTACCATCTGCAGAAAGGAAGTTCACTTTCTAGATCTAACAGTCTTTGTGAAAGACTATAAGGGTCATACAAAAACTTGGAGGAATCCCACTGCTGGCACCTCAACATTGCACAATTGAAGCTTCCATCTTAATAAATTACAATTTAGCACCCCCTATGCTGAGAACCTGAGAATGAGGTGTAATTTCAGTGATGAACAACTGGTTGAGGCTCAAGATGACTTAACATATTCCAGCATAAGGCTGCATCCAGGAGGTATTTGAAGTAGGTAGGCACAGAGCCACCACAAAAAAGTGTGAGGCTCTCCTGTTCCTTAAGAGGGTTTAACACAAACACAGCAAACAAGAATTAAGGATGAACACAGGGTACTGCATTGTGAGGAAGATTCTTACCCAGCACTGGAACTTATGGTGAGCAGCCTTGAGATGTCTACTTCTGAATGCTGGATAGTTGGTAACCCAGGTTTTAAAAGGTGCACAAATGTAAAGCCTGTCGCTATTGTGTTAACACATGTCATGTCACTCTGTCACCAACACCATGTTAAGGATCTGTATGCATTTCACTGCAATAGAGACTACATAGTGTAGATTTTGAAATGCACATGCCCCAAAATATTTATGGAGAGTACAATTTTGAAAGTTCACAAGAGGATCCTACAGCATGCCCGGGCTGAAAAAAACAAAGATCATAGTTACCCTGTGGCACGCCATTTTGAGGTTGTACATAATAGCAATGATGCAGACCTCAGCTATTTTGTGATTGACTCTGTGCCTAAAAACATCAGGTGTGGCATTAGGGAGCAGCGATTGAGGAGAGTGAAATCTAGATGCATTCTCAATTTGAATAACAAAATACCCACTGGGCTGATCACTTAAGAAGAATTATATGTGCATTTGTAGCTTGAAGGTCTCAGCACATCTTTCTGGTCCCTTTGACAACAAGTGGAACTATGATTTGAATGTCATTTCAATGCTGTAGTAATTTAGTTTAATTTTGTGTAGTTTGTAATTTTACGTTTGGATCACCGATGAAGAGACACTGATGGAAAGAATTTGCTTTATGTTATGTTTAATTATCCCAATCATGTGGGATGTTAGATGCGTTTACATGGAATAATTTAGTTTCGACTAACATGATCCATACTTGGTATGTATAGAAGGCATAGGGGGTCATTACAACCCTGGGCTGTTTTGTCAGAAGCACCGCCAACAGCCTGGCGGTGCTTCCTTGGGAATTACGACACAGTCACACTGCCGGGACCGGCGGTTTCCCAGCACTTTTGTCCCGGCGGTTTAAATCCCCCAGGGCAGTGCTGCTTGCAACGCTTCCCAGGGTATTACGAGTCCTCCTCCAGGCAGCCTTTTCATGGCGGTTTGAACTGCCATGAAAAGTCTGCCAGAAAGAGGAGTCGCAGGGCCCCCTGCCATGGCCCCATGCAGCTTTTCACTGTCTGCATAGCAGACAGTGAAAAGCGCGACGGGTGCAACTGCACCCATCGCACAGCCGCAACACCGCCGGCTCCATTTGGAGCCAGCTCCTGTGTTGCGGCCTAGATCCCCGCTGGGCTGGCAGCGGAAACCAGGTTTCTGCCCGCCCGCCCACCCAGTGGGGATCTCCAAATAGGCCCCACGGGAGTGCGGCCGCATTGGTGGCCGCCCGGCGGTTTGCCCGCAAAGGTTAAAATGAGGGCCTAGTCCTTTATGGCTGAATTTGGATAATTTTCTCAGTGGAAGGGGAAATTGATGGTTTACAACATATTCAGATGGGTGCAATTCACAAAATGCCCACTTGGTCTGTACTCTTACAGGACCAAGTAATTAATGATTTCATAATAACACTGCAGTGAATTAATTGCCCACTTGGACATTATGCTAAACATCATTTGGATGTACCTAACAATTTGCAGTAGTTTCACACATCCATCAGACTTTGTCATGAGGTTTGATTTTTTTTTTTTTTCTCATCTTGGCTCTCGTCTATTTTTTGATTAAATGTGTACTTATTTGCCAGTTTGATTTATGCTATTTTCATCAATAGATGTAGACTTCAGGCATGTGTGCAATGGTACAATTTTGAAATTCTGAATCTATAATTTTTAATTTTAATTTTAGTCCACACTAGACTGTGCAATACATCAATGCAAATGGACAATTATGTCATTTTGACTAGTGATGACTGCAATAAACAGCATTTATCACATAATGAATGGTATCTATTTTTGTCATGCATTGTTTTTTCTATGTTGTCTTTTGTTGGTTGTTGAACACATCATGGTATAAATGTTATTTACAATATGGTTTCTACTTGTTTGAGGAAGGCTAGTACAACAGCCAAAACGCGTTATGATTTAGTCATGCTGAATAAACCTGAAATATCGGATGCCATGCAGAGTTGGGACTGTCTCCACGTGTGAGTAGCAGGTATTGGGAGTAAATAGCACAATGGATCACCACAAATCGTTTTATGTATATTATTTCATAAAGTGCTTTCATGCAGTTATGACTGACACGTTTCAGCCAGAGCCCTCCACTGGGCCATAGAATATACGAGTGCAGAGAGTAATTTAAAGGGACATACCCAATTACCACCACCTGTTTAAAAATATTAATGACTAGACTGCTCCATAATGGATTCATTTGGTCCCTCAGACATCCACCATTTTATTACTGCCTTTTCCATGTAATGTATCTCCAGGAGGGGGGAGAGTCTACAAAATGGATAGTAAAATCATTGTATTTTGAAAATTAGCAAGATAAAGTACCTGACACTTCCGGCATGAACATTATAATGCTGGCATTACAAACACCATTCATTTATGTATAACGCAACAGTCTTACACATGCTTAACACCATTTTTACAATAACACAGACTCTCTCAAATGCCCATAGCTTAATTTCACAACATTTTAAACTCACAACTCCCTCTTAATCCTTTTCATCCATGTTCATGAGTTCACCTGGTCTCCCAAATATATTCAGGATTATACATAATTTATCCAAAGGAAGAAGGAGAGGCTACAAAAATGAATAGTAATATATTGTAGAGTGGAGAGGCATACAGTAGAATAGTATACAGTGAAATAATTTACACAGGAGTGACATACGGTGGAGTGCCATACAGTGAAATTGCCTACATTAGAGTGGCGTACAGTGTAATAGCATAGAGTGTTGTGGCGTAGAGTAGAGTAGAGTGCGTAAAGTGGAGTGACGCAAACTGGAGTGGCATAGAGTGCAGTGGCATAGAGTAAAATAGTGTAGAGTGGCGTGGCATGCACTAGAGAGGAGGGGGTACAGGGGAATACTGTAGAGTTTAGTGGTGTATAGTAGAGTGGTGTACAGTGGAAAAGCATAGACAGGAGTGGGGTACAATGGAGTGATGAGAGTGGATTGGCATAGAGTGGAGTGGCACAGAGTGAAAGTGCAGATCTGTGCATCCACTTCGAGGCTCAGTGTGGCCACCAGTTTAAGAGTGTGATGGATCCGCAGATTCAAAGCAGACTTAAAAAAACAAAAATCCACTTGTCCACTAAGGTAACTATAACTCACGCCTTTGCCGTACACAGCTAATTACTCCACATATTATATCATTGATGACATCTTCTATAGCATCATTGATAATATCGCCGCTATATTTGCAATACAATTTTTGATAAACTTTGCATGGCAAGGGCGCGAGCTGTAGTTACCTTATCGTGTGAGTTATAGTTACTTGAAATAACTAACTATAACTGCTGAATTTCTATGGGTTTTTTACAAGTAAATTCAGAACCTAACTATAACGTCCCTGTAACCTTGTTTTATTTTCAGTAACTAAATATTTATATATATATATATATATATATATATATATATATATATATATAGAGAGAGAGAGAGAGAGAGAGAGAGAGGGAAATTTCCAGATGTACGTTTCCAGCAAACTAAGCATTTTCTTGAAATGACCTCTGTGTTGGACATGCTGCAGTCACTTTTACTTCACATGTTTTCAGTGTGAAAGAGTTAAATAGTTTGTCGGCCAGCCCCAGATCACGAAGAGAGATACAAGAGTTTGTCCTGTCCCATCAATCAAAACATAAAAAAGCCACTGGATGTATTTAATCAAGGCTATGCTCATAATTCAGTAAGAGAATGCAATAAAGCAGATCCAGCACCAGTCTCTTCACTATCTGAAGCACCTTCCATATCATAAGCGTGCGTTTAACAAGATTTTATAGATATGCATCTGCATCGTTTCAAAGCAACTCAACATCATACTCATAAACTACTCTTTATAACCCAGAAAAATACAGCCTGCAAATGTCCACTCTTTAGTTTCCCTATCAAGCTCATAGAAGACTTTTTATGTGGCAAGGTCTTCTGGCCACATATTAACCTGCGCGCCCAGCAGTAAGGTACAGAAAGCAAGTACATTGTCCCAGAGACATTGATATGAAAGGCCTACACCCATCTCTAGTTCGTGAGGATTTCAAGAAATAAGTTAAAAGCCAAATAGGAAGAGAACTGCACTTTCCATTCGATTCGTCATCCAGTTCCCTGCCCATTCTGTACAGGGCTATATCTTATTAAAAAAAAACACCTCTGACTTCCTTTTTACTATTATGGGAGACGGCTCACACTTAGCTTTTCCATGACAAAAAGGCCTACAGTGTTACAGATTGCTTATGATAACTTTAGTAGTTTTAGAAAACTGTTTATAGTTTCAGGCACCACCCGGTGCAGCTCATTTCCTCCCTTTCCTGGACAGGAAACTCGTACCTGTCTCTAATCACGTTTTGGGTCTTTCTACTATTAATGCATAGGTTTAATTTCTGCCATGAATTTGAATATCTGTCCTATATGTTTAGTGTCTTTTGCTACATGATTTTGCTGCAAAGAACATGAATGTTGTGTGGCACAGCAGATAAACCCCTGTTAAATAAATAGGCTTCTTGCCTATTTTTATAGACTGGACAACAAGCCCCTCTGCACGTCCAGTCCTCCAGGGATGAAAAGGTGTACAGACCCATCCAACTCCCATTCATATACATTCTGACCACCAAAAGGTCTTCTAAGTCAAACAGTTCTGTATCTGATTTTGACAGGAATACAGCCTCCAATCAATTCCCCATCTAATTCTCTTTCTTCCATTATAAATTGGTACTGCCTCTCCAGCTATGATACATGTGACATTAAAGAGATTCATCTCCCTCCTCAGCAATTTCTAAACACCCCACTATAAAGATCTTAACAGCCTAGAGCAACTGCTTGCCCAGTTGTAAGCCCCACGTTCTGAAACATCTATAGTCGGATAAGAACTCCCCATGCAAACTGGAACATAAAATTGTAACTGCATCTATTACTATATACAACACATAACCCATCTTTCATACTACAATTATGGGTCAGTCTTCAACTTTTGCAGCACACCCTTTCCAGTACTAACCATCCACTATAAACAGCTGTTGAGGCTCAAGCAATTGTAAGTACAAATGTAGCGCCCCTACTATCAACATGTCCATCCTTTCTGCTCATTTCAGTATCTTGATTAATTTGCCTTTGTAATAGATTCTTCCTCTTCCCTTTTTGAAAATATATTCATTGAATTCCAAACTCTTATTCACATTAAGGTCTCAATTATTTGTAATATAATTGAAACTCGATTGTAAAAAGCCTCATCTGCATGATGACAGTACTTTTTGTGAAAGGTACTACGCATGCACGCAAAGAACCTTAGACCTTTTCACTGCAAAACGTCTGTCATCACTTCCAAATTATATATTCAATCCATTAGATGTGATGAAACATTCCATCCGTAATCTTACATTATGCTGATGCCATGAATCAAATCAATAATGAGGATCCCACCTTTAAACAACAATTTGATATATCTTACCTAGAAGTTTGACATGTTTTCTTTGGAAGAGAGGTGATGTGATCCTTATGCCTAATTTCATTATCCCAGTGATAAAGACTATTTAAAACTGCATGTATTGAGATGGAAGAGGAGGCATTTAAAACAAATCTGTAAGGAAATGTGTGATTTAATGGATGTAAAAATCAACTTTACCATGGATACCTATTTTATGGTTCTTACTAATAGTATAACTGTCCAGGGAAAGAGGTTAGGTCCTTCCATTTATTGAGTGGGTTCAACTTCGAATGACTGGGAGGTCTCAAGAGAAAGCCTTTTAAATTTTTAAACATGTTTTATTTGAAAATAGTGTAATACATGATAGGACAAGATAGTACAGGCAATCCTGGTGGAGGGATCCATACAAGGCAATATACTCACTTTATTTTACCATACTCGATGTGAAAAACTATCCCATTCGCACCCTGGTCATCCAGTCAAGAAACCTGAACAGGACAGCATCCATCCCTGCTCACAAAACAGTGGAATAACAATGGAAGTTGCTCAACATCATGAACAACATGTATTGTCTGAGCTAAACAGTAAACAAATTAGAAAATGAAAATCTATTCATAACTGAGTAGAGGCAGCGGTAATCCATGACCTTGCTTCTCCAACAAAAGAACACACACCACCAAAAGAGGGCAGGAGGAAGAACTGAGAAAACAAGAAGGCAGCAGCGAGAGCGTGGGGGAAGGGAAAGGAGGAAGGGGGAGAAGGGGAAATAGGCAATCGCTGATTCCCCATCAAGCTAGCCTCACAATCCAGGTGCACACATAAAAACACGCACAGTCCCCATCTCAGAATGGAATCCATAATCTTATGTCTCCTTATCCATAACTGCTGCCCCGGTCTCAGACCCTGGGAGGCAGCAGCAGAACCATCTACTGGCAGCTCCACCTCCGTCAAGCTGTCCAACATATCCTCCCCGTAGCTCCAAATCCAGTTCAGCATTTTCATCAGTGCACAACTCACGTAACCGCCTCTCCTCTGCTATCCACTAAACTTTCATGTCTTCCATCCATTTTTTAACAGTTGATAATCTGGGCTGCAACCACTGGATAGCGACACCGCTTAGCGAGCACCAGACCTAGGAGCACAAAACTATGTCCCTTCTCTTAGGGGTCGGGAGTACCTCCAGAAGGCAGTGTTTGACTAAGGCATCCATCTGTACATGTGTGATGTCTTGCAGAGCCTCTGGGATCTCTGCCAAGCATCCCTGTAATTTGCTGCACTCCCATGTCATATGGTGGATGGATGCCAGCTCTGACCGACACCTAGGCTCTGACCGACACATAGGGCATGCGACAGTCTGCGACCCATTAAATCCTATGTCAACGTTGTACAGTCAAGTAGGTGCTGTGCAAATAATCAAATTGGGTGGGTAGTCGCTCTCGGAAAGTGACTCGGAAAGTCACCAGCCCATCATTCAAGTACCCCTGTCATTTCAATCTGACAATCTCCTTTAAGGTCCTTATAAATATGGGATATCAAACCTCGATTTGAACTGGGATCCAGTAGTAGTTGCAATGTCCGGGACACTGCAGGCTCAGCAGGAAAATCTGTGCAGATCTCATGGATCATTCAAGAAACTTTTGCGTATTGCAAAAATTTACCCTGCTGCAACTGAAATAGCTCTTGCGGCTCCCCTAGCATTCAGATACATGTCGTTGGCCATGGTAAAGCCCCCCCTTGAACCACTACGACAAATCTATCACTGATTTATAAACCTGCTGGGTGTTACTCATCAGAGGAATGGTAATTGAGCATAAGGAGTCCGACGCAACACTCAAGTGACCACATGCTCCCAGGCTACCATGACTTGTCAGACAATAAATGGGCAGTCTCTCAAGATACCTGCCCACCGCATGAGGCAGCGGGGAGGATCTGCACCAGCACTCCACTCCCCCATAAAGGACTAATCCTTGTTCAGACCCTCTGTGCACCACTGTGCTGTGTACTGCAGTAGGCCCACAAAATAATATAGCTGTATGTCTGGTAGCCCCAGGGGCCCAAAACTCAGTATCTAAATTCAGGATGTCCAATTGTACTCTTCTCCTTTTATCAGCTCACACAGGGGACACCAGGAGACTATTCAGTTTGCCAAACGTGGATTTCAGAATACTAAACATGGCATTCTGCAGGGCATAAAGTCATTGGAGCAACAACACCATCCTATAAAGGGATTCTCTGCCCTTCACTGACAGGTGCACCCAGAAGCAACTCAGTGCCTCATGACCCTCAAGAACTCTACCCATATTCAGATGGTAGGAGGCTTCAGATGTATTCGCTTCCTGTATTCCTAGATATAGGAAGTGGTCCATTTCCAATCTAAGCTCAGTCACTGGGAGGATAGGTAGATCCGCACGTGCCAGCACAGCTAGGGGGAAGAGTACTGTTTTCTGCTTTTTAATCTGCAATCCAGATACTGCACCAAATTCATTCATAATCTGCAAAAACACACCGGCCTACCTCTCCAGGTAGGTGACATACACAAGTGCATCATCCACATAAAGCAAGACAATATGAGTGTTGCCACCTACCGCAATACCCCACTCAATCATATTGTGGCAGAGCTGAAATGCCAACGGCCCCATCACTAAAACAAAGAGGAGCGCTGACAAGGGGCATCCCCGTCTTGTGCCCCTCTCAGTATGTATGCACTCTGACACCAAACCCCAGGTGCAAACCAACTTGACTGGCCTGGTATAGAACAGCTGCACCCAGCGTAGAAAAATTGGTCTGAGGCCTTTTCTCCACAGTACCTCCCAGAGATATTTCCAATTGAGCATTTTGAACACTTTCTCAATATCTAAAGCTACCAATGCAGCCTCCAGTTCTCCATCAGCTACTCAGTGCAACACATGGGACAACCGCCTCAAGTTCTTCTTGGTTCCTTTGCCTGACATGAAACTGCACTGATCACTGTGCACTAAGCAGGTCACCACTCCTCGCAGTCTGGTGGCAAGAGTTTTTGTGAGGATTTTATTGTCAACCTCTAGCATAGACAAGGGCATGTAAGAGTGATGGCCAATAAAATCCCTACCTGGCTTGGGGATCATAGCAATCTGGGCCTCCCACATAAACTGCAGTAGCACCCCACACCCTCTCACCTCCCGAAAAGTCTCCAACAAGTGGCAGACCAGTAGCCCAGAAAATGCCTGATAATTTCCAAAGTCTCTCGGGATGCTGATTCCAATGGCTGCCTAAAACACAATTGAAGTCCCCGGCCCATAATAGAGGAGTCCCAACATAGGAGAGTAGCTCCCACTCAATGCCAAGATAGAACAGCCCATCATCCGTGTTGGGCTCATACAAATTCAAAAGGCATACTTCCATCCTATCCAGCAGACCTTACAGTAAGAGGAACCTTCCCTCAACATCGGCTGTAAACTTCCGAACCTGGAAGGGCACCTGCAGAGCAACCAATATAATAACCCCTCGGGCATAGTTAGAGTATATGGCAGAATATAATTGCCCCCTCCATTTCCTTTGTGCCTTCTGTACCTCGTTTTTCTTCAGATTTGACTCCTGCAGCAAAGCAATATGTATGCGCTGCTGGTGGAGATATGTTTGTACTCTATACAGTTTAACATAGAAGTGAGCCCAAAAACATTCCATGTCATCAGCTTAAAACTGGAAGACGTATCATTACACCTATCACCCCACACCCGCTTCAACCCCCACCCAGCACCACCATCCCATCCTCAACCACTTCACTGTCGCCAGTGTAGAGTAAAGCATAGCAAAAACTGAACATAACATCCCACCCACCAGGTAAACACCAAAGATAAACTCATGTCTTCCCAATCAGCAGAACCCTGTTAATCCACCTTGTTCAAAGGTCCTTACTCCACAATAAATACCTAAAACCTACAAAACCCCCCTCAACTTACAGACAAACCCCAGTCACAATATTATCCATGGGGAAGCTGCCCTAGTGGCTACAACCGCAGTTGCTGCGTCCAAGCACAGCACAGCCCTAAACTCAGAAACAGTCACCCTCCTACCCTGCCGACGCATAGAACCACAAGCCCACCTTGGCCACCACACAGAATCACCACACTGTATACAACCAACCTAAAAAAAATAAACGGGGAGGGAAGAGTCCCTTCCACTCAGCACTGGCCACCCACCCACTTACATCCACACATCCCCCATAGAATGTGGTGACCAGTTTGGCAGTCTGCTGCAGTGGGATCTCCAAAGATCGCCCTCCCGGCTCCATGTCTCACACAGAAAGTCCATGGCTCCAGCTACTCAGGAATGGCAAGACAGTCAGCAACCAATGTTAAGGGACAGCATTGTCAGTGGCACCAACTCGATCTCATGTCCCTCCAATGTCTGGCGTCTCTTCCACAGCATCCACAGTACTCTCATTATAGTTGGAGGATATCAACACTTCCACCAGTTCCGTCGCAGCCTCCCTCTCTGTACGCTGCTGCTCTAAATCCAACGTGCCATCCTGCCAAACCACCACTCGGAAAGAGGAACGGGAGGTCCCACCTCCCTGTCGTCTGTGTATCCCCACTGGTCTTGAGTGGTGGTCCAGTGTCCAGAGCCATCGGGGGGCCAGCACTGGAATCCGAGCATCACCTCGAATCTCCAGCCAGTCCCGCACCTCCTCAAGTGTGGTGAAGACATGTGTGCATTCATTATGGATCACTTTTATTTTTGCTAGGTAAAGGGACATATAACACAGTCCCATCGCTTTTAACTTTTGTTTCACCCCACAGAAAATTAGTTGCTACTTGCACCTGCCTCGTATAGTCTGGGAAAATGTGAATCACATGACTCTCAAATGTGGGGTCTCCAGCCTGCTGAGCCTCTGTAGGATGGTATTTCTGTCCCTATAGTTAATTATCTGTATGTTGGGGGCCCCAGTAGGTGGTGTCGGTGCCAAAGCACAATGAGCTCTCTCTATCACAAAGAAGCGGGAAAGCTGGGCTGAGGGATTGAAGTGTTCCATAAACAACTCTGGGATTAGTCACTTCGCATCATCTGGAAAGCTGATAAATCTAAGATTGAAGCATCGGGAGCAACCCTTTGCATCCTAGGCTCTGGTTTCCAATGAGGCTGTGCTGGCTAAAAGGTCAGTCATTTCAGCTCATAGAGATGCCAGTTATCCCTGAAGCTTGGAATCATTATGTTCCGTGGTTAGTAAATACATTATGTAGGTCCATTCACAGCAGACCTATGTCTTGTGGTACTGCCTTAAATTTTGCCTGAACAGTCACACTTGATGATTCAATCACAGCCAGTATCTGGGTACCCAATGGAACCTGCAGCTCCTGTAGGCCCTCCACTCGCTCCGGCAGAGGGAGGTTCACTCCCACACACATTCCCAGGGCAGTGAACTGGTCCATCTTAGTCTGCTGGGCTCTCCACTGTGGTCTATCTTTCCCCATTGTAACAATGTCCAGAGGGAGTAATGAGCCAGACCACTGCCATGCACCCCCATCAATCCACCTAGGCACCTGCAGCCTCAAAAGTCAATTGGTGCCTCCCGATGGAGTCTAGCAGTGACTAGCAGGCAGCAACCACACTGCAGAGTCACCTGAGTACCCCCTCCGATCTTGTCTCCAGGCATGGCACCAGGGAGTGAGAGAAAGGAAGCCCAGCCACAGCCACCACAGCCTCACAGTGGCCCAAGGGAGGGTCAAGTCAATGGCATGCCATGTCACCAATGCACCTTCATCGCTCATCCTGCAAAGTACTGCCACACACTCCACTATGTCCAAAAGTGAATTCGGTGCAGTTCTCCGTGGGCTCCAGGTGCATCCAACCGTGGTGGAGTCCAGCATGCAGAAAGAGGAGTGCTTATTCCCAGTGATTCCCTTCTCCATCATCCCCCAGTATGTCTCCTGTGTGATGGCTGGGGTGAAGCAGGGGGAGGAGAAGGAACAAAGGCAACCAGAACATCCCTGGCTAATCTCAAGTCCTAGCATGGAACAACCCCCCAGGCAGCCAATTCCAGTCACCAGGACTCTGAATCCTCTGTAATGTAGAGGAGCAGCCACAGTAGACTCACCCCCCAGCACCTGCACCTCAGTGGCAGGGCACTAAAGTGGCAGGTGGCTGCAAAAATGGCTCCTCTTCTGTGGGGGGGAGTTTTACACTGATGGGGGGGCCAGAAACCATCACTCAACTCAAAACAAAGAGGTCCCCCGTTTGTACCAGCATTCAGTGGTTGATTGCTGCTAGGAGTATTCCCTCCCAAAGCCTCCGGGGCAAAAAACTTCGGTCGACAGGCTGGACAAAGTCACCTGGGGAGCCACATGTCCAGCCCTGGTGTTGAGGCTTCGTAGTCTCCTCCGCCAGGTGAAGGATGCAGATGCAGTAATCACAGGGCCAGAGTCTATGCAGTGCTTGTAGACATACTGCCCGTTGGTCCACCGGCCACCCTTGCAAGGCACAACTCTTGTTCTCCCCCTCCACGTGTTGCCCCAAGGCCTGTGCCCAACCCCCCAGTGCAAGCCAGCCACATCCCCCAACCTGGAGACTGCGCAACCACATTTGCCTAAGGCACTGCATTGCACTACAGCATCACATGCCACTAGTCTTTGTCCCTGGGGATATCGGTGCTGATCAGGGCACTGCCGGAGGCCCCAGACCCACCACCACCCATAAGGGTGACCCTGGATATGCTTGCGTTTGGCCAATGGGCCAGTCACTAAAAGTGCCAATCCTGACCTCCTCCTTCATGCAGTTCTCTGGGGATGTCATTACCTCTTCAATGCGAGGCAGCTGCCTCCCCGACTCAGGAACCATGCAACCAGGGTGCCTTGCTGCTGCTGTCTCACACCCCACTGGCTCCACTTGGAGTCCACGTCCACCAGGCATCACAGCAGGTCCAGGCACAGTCTCAGGGTATGCAGCAGCCTTCAAGCCCCATCTGTGGTTCTCCCTGTCATAAATGCCTGTAGGCCGCTACGTGGCTACCATCTCTGCCTGTGGGAACACTGTTTTGTCGTCACCTCTCCCCAGCAGTTAAAACCTCCACAGGGATCATCACTGCAGAGCCGATCGTCTAAGATATCCACGGGCCAGGACACAGATCGAAAGGATAAGTCCTGGTGTCCATTTTACCGGGCCATGCCCCTAAGAGAGAGAGTTTAGTACAAAATATCGACTGAATTTCCTGATTGCATTTTTCTTTACTTTGTGTCAACGAATTATGGATTAAGCACCTTAGGCCCAATTCACAACAATTTTACTATGGATAGGTTTGGTTTATTCTTTTTCTACTGATCTACTCCTGAATTTCAGCAGCATGCCTGGTGTACTACAAGAGCACATCACAGTAAAATCTATTTGAAGCAGACCAATATATATCTGCAAAAGTCATGGGATATTTTCAACATTCTTTACAGTGTAAGAGATTTAGGGCCTGTTTTAGATCTCAGCAGTGGAGAATACTCAGTCACAAGCGTGATGCATATCCCGTCTGCCGCATTATGATCCCATTATATCTTTTTGAGATTGTAATACAGCGGACGGGATATCAGTCATGTTTGTGACGGCATACTTCCTTCGCCGAGATCTAAATCAGTTCCTTAGACTCTCATCTGGGTGGATGGCTCCAAGAATTAAACAGCTATTGCCAAGAAATACAATGATCTTTAATTCACAAGTTTGAATGTTGAGAACACCATCCTCCAAAGTCATTGAACTGAGTTTTGCATAATGATAACACCTCTTTTTTGCAGCTCTTAGAAACGTAAGAAATAAAGTATGAAATAGTGCATGAAACAAGTTATTATTTTTAATACTTAAGGGAGGACTATCAGTAAAAGAATGACAATGTCAATCTAATGATATCCTGTAGCGATGTACACAAAGTTTGTATCTTTAATGATTGTACATCACTAAAATGATCACTTCGTTCTAGGGTGTATGTGAAATATTTGATTTAAAAATGGGAGAAATACTTGCTTATACATGTTTGATCATATTTTATGAACTGAGGATTTCAATGTTGCTATGATTCCTGATTAATTCCGTCTCTTGTCTTGATCAGCACTAGATAAAACATTGAATATTCTATGCCTCAATTGTTTCAAATCTAGGAGAAGCCCAAGCAGGAATAATACAGTAGGATTTTGAAACATTTTTTATGAGGTCACCTAACGGTCTGACGTGGGTGACATAATTCTTGCCAGGGTAAGGCACAAGAAAGCCCCATATTAACCTGTGCTCATTCTCTGGTAGCTTGGCACACAGTAGTCACACATAACTTGAAGGCAATGTGTAAAGTATTTCTGCAACACTTCAAACAGTACAACATTGAAAACACCACACAAGAAGGATACCATGCCGGGTTAGAAAAATTGAACTTAAATTCATATATAAAATAAGACAAAACAGCAAAAATCCAATAAGCAGAACTTGAGTTAGGAAATTCTAAATAATAAACTGTAAAATAGTGCTTAAAGGACAAAAGCGCTGACCGGGGATATCTAGTCACCTGACCAGAAACAAAATCAGAAGTCCAGGCTGACCATGATGGAGGGCAGGCCGGCTACAGGGACTCAGTTAGGCCCTCTGAATCAAAGTACCTTAAATCCCAGTAGCGTAGCTTTGCAAGTATCTGAGTCAAAGTTGTGTCATGCAACCGAGGTGATGTATCCGTTTGAGATGTGGCGAGGCTGCAGTGCGAAGATCCTGTTGATGGGTTTATGATGCGAAGACCAGTGTTGAAGATTTGTGGTGCAGTTGAGATGAAGCATTGGTTCTGATCCATGTCTTGGCAGTGATGCTGAGGTTCAGCGTCATCGTCGAGGCTGCCGTTGACAAGAGATGCGAGGACTTTGCACCGGGGAAAGCATCACACAGTGGCAGTTCTGACGGCAATGCATTGGCCCCATAATGCCGCAATGTGAGTCTTTTGCATCAGGTTCTGACCCACTCAGTACCGGATGCGTCAGTTCTGCCTCCCACTGCAGAAGATGTGTTGGTTCTGTTGGAACACCTTAGGCTCACTTCCAAGTGTCCAGGACTGCAGGACTGGGTGGCACCACTTGGCAGGGTAGATTCAAAGATGACAGAGTCTAGGTGCAGAAGCAGGGTGATAGGTAGACTTTTATTACCTTGAGACTTCAGATCAGGAGGCCAGCCAACTAGCCCTTGGAGTCACTCTGGGTTCTGAATTGCAGAGATTTAGGTCCAGTCCTTCTCACTCTTAGGCATGGGGGCAGCAGACACAGGTTAGCACAGCAAAGCAGGGGTTCAGCAAAACAGCAGTCCAGCAGAGAGAGTGGCAGGCCTTCAGCACCACAGCAGTTCTTCTTCCTAGCAGAGTATCCACAGGTTCAGACATGTACAGAAGTGGTGGATTTAGAGGTCCAGTACCTATACCCAGTGGCGGCGTTGAAGTGAGGGAAACTTCAAATACATGCCTTTGAAGTGCACAGAGTCCCTGCCCTTCCTGTCCTGGCTCCAGACTCACTACGGAGGGATATGCAGTCCTTTGTGTGTGGTGTGAACAGGACTCAGCCTATTCAGGGGTAGGTGAGGCTGTGCCCAGCTCCTCACTTCCATTATGCCCAGGATGGCCCATCAGGGCACACCTAGCTTCAATTGTGTGAGGCTGCCCAGGAGGAATACACATCGCCCAGCTATCACCCCAGCCCAGGCATGTGATCAGAGATAGGCAGTAGGCACCCAACGGCTAAAGTAAGAAAATGCCAACTTTCTAAAAGTGACATTTTCAGAATTGCAATTTGAAATCCGACTTCACCATATGATAGGAATTTAAATTGTGATTTCAGGGACAGCAAACGCAGGGGAGGGTTTGGGGAGGGGGAGTTATCTCTTCCTATTTGGAAGTTATGCTTATAAAGTGTAATGAGGTAATTCAAATGTTGAGATAGGCCTTGCAGTAGTGAAAAATTAATTTAAGGGTTTTAACTACTAGGAAATGTGGAAGTTAAAAGTACATCTCCAACTTTTTAAATACACTACATCCTGCCCTGGGGCTGCCTAGAGCCAACATTGGGGGTGACATATATGTTCAAAAGGAAAGTTTGGGCCTGGCAAAAGGCCTTCTTTGCCAGGTTGATTTGGCAGTTTAAAACTGCACACACAGGCTCTGCAGTGGCAGGACTGAGACATGGTTAAAATGCTACTTAAGTGGGTGGTACAATGAGTGTTGAGGGCCCATTAGTAGCCCTTAATTTATAGGCCCTACTCTTCTAGGGACTTATAAGTAAAATAAATATGCCAATTGGGGATACGCCAATGATACCACATTTTAGGGAATGAGCACAAGCAGTTTAGGACTGGTTTGCAGTGGTAAAGTGTGCAGAATCCTAAGGTCAGCAAAAATCAAGTCAGCAAAAACAGGAGATCTAAAGTCAAAACGTCAGGGGGAAACCACACCATAGAGCCAGTTCTAACATGGGCCTTTCATGTTCATTGATCAATCGTTCTCTTCTATAATTTAAATAAAAGTATATAATACATGGAATAAGTAAACAATATTGATTCTCCTCAGTTATGAGAGTTAACATTTTGATCAGATGATGTGCCCCACAAATAGTTATTCTTTATGAGGCAAATAATTGAGATCAGATGTTGTAAGGTAATTATGCAGACCTTTGGAAATATATCTCAGATTCTTTTAATACTAAATCTTATCTCAAAAAGATCTCTCTTTATTCATGTAATGGTAGTTAGTGGCTAAAGTCAACTGGCGCTGCAATTTGTATCCCAGATCATGGCAACTGATAGCATTACAATTTAGACTACCCATAACACATAGATCGTAATTACATATGAAAATAATGTCTCAAGAAAAGACTGCTGTCAATATGTTAACTCGTTGTGTACTACCTGTGTTATAAAAAATTGCACCAAGGAAATTAAATCAGTTCAGTCAAGTAATATAACAAAGGACCTTGGGCCTGATGATCTCTCGTATTATGTATCAAAAGTATTTACTTCATTGGGGTTGACGGTATTATTTTCACCATATAGCATCACCTTAACACGTTCTGTTTCCTTGTATATGTGGCAGTGTAGTGTTTTATACCTATTTAGATAATAATTATCTATCAAAGTGATCAGCAATTGGCCTTCTTGGCCCAAAGCAAAGATTCTTACAAAATGCCTGTCAATAAAATAACAGTCGTGCATCGTTTTTTGCCAGTGAAGTTTTGAGAAGTTCCTGAATTTCTCTCCTCTTGTAGTGTATGGTGATTCCTGTTTTTCCTCTGTTGGTGTAAAGGTTTTTCTCCATATACTAAGATATTTTTCATGCTAATAGAATCCATTGAAACCAAACACAAGCCACGGAGTGCAAACATGTTTCATGCATTATTTCCATCGTATTGACATGCTAGATTATGTATGCAACATTTTTACACTTTGCGAAGGTTTCACCTTAAAATGACAGTTTGAAAAAGAAGAATATAACTGTTTTCTGCTAGTTACATTTTCACCAGAATCATTTTTTTGGCATTAAACAAGGACATACGTTACTTAAATTGTTAGGAATGCCATGATTTGCAAATGAATCTTAAGGAAAATACTTTGGAAACCAGGGCAGGTTTCAAACTTTCTGAACACATTTTAAATACTGCAAAATACTTTGCAACTTTATACAGTTATAGTTACAACTTCTGAGTTTATCTGATTTAATCAACGTGTAACTTGCCTCAAAGTTTCAAAAATGTTTTGCTACCCCCCAGTGTCAAGTGCACTAACAAGAGTAGAGGACCATTTTTTAGTCAGAAAGCGATTACAGTCAACTAGCACATATTTTGATATCAAAGTGGTATTTGGCATCATTGTTTGATATTATAAAATCCATGACAGGAAAATCCTCTGGGGGAATTAATCTTGCCAGTGGGATCGTTTGGCAGTAGGCATTCTACCTTAGGATCCTCCATCAGTGCATTTACAGTATTTCCTTGACCATCAAACTCTAAAACAGATTCTTTGCACCCCCTTTCTCTTTGCAAATATTCAGCATACGAAACGCAGCCAATACATCCTTCACTCTGAACACCATCATACATCTCTCTTCTAGCACTTACTCCACCCTACTCAGCTTTCACTGATCTGAATACTTCACCTAGCCTACTTGTCTTGTAATCCATGTGAACCCCCTTACCCAAACTAAAATATCTCTAAAACCCTTTTGTCTAGGATGTTCGAACACATCTTCCTATACTTCAACCACTCCCTGTCTCTGGTTCCTATTCTTCAAATTTGTGGTTGTCCTTAATTTGCTTAATTAGTAACAACTGACTCCTCCTTCCTGACCAACTACTAACCAGTTTTTCAACTTGCCTTTGTCTCTAAAACACTAGGAAAACTAGTATTAAATTGCCTCATACTTTACCTCTCCTATTACAAACTGCTCAATCCACTGCAAGCTGGCTTTTGTAAATGTCATCCTACAGAAATGTCCCTTGTAGGCATTTCCAACTTTCTTTCCCCAGCTCACCACTACCACCTTTCTTCCATCCTCATTCTACTAGACAGCTCTTTGGTGTTTGACATACTTGACCACCAGACTTTGCCTCACTAGTCACTAGGCATCGGCAATGTCCTTTGATGGTTCTCATCCTAACTTTCCAACTAACACCAGTTTGTTCACATGGGCACCTCCATGTCGCAAAAGACCTCTATGACATGTGGAGTCCCCCAAGGGTAAATACTGTTTCCTGCCATCTTCACCCTTACATGAAGACTCATGGTGCTTTACTCAAAGATAATAGCTTCAAACTTCACTCGTATGCGAAAGATACTCAACTCTATTTAGAAGTCTCCTCTTCTTGAAACATTCAATGCCTCAAGCACTACTTGCTTATCATCCAGTCCTGGATGCCCAGTGCCTATCTGAAGCTCCACCCAACCAAGAAAGAATTCCTGTTATTTGTAATAACAATAAACAAGATTTCAAACGCAAAATCCCACTGAATGCCAAATTGCTTTGATTCACTATAGACGCCAATCTCTTGTTCAAGGATTCCAATACCAAAAAAACAAAGATGGCCTGGTAGCAGCTCTCTCTTCTAAAGAAAATCAAACTGTTTCTTCCTACTGAGCAACTCAGAACTTCTTTTTAAGCCCTTGTATTTTTGCAATACTCTTACTTCTGGAATGTTTTTTAGAATACCCCATAGCTTCCCAGACTACACTCCGGCACCCTATAGGGGCATCCTTTACTCCACAGCATCCAGGGTCTGAAGAGATATAATCACCCAAATCGTGATGGAACTCCCTTGGTTGCCCTTGTCAACCCCCATCATCTTCAAAACCAAAGCCATCAGTACTAGCACCCCACGTAGCTATCAGACAAGCTCACCATCTCTAATGGCTATTAGCACACCCTCAGCCAGGATACCATCAGGCTGCAGATAACGAAATGTAAAAAAAAGAAAAAGCAAGACAACAAGCCTTTGTTATCTGTATACCTAGGATCCCGAACAACATCTCTGTATCCATCAGGACTGCCCCAGCGCTGCTCCAATTTGAAAAGAGTTGATAATTCACCTTTTTCCAAAAGTTTGCAATGCATTAACCTTCCACAGTTCATCTTCCTGCTCGATTATTCACTGATTTTAAGATAGCCTTTGACTACATGGAGTGGCCCACTGCCTTTTGGGTAGTTCGCACTATAGACATAGCTTATACATATGTGCACCATTAGCAAGGCACAGGAGTGTTTCTCTTCCAGCCTTGACTAATGCTTCTACTTGTATCTTGGTATTCCTTTATCTGATCAATTACTCATTTGAATGGTAGCGTGCAACATCGTTAATTCCAGGGTTCTTTTATTTTTTCACTCCACACCACCTCCTACTTTGAGCCATATATCTTCTATTGGGCTCTTGTATCATGTATAAGCTTATGATAACGAGATCTATTCCTTGTCTTTCCACAAAACTAACATATCTCACTGTGTGATATCCTTTGGATATTTGATGGCTGACCATTTCTTAAGTTTCACTTCCTCTAATACTGAATTATCTCTTTCTGTCTGCCTCATCAACCCTAAAGATCCTATTGGCCTCTGTGTTACATCCATGCTGAGAACTTACCAGTAGTTGCAAGGACTCAAACAAAGGCAGGTGTGGGTTCTGAATATCGAGTAGGGAATATCGCTATACCTTAAAATGGTAGACAAAATATTGAGGATGAAAACATTGACAGGTATAGAGTCTATGTACCGACTTCCACATATATGTATGTATATATTTATCCATAGAACTGCTACATCCATCAGCAGGGGCCCCCAACCCTATAGGGTGTCTTCCAAAAATGGGGATGTAGTATCCTGTGAAGTAAATCCACACAAAAAGCTAAACTCATGACCCCAATTCCTGGTGAAACCACTTATTTTTTTCAAAATAAAGTGACTGCATGTTCAAAATCCTGATGCGTTTCGTGCTACTGTCTTGTTCACAAGGAGAGTAGTTGCGGTTCACAGGGGTACTTTAAATCTAAGTATAACACCTGACTTTCAAACTCAATACTTCAATTTCCATGATGTACCAAAATATCATCTCCATCCATATGCTGTGATGTAATCTGGTATTAATGCTTTAGTAGCGTCAAAGAATCACAGTTTCATTTACTTTATAGTGTTTGAGGTGCACACCATCTCATAAATAACATAGCCATGTGCATTTTCATAAAAATAATGTACAGCTTCCATAATCTTGGCAATAACTCACTTCATCTTGGATGCTGCCAAGTAAGTATTTAAAGAAGTTTCTCTCTCTCTCTCTCTATATATATATATATATATATATAAAATCAATATAGCTATATATATTTATGTATGTGTGTTAAAGGCATGTAGATGTGGAGTTAAGATTAGTAAATCTGTGATTCCCTAAATGACTCACTTTTAGATATTTGGTCCTCAATATTTTGCCTACGATTTTCAGTAAGCATGATTTTCCTGCATTTGATATTTCAGACTACAACACTTTTGGTTCAGTGCGTGTAGCAGGATGCAATGCTCAGCAATGGCTGGGTGTCTGCAAGGCCTGAACTAAAGGAGTGCTGCACAACTGACAGGGATTGTCTGGCAGAAAGGTGCAATGGCCGGACAGCTGAGTTCTGCACTTGGCAAATCTTTGCAGACTTGGGGCCATATTTATACTTTTCGACGCACAACTGCGCCAACGCAGTTGTGCGTCAACATTTTTTACGCCGGCTAACGCCATTCTGAAGCGCCATGCGGGCGCCGTATTTATTCAATCACGTTAGCCGGCGTTAGCCGGCGCTGCGGAGTGGTGTGCGTTAAAAAAAATGACACACACCAGGCAGCGCCGGCGTAGGGGAAAATGGAGCTTGGGCGTCAAAAAATGGGGCAAGTCAGGCTGAGGCAAAATTATCGCCTCAACCCGATTTGCGCCATTTGTTTTTGACGCCCAGACGCCATTAACATGACTCCTGTCTTAGCAAAGACAGGAGTCATGCCCCCTTGCCCAATGGCCATGCCCAGGGGACTTATGTCCCCTGGGCATGGTCATTGGGCATAGTGGCATGTAGGGGGGCACAAATCAGGCCCCCCTATGCCACCCAAAAAAATATATACTTACCTGAACTTACCTTAAGTTCCCTGGGATGGGTCCCTCCATCCTTGGGCGTCCTCCTGGGGTGGGCAAGGGTGGCAGGGGGTGTCCCTGGGGGCATGGGAGGGCACCTCTGGGCTCCTTCTGAGCCCACAGGTCCCTTAACGCCTGCCCTGACCAGGCGTTAAAAAATGACGCTAAAGCGTGTGGACGTCATTTTTTTTGACCCGCCCACTCCCGGGCGTCATTTTTGCCCGGGAGTGTAAATACGGCGCACATGCCTCGGAGTCATTTTTTAGAAGGGAACGCCTACCTTGCATATCATTAACGCAAGGTAGGTGTCCATGCTCAAAAATTACACAAACTCCATGAACTTTGGCGCTAGACGCGTCTAACGCCAAAGTATAAATATGGAGTTTGTTTTGCGTCGAATTTGCGTTAAAAAAAACGACGCAAATCCGGCGCAAACAGAGTATAAATATGGCCCTTGGTTTTCCTCTTTGTTTACGAAGCAGAAGTGATGAGTTAAACAAAAAGGGCTGGCCAAGCCTTATGGATGACTGTTTCCAAGACGGTGTCACTTTCAGCAGATTATGTATGAGTTTCTCAATCAAAGATCAAGTTGAGTCTTTTTCTTTTTGAATCATGTACAAATGAGGCATTAACAAGTGAAGGATGCATCACAACTCATTCCTTCTTTTTCATATCATTTCTGATTTCTACTGGCTTTTTTCAAAGTTGTTTTTATTAAGATTATTGTTGTGAATAAACAAATCAAAAAAGTTATCTGTTGCCAGTTATTCATATACAGTTCCACTATATTTAAGGGTGAATCATCAGCTATGACTATTGCTCATAAAATACAAAATATGATCATCATATACAAAGAAACAACAAACTTAATGCAATAGAATCTTCTAAAAAGGTCCAGACTGTTGGGGAGTGCTTAGTGAGAGTACAGTATAATAGCTAGAGGGCAGGAGCATTGGGCTATGAACGTTTTAATCAGCCAGTATGAGATGGGTGCAACATTGTCATCCCTCAAGGTTTATAATTGGAACAGGTGTAATGCCCTTATTCATGTCGGACATGTCATTAGTGGTAGGCTGCGAGAGAAGTAGTAGACAAAGGGGTCCCATGCAAATTAAAAGTTTTTAAAATTATCAGAGAATACATCTGACATTCTCTCAATAATGAGGGCCCACCACAGCCTAGCAGGCCATTGTGTGATCACTGGGGCTTCAGGTTTTTTCCTTGCTGCTGCAATGGTCATTTTCGTTGCTCACAAGCAGAGCCATAAGATGGCTCTGTCACAGTTCATCTGACATTTGAATGTGGCCTTGCGTAGGCCCGGTATGGCGAAATCTATTTTGGGAGTGGGACGGGATATCCCAATATCTCTTTAATTTTTGCCAGGATCTTACTCCAAAAGGGGCGAATTATGGGGTAGTCCCACCAAATGTGGTGAGAATTACCCAGAACATTACAACCCCTCTAGCAGATGCCAAATTTGTGTAATTTAGCAGGGTATATGTACCAATCATAGAGAATCTTATAATGGACTTCCCTTAATCCCAAAGAGTGGTTACATTTCGAGATATCCCTCCATAGTCCACGCCACTTCTCATCAGGTATCTCAGCTCCCAATAGATCTTCCCAGAATGCTATAGGTTGAGGCTTGAAGGGGAGGAAGTAGTGAGTAATAAAGAGTAGAGAAATGAATTAGTGCCTCCAGTTGTGCCTGCTCACTGAACAAAGTTTGGACCTCAGATTGTAGTGCTTAGTGTCGTAGTTGGGTGCAATGGAAGTATTCTGTGTTGGGGAGATGAAAATCTCTCTGACATTGTTTAAAAGTCAGCAAGTCACAATTGTGAAAGAGATCAGCTAACATAAGGCATCCTCCATCTCTCCAGGCATCGAAGGGCCCTGGGTGGAGTGCAGGGGGGAATCTCGGGTTGTAATGAACTAGTGTGTAGGGTGAGGGGAATGTGGTCCATTGTGCAGATTTGGCAATCTCGTCCCATGTCTTAAGTGTCGTCCTGGTCAGGGTGCTAAGGTATGTATTCTGGCAGTGATCTGATCTAGGTTTCCAAAGAACATCCCAAATCACTCTCCCCACCACAACCCTGTCCATATGGAGCAAGTGCCTATCCAAGTCACTGAGTGACGATTGTGAGATAACCCTCAATTGAGCCACCTTGTAGTAGAGGGGGATGTCTGGAAGGGCCAGCCCTCCATAGTCCCTTGGAAGTCTCAATACTTTAAAGGGTAATCAGGCTCTACCATTTTGCCAGATGAAACAGTTACGTAGCATATGCAGGGTTGAAAATAATTTTCTATCCATGTCAATAGGCAAGCTCTGGAAAAGATATAGAACCTTGGGGAGGATTGTCATTTTTATAGTGTGTGTGTGCTCTAGCCAGGAAAGCTATAATGGAGCCCACCTATTCAAGTCAACCTTCTGTTATGTGAGGAAGAGGGGAAAGCTAGCTCTATAGAGGTCTGTAATATGGGATGTTATTTTAATACCTAAATATTTCCCTTTTAGCCCATAAAAAAGGAGTCATTGCCAGTAGCGTCTCTTTGGCAGTAGTGAGTAAAGTCAGGTTGAGTATGTATGATTTAATTAGGTTAATTTTAAAGCCTACCACCTGTTCCAAAGCTCTCAGTTCCCCCGGGAGGATGACTATTTAGATGCTCAGGTTTGTAAGTGTCAGCAACACATCATCGTGGAAGAGGGAGGGCTTGTATTCTTTAGAGCCGAAGATCACTCCCTGAATGTCATGTGTATTTTGTATCTGCATTGCTAAAGTCTCAATGCTGAGAGCAAATAACAATGTTGATAAGGGGCACTCTTGCCAAGTCCCGCTTTCCAGATGAAAGGGTCCAGAACTCGTCTCATTCACCAGGACCCAAGATGAAGGTTATGCATAGTGAGCTCTCATCATTGTTATGAATTGGCTGGAAAAAACAGTGTTTAATGGTGAGAAATAGAAAGGGTCAATCCACTCAATCGAAAGCCTTCTCAGTGTAAAGGCTTAGTAGGATAACTGGAATCTTCTTTTTTGCACTTCCTCCGTTCAGTAGATCACCCTTCTCAGGTTGTCATGTGTTTGGCAACCTTTAATGAAACCTGATTGATCCAGGTGGATTAGATCAGGCATCAGGTCCTGCAATCTCGCTGCCAGGATGCAAGAGTACAGTTTAGCATCCAAAGTCAGAAGTGCTATGGGTATGTAGGAACAGCATAATTGTGTGTCTTTCTCTGGTTTCAGAATCACTGAGAGTAGTGCTTCACTCATTGAGGGTGTGGTCGTTTCCCCAAATGCAATATGGTAAAAGAGGAGCATCAGGTGGGGGATTAGGTCGGAGCTAAAAGTTCTCTAGAATTGTGCTGGAAACCCATCTGTCCCCAGGGTCCTATGCAGCTTGAGATCAATTATAACAGGCCTCACCTCTTCCTCGCTAATAGGTTTGCCTAGAATGTAGTTTTGTGCAGCGGACACTTGGCGGAGAGACACCTCGTCCAGGTAATCTCTTTGGGTTTGGGCTGATGTGAGGACTGCAGTATTTAGAGTCTTATAAAAGTCCCCAAAAACCTGGGCTTTCTCCACATCTAAGTTGACAAGTTCAGTTGGGGTACATCTAATGCCCCCTATGTATTTCTTTCCATTTGACCCTCAGCTTCCTCACCAAATGTGATCCTATTTTATTTCCCAGCTCTTAGGACGTGCGACTCAAATGTAGCAAAGTGAGCTCCACCCTGTTAGCACAGATAGCATTAAGCTTACTTTGTATGGAGATGACCTGAAATTGGAGTAGCAGTTTCGGATGTTCCTTATGTGCCTTTTCTAAAAGTCGTAGCTCAGTTTCCAAGGTTAGTCATTTGGTTGCCCTTTGTTTGTTGAGTGCGGACATCAAAACAATACCTTTGCCCCTGAGCACCACCTCAAAGGCATGCCAGTGTATTGCTGGTTGTGTGTGAGTGAGAGTATTCAGTTGAAAATATTTCCAGATACCTTTCTGCAGGTCATCTCAGGATACTCAATCCTGGGTTAGGGAATTAGGGAAAAACCAGCAACGATATCTGGATAGAGCCTGCCCCGACTCTAACGTCATACACATTGGGGCGTGGTCTAAGAGAGTTATTGGATATATGGTCGCCTCCTGTAGATCGTAGATTTTGGATTGGATAATGAAGACATAATCCAGCCTGGAATAGGGGCAGTGTGAATGAGAAAAGAAAGTGTAATCACAGGAGCTTGTGTGTAATGTCCTCCACGCATCTATCAGTCCTAGTGTATTAAAGGTCTGTTTCAATGTCCTGGAGAAGTTCCCCGAAGGTGACCCATGAGGATGGGTACAGTCCACAGTTGCGTGCCAAGTGAGAATAAAGTCCCCCATTAAAACCATATCTCCCTCAGCTAACCCTCCAAGCAGATGTAAGGTGGAGTGGAGGAATTGATCCTGATTTCTAATAGGGGCATATATTGAGGCAAACATGATGAGCAGGCCATTTAGCTTGCCCTTGATCATTATTACCCTCCTGTCCTTGTTGGTCTTGTGTCCTATGGGCTGAAAGTATAGAGAGGTGTGAAGCATAAGTGCTACCCCATTATATTTCAAGGCGGTGAATGACTTAGAGTTGGGGTATGCCCTATTTTTAAGTCTGTGGTCTTTTTTTGCATTTTAGATGGGACTCTTGAAGGGCCACATTGTCATAGAGTCGCTCCAGGAAGTACTTCTGAAGTTTGTCGCATTTGGCATGGTATTTTAGACCATGCAGTTCCTCAATTGGCTTGGAGCTGCATGTGAAGTTCTTGTTTGAGTTCCTCTAGGTGGCCAGTATGTGTATCAAATCCTCAGATTTAGTTTCTTGGTCCATTGTCCTAGTCCCCACCGATTCCACATCATGTTGGAGAGCCGTTAGTTTAACATTCAGATGTAATCGTAAGGTTTCCTGAGATGAATTTAGGTTAGATTTTAAATTCTTCACGGAGCTCTTTCTTAAAGTCTTTAAAAGATTAAAGCAAATCATCCCTTGTGAGGGCCATGGTGCAATCTGCGAGGTCGTCAAATACCGGTGTTTTATCCTCTGCTGGAGTAAAGTAACTGGATACTCTATTGGATTGATGTTTCTTTGGCAGCATAGAGACAGTGATTCCCTTGCAGGAGCAGCAACGTGGAGTTTCCCTATAAGGATGGTCTAAGTAGTGTGCCAGCAGTATAGAAGTGCTCTGATGCCGCTTTGGAAAGCACCACAGTTACTAGAATCAGGATCTCAGCAGACACGTCTCTGAACGCTTATGTGAGGAAAGCTTGATAATGAGAAATCACCTAATATGACAGCGAGACAGCGCGTGGATGTCCAAGATCTGATTAACACTTTTGCACGTGGTCAGCCTCTTAAAAAGGGTGGCTTCTTCTCCTGTTTTAAGGCCACTTGGTGGCTCAGGACCATCCTCAGCACTTAGGGTCTATCCAGTAAGAAGCCTCAGCATTGTGTACTGACGGAGCAGACTCCCTCTAAACCAGAGGTCTTCAAACTGGGGGGCAGGCCCCCCTAGGGGGGCCTCAAATAATCCCAGGGGGGGTGCCAGGCTCTGGCCAAAAGAAAGATTATGCATATAATAGTGCTTTGTTTAAAGAAGAAACATGTTTATTGCACTTGTAAAAAGGTAACAGAACTTAACTGCAATGTTTAAATAAGTCTAGACTTATTTAAACATTGCCAACTTAATAGAATAGTTTTGAAAAATTCTGAGGGGGGGCCCGATGATTTATTTTTTTCCACTGGGGGGGCGGGGGCATTAGCAAGTTTGAAGACCACTGCTCTAAACGGTCCCTAGTGAGTATGTGACGTATTTATCCTCCCTAGCCTTCAGCAGTGAGGAACGCTTCATTCCAAGGCCGTGCAGTGGCAGCTAAAAGGTTGACAGCGTTCTTTTCTGTGTTAATGATCAGTTCCCAGGGCTTACTAGTCTCGGCCCCTCCCCGTCTTAGAGTCAAGCATGTTGCAGCTGGAGTGACATTGAACATCCTATTATTCCTCTGTTCAATGAGAGCTGCACATTTAAGATGAATGTAATTACGTCTTTTAGCCCTCTCTCCTGGCGGTATCAAGTGGAGGCCACAAGGTCCCTCTGAAGGCTCGGCATCATCTGCCTGCTGGTTGCCATCTTGAGGTCAGGCAGGCCATGAGGGCTTCTCCAGTAGAATTTTAAAAAAAGAGCGGAGCCCATGAGATCAAGAGACCCTCACACTGGAGGTTAAGTCCAAAGTTGCACAGTTGTTCTTTCCACAGGCCTGCATGTGCGGATCATCTCGGGTAGCCCTTCTGCCCCCAAAGTGTTTACCATAGGGGTACTGGTTGTGGGCTTCCACCCCACACTTCCTCGCCAAAGGCCCCTCCAAGGAGCCCCGGTAGCTGCAGGGGGGGTTGCTTCTCACTAAGGTCCACGCTGTGGTTGGGTGGGATGGCAATCCAGCAGTCATTGCATGACTGAACTGGGTGGCATCCAGGCCTAGGATGAGGCCATCGTCTTCTAGGCTGTGTCTGGGTGAAAGTGGTTAGTAACTGCAGTGTGTTCTTCCTCCTCTGAGCTGTTCCCAACTGTTGCCCCATTCTGCCAGTGCCATGTCAGGTACTTTACAATTTAAAACATCATATTTTTGCTGCTGAATGCCGCTGGGCCAAAGTGAATCACTTCCACTTGGCCATCTTGGCAGACCACACTCCCTTGCTACTATTTTTGTCTTTGTTTTTTGCTTCTGTGTAGAATATCTCATAAGATTGCAAAGAAGGATTTTTTCTCCCTTGTGTTCTTTTTCTCCTAACTGTGACCCCTGAAAGGAAAACCCTAGCACTTCTCTAAGTACAGGAAGGTGCTGTGGCTAATGGGAGGAGTCACCATTTCCTGGTAAAATTTAGAAGAAAATTCAAAAGACCATCTCCACACAAACTCTTTGACACAGTGTCATCTTCACTCCAGACACCTTGCATGCTCTCTCTCCTTTGCCAGGAACCTTATATTTCATGTTAACATCTGCAAGTCATTGGAGTTCTTCGTTAAGCAACATCACCACATCAGATGGCTGCAGATGTTGAGTATCAAAAAAGCACCTTTGCTTCCCGACAGTCGAATGCTTGATAATCAAGCTGGGCTATTGTAATTGGTTGTTTGTGGAATTCCACCAATAAGCATGTGCTGTCATTGACATAAGACATTTTGTCATACGCATGTTATGAACTTTGAACTGATGATTACCTTCAACACTCTACCGGCAGCATCGGGTTGGCTATCTGTTAAATATAGGGTTCTCTAAAAACTATTCACGAAGACCTCAAAGCCATTCATTTTAACGTCGTTCCTTAAGTCTGTCACCTCATCACGTGCCACACTCTAACACGTTCCTTATGCTCACCTAACCCCCCTCGCAAATGAAAGCCCCTAGTGCCCGCTTGAGATTCAGATCCATTGATCAGTCTGGAACTGTCATGTGGAATACCATTCTATCCAACTAAGAGCTACAGTCTCTTTTTTAGAGTTTGAAAGTTCCTTAAATACCATCTTCCTACACTAAAGGACACTAACAAAATGTTTGAATCAGCCATTCAATCTTTGGCCTCTTTACCAAAGTCGGCCTGACTCGACGGCCACCATATTATAAAATGTGAATTTCTATGTGTATATAATATTGTATATGACCCACTATATGGGTTTATGAATTTCAATGTTCAAAAATACTTTTTTTCCATCAGCCCTTCCCTATGTAATCACCCCACATGTAATGCTACTTAAATGTGCCATCGCCCTCTCAAAACAAATACTCCCAACAAAGACAATGCATATTCCCAACAAAGACAACAGCAGCTTTCTTTTGCTGCCTACGGCCCTGGCCTGGATTCGGGCCAGGGCCGTGGCCAGCGAAAGTTGCCAGGTCTGTTGTATACTGGCCTGCCATGTGCACAGTCCACACGGGACAGGCCGGTGCACAACAGGCCTGAAACGGCAGCTTTCACTGCCTGTGGCCCTGCCCTGAATTCAGGCCAGGGCCGTAGGCAGCGACAGTTGCTGTTTCAGTCCTTGTTGTGCACAAACAACAACAAAAGAAAGAGACAAGGACTTACCTGGGTCTTTCAGGAGGTCCTCCTCTCCTCGTCGTCTGACAGCGACGAGTCCACAGTGGCTGCCTCCCTTTGGCCTCTGCTCCTGGGCTCTGGTGCGTGCTGCAGCCCAATTGTGGGCTGCACAGCGCAAGGGCAAACTGTCTGCGCTTGTGCTGTGCTGACCATAACTGGGCTGCAGCACGCACCAGGTGAGCTCTGCTCCGCTGGAGGGGCTAGCAGAGTTTTTGGACTAACTCCACGCTCCAAGCAGAGCGTGAAGTTCCAAAATCTCTTTTAGCTCTGCCAGCAGAGCAGAGCTCCCGCACACCCCTAATCTATATTTAAAATGTCCCATTCGCACCCTTGCTGAGTATTTCTTGTGAAAAATTCCATATGTGGGACCTTACGCCCAAATGCTGACTGGACATTAATCCTTTTTTCAGGAGCAATGAACAATGTGAGAAGTAATCTCCTTAATTCCACTTCGGATTCTGACCTGATGAGGTACCGCACCATCAGCAAAATTCCCCAAATCACACTCAATTTTGTGGACTTTAAGGGAGACACTTTCATCACGTCACCGTCCAATGAGAAAGAGATCATTGCACCCACCAAGCTGAAGGATCGTACTCACAATGTAACAGAGAAAGTGACTCAGGTAAGGCCCATGGCTTGTTTATTCCTCTTCCTTGAGAATAACTGAAATGATCATAGTGTGCTAACATGTCAATCCCTGTTCCCTAGCCTGTGGCTTTGTACTACTATGCCTTCACTTTAGTGTTACTTTACTTTTGCATATGGAAAGATGATCATATCTTTACATTTTATGTTTTTTATTTAATATGATATTCATTGTGATACTACTATGCAGGTAATTACAACTGGTCAATAATCCCAACCTGCACTTGCACCTCATTGAAAATTGCCTATATTGCCACATTGGAATTAATTGAATTTAATTGCATTAAGGGTTGTGCAAAGTTGTATAGCTTTTTCTTGCCAATTTGTTTTACAAAATTTCCCAATTTAAATAATGACTACTTTGAGGAAAACATTTGACAACATTTGTATGCAAGCCCATCTGCCCCCATCCACGCCCAAATGGGCCTGGTTAATTTTCTCCAAGCAGTATCATGTACTCCTCCTCTCAGTCGCAGGCCTTCTGTCTCACAGTATTTCCTGCTTGCAAGCATAGCATTGATCCTCTACACAGCCTGTGCTGTTGTTAATAGTGTACCTGCCAGTTCACACCGTAGACTGAGGTTGAGTGTCTCCCTACCATCGACCTCCCACTGCTCCCAATTTTGTAAAATACTGTCCATTGAGTCTGAATTGCTGCTCTTTTGTAAAGCATCATTTGGAGGTATTTACCATCTTAAAAGATTTTAAACCTAATAAGTTTTCCTTATAGAAAAGCGGTTAACTGAGTATTCCAACCCTGATACTGTGATGGTTCTTCTTAATGACTACTGAATATTCAAACATGATTGTTTGAATAAAAAGGGTGGAGGGATTGCGATTATTTTAAAGTCTAAATGCACTTACATGGGATGGAATCTTTCTGTCGTAGATTTTGTAGGCCTGGTTTTCTCACTATATCTTTCCAAGATCCTTACTTTTTCTGTCTCTCTGAATTATTGCCCATCAGGTCCTGCATGTAGGTGGAGCACTTTGCTAGATGAGACCTTATTTCCTTTTAAAATAAATGTGCCTATATTAACAAACTGTGTGCATTTTTAATATCCACTTTGATGAACTCAACTTCAGTTTGGTATCCTCCCAATTGGAGATGTCAAGCCTCTGATCTGCAGCAATCAGTCTGCTCATATAGCATGACACACACTCAAGCATATTTTCTCAATTGTGCCTTTCCTAACCGTTGACTCCCTTCCCATACCTCCAATATGGCCCAACCAATTTGCTACCTCTGTTTCAATACTTGTTCCTGATGCAAGAGGGTCTACTCTTTGGTCTATCATTTTATGGCTTATTATTTTATAACAGATATTGGTCTAAACTGAACTCTACAGTATTCTGAGCTTGGCGATAATGTTCGTGATTTAGTTGAGTGGACGACCACATTAGGGTCGTTGACAACTGGCTCTGTTCTACATTAGACGTTTTACTACCGCTGACATCAAGCATCAAGAATACATTTTGCTTACCAGCCCCTTCATTTAGTGACTCTCTCCTAGCTCTGAAGAAAAATTGTAAAAGCTTGAAGGTACGTTTGTCGTAGGCACTGCACCCAGGATAATACATTCAAATTTAAAACTGCTACCAAGGAATATGAAAGAACTTGTTGGGTAACCCATGCAGCCTTTCATGCTGAAAAAATTGATAATGCCAACAACTCTTCTAAAGAACATTTCCAAATAGTGATGTCACTTATGGACCCCATTAACGTATTACTACATCTTTCTCTCTCACAAGCAAGATGCAATGAATGTGCTGACTTTTTCATCAGAAATATTCCTGACATCCATGCCTCCTTTAAAGTTTTGAAAGAGGAGGAACCACTTACTGTCCCTGTCCTCACTCCTGAACTCACTCTAGCAACTCTTCTTGAATTTTCCTTGCTAACCTGCCTTCATATTAAGCCTGCATTCCCTCAAGTTCTAGACAAAGAGCAACTTACCTAAAGGGATAATTTATTATTTATTGAGCAACTCTTTTCTTGCAATTCTGGCATGAAGAGTTTCTTCTTGTTTCTCATTTCCAGCTTCAGCCTTATTGCTAAACTACTGATAACTGCCCTTAAAAAAGCCTTATAATCATCATAAACTATGGGCCGACTAGTGATCCTATCATTTAGCATAAAAAACGTGGCAGTCTTATTTGACAGTTCTGATCCTAGACTCTCTTCCAAGAGTAAAACTCTATCTAATGCCCATCACCTCAAACACGGCCTTCCCAGGAGGTGCAATTCTAAGCATACAGAGGAATGGTCTGATAATATAACTGGAAGATGGACAACTGACTCAGCACAACCATTCTAGACTTGCTTTAAAAGGACATAATTGACCCTTGAGTAATGACTGTATTTTTTGCTATAGATGGTAAACCTTTTAGAGGTTCCTGACTTCCTAAGCCAGTTGTCTACCAGGTCAAATTACTCATTATATCCCTTAGCTTGCATAGCATTAGGGGTGAATTTATATACTTAGTCCTTGATATTTTGTCAAGGTCATTATTTAAAACCATATTAAAGCCTCCTCCAACTAATATAGGAATGGGAACTTCCAGCAGGTGCTATTGAAACATCTTGAAGGATGCTGGGTCGTCACAATTAGGGCATTGGTATACCGCTTCAAGACAGGTGCATATCACCAGCCAACAAGGTTGCCACTAGCCATCTTCCAGTATTATCTGTCTTATATTTCAAGCTTAATCCCTAAACTTTTCCTGGCAGTGGTGGCCACCTCTCTCGTACTTACCCACTGCTCAGAGTTAATCACATCAGCTAAGCGTACTAAAACAGGTTCTACACTCTTTCCTCTCTAAATGATTTTTTTGTAGCATCATAACATGAGCCCTGCCAACCCTTGAAGACTGCATCTCAGCTCAGCTTCCATTTGGACCCCAGCCCATTTACATTCCAGGTTACTATTTTAATCTAAAAAATCTCCGCCCATTATTTCTCCTAAATAAGGCCATGCATCCAACTCTATCTAAAATTACAGCATCTCCTACTATTCCTATTGCACTATCCGACAACTCACTTTTTGTTTTTCCCCTAGGCTTGCCACCCATGTGCCACCGTTACCCACTGTTGGACCTGGCTTTTTGACAGGGACATCCCCAAACTTTTTGCCTCCTTCCTCCTATTTTTTCTGACCTGTTGTTGTTGGCTTTTGACCTCTGGGCACTTTACCACTGCTAACCAGTGCTAACGTGCATATGCTCTCTGTGTAAATTGTACTACTGATTGGTTTATCCATGATTGACTATTTAATTTACTTGTAAGTCCCTGGTAGAGTGCACTACATGTGCCTAGGGCAGGTAGATTAAATGCTACTAGTGGGCCTGCAGCACTGGTTGTGCCACCCACCTCAGTAGCCCCTTAACCTTGTCTCAGGCCTGCCATTGCAAGGCCTGTGTGTGCAGTTTCACTGCCACCTCGACTTGGCATTTAAAGGTACTTGCCAAGCCTAGAAATCCCCTTTTACTACATGTAAGTCATCCCTAATGTGTGCCCTAGGTAACCCCTAGAGCAGGGTGCTGTGTAGGTAAAAGGCAGGACATTTACCTGGGTAGTTATATGTCCTAGTAGTGTAAAACCCCTAAATTCGTTTTTACACTACTGTGAGGCCTGCTCCCTTCATAGGCTAACATTGGGGCTGCCCTCATACACTGTTGAAGTGGCAGCTGCTGACCTGAAAGGAGCAGGAAGGTCATATTTAGTATGGCCAGAATGGTAATACAAAATCCTGCTGACTGGTGAAGTCGGATTTAATATTACTATTCTAGAAATGCCACTTTTAGAAAGTGAGCACTTCTTTGCACTAAAATCTTGTTGTGCCCTTCAATCCACGTCTGGCTAGGTTTAGTTGACAGCTCCTTGTGCATTCACTCAGACACACCCCAAACACAGGGTACTCAGCCTCACTTGCATACATCTGCATTTTGAATGGGTCTTCCTGGGCTGGGAGGGTGGAGGGCCTGCCCTCACACAAAGGACTGCCACACCCCCTACTGGGACTCTGGCAGACAGGATTGAACTGAAAGGGGGCTTGGTGCATTTCTTAGAGACTCTTTGAAGTCACCCCCACTTCAAAGGCACAACTTAGTATAAAACAGGGCCTCTGCCCTACCTCATCAGACACTTGCTGGAGAAGAAACCTGAACCAGAAACTACATCCTGCCAAGAAGAACTGCCTGGCTGCTCAAAGGACTCACCTGTCTGCTTTCCTACAAAGGACTGCTGCCTTGCTGTTGGCCTGCTGCCTTGCTGAACTCTTGCCTGGCTGTAAAAGTGCTCTCCAAGGGCTTGGATAGAGCTTGCCTCCTGTTCCCTGAAGTCTCAGGACCAAAAAGACTTCTCTTTTCCTCTTGGATGCTCCGTGCGCCTAACTTTTCGACGCACAGCTTGTTCCGCGGCAAGAAAAACGCCGCACACCGACGCTGATCAACGCGACGTCTTCGGGACGACCGAAACTTTGACGCACGGCCTCGCAAGGACAACGCCACCCGACTTCCCGGGAGAAATCGACGCGACGCCTGCCGTGAGATCAAAACTTTGACGCACGGCCTCGCAAGGACAACGCCGCCCGACTCCGCAGGAGAAATCGACGCAACGCCTGCCGTGAGATCGAAACTTTGACGCACGGCCTCGCAAGGACAACGCCGCCCGACTTTCCAGGAGAAATCGACGCGACGCCTGCCGTGAGATCAAAACTTTGACGCACGGCCTCGCAAGGACAACGCCGCCCGACTTCGCCGGAGAAATCGACGCGACGCCTGCCGTGAGATCGAAACTTCGACGCGCAGCCCCGCAGAACGACGCGCAGCCGGAAAACAAGCAGGAAAATCCACGCACAGACCCGGGACATCTGGTACCCCCCGCAAACCACAGTAAGAGACTGTCCGCACGCCGGAAGACGACGCCCGACTCCCCGCGTGGAAAATAACAACGCAAGTCCGTG
Source organism: Pleurodeles waltl (assembly GCF_031143425.1). Taxonomy (NCBI): domain Eukaryota; kingdom Metazoa; phylum Chordata; class Amphibia; order Caudata; family Salamandridae; genus Pleurodeles; species Pleurodeles waltl. The sequence goes on along the minus strand of NC_090449.1, from coordinate 473,378,492 downwards.
TGTGCTGAGGAGAAATCGACGCACACACCAGTTTTCCACGCACCTCTTCTCCTGTGGTCCTCTGAGGAGCTTTTACACCAGAAACCAGGTACTTTGTGTTTGAAAGAGACTTTGTTTACTTTCTAAAGACTTAAGACACTCTCTATCACTTTTCAGTGATATCTTTACAAATTCGTATTGCAACTTTGATCGTTTTGACCTGAAGATAACCAGATAAATATTATATATTTTTCTAAACACTTTGTGGTGTATTTTTGTGGTGTTATGCTATGGTGTTGTATGATTTATTGCACAAATGCTTTACACATTGCCTTCTAAGTTAAGCCTGACTGCTCGTGCCAAGCTACCGGAGGGTGAGCACAGGCTGATTTTGGATTGTGTGTGACTTACCCTGACTAGAGTGAGGGTTCTTGCTTGGACAGAGGGCAACCTGACTGCCACCAAAAACCCCATTTCTAACACCCACCCTGAGGAATTCCTTCCTCTACCTTTAACATCTGCCATTCAAGAACTCACACAGGGTATAAATGCCTTAGCCTATAACTGTAAGTGTGCTGTCCACTCTCTCCTCCAATCCTGTCATACACCTTTAGAGGCCACTTTCATTTCTTCTGTTAAGGCATCAACGTCAGCAGGATCTCGAAGACTGCTAATTTTTCCACATGACCCACAACACTGCAGAGAACTTCATCTGAAATTTGACACCAAGCTTCTGCAATTCATCCATTCTGGCACCAAACCACCACTATTGCTGCACTGTCCTCTTACCGTTGTCCGACCTCACTTGGTGGGTATATTCTACATGGTTCAAAACTTTTTCCTTCAATGTATGGGTTAAAATCAACTCCTTTATGGCATATGTAAGAAAGTTTACAAGGATCTCCCTTGGGGGTTTTCAGTTAGAGACTGGCTTGAAGGGGTCCCTTTGGACTCTTTGAATTTTCTTATCTAGGTCTACATCTGATCTATCTTAAAGAATCCCACCTTTTAACAGTTTAATCATATACACCTTTATATCTCCCACTTCTAATACTTCTGGGATATTCAGCAGCCTCAGGTTATTATGCCTCAATTTGTTCTTCTCGCCTTTCTAAATCGATGTATGAAATGGCCCTCTCTACAGTGTCACACCCAAACATTTTGCCTTCATCCTCCTACTTTTTGCTGAATTTTTGCTTATTGGCCTTAAGACCCTGTGCACTTTCCCACTGCTAACCAGTGCTAAAGTATTTGTGCTCTCTCCCTAAAACATGATTTAATTGCCTTATACCTGATTGGCATATTTAATTTATATGTAAGCCCCTTGTAGAGTGGTATACCATATATCTAGGGCCTGTAAATTAAACACAGCCCTCAATATGCCACCCACTTAAGTAGCACTTTAAAACATGTCTCAGGCCTGCCATTGCAGCCTGAAAGCAGTGTCCCACTACCAGGTCAAATTGGCATTTAAAACCACTTGCCAAGCCTTTAAACCCCCCTTTTACTACATATAAGCCACTCCTAAGGTAGCTCCTAGGTTGCCCATAGGGCAGGGTGCTGTGTCATTTAAAGGTAGGAAATTTAGTTTTACATGACCTAGTACTGAAAAACTCCCAAATTCGTTTTCACTACTGTGAGACCTACCCCTCTCACCGGATAACATTGATGATTCCTTATTATATATAATAAGCTGTAATTCCTAAACCAGAGGTGGTAGTTACATCATGTTTAGAGTCTATGAACGTGTAATGTTAAACCCTCTTTAATGGTAAAGTCATATCTATCATTACAAGTTTGAAAATGCAATTTTTAGAAAGTTGGCATTCTCCTGCTCTTAGTCCTCTGTGCCTGCAGCCTGCCTTAGGTCACATACCTGGGTGTAACTGACAGTTGAGACTTTGTGAATTCACCCCAGACAGTCACACAATATTGGGATTAGCAGAGCCTGAATGGGACATTAACTAACTCTATGGGGTGGAGCTAGGCACAACCCCACTTACACCTGAATAGGCTGGGCTTTGCCACCACACAATAGGCTTAACAACCCTGTATTGTCAGGAAAGCCAGCTAGGAGACAGGGCAGGGGAGGCAGGAAACACCTGGAACTTCAGAGAACCCTCTTGGAATCGTCTCCAAACTTCTAGAAGCAGTGCATTAGGGTATAAAAAACTACGGCTCTCAGACCAGCTCACTACTGGACCTGTGGAAGGACTCTCAGAGGACTGCCTGCTGTTGTGACCTGCTGCTGCTGTGCATTCTGCCAGACTTCTGCCATGCCTGGAAAGACTGCTTTGCGGCCTGGAGCCTGGTTCAAACCTTCAGAGGCCAGCCGTGCTGTGGAGCCCTGCATTGTCACCTTCACCCAGGACTTCGGAAGCGACTCCAAGGACTAGTTTTGCTGGCCCCTTTTCAGAGCCACAGTGGCATAACAGGCTCCCACCACCTTGAACCCACACCTGGACTCAGCCTGAGTGAGTCTTGAACCCCTGAGAGGTCTTCATCCACTCCTGGACCCTTGGTTGTAGTGGTAAAGGTGCCCAGGGGGCCATTTTCTAAAACTGAAGACTTGCTATTGTGAACCTTACAATTTAAAACTTCATAACTCTGGTTCTAACAATTGGATTTGGATGTTTCTTTGGGTCAAATAATTTATAAAAATGTCTAAAGTGGTTTGGGAGTTTTCTTGTGTTGTGTTTTTACTAATAGTACTGTTTGTGTACTGCATAAATAATTTACACATTGCCTCTAAGTTAAGTCTGCCTGCTTTTTATGCCAAGCTACCCAGGTTTAAGCACAGGTTAATTTAGTGACTTGTGGTGGTTCTCCCTTGAAGGGATTGTGGCTGTTGCTTGACCAGGGCTCACATCCGAGTCCACCAACAACCCAATTTCTCACAGTAGTCCATTAGTGCTTCGCTCTGCAGCTTCAGCTCCAATATCTCCTGTGTGTTAGAGTGGTAGGCCAGACTTTTCTTCTCCATATTTTCTATACTGGAGATTTGTTCCACCAGATTGTCAAACTTTTTCTCTAGTTTGGAGCATTTCTCCTTGATCTCCTTCTGATTTTCCTCAGCGGTCTCAAATCTTTTAATTATATCAGATCTATGACTTAGAAGAATGCCTTCACAAACCTCGTGATCATGCCAACCGTCCTTTACGTCAGATGGGCCTGCTGCTCTCTCTTCCACATGCTTCCCTTCCACATGCTTCCCTAGCCCATCAGAGGTGCTTATTACCTCCAGTACTTCTGTGTTGCTTGACAATAAATTCAAAACAGCTGACAGGAGGATCTCCCTCTTTCCCCGCAGCAATAAGTGACTCAAATTGATTGGCTGTGGGTATGTATACTATCTTTCCCTTTACAGTACTGCTCTAGGATTGTCCATCTGACTCTTGCTGAGTCATGTCCACCTCTGATGCCTGTTTGTGAACCTTGGACTGCTCCATTATTCAGAAAAAATAATTTAGTGACAGAGTAGGCTTTGTAGCAGCCACACCAGCTTTTTTGCTAGCCAAACTATGGTTTGTCCTACTTAGATTGGCTATTAATTTCTTTACCCCCCCACAGTAGACACAACATCAAGATTATGTTCTTTACCTACGGGACTCCACACCCTTCTTTCCAAAGCCAGAACATAATGAATATCTGTTCTTAGCTACATCATGGGGGCGGTTAGCAGTTCTTGCTGTGCCTGCCAAAGTAGCACCTGTTCTTTTCTCTGACAAATTTTGTTTACCCAGCAGGCATCCTTGTAACCCTTTTGTGCCCCTGACTTCTGCTGCTATGCCAATGACACCAGTAAATACTTTTGAGGATGGGTGCTGGTTTATTGACATTCACAATGGCTTCCATCTACCTCCAGCCTCCAAGCAGGGAGCGTCATTTACGCCTCTGCAGCCAGAGTCCTCCTACCATCCCAACAATGGATCCTGTGCTGTGTTGAGCCTGACCGCTCTGACCTGGAAGCAAATACAGGCCGCCGCAGTACAAACACTCCGTAGGGAAGTGACCACCTCACTCCAGTGGGGATCTCGAGAGTGACCATCGTCTGGCGTCATCAACCTTGTTGGACCTCCATCCAGGTAATCTTTGCCCAAGCTGCAGGTCTAGATTAGGATGCCAAACTTAATAGTGACCATGCATGGATTGAAGGTATCTAGACTGTTTTACAATCTCTTGCATGCAGCCATCCCCAAGTGCCGATCTTCTGAAACCGACATCAGTCTACCCTCATGTTTCTCCTGTGTATCCACTTTAGCACCTCTCTGCCTAAAGGCCTCTTTAGCATGGAAACATGCTGTGGTAGTTGCCTTGCTGAAAAAGCCCAACATGAATGGATCTGAGTTAGGGAATTTCTGCCCGATTTCACTTCTTCATTTAGAATCTTCTAATCATTTTCATACATTTCAATCAGGTGTTATTCTTAGTCATGGCACATAATCCGCACCTTTAGGCATGACGGAGAATCTTAGATCATCCCTGGACAGAGAGGGAACTGCAGCCTTTATCCTTTTCGACTTGAGTGCAGCAGTCAACACTGCCTCTCTGCCAGTGCTCCTGAGGAGATTAGCAGAAAGTTGCATCCAGGTAATGGCCTTGCTATGTTTTTGTGCTTTTTTGCAAGACCACTTATTTCAAATTGTCTTAAAACCTTATGAGTCTCTTGTGTGACAGTTGTCATATGGGGTCCCTCTAGGCTCCTTTTTTAGACAAACATTGTTCAATGTCTACATCCTCCTTCTGGCTGACAAATTGGAAGATTATGTCGTACTCCGATCTCCTATGCAGATGATACACAGATTATCATGCCTCTGTATCTAAAGCATGATACCAGATTGTCTAATCTCAGTTTATTACTACAAATCTCCAAGGGTTTTCTTGGGAAACTAATCAGGGCCCTGGTCCCTTTTGGGAGTTAGTTTTGCATGTATCTTGGCTTGGCTCCTGATAGGTTTACGTAATCTCAGTTAATGCCTGACTGGGGTTGTGCGGCTGATGGGGGAAAACTGTCTAAAACGTAATGGCAGCAAGACTGGGGTTCTTGGAGTTGGTAACCAGATTCACTTTTGGGGCCCACATCTGGGTTTTGGATGGATAAAAATCTTACCATGTACTATAAGAAATAAAGTGGATGCTAGCTGTTTTGGTCTACTTCGATGCCTAAGGAAGATCTAATGGCTACTCTCCTCTTGCAATCAAAGGATGATTGTTCTGGCCTTGGTTATCTCCAGACTAGACTACAGTAATTTACTTTACTTGGGGCTGCCAAATCTTCTGTGAAAAGGTTCCAGATCATTCAGAAGACTGCAGACTGTTTTTGTTTCACATTCTGAAATATGCATCAGTTTCTTATCACCTTTGGAATCTTCAATGGCTCAATATAGACAAGCGTATTAGGTTTAAAGCTCTGTGCTGTATGCACAAAACAGTTGCTAAGGAAGCCTGTTCATCTTTATTCACCCAAGTATCCTCTATACTTGGGCAGTCAGAATTTAGCTGTGATTCCTCAAGTCTAACTGACTAGACAAAGGAAGTGCTCCTTTGCTTTTCTGATACCCAAAATGTGAAATTCTTGTTCTCCTCTGCTGTGACGATGAGCTTCTTTTGAGATGTTCAGAACACTTCTGAAAACCTGGTAATTGTAAGCTCCATCTTTATGCTCCAGCTGTTATGATAGCTCTGGCGAGACCCAGTGGAGCAGCCATGCACTTTACCAATCAGACATAACATATCATAACATGACATGAAATGTCATGACATGACATGATATAACATAACGGCACAGTTGGACAAAGTTGCAAATTCTTCAAACTGTGCAAAGCTCACAATTTTCCCAATTTACAAAGTAAAGTATATTGCATTGCACACCCCAATGCCATCAGTGTGAAATTCAGACTTAGTTGTAACATGCTTTTATAGTTTTGTTGTACAAACAAATCTAGTGCTGTGCGTAGAAGTATTCGGTTAGCTACATCCTTTGTTTACAATTTCAGTTTTAGACTATTTCTGCCTTTAGGAGCCTTCATATGGCTTATTCTACTGGTTATTTGTTGTAACATTTGTCACTTTCAACAAAAGGGACACATTTGGCCAATTCCCCTCTGCTAGATTTCCCTTAGATTTTGCCCAACACTAAAATAGCTTTATCCATCTCCCTTTTTATATCATTCATGATATCTGCTAAAATGTATATTTTCATGACAGTGTTTTTCTTTTTTGACAAATGTTAAATTTAATACAACAAATACACATATTTCAGATTTCAAGAAAATTACAGGGGATTTAATTTCCTCTTCTGTCAAAATTTCAGAGGCAATGATGATGGAACTCAAAAATACCATTTCATTAAAGCTTACACCTTATATTGAAATCATACATGGTGAATGAGCTACTCAGAAAACAAGAGCCATTATGCCCATGCTCTGCTTTGTTCACTGTCCTACCTTGTCACTAATTACAATTGGGCTATCACTGTTTCTTCTTAAAATGGGATAGAAAGTCAAGCACAGTTTTGCCCTTTCCCAATTCCACACAATTCTGGTTTGTGTGCTTAGTTGTAATATTGTGCAGATTTTCCATTATTCCACATTTGGAGGGGGTTCATCTTGGAATCAGGTGTAAATTATGCACCTGCTAAATACTACACTCTGAGGTCCAAGTGGGTTCACAACTTGCACCTGTAATTTATAATCAGAACCCTACTGTTGATCCTACCCCAAAGCCTGGCCACCTAACTCACAGAAACCTCCAAGAGTTGTGGACAATTATTTTGGGGCAAAACATTGAAGGCAACATTTGTTGATGACAAAGGTCTGAGTAATTAGGAACGGCTTTGCTTTGAAGATCTTCCTCTACATCTCCAGGTAGAATATATAATGCCCACCACCCGCTTTAAATAGTTGCAATGAGAAATAGAACCTGTAGTATTAATTGTGCTTAATCTCCTAAGCACCCCTTACAGAGGAGAAAGAAAGAAGTTATTAAGTGAGGTGTGTCATAATGTATAGTCGTTCAGGGCAGTTAGTGTCCAGGACTTTAAAATTAGCACATACAAATGCTCTTTGACAAAGGTATTCATATATATGAAATGCTACTGCAGCAACATGGATGTGTTTATCTTTGCTTTTATGAACTTTACCTCGAAGAAGCCATTAAATTACATGCTATAAAATTGAATGCACATGAATTACCTTCTCAGGAGTACCTCTGCAACTGTTCACTTTTGAATCTTTGGATATCCCACATGTAATGTTTTTTCTTTCCTCTATTTAAATATTTTACATAATTTCATTAAAAAAAATAATACACCGCCAATACTGATAAACTATTTCATCTAAACTTTCTAAACAGCTTTCTCAAGATTAATGGCAGTTGGCACTTGGTAGAGACCAGTTCATAAATTTGTCTTCTTTTTTCCTCCATGATTTTTTATTTAGGCATAAAAGGCGTGATTCTTGAAATTGGTACCCTCAGGTTTTTCTTTAAGGTTTTCATCAATCCTTTTCCCTTCAAATACATTTATTTTGTTATTACTTTGTTCTTTAGGGTATACCTTTAACGTCTTTCAACTCTTGTTTTTGTTTTATGTACCACGTTTTTTCTTCCTCCTCCCCTCCTCCTACTTCATCCTGTTCCTTGGGAGTGAATTCCACACACCAAGTCCATTATATTCAATGGGATTTAGATTTCAGCAGATGAGATGTCCGTCACTGTTGTGATGGAATAACCCCTCCACCAATATCTAAATTAGGCCCTAACTGCTTCTAACCATAAATAAGGACCTTGCAAAAATCTTTTTAGATTGAATCACACTAATGACGTGTCAGTGTCTGCTTCAAATAATACTTTGGGAGTGCTGGTCAATTTTCATGGGCACTGATGTCTGTCAGGGTTTACCGTGCACCATGTAAGATTTCTTCTGAAGTGGATGAAATGAGTAATAGGGAAATGTATTAGTGGCATTGGATGTGGGTCAGTGCTTGGAAATATAATTTAACATTTCTGAAGCACTGCTAGAAAAAAAGTGTCATTTCCTTAACAGTAACCACTAGAAACTGTGAGAGTGGGCCGTATGAGAGAGGTTCCCATATTACTGATCAGTGATTAGTATCGTAACTCTGACATCAACCATTGAAAGAAGGGCCCTCAGTGGAGATGAATGGTATACGAGTAACCAAGAACTCATCTGTTTGGGTCCAGCAGAGCAAAACAAAATGAGTTCTACAGTATTATGGTAACCTAAAATTATTTCCCGGAATGTTGACCAAAAGCAGTCCTGGCAAAACTGTTCAAATCAAACCTGCTCCCTTCCTATTGCTGATTCTTTCTTTCCTTCTTTCTTCCTTCCTTCCTTCCTTTCTCCACTCTTTCTAACCGTCTCTCCTTTTGCTGCTGGATCCGACATAAACTTGTGTGAACTGTAGACAGAGGCAGCGTCAGCCAACCTTAAAACCAGCGTCCAATGACTCCAGCTCCCCTCATCCACACAACGACATGCCTGATAGGAGAACCAGGCAGCCACGCCATGAGCATAAGCTTCTTTTAATAACCTTCCTGGATAAAGATCTACAGAAGCTCATTTGTAAGTGAAGAACATCAGACAGATGTCCAGAAAGGACATCTGCAAAAGATATTGGGTAAGCAGAGAAAGATCCGCTAATCTTTTAGCAGAAAACCAGGGAAGGACGTCCATTCAGCTACCTTTTGCAAGCAAGCTCTCCTTCCTCTAGGAAGAAGAAATATTGACTAATTGAATGAGCCGAACTTGTAGGGAGCATTCTATGAAGGAAGAGGAAAGCCAACAAAAATATTTGCAGGAATGAAAATGCTTTAATTCCTCATTAAATTCAATTTGGTTAGATATTGAACACAGAGCAAATGATAACTAATTCTAGTTAGTGCTGGAAAGGACCAAGAGGGAACAGCTACCCAATTCGAGAGCATTTACACTTGGCAACTGTCGCCAATGCCTGAGATTGTTCCTCAAGTTTGCACAATGGGAACTGGGAAACAGTGCCTCCTTTTTCATGTGTGAAAGAAAGGTTTGGTAATAATCAAAGTGAGCAAGACAAGGGGCAGAGAACAGGATCAATTGAGTCTCCTCGGGTCGCCATTGCCATTCTTTCCGGGCCTCGTTAAATTGATCATATTTCTGAAGGCCACAGACCAGGCTGACCACCAGATTGTGAATAAGCTGAGGTTTCCTTCTAGAGGACACTGAGATCTTAGTCGAGTGGATTACCAATTGTCACAATATGCATGCCTTGACAAACAGCTAGTGGTATTAGTGGGCTTTGCTTTGTGCTCCTACATTTTCATTTCTCATGCATGAGTATTTATTTGGTAAATATTCATTCTTGACAAGCATTTATTTAATTAGAACACCAAAGGGAGTTTGTTACTTTTGTTGGCTGAGTATTGACTAAGAGCACATGTAGGCCAGATGGGGCTCCTGGGGATAGTGGATAGGAAGTAAAGTGAATGATTTGCAGAAATCACCAGAAATGAGACCTATGAAACCTTCCAATTAGACAGAGGCCATCCAGCTGCCCTCCGCCGCTCTGAAGAAAAGTGAGACATCGGTACCACTGGCAGTGGAGGGATTAGCTCTCCAACCTGCCAAGGATGGGAGGAAATAGTTGAAGCAGTTGTATCATCGCCAGAGGATTTTGACTCTTTCTTCCCTAACTACAGTATACAGAGTTTTTTGTAGGCCTGTGCGTGTAGCAATCGGACTTTTATTGTTGGAGAGACTGTAGAGCCTGTTGTGCTGCTGTGTGCCCACGGTTCACTGCTTTTGGGTGGAGATACAGCTACATTTGATGTCTTCAGCTTGTTTTTGCTCTGTAGCAGTGCAGTTGTTGCTTTCCCATTTATGTGGCCTAGTGTGCAATAGCGACAGAGAATATATAATCGGTAAGCATGTATTCAAGGCCTTTATTGCCATCAAGACGTGGGACCGACGTTAGAAACCATGAGCCAAAAGCTGTGAATTCCACTAGATGGCATTATAGAACCACAGCACACATTTTAATATCACATGTTGGAATTCACTTTTCGACCCCATTTTGGTTGAAAATCTGTAACTCCGGGGATTGTTGTCATGCCGATGAACAACGTTTTGAAAACATTTCTTATTGTGAATGAATCGTTACTAAACAGGCAATGCAAAAATATACATTAAAGTTACAGCTTTGTCACCACAAAGAAAGTTTGGACAGCATATGGAAGAGTCATGGCTGGCGGAAACAACTGAATTGCCTTCATTTCCGTGTTTAAAGACTGTCTAAGATGCATTCCCGGGCTCTGTCTTTGCCCTGTCCCTTTGCAATCTCCCATCTGCCATCACTCTGTCTCACAGTCTCATATTCAGTGTCTATAGATGGTAGCACAGCACACAGTACAGCTGAGCATGTTTGTATTGATTTACAGGCACAGCGCTATGAATCCAAACTCAACATCAACTCGTTTTAACACGGTTATACTGAAATGAAGGTCATAACACAATGCCCAGAATATTATTTTACTACAGTAAAGGGCAGAGTCTAGCCGTATGGTTTCTGTAAAAACACACTTTTTCATTTTTAAGGCATTTTTACTTGGCTGTTCTTCAGATCTGTGTGGCGAATGTTTCAAACCACTACCCAACAGCTAAGAGCAAGCTTTGCTTGCGGAATGTTCTTGAACGTTTTGGGGCTGAGTAGGGTGACCACCCGTCCGTAAATTTCACGGACTGTCCGTAATTTCGCCCTGCCGTCCGTTGTCCGTGATGAAAGCTTTAACGGACGGCATTTGTCTGTAATTTTGGCTTTCACCTAAAGGGCAACGGAGGCAGGTCCAAATTACTGGCAGATCAGTTTCCCCAGCCGGACTGGAAGGCAGGGAGTCAGTCTCCTGTACTCTGAGGGAGGGGCAGACAGATAAGAATCAGACCTTCTTGCCAGGGGGTCTCCTTCCCTAAAGACATGCAAATGTGGGCAACTGATAAATATGCAAATACAAAGGGGCTTGAAAACCTGCATTGACTTTACTAAAAGAAGTCACTTGAAGTTGTCTGGTGGCAAAGATATTTCTTTTAGAGAGATATTGTAATGGTGTTCCAAGGTAAGCTGTGGGGTGTGTGGTTTTAATGGAATGTTATACATTTTTTCAGTACTAGGTATAAACTGTATATTATTCAAATCTGTATTTGAGAAGCACTTTTTTTTTATTTAACCGAAATGTATTTGCGCATTTTGTAGCACCCTTTATTATGATGTAATTGTATTTCTCACAGTTCTTTCAGGTACCTCGGTACCTCATAGTATTAACAAACATTGGCAAAGCCAATAGGTCTCATCTACAAAAGAGTTATTGGCTTTGCTAATGTGTTTTAGCCATTAGCCATGTTGTACACCAGAGTAGCTGCTGTTTAGCATGGCTTAAAGTTAGTGGCATAGTGGTGTGGAGTGGATTTGAGTGGCATAGGAGCAGTGGCGTAGAGCCCAGTGGTGCAAAGTACAGTGCAATGGGATACAGTGCAGTTGTTTAGAGTGCGTTAGCGTAGAGTGCAGTGGTTTAGAGTGCAGTGGCATGGAGTGGCGTGGGACAGAGTAGAGTGGCATAGAGTGCAGTGCAGTAGAGTGGCATACAATGGAGTAGCAGAGAGAGCAGTAGTGTAGAGTTGTGCAGTGGCATAGATTGCAGAGTAGACTCACGTTGCAGGGAGTGCAGTGGCGTAGTGTAGAGTGGTGCAGAGTAGAGCAGAGTGCTGTAGAGTGGAGTAATGCAGAGTAGAGTGGCATAGAGTGCAGTGGCATAGAATGCAGTAGTACATAGTACATTGGTGTATAGTACAGTGGTGGAGAGTGCAACGCTGCAGAGTAGAGTGTCAGTGCAGTGATGTAGAGTGGAGTAGAGTGGCACAGAGAGCAGTGGCGTAGAGTACAGTGGTACAGAGTAGAGGACAGTGGCGTACAGTGCAGTTGTTTAGAGTGCATTGGCGCAGGGTGCAGTGGCATAGAGTGGCATGGGGTAGAGTTACATAGAGTGCAGTGGAGAAGTGTGGCATACAATAGAGTAGCAGAGAGTGCAGTAATGCAGAGTGGTGCAGTGTCATAGAGTGCAGAGTAGACTCATGTGGCATAGAGTGCAGTGGTGTAGAGTGGTGCAGAGTGGAGTATTGTAGAGTGGTGTAGAGTAGAGTATGGTGCCTAGAGTGCAGTGGCATAGAGTAGAGTGGTGTAGAGTGCAGAGTTGCAGAGTAGAGTGTCAGTGCAGTGGTGTGAAGTGGTACAGATAACAGTGGCATAGAGTACAGTGGTGCAGAGTAAAGGGCAGTGGCATACAGTGCAGTTGTTTAGAGTGGACTGGTGTAGAGTGCAGTTGCATAGAGTGGCATTGGGCATAGTAGAGTGGCATAGAATGCAGTGGAATAGACTATAATGGTGCAGAGTGCAGTAGTACAGAGCAGAGTGGTGTAGAGCATAGTGGGGACCAGTGCAGTGTTGCAGAGTGTCAGCTTGCAGTGGTGTAGAGTGCATTGAACTAGAGTGCAGTGGTCAGAGTGGTATAGAGTACAGTGGCGTAGAATAGATTGTTTCAGAGTAGAGAGGTGCAGGGTAGAGTGCAGTGGCATATAATGCAGTGGCACAGAGTGCAGTGGCATAACGTAGATTATTTCACAGTAGAGTGAGGTGGCTTAGAGTGGAGAGGTGCAGGGTAGAGTGGAGATGCATAAAGTGGCATAGAGTGTGATGGCATAGAGTAAAGTAGTGTAGAGTCCCGTGGCATAGAGTGCAGAGTAGATTAGAGTGATGTACAGTGTATTGATGTAGAGTGCAGGGGCATAGAGTTGAGTGTTACAAAGTAAAGTGCATTAGCATAGAGTGTATTAGCTTAGAGTGCAGCGGCGTACAGTGCAGTGTTGCAGAGTGGCAAAGAGTGGAGTCGTGTGGATTAGATTGGTGTTGCATAGACTGGAGTGGTATGGCATGCAGACGAGCAGAGCGCAGTGGTGTAGAGAGGCGTAAAGTGCAGTGGCATAGAGTAGAGTGGTACAGAGTAGAGTAGAGAGGCATAGTGTGAAGTAGCATTGAGTGCAGTGGCATAATGTGGAATGGTTCCGAATGGAGAAGAGTGCAGTGGCATGGAGTGGAGTAAAGTAGAGTGATACAGAGTAGGGTGCAGTGGCGTGTAGTGGTGCAGAGCAGAGTGGAGTGCAGTATGGATGGTATGCTAACACACTGTCATTACAGACAACACATTTTTTTATAGAAATGACCATTACATTTGCACAAATATACAGTTTTTTAAATCAAACTCTACTATGCACAGACGATGATGTGTGAAAATGTCATCACCTAATGCAATGATTTGTTTTAATCATGTAAAGGTATTTGTTTCCAGCACAGTTCAGAATTAACAAAAATGTGCTTGATTTGTACTTCTAATTCTGATATATTCTGAAGTTTATTTAAATGTTGTCATGTAATAGAAAAAACTCTTTCCTAACCCCAGTATCCAGCAAGATTGTCGCATAAATCCTGTCACTTTGAAGTCAGAGAAAGGAAAGTAAACACTAAGGGGGTTATTCTAACTTTGGAGGAGGTGTTAATCCGTCCCAAAAGTGACGGAAAAGTGACGGATTTACCACCAGCCGTATTACGAGTCCATTATATCCTATGGATCTCGTAATACGGCTGGTGGTATATCCGTCACTTTACTGTCACTTTTGGGACGGATTAACACTCCTCCAAAGTTAGAATAACCCCCTAAGTTCCCACCGAAGACAGAGCCTAAAATTTGACTTTGTTCTCTGAATGCACAGCAAATATGATAAGATAAGAACAAGATTTACAGGCCTGTTTACAGAAAGAGAGCACTCACAGGACACTGTAAATAAGGTTTTGGCAAGGGAAAGGACGAATTCAAGCTGCATAGCCTAAAACAAATAAAGCCAGCAAATTGAAAGCAACAAATTGTGAGTTACAAACCAGAAGGCCAATGGCAAACAACAGGCAGAATGCATTCACAAGGAAGCACTATGAATTTACTTAAAGTGACAGCTGTGGGATACTTTGTGGGGAAAGTCCAGTATTTTAGTCCATATCTTGCAGAGGTTTGGCCACATCAATCACCCAGGTAGTATGACGAGAAGACCTGGAGTGGTTTCCATGTTGCAGGATAGGTCTGTACACCCATTCTATCAGTTTGCCACCATTTCCTATGGTACAGAGCTTCTGGCACACCTCTTGTAGGGTTAGTGCTAGGTGGCAGACATGAAATAGGGCATTAAACGATTATTTAAGGTAGTTGCAAGTAAGGAGTTGACCGGGGTGAAGATGGTAGTCTGCCACAAGGGTTTGGAAATTTAGTAGCTCACTGTTCAGAAACAAAGTCCCCAATTTTAAGGCACCTGCAACATGCCACTGATGGAGTTGCTCCTAGCACAGCCATCCTATGCGAGTGGGAAGGTTTAGCAAAGGTAGTGCAGGAGCATAGGGTTTCTTTGTGTCAGTGAGTTTACAGGTTCTGGCAAGGCAAGAGAACGCCGTGCATGATAACCCCGGATGGTGATCTGTAGAGTGGTCAGTAGGAAACAATGAGCAGTGCATTAAGCCTTTCTTAAAAGTCTTTACTGGTAAACCCCATCTCATGCAGGGAGATGGGCAGAAAGCCAGCGAGCCACCCATTGGACCTGTGCAGCTGAATAATAGCATTCTAAGTCCAGAAGACCTAATCCACCCGCAGTCACAGTTAGCTTTAGAGTGGAAAGAGCTCCCGATGGCACTGCAGTGACCAAATCAGATGTGTGGACTGTCTGAAGAAGGAATGAAGGACGAGCAGGGGAAGGCTTGCAAAATAATACTATCATTGGGGAAGCACCCCATCTTCACTAGTGCCACGTGGCCTCTACAGAAAGCAGAAGAGAAGACCAAAAAGCAAACTGGGCTTGGAGGGACCGTTCGCTCTGCTGAGATTTTCATCCTGGAAATCAGTGTAAGAATGGTAGATATTAATCACTAGGTATCAAAAGGTAACTGGTTTCCAGTTCAATCTGAGATCTAATTGTATATAAAGGCGAAAACAGTGCCATATGTTAAAGAAACACTAATTACATTTTAAAATTTGCAAATTTTGTTTGTGCTATTTACATCCCAAATATTTTGAAGATTCCATGTGTACTTGACACTTAGGGATAACTCAGATCTGTAGTTTGGCTTTTGCTCATTTTCAAAACCATATAAAGACATGGACAAAGCAGGCAATTGCCTTGTACAACCTTGCAAGGGGTCTGGCCCCTGCTCAGCCTTCAAAAGCACTAACAGCAGATCATTGCACCAGAAGAGTTTGCCAAGGTGGATGGGCGTTGCTTGTTCAACCACTTGACAGTGCCCCTTCTGTTTCGCTCCTGTGTGCAGAGACAACTCCCCAGGTACCCAATACCTTCGAATAGTCTTGGTGGACCCATCTTGTCTGATTTTAGGAATTGTACCACCTTGTTCTTCTCTTCTTTATTCATCCAGTTTTTAGCAACAACCCTTTGAATTACTTGCTGTGGATCTCCCATTTGCTCTCGATTTCATCCTCCTATTTTATTATCTTTGATTGGTAGACTGGGCTCCCATTTCTGAGATAAATGTAGAGTCCCAGACATACATTCTAGTGCTGTGAGACTACAGACAAGTTGTGGGTACCTCACAATCTGGCATTAGGTGTGAGACTGTCGCCCACACTATCTACCCTGCCTCTTTAAAAAAAAATTAGGTTGAAAGTCCATGGGCGGTTGGAGTAAGCCAGATGTTTTTGTTCAATTTGTTTAAACTAGCATAAGGTTAATTACCTTAATGTTTCCCAAACTGTTTGCCAGGGGTTTTAAAATGTTCAGAAACATAATCAAAAATTTGCTGTTACTTTCTCATCAGGAAAGATCGGGTAGATTTGGGTAGGGGTAATGGCCTTGCTGCAGTACTGAAGGGCATTAATTTACTACTGAACAAGGACGTAATGTGACACCTGAATGTAGCATACCAGGAGGCAATCACAAAAAGACCACAGTGAATAAATAGTGCTATGTTAAAAAAGAGTAAATAAATGCACTGATAACACAGTGAGGCATGGCCTCTCTTGCGTGTGTCTGTAAAACTGATGTTTGTTCTTGAATTTTTGTCCTGAATTTTGACCCTTTGTCCTGAATTTTTGTCCTGAATTTTGACCCTTTGTCCTGAATTTTTTACAGTCCTGTCCAGAATTTGCCTCAATGCCAGGTGGTCACCCTAGGGCTGAAAGCAAACTTAATGTAAACCAAATCCAGGGGTCGCACTTGGAAATAATTGCCTGAGCTGGGTTTGTGGATAGGAGGACCTCAGCCCGCCCAGTGGTTTCTAGCATATTTTCCAGGACCCTCTGAGTACTCCATGACTTAGCCCTTCTAATTATGAAGTGCACGTATTCCTCCTAATAAGTATATTGGCCATGAAACCATATGTTTATAATTACCTAACTGCACTCGTTGTATTCAAACCGAAAGGGTAAAATGAGTGGAAATGAACTAGTGCCCACACCATCAAACACAGGCTGGGGTGTGGATGCATTTGTTCACTTAACGATCAGGGCAGTTATCCTCGGTTATCACATAATGCAGAAAAATAACACTTTTCATATTATAGGAAATCTTGTCAGAACTAGATGGGTTTACAAGCCCATTACAGTAGATTGTAAAATCCATGTCTGAATGCTTTAAAAAAAAGTACCATAAAACAATTTTGGGGAAAACATTTTAAATATAAATACATCAAATAAAATATTATTATATGGTATACTGGGTAAATCTTTGAACAATTAATGTGTAATTACTTTAGTTAAAAAATGAATATAAATATTTTATTTGCTTTGTAAAGTGCATTTGAAAAGTAAAAGAAATGTGGAGTTTGATTGTAAAATATGAAGGGTTTAATAGTTGAGATTTGTCATTAATAACTGTAATGAAGCACAGGTATTTTTCTTCCTTGCAGAATTTATCGACTGAAGCATTAAAAGCTTCTGTTACAGAGTTGAATGCCCCATTGCTTGCCATTAGATTTTGCTGCTCATTTGTTTTAGCAGAAAAATAAAATTAGCCTAGCCATATATTTCTACATTTCTACCTAAAGGTTCAACAATGTGAATGGCAAAGTAAACAAATTTGATAAAGTGTGCATTTATGAAGTATGATTTTCATCCAGTGTGCATTACCCGCCCAACTCAATAGATGTGGGGTGACACCAATATCTAGTGGAACATCTTTTGCTTTGACAATGTAGCTGCAGCAAAAAAACAGAACATCTTTTTGTCTTTCTAAAGCTTTTGAACGCTGGTGTATCTCTTGGTATCAATTCTTTAAAAAGTACTATAAGTGACAGAGAGAAAGGGAGCTTTGGGTCTGCCACCTTCAGCTATTGGCTATGAAATGCTTTTCATGGAGTATGATTGCTTGAAAAGTCTGATCTTTGATGCCACAGCATTTTGAGAATGGTTATGTTGTCCCATTTGTGTTCTCCTTCACTTTATTCATTATGGATGACATAAAATTCCATACATATTGTTAAGGCAACAATGCTAATACATATCAACAAACACAAACATGTGGCACCGTTCTGATGCCATAGATAAACAATGCCATGAAGAGTAAAGCAGCTCCAAAGGTACATGTCACTTAGTATTCATACTTTGTCCTATACATATAACCAAATAATAAAGAGGGAAATTAGAGAAAAGAATAATCATGTTTATTTGACATTGACTATCAAATAATAATTAGCAAAAGCTGCACTCTTCTGTAATCTGGACTCATAAAATTGCCGTCAATGACAGAAACTACATACTATTTAAAAAAATGTTCAAAAGTAGAGCAGATCCGCTAAAAGTTGTTACACATCAGAAAAGTCCAAATAATTCAAGAGGTAGTCACATCTAGCCGCTAGCACCCCAGATCTGATAAAAATATATGGCTGATCTTACAGTGTATAGACCACATTGTTAAAAACAGGCAAGGCCAGATCCATCAGCCCATTTTCCTGTCTGGAAGGAAACCGACATTTCCATTTTATCAGGATGCAGAGTTTGGCTACAGCAAGTGAGGTGTCTAGCCAAGCCTTCCAATGATTCATCATTCCTACTAAATGAGAGGTGTCATGGAGTTCTGCTAAAGGGGAAGAAAAAAGTATCTCCTTGCCATTGGTCAGACTAATTGTGGACCAAATCTATTAGCAAAGCAATTGTAAATTGGTGCATTGCCAAAGGATATGGACTATGTCAACACCTTGACCACTACACCAACAACATCCCGAGGAATAGACTTTCTGTAGTTTCTGCGGTGACCAGTACTAGTCGTGCAGGACCTTCAATAAGCTGTACTTCAATCTTGCCCCTCCCATACCATGATTGTGCATAAAAATAGGTCTCCTCAGTCTTGGTCCATATTTTTACATTCAAACATGTCTTGCCAGTAGTTTTTAAGAGAACGTCTCAGCTTACTAGAGTAAGTTTCCTCAATTAGCAAGCCCTGAAACCAGATAATGTTCCCATGAAGTATGACCAACACTCAGTGTATTGCTGCGAAAACAATTTCCAGATAAGCAGTGTTTTATATGTTGATAGATTCACATCTGATAGTGAGGTGAGTTATATTCCAGTTGGAGATCTACAAAAGACTTCATAGTTCATCAGAGAGGATTTGGCCAATTGACGTTAACCCCAGGTTGGCCCATTCTGTTCAATAAATTCTGGATTTATCTTTTGAAGGCCAGTATTTTCTCAAAAAGTTGCAAAAGAACAAAGAAATCCATGCTTGCCAAAGTGCTTGTGAGGTCTAAGACAGAGTAGCGCCATTATAACCTTGCATTATTTGAGTCAGGTGAGATTTTAGATCCATAGTAGATTGCTGAGAGTTTATTAGAGGAACCCAACCATTGACATTCTATTGTAACTTTCCGAGACTTCAGAAGTTGCAATCATCAACTGCATTAATTAACAGAGGAGAAAGGCTATGTTCTAGGGATATACTGCATTGAAAACCTTGCCCAAATTAATAATATGTACTTATTTTGGTGAAGTAACAAAGATAAGATTAGACATAAAGTACTCCTATTTCATGGTAAAAATGCAACAACTGTATGCTATCCAGTGGAGGGGTGCTAGTGTCTACCCACAATAGTGAGTCGTCAATGTTGTTGTTGGCCGCCCTGAGCCTGTTTTTAAGTGCTCCCTGTGTTTTCAGCTAAGAGAATAAAGACAGAAGGAAACTGTGAGGCCATTTCTATGGTGCCAGGGCAGTGTATGTGGTGGATACTATTGTTTATCTAAAATATAACTGCATTATATTTAGCTAACCAAGTTATTTGCTTTGTACACCACACTCTCCAAGAGTATTGATGGCGAGCAGACAAAGTTTACTCTAAGAGGAATTGGAACTCAGATAAAGAGAGGCATAGTAATTGCCCTCGACAAACTCAATTTCTGTTCAAAATGATACTTTTTAAAAAGACTAGCGGCCCGATTTAGAGGAGGATGGTATGAAGTAAAACCCTAAAGATGTTAGCTGTAACACACAGACTCACAAATAATATTTGCTGGTCGCTGCAAACAGGT
This sequence comes from Pleurodeles waltl, assembly GCF_031143425.1. Classification (NCBI taxonomy): domain Eukaryota; kingdom Metazoa; phylum Chordata; class Amphibia; order Caudata; family Salamandridae; genus Pleurodeles; species Pleurodeles waltl. Next base: position 473,358,902 of record NC_090449.1, on the reverse strand, counting down.
GTAGTGACTTCGTGTATACAATATCTCTCCATTCAGGCAAAGAAACCGACAATGAGTTTATCGAAATTGGGCACCCCCAGCTCTCACATGCATTGTCTTCTATTAGCTACGGCCTGTAGTCCGGCTGATAGCAATAAGGGCCAGCCACTTCACGCTTGTCACTCAAAGGGGGAGCGTTAACATATAAGGCCCGAAGAAAAGGCCCATATAAGTCAATGCTTTCGATTACACTTTTTTAGGGTCGAGCCTGCTTTGCATGCGCTCGCGCATGCGTATAGCAGGGAGACTCTTTAGTATTTAGAAAAGGGCTCCGAGCCCTGTCAACCTCACGTCAGTGCTTTTTATTGGTTCGTGGGCTTCCCTAATTAAATCGGCTTGCTTTCATTAGTCGAAGGCACGCATAGGTCATGCCTTTTCCGGTGGCTAGCCCTCCTCGAGCGCAGCGACCAAGTACAGAAAACATGCGAGGCTCGCTGTTTTCCATTGGGCTGGTGGACTTTTTTTTAAACTAATTTACGAGCCCGATCTCGCTTGGCAGAAGTCGAGCGCTTTACCTACTTGATTTCACTTTTTCAGGTTACGTGCATAAATGCACTTTTGCCCGATAGGTGAAAAGTCGGGTTAGGAGTTTACAACGCGATCGGCTCTAACACGAGCAAACGCGAGACCCGATGCATTGTAAATGCTTCTTTTACTTGTACCTTGGGGTTAGCAATGCAGTTCTGTGCTCCACTGCTCTCAGTTTACACGAGGCGTGCAATACTGACAGGAAACATTTCTGTCCACTGTCAGCTTTGTGACTCCTGTGTGCCTAACCGGCGGCAAGTAAAACATGCAGCGCTGCATGGGATTTGTGCCACCCCAGTGTAACCCATAATAAATAAGAAACACATCAAGAAATGGATCTGCAAAACAACTGGCCTCGTCCTCGAGGACCCAGTTTTCCTTGCAAGTATTTGTGGCTTAAGTGTGAATATTGCGGAAAAGCAGTTTATTTTGCACATCTACAGCTTCAGTTTGTTGATTGAAGTTTAACATTGCAATCCTGGCTTTCGAGAACTCACTTAGCAGTCCTGCCTTTTTGGCTGGTAATTCCATCTGTGAAACTAGGAAATCTCGTTTTAGGTCCAAAAATATCAAATTTTCGAAATAAAAAAATAAAAACTTTCATTCAATGCGTTACTTTATTTTGGACAGACTGTGAGTCTACTTTTGGATACTCAGATCATTATTTTTAGTAAAAAAAGTTATTTTAAATAGGAAAAAATGAAATCTCGAAAAACATTTTACATTCTATCACTTCTCTTACTAGGATTTGTGCAGTAGTCTGTGGTCTTTTATCCAAGTGTCACTCTTGAAAAGTAATGTATATTTACCAAAATAATGGTTTAGCTAGCTCTCATAACAAGCAATGCCTTCTTCTCTGTTTTCACTTTATTAAAAATTGGAAAATTCAGAAGAAGGGCACTCCAGTTCCTTTATCCACTGTGTCTCACTAAAGAGGTGAGCACCAACAACAGAACGGATCTTAGCAGTGGTAGCCCTTTTAGAATGGAAGCTGCAATGATTTGCTGTGCCGAATGCTTGTCCTCCGAGAACCCGCATTGATCAGCCACATCTCCACAGAGCACGATGTGTGAATCGAGCTAACTTCATCCACAATGCACACTGGGCTTATCCACGCCTGGCTCACCCTCCATCGCAAAGTAGCTCAAGTCTCCTAGGAGGTCTTGGAACACAGAGACTTCCTTGGCTGTCTTCCAGGGTTTCTATCAGCAACTTCTAGGTCTATCCATCATATCGTTAGTCTCAGCAACAAAGCAAAAGTTTATTTCGACAATATGTCCGTAAAACCATAAGATAAATAATACAACCATTTCATAAATTTTTAAGGGCACTTAAAAAACGTTCTATGCCGACTGCAACAACTAAAAAAATAACATAAATTAAAAGATGCATTGTTGTCTGGCGTGCTGAGGCTGTATCTCTTAGAAAAACTGGCTTTAAAAACTTTCTGCATAGTGTTAAAAAAAACATTTGTGAAAAGGGAGCCATCTGCTTGGCCGAGGGATTACGCATGGACCAGGTATGCATCTCTCTAGGTCAGACAGATATTCGTTTGGGTGCAAGAGTGGTGGGGTGACCTAGGTAAAGGAAGTCCCGTATCACTAACCTACACCCACTGACATTGGAATAATGTCTAGAACAGTGGAGGGCACCAGTGAAAAAATGAATGAAAATATGTGCGTCTAGGGCTGAGGATTTAGGATGCAGTCACCATCCCATTCACAGCCTGTGCCGTCTTCACCCCCACCCCAGTAAAATCCGTCTCAGTCACCATATATGAATTTCAGCACATCCGTTGATGCTTCCACAACACGTGCACACTTAAAAACCAAATGTTTACAGAAGAAGGTTGATTGAGTTAACTTCCTTAGCCTATAGTAGGCCAATGCCGAGCTTATCTGTATTACGTTTGTAAACCCAGACAAGGACTTACTTTATCACTGCTTATAACTGCTTTATTTGTACATACCACAAGAAAACAAGGTAAATAGAATATCAGCAATTTGAGACCAGACAAATGGTACAGTGCAACCATAACGTCACATTTTCCCTTTCCTTTCAAACCATGCTTACCTTACCTCCACAAACATTAAAAAACAAGAGTCCCATCAGCTATAAAAGAAAATCTCATACAAAGAGACCCAAATAGTGATACTCAACTATTTTTTCCAAGGATGTCAGTTTGTTCACTTCCTCCAAACACACATTAGTCTCTCGTTTATGCCTTTTTTCCAAAGACATTTTTGCCACAGATTCTTCTAACTGTAATATTCCTAATGCATAGATGTATGAAGAGCACCCAGATCCAGTAATATCAGTAGTATTGAACTCTTGACCATCAGTCTGGTTATCTGCTTGTGGCTAGTAGCACACTCACAGAACCTCACATATGAGCCAAGGAGCCTGTCTCCTCATTAAAGCCCATCATTCTGAAAATACCCCAATTCTAAATATGCATTGGGGTGCAACACATCCTAAAAACACTTTGTACTGAGTCACCCTTGGTGAAGCTTTTTAGGTATGCTCTAAACAAGGTCAGTGGATCTTTTCACTTTAGATAAGAGGTAAGAGAAAGTCAATGACATTTCAATCAAATCAACATTTAAATTTAATAGTAAGACAAATTTGGTCACACGAGGAAAACCCAAGTCAGCAATACAGTAAAAGGGTTTTATTACAAACTCAGATTCAGGTTAATGTTGATAATTCTTAAAACAAGACTGTAAAGATACCAAATCACCACTGGGTGTCTAAGACATTGGAACACCTGAAGCTTAATTAACATTCAACAGACTAAGCATTTGACTAATGCAATACAAAACAAAAGCATTAGAACCTGATGTTCTAAGAACAAACATGGAACATTTCTTCTAAATATGAAGGCAACCTAAAATAATTAAACAAATTAAAACCATAAAAATTATGTCACTAACTTTCATGTGCTGGGCCACAAAACATGGAGACAAAGGGAAAAAGGAAATAAAGAACATAAAGAATTTGGAAAACAACATCTTAGGCAAAATGATGTTAACTAAAGTTGGAAAAACATATGTAAAAAGGAAAGGCGTCAGCATTTCAAAAGCTTGGTCAAGAGTCTTCTCATGGGTCAGAAAAAAATCTAAGTCTTTGCTCTGCAGGCATTAAGAAGGGGAGGGGCAAGGGTAAAGAGGTCTGTACCTCTCAAAGTCCAAAGGCTGTCTGACCAAAATCCAATTGGGGAACAATAAATTAAAGTCCAAAGTGAGAGATGATTTGTCCTTCAATCATCACATGAATTGAAATGTTTAATTGTCCAATCACAGCCCATCATACAAAAGGCACCTGCAACATCAGGAAATATTCACACTACCGTAATGGAAGGCATCCATCTTTGCTCTCCTGTACAACTTTGCAACAATTTTGAAATGTTCACTTTCTCAGTCTCTTAGGGCCAGATGTATCAAAGAGTTTTACCCATTCTATGTCTATGAGAAAATGCGTTGGTACATAGGGCCCTTAGTGTTCCAGTCTCAAGGTTTCTTCTCAGGCTATGTATATGTAAAATAATAGCACATCTATTCCCAGACTAACCTTTATGGGAACAACAGCTGTAAAGAAATGACACACTAGAAAAAAAAACAGCTTTCTCATGCTTTGAAAGTCTGATGCCTAGGAAATTATTATGACTAACTAAAGCAGAATAAAATTAAAATGACATACTTTATGCTTATTAATTAAAGCACATATAAACAGAAAAATTGTAAATTTGTCATTATTAAACGTTGTCAATATTCATGTTGCAATACATTTGCAGAGTGAAACAACCTGTTAATGCATTTCAATAGCTATAATGAAGAGATACATATTTTTGACATTTGCATATGATGTTTAAACATTTTTTATAGAAATTCATTATCACTTCAGTATAAACTATTTCTTGACTGCAGGAGAAAACACATGGAATCAAATGATTATACTTAGATTAAAATAGCTCTACTGCATCACAGTAGATCATTTGTCTACAGTGAATGCACCTATACATCGGCTCTCAGTGAACCACTTTACAGTTAATGTGTTAGAACTTCACACATTATAATGAAAACATGTCACATATAGATCATAGTGATATCAAAGGTAGCAGAAAAAGTGATTTGAGCTAATTCACCTTTATGTTGTCGCAATTCTGAATAATTACTCTGCTTTCAGAATTCAGAAGAATTTAGATCTAATGATGCTCCTTCAAGATAATATTGAAATTCTCAGATAAGGAATCAAAAGTGTGCAATATTTTAGAATGCAGTTGGCCTTATTTCAGCAATGTTCTACTATCAGGTTGAAGTCAATCCTCCCCTAATAATCACTGATGGAAGCAGCCAAGATACCCTCCTTTCCCCGACAGTCATTAGACCTATATGACCAAAGGGAGAGCAAAACTCAATTCCTTTACATAAAGGTTTAACAGGTGGGAGACAATAAAATATTATGATAGTAGCTTATCACTAGCCAAGCTTCAATCAGGAGATGTATTTAGCATATAGAAGTTCCAGGTAAAAGATCTCCCCATCATTGTGTAAGGGTCTGATATATGAAAGGGTTTTACAAAACCTAAAGCCGCAATGTACCAAATGTACATTGCAAGACACAAATGTCTTTGCCATGCACACTTTGTAATTCATTCTGAATTGTTATGAAAAGGGATAATAAAATGGATATTTCCCCTTCCTTGTGAGTCATATTGGAATGTATTAATGGTTTGTGATCTCAGTTGCAGTTGTAAACCATTAATGTGATACTGACACCCTCAAGTGAGTTACATCCAGTACTAAAATGTAAGTTGCCTGTGATAGGCAGCTTCCACTCTATGAATGTGAGCCATGGGCACTGGGAAGAACATACAGCAGTCCGTGGGACCATATGCTTCTCACAATACCCTTTGCATCATGTCAACTTAATTTTTTTATTGATGCTCCTGTTCCTCAATGTTCTCCGATCCGGCATATTCAATGCCTTTACGTTAGAATTCGCAGTCCCCCCAGTAATATAAGTGGGGTAATATTCTGTGACTCCAAGCTAATGGAAATGTTTGTGCTGTCACTAAATAGTATCCCCGGTGTAACACAAAAAAAATTCAGTTTCCAACCAGTTGCATGCTAAAACAGCAACAGCTTTGTGACCCGAGAATGATATTCAGATTAATCCTAATTGTGTCTCTAAATGCTCTTTGTGTAGACCATGTCACTCTTTTTCATACTTGCAATTAAGGGCTAAATGAGTTTTGACATTCCATTTTTTGACAACCAAAAAGGCCCACCTCATCCAATAAGCAATGACAGTCTTGCATTTAATATTGTAAAAGTAATTGTAAAATGCATTTATATAGCGCTTACTTCCCCTGAAGAGGTGTTGAAGTGATTTGTAGTGATTAGCATGCTACTCCTGAATCCAAGAATAGTGTTAAGTAGTTAATTGATTAGTAATATGTCCTTTCTTTAATTGTGGATCAGTTGTGTTAAATTTGTGCTCTTGAGGTCTTGTGTGTTTAACACTGTTTTCAGTAGGGATAGAATGATGGGAATGGATTAGAAAAGGGGAAGTAGTAAGTGGTTATTGTGAGTAGTGGACATGTTTGCCTGTTAGTGGGGTGAACTGGCTAAAAATGGAGAAGTTCAAAAAGGATGTATGGAGTTCATAGCAGTCGGAAAGCTTAGAGATGAGCCGGAGAGAGGAGGGATGGGACAAAAGATGAAAGGAGTATTTTTTTATTAAACTGAAATTAACTCATATATTCATTAATACTCATGAGATTTTGTAACATTTTAGTCACAAGAGTAAACCCCTCTATATATATATACACAAATATTTCCACATGTAAATAGAAGCAGCAATATTTACATGATCTGAAGTGCACACATATCTTGTGGTGAATTATTCAAAGATTTTGTTTTTAACAAATAACTGAAATTAATTAATGCATCCATCTATATACACATGACACTTAGTAACGGTTCACTAACAGGCATAAACTGCTCTATATATACACCCATGTGTACAAAGAAGCAGTAATATTTACATAGATGACTATACACAAATATATTGTGGTTTATGTTTTTCCTTATATAAATGTATGTGCTTACACAGGAAACATAGTTCAAAGTACAGTGACACATGTATTTTGACAGCCTTATTGCCACACCGTGACAAGCACAGTTTATCATGTCTGAATATATACACAAGGTTACAGGGACGTTAAAGTTAGGAAATAGAATTAAAAAAAACATAGAAATTCACTTAAAAAAACAAAGGTAACAGGGATGTTATAGTTAGGCTCACATGTTAAACATACCAAACCATAGAAATTCACTTGTTATATTTAAAGTTATCTCAAACTTTACTGCAAATAATACATTGTTATCAAAGATGTCATGAGTGCCGTAATTTGTGGGGTAATTAGAAGTGCAAGGCTTTACTGAATGCCCCAGAGGGTGGCTGTCCCCGGGGCTGCAGGGCCCCCTCGCACTGTATTTACTTAATGCCCTGGGCAGATGGCAGGCCCTGGGGCTGAGGCGGGCCAGGCAGCTCCTCCTGCATTGTATTTACTTAATGCCCCAGAGATACAGCAGTCCCCAGGGCTGTGGGGGGACCAGGAGACCCCGTATTGTATTTTATTAATACCCCGAGGGAGGTGGTGGCCCCTGGACTGCGGGGGCTGCACCCCCCAAATTATATTTACTTCAATACTTGGGGAGGTTGTGTCCCCCCATTCAAAATTTACTAGCCCACAGGACCTGGCCCATCTGGGACTGTTAGCAAAACAAGCACGGGAGCCCATGCTTGTTTTTTTTTATTTTCAGCAGATCCACAGATCCATGCCAAAATGTAAAAAAAAAACATGTTTTTTAAGTCCTGGGTTGTCCCTTTGGAACCCCAGCACCAGAGATAAGGGGTCGGGATGACTCTACCCTGGCCCCTTTTGTTTTTTTTTCATCATTTTGTCTGGGACTCGACTGAAGCAGAGTCCCAACATGGCTGCTAACACTTCTTTGCTGAAGCTTGTTGGCAGCCAATCAGATCCCAGCACAAAATCAGGAGGGATCGTGGAGCGTTTGCGTCCCTATATATACTAATGCGGATTTCCTTCAGTTTCTCAAAAAGTACTGGACGGATTTACACCAGATAACAAAAAGGGCATGTTCTGGACCAAGAGCTACCTTTCTGCCAAATTTAGTACAATTCCATCCAGTGGTTCGGGCTGTAGACCTGTCCAAAATCCCTATGGGAATTAACATTGAAAACACACCTTTTTTTTACCCCTCCCTCTTTTTTCTCATCCCCCACTTGACAGATCACCCCAACACTTTCCAGACAGCATCTGACATGACTTCCAGTTTTGTTTTTTTTAAACGTTGTGAAGATTCATCAAGCAGCACTAAAGATATAGTCAAAAAAAGCTTTTTTCTACAGAAACTAGGTCATAACTATAACTACCTAGCGTATATACAGAATTTATATATATTTATTTATGCACTCTCTCTATATATACATACATACATGCACATATATATATATAAATTACCCAAAGGTGGTTGCACTGACATTGGGTAGTTATAGCTAGGAGAACATTTACACATTTTCATAGAAAATGCATATTAAGATTTGCTAAGAACTTTGGTGCCATTTGATGAATCTTCGCAAGCTTTCCAAAAGCCTTCCCCATGCAGTTTCCATGGGACAATTCAAGAGCAACACTGCAAAAACAGCGGAATCGAATTACACCAAATTTGTCAAAAAGCGAGATGTTCATCCAGAAAGCATTTAGTAATTTGGTGTAAGGACGTTCAGTTTTTTGAGAAATTAATCCTCAAAATGTATGTATAGTTCATGCTGTGGCCCCGCCACGGATCCACTACGGTAGATCTGCGGATCCATGTGCTCAAGTGCAGGTTGTGATTGGCTGGCCACAACTTGAAGGACAAGTTGTGGCTGCCACCTTAGAACTCAGTCCCTGTGTCCTAAAAAATATAATAAGATAAGATATAAGGGGGAGGCTAAGAGTACCCTGATCTCCTGAAACCTGTGGGGGGTTGCAGAGGGACACCCTCATGTAGCCAAAGTTTTTTTTTTTATTTTTTTTTCTGGGGGCGGTTTCATGGAACTGTTCATCCACTGCAGCCCTCAACATGGCCCCCTGGAGAATCTCTGTGGATGCATTGCACAACAGTTAAAACCAGCATTGTCAAAGTCACTGTCTTGCCTATGCAAGAGCTATTGGCTTTGCCAATGTGATTTGGCCATGTTGTACACCAGCGTGGCTACTGTTCAGCATGACTGAAAGTTTGTGGCATAGAGAAGAGTGGTGAGTGGAGTGGCTTACAGTGGAGTGGAGTAGAGAGGCATGGACTTGAGTGGCATGGAGTATCAAGTGGAGTTGCATAGAGTGGAGTGTCATGGAGTGTTGTATAATGGCATAGAGTGTTCTAGAGTGGCATAGAGTGCCCTAGAGTGGAGTGTCATAAAAGGAAGTGTCGTAGAGTGGAGTGTTTTATAATAGAGTGGAGTGTCTTTAATTAGAGTGGAGCATCGAAGAGTGGAGTAGAGTGGAGTGGTGTAGAGTGCAGTGAGGTAGAGTGGCATAGATTGAAGGGGCATAGAGTGGAGGGGCGTACTCTGGAGGGACATACAGTGGAGGGGGTAGATTGTTGTGGCATACAGTGGAGTAGAGTTCTGTAGAGTGAAGTAGAATGACGTGGAGGTGCATAGAGTGGTAAAGCATAGAATAAAGTAAAGTGTTGTAGAGTGGAGTAAAGTGCCATGGAGTGGAATAAAGTGCAATAGAAGGGATTAAGGTTTTATCAACTAGTTTAGACTGTCATAGACTGAAGTGGCATAGAGTGGAGTAGAGTGTAGAGTGGAGGGAAGTAGAGTAGAGTGGAGTGGCATAGACTGGAGTGTTAAGGCATAGAGTGGTGTAGAATGGCATAGAGTGAAATATCATAGAGCAGAGGGTTATAGAGTGTCGTGGAGGATAATACAGTGGAGGTTCATAGAGTGTCTTGGAGTGGCACAGAATGGTGTAGAGTGGAATATAATGTCAGAGTGGAGTAGAGTGTTGCAGAGTGGAGTGGAGTAAAGTGTTGTGTCATAGAGTGGAGGGGCATAGCATTGAGGGTCAGAGAGTGGAGGGACATAGAGTGCAGTAGAGTGTAGCACAGTATAGTGGAATGGCGTAAAGTGGCATAGAGTGGAGTATATTGTCTTAGAGTGTCATAGAGTGGAGTAATGTAGAGCTGAGTGACATTGAGTGGGGACATAGAGTGACATAGGCAAGATTGAAGGAAAGTGTCATAGAGTGGAGTAAAGTGTTGGCGAGAGAGCAGAGTGGAGTGCAATAGAGTGGAGTGCCACCAGGTGCAGTGGAGTGGAGGGGCATAGAGTGAAGTGTCATAAAGTGGAGTGGCGTACCATTGAATGGTGTTGAGTGGAGTGAAGTGGCATAAAGTGTTGTAGATTGAGTGGTGTAGAGTGGCATAGAGTGCCTTAGATTGTCATAAATTAGTGTGTCAGAGAGTGTCTTAGAGTAGACTATCATAGCGTGGAGTAGTGGGTCAGACAGTCTTGTGGCGGATTGTGGAGTGGAGAGCCATAGAGTGGGGTGGCATAGAATGGACTACAGTGTCATGTAATAGGGTAGAGGGGTGTAGAATGTGGTGATGTGGAGTGGAGTAAAACACTTGTTGCAGGAAATGAGCCACAGTGTAACAGTAGTAAACAGCTTCCTACTGTGTTGTATGATTTTTAGTCATGATTTATGCCTCTTGTAAATCAGATATCACAACACGGTGACCGTAATTACTCATTTGTCCCAGAGACTCTTTTTTTAATAATTCTTGGATATTCCCAAAGATGGTCCGTCCTAACAAACACAGCCTGTTTTCCTCAGAGCCAATCAAGACACACCCTGCTGCCTCCCCGGTTCTTAGAATATCACTGAGCGCCCCCTCATAAAAGACACCATTTGGCTTCCTCCACAGCCATAGCAATGGGTTATCGGTTTCAGAGTAGACCGACGTGCTGTTGCAGAAACTATGCTTATTCGTTTCGGATAATAATTAAGGTAACTGATGTCACCGCCGAGGAGCTTCAGAAAGGAATTTTCCATGTAAAAAGTTCTGTTTTTTTGTAGACACACTTCTCTGCAACATACACTCATGCTGGCACATGTTTGTCCTGAAATACAGATAGTTGTATCCCTCCCTTTAACAAACCTTCAGATGAAATGGCCATACCACTGCTGCTTGTGCCACTCCAACTCTGGTCTTCTCTGTTTACTGCTGCAGATTACCTGGAATTCCAATTACTACAAGATTCATATTTTTCTACTCTGAGGTACCCGACTGACATTTGTACACCAGACAGACTCCATATAATCACCCTCGCTGGTAGTGTTTCCAGTTAGACCATCCCATTGGACTGTTCAAATGGAACTAGGGGTGAATCTTGGGGTACTCTAGCTGAGCAGTCCTCAAATCTGACAGATCAGGAAAAAGCCCACCAGCATATCATCAGCTCCTGACACCTCTAAATCTTACTGCACACCCTAGTGCACCAACATATGAGTTAACAGCCTCACTGCAAACAGGGGTCTTCTCCATCCCATTCTGGTGCAAAATGGTATCCTTAGACCAAGTCCTCCTTAATACTACCGAAATGTAAATTAGTAAAGGTCTCTTGTGATATGCATACTACAACATTCCTTTTGGTTGCTTCATAATCCCACTGCCACTCCTCAGAGCTTTTTAGAGTCCTTACTTTCTAATGTGTCCTGCAGATGTGACGCTGTCCGTGACAGAAGTAGTGCTATGCAGGATACAGATGACACCAGGGGGATCATCAGTGGTTCAAGAGATGATCTGACTGACCTCTCAGAGGATCAAGGTACCTCACTAGGTGTGATAGAGGCGACAGCGGAGGTAATGGACCACTGTAAAATATTGAAGACACTCACGGTGTCAACATAAGCCAAGCACGGGGAAAGCTCAGGAGGCAAGTGACATCACAAGACCCAAGGCGTATTTATAGTCTTTTCACAGCTCTCCCTGGTTTAGGTTTATTTTTGATAACACATTTATCATCTCCGGTGCTTTTTTGCCACCCTGCATTTCTCGCCAGCTGGCCCGGGGCTTCTTCTGGAAAACCTACATGCAAAGCAGGCAGCCCCCCCCCCCCCCCCCCTTGGTCTCTTCCCCCTCCCTGCTCATTTTTACAGTCTTTCTCAAACCTCAGGTGCAATTGAGGTCAGATTCAACGGGCGCCGGAACGATTAAGATATCATGTCCTCGGCATGGTTAATTGGCATACGGTTACATGGTAAAATAAACATTTTGCACGTTTTTTTTAGCTATACCTTTACAAAGATATTACAGCAGAGCTACATCTTGGGTTACAAACGTTCGGCATGTTCAGGTCTTACAAAGTGAACGACCCTTATACTTGTAGGAAAATGTCAGTGATATGTCGCAGCTGATGCGTTTTGTAAAAGTGCAGACTCCCTTTTACTGTTTGACAGAACTCACAGGGTGGGTCATAGACAGCAGGTGGGTCTCTCATGCAACGCATATCTTAGAGCTGAGGCCTGAGACAGCAACGTTTTCTTTCAATTTATCAAGACCACAGGCAGATAAGCTATCACTCTGTTATGGAGATATTATAGGCACAGATCTCACAACTTACAAGCACTTACTTCACTCTAGTCTAGGCCCACCCATTAGAGCCGTTCCTCACTTATTGTAGATCCCAGAACCGCACATGGTCTTTGACTTTTCCCACTCATTTTCCACTGCTGATATTGAATGTATGCCTTTTCTTTAACTGTCAAAAGCGGTGTTAGTCCTCTTCTTTTCTCTTTCAGGGTAATCACTTCACCTGCTACTCTTCTTTGGGCTCTTATATGCACCTACAATTTCTTCTGGGAGTTAGAAAATATTACAAAGGTGGTCTGAACATCAGTGCGCGAGTTATGATATTGTTAGAACTATGTGGATTGGTGTATCATTGTTTCATGCTCCAAATGCCCTCATACAGCCTCCTTGTTAAATTGCATGTCTTCTCTTGAATTCTCTATGTAATGCATTTCGGTCTTACTATCAAAATGCACCACTGATAGCTGCTCTAATTAAAAAGTCAGAGTAGCTTTCTTTCAGAAGAGCACCTTTAACAAAGATGGCTGCCACCAACACTGTGGATCAAATTACAGATCGACGGAAGGAGGAGGGCAACAGTAATGAGACTTCTTACTGTGGGCAGAATCTGTGGCATCCAAAAATATCTACTCAGAGATAGAGAGGCAAAAATATTGCATTTTAATAATTTACCGTTTTAATATGATTTTCAGGCAACAAGGATTTCAGAGTATCAATTCTAATATGAGACAGGAAGAACATAAGTTTTTTAGGCTTCTTCTCAGAGAGCTATTTTAGTGTTTTTCACTGTCATTGGATACAGGAGCGCTTTTGTGTATTCAAAGAAAATCCAAGAGACCTATCCACTACCCCTGGGTCAATGGAGATGAAATGTCTGCCCTACTCTTTAGATGGATATTGGTGGTAGTATCCTAGAAAACAATCTGATGGTGGGGAAGAAAACATAAATTACTCTGCACAGGTGCATTATACAGCATTCCAGATATAAAGATCCATACCAGTCTTTATGGGTTAGGAGAAAATATTGAATCAACATTCATAAAAATGACCATAGAAGAATGGAAAGGTCTATCCAATTTACAAAACAAGTCTGAGCTTGCATGCCTGGCATTCTCACTTTAAAGATAAGTATTGTTTGTATCATACTAAACACCACAGGCGTCCACTTCTAAGCACTGCAAATAAAAGTTGCTACTATGAGCAAATGAATGGAGCCCATTGTAACCACCTCAGGAGGATAGAACGTTGAATCTCTTTTATGTGGATTCGAACTCCTGACCATATGAACACCACAGTTGACAGGAATAAATGTTCCAAGCACTGAGCCTCGTGGAAAAAGAGGAACTTTCATTCAGTATGTACAAGAGTGAATGAAGGAGTGTAAGGAAGAAAAAGAATGAGCAACTAAGATCAACATTCTGAAGAGCTGAGGTGAAATGTGAATGTTTTGGAACGGGGCTAGGTAGACTCTGCCCAAAGAACGAAGAGCATGCTTGAGCGAGTGAATGCTCAAGAGATAGGCTGAGTCCTGTGTGCCCAAGAGAACAGCTGACAATTGTAAGTTTGAGAATTTATTGCCAGTATGTTCCGCCTGTGCTGAGCAAAGAATGCTGGAGAGACAAATATTAGCATGTTTAAGAGCATGAGGGTTACTGAGAAAAAGCCAGTGAGAGGGATGAGGTAAAACCATCATGCTCGAGAGGGCAGTCAAGGTCAGTTTACTGAACGGAGTAGCTGAAAACTACACGTTTAATAGATTATCTAATGCCAGTGTGGTCTGTTGAGGAGGTGAGGTAACATCACGGAATCTGCTAACACCAATATTTTAGAAATAGATTAACTAATACCAACATGAACAAGAAAAATCAGAATAAAACAATATACTGGATCAAGACAAACGTTTAGAAGAGCAGCTAAGAATAATGCATGCGATAGCTCAGGTGACAAGATTATGCGCAAGAGCGGAAACAAATCCGCCAGAGAGGTCTGTTAAGACCAATTTATATTTAGCGTCTAAACATCACATGGAAGCCAATTATCAGTTGGCCAGAGTGGTGTAATAGGGGTGTAAGGGTCTGTGCATTCCCATGCCTGAAACTACTGGGTGCTGGAATACTGGGATCAATTTCACCAGATGCAGAAATGCACCAAGATAAATATTATGCAGGTACAAGCTTCGGCTCCAGAAAGAGGCCCAGCATGGCTCCCACCTGACTCCTGCCACCAGGGAGTATAATAGAATGATTCTGCAACCCAGCCACGACTACTAACTCTTTGCCTTGTGACCAGCATAGCCCTCCCACATACTGACTGCCTTTTTAGAGCAGTTGTAAGGGGGAACAGGAAAGACCCTGTATTCAAGGATACCCATGCATAAAAGGACCAGATAATTCTGGGTCTGAATGGTTATTCTCTAATCCAGACTCAAAACCTCTTACGTGCATGGAGCAATTACTGCCTGGAATCGGTCCTTCTTTTCGAGTAATGCAGGCACACCTGTACTGTGCAACTCGTGAGCTGCTGATAGTGGCACAAGGCGCATACAAACATTGGTAGTACTTACAGTAGGATGGGTAGTGTAGTAGTAGTTTGAAGCACCACAAGCCATCACAAATCCTAGAGAGGTTGTCTGTAAACCATGTTTGGAGGAGAGTCCTGGTTAATGATGATCCAATGAGTTAAATGTTTCGATGACTGACCTGAGTTGTGAGGTAAAGGACTGTAGTCGTTAGTCAACAGCTTGAAATTACTGGTGCATTGTGTGAATGGGTCTAGCACTGACGTGGTCAGCATTAATGTGCGAGATGCTCAGACCACTACCTGTGTCCGAGGAAAACAGGCTTATGGGGGAATAACTTCTCCGCCAACTCTTGGAAGGGAGGCTTAAGCAGCACAACGGACTGGCCTTTAACAAGGCACGCGCTCTTTGTTCATGCCCTCAAAGGTTGGTCGACTCACACTACTCAGAGATGCACAAAATCCGTAATAAATGTGGATGTATGTTCAGCTTATCTGTGTTTGCCGGGCTATGAACCAATGTTTACCGAGACACATTAGGTCGAATGTGTGTTTCAAAGGATTCCGCTCCACAAACCTTTCTCGACTTCTGTTTGCTTACTGTAGTCACGGTACATTAGTTTTTGGGAAATATGTAATTTCTTCACAGTGTCTGCCTGTCTCCTCTGTAAGCTTTTCTCCTGTTCCGCTGAACTAAAAAGCGCCATAAAAAGCTTTCGATCTTCTTCTGATTGAAAAGCATTCAAGTGTTCTAATTTTTTCCAAGTAAATAAAATAATTATCTTTTCTTTTGTAAAGCTGCTGCTCTTGGTTTGTGCTCGAGACTCCGAATTCGTCTGAGGGGATGTGTTCAAAAGCAGCTCTCAGTAATTTGCAGAGACCTTCTTGCCGTTACTGTCTCGTGGCCCATGAAATCTCTCAAAATTGAGGTTCTGAACTCTAGCAAAGCCCTCGCGCGCGTTCATTCGGAGTCATTTTCCAGGAGAGATCTTTTCGAACGCGGCAGCAGCTTCCGGAAGTTGGAGCAGCTGTTCGAATCATATGCTGACTAATACGCGTTCCTTTTGGTCTAGCCTTACACCCTTCTTTTGATTTCCTCTTGCATATTCTAGCATTGCGATCGGATTGTTAGAAGATCCTGAGAGAGCGTAGCTTATATAATGTATATTGACATGAAATGTTTATGGATTAATGTGTGATAATGCTGCATAGAAAACTAAAATAATAGTAATTTTGCTTAGACGTACACTTGAAATTTTTAAATCAGCTTATACTAATGATTGTGTTATTGAATGAAATCCTCATAGGCCTTAAGTTAGCATGAGCCGAAGCTTAGCTGCTTGGCTCTCATATTAAATGCATTTTTATATTTTTCAGTGTGCTGACTCACAAAGGGACACCACCCTGCGTGTTCTTTTTTTTCCTTCAAATTAAAGATGAATGTAACCATGTTAGATCCGTTCCCATAGCCTTTTTCTTGTTTGCAGAGTAAATGTTAAAATAAACTGAAACAGTGTAGATTAATGTAATGTACAAGGTCATTCAAACCGTTGAAGACAATGGAACTGCTGACCAAAAGATGTGCAAAGAATTACAGAAGGATGAAATCATACCGGACGTGCCACCTCTGAAGAAGTCAATTATGAAGACAAATCAAAGACTTGTAAAATAATATGGGGTGAAGAGTTGGGTTACCTAATGTATTTTCTGATAGGTTAAAGATAGTGGGGTATAACAGATGACCAATAGAATTTTGGGGGAATGTACAATGGAAAAGGGATAAAACCCATGTCACAGGGAGTCATTAAGGTGGGTTAGGGAATGCTATTGATTTTATCCAGAAACTCTGTCACTCTGTTTGGTGACTTATCACTTTATTAAAAACATCCTTGCCCTTAATTTGTCCATTTACACTTTTCCTCCTTATGAGGGAAGTGCCCTTTTGCCCCGTAGCCGAGTCCTGACTGATGACAATTTGACTGATGTCCTGAGGACGAAGACTGAACCTTTGCAATTACCTAAACTTTGGAGGGTAATTATGACAACGCAATTGTGATTTGTCTGTTTCCTTTTCCTTTCTAGGTACCAACTGCTTACTTTTGACAGAGACCTTAGATAGATGTTTTCCAAATTAGTTTTCTAAATTGTTTGCATGAAGCCCAACATGCTAATGCTAATCAGTGGTTAGGGCAGGGGTTCACTAAACTGACGCAAATAGACAAACGACCAAGACTATGCTTTGTTGAACTGACGCGATATCAACACTTTGCTAAGCTTGATCTGTGTTCACGCCGTGTTATGTTTTGATGTTTGTGATTCTCGCTTTAGTGAAAACTTACCTAAGTTGCCATATTGTGACTATGCTATTATGTTTCTTGGCTTTGAGATTGACGTATCTGATATTAGAATTGTAAGCAATAGGGAATAAAACTCATAAAATTCTACCAAACAAGGTGTGGTTATTCATGGCTGAAAGGTCATGGTAGTGTCTTGAATTATTAATGACTTTGACTAAAGTGAAATGCATTGTCGTGATAAATATTGATGACATTATTGATGTATTGATTTACATATTGATTAGCTATCTCGTCCTAAGGTGTCTCTCAACTGGGTCAAAAGATTCATTGGCCTAAAACGAGTCTTGATGAGTAATAAATTATCATAAAGGGACGCGTTAACAATCCCATATCTACCCAACCAACACAGCGTGGAATCGAGTCCCGAGTCCTGAAATATATGGAGTTGAGGGAAGTCACGTGGGCTCCATTATCAAACCCAAAAGCATGCCCTGTACATATGTTAGTAGTATAATACTGAATCCCAAAATATCAACATTGTAAGTGCACATTTTCAAAGTCAAACTTGTGATTATATTTTGGGAGTTAATAATGTAGCCCAGATATATGCGTAGGTCGATATGCGGAGTGTGATCATGTGGTGGAGTACCTCACACCTTTCTCACATCTGGATGTGTGGGCCAATCTAGCTATGGAGAGGGCTCCATCATCGTTAGAATAGAACATTTTTACAACATCACAACTGTTCAACAGAGGTTGCTTCTCCGTTCATCAAACTCCTTGGCATTTTACACTAATTCCCCCATATTTATGCAGTTCTAGACTCTCTTTATTATATTAACATGCCTGGGTCTATGTGTACATAAAACAATATGCTTCACGTATATTTGGTATTATATGTTCTTTCTGAGGCCTGCTAAACTGGCCCAAATTATGTCATGTACAAGTGGCATCAGGAGTTAAACTACATACCTAATTATGTTGGTACAGTGTTGGTGTAGTCCTAGATTTTGTGATCATATTTACGGCCTGACTGGCCTCTTGGCCAATAAGCCAGCACCTGAAGAACTGGTCTGACAATTCAGTGTGTGAGCCAGTTTTTTTATCAGTTTGTGGAACTATTTCAGGGCCAAGTGGGTCGGTTTTTACTGTTTAATTCCCCAATATTAAAACAAAAATTGCCTGCAGCAAACACAAATGCATGCACTCCCCCTTATTTTGCAAAATACCTATAATGTGCCTTTATAAGTTCAAAAGTGGCCTGATTTTCAAATATGGGCCGCTTTTTTACCCAGTTGGTTCGTGATGTGGGCCACTTTTATTATGGTGCACAGTCCTATTTTTTGTTCCAGTCCGACCCTGATCGTTTGTCTTCTGAACATGCAAATGGCAGGTTACCAGACATTCGATGGAATGGCTCACACGCCTTTCTAACACTCACTTTGATATAATACACAGCACTTTTCAGCCCTCCAGTCAAGTCTTATACCCATTCCCTTGCACATCTTTTATGAACTTGAAAGTGTTGAAACCTATGGTTTCCTGGGACGACCCCCTGAAAACAAACAACACACAAGGCATGGGACAGGTTACCTTCACACTTATAAGTCACTTTGTAGAGCTTGGCCACCTGGAAAATGATAATTGCTAGCAAGTTATTGAGACAGGGACTAACTCAAGGCAGAGTGGCCATGTTCAAACCATGTTGAATAAAGTGGAGTATAGGTGGATATTTAAATGTAATAGTCTCATCAATGGCCTTAATACAATTGACTAATTCAGCTCCACCACTTCATTTTCATAAGTTACATTTACTGCTTCTTCTGTAACAACCCATTAATGTATTGTACATGTACTTATTCATGTAACAGTGAAAAGATATTACATCTTGTTTCCTTTTGAATAATTAATACACACGTATTATGCTGTAGCTAAATATATAGAGAATGTGATAAGTTACACCGTCTGGATTTTCTGTAACAGCCCATTTAGGTATAGTTTATGTACATTGGTTGTCACCTAAACATAAGTGGATACTGTATTTTGTTCCCCTTTTTTGAACAACTACATGCTTGTATTACGTGCATTGACTGTAAGTATGTGTGTGTGTGTATATATATATATATAGGCACATACTCAATTTATTAATTGATATGCTGTCCACAAGTGTTTATGATTAAGTATAAACGATTTGGCAAATATATGTGATTATAATTATGTTAGGTGAAATAAATATGACTAGTTTAGCTGAATTTGATATTGTTTTACCACAAACCTTTCTGTATGCAATCGTCCCTCTTCTCATGACTGATGAGTCGGGACAGACTTCTTTATTCTCCCATATATAAACACATATTTGACCAATTCTGGGATTTTTTTTTACATATTCAAGTTCACCTTTCTGCATAGTCTTTTTTCATCTTTTATCCCAAGACATACTGGACGTCCATTTTGTATTTTTGAGAGGGACCCTGGTCGATGCATCCTATATATTTGTACCTCCGGAAGAGTGCTGCGGCTGCCTACAATTGAAGCTCCTATCTGTAGTCTGGCTGATTGTTTGGCAGCCGTGTAGCAGGCCCACTTCTGGATCCTCGCATATCCTTATGGAGTTCTTGGTGATATGCAGATGATTGGTTCACTATGATTGTTGATATTTTTTCCAGACTTTTCCAGCCTAACCCAAATGTGACCACATCATGGTATTTTTGTTTTCACTGTGATTGATTCCAATTCCTGCAATTGTGTCGCTCAGTATTTATATGTGGAACATTTCTTCTCTGAGGCAGTCTTCTCATACCTTATCTAGGGAGACCAGATTCTGAGAAGCAAAAACCTGGACAGGTCAGACATAAAAGAAGTTCTCAAGGCTTTTGTTTTGCTTTTGTCTGGCCTGTCACGTTTTATGAGTAGCATGTAAATGTATATATTTATTTATATATAGATGAGTGTGAAAAAATATGTATATGTATATATACATTCACACATGTTAACAAGGCTATGATATATAACATCTGCTGTTTTAGGACCTCCGCTTAGAGCCCCCGCCCTCTTCCCCAGTATATATTCTCTCTGCTGTGAGCACCCTGCCGTCTTACTCCTGTGCTGCTTGAAAGAAACAGATAATGCATTAAATCACTTTAGAGGCGTCTCTTGAAAGGAGAGCACAGTGTCATTACTGCCTTTCAGAATTACTTTATCTTTGTCCCATAAACTGTGGCATTTGTTGAAAATTAGGAAAAGCGTTGGGATGCTGGGACAGTCCTCTGAAAACCAGGACTGTCCAGGGAAATCCGGAACAACTACTCACCCTAAAGTTAAAACACATCTTGGTGATGAGTTCGCAATTTTTGGTTAACCTCTCTATTGATAATATTTTCCAGTTTACTTTTAGATTTTCATTTCTGTACCATATATAGTAAGTAGAGAACTGACAATTCTCTATTACTTTTTTGGACACTATTTTGGCATCATATCCTTTTTTGATAAAGAAATTTGATTGATTTTGCAAAATTTAAAAAACAAATAACAAATAAAACATTTATACATATTGATGAATTGGTACCAACGGGCACTAAACAGTGGTCAATCCCAATGTCGCAGACAACCCCTGTACGCTTAGATTGTGTATCTCTACGTTGTTGTATTTCGTAAGTAACTCGTCCCGCATAGGAGAGGAGGAAGGTAGTGTGTGTTCGTGTGTTCCGGCTCACCCTCTTGGTGTGTCATTCAGTTTGTGGGGGCATGGTAATCTATCGTGGCTTCCCACTTCCCCCATATCTTGTTATATTTTTGGGGGGAACCCCTAGCCTCGTATACTAGCTTTTCGCACTGCGCACACCAGTCCACCCCCCGTTTCCACTTCGCCAGAGCTGGTGCCTTCTTGGCCTTCCAGTCCGCCATGATGTCTCTTTTCGCTACTAGGCATGCCCCCCCCAGGAAGGTTCGTTCTGGTCTTCTCAGCCCAGAGTCCTCCATGATACCTAGTAGGAATGTCAATGGTGTCAACTCCGTATCAACCTGTAAGACCGCTGAAATCTCTTGCGATATAGTCCCCCAATATGTTTTAATCACTGGGCACACCCACACCATATGGAAAAAGTCGGCATCTGGACTCATACATCGGGGGCAATCATCTGTGAATCGGAGGCCCGCCTTATATAGTTTGGCGGGTGTAAGGTAGGCTGCATGGAGATAATAAGTCTGTATTAGTCGGAGACGAGTCGTCATCGTTAAGGTATGAGGAGCTGCCAGTGCTTCATTCCAGTCCGTCTCCTCCAGAGGTCCCACCCATCCCTCCCATTTCCGACGCAGCCCCTCTAAGGAGCATGCAGTGGCAGTAATCAATGTACGATATATCTGGGAGATGCCTCCCTTACCCAAGTTCCCCATCAATACCCTTCTCTCCATAGGGCTACTTTTGGGAATGCTATCCCCTGTCTGTATCTGCATCAGTAGGGCATGGCGGACCTGGAGATATTTATAGAATTGTGTCTTGTTTAGCGAATAGGTTGCCTGAAGGCTCTCAAAGGAGCGCATGTGTGAGCTCTCCCATACATCTCCCAGTGTGGAGATACCTATATTATCCCATTTCTGGAATCCCTCCAGGTCGGCTACCTCTTTTAAGTATGTCCCATGCCACAGTGGAGTCTGTTGGGTAAGTCGCCCCCACCATCCCAACACCTTCTGGGCCGTCCGCCATCCCTGTAGTACCACCCCGGTTACCTCTAGGACCCCTCGTGAAATCGGGCCGCCGTACAGGGCATCAAAAATCCTAGTATAACTCAGTGTCTGGAGTTCCAGCCGGTATGCCGGATCTGTCCATCCCCCCCCCATCCAGTCATTAATCACTAACAGCTGCGCTGCCAGGTGGTAGTAGTGAATGTTGGACATTCCCAGACCCCCTTCATAGACATCCCTCTGGCAAGTTTTAAGCGCCAGACGGGGCCGGGCACCGCTCCAAAGGAACTGGCGAGCTAGTGAGTCCATATCTTTAAACTATTTCATGGGGATAGGATTTGGGAAGTTCTGGAGGAGATAGAGGAGCTTGGGAAGGACCATCATTTTATATAGAGCGATTCTACCAAGTAGGTTGAGAGGGAGGTCCCTCCAACGTTGGAGATCGTTTTTGATTTTTTTGGTTAGTGGAGTAATATTGAGCTCCCATGTTAATTCAGGGAGCATTGAAACATGTACCCCTAGGTATTTGAAGCTATTTCTCCGCACTGGTATGCTTTGCTGCCAGTCCACACATTCTTGTGACTGATGGAGGGGAACCAGCAGGGATCTATTGGGGTTCAGAGTCAGTCCTGAAGCCTCCGAAAAGAGATTTAGAATTTGCAGAATGCGTGGGCCACTCTTGGCCGGGTTAGAGATGTATAACAGGACATCGTCCGCGTATAGCGCCACTCGGTCCTCTGGGCACATCGGCCACGGCCAGCCCTCTATCAGGGGGTCTTCTCGTAGCAGTTTTGCCAGGGGTTCTATCGTTAGCGCAAAGAGCAGGGGGGATAACGGACAGCCCTGTCTAATGCCTCGGCTAATAGGGAATGTGTCTGAGACTACTCCGTTTACCTGGACCTGGGCCGTTGGATTAGAGTAGAGTAGTCCCACCAGGCCCCGGAATCTGGGTCCAAATCTGTTTTTTATTAACACTTGTTTAAGGTAGGACCAATCCACTGTATCAAATGATTTTTTGAAGTCAAGTAAAAGAAATGCCAGTGGGGTGTGTGTCAGGGTCCCACGGTGTGCCAGTGCCAGATGTAACCGTCTAATGCAGTGCCTAGTGCTGCGGGTAGGCATGAAGCCACATTGATCAGGGTGTATCAGGGTGGGCATTGTGTCTTTTAGTCTAGAGGCTAGGATTGAGGCCAGTCCTTTAATCTCAATATTAAGAAGTGAGATGGGCCGGTATGCCGAGCAGTTTTGTGATGGAGGTTGGGTTTTAGGGATCACTGCAATTGTAGCTAGGTCAATCCCGGGAGGGAAATTACCCCTCTGCTCAGCTTCCTCATACATCTTAAGTAGATATGGAGCAAGAATGTCGCTACATTTCTTGTATATTTCCGCTGGCAATCCATCTGGCCCCGGAGTCTTGCCTGTGGCAAGGCTGGCGATCGCATTGGTTATTTCTGTAATGCTGATTGCCTCGTCCATCCTTGCCTTGGTGTCCTGGGAAACCCTGGCAAGAGTTATGTCATTCAGAAGGGGGGATTATTTTTCCATAGTGGGCCGAGAGTGTTCTGTGTAGAGGCGTGCATAGTAGGAAGCGAAGCTCTGGGCAATCTCAAAAGGTGTCTTAGAGAGGGTACCTGAATCATCCCTGATTTCGGGAATTGTTCTGTTAACTAGGGTGTGAGTGGCCAGCCAATGGAGGAGCTTCCCATTTTTGTCTCCCCACCCGTATATTCGTGCGGATGATGCCCTCCACATGTGCTTTGCTGACTCTACTACTAAGTGCTTGATTTCATCTCGAACTCTAATCAATTGTCTCATTGTAGAGGCCTCAGATGAGGTTGTTTGTTGGTGCTCCAGCTTTAGTGTTTCAGTTTCCAACTCGGTCACTCGTGAGTCGCGAGCACGCTCACGCTCCCGTATGAGGCATTTAGCTTGCCCTCTCAGGGTAGCTTTACAGGTGGCCCATAACGTGCCCGGGGACTGCACCGTTCCTACGTTTAGTTCAAAATATTGTGTGAGGTGTTTCCTAATTTCAAGCGTATAGTCGGTGTCTTGCAAGAACCATGCGTTCAGACGCCACACTGGGCGCCTAGTGGGATAAACTCCGCCCAGCCGGATACGTACCGGTGCGTGGTCCGACAACCCTCGGGGCAGTATCTCTGCACCCGTGACGCCAGTGATGTCAAGGGCCGGCATAAATACCAGATCAATTCTAGACTGTGCCCGGTGAGCGACCGACGTGTGTGTATATTGACGCTCTCTGGGGTGCCAAATTCTCCATACTTCACACAAACCAAGGCTTTCAGCCCAGTCATTAAGGTGCGTAGCTCGGGAAGACCTGCCCGCAGTAATGTCTCTGGATACATCTAGTCTGGGGTTTAGGACCGCGTTAAAGTCTCCTCCTATCAACGCGGTTCCCTGGGGGAGTCTCGCTATTACCTGGCGGAGTGAGAGTAAGAAGGCGTCAAGCTCTGCTGGGGGGGCATATACGCATACGAGATTTAAGGGTGAGCCACAAAGCAACCCCGAAACAACTACAAATCTGCCCTGCAGGTCAGACAACGTATATGTGATCACCATAGGCAGCGAGCGGTGGAGCAGGATAGCCACACCTCTAGAGCCTCTGGAGAAGCCTGCGTGGTAAACTTGATCGAATCCTCCTCGTGCAAGCATAGGGCACTTGGTTCCCAGAGGGTGAGTTTCTTGCAGTAGGACCACTGAGGGGGAGTACCTGCGGAGAGTATTGATTACTGCGGATCTCTTGATCTTATCCAATAGACCGTTCACATTCCAGGAGATGATTTGTGTCAAGGAGGACCCTGCGAGGACTGTGTGGGAGTCTTACGTTGTCGGGTGTATGCCAGTGGATACAGGGATGACCATTCTAACCATAACAGTGTACTACTAAAGTTGTGAAAACCAGCCAACAAACTGTGGCTATCTATCTCCAACTCAAACTTCTTACCCCCCAACCACCCCCCACCCCATACTCCCTCCCCGGAAGCATCTGTCGCCCTAGTCCCCAACTTGAACCAAACAGCCAGTGAGGCTGTCATAGGAGTGGAGTGGTGGACCCCTCCATTTAGTCGGATCTCTTACAATTGTTCATAAGAAGTCAGGCCATATTTGGCAAACCTCAGAGAGGAGAGGGGCCGGATCACCGGCAGAGCCCCCCAAAGAGGGGGCCCCACGGGCGACCCGACCCCCCTGGTTCTCCCCGGCACTTCCATCGGAGCTTCACGCAGCATCTCAGCCGAGCACCGGAGATAGGCTCAAGCGGTCGTCGTCCCCAGCCTGCATCTGGCCCCGCGACTCCTGGGGCTCACCGGGCGTTCCTTCCCCTCGGGGGTCGGACCCCCCTGCCGCTCCCTCCTCCATGGGGGCGTCCAGGTCTTTTTTCCTTCCCTTCCGGGATCTAGTACATTTACGGCTCCTCCAGGGCCCCCCAGTAGGAAGAGGATCGTCGTGGGAGGATACTCCCTCTTGTGCTGTAAGTCTCTTGCGGGCCCCTAGGCCCTCTTCAGTGAGCCAGTCCCATGCCTCCTCCGGGGATTCGAAGAAGAACGTGTTGCCCGCCATGATGACTTTGAGTTTCGCAGGGAATAAGAGCATGTATGGAAGTTGCATGGCTCTCAGTTTTTGTTTGACCTGTTCGTATGAGCGCCGACGGATCTGGACCTCCCGGGTGTAGTCTGGGAATATAAAAATTCTGTGATTTTCCCATTGAAGATCCTCGGAACGTCTTGCTTCTTTAAGGATGTTGTCCCGGTCTCTGAAGTTGAGGATGCGTGCAATCATCGGGCGCCTAGGGCCGCCCGGTGGGGGACACGGGGCCAGGGCTCTATGGGAGTGTTCCACCGCAAACCAGGGCGAAATGGTTTGGTCTGGCATCCAGGTCCTAATCCACTGCTCCAAGAAGTCAGAGGCTTTATCTCCTTCTACTTCCTCAGGAAATCCGACAAGGCGTAGGTTGTTACGTCGCGATCGATTTTCTGCATCCTCCGCACAACGGTGTAGCTCGGATGTTCACGTTTGTAGCTGGGCCACTTTGGTTCGAAGATCAGCTAATTCGTCTTCGGTTTGGGAAACTCGGCCCTCTACTTCAGTGATTCTACTCACCACATTTCTGAGATCTTGCCTGATGAGGCCCACATCCTCACGCACTTCCCCAATTTTGATCTCCACGGCTGACTGCGATGATTGAATGGCTTGGAGAATAGCACTTACTCCATCTAATGCTGGGCCTCCAGTGGTTGTCTCCCTTTCTTCCCTAGGGCCTGCTGGTGTTGTAAATTGGTCGATCTTTTGTTGCTGGGAGGGAGGGGTTTGTTTGTTCGTTCTGTCTTTCCCCATTTTGTCTCAGGGGGTTGGAGGTAGCCTCTCCGGCTTTTACCGCTACCTCGTCTAGGTTCTGTACCCTTAGCGCAGTCACCGTGGGGAGCCTCAGAGGGAGTTTGCGGATGCGATATCTTTTAGGTCATACGTGTGGTCTTCATCTCAGTTTCTTTCCGGCTTCCTGCAGTCGCTAGCCCCCTATCCCAGAACATGAAGTTTCTCTTAATTCTCCTTATGGTTGTTCCTGTCCCTCATCGGCCTATCGCATTTGGCCAGGTTGGCTGATATATTAACGATAAGTTCAAGTATTCAGAGGAGTCCTTCCCCAACATTTAGCATCGATGTTCATGGGGCCTTGCTTATTAAAGATTTGTGTGTGGTCTCTTTGACAGAGGGGGGACCGGAATCATCACCTTCCCCACTACTCCACCTGGGCCAGTCAATGATTTGTTTGCTCAATGGCCTCTCTTCCGGGGGTGGGGGGGGAGCTCCCTCAGCGCCGGGTCCCTCCGCCCGTTTCACCCCAAGTGGCTGCTCGCCTCCGCCCCAATTCAAGCGAGGGAATCCCCACCGGAGCCCGCGCCTACCTGACTCATGGGGCGCGGGTCGCCGGGAGGCTCCCGCTCGCTGGTGGTGTTGTTGTCGAGCCTGGGGGGCTCGGATTCACGGTCCTCGTCTCGTCCGCACCACTCCTCCACGTGGGGGGCTCAGTCCCGGCCCCAGCCTCCACCGAGCCACACGTAGCGGCTCCGTCGGCGGCGGTTGCGCCGGCAAGCCAGTCCTCAGTTCCGGGCCCGGTAGGGCGCCGCAGCCCCAGTGAGGGAATCCCCACTGGAGCAGTGCGTTTCTCCCCCAGGCCCGTGCCCACCTGACCCACGGGGCGCGGGGCGCTGGGTCGCCGGGAGGCTCCCTCTCGCCAGTGGTGCTGTTTTTGAGCCCGGGGGGTTCGGACGCCAGAGCCCGGTCCAGGCAATCCTCGCTGCGCTTGTGGCTTCCCGATTCACGGTGCTCGTCTCGTCCGCACCGCTCCTCCGCGTGGGGGGCTCAGTCCCGGCCCCAGCGCACAACGAGCCACACGCATCGGCTCCGCCCACGGCGATCGCGCCGGTAAGCCAGTCCTCAGTCCCAGGCCCAGCAGAGCGCTGCGAGCCGACCCGCCATCTTGGTTTTCACTTTGCCTCTGTCGCTCCGGTCGCGTTCAGCTCTCGCGGCTCGGAGCGCATCGCCGCCGGCCCCAGAGGGTTACTGAGAATTCCGGAGCCCGTGGGAGCACCCAGGGTGATTTTTAGGGCGTTGTGGCAGTCGCTTCTTGGGGCGGATGACGGAGGGGTCCAGAGCACTCTCAGAGTGCGACCGCCATCTTGACGCCCCAACCCGGCATCATATCCTTTTAACAAAGACTTTTACTTTTTGTTAGTGCGTGGCTTGATGCTTTGTATAAATTTTAACAGTCTTGCTGATGACCCAGGACATAGCTAGGGTTGAAAACCTAGTGAAATAAAAGGGCAAATGGGACCTATTTGACTGCATTAATTGGTTGACTGATAATTGAATAGACAATAAGCAGGACTGGTTATCTGGTCCTCTAGTTCATTTGATTGTTTTACTTTTGTACACACATTAATATTTATTTATAATGTATCACAGTGTGAACACTCACAAGCACTGAGCACCTTTAAAACAGCAGTAAACTGTTGGATACTTTTTCGACATGAGTCCCTCTGTTTCATTAACTGAAGTATGTTAACTGCTGTTTATAATTGTCAAGTCTTCCATTCTTTCAGTTATATAATGTATGTCTAGGAATAAAAGAAAATTCATCATATGGAACATATGTTGTATGTCTATAGAACCTTGTTCCTTGACTCTTTGTGTACCATGAAAAAGAGTCTGACAGCATTCAGTCAAGGCTCTATGAGTGGTTTACCCAACAACATCTATTATCTGAAGAGTTGCAATAGGACATCCATTGCTCCCATTAGTGACTGATCACTACCTAAAGAAGAATCATAAATGATCTGCTTATAGTAACACTTAGAGGGCATTATATGACTTATTCCCTGGCTGGATCTATTATACCCTTGAAGAAAGGTGATGGCCCTGTAACTTTCAAATGGCAATGGTAGACATTGATCTTACACCTGCATAAAAACTACAGTGGCATTAGCCATTGGCCATGCAGGAGTTTTCCCTGTTCCTGACTCCTATTTGTAACCGAAATTCCACAAGACACCCTTTTTGGTTTTGACCATGCCAAAATATCACAGAAGTGTATTTATTGCCCTACTCAGAAAAGCTAAATGTGGTACCTTTGGGCAGTAAAGTAAGGGCTGAGAGGGGACAAAGTAAAGGAACTGCTATGCTCAGTACCTCTCAGGAAGGGGATTGCCCATAGGTAAGAGTTGACCTCCTGGCCTTCTTCTTCCTGTCAATGTCCAGCAAGGGAAGGATGTTCATGTAGATGAAATGCACATGCACATGAAATCCTCAGTATTGCTACAAACATTGCAGTTGGGCATCCAGAGCTTGCCCCAGTGTTGTCCCCTTGTTTCCTCCTTTTCTTGAAGATGCCGTGGCCTTGGTGAAAGCTCTACTGATTCATAGGTTTTGCAGCACATCGGACACTGTTTTCTTAATCGGTGGGAGAGAGCGATGACACAGCAATCATAGGAGTAGCGGCTGAGTTTCTAAAAGTCAAAACGTTTTGACTCTTACTTGGTAAAATTGTAATGGTGAGGAAGATCTGACTAGCGTTTTTTTTTTTTTGGCTGAAGCAGAAAGTTTTTTTTAAAGCAAAATACAAGTGGTCATTCTTCAACAGTGTCAAAAAAACAATAAAGGTAAGAACAATTTTTCTAAGTATCCAAATTTAGGGCCTGATTTAGAACTCAGCAGACGGGTTACTCTGTCACAACGGTCACAGATATCCTGTTCGCCGAAAACTCAATCCCATTCTATTCTATGGGATTTATATTTTGGTGTATGGGAGATCCATCACCGTTGTGACGGAGTAACCCGTTTGCCGAGTTCTAAATCAGGCCCTAAGTTACTTAAAACTAGAAACATCCAGTGGGTAGGATGACAAGAAAAATTAAGAATATCTGGTATACAGACCCAGGTTTATTGTAAAAACAAAAAACTGTTCAGTGGGGAAAATAGGAAGATATAATTTAGTGTTAGTTTGTGGGAAGATACATTTAAATGTTATTCTATAGAGCATGGAAATGCGTCACGTAGGCACCCTTCAAAGGCAACTTGCAATGACGTGCAATAATGTAAAAGTTGTTGTTTCGTCTTAGTCAAAAATTTGCTGAACAAGGCTTTTCAAAGTTAAGCACTACTTTTTTTTTGTCCTGCTATAGACTTGAGCTTCTTGTCCAAGAACTCATGCAGGACAAATGCTAAGACTGTAGTTGACAAGGTGCCAACTTTGTCTTTGAGGGTAACTACCTTGTCCCATCTTCTTGAGATAAAAAATATCTTCTGGTGGTCCAGACATTAAAAAAAATAATCCACTGGGCCAGTCCTTGGATTCAAGTTGAATTAAGACTAACAGCTTCTCTTAGCTACACATCCATTTAAAGTTGGTCACTGAGATTTATTTCCTGGAAAATAAATCCATGGGTCTACAAGGCCTTCTAACACTCTTCAGACACAAGGAAAGTGTTTCACTGGTACAGGTAGATGAGTATTCCTGTTGGATTTCTCCCAGACAGTCATTACTTTGTCTGTTTCCCTTACCAGGTGCAGACCTCTCCAGTTTTAGC
Source organism: Pleurodeles waltl (assembly GCF_031143425.1). Classification (NCBI taxonomy): domain Eukaryota; kingdom Metazoa; phylum Chordata; class Amphibia; order Caudata; family Salamandridae; genus Pleurodeles; species Pleurodeles waltl. Next base: position 473,329,067 of record NC_090449.1, on the reverse strand, counting down.
AGTTGGGTACGACACTGCATGAAGACTCCACTTGCAGGACCTGGACAACTATGTTTTGGGGGGATCAGAAACAGTCCAGTATCACTACAATACGAGAAGCATTCTGAATTCTCATATTCACGCCCAGAGCTAGAAATATCTCTCTCCTAAATTTGGGCATGAATTATGTGGAAAACAAAACAGAATTAGTCTTACAGTCATTGCTTTCTGGTGTTTATCTCTACAGAGTAGGTCAAGCAGGTAAATCTAAGGGTGTAATCAGTCTGTGGTTGATGATAAGTGAATAAAACTCAGATATTTGTGCTTTTACTACCTCTGATTTCAGACCAAAAAACCCAGTTCCTTATTTTGTGATATTGTTTCTAACTTTCACAGAGTGCCTTTCAGTACAGTAAATAAACATTGCAGCTGCCTAGTCCCTTTTCCTCACCCCTTTCTATCTTCGCTAGCTACTTTTGAAGCGGTCCCAGTTATTGCCATGCCAAGATAAAAGAAAATCTCCACCTTGCAGTAGCCATCAGTCCTTCCTTCCTTCCTTAATGTTGACAGCTCCATTGTGATGAGAGAGGGCTCCCATTCGAAAGAGTGTGCACTTTTTACTGCACTTTTTGCACACAATGGAGCAACCTTTACATCTGGATCAATGTGTATATGTTACTAATTTCTGAATACATTTTGATTTATTTGCACATTTCTTGGCTCTGTTGTATTTTTTAGTTTCTCCCTCCCCATCTTGTTTTGAATGCTTACAGGATCAAGACACTAAGAGTAATACTGAGGTGCTTGTGTGAATTTGTTTCTCTTTTTCATATTTTCCATTGGGGTCATTTTGTTTTTTGTATTGGCGTTTATGATGTGTAGGCAGCTGCAGAATTGAAGCACTTTCAAAACATCTACGTATGGACTTCTAGTTTCTTACTAGGATTAGAGGAAGTATACCAGTACTTTTGGATAGGGGCTTTACACAATTTACACCTTTTTTGTAATTTTACGGATACAAATTGGGTCTCTAGTTGGAAGAGGTTTGCACTCTGTCCAAGTAGGGATCACAATCCTAGTCAGGACAAGTAAGGTAGGCCCAAGGCAGCAGCACGTTGGGCAGGGTGCAGTGTATTTAAAAGGTAGGACATGTATGTAGGAGGCAGGCTTGGTTTGTAGTGGGTACCTTGGGTACTTACACCTTACACCATATCCAGTTATCCCTTGTTAGTGAATTTAGTAGTGTTCTAGCAGCTTAGGCTGATAGAGGTAGCTATAGCAGAGCAGCTTAGGCTGATCTAGGAGGCATGCAAAGCTCATGCAATACAACTTATATTTACACAGTTCTTATACACAAGTAAAGACAATACTCAGTGTTACCAAAAATAAAGGTATTTATTTGGGTGACACAGAATCAAAAATATCTTAGAGACAATACTCCTTCTGGAGGTAAGTATTATACACAATATATACACTAGACACCAAAATTCGACAAGTAAATAGTCATAGAACAATGCAAACAGTAGGAAATCCTATAGAATACAATGGGAGAAAATAGGTCTGGGGCAACACAAACCATATACTAAAAAAGTGGAATGTGAACCACGAATTTCCCTCTTAGACAAGTGTAGTGTGTGCAGACTCACTGGGAGTGTAAGAATACAGTAAAGGTAAGTAAATTACCCCACCCCAGAGCCCAGAAAAGCAGGAGTGAAGTACTGCAAGTTTCCTTAGGACACACTACACCTCGTTTTTGGGATTTTGCAGCAGCCAACCAAGTCTGCAAAGGACAACTGCTGAATTATTGGACCTGAAGACCTGCACAGGAAGGGGACCAAGTCCAGACGTCAAAAGAAGTTCCAGGAAGGACAGGAGCCCCGCCAACCCAAAAGAGGGTGCAAAAGAAGAGTCCCGGTTAGTTGAAGAAAACAGAAATGCACCCTAGAAAGATGCCAGCGGGTTCCTGCATGATGCAAAAGATGTCCCACGGTGTGAAGATCGCTGCAGATGAGAATTCGTGTTGGATGGCACCAACAAGCCTTGGCTATGGCAAAAGTACATTTTTCATCAAAATGGCGCTAGGTGGACCCATGAGGGACCTGAGGGCCTCAACTTTGTGTGAGGAGAAAGAGATGGCATTCAGCACTTTAGAGAGCCCTCCGGATGCCAGCCAGCACCCCCAGAAGCCGCAGGATCCGGGTCCAAAGGAGGTGCAAAATACGGTTGATGCAGCACAACAAAAGGTCCCACGCCGCCGGAGAACAACTCAGCGAGTTGAGCGTCACAGGGTGGAGTGCTGGGGATCTGGGCCAGGCTGTGCATGAAGGAATTTTGCAAAGAGTGCACAGAGGCCTCAGGAGGCGAAGAGGACACAAAACAAAGGGGTACTGTCGTTCTCGGGGAAGGCAATGTCTTACCTCTTCCAAATTGCGTCAGCAGGACCTCAGGACAATCTATGTCGATGATGTCCATGCTCTATGTTCTTATGAGCACGCTCGCTGCCGTGAAAGGAGCCCCAGGGTACCGGTCGTCACCTTGGAAAGTGCCTGCTTGGAGCAGGGGAGTGACTCTGTCACTTCACGGGAGATTTCTTCGGTCCTCCCGGTGCAGGATGAAGACAGGGAGTCCCCAGAGCATGCACACCCTGGAAACTGTTGCTGACTTAGAGCTGAGGTTGCTGAAGAAAAGTGTCTCTTGTAGAACCCACAAGAGAGACCCTAAATAGCCCTGAGAGGGGGATTGGCTACCTTATCAGGTATGGACCTATCAGGAGTGGTCTCTGACATCACCTGCTGGCACTGGCCACTCAGAGCCCTCCAGAGTGCCCCCACACCTTGCAAAGCAAGATGGCTGAAGTCTGGAACACACTGGAGGAGCTCTGGGCACCACCCCAGGGGTGGTGATGGACAGGGGTGTGGCAGGGGAGAAAGGGTCCCTGAACCGGTGTAGACTGGTTTATACAAGGAGGGCACCATCTGTGCCCTTGAAAGCATTTCCACAGGCTGGGGGAGGCTACCCCTCCCCAGCCTGTAACACCTATTTCCAAAGGGAGAGGGTGTAACACCCTGCTCTCAGAGGAAATGCTTTGTTCTGCCTTCCTGGGACAGGGCTGCCCAGACCCCAGGAGGGCAGAACCCTATCTGTGTGGTGGCAGCAGCTGTAGCTGCAGTGCAAGCCTCAGAGAGCTGGTTTGGCAGTACTGGAGGTCCATGGTGGAGCCCCCAGGATGCATGGAACTGGCTCCCCAGTACCACATTTGGAATGGGGGGACAATTCCGTGATCTTAGACATGTTACATGGCCATATTCGGAGTTACCATTGTGAAGCTACATATAGGTATTGACCTATATGTAGTGCACGCGAGTAATGGCGTCCCCACCCTCACAAGGTCCGTGGAAATGGCCCTGAACTATGTGGAGGCACCTTTGCTAGTGCAAGGGTGACCTCACACTTAGTAACTTTGCACCTAACATTCAGCAAGTGAAGGTTAGACATATAGGTGACTTATAAGTTACTTAAGTGTTGTGAAAATGGCTGTGAAATAGTGTGTGCACAATTTAATCCAGGCTGCAGTGGCAGTCTTGTGTAAGGGTTTGTCTGAGCTCCCTATGGGTGGAAAAAGAAATGCTGCAGCCCATATGGATCTCCTGGAACCCCAATGCCCTGGGTACCTAGGTACCATATACTAGGGACTTATAAGGGGGGTCCAGTATGCCAACTGAAATTAGTAAATTAAGTCACTGGCCTACAGTGACAAATTTAAAAGCAGAGAGAGCATAAGCACTGAAATTATGCTTAGCAGAGCCTCAGTGACACAGTTGGGCACTACACAGGCATACACATTAGGCCACACACTATGAGCACTGGGGTCCTGACCAGCAGGACCCCAGTGAGACAGGCAAAAACATACTGACATACATGTGAAATTATATTATTATATTTATTTTTCTTAATTGCAAGACCTATCTCTCCCATAAGGTAACATTGGGATTGCTCTGAAATAGTTATAAAGTGTACTTTCCCATTGGGAGCAAACAGAGAAAGGGAGTTTGGGGTCTCTGAACTCACAAAACAAAAATACATCTTTTGGTGAAGTTAGGTTTTGAATTGTAAGATAGAAAATGCCACTTTCAAAAAGTGGGCATTTCTTGCTTAATCATTCTGTGCCTCTGCCTGGCTGCTGAATTCACATCTGGGTTAGGATGACAGTTGGGCTATTTGTGCATTCATTCTTAATAGTCACACAAAGGGAGCAGAGATGTGTCCTGCAAATCCTGATGGGCCATCACCAGGGTGGTGGGTGTTCCTGAGCTAGAGTGGTGGGGGGAGCTGACACTTGTACCTGAATAGGGCTGTCACTGTCCTCACACAAAGCAGTCTTGAACCCCCTGAAGTGTGTCTGGGGCCAGGGCAGGGCAAGGCAGGGTCTTGTGCACTACAAAGACTCCTTTTTTAAGTTTGCCTACTTCAAATAGAGAAATGGGTTTAAGTACTGGACCTCTGACACCACATAGTTAGAATTCTTCTGGACTGAGGAAATTCTGCCAGGAAGAAGAGCTGGATGCTGTCAAAGGGACTGCTGCTCTGCCTGTTGCTTTCTTGTGCTGGCCTGCTGCTTGCTGCTTCTGTCCTGGGATTGAAAGGACTGGTCTTGGCTTTCTACATCCTGCTTCCAAAGGTTCTCCAAGGGCTTGGACTGAGCTTGCTTCCTGTTAAGAAGTCTCAGGGACATCAAATACTTCATGTGCCAGTGCCTGAGCTCTTTTGCTGAGAGTCCTAACTTGCCAAGTGGTGCCAACTCCAGTCCCTGGCCCCTTTGAAGTGCAAGCTGGTGATTTGAAGGTGAAAATCCACACATCAATGAGCTGCAGGAATTGACACAGTGTCTGTCTCGCAACTGAAGAATCAACACAGTGCCTGTCTTGTGGCTGCAGAATCGACACAGTGCCTGTTTCACCATGGTCCCATCAACAAAGCTCATCTAGATTTTCCATGTGTTATTCTTGGGTGCCAATTTTTTTTTTATTGACCCCACACCACAATAAGGAACCAAGGCTGGGTGTCTGGGAATTGACACAATGCCTTTCCTGCAAGAAAAGAACCAACACATCACCTCCCCATGCAAGTAAAGAACTGACGCATCATCTCACCTGCAAGGAAAGAATCCACTCATCACCTCCTCTGCGCAGTAAGGAACCAACGCATGGCTTTGCTTTTCTGGCACCTCACCTCTCCCGTGGCTTGTATTGTCTTTGCTCTTGACGCATCCTAGGTACTTTGTGCTAAAGGGATACATCCATTGATACCTATGGATTAGGACTTGCCTCAAATTTCTAAAAGTGGTATTTTGACTTGTGTATGTTGTATTTTTGTCGTTTTGGTCTTGGTTTACTCAGATAAATATTGGCTATTATTCTAAACTGGTGTAGAATCCTTTTGTAGTGTTTTCACTGTGTTACAGTGTGTGTGTATAAATACTTTACACATTGCCTCTGAGATAAGCCAGAATGCTCATGTCAAGCTACCAAGGGGGTGAGCAGGGGTTATTTTAGCTTTGTGACTCTCTTACCCTGACTAGAGTGTGTGTTCCTCTTTGGACAGGGTGCAAACCACTGCAACTAGAGACCCCATTTCTAACAGTCGTCTTAGTCCATCATACACCTTGTTCATGGTCCACTTTCAGCACCTAGAAATACGTGCCTTTCCAAATTTTAAAATGACAGAGACTTCAAGATTTTAAGGGTCTGGTCTATTCAGGATTATTGTTCAGAGCATTATCCTAGCTCTCAAAGATTCTGGTTTATGACTAAGTAGAATATATGAAAATTCTTAATGAAAAATAGGTTATTTTCCATGCAACAACTCACTTTCCTTACCTTCCAAATTAATCTTTGTCATATAGCTCAGTGAACAAATGTGTCTACACCAGGAATGTGTTTGAACACACAAGCACAGGTTCAATTCTTCGTATGCCCTCTTGAAATGTAATCCGTCTGACAGCGATAAAGTGAGCACATTTATTTTGGTAACATTTGGGGCTGAATTAGCTAAAGTGGCAAACTGTTCCTGCCTGCACCGGTGCACTCTTATTTTGTGCACCTCAGACAATTCGCTCTCTTACATATAAAATGTGCTTTCCCAGTGCAGACATGAACTCACAGAGTATTGAACGGTAGAACAGCAATTTGAATCTGCAGGGTTGCTGTTCAATGCAGACGCACTAGCTGCTCTTTGAAAAAGGTGCCTAGATGACAGCAGTTTAACAAAGGAGTCCCACATTCAGTCCTACAGAAGGGGCCTTAAAGTCCTCTGCTGTCCCTTTCTGGGGTAACAAAGCCGTTTCAGGGGGCCGCTGAGCCCTATAAGGGGCTCATCAGTCAGGTCAAGGCCAATGAATAGCTGTGATATCTGAGAGACTTAGGGGCCCCCATCACATTCTGCAATGGGGACATCATTTTGCAATATACCACGAGCCTCCCTTGCAGCATAGAGTTCCAGAAAAAACTCCGACAACCACCACGTGGCAGAGATGTTTCTCTCACGCAGCTTGCTATCATTACGTTGGCAAGCGTAAGTGAGAATTTGTGACCTTTCCTGTGATTTGCAGGTGCTATAACATCTCCCAGTGATACGTCTCAATGCAGGCGATCACAGCAGGTTAAGACTATTCTTGTGGAGAAAACTGCTGCTCCAGTAGAAAATCCACTTGAGTAGCAGAAAGAAGCAGCGTCCTCTGGCACAGTGCCATTCACGCTGATTTTACAGCATGGAACAAGGTCCTGGCACTAAACATCTCCATGAGCAGTGCAATGTGCCTGAATTCTGCCCATTAGTTGAACTTAGAACGTAGAATCTTGCAGAGTTTTTATGGAACTCATCAGAATTCTGTAGAGTGAAACTCCCCGAGATCCGCATAGACTTATCCCAAAGGTCCCAGAGGTGCAAAAAGCTACAGCAATATAGCCTCTTTTATTCAGCATACCAACTTGGGATGAATGTACCTGGGGATGAATGAATTTGGGATGAATAACCTGTTTGTTTTCTCAAAGACATATCTCACTCATTGTCAAGCTGAAACCTTTTACCCATCAGGTTCATATCAGTCTAAGACAAGTCACACTTTTCTCTCTGCTTTCCACTCTGTAACATTGTAATTTCCTCGGGAAAGGCTGCACTTCAGTATTTATTATTGATTTGGTGCAGGCTGAGTAATTAGCTGGCTTTAATTTATAAACCTCCAAATGGAATTTGTTCGGTTTACTGCCAGTAACACATTAGGGAGATTAGAAAATGTTTTGTGTCCCAGTGGCATCAGAAGTTGACTGCATTTATTTTTTTCTTTGTAAATGTTAGAAATCGGGCCTCTAGTTGGCAGAGGTTTGCAGTCTTTCCAAGTAAGGACCAGAGTCCTAGGCAGGGAAAGTAATAAATACACTAAAGGTTTAGCTGTGCTCACCCTTGGGTAGCTTGGCACATAGCAGTCACGCTAAACTAAAGAAGCAATGTGTAAAGTATTTGTGCACACACCCAGTACCACAGTGAAAACACCACAAAAGAACTCCACATCAGTTTAGAAAAAAGCCAATATTTATCGTCAAACAACACAAATCCAACATATGCAAGCTAAGTTATGAATTATAAAAGATTACATCAAATTGCAATTGCAGTGCTTAGAAGACAATAGCCTTACCTGGGGCTATCTGTTCAAGCTGGACCGGGGCAAATCCCAAAATTCAGTCTGACCACAATGGAGCACGGAACGGGCACAGGATTCATGCAGACCTGCTGACAGTACTCTTGTTGCATCGATGCTCAGTGATGTTGCATTGATCCAAGGGGTGGGGGTGCGTCGTGTTTGCAGGCAATGCATTGTTTCCTGATTGGGCAACGTCCTTGACGTGTTGATGTCCAGAAACAATGTGTACTGTTTCGAATGCATAAGTACTGCATTGGCCAAGCGGAAGCTGTGTTGCCCATTGGGGTCATTGTGTCACTCTGTTGACGAGTAGTGTCTGTGACTTTGGTGCAGGCAGCTGCACAGTGTTGTTTCTGCAGTGGGATGAGTCGGTTCCAAGTGATGCGCCTGTGTTGATGTGTCAGTTCTTGTGTTGCAGCACCACTCTCGCCACCAAGGGCACAGGACTTGATTTGGCACCACTTGGCTGGGCGGGTCTCACAACAGAGGAGGATAGTTGCTGGTAGCAAGATGCAGGTGAAGTCTTTGACTTCAGAAACAGGAGGCAAGCTCATTCAAGGCCGTGGAGAAACTTTTGATTGGAGGATGTAGAGAGTTAGATCCAGCCCTCTCCCTCCCAGGCAAGTAGCAGCAGGCCAACACAGCAGAGCAAACAGCAAAGTCACAGTCCCTCCAGACAGACTGGCAGTCCCTCTTCCTGGTAGAATGTCTGCAGTTCAGAGGTGTAATGAATATATGGTGTCAGAAGCCCAGTAACCTAAATGGCCTTTGATGTAGGGGTAACTTCAAAAGAATTCTCTGAAGTGCACAAGGTTCCCTTTCAACCCAGCCCTGGCTCCAGACTACCAGTAGGGGGTAATCAGCTCTGTGTGAGAGCAGAACACAGCCAATTCAGATGTAAGTGTGAACTGCCTCTCTCTCTCCCTGCCCAGGACAACTATCACTATACAGATATATCTCCTGTCACACCCAGCCCTTCCTGTTTGTGGCTGTCTGGAGAGAATGCACAAATATAGCTGTCACTTAAACCCAGATGTGTATTCAGAGATAGGCCAAGCCACAGAATGATTAAAGTAACAAAATGCCATATTTTCAAAAGTGGAATTTTCAGACCTGAATTTAAAAACCAACTTTACCGAAAGATGTATTTTTAAATTGCGTGACCAGCGACACCAAGCTCCATTTTTCTATATTTTCCACATTTGGAAATTACACTTAAAAGATGTTTCAAGGTAACTCCCATGTTAGCCAATGGGAGAGATAATCCTTGTAATAGTGAAAAACGAATTTAAGAGTTTTTCACTATCTGGATGTGTTAAAATTAAAAGTATGTGTTCAACTTTTTAAATACACTGTAACTGCCGTAGGGGTAACTGGGGCCTACATAAGGGGTGACTTACATGTAATAAAAAGGAAGGTTTGTGCCTTGCAAGTGGGTTCACTTGCCAAGTCGAAGTGGCAGTTAAAACTGCACACACAGGGTCTGCAATGGCAGGCCTGAGACATGTTGTAAAGGCTACTGTGGTAGGTGGCACAACCAGTGCTGCAGGCTCACTAGCAGCATTTGACTTACACGCCCTAGGCACACATAGTGCACTCTACAAGGGACTTACCAGTAAACCATATATGCCAATCAGACAGACACAGTGTTACTATGTTATAGACACCGCACACATGCACCTTAGCACTGGATAGTAGTGGTAAAGTGCCCAGAGTTCTGAAGCCAACAAAAAACAATGTCAGAAAAAGAGAAGGAGGAAGCCAAAACATCTAGAGATGACCCTGCAGAAAGGGCCATTTCCAACATTCACCCTCTACTTTTTAATAAGGGGTACCGCCTGATGAAGTATCCCCACCTAAGCCTGGATTGAGTATTTTTCGTTCCATGAGGTTGGTGAATTATGTTTATCAAATGTCAACAAAGCCAAAACACTGGAAATCCATTGCTATGTAAAAAGGTGCTTATGACTAGTATTGTGCCTGAAATTGATTTAAAGCGGTTGTGACATTGGCAAACCTTCCTCTCAGAAATGTCATTGATAGATCTGGCAGCTCTTGGCATGGTTTTCCCTGTCTTTTCACTTCTGACCTCCTTTTTTATTTTTTTTTATCCTGTGACTAATTTCGTTTTTGCTGGTTTTGAGACGCTGGGCACTCTGACACTCTTACCAGTGCTAGAGTACAACTGCTCCCTGTCTAAATTGTATTGGTGATTGGTTTATCTATGATTGGCATATTTGATTTACTAATAAGTCTATAATATAGTGCACCAGGTGTTTCCAGGGCCTGTAAATCAAAGGCTACTTGTGGGTCTGCAGCACTGATTTTGCCACCTACATGAATAGCCCTGCAAACATGTCTTAGGCCTTTCATTGCAGTACCTGTATGTGCATCAACCTTTCAAGTGCACCTACTTTCCACGCCCAAACCTTCCCTTTTATTACCTACAAGCCACCCCTACGGTAGGCCAAGGGCAGCCCCTGGGGCAGGGTGCAGAGTATTTAAAAGTTAGGACATGTACTGGTGTGTTTCACATGTCCTGATAGTGAAATGCTATTAATTTCCTTTTTCACTATTGCAAGACCTTTCTCTCTCATAGGATAACATGGAGATTGCCTTGAAATATCTGTTAAGTGTAATTTCCCATTGGGAGCAGATAGAGAGCGGGCGTTTGGAGTCTCTGAACTCACAACTTAAAAATGCATCTTTCAGTGAAGGTGAGGGCTGACACCTGCTGCTCTAGTAGAAAATCCACTCAAGCAATGGAAAGAAGCAGTGCCCTCTGGTGTACCACACTGTGACATTCATGCTGATTTTACAGTGTGGAACAAGCTCCGGGCACCTAAAATCAGCATGAGCAGTGCAACGTACTTGAATTCTGCACGCTAGCTGAACTCCACAGAATCTCGCAGAGTTTCATGTAAATCCACAGAATTACGCAGAGTGAAACTCCACAAGTTCCACATAGCTCTACACCAAAGTTCCCAGATGTGCAAAAAGCTAGAGCAATATAGCCTCATTAATTCTCCATACCAATTTGGGATGAAAGTACCTTGGGATGAACAAACTGTATTTAATCTCAAAGATATATCTCACTCATTGTCAAGCTGAAATCTTTTACCCATCAGGTTCATATCAGTCAGATACACACATGCCTCTGCGCTTTACAAACAGTAACATTGTATTTTCCTTGGGAAAGGTTGCACTTAAGTAGATATTACTGATTTGGTGGAGGTGCCACGAAGGGAGCTCGTTTTGCTCCACCGTGTGCCTGTATCTTGATGGGTGAAGTGGAAAGACACTGGCTATGGAAGGAAAATACAGAGGATCAAGCCCAAAATATCATCTTCTGGGGTCAATATATTGATAACACTCTTCTTATCTGGCAAAGCAAAGAGTCTTGACAATTTCTGCATACCCTTACACCCAACAAATGGGGAATTGATTTGACCTATAAATGTCTAGGAAATCACTTGAATATTTGGATCTTACCTTCTACATTGACCAAAATCAGTTGCACACTCTTTCTACACTTTTTCCATAGAAAAGAAACAGCTACTAACTCTGTCCTTCATGCTACTAGCTGTCATCCACAAAGTACAATAAGAAACATTCCAGCAGGCGAATATAGACGGGCCAGGTGAAACTTTAGCAGTACGGAAGACTATAAGAGTGTGCCAACAGAAATTACTGAATGCTTATGCATAAGAGGATATAACACATCAGGACTAAACTATACAAAGGAACACTTTGACAAAATAGACCGTAATGGAATTTTAAACAAGGACAAACTCACCACCACAAACAAGACATCTATTTGTTTCGTTACTCATTATAACAACGGACATCAACACATCCGAAAACTGCTTCAAAAACATTGGTACTTAGTCACAAAGAATCCTTCGATTTCACAGAACATTCAACCTTTTCCACAGATGGGATTCAAAAGAGCACCCAACCATAGATATAAAATATGCTCTTCAGTTTACCAAGAAAGGAAAACAACTAAACACTTTTTGAAACAAACTACAGGCTTCAATACATGTACCAATTGCTCAATTTATAAACTGGGTCTATCTAAATCAAAAGGGATTGTGATCAATGATCAACATTTTTGAATCCACAACTTTATTAACTGTTAAAGTACTGACATAATATATCTTATCACCTGCCCATGTGATAAGGTCTACATGAGTAGTACAACTTGAGCTTTAAAACTGAGAATACAAGAACACTACCGCAATATACAAAAAGATGTTTGAGACTCCCATTGGTAGAACATTTTGTAAAATGTCGCTCATTTACATGGACCTTTAAATTCTGTGGTCTATTAAAAATTAAACACCACCCCCGGGGTGGAGAACTGGAACTGAAGCTGCAAAAATGTGAAAGCACTTTTATTATTCGCTTTGACACAGTTCAACGCAGTCTTAAAGATGCAGAATGGCACTACTGGCGCCTCCAATGATTCGAAGGATACAGAATGGCATCACTGCCTTCTTTAATGAACATTGTACAACATACTCTGTTTATCCTGTGGACAATGTAATAAGAATTCTCCAAGGATTCGAAGGATACAGATTGGCATTGCTGCCTTCTTTAATTAACATTGTACAACATACTCTGTTTATCCTGTGGACAATGTAATAAGAATTCAAAATTGAGTGGGAATATATGTACAATCTCTGGTTTTTACATGAACAGGTTAACCCCTGTCCAAGCAAGGACCCTCTTTCTAGTCAGGTCAAGTCACACACAATTCAAAGTATCCTGTGCCCACCCTCTGGTAGCTTTGCACTGAGCAGTCAGGCTTAACGTAGAAGACAATGTGTAAAGTATTTGTGCAATAATCATGCAATAACACAATATAAACACCACAAAAATACACCATACAGGTTTAGAAAAATATGGAATATTTATCTGGTTAAAATGAGGTCAAAACAATCAAGATTTGCTATAAGTACAACTTGAACTATGAATGTCAAAAGTTGAAAAATAGTCTTTAGATAAGAAATAAACAGTTAATGCTCGGTTTGCCAAAGTACCTAGGGTGCGTCAAAAATTTCACACACGGGGGTCACAGAGGAGGAGGTTGCATGGAAAAAGAGAGGGTGTGAGCCAGATTTTCCAGCACCCACAGATGATGCGTAGTTTCTTTTTCCGCAGCATGGGAGGTGCTTGGTTTCTTCGAAATGTGGTCCGGGTTCCTCACTGTTGTGCATGGATCTCCGTTGCATCGAGGGACGATGGGTGGAAATCCAGGGCGTGCGGGGCGAAGTCACAGGCTTGCATCGTTCTAGTAGCACGTTGTGCCGGATTTTTTGTCATTCCAGCTCGGCTGTGCGTCAATCCAGTGGGCTGTGCAACAAATTTCCGGTCCCAATGCAGGAGCTGCATCGATCTTCACTCTGGAAGTCGAGCTGCATTGTTCCGGTTCGGCTGTGCGGCGATTTTCTCGTTGCGGTGCAGGCTGTGCATCGTTTTCAGCAGGCTGTGCGGCGAATTTTCGGTGCACAAGGATTTCTTTGCAGAAGGTGAAGTCTTTTTCGCCCTGAGACTTCAGCAACAGGAGGCAAGCTCTATCCAAGCCCTTGGAGAGCACTTCTCAGCAGCGCTAGAGGCCAAAAAGGCAGCAGGGCAACAGCAAGGCAGCAAGGCAGCAGTCCTTTACAGCAAACCAGTGCAGGTAAATCCTTTGGGCAGCCAGGCAGCTTCTCTTGGCAGGTTGCAGGTTCTGGTTCTGAGTTTCTTTCCCAGGAGGTATCTTGTTGAGAACTGTCTGAATTGGTAGGGTCAGGGACCCAGTTTATATACCAAAATGTGACTTTGAAGTGGGGGATACTTCAAAGAGTGGCTTAGAAGTGCACAAGGTCCATTTTTAGTTCCATCCGGTCTGCCAGGGTCCCAGTAGGGGGTTTGGCAATCCATTGTGTGAGGACAGACCACTGTCCTTTCAAATGTAAGTGTCAGACCCTCCACTCTCCCAGCCCAGGAAGACCCATTCAGTATGCAGATGTGTGTAGGTGTGACTGAGCATCCTGTGTTTGGGGTTGTCTGAATGAAATGCACAAGGGACCTGTCAATTAGCCTAGACAGACGTGGATTGTAAGGCACAGAAATATTTAAGTGCAGAGAAATGTTTACTTTCTAAAAGTGACATTTCTAAAATAGTCATGCTAGATCCAACTTCACCAGTCAGCAGGATTTTGTATTACCATTCTAGCCATACTAAATATGACGTTGTTACTCCTTTCAGATCAGAATCTAGCACTCAAACAGTATATGAGGGTAGTCCTAATGCTAGCCTATGAGAGGAGTGGGCCTCACAGCAGTGTAAAATGAATTTAGGAGTTGTACACTTCCAGGACATATAGAACACACATGTTCATGTCCTGCCTTTTACTTACATAGCACCCTGCCCTATGGGTTACCTAGGGATTACCTTAGAGGTGATTTATATGTAGTTTAGGACTTGACAAGTACTTTTAACTGCCAAGTCGAAGTGGCAGTGAAACTGCACACACAGGCCTTCCAGTGGCAGGCCTGAGACATGGTTAAGGGCTACCTATATGGGTGACACAACCAGTGCTGCAGGCCCACTAGTAGTATTTAATTTACAGACCCTGGGCACATGTAGTGCACTTTACTGGGGACTTACAAGTAAATTAAGTATGTCAATTGGGTATCAGCCAATGTTAATATGTTTAGGGGAGAGAGCACATGCACTTTAACACTTCTTTGCAGTGGTAAAATGCACAGTCCTAAAGCTAGCAAAAATGAGGCCAGAAAAAGAGAAGGAGGAAGGCAAAGAGTTTGGGGATGACCCTGTGGGAAGGCCATTTCCAACAGTACCTATATCACATTATGAGTAGTATGTAACAACTAGAATCCAATACTCTAGTAGGAAGACATAGACACTATCTGTTAGAAATGGGGTCTTTGGTTGGCAGTCAGGTTACCCCCTGTCCAAACAAGGACCCTCACTCCAGTCAGGGTAAAAGAGAATCACCATCAGCTAACTCCTGCTTACCCCCTTGGTAGCTTGGCACTAGCAGTCGGCTTAACTTCAGAGTAATAGGTGTAAAGTATTTGTACCAACACACACAGTAACCTAATGAAAACACTACAAAATTACACAACACAGGTTTAGAAAAATAGAAAATATTGATCTAAACAAATCAAGACCAAAACGACAAAAATCCACAGTACAAAAGTCAAGTTATCAATTAAAAAGCAAAAAGAGTCTTTATGTAGTTTAAAACACTAACACTGATAGCGTGAAAATGTACCTTGGGTGCATCAAAAATAACCCAGCACAGGCGAGTGTGCGTCAAAAAGGGCTTGCGATGTGTCGATTTCACTCACGAGTGAGACCTTCCGCCGTTTCTCCTTTCGTCAGGTCGGAGCGTGTCATTTCTTCTCTTCGCAGGAGAGCGATGCGTCGATCCGGTCAGCACTCTTGGGTCCGGGCAGGCCTTGCATTGCTTTTACAAGTCCAGCGGTGCTTGCATTGGAAATCCAGTGCCATGATGATCCGAAAACCACGCAGTGCGGGTTGCGAACTCACCAGCCTCAGTCAGCGATGCTTCGCGTCGTTTCTCCAGCTCCGTGCATCGAGTCTTCAGTCACGTTACAGGCGAGCGTCAATTTTCAGCCGTGAAGCTGGAGGCGCGTCGATTTCCCAGCCGCAGATCAGAGTTGCGTCGATCTTTTCCCCGCACGGCACTCTGTGCATGGATTTCTTCCTCTTAGGCTGCCAGCTTCTCTTTTCAGGGTCCCAGAAACTGGATGGGCACCACAGGGCAGAGTAGGAGTCTCTGCAGAGACTCCAGGTGCTGCAGAAAGAAGTCTTTGCTGTCCTTGAGACTTCAAACAACAGGAGGCAAGCTCTAAATCAAGCCCTTGGAGATCTTCACAAGATGGAGGGCACACAAAGTCCAGTCTTTGCCCTCTTACTCTGGCAGAAGCAGCAACTGCAGGATAGCTCCACAAAGCACAGTCACAGGCAGGACATCTCTTCTTCCACAGCTCTTCTCTAGGCAGATGTTCCTCTTGGTTTCCAGAAGTGTTCTAAAGTCTGTGGTTTTGGGTGCCCTTCTTATACCCAATGTCTCCTTTGAAGTAGCCCTACTTCAAAGCAAAGTCTCTCTTGAATGTGCAATCCTGCCTTGCCCAGGCCAGGCCCCAGGCACTCACCAGGGGTTGGAGACTGCATTGTGTGAGGGCAGGCACAGCCCTTTCAGGTGTGAGTGACCACTCCTCCCCGCCCTCCTAGCACAGATGGCTCATCAGGAAATGCAGACTACACCCCAGCTCCCTTTGTGTCACTGTCTAGTGTGAGGTGCAACCAGCCCAACTGTCAAACTGCCCCAGACAGGGAATCGACAAACACAAATGGTATAAGCAATAAAATGCTCACTTTCTAAAAGTGGCATTTTCAAACACACAATTTTAAAATCAGCTTGACTAAAATATGTATTTTTAAATTGTGAGCTCAGAGACGCCAAACTCCACATGTCCATCTGCTCCCAAAGGGAATCTACACTTTAATCAGATTTAAAGGTAGCCCCCATGTTAACCTATGCGAGAGACAGGCCTTGTAACAGTGAAAAACAAATGTAGCAATATTTCACTGTCAGGACATATAAAACACATTACTATATGTCCTACCTTAACCATACACTGCACCCTGCCCTTGGGGCTAACTAGGGCCTACCTTAGGGGTGCCTTACATATCAGAAAAGGGAAGGTTTATGCCTGGCCAGTGGGTACACTTGCCTGGTCGAATTTACAGTTTAAAACTGCACACACAGACACTGCAGTGGCAGGTCTGAGACATGATTACAGAGCTACTTACGTGGGTGGCACAACCAGTGCTGCAGGCCCACTAGTAGCATTTGATTTACAGGCCCTGGGTACCTCTAGTGCACTGTACTAGGGGCTTACTAATAAATAAAATATGCCAATCATGGATAAGCCAATTACATACAATTTACACAGAGAGCATATGCACTTTAGCACTGGTTAGCAGTTGTAAAGTGCTCAGAGTTCAAAAGCCAACAGTAGCAGGTCAGAAAAATAGGAGGCAGGAGGCAAAAAATTGGGGATGACCCTGCATAAACTCAAAAGTCTAACACTATCCAGTCTTACAAATGAATATGTCAGTACCCATAGAATGTTATACCTAGAACAAGATTAACTCATGAGGGATAATTACTATTGGCATCTCCTTATTCGAGACAGACGATATTCTGACAACTTACTTTTCTTGGCACACCTATACATTATGGCTTTTAAGTACTGGGGACCTCTATTCAATAACTATTGATGGATAATACCTGGTAGTATTACCAAGGGAGGAAAACCAATGAACATAGGTAGACACCTTCATATGACATTTAGATTACATTCTATCTGAGTGATTTCCTCTCTTTTGCATCACAAAGTACCAATTTGCATTTTCATTTTTATTGCACTTGAATAATTTATCTCGCTATAACTAAGCTCCCGTCATGATGGTAAGAACTAGATCTGTAGTGTCCGACCTCTGGGACACGGTAATTAAAGTAGGATAATGCTCGTAACAATGATTACTGCCGGACCGGGCACGAGGTACGGAAATACTATGATAAAACACTGGAGTTCATTGTTGTAATTGATTGTTTATAACAAGAAAAGGATGATACATGCCCCAGTGGTCTCCTATGAGATTATACCTCTCTTTTCTATTTTACCTCACTACCTTTTCTCGTTCACAATAGCCTTTCCATCATAGCCACCGTAACATGTATCTGAAATGATCTTCGTTTGTGCCATGATAATGGAAGTAGGACGATAAGATCAGGCCATAACAAGTATGGCATTGGACTAGCATGCTGAGCTCATCACGAGGGATTTAGCCAAGAATAATTCTTGCCCGTATAAAATAGTATCACGTTCACAAAATCGGTAAATGACCCGATGAAACGGGCTCATAATCTGCTAGTCTCTCTCTTGGGTTAACAAATTGATCTATTTATTCAACACGACAAATAGTTCACTGTATGTTCTGATTTCGATCATATGTCTTACCATCTGGGAATAGTATGTATGAATGCACCTTTTAGAAATGAATCACTAACGGTTCAACAACAATTTAATTTGTCATTTACACTCATTTACTAATTCTGAAACGTATGATGTTCAATAATGGATATGAATATGATAGTTAATTATACTTCCACAGCTCCCTAATAACATATTGAAACATTAGACAACTATTGTATACATCTTTTCTTCCATAGACTGAATATACTGACCAGATTATATGCGCTCCCAAAAATGGATTAATTTGGTGATTATTGATCGGTATATGTCATGTCTCCAATTTGTGCCACCCTAAGGTGTTGTAGTAACATAACAGCATGCAGTAATGGAGTAATAGAACAGCATGCAGTAATGCACCATAATAAGAGATGTCATTATCATGGACTACAAATTGTTCCAGGACCTGTCCTATTAATCGTGTTTGTATTTAACATGTATGACTCACCTACTGTACCTGAAGAAAATCTGGACACAACTAATCTCTTTGGGATTCTGCTATATCCTTTTCACAAGTGGTGATAGATTTAGTCTCCTCTCCCAATTTTCTCTTCTCCCCACCTTTCACCAGATCACCGGATGCACTAGGTATATCTAGGTACTTTTCCCTATTCACTGACACCATAGAAAATGTATGGGATCAAGTTTGTCCTTCCTAGTAGTTCTCTCTAAAACTAACTTAGTCGTTATATTTTTTCTGCACTGAAAATGCCCCAGGTATATAATCCTAGGGGGCTTAACACATGTCAGCTTTCTGTGGCTCTCTGTTTAAATGTGCACCAATAAACAGCTTTTGGATTTACCACTTTGACTCAATGTGTCAATTCTACAACTCAAATCGATATAAGTTACAAGATCTAATCTCTACATATTGGACACACAGTGTGTTTCTCAATCCTCTATAGTTTCAACACTTGCCACTGTGCTTTTTACACTGTAACACTGTAATTTTCTCAGGAAAGGTTGCACTTCAGTATAGTTCATTGATTGGGTGTTTGGCTGAGTCATTGGCAGGCTTTAATTTATAAACCTCCAAATGGAAATTGTTTGGTTTACTGCCAGTAACACATTTGGGAGATTAGAAAATGTTTCGAGTCTCAGTGGCATCAGAAGTTGGCTGCATTGATTTTTTCTTTGTAAATGTTAGAAATCGGGCCTCTAGTTGGCAGAAGTCTGCACTCTGTCTAAGTAGGGACCACAGTCCTAGTCAGGGCAAGTAATAAACACACTAGAACTTTACCTGTGCTTACCCTTGGGTAATGTGGCACAGAGCAGTCACTCTTAAGTGAAGAGGCAATGTGTAAAGAGCTGTCGTTCTAAGCTAAAGATGCAATGTGCACACACCCAGTAACACAGTGAAAATACCACAAAAGAACTCCATACCACTTTAGAAAAATAGCCAATATTTATCATCAAACTGGGTCAAAATGACAAAAGTCCAATATACACAATTCAAGTTATGAATTTTCAAAGATTAAATAAAAATACAGTGCATAGAAGACAATAGCCCCACCTTGGGCTATTTTGTCCATCTTGATCGGGGCAAATCCCAAAGTTCAGTCTGATCACAAAGGAGCGTGGGCCGGGCACAGGAGTCATGCAGACCCGCTGACAGAACCTTGGTTGCTCCAGTGCTCGGTGATAATGCGTCGTTCCAACGAGGGGGTTCATCACGCTTGAAGGCAATGCCCAGTTTCCTGCTTGGGCAACGACCTTGATGCGACGGTGTCCAGAAGCAATGTGTGCTGGTTCTGATGCGTCAGTGCTGCATCAGCCAAGCTAGGCTGTGTTGTAGGTCAGGGTAATTGTGTCACGCTGTCAGCCAGCAGTATCTGTGGTCTCGGTCGAGGCAGTGGCAAAATGTCGTTTTTGCAGTGGGATGAGTTGGTTCATAGTAATTCGCCTGTGTCTAAGTGTCAGTTCTGGTGTTGCAGCACCACACTCACCTCCAAGGGCCCAGTACTATATTTGGCACCACTTTGCTGAGTGTGACTACAGCTGAGGAGGCCATGTGCTGGAAGTAAGATGTCTTTTATATCCTTGAGACTTCAGAAACAGGAGGCAAGCTCAGTCAAGGCAGTGGTGAGACTTTAGATTGCAGAATGTAGAGAATCAGATCCAGTCCTCTCCCTCCCAGGCAAGAAGCAGCAGGCCAACACAGCGGAGCAAACAGAAAAGTGGCCATCACTCTAGACAGCCCAAAATTCCCTCTTCCTGGTAGAATGTCCTCAGTCCAGAAGTGTTCTGCGTTTATGGTGTCAGAGGCCAAGTACTTATACCCAAAATGGCCTTTGATGTAGTGGTAACTTCAAAAGAATGCTTTGATGCGCACAAGGTTCCCTTTCAACCCAGCCCCAGCTCCAGGCTACCAGCACGGGGTAATCAGCCCCTTACATGAGAGCAGGATACAGCCAATTCAGAAGTACGTGTGAACTGCCTCTCCCTCTTCCTGCCCAGGGCGACTATCAGTATGCAGATTAATGCAGATGTAACTCCTATCACACCCAACCCTTCCTGTTTGTGGCTGTCTGGAGAGAATGCACAAATGCTGCTGTCACCTAAATCCAGACGTTTATCCAGAGACAGGCTAAGGTACAGAATGGTTAAAGTAAGAAAATGCCATCTTTCTAAAAGTTGCATTTTCAGACCTGCAATTTAAAAAACAACTTTACCAAAATATGTATTTTTAAACTGTGAGTCCAGAGGCACCAGAATACATTTTTCTATCTTTTCCCTATTGAAAATTACACTTGAAAGATGTTCCAAGGTAACCCCAAAGTTAAGTCTGTGGGAGAGATAGTCCTTGCAATTGTGAAAAACGAATTTAACAGTTTTCACTACCTGGACATAATAGTATTATAAGTATATGGCCAACTTTTTAAATACACTGCACCCTGCCCTTTGGGCTAACCAGGGCCTACCTTGGGGACGATTTACATGTGATAAAAAAGAAGGTTTGGGCCCGGCAAGTGGGTACACTTGCCAAGCTGAAATGGCAGTTTAAACTGCACACACAGGCTCTGCAATGCCAGACCTGAGACATGTTTGAAAGGTTACCATAGTGGGTGGCACAACCGGTGCTGCAGGCCTGCTAGTGGCATTTGACTTAAAGGCCCTGGGCACACACAGTGCATTTTACTAGGAACTCATTAGTAAATCAAATATACCAATCATGCAGAAGCCAGTGTTACCATATTTTAGACACAGAGCACATGCACTCTAGCACTGAATAGCAGTGGTAAAGTGTGCAGGGCTCTAAGTCCAGCAAAAATGGAGTTCAGCACAGTCAACACAGGAGGTCAGAAAAATAAAGTCAGGGAAAACCACCCCAAAGGATGCGAGGTCTAACAGTATAAAAGAAAAAGGGCATTTCTACTTTAATTTCTTCGATACTGCCCTTCACACAGAGCCCAGGTCTCATTTATTGGAGGAGTTGTATACGTTGAACCTATTCACTTGGGGGCATGTCCTCCATATCAAAGATGAATAGCCTAGTGAGATTGCTCAGTGTGTTAATGTGTGCCTTGAAGGATTCAGCATGTAACTAATCCAGTCAACAGAGGTAATCCTGATCAACTAGGTCAGTAAGTCAAACACCCTTTGAAAACAACAGTGAGCAGCACCCAAACCATAGGTCTGAATCTTTGGAGGTATAAACTCAATATGTCTTCTTTTCAAGCTTAATTAAAATGGGTAGCATCGATTTTGGCAATAATTAACACCCAATTAAGTGCCAAAAGCAATTGCATTTCTTTTGACATCTACTTCTATTGACATCTACGGACACTCTCATAAACGTAAGTACTTGCTGCCCGTGAAGAGGGTTTTCAGGCTGGGCCCTGGAGGTCGGGTTTGTGAGAGCTTTTAATCTTCCTGCTCTCCCTGCATCATGAAGGCTGATGCTCAGTACAGCATTCACTCAGTCTGTATGACACCACTGAGGTGCCAGCCACTGCATGCCCCAGTGCTGGTACAATGCACTAGAATAGAGGAGAGGGGAATTTCATTGGAGAAGAACCCCGTTCCGGCATAATAATAGCTGGTGAAACTGGGATCTAGCCAGTCATCACTGTTTGCCTTCACTGATGGTCTGTTATGGCGGAAGGGCATCTACTGAGTTTGAGATTGGCCATGCTTTGCCATAAATTCATGCTTCCTTCATATGTGGTGTGATTTGATGTTTCTGCTGGGGATCCGTAAATTTGTAGTCTGGTCATTTTATCCTGCATGATTCTTGTTTGCAGTGGGAACTTGCTAGCTCTTAAACTGCTTCTGTAATCTTCCCTTCTCAATCCTCTACTGAAGTTGGACCAGGAGTCACTGCCTGATGCTGGTACATTTATTATTCTGCTTCTAATTGTCTGTCTAATCTCTTGTTTCAATTACAGCACAAAGAATAATTCTAAACAGTCAAAAAATACAAGTCACACTATCCCTCTTCCAGTAGTTTTGTCTGTTTCCCTACTCTCTCTTTATCGTACCCTCTCTCCCTCTCTCCCTCTTTTGCTCTTTCTCCAACTCTGTCTCTCCGTGTCTTTCTCTGCGCCTTTAGTTTTATTCTCTTATCTCTTCTAGTTTTTCTCACTCTTTTTTCTCTATTCTTGATTTGGTTGCCGCCTTTTCTTCGCATTATTTCCCTGTGTCCCGTCAGTCTCTGCTCTTCCTCTTTTCTGTTTCTAAAATCCACTTTTGCTCTCTGCTCACCCATCTCTGCTGAGTGCTCGTTCTACGCTGCAGGGCGCTTTCCCTTTAACTTTGGTCTTTTGTTTCTCTTCTAAAAAACATTCCTGTTTGAGATAAGATTGTGAATGTGTTGACATAAGCCTTGTCGCTTAATAATAAAGACGAACAGAGCTTGGGGGGAAGTTGAGGCAGCACAAACCAAAGCACATTCTGGCAGAGCAGCCACTGACGAGGCTGTAGGGCTCCATGTTTGGCCTGGGCTGCAGTTAGTCAGGTACCACGCTCATTTTTCGGGACTGGGAATTATTTTTCATCATCGGACTTTGACTATTAACAAGAAAGAGAGGAAGGTAGATGGAGGGAAAGAAAGATGGGAAAACAGTGGCACAGGGAGAAATAATCCATGAAACGGTGTTTGCAAGCGAGGAATAAAGAGAGAGGAAATATAGGACGGCAGAGGCTGGAGGGATGCGGTGGAATCAAAACAGCAATTGCACCCCAAATGAATTAAACTACCAGGGGCAACATCACTGTTACGATGGGATAATCTTGCATTACTGTGCAATACACATGATACATGAAATTCGAGAAAATACGCCTGCACAATATTGTGTTATTACATGCCATTTGTGCTAAAAATGTAACTCGAGCACACGAAAACAACTGGAATGGCCAGAACGCAAGCAGCTGCAGCTCCCAGCACTGGTGGTTTTGGAGCTATTGTTTTTTAAAGTGAGTTGAGTGCAGAATAGATCAAAGGATGCAGTATGTATTAAAATATAATGTCAAATTCTGGTTACACAGTCTGAAAAATTAGGCATACATTCACATAGGGATTTTTATGATTAAAAATGTGAATAAAAAGTATGTCACAAAACCAATTTATGGCACACAGGATGAAGCAGTGGTTGTGATATACACTTAAACTTTTTCTGGCCCACATGGAATCTCTGGTGCCACTGTACATACAAAAGCTCAGAAGGATGCAAACTTCCAGAGAGCTATAATGCATTTTATCCCGCATGACAATATGCTGCAAATAGCCAAGTATCATGAATTGCACAATGCTGTTGTGTTTGGCTTTGCTGAGCCCTATTAGCGTGATAAAAGCGTGAAAAGTATATCTTTATGTGGAGAAAAATCACTTCTAGCAGATGTAAACCTGGGAAACATCTCAAATGAGCCGAAGTGGGAAGTGTGCACACCTTTAAAGCAAAACAAACTCTGCACACCTCCATTGTTTCACAGACACAAGGCAGTAGCCAGAAAATTAAAATACACCTCACTTTGAACCAAAGCTTTTATGGCACCAAGCAAGCAATCACAAACCCTCCTCAGGAGAGTGTGCTTGTCTCTTCCATCTAGGTATCCATCCATTCATCTTTTAATTCTTCCATCCACCCGCTGATCTCCACTATTTCATCTTACATTCTGTCATCCAGTCAGTCTTTCAATCAACATTCAGTCTGTTCCATTCCCTCTCTCCGTCCTCCCATCCCTGTCCAAACCTATCCATCGATCTTCAAACTATCCATCCTTCCCCTCAGTCATCCATCCTTTCACTTGTCTATCCCCTTTCATTAATTTATCCATTCAGTCTTTCAATCAACAGTCTATCCCCATTCCCTCTCTCCGTCCTCCATCCCTATCCAAACCTATCTATCTTCAAACATAGCCATCCTTCCCCTCAGTCATCCATCCTTTCACTTGTCAATCCCCTTTCATTCATTCATCCATCCACCCTTTGTCACCCTTCAATCATTTGGCTCATCCATCCACCATTTTACTCCTCCATCCTTCCTTTCACTCCATATATCCATCAATCCTCTCTTTCACTCAGCCCTCCGTCCTTTCACTCATTCAACCTTCCTTTGACCCATCCATACATTTACCCTTTCACTCATCCTTTCATCCTTTCACTCACTCATCCATTCACCCTTTTACTCATTCGTCCATTCAGTCACCCTTTCACTCGTCCATATGACCACCCTTTCTCCAGTCATCCATCTACACTCCCTTTCACTCATCCATAAATTATTTCACTCAACCCTCCTTGCATCATCCTTAGATCCATCCTTTCACAAATCCATCCATCCATTCACTCACCCATCAATCCACAATTTCACTCAGTCCATAGATCCACTCATATATCCATCTATTTACCCTTTTGTTTATTGATCCATCCTTTCACTCACTCATCTATCCATCCTTTCACTCACTCATCTATCCATCCTTTCTCTCATCCATCTATCCATCTCACTCATCCATCCTTACATCTATCCTTTCACTCATTCATCCATGCATCTATTCCTAAACACCTTCACTCACACAGCCATCCTCCATCCATACACTCACATTATAATCCTTTGTCTGCCGAGTTGCAGACAGAAGAGGCCCATCAAAAAACCCACACCCGCTGTAGCTGCTCAAGCAGGGAGTTGACGACGCCCCTGGACACTTATATACTTCAAATATGTCCATTTTGTTTAATGTAAACATGATTCCTCTGAAAATTAGGTTGTTCAATAAGGAGGTGCGTATTTGATATTTATCAGAGTGGAAGCTTAAGAAATGCAAATACATATTTATGAAAAATACTCTGATGCATGATAAAGGTTTACAGAAACATTTGATTATGTTGTTAATATATTTACCAGCAAATGGGAAACATACACAACAGACTCTAAAAAAGTACCACACACAGTATTTTTGTAAATATTAATTGCCACATCCTTGGTCGTCTGTAACTGTGTTCTGGGTTCCTTTGAAGCCCCAATGCGTATCGTGTCAACATAATCTGAGTTATCTGAAGAGCGGAGTTCATTAAGAGGCAGCCAGGGCTAGTGCCCTGCATGGACATATTAATGCCAGAGTCTTTAAAGCAAAATCTTTAGCTGAGACTTCCGGGGACCATTTGTCAGTTAAAAAAAAAAAAAAAAACATATTTGAACCTCCTGCGTCAACTGAGTTTTAATTTTAAACTGCAACTGAATGAATTGTGAACACTCTAGCAAACTGTGAGATAAAATGTCTGAGAAAATGTGTAGGTATTCTGTATTGAACTTTAAGAAACTAACATATTGAGTGATGACTGATCTCACATGCCTTTTGTGACATCCTTCTTAACATAAAATATCGAAAGCTTCACCAAATTAAGTAAAGCTAAAGGAATGGGCATAACAGAAAATAAAATCAGCAAATCAAATCCAGAAATATAAAATCTCACTAGAAAACTATATTCAAGAGTAACTGACATACCTAGATATCACGTTCTTTTTCACCAAATCGATTACATTACCTGTAAATCTATGCAAAAATAACATATTTTGCCCATTCTCACTGAACTATTTCCAGTGTATATTATAATTAGGCTCAGGTAAAATTAAAATTGTGCCACTTTATTATGCATAACATAGTGTTCCTCTTTTTATGCAAAATTCCCAAAATTATGCCATTGTGCCAAGTTGTGTAATTACACCACCATTCATTGCAAAATTGTAGCCCAGCAGCGGGGAAGCTAACAGAAGGTGGACAGCTGTTGTTTGCGACAATCACCTTTTTGCACTTTTTTGCCTTGAAATGTGTCCTTGTTTCAAACGTTAACACAAGGATGAATATTTACTTTAAGTAGAGCACCGAATCACAGATTCCTCATAATGAATTCTAATTTTACATCATTTTCCCAACATTTCACTTAACAATGTAATGGCAAACTACACAAACTTTGCACACCGCTAAATAGAATAACAAGTTTATATTAATGGATATAGATTAAAGAAAGATTTTTTCATTTTTTATTTTGAGGGTTAAGGGTTTTGGGTATAGAGGTAAGGGGCTAAGGGTTAAAGGTATGGAGCTAGGGGTTAAGGGTTGTGGCTTTGAAGTGTAGACGCTATTGGTAAGGATTAGGAGTGAGTGATATAGGTTTTAGCGCATAGGATAAAGAGGCTAAGATATGGGTTAGAGTTTGGTGTTAAGGGGAGTGGGTATAGGTTTAAGTGAACATTATTAAACGTTTTATGTATATGGTTAATGGGGTATAAGGTTGCGGATATTTTAAATTGGTTATGGTAAGGGGCTGTAGGCATATACCTAAATGTGTTAGGGTTAAGTTACAGGATTAAAGTTAAAGGACTAAAGATAAGTGCTTAGGGATATACCGTTAAGAGTTTAGGATACTGGGTTATGTGTTTAGACAAAGGGGTTAAAGCCTATGATTACATTTGTTTAGTGTCACTGTTCGAAGCATGGTTTATTTAAGGGGTGTTGATAATTGTTACACTCATCTTCTTGACTTCAATATAAACAGCCAATGTGCAGCTTTCACTGTAAAGTTGCAACCAAATTGATTTCAACGGAACACGCTACAATTCTGAAGTGATACATTTATAAGTGTTAAAGACGAAGTGCTACTATTTCACAGGAAATATTTCTAATTAACACAGTGCAACCAATCTGGCCCTCGCTTCTCCTTCCCCCTTACACCCACGCGCATAATGGGGCTGCTGTCTTGTCACGTCAAGTATTGTGAGTAGTTTTAAGTTTAAGTAATAAACAACATTATCTCCAATCCAGTCCTTTGAAAAGTAATTTTTCTTTAATTTTTTTCTGCATTATCTGCTTTACTCTTTGACCCAGAGCCAGCAACTTCATACCTTCTAATTTCTCTTGTTTCTTCAGTACAACATCTAGACTTTCTTCAACCCTTCCTGTGCAAACTTGTATTTTTTTTTTAGTTCTCTTCCCATGTGTGTCCTCAATAGTCCACGAGTAATCAAGAGCAAGTGTTAGTGTTCTTGTTATTTTCTGCTTGTGGGTTTATATTTTCTATGTCTTTAATTGATTAGCACAATGAGCAAAAACGTGATTAAAAAAAAAAAGAAAATCACTTGGAATAGTTAAAGACATTTGACAGTATGTTCTTTTCCGAGAGACCTAAAGGCCAATTAAAATGCGTTAAATTATTGTTGGGGAAAAACAAGAGTTTAAACGTGTGAGTTGATGGAAGTTTACACGTGTGGCTTTAACCCACATTTGTCAAGCAATGTCCTTTCTTGTAGTTTCACATAATTTAGAACCATCCTGCCAACATATAAATCTTTGATGATTTTAGTCCAAAGTTCACCGAGGATGTCTAAAAACAAGTCTCTACTATACATTGTAATTTCTTCTTAGGGCATCTGTTTGATTTGTATACAATCCGTTCTTCAAAGTGAAGTATTATTGTCTGACCTCCTTGTATTTGTAGCCTACCAGCTGTAGCCCTTTCAAGCACCCTAAGACATGGTCCCAAATGTCATATGAATCAAGAGTTGTAGGGTTGCAATTGGCCACACCGTGTATATGCAGATATATCAATAAATAGCAAAGTAGATGGCACAGCAAAGCGCTAGGCTCGGACTCTGACAAATCAACAGTCTAGAATTTCCCTCATTCCCCACATTAAGTTTAAAAGGGGGGGTGGAATTCTCTTAGGTTTGGAACAGCTTTGTAGAATTCTGATGTTATGAAAAGTGTTCATGATTGAGTATAAATGGTAAAACACTCCTACGAAAAAGGGCACCATCTGTGCTTACTTAGCTTCCCTGATGTTTTAGTCTAGAGCTGGCCTTAGCACTAATCTCTGCTACAAATTCCTACAATCCAACCTCATCCAATGATGTTAGCTTCGGAAATTTCACAGCTATAAAAAAATAAACACTCAAAACAATCGAGGAAATCCTGTGTTGACAATGTTGGTTGCAATGAGAACGCTTTTATTTTCTGACCTTGAAAAGGATGAAGTTTGCTACACCTGTGCAAGAACTCTCTTTGTTTGTTTGTCAAAACGAAGAATGCTCTATGTGATTTTTATGTTTTTACGACATGTAGGACTAGTTTCCCCTTTTGAGATTGTGAGAGCTTCTGGACTGTAAATTGTATGTTTGTTCTTCTATGCAGTTTTCGGGTAAAGGTGTTATGTTTGAGTAGGCAAGAGTGTGTAAGTTATTTGTAGGATTGTGGGCTGAAAAAAAGAATGCAGAATAGGAGAGGGAGTTGAGTAGTGGTTGGCCAATGCATTGCGATGAAGTGTTCTTTAAAGAGGCGATTCTTCAACTTTTTCCGAAATTGAAGCAATGTTGTGGAAGTCTTAATGTATACAGGGATGTTGTTTCAGATCTGGGAGCATAGATGTAAAAGGCCTGTAGTCTTGTTTTTTCCGCTTGTTAGACTACAGCCTGATGGTATCCTGCCTGCAGGTATGCTGAGAACCACCAGAAATAGTGAGCTTGTTTGCAATATAAGCAGGAGTGTTTAGCGATGGCTCTGTAAATGATGCAGCTGGTTTTGAAGATGGTGTATGCTATCAAGGGGAGCTCATGGCATTTCATCAGGTGAAGGTAATGTGATCATATTTCTACAGGCCCTGTGTGAACTATACTGCAGCATGTAGAATGCGCTCTAATGCCCTTTGCCCATGTTCATGCTACAAAGCACTGCTCATAAAAGTTGTGACTCCAGAGCAGGGCATAGGCCAAACCAAGCTTAGACGCCTCATGAAAACAAACAACATCACCAGATATTATAAAAGGTCTTCTGTGTAGGGCTTAGGGCAGGTGTAAGGTGGGAGGGTATTAAATACACCTAAGATATCTAGACAGAATCAATCATGCAACAAATATTTAAAGTCACCAAAGCAGCTAAGTTGTGAACTGCAAGCTGGACATAAGGTGTTTCAAAAGAACTAAAGCAGAACCTTACCATAGAATTCCTTAGTTCATAGTTGGTATCCCCTATTACTACGACCAGTTTAGTTTTCCTTACCTCCCATCTACCACTTTTACTTTGTCACAAATTTACTCCTGCATGCCAATGGTAAGGTGGGTTCTAAAGAGAGCTCGGATAGAGCCCTGATAGGTGGAATTGGAGCAATTTCAGTTTATAATAGAACATAGTGAAAGTGGTTAAATATATATGTATATTTCCTACTGACAGTCGCAAGTAGGTAGTTATAGTTAGGACCTAGTTTCCATCAGAAGAGCATTTTTTGTTTTGCCAATAACTTTGGCGCCGCTTGACGAGTCTTACAACATTTTCAAAACTTATACTCCAGTGGGTTCAGCTGGTGTCTTGAACATTTCGGGCTGATCTGTCAAGCGGGGGGGAGATGAGAAAAAGGGGGGCCCAACAAAACGTGTTTTTTCCTAATGCATTTTCCCTTAGGGTTTTTTAACACAACTACAGCCTTAACCACTGAACAAAATTACACCAAATATGGCTGAAAGCTAGCTCTTGGTCCAGAAAGCATGCTTTTTGTGATTTGAGGTAAATCTGTTGAGTAGTTTTTGTGATATTAGAGCTCAAAAATTATAAATATCTAGATGAATCCACCTGTCAGTGTGCTGATATCTGATCAGCTGCCAACAGTTCAACAAGGAAGATTTGGCAGCCATTTTGGAACTCAGCTTCAGCCAGGTCTCACAACAAACTTTTAAAAAAAGAAAAGGGGGCAAAGTAGGGATACCCTGAGCTTCTAGCCTTGGTGTAGAGCCCCCCACCCAAGGCTTAAAAACATTTTTTTAAAATATTGTAAAAATCTGCAGATAGATGAACCGATTTTTCTGAGAATTACCAAAAAAAACGCTTTCTCCCATGCTTTACTTTTATTTTGCCCCTGGGCGGGCCAGGTCCTGGGGGCATTGGGAGTTGATAAAAGGAGGGTGCCCACGGGCCCCCCTCCTATGGCTTACTGAAGCGCTGTGGACCACCACCTCCCCGGGGCACTGATTTTTAAGTATGTGGGGGTGTCCACACAACAACTGCAGTGCCCCAGGAACCGCAGCCTTACCGGCCAATGCTAAAACAATGCAAGGGGCCTGCGATGCCCCCCTGGAATCCCAGGGACCCCTACCTCCCTGGGGCAAAACATTTACTGTCAATGCGGGGGGCTGCGTGCCCTCTTCTGCAACCCCAGGGACTGCCAACTCCTCAGGGCAAAGGATCTTGAAAGAATGCAGGAGGGCATTTGCGGCTCTTCCACAGCCATGAGGACCGCCACCTGCCCGGGGCAATTTATATAATTAATGGGGGACCACGCACCCCTATACCTTGAGGCCCACTATCTCCCCAGAGAAGAAATAAAATAATGAAGGGGGGTCCATCTCAGACCCCAGCCCTGGGGACCATCACCTCCCTGGGGCAAAATTAAACAATGGAGGGGGACAGCGTGGACCCACCCTCATGGAGCCATAGATGTCGTGGGGGCCGCCACCCCCCAAGGCTGGCTCCTGCTACCTCCTGAGGTTTCCACCCACGAAAGGAAGCTGTTGGCTTTTGCTTGGTGGGAACTGATCGATGGTAAATTCTCCAGTATGTATAGAAGAAAATTGAGAACCCATTGACGGTCAACAATGCAACAGAAGCCTGTACATCACCAGACTTGAACTTCAAAATTGCTACTAAATAGCTTCTTCGTCTGCTCTGTGAGTCAGTTGGATTACATCCATGCATACACCAGACTATGGGCCTGATTTAGATATTGGCACACGAGTTACTCCTTCACAACAGCGTTGAATATCCCGTCCGCGGCAATCTAAATCCCATTATATCCTATGGGATTTAGATTTCAGCAGACGGGACATCCATCACTGCTGTGGTGGAGTAACTCGTCCTCCAATATCTAAATCAGGCTCTCAGTGTGGTAGATAAGAGCCACCTTTTCGGGAGCTTAACCATCACTGCTGTTAAACAACATCCTGAAAAAGTTATGCCCACTTCCCATCCTGACTCGGATACCAGTGTGAACACTGCCACACAGCTATCTTCCCTCCTCACTCCAAGCACTGTACCTACCTTCTTCCCGCTTCCATCCTTTTCTCTGTACTTCCAACCACACAGATGTTTTTTTGCCTTGATACTTGGATTGCTAGGTTAGTGTGACCAGAAGATATTATGTGGGTAACCTCCTCCTTTCGTACAGTTATACAATCAGAGAAGGGCTCAGAAGAATTTCATTCAATTTAAAAGGGCACTCTAATGCCTCCCTCATGAGATAGACCCACCTCATAGAGTAAACATTGTAACGAAAAAATGGGCTTTGTGGTAATACATCAGTCAAAAAAATGCACACCTTTTCTCATGCTGTTCCTTGTAACCTCTTTTTTTGTCTTAGTGGTGTACACGGGTGAGTAATTATGGTGTGAAATGTTCACTGACCAAACACCAAGGGGTGACATACGCACATGACCACCCGCACCAACTACAACATTGCCCCAACTGCAAATTACATTTTGTGCTGGTCAGTCCATGGAAAAGCTGGATCAATTTTGCCAGGTTGCCGACTAAAAACAGTTAAGTCACCGGTGCGAAATGTGCAGTAATGCAACAGAGTCCTAAATGCACAGCAGTGATTGATACAGTTGGGAGATATCACAGAGGACCAAACATTATTCCTTCGCTCAACACCCACCTCTCCTCCTTTGTGTGAACTTTTTTTCATACAAATATCGCTTTGCATGCTCAAAACCCCGAGGCCTGGCACGCTCTGTTATTGCTGAATTGTTCCATTTTTAGAAGTGGCAGCTGTGCAGCAGGCGGGGACGGCTCCAGCCCCTGGCGGTGTGCCTTGCTCTGTCAGTTCAGTTTGGGCTAGAGGACAGGGCCCAGCTGCACTTCCTTTGGGTCTGGAGTGTGTTTCTGTAACTGAAAGTCGCTGATCGACTGCAATTAAGAAAAATGATTCCAAAATTACAATACAAAATCCGTGGTAAATAGCCACGGCCAATTTGCATTTTCTCAGTGCAGAGAACATGGGCACTTATAATATTAAAAAAAGAAGAAAATTAAAACACTTGTCTATAGCTGTTTCCGTAGGGTGAACGTGGTGAAAAAATAATGCACACAAACATTGATAAAGCCAATGAGTATGGCTTTTTACTCAACGCAATGTTCTTCTCCATTGATAGACTATTTTGAGTGTCTACTGCAGATAGGTGAGTGAATGAATGTATGAGTGAGGGAATGGAAGGACAGCAGACCTGATAAGTGAGTGATGAGCTGCCTGTTTGGATGAATGGCTGAGCGAGCAAACAGATGAACAGGACTGCAGCGGTGGATGGCATGAGCAGCTGCCTGCTGCCAACTGGACCATAGCTACCCATAGACCCGGGACATTGCCCATCCATACACTCACTCACTCATCGTCTTTAGCCACCCATGCATTCATTCAACCATTCTCCCATAAACTCACACAGCCATTCATGTATCCGTGCCATCATCCATTAATCAAGCACATCAGCAATGTATTCCCCTACATAGGGATCTGGTTAGAGAGACATTCCTACATTCAGGTGCCAAAAACCCAAACGTTTTATCCATTCACTTATCCATGCATTTATACATGCAATCATCAGCACATCGATTCACTATCCTTTAATTCAATTCAATTCAATTTGATTCACTGCAATTCAATTCAATTCACTTATTTATGCGAACAAAGCCATCAAAGTAAAATATCAACATAAAAACAAAAATTAACATTTCAGCATAGCCATAAACTCATATAAAGGGAAAGTAAAGTACTCATGTGCGTTTCAAGGATCATATATCACAAAATATCTAAAAAATCATATATTAATTTCTTAACAGTAAGTACAGGCGACAGCATAAAACAGAGCTAACGTTTAGACAAAGTCATAGGCTCGTTCAGTAGGGAACATAGGTGCTCCAGTCCATATGTTTCACCTATTATAATGATTCATATGTTTCCTAATATTAAGAGCCACTCTTATAAAATTTTAAATCGCACAGCAACTATCTGGTGATCCTAAACACTGCAAGAATACAAGTCCATCCATGTAATGCTTCGAATTCGTCTTTCGCAGAATGGGAACCAGAGAGAAGAGCCCCGAGGCTCAACATTTAAAAGTGTAAAGTGGCTAGTACTTGGCACAAAGACATTGTCCCAGCAGCCTGGGGGTAAGTCCTGTTGCCAGGCCCATGACATAGACGAAGCAAATGTAAAGTGCAACGTGCAAGCCTAAAAAGAGTAAAATAATAATGCTGAGTAGGATTTGAGCTCTATACTCCTTGTTGTTGACAATAATTAATATTTGACTATCGAGTCCTTGACCTGGGTCATCTCTAGGCTTGAGTTCAGACAATGGTCCAGGTACCGTTGCTTAACCCATTGTTTATGTTCTGGCCCAGTTGTAAGGGGATTATTGTATAGCTCTTGACAGCCTATATTCTTAAATGATTCTCTCAAGTAGGAAAGCCAGGGTATCTAGTCTGCCCTGTGAAGTGACAAACAGACAGTCAGTGATACAGGTTCCAAGAAGGCCGACCTCGGGGATTCCACAAACTTGAATCCACAGGAGCAACAGAGCAATCCCAATCATGTCCTCCAGGTAAGGCATCCCAAGTTCCTCATTATATGTAAATGTAGCAGTGCCACCGGGGGCCACCAGTAATCTGCTTATAAAGCAATTTTCAGCCCGCTGAAGGATTCCTGCTTTACAATAGTCCTATAGTCTGACACGTATACCCCAACTGAGGTGCATTTGCTTTTTTATAGACTCAACATTTCTGCAATTGGTTTGTTCTCTAGCCTATGTGAAAATCTAATTATGGACCCAGCGTTCATATTAAAGTGCTGTGTTTTGATGTTAAAAGTGCAGTCCAGCTAAAAAATGTGCCAAAAAGATCCCTAAATTGTTAATTTTTTTTACCTTTGCCAAATGAAAATCCCCTGTAACAAAGAGCTTGGACTTCGTGCTTTGACGACCACAGGCCATTATATAAGATTTTGAATAACTTACCTGGAGGTCTAAGTCATTAATATATGAGCTAAAAATAAGTCTAAGAGAATCTGGAGGCTGTTTGCCATATGGTTAACTAGCACAGCGTCATCACCCAATAACAAAATGAGTATGAGTTTGTTTCCCATATTTGGCCACTTTCCACTAAATATGGATTTATACCATTAATATAAAGCATGAAGAGGAAAGGGGCCAAGATACACCCTTGCCTGACACCCTGTGTGGAGCTGATTGAGTGGAACTTTCACCTGAGGGGCCATAACACACCCTTACTGTGAGGTCCTGGTGTAGGCGCCTAATAAGGATAAGAAATTATTTCTCAATGCCAATCCTACCCATCTAGTCCCACAAATTGGAGCGATTCAATAAATCCCAGATGTAGCAAACCCATTTGATGTACTTTCCTGCTATAAGGTACAAAAGTAAACATTTTCAAAAGTGCAGATGCCAGATCTAAATCCAAATTAGACATCTGTCAAGACGTTATTTTCCGCAGCTCATTCTTCAAGCTGAGACAATAATACTCATCCCAGGACCTTGTCTTTAGAGGCCTATAGCGAAATTGGCCTGTAACAAGTTGGCTGAGTTCTCTCCCCTTTTAAAAAAAATGGGCATGACTATGACCGTCTTCCAAGAATCAGGGATGGGGCATGACCAACAGATCTAAAAACATTTTTCAGTAAGGGGGGCCACAAATTTAAATTTGTTTTAAAAATATCAGCTATACGCCATCCGAGCCAGGGGCCTTTCTAGATAGACATTTTTTGATGGCTAAGGACACTTCGTGAACTTCAGTAGGACTTTGGAAGCTATAGGAGTGCTCAATATTTGGGCTGCATTCTGTTCCTGAATTAATGGGCAATTGTCCAGGGGAAATTAATTGTGTAAAAGGAGTCACCCACATATCCACAGTAATTAGATTACTGATTCTAGCACATCTAACCCAGCAAAAAAAAGGCTGATGAACCACTTCCCAAAACTTTGAGGTATCCTTTGACATCCCTGCCACTATAAGATCTTCCCAGGCTTTATTCCTGATCTCAGTTTTCCTTTCCTCAAGCACCTGTTTATATATTCTGCATGCGTCCCCCCTGGCCCCCCAACCCCACCCCTAAAAATTACTGCGACCCTCCCACCCACCCTTAAACCACACCAACCCCCTAACCTTGCCCCTAAAACTACCCCCGCCCCCACCCCGCCCCTAAAACTGACCCCCACCCTACCCCCAAAACCTAAAACAACCCCAACCCCCCACTCCATCCCTTAAACCTAAAGTACCCCCACCCCTAAAACTACTCCGAGCCCCACACCCTGCCCCTAAACCTAACCCCTCCACCCCTAAAATTACCCAACCCACCCCTAAAATCTAAAACCCCAACCCCCGCCTGGCCCCTAAGACTGACCCCCCACCCTACCCCCTAAACCTAAAACAACCCCAACCCCATCCCTGAAACCTAAAGTACCCCAGCCCCTACCCCTAAAACTACTCCGAGCCCACCACCCTGCCCCTAAGCCTAAAACCCCGACTCCCCACCCCTGGCCCTAAACCAGAAAATACCCCCACCCCCGGCCCTAAACTTAAAACCCCGACCCCCCCTCACCCCCCGGCCCTAAACCAGAAAATACCCCGACCCCCCACCCCTGGCCCTAAACCCTAAACCTAAAAGCCCGCCCCCCACCCCCACCCCACAGCCCTAAACCACAAAATTCCACGACCCCCCACCCCTGGCCCTAAACCTAAAACCCCGCCCCCCACCCCCGGGCCCTAAACCAGAAAATACCCCGCCCCCCCACACCCGGCCCTAAACCTAAAACCCGGCCCCGCCCCTAAAACAGAAAATACCCCGACCCACCACCCCGTCCCAAAAATTAAAACCTGACCCCCATCCCCCGCCCCACTTACGTGAGTCATCGCATCGTCCTCCTCAGCCGACTCCCTTGTTTGTGCCTTAACCACACATGTGCGTTGTTCAGCACATATGTGGTTAAGGCACAAAACAACGAAGTCATGGTTAAGGAAAGCGTTGTTCCGCTTTCGTTAACCAGGACTTCGTTGTTCCGGAGTTGGCCTTAAAGGCGTTTCCCTTCTTCTTGCCTCCTTAACATTGCATGCTACACGCAGACAGCTTTTCAAAGTGGCCAACACTTGTTTGTGGGCAGTGGAACATGTTGTGTTAAACCACCGGCAGAGAGGTGTCTCACGGGAGGGTCTACTGGAGGTGAGATTATTCAAGAAAGACCTGCAAAAGCTGTCAAACTCAATTTGTAGCTTGGCTGGCCCGCCTTCATCAGCTAAACAAGTTAAAATAGATCTCATAGTCTCACCAATGTGATAGTTAAAGGAAATTGGGTCTACCTTATCCCAGTTTAACTTTAGACCTTTACTCTTGGAGGACTCCATTCTGCCAATCCTTTTTGAGTTGGTAGATTTAAAGAGAGAATTAATTTTGATGGAAAGTGGATTGTGGTCACTCATTCAATTACTAGACACAACAAAATCTGTAAGGTAAGGAAAGGTAAGGAAATATCTCAGCTGATAGAAGAATAAACATTTATAGTGCTCTCAGTATGGTTACCAAGAAAGGTTGGTATGCAAGCATTCTCCTGCCACAAACATCACTTGTTATACTTCAGCAACAATTCATTTAGTGCCTCGCTATAGACTTAATATTTCAAATGAATAGCATTATCAATATTTGAATTACTAAAACCACACTCTTGGGTCAGAACACTGACATAAAATTATATTAAAATCTCTGGTCCAAATTATATAAACATTGAGTTTTAATTTTTGATAAAAAGTCCTCTAAAAAAATTGTCGAATTGATCAATTACCTCCCTCCTTAAATGGCTGAAGATATCATAATAAAAGTTGATCAACAGAATATCGGGTTCGGCAGGGAATGTTGAGTAGCCAAGAAATAAAGAGAGGTCCAGCATTCTTAGGTTTGAAAGTCAGTTATTTTAACAGAAAAGAAGGTTAAAAGAACACCTTTGGCTCTACCCACATTAGATGGCATTGCTGGCTGAAAAAAGGCATAATACCCATCAGTGTGGAAGCCTTCAGTCTCACTCTTCCATGTTTCTTGGCAGCATATAATCTCAAAAGTATTAATACAGCTAACCCAATCTGGGTTTGAAATTTTTGAGCAAGCTCCCGCAATGTTACATGGAACGATACTGAGGACATTCCCAACAGGGCGTAATATTTGATTGGTGGGAAATACTGTGTCAAACTGTGATTGCTCTGTTCTATAAGGTGAAGAGTTGGGATAGAAGTCCTGAGTAGTAGATGAGTCCCTTTACCCAGGTTTTGGGATACTTCCTTTTTTTCGGTCTTCAGGTCAACTACCCCAGCAGCAGAGACCATTTTAATACAGCATCAGCCTAGGTCTTCCAAAGAGGCCAATGGGTCAACGGTATTGCTAGTTTGAACATTATAAGTTGTTCATTTGAACATTATAATGCTAGTTTGAACATTATACATGTGCCTATAGAAGTAGCCCAGAGATAACACCTGTACAGATCCTGGGGATTGAAATTGGCTGCCAAACAGATTTGGGCTTCCATCAAGGCCGGTCCGGAACTTAGGACAATAAGGGGAGGTGGTGCTCTGCTAGCTCAATCTCTTTCGAGATGACTCCAGCCACCCACTTGAGGAACCTGTGCAGGGTAGTACCCATTGCTACTGTGTGGGCCACCAGGGTCTTGCATTTGTTGCAATGTGTTCACCAGGAAGGGCAAAAGATGTAAATTATTTAAGAGAGAGTAGTTGTAGATGGGTGGATGAAAGGGACGCGGCCCAGCCCAACTTCCTCCAGACTCTGTTGAACTCTTGCTCCTGCTGGTGCTCAGAGGTCTGGGAGCTGTAGTCCCCCACGTCACTGGTGATGCTGGTGGCACTCCTCTACCTTATTGCAGTGTCAGCACCAGTCCATCCTCTTCAAAGCCAGGGTCAGCCAGATATACAGCGGGCCAAGCACAGGGTGCCCGAGGCTGGCTACGCTGAGCGCATCTCTTGTGGGGCCAGAAGTGGGCAGCACCACTGCAGCAACCTCACTGCAGCGCCCATACCACGTGCTTCCTCCTTCTCCACTGAGGCCAGCTGGCCATGTTGATAGATGGGTCATTGGTGCACACTCTTGTGTATCGTGGGAGCTGTCAGATATGGTGGGTGCAGTCAGCCCGTTGTGTCCCATCCATAATGCAGGATGAAGACCCTGCACAGACCTGACAGTATTAATTAGGCGCTGCTGCGTGGCCTCGGATAAACAGGTGGGGTGCGTCCATTTGCTGCAACTTGCCCCTGCAGATCCCTCCAGGGCCCAGGGGGGACCCCACATACAAGGAGCAATGGTGTGCTCACTAGTTGTAAGAATGTGATGAAAGGAGATACTGACACAGGGAGGTTCCATTTTCTTGAACTATATTTCATGAAAACACAGAATCCCATCGAGAAGTGTCCTCGTCCTGTGCCTTCCATCTGCAACTGCTTCAAAAGTGGCATTCAGAATTCACAGAGAGAGTGAACAGTTCATGGGCACGTTTTAAACAATAACAAGACTAAAGTGAGGCAAACAGCATAATCAAACCATAACAATTCTATATAGTGTGCAAACAAGCAATTAATAAAGGACTAACTCTAAGTATAACTCATTAGATCTTCTTTCCCCTTTGCAAACAAAAGCACCTTATGCTGTAAATGTTAACAAAGACAAAAGTCCTTGTACCTAGCAGGTGTGGGAACATTACGTGTTGTTCTGCTTATTTTATCAATTTTATCAAATGATGTACCAGCAGCATTTGTGTCATATGAAGTGCTGGCAGTGCTTTGAAACTGACTGGTGTTTCTTGTAGCTCCACCACAATGGTGGTTTGTGAACAAGTGTGTGGGTTTGGGTGAGCAAGCACTGCATCATCATTCCTGTCAATAGTTAACTTATCATTAAAGGACCAGTGAGATATATCTCACAAATCATTTCCTTACGTATTTTTGTTAGACAAGATCCTAGTTGCCTAATCATGAGAACGTTTGACTAGACACTTCCCACTCCATCATGCTTTTTTATCCAAAAATAAAGAACCCTTTGACACTTTAAGGATTTGAACAGGTGAAGAATAAACAGAAGCCCCTTTCTTAACTTTGAGAGGGTGTTTGATCATGACCCATCCTCCAGTACTGAAATTTTGATCTTTGACCTTATGTGTAGAATCAATATACATTTTTTGCAAATTTTGTTTTTGAGAAGTTTTACGTATCACTTTCTGTCCGACCGTACATGCACAACAACTAATGAGGACACACATTGGAACTGGGTTCCATTTTCCACAAAAGTTGGCAAGGAGATATCCCAGTAGTAGACTGAGGGGAAATTTTTAAAAAAACAAAGTTTTGTCTTAATAGCAAGGGCTGTTTTTATCCCCTCCCTCATGAACCTGTTCATTCTTTCCACAAGTCCATTAGAAGAAGGGCAATAGAAGGCCACTTTGAGATGTTTGACATGCTGGGATGCCAAGAAGTTACTAAATCTTGCTAAAACATATTACAACTTCTACGGTGCTAGGTGTAGCAGTAAATTCAAAGTATACCCTCTTGGAACAATAATCTATTAAAACCATGAGATATCTCTTGTCTGAAGGCAAAAGATCAAAAGGGAGTCAAAGTCCATGGCAACTTTGCTCTATGCCTCATTTGGGACCGAAACAACATGAAAAGGGGTGTGAGTAGTTTTCCAGTTTTTGTCAGACAACAAGCATGTTTGACATATATCAATCCATTGCAATACATAATTATCCATTGAGGGCCACCAATAATGTTGTTTAAGATTCTACAAGTTCCACCTACCCCTAAATGTCCTTCATGTGCACCTCAGTTTCAATGACTTCACTATGCAGTGACACTGAAGGAACACTAACATCAGCACGCATTAAAACCCCATTAACTATGGATAGTTATGTGGCTACTTGTGCAAAAGGTTTGAGGGGCGACAGAAGAGAACGCTCCTGTGGCCACCCTTTTCTTTCCAAATCCATTACTGTTTGTAGAATCTCATCCTTTTGTGTGGCCTCAAACCAGTCTTTATAATGTACCACACCTACAGAATCCAACATATCTTCTGTGTTTGATACAACACACTCTACATCATCTTGTTTAATGTCCTGTGTGGTATCTTGCAAAGGCATCCTGGAAAGACAGTCAGCCATGACATTACATCCTCAAGGTATGTATCGAATCACAAAATTGAATTATTGTAAATGAGACAAAAGCCTCACTAATCTTGCAGAGGCTTTGCCTGTTCTATTGCCATTCAGTTAGTAATGGTTTATGGTCCGTGAAAATCTTGACATGTGTTCCCCACATGAAAGTCTTACATTTTTCCATGGCCCAGGAGCAGGCAAGAGCTTCTCTTGCTGTTGTACTATAGTGACACTCTGCTCTTTATTTGAAATCCACTGACACAGCACCTAGTCTGTACTGGCTAGCATCAACAGTGAGAAAACATTTTAGACCTGAAATGTAAGATGACAACACAGGTGGATTGACAGTCAAATGTTTAACATTCTGAAAGGTTTGATCAGAGCTTGTGTCCTGCTTAAATGGCACTCCCTTTTTGAGCAACAACGTGGTAGTTGAACAACTGGAGAATACCCTGGCACAAACCTAGAATTATATTTGCTCCTGCCCAGGAAGGATTTTAGGGTGTATTTATCTTTTGGGGGTGGAACCTCTGCATAAGCTTGAGTGAGAATAAAATTGAGTTTAATCCCTGTGGAGGTAATTGAGTGACTCAAATAATCCAAGTTGTGTGTTAAAAATTTGCACTTGTCACAACTCAGAGTGATCCCCACATCCTTAAAGATATTTAATACTTTTCATAAAATTACCATGTGATCTGAAACTGTTTTTAAATATATTAGGACATAATATTGATAGGCCTTGAACAACATACATTCCTTTCAAGATGTGATCCATACTTTTTTTGGAAAACTGTGGCTGCTGAGGCCAAGCCGAAGAGTAATCTCAAAAACTTGTATGCTCTAAATTGAGTCACAAAAGTGGTAAGGTCACTTGAATCTGGTGCTAATGGGATCTGAAGGTATGCAGATTCTAAGTCCAAAAGGCTAAAAGGTTTGGCACCCCCATATTCGCTAGT
The DNA here is from genome assembly GCF_031143425.1 of Pleurodeles waltl. Lineage (NCBI taxonomy): Eukaryota > Metazoa > Chordata > Amphibia > Caudata > Salamandridae > Pleurodeles > Pleurodeles waltl. The sequence goes on along the minus strand of NC_090449.1, from coordinate 473,287,674 downwards.
AGATCTTTGATTTTTGGGAGTGGGTGGCAGTCAACAACAATATTCTTGTTGAGGGAGTGTAAATCTGATCATAAATGAATATCACCATTCTTTTTTTGGACTGGTACAATGGGACTCACCCATTCAGGAGAGTCTGTGATGGAAATTACACCTTCCAGAACTAACTTATACAACAAGAGTTTCCTTACACTCAGAGAAATTAATCTGACCTTATGTGCAATGCGAATAGCATTCTGTTTGAGTTTTATTACATGTCCAAACTTGGTTATCTTACTAATCTTGGATTCAAATACTTCTGGAAAACTTCCTAAAAGTTTTTGCAAATCACTATTATGATATGTGTCTGTTACAAGAGTAATCTGTGTGTTATTTAGGTGTACTGAATTTTTTGAACTAGGTTCATGTTTTAAACCCACCTTTGCTTAGTCTTGCATCTTACAATGTTTTTGCCTTTCACCGCAACATAAATCTTGGTTACAACTTGTATACCCAAACATGACAACGTTCCTACAAAATAGCCTAACATGTCAATGTCATTATCTCCATAAGCCTTAGGTGAAATATCAGTTTGTTGTGATTGAATCTTGGCAGACAAGTGCTTGTTCTAAAGTTGATCTGAAATGATGGTGACAGGAGCACCAGAGTCCGCCATCATATTCAGAGAGAAATCACATATCATTAATTGACAGAATGGACCTTTAACTTTGAGATGCAATTGAGAAACATTTGCAGTATATTTGGTTAAAACCATCTGGTGAAAATCATTTTGAAAACATTCATCAAGTTGCACATTGCTCACCTGCACATTCTTTTCTCTACACACGGACTACAAATTACCTATTCCGTGACATTTAATACTTTTCTTACCTAAAGCTGAACATGTGGGATTATTGCTTATATGAGAGTGAGAACCACATCTGAAACATACTGATCCAGATTTCTTATGAACAGGTTTGTTTGCTCTGTTTTTGAAGGAAATTGCATTAACAGACCCAGGATCATGGACTAAGTTAACAGTAGGATTACTAGGTAAATCATTTGAAATACATTTGAATGAAACAATAGCATGCTCAATCTCACAATATCTTTGCCTTCAGTGAGTGAAGGATCTCTACAACTCAAGATCTGTTCTTGTACTTTTTTAGAGTAACAACTGTAAACAAACTGATCTCTAATGTACGTATGTATCTAACACTGGTCCAAACCATAACAATTCTATATCACATGCAAACAAGCAATGAAGAAAGGACTAACTCTAAGTATAACTTATTACACTGGTGTACCCCAGACAAACCAAGGAGGGACATTCGCACTCACCGTTCTGTGGCGCTGCTGCTCTCGCCAGCTCCACCCACTCATGGCCCCTGTATAGCAGCATTAGAGGTCCAAAGTATGCTCTTCAGTCATACTCAAAGATCTGTCTGGAATAGTAATTAGCCCAGTGTGGCCATACGAGCCAGGCTCTCGCTGTGAATGGTGGGCTCCCCAGTAGTCTTGTCATTTGAATGTTCTTGGATTGAATTCATGTTCTATATAAAACAGAAGAATTATCCAGTCTTCCAGTTTCCTACTTTCTTGAGAAAGGTACTGCACATGGTCTTCAGTTTTGTTCTTGCTTTCTCACTTTTACTGCTCCTCGATCTCCTTCTAATGTATTTTCCTGAAACAATTATGTCTTGGTGTTGCTAGGGTGCAAAGTCTGGATTTCACTGTCACAACCCCTCGACTCACTGGATGGGGGGGGGGTAAAATCACAGGATGGAAGGGTTATCCATGGCACCTCACCCAGTCCTCGAACTTCAAGGTAGATACTGGCAATAATATACAGCCACTCAGGCACTTTTTCCTGGTCACAGGGACCAGTGAAAGCCCCGACCCGTCCTATGACATGCCTGTTGTCAGTAGGTCCTTTATTTCATTTTTGCATTTACCCCTACACCATTCTGCGCATACACACAAACAAATCTTTAATTCTTATGGGATATTAACTCAGCAACTCCATTAGTTAGAGCATGAACTACAGACAGAGGTTTGGATGCACTGCTACTGTAGAGTTTCTGAGCAGGTTCGGACGGGGACAGAAAATAGGTCCAGGAGTCAAGCTAAAAGTGGCCCCTGGTATTGAATTAGATAGATATAAAAGTGTCCCATGTTTACAAATTGAGGCAATTTTCAATTGTATAGGTGACTTGCAAGGCGTGGGAATCTGTATTCATTTGATCCTGCTGCAGGAAACATTTGTGGTAATATCAGAGAAATCATAAAAAACGTTCCACAAGACCATATAACAGGCACACAAACAGCCTAAAACAGCCCACACATTGACATGTCACATCAGCCACTTGGACACTACCTGATTGCGCTAAAGGGCTTTGCAAACCTGTTATTGAGTTAGCGTAGAGGGGTAAGACTACTCTTTTAAGGAAAGAGGGGCGCATTGTGAGGGTCACATTACAAACAGCAGAAAGAGGAGACTGAATGGGACATGTCCAGTATGCCAGGAATCGGGGCACATGGGAGACGGCGATGAGTTGCACCATCGAGGTACTATTGGGAACTAGGAGCAGGGAGATAATAGGAAATGCATTATTAGGTTATACCACTTTCATCTCTATTGAATTGTATTTCAGCAGAAGTTATTCTGCCCTGCAGTTTTTATATACATTGAAGGAGTTTGTCTTTGTCTTTTGTAATGCTACTGCTTTCAGAAAATTGTACAGCAGTAAATCACCTAATGTATTACATTTATGAAAGTAATCAGTAATATACCAAGTCGGATGTTTACTCCTGAGAACCACTACATTATAAGGACGGCGTGTGGAACAATGTCAACTATTTGGTTAACATTGATGTAAATCCTGTTATTTTTCTCATGATTGATCATTGTTCTGTGTTAAGGATTACAGAGCATGGCTTTCATAACACAGACGCATGAAGAAAAAATAAATAAATTGATACGCTTTGTTTTTCACAGCCAAGTTTGTGTTCTGAACTTTATATCACCTTTTCTCATATGATGTTCCCTTATATTCCTGAATTCGTTTTTGTAGGAAATTGGGTTACTGGTTGAAGGGGAGAAACCCGACTCAAGCAGCCACCACAATCTCTGTCATGGAGAGACACAAGCAAACCCCAAATTCACAAATTAACCTCTGGTTAACCCTCTGGTAGCTTAGCACAAAAGCCTTAGCGGCTATGTGTAAAGTTTTTGTTCAGCACTTCAAACAGTACTAAAGCAAAAACACAGCAAAAGAAAAATCCCACACCAATTATGTAAAATAGAGTAAAATTTAACAAATTGCTTGAGACCAAAATGACAAAAATCTAATCAGTGGAACTGGAGAATTACAATTTAAAAGATTTAAGTCAAAACTAAGCAGCACAAAGCATTAGCTGTGGTTATATGGTTGTGCCAGACCGGGAAAAAGTCACAACTTCAAGTTGATCACAGTGGAACGTGGGCTGGATACAGGGAAAGAGTTAGGCCCACTGAACAAATCCTGAACATAAATCCTGGTTGTGGTGCATTGTGAGATGCTGCGTTACAGATGCATTGTGCAGCGCTGATTCCAAGGAGCTGTGAGGCAGTGGTGCAAAGTCCTGCATCATCAAGGTTACCAACGATGGGGCTTTTGATGCAAAGTCCTGCAATGTCCTCAAGAATGCCGATGTTGAGGAGCTTGCGATGAGAAGGCCTGCATTAAGGGTGCATCGCACAGCAGCGGTTCCAGGGAGACTATGGGCTGCGATGTGAGGTTCAGCATTGGAGATGCCTGAGGCTGCAGCGGTTCCAAAGCAGAACTGTGAGGAGATGCATTGTGCTGTGTCAGCTCCGACCACAGCTAGGGTGGAAGACTAGCAGGGAGGCCTTCTGGTGGCCCTGGGTTCAAGATGCAGGTTCAGTCATTTCACTCAAACAGCAGGACAACAAAGTAGCAGTCCTTCCAGCAGAGCAGCACAGCAGTCCTGAGTTTTCCACAGATCCAGAGTTGTACCAAAGTGTTTGGTCTGACAGTCCAATAATAATATCCGGTGCCCACTTTGAAGTAGGAGAAGGTTCTGGAGGTTTCCTCCCCCTGAGTTGCATGGACTTTCTTGCCTCCTTGCCCTGGTCCTAGCTTCTCTGGGGCCACAAAACAATAGAGTCAAACCCTTTGTGAGTGTACTGAGGCAGAGCCTTTGTGATGTGCAAGTGTGGTGGGTGACAGCTCCTCTCCCTCATCAAGTCAGAAATGGCCCATCCTGTCAGCACTTATTCCCCTTTGTTTTATCTTATGGTTTGGGAGCAGTACACAAAGACCAAATGTCAGCTACACCTAGTCACGTGACCCAGGATACAGGCTACATGCACTAAATGGTTACAACAAGGAAATGCCAACTTTCAAAAATTTACATTTTCAAAATTGTGAATGAAAAATCAACTTTGCCATTAAAGAAGCTTTTAAATTTCAATTCTTTAGTCACAAAATTAGACATTCCTTATTGTTCCCAAATGAAAGTTATTACTTATCTAGTAAGGTAAGGTAACCTAAAGTTATCCTGTGAGAGAGGTAGGCCTTAGAGTAATGAAAAAGGAAATTAAGAGTTTTCCACAACCAGGGCACATAAAACGTAAACGTACATGTCCAAATTATTGAATATTCTGCACACAGCCCTATGGGCTGTGTAGGACCTACTTTAGGGGTGACATACGTATTAAAAAAGAAGGTTTGGGCCTGGCAAAACATTTATTTTACTAGGTGGTCAAATTGGCAGTTTAAAACTGCACACACAGGCTGCAATGGCCAGTCTGAGACACATATAAAAGGCTATTTAAGGGGGTGACACAATCAGTGCTGTAGGTTCACTCTTAGCATTTAATTTACAGACTCTGAGTACAGGTAGTATAACTTTACCCAGAACTTACAAGCAAATGTGCCACATGGCTGTAAGCCAATTTCATCATGTTTAATCACTTTAGCACTGATTAGCATAAATGAAGTGCACAGCATCCTAAAAGCCAACAATAATAGGGTCAGAAAACACAAAGGTGAAGGCAAAACATTTGGGGATGATCCTGCAGAGAGGGCAAAGCCCAACAGTTTTGAATTGTAGTTTACTCGGTAAGGGAGTCTAACAAACTAGATGGTCCTTTACAAGATCACATTCTTTAACTATGATTTGATTCATGAATGCTACTCATACCAAATCAGAATAATATTCTTTGTGATTGGATAAGCAAGTTAAACATGACATTTCATAGTGACTTGTGCAATATTACTTTCAGACCATGCTGAATTGTCATCTGCTCTGTCATCCTTGAAACTATTTTGTATTTAGCTATTTGGTGCAGTAACCTTTGTGTACATCCCTGAATTCTGACTGAAATGAGTTCTCCGTTTTAAAGTGATTTGGCAGTTCCATTTTTCTTATTTCACGTTCCACTATGGGTGTTTGTTATTCAAAGCATTCACATCTGGAAGGAGAAATAAGCATGTGGTAATGAAAACGTTTGAGAGCTGAAAACAGTAAACTATTTTGTGCAATGAGTTTCCTTTTTTCATCCATGAAAAAAACAAATTTGCTGCACACACTATTGTTCCCTACTCCAGTAATTTCCAGTAAGGAATACATATTTTTGTCATACATTTTATAATGGCAAAAATTTCAATGTGTGAAAATTGTACTTCCCTAAATGTATGTGTGGTGTATAAAATGAATCCTGATAAAGCACAAACTATACAAGCTGCAACATCAATCACCTAAAGAGGTAAATGACGTGTTGTGATCATCCCTTATTGTATCACACAAATTAAATGTTTAAGCACATCATTTCCAGTGTGTTGACAAAATTATAGTGGCTTCTAAGGTATGTGTCCAAATGATGACTCTTTTGCGATCTTTGAAGTTGAAGGAACCTCCTAAGAACATGAAAGGTGGGACTACTGCATATGTTTTTGCTAAGCATGACAATGAATACAGGTCTGCAATTAAAAACTAGGCCTCCAAAGCTATCTGCATATCCTCTGTTGCAGTCAAAGCCTGGCTCGTAGTAGATGGTTTGAAAGTAGATTCAGATATGACTCATATAATGCAGTCCTAATAAAGAGTAATATTCACTGAGTAATTACTTGAAAAGGGATGACTCTCTAAAACAAGCATCGGCAAAGTCATTTGGTCTTGCCTATACAAGAGCTGTTGGCTTTCGCAATGTGTTCTGCCATGTTGGACACCAGTATGGCTGCTGTTCAGCATGGCTAAAAGTTAGTGGCATGGAGAGTCAGAGTGGAGTTGGAGTGTAGAGTGTCATAGAGTGGATTTGTTAGAATGTTGTAGAGTGTAGTAGGAGGCGTAGAGTTCAGTAGAGGGGAGTAGAGTTTTGTGGTTTAGTGGCAGAGAGTGTCATGGAGTGGGTTGGAGCAGATTGAGGTAGTGGGGTGGATTGAATTGGAGTAGAATGGGGTGGATTGGACTGGGGTAGAGTGGGGTGGATTGAGTGGAGTGGGGTCGATTGGTGTGAGGTGGATTGGTTTGGAGTTGGATAGACTGAAATGGGGTCAAACGGATGGGATTGGGGGATGGATCTGAGTGGGGTGGATGAGATAGGATTGGGGTGGATGGATTGAAGTGGGGTGGACTGAACTGAGACAGGATAGGGTTGATTGGGTGGATTGGAGTGGGGTAGATTTGAGATGACTGGAGTGGAGTGAGGTGGATTGGTGTGAGGTTGGCTGAATTGATTGGATTGGAGTGCAGTGGACTAACCTGGGATGGGGTGAACTGGGGTAGAGTGAGGAATATTGGAGTGGAGTGGGGGATTGGAGTGGAGTGGATTGGAGTGCAGTTGGGGGGATTGGAGTGTGGTGGATTGGAGTGGGGTGACGTGGAGTGGATTGAAATGGGGTGGGCCTGAGAGGGTAGATTGGATTTAGGTGGATTGGATTGGGGTAGGTTGGTTTGGATTGGAGTGAGGTGGATTGGACTGGGGTGGGCTGCATTGAGGAGAGGTGGAATAGATTGGACTGGGGTGACTTGGACTGGAGTGGAGTGTATCGGATTGGAGTGGGGTGGAGTGGATTGGAGTGGGATTAAGTGAATTGAGTGGGTGGATTAGGGTGGATTGGATTGGGATGGATTGGATGGGGTGGGGTAGATTGGAGTGGGGTTTTGATGGGGTGGATTGGAGTGGGTGGGGTGGACGGAGTGGAGTGTGGTGGATTGGACTGAAGTGTGGTGGATTGGATTGGAGTGGGTTGGATTGGATTGGATTGCAGTGGGGTGAATTGGATTGGAGTGGAGTAGATACGATTGGTGTGGTGTGTATTGGGTTGGATTGGTGTGGGCTGGATTGGAGAGGGGTGTTCTGGATTGAAATGGGGGAGACTAAGGTGGTTTGGGGTCTGGTAGATTGGACTGAAGTAAAATGGATTAGGGTGGACTGGATTAAACTGGAGTAGGGTGGATTAAAGTGGATTATATCGGAGTGAGGTGGAATGTATTGAAGTGAGGTGCATTGGGTAGTGGTGGACTTTATTGTAGTGGGGTGGATTGGATTGTAATGGGGTGGGTTGGATTGGAGTAGGATGGTTGTATTGGAATGGGGTGGGGTGGATTGGATTGGATTGGATTGGAGTGGGGTGGGGTTGGATTGGACTGGAGTGGAGTGGCATGGATTGGAGTGTAGTGAGGTGGACTGGACTGTACTGGAGTGGATTGGGGTGGGGTAGGGTGGATTGGGCTGAGGTGAGGTGAGGTGTATTGGATTGGAGTGGGGTAGACTGGACTGGATTGGGGTGGACTGGATTGGTGTGTGTTGGATTGGTGTGGGGTGTACTGGATTGTAGCAGGTGGATTGTGGTAGATTTGAGTGGGATGAAGTGGAATGGAGTGTGGTGGATTGGATTAGGGAGAAGTGAGTTGGATTAGATTGGGGCAGATTGTTTTGGATTGCAGTAAAGGAGATTGTTTAGGATAGGATTGCAGCAGATTGCAGTAGGGCACATTGTTTTGGATTGAGGTAGATTGAGGTGAAGAAGATTGTTTTGGACTGGAGTTGAGCAGATTGTTTTGGATTGCAGTGGGACAGATTGGAGAGGGGCAGATTGTTTTGGATTGGAGGGGGCAGATTGTTGTGGAGTGGTGCAGATTGTTTTTGATTAGAGTGGGGCGAATTGGAGTGGGGCATATTAGATGGGGTGAGTTTGGATGATTGGAGTGGGGTGGGTTATAGTGGATTCGACTGGGTTGAGTGTTGGGATTGGAATGGGGTGGATTGGTGTGGGTTAAAATGGGGGTGGATTGTAGTGGGGCAGATTGTGGTGGGCTGGAGTGGGGAGTAATCCGCGACTATGTCTTAAAGGGTCATTTGAGAAATTACACATAATTGAGAAACTATGTTACTTTGCATAATTTCGAATTTGTTAATTGTCATCTTTTGAGAAGAGTCCCCACGAGCAAAACAAAAGAAAGCATGAGCGGAATGTGATAATAGACAGCTTGGCAAAATAAAAAATAAATTAGCTTTAAAGAATAAAACATTGCTATTTTGTTTGTCCTGCTGGTCACATTTTTGCCAGTCACAAGCCTTCTGTTTGCCGGGAAGTAGAAGTTAAAAAGAACAAAATAGTAACTTGATCACATCGGAAGCAGTGGATGGGCATAATTAAATTGAATCAATCAGTGCATGGTCCCTGCTCCACAGAGAGAAACAGAAATTATGCTAGGCATGCCTTGACAAATTATGAGGCTGTAGAGCAGAGTTCCACGAAATCCAACAAATGGTAAGCGACATGCAGGCTCTAAGCCCTTTACTTTACACAACAGAGCCTTGCAGTCTTGCATCCGAGATGCATGCTTTAGCGCATGATCTCGCAGGTTTGACCCAAAAAATGAAGAACAGTAAAATTTTGAAGGAATGGTGGCAGTTAGATGTTTCCAGCCCTAACCATTTCAACTTTATAGTCAATAAAAATGTCTGAGCAAGTTTCAGTTCAAAGGTTTGTGACCCATTTCTGAACATTTGCAGAGATTGGTTCTACAGAATATAAGAGTTCTCAAGGAGCACATTAGTATTTTGGAAATGTGTGTCTAATAGAAGAACGACATAGAATTGGCTTACATCCCAAATTCAGATTGATGCTAATTGGTGTGGAGTCGGGAACAAAGACCCTGATGTCCAGGCCAATGAAGTCAGGGACAGGAAGGGACTTCATGGTGAAAGAAGTGGCAGACAAAGCTTTATGCAGAGGGAGGCGAATATAGAATATATATTCACCATATACCGTGTCCCTGTGGTGGATCCTGAACTACCCGCTTGATATGACAACTGGTGATAAAGGTTCCTTTGAGCCCAGACCCCCACTGCAAGTTCTGTGAAAGGACCCAAGCAACATTGTAAGAGAGTTGGTGGTAAGACAACTTCCTCGACAGCTACCCAGAGCCCTGCTAGCTACAGCCATCAAAAGAAAGACGAGTGCAGCACCCGGTCCCAACCGCAGCCTGTAGCACACACTCAATCAGCCTGCACGTGCGTGCCTCAGCAGTTGGCATGCCACAGATCACGAAGCGCCAGAGTGCCTCAGCAGCCCACGCACAAGACATATATGCAGCCAACTTCCCTACTTGGAGCATAGGAGAGGAAACCAAAAAGAAGAAAAAGAAAGAAAAAGAAGGAAAAAAGAAGAAGGCAAAATAATAAGAAAATAAAACTCAAAAAGGGCCACACAGGAAGGCCCCAGTCGCTGAATGCAGGAAGGCTGCCCATGGAGTCGAATGTGCTAAACACTAAGGGCCAGCCATTTTGAGTTGGGGAGAGTGCCACTGAGTTCCTGCAAAGATAAAAAGGAAACAAAAGAAGGAGGACAACAAGCAGTGAAACAAGTCTTGGGGTCACAAACGGCCAAGAAAAAAGGGGTAAAAAGGAAACACCTAGATGTATTGTGCAATAGCAGCTCCAGTCAATAAAACTGAGAACATAAACCTATGAGGGAGAGGACACACTGCAGCAACATATGAATTGCAGAGAGCAAGCACACTCGGCAAACACCATGTTACAAGACTGGAAGACCAAGTACGATGCTTCAGCTTTCTTGACATGGCAAAGGATTGGTGCCAGATGGGCCGAGTGGATCAAAAATGTGACGATTTCATCAAAGAATTGGACCAAACAGAAGACTCCAAGAAAATCAAGTACTGGGAAAATGAGGCAGGAGATGGGGTCAGGGATGTCTTCAAGAAGCTTCTGAAAGACTAATTGGGTATGTACCGGAAGTGAAAGATGCCTTAGCCAAAATAGTCGCACCCCGCAGCCAATGAGGACTACGAGATGTACACGCCAAATGACACTGTGAAATGAAAGGAAGAGCTGATACGCCCACATCTAATAATGTGCTTCTTTGCAAGCAGTTAAGGCCCCTGGTCCGCTACAGACCAAAGAGAAATAAAGAGAAGTAAAGGAGAGGGTGCAGAGATGTGGACTGCAAGTAGGGCAGTGGAAGAAAAGCAAGAATAAGTGTTATAGAAGGACGAACAAATAATTGAATATGGACTGTGAGGGAGGGAAAGTGGGGCGACGAGAAGGGAGCAAAGGGCAAGAGTAAGAGAGCAAATGAAGGGCGGTCAAGGGATAGGAATGAAGTGATAAGAGATACGAGGGGAAATGAATTGGCAGCTGAGAAGGACGGGGAGTGTAAGGAAAGCGCCAAATGAAGGGAAAGAGAGGGCGAGATTAAAAGTCACCTTTAAGAAGGAGCAAGAGAGGACAGAGAGGAGGACGATGAGGGCAGAGCGTGTCTTGATTTTCAGCATATTAAAGAGTCGATTTGTGTCTGCAAAGTCGTAGAGAAAAACTGGAGACGTCATCCAGGGGAATCAAAAGGAGACATTTTGCTAATGGGGACCTGCATACAAGACATAAATGCATCTTCTTTGGTGCTTGTTATAATCAGAGAGAAAAAAAGAGCGACTATTCAAGGCGGCTGCCAGTGGGGGTGCCAGGCACCAGAGGAGAATGGGTTAGAGGGAAGGAGGTAAGAGAGAGAGACGGAGAGGGGAGAGAAAGATAATAGGTGAAATGAAGCAAAGCGTGAGATATAAACACTTACATCGATATATATATATAGTGCTTTAAATGGGCTGGTACTGTCCGGTAATGTGTGCCGGCACTTTTTTATTTTGAGGGGGAGAGTACCTACACTTCTCAAGGAAAACGTAATTTTTAATAGAGGAGTAACGGAGCTTCTCAGAAACAAGCAGGTATTCTGGTACAGAGTACCTGCACTTCTATTTTTCCATTTCAAGCACTCTCTCTCTCTCTCTCTCTCTCTCTTTATATATATATATATATATATATATATATATATATATATATATAGAGAGAGAGAGAGAGAGATAGATATATATATAGAGAGAGAGAGAGAGGAGAGGAGAGGAGAGGAGAGAGAGAGGAGATATATATATATATATATATATATATATATATATATATATATATATATATATATATATATATATATATATATATATATATATATATATATATATATATATATATATATATATAGATAGATATATAGATATGTCAGGGGCCCGAAGGCTAGGACAGAGACGGGGGAGGGTAGAGATCGGTGAAGTACCGGAGCGCCAAAGGAGAGAGCGGGAACGAGAGATAGGGAGAGGGAGGGGGGAGGTGAAGTATCAGGGCACGAAATAGAAACGTGTGTGCAAAGAAGTTATGCTGATGTAGGTATCGTCCAGAGAGCTAGTAGGATTGGGTCTCCTTCAGGTCAGCTATGACTGTCGTGTTCACATTAGTGGCACGGATGAGCTCGTATGAAGAGTATCCAGTGACAGAGGTCCTTCTGGTGACAACAGTGCCGCAGATGTAGGCCTGATGATCCGGACAGTGACACAGAAGCCGCTGCCCTCCCCTGCAATCCTTCAAATGCAGCTCATGCCGAGGGCAGTGCTACAGAAATGGCTTCTGTCCAGTACACAGCTGCAGATGGTGCTAGCGTTCGTGGCGGAGACGCAGATGTCGCGTTCCGTTTTCTGTGAGCGTCAAGAGGCTCGTGAATTGGATGAGTCAGAGGTCACGGTGGCTCCTGGAGGCTTGCTGCCGCATGATCCCCTCTTACAGTGCCGTGTCACACACTGGAGCTGCCAGGGATTACCAGAGATGGAGGGGATTAAACGAGATGGTTGGGATTACCCTTGAACGCCCATTGCAGGACCGTAAATTGAGAAAAACACACGAAAACTGCAAAATGGTGAGCTGTGCACTGCCTGTGACAAAGGGATGGCTATACCTGTGGACGCAGGTCCTGCAGTATAATAAATTAGACTCCATATCACAATGACGTAATCTTCAATGCATGCCGTTTGTATTAAAAAGCAACGTTTTCACGTGTGGTAGTTCAGTTGGATTACCAACGGTGAACTGAGACTCAAACTCCCAGAATGTATTAAAATGTTAAACGAACAAACAGAACGGGAGCACTGGATTATTTAAGACTGAGCCATTTGGTAACCGTGCATTACAAGGGCACAGTATTTATTGGAATACCCTGATCTGACAGGACATCTGAATGCATCTGCCTGATGATAAACCCTCTGTACTATTGCACCAGATCCTTGTTAACAGTGAACTATAGGGACAGGCGCCTGTCCGAGGAGCTTCTCCTCACCTCTCACAATGGGGCTGGACATGGAGGCCTCAGGCTGAGGTGGGCCCTTCGAGCTGGTGGAACCTGGAGAGCATTGGCCGAACTGACCTCTGCCACCCTTCAGACAGTAGAGGCCAGCAAGCACTATAGCCAAACATTTCAGGTTATGTTCCATACACACTTTAATTTTTCTGTTTGAAAAAGGGGTATTTTTCGTGCCCAAAGTAAATATGTAAAACAAGAAATATATAATAGGCACATATGTGTTATGAAAAACAGTCTTGAGACTGTGATCTTTATGTGTTCAGAACCCATTTATGTCATTAGAATTTCGTAATACATGTACACAATACGTATCCTCCGTTAAATAACCAGGAAACTCCTTTTAGTTGATTGTCACCCCATCAGCAGGCCTCCTCTGCAGGACGCTACGCGAGGCACGTTCTGCTTGCACTAGTGTCATATCTAGGCCTGGCATCTCACAGGTCGCTGCAGTGGTGAAAATAGTATAAGAGGGGAAGGGAACAGAATTATCAGCTAGGACCGTTTGCAGCTGTTTGTTTTAAAAAGAGGAGGAGGGAGTTTACGTAGCCGAGGTGACTTCCATGAGGTCAGTGGGCCAAATGTTCATTTTAAACAACCTTGATAACCCTACTGGTGGGTGCAATGCGAGGGAGAAGCAGTGCTCCAAGCTGAGACATGGTTGAGGCTCACATTATTGTTAGGTTTCACCCAGTAGTCTTGAGTGCACATATATTCTATTTTAGGCATGGCCGTGGGACAGCTTTAGCTGTGGTTACCACTTTAATGCTTTAAAAATATATACAGGGAGTGCAGAATTATTAGGCAAGTTGTATTTTTGAGGATTAATTTTATTATTGAACAACAACCATGTTCTCAATGAACCCAAAAAACTCATTAATATCAAAGCTGAATATTTTTGGAAGTAGTTTTTAGTTTGTTTTTAGTTTTAGCTATGTTAGGGGGATATCTGTGTGTGCAGGTGACTATTACTGTGCATAATTATTAGGCAACTCAACAAAAAAAAATATATACCCATTTCAATTATTTATTATTACCAGTGAAACCAATATAACATCTCAACATTCACAAATATACATTTCTGACATTCAAAAACAAAACAAAAAAAAATCAGTGACCAATATAGCCAACTTTCTTTGCAAGGACACTCAAAAGCCTGTCATCCATGGATTCTGTCAGTGTTTTGATCTGTTCACCATCAACATTGCGTGCAGCAGCAACCACAGCCTCCCAGACACTGTTCAGAGAGGTGTACTGTTTTCCCTCCTTGTAAATCTCACATTTGATGATGGACCACAGGTTCTCAATGGGGTTCAGATCAGGTGAACAAGGAGGGCATGTCATTAGATTTCCTTCTTTTATACCCTTTCTTGCCAGCCACGCTGTGGAGTACTTGGACGCGTGTGATGGAGCATTGTCCTGCATGAAAATCATGTTTTTCTTGAAGGATGCAGACTTCTTCCTGTACCACTGCTTGAAGAAGGTGTCTTCCAGGAACTGGCAGTAGGACTGGGAGTTGAGCTTGACTCCATCCTCAACCCGAAAAGGCCCCACAAGCTCATCTTTGATGATACCAGCCCAAACCAGTACTCCACCTCCACCTTGCTGGCGTCTGAGTCGGACTGGAGCTCTCTGCCCTTTACCAATCCAGCCACGGGCCCATCCATCTGGCCCATCAAGACTCACTCTCATTTCATCAGTCCATAAAACCTTAGAAAAATCAGTCTTGAGATATTTCTTGGCCCAGTCTTGACGTTTCAGCTTGTGTGTCTTGTTCAGTGGTGGTCGTCTTTCAGCCTTTCTTACCTTGGCCATGTCTCTGAGTATTGCACACCTTGTGCTTTTGGGCACTCCAGTGATGTTGCAGCTCTGAAATATGGCCAAACTGGTGGTAAGTGGCATCGTGGCAGCTGCACGCTTGACTTTTCTCAGTTCATGGGCAGTTATTTTGCGCCTTGGTTTTTCCACACGCTTCTTGCGACCCTGTTGACTATTTTGAATGAAACGCTTGATTGTTCGATGATCACGCTTCAGAAGCTTTGCCATTTTAAGAGTGCTGCATCCCTCTGCAAGATATCTCACTATTTTTGACTTTTCTGAGCCTGTCAAGTCCTTCTTTTGACCCATTTTGCCAAAGGAAAGGAAGTTGCCTAATAATTATGCACACCTGATATAGGGTGTTGATGTCATTAGACCACACCCCTTCTCATTACAGAGATGCACATCACCTAATATGCTTAATTGGTAGTAGGCTTTCGAGCCTATACAGCTTGGAGTAAGACAACATGCATAAAGAGGATGATGTGGTCAAAATACTCATTTGCCTAATAATTCTGCACTCCCTGTATATTATATGATAAGTATATATATTACACAGTGGCACCTGTCACTGTGTTCTTATAGGTAGGTCAGAGTTGCATGGAAAGAGTATTTTTGCTTTGCTGATAATTTTGGTGCCGCTGGAGGCAGAACGTTTAGGTGGCTGAAGCAAGGCCCTAGCCAGGCAGAACCTGTCACTTCCGTCAAGGGTGGGTGATTACACTTACTATATAACCTGTGCTTGTCCTTGGGTAGCTAGGCAGGGAGCACTTAGGCTTATCACAGAGGCAATGAGTAAAGCAAAAACACAGCACTTCCCCACCACAACCATGCTGTGCAGCACAAAGGAGACTGCACACAAAGAGGTATGTATAAAAGGATTGCATTCAACACACCCTGACAACTCAGTACGGGTATAATATGACTCTTGCCTATGCCCCAGATTGTAATGGAAGTTACAATATAAGGCCCAGCTGTGTTAAACACTACTACTGTAGGTACACATGAGGAAAACCGTACATTCCCTCCTGCACCCACATAAGGAGCCAAATGTTGTCAGCACAAGACCCATCCTAGCATTCCCCACAATCAGTGTAACACATAAATTCAGGTTGCACCCTGGTTCCCAACATTAGCAGCAAAATGTGCATACAAGGTTTACAATACCTTTGCGTAGCACTGCATCTGAAGCCACACTAGTAAGGCATAATGCCAACTGTAAGAATTCTCTGACAGGATATATGTGACCAGCAGCACCAGGATACAGCCTTTGCATTCACCCGCACCTACTCCCACACATCCACTCTGCACTGCTGTGCGGTGCCATGGGTATCAGCTGGCATGTGCACACACTTACTTGTAAGCAATCACTCCATGCACCCTAATGCGGTGCCCTGATATCCAGATAGTGGATGCTACTGTGTTTGCAAGCCCCATGGGTCCCAAACCTCCCCTCGCCACCAAACCAACTTGGCTATCCCTCTTGTCCATGCAAATATTGCATCAGCCTTTCCCTGGTTATTGGGTCTCATGAGGCAAAGTCACAAGTCTCAGGGTTCCAGGGTCAAGGTTGGGGAAAGGAAAGAGAAGAGTTGGTAAACAATTAAGAAGGAGACATTCAGGCGCCACACAGGAGGTTCATTCAGAGGTCTGCAAAACACAGGTGGAGGGTCACTGGGGCCGCGGTTAGACACCAAGGCACCTAGCCCAGCCAGAGAGTTCAATGTTACTAAAGAGTTACCAATTTAAGCACCTCCAGAATGGAAAGGCACGGTCAGGGCTTGTTGACGTCACCCTCAACACTCTCAGTTGCACAAGGACAAGTTACTAGACCTGCATCTCCTGAACCAGGAGATGCCACATCTGGGACAAGAAGACTCAAGTGACTCTAGATGGTTACAATTCCACATAAAAAGTGATCAGTGCTGTACCTCCACAAAAAGGAGGCACTACATCAGGGGTCCGCTGATCTGAGCCACCCTGACCGTATGATCATTCATGAGCCAATTCGCAAGATAGTATCTCCCGAGTTACAGGCACCAGTCTGAATTGAAAAGCACCAGATCATTCAGGACTCTCCTACAAAGGATGTAAATCCCGCACCCCCCAGGGAGGCACAACTTCTAGCATACAATGAATTGAGTCACACTAGACCATCCAGTCACACTTGGAACTTGGTTTCCGTACTCTCTGGAATGAGGCACACTGTCTAGTACACAATGACTTGTAGTCGCACCAGACTCCCAGGTCACACACTTCAACGCAAGTTCATTTGTGCCATATGAGGCCAAGTACATCACAACTCCAGTTGCACCCCCACCTCCGAGGGTTGCAACCAATGAACAGGGCACTGCACCCAATGAGCATGCAGCAGAGGCGCACACAAGAGAAATGCAACACACTCAACAATAGCGGGTCCAGTGAGGTCCCACACAGGGTGATCCTGTTCATACCAACAAGATGTTTCAGCGTGCAGTGGTCCCCACAATGAAGGGCCACTCATCTGACGTGCGAGAAGTCCTTGGCAAGCTCTGCACCAGGCATTTCTGGTTTCCAGACACAATACTTAGGCCACACTAATGCATCTGCAGCCGGGTGAGGTCCAACATAAGATGTAGATGTGGCAGAGAGCACCTCTCTCCAGATATTACTGGTCATCGATGTAAGTCTCTCTCAGTAGGTCATTGATGTCCCTGAGACCTCCTCAGAGAACAAGGGGCAAGTCAACCTGTCCCTGAAGAGTTACCCTCCGGGATGCAGCACAGCAGCAGGCAATCAGCCCCATGCCAGTTTCTAAGTAGGAAGGGGAGTGTAGATCCCCTCCTCGGACAGTTATCCTCCTGGGCACAACAGATTCCTCTGGCAGTGTGCCGATGCAGTCCAGCAGCACCGGTCCCACATCAGCATAAAGGTTACTCTGCCTTACAGACATTGAGTACCCCTAGTTCTACTAGATGGTTCCTTTGATGTTAGGGGTGGTTCAATTTTTTTCATTTAAACCACAGATGTCTCCCCTAAATATCCTCCCTCTTCACCCTGAGCCTCTGGAATGCAGATTTTTATCTTTAGTAGGACTATGTTCTAGCTCCAAGGCCAAGTGTCAAAAACCTATCTCTCCACACTATCTATCCAGGCCCCAAATGGCAGGGATGTGTTGTTCTGGATGCCCAAGTTTTATAGCGGTCACCTGGGGAATGTACAGATGTGCTCTACCCCCATGACCCATAGAATGAAGCCAAATTTGTAAGACACGAGAACCACTTCAGAACCTAGACATGCCCACTTCTCCGAAGTGGTCTTTCAAGGGCATCGATGACAAAACCGCCTTTACCATCAGAATGGGTTTGTCATCCTGAGTCCAATGATACTAAAGATCACAAGGCTGCTCTCCTGCAATCCACTATTGCAGCCAAACGTAATAAGACACATTCTCCCTTGCTACCTTATTAGTAGAGCAGCGCTCATAGGTTGTGCAAACACGCATGGGTATCAGGCACCCCCCGGACATATATGCCCTGACACGCACCCATGCCTGCAAGGGCATTTGGGGCACTTTTGTTAAAACTGCCACAAGCCCATGCGCCATTACTGGCCTGCTCTATCAGACTCAGCTCCTATATTAAGGTACCATTGCACAAATATGCACACCCTGGCAATTGATGTCAGCTCCCGTACCTACCTAGGAAAACTACCATGGTGCAAGTTGCACACCCAGGCAAGTGATACTAGTCACCACTCACACGTGGCAAACACCCGTGTGCAAGTATGCACACACTGGCAAGTTGTGCCAGTCTCATTTATGTGTATGGCTCCCTGGTGCAAGTAGGCACCCTCAGGCCAGCTGTGTCAGACTACCCATATATATGGCCTCCCATGTGCACATGGGCACGGAGAGGCCCATTGGGCCTGGCTCACTATATGGTTCGGTGCCTGTTAGAAATTGGATTTTTGGTTGGCAGTCAGGTTGCCCTCTGTCCAAGCAAGAACCCTCAATCTAGTCAGGGTAAGTCACACACAATCCAAAATCAGCCTGTGCCCACCCTCTGGTAGCTTGGCACGAGCAGTCAGGCTAAACTTAGAAGGCAATGTGTAAAGCATTTGTGCAATAAATCATACAACACCATAGTATAACACCACAAAAATACACCACACAGTGTTTAGAAAAATATATAATATTTATCTGGGTATTTTCAGGTCAAAACGATCAAAGTTGCAATATGAATTTGTAAAGATATCACTGAAAAGTGATATAAAGTGTCTTAAGTCTTTAGAAAGCAAACAAAGTCTCTTTCAAACACAAAGTACCTGGTTTCTGGTGGAAAATCTCCTCAGAGGGCCACAGGAGAAGAGATACGTGGAAAACTGGTGTGCGCGCCGATTTCTCCTCAGCACACACAGACTTGCGTCGTTATTTTCCACGCTGGGAGTCGTGCGTCGTTTTCCGGCACGCGGACAGTCTCTTTCTGTGGATCGCGGGGAGTACCAGATGTCCCGGGTCTGTGCGTGGATTTTCCTGCTTGTTTTCCGGCTGCGCGTCGTTCTGCGGGGCTGCGCGTCGAAGTTTCGATCTCACGGCAGGTGTAGCGTCGATTTCTCCTGGGGAGTCGGGCGGCGTTGTCCTTGCGAGGTCGTACGTCAAAGTTTTGATCTCACGGCAGGCGTCGCGTCGATTTCTCCTTGGAAGTCGGGGCGGCGTTGTCCTTGCGAGGCCGTGCGTCAAAGTTTTGATCTCACGGCAGGCGTCGCGTCGATTTCTCCTGGGAAGTCGTGCGGCGTTGTCCTTGCGAGGCCGTGCGTCAAAGTTTCGGTCGTCCCGAAGGCGTCGCGTCGATCAGCGTCGGTGTGCGGCGTTTTTCTTGCCGCGGAACAAGCTGTGCGTCGAAAATTTCGGCGCACGGAGCGTCCAAGTGGAAGAGAGAAGTCTTTTTGGTCCTGAGACTTCCAGGAACAGGAGGCAAGCTCTATCCAAGCCCTTGGAGAGCACTTTTACAGTCAGACAAGAGTTCAGCAAGGCAGCAGGCCAACAGCAAGGCAGCAGTCCTCTGTAGAAAAGCAGACAGGTGAGTCCTTTGAGCAGCCAAGCAGTTCTTCTTGGCAGGATGTAGTTTCTGGTTCAGGTTTCTTCTCCAGCAAGTGTCTGATGAGGTAGGGCAGAGGCCCTGTTTTATACCCAAATGTGCCTTTGAAGTGGGGGAGATTTCAAAGAGTGGCTAAGAAGTGCACCAGGTCCCCTTTCAGTTCAATCCTGTCTGCCAGGGTCCCAGTAGGGGGTGTGGCAGTCCTTTGTGTGAGAGCAGGCCCTCCACCCTCCCAGCCCAGGAAGACCCATTCAAAATGCAGATGTATGCAAGTGAGGCTGAGTACCCTGTGTTTGGGGTGTGTCTGAGTGAATGCACAAGGAGCTTTCAACTAACCCAGCCAGACGTGGATTGTAAGGCACAGAAGGATTTAAGTGCAGAGAAATGCTCACTTTCTAAATGTAGCATTTCTAAAATAGTAATATTAAATCCAACTTCACCAGTCAGCAGGATTTTGTATTACCATTCTGGCCATACTAAATATGACCTTGTTACTCCTTTCAGATCAGAATCTGCCACTCAAACAGTATATGAGTGTATCCCTAATGTTAGCCTATGAAAGGAGCAGGCCTCACAGCAGTGTAAAATGAATATAGGAGTTTTACACTGCCAGGACACGTAAACTACACCAGTACACTTCCTGCCTTTTCCCTAAATAGCACCCTGCCCTTTGGGTTACCTAGGGCCTACCTTTGGGGTGACATATCTGTAGAAAAGGGGGAGTTTAAGGCTTGGCAAGTACTTTTAAATGCCAAGTCGAATTGGCAGTGAAACTGCACACACAGGCCTTGCAATGGCAGGCCTGAGACATGGTTAGGGGGCTACCTATGTGGGTGGCACAATCAGTGCTGCAGACCCACTAGTAGCATTTAATCTACAGGCCCAGGCACATATAGTGCACTTTTACTAGGGACTGATAAGTACATTAAATAAGCCAATTGGGTATGAGCCAATGTCACCATGTTTGAAGGGAGCGAGCATATGCACTTAAGAACTGATTAGCAGTGGTAAAGTGCGCAGATTCCTAAAACCACCAAAAGCAGTGTCAAAAAGTGGAGGGAAGCAGGCAGGCAAAAAGTTCAGCGGGAGCACCATAAGGCTGTCAGGTCTAACAGTAGGGGAGTGTGGAGATATATGACACAGTTTTAAAGTACATTTTCATTCAGAGTTTGTGAATACCAAAAAGTAGTAAGCTTACTCAAAATAGTAAACTACTCAAAAGTGTAAACTACTCAAAAGTGTAAAATACTGGAGTGTAAGTGTAAGCTACATTTGTGACTCAGACCCTTAATTCCTACACTTGCTTCCATAGGTGTGCAAAGTTTTAAAGTCACAGGCTTCATAACTTTGCTTAATTCATTCTTAAACTTCACCAACTTTGCAAAGTGTGAAGTTGAGGATTTTTTTTATATGAATTTATGTGTGTCACAAAAACCAAAACCAGCTGCTTCTTAGGGCTCGAGTGGCTCCTCGCCCACCAGCCACTTCTCACCTTCAACTGGCCAATTTCTGGAAATTTGACACGCCGATGTCGAAGTACACCTATACGCACAGAAAACTTCAAGACTTTTCTAGGATTAACAAGGGATGCTTACAACGGTCTTGGCAGCCTACATTAGTGGCAGATTGTCAGGAGGTTTCCCTTGTGTAGTATTTATACATCGAAATTTCAACCTGTTAGAAAAATCCGCATGTTTCTGTAACTGTGATATGCCTTTAAAAAATTTATTATTTGGAGGTTTTTCTCCTGGAAAAATATTTTGGCATTGGCAAACCTCCTTAAACCACAATTTAATAAGGTTCATTGAAAATACACTTTCCCCTGCCCTTGAGAGGAGCATATCTTCATTCATTTTCAAAAATAGAGAGACCTGCAAGAAGGGAAGTACAAGAACAGGAGTACACGTACGGAAGCACAAACATACAGTTATGCGCACGCTTACCCCCCTTTACAGATACCCCACCGAGAAACGCCCTCGGATTAAACTTGCAAATTCGGAAATTCCACCACATAGGAATACGTTCTATAAAGGTAAATGTGCTTCTCACACATGGCATTCTGTCAGTCCTAATTTATGTATCAGGATCGTGAATGCACTTGTGTACTGTAGATATTTCGGTCTCCCAAATTTAATTTAAGAGCATAAACTTGATTTTGAATTGGCTCCACAGTACTATTCCCTTTTTTGCTGAGTCTATAAAAAACACAAGCAAGAGCCGAACTCAGTGAGTGACAAAAAAGATAAAAGGGTCATTAGTTAAATGGATGACACGTTCCAGGCCGTTCTGCTTTAAAAGGAACCTTAACTCTTGCACAGGAAAACTTTTAGTGAGTACATTTACATCTGTATCATTCACAAAAATCTCAACGCATTTTTTTCGTAAATCCATGAAAAGTGTATATATTTAGGTGCATTGTTCTTGTTTTATAATTGCATACAATTCACCACATCTTAAATCTGTGCTTCAGAACGCAACACTTATGAATATATAGTTGTGCACAGAGACATTTGTGACTCCGACCCTGAGGGTATTAGGATCTGCAGTGGTACCTGTTTGGATCGGAAGCAAGACAGACCCCTCTACTGACGCAATGTATACAGGCCATAACATTCTTTGGTATGCTTCGATTATTTACTAGTAATTTCATTGCCCTAAGTCCTTCTCTTCTGTCAAACCCTTACATAATGAGGCCCCGTGCTTCTCTCGACACCTTTTCCCCAGTATAACCCCCTCCCCTGTACCTCCTGAACCGTCAACATGCCTTACAAAACCCAGTTGGCCTGGACACACAGGGCAGAAGGGAGGGAGTAAGGGATCCAAAAGAACGACTCAGTGTAATGCAATTGCCGGTAAGTAATCGAATCATTACCCCATTGTCCCTCCCAAGTGGATCCTTTACATAATGAGATGTACCCAAGTAAATGAAAGCCAGGAGAACTGAGTAATTGCAGAACACCATTGGTTATTATTTAGCATCTGAACGATCACGTTTACTTCACTAAAGACAAAACCTTAGACCCAAAAGCATCCTCCACTGTAGGTCCCTGAGCAACTGTAGTGCTTGATAAAGGTAGACAGGATCACCCTGCAAATCTCAACCAAGGAAGCACCCTGACATTCAGCCAGAGAAGTCGTCAATCCTTGAGTTGACCTGCTCTGTAGCCCCAAAGGTGAAGAACTGTCAAGCTGAGAATAAGTTAAAAATCATACTACAAATGTACAGGCTCATGGTTTGTATGGCCAGTTTGCAACCCTTCCTAATAGTCCCAAAATTAACAAACAAAGAAGAATCCTGACAAAGCTCTTGTCCACTTTCTAAATAAACCAAACTAGCACTTGAACGTCTAGAGAATGAATGTTAACCTCATCAGACTGAGATTCTGGACAGAAAATGGGCAAAATACATTTCTATTATAAATGAAAGGAAGAATTGACTTTAGGAACAAGCCCCAGCAGTGGCCTCCAAACTACCCTATCCTTAAAGATCCTTAAGAAAGGGCCTTACAGGAAAGAGCACCCAGCTCTCCTATTGTCCTGGCTGAAGTCATGACCACAAGAAAAAACCCTTAAATATAAGAAATGTTGAGATCAATCGAACTGTGGGGCTCAGATGGGGGATAATACAAAGCCTGTAATACCAGAGGTATGTCCCAAGAAGGGCAAACCGAAGACACCTTAGGATGGACATTAGAAAATTCCTTAAATAGTTTGTGGACCTGACTCTCTGGATCTTCCAAATTGCCCCCAAGAGACTCTAAAACCCTGATTGCTAACCACAGAAGATGTAAAGTTGAAGGACAAGGCCACATCTTGCAAAAATTGAAAAATCTGAGGAATAGAAGCAGAAATAGGTAAAATCTGCTGCTTTCCACACAATTTCCCAAAAGAAATCCAGTGCTGAGCATCAGAAGCCCTAGTAGACAGCCCCCTGGTAGCCTGAAAAGAAGGGGAAACTGCCTCAGGACAACCCTGAGACATTACCCCTGTCTGTTTAGTTTCCAAGCCATCAATTTGAAATGAACCAACAACTCCTCCTGAGGAGCAGGAAAGCTAAGAGGAGAGGCATTCGTAGGCCATACATACCCCTTGTTCTCTCTGATCCTCACTAAAAAAGGAAACCAGGAAGATGAGGCTAATTGTAGAGCAACCAGTGTCCCTGATCAGAAATCCCTGGATAAAAGGGAAAGGAGAGAAGGCAAAGAGAAGGCAAATAGAAAACCCTGTGACCTGTCCAGGGACAGGACAGGGCATCTATCGCCGAGCTGCAGAGTCCCTCATCCTAAAGCAGAACTTTGGGAAGCAGAGTGTTAGGGGAAGACACAAACATATCCACCACTGGACACCCTTACCTCTGACAGATTAGACTGAACAATCTGGAAGAGAGGCAGAAGTCTTGAAAGGAGAAAATCACCATGTTCAACAAGTCGGCACACGTGTTCATAAGACCCTGAATATAAATCACATTCAGAGACAAGAGATGATTCTGACTCCAAGAGAAGATGCAATCTGAAATGAGGGACAGAGATAGGGTCTCTTTTTCTTCATGCTTTTTGATGTAGGCCTTTGCCATGGTATTGTCTGTCCTGATCAGGTCAGGTTGGTGCTGAATCCAAGAGGAGAAGACCAGGAGAGCTAAATAGATCACCTTAAGCTCCCTTCAGTTGGCTGAGCAGATGCCTTGAGATTATGTCCATAGATGCTGTACCTGATGTGAAGACATCCAGGTTGTCTAATCCTTTTTGCTTGCAACCGTACTAATCATGGACAGTGGGAGAGGGCATAAGGGCATCCTCTTCAGGCCATGCCACAGATCCAACCACCAGGCTACCTCCAGTTTCACTTCCTCTGGCACAGTGAGATAGAGAGACACATTCTGCAAGGTGGTATCCCAGAACTGATGCAGAAACCAAATTAGCTTGTTAAGGTGGTAGTGAGTCTAAGTAACCAAAAATACAGTTGGTGCCAAATCTAAACTGTCATCCAATCTGACACCCTGGGAGAGGGATCTTGCAAAAGAGCTAGAATGTGGGACGGAATGTTGTGTACCCTGCTGTTTGGAAGAGCAGCCACACCCTCCTCTGTATGAAATCTGGGTCCAATAAAAACACTTCCAGTTCTGGGAGCAACTGAGATTTCTGGGTGTTGATCAAAACCCAGCGAGATTCCAGCATGTGAACCACTCAACTTAAATGTTCTGTAGCTTGAAGGGCAGAACTGTCAGACAATCATCCAGACAGGACTGAATGCAAATCCCCTGCTGGTGACGCAGGGGCATCAAGGGTGCTAGAACCTTGGTGAAAATCCGTGGGGAAGATTTCAACCCAAGCAGGAGGACTCAAAATTGGAAGTTGAATTCCCCATGTCAAAACAAAGAAAACTTTGATGTAACTGATGAACGGGTGTGTGAAGGTAAGCGTCCTGAAAATCAATCGTGATCAGGAGGTACTTAACAGAAATCATAGCAATTATGACCAGCAGTGTTATCATGTAGAAATGACCAGTCTTTACCATTGATTGAGTCCCTTTAAATTGAGGACAGGATGAATTCCCCCCTGAGACCAAAAAGAGGATGAAATACACCCCCTGACCCCATTCATCCTGGGGAACAGGGAGTATTGCGTTTTTGAGCAGCAGCATTAAAATCCATCTCACAAGGACCTCCTATGGACAGGATACCTGGAGACAGAAGTAGGGATGCACCCTGAGTCTGAAGGCAGAGAGTTGATTTTTATAATGTACCCATTCTGATATTTGGAACCCAATGGTCCATGATAGAGCTCTCCCACGAGGGAAACAATCCTGGAGCCTTCCTCCAACTACAACCAAGGCAGGAAAACTGGAATAGTTAGGAGCCCTGGGGCAATGGGCCCTCCTTATTGGATCCGTCCTGCGTCCTCCCTGGTTTACAGCGTTGGTATTTACGATGCTTAGCCAAATAAGATTTGGAGTGTTCCTTTGACTAATCTCTGAAATCCTACACCAGAGTCTGAAAGATTTCACACCAGATGACTTGAATTACTAGGAATTATTTTTGTTCTTGAAAGATTTCCTCATCATGTCATGCAGCTGGTTGCTGAAGAGTTTCTTGCCCTCAAAGGGTAGTTTCAGAAAAGATGCTTTTTCAAAGAAGTCTGCTTTTCACTGCCGGGGCCACAGATTGTTATGAGCCATCACTACAGAACTGGAAGCAACTGAGGCTGCTTTGATGATACCTGGAGAAATATCAGTCATGAGTTTCGATTTCTGCTCCTTTTATACAAGATGTATGAGACATCTATACCCTTCTGCATACCCTCTGCAAGACAGTCAAAATCCTTTACTAAGGATTGCGGAGTTAGAGCTGCATAGGATGCTGAAGCAAGACCAAATTTGTAGCCCCAAAACAGCGCTTTAAGCCAGTGTTCACCTTTTTTGTCTGTCAGATCCGATGGCGGATGGTCATCAGGGTTTAATGATGGATCTACCAAGTAGCAGAGACAAAGACGAATCTACTTTAATGGACTGAGAAGGCTCAGCATCCACTTCCACCAAAGGATAGGACTTTTGCAGAAATCTTGGATTTGGGAATCGATCTAGCTCCTTCCAACCTCTGAAAATAGAGTTCTTGATCTTGTGGTGAAAAGGAAGGGCCAGTTAAGCAAGCTGAGCATATTGAGGAAAGAGCCTTCCAACTTCCTCATCAGCTAGGAGAGGATCTAACTCCAAATTGACCCGGATATGCAACAAAATAGCCCCAAGTCTTCCCAAGAAATACATTTCCCTCCAGAGGCACTGGGCTTATCCAATATAAAGTCTCTATCTATATCAGATTGTACATCTGAAGGCTTTCTCCTTTTTGAGATGAGAAGGTTCGGCAGCTAAGGGCCTTGCCCCCGCATCATCAATCATAGCTTATATTTGTGCCTGTGTTAACCTCTCCTGAGCCTCAGGAGAGTGGCTGCCATGCTGCACAGATACTTCTCTCTCCTCATCCTCAGAAGAGGGAGAACGAGAATGTCTACTTGTCACACTGCTTACACTCCATGTCAAGACACGGAATACAATAAAAACTCCCCTTTAAAAAAAACCTTTAAAGGATATCAGCCCAATCAGAAAGCCACACAAAAACCCTCCAATAAACCAACAGGAAAGAAAGGAGGACCAACAGGGGTGGGTGAAGAATTCTGCTCCGCCGACAGAGTTCTTGGTGTTTTGCCTCGGAGCATGGAGTTCTGAAAAACTCAGCAAAGTGACATGGAGCAAAGATGTTTCTCTCTTGTGCTTGCAAGTGTTACGTTGGCGAGCTTGAGAAATCGTGCGCCAGACCACCTCCCAGTAAGATTTGTGAATGCAGGTGGTCATAGCAGGTTGCTACTGCTCATAATGAGAAAGCTGCAGCTCGCTTTGAGGAAGCTGCTGCTCGAGTAGGAAATCTACTAGAGCGGCAGAATGAACCAGTACCCTCTGGCGCTCTGTGTGATGCCGTTTGCGATGATTTTTCAGTGAGGTAGAAACTCCTGGTGCTAAAAATCAGCACGAACAGCGCA
The DNA here is from genome assembly GCF_031143425.1 of Pleurodeles waltl. NCBI lineage: Eukaryota > Metazoa > Chordata > Amphibia > Caudata > Salamandridae > Pleurodeles > Pleurodeles waltl. Next base: position 473,260,566 of record NC_090449.1, on the reverse strand, counting down.
ATGTACCGAACTCTGCTGCTTGCGGAACTCCGCTTAGTCCAGCGGAGTTTTTAAAGCACTTCGTGGAGTTCCGCTTAGCATGATTCTGCAAACTCCACCCAGGCCTATGGACTGATCCACAAAAGCATTGCATTGCTATAGAATAAGAATAACTCCCCTCTCACCTGGAATACTGCCCTAGTAGTTTGGAAAAGCACCACTGTCCCCAGCTGCCCAGCAACAATCTCTTCCCTGAAGCGGCATCACTTTCTACCCCAGGAAATCCAACAAATAGCAGCTGTACCGAAGAAATCCTTGTACTTCCTAACCTAACCTTTTGGAACCACTTAGGAGATCGCTGTGGCACCTGCCTGTAGAATAGTGTTTTTTCCCAGTACCTCACTCATGCAGGGTCTTCTTGGTGGCACTGCACCGCACTGGAGTGAGTGCACCGCACCCACCCATGAGAGACGACAAGAAGAAACAGGAGGTGAGAAGGAGGAAGGGCTTCTTACACTGGGGAAAGGGTGTTGAGGGAGGAGAGGGGTCCGCATTATGTAAGGGATCCAAGCAAGAGGGATAAGTGGGTAATGATGTTTAGATTGTTTCAAATCATTACAGCTCCTAGTACCTGGAATTGCTGATTGTCTGCTATTCTCAAGAATTAGCCTGTTTTTGTGTTTACACATGGATGTTAGCAGAAAAGGAGGAACCTGAGGAGCTACCCATCGATATGTTATTTGAAGTGTTTCTGCACACCTCCCTTTTGACATCCTTTAGAGTCCAATCCACTTCCAGTGTATATTATGTAAAAACCTAGGGTTTTATTTTGTGATTGGCAGGCAGTTAATTGCTGGAGTGATGGAGGCACAACTTCTGCTGGCCCAGTGGCTGCACGTTCACGTTATCTAGAGATTGCTGCTGGTCAAGTGCATGATTTGTTCATGGAGAGTGATCCAGTCAAGATGGCAGAGCACGTTTGATGCAAAAGAAACAATAGCTTAAGTCCTGTGGTACTGAGCATGGGATCCACATTTGGGCATACCCATTGCACTTAAGGTGTCTTTTACTAAAAGCTATAAAGTGATATATGTGACATAAGAAATGCTTGATTTAATCTCAGCCAGTGTGAAAAGTTTGTGGCCACATTCCAGACTTTTTTTTGCCCACTATGCCACTCTTCACAGAGGCCAGCCATTTGCATTTCAGTCTTGGTCCTGCTCCTATACAGGAATTGCCATAACTCCCCAGCCAAGTACACTCCAGACACAAGCAACCTCAGACCGGTTTCGGTCTACTAAGGCTTCATCAGTGAGATATAGCTTGATTTCGGTAGCACAGTGAACATGGGGCCCACATCTGGGCATAGCCATCTGCTGCAACAAACAACATGACCGAAGGACTCCTCGAGCTACATTACACATTGTTCGCCTTATCCCATTATTACAGAAGTGGCCCCTGTTGAAATCATACAGCTGACACACATATAGCTTGAGTGCTATCCTATGTGGGCATTCCCTCATTATGTGGGGCATGGAAATGAGGGAACAACTTTGCATCTGCATCTGCGCCATATTACTGATGAGAGCTCAGAGGCAAACATGCCCTTAAGAGGCGAACTGACAGCGTACTGCGTACATGTGGCAAACTATCAATGCCCCCCCTGAGGGTAGCCCTCTTGAGGTTTGAAAGAGGGTCCCATGGACCCCCGAGACATTCCCTATGTAGGCAGATTCATTTACTCACTGCACTTGCATACAGGGGGGTTCCTAACCCCTCTAGTACCGGCAGGTTGCTGCCTCCACAGGGAAAAACGAAACAGCTTTGAAGCATCCCGTTGGTATGTCACTGGATGAGCTGCGCCCCAGGACGGGGCCTTCCAAGAGGTGCATTCATTGTAATAGGATGCACTGTTAAAAGGTATGGCATGGCTCAAAAAAGGAAATTGCACCCTATATGTAATACTGGCCTTGATGGAAAGGTTGCCATTTTTGGCTTTCCAAAGCCATGCTCCAATGTTTTGGAAAACAAAAAAATCAGTCCGACACCCATGAATGTGGGACTTTTTACCATTGCCTTCCAGTGACATCCTCGCTACGTAAGGAAGTGAAGGAAGCACCTAACAAGACAATGAAGGGCCGGATGTATATACAGTGGCAGCTGGCTTGTATTTACAATGGGGGGGGGGGGTTACCATAATAATATATTTTTAAAAACTGCACTTACCTTACAGTGTCCTCGTCTCCTCTCGGTGTCCATCCTTCTCTCCTGGAAGCTCCAACGGGGGTGCAAGGAAACTGCACTAACCAATCCTGGTGCTGCTTTCATGCTGGTAACCAGGGCGAGGTGCTGAAAAATAAAATGGTAATAAATAAAGTTTATTACCATTTTATTTTTCTGTTCTTGGGCATTTTCTTAGTGGGACAACGCTCCTCCTCTCTCGTGGAGGGCCACCCCTGTGTATATACCACCAATGCCATATCATTTAGCATAAAGTGCCAATGAAGCATTTCTGATAAAGGAGCTGCATATGGCTCTGCCATAAAAGACTCCGCATTTTCACAGCCTGTGTGTGAGATGGAGGAGCTGAAAGCTGAATGGATGGGCCATCATTCAATTTTTTATGTTAATTCTAATATTAACCTGCTTTAAATTCGCCCACTATTTGCTTAAGTTGCCCTTGAGATTTCTTTTCAGCTTCTTTCAGTGGACATTCAATGCCAGTTTCCACATATAAGGTAATAACACTTTTTTTCATACCCTCTTTATATGTGTGCCATTTGTTGGCATTACTGTGGCCTCTTATCTCTTTGCTATTAGGTTACCCACAGTGGTGGAGAATTTTACCTCATGCCCTCGTTCCACTATTTAGGTGCCCATGTTGAGCTCATTTAAACCAGTGCAGACTACCAATACTCTCCAGTACCATCTTTTAAAACCCATGTGGTATTTTAACTCGGAGTCATGCTGCACCTCCATTGACCCTGATGAGTTCTTCAGAGAAGTGAGACAGCTTCAGAAGCCAAGGAACATCAATAGAAAGAGATCTTTATACTTGCAGCATCTCCGTCTGTGCTGAAAACATATTGATCACTTTGCGTGTTGAGTGTTTTCTCACCTCCCGGCACTATGTGAAGGGTAGCGGCTGTGCTTGAAAGATGAGGAAGCTGAGGAGACTTAGGAGCTTTAGGGTTCCTGTGAGATTTCAAGTTTTATTTTGAGGCTGCCGGTGGGAGTGGCAGAATATTAAATATTTCATGAAGGTGCCTCAGAGTCACTCCGAGTCTTGTCAGCGAGCAGCAAACCTGGTAGGAGAGCTCAGACCACGGGGATAATCGCCTTATTAAGAGTGTGAAAAGGCCCCAAAGGGCCCTTTGCCCCTCTGTGCACCTAACAAGGGGAACACAGTCTGCTTGTTGGTAAATGTTGTGTGTATTTGTAAAGCACACTATCACCCACATGGGTATCCTGGAGCTAGGCAGTGGGCTAAGGATGAGCTATCCTTGCCTTAAGCTCACATTTAATTGGGAAAGGATGGTTTATGAATGCACAGGAGCTTTCACTGTAGCCCCTAGACCAGGGATGTGCAGCTTATGTTCAGGAGGGTCAGAGTTGTGCGTATCTTAAGAATAGCAGCAAGATACCATCACATGTAGATATCGTAAACCAGACTCATTTGATCAGTCAGTTGTGATCCTGAAAATCTGGCATGTGCCTGGATCTCCATGTGTCTGTTCTAGCTGAATGCACCTTCTCAGATATACAATACAGTCAGAGGCACATGGCACTTCTGATAGAAATTTACCCTGTGCCAAGAGCAGTCTTCCCTAATGCCCCAAAATATTGGCATCTGTTAAGTGTCACCCATTCTTCACATATGTGGTCTAATGTCCCAGATGGCGCACAAAATCCACTTCACGACAGCATGTCCATAACTGGATGCTCTTCAAACCACTGCAGTAGTCACATTCCCTTCAAGATGTATTTTATTTCCATAACAGTAGCATTGTGCTCTTTATTGGGGGTCTCTCGATTTCAAAGAAATAGCCACATACTTTTTATTGGTTTGTAATTTCTCTGTCACTTGCCACCGTCTGTGGAGTCACAGCTCTAGCCACATCAATTTTAATGCAGCCTCTTGTTTCCACCACGCTAACTAAGCCTCTTCAATGGTCCAGCTAATTCATACGTTAGAGCTACTTATTCCTCATGGATCCTGTCCTTTGTCCTTTCACAGCAAGTCACATAATATTCAGTGGAATCTACCCTTCTAAGGTCAATGGCCATGTATTCATTAACATGACATCCTCTAATCGCTAGACTCATGCTCATTAATGAACGTCCAGCTTCTTAGAGCACGAATCTAATTTTCTTTAGTTAAATTTACCCTTCCAGTTTCAGCAATTTTGAGATTCAATATGATATCAAAACATAACAACGTGTCAAAGGGTATTTAAAGACAGCACTTTCCCCCAAACACCCTCATCTCTTTTAGCTCTTGGATGATAGTGGATGTTTTGTGTTACCCAATTCCATGGTACTCATTTTATCGAACTCGAAAGGATAAAAGACTGGGATGTGAACATGTGACCTGGGAGTAAAAAACAAATCCCTACAGAAGATACATTAATAATCTGAACAAGTGCATCAGGTGTTTGCCTTTTTTCTAGACATGAACATCTTCAATGTATAAGCGCACTTTTGTAATGGCACACATTTGCCTAGCCTACAGCCTGCCTCCAACGAGGCCACCCCTTTGAAACTGGGACACATGACAGTATGCTACTACAAACCCATTCTCTTAAATGTACCCCTGCTACATTCAACTACCTGCCAAGGGCTGACCACCTCCTTAGCACTCTCCTTCCCACTCCAACTCAAGAGTGTGGTTTGGGCTCCACTTTTTTTAGTTTGTTTGTAATTGACTGATATTGTTACTTATTTCATTCCGGGAGTCATTGCCCGCATCTCGGTGGTAAATGATTTTCAATCAGTTCCACATGTAAGTGAATGGTGGTCAGTTTTAGATTACTTTGAATGAAGGGCGGTGCTATCAGGGATGCGATGTAGACATTAAAAGCCTGAAAGGTCACAAACATGGCATCTTTCAGCAGAAGAGCAAATTTAGAAATAAAGATCAACATGAGAATGAATGAGGGGAGGCTCAGGCTTAAGAGGTAGAAGGAAGACTAGGTCACAACATGAGACTAGGGGCACTGGAAGTAACATGCAAAATATGTGACTGAAGCTGTAGTGAGGATCAGTGACGATATTTGAAAATATTTGTTCATAGAAAGACCAGTGAGCTGATGAAAATTGATGGTCATCTCCCCGTCAAAATATGGCATGGAGACCCTGAGTCTACAATATCTCACAGATATTCATTGGCCTTAACCTGAATAGGGATCCTCTGGAGGGTTGGGATACCTCTAAAGGGACGAGGTCCCATGCACAGGACGTGATGCGTTGACTTGCGATACCTCCCTGAGAAAGGCTAGTGAGTGTATGAAGCACTTACTCTTGTGACGAAACAGATAAATTTGACTTTTTAGGCATCTATGGCACAACTGGAGACAAGTCAGTGGACTTCGACAAAGAGAGCACAAGAAATAGGTATGCAAGATTACCCTCATCTTTCCCTACCCCTACTGTGTTTCCACTGTTATTCAAGAGTGTTCCTCATCCTAGTAACTGTTGCTGTGCTAACTCGAATGATTTTGATTTGAAAATCTTCAATAAAAGCCAGGCGCTACTCAGGTGCTCACAATAGGGGTAAAGTATACTCACAAAGTAAGTATCATGTGTGTCACATCTGCAGTCCCTACAATGCATAAGTGCCTATTGTATGATGGATGTCTGCTCAGCTTCCTATTTCAAGAACAGGTAAGTACAAGACAAGTTGTATATGATAAGTGAATGTCTAACATTACTGTGTGTAATAGGTACTCTTAGCTGTTTTAGGAGCAACATCCACCCCTGATTTTAGAGCACTTTCAATGATACAAACTCTGACGTACAGTCAAAGTAAGACCAGAGTCAAGCGTTCCCTCTTGGTACGTATTTGTGATTCATTACAATTTGCTCAGATTAATACACTCAGAGGACATGGGTCAGTAGAGCAGGCTGAATGACTTTGAGATAGTTAGAAAAACGTTTACATACAGCTCATTGACGTGTACTTGTGCCTCCCTCTCGAGCGAACATGACCCTCATTTGTTGGATATTGGCCTACATTTGCAAGCAGGTCTGATTACCTCGCATGGCTTGGCATTTCATCAATACACTGACACGATACAAGCGCATTGCTCCATCATGCCCTGTTGCGATCAATGGAATATCCCATGGCCTCGTTTTTCAGGGAGTCTAGTGAGTGGGAGTCTGGATGAAATTGAATGTAGCAATAAGCAAACTACTGCAGTTAAATGTCCTATAGTTGCAATGTCTGATTTTCATCTTCTGTGTGTTGTAATTAGATTCAATTTTCGTTGTCTGGAAGTAACTTGGATGTGGTTACGCGTGCTACAGTAGGCTTCAGAATAATAGTACAATGCAAAAAGGCCCCTATTCCAAATATTCGGTGTGGCTCCTAACATCTTAAACATATCAACAGCATACAAAGGCATTGTGCTGAGGAGACAGGTCCACTGGGTTAGGGCCAGTGACCACAAGCTCTAGTTGGACCTTTGTTATGTCTTCTGCTTCTAATTTGTTTTTCAGTTTGGTCACTGAGGTAGATTATCCTGTGTCTTCAGAGGAGGCGGGCAACTTTACAGGGAAGTGCAGAGATAATAGACACATGCCTTTAAAAGATCTGCAATTTTGTTTTGAAGAGCTTGGTGTTACTCCTTCTCCCATTTGGTATGATTGCTACCACATTTCGGTGTGGCCCTTGCTTCCCCTTGTTGGTGTGTGCACTGCTGCACAGGGTGGTGCTCACTACTGATCCCTGTTGGTGGTGGGTCATCTTACATCCTGGTGTGCCCTTCTGCGAAGGATATCACAAAATGCCAGTCTTAGCAGATGTAGTATTATGCAGCCTTGAACCTCCAGTCATATCAAAGGGTTTAGCCCTTGTATTACCCCATCAATAGCTTTCTATTTGTGAGTGTGGGGCTCGTGTAGCTCTGGTTAATTTCCTTTCCTGCATGTGTCTTTTGACTCTCAAGACTATCAGTGGAATGGCCAGAGCTACTGAAATGCAAGCTAGAGGTTGCAAATACTACTCCTGGCTACTGCTATTTGTTACATACTGTTGCATCCCTATGTGACCTACTGCTATTGGCCAGAAGTGACATCATGCACGCTTTGACTTCTGGGGTTGGCCTATTGTCCCATTCACAGCCAATAAACAGCCTCCTATTTGCAGGTGTTGGACTAAGGAATTGGCAAAGAGTGTAAACATGGTTTAGACTTCTGCTTAGTTTTTGTTCCTGCAGGTGTGTTCGTGACACCTCAGACAAGTGGTATACTCGAGACCTACAGGTCCCAAAGGAAAACCAGATGTTGCACCTGCTGCTCCTGGCTACCTGAAATTGATCTCTCTGTCTTCCGCATGTTGTCGTTGATGCCCTGCTACTCTCTGATGATGTAGCCCCGCAGCTTGCTTGAGACTTCAATACACCGTTTTCCTATGAAGAACCAGAGATCAGTGTTGCTCATACATTTCAGAGGTAGCCATCGCGTCTTTCCACCGAACATTTGTAAAACAGCAAACCGTGTACGTTTCCCTGGAGCGTACACGGACAGCGCACACCACCAGCCTCATGAGTATTCCTTTCGCATCATCTCATTGACAGCCTCAAGGTTAGGATCTCGCTGGCTGCATCATCCGTGTAAAAAATGGGTAGCGTGCAACCCTTTAAAAAGCAAACCTGTCCCCGGGCGGCGTGATTTACAGCTGCCCGGCAGTGAACGGAATCCCAGGCCCAGAGCAGCTTCATCACAGCCGGATTTAAAGTGACACTTAAATATCCTCCTGCAGCAGCACCCAAGGTCTTTCTCTCCCGCCTTTTCTTCTGAGTGAACAACTTCGCATTGTAAGACCCGTGTGATTATCAACGCCACACCCTGTTCATACACGGGTAGGTAACACGTACATTTACAAAAAAGTGGCGCATCATGGATGTTGCGCCACTTCTTTTGCGCCCCTCTCCCGGCACTAACAACACCATGGTTGTGTCGTATTTACAGTACGGTGCAACACGGAAGTCGTTAGCAGAATAGCACAAAAAATGTTGACGCTATTGTGGTGCTTTGCTACACTAGCATCAAAACAGTTGACGCTAGTTCAGCAAAACACAGGGGGGGCATATTGAATAGAATGGGTGCGTCATTTTAACGCCTGCTCTGAGTAGGCATTAAAAATGATGGAAAAATGTTGCAGTGAAATCTTGTAAATTCCAGTGCTCCATTTTTTCAGGCCAGAACGCCTCCCTGCATACGTTATGCCTGATGCAGACATAATGTGGCACAAAGGGACGCAATGAAAGCTTTGCGCCACTTTGTAAATATGGCGCAGCAGAAAAGTCACCTTTGTGCCATCTTATCGTCAAAAAATGACCCTAGGTCCGAAAATTGGCTATAAAGCAGAAGGTGCACGGGAGGCAAATATATTAGTCCCGCAGAAAAAGCGGTGTCTTTTGTGTGCACTGTATTCTACTGGGTAAAAAAAGCATGTGCTAAGAGAATAGCATCAAAATACTGTACCGAACATAAGGCTCAAAACAGTTTCCGTGGCGGTTAATAATCAATCTATAATTTCAGTGACAGAATATAAAATAAAAACGTTCACAATTGTTGCCATTATACATCAAAATGGCAACATTATGCCACCATATGTCCTGAATATTATTTTGTGTTCAAATATTCCTGAGTGCTAGCAATTCTGTTTTAGAGTTCTGCTAAAATATTACAGAGTGCTGGAATTTTGAGGCAGCATTTGCAGTGTGTCTGCCTGCTAGTGGAGCAGTTCACATATGCCATAGTTGAATATGATGAGTGAATCTGCCAGTCGCCTGCTCGCTCTGCAGGAATGCGGATCGGGGTGTGGAGGTCAGCTCGAAAGGTGCTGTCGAACTTAGTCACGGGTTGGATTGGTGGAGATTTCTTACTACCTCAGATCACTAACTTCATATGCCCAAGATTTTAGAAAGCAGAATTATCCATCAGTTTACATATACTGCTAAGATTCCCAAGGGATATGAGGCCTTAAAGGATTGTTAATAATAGGAAACGAACCCCTAAAGGCCAATATTTTTGCAAACGATGATTAGGATGCTATATTCGGGTCAGCTGAAATGTTTGATAATGAGATTCTGACATACAACCACCCCGGACAGCATAGATTCTCATGTCAGTATCAGTATTGCTCACCCGTATGTAAAGTGTTTATTCTAACTCCAGTATCTACATTTGTAAAGTATATATAGGCACACCCCTTTAATTTCACGATCCTCAGGCTATAAAGTCAAATCTCTTTTGTCATGAGTACAGCTGCCTTACGTCCTCTTTTCCTAATCAGAATCTCCTCCTCTTCCTTTTCTTCATCCTCCTTCACCTTCTCATTTATCTTCTCTCTTCTGGGCCTCTTCTTCCACCCCTTCATTCTTGGCTCTGCCAATCCCTCCCTAACTATGCATACTATTCGTCATTAAAATCTGAAAATTGAAACAGGACAGAAAAACTCCTGAATACACCTGCCACAACCTGTAAATACTGGTTCCCGGGATGCAGTATGTACTCAGTGCAGTAACACCATATTCTGCGTTTTCCTCTTGAAAATAAGTAATACACAGATAAATAGTATTTTTTGCCCCATATTCTCCATTGTTCAGAATTTACCACAGATTTTTGCCAGTAAACTTCAGTCACACTTGTTCAAATTTGCTAGAGGCATGATAGTTACCATTTTAAATGGAAGTTGCCTCCTACTTCGTAATTGGAGCCCTAGAGTTTCAAAAATGAGTCTACTCCTTCTCGAAAGCAGGCTCCTAAAGTCTGCCGAAATTGACGGTCCTTGGGGTTATCTCACATAGTCATTGTCTCTTATCTTTTGTAGGAGAGCCTATGCACTACCTTTTTTCTATCTCCGTGTTTTTCCTTACACCGTACCCTTTTTGTCTCTGACCATTTTGAATTCTGATTTTAATTGTATCCCCTAATAAACCTTTTGGAGGATGTTATAAGATTTTGATCGTTGTATGTTTCCAATAGTATTATATATTTTTGTTTCACATTTTTAATTCTTGCACTACTGAGTTGGCTTTTGCATGCTTCAAATGATTTCCTGTATTGTCTCCTTTTTAATTCAGCTGCTTAGTTTTTTTTATATTTCCCTTTGTATTTTTCCTTTTCAGGTAACCTTCATGCCACCTTTTTCGACCTTTTGCCTTAAATGATTAAATTTCGCCCTCTCCTTTGTTATGTATGTTTAATTTTTCATTTCTTCACCTTTGTTTTTCTTATATAATGAACTCACCAACTCCTCTTTTTTTCTTTTTTTCATAAAACGTTCAGTTTTTTCAACCTTTCTTTGAGTATTTGTGTTGATTTTTTGACTATTTCAAAAGCGTTTTTAGGAACGAAAGATTTGATGTGGTAATAAGGCAAGTAACATTTTGAGTTTTTGAGATATTGGCAATTTGCCACTATCTCATACGAGTAGTAACATTAGGCCTGTGCGAAAATGTTAGTTAAAAGTTCGCAACACATAACATTTGTAAAATGTCATACCACACAATTTTGCGTAACTTTAAGTGAACATGCGCCTCAGTAGCTAATACCAGAGGGAGGTTAGCTCGCACATAACTTGCCTCTCCGAGAGATATTTTCTGATTAAATCACTCTCCTGCTGGTATTTTGCAAGATTTCTTTAAGTGAGTAGTACTAGGATTGCGTTGCAGGAAACTTGACAGGGTCTCTCTGAGTGCTGACACATGAGCGAAGAGAGAGAAAACGAGAGAGAAAAACCGAAACTTTGCAAAATTTAAATTCCATAATTTTCGTAACCCTTTGCATGCCTTTTCGATGTTCTCAGTACACCGTAAACCAGAGTTTGGTTATGGAAATGGGTGTAAATCGTATTGGGTTAAAATAAACATCTACTGTTTGTCAAAAGAAGCAACAAACCTTGGTGAAAGTGCGCTCTACAAAAACACGTGTTAAGTAACAAGCAGTTCAGAATTTGTAAAACAAGAGCTGTTGCCAAACGTTTTTCTCAGAGTGCAGCCGGTGCAGTGTCTCGTTAAGTATTTTGGGGGCCCTGGGCTAGACATATTTTGGGGCTCTGTTCATAAATTTACAACCAATTTCCTGCTAAGTGAAGCCCTCATAATGCCAAGCAAACTTTAAAAAACATGGTTCACACTGAGACAGCTGAAATGTGTCTTTCCAGGGCCTCCAAAAATCCTTAAAAGTAAGACAGACCCAGCAGTAGATGTAGGCAGAGAGGAGAGAGTCTGTGATATGGAAATACACAGCTTTGTGCTAGTTAGAGTGAAGGTTCTTTTCCAGGAGACCCCTTGGATGGTGGGGGCCCTGGGCAATTGCCCACTTTGCCCATGCCTTAAAATGTCTCTGAGCCGGTGCCAACAAATGACAGGTTAATGGACGCCGAGTCTGCATAGTCTTGATCTCAGCTCATGCCTCTTCCTTCCACTATCAGACACTCCCTACCCCTCTATTTCACTCTTGCTTGATCTCTTTCATCTCCACATTTGCCCTTTGTCACTGCTTTTCTGCCTTTCTCTGCCTCCTCCTTTCCTCCTCATGTGTCTTTTCTCTCTCTCTTTTGCATTTCATGAGGAAAAGTAATTGAGGGACCCACAAAAATAGTGCTGGTGGGCACTACCTGCAAGCGCCAGCTCAAACTAAGCACTGATAAGAAATATACATGTATAGTTTAAAAGTAGTACGCAGCACCTATGGGTAAATTTTACATTGTTTAGTTCACATGTCTTTGTGAACTAGCACCTAAGGCTTCATACAAACCAAGTCTTATATTCATGTCAACCCGTATTCATTGTAAACAGGACGGCTGGCGGCACGTTTAAGGGGGGGCCTGTGGCAGGAGGATTAATTTAAAAAATAAATAAAACACTTTCCTGTCTTGCCGCCACCACCACCACCACGCTGCTTCTCTGCTGCAGCTGCAGGCACAGGCTCACAGCCTGCCCTGTGGCCAATCCGAACACTGCTGTCATGCTGCTGGCTTTGGGATTGGGCGGATTACAGGACGTCCTCAAGGCTGATTAAGTTTCAACATAAAAAGACAGTATTAAAAACATTCTGTATTTCCATTTATTCAAAATATGTTGCTATGAGCTTAAGTATTGAAATAATCTGTGATAGAAACTATTAAAAACATTCTCAAAAAGCACCACATGCCCTATAATCACCATACCAAATTGCATATCTAAAGTGCATTGCAAAAATATATTTGTTATAATCAATCAAGTAGATAAAAATAATAGAAAGATGAGCCTATTTCCACCAACACCCAAATGTCTGCCCTAGATATAAAAATATAATTTGGAAAGGACACCCTGTGATCCCAAGTATTAAAGAGTCCTTTGCCAAAAAAACAGAAGTGAAAATGTAATTTTGTTAAGGCTAAATGACCAATCAAAGAGAGATTGTATCACTGTTTTACCTTGCTCCTGGTATTAAGTACTTCTTTGCAAATGAGACAACCACTAAAGAAGAAAAAAAACTAGATCAAGACTCCACATTTAAGACTGTTTATACAACTGATGAAACCTGGGTTACCACATGCAAACTAACCTCATATTTTGCCTAGAGTGAAGAAAGTATACGTTCCAATTGTGCGAGATGATTATTTTCATATTCCCATAAGGAAAAGGTTCACTTCTTTCAATATCAATCTAAACTTTGTATACTGTAGTAGATGTACCTAGAAGGTCAAACAAAATATGTATCAGAGTCCAAGTCCACATTATAGTGAGTACTGAAAGTCACAATATCCAAACCTATCAATACTATAAACGTTATTTTAATTCCAAGACTCTGTGTTGGCCCAAATCATGATATGTCCCTTACAGATCTTTTGACGCCTCTAGACCAGAGGTGAAAGGACCACTATATATAATCAATGCTCTGATTATTATCTATCCACCTAGTCTCAATGGCCCACCGCCCAAACATACATGCGCTCCCCTTCCGTCCTTGTCATAGCCCGTGGCCCACCCCTTTTACTATAAAACAATAATAAACATAGTATGTATTAACTCTTATTTGAGAAAGATTTTTGCAGATTCATCAAATAATGCTGAAGGTATTAAGAAACCTAAAATGCTCTTTCTCTAGAATCTCTGACCTAACTATAATACTCAGTGGCTACTACCACTGTGCAATGTATCTGAGTCAACCAATTTTCAGTGGAATTTGGGAGACTGTCTGTCTTTCTCTTTCAATACAGTGGTGTGACAAAGGCCCCCGCAGCTCATGCGATGCGGGGACCCTTAAGCTCAAGGAGGGCCCCTCAGCACAGTACACTGTGCGCCGGTGGCTGGTCCCTGACTGGGTCCGGGGAGGGGGGCCTAGGTACTTTGCAGGTTTGCAGTTTTATCATGTGAATCAATGGCCTCATTATTTACTGCACCCAGAGGACCACGGGCTTCTATCTACTGTCTCTAAATGTCTGCACACTCATAAGAAGGTGGAATGTGATAAAGCACCACTCAAAAAACGATAAAATACGTAGAAAAAAAGGTATATCGAATGTGTTTTCCTCATTAACAGCACCAGCTCACTCCTCTCTTACTATTTCATTATTGTCATCACTGTCACACCCATTGATTCTGAAATATTAATTGTGATAGCAATTCTACAGGAACCTGTTTGGCAGCCTGTTATATACATGTTTATTCTGCATTTTCAGTGGATGATCTTGCTATAAGCATCTTAAAATTAGATGTGCTAATTTATAAATGTCACAATAATCACACGTTCCTGTTTGCGGCTGTCGTTTCAGGACCACCCTGCTCTTGCCTGTTACACAATAGCTATCTCACAGCCCCCGCCCGCAGGAGGGTATCGATTTCTTAACCTATTAATATTTTGTACAATCTCCAATATGGCAAATGGATTCATACCTAAACTATGTCAGTTTGTGTTTTCACCTCAGTCTGAGTCCTGGACCCACCCTCCATATTTGTGGGGTTCACTCCCAGGCTTCAGCATTAGAACAAAAATAAATCGAGATAAGTTTATCTGTCGTCTGTCGAATCTGCTGCCAGAGGTGAGAAGGTGACAGTAGACGGTGCTGTGATTTGAGAAATTTCTCACCAAGCGATGCTGAGCGGCAGTTTTATCAGCAATACCTCGTGATCGTGACGCACCCCTGACGGAACGGCGAGGGCTCGGGATGCGAGGCACCAAGGGCCCACTACTTCTTCCATACTCAAAGACTGTGAGTGCCTCTCCTTCACTCACTGCCTCACAGTGCTTCTTCCCTACTCACAGGCTGTGAGTGCCTCTCCTTCACTCACTTCCGCATAGTGCTTCTTCTTCACCTCTCACGGTCTGTGAGTGCTTCTCCTCCACTCACTGCCTCACAGTGCTTCTTCCCTACTCACAGGCTGTGAGTGCCTCTCCTTCACTCACTGCCTCACAGTTCCTCTTCCCCTGACAGGCTGTGAGAGCCTCTCCTCCACTCACTGCCTCACAGTGCTTCTTCCCTACTCAGTCTGCGAGTGCCTCTCCTGAACTCACTGCCTCACAGTGCTTCTTCCCTACTCAGTCTGCAAGTGCCTCTCCTCCACTCACTTCCGCATAGTGCTTCTTCTTCACCTCTCACAGTCTGCGAGTGTCTCTCCTCCACTCACTGCCTCACAGTGCCTCTTCCCCTGACAGACTGTTAGTGCCTCTCCTCCACTCACTGCCTCACAGTGCTTCTTCCCTACTCAGTCTGCAAGTGCCTCTCCTCCACTCACTTCCGCATAGTGCTTCTTCTTCACCTCTCACAGTCTGTGAGTGCCTCTCCCCCACTCACTGCCTCACAGTGCTTTTTCCCTACTCAGTCTGCAAGTGCCTCTCCTCCACTCACTTCCGCATAGTGCTTCATCTTCACCTCTCACAGTCTGTGAGTGCCTCTCCTCCACTTACTGCCTCACAGTGCTTCTTCCCTACTCACAGACTGTGAGTGCCTCTCCTCCACTCACTGCCTCACAGTGCCTCTTCCCCTGACAGACTGTTAGTGCCTCTCCTCCACTCACTGCCTCACAGTGCTTCTTCTCCTCTCACAGGGTGTGAGTGCCGCTCCACCACTCACTGCCTCACAGTGCCTCTTCCCCTGACAGGCTGTGAGAGCCTCTCCTCCACTCGCTGCCTCACAGTGCTTCTTCCCCTCTCACAGACTGTAAGTGGGTCTCTCCTTCACTCACAGCCTCACAGTGCTTCTTCCCTACTCACAGACTGTGAGTGCCTGCCCTCCACTCACTGCCTCACAGTGCCTCTTCCCCTGACAGTCTGCGAGTGCCTCTCCTCCACACACTGCCTCACAGTGCCTCTTCCCCTGACAGACTGTTAGTGCCTCTCCTCCACTCAATGCCTCACAGTGCTTCTTCTCCTCTCACTGGGTGTGAGTGCCTCTCCTTCACTCACTGCCTCACAGTTCCTCTTCCCCTGGCAGGCTGTGAGAGCCTCTCCTCCACTCACTGCCTCACAGTGCCTCTTCCCCTGACAGTCTGCGAGTGCCTCTCCTTCACACACTGCCTCACAGTGCTTCTTCCCCTCTCACAGACTGTTGGTGCCTTTCCTTCACTCACTGCCTCACAGTGCTTCTTCCCCTCTACGTGTCTCTCCTTCACTCACTGCCTCACAGCGCTTCTTCCCCTCTCACAGACTGTGTCTCTCCTTCACTCCCTGCTTCACAGCGCTTCTTCCCCTCTCACAGACTGTGAGTGCCTGCCTTGTGCTCACTGCCTGAGCAGTGCTTTTTCCGCACTCACGAGCTGCACAAACCCTCTCCTGCACTCACCCTGTGCAGGCTGCTATCAATGTTTTTTGCCTATTTGCTGCAAAAACAACAAAGTAATGGATGGAAGACTTGAAATATTTCCAACCCCTAGCAGTTGCTCCTGGCTGCATTTTAATGTATTACTTTAGAGGCCAGTTATATGCAAATCAGTCTTGGTGCTGCTTCAATGGGAACAGTTGAGCCAAATCTCCCAGAGCACATCCCCGTCAGACAGGAATAAGAGCATCACCCGACCAGTTTCTGCCTGTTTAGGTGGTTTTTTTTGCGATATTTTAAGGAGTCTTTGGGCAGACTGAGAAGGGGACATTTGTCTGAGCACACCCACTGCAACCAGGGAATGTACTAGACCAAGAACAAATTGATGGATGGAGTGCTTGCATTAATCTCGGCAACTGTTCAGTGCTGCATCCCGGTCCATCATTTTTTGCCCCCTGTGCCACTCTAGAGAGAGACCGGTCTTATACAAATCAGTCAGTGCAGAGAACGTGGTCCTCATTTGCTAAAGATGTTAGTAGCAAAGCAGCAAATAGTCTATTTGACAAATATTCTTTATCGTTTATGGCCGTTATCAGCAAAGCTGATTCTCTCAAAGTGACTTTTACTGGAAATGTTTATTTCCCTATATAGAATATGATCCTCTTTACATTTATTTATCCTTTTAAAAAAATCTTTCACTGGTTAAAGCTTTCATCCAACACTCACATGAAATGTTATTTGAATGTTATTTGTATATTAATTGTTCGCCGATATCAAAAAGAATCTCAGCATGCAAACTCCTGCCATTTCTGCCAATTCAGATATTTTTGCCTGAATCACTGAGCAAAGGAAATTTGAAATACATTTCAAGCTGCGACTCTCTAACAACTCCAAACGTAGCTTTGGGTCTGAGTACATAATCTCTGATCCATACAGAGCCATTGGTGATGTGACTGTGTAAGGAGACAGCAATGGGAAGAAAGAATTTCCGCAATATTCAAGACTGAACTTGGGTACAACTCCTGATATTGTCATTATTACAACAATCAAGAATCAAGATGCTCTCTGCAATTTAAGCTATCTGTACACAGTAGTCCTAAGGCTTGTATGTAGTAGCCAACCCCTAGCAGTTGCATATACTTATCTATATATGCTTACGTTCACAGCATTGTATCATTCGATATTTTGCTCATAATATGTTTGTAGCACAATATTTTGTTACTTGATATTCTGGCTTTCAAACAGCTCCATGCTGCCATCATAGTTCGAGATGCTGCCATAATTTCTTTATGCAGAACCAACGATCATGAAGTCAATGTTCAAGCATTATAATGCACTACAAACAATGAAGGTGTGCTTACGTTTCGCCAATGATCTGTGTGATATATATATAACAGGCAGATCACTTATGTCGCCTGGCATTACTGCACTATGCCTGTCGCGCTGCTCATTTATGCCTCGCAGTGTTGCCTAATTATGCCCCTTGTATTGGTAACCTGTAGACGTGTCCCGCTCCGTTAGGCACTGAAGAGCTGCTGCAGGGCGCTCTGTGGGGCTCACACATTCACCACCCTGCTGCTCAATTATGCCACCTGTGGGTACCATTTTGCTGGCACTGCTGCTCATTTACACCACTGGTGCTGCTTCATTATGCTAGGTATTACAGTTGCATCAAAGCAGGTGACTGATAAACTTGGGGTGTTCACTTCATTTCCCAGATTATTTGCCCTAACTAGAATTCATAAGCGAGCCTTTCATTAATGCCATTTTCATCACTGCCTCAGAGGCCGACATCTGAACAATGCTGACATACGTGGAAGATATAGATTTTGGTTACTACCTTTTACTATTTGCTTTTAAGCTATCCTAACTGCCTGGCACCAAATATCAAGAACGATCATAAATTAATCTGTAACTGAGTGAGTGGTTCTGCTGTCCAAAGTGATTACTGAGGGTAACCAAGGAGTTACATCTGGCGGGAGTTAGGCGCTGATTGATAGGCCTTTCTGCGTCCTGAGGCTGATGAAAGAAACACATATGAACATTGTGGTCATACCAGGACCAGACAACATTGATCAGCCAAGGCACTTGCTTCAGGAGCCGAGGAAGACGTTGGTAAGGGCATTCCATCCAGTCTCCTCACCTTTACTAGGGCACAAACATACCCCAACCAGTGGAAATGTATGACCCTTGGTGGGGGTAGAGTGAGTGACTAACAGGAACAATTAAGAGGACCATGCTTTGAACTGTTGCAGACAACCTGGTGTTATTCACATTCCAAGTCGAAGCTTGCATCAGCGTGCTACAGTGTTGTTGCAAAAGCAAATTATCGAGAACATTCATTTGAAACCTTTAGGAAGCCGAGTTGAACGTGGTATACATTATTTGAGTGTCTGACCCTTTGTCAGCTTTTTCAACTTAACTGCTGTGCAAAGTACTCTTGAAAAATACACTGCCTTGGTAGCCAGGGATGTCACTTTAAAGGGGATGCAGGCAGGTAGTAGGCGCTGGTGAAGTTGGCGTAGTACCAGGTGACGTCATCAAATTCATCTGGTCTCTAAGCCCAAAGTGGTAAAGCAAAACACCATGTCTCGATTTTCCTTAATCGCTGATGTTCTGCGAGCGGTTTAGCGATATGAAAGTGAGATTGTGAGCTCAAGGGTGTCACAGCTTTAAATGTTGTGCTTGGAACCTTTGGAAATTTCTAGGGCTGTCTTTGGCTCTTTGTGAAAGCTGTGAATCTTTGGAGTTTACCACATTTCGTGTAAATCAGGACTTTTGCACTAATTATGTTTCAAACTGTACAGTTTCAATTAAATTTCCTGCAGACATTTGTTCGCGTGCATAAAAAACCTCTGCAAAATGTAAACTTGCATTGAAAACGTATGTTTACCATTTGCATAGTCCACGGAAGTTTGGTTAGAGTGAAACGATCCTGTATATTAGGGAAACACTTGGCTTCCGCAAAGTAGGAGAAAAATTGGAAAAACTTGAAAACTACTCGAAATGTGTTAATTAGAAACTTTCACAAAACTTTGCCGACGGAAAAAACCTTGGGCACAATTACAGGTAAGGAAGCTGGGATCTTGGCCTGAGACTGAAATATGAGCTTTGAAAGCTGTCTTCCCTCTCCCGGGTTGTTTGGTCAAGAAAGCGCCATATTTTTAATGGGAAATCGAGCGAAGGTCAAGTCAGATAAAGTATGGCATGCTTGAATGAATCACAAACATACACAAGCAATAAGCATCAATGCCCATTTAAGATTAAAAGGCTAAGAGGACATTACACCTTCGTGCATTTTATTAAATGGAAGTAAACCAACCTTTACAGGAATCGTAAAAGTTTCAAGTTTCTAGACCTAGCTCTTCAAGAGCTGCTCAAATATATATTTAAAGTTAGGGCCCCGTTTTGCAGTCCTCGGAGCAGTTCGTGGGTGATTCCATATTGTAATTCTCCTAGAAAGCACTCAGATACGATAACTAGCCAATGTTATCCTATGAGATTTCACCATTACATAGATCTCCGGTGCTGTCCTCGGTGCTGAACGTTTTTGGTCCGAGAATCTACAGACGCATTACTAGGTTGTGGCAGATCAGAGCCACAGGGAAACAAAGTCTAAAATTACATTTGGGGTCTATTTTATAGCCTATTGTGTTTTTTTGTTTTATCTGTATTTTGTAAAATTAACCCAAGTACAAAATGGGCATCTATCAAAATTGAGTTATGTTGATTATTCTTAGTCCCTAATGAAAACGATCAAACATTATGGTCTCCTAGGATACAATGGTCACATTGAACCTCATAGTTGAGCTTTCGAGTCAGAAGTTAATGCCACCTCCTAGGCCAATCCCTTAATCTTCCACTAGCTATGTTAAAAATTCCATTGTCCCCAAGGTAGTGTCAACCCTGGCTAGTAAAAGGTTAGAAATAGGGTATAAATAAACTGAAAAATCGCTATGTTTTGGAGCTGCCTCAGATTTGAAAAACGTCATTATGAACTGGAACGCGAGGTTCAGCCTGTGATAGTTGGCAGAGTGGTGTCCTTGCACACTGGACTGCTATAGGGCGACCACCTGGCTTGGAGGTTAATTCTGGGAAGTGCGTGTCAAACTTAAAGACAAAGGGTCAATATTCAGGACAAAAATTCAGGACAAAGGTTTAAAATTTTGGGCAAAGCATTAGTTTTACAGACACATCCGCGGAGGCTACACGTGCAAGCCTTTTGGCAATGCTAGATTTGGTTTGTCAAGGTTTTTGTTAAACCTTACTGCTGAGGGAGATGTTGCCCCGTCAGCAACATTACAAGAATAGTCAAAGCCCAAATAGTTTGGGTCCCAAAAAGCACAAGTGACGAGAGTAGCCCTGAGCATGGACGGGGCTATTTTTTGTATGGATGTGCCCCTTATAAGCGAAAAATAGAGTCACTTGCGGTGATGGTTAGCCAATGGCTGAAGTGGCCAGGCCAAAACTTAATGAGAGACAGTTGTTTAACCAAAAACACTGCTGAGAACAAAAAACTAACATACCCATGGTATGGGGGAATATGCTCAACAAGACATCACATGTAGCACTGTGGGTGAACACTTTTCAAATCTCTTCGGAGTAAAGAAATATTGACAACTTAGTTCAAAAGCACATTTGAAATTCAACAGAGACTGGAAAGCATCATAACTAATTTAAAAAACATTAACAGAGCCGCAGGTGTCAAGATCTGTCAGTAGACTATGGAGTACTCACCATGTAAATTCCACCCTGCACATGCAACACCACATGTGGCTATTACCTGTTCTTCTGTTCCTTTACAGATGTCCATTGTCATGGAGGAGACACCCCAGAAACATTCTTGCCTCCTTGACACTGCCTTACCCCGTATGCATCTCCTTCAACACTATATGGGACAACTGGTTTCTTAGCACTGTGATTCCAGAGGGGAATGTTCCCAATAGGTTTTTACATGTCTCTTGTTCACAACAAAAATCTCACATATTATTGGAACCCAGTCTGACACCTCCAACACTTTCTTCGCATTGGATTTCCAAGACCTACTCGGCATAATTCCACTTTCAACAGGTCACTCTTGCCAGGAACCGTATCTTGGGAAATGTACAGTCTAGCTACACTGCATTGATGGGCATGTATTAAAAGTGATAGAATTTAAAATACATTTAGAAACAATCCTGTGCCCCTACCATGATAAAAATGTCACCATTGAACTCTTGAGTTATTATGTGTAACCCATATGTCGTATGCAGTATTACAGGTGGAGAAACATTACAGTCTGTTAAATGAAATGCAAGCTGTTTTTTGTATGGGGCACTTCCTGAATTTACATATTGAAGTTGCATTTAAATAGTGCTTACTACCCCTAACAAGGTGTTGGGAGTGCTTTATGCCAGGCAGCAAGCTGCTCCAAAACCCAGGGTTAGGTTAGTCCAGTGTTGCTTATTATTTTTGGCTACTGGGATTCATCTTATGTGTCCAAGAAAACCATTCTATACATTCAATCCAGTTTCTCTGTGGTGGGGTAAATAATTATAAGTTAAATGCAGTGCTTAATTTGAGCTGGTGGTTTCCGGTGCAGGGCACCAGCACTTATTTTTGAGGGCCAGCACTTATTTTTCTGCCTCAAGCATTTACTGTGAGCAAAAGACACATATGAGAAAGACCGAGGAAGAGAAAAATGAAAAAGTGTCACAAAGGGTGAATGCAGAATGCTGCAAGAGTGAGCTGAAGGGGCAGGGAGTGGCTGTAAATGGATTAAAGAAGCCCAGGATGGCTTCAGGATTACACTGCCTCAGTATTCTGTGCTCACACATTTAATTGCAGCAGCCTCGTGTTTCAGATGAGAGCTGTGGGCACGGCACGTTTTTATTTACAAATTAAGCACTAGTTTGATGTGATCATTAGTGGGGGCAGATAGTTATGTGAGCTCACGCACATGGTTGGTGGGATTAACAGATGCGCTAGAGGAGATTAGGTATTATTAGGTTGGACGATTCTGAGTTTCAGTGGAAAGAGGAGAGCTTGTGATAATGTAAATGGGTTTTGGGCAATGTGTAGGAACACAATAATAGAGATTAAGAAAAACATATATGTGGCAGTAGGATGTGCCCAGAGAGAGGATGTACGCAGAGGATAGAAGGGAAGATGAGGGCCATCTGAAAGAAAATTAGAAGTGACAATCAGAAGGTTTAATTAAAGGACAGTTTTCATGTTGAATTTTAGGTATTTCAGTACAGTATGCAATTTGAGGCTATAGGACTGTGGAAATGAACAGCATAATTTGCAGCCGAAGATTGTGCTATTTTAGGTATTTGTGATAAGCTAAATAGAAATATACCTGACAATTGTAGTACAATCGGAACAATAGGTCATAACAGGGGACAATAATGCATGCCTGAAGTCTAAATATGGGGAGTATTACTGTGGAGGTGTCATGAAATGCTAAAGTGAAGGGAAAAATAAAATTTTATTTCCAGCAGGGAAAGAAAGGTAGCTCACAAATATATGCAATCCTTACAGCGATATAGACCTTTTCCTTATAAATGGAAAATCTATTAGCCTCACTGAAATTTTATTTCAGAACAGTTCCTCAAGAGGATACAGATGAAAACCATGCTGTCCTGTAAAGCTAGGCTGGAGTATTTGAAGGTGTTCTCATATGCCATAGAGATGGGTGAGCTACTGAAAGCTGTAATGCCACGAAAAAGCTCTAAATCCTCCGAAAAGCTTGAGTCAGGTCCTGATCGATGTCCTTATGTAACCTCAAGCCCAAAACAAACCGAGCTTTCATGCTGCTTCTTCCTGCTATTCATGCCCTACCCTTACAGGCAAAGAGGTAAAATCAATGCCTTAACATTTGAGATACAAAAGGAGACACATAGATATCCATTAAGTAAACGGTTTGTACAAAGTGAAACAGTAAACCAGGGATTAATCCCAGCTTTCTGCTTAACCAAATTGTGTGATCTAAGGCAAGTATTTTATTTTGCCAATGTTTCTTTGACTTCATTATCACATATGAAAGTGCCTTCAAATATGTGACTTCAAAATACAAGCAATAAAGAACGTATTGTTTGATTTAATATACTAAAATGTTGTTCTGTCTATAAGTATCTTGGCAGCATACAGAGTGCACATGAAAACTAGCTTTCCTCTTAGGTCACTAATGACACTGTATCTAGGGCGTAGGTGGGACAAGACTGGTTCTTAATTCATCTTAAAAAATATATCACTCTTATTAAGTACTTCCCAGTGCAGTGATAAAATGTGACTTATTAAGAAGAAATGGTCCATGTTAAATAAATACACTTGTTTGTCTTTTGAAGAGAATTTACCATATTTTGTGTTGGGTTGCTGCATAATTTGCATGGCAAACATTTTCAGGGCTAGACTCGTGCATGGACTTTTACAACCAAGCCAGACCATTGGCTTGGCTCTGCCACTTCGAATATACCACACAAATACAGGTTCTTTCAATTCCAATATTTGCCTAGGATTACTCAATGTGGTCAGGCTGCATGTAGCTTGATATTCAAGGAGCACCCTGAGGTATGCATCAGCGTTTGTAAAACCCTCACTCGAAAGGAAGGCTGACCATTTAATTCTGTGGGATGAGAGAGTGCTTTGAGGAAAAGTGTGAAGGGGAGGAGGCCGTGAGAGTGAGAATTAGGAAAAGGCCAGCAGAAGGCTTGAGTGATTGGAAGAGGGGCAAAAGAGAAGGACAAATTTCACCTGACAAAAAGTGAAAAAGAGGAACATGGCTTGAACAAATAAGGTTCCATTTACAAATGCCATCCGGTCTGACAGTAACCAACAGGCCTCAGACACTTTAACTTAACTTCTCAGTTGCAGAAACGAAGGTTGTCATGAATTTGGTCAGTTCTTGCCACCTAGAACAGTCAGGGTCCGGTTCTGTATCACGGCAGGTTAGTAATCTGTTGCTAGCTTCAAAAGTGTAAGCGAGGAACAATGAGCCCACTTGTGACTCTCCTGCACTGGAACCATGGTAGAAAAGGTTTGAAGGTGTGCTCAATACTCATTAAAGAAACAACAGGGCTAATTTAAATATTCTGATAGTAGGTGGGGGCATTTAGGGTGATGAGCCCTAGGAGTGGCTGGGGACATACAAGCCAATCCCAGGTAACATTACACACTCTGACCACCTTACCGATTGGCCACTGGAGGGTGAAATTCAGCCACATAATTAGATGTCACCCTGCATTGTACAAATTACGGACAAACTGTGTCCGAAGAAGAAGTTCTCACGGACAGTGGACAGGAGTCAGAAAATACAGACCATCTGTGCAAATTTCAGATGGGTGGTCAGACTAGACTGCTAGTGTCTCTAGAACATTAGACAAAAGTCTCCCTATTTCAGTGGCCCTAGGTACCATTGTGTGAGATAGTAGCCTATTTCTAGCTTGGTTACCCCCCATTTTTGGCCTGTTTGTCAGTGTGTTTCTACTGTCTCAATGGGATCCTACTAGCCAGGACCTCAGTGCTCATAGTTTAAACCTTATTTGTCAGTATGATTTTACTGTCTCACTGGGATCCTGCTAGCCAGGACCCCAGTGCTCATAGTTTGTGGCCTAGGTGTGTCAGTGTGCTTGACTGTGTTACTGGAGTTCTACTAACCAGAACTCCAGTGCTTATGCTCTCTCTATATACCAAATGTGTCACTATAATTTAGTGACTCCATATTCCAATTCTGATGGGCACACTGGATCCCACCTTATAAATCCCTAGTATATGGTACCTAGGTACCCAGGACATTAGGGTTCCAGGAGCTCCTTATGGGCTGCAGCATTTCTTTTGCCACCCCTAAGAAGCTCATACAAACCTTTCTTCAGGACTGCTACTGCAGCCTGAGTGAAATAGTGCACACACTATTTCACAGCCATTTTCACTGCACTAAAGTAACTTATAAGTCACCTATTGGTCTAACCTTCACTTACTGGAGGCTAGGTGCAAAGTTACTGTGTGTGAGGCCACCCTTGCACTAGCAAAGGTGCCCCCACGTTGTTCAGGGCCAATTCCCCGGACTTCGTGAGTGCGGGGACACCATTATAAGCATGCACTACATTTATGTCAATACATATATGTAGCTTCACAATGATAACTCTGAATATGGCCATGTGAGGTCTCTAAGATTGTGGAATTGAACCCCCAATCCAAATCTGGTATTGGGGGGTCAATCCCATTAACCCTGGGGGCTCCACTATGGACCCCTAGTACTGCCAAACCAGCTCTCTGAGGTTTCCACTGCAGCCCCAGCTGCTGCCACCTCACAGACAGATTTCTGCCCTCCTGGGGATTGAGCAGCTCAATCCCAGGAAGATAGAACAATGCATTTCCTTTAGGAGACAGGTGTTACACCCTCTCTCATTGGAAATAGGTGTTACTGGCATGTGAGGGGTATCCATGGAGCCTCTGGAAATGTTTTGAAGGGCACAAATGGTGCCCTCCTTGCATAATCCAGTCTACACCGGTTCAGGGACCCCCAGTCCCTGCTCTGGCATGTAACTGGACAAAGGAAAGGGGAGTGACCACTCCCCTGCCCATCACCACCCCAGGGGTGGTGCCCAGAGCTCCTCCACAGTGTCCCTGGTGTTAGCCATCTTGGATTCCATGGTGTGGGGACCCCCTGGAGACCTCTAAGTGGCCAGTGCCAGCAGCTGACGTCAGAAACCCCTCCTGATAGGTGCATACCTGGGTAGGTAGCCAGTCCCCCTCTCAGGGCTATTTAGGGTCTCTCCTCTGGGTGTTTCCTCAGATTTGGTTTGCAAGATTCCTCCAGGACTTCTCTGCATCCTCTGCTTCAGCTTCTGACCGTCAGATCAACAGCAGACTGCTCCAGGAACCTCTAAAACTGCAACAAAGTATACAGGAAGGCTACTGTGACCTGCAACTTCAGCACCAGCCAGCAATTGCAACAGTTTTCAGGGTGTGCATGGTCAGAGGACTGCTTGTCTTCACCTGCACCAGAAGAACCGAAGGAATCCCCCGTGGAGTGACAGAGTCACGTCCATGCTTCAGCAGGTACCCTTATGCGATGACATCCGGTACCCTGGGACTCCTCTCCTGTCGATGAGCATGATTCCTGGAATGCAGGTGATGAATCGAAGTGACCCAGACTGTCCAAAGGTCCAGCTGTACAAATTTGGTGGAGGTAAGAGCTTACTTCCCCATGCTGCGACAGTACCCCTGTGCACACCATCTTCTGCAGCTCCTTGGGCTTCTGTGCACTTCTTCCAAAAGTTCTTCATGCACAGTGTAGCCCCGGTCCCCAGCATTCCAACCTGCGATGCACAGCTCTCTGAGTTGTTCGGCGGTGTGGGATCCTCCAATGTAATGCTACGATGACTGCACTTTTCAACTCCTTTGTCCCTGTGTTCTGGGACTCCCGTGGGCACTGCCTGGTCTTCTGGGGGCTCTCTGAAGTGCTGAGAGCCCCCTCTGTCTCCTCAGTCCAAGTTGAGACCCCCAGGTCCCTCCTGGGTCCAGGCAGCTCCTCTTTGACACAAAACGTGTTCTTGCATGAACCAAGGCTTGTTGGCAGAATCCAGCGACGCAAACAGCCTGCATCTAACAACTCGACATGGGACATCTCCTGCACAAAGCAGAAACCTGCAGCTATCTTCTTTGGTGCATTTCTGTACTTTTCTTCCAACCAGAGAATACACTTTTGCTCCTTCTTCCAGGTTGGCAGGGGTTCCTGTTCTTCCTGGACTCTTCTTTGACTCATGGACTTGGTCTCCTCTCTCCACAGGTCTTCAGGTCCAGTAATTCATCATTGGTTGCCTGCAGTCTTGCTTGGTTCTTGCATAATTCTTTATCACAACTTGTAGTGTGTCCTGGGGAAACTTGCTGTACTTTACTCCTGTTTTCCTGGGCTCTGGGGTGGGGTATTTTACTTACCTTTTTACACTCCCAGCGCACCTCTACACACTAGTGCTGGATTGAATATAGGTCTCTTGAAAAGACAGATTTTGAATTTATTCTGACTCAGAGGCATCAATGCCAGAGTTGGGCTTTGCCTTCCCATTTACAAGCGCTGGACTTGATGGTGTAAAGAGGATCAGCCCAGCAGAGTCAATAGGGACCTCCAAAGTGTAGCTTGAGACCCTCTTACAATCCATGGTGGTGTTATGTGCCTCTACTTGATGCCATGTCTGGTAATAGGTGTGGGACTGTGGCAACACAAATAGGTCACCTGTTTCATACAAAAAGTTTCACAAAGGTGTCACGCCTGTGTGATTGGCTTACCTAAATGCCTCCACTGGCTCTTCTGTATCTTTTACGTATTGTCCATGTCTTGCAGAGATAGGTGGAAATGCCGTACGATAATCATGATGGGGTCCTCTTTACTCAGACAGGTGCTCTTAGAAGAAAGGTAGGTGCAGTTGCATGGCATTCAACAGATCTCTTTATCGTTTGCTTGAGCGTAGAGGAGTTGAGTAACTTTTATTTGGGCTGTCCAGGAAGTACCAGCATGGGTCATTAGATTTCCTTGTAAGAGGACATGAGACTTTTATGTGCTGACTAAAGAATGTGAATACATGTTAAGTTTTGGGTTGAGCTGGTCATGATCCAGCTTCACAGAATAATGGATCAACTTTCACATTTTGGGTTCCCAACCGATCAGAAGGGAGATATAATGTGCAGGGTTTTCTCTAGAGCACCACTAGACTCCTAGGGGCTTGAGAAAAGACTTCCATTCACAGATTGGTTTGGGAAGGGGAATGTAATTTGTAATGATGCCTATATATCATCAGTCTCATCACAAATTGTAGATATACAGCGGTTTGAAAAAGTCAGGTTGCAGTTTGCTCCCATATGTGATTCACTGCAAATGAAGGGATAAAGACCTTCAAGAAACAGAAAAACTCCCTCCCTTCAACTACAAACCCAAATAGAAACCTTTTAAAAAAACAGTCTGTGGCCATTAGAGGACGCATGGGTGCTTTTAGTAAAGACTTTCCCATTTAGAAAGACCTTTGGGAGAGCAGAAAGTGCTCCCCCTGAGACAGTTGTCATGATTCATAAAGGAGAAAATATCCGACGGGGACAGTTCCTACTTTGAGAATCAGATACTGCCCCTTGTGAGTCTTTGTAACTTATCAAAGGTTTGTGACCACAATTGAGGTTACAAACCATTGACACATTTCTCTCCAAATCACAGATAGTCGGGGGTGCCCCTTTCATGTCCTCTCCTATTTGCAGTTATGACAAGGTTGCAAAACCCTATTCACAATGTTCTTCCCAATTGTAAAAGGGTTTTTTCAAGATAGTTAAATAGGATGTGTGGACTCAAAACCAGTGATTTTAAGAATATCAGGCTTTGCAGCCGCAAAGTACTAATGTTCATCAGGCCTCTAATTGTATCTACAGCATGATGGAACTCCGTCTCGAACCCAGGCACAGGAAAATGCTCCTTACATGGAGTTTCATTCCTTCTCTGGCAGGGCACTTTAACAGTTGTATTCCCTCACCTTTTGCAAAGGATTTACTGAGAGGAAAGTGTGTGTATTCTAGCCAGCCAAGCCAGACAGGGAGAACCTAAACAGGTTGCTTGCATGGAAGTGGGCTGGGTGAGATTCACGTCTACCAGAACATTTCCACAGCCTCTTTCGCGAAGGCTGCATTGCCTCTGGGTCACAGCAAAAATAATGTTCCTTTAACCCCACAAATTCTCCCCACCAATCATGTAGTGACTCATTGGGGGCGGAGGAAGTTATGTCCTCGAGGACTGTAGGGGTACAGCTTTGATGTCTCCCATTTTCTCCTTGCCCTCGCCTTTCCTCTCTCCGTTCCATCATCCCTTTCCTCCACCCCCCTACTCCTTTCATTCCTGCCCTATGTTCTGCACCCATTCTTGACTGCTTCCCTCTTGCCTTCGCCCCATCGCTATCTTACTTGAACCTCCTCTTCTCTGTCCTCCCAGCTTTTTGCTTTTCTGTGTCATCTCCTTCTTCCAGCTCTCTCCTCTTTTCCTCCTCTGCCCTTGCCCTACTTCCGCACCATACCTCGTGCGGGGACTGGACAGCGGCAGTGCTGGAGGCCAGAGCTAGGGGCGTGTGTGTGTGCAGCTTGGTGTGTGTACAGTGTGTTTGTGTAACTGTGTTGGGAGGGGATTCATCACGTCCTAGCAGCAGCTGAGCGGGAGCAGCATCCAGCTGCCACTGGCAATTAAACACAGCACATACATCACCTGGCAAGAGAAAGGAGAGAAGCGGAGGGAAAAAAAGAAGAGAAATAAGATGGGGAAGAAATGGATGGAGGAGCAGAAAGAGAGCGAGGGGGAGGAGCAAAGAGGGCAAGAGAACGAGGGAGTGAGAGGGAACTGAAAGGGAAGATGTGGAGGAGCATGTCGGGCGGGGGGGGAGAGAGAGGCAAACTTAAGGAGAGAGAGCGGCGGGGCAAGGGGGTCTGAGAGGGAGGGGCGCTGGACGAGAGGGCCTGGCAATGGGATAGAGAGGAAGAGGAAGGGAAACAGAGAGAAGAAGAGGTAGAAGCGGGAGACAGGGTGCTTTACCAACGGAGAGGAATGACAGCGTTATTTGGAGGGAGAGTCTTGAGTAAAGGGAATAGTTACAACTAGAGAAAAGAGAAAGAGAGACAAACATGATGAACAAGCGCCTAGAGGACAAGGGAAGTGAGGCAAGAGTAAGAGTGGAATAACAAAGAGGTCCAGATTGAGAGCCAGTGCGAAAAGACTGGAGAACGAAGCAGGGAAGGGACCAGAGAAGAGCAGCAGCACAAGAGGGGAGTGGGAGGAGCACGAGTGGCCGGGGAGGGGCGTCGGTGGTGACCGGAGACGAGGGAGAGAGGGCAAGGGAGAGAGTGGGAACGAGAGGGAAGGAGAGAACAGCGAAGTGGAAAGAGGAAGGCGTGGAAAACGAAAAACGCTGCGTGAGGGAGGGGGAGATGGGGGCTTAGCGGTGGAGAGAAGGAAGGAAACACAGCTGCGAGAGAGCAAGAGGGTGAAGCAGGAGAGGTCAGATAAATAAAGAGGAAGGGCGAGATAAAGGGTAAGTAGGGCGCGGAATTAGAGAATCAGAGGAAAGACCACAGAACTGCAGCGGTGAATGGGACATAAACTGTTAATGGGAGAGAAGATGGAGAAAGAAATGAAAAGAATGAGCTTGAACGGGAGGGACTGAGAGAGACCGTCTGCGCTGCAAGAGAGGGAGAGTGTGTGACAAAGGAAGAGGGAATACCGACATCAGTAGATGTAAAGCGTGAAGGAGATAATTTGAGGGTCAAAGGAGCAGAGAGAATTAAAGTTAAAAGGACAACGTAGAAGGATGGGAGAGACGGAGAAATATGATCCAGAGAGGGGTAGCTAAAAGCGAGGGAGATGTAAAAAGCGAGGGGTTGAAGAAACAAGGACAGACCTCCAGAGAAACTGCCAAGATCATCAAGAAGACGGAACAGAGAAGGAAGACACAGAGAGTGGCATAAAAAAAAGTGTGCCATTGACAAAAAACGGGACCCACTCAAGTGAATATTTAGAGCTTTGACTGGGTAGCAGCTAGCAGCAGGGGGTCCCCGAGCGAGTGTGGAAAGACATGAGGTAGAGGAGAGACTGGAGAAGGAGGGATGCAAGGAAGAGGAGGCAGAGGTCGAATGAAAGTGTGGGGGGCGGAGAAGTTAGATGAGGCGAGTGGAGTGACAGTGTGAAGAAAGAACATCAAGGGACACACAGCAGGAGAATGAAAAAGAGGAGAGGCGAAGAGAAGTGTGAAAAGTGTTGATAAAGTCGGTATTGGAAGGGACGTGTGGGAGAAGAAACCGGGGGTTGGCAGGGTAATGGTCAGGGTTGGAGCGCCTGTGGCTGGCCGAGGTAGGGTAAAAGAGATGTTAAGAAAGGAGGTGAATGGGCAGGGAGAGGAGGGGATAACTAAGGTAGAGAAGGCAGGGGGTTGCTTAAGGCGGGAAAGAATAAAGTATATCATAGGATGCTGCAGAAGGCAGAAGGGCTATCCTGGCTGGCTGCAGTGGCGGCAGGAGCCCTAGCTGGACAGCCGTGAGGGAAGCTCTACTCGTAGGAGTGTTGGGCTGGTGCGGTGGACGTGGGCGCGGGGTCCTGGCAGCCACCTTCACCGCGCACTGTCGTGTGCCCCCCTCGCCTCGCCGTGGAGTGGTTTGCGCCCAACCTCCGCCCTCTGGGGCGCCATGTCAGCCCGCTGACGGCCAGGCTCTGGTTTGAGAAAGATTCAGCTCGTCCCCTACGCGAGAATACCCCCTCCCACCGGCACTGGAACCGCTGCCTGACAGGGGGATTCCTACAGCTTGCACACGTGCCTCCCTCCCACCTGCCGTCACCTGGGCTCGCGCGCTAGGCAGGTCTCCTCAGGCAGCAGCTCTGGATGCAGATGGTGGTACCCAGACACTCGCTAGTGAAGCATCCTCTGTCTGACTGACTTCAGGGAGCGGGGCAGCGCTCTCTGCTCCCGAAAGACTTGACTTGCTCGTGGAATTATGTGTGCGTCTATGAAAGATAGTGGCGGGGGTTCCCGTGGCTGGGTGTGCGTCAAGCGCTCGGATACCCCAGGATTGTAACGTGAAATGTTATTCAAATAACATGGGGAGGAAGAAACAGCCCTGCCGCCAACAGAGAAGGACGCACAAGAGAGGACCCCCAAGGAAAAGTAGCATCTGCTCCTGGGACCTACTGCTTCTATCATAAGAGAGAAGAAGATCTGGAGACTCCCAAAAGAGGGTGCTAATCACCAGCACAAAGGCCGTGTGCGCTTCTGAAGGGAAAAAGGACCCTCCCAAAGCAAAGACTACCATTCCTTGAGGAGACAAAGTCCCGGGGAAAAAACAAGGCATGAACGTATCCTAGAAAGGTCTTTTAGAACCCAAAGACCTCCCAAAGCAAAAAGCTACATTGCACCTGGCATAAAAGAATATTCTGTAGAGCCTAAAGAAGGGCGCTCCAACCCACAAAGTAAAGGCTACCAGTATTCTTAGATTAAGGAGAATCCCGGAGACCACCAAGAGGGACAGCCACCCACGAAGCACTAGTCCCCTTGCGCTCCTGGGAGGCTAGCCAGGTGGCTGCCATGTCCTTGAACAGGGTGGAAGGCCTACAACAGGAGGGAGCCGGAGGGCGCCGCGGCACTCGAGTGAAGAGGGCTGTGCGCATCTCCAGTCTTGTGGCTCAGGAGGTAAGTGCTCACTTTTGATGAACCATATTAGATGTGCTTCGGAAGGCATCATTAGGAGACCTTGGAGGCGATTTTGCAGTCCCCCAAAATAACCTTTATTGATCATATGTTGAACCTATGCATTGAGGCAGCAGTTTCAAGGCATTTGTACTAGTCTGCTAGTATGAACAGAAACCTATATTGGTATATATGTATATCTACTTTCACAGGTATCTTAAGTCAGTAACCCATCTCAGTTTTCCAATACTCCTGGAGCAGATATCTCTGTATAATAATCATGACTTTTAATGGCAGTGGTTCATATAATTTGCACCATATCTTTCAGGCTTTGCACTCCTGGTCCAAACCTTCTAGTCCTCCTTGAGTCATCACTCTGGAAGGAGTGTCATGTGCTGTAAAAGTTCAGCTCTTAATACTGTTTGTGTTTATTCGGTCCTTACAAAATACCTTTTTGTCCTTTGAGGGCAACCTATGTGCTATCATATACATAGGTTTCCTTCAAAGGACAAAAAAAGTCTTGTGTAAGGATCAAATAAACAATAAATGTGCTATCATGTACATTGCACGCCCATCATCTGTAGTTGCTCATGGTGGCTTCACTTTGCATGGAATGCTAGCTGTATGGACGTAGAGATCTACACACATCGTTTCGAACGACTGGTCTTGCGGTCCTGGACCTCTTAACCACACCCTCAGCCAGCAGGTATTGCAGTTCTGGATTGACACTAAAGTCAACAGCTAAACTCATTTAATCTAAACACAAACAGGGTTGGGAAACTGAAGGAAGACTCGATGAGACTAGTTCTTCCCTTAGGGCACAGGTCTTCAGATTTGGGGGCTGGCCCCTCCAGGAAGATTTGAATTGATCTCAGGGGTGCACCAGCTTTGCGCCATGAATTGCATTTATTTTTTTCCATAAGGAACAGAGACGAACATCATGGGTAAAAAGGGTTGTGATTCAGTGAAAGAAAGCAGATTGGCAGCGAGATACTCTGGAAGGGATGTCAGTAATGTTTTTTTTCACCTATGTCCCGGCTGGTAGTAGGTGTCAGAGTTGAGTTAGGGGGCACAGAAGTGATTCAAATAAACCTCTTCCATTTCCCATACATGATCGTACTATTTTTAAACTTTCAGGGAGTCCAGGCTGCCACTAGTATGTTGGTATTCAGGTATTTGATTGCAATTTCAAAATGGTTAATGGAAAATAACTAATAACTACTAAATATATTCACAAGTGTCAATATTATAGACTAAAATAAGTCTGCCATTCTCGGGGACGGGAGGGGAGAGGCGGGATTGTAGTTTTTTTTTACACATGGGAGGTTGTGGCTTTAAAACATTTCCAGACAAATGCCATTGGTATCTCTGAGACCTACTGCAATTAAAAAGGCCAGGCTTCTGTGACCGGGCAAACTTTGAATGCATGAACGTTCCAACTAAAATAAGTGGCACATCCTTCCCTGTCCGTCCTCTCCGCCCGTCTCTCTGTCTGTCTGTATGTCTTTCGGTTCGTCTGCCAGTCTGCAATTCTCTTTGCCTATCTGTTTACTTACCTTTTTCTGTTGGTGTGCACCCCTTTGTCTTTCGCCGTCCTTTCGATGGCTCTCGGATCTGGACTCTTTCTCCCCGGCCGTTACTTGTGTTTTTTGCACCTCTTTCCATATAAACATGTATGTGTTTGCCTGCCTTCCCTGTCCTCCCTGGTCAGGCATTTTCAAGTGTAGAAAAGAGCGCCTGCTGTGCCATGTTTCTGCATATAAGAATATCCATCCAGGGGACTGTAACTGAAAGTCACATCGTTTCGGGACTGAGGTGAGTTGCCAGCACCTTAGGCTCCTTTCTTTGATTTACAAGTAAGTTTCAAGATCGACAAACAGATCATAAATTGTACCAAATCAATGTACAAACACTTTCATTTCTAATGTGCAAATTATCCTTTTTTTGAATAATATAACCCTTTAGCACTTACATCTACCTATCTGTCTCTCATTTTTCCTAATTATTCATTCACAAAGAATTAAAAACCTAAAAACCTATAATTCACAGAAAATAGTTGCCACCCAGTGCTTTATTTGTCAAAGTATTACCAAAGTGATGAATGTAAACCACTATTGCAGTAGGGTAATTTAAACATTTTCCAGACAAAATCGACCAGGGAAACCTTTTTATGATGTACACTTTAATACACAATCAGTTTGCTTAAGCACCAAACGTTACATTTCTAAATGTTATCTGTCAAAATTATCATTTTACAATTCATACCTGTGAAAACATTTTTAATTTAAGTAACTATATGTGTACCTGGCTAGCACATGTGTTGTACAATATTATTTATAAACATACACGACTAATATCCTTGGGTCAGGGGTTTAACTTCTGGTGGGGGGGGGGTATTTGGAGTATTACACCTCCCTAATAAATGTATTTTCTGGTAAAAATGTGGGTAGATGAAATAATTCTTTATCTATTTTACAAATAATAGCAATGTCCAACTATGCAGCTTATTTCCCATTTAAAGCCTCACTGCCATATGTCAGAGTTGAAATAAATTAGCAGTTTGTAATTTTCATCATGGATTGCAACGATGTCCCCTACAGTTTCTTCAGTAGTGATTTAAATGTAAACCACAGTCAATGGGCTTTGGCTCTTGTCGATGACAAATTGTCAAATAAGGTGCCACATTGATCAAATTGAATACCAGGATATTTATAGGCCGATTCTTTCCGAATTACTTTTATTCCGATTTCCTTATGTTCCTCCCAAAGATGAGTGATTTTGTATTTTCCGGATTAATCTCCATTCCATTAGTGAAGGTATTTCTAGTTGAAGATGTTACCAATCGTTGCAAGCAGATTTTAGTCTTACTGGTGAGCACAACATCATCTGCATAGAGGAGAGATGAAATTCAGGGGAAATCCAATGTTTGGAACTTGAGCATTCAGCAGGCCAATAGCTGAAACAAGATATTCACTTTAGAGAATAAGGAGAATTGGTGCCAAGGCACACCCTCGTTTCAATTCTTTTGTGGTTTGGATCTTAGCTGAGATGTTTTTGGTCTCTTAAGCTTTTATTCGGATTAATTGGTTTGAGAAGAGTAACTGTATAGCTCTTAAGAGCATCGAAGGTATGCCCTAGTTGTTTAGTTTTGCCATAATAATTCTCATGAGATCTTATCAAAGGCTGATTGGAAGTCAATGAAACAGAATTATAGTAATGTTTGAGCACTGATAGATTTTCAGTTAGTAATGAAAGTGGAAATAAACGTGATAGGGTACCCTGTTCTGCAAACCCTTGGTCCACTTGCCTCATTTAGAACCAAGCAGACCTTACGTTTTCCTTGACCGAGCTCCCATTTGCTCCATCGACAGAAAACGTTCTCCAACCGGCTGTCCAAGGCAGATCATTACACCGCCCACTCTATTTAGGGTGGATGGTATAATGTCTTTTTTTTCCTGTAAATTATCACCATGAAAAAACTGGTAGCGAGTTAAAAATATGACTCCTATACCCTGGGAGAAAACGCCGAATGTGCTTAGGGTTATTATTTTTTTTGTTTATCAGAAACAAAACTCCATTCTTGTCAGTTTGTTTCTGAAAAACAAATGAATGTTAAAAGTTTGATGGTAAGCTACAGAGATGACTGCTGGGTCAGTGGTCATCTATAAATTCGATGGACGGTACTCGATCAGGATTGTAGAGGTAATTTCCTCCACCACCCTGACAGACAATACCAATCTTCAAATGGTAAGTCAGGCCTTAAGGAGTCGGCTGATACACAATAAATTATAATTGTACTTTAATAAACATAAGATGGCAGATTAACAACAGAGCCAAGAACATGCACAATTTTAACAGAATTGGCAGGTGGGAGCATGGGAGTGATTGTCAGAAGTATTGTAATTTTTAGTCGCTACTGTTTCATAACTTCTCACAACTTTAGTAATGCCCACCCCCTCCCTTGATCATGTATTTACTGACTTGGTCCAAGAAGCATGAAACAAAGCCAGCAGTAACTGTTGTCTGGGTGTGTACGACCTGATGACCTGCTCACCAAATTTGTAAGCAAGGCACATGCAGCTTTAGTCTATGATGGCAGGATCGGTCCTCCAAACTCAAAGGGGGGCACCTTTATCTCACCCATCTACATAACGGGGATCTTTGCAACATGGTGGGCTTTTGCACAATCCACCCTTTTGGGAACCGTTATTATATGCTGTGGTACCAGTGAATGACAGAATGTGAGAACTGTGCCATCCATTTTGAAGTAGGACAAGGTCTAGGTTTTTGTGGAACCTGTATGTCTAGTTTACAGATTGACAGCTGATGTGTCACAAGGTTTGGAGAAAGTGAACACTGTTCTGAGTTGATGGACTAGGGCAGGGTTGCAGAATTAAAATCCCATAAAAACATGGGCCCGTATTTATACTTTTTTTTGCGCCGCATTTGCGTCGTTTTTTGACGCAAAAACGGCGCGAACGTGCAAAATACCATTGTATTTTGTAGGTTTGCGCCGTTTTGAGTCAAAAAGCGGCGCAAATGCGGCCCTAAAAAAAGTATAAATAGGGGCCATGAAATCTTAAAATGTTTTTAGTGTGTGAAGCGTATTACACATGTTCCCAGGCCTGGCACACTATCTAAATGTATGAAGTTGCTCGACTGGTACCAAAGAGAATGAAGCATGTTACCAATAGTAATTTCAAGCCACACATAGCACACTTAACATTCCGTCTTTTTAAATGTTGAGCCAGGTAATGATCTACGTATATTGATGGTAAACCAGAACAAGGAGGCCAGCGCCTAGAAGGTTGTCACATACATGTTATCTTTCCTTGCAGTTATGCTCTCAGGTTCACTTTATTTTTCAAGATTTCACTCACCAACTCGTAGACACCTCATCTTTTCAAGGCCCTTTTTAAATATTTAAGTTTAATTAAATGTGAAAAGAGGCGGGTAGTATTGCATTATATATATATAATCCTACATAATAAATTGAGTGTTCGCAGATATAATTTAGGGGATAAAGAGCTGAATGCTGAACAAAGCAACCAATCATGGGAGTTTGTTACCTTATGCGCCAAAAAGTGATGGTTCTTAGTCATTTTTACTATTGACTTCAAGAGCACCTCCCCCCCAAGAGCTTGATCTCAATATCCGTGGCTCAAATAATAAGCAAATTAATAATGATAACAATTGGGCTGTTTGTCATGAATACCCTAGAGCAGTGGTTCCCAAACTGTGGTCCGGGGACCCCTGGGGGTCCGCAAAGCCTTCTCAGGGGGTCCGCAACTGCTTAGAGAATCAAAAAATATTAACAAATATTGAAAAATTAGTTCCCCAGCTTCCAGTAATGACTCAGGCGGGGGTCCCTGGATTCCAATGATGATTCAATGGGGGTCCCTGGGTTCCATTAATGTTAAAGTGGGGGTCCACATAAATCAAAAGGTTGGGAACCACTGCCTTAGAGGAACATTTTCCCTTCAGCCAAAACAAAGGAGCCAGACGTAAACCCACTACCCACTCTCTTAGGTTTTGTTTACACAAATTTCTATAAAGGAAGGATCAGGGGGTGGGGGGCAGTAAGAGGTGTGGGGGTGTTTAATCAATTATTCCACTTACGCATCCCAGGGTTGGAGGCATGGTACATTTTTTTCATTGCATCTTGTATATATCAAAATAATAAAGAAGATTTAATCTTATTTATCCAAATTGAGATTCTTAAATTTTTATATTTGGCAAAAATGTATTTTCTGCTGCTGAAATATTTGGAAACTTGAAGAGTTGTAAATATAACTGACTGCCTATTTATTTTTCATTCAGACCTTCCACTGTTTTACCCAGACGGAAATCCATCTTTGTTCACATGATTAAAGTGGTTGTTGCTTATCGTCTCCATATTAACTAGGTGTGATTTGACCAATGGCCAGTTATTAAGTCTTCTTTTCATTACAGATCACTCTTTTGGTATGGAAATTCCAGTTTCGTAGTATCTCTGTCTATGCTGAAAGGTGATCAGTAATCTTAATGTCGTTTATGTATATCTCTGCAGTGGTTTGGAAACATATCACAAATTACATTGTCTTTGGACAAAATATATGATATTGGCTGTTTCACAGGAAGCATAAGCACTCAACTTTTTTCTGTTTTTGTGTTTTTTTCTGTTTAAAAATCTTAGATTTATTTTTGTAACTGCAGCCAGGTAATGATGCAGACAAAATGATGCGAAAGTTATTTTGTTGAAACCAGGATACTGTTAAATGAACTTCTTTTGGCATAGTGGAAGCGCGGGCAGTCAAATAAAAGTATATGTATATTACTTGCAGGACGTCTCTCTTATCTGGTCCCCATACTCAGACTGGCTCGGAGCTGCTCAGAGTAATGCAGCTACCTCTACCTAACAAGAAATCCCGTGGTCTGCATTCCCCAGACCTGTTCCCCAACCGTCAATGCTGCTGCCTATTTCTACCAACATATCCATCATACACAGACAGGGATTCAGTATGATCACTTTCATGATAAGCATGTTTGCGACTGGTGTCTCATGCTTTTAAAGTCAATGATCAATAGAACTTGCCAAAAGTCACCCAGCCACTTTGAAGCTGGAAACATTTCAATTATCTATGGGCAGTGACGTCATCTTGACTTGAATATTGAGTCAAGGATCCCAAAACGTCATACTCAAATGTTCTTTATCGTGCCTATCAGTCTACAAATCCCGAGGACAAGAAGGGCTTTAGATAGTGCAAAAAGCATTCACATGGTTTTACACTTGATTAAGGCATTTACAACCTGACCTCTTGAATATATATTGAGTGTATAATGCAGTAGTGATTAAACATATGGTTTTAAAGGCGATTAACCAACGTTTTATTTATGCAGGCAAAATTGATTTGTCATGTAGGATTTATTTGTTTATATACATTTTGTTTGTGGTACTGGCAGACTACGATGCCAGTGTTTGTTAAATGTTTTCCAAGCATTATTAAAGAAAAATATAGAGTCTGGTTTAGGATTAGAGGAACACCGAAAACCAGTGGGCCACCTGCATCACCAAACCCACGGTTCCCATGTCTATTTACAATTGGGGAAAATAATGGGATACTGTCAGTAGATCCTGTGATGGCTCTGCAGATGGCAACCCTTGACCTGGCGGTCCGTCTGCCAAATGACTGCTGTGTCACTGTCACCATCATTATACACAGGAGCTGCTTGCATGGTGCTGAAGGGGCGGGGTGACGCAAGGGGGTGGTAAGGGGGGAAATAAGCACTACATATATCAAAAAAAAAAAAAAAACACTTACCTTCCCTCACCGCTTCGCTGCTCCTCTCCTCCGTCCCAGGCTGCAGGCATAGGCTGCCAGCCTGCCCTGCGGCCAATCCTGACGCTGCTCAGAGCAGCATCAGGATTGTCTGGGAGCACCCAACAAAGGCGCTCCTAGGCAGACTAGGAGCCTGTGCAGGCTCTCTCCAGCCCGACAACTGTGTTGCTGGGCTGTAGAGAGCCTACTGCACATGTGTGTTTGGTCGGCCGAGACAGCTGGCCAAACATACATGCACAGTGAGGGGAAGTGCTGTGCACTCCACTTCACTTCTTGTCACCCCTGTGGCCCGCCCCTTTAAAAGAAAACGATAATAAATAACGTTTATTATCATTTTCTTTTAAAGGTTTTGCAGCTGCTGCTTCTGGCAGGAGGGTTGGGGGGCGGGGGGTTGACGCTCCTTTGCGCTAACAGAGGAGCCTCCCCTGATTCTACACTATTGGGACGGGACTATTGTTGCTTGTTTTCTTTGCCCATAACAGCCACACAAGGCAATACGTAAATGGGCTTCAAAATTTGTTATATCGCCCCGTGGAAGTGGGAAAAATTCTTACACAGTGGCTGTTTGCATTTTGTTTGGAGTAAACAAACTCCTGCTTTGGGAGTTTTGTTTGCTCTGAACTAAAATGTTTGCTGGGCAGACACTTAAAACATGGTGCACGCTTGGCAAACGTCAAAGCAATGAAATGACCTACTCTGGCTGCAACCCTCTTCACAGCACTACAATCCCTGCCAGGCAGATAGAGATCTCTAGATATGGTGAGCAGTTCTCCACCAGGGTAGCAGAAGACTTCTGTCTGCTGGCCTGGTGGGCAGCCTACCTAGGGCTAAAGAAGGCACTCAGTGTGGTGCACACCGTCGAATAATGGTCAGAACTATTGATTAAAGTTTGTGTCAATCAATTTGGAACTGTGATTTTTATGTTATTGGGAGATGTTCTTAGCTAAAGAGAAATATTTCTTAAATCAGCGCTAGGCAAAAAGAGAGCCCTGTTTTAATTTTAAATTAGTCTATGGATGAGATTAAGTGTTACAAGAAAAATACCTTTATATAGTGTATTCACACCTGAGGCCTTATTTCTGTGGACATTGAGGAAATGACCGATTGGGACTTAGACCCATTTCACTCGGGGCACAGTGAATAATGTCCCGCTCAGCCACAGTGATGATTTTCTGCTGCAGGACCCTTCATAACTGAGTTGTCCCCTAGCAGGGAATCATGAGCTAAGAGCCCTGAAAAGTAGCTGTGAAGCTGATGGTCTTGGAACTATGTGAAAGGCATGAAAGTCTACATAT
Source organism: Pleurodeles waltl (assembly GCF_031143425.1). NCBI lineage: Eukaryota > Metazoa > Chordata > Amphibia > Caudata > Salamandridae > Pleurodeles > Pleurodeles waltl. Next base: position 473,219,825 of record NC_090449.1, on the reverse strand, counting down.
GAAGCTGGAGCGGCCGGAGCGACTGGTGCTCTTTTATGAGGTTGTAGAGCATGGCAGAGGAAGTATGTGTGGGCAAAGGGGCAAGGAGACTTATCACTTGGGGTGGGCATAACTCATGTAATTCAGTATAGTGTAATCACATCAAATTACCTAAGAATTCAGCAATTACTGCTGAATTATGTGAGAAGAGTAATTCTCCATTTAGTGTTTTTTGTGCAAAAATGCCCCCTTGCATCCAAAATGGACACAAAGATGTATTTTTTAGTTAAGAGATAGCGCTAAATGCAACAGAACACAAATAGGGTATTGGGAGCTGCTCGTGCTCTCACTAAATATGCTCTTAGGGAAGGATTTCCCTTCAACTTTCTACCGGAATTTAGGGTTATTTTCTTAGCGCAAAATGCACCATAGCATCCAAAATCGACACAAGGGTGCATTGGGCTCTAAAAACAGTGCTAAATGCTAACAACAACAACAGCGAGTGTGAGTGACCACTCATGATCACTAAATGTGCTCTTGTGGCAGTGGTGGTTCCTCCTAACGGGCGGAGGAGCTTTGCCTGACCTGCCGCAAGCACTGCAGGAAAGCACATGGAATGATAAAATGGTCATTATAATTTTATTATTCTGTGTGCAGCAGTGCAGGCCCGTGCTCTTACCGTGCATGTGTGAGGGTGGGTGTGGGGCTGCAATAGCAGCATGATGACTGCTGCCAGTGTGCATGTCTACAGTCGACCTATCCGACATGTGCACTATAGAGAGCTGGGGGATTGCTGGCACAGGCCTCCAGCCTCAAAGTGAGCACTGGGTTAGCCTGCTCCAACCAATCCTGGATCTGCGCTCAAGCTGAAAACAGCATAAGAGCAGCTCCAAGATTGGTTGTTGGCATGACAGGAAGTTGTGAATCACCTTCCTGTTCCTACTTGTTACCCACGACTCAGAGGAGGAGAGACACGCAGCGTGGGTGAATTTTTTCGGCATAGCGCTGCAACCCGCCTCACCATTTAAAAATAATATTACCCGACACTATTTTGTGGTAGGGTTTGACACCCCCCCCCAATTACTCTTAATTATGCAAGGAGGAGTAATCACGTAATTATTAGTCATTACACTTTAAATGGTAACACGAAATACCAAAATTACTTCAATTACTGCAGCATAATCGAAATTCTGCCCAGGCCTACATAAGACTGTAATTTGCCGTGAGGGTGGGGATCCAGAGTGGGAGTAACTTAAGAGACTTTGCAATTTTGACATCTGTAATTAGTATTACTACTACTGCAAGTGCAATTACTATAGCTATTAGTACTATCTTCTAATTGCTACAGCAACTACTAATACTATTAATTATGATGATGATAATAATAATAATAATAATAATAATATAATAGAACAATAATAATGAGAATGTACATTACTATTCTTATTTTCATTTATATAGCACAAACTGCAAACTGTCATTTTTCTTGTCATTTGATAATAGTAGTCATTATTACCCAACCCATTAGTAAAAATTTCACACACCGCTTTGCAGATCAAGCTCCAAGGAACTGATATACACTGTTAAACATGAGGTGGCTACAATATTTGTATACCAGATAACATTTTAAAATCATTTAGTAATAAATTAAATCTGTGTTGAGACGGATTTCAATTTTTACTTTTGGTGAACATTTCTTACTTTTTGCATTATTTGGGTGTCTCAAAAAAACAACAGGTTTCAGATTGTGTAGAAACAATACCCTTAGGGGAAGGGTAAAACCATTTGACAGCATCACTAGAGCCAGACCCAGTCTTTCTCTTAACCTCGCTTAAAGGGAAATAGTAATTCAAATGCTAAAGGTAATGGCTTCCAAATGGCAGAATGGCTGGCAAAATATTACTCTGAATGAAACTGACTATGGCAGGGTCGGATTGGCCTATAGGGCAATCAGACAGTCTCCGATGGGCCAGTCTGATAGGTCAGTGTGGAACTTTTTGGGCAGTTTGTGGGCCTGTTTTATGGCATGTTGGGACAGTTTTTACTGTTGATTTCCCTGCTATGAACACACACAAACATTGCCTGCAGCAAGTTAGACTCTATGATCTCTTCCATGCTTTGCAAAACACTTTTGCAGCATGTCTTTACAAGTTCCAAACTGCCCCAATTTGCAAATATGGGCTACTTTGTAACCTCCTAATTCACCTACAGGGCCCTCTTTTATTTTGGTGCCTAGGCCTGTTTTCACCTCCAGTCCAACTGTGGTTGGTTTCTCTTGTGCCGAGCAAAGTGTGCCTAGCAAAGTGTGCCATGAACCATTACACACACATGATGGAACCCAAAGTCTTCTACACCTCCCACAGTCCTTCTTCTGCCACTTTAAAACCATCAATCAGGACCATACCATAATCCAGAGACTCCCCAAATCAACCCTCATTTACCGCTCCTAGGTCCCATACCTGCCTCTGTTTCTCTTTGAGGCCTCTATACACCTTAACCCTCTTCTTTTCATTAGATGCACAACATGCGATCATTACTTGCTCTCCTGAAGATCCATAAAAGGACCCTTTTTCATACTGACCCCTTCCCTTCGCATTGAACTTTAATTTCCACTTCCACGTAAACAAGCAGTTGGTGCCCCAAGGAGCTCTGTAGCATGGTGTTTGAATAAAGCACTATTTTTTTTGAGGTGCTGACACAAACCTCTCTCTTCACTAGAACACATGCAACGCTCTGGCACTGGGTGTGAAAGAATTCGAAGATGTATAATTCCTGGAATGCAGTGCTTCATTTGAACCTAGTTGTAGAGGAGGCGAACCTGGACTCTGCTTGGGGTACGGATTCAATTTACATCATACATCTTCAAACCACAACACGAGCGAGCCAGGCAGCGAAAGAGGAAAGAAGGCAGAGAAGAAAGACACAAATAAACGAGAAAAACCGGGGTGAAAATGAACCTGTAAGACTGAAATGAGGGACAGCAAGAGTCTGTTGGTGGATGAAAGAGGTAATAGAGGAACTCCGTACTAGAGACCCTTGGTATTTGGCAACCTCGACATTCGACTGTGATGCTGGTGGGCTTCTGAAAACATATTGGGCACCAGCACGTATTCTTTTACAAACGGAGCACTACCTGAAGGAGAAGAAATTGAAGGCACCATTGTACTCTGCTGTCTGGGATGCAGTAATGGTCAACATTATGAGAGAGGTACATAATATTTTAATCCTCGATAATGGATCACAGAAAGAATTAGTATAATGTAGTTATCGGAATTATAGAGTAGGTCATCTGAAACATAAAATTCAAGAAATGTGCCTTTGTAGGTGTGGGCCACGCATGTGCTGAGGTGTACTGTATGTTCAACCATCAACAAACAAAGCAGAAGGTTCTTAAATGATAACAAGAGTGAGAAGGACAACTCAGTTTGATGCACTGCAGCTAAACTTTGGTCTTGTTCGAAAACAAAGTTCTTCAATCCTTGAAATGGCTTCCTTGATTAAACCATTTTTCAGAGATAACAAGTTTTACATTAATTAAACTAAACTTAATTACTTATATTTAAATTAATGATAAGAGTAGCGGCAGTTTCTCTGTGGTATCGGAGGAGCGTCGCCCCCCACACTGCTGTGCAGAAAGCATAAAAAATAACATGGTAATAAAAACATTTTCTTACCACCTTATTTTTGACGCTTTCTGCCAGCAAACAGTGCGAGGGCAGGTTTGGGCAGTGTGTCATTGCTGCCAATGACTGGCAGCAGTGAGGAGTGGCTACTTCATTTTGAAGTGCACATGTAGGTCTGGCCAGCTACCTTGCTATGGCTAAACTGACATGCAAATTCAAACCTCTCCAACCTGGCTGTCTCGGACAGTTGGATTGAAGAGCAGGCATACAGTGCCAATTTGGAGCATGGAGCTGGCCCTCTCAAGCCAATCAAGATTATTTTTTTCATGCTTCTTAACAGCATGAAAACTGTGCCTTGATTGAATAAGGGAGTTGACTGTGGGCTTAGTGCTCGGAGGACGTGTTGCAGAAGAACAGGGATGTGCTGCAGAACGTCAAGTAAGGTGAGTGTTTATTTTATATTTATATTGTTATGTGTGTATGTTATGTAGATAGTTTTTTGTGTGTGTGTTTTGCACCTCTCCAATTAAATTTACTACCAAAAACCACTGAATAAGAGTTATTTAATATTACTGAATAAATTAAAAAAAACTAGTGAAATATTTAATGTAATTAAAATTACATAAAAAACAAGTTTAGGTCTAATATTAGAGTTTATTTAACAACGTGGTAAACTTATTTAAAAATGATGTACATTATGAGTTGGGGTTATGCATAAAACTAGAGGTCTGTTAATGATAATCATTTCCATACTTTAAATTACTAAATATTAAGGGTTACAAGTACTGTTGGTGTAAGGGTAGGTCTTTATTTAATCCACTTAAAAATATGCAAATGTATAAAGTGCTAAAAATATGTTAATGATAACTATTTATTTTAACTTGCATTAATTTACTCTATATGAAGGTCAGTATAACAGTGATGGTACCGGTATTTAATTTCATTTTACTTAAATTCTTTAAAGGTTAATGAAATATTTATCTTACAATGATTAATTATTTTAATATATTTTTTGGGATGGCATTATGAGCATGCTAAGACTAATCACATGCATTTAAATGTTTTAAAACTATTTGAGGATTGTAATTAGTATGATGATTAAATTAAGGATAAACATTTTGTAAAATAATTTACATTCATCTAACAGTTGGCTTTTGGATCAGGGTTAAATAATTAAATACAATTAAAAGAAACTAAACATTAAACTAAATATTAAGTTTAACAATAATACATTTAAAAAAAGATTAAAATGGATAATAAAGTTACACCTAATTAGAAGAAACATAACTGACAAAAATAACAGTAACTAAAATAAATATAAATAAAAAATAAAAATGTCTTGATAGGCATATGATTAAAGAAGTGGAGTAGATCTACTGGTAAAACATGTTATTAACTTTGCTAGGTGGGTTATGAGCCACTATTGTGGTATATTGGATGTAGTGGTGTATTGTATTAAAAGTGGTAGAATCGAGTCAAAACATTTGCTTGAATTTGGGAGGCTTGGTTGTGAGAGGAGGGAAGAATTTCTGCAGTCGTGGATTAGGAAATGATCACAGGGCAAATGTTGATGATGGATGTGGAGTGTGGCAGAGCAGCAAAAATGAGGATTCACACTAAAGGTTTGCTATGGAAATCAAATGGATGGAACAAGAATGTTGGTCATGGAGTGGTCTTAGAAGAAGGTACTGTGTATGTGTTTTTTGCATTATCCTGAGGTCAGCGGTGGTGAGGGTGATACGGGGATTGAACTGAGTCTAGAGTCCTTTCAATAGTATGGACAAATGCTCCAAATGCCTGCTGGCTCCAGGAGTGATGGAAGCTGAAAGGTATAGAAATGGATGTGACTGGAGGTCCTGGAACTTGCTGACAAGATGGTTTTGTAAGTTAATGAAAAGTTAATGGCATGATCAGTGTGGAAACCTCGGAGTGTTAATTTTGACTATCCAGAATACAGTGACCCAGTGAGGTAAAGAAATGGGGACGTGGCGTAGCATTATCCCCCACAATCCCTGCAGTGCAGGGGCCGAGCTCCAGGGGGGCCCCATCTGCAGCACGCAGTCACGCACTGTGCACTGGCTTGCACTGTGCACCAGCCCCTGACTGGGTCAGAGGTTATTTGGGAGGCGGGGAGGGGAGCTTCACATATTTGAAGGGGGGGGCTCAAGTTTAGTCACACCACTGGGGAGGAAATGGGTAAAATGTCAAAGTGGTTAGTGATTAAATTACTTTTGTTGCTAACCGGTTGTAGATTTCACAAACACCGACAGTGCTCAGATAGGCCAGGAACCTTTTGCAGAGAAAGGCGCTCCACAATCGTCCTCCATTTATAGTTGTGACTGTTGCACCGCCTACTTATGAGGGTTCTGTTGGCATGAGAGAGCGTGATCATTTCTTCTAATTTCAGGTTCTTTGGCATGGTATGAAATATAGAATAAGCTCCGTTAGTCGGGTACTGAAAACAAGTAGCACTGGTAACTGTGAGAAGAACAGAATCCAACTGTGAGCATGCGTTGCAGCTATCACTCATTGCAAGCAGCAGAACATGGTACGCTAGCGTGTCAAGAGTAGAGTGGCGCCCCTTACTCGTTTTTACTAGTTTTCGAGTGCATCAGTCATTTCATATTGGACAAATTGGACGAGGATGTAAAGAGATAGTTCCTTAGTGCTGGTGCAAGGCGCTCAGCTCCTTGTTCCAAGTGGTTTAAAGTGCCTGGGTTCGGAGAATTTAATTGTAAAGGGCTTTTACACTTTTTTATTGGGTTTTAAAATTCACAAGACTGTGCAATAAAGATGCATTCAAAGAACAATGAGAAACATTAGACAAGTAGGTGCACTGTCTAGTTATAGAGCGAATGAATGGAACGGACTAGATATGGTGCTGCACTTATCTCGGATAACTTAAACTAATAAATACGCTGAGATCCCGAACTTGGCGAGTGGTCGTTACAAGCCGGGAGAAATGATAGGAACTATTTTTAAAGGTATTTGCAGTTTGTGGAACGAAAAACTAAGGGGAGTGGATCTGCACCAAAACGCTTAACAGACAATTGCTTTGTGTTTACTGTGGAAACTAAGGTCCAACAGGGCCTGGCAGAGCTGGCGTGGAGTGGTGGTCACTAATGGGAGGAAGGTGGGCTCCCATGGTATTGTAGCTCCCAAGTTGCTTGTTTTCTGGGGCATAGAAAATCCACATGTTATTCCAGCTTTCAGATTGCGCCCCACCTTACCCCATTTACCGTTTATGGGACTCGCTGACTTTTAGGGGACGTTGGAGTTACACGGTCTGCCTCTAGGCATGATGTTATGTGCACTATTCTTCAGCAACTAGGGCCTGAGTGTGGCTAGCAGAAACTGCCAAAAGGAGCAGAGCAGCTGTGGGTCACTGCTTTAAGGGAAGATTATAATTCTAAAGGATACTTCTCGTGGACGGTTCTTTTCAAATTAACGTTGCATTCTACTTAAAGGGCGGGGGTCCCCCTGCGTCCAATTACTTTTAGGACACTCAGTCACTTCTTCTCTGCATTTTACTTGTAAGCCACACAGATTTTGATAGAGAACTTGGAAGGGCCAAGAATAGGAGAACGAAGAGGACTCCAATGATGCGAGTCATCACTTTTAACTGCATAGTATGTTAGTGAGCTTTGTGTCATTTATTGCTTGGTAGGTGACCCATAAGGTAAGTGAAGGCCCTTCTGACAGTCATCAGTGACTGTCATCCTCAGTGAAGGCCCAAAAGCAGAAATCCCCTGCTTTCGGAGGGAATCTATGTGCTGTCACCATAACCTTGGCCTTAAAACCATAAAGAAAGCAAGCAAGAACAGTTACTGTTGAGCAGGACCACTGGAATTGTGCTGCAGAAGAGGGCCAAATTATGTGGCAGGGGTTGAGTAAATTATGCAACAAGATATGCAAATTAGTAATAGTATTACTTCATTATTTCGTCAGTTTTAAACTTTGTAACTGTCTTAGCATTGAGTGCACCTCATTAGTATCAGTTTAATACCCAAATATAGCAATAAGCAACATAAAGGTGACCAGTTTAGATTTGCAAAGCACCTACCACTGTGCAGGAACACATGTCACTGCATTTGTGGTGACTTTTGAATCGTTTGAGCTACAAACATTTTTTTGTGTTTAAATCTGCATGTTATGCAGCATATGATGGGTTATGTGGCAAACGAGGCACATCTATAATTATGCAAAAATCGCTGCAGCCACACAATTGCATACATCCAGTGGCTCTGCTGTTGAGCAATTTCCATCCCTTTATGGATTTGCCCTATCTGAACATATCTATAAGAAAGCAGTTGCCAAACAGCTTCACTGTTATATTGCATGATGGGATCCTATTACTCTGGCTTTTGGTCTTGCTGCCTCACTAAGATGACTACTCTCGCCTTGGTGGATGGCACTCACCAGGCAACTGACGGTTGATGCCCTTACCTCAAGTTGATGTGTTTGTCAGCTAAATTTGACATGGGGGAGTACGAGGCATTCTCAGATATATTTTATATTTTCTTGCATGGGCAGTGTGATAGTGTCACGGACACAGTGTGAATTTGGAAACATTCACTTGGGGTGTGACATCAGACAGTATCTCTCCAGTCAACTGTCTACCTCCACTTTATCGGGAAAGTGTAGACGGTGCAGAATTAAAGAGGGCTCTCACGTGAGACTTTCAAAGGCATGGTTCTAGCTCATAGTGTCGTCGTGCAATAAATAGTTATGCTGGGAATCTAAAATGAACATAGAAAGTTTGACTCTGACCTAATGTTGATCTATCTAGTTGGGATCTTTCAGGTCATTTTCTGCTGCCTCTGATGTGTATGATGCTCCAGCAGTCAATTTTATTCCTCCTTGCTTTTGATATTCCTATGGAGACTTTGGGTGACCTTGTTTCCACACATGAGTATGCTAACACTCAGTTACTGCCTTTTTAAAAAAAAACTTTTATTTACGCTTTTTAATAGTTCCACATACAAATATGCAATTGCAGTCATGTACTGTATATATTAACAAATATTACCAAATTATGAGATGCGGACATTGGTTTCAATTATTTGGTCCGGAATCCTCCACCTGCGTGTGATACCAAGGGACCAGCCACATGCACACAACTCCCAGATCTCTCCTCTTGTATCACACAGGGTCACCTGCCTATGGTTCACCCCTTTCTTTGGCAATCAAATACTGCTTATAGATAACCCAGTGTTTCGCAGGCCTATTTGTTAGGGGGAGCAGTTCACTATAATTGTCTGTTTGTGTATTACAGTACACCATGTCTCTGTGCCAATTTTGCACTGTTGGGACCGGACCCTTGTCCCATCGCATAGCGAGAAGTCTCTTGGCTAGTAGCAACCCAATCGCCAGCAACTTCCTGAATGTTTTCAGTAGCTGCCTATCCCATCCCAGGAGCACTATTATTGGTTCAAAATCTAATCGTTGTCCAACTATTGCTTCCAGTTCGCCTAGCACTGCCCTCCAGAAGCGCTGCACCCTATCACTGGCCCAGGACATGTGCAAGAAGCCAGCCCATTCTTCCCCACATCTAGGACAAATGGCGGTGGCTTGTAGCCCATATCCATGGAGTCTAAGGGGGGTGTTGTATACTTTAAGTACTTAAAGTGCATGAGGCGATGCCTGCCGTTCAGAGAAATTGTACGCGTTATGGAGCAGCAGTAGCGCCACTGATCATCAGTTATCTGTACCTCCAGTTCTCTTTGCCACTCCAGTCACGCTTTCACTAGCTCATGAGCGCGTCTTCTGTATTTTAATATATAAACAGGAGACCAATCGTCGAGGTTGGTCATTCGATACCACCATAGAGAGAGCCTTTACATCTGGGGGCTCTCACATATCCTCACCTAATAGTGCAGCCATAGCATGTCTCAACCTGTGGTACTGATACCGAAGCAGCGCTGTGGGCTTGGCAGCCCGGCTCTCTATCAAGTCCCATTTCTTCATGTTGCCTTCTGCAAATAGTTTCCCCATAGTGGCCTGTATTAGCTTTCGATCCGGCCACAGTTAGAACCAAGTGCACCACTCCAACGGCACATGTGGAGAGTACAGCAGGGCCAATCCTTGTCTGTGTAGGAGTTCGTTCCAGGCATGTGTAACCGAGTTCAAAGACGCAAACTCTCCATAGCGTCTGTTCGGGGTATGGGATATTTTACGCTATAGCAGGATCGGGGAGGCCAGTTCTCCTTCTGTTTTTAAAAATGGAGTGTCCCCAGCTCCATGGAACCAGTCATGGGCCACCGCAGAATGCGCAACCAAAACAAAGGTCTCCAAGTCTGGAGCCCTCAGACCTCCCAGCTCGCACGGAAGAGTCAGAGTGCACCAGCTCACTCGTGGCTGCTTACCCTAACGAGCAATACTCTTAGGGCATTAAAATAAGCTTTTGGCAGCATCATCGGGATGTTCTGGAAAAGGAACAAAAATCGAGGAAGCACAACCATTTTCATGAGTGCTACAAGGCCTATCCAGGAAAACGGAAGCCTGATTTATCGTTCTACAACTCCTACCAGCTTCTGGAGTGCAGCGTCAAAATTATCAACCACCACTATCTCAGGGTCTGCGTTGATTTAAAAACCCAAATATCTTACTGACTCTGCTACGCACTTGAGAGGGAATCTCACTTCTACCTGTGCAGTTTCCGCTGTCAGGGGGAACATAACAGATTTACTCCAGTTGATCTTGAGTCCAGAGAGGGCACCGTATTCAGTGATCTCTCGGAGGATTGGAGCAACATTGTGCAGCTGGTCTTTGACATATAATAGTGTGTTGTCTGTGTAAGTCGTTATCACAAGCATATAATCTCTAAAGCACAGGCCATGGTGTCCATGGTACTCCCTGAGGGCGCACGCCAGGGGCTCCTCCACCAGCACATATAGCAGGGTGGAGAGCGTACACCCCTGTCTAGTGCCTCTAGGGATCCAAAAAGCCTCTGTCACCACTCCATTGATGCAGAGCCTAGCTGATGGCTCCCTGTACAATCTGGACACCAGGTGTAAAAAGATGTCCCCCACCCCAAACCTCTGCAGTACGGCTCTCATGAAACACCACTCCACTGAATCGAACGCCTTCTCGGTGTCTAAAAAAACGCCACTGCTTTTAGCTTTGGGTTGATGTTCTGCATTGTAGCAAACAGTGTGTGGAGATTCATAGTCCAGCTACGGCCTAGAATGAATCCCGCCTGTTCCGGCTGAATCAACTGTGGCAGCACCCTGGCCAGACTGTCCGCCAAAATTTTAGCATAGATCTCAAAATCTACATTGAGTAGCGACAGCGGACGATAGGATGAGAATTGCTCTGGGGGCTTCCTTGGCTTAAGCAATGTGATCAGCATCGATGGGGGCATGATCCCACCTTCCACCATGTCCTCGTAGACTTCTTTTAATTGCGGGAGCAGCACATTTTTGTAGGCTTTGTAAAAACGTACAGTTAGGCCATCAGGGCTCAGGGCCTTGTCCTCCGCCATTCCCCCCCAGTGCTCTGTCCATCTCCTCCAGAGTCAAAGGAGCCATAAGGGTTTCCCTGTCTGTGTCCGCGGCATAGTAATGTGTGTCAGATAGTCCAATATCGCCTCTTGATCTGGGGTGACCCTGGAGGCATACAGAGATTGATAATATTCAGGAAATCTAGCCACTATATGTTCAGGATCTCTAAGCACACTGCCATCCTCTGCCTGCACCGCTATGATTACACTTTTTCTCGATTGGGACATATTAAATTTGGCAGCACCGAGCTAGGTCTTTCACCTTCCCCATACGCACGGGCGGTAGCGTATTTCCCCAAATGTTGAATTTCCGCTAGGGCCGTATCCTGAAACTCAAGTAATTTAGCATGTATGTGCCCCAGTGTCTGGTTATCTGCTGAGGTCTGATGGTTCTGCTCTAGCTGTGCCAGGTCTCGCTCCAACAGCTGCAAGCGCCCCCTAATTCATTTCAGAACCCATGCATATTTGGCTATGGTGATCCCCCGTATATAAACCTTCAATGTCGCCTACGCTAGCCACCAAACTTTTGTTAATCTGAAAAAAGTCTTTAATCGCTGTGGCTAGCTCATCTCAAAAGACAGAGTCTAGCAAAGAGTATGTGTGGAACCTTGACGAGAACAGCGGAATCGATGGTGCATCTAAAGTCAGCGTCAATGGGACTGGGGAATGGTCAGAATAGGTCCTCAGCCAGGGAGCCTCGGGGTGCAAGCTGCCCAACAGACTCCTGGCGACTAGCTACAAGTCTGTGCATGTGTACAGGTTATGTGCCGCTGGGTGCCTATCTCTCCAAATGTCCACCAACCCCCAGCTCAGAAGCCAATTCCATCACCGCTTTAGCAGCGGCGGCCAGTCTGCGGTTCCCTCCTCCTGATCTGTCTAGCGTAGAGTCCATTGTACAGTTAAAATCCCCACACCAAAGTTGTGGAAGACCCCCCCCAGGTGCTCGCCCTAACAGCCAGATCCCGATAGAATTGTCGTAATTTGGACTATATATGCCCACTAATAAAAAGGGCGTAGTATTCCCTTTGTATTGCCCTACAATATATTGCCCCCCTGGGGTCAACTGCCACCACCCCGGAGGTTAATGCTGGAGATCCTCAAGGCCCAAATCAATACACCCCTGGCATGTGACGTGAACCCCGCCGCCAGAAACGGCCCCTGCAACCTCCTCAGGGGGAGCACAGGGCTGCCCGGTGCCAAGTGTGTTTCTTATAATATGGCAATATCTACTTTATGTCTGTGAAGGTATGCCACTATCTTACGGACCTTCCTAGCATCATTGAGACCTCTCACATTCCACGTAACCAGTCGTATCTCACGAGGGCCCCCAAGTCCAATCGGACGTGAGTGATTACGTGCCATCTACCATGGTAGGACTCCAGTGTCGTGTCCGCCTTACCTCATACATGAATCTGCAATTGCACTGCACAAAGCACAAAATACAACGCAAACAGAAAACTCCTAACAGCCTCCCAAATCCCACCCCACACCCAGAGCAGGCAATACCCCAACATGCCCAGCTGGTTACTACTTCTCAAAACATCCTCCCACCCCCTCCCAACTTAGACTATCTCTGTAACAGTTAGAAGTAGTGCACATGCAGAGGTGGATGTTGCCCAGTTACTGCGCATTCCACTCCCTTCTAAGCATGCTATAAAGTAGAATGATCTACGACTTCGGTTTTCATCCACAGTATATTAACTCTGGGACCGCAGAGTCATCCAGGAAGACCAGAGCCCCGGAGTCGCCGCCATATTTAGCGACCTCGATGAGCCCCTAGGACCGAGTACGTATAGTCAGTGATCCACTCCCATCTGAATAGGGGCCTGTGCTGTCTGCACCGCTTTTTCCTTTACCTGCTGCCCTGTGTTTTACAAACTCAGCTAGTTTCTTGTGATCTGTAAAAAAGAGTGAGCCCCTATCCACTTCTACTCTCAATTTAGCAGGGTATAGCATTCTATATTCCAAGTGTAAATCTCTCAGTTGTTTCTTCCCGGCTATGAACTGCTTCCTCGCCTCTTGCACCTGCAAAGTGAAGTCCGGATACAGCGAGACTGTCATATCTTCATAGTGCAAGGTTTTCAATTCCCTGGCACGGCGCAGGGTCGCGTCGCATTCCCTGTAGTTCAACAGTCTCGCTATGATAGGGTGCGGAGGAGCACCCGGAGGCAGGCAGGTCACCAAGGATCGGAGAAGGTGGTGCATTCCAGCAACTGCACTAGTAAGCGTTCAATAAAGCCATCCATATTGTCGATCTCGGTAGATTCAGCGACTCTCACTTTACGCAGGTTGTTTCTTCGGGACCTGGCCTCTAAATCATCTACCTTGAGGCGTAAAGAGTTTTGCTCCTTGTTCAGCTTTACCTGACTAGTGGCGAGCTGTGTCTGTGCGTCCTCCACTTCTGACACCCACCTCTCCGATTGATCAAGGTGCTCCGCTATCTAGACGTGCAGTCATTCTGTCCATGTGATATGAGAGGGAGTCTATCTTGCCGTCAATCTGGGTTAAGCTGTGCTGCATTGCCACCAATATTTGAAGCAAATCTTGTTCCTCCCCTGAGGGCATATCTGGATCCCTCTCTGATCTGAACTCCGCTCCGTCACCTGCAGGGCCACTCAACTTGCAGCGGTCGAACTGTAGCTTAGCCTAGCTCTTGTCCGTTTCACCCATTTTTCGCACCCTGGAGGACATACGTCACACACCAACCCGGGGTAGCCAAGGCACCAGACGCTTTCCCCTTGACCTCCTCTGCAGTAACTGCCAGACGAGAACAGCACCACCCCTGCGTACCCCACATCTATCCGCCCTGCATCTCGTCAGAGGGGCAGCGCCGATCAGAACATCCCAAGCTTCCAGCCAAGATCACGTCACCATCCAAGCTGCTGCGGGGTGCTGGTGGGCCCTCGCACCCAGTTCCAGAACACCAAGAGCATTCAGCCCCAGATCCCCCCAGCGCAAGCGATCAGAGCATAGGGGGACCCGGAGCCAGCTTCAATCAGCCAGCAGTCCAGTATCGGGGCTTATGGGTGTGCTCTGTCCGTGTCCACCAAGCGGCACCTGCTCAGTTCAAATGGAACACTTCGCCCCAGCCCCATGGTCCGATCCTGGCCCAGCAACTCCGCGACTCACCAGTGGGCAGCCGCGACAGGCCGACAGGGTGCACACTCCACCACTGCCAACACGCCAGGCCTCACCGCGCGTCGCCACTCTCTTCCAGGGCCGCTTCAGCTGCCATTCGCTCTCCTGTATGTCCCCACACAGCTAGACCTCGTAGATCACTTCGGGCCACGCTGCGGCCCCTCTCTAGCGCGGTCGAGTCCGCCCTCCAATGTGCCCTCTCTGCACCGGACCTTGTTGCCTGGCACAGCACACAACTGGGCCTCTCATGCCTCCAGTCTCCACTCCAATAGTGTCTCCTCGCCCCCAGGCACTGTATATACCTCTAGGCCACGCAGCAGCCAGTCTGCTCTGCTAGGCCCCTCCCCTTTGTTTCCTCTTCTGCCTGGGTCCAGGGCCGCAGCGCTCTCCATCTCGCTTCCCAGTCCCAGTCTAGATCGGAGCACACCCCGCAATTCCAGAGTGTTATGGTCGCCGTGGTTTTTCAGGTTTAAAAGGTGTTTGTTAGCGAAGGACTATGTTCAGATTTCAAGTTGGTCATCAGAGCTCCGCTACAGCGCGGCCATCTTGCGACCGGGCAAGCTCCGTCCCCCCAGTTACTGCCTTAGCTGTCCTCAGGGGATGTTCAGTTAAAGTATTTTCTTGCTAACTAATTAAACCAGTTACAATGACCGATTTAATGACATTTCTTATTACAAAAGTGCAAACGCCTTGTGTGCTCATTGGCAGACTGGTACCTATGAGCTTATTGAAGCTAAAGTGGTGATTTCTCTTAAGACTCTGTGAACACCCAAGATTCAAATAAAATATTATAAATATTATAAAACACATTTCTTTTATTAGTTTTTTCTGTTATAGAAGATGTTAGCAGCATCAAAAAGACCTAAAGTGTCTCCTTTCATAAATAATTTACATGTAAAGAGGTCCCTCATTAACATTTGATAACAGTGTACATGAGAAGCTGTCAGTCATAGATCTCGCCACCTCAGTGCAACCATGGTTGCTTCTTTGCACGTTGGTTTGGTGCGTTAGATGGGTAACAGTTTAATTAAAAACCTAGACTCTGAACTCAGGGAGGAACAGGCAAAACAATATGAACTGTGTTCTCTCCAGGAGATTGTCACGGGTGACCAAGACCGTCAGCTGGAGTAAAGGATCCCAATGACAAGCCTCACTCTTCAGCTGGTAATACAAAGATGTGCAGTCAAGAAATGTGTTCCTGATACCATGTGATAGGGTAGTTAGATAAGAAGGGTTGGACATTTCCAGCAGAATAGCTATGTTGGATATATTTTGCAGAGTTCTTACCTTTATGCTCTTTAAAGAAGTCTGAAGACCCACATGGATTTCAGACCTCAGTCAACCTCAGTTCCCTATAGTGAGTGAAATAGAAAGGCAGGCCAACAATTACAGCTAGCTGCTGGTTCTTCTCCCATTTTGACCAATCACTGCCTTGACAGAGTCTGGCCTGGCGGCTCATCAATGATAGTAGGAAAGAGAAATTGTAAAATTAATGCTAAAGATTTTCTGACCAGTCTAAACTCCAACCTAATTTTAGCCTCCAGACAAAGCTATGGAAGCATGAGTAAAAGCCAAGCGCAGACCCTGTTTTATCTGCACAGGAAAGCGTTATGGACCTATACATTTGTGGGATTAATTTGGCCATGATCAGTGGAAGATGTTTGAATAGTATTGGAGAATCCAGCTTCATCGCTCATAAGCAGGGTGTTTATTTTTGTTTTCAAAGTGGTCAAGGGATAATTTGCCTATGCACCACCGAGTGTTTATGTGCACCTTCCATCTAACCATTACTCTGTTTGATTTTGAGGCAAAGACAATGAGGACATTCCTATTGTATTTCATTTATTTTTGCTAGTCCAGTCTTCCAGGTCCAGTAGTAATGTATGGGCGTAGGGCTCAGCCTCACCATCAACAGTGCTATACTGGTAATGTGATGGTACACTAGAATTTAAAATTGAGTTAAAAATGCACCCCTTCCATGACTCTGTGATTATCTGTGACTGGAAAAATGGTTGATACAGAGAAAATATCAGGAGACCAAATATTCTGGATCATCTTTACACAAGCAAACTGAGATTCATTTGGGACCTCTGGCCAGTCAAGCCTGAGAGTCCTTATCAATATTTTCCTGGTTCAATTCATGGGTGTACCAGCCTTCTCATTAGCATAAACCGATATGATAATATGTATACATAAGGAATCAGAAATTGCATTCCCTTTGTTTTGACATTTTTCACAATAAGGGTAGTTACTAAAGCTTAAAAATTGATTTGGATCAATACTCTTACATATGTCCAAAATGATCACCTAGTGTTTGTCAGAGTGTGCTTTTTGCATACCCAACAACCTTGTTGTAGGCTTTTTGAGCTGGTTGTGTGAAGCTTGACAAGGAAGTTGCCTTATGACCGTTAACACTCTGTTTAGTGAAAGCACCTTTGCTCTCAAATGAGTGAACCATAATGCAGTACCCTTGTTTCTCAGTTAATCCTGGGCAGGGAGCTAACTACACAATACAAAGAATAGCACATTTTAGTGCTGAATTCTCCAGACCATCTGTGAGATATACAGTAGTTGACTGTTTCATCCATTCAGTAGTTACCTGAAAGTTCCTTTTCATTTGTTTTATCCATTGTACACCAGTCTGGTCGCCTATTTATTGAACTTAAGTTGCCTTTAAAAAAAGAACCCTCTACCCCAGTAACTCGAGCAATTTGGTCACTCTGTACCTGTGCTGAAAAACGTGGAGGGCTGCAAAGGTATAGCTAAAAACAGCTATATGAAATGAGGAGAAATAGCTCTGAATAACTGGAATGTCTAGCTAAGCCTTCAAATCAAGGTCAGTGCATTGAAAATATGTAGACACTTAAATATAATAATTCCAATTGGATTTGGCCCCCTCTGCAGGGTCACTCCCAAACTTTTTGCCTTCACTCCTTCTGTTTTCTGGACCTGTGTTTACTGGTTTTTATGACTCAGTGCTTGTTGCCACATCTAGCCAATGCTAAAGTTCTTGTGCTCTCCCTCTAAAACATGGTACAATTTGCTTACACCTAACTAGTAGATTAAGTTTACTTATAAGCCCCTTGAATATAGTACAATGGGTCCCAAGGCCTGGAAAGTAAGTGCTACTAGTGGGCTGCCCCCTCATTGTGGGACTACCTAAAAGTGTCATTTTAAAGCATGTCTCAGGCCTGCCAGTATAGCCTGTAGTTCATTGTGTTAAACATCCAATTCAACCTAGCAAAATAAACCTTTTCCCAGTCTTAAACCTTCCTTTTTAATATATATAAGCCACCTCTAAAGTAGTCCCTAAAGAGCCCATAGTGCAGGGTGCATTGTAGTTAAAATGTAGGATGTGTCAAAACGGGGCCACTCACCTGAAAAGCAGGATGTCTGCAGGGGCGATGGTATGCCCCCCCACCTCCTGGAACTCCTCTCGACACTTCCTGGTGGACACAGAAACCCTGGCAGGTGTCCCAAAAGGAAAGGGGGAGTGGAAGAGAAACAGACAAAACACTGCAACGTCTTGCCGGTCCAGCCAGGCACCCTGTATCTTCGGGGGGACAGGTCGTTGTTGACAGAGTGATAGTAGAGTTAGTGTACTCAAATTCCTTGAAACTGAAATCTCTCTTTCTGATATGGGCACGGGAGCAGTAGAAGAACACCGGGATACTCCATCACTTTTCTTGGATACTAATCACTGTTGGCACAATTACAAACACTGGATTACCAAAAACCCAAACTGAGTACCATAACAATAAGTACTGCAACACTAGGGATGGCTTCACAGAGATTCACTGTTGCACACTACAATTAGAACTGTGGTTGCACTTATCATGCACAAGAAAGACAAACAAGGGCATTAATTATATCACGTATAACTTTCCTGCATGCATAGGGTTAAATTAAAAGGAACAAAAACAATCCAAGAAATACAAATGTCCACTCTGGGTTTAAACAGTTAGGGTGGCACAGTTTGGTTTGGTTTCAATGTGTGTGTGAAAAACCCTTCAAAAGCAAATTCCTCAAACCTGAAACACAGGCAGGAATGACACAAATTAAATCCAAGAGTTATGCTACTAGAAAAAGAAAAGTCATGTAAATGCTCATTTAAAATTGCACTGTCACTTTCTGTAGTACTTGAGCTCAAGCAGATTTCCTGAAGCACATTTAGGCAAGTAACTACAATAATAATGTAGAATGTTCGGAAATGCATTTGTCTATTCAAGATGAGCACTCTGACAAAATACGAGGTCTGAAATACACCAGCTGTTCTAGGAAAGCGTGGCGCTCAAAGAACAAACTCCTTGGAGAATAATAGTTACTTAGCTGCAGTCTTTTCCGAAGTGCTGGCGGAATGCCCGGTGTCAGCTGGTACAGGAACGAAGAAAAGAATTGCCTCAAAAGTCCTTAATACGAGATCAGGAAGCAAAGCAAAGGCAAGCAGGGAGGTATGATTCACTCTGCTATTTATAGCCAATCAGGAAAGCAGTTGAGTTTCCACACGTGGATGAGTCACCACACCCAATTAGAAACACATGTCTATACCACACCCAATTAGAAGCATACGTCTACACCTGCTCACATTAGCAAACAAGCATTGGCAAAACAAGCATTGATAAAACCAATTGTGTAACACAGCACATTATGTTTACTTAGAAACATGAAGGTTTAACCAAGAACAGAGATATGATTTAACCCTAATCCCTGGGGATGCTGACAGATAATGCAGGAGGCACCTTGGGGATACCTGACAGATGTGTGTTTTTAAGTTTTACATGTTCTGGTAGCAACAAACACTTAAATTAGATTTTCACTACCACAAGGCCTACCTCTTATTACATTTAATAAATGCTAACTTTTGATTGGGAACAGATAGAAATGTGGACTCAAATGAGTTGTAGTTTAAAATCATCTGTAATGGGAAAGTCAGATTTTAGATGACAATTTTGAAAATGTCACTTTTCAAAAGTTGGAATTTTCCTGCCCTAAAGTTTCTGAGACCTTCTGAGACTTTTCATCTGCCAGGGCCTGTTAACTACTCCCCCATGAGGAATGAATATTGGGCCCTGTTAGAAATGGGGTCTTTGGATGGCAGTCAGGGTACCCCCTGTCCAAGCAAGGACCCTCACTCTAACAGTATAAAGAAGAATCACCCTCAGTTAACCCCCGTTCACCCCTTTGGTAGCTTGGCACGAGGAGGCAGGCTTAACTTTAGAAGTAATGTGTAAAGTATTTGTACCAACACACACAGTAATTCAGTGAAAACAGTACAAACTGACACAATACAGGTTTAGAAAAATAGAGAATATTTATCTAAACAAAACAAGATCAAAACAACAAAAATCCAACACACACAAGTCAAGCTATGAATTTTAAAAGAATAAGGGCCAGATGTAGGTAGGTAAAATTCAGTCATACCGACTCGTAAATTGCAACTCGCAAAAGTGCATGCAGAAAGGTGTCTCAGACACCTTCTGCGACTCGCTATGGGGTCGCAAAGACCCACCTCATGAATATTAATGAGGTGGGTCGCATTTTGCGACCCCATAGCGAGTCCATGCACTCACAGGGATGGTGGCCTGCTGGAGACAGCAGACCTCCATGTCTGTGACTGCTTTTTTAATAAAGCAGTTTTTTTTTTTCTTTTTGCAGCCCGTTTTCCTTAAAGGAAAACGAGTTGCAAAAAGAAAAACTTCCGAAACCATTTGGTTTCGGTTTTTTCAGAGTAGGCAGTGGTCCGCAGGACCACTGCCTGCTCTGAGAATTTTTTTTTTTCGTCATTCACAAAGGGGAAGGGGTCCCATGGGGACCCCTTCCCTTTTGCGAATGAGTTACCACCCACTTCAAGTGGGTGGTAACTGCGAGTTCGTTTGCGACCGCAATCGTGGTCACAAAGCAACTCAGCATGGCGATGCGGTCGCAAATAGGAAAGGAACACCCCTTCCTATTTGCAAGTCGCAGCCTCAAATTGCGAGTCGGTACCGACTCGCAATTTGAGGTTGTGCATCGCGTTAGGCCTTTTGCACGTTTCAAACTGTGTTTTTCGCAGTTTGCGACGTGCAAAAGGCTTTCTACATCTGGCCCTAAGAGTCTTAAATCCTTTAGAAAACAGTGAGTACGTTGTTAGCGTACAACAGTACCTGGGTAGCTTTAAAATAACACTGCACGGGCGAGCTTGTGTCGGAAAAGGCCAGCAATGTGTTGATTTCTCACTCGCAAGCGAGACAGTGCATCGTTCCTCCTCCGGTTGGGTTGGTGTGCGTCGTTTCTCCTCTCCTGCAAAACAGCGATGCGTTGATCCAGACAGGCACCCTCAGGTCCGGGCAGGCTTTGCATTGTTTTTTCGCACCCAGCGACGTTTCATGGAAAATCCGTTCGCACGGTATCACAAAACCGCGCTGCGTTGGGTTGCGTTGGTATCAGCCTCCATTAGCTGGTGTTGTGCATCGTTTCTCTAGGTGCGTTACGTCGATCTTCCAGCCGCGATGCAGGTGGAGCGTTGATTTCAGTGCGAAGCTGGTGGCGCATCATTTATCAGCCACGTCACGGAAGGTGTGTCAAAAGTTTCCCTGCACAGCAGTCTGTGCGTGGATTTTCAGTCACACGCAAGCTGAGGTCAAGCCCTTGGAGATTCTTCACAAGCAGGAATGCACAACAAAGTCCACTCTTTGTCCTCTTTCACAGGCAGAAGCAGCAACTGCAGGATACTCCACAAAGCACAGTCACGGGCAGGGCAGCACTTCTCTTCAGCTCTTCTCCTTGGCAGAGGTTCCTATTGATTCCAGAAGTGATCTGATTTTCAGGGGTTTGGGTGCTCTTCTTATACTTCTTTCTGCCTTTGAAGTAGGCCTACTTCAAAGGAAAGTCTCTCTTGTTTGTGAGATGGAGCCTTGCCCAGGCCAGGCCCCAGACACAAACCAGGGGGTTGGAGACTGCATTGTGTGAGGGCAGGCACAACCCTTTCAGGTGTGAGTGACCACTCCTCCCCTCCCTCCTGGCACAGATGGCTCATCAGGATATGCAGGCTACACCCCAGCTCCCTTTGTGTCACTGTCTAGAGAGAGGTGCAAACGGCCCAACTGTCAAACTAACCCAGACAGGGAATCCACAAACAGGCAGAGTCCCAGAATGGTTTAAGCAAGAAAAGGCCTACTTTCTAAAAATATCATTTTCAAACACACAATCTCAAAACCAACTTTACTAAAAGGTGTATTTTGAAATTGTGAGTTCAGAGAACCCAAACTCCACATGTCTATCTGCTCCCAAAGGGAATCTACACGTTAATCATATTTAGAGGCAACCCCCATGTTATCCTATGAGAGAGATAGGCCTTACAACAGTGAAAAACAAATTTGGCATATTTCACTGTCAGGACATATAAAACATATTAGTATATGTTTTACCTTAAACATAAACTGCACCCTGTCCATGGGGCTACCTAGGGCCAACCTTATGGGTGCCTTACATGTAAAACAATGGGAATGTTTAGGCCTGGCAAGTGGGTACACTGCCAAGTCGAATTGGCAGTTTAAAACTGCACACACAGACACTGCAGTGGCAGGTCTGAGCCATGTTTACAGGGCTACGAATGTGGGTGGCACAACCAGTGCTGCAGGCCCACTAGTAGCATTTGATTTATGGGTCAGGGGCACCTCTAGTGCATTGTACTAGGGACTTACCAGTAACTCAAATATGCCAATCATGGAAATCTAATTACACATACATTTTACATAGGATCACTTGCACTTTACCACTGGATAGCAGTGGTAAAGTGCACAGAGTAACAAAAACAGCAAAAACAGAGTCCAGCACACATCAGCAACTTGCGACACAGCAGCAAAAAGTTAGGTGAGACCACACCAAGGGTACCAAGTCTAACAGGCTCAGACAGTGAACAATAGAACCTTCATGTAGGGAAAGAATAGGACATCCTGCCACTATATAAGGGGCAGAACTGTCCCCTTCTCCACGTACATTTCGAAGGCTGTCTCCAGCACACTCACAAAGGAACTTGACACCAGCCTTTATTTACCCTACATCTGAGGGACAATAGGGGAACGAAGGGGAATGGAGGAACTTACCAGAACCAGATGTTGGGGTAGACTAGACGTTCCAACCACTTCAGAAAGTGACACCAGATATAAATATTGTACTTCCTGAGACACTCATCAGTACACCCCTGGACATGTGGCCATTACCGAAGAAGGACTGCCTTGTCCTCAGAGGACTGCCATTCTGCTTGTGGCCTCCTTGTTCCCCAGGGACTTCCTTGCTGCTTAAAGCCTGCCATGTACTCTCAGAGGGATGCCCTGCTGCTTGAGGCCTACATTGATGCTTGATTCCAGGCTAACCTAAGTGACTCCAAGGGTCAGTTGGCTAACCCCCTATTCTGAGCTACAGGGACACAAAAAGCTTCAGAGGCATCCCTGCAACTTCCCAGCTGACCTACTGAAATTGCCTCCTCCAGGTCTTGCTACTAGACCTGCCTAGAATTAAAGATTGGACCTGCCTAAGTCCTGCTGGACTCTGCTGGGCTAAGTTTGTGATCCTCAAGAGGTGCCTCCCCAGGTCCTGGACCCTTGGCTGGCAACAGCTGAGCTCCTCCTGTGAAATCCTGAAGTTTTGAACTTCGTTCATTGGACTTTGAGAAGGTACCATTTTCAATGGCACTAGCCGGGTCCTTGTAGGCAGCCTGCACTCTATAGCTTTCGGTCTGAACTTGTGACTTTGTCTCAGTCTAGCATGACCAGATTCCCACAGCTAGCGCTTTTTGTTTCTTGGCACTCATTTTACTAAAACCTTTAAAAGTATATATATCTCCAGTTCCACTATTGTTTTGGTCTCATTTAATATATTTGTTGTGCTATTTTTCCAAACTGATTTGGAATTTTTCTATTTGGTGTTTTCACCTTATTACTGTTTGTTTGCTGCATAAATACTTTACGCATTACCTCTAAGTTAAGCCTGACTGCTTTTGTGCCAAGCCACTGAAGGGTTAAGCATAGGTTAATTTTGTGACTTTTGTTGTTCATCCTGACAAGGATTGTGGTTGCTGCTTCAGTAGGGTTATCACCCCACTCAGTCAATAACTCTATTTCTTACAATTTTGAAGAAGTTATTTTTTTGACAGAAAACTGAGGTAGGATATTTTAAACTCCACCTCCACATTCATCAAAACCATACCCATCTAAGTCATACGGTGAGTTTAAATTGCCAGTCATGTGAAGATATGAATTAGATAAAATTGGGTTGTCAATTCATATTCATGACATGGAAAGAAATCAGTTTTCTAGGGAATAAATTGAAAATTCAACACAGACAATTGAATGTCACGACTATTGGACTCTTGCTTTTTAAATGATTGATGACATAGCCCGGCCATCTCTTTCAGAGTCTTTTCTAGTCCATCAAACAGCATCCTGGAAACATTCTTGAAAAGAAGGAAAAGCGGAGCAATAGTTAGCTAAGCCTCCTTTTCATTTTATATATCAAATATTGAAATCAGATTCACTCACAATTATTCAGTAATTGTTTTCAGTCAGCCATGTTCCATGACGTGAACTTCAATTTGGCTCTTTCTTTATGAGTGACGTGTGACGTCTAGGCAATTCCAATTATTATCTTCCATCTCCAAGATGAGAGAAAGCCTCCCCCAGACTCTGTCCCAGGATATGGTCAAATTCCCAGCAAAACAGTATCATGAGGAAGTGACCGCTTGTGTGCTCTTTAATACTAATGTTTTCCTGATGGTTTGAAACTTTGGAAGAGCTCTGGCAGTCAGACGCTTTCTAGAACCAACTTAGTGGGTATGTCCCGATATTTGTCGCAATGCCAACATTTTAATAAAATTGCCAGGGTGAGTAATGAAGCCCTCTTGTTGACAATGGCAGCACTATTCAGTATAAGCTGTGTGGCTTGAAATGTGCCTTTGGGTTCCATTGGTTAAAACTGTATGAACTCAATGTCTCTAAATGTCAAATGATGTAACGGGCTGGGAGTGCAAGAGTCAGACAATGGTGCCTCAATGTAAGATGTCGAATGAACCACATGACAGGGACTTGGAGCAGACTAGTAATTCATGAGCCGAATATTCACCTGGGGTCCTCTGGGATCATCTACAATGGCATCACTAGAGCTACAGTTGAAATTTACCCATCCTGTATCACCATCTGCTGGGTCAAATTGCTGATCTTTCATCAGTCTTTGTGAATCTATTTTCTCTTATTTGAGAGAAGTTAGGAAGACATTGCTAAGCACTGATTCCCCGCAGGGAATCCCTCAGCTTGGAGTTCAGAACATGATTAATGTCTAGAAAGGAGGCATTTACCACTTCTTCACTAGTGGAATTGAAAGCTTTATTTTCATTAAATACACTAGAAGCAGGCACGCTTGCAGCACGCATGCTTTAATTAGACTTAAATTGTGGGGAGCTGGTTTTTCTTTAGTATTTTTAGTCGGGGAAAATGTAAATGCTATTTCAGGTATTTGTTCCCTCTTGCCTGGTCCTAGGTGGGGCCCCTGAGACCCAATTCCGGCTGCCACATCTAAGCACCCAGACATTTTTCTATTAGACTGAGCTGAGGCAACCAGTTCTCATCCTAGTTATTCTGCTTCATTACTCATATTAAAGTCTGGATAATTTTCGTTTGCATCTTTAGTTGTTATTTTTTTCGCTAGGGAAATAACCACTATCTGTTGTTCCTATATTGATTCCTTTATTTTGTTCTCTTTTTTACCTGAAAGTAACTGCAGTTGTTGAGTTAACTGAATGAAACTGGGGTCGGCAGTGTTGTCCCCGGCCTTCACTTTTACAGAAGATACAACATGTTGGTAGAGTCTTCAATAATATTTGGTTGAGAACGGTCTTCTGCTAACTGGAGTCTTTTACTATCCAAGCCTGCCAGCACCTGTTCCTTCGAGCAGGACATGCTGGGTGATCCTGTTACCATAACATGGCAGCTTATTAAATCAGTCACTGCCTGTCAGTAGAGTTTAAAGTGAGTTATTTTGACTTCGGGTATCAGTCTGCGTGTTTATGTGCATTGACTCATGGTGGAATCTGGACCGCTGCAGCCATCGCCTTTGTGTTCTCTGATGGTTTCTAACCGAGGTGTAAAGACATCGGCTGTTTGGTGCCGCACTGAAGTTTGGTGTATGCTTAAAAATGATGTAGCCGTGACTATTGATAACAAGAGAAATTAGGGACGGCGTCAACAGAATATTCGCTGTTGCTTTTGAACTTCTTTTTATGTTTGTCCGTGGTTAACTTCTTTGAAGGGTAGCCTCATTAAGTTTCCTGCTTGACTCGTTTTGTATCTTTTATAGAAGGGAAAGTACTTACTTTTTGTCTTTCCAGCAAAGCTCGTACAATGCACTGATAGTGTCTCTAGTGCTCTAGCCAGGTGGCATGATGGTCACTTACCTAGAGCACTTTGTGCACTGTTCGTATTCGGCTGTCACGCCGTCCCTATGGATCTGAAGCTGAAACAGTCACTGGGCCAATGGTAGCCCAGCAGCGACTGATCACACCTCCCTTCAGCAGCCCTCCTCCACCATGGTTCTTCTCTCAAGCGTGAAGGGTCAGCCTGAAGCAAACAATAGCCTTAGTAGGGCAACGGAAGAAGGGAACAAAGAGATGAAGTGAAAAGTGTTTAGTGTGCAGATAAAATGAGTGATCAGGAATTAATTGAGACACCTTTAGAGTTCTGAGCCATTGAGGCCTCGCCAGCATCTGAAAAACAAATATTTGATGCAACTATGACAGTAATTCTGGATCTCTTGTCTTTCGAATATAACAGTATATAGACCACGTGTTCTGCACTCAGCCACTGGGAATCTGTGAAACAACTCTGGCAGTGAGCACTGTCTACTTGTACAAAAAAAAAAAAAAGATACACTTTTTAGTTGCCTATTTTGTAGGCATATCAACTCCTCCTCAACTCTAGACACTGCTCATTCCGCTGTTCAAGCATTGATATCGTCCACTATTGAGGGTCGTCATGTCTTTAAAGACATTCAAATGATATGTATCGATTGACCTCGCAGTCATGTTAAGCCCAAATATAGCTTAATAAATATCCATTTTACAAAATAAAAGAAAGTTGACGGTCTGTGTTGCATCCCCACTGATGGACCATTAAGACATATTTTGCAATTATTACTCCATTTGATGCTCATTGTGTCTTAATATCATTGCAATATATAAATGCATTTTACAAAAACATCGCTATTTGCAACTCTATCTCTAACTTTAATCTACGGGTTTTATGGACTTTTGCGTGCTAAACTTGCCTTGTTACTGCAGGGCCAGTGAAATATGGCGGTACTGGAGGATCAAATTATACAGCTACAATGGGTAAAGTCTGCAGCATAGTGTGGCACGCTTTGACACCTTTTTTGTAATTTAGGAGCCATTTGTATCAGAAATTATTTATTGATGATGACGTCTGCAAATTATGCAGGAGGTGTTTTTTTTAGGGAAAGCAGTGATTAAAACCCTAAATATCTGCGTAACAGTGCTGCTGCAAAATTGTGTAATTCCTATGGACTTAAATGTATGCTAGCCACATTGTGATCTCAGCTCCCTACTACTGTGCGATGAATAAGTGCAAATTAAGACGATAGGGCCCCTAGCTAGCCAACATACATTTCACTTCCAGAAGATAAGAGCAAAAGAACCAGAGCTCCCAGGCGTATGGTTAATCAGATATCACGCAACTTGGCCGCGAGGGCTCTGACAGCCCAATCTTCCATCTTTGTGGCTGTCTGAGGAGAAGATTGAAGACAGAACATTTCGCCAGTGGAATCTGCTTGTCCATCTGGGCAGTTCCATGGGAAAATATTTTAAGGGTGTAGAGATTTGAACCTCAATTAGGGCTTGCTGGGCAGCATGCTGATACAGTTGAGCAGAGGTTGTGGCCTCTTCTCTTCTTGTTGTGGATCACCCACCATAATTAGAGATCTCTGCGTGTCGAGAAGTCTCTAGTGAAAGTGTGAAAATTATGTGTGTTAGAGTAAAAAGGAAATCTGTAACTGCAATAAGTTTCCCAAGGTACTTTTTGGATCTTTCATGAATCACTAAAAATCAGAAATAGCTCCTAAACCTAGAAAGATGCCCTGGATTGCAATTTTCTAATTTCTGACTTTTCAGATGGGCCTTTCAGAACTGTTTTCTTAGTGATGCCCCTTGCTAACTTTCTTCCATCTCACGTCCTTTCTACCCAAGGTAGATGGCCTTTTCACTGCCCAGCATCAGGAGCGGACACAGCGCGGAAAGGGGGTAGGGCACGACGACAAACAGAAACATTAAATACATTCAAAAAAACACTTACCTGACTTACCCCCGCCGATCTGCTGTTCTGCCTCCACTGTAGGCACAGTCTCTTAGCCTGCCCTGCGGCCAATCTGAATGCTGCTCTCATGCTGCTGGCAGCATGAAAGCAGCATTCGGACTGGCCGGAGCACCATGTCTTGGCACTCTAAGGCAGACTGGGAGCCTCTGGCTGCTCTCGCCAACCCTGCAACACAGTGCAAGGTTGGAGAGAGCCCAGTTCGCACGTGTTTGGCCGTCCAGAGACGGCCGTCCAAACACACATATGCACTGAGGGGAGTGCTGTGCACTCCCTCTCCGTCCCTGTCATCTCCCGTGGCCCGCCCCCTAAAAAATTAAAACCGATAATAAATATTGTGTATTATCGTTTTTATTTTTCAATTGCTTCTGGCGGGGGGGGTGAGGGGGATACTCCTTTGCCATAGCGGTGGAGCCACTGCTGCCCAGCCTTCAATCATACATCAGTTATCCTCTAGAACAATATTTGCTTGATGAGATCCGGGATTTAAGACTATCTGAATGTCTGTCAAAGATGGAGAGCCTTGGTACACCATTGGTGCAGTACTGGAACTGTGTATCTGCTCCAACTAGCTAGATTCACGACTCGTCTGAATTTCCTGGTTCCTATTTACTTTTCATGTCTTGTCACTTTGACAGGGAACCTTGTTTTATAACACAGGGTGCAATACAAACCGGGCAACATAAACAGCAATTAATCTGGATTTCACTCAAAAAATGGAGAATTACTTATGAAACTGGTGTTTACTGCACCGTATTGTACATGTGTGGGATTCTTTCATATTGTTTCCTACAGTAAATTTACAAAGGATTGACCTCCCTAAATTTATCACAGGATAATTGTGAGAGTGTAATATTTACTGCAAAGCCCAGAATAATGATCGCTTTTCCAACTTTTGTTAGTGTATGGATGAGAATGTACTCAACAATGTTATAAGTAGGGCTTCAGAGGATTGTTTTACTGACTTCACAAAACTAGATATTTAGCACAATGTAACAATTTCTCTCACAACCGAGTCTCTTGCATAACGAAATTCACAGATCCTGGGCGCGACTCAAAAAGAAAAACTTCAGGCTTTGTACAATGAAGGACTCAGTGTCTCACTGTGCAGAAGAATGTGTACAATGAATCACTAATCCCCCTCTTCAATAAAATTAAAGATTGCAGGTTCAACTGTTTGCCTCTTTGAGTGCAATAGAAAATGCTGGGATGGAGACATGCACTGACCAGCTGACCTTCTTTTCAGTATTTAAATTTGCCATGTTCTCTCATTGTGACACTCAGGGGCGGCCCCTCCTCTACAGTGGAGGAGCGTCGCCCCACTTGAGAAAGGCACAAAAATAAAGGGATAATAAAAGGAGTGGTATGTGTGCATCTAAGTGCGCATGTCAGTTTGGCTGGCTGTCCGAGGCTGACCAAACTGACACGTCCACTTAGAAACTATCCACTCAGCTGTATTTTACAGCTGGGTGGAGACTAAGGTCAGGGCCCCTCTCTCCCCCTGAGCGGCATTTCTGCCCACTCAGGCTAATCACAGCACTTTTTTCATGCTATGTAATAGCATCAAAGAAGCATCATGATTGGTTGGGGAGAGAAAACTAGGCGGCTGGAGTGGAGCGGCATATCACCGAGGGGCAAGTAGTTTATTATTTTTTTATTGAACTGCCCCCCCCACCCTTCTCCCCACTCTGCACGCTGCCCCGCATCCTCTCACCCCTTCCTGATGTCCTGATAGCAGCCACGACTGGTGACACTGCTCACAATGCTACAACATGTAGCGCATTTTGAATGGGATCTAAGGGAGAAAATGCAGTGGTTCATGGGATCATTTTCTGCTGCTCCCGATACCTGGAGCCTATCAAAAATTGCAAATAACTACCTGCTGCCATTGGGAGTGAATAACCATTCCATGTTCTAAGAAAGCAGGAGAAGTCGAAATGCGTAAGCTTGCAAGCTCCAAGAAGACTGGTGTCTGGTGGGATGGTGCAATTGCAGGCGGTTGTTGAGTTATGCAGGTCTGATGTACAGTGCTTTGTATGCATGCATGAGAAGTTTGAATTGGCAGCGTTGTGGAAGGGGAGCCAGTGGAGCTTTCTGAGGTGCGGTGAGAGGTGTGTTTGATGAGGGAGGTCAAGAATCAGTCTCACTCTGGCATTCTGGATTATCTGGAGATGGCATAGCAAATGGTTGGAGATCCCGGTGTAGAGTGCATTGGAAAAGCCATTTAAAAATCTTGTGGAACATGCAAAGGATGTGGAATCAGGAGGAGCTGACTGCATTGACCTGCACTGTCAAGTTGAGCTCCCAGGTTTCCGGCATCGTCGGTTGAAGTGGGTATAGGTCAGAGCTCAGAAGGCCACCAACTAGAGTCCCATGGGGAGCTCTAGTTCCCAAAGATCAGCACTTCTATCTTGTCAGTGTTTAGTTTCAGGCTGTAGGAAGCTGGCCTGGTGTATGGTGGTGGAGGTACTTACACCTTATACCAGGACCAGGTATCCCCTATTAGTGTAGTGTAGGCAGTGTCTAGAAGCCAGGCTCTCTAGAGGTTGCTCTGGATGAGCATCCAAGGCTTATCTAGGAGACATGCAAAGCTCATGCACTATAGTCACACAGGATATATACACATGAAAGAAATACACTCAGTGTTACAAAAATAAAGGTACTTTATTATGGTAACACAGCACCATAAAAATACTATAGAGGCAATACTCCCGTAGGAGGTAAGCAATACACAAGATATATACACTAGCTGTCAGAAATAGGCATAAGAATAGTTAGAAAATAGCGCAAACAGTGTAAAATACAATAGAGAATAGTGGACCATATACTAAAAAAATGGAATGTGAGAGTTGGACCCCCACCTAGGTAAGTGGGGTGTGTAGAGGGTACCAAGAAAGCACAAAGGTAAGTACCGCAACACCCCCCAGTGACCAGAAAGCAGGAGTAAATCACTAGAATTTCCCCAGAACACCCACTTAGAAGAAAAGAAGAGAACTGCAAAACCCAGAGATGACTGCAAGAAACCAACAATGGGTTCCTGAAGAGGAAGACCTGTGGAAAGAGGGGACCAAGTTCAGAAGACACAGCAGAGTCCAGTGGGGGCAGCTGAGGATGCAGGAGTTGGTCAACGGTGAGGAAGAAGAGTCAGCACTGCAGCTCTGGAGTCGGAGTTGAGTTGCTGGAGGATGCAGTTTCTTTGGGCAGAAGTCAAAGTAAGGGATGCTGGGGTTTTGCAAGCCAAATCTGAGGAACCACCCAAAGGAGAGACCCTAAATAGCCCTGAAAGGGGGATTGGTCACCTATCTGGGTGACCACCTATCAGGAAGGGGCTCTGACGTCACCTGCCTGACCTGGCCACTCAGCTGCTCCCAGAGTTCCCTGTCAACCTTTGATCCAAGATCGCTAAACACAGGGACCCTCTGGAGGAGCTCTGGGCACCACCCCTGGGGAGGTGATGGAAAGGAGAGTGATCACTCCCCATTTCATTGTCCAGTTTCGCGCCACAGCAGGGACTGAAGGTACCTGAACCGGTTTAGACTGGTTTATGCATGGAGGGCACCAAATGTGCCCTTCAAAGCATACCAGTGTCTTGGGGAGGCTACCCCTCCAAAGCCATGTAAACCTATTTCCAAAGTGAGAGGGTGTAACACCCCTTCCCCAAAGGAAATCCTTTGTTCTGCCTTCCTGGGCTTGAGCTGCTCAAGCAACACGAGGGCAGAAACCTGTCTGTGAGGTGTCAGCATCTGGGGCTACCTGGAAAACCTCACAAGGCTGTAGGACCAATGCCAGGGGTCCCTAAGGAGCCCCCAGAGTGCATGGAATCATACAACCAATACTTGCAAACATACTGGGGTATGGTTCAAACATGTTTGATACCAAACATGGCTAGGTTCGAAGTTACCATTATGTAGCTGGGCATAGTTAGTGACCCATGTCCAGTACACGCGTAAAATGTCATCCTGAACTCACAAAGTCCAAGAAAATGGATCTGAAGTTTGTGGGGCACCTCTGCTAGTGCAGGGGTGTCCTCACACAAGGTACCTGCACCCTGCACCCTGGCCTAAGAGGGCCTACCATAGGGGTGACTTATAGTGACCTGGTGTGGTGACCTAGAGTGAAAACGGGAGCATGCACCCAGTTCACACAGACTGCAATGGCTGGCCTGCAGAACCTTTTGCATGGGCTCCCTATGGGTGGCAGAATAACTGCTGCAGCCCATAGGAATCCCCTGGAACCCCAATGCCCTTAGTACCATATACTAAGGGCTTACATGGGGCACCAGTATGCCAATTGTTCGATGAAATACAACGTTTTAGGAGAGAGAGCATAATCACTGGGGTCCTGGTTAGCAGGATCCCAGTGAACAAAGTCATACACACTGAGATCAGGCAGAAAAAGAGGGTAACCATGCCAGGAAAGAGGGTACTTTTGACTGTGCATTTGGAAATGTCTCTGGTGTTCCTGGATTTGTCAGTCAGGGAAGAGGATGAGTTGGTTGTCATCAGTGTTGAACATTGCAGTGCATGTTTTTGTATTGTGAAATAATATCTTGTAGTTGTGAAGTTAGCTGTAATGGCTTTGCAAGTATAAGTACCTTGAAGCATTAGGCCCTCCGACTTTATGATTCAACTTTTTTTATGTGTACACGTGTGTCCACTTTCGTGCTGAATGTGTTTTGGGAACTTGGCTCATGTTGCCTAGTACATTGCAAGGGCCTGGAAATTGCAGTTATGTAAAGTGTGAGGGTGGAAGGTGGAGATGGCATCTGTGACCCCACCACATAACCTCCTTATGGGTTAGATGTAGTGGAAAATCTGATATTTAGTTCAGGAGATAACACTGGACTTGAGGATAGGCCCTTTCCACTAATGGCTGTATCAGTGGTTCCAGGTGGTTAGCATCAGCGCTTCTATTCATTGGGAGATAGACTTATCTTTCATCAGTTTGACCAGAGCAAAAGAGAGCAAATGAGAAAATCGAAAAGGTGGAAAAACTAAAAAGGAGGGACGAAAACATTCAGAAGTAAGGTAAACAGGAAGTGTAGAATGGTGGAGGTAGGAGACAGGAGATAATCAAGACTAGAAAGCCTTCATATCCGACATTCCAACCGCTGATAGTGGGACCTTATGAAAAAGTTTGCCCCCCTGTACTTTTTATGTATTTACATTTAATACAAATTAAGCAGTGCCTTCTTCTATTGTCCTGCTTGTTGTTTTTAGTGTCAGCTCATGGGTAGACTACTCGTGAACTGAGCAAATTATTTTGAACCAGATTTTTCATCTATTCCTCATATAATTTAACACTCAGGTACATATTGAATGTGCTAATAGTTCATTGCCAGATTACACATTGATTGCATATATAAATTCCTAAGTGATGGCACATATGGATTACTACATTCATTGCACATATTTCGTGTCTCTGGCTTACAGGTTCTTTGCATGTGTGTCCTGATGTCATATTTTTATTGACTGCACGTACAATTAATCACTGATTGCATAGATAGCTGTCAACCCGTTTCCTCACCGATTGCATGCATAAATTGACAGTGATTCACAGACAATATGGCACCAGACGGAAAAACGTCAATTTGTCAAAATGCCAAGGTTAGAGGAAGTGACAGCACTTATCCTTTATGCCCTGCTGATGATATAGACGGGGCAACTGAAATTATGCAACAGGGAATTCCAAATTATATGACGGGCTTGGCTAATTTATGTGTCAGGAAAATTCAAATTATGTGCAGTGGCTGCTTGTGGGGGGGGGGAAAGGGATGGAACCGCGCTGCTCCAATCCTCCGCCGTCACTCCAGGCTGCAGGCACATGCTCCCAGCTTGCCCTGCGGCCAATCCTGACGCTGCTCAGAGCACCATCAGGATTGTCTGGGAGCGCCCAGCCAAGGTGCTCTCAGGCAAACTGGAAGTCTATGCAGGCTCTCTCCAGCCCAGCAACACAGTGCCGGGCTGGAGAGAGCCCTGTGTGCATGTGTGTTTTGGCTGGCACAAGACGGTCGGCCAAACATACATGCGCACTGAGGGGAGTGCTCTGTGCACCCCCCTCAGGGCTTGTCACCCTCAATGCCCCTCCCCTTTTAATACAAAACAATAATTAACATAGTTTATTATCATTTTGTATTAAAAGCTTTGCAGCTGCCGCTGCTGGCGGTGGGGCGATGCTCCCCCGCCCTAGCGGGGGATCTGCGCCTGATTACGTGTCGTAATGCAGTGCATTTTGTGATAGTGCCAATTCATTGTTTTGTCATTTTCATTCATGTTAGCTCTGGGCAAAGGATTCATTTGTCCAAATTTAACTCTCAAGTACAGAAATAATTAACTTGCAGGTGACTAGTCGACTTTTGCGAGGGCCTTTCACTGCTTTGCTACATGTGTAGACACATTTTTTGTAACTTTTGATCCATTTGAGGTAGACAGCAAAAACAACTTTCAACCCATTGCTATCACTAGTTGAATGTGTACCTTTCTATCAAAACCCTGATTCCATATATTACCTGGCACAATATGCTAATTTTGACATATATATTATGTGAACATATTTGTCATGGGAGTATCCATGTTTTTATGTAGCTCACATTTGAAATTTATTGGTTTTGTATCAGGTGTCATTTATGTTTAGATGATTTGGGGGAATTACACTAATGTTGGTGTGATTCAGGGGTGGTTCCTCCTAAAGAGCGGAGAACTATCGCCTCACCTGCTGTGAACGCAGCAAACACAAATATATAAAATGGCATAATAATGTCATTTCATTTTGTCACCAGTTTGTGCTATGTACAGCATGAGGGCAGTGGGCGGGGCTGAATCCTGCAATTGCGCATTTTGGGGTAGCCGGCTGTCAAACAGCCAGGGGATCACTGGCATAGGACCCCAGCTTCAAATGAGCGCTGGGTTAGCCTGCTTCCACCAATCCTGGAGCTGCTCTCATGCTTGGTTGGATTCCGGTTCCACTGAGCAGGAACAAAGTCCTTCCATTCCTGCTCGTGGCCGCCAGTGGAGCCGCATATATGGTGAGTTTGGCACCATCTCACCCCACCATATTGTATTCATGCTAGCCACCACTGTTTTGATTTAGGGTCGGGATTTGGAGAACACTTTGTTTTGGCATACCTTTGAGTTACGCTTGTTTTTCAAACAACAATCCCTGTGCATTTGATTTGAGAGATTTACTGTATTTTAAATTGGATTTTGATATTTATGGAAACGTTAAGGCCATTTTAAGTAATTTGTATCTATTTCCATATAACCTGAGATTTTCTATAATAATTTGTTGTACATACAGCTGTCGTTAAGCATTGTAAACAGTGTGTGCTAGTATTATCCAATTTAATGCTACTAAATTTATCAACCTGAGATATGTATTAACTTCAGAAGCATTGAAGACTGATTTGAAGGAGCAGGGATTCGAGCTTGTAACCTTAAGACAACCAAGTTAGGTGTTTTAGGTCAGTAAGCCAGACTGAACAATAGGAATTGCTTTTCTTAAATCACCAGGTTTAAAGAATGTGTTGTGGTTCATTCTGTGATTTGAGCATACATAGTGAAGGCAGTGGCTGTCGATAGGTACAAATTTGAGGGGGGGCGGGATTGGGGAGGTGCACACACATGTACACTCACTTACACCCATACATTCACATGCAGACGTGCACAGACACACTCATTCACAACACTCACTCACAATTACACATACATTCATACACTCACACATGCATCAGTCATTAAAAAACAAAATTACTTGATGCAGCTCTCTGGAAGAGAAGCCTCTGTGGTGCCAGGAGGGTTAGGACTGCTCAGCCAACGAGGGGAGGCCTGTCCTTACCTCGTCACAGAGTTGGGTGGTGTCTGAGAGACTGCTAACTCCACCCACTCTATGATGAGATGTCAGTTATAGACCCTCGGCCCTGGCACTTCAGGGCTTAAACCTGAAGCGCCCACAAATGAGGCTATCACTGACGCTGTCCCTCATCAGGAGGGCTGAGCCAAGGAGGTCAACCTCACAGGGGCTGTCACCTCCTAAGCCCAGCAAAGTCTAGCTCAGGCAGCCAGGAGCTGGCACATTTAGCCCATGTTTCTCTCCTGGCTGTCTGACCTGAAAGTAAAGATTGTCTGTCAGGTTGATATTTGCTCAGCTTGACAAGACACTCTTTATGCCCAAAAGGTGTGGGGGCATGGCCACCCTGCTCTTAAAGACTAGCCGCTGCTGAGTGGACGTGTGCCAAGATGAGCCTTACTGGTTTTGTGGGGTTAACTGAGCAAGGAGGCACTGAGGTTAATGAACATGTCTAGAAACAATCAGCCATTCTCTCTGACTTATGCATCTGTCAAAAACAAGAGTTCTTTTGACTGGGAAGGGTGAGGTGAGTAAAGAAAAGAGCTAAATAGTAATGGGGCTTGGTACACTGCATCCTTAGGTGCCCTGAAACCTCATGGCACATGGAAGCATTGTCCCTATACTACACAGAAACCTCTCCCTTGAAGATGGAAACTTAAACTAAAAGATTTTCGGGAACATAATTTCAATTAACAGTACTTGAATATAGAGGATTGGATAAAGCAGATGCTCCCACGGTTTGATGGACACCAGATGGTGGCTGGTGGTGGCTGGAATGGCTTAAGCTTAGATTGCATCTCTTATTATGAACCTGTCATAAGAAATGTAGCCCATATTAGCTCATTAGCTGAGATGTCCAACGAAGGCCCACTTTTCAAAGTGATTGTTCCTAAAATATTTTGAAATACGGCTAGTGTGAAAGGAGTGAAGTTGAAGGTTTAGGAGTAAGGACTTTGGATATAGGGTGGGATGTTGGATGGTACAGGTAAGGGGTTAGCAGTTAAAAGAATAGAGTTAAGGTTTTGGTGCTAGGGTATACAGTATAGGGACTCGTGGTTAAAAATTATAGGGATTAATGGCATGGAGTTCCAGGGACTGACTTAAATATAAAAGGGAAAGTATAGGGTGTTAGAGTATTAAGGGTTAGAGCTTTGGCATACAGGTTATAGGTGTTATAGATGTGGGTTGGGGGTATGGGATCAAAGGTACAGAATGCGGGGTGCAGAATAAACATACGGAGCCAAGGGCATAAGTTATAAACATTAAGGGTATGGGCTTAGAAGTTGCAGGCAAGGGAATTGGTTCTAGAATACATGTCTAAACGTTTGGGATATAGGTTTGAGGGTTTGTAGTATAGTTGTTAATTGTATAGGGTTAAATGTTTTTGGTTAAGTGTATAGGGATCTTGCAAAGCGATTATGGTTAAGATTAAGGGCTTTGTGAATAAGGTTATGGATTCCGAGTAAAACGTTACCCACTATAATTATATTTGTTTAGTGTCACTGTTGAAATGTTTTTAAGGTGTGTTGTTGATTGTTACGGCTATTTTAGACTACTTGTTCAAAATAAAAAAAAAAGTGAAGTGCTGCTTTTCACGGAATACTGCGCTTAATTCATTTAAATGGAACATATTACAATTTTGAAGTGATGCTATAAGAAGTGCTGAAAATTGGCTGATGCTGTTTCTCAGTAAAAAAAAAAAAAGTTGAATTAACATGCTACTACTCATCGGTTACCTTGAAACTGGGCCTGTATTTCATCCTCTAGATCTAGTTTCAGCGGGAAACGCCCTTGACAAAGCATTACGAACAACGCAGATGTTTCCCACGCCGGAGCAGCGCATGGCTTTTTTTTAGCCTTAACCACGCATGTGATAAACTACGCATAGGCATGGTTAAGGCACAGAAGAAGCCATGCGTTGTTCAGGAGAGGACGCGGATGACTCGGTGAGGTGATGGGGCTGGGCCAGGGGTGGGAGGTGGTTGGTCAGGGCAGGCTATTTTATTTTTTTAAAGAGGTGGGAATGGGGGTGTAGGTATTGTTTTTTTTTTTTTTTAGGGCTTACTATGGTTTTTTTTTTGGAGTGAGGGGTTTGGGTATTTTTTTTATTTAGGGCTTAGGGTGAGGGGCGGGGTAGTTTATTTTTAAAGGATTGGGGTAAAGTTTAAGGAGGGGCGGGAGGAAGGAGGAGAGAAGAGGAGGAAGGACCAGGGGAGGACGCAGTGAGGTAGGTGGGATTGGGGCAGGGTTGGTGGGTAGTTTTTAGTGGTAGTGGTGGGGGACCTTTAGGGGGGTGTCCAGGTAGTTTAGTTTTAGGGGCAGGGGTGGGGGAGGTCAGGGTAGTTTGTTTTTTAGGACTCAGGGAGTGTGGGGGTTGGGGTAATTTATTTTTTAGGGATAGGGTGGGGGTCAGGATAGTTTTTTCTTTTAGGGCTTAGGGTGTATGAAGGGTCGGGGTAATTTACTTATTGGGGGGCAAGCTTGAGGGCTCGGGCGGGTGGGGGGTGTTGTGGTAGTTTAGTTTTTAGAGACAGGGGTGGGTGGTTGGGGTAGTTTTTTTTCAGGTCTTAGGTTGGGTGTGGGGTCGGGGTAGGTTTTTTTGGGCTCAGGGCAGGTGTGGGGGTCAGGTAATTTAGTTTTTAGGGCCGGGGGGAGGGTCAGGTAGGTTTGTTTTTAGGGATCAGGGCAGGTAGGGAGTCAGGGTACTTTAGTTTTATGGGGCAGGGGTGGGCGGGTCGGGGTATTTTTTATTTAGGGTTCAGGGCAGGTGGGGAGTCGTGGTTCTTTAGTTTTATGGGCCAGGGGTGGGGTTGTCAGGGTAATTTTTTTAGGGTTCAGAGCAGGTGGAGGGATCGGGGTACCTTAAGTATTAGGGGCGGGGTAGTTTTGGGCTTCAGGGCACATGGGTGGGTTGTATGACAGAACCACGCACACCGTTCCACATGCCGTTTCCACATATGCCTTTACTAGGCATGCTGTTGCAACGAAATTCGTGGTAAAGGCATGCGTGGAAACAACACGGTCGTAGTTCCGATCGTGTTGTTAAGGCATGCGTTGTTCTGGCATGAGTGGTTCCATCATACAACCAGATTGGGCAATCGTGTTGAAAGTACTGTGTGCCATCAGATTTTAACTCAGAGTCATAATGCTGCCAGCTCACAGCCTGGCAGGGTGCCTTTTTTACATTCATTCATAAGCTGTCAGCAGCAAATGACTAAAGTGTTTGAAGCATATGCAGGGAGCTGTAAGTCTCCCATGCTGCTAAATCCTATAGAGGGGAGTGGGCTGAGAGCATAATCCAGGAATCCTAAGGTTATCACTCATTAATCCCCCATGCACATCATTTAGAGTGCAGGCATCAAAGTCTTCCTGGCCTCTAAGAAGGTTATCAGCATATGACAGGAGGCAGTACTGAAGAAACTGCGTTTAGCTGCAATCCTACAGACGAAAGAGAAGCATCCATTGTCAGAGAACAGCAGGAAGGGAAACCAGCCCTGTGCACTGAAGAGCTTGATGAGTCTTTTGGTACCACAATTATAACCAGAAATAGATGGGCATAGTTAAGCCAGTTACCACCTTAAAGCTAGTGACACCAAACAATTCAGGATATGATGCACATGTAACAGAAAATAATGCTACTACTTAAAAGCAACAAAGCCATCTGTATCCAAAGACGTAAATGAGAAAAAGCTTCCGAAAGCCAGACTAATCTGCCACCCAAAGTGTTACAAGAGAAAGCCACAGAATACCAAAATCCAGATTGTGCGGTTGCCTCTTTCAGAGAAACAAATGGATCTTCCCAAGGTTCTGAGTTGCAGTTACCATTTGGAAGTGAGGTTATGAGGAAGAAGTGTGACATGTATAATGTGTTCTGAGATATAGAGACTATGATGGGTGGTTGAGAATACCTGTAGAGGTAAGGGGCAGAGTATAGAGTTTGTGCTGGCGTATATGGGCGGTAGGAACTGAAAGTGGTTGATTATCCCGGGAAGCGATGTTGATTTAGGTATGTAGGGGGAGGGCGAGTATGATGCTCATGAAAATGTACAGATTTGAAAAGAGTTGTTATTAAATGTATGATATCCTGCCAATTAAAGGTAATTGGAAGAAAATGTATAGACGTACACTAAAGTCCCTTCAAGGTTACTGGATGAGAGAGAGTTTTCCGATTTTGAGACTATGTGATAAGTAAATAGTGTCTGAGTAAATTGATTGAAAAACTAAATTATACTATTGCACATTTACCCTCTTCCTCAAATATTTTGTTTTGCTTCTGGTTGTGCTGTTTCACTTGCCACGCCGGGAGATGTAAAGCTCACCTATCACCCATCCCAGAGCATCTCTCAATGTCCTCATTCATTGACCCAAACTAAGATCCTCTTTATTTCCAATCTTCCTCCAGGTGCTAACAGCCTCACCTGCTTGAAAATGAATCTCCAGCCCCAAAGATAAAGAGGGTTAGTTACCTAGGGATTGTGTCGTGCTGAGGCCTTCTGGACGTCAGCCATTTTGCCACTGAGAACTGGCTTATTCCAGTTCACATATGTTGTTAAATTAATTGCATAACGTAGTTTCTTCTTTCCAGTCTTGTTATTACCCTGTGCTGTTTTTGGTTTTGCATCTTTCTTAAGTCATGAAATATACATATATGAATTTGAACTGGAATGGAATATGTATTCATTCCAATGTTGTGCAAAGCGGAAGTTTCATGTTTGGTTTACTAATGCGCAAAGTAGAAGTGACAGGTTCGACTTACTAATGTGCAAAGTAGAAGTTACATCTTTCACTCACTAATGTGCTAAGTGGTAGTTAAATTTTCGAAACAAATTCTCAAAAAAATTTGAGGTGTCAAGCCAAATTATTTTCAGAATCAGAAATCGCAGAAATGTATCACTGCAAAAGATATTTGCAAATAAACTAGTAAGTGTGGTGGAAATTTGGTATTCTCAGTTCCGAGACTAAGCAATTATTTGTGGACGTTCTTGGGTGGGCAGTGCAAAAATGTTGAAGAAACACCTACGAAAGTGTATGCAGTCACCAATGATTTGCAGGTAGTTTTGTACTCTGGAAACGCATGCAGTTTTATTTCTGCTACAGTGTGAACACTAAGAGGCAGATTTACAAGCCCTTGCGCCGCCTTAACTCTGCCTTAGTGTCATTTTTATGACACAAAGCCAGCATTAAGGTGGCCATTCCCCAGCACCATATTTTCAAAGTGTTGCAATGCATGCATTGCACCACTTTGCAACCCCTTGCGCCAAATTATGCATGTGCCAGGCATAATGTATGCAGGGGTGGGGGCGTTCCCAAGCAGAGAAGCCCGAACATACGGTGCTGTGAAATTTACAAGATTTCACTGCACCATTTTTTTCCATCATTTTCAATGCCTGCTCAGGGCAGGCGTTAAAGTGACACACCATAATAATCTATGGACCACCCTGTGCTTTGCTGCAAAAGCGCCAATATTTTTGGTACTAGTGCAGCAAAGCGCCACAACAGTGTCAAAAATACTGTCCCTCCACTCCATCTCGCAGTAGCTGCACCTCAACCATCCCCGATCGGAAGTCAGCTAGAGAAGTACCCTCAGAGAGGGTGTCTATGTGGAATCATCTCTGTTGTCACTCATACTTTCCCTAGAAGCTCACACATACTAGAGAGATAATTACTGACCATCCCCTCCATCTCTCAGGTGGGGGCATCACAACTCTCCCTGAGTGATGGACATATGCAAAAGTATCCTTCACCTGCTCTTTTCAGAGATTGGTAAATGACCTCTCTGTGCCAAATGAAGACAGGACCTCTGAGCCCTGTAACCTCAGGAAATCTGCCCTCCAGGGTATCTGCAAAGCCTACTCCTTGTCTTCCTGTTCTTGAGTCATTCAGGAAGGGACCGATTGAACTGACCAGTCGGGATCCCTGGGGTAGTAAGGTTGTCTTCCCTTTGAGTTGGTACACCTCCCACCCAGGCTATGTGGCTTAATGGTATGAAAGACTGCACTTAAAGGCTGCTCTGACAAATTGAACAATGCCCCACATTTTTCTCACTGAGTTAATTGAAAGGAAAGCCTAGTGGTGTTCCCCTTTTAGTAGGTATCTGTGTTTTCATGTTGGCCACAGTGTCAACATGTCATCCACAGTTCATATTTGGATCTTTAGATGCATGAAGTGGGTACTCACTACAGATGGGCAATAGCGAAAAAGGGAGAAAACATTAAGAACTGCTCATCCCTGTCTTGTGTCATTGAGGTATTTCATTAAGGCTATTATTTTTGGATGGCCGGGCTATTGCAGATACATATTTGAGGGGTTCCAGGGAGCTACCTCCAGCTCTTGCCCTGGAGATGTACCTTTTAGCCCAGGAACTTACAGTTTTACTCTTGTCTACCTTCTAGAGCGTTTTCATCTCTTGTAATTAAAGCCTTGTGCACACAACCTGTATAATTACCATTAGGTCAATGCGCGCAAGTAAGCAAAACTGAAGCATGATGAAATGTATGTATGTATGTGGTATTTCTACAGCTCAAACATAGCCAAAAGGCAGAGGAGCCTAGTACAAGGTTAAAGAGGAGTATAAAGTCATTGGGTGATATTGAAAGGGAGCTGGTTT
Source organism: Pleurodeles waltl (assembly GCF_031143425.1). Taxonomy (NCBI): domain Eukaryota; kingdom Metazoa; phylum Chordata; class Amphibia; order Caudata; family Salamandridae; genus Pleurodeles; species Pleurodeles waltl. The sequence goes on along the minus strand of NC_090449.1, from coordinate 473,177,780 downwards.
GTGGACTGGTAATGCAATGGGATGGACTGTTCTTTAAAGAAGTGCACCTTCAAATATTTCCTAAATTGGAACAGTGTTGGAGTGGTCATGATGAAAACAGGGATGTTTGTTCAGATCCTGGGTGCAAAGATGGAAAAGGCCAGCTGCCTTGTTTTTCCTTTTTTTACACTTCCTAGTCGGTGGTCTGATGATGTTCTTGCTGCAATTGTGTCGAGAACAACCAAAGAAGGTGAGCTTATGTGCAAGATAAGCAAGGGTGTGTGGGTGGCAGGAACCACCTGAGGTGATGAGATTGCCTGCAACACTAGTGCTGGTTGTGATGGTTTGATAAATTATGCAGCTGTTTCGAACCGACAAGGAGAGCCAATGGAGTTCCATCAGGATGGGGATGATATACTTATATTTGTTAAGGTCCTGGATAAGGTGTACTGTGGTGTGTAGGATGCAGTTAAGGTGTTGAAGTGTTGAGTCTTGGAGATCATGGAGCACAGGAGTACCACCATCCAAATGCAAGAGTCTGAGGGCCGAACAGCAGTTCTAAAGTGCTTTCTGTAAGAAGTGGTTTTGCTTTCTTCAGAAGAGAGAGCTGGTACTAGGTCGTCTTTGTTTATTTGTCAATGTGTTCTTTGAGGTTGAGGTTGCTGCCCAGGGTGAATCCAAATGACTTGGAATTTATGGAAAGTTGAGGTTTGAAGCTGTCAGAGTTATTGTCATTGAGCCAGGTTTGTACTATTCCTTCTTGTTATCCTTGACAAATTAAAGTATTTCTGTCCTTGTTGGGTTGAGCTTCAGGTAGGTGCTGTACATTCAGGTCTGGATGATGTGCTGGCAGTTTTTGAGGCAGTGAATGTCTGAAGTAGTGGAAAAGTTTAACTACAGTTTTGTAGTAACGGCATATTGATGAATATTGATGCTGTTATCTGTGAGTGAAGCACCGAGTGGCTCCATGCCAAAGGTGAAAATGAGAGGGGACAGCATGAAACCCCGGGAGACTCTGCAGGTGACAGGGATCTTTTGCGACCTGTAGGTGACCAACAAAACCAACTGATATTGATTGGAAAGGTAGGAGGAAAACTGGTGAAGGAAATTGCTAGTGAATCCTATTCGAGGCTCTGGGTGTGTATGAAGGTGGGATGGTCAACTGTGACAAGTGGAACCGAGAGGCCTAGCAATTTTAAGAGGCAGGGATCATCTTCTGTGGTCAGGAGAACACCATCTATGACATGGAAGCTAGAAGTTTCTATGCTGTAGCGTGACCTGAAGCCAGACTTGCAGTCATGCAGGAGATGGCTAGCATTGATGTGTTCTTAGAGTCGAAAATAGGGTGCTTTTTCAATAATCCTGCCAATGAATGGTAGGTGACTGATGAGCTGGTTGCTGGCATAGACGTCAGAGTCAAGTGCAGATTTCATTAGAAGTAGGAGGATCTGGCCTCCCTTCAGGCCTTTAAAGAAGATGCCTTGAGTGGGAGAGGCATTGATAAGGGGGATAGGGATGAGAGAGCATCTCAAGGGATAGCCTTGATGAAAGATGAAGGTAAGACATTATCTTCATAAGAAATATCTTTGCAGGAATTCCTTATTGTAGTGAGATCTGTAAGAGAGAGGTTTTTTTTAGGTTGGCCAGTATACTGTGGGAAAGGTGGGTGAATGTGATGTCGCTGGCTTGATATTGCTCGATATGCTGTCAGATTTTCTATATTTTTCACTGAAAAAGAGGTTGATGGTGTTGCAATTTTCTATGGCGTGAGGAATGAGTAGTTCAAGCGGGGGTCTGAAGCAGTGCTTCGCTATCTTGAAAAACATTCTTCTTCTGTTGGCGACTTCATTAGTGGTGTTATAGTATTTGCTTTGGCTGATGTGATGAGCTGGCCATATTTTGTACGGAGGGGCTTCGATAGCAGGATTCATCAGGAGTTTTGTATTTCTTCCATTTATTTTCTGTTTAACGATGGATCATTTATTTGGAGTACCAAGGTACTGAAGGCTTTGGCTTTCACTTGCATGTTTTAATTTTGCTGATTCTCTAAATCAAAGTTGTCTTATGGGCATAAAAAGGCCCACCAATTTGATACCGTGGAAACCAATTCTTTGTAGTGTTTTAATTATTTAAAGACAGTCAATGGTGTTGATTCCTAATCAGCACCAGTAAATTAGATAGAGCATGTTCCAGCTTGAATCATAAGGGCACCTCTGATTTTCTTATCTGCTAATTTACGAGATAGCTCTAATCTAATTCTTTAAGGGGCTATGTTTCACTTTTTGACTCAGTCCATGAGGTGCTCTCTTATGATTTGGGAAAATAATTTTGCATTTGTGCACAGCATGCCTAATTGCCTGTAATTACTGTGGTCATATGTGTTAGCTTGTTACTGCTCTGGAACTGATTTTGCACCTTTTCCGATGTCAGTATTCAGGGCCGGCTTTAGTGCAGTGCGACCTGTGCAGCTGCACGGGTTGTTGGCCTGAAGTGGGGGCACTGACCTGAGGAGGGGCACTGTGTTTTGCAGTAACTCAGGATTTAAAATCACCTGCTTTAGAGCTCCTTGTGTGTCCAGCTTTCACACAGCAATAAAAAGTCTAGATAACACTTGTGAATAATGTTCCTCATAGAGAGCGAGAGATCATAGTTTTGTCTCGCCATAAAGTAGTTCAGAGGGTTAATATGCCTGCTGCAAAGCAAAGAACAGCTCTGCATTTTATGTGGATAGCTGAGTGGACTAGTAAAGCCAGCCTATAGAACACATGAAATGTATGTGAGAGAGGGGCTATGGAGGTGTAGTGAGGAAATCCGAGATGGTCACAGGGAGGGGGGTGCCAAAAAGATTGTCACACCGGGCACCACCAGCGCTAACGTCAGCCCTGCCCATATGCAACACATGTAAAGAGCAGATTAATAAATGCCAAGGATATCCTTCATTGAATGAAATAATTTGATGAAATCTTTGAAGCTGTTATGTGAAACCAGCACCCATGGTCTATTGGAACGCACCATCACCATTGGGTTACAACTTCCTATTACAACAAGCATTTGAAATGCAACGGGTCTCGCATTTGCTCTAGCTGGAGCTATTAGCGTTGTAAACTCCTAACTGGACTTTTCTGGCCACATAAATTGAAAGAAAAACAATGAGCGCGATCGCGCTATGTGAAACCCAGTATGATTACGCTGAAGTTGAAACCCAAAAAACCCAGCTCGATCGTGCTACGTGGAAAATAAAAAGATAAAGTAGTGCAGAAACCAGGCTGAAAACATGGGGCCTTGAATGTTTTCAGTAGCTGGCCGGTGCACTCGAGGAGGGCTTAACACAAGAAAAGGCATGACGTATGCATGCCTTTCACTAATGAAATCAAGCAGATTTTAAAAGGCAAGCCCACAAACCAATGAAAGTGACAGGTGTGGTTAAAAACCCAAAGAGAGATTACAACAGGGACGGAGCACTTATGTGCTCGTCCCTAAAAAGGGTTATTGGTCACTCATAATATGTTAGAACTGCCCATTTCTCCATCTGCCTTTAGGGTGGTAAATACCAACTATGTCCAGTACTCACCTCTGATCCCACAAATGTTAAGACTCTCAGTAGCGCAACAGTTGCCCCTAGATACAAGTCTCCTTTCATTTATCTTTTTTGCACATATCACAGATTTTATATGAAAAAATATTTTTTCTATATTTAATCACATTCTTAAAACAGCATTTCTGTTTTTTTTTAATATTATTATAATTCTAGGAGCATCAGGCTACAGGTTGACAATGAATTGTCGCAAGGACCAGTCTTTTTGACGAAAGTACTTATTTTCCTTTTATCCCGCTTTCAAATCAAATCAATGGGGAGCACTTCTGCCCACACTCAACTGACCTGCTCCCCTTGTTAGCAGAGTCCGTCAGCTTTTTATTTCCTTTTAAGGATTCATACATGCTGATTCTTGTGTGAGGCGGTATTTCACACCTGCTGTAGCTTCCCATGAGTGTTCGGATGCCTCAAGTGAGATAATCCTGCCTAATGGCTTCTACTACATCCATGACAAATGCATGACAGGCTCAGATCCAGGTCTCTTTTTCTAGATAACTGCTATAGAAGTCAAGCCCAAATCATCCAAATGATACTAAAAATACAGGTGAAGATCTACATCTCAGACTGAACATACTTTTACGGTTTATTTTTAAATTTACAACCGTTCCAGAAGTGCGCATTGAGGTTATACCAGGCGGACGAATCCAGGTGCACTACTGCAAATATCATGTGACATCTCCCACGGGCATCTATTCCACATATGCAGAAATATACATAGTGTAGGTTTCAGCACAGGGAGCATAGGGTCCTACGTGCCTGTGCATAATTTGTACATGTTTTGTGGGGTTTCCGTGGGACAAAGCCCTTCCCCCACATCCGCTGCTATTGTAGAGGGGATCCGCTACCACTCTCCCTCTGGAAGGGGGGTTACTCCAGTTTGTGTTGGGTTCGAAATCCGACCATTTCTGGAGAGAAAAGGGTTGAATCGGAGTTTGTGAATAATCACAAATGTACTTAATTGTAAGCATACTCGCAGTTTACAGGGTAAATTGCAACCCGTAACGACCACTTTCCACACTGTGTACTGCATTTAGTAGTGTAATTTCTCTGTACTCCTAGGCAGTGCTTTAAATGGGCCGGTACTCTCCGGTACTGAGTACCGGCACTTTTTTATTTTGAGAGGGAGAGTACCGGCATATCTCAAGAAAAACGTAATACTTTTAATTGGAGAGTACCGGCACTTCTCAGAAACAAGCAGGTACTCTACTACAGAGTACCTGCACTTCTATTTTTCAATTTAAAGCACTGCTCCTAGGAGAGAATACGGCAGTTTTAAACCCATTTACACTTGCTAAGAATCCTTTTTACGAATTCCTGGCAGTTGTAAATGAGCACATAGCATAAACATGTCCTTATGACTCTGTTGTGTCAAACTTTGTGCACAGTGATCACTCTCAGGGCATGAAAAGTCATATTTCAGTATGCGCTGGAAACGTTGCCACTTTCAATAGTGTAATCAGTTAATGAACTCAAGATGCCTTGCTCTAGTAAACTCACCTGGAATGGGAGCTGGTGTTCTGCCTTTAAGATAGCTATAAACATTAGCTGTTACTAGATTAAGTTGCTTGGCTCCTCCTCTGTCTGTGCTTGAGTACTGACTTTTTTATTTTCGTTATTTACATTCTGGAACTCATAATATTGCTAAAAGAATTCATATCCCTCCCCTGCACCACTGAATCTCACAGAATACCCGTGCATTGTAAGATTTCGACAGCTGTCCAAACCACTCTGTGTTGGCTCTCACCAACAGTTTATTTTTCTCGCGATAAATTTGGAAAATTCAAATCTGCAAAAATGCTGCTGTGTGAAAAAGGCCATTACTCTTGTCAGAACCTCAGACTTCTAACTTGTCTCCCTTTCCAGCACCACTTCCCACACATTGTTCATTTGGACTTCCCCTCGCTCGCGCTTTGTGCACCTCTGTTTCCTTTCTCTACTCACCCATCCATGTTCATTTATTTATCTTTCTGTCGGTCTACCGCCCCCCTTTCCTCTATTAAGGGCTTCCTTCCTCGACCCCCGCTTCCAACGCTCAGACACGCAGCCAATTGAATCGATGGATGCAGTCTGGCTTTGGGAAGGGCTGTGTAATTGCTCATTGGCAGAAGCGCTCGGCTCGGGGCAGCTGCGGCTGCTGCGGACCGTGAACAAGAGAGATGGATGCTGGTTCAGGCCACAGCCTTCTTGATATGCAGGTCCAGGGGCCCGTCCCCTTGGCCAGCGCCGTCCAGCTGAGCGCAGGCGGTCGATGACTTGCACTGAACTCAGTGTGCTTGATTCTGACACGAGGAGAGGCTAACGCTTCCGAGCTCATTCCTCAGGGGTACACGAGACGCCGAGAGTATGCACCGCACATTGTGAGTCTGCCTGCATCACAGCATGGGTGCAGGCTATCGATAAAGCAGGGCCTGCCGCACCTGCGTAAACCTCAGGTAAAGCGAGGCAGGATGTGCCTGTGGAAACTCAGGGGTGTAGCCTCAGGGGAGGGTGTGGGGGGTACACCCCTCTATAAATGAATTTTCCGATAAATAGTTGGGTACAAATGCTTTCAGTCGGGTATGCGGAGATACCTACCGAATTTCACCAGCAGTATTTACATTCACTTAGACAAAGACGCACACACATTCTCTCCCTCTCTGTTTCTAAAGTCGTCAAAACGATTTGTAATTTTACAAAATATTGTGTTTTCCCTCTGTTCGTACCCTTACCAATACGCATTCATTTCCCTTTCCACTGCCCATTAGGCCCCTCCAATGCACCCTGCTTGCGTATATTGTATTTTTACATTATATGCTACTCTGATCGTCCGAAATGTGGAGCTCACAACCAACCGTCCCCCCACCCCCTCACGACCCCAAATCTTACTGACCAAGGTATGCACCTGCATAAACTACGGATAACGCTGGGCAGGATATGCCTGAGTGAGTAAGCTACAGCTAGAGCTGGGCAGGGTGTGCGTGCATGAACTACAGCTAAACCAGGGCTGGATGTGCATGTGTAAACTACAGATAAAGAGCTGGGCAAGATGCGCCTGCATAAACTACAGCTATTGATGGACAGGATGTCCCTGCACGAACTACAGATAAAGCTGGGCAAGACTTGTCTGCTTAAACTACAGATAAAGATGGCAGGATGTGCCTGTGTGAACTACAGATAAAGCTGGGCCGGATGTGCCACCTTCAACTACAAATAAAGATGGGCAGGATGTGCCTGCTTAAAGTACAGATAAAGATGGGCGGGATGTGCTTGAGTAAACTATAGATAAAACAGGGTAGGGTTTGCCTGCGTAAACTAGAGCTAAAGCTGGGCAGGGTGTGCCTGCATAAAATACAGATAAAGCAGGGCTGGGAGTGCATGTGTAAAACTACAGATAAAGAACTGGGCAGAATGTGCCTGCATAAACTACAGATGAAGCTGAGCAGGATGTACCTGCGTAAACTACACATAAAGCTTTACAGGGTGTGCCTGCTTAACCAATTAGGGGGGCTGCTCAGCAATGGCAAACGAGTGTTGCCCCACTGACTCGGAACCAGCAGCTGAAAAATAAAACAATATTTGATTAGTGATTTATTTTTCAGCTGCTGGCTCTGAGCTAGCATGTTAGGGAGGGGCAGGGTTGGGCTGTTGGAAAGGGGGGGAGTGGAGTGAGTGCACTTCTGTTTGGCTGTATTAGGCCGGCCAAACTGACATGCTTGTTGCACAGCCAGGTTGGAGAAACTGCACAGACTCCAGGGCACTGTCAGACCAATCCTGATGCTGCTCTCTTGCTATGTATAGCATGGGAGCAGTGCTAGGATTGTGTGGAGGGTGGGGCTGTGCTGGTGTCCTAGGGACTGCTGGGACAACACTACCTTCAGGAGAGGAGTAGGGCGGTCAGAGGTAGACAGGTACTTTTTTTTTTATTTTATTTTTATTATATTGTCCCCCTGTCCCTGTCCTCCATACCTCACACACCGCCCCCTCGAGATTTGTGGCGCCCGCCACTGTAAACTATAGATAACGCTGGGAAAGATGTGCCTGCATTAACCATAGAAAAAGCAGGGCAGGATGTGCCTGCATCACGTACAGCTAATGCTGGCCAGGGTATGCCTGCACAAACTATAGAAAAAGCAAGGCAGTAAAATCCTTCATAAACTAGAGAAAAAAGCTGGCATTGATATGAAGGCATAATTTACAGAGAAAGCTGGGCTGGATATGCCGTATAAATTGCAGGAAAACAAAGCACGATATGCCTGCATAAGCTGCAGAGAAAGCAGGGTTGGATGTGCCTGCATAACATGCTCCTACATAAACAAGATAATAAGAAAGCCAGGGCATGCCTGAAGGTATAGCAGATATTACAAAGAAGCATGTGCCTGCATAAAATACATCAAAAGAAGGGCACTATGTGCCTTTATAAACTACAGAGAAAGCAGGACGTGTGTGCAATAAAATATGTTGGAGCATAACAGAATATGACTATAAAACCATTGAATTAGTAGGACGTGCCTCCATAAGCTCCAGCAAAAGTCTATCTAAAGTAGAGCATGAAAGGGGGAAAAGATCCGGAACACTGCGTCCGGAACGACGCCTGCGTTGTTCACGCAAGTGGAACGACACTTGCATGAACAACGCAGGCTTTATTCTCTGCCTTAACCACGCATGTGCTGAACAACGAACATGCGTAGTTAAGCCAGAAAAAAAGTAGAGAAAAAGGAAGATCCATCAGGAGAGGACACGGTCATGTAAGTGGGGCTGGGGCATGGTTGGCAGTAGTTTTTAGGGGTGGGGGCCGGGGGTGAAGGGGTTGAGGTGGTTAGGTTAGGTTATTTTTTTTAATGGGCGGGGGTCGGTACTATTGTTTTTAGAGCAGGTGTGAAGGGTCAGGGTAATTTTGTTTTTAGGGGCGGGGTGGGGGGGTCGGGTAATTTTATATTTAGGCGGGTGGGTTTTAGGGGCAGGGGGGTCAGAGTAATTTTGTATTTGGGGGTGGGTTGGGTTTTTAGGGGTGGGATGGGGGGTCAGAGTCATTTTGTATTTAGGGGTTGGGGTAGTTATTTTTTTAGGGTGGGTGGGGCGGGTTTTTAGGGGTGGGGGTTGGGGTCATTTTGTATTTAGGGCGGGTGGGGGGGTCGATTTTTTAAGGGCAGGGGTTGGTGGTAATTTTGTATTTAGGGCAGGTGGGGGTGAGTTATTTGGGGTGGGTTGGAGGTGTCGGGGTAATTGTGTATTTAGGGTGGAGGGTGGATTTTTAGGGGTGAGGATCAGAGTAATGTTGTATTTAGGGCAGGTGGGGTGGGTCAGGTTTTTAGGGATGGAGGATGGGGTAATTTTGTATTCAGGGCAGGTGTGGGGGTCGGATATTTAGGAGCGGGGTGGGGGTTGGGGTAATTTTGTATTCAGGGCAGGTGGTAAGGTAGGGTTTTTAGGGGCGAGGGTGGGGGTAATTTTGTATTTAGGACAGGAGCTGGTTTTTTAGGGGTGGGGTTGGGGTAATTTTGTATTCAGGGTGGGTGAGAGGTTGGGTTTTTAGGGGCGGGGTGGGGGTGCTGGGGTAAGTTTGTGTTCAGGGCAAGTGTGGTGTTGGGTTTTTAGGGGCAGGGTGGGGTGGTTAGGGTAATATTGTTTTTAGGGGTTGGGTAGTTTTATTTTTGGGGGTGGGAGTCGGTTTTAGGGCTCAGGGTGGGTGGGGGGTATTAGGGTAGTTTTTAAAGGTGAGGGTTGAGGTACTTCTGTTTTTAGAGGCGGGTGGGTGTTGGTGTAATTTTGTTTTTAGGGGTTTGGTTGTTTTGTTCTTGGGGTGGGGATCGGTTTTAGGGCTCAGGGTGGGTGGGGGTATTGGGGTAGTTTTTAAAGGTGGGGGTACTTCTGTTTTTAGGGTGGGGGTGGCATGCGACAACCACGCATGCTGTTTCCACACATGCCTTTACAACGAAAAATCGTTGTAAAGGCATGCATTGAAACAACGCAGTCGTTGTTCAGACCGCGTGGTTCCATCATACAACCGATAAAGGCAAGGCCTACAGGTACGATTGTCCACCGTGGTTTTATCACATTGATCTTTCGGCTCAGAATTTATTATTTAATTGCCACGGGATGTAGCTGAACTGGACAGTATTCAGTATCTGCTAACATGTAATTATTAGAACTAACAAAACTATCATTACGTTGGTGGAATCACACCTAAATTTGGTAATAACACGTTACACTCCTGAAATTACGGTATTATATCACGTCATGTAGTTACGTACAGTTCATAGCAAAAATGTAGAGTGAGGTCACTAGAAAAATGCCAGCGACTTGGACATACTGTTTACAGTCTTTTAGCATTAAATGTGACCCCACGTTCAAAATGAACACCAGAAAGAAATGTGTGCTTCAAAATTGCAGCAAATTAAATTTTTGCATTGCACGTAATTGCACATCATTTCTTGTAATTTTTTTAAATTCCGCATAATTATACAAATGCACATTAGGAGAATTTCTCACACTCCTACACCCACAAACTGGCATTTGTGAACCAAGTGTGTAGATTTGGTTCTTCCACAGTTCAACTACCTACCACGTACACCTCTCTGTGGTAGTCTACAAATCGCTGCATATGACAACAGCACTCATGACGCTGATTGGGCCTCAGGCTGATGGTGCGCTGCGTCACCATGGCTGACGAAGCAGACCATGGCCTGACCTCTCTCCTAAAAGTCACCATCCTCGGCCCGTACCACTTTGCAGTGCTCAAGTCTCTTTCTTTCATAGAGTCCAGAGAAACACTTTGGTTGGAAGGGTTTCATAACGACTTCATTGTTATCAGAGACACCTGTCTTAATGCATTTCAGAGGGGAGTATTTTCCTGTTTCTCTCTAACAAAGCAGAGCGTTTCACTGCATGGTCCAAACAGCAGCAGCACTCTCTAAATATCTTCAGCGCCAACCGAATGTTGACTTTGAAAGTTTTGCAGGTTTCACACATACTTTTTATTATTCAGACAAAATCGTATGCAGGTCATGTTTATTTGGCTACCCCTAATTTGCATTTCATTTGAAGGATGGCGGATGCTCCCGCAAATTTAGACATAGGGAACTGCCGTTTTTTCACCAACATAACATCAACTGTTTCTACCAGGGAAAAACCACTATTTGGAGACTTTTCGGCCACATGACTGCCAAACCACCACTGAATGTCCCTGCCAGGGACTGCAATTCAAGGCATGGTGGTCTCAGACAATAAAAACATACAATGTCCTTGAGGCAAAGGGGAACATCTCACTTCATATCCGGGTAACAGTTCCTTGTTTATATGAAAGAAACTCCTGCTTTAAAAGTTTATTTTAGAAAAACAAAAGTATGCCAGTCCACATCAAACAAACAGGGCACCTGGTCCCCATATTAGTCTGCCTTCAGCATAACAACCGAACAAGCATTTGGCTTAAGACAAACATTTCTGCCAGGCAGACCGGAATCTCACAGCATGGCTGTGCGTTGAGTTGTGTGTGTGTTGTGAATGTATGCCTCCCTGTGTGTATGGATGCATGTACGTCTTTTTTGTACAGGGATGTCTGGAGGTGTATTGGTCTGTGTGGGAATAGATGACTGAAGAGTTGTTACCTGCCTATTCTTGTGTATTTAGGGATGTCCAGTTGCCGTCCATCCATCACCCTGTCCACCTGTCCACCCATGCTATATGTGTGTTGTAATACTTGAAGTGTGTGTTGATTTGTGTTGGTATCTATGTTGTCTATATACCTTTGTGTTGTTCACTGTGCTGCCTGTGTACTTTTGGTACCTTAATTTGTGTTGACCCACGTGCATGCCGGCATGCCTGTTGGTCTGCGTATAAGGGTTTGATTCTTGTCTGTCGCTGGCTGAACATGAATGTTTGTTGCTTTCTGTACATAAATCCCTATTAGTCTGGAAAATTCTGCATCTGCACGTTTGTTGGTCTGCACACACGTCTGCATGTTCCTCTCTGTCTGCATATGTGGTCTATGTGTGGCTGCTTCTGTGTAAGTTGTATGTCTCTATATGTATGCAGTACTTGTTTTGTTAAAACGTCTTGTGCTACTGATAGAGTTGAAGGCAAATGTCAAATGTTTTGGCTAATACATATGGTAATTATTACTGGAAGCATATTACATTTAGGCTAATGCATATGGCAATTTCCACACTTGGACAGTAACATTACCTCCACTAGGCGGCACATGTGAGTGAAGTAATAACAAAACTATGTTCCCTCCAAAGGCAATTTGCCCACAGTGAAAGCTTACATTTCAAAGGCTTTGCAAGGCTTTAAAGGCAATGGCAGAGTCACTAAGGGTCTAATTGTAAAGTTGTTGGATGCTGAACTAAGAGGCCCATGTCCTAGTTACTGCTTCCCCACTTTAGCACCTAGTTTGATCCAGACAAATCATTTAATTTCTTTGTGCCTCACTTAAGACGTGCAAAAATTAAAAGTATTTATGAAGAGTCTGAATTCCAGTACTGAGCAACATATAAAATGAACACATTCATTCTAAATTGAAGTAAATAAGGCAATTTCAAGTCAAATATATTTCAAATTAGTGGCCACTTCGGAGGGGAATTTGAAGATGTCATGGGCTGTTCTTGAATTTCCACTTGAAATGCCAAGAGATGTCATTGGAGCCAATCTCGAAATAGAGTCATAGGCAGTGAAAGCATTAGGACTGGCTCAAAAAGGGACCTGATTCCAAGGGATAGCAATACGGGGAGCATGAAAGTGGCTGACATGATGATGACTCAACAATGAAGACAGTGTCCTCATGCACACCAGACAACACTATTGTTGAGACGTACACAGCCATCACACACACAAAAGTTTATGCCACAAGCCTTACCACTGGCAATTGCTCAGATAGCATTCCAATCCATTGTTCTTTTGCCCACCAAGTCACCTCTGATTAGACCCAGCCATAGATAAATGAGTCTTGACCCTACTCCAATAGAAACAATCCAGCCTGAACTGCAGTCACCTTTATTGATTGAAGCTCTTGTTCACCAAGCAGCGCTCATTCTGCAGGTGTCTGTGATGCTGCTTGTAGTTTTGTAACGGACCAGATGATCCAGGATGAAAGTAGTCAAATTCACGTTAACATCAGAACTGGATGCCAGTCCATTCTCAGTAGGACAAACGGCAGAACGCACAGTGCCAAACGCATTTATTGACTAGTGATTGAATACCTAATATATATATTTTTTTATTTTGGTTGTATGGTAATGTATATCACAAATATACCCCCTTTGTGTTACGTCAAACCACTTTGAGACCCTGGAGTGAATGAGGTAGATGGAGGGCAGGGAGTATGAAAGTAAAGTCTGGAAAGTCAAGGAGAAAAGATTTAGAAAAAGTGTGACGGTGGGAGGAGAGGAAAAGAGAGATTATAACGAGTGCCTAACAACAGAAAACACCACCAGGTATAGAGTAAAATATGTACGAAACAATAATCCAAGTGTTACATACATTTTAAACATCATATTCAATCACCTTTTTGAAAGTACCAACTAGGCATTTTGGTTATAAAAGGCCCTCTAGCTAAAGCATAGCAACACTGTATCTTAAAATGTACCATGAAATTCACAGTGCCAAGTGTGAGTTCCCTGTATTGATTGAAAGCAGAAACCAGTGTTGCAGGATGTGAACATTAAGTTTGTGCAAGACAATTTTGGACCTATCATGAGTAAAACATTAGCTTCGATGAAAACAAAATACAAATGTGGCACTTAAATATTGAACAGATGGATCTATTTATTTACTGAACTATAAAGCACAAACTTCACAAAAACATGAAGCAGTCAAGTTTTGTAAGCGTAATTGTTTTGACCTTATTTTATCCAGATAAATATTCTATATTTTTTTATCCTGTGTGGTGTATTTTTGTAGTGGTTATACTGTGTTATTGCATGATTTATTGCACAAATACTTTACACATTGCCTTCTAAGTTAAGCCTGAGTGCTCAGTGCTAAGCTACCAGAGGGTGGGCACAGGATAACTTAGATTGTGTGTGACTTACACTGACTAAAGTGAGGGTCCTTTCTTGGACAGGGGTAACCTGACTGCCAACCAAAGACCCCATTTGTAACACAAGGCAAATGAGATTAACACAAGAGCTATCCAATCTTGGGCAAGGATTGTCCCTGTGTGTTATTGTATATAATGCTGTATCCTGACGACAGCCAAAGCTGTCTGTTGTGAGACACAAAAATGGACATTAACCAAGGCCCCATGTGGGTCCCCTATTTCTGTGGTTCACCAGATGAATGGAAAACCCTACATTCCTGCCTGTTGCATGCTAGTGCTGCACACCTTGTCACCAGAACCCCATTTGTGGCACAAGGACAAAGAGATAGATGGCTACTGTTGTTTACCATTGGCAATCCAGGACTTATAGCAGCATTTCACTTCATTTGAGTAACTAACTTTATTGCCACTTACATTTAATCTTACCTTGTTAAGTTTTTTATTGCATCTGCCCTTGGATAAAGTTACTATGTGACTTGGTAAATAAAAAATCCCGCTGACTTTGCTTATGGTTTCTACACTGTAACCCCATTTATAAATTTGTCAAACACAGAATGCTATTTCACATGTATTAACAATAACGCTCCTCAAGGCGCACCTGTTTTAGGGTGCATCCCCTTTTTCATCCCACCGTAAGCACTGGTGAAGTGTACTCTACACACTAATGAGGAACAGACATAATAATTGTTACAGCAGCACATGGACGCCAATAAACCAAAATGCCAAGAGGTAGTTGAAGGTATATCACACGGTATTTCATCTTTACGTTTAATTCCACACACGCTTACACGTACACACACATTCACTCATCCACACACTCCCTTTTGCATAAACACACTGTCACCTGCAAGCATGCACCCTACATACATTTAAATGTGTTTTTTACTTACCTCAGCTACCAAGGAGGATCATTTTCTAGCTAAAAGTACTCAATTTTTCATTTTATTAATAGTAAATAATATATTATTATTCACTATTAATGTCATTTAAAAAATGGTTAAAACAAGGAAATAGAGCCCCAAGGAACGTCCATAACGAAGAGGTGTTCCTTTGCTCCATGCACTGATGTTGCCACCTCTGAGGCCAGGGGTCGCAAAGGTAGTGCCAGGGGTCTCAAGGGGCAAACTTGGGGTCGCAGCTGCGACCCCTGGGGATCCCTAAATGACGTCCATGAAGCAGCAGTAGACAATATGCTAAACCAAAAGATGAGAGTCGAACTAATGACTGTGAGAAGCACAATGAAGAGTTTAGGGCTTTAGGCAGGACATCTTGAGGGAGGTGAAACTCGTTCTACTGCCCGAGTGTGTATATGAGAGCATCTGTGTGTGTAATGAACCATGATTTTGGACTTTTGAATAGGGCCCTGAACCGTTGATTGCAATTTTCCCTTTATTGTCTAATGTTTTGAAAAGGCTCTGACGCCCCATTTCTGTTAAAGTTCGCTCTATCCAAAACTGTAAATACACTGTTTGTTTGTGTTTCTTCATTGTCCATGTTTTTTTTTGTGTCATGTATTTATTTTTCTCATGCTCCCCGTCCCTGGGTGTCAACATTCGTGACTATTTGTGCCCGTTTCAAATATGTCTTTTGAATGCATTAATCCTTGTCTGAGTTGGCGCTAATTGGGAAGCGAGATGTGAAACATCTGGCGGTCCCATCCCGGGTGCCAGGAGGGATTAGCGCACGGTAGGGCAGAGAAACAAAGGTTGCTTGAGTGGAAGGGAACACATAGCAGTGCTGAACAACCACGCGGCTGCAAGGGCATCAGCAGGCCATGCATGTGGGAACACAGGGCCTTGTCATGGGCTTTCCTCCTTCCTCATCACCAGTGCTCCCTCACGATTAGGCAACACGGCTTATCAGCCCACTAGGTAGGAGATGTCACCTTGCATGGTGGTGCGCGGACAATTTTCAGATGGGGTACTACCATCAATGTTACATCACTGAAGTCAATGGGGACTGTAAAATATCCAAACCTCACACAAAGAGCAAGTGAGGCACGCCCATTCAGCAGGTGAATGACAGGGGTGTAGTGTGTTTTTGGTGGTGCATTTTGGAGCACACTGTCATAGCTGTATTGAAGAAGCATGCTGTGATAGTAAACTGTCAAAGACATCACACTTCCTATTGACATGCCCACTACGTTTGCACAGGCGTGCAGGTGTAGAGATAAAACTACATAGCACACAAAAGATACTGTGTGGAATTTGTGTTTTAGCAAATATTTATCATTTGCATGTCATCAAGTAAAGTAGCTTGATTTGTTTCGATTTTGTTCAAATCTTTGTTTCCATCACGCTTCAGAATTACAACAAAGTGCTTTATTTGTGCTTTCTAAACTGCTGATATATTTTTAATACTTGTATAGATCATTGACCAGAACTTCACTTTTGTTGCATGTTAAAAAATGTAATTTTGCAGTCCATCCTTTCATACTCCCTGAACCCCAACAAGTAGTCAGAGTTCAGTTTACAAAAGCCTGTCAATTTGCATAGAAAGAAAAGTAAACACCAGTCTCCATGTTAAAACTATAAGTAGCTATTGCTCAGAATACATAGCTTGACATTTTACAATTATCTTAGAATGCACAGGAAATGAGACAAAATAAAAATGCATCTCTATTGCTCATTCACCTTCTGAACCTCAGGGTGATTAGTTTGGGGGTGCTGCAACATCCCTCACATGACCAGGTTCATCATCTGTGTACATACATGAAGTAAAGGTCTGTCTCTTCCACATGCCATTTGGCCCAGGCCTGTTTCTGTTTCTCTCCTTGCTGTGTTATCTTTTAATATGGAGGGAATGTCCAGGTGCATCCCTTCTCAGAAGGCCAAGATTAGCAAAATGGGCACACAGCCCCAGTCTGCCCTGTTGTGCACTTTCATTGTGTTTGCCTGGAGCTGACAGGTGCCTTGAACCTGATTTGCAAAAATAAATCTTCTCTATCCAAACCATATACTTGAGTCAGCGCATTAGAGAAGCAAGGAGTTCAGACCGCCACCTCTGCATGAATGCAAAAATTGCACCAATTCTCCTGGGACCTTCTAGATCCCTCTCAAATACTGGGGTTCAGAGTACACTTCAAGAGATAATGACATCTGCCATGCTGTCAGTATTTCTGAGGTTTACCTCTGGACTGCATTTGGATGGAAAAATAGGATGGAGGGGCCCATTCACAAACTTGATTTTGTAGTATGTGTTGTATCACTACTAACTAGAGGAGGGCAAGACACTGAAGGCTCTAGCCAGACTCAAGCTTGATGCGTAGCTCTGAGTCAGCTCAAGATCCTCTTGGTCCCTTGAGGCGAAACAAGCCAACCCTACATGTGGATTCTGTCTGCCAGACACGCTAAAATGCCATGTGCCAGAGAAAGAGATGCCGATCTTGCGGCTAATTTGCACAATATGAAACTAGGATTACTAGATTAATCCCTGCTTCCCTGAGTGACCAAATTGTATGATTCTAAGTGAATATTTTATTTTGCTGAGCCCCCTTTTCTCTTCATGGTCACATAAGAGAGGAATGGCAAGTATGTGAGTTCAGAGTGAGCACTGTACAAAAACCTCTTCTGTTTGATTTAATAGACTATAATGTTTCTCCATGGATAATAAGAATCTAGGTCCCATATAGGATGCACTTAATAACAGCCTCACCTTTTACTTCACTAATGGCATTATCATGGCGTGCAGGTGCAGGGTATGAATAAATACTTCTAAGATCATGTTTAAAAATTATCACTATTATTAAGTGGCACTCAATGCAGCTATATAAACTGTTGTGCTAAGGTGAAATGCCTGTGCGTGTTAAAGAAATACATTTTTTTTAATTTAATGAGACTTTATCATAGTTTATATGTTTTTTTCTAGTACGATTTACATGAAAAACAATTTCAGGAGTCTGCACTTGCATGGGCTCTTAGATCCAAGTCAGGCTTTGGCTCAGCTCACCCTACGAATTTGTTGGCTTACCCACTTCTACCACCAGCACACTGCAAAATGCTATTTACTAATCAACAGAAAGAGACCTTCATTTCCACCTCCAACCCCACTTCTTTTCTGTGCAGAGATCTTCGCCATGGTGGCAGAGATCTCTTAAAATGTACAGTATATGTTTTAGTACAAGATGTGGGTGGAACTAGGAGGAATGTCTGGGAAATGGGGAATGCTTACTACAAAATGGAGGGGAGTTTAGGGAAATTCAATGAGGGGTTTAGGGAGAGACAGCCTACAACAAATAGCCATCCTCAAAAGAGTAAGCCTATTGCTATTCTCAAACTTCACTTTTAAAGTTACTGCAGCCATAAACGTTGCACAAGAGTAATAAATATTGCCATACAATACAATACTCCAACCCACCCCTTGAGTAAGTCAAGCACCACAAATGGCAACTCACAGGCATTTTAACACACTCCTGTTGAAAATAGTGGCGGCAAGGACTTAAAGTAGCACCTGATAGGAACTAGACCTGGACGGAACTCGCAAAATTGAACTCTGCAGAATTCTGTGGAGTTACAAAAATACTCCATGAGATTCAGCGGAAATCCACAAATGAGCAGAAATAGGCACAATCAGTGTGAACCGCACCATGTGGCATGTCAGAGGGAGCAGCTTATCGAGTTGATTTTGCTGCTACTCAAGTAGATTATCTACTTGAGTGGCAGCTTTCTGAACATGACCTCCTGTGGTGGAGAAATCTAGCAGGTTGCCCTCCTAGTGACCAAAAATCATGATATGGGATACCACATCTTGGTAGCACTCACAAACTTACCATTTGCGAGCCTTGTGTGAGAAAAAACTCCCCCACGGCGTTACAAGCGTGAGCAGAGTGGCCAAAACTCCGCCAACTCCACCGGCCCACACCTAATAGGAGCTAATGTTAAATAAGTATATCTACATATCTTCTTATATTTGTATATATTACCCTGTAGCTGTTGCCACTGGGTAGTTGTAGTTAGGATGGTGTTTCCATAGAAAATGGCTTTTTTAGTTTGCTAAGAACTTTAGCACCATTTGCCAAATCTTCACAAAACTTTCCAAAATGTTCTCTTTTGTGGTTGGCTCCTTTCTGGAATGTTTTTGGGAAATTCATCAATCTGGGGCCATGAAAAAGAGGGGGGAGTCCAAAGCACAACATCTCCATGCATTTTCAGTAGACTTTATTGGAACACAATGTAGCAAAAACTTCTGAGCTGAATAACACCAAATTTGGCAGGAAGCTTAATCTTGGTCTAGAAAGCTTTCTTTTTTGTAATTTGGTTTTAATCCGTTCAGTAGTTTTTGAGAAATTAAGGTTAAAAAATACTTGTATATCTGGATGATTGGGTTCCAGTGACTCTTGCACAAGAATCCCACGAGCACAACTTTGAAATATAGAGCTCTTGATTGGTCGAGGGAGCAGAGGCACTTGTTTGCACTTGGGTCATTTCACTCCTGTGGGAGCAAGTGCTCTAATTGGCTGGCTGCAACATGAACAAAAATGTTGCAACGGCCATTACAGGACTCTGGGGACTCAGTCCCCTCTCCTACGTATGTGTAACAAAACAATATAAGGGGACAGGGTAAGGATACCCTGTCCACCTAGCCCTAGTGAGAGGGGGCCCAGAGGGGCTAAAACATTTTTTTTAATTGTTTTTTTTTTTTTTTGCAAATGCCGAGGTACTCCAGCGGGATCACAGAAATAAAATGGCGACTGCCATTCACTGTTTAAAGTTAAATGACCACTGGGGTGAGTCAGTGCCTTTGGGTCAACTAAAATATATTATGGCTTGGGGCACCCCTACCCTAGCCCATTATGGAACCAGAGACTCCCTTCCCCAGTGCTGAGCATAATTATTAGAGTGGGCATCCAGCCCCTGGGACACAGTTTCCCTTCCCCAAAGAGTGCAAGCAGGGAATACTTGTCTACTCCCACCGATAGGAGCTGTAAAAATTCTTCTGTCAGGTCGGAACAGACATTTGCTTCCCTGTCCGCACTCCTGCCACAAGCAACAGGTGCAACTAGGTGTCTGACTGGTGAAATGAAAGAGAGTCCTTGGA
Source organism: Pleurodeles waltl (assembly GCF_031143425.1). Lineage (NCBI taxonomy): Eukaryota > Metazoa > Chordata > Amphibia > Caudata > Salamandridae > Pleurodeles > Pleurodeles waltl. The sequence goes on along the minus strand of NC_090449.1, from coordinate 473,158,158 downwards.
GCCACCTGTGTCACCAGTGACAAATCCAGCAGGCGTGCACTGTGTTGCGCTTAAGGGAGCAAGATCAGAGCCAGGCAATATCAACAAATCCAGTCCAGGAGAGTTTCAACTCCGACCTTCACCGATACACCAGATCATCACAGCTCAATACACGCAGACATGTTTTTCTCAAATACCTGGGTTATTGGTTGATGATGTATGTGTGGGTGAAATCAAAAAAAAATTTATCATGGGAGGAAATAATGTATACAGCCTTTTCTGCAGGCATCTCGACTATACCACTAAGAGTTGTGATATTTTGAAAGCTTCTAACTGACCACTCACTTTGCAGTTTAGCCATAAATTAGTAACCTGCAATGAGCGATAAACTTTGCATAATAAATGCCCTACCAGCCACTCACATCATTCAGACAGATGTGTTTCTAAATAAGGATCGGAGTGGGTAGATCTTCTGGTGGTTCTCGGTCTGTTTCTGGCTCCCAGGAGCACTAATATACCATCAGAAAGAGCTCTTTGTTTGGAAACGGACCAGTCGACCAGCTCTAGACTTTGGGGAGATTATTTGCTAGAATAAGATTGAGACTGACAATGACAACTTCTACTCACTGACATCTGATACCCAGAAAGTGAACTCTCTATTGCAAGGAGCTGAGATTGGTGTCTGTGCCGAAGACTGAACTTGCATCCGAGAAGAAGTGGGCATCATCTACTTGATTAAGTAGACTTCAGATGATTGGAAAGGACTCAGTCTGCTATGAGGTTGCACACAAGGGACACTCCAACAGCAGCCTTTTAAAGTTTGAAAGCTCTGATCTGGGCCGACCTGCAAACGGCGACTAATACTCATTCAATTCTCCAGTCAGGTTGTGGGCAATAGGTATCCTGGAGCTGCTAGTTATGCTGTGATTCTGGAGGGGGAGGAAGCCTCCAGTGACCATTTGTGACCAATGCATGGGAACCTTCACTGACAGTCCAGGCAGAACTGAGAAGAAATGTGGGTTGGAACTGTTAACTTGAAACTTTACATCTTTGCAGTGATAATCCAATTTGTGTTGTTTTGGTGTTATTATAATATGGAAATATTTGTTTTATTAAATTGTTTTGGTAGCTTTGCTAATTGAGTCCTTAATTTAAGTGTTGTGTTGGTACTGAGGATCTTTAATGAACATTATCTGAAGTAGCCTTGTGTCTCAGTATTGTCCTACTGAAGCCTAGAAAAGGCTCCTTTGAGGAGCAGTGTTTGCCTGAATAGAAGCTAGTTGGGCATTATGGTTGGAGAATTCTACCCACTGAGTTACTCGGTTTTCTACATTGCACTATTGACAACACTTAAAATAGCTTCAAAAGCTATCTCTATACAGTTATTTTGGGTGCCACAAGGACATTGTTAACATCAAGCTTTGTGAATCTGGAGAAAAGCATCCTAATTGAAACATTCTCCATGAATTTGTTTTCACAGATGTTTCAAAATGAAGGTATCCTGGTGATTGACATTCATGTTGAAAAATAAATCCAAGCAAACTATATTTTTCAGGCTCCTATAGATCCTGTGTTTCCTTTTACAAGGGGGTTGAGTTGTAAGCCGAAGAAGAGGAACCTCAGAGTGTGCTCTTCTTTCCCCCATCTACTCTCTGTTTTTTTTTTTTTTTTTTTTTACTGCTTTCATTTTCCCTATACCATAGGTGGTTTTTCCTTCACTATAATTATTTTTCTTTCATCTATCCTTACCTGTACCCTACTGCCTCGCTGGTGTCTCTACAAAATGCCAATGCCCTAGTACCTCTAACTACTCTAATAATGCTACACCCTAGAATCTTCACTCTAGTCTCTATTCAACATCCCCTCTAACCCTGCCAGTACTCTGATATGTCAACCTCACCTCTACCATAGCCACAATGGGTGCGGTAGAGATACTACGGTGCAAGTACCCTAGTATCTTTACCACACCTACAATCTCTGCCCCTACCCATATTGTAGGATGTCACCCTCTTCCCATCTCTTTCCCCTTACCACACATCTAATTCCTACTAAATCTACCAGTATCCTAGTATCTCTAGCCATACCTCCATCCCACCTCTAATTCTACACTTGTCTGTACCACAACATATAGGATACGTGTTGCAATTTATATAGTTCGGACCTAGCTGGTGATCCACAGAGATCTGTGCATTATGAGGGTGCATAGTTATTGATTTACAGAATTACATTGCATTTCCTATTTACCAATGTGTATTATATATTTACATTTTTAGTCACAAGGAAATTAAGTGATTTGTCCACAGGATTTTGCAGCCAAGGGCTGATGATAGGATTCAAACATAGGTCTCAGTGACCAAATTAACCTTAGACTACTCCTCCTTCTCATCTGGCATATCTACAACTACCTATTCATTGCGACCTCTGCTCCTGCTGATAACCTTGTACTCCTTTCAATCATCATTACTCTTACTCACTTTAGTCCTTATTTAGTGTCTCAGTACCACCTTCCCCTTTTGCAGTGTCCGTTTTTTTGGTCAAATTTCCTTATGTTTTTGGAGGATAAGGATTGTCTATAATTTGAAAATTAACCAAGAAGGTTAAACACAAGTCTATGATCATTTAATTGGTGTTCAACATTGTGTATTTTTCTCTGATGTTGGGTAGATTTCTCATAATATAGTGGGATAGTGAATGTCTCATACTCCAATAAACATGTAGGCAAATCAGCAGTGTAGAAATTGAATAATATAAGGAGAATGCCTCCTGCGCTTGGTGAGACGAATGTGCGGTGACTTGAGGTTGGAGTTATCTAATGGGCCCATTTTCCTGGGAGGGGTGATCGTTGCACTTGAGCAGAATCCTTGCACCATCCCTGGTGTTATTGTTTTGTGCCGCACAGTTCAACGTTCATTCGACATTTCCGGCTGCACCTTTCAGAGGTTATTCCCGGTTTCTGATAAGGTTTGTGGACTGTCGGGATCCTCGGCGGCGCTGTGCGCCTCTCTGGTGTGTGGAAATCAGCGGGATCCCTTTTAAGTTAGCTGTGATAGAGAGCCCGGCAGTGAAGGGCACTGTCCCTCCAGTCAATGAACGTTGCGGGTCACTGGCTCTGCAGCATGTGTGTGCATTACTGCGTGTGCAGTGTCTGTCGTCTCCACGCGTGAACTTCGATCAGAATCTGGCAGTGAGAGGTTGAAAGGCTTTTCATGTAACACTCGCTGTAGCTCTGATTCTGAGTTAGTCTGAGTTTTTAGCATTCAGAGTTCGTTGGTCAGTGTGGCAAAGCTTTTGGGGGGTTGGGTGGGGGTGAGAGGTCAGGGGGGTGGGTGTTACAGCCCCCTAATAAATTTATTTTCTGATAAATAGTTGTGTGCAGGGACTTTCACTCGGGTATGGTGACGTGTCAGTCCGATTTCAATAGGAAGTTTTACATACAAACATCAGACAAAAAACACGTAAGCACGTTCTCCCTCTTTCTGTTTTGTAAGTACTAAACATGTTACAAAATATTATATGTGTGGTCTGTTGCCGAGTACTCCTACCAATACAGAGTCCTCTCCCTTTCCACTGCGCCTTACGCCGCTCTCATGCGCCCTGCTTGTCATGTAATTTATTTGTAGCATTATGTGCCATCGTGATTATTGGAAAATCTGACGGGAACACTCCACCCCCTCCCCCACCCTCCATCACAGAGACCAAGACGCCCCTGCGTTGGTATTTACTGCACAAGATAGTTACGAGTATGTTAAATTGATCTCTCCTAATTACGTTTTAGCAGGTCAATTCTGCTAGCATTTAAGAGGCAAACACAATACGGTACTTACAGTGACACGTTATAATCCCAAATCTCAGATACGGTGCCATGTAGGGCTCCCGATATTCCTAACCCTGAGAATTTGTGTTCCTCTTATATCTGGGCATCAGAGCCTATGTGTGTTAAAATGACAACATGGCTAGATAATAGACTGCATTAATCGTCTTTACTTGTTGCATAATTCAGGCAACTGCACATAACGTGGTACTCCATTGCTGCATAATTTAGCAGTGCTGATGAGAACCCGTTCCTTGTCAGTCGTTCAGGACTTTTCAGTTACTTATTATCACCAATTTCTCAATCAGTCATTTTTTATTTCTCTGGTCATTGATTATGACTTTTGCCGTGCTCTGTCACTCGGGACCCATCTCCTCATGACTCATAATCCATAATTTCTCATTAGGCCGCCACGCAGCAGTCTCTCCTGTGTCCCTGCCCTACCCTGGCAGCTTAGACCTCAGGTTGCGCATTAACCAGGGATATATAACTTCTGATCTGAGAATGTAATGCTGCCTGGGCGGGACATGGATTATCGGCTTGAAAACAGTTTATCACACAAAGCCAACAGCTGAGAGACGTAATAACAAGAGCTCACAGGCTTCCAGGGGCATTTGTTTAATCTAGCGCTGTCTGTGAGAAGAAATAAATAGAATTCAGAGCCAAGGCCTATGCAAATAGACCGACTTTATACCATGCCAAGGTGGGCAATGAAAGTGAAATAACAGTCGGGCACGAGTGAAAGAAAAATCGGGCTCGCTAGCGGGCAAGTGACCAGTTATAGCGCCTCAAAGGAAGTAGCTCAGATGATGGCATATACCAGCTGTACTGTCATTGAGGGAGGGAGGACCTGTAATGTAATTGTGGCAGCGTTTTACTGTGGGTTGGTGATAATTATGGAAGCCACTCATCTCACAATTCTTGGTTGCGTTGATTACCTGTTGTTTACCTTCCATGTCCGTCTTGCGTTCTCCTCAGCCTTCACCCTCTTGCTGTTCTCATCTTCGCTCTCTCCTCATCCCCTTCCTTTCACTCTGGTAAGGGCCTTACAGATCTACAGACCACAGGCTTGTGGGACCTTGTGTCTGGACGTTGGCTGATTTACTAGGATCCTGTGTCATTTTGTGACAAGCAGGTGGTTCAGGACTTTGGCTTAGTCACCCATAATGCACGCTGTTCTGATATGTGAGTCACTCTACCCTCGCCACAGCAATCGTTCACAGTCAAGTTGGACTTCAGTGATTTTCCCCCCAAGTCCACATTTTCAGTGCGCGCTCGCTCACTTGGAGCGTGGCTCTTGCCGCCAAAGAAAATACGATCTGGGCGAAGCCCAGCCCCGGCCTCTTGGCCCCAGCCCTGGCTCCTTCTTCTGCTCAGCTCCAGCCCCCGCTGATGTTGCCACCATTCAATCAGAGCTAAGAGTGGGGGAGCCAGGCGAACGCTTCGTAACCCCGCTTTTGGCAGGCCGTCGGAGTGGTTGTGCGGCCGGTCCTGAAGGCTGCCTGACGCCGATAACCAGCCAGGACCATCCATGGCCGGCACTGCCAGGTGCAAGGAGCTGATTGGAGGAAGGTGAGAGCATCGAGGGAGGGCCCTCAATGGCAAGGCGGCCAAGGCAGGCGAATGGCAGGTGTTTGGCTCTCTAAAGACCCTTAGAGACACGACTGGGCGTGATGTGCGAGGGGAGAGCTTGTGCGCTCCCCAAGCGCTGAGTCGCAGAGTGCAGAGGCGGCCCAGCTAGGTCCGTGGCGTGGCTTGTGCCCCTCTGTGTGCTCCCCCGCACCCACCTTTGACCTTCGACAGAAGGCCTATAACCGTCACAATAACGTTTTAAATGTGCACCTTTAAAAATACGTGTAAGTCACAAAGAGACATCTGGTGGTGCGGTGCCTCTAACAACCAAAGAGACATTCTCGGAAAGAGTTTATCTCTTATGGACTGTGTGCAGTGTGCTCGTGCCACCCCCTGTAATTTATTGGCCGTACTACAACGTGTGTTGGGAGGGGAGGGAAGGGCGTGGAGGTGAGAGATGAAGGGTGGGCGGCACTGAAGCATTAGCCTGCAGCGCTGCTAGGACGGCGCGGCCTGTACTCGTTGCAGTGGCCACCCGCCCCTCACCACTTTCACACTTCTCTTGCTACCACAGGCTCCTCTGGCTCGCCTGTCAATTCAGCCGCCTAACGCTTTTTCAGTCTCTCTCCGCCTAGTTTGGTATTTTAAACGGGTGACTTCATGGACACAAATTGAAATAAGTAGGACTTAAGAGCGGAGCTGGACTGAGTAATACTCTTCGGAACGTGTTACGCCAGATGAAAAAAATAGTAGGAGAAACAATTAGAACATGGAATTCACTGCTCCGCATGGCCCATGGGAAGGCACAGAACTTAATGAAAAAGGATAAGACCTACTGGAATAAAATGAGAATGTTTGCAAAGTCTGGAAAGGGACCACCCCAGAGCTTGGAAATGTCACAAACACTTGAAGGAGCAACAACACCACCAAGTTCCGGACACAGCGAGCCAGGCCAGGGGACAGCATTTGGCAAGTCAATACAGGACTACTTTATTTATTTAGGGAAAAATAAACTTCAGACAGAGACCGTTCAGGAACAGCAACAACTGGAGTTCCCCCAGCAATAGTGCGATCATTACAGGTCTAAAATGGGATGGTCTCCCCTTCTTATGCCAGCCCAAGATCTAGGTCTGACATAACTACCCTAGCAACGATCTTAGAAAGCTCGCCCCTGAAAAACCCACAAACAAGTCCCTCGCAGCGAAGCACTGCGGGGCCAAAGTGGGCTATTCCTTCCCTCCAATAGTCATTATTGGGCCCTGTACTTCTAGCCAGAGACCACAAAAAGACCCCCAAAGAACCATGAATTCAAGAACATGAAGAACAGCCCCTTAAGATTTGGACGGAACTAGCCAGGCAAAATCAAACCCTCACAGAGCAGTTTGAATTGAACAACGCTTCGCCCCTGAGGCCAGGCAGCGTTCTAAATTCTGATTTGCACTTTTACAGCAGGAATTAGAAAAAAGTCCAAGAGCGGAGTCTGAAGGATTGGATGGCACATTTCTATCATTAGGCTGGGAAGCTCTCAACATTGAGATCCAAATTTCAATACTGCGGACACTGGTCACTTCACCAATGTCAATAGATAGTAAACTAGACAACTTAAATTCACTAATTAAGAGGATACAGGTTCAGGAAGAAGCTGGAATGTAAGTGCAGATATACCAATGCCTTCCACTTTTTGATAAACTAACAGAATTGCTGGGTATTATATCAGCAATAGTAGCTGTAATTTAAAAAATCAGAGCAACTATATTACAGCAAGAAGACAGATGGGAAAAACCAATGCCAAGGGCTGCTGGATGGGGAAAGACATGTCAATGCAAACCAATGCAAGAAGTGTCCTCCAAACGAAAGTATGGACCAGCAGCACAGTATGGAAATTACACCATTTCAACTTGTCCTTTAAGAAAGCCCATAAACGTTTGAAAAAATTGGGAAACAACTACGGTCTGCAATCAGCAAGCTCGGCTCCACAGCCCCACGCCGTGGGTCCACTGTGGGGAGAGGCAACACAAGGGACTAAGAACAACGGGGTGGATCAGCCAGAGAAGGCTAAACAGGTCCTCAACTGCATGGCCATTAGGGAGAGCTTAAACGAAATAGTAACAAAGAACAACCAGCAAGGGCTCACCACGTAGCTAGACAGACTTGTGATATCACAGCCGCTGGGGAGAGCATGGGCACAATAGTACTAAACAACAGAGAACAAAGTAAAGAAACAGCAGTAAATGGCATAGTACAAAGTAAAGAAGCTACACTTGGAGGAAAAAGGTTGACAAATGGCCTGTCCAAGGAAAACAGCCAACTAAGAGACCAGTCATCACTGGTGACTGGAGCTAGGGGGCACCAGCCAACAGGGAGAACCCTAGGTGTCGGGAAATGGCCAGAGCACCCTGATCCTACTGTAGGAAGGTAGCCTCTTTCTAGCCTTGTTACCCCCACTTTTGGCCTGTTTGTGAGTATATGTCAGTGTTTTTACTGTCTCACTGGGATCCTGCTAGCCAGGAGCCAGGGCCCAGTGCTCATAGTGGAAATCCTATGTTGTCAGTGTGTTGGATATGTGTCACTGGGATCCTGCTAGCCAGGACCCCAGTGTTCATAGGTTTGTGGCCTATATGTGTTCCCTGTGTGGTGCCTAACTGTATCACTGAGGCTCTGGTAACCAGAACCTCAGTGTTTATGCTCTCTCTGCTTTTAAAATTGTCACTGTAGGCTAGTGACTAATTTTACCAATTCTCATTGGCACACTGGAACCCCCTTATAACTCCCTTGTATATGGTACTTAGGTACCCAGGGTATTGGGTTGTTGCATTTCTTTTGCCACCCATAGGGAGCTCAGACAATTCTTACACAGGACTGCCACTGCAGCCTGAGTGAAATAACGCTCACGTTATTTCACAGCCATTTTACACTGCACTTAAGTAACTTATAAGTCACCCATATGTCTAACCCTCACTTGGTGAAGGTTAGGTGCAAAGTTACTTAGTGTGTGGGCACCCTGGCACTAGCCAAGGTGCCCTCACATTGTTCAGGGCAAATTCCCCGGACTTTGTGAGTGCGGGGACACCATTACACACGTGCACTACATATAGGTCACTACCTATATATAGCGTCACAATGGTAACTCCTAACATGGCCATGTTACATGTCTAGGATCATGGATTCCATGTATCCCCAGGTCTCCAGCATAGAACCCAGGTACTGCCAAACTAACTTTCCGGGGTCTCCACTGCAGCTACTGCTGCTAACAACCCGTCAGCCAGGTTTATGCCCCCCTGGGGCCTGGGCATCCTGGTCCCAGGAAGGCAGAACAAAGGATTTCCTCTGAGAGAGAGTGTTACACCCTCTCGCTTTGGAAATAGGTGTGAAGGGCCTGGGAGGGGTAACCTCTCCTGGCCTCTGGAAATGCTTTGAAGAGCACAGATGGTGCCCTCCTTGCATAAGCCAGTCCACACCGGTTCGAGGATTCCCCCCCAGCCCTGCTCTGGCGTGAAACTGGACAAAGGAAATGGGAGTGACCACTCCCCTGGCCAGCACCTCCCAGGGGAGGTGCCCAGAGCTCCTCCAATGTGCCCCAGACCTCTGCCATCTTGGATGCAGAGGTGTGAGGGCACAATGGACAGCTCTGAGTGGCCAGTGCCAGCAGGTGACATCAGAGACCCCTCCTGATAGGTGCTTACCTTTCTCAGTAGCCAATCCTCCTCTGTGGGCTATTTAGGGTCTCTCCTTTGGGCATCTCACCAGATAACGAATGCAAGAGCTCACCAGAGTTCCTCTGCACTTCCCTCTTCAACTTCTGCCAAGGATCGACCGCTGACTGCTCCAGGACACCTGCATAGCCGCAACAAACTAGCAAGAAGGCTCCCAGCAACATTGTAGGGCCTCATCCTGCCGGCTTTCTCGACTGTTTCCTGGTGGTGCATGCTCTGAGGGCTGTCTGCTTCACCCTGCACTGGAAGCCAAGAAGAAATATCCTGTGGGTCGAGGGAATCTTCCCCCTGCCTATGCAGGCACCAAATGTCTGCATCACAGGTCCTCTAGGTCCCCTCTCATCCTGACGAGCGTGGTCCCTGGAACACAGGAGCTGGGTCCAAGTGTCTTCAGCAGTCCAGTGGCCCTTCTGTCCAAATTTGGTGGAGGTAAGTCCTTGCCTCCCCACGCCAGACAGTAATCCTGTGTACTGCGTGAACTGCAGCTGCTTGGGCTTCTGTGCACAGCCTAGCCCAGGTCCCCAGCACTCTGTCCTGCATTGCCCAACTCGCTAAGTTGGACTCCGATGTCGTGGGACCGTCTTTTGTGACTCTGAGTCAACCGCTGTCCTCAGATCTTCTATGTGCCTGTTCAGGTGCTTCTGCAGGTGCTGCCTGCTTCTGCTTAGACTGTCTGTATTGCTGAGCGCCCCCTCTGTCTCCTCCTCCAAGGGGTGACCTCCTGGTCCTTCCTGGGCCCTGGCAGCTCCCAAAATCCTCAACTGCAACTCTTGCAGCTAGCAAGGCTTGTTTGTGGTCTTTCTGCGTGGAAACAACTCTGCATCCTCCAGCATGCCGTGGGACATCTTCTGACCAAAGGAGAAGTTCCAGGCACCTTCCGTTGTTGCAGAATCTTTGGCTTCTTCCACCCAGAGACAGCCCTTTTTCACCTTCATCCAGGGTTTAGTGGGCTCCTGCCCCCCCCTGGACACTTGCGTGACTCTTGGACTTGGTCCCCTTCCTTTACAGGTCCTCAGGTCCAGGAATCCATCTTCAGTGTTTTGCAGTCAGTTGTTGTCCTTGCAGAATCCCCTATCTCACCTTTACTGTCTTTCTGGGGTATTAGGGTCACTTTACTCCTACTTTTCAGGGTCTTGGGGTGGGGTATCTTGGACACCCTTAGTGTTTTCTTACACTCCTAGCGACCCTCTACACACTACACTCAGCCTGTTGTCCATTCGTGGTTCGCATTCCACTTTTGGAGTATATGGTTTGTGTTGCTCCTATGCCTATTTCTCCCAATTGCATTCTATTGTGATTATACATTGTTTGCACTACTTTTCTAACTGTTACTTACCTGATTTTGGTTTGTGTCTATATATTTTGTGTATATTACTTACCTCCTAAGGAAGTATATCCTCTGAAATACTTTTGGCATATTGTCACTAAAATAAAGTACTTTTATTTTTAGTAACTCTGAGTATTGTGTTTTCTTATGATATAGTGCTATATGATATAAGTGGTATAGTAGGAGCTTTGCATGTCTCCTAGTTCAGCCTAAGCTGCTCTGCTATAGCTACCTCTATCAGCCTGAGCTGCTAGAACACCTCTATTCTACTAATAAGGGATAACTGACCTGGCACAAGGTGTAAGTACCACAAGGTACCCACTGTAAGCCAGGCCAGCCTCCTACACCTACCATCCCCGCTGCTAACCCCTGGCCCTTATCTTCAAGCTCAACTGAACTTCCTTAAGCATCTTCCATTCAAGATCCCAGAAGTCAATGAGACTAGAGTATCATAACACCACAAGCGGTGAAATATTGGCTGCCAACTGATTCCACGCTGAAACTGAGTGGTGCATTACATGCACCAAGTAAGCACCAGACATCAACGTCTCACGAGGAGGCATCAACAGATAATAGTCCACATAGTCTCTTTTTTCACCCGAATTACACATCACAGGGCTCTTGAATATCCTAGGCATGAGCAATATAGTGAAGATCTGTATTTCCATTCAGGACTTTGATTCTATAAAGAGTAATGATCTGGAACATGTTGCTTTTCTTCCTCAAAAAGTGGAGAACTCTATGAGAGCACCGAGGTGCGCTTCCGCAGGTGCTGAAGCCATCCAGCAGTTAGTGGTTTAAGCAAAAGTGCTCGAAGACTGAGAGACTGAGTTGTTCAAACCAGAAATTGAACAATATCCATTCTTCTTAAAACCATAGATGAGTAAAGCCCCTGATTGAAGGGGCTCCGAAATACACAATGTCCCAGTGAAAGATGCCTCAGTTCCTTGCCATGCAAAGGGGGCAGCGAGTGTTTTTTTTCAATCCAGTGCAAGAGAAAATCATCGCCATGAGCTTGGGCACACGGCACCCAAGAGAACAACAGGGGCCGAGTTCCAGGCTTCTTCTTCGCAATCCATCCAATCAAGGCGGCCTTTTCAAATTATGGCACCACCAACACCAACCTGCACTAATCTAATTTTGTGGAACATAACAGGAGAAAACAAACTTGTCCAGGACCTACTTTTGGATCAGTTTCTGAGAGAATTAGAAATAATTTGCCTCCAAGGTAACCTGGTGAATGGCCAAGCACCCGCTTGCATGCTATGTTGAATTTTTTGATTCCGCACAGAAAATCTAGAATAAGGGTCACCCAAAAGGAGGTTTATCTACCTATAACTCAAAATTGTTATTGCTAGTCAAGTGGACTTGAAGAGCAAACACATGTAGGCAACAATGAATACTAATTGGAAATCAGGAATGTGGACATCACATATAATAATAAACATTATATAAATCCCAATGCAACTCTGAAACAAAAATTAATTTGAGAATAAATTGCTAGAGATACAAACCACTTAAGGGAAAGTCCCAGGGTTGTCACCGGTGACTTTGACTTAACTCTGGCAAACCACCGAAACCAAGGTTTAAGAGAAAGGGCCCTAGATATGAAGTTTTGCAATCCAGCACAGACATCTCGAATCATGAATATCCCAAAAAGTGAGCACATCCTACTGCATGTTATAGGGGCTCTGGGTCCGAGAGCCCTAAATGGGAGATTTCTTACAGCTTCCCATTGTCAGCTACACATAAGATGAGGAACTCTGAGTCACCCCTGGATTACACTTTTACATCTGAATCCATATTCCGAGAGGTGCAAAGTTTTCACACTGAGGTTAGAAGTGAAAATGATCATTACCCTCAGAATTGTTTAAAAAAAAGTAATAACCAAGGATTGGCTCACAGGGCCCTGGCAGCCATTGACAATGTGAAAGATGGAATAATCTATCAATGGACAACTTTGAGAAATGGAAACAAGCCTACCCCTGCTGCAAAAGTATGAAACTGATCCTATCTCTGAATGGGAGACAGTGTAGTTAGTTTTGAAAAAACAGCTAGGCTAACAAAATCCAAAGACAAAAACGTAAGTCATATTTAAACATAGTTGGTTTACTCCAGCAATAAGGCAATTAAATCAGAAATTAAACAGAGAAGCTAGACCCCTTAAGTCCACTCAGGCAGTTGCGGGCCATCTTCAACAATTCCAGAAATTAAGATCTAAGAACAAAAAGGCAGCGTAGGAAGCCAAACGAACACATAGGGACCACAAATGTATAAGCATTGTGGAAGTCTGCAAGGCAAAAAAACAGCAAGCCATTCTGGTCAATTATCAACCAGCTAGTGGGCCGATGAGGAGATTAGGCAATACGGTGGAAAAGACAAATGGGTAGAGCACATCTCAAATTTATATCGGAACCCTAACAAAAGTGTTGCCCTTTTGGGTAACCCTAGTAGAACTTCAGGCCTAACTTTTGCTGAACATTCTGTTGCAGCACGAATTTAGACTTGTAGAAGGAGCAGCGATCCTGTACCTAACGGCTAACCCACTTCATAATTTGAAAACAAAATTGTGCTTTAAAAAAGTTACCTGGAGAGATAATATAACACCTGTCTATCAGAAAGCAGGGTTCCAGATTCATGGACACAGGAAATCATACGCCCTAATTATAAGAAAGGTTCATCTATCAAACCAGATAGTTACCACTTGATTGTGATACCCAACAATGATGCAAAAATATTTACTGGGCTGCTACTCACCGATTTGGCATTCTGGGCAAGGAAAAGCAACCTAATTTAGATAAATCAAAAAGACTTTCGAACAGCTGCAAGCACTTTTGATAATGTGACAGCTTTAGTCTTGCTTATGGAAAAATATGCAAGAAAAAATGCTTTAAACACCTGCTTTATAGACCTGACCAAAGCATTCACCATGGTTGTTAGAAATGGGGTCTCTAGTTAGTAGTCGGTTTGCACCCTGTCCAAGTAGGGACCTTCACTCTAGTCAGGATAAGGGAGATACCCAGCTAAGATAACCTTGCCACCCCTTTGGTAGCTTGGCATGAGCAGTCAGGCTTATCTCAGAAGCAATGTGTAAATCATTTGCACATAAAACACTACAAAAGGCTACCTCGGGCCTACCCTAGGGGTGCCATACATGTATTAAAAGGGAAGGTTTGGGCCTGGCAAGTGGATACACTTGCCAGGACAAATTGGCAGTACAAGACTGCACATACAGACACTGTAGTGGCAGGTCTGAGAAATGTTTACAGGGCTACTCATGTGGGTGGCACAATCAGTGCTGAATGCCCACTAGTAGTAGTAGCATTTGATTTACAGGCCCGGGGCACACATAGTGCACTTTACTAGGGACTTGTTAGTAAATCAAATATGCCAATCATGGATAAACCAATCACCAATACAATTTATGAGTGCGCACTTTCACTTTAGCACTGATCTGCAGTTGTAAAGTGTGCAGAGACAATAAACCAGCAAAAACAAAACAGAAAACATAAGAGGAAGAAGGGGAAAAGTTTGGGGATAACCCTGAAAAAAGGCCACTTCCAACACCCCCCCTCCAGCCTAAATCCAGGGTAGGCCAATCAATACCTTGCTGATCTTCACTGCTTAGGGCATTAGAAACTGGACAATGGCCCACTACTGCAGGGTCTCTTGTCAGTTCTACGCCTCTCTGAACCCAGGTGGATCCCTCGATCAACACTCTCAGGGCACACTGAACTAACCCTGGGGGAACCATTCTCCTCATCTGGGTACTCCATCTGTGCAGCACCTAACCTTACCTTGCTCACAGATGCATCCCAGTAGGCCGACAGTACCACTATGGCCAACAGTGTGATGTGGTCCCTTCCACCCCTTGGTTCTGACTTCAGTTCCCCTTGCAGGAAAAACTCTGACCGCAAGGATAACAACCAACAGAGGCCACAACAGCTGTCAGTGTCAAGAGCCAGGCCCCAGGCCTTCCTAGGGTCTCTAGCCTCTGTGATTTTGAAAAGTGGGGGCAGTAACCCCAGGTGACCCTTTTTCCACTACAGCTCCCACCAATTCAGGGGTGGTATCCTGAGACTGGCCACTCACCTTAGGGTCTGTATCTCCAGGCTGAGCAGGGGACAGGGATGGGTTCTCCCTCCTCCTGTCCCCCTTGCTGGGATCCTGTGGCTTCTGACTTAGAGTGGTTCCCCCAGACAACTGAACTGTGAGGGCACCTCTGGGGGCCACCCCTCCCAGTTCCCCTGACACCTGGGGCAACCCATTCCCCAGAAGGCAGTCTATGAGCATCTGAGGACTAATTATGACCCTCCTCTGGTCCCACCCCACTCTAGTGATACCAGGGCCATAGTGTGGAAGAAGTCTTGCCCATGGTCTGGTATCACCTGGCACACCTGGCCAGTGTACTGCTCTGGGGAGACAAGCCTTCCCACTATCATGATCATGGTATGGCTAGCCCCACCATCCCTCAGAGCAGTGACTGGGGCTCCATTCACTTGTCACTTGGTGAAAGTGATGATTCCCACCCTCAGGGATCACCAACTCACCCTTTAAGTCCACCTCCCAACTAGGGGATATCATGGCATAGTCCATGAACTGAACCTGGGAGTTACCCCCCCAAGGCCACATTGCCCACCCCTGTAGAGGGGCCACCAGTGGGGCTTTCTTCGGACTGATGGAGTCCCCTTGCTTGTGTCCTAACTGGAAACACTCAAAGCACTGGGGTTGAAAATGGGGTGGCCTGGACCACCGCCCACCAGAACCTCCCTCCTTCCCGTCAGAAGGGACATGGGACTCTTTTTCTCCCCCCTTATCATGGGACCTGTTTGTGCCTTCTTTGACCTCCTCCTCCCTCATCTGTTGCGGACCCCCCCCACTCTTGTCTGAGTTCCTCATATAGACCTTCTTGTGGACCCTGGTACTCACCCAGCGGTCCGCCTCCATAGCAAGTTTCCTAGGGTAAGTGAGCTTACTATCAGTCAAGTGCTGGCACAACTCTGCAACACACAGACTAAATACGTGCTCCCATGCAATTAAGTTGTACAGCCCCAGAAAATCTGTGACAGTACTGCCCTCATCGACCATCCATTGCCCTGCAAAAATAATCCACACATTCTAACAAGGTCTGTGAATCAATTTTCTTACTCCCTTGAAACTGATCCCTGTACTTGTCAGGAGTGAAACCATAAAGGGCGAGAAGGGCCTCCTTCATGTCAGAATAGGCGAGGTTGCACCCTTTACCCAAAGGTAACAAAGTGTCCCTCCCCCCTCTGTGAAGTGGTCTCACAATCCTGCTGTCCAGTTCTTCTCAGGGACCCCATTCATGTGGATAGATGCCTCATATCCCTGAAACCACCTCTGGATATCATCCCCTTCTTGTACTCCCTTCCTACATTTTTGGGAATGAGGACTACCCTATCTGAGTGCACTGTGGTATTGCTGCCACCATCGCTGCTGGATCTACTCCTCCGTTCCAGACCCTTTACTCTCAGTTCATGGTGCATTTTCTTCTCCTCCATTTTTAGCCTCTCCAACTCTTTCTGATGTCTACTGGCTTCTCTCCTGTCTTTCAGCTCTTCTGGAGTCAGGCTCTTTGAAACACTACTGCTGCCTGACCCATAGGGTACTTCCTGCACTGGTAGCTCCTGCACCCTCAGCACATCTTCCTTGGATTGGGCTCCCCAGTCTCCCTAGTCAGATCCTCAGAATGCCCACTGGCATTTCTGGCTGCTAACAGGCCCTCAGTGCCTTTTGTAGTGTCTCCTTCCTGGTGAGGCCTCCAACGTGGACTTTGAGGCTTCTGCAAACTGAATTAAGTTTTTTCCTGGGATAGGTTTCCAACCTATCCTCCTCAAAAACCAAATCCAGGAATGTAACTGATGATTCCCTTGATGGAGACATGGTGTAGTAGGGAATTCAAATTGAATTCAGGACCAAAAATAAATTAAAGGAGAAATCCAAAACCTACAACCACAACCTGTATGTGGTATATAGTGGTCTGCGATATGGTAGTAGTGTACACCAATCACTGTAGGTGAAGTGCAAATGCAAGTCCTATACTCACTGCTGACAACCAGTGTTAGAAATGGGGTCTCTAGCAGCAGTCAGTTTGCACCCTGTCCAAGAAGGGACCCTCACTCTAGTCAGGATAAGGGAGATACCCACCTCAAATAACCTCCGCTCACCCCCTTGGGAGCTTGGCATGAGCAGTAAAGCTTATCTCAGAAGTAATGTGTAAAGCATTTGCACATAACACACAGTTATACAGTGAAAACACTGTAAAAGAACACCTCACCAGTTTTAGAAAAATTGCCAATATTTATCTGTGTAAAATAATACCAAAACAATAAAAATCCAACATACAGTAATAAAGATATGAATTTTGGAAGAATTAACTTAACAATACAGTTCCTTAATGTCAATAGCTCCATCTGGGGCTATCACGGAAACATGAACAACAAATCCAACAGTTGAGGCTGGCCGTGGCGTCGCAGGCAGCTATGTTGTTGGGACGACCTACAAGCAGTACCTTGGAAATGTAGGGTGTGGTGATCCTCGCAATGAGATCCAGAGTGCAGCGTCGCTGGCGTCGCACCGTTAGTTCCGGAGGTCGGTGCATGGGTCATCAGGCCATTGAAGCCACACGCATTCCAGATCAAGCTCCGGGCTGATGACGAAGTCAGGAGCGCTGGCATGGATGGTGTTGGGGCTGCGGTGCAAAGTGGGGACGATGAGACATGCGGTGCCCACAGGTCACAGTGCAGACAGCAGCTCGGTGACAGTGTCCTTCAGCATCGGCGAGACTAGGGCTGCAATGTGAAGTGGAGCAGTGCAACGTGTGGTGTCTCAAGGTCACAGGGCAGGCAGAGGTGTCATCGTTGCTGAAGCGCTGTCATCAGTAAGTCCAAGGCAGCGGTGCAGTGCGGAGCTGGCTCTGTGCGGCGCCAACAAGTTTGTCCTGCAGATAGGGGCGTCTGTTGACACAGGAGTTGATGGCACTGGCGTCAGTAAATCGGGGCTGTGCTGCAGGATGGGACAGTGTGTTGTGCACCTCACGAGCAGTGTCTTCAGGCCACGGTGCAGGCAGTCACATCAGCTTTAAGTGTCATCGTCGAGGATGCCAAGGCTGAGGTGTGAGCAAGGCGATGCGGAGTGTGAGGTCCACATGTCACAGTTCAAGCGGTGGCTTATTGACGGCATCAGGTGGCAGCGTTGGTGAGACCAGGGTTGCAGTGCGGCACGGGACACGGCTTTGTGTGTCGTCGTCAGGCCACGGTGCAATCGGCAGCGTTGTTGACGCCGTCGCAGTGGATTTTCTTCTATTGCAGGACACCACACATGGTTCCCAGCGCTGTAGGCAGACGAAGCTGAAGTCTCTGATACCCCTAAGACTTCCAACAGAAGGCAAGCTCTACTCCAAGCCCTTGGAGAATACTTCACAAGCAGGATACAAAGCAAAGTTCAGTCTTTGTCCACTTCAAGGCAGAAGCAGCAACTGCAGGCCAACCCAGCAAAGTGCACACAGCAAAAGGGCAGTACTTCTCCTCCAGATCTTTAGCTCTTCGCCTTGTCAGAGGTTCCTCTTGGTCTAGACGTGTTCTAAAAATCTGGGGTTTTGGGTCCACTACTTATACCCCTTTCTGCCTTTGAAGTAGGCAAACTTCAAAGGAAAGTCTCTGTTGTTCACAAGATCCTGCCTTGTCCAGGCCTGGCCCCAGACACACTCCAGGGGGTCAGAGACTACATTGTTTGAGGACAGGCACAGCCCTTTCAGGTGTAAGTGCCAGGCCCTCCCTCCCCACTCTAGCCCAGGAGACTCATCAGGATATGCAGGCTACACCCCAGCTCCCTCTGTGTCACTGTCTATTGGGAATTCACAACAGCCCAACTGTCAGTCTGACACAGACATGGAATACACAAGCAGTCAGAGGCACAGAACGGTTCAAGCAAGAAAATGCCCAATTTCTAAAAGTGGCATTTTCAAATTGACAGTCTTAAAAAAAAGCTTTACCAAAAGGTGTATTTTTATATTTTGAGCTCAGAGACCTCAAACTCCACAGCTCTTGCGTCTCCCAATGGGAAACTGCACTTAAAAGATATTTGAAGGCAGTCCCCATGTTAAACTATGAGAGAGATAGGCCATGCAACAGTGAAAACCGCACCTGGCAGTATTTCACTGTTACGGCATGTAAAACACATCAGTACATGTCCTACCTTTAACACACACTTCACCCTGCCCATGCTTCTACCTAGGGCCTACCTTAGGGGTGCCTTACATTTAGTAAAAGGGAAGGTTTGGGCTTGGCAAGTGGATACACTTTCCAGGTCGAATTCGCAGTGCAAGACTGCACATACAGACACTACAGTGGCAGGTCTGAGATATGTTTACGGGCTACTCATGTAGGTGGCACAATTAGTGCTGCAGGCCCACTAATTGCATTTGATTTACAGGCCATGTGGACCTCTAGTGCACTTTACCAGGGACTTACTAGTAAATCAGATATGCAAATCATGGATAAACCAATCACCAGTACAATTTACACTGGGAGCACTTGCACTTTAGCACTGATCTGCAGTGGTAAAGTGCGCAGAAACAATAAACCAGCAAAAACAAATCAGAAAAAAACAGGAGGAAAAAAGTGAAAGGTTTGGAGATAACCCTGCAAAAAGGGCCCTTTCCAGAAATGGTCAATAGAAATAGCCTGTGGCAGAAACTCACAGATTGGAACATTCCTGAGAATCTGCTTAGAGGATACAACTTCTTTATATAGAAAACTGGGCTGAGATCTAACAACTAGAATCCAGCTAGAGAGAGGCATCATACAAGGGTGTGTCCTGACCCCTACATTATTCAATCTTTACGTAGCAGACTTGAGCCAACTAGATTCATCCCACTCACATCCACCAAAAAAGGCCAACAACTAATAACAGTATTGTTATTCTCCATGATATTGTCCTTGAATTTATCAGGTGTAGGTGTACAAAACCTAATGTACTCTTTATTCCAATACTGCACGACTAACAAGGTGATTGTAAACCTTGATTAAATTAAGGTAGTTGTCTTTGGCAACAAGGTTGTCTCAAAGAAGATCTGGTATTGTGGAGGAAGCCCTGTGGCCACAAGTGGGAGTAGTAAGTACCTAGGAATATGGCTGGAAGAGCGCTGGTCCCATCAGTTGCATTTGAATACGCTATAAGCAAGGGTGGTATCTCAAGTCACAGTGTTACAGACCCTGGCTACTAAATTGCAAAGCCCCCCTGTGGAAGCATCTGGTAACAGTGATAAAAGCAATGTTTCTGCCTTCGTTGAGATATGGCTTCGAAATCTTCCCAGGGGAATTTTAATTCTTCTTGCATAAAGCCCAAACTAGAATTTACCATCTTATGTTCTGCTCTCCGCAAAGTACCTCACCAGTGCAGATTGAACTAGAATTTGGCCTCCAAGAACAGGAAATTGACAAGAGGAAGCCTTCCTCAAATAAGCTTCCTTACTAAAGCAGGCAAAAGCTAACACGTTTAGGGGAATACTGTGGCAAGAAATTGCTTTTAACTTCTCTGAGAATGCAAACAGCTGGTCAGCAAGAATATCAGCTTCCATAAAACATCTGAAAGCGGAACAGGTCTAGAATACTAATCTGTTTCATCGGCTGTTTAAGCCAGACCTAAACAAACAGTCCAAACGGATCTCCTGGTGGGAAGCTAAAGTAAAATGTAGACTGCACAATCAAGCATGGATAATGGAGGGGCCAGCGGGAAGCAGGAGCAACGCTCTAGCCTTCCCGCAGGCCATTTCGGGAAGGAAGTGACGGCGGGACAGGGGATTGGGAGAAAGGTAAGTGGGGGTTGGTTTAAGGGGTGGGAATAAAAGGGGTTGGGGGTGGAGGGACCGGCCTCTTTCCGCTCTGACCCATTGCGCGGTTAGTTTGGCCTCCCACCCACCCGGCAATTAGAAGAAGAGTTTGAAAGGATGGAAGTTAGAGTCGAATGGCAAAGGGGGAGGAGGGTAGTTGTCAGTTAGGGCAGGTTGCAGGAGAGAGCGAGCAGTAGATGGGGGAGGGTGGTGAGTCAGATGCGGGCTTGGCCACCCTTCCAGGGAATAAACAAACAGGTGAAGGCTCTGAGTGGGGGTACGCACGAACCAAATGGGGCATGAAAGGAAAAGGGGAGTGCGTAGGGGAATGGAAACGAAATAAGGGTTTGAAGGGGAAGGATGAGCTAGGAGATGTTAAAGGGAGGGCGTTATTAAAGTTACGGTTTACGTTAAAAGTTAAGGTTATGTTGCTTATGCAATCCTGTCCTAATAAATGACCTTTTACACTAAAAACAGCTGTCACTGAGTTATTTCCCGATCACTAACACCGACAGGGCTCCAATTGTGCTATCGTAGATGCATACGTTCTTGAGAAATTACTTGAAAATTAAAGTCCTCCTAGCTAGATTTAGAAATGTCCCATCCATTGATGACTTACTAAAATGGCACCCACCAAGGAATAACATGGATGCAGATTATGTCATAAACCAAGAGAAGATTTCCTGCCCATACTATGCACTTGTCCGGTCTTTTTGCCGTGGTACAGAATGCTTCTCCGAACGTTTTTTGAAACTCAAATGGCATTGAAATCTGTCAACAAGCAGTTTTGTTTTGCATGAAAGGGCCCACACCACAAATTATAGCATGCTTCGCCAAATTTCTTTTAAATGTGGACCAGCTGTTAAAACAAAACCTCCTTCAACTTCAGTCAATGTAATTGTGAAGGGCTGAAGAATAATTCCTTCTTAAGAAGTTCTGGCTGCAGTGGAATGCTCCTGCTCTGAAACGGTCCAATAACGTCACACTTTTGTTTTATCCACGCAAGGGGTCCAATGAGTGAATTAAGTGAATAAAACTGCTGAAGGCATTGTTACCAAACTTGCACAAATCGGCCAACTCTTATGAATTGACCCAATGATAAGAGATGTGTTGATTAGCAGATTTTCCCTTTTACAATATTAGTATAGTCTCAGCTAATGTGACTCAAGGGAGATGTTTTTTTATAGTGATTGTCTATGTTCTATTAGCTTAGATTGCTGAAACTTTCTTTTAATTGGGAATGTCGCACAGTCGCATGTAAGTGATGTAACCTGCATAAGGTGCGGTGCTTTGAAAACTGTTGTCGAATTGCACTTTCACCCTCAGTTCCACAAAAATAGCCTTATTGATGATGCCCATTTTTTAATCTCTGTTTTATTAATTTTTACTATGGTCATACAAATGTCTGACAGTTCTGATAAACTGCCAACACTTGTTGCTTTTATACTATAATTGTAATGGTGTTTATTAACTGTGCAAAAAAGATTTAAATTAAATAAAAGTCAGAAAAGGTCCACTTCAAGGCTCTGGAGAGCAGAGCATGAACCCCTGCTGTGACTTCCCTATGTAGCAAGTATCTGCATATTTTTGATTTTGCCTCGAATACATGATAATAATGCATGTATGCTGAAGATACACTGTAACATGAAATGCAACCCAGAATGAGCTCTGTGGTCTGGAAGGGTATAGCATGTGACCATCTTTCCACTGAGCATGACAACTATCAGCTTATCATTCTATGGAGGGATGACAGCGAAGGCAGAGACTGATTATACCGCAGGGAAAGTTTTATGCTCATGAAGGAAAGCTTGACTGGAAGAGGACGGCACCAAGGAGATGTGGCCCAAGAAAGAATCTGCACCCTAAGGATGCGAAGTGAGGTGTATGTTCCTGGTCCCCCCACAACATGCTTTTGAGCCCAGCCATTTGCCTACTAAATCTGTGCTTCTGTATTGCAGGAGGTGTCAAGAGACATTGAGATTGAAAGACTCAACTAAAAAGCCCCTAAGATGGTTTGGCTCTATAGAAAATTGTCACTTTTCAACAGTTTAATTCCCTAGAAGAAGGGGATATGACAGCTTGACAGTACAGATGACTGCCATTGCTTTTTGGCACTTTCCTCTGGAGAAGAAAAAGTGCTGTGATGGTTTGATGCTAAAGAAAACCACCACTGCATTCAGCATTTTCTCCACACAATGATCACTGCTGAGGTGGGCTTTTCTTTTGTTTGGGTGGAGGCCTTGAATTTTGGAGGCAGGAACAGAGAAGAAGATCCCTCATCTGCCAGCAGCAGTAGCAAGCTTGGCCTTTGCCTACCTATGTTCATATGACATAGAATATCACTGTCACAAATATTATCTGTCATAAATATTTCCCTAAAGATTTTTTTACAAAAATATTATCCCCTTGGATATAGATTTTCTGTTAATATTTCGAATGTAGTGATATGTTTCTAAATGACACTTAGGACACAATATTCTGGTACCATACCTTTAAACCTTCAAGTGACTTTGAAGTGTCCATGTTCGTAATTCACACCACCCTGTCCTGGACTCAGATAAACTCGCAGTCAGTTTGATCCAAACAAGCATGGCCATGAGTTTACGGACTTCTGAATATATGAGCGTTTTGGAGGAGAATATTTTGCCTTAACAACTCAGAAGGATCCTATATCAAGCGACTTTTTCACATTACATGATTGATGGCTTCTTACAAGTCAATAGGTTGTTGTGCTACAGAGTGATACAATAGATAGCACATTAAGGCCACACAACAACGGATTGGTGTTTGGCACTATATTGTTTTAGACACAGCCAGGCTGTATGATATTGATATCAATGAGGGATGCTGTCTACATTAATACTTTGTCCTGATGATGACACCTATGAATTAAATTTGAATGTGGATTCGACACCTACAGCAGGGGTGTTCAGAGGAGACTACAGGATTTTAGCAGCATTTTGTTTTTATTGCCAGGTAGATAGCACTAATGCACTTTTGTAGCACATAATTAACTTGCACTGCATCGTTACCATATAGGAGCCCCTAATATATTACCGTGCTTTAAGTTGTTCAATTTGAGTTTTCCTAATAAATTGGATATACTGTAATACTAAATGAACCTCATTGATTCAGGTGTTTTTGTTGTTGTACAGCCACTGCCGTGGAAGTTGATAATCACTCTTCCCCCAGAGGGACTATTGTTTGTTGTTATACTGTTCGTACAGCAGCAGGTGCCAGAGACATTGGTGAATTCAGCAGGGCCATGGCAGAGTCAGCACTGCCCCTTTTCATGCATCATGTGCGGGCGCATGCTAGCAAGAACCGTGCACCCCAGGTTCCTCTGACAGAAGCAGGAAGAGAACTTGCCCTTAACTTCGTGGCAGACTGAAGTATTGTGGGGGTTGCATTCAGTAACAGGCACTGGGTCAGCTATCATCTGACCTAGAAAGTGTCATGTTAGTGTTAGTTAGAGTCCTGGATAAGAGACCGAAATGTGTCCTAGCAGGACAATTTAGAAAACACCACACTAATGTACTTATTCACGATATTCTTTCCTGTAAGAGTCTATTGGCCTGCTTCCCCCACACAGTGGGTCCTTATATAATCGGGTATTAATTTGCACTCTGTATTTCTAATTGTAGTATCTAATTGTACGTAGAGATTGAAGCACTTTCTCTTTCTTAGTAACATTACTGGTTATACACTAAATTATTCATTGTGTTTTTTCTGCTTAGCTGAGTTCTGAGTATTTACCACCACACAACCTCCCTAAGTAAGCCTTGGACCTTAGTTCTTATTATTACAATCTGAGTGCAGTATTTCGGGTTTGCCTCACGAGCCCTGAAAAAGTTTTCCAAGTGAACCATAAAAGCCTAGTATTGTGGTACTTCGGCAGCCTAAGGCCACCTGGTGGAATCTGTCACACTATTATTCAGAAGTTTTTGGGCGCATATAGAAAAATCAAAGATGAGATTGCATGGATTTCTTACTAACCGAGATACTAAGTGCTGTGGATGCATTCTGGTAGTACTCAATGGTTTGATTCTGCAGAGCACATCAGTTCTCATGGGCTATCTGGTACTTCAGAAGTCTTTAACTCTGGTCCCTTTAGAGGTAGGTCTTTATGGTCAATGATTTGCAGTCCCAATAGAGCATTTCAAAGTGGTAAAGAAGAATAGCACACAAAAGTTAAACTGCTAGTTAGTACTCAGTGCAACAAAAGACACACAAATGGACTTTGCAGTCTGGCTGTGAACACACGATCAGAGCACAGGTTGCTAGCTGAGTGTTGGACCATAGCTCAGCCCAACAGTATTAAGAGAGACCTATGTGTGACTTGAATGTAACTTTCTAATTGTTCGTGTCAGAGACAGGTGATGGGCATGTACTCATTCTGTGATTGTCAGAGGTTATATTGTACAAGGGCTGCTGCAGGTGATACTGTAGAGTAACAAAAGACAAGCAAACGTTCATGAAGGAGAGATGACTGATTTATTTGTGTCCCATGATGGGAAAAAGTCCCACAGTGTGTTAGCTAACTGTGCTGTACCAGTCCTGAATGTTTGAGGGTGTTGTGTGATGTTCCTCCTGCTACGGCAGTCTGTCCTTTGATTATTGTTTGTGTTAGGTGCCATAAAGGAAAGAGTAAACACTCACAAACAATGTGACCAGTTAACATTTATTTATTATGTGTGAATCATGCACTTTTTTAATGGATTAGACAACTTTGTCAAATGTTTAAACATAGCTTACAAATAAGTCAATGCCATGTATAACACCCATTTCAAGATCTGGTATTTTGACCAACAGCACTTTGACAGCTGGTGTTTGAGCCTATAATCACAATGTTAAGCCCTACAGTGCAACATGCTTTTGCCTGAAAAGCCAGGAAAGCCTGATGGTATCATACTACAACCTAGCTTAGTGCCAATAACCAGACTTGTGAAATGCAATATAAAATGTGGTTTCTGACTTTCTGCTTTTTTAGGACTGGCCTTGAAGACGTCTTATCTCTTTCATTGACTATAGTTTTTTCCAAAAATTACTTTATATGATTACATAGAGGGTGCTTTTTGTCAGAGAGCTTCATCCATTGGTCTTTTACATTGTCTTTCACATTTTAAGCCCACTCACCATAGCATACAGATTGGGGTATTGGGTCATACCTCTTTCCAATTGCCTCTCTTCACTTTGAGTGACTGCACAAAGTTTGTCGTTTACATCCTCTGAAAAAGATGTTCCTTTCTCTCCAATGATAAACCTTGTTCCATTTATGCGTTTTCATGTTTGTTATTTTTTTGCATTAACTTAAATAGCGTACATTTTTGTGCCTGCGTTTCTAATGGCATGTCAGATGGTGATCTGTTTTGTGGCTTCTGTTTAAAGATATAAAATATTTAGGTGACATTTTAACATCGCAGCTGTCTGAAATCTGAGTCCCTGGCATTTTATTCTTGTCTCCTTCATAAATAATGCTAAAATGCGTGGCACAACTGAAGTCTTTTATGTAAATAAACCAGTGAAATAGCCTCATTTTTATTTGTTTAAATATAACATATTAAATTAAAAGAATGGTGGCCACTTTTAGGTGGCCACATTTTTCTTTTTTTCTTGTGGCATATTATTAAAATAAAAAATAAGAAACTAATTTGCAAAGCGTGCCGGTCTGGTGTTGGTTACCAGACTGTTGGCTGTGTCAGTACTTGCTTTGATTGTATGGTTGTTATAAGACAATGTTAAGGGAGTTGCTGAAACCTCACCAATATTAAAAAAAATGGGAAAGGCAAAAATATTTTCTGGTCTCCAAAACTGTGACAAATTGGGTGGCTGGTTGACTGGGGCATGAGCCCTGGACAAGCAACAGCAACAATCCCTTGCAGGGTGAACCACAAACAAGTCACTAATTTAACCTGTCCTTAACCATGGGTAGCTTGGCAACAAAAAAAACAGTCAGGCTAAACTTAGAGGCAATCTGTTCGGTATTTATGCAGTACACAAACAGCAATACAGTCACAACACAACACAATAAAACCCAAACCAATTTAGAAAAATAGAGTCAATTTTAATAAATTATTTGACACCAAAATCCAATTATTAGAACCGGAGTTATGATTTTTCTAAGATTAATGTTCAAAATAAGCAAGACCTCATTTCTGGAAAATGGCCATCTGGATACCTTGAGAACCACAACTAAGGGTCCAGGAATAGATGGAGACCTATTGGGGGATTAAGACTCACTCAGGTTGTGTCCATGTGCGAGTTCAAGGCGGTGGGATCCTGTTATGTCCCTGTGGTTCTGAACAGGATGCCAGCTAGACTAGCCCTTGGAGTCACTTCTGAAGTCCTGGGTGCACGTGAAGATGAAGGGCTGGCCTCTAAAGGTTAAAGGCAGGCTCCAGGCAGAAAAGTGGTCTTCCAGGTACAGCAGCATCTGGCAGAGTGCACAGCGGTCACTGCCGCAGGCAGTCCTCTGATAATCCTTCCGCAGGTCCAGTAGTGAACTGAAGAGTGGGTCTGAGAGCCCTATTTTTATACCCTGGTGCCCTGTTCCTAGGAGTTGATAGGTGTTTCCAGAGGGTTCTTTGAATTTCTAGGAGTTTCCTGGTTCTTAGCTGGCTGTGTTGACAATACAGGGTTGTTAAGCCTGTTGTGTGGTGGCAGAGCCCAACCTATTCAGATGCAAGTGGGGCTGTGCTTAACCCCCACCACCCATCAAGTAAGTTAATGGCCCACTCAGGCTTTGCTAATCCCACTATTGTGTGACTGTCTGGGTTGAATTCACAAAATCTCAACTATCAGTTACACCCAGTCATGTAACCTAAGTCAGGCTGCAGTCACAAAGGGCTAAGGGCAAGAAAATGCCAACTTTCTAAAAGTGACATTTTCAAACTTGTAATGATCAATCTGACTTTACCATTAGAGCAGGTTTATTATTACAAATTCAAAGATACTAAACAAGACATATCCACAACCTCTGGTTTAGGAATTACCACTCATCAAATATATTAAGGCATCTCCAAAGTTCTTTGAAGAAAGGGGTTGGCCTCACAGTAGTGAAAAAAGAATTTGGGAGTGTGTCACTACTAGGACATGTAAAACTACAAAGTACATGTCCTATCTTTTAATTACAGGGCACCCGTCCTATGGGCTATAGAGGGCCTAACTTAGTGGTGATTTATACGTAATGAAAGGAGAGTTTAAGGTTTAGCCAGGGGTTTCAAATGCCAAGTCGACATGGCAGTGGGACACCGCCTTCAGGCTTCAATGTCAGGCCTGGGACATGTTTTAGAGTGCTGCTTAAATGGGTGGCAAAATAGGTGCTGCAGGCCCATTGGTAGCATTTAATTTACAGGCCCTTGGTATATGGCATACTGCTCTACAAAGGACTTACATGTAACTTAATATGTCAGTCAGCTATATGCCAATCAAACCATGTTTTAGGCCCAAGCACTTTAGCACTGGATAGCAGTGGTAAGGTGCACAGAATCCTAAGGCCAACAAGCACAAACCCAGCTAAAAGAAGGCGAAGAAAGGCAAAATGTTCGGGGTGTCCCTGTAGAGAGGTTCCATTCCAACAAAAGCATTATCCTAGTGCTCGCAGTCACTAAAGGGACCTACTTTGTGAGCAGATGTGTTCTTCATGAAACAAAAGAATGTAATTACTTCCAATGAAGTTACCCAATGATTGTAGTGGGCAGACCTACTGCCCCATGCTGTTGCTGTAGCGGGCAGAAGAAAAATGTGAAT
The DNA here is from genome assembly GCF_031143425.1 of Pleurodeles waltl. Taxonomy (NCBI): domain Eukaryota; kingdom Metazoa; phylum Chordata; class Amphibia; order Caudata; family Salamandridae; genus Pleurodeles; species Pleurodeles waltl. Next base: position 473,130,154 of record NC_090449.1, on the reverse strand, counting down.
TACACAACAGAAGAGCAATGGATGAAAGCATCTGACCTGAAGGCTCTGTATGCAAGTTTGTTATACATATAATTTTGCTAAAATAAAAAGGTTTTGGCTACCGATAGATTTAAAAACAAATTAACCATTGCACCAGCCTGACAAGGCCAGACCTATTGGCTTTACCAATGCTTGTTTTTGTAGGCAATCAAGTCTTAAATAGCCCATTGGGTGACAGGGCCAGGTAATCTTTTGAAATTCAAGAGCAAACATCTCATTGCTAACAGTAACACTTTTAGAACAATGCAAGCAGCAGCAACTGGATGCGTCTGAAGAGACAATGAGAAAGGGAAAGTAATTCTTCCGAAGCCTGCCTTAGGCCGAGAGGTTCCTGTGATTCAGGCACAGCAAATGCAAAACAGCTGAGATGTGCCCTGAGTTAAACAGGTTGCAGCACATAATGCAGGTGTTGCCCTGTGAGGGTCGCCAGTGAAAATACAAGTCTGTGTCACACATAGCGAATTATACAATCATGGAGTAGAAATAACCACCCCTCTTCCTCACCAACATACAGTCCATGTAAATATGATGGCAAATTCAACCTTCTTTCCCCCTCTTCTCCATGTTTCTTTCTCTATTCCTTATTATTGTGGGTTTTGCACACACTTTCCTCTTAAGAACATTATCCAAATATGTCAACAATTAGATTAAAGAATGAAAATTTCCAGATTTGGCCAAATATCACTGTGTTTCTTGAAGCAAAAACATATCTTTCCTGTTCTCTGGCTGGATTTCCAGCATAAGGAGTCAGACAGTCTTTCCGCTTCATGGTTAGTATTGGCTCAGATGCTATCTAATGGAGCCGGAGAGTTCACTACTTCCGTCACTGAGAAAAGAGTTTGAAGGGAAACAAATTCATGAGGTCATTAGAGTATAAACTGCTCAAACGGCACTGCTGGAGATCTCCCAGGAGAAGTATCGGCGGGAGGCAGGGGGAGCTGTATTAAAGGTTTGTGAGTTGGGTTTTCTCAGAGTTTGGAAAATGATAACACAAAGTATAACCATCTGGCTGTGTGCTGGGAAATGGTGCTAAGGGATAGATCACTAAACAGAATTACAGGAGCAATTACACGTCGTGGGTAGTAGGTAAGGCAGTTCTTAAAGTAAACCCTTTAACCCCAAATAATAAATGCAGATCTGTGGAATATTGGTGCATATTTGTTGTGTTGTATTTTGTTGTCGTGGTGATGTGTTTTATTGTTTTTCAGTGATGTTAATTTTTTGTGCTGCATTATTGTCTCATGGTACTTAGATGGTGGATTGTGGTTGTTGAAGTTCATTGTTTTTTGTTACATTGTGCCCCGTTATGTTTTTGTTGTATTGTTATTTTGCTTGTGTTATATCATTGTGTTCTGTTGTTCAATTTAGAGATATCAACAAATGCTGACACTTTAACAGCCAAAAGCTAAGTATTTCTTAAAGTTCTAAAGACAAACAACCATTTATTACTGCCCACGGTAGTAAAATACCACTGTTCGAGCTCTTCGGCTATGTAAAACACAAATCAGCTCAAAACTCTGTTAGAGAACTATCTTTGTTAGATAACTATCTTAAATTACCACTTTCTGTGCTCCCTTTATCTGCTTCAGCCCAGAGCCCCCTAATGGTTGAAAATTGTCATACCGTTTATGCTTCTCTCGGCTACTTATGCCCATCCTATCTGCATCAACAGAGATTCCATTTCAGGGGTTCATCTTCCATCAGACACAGTAGAGCAGTTAAGAACAAAATCACCACAACGTTCTGGAAAGAGTCTCCAACCTGAAGTAAAACTGACCATTTCTCATTCTCCCCATCTTTGTAGTTCACCCTTATTATGACATCACTTTCCTATAGAGCATGTCAAAGCATTCAGTTCAGCAGAATCTCCCTAGTGACGTTGCTGAGTGAAATTTAGGGTGGCACACATTGGGACACAGAAAACTCTGGTGGCACTACCTAAAAATATCACATGGAAAAGGGGCATGTGTATATATAAATAACTGCGTACTTGCCCTCTCTCTCTCTCTCTCTCTCTCACACACACACACACACACACACACATATTTGTACGTTTTCTTAACATGTTTACATTTGACTCCCTATTTATGTGTTTGTACCTATATATGTATATGCACCCATGCATACCAAGTCAGAGGTAAACATTTAAGCACAGTAACACAGTTTTACAGTGACACGTAGTAGGCATAATAATGTATCTAATAAGGATCGGTCTCTGTATCCATCTGGTACATTTAACTGCTGTATTGGTGGCCCTCAAGGAGGTGTTAGGCAAATAGAGGTGGCACGGGCCCCCTACCCCCTTCCACTCACCCATTAAGACACCAGTGTATTTCCCTGCCTGGTGAAACAAACCCCTAGCTTTAGAGATATGATATAAACCAGTCACCAAAATGCTGGCTATATTTTTCGGTGCCACACCACATATCTCTGGCCTCCAATTCTGATGTCTGTTCATCTCTCAAGCACAGCAAAGCTCTCTTTTTCAAGAGTGTCTACACCTGACATAGATAAGCATCATCTCTCCAATGTTTAGGATTCTCTATCCCATTTGGTAGAACAAAGCTGCCAGTTCTAGAAGGTATTTTGAACCCAGCACAAAAAGGTTTCCCAAATCTGGAGTGAGTAGAATTTAATTTCTCATCACAGTTTTGGTCTGACCAGTGTCTTAAATGGTGGAAGAGCATGAGTACCAGTAGTTTAACCTTGTGTTCCTGGGTAGCGTGCTACTCGCTGTAAAGTGCTTCAACACATTGTTTATTGTAGTAAGTGCTATATAAATGCAATTTCAATACAATTCAATTTAACAACAAGTATCTTCAATTTAGAAAAGGTTCTGTGATACAGTGGTGACAAATGTTGAGTGATAAGAAAGTTCTGATTCTGCATGTCAGTTAAAAAAATGTTCTGTATTGGAGCTACTAGCCTGTGTGTGTAGGTAGAGCCACTGGAATTAGGCAGTTCTACGGCCCCAGCATTTTCCATATAATTATAGGTTTAGCACACACATAATAAATAATCTGCTACATAATTTGCAGATTTCAACAGAAAATAATTCTAGCTCGAATAGATCAAAAGTTGCTTAAACAGTTTCACATATAGATCCACACAGTGACAGACCTTTGAAAAGTGTAATTCCTCATTTTCACCTCTGATTGCCATTTTGCTTAGTTGTTCGGATAATAGTAATGTGTGTTTGTTAGAAATGGGGTGTTTGGTTGGCAGTCAGGTTACCCTCAGTCCAAGCAAGGACCCTCACTCTAGTCAGGGTAAGTAATACACAATCCAAATTATCCTGTGCCCACCCTCTGGTAGCTTGGCACTGAGCAGTCAGGCTTAACTTAGAAGGCAATGTGTAAAGTATTTGTGCAGTAAATCATACAATAACACCATAAAGCACCACAAAAATACACCACACAGTGTTTAGAAAAATATAGAATATTTATCTGATAAGATGCAGGTCAAAACGATCCTCTTTGGGTTGCGGGGTTTTCAGATGCCCCGGGAACGGTGCGTGGATTTCGTGCACTGGCAGGACAAAGTCACAGGAGCTGCGTCGATCCGGTGGGCGTTGCGTAAATTTTTCTACCACACGGCAGGTGCTGCGTCGATTCCTCTCTGGAATTCGGGCTGCGTCGTTCCGGCTCGGCTATGCGTCTATCCAGTGGTCTGTGCGTTGAATTTCTGGTTGCTCTGTTGGCGCTGCATCGATCTTCTTGTTGCAAAGTCGGGCTGTGTCGTTCTGGTTCAGCATGCGATTAAATGTTCACCGCGGTGCAGGATGTGCGTCGTTTCTGGCAGGCTGTGCATCAAATTTCGCCGCACAAGGAGTCTTTCTTGAAGAGATGAAGTCTTTTTGGTCCTGAGACTTCAGGGAACAGGAGGCAAGCTCTATCCAAGCCCTTGGAGAGCAGGTCTTCACCTCAGCCAGAGAGCAGCAAGGCAGCAGGGCAACAGCAAGGCAGCAGTCCTTCACAGAAAGCAGTCAGATGAGTCCTTTGGGCAGCCAGGCAGTTCTTCTTGGCAGGATGCAGGTTCTGGTTACAAGTTTCTTCTCTAGGAAGTGTTTGTGTTGGTAGTGGCATAAGCCCTGTTTATATACCCAAATGTGCCTTTGAAGTGGGGGAGACTTCAAAGAGTGGCTTAGAAGTGCACCAGGTCCCCTTTCAATTGAGTCCTGTCTGCCAGGGTTCCAGTAGGGGGTGTGGCAGTCCTTTGTGTGAAAGCAGGCCCTCCACCCTCCCAGCCCAGGAATACCCATTCAAAATGCAGATGTACGCAAGTGATGCTGAGTATCCTGTGTTTGGGGTGTGTCTGAGTGAATGCACAAGGAGCTGTCAACTAAACCCAGCCGGACGTGGATTGTGAGGCACAGAAATATTTAAGTGAAGAGAAATGCTCACTTTCTAAAAGTGGCATTTCTAAAATAGTAATATTAAATCCAACGTCACCAGTCAGCAGGATTTAATGTCACCATTCGGGCCATACTAAATATGACCTCCCTACTCCTTTCAGATCAGCAGCTACCACTCAAACAATGTATGATGGCAGCCCCAATGTTAGCCTATGAACGAAGCAGGCCTCACAGCAGTGTAAAAACGAATTTAGGAGTTTTACACTACCAGGTCATGTAAACGACATAGGTACATGTCCTGCCTTTTGCCTACACAGCACCCTGCCCAATGGGTTACCTAGGGCATACCTTAGGGGTGTCTTATATGTAGAAAAAGGGGAGTTTTACGTTTGGCAAGTACTTTTAAATGCCAAGTCGAATTGGCAGTGAAACTGCACACACAGGCCTTGCAATGGCAGGCCTGGGACAAGGTTAAGGGGCGAATTAAGTGGGTGGCACAATCAGTGTTGCAGGCCTGCTAGTAGCATTTAATCTGCAGGCCCTGGGCACACATAGTGCACTCTACTATGGACTTATAAGTAAATTAAATAGTCCAATTGGGTATGATCCAATGTTACCATGTTTAAAGGGAGAGAGCATATGCACGTTAGCACTGGTTAGCAGTGTTAAAGTGCGCAGAGTCTTTAAACCAGCAAAACAGTATCTAAAAAGTGGATGGAGGCAGGCTAAATGTTAGGGGTGACCACCCTAAGGCTGTCAGGTCTCACAGTGTTAAAGTGACAAATCAGAAACCTAAAACCATCACTCACAGATGCACTACATAAAGCCACACGAAGTGTCTTTTCTTGCAGTATAATTTAGTTAAATGACTGCATACTTTGGTCCTCTTTTGCCACATAATTCCAGAAACTCTGTCTAAAAGCAACACTGCTTGTTAAACTTAACACTATTCAATTTCCTGAATGATGTACTTTCAGTGTAAAGCTTACCATTTAATGGATGTGCAGGGTGTTCACTATGCATCTTGTTACCCATGCAGTCATATGTCACGAATAGATGATTAGCAGGTATTCTGGGGGCATATTTTGGTGATTTGGCCTACAGAGCAATCACCAAACCTTTGAACTAAACCACTCAGCCGCAAATGTGCACCATGCACAAAAAGTTAATTTTTTTAAAGTTCCCACTTAAGATAGAGCCTGTGCTGTCTCGTGCAAGAGCTTTTGTTACCTTATGGGGGTTTTAGAAGCCACCCATCATTTACCATTGATTGTTTTCGGTGTCATTCTCATTTGCATACTTCTTATTCTTCTTCGTCAGTGGCTGTAGGCTTCCTTCCTCTTCATGTGTTTGTCCCTCGCCCATAGCTTCGATGCACTACTTGCCTCCTTCTACTGCTTATTTTCAAGCACTTTATTTTTCTTTTTGTTCATTTACTCTACGAGACTGCGTTTTTCAAGTGTCTGCCTTATGTTCTCCCCCCCTTTGTGTTCTGTCCCAGTTCAACCCTCCTTCTGTTGTCTGTTTACTTAACACAGTCCCCCTGTCCAACCCTCCATTGTCCATCTGCTTGCCCCAGAATTGTTGTCTGTGTGCTGCCACAGCCCCTCTCATCCACAAGCAGTTGTCTGTCTGCTTGCCCCTCCTGCCCATCCTCCATTGTCCTTCTGCTTGGCCCTGCCCCACCCACACACTGTGTATTTTGTTTACTTTCTCCCAACCCTTCTCGTCCACCCTATGCTACCCATCTACATTCCTAAGCCGCACTGGCCCATCCTTCGTTGTCTGTCTGCTTGCCCCCAGCCCCTCCGGACCAACTTCTGGTGTCCATGTGCTTGCACCAGCCACTTCTGCCAACTGTCCTTGTCCAAGAGCTTGTTCCAGCTCCTCCTGACCCCCTCCGTTGTCTGTGTGCTTGCCCCAGACTCTTCTGGCCACCTTCTATTGTCCATCTGCTTGCCCCAGCCCCTATTGCCCGCTCTCTGTAGTCCATCTGCCTGCCTGTAGATCCTACCGCCCACCCTTCATTGTCCGTTTGCCTCCAACCTGCACCTCCAGTCCAAACTCCATTATTCAATAATCCTTGATCCCTTTTTGCCAGTCCTGTCCTTCTGTCCGCCTCCTTCTCATCCTCCCTGCATCCCTCAGTTGTGCCTCTGAAGAGAATATGACTACAAATAAAAAATAAAAAAATGAAAAAATCCTGTAACTCGTCAGAGCGCTTTCTTTTATTAGTTTTAAGAAAGCTTCACAAGCCAATGCCTCTCATAGAAGAGACCTACTGCCTTTTCCAATGCGTACTTTCCCATGCTCCCCTGTGCTGTGCTGTTACATAATGCAGCTATTTATTACAGCTCAAATCAAGAAGCCTGAAACGTCCAAAATGAAAGCCAATTGTCAGCTTTACTATAACGCCATTAGCGGTTTCATCGCATTGTATATTTACTAACAAGCATTACTAAAATTGGCTTAAGACTCCATATTGACCTGTTAAAAAAATATTAACATAAATCGTGAAATAAAAATACAAACATGAGCAATAAGAAGCGCGATAGTTGGAAAGTATTTGTTTTGCATTTGACTACGGCTATGCCTCACAAAACATCAGAATTACAGGACTTATAAGGACTGCTCTTACTTTGTTTAAAAATAAATATTGCGGTCACCCAAAGTTGTCTTACACGTGTATTGGCAGCACTGCCAAATGCCAGGTAGCCAATGTAAGGATGTCAAGCTTTGATTCTACTTCATGCCTCCTTTCTCCACCATCCTACACTTCTTGTTTCCACCTCACATGCACATTCTGTTTTAAACAGAATTTACAGTGGGTGTACACCCTGCCCATTGCTTAACGCGGGTTACCCCTATCAGCTTATCCGTAAAAGCATAGAGTAGGGATATTTCTGCTCTGGCATGTCTGAAGAGCAGACTTTCAGAGTTGCTCTTGTTGCACGAAGGCACAAGCTTTGCACACAAGGTTTTTTTTAATAGAATTTGGGAAGGGACACCTGCTGCACTCATTCCATTGGCTTTTGAGGTAGAAGTTGTACTCAGTATTTCACTTCTTCAGGGAACACATTACTCTGCTCGTACTACAGATGACGCTCTGGAAAGTAAATTAGATCTCCAAAAACATTTCTTTGCACATTTTGATACTTCCTTATTCTTTTTAAGTTCTGTTCAGAGTTCCCAGAGTAAAATGTATTTGAAAAAGAAACCATGGGGGTCATTCCGACCCTGGCGGTCCATGACCGCCAGGGCCGGGGACCACGGAAGCACCGCCAACAGGCTGGCGGTGCTTCTAGGGCCATTCTGACTGCGGCGGTAAAGCCGCGGTCAGAAATGGGGAACCGGCGGTTTCCCGACGGTTTTCCCCTCGCCCAGGGAATGCTCCATGGCGGCGCTGCTTGCAGCGCCGCCATGGGGATTCCAACCCCCTTCCCGCCACCCTGTTTCTGGCGGTTCTTACTGCCAGGAACAGGATGGCAGGAATGGGTGTTGTGGGGCCCCTGCGGGCCCCTGCACTGCCCATGCCACTGGCATGGGCAGTGCAGGGGCCCCCTAACAGGGCCCCATGAAGATTTTCACTGTCTGCTTTGCAGACAGTGAAAATCGCGACGGGTGAAACTGCACCCGTCGCACCCCTGCAACTCCGCCGGCTCCATTCGGAGCCGGCTTCCTCGTTGCAGGGCCTTTCCCGCTGGCCCGGCGGTTGCCCTTTTGGCGGTCGCCCGCCGGCCCAGCGGGAAAGCCAGAATGGCATCCGTGGTCTCCTGACCGCGGAGCGGCCATTTGGCGGCGACCGCCGCCCGCCGCGGTCAGAATGACCGCCCATGTCTTTTATAAAGATTGAAAACATTAAATTCTATGTACAGCTATGAGATGCCATAAGATATGTATTTGCTTTCCTCCCGGTAATTTGAAATGTTTTGTTTTTTAAACGTTTTAAGCAATGAAAACACCATTATCTTGGCACTTGTATTTTAAAGACAAAAAATATTGACGTTACCAATGCTTGTTGAATTTATCAGTGTTTTCCTTCAGTTCTCATCCTCATATTGATGATGAAAAATATATATCAGTCCCCAAAAAGTGAGTGCTGTCACAAATTAAGTACTGCTTAGGTGCCATCAACACCAGTATGTAGACCTGTACAAAGTTGTGAAATCATCTTGTGTCTTTGATTTTTGTTTAACTTTCCCAGCTTTGCAAACTGTGAACTGGCAAACGTTTTAAAAATTGGAGGCAAAAAAGTACTATGCAGGAAAGTTCCCTGGACCTCTGCTCGGCAGTGCTTGCTCCACATCTTTATTTTTAGGGTACAGCCTACGGGTGCATGTGCTTGCGCATGCGTCACATAGAGAGACACTGTTGTGTTCAGTAAAGGGCTTGGTGCCCGCCTGTCCCTCAACATTTGTTGGTTTGCATGGCACTTTTCTTTACAGCCTCGTAATTCGTCAATGCATGCCTGACATCACTTCCGTTTCTCTGTGCGGGGGCAGGGATCAAGCACTAATTGATGCAACTTAATTAGTGCCTGTCCGCTGCTCTCAATGTGATTGAGGTGCTATTTGTTGTTTCTAACTTCGAGTGTCCCACAAACAGAATGCTTATGACTGGCCAAAAGTGCCCAGCAAGACAAACAAAATTACAAAGTTTTGTTTTTTAAAGCTAACTTTATTTTATTTTTCCAAGTCGTCTTTTCTCAGTTTCTTTTCATATTTTCTTATGTTTTTGCTCAGGGACGCTTTGTCAAAAAATACAATTAACTTGTTCGAAATATGCGACAGCCATTGCATTGCAAATGCTTGTTTCCCTGACACGGGTAGTTCTGCAACAGTTATTGTGTTTCCTCACTGTCTCACAACGCTTGAGCACCCTCTCTGAAAATTAGGAAGCGCAATTCCCCGCAGCTCGATGGCACATTGAACACTCTTATTATGAAATTTGTGGAAATCCAGATTCAACCACTATCATAGATAGTGAGCTTTGCCGAAAAGAAAACTTGCAGTGCCCATATTTTCCCTTGGAACATTTCCCTTGTGAAAACCAGGGAAAATGTATCTCGGGAAACATTCTTGAAATGAAAATCTACAGAAATTAGCACACAAACTGTTGTTAGTCATCATTTCGATGTTCAAAACATATAAGGGTGCAATAACACCACAACAAATAATTACTGCACCACAGAGTGTTGTTAATTTTGAGTTGGGTATTACCGCATCAGTTAAATGCACATTCCATCTGTAATTAGCTCTTTTCTGGTGGGCTACACTTCAGGCGAAGTCTGGGATCACTTCCTTGTGAAGTGCAACGTCCTCCGCTTTCACAGGTTTGGGTTTGCACTTTGCTAGCCTTTGTAAGTCATCTCTGGACTTTCAACCCACATAGGTGAGAAGATGTGGCCTGGTGACTAGAGCTGCCAACTTTGGAGCCTGGGGACCCACCCTCGTGGTTGACTCCACATCTTGTAATTTTGGACAAGGTACTTCATCTCTCTCTGCCTCAAAATGTGAAATGTAATATATGAATTGTGTTTGTGCATTCCCCGCTTGGTATACTCTATCTTATTGATCATCTCTACTTCCACCAAATAATGTATAGTGATCCGTTGCTTCCTAGGTAGCTTGGAGCCATATAACGACCACTACATACATTTAATCTGCTATGTTAAACTTTGTAGGAACATATATCCCAATTAATACACAGTTTTATAGGCTGTCTAGTTGCTATTGATAAGCAGGGTCGATGTGGCCCCAGTTACCAAATCAGATAGCTAAAAAGTGGCCCACAATTGTAAACCGGGGCAATTTTCAACTTTAAAGTCAGGGTGTATATGTTTTTTGCATGGTAAGGGAGGCAGCATGCATGTTGTTTTTGCTGTAGGCAATGCTTGTGGTAATATCAGCAAAATCAACAGTACAAACCGGACCACCAGACCATAAAGCAGGTCAACAAACAGTAAAAAAAAACTTCCCACATTCTGACCTGGCAGAGCAGCCCTTCGGGGACTTCCTGATTGCCCTGTAGGCCAGTCAGGCCCATTTGTCAATTAGCGCTTTGAACACCAACTTCCTTTTGAGAAGCATATATTTTAAAGATAGAAAAGAAAAAAAGACAAATGGCTTGGATGACCTTCCTGAGTTTTATACAAATCCATATGCACCTGCAATTAAATTGGTCAAGCAACGAAATAAAACTGTGTGTTGAAAAACAGTGCTTAAAACACAAGCAGGTTGAGAAACACCCTCGCCAGGCTACAGGAAAAATGACCTACTGTGTACCTTGGATGTATTTCCTAAACCTAACAAGTTACAGAGAAAAAACATAAAAAAGTGGTCACAATTGTGGTGAAGTGCAATCTTGCCTTTGTTCTAAACTGTGCCAAGCCAAGGCCTGTGTTTCTTCCAGTTGCTATCATTGTAGTAGATTTAGTCCAAGAGTGATCAGCTAGAATAAAAGTGACCCAAGTGCAGCCTACTGTTTACAAACATGTGCACAGAAGCGACGATTAATTGTCTAATGAAAATAATGTGTTAGGGATAGGGATGCAGATCACTCCGTGCTGGCAGAGCACCGTGTTTGAACATTGATTAAGTCAATTATTTTTAATTTCAATAGAACCAATCGGAGTTCACTCCCGACACCTGTCATCATTTGAAACAAGTATTGGCAAAGGTAAAAGGACTGGCTTTAATGTAGTACATTTATGCATGCCAGAATTTGCATTTCTTAGCACCATAAAACTAGAAATGTTGACTTTCCAATGCCCATTTTATTTACAGTGCAGCAGGATACCAATCCAAAAAAAGCAATGCAAGCTATTTTCAAAATGTGCAGTTTCTGGTAGTATTTGGGCCAAAGTTTGTGGGGATCAGTATCTACATGGTTTGATGTATGCCGGATGAACTCCGTTGCCCACTAACACAGAATCAAGGCATGGCTAGTTTGGCTGGTGCATAATATGCAAGAATTAAACAAAGCATATAGTAATAGATTCATCAATCCCTGCCTCCCGCTCCTTCTTACACTGATGAAAACCTGAAATATCCCTGAAACAGCACCGAGGCAGCTCCTAAAATCGAGCGCCTAATAATCAGGCCCCTAGGCGCAGAGCCACAGCGTCCTCTGAATGGCTGCGCGAGCAGTGCGGGGGAGTAGGTGGAGCGCTGCTGTGCTCCGGAGAAACGCAGAGCTGATCTCTCCACTCATTACTACAGGGAGGTAAGGGGCAAGCATGAGGAACATGGGAGGAATGAGAAGAGACAGCATTGAAGATGGGGCAAGACAACAGCATAGGAGATGCCTATGGAGTTCGACTGATCCTGTATTTAAAAATAATGACTGATATTACCATAAACGAAACAGTGCAGTGTGTATTGTTGCACCATCAATATCCTGTTGCAATCATTATCGAGCATTTCCCTATAATTCTGTTTGATGTTAGAACTTAGCATGTGTGTGCCTCCACATTGCACAGTTCATTAAAACTTTTTATCAAGAACCACTTGTTATATTAAACTCTGTCCAACAAACAACTGGCCAACCACTGTTGTAATATAAAGACAATTTCTGGTTTGCTATGGTGCAGTTCTGATCTCAGGGGACCCGCCAGAGGGCAAAGCTAGAGTATCCAGAAGTACTGTGCTATGGGGATCATCACCCCCAATTCTAAATCACACAGCACAGCAGCTTCACTCCACCCCCTGCTTCCAGGCATGCCAGCATGCAATGACTCTTCAAACTAAGGTAGCTGGTGCAGCTCCCTGTTCAATGTGCACCAATTTTCTCAGTTCTATTAGTGTTGTCTCTTTCCTGAAATGATAGTGTTAGACCGGACAGCCTTAGGGTGGTCAGCCCTAACTTTTTGCCTGCCTCCCTCCACTTTTTGGCCACTGTTTTTGCTGGCTTTTAGACTCTGCGCACTTTACCACTGCTAACCAGTGCTAAAGTGCATATGCTCTCTCCCTTAAAACATGGTAACCTTGAATCATACCTGATTGGACTATTTAATTTACTTATAAGTCCCTAGTAATGTGCACTCTATGTGCCTAGGGCCTGTAGATTAAATGCTACTAGTGGGCCTGCAGCACTGGTTGTGCCACCCACTCAAGTAGCCCCTTTTCCTTGTCTCAGGCCTGCCATTGCAAGGCCTGTGTGTGCAGTTTCACGGTCACCTCGACTTGGCATTTAAAAGTACTTGCCAAGCCTAAACCTCCCCTTTCACCACATATAAGTCCCCTCTAATGTGTGCCCTAGGTAACCCCTAGAGCTGGGTGATGTGTGGGTGAAAGGCAGGACATGTACCTGTGTAGTTTACATGTCCTGGTAGTGTAAAACTCCTAAATTCGTTTTTGCACTACTGTGAGGCCTGCTCCCTTCATAGGCTAACATTGGGGCTGCCCTCATACATTATTGAAGTGGTAGCTGCTGATCTGAAAGGAGTAGGAAGGTCATATTTAGTATGGCCCGAATGGTACTATAAAATCCTGCTGACTGGTGAAGTTGGATTTAATATTACTATTCTAGAAATGCCACTTTTAGAAAGTGAGCATTTCTTTGCACTTAAATATTTCTGTGCCTTACAATCCACGTCTGGCTGGGCTTAGTTGACAGCTCCTTGTGCATTCACTCAGACACACCCCAAACACAGGGTACTCAGCCTCACTTGCATACATCTGCATTTTGAATGGGTCTTCCTGGGCTGGGATGGTGGAGGGCCTTCTCTCACACAAAGGACTGCCACACCCCCTACTGGGACCCTGGCAGACAGGATTGAACTGAAAGGGGTCCTGGGTCACTTCTTAGCCACTCTTTGAAGTCTCCCCCACTTCAAAGGCACATTTGGGTATAAAACAGGGCTTCTGGCCTACCTCATCAGACACTTGCTGGAGAAGAAACCTGAACCAGAACCTGCATCCTGCCACGAAGAACTGCCTGGCTGCCTAAAGGACTCACCTGACTGCTTTCTACAAAGGACTGCTGCCTTGCTGTTGCCCTGCTGCCTTGCTGAACTCTTGTCTGGCTGTAAAAGTGCTCTCCAAGGGCTTGGATAGAGCTTGCCTCCTGTTCCCTGAAGTCTCAGGACCAAAAAGACTTCTCTTTTTCACTTGGACGCTTCGTGCGCCGAAATTTTCGACGCACAGCTTGTTCCGCGGCGAGAAAAATGCCGCACACCGACGCTGATCGACGCAACGCCTTCGGGACGACCGGAACTTCGATGCACGGCCTCGCAAGGACAACGCCGCCCGACCTCCAGAGGAGAAATCGACGCGACGCCTGCCGTGAGAGAGAAACTTCGCTGCACAGCCCCGCAGAACGACGCGCAGCCGGTAAACAAGCAGGAGAATCCACGCACAAGACCTGGGACATTTGGTAATCCCCACGATCCACAGAAAGAGACTGTCTGCGCGCCGGAAAATGACGCACGACTTCCCCGTGTGAAAAATAACGACGCAAGTCCGTGTGTGCTGGGGAGAAATCGACGCACACACCCTTTTTCCACGTATCTCTTCTTCTGTGGCCCTCTGAGGAGATTTCCCATTCCAAACCAGGTACTTTGTGCTTGAAAGAGACTTTGTTTGCTTTTTAAAGACATAAGGCACTTTATATCACTTTTCAGTGATATCTCTACAAATTCACGTTGCAACTTTATTTGTTTTGACCTACAATTATCCTGATAAATATTATATATTTTTCTAAACACTGTGTGGTGTATTTTTGTGGTGCTATATGGTGGTATTGTATGATTTATTGCACAAATACGTTACACATTGTCTTCTAAGTTAAGCCTGACTGCTCGTGCCAAGCTACCAGAGGGTGGGCACAGGATAATCTTGGATTGTGTGTGACTTGCCTTGATTAGAGTGAGGGCTTTTGCTTGGACAGGGGGTAACCTGACTGCCAACCAAAAACCCCATTTCTAACAGATAGCAGTGGTGTAGCTGGGTTTCTATGGGCCCTAGTGTAAGCAAAGTAACTAGAACCCCTCACTAGGGTAACATCTCAGTCTGTCAGCTGTCCCTGACACTCCTCAACTTACTTCAACAGATTCTGCATCTGCTATACCAAAACTCATTACCATTCCCATACACACTCTACTGTATTTCCACTCCCTCCACTTCATTTCTGCAACTCAAGGCCATAACTTTAAAAAGCATTACTAAAGCCAATATGTGTGGACCTTGTAAAGTGCATGCACCCAAAGTCATAACATGCAGGGACCCCCCCACTTGCACTGCTGCCCTTGTATAGGCACACCCCTTGAGCTACACTCACACAGTCACATACTGCACTCTGCACTCACACAGGCACAACTTTCAACCTGTAGACCACTTACCCTGCACTCACAAAAGAAAATGTTAATCTTGCACTCTCACAGGCACATCCCTCACAATGCATTAACAATACGAGGTGGCTACACTGCCACCTCGTCCAAGCACAGTGCTCACACACAGACCCACTGCTCTCTAGAAAGGAGCGAAATTGGACATATGATGGCATAGGATAAGAAAGAATATGCCAACTAAATATGGAGGACATGTGCTTCAATAAAAAAATAATAAGTAAAACTTGCTGTCTGCCTTTTTGGAACATTAACAAATGATTGAGTATGCAGGATACATGATTTTGAAACTTGAAGCACTGATGGCTGACCTCTTCATAAGAACATAAGAACGTTTTGGTCCAGAAGCAATGGCAGTGGAGCTGCTTGTACTCTCATTACTCAGTTAGCACTAGTCTGCATTTGCAGGTGACCTGCTGGAGGATGAACTAAATGAAATCCCTGGATTCAGAGTAACTCAAGCAGGCAGGAAACTGTTACTCAGAGTACCTAACATCCTAAGGATCAGAGGTTGTCTACTATGCAGAACCAAACATTGACAATAAAGCCAATGGCTGAAGAGGGCTGATCCTTTGGCCAATTGTATATATGCTGTTCTAAAGAGTTGAACCAATATGGGAATGCCACTCTGCCTAACTGAAGCGGAGTTACCTAAAACTGATTTTCTTTAAGCCAGAGTATGTTTTATGTTTGAGAAACCATTAGGCTGGTGAGACAGCTAAATTAGTCTTTTGATCAGATCTAAAACACACAGAAATAAATTGAAGCGGAGTTACCTAAAACTGATTTTCTTTAAGCCAGAGTATGTTTTATGTTTGAGAAACCATTAGGCTGGTGAGACAGCTAAATTAGTCTTTTGGTCAGATCTAAAACACACAGAAATAGATTGAGCACCGGGAGCAGGAGTGAAGGAAGTCCTTAACTCACATGCATAAGTCATACAGCACTGGTCAAAAGCTTTGAAACCTTACCTGAAAGACACGGAACAAGTGTGTTACTGCACGAGCAGTGCAACTTTCCTCTAAAATATGGAACAAGGGTGGTACTGCAGGGCTAGCCAGTGCAAGCTTCCTTCAAACATGTGGAACAAGTATGGCATTTGGCAGCTCCATATAAACCCTCCCTTAAACACAAATAATAAGCAGCATTTCAAATTTGGTACAAGTCTAAGGAACAGCACTGCTGTGTATGAAAGCAAGATTGACTCACACACATAGCAAGATTTCTACACACAAAACATTAGTACCAGGCAGAAGTACATGCTTCCCTCTCAACTATAGAACACATACCAGTCTGGTCAGAAACTATACAAGCTTCCCTCAAATGCACAGAGTATGGATAGCATCTGCAGCAGCAGCACAGGCACGAGATGGTCATCAGCAGTGCAAGCTATGATATCTTCACACATAAAACGGGTATCACACTGGAAGCAGAATTTAAGCTAATTTCATGCACAGAAAACCCAGAATAAAGTATAGAGGTGGATGAGCCAGCATCTGGTTTAGCTCAAGCCTGTGAGTGGAGATATCTGTAAAGAAAAAGGAAAGAAAATGAAAAGAAGAGGGAGGGAAAAAGGGGTTGAGACAGAAAGGAAGGGAGTGTGGGCAAAGAAAAGAAGAAAAAGGATCAAGGACCGATGATGAATATTCGAATAACAGGGGGAAACACCCTTTGAAATGAAAGAAGAACTGATTTGTTCAAATATATGGGTCTGGTCCAAGAGACAATAAATGACTTGTTCATGTGAGGCTTCCTCCTGTGTGTCCTGCATCCAGACTGTGTGAGAGCGGGGTGCCCCAGTTTCCAATGACTCAGAATAACTATTGTAGCCACCAGTAGCTCTGCATCTATGGACTGACGTGTGGTTCTCGAGTTCAGTCAGTTCCAGTGTATCATGGAGAAAAACTCAATGTCAGTAAGGGCTGTAAGTCAAGAACACAGAATGAGTTTATGGTGACTAGAACCTGTTGCCAGGCGCAGGATTATACTAAATGTAGAGTGTCACCATCCGGATGGTCACATCTCCAACTGGCCGCTGTGGGGGCCAGGTTAGCTGTATTGAGATAGGTCATGGACCAGTGCCAGTCATGTATCAGCTTGAAGATTCAAAATTCAAGGCAGGCCTCATGAAGGCCACGGTTATGTGTGTCAGTATTTCAGACCATCTGCATCAGAGTCTTGTTTATCAGGCCAGCCTTGCCATTTGTCTCATAATAATTGCTGAAAATGAAGGTAGTGTAGCTTTTCAAGCAACACCTTATACAATGCAGAGATAACTCTTGTGAAGGAGCTCCATGTTTGCAGGTAGTCATGTATTACTGAATCAGGGAGTGGGGCATCTAGAGGTAATTTGGCACTTCGTAAGCAATGTTGCAGTTGTAGATATTTCCATTGTTGCCTCACCTCCAAAATGAATTCTTCCCGCAAGTCCACAAAGAGCTTTAGGCCATATTTGTCTCAGATTTACACACAGTATGAATGCTGCAATCTTGCCAATCCTTCCACAAAATTGGTTTCCTATCAATTGGATAGATTTATTGTTCCAGAGTGGGATATTATCATGTTAGGTAAGTGTGGTCCTTTAATAGCCAGCATGTAGTCTTCCTGGTGCAAACTCACTACCTCTGTATGGTACTCTCGTTCCCTGCTGTCATTAAAGGGGCATTGTAAAGTGTATCACACATGGGTGAGTTTTTGAGGAGATGGTGTTCTTTCGACACCCTGTCTGTGCCTCTAAGTCTTAGTAGTAAAGGTAGGGCAAGTGTGCCAAATGGTGCTTTATAATAGAGTGATATGTCCAGTAGGAAGATGCCGCCCACTGATGTGTCTGCATGTAACTTAATAAGTTGGAACCATGGTTTCTGACCACCCTACACATAGTTTGTGGGAAGTGTACCAAGTTTGTGGAGCAGATATAGTGGAATAGTGTCTGGGATCGGTCCAAAAATATAATTAAAGTGGGGTGATTTAACCAGTTTCAAAGTTTGTATATGACCCCACATTAAGAGTCACAGAGCTGACTATTGTTTAACCTCTTCACTGTCAGGCCTTTTCCCCCTCGGGTGCAAGGCCTTTTTTTGGCTATTTGGTGCAGTTTGCGCTTAGATCCTCATAACGTTTTGTCCACAGAAGCTACCCACGCCAAATTTAGGTCCTTTTTCCCAACATCATAGGGATTCTAGAGGTACCCAGAGTTTGTGGGTTCCCCTGAAGGAGGCCAGGAAATGAGCCAAAATACAACAAAAATGTTGTTTCTTTAAAAAAAAGTGGGAAAAAAGGGCCGCAGAAGAAAGGTTGTGTTTTTTTTCTGAAAATGGCATCAACAAAGGGTTTGCAGTGCTAAAATCACCATCTTCCCAGCTTTCAGGAACAGACAGACGTGAATTAGAAAACCGCATTTTCAACACAAAGGGAATTTTCTTGATCTCAGCTACTGGAAATTCTTTGAAGAGGACATCTTCACAGAGTAAGTGAGGTAAAGAAGAGAAGATCTGTCTTTAGGCTTCCTTTATGGAGTAGTAATGATCCCCACATAGGGTTTCCAGGAGTACTCTAAGGAGTTTGTGTTTAAAGTTCTAGTAGCATATTTAGAAAAGTTAGGGGAAAATATTTTTCTGAGATTTTGTCAGAAAGAGAGAGATGGCAGGCTGAGCTATAATTGGGCATTTGCCATTGAAAGTTGATGTATCCTACTTAGAGTTCCACAGGTTATTAAGTTGGCAGCAGTGACTGAGTGCTATAGATTGGTAGGAGAGAGGTGCGGTTCTGAGGTGATTGGTGGAGGTCACATGGTGGGGAATCTGCAGTTAGATAAAATATACACCAGAAAGGTAGCAAACTTCCACGGATGATTGACCTGGAAAATGAGGGCTCTGTTGCAAGAGCGAGTGACCACCAGGAGGGTAATGGACTTCCCAAGTTCTATAAACTGTATGCAGTAGATTGGGGGATAACAGCTGGTTGGATTCGCTCTCCTGAGGTGAGTGGGGTTTGTGATAAGGTGAAACAGGTGCAGTTAGATAGAGTATCCTCCTGGGGTGGTCATCAATGTGAAGAGGCTGTGGTATATGAGTATCCAAAAAATGTCACTGACAGAGGTGGATAAAATCAGTAAAGAGTATTAAGGGGGTCATTCTGACCCTGGCGGTCATTAACCGCCAGGGCCAACGACACGAGAGCACCGCCAACAGGCTGGCAGTGCTCTCAAGGGCATTCTGACCGCAGCGGTTTGGCCGCGGTCAGAAAGATTCTGACACCCCATACCGCCATCCTGTTCCTGGCGGTTCGCCCGCCAGGAACAGGATGGCGGTATGGGGTGTCGTGGGGCCCCTGGGGGCCCCTGCAGTGCCCATGCCAGTGGCATGGGCACTGCAGGGGCCCCCATAAGAGGCCCCCACAAAGAATTTCAGTGTCTGCCTAGCAGACACTGAAATTCGCGACGGGTGCAACTGCACCCGTCGCACCTTCCCACTCCGCCGGCTCCATTCGGAGCCGGCTTCCTCGTGGGAAGGGGTTTCCCGCTGGGCTGGCGGGCGGCCTTCTGGCGGTCGCCCACCAGCCCAGCGGGAAACACAGAATCACCGCAGCGGTCTTTAGACCGCGGAGCGGTGCTCTGTCGGGGGAACGCCGCCCGCCAGAGTTAGAATGACCCCCCAAGTCTTTAGATGTTGCTGAAAGGGTTTGTGAGATATGGTTTGGAGTTGTTACGATAATTAAGGCTGCTGGAGATTAGCTGAAAGTCTTTGGGAGATGAAGCAAGTCCTTTTTTAGGTCAAGCGCGCAAGCGCTCTGACCTGTTGTAATCTATTTGTGGGCTTTTAATGATGCCCACCGCACGCCTATTATTAACACTCATCCATGGGCTTGCCTTTCAAAAATCCTTTGTTATCATTGGTAAATGCTTTATGTTTGTCCCTCTCTGGGATGGTTTGGTTCCCGCCTTGGATATCGATCCTGTTTCATGGATAATTGCACATTTGCGGATACGTTACACTGCAAGTGAACTTCTTCTTCCTTTTGTGTCTCTCCTTCACGCTCACGCTAATGGCAGCCGTGGCACTTTGAATCTGCTCACTCATGTCAACTGTTTTACTTTTCATTTTCAATTTAAGTGGCAAGAAAAGTTCAGTTAGGAATTTACAACGTTACCAGCTCTAACTTGAGCAAATGCAAGACCCATTACATTGCAAATACTTGTTGTATATCAGTGTTGGTAGACAATTCAATTACCTTCTGGCATCTTTAGTGTTTTTGTTAAGATTGCTGGGGGTGGGACCCCTCAAGAGATGGAGCAATACCTCTTTCTATGACAGTGAATAGAAGTTTCTTTAGTTGACTTCTGAAGTTCTTTTTCATTTTTCAAAGTAGTGTCCAGAATGTCCTGCCTCTCTTTTTATGTTCCCATTGCTGAGGACTGGACCGTAGTCCTTCCTCACTTTTCCTGATGGATAATGTGGATCAAGTCCCATCCCACTTTCAATGCGCCCATTGTTGTAGACCTTTCTTGCTTCTTCTGATTTGTAATGAGGAACAATTCCTGTCTCTCTATCTATGCTCATTTAGTTGAACGCTGTCCCAAAAACTGCAGGGATTGTGTCAGTAGTGAGGATGGGCATCTGGGGAGAGACCACGGTTTCTAATTCAGAAGAGCCACCATGTACAGAATATACCCCTCCACCTTCCCATGACCACATCAGGAGCACTGTGAGCCTCGAGAAGGAGCAGAAGTCTGGAGTGCTGTTCCCAGCCTCAGGAGAAGGCTAGGCATCAAGGCTCAAGTTGCTTGAGTCTGCAGCTTTGATTCCAGCCTCAGGGGAACCAAGGGCACAGAGGCTCTAGTTGCACTAAGAACTACCCTCTATGCTGTTGTCTGTATCAAGGGTGGGGTAGCAGCATTGGCAGCAAGAGTGAGAGCTTAGAGAGAGATGTGGGGCTCCTGGGGTAGGGGATTTCCACCATTGGTGATACTGGCCAAGCGGTACTCAAGAGAGTGATCCTATGCATCGCCCATCTTGCCAACTTCATTCTGTTGTTGGTGGTTAGTTTGAGGTGATTAGTAAAAGTTGGTTTCTTAGTGGTTTAGAAAAGTGAAAGCTCTTTGATAGCTAGTTAGGAGCTTGGAGGTGAAATGGCTTCTAGATGTTTTTTGAAGCATTATTCTTGATTTGAGTTTCAGTACACTACCAATTCAAGGTGGAGCTTGTTTTGGAGAAATGCTCATGTTTCATTCAGACTAAAGATGACTTTGATAACTCTTTTTTTACATCTTGTAATTTAGGCATCAGCTAGTTAAACTGAGGAACAAAAGAAGAGTCTGGCAAATATGTTTATTTTTGGTTGGAGGCATCAGCAGATTTTTAAATTTCTAGATGTTGACAGATGTTTTATATTTGGATGTTGGTGCTTACCTTCATTTATGGATGCTGACTGTTATTTTAGGTCACATATGCTGGAAAATAGTTTAGACACCCTTGTTGGCAACTATTTTGGTCTCAGGATATTGGCATTTTTTGGCATATAGTTTTGTTAGCAGATGTTGATTGACATTTCAATGTGAGAGGTTGGAATATATTTTTGGTTTGAATAAGGCTTACATTTTAGGTTCTGATCCTAATTTATTTTAGGTTACAGATGTTATCACATATTTTAGTTTCATAAACTTGGAAAATCGTTTAGGGTCCAAATTTCACAAGATACGTTAGGTTTCTGGTATTGAATCCATTACTTACAATAATGGCATTACTCCTAGTCCTACTCCCTCGCCTTCCTTCTAACCAATGAGGCTCCCTGCCTCCCCATTGACCCCTCCCTTCCCCTTAAACCCCCCCCACCACCTCCTGTACAAAAACAAGCCCAAGTAGCAACTCAGGCAGTCCGTACCGGGAGGGCAGGAGTGAACGGAAAGGAAGGCGAGGGAGTAGGACTAGGAGTAATGCCATTAACGTAAGTAATGGACGCATTACCTCCCGTCCCTCCCTCGCCTTCCTTATAACCAATGAGACATAGCAAGAGACAACAGCAGACGGACACTGAGTTGCAACAAGTTTAATCACAACAAACCAAGGCCACTGAATAACCACCCCCCTATTATATCATAGAGGACAATACACGGTGACCCAATACCGACTCCAAACTACCCAAGTCTGCCAATCTGTAATGACGACCCAAGGTCGAAGGTGAGGCCCAAGTACGGGCCCTGCAAATTTCCACCACAGAAGCGCCCTGAAGCTCCGCCACCGTAGCAGCCATACCCCTGGTAGAACGGCCCTGAATCCCTTGGGATGGAACCACCCCCTTCAAAGAATAAGCCATCAATATCAGAGAGCGAACCCACCAACTCAAGGAAGCCGTGGACAGCTTTTCCCCTTTCCGAGCTGACCGAAATTCACAATTAGAGAATCATCTTTCCGAAAAGGAGCAACTACCCGCAGATACTCCAACAAGGCCCGACGCACATCTAAGGAATGCAACCGAACCTCCTCATCCGAGGAAGGTTCTGGACAGAAAGAAGGAAGGATAACCTCCTGGCGAGCATGGAAAAGCGAATTTACCTTGGGAACAAATGAAGGAACTGGGATAAGCACCACCTGATCCGGAAAAACTTTACAAAAAGGAAAGGAGCAGGCCAAGGCCCCCAAATCCCCCAAACGGCGGGCCGAAGTAATGGCCACCAGAAAAAAGTTTTCAAAGACAGATGACGCAGGTCACAGGAACCCAGAGGTTCAAAGGGAGACATAGTCAAAGCATCCAACACCAAAGAAAGATCCCAGGAAGGAAATGACCGCACCGGGCGAGGAAACAAGTTAAGAAGACCTTGGAAAAACCGAGGCATTAAATGACCCTCATCAGACAGATTACGCCATGGACCCCTAAAGGCCTGAATCGCCGCCCACTGCACCCTCAGAGAAGCCACAGACAAACCCAACTAGGCTCCATCCTGTAAAAATTGCATCACCTCAAATAGAGAAGCAGACGTAGGATCAAACCCATGTCGGAAACTCCAAGAAGAAAAAACTTTCCACTGCTGACCATAAGACAGCAAAGTTGAACGCCGTGGGGAAGCCAGTAAAGTAGAACTCAAAGCTACCGGAACCCCCAAACCTGTCAAACCCCGTCGTTCAACTTCCAGGCCGTTAAGTGCAACTGCCTCAACTACCCCATCGGGAGGCAAGGAAACTCCAGAGGCGACGGACAGAGAGGAAGAGTCCACAAGTGATCCGAAGCCATCAACTGAAGCAACGGAAACCAATTTGCCCTCGGCCAATGGGGCGTGATCAAGAGAACCCTGGCCTTCAGAAGACGTACCCTCACCAGAAACGCACAGAGCAACTGGAAGGGTGGGAAAGCGTACAAAAGACCCTGAGGCCAAGGACACAACATCCCGTTCACCGCCCAAGCCAGAGGACAACGAAACCGGCAGCAAAAGAGACTGAGTTTCGCATTCTCTGGAGACGCAAACACATCCACCATCGGAAGACCCCAAAGGTGAACCAGGTGATGAAACAGAGACCACCGGAGGGAGAAAAGCTGAGATGAAGGAATTACCCTGCTGAGAAGATCCGCCCGAACATTGACCACCCCCTGAATGTAGCTGGCATGCAGGGAAATAACCCATTTCTGCACCCAAACAAAAATCTTCCTTGCAATGCAGAACAGCGCCCACGACCTGGTCCCCCCTTGCCTGTTCACGTAAGCCTTGGTCACCAAGTTGTCTGTCCGAATAAGAACCGCTAAACCTTTCAGGGAGTCCTGAAAATGAAGCAGAGCCAGAAGCACCGCCTTCAACTCCGGCCAATTCGAAGAACGTCTGGCTTCCAGAGGCGACCAAAAGCCCTCGACCTGAGCCAACCCCATCCAGGCTCCCCAACCTGAGAGGCTGGCATCGGTCGTCACCACCACCAGGAGAGGAGGAGATAAAGACACCCCTACACGAAGATGAGCTGGCACCAGCCACCAACCCAACTCCCTGCGTACCAACCCCAACACCGGAATCCACGCCCGAAGATAACTCGACCCAGGAGACCAATGAACAAGGAACCAGTTTACCAGGCAAAGAAGATGGAACCGTGCCCATGGCACTAGAAAAATCACTGACGCCAAATGTCCCTGCAGATGCAACCACTGAAGGGCTCTGGGAGCAGGCTGCAACAAGATCAACCTCATCAGAGACTGGAGGCTCACTAACCGGTTCTCCGACACAGTCACCAAGCCTTGAAGAGTCAGAAACCAAGCCCCAAGAAAAACTAGATCCTGGGAAGGAACCAAATCTGACTTCCCCCAGTTGACCAAAAAAACGTGGTTTTGCAGGACCAACAGAACCCGGGCCACATGCCTCCGCAACATCACCTGAGAGGGCGCTTGAATTAGAATATCGTCTAGATAAGGATGTATAAACACCCCTGCGGAATGTAGAAGAGCCACCAGAGGGGCCAGCACCTTGGTGAAAATTCGGGGAGAGGAGTTGAGGCCAAATGGTAGAACACAAAACTGAAAATGGTCCTGGCCTACCGCAAAGCGTAGGAACCGCTGAGAAGACAGAGCCACTGGCACATGCAGGTAAGCATCCTGTAGATCCAGAGACGCCAGGAAATCCCCCGGACCGACCAGAGGAAAAATTGTCTGAATGGAAAGCATACGGAAATGCGCAGTCTTGATCCAGGAATTCACCCCCTTTAGATTGAGGACAGGACGAAAAACCCTTGACACCTTTGGAACCAGAAACAAGACGGAATAAGTGCCCAGACCTCTCTCCCCCACAAGAACCTGGGAGATGGCCTCCTTGAGAAGCAAGTCCTGGACCCCCTCCAACAACGCCTGTCTCCTGGCCCCGTCCGCAGGCAGAGGGGTGGGACGCACCCCGGAATCTGGAGGCACAACTTCAAAATCTATGGCGTAGCCATTGTCCACAGTGTCCAGTACCCAACGATCGCTGACACTCTCCTGCCAAACGGAAAGAAAGTGCCTCAGCAGACCCCCAACCGGCCCTATGCCAGGCCCACAATGATTGTCAGGACCCCTTCTTGAATCCTTCCTGGCCCAAAGGAGCCGACTTCTTAGGAGAAAAACAGGCCTGAAAACGACATTTCCTGAAAGAAAAAGATTTAGAATCCATCTTGGGAGAGGATCGCAAATGCTTCCGCCAACCCTTTCCAGAAGAAGAACCACCTTTGTAAGGCAAGGTGTGTTTCCTCTCCTTAAAGGCCATCGAAAGCATGGAAGGCAATTGATCACCAAATAAATTGCGCCCCTCAAAAGGCAGTCTCAGGAGAGCAGATTTCTCCCCAGGATCCGCCTTCCACATCCTCAACCAAAGGGACCTACGAGCCCCAATCAAAGCTCCCGATGCCAGAGCTGAAGTACGGACAACATCAGAAGACATGTCCACCAGCAACCTGGCCTGCTGCTCCATAACAGCCAGAAGTTCGGAGCACTCCGACCCTTCCTGAACAGCCACCGCCAGCTTGTCAAAATCCTGCACCAAAGATTGTGCCGAATAAGCAGAAAAAATACCTGCTCTGAGGGCCAAATTCTCCGCCACAAATGCCCTTTTAAGACCAGAATCCACCTTACAGTCAGTGGCATCAGTAGGAACACAATCCTTCGGATTGACCGCCATCTTGCCAATCAGAGTTGCCAAAATGGAATCCAGTTTAACTGAGGGTGGCAACACATCTTCCCCCTCCAGCAAGTACAGCTTCTGAAGGATCCTTGGAACTTGAGACTGGTCCACATCCTTCCACTCCCGGAGTACCATATCCTTAACAGGTCCCTGAAAAGGCATGGCAAACCTCGAAGGCGTCTGATACTGAGGGAACAAGTGCAAATCCGCCTGCTTAGGTTGAAAAACAGGAAAACCTAAATTGTCCCGAACATGAGACATAACCTCCCACATCTCTTCCCTGGAGACATATTTCCCCCCAGAAGAAGTAGAAGGTGCGTCTTCATCATCCAAGCAGAGGACCCTTCCGCAGCCCCAGGAGGACGGGCAGTCGAAGAACGTCCAGGCCTGGCCGCACCTGGTAGAAGAGCACGAGACACAGCTATCTCAATCATGTCTTGAACCTCTTCTCTGAACATGAGAGGCGCAGGAGCCCCCACTGTTCCCTGGCGACCCCCTGGAGTGGAGAGGGGAATCTCCATATCCTCCCCTAAAAAAAAATAGCAGCAAATGAAAATGCGGCAACAATTAGCCCAAAAAGTAATAAAACGCGGACAGAACGCCCGTCCTACCGTAAGAAAAATTAAAAAACCACAACCGGCACATCAGCTCGTCCCTGCGAGCCGAAGATCCGGAAGTTCAGCCCAGCCGCAAAGAGCCGACCGACCTCGTCAGCCGACTCCCAGGACGCGTCTCCAAGGCAGCAACGCCTGCCTCCAGAAGACGCGACCGCCAGGATCTCACCACGAGGAGCTCCACGCCTCGGGGAGAGTGCAGCCGATGTCCCCCAGGCCCCGCCGTGGAAGAAGAAGAAGGTAAACCTAGCGGGGCTAGACAAAAAAGAACAGGAAGTGGTGGGGGTGGGGGGCTTTAAGGGGAAGGGAGGGGTCTATGGGGAGGCAGGGAGCCTCATTGGTTAAAAGGAAGGCGAGGGAGGGACAGGAGGTAATGACGGTTATTTGTTTGGTCCAGTTGTCTGTAGAATTTTTTAGTTTTCAGGTTTTGATAGTCGTTTTAGTTTTTAGATGTTTGTAGATATGAGAAATGTGGGTGTTTTGCAGATATTTTCAGTAATGGCTGTTATTTTAGATTCTGAGGGTGAAAAATATTTGCGTTAGACAGTTGATTTAGGGGTCTGGCTGATGAAATAATGTCTCCAATTGCCTATTGCTACTTTCTATATTAAAGGTGACTTTGTAATTTAGGCCAATGCTGCAAGAAAATGAACTCGTTCACTTGCAATACCTTGTTCACCTGGCCCCAACCGCTTGTGGCAGTCTGGAAAAATGCGTATTTCACTGAGTGAAAATAATACCTAAACTCCATGGAATATTGAAAAGGTTAAACACTCAATCAGTATTCATCTTCTATCATATTCGCCTTTGCATTTGAAAAATAGCCATCACATTGCAGAGCTGAATAAAATACAAAAGAGTAAGATCAGTAGAAAAATGAGCAGCCTTTAGCCGACAGCCAGAGGAGCTTCTTAGTCAAGACAAGGCATGACGAATACTGATGCTTCTGACAATTACACTATATTCAGATGAATACATTGATATGTATGGGAATGTGACAAAAGGCACAAGAAATAATAAGCCCCTTAACTAGACTCACAAGCCAAAAGCAAATGAGAAAACCCGTGGAGAAGAAAGTACTGTGTAAAGAAAGTCTGAGAGAGCTGGGTCGAGGTTATTAAGGAATGAGCAAGTAACTAGCAAAGGAGCATGGTAAATGGGAAAGGAATACATTGCAAGAACAGGTTAGGGATTGGAAAAAAGCCAGGGAACAATATGGTAGGAGGCCAATAGAATAAGTTGTGGGAACAGTGATTGAGCTAGGAGCCTAAAAGGCAGAGAGGTAGACCCGGGTGAAATTTGTGTTATGTGTGCAATTAGTGTATTTTCGGTTGCTCTACCCCTGTTATGTAAAATTATGCTACTAGGCCACATTGTAAAATGATGCGGTGTGCAGAGTCAAAATTTACTGCAAAAGTGTCCTTCACAGTAACAAAATTCCACAAACACATAAGATCGATGTGCACAACAGAGCGCAACTGAAGCAGCTGTTGTTTGTTATGCCTTTATTTTTTTTAGCTTGAACTGCATCCTTGCATCCAAAATGAATATGAGGACACATCTCACGCTAAAAAACAGCCTCCATGCCAATTTAGCATTTTGCGAAATTACAATTTTCAAACTTTTGCATTACTGCACAAAAACAAAGGGTACGAAATTCGCACACCCCTAGAGATGGGTTCACTCTGGAGGGTATTTGAGGGCATTGTCCTTTGGTAGTGCAGTAAAACAACAGTACAGGACCGTGATAGGGTGAAATGTGACAGGTCCTTTTCCAAGCATGCATGGGAAAGAGAAGGTACTAGTGCAGAGCAGCTGCGAAGCACATGGCTTAAGGTGGGAGCTCCAGCCGTGTCGTAATGAGAAGGTTAAATGCCAAAGGAAGACATGTTTTATGCTAACCTGCTCTGCAGTGCGGAAACTTTTTATTGCACACCTCCCTGTTTGTTCTGAATTTTTAGCACTTGTGAAAGGTGCTGTGCTGAGATATGACTGCTATAACACTGTTAA
This sequence comes from Pleurodeles waltl, assembly GCF_031143425.1. Lineage (NCBI taxonomy): Eukaryota > Metazoa > Chordata > Amphibia > Caudata > Salamandridae > Pleurodeles > Pleurodeles waltl. The sequence goes on along the minus strand of NC_090449.1, from coordinate 473,102,174 downwards.
TCCATGAGTCAGCGACAACCTTTGCAGCAGGGAAGGCGTGCTTCCAAAGTGACACTATCACACACATTCACAACAGGAATTAAATTAAACCGCTAATGATGAGTAAAACATGAAAGAAAAGGCTTCCTTATGTCTCCTGAAGAGACATGCAGTTATTCAAGAAACCCCAAAGATTCATAACTCAGTTCCACAAAATATCCCATAAAATATATGACTGTTGAAAACTAACAGCTGTCCAAATTTTCAATTATTATCGAAAGTACAAGGGTAAATGATTCAGACAGAAACTGCATAGTTTCATCGAAGCCCTATGTCGTGGGATGCTCTAACCAGTTCTGGCATTTCAGCCAACAGTTTTGCTGTCCAGTTAGAGGTACACGATCTTCTGCGTAGAATACTGTTTTTTTTAAATCAACTGATCAAGCTGAAAATGACCTACCTCTCATGATGAAGCCATCTAGCAGGTGTGCATCACCAATCCAAGCATCTTTCATGTACATTAGAGGCAGACCATAAGCGTCTTTGTACACTCAGTGCATAAGCAGACCTGGCAGTACAATTTAGGTCTTGCATGATGTAATGCTTGAACAACCAGGTAGAGGTGACTGGGTATTATTGTCACCATACAATGGATGAAGTGTTTTAGCTTTGCCAGACAGCTGCACATTTAGATAGGATAGCTATACTCTCTAGGTACACAAACACCTTGGTATCCAGCTATTAGCTTTGTTCGTGTTTGGCTAACAAGGAACACTGTAGCAAGCATGCATATAAATCAGTTTGCCATTCTGACCAATTTCAGAACGTTTACTATTCCACCGGGCTTTCCTAGCTTCACGGGTACTTACTTATTTTCAAGTGCTCTGCAAGGAACTAAATTTACCAGAATCCTTCTGTCAATTGTGGTCCACTCTGTCCATTTTCACGCTAGCTGATGAATGGTTGGGTGGCACCATCGGATGTTGATTTAGCACTGGGCTGAATTTGTTTCAAAATTTAATGTGACTTTCATCTGCAGGAGACTACTTTGACAAGAAAATGCCTTGTGGTAACAGTTAAACCTCACTCAAAAGTCATTTTCTCCTAATAGTCTTTAGCAGTATCTCGCATGATTTCAGAATGCAAGACTTTGTATTGAGTTAACATTATATGTAAGAAAGCATCAAGAACATTTCATAACATTTCACATAATTTTCATGAAATTTCACAACAAAATTGAAGATTTGCTCACCCCTTAGCCATACTGAACCAATGAATAGATCATAAGTCTTCTTTCTCACAACCAGGTTATCCACGGCCCCCTTTGTTCCTGAACCTCACCTTAGTTTACCATCTTTCCTACTTCCCAGGATCCGGATCATGAGCTATACTTCCAGCGAGTTACAAAGTCCTTCCTTCCTTTACCCTCCTTTAACTTCATGTAGATAACATTTCTATCTATGCTTTCTAATGTGTTCTGTGTAATGCAATTACTAACTTTATAACGCTCCTTTCACTAACCCCAGGTTTTGCCATATACTGTCCCAGTAATATGGTGTCTGCCTTTCAGTAGTCCCTTGTGTTTTTATCTCTTCAATCTGATATGTTAATCTCCTTGGCGCAGGTGCTTGGTTGTTCTGTAATATCTGTTGTTTGTGTTGGAAGAGTAGCTCCTTTGGGCTTTGCGGCTATTACTGACTTCAAATATGTTATTCTACCTGTGATGCTACCGTTTTCTTGTAAGTCTTGTATTTTTATAAGTAATCATTTATCCTTTCCTCTTAGTCTGAGTAGCGCCTGCCACATTACTGAACAACACAGTTACAAAGTTTTACATAACACTGGAAAGGTGGGAGAATTTCAGGTTGCTGCTGCAATGTGGGCCAGATTTGCAATAGCAGAGGATAACGTTCCTTGGTAATGTGTGCAGTGGCGAACTATGAATTAATAAGGATTGACAATTGTGAGAATTTGGGATATTAATTGAGAGGGTGAAATCCTCTCAAGCGACAGTGCAATCAATGTCAAGGTGATCACACAAAAAGTCACTAAATTAACCTGTGCTTAATCCTCTTGTAGCTTGACAGAAAAGCAGTCAGGCTTAGCTAAGAGGAAATGTGTAAAATATTTATGCAAAACACAAGCAGCATTTAAAAGAAAACACAACACAAGAACAATTCCAAACCAATTCAGAAAAATAGAATACAATTTAATAAATTATTTTACACCAAAATGACAAAAATCCAATATGTAGAACCAGAGTTATGGATTTGTAAAGTTTAAAATGAAAACTAGCACCTAACAGATCAAAGCACTCTAACCGTGGACATCTGGTCGCATGAGACAGGGGCAAAATTGAAAGTTAGAGCCGAATGCAATAGAGCAATATTCGGACACAAAGAGTGGATTGGGACCAGTCTCAGTTTACCTTGAAACTTGGAATAAATTCTCAAAAAAAAGTCTGAAAAGGAAAAAAGTGGCGTGGCAATGCTGCTGGCGTTGTCAGAGCAAGAGATGTTATCATCAGGGAGTTGTTGGATAAAGTGGCAGTAAAGATTACTATGTTCAGACTTAGGGCCTCATTACGAGTTTGGCAGTCCGTGGACCGCCATGTTGGTGATGGAGGTCCGACCCCCATATTACAAGTTTGGCTATGGGACCAGCAAAAGAATGCTAGTGGTCTGTCGGGCTGCCACACTGACTGTAGTCAGTATGGTGGGGTCCACAGCGGTTCTTCACAGGGCAGTAAGTGTTAGAGTTCCTGGCATTGGGATTTCCATGGCTGTTATGACCTGCCGGACAGGCAAGTTTTCATTGATAATTCCACTGCCATGGAAAGCTTGGCAGTCTGGCAGGTAAGGGGCCCAAAACGGGGGGCTGAAGGTGGGATGGCCGCATGGAGGGGGAGACTGGGGTCCATGTGGGCCTCTCAAAAAACTTGGGGTTGGGGGGCACACTGTGTCCAGTGCACGGTTTGATGCATGGGAAATAGGCTGGCCATCGTGCTGATAAGTAGGAGAGCATGGCCGGCTGTAGCTCCATTTTACTGCCCCATGCCTCCGCCCCCCAGTCACTCCAGTCCATTGTAGAACTAGTAATACGGTGGTCCCAGGACCATCAGCCGGGCACCATTTGAAGGACCGTCACCGATGGTCGGACCACCAGACTCATAATTGGGGCCCTTAGTTTCTGCTTTGGAAGTTGAAAATCTCTAGAGTGATGAAGCTGCAGGCTTTAGCCGATGAGGGCTCTATGAAGAAGGATACCTTTCTGTGAAGAGTCATTGAAACAAATTTGCTACTGCAAAGAAGAACGTTGCAGATCTGCTGCAAATTCAGGCTGACCAGCTTACAGGTCCTGATTCCCTCTCAGTTCTTAAAGCACTTTTTAGCCAAAAATGTTCTAAGTTTCAAGTTTTTTATTTTGGCTATCTGGGTACGTTTAGCACCACTTCCAAAGGTCGAGAAGTGGGAAGGCATCACTTGGAGGGCTAGGACTTACTTAGGCATGGTTCAGTTGCAGTTCAAGATGACTGGAGCCTTTTCTGTCCCTGAGTCTTTGATCAGGAGGCAAGCCAATGTCTGGAAGTCCTGTGTTCAAGGTGAAGAGCAGGGTTCAAGCAGCTGGGCAGACCTTCTTGGTACAGCAAAGCAGTACCTCAGAAGTACACAGCAGACAACAGAAGCAGGCAGTCATATGAGGGCTTTTCTGCAGGTCCAGGAGTGAAGTGAAGAGTGGGTCTGAGAGTTCCCTTTTTATCCCAGGTGCTTTCTTTGAATTGGGAGCAGTCTCTAGAAGTTCTCCTTCCAAATTGCTTGGAATTTCCTGCCTCACTGCCCTGGCTCCAGCCTGCTACAGGCACAGCGGACTATGGTGAAGTTCTTTTTGTGAGAACAGACCTCTGTCTATTTATGTGTAAGTAGGGGCTGTACCCAGCTCTGTACCCATCCTTCCTCAGATGTCCCATCCACGCACAGCCAATCCCTCTATTATGTGGCTGCCTGGGAGGAATATGTAAAGGTCAACTGCCACTCACATCTAGTCATGTGATCGAGGACCATGCTGCAGACAGTGTGGTTGGAACAAGAAAATGTCAGCTTTCTAAAAGTGGCATTTTCAGAATTGTGAGCAGCTAACATCGACTTTACTTTAAAGATGATTTTGAATTACAATTTCTCAGACACCAAACATGACATTCCAACACATTCCAAAGCAAAATATAGCTCTTGTTAAATGTAATCAGTTAACACAATATTTTCCCATGGAGAGGAAGGCCTCACAGTAGTGAAAAATAATGAGTGAGTTTTTCACTACCATGACATGTAAAACGTAAAAGCACAGGTCCAACTTTTTAATTATAATGCACCCTGCGCAATGGCTAGTCTAGTGCCTACCTTATGGGTGATTTATATGTAATAAGAAAGGAGTTTTAGGCTTGGAAAGAGGGGTTATATTGACAAGTCGATCTGGCCATTTAAAGCATACAAAAAGGCTGCAATGGCAGCCCTGGGATATGTTTTTAGGTGCTACATAAAAGGGTGGCACTATACGTGCTGCAGGCTTAATAGTAGCATTTAATTTACGGGCCTTGGGTATATGATATATTACGTTGCTAGGGACCTTTAGGTAAATTAAATATGCCAATGAGGTGTAAGTCAACTATACCGTGTTATGGAGTGAGTGCAAGCATTTTAGTATGGGTTAGCAATGGTAAAGTGCACAGAGTCCTATTGCCAGTAAAAAATAATTTAGACAAATAGGGAGATGAAGGAAAAAAGTTTGTCGGAAGACCACCCAAAGCCTACCAGGTCTAACAACAATGATAATAGGCCTTGTATTTTGATTAGGAAAGTGATTGCTAATAGTTGATTGACTTTGAGTTGACCTAGCTGTCCACGAAAAAAATCCCACATTAAAGGAACATCTTGGGCCAAAACTATGGAGAAGCTGGGAGTAGTCGTCTTTGATGAATAGCTGGGATGAGTATCAGCGAAAGGATATTATTCAAAACAGGAGTCAGAACATGAAGTTTCACCATTATAAGTGGTGAACTTAAAAGGCACACACATAAATATATTGCTTAGTAGATGCTTTGGCAACTGAAGAATATTTTGCTACATCTTTAAGAAATTCTGCATGGGTGCATATTATTGTTTTGTTAAACAACAAAAGGAGTAAATTAATGATATTATCATGACAGCAAAGTGAAACAAATTAGCGGACAAGGGTGATTAGTTAATAGCAGTGTGCCTTAAAAAGAGGCTAAGGAAAATGCAAAACAGGGCCAACTCCATACACTAAAAAAGCCTGGGAAATAAGAATTGTAAACAAACAGTGGCTTCTTTGGTATCACTTACAGCAACGCCACAAGTAGATAATATGGCCAGTCTCTCAAGAATAGTGTTGGTTAAGAAAAATAATCAACATTTCAACCCTAGTGGAATGAGTTCCTGGATCCCATCAGGTCAAAAGCCATCTGTCTGTTGCAAAATACGGAAGGGGGGATATCCTCTTCAGAAAACAACCATGAAGAGACCAAAGGGTCTCCTGACAGAGAGGCAAGAGGTCCAAATGGTGGAAATATTGCCTGAAATATAGTTGCACTTAGCAAGACGTACAATTCACAGACAAATTAAAACCCTGAACATCCAAAAGTTTTAAAACTAAATGTCGTTGGACAAAGTTCAATGTCTATAAAGGATGAAGACGTCACCAGCCTAACAACTACCTTAGATACTGAGTATTACATAGTAGTAGTCTGTGTACAGAGAGCATCAAATGACTATATAATGTTGTTGTGAATTATAAGATTCATTATCGTTTTATGTAAAAAGAAATTAGATCATATCCTCACTCTTGAGAGTCACAAAAGGGACCCCCGAATTTGAAAATTGATTAACAATAAGTGATGAACATAGAGTCGTAGTTTTTTTTAACATTTAATCAGCAGCATTTTTTTCTCGAGGGCAGGGGAGCGCCTCTCCCATCCGCTGGGATCCGCAAGGCAAAAATTAATTGGCAATAAAAAGATTGAATTGCCATTTTATTTTTACCAGCTCAGCGTGCACCAGCCCAGAGACATACCGGGCGCGTAGGCAGTAGAGGACTGGAGTAGTGGCTTGAATGAACGCTCCAAAGTGCGCTTGTCACTTTGGCCGGCCAAAGTGACATGCGCGCTTTGAAGCTCTCCACTGCGCTTGGTCTCCACTCAGCTGGGTGGGCACCAAGCACAGGCCTCTAGGGCCTGAAGGAGCATCCAGCCAGGCGGTTATCTTATGCTGGTTAACAGCATGAGAGCAGTGTCTGGATTGGTTAGGGCAGCTCTTCCGGCACCAGAGAAGGAGAAGAGCACCGAGGAGGACACACAGTGCGTGGGCAAGTTTTGTTTTTTTAATTTTAAATGCGTAATACATGTATTTCTGGTGCGTATAAGTGTGTAATGCATGTGAATGTGCAATGCATGTAAGTGTAGTGGTTGTGTTTATTTTGTGGTTAGTGTTATGGTTTTATTTGGGCTTTTGGAGGGAGGGGCGGTTTGCTTTAGGTTTTTGTTTTGGAGGGAGGGTTTCTTTTTTTTTTTTTTGGAAGTGGTGGGCCCTTTACTCGCTCCACCACTTTCAAAGGGTACAAGCCGCTCCTGCATTTAATAGGAGGCTAAAGCACCCAAACAGGAGCATTTATGTCCTAAAAAGTAAAGCAATAGATCAGCAAATTAAATGTCATTCTGTCAGCTATGTAAATAATTCAAATAGCACACGCTTAGTCTCACGCTCCATGTTTCACCCCAGGTTAACAAAAATACTTAATTAATGACTCCATCTCTAAAACCCAATGGGATCACAAATAGGCCAATGTCACCATCCTCAAAAACCATAGACTTGATGAGCAGCCAAACCAAGCATTGGCAAATCATGGAAAACATGAAAGCCAATGACGTAAATGGCTGATCCAAATACCACTCTCTCTGTACTTATTGTGCTTTTTTGAAGATTTGTTAACATTACGTCCCCCAGACAAATAACACTGTCTAATGGTAGACATAAGAAGGCAGCTTGTGCCTTTTTTTAAGAATTGACCACCTTTCCCTTCCCCCAGAAGCAGTTTATGGTGCTTTAGAACTAAATGCCACTGATTTGCAAGCTTCCTTCTCTGATACTGAAATATTCACAAGCAGCAGCAGTGAAGTTTGCCCTATTACTGTGATCGAAACTCAGCAGGCGAAAGATTAGCATTGACTATAAAAGAATACGTATTAGATTTACATTGATAATGTATATGTGGCCCTTTTTCTGACTACATTGTTGGGTTTTCTGTTTTGTTAACCTATATTCTTTGAGAAAGCGGGTAACTCTAAATGTGTCCCAAAGAAGTTGATAATGAATTGAAGTAGTAGACCTGTATGATTGTCCAAAAGGGCTAAAATGCAATGGGCTTGCAGAGTGCATTGTTTTGTTAACTGCAGGTAATTGAATTAAAGAGAGTGATGATTGGATGGGCGTGGGGTTTTAGATTTTTCATGCAGTGGAATTGATTCTCCAAGGAGAGGCGAAGGATTGAAGGGGAAGAGGTGCCACTACATTCTCCACCTCAATTGGTATAATTAAGTGGAAGTGATGCCTAAAACTCTCCTGCACAAATTGAACATTGATCCATTCTTCCACTGAAATTACTGATGTGGCATGGAGTGGTAATTTTGGGATAAATAAAGAACTCTGTTTTTTAACTTGCCGCCTATGGAATAGGAAATCCCGAGGGAAATCAGTGCTACTACACTTATTTTTTAGAAAATTGCCAAATTAGTATTTTCTTGTGTCAAATCCTAGTGTGATAATAATGCATGTAAAATTGTAATAGTGCAACATGACTTGTAGGATCTATTGGGGATCGGAGCCAATTTCTGCCCACATGAAAAGTCTTCTCTAGTTTGCTCATTCTTGGTGTGTTTACAAAACGTGGTTCTTTAGCCCTTGCTTTATTTTTTGTGTGCATTTGTGTCTTTTTTCAAATACTGCCATTTTACGCAGGCACATTTTGAATTTTTTTAAAAATAATATTATTTGAAATCTACTAATCCCAGCTAGCTGGACCATTTTCTGGCAATTTGTGACTCATGATCCCTATGTGGTCTCAGGCTTGTCCTTTGCATTTTCAGTACTGCTCTTCACATACATCTTTATAATAGCAACTTAGTGTTTTCTTTTTCACTATTCCTTTTGGGGAGCTGCAATGTACATTCGCCATTATTTCCAGGAAAACAAGTTTCCATTTTACTCTCTCTATCAGTGATAGACAGGAAAATAACAATAATGACCCACACACCCTGGAGAAGACTCTCAGGTTGTAGGAGGCATTAGGTTTTTGTTTTGCAAAAACAAACTCACACTTGTGGAGTTTGGTTTTTGAAAAAAATAAAAATGTCTGAAAAGTTTGACTGTCAGCTGTCGTGGCTGATAGTACCGTCCATCATATACTGACAAGAACTGCTGTGATGGGGATTCCTGTCTATGTAGAGAGCTGTCTCTAAGGCTGGTAGACTGTTCTAAATTTGGCAGGCAGAGGCCTCTAGGGATGGTGCAGTTGTAGCCCTCCTTCTTCCCAACGCAGTATGGTGGGATCACTGCGGGGTTATGTGGATCTGTAACTGTGCCATCAAAAATAGATACTAGCTTCTCAACCTGGAAACAGCAATGTCGTTCCTGTGTACACTTCATGTTATATTTACTCTTGAATATCCTATTAGTTTTTGATTTGTTCAGGGTGTTGTGTTTCTGTTGTTGTTTTTATGCAACATGCCTTTATCTATCTATGTGAGTTCAGGTTGTAGTTGGGTGTTTTTCACATGTCACGACTGAGAGTTGTGGAGTTCAGGCCAAAGGCACAGTGTCTTTCTCACAGTGCCTGTCAATGGGTCACAAAGGGGTTCAGTATACATGCTCATCCAATCCTTGGCCTCTCTGTTGAAGGTGTAGCGCAAAGGTCAAATGTGCCAGTTCTAAGAGTCTAACTGGGACGGACATTACTGACTGCGCAAACACAAGTTTTAAACCGAAATCTAAAGTCATACCCAAAACATTCCCGGATGCTTTTTTAGATTTTTCATGGCATAAGGCCACATGTATTTGTTGGCGGTTGTCATCCACAAGGACAAGTATTTTACTCCATCACCCTGACAGAGGTCTCGGCTACCAAATATAAAAATGTCAGTCAGGTCGGCAGACATTTAATGCATTCACAGGAACCGCCATCAATGCATTGTAACTTTGCCATAGTTGCCGAGTTAATTATTTTTATTTTCAGAAACAAAACCTTAATGTGGTATTTTGTTTTTGAAAATTAAAAAATGCTTTGCCATGGGAGTTATCTCTCATTGCAAGGGGGTATTTTGCAGTTTTTATTGGCCCACCTCCAATGTTCTCTTGGTAGTGACAGGCAGTGAACACTAAATTGAGTGGGCGGCAGCCATGCAGGTGGACCTCCTGTAGAACTTACTCAGTAGAGCTGTTGTAGGGGTATAACCACCGCAGAGACTAAGCAGTTTCTCGCATCAATACACCAACGATCCGACCGCTTTCAAATCTGGCGGTGTGACCATTATGTTGGTCACAAGGGTGCTTTGTCCCCATCGCAATGGAGTACCCTTTCTACCAACCTATAAACCAGACCTTACTGACTAAGGAGATGAAAAAGATAAGAAAAAAGACCATTTTTTAAAGTAGTGAATCAGTTAAAATAAGCGTCAGAAAATATAATAAACCTTCTGATAGGAGGAAATGTCCTGTTGTGGCCAGAAAATATTTATTTTGAAGAAGCAGAAAGCTAACTACGTGATGATACATGTGACATGTTAAAACATATTGCTGAAATTGAATGCAATAGGAGCAAAGTGTTACTCTTGTTACAGAATTGATTTGAACAAGGCTTGCTAGCTCACATTGATTATATATCTTTAAGAATGGACCACTCAATTTTCTATTTCCAAAAAATCATAAGGATCCCAGGAGGCCCCCTATTATTTCCACAAGGTGCAATATGCTTGAGAATGTTTCTAAATATGTTGATCAATTTCTTAGACCACTGGTTCAAGCGCTACCAGCTTACCTGAGGGACACCACTCATTTTTCAGGAAGGATCTATGCCATCGAATGGGAGGAAACATTTCTATTGGTAACACTAGATTTTACCTGATTATACACAAGCATACTGCATGAGCAGTGGCGGCTCCTCCGTTTGGGTGGAGAAGCGTTGCTTCCCTGCTAGCAGCTGCAAAGCCTTTATCAGAAAATGATCATAAACTTGGTTTATGATGATTTTCTGGTAAAGGAAGTGGGGCCAAGGGGGTAAAGAGCAGCGAGGAGGAGTGCTCAGCACTCCCCCTCTCTGCGCATGTATGTTTGGCCGGCCAAACACACATGCGCAGTAGGCTCTCTCAAGCCCGGTAACTAGCCTGCTCCCAGTCTGCCTGGGAGCACCCTGGCTGGGTGCTCCAAGCCAATTCTGACACTGCCCTGAGCAGCGTCAGGATTGGCGCAAGGCAGGCTGGGAGCCTGCAGCATCCGGCGACAGAGAAGAGCGGGGCGTCGGCAGTGAAAGGTAAGTGTTTTTTTTTATTGCAATAAATGTTTATTCCAGAGCCCACCCCACGCGCCGCCCCGTCCCTTAAGCCCCACGCAAGCTGCTATTGTGCATGAGTAGAGTATTACAGCAGTACAATACTGTATGAAAATGAGCCTAATGTGGCTATACAGACTTAATAAAATATTAATGAAAATGATCGACTTATGGTTGGTGCAAAATATTTTGCATTTAATAATGAAATGTACAGACAGCTTCAAGGGATGTCTTTGGGGGCTGTTTCGCTCCCAGCTATGCAAACTCTTCAATGGACTTGTTAGAGGAGCAGGTCTTCATACAGATTATCAAGAATTATGCACAATGGTTCTATGGCTGAAATTCATTGACATATTCCCAGGGCCACTGAAATTACTCTGCAGGAGAGGGCCAAATTATCGGGCAGGTTTGAATAAATTATGCAGCAGGATAAGACACATTATGATGCATAATGTAACACATTTTGTAATAGTATTACTTGATTATTTTGTCATTTTAAAACTTGGTAACACTCTCTGGGCATTGGTTGCACCTCATTCGTACCAATTTAACACTAAAATATAGCAACAGAGGAGTGACCAGTCCAGCTTTGAAAAGGGCCTTATACTGTTTGGTAACACGTGTTTTCGCATTTTTTGTAACTTTTGAACCACTTGAGCTAGAAACTAATTTTATTTTTGTTAAAATCTGCAGATTGTGCAACAGATGATGTATTATTTAGCAAACGCAGCAAATCAGTAACTATTCAAAAGTCACCCCAGCCGCACACTTGCCTAATTCCAGTGGCCCTGCATATTCCTAATTTGGAATAGGTCTGAAAGAAGCTGAATTGTTTATTAACCAGAGCAATATTAATTACCTCAATTTAAAATTCTCTCCAGCGTTAGTGAAACAGAGGTTGAATTTTGGATGTGATTGCAAGAGTGTAGATGAGAGAACCAGTACAACTGTTTTTAGAAAACCTACATCAGACAAAAGTACATTCGACCATTCAAGCTTTCATCTTGAACCCCTGAAACAGAATATTCCATGCTGTGAATTTAAAAAGAATATATAAGGAAAAGCCATAATTTTCCTGTGGATTGAGGGTGTATGCACAAAATACACTTGAAAAAGCAATCAAGCAATCCAAACAAATAACTAGATAAGCGATAATCTTTGGTGCTAAACAAGTAACTAGAGAAGAGATTCTCTTTGGTGCTAAGAATAAGAAAAAAGAGGAAAAGTGAAAAATATGGACCTAGAATAATTATCACATTCAGTATTCAACATACCACTGTAGCTAAAATGGTAAGAGAAGGGTGGGATTGTAAATTAAATGGTCCAGTAATAGGAAAATAGGTACCCTAACAGCCCCTAATGACATATAGGAAGTAGCTCACATGAAAGACCATCTGGCCAGGAGCAAATTCATTCTTAGGAGAGGTAATAGCCTTAATCTGACAGTAGATTATTTCCAGTATGTGTGCACTGTTTAGCCTGTAAATACAGTGAGAAGTGTAGATGTATTAAAATTCCGGGACTAAAACAGGAAAAGATATTCATGTGTAATTAGGAACTAATGTGTGGTATATAGGTTATCTTGCCCTATGTCAAACTTTACAAAGTAAACAAAGACCAGTTACAAATATTACAATATATAAAACAAAGTAGAAACAATTACAAAATCTGTTCTGTAGCCTGACACATTCAAACAACACATGAAGGAAAACTGAGTTTATTGAGATTTTTTGTGAATAATTGTAACCCCGGATCAATACAGGGCAGTGACAAAATATCAGCACTGCATAGATTACAGTTGAAAACACATTGACGCTTGATACAAAAGAACAGCTTGAACATCAGTGGTGAGATGGTTATATGTTTGTAATACTAAAACTTCTATAGTCTCTTAACTAGCAAATGCTGATTTTTAGTATTAACTGTTCACATTATTGAAATTATTATTTTGTATAAGACAGATTTTTACAACACAATTTCATATATCTATGATAGGTGGTGGAATGCGGGTGGTGTACAACTCAAGGACATAAACTGAAGAATTCTTAACCAATGACAATTGTGGATTAAGCTAACTGGAGTTGTATTTTTCATTGTATGGAATATTGTAGAATCCACTTGGATAATATTATTATTGAGGAGATAATGACTGCTGAATTCGTTTTTTCAATTTGGATTGAATCCAACCAGTTGTGAAAAAAAAATTCTTCCATTGCTTTTTGCTTCACTGTTTTTAATTTTCACTTTTGGGGTGTGTGTGTCTGTTTTTTGTCAAATTAAATTTATGCAGATAAGCAGATGATTAAAGAAACAGTTTCCCAAAATATTATTTTTACAAAGACTTTAGAGGTGAAATGGCAAAAAAGTTGTATTCCTGTAGGACACACTAGCTGTTATCAAAAACTTGCAGTAGAGTTTTTTTTTACTAATTTCATTATTTATTTGTGCAAATTAAATTGAATAAAAACGTTGTCATTTACATTATTTTGATAAATACTAATATACAACTAGCAAATTAACTTGTTTAATATTACTAAGACTAAGCTGTACGACCTGAACATACTTGTAGACCGGGAAGTAGAGTATTTCTGTTAAATATATATATATATATTATATTATTATCTACTTGTGGTCTCTAAAAGGTAGTTATAGTTAGGACCAGATTTCCATAGGAAAAGCATTTTTTGACTTGCTGATACATCTTTGATGTCGTTTGACGAATCTTCATGAAATTTTCCAAAAGAAGTGTGCCAAAGAATCTTGTTGCGCTTGGGAAGTTTCGAGGTGATCTGTGAAACGGGGGCTGAGAAAAAGGGTGGGGGGGCGTGTGTCAAAAAAGTGCACTTCCCATAGGAGCTTTGAACACGACTACAGCCCAAACCACTGGATGGAATTAAAGAAAATTCGGCAGAAAGGTAGCTTTCATTGAGCAGATTACGCTTTTTTTGTTATTTGGTGTAAATCTGTTCAGTAGATTTTGAGTTATTAAGAGAAAACTAAATTGTACATATAGGGGGACGGATCCTCTGCAGATCCTCCTCAGATTGACAAATCCACATGCTAACAGCAGCGCCATGATTGACTGGCCACAAAGAGTAAAGTTACAGCCACTATTTTGTTAATTGATACACGGTCCCAGTGGGAAAAATAAAGATAAATGATAATAGATAAAAAGTGATAGAAGGGTACTGGTTAGGGGTACCCTGACCCCATGGGACTAATGGGGGGGGGGGGTCTGTGAGGGACCCCTCATGGGCAAGAAATTCTCCCAAAACATTTTTTTTTACCACATAAGGAGCTGCAGATCCTCCCCAGATCCTCATGGATTCGGGTGGATTCAGGGATCCAAACCCCAATTTAAAAAAACATATACTCACATACAGATCCATACACCTTCTCACACACACACTCACATACCCACCTACACACCCACACAACGACTCACACACCCACTCACGTACCCATACAGCCACTCACACACAACTCACAGACCCACAACCCCACTCACACACTCATGTGCCCTAAGATAACTTTAACTCACGCCACCACCATGCAGTTTTTTTGTAAAAACCTTTACTGCAAATATTACTTTGATATTAACAATGATGTTATCAAAGATGTTATGAGTGCCATAATTTGTGGGGTAATTAGCAGTGCGTGGCGATGACGTGAGTTATAGTTACCTTAGGGCACGAGTTACAGTTAGTTGAGATAACTCTAACTATGACTGGTGAATTTCTAAGGTTTTGTACATTTATATATCTTCATTCACCCATGTGCACCGGATGTCTCTCGCAACACCTGGCCTGCAGCCAGACCATGCTGTCAACCTCCCTAACCACCCAACCTCATGCTGCGCAGTGCCCTTAGGCTGTGCACGGTGGGAATTGTCGGTGGCCTCTCTGGGTGAGCGAATAGGGGTGAGAGTGGCTGTAAGATTTTCTGTCTGGGTGTGAGAGTGCTTACATCAGTGTTTTAGTGGATGTGTCAGTGTGTGTGAGGGTCTGTGAGTGGGTGTATAAGGGAGTCAGTGGGTCTATGAGTGGGTGCGTAACTGTCTAAGTGTGTCTGTGAGTGGGTGTGTGAGGGTCTGACTAGGGCTGTGAGTGAGTGGATGAGGGTCTGAGTGGGTCTGTGAGTGGGTCCGTGAGTGAGTCTGTGAGGCGGTGCATAAGTGTCTCAGTAGGTATGTGAGTGGGAGAAATTGATTGAAAAACAGACAGAAAGAGAGAAAGAAAGTAAGGGCGATTTTTTCAGGGTTTGATGTCTGATATACTTAGACTGTGATATTTTTGTACAATTAAAAATCAAAAATGTAGTTGTTATTTTAAAAAATATACATATTTTAAAAAAAAAAGTCCACCTGGACTCGATCCCCAATGCTCTGTGATGTTCACACTGAGCTATGGTTTTTGTGTGGTTTTTTTCAGCCCTTTATGGGTTATCTGGGACTTCGAGAGTACCCCTAAGGGGTCCCCTGAGGTGCCTATTTATATATTTATTTTTATTTTTTTAAAAATGCCCTTACAGGCTACCTGGCACTGCAGCGGAAGCCTTAAGGCTTCTGTCGAGGTGCCAATGCTTCAGCAAGCAGGGACGTGCTTAAGTAGCAGCTCCCTGCTTGCAGAAGCATTTCATCTCTGTCCCCTGCACGTGTGGATTTTGACAGCGGGACCTACTTTTCAGGTCCCGCTGTCAATACCCGAAGTGTTTGCTGTAGCTTGCCAGCAGCTGCAGAGCTTAAGCCAAGCCACAGCAAACTGCTATGTCCTGGGGCTGGGTACCCTGGGACAAAGTAGGAGCCGGTCCTGGGGAGTGCTGGTCCCCTGGCCCATCAGAGGCTCCTGGAGGGGGGTCGCATGGCCCAGCTCCATCGTATGCATAGCCCGGGGAGGTGGTGGTCCCCAGGGCTTGGGACTCCTTAAGGGAACCCCCTTTCTTTTTTTAAATATTTGCCCTGGGTGATAATGGTCCCCGGGGCAGCAGGGGGACTGTGCTGCCCCCCTTCTCATAATTCACTGTAGCCTTGGGAAGATGGTGTTCCTTGGTTCCTGGGGGGTCCCAAAGGGACCCCCTTTTGTGTTTTAAAAAAAATATTTGCCTTGGGTTGGTGGTCCCCGGGGCAGCGGGAGGTGGTGGTCCCTGGGGCTGAAGGGGAGGCCATCAGGCCTCCCCCACTCACTTAAATGATTTTTGCCCTGAGGGTGGTGGTCCCTGGGTTGCGGGGAGCTGCACGCCTCCCATTCATATTTGTATATTCACCCCAGGGAGGTGGTGGTCCCTGGGGCTTGGGCATTTTTAAAAAGCATTTTGCCCTGGGGGAGTGGCCCCCCCACTCACATTTGCACAATCGACCCTGGGAGGTGGTGATTCCTGGGGCTTATTAAAGCTCAAGGGGGTTATTCTAACTTTGGAGGAGTGTTAATCCGTCCCAAAAGTGACGGTAAAGTGACGGATATACCACCAGCCGTATTACGAGTTCCATAGGATATAATCGACTCGTAATACGGCTGGTGGTAAATCCGTCACTTTTCCGTCACTTTTGGGACGGATTAACACCTCCTCCAAAGTTAGAATAACCCCCCAAGTATGGAGGCCACATGCATCACTCTCCCATTTTAACTCCAAATGACTCCGCGACCTAGCCCACCCGGTGGCTAATAAAAAAAATGTGTTTAAAAAAAAAAAAATCTCTGAAAAATCCACTGATCCATCCGCAGATTTTTCATTTTTTTTCAGATATTTTTGTTTTTTTTTAAATGATTTTTTGATCTGGCGGGGTCCTTCAGAGACTAAATGGTCAGGGTGACTCTAACCTGGAACCTTTTCTGTTTTTAGTCTTTTTTTCTGGGACTTGGCTGAAACCGAGTCCCAATGTGGCTGCCAACTCTTCCTTGTTGAAGTGTTCGCAGCCAATCAGATATCAGTACAGGAACAGTTGGCTAAGAAGAGAATCCACTTCCCTATATATATATATATATATATATATATATATATATATATATATATATATATATATATATATATATATATATATAATTTGTCCTTAAATTACTCTGAAACTACTGACCAGATTCACACCAAACCACAAAAAGCATGATCTGTGGAAGAGAATCTAGCTTTGTGCCAACTTTGGTGTAATTCTGTTCTATGTTTCGGGCTGTAGGCGTGTCTAAAGGTCCGATTGAAAAATGAATGGGGAAAACACATTTTGAGACCCCCCCTTTTTTCTTGGCCCCTACTTTAGAAATTTAGTGAAGATTCGTCTAGTGGCACCAGTTATAGGCAGAACAAAAAAACCCTCTTCCTATTGAAACTAGGTCCTAACTCATATATATATATATATATATATATATATATATATATATATATATATATATATATATATATATATATATGCCAATATCAGTCAAGAAAGATTACTTTCTTCCTTTTATTTTTCCAAGGAAAGGATGAACCACACTCCAAGGTCACTGATTTCTGCGTAGTTTATTGAATATACTTGTTCTGGCAGCAAAGCTTGATGCCTTTTGATCACCTGGACCATGTTCACAAGCTTGTGAACCCCCTATAACTACCCAACCCTGTGTGGCTGTGTGGGCCACGGGGTCGTGTGCAGCCGGGGTTGGCCCCAGGGCCTGGCCTGCAGCTAGGCCCTGCGGTCAACCCTCCTAATGACCCAACCCCATGCTGCTCATGGCCTTTGGCCGTGTGCGGTGGAATTTGGTCGCAGGCCTGTCTGTCTGTGTGTGGGAAAAGGTGTGAGAGAGTGTCTCTGGGTGTGAAAGTATGTGTGAGAGTGGGTGTGAGAGGGTCTATATGGATGTGAGAATGAGTGTGAGATTGTGTGTCTGGGTGTGCAGGGCAGGTGTAAGTGGGTGTCTCTGGGTTTGACAGTGGGTGTGAGAGTGTCTCTGTGAGTGGGTGTGAGTGTGTGGGTCTATGAGTGGGTATGTGAGAGTCTGGGTGATCTGTGAGTAGGTGTCTGAATGTCTGAGTGGGTCTCTGAGAGGGTGCATGAGTGTCTAAGTGGGTCCGTGAGTGAGTGCATGAGTCGTGAGTGAGTCTGTGAGTGGGTGCATGAGTGTCTGAGTGGGACTGGGAGTGGGTGAATGAGTCTCTGAGTGGGTCTGTGAGTGGAATGTTAATGTCTGAATGGGTCTGTGAATGGGTGTGTGAGTCTCTGAGTGGGTCTGTGAGTGAGTGCGTGAGGGTCTGAATAGGTCCGTGAGTGGATGTGTGAGTTTCTGAGTAGGTCTGTGAGTGGTTGGATTAGTGTCTGAGTGGGTCTGTGAGTGGGTGCATGAGTGTCTGAGTTGGTCTGTAAGTGGGTGCATCAGTGACTGGGTAGATCTGTGAGTGGGTGTGTGAGTCTTTCTCTGAGTTGGGTCTGTGAGTGGGTGCGTCAGTGTCTGAATAGGTCAGTGAGTAGATGCATGAGGGTCTGAGTGGGTGTATATGTGCATGGGTGTCTGAGTGGGTGTGTTAGTGGGTGCATGAGTCTCTGAGTGCATCTATGAGTGCATTTATTAGTGTATGAATGAGTCTCTGAATGTTTTTAAAAAAAAAATGTTTGCTGATATTCACAAACTCATGCTGAGCGTTGCAACGTATGCGCGAATATCACGCGCCATGAAAAAAAATCATTGTTAGGTCACCATTTCACCCTCAAAGAGACCTACATCACAGCCTTGGGGTCAGGGTACTTCCACCCTGACTCTTTATACCTCTTTTCCTTTCATTTTTCAGTCCCAGGGACCGTGTTCCATTACCTAAAATGGTGGCTGCGACTTTCTGATCAGGTTGCGGTCAGCTAATCACAGCATTCATGTTAGCCGGCGCATTCGCAAATATGCTGCAATCACTGTGGAAACGTTGTGATGGATCCAGGGCCCTAGATATAAAAAATATATTAAAAAGCATGATCTGCATACTAAAAGCTACCTTTCTGCCAACGTTGGTGTAATTCCGTCAAGTGCTTCGGGCAGTAGTCGGGTTCAAAACTCTTATGGGAATTAACATCGCCAGCATACTTGAAAAATAAAAATAAAATCCATAAAGATTCATTTAATGGTGCCAAAGATATAGACAAGCCGAAAAACACTTTTTCTATGGAAACATGGTCCTAACTATAACTACCTACTGGCTACAGTTGATTGTTTGTGTTTGTTGTGATCCAGCAATTTTCAGGCAATAATAAAAATGTCAATTTAACTCTGGTGATTAATGTACCTGCTGGAGAATAATTGAGTTTTGTCTAGTCATAGTTTTGACTCACAACAAAGTAGTGCAGAGTATTATTGTTCCTGCCACAAAAACTGTGTACCACGTAGATCACAGGGCTGTATTTTATGTAGATAGCTCAGTGGGTTACTGCTTTTGTCGCAAAGGTCCTTTTGTTCTTGCAGTTTATAAGTAATTCTCCTAGCACAGAACAGTAAGGTATGAACTGGCATCATATAGCTGCATGCAAGCTGCAAGACATATGTTAGAAACTTATGTTTTCGCCTGTCTGTCAATATCTTCATGTTTCTAAAAAGAGGGTGTTTGGATATAAATAAATTCTAATTAGTACAGCTAATCCCTACCACTGTGTTACATTTTAAATCTTGAGTTTGTGCTTCATTTGACCAAGCACTCTTAAAATATAATCCTACCAGTATGGATGACACATGACTCCTACATCTTGTAGTCCTCTTTGTCTGATGTAATATTTCTTGTATGTTGATTCACACATGCATGATTCATTGTCTCTGTATAATATGTGTGAGATGTAAATTGCTCTGACATCCTACATGAGCACTATAGGAAGATGGTCGTGAGGAAATCCATGGAGAAGGAGGTCACTGGGGGTGCCTAAAAAGATTGTCTCACTAGACACCACTAGTGCTAAATCCCTGCCTGTATTATTACAAGAAAATCCTGATGTATCTGTCTGATTTGAGACAGCTTTGACTGTTTCCACAGCTCATGTCTTTCCAAAGAAGAGAAAAAAGGTAGTATAGACAGAGAGGTGTTATCCCTACATTTTTGTTGATCAACCTCTTCACAGATTCTGAGCACTTGATTCATCAGTAGTTGTGTAACACTAAGTGAAGGGAAACATGCATTATATCTTACAATTATTTGTTTTGAAGACTTTTAGGTCAGCTCCATTTCATTAGTTTCTTTTTTGCAGTGCCATTCATCTTTTGGATAAGGCCATGGGACATCTCGCAATGATGGGGCAAACACGTGAAGGAAATACAGCAGTGACGGCAGATCAACATGGACATGGCAGATATTGCATTAAATAGTTACTATTGAAACCGACAGGCTCATGATCCAATGGGCTTTGCATGCTGGCGTATACTCCTGCAGTAGTCTCGGTGGTTAATTTGTGCTGGTGTGCACACAACATGTATCTTAGAGGAGCTGCACTCTTTCGATGCCGCAAAAATAATTTTCAAAACTCATTAGTGTTGTGTAAACAGTGCAAGACTGGGAACCCCTGCTTGTGCAACACTAAAGGGATGTTTGTCTATGCAGTGGTTGAGAGAGGGGGAAACAGAGAAAACAGTAACAGAAAAAAGAGAGGCGGAGAAAATGAATGAAAGCAAGAATATGTGAGCGTAAATGCGTGAAATTCAGGACTTTACCGGGGATCAGTTCTCATCACAAGGAATACATGAAGTGAAGGTTGGACTTGGTGTGCCGGGTATCAGGCATTTCCCTGGGAGGCTGGAAGTTGGGGTGGATAGTTTTGTTACTGCTGGCCGGTTTTGTAGCAGTGCTGCAATTTTAAATGAACTGCAGTGTTCCTTGTATATCGAACAGTTTACAGGGAACAATAAAAGTGCCAAGATAATTCTGCTGATCAATGTTCCTGCTGGAAAGAGATCAGGACTTTTGTCTAGGGACAGTTTTAACTCAAGAAACCCAAGGAAAGTGACCACAGCAAAGCAGGGGACTACCAGTCTCAGGAGACCACAGGGCTAGTGAGGAGGCCCACACCAGCTCCTGCCCATCAGGGCCATAAAGTGAAGTTGGTTTCCCCACTGCACTGGAGTAAGGAGTGTGAGGAGAGCATCCACAGCAAAGGAGGGGACTACAGGTCCCAGGACACCACAGGACTAGAGAGGAGGCCTGCACCAGCTGACGCACATCAGGACCATAAAGTGAAATCAGCGTCCCCTCTGTGCGGGATGTGACCGGGCCACGCCAAGGCAAAGCCCTAACCAAGGGCGGGCCCATCCTGTGCCTGTCAGTACCAGGAAGAGGCAGGGCCGCCCAATCCCCCTTGGCTCTCTAGCCCAAAGAAAGTCGTGCCTTTGGTTTTAATCTTCAGGCCCAGCTAGTGTCCAACTTCGCAGCCCACGATACGAAAAATCAGTCTCCCACTAGTTGTAACCAAATACTCCAGGCAGGACCCAGCATTAAACGAAATATCCCACGAACTGGCAATTCCATGCATCTACCTCTTTGCTCCATTATTTAATTTCGAGTGTGACCAAATGCTGCACCTCTGCCCATGGCCTCAAGTTCCTAAAAACTGCCTGGAGAGCATCATTGTAATTATTGACGACCTAAGGAAGGAGGTCTTTGATTTAAAGCCTACTCTCCAGATGACAAGTCAAATGGTGTCCGAGCTCTACGCATTAAATAAATATCTTAAGAGTGAGCTTTCAAGGGTTGTGGCTGTGGCGGAAAGTATGCCAGCATTGGCTGGATGTCCAGGTTTATTCCAAGCCTTCTGAGGATCCTACAAGCAGGGTTCAGCCTAAATTCCTGTCAGCTGAGGCTCACACTAATATCTATTTGCCAGACTCCACACCTACTACAGAGAACTGCACTGGCCAGGCAGGCCATGAAACCGGTGCTCCATCTGGAACTCTGCAAGGGTCTATTTTGAACCACAGCCTCCCCCCCCCCCAATCTCTGCATTAGGTTTCCTGGGAACCTCTAGTCCTAGGGCTACAGCTGGTTATCACAATAATGCTCCTTGCAAACTATAGGAAGGCCCCAGGATAATCCATCTCTAGTACCAAGAATGTTTCCAAGTAGCCGCGTGGTTAACATATGCTGCCTAAGTTGTCTGACCAATGTGCCATGGGTACTTTCTGATTACAAGGAAACTATCAACTCCTTGATGAATAAAGTGAAACAGTGGATCAGAACGCACAGGCAGTGCCTTTCAATTGTGTGCTCGGATATTGTTAACGCTCAGCATCTTGATCACCCGGGCGATGCTTGTGATGCCATTGAGCTGCACTTGAGGGATGTTGGCCTGGAAAATTGCCAACTTGCTGTGGAAACCCGTACTTATCCGACCCCTGGCTGCAAGATTGAATTTAAGAGCCACCAACCAGACCAAATAGCCAGAAATTCCTGTTCTCTCTCTCCCCCCTACACTGTCTCACATGGGCCATAGTACGCAGGGGCAAGCAGGGCTAAAGGAGTGTGCTCAAGGAACTGCTGCTACTCGGAAGGACTTGGAGATGTCCCCTTTGTGTAATGTTGACTGACTACTTGTCCATACATCCTATCCTGCTGGCCCTAAGAGCCATGGATTTTTTTCCAGTTTTTCTGACCATGCCCAATGTGTAATATTGAGCAAAGGCCCATATGTTTTATCTAGGGACATGAATGTTGGCTGTAGAACAGGTAACCCTACTAGTACATACCCTGTCCCTCTCAGATTCTGATTCTGAGTTGGTTGGTTGTAGTACTGCCACAATTGAAGCCCAATGATCTGCAGAGTCAACATCTTGCAGTAGATCTCAGCGATCAGAAGAGCACACATTTGTTTCTCAAATGTGAGTCCTGATCAGGTTTTGGGGTGGGTTTTTCCCTTAAGCAGCTGACTTTCATTTACCTACTGTATCCTGTGTCTAACCCCGTGAAGGAAAAAGCACAACAGTAAAGTCTGCACTGTTTCACATTTTTACATACTTGTAGTGATTCAATCAATCAATCAATGAAGATTTGTAAAGAACAGCTCATCACCTGACAGGGTATTCAAGCACTTGTTGGGCCCGGAGAAAGCAGTGAAAACTGAGGAAAAGCAAGGAGAAGGCACACAAAAACAGGGACTCGCAAAAAATGGGGGGAATGTAAGGAGAAAGCAGTGAGAGCAAGGGAAGAGCAAGAAGAAATAAATAAAAAAAACAGGTGGAAAAGCAAGGAGAACACACGAGCAAGAGCGAAGCAGCAGCATGGGGCGAGCTGAGCCTGGAACCTGTGACTGGAGGTGAAATTGTTCTGTTTACATAAAACAGTCAGCAAAGCTCTTTGATGCAGAGTTCCGGAGACCCGACTCTGGATGAGTTTTGCAGAGAATACATGTACTAATAATAGGCTGTTGCCACATTTAAATATTATATAAGCTGTTGCTGGAACCCAGGTCCTCCTGTGAAGTGAGAGGCGCTCACTATGGGTGTGCAAAAATTATGTATTTTGCCTTTTGTGCAATTATGGGAAATCTCAGAAAAATTACAAGAAATTATGAGTGATTAAGTGAAATAAAATCCAGCATTTAGCACTATGGGCCAGATGTACGAAAGGATTTTACCCATTCTGTGTCTATGGGGAAAAAGCTTTCGTACATATGGCCCTATATTTTTAATTTGAAATATCTTATCTTGTTCATTTTGGACAAGAGAAGGCATTTGGTGCTAAAAATATCACATTGTTTGCATTTCTCCCATGCGCTAAAATTTTGCCATGAATGGAGTATAATTACTTGACATATGTAGCATAATTTGTGGAATTTTGCTTAGCAAGCATAACATGAAATTACCAAAATAATGCAAGATTACAGTTACATAATGGAAATTTCACCTCGGTCTAGTTCACACAACTACCCTTATTTCTATTCCTCCTGGTTTGGCTTGTTATAAATCTATTTTTTTAGCCATTCTGACCTGTTCAGCACCTATGTCTTGTGGTTTCATTGCATTGTTCCTCTATCCTGTAGATAACTACAGAGATTTGGTGAGTATGTTTTTCTCAATAAAACTTGACCAACCATTTCCATGTCCAGGGGTGTGGCCAGCGCGGAAAGATCGTAGCCGCAATTTAGCAAGCTCCATGCCATCAGCCCCTGTATCCTGCATTAATCCTTTCCCCACTGACAAGTCAGTGGGATCAGACCAGCCAGGGCCACAGATGGAGCGGGGAGGAACATGCGGAGCTGTTCCCAGCCTCGATTCAGCAGATGTAGCACCACGGGCACATTGCTGCTCCTGAGCGAGGCCTGGGCTTGTGAAACACCAATGCGAAACAAGCCCGGGAGCACCTGTGTGTAGGACTCCGGTCCTACCGCCCACTTAAAGCAGAGAGTGGTGAAAGTGTGCATGGGGGGAGCCTCATTAACCCTGATTTTGCTAGCAACTCTGCTCGAGGGCCCAGATGTGAGATGCCGATGAGGCATGCCCAGTGAGCCTGGATGAGGGAGGCCAGCATGACCTACAGGTGGAGCGGGCTCACGGCCTACTTGGGATGTTCTGTGCCAGATTTCTCAGATGGATGAGGTGCTCCGCTGCCTCCATTATTGGTGCTGTCTCCCTCTCCAGCTCCTAATCGACCCGGGATTCAGCGTCTCTGCAGATACTACAGCTACTGTTGGAGCACATGGGCACTGAGGGGGACTGCAGCGTAGCGATTAATTCTGGCTACAGGAGTTCTCCCCTGGACCTCTAGGGCAGACTACTACCCCTCCTGTTGGTGGCGAGGATTTTAGCCTTCCCACCATGGCCACCATGGATTTTGCTCACCCAGATTGAGGGACCCTGACATAAACGAGGAGACGCATTGCCTTGGCCTGCCTGATACCCGCCCTGCATACGGAAGCTCCACCATCTACTTGGTGTTACTCCTGGATAGCCAACTGCATACACTGGCCTACACCAATTTATGCTTTCTTGCGGTATTAAATCCTGCTGAGACTGCTGGGCTTGCAGAGCAGCTTGTGCTGCGCCTTATAAGGGTCACAAATGGGTTCTGCTTTCCGCTTAGACTATTAGCCGTGCCCTCTCTAAACGACATGTACGACTAATAGTCACAGGGCTGCTCGAGTTACACATGCCTAGAAGCCTGGTGGTGTAAGCAGGCCCTACCCAGGACTAGTTCCCAGGACTAGTGTTCTTTACAACTATTGTCACTCCAACCAATTGGGTCTCCGTCTGACATGGAGAAGGATAGACCACAGGAAGGAGATCAGCAGACCAGGATAGACTAATTCTTTGTCCCTGATCAGGCATGGACTTGAATCCTCTGCCTCAGGAGGCTCCAGAATGTGCACCAGAACTCCAGAGCCCGGACAGTGCACAGCTGCTAGTGGCAATACAGACCTCAAGCATGGTTGATCAGGACAAAATTGAGGCTGTGTCCCGGGATGTGAGTCTCCTGCATGCGGATTGCTGTGGAGTGGTGGAACACGAGCAGGAAGTCTCCAGAATGCAAGGGGAGGTGGCCTCTCTAGGGGCTGAACTGGTATCCTTGTCCACCAAAGCAAATGCACTGGAGGCCAGAGCTGAAGACCCAGAGGGCCGCTCGCTTTACTGCAATCTTGATTTCGTGGGCTTCCCTGAGGGAGTGGAGGGCCAGAGTCCAGAACAGTTTCTTGAAGGCTGGCTACCTACAATGATCCCCTCTGCTCAGCTGTCCACATGTTTCATGGTTGAGAGAGCTCATTGCACACTGGTGCCTAAGCCCTCTGCGGGGGCCTCCCCCCACACACTCGTAGCAAAGCATTATAGAGACAAAGATGCTATATTTCGAGCAGTCAGTCAAGAGAGAGATCCTAAATCTGAGAACTGTGTAATCTGCATCTCACCCAGTTATATTCTGCAGGTACAACAGTTGGCCCAGACTTTTGGGGGAGCTAAGCAAAAATTGAGAGCTATATGCTCCTCTGCCAAATTGAAAGTACAACAAATGACCACTCACACTTTTTTCAATAGCCCCAAGGTGGAGTGGGATTGGCTGGAGATCCATGGCAGCATTAGAACCCCCAGACCAACTCCCTGTAGCTCTGACCACCGTGCAGAGAACCCCCATCACTCCAAGCGTAATGGAAGGCGAAGAAGACGAGGTGGTGGTGCATCCAGATCCACTTCCCTGGTGGTGGTAAGTTGGGATGGCAGACTGGACTTGGAGCAGAGGAGATCTGAAAGAGAGGCAGCAATGGTGTTGATGGAGGTGGTGACTGCCTCCGTCTCAGACTCTAGTGCTGCAGACATCGTGTTGGCAGGGATGCCAGATGTGGGAGTGTCATGATTCTAGTGGTGACTCCACCTGAGTGATTGTCCTTTCTTGGATCATAAGGAGTGGAGAGTTAGGCTCTCCCCCTTCTGCTGGAGGGGGGATGTCTGTTTGGTGACGGGAGGGCACATGGTGAGGAGGGGATCTGCGGAGTCCGGGGGCTTCCACCAATGAAGGGTTGAACAATGGATCCTAAATGATGACATATGTGGGAATTGAACTGTGCTATATGTGGCTGGTTAGACATACGCTTCCTCCCACTTTCTTTCTTACTTTCTTTGTTTCCACACATCGATAACTGAAGTATGAATACTGGAAGACGGAGTGCAAGGGACTGGATTTAATTCTGAGTGAGAGTGTATTAGGTCCACCACAGGTGTGTCTGCAGGACTAATATGGTCTGTTGCCAGTGGCCACGTGATTGCCTCTAACTCCCTATTTGTATTAAAGTGGTTGAATGAGATGTGTGTGTATGTGGGAAGGTTGCTTGAGAATTAGATTGCTGCAGTGGGGTGAAATAGGGATAGGGTGGAAGAAACGGCCTCTGGGGATTAGGAAGACACATGTTGGTCTACAGTGTTTATCAGGTAGGTGGGAGAGGATTTTCTCTGTTTAAGTTGTTTTTTCAAATGCAGCAGGGACATTGTGATGGGTGGGAGGGTGTTTGGGAGGAGATTTGGAGGTTCATGGGGCAAAATTGGCTACACACTTAAAAGTAGTGACCTGGAATGTAAGGGATCTCAACTCGTTTGTTAAGATATACAGGGTCCACAAATACCTCAGGTAACAGCAGACAGATTGCTCTGCTGCAAGAATCACACCTACTGGACAGCAGGGCCCCGAAGGTGCAGAAATGGAGGGGCCAATTCTACTCTGCTGCATACTCCAGTTATGCCCAGGGAGAATCTCTTTGGATTGTCCCACAGGTCTCATTTCAGTTGCAAAGTTTTAAATCATATGTGGAGGGCAGATATCTTTTGCTAGGTGGTCTACTAGACAGATGCAAAATCTGTCTTCTAAATGTGTATGCGCCAAACACAGATGATGAGTCGTTCTACGTGGAGATGGAACATGAACTTCTCCCTTACCTGGGTACTCCCCTACTTTGGGTGGGGGATTTCAGTTGTGTACTAGATGGTGATTAGGATTGGCATCCACCCAGTTTGGGTTAGAAACCCAGTATGGTCTCTGCACTGCATGAGGCGATGAACCGCATAGGCTACCTAGATGTTTGGCACATAATGCACCCAAATGACAAGGAATACACATGCTATGTTCCAACACATAATACATATAGCTGCCTCAACCGTTTCTTGGTAACAGAGGATGTTGCTTCCCGGGTGGTGTGATCAGAGATACTGGAAAGATTTCTCTCAGATTATGCACCTCTGCTGCCAGACTCTGAAATAGGCAGTGTACGACCCTTGGTTCCTCTTTGGAGACTTTGCCCTCTAATTGGTCCACGTCAAACTGTAGGGGCATGGAGTGGGATGCCTTAAAGGTGGTAACAAGGGGGTAATGCCTGTCACATAGAAGAGGAAGGGCATTTGGCAGTTCTGCAGCAGAATGCCCTAGTGATAGGGGCCCAGTCTGCACCACTACTGGTGGCCTCAGAGCAGTGGAAGAGACCTGAGATAGGCTGGATAAATAGGTACAGTGTGATTATCACCAGTTACTACGCCACAAGGGCAATAAATCCAGATGCCTATTGGCATGGTTGCTTAAAAGAGAATGCCCACCTTCAAAGATCCTTTCCCTAAGATGTCAAGGCTGGTACTTTTGCAAGGACTCAAGCTACAGTCATCCTCCATCTGAGAGACCAACTTGCATCAGTTTATGATGAACGAGACGTCAATAGACTATTGGCACGTGTGACTTCCTGAGCTCACTGCTACTCACCTGCCTCATAGCTACACAGACTGAATGTTTGGAGAGCGAGCTCTCATTGTTGGAACCAGGGAGATGCGATTCATGGAATGGCACTTTGTGCAGAGCCAGGCCCAGACGGGCTTTCATTGGAGTATTATCAGACATATCTCATTCTACACCTGCAAGAAGTGCTCCTAGAGGCCCAAGAGAGTGGAATCCTGTTACAGACTATTCGTGAAGCTCAGATAGTAATGCTCCCTAAACCAAACAGGGACCCTCTAGATCCAAGCTCCTATCGACCCCTGTCTATGTTGGGAGTCAATGTAAACATTCTTGCAAAAGCCTATGTCACTAGACTGTAAGGTGTGGTCACTCGCTTAATACAGGGCAACCAGTGGGACTTTATACCTGGGCATGGGACACACATGAACTTGCAGTGACTATCACATGCCCTACATTCAGTTACTGGCTGCGAAATGGAAGCATTGCTGGTTGCTTTAGATATCAAGAAAGCGATCCACAATCTTAACAGGAAGTACCTCTGGGAGGATGCGATTTGAACCAACATTTCTGTCCATGGTGAAATTGCTTGATGCTCAACTGTTGCCAAAGGTTCAAATGCAGTTGTGCCCTCTATTGCCACTCCTCTTCGCTTTTGCAATGGAGCCGCTGGCGATACAACTTCGCAGAGACATGGCTAAGTGGGGGGTAATAACCATGTTGTCTCACTTTACACGGACAACGCATTGTTCTATGTCACGCACCCAGAACGGTTGATTCCTCAATTGTTGCACAGCACATCATATCTGACTTTGGAGCAGCGTCAGGCCTCAGAGTAAACCGACAGAAGACAATACTATTCCCACTGCCTGCAATGGCGAGGAAAAGCCTCCCCTGCTTCAATGGGAGGTGTCTCATTTTGGGTATCTGGGGATTCAGATTGCAACAAACCTGGGGGCCTGCTACCACCTCAATATGAGTGGTGTCCTTCAAGGCCTGGAGGAGTCCATTCATTTCTGGATGTGTCTGCCACTATTGGTGATGGGTAGTGTTTTACTGTGCAAAATGGTGTTTCTTCCCCACTACTTCTACACCCTGCAAAACGCTATGTGCGAAATCCCACTGACCACTCATTCATTTTAATAAACTCTTAGGGGCCTGTTTACAATGGCCAAGTCGGCAGCCTCACCACCTCTGAATTAAAATGTTTCTGCCAGACTGCCTGGCGGAAACAGTGCAACAGCACTGGCTGCAGCTCTTAGAGAAAGACAAGGCCAATGCCTCTGCAACAGCACACTCGGAATGTGCACTGTCTGCAATGGCAGTCCGACTTCCAGCATCCTAATCTGGAGGTTTGGGAGTCAAGGATGCGATGGACGTACTTCCACATAGGGCACGGAAGTCCTATGGACTGCCGTATTTATATTCTGTCAAAGTAAACCCATAAAGTCATTACATTACCCTGAGCTCAATCCACTGTGCAGACAAAATTACCTTAGCTCAATGTGTGAAGTATTCATGCAGTACCAAAACAGCAATAAAGTTAAAGTGTAAAATAATAAAAATCTCAAACCAAATAAGAGAATAGAGTACATTTAATAAGCTAAATGCCACTAAAATGTCAAAACTCCAATAAGAGAATTCAGAGATATGCATTTTAAAGTTTTAAAGTAGAAATAGAGCCAAAATACCACAAAATGCTAATAATAGACAATGAGCACAGGTCAGATACACCAACTAGGTTCATCCTGGTCAAAGATTTTACCTTCTGACTTAGGGCCTGATCTAGAGTTTGGGGAAGGGGGTTGCTTTGTCACAAACATGACAGATATCCCATGTGCGGTAATTACAATTCCATTATAGCCTAAGGAACTTGTAATATGGTGGATGGGATATTCATCACGTTTGTGACGGATTAACCCCTCTGCTAAACTCTAAATCAGGGACTTATACTTTTAAGTCCCAGCAATCCACAGGAGTACACTTCTAAAGCCTGCAATACCTCAGGGGGGCACTTAGAGACTCACAGGGTGTCAAGCAGGGGCCAAAAGCAGGGTTCACTCCGGGTCCAGTTGCCACTGGTCAACAGGGGGCTTCTTGCAGCTTTTTATCTCTCCATAGCCACACAGGAGGTCATCCAGATGACTCTTGGAGTCCATATTTTTCCGCTGAGTACAAGAAGGGAGCAGATCCTGTCCCTCAAGATTCCTCTCACATCACAGTTAGCAGATCTAGTCCCCTTCTGATCTTCCACAGGTCCAGAAAAAATTGTGATTGGGAACCTGGAGATTCCACGTTTATGGATGGCACTAGCTAATGGGTGGCTTTCGCTCCTGATCCCTCCCTAACAGATGTGGTAAAATTTCCCTGGCCTACCTACTTTTACAGCATTTCCTATTTGCCTTCTTGCAAACAGGCCCAAAATACAATGTCATCAACAATTTGGAAAGTGACTTATTTTACAAAGGCACAGATGTTAGGGTTCAGCCAAGCCAATATAAATATTTTCCCCTGGATTTATTATTAAAATGTGATCTTTTGCTATGTGGATACTTAGTTATTAACCTAAGAACAACAAATGCAGCTTCAGTTACAAAACCAACCAATTATGCACCAAACACAATATTTATAATTTTACAAATATTTTATAAAATCGACATGGAAAACTAGTAATATTTGCTTATATGACTCACCACTAACTGAGCTAGATACTTCATTAAAAACATTGAATCCAGAAAACATAAAACAAGTTTATAAGATCAAGATATTAAAAAAAGGTTACTGTGTTGATGCAGTGTTTCGGTGGCTTCTGGACCTTTATTCCATCTTCTTCAGGGCCAATTACTAATTAAAACCTCTAGAGCTCTCCAAGATTACTCATATTGTTTACTGAAGGTGCCAGGCTTTTTAAGCCCTTCCTCAATAGTTAAACAAACAGTCTGTTTCTTCCCAAGGCTAAGGGTGACTACTTGAAGGTGTGTTTGGTACAAGTGTGTGTGTGAAGATATTTTTGAGTGGAGAATGCTGTCAGATATCTGATGAATCCCAGGTTAGGGGATGTTAAATGTATGTTGGGTTTATGTGGTAAGGCCTGTCAATGTAAGACTCATTGGTATGGTTGTATGTCAGAATATCATTAGTAAAAATGTATGAATAGTTTGGCCTAAATATTGATTACAAACATCATCTTATTACCTAATGCAGTGAGTCTCAAAGTACGGTCCGGGGGCCGCATGCGGCCCTTTTGACCTTTACATGCGGCCCCCAGAGCAGCAGTAGCAGTAGGCTGCTGTTTACTGGATTTAACAGAGGACACTTTATTTAAACATGATAGAAGATAAGGAAAGAAAGTAAGGAATTTGTCCTGCCTTGCTTTAACTGCAGGAACACTTTCATTCTTTAAGAAATCTTGCAGCAAATGTCTATAAGTGTTCTTAAAAACATCAAAACGTGTATTTCATTTACACACAGAACCATTTAATCTAACAGTGCATGGAGAAGTATTTTTTTAAAACAAAGGTTTCAAACGTAAATTCAAAAACTTTAATTCTTCCCCCACCCCCAACATTTATTCTTACCCCCACCTTCATAACAATGCCAATAGTGAACTAAGAGGCAAGTCAGTTGTTATCTGCACTCTTTGATTGGCCTGATTTGCTATTATACATGAACAACTTTATATTTTATTAAATCAAACACAGGAGAATGGTTTGCACAGCGCACATGCCAAAGTCATGCATTGTGAGGCCCTCCTACATACAATAATGAAGAAAAAGAAGGGAACGTGAAATAAAACAATTGAATAGGATCACACAGTTTGGTAAGGTTGGGAAGCTGGGATTAATGCCAGGCTTTCTGGTTTCACATTGCGCGATTTAGCCACTAGATCTATATGCTTTGCTGCCCCCTATAGCCACCATAACGCCACAACCCCTCCCCATCCAGAGCCCCCTCCTCCCTTTGATCGGCATGCTGCTAGCATCAATGCGGCCCTCGGTCGCACCACAGACCAAACTTTGTGGCCCCTGGGAAAATGTTTGCGAGTACCCATGATCTAATGAGTACGAGTGAAATGATGTGGATGTTTTGTACACCAAAATCCTCTGGAAGGAAGGCTATCATGTAGGAGAAAAGCACATGGTAATGCAAGGCAAGCTCTATAATCAGAGATTCAAAGATCTGGTATTTAGACAGAATATCGGAGACAGAAATATCATGGACCAAAAATCATGTCAAGAATATCGAGGACACAAGTATCGTGAAGGTAAGTTTCCAATATTCTGTCAGTTATCTAGAGGTCTAACTGCTGCTATCTAACTAGGTTAAATAACTCAATAAATATGAAATAAGTAAACACCCTGGCAGTAGTTCTCCTCCTTTTGATTGTGGTGCTTTACAGGCAGGGCAATTGTAAATGGAAAGATGGGGGCCTCACCAATCAGGAACGGATTCCCATGACAGCTAACTCCAGATATGCAGCTGATGCTTTTTTAGGGTCGAGCCTCCATTGCATGCGCTCGCGCATGCGTATCGCAGCGAGACTCTTTAGTTTTTAGAAAAGGGTTTGGAGCCCTGTCAACTTCACATCAGTGTTTTTTATTGGTTCGTGGGCTTGCCTAATAAAATCTGCTTGCTTTCATTAGTCGAAGGCACGCATCCGTCATGCCTTTTCCGGTAGCTAGCCCTCCTCGAGCGCAGTGACCAAGTAGAGAAAACATGCGAGGCTGGCTGTTTTCCATCGGGCTCGTGGACTTCTTTTTCTTTAATTTAAGAGCGCGATCTCGCTTGGCAGAAGTCGAGCGCTTTACATAGTTAATTTCACTTTTTCGGGTTATGTACAGAAATGCACTTTTGCCCGATAGGTGTAAAGTTGGGTTAGGAATTTACAACGCGATCAGCTCTAGCATGCAAACGCGAAACCCGTTGCATTATTAATGCTTGTGTTTGTCTTGTTCATTTCTGTTGTGGAATTGGTGAGTGTGGCATTGGTTACTGTGGCGGCAGTAGAAGACTTTGCAAATATTGAGTGTATGGATGTTGGATCTGAGTTCGTCCATGACAAAATAGGGCCAAACAGAAGCTGTGAGAAGGTGCCATCGCTGCTGGAACATCTCGGCAAGGATGTCCTTACTATCCTCACAGAGATTATTTTTCTTGGTAGACTGTGGGGGTATTCAGTTATGGTGATCCAGCCTGTATTTTTAATGTTAGACTGTGTGCCAGTGACACAACTGGAACTATGCCGTATGTTGTTGTAGAACAATAACAATACAATCATGTTTTTTTTTCCATAACTATGCTGTGCAGTAGATAGACAATCGATTATACCAGACACATAACGGAAATTAAATTAAAT
This sequence comes from Pleurodeles waltl, assembly GCF_031143425.1. Classification (NCBI taxonomy): domain Eukaryota; kingdom Metazoa; phylum Chordata; class Amphibia; order Caudata; family Salamandridae; genus Pleurodeles; species Pleurodeles waltl. The sequence continues at coordinate 473,069,119 of NC_090449.1, read as the reverse complement.
GGGAAATGATTGAGCAAATAGAGCCTAATCTGAGAAGCGCAAATATGGGAAAACTGCAGAAAAAACAGTGCAGCCATAATCTAGGTATGGAGGCCAAAGGCCGGAACAAACAGTAGGACGGACAAATGCATGGCCTTTATTAAAGCTGTGCATTTACAGTTAAAGTTACAGCATCTCTGGTGGCTGCTGGTGCACTCACCAACAGGACACCGTCACAATGGAGAAAACAAAAAACAAGGCAATAGATCTTTTCTGTGTATGCTCCCCACGATGTAGTAAAAGACCCCTGTATCCATCACGACTGCCTTCTACGCTGCTACCCTCTAGGGAAGAACACTATATCATGAAGCCGTAACTGTATCCGTCTGCCCCAAAAGCCATCTACCTCTCTATTCACTTCTTCACTGAAGTGAACGGAGAGGTAGATGGTTCCTGCTATACAACTGACACATAGCAGTGCCTGTCATACCTCGGTCACTGAGGTCATATGGGTAGCAGGATCAGACTCAGCGTTACTGTGGTGTTGAGCCATTGCTTCAGGACAGTGGACATAGATGGTAGGGTCAGATCCATTGACACAGTAGTGCCAGCAATGTAAGAGACATGAAAAGCGTTGATGTAGTTCAGCATTATTGCCTGTGATAGGTTAAGGTTCTGATATCTGGAAGGGTTTGGGCTATGTTCATGTTCAAGATTAAGTTATGAGTGAGATAGGTTTATCCATGGGATAAAAGTGCAGTTAGGATAATATTGATGTTCAGGGATGGCTTTATAGTTGTGGTTTGGGAAACTATTAAAATGAGATTCAGGGTTAGTTTAGAATTGCATCCTTGTTCATCCTTTACATATTCTTGCTAGTGGTTTCGTCATTAATCTCAACACAGTATATAATGAGTTTCTTATCATAATAGAATCTTCCTAGTCACTTCTTCATAAAGATATATGTTTAACTATTGCATCCTTCGGTTTCTGAAACACAGAATGAACAGAAGTTGTGTAAGGTAATAAATAGCCTGATGGCAGTAATGCCTGGCTTGCTTGAGACACTGCAGAGGCAGTGCTTTGTATGTCTGAGACACCACTGGTGTAGGACTGTAGAGGCAGCTGTACAGCTGTGCCTGTGATGTCAGCAGTCCCTAATGGGCATGACTGGACGGTGTGTTCCAGTGATCCCTGGCTTGTGTGAGGGGGCAGACCAGGGGCAGATTAGGAAGGAGAAGATCCACTGAAGCATCAGTACCTGACACACCTGAGTTGCAGAAAGTGTGGGGGGGTGGTAGTGCCTGGGCCAGTGCTATGCCATCACTTCTCTTTCACTGGCACTTGCAGATGAGGTTGAGGGTATCAGAGTCAGACCCAGGGCTACAACTGTGACCAGCCTGTCTGAGTTGGACAAACCTCAGTGGAGTGGGACAGGTCTAGACGCAGAACAGTGTCTCATGTGTGAAAGGTGGAAGGGCTGTACTTGTCATGTCTGAGGTGCAGAGGGGTGGGGCATCACTGGCAGGATCAGGCCCAGGGTGATTGGATTGTTAGAAATGGGGTCTGTAGTTGGCACTCAGTTTGCGCCCCATCCAAGTAGGGACCCACACTCTAATCAGGGTAAGGGAGTCACTCTCCTAAAATAACCCCTGCTCACTCCATTCATAACTTGACATGAGCAGCCAGGTTTATCTCAGAGGCAATGTGTTAAATATTTTTACCAACACACAATAACACAGCAAAAATACTACTAATGGACACCATACCAGTTTAGAAAAATAGCCAAGAGTTATCTAAGTAAACCAAGACTAAAATGACAAAAATCCAACATACACAAGCTAGATATGATTTTTTAAAGATGAAATCCCAATGAAGCACTTAGAAATACAATAGTTCCAACTGGTGCTATCATACCGTCAATATGGAGTCATTGATGATGATGGAGTTGTTCCCAATAGTCTGGCGCCACTCGCAAGGGAGTGCAGCACCGGTCACGGAGTCACACGGACCCCACATACAGTACCTTAGAAACAAGGCTGAGTCAAAGATGGGGCACAAAGTCGGGGAGGCGTCACTGGAGCAGGGGTGGCGTCAGTTCCATACTGCTCTGCAGGAGGTGAGGCGTCAGTTTTAGACTGCTATGCAGGGGAGGTGAGGCGTTGGTTCCTTACAGAGGCAGAGGAGGTGAGGCTACGTCGGTGGCAAGTCGTTGTTTCCTTACAAACCGGCCATCCAGTGGATCAAGATACGATGAGGTGACTTTGCGGTGTTGCAGTCACACCACGGGGCCACAGGCACCACAGTGGAGTTGGGTGTCATGGATGTCAGTGACACGGCACTCAGAACTCACGGTGCCACAGGACTTCTGGAACGCTGCAGCTGCATTGGGCCTGCGGTGTTGGTCACCGCACTTCAGTGGCGACCACAGCTTTGGGTGCAGGCAAACGCGCAGAGTCAGGCAGCTTCACCGGTTCTGGAGTCGTCTGGAGTCAGTGTGCCTGGTTCTTCTTGTTTTATGCCAGACTTCACTCCCAAGGGCCCAGGAAATGGAGTGAGCACCTCTGGCAAGTCCGGGTCCTCAGCAAGAGAACCCAGAGGCTGGCAGGTGAAGTTTTGATATCCCTGAGACTTCTTAACAGGAGGCAAGCTCAGTCCAAGTGCTTGGAGAAACTTCACAAGCAGAATACACACAAAGTCCATTCCTTGTCCTCTCCAAAGCAGACGCAGCAACCGCAGGCCAACCCAGCAAAGCACACACAGCAAAGGGGCAGTACACCTCCTCACAGCTCTTCAGCTTTTCTCCTTGACAGTCTCCTCTTAATCCAGAAGTGTTCTAAAAGTCTGGGGTTTTGGGTCCAATACTTATACTCATGTCTGCCTTTGAAGTAGACAAACTTCAAAGCAAAGTCTTTGTAGTGCACAAGATCCTGCTTGTCCTGCCCTGGTCCCAGACACACTCCAAGTGGTTGGAAACTGCATGTGTAAGGACAGGCACAGCCCTATTCAGGTGCAAGTGTCAACTCCTCCCACCACTCTAGCCCAGGAAGACCCATCAGGATATGCAGGGCATACCTCAGCTCTCTTTGTGTGACTGTCTAAAGTGAATTCACAACCAGCCCAACTGTCATCCTGCCCCAGATGTGTATTCTGCAGCCAGACAGAGGCACAGAAGGGTTAAGCAGGAAAATGTCCACTTTCTAAAAGTGGCATTTCCAAACATACAATTTAAAACCCACCTTCAATGAAAAATGTAATTTTAAATGGTGAGTTCAGAGACCCCAAACTCCACATCTCTATCTGCCCCCAATGGGAAATTGCATCTGAGAGATATTTCATGGCAATCTCTATGTTACCCTATAGGAAAGATTTGCAATAGTGAAAACTAGATTTGGCAGTATTTTACTATTAGGACATGTAAAACACAGTAGTACATGTACTGACTTTTAATGACATTGCACCCTGCCCATGGGGCTACCTTGGCCCTACCTTAGGGGTGCCTTACGGGTATTAAAAGAAAAGGTTTGGGCCTGGCAAGTGTGTGCACTTCCCAAGTTGACATGGCAGTTTAGAACTGCACAAACAGACACTGAAATGGCAGGTCTGAGCCATGTTTACATGGATATTCATGTGGGTGACACAATCAGTGTTGCAGGCCCACTAGTAGCATTTGATTTACAAGCCCTGGGCACACCTAGTGCACTTTACTAGGGACTTACTAGTAAATCAAATATGCCAATCATGGCTAACCAATTATCAAGCCAATTTAGACAGGGAGCACTTGCACTTCAGCACTGGTAAGCAGTGAGTGGTAAAGTGCCCCAAGAGAGCTAAAACCATTAAAAAAAACTGAAAAAAGTAGGAGGAAGAGGGCAAAATGTTTGGGGATAGCCCTGCAAAAAGGGCCATTTCCAACAGTGACAAAAGCGTCTGGCATGTCTGGGTACACAGATGAGCTGTGCGGGCAGTAACTGCTCAGACAGCGCAGCAGTGCTTAGCTTGTGTGAGTGGTGGACAAGACGGTGCCTGGTCACAGGAGGCCCACTCCTACAGCAATGCATGTTTGGGGTTTGCACTGCAGGCCTTGCAGTGACAGGCCAGACCATCCTCAGAGGCTGCTGTCAGTTTTTTTTTATAAGGACCATGGCTGCAGATTCTGGTCTGTGTAGTACATGCCTTCGTGTCCCCGTTCTTCTTTAACTTCTCTGCCCTGGCATCCCCTGGGGTTGGCACAGGTGCATACTCTCTGCTGGCTTCGTGATTTTGTGCCTCTGCCAGTTCCCATGCGCGCAGGCTCCCTCGGGGTGCAGACTGGGCATAACAGAGGTGAAAGCAGACTGGAAGCCTTCGAGGGCGGGACTGCCAGGCTGTCAGCAAGGCTCCTCGGATGCCCCCGTTCAGCACGTGTTATTTTCTTCTCAGCTGCTGGCAGACGTTCACTGTGATGGGCAGGCTGGGCATGCACTGGCGCCTGAGACCGGTAAGCATCGTCACTTCGTTGTTTCCCCGTTCCCTAATGTTCAATTCACTTCCCTTCTTTTTCGTTTTCTCCTCCCTTTTATTTGTCATGCTGTTTGTTTCCCTTCCTTGTTCTTATCCTTTTCTTTACTACACTAATTTTCTCTTCTGCTGCACTCCACCCTACGCCGATTCACTACCTAAATTGAGGGAAATACTAAAACAAAACTTATAAAGATGTCAGACTTGAGCCTACCCTCAATAGTAAAACTACTTCATTAGTGGAACAATAAAGTAAGACTTCCGGTTATTGTTAGCAGAAATGGCAATGTGTTGGTCGCATGTTTAATTGAAATGACATTAGTTGTGGGCTTGGTTCACAAGATTCTTCTTCTTCTATGAGTATTTGTGACATAGTACAGGATATTCAGGAGAAAGTGCAGAGAAAAAAACATTTTGAATGGTTATTGTTTGTTATGAGCATTAGACTACCAGAACAGCATTGTTATTGAATGTATGAGGGATAACATTCTAAGTGAGTCCCTTCAAGCTTTCTAGGTGGAGGTGGGGGCCAGAGTATTTATTTCCGAAGGCCAACATCTTGGCCTCAACAATGTTGAGACAAAATATTGTCCTCATCCCTGAACTGCCAAGCGCTGTCCACCTTTGGAGCAGCTTTGTATTTTGAAGTTTTAGAGTGGGTAGATTAAGGGTACCTTGATTTGCCAAGAGGTAAATTTGCTGCTAATATACAATGGCGTTTCCATGGGTACATTAAAAGGGTAAGCCAAATGGTCTTCAGTGTTGCCAAGAGTTTTGTGAGGAGGCAGGAAAGATTCCCTAAGGTGAGGCGATTTGGGCTCTACAGTTTCACAGATGTTAACCATCCGTTCCTTTTTTGTGTTTGTATGCCTGTACCTTTGTCTGATTTCCCAAATTATTGTCTACCCTTAAGAGTGGGATCCATGTTAGAGCCTTTAAGGGTTCATTTGGGGGTTGGCAGATGTGGGGCATCCTCTAAAAATGGCAGAAGCCTGTCATCCAACCTCATAGCCACTCCTCCTCACCTAGTAGTGGTGAAACTCTTGACCTCGTGGTCCATCCACCACATGATCTCTGCCTTGTCCAGAGGCGTTAACTTCACTCTAATATCGAACATCTCTGCAGGGAAAACAATCAATGACTATGACTTGGACAAAGAGAGAAAACCTCAATTTCCATCACGCCCATTGATTTTTTTGTATTTCACAAACTGCAGAGGAGGTGAAGAGAACCTGTCACTGACACAACATTTAGCAATGCCTTACGTTCATCAACTGTACCTGCTGATGCCCTTAAATGAGAGGGATCACCGTTAGGCAGGTGGGATCTCTCAATAAAGTTATCAGTCCTTTGTCGACCTGGTGAGCTGGTGATCCTCCTCCCAGATTTTAAATGACTCTGTTTCTACGCTAGCATTGATGCACTTCCACACGATTCAGGTTGGAGGACTTCTTACCAATTTTCATGTCTTGTAAGAAACAACTTGCATGTAATGTTAAAACACTTGATAGTCACCATGAGGCAAGGAAAGAAACTGCTCTTCTCCACAGATGCTCAGCTCTTGTGCACCGTGATATAGGGAGCATTGGCAGCGACACTGTGACCTTTCAGTATGCACCAACCATTCTCTTCTAAGATCTCTTTGAGTGATTTATTGGGGCCTCTGTCAGCCCATCCAGCCATTACCGTTCTCCATGACGATACAGAGTGCTACATCAAAGCACAACAGTACATATCACTGTAATATCGTGAAGCAGCAAGGAAACGATATTGTTCTTGTTCACCCCTTCGGCAAGAAGCATTTATTTATTCCTTAAATTTAGTCGGGATGGTCTTTGAAATTGAAGTACCTCTCTAATGCAGTGCTTAATTTGGGGTAAGAGTGGGTCGCACTTTCTTACGTTTTAGGACTTGCAGTTTAGATTTTTATGTCTGTGGATTCATATATCTGGGTTTAAGTTATGATATTTTTTTCATTTACATACTTTTGTACAACATGAACTAAACCTTATGCGCATCTGGGCATTGCAAAAATAAGACATTCTCTGTAACTGTAAAAGTATAAATTGAGCATAAAATATAATTTTAAGTATCAGAGTAATAATTATCCAAACGGTGGGAAGGAGGGAGTGAAAAACAGACAACGGAATGTGGGAGCTCTAGAAACCCATGACAAAAGAGGTGGAATAGGCGCTCCATAAACGTTTTCTTTTTTGATTCAGGAGCGTCTGTGCAACGATAAAATAAGTGGGGACTGAGGACCAAGATATGATGGCGAGTCTGGGTTTGAGTAGTATTAATTTATGTGGAGAAACCGGTACTCTCTTTTAGCAGGGCCCTTCCAGTATAGAAACTTGTTCAACTTTCCTAACTGGTTTTCCTAACTGTGTCACCTTTATCTCTCACTCCTCTTAAAATGTACATTTAACCATGTTCCAAAGTGTTTGACAAAGGAGCTGTGTATTGTCACAAAGATCTGCATTTAAGATAATTAATTCACCGCTAGAAACTATGGGCGTTGATTCACCAGAATGCCATTGGTAGCAGAAGTGACATCACATACCCTTGGATCTTAGTGCCATCACAGGAGTGACATTGTTGTAAGACCTTTGACCCTGATTTTTTCCAGGAAGGTATGTCACATGAACCTAACCTCACAATAATTGACATTGCTTAAGTTATAATAATTGCATTATAAGTATAACAGCATAAGACAAACAAATGTTTATTTTAAATACCATATATATTATGGTGCTGACTTGATCTTTGAATTTTTTGAGGCACATTATCTTTCCTGAATTGTAATGAGCGAGCAAAGCAAGTAAGCCAAAACTCTCCCAGGGGGTTTCTCCCAGACTGAGGAAAAAAGTGAAAGGAATGGAGTAAGAAGTTAATTTTAAAGCACAATTTTCATTTAACTTTGCTAAAATGGCATATGCTCTATAAGGACGCTCATTAAATATTCAAATGCTTTCCTTGTGTACCAAGCTATTGAAATCTGACGTAGGCACAAATTTGCCCCATCTTACAATTGGAAATGGAAAGCACATGATGTAGTATGGGTGCCCTCATATGTCAAAAATTACATCCAGTGTGCCTGGGCCAGCATTTTGTCATGGGTGGCCCCATAGGTCATGGTTACACCTTTAGATGAAAAAATTATATAAAATATGCTAGTGCCAGTATTTTGCAATTGATGCTATCAGTTTACCATAGGTGATCCTATGTCAAAAATAACCTCAGTATGTCAGGGCCAGAATTATCTCATGGTTACCCCCCATCCATATGCCAGTTTGTCCATCTTTATGCAATAAATTACTTTCTTTGTGCTAGTACCAGAATTTCCTCAAGTATGCTCGTATTTATCCAAGGATGCAATCAGTTCCCTCTAGTGCTCCAATATCCATATTTTGTCATTGGTATCCTTTATATCAGAAATTATCCGAGTGTACCACTGCCAGTATTTTATCACAAATGTCTGTTATGCTAAGAGTTGCTGCAAGTAGGCCAGCGCCCGAATTTTTCCATGGGTGTCGCTATAAGAGAATAATTACCTTCAGTGTGCCAAGGCCATCAACAAACTCACAGGTGTCACATTATATTCTTGCTCACACTCACTTACTCATACTCGTTCTTTCACTCACACTCACTCTCACTCTCTTACATACCCTTATACTCATCCTCACTCTTTTACTTGCATTCACTCTTAATCCCACACATTCTTACTCATTCACTCACTCATACTTACTGACACTGAGGCCCAGGTTTTCTAACACTTTGTGCCAAGTTTGTGTCACTGTTGTGACTCATACCCAGTGAAAAGTGTTAAGGTGGGATTTACTATCCAATGCAAATCAGGATTTGCATTGGATAGTATACCAAAGTAATGCAAAGTAATGCAAAGTTGTGCTATGTGCCTCTTTACATGACTATGTGTCAAGGGGGTGTTCCAGGTGGTGTATGAGCATTGTTATGTAAGCACCCATGGTTTTTGACGCAGTCTACCTATCTGCAGACATTGGTAGTTGGGAAATAGCACCACGATCATATGCCTTCTCAAGGCAGGCATAAAGAATAGAAATGTTTCCTTGTTTTTCCAACTTTTCTTGTGTGCTGCATTGTGCAGCACACATACATAGTGGAAAAAGCCTTAAAACATATTTTTTGGTACTGGAAGAGACACCTTCCAGTACAAAACCTATGCTTCAGAGGACATACACATCATTGCACTACGGCGCAAGTCTGCGTGCAGTGGCGCTCGGTTGTCAAAAATGTGCCAGTGCATGGGGAAAGAAAAAATTCCTTTCTCTTAGTACGTATGGCACATTTCTTCCTTCGGTACAAGGCAACACAACAACTTTGGTACAGCTTTGCGTCAGACAATAGTAAATCTGGCCCTCAATTTCACACAATCTGATACACTACTTGTCACTGATTCTCATTCAGTCCCACTCTTACGAACACATTCTTACACATACAGACACATGTGCTCACACAGACACACATTCTCTCACATAAATACTCTCTCACCCGCAAGCATGCACACAACATGCATTTAAACCATATCTACTTATCACAGCTGCTACTGAAGGTCCCATTCTAGCTAAATATGCTCCATTTTTTTAATTACAAATACCTTGAATAATTAAAAGTTGGTCATTATTAGTGTAATGGAAAATAAGGAATGCTGATCCTCCCCTGTGTTCTTGGATCTGATTTTGTCACCTCTGAGGCCAGGGTGTCGCAAAGGCAGTGCCAGGGGGTCTCAAACGGTAAGCCAGAGGCCAATGCCACGACTCCTGGTGAACCCTGAATGACATTCATGCTAGGAACTAGAGAAAATGCTTCATACAGCTTCCCCCAATAGCAAGATCAGCCTAAAAACCAACAACACCTCAATCTGAATGACTTTAGTTTCACCCACCCAATCCACCTTCCCATCAGAGAAGTTTGCTGTGTTCCTGTTCTTCGGGCGTGGGCCATTGAGTCCTCTCTGCATTTGTGTGCATTTGGGGCCAGCGTGTGCATTTGATGATGAACCCAACAGTTGCAAGGATATCCAGGTTCATAAGGTAAATTGATGTGTGGTGACTTGGTATCACCAGCATCTCAGTTGCACAACCTTGAACCGTGGTAGCTCTATGGTAGCTCCACAGCTGTAGAATTATCTTCCTATAGAGAGACAGTTGTTGCCGACTCTAAGTCTCAGGGGGGGTTTACAGGGCATATAAACGCACATTGTGGTGATGGCCTTTGTCAGAGTATGGAATACTGTGGGGCGCAACTTGTTTTCAGGGTGCAACCCCCATCTTTCAGCCTCAGTCATAGTGCAAAACGTAAAAATGTAGTAGTGATGGAGGCTTTTTTTGCCCACCACCACCGCCATGGTCTTATTTGGCTTATCACTTCCAGATAAAGCTGTGAAAAACAGCTCTTCCCATGTCAGTGCTAAGAAAATGATCAGTACAGACCTTTGGAGGTTTGCACTTTCTGTTTGTGCATAGTTAACATGAAAATAAATGTCAGTAAACACCAGATCCCAATAACCAAGGAGGACAAACCGAGGTGTGAGGGTTTCAGTTCAACACTGAGCATCCATAGGTAAAGCAGCACCATGGGGGAACCGTGAAGGTTTGATAATGCAAGCGTCCCATTATAATCTTCGACTCTATCATAGTTGGGAAAAGCTCTGACTAACATTATTGTTCAGGCACACTTTCCTGTTGTTGGTTTCTTGAATAACCGATGAGGGCTGATGGGTGGTTGATTTTTCTACGTTATGTCTATCTCTCTTAAGTTAGTTTTATTTTTAATTGTATTTTAATCAAACGTGATTGCTTGGTGTTTATTTGTTCAATTTTCACAAGACAAAAATTCTGTTATTGTGTACAGGACCTTCTATCCTTGAAAGTGAATGTTGTGCTCTAAGTATACAAAAAAGTGAATATTGTGCTCTAAGTATGCAAAACAGAACTAAAACAAATAGTTAATTTTCGCTAGACAGCACCATGGCGTCAATATTTCCCCTTGCCACCAATCAGAGCTTCTCCGATGTAAACCGCCGAGGGCATTTGCCGAGGGGTGCAGAATTGTGATATTCTGTCTCCAAATGCCAAAGGGGATAAAAGTAGAATGTGGAAGCTTTCTGAAGTTCAATCGATGTGCCAAATGGGGGGCGTGTACATATGTGGGAAACTCAGTGAAAGGATTCAGTGTGGATGACTCATGGAGTGAGTCGGCCTAGGCTGTTGTACTTACCCAACTTACTTTTCGGTGGTAACGTTACCATCTTTGTTTAAATGTAAACCCTACGCAAGTGAAAAGGCGACTCTTCCATTACCAGCACCTTTCACATACAGGATGATTACATTTGCTGGTGCATAAGCACACGTGCGCCTACATTTTCTTCAAGTTCCAGTTACCACAGTGTTGCAGTTTAGTCATACTGTTAAGTAATAAGTGTTATTATTACGTTCTAAGTGGTACACTTTTTATTGTCCATAGAAGGATGCAAGGTTGAGTAAGCCATTGCATGATTTCAATTTCTGACCTTCAGGTTCACAAATGACTGCTGTGTGTCCATTTTATTGTCTTTAGCTGCTTGCAAAGTCTATGATGGTCAGAAAGTTCCTGGGTTTACTGTATCAGAGCACAGGGCTAGATCTATCCAGTGTGTCTCAGTTTTGTATATTGCTAAACTAGCTTGGTGGCTTAGTCTAGTTGGGCAGAGATCTGCTTCTAATCACCAGGCTACAGGGTTTAATCTTCTAAAAATAGCTTTGACTGTTGATATGCCTCTGGCACAGTTTCACGCTAAATCGGCATGTCAGAGCTACGAATTCTGCCTAGCAGGATATCTCATCTGGTTTATGCATTTGTTGCAAACATGCATGTGCAACATAAAGGCCATATCACGACCACCAGGGTCGTAATGAGGCCCATAGTGAGCCCTGAGCAAGGAAGCATATCTTGCTGCACTTGAAGACAAGTTATAAATTATACTGTAGCGATAGTTGATGGCTCTCATTGTTCATTTGTATCATGTACATTTACTTAGTATTCCATATGAATTTTATATATATATTTATTTGTATATTTTCTTCCTTGTTAAGGGGTGTTGTGGGCTATTGGCTACTCGGCTGATGTTGAAATTGGAAAACATGATTCTGTTCATGGATTTGACACTTGAGTGTTCTAAGCAAATTACCTTTTTCACATTATGCCTTAAAGCTGGTTATAACATGCAATGCAGTTGTGTAAAACCCCATTCGATGAATTCAACCTTAAAATCTCTTTCCAGTCGTTTATTGATGCACAGCTCTTCCCGTACACCTTCATACCTTGGTAAAGTAGATTGCTGTATATTTCTGTTTATCTCTGGGCCTACCTGTGGGCTGATGGTGCAGAACGTGTCTTAGTTTCCCCTTTAACCGAGTCTTGCTGGGCCTACAGCAGCAGTTCTTAACCTTTAAATACTGTGGACTTCCCCGAAACTATGTGGAAATCAAAATAATAATATGGAAGTTGGAGGTTTTCAAAATGTAGATTTATTTCTAAAAGACAAAACAGTATGTACTAGAATCCATTTGATGTACGTCTGCTGATGCCACAAATCAAGCTAATGATTCCAACTTAATTTATAGTTTCCAATTTCGAATTCCTTCACAATTGAAGAGTTTCAAGACTCTGAATGTTGCTTTTTGATATATATACTGAATAGGTGCCGTGGATCCCAAGGGCTCCGTTGACCACACTGCAAGAACCACATGTCTAAAGGGATGGTGGCTGAGGGTGACACAGCGTATAATCCTGACTCCCTTGACTTCCCACAGTTTAAATGTTTGAAATAAAGCTCTGAAACACGTATTGGCAAAGCCAATAAGTCTGGTCTAGACATGCATGTTTTTTTAAACAAACACAAATGCAAAAAAGACAAAGTTATAGAAAGCTTAAAAAACCAAAGGAGTCCTCCTGCAGTCTAAGTACAACAGCCCTGCCACTGAAGTGCGCCTCTTTTTAGGGTGCAGGTTACTGTTCTTTTGTATTAATAATTTTATTAGGGTTCCTATGCCATAATCAACAATTATTATCCTGTTAAGACGCTTGCAAAATCATCAACACATATTGATAATAATCTTATCTTTTATCATACTTGTCTCATGGTTTATTCTCCTCACCCCTTTTTTAAATGTTGCCTCTTGTTTCTTTGGTATGTATCTTATTTCAGACCAGCATTCTGCTTCATCTGCCAGCTCTCCATTCCTTTCTACTTCCTATGTTCTGAAAAGATCTTTGACTTTGCTGCCTTTCCCCTGGTTTCCCCGTGAATTAGTGTTTTAATTTTAAAAAGAAAATTGCAAACAATAGAGGAATCATTTATCTTGTGACTTTTTCAAAGAAATGGTTTTTCTTCCTATGGGAGCAAGCGGTAGTATCTGAAGTAGAAGGTTGGGAAAAAAGAGCAAAAGGGGAAAAAAAAGATTAACTAACTCATATGTTTGGTTACTTTGTCCCAATTTCCTATCGGAGGGGAAGCCCACATGAATTTATTGTTTCATCAAGAATGTGCCAGCTCGATCTCAGGAGCTTTAGAAATACTAAGCGTTATCTATATTACGGCAAATAAGCTGTGGTAAATGTTATAATAACGTGTTTTAAGAAAAGGAAGGGGTAATATTTATGTTTTTACTGTATATATTTAGAGATGTTTGCGTGCATCTTTTTATGTGAATTAATTTGATTTTCTCGATAAATACCGTAGAAGAGGCGGGCGAGATACACTCAAAGAAAGGTGCAAAGCAAAACCAGATTTTTTAAAGCAAATAAGCCTGGCCTTGGAACGTGGCTGCAGTGGTTAATTATAAATAATTTTTAATTGCAGGCATCTGCCACAAAAATGACAAGTTAAAAAAAGAAAAAAAATACTGCCACCTAAATGTGGCCACCATATGATTGTAATAATCATTTTACTTTTAAACACACATTCACTAAAGCAGCTGTTTTATTAATGATATTCTTGAAATAACTGGCTTTTCGCTTACATTTTCCAATTTATTATTATTATTATTTGTGAAGCAGACAAGAAACAGTAAACAGTTTACCAATCACTCGAATTGCAGGCAGCTACAGTGTTAAATGTTATTTAAATGCTTTGTAACAGCATCTTTAACAAGCATTGTCAAAGCCATGAAGTCTAACTTGAGTAAACTTTCAGTTGTTCGCAAACATTTGCAAAAGGAATTAAAAATTAAAACAAGTAAAACGTAAAAAAATATCTCTATCTGAAGGTGTCATGCATATATTTGAAAAGAAGGTGAAAGAAGGCCAATGGCAAAATAAATTGCGATACCTAAAATGAAAGCAGAGATTGGACTATCAGCCATGGCACTGAAGTGGACCCTTTTTTAGGCTGGTGTATACAGGCAGCTCACAGTTAAGTGTGTGTAGGTATATGCACATGCACACACATACAGACACACACACTTATATCTAATAGAAATCTCTTGGAAAGCATAAGGTGGAGAGACAGTGAAAGCAATTTTTAAGCAAGACTTAAAAATACATGGAAAATATTTTGTTGTCAAACTGACCATCAAAATTGCAAGCAGGATAAATAGTAACTATTTCAAGTTAATATAAAATACATACTGTATAAAGCATGTTTTTGACAAGTCTTACAACTGAAAGGAAAAAAGTGTTCTTATGTGAATGGGAACAATGTGCAAATATCACAAATAAGTGTGATGCCTCAAGGTATCTAACCAATTTGGTCTATATTATGGCATACCGAATTGCCCTCTAAAGAAATTCCTATAAGGAGATGCCAATTATATTGTAAGAGGAGGCCTCACCCACTCTTAGTGGCATGCTTCATCATTGCCTGGTCTGATAATACAGCAGGGCGGACTCAACCTCAAATAAGATGGAGCTCTTAAATAAAACTAACTGGAAAAGAAGGGATCCAGATCAACCACAAATACCTGATGGTAAACCCACGATATTACATTTATTGATGGAAACCTCCAGCATACCTAAAAACACTGTGAGAATGGAATACTGGCATAGTGGCCCCACCATCTATCATAAGCTAACTTGTTTCTGCCCTAATATTTGCCAGTACTGGTCATAGGCATTCTGCAGGAAAAGTGGGGATCCCTCTCATTACACCTCATGCTGTCAATAAGTGTAAAGATAATACGTGTCAATATGTGTCCTACCTTGCTTCCCTTACTTTAGAGATAATGGACTTCAAGGTCTAGGTGGAGATGGCATCCTCGGTAGTCACACATTCATCAGGAGACATGCTATGCTGAACACCTAATTGTACTCCTGTACCCATTTGATCAGTGACTGTGAGGTTGTGCCTTGCTTACCTCCACCTCTCCCATTGTGTTATGTATGAACAATGTGCACCTTCTTTGTGCAGTTACGCAAAGTGAAGGGAGCCAGTGGGTAAAGTGGTCAGACCTATTGCCACATTCTAAATGCTACATGCTATATGTGTCATGAAGCAAAATGTGAATGGCAATTTAACAGACCAATGAATGAGGCCCAATGACCAAAACTATCTCTTTGTATGTATGTTTTGTGCCAATGTTTTGGGAAAAATATATTGTCTAAAGAACTGTCTAAAAGCCCAGGTGTAAAAAGAAAGGGTGAATTTAGTTGAGTGTGACAGAGAAAGAACAAACGGGAACAAAAACATATAGTTTTACAGAATGCACTATTAAAAATATATTTCCTTGACATAATATATCTCCCATCTTTCCTTTAAGCTCGCACTATTCCAAGGATCCTTTCCTAGAATGAGCACTCAGAGGCTGTGGTTGTAGGTTTTTACTGCAGAACAATAGTTTTGGTTCCAAATTAAATCTCTGCATAATGTGTTAAGCTAATATTAATTGGCAATTTACATGAAGCCTTACCAGACACAATCAAATCTTTGGCAGAGATGTTTGACAATCCGAGACTTCACTTTATCCAGCTGACCTGATGGGAGCGGTGACACTCCAAGAGTATGTTAATAGACCTCTACTATTATGGCACAGGTCAACAGGCTAAAACAGAAGAAGGAAAAATAAAGTAATACAAATAAAGGTCGAATGAAGATGAATAAAAGAAAGGAACGAACAGAAAGTTAAAAGGAGGACTCAAGGGGTGGAAAGATAGAAAGGTGAGATATGGGGATAAAGTAAAAAAGAATAATCGAATGTCCTGTTTGTTCCTCAAGAGATACCAATCCATGCTTGAGCAATCCCAGAAGAAACTTTGAATCTCCTGCTCCATCATTCCTGGCAGCGACAATAGATCTGCCATGCTAGAAACTCGTCTCAGTGCTCTGCCATTCACTATCGAGGAATGCTTTACCAGAACATTTTCCCTTTAGCGATTGCCCTGCAGTTGCTTGTCCAGTGGTGCAGCTGCAGAGATTGTCACTAATGCAGCAGGTCCATCCAGGCATGGCCAATGATCGCATTCTCGCTGCCTGACAAACAAGAATTCATTTGTTCTTCCAATTTCTTAGAAGCGCTGACTAGGAAAACCAAAAGTGACCTTTATTGAAGAATGCAATAGGTAGTTTGGTAGAGTCAATGGACGTGTTATGGTCACACTGCAATCCTAGATGTATAAGGCTGAAGCATAAGCATGGTATGCTTTACAGGCTTTTATGTGTCTTGTTCTGTTTTCTCCAAAGTATTACAGTACTAACGCCCAGGGATGTTAGAACTCATCACAAGTGGCTAAAGATGTTAAGATGCTCTGCCAAGCTCTGACACTATTTACCTGATGATCTCTAGCATGAAAAATCTCTGCTCGCTTTAGACACTGTCTCAAGACTAGGCTTTTCTATCAAGCTCTAATCTTTTGCATGACACATCTCCTTGCTGTCTCTTAATTCATTAGCTCTCTGCATATAGCACCAAGAGACCTATGGTGTTTGTGCACTTTATAATTACATTTAACATAGCATATCGATGAGCATGATTTCCACCAGAGAGTGACATCTTACTTCACATGCATGTGCATTTGTTGAGCGCTGACACAATATTATGGGTTTGGTAATTTTATATGTAGACATATTGAAGATGAAACCCGAACTGGACTCCATTTTCCTGGCT
This sequence comes from Pleurodeles waltl, assembly GCF_031143425.1. NCBI lineage: Eukaryota > Metazoa > Chordata > Amphibia > Caudata > Salamandridae > Pleurodeles > Pleurodeles waltl. The sequence goes on along the minus strand of NC_090449.1, from coordinate 473,052,521 downwards.
CCAGTTACCTCAGCCAAGCTGCAGTTCACTGGTCTGTAGAATCTAATTCCTTTCTCCTGTTGGGGGGCCACAGTTGCAGTATGTCCTCATATGTCAGGCAGTTCATGGTTTAAGCCTCCGCCAATTAACTTACACATGCTCTATGAAACGTTAATTGATTTACTGGTGTCTTCCATCACGAAGATTGCATGAATTGCACGGAAGCTCTTGCAATACTCATTTCAATCTGGGCCAGATCATCCCCAAGTAAAGTAGGCTTAACCCCATGCACAAGTGTCTCTTGCTCTCCTTTGCTTCACTCCCCACTCAAGCACAACTAAATGTTTGTTGTGACATGACATGAGCAACCTTTGCCATATACAGCACTAAAGCACCTCCAACACAGGGCACACCACATTCATACTCTATCCATACTCTAGTGGCTTATAAGTTTGCATATCCTATCACTCACTTGCTTCACTACGCTGTAGGCGAAGCAATAAAACAGTGAGATTACATCTCAGGCTACCTACCACACACAGCCTTGAAATATTTCCTACATAGGCCACCCCAGAAACTCACATTTTTCCATCCAAGCACCACCGCCGACTAGAGTGCTAAACATCTTCAGGTGTGCTTCAGCACCTTCTTAGGGTTACAAACCTCTGTAGGGCTGCATTACAATGCAGGACAATACAATGTTACAAACTGGTTTTGGTAGCAGGTGCAGTAACTTACAGATCTGTAAGACTTGGACTTCAGCTGATCAAGATGTATTGTTAGGAATGAAACGTGTCATCCGCCACATCTCTGCTGCAAATGTACAATACAGTGAGCTAAGGTAATTAAGTAGCTTGTAAAAAACAAAAATAGAGGGAAGGTGCAACCAGCGTTTTAACACAGACTCTCTGGCTGAAAAATATTCACATTTAAGTGTTTAATTTGAGAAAGCAATCAAAGCTCACAGCCAGGGCTCTGTGGCAGGGCCTCCTAGTGCTCCCTTGACACTACTTGAGTCCTAACGTTAGGTGTGGACAACGTTTGTAATGTAAAATGAAGAGCCTACGTCGACCGGAATGGGCTAGGGATCTTAGCTCCAGGCCAGACCGTCCTCTCCGAGCTTCACAGGCTTATTCCTGGCAGTGCTGATGTCTAGATACCATCTCTCTTGCCTGCTAGCACCAGCAAATATGTGGTGCTAACTCATCTCCGTTAAATGAGAGCATTCAAGGAAACCGAGGGCCAGATTTAGCAAGACTTTGCACTGCCAAAAAGTGACACAAAAAGCAAAGAGCTTTTATTTACTTTCCAGCTCTTTTCAGCACAGATAGCCCTCTGGGTTGCTTTCCATCAATTTTATTTGTGCCAAGAGAGTATTGCATGGGTGGTACTTGGGAGTACTAGCGCACGCACCCATGTTTTTATCACAGATCCCTAGCAAAATTGTCAGACCCTGCTTAGCCTCCAAATATAATGTCTCCCAAAGGCAGGTGCAAAGTTGGAGAAGTATAATTATGCCATCAAACAGTTCACACATCGAATGTGTGCTGCACTGTACAGCACTCATCCAATGTATGGAATGGTTTAAAAACGTTCTAGGAATATAATTTTGTAGTAGTAGTGTATACTTACAGTGCAAAATCTATGCTAGACATCATGCACATACCATTGCACCATGGTGCAAAAGTGTGTGGGTGGCTCTAGGCAGTCTGTTTGTGTTCCAGCGCAGGGGGAAAGAGCAGCAGCACGCCATATTTAGCAAATATGCTGCTCTCATCCACATCTCAGAGTAGCAACGCTGGTTGCTGCTCTGCATTGCTCTAACTTTTAGAAAACCTGCCCTTAGTGTCCACGTTATTCCCCATTTAATGTGAACTAGGTTAATGTCACAGTTATCGGTTGTGTCATCTCAATTACTGGAACCATCATATTACCACATATGTCATGTCAATCGATAAACAGGACCAGAGCTGGGTACTTATAGTGCAATCGGAAGGCAGTGAGAAGGTAAGCCTCCAGTGAGATGCTAGTACCTCAGTATTCTTTTCTAGTACTCGGTTCAAGAGTCACAGTGATTTCGCAATGTCGACACTTAAAGTCAATCTAAAGAGGAGCCTGAAAACTTGATTGTGGCAAACTTGTGCTCCCCTCACCTCTAACGCTTTCTAGTTAGTGTTAATGAGGGTGTCCGTTCAGTTTCAGGGTACCTGGAATGTTGAAGGGTGAGGGAAATGAGAGCACAGGGCTATTAAGTAATATGTCAAAGATCACACTTCTTGGATAAGTGGAAGACAGCTTAAAACTTAAGAATTCTGTTTCCAGAGATGATACCTATCCCATATCTTGGATGCACGGCTGAACACTATACAGCAACTCTTCGCAAAGACCCAAGAATTAGTTTATGCATATATTTTTATAGCACAACCCTGACCAAATATAGTGTTGGATCCCTGACAAAATGGTTAGAGAAACAAATATAAAATCATTTCCATGACCACAAACTTGCCAGCCAATAATATCAAGCCCAAAAATGTAATGACATGAGTCACGTTGAATATTCGTGCTCTTTTTATTCTTTTCACAAAAGAGGCAGTTTTTAAAAGGCCAATGAAAAAGAAAGCAGTTCACGAGTCACTTAGGGCCAGATGTATCAAAGGATTTTGCATTCGCAAACGGTGTGAATCACAAAATTCCACTGTTTGCGAATGCAAAATCGCCTTTCTTGATTTCTGAAAGGAATTCGCAGTGCAATTTTAAGGAATCGCAAAAATAGCAATTCCTTAAAATTGCGACTCCTATTAGGGAATCGCAATTGGCGATTCCCTAAATAGGTAATCGCACATAGGGAATACCTATTTGCAATTACCTATTCACAAGTATCATGCATTTCTTAAATGCGAATTTGGCATTTAGGAAATGCAATTACCACAAATTCAAGTTTGGTAGTAAGCATGTGCAATTTTTAAAAAAACATTACAAATGCATTTTTTTTAATGTCATGTAGCGCACACATGCCCCTTTGGCACGTGTGCGCTTTACATGCCCCTTGGGCACGTGTGCGCTTTACATGCCCACAAATATTTTTTTGGGGTGCATCAAAGGGGGCCTTAGGCCCCCAGCACCCTGGAGTTTGCATTACCTAATTTGCAAATTCCTAACAGGAATTTGCAAATTACGTAATGCAAAGCCATTCGCACTCATGGGCCTACATAGGGATGAATAGAGTTGCATTCCCTATTTGCGATTCAGTAATATTGATTGCGACTTTTAAGAAATCGCTATTACCGAATCGCAGTTTTCATACATCCCATTTTGCATTTCTTAAATAGCGATTTCTTTAAAATCGCTATTTGGGAAATGCAAACCAGAATGATGATACATCTGGCCCTTAAATCCTATAATAGCCTAATATTGAGTACAGTGAACGATTGCATATTTTTTCAAATTTTTCGAAAGCTAGTATTTCAAGTAAGAATGTGTGAGAATTGGTTGATAGCTTGCCTTCAGTCTTCTTTTAGTTGAGGTGAATTCTATTTTTTATGCAGGGTATGTGTTATGGCGCATTCTAAAGGCTAAGCTGGCATTCAGGGCTAGCTCATTTAAATTTCAATGGTATGGATTAATGGTCACGTCATCCAGTGCGTGGTATGTTATGTTTTGTGTTTTTATGCTTTGTTATGCTATGTTATACTATGCTGTGTTGTGTTGTTTTGTACGTTATTTTATGTTGCGTTATAGTATGTCACGTAATGTTACGTTAGGTTACGTTGTTATGTCAGGTTACATTACGTTGTTACGTTACGCTAAATTATCTTATGTTAAGTTACATTATGTCATTATAACAAGTATAAAGTACAATTAACCATTTATTAATATAGGGGCATATTTATGAGTTGGTGTGAATCTCATATGCACCACGCAACATGATACATGCACAACGCAAACCTTACATGTGATTTATGAAGCCACACAAGGTCACTTTGCCTTGCCCAGAGTGACTCCATAAATCTAGAGCAAAGCAATGCAGCTCAAATCATTGTGTTGCCTTACTCTTTCCATGGGTGTTTCCACGCACCTCCCATGGTTTTTAACACATTCCCACATTTACCAGAAGTGGTAGACCTGGGCATGCGCAAAAAAGATAACGCCTTCTCAGGGGAGGTGTAACGAGGATAAATATTTTTATTTCTTCTCACTACTTCCTCTTTCTATGTTTCCTCTTGCAATGTGCACCACACGTAGAAAGACAATATGCTTCTCAGGATTGTTTTTTTTGTAGGAAGGTGCCCCTTCCTGCACATAAACAATCCTGAATGCAACTCAGGCACCCTTGCATGATGGTGCAAGGTTGCCTGTGTTGGAGCTAGGCTGCAAAAAGTGTGCAAATGTAGAGAAAAAGGCAGGAATGTGCCATATTGCCTTAAATATGGTCCATTCCTGCCCTCTTCCTGTGCCACAGTACAGCGCAGCAAGGTGACTTGCTGTGCTGCACTGTGTTATATTCTCATAAATAAGCCCCCTAATTTTTGTCATTTTATTTCATTGGTACTGGGTAGTTACATTGCAGCAAATGCTTAAATTGTGGCAGTGGTTATTCGTATTGGGCACCAACACCCGTTTTTTTATGAGGGGCTTTTATCATCAGCGAAGGAGTGGGAGAGAAAAGTGCAGAACAGGGAGAAATAAGATTCTCCTTTCTCTGCATGCTGCCTTTGATGCCATTGACCTCAAAGGTCTCCTCCTTACCCTAAACAATAAGATGGGCATCTAGCTTCTGCCAAAGCAGGCCTTGACCCCGTCCAGTAGTTTCTTCTGTTGTCGCCTAACCTCTCCATGGCCTTCCTGCCAAACCAGATTGCTTAACAAGAGACCCTAAATCTCTTTCCTATGTAGGATAGGCTTTCAGAGTACTCAATGGCACAAGGCTATCAGAGGGCTCCATGACACGATATCCAAGGCGGCTTTGGTTGGAAATCTAAGTAAGCTAGATGACGATGCAGTAGGAAATCCGGGAATGCTGGGTTAAAAGATTGGATGACATTGAGGTACGATATCTGAAGACAGTGTGAAAATACAGATTAGGTCAGTGGGTAGTATATTCAGTGGCAATGGGGTTGACAGTCTAAGGATGCTTGAAAAAGTTATCTAAAGACACTGAGGTAGGATCTCTGTAGAGATTGGTGTAATACAGTTGGGCATACTGGGCAGTATATACAGTGGCAATGAAGTAAGACACCAAAGTATGCTAGGTAAAGGAATCGGATGATAATGAGATAGCATATCTGCAGGCAGTGATGGGGGAAATGCAAAGGGTGGCAGTAAGCAGTATTTCTAATCACAGTTAGGTAGGATACATGGTAAAAAATCTTAGAAAGCTAGAATATCTGATCACAGTGAGATAATATATCTGGAGAGGGTGAATTTCTACAATTGAAGAAACTGAAAGGAGTTTCTAATTACTTTTGAGAAAGATGTCTGAGGACATCTGTGAGAAATTTGGGACTGATTTTGGATTGGAGAAACCGCTGTTGTAAGACAGTAGGTTGAACCTTGTTGGGCACTGGATAAGACAAGAAATCATGGGACGAATGTAGGAAAGTAGCCTCTTTCTAGCCTTGTTACCCCCACTTTTGGCCTGTTTGTAAGTAGATGTCAGGGTGTTTTCACTGTCTCACTGGGAACCAGCTAGCCAGGGCCCAGTGCTCATAGTGAAAACCCTATGTTGTAAGTATGTTTGTTATGTGTCACTGGGATCCTGCTAGCCAGGACCCCAGTGCTCATAAGTTTGTGACCTATATGTGTTCCCTGTGTGATGCCTTACTGTCTCACTGAGGCTCTGCTAACCAGAACCTCGGTGGTTATGCTCTCTCTGCTTTCCAAATTTGTCACTAACAGGCTAGTGACTAAATTTACCAATTCACATTGGCATACTGATACACCCATATAATTCCCTTGTATATGGTACTGAGGTACCCAGGGTATTGGGGTTACAGGAGATTCCTATGGGTTGCAGCATTTCTTTTGCCACCCATAGGGAGCTCTGACAATTCTTACACAGACCTGCCACTGCAGCCTGCGTGAAATAACATCTACGTTATTTCACAGCCATTTGCCACTGCACATAAGTAATTTATAAGTCACCTATGTGTCTAACCTTCACCTGGTGAAGGTTGGGTGCAAAGTAACTTAGTGTGTGGGTACCCTGGCACTAACCAAGGTGCCCCCACATCGTTCAGGGCAGATTCCCCGGACTTTGTATGTGCAGGGACACCATTACACGCGTTCACTATACATAGGTCACTACTATGTATAGCGTCACAATGGTAACTCCGAACATGGCCATGTAACATGTCTAAGATCATGGAATTGTCCCCCCAATACCATTGTGGTATTGGGGGGACAATTCCATGATCCCCCGGGTCTCTAGCACAGAACCCGGGTACTGCCAAACTGCCTTTCCGGGGTCTCCACTGCAGCTGCTGGTGCTGCCAACCCCTCAGATAGGTTTCTGCCCTCCTAGGGGCCAGGCAGCCCTGGCCGAGGAAGACAGAACAAAGGATTTCCTCTGAGAGAGGGTGTTACACCCTCTCTCTTTGGAAATAGGTGTGAAGGGCTGGGGAGGAGTAGCCTCCCCCAGCCTCTGGAAATGCTTTGATGGGCACAGATGGTGCCCATCTCTGCATAGGCCAGTCTACACCGGTTCAGGGATCCCCCAGCCCTGCTCTGGTGCGAAACTGGACAAAGGAAAGGGGAGTGACCACTCCCCTGACCAGTACCTCCCAGGGGAGGTGCCCAGAGCTCCTCCAGTGTGTCCCAGACCTCTGCCATCTTGGAAACAGAGGTGTTGGGGGCACACTGGACTGCTCTGAGTGGCCAGTGCCAGCAGGTGACGTCAGAGGCTCCTTCTGATAGGCTCTTACCTCTCTTGGTAGCCATTCCTCCTAACCTGGTAGCCAAACCTCCTTTTCTGGCTATTTAGGGTCTCTGCTTTGGGGAATTCTTCAGATAACGAATGCAAGAGCTCACCAGAGTTCCTCTGCATCTCCCTCTTCACCTGCTACCAAAGGATCGACTGCTGACTGCTCAGGACACCTGCAAAACCACAACAAAGTAGCAAGACGACTACCAGCAACATTGTAGTGCCTCATCCTGCCGGCTTTCTCAACTGTTTCCAGGTGGTGCATGCTCTGGGGGTAGCCTGCCTTCACCCTGCACCCTGCACCAGAAGCTCCGAAGAAATCTCCCGTAGGTCGACGGAATCTTCCCCCTGCTAAGGCAGGCACCAAAAGACTGCATCACTGGTCCTCTGGGTCCCCTCTCATTCTGACGAGCGTGGTCCCTGGAACTCAGCAACTCTGTCCAAGTGACTCCCACAGTCCAGTGACGCTTCAGTCCAAGTTTGGTGGAGGTAAGTCCTTGCCTCCCCACGCTAGACTGCATTGCTGGGTACCACGTGATTTGCAGCTGCTCCTGTGCACTCTTCCAGGATTTCCTTCGTGCACAGCCAAGCCTGGGTCCCCGGCACTCCTTCCTGCAGTGCACAACCTTCTGAGTTGTCCTCCGGTGTCGTGGGACTCCCTTTTGTGACTTCGCGTGGACTCCGGCTCACTTTCCTTCCAAGTGCCTGTTCAGGTACTTTTGCGGGTGCTGCCTGCTTCTGTGAGGGCTCCCTGAGTTCCTGGGCAACCCCTCTGTCTCCTCCTCCAAGTGGCAACATCCTGGTCCTCCTGGGCCACAGCAGCACCCAAAAACCTCTACCGCGACCCTGGCAGCTAGCAAGGCTTGTTTGTGGTCCTTCTGCGTGGGAACACCTCTGCAAGCTTCATCGCCACGTGGGACATCCATCCTCCAAAGGAGAAGTTCCTCGTCCTCTTCTTTCTTGCAGAACACCAAGCTTCTTCCAACCGGTGGCAGCTTCCTTGCACCCTCAGCTGGCATTTCCTGGGCTCTTGCTCACTCTCGACAGTGTCGCGACTATTGGACTTGGTCCCCTTGTCTTACAGGTGCTCAGGTCCAGAAATCCACTGTTGTTGCATTGCTAGTGTTTGTTCTTCCTGCAGAATCCCCCTATCAGGACTTCTGTGCTCTCTGGGGGTAGTAGGTGCACTTTACACCTACCTTTCAGAGTCTTGGGGTGGGCTATTTTTCTAACCCTCACTGTTTTCTTACAGTCCCAGCGACCCTCTACAAGCTCACATAGGTTTGGGGTCCGTTCGTGGTTCGCATTCCACTTTTGGAGTATATGGTTTGTGTTGCCCCTATACCTATGTGCTCCTATTGCAATCTATTGTAATTCTACACTGTTTGCATTACTTTTCTTGCTATTACTTACCTAATTTTGGTTTGTGTACATATATCTTGTGTATATAACTTATCCTCATACTGAGGACACTCACTGAGATACTTTTGGCATATTGTCCTAAAAATAAAGTACCTTTATTTTTAGTAACTCTGTGTATTGTGTTTTCTTATGATATTGTGCATATGACACCAGTGGTATAGTAGGCGCTTTACATGTCTCCTAGTTCAGCCTAAGCTGCTTTGCCATAGCTACCTTCTATCAGCCTAAGCTGCTAGAAACACCTCTTCTACACTAATAGGGGATAACTGGACTTGGCACAAGGTGTAAGTACCTCTGGTACCCACTACAAGCCCGGCCAGCCTCCTACAACTCAGCAGAGGGGACCTGAAGACACCTAGCAGAACATTTTGCAACACTGGTGCTCGAGAGGAAATCATAGGGCATGTGCAGAGGAAATCACATGTCATCAGGAAGGAAATCAGAAGATTTTGGGCAGGAAATGGTGTTTGACAGGAAACTATGGAAGAGCTGAGGAGCAAAAAGTAGCACCCTTGGAATAAAATCAATAATTAACCGACAGGAAATCACAGGCCACAGGGGAAGAAATTTGGGGTATTCTGTTAGGGAAGTAAAATTGCACTTGAATGCATTTCATACAATAATGTGAAAAAAATATCATGGCGATGGAGTAGTATGTGGAAATTGGGCTGAATAAATTGTTATTGCCGGTGGATGAACCTAAAGGCTTTGGAGCTGGGTGGGCGCAATCATTTTTTGTCATGTTTGAAGAGCCAATGAAGAGTAGCAATAGCAAGACATTGTTACAACATTGCAGTATTTGCTTAGCAATGATAATGAGTGTCAACCTCAGTTTTGTCTTTATCCCTATTTCTGTGCAGATCAATATATGCAATAAACGCAAGACATTTGTTTAAAAGTGTACTCTGGATATTTTCAGGCAGGAAGAGGTACATTTTCACTGATTTTTCATCCACGTGAGAAGGTTTGGGCTCACACACAGAAGAGCTTTTCTTCTGGCTACCCCTCTCACTTTAAATTTAAAAAAAATACATTTTGGTTTAGACAATCTTGAGAGCTCAATCTTTAGAAAGTAAACTTGCCCATTATGTTGTACAAAGGACCAAAGCTTACCTTGCGGATCCACCTCCAAGCAACAAAGACCTCTTGAATTTCTAAAGTAAACAGTGGGCTTGTCCTGTCGTTTAACAGTTAGCAGCCCAGGACAAAACTCAGAGCTCAAAGAGTTGGTCCTCCACGTTGTAGAGGTCTTACAGGCTGCCGTTTGAGAAAGGAAGATATTGACTCATGCTGGGCATCAATGTGGACAGTGGAAATGCAGAACTGTCCCTCAAGGGAAACAGACACATGTCTTGCAACAGAGCTATCCGTTTGTTAACTCATATCTTAAAGAAAGTAGGGCTAAGCCACCTTTTATACAGATGTCTCTAGCTCAGACACTGTACTACAGGGATCTCTTTCAAGCTACTCGCAATGAAAGTGCTCTGGAGATGGATGGCGGGTGTATGTCCTTCAGAGTGCACATATCCTACATTCTGACCCATGCCTGTTACAACTGTCTCTCCGATGACTCCGCCTAGCCCTCTGCTTCACGATTAGGCCTGGTTGAAATTTTCATTATGTCAGAGTCATCAGCATATATTTGGTAATTTCATGTTACTTTTGTTCAATGCAAAATTACCTAAACTTATGTGATTACCCCAGTTTGGCGCACAAAAATCCTACCAAGAGAACAAAGTAACAACAATTTTAGTGAAAACGAGGGGCAGCTGGCTGCTGCTGTTCGTATTCTGTTTCATTTAGCGCTATTGTCTGAGCACAAAATGCATCCATGGAATGCATTTTGGATGTAAAGTTGCCTTTGTTCTATGAAAATAACACTAAGGACCTCATTTTGAGCTTGGTGGATGCCCTCTGCTGCCCGCCAAACTCTTTAGGACAGAAAACCACCTCTCTGGTTTTCCGCTCCCTGGCCCTAATACGAGTTTCCCTCTGGGCTAGAAGGCGGAAACAGCATTCCCGCCGGCTGACCCAGCAGAAAACAGGCCACAACATGCTGGCTCGTAATCGAGCCGACGGCCAAGTTGCGGTGCATCAGGTGCGATAGCACCCGTCGCACTTTTTACTGCCTGTAATTCAGGCAGTGAAAAGTGCGACAGGGCTATCCATGGGGTCCATGCACTGCCCATGCCAAGTGCATGGGCAGTGCCCCCCATGGGGCCCCCAACACCCCATCTCCGCAACCATTTGCATGGTGGAACCGCCATGCAGAAGCCGGTGAAGAGGGGACTCGTAATCCTCGGGGCAGCGCTGCTTGTAGCACTGCCCTGGCAGATTCAGGCCACCGGCACTGTTAGGCTGTCAACCGGCAGCAACATGGCGGTGCTGGCGGTCGGACTGTGGCGCCGCCGCCACGGTCATAATGTGGAGGCTGGTCTGCTGCTTTGACGGCGGTCCGACCCCACCGCGAGTCTGGTGGTCCCAGGACCGCTACACTCGCAATAATGGCCTAAATATTGTGGTATGCCGCTTTAATTTCGCAGAATTATACTAAAGCAAATCACACAAATTTCATCCACCCTTGTTCATGGATCGCCTGTGTGAACAGACGTGCGAGTCCACATCTCTCACGCTCGTGCAGCAAGGTAAGAGCAAAGGCCTTTGTAGGCTGCAGCCCGAACCGAGCTTCTCCTCCTAAAAGCCTGCGTCACAGATGCACTGACCTCGGATCTCATCCCGGGAGGAACATCTCTCCCCTAATGAAAGCGTTCATCTTGTGCGATCGGTAAACTAGGTCCCCGGGGCGTGCGGGTGCACTGACCTCTGTGGAGAGCAGATAAGCCATACACAGTATGTGACTTCACGGCGCCGAGCCAGGCTATAAAACGGAGGCCTGGTATAGAAACATGCTGGTTTGTTGGGTGGCAGGAAGCCCAAAGGACTGGGCCTGAGACAGTCACATCAGGACGGGAACCTCCGATGTTTTCAGTATAGCTAAGGCATCGCAGAATGATTGCCTCCTTCTGAGTGAAACTGTGCATTTGTTATCAAGCGCAACTGACATTTGCACTAAAATTCAAAGTTTGAGGTGTGTAAATTGTGCTTCTTCACCAGATTTAGCTAGAACGAATTCCTCAGGGTATTACCTGGAGAAATGTGTCCCTCTAAAACAGTGAGCATGATCACAACTGGCCAGATATGGTTGGATGCAACATCTGATTAAAAAAAAATAAAAAAATCTGCCTCCTGGGTGTTTGTAATTTATCAGCTGTGACAATTATCTAATGTTCTGTGTTTCTGAGAAATATCATGGACACTTTTCTGGCATGGTAAGGCCTGTGCTGCACCAAAATCCACGGAACCATTTATAATCGGGGACATTACAAAGAAGAATAGCCTATATTAATGCATCTGTTCCTTGCACCAGTTTCTCACGGTATTCCCCAGTCACTCCCTGAAATCTCTCAATATGTGCTGCCTTTCTCTTACTCTTGCAGATTCTCTTTTCACCTCTGCTTTCTCTCTTGAACAGTGGTTGCACACAACATTCACTGGCTCCTGAATTTTCTTTACATTTTGTTGCATTACCCACAAGGCATTCTAAAATACAATGTTCTGTGTACCAGCTATATTCTTCACAACAGCCTTTGAATGAAGAGAAAACCCACAGCTGCTTTGCTAGAAGTGTATAGCTGCAAGAAAACACAATTTATCAGTAGCCCCTACAGTCAAACTGCTTCACATCCGTGAACCTCTTTCCTGATGGCAGAAGTTCCTCACATCTAGGTTATAGAACAAAAATGGATGAGTATCTGTGAGATATGTAGTGCTTAATTTGAGCTACTGGCTTCCTTTGCCTGCACTTAACTCTTGGCAGTGGCACTAATGACAACTCACCACATGGTGACGCTGTCTGTCTAATTGCTAGATGGGCACAACAACAATTGATTTAGTACTTCAATTTACATAAAAAAATGAATATTACCTGTCTCCTACGCCATTCTTATAACTTTGGCTGACCAGGAATTGTCTGAACTATCACACTTGCAGGAGTGCAATGGTTAGTAGTTGTGTTGGTATAGTCTCTGGCAGCTCTGGCAGGGACGGTGGGTGGTGCAAGGTGCAGTGGTCTCCTGAGAAGGGCTTGGCACTTACCTTTTAACAAATTAGGCACTGGAGACATGGAAGACTCCAGGGGGCCATCTATCATTCTTTACAGGGGGGCCATCATTTTACATTACTCCTTTGAATATACAAAGGAGAGACTGACAGACCCTCTTTCTGTAATTCCTGACCTCATGACTATCAGTTATTTAACTGTTGTCATTTAATTAGTTAAATGTCTGGTCTAAGTGTGACATTTCAAAGGTTCTGTCTCCCTCCTCAATACACTCTGCTTTAATTCAAATGTGAACAAGAACAAAAGAGTGATTGTTATGCCAATAATGAAAATACATGTAGCACAAAGTAGAAAACATGTTTTTGACATTTGAAAAAATATATGCCAATTAGTGTACAACTCAATAGTTATACTAATGTATAACCCTCAAAAGAATGATAGCTTCAGTTGGTTCTGCAAGCATTCATACCTATATCCTGTGCATGACACAAAGGTCTTGAGTGCGTGTGTAACCTACTAGTCTATTTTAAAGTGATTGGATTTTGTGACCTGGAGGTGAGTAAAGGAGGAGAAGGATGAATGATTCACTGAGTAGATATGGGTTACACCAGAGAAGTCTACAAAGTAATGTTGAATAAAAAACCCTACTGTGTAATGTTGCATAAAACATCATGGGTCTCAAATGTGAGCGACTTTAAAAAAAAAAAAATCCAGCCCTATTTTCTAAGCTAATCTGAACCTAGGGACTTTTAGAATAGTGCTGGAAACCCACCATCACCACTCTCAAACTCTAAGCATAACATCCCATTTCAGGCTGCAGCCCTCCATCCTGAGGACTTACAGCTGTGCAACCATGGCCAATCCAAGATGCTAGTGTTAAGCCATTCCCGAAATAATTGAATCATTCTGTCAGATTTTCTGCTTCTTCCAGGGACGTTATTTTTGGGAAGGATTTAAAATCCAATGCACCAAGGCCAGCACCAAGTTGAAAGTTAGATTAACAACATGACATGCCTATTTCCGCCCATTGGTCGAACTCTGTGGAATCTCATGTAGTTTTTATGTAACTTTGTGGAATTCCGCAGAGTCTAAATCCACAAGTTCCATCCACCCCTGATAAATTGCTGTTGAAATAAATGACCAGAATAATTAAATTAAAAAGGAATTAAAAGCAAAGACCTAGACGGAGAAGGAAAATGTACAAACGTTACTACTAGAAATCATTAACCTCTTCGGTGCATGTGTCGGCCACTTGACGATGCACGCACACCCTCCCTGGTGCAGGTCACGACAAGTGGTTGACGCCAGAGGGATTTTTTTTATTTAAAAGGCCAACAGGAGACACAAAAGAGCATCCGTGTATCCCCCCTGTCCTCACCCGTCCCTCTGTGACATCAGCGCGCTGTGATGCGCGCTGACGTCACAATTTGTTTTCCTCACCAGAGCAGGAAGCGGAGGTAAGGCTGCTTTCTGCTTTGGTGGAGAAAATAGGCCCGAAAGGTCCTCCCCACCTTTCAAGAAGGCCTAGTGTGAAAGGGGAGACTTTCAAACAAGGCCTTCCTGAAATGGTTTCCTGGCCGCGAAACCCAACTAGACACCAGGGATTACACTTGGGGCGGTTGGCCACCTCTGGAAATGGGTCATCCCCCTCTGGGGTATATTTTAACAAAAATATGTTAGTGTACCCCGGGGAGGCGCGATCGATAAAGTAAAAATAGATAAATAATAATGAAACTGACAGGAGGTCACCCGTGAGCAGGGCTGACCCCTTGTGGGTGCATTTTTTTAAATAGATGTATTGTTTCCCTGGGGGCCACGATTGCCCCCCCACAGGGAAACCATACAGCTATTAAAAAATATATATAAATATCTCTCTCTCTCTCTCTCTCTCTCTCTCTCTATATATATATATATATATATATATATATATATAGATAGATATATATATATATAGATATAGATATATATATATATAGATATATATATATATATATATATATATAGATCACTTTTCTCAATGCATGTGTGATTTCCCTGGGGACTGCAATGGGCACCCTGGGAAACCACACCCAGATATAAAAGTGATCTCTTAATGTATATATAAATATATATATATATATATATATATATATATATATATATATATATGCACCACCAGTTTTCTCGCAGTGTGCGTCTTCAAGGCAATGCACATACTCCAACCAACGCGTTTCAACGGTAGCTTTTAGGAACCAATAAAAAAAGTCACGCTGACTCTTGTGATTATGTTTCTGCTAGAGAAGGATTGGGCTTTTGGCTAGTGACAGTTTTGATGCCATAAAGTAGTGCAGAAGGTTTAAATGCCTGCTGCAAAGATCAAATCAGTATTTTATGTGAATAGCTGAGTGGATTAGTAAAGCCGGCCATTACCTGCGCTATAATACAAATCAAATGAAATATATGTGCGAGGGGGGTATGGAGAGATGAAGGGCACTTTTACTGGCTGGCAGTGAGGGAATCCGTGGAGGAGGTCATAGGAGTGGGATCACCAATAATGATTGTCGGACTGGGTGCCACAGGTGCTAAAGACTGTGACGATGGGTATGTGACAAGTTGAAGTAATAGTGTGTCTTTTTTGTGTTTTTTTAGTGTCTTGAGAGAACGTGCTGATTGAGGGAATAATTGAAAATAAGGTGACTAACCTTTACTGTTGCATTCATCACACACACCCATCAGCAGTTTTGTGACCGTCTACGTAAGCTAGTGTTTTAGAGGGACAGCTTAGCCAGTAGCAGAGATGGCATCTCGTTGGGTGACTGCTGCTCAAGCCCTTACTCGAGTTATAGAAGACAGCTCTGTCGTAGGATCACAGACTGGGACGGCAGATAGTGAGATCATCTGAGGGACGGGATAATGGAGCAGGCTCTGGGAGTGATTTTTTTTTTCGTTGGACGAGTCCCATCCGACGACTCCTCTTACAGTGATTCAGAGGGAGGTGATGAGGACAGTTGTGCTGTCCCTTCGCAAACATAATCTGTGCAGTGGGACAATAGTGGGTTTGAGCTCCCCAATTTAGTTTAGCTACAAATTCTACCACCCAAATCGTATTGTGGAGACATCAAAATTATCTATCACAAAACAACCTGGTTTCGTAAGGCAGGCACCTGCGTTTTTGGTGTGGGCTCGGCTACCATATAAGGAAACTACCAAACCTAGACATTTCTGGAAACTAGACACCCAGAGGAGTCCACAGAGGTGTGGCTTGTGTGGATTCCTAAAGGTTTTCTTACCCAGAATACCCTGCAAAGATGAAATGTTGAATAAAAACTCTATTTTTTCTTGCATTTCTATCACCCTAATTACAGGAGTATGCTGGGATCTACAAAATTCCTACCACCCACTGTTTCCCCACCTGTCCTGATAAAAACACTACCCCACTTGAGTGCCTGTACCTAGTGCCTGCATCAGGAATGGATCACCCCAAGGACTAACATTGACCGTTGTGTGATCCATTCCTGTCACAGGCACTAGGCCTACCCACACAAGTGAGGTACTATTTTTATCAGGAGACTTGGAGGAATGCTGGGTGGAAGGATGTTTGTGGATCCCCTCAGATTCCAGAACTTTCCATCGCCGAAATGTGAAGTAAACGTGTTTTTTTAGCTAAATCTCGAAGTTTGCAAAGGATTCTGGGTGACAGAACCTGGTGAGAGCCCCACAAGTCACTCCATCCTGGATTCCCCTAGGTAACTACTTTCCATAAATGTATAGGTTTGGTAGGTTTCCTTAGGTGTCGGCTGATCTAGAGGCCAAAATAAACAGCTAGGTACTTTGAAAAAACGTGTCCTTTTTCATTAGAAAAATGTGATGTGCCCACGTTGTGGTTTGGGGCATTTCCTGTCGCAGGCACTAGGCCTACCCACACAAGTGAGGTACTGTTTTTATCAGGAGAGACTTGGGGGAATGCTGGGTGGAGGGAAGTTTGTGGCTCCCCTCAGATTCCAGAACTTTCCATAGCCGAAATGTGCAGTAAACGTGTTTTTTTATCCTAATTTTGAGGTTTGCAAAGGATTCTGGGTGACAGAACCTGGTGGGAGCCCCACAAGTCACCCTATTCTGGATTCCCCTAGGTGTCTACTTTCCATAATTGTATACGTTTAGTAGGTTTTCCTAGGTGACGGCTGAGCTACAGTCCAAAAGCCACAGCTAGGCACTTAGCAAAAAACACATAATTTTTCAATCGAAAAATGTGATGTGTCCATTTTGCGTTTTGGGGCGTTTCCTTTTCACAGGTACTAGGCCCATCAACACCAGTGAGGTACTATTTTTATTCGAGACTTGGGGGAGCAAGAGAGGCCAAAATCCACAGCTAGGCACTTTGCAAAAAGCATGTCAGATTTCAATGTAAAATGTGACGTGTCCATGTTGCGTTTCCTGTCACAGGCATTAGGCCTACCCAGCCAAGTGAGGTACCCTTTTTATCGGGAGACTTGGGAGAACACAGAATAGAAGAACAAGTGTTATTGCCAATTGTCTTTCTCTACATTTTTGCCTTCTAAATGTAAGGCAGTGTGTAAGAAAGAAGTCATTTTAAAACAAAAATGCCCTGTCATTCACATGCTAGTATGGGGACCCCCGAATTCAGAGATGTGTAAATAGCCACTGTTTCTAATCTCCCTATCTTGTGCCTATTTTAGAAATACATAGGCTTCCTTGATATTTATTTTTACCAAATGAAATTCTGTATACCCGGTATACAATGAAAACCCATTGCAAGGTGCAGCTCATTTATTGGCTCTGGGTACCTAGGGTTCTTGATGAACCTAGAAGACCTATATATCCCCGCAGCCAGGAGGGTCCAGCAAACATAACAGTACATTGCTTTAAAAAATCTATCATAGTTGGAAAAAGCTGCGGAAGAAAACATGGTTAGAAAGGGCTGTTTTTCAAGTCAATTTCGATATTTTTTTATTTCAACTGTTACTTTCTGTAGGAAAATCTTGAAGGATCCACACAAATGACCCCTTGCTGAATTCAGAATTTTGTCTCCTTTTCAAAACTGTTTAGCTGTCTGGGATCCACCACTGATTAAAAAACCCCATTCCTGTCACTAACTCGAAGGAGGCTGAAAGCACAAAAAATAATAAAAATAGGGTATGTCCCAGTAAAATGCCAAAACTGTGTTGAAAAATGTGGCTTTCTGATTCAAGTCTGCCAGTTCTTGAACGTTGGGAAGATTGTGATTTTAGCACTGTAAACCCTTTGTTGATGCCATTTCCAGGGGAAAAACACATGCTTTCTTGTGGCACTTTTTTCCCATTTTAAAAAACAAAACAAATTTTTGCTGTATTTTGGCTAATTTCTTGGTCTCCTTCTGGGGAACCCATAAACACTGGCTACCTTTACAATCCCCAGAATGTTGGAAAAAAAGGACACACATTTGGCGTGGATAGCTTATGTGTTATGTTATGGGGGTCTAAGTACAAACTACTCCAAATAGCCAAAAAAAGGGCCCAGGACTGGGTGGGGGAGGCCCAGAAGCTAAGAGGTTAATAAACATTACATCTGCAGCGAGACTGTGTTCTCAATAGCTTTCTAAACTCCAGCTCTTGTGAGAAAATATGTTGTTGTTTACCATGGAAACCAAGTGCCCAGGACCTCGGAAACAACCAACAGGGAGACAATTAAATGAAATGGGTACAGAAAGGACCTGGAGTGGACGAGCTGCGTGGCTGGCCAACATCTAAAGAGTCATGGTGCAGAGCAGGTAGCTGTGGAAGACCTGCAACTGTCAGGATCGTGTAGGAGGTATTGTATTCCACACCACAGTGTTTTTAGAAGGTCTTTAATAACACTTTTTATGTAGCGCTTCATAAAACATTTATGCATTTTGTAAGCATTTTCAAAATTAGATGTTCCTGTTAATCAATTAAGGCCTCAATTAAGTGGTGGCCGGAATTATGAGTGGATTCTGTGCGTCTGGAAATAGCGTTTGTGGCCAGAGTCCCAGCACATGAACCTAGCTATTATGAGAACTTGTCTCAGACTAGGGAATAACACAAGGACCTGAATTACTGTATCTAAATCCACAAGTGGTGTTCCCGATTTCAGGGTCAAATCCACTTTTATTTACCACCTCCTATGAAAAAGTGCTAAAAGGAAGCGAGAGGAGGCCGGTGCTGAGGCTGCGGGGTGGGGACAATTGCAGGCAACAGAGGCTGTGGGCAGGATGGAGCCTGTTATGTGAAGGGGTTGAGAGGGACACTGAGAGGGGGCTAAGGTCGGTCTCCTCTTGCATCCCATGCCTAATTTTATTTTAGCTGCTGCATTTTCCGCACTTTACCTCTATTTTTCCCACACTAACGAATCGAGATGTTGAGAAACTGGGCCATTATAATTGGGTAGAGCGATATCCCAGCTGAGAATACCTGTCCACCCTTAATGGTGCTCATTGTACTGACCCCATGAAGATGGAATGCGGTGGCGCTCTTGCTGTTATTTAACCTTGTGACTTACATGTCACAGCAATGTGCTTTTAACTTACAGAGCAATCTTTCACCCAGACATGGGCGTTGGAAGTGTGGGGGACGCAGGGGATGTATCCCCCCCAGATTTTGGAGGGTCGGGGACACGGGGGACGAAGGTGGGGGGGACAAGGGGGCAAAATAATTTCCCCTCTCACATCTATTATTCAGAAGGCCATTAGCGCACAAAAGCGCTACTTATAATAGCCCTGTACTGACCATCCTCCAATCTGATGGGAACAGAATGAAGGTGAGCCAGGAGGCCCCCTGCGCCCTCTGCCCTTTTGTTTGTCCTGTTCACAGCTGTGGGCATTAAGGGTGCTCATAAGAACAAAGGGCACGAGGAGGAGAAGAGTTTTGGATGATTACTGTCTGCATCACCTGCCACCTTGAAGAGGAGCACTGCAGGAGGCCTTCAAGAGGATCTGCAAGACAATCAGGAAGATCTAAAGAGGAAACAGAGTCCCACTCACCCTGATGCCTGCAGGCTAGAAAGGAGACTCTGTGAAACACAATATTTGTATTTGACTAAGATCACACCAGTTGGTGAAACAGTGAAGTTGAGATTGAGCCCAGATTTTACCTTTTCACACAACAATTTAGCTATTAGAAGGGTATATTTTTTAACATTTATGTTTAATGTTTTGTTATCTAAGTAATGAAGGGCTTGATTACAGCGTGGCTAACAGGGAGAAGCCATATTTCATTTTGGGCCATTATGCCTAGCGTTATTATTTATGTTGTTGTTATAGTTACATCCTTAAGCATATTGAAGTATATTATCTTTTCTCTATCTTTTCTTCACTATACCCTGAAATCTACCCTATGCCACTGCACCCTACACCTCTTTTCTCCACTCTGTGATACTCTATGCTTTACCACTCCACTCTACACCATGCCATTGCAATCTATGCTGTACCACTCCACTCTACACCACTCTATCAATCAATCAAAAAAATGTATAGAGCGCGCTACTCACCCATGACGGTCTCAAGGCGCTAATTGGGGGGGCTTAGGCGGGGCTACTGTTCGAACAGCCATGTCTTGAGGTTTTT
This sequence comes from Pleurodeles waltl, assembly GCF_031143425.1. Classification (NCBI taxonomy): domain Eukaryota; kingdom Metazoa; phylum Chordata; class Amphibia; order Caudata; family Salamandridae; genus Pleurodeles; species Pleurodeles waltl. The sequence continues at coordinate 473,032,523 of NC_090449.1, read as the reverse complement.
TCTGAAGAGTAGGAGGTCTTTGGTTTTGGTTGGTCTACTTTTCAGCACTCTACACTACGCCACTGCAATCTCCGCTATTCTACTCTAACCATTGCACACTACACCCCTGCACTCTGCCAGTGCACTCTTCACCACTTTACTCAAAAGCAATGCACTCTATGCCACTGCACTCTATGCCACTATACAATAGACCACTGTACTCTGCGACCCTCTAATCTGCAAATTTGCACTCTCTGCCACTGAACTCCACGCCACTCTACTCTGCACCACTGCACCCAATGCCACTGTACTCTGTCCCACTGCACTCTTTTCTGCACCACTACACTCTAATCTACTCTACACCACTCCACATTAGGGCACTTCACACTACTTGGAAATCATCTCCTCTATGCCACTGCAATCTACGCAACTCCACTCTGTTATGCCAGTCCAGTCTACCCTTTACCACTCCAAGGTACCCTGCGCCACTCCAATCTGCTCTGCACCGCTCTATGCTACTGCACTCTACATCACTATGCTCCACTCTGCAACAATCTACTCTTCACCACTATACTGTACTCTGCAGCAATCTACTCTATGCCATGACACTCTATGCAACTCTAATCTGCTCTGCACCACTGTACTCTAAACCACTCTTCTCTACTCTGCATCACTGCACTCTACATCAGTGTATTCTATGCCACCCTACTCTACACCACTGCCCTTTATGACACTCTACTCTGCAACACTGCACTCTGCCACTGAACTATACTCCTCTCTACTCTGCACCCCGGCACTCTACTCTGCACCCCTCAACTATATGCCACTCTACTGCACTCTACACCAATGTACTATATGCCACTACACTCTATGCCACTCTACTCTGCATCACTCTACATCACTGCACTCTACACCAGTGTATTCTATGCCACCCTACTCTACACCACTGCCCTTTATGACACTCTACTCTGCAATTCTGCACTCTGCCACTGAGCTATACTCCTCTCTACTCTGCACCACGGCAATCTACTCTGCATCGCTCAACTATATCACTCTACACCAATGTACTATATGCCACTACACACTATGCCACTCTACTCTGCATCATGCACTCCACTACTGCACTCTACACCAGTCTACTCTACCTTGCACCACTCCACTCTACCATGCACCGCATCACTCTATGACACAGCACTCTGAACCACTGCAATCCATGCTGTGCCACTCCACTCTGCGCCCCACGACTCTTCACCACTTTACGATACTGCACTGTACCCTAAACCAGTGCAGTCTTAGCCAATGCACTCTACACCACTTTACTCAAAACCAATGCACTCTATACCACTACACTCTACACCAATCTATTTTGCACCACTGTATTCTATGTCACTTCACTCTAGACCACCCAACTCCACTCTATGACACTTTACTCTGACATTACACTCCATGATACTAAACTCTGACACTCTATTCCATTAAACTCTAACACTTTCTCCACTCTGTAACTCCCTACACAACTCCCTATGCGCCACTCCATTCCACTTTACTCCACTCTGTGCCACTCCACACCACTCTATGCCTCTTCAATCTACGATACTCTACTCAACGCCACTGCACAACCCTCTATGCCACTCCACTATACAACAATGTACTATGCTCACTGTAACACTCTACCCAACTTTCTCTATGCCACTTCACATTACTTTACTTCACTCTACTCCAGTTCACTCTTCTTTATGCCTTTCCACTCTACAACACTCTGCCACTCCACTCTGTGTCACTCTATTACACTCTGACACTACTCCACTCTACTACTACTTTATGCATTGGCGCTTGATTAGAGATTCAGATCTCAGTTGATTGCCTTCTCACTCATATGAGACGTGAGTCAGATTTGTCTTCGCCGTTTTGGTTACAAGCACTCTGTAACCCTTTTAACTCAAGCTTAACGAAGGCTTAGGATGATCCCGATACTTGTCTAGGGGATTGGAATATTGTCGGCCAAAGTACCTTGACTTGAATTTGTGATATTGTACATAAGTTGGCATAAGCATAGGCACTATGAGCTAATTACTTCTTGATTCACTATTTGAGTCATTCTTGTAAAAGTCTGTGTATAAAAGCTTGTAAATCATTATTGTGGATGCTGACCTTGTAAGAAAGTAGCCTCTTTCTAGCTTGGTTACCCCCACTTTTGGCCTGTTTGCCAGTGTGTTTGAGTGTGTCTACTGAAATCCTGGTAATCAGGACCCCGGTAGTTATGCTCTCTCCCTGAAATTATGGTTGTTGCATACTGGTAACTCAGAATTTCACCCAAAATTAGCATACTGGTGCCCCATTATAAGTCCCTGGTATATGGTACTTAGGTACCCAGGGCTTTGGGGTTCCAGGAGATACCTATGGGCTGCAGCATTTCCTTTGCCACCCATAGGGAGCCCATGCAAAGGCTTCTGCAGGACTGAAATTGCAGCCCGCGTAAAAAGGTCTATGCACCCTCTCACTGCCAGTTACACTGCACCAGGTCACTTATAAGTCACCCCTATAGCAGGCCCTCCAGCCCTGAGGGCAGGGTGCAGAGCACCTATGTGTGAGGGCACCCCTGCACTAGCAGAGGTGCCCCCATGACCTCCAGGACCATTTTCCCAGACTTTGTGAATGTGGGATGCCATTTTACACGTGTACTGGAAATAGGTCACTACCGGTTTGGGAGGGGTAGCTTCCTTCCCCAGGCCACTGCAAATACTTTGAAGGGCACTCCATTTGGTGCCCTCCTCGCATAATCCAGTCTACACCGGTTCAGGTACCCCCAAGTCCCTGCTCTGGCACGAAACTGGACAAAGGAAAGGGGAGTGGCGACTCCCCTGTCCATCACCACCCCAGGTGTGGTGCTCAGAGCTCCTCCAGAGGGTCCCTGGGTTTTGCCATCTTGGATTCCAAGTTGGCAGCGAACTCTGGGAGCATCTGAGTGGCCAGTGCCAGCAGGTGGTATCAGAGCCGTCCCCTGATAGGTTCTTACCTGTTTAGCTGACCAATCCCCCTTCCAGGGCTATTTAGGGTCTCTCCTTTGAGAGGTTATTCAGATTCGGATTGCAAGACTCCAGCAGGAATTCTCTGCATCCTTTACTTCACCTTCTCACCGAAGAAATTGCATCTGGACCCTCCAGGAACTCCAAAAACTGCAACAAAGAAGCAAAGACGACTTCTGCAACATTGTATCTTCAGCTCTTGCCAGCCAATGCAACTGTTTCCCAGTCGTGCATCCTCAGAGGACAACCTGTCTTCAGCCTGCACCAGAAGAATGAAGGAATCTCCCTTGGAGTGAAGGAGTCATTCCCCTGCTTCAGCAGGCACCTCTCTGCAATGTCGACCATCTGCGTGGGCCCCCTCTCCTGATGAGTTGCATGGATCCTGCATCACAGGTGGTGGACTGAAGTGGTCCCGATGGTCCCGACGTCCTACTGTCCAACTGTGGTGGAGGTAAGAGCTTTCCTTCCCACCCAAGACAGTACCCCTGTGCACCACGTGTTTTTCAGTTGCCAAGGCTTGTTGGCATCCTTCTATGAAATTCTTTGTGCACAATGTAGCTCCGGTCCCCAGCACTCCTTCCTGTGATGCACAGCTTCCTGAGTGGTTCTCTGGTGGCGTGGGATCCTTTGTTTTTGTGCTGCGTGGGCCTCCTTTTGCAACTCCTTTGTCCCAGTGCTGGGGGACATCTATGTGCGCTGCCTGGTCTTTTGTGGGCTCTCTGAGTTGCTGAGAGCCCCCTCTGACTTCCCCTCCTGGGTAGAGTCCACCAGGTTCCTCCTGGTCCCAGGCAGTGCCATTTTCTGCTAACCATGAGCTTTGCGTGTGCCAAGGCTGGTTAGCGGAATCCAGACTGTTTTTCTTCACCAGTGGTTCTTCATTTGCACCTTGATTCGTTTTAGCAGGGGCTCCTGTCCTCCTTGGACTCTTCTGTGCTTCTTGGACATAGTCCCATTCTTCCACAGGTCTTTAGGTCCAGGAATCCACCCTTTGTGTCTTGAAGTCTCGTCTCGTTCTTGCATTATCTTCTTTCTCGTGTTCTTGTGTGTTCTAGGAACATTACTGTGATTTACTCCTGCTTTCCTAGGCTCTGAGGTGGGTTCTATTACTTACATTTGGTGTTTTCTAACACTCCCAGCGCCCCTCTACACACCACACTTGCCTAGGTGGGAAACCGACATTCGCATTCCACTTTCTTAGTATATGGTTTGTGTTCCCCCAGGCCCATTTCTAACCATTGTGATTTTCACTAATTGCACTGTTTTCTAACTGTTGTTACAGCTATTTCTGCTGACTAGTGTATATAATTGATGTATTACTTACCTCCTAAAGGAGTATAGTCTCTATGGTATTTTTGGCATTTGTATCACTAAAATAAAGTACCTTTATTTTTGTAACACTGAGTATTTTTTTCATGTGTGTGAGTACTGTGTGACTACACTGGTATTGCTTGAGCTTTGCATGTCTCCTAGATGAGCCTTGGCTGCTGCTACCCCTAGAGAGCCTGGCTTCTACAAACTGCCTACATTTCACTAATAAGGGATAACTGGACCTGGTGTAAGGTGTACGTACCATAGGTACCCACTACAAACCTGACCAGCCTCCTCCAAACCACTGTACTATATAGGTTACTTTTTACATTTTTCTTGTAATTGGTGACTTTGGGTCATCCAGATAACTTATATAGTGCCAGAATACTAGTCTTTCTCGATTTCCCCTGTTGATGTTTTCCCACTACATTTGATCTTTTATATTTTGATTGAATAAATTCATGAAACATTCCATTTGCATACTACTTTAATATCATTGTTTATGGGAGTGGTGTTGCATTTTATTCAAGGGATCCCTGTTCCTTTAAAGTTAGTTTACTGCTCCATTCTAGAACACTCTACTTACTCCATGACACTACTCCACACCAGTCGATGACACATCATTCTCCTTTATGCCATTAACTTTGAGTCATGCTGAATAGTAGTCTTACTAGTGTACAGCATGGCTAAAACACATTGGCAAAGGCAATAGAACTTGCATAGGCGAGACCTATTGGCTTTGCCAATGCTTGTTTATAAGGTATGAACTTCAAGGTGACTTGTAATATCCTTATGTACGCAGGGGGTATTTTACCCCATATAAAACATCACACCACCAACTTTCCCACAAACCACTTAAAACCTTAGAGTATAGCTTCTGTCTTTCCAAGCTATTAAAGTAGAGCAGAAGAAAGAAAAGCAACATTCCATTTTTTGCTTTAAACAGCTGCATTAATTTTGCTCTGTGACCTGATCTGCCTTTCACCTTGGCTGCTAGCTCTGGCAGAAGGCACTGTAATGTCAGAACTCGACTGTAATAAGCCTATCATAGTCATTTTCTGATGTCTTTTCTTTATAATCAGTGAATGCCTTTTCTTTATACCCAGTGACTTGGTGCATCACAAACAGCCGATTCTAAAGAAATTAGTGACTGCAGTTTATACAGAGATTAAAGAATCCATGTTTATATAGCCTGTAACTCCAAGAGCTTCTTCAGTTCTAATGCTTCTAGTTATGACTGATGTGGAGCTGAGCTTCCAAAGATCGCACACAGGAATAGACGTGTTATTAGAACTATAGTTTCTGAGCACAGTTTACAACTGTTGTACCTAATCGCTTTTGTTCGGTGCGGTTTCAATTGGCATGAGGCAAAGGGCATGATGGGTGTGGGGCACAAAGGGTATGTTCTTCCTTTTTACCCTCCTACCTTTATTTGCTTGGTGCATGAAGATGCAAGGTTAATCAACATGTTATTTTCACATTTGAGCTAATTACTTTGTGAATGTAAATAACAATAAAAAATACTTTCAGACTGTGAAAACATGCCTTCCTTTCTCCCTATTTCACTTCCAATATATATGACTGTGTATATTTATCGGAGCCTGCAGTTCGCAAACAACAAGCGATTTGTATAGGGTTGATTGAAAGTCCCCAAGGCTGTCCCCCCCAGAAATGTATTGTCTCCTACGCCCCTGCACCCAGATGTTTTTGGCCGTGAGCGGCCTTCTGTACATTGCTTACTTGTGCCAGTGGCGCCGTCAGCCAGTTCAGTGGGGTGAGATGTCGGAGCATAACAGGAAAGGTAACCAGGCAGAACATAATGCCACCAGTACCATTCCAGGTGCCAAGGGACTAGCCTGGCGATGTCTGGCAAAGCCCCAGAGGCTCAGCGGCCTCCCAGGATGTCTTGGAGGGAGACGCACTCACTCTGGAAAGGAAGTTTGCTATTTTCAAATAAAGCATGCACTCAGAATGGAGGAGGGCACTTAAACATCCTGAACATCTTTCTTGTGTGACTTTATTAAGGAAGAGATGAACTTGCTTCTTAAAAATGTAATATCAAGGGATTAGTCACCAGGAAAATGACCAGTGCTGAAAGGCATATCTCCAGAGGGCACAACACCAGGGGAGCTGGTAGACTGCTTTAAGACAGTTCAGCACACGTGTCCTGCCATGGGTAACCACAGAATGTTTTAGGATACAACTATCAGAGAAAAGTTCATAGAAAAAAATGAAAGTGCAAGAGAAGTCATAATCTACATATTGGTCCATGTTGAAGGAAGCTGTGGAACTTGAAGTTGGAATTAGGCATAGGTTTGGCACCTCACCCAATGTCCTCGTGTAAGCTATTTCCAGCCGGGCTGTCATGCAATGGCCTGATGCATTCTGGGCTTGGTAGTCTTCGTCTGTCCAAAGTGAGATTGTACCAATGATTTGTAGGTAAAAATACAGACTGGAAGCAGTACCTGTGAAGATCTGGCAACAGGTGGACACCCTAATTAGTTCTGCAGCAGGGTGAATGAGGAAGGTGTCGCTACCTGGTGCAAGCAGGGAGAAAACACAACTTAAGAGGAAGCACGAACGAGAGAAGTCTGAGCATTGAAGGGAAAAGCTTAAAAGGCAAGAGAGACTAAATGATCTCTGAGGTGTTACAGTTGTGGTTGACCTATCCTATAATAAATGTAATATAGAAGAAAAGGTGGTCTGTTTTACAATAATGTCACTGCTGCTCTGGAGTTTCAAAGAGGAGGCAACTTTTTTGGAGTGTAGGGTGGCACAAAGAAAAACAAAGCATTGGCAAGAGAGTTGAAGTTTGTAATGGCAGTGATTAATTTGTGCCAGTGTTTTCTGGCTCTTCTTGACAGTCCATCACATGGTGCTGCTGTCTGTTTTGCAGAAGAGCACATTAGCAGGTCATTTAAGACTTCAACACACAGTGCATTTGGCAGCACTGGTGTGATGTGCAGGCTGAAGTTGCCTCCCATGATGTAACCTGGACCCTGATACTTTTTTTTTCCAATGTAAGCACTCATTTGGAATTGACCATCCCCGTATACATTTGTTGGGATGTGGTACCAGATATCATAGTCAGAATATTGTTTTGTATAAATGATATGTTCTAAATGTTATTTACAAAAATAACACCCCATGTGAATTTAAACTAGAAAATCTACATATAAAGGGACCATATATTTTTTTATGAAATTTGGGACATGATAGTTACGTCATATTTCTGTATATGATGGTCTGCCATGCAACCTTAATCGGAACTGGATATTTATGGATTGTTTCAAACATTAGAGACTGGCCCAAATTATGATTTGCTATTGAAGGACTGTCTAAGCAAGAGGTCTGAGGTTTGTGTTTTGGAAGCGGTAATGGACATAACATGATGTGGGTGGATTTTGAGAGCTCTGTTGTCTGTTTATCACACAACTAATCATTTTAGCACAGACATCCGTTTTGAACTTATGAATGGCAGAGTTCCAAAGTTAAGTTGTGCTTTGATGGAGACGGACAATAAAAAGATGGCAGGTTAGAGGAAAGCTGAAGATGGCTTATTGTGGAAAAATGTAAAAAGTCATAGACTTTCAAGCCCTGGGATCTTGTGTAGATGAGATGAGAAAGCGTAATATGGAAGGGTGTACTCAGATTTCTGGCTCATTTGTGTTCAAGGAGGAATGAGGATGTCATGCTGTTGACTGATGGGAACACGTAGAACAAGGCTAGCTGGCAAAGGTGGCAGGGAATTCCTGGAGGGCTGTGAAGGGGAAGATGATTGGGCAACCTTGATTCCTGACACCTCATCCCACAAGAAGGCAAGGCCTAAACATAGGCAGGAAGACTAGGGCACACTAAACAAAGTAACATTCTCTTTTACAATACCCCACTTGTATGCCTGAGGCCAAAACAAAAATGTGACATCTGATTGGGGCATTAGAAAGATTTCGAAATTCCCTTTCTTTTTCTAAGTTCCCTAAACGATGTTGTGTGTTCTTCTCTGGTATTGATTAATTACTGGGAGGCTGCAAGAAAGGAACCTCACCCCCTTAGCAGAGTCCTGCTTATGTGGACACACTACTGAGGAAAGAATACACCCCAATACTAAGGACATGCAACATTGAGAAGTTTTGCTCTCACAAACTTCTCAATATTACGTTTACCACCTATATTTTGTGAAGCTCTCCAAATTTGTGTTTTTACATGGAAACTGGAGTTTTGTACCTGTTTTACGTTTTTACAAGGAAAAAATTTGACATCACCATTCCAGTTTCAAAGTCAGGAGGTAAACAGTTTTGAAGGTAAATCGGGAGAAAATGGTGCAGACATTTTCAAAGACAAATAGTACTTGCAAGGAAATATTGCTTAATTGCAGCCAAAAGTGATATGAGCACAGGTGTGTAGTAAAATCAGGACATGCTGCCAACTATGGGTAGGCCCATACTTGGTTTTTACACTAGCTTTCACGTGTCATAAAAGCTTTGCACATTCGATTCTGTATATGTAGGATAGGTTAACAGGCCAGGAGTGATTCAGACTATGTGGACAATGAATTCCCCTGTCACTAACCTGTATGTGAGCCTTTGCTGGCCTGACTTCCTGTGTTGTTGGTCACTGTCCCGAGGAGAGGGGACTTTCTGCTAGCCTGAGTTGTGAATCAGCTCAGAAATAGAAGGAACTTGTGTAGAAAAGTAATCAAAGGTGTTCCGCTGCAAAGAAATCAAATATATTTGGAGAGAACAATAGGAGTAAAAAAAATCTGAATTAGTTCGACACAAAATCCCTGTTCAACTTTTCGTAATAGTAGGTGACATACGTTAAAGGTTTTTTCATTTTTTCATACGACAGAGCTATTTGCTTTCATGTTTTCTGTCCTGCATTGCTTGTGCAGATTTCTCCAAGCAACTCCTCCTGAACCTAGGTAGGGAAAAAAGACAGGTCTTAGTGAAAACGACGCTTAACTTTCTGCAAAACTCAAAATGAGTCCGTTAATGTCACATTATCGAAATCAGTTGGATGAAAGGCTGGGCTGTCCTTTTCACTGTTGAAACTAAAGACCAACAGGACACACAGGATTTCAAAACTAAAAACACACATGGAGGTCAGACTACAACAAGGCACCAACTATGGTTCACAGAAGTGAAATGACAGCATTTGTCTTCATATAAAAGGCAAAACAATGCATTTGGGGTCCAAGAGCTGGATGTTTAGAGTAACATAGACACAATTAAACGAATATGAGCCACAGAGGCACTGATCTTTGACCTTTAAATTGCTTACTAACTGGAGCCACATGTCCCTTTTGGAAACGTGCATCAGAGTGCGCCTGCCCCCCATGTGCCAAGTAACAAGAACCATCGTAGGGGTGGTGCCACAGTGGAGCGGCAAGGTTCCTAAGAACTCCTGGGCCATGCTGGTCACCAGAGAGGGTGGCCAAAGCAACTTTTCAAAATGCTGCCTTTCTGAAAAAAAACAACACGTATTGTACTTAGAAACGCATTGGGCTCCCAGTCAGCTATCGTAAAACTGAGTCTGCACTATCAGTGTCTGATTTAATGTATTTTTATATTATCAGCAGAAACGTAGATCAGGAGCTGAAACCGTCCAGGGCAAATGCCTCAATGTGCAGTAATGCGCGATAGTTGGGGTTATTCAGATCTTTGATCCTTGTATTTATTCGATGCCAATATTTTTTTTAAAATGTGTTTAATTACTGCAGAATCAATGAATGCCGGGCTATTTTATTCATTACAGGAATATTATTATCTAGTATTAAGAAGATTTCAGTGGGTCCATTTGTTATTTATTTCGAGTTTGACTTAGGTAAATTAGTTTTTCTTAATTCAATGTACATTATGAAATGACTTCCTACTATGTTTGTGTTAATTAGGGGTGTCTGCCCATCATCTTCTGAGAGAAGCTGCTTTTAGCTTACTACCCTTGACCATTCCTAAATTATTTGTATGTCAAACTTACAATTCTTTATTAAACAGACAATTTGGCATTTTCCCCTCTTGAAACCAGGGAAATCACCTGAATGGTGAAGTCCTGAAAAAAATGCAAAATTATATTAATATCAGGGGCACTGGAATTTTGCAATTCAGCATAATTATTGATTTAACATGCTTGTAACAGAATCCATCATCTGCTCCATAATGTACAGATTTCAACAAAAAAAAATATGTCTAGCTCATATGGATCAAAAGTTCCCAAAAAAATTGGCACTCAAGGTGCCGCACGGTTCAGACCCCTTGAAAGGTTAAATTGTGCAGATTGCTGTACAAAAGATGTAACATAAATGGCACTTATGGGGTGACACATTTGTGTATTAAAATGGCAAAATAGCAAAGTAACACAGCCAGAAAATGTATCACATTATACTGCAAAATGTACATTTTCCTGCTGCATAATTTAGTCATTACTGCTGCATATGTTGGTCCTCCACTGTGTAAAATTCCACTGTCCATCTTTTTAGTCATCCAAATGCGCTCTCAGTTCCTGTTCTGTCTTCCGCAGTGGCATGCATACAGTTAAGCACATACTGTCATAAAACACCAAAACAAGTATACTTGACAGGTAGACTGAAAATACGTATAGCACACTGTCATGTTATACAGATTTGTAGCATGCACTATCACCTGAGAGGGTATCATGGTGCTGAGCAAGTGTGTGACTAGCCAAACTGAGGACCTAGTAGAACTATTCCAAAGGCCAGGCCTTAAGCTTCTTGCGAAATTCAAGAAGTGAGGAAGAGCTCTTATGTGTAGCGGCAGGTTATGCCACACTTTAGGAGTGATGTAGGAGAAGGCTTGACAGCGTGATCTGGGTTTCCTATCCTTGGGATATGTGCAAGTAGGAGTCCTACTGAGCAGAGTTGTATGAATGGATTGTGAAAGCAGATGAGATTGTTGAGGTATGCTGGGCCAGTGTTATGTAACTCCTTGAGTGCATTCTCATTCAACCACGGTTGTGCCACAAGTCAATGGAATAAACATAGAAGTCTTCGCCACAGAAACATTGACACTTTTCTTTGGTAAAACGTTTCAGATGTAAGAGTGTCCTATAATTAGTCCTGAAGTCCAGGTGGACTCATTGAGATCAAAAGTACTGACTGAAAATTTCAAAATAGACCAAGGTTATGGGGATGATGGATGTCACAAATCGATGATAGTCTGTAGAATAAGAGTATGTGGAACTGGTGGAACAACTAGGTGAAATATAAGTTGCACTTTGAGGTACTTAGTACACCTACAGGTATCTAGTGCTGTCTCAAGATGTGGGAATACATAACCTCTCCTACGCCACTTTCAGCCTCCTACAAAGGATGTTATGTGGTAATCTTTACGCAACTCAATGTGTTGTCATCATTTGGCCAGCAATTCAATATTGTGCCCCCTGGCAGCTTCCTCAACGCATAGGCACACCTCTGTGAATTGTAATCATCTCATCAGCCCCACATGTTTTAAAGGAGGATGGGTCATGTGAAGAGTTAATGCAGATGGAACTTATCAGGCAACTCTTTTGAGGACAAGTGCATAGTTTCTCTGTCTGAGAAATATGTATACCGTTAGAGTGACATCCGCCTTGCGTATGAGATGCGAGTCTTTTAATCATGAAAATGAGAAACAAATCTGTACAATTTGCATTACCTTCCTGGCATCATCAGATTTTCAATACAAAAGCAAAAACAAAAACAGCACAGGCCGTAGCCATTGAAGACTTACATTGTGCAGTCAATACATTAAAAACAGGCAGGAGAGGCTCGCGGTGCTTAATAGGGGCGGGGCAGCGCAGGGGGGGTGGATTAATTTTTTTAAAAAACTTACATGCCTCATCACCGCTGCTGCCACCACTGCGCCACTCCTCTTCTGCAGGCAGGCTGCAGGCACAGGTTCCCACCCTGCCCTGGTTACTCTCCAAAGAGTCTGTCTTTTTAGCTGAAGCAAATGCTTGGCTGGAGAAGCCAATACTGGGCACTATAGAAGATGTGAGTGGCATTGGATTAAAATATAAAAGGCTCCTTAAAATGAGATCAGTCCAGTGGATTTGTAAACAAGAAGTAAAGTGCAAGCAAGAAAGAAATCATTTCATCTTTACATGGACCTTGCAGACCTAGGCTGAGATTAGCAGTATTGATTCCATGGCCCCTGCACGGTACACAATTGTAAATTTATGTTGTTTTAATTCAATTAGTCTTGCTTTTCGATATCACTACTGCCTGTCCCAGGGTGCAAAGAGAAGTTTATTTGGCTTGTATATTTAAACAAAATAGCACATACACGTTTAGTGAGTTTTTGTTTCGCCTCTTTTTAATAATGCGAAAATGGATAGATGCATTTTTTCAAGCACTTAGCTGTATAATGAATTCTGATGGTAAAAAAGTGAATTACTATACAAAGTCAAAACGATTGATTTTGTCAAAAGCTGTTTGCACTAGTGCTGTAGAAAGGAAAAAGTAGATAGACAGCGGCAAGTGCACAATGCTAGTCATGTCCATGGTGCAGAAGAAAATCAACGTTACGAGCCCCAGAGGAGAATGAGGAGTACAAATCAGCTCAGTGATTTTGCTCAACGAAAGTTAAATCCCGCTTTTTGGGACCAAAAAAGTAAGTAAACTTCTATTATTCATTAATTAGAGACATCTTGACAAAAGAAAACAGATACAGTCTTTGCACGCCCTCTTTTTCGGGTGTTTTCGACCGTCTTTCGGTAAAAAGTCAAAATTAGACACAAGGGTATTTTCCTTTGTTTCCTGATTGTGTCCCTGCAATTCATTTTGCCCTAAAAGTCAGGCGTCAGTCCAGCTGCACACACACGGGTGACGCCACAGACGTCTACGATGGATGCGTTTTCCGCCTCAGGCTCATGCAGACGAGGCCCGGGCGGAGAAGGCGCACTTGATAAATTATTCACCTAATTCCCAATTAAAAACAAAACAAAAGGGAAACAAATGGGTTTTTCTTCCCCGAAGCAGCTGCTGAGCTGGCACCTGGTGCAGGAGCAATGCTATCTCAGAGTCGAAAGTGCTGATGGTGGCAGGATGCGGTTGGCGTCCTTCAGAGCCCATGCTAGGCTTCACGGGTACGCCGTGCGATCCATTAGTGGGTAAGAAAGAGGCGGGAGTTGCATGTTGGTGCGCAGGGACGTTTTAAGACGTGGGCAGTTGCCCGTGCCCCCTGTCGTCGAAGGTCCCCCTGGGAAAGTATTATTTTCATTATATTATCGTTCTTTTTATAGCCAACCTCTTTTCCCTCATTCAGCCTACTTCACCATCAGAATCTCACTACCAAGTGTCAATTTAAGGATTTTGATACACCAGTTAAGGTATAGTTTGACTGCTTTTGTGTAACAAGTTCTCTAAAAATGCAATGTATGATTCAGTATTGATCACCACGCATGCTTGAATTCACAAAAAGGCAAAAAAATGTAAAGGGACTGCCGTGGGGGGTGTTGCGGGCCTCGTGGGCGCCGATTCACCAAAATGCCAGGGGGAGCTGAAGTGAAATCAGAAAATGCGGCTGGAGACTGACCTGGTAATGGGAGCTGCCTCAGTCTTCTTGGCAGGAATGTTGCCACCTCTGCACTAGAGAGCGCAAAGGCAGTGCCAGGCGTGGCAGCTGCGACCCCTGGAGACCCGTAAATGACTCCATGCCCATGGGGGTTCTATAATTGTTTCAGATTATATTTGTGGTGTCAGGTGAGAAAGACTACACATGGAGCTAGTGGTGGGAAGGGAACTTCTTAGATTTAGGGTGAACCAGCCATGTGTAATGTTTAAATGAGTTACTGGTGATCTTCAATAAAGCTAATCTACTCCTTTCTCGTCACAGTACTAATGAGGCTGATAAACAACCAGGAATCACTCTTTTCTAACATGGAATTGTTGGTAATAAGAGGGGCTCACTGATGCCTAATTAGCCTTTTACTATCTGAACTGTAAAGAGCACAAGCCTTCATCAATCAGAGACGGCTGGCCATTTCATATGGATTGTGATGTGGGAGAGTAAGACGAGAAATATGACAGATTGCTGTTAAATGTTATACCATTACCTCCACATCCTTTTCCTTCATCTTAGCTCTTACTAACCAACTCAGAACGTCTCTCGAGTGATCTGCAAACTATGTACATTTATTGTGTTCTACTTAGTATTCACCTCAAGCCTGCCGGGAGAACGTGTATTCCAAATCTAGAAGTACTTATTTCCACTGCCAGAAATCAGCAACGACGTAGGATAGTATGGATATCAGACATTTGGACTCCTTGCACTTTAGTCCAGGATACTGTGATTCTTATTAATCCTGAATTCCCAGATGAGAAGGTACTCATACCTAAAATTCAGCTAAAAAACAATTGACCACGTAAAGCTGCTCAATACAACAGAGGTGGAGAGAGGCCCTAATACTGTGACCTAAAGGTCAAAGTGATAAACATGCTGATGTCACTAAGACAGCATCTTGTCCTCTCAGTGAAAACCAAGCATGGTATCTTGGCACATATAGAAAATGTAAGAGACTCCTGAAGTGGAAGAAGGACCCATGAGCAGTCGTGGCTCGCGTGAGGGAAAATGGGCGACGCGTGACGGGGGTAACAACAAATATATATAATATATTTTTTTTAAACGTACCTTTATTGCGGCGCTGTTCCCATCCGTTCCTCTGGCTGCCAGAAGTTGCAGGCACAGGCTCCCAACCTGCCTTGTGGCCAATCCTAATGCTGCTTTAGTGCTTCTGGCAGCATGAAAGCAGCATTAGGATTGGGACGGGCGCTTTGAGGCAGACTGGAAGTCTCTGCCTGCTGTCTCCAACCTGACAACACAGTGCCTGGTTGGAGAGAGCCTAGTGCACATGTGTGTTTGGGTGGCCTGAGATGGCCGGCCAAACATACATGCGCACTGAGGGGAGTGCTGTGCACTTCTCCTAGGTCCTTGTTACAGCCTATGGCCCGCCCCTTTTACAACAAAACCATAATAAATGTAGTTTATCATGGCTTTGTTGTAAAAGTTTTGCAGCTGCTGCTGCCAGGAAGGGGGGGGGGGGCGACACTTCTTTGCCATGGCGGAGGACCAGACCCTGCCCAAAAGTGAAATCTTATTCAAGCAATGATGACAGAGAGAACTTTAACACAGAAGGGCGATTCCATACATAGAAGCAATGTTTGAGATCAGAAAACCAAAAGGGATTCTTTCAAGAAGAGGACCATTTTCACCTACCAACTTAGCGGATGGCCAAAAAAAATGCTGCAGTCAAAAATGTAGTCAATGGCCTGTGTTTGAAGCATACCAAGGACTACTATTTAATCCCATTATAGAGAAAGATCCCTAAATTTAAATTATGGCCTGGTAAATTAACAAAGCTAAGGATTCTTTCCAACCTATGGCTCCAAAGCAGAATTCACTGCTTCCCAGTTCAAACAAGGGCTAGTAACATGAGACTCCAAGAACCAAAATCCAGAGCAAACTGAAAGATTGGCAGAACTGCAAAACAAAGAAGGTGCAATTCCATGGACAAACATCTTACCTCGAGAATTTTCCAGTGTGGAGCATATGCCCATACATTACATGGTCTCCTTTATTACTGTATTGTTAGGGCTTTCCCACTGAGAAATTACTGTCTTGGAAGGCCCTTTTGTTCAGCTCCAAACTATCCAGATAAATGACCAGGGAATCCAACTGAAGGTGTGTTCATAACTAACAAGAGAAGTCCGCAATGGCAGTCCTTGAGGTTTGGCCTCCATGATCTGGTTAAGCACACCCTCAAGTCTAAATCACCCATTCCAGAACAGAGAAGTATTTGTACTTTTAATGTCACCCCACTTTTGGGATATATATATATATATATATTATAGAAATATATATTTATTAATCCATTCACCCGTGCAGATCCAGGAGACAACACAAGCCGGTACAAATTGTTTTCTTTTAAAAAGGGGATTTTTATTTCATCATATTAAAGTGCGAGGTACTACAAACAGACTGGCCCATGTGTTTCAGCAAAAAGCCTTCAACCCTTTCGACTGGGCCATCCTGAGATGCAGTGCAAAACATTTATTTATTCCTCTTTCTACCCACACCTACTCTTAAAGAGATAAACGCCACATATCACAAAAAATAAACCATTCCCTTATAACATATACAGTCTTCGCAAGCAACCCTCATTCCTTACATCAAGAGAGAAATCAAAATAATGTACTAGTAATGCAAAAATCTACCCAAATAATCCCATGATTGTCCTCTCTCTTATAGTAAAGTACTTTTTGATGTATATTCACAAACCTAACTCAGTAAAATGCTCAAGACTATTATCTGAATTACCAAGAACTCAAAGAGAAATTATAGTAAAGTACTGATCTCACAAATATTCTAAAACACATATTCATCTAATCCTTATGTGGTATGTTGTATAAAGGAAGGAAATAGATCAGGCAGCATTAGAAAAAGCAGCATAAGACAAGACAACAGGTGAAAAGACAAGTAAGGAAAGAGGGAACACAGTAAGGATTTGTCCTACTACATTCCACAGTTCAATTGCCCAAGTAATAATTCCAAAAATGCCAGAAATATCAAAAACATCAAGTCCAGTATGACAGTATATTTAAAGATGTACATAAAGTTCAGTATCTGTATTCAGACCCAACATATTTCTGTTCCTTTTATCATGATCCACCTTGACTCTGTTCTTCTAAGGGTCAATTCATGATCTCCTCCTCTTATGTTACTCTTCACATGATGGATCCCATAGTAGCATAAATTATTATATTGCCCAGCGTGTTGTTCCCAAATATGGTTTGCAATCACATAGGAATAGTCTTTGTTAATTATTGCTCTTAAATGGTGCAATATACACATATCTATATATATCTATATATCTCTGTCTATATATATATAAACATATTTAGAGAGATATATATTTATATTTAGATATAGATATATATATATATAGATATAAAAAACAAAGTTGTCCTCATGTGAAAGCGCACTCCCAACAGGTTATATAAACAAGAAGAAAAAGCAAAGCCAGCAACTCACAGTGAATTCTTTAAGCAGTTTCATTATTCCAGGCCTTAAGTTATATAATCATCTCTGGACACGTGTTTCTAGGTCAATCCTTTCTTCAGCAGAGAAAAATATAAAAGTGTTTCACCCTCATAGGTGCAGCCAGCGCTGGAAGTGTTCCAGGCATTTTTTTCCAACTGAAAAGACCAGCATGGCTTCAGCTTGTCTAATTACAGGCACCTGATTAGTCTCTTTAAATACCAGTCCGCCCCAGTGGGCCTCTCAAGTGAGCGTTTGGCTCCAGCAACCCACTTGGGGCAAAATGAAAAAAATTGCAGGACCACCACAACCAGCATGCACTGCTCACTTGAGAGGCCCACTGGGGGGGACTAGTATTTAAAGAGACTAATCAGGTGCCTGTAATTAGACAAGCTGAAGCCATGCCGGTCTTTGCAGTAAGAAAGAGATGCCTGGAACACCTCCAGCACTGGCTGCACCTACGAGGGTGTAACACTTTTATATTTTTCTCTGCTGAAGAAAGGATTGACCTTGAAACACGTGTCCAGAGATGATTTTATAACTTAAGGCCTGGAATAATGAAACTGCTTAAAGAATTCACTGTGAGTTGCTGGCTTTGCTTTTTCTTCCCGTTTATATTAACCTGTTGGGAGTGCGCTTTCACATGAGGACAACTTCGTTTTTGATATATATAGATATGTGTATGTCTAAATATATGTGTATATATATATATATATATATTTTTTTCCCAACAGAACGCGCTAAAAGACGGGCTCCAGACGGCCCTAGAGGGGTGGTGCAGCACAACCGGCAGAGCACTCCGGTTAATCTTCATTCAAAAACAGAAACTTCCACAATAACCTCACACTCAGGAATTCAAAAGCAGATAGTGTTTATTAACACACAACGCGTTTCAGCTGACAAGCAGCCTTGATCACGTGTATAATGTATATGAATATAAATACGACTCATATATACATACAATAAAGAGATTTTTTTTCAAGAAAAATATATTTTTCTTGAATGTAAACGAAGCCAATATCAAAATTCTAAATTTCATTCCCTTCTACTTGAGACAATAAAATTCACATACTATATATATGTTTTTAAATCAATACCCCCCAATTGCTAAACAATACCAATATTATTCTTTTCTAGGAAAATTGAAATACATTCTCCATATTAAATCATTGCAAAGTTATAGAGAAAGAACTAATCTCAATTTCTATATAGCCAATACCCATAACACCACGTGAAGGAACAAGCGCTAATCAAATCAGGAATCAGGAATCCATCCGGACCCCACCATTCTGAAAAGACATAATCAAAATAAATACATTAAAAAGGACTAATTGAAAAACCACTACTAATCACAGTAAAAATGCTATAAAATGTAAGATGCAACATCGACAGTTCCCTATATCAGAACAAATTCATCATATAATCATCAAATAAGTGGGTATTCAGCTCTTCACCAATATTCAATCCTCTCGGTGTCTTGGTTTCCAAATCCACAATATATCGGGATTCTTTTTTACGTAAAGTCAACTCTCTATTACCACCTCTGTGGTGTGATGGCACATGTTCAATACCAAAATAGGATAACAGAGTAATATCAGAATTATGAATATCCTGGAAATGTCTAGCTACAGGATAATGTGGATCCTTTGTTGTAATAGCACACATATGTTCAAGAATACGTTTTTTCACTGCATGTTTTGTACTTCCCACATACCAGAGATGACAAGGACATTCCAATACATAAATAGTGAATGGAGTAGTACATGTCAAAAACTGCTTAATTTGTCTATTCGTTCATGGTTTATTTGTAGGGTACTCTTTCCTTGCCACACTATTACGACATGCTTTACAATGGCTTGCTGGGTATTTAATGTGTTGTGTATTGGTTGAATTATATTACACGTGATCAAGGCTGCTTGTCAGCCGAAACGCGTTGTGTGTTAATAAACACTATCTGCTTTTGAATTCCTGAGTGTGGGGTTATTGTGGAAGTTTCTGTTTTTGAATATATATATATATATATATATATATATATATATATATATATATATATACATACATATATATATATATTTGTATATATATATATATATATATATATATAGTGCCAGAGTAACCATAATCACTCAGGACACCAGTGAAGACAGAGTCTGGTTTAATTTCACATGATGTGTTTCGTCATCAAAGCAGCCTTGCTCACACAAAAGTGTTTAAACCCACTGTGGTGTATTTACAACTAAAATCATAGAAATAAAGGCCACAATGAACGAGTGAATACCCACATCTAACAGCTAAACAGTTGCCACCTTAGAATGGAGTTGTTTTAAGGCACAAAGAATATTCAGAATATTAATGCGTAACTTAAAATCTAACAAAAAATCTAATAACAACAAATCTAATGCCAGATAATCTAAACATCCTGACACACCGTTAATGTAACTACACTAGCAAATATGGACAAACCAATCACAGCAATGATCAATACATAATGAACATTACCCATGCGCATAGAAGCCTGCTGGTTGTGCATGCGTAAAGGAATAATTCCAACATTTACATTAAATGCACAGATAAGCTCAGTTGTAAGACAGTGCATGATCACAGACCAGGTCATTACCTAAAACACAAATGTAATCACCTGATGTGCATTATATCCTCAACAATCATGCTGTGAAAATATTAGTAGAACCTGAAAATGTTAATGAAAATATCAATGGACATGGCCAGAGATACGATACAAAAAAGGGGTCCCAATCATAATAGGTATTTCAAAAGGAAACATAAGAAAGGCTCCAAACCAAAACAGCCTGTCAGCATTGCATGGGAGATTCTATCCAAGACTCCATAAAATCAAAGGGGAGGGCATAGGAGCAAAAGAAAATCACTGCAGTATACACAGTAGGTAGAGGTCATGTGGTCTTTACTGGTTGTGAACTATTAACCAAAAAGCAAAAAGAACTGTGGCCATATCCTGCAGGTCCACACTCCATATGACCTGTAGAATAGATAGTATAACAAAACACCATCCAGCAAACAAATGTTGCAAAGTTACCTAGAATCACACCCAAGTGGGTTAAGGGTGTTCCTGTCTTAAGTGTACAGAATTACACAAAATATAATTATATAAAACATATATGGTCACAGATATCTAAATGCAAGTCCAATTTCAGAATAATGCTCATAACCAGAGATGCCCTGCTATAGTTTCATATGGTACTTGGCGTTTCCACTGTAACAACCCCCAACACACACCACACAAATTACAAAAAAGTGCATAATATCATCTGACGTGATGCTACACCACTGGTGTGGAGACAAAGAAATGATTTGAGGAGCCCATCTACCCAAGCCACTCAGGAGTCAGCCGAGTGCCCCTTCCTTTCCTCCTGTAAACAAAGCACAACATAACAGAGTCAATGTTACAGAAGATGTATGGCATGAAAAAAAAATATACAGGACACCAAGTCAGAACATTGTGTGGCACCATAGGCACATCAAATACTAAAAAGAATAGAGACAGTAAAAAAACAGCAGCACAACTCAATCATTTTGTAAATGTTTCCTCAGTTTCTCATCATGGTTCAAAACACTTGGATTCCTGGTTTCCAGATCAGTTATCAGTTGGGGCTCTACTTTCCTCATTTTCAATGTGTGGTTTCCAACCCTGGGATTCTAGGCAATATTCTCAATGGCACAAAAAGTCAGTTTAGTGTGATCACTAAAATGTGCCTCTTGAAAATATCTGGCCACAGGATATATAGGATCATAGTTTTCAAAGACTCGCATGTGTTCATGTATCTATTTTTTACTGAAACAATGATACTGCCCATGTACCTTAGTTGACATAGGCACTCCAGAACATAAACGGATTGCTGCATTTGAGGAATTGTGTGATATACCATTTTCGGCCCCTGAGAGTATGGTATTCTTTCCTCATCCAACTACACTTACAGGCCTTACAGCAACCACATGGGGAATAACCTTTCAGTTCACGGTCACTGATACCTTGCCAAAGTAATTTCATTATGGAGCAAGGCCTCTCTAAGTGACTTAGCCTTCTGGTAAGTTAAGCTTGGTTTCCCGATAACCTGTCACTTGTGAGAATACCTCAGTGTTTAGTTAAAATCTGAGTCACCCGGTTTGAACTGTTGTTGTATGTGAATATGACTCTTGATGTGGGATCCTTCTGACTAACCGGATTATTCTCAAATAAGATCTGTTCTCTCTTGACCCCTTCCACTCATTTGACAGCCTTTTGAAGAACCCACTAGGGATAGCCCCTTTCCCTGAACCTATGAACCATCACCCTCTGTTCTGTCTGATATGCCTCCTCCGATCAGCAGTTCCTTCTTCCCCTTAGTAGTTCGCTATGAGGAATGCTTCACTTGAGTTGTCCGGGTGACCACTAAGGGCATGGAGGAGACTGTTGCCTGCCATGGACTTTCTGAAAAGGCGAGCTTGTATCTCACCATTGAGGATTTCAACTGTAACATCCAGATATTCAATTTTATTTTTACTGATGGTCTGAGTAAAGGTCAAATTTAGTGTGTTGTTGTTCAACTTGTTAACAAACTTTACAGAAGTGGCCTCAGGCCCTTTCCAGATGATAAAGAGGTCATCAATAAATCTCAGCCAGAGAACAATATTTTCACAGTCAGACTCCAAAGACAATTGTCCAATACCCGCTCCTCCCACCAGCCAAGGAAAAGATTTGTGAAGCTGGGGGCAAAGCAGATACCCATCACTGTGCCAAAGATCTGATGATAAAGGATACCATTAAAGGAAAAAAGCCAGTATCATATCATTTCCACTATCATCTCGGTATTGGCCAGATATTTAATGGTTCTAGCACTTAAGATGTGATGGCAGGCAGTGATCCCTGTCTCATGATCAATGACTGTGTACAGACAACTGACAACCAGTGTCATCAGGAGAAATTCCTCCTCCCATATTATGCCAACAATCTTACCTAGGAAATCTCTATTATCCCTCATGTACGAGGTAAGACTGGTGACAAATTCTCTCAGTACCACATCAGTGCACTTGGACACATTTTGTTGGGCATGGTCCCTGGGGGACACAATAGGTCTGCCAGGTGAATTGGTCTTATCTTTGTGGACTTTGGGGGGAAGTTAAAGTATAGGCAATCTCAGGAATCACCTCCTCAAAAAACAATATTCATCCCAATCTAAAAGTCTCTTCTCCCTCAAGACTACCATCTCGTCCCACAGACTGGTGATGCTGTTGGTATATTGGATTACTATGTCATGAAAGGTATCAATATTGCCATGGGGCATGGTCGGGAGGAAGGTAGAGGAAGGGTTGAGACCACTAGGAAAAAAGTCATTATAAGTAATGCTCAGTTTGTCCGAGAGAGTACAGGGGCCACCAGGGGCATTAGTATCAGGTTCTATTTAATGTAATGTGACTAGGATATCCACATCACCTATGGTTAGATTCTGTTAGATGATATCCCTGTTACTGGGGTCATTAGTCCTCATCAGACCTGTCCTCAAATTGTGCCATTTTGATCGTTTTCATTTTCTAAATAAGGTAAACAAATCAATCCTAGTATTTACATAGTCAAACCCCGTAAGGGACAGAAGTAAAGACCAAAGTATAACAATTGTTTTTCTGTGTCCATCAAAATTCTATCTTACAGATTGATGCTAGTTTTATTTACCAGTTTCTTATCCATTATATCACCACCAATGGGCTTGCAATACGATACACAAATATGATACACAATTAAAACATAGTTGGTTTCCTCAGTTTGTCCATTAAAAAAGTTCATAGAAAACCCAATAATTATCATTTAGAGATAGAGAATTATTAAAATTGTTAATGCATAAAAACTTTAAGAAAAGCACATTTAAATGTTAATGCATTTAGGCATATAAAAATACACTTGAGACCACAGAATAATATGGAATAATACAACAACAGTTAGATGTTTTCAAAGAAGATTTGAAACAAGTAGTTGACCGATTAAAGAAAAAAAAACGTTAAATTTACTTATTAATCAGACACAGTACAGGTAGTTGCCAAGACTTATAACTATGCAGGGGTTACTGTTGGTCCAAAAAAATCACTAAGCTGTTTTAAAATGCCTTGCAGCCAAAAATTGCAGAATGGTCTTATCCAGGACTGTCTTGGTCTTGTAAACGCTTAACAAAAAAACAGTAAGTGTTCCACATCCTTATTAATATAATTATAAAGTGTGCAATGTGGTAGTCTAGTCAAATTTGTCTCCCACCTACTAGTAAACTTATTTACTTGCAGTATGCCTAACCTAATTTTTATATATATTGATAAAGCCTGAGGTGGTACATATGTATCCATGTGTGGTTCCAGGGCTAAAGCCGGTTGAAAGAAAGGCTAGGAATTCATAAACCAGTCCACCTGCTTTAGCAGCACAGTGACACAGATTTTAACCTGTTTTCCCAGAATGCCTCCATGATTGTGGTTTTGGTGTTATTATTTATCATTGTGGGATTGTTCCAATACATGCTCAGCCCTAGAGTGTTGAGATATGTTTAATCGTGACAGAACTAGGAGATACAATTACAGTTGCCAAGGTTCATTACTTCCTACATGGCAAGCCTATAGATTATGAATTCTGCAGTTAACAACAGTCTTACCCCAAAGAGTAATGCTTTTAGTAAGGCTACATTGCCAATCTTTTTCAACCCTGTATCAAAGAACAAGAAAACAATCAGAGTTCTCTTGGGCAGATTAAATAGTGATCTCATTAAGTTGTTTTCCTTGACTGTTAAGCCACCAGTGCTCCCTGCCCCCTCGACTTCCACCCCAGCCTGGGCTTTAGCCCTATAAGCCTCAATAGCTGGTGTGACAGATTTAGGGGTGGTTGCTTTGTACTTCTTAGTTATCACTAATTCGGTATGTAGTAGAGTCATTTCACTTTTTTGGAGGTGGGACTTATATTTATCTAACCTCCCTCCCAGGTATTCAACATTTTCTGAAAATTGCAGTGCCACCCCCTTCATTTGTAAGTCTCCTTTACATGATTTATGTGGTCTAATCACCATGATCTTTGTCTTTGAGCAGCTTACCTCCAGGCCACAGAGGTCACAAAAATCTACAAATTTGCTGAGCAGATTTTGGAGCCCAGTTGGGGAGCAGGATACAATAAGGTGTCATCTCCAAACAACAATGCTGGGATGGATATGTCCCCCCTCCACTCCAATTCTGGGTGAATCATGAACAGATGTGCCAAGATGATCAATCATATAAAGTGAAACCAATGTTGGGGCACAAAACTCACCCCTGTTTGAGACCCTCCTTCTATTGGTATACAGTCCGAAAGCTTAGGCCCAGCCCCCCACCTGATCTGGGCATAGTTCTTTTCAAGTAATCTTTTTAGGATGTTCAATAGTTTGAGGGTAATTCCCATAGAGACCAGGGTGGACCAGAGTTGCTGTCTTGGGACCAGGTCGAAGGCTGCCCTCAAGTCAACAGCAGCCACGTACAGGTGATCTTTTGAAGCTTTAGGTACTTTCATACAATGAGGTTCAGTCTAAAGATCTAACAGGCTTATTCTTTTACAGAACCATGCTTGTAATGAGGATAGACTTTAAACTTCGTCCTTCCACTGAAAAGGTCTGTTGAGAACCTGGCAACAAAACAACTTTTATAGGTTGCCAATTAGACTGATGGGTCTATAGTTACTGGGAATGGTGCTATTACCCTTTTTAAAGAAGGGAATTAGTTTGGCACTATGCCATGACTATGGTATTCTATTTCCTGCCAAAATCCTGTTGGATAGTACATATACGTATGGTCCCCACACAGTTAGTTGATATCTAAACAAAACTCCAGGAACCTTAACCAGGCCTGGTGCTTTCCCAGTTCTCAGTGACTTAATGACTATAATTGTCTCATTTAATAAGAATTGTATGGGGATACAGTCACAAGTGGTTTCTGGGTTGTGAGTATTGTAGGAGGATTCTGTGTTAAGGACAGGCTGTAGACCAATAGGTGAATACATTTCCGTGAAGTGCTATATTCATTGTTGGGGCTCCACAGGAAATTCAAGTGGAGTGGACTGCAGGGTTTTGGACTACAGTTTTTGAAAGTATGCCAAAATGTTTGGGAGTCCCTGCTCTTGAATGTCTCAATCAGGGACAACCAATTAGAATTGATCCACTTTTTGAAGAGGACTTAATTTGACTTATACTGGGCACGAGCTTCCTTAATGGACTCTCGTTTTTCCTGTTTAATAGACTTGATTAGCTTTACCTTGGCCTTACAGCACTCAGTTGTGTACCAGGATGGTACCTGGGAGGTTGTCCTTCTGCTTTGTTGGACTCCTTTAGTGCACAATATAGGGCCTTAAATGGTTCATTGTGCAAATCCAAAAAAGAATGCATACCGAATGATCCGTTTGTGTAAGGATCAACAATATTATTGAAATGGCTGTAAATTTCTCATTATATATCACGGTTGAGACTCAGCTTTAACCATTTTACTGATTTGCTGGTTTTACCTAGAGTTAACACCGTCTCAGAGTATCCACCCTCATCTGTGCTTAATGGAAGGGCGTTATTGTCACTATCAAATCTGGCCAATATTTCAAAGTCTAGTACAAATTGCCAGAGGTCAATGTCTAAGATGATATCATATATTCTGCTCTGTTAGTTAGCCCTTTTAAATGTGTAACTGGGGGATTTATCAGAGTTAAATCTCCCGTTGCAGGCTGATAGGCCAATAATCAGGGTAATAGGCATTAGCTGCATTGCAGAGATTGCCCATGATTGAAGGGATTGGTAGCTAGCCTCTGGATTTCTCTTGCCTCATCCTCCATATCAATGGCTGGAGCAAGGCCATCCAGGTTCTCAAAGGTAGTATTGAGGTAGTATTGAAACTTCTAGCAATCTGAAGAGCGGTATTGTCAGTTCTTTCAGTTAGGTGTTGAGCAAGCAATTATAATGTAGGGGACTGTTTTTTCTTTGTACTATTCGATTTTATACATTGTAAATATTTATCTTGCATCCATTATTTCCCCAAGGGTTAAGGCCAAAATTGCTTTGCTGTTGATCTCTTTCTTTTTTATGGACACATGTAACAAGTTCCTTATTCATGTCAGTAGCCCACAAGAAGGGCGACCAGCTTTGGATGGGGCCGCTTCTATACTGAAGTTTGTGTACCTTGTCTAAAGAATTGTTCTAGTGCCTAGGTCTTTATGTAACAACATATTATTGAATTGGTTAATAAAAGATCCCCATTCCTGTTTCTAAATTACGTAACATTCCATGACAACATGGTAAAGGGGGTAAAACTATATATATATATATATATATATATATATATATGTGTGTAGCGTGTTTTATGATGGAAAAAATAGGTTACGTCGTTGTTAGAGTTGGGTGAAACTGTCAGTTAAAACAAAATGTTTTAAAATATAAAAACCACTGGAACTCACCTGTTGTAGTTAACTGAAGAAACTGTATCTCAAACGCTGCCATGAACTGTGTTGTCCTTAATGATGTAATTTCAGATGTCATCAGTGATGTTATTTGTGATTTCATACAACATGTCATGAGAGATGTAGTATGTGAGGTCATAGATTATTACCATGCCTTACTATACCAAACCCTGGAATTAGAAGGCTGCTGTCTTCTCACTTTGTAGATAACTGCTTATACCTTGGTCTGCAGTTGCATCAGCACATAGTACTGTTACACTACCAGATTCACATCCCATGCCAATCTGGATCATTGCATGCACTGCACATGTCCGGATGCCTTAATCATGAAGCTAGAGTATGAAAACATTGTATTTGAGTGAAATAGCTTATAGATACCATTGTCAGTACTTTGAAGCAAGATAAATGTATTACTGGCTCAAACTAAAGAATGATGGTCTTAATTATGTCTAACCTAAAAAAGAACAAATCATTGCAGTTGAGTCAATAGCTTGCTGACCATTCCATTCTGAAGTGGCAATGACTGTTAATATATGTGCATTAATTTTGTCTTGTAGGTGTTATCATTGGGAGCAGACGTGCTACCCGAGTACAAGCTGCAAGCCCCTCGTATCCACAAATGGACCATACTGCACTACAGCCCCTTCAAAGCAGTGTGGGACTGGTTGATCCTTCTGCTGGTCATCTATACTGCCATCTTCACGCCATACTCAGCAGCATTCCTGCTAAACCATGTGGAGGAGATAGAGGACTTGAAGTGCGGGTATACCTGCAACCCCCTCAATGTGGTGGATCTCATGGTGGACATCATGTTCATCATAGATATCCTCATAAATTTCCGCACCACCTACGTCAACACCAATGAGGAGGTGGTGAGCCACCCTGGCAAGATCGCTATCCACTACTTCAAGGGCTGGTTTCTCATCGACATGGTGGCTGCCATCCCTTTTGATCTTCTAATTTTTGGTTCTGGATCCGAAGAGGTAAGTACTGTTTTGTTCTTAATGCACATTGCGTCTTTGGTCTATTAGTATTAACTGCTTCATAGCTGCTGCACTGCATGATCTCCATGGATAGCCACATTTCACAAAGCTGGGTTTTGCCAACACTTACCTGGTTACACAATTTTAATTATTTGGCTCTTCAATGTTACTTACCTGCCATATTCCAGGTATCACTCTGTCAGGGAGACCAGATCGTCGGGGCCTGCGCACGTTCCCAACATGTCCACCACAAGACAGGTCCAAAACTCTGATAGAAATATCACAGAGCCTAAAAGAGTCCAAGTGGGGAAAAGGGGATGAGGTCGGGAACATCTGGGAAGGACACCTGTAGGAAGCAAAAGGTTAAACAACACAATATCAGAATATATTCACATTGACTTTCACTAGACTATGGTTCTAAGCATTGTCTTACTGTAACCATGGATAATCTAAGAAGTGACTTTAACTAAACCTCAAGAACTCTGGGTACCTGGAACAAATCAAGAATTGATAATGCAATGTTTCATATGAGCTTTTCATAAAATGTCACATAATGTCAGGAAATACAAGAACCTTCTAGAATACTGTATCAGAACATACACTGCATTTTTAACATGAGGACAAAAGGCAATCTGAAACATTCCCTGGAAAACAATTGGAATTTTACTAGGGACTTAATATGCACAAAGAACGTCACATTTTGAATTTATCATCTTCACAGGAAATCCATAGGCTCAGGTTAAATGTGTGCACTTCAACAAACATTACACATCAAAGTTTTTAATTGCCATGAAATGATCGAGCAAGCCTTTGCCGATCTGAACACCAAGTTTTACATGCGGGAAATGAATCGCGCACACTGCCGATTCTAACAAGGATATGTAAATCCCATGAAACGATTGCACAAATCTTTGCCGATCTTAACACCAAGTTTCGCTTGCGGGAAATGAATTGCGCACACTGCTGATTCTAACAAGAATATGTAAATGCCATAAAATGATCGTGCAAGCCTTTACTGATCTGAACACCAAGGTTTACATGCGGGAAATGAATCGCGCACACTGCCGATTCTAACAAGAATATGTAAATGCCATGAAATGATCGCGCAAGCCTTTGCCGATCTGAACACCAAGTTTGACATGCGGAAAATGAATCACGCACACTGCCGATTCTAACAAGAATATGTAAATGCCATGAAATGATCACGTAAGCTTTTGCCGATCTGAACACCAAGATTTACATGCGGTAAATGAATCGCGCACACTGCCGATTCTAACAAGAATATGTAAATGCCATGAAATGATCGCGTAAGCCTTTGCCGATCTGAACACCAAGATTTACATCAGAGCAATGATTTGGGTACTCTGAAAGTTTCCATAGTAGGCCCAAAACTCAAGAGTCTTTTAGAACGGGGTCAGGGGCCTAGCCGATCTCCGTATTACCACCCTGCTCAAGGATCACCAAGATAATGCGGGGCAGGTCTGAAACGTCTAGGTAGGCCTCCGGAACAGGAGCTCAGGAAATTGCTGCTGCTCTGCACCGGGACCTCCGAATAGTGAGTACGTGGAGCTGGGCTGGCTCCCTTATATAGAGTCTGGCCCAGCCCACAAACCACACCCAGTCATGCTGCAGAAAAAGCTCTTAGAAGGTCCTTGAACGGGACCACACCCTAACACACTCAGTCAGTCTGCAGCAATATCTTACAAATGAACAGTTATTGCAAACATCATTAATAGTGTTTTTCAAGGTTAAAGTCTGCAATGCAAAAGGTTAACATACTGCATATAAACACAATGCATGAATTATGCTCTTGCATAAAGGCTGGGTTTTTGCATTTTTGTCGCCCGTAGAGCACGCACTGTCCTGATGTTGATACACTCTAATCACACAGTGCATGCATGCAAGTAAATCCAATCCTTCTTAGGGGAGTTTCCCTCACCCCTTTTTCTTTGTTCTATCCAACTGTTCATCGATTCTGTAACTGTTCTTTCCGTCCGTCCATCCAACCATCGATCCATCCTGTCTTCCTCAACTGCCCAGTCTTCATCCTTACATTGGTCCCCTTTTCACCTATCGATCCTGACACTCTTTTAGCCCTTCCATCTAGTCTATCACCCTTCCATCCACTCATAAATTCAGCCTTTTAACAAGCCTTCCATCGTTTCTTCCTTATTTCCTTTCACATTTCCTATCTCTCACCCACAGTTTTTTATTACGTTTCTATGATCACTTTTGTTTTTTCTTTTTTTTGCCCTCCCTTTGTGTTTTCCCCTATTTTTATCACTTCTTTTTTTTTATTTTCTTTGCTGTGCTCGTTAGCACACCTCTCACAAACCTCTGAAATGGTAACAGCATTTTGTTTGCAGACCTGCAGACGGAAGAGGCCCATAGTGGGACCCAGGTCGCCGAGCCCAGTGTCATCCACTACTTCCCTGCCCTTTCCCCACAGTACACTGGACTTAAGCTGCTTAAGTGTGGTATTGAGTGCGCAACTGGTTGCACTAGACGTAGGCCTGCCTTTAGGCACTGTTTAGCTCTGAGGTGCCTTGACGGCAGAGGGAGTTCGGCAAACAGGTGGGATTGGAGGTTGTTCTTAAACATCAGGAAAGAAGATTGTATATGCCTGTTTTGAGAACATAGGTCCCCTAGTGAGGGTCCTGCAACCTTCCAGGTTTTCTAAATAGTAAGATTTGGGTGCAAGGTACCGCGATCAGAGGATTTCAGATCATACTGTACTTTATCCTTTATTGTGGGACATTATTATAAACACAGTGATAAAGAATGCACCAGTTTTTGAAGGAAGTGGACCTGACCTCCTCTGCCCATAACCAATGGAGTGTATTTCTGGCTGGAAGTATCATATCATATAATCACATATCACAACACGAAGTTTGAATGAAAAACATTCACTGGTTAATCGACAAACTGACTTTTTAGTCTTAGGTACATCTCTCACAATACTTTATATAGTGGCTAAATCATAATTAAAATCTTTCTAAATGTGTCAAATTATCTGAAACTTACTCACAGAAGAAAAAACAGTCGCTGAATTTGTCTTAGATGGATACCCATCCTGACAACAACAGAACATGTTTTGAATGAGATGTAACACCCGTCATATATGAGTTATTGTTTGAATACCATTTTTCTCCCAAGTATTTCTTAACAATAAGTATATAGCAGGAGGAGATGATGTTTACACGCAGCTTTAGATATTGTTGTACGTTTAAAACTAACCAGACTGAGCTAGTACATGGGGGTTGTTTCCACTGAGGCAAGTGCACTTTTTCGACAGGAGCCTTTTCATCCCTTTACTACAGGCACAGTAGGAAGTTGTAGTTCTAAGGGCTGTAGTATGCCATTTTAGATTGTTGGTGCACCAACAGTGAAGAATGACAGAGGGGTTGTTTTTATTGAATGTTATTTATTTCTAGCAAGATCACTTCTGAGCTCTTTGAATTTGATCCTCTACCTATCACGTTTAATTTCTGCTTTAGGTATATATTAGAGATTAATGATGTAAGGCTTTGTAGGAGACACATGCAATTCTTACTATGCATTTTGTGACCACTGAAATCCTGTTGTCTCATTTTAGAAGAGCTGATCCTTCACAGTACATCAATAGCGTCAAAAAATTTAATGCTATTGCCCCTACCCTGCACTGTGGTGCTCCATGTATTAAATTTGGCTCACACATGCGGGTGGTAGGGGGGTGCTAAGGGGCATGAGAAAAGTGGTGCTGCATTGGGTGTAGCACCACTTTTCTTAAATTCAGGCCTCGTTCTATTAGTTTGCAAAACTTGCATAGTTGCCATTTTTCATTCTTGGCTTTGTCGCTTATGTGACCCTGAAGTGACAATATTCAAGCTTGTTTCCAAGTGAGTTTGAGTTAATGATCAGATTGTTAGAGTGGTGATGTTATTTGGAATGTCAGCTGTTTCCAAGCATGCATTTATCATGCATACATTTACCACATATGTAATAAAAGCTTGTATACCATACTAACTTTCCAACTCTGTTTCCAACTAGTGGACATATGTACAACATGGCACACTATGCCACTCCTTTCTAAGCTTTCCCACTATATGGAACTCCACTCTACATCAGTACACTGTACGCCACTACACTCAACGTACTTTCCACGCTACACCACTGCACTGTATGCTATTCCACTATATGCTGCTCCACTGTAGCCCGTGCCACTCTATGCCACTCCACTCTATGCCACTACGGGCTACCCTGTTTCACTCTATGCCACTCCACTGTACACTTTTACACTGTACACCGGTACAGTCTATCCTAGTACTACCCCACTCCACTCTACAACACTCCACTCTATGGTATTCCACTCTTCACCACTCTACTCTACATCACTCTACTGTACCCCACTTAAATCTATACCGCTCCAATCTATGCTATCCTACTGTAAGCCAATACTCTGTACCTCACTCCCCTCTAAGCCACTCCACTCAAATCCACTCCAATCTACATCACTCCATGCTATTCCAATATACACCACCCCTCTCTACGCCACTCCATTCTACCCACTCCAGAGTACGCTATTCCCCTGTACATCGCTCCACTCTATGCCACTCCACTCATGCTATTTCACTGTATGCCACTACAATGCACCTCATTTCACTCCACAACAGTCCACTAGGGACCAGTCCACTATACACCACTTCACTCTGTGCCACACCAGTGTACACCACTACAATCAAAACACCAATCCACCCTACGCTATTCCAATGTATGCAACTCCACTGTATGCTACTCCACTTTGTACTATTCTACTCTATTCCACTTCACTACTCCACTCTATGACTCTCTACTCTATCCATCTCCACTGTGTGCTGCTCCACTGTAGGCTATTCCAATATATGTCGCTCAAGTCTAGGCCACTCTAGTCTATGCCACTCCAATATATGCTGCTCCACTCATCACTACTCCATTCTAAGCTAATCCACTGCACGAAACTCCACTATAAGGCACCTCACGGTATTCCACTCTGTCACTCCACTCTACGCCATTCTTCTCTATACCACTTCATTATACACTACTCCATGCCACTCCACTCTACGCCACTTCGCATTTTTCAACTCAGTGTCACTCCATTCTGCGCTACTCCACTGTATGCCACTCCACTATACGCTATTCCACTTTACACCACTTCACTCCAAGCCGCTCCACTCTATGCTATTCCCCAGTATGCTGCTGCACTGTACTTCACTCCACTGTGTGCCATTACGCTCTACTCCACTCCAGTCTGTGCTATTCCACTGTACGTTATTACACTCTATCACACTCCATTCTTCGCCACTCTACTATGCACTACTCTACTGTACACTACACCACTCTGCCACTCACTCACCCAATGTCACTCCACTCTGCACTTTTCTACTCTACACAACTCCATTCTGCACTCTTCAACTCTGTGCCACTCCTCTTTCCTACTCCACTATATGCCATTCCAGTATTCGCTGTTCCTTTTACACCACTCCACTCTATGCCACTCCTATCTATGCTATTCCATTGTATGCCACTGTACTCTGCTCTTTGCCACTCCATTTTGCACTGTTCAACTGTATATGACTCCACTCTATGCCACTCCACTGTATTCCACTTCACACCACTCCACTGTATGCCACTCAACTCTACACCACTCTAGTCTATGCTGTTCTACTGCATGCCACTACACAGTACCTCAGTCTATTCTAAGCCACTTCACTCTAACACCACTCCACGCTATTCCACTCAATTCCACTCCAGTTTACCCCACTCCACTCTACGCCACTCCATTCTACCCCACTTCAGAGTATGCTATTCCACTGTATCCCACTCCACTCCATGCTCTTTCACTGTATGTCACTACACAGCATTCCACTCCATTGTACACCAGGACACTCTTTTAACACTCCACCTAGTGGCACACCCGGGCATACTACTACAATCTGTCGGCCAAGCCGCCCAAAATGTCTCCAAACAGGGTTTGCTTATGTGGTATGTTATCACCTCAAGGTGTGTTGGACATGGCCCTTTTTGCAGGGTCATCTCCAAACATTTTGCTTTTCTCCTCCTGTTTTACTGACCTTTTTGTGTTGGCTCTAGGACTCTGGGAACTTTACCACTGCTGATCAATGCTAAAGTGCATGTGCTCTCCCCTGTAAATTTCGTATGATTGGCTTACACCTGATTGGCACATTTAATTTACATGTAGGTCCCTTGTACAGTGATATCCTTTATATCCTGGGCCGGTAAATTAAATGCTACTAGTGGGCCCTCAGTGCAGCTTGCTCCACCCACAGAAGTAGCCTTTCAAACCTGTCTCTGGCCTGCCACTAGAGCGCCTGCGTGCGCGGTTTACTGCCACCGTGGCACGGCATCTAAATTTACTTGCCAGGGCCTGGAACTCCCCTTTTACTACATATAGGTCACCCCTAAGGGAGGACCTAGGTAGCCCTATAGGCAGGGTGCTGTGTAGGTTAGAGGTAGGACTGTGTGCCTTATTGTGTGGCATGTCCTGGTAGTGACAAACAGCCTGTTTGGTTCCTCACTGCTGCTAGTGCTTCCTCTCTCATAGGTTTGTATTAGGCCATGTTTGGTATGCTTGGAATGGTAGTGAGAAATGCTGTTAATTGGTGTAAGTGGATTTTTTAATACCATTGTATAAATGTCACTTTTAGAAAGTGGGCATTTCTCTGTGCTTATGACTCTTGTACTTTGCAGCCTGATTCCAATCCACGTCTGGGGTAGAGTGACAGCTGGGTTTTGTGCTTACTTTCCAGACAGCCATCACACAAGGAGGGTGGAGATGTGATAACATTACATCTGCATGCTGATTGTTCTTCCTGAGCTGGGAGAGTTGGAGGTGGGGCGCACTTAAAGTTGTATGGGCTGTGTCCTGCCCTCACACAAAGGGCTTGTTTACCCCCTGCTGATGTCTGGAACCAGGGCTGGGGTTGAAGAGGGGTATTGTGCACTTCTGAAGTTCCTTTGAAGTGCCCTCTGAGAATAAAGAGAAAATGAGTATAACTACAGGGGTTGTTCCCCATGTTTTGAAACTCTGCGTGGACTTGTACTCCAATGCTGCTGGAAGGGACTAGGGCCACCATTAGGATTGACCTGACCTAGGTGTGCTGACCTGTGGAATATTAGGTCACCAGAAGGACTGCTACTGGATTACTAGGACCCTATTGTGCTGGTCTGTCCACACCCTACATTGGGGCCCCAATGATCTCCCAGGGACCAAATGCTACTCCTGGCCCTGTGGTTGTAGTGCTTGGTGGAGTGCTATAACCTTTTGTAGAGGAGCTGGACTTGGTTGTCCCTGAAGCGCGTGGTGAGCTCTGTCCTTCAGTATCCTCTGGCTCCTTAGCGCAAACTGTGCGTTTGTCGTTGTCTAGGGTGGGCTGGGCCTTTGCAAGTGCCTCTCTGACTGTGCTTTGTTCCTCCCGCCCCTGTGAGGAGTAGCCGAAGAGGGTAGGAGAATACCACACTGAACGCCAGCGGCAACAAGTGAGCGCAGGCAGCGCGCTCTCCAATGCCCCTGGGGTACAAGCAGGCACCACTTTTGATATTCTTCACTGCCGTGACCTGAGTTGTGTGGGGAGTGTGAGTGGGTTCCCGTGCTTATGCAGGTGGGAGGCCGAGGCCCCTTGATGTGCCTGTGCCCAGTGGCCCCGCTTATTTAAGGAGGACCTCTGTTGAAACACCAGCCACTGCAATATTTGTTTGCTGGCAGCAGCCTCGTGGATCACCAAGAAAGGGGTCTGGTAGGCCCTGGAGGTCTCCGGATGCATTCCTTAGGTGAGAGGCAGCTCTGAGTAGAAAGTAGCACAAGTGAGCAGCCGCGTTGAAGTGGGTGGATGCCAGATGGTCTGATTTGCGCAAGGCAGACCCAGATAGGCCTCCCGCTGTAGTGAGAAACCTGTGTGTGCCTCCAAATAGTAGTGGCATCTTTTTGGGGGCCTTGTTTTTCTATATAGAACACTCGCAAGACAGGACAGGAACCTCAGTGGAGGCCCCGTCCTGCAGAGGATGATTTACCACATTACCCGTAGTAGAAGCCTAGGAGCTCCTCTGTGGCCGAGGTGTGCTGTATGTACTGCCTGCCAGATCATAAAGGGGCAGGTGCACCAGATCTATGGGGTAGAGCTAGTAAGTCCCAACATAGATATTACAGCAGATGGGTGATTCATTACTGGCTGCATTGTCGCATTCTGAAAGTGATGCAATTTGTGATTCCTGCTGGTATGAGCACAGACACTGAATTAGGGGCTGTAAGGTATGTGCAGTAATAACTCTTCTGTGGTGTTTTATGACAACTGCAATACGAAAGTGTTTCTGCTTATTTGGTATTCATGATGATGCTGATCTGACTGCTTCTTGCTTAGCAGAGCATTACTGGGTTATGTCGTTCTTGGTCTAATAATGTTTTATGCAATACAGTTTATCTTTATATAAGTTGTTGTGGAGTTTTCTTTGTGTTGTATTTATTTTGTCATTGGATTGTGTGTGTTGTGCAAGTGCTTTACACATTGCCTCTGGGATAAGCCTGACTGCTGTGGCCAAGCTACCAAGGGGGTAAGCAGGGGTTATCTTTGGTGTGTAGCTCCCTTACCCTGACTAGAGTGGTGGTTAATGTCTGGCTGAGGTACCTATCCTAGCCATCTAGAAACCCCATTTCTAAGAAGGTGTTTTTCACTTTCTCAGTGCACATTTCTCCTGTCAAGTAGTGCAATGTTTTAGGTTTATTTCTCAATACGTAGCACAATTAAGCACTTATTTATCAAAGGCAGACCTTACCTGTAGGCATGGTTCCCCCTACGTTTTACCTTGTGTTGTCAGGACAACTTGTCTATTGATGCATGGTGTCTTCATTGACAGCCTTGCATTTTCACTTGCACTCTCTCTCTCTCCATCTCTGTCTCACTTTCCTCTATCTCGTTCTCTTGCTCTTTCTCTCTCTCTCTCTCTCTCTCTCTCTCTCTCTCTCTCTCTCTCCTCTCTCTGAGGAGTGTTTTGCTTTCTTCTTTCTCTAGTAGATCTTTTTTTTGTTTGCACATATTTCTCTTGCTGTGATCTTTAACGCCAGAGAGCCCTTTCCCTGGACAGTGGAGCAGCACAATGACTGAACAGGACTGCTGTTGATAACCAACAGCAAGCATAGGAAAAGCCAATCTCGCCTATGCAAGAACTATTGGATTTGCCAATGTGTTTTAACCATGTTGTTCACCAGGTTTGCTGCTGTTCAGTATGGCTAAAAGTTAGTGGCATAGAGGAGAGTGGCGTGGAGTGTAGTAAGGTGGAATGTCAAAGAGTGGAGGAGAGTGTTGTAGAGTGGAGTGGCAGAAAGTGTTATGTATTGGAATGGCTTAGTGTGGAGTTGCATAGAATGGCATACACTGGAGTGGCATAGATTTGAACAGAGTGGTGTAGAGTGCATTGGTGCATAGTGTTGTACAGTATAGTGCGCAGAGTGCAGGGGCTTAGAGTGCAGTGGCATTGAGTGCAGTGGTGTACAATGCAGCATCATAGAATGCAGTGGCATAGATTAGAGTGGTGCATAGTAGAGTGGACTGGTGCAGAGTGGAGAGGCACAGAGTGAAGTGGCACAGTGGAGTGGCACAGAGTAAAGTGACACAGAGTAAAGTGGTGCAGAGTAGAGTGGAGTGGTGTAGAGTGGTGCAGAGTGGAGTGGCATAGAGTTGAGTGATGCCAAGGGCAGTGGCACAGAGTAGAGCTGAGTGGCATAGAGTGCAGTGGCATAGGGTGCCAAGTAGAGTTGAGTGACATACAGTGCAGTGATTTACAATGGTGCAAAGTAGAGTTCACAGAGTGCTGCAGAGTAGAGTATAGGCCATAGAGTTTAGTGGCATGAAGGGCAATGGCGTACAGTAAATTAGTGCTGAGTATAGTAGCATAGAGTTCAGTGGCGGAGAGTGCAGTGTTGCAGAGTAGTGTCAGAGTACAGTAGTGTAGAGTTTAGTAGTGGCATAGAGAGAAGTGGCTTAAAGTACAGTGGTGCAGAGTAGAATGCAGTGGTGTACAGTGCAATGACTTAGAGCGAAGTTGTGTAGACTGCACTGGCATAGAGTGTAGTGATTAAGCGAAGAGTGGCTCATAGTGGAGTGACATGGAGTGTAGCAGAGTGGCATAGAGTGCAGTGGCATAGAGTAGATTGTTTCAGAGTAGATTGAAGTGGCATAGAGTGGAATGGTTCAGTGTAGAATGCAGATGCTTAGAGTGGCATGTAAATGTGTAGAGTAAAGTGGTGGAGAATACAGTGGCATAGAATGCAGCGGAGCAGAGTACATTAGTGTGGCATGTGAATTGGCAAATAATGTGTGGGCATAGAGTTGTGTGTTACATAGTAAAGTGCATTGGAGTAGGATGTATTGCCATAGAGTGCAGTGGCATAGAGTGCAGTTTTGCAGAGTGGTGTAAAATACAGTGGCATAGAGTGGAGTTGTGCATAGTAGATTGGTGTGGCCTAGACTGAAGCTGCGTATAGTGCAGTGGCAAAGAGTGCAGAGGTGTAGAGTAGAGAGGCAAAGAGTGCATTCGCATAGAGTAGGGTGGTACAGGGTACAGTACAGAGGCATTGCGTGAAGTGGCTTAGAGTGCGGCGTCTTAGAGTGGGTTGGTGCGTAGTGCAGTGGTGTGGAGTGGTGTAAAGTGGAGTGGTGCAGAGTAGAGTGCATAGGTGTTGAGTGGTGCACAGCAGAGTGGTTTGGCATACATTTGAGTTTTCATTATGTGGTACCACACTGCCATTATAGAGAACACATTTTCAACTGTACACTTGCACAGACATACAGTTTTGCAAATACACCACATATATAGTGTACAAATGAAAATGTGCGGAAATAGCAACACCTAGGGGGTTATTACAACTTTGGAGGAGGTGTTAATCCGTCCCAAAAGTGACGGTAAAGTGACGGTAAAGTGACGGATATACCACCAGCCGTATTACGAGTCCATTATATCCTCTGGAACTCGTAATACGGCTGGTGGTATATCCGTCACTTTACCGTCACTTTTGGGACGGATTAACACCTCCTCCAAAGTTGTAATAACCCCCCTAGTCTTTTTGAACATATTAAAGTATTTGTTTCTAGCACACTTCAGAAAAAAAAATTTGCTTTATTTGTGTGTTCATAATTCTGATATATTCTTAGATAATTACACAGTTAATTTAAAAGTTGTCCTGAGCTACAAAAAAAACTCTTTCACACCCCCAGCATCCAGCAAGATTGTCACATAAATCCTCTCACAGAGAAAGAAGAGTAAACAAGCGCTCTTGGAAGACAGTGCCTGACATTTGACTTCGTTTTTTTAATGCACAGTGCTAACACGTCCCTTACTAGATAATTTATTCACCCTGGGACTCGTTTGAGGCCAATGAATCTTTTGACCCTGATTGAAGACACCTTAAGACGAGATATCTAATCCACATGTCAATCACTAAGTCAATAACGTCATCAGTATTCACCATAACAAATCAATTAGATTAATCAACACCATTAATAAGACTAGGAAACCACCATGACCTTTCAGTCATGAATAACCACACCAGTTTAGTACGATTTTATGATGTTTATTCCCTGTTGATTACAATTCTACTAGTAAGTTTATTAGTCTCAAAACCATGAAACACATCAGCATTGTCATAATATGGCAACTCGAATAAGATTTCATCAAAGCAAAGATAATGAACATTAGAACATAACACAACGTCAACATAGGTTAACCTTAGCAGAGCATCATTAGCGCATTATTCAACAAAGCATTGATTCAGTCATTTGTCTATTTGCGTCCGTCTAGTGAACCCCTTAACTAACCTCGAATTAGCATTGGCATGTTGGGCTTCATGCAAAACAATTTTGGCAACACAAATTTACAAAACATCTAACTATGGCCTCTGTCAAAAGAAGCAGTTGGTACCTAGAAAGGATAGGCAAACAGACAATTACAATTTCATCATCATACAGTTACTCTCCGTAATGGGTCAGCATACAGAGTCAGTCTTCGTCCTCAGGACATCAGTTGATTCGCCATCAGCCAGGAAACACAGCAAAGTTCAGCAAGACGGGGTAAGTAGGGACACTTCCCTCATATGGAGGAGAAGCATAGAACGGGCAAAGTAAGGGTGAGGATGGTTTGAAGAGTCAAAAAGCAAAGTCTTTAGGCAGAGTGACAAAGTGTCTGGGTAATAGCAAAAATAATTCGCAATGGCATCTCTCAATGGCTCCTCGTGTCAAAGGTTTTTGTTGTACAGTCCCCTAATTTCTAATTGGGCAGGTTTGGCACACCACTATCTCCCTCCAATGGTTCTCCAGTCATACCATCAAAATTGTCACCTCATAACAGTTCTCACATAGTTTATTGGTTCTTGTGATTGATGTCTCCACCGGGTAGACTGTCCGGTATGATTTCATATTCTCGTGGTCCTCTCGCCTCCCCAGTCAGTGGTTCCATTGTCTATACCGGTTTAGGCGACCTTGTACCTGTTGCGAGTCTACACTGTTGCACTCAGCAAGAATGTTTCCTTGAGCAAGTCAAGTTTCATGAGAACGGATCTACTACAGTTACACTCATCTTTTAGCTTCTGGAAAAATACGATTACATGTCCTTCAGCAAGTCAGCACACTGCAAGTTAGAAAAAACACAGCTAGGCCCCGACTTATGCTAACTAAGGCCTAGTGAATAAATTAGCAAAACCTTAATGTATAGCTTTTAATACCAATACAAAATCATACATTAGTGTATCTATAACTCATTATTAGTCAATTTTATTAGTCCCGTATATATATTGGTGGCCACTCCCCGTAGACACATTTCAGACTCACGTTAGTAAAACACATTAATACATTTTCTATGCAGCATTATTATGCATTAGTTCATAAACATTCTCATATTAATTTTGATTATAAGAGCTACACTCCAACAATCCCTCCTCTGATGACACTTGTCATCACACAAAAACCTTTCCCTTCACAACCTTTTACTTTCTTAAATTATGCATTTCAATTTCTTCTCCCTTCCTTAATTTTGCATAAGTTTCTTTGAATATTTTCTCCTTTTTTTTGTCTTCTTTCCTCTTATTGCGTTTTGCCAAATTTTCTCTAATTCTTTTACTAATTTTGCATGATAGCCATAGTCCGAATAAACAAGCTAAAACAATCAATATACCCCATACTATTTTTGCAAGTATCCCATTCCAAACACTACTAAACCAATTCCCTACTTTAGCAATTCCCTTTCCAACCTTTTCCCAAACTCCAGGTTCCTTCAGCTCCTTCAGATCTGTACTATCTCTTGTTAGGGTAGTAAGCATATTCCTAATCTTATTACTATTGTCAGGTATGAATGCACAACAGTGGCGCTCATTAAGCATCTTACAGACTCCGCCACTCTTCGCTAAAAGAATATCTAAAGCAAGCAGGTTTTGAAGAGTCAAAGCCCTCTCCGCAGCAAGTTCAGTATCCATCAGGACTATAGCCCCTGTGAAGTTTGTCAGCATGTTATCCACAATAGTAGACAACTTTCGAATCTTTATGTAGTTTAAAATAACCCCCACTGAAGGAATTATGGCTCACAATATATCACCTACGACAGCAGCCGCTGTCTCTCTCTTTTGTCTAGTGTGATGTAATTCAGACATTTTAGGAAGTTGCTTTAAGTCGTCAAATTGGAAGATCTTTGGGAAAACTATTCCCAAATAACATGTCCCATACCATCCCTTTGGAAGACGATAATAAGCATTAAGTCCACATATGTAATAGATCCCAGGGATCGCTGGATCCTGTCCATTTAACATGAATGTCCACTTACTCTGAAACAAAAACATATGTCTGCATTCACTCGTTCCCACAAATAAAGTGTCATGATCATATTTTGGCCTGTATATACAAAGCTTTCCTACGTGTAATGCATCTACAGCTAGCTTGCATTGCGCCTTTATTGCACTATAAGCATAATCATTCGCAAAAGTTCGTTTTTCTAATCCCTTTTCTAGCTATTCCTTTAACGCTTTTCTTCTATCATCAGTGTGATCTAAGAAGCTCTTCTCTGCAGGCGTTAGTAAGTAGGTTAGATTATTGCGGTGCGCATAAGCTGTCCCAAATGTCAGTGTCGGCTCAAAGAAACCCCTAACTATTTTTATGTTATGTTCCTTAGCTATTTTACTTAAAAACTCAATTGTAGGCACAAAAGAAAACACTACATCTAGATTAGAATAGAAGGATTGAATATGTTCTTGATCATTGAATCTTGTTAATAGCAAACTACATCTTATTCCATAGGTAAGCGGCAAACTATGATAAGTAACCCCTTCTTGTACTGACGAAGGAATCTTCGTGCACACATAGCAATTCTTCGCATCCATTGTTTCAACATACTCATTCAACAAGCGATAGAAGACATTAGTAGATAGTTCCTTTCTCGTATTAGTTCCCTCATGCAAATACTTCGTATCCTGCTCAAACCTCTCCCATGGTGTTAGTGTAGCAGTCTAAGGAGTTGGAGCATTGTTAATCGCATTCTTATCCACCTATGGCATTCCCACAATTACACCTATAATTACTATTGCACACGCAACACCCAAAATAACACTCAACCATCTACGAATCCTACCCCTATTATCATTATCTCTAATGTTACTCATGATCTGTAAAGAATCAGAGAGCAGAATAATATAAAGCAAACAATCAACTTGAGGAAGATCAAAAGCTCTCTTTTTTTTTTCTTTTTCGTGCAAAGTCTCTCTCTTGACAAGTATTTACAGCGTTTCACTCACTCCCAGGACCCTTTGTCAAATCAGGTTAGCAGCTTGTCATAATCGGTTTTTCAGAGTTAACAGTGTCACATCCGGTAATTTATCAATCTCTTTTCTCAGGTTTCTCTCTCTATTTAATTTCAATTTAACACAGTCTCTTTCTATGGTTGAATTCAGGTGCCGTAGTATTGACCTGGAATTTCTCGATCAAAACAGAATGCCACAAATTCTTGTTGCCACTCAGCTGATGTTGCATAAGCCCATTCAGGACCTGCGTATCTCCTGTTTGCAACTCTCTTTCTTTTCAGTTTGGGATCACCCTGCAACTCTCCTTCACTGAGATCTTCTTTCCTTGTTGTGTCAATTTCCTCTTCTATTGTTTCATTAAGGGGTACTTTCTCCTTTGCAGCTTGTGGTTCCGGCCAATTATCTCCTTTAAGTGTTTTCCTACCGCTCAGCCTTTCAGGATGTTGAACTGTGCCCTCCTCTTGTGCTATGGTGTTTTCTCTTGATGGATCTGCAAGCGGCTCAGGAGGAGTCGGAACACTTTGACCTCCTTCTACTTCAGGGTCTGTCAAGGGCCCAACTTCGAACCCGTATCCGTCTGCTTCTGGGAGAACCTCTCTTTGGATCGATCCTCCTGACGCCTCAGTTTAGATAGGCTCACCGTCACCCCTCTGGATTTCGTTTGCTATTTGAGTGACTAAGCCATCCTCAACGGGCTCTCCTTCAGTCTCAGTTCCCCTTTGATTACTCTCCGGCCCTGAGACTTCCTTCTCTGCAGCTGTTGTTTTCGACAACTCAAGTTCCTCATCAGTTGGACACGTCACCTTCTTTGTGTGAGTGGCATGGATCCAGTTTGGGAGTCCTGCACATTTCACAGCAGTAGTCAGTATTACTTGATACGGTCCCTTCCAACGTGGCTCCAAACACGACTTCCTCACGTGTTTCTTGACAACAACCCAGTCACCGGCTTTCAGGGTGTGACCTGGATCAGATATCGGTGGCAATGTGGTAGCTTCCACCTGGTGAGAGAAAGAGCGGAACACGTCATCCAGACCCTTGCAGTAGTCCAACACAATATCATCCGTGATTTTTACAAGAGCATTTGCAGGCACTGCGGGTAATCTCATAGCACAGCCCATTAGAATTTCATGAGGAGACAGTCCTGTTTTCTCATTGACATCAGCACTAATGGCAATGCATCTGGCCATTTCAAATTTGTGGCTGCACACATCTTTGCCATTCGCAACCTCAAGGTACCATTCATCTGCTCCACTAGTCCTGCTGCTTCAGGGCCGTAGCTACAGTGTAATTTCTGTTCAATGTTCAGGGCAGCACACAAGAGCTTAATCACCTTATTGTTGAAGTGACTTCCCCTATCTGATTCTAAAGAGATCGGAAACCCGAAACGTGGTATCAACTCCCTAAGCAGCAGCTTCGCTACTGTGAGACTGTCATTTCTACGTGTAGGGTAAGCTTCAATCTAATGACTGAAAATGCACACAATCACCAACACGTACCTCAGACCTCCACATACATGCATCTCAATAAAATCCATCTGCATTCTGCTAAATGGACCACCTGCTCTCCCAATGTGGCTCGAATTCACCACGGTCCCTTTCCCCGCATTCATCTGCTGACAGATTATGCACCTGTGACTTCTGCAGCTTGTCTGAATTTTGGATTGAACCAATCAACTTTGAACAACCTGATCATTGAGTCTCTCCCAACATGTGCTTGACCATGGTAAAACCTCACAATCTGTGACAAAAGGCTGTTTGGCAAAACCATTTTCCCCTCTTCTGAAACCCATAAATCATCAGATATCTGTACGCATTGCATTTTGAGCCAAGAGCGTTTCTCCTCTTTGCTGGCACGTCCCTGCAACAATCTCAACTCATCCAGTGTGTCAACCACCCTTAATGCATACCCTGAGCATGTTTCATTCTCAATTTCAGGTAACAATTCCCATTGGTTTTGAAACGATATACAGTTCAATGCACAAAACCTTGCGACTTGATCTGCATATCCATTTCCCATTGACACAGTCTTGTGATTTAACATGAGCACTACATTTCACCACGGCAATTTCAAGAGGTAAATTAATCGCGTGCAACAATTCCTTAATTCTTTCACCATTTTTCACTGGAGAACCAGAAG
Source organism: Pleurodeles waltl (assembly GCF_031143425.1). Classification (NCBI taxonomy): domain Eukaryota; kingdom Metazoa; phylum Chordata; class Amphibia; order Caudata; family Salamandridae; genus Pleurodeles; species Pleurodeles waltl. The sequence goes on along the minus strand of NC_090449.1, from coordinate 472,987,809 downwards.
AGGTCAGGAAACCCCTCTGTGACCACAGCTGTCCAAAATCATGGACAATTCCAAATCCGTATCTGCTATCAGTATAAATAGTAACTTTCAGGTTCTCAGCAGCGTGGCAAGCCCTAGTAAGAACAATTAATTCAGCCACTTGAGCAGAGTATACTCTTTCAAGCCAGGATGCTTCTAGGATACCAGAGATTGTACACACGGCATATCCAGCTCTCAGTACTCCTACTGAGTCTCTCAGGCATGATCCATCAACAAAGATAATGTAATCATTTTCTTCCAATTGGGTATCTTTAATGTCGGGTCTCGGTTTGGTGCACAGATCCCTTACCTAAAGACAATCATGTTCTACCTCCTCAGCATCATCAATGCCTGCATTTTCATTAGGAAGCAAAGTTGCCGGGTTCAACACAGTACATCTCTTCAAAGATACATTAGGTGACCCCAGTATAATTGTTTCATACTTTGTGAGTCTCGCATTTGTCATATGTTGCGTCTTTGTTCGGGCCAACAGAATTTCAACTGAATGTGGGACCATTACTGTTAAGGGATGTCCCATCACTATACCTTCACACTGAGTGAGGCTTTGACCAACTGCTGCAACTGCACGCAAACAACCCGGTAAGGCTGCTGCGACTGGGTCCAAAGTAGCTGAAAAATATGCTACTGGGCGATTTGCACCTCCATGGACCTGTGTCAGGACAGACAAAGAACAAGCATCACGTTCATGACAAAACAATACAAAAGGCTTTGTGTAATCAGGCATACCTAAAGCTGGTGCCCTGCACATGCTTTCCCTCAGTTCAATGAATGCCCTCATCTCTTTCTCAGACATGGTTATGGCACCCGGGCCGTCTTGAATTTCTTTGACGGTCAACCTCACCAAAGGTTTAGAGATAATCGAGAAGTTGGGAATCCACTGACGACAGTAGCCCACCATTCCCCAAAACATCCTAACGTCTCTCTTGGTTGTTGGGGGTTCATCTGCAATATGGCTGTCACCCTTTCTTTGGATATTTTCCTCTACCCTTTTTCAATCAGGTGACCTAAGTACTTCACCTCTTTCTGACAGTACTGTAGCTTCTTTGGGGACACTTTATGTCCGTTCTTTCCCAAATGATTCAGTAAGGCAATAGTATTGTGCCTGTAGTCATCTCTCGTTTTGGACGCAATTAACAAATCATCAATGTACTGAACTAGAGTCAAACTAAAAAGCAATTCTAATGATTCCAAATCCTTCTTCAATATCTGATTGAAGATTTAAGGTGATTCAGAAAACCCTTGAGGAATTCGACACCAACTGTAAACCTTGTCCAGGAATTTGAAACTGAAGAGAAATTGGCTGTCTTCATGAAGAGGCACCGAAAAGAATGCTTGAGACAGGTCCACAACTGTGAAGCATTCTGCATCGCACGGAACCTGAAACATAATCACGGCTGGATTTGGCACTATGGGGCAACATTTTACCACAATCTCATTAACTTTTCTCAGGTCTTGAACAATTCAAACTTTCCCACAGGCTTTTTCAGACCCATTGTTGGTGAATTACACGGGCTGCTCATCACTTCTTTTAGAACCCCTTGCTTTACAAAGTCTGCAATGATCTGCGTCACCTGTATAAGGACATCTTGTACCATGTGGTACTGCGGTACCTGGGGAAACACAGCATTTGGTTTCACTTCTACCTTGACTGGCTCTACTCCTCTTATTAATCCCACTTCCTTTCCTGTCAAGTCCCACACTTTCTCTGTACTGTTCCCTGTAATTCGGCTGGTAAATCAGTCACTGTGAATTTCGGGAAGAAGGTTATCAAAGGGTACTCCTCATTTGCGGTCTCCGTCTCTGAGATCTGACCATCGTTCCCTTCATCATCACTGTTTGTCTGAACCTCAATCCCTCCATTGGAACAGGTAATCGAACACCTCGTCTTACACAGTAAGTCTCTTCCCAGTAGGGATACGGGACTCGAGTCACAGACCACAAATCTATGTAATCCCTGGAAGGTACCAATCTCAACTTGGACCGGATCTGTAATTGGATTTGTCAGGAGCTGATTTGCTACTCCTACCACCCTTATGGTACGCCCCGAAAGTGGCAATTTCTGACCCTCTGCACTTCTGACTGTAGAGCGTGTAGCTCCTGTGTCAACTAGGAATGAAACCTTATGACCCATCACCTTTCCCTGAACATAAGGTCCCCTCTGATCTACTTCTAGGGATGCTGCAAGCCTGCATTCCTCACTATCTGAACAATCATCCGACCATTCATCGTTTATTCCATCCTCACCACGCAATGGTAACTGTTGTACTGCATCATTTTGACTCATTGTTTGACCTGTGACCTGTTGAGGAAGCATCACCTGTTGCTGTCCCATTGGAGCTAGTGGTAACTGCATTTGCTGTCTAGGTATCATGGGAATCTGCTGCTGTACCTGCTGCATCGTTGCTGGTTGAACATGTGGCATTTGCATTTGCTGCATAGGCTGGAGACCCTGCATCTGCACCATGTTATTCTGGAATTTCGGATTTTGACCCCTCACTCTTGGACCCGTCACATTTTGGAATGTACTGACATCATTGCTTTGTTGAACAACACCATCCTGCACCATCATTGGGCACTCCCACTTCCAGTGTCCCACGCCCCCGCACATGTGACATGGGAACACCTTTTTCATCCCTTGCACATCATTTTGAACCCAAACGGTATTTAAATCTGGACCACGGGTCACAAAACCTCCTCGACCTCTGCCTCTTTGTTGCATCTGAAACATTCTGTTTCCTTGAGGTTTTGTTGTACCTCCTGCTGTACTCCATTTCCCTGCATCCCTGCCTGAGCTGCCTTAATTTGCATCTCCATCACTTTCTCTTTCAGCTTTTTCTGTTTCAATTCAATCTCATCACTACAGTATTTCGCATACAGCAACACCTCATCGATCGGTTTGCTTTCCAACAGATTAAATGGTTTTCAATCATCTGGCTAATCTCTGGTCTCAACCCTTCAACAAACCTGAACACAAGGTGATTCATGTCTTTCGGTTCTATGACGTCAGTACCACTATAGTGTTTGAATGCCTTCAACAACCTCTCATAGTAAGCATGTATCGACTCTTTGCCCTCCTGTGACGTTCGATCAATTTTCTGCCAATTAGTAACTTTCGGCGACACTTTCTGTTTCAAAAACTCAGTCACCTTATGGTAATATCTCATCACTTCAGAAGACGGTGCTCCAGTAATCTTGTCCCTTGCCGGTTCCTCTGTCGGCCAATCCACACCCCTCTTGCATTCAACCCATAAGTCAGCTGGGACTATGATCTCAAACAATGTATTCAAGTCTTCCCAAAGACATTTCGCTAGCTTCACAAACCTGTCCGTCTGCTGGTACCACTCTATTGGCTTTTCCCTCAACCTGGGATAATCATTTGTGAATGACAGGCTGTCACCTCTAGACCACGGTACATGAACTAGAACCCCTCCAGCTGTTTCTCTCATTGGTAACATTTTTATTGTCCCAGTGTCTGGGGCGGCTTTCACCTGCTTCGGTTCCGGGCAGTCACCTTTCTCTTTATCTCTCTTCTTTGCCCATCTGCCTTCCCACTTCTGTAATATCTCTTTAAGATATGCCTTCATTCCGGTGGATCTCATGTGATCTAAATCTTTAGGTTCAAAGTCTAACCTATAACTCCTCTTCAAATGCTTAGTATTGTCTAAGTCTATGCCGTATTTGTCTGTTAGGTTTGCCAACATCTGATGTGCCCTGCTCACTTCTTTGGTTATTTTAGGGCACAGAAACCTCAATTCTGCTTCCATGAATGACTCTAATCTGTTCACCCCCATTGTTCCTTCTACTAACTCTGTGGCTTCCACACCCAACCTCACAAAATTCAGGTATTCCTCTATTTCTGATCTCTTTGCAGTCACTGAAGTAGTCTGCGGAGTGTTGAGCTTGTCTAATCACTCATTCAATTGTTGCGCTGTTAAGCCTTGCAAGAAGACATTTCCAGACTGCATCATTGATGTCTGTGACGTATTTGCAGTCATTACCTGTGGGGTTAGTGTACCCAACCCTGCTTGCCTCATTGTCTCCAAAGGAACCCCAATCGGACTGAAGTCCAACAAGAATCTAGACCTTTCGGCTGTCTGCCCCCCTGTGTCATTCCCTGCAAGTTTCCTGTGAACCCTCCTCTTATCGCCTCTTGGGTCATTACTTCTTGGTCACATACGCAAGGCTTAGCTTGCGCATAGAGCGGTACTGGCGGACCAACAGTAATTGGCAATGATATAGCAGCTGGTGTCTGTCCGATTTCCAAACCCTGTGGAGCATTAACTCCCATAGCTTGATTCATCATGGGTGCTGTAGCTACTGACTGCGGTCCTGTGACAGAAGTGCAATTCGGAATCATTTGTTGCTGCGGCTGGGGCAGCAATTGTGGAGTTGGCTCGATCTGCACTAACTTTGCTCTCGTGTATGCTGGATCAGGCGGCACCATCAGACTCATAGTTGTCTCTAATACTGGGACATCAGGATAGAGCCTCTGAATTGTTGGCGGCTGCAACTGTATCTGTGTGTCTGGTGCAGTGGGTACACTGACAACATTCTGTATAGGAACTGTATTGCTTGTCTGTACTGTATTCGTGATTCCCTTATTTTGTGTCGGATCTTCAGGACCTGCACTAGTACTCGGCCCATTATCATTCATGGCATATGGTGGCGGGCGATCATGTAACAACTGATTAAGAAACTCCTCATCGTCTGAATCATCTGCATCTGCCCAAGACTTCTGAGTCTCCTTTGGCCTACTAGAGCCCTTGTCTGTCTTACAAGTGTCCTTCTTTCCCTGTGTCTCGGCTTCTTGTGTTATTGCTGGAAACATCCTAACTCCGTCAACTATTCCCCTTCTCCACATCTTAGTCTCGTTATCCCATCTAGCCTCCGCTAGAGTCTTTTCTGCTCTTCTCATTCTCCTCACAAATTTCTGCTGTCTATGTTGTATGGCCATTAAATCCCAAATCGCTAATGCCTCAAACTGAGCTGGTCTCGGAGGCAGTTTTTGCTCACTTAACACCCTCTGCAAATTTTCAAAAATCCTTATATTGAACGTTCCGTACTCCGGAAACGCCAAACATCCCTCCTTTTCTGTCATTTTGCACCACTGCTTTAGCCAAAGACATGGCGCGACTCCCTTCTCCTCCATTACGGTATCCTCTGGCGGTGAAGGCTCCCCTACACTAGCTGTCATGTTTGTATCTCCCCTCAAAGCACTCTTTAGAGCGTTGAAAAACGTAATTTTTGCGTCTTTTATTTTGTTTAGAATCTGCGGCTGACAAAGTCTTGCTGCTTGTCTTCATCACACAGAAACTAATACAATATATTGCGAGCACCTTAACAATAAACTCAAATTTGCCAGTTTACTACAGGAAGGGTAACACAATCGCTTCATAACTTTACATAGATTTCACTTGAAGCCTCAGCCGCTACTCTCTCCTTCTCAGCTCCCGCACTCGCAAGCAGAATTCGACCCGCAAATTCTACTCTCAACTTGTCAATGGTTCGTTCTAGTGCATTTTAGAACTTGCCAAATCTCCATCGAAGGTTGCATTCACGCATTTGACTCAAACTGGACTCGTCAACCACGCCCGATTGACCTATTAAACCGCACAAATTACAACATAAACCAAGTGTCTCATACACTTCTCAATATACTCCGGAGTCTCAGACCACGACAGGTGTGTACATCACCAACAACCACGTGGACAATTTTTGAGCACAAAGCGCCACTGTAGGAAGTTGGCTCTGTATGTACTATTTCAAAGTACGAAATAGCATGCACAGAGTCCAATTGTTCCCCTTAGAGGTAAGATAGTGGCAAAAGGAGATAATTCTAATGCTCTATTTTGTGGTAGTGTGGTCGAGCAGTAGGCTTATCAGAGGGTAGTGTTAAGCATTTGTTGTACACACACAGGCAATAAATGAGGGACACACACTCAAAGACAATTCCAGGCCAATAGGTTTTTGTATAGAAAAAAATATTTTCTTAGTTTATTTTAAGAACCACAGGTACAAGATTCACACACAATACTTTAAATGAAAGGTATTTCACTCAGGTATCTTAGGAACTTTGAATCAACAAAATAGCATGCACAGTTTTGGCAAAAATGGCAATAAGCTATTTTAAAACTAGACAGTGCAATTTTCAACTGTCCCTGGGGGAGGTAAGCATTAGTTAGTTTTGCAGGTAAGTAAAGCTTTTACAGGGTTCAAAGTTGGGTCCAAAGTAGCCCACCGTTGGGGGTTCAGGGCAACCCCAAAGTTACCACACCAGCAGCTCAGGGCCAGTCAGGTGCAGAGGTCAAAGTGGTGCCCAAAACACATAGGCTTCAATGGAAAAGGTTCCAGTCTGCCAACAGGTAAGTACCTACGACTTCGGAGGGCAGACCAGGGGGGTTTTGTAGGACACCGGGGGGGACACAAGTCAGCACAAAAAGTACACCCTCAGCGGCACAGGGGCGGCCGGGTGCAGAGTGCAAACAGGCGTCGGGTTTGCAATTGGTTTCAATGGGAGACCCAGGGGTCTCTTCAGCGAAGCAGGCAGGCAAGGGGGGGGTTCCTCTGGGTAGCCACCACCTGGGCAAGGGAGAGGGCCACCTGGGTGTCGGTTCTGCACTGGAGGTCAGATCCTTCAGGTCCTGGGGGCTGCGGGTGCAGTGTCTTTACCAGGCGTCAGGTTCTTTGAAGCAGGCAGTAGCGGTCAGGGGGAGCCTCTGAATTCCCTCTGCAGGCGTCGCTGTGAGGGCTCAGGGGGGTCAACTCTGGCTACTCACGGGCTCGTAGTCGCCAGGGAGTCCTCCCTGTAGTGTTGTTTCTCCACAGGTCGAACCGGGGCATCGTGTGCAGAGTGGAAAGTCTCACGCTTCCGGCGGGAAACGTGGAGTCCTTTAAAAGTTGTTTCTTTGTTGCAAGTTTCAGTCTTTGTGGAACAGGGCCGCTGTCCTCAGGAGTTCTTGGTCCTTTTAGATGCAGGGTAGTCCTCTGAGGCTTCAGAGGTCGCTGGACCCTGGGGAACGCGTCGCTGTTGCAGTTTTTCTTGAAGTGGGGAGACAGGCTGGTAGGGCTGGGGCCAAAGCAGTTGGTGTCTCCGTCTTCTCTGCAGGGCTTCAGGTCAGCAGTCCTTCTTCGTCTTAGGTTGCAGGAATCTCTCTTCCTAGGTTCTGGGGGCCCCTAAATACTCAATTTAGGGTGGTGTTTAGGTTTGGGAGGTTAGTAGCCAATGGCTACTAGCCCTGAGGGTGGCTACACCCTCTTTGTGCCTCCTCCCGGTGGGGAGGGGGTCACATCCCTAATCCTATTGGGGGAATCCTCCATCTGCAAAATGGAGGATTTCTAAAAGTCAGAGTCACCTCAGCTCAGGACACCTTAGGGGTTGTCCTGACTGGCCAGTGACTCCTTCTTGTTCTTCTCATTATCTCCTCTGGCCTTGCCGCCAAAAGTGGGGTTGTGGCCGGAGGGGGCGGGCATCTAGACTAGCTGGGATGCCCTGTGGCGTTGTAACAAATGGGGTGAGCCTTTGAGGATCACCGCCAGGTGTTACAGTTCCTGCGGGGGGGAGGTGAGAAGCACCTCCACCCAGTACAGGCTTTGTTCCTGGCCACAGAGTGACAAAGGCACTCTCCCCATGTGGCCAGCAACATGTCTGGTGTGTGGCAGGCTGGTAAAACTAGTCATCCCACACTGGAAGTTGGGCATGTTTTCAGGGGGCATCTCTAAGATGACCTATGGGTGTATTTCACAATAAAATGTACACTGGCATCAGTGTGCATTTATTATGCTGAGAAGTTTGATACCAAACTTCCCAGTTTTCAGTGTAGCCATTATGGTGCTGTGGAGTTCTTGTTTGACAGACTCCCAGACCATATACTCTTATGGCTACCCTGCACTTACAATGCCTAAGGTTTTACTTAGACACTGTAGGGGCATAGTGCTCATCCACCTATGCCCTCACCTATGGTATAGTGCACCCTGCCTTAGGGCTATAAGGCCTGCTAGAGGGGTGACTTATCTATGCCATAGGCAGTGTGAGGTTGGCATGGCACCCTGAGGGGAGTGCCATGTCGACTTAGTCATTTTCTCCCCACCAGCACACACAAGCTGGCAAGCAGTGTGTCTGTGCTGAGTGAGGGGTCCCCAGGGTGGCATAAGACATGCTGCAGCCCTTAGAGACCTTCCCTGGCATCAGGGCCCTTGGTACCAGGGGTACCAGTTACAAGGGACTTACCTGGATGCCAGGGTGTGCCAATTGTGGAGACAAAGGTGCAGGTTAGGGAAAGAACACTAGTGCTGGGGCCTGATTAGCAGGCCTCAGCACACTTTCAAATCATAACTTGGCATCAGCAAAGGCAAAAAGTCAGGGGGTAACCATGCCAAGGAAGCATTTCCTTACAGCCACACTCACATGAAGTTCGCCAACTTCCCTACTCTCATACTGCGGAGTACGCCCACTCCTACTAAAACATTACCTGGCCTAAATTCACAAAAACTTCACAAATCACCTGCGATATGCATAAACTGAGCAGGCGCAAATTCTATTTCACACATGCTAGGACGCCGAGAACATACCCAACTCACTTAGGCAAGCTCAGAGATTCCGGGAAAATCATTTGGGACTTAGGGGCACATCATACCTCCAATTTGCATTATTTCGAAAACACTTTTAAACAATGGTCTATCGTCCTAGGGTCCCAAAAGGGCCTAAACCGTCCTCTGCTACCAGAACTGCTAACGCGTCCCTTACTAGATAATTTATTCACCCTGGGACTCGTTTTAGGCCAATTAATCTTTTGACCCTGATTGAAGACACCTTAAGACGAGATATCTAATCCACATGTCAATCAATAAGTCAATAACGTCATCAATATTCACCATAACAAATCAGTTAGATTAATCAACACCATTAATAAGACTCAGAATCCACCATGACCTTTCAGTCATGAATAACCACACCAGTTTAGTACGATTTTATGATGTTTATTCCCTGTTGATTACAATTCTACTAGTAAAGTTATTAGTCTCAAAACCATGAAACACATCAGCATTGTCATAATATGGCAACTCAAATAAGATTTCGTCAAAGCAAAGATCATGAACATTAGAACATAACACGACGTCAACATAGGTTAACCTTAGCAGAGCATCATTAGCAAATTATTCAACAAAGCATTGATTCAGTCATTTGTCTATTTGCGTCCGCCTAGTGAACCCCTTAACTAACCTTGAATTAGCATTGGCATGTTGGGCTTCATGCAAAACAATTTTGGCAACACAAATTTAGAAAACATCTAACTATGGTCTCTGTCAAAAGAAGCAGTTGGTACCTAGAAAGGAAAGACAAGCAGACAATTGCAATTTCATCATCATATAGTCACCCTCCGTAATGGGGCAGCATACAGAGTTAGTCTTCATCCTCAGGACATCAGTTGATTCGCCATCAGCCAGGAAACACAGCAAAGTTCAGCAAGACGGGGGGTAAGGAGGGACACTTCCCTCTTAAGGAGGAGAAGTATAGAACGGGCAAGGTAAGGGTGAGGATGGTTTGAAGAGTCAAACAGCAAAGTCTTTAGGCAGAGTGACAAAGTGTCTGGGTAATAGCAAGAATAATTTGCAATGGCATCTCTCAATGGCTCCTCGTGTCAAAGGGTTTTATCCCTTTTCTGTTGTACAGTCCCCTAATTTCTAATTGGGCAGGTTTGGCACACCACTATCTCCCTCCAATGGTTCTCCAGCCGTACCATCGAAATTGTCACCTCATAACAGTTTGCACGTATTTTATTGGTTCTTGTGATTGACGTCTCCACCGGGTAGAATGTCCGGTATGATTTCATATTCTCGTGGTCCTCTCGCATCCCCAGTCAGTGGTTCCATTGTCTATACTGGTTTAGGCGACCTTGTACCTATTGCGAGTCTACACTGTTGCATTCAGCAAGAATGTTTCCTTGAGCAAGTCGAGTTTCATGAGAACGGATCTACTACAGTTACACTCATCTTCTAGCTTCTGGAAAAATACAATTACATGTCCTTCAGAAAGTCAGCACACTGCACGTTAGAAAAAACACATTTAATATGAAACCAGGCAGCTAGGCCCTGACTTATGCTAACTAAGGCCTAGTGAATTAATTAGCAATACCTTAATGTATAGCTCTTAATACCAATACAAAATCATACATTAGTGTATCTATAACTCATTATCAGTCAATTTTATTAGTGCCCGTAAATATATTGGTGGCCACTCCCTGTAGGCATATTTCGGACTCATGTTAGTAAAACACTTTAATACATTTTCTATGCGGCATTATAATGCATTAGTTCATAAACATTCTCATATTAATTTTGATAATAAGAGCTACGCTCCAACAACAGCAAATATGACGAAATTAGAACAAGATTTGAGGGCCTGGTAACAGAAAACGAGTTAATGGAAGGAGACAGAAAACATGGTTTAGGCAACAGAACAGAGGGACAGAACCTGGAGAGCCTAAAGCAAATAAAGCCAGCAAATAAATGGAAAGCCAGAAAGCATGAGTTATAAAACACAAAGCTAACGCTAATCAACGGGCGGAATTCATTCCTAGGTCAACTTTCTAAAAGTGCCCAAGTGCCCAATTTTACTATGATTGGTGATGTGCTCCTGTAATGCTTCTGCCTTACTACTCGATCCTCGTAGTAAGCCCGGCTTACTCCTAGAATTAAGTGTAAGGCACAAATACTACAAGAGGATTGCTTATTCTATGAGCTCCTATTTTTTCACTTTAATTTGGTATGGTGGCCTGGAGTGGTCTTCTTTATGGGAGAATGTAAGCTGCCTCAAAGTCCTTTTATTTTCAGGAAAAATCGATCTCTCCTAGGTAGCATATTTTCAGTAAGAAGTCTCATGCAGGAAAGTCCACATGATCTTGATTTTTTGCTGATTTCACATATGTCTTTCTTTAATACAGGTGGCAATAAATATGACCTGTTACGCTTATTAAGTGACTTTTTTTTTAAAACCCAGTTTTGTTATGTTACTTCATCAAACTGTCTATAACTTACAATTCACTCTTCTAACCATGGACCTCGATAAACCGAATCAGACTATGGTTTGCGATGGAAATGTTTGGATGGCCATAACCAAACTAGTAAACGGTTCTGCTTTGCCATGCTAATGGTAGATTGTGAACTATACAAGAAACTAATGATAATATTAACAACAACAATGTGTCTGTTTACAGCTAGGCAACGTTTTTCGAGTACCCAGACGTCTCCACGCCTCTTGCTAAAAAGGGCACATTACCTTGTTTTAGTAAAATAATCAGATAAAATCCCTTAGTCCTTATAGTTCTGTCTACCTAGTAATTTTCATAAGATTTTCCTCACTCGTTGGATTGCTCAGATTGAAAATCCAGACTAATATGTATACATTGTGGTTTCCACATGTTTTGAATTTAGCCAGGCCAAACAATTAAAATAATTTATCGTGACAGACTTCATGATAAAGATAAGGAGATGACACCTACCGGTATATAAACTATCTTCGATGTGTTTTGATAGGATTCCCTTTTTTAGGTAATTATGTCAGAACATTTGGACAAGTCTATGTTGAGTGCAGATCTTTGCAACCCTCTTTGTTGAAAATAAGGTAGTAAAGGTTGGTAACATGCTATCATGATTGACTCTCGGTGGTAGTGCACGTGCAAATTGGAGATTTAATTTTTGTGTGCGTTGCTGGACTCTAGATTGTTTGAACTAAAGGCTTCCAAGGTAGAGACAGCTTCCTTTCTTGTCCTGCCCATATAGTCAGAAAATGAAAGAGCAGTTCAGACTCTTCTTTTAGAGCCAGCTGGGAGGCCAGTTTGATGGTGACTTAAGGGAAATCTTAAGATAATGGTGCATGCCCGTCAGAAGACTAACACTGCAACATGTAAAACAGAAGGTAATGGCTGAAAAAAGAAATGTGTGGCATTTTCAGACAGTAAGTAAAATGAAAGCAAGAGACTCATATTGCGTATGTACTGGCCGTGGTGCGTGATGTTCAGTGTTGAAATAGTATGCTACCACTGTTCTACTTGTTAGTTTTTCACTATTGCACCTCACATTGTTATTCAAAAGAAGGTGGGGCTGGACAGTTAAGGTACTGCCTGGGAGCTCTTTCACATTTACTTTCAAGTTTAATTTGTTGTGATTAGGGCTTGGTGGAGTTTGAGGAATTCCATGTAAGTGACCAAAAAACTGCTGCTCTACTCAGAGTTCCGGAAGTGGCAGAATACGTTAGGTCATGCCATTCGCGCTGATTTTATAGAGCTGGGTGTTTGTCCCCGCTGAAAAATTAGCGCAAATGGCACAACGTGCAAAGTGACAGGGTGCTGCTTCTTTTCTGCCGCTCGAGTAGATTTTCTACTTGAGTGGAAGCTTCTTCAATGCAAACAGGAGGTTTCCTAATTCAAGCGGTAGTGACCATCCATGACCGCCCACATTGAGAAATCTCCCTGGGAGGTGGTCTGGAGTAAGATTTTCCTCACTCACGCTCTCCAACTTAATGTTGGAGAGCACGAACGAGGAAAAAAACTCCACTCTGGTCAGCTACGCTGAGTTTTTCAGAGGTTTAGAGTGCGAAGTGGGAAAAACTCTGTAAACTCGGCAAGGGGATCGGAGTTCACCATCCAGCCCTAGTTTTGATACATCAGCGTCCGACTCATTGCACATTCAGGCATGTGTATTGATGGCCATGTGTCAGCTAAAAAAAAATAGATTATGGAGAGATTTGGCCCTCAGTTAGAAAGGCTGCCGGAGGATATAGCAAAATCTTTTATAATCTTAGTTGCTCACTGTGACTTTACATTTCTCATTGATTTGAGGTAACTGGGCAAAGACCAGTGCCCAGGGTGGCCTTGTTTGTTCCCAGGATCCCCAATCGAGATCCAAGAGAGGCCATCAACACTGGAGATCTTGATCCCAGTTATGTGCTCCACACAAAACCTGCACTGCTGTAGAACAATGAAGCACCTTAACTGCTTCTTGCTCGCATTCCCAAGGGAGTGCAGCTCTAAAAACAGAACTATGGTTTGCCAGGGCAATTAATATAGTGCCATAGATGTATGACTGTAACTGTTTGAGAACCCAGACCAAATTCAAGTACTTCTTTTCATTCTCAAACAACGTTTGCTTTCTAGTCTGCAGCTTCCAGGACAGGTGTTCAGTGGGTTTGTGTCTCAGTGGCTGTGTGGCACCCGCTGTCTGAGGGGTGCACTCGCTACTTTCCAGCATACGCTTATTTCTCCTGAATTACATGTTGGTTCCTCCACATGAATGTAATTGTATAATAGATTTTTGATGTTCACAATGCTGTCATAGTCAGCCTGGAGGCAACGAAACCAACAGCAGAGCGGAAACACAGGATGAAGAAGCAGACATTATCAAGAATCATAAAACTAAGAAACCAGAGAAAGACCGAGTGATCCTGTTCTCCAGTGTGGTGTCCTCCCCAGCCTGGGTACCTGTCAATGACTATTCCTAGAGTGTAATGTAATTGTTATTATTGCCATAAGAATATTCTGGAAAAGATTAAACTATTAAGAACTGAGAGAATATTCACGGAAAAATGAACTACGAAGAGAAGGGAAAGACTTGAAATCTTGCTCACGGGCATAATAAACCCCAACCGAATGGACTCTGCATTTACTGGTTTTCCCGCTCCAACCCCCACTCCAGGTGTGTATTTCTATTTCCAAACGACCAGCTGTTCCTCAGGCCCCATAGGAGCACAGTTATGGGGCGTGTTTTCTAAGCTCAGCACATTTTTTGAGGCGTCCCTTTAAAGCCGGTAATAATTTTAAGTCGCTGTTCTGCTGAATAGAGGTGCATCTTCACCTGCAGCTCTGCGCCGGGTGCGGAATCTGGGGCTCCTCCTGCGGGATACGACCCGCGATATTTATCTTCATCGTGACAGAAGGCGTGTCCCACCCTGCATGAGAAATGCTCTGCTTGAGGCAAGGTTTGCTCCATCCGGCAGCAGAACATACACATCCATTATATACAACCCATGCTAAAAGGGAAACCTTACTTGTCTGACACGTGGGATACAACAGGAGCTGTTGTAGATGAGGACATTATTTGTGACCAGTCATACAACTTGCGATAAACACAGAGCATACCACACCCAGATGGGGAAATGTAATTTGCCACTATGCAGAAAGGATGGGGAAAATTATATTTGGCATGAAGCACGCATGAAGCACTCCGCATCCTAGATGACCAGAGTTTTCCTAGTTGCCAATACTGGGTATTAGGATTTGATAACCAGTGCCCCAGAGAGAGTAAGCATACCGATAACGTCTCTCATTGTGAGGAATTTTTCTGCTGTGATAAACGGCACATATTTCCGGGTTTTCCGTAGAGTTGGGTAACAATGCACAAATTTTGGTGCTTACCGCTCCAAATTCCCCTTGTCCTGGTAATCACTGAACCTTTTCCCCCCGTTAATCTATCAAGTTTGACCTGCCAAAATTTAACCAGGTTTGCAGGTTTTATCACACCTGGCAACTAGTGAGTGCTTTAAAGTGTACACATTTGTTAATTCCAACCTAAATCCAAACGGGTTTGCTCAGGCATCAGAATTATTGGGTCAGTCATAAGCAGGGTTTGCTCAGGCATCAGAATTATTGGGTCAGTCATAAGCAGGCCTTTAGAAGGCCAACATTACCTCCGTCGAAGGAATACAGCTTCCAAGTTGAAAAGATTGTATTTGACACAAGATGTAATGCAGTATGTCAAAGTAAATAGGACAAATTCTCATTGAATTATAGAGCGCAGAGGATTCTCATGCGGAACACCGATATAGAATCCTAGATTGAAAATGGTCTAGGTGACACACAACACAAAGTTTCCTCAAAGGAAGCGCATGAAGAGTAGCTGTTAAACAGTATCCGCAATGGGATTCTTTTTTCACATGGAATACTGTGTCCTCAACCATAAAGGTTATTTTAATAGGCTGCATCTTAAACAGGAGAAATTCTCTGTCACATGGCTTAGCAGGTGCTGGGCGGGAACAGTTTTATCTTATATACTACATCTGAGATTTATAAAATGTTCACAGACATATGGCATGTGGTATCCATTGAGGGAACAGTTGTAATAAGCTGCATCTTAATTAGGAAAAATTCTCCTTGATGTACAGTATGCAGTATCCTGAACAGTCATATCTTGTTTCCTTGGCCCAGTGCTTGCTATCCTCACTATGAACAGTCCCATCTTTTGCACTTTATCCTAGATGCTATGTCTTTCATACATGGCTGTGAACATCCTTTCTGTTTCATATACTACATCATAGAATTGAAACATTTTAAATGGTCTGTAAATGTGAAGGAATTTGAAACCGGAGGCTTAAATGTTAGTAGGTATATGTACCTTGATTCCTGTGAGCAGGCAAGTGCAGCAAACAAAATCTAGTATGGTTGAGTGGTGGTGTTATTTGATGCACTGATCTGTGCTGACAAAAAAGAGCATGCAATAGGAGCAAAAAAACCAAAGTGGCATTCTAGAGTCTAACGTAGTGCGTTGTCAGTTAGAAATAAAAACACACTTCGAAAAGATCTACTCCTCACATTCACATTCAATTTTTTTCTTTCTATGTTTGTGAATTAAGTAAAATATTTTATAATTTGCGTATTTGTTTGATGTACACTTTTTCTGTAGTTGAATGTGTTTTTCTGAGATTCAAGTAGCAGACATTTATGAGGCTGGGGTCCCTAGCTTCCAGAATGGAATGAATTGATTCACTTAAGGTCCACATAAGTTAAAAGGTTAAGAAAGGCTGCTTTAGAGTATTTCACAACAGAAAGAAAGAGGTGAAAACATTCAAAGGGAAAGGAAGCATGATTATCCAACAGGTGTAAATTAAAACAGCCGGATGTGAAATCAGTCAAGGAGGAATAGAATATATGTGAGGGCTGTGGTACTTGTTATAGTGTGAGATTGAATTAACATAAGTGTAGCTGAGAGAGAAAGAGTCAAGGTGAGAGTGAGTGACAGCAAGAAAATGTATAAGTCAAAGGGAATGACTAGCTACGTCTGTCTTACGCTATTTACCGAAAGAAGCAGAAGAACAACAATTTGTCAACTAAGACAAAGAAAAAATATACACTACACTGATGATCAGGGAGTGAAAACGAAGAAGATTTCAAGAAGGAAATCAAGTGAAAGTAAATTTTCATTTACTGTTTTTCTTTGTAGATGCTGATTCAAAATCAAGCCAAAAACACCACAATACTGTATTGTGCTAGATCACAGAGAGAATTATGGATCATATTCAAGACATAGTGGTTTGTGGGCTTTTTACTGGGGGCTACAATACAGTCTAGTCATGACCTGCAGTAACTGAAGAATATTTTTAGAGCCTGGATGGAAGCAGGGAAGAGTGGTGGGATTTTACAGACCTGTCATGTGGGTGATGGCAGAGTGTGTATGAAGTTCTTTGCGCTCAGCCAAGAATGTCTGTCCTGTATACACAGGGCAGAAGAGTAGTATCGCTTGATGTTTATTTCTGTGGTATAACATACCTGCAACAGTCTGAGATAGTCTTTACAGTGATCATAGGCCTGAGATAATTTATACAGGGAAACCGAGGCTAGAGCCCAGGCCTCCTGATTTCAAAATCTTCTACCATGAATCACCTTGTTCTTGGGATGCCCCTCTGGTCACCTTTTACTGGCCAAGGTGAGACTAGGCATTCTGAACTATTTATGCTCTTCAGATATAGTTACAGAACACAGTGCACAGTTCATATGTCTTGGCCCCTATTGAGAGGCGAGCAGTAAGACTAACATATGCTTCTCTAGAACTTTTTTTGAAATTAGGGAAATACTTTGTGTATCTGCTATGTTTATAGGTCATCCTGAAGTTGGCATTATGTCCATTATGTCTAGCTACGTTTAAGCTTTTCCAAACCCAGCACTAAGGGCCAGATGTAGCAAACGTTTTGCGACTCGCAAACAGCAAAATTTGTTAGCCTTTAACTTAAACGCTACTAGCGTACTTCACCACTCATTGTGCCACCCAATAAAGTAGCACTGTAAAACGTGTCTCCAGCCCTGCCCCTGCAGCTGGGTTTGCAGTTTTAAACTTCCATGTCGACCTTGCAAGATAAACCTTTTGCTAGGCTTAACTCATAGGGCAGGGTGCATGATACATAAAAAGTAAGACATGTATATTTCATGTTTTACATGTACTAACAGTGAAAAACCTCCAAAGTTCTAGCAAGGCTGGCCCTCCCACAGGTTAAAACTGGTTTATAATTTTACATGTAATTCATGCTTTAAGTAGTTTGTGAGTAGCTAGAAAGGACTGATTTAATTTTAAAATCCAACTTAATGGTCAAGCCGGATTCTATATTGATATTTTAGAAATTACACTTTTAGAAAGTTGTCATTTTCTTACCCGAAACTAAAAGGCTTTTCTGCTAATGTCAAGTTGTTACCTGGCCCCTAATGGCACTCCTGTTGTCAGATGTTTATTGTTCTCAGGCAGGCAACAAAGGGCTCTGAGTGGGGGAGGGGGACTCCTCCTTTGACAGGAACGCATTGAGTCTGTGTCCACCCCCTTTCCTGAGCATTAAATGATGCTTACCCTGTCACTGACGAATGAAGTACACACCTAGGCCTGCCTCTCATTTGTCTCTCTAGTCAGGATGGCTCTAAACCCAGTGGGAGGGGAGGAACTTACCAGAAATGCTTTGGGGGTGGACAAAGACTTACCCTCTATCCCCAGGCTGGCATTGGCTATAAACGTGGGCCCCACAAACATCTTCCTCAGAATACTCTTGGATCTGTGAAGAACCACAAGGATCGCGTTCCTTTCTGAAGACCCAGAAGGAAGACTGGGTGTGTTTGCCTTGTGACCGAGACCCCTGAAGTGACTCCAGGTGTCAGTTGACTGACCTGTTTGAGCTAAAAGAACACAACAAGCATCTAGAGCCCTCTCTCAATGCACTTGCCCAGCTAGCCAGTGATAACGGGACATGCCCTGAACTCTGCTGCTGGCCTCTGTTGGAGAGAGTCCTAACCACCAAGTGGTGCCCACAGGTCAGGAATCTTGGTTGAGTTTAGAGTATGCTCCTCCTGTCCTAAAACTGCAAGAAGCGAGACTTAGAAACCTTTCACCAACTCCCTGCCTGAAGAGTCAACTGAGAATGGGGTGACGTTGAAACTGCAGCCATTGACATCAAATTATCAGTCAGCTTGAACTTGCTGGCTTGCCGCACTGAAGGTGATCAGACTTCCAAAAAAGCTTCTAAGTCCAAAATAGAGGGCTTCAACTGGACTGACCCTGAGCAGTATCTGATTCAATGTCAAGATCTTCTTGGGCATGAATTAAAGACTTCACCCACTCTGAATTTTCCCATCTTCATTAAAGACTGCTCTGGGAATCTTCTCTTCAGCAACCTGTTTTCAAACCCCCTCTTCTGATCCAGCTCGCCGACGGCTCATCAATGATTAGTTTGTCTCCATAAATGTTTGTAATTCAGAAAGCCAACTTTTCACAGGAAAGAACTTGGACCTTGTATCCGACCTGCACTCCATCGGCCTCAACTTTTGGCTATGACCCAGTCTAGCACAACCTGATAACTGTGGTTGGCAATTTGTGATTTTTATCTCTCTTTTTTTAATTCTTGTTATTTTATTTATTAAAATATTCCCTATTTTCCTCTCTTGGTTTGGGATTTTTCTTGTGTTCTGTTTTCACTTTATTACTTTAACCATCTTCTCTAAGTTAAGCCTGACAGCTGGGTGCCAAACTACCAGAGGGTTAAGCATGTTTATTTAGTAACTTTGGTAGTTCACCCTGATAAGCATTATGGTTATTATTTGAAGTGGGTTCCCACTCCCTTCAATACCCCACTTTCTTACAAAGATCCTCCTTTGTTTGTTTTTAATTTCCCTTTCACCATGTGTTGTGGGAAGAGAAATGTAATATTTTGGTTTATGGTTGGACAGACCTATTTTAATTGTTATATGTTAGATATAATGGAATGATTATGGGTTATGTATGTTTACTAGTTTTCTTTGAAACTGGTACATGTAAATACTTTAACTTGATTTTATAAAGACCAGTAACTGTATTATTATTGTTTAATCTATAGGCGAACAAGAGCACCCATTGTTAATGACTTTGGGGAACAATGATCTAGTAACAACGCAGGATTTATGGTTTTGATTATGAGTTCCTGTTCACACTTGTAGTAGCTTCAAAGAGTGTTAAGTTCTGGAGTACAAGGATAAAATTAAAAATGATTGGGGAGGTTGGCTGAGGATGAAATGTGTGGAGCTGATCCTCGGTTTAGGATTTGTATTCTTATTTGGATGTCCTCCATGTGCCAAAGAATCAATAAAGTGGTGTTTCATGTGTCATCATTATAGTGTCCCCCATTTATTTCATTGGAGATAACTGGAGAAACTTTCCACATTCATTGGAGGAGGTGTGTATTAAAACAGCCAGGAGCTGTTTGGAGCAATGTTATGTGGCCTTCCAATTGGCATATGTTGGGGGAAGTGCGCTGTTGGACATGGCACTTCTTGGGGAATTTTCCTAAAACTTTTAGCTTTTTCCCCCCAGTCTTTGCTGGCTCCCTATGTGTGAACTTAGGACTCTGGGCACTTCTCCAGTGCATGGAGGGGGAAAGTGCATGTGCTCTTCCTACCTATGTTAGGAAGAGGTGGGCATGGGCATGGTTGAGGTGCTGTACCCAGGAGGACCCTGTAAAAAGGGTACCCCATTTACCAGGGGTAAGTATGGCACTGGCTAGTAGGTGGGACGTTGCACTGTGCATGCCACCCCTAGAAGACCCCGCTAACCATGCTGTAGGCCTGATTAGATGGGCCAGCAGAGGGGGCGTTAGTGATTCTGCTCTCAGGGTGGCAGCCCCTATGTGGAGACCAACACTGAACTAGCCTTATGCCTCACCAGGGGGACCCCGAAGACGGGGCAGGTGGTAGGCATAGGGCATGGCAGGTATACAAAGGATACTCTGCTCTGGTAGGGGAAAGCCCTCATAGTTGTCCCCTACTTAGGGGAGTCAGCCTTGCCCATGGGATGGGCCGGTCCACTAGAAGGGACCTTTGGACCACGGGCACTGTCCCACTGTAGGTGCAGGATTGGAAGTGCATGCACATGTCCTTTACCTCGTAAGAGGTGGAACTGACCAATGTGGTTGGGACCAGACATGGCAGGCCCTGGGTGTGCACATGCGCCAGAGGATCTTTTGCGGTGCAGAGCCTGACCTATTAGGTTAGGGTGTGCCCTCCTACACAATAGTGGCTTTATATACAGTGAGCCTGGCGTAGTGAAATTCAAGGTGCCCACAGGCCCTGGACACTTTCCCACTGTATAAACATTGTAAAAGTGCCAGCGCAATCCTTCCATACACGTGGAAGGGTGCTAGCCTGTGTGCCCATACTGGGACAAGGGTGGCTTGCTACATAGATATTGCTTCTGGTTCACCTGCCAGAGTTTGCACATTTGAATGTGGGTAGCTAAAGTAGTGGCTGATTCTAATAGTGCAAGCCCGCATAGGCACACTTCTTCCCATGTGATGGGTGCAGCAACAGTGTCCAGCCTGCCTCTGCAGGCTCATATGTACACCAGAGCACATGTTCCCAGGGTGTGTAGAACACCCATGCATGTTCACACTACCCATGAGAGCTGCTCTGCCCTTAAGCTCTGCCCATAAGGCAACATGTTAGGTCGGGCTGCAAAGTGGATTGCAGAGGAGCAGCCTCACGATGTTTGGTATGTTTGGACTCAGAGTGACAAACTCCCTCTAACAGTAAAGGTGGTTTTATTAGTAATGCACAAGAAATACCACTTCTAGGAAGTGGGAGATTCCAAAATGCTTTGTGTGTCTTATAAAGTTGACTCCTTTTCACTGGATGCGAGGAAGGAGCACATCTGTGCATTCCCCAAGCGACAGCTATAAAACTTGGGTGTTTGGAATGACAGACCACCCCTGCCATTCGGGACCTGAAATAGACTGATTAGAAGGAGATGTTTCTGACACTTGGCCTCTCTGGAGCCAGACCATGGCCCCACTAAAGATAAAGATCTATATTCCACGTCCTCTGGGTGGATGGGGAGGAAATTTAGGTGAGACATCTGTGGTTCAAAGGAGAACCCTTTGAACCATCCCTAACTTCAAAAGCACACTTTAGTATAACTAGAGGTACTATATTTCAGCAAGGGAGTGTTGTATCTACAGAGACATGGGACCGGTGTTGGTGGACCGCTTGGTGCACACTGGCAGAGTAAGGTGTTGTTCACAGGAGGATAACTGTCCGAGGAGGAGATCTGCGCACCCTTCCTGTATTGTGGCTGGCCTGAGCCAACTGCCTGCTGCTGTGTCATAACCCGAGGTGTGCTCTCCAAGGGCAGGTTGGCTTCCCCTGTTCTCTTTGGACATCTGTGGGACATCAAAGACCTCCTGTGAGGGATTCACATCATCTGCTGGTACCATCTGGAGAACGGTGCCTTCTTCTGCATCTTCATCATATGCTGGACTCCAATGGGCAGCAGCGACATAAGCAGGGATGAAGTATTATGTCTGGATACCAGAGTTACCTGGTGCAGGGCCTGCAAGTACTGCCCATTCTTCAGGTGAGTGGCCCTTCATCCTGGGGCTCACTGCACACCGAGACTTCTTGTGGTGTGACTGGGATCACTCACTGCAGGCTCCCGCGTGGCCCACTGTTGTCGAATGACTCACATTTTTCTGATGTGCTCCGTGGCTGCATATGCATTGCGTGCTGTGCCCCATTCATAGGTTGACACTCTTGGAGGTGGGGTTGTAGCCGGATTTGTGCTATACCCTGCCTCGTATGGTATGACTGAACCTGCATAGAAGTGTGTGACCAGAGAGTCTGGTGCAACCAAAGTCATTGTGCACCAGACGTTGTGCCTCTTTCCAGAGAGGTGCAGGATTTATGGTCTTCATGGGAGCGTCCAGGGGTGTCTGGTGCAGTTCAAGTTATCATGCACCAGACTAGTGCCTCCTCCTGAGGAGGTATCACATTAGGAATTGTCTTTGGAGTGATCGTAGTGTCAGGACAATTCAGGTTATTGGTCCCTGGCGATGTGCCTCATATTCTTGGAGGTACAGCACTGAGCACTTTTCACTTGGAAGTGTAACCATCTGGTGCAACTCAAGCCTTTGTGCACCGGACACGGCGCTGCCTTGTAAAGGGGGCAGGGATCTAGTAACTCGTGGGCTACAGGTATTGTCAAGGGTGAAAAAAAGTCAACTTGCCCCAGTGGTACACCTCTGTCCTGGAGGTACCAAAACTGGTAACTATTTGGTAACACTGAATGTCTGGTGGCGCTGGGCGCCATGTCGGCTACCGAGCAGCCCCGGTACCTCACCCCCTGTGTGTTGCAGACCTTTGAGTGAAACTCCTACTGGGAGCCTAACCTACTCCTTGCTGATTGTTGCTGGATTGTCTGTTGTCTTTTCTTCCCCCTCCCATATTGTCCCCAGGATCCAGCGTAGATTGACTAGGGCCCTGACTAGCATTCAGGGGGAGGTCAATGCAATCCATGGTTTGAGGTCAGGTGGGATAGCTGAAGCTGGTTGGTGGGTGGAGTGTGGTGTTCATATTGGGGTGCCTACAAATAAAGTGGCATCCACTAGCCGGACATCAGGGCACTTCATTAGGGTGCCTAGAGTGTGTGTGTATATGAGTGTGTGCACGAGCCAAATGATATCCGTGGCACTGGCCGACGGTGCACAGTGGATGTGTGGTAGTGAGTGCGGGTGGATGCAAAGGCAGCCCTAGTGTGTTGCTGGGTGCATTCATCTGCCAGGGAAATCCTGAGGTTTGTAATTACGATTTACTAGTGTGGCCTAGACTGCAGTGCTGTGTGGAAGTGTGCAACCCTTGTATTTACATATTGCTGTTAGCTTTTAGCAGCTATTGTTAAATGTGATTTATTCACAGATTTCCATTAAACTCATGCTATGTTGACAATGTGTATGTCGAATACAACCATTAAATTCCTACACGGTGTGTGAAGTCTGTGTTGTGCTGCTCAGCGTGGTTGTGGTAGGGAAGTGCTGTGCCATTGCTTTACACATTGCCTCTTTAATAAGCCTGACTGCTCTGTGCCAAGCTGCACAAGGCTGAGAGCAGGCTATACAGTGAGTGTAATCACCCACCCCTGTTGAGAGTGGCAAGATTCTGCCTGCCTGGGGCCTTGCCACTGCCAACCAGAACATGCCGCGCTCTACCACTTCCGCCTTTTCATTTGTTGAGGCAGGTGACATAACTACTGGATTCCGTAGATACTGGGAGTTGCTTAGAGGGCAACCTTATTTATTTTTATGGGAAATAAGCACTTTTTTTTTTTAGCATTGATGCTTGTGCACTACATTGTACCTGACAGGGTGGCATGTCACTCATGTTCCAAAATTTCACGTGTCACCTGTTCTTCTGCTCTAGTTTGGCAATCTGAAATTTGACCAAAGAGTATTAATGTGTAACCATTTCTAATTCTAGTTTGGGGATATGTAATTTAAATCCAAGACATTTTATGTGTACAGAAGTGCCCAATGCTTGTGGTCATCATATAGAATTGCAGGAAATGTGATTAACTGTATATACGCAAAAGAATGGAATGACTAGATAATCAACTTACAGGCAGCAAACCTACTTGGGTAATGATGTTTGCACATAACAAAAAAAATTTAAGCTCTAAACTATATATATAAGTCAACGTTTCAAACCATTGATGAACATTACGGTCATCATCATTTCTAGATGAAAACAGCAAATCTGTTTTTGAACTTAATAAAGAAATGCCATAGGCTCCAGGAAGAGAGAATAAATCGTAAATAGTCACTGAGATGTAATTGTGGAGCCTGCAGTCCAAATATGTACCAATGATCTGCTGTAAGATCGCTCTCTGAGTAAGTATAGTAAGGTGAATAGACGTCAATTAGGGGTCGCCAGGGGTCGCAGCTGCGACCCCTGGCTTGCCCTTTGCGACCCTTGGCACTGGCTTTGCGACCCCTGGCCTCAGAGGTCGCAAAATCAGTGCCTGGCACTCTGGTGAAGCTTGTAGTATTGGTTGTTGTTTGGGGTTCCACTTTACTGGTTTTCTGTCAATTTTTTATTACACAGATAGTGAAAAATATTATTTGTTATTGGTGTAATAAAAATAGAATACAGTTAGCTGGAATATGACCCTATCTGGCAGCTAAGGTAAGTAAACAATGCTTTTAAATGTATGATGTATGCATGCTTGCCGGCGAGAGTGTCTTTATGTAAGTGACAGTATGTTTGTGCAAGCATATGTGTGTGTGTGTGTGCCTAAGTAAGGATTACATTGTGTGTGATGTCACTTCCGCTACCCCTGGCATTTAGTGAATTGACGACAATGGTAAGGGAGCTAGAACCTGCAGGAGTCAAGTCGGGGCTCGTAATGGACAAGCAGCACAACTGCCACTCGCGGCTACCTGCGGGTATTGCAGTTTTTACATAGATAACTTTTGATGTCCGTGGAAGGCAGCACTGTATTTCATACTTTGACATGAACTTTTGGCTATTTGATTGGATAGCTCACTTGTCTATTTTAATGTTGTTTTTTGGATTGGTTGTTTTCTTCCCTATTCTGTGTTTGCCCCTCCCCTAGAACATAGCTCTCTCACCATGCTTTTTGATTGCCTGCTTCGTGGATTCTTCTACTGCTGATATTATTGAACTGTTTTTACAATATTTCTAAAAGTTTTACCTCTCGGCCCTGACACCTCTCTCTTGAGTAATGGTGGTAGGCACTAATGCCTTTGCAGTGGCAGAGGTTTTTAATATCCCACCGGTAATGGCAAAGCCAATAATGGCTACTAGCCATGTTAAAAATATTGAACAGAATTTTTTTGTTTTTAATACTTTCAAGGTGGCGTAATGTTGTGTGATCCAACATGCAATCACGTTGCCTCAAGAAATGCAGCAGCCACCTGGAATGCATTCTAAACAATGATTACTAAAGTTTGGAAATGGCTACTGCATTGCATGATGCGACGTGAATTGTGTAATCATTTCGCATCAGGCAAACTAATGGTCACCTAGAATGTAGTGAAAGCAATGTTTTCCGTACTTTCAAACTGTGCAAAAAGTTGAGTGATGTAATGTGATGATGCTACTACGCATGTAGCTCGGTGGTTAACTTTGAAGTACAGAAAATTATTTTCTATACTTATAAAATAACCAGTCTGGCATCGGCGAAGCCTGTGGGGTCTTTTGCTCAGCCAGTGGCGTAGCGTGGGGGGTGCAGGGGGGGCCGGCCGCACCGGGCGCAACATCTTGGAAGAGACTAAATCCACGGGTTAGGGGGCGCAAATTACTTGCCTTGCCCCGGGTTAGGGGGCGCAAATTATTTGCCTTGCCCCGGGTGCTGACAACCCACGCTACGCCACTGTGCTCAGCATTGACAATGCAAAACCAATTGGCTTTGTCAATACTGTTATTTGTAGCTAATAACTCCTGTTTCCTTCTGTATATTGGGTTGCCCTCATGTTTATTACATCTGACTGAGGCTGGTTGAAGGTCATTGTGTTTGTTTTAGTGCAAAGCTTCATCCATGGTGCCTCATGCTCTTCCTGCAAGCTCCATGCTCTACCTACAAGCAGCATCTTCCTCTATTGTACCGTTATGGTAGTCATAGGGCAGCCCTAAGAAATTGGATTATTATTTGGTGTGGGTGACTTCCCACCATAAGAAATAATCGCAACCTTCACCCTCAAAATCACTAAATTTACCTGAGTTCAGTACCCTGGTACCTATGGCACAGAGCAGACAGATGTAACTTAGGGCAACGTGTATAGTATTAATGTACTACCAAACAGTGATAAAGTCAAAATGCCAAACAATAAAAATCCCAATTAGAAAAATAGAGTAAAATGAAATAAACAAAATGACTAAAAATTAATAATAGTAACGATATATGGATTTTTTAAGTTTTGATCAGAAAAAGCACCAAAACCGGAAAATGCGAATGATAAACAATGGTTGCAGCGGTAAACCGGGACCTAGATGCAATTTTAGGCCATCTACAATGGAGTGTGGGTCGAAGACCAGGTTTGTTCTTGTCAAAGATTTTACATTCTGACTGGGGGCCTGATTTAGATATTGACAGATGGGTTACTGTGTCAGAACAGTGACAGATATTTCATCTGCCCAAATCTAAATCCTGTTATGCCCTATCGGATTTAGACTTCAGTGAGTGAGATATACATCACAGTTGTGACTGAGTAACCTTTCTGCCAATAGCTAAATCAGGCCCTGAGTCTTTTAAGTCTGAGTCAACCACAGTTTTAAGGACCTCAGGGATACATGAGGACTCACTGTGTGTCAAGCGAAGACCAACATCAGGGTCCAGTCTAGGTCCAATTGCCATTTGACAGCTAGTTACCTCTGAGAAAAAGATCCATTGTAGGTTCTTATCTCCCTGTACCCACATATATCCTATGGACCTTGTCAAACAGCGGGTGAGATATCCGTCACGTTTGTGACGGAGTATCCCATCCGCCAAAGTCGTAACCATTCACTTAGTATTTTAATCTGTGCTTTGGTTTTCTACATAGCATTTCTGGACCTGCCACAGGAAAAAATGTGTTTAGGGCCTTGTTACTGTAGGGTCATGGTAATATTAATTTTTGGTAGCAAATTGTTTCTACTAGATAGAAAAAAGAAAAGAAGATAGTGTTGGACGAAACACAAGGTGGATATCCTAAAGGTTGTCTCTTTCTGCCCTCACACATCCCTAAGCATGTTATACTTCATCATCATGCGTTCTCCTCGCAGGACTGGTGCTCCAGTGCTCTACAGGGGCCACTAAGATCACTTTAGCTGAGACTTTTTAAGTCTTGCTGTATGATGAGAGAAGTAAGAGTGAGGGTGTCTAGGATGTGCAGCATGGGGAGGGGTGACAGTGTGTGTGAGTATCGAGGAAAATAAAACTGTCTAAGGGATACCAGTTCGAAGTTTAATGTGATTGCTCTCTTGGCACAATTAAATAACCAATAAATGGTTTAAGGCTGTTGTGAGGGCATAATGTCCCTAGGCACCCTCAAATCAGTATGTGTAGTCAGGTCAACATGTTTCGCGCCCTATGGCCAACAAGGATCCATGGTGCTTCTTCAGGACATAAGAAAAGGGAAGGGTCTATCCCTCCCCCACTCCTAAACTGTAATGTGAAGTGTAGTTACTCCCCAGGAAAACAGTACCTAGTACATTAGTTAAAATTGATCGTCTAACCTTAAGTATCAAGGATTGAGGATCCGGGTGAGCAAAGGAGGGTAGGTCTTGCGCGCTGTGTTCGCTGAAACCATTTAGCAGCTGTGCGCTAACCTTTGCTTTCGACCCATGGGGCAGATTTGATTAATCCTTAGGGGTGGACGATCAGGTTTAAATATTGTTAGAAATTCAGTTGTGAGGTCATCCACTAGAGAACAATCGGGACTTTGGGGGTCATTCTGACTTCGGCGGTAAAAGGCGCTTACCGCCGGTCAGAAGACCGCCATAACACCGCCGCGGTAAACCGCCACGGTCATTCTGACCCGCAACTGGCAAACCGCCAAAAACCCGACATCCACAAAAGTCCGCCACACCAAAGGTCAGCGAAAAAATGGCGCTGACCAAACCTCCACCGTCACGCCAACAGAAATACGCCCATACCATTCCGACCCACAAATCCACGCGGCGGTCTTTCAAACGCGGTATTCCATTGGCGGTACACACCGCCGCGGTCAAAATACACACACACATAGAAAACTCAGCCACATTGGTCAGTTCGAAATACACACACCTGATACACATACTAAAACCACTCCCACACACCCAACACAATATAAAACACACACCCACATCACCCACAAGCCCCTACGACCCGAAATCATTGACGAAGGCTAGAGAGAGAGCACAGAATAGACAATCCCACAACACAGAGGCACACAACACCATCACCCACACAGAATCCACGCACCAAACACCACACACCACCACACGCACCACAATCATCACCACAAACGCCACCCCACACCTCAACCACACCACCCCATGGCACCCCAAAGACACCCCAGGTTCAGTGACGCCGAACTCAGGGTCATGGTGGAGGAAATAGTCCGTGTAGAGCCCCAGCTCTTCGGGGCACAGGTGCAGCACACCACAATTGCCAGGAAGATGGAGTTATGGCAAAGGATAGTGGACAGGGTTAACACGGTGGGACAGCATCCACGCAATCGGGAGGACATCAGGAAGAGATGGAACGACCTACGGGGGAAGGTGCGTTCCATGGTATCAAGGCACAACATTGCAGTGCAGAAGACTGGCGGCGGACCCCCACCTACTCCCCCAGAATTTACTGCGTGGGAGGAGGAAGTCTTGCACATCCTGCATCCTGAGGGCCTTGCAGGAGTAGGCAGAGGAATGGACTCTGGTAAGGCAAATCTTCACTACTGCTTCCCAACCCCACCCCACCTGCATGCCAAATCATACCCCCACCCTCACCCTCTCCCCCATCACACCAACCCCTAGCAAAAGGCTCACCATCACAACCCACCCATCCCAACACCAAGCCCTGCATGCGACCACAAAGCATGGACACCCATCACCAAAGCATGCCCACTGCACACACACATCACCCCCACAAGCCTCCCTCACAAAAGCCCCCACAAGGAAATGCCTGCACATGGGTACACGGACACCCACCCATCACACGAAATGCCACACACAGAAGCAATAACCATACCTTTATACCCCTGCAGGACCCGAACACCACCACACCGCCACGGAGGGTCCAGAGATGTCCATCCCACCCCCAGAAGAGGCCCCCAGCGATGACAGCAGCTCTGTCTCCCTGGAGCCAGACGATAAGCCCGGCCCATCGGGGACCTCTGGACAGTCGGTTCCCCACAGACAGCCACAGGCTACACCAGACCCAACCCCCTCTGGGAACACCAGCACAGCTCCCACCCAGCGGGCCCATGCCTCTGTCTCCAGGACACGTAAATCAGCGGTGTGTCCACCACTACAGGGCACCCAGGTTGACCCAACACCCCAACAACAACAGGGACCTGGGGGCAGTGGTAGTGGGCACACCGTCCAGGGGACAGAGGCCCAGGAACACAGGGGAACTGGGAGGGCTGCTGTGCGACAGTGGGGGGACAGGCCCGGGGAACCGACTCTCCAAGAGGCCCTCTCCTCCATCATGGGAGCATACCACCGCTCCCAGGAGACGATGGCGACGGTACTGGCCCGGTTCCAGGAGATCCAGGAACTGCAGGAGGAACGGTACATGGGGTTCAGGGAGGAACTGAGGAACATCGGTTCCGCAATGGGGACCACCGTCGTGGCCCTTACCCAGATCGTCACCACATTGCGGGACCATGTGGCACCCCAAAGGGCCCCTGTCACTAGCCCAGGCCAGGAACAGCCTACCACCTCCGCCGGCGCTAGTGGACAGGAGGCCCCCACACAACGACAGGCCACCAGAACCCCACCTCCTGCAGAAGAAGAACCATCCCGCAAGCGGAACCTGAGATCTCACAAGAAGACAGAGTAGGATTGCAAGACCCCCGCCAGCCTAAGATACCCCCTGATGTCATCCCACTGTCCCACATTGTCACCCTGTCCAACCTTGAACTGCCCCTGCTCTATCCTTCCCCAGGCATATGGACAATGCACCTGTGCGACTGAGAACTGGACTCTGCCATGGACATTACTCCACCCCCACCCATCACCGCTTCCCAATCATGTACCTATATGTAGCACTTAAAATAAATCACGTATTCCACTTAAAATAACAGGAGTCTGCTTGTATTCTTAACAAATGTATTACACATAACGGTGCAATAATGTCCAGTTACTTTGTGATGACAACATACCAATTTCAATAAGCTTTAGTCCATGGGCAAACAAAGCTGAAGTCACGCAGTGGGTCATACAGCTCTGAAAAGGGAAGGGAAAGTCACAAATCAGTTAACAGGAACTGGGGGTAAACACAGACAGTGGAGACGCATGAGGCCTTAAGTAAATGTAAATTGGGGTGGCTGATTCTTACCTGTGTGCTACTGAAAGTATTGTTGTATGACTATCCCTGTTGTCCGTGTCGTCCCCGTCGTCTTCCTCCTCTTCACTCTCCACAGGCTCCACAGCTGCAACAACACCACCATCTGGACCATCCTCCTGCAGAAAAGGCACCTGGCGTCGCAATGCAAGATTGTGAAGCATACAGCAGGCCACGATGATCTGGCACACCTTCTTTGGTGAGTACATGAGGGATCCCCCTGTCATATGCAGACACCTAAACCTGGCCTTCAGGACCCCGAAGGTCCTTTCTATGATCCTCCTAGTTCGCCCATGGGCCTCATTGTACCGTTCCTCTGCCCTGGTCCGGGGATTCCTCACTGGGGTCAGTAGCCACGACAGGTTGGGGTAACCAGAGTCACCAATTAGCCACACACGGTGTCTCTGTAGCTGTTCCATCACATAAGGGATGCTGCTATTTCGCATGACATACGCGTCATGCACTGACCCAGGGAACTTGCCATTTACATGGGAGATGTACTGGTCAGCCAAACAGACCACCTGGACATTCATCGAATGATAACTTTTTCTGTTTCTGTACACCTGCTCACTTTCTTTGGGGGGAACCAAAGCCACATGGGTCCCATCAATGGCACCAATGATGTTGGGGATATGTCCAAGGGCATAGAAATCACCCTTCACTGTAGCCAATTCGCCCACCTCAGGGAAAATAATGTAGCTCCGCATGTATTTCATCAGGGCAGACAACACTCTGGACAAAACCTTAGAAAACATAGGCTGAGACATCCCAGATGATATGGCCACTGTTTTCTGAAAAGACCCACTTGCCAAAAAATGGAGTACTGACAGAACCTGCACCAGAGGGGGAATCCCTGTGGGTTGGCGGATGGGGGACATCAGGTCTGGCTCCAGCTGGGCACATAGTTCATGTATAGTTGCTCTGTCAAGCCGGTATGTAAGTATGATATGTCGTTCTTCCATTGTCGACAGGTCCACCAGCGGTCGGTACACGGGAGGATTCATCCTTCTCCTCGCAAGTCCCAGCGGACGGTGCCTAGGAAGGACAACATGGAGCACAGAGTCAAGCAACCCACAGGTTCGTTCACACAACTTACACAGTACACGAATCGCTATGCATTGAACGGCTTGTATGAGTGGCAATGCAAGGCCTAGGCCTGTGTGACGCAGTAGAAATCATGCCATGTGGGCCCTTGAAATGGCGGCTGCCTGACCTGTGAAGTGTGACAGTGGGATGTGAGGTCACTGCGCTGGCGTGGCACACCGTGGCGGTAGGCGGTCGAAAACCGCGGCTCAAAGCTGCATTGGTTAACATTGAACCCTATGGGTCTCAGGAGCCAATGACGATGTGCGCCGGCGGTCGCGGTACGCACCGCCGCGGGTGTGGCCGCCATTTTCTATCTGATTAATCACTCGAGACCTGATCATCCACAAGAGAGGACCTATACTGCAAGTGCTGCTGTGACCTCGGTCTGGGAGATACAATGGCTGCTGCGACTGGGGAAAGGGCCCCTGCCTTCACTGCCTAAGAATTGGAGAAACTTGTTGATGGGGTCCTCCCCCAGTATGCGCTACTCTACGGTCCTCCAGACCAACTGATTAGTACACAGGGTGCACGTTGAATGGGCTATGCCTGTGTTGAGTGGGGTGTATGTAAGATGGTGGGGAGGGGAGCGAATGAGGAGTGCAACGCACGAAAGATGAGAGCATGTGCCACATGGCAAGGTTGGGGAGGGGGGGGGCACTCACATTGACCAGGCAGAAAACTGATGCGATTTCCTTTACCACCCTGTACATGTCACATAGGTCAGCGCCCATCAGAAGATCGACATTTGGCGTGCCATCGCCAAGGACGTCCGGGCCCTGGGGGTCCACAACAGACGGGGCACCCACTGCCGAAAGAGGTGGGAGGACATCCGCCGCGGGACCAGAAAGACCGCCGAGTCTTTGCTGGGGATGGCCTCCCAACGTAGGAGGGGTGCCAGCCGCCAATTGACCCCCCTGATGTCCGGATCCTGGCGGTGGCCTACCCCGATTTGGATGGGCGCGTGAGGACATCACAGCAGACACAAGGGGGTGAGTATCAGCACATTCTGCTATCTTTGCACGCAGTGAAGGTGTCTGGGTGGGGGAGGAGGGCTGTGGCTATCTCCAGGCCAGGGCGCATTCTGTAGGCTAGGCCCCTCCGTTAGACACGGCCCTGTGCCCCCGCCCCCCACCTCTGTAGGGTGCCAAGTACAGCTATCCATGGTCCGGCCTCACCCATGTGTGCATTTGTCGTCCATAGACCCGTAGGCCTAGTCACAATAACTGAGTAGTGTACCCCCATTGCGCGGCCTAGTTCAGGTGGCTTCTGTGTCTGTCCTCTCCGACAACAGTGTTGCCAATGCATGCACTCAATCTGTCTTCATTTCTCCCCCCCCCCATTTTCTTTGTCTTCCTGTTCATGTGTGCATTAGCATCATCAGGCGGAGGATAAGTGGCATCGGCGCACGAGGGAGCTGCATCTCACATGGCCCCAGAGGGCCTTACAACAGACTCCGAGTACACCAGTGAGACGGAGGGCGAGTGGAGCTCCACAACGGGGACCCGTGGAGACGTCAGCGACACCGACACGTCCTCGGAAGGGAGCTCCCTAGCGGTGGCGGCAACATCCGTGCCCACCGCCACAACAGGTAGAGCCGCCACCCAGCGCACCAGCCCCGCCCTCCCAGCAGCCCCTCAGCCTTCGCTCCGTGCCCGGTCGCCCAGGAAGGCGGGCATCTCCTTCGCCCCAGGCACCTCAGGCCCTGCCCCAGTTACCCCTGCTGCCCTCAATGAGGAGGTCATTGACCTCCTCAGGACACTCATTGTTGGGCAGTCTACCCTTTTGAATGCCATCCAGGGTGTAGAAAGGGAGGTGCATCGGAGCAATGCATACCTGGAGGGCATTCATTCGGGTCAGGCTGCCCATCAGCGATCGTTCAGCGCTCTGGCCTCAGCACTGACGGCAGCCATCCCTGTCTCCAGCCTCCCTCTTCTGACTCCCACCAACCAGTCTCCTGTTCCTCTGCCTATCCCATCCACACCATCAGACCAGCCTGCACACACCTCTACACCCCTGGGCAGCTCATCCAGACATAAGCACCACAGATCCCACAAGCATTCACCCAAGCAACATCCAGATGCAGACATGCCAACAGTCACTACCACCTCTGTGTCCCCCACCTCCTCATCTCCCTCCTCCCTCCCTGTGATGTCTCCACTCACACCTGCATGCACACCACCATCAGCCAGTACTTCCATCACCAGCACACCCTCCATTACAGTCCGCACACGTGCAGTCACCACCCCCACTGCCATTTACACGTCCCCTGTGTCCTCTCCCAGTGTGTCTGTCACCCCCTCTTCCAAAGCACACAAACGCAGGCAGCCACCCACCCAACAGCCATCCACCTCACGACAGCCTCCGTCACAAGCACCTGCACCCAAAGACAGCACACTTGACTCTCCTACAACCACATCCTCTTCCTCCACTCCCAAACCCACTACACCTACCCGTCCCTGTCCTTCCAAAGTCCTTTTCCTTTCCAACCTTGAGCTCGTTCCAATCACTGACCCACCCCCTCCATCTGGTAAGAGTAAAAAAAGCACCTCAGCCACCACCAGCCCTGCATCTACTGTGACCATAGTGCAGGGCTATTGGAGTCCACCAGATCCTAGGGCAGGAACATCGGCCACCAGCAAGGGGACAGCCAGCCCCCCCCCCGGGAAGAGGACAAAAAAGAAAAAGGCCCGGCGCGACAAGCCTGAGACGGCTGCCACCAAGGACAGTAGCCTTGCCCCGTCACCTGCCACATCATCCAAGGGAGGCAAGGGCTACAGAGCTTCAGCGAAGGAGGGCAAGGGCAGCAGGGCGGAGAAGTCAGGCAGCAGGCGAGCTGCCCAGGAGGGCCCCACCAGCCCCATTCCGGTGTGACGGACGACACCCACGGGCCCAGGACTCCATCACAGGAGGGCGCTGCGACCGCAAGTTCGGATGGTGAATGAGCGGGAAGTCTTGCCCAGGTCTGGCTCCCTAGACACACAGGACAAGCACCGCTGAACGGGCCCCGCCAGGAGGAGCACCGCTGAACAGGGCCCCGCCGGGACAAGAACCGCTGAACAGGGCCCCGCCGGGACAAGAACCGCTGAACAGGGCCCCGCCGGGAGGAGCACCGCTGAACAGGGCCCCGCCGGGAGGAGCACCGCTGAACAAGGCCCCGCCGGGACAAGAACCGCTGAACAGGGCCCCGCTGGGAGGAGCACCGCTGAACAGGGCCCCGCCGGGAGGAGCACCGCTGAACAGGGCCCCGCCGGGAGGAGCACCGCTGAACAGGGCCCCACCGGGACAAGAACCGCTCCGCTGGGCCCTTCATCTCAAGCACCGCTCCGCTGGGCCCTTCCTGTCAAGCACCGCACCGCTGGGCCCTTCCTGTCAAGCACCTCTCCGCTGGGCCCTTCCTGTCAAGCACCGCTCCGCTGGGCCCTTCATCTCAAGCACCGCACCGCTGGGCCCTTCCTGTCAAGCACCGCTCCGCTGGGCCCTTCATCTCAAGCACCGCACCGCTGGGCCCTTCCTGTCAAGCACCGCTCCGCTGGGCCCTTCATCTCAAGCACCGCTCCGCTGGGCCCTTCATCTCAAGCACCGCTCCGCTGGGCCCTTCCTGTCAAGCACCGCACCGCTGGGCCCTTCCTGTCAAGCACCACTCCGCTGGGCCCTTCCTGTCAAGCACCGCTCCGCTGGGCCCTTCATCTCAAGCACCCCTCCGCTGGGCCCTTCCTGTCAAGCACCGCTCCGCTGGGCCCTTCCTGTCAAGCACCGCTCCGCTGAACCCTTCATCTCAAGCAGCGCTCCGCTGGGCCCCGCCGTCTCAAGCACCGCTCCGCTGGGCCCTTCATCTCAAGCACCGCTCCGCTGGGCCCTTCCTGTCAAGCACCGCTCCGCTGGGCCCTTCATCTCAAGCACCGCTCCGCTGGGCCCTTCCTGTCAAGCACCGCTCCGCTGAACCCTTCATCTCAAGCACCACTCCGCTGGGCCCCGCCGTCTCAAGCACCGCTCCGCTGGGCCCTTCCTGTCAAGCACCGCACCGCTGGGCCCTTCCTGTCAAGCACCTCTCCGTTGGGCCCTTCCTGTCAAGCACCGCTCCGCTGGGCCCTTCATCTCAAGCACCGCACCACTGGGCCCTTCCTGTCAAGCACCGCTCCGCTGGGCCCTTCATCTCAAGCACCGCACCGCTGGGCCCTTCCTGTCAAGCATCGCTCCGCTGGGCCCTTCATCTCAAGCACCGCTCCGCTGGGCCCTTCCTGTCAAGCACCGCTCCGCTGGGCCCTTCCTGTCAAGCACCGCTCCGCTGGGCCCTTCATCTCAAGCACCGCTCCGCTGGGCCCTTCCTGTCAAGCACCACACCGCTGGGCCCTTCCTGTCAAGCACCACTCCGCTGGGCCCTTCCTGTCAAGCACCGCTCCGCTGGGCCCTTCATCTTAAGCACCGCTCCGCTGGGCCCTTCCTGTCAAGCACCGCTCCGCCGGGCCCTTCCTGTCAAGCACCGCTCCGCTGAACCCTTCATCTCAAGCACCGCTCCGCTGGGCCCCGCCGTCTCAAGCACCGCTCTGCTGGGCCCTTCCTGTCAAGCACCGCTCCGCTGGGCCCTTCATCTCAAGCACCGCTCCGCTGGGCCCTTCCTGTCAAGCACCGCTCCGCTGGGCCCTTCATCTCAAGCACCGCTCCGCTGGGCCCCGCCGTCTCAAGCACCGCTCCGCTGGGCCCTTCCTGTCAAGCACCGCTCCGCTGGGCCCTTCATCTCAAGCACCGCTCCACTGGGCCCCGCCGTCTCAAGCACTGCTCCGCTGGGCCCTTCCTGTCAAGCACCGCACCGCTGGGCCCTTCATCTCAAGCACCGCTCCGCTTGGCCCTTCATCTCAAGCACCGCTGGCCCATTGACAGTGCCGGTTCTGTGTCGAGCAGGGCTTCAGGAAGCACTCTGGGCACCATGCCTCCTCCAATAACAGTGGAGTCGGTAATCCATCTGATGGACTGTGGCTTGGCACTTCCCAGGATGGTCCAGTGGGCAAGCCACCCACTGTAGAGACTTGAGAGACTGTGGCTTTGCACTCCCCAGGATGGGACAGTGGGCATGGAGGCCCCTCGTGGATCTGGCGTCGTGGACTCATGTGGCTGAGGTGCCCCCCCTTCCCTTCCCCCTGAGGTGCCTGTAGTTTTATCATCTGATGCCCCTGCAGTGTTCTCTCCAATGGTATCTGGTCTCCTGTGTGGGCTTTGCCCATGTGTTTGTGCACATTGGCCCACGGACTATGGAACTTTGACGGAATGTGCAGGACTTTTTGCCTATGTATATATTGTTGACTATGTTCATTCCTTAATTTTTTATCTTTTATATGGCATATTTGCCATTCCTTCAATGGAGCTATTTATACATATATTTTATAGATCATTTAAATTGTGTCTTTGCATTATTCCGGGGGGTTTGTGTGGTGTCACTCTGACTTGTTGCTCGGCATTGGGGTGTAGGTATTTGTGGTGGGGGGTGGGTGTATGGCGCATGTGTGTGCCCGTAAGCTTTCCTCCTCCCCCCTCGCCTGTGTCGTAGGTGCAGTACTCACCGTTGTCGTCTGCGCCGGCGTTCGTACTCCTGGTAGATGAGCAGGTAGACAATAGCTGGTAGGATGTGTAATTCGGGTTCCATGCTGTCCTCCTTCCTCGTGGAGTGTGTATAGGTGAGCGTTTTCCCGTTCGTAGTCTGTTTCCGCCGTGTTTTTATCGGCGGGGCTCCCGCCCCGGAAAAGGTGACGGATTGGTGAGTTGTGATAGGGTGGGCGGTACATTGTCTGCCGCCTGCCTGTTGGCGGTGACCGCTGCGCTGTTTGTCGGTCCCGCCGTGGCGGTCGGAGTGTTAGTGGCGGCCTGTATTGGCGGTTCCCGCCAGGGTTAGAATTCCATTTTTTTGACCGCCGGCCTGTTTGCGGGTTGGCCGCCGCTTTATCACTGACCGCCAGGGTCAAAATGACCCCCTTTATGTATTGTTTGGTGGAGAACCTGGGTGTGTGTCCCTATCTGTCTGTGTAAGTATGTATTGAGAAGTAGTGAGGATTTGTCTAGTTCAGGCATTTTTCATGATTCTTACAGAGAAAGCTGCAAGGAAGTTGTACTTGCAGAAGAAAGGTTTAATCCATTATGAGTCTAGGATTTACAGTTTTTTTTAGAGCTCATTCCAGAGTTGAAAGCAGTTGACAGAGGAAATAAAGCGAAGTATGCGGAAGTTAGATCAATTTCACACCACTTAACTTGGATTGCATTTGTGGCGCTGCTCAGTGAATACTTGAGCTTTCGAATATCGGTTCATGGACATATTAGAAATAAATGTATGTTACATTGTGGTAATGCGACCAAACAAGAAGAAAATTGGTTGAAATAAAATCCTATTCTAGATTATTCAAAAAGAACTGATCATTTTATGAGGTGTGTGGAAGAGGTCAGTGAATTAAATAAGAAAGTGTGAAGGAACAGTGTAAGTGGCAGCAGAAAAAAAATATAAATAGTGCTAGAAGTATGGTTGACAGAGTGAACTAGGAAGGGTTTAAGCATAACCACAAAGTGTGTTTCTTTGTGTGAGTCGGCTCCATTTTGTGACTCACAAGGATTGCCCAAGTTGGTGTCTGAAGAGATTGTATGTTCATGCAACCGGCACGTTGAGAGATTATGCTGAACTGGTCAATGAGTAAAAATAAGCTGGTATCAAATTGGGATCACTGACAGAATATCAGAAACAAAAATATTGTGTAGACAGAATATATTGTGTCCAAAAATATTGAGGACCAAAATATTGAGACAGTGAGTGCAAATAGGTAAGTATATATTTACTATTCTTAACTCCACATCTATGTACCTTGAAGATATATATATATATATATATATATATATATATATATATATATGTATATATATATATATATATAGATATAGATAGTCAATGTACATACATGTGGAGCTATATGTAGTAAAACGCTGCTTACCTAGAGAAACTGACCTTCATGATATATTTGTCCTCGATATTCTCAACACAATATTTTGTCCCACAAAAGTTTGGCTTCAATATTCTGTTTAAACACCACCTGACCGACCAGCCTAAGTTATGCAGGAAAGTCACAATGAAAGTAAAAAGGAGCTGATTATACCTGTTAAAGATGAAACAATTAAGGGAATGCCACCTTCAGTAATGGGGTGTACAAATGGATGAATAAAGTTAATGGACTTACATATCAAAGAGGGAGGAAATGGAGATGTACCTATGGGGGGTGATAGGAAACTTGGGGATACTTTTTGGTAGAAGACATGTAGGGTCCAAGGTATTGTTTAGGTGCCCAAAAGGCGATTTGTTTTTAGGGTGTTCACATCAGCAAGCTTCTTTGCATAGTATTCGATCCAAATAGCTAGGAAATTTTGCAGGTAGGCAAGAAAAACTATGGTATTTGAGTGAGTATACTGGATGTTCCAGAAGAAAATCATGTTTCCACTTAATGAGTTAGTGTGGGTTGTGGGGCCTTTGCTGATTTCATTACCTTGAAGAGGGTTGTCAAACCAGTTGTGGGTAATGTAAAGATCATTCCAGTGAATTTGCATCAAAGGGTGATTAAAGAGCTGGACAGTCTACATGATGGTGGGATGACTGAACAGAAGGAAGTTACAGAGTGATTATCTCCAGTGATAGTTAAGGGTAAGAAGTTATGCAAGGGTATGCTATACATCAACCCTTGCAGTTTTAAGAAAGGGGTAGTCATGGTTAAATTTCCATTGTGTAGCAAAACAAATTGCTAAAGCAGCAGTTTTCAGTCCTTCGCTACATCATACCACCAGGTCAAATTACTGCCATCTTCCTTTGACCTATCAGCCTTTGTTAATCGGAATGAATACTTCCAGTTCAAAATGATGTCATTTTGTCTGGTATTGATTACATTAATCTTTCAGAAAAAATAAAGACTGAGTTCGTCACAGGTGTAAAGGGATTGCTATGTTACCAAGAGGATGGACTGTTGTATATGGATGACAGAAAGAAATGTGAGGAGAGCTTGAAGGAGTTATTGAACGTTTTCGAAAACAGGTGGTTTACGTTGAGAATCAAGATTGGCAGGGTCAGGTGTAACTAGGTGGAGCATTTTGCTCATGAGAATGATGCTGAATTTTGTGGGCTTCGGAAAAAGGACTTGTCGATGTCAGAACCAGAGAACAAATAGATTTGACATTTATGGGACATGGAAAATGTTATTCACAAGGTTCACTGCTCTCACTATAGTTAATTAGAGGTTAATCTTCAAAAGTGGCAAATGTGAGTAGCCTTGGACATGCAAATTAGAGTTTGAATAGGACTAGCACGCTATAGTAGTGGGTTTTGTGCTAACTAAGCCTAAGGCGAATTACTGACTGTTGTTATGATGCGCGCCAGCAAATATGGTTTGGGGAGTTATAATTACAGAGGTATAGGGGCAAAAAGTCTATTGTATATGGGCATTTCAGAGGTGCAGAGACATGCTATTCCCAAACTGAGAACTGTGCTTTAACTTACCTGTGGTAGAGCAATAAATTCAGGATATTTATATGTGGTACTTGATTTATGTTGAACTGATCAAATATTATGCAAAAAGGGTTTGCCTGATATATCATTAATTTGTAAGTGGATTTCACAGTTACAGAGCCATTGATCTTATGAACAGCGTGTAGTGGAGTTAAAAATAGAATTACATATTTATTTTTTCAAAACTGCCAGTGGATTAACGTTTTCCGGGTAGCCACGGATTAAAAAGAAAGGATTACAATCATCGGGTTATATTAAGTTTTGCCAGATATTAAGGAGTTTGTAACTCGATAACAGCAGGGGTTAAGTAGACAAGAAGAAGTTTTAATAAGAATAATTTGGTTGATTGGGAAGTTTGTGTGTTGAGGAGAGATGATTTTGCCACCAGAATTGGTTAACAATACATGATGAATGATGCTCGTGAGGGCTTCTCGGCATATTACACACTAAACAGAGGGTGTAGGTGAGTACTTGTGGCCTGGCATGAACGTTCTCTTTTATCAAATAATAAGGCACTGTTTTACATGCACCAAAATTGCAAGTCACGAAGTACACAAACTCAACCATTGCTGGGTATAGACATTCCTCAGGTACCATGGGAAAAGGTGGTAGATTTGTTAGGCTCAGTTGGATACAAAGATGGATCACTGTGTTTGGGTGTGGCTTTGGTGGATATTTCTTCCATATGATCTGTAGTGAAATTTGTTAAGGTGTTAATTACTGCAGCTAAAATAAAAAAAGGTTTGGGGTTTACACTTAGAAGAGGCCGGAGGAGAGGGAGAAGTATCACATAGATAACAAGCTTGGCCTTTGGAATTGGGCATTTTATCACCCAGCAACCAATGAAAATAATGAATGATTCATTACAACTATCATGGAAAGTGTTAAAAAGATACCAGTAGCAAAGAGGAATTGGAGAAGTGGAAAGGAGGATGGAATCTTATGAATTGAAACCCTAGGCTGCTACACTTAATATGCCCTCTGAGTTGTTATATGGCTGAAGATCTAACTAGAGGTTGTATCTAGCAAGAGAAGCAGAAAGGCATGCTGGAGGGGTTAGGAAATGATTAAGAAGGAAGAAGTGCTGAATGGGTATCAAATGTTGAATTAGGATGCTAGGAGAGCTAACTGTGAAAAAACTCTATACCTTAGAAAGATGAATCATTGAGGATTACGTTCCTGGAAGGAATGAGGAAAGGGCCTTGTTAAGGTGTTGAAATATTTGAGAGGGGTGCAATACATGTTTCAGTCCAGACAGGTGAATTGTTAAATGTGTTACGTGACACGATGTGAAACTGTACGGAGGAAAATGTGGAGTTATAGGATGTAGCAACTCGATTGAGGTAGAAAAAAAGTTAGCCAGAGGTCGAGAGGAGTTGATTTTTAAAGACTACTTCTTTTTCAAGATCTAATTGCGTGACTTTGATTTCTGTGATGGGTTCCATGATTCCTTGTTATCTGCTTCTTTCAGGGGCTGGCCACTTGATTATTTTTCTTTGGAAAAAGGTGTTGTCATAGCTGTTTAGGGCTTCAATTTCTAGAAAAACAAGTACGTGTAGTCAATCAATGAATCAATCAGGGACTTGTAGAGCACCGCTGTTTACCCGTGAGGGTCTCAAGATGCTGGGGAGGAAACGCGGGCAGGGGGGTGACGAGGATCAGTGGAAGAGCCAGGTCTTGAGGTCCTTCCTGAACTGAGACAGGGTGAGAGATTGCCTGAGGTGGATGGGGAGGGTGTACCAGGTCTTGGCGGCGATGTGGGAAAAGGATCTACATCGTGCTGTGGTCTTTTGGATGCGGGGGACTTTGACGAAGGCCTGGTCGGCAGAACGGAGTTGTCTGGTGGGATTGTAGAAGGAGAGTCTGTGGTTGAGGTAGGCTGGTCCGGCATCATGTAGGGCCTTGTAGGCGTGGGTCAGGAAGATGATTCTCTTGTCGATAGGCAGCCAGTGTAGGTCTCTTACGAGGGTGAGTTGTGGCTGTGTTATGGGGCATTCTTGATGAGATGAGCTGAGGCATTCTTGATGCGTTTCAGTCTTTTCCGGGTCTTGGCAGTGGTTCCAGCGTAGAGAGCATTGCCGTAGTCGAGGTGGCTGCTGACAAGGGCCTGGGTGACTGTCCTTCTGGTTTCGGTGGGGATCCACTTGTAGATCTTTCGAAGCATGCGCATGGTGTGGAAGCAACCCGATGAGACTGCACTCACCTGTCGGTCCATTGAGAGCGATGAGTCTAAGATGTTGCCGAGGTTGCGGGCATGGTTGATGGGTATGGGGGCGTTTCCGAGGGTGAAGGGCCACCTGCACTCGTTCCAGGCGGAGGGTGTGGAGCCGAGGATGAGGACTTCTGTTTTGTCCAAGTTCAGTTTGAGGCAGCTATCTTTCATCCAGGCGGCGACAACTTTAATTCCTTCATGGAAATTGTTTTTGGCGGTGGCTGGGTTGTTGGTGAAGGAGAGTATCAGTTGGGTGTCGTCGGCATAGGAGAAGATGTTGAGTGCGTGGCCTGAGTGTGAGTTAGATTCTGGAACAGAGGTATTCTGTACTGTGATTATAAAATGGATTTGAACATTGGATGTAATAAGAGGTTGGTGTATGTATGGAATGCTTGGACAGTTGGAATCAGTGATTGGTGAATCATCTTTCGCATCTTTGAATGTTTTTGCACGTGAGAAAACTCGCTAATTTGGTTTTTTATCCATTGACCCAATTCCCTAGCACTTATGTCAGTTTCTGTAAAGATTCACTCTCTCAGTGCATCTACTGTATAGCCACTGGCAAAATGAGCTCAAGGTATACCAGGCATGAATTAGGCTATAGACCTTGCCCCATCCTGGCTAGAGTCACAGACGTTTGGTATGCGTTTGTTGTAGTTTGTGTGACCAACTTTTGTTCTGCATAGTAGGTGTTATGTTAAAGTCTGCAGAAACATCTAGGGGAAGTGATTTGACGTACAATGCATCAGAGTAATTTTGCAGCCACATAGAGGTATTATGTATTTTCAGGGATGCAAAGTGGATCCTCTGGCAACTGTAGTTCAAGTATGGGAGAAGTAATCTGTGAAATTCATATTGGGTCTGTCACTGGATGTTTATATTCTTAGTACAGAAAGGATGAGCCAGATGCATTGTGGGTGTATCCTTACAACCAAGGACAATGATGATGTTTGATTTAA
Organism: Pleurodeles waltl; assembly: GCF_031143425.1. Lineage (NCBI taxonomy): Eukaryota > Metazoa > Chordata > Amphibia > Caudata > Salamandridae > Pleurodeles > Pleurodeles waltl. Next base: position 472,944,911 of record NC_090449.1, on the reverse strand, counting down.
TGGATCAACAAACTTCACTGGGTAATGAGCACATAGACGCTGAGTTTACTCAGAGTAATGTATTAGGGTATATCAGTTCTGAACTGGAGGGCTCCTGCAGCTGCTTCTACCGTACACTAAATCCAGCAAATGCAATAAAACTGAGATATTCATCTTTTATTTTTCTGTCTGTTTGTTCTTCTGCTTCCTCTCCTATTGCTTCTTTTCTATTAAATACTTCAGTTGGAAAAAGAGACCATGTTGGCCCATTGTGGTGAGACAAGAAGCAAATTATATACTTAATCTTACCAATGAGTGTAGGAGGCTGGCCTGGCTTGTAGTGGGTGCCAGAGGAACTTACACCTTGTGCCAGGTCCAGTTATCCCTTATTAGTGTAGAAGAGGTGTTTCTAGCAGCTTAGGCTGATAGAAGGTAGCTATGGCAAAGCAGCTTAGGTTGAACTAGGAGACATGTAAAGCTCCTACTATACCACTGGTGTCATATGCACAATATCATAAGAAAAAACAATACACAGAAGTACTAAAAATAAAGGTACTTTATTTTTATGACAATATGTCAAAAGTATCTCAGTGAGTACCCTCAGTATGAGGATAAGTTATATACACAAGATATATGTACACAAACCAAAATTATGCAGGTTATAGCAAGAAAAGTAATGCAAGCAGTGTAAAGTTACAATAGATTGCAATAGGAGCACATAGGTATAGGGGCAACACAAACCATATACTCCAAAAGTGGAATGCGAACCACGAATGGACCCCAAACCTATGTGAGCTTGTAGAGGGTCGCTGGGACTGTAAGAAAACAGTGAGGGTTAAAAAATAGCCCACCCCAAGACCCTGAAAGGTAGGTGTAAAGTGCACCTACTACCCCCAGAGAGCACAGAAGTCGTGATAGGGGGATTCTGCAAGGAGAACAAACACCAGCAATGCAACAACAGTGGATTCCCGGACCTGAGTACCTGTAAGACAAGGGGACCAAGTCCAAGAGTCGCGACAGTGTCGAGAGTGGGCAGGAGCCCAAGATATGCCATCTGAGGGTGCAAGGAAGCTGCCACCTGTTGGAAGAAGCTTGGTAATCTACAAGAACGAAGAGGACTAGGAACTTCCCCTTTGGAGGATGGAGGTCCCACATCGTGAAGAAGCTTGCAGAGGTGTTCCCACGCAGAAAGACTGCAAACAAGCCTTGCTAGCTGCAAGGGTTGCGGTTAGGGTTTTTGGATGCTGCTGTGGCCCAGGAGGGACCAGGATATCGCCACTTGGATGAGGAGACAGAGGAGGCGTCCAGCAAGTCAGGGAGCCCTCACAGAAGCAGGCAGCACCCACAGAAGTACCTCAACAGGCACTTCGAAGAAAAGTGAACCAGAGTCCACCCGAAGTCACAAAAGGGAGTCCCACGATGACGGAGGACAACTCAGAAGGTTGTGCACTGCAGGTTAGAGTGTCGGGGACCCAGGCTTGGCTGTGCACGAAGGAAATCCTGGAAGAGTGCACAAGAGCTGGAGCAGCTGCAAATCACGCGGTACCCAGCAATGCAGTCTAGCGTGGGGAGGCAAGGACTTACCTCCACCAAACTTGGACTGAAGAGTCACTTGACTGTGGAAGTCACTTGGACAGAGTTGCTGAGTTCCAGGGACCACGCTCGTCATGCTCAGAGGGGACCCAGAGGACCGGTGAGGCAGTCTTTTGTTGCCTGCGGTTGCAGGGGGAAGATTCCGTCAACCCACTGGAGATTTCTTCAGAGCTCCTGGTGCAGAATGGAGGCAGGCTACCCCCAGAGCATGCACCACCTGGAAACATTCGAGAAAGCCGGCAGGATGAAGCGATACAAGGTTGCTAGTAGTCGTCTTTGCTACTTTGTTGCAGTTTTGCAGGTGTCCTGAGCAGTCAGCGGTCGATCCTTTCACAGAAGGTGAAGAGGGAGATGCAGAGGAACTCTGGTGAGCTCTTGCATTCGTTATCTGACGAATTCCCTAAAGCAGAGATCCTAAATAGCCAGAAAAGGAGGTTTGGCTACCTAGGAAGGAGGATTGGCTACCAAGAGAGGTAAGAGCCTATCAGAAGGAGCCTCTGACATCACCTGCTGGCACTGGCCACTCAGAGCAGTCCAGTGTGCCACAGACACCTCTGTTTCCAAGATGGCAGAGGTCTGGGACACACTGGAGGAGCCCTGGGCACCTCCCCTGGGAGGTGCAAGTCAGGGGAGTGGTCACTCCCCTTTTCTTTGTCCAGTTTCGCGCCAGAGCAGGGCTGGGGGATCCCTAAACCGGTGTAGACTGGCTTATACAGAGATGGGCACCATCTGTGCCCATCAAAGCATTTCCAGAGGCTGGGAAAGGCTGCTCCTCCCCAGCCTTCACACCTATTTCCAAAGGGAGAGGGTGTTACACCCTCTCTCAGAGGAAATCCTTTGTTCTGCCTTCCTGGGCCAGGGCTGCCTGGACCCCAGGAGGGCAGAAACCTGTCTGAGGGGCTGGCAGCAGCAGCAGCTGCAGTGGAGATCCCGGAAAGGCAGTTTGGCAGTACCCGGGTTCTGTGCTAGAGACCCAGGGGATCATGGAATTGTCCCCCCAATTCCATGATCTTAGACATGTTACATGGCCATGTTCGGAGTTACCATTGTGACGCTGTACATAGGTAGTGACCTATGTACAGTGCACTCGTGAAATGGTGTCCCCGCACTCACAAAGTCCGGGGAATTTGCCCTGAACGATGTGGGGGCACCTTGGCTAGTGCCAGGGTGCCCACACACTAAGTAACTTTGCACCCAACCTTCACCAGGTGAAGGTTAGACATATAGGTGACTTATAAGTTACTTAAGTGCAGTGGTAAATGGCTGTGAAAAACATGGACATTATTTCACTCAGGCTGCACTGGCAGGCCTGTGTAAGAATTGTCAGAGCTCCCTATGGGTGGCAAAAGAAATGCTGCAGCCCATAGGGATCTCCTGGAACCCCAATACCCTGTGTACCTCACTACCATATACTAGGGAATTATATGGGTGTACCAGTATGCCAATGTGAATTGGTAAATTTAGTCACTAGCCTGTTAGTGACAAATTTGGAAAGCAGAGAGAGCATAACCACTGAGGTTCTGGTTAGCAGAGCCTCAGTGAGACAGTTAGGCATCACACAGGGAACACATACATGGCACATACTTATGAGCACTGGGGCCTTGTCTGGCAGGGTCCCAGTGACACATAGACTAAAACAACATATATACAGTGAAATATGGGGGTAACATGCCAGGCAAGATGGTACTTTCCTACAATGAGCACTAAGAAAACAATTCCAAAACCAAAACCAAATTATTTTGGCGATTGACATTTTGTTGGAGCATTGGTGTTTCTCATTTCGTACCCAATTCATAGTCAATTTGTCTACAAGCATAAGACAACCCTGTTTATCATTTATAGTTTTGCTGGCCTTCAAGGGGAAACTTCCTTAACCATGCATCCTTAATGACCGAGACGTTTCCATGCAAGCATAACCACGCTTACCGGAACAACACATGGCTTTTTCTATGCCTTAACCACGCATGTGCTAAACTATGCATATGCGAGGTTAAGGCACAGAAAACGCCATGCATTGTTTGGGAGAGGACGCGGCGGACCTGGTGAGGTAAGTGTGGCCGGGACAGAGGCAGGGGGTGGATTAAGGGATTGGGGTGGGTCGGAGCGGGCTATTTATTTTTTTAAGGGGAGGGGGTGGGGGGTTTAGGTATTTTATTTAGGGCTTAAGGTAAGGGGGTACCGATATTTCTTTTTTTTAGGGGAGGGAGTGGGGGAAGGTGGATATTTTTGTTATTTAGGGCTTAGGATGGGGGCGGTAGTTTATTTTTAAAGGGGTGTGGGAAGATTTAAGGAAGGGTGGGAGGAGGGAGGGGAGAAGAGGAGGAAGGATTGGGAGAGGAAATGGTGAAGTAAATGTGGTTGGGACAGGGTTGGTGGCTAGTTTTTAGTGGTGGGTGGATTTAGGGCTTAGGATGGGTGGGGTGTGTTGGGGTACTTTCGTTTTTAGGGCTAGGCGTGGAGGGATCATGATAGATTTTTTTAGGGCTTAGGTTGGGCGGGGGAGTCAGGGTAGTTTACTTAATTGGGGAAGGTTTTAGGGCTCAGGGCGGGCAGGGGGTGTTGGGGTATCTTAGTTTTTAGGGGTAGATGTAGGGGGTCAGGTATTTTTTTTTAGGGCTCAGTGTGGGTGGAGGGTCAGGGTAGTTAAGAATGTAGGGGCGGGGTGGGGTTCGGGAAAGTTTATTTTTTAGGGCTCAGGGCGGGTGGGGGTGGCGGGTAGTTTAGTTTTATGGGGCAGGGGTGGAGGGGTCGGAATAGTTTTTTTTAGGGTTCAGGGCTGGTGGGGGGTAGGGGTAATTTCTTTTTTAGGGCTAGGGGGGTTGGGATTGTTTTTTATTTAGGGCTCAGGGCAGGTGGAGGGTTGGGTAGTTTAAGTATTAGGGTTGGAAGTAGCTTTGAGTCTGAGGGCGGGTGGGGGAGGGTTGCATGAAACAACCACGCATGTGGTTTCACGTGCCATTTCCACACATGCATTTACTAGGCATGCTTTTACAACGAAATTCGTTATAAAGGCATGCGTTGTAAAGACGTGTGGAAAAAAACACAGTTGTGGTTCCAACCATGTTGTTAAGGCATGCGTTATTCTGCCATACATGGTTCCATCACACAACCACCTTCAAGGCTAGGGAATTTGTGGTGGCAAATCCTTCAGCTATTAATCTTCTTGAAGCTTGGCCTTTGCTCCACGCCCCACCTACGAATAGTTAAGAAAGCAAGCCTGATTTTTGTATTTGTGGTTGTATAAATTAAAGGAGTTTGAAAGTTAGCCCTGAGACTTGTCAAAGGCAGAGTATAGACCTGCAATAAAAGCTATACCCCAATTAGTACAAGATCTGCACTACCTAAGTCTGTCCTCCAAAGAATATCCTCCGTGGCCTCATTTTTTGTGAAGCTATTCTCCTTACACTCTATAAGATCTTTTTAGATCCTTCTCAGTCACAACTAAATACCTTTTACTTCTAAATAGATGAGTTTGAAGTATGGACGATACAGACCCAAAAATCTACAGTAATTTTCTACAGGCACATCTTTATATGAGCTGTCAATTTTGATGTTCCATTATCTCAAATGCAGTTATGATATTGTGCATGCTTTGCCTATATTATTGCGATGCATAATATGGGTTACATGTATATCAACCTCAACGGGCTTAGCATTAAAAGACTGGGAGACAACATTGTCTTTAAAAGTAGGGTCATGGACCCATTGGCCAACCATCGTGAGAATGATCTCTGACGTGTTTCGTGTTCAACAACTTTCCTATGTAAGATTCAAAGGGCAAATGTGAAAAATCTGAAGGCTAAAGCTTCCCCTCATTGCTCTTCATCACAGTTAACTGTTGACATTTGTTCTTCAGGCCTTGCAGTTCTGTGGGCTTATAATACTATGCTCACAGCAAAAGGGTACACTACAAGGTTGATCTAACTTTTTAAATCCCAACAAGAGCATTCATAGAGTGCACCATACAGATCTTTAAGGGAAGAGAAGGCCCGCTGCCTAAAGTGCACATTTCACTACTGAATTTATTGCTGGCTTTCATATTGGTCCCTATTCGGGCCAGACGTACAATCTAATGTCTGTGGTTGGAGCTGTAACCCTTGCTTGCTTGAACCTACATCTCTATCCACACATTCTTTTTGCTTTATGTTCCTTTCCAAACGATTTTCCTATACATACACTTCCATAACTATCTTTTCCATATTTCTTTCTAGACAACAACCCTCATTGGACTGTTGAAGACTGCTCGCTTGCTACGTTTGGTGAGAGTGGCCCGAAAGCTGGACCGTTACTCAGAGTATGGAGCAGCGGTGCTTTTCCTACTCATGTGCACCTTTGCACTTATCGCTCATTGGCTAGCATGCATTTGGTATGCTATAGGTAACATGGAGCGAACCATGAAGAATGACGATTATCAGAAGATTGGCTGGCTTGACTCCCTTGGGATCCAGATCGGGAAACCTTACAATGACTCTGTGGGCAGCTCTGGGCCCTCCATCAAGGACAAATATGTAACAGCACTTTATTTCACCTTCAGCAGCCTGACTAGTGTGGGCTTTGGAAACGTTTCTCCCAATACCAACTCAGAGAAGATCTTCTCTATCTGTGTCATGCTTATTGGGTGTAAGTATTAGCTTTCCTTTTTTATATTGCTATATGTAACTAACCCTAGCTAAAGTTTTTTGTTCCTGTTTTTCTACACACGGCTATTTATCAGACTGTCCTTCTGTCTCTTTGTCTAGGGGTATTTTGTTCTGTTTGTACATTTAACTTTGTTAATTAGTGTCTCTCTTTTTATATATATGCCCTAAATTCAGCACCTGGTTAACATAGTTAGTTAAGGTTCAAAATGCCAATTTTACTGTAGTTTTATTGGGTGATAAAAGGTAAGGGGTTAGGCCAATGGAAGATGGTCACGATTAGTGCTCAGTGGAAATTGTGAATACAGCTCCTGCAAAACCCACTGAACGGAATTATGCAAAACTAGGTATGAAAGTAGAACTTTACTTAGATAGTGTGCTTTTATGGTTTGATGTAAATCTATTCAGTAGTTTTTGAGATGTAAGTGTTTAGAAAATAATGTCTGGTAGGCTTAAATGCTTAACACTTATAAATAGCTTGGCCACTGAGCACTAAAACTATCCTCAAGCCTGGATTTTTAAACAGCTTTGGGACCCAAATTCTAAAAATCCACAAACGTGATTGGACAAGGGAGCTCTTTTTTGGGCCATCCACTTTGGGTCAGGCACAAGTTTGAGTACCCAAAAGGTCTGACTGGCTGGCACCATAGAGTATTATACAGCACCCACTATTACAGGAGCTCAGTCCTAATGTCCCAAAGATATGAAAGAGGCAAAAAGGGGTAGAGGAAACATCACCTGACACCCTGGCTGAAGTGACGGGAGAGGGGACCCAAAGGCGCCCGGTGGGACAAAATGTTGCAGGGTTTGTGAACACCGGAGCCAGGCTTGCAGACCAAAAAGACAGTTGAAAGACCCAGGATGGCACTTTTGAGTATTCAAACTTGGGCTTTAGGTCAGTTCAAGGATTCAAATTTAAAACATAATTTAAAAACATCCATGGAGTGTGTCCTGTACTTGCAGATGGCTTGAACCAACAAATAGTCTTTTTTGGGCTGTGAACAGTGTTATATATATTTCGGAGTGGGGGTCACCACAGGGTTGTTCTAGTTAGGGTTGTGTTTCCATAGGAAAATCATTCCTTGGTTAATTTATACTTTTGGTGCCGAATCTTCACAAAACATTTCAGGGAAGTCTCATCCTTCCTATAAAGATTTGGGGTGATCCATCAAGCAGGGAATGAGAAAAAGTGGGGGGTCCCAAAACTTGTTTCCCTATTAATTTTCCCTTAGGAAGTTTTGACACAGCTAAGAACCCAAACAACTGAATGGATTTACAAAATAATTGTCAGAAAGCTAGATCTTGGACCAGAAAGCATGCTTTTTGTGTTTTGGTGTAAATCTGTGCAATGTTTCTGAAATTGTAAAACTAAAATACCTTGTATTTTTCACACTGTGGAAGATCTGTGGCACGGGCAGATTTAAACATGAGATATGACTGCCTGCCACCACATCAACAAATATGTAGATGCAGAAACCATAGGACTCAAGGCTCAGTTTCTTGCCTTGAAAAAATGTTAAGAAAAGATATAAGGGGGCAGGGTATGGATGCTCTGCCTCCCTAGACCAGGTGGGGTGCGGGGGAGTCCCAGGAGACCTGAGCCAAAGACATAGATTTTAAAAAGTTTTTGCAGAGAAATTCCAGTGGATCCGCAAATCTGCTACAACATTTATTTTAAAAAATGCATGGGCTCCTGCACTTTAAAAAAAATAAACTACCTGAGTGAGCCTGGGCTTTGGGGAATGCACTTTGGTTTTCATAGGGGTGGAGGCATGCGTCCCCCCTTAGAGCCTTCCTCAGGCCCCTGGCATCCCATCCTCGGGGGCTGAATCAATTAATAAGGAAAGGGGGCTTGCAGCCTTCTTCCCCAGGCCTTTTGAGACCCCAAGGACCCCAACCCCCAGGGTTGAATCAAATAATAAGGAAGGGGGGAAGTGCGCCCTCCCCCCCAAGCCTCTTCAGGCCCCAGGTACCCCACCTGCCAGGCCATTTATTTAAGAAGGACAGCATGCAGCCCCTTCCCCAAACGTCCAAGAGGCCCTGCTGACAGCACGCTCCTTGACCATTTTCAAATATAAGAGTGTAGGGCATTCAGCTGCCCTCCTTGAACTAAGATTGACCTAGGGGGCCTTCATGGCTGATACTCCGCAGTCTCCCCGGGAGGCTATCTCCTGGGACACTGTAGTTTCTTGCATGGGAAATAGCAGCCTAACCTACCCACACTCTCTGTGGGCCAGAAGCAGAACTTTGCTCCAGTCTGTCAGGAGCTGTTAAAAAACACTGCTCCCGTCTGGGTGGGGGCAAAGGAATGGTGCTGACTCTAACCAGTACCCATTATGTTATCAGCTTTGCAGGGGCCTTAGGATTCCCCATGCAGCCCTTAATGTGGCCTGCATTGTGGGTGCTCTTGGAGGCACAGGGCACCAACCTAAGATTTACAAAATAACCAGCTTCCACTGCACCCGTGATGGGAGCCTGGATGCCAAAATTAAAGATGTGAGTGTCCCAGCTGGGTACTGGGACACACACAAAAATAAATAAAAAGTAAATAATAAATGAGTGGCTAGAGCTGCTCCTTTATTATTCACCCCTCCTGCAAGAAGAGCCCCATAATACCCCAGGACTTTTTTAGTAAATATTTCTTGCTGATGATACCCTAGAAGAGGCAGGAGCAGCACCAGACATGTTTTTAATGTCTTGGGGGTCTGCAGGCAGTGCAGCAGCCTCCCCAGCAACATAAAAAATGTAAGACTCTTGGGTCATTAAATCCGAGACCGAGGGTGAACTTACCATATTTTCCTAAAAAAACTCTAGCTGAGCTCTCTGCTCTTCAACTGGAGTATTGTTTTGATTTTATGACTGCATTTTTTGGGCTAAAACTTTTTTAAAAAAGGAACTAGGGACATGCTGATCTTTTTTTAATAAATCTTTATTTAAAATTATTTACAACACTTACATTTGTTAAACAGTGAATTGTGTGAATTAGTGAAATATATGTTTGATTATAGTCATTGGTGATTTTTGAAAAAAGATGATAGTTCTTCTTTATATATGTTGATATGCTCCCCCTTTATGATAAAGCTAAAGTCCCACTTTAAATATTTTTGTGTTGTGATCCTTTGACATAGTCAATGAGCTTGCTTGACTTAAAATAACTTTTATATTGTGACATCACATAGTCAGCCCGTGGGGGTTGGTCACAGGGCCTGGCTGCAGGCCAGGCACTGTGCCCACCCGGTGCCACGCATGGCCAAAGGCCATGCCCAGGTGTGCGGTTCGGTGTTAGGCAGGGGATGAACACAGGGCATGGCCATGGTGTTGAACATCATACTTTACGTTACAAAAATAGAAATTCATCGAAAAAAGCAAAGGTTAAAGTGATTTATAGTTAGGAATTTTAATAATATCTTACTTTAGATTTAAAAAACCTTAGAAATTCACTGAAAATCCCTCGTCCTGAGCTAAGTACCTGGTGGTTCTTTTCAATAAGATTCTATTGATGGGGTCCACCCCATGGAGTTGGAAAGGCTCAATTATCCATCCAAGTTCTAAAGGCGGAGTTGCTTCAATGCCAACCAACTATCGTTTAGTAGCCCTCCTGTATGCAGATCTTAAATACTTCTCTACGCTACTGCTTCAAGATCTAGAAGCATGGGTACTAAACACAGACAGGCTGCCATTTAACCAAACAGGGTTCATACAAAATAGGGAACACTTACCAACCTTATGGGAGTAGACCTAGCCCTGAGTAGGGCAAAAGCTAGTAACACCCACCTATGCCTGTGCTTTGTGGATTTTAAAGCCGCATTTGTTGGTGTTCCATAGTAAAACCTGTGGGCAAAACTACTCTAGTGGGGAATTGTGCTCAACCTTTTGAAGGCAATCATGAAGCCCTGTACGGATACATGGGTCAAAATTAAGGTGAGGGATGGTACCCATCTGTCAAGGCAAGTGAGGTAATCAATAGGTCTAAAACAGGGGTGCGCCTAGGCACCGCACCAATTTTATTTATATATTTTGGATCTCTCCCCACATTCAACGAGGTAGCATTGCACGCCCTGAGCCTTAGTGGGGTCCATCTATGCAACATTCTGTATGCAGATGATTTGCTCTTACTGAGCAATACCAGGTTAGGTCTTCAAAGATTAATTAATCACCTAGCAATTTATACAGCTGACAATGGGCTGGAGCTCAACTTAAAGAAAACTAAAGTAATTTTGTTAAACCGCCGCTTCGTTAATAAACGCAAATGGTGCCTCAATGGAGTTAAGATTGAGGAAGTTTCAGAATATGTTTATTTAGGGGTCTGGATTGCCTTGAGAGCCTCCTTTGCTCCACAAAGAAAAGCGGTGAAGGAAAAGGCGCTGGCATTAATCTTTGCATTTTCAGCATTGGTGAAAACCATCTGAAGGCACAACTTCCAATCGCTTCCCACAATAATGGGGGATAAATTGAGGAGTTTTCATTGACAAAGCAGTCCCTTGCTAGACCTGGAGCGTTTATAAAATGCTGCCACAACCTGAGATCCTCCACCAAGGGCACGTTAGCCAATCTGGTTTGGACAGAAATCAATCTCCAAAGAGGAAAGTGTTTCTATCAATTGTACTTTGAGGAAAGCATAGAAAAACTTGGACTGAGAGAGCAATGGAATTTGGGTATAACTACACAAGCATTTAAGATGCAAAGCTGGCTAGAGGATAAAGGAGCATTGGCCAAATGTTTGCATGGATGGTTGGTCTTGCTTTCTTATGATAATGGAAAGGAGCAGCCGCTTTTAGAAGCCAGAGCCTTATTAAATGTTACGCCAAATATTCTGTCTCTTAGACTGGGAGAAATCCCTACTCTGGACTTTACACCAAAGTGGTTGGAAAAAGTACTAGGGAGGGATAGGCAATGTCATCTATGTAACCAGTCCAAGGAGACGATTACACATGTTGTCTGTACCTGGCCACAATTAGATCATCAGAGGAGGTCCCTACTGAGGAAGGAGTTTAAGGCGATGGGGGTCAGAACATGTAGCTCGGCAGTAATAAAGTCACTGGATCCACGGAACACCATGCTCAAAATCCACCTGGTGAGGTTCTTGGACATTTTTAAAGACCTTGTTAACAGATCCTTAGTGCCTCACCAAGGGTTTAAAGATGCTGGTCTGGATGAGTCAGTTATGGTTATGGCAGGCTGCTAGGGGAATACAGGCCATATAATCTCCCTATCCTGCCTTGGGTAACAGCTTGGTAAAGATAGTCATGGCAGGTTGTTATGGTAATGCCACTATCAATCCTCCCTCCTCTTGTCTTTAGCTGTGGTCAGAGTATAGGCTCATTGAATTTTTCACCAAAGTAATATATACCAGCCGAAGAGCCTACCCTGTGCCTGGCACATGACTCATCTTTTATGTTGTTTTCAACCACCCACAGGGGTATAGATGCTACGCTGGGTTGACAGGGTAGTACGTGCCACTTTAGCCCTCTTTTTCTTTTAGTCATTTAGTCATCTGGGTGGGCAGCCAGGGCGGCAAAGCTTTTATTACTCATTTAACTGACATATGCACCATGGCACCTTACCTGTCTTTTTGGTGGGTGTATGATGTTGGGCAGCTGGGCGGTATAGGATTTATTATTAGTCTTTCTGACATTTGCATTATGCCACTTTACCTGTCTTTCTGATGGATGTTTGATGATGGTTCTTTATGCAGGAGTCTGTTCAGAGCTACAATAAATTATGAACGTGAAATGTTCTGCTATTCCTACCTGAGAAATCATTGCACTTTGGCACTTAATTCATACCTTATCTGTCACCTTCATGAAGGATTTAGAATTTGATTACTTTGTCACAAACATGACGGATATCCCGTCATGTGGTTTACAAGTTCCATAGGATATAATGGAACTTGTAATATGGCAGATAGGAGTTTGCACAGGCCTTAGTGAAAGTTCTGGATGAAAAGCCCTGAAAGACCCTATCTTGCTCAACTGGGGCCATTCAGGCTCAGTCTTGACATTAGGTTATGCACTTGAACATTTATACTGAGGGTGATTGACTATGGAAAGTCTCTGTAAGGTTTATTGCCAATGCTGACTTGCAAATGAGTTTTTATTATTTGTGATGAGAAACCGATTATGAAATGGTCTTGCAAGGTTTCTGGATTTATTGATTTTACTTGCTTTATTTGATTTTATACATTGCTGTGTTATTAAGTGTGAGTTGAAAAAAAACTGTATAAAGCTTATTGTTTTAATTCTCTAACAAACGTTATTATTGCTGTTGTTGTTCAATTAAAAAAAAAATTAACAGGACACTAAAGTTAGGTGAAAATGCCAGTTAAAACTTACCATTTTAAACAAAACAAATGCTGAAATTCACCAGCTATAGTTATCTCAATTAACTATAACTTGTGCCCAAACGTAATTATAACTCACACCCTCGCCCTGCATTGCTAACTACCTCCCAAATTAGATCACTCATGACATGAGCTATGACATAATTGATAACATCAGTGCAAAATGTTAAAGGACATCATTCATGACAACATTGTCCTTGGTGGGGGATCACAAATTTCAGTTCTGGGTGCATCAATGATAGATTATAGAATCTAGCATTTTTTCATGCTGTTTTTTACTAGGAAATGGCCAGCAGAGGGAAAATCGTATGTGTTTGCTTTCAGTTATATGCATTTTCAATTTGACATTGCCAGTTCACAAATCACATAGCTAGTTCACTTCATTCAGTAGTTTGTGAGATAGTTGTGTCTGGAGAACTTCATAGGATCAAATGTTTTACTACCTTGGCAACTGAAAATGCATTTTTGTTAACTTGCTTGTACTTTAACACAACTCCATGAGTCAATACGAAAAGTGACAGACAATTAAAAGTTTAGCTAACTTGTGGCATTGCAAAATCTGTGCTCTTCGATAAAGGGTGCTTAAAGTTAATGGAAGAGTCAAAGAAGTAGTGATTTGCTAATAACGTTGGTGCCTTGTAATGAATCGGCATACAATTTGAATTACAGTTAAACCCATTGCCTACATCTCAAGTTTTGTTCAGATCTGTTAGGGGGTAAAGTTGTAGGAGTCCAAAATCTCCAAACATAATTTTGTGGGACTTAGGGTGGACACAGGGAATTGGTGCACGAAATGTACATCTACAGCGATTATAATGCTATTCAAGACCAGATAGAGGGAAAAGGCTAATAAATCCAAAGCAGTAAAACTGAAAGGCATTCATTTGAAACTACCAACATTGTATGCTTTGAATGTATATTGCAGCGAGAAACCAGGCAGACAGACTTCTATAGGATCTCTGATCTGCAGCTCAATCGGGAGCCACCATATTGTGCTGCATCCAACACTTCCTTTCAGTGAATGTCATTGTTAAAACATCTACAGACTCATTTAGAGCCAGCAGGCATCAGGTTTAATGCTGCTGTTGGGCAAAGATTTTTTTTTCTAAACACTCCTTTGGGAGTTTGTTTTTTAAAAAACTAAAAAAAATTATCGCACTGACTTACAGGGAATATTCTTCCTGCATATGGGGCAATTGTGCTTTTTCCCCTTATCTGCAAAAGCCATTATTCATATGGTATTCCTGCACACAAGCAAATGTTTAAAATGATTGCCCTCTCCTAAATACGGTGGGGCAACTGTCACTATGTTCTGGCACAATTGAGGTAGGCGGGTCACCAGATCAGTGCTTAATTTGTGCTTGTTCTTTCCGGTGCTGAGCACCGGCACTTATTTTTGAGGGCCGGCGCATATTCTTCTGCCTCAAGCATTTGCTGCGAGAAAAAGACACATTTGGGAAAGACGGAGGAAGAGACAACCGAAAAAGCGTCACAATGGGAGAAAGCAGAAAGCTACAGGAGTGAGCTGATGGGGCAGGGAGTGGCTCTAAGTGGATTGAAGAGGCCCGAGATGGCTTCAGTATTACGCTGCCTCGGTATTCCGTTCCCGCACATTTAATTGCAGCAGCCACGTGTATCAGAGGAGAGCTCTGAGCACCGGCACGTTTGTAGTTACAAATTAAGCACTGCACCAGATAAAAGTTGTATGCGAGCTGAACAAACTGAGGCTCAGCCTCTGTAAACCCTGCACTATCCCACTTCTAAAAATGACTGAGGAACCGTGTGTTTCGTGGGACAAGCGCACTACTGATGTATGATGGTGCCCACCTGTGCCAAACTCTAACTGACCAACTCAGTCTCCATGCACACCATACATGAGAACAAATGCATAACACATACTCACGGGGAAGAGAAGGATCTCAGTTATGGATGCATGAGTGTAATTTACTACGAGAGGGCTGGTAGACATCTCTCTCAAGAGTAAACATGAAAATAAATGTGCCTCACTCTAAGATCTCAACTGCCACAGTTATTCTTCCTCAAAATGGGTCATTACCCGCCTTAATAGAAATGCATTTTGGTTGTGAACCGAGCTTTACAGAATCTATCGCTCTGCTGTTGATGCAACCACACATCAAATCGAACTCCCCAAAGGGTATACTACCTGAATATCACGTTTCAAATACTGTGCTACCAAATTATCACAGCCACAATAACCACTATCAAAACAATTGAAAAAGTAAGAGTATTTAAATAAGTATAGGTTGCCTCAGTGTATAAAGATAAGTCGAAAGTCAGGGCACTCATGAATTACAGTCCATATTGTAATGGTAAAGAATTTTTGTACAAATGGAAATCATGAAAACAGGATCTTCAATTTAATCTCACAAAATAAGTAATAACACAGTGATAGGAAACAATCCTTAATGTTGATATATCTGTGACTACGACAGCCGATACGTAGTCATGTAGCAACAAACGCCAACACGTGTTTCGTCTTGTGAGAGATAGATCTCAAAGACTTCATCAGGGCTGAGCTACAGTAAGGCCATCTATCAAAAAGTATTCTCAAGAAATCACAGATATCTTGTGGTAATTGGGATACAGAAATGGCAGGTGGTTGAGACACCTATATCGCCAAAATTATCCTATTATGACGAAGAATAGTAAAAAAGGGGGGAAAGCCGTGTTCAGGTAATCGCACGGCGTTTCGTAGTTCTTTATTTGCTTCCCGGGAACTACGAAACTCCGTGCGATTACCTGAACACGGCTTTCCCCCCTTTTTCACTATTCTTCATCATAATAGGATAATTTTGGCGATATAGGTGTCTCAACCACCTGCCATTTCTGTATCCCAATTACCACAAGATACCTGTGATTTCTTGAGAATACTTTTTGATAGATGGCCTTACTGTAGCTCAGCCCTGATGAAGTCTTTGAGATCTATCTCTCACAAGACGAAACACGTGTTGGCGTTTGTTGCTACATGACTACGTATCGGCTGTCGTAGTCACAGATATATCAACATTAAGGATTGTTTCCTATCACTGTGTTATTACTTATTTTGTGAGATTAAATTGAAGATCCTGTTTTCATGATTTCCATTTGTACAAAAATTCTTTACCATTACAATATGGACTGTAATTCATGAGTGCCCTGACTTTCGACTTATCTTTGTTCAGTTTCTTCGGAAACTTTAGAGGACTGATAGAGCGGTCTGTAGTGATAATTTACCTGTGTTCGGACGCTCTTTAGGCCGATGAATCTTTTGACTTAGTGGGAACTCTTTATACTCTTAATCGATCAATCTCATCAAAATCAATGATCAATAACGAACATAAGCAACACCTTGAACAACATAACACTTAACAATTAATCCAGAATACATTTCGGCGAACCTGACCTCTCAGCCAGGAATAACCACACCAGTTTATTGCAAAGTTAGTGAATTTTATTTCCCTATATTAACAAAGCTAGCACAATATAAATGTGTCTCAACACCAAATGATAAACATATATGAACATTAATAGCTGTCCATAACGTCGAAACAAGTGCAATCTATGAAGCATTTGAGTCACGAGGCATTCGATAATGGCAATGCAAATCACTAATACGATAATCTGTAATGAACTAATGGCATACATTTAGTCAGCATAACAAGATCTCAAATTGCATCGTGCGACATATGGAATCCTCATCTAACCTCAAATTAGCATCAGCATGTGGGACTTCATGCGAAAACAATTTAGCAACATTAATTTAGAAAACTCCTAACTAGGGATCTTACCAAAATCAGCAGTTGGTTACCTAAAAGAAACACAATGCAATTTTACAATTTCTTTTCATATTTACCAATTACGATCAGCATACAAGGAAGTCTTCGTCTCACAGGTACCGTTTCTCGATCAGCATGGGACGGGACAAAGGGGCAGGGGTGGACGGGGCAATTGCCTCACGGCGGCAAGGTAAAACTACTACTTCATGCAAAGGGATCAAAGTTAAAGTTAAAGTCTCTAGGGCAAGAATCATCAAAGTCTCTTTCTCTCGATTAGAGAAAGCATCAAAGTCTCTCAAAATGGCGTCGCAGCAAAGTGGGCCATAATAGCTACGAAGTCAAAATGGCGGGATGTCCGATGATAGAGAGAGAGAGCTTCCTCTCGTGCACCTGATTTTTATAGACAACAGTTCGAATCCAGTAGGGTCTCCATTGGAGGGTTCATAGGTTAGCTTCAAATTGACCAATCAAAAACGACAGTTCTCAAGCTTTTACTTAAGCATACATTATCCTTGGAGATGGGTACGCAAGTTGCAACATTGTCTCCCAATTAGCTCACTTTCAGAGCCTCCATTGTCCGCACCTGCAAGTCGACCTTGAATTAAAGAGAAAATATGCCAGGCTGGCACTAACTTTAAGATAAGCATGTGAACAGTTTCTGTGGAAAAGTACAGCTTCAAGCAAAAATACACGTTTATTAGCACAGTGGAAAAATACGAGCATCTAAACCGTGAGACCAGGCAACTAGGCCAAAGCCTCCGCTAAAGTAATGCTAAGCTAAAGCATTTCAAACAAGCAAATCGTAGCACACGTTTACGATTATGTCGGATTAGTGCAATTCTAATACACCACGTTATATAAAGCACGCATATAAATGATGGCAAACTACTCTGAGGGCACATTTTGTCCCCGTACAATCTTTATTAGTTCGGTTAAAGTCACACATGATTATTTCAGCACTACGTTTAAGCGTTAATAAATCAAAACCTTCATTTTCTGCTTCATCAATCCCTCCTCTGATGACTACTTGTCATCACACAAATCATGCCCACAAATTTTATTCCATTAAAATTCTGTCAGTTCCCTTTTCCTTTTAGTTCCCCTAGTTTGCGCTTTGTATTCTTCTGCCATTCTTTTCATAATTTTCTCCTCCTTTCTTCTTTTAATTCTTTCCATAATCATTATTATTCCCCTTTTTATTCCCCAAATTCCAAATACACAAATTATTACTATTAATATTCCTTCTATTATTTTCAATAATATTCCATTCCAAATTCCCCCAATCCAATGTCCCACTGAAGCAAGTCCCTTTCCAACCTTCTCCCACACTCCTGGTTCTTTCAGTTCCTTCAAATCTGCACTTTCTTTTGTTAGATTAGCAAGCATGGTTTTAATTTTCACACTATTATCGAGTATATAGGTACAGCAGTGACGTGCACCAATCATTTTGCAAACGCCTCCATCCTTTGCTAAAAGAATGTCTAAAGCAAGCCTATTTTGAAGAGTCATGGCTCTTTCCGCTGCAAGCTCAGCATCTATCAGGATTATAGCACCTGAAAACTTTGTCAACATGTTATCCACTATAGTAGACAACTTTCTTATTTTGATAGAATTCAACACAACTCCCAATGAAGGAATCATGGCTCCAAATATATCACCTACCACAGCAGCTGCGGTCTCTCTCTTCTGGATACGATGGGATCCAGATGTCTTTTGAATCATCGATACGTCATCCAGTTGATAAACCTTTGGGAACACTATACCCAAATAACATCTCCCCCACCATCCCTTTGGAAGACGATAATAGGCATTATGCCCACAAATGTAATATACACCTGGAATGACAGGGTCAAGTCCGTTCATCATGAATGTCCATTTGGCCTTAAAAATAAACGTATGTTTGCATTCACTCGCTCCTACAAAAATGTTGTCATAATAAGATTCACCTCGATATATACAAAATTTCCCTACATGCCAAGCATCTAAAGCTATTTTCCCTTGTGTCTTTATAGCAGCAAAATCATAATTATCTACTGAAGTCCTCTTATGCAGCTCTTTTTCTAATTTCACCTTCATCTGTGCCCTTCTATCATCTGTGCGATCTAAAAAGCTTATTTCTACAGCAGAGACTGAGCAAGTAAGGTTCTCCCTATGAGCATGAGCCGTTTCAAAAGGTTGCATTGGCTCGAAAAATTCCCTCATTATTTTAGCATCCCAATCTTTAGCAATCTGGCTTAGCTGTGCTATTATAGGAACATAAGCAAAAGTAACATCATAATTCGAGTAAAAATACTGTATGTTAGTTTGACCATAAAACCTAGACATTACTATACTACATGTAATCCCATATGTAAGAGGCATGTGGTGATAAGTTACCCCTTCCTTTACTGATGTCGGTATCTGTGTACACACATAACAATCCTTCGCATCCATAGTCTCAACATACTCTGTTAGCAAGCGATAGAAAACGTTATACGAAAGCTCTTTCTTATCGTGCAAGAGCCTCTCATCCAATGCTAATCTTTTCAATGGTGTTAGTTCAGTGACAGTAACAGGAGCAATAGTAGAAGCCTCGATATTCTCACTTTCACCCTTTCCATGCATTCCAAACACAATTGCCATTATTATTATTACACATGTAACTACCAAGCCTATACACACATATTTACAATATTTCTTTCTATTATTTTGCGTAGCGTACCTAGTCATGATCTGTATAGAATCAGAGAGCTGGAAGCACCTATAAAAGAAACTATTTAGCAATTCAGTTACAAAGCTGAACGAGCGCAATGTTCACACCGTCTTCTTCAAAAGGCCAGTCACTTATCGGTTAGCAGCATTTGTCTCAATTCGCCAATAACACAGTCTTTATCAGTTTAGCAAGTCTCGTCCGGTTTAACAATGTCTCAGCTGGTTGTTTCTTTCACGTTAGATTGTAGCAAGCAATATCATTCACTACTCTTTCAATCGACAGAGTCTATGAAACTTTTCTTTTCTATTGGTATCTCTTCTTCTTCTTCGTTCTCGATGCTTAGAGATACAAACTCGTCAGTCCAATCATCATTGACTGCATATGCCCATTCAGGACCGGAATACCTTCTGTTCGGTATCCTTTTCCTTTTCAATTTTGCTTCTCTTTTCGACTCTGCCTCGCTGGTACTTTCCTCTTTTGTCAAGTCTTTTTCCTCACTTGACGATTGTTCCACGACAGTCACTTCCTTTCTTTTCTCTTTCACTTTTGGCCTTCCTCCTTCGTTCAAACTTTCTTTACCCTTCTCTTTTATTGGTGAAATACTTAGTCTCCTCTTTGCGCCATGTCCATTTGATGGACCTGCAATCTTTTCTGTGGAAGCTTGAACTTTTTCGTTCTGGTCTGCCTTATCCCCTTCTTCCGGGGAATCGATCACGTTCTCCTTTTCTTTTTCTGTATCGTCTGCTTCTGGGAAAGCCCTCCTCTGATCAGGCTCTCCTGCTTTTTCACCTTTTTCGAGCCCTTCGTCACCGTTACTTTCTTCAGGCTCTTTATCACTTTCAGCTGCTTCAGGCTCCTTGTCACCTTCAGCTGCTTCAGGCTTTTTGCTACCCTCAGCTGCTTCAGGTTCTTTGTCACCTTCAGCTGCTTCGTCGCTGTCCGAACTTTCTCCTTGGTCTCCCCCAAGCGAGTTGGTGTCTTCGTCGTCAGAGAATATCTCTTTCTCTCCCGTTTCTGCCTGCTCGCCTTCAGTTCTGTTTTGTTCTGTCTCAGCACTCAGCGCTGTTTTGTCAGGCACTGGTAGTTTCAGCGCTTCAACTTCCTCATCCGTGGGACACAACACCTTCTTTGTGTGACTGGCGTGAATCCAGTTGGGAACCCCCGCACACTTCACAGCGGTAGTTGTCGTCAGAATCACTTGGAAAGGGCCTTTCCAACGGGGTTCCAGACACGATTTTCTCACGTGCTTCTTTACCACGACCCAGTCACCTGCTTTCAGTGCGTGTCCTGGACCTTGTATCGGTGGCAAGGTGGTCGCTTCCACCTGGTGAGAGAAAGAGCGAACCACGTCAGCCAATCCTTTGCATTAGTCTAACACCATATCATCTGTAATATTCAAAAGCATGTTTGCGGGAACTGCAGGAAGTCTCATAGCCCTGCCCATGAGAATTTCATGCGGAGACAATCCAGTTTTCCTATCGGGAGTATTTCTCATTGACATTAGCACTAAGGGCAATGCGTCAGGCCATTTCAAATTTGTTGATGCACATATTTTTGCCATTCTCGATTTCAGCATACCATTCATCTGCTCCACCAGTCCTGATGCTTCAGGGCGATAGCTACAGTGCAGCTTTTGCTCAATGTTCAGCGCTTCGCAAAGTAACTTCATCACCTCATTATTGAAGTGACTTCCCCTATCTGATTCTAAAGAGATCGGGAATCCGAAACGTGGTATCAACTCCCTCAACAATAGCTTGGCAACTGTAAGGCTGTCATTTCTACGTGTGGGGTATGCCTCAATCCAGTGACTAAAAATGCACACAATCACCAACACATATTTCAGACCTCCATGCACAGGCATCTCAATGAAGTCCATCTGCATACGACTAAAAGGTCCGCTTGCCCTACCAATGTGACTCGCGCTCACAACTGTTCCCTTTCCTGGGTTCATCTGCTGGCAAGTGACACATCGATGGCAAACCGCTTCTGCAGCTTGACGAAATCTGGGGTTAAACCAATCAGTTTTGAACAATCTTATCATGGCATCTCTCCCTAGGTGAGCCTGCCCATGATAGAACCGCGCAAGCTGTGATAAGAGACTATTTGGCAAAACAAATTTTCCCTCATGTGAAACCCATAACTCGTCTTGTCTCTTTATACATTGTGATTTAATCCAGGAATCTCTTTCATCCTCCCTGACATTATTTTGTAATGCTTTTAGTTCATCTATTGTATCTACGACCTTCAAGGCAAATGCTTCAGCTGGTTCGAGTTCTGGCTCATTTATCGTATTCCAGTCGTCCCTTAGTAATATACAGTTCAAGGCACAAAATCTTGCGACTTGATCCGCATATGCATTTCCCAGAGACACATAGTCCTGTCCTTTCGTGTGGGCACTACACTTTACCACTGCAACTTCAGCTGGTACTTGAATGGCGTGTAACAATTCCCTTATCCTCTCCCCGTTCTTCACTGGGGATCCTGAAGAAGTCAGGAACCCTCTCTGTGACCATAGTTGTCCAAAGTCATGCACAATCCCAAACCCGTACTGACTATCAGTGTAAATGGTGACTTTCATCAATGCAGACAGTTGACATGCTCTGGTAAGGGCTACAAGTTCTGCTACTTGTGCAGAATAGACTCCTTGAAGCCATCCCGCTTCCAAGACACCTGTTACAGTACATACGGCGTATCCTGCTTTCAAAATCCCCATCCCGTCTCTTAGACATGAACCATCAACAAAAAGAATTTGGTCATTTTCATCAAGTTTAGTATCCTTGATGTCCGGTCGAGGTTTTGTGCAAAATTCAGTCACCTGAAGGCAGTCATGCTCGACGTCTTCAGCGTTCTCAATTTCGGCATTTTCTCCAGGAAGCAAGGTTGCTGGATTCAACGTAGTGCACCTTTTCAGCTGCACATTCGGTGAGCCCAAAATTATCGTTTCATACCTTGTGAGTCTTGCTCCAGTCATGTGCTGCGTTCGGGAGCGGGTCAAAAGTATTTCAACTGAGTGAGGGACCATGACTGTTACTGGGTGTCCCATCACTATTCCTTCACTCTGAGTGAGGCTGATACCAACTGCTGCTACGGCGCGCAAACACCCTGGGAGTGCTGCTGCGACCGGATCCAAAGTAGCTGAAAAATACGCTACTGGTCTGTTTACGCCACCATGGGCTTGAGTCAAGACAGACAAAGAACATGCATCACGTTCATGACAAAACAATGTGAAAGGCTTTGTGTAATCAGGCATACCTAAAGCTGGAGCACTGCACATGCACTCTTTCAATTCAACAAAAGCATCCATCTCATCTCCTTTCAGCTCAATTTCATCCAAAGCATCCTTCTGGGTCAATTTCAGTAAAGGCTTTGCTAGAGTCGAGAAGTTGGGAATCCACTGGCGACAGTATCCCACCATTCCCAAGAATTTTCTCACTTCCTTTCTCATCTTGGGCGGACTCATTTGAAGTACACTTGTAATTCTTTCCTTCATTATTCTCCGTGACCCTTTCTCTATTTGGTGACCCAAGTATTTCACTTTCTTCTGGCAGAACTGCAATTTGGAAGGGGACACTTTATGTCCATTCCTTCCCAAATGATTCAACAGAGCAATGGTATCGGCTGTGCAGCCACTTTCTGTCTTTGATGCAACCATTAAGTCATCAATGTACTGTACTAGGGTTGACTCGAATGGCAATTCTAATGCTTCCAAATCTTTCTTTAGAATCTGATTGAATATTGACGGTGACTCAGAAAACCCTTGAGGAATTCGACACCAACTGTATACTCTGTCTAAGAATTTGAAACAAAAGAGGAATTGGCTGTCCTCATGAAGAGGCACAGAAAAGAATGCTTGTGACAAATCGATGACTGAGAACCATTCAGCATCGCAAGGAATTTGAAACATTATCACAGCTGGATTCGGTACGACAGGGCAGCACTTGACTATGATGTCATTTATTTTCCTCAGATCCTGCACGAGTCGGACCTTTCCACTCGGCTTTATTAGTCCCATTATTGGTGAATTACATGGACTGCTTAACACTTCTTTCAGTACCCCCTGTTTTACAAATTCGTCAATAAGTTGGGCAACTTTCATGAGGGTATCTTGTGGCATGTGGTATTGTGGGGTCTGGGGAAAGATTGCATTGGGCTTTACAGCCACTTTCACTGGTTCCACTCCTTTCATCAATCCCACCTCTTTCCCTGTCATGTCCCACACTTCCTTTCCGACTGTCTCCCGTAATTCGGCTGGAATATCTTCTTCAGTTATCATCGGGAAAAGACAAATCAGAGGATACTCTTCATCTACCGTTTCCATCTCATCCCCCTCTACACTGTCCTCTTCTTCCCCATCACTGCTCGTCTGTATTGTTATTCCTTCGTTTGAACACATTATCGAGCAACCCAATTTGCACAATAGGTCTCTCCCTAACAGTGCTATCGGGCTTGAGTCACATACCACAAACTGATGTACCCCTTGATAGTTACCGATGCTAACTGGTACCGGATCTGTAATTGGGTTCGTCAGATGTCTGTTTGCTACTCCCACCACTTGAACTGTCCTCCCTGAGAGTGGCAAATTTGGTACTTCACTGCTCTTAACAGTTGAACGTGTGGCTCCCGTGTCAACCAAGAATGAAACACGATGACCCATTACTCTTCCCTCTACGTACGGACCCCTTTGATCTACTTCCAGGGATGCCGCAAGCACACAATCTCCTTCTTCTCCTGAACTTTCACTCTCCCATACGTTGTTTATTCCACTCTCACTGTGTAATGGGAACTGTTGTACGGTGCCATTTGTACTCATTACCTGACCCGAGACCTGTGGAGGAACCATCACTTGCTGCTGACTCATTGGTGCCAAGGGTATTTGCATTTGCTGATTAGGTACCATAGGTAACTGCTGTTGCATTGGCTGCATTTGCGTCATCTGCATACGAGGCATCTGCATCTGCTGCGGCTGCATAGGTTGTAATCCCTGCAATTGATTTACGGTCTGAAAATTTGGGCTTAGACCTCTCAATTTTGGTCCCCTCATTGTCTGAAATGCATTGACATCATTGTTTTGCTGACCAACACCTGCACCTGCACCTTCCTGCACCACCATCGGGCACTCGCGTTTCCAATGACCTACAATTCCGCACATGTGACACGGCATCACCTTCTTCATTGCCTGCACACCCGTCACAACAGTGTTCAAATCCGGACCATTATTCACAAAACCTCCTCTGCCTCTGCCTCTGGCCTGTGGCTGAAACACCATGTTTCCCTGCAACTGCAACTGCGGTTGTGGTACCTGCTGTTGGAACCCTTGCATCCCTTGCAAACCTTGCAGACCTTGCAAACCTGTCTGAGCTGCCTTAAGCTGCATCATCATCACCTTTTCTTTAAGCCTTTTCTGTTTCACTTCAATTTCGTCGCTACAGTATTTCGCATAAGTCAAGACTTCGTCAATCGGTTTAGACTGCCAACAAATCAAATGTGACTTTATCATTTGACTTATTTCTGGTTTCAGCCCTTCCACAAATCTGAACACAAAATGAAGCATGTCCTTCGCCTCTATTGTTTCCGTGCCACTGTAATTCTTGAACGCCTTCAACAACTTCTCATACTGTAGTAACTATGAATCGATTCTTTGGCCTCTTGGGCAGTTCGATCAATCTTCTGCCAATCCACATTCTTCGCGGGTACCTTCGTTTTCAAATGCTCAATCACCTTATAGTACAAGCTCATCACCATAGGTGATGGTGCACCTGTCTCCCTGTCTCTCTCTGGTTCACTTGTCGGCCAACCTACAGCTCTTTTGCAATCCTCCCACAAATCTGCCGGAACCACAATCTCAAAGAGAGTGTTCAGGTCTTCCCAGAGACATTTTGCAAGCTTCACAAACCTATCAGTCTGTTGGTACCATTCAATTGGTTTCTCTCTCAGTTTGGGAAAATCGTCCGTAAAAGACTGAATGTCGCTTCTGTGCCATGGTACATGTACTAATTTTCCCCCTGCTGTCTCCCTCATTGGTAACATTGTTACTGTATCACTACTCTGTGGTCTTTTCTCATTGTGCTCTGTAGCACTGTCCCTCCTCTTTTCCTTCCTCTTTACCCACCTGCTTTCCCATTTGTCTAAGCACCTCCACACTTGTGCACTCTGCAGCAATTCTCTAAGGTGTGTCTTCATGCCTGCTGACCTCATGTGTTCAAAATCTGTGTTCCCAAAGTCTAACCTGTAGCTCCTGCTCAAGTGTTTCATCTTGTCTATGTCAACCCCGTTTCTATCAGCTGCTTCTTGCAGACTCTTATGTATCTTGTTCACTTCCTTCGTAATCCTGGGACATAGATACCTCAGCTCTTCTTCCGTGTAGGACTCTAACCTGTTCACACCCATAGTCCCTTCCACCAATTCTTGTGCTTCCATGTTCAGCCTGACCCTATTCATATAGTCTTCTCCTTTCCCACTAGCTGAATTTTGTGTGGAATTCAGACTGTTGAACCACTGTGTCAGCTGTTGCGCATTCACCCCCATCAGCGTAGAATTCACATCGACAGCCATTGATGGCTGCGGCAGCTTTTCAGTATTCGATGTTAGGGGTATTATCAGTGGGGGGCTCGACCTCACCAGTGTCGACTGAGCACATATGGGACTAAACTCCATCAAGGACCCAGACCCATTTGGCTGAGTCGCTATCGGAGTTATCCCCGGAGTGTTTTCTATGCACCTCCTTTCGGTCCCATTTTGCAGCATTGATCCTTGACCGCTCATACCTAAGTTAGGCTGACTATACAAAGGTACCGGTGGACCTACAGTAATGGGTAGTGATATCGCGTCTGGGTTCTGTCCATTCCCCATGTTCTGAGGCATGTTCATTCCCACACCATGGGTCATCATTGCCGGCATGCCCATCTGGCTCCCCGTCATCTGAACATGTGCATTTCCTCCCTGCATCTGCTTCTGGGGCAGCATAAACTGAGTTGATTCAGCTTGTCCCATTGTTGGGTTGTAACCATTCTGTACTCCCCTTACGGTTGGATCTAGAATCATTCCTGCACTGTTATCACTGTTGTAGTACCCTGGCATCTGCGGCTGATAATTTTCTGCTGGTTTCAACACGGGCACATCTGGATATATTCTCCTAACCTGCGGTATCTGCGGGGTGAACAGCAGACTCGGGTCCTTAGATCCCGATGACGCTTCTGAACTCTGGGTTTCACTGTTCTGTACCGGTGCCGGAGGGGCAGAACTGGTACTTGGACCTTGTCCATTCTCTGCATAAGGCGGTGGACGGTCGTTCAGCAATTGCATTATCAACTCCTCATCCTCTAACTCCTCTTCTCTTCTCAACTTTTCCTCGTCCTCTCTATCCTTGGAACACTTCCTGTCCGTCTTACAGGTAGCTTTCTTACCTGTCTCCTCTCCTTCCTTAGTAATTGCGGGGAATAATTTTATCCCCTGCAATACATCTGACCTCCACACCTTCTGTGCATTATCCCACCTAGCATCCGCTAGTGTCTTTTCTACCTTCCTCATTCTGGTCTCGAACTTCTTTTGCTGTTGCTGTCTGGCCATTAGTTCCCAAATCGCTAGAGCCTCAAACTGTGCTGGCCTTGGAGGCACCTTCATGTCGTACATCGTGAATCTCAAATTCTCTAGAATCCTTATATTGAATGTCCCATGTATCGGGAACGCTACGCTCCCATGTAATCAATGATCAATAACGAACATAAGCAACACCTTGAACAACATAACTCTTAACAATTAATCCAGAATACATTTCGGCGAACCTGACCTCTCAGCCAGGAATAACCACACCAGTTTATTGCAAAGTTAGTGAATTTTATTTCCCTATATTAACAAAGCTAGCACAATATAAATGTGTCTCAACACCAAATGATAAACATATATGAACATTAATAGCTGTCCATAACGTCGAAACAAGTGCAATCTATGAAGCATTTGATTGAGTCACGAGGCATTCGATAATGGCAATGCAAATCACTAATACGATAATCTGTAATGAACTAATGGCATACATTTAGTCAGCATAACAAGATCTCAAATTGCATCGTGCGACATATGGAATCCTCATCTAACCTCAAATTAGCATCAGCATGTGGGACTTCATGCGAAAACAATTTAGCAACATTAATTTAGAAAACTCCTAACTAGGGATCTTACCAAAATCATCAGTTGGTTACCTAAAAGAAACACAATGCAATTTTACAATTTCTTTTCATATTTACCAATTACGATCAGCATACAAGGAAGTCTTCGTCTCACAGGTACCGTTTCTCGATCAGCATGGGACGGGACAAAGGGGCAGGGGTGGACCGGGCAATTGCCTCACGGCGGCAAGGTAAAACTACTACTTCATGCAAAGGGATCAAAGTTAAAGTTAAAGTCTCTAGGGCAAGAATCATCAAAGTCTCTTTCTCTCGATTAGAGAAAGCATCAAAGTCTCTCAAAATGGCGTCGCAGCAAAGTGGGCCATAATAGCTACGAAGTCAAAATGGCGGGATGTCCGATGATAGAGAGAGAGAGCTTCCTCTCGTGCACCTGATTTTTATAGACAACAGTTCGAATCCAGTAGGGTCTCCATTGGAGGGTTCATAGGTTAGCTTCAAATTGACCAATCAAAAACGACAGTTCTCAAGCTTTTACTTAAGCATACATTATCCTTGGAGATGGGTACGCAAGTTGCAACATTGTCTCCCAATTAGCTCACTTTCAGAGCCTCCATTGTCCGCACCTGCAAGTCGACCTTGAATTAAAGAGAAAATATGCCAGGCTGGCACTAACTTTAAGATAAGCATGTGAACAGTTTCTGTGGAAAAGTACAGCTTCAAGCAAAAATACACGTGTAATTAGCACAGTGGAAAAATACGAGCATCTAAACCGTGAGACCAGGCAACTAGGCCAAAGCCTCCGCTAAAGTAATGCTAAGCTAAAGCATTTCAAACAAGCAAATCGTAGCACACGTTTACGATTATGTCGGATTAGTGCAATTCTAATACACCACGTTATATAAAGCACGCATATAAATGATGGCAAACTACTCTGAGGGCACATTTTGTCCCCGTACAATCTTTATTAGTTCGGTTAAAGTCACACATGATTATTTCAGCACTACGTTTAAGCGTTAATAAATCAAAACCTTCATTTTCTGCTTCATCAGGACAAGGGAAGATCCTCTTGCCGGGAGCACCGTGCCTTACCTGCTTTGTTTATGTATTAATATGTGTGTAGGAAAGTCCTTTTTTTTGCCTGATCACCCCCACTCTTTCTGGATAGGTACTGGTGGTTACTGACTCTTGGCTGTGCCCTGGGTACTGCTTACCAGTCCCAGGGCCAGTGCTCTGTGTAAAATGGATATGCAAATTAGGCTAATTATAATTGGCTAAGTTAACCTACCTATAAGTCCCTAGTATATGGTAGGGCATGTAGGTTTAGGGACCACAGCATAGGTGGTGCACACCTAGGTGCATTGCTGAGGTGCCCAGTGTCATTTTAAAAGCAAGCCTGCCTTGCTGGCTGCTTTTAAATTAAAGTCATATGCAAATTCGACTTTGGAATTAAAGGTACTTCCAAAGTTTTAAACTACCTTATTTTTACATATAAGTCACCCCTAAGGTGTGCCCTATGTGCCCCTAGGGCTGGGTGCCATGTAACTATAAGCAGGGACTTTATAAAAATAGATTTATAAGCCCTGGTGAGGTAAAAACAGCCAAATTCGTTTTTCCCTCATTGAAGTAAATGGCCTTCATAGGCTAGAATGGGCAGACTTTATTTTTAATTTTAAAGTCTCCTTAAATGTTACATACCAAGAATTTGGTATCAAATTGATTGTTATAATAAATCCCACAACTTCCAGTTGTTGGATTTAATATAACTAGTGCAGGTAAAAAGTTTAGACTTTACCTAAAAAGTTGCCAATTTCAGCTCTGCATTGTTTTTGCTGCTGTGCTCTGATTGGCCAGCCTGCAGCAGCTTCTGCCAGGCCACTTTTATGAGGTGTGAAGTGGCCTGGCTTTACACAAAGGAATGTGCTTGGGGGAGAGAATCTCCCCTCAGCAGATGGGGAAGCAGGAAGGGGGAGGGCTGCCAAACTGGTCTTCAAAGGCAGGGAAGGACATCTGGAGCACCCAGCAACACCCCCACATCCTACAACCCCAGACAGCTAGGTGCCCCCTTGATTAGATTAGGAGAGGGCAGGAGAGGGGTGTGTTTATGATTTTTAGCCACACCAGTGGGTGGGCTCAGCCAGATCTCTCCTCTAAAAATCAGATTCATCCATTTTGGATTTTTAGAGACTGTTGCCTTCTGGGATGGATTTTTGCCACACTTCCCAGGAAGTGGTCATCACAGGGGGACGACCCTGTCCCTGATTGGAGGACCAGGGCCCCCCTGCTTTTCACCCAGGAGCAAGGATAAAACTGGCAGACCTGCACCCACGCCTCAGATCCCCACCAAATTTCAAGAAGAAAGAACTACAAGGAGAAGAAGGACTGCCCTGCTGGACCCCTGGCCTGCACCTGGACCCTGCACTCAGAAAGACTGCACCAGCTGCACACTTGGGCTTCACCACAAGAAGGACTTTGCCTGGCTTCCACTGGTTCAAGGAGGGACTCCCTGTTTGCTACAGGTGAAAAATTGCTAACCAGAGTCCCCTGCACCAACTCCTGAAAAAGTGACCAGCTGACCACTGCCCAGTGGCCAAAAAGGAGTTTGCGCCAGGTGCACTCTGGGAGTTGAAGTCCGCACTTCCCAAGGACCATCACAGAACTTCTGGACCCTTGGGGTGAGCTGTGGACCCCAAAAGAACCTTAAAAGAACATCTGGGTGAAGCCCCAGAAGTTTAGAAAAGATTGGAGAAATTTTAGAAAAAAGCTCCATAAAGTGACCGACTCGACGCGGAAATTCTAGCCGGCTTGCCTCAACCGCGACCCGGCCTGACTTCGTGGTTCGTCCCGGTCAAGAAAAACATCCGAAAAAGAGACTAAGTCCGAACGTAAAAAGTTGACCGGGACCTTCCAGCCATCGTATCCGAGAAGGGCTCCACGGACGTCGGATCAAGATCCAGGTTTACCCCGGTCGAAGGATTTTCATCTCGAAAAAACGACTAAGTCCGAAGGTAGAAATCACCACCGAGGAAACCGACTTCGCGTATCCGGACAAGGGCTCCAGGAGGTCGGATCCAACTGGCAGGTTCGTCCCGGTGAAGAAAAACTTCAAAATAAAGACTAAGTCAGAAGGTAACTTTTTAACCGAGGCCTCCCGCGACCTGTAGCCGAGCAGGGCTCCATCGCGGTCGGCCTGAAAGTTTGACTTTGTCCCGGTCCTGGTGCAACCAGATGACCCGATTGGCGCTTTTTGTTTCTATGCGCTAGAAAATAATAATACTTTAAAAATTCATATCTCCGGTTCCCCTGAACCGATTTTAATCGTTTTTGTGTCATTTTAAAGATAAAAATATAAGCTATTTTTATAAATTGGTTTTGGATTTTTAAACTGTTTCCTGTGTTTTATTTAATTACTGTTTTGTGATATTTGAATGCTTTACACTTTGTCTCCTAAGTTAAGCCTTGACGCTCGATGCCAAGCTACCAAGGGTAGAGCTGGGATTAATTTACTGAGACCTAACTGTACTTTTGTGGAGGTTTGTGGCTTGTTGCTAGGTGTAGGTACCTACCTGCCCTACCAATAACCCATTTTCCAACATAATTGGAAGCAGCGACGGGATCCTGTACTTGTGTTCAATATCACGTTACAGTTTTAGATAAAACAAATTAAAAATCCTTTAAATTGTCCTAGTGCAAAAATTGTTTTTAATTTTTAATTTTAATTTTTTTTTTTAAATTAATTTGGATTAATTTCAATTATTGAATTTTTGTAATTTTTCTAAATTCTTGTTTCCAATTTTTGCAAAAAGTTTTTGTTGACACAAAACTAGGTAACCATGGAGCTTGATCTGGCTAGCCTACCCACACTGACAGTAGTCCAGCTTAGGGGGTTGTGTATTGAGAGGGGGTTGCCTGCAACCACTAATCTCAGGAAGGAAATCCTGATTAAATCCCTGACAGCATGGGCTGAGGCCCAAGAGGTAGAGACAGAGGAAGCTCCAGAGGAGGAACCAAAAGAGGATGATGCTAACTCTAACCACTCAGGGGAGGAAAGGCATCAGACCCCAAGTGAGGAAGAGGAGGAACGGTTCTCACTGGACACAGTCACTAGGGGCAGACCCAAAGCTAGTGATAGGAAGAGGGTCCTTTCAGGAGGAGAGAACCCATCCATCAGGGAAAGAGAGCTGGAAGCCCAGCTAGCCTACATAGCTTTGGAGGCAGAGAAGCTTGCCCTAGAAAAGAAAAAATGGGCAAGCAAAGAAAAAAAAGATGGAAGCAGCGAGAAAGAAACTGAGGTGTCCCTGGGTGGGGGTTTTGCCCCCAGATTACCCAAAGGGGTGGTTCCTGCCTATGTGGAGGGGGATGACATAGATAAGTGGCTGGGGGCCTTTGAGAGGGCCCTCCAGATGAGGAAAGTCAAGCCTCAGTACTGGGGTTCACTCCTTTGGGAGTTAGTTCCCAACTCTGGGAGGGATAGGCTCCTAACCATGAGTGGGGAGGATGCAGACTCATACCCCAGTATGAAGAGTTGCTTGACTAAAAAGTTTGGTCTAACCCCAGAGCAGTATAGGCTTAAGTTTAGGGACACCCAAAAGACAAGCACCCAGTCCTGGGTGGACTTTGTGGACATTTCAGTAAAAGCACTGGAGGGCTGGATACAGGGCAACAGGGTAAGTACCTTTGAGGGGCTGTACAATTTGATTATGAGGGAGCACCTTCTAACTAATTGTGTCCAAGAGAGGCTCCGCCAGTATCTAGTAGACTCTAGGTTGACCAACCCCAGAGAGCTGGGGGAGGCAGCAGATGACTGGTTAAGAACTAGGGTTAACCAGAAACCCCAGGGGGTGATCAGAAAAAGGGAGGACAAGGTTCTTCTCAGGGGAAGAACCAGGGGAAAGATGACAAAAAACCCAAAGAGTCCTCACAAGAGTCCCCAAAAACTTCTCAGGGAGGGGGAGCCCCGAGCCAATTCACTTTTAAAGGGAAAGGGTATCAGGGAAAGAATTATGACCCTGCTAAAGCAGGAAAGTTTCAGGAGCTTGCTAAGGCCGGCAAGTGTTTTGACTGTTATCAGCCAGGACATAAAAGAGGAGATGCTATCTGCACCAAGAAGCCCCCCACTGGTGGGCAATCCCAGGGGATTGCTAGTGTAGGGTTGGGGGTGGAAGTTGGCCCAGGGGTGGAATCAGGGTACACTGAAGTCACCTTAGTATCCGTGGGTGGGGTGGACCTTGCAACTATGGCCACCTTACCTCCCATCATGCAGAGGTATAGGCAGAGGCCTAAAGTCAATGGGACTGAAGTGGAAGCTCTGAGAGATACAGGAGCCAGTGTGACAATGGTCACAGAAAAGCTGGTTTCTCCAGAGCAGGTCTTACCTGGTGTCTTCCACCAGGTGACTTATGCAGATAGCAGAACCAAACTCCATCCCATGGCTATGGTGAGTCTGGAATGGGGAGGTGTGACTGGCCCTAAAAAAGTAGCTGTAGCTCCTGCCCTCCCAGTAGAGTGTCTGCTGGGAAATGATCTTGAAGCATCTGAATGGTCAGAAGTGGAGAGAAGGTTCCATGCAAAGATGCTGGATCTCCCTGAATGGGTGTGTGCTGTGACCAGGTCACAGACAGCACAACAGGGAAATGCTGGACACTTGGACCCTGGAACAATGGGCCAAGCCTCCAAGAAGAAGAGAAAGGGCACTGGGTCTGGCTTGCCAGCCCCAACAAGTACAGAGGGTCAGGAAGAATCCAACCCTGAGGGGGAGGATCTGAACTCTGAGGGAGGGACACCTTCCCTGCAAACTCTGCCTGACTTGGCAGAACTGCAAGGGGCAGGTGGGCCCACCAGAGAAGATTTGTGCCAGGGACAAAGAGAGTGTCCCACTCTTGAGGGCCTGAGGCAGACTGCTGCCAGGCAAGAACAAGGGGATACCAGTGGTACCCACAAGGTTTATTGGGAGGATGGAGTTCTCTACACTGAGGCTAGGACCCTCAAAGAAGGGGCTACTAGGAGAGTAGTGGTCCCCCAAAAGTATAGAGAATTCCTCCTTACCTTAAGCCATGATATCCCCTTAGCTGGTCATTTGGGACAGACCAAGACCTGGAACAGGCTGGTCAACCATTTTTTTTGGCCTGAAATGTCAGAAAAAGTCAGGGAGTTTTGCAGCTCCTGTGTCACCTGTCAAGCCAGTGGCAAGACAGGAGGCAAGCCAAAGGCTCCCTTAATTCCACTTCCAGTGGTTGGGACTCCCTTTGAGAGGGTGGGGATTGACATTGTTGGTCCCCTAGACCCACCAACTGCTTCAGGTAACAGGTACATTGTGGTGGTAGTGGACCATGCCACCAGGTACCCTGAGGCAATACCCCTCCGGACAATCACTGCACCCACAGTGGCTAGGGCCCTACTTGGTGTGTTCACCAGAGTGGGATTCCCAAAGGAGGTGGTCTCAGATAGGGGCACAAACTTTATGTCAGCCTATCTGAAAGCCATGTGGGAGGAGTGTGGTGTTACTTATAAGTTCAGCACACCCTACCATCCACAGACCAATGGTCTGGTGGAAAGATTCAATAAGACCCTGAAGGGCATGATCATGGGTTTGTCTGACAAACTCAGGAGGAGATGGGATGTCCTCCCCCCATGCCTGCTGTTTGCCTACAGGGAGGTGCCACAGAAGGGGGTTGGATTCAGCCCCTTTGAGTTACTGTTTGGGCACCCTGTAAGAGGCCCATTGTGCTTGGTGAGAGAGTCTTGGGAAAAGCCTCTCAAGGAAGCCAAGGAGAATGTGCTGGATTATGTACTAGGCCAGCGGTCTCGCATGGCTGAGTATATGAAGAAGGCAAGCAGGAACCTGGAGGCCAGTCAGGAGCTCATGAAGCTCTGGCATGATCAGAAGGCTACCATGCCTGAGTATCACCCAGGACAGCTGGTGTGGGTTTTGGAGCCCATGGCTCCTAGGGCACTACAGGCCAAATGGACTGGGCCCTATCCAATCCTAGAGAAAAAAGGTGAGGTCACCTACTTGGTGGACCTTGGCACCCCCAGGAATCCTCACAGGATCCTGCATGTTAATAGGATGAAACCCCACCAGGACAGGGCAGACATGACCATGCTGATGGTCACTGATGAAGGGAAGGAGGAGGAGGGTGAACCTCTGCCAGACCTCCTGTCCTCAAAAGAAAAAGATGGGTCAGTGGAGGGAGTGGTACTCTCTCCCAAACTGACAGATCAGCAACAACAAGACTGTAAGCAAGTCTTGGGACAGTTTGCTAGTCTGTTCTCCCTGACCCCTGGACTCACCAATTGGTGTGTCCATGATGTTGACACTGGTGACAGCTTGCCTGTCAAGAACAAGCTGTACAGGCTGTCTGACCAGGTCAAGGCCAACATCAAAGCTGAAGTGGCTAAGATGTTGGATCTGAAGGTAATTGAGCACTCTGATAGTCCTTGGTCCAGTCCAGTGGTACTGGTGCCCAAAGCTAGTCCCCAAGGTGGGAAGAAAGAATTAAGATTCTGTGTGGACTACAGAGGTCTAAATGCAGTCACTAGGACTGATGCTCACCCCATACCTAGAGCTGATGAGCTCATTGACAGGTTGGGGGCTGCCAAATTCCTGAGCACATTTGATCTGACGTCAGGATATTGGCAGATTGCCTTAAGTCCAAGAGCTAAGGAGAGGTCAGCATTTTCCACACTAGAGGGCCACTTTCAGTTCAAGGTGATGCCCTTTGGGATGAAAAATGCTCCTGCCACCTTCCAACGGTTGGTGAATAGAGTCCTATCTGGGTTGGAATCTTTTAGTGCAGCTTATCTGGATGATATAGCTGTATTTAGTTCCACCTGGAGGGACCACCTGGTCCACCTGAAGGAAGTGCTTCAGGCCCTGCTTCAAGCAGGCCTGACTATCAAGGCAAGCAAGTGCCAGATAGGGCAAAGTTCTGTTGTGTACCTGGGCCACCTTGTTGGTGGAGGCCATGTACAACCTCTCCAGCCCAAGATCCAGACTATCCTGGATTGGGAGGCTCCAAAAACCCAGACTCAGGTCAGGGCCTTTCTTGGCCTGACTGGGTATTACAGGAGGTTTGTTCAGAATTTTGGGACCATAGTGGCCCCTCTGACTGAGCTTACCTCCAAGAAACAACCCAAGAAGGTCATTTGGACCCCAGAGTGTCAAAAAGCTTTTGACACCCTAAAACAGGCTATGTGTTCAGCACCAGTGTTACTGGCCCCTGACTATAGCAAGGAGTTTGTAGTGCAAACAGATGCTTCAGAGGAAGGGATTGGGGCAGTGTTAGCACAAGTTAATGAAGAGGGCCATGATCACCCAGTTGCCTTCATCAGCAGGCGACTACTCCCCAGAGAGAAGAAATGGAGTGCCATTGAGAGGGAGGCCTTTGCTGTGGTTTGGTCCCTGAAGAAGTTGAGGCCTTACTTGTTTGGCACTCACTTCCGTGTACAAACTGACCACAGACCTCTCAGATGGTTGATGCAGATGAGGGGGGAGAACCCAAAACTGTTAAGGTGGTCCATTTCCCTACAGGGGATGGACTTCACAGTGGAGCACAGACCTGGGACTGCTCATGCCAATGCAGATGGCCTTTCCAGGTTTTTCCACTTAGCTGATGAGGACTACCAGGGTGTAGGTTAGTACCCATCACCTTTCATCTGGGGGGGGGCAGTGTAGGAAAGTCCTTTTTTTTGCCTGATCACCCCCACTCTTTCTGGATAGGTACTGGT
The DNA here is from genome assembly GCF_031143425.1 of Pleurodeles waltl. Classification (NCBI taxonomy): domain Eukaryota; kingdom Metazoa; phylum Chordata; class Amphibia; order Caudata; family Salamandridae; genus Pleurodeles; species Pleurodeles waltl. The sequence goes on along the minus strand of NC_090449.1, from coordinate 472,909,047 downwards.
GGTTACTGACTCTTGGCTGTGCCCTGGGTACTGCTTACCAGTCCCAGGGCCAGTGCTCTGTGTAAAATGGATATGCAAATTAGGCTAATTATAATTGGCTAAGTTAACCTACCTATAAGTCCCTAGTATATGGTAGGGCATGTAGGTTTAGGGACCACAGCATAGGTGGTGCACACCTAGGTGCATTGCTGAGGTGCCCAGTGTCATTTTAAAAGCAAGCCTGCCTTGCTGGCTGCTTTTAAATTAAAGTCATATGCAAATTCGACTTTGGAATTAAAGGTACTTCCAAAGTTTTAAACTACCTTATTTTTACATATAAGTCACCCCTAAGGTGTGCCCTATGTGCCCCTAGGGCTGGGTGCCATGTAACTATAAGCAGGGACTTTATAAAAATAGATTTATAAGCCCTGGTGAGGTAAAAACAGCCAAATTCGTTTTTCCCTCATTGAAGTAAATGGCCTTCATAGGCTAGAATGGGCAGACTTTATTTTTAATTTTAAAGTCTCCTTAAATGTTACATACCAAGAATTTGGTATCAAATTGATTGTTATAATAAATCCCACAACTTCCAGTTGTTGGATTTAATATAACTAGTGCAGGTAAAAAGTTTAGACTTTACCTAAAAAGTTGCCAATTTCAGCTCTGCATTGTTTTTGCTGCTGTGCTCTGATTGGCCAGCCTGCAGCAGCTTCTGCCAGGCCACTTTTATGAGGTGTGAAGTGGCCTGGCTTTACACAAAGGAATGTGCTTGGGGGAGAGAATCTCCCCTCAGCAGATGGGGAAGCAGGAAGGGGGAGGGCTGCCAAACTGGTCTTCAAAGGCAGGGAAGGACATCTGGAGCACCCAGCAACACCCCCACATCCTACAACCCCAGACAGCTAGGTGCCCCCTTGATTAGATTAGGAGAGGGCAGGAGAGGGGTGTGTTTATGATTTTTAGCCACACCAGTGGGTGGGCTCAGCCAGATCTCTCCTCTAAAAATCAGATTCATCCATTTTGGATTTTTAGAGACTGTTGCCTTCTGGGATGGATTTTTGCCACACTTCCCAGGAAGTGGTCATCACAGGGGGACGACCCTGTCCCTGATTGGAGGACCAGGGCCCCCCTGCTTTTCACCCAGGAGCAAGGATAAAACTGGCAGACCTGCACCCACGCCTCAGATCCCCACCAAATTTCAAGAAGAAAGAACTACAAGGAGAAGAAGGACTGCCCTGCTGGACCCCTGGCCTGCACCTGGACCCTGCACTCAGAAAGACTGCACCAGCTGCACACTTGGGCTTCACCACAAGAAGGACTTTGCCTGGCTTCCACTGGTTCAAGGAGGGACTCCCTGTTTGCTACAGGTGAAAAATTGCTAACCAGAGTCCCCTGCACCAACTCCTGAAAAAGTGACCAGCTGACCACTGCCCAGTGGCCAAAAAGGAGTTTGCGCCAGGTGCACTCTGGGAGTTGAAGTCCGCACTTCCCAAGGACCATCACAGAACTTCTGGACCCTTGGGGTGAGCTGTGGACCCCAAAAGAACCTTAAAAGAACATCTGGGTGAAGCCCCAGAAGTTTAGAAAAGATTGGAGAAATTTTAGAAAAAAGCTCCATAAAGTGACCGACTCGACGCGGAAATTCTAGCCGGCTTGCCTCAACCGCGACCCGGCCTGACTTCGTGGTTCGTCCCGGTCAAGAAAAACATCCGAAAAAGAGACTAAGTCCGAACGTAAAAAGTTGACCGGGACCTTCCAGCCATCGTATCCGAGAAGGGCTCCACGGACGTCGGATCAAGATCCAGGTTTACCCCGGTCGAAGGATTTTCATCTCGAAAAAACGACTAAGTCCGAAGGTAGAAATCACCACCGAGGAAACCGACTTCGCGTATCCGGACAAGGGCTCCAGGAGGTCGGATCCAACTGGCAGGTTCGTCCCGGTGAAGAAAAACTTCAAAATAAAGACTAAGTCAGAAGGTAACTTTTTAACCGAGGCCTCCCGCGACCTGTAGCCGAGCAGGGCTCCATCGCGGTCGGCCTGAAAGTTTGACTTTGTCCCGGTCCTGGTGCAACCAGATGACCCGATTGGCGCTTTTTGTTTCTATGCGCTAGAAAATAATAATACTTTAAAAATTCATATCTCCGGTTCCCCTGAACCGATTTTAATCGTTTTTGTGTCATTTTAAAGATAAAAATATAAGCTATTTTTATAAATTGGTTTTGGATTTTTAAACTGTTTCCTGTGTTTTATTTAATTACTGTTTTGTGATATTTGAATGCTTTACACTTTGTCTCCTAAGTTAAGCCTTGACGCTCGATGCCAAGCTACCAAGGGTAGAGCTGGGATTAATTTACTGAGACCTAACTGTACTTTTGTGGAGGTTTGTGGCTTGTTGCTAGGTGTAGGTACCTACCTGCCCTACCAATAACCCATTTTCCAACATAATTGGAAGCAGCGACGGGATCCTGTACTTGTGTTCAATATCACGTTACAGTTTTAGATAAAACAAATTAAAAATCCTTTAAATTGTCCTAGTGCAAAAATTGTTTTTAATTTTTAATTTTAATTTTTTTTTTTAAATTAATTTGGATTAATTTCAATTATTGAATTTTTGTAATTTTTCTAAATTCTTGTTTCCAATTTTTGCAAAAAGTTTTTGTTGACACAAAACTAGGTAACCATGGAGCTTGATCTGGCTAGCCTACCCACACTGACAGTAGTCCAGCTTAGGGGGTTGTGTATTGAGAGGGGGTTGCCTGCAACCACTAATCTCAGGAAGGAAATCCTGATTAAATCCCTGACAGCATGGGCTGAGGCCCAAGAGGTAGAGACAGAGGAAGCTCCAGAGGAGGAACCAAAAGAGGATGATGCTAACTCTAACCACTCAGGGGAGGAAAGGCATCAGACCCCAAGTGAGGAAGAGGAGGAACGGTTCTCACTGGACACAGTCACTAGGGGCAGACCCAAAGCTAGTGATAGGAAGAGGGTCCTTTCAGGAGGAGAGAACCCATCCATCAGGGAAAGAGAGCTGGAAGCCCAGCTAGCCTACATAGCTTTGGAGGCAGAGAAGCTTGCCCTAGAAAAGAAAAAATGGGCAAGCAAAGAAAAAAAAGATGGAAGCAGCGAGAAAGAAACTGAGGTGTCCCTGGGTGGGGGTTTTGCCCCCAGATTACCCAAAGGGGTGGTTCCTGCCTATGTGGAGGGGGATGACATAGATAAGTGGCTGGGGGCCTTTGAGAGGGCCCTCCAGATGAGGAAAGTCAAGCCTCAGTACTGGGGTTCACTCCTTTGGGAGTTAGTTCCCAACTCTGGGAGGGATAGGCTCCTAACCATGAGTGGGGAGGATGCAGACTCATACCCCAGTATGAAGAGTTGCTTGACTAAAAAGTTTGGTCTAACCCCAGAGCAGTATAGGCTTAAGTTTAGGGACACCCAAAAGACAAGCACCCAGTCCTGGGTGGACTTTGTGGACATTTCAGTAAAAGCACTGGAGGGCTGGATACAGGGCAACAGGGTAAGTACCTTTGAGGGGCTGTACAATTTGATTATGAGGGAGCACCTTCTAACTAATTGTGTCCAAGAGAGGCTCCGCCAGTATCTAGTAGACTCTAGGTTGACCAACCCCAGAGAGCTGGGGGAGGCAGCAGATGACTGGTTAAGAACTAGGGTTAACCAGAAACCCCAGGGGGTGATCAGAAAAAGGGAGGACAAGGTTCTTCTCAGGGGAAGAACCAGGGGAAAGATGACAAAAAACCCAAAGAGTCCTCACAAGAGTCCCCAAAAACTTCTCAGGGAGGGGGAGCCCCGAGCCAATTCACTTTTAAAGGGAAAGGGTATCAGGGAAAGAATTATGACCCTGCTAAAGCAGGAAAGTTTCAGGAGCTTGCTAAGGCCGGCAAGTGTTTTGACTGTTATCAGCCAGGACATAAAAGAGGAGATGCTATCTGCACCAAGAAGCCCCCCACTGGTGGGCAATCCCAGGGGATTGCTAGTGTAGGGTTGGGGGTGGAAGTTGGCCCAGGGGTGGAATCAGGGTACACTGAAGTCACCTTAGTATCCGTGGGTGGGGTGGACCTTGCAACTATGGCCACCTTACCTCCCATCATGCAGAGGTATAGGCAGAGGCCTAAAGTCAATGGGACTGAAGTGGAAGCTCTGAGAGATACAGGAGCCAGTGTGACAATGGTCACAGAAAAGCTGGTTTCTCCAGAGCAGGTCTTACCTGGTGTCTTCCACCAGGTGACTTATGCAGATAGCAGAACCAAACTCCATCCCATGGCTATGGTGAGTCTGGAATGGGGAGGTGTGACTGGCCCTAAAAAAGTAGCTGTAGCTCCTGCCCTCCCAGTAGAGTGTCTGCTGGGAAATGATCTTGAAGCATCTGAATGGTCAGAAGTGGAGAGAAGGGTCCATGCAAAGATGCTGGATCTCCCTGAATGGGTGTGTGCTGTGACCAGGTCACAGACAGCACAACAGGGAAATGCTGGACACTTGGACCCTGGAACAATGGGCCAAGCCTCCAAGAAGAAGAGAAAGGGCACTGGGTCTGGCTTGCCAGCCCCAACAAGTACAGAGGGTCAGGAAGAATCCAACCCTGAGGGGGAGGATCTGAACTCTGAGGGAGGGACACCTTCCCTGCAAACTCTGCCTGACTTGGCAGAACTGCAAGGGGCAGGTGGGCCCACCAGAGAAGATTTGTGCCAGGGACAAAGAGAGTGTCCCACTCTTGAGGGCCTGAGGCAGACTGCTGCCAGGCAAGAACAAGGGGATACCAGTGGTACCCACAAGGTTTATTGGGAGGATGGAGTTCTCTACACTGAGGCTAGGACCCTCAAAGAAGGGGCTACTAGGAGAGTAGTGGTCCCCCAAAAGTATAGAGAATTCCTCCTTACCTTAAGCCATGATATCCCCTTAGCTGGTCATTTGGGACAGACCAAGACCTGGAACAGGCTGGTCAACCATTTTTTTTGGCCTGAAATGTCAGAAAAAGTCAGGGAGTTTTGCAGCTCCTGTGTCACCTGTCAAGCCAGTGGCAAGACAGGAGGCAAGCCAAAGGCTCCCTTAATTCCACTTCCAGTGGTTGGGACTCCCTTTGAGAGGGTGGGGATTGACATTGTTGGTCCCCTAGACCCACCAACTGCTTCAGGTAACAGGTACATTGTGGTGGTAGTGGACCATGCCACCAGGTACCCTGAGGCAATACCCCTCCGGACAATCACTGCACCCACAGTGGCTAGGGCCCTACTTGGTGTGTTCCTACCTGCCCTACCAATAACCCATTTTCCAACAATGTGGATTCACTGTGAGCGCCCAAGTACTATGTCCTTTCTCCCTGGTTGCTAGTGTTTTGGCTGCCTCAGTGTATAAGCACATAGAAGATATATATACTGTCAACATAAGTAGATGTGGGGATACATGTACTTAACTGAACTGAACAATTTTTTGGTAGTCCATATTGTGGTAACAGTATTTTGAGAGCCCCACTCCAATAAGTCCAAAAAGGTTGAGTTTCACTGGGGAAGGGATATGATCAGCCAAATAGTTGATCGAAAGTGGGACAGCACATCAATATGTACAATCAAACCACTTTACACCATATCAGGGGGGCTCCCCCACTAGGGCGGAGGAGCGTTCCCCCTCCCCCCGCCAGCAGCGGCAGCTGCAAAACCTTTAAAAGAAAAGGATAATAAACCTCATTTATTATCCTTTTCTTTTAAAGGGACGGGGCCACGGAGGTGCAGAATAGCGAGGGGGATTTTAAATTTTATTTACACTCCCCCCCCCCTGCGCATGTGCTGCCCCACCCTTTGATGTTATCGGGAGCAGCTACTGCACCATATAATCACTCAAACTTGTATCTGTCAGTCAAAATTGATTTGCACGCATCTTAGCCTCTCTCTCTCTCTCTGTAACTCTTTCTCTAAACGTGTCTTTAACTTAGTCTAGCCTGTAACCTAGTCGGTAAACTCTTTATCTATCTGTCTATCTATCTATCTATCTATCTATCTATCTATCTATCTATCTATCTATCTATCTATCATTGAAACTATTCTTGTCTCATTCTTTCTCTCAAATTAGCTCTTTTCCTCAGTCTTCCTTTAAGAGTTGATGAATCATTCTCTCTAACGAGCCCAGTGTGTCACTGCTCATGTTCTCCTTTTGAAGCATCACGTCTGTCTTTCTTTGCCCTTTTTTCTGTCTGTCTCATTCACTCACATACACTGAACCCCCTTTCAACCTTCTCAGTATTTAGCGTGGACATCTTGGCAACCATGAAGGAAATGATTGTGGCAGATAATTTGTACAGATTTGAGTAGGTTTCTATTACTTGATTCTCAGAAGTGGTGTCCGAAGACAAACCTAGAGCAGATGTATATAAAAATGTTTTTCTCCTCCAGGGAACATGTGCAGTGATTGATTTTTTGCTGCCATTTTTTAAATCAAGCCCCTAATCACCTGAATACCCTTCTTTATTAGAAAAGTGCCGCTGATTCTGCCTACAGAAGTGGGGTATTGTTTGAATAACTGGGCCTACACTTTTTGGCAGAATGACAAACTCACAGTCTGGAGGCGGGTCTAATAAACGTGTCTGTAGCAGCGAAGATAGCGTGAGGGAAAACTTAGTAGCTGAGCCAGTCACTAAAAGAGTGAATGGGATAAAACTAGTGCTGTCATCACTTTCCTTCTAAGTGGTGGTAGACACTACCGTGTTTGACAGATATAAGAACTGGCAGGCGATTGGGAATTACCAGCTTATGTGATGTTCTCCACTGCCTCAACGAGCGAGAGGACGAACATCTTTCTTCAGACCAGAGTTCACTCTATGGTCCTTGGCACTCGATGCTCCAAAGCCCTCTGTTTCCAAGTTGGGTTATCCTTCAGGAACAAATCTTGTCCCTTTCTCTTTCAAAGGCCATATCTTCCTGCTCAGAGGCCTAGGTCAGGGTTTAGCAATCGTTCAAAGTGCATATGACACTCCAGTCTTCCCCAAATTAAGGGCACGACCTAGACGTGAATGTGATGTTCAGAAGCCTCAGCGCTATCCCGATGTGGATGTTTATTACCTGATAGTGTCTTCATGATATAAACGAAACCTTCTTAGTGACCAGCCAGAGAGTAGAAAGTATAACAATAAAATACACTAAAAAGTTCACATTTTTCACATAATCCATTCTGCAAGCTAAGGCATACATTTACTAAGTAAGCACAGGAGCTTGTGTAACTCTGTGTAGTTTGTTACTGCGCCTACACGCTTTTATAATGTTAAATAAATCAATGATGTGCCAAAATGCACATGAGGAAGCGCCCGCTCAAAACCTTGGTAAAGGTCTCCTTAAAACTCGGGGAATGCTGGTAGGCTTTTACACATATGACGCTTCACATCCTGCTACGGATTTCTAGACCTGCTGGGCAAACTGAAACTGGAGACACCTTTAAGGTATAAAGTCCATAGATTAGCACCTTCAACAAATATTTAAAAACGTTGTGAGTGCAAAGGGTAGCGGGTGAACTGCTGCCGCTCAGTGCGGTACACAACCTCTAGCCCTCCCACCCCCCAAAAAAAAGACCTAGGGACAGATTTACAAGAAAGTGGCGCATCAACTACGATGCGGCACTTTTCTGGAGCCCCTGCCAACTACACCATGTGTGCGCCGTATTTACAATACAGTGCACCACCGCACACATTAGGACAATAGAGGCAAAATGTATCACTCTATAGTGGTACTTTGCAGGATTAGTGCCATAAATTGTGGCACTAATCCTGCAAAGTGAAGGTAGGCCTATTGAAAGTAATCAGCACGTCATTTTAACACCTGCTCTGAGCAGGCGTTAAAAGTGACGCTAAAAATAGCGGAGAGAAATGTAAATTTCACTGCGCCATTTTTACAGGCCTCCCTGCAGGGGAACGCCCCCTTGTATACATTATGCCTGATGCAGGCATAATGTGGTGATGCAGGCATAATGTGGTGCATGGGAGCACAATGCAAGCATTGCGCCACTTTGTAAATACGATTAAGGAGAATGGCCTCCTTAGCGCCACATTAATGTAAAAGAAAATGACTCTATTGTGGCGCTAAGAGGTGCTAGGACCTTGTAAATCTAGCCCTTAGTATCATCCTTGAACTCCCTAAATGCTGCAGATAATCTTAACTGCCTGTCCTAAGCAACTGAGCTGTCATCTACGTGCAGGTCCCCTTGCCCTGCCTGACTCAATGTTCGCTTCCTCTTGCTCCCAAACTTTCAGCTGTCAGTGGAAGGGATGCAACAGCAGCCATATATATTTTTTACCAAAGGAAGTCTTCAAACTCTTGTTGGACAGTGTGGAAGAAGGATCCATCTCCTGCCCTTCGCTAACATCTCCATGAATAAGAAAGCTGAGGCTAACATAGGGGAAGCTACACTCCTCAACCGCCACATCCAGAAACACCATCCATCATCCTTCCCTCCCCCCTTAAACAGGACATGTCTTCTTCAGACCAGAGGCCTGCTTAAGTTAAAATAGGGTGCCTGAGTGCACTATCAAATATTATAGAACTGCAGTAAACCTTTGAAGTGCAGAAACAGTGAATATGGAGCAAGATATAATAGGCATCTGCAAGGAGGGGCAACCACAGAAGGCACACAATTTGCTGAACAAGTCATAAAAATGTAATTTCACATATGAAAGCGAAAATTGCGTGCATCAAAATAGAACACTGTTCAATGAAATAAGATGGGTTTCGCTAGGTCTGTCGACTTATTTAATTTTGTTTTGTTTCTGATACCATTGTGATAATATTGTTAAGCGGCATCATTGTACTGTGCAGTATAAAGGTCACACACAATACAAGATACAGAGTGTGATTTACTTTTACAATTCCTTCACTATTAGGGTTGGACTGGGAATCAAAGTCAGTCCAGGCAAATATTTTATCCAGCCCCACATTGCACCTTGGCAGTGGGCAAGCACTGCCCTTTCCAGGGAGGTTTGAGGGAGTGAGTGGCACGTTCTTACCCCCAAAGAATAATTAGTAAAATGAGTCCAAAGAGGGCTTAAGCTTCCAGCACTTTTTCAAATATACTGATTCAAGGAGAGTATCTATTTTCCAAAGGTCAATTGTTCCAATTGGCGGAAGTGAATGAACACAAAACCATATGCTTGTATCATGTGTATTTATTGGAATATTCTACTGTTGGTTTCACAAAGATTTCAAGAAATTCATGTGCAGTAATTGTTTTGTGCAGTAATTACTTTACCCCTAACTTATCACACAGTTGGTATTGTGTTGCGGTCACCATGGAGTCAGAGTTTCATCACTCTTCATAATTTAGCAAGTCTTGTATCCTGAAATTTGCCTGTTTTCTAATATATCCTTGTTTTTTGTATTTACAGAGTTACATTCCTAGTGCATGTATTCCAGCCAACATGTGTTTGGTTCCTTGGGTGCCTGTGAGGCTGGGGCTTTCTTAAGGCTGTAAAGGTGTAATACGTGATCATCAGAACTGGCAATTTCTTCAGTTCACCCCAACTCCTGTAATAGCATACTTCTGTGGACAGGTGTAGGATGAGATAGAGGAGTGGGGAGGTCAGGGACGGCTCCTCTATTAGAGCCAAGGATAGTCGCACCCCCCACGTCAGCAGAGCCAGCTGCAAACCTTTTCCCAAAAAAACAATAATAAACTATGTTTATTATCATTTTTTGGTTAAAGGGGCTGGGCCACAGGCTGTGATGTGCGCGGAGGGGGAGTGCACAGCACTCACCCTCACTGCGCATGTATGTTTGGCCAGCCGTCTTGGGCCGGCCAAACACACATGCACAGTGGGCTCTCTCCAGCCCGGCACTGTGTTTCCGGGATGGAGAGAGCATGCACAGGCTCCCAGTCTGCCTGGGAGTGCCCCTGGCTGGTCGCTCCCAGCCAATCCTGATGCTGCTCTGAGCAGCATCAGGATTGGCCACAGGGCAGGCTGGGAGCCTGTGCCTGCTGAAGAGAAGCGGATGGAGTGTTGTGGCGTTGCGGCAGCAGCAAGCAAGGTAAATGCTTATTTTTTTATTTCATTTTTATTTTCCCCCCGCGTGTCGTCCCACTCCTTCCACGCGATGCGAGCCGTGACTTGGGGAGGTGTTCCCTCAAGTGGGATAGGTCGATAAGTCCTAATGCTTTAGAAAAAGAAAGTTTAAAGAGATAAAATGTGAGGACCTTTTGAATCCATGTTCTTCGTGACAATGTGTTACTGGGAAAGATAGAGACCATTACCTCCTAGTTGTGCTTCCGGGTGCTAAGCACCCCTTGTTAAATAATTAGATATTACTATGTGAGACAAAAAACCCTAGTGGGGTGAAGTTTTAGGTGACCATAAACATGCATTATTTTTATTATCACACTTAAACTAAAAAGACAAGTAGTTTGTTATCTTCGTACTGAATTGATTGAATGGTACAGTATATAAATCTCAGCCACTGACCTGCCATTCATCTAACCGAACAAACTAGGATCCATTCCTCCTTTGATTCATGTAGTGAAGAACTATTGTTGGACGAAAATTTTACATGTAATCACCAAATCACCACGGTGGCTAAAAAGACCAACTGAAATAAGAATTGCACCACTACCTTGGCGTCCATTTTACATTGAACTTATCAGAGCCTTGGTGTAGTCAAAGCTTGATCAGTGCTTAATTTGTAAATAAAAATGTGCCGGTGCTCAAAGCCCTACTCTTAAACATGGGGCTGCTGGAATTAAATGTGCAAGCACATAATACTGAGGCAGCGCAATCCTGAAGCCATCTCGGGCCTCTTCAATCCATTTACAGCCACTTCCTGCCCCTTCAGCTCACTCTTGCAGCTTTCTGCTTTTTTCCATTGTGACGCTTTTTCGTTTTTCTCTTTCTCTGTCTTTCCCGTGTTTGTCTTTTGCTCGCCGGAAACACTTCAGGCAGAAAAATAAGCCCCAGCCCTAAAAAATAAGTGCTGGTGCTCTGCACCGGATTCAGCAAGCAAAAATTAAGCACTGGGCTTGATTATTGTAGCATCCTTTATGCCGAAGCTCAAAAGAAACCGATCTCGGAACTACAGGGTGCACAAAATCAATCAGCCGGGCTCTCCATTACTTTAAAGAAATCAGACCACATCTCTCTACCTATTAAATAGCCTCACTGGCTCCCAGAAGCACAGTGAGTAAAAATGAAAATTCTTTGTACGGCTCTGAAGCCATGGAACGGCCTTGACCCCGAATATTTAGAAGCAGTTTTTTTTTACCTACAGTGAGATCAAACTAGCCAAACATGTTACATGGTTTGTTTCTTCATTTATGTTAAGGGATTGGCAAGCCCTATAGGAATTTCATAAACTAGCTACATCAGCCAGCAGTCACACAAATCAGCTACAATCGTCAAAAAGTGTGTCAGGAGCCAAAATAGGGGTGTGGGTGGTGGGGAAAGAGATTGCATACAAACTTCCTTTTCTCCATGTTCAAATAGCCCTTGAAAATACCTTCCAACACACAGGTATTCAAAAAAACATTTAAGTACATCAAAATAGATAAATCCTTAATCACTCGTGTGCGACTTCAAAAACCTCAACATAGTCTTGTGGAAAACTAGAGGCATTGCACGTCTAGCCCTTTGGACACTCCACCCCGCTCCAAAAGTTAGGGTTACAGTTGTATTCTTTAGGCGATAGAATGTTGGGGTTACAACATAAGGCCTTTACCGGCTCCTCAGCATCAAATGCTGGGACACTACCTGCACTGCCAAGCAGACCATGTAAGCCCCCGCTCATGCTCCTGGGACTTGGTGTTGGAACGATTTGCAGGGGTTTGACACCCATCTCCTGTAGTCACCACACCAGGGGACGTTTCACCATATTCTTGTTTTGCGTTAGGCACAACACACGCGGTCTGGAGTTGGCAGTGCCTTGCTTATTTTTATTCCACGGTTTCGCAGATCCCACATAAGGCTTGGGACATAATTGAGGACACGCTTTCTGTGTGAAGGTGCTTATTAAAACAGGAAAGGAATGTGCTGCGTGAATATTTTTACTTGAAAAATCTCAGCAGAAAATGTGGTGTGTTTAATTTGAAGAAGATTTGCTTATACTCTGCAATTTCGCTAAGAATACATTAAGAAATATACTATTATCTGAAGAGACAATTTTCAGTCTCCTGAAATGAAAAAGCAATCTAGGGGTGTCATTAAACAAGCAATTAGTTTCATTTCTTTTAGTGTAAATTGCCAAGCTAAGATTTTAAAGTGTTGACACCACAGTGATACAGAACACATCTAGACACTCATCACTTCTGTCACGCGTCGGTTACCGTGTTTTTGCAACACTTCGGTTCTCCTAAATACTTTTGCTTGCATGAGCTTCGAATAAATGAAACCACGATAATTGCGGAGTTAACGTTGCTTTTACCGAAGATATTAATAATAGAGCAATGACGTCAAAGCCTGAATTTGGGAATAACTAATGTCTACGGTGTTATGGTAAAACGGGGAAATCAGAAACGTTAATGAGAGTTTCCCACCACATCGATTTACACTTTATCTATATCCTTTATTAAGTCATGCTCTATGGTTGTTGGTGTGCGGTGCCCAAGTGATGTTCTGCACCCTGAATATCAAATCCAGAATATGGAGGCATGCAAATACATTCGAGGACAAAATATTGAGCCAGAAATATCACAAGGTAAGTAAGTATAGATATTCTATACCTAACCCCACCTATATGTATTTTTGTGATATATATCTACAAGCTATGTGGGTGAGAAGTGTGGATTAGAAAATCTATATTTTCCTATATGCAATTATCTTTCAATATTTTGTCCCTGGCTATTCTGTCCGCAGCACACTTGTATGTCGGTATTCTTGGGCTTGACATTCATTTTGTGCGATCCATGTGTGAGTCTATCTGCCCCTGTTGCTCATAATGCGTCAGCCAAGATGCAACAAGAGTCAGTTTGGTGAGTCATATTGGGTTCATCTTAAAGTAACAATAGCACTCGTGGTGCGACGCCTATTTGAAGCAAACTTGGTCATCTAAGTGTGACTGTGAATGAACTTCGTGTGAGCATGTGAACTAATGCAGGGCAAGTCATTCTTTCTCTCAGGTGTGCAACTGTCCCGCTGCAGGTTTGTCTGTAAATGCGAGCATTCCCGTTTAGACAGACCCTTAAAAAGTCCAAAATAGAGTACAGTTAGTTTACAGGGTAACACAGTGAAGTATCAACAGAGTGGATGTGGAGGCATTTCTCCACAATTTGTTATAATACATCTGTGTACATTCTGTTTTACACATCATATCATTACGTTTTGCTCTCTTGTATGCTACTGTTTTTTCACTTTGTCTGTGTGAAGTGCTCTGATGTTTCTAGGCTTTGCATTCACTATACAAAGATGTTAAATACATAAATAGATAGGGTTTAGAGAGGAAACATCCCAAACGACTTGATGCACTTTACTGGCAGTTCAACCTCAATCACATGGCACATGAAGCTATGATGGTGATGGTCACATTTCACTCTTTGGAAAGTTCTTCTACTGGTACCTCCTTTCCCCTAACAACAACTTTGAAATTGCTACTCGCAGGGCTTTACAATCCTTTCTCCTAAATTTAATAAACAGATTATGCACAGGAGAACTATAGAATTTAAAAGTATACAGCATGCTGTTGAAAATATTTATGAACCATTTGAAATTTGAATGCAGATTGTGTCCTTGCTGCTTAAGTGGAGTTCCCCAAACCTTGAATATGAATTAAAATCTACTTTCCAAGGTGGAGAGCAGGTTGGCCATCAAGCAGTGCTTAATTTGTAAATAAAAACGTGCCGGTGCTCAAAATCGTCCTCTTAAACCCGCGGCTGCTGCAATTAAATGTGCGAGCACGGAATACTGAGGCAGCGTTATCCTGAAGCCATCACGGGCCTCTTCAGTCCATATAAAGCCACCCCCTGCCCCTTCAGCTCACTCCGGCAGCTTTCTACTTTCTCCCTTTGTGACGCTTTTTCGTTTTCCCCTTCCTCCATCTTTCCCATATGTGTCTTTTGCTTGCAGCAAATGCTTGAGGCAGAAGAAAGCACCGGCCTTTAAAAATAAGTGCCGGTGCTCAGCACCGGAAACAACAAGCACAAATTAAGCACTGCCATCAAGAGATCTGAATTGTTAGAGGAGCCATGCGATAAATACTCTTGCATTTAAACTAGGCAGTCTTGCTAAATTGAATCACCTCTAGGTTCATTAAGACAGCACAGCAGGTCCATGGTTGCTCACTGGTTAGACATTCAGGTATCTGAGGCATTTGAGTGGACTTAAGTGTTCTGTCTTCTCTAAGAGCTCAGGTCAAACATCTTTTAGATTTATGAGTAATGAGTTGAAAATAAAGTACATCTCTTTCAATACTGTGACAGACTTAAATACTCAACAAATTATGTCGAAGTCCAGGATAAAGCAGCAGAGCAGATTTATGACACTGCTCACAATCAAGTGTGGGGCAAACAGCTGTATTTTACCAAAGAGTGAGTCACATCTATTCCTTGCAGTCAGTGCCGGGAGAGTATTTTTATTTCCCACTAAGGTTGGTTAAGTCGATGTTCAATGAGCTCTAAGTTGCAAATGCTCGCCTGGATAAACAGATTTCCTAGAAAATTGTTGATCAAACTGAGACCATCAGAGGGTGTCCCTGCATTTGGAATTTCTCAATAGGTGGAGAAAAAGGCAGGCGCAGAAAGAGGGCTGCAAATCTTAAGAGCAAAGATGTCCTTCAATTAAAGAGAGGAAGCCAACTCAGGGTACTTAAAAATCACTGGGTGGTTTTAAGGAGTAGACATCAACTTTGAAAACTTGACTGATGTCATGATATTTGCGCCTTAAACTACAAGGCATGCATTCTGAATGTTAATTAACAAAACTAGATGAACATAAATGTGAATCAAATCATCAAGGTGCAAGGCACAATGACAGCACCGTTTGTTAATTCTTTAATTTTCAGATTAAGTTTTAGTTTCTTCCGAATCTCAATGTAGCACAGTGAGATCTGTAGGAAATAAGAGGGTCCCCAAGGGCAAGGGAAGTAGCTACAAACTGGCAGGGATGAAAAGCCAACAATTATAGTCGAAGACATAATTGAAGCAATAGAGCATGAAAAGTCAGCTGTCATGGAGGTAAGCTACCAAGAAAAGACGAATGTAACAAAGCATGACAGCTGCTAGCAGTACCTACGGGGTGGAGAGATGGCATCTAAGAACTGATCAAGTACCCACCTATAGCTAAGGAGAAATAGGAATCCCTTGTGGCAAACAAGCTAGAATAGCATTCTGTCCTTAGGAAAGAGCATACAGGAAAACAAGTCTGTTCATCAAAGGAAGGGACACAACTATTCAATCAAGTAACACGCATTTAAGATCTACAGCAAAAAATTGATTCTTCATATCGCTGTGTGAGAAAGTAGCCTCTTTCTAGCATGGTTGCCCCCATTTTTGCCTGATTGTCAGTGTTTGTCAGGGGGGGTTTACTGTCTCACTGGGATTCTGCTAGTCAGGACCCCAGTGCTCATTCTTTGTGGCCTATATGTCAGTGTGTTTTTCTGTGTTGTCAGTATGCTTGACTGTGTCACTGGAGTCCTGCTAACCAGAACTCCAGTGCTTATGTTCTCCCTGTTTACCAAATTTGTCACTATAGTTTAGTGACTCAATACTCCAATTCAGATTGGCACACTGGATCCCCCTTATAAGTTCCTGGTATATGGTACCTAGGTACCTAGGGCATTGGGGTTCCAGAAGCTCCTTATGGGCTGCAGCATTTATTTTTGCCACCTATAAGGAGCTCATACAAACACTCTTTCAGGACTGCCACTTCAGCCTGAGTGAAATAGTGCACACACTATTTCACAGCCATTTTCACTACACCAGATAACTTATAAGTCACCTATATGTCTAACCTTCAGTTACTGAAGGCTAGGTGCAATGTTACTGTGTGTGAAGGCACCCTTGCACTAGCAAAGGTGCCCCCACGTTGTCCAGGGCCAATTCCCTGGACTTTGTGAGTGCGGGGACACCAGTATAAGCGTGCATTACATACATGTCAATACATATATGCAGCTTCACAATGATAACTCTGAATATGGCCATATGATGTGTTTAAGAATGTGAAATTGAACCCCCAATCCAAATCTGTTATTGGGGGGGCAACTCCATGCACCCCCACCATAGGCCTCCAGTACTGCCAAACCAGCTCTCTGAGGTTTCCACTGCAGCCCCAGCTGCTGCCACCTCAGACAGGTTTCTTCCCTCCTGGGGATTGAGCAGCTCAATCTCAGGAAGGCAGAACAATGCATTTCCTTTAGGAGAGAGGCGTTACAGCGTCTCCCATCGGAAATAGGTGTTACAGGCATGGGAGTGATATCCTCCCAGAGCCTCTAGTAATGCTTTGAAGGGCACAAACGGTGCCCTCCTTGCATAATCCAATCTACACTGATTCAGGGACCCCCAGTTCCTGCTCTGGCGCGAAACTGGACAAAGAAAAGGGGGGTGACCACTCCCCTGTCCATCATCACCCCAGGGGTGGTGCCCAGAGCTCCCAGAGAGTGTCTCTGGTGTCAGTCATCTTGGATTCCAAGGTGTGGGGACCGTCTGGGAGTATCTGAGTAGCTAATGCCAGCAGGTGACGTCAGAGATCCCTCCTGATATGTGCATACCTTGGTAGGTTGCCAATCCCCCTCTCAGGGCTATTTGGGGTCTCTCCTTTGGGTGTTTCCTCGGGTTCAGTTTGCAAGACTAAGACTCCACCAGGACTCCTCTACAGCCTCTGCTTCAGCTTCTGGCCGTCGGATCATCCACAGACTGCTCCAGGAACCGTTGTAACTGAAACAAAGTATCCAGGAAGGCTACTGTGACCTGCAGCTTCAGCTCCAGCCAGCAACTGCAACAGTTTCCAGGTTGTGCACGCTCTGAGGACTGCCTGTCTTCATTCTGCACCAGAAGAACCAAAGGAATCTCCTGTGGAGTGACGGAGTGACTTCCCTGCTTCAGCAGGCACCTCTCTGCAACGACGACCGGTACTCTGGCACTCCTCTCCTGTCGACGAGCTTGATCCCTGGAACACAGGTGATGGACCGAAGTGATCCTGACTGTCCAAAGGTCCAGCTGTCCGAATTCGGTGGAGGTAAGGGCTTACCTCCCCGTGCCAGACAGTACCCTGTGCTTTGCGTCTTCTGCAGCTCATTGGGCTTCTGTGCACTTCTCCCAAAATTTCTTCATGCACAGCATAGCCCAGGTCCCCAGCACTCTATCCTGCGATACAATGCTTCCTGAGTTGTTCTCGGGCGGCGTGGGATTCCTTTGTGTAGTGCTGCGATGACTGCACTTTGCAACTCCTTTGTCCCTGTATCCTGGGACTCCTGTGGGTGCTGCCTGGTCTTCTGAGGGCTCTCTGAGGTGTTGAGTGTCCCATCTGTCTCCTCAGTCTGAGTTGAGACCCTCGTGTCCCTCCTGGGTCCAGGCAGCACCTCTTTGATGCAAAACACGTTCTTGCACGAACCAAGGCTTGTTGGCGGAATCCAGTGACGCAAACAGCCTGCATCCAATGACTCGATGTGGGACATCTCTTGCACCAAGCAGGAACCCACAGCTGTCT
Organism: Pleurodeles waltl; assembly: GCF_031143425.1. Taxonomy (NCBI): domain Eukaryota; kingdom Metazoa; phylum Chordata; class Amphibia; order Caudata; family Salamandridae; genus Pleurodeles; species Pleurodeles waltl. The sequence continues at coordinate 472,891,465 of NC_090449.1, read as the reverse complement.
TCTTTGGTGCATTTCTATAGTTTTCTTCCAACTGGAGAATTCACTTTTACGGCTTCATCCAGGCTGGCAGCGGCTCCTATTCTTCCTGGACTCTTCATTGACTTCTGAACTTGGTCTCCTCTCTCCACAGGTCTTCAGGTCCAGGAATCCATAGTTGGTTTCTTGCAGTCTTGCTCGGTTCTTACATAATCCTTTACCACGACTTCTAGTGTGTTCTGAGGAAACTTTCTGTACTTTACTCCTGTTTTCCTGGGCTCTGGGATGGGGTATTTTACTTATCTTTGGTGTTTTCTTACACTCCCAGCACCCCTCTACACACTACACTTGCCTAGGGGGGAATCCAACTTTCGCATTCCACTATTTTAGTATATGGTTTGTGTTGCCCCTAGGCCCATTGCAATCTATTGTGTTTTTCACTGTTTGCACTATTCTATGACTGTGTAATTACCTTATTTTGGTTACTAGTGTATATGTTGTGTATAATACTCACCTCCAGAAGGAGTATTGCCTCTAAGATATTTTTGGCCTTTTGTCACTAAAATAAAGTACCTTTATTTTTGGTAACAATGAGTATTGTCTTTTATTGTGTATAATTACTGTGTGACTATAGTGGTATTGCAAGAGCTTTGCATGTCTCCTAGTTCAGCCTTGGCTGCTCTACTAGAGCTACCCCTAGGCAGCCTAAGCTGCTAGACACTGCTTACATTTCATTAAGGTGGATCACTGGACCTGGTATAAGGTGTAAGTACCTCTGGTACCCACTACAAACCAGGGCAGCTTCTCACAGGCAGTAGCAACCTTGTGGAGAAACAAATACTTAGAACTGAAACAAAATATAGAAGATATACTCACAAGGCTGAAGGAATTATTGCATCCAAGAGATATCTAGAAACTCCACAATTTCAAGAGAGGTCAATGTATTTAAAAAAAACTGAGATGAGTAACAGTGGACTGACCACAACTGGAACCAATATCTGGCCTCTAAAGAGAAACCAGTAGCAGACCCCTTCTTTTCCATACACATGTTGAAACAAATAAAGGCCTTAGACTGTTGCCTTATAAAAACTGGTGTTGGCTGGTCATTCTGACAGTCTAATGACCACTCAGCTACTCCATTTCAATCCTTACAGAAACTGATCCGTCACACTACATTTCAAAATGCATACCTTGTTTCTAACTTTGGCCAGGTTCAACCTGGTTATGTCAGTTGTCACCTGTTCCATTGCCTAAGTGCCTAATTAAGAACCTCCAGCAACAACCAACAGTGTGGCTACTCATTTTCCTAGCTTTGTCTCTCTTATGGTGACAGCCTAGAGTTCCAAGAGAATAGCTTTATTAAGAGTTGTTATGGGTGCTTTTAGGCCTGGCATCAGTGGCATGGCTTCCCTCTCACTTTTCGCTTTAGACCTCCTGTTTTTGCTGACTTCGTTTTTGCTGCCCTTTGGGGCTCTGCCCACTTCACCACTACCAACCAGTGCTAAAGTGCTCTCTGCTCAAAACATGACATGGTAACATTGGCTTATACCCTATTGGCATATTTAATTTACTTAGAAGTCCCTACTAAAGGGCACTACATGTGCCCAGGGCCTGTAAATTAAATTCTACTAGTGGGTCCCAGTACTGATTGGGCCACCTACTTAAGTAGCCTGTGTGCACAGTTTTAACCTGCCATGTCAACCTGGCAAAATAAACCTTTTTGTTGGGCTCAACTCTTCCTTTTTAATACATAAAGCTCACCCCATAAAGTAGGCCCCGGACAGTGCCAAGGGCAAGGTACATTGTATTTAAAAAGGTGGACATGTACATGTACAGTTTTACAGGTAGTGAAAATGTCTCACATTTGTTTTTTTAATACTGCAAGGCCTTTCATTCCCGTAGGATAATATTGAACCTTTTTACACTTTATAAGTGTACATTTCAAATGGGAAGAGATACGTAGTTTATGTCTGGTGTCTCTGGAATCATATTTCAAAATCCTAACTTATGGTGAAGTCGGATTTTAAATTACAAAAAGTTGACCTTTTGTGTCCTTAGCCATTTGCTGGCTGCAGCTTGTCTCTGGTCCCATTACTGGGTGTAATTGGCAGTTGGGCTTTGTGTATTCCTCCTAGACAGCCACACACAGCAGGAGCTTAGGTGTGACTGGATGCACCATCACTGGGAGGATGGGAGGGAGGAGGGGACCTCACCTCATTACATATGAATAGGCATTATCTTTTCTCCTGACAAAGGGCTGCATACCCCCTGTAGTTAGTCTGGCACCAGGGCAGGGAAGGCAGGTCGTATGTGTACTACAAAGGCAAGCCTCTAGACCCTTCTCCCCACTTCAAAGACACAACTGTGTATCTGAGAAGGCCCTCAGACACCACCACTTTAGTACACTTCTGGACCTGTGGATACTGTACCAGGCAGAAGAAAGATTGTGCTTCTACATGGACTCCCACTTTGCGGGGCTGCTGGTCTGAAGGAACTGTTGCACTGCTGTGCTGACCATCTGCCTGCTGCCCTCTTGCCTGGGTAAGAAGGAGTGGATCTGCATCACGTGAACCCAGAAACCAAGGTGACTCTAAGAGCTATTTGTCTGCCCTCCTGGTATGAAACCTCAGGGCATAATAGGCCTCCAACAACCTTGCATCTACACTGTCTCTGCCATCTGTGAGTCTATACTGCCAAGTGATGCCACCCAAGTCCTGGACCCTTGGAAGTGTGCATAAGGTGTTTTGCCAACCTCTGTGGATCCAGCAGAATCGAAACATCTCTTCTGCCACATGGATTGGGCCCCATCACAAAGACTTCACTGCAGCAACCCACATCGCCTTCAGAACCATCACTGCGCAACACATCCCTAGCGCAGGCCCTTGCATATCTCATCGATGGCAGCCTCAATGACAACGCCAGACTCTGCATCACAGCCTTGCACCTCTTCAGAGCCAAAGCACCGCCCTGACTGCACACTGATACCAGACTTCGCATTGTAAACTTCGTCAATGGGATCTTTGACATTGACACAACAAGATCTCACACTACATCTTTACTGCATCTCGGAAACTGAAGCAGCATCAACATGGATCCACGTAATACTCCGCAACCCACAATTTAAGATACTCTGTTCATCAGGCCTAAGTGGCTCCCTCTTGCTGCCCTGCGCTCCATCGTAGTCGGCCTGAACTTGTGACTTTGTCCCGGTCTGGGGTGACCAGATATTCACAGTTGGCGCTTTACTACTTTTTTTGCTATTTACTCTAAATACTTTAAAATTCACTATTTCTTGTTCTCCGGTCATTTTGGTCTTGTTATATGTATTACATTAACCTCATGTGGGACCGTTTTGTGTGGTGTTTTCACTGTTTTACTGTTTGAAGTGTTGCACAAATATTTTACACATTGCTTCTATGTTAAGCCTTAAGCCTGAATGGTTTGAGCCAAGATACAAGGGTTTTTGAGCACAGGTTAATTTGTGGAATGCATGTGCCTTACTCTGACTAGGACTATGGTTGCAACTCGTCTAGTTCCCACACCCAAGTCAACCAGTAACCAAATTTATAACAAGTGCTATTTGCTGTATTATTCCATTGTGCTTTTGTGGTGTTTTTGTTTTAAAGTGTTGTCTTGTTTCCTTGTTGTGATGTGCCATTGTTTCCTTTTTATTGTGCGCGCATAGAACGTAGCTTCCTGTACATACTTCAACGACTGCTGCTGTGTTTCCAGCCATTACATAAGCGTTCCAGTGGTCGCTGTCAAATATTCAAAATAAAAAACGCTGCAGCCCCTGCTCTGCGTTTTTACATGATACTGGCAGCCTAAAACCACCGTAAACCACCTTAAAATGGCACTCTCAAAGCTCACTTCACTTGACCTTGTCTGACCTTGGATTTTAAAGCATTTCCTTGTCTAGCATCTGATTTCTTGTAGCGTGGACTTTGCTTGTAGAATCCAGGACGGGGCAGTCTAGATTTTTATTTCAACTAAAGATGTTGTCGTTCCTAATGGGAGTGTGGGAATGTGAGGGGAAAGTTCGTTAGCAAGAGAGTTGCATCATTTGAGATTCCTTCTGTGAATCAATAATATATTTGCACTCGACTGTTCCTGCTCTGTATTACCTTCTATTATAGAAAGCTAACATCTGAAAACAGTTCTGATGTTAGCTAGAAAAAATCAAGTTGTTGTATAATTATCTTTTTATTTGCACGGATATCAACAGGTATTTTATTGTATCAATTGGGATCCACTGAAATAGCAGTAAAAGACGTATAATAATTTCCCTATGACAGTTGGACCTTATGGTCGCCTTGCAAGTTGTAATGGATTTAGTAAACAGTTATTCAATACTTCTGTTGATTAGTCCATATTTTTCAATAGTTGAGAAGCTGGTATTAGATATATAACATTTCAAAACAAACAAATCCAGAAAGTAAAACAATTATACCTATGTATGGTTCTCCTCATCCCAGAGGAGGTCTTCCCACCTCCCACTTGATTGAGTGTGGATACTGTACATAGGCGAAGTGTTATTCAAAGTCTACGAGAGGTAGGATAGTGCTCTGGTTGGAACATGTAAACTGGAAGTATGTTCCTGTGAGTGTGGTTCGACAAAATGTGAATATGGGCGTGCAGGTCTAGTATTACCGGGGGCTGGTATTCCACAAGATATGAACTTCTTAATGGTCACGACCCTCTGCCTGATGTGCGGAACCAAGACAGATTTCCAGTGCATGGTTATGTTTCTTTTCACTAATAACAGCAATAAGTCTACAAATTTAGTCACAGCCTTACCCCATTTAGGTCGCAGGCGTAGACCAGGAGAAAAGGCTCAGGGGTACTACAGCCTTTCCGGTGTGTCATTTTGGTCATATTGTTTTGAAACCCTCACCAAAAATGGTAAATATCAAGTTGATATCCACACAAATAGTGACAGGGCTCAATTGAAAAGGTAGGTAAATGCCTTTTTCCAAGATGTGAGACTTTGTAATGGGAACACTAAGGCCCTAATTAAGACTTTGGCGGATGGAAAAGGCCGTCTGATGAAGTCCAGCAGTCAGGGTACCACCAGTGAGGTCGCCTTCCCGTGGCCCCAACTATGAGTTTCCCGCTGGGTAAGCGGGCAGAAAACAGAGTCTCCACCCGCTGGCCTAGTGGGAAACAACCTACAACATTGACGCTGGCTCATAATTGAGCTGGCTGCAATGTTGTGGTGCATAGGGTGTTGCAAAGCAAAGCAGACAGTGAAAAGTGCGACAGGTCTGGCCATGGGGGCCCTTGCACTGCCCATGCAAAGTGCATCCCGTCTCTGCCAGCCTTTACATGGCGGTGCTACCACTATGTAAAAGCTGGCAGAGAGGGGGGTCGTAATCCCCCGGGCAGCGCTGCTCCCAGCGCTGCCCTGATGGATTGGGACCTCCAGCCCCTCTAGTGGAGGAGAATTGGCAGTGCTGGCGGTCCAACCGTGGCGGACCACCACATTGAGGGCGGTCCAACAGCCACTGCAGCCCTGGCGGTCTTAAGACAACCAGGATCGTAATGAGGGGCTAAATGTTTTGCGGTATAAAACCTCTACATCATATGGAAAAAAGTCTGTGGGTTCCGTGAGGCAGCAGGGGCACGCTGCAATGCTGTGGTGAGCCAGCTTACTAATTGTTTGTGGGAATATATGCACTATGCAGTTGAAAGTATTGGGTCTGTTGGAGTCAAGCATTGCAGAAAAGTTTCTCGAGATATTCCAAAAGTTTTTTCTATTCTTTTCCAGTGATGGGGCAGGTGAGAACAGTCTCTCACTGTAATTTTAGCTTACCTCAAAGGAGTGGTCTACAGGTTTATCAAAGATGTATATTGCCATGTGACAGGCCTTCGCCTATTTCCCTTAGTAAACAGCATCTGCAAGTAGCTGTGAAGTTGTGGTCCTTTAGTGGAATTCCCTCCTAGGGACCACATTGTGGACACTATTGCCCTGTGGGTTAGAAATAAACCAGTCAGGAGATCTTTTGTAGCTACTAAAGTATGAAATGGGATTAGAGCTCAATTCTCAACGAGGTCGCCCACCATAGTAATTCCACATTGCTTCCATCTAGTTTAGGTATTACTGGAATCCTGTGCCGTATAAGTAAACATCATAGCAAGTGGAATGTTTGGTGCATACATTAAAGAGCCATGCGCTCACTGCAGCACTAGCCAGTGACATATATTGAGCTATTGAGCTACTTGTAGGAGACAAAGGGAGGTGCAACAAGGTCTGGAAGGATGCCAAACCCATCAAGCCAATCCTGTCACTCCAGTGGTCTGTAATTCGTCAGAGAATCCAGGAGCATGCTGCCTTTAGCCAGCATGCAAGTCATTGCATCTGTACAGGCACTAATATAACTTACATTTGGGGAACCCACAACCACCCATATCTTCCTGCTATTTCAGAGTACCAAGTGACACCTGCTGGCGTCCGCCATTTCATATTAAATCCAATGATAAACTAGCACCTTCAAATGGTGCTGTGGAATAATGCAAAGTAGATTTGCATATTAATAAAGGAGACGGGCAGCACTTCCATCTTATACAGGGCTATCTGGCCTGCTGCTGAAAGTAGGAGGGTTTGCTAAAACGTAACCTGGAAATGAAGAGATTGTACAGTATGCCCTAAGTTGCCCTCAATGATGTTAGTTTTAGCCTGATAGAATTGTATCCCCAGATACTTAAATGTAGTTGTCTCCCAGGGGGGAGGGAACAGATACCGAACCGTTCCAAAGGGTCGTTTTTTCCTCAGTATCTAGAAACATTAAGTTGATAGCCATAGAAATAGATGCATGGCTCAATTTAAAAGGTAGATAAACGTCTATTTCCAACTTGTGGTCCACCAAAAAATGTACCTCCTCAGGGTCCTTGGAGTGGGCATACTAAGGCCCTCACTACAACTTTGGCGGGCGGCAAGCGCCACCCGCCAAGTTGTATCCGCCTCGTAGCCGCAAATGCAGCCGCACTCCCGCAGTGGCCATTTCGAGATCCCCGCTGGGCCGGCGGGCATAAACCTAGTTTCCGCCCTCAGGCCCAGCGGGGAAGTCGGCCGCAACACGGGTGCCGGCGGTGTTGCGGCGGTGCCTTTCACTGTCTGCTAAGCAGACAGTGAAAAGCTCCATGGGGCCGTGGCAGGGGTCCCCTGCACTGCCCATGCCAGAGACATGGGCAGTGCAGGGGCCCCCAGGGGCCCTGTGACTCCCCTTTCCGCCAGCCTTTTCATGGCGGTTCATACCACCATGAAAAGGCTGGCGGGAGGGGGACTCGTAATCCCCTGGGCTGCGCTGCAAGCAGCGCTGCCCTGGGGATTACAACCGCCGGGACCAAAGTGGCTGGAAACCGCCAGTCCCGGCGGTGCGACTGCGGCACTTCCGCCGTGGTCGTAATTCCATAGGAAGCACCGCCAGCCTGTTGGCTTTGACTGCCAGGGTTGTAATGAGGGTCTAAATCTTTTGCAAAACAACTACACAATCTTCCTTTGCCTGAAGCAGTGCCCCTGCTTTGTAATCCCTCAAACCCAACCCCATTCTCTAAAATCCTGGGAACATGCCTTTCTACCTACTGACTGATAGTCTGACCAAGGTCCGTTGTAGGTCAGAATCAAGGCAAATGCTCTTCAGTGCAGATAAGGAAACATTACTGAATAGGAGCAGTGTACCATATTAATCTTATTTATAGGATCAAGGCCTTAATTCCAATGTATACATTCCAATGTAGTATGTAGGTGTTATACCTGACCACCTTTGGCATGTTTTTCTGATAGACTTTTTCCTTTCACTGCCCTATTTTTTCTGAACTCATTTTTGGTTACAATAGGACTCTGTGGTCTTTACCACTGCGAACCATCAGTAAAGAGCTTTCACTCTCCCTTTCAAACATGGTAAAATTGGTATATATCCAATCGGCACATTTAATTTATCTTAACGTCTCTATAATACTACATGCAGGGTCTGTAAATTAAATGCTACGGCTGGACTGCAACACTCATTGTGCCACTCACTAAAGTGGCACTGTAAAACATGCCTCAGGCTAGACACTGCACCCTGTAGTGAAGTTTTAAACTGCCCTTTTGACCTATCAAAATACACCTTTTGCCAGGCCCAAAATGTCCCTTTTAATACCTATAAGTCACCTCTTTGTAGTGCTTAAAGGCTCCCAGGGCTGTGTGCACAGTATTTAAAAAGTAGGACTTAAATTTTAAATGAACTGGCAGAGAGAAAAACTCTCAAAGTCCTTTTTTCACTGAAGCAAGGCTGCCTCTCCCAAAGACTACCGCTGGGTTTACTTATTGCACTTAATTATTGATAACTACTATTTAAAAAATGCCACATTTAGAAAGTTAAAAGAACAGATGATGGTCGGAATGCTGAACAATGCAAATATTATGCACTTTATGGTGGTCTGTTGTTTTTATTCTTCTTTTTTTTCCTGTTCAGTCTTTCTCTTGGGTTTTCACTTCTTCCAGCACTTTGATACCTTTTTGGTCTAATGCTCTACACAGAATACAAATACAAATGCAAATTCACCCCCAGTCACAATGATCTGGGTTTAATCCATCATTTTGTGCTCACCATGCCACCCCAGTTTGGACCCAGCCATATGGAAATCAGTCTTGACCCTGTTCCCCATGGGAACAGTTCAGCCCGAAAAGCCAGGCCAGTTCCTCCCTGGACTGGAATCAAACATCCTGGGACCGGTTTTGGGGTATCACCCCTCATCAGCCTTCTGTCTTGCATTGCATTTAAGTATTTCTGCATTATCTGCAAGGCCAGCCACACCAGCAAGGGGCTGCTGTGCAACATCTGTAAAAACCATTAACAAAGCCAAATAGCTTGTACAGAGCTTTTTGGCTGTAAATTACCCGGGCTGTTGTGCAATATGTCTAAAAGTAAACAAAAAAACACTATGACGCAGTGAGTGCTGGCCATGCCATAGCACTTTGTTTTTATTTACATTAACTGGCAGCCCTGTCTGCCTTGCCACTGTGAATGGGACAAGGACAGCTTGCTCCATGGCATGTGATCATATTTTCCTGTTCATGGCTGCCATTTCCCCCCTACGGGCCTTATCAAAACCAATCTACAACATGCAAGAAGTGCTTTTGATAAGTGATCAGGAACTAAAAGGAAAATGGAATTTAAAGCCAACGTTGCTTTATTCCAGCATTTATTTATATACTGCCTCATCCCACAGAAAGGTTTGCTAACTATTTTCTCTATTCTGGTTGGTTCGATCACAACCACCACAGCGGAGGGCATTGTTGGATTTCCAGACACTTATCCCCGCTTTGTCACCTCAGATCTTTAGGAGAGGGAGGGCAACTTAAACCACAACAGTGCCTCCTGTTACATCTCTTAGAACACCCAGGTGAAGGTGTGCATCTGCCCCATTCCTAGTTATCCCTTCAGCCTGTTTCACTAGACTCACTGTTCAAAAATGCACTTGTCTATAGCGCCTTTATCTGCTTTGCCAATTTAATTTTGTTGTGCTGTTTTCTTTAAAGTCTCTGTTGTTCGGCCTCTTGAGGGACCTGATTTGAACTGTCTCTATTATGCCTTCATCCTTATGGAAATGAGTCTCCAGATCGGACTCCTCTCCAGGGAGAACAGATTATGAAACCCCAACTCGAGAGTCCACATGTGCATGCCACAATTTGACTTCATACTCTGTTTGCTTACCATAACTGGACTCCAAACTCAGTCGCGGCTCGAAACACACAGAAGGGGAGGGGCGGCGCACAGGGGAGAGGGGAAATAAAAATTTAATAAAAAAAAAAAACACTTACCTTGCTCGCTGCCGCCACACCGATCATTCCGCTGCTATGTCCTCGAGTGCAGATACAGGCTCCCAGCCTGCGCTGCGGCCAATCCTGATGCTGCTCAAAGCAGCATCAGGATTGGCTGGGAGCGACCAGCCAGGGTGCTTCCAGACAGGCTGGAAGCCTATGCAGGGTCTCTCCAGCCTGGCAACTGTATTGCTGGGCTGGAGAGAGCCTACTGCGCATGTGTGTTTAGCCGGCCCGAGACAGCCGGCCAAACACACATGCGCTCTGAAGGGGAGTGGTGTACACTCCCCTTCACTGCTCTTCACCCCGTGGCCCCGCTCCTTTACAAGGAAACAATAATAAACTGTGTTTATTATTGTTTCCTTGTAAAGGTTTTGCATCTGCCGCTGCTGGCTGGGGGGGAGGGAGGGGCAAAGCTCCTCCACCCTAATGGAGGAACCGCCCCTGCCCAAACTCCATGTGTGCTCAACAAAACTGGACTACATACTCTATGTGTGCTTGTTAAAATTGGACACAATACCTCAGATGTGGAATCCAAAACTGAACTTTGTACTCCATGTGTACACACCACTACAATGTCAACACTGCCTGAGGAATACCGCTTTGTTTTTATTTACTTTAAGCCATTGTGCACAGCGCCCTCTGCTGCTATGCAACATCTTTAGAAACATTTACAAAGCCAAATAGCTTGCTCAATAAGTGCTACAGTTCACAAGGGGCACTTTGACCTACAGACCCTAGGTATCCCTGGTACCATATACTAGGGACTTATTAGTAAGTTAATGTGTGCCAATTAGTTATAAGCCTATTAAACCTACAGTTTTAAGGGTTATGGCATATGCACTTAGGCCTGGTTATCAGAGCCCAATGCATCACAGAGTCATTATACCAGCCCCTAATAGTCAGAAAGTGGGGCAAAAAGTGTGAAGGGGCCTGCAAACAGCAATTTCCTCACACAGCCTCATCCCCCAGCTAATGCATTCACAAAATTAACCAGACTCTTGGTAGGTCTCCTTGACTATTCAGTGGGGACGATGGGGAAACTGGCCTTTTCAGGGAATATTCAGCCTTACATTTGTCTGCTAGGATCACTCCCCATGGGGACTAGATCCACCTCAAACATGACAGGACCCAACCTAAACTGGGCCTTGTACAGGTCTGTGTCTCTGTTCATCCTTATGCTCCCTTTTTCTTGGAACTGTGGGTCACTGGTGACACTAGCCCCTACTTTAGCTAACACAACACCTAACATACCAGCTGAGACCACCCAACATTTGACTATCCACACTAGAACCAACAAGGTCAGAGTGACCATCTTGCCTACCTGGACAGAACTAAACCCCTATGACAGGGCCAGTGCTGCCCCAGAGGCAAGCAACCATCAGAGGCCCCTGACAGCTGTCAGAGTCCAGAATCACCAACATAGCTTTCAACTGACAGATGGCTATACTACCTTAAGGTTAGCTGTGGGCCTCACTTCCAGCCATGGGGCTGGCAAGGAGTCACTCAGCAGCTCCTTGGTTTCTGTTACCCTTTTTTGGCTCCTCTGAGTGGGGGCCAACACTTCAAGTGATGGACACCCTCTTTTCACCTCTTTTGGCCTCTCAGGGGTGTCACCCTGAGGCTAAACAGCTGCCTTTCAATGCAGGACGTCTAAGGCTGACCCACAGTCTCCTTCTAGGACACTAGTGCCAGACTTGGGGTCCCCTCCTCCTGATTAGGTTACCCCTGACTCTCTGGTCTCTTCTCTATGAGTGGCCTCCTCTTCCTACTCCTACCTCTTTTTCGAAGACTCAGCCAGAATCTTTGGGTTTTGGAGCACTCTGGTCGGTCTCCCCTCTCGGTTTTGCATTGAATTCTGAGAGCTCATGGCCTAGAAACTGTCATGGGGAAGGTCAGGATTAATATCACACTGTTCAGGGTAAATGTAACCTTCCTCTCTTGGTATACCACAGCCAGAGGGCGGGAAGTGGCCTACCTCTGGGCTGTCGGCTGTCCTTATCCTTACAACTTCACCTGCCAAATACTGATCTGGTGAGAACAGCCTGTCCACCACCATTGTGGGTCTGGCACTGATATCCCTCAGATAAGTAGTTAGGACCCCATTAATGGTGACCTGTGGAAGTGTCTATCACCACCCTCAGGGATTACCAGCTTACCACCTGGCTCCAATTTTTCAACTGAAAGCTTTTGAGGACTCCTCTTATAAAGCTACACTGGCTTTTCCAGTGGTAACTTTCCTCTTGGGACATGGAGAATCCCCCTATAGTGTCTTAACAGCTGACATTCAAAACACAATCAATAGGGTAACTGTTCTAGTATTGGATTATAGGTAATATGTTAAGAACCTTGAACACTGTGTGTCACTAGGAGCATCTGTTCTTAGAAGGAAGTGCCCTCACCCACCTGAAGGTGGCATGCTTCATCATCAGGCCTGCTCCTCATTGTGCTGGTGCTTCAATTGCCAATGGTCCCCTCAAGGGGCACTTTGTTGGAGATCTTTTGCTTCGGCTGGAAATGTTGGTCAATCCTAGTACATAGGTAAGAAGATTGGATGTGAATGTGGGTTAAAATTGACTATGTATGCTTTGTTGTCTATTTAAGTCAAAAACAGTGTCAGAAACTACAGGACATAGTGGCCCTAGTTTCTTCTGTAAATTGCCTTATTTTGGTACAGGAGAAATGTGAGATTAAATTAAATAGAGTTCTCGGTCGACATGTTTCATGCCTTTGTTGTCCCTAAGGATCAAGTGGCATTTCATCAGAACCCATCTCGATGTATCTAATCTTCCCTTAGAGATAAGAGAATCCTAATCTAATTATGGAATAAAAGTGGTCCCCATCACAGTGAAGAGCATCATAAAAATTTGTTTAATTGCAAACTTACACTCCTTGGTGTAGGTTTCCAATACTAGTGACCCTACTTTAATAAGGAATGGGCCCCTTGTAATGTGTGGGTGAACCAGTCCCGGAAATGTTGCTAAGATCTTAATATATTATCTAGAATCCAATGCCGGAACAGCATTCTCCATTGAATTTGTGTCTAATTCACAGGAGATTGTTTAATGGACTGCCCAAATCTCCTTGTCCTCCTACGTTAAAGACAATCAAAATACAACATCCTCTGAAAGAGTTTATTTATCACTGGGTCCCCACTGCTCTGCTTGCCAGATGTGGGCTTGGTCTTGACTCTTTGTTTAGGGTTCTGGAGCTCTGAGAGAATCTCCAGTTTCAGGAGTGATTTCATTATCCAGCAATGTTTGGGCTTGGCATGTTTCTTCCCAATCGATGAGGTCTTTCTTTAGGTCCTCTTTATTAGCTGAGATATCCATCCCAATCTTCTTCCTTTGCACACTGCTTTCATTTCATTGACTTTCACAGTGGCAGAATGGCTAAGTTGATCTCCATGTTTCCTAGCCGTTTCTGCAACGTTTAGGAACTTTGTAAAACTTTGACAAAACCTTTTACAAATGTTTTAAAGTTTCTCAAAACCTTTTCAAAGTTATAAAACTTTTAGAAACAGGACTTAGGAAACTCCAGAACTTGCCAACTCGGTTGGAAATTTAAATAACTTACTTTTAGATGTCAACTTGGCTGATTTCTGGTGGTCCCAGAAATTTTACTTTTATGATACTGCTAGACACAAGTTCTGGATCCCATCGCTAGGCACCAATATGAGGAAATTGGATTTATTATACAGTGTGGTTGCAAGCGCGGCTTCTTTTCAGGTGTGTGAAGGCTGTCCTTCTCCCCCCTCTTTCTTGTCTCTATTATTAATTAAATTAAATAAATTAATCCTACCTGCATTTTGACCCTCGCTATCCATGAGGGTCTGAACTCCCAGCACTGATAGGAACATGTTCTTACTGCACATGTGCCATTTCACAGAGTTTTCAGGGATTGTCTGATTTCAGCCCTAGTTTCTGTGGTCTGTCTGAGTGAAGGGCCACTCCTCCCTGTGGTATGTCCCACCCTCACTGATTGACTGCATGTGGTAGGGGTGGCATCTGAGTATGACAGGAAACAGAAGAACTTGACAACAAGCAGAGTTGCGATGTGTAGATGTAATCCATGGAAAAGGACCCACGACCACAACAGCAGCGTCCGGCTCCTGAAACAACAGCCAATTGAACACCGCCGTGACTGAAGCTCCAGAACCCACAAAAAGCCACCAATTAAGTTATGGGTCCATAAAAGAATACAGAGGTATGATCAGACAATAACACAAGGCCTAACATTAGAAATAAGACACTTTACAAAATAATAGAAACTAATAATGTTATTACACTACCTTTAGGTGCTTCAGGCTGCAACCTGTGCCCCCCCAGACTGTGATTCAATCAGGGAGGGTAAGCCTTTTCCAACTCATCGCAGGCTAGATAAGCAAGCGTTACTGACCTCACCCTACTCTGTGATGAGTTGGCAACAAATGTTTGCTGCATAGGCTTAGACAACAGAGCCTACCATGCAATCAGCCAATCAAAGGGTGGCTCATTCAAGCAATTAGAGGTGGTCTGTGGCATAATTCAAATGTAACCAGTTCCTATTAGCTGATTACTATCAACCAGCGTGGGACACTCGCTCCAAACTGAGCACCTAGTGCCTTTGCCAGGATTTTTGTGTGTGCATTCATGCTCCTTATGATGGTAACTTTAGAAAGTAAGTTCAGAATGAGAGCCAATTTGTCCTGGATTCTAAGTGGTACTTGACTGCTACAAATCAGCTGACTAATCCTCTTTTGATGATGACACAGTGTGTTGTGGCTGCTTGTGTTCACTGCAGGTATTGTAACCAAAAATGAAGAGTTAAAAAAAAAGATATATATTTTTCCGTGACATTCCTAGTCTTACTCATTGCTCTCTGTGGGTACCTTAACTCTTCACCCCACCGTTCAGCACAGACAGTGTGGCCCTGGGCACAAGGAACTAATAAGTCGAAAGGAGAAGTAGGTGTGTTTCTTCTGCTTCCTCAGCTCTTCAGCTGCTGAAATAGGGAGCTTCAGCAGCTTCTAGAAAGCATTATGCTCATCTGCTGCTCCATTTTCCCTGAATTGATTGTTGATTAAATTATTTGTAACTCCTCTGCATGGTACTTAGCCTGGATTGGTGCTACACTACACTGTGCCAGACACTGCAGTTGGGTCCCCTGTGCAAAAACAGCCTACTTGTAAATTATTTCCTTGTGTGTTTGTAGGGTGTGCAATGGAATACATAGTTCCTCAGCTCAAGGTCTGTGTAAAGCTGCTCAGGATTCAAGAGAATCACCAGAGCTGCCAACTTTGAAAGTGAGTAACCAGATTCAGGTCCCAGTGTTGGCCCACTGTTCTGCGATTTTGGGCAACTCCATCTCCCCATGCCTTTAAAAAAATGAATGTTACCTTGTATAATATAACTGCTACTCGTGTAAAACGCTCCAATGCCCTGGTGCTCAGCTTGTGCTGTATAAAGCTGCAAAATAAATGAGCATTGGCAGAGTCAGTAGGTCTCACCCATGCAAGAACTGTTGGCTTTACCAATGTGTTTTAGACATGTTGTACACCAGTATGGCTGCTGTTCAGCATGGCTAAGTATTAGTGGTGTGGAGGATAGTGGTGTGGAGTGTCCTAGAGTGGAATAGAGTGTTGTAGAGTGGAGTGAAAGAGAGTGTCGGGTAGTGGAGTGGCATAGTGTGGAGTCTCATAGAGTGGCATACACTGGAGTGGCATAGAGATGAGAGGACTGGTTTAGAGTGCATTGACGTAGAGTGTTGCAGAGTATAGTGCCGTAGCATGCAGTGTCATTGAATTCAGCAGCATACAATGCAGCCTCGTAGAATGAAGTGGAATAGATTAAAATGGTGCATAGTAGACTGTAGTGGTGCATAGTATAGTGGCACAGATTGGAGTGGTGAGTAAAGTGGCGCAGAGCTGAGAGGCACAGAGTAGAGTGGTGCAGAGTGCAGTGGTGTAGAGTAGAGTGGATTGGTGCAGAGTGGAGTGGAGTAGAGGTGAGTGATGCAGAGGGCAGTGGTGCAGGGTAGAGTTGAGTGGCATAGACTTCAGTGGAATAAAGAGGTGCAGAGTAGAGTAGCATAGAGTGGTGCAGAGTAGAGTGCAGTGACGTAGAGTGCAGTGACACAGAGTGGATTAGAGTGGCATAGAATGCAGTGGAGGAAAGGAGAGTGTTGCAGAGTAGAGTGTGAGAATGCAGTAGTGTAGAGTGGAGTAGAGTGGCATAGAGAGAAGTGGCATAGAGTACAATGATGCAGAGTAAAGTGCAGCGGGATAGAGTGCAGTGACATAGGGCCTCATTACAACCTTGGCGGGCGGCGGTGTAACCACTGTGCACATTCTGACATCCCCGCTGGGCCGGCGGGCAGAAACAGAGTTTCCGCCGGCCGCGCCAGGGGGATGTTGGCTGCAACATGGGAGCCGGCTCCTAATGGAGCCGGTGGTGTTGCGGCCGTACGACAGGTGCAGCTGCACCTGTTGCACTTTTCAGCAGACAGTGAAAAGCAGTGTGGGGCTGTGCCTGGGGGCCCCTGCACTGTCCATGCAAAGTGCATGGTCAGTGCAGGGCCCCCCAGGGGGCCTACAACTCCTCTTCCCACCAGCCTTTCCATGGCGGTTCCTACCTCGTAATCCCCTGGGCAGCGCTGCCCTGGAGGATTAAAACCGCCGGGACCACAGTGGCAGAAAACCACCTGGACCACCGTGGCGGAAAGCCTGCCAGGTTTGTAATGAGGCCCATAGAGTGCAATTGTGGAGAGTGCATTGATGTAGAGTGCAGTAGTTTAGAGTGGAGTGGTTTAGAGTGCAGTGGTGCAGAATGGAGTAGAGTGGCATAAAGTGCAGTGGCATAGGGTAGATAGTTTCAGAGTAGTTTGAAGTGGCATAGAGTGGAGTGCTGCAGGGTAGAGTGTAGTTGCGTAGAGTGGCATAGAGTGTAATGGCATAGGATATAGTGGTGTAGAGTGCAGCGGCTTAGAGTGCAGTGGTGCAGAGTAGATTAGAGTGGTGTATAGTGGATTAGTATAGAGTGCAGATCATAGAGTTGAGTGTTACAGAGTAAAGTGCATTGACGTAGTGTGTATTGGCATAAAGTGCAGTGGCATAGAGTGCAGTGTTGCTGAGTAGATTGGTGTGGCCCAGACTGCAGTGGTGTAGACTGTAGTGGCAAAGAGTACAGTGGTATAGAGTGCATTGGAATAGATGGATTGGTACAGGGTAGAGTAGAGTGAAGTAGCATGAAGTGGTATAATTTGCAGTGGCATAGAGTGGAGTGGTGCAGAGCGTAGTGGTGTGGACTTTCTAAAAACAGCATTTTCGAACAGACAATTTAAAAACCAACTTCACTAAAAGATGTATTTTTAAATAGTGAGTTCAGAGACCCTAAACTCCATATTTCTATCTGTGCTCAAAGGGAATCTGCACTTTAAGGATATTTAAAGGCATCCTCCATTTTAACCTATGAGAGAGATAGGCCTTGCACAGTGAAAACCGAATTTGGCAGTATTTCACTGTTAGGACATATGAAACACACTAGTGTCTACTATGTCCTACCTTAAACATACACTGCACCCTGCCCCTGGGGCTACCTAGGGCCTACCTTAGGGGTGCCTCACATGTTGTAAAAGGAAAGGTTTAGGCCTGGCAAGTGGGTATACTTTGGCAGTTTAAAACTGCACACAGGCACTGCAGTGGCAGGTCTGAGACATGTTTACAGGGCTACTAATGTAGGTAGCACAACCAGTGCTGCAGGCCCACTATTAACATTGGATTTACAGGCCCTGGGCACCTCTAGTGCACTTTACTAGGGACTTACCAGTAAATCAGATATGCCAATCATGGATAAACCAAGCAACAGTACAATTTACACAGAGAGCACTTCTACTTTAGCACTGTTTTAGCAGTGGTAAAGTGTCCAGAGTCCTAAAGCCAACAAAAACTGGTCAGGAAAATTAGGAGGAAGGAGGCAAAAAGACTGGGGATGACCCTGCAAAAAAGGCCAGGTGCAACAGTTAGGTCTTGGAAAAGTGGTAATTATTATTTTTTCAGAGCCTTGTCTTTAAAATGTGTTTTCAGGGCAGATAACATTGGTTACAAGTACCACATTCACATTGAATAAGATTAACTCCCATCCTTTCATGTATGGCAGCCCCACCACTTTCAAAACTTACCAGCCTTCACTGTGTATCAATGTGCTTAAAATGAGCACATGAAGACAGCAGAATGCATTCATAAGAAGTGGCCAATGGCTGCCCCAAGGCAGGTGCATTTGAGAACGTTTTGCAGAGATACTGAGAGCTAAATTTGAGTGCGAGTAGAGCACACAGTGATGCTGAGCCCCTAGAGTGGGAAAGAGAACAGATGAAGATGATCAGGAGTATCCTCAGGTCCAAAGGTCACAAACTACTCAAAGTCTGATGTAGGTTCCTCAGTCGCAAACATGAATGATAGTAGTATAGGATACCTTAGTCCTGTAACACGGCGGATGGGACATTTGTCACAGTTGTGAAGGACTATCCCATCTGCCAAATTCTAAATCAGGGGCTCAGACCCCCAAGGGTACAGACCTCAAACCAGGCCTACAAGAGACTACCAGTGAAGAAATAATTTACCCATGCTTATCAAACCCTCTGAACTTTACCTCTCTTGTGGTACTGTTACAAAGATCTAAATTTTAAGGGTGAAGCATATACTATCTTGCGTTGGTCTATCCCTGTACTAAAAATAGCACCCTGCAAACAATCAGAGCCACCATTTACTCTCTATCGCTCTTCCTGGTAACTAATGTACATATTCTCCACAACGGAAATTAAAAGAGTTAACCTTTGCCCGGTTGAAGAAGGCAGTGTGGCAGCTCATTGGTTCCAGTCAAATAATAATATCTCTGTTTGTGTCCTGAGTGCGACGTGTTCAAATCCAGGAGGGTGCACGTTTTTGTTTTTTCCGGGAAATACTAATGTAATATCTATAAATACACCTTAGAAATAAATGCCAAGAATTACCAGCATCTTTTCTTGTATTTACAGTTCTCTAAATATTTCTTGGTGATGAATGTCAAAAGAAAGTTTGGCATGCTCACTATTCTCTGGACAGTGTATTAGAGGAGAGTGTTACATTTCAAGAGCTCACATCGGAGTTAAAGGACAGACATGCATCAACTGATATGAACAGTAACAACATTGTGAAAGCTCTTGGTTTCTACTTTTACGTGACAGAATTTCTGGGAAGAGTTTAAACGTAGGCCTTACCTGTCCTCATGTTGTAGCGTCATCCCCAGCCTGGGTACCCGCCAGTGACTAGGCCACACACAGAGTTTTAAATCACACGTCTTTATTCCTCTGCCTGTACCTGTGCACTCCCATATTCTAAACCAGGTTTTTATTACTTTCTATTCTAACGATTTACGCCACATTGATACAAAGCCAGCTGAGAAAAGTTCTGTTCTAAATCATTCAAGATACTACATTTCCCCCTCTGTTAAATGAAAATTTTAATTATTTTATAAAATCATTAGACATACACATATATGAATAGAAACATGTACAAATATATCTCTACAATCAATCTTCTTGGCGCTTTGATCATCCAACTGGATCTGGTTACAGGAATCCTTAAACTGTCATCTTCAGTGTCAGTGATTGCTAAAGATGGTAAGGACTCAGCAACAGTCACTGAGTTTTCAGAGACAGTCTATCCTTCACCATTTCGAGTTGAAGACTTATGAAGCACAGACCTAAATTGAGAAGAGTTTCTGGTAATAGACTTCCCAGGGTGCCTGGCAGTCACCATGTGTCCTTTGTTAGACAACACTTGAAAAGGTTCAGCATCACAAGGAGCATCAGCTTTTTTTTGCATGTTTGTCAAGCGATCTCCAAAATGTTTCTGTTGCCTCTTGTCTGCATAAACTTTAATATTTGGTTTGTTAACCAAGTCTCTTGTACAAATCATGTTTTCACTTTTCTCTCTCTCTTTCTCCCATTGAAGTAACTTGGTTGTCAATCCTCTCCTGAACATCAAAGTCGCAGGACTTTCACCTTGGTTGAGTAGGGTGCCAAGTGATAAGCTTGTAGAGTAGAATTCAATACTGTTTACAAATTGAGCTTTTCATGAGTTGCACACTGCTTTCTTTAGTGTACTCCTAAAATGCACAATAAGTCCATTGGCCTGTGGCCATAAAGGTGCAATCTTTTGATGCTTCATATTCAGATGCTCCAGAAATTCTTTGAACTCTTTACTGTGGAAGGGTGAACCATCATGAGACTTTACACTAGTGTTCCCCATGTTGCAAAGATGCCATCAAGTTTTTCGATTACTCTTTCATAAGTCGTGGACAAGAGATCTTCAACCAAAGAAAAACCTGAGTATTCATCAACAATAACTATCAAATGATGCCCATTATCAAGTGGACCAAAGAAACCAATGCTATTCTCTCCCAGGCATGTTTAGGAAGTTCTGACATGTTCAGTGTATGTTGAGTAACCTTGGTTGACAGTCAATTGCATATGTGACAGGCCTTGAGTTCCTTTTGAACTCTTGCATATAAGTATGGAAAACAAACTTGGTTTCAGAGAGCTCTCTTTGTAGCAACAATACCACAATGTCCATTGTGAGCCATTTCAATCACTTTTTTGTCTTGGACTCTCAGGAATCAGGATCCTCGACCCTCACAGTATAATTCCTTCCTCAGCTATGGACAATTCACCTTTGATATTTTTATATTTTTGATACTCACCATCATTATTGAGAGGTTGAAAGTGTTTGTTCAACAACTGATGTGTAATTATGTCTTTTAACTTCAGCCCGGTCACTCTCATGACTTGTGGCAGTGACAATCTGGGCTGACGATACAGCAGCTGGTGGGCTTGATTTGACAATGAAATTGCTGTAGGCTTCAGCAGTCTTGGATAGAGTACTGTGACCTTGTATAGGCACTCTAGAAAAGAGGTCAGCAGGATTCTGATCCTTTCCTGGACGATGCACAATTGTGTAATCGTACTTGTGCAATCTTAATCCCCATTGTTCAATGCAAGGAGGCATCTTGGCTTTTGGATTGCCAAAAACGGTCAGCAATGCTCACTCACCAGCCTAAACAACTTTTCATACAGGAATGTATGGAAATGTTCACAAGCCCATGCTACAGTCAAACCTTCCTTCTCAGGCTGTGAGAAACATGTTCCATTTGAGACAAACTTATACTAGCATAGGCCACAATATGCCATCTAGCATTTGGGCATCCACTATGCTGTGGAAGGATAGCACCTAATATGACTGGGCTAGCGTCAACCACAAACTTAGTATAGAGGTTTGGATGATTGTATGCCATTTCCATAGCATTTTCAATGGCGTGTTTGATGTGCTTGAAACTTTCCTCACGTTTTTGTTACCATTAGAAAGAAACATTTTTCTTCATCAACTCTCATAATGGAGCACTAACTGTGGCAAATCTTGTATGTATCTTGAACAGTAACTGTCCATGCCAAGAAAAGGACGTACCATTGAAATATCTTGTGAGGGGGTCAACGTTTGACAAAGCTTGTGCTCTTGCAGGATCAGGCATCATACCCCCTTCATAAAAGATATGGCCAAAGAATTTCAGTTTTGTCTTGTTGAACTCAGACTTGCCTACATCCAAAGTCAAACTGCATCATTGGGTAACTGACATACTTGTGTGAGAGCTCTATCATGCTTCTTCTGTGTAGCTCTGAAAACTAATATGTCTTCTCTATAATTTAATGCATTCACCACAGGCTGTATGTTGCGTCGAATGACGTCTTGGAAAAGTTCTGCAGCTGTTGACACACCAAATTAAGGGCCTCATTATGACCCTGGTGGTCACCAGACTGCTAGGGTTACAGTCTGACCGCTGCCAAAGTGGCAGTCTGACCGCTACATTATAACTGTGGTGAAGCCGCCACGGTTCAACCACCAACACTGCCAGGCCAGCTTGGCGGTTGTAATCTGGGGATTACGAGCCCCCATCCGCCAGCCTGTCCATGGCGGTTTTTGCACTTGGCATGGGCAGTGCAGGGGCCCCCATGCACAGCCCCATCGCGCATTCCACTGCCCGAATTACAGGCAGTGGAATGCGTGATTGGTGCTGCTCCATTAGCTGCCGGCTGCAATGTTAAGGTCCTGTGGTGAACTCCTAATAGGGCCGGTGGGGTTCAGGATGCACAGGCAGCCTGATGGCGGGAAGAGTTTGGCGGGCAGCCTCTGCCGCCTCCAAACTCATAATGAGGCTCTTAGTTTTTTATATCTAAACAAGCAAACATATGTAGAAAAGGTTATAATGTACCTGCAGCTTTCTTCAACTTCTAACCGATGATAACCTTTTTCTAATCACGTCTAGAAAAGATTTTGGCACCATTCAATTGCATTATCTTGCCAGCAGTGTGCGGCCCTGGATGTGGTTCTCATTCAGTTTGCTTTGTTTGAATGACACATGTCAATGCACATGCACACAGCTTTTTCATGGTCCTTTTTGGGCACTACTACTATGGGAGAAATTTATGTTGTTGGAGCAGTGGAACACTCAATAATATCATGCTTAAGTTCTTTTTCAACAGCTCCTTGTAAATGAAAAGCAACTCGTCTATGTGAACAACAGGATGGACATCCTCGTTAACATGCAGCTTTACTTTCATAGTCTTTAACTTTCCTAAGCCATGAAACAATGAAGGAAATTGACTTAATATTTCATGATAAGCACTCATGTTGTAATTCACTGAAATTAGTCCCATGTCAGCAGCCTTGCTGAAATTGAGCAAACAGGCACTTGCTCCTGTACCTTTGAAGCACCTGGATCAGTCTTTGTTTCTTTGTTTTCTTACGTTTCACTGTTGCTAGATATGAACCTTGACTTTTGATGGGCTCTGACGAGGCCCAAGTATACACTTTGGTCTTCAAAGGAGTAAGCTGCAGTAATGGAGACAGTTTATTGTATTTCTCTTCAGGCATTATATTTATCAATGCACCACTGTCGATAATGAAGGCACTAAACATCCATTTACTGTCATTGTAATCTTTGGACAGTGTTTGTATGATTTTGTTGTTTTGGCATGTTGACTTTTCTTTGACTGACATTTTTTCTTCGCATTTGGCCAGTCCGATGTGCACAAAACATCGACATGGCACAATCACTTTCTTCACTTTCACTTGTTATTGAGGCAGAAGAACTGTTTGATGATGATTTAGATAATGATCAACTTTGTTTAGTACCTATTCGCCTCAACTGTTGTCACCGCTTAGCCTTGTGGGCATGCACCATATGTTGCTGCTGGAACTTTCAGGCAGCCATTGTGTCGTCGCGCTGTGACACACTTACTCTTTCCTTCACTTTACACACAGCTTTTGCATTTCTGGCCAACAGCGGGACACTTTCTTACATGTGGAAACAAAAATCCACATCTGAAACACTTCTTGTTATGTGTAGACATCACTTTGTGTCTTTCCGTCTTTTGTTTCGGGTTACTTTTCAGATTCATGACTGAATCGCTCTGGGCACCTCCAGATTCAATGTCAGCAGCTTGTTTCTCAGCATGTTACTCATCTCTGGCAGCCATAGATACTCGCGACAGACTAAGAATTTCTCTCAGCATTTGTTGTCTAAATGAATCCGACAAGCATCCATAGATAACTCTTAGCCACATGGCTTCTAACTTACAGTTCTGATGAGTGTGTTAAGTATTTCCACAAACCCATCGATTTTTTCACCAACCCCTTGACTTTCTTGACTGAAAATGTATCGTTCATAATCAACACTCAGTACTGGATTGAATTTGAGATTCAACACATTCTTAATTAGATGGTATTTGACTTTGTCAGTTCTCAGTATTTTCTTTGTGACTTCTTTCACACCACCACCAGCAAGAGTTTTTAGATATTTGATAATCTTTCTGTTACCAGTCTCTTCAAGTTAATCAATGAAATCTTCAAATATCTCTAGCCAGGCAGTCCATCTATTGCCGATGTTTTGCTGTTTGGCAGTATTGAAAGGTGGTGGTGGTTTCAGGAAGGTGGCAGCATTGTAATTGTTCTTGGGAGTGGCTGATGTTGAGGATGGAGCTCTGTCACTTACTGTTGGCTGTCCATGAGAGTGTGCATCATCACTGAGGCCCGAAGATAAATCCGTCTCCAGGTCATCCAGGAGAGTCTTTGGGCTTTTGACCTTCTTCTTGGTCTCCATTGGAGCCCCGTCACTCATATCGACCTCTGGAGTTGTTCTGAGTCACCGCCTCGCAGCTTGATGGTGTGCTTCTTCACGTATTGCACAGCTCAGTAAACACAACCCCAGTGCTTCTTCTTGGGTCTCCATACCCGTTGCTGAGGTTGTAATGCTCCATTTATCAGGACTTATGTAAGAGTAATAGCAAAATGCTTCCTTTACTTTGGTTCTGTCAGCAGCACTGTTGTTAGTAATAATATATATCAAATTATGCTTTCCTTAACTGTGTTTTATAAGCCTACTTGTATCCGCCATCAGCGTTAAAGCTTTGTACACTGTATAACTTTTTTTCATGGTAGAGCAGTACTTTTTTGTATGATACCACTTGTAGCTTCTTCACCAAAGATGCGTAGACTTCTTAGTGAAGCTTTCTTTCCATTCACAACAGCAGCTGGAATTTGCATTTGACTCCACATATGCCAACAGTTGAATCGGCACTTCAACGAAGGGATACGTACGAGCAGTTTGCTTGGGCCACAGCAACCTCTCCAGTAAACCACTGTCTTCTTTGGGTTACTTATCCCCTATCTCATTGCCAGTTGTAGCATCTTCCCCAGCCTGCATACCCGCCAATGACTAAGCCACACACCAAGCTGTAAATCAGATATCTTTATTCCTCTCCCTGTACCTGTGAACTCCCACGTTCTAAACATAGCTTTCATTCCATTCCATTCTAGCGATTACATCACACTGATACAGAGTCTGCTGGGAGTCAGAAAGGTTTCATTCTAAATCATGCAGGAGACTAAACATGGGACGACCTGTCCTCCATAGTTACAGTGCCTGGGATATTAAGAGATGCTGCTTGTCAACTGGACAAGGCATTCAGATTACCTTGCAATCATTTTGGATATTTCTGTTCTGTTGCTACGCTTCTTGTCTATTACCTGTCTAATGAAACCAATGAGAAAAACAGGAAAAAGTAAATAGATAACATATAAAAAAAAATTAATGATCAAACAAGAGACAAGGGAACTGCTAGATAATGGGACAGTTACTGAAGTACTGGAGTTCCGAGGTGTTTTTAAAAACAAAAGTGAACCCTGCACCCAGAAACAAATTGCTTTTCTATTGTGGACCACCTCAGTAATCTTAATTACAGCCAAGGTCACTTTTAATAACTCATAAGGGATCGCCTGCATAGCCTTTATGTACTCAGCCTCTATATCCCTGCAGAAAATGCTTGTAATCCAGTGCCATTTTAAAGAATTTTGGGGCCCTGGACAAGACATACTTTGGTGCCTTGTGTTCGGAGAAAGGTTGAATTTACTACCCATTTTTGGTAAATTCAAGCCCTTTAATGCTAAACAATATTTCATTACATGTCACACTTTCAGATATAGGTGCATGGTAAAATAGTCGAAATCTTAAGGGTGTTCACCTGCCAAATAGTAGCACAAGAAACTTGAACTGGCATTGATAAGGAGGACATTTCCTTTTGCTCTAGAACCTGGATTTTATGTTCTCTTGGAACAACAATTGTATGTGTAATTAAGTGTTTACCTAGCCTTTTCCTCCCATTCTAGGAAAAATAGGTTAAGTGTGAGTGGTGCATATTTAGTGGGCTTGTGCTTCATAATAAAATGAGACAGATGCACATAATGTTTGCAATGTAGCTTTAACTACTGGACATTTGGAATCACAAATAGTTCATACTTCTCAACTGGATTGTTGTTACAGCATGGAAAATCAAAGCACTTCTCCTGGTTACTGGTCACTTTGCCATGGGGTCCCTTGAAAAGAAGTGGGACTCAAGCAATTACCTACTTTGCCTATGCCTTAAAGCAGCTCTGGTGTCAACTTTCAGAGCAGGAAGCTTTTCAGATGAGGTAACTTTGTAAAATCTGCTGGACCTGCTATGGATTCATTGTAGGTTAGTGTATGAAATGTGGTTACCGGTTTAGGGTGGTGAAACCCTACTCAGTAAGCAACCACAATTCTTGCCAGGGTAAAACAAAAGCAAACCCCAAGTTAAACTGTGCTCAACCCTCTGGTGGCTTAGCTCGAAAGCAGTCAGGATTAACTTGGAGGTAAGGTGTTAACTATTTATAGAGCACTTCAAGCAGTAGTAAAGTGAAAGCACAACACAAGAAAAATACTACACCATTTTAGAAAAATAGAGTAAAAATTAATAAATTATTTGAGACCATTATGATAAATATCCAATTAGTAGAACCGGAGATGTGCAGTTTCAAGTATTTCAGGTAAGTATAGCACCTAAAAGTACAGAGTGCCACTCATGGTAATCTGGTTGTGCAAGAACAGGTGAAAGTGACAAGTTCAGGCCGATTACGATGAAACGTGGGCCAGATACAGGTACCAGGTTAGTCCTGTTGAAAGAGTTAGCTTCTAGAGTCTGGGGCAAAAAGCCCAGTTCTCCGTGAAAGGAGCCTCAAGGAGCTTGGAGAACATCCTGGATGGTTGTTGCTAAAGCATGAAGAGCAGGTCGGGCATTGCTGACGGTCGTCAATGTGGCTCGAAGATCTTGTTGGACTCAGCAGACGATCATTGCTGGAGATTCATGTTGGTTGTCACCGCAGGCTGTCGGTGCTGTAATGTGAAGTGCAGATCTCTTGTTGCCAGGTGTTGCTGGTGGTCAACGTGGCATGAAGATTCAGGTTCACTGGAGCTCCTCGTTGGCAAGTGGTGCAGATGGCAAATACTTAGTGTGAATAGGCCTGTACACAGTCGCAAGGAGCCTAACATTTCAGGATTTCTCTTTTCTTTGAAGGCAAAACTCAACTGATTCCACAGCCAAAAGTCCACAACCTTAGGGGCAACGCTTGGGGATCAGAAACTCTCTCCAAAAGAGTCCAGCAGAGGTCATGCAGGTCCAGTTGCAGGTCCAGACAGCAGTTCAGCTGGGCAGATGCAGAGATGCCTCTAGAGCTTGCTATGTCCCTGTAGCTCACAACAGGAGGTCATTCAGCTGAGCCTAGGAGTCACTTCAGCCTGCAATAAAGGATGCAGGTCCAGACTTCATTGTTTGCAGGCAGGCAGCAGAGCAGTAGAGTAAAAGGGCAGTGCAGTAGCAGTCCCTTTTGGCAGGAGAGCAGCACAGCAGTCCAGTCCTTCCTCTGTAGTATCCAGAAGTCCAGAAGTAAGTGAAATTTCTAGAGGTTTCCACCCCCAGAGGGTTTTCAAATTTCCTGCCTCCCTGCCCTGGCCCCAGCCTGTCTTTGTGCACAAAGACTAGCCTGAAGCCCTTTGCGAGTGTACTGAGTTAGGGACTTTGTGATGTGCAAGTGTGGTAGGTAACAGATCTGCCCCCCCCATCAAGACAAAGATGGCCCATCCTGCCAACAACTGTTCCCCCTTTGACTCACTATCTAGGAGCAAAACACAAAAACCAACTTTCATATACACCTAGTCTTGTAGCTCAGGATACATGATTCAGACACCAATGGGTTGGTACAAGAAAATACAAATTTTCTAAAAGTGGCATTTTCAGAACTATGACTCAAAATCCAAATTTACTTTTAATGATGGATTTAAATAACAATTCTTTAGACACCAAACTCACGATTCCCACCTGCTCCCAATTGTAAGTTATCATTTATTAAGTGCAATAAGTTAACCAAATGTTATCATATGGGATAGACAGGCCTTGCAGTAGTGAAAAGCAAAAATGTTTTTCATGACCAGGACATGTTAAAGTTAAAAGTACATGTCTGCAATTTTAGAAACAATGCTCCCTGCCCTATGGTCTTTATATGACCTACGCTGGTGTGACTTATGTATAAAAAAGGATTGCTTACGCCTGGCAAAAGGTATATTTTGCTAGGGTGAAAAGACTGTGTAGAACTGCCAATACAGGCTGCAATGGAGGGCCTGAGACATGTTTAAAAGGCTACTTAAGAGGGTGGCACAATTAGTGCTGCAGGCCCACTGGTAGTATTTAATTTACAGGCCCTGGGTACATGAAGTACTTCTTTACTAGGGAATTACAAGTAAACTAAATGTGCCAATTTGATGTAAGCCACTTTCACTGTGTTTTAAAGGAGAGAGCACTTTAGTATTTATTAGCTGTGGTAAAGTGCGCCGAGACCAAAAAGTCAACAAAAATGGGCTCAGAAAACAGGAAGGTGAAGGCAAAAAGTTTACGGATAACCCTGCAGAGAGGGCCAAGTTCAGCAGTCAGGCACACAAATACACAGAGACAGTAAGAAATGCATGCGCTCACAGATACACAGACACACACAGACGGACACACACACACACCCTCATATAAATAGATATAAATGGTTCACCTGGATAACAAATTCACTACCTCAGTGTACAATTTCTTATCACTACCATTATAAATAGCCATAAATTGATAATACTAAGTTTTGGGTTTGTTGTTTGGCTAGCTTAAGGAGTTTAGAGGTAGGGTTAGCTTATTTGAAGGGTTAACTATGGGCTTAGGGTGAGGATAAGTATAAGACTTCTGTTTAGGAACAGGATTGTGGTATCGGAAGGTAAGATAAGTATTAGTGCTAGACTTAGGGTTCTGGTTAATAAAAAGAGGAAGTGTTAGGTTTACGGTCAGTGTTGTTGTATTAGTTGATGTTATGATGCTGATGTAGTGGCTACTTACATACATATCTGCTTGGGGCAGTGATAGGCCAATCTACAAGCTTTGAAGTAGTTGTAGGTCAATGTAGTAGTTCTTAGTGAAGTAACAGACAACCCCCCTCTTAGACATTTGTATACCTGCCACACCTCTAGTTGGCAATGGACATTTCTGAAAAAATAAATAAAATCAACAAACATACTAAAACAGCTGAGTAGGCTCTCTTATATCACCACCAACATTCTGCCATCCTCTAACACCATGCCTCCAATCACTCTGCCTTTCAAATAAGGGTAATATGACAAAGGCACAACTGTACATGCATACTAACAACAAGGTTGCATGGACCTACACACACATATTGACTCATGCCTTGACGTAGATAATGAAAAGAGGGAGGCAGCAGGCTCTCTCTGCCCAGATACCTCCATCCATCCACCATTTATAGGGTAGTGCACAAGCTGAGGCACCATCAATTTTTTTGGCAACATTTAAGCACCCCCCTCCTCAAATCATGACCATCCAAGAATAGACCAATTTGTACATGGCAGAGTGGTGACGAATGATGACTTAGAGGTGGTGGTTGAGACAGTCACCTGACAGCTATTGATAACTACTTCATCTCCCTCCTCTGGCACATATGCAGGAGCCTGGGAGAAAGTCCATGGGATTCACTGAGTCCAAGAAGGGAAGGTTGCAGAGTCATTTAAAGGCAAATGACAAGATGGACTCTGGCCCAGGGCCCCAGCCTTTCAGGGAATCCCCTGATAGAGCAAGCTCTTTTCTGCAAATACTCTTTCCCTAATGACCTTGAATAATTCTTAAACAGATTGTTTTAAATGCTGGTTTCCTTTCATTTATTTTTAATGTGGGTGATGTGTGAGAGTCTGTTGCAGGCATTTTGAAGAGAAATGCTGTGTTTGTTTCATGCAACGTTCATAAAAAAAAAATCTTTTAGATCAAAACAGGAGCTCACATATGGGAAATGGGAGGGTGTCACAGAGATTATTTGCAGTAATATTAGTGACTTGCTGCCGTGTTGCAGAATAGAAAACACAAATCACTATCCCTGAATATCAGTTGTAAACACATTCAGAATATGGACGAGTGCGCCTGTGCACTGTCAGTGACCTGGCCTAAAGAGGGCATGAAAGAACTGAAATCAGATCATAAATTAAAAAAAATTCTGAACAGGATCCCCCAAATTGCATTTGGCCTAGGGCCCCCCAAATCATTAAGCTGACTCTGGGGGATGGCATCCATTACCCGACTCCTATAGACACAAAATTATCAAATTCCCTTTTATCATCTTGCCACTTAAAATGATTTCCTCCGAACGTCCAAGCTTTTGCCCTCTGCATTTAAAAACAAATGTTGAAATACAGACCCTTCCGTTTATTATGTTTGTACTGTAAAGGGGGCAGGGCCACGGACATGACAGGGACAAAGGGGGAGTGCACAGCAGAGTGCATGTATGTTTGGCCAGCCGTCTCGGACTGGCCAAACATACATGCACCCTAGGCTCTCTCAAGCGCAGGCAGAGACTCACACTCTGCCACGGTGCGCCCTGGCTGGGCACTCCATCCAATCCTAACATTGCTTTCATGCTGCCAGCAGCATGAAAGCAGTGTCAGGCTTGGACGCAGGGCAGGCTGGGAGCCTGTGCCTGCAGATGCAGCAGAGGAGGGTTGTTGTGGTGGCATGGCGGAAAAGGTCAGTTTTTTAAAATTATTATTTTGTTTTGTCGCTCCATTTCTCCCACCACCACCTGCCGCGCCACCCTGCCCCTTTTCCCTCCCACGAGCCGTGACTGCCTTATACAGACATGCACATACTCAGAAACACACAAAGTAACAGACCCATTGGTATATAAAGACACACCCTGCATAAATATGTGCACATCATAATATAGATAAAGGTACAGCTATAATAATAAATAATCAGACACACTAGAAAACACACAGTCAAACACACATACAGTCAACCTTTATTTCCATTCCCTGCTGTCGCAGGACAGATAAGCAATATTGAGGATGAGAATGCTAAAATTTCCCTAACAATGTGATATGATTTAAAGTTTGTCTCACAAGGCTTTAGTCTTTGGGTAGACTTAGATTGTCAGTCAAGTCCTATCTCAGAAGAGGTGGTGTAGGGTTTATTCATGGTACAGTACAAAATAATTTATCACACAGCAATAAAGATGAGAATGTCCAGATGTAGATGTGAGTTATAAATATACACAATGTTCTTACTATCTAGAACTTCATATTAAAAAATAGCAACGAAGGTCAAAAAGCACAAAAAATGCCATACAGTACAAAAATAAATGCAAACCAATACTGTGAAAAAACAAGGGTTCAAGACAATATACACAATAAACTGTATAATTTCACTACACAATAAGAAAATGATCGTAAACACTGGAATACCATTAAGTGAGAAAATACACCATATGCCAGTACATTTACTGTTAAGATGGAGTGGTTAAAGGAATATTCACAAATATTTATAATTCTCAATTACTACTCGATCATTACACAACATTGTAAGGTGGAGGATCTCATTCCAGCTCCAAAAACATAGTTACATTGTAATTGCAGGCATTTACCTAAGCTGAAACAAAGAATAATAGAGTGGAATTCAAAATATTGTGCAGCAGTAACCTGCACTTCAAAGGGAAGTGTCTCGGAGGTTGTTAACGTGAGTCTTAGTCAGCGGCGGCTGCCGCATATGTCAAGGGGCTTGGTGGGGGGACGACGGTGGTGAGACGGGGGATGACGGGAGAAACATTTAAAAAAGAAAAAAAGAAAACACTTACATTTGCCACCTGTCTCCTGCCGCCGTCTTTGCTGGGACACCAGCACAGGCTCCCCAGCAACCCTGGCACCGCTTACATGCTAAACCTAGCATGTAACCAGCGTCAGGATTGGTCTGAGTGGCTTGGAGTGCCGCACAGACACAAGCCTTGGGTCTGTTCTGTTTCTCCCGTCCAGGTGTGTATACAGCCAGCTTGGAGAAACCTAAGTGTGCATGTGTGTTTGGCCTGCCTCAGACGGTCGGCCAACACACTTGCACACTTAGTGCACACTCCACTCCTTCCCCTCCCACCTCCTTGTGGCCCAGCCCCGCCCCTCCCTGCACCTTCTGGCTGAGCCAGAGGATGAAAAATGAAAAATAAAACAATAGCAAGCTATCATTTTATTTTTCATCTGCTGGCTCAGCCGGGGATCATCGCCCCTCTGCCACTGTGAAGGAGCAGCCCTGGTTTTAGTGTCCAGAAAGACAAGCCTTTCTCCCTGTTCAGCGTTAGGTAGTAGTGGTCTATTAAAATGGAGATATCATGCAACCTGGTGACCCGAAAAGCTGTATGTCTATGACTTCTCACTAAGAGGGCACCAACCTTGAGGATGAAGGGAGGCAGGCCTCATCCTAACCCTTATATTAGACTACCATATGGGCTACTTGGGTGCTGAATTTCTGCATAATAAACAGGGTCAGATGAAGAACAAAACAATACAATTTAGTGTTGAGAGGGAGAGAGGCAGAGTGGCAAATCAGCTCATTTGCATGTATAGTAATAGGTCTTGAGGTTGCCCTCTTCCGATCTCCAGTGAGGGATATGTAGAGCTCCTAGGCCCTATGTCCAGGTCTTTGGATGTCTCGAACTGACGATGGGCTTCTTTGCAGGTAAGGTCAGAATCTAGCTATGCTAGTCATCAGAGATACATCAGGTATTCTGGCTTGTTCCCAGCCAGGAGGAAATAGGCAGCTCTTGCCTATATGTTCTGGAAGAGTAACCTGAGTCTTCTCCACACTCAGGGATTATCCAAGCACCTCATAGTTGCACTTCTGTGTGCCATGCATCCCCCCCACTACACATTGCAATGTAAAGAGTTGAGGGGATCTCGCATTCCGACCATGGTGGGATCATTGACCTGAATATATTTGTATAATAATACATGCAGCTCTGACGGTTAGCTTGACTGAATGCTAGGTAAAACTTGTGTTGAAAAGTGGTCATACCAAAGACAATAGCCAATCTGGCAAATTCTTTCAGTGTAACTCTGGAAAGTATAGATTCACAGTTCCTCCACTCAGTCTCTAGTGTTATTTTCAGAAAGAATGTTATCAATATTGGTATTATCACATAAATGTAACCACTAAGTGGTCCACCCTATTACTCAGGTGGACAATATTCTTTCTTTGTTTAAAGAAAACCTAAAAAACTTATTATGGGGGGCTAATGTGCTCATTCATTCCAGCAGTAGCTTCCTTTCAGTTTCTTCTCTAATCAGGTCCTTCACTTTTCAAAACCTCTGAAGTGAGATGTAGATGAGTAAGCGCTGGTGTACCTTTTTCCTTATAACCCCCTTTTCTCCCTTCTGTTTATCCATTAATCGCTTAGTGTCCCCTTTTCCACAGACATGGCCACTACCCAGCATAAACAAATACTTGTTCAGCAGTGGTTTATGTCAGCAGGTTTGTTGACTATGTTGTTCGGTCCTGAGATGATCAGTTAACCTTTGGGTTGTCATCTCTATGTCAGAATGATTGAAGAAGTCCTCCTAAAGGTGTTCATTTAAGCGATAATCAAGATCCATTGCTTTCCACCCATCTTAAACCTCTATTGTTCAGTAGCATCATCCGAAAATGTATGTATATAATGTTAAAAGATATTCTATAAACATAAAAATATAAACAGATGGACCCTATCTGCTCCATTTCATTGAGCTTAATTTACAAGGGCAAGTCAGTAGACCTCACCACTGGCTTCAGCTATTTCCATCCAAAAACACTCTAATAAATGCCAGCAGTCATGGGTTGTGCAGAAGAGTTTGAGTATATATAGTCTTGAGGTGAGAGAGTGTAGATGCCAATAGAAGGTCTCCCCGTCTCAGCGCACGCCAAGGGGGTGCCACTTAAGAGCATCAAAGTTACATTTAGAGCGGTCTGAAGAGATTTGGGACACCACAAACTGTTATCAAAATGACTGTCGAATTTTTATGTAGAAAGGAAAAATGTCAAGGATGACACAGCTGCAGTGGTTGTATGCAAAATTCATGTGTATAGATGCAAACACATAGAAATATGAGGAGACACATGCCAAAATATTCTCAGACTGACAGGCCTCCATAAACACTCAGATACAAAGTCACATATGAATATAAAAATCCATATATCTTCCTAGACTCAACTAGTTTAACAATATACTCCTCTATCAGTGATGTTTGAGGCTCATACATATTCGTGTTTACACAGCACACTGCTAGAGCAAGGGCTACTGATTTACATCAGGGAGCACTGGTGGTTAATGAACATTCAGAATGAAAATATTCTATAAAGCACTGTCCACTTCACAGGAAAAATATTATTTTCTTTTATCAATATTAAATCACTCCTAGTCATCAACATGAAATATGTAGCTAAGTTTAATTATACGTTTGGGTGTCGAATCCTCTGCTGACATAGGCCTGATCATGATATTGGCACTCTGACCGTTGGACTACCAATACAGTGGTTGGGAGGATGCCGCCAAGCCAGAGACCTCCCAACTGCCATATTAGGATGTTCCCACGGGGTCAGATGGCGGAGACAGTGCGGCAGCATTGGCTTCGGCTCTAAGAGAGAGCCAAAGCCAATGCCACTGCACTGTCATGCCTCCACCAAAGTTATAATGTGCAGTGTTGCCATTGCAGACAGTGCACATTCCGACTGTGCTGACAGGAGGGCCTCTGCATTGCCCACAACAAGGGCATGGCCGGTGCAGAGGCCACCCTGTGATCCCATCTCTGACTTTCCACAGGACTTTTTATGGTGGTGTCCCCGCCATGAAAAAGCTGGTGGACAGGCAAGTCGTAATCAGCACGGTGGTGTCGACATCGGCACTGCCATACTTGACCATGGCTTTCCGCACTGCCACAACTGCGGGAACTCTGATCCTGGAGGTTGCGGAGGTCTTGTGGCAATCCCAACTGCCAGCATCCAAATCTGGCGGTCAGACTGCCAAGAATGCGACGGTTGGACCGCCACCATGGGTACATCGGTCCTAGGACTTCCTTACTCATAGTTGGGCCCATAGTTCTCTGAATTGCCTGTTGTAATAAAATGTGTTTCAGTAAGCCAAAGTAGAACAGCTACCTCCCTAGAATGAACAATTTACTCTTCCAAACGATAGGCAGAGCCTTACTGAGACGTTATGATTGAACTCTAGCTTACTGAATAGTAGTGTAACTTTACTGTTTACATTTTTAAAAATTCAAACAAACAAGAGCAAAAGCAGTTAAAAAATTTCACAGCTCACCAACATGTTAAGAATGAAATTTCAGTCACCAGACGGTGCTGAATATAAAATAGTATATAACCCCGGACTATACAGCGATCTTAAATGGTAGATAAGTAGATAAAATAGACTGTCATTCACGAGCTGTGAAAAACAAGACTGAACCACAGATTAATCATTAAAATGGATATAAGGTACCAATGTGAAGGTCTAAGTGCTCACAGTTTCAACTCCCTGGTTACCACCATGTGCAGCATTAAGTCTTTCGTAGGATATATCCAAAAACCTAATCAGTTTCCCCATTAGGCCATTAGTTAGTAAGGAGAAGCATGCCTTGGTGGCTTCTTTTGTGGTTCTCAGCGAGGGCGTCCTAAAATTTGGCAGCAGATGTTTGCTGCGCATATCGTTCAGGGCAGAGACATAAAACATGCTCCAAAGTTTCATTGGAGTAATTGCAAAGCCAGCCTGCTCTAAGGACCAATGGATGCAATATCCAAAGTGCCCTCAAACTGATTCATGAAATTGAAAATATACAATTGTCTCAGACTTAAAATGTTTTGTTTGTGAGACCTCCAAATATAAATTAATATCTTGCTGCCCAGGTTGAAGGTAAGATTCCAGAAGGTACCCCGCATGTTTAGAGCTTGATGAATTTAGCAAATCATGTATTAGGAGTGACTTAAGCAAGCCTTTTCTGACAACATATTTACAGTTGGGTTTAGATATTTTCCGTAAATCTTCACAAGGTGGTAGGCTGTGCTCTTTAAGTGAAGCAATGATGCATTGACTAATAATGGAAAACAATTTGTAGGATTCAGCACCAACTCTTGATAAATCATGCCCCTCACTGAACTGTCATTCCTGACTCACTGAATAAAAAAAGATCCATTCCGATTTTCAAAATAACCAATGAGTATTCCAATTATCTCTGCCAAATGTCATTAACATTTCTTGTTCATACTCACTGTTGATATCTTGAACACTGCACTGGTACCACGTGGTGTGTCGCAGATCCCAGTCCTCTTGACAATGGCTGCCACAGCTAAATGTCTATTTGCGCTACTATTATAAATCCACTTTTCGTTCGACTGGCAACTGAGCAGAGGTCATTAATCCGCTTCCATCGTAATTGTTTGATTCAGTGGCAGGATGCGTAGTGTTCAGCGGTTTGAGTGATGTTGGTTGGTGCAGCTGTGTTTGAGGATTAGGATTAGGTTGATGATGGCTCACAGCAAACAGCGTTTTGTTTGCACCCTGATCAGATACAGACTAAAATGTAACTTTTGAGTAGATGCTTTCCTTCATCCTACCTCCTATGCTGTAGGTGCTAGAACTTCTGCACGAGTAATTCTTCCGAGTCGCACTGTTGAAAATGTTGTCTTTCCTGCTTGGTATCATTATTTCTCAGACAGTTGGACTTGATGGGTTGTAATGTGCAATTCATTGGCTAGATCACTCAAGGAAATAGTTCTTTTGTTGCTTTTTTTAATCATGCGTAGCAAACTGAATCACCTTTATCCACTCTCAATATTGTTGGGAGTTGTAGAAAGTGAGCCACAAGAACAAAGACTTTTACGCAGATACATGCATTTTTGTCACATGGGGAAGCAGTGATTAGAACTCTTCTCAAGTTATAGACATTAAACCAATACCTCATTGTTGTGATATGTGCTATTTGAGACCAAATTCATGACAAGCTGAGGTGGAATGTACCCCAAATTCTCTTTAATAAGAACTTACGTTGCTTAGTATATGACATTGTATTAAATGTGACTATGGAACATTTTCAATGGATTTCAATGGAATATGTCGTTGCTTGATTTTGTAGGAGCAATGTGGGTATGTGTGCCACTAGCAGTCACAGCACTCTATACTCTTTCAATGAGCAGTCTGTTATTATTCGCTTCTCAAAATATGCCACATAATAAGAGGTGTGCATTGTACTAAAAGCTTGGTGGGCTAATGCATTCTCTGCAGGAACCTGTGTTTGAATCCCTAACCCCTCACCACACCTCCCCATTGTAACAGGTTTGGCCCCTGGTGGTTTCACTCAGCCATTCATCCCTTTCAAGTCAATATAATGAGTAATAGCATGTTGAGTAACAAACTAACATTTATTATCTGTCAATAGCACTAAGTGATATTATTATGGCTGAATGTGCACTCTGCAAATATATGTGTAATATTTATTTGAACACCTAAAAAATATAAAACATAAGAAGTACTTAAAGATAAGCTTCACCCACAAACAGCAGACAGACATTGCTGTTGTGCTATGAGCCTCTACACTGGTACAGCAGACTCATTCTATCTATCCAACAAGTATCAGTTTGTTAATATAGGCATCTGCAAGTTCCAAGACCTCCCATTAGCTGCAGTGATCCAGGATTCCATCTTGTCCCTGTCACCTACATGTAAGTCTCCTCTGCTCCAGGCATCCAGTGCATCAAACTTTGCCTTCACCTCACCCATAACTGGAAGTCCAGTATATACTAAATTCAATCCCACTACAACATAAATCCTGCTATTCACAAAAAACAACAAGCAACTAATTCAAGTCTGACTTAACAATATAAACGTGATGGACTTGAACCCAACTCTTTCACACAATTCCAAGTCATTCGGGTTCACTGTGGACAACTACCTCAGCCTCAAGAAATACATCACCAAGAAAACCAAGTCGGCCTTGCATCATCTCTCTCTACTTAACAAAGTAACCTCAGAACAGCTACTCAAGCCCTTGTACTCTGGTGATGTCTTGCTTCATGGCCACATAAGCTCCACAGTGGCTTTCTTAAAGAGTATCCTATACACCACAGCATTCTTCATCAAGGACTGTTAGAAATATGACATTACCCTCACCCTGATCATATTCCTCTGGCTCGTCTTGCAATATAAAACAAAGACTAAAGAAACAGAATGTTCTGTTAGGCCTTCGAATTATAACATTCAAATGTGTGCCCTTGGCCATGTTTACACTTGGCTGCCCTAATGTTGCATACAAACATCATGAATTGCTAGGGCAAGCTTATGTAATGTATGTATATCAGTTAATTAAAAGGCCTCTGTGCCCACTGTGTTTTTCTTTCTGTTTCCCTAATTGTGGGGGTGGAGGAGGGGTGGAGGGGGGGAGAAATCCTCTTGGTGCTGGGGGTGGTTGTAGAGAGTTTGTTGATATTTGATCCATTCTGGTAACTGGCAAACGTCCAATTGATGTGCCTGGTGCTCACTTCCATGCTGCCTCATTAATATGCTTGTGGTTTCACTAGTGACATTAGGCACACATATCAGATGAGCCTAGAAGGAAACCCATGTCCATCCAAGAAGCAAGCTGGTAGGCGGGGCTACTAGAGGGGCTAAGGACTACTATTACTACTTCCTGCCCATCCATAGTCATGCCTACCAGTTTGATGTACTGTTTTTTCTGCTAGTAGGAAAGGAGGGATGTGTGATACAGGGTAGGAGGAGTAGCCCGGCTCTCCCCCCCTTCTTCCACCACCCCTCCTACCCATCAACAAAGTAAATGAAACATGAGGTGGGGATTTGACGGGGAAGATTTAGGATTGTTCCCATTCTCTACCCTTCCTGTTCCCACTTTCTAGACTATTTCACACAGTTCTTTTTTTTCAGTATGGTTGTCTGTCAATGGTAAGTGTTCTGAGAGGAATGAACTATGTGTCTGTGCCCCAGCCAGGTTCCAGACACTGTTTGGAGTATTTCTTAGCATAGGAAAGCATGTCTCTCTCTCCTTTCTGGAGCACAGCCACACAGTTCTGTGCCCCAACAATGAATAAGACACTACTTGGATTTGTTTCTCATTTCCTATACAAAATCCACAAATGGTCTCTCTCCTTACTGAGGCATAGGCATAGCATTTGATGCCTCTGAAAAAAACTCTTCTGGTCACAGGAGGTAAAGTGTTTGTAATTTGTTCAAAAGCCTATGATACCCATAGCAAACAATCAAGCTATGGTTTATATTTTTTTCACTGAGTAGTGACAATTAATCACTTGATAAAGAAAACTATAATGAACATAAATCATTGGTGAATAAAATCTGTTTGTGTTTTTATGTGCTTAAGAAACTAAGTTTAGGTATAGAGCATCATTTGAATCGCTCCAAATAATGGATTGCCCATAATGCCAGGTAATTCTGCAAGCAGTTTTGAAAAGTTTTTTTGTGGGGCTTACAACAAGAAGACACAAATGTAGGTAAATTAAATAGACAATAGGGAATGTACTAGGGAAAGACCAAAAATAACAACCGTTGAAAGTGCAAGAAAGGAGCTTGGAATTAGTTTGATTTGTGGGACGTTGTGAGCTACAATATTCTGATCCTGAGATCAGCCAGTCCCAAGACAATACCTAACAAGCCCATATATTTTTGAAACGAGGAGCAACATGTGTGAGGCATTTGAATATAAGTGCATATTCATATAAACAATAGTTTGTACAAAGGTGATTGCATGAATTAAGCTAAGCTGTTGACTGATGAAAAAACAGTAAACTCAATTTGGATCGAAAACATTCATGTTATTTTACTGTCCAGATAGAAAATGTGGGAATCAAACGTCTATTTCAGGGGCTTTAGGAAAAGGCATGCTGATATTTTATGCTGCTGTTTGGGACTGTTTAGCTGCCTTCAAAGAATAAAGATTATGGTTTTAAAGCATTTTACCTGAATGTTTTATTAACTTATGAGAATACATTGTTTTTTTTTTAACATTCATGATCCTCCTTTTGGTGATTTTTTAGGGCTGGTCTCATTTTGGGTTTCTTATGGAAGGCCATGTGCTAGGTGTAGGCTTCTTTCTAAGGGGGGGGTTTGCTCGCTCATTATTTCAAACCTGCCAACACAGTAGCAGACGACAAGCAGCAGCAAACAGGGAGTCCAGATAGATAAGTGGTGCTGAAAGGGAGGCACATATTTGGAAGCATAGTGCTTTGGAACACTTGCAGGAGGTACACTGAATGAGGTACAGTAATTGGGCATCTGTGGAATGGGTAAGTGACAGCAGGAGACAGGTATGTAATTAATCTGGATAGTTTACAGGAGAAGTTCACTCTGCTGCCTGTGAATAAACACACTCGTTCGTAGTATTCACCCAGCAGAGGGGGTTTCAGGAATATATTATTTTTGGTGTCATGTCATAAGTGATCCCTTCAGCCACACTGACATTTTGGTCACCTGCACATGTATCTTGGGAACAGCAGTTTTGATTAATAACATGCTAAGCAGTGTTTTTTTAAGTGAACAAGGTCCTGTTTCTACTGAGCCCTTACTTCTGTCTGCTGTCTCACCAAAAGAAAGAAAAAATATCTGGGTGACAGGATTGGAGTCGCTACTAAACTCATTGTAGAGACAGTCTGACGAAGGAAGAGAAGGAAGGAGTAGGACCTGTAGAAGGAAGACTATGACAAGTAGGAGAGGAGAACGTGGACTAATTGTACACCACCAGGAGGGATAGAATGACCAGAGCCACGAGGACCAGGTCAAGAAAAAACAAGTCTAAGGAGACCTAATCTATGAGGCCAGAGTAACCAATGCAGGAGGGAACCACAAACAAATAGGTTATAACGAACAGGACTAGAAAAACAGGTGTAGCAGTACCAGGTAAGAAAGATTAGAAGGGCCAAGTGGACAAAGACCCCAAAGGAACAGAAGAACCAGTGATAGCAGAAACAGAAGACCCTGGACTATAATGATGAGGACGGCCTGATAACATCAACCAGGACCAGAGGAATGAGGACAACCAAGGCGAGGAGTAGCCGACCTAGGTAGACAGACCGAAGAGGACCAGTGTCAAGAGACCAATGGAAAGAAACACCAGAGACAGGAAGGCCAAAACCCAAGAGATCAGATCAAAAACGGCCCAGGGGCCAGAAGCAAATTTACTGGTACTGGGAAGACCACAACCAGAAAAAAACCTGGGCTTGCAGGACCTGGAGACTCTAGATTAGAATGTCCAAATGGGGTATAAAGAGCCAGGAGGTCTTGGCCCAATGAAACCAGGATCAGACAATCTATATGGGTCAGTCTCAGGGGGGTTCTAAATCAGAGTGAGAAGGGCTAAATTAACCAGGGTCACCTGCAACATGTGAACTAGAAGGATCAGTGCTAGTGGGATGAGAAAGATCAAGGACCATTACTACGAGGACCATGATGGAAGGGATCAGGGTCAGATTGCAAAGAACAAGGTGGAACAGTCAAACCAGGAGGACTAGTAGAACTTGGATGGGGCAGGAGGACTGGGTAGACTGGGCTCGGGAAACTAGAGTCAGTGGGACCAGAAGGCCCGATACATGACGACCAAAAAAGAAATACCAGAATTAAGACCAGGACTACATGGACCAGGAGAACAGGAGTGGAAGGACAAAAAAGAGGCAAACCAGATGAATAGATAAACTAAGGGAGTAGGACCAGGATAACTGATGGATTAGGTTTAGGGTGCGCGGGGTGAAAAGGCCCAGTAAGGGAATCTGTGAAACAGGAGACCCTGAATACAAAGGACTAGGTGCAGTAGTGCATGGAAAAGATGATCGGACAGACCACGAAATATAAGCTCAGTAAGGTCTAATGCTTCAAGTTAGAGGCATAAGGGCAGGGAGCAGGAAGACATGGTTCAGGAAGATCAGGACCAGGTTGAAGCGCACTACGGAGGTCAGGACCTTGAGGGCAATGGCCAGTACTACCAGGAAACCAGGATAAGCAGGGCAGGGACTATGAAGAAAAAGGGGACCAGTACCAACGGTAGCCAGAAGATCAGAGCAAAGAGGACTATGTGAACTAAAGGGATCATGACCATGCCAGGGCTAAGAGGGCTGTGAAGATTAGGGCCTAGGGGACCAGGGCTTAGATTACCAAGAGGGGCAGAGCAAGGGGACTGGACATTGGTGGCCAGGTGGACCAGGACCAAAATGACCAGACTCAGGGGGACCCAAAGAAGGAGAACCTGGATCAAGAGGGCCAAGATCAATGGCTACAGTACCAGTAGGACTAAGAGGACAAGGAAAAGATCAAAAAGGACCAAGACAGCCAAGACCAGGAGGACAAAGATTAAGAGGACCAGGACACAAGAGGCCAGATGGATAAGGAACGTATGGTATCAGACCTATGAGATTCAGGGTGAGAAGAAACAGGAAGAGGTGACCAGGGCCAAGAGGACCAGAAAGGAACAAAGACAAATATGCCAGGACTAAGGGAACCAAAATGAGTCAAGTGGGCCAAAAGGCATGGTTCATCATAACAAGCACAATAGGACACAAGGGCCCAGGATGACCAGGATCAAGGACACCAAGGCTAGGATGGTTGGTGGGCAGATCAATGAGAACTAAGCCCAGATGGAAGTAAACTAAAAGGACTAGGACCAAGAGGATCAGAACCAATAGGCATATAATTTCAAGGACAAGGACTATAAAAAACAAGAATAGCCTGACCATGGCCAGGAATGCCAGGGAGGTGAGACCAGGGGCATAAGCAGCCAGAAGGAAACATTCTAAGAGGAACAGGAAACAAAGTATTAGGGGAACCAGGAAAACCAGGGCAAAGAGGATCAGGACCTTGCGTACCAGGACCAGGAGGATGAGGGTGAGGAGGAAAAGGAGGATCAGGACCACCACACTTTAAAGGTCCATGCCACAGGACTAGGAACAAGATGGCCAGAAACATGAGGAAAAGGATGACTAGGAACAGGCCTAGGAGTGGCAGGTGGGCCATGGCCATAGGACCAGGGCAGAGTATCACATGAAGCAGAATGACCAGACCTTGGGGATAGCAGGATCTGAATGATAAAGACCATAAGGAGCAGAACAGCCAGAGCTGCTATGAGGACTAAGGGGACTGGGACTGTACCTCAAAACGATGAGGCTCAGAAGGACCAACGAAAGACAATCAGGACCAAGGGGGCCCAGATCATTGGGTGCAGTACCAGAAGGGCCATGAGGACAAGGCACAGGTCAAGAGGACAAGGATGATCTAAACCAGGAAG
The DNA here is from genome assembly GCF_031143425.1 of Pleurodeles waltl. Lineage (NCBI taxonomy): Eukaryota > Metazoa > Chordata > Amphibia > Caudata > Salamandridae > Pleurodeles > Pleurodeles waltl. The sequence goes on along the minus strand of NC_090449.1, from coordinate 472,848,652 downwards.
ACAAGAGGGGAAGGCATAAGAGGGCCCGGACACAAGAGGCCAGGTAGACAGAGCGGGCCAGCAGGACCAGCAACTGATGTATTAGGAATCAGATGAGCAGGCTGAGAAGGAAGCTCAAGTCACAGAGGCCAAGTTACAGAGGCCTAAGAGTATCAAAATAGGCAGGACTTGGAACAGGTCTAGGAGGGCCAGAGAGGACAGAACCGAGGAGAGCAGGACCTGAATTTCCAAGTGGAGCTGGAGGACTAGAAACTACAGTATTATGGCCAGGCTGGTGAGGATCATGGGAACCAGAACAACCAGAGTCACAAAGACCAATGGGACTATCCCAGGACCAAAATGGCCAGGCCCAGCACAAGAGGACATAATAAGGAGGACTAGGACCAGTGGACACAGTGCCAGGTGGAACACAAAGACCAAGGCAAGGAGAATTAGGATGACCCAAATCAGGAAGACTATAGGTGGGAAGGCATCCAGCAAACCAACAGGATCAGAGTGAGGATCAGAAGTACCAGGTTCAGGAGGCCAAGGGAAGGCTAATACAAGGATGTGCCAGGAGCAGGGCCAGGAAACCCAGGGTCAGAAAGGACTACCACCAGGAGCACCAGATTCAAGAATCCAGTACCAGGATGACCAGAACAATTTAGAACATGGCCAGGATGATGATGAAACAAGATTCATAGAGTGCACAGATGCTCCTAGGATTGTCCCTGTGCTAGTCCAGCAGCAAGTCAATTTTTGAAGGGTAAAAAAAAGATGTTTTAGCTTATTTTTCAAAGTACACTCAGAACTCTCTTGCGTCAGGTGCAGGGTCACTTTATTCCATCCAGAAGAACCAAGCAGGAGGATGAGAATCAGTAGGGCCTAGCCGCCAAGAAAAGAAGGACTTGGAACAGTACTAGGAGGAGGCACAACACCTAAAGATGCAGAAGCACCTGGAAAGGTAAGTAAGAATACCAGAAGCAGCAGGACACCTATGTGAGTCTAGGCCATCCCTGTTGTAAATGATTCTTATTCATGCTTCTTATAAACCCAACCCCTAGAAACTCCTATCTCTTCAGCTCACATATAGATCTGGTAAGTATTTGCTGAAGAATCAGAGCATGCAAAGTGAATAAAAAAACGGGACTGTTACACTCTGACATCTAAGTGATGGAAGATGCTCTCTGATGCTGGCACAGTAGTCTGAGGGTGGATCTGAGGGCATAAGGACTGAAACTTGGCAGAGGACATTAAACGTGGATGGGAGAAAATGAGTATGGTCTGTGAAGGATGGCACAAATCATTTCAGAAACTTAGACAATTGATGTCAGGAAAAATGGTTAATGGCTAACAGAGGAGTGAAAAGGTCAGGATCACAAGAAAGATCTGATGAGCAAAAGAGTGGGTAATGGAAGTGCCAAAGAGATCATCTCAGATGACCCAAAGAGGGATTCTTTGTGACCCACCCCCAGATCTTTGTGCTAACATACCATGTGTGGTGGGTATGTAGCAAGTGTGTAGCAGTAAAACACCTTGTGTGATGAAAATCTAAGTTCATGGACCAGTGAGATGCAGTTTGCATGATGTGATGGAGAGTAGATACAACTTCACTAAACAGTGGGTGTATATTGACTGCATCCTGTGGAAGGGGATTGGAGACCAAGAATTGAAATGAAGGAGAATGGCAAAAAGGATACCCAAAGAAATTCCTTGAGGGGCTTTTTAGCAAAGGGCTGCTGGTTAGTTCTTCCTGGATGATGACATAGGGTAGATTGTAGGGGTAAGAGGTAAGTAATAGGTTTCTCTTGTTAAAAGTATCAAAGATGCTAAGCAGTGCTACCCTTTTGTCTGTGCCTGATGAATGCTCAAGAATGCTGACAGCCAGGTGATGAAATCGTATACTTTCTTGCATCCTTATCTCAGATACTTCTGCTTGGATTCAACACTATTGCTACTGCTGTGAGAGCCATCACCTACCAAAAAGGCGGTGTTTGAGCCACAGTATGAAAATGATATTGAAAAGAGAATCACCCCAAATCAGTTCTGAAACCTCAATAGTGGATCAAATCCCCCCTCTGGAAAATGAGTACTAAAGTGGAACTGTGAAATGACCGATACATAGGTCACAAGAATGGGAGTAACAAAATGTTTCTGTTTTGTCAGTGTCTTATTTCTTACAATATTTGTAATAAAGTCAGTGAATAAAAATCTACGGAGTTTCTTTTCTTCTGTGTCTTTGATGCATATAGGTATTTCTGTGATTTACTGGGAAAATTAATTCATATTTCAATAACACTCAGTTCAATTAATTATAGTCACATTAGTTTCCTTTTGTCTCCTCGAATGAATACTTCCACTGATAGCCTTACGGAGTAGGGGCTATTGAAGGAAGGTCTTTATACTGTCCACTGTACTTGAAGTAAAACCTGGCTGTAAGAGACAGGAAAACACTTAATGACCCTGTCACCCTGAAAGAAAACTTTCAGTGTGTGGGACAATTAGTTCTTTGTTTATTAAAAACAAACTCCCACTTTGGGAATCTGATTTTGAAAAATGAATACATTTTGATAAGTTTGGTGGCTGGCTATCTTGTCTGACAGACCAATCCTTCAATTGTTTCATGCATAGACAGGAACCACCATGATAGCTGGTCCTGTCAATGAATACAGTTGTCCCTAGGGCCAGCAGACAACTCTAAATTTGGCAGACGGAGGTCTCTCAGGATGGTGGAGGTATATTTCTCTACCATCTTGGTAGAGTTAACTCCATCCTCAAAACTCTAAATCAGGTCCATAATTGTTCTTCATTCAGTAATGAAATTTGTATGATGCCTCTCAATTATTCTGTGTTGGTCATTTAAAAAGAGTCCCTATGCAATTGTTTCGATTTTGATACAATTACCTTAATTTTTAGATGACTGTATGTCACTGGGAGACAGCATTTCCATTTCTAGTTTTCACATTTACAAATCATTGCTTTCAGGTGGTTTAGGCTGATTTGTTTAATTGAACTGAACCAGAATTAATCATTTCAGAATGTACTGATTTGCTGCAGAAAAGGAGGTGTTAACATTGAGCCTTTAGGTATTCCTATATCTCCTACATTCCCATGGCTTCTAAGAGTGACTACATAGTTTTAGAACTGCAAACAGCTTTAACTAGTCTTGCAAAAATTCGAATCTTCTTTATCATTAGTTACTTCTAAAGGTAAACGTAAAGGGGTAGAGCATTTGTGGAGCACAAGACACTTCCATAAATGGCCTCCAAGTCACTAAGTTTTTGCCTTTGGTGTAATGGAGTGGCATTTTGTGCCATGTCTCTCAAAATAACTTGAAAACATTTCTGATTAGGTTAGCGTCTGCTTCTAAGTCAGATTTTGCACTGAGGGCCTCATGTTGCAAAATCACAGGTTGTATGACCACAGAAATACTTATCATTATGTACAGAAGCCTTTTTATGAGTTGGAAAAGTCTTTTGACTAATAAAATAACTTTTGCAATTGCTTCCAAATTGCAAATTGGAGGAATCATGAAAGGGGTTTTCTCACTCCCCTTTCTGATTTAGAAAGGACTTTAAGGCTGCAATTGCAGTTGCAAACCATTGATGAGCTAACGATCCCTCAGAATGGGTGGTAACTACAACTGGTTGTATTTTGGAAGGGCTCCGTTTAAGACCCCTCAATCATGTTGGCAGCCTCAGGGGGGAGAAGAATTCTAAAATCAAAACCTTTTTTAAAAACCTAGCAGTGCTTCCTTTAAGTAAACACATGCTGCTTTCAAAAAAGTGTTTTTCATTTTGGAATGCAAGCGTAGAAATGATGGTGTGGTGTCCCTTACAGGCCACCATCTCTGGGATTACAACGAATCACAGAGTGTCACAAATTGGCACCTGCCTAATGGATATTAATTAGGCAGGTCATTCTGCAACCCACTGAGTTTCAGTATTTTGTGAACCAAAAGAACATTACATTTGTCAGTTTGCAAAATACTATTCTATTCGCAAAATGAATGTGCAGAATTTGTGACCACTTTTTGTGAACTAAACAATTCCCGCAGGACCCCCCCTATCATATGGAGAAACATGCCAATTGTTTCACTCCTTGTTTGTGGTTCTTTCTGGTATAAGATCCTGTTGAGATCTGCATTAGACACAATCCACAAAATTTGAACTGTTTAGAAAGCAACCAGTTTCTCTGATATTTGATCGGCTACTGGCCAAATTGTGCACAATGTCTACTATTTAGCCAGCAACCAGGTAAATTATGAAGATTCTTTTCAAGTCATTTGCAAGGCCACCAACAATAAATGAAATTCTGCTATTTATCCAGCTGCTGGGGTAAATATTGAAACGTCTGTGCTACTTCCAGGCTACTAATCAAATAATTTAACATTTCTGCTACTAAGCCAACACCCACATAAATAATTAAATGTATTTACTATTTACATGGCTGCTAGCCTAAATATAGATATCTGCTGTTTTGCCAGTATCGGGGTAACAAGTGAAGTTTTTGTGTTTGCTTGGCTGCTAGCCAAATAATACAAAACATCTGCTATTTAGCCAGTGGCCATGTAAATATTGAAGCTTGCTTGCTTTTTGCCTGGCTGCTGGCCAAAGAGTGCAGAATCTCTACTATTTAGCCATCAGCTTGTTAAATAGTGAGGTTTTTCAGCTATTTGCATGGCTGCCAGCTGAACAGTTCAGAATCTTTGCCATTTAGCCAGTGACTGGGCAAAAAGCATAGTTTTTCTGCTATTTGTAAGTAGGCCTAGGTGGAGCTCGCGGAATTTCACTCAACAGAATTCCGTAGAGCCACCGGAAAACTCTGTGGAATTCTGTGAAGTTCCGCAGGCAGGCAAAGTAGGGCTCAGCCAGTGTGACCACCCCTAGAAGCGATGCATTCTCAATGTAAATTTGCCTTCAGGTGATGGACCCTCATGCAGCGACCTACACAGGCCATTTTTTTCAGGCAAGTGCTGACTTAGAGTACATATTTCTTTACTGATGACCGCCTATCTCCTATGCAGACAATTTGCTGCTTGTGATGCAATTTTCAAGTACATTTCTCAGCAGTCAATCTGCTCTCTGACACATTTATGAGAGTAATATTTACACAAATGTGGCTACGTGGGCGATGCAGCCCCTATACTCGCCTTAACTAAATTTATTGCAGCTTCTCTGCACTAGCTCTTCCCCTAAGCAATGTCTTGCCCAATGATTTCCCTGCAAGTTACTGAACTCTTTTCATATTTCACTGAAACTGCAGCACAAACCTGCATCCCACCTTCCCAAAATGATCTCAGTAAGGCTAGCAGGACACAGTGCTACACTGGCAGTAAAAGCAGGAAAAACACGTAAACCTCACAACATCCCATTTTTTTGCAACTGCTGTGTGTATCTTCCGCCATCCAGCTTTGTCAGTACAAACATCGAAGTGCCTAGGTGTGTGTGAAGCGTTCCAAGTGCGGTCGCATCAGGATACTGCACTTTACAATGAACTTTGGGGGGGAAGACCCCCCACCCCCATCATCCCCTCACAGCAACCCCCACGCATGGGAGTGTTGTCAACTGCTCCCTTCACCTCCTTCTGCAGTGGCCCGCAGGAGGGATGGAAAATCTCTTCTAGGATGAGCCTCTCATGTCTGCAGGAGGAGGAGTATGAGCCTCTCATCTGTCTGACAGTCTGGAATCAATGTGTGGTGCGTTCTCTGTCGCAAGCCGCCCAGGTAGAACTCGTCCTTTGGGCTGGCACCGATCAGTTGCAGCTGGGCATCCTACTTCATGTAGTTCGTGGACAGATTGGTCTAACTCACACTGTTTCTGCCTGTCAGCACATGGGTGCCAGGTGACTTCCAAACGGCGCATGGAAACCATGCACTACACAGCTCCAACTAAGGCAGGGACAATGCAGCAGACATCTTGAACATTGCAGGACCTATAGAGTTGTAACTTGTAATATAGATCTGCTTGATGTCATGAAGTGTGCAACTTTGGGTCAAGTTGTACAGTGTTGAGTATGAGGTACAGCCGTGTTCATACTTTGAAGGGTTTTGGGTGCAGTTGAACTTATGCAGTGTGCAGTTAGTTGTACTGTTAAGGTTATGTTCTTTAAAGTTAGGGTACAGATCAGATTATGCGGTATACAAAGAGATACAAGTTCAAGCTTACAGTGAAAGGATAAGAGCAGAGTTGACGTTGAGCAGTGTTAGTTGTTAATCTGGGGTTCAAGTGAGAGCACTGCTCATGTGTTGGGTATATTATAGAGGTGGGAAGTGATCTATACAATAGAGACACAATTTAGGTTATACTTGCGTAAGTCTATGCAATTTAAAAGCTGGGTGGCTGTAGAGGTTCTGAACTGTAAAGTCGGTTGTAATTGTGGTTATACTAAGCATGTTGAGTGTACGTCTAAACTGGTACATATATTGTTATGGCCATGCAGTGAACGGTTAAATGCACAGTTATGCACTATAAGTTAAAGTACAAGATACTGGAGAGGTTATATGGTCTTAAGTGAATACCACATGTAAGAACTAGAAAGACATATATCAGTTAGCGGGTCCTTGTTTTTCTAGTGTCCATGTTTGGATATCATTATCGAAGCTCTGTAGTAACCTAAGACCAGGTAGGGAAGTAGTTAATATTGGGAGCTCAGCTCAAGAGCAGCACAGGGTTTGGGCTTGTCTCTTGAGCAGCACAGAGTTGGGGCTAGCTCTCGGCACTGACCACACCTCCCAGCAGACAAGTTGTCTGGATTCATCTTCAGCTGCCGACATTCCATGGTACCTTCTTCTTGGATGGAAGATATGAATAGAAAGACCTGCAGTTCAGAATGGTGGGGAGGAATAAGATGCCTTGCGTTTGGTTCCTGCTTGAAATGGTGTTTCGGTTCTCATACCTTTTGACAAGTTCATGAAGATCATCATCTCTAAGGGAGGAATTTACTCTATTGGGTCATGACTGTTCCTAGGCAAAGTGTATCCCCAGGGATTATTCTTCAACACTGGTTTTGACCAGACTGTGAACAGTATTTGAGGCTGGACAACAAGCATGACTGATGAGCCACTGCCTGTGCTAAAACGTCTGTTTTCTTTTCTGAGCTAGAGAGAATAGGAGATCAGAGGAGGGAGACATGTAGGGCTCAGGGAAAAGAGGCTTGACCCGTCTTTCCAGACTGAGGCTAGTCTTAAGTATTAGTTTCCGATGAAGAGACGTCTGAAAAGAGCAGCAAGAAATCGGTGTGAACTGCTAAGAAAGGTAGGCAAATAAATTATGAGAGAGGTAGATAGAATGGGAGAAGATGAGGGCGGTCCAATCCTCTAGGGGGCCCCATTCGGCCCAATTTCAATGAATATCTGCGATAATGGAGATTTAGGGGCCACTGGCATAACAAAGGCCCCGCAGCCCCTCCAATGTGGGGAAGCCGAGCTCCAGGAGAGCATAGTGCCCTGGCCTGAGAGCTCCTGAGGCAGTCTGAAGGGGGCCCCTTCATGTACTTTGCTCAGGGGGGGTCAAGTTTCGTTATGTCACTGTTAGGGGCCGCTGATAAAATTCTGCAGGGAGCTCATTGTTTCTGTGTTACACCACTGAGGTAGAGGGAGAATGGGGGGAGGCAGGAGAGAACTAGAGGAAGCAGAAACTCATAGTCAGTGCTTGGGCAGAGGAGGAAACAGCTGGTCCACTGCTTCGAGACTGCTTCATTACAGTAAGGCACGACTTATGCGTCATCATTTATTCGTTCATTATTCTGTTATTATTGAGTCCTTTTTTGTGCTTTGCCCTCTCTTATTCGCATTACTGGGAGTCCCAATTATTATTGTGAAAATATAGACTAAGTGAGATTAACGGCCTTATAATAATGAGAATATTTTTCCATTAACCATCCATAATGAGGAAGTAACAAAACACCTGTGCAATCCTTGATAGCAGAAAGCTGAGGTTCTGTGGGTGAAACTATGTTCTGGAATGGCAGGTGGTGCCGCGGCTCCAGATTGATGTACAGTGGCAGAACTTTGGTTGGGGTCCCAGTGTGGGAATTACAAAGGATTTTGTTTGATTTTGGAGCACTACATGCCCTCTCCACAGGAACAAGGATGGCACATTGCGAATACAAATTGATGTGCATTAGTGGAACTGTGCACATATGCTCAACACCGAAGTACCAAGAGATGCTGCATGTCAGAGCTGATCCGCATTAGCTGAATTGAGCACAGCCTAGACGTGCAGGAAAGCAGGGAGAGTGTCAGTCAGGGTAGAGACACATTAGCAGAGCTGCTGACTGGCAGGACTAGGGGGTTGTTGTGGGTGGGGGGCTGCAGGTCAGGATTGATGATCATATGCAGCGCGTATCTCAGATGCCAGTTGTAGATCTGCAGGCAGCAAAGCAACGCGGATTTGAGGTTATGCTATTTTGATTTATATAACGTGAGTCTGCAGATGGTAGAAATAAGGCAGTGCAGCCAAGTCAGCAGAGGGAAGCGCCGCCCGTCAGCTGGTCCAGAACGCCAGATATTCCTGCACAAGAAAAGCAGGTTTTAGTTGCTTTTGATGGCTGATAGACTCTCGAGCTGGCCGCCGTCCAGCAAAAGCCGCTCATCTCAATCAGAAGCTGCAACGTAAATGCCTTCCACCTCAGCCGGAGCTTAATGCCCTCCCCAGACAGAAAGGGCTCATATGAAATGAGTGCACAAATAAAATGACCTCCTGACCTGTAAAGAATCCCTGCCAAGTTAAAGATAGGCAGACATTTAAATTCGTTCTGCTTCTTAAAATGCCTGTAGTGGAGGGCGAATCATAAACCGAACGCATAAGGCCCTATATTTTGCTCATGGCAAAGGACAGACAAGACTAGTATCGATTGGAGCACAGTAAGAACCAAGGAGCCCTGTTATGAAACCTTAGCACTGGTGCTAAAAAAGGCAGATTATTTTGCATCATTTTTGCTGCCTGTCTGAACAATGATTGATTCAATTAATATTAGAGAAAGATTTTTGCACCAGGGCCTACACAATCTATGTCGATATTGAAGTAAAACACTGCATTGCTTGCAAAACATTTTAGGGGGCTTATTTATGAGAGGCTTACGCTGCCGGAGCATCACCTTTTTTTTATGTTCTGGTGGCACAGGCTTCTCACCCATGTCTATGAGGATACAAAAAGCCGCTTTGCATGGCCTGATAGATATGAATTAAGACAAAGCTGCGCAAGTTGTGTTGTTGCCCTACTCTGCGTCAGGGGGGTAAATCATGGGCATTGTGGTAGGATTTTCCACCCAACACCCATGGATTCTAACGCTGGGTTTTCCCCACACAAAACCCCTTGACTTTGATGCTGCCCCAGATTTACTTAATCATGTAATCCTTGTGATGTGTCAAAACCTCACGCCTCCCCAGAGCAGCCGTAACGAAGAGCAATATTTTCACTTCTCCATGTTTCTTCCTCTTTTCATGTGTGTGGCATGCTACAGCACACATCGAAAGAGGGGAGCTCCTTTCTAGATTGTTTTTGTGCAGAAAGGTATGCCTTCCTGCACAAAAATGATCCTGCATGCAAGGGACCTTGGTGCACCATGGTGCAAGGGGGCTTGCGTTGGCGCTAGGCAGCCAATTGTTCCCCAGCGCAGGGGAAAACGACAGGAATACACCGTATTTCATAAGTACAGTCTATTCCTGCCCTTTCACATTGGCACAGGGCAGCATCTCAAGAAGAGTTGCAGCGCTGCCGTACACTAATTCCCCATAAATATGAGCCTAAGTATGTAACAGAGTGTTTCACAAAGACATAAGAGGCTGTAAATATTAAAAAAGAACAAGTTCCTAATAAATGCAACAGATTTTTGTCTGAATCTTTTTCACTCTTGTATTCAAAGCCACTGTAATTATGCGGCTTTGCGACTGTGGCGTTTTTTTACATAATGATAGATTTGCCACATTTGACAAGTAATCCATCATTTGCTGCATAATCTGCAGTTTTCAACAACAAAATATTTCTAGCACATACCGTTCAGAAGTTACTAAAAACGCAGCAACACATGTTGATGCACAGTGGAAGGCCCTTTGCAAGGTTGACTGGTCATCTTTCTGTTGCTTATTTCTATATGTGTTGTTAAACTAGTACCACTGAAGTAATATAATCAAAAAATTTGCCACATTAGGCCTCATAATTTCCCTTTTCTTCAATCCAGCTTCTTAATTTGGCCCCTGACGCATAATTCCAATGGCCCTACTCAGATTGAAATATATAGCAAATTACTTTTCTCAATGTCTTAGTTTGCAAACAAAGTTACAACTGCGCCAAATCAATTTGCATCATGTTTTTTCCCTGGCGAGAATACGTGATGGGCATTCCTCATATCAGAGTCAGCAAAACTGGGACTAACGTATTTGCGTTTGTTTTTTTTTGGTTTTTTTGCACCAGTGAATATATAGCCGCAGATCTTTACTTGCCAAAGTGTTGAGATTCAGAGAAACACAAAGGTCAAGTCAGAGTTTCTCATCGCGCCTGAGAGGAATTGTGCATGGACCTGCCAAGGAGCTATGGAGCAACAACCACCTGGCTTGAAGCGCCCTGTCGCAGCTCACTGTGACATGGCAAGCTGTGAACATGAACTAATATAATCAGAACATCAAAGAGTTTGACTTGTCCCGACGTGACTACAGGATTTGGGTGTCGTTTCATGTCCAGGGAGGGGTTTGGCGGGCGCTGTCCTCTTGATTCTGAAGAAAACGTGCAATAACGTAATGCAAGGTTTTAGCTTTTTATCAAGGAACAGAACCCTCAAATGAGCTGATCCTGCAGGACGCCAGATTATCCAGACTACCCTAGCCGGACACTGCAAAAGCCACTGTTGATGCCATAAATCCACCATGGGGACTAAAGAGACTCCTTCATTAAGGTGGTAGTGGTGTGCAAAATGTGCAGAATTTGCTTTCTTATAATTTGTTTTTGCGTAATTATGTGCATTTTTGGAAAATATAAGCAAAATTACACTTTATGTGAAATGCAAATCGTCACTTAGCAGTACAGTTTAGTGTAAAAAACAACCTTGCTTCAGTTTTTGTACCAAGGATGCATTTCATGCAAAAAAGTAGCACAGGAACTACAATTGTGATGAGCATCAGTTGATCTCGTTCTGGTGGTTCTCATTGTTCCAGCGCTCCCGCTCTTCAATTTTGCCACAAACAGCGACAAAATTTCAGAAATTTTGTGTAACAAGCATGATGTGAAATTCCTAAAAGTGCACAAATTATGCCTGCGTAATTTACATTTCACCCTTGCCTGCAAGGTACTTTAGCGATCTCGCCACAGGAGCTTCACTTGGTCCCTGAGACATGGAGTGGCCCGTGCTACACATAGCAATGGTGCACTTCATGGAGCTCATTACTTGCATGTTCTCACTCACAACCTCAGTAGTTTTTGCTCTCTGAATTGTAGAATCAATCTAGCTTCAAGGAAAAGGTCTTTTATAGATGTTCTTTCTTTACTTTAAAAATTTACTATTTTTTATATGGTGCTTTAATCGCACACAAATTGGAACCTGTTCTACCCCTGCCATTCAGGTGCAGAACAGAGCTCAAGACTTTGATCTTTAAGAGAGCCTTTAGTCAGAGATGGGCTGTATTTCTAGGCTTCAGTGAGATGTGCTTTGAAGAGGGCCTCTAGCGTGATTGATATCAAATATAACATGACATAGCATTTGAAAATTCATTGGTGATCTGACAAAATACAACATTCTGGCCACTACTATCAAAGAATAATAATCTGGACAATCAACTAATCAGGCTCACATGGGTGGATGGGCTACTCCTCAATTTCATAATGGCGGTTTCAGTGCAAATGGTTGATGCAGTTGTTTTCAACATACCAGGCAGTTTCATCAGGGATATGGATTTTTGTAATGTTTGGTGAAACATCATTGCCGACATTCACAACGGAAATGTTTAATTTTTGTGAACAATTAGCAGTTTTTTCATGCACTATACATAATCAGATAAATAATTAAATATCCTGGTTGTCTGACATTCTTCTGGGCATGTTCACAGCCATATAACATGCAGTAACCCATGCATTTGTTTGGTGGAAAGGGTGAGCATGAGGTTACCTCTGTATGAAAGACTCATTGGCTATGGTTTTCACATATCTTATGCATATCTTGCTACACTGAAGGGGGATGCATGTATAGTGTTTAATGCTCTCACCTACCAAACTATTACCCCACTTCAAGCATCATTATGTGGTTAGAATATATGTTACATAGCCTGATTCATAGGTCATGACTTACAGCCTGATTATGACCCTGGCGGTCAGACCACCATACCAACAAGGCAGCAGTCGGGAGGACACTGCTATGTTGGTGTCCTCCTGACTGCCTCATTAAGATGTTCCCCTGGGGCTCGCGGTGCACTCAGTGCGGTGGCATTGGCTTTGGCTCCAATTAAGAACCAAAGTCAATGCCGGCTGCACTGACTGCATCCCCACCAAGTCGGGTGCGCTGTTGCCATGCATCATGTTGTGCATGGCAGACAGTGCACACGCCAACTGTGCTGGCAGGTGGGTCAGTGTACTGCCCACAACATGGGCAATTTATGTCCTGTGGCCACTCTGGACCCCTTCCCTACCTTTCTACGCACCACCAAAGTTAGTACAGCAGTCTTGGGACCGTCACACTCATAATTTCCTCCTTATTTTCTTAGTTCATCTTGGATCTAAACATGACATTGAAGAAATGGGTGGTGTTTACTTAGGGACCTATTCATAAACTGCATTTTGTAGTACATCACTTGTACCAGGACAGTACTACAAACATACTTCAAAATGCTATTAAAAACCTATGTGTGAAGGTACCACCTTTGCCTTGCCTGTATTTCTCTGTGTGGCGATCTCTGCTCCGACAGAGAGTCTCCACACACCGTGGTATATGTTTTACTGGTAAAGGTGGGAGGGGCAGGGGAGTGGATGGAAAATGATGAGTACTTACTACTAAAGGGGAGGGGGTTAAAGGGAGGAGTAAGGACAGGTTAAAGGAGTGTTAGGGAGGGGTTTAGGGAAGGTATGCATCTACATACAAAAAGTAAGTGCATTGCTATTCACAAACTAGTTGAGTTTAGGGAGGTGTTTAGGTAGGGACATGCACTAACCAGCAAAAAATAAGCCTAATGTGATTCACAAATTGCCCCAAACATTCATAAATGTGCTCCTGCTACAAGGTGGAGTAAGTCCAGCACCACCCACAGCCAATCACAGGAACGGAAGCACCTTCCTTAGAAAAACAATGTAGGTACACAGTTATAATAAAACATCATAGGAAATAATGTTACATTCAATTCAATTATTTAAATTAGGTAAAAGTATACGTAATTTTAATATAATGTAAAAACAACTCTAAAAATAAAACATTTCATTTCATGTAACACATTCCAGTAACCATTTTAGAATGTATTGTAACTATATTATTTACTAAAATATAATTAATGTATTTTTAATTGATTCTATACATGGCTTGTAATAACGATTAAGGAAGAGACAGCCCACATTATTGTTTTTTTAGATGCTATTTCTTAATTTAAACTTCAGAAAAATATTCTTACTTCAATTTAATACATTCAAAATAATTACATTTCAAATGTTTATTACATTATTAATGCTGTATATCTCCCTTTAAAAATTAGTAACAATACTTTACAATAATTTTATGCGTTTATTTTTAAAATAGAACAAATAAAAATGTTGCTAATTATATTAAAATAAAATGAATTTTCACGGTTTTAATTTAAAAAAAAAAATCCCATTTAAAGTGAAACAAATATTTTTTACTATCAACATCCAGAAAAAGTGAAAGGCTCATTTAGGGCAAAAAATGTTGCAATGAAAAAACGTTTATTAAACCTGCAATTGCCAGTTTAATAAACTTTTTCTCACAGCAAACGTTTTTGCCCTGCGCAAGCATTTTACTGTTTCTGGATGCAGATTTACTAACCAATGGCTCCACCGGCTTTAGGCTCCACCCCCTGAGGATTGGGGATCCATTTTGGAGAACATGGATTGTGAAATATGTTTTATTATGCATGAACAATTATTGAAAGTGATGTATGGAATTAATTGAAAGTAATTTAATGACATAAAAAAATAATGATACATTCATTTTGACATTCAATAAAGGTTACTAAAATTTGATAAAATAAAAAAGATGTTTTATATAAAATTAAAATATTTATATTTTTAAATATTTTTTAATAATTGAGTTTAATTTGCCATTATTTTTTATGAGGTTTCAGTTTAAGTCCGTCTATCCATTATCTTCTGTGGGAGGGTTTTGCACTATGAGCAGCTGGCCATGTGTAGTACTGGACCTACTGTTGCTTCTTTTTGACTGTAGTGATTTTACACTCGTAAAATTTGTTCCACCCCCAGTTTCAGGGCACAGAGATATGTATGTCTACACTTTTTAGTAACTTTACACTTGTAAATGGTGAGTAGTCCAAAGGAGTAAAGTTACGTTAAAGTGTAAGAGTAAACTTACACACTTTGATTTACCCATGCCTGAATTTACCTTTGTGAATAGGCCCCTAAGTGTTCAGCTGGATACTTAATGATAATAACCTGTTTTCAGTGTCACTGAATTTATGCATCAATGGAGTGGCAAATTATGCATCAGAGTTGGCCAAATTAATGTGCCAAGGAAAGGCAAATAAGTAGGCATTATGTGCCACATTCTGTGCTGGTATTATGCCTCAATTTTGTCAATTCAAATCACTTACACTCTGCCTAGGGACAATTTTCACTCCATTAGCACCATCTAACCTCCCAAATACACCCCAAAAGGTGGATAGTTAAATTGTGTCTGCAGTCTTCTATTGTGCATCCCAATATGTGACATTTTTTTGATTGGAACTTTTGATTCTTCTGACTTAGAAAGTACATTCTTGTTGAAATTCACAAATTATGCAGAAGATTTCGAATTATGTGGCACGTTTAGTAAACACATAATTAAGGGAAAAATGCCACAGGATGTCAAAGTTGCAGGGGCTGTGCACGTTTTACATAGTGAACGCTACCACATTCTTTGTTTTGTAATGCTGAAAGAATCGGACGTCACTCTTGTCCAACTCACCGTTACTAGTTTTATTAACTTCAGAAGGATGGAAGGTCGAGTAGTTCATGACGATATTACTCCAGTTTACAAACAGTTTAACTGTCATCAGCGCGAACAACCATGTCCTCTGGGATTGCATGTAAACATCAAAGCTGCTCCAACTCCCCACCCTTCCTCTAACAGCTTAGAAACATGGTTTCACCTCTGTTGAATAGGATTTGTAAGTGTTCTCTTTCATTTCATTTTAGGGGTTCATTGGACCCCATGCTTTGGTATACGAGGGCCCCAAGCCTCTCTTCTGTCACGGTGAGAGCTACTCCTTGCAGCCACTTGAGTCTGACTGAACCGGCCCATTGCATTGTTGAATACCCACTTCATGCCCCAAAGGCTATGCCCAGAACTCCCTCTCTGCCTTTGCATCTTGTTTAAATGGTTATTTTATTTAGTTGCAGTTATCTTTAGAGCGCTAATGTGTTGCCTCGAGGCCACATCCACGAGCTCTGCACAGAGATGCTGGGGGGGAGGTGGAAGGGAGAAAGGAGGAGCAACAGATAATCGTTAAATTGACAGCTTGATCGGTGTGGAAGTCTGTGGATAAGGTAATGATTGGTTGGTAAGGAGACAGGTAACAAAGGGAAAGAGTGCAAATGTGTGTGAGCTTTGCTTGGTGAATATTAGTAGATGAAGTCTGGTTGGGAGGTAGCATAGGTCTTGCTTCAGCTTTCCTTGATCTCTTTGAACCAGGCCATGGTAATAAGATACATAAGGGTGTTGTAAGCATCTTATTGGTTGATCTACCAGTTTGTGCCTACACCTGCTTGTGCCTCTTAGGACAAATCGGTGTGCCTGGAATCACGCTTTTGAATAGATCTTTCATATGAAATAGTAGACTGTATATTGACTATGGCCAAAAAAGTATGTCATTGCTCTTCTTGGTGCAGGATGCATATTCTACACATACACAGGCACCAAGCTGAACTATTCTTTACAAGTTGTTCCCTTTCTATTACTTGTTCCTTTACTTCTGGGGGAGCTTGCCTCCACCCACCCTGTGCCTATACTCATGTGCCCTGGAATGCCGTTGGCTTTCCTTGCTCCCTGTCTTTTCCCATCTCCACGCAGGAAGTGGTCTCCAGTGTCCAACTGGCATCCCCATAGGCACTACTCTCCTGCCATCACATTATATCCCTGTTTCTGTTTCCCTAGCTGATTATTAATCACCAAAGCTTGAATAGATGAAAATCCTTATAATCCTATTCAGTGTCTTTAATCATTCTCAAGATGAGGTTCCACCAAAGGACATGGGGTCTGTGGGGAGAATATTACATGGAATGTGCAGATTTTTCTCTGGGAGACAGGAGTATTTTTTGCATTTTTTTTATGCTTCCACTGTATTGGGGCAGTGTATACCAAAAACCTCTAGGATGTTTGTGATTGGACACTTTGTAACACTTGGCTAGAGTAGAGCTCTTGATAAGCACCTACATGGTTTTCAAAGGGTGTGGAATGCTTTGTCTGCACTGGCCTCAGGCTATATCCTAGCCTGAGATGAATGTAACTGCCACTCGATTATGCCTAGTTAATCAAACGCAAGTGATTTCATTAAGGAATATTGTTTATGGTGTTTAGAAAATCAATTGTATTAACATTTCTCCCAGAAGTTTATTAATTATTGCCTCTCACCAACTGTTTGTTAATGATTGTATCTAAGTACGCTTACTGCATTTCTTTCCGGAGATCCTAGCCAATGGCTCCTTGCTTTGCTACACTTGCTTTAATCTCACTCCCTAAGTGTGCCATTGGAATCAAGCTATACCTTGCTAATGAGCCCATAACAAAGGCGTCACCGGTCCTGCTTTACCTGTGTTCCGGCTCAGGGAGGACCTGTCTTGCTAGTTGAGGCTCAACTGTTCCCTTTAGACTGATTTGCATATAGTTGGGCCCAAACTGAGGTGGCACGATGTTCAAAATAGCCATGTATTGGGATTGCTGCCACAAGTACTTACCAGTGACTGCAATTAACTCACTCCATCACTTTTTGTATACTTTCATCTCCGTCCCTGGCACTAGGGAAATCTCTGTACCCATCTCTTCATAGGATAGATTTTCATTTTACAACCAACCAGCATATGCTCCAGATATGCAATTAGATTCCGACATATGCAGTAGTCTTTCTGCACTTGATTCATCATTGTCTCAATTATTGAATCCACCAAGGTGTATGGTAAAATATCAAACAATAGAATACGATCTGTCTGTTGCGTCTATTTGACATCCAATTTGGGGTTTCAGGTTGTCTCTACTTAGCACCTACCTTAGGATTTGAGATAAGCCTGTTAATTACATGCTTAGATTTCTGATACTGACTACTGTCTTGCTGCTTTAATTGGCTTCGCAGTGGGTGTTAATTAACTTCTGTTGACGCCGTTGTAGACAACAATAATGCTTGATATTATCGAGTGTCTGTAGATATGTATTCGGAATGGAAAGCCCTCCATGCAGTGACACTCATATACTATATGTATGCTGGCCTATTCTTGCATAAGTAGGTCTGTGAGCCCGAATACAGGTCTGTGAGCTGCCTTAGAACAGCTGTTAGTAGCTCTTGCACACATCACTCAATGTCATCCACCACTGACCGTGACTTTGCAGCCTCTTCTTCATGGCTGTGATTTCCCATGGGTCGTGGATGCACGTCTTTTCAGCCTGGGAGCTGGTGCTCACTTGTTGCTAGTGCTAACAGGGGCGTAGCTCCACATCTGGTACGCCGTTTCTCGTTGTTTTCTGTCTGAACCTGAAGCACAGCACCAAACCAGGAAGAGGATCGGTCCGCGCAGGATGCGGACGAACAGGACGCAGTCAGGACGCGGTCCGTGCTCCGTGCGGCCAGACAGCCGCAGTCCAACCCGACCCCAAAAAAAATGAAAAAAACAAACACCACGGAGGCCTCCCACTGCTCCTCAGCCTCCTTTCTTTCTTCGGAGCACAGCGAGGCAGGAGAAGAAAGGGAAGGCAGGAGAACCGGCCCACAGGGCCGAGAAGCACAGCGCAAGCACCGCAGCCGTAGGTGGCTGCCGCCAAGTGAGAGCCCCGGTCCTCCACAGAAGCGGCCCAGCTACATCTGGGTGCGGCTTATGTGGGAACCGGTGAGACCCGCTCGCCACCGGGGGTGTGGCAAAGCTGCACACTCTTGGGGGCACCACGCAAAGGGGGTGAAAGTGCAGTGCCCCTGCCTCAATTCATACAGTATGGCCAGGACCCAGCAGGACCCAGCCGCCCCACCAGAACCCCACCAGGACCAACAAGGACCACGGCTGGGCAACCATCAAGGCTCAGCAGGATCCAGAAGCGCCCAGAAGGCCCCATCAGCAGCCCTGCACAGCAAACCAGCAGGACTACTGTAAGACCTGAGGGGGATGCGCCTCCAGGAATCAAGGTACATCAGTGCAGTGCGCCGCCGTACCACCATACCACCAATTCACCAAGCAGCAACAACATAACCAGCCATAGCCAACAGACACCAAGAGCGCGCCCGGTCCCCCTCCAGAAGCGGCCCGCAAGGTCAGAGGGGCCTGAGGGGGTCTCAGGGGACACCCACTCACCGTCAACTCCTTGAATCATCCAAAACAGCAGCAGTGTCATAACAGCTGCAGTGGTAGGCACATAACCCAAACAGCAGCGGTAAAAAGCACAGAAAGCACAGGAAGAAGGACTAACAAAGGCGGACAACAGCACTTTCTGATAACCGCAAGGAGGGACAGATTGAGTGAAGGGCAGTCTCCTCCCACCCCCAACCGGGCAACCCACTAGCACAGCGCACAACACCAGCCCAACACCAGCATAACACCTGCAGTGATCAAGACCCCAAACCCACCCATCCAGTGGGGCTTGCCAAGTAATCACTAGTGGTCATAAGTTTTCATTAGGAAAGAAACAGGAAAGAAACAGCCACTCGGAACAAGCTACCAGAGCAGATAAACTAGCAAGGCTCAGTAACACAGCAACAAGGAGCAAAGACACAAGCCACTGCTCATCAACCACCAACAACTCTCCCCAACAGGAGTGGTGCTAGGACTTATCCCCAGACACTCCTCGGGTGAGCACAGCAGTGCAATAGAGAGACTATAGCAGTGTGTGAGAAGAGCAAGTGACTACGAGAATCCGTAGCTCCCTTCTCCTGAGTGCCCACAACAGGATCCAAAATCTAATGAGAAAAGATAAAGCAGCTTCCAACAAACAGGGTGGTTGCACAAATAGCACAAACGGGGAAAAGATGGAGCGTGCCAGGATGCATCAAATCACAACAGAAGCAGACCCTGAGAAGCAAACAATCTCAAGGAGCTAAAGGAGTGCACCCCCAGAGAACACAATCAGGCACAAGGGGGAGGCTGAAACACAAGCGCAGGGTGCCAAGGCATCAACAAGTACTCCACACCACTGGGGAAAAACGCCTGCCAGAAAACCCCCCTTGGATGACAACTTTCAAGACCACAGCCCAACTGGACATCTTTCACAGACAGAGCTATTACATTGGGCACCTCCTGGGAAGCCGCTTCTCCAAGTAAAACAGTACATGTCTGAATTATCCATCCCAAGTGCACCAAGTTCACAACCTTTCCATATAACTCAAGATAATTCATTTGAACACACCATCCAACCTCAAAAGTGGGAACCCCCTGTATTCCCAATCATAGTGATAGAAGGCAGGAGCGGGTCACCTGGAAACCATGCCCCCAAAGATAATAGCATAGAAGGAAGCCAGGAAAAGCTGGGTCCAGTATCACCAGCCTCAGCAAAACATTCAACGTCCCCCACTGGGTGGTCTCACTTACACAGGAAGAACAAGAGGAGGTCTTCAGCAAAGAAGAGGAGCAGTGTGCAGAGGGAGAGGGTGCTCTCCTTCGACCCACAGAAAAGAGCGTAAAACAGTCCCGTACTGTAGGGGCACAGGCACTGGAAACAGCACAAAACCACAGCCCCTGTGACATGAAGGACGCCCCGCTGACTGGAAGGGATGCCTTAAACAACACACTAACGGCCATAACTAATACAACAATCTTCAATACAGACAAATTAGACATCCACATTGAAATTCTGCAAAGTTTGGCAACCACCACTATGGCAATAGACAATAAGTTGGACAAGTTAAACGTGCTCATTTGAAGAGAACAATCCCACATGGTGGGCGACAAAGGCCTGGTTAATCAGACATACCAGTGTCACTGCAGCCCAATTTTGGATAAAATCCAAGAACTGCCATCAGTTATATACACAATAGTGACAGATCTAAAACAGGAATTGCTTCAGCAGTTAAACGTCAAGCAGCTTCCACAACACCCACAAGGCGCAAACAGCCCACAAATAAGAACATTCATCGATACCACCCACGATGTAGCAAGTTCAGTACAGGCTTTAGGATTTTCAGTTGAGGGCTCAAACCAGGAACACACAACAGCGGAAGGTCCTTTCATTCCCGTCCTATCCAGGAAGACAAAAAAAACGCCTCAGGAAAATGCATAATAAAACAGTGATGGATCTGGAAATTAAATACTCACACCCTTCCAGCCACGGCTATCACAGCTCACTGAGAAGAAACCCCAGGGCAAAACAAAAGCAATTCATAGAAAAACAGAGTGTACAGCTGCTGCTCAACTGGAAGATTCAAAGCCGCCGACCACAACAAACCAGAAGCTGTCCCCACTGTTTTGGAACAATACTCCAAGGCAGCCAGAAGAAGGAAGAACATGAAAAACTGGACATAAGATCATGGGGGCACTCAGCTCAAAAATCACAATAGGAGACCCAAACGGATTACAATCTAATTGCTCAGGACCCGAAGCCCAGTCACAATCTGCACGCCAGAAGCAACCACACAGCTTCCATCTATGGAGGAGTCGGACGGATCAGAATTAAATCATAGACCCATCCCCAGCTTAAAGACACATCCGAAAAGAACAGGTGAACGAGAGCACAGTAAGAACCAGCCCCACACGGATCAATTTGAGGCTCTCACACAGGTAACCTTCCCCGGAAGGGCCTCTGAGGGCACAAGCAAGCAGACCGGTGATCCCACCTACAAGGGGTCTACAGTCTGGAGTCCAAAACCAATGAGGTCCTACCTAAACCCTCCAAATCATCAGCATTGTACATATACCACGAATCAAGTGATCACTGCAGCAGAAGAAAAGGCAACCCCAGATGTTGCAGTTACATCAGCCCTGCACACCACAAATGGCAAAAAAACAACAATTAAGCACACACACCCAAAAGTCGGGGGTGCTCACCTTATTTTTCACTCAACTTACAAATCTCAGGGCCCTTGGGACAGCCTTAATCGAGGCAACCTTATGTGTATCTGCAGCGCTAACCAAGGATTAGAAACAATAAGTATAAGTAGTAAAGATCTACAATATGTGGCCTTCCTAGCACCAAAAAAGGGCGACATAAGTGAGAGTACCGAAGTTTGCTTCAACAGCACAGATATAGCACAGTCAGTACAGTCCACATCAGAGTTACTTGAAGACTGGAGTATACAGCTAAAGGCAGCATGTAGAGCAAAATACCCCTCATTTCTAATCCCCCAAGAAGAGACCGATAAAAGGGTAAACCTCTGGACAACTGTTTCCCAAGCAGGCAACCAGCGATCTTTCCTGCAACACGCTAAAGGGGCATCCCCCTCCTTCACTATGAGGCCAAGAGAGATCAGGGCATCTCACGGATAAGGCATTGTCAGGAAGGGGGACTGCAAGTCGAGGGAGTCAGAAGGTACAGATCCTTTTTTGATCCTGACGGAACCCGGCAGTACAAGCTCAGATCTAGAAGCTGCTCTGCCAAAACAATCCCAACTGGACTAATGCTGTCTAAAAGCAAGTTGGGGGTCACAAGCATAATATCTGGGAATATTGCAGGGGCCAGCAAAATAGCGCAAAACCCCAATTTGGAATCCTGTTTGAATGATTAGACGTCATCTGCCTACAGGAATCCTGGAAAGTAGCCAAAAATCCGTTAACTGGATTTGAAGAATTCATAAGCCTGGCTGCAAGACCTAAGCCCAAAGGGCACCCAAAAGGCAGCCTCTCAACCTACATAACCACACGCAAATCTTTCAATGCCAAGATCATAGACTTGAAATCAGCTCACATGTTAGCTATCATTATTGAAAATTGGTTGCTGGAACAAATACCCATGTCTGTCATCATAACAAATATTTACATCAACCCTAACATGACGCGTAATCAGCACCTGCTAGACACAACCGAAAAAGAGTTGCTATGCCTAAAAACAGCATTCAGAAACCCCCCTTGGATCATCACAGGAGATTTCAACCTAAACATGGCAAACCATGGTAAAAGAAGCTCCTGCGAAGGCGCTTTGGCTCAGCGTCTGCGTATCCCACACAAGAATGACCTTTTAGGGACAAGGACAAATGTGACCACCCCCTGGTTAGACTCCTAGAGGCACTAGGACTAAGGGCCCTAAATGGGAGATTCCCTAAAGACATCCCAATGAACCCGAGTCACACCACCAAGAAGTCCGCTTCTACCCTAGACTACGCTTTTGTTACAACTGGCATCTTCAAGTACTTTCAGCATGCAGGTAAGATGCGAAAGCGACCACTACCCATAAACAATGAAAATAGCGAACAATAATGTTCTTGCGGCTCCACTACAGAGGATAGGCGAACAAGACCCAGGAGCCACCTACATCACATAAGATGGTCCAACAAATGTATGGAGAAATACAAAGTATGGAAAGCCAACTTAAGATTTGATCGAAAGGACATATTTTAAAAATGGGAGGCCACGTTAACATCTCTAAGGAACCAGCTAGAGCCTAACCAACCACCCAAGGTCGGCCCACTGCCGAGCAGAAAAAGATTGTTCACGCAGACATTAAGGCAACAAAGACAACAGCTTAACAAAACCACCAGACTCCTAAAGAAACAACCACCAGGTAACAGCTACCAGTGCACCTTTCATAAATTAAGAAAGGAATACAAGAAGGCAATATGGGGAGCAAAGCAGGCACACATAGATCAGGAATGGATCAAAATTGTGGAAGCTACTAAAAAAAAGAACTACCAGCCACTGTGGTCATTGTCAATCAACTGGAGCACAGGACAACCGGGATCCAAAGTAACTCGGTTCCTAAAAGAAAGTGGATTGAACACATCTCCAACCTCTACGGCAGCCCTAACACAGAGAAACCATTTCCTACCTCAAGCTGCGAGTCCAAGCCATTATCCCTCGAAGTACAAAACATTGAGGAACAACTATGACACTGCAGACAGAGTGGGGCTCCCGGGCCAAATAGCATCCCGGCAGGAAACTAAAACACGACCCCGCTCTTTGGACAAGCCTGTCCTGCAATTTGGTCAATGCCAGCAGCATGGAAAACAAAATTCCGGATTCCTGGAAAGGGGCAATTTTTCACCCAATCTACAAGAAGGGTCCCTACGGGAACCCAGTCAGCTATCGACTAATATCACTGCTTGACACTGACACAAAATAATTTGCGGGCCTCCTGCTTGAGGAACTCAAAGAATAGGCTAGCAAACTCAATATAATACCTCTGAATCAATGCGGCTTCCGGCCCTCGGTGAGCACTTCTGACAACCTGATACCTCTAGTCATGCACGCTGGAAAATATACAAACAAAAAAATGGCTCTATACACCTACTTCATGGACTTGTCCGAAGCCTTTGACTCAGTGGACCGGAACAATTTGTGGGGGAAGCTAGCAAACCTGAAAATCCCACTAGAACTGGTAAAAGGAACACAGCTTCTGTACTCAGAAAATTGGGCCAGGGTGAAAGTAGGAAAGTGACTGCCAGAATTCAGATAGACAGAGGTGTCAAGCAGGGCTGTGTTCTGGCCCGATGCTCTTCAACCTTTATTTGACAGATCAGTGCACACAACTGAACACCACTAGCTCCCATCCCCCCAAACTCAGGAACCACCGTCTAACAGCATTACTATATACAGATGACATTGTCCTTCTGAATCTCTCAGGTTCAGGACTCCAAAAAGTGCTAAACACCTTCAATCAATATTGCACGACTAATGAGCTAGGGGGAAACACGGAGAAAACCAAGGTAGTCATCTTTGGCAAACGGATAATTAAGAAAAATAAATGACTCTGTGGGAATCAATCTGTGGAAAGAAGCCGAAGCTACAAATACCTTGGTGTCTGGTTACAGAAGCGCTGGTCGCATCACCTGCACCTGAACACCCTGAAAGCTAGGTTGGCGTCTCTACTTGCATCAGTCCTATCCCTGGCTTCAAAACTACAAAGCCCAATCCGGTGTTCACTCCTTACAGTGATCAAAGCAAAATTCCTGCCAGCCCTGACATACGGTTCGGAAATATTTCCAGTTAACTAAACAACTTCATGAACATTGCACAGAGCAAAGTCTTTCGCCTTCTTTTCCGCCTTCCATACAGCTCCTCTCCAGAACAGATTAGGTTGGAATTTGGATTACAAAACCAAGCATTAGCACAAG
The DNA here is from genome assembly GCF_031143425.1 of Pleurodeles waltl. NCBI lineage: Eukaryota > Metazoa > Chordata > Amphibia > Caudata > Salamandridae > Pleurodeles > Pleurodeles waltl. The sequence continues at coordinate 472,824,081 of NC_090449.1, read as the reverse complement.
ATGGGGCATTGCTCAAATATGTCTCCATGTTAAGACAGGCCCAACCAAACACATTAAAGGCACTGATTTGGGAGGAAATCAACACTAACCAGGTGGAAGTCTCAAATCCATGGCCAAAGAGAATCGCTTTAGCCATAAAGCATCTGCAGGCAGAAGAGCTATGGCAAAAGTCTTTACCTCATAAACATTTCAAGCAATTACTAAACAAAAAATCAAGATGCTCTCCCGGAGCAAGTACATAGATAAGTTCAGAAACCGATCACACTCTTGGATGACAACACATATAAGGCTCCGACAGCACAGCCTTACATGGCAGAAATATAAAAAATGTCACCAAACATAAAGGTGCTATACACCAGACTCAGACTACTACCTTCATTAGAGGCCACACCAAAATGGCTTAGACCTACAAACAGCAGAAGTTGCAGACTATGCACACATCACCGGGAAGACTTCATACACATCCTCTGTATTTGCCCCGCTCTGCTACTCTGGAGAAAGCTGTATCTGAAGAACATGCCGGCAGGCTATCCTATTTAGTCTGAAAGGATTGACTCCTCAACACATGGCCTGTTTTGTAAAATGTATTTAAAAAACTGAATACTCCTTAAAACATGCTACAAAAAACCAAGATGATAAAACAAACCTTCTGCTGGCATGGGAAATTAACAGTCAGCTCCGGGCTTAAGAGCAATGGCCGCAGCATTTCCACCAACTGCACTCGGCATTTCCCACGTGTGGTCTGCATAACTTATATTTTATTAGTAAAAAAAAAAAAAACTGATGTTATTCCCCTAGAGCCACTTTGAGCAGGTCTAATTTACCAGTTAGTGACTCAGTGTTGATCCAGTAAGCATGACTACACATCTCAAGACGATCAACAAATAAATAGGGCTTATCTGGCCTAATAACCATAAAGAAAGCAGGAATGTATTAATTGTTTTACGGTGTTTTTAACATTTCCTTTTGTATGGTAATTGCAATGATTTTAATTAATTACGCAATAAAGTATAAACTTTCAAACTTTCCCTTATTCTCTAGCACTGATGTATGCCAGCATCTTCGGAAACGTCTCCGCTATCATCCAGCGATTGTACTCCGGCACCGCTCGCTACCACACACAGATGCTGCGGGTCCGAGAATTCATCCGCTTCCACCAAATCCCCAACCCGCTGCGGCAGCGACTGGAGGAGTACTTCCAACACGCCTGGTCCTACACAAACGGCATTGACATGAATGCGGTAAGAGGTGTGCTGGAGGCATGGTCATGGTATGTGCCACGCCCTCATGCAAAAAACATGTACCACAGGCACAAACTACCAAAACAGCTTCAACACAAGTCGTACATGCATAGCTGCTAGAGAAGACTGTGGACACATTAGACATTTGTATGCAGCAAGACAACCGTAAGAAGGCGCTTCTAGAACTTTCTAGACCTGACGGAGCTCACACTTAGAGCATTCTGAGATGCGCAAAATAAGCGCATGTTTACACTATGATTATAGCAAATTTTTAAGGCTCTCTGTGTGAATTTCAATGCCCACAGTTGATGCTGATTGGACACCACAACCAACATGGTAGGGACATGGCTACCAGAATTATAGATTGTATTTGTATAGTGCTTACTACCCTGACGAGGCGTTAGGCACAAAAAGTAGTTGATGTGGCATGATCTTTTATCTCCCACACTGTGTAACTTATAAAATACAGATTGCCTCTGTACACCTTTCTTAAACACAATCAAACAACAAGCATTGGCAAAGCCAATAGGTCTCGCCTATACAAGAGCTATTGGCTTTGGCAATGTGTTTTTGCCATGTTGTACCCCAGTGTGGCTGCTGTTTAGCATGGCTAAAAGTGGTATGGAGTGTCGTAGAGTTGAATGGGGAAGTAGAGTGTTAGAGTGTGGATTTGTTGGAGTACAGTGTCATAGAGTGGAGTAGAGTATCATAGAGTGGAGTAGGAGATGAGTGTCAGAGTTGAGTAGAGGGAAGTAGAGTTCAGTGATAGAGAGTGTTGTAGAGTGCACTGGAGTGGAATAGGCTGGAGTGGGTTGGATTGAATTGAGGTAGTGAGGAAGAGTGGGGTGGGTGGATTGGATTATGATAGAGTGGTGTGTATTAAGAGGAGTTGGGTGGATTGGGTGTACTGGATGGGGAGATTGGAGTGGAGTGGATTAGAATGGCCTGGCGTGGTGTGGAATGGATTAGATTGGAGTGGAGTGGGTGGCTTGGACTGGACTAGGGTGGGCTGGAGTGGAGTGGCTTGGATTGATTGGATTGGAGTGGGGTGGGCTAAGCTGGGGTGGATTGGATTGAGGTGAAGTTAGTGGATCAGAGTAGAGTGGATTAGAGTGAGGTGGACTGGAGAGGAGTGGATTGGATTGAAATGTGGTGGATTGGAGTTGAATGGTATGGACTGAGTGGGGTGGATTAGATTGTGGGGGTGGATTGGACTGGGGTGGCATTGATTGGTCTGGGGTAGCTTGTATTGGATTGGGGTGGGTTTGATTAGGGTGGGTGGGGATGGATTGGAGTGGGGTGAGGTGGACTGGAGTGGAATGTGGTGGACTGGACTGGAGTGGGGTGGACATGCATGGAGTGGCTTGGACTGGAGTGGGGTGGGGTGGATTGAAGTGAGGTGGATTGTATGGGAGAGGGTTGGATTGGTTTGGGGAGGGCTGGATTGGAGCAATGTGGTGTGGGCTGGATAAACTGGATTGGAGTGGGGTAGTCTTTACTCGGGTGTGTTGGACTGGATTGGGGTAGAGTTAGGTGGATCGGAGTAGACTGGATTAGAGTGGAGTGTGCTGGATTGAAGTACAGTACGTTAGATTGGATGGTGTAGATTGGAATGGTGTGGGGTGGAGTGGGGTGGATAGGGGTGATGTGGATTGGATTAGATTGAGGTGGGTTGGATTGAACTGGGGTGTGGGGAGTTAGATTGGGATGGGGTGGATTGGTGTGGGGTAGATAGGAATGGGGTAGATGGGACTTTGGTGAATTGGATGGAATGAGGTGGATTAGATGGAGTGGATTGGACTGGAGCAGTTTGGACTGGAGTAGGTTGGACTAGAGTGGGGTGGACTGGAATAAGGTGGAATGGAATGGGTTGGACTGGAGTGGGGTGGACTGAAGTAAGGTGGGTGGACTGGAGTGGGTAGAATGGAAAGGATTGGATTGCAGTGAGGTGGATTGGATTGGTGTGAGGTGGATTGGTTTGAGAGGGGTGGATTGGACTGTGGTGGGATTGATTGGAGAGGGGTGGATTGGATTTGGTGGAGTGGATTGAACTGGAATGAGGTGGATTGGAGTGGATGGATTGGATTGAATTGAGGTAGATTTGGTTGAGGTGGATTGGATTGGGGTGAGTTGGATTGGAATGGAGTGAGGTGAGGATGGGGTGGATTGGAGTCAGTGGGTTGGATTGGAGTGGGATATTTTCTTGGAGCGGGTGGATTTTTTGGAGTGATGTGGATTTGAGTGAGGCAGGATTGTATTAGGGTGGGTTGGATTAGAGTTGAGTGGATTGGATTTGTGTGGACTGGATTTGGGTGGGGTGGATTGGACTGGAGAGAAGTGCGGTGAATTAGAGTGGGTGAAATGGATTGGAGTGGATTGGAGTGGGGTGGATTGGATTGGAGTGGGTGAATTGGACTGGTGTGGTGTGGATTAAAATGGAGTCGGTGGATTGGACTAGAGTTGAGTGGGTCGAATTGGAGTGGGTGAACTGGATTGGTGTGGAATGAATTTAAATGGAGTGGGGTAGACTGGATTGGAGTGGAGTGGGTAAAGGTGGTTTGGAGTGGAGTTGATTGGATTGGAGTGGGGTGGATTAAGGTTGACTGGATTGGACTGAGTAGGGTGGATTAAGGTGGATTGGGTTGCAGTTGGGTGGATTGGAATGTGGTGGATGGATTGGATTGAGTGGATTGGATTGGAGTGGGCTGTGCTGGGTCTGATTGGCTTGCATTGGAATTGGTTGGAATGGAGTGGGGTGGGTTGGGTTAGATTGGAATGGGGTGATTTGGATTGGAATAAGGTGGGTTGGATTGAAGTGGGGTGGATTGCAATGGAGTGGGTTGGATTGGAGTGGGGTGGATTGTACTGGAGTGGGTTGGATTGGTGTGGATGGATTGGATTGAACTGGAATGGGGTGTGGTGGATTGGATTGGAGTGGGTGAATTGAGTTTTAGTGGGGTAGATTGGAGTGAGGTGGATTGGATTAGAGTGGGGTGAGCTGGGCAGATTAGAGTGCAGCAAATTCAGGTAAGGCAGATTGTTTTGGATTGAACAGGGGCAGTTTGAAGTGGGCAGATTGTTTTGGATTGGAGTGGGTCAGATTGATTTGAATTGCAGAGGGGCAGAGTGGAGTGAGGTAGATTGTTTTGGATTGGAATGGGGCAGACTGGAGTGGGGCAGATTGTTTTGGATTGCAGTAGGGCAGATTGGAGTGAGGTTGATTGTTTTGGATGAAAGTGAGAAATATTGGTTTGGGGCAGATTGAAGAGGGGCAGATTGTTTTGGATTGGAGTGAGGAAGATTTGAGTGGGGCAGATTGAAGTGGGGCAGATCGTTTTGGATTGGAGTGAGGAAGATTGGTGTGGGGCAGATTGGTGTGAGGCAGATTGATTTAGTTTGGAATGGGGCAGATTGGAGTGAGACAGATTGCTTTGTGTTAGAATGGGGCAGATTGGAGTGGGGCACATTGTTTTGGACTGACGTGGGGCAGATTGGAGTGGGGGGATTGGTGTGGGGCAGATTGTTGTACGGCACATTGAATTGAAATTGGGTGGATTGTGATGGTTTGGATTTGAGTGGGTGGATTGGGGTGTCAAAGGGTGGACTGGATTGGGGTGAGGTGGATTGGATTGGGGTGGATTGGATTGGTGTGGGGTGGTTTGGATTGGAATGGGGTGGATTGTGGTGGATTGGAGTGGGGTGAATTTGGATGAAGTAGGGTGGAATAGATTGGGGTGAGGTGAATTGGATTGGAGTAGGACAGATTGTAGTGGGTGGACTGTTTTGGCTGGGAGTGGGCCTGACTGAAATTGAGCAGACTGGGGTGGGCAAATTGGAGTTGGGCAGAAAGTTTTAGATAGGAGTGGAGCAGATTGACGTGGGACAGATTGATTTGGATTGGAGTGGGGAAGAGTGGAGCGAGCACTTTATAGTGTGACAGATTGTTTTGGATTGGAGTGGGGCAGACTGTTTTGGATTAGGGCAGATTGGATTGGGGTGGGTTGGGAGGATTGAAGTGTGGTGGACTGGATTGGGAGAGTGGTTTGGAATGGAATGGTTTGGATTTGAGTGGAGTGGATTGCATTGTTCTGGGGTGGATTTGATTGAGTGGGGTGGATTGGATTGAGTGGTTTGATTGGTGTGGGATCAGATGGTGCGGATTGGAGTGGGGTGGGTGGATTGGGGTGTAATGCACAATTATATGTTAAAGCTTAATTTTGGAAATTACACATACAAAAGAAACAATTCACTTTGCTATATTTAGAACAAGATAATGATCATCTTTTGAGAACAGCGCCTACCAGCAAATATAAAAGAACACATGATTGCAAAGTGAGAAATGAAGACTTGGAAAACTAAAAGAGTTAACTATAGAGAATGAAACTTTACAATTGTGTTTGTTCTGCTGGGCATGTTTTTGCTAGTCACACGCCTTCTGTTTGCAGGGCACTAGAAGTTGAAAAGAACAGAATAATATATTTATCACTTCGGGAGCTGCGGATGGGCACTGATTAAGTTGAATCAATCAGTGCTTGGTCCCTGCTTTAAGGGCAGGAACAAAAATGTTGATTTGCCTGCAGTGATCAATTACTAGGCTGTAAAGAAGAGTGCCACACAAGCCAACAAATGGTAAGCAACAGGCGGGCTCCAAGCCCTTTTCTGTTTACAAGATTATCTCACAAGTGACACACATGCACTAGTGCATGCTGTCGCAGGCTCGACCCTATAAAACAATTACAGAGTACTAGATGTGGATGTACTTTTAAAGTTAAAAAATAACCATGTTCTAAATATGATGCAATATCCATAAAAAATAAATATGAAACACACGAAGGGTTTTAAAAAATAACTTCTAAAGCACACAGTGACCGGAAAAATATCCAATATTCCAGCAAATATACATCTAGAACACTGGGTACACAAATCTACTGGGTCTCATTGTGCTCATCAAGTTCCTTTCTACAATAAGTGTGTCACATCCCCGGCACAAGCATCCCGTTGCACCTAACAAGCTGAATTAATTTGCCCCTCTTCCAGAATTCTGCTGAGAGAATTCATAAAAGAGGTTCCTACCAAGCAACTTACTTTTTTGTCTTGCTCTACATGGGAGAGGTTAGTTGGTGTCACTAATCATACCAGGACAACTGTTCTGTTTCAAATATCTTTTTATTGGGCACAAGCTTAGATGCTCGACTTTCAGTTACTTTGTGTTCGGGGATCAGAAACAAGGCACAGTGTATTAATGACTGGTTCCTGGTCTTTGATCAGAGTCTAACAGAGAAACAGTATGGAAGAAGGGGAGCCTTATTGTTGGTGAAAGAAGTTATATGCTGTATGTGGAGATGGTGGTGAACATTGGGGCTTTGAGATTCTGCTGATACTTTTCCAGCAGCATGGACTCTCAAGTGACAGCCTCATCCTCAAGAGCCTACTATCAGCCAGTCGGATTGCTGCATCCATCCTGTTGTGGCCCCAGTCCAGAAAGCCTCTTGAAGCAACCCATATGGATGCAGTGTATGTTGGGGTGGGTTGGGGTCCATAATCCACATCAACCTTTCACCAGAAGAACTCATATATTTGTGGCATCAGGCATGGGAAGCACCGCACACCTACACCTGAGACACCTGAGACAGAGACATTTTGCTGCCTAGCAACAGATTATACAACTACGCCTCAGGGGTGTACCAAGGCATCTGGTTTAAATAGGATGTTGCTGTAGACTGCTCAATCAAGCCTTCGAATAAGCACAAATGTGATTGTGTTTTTTTTTTTATTTTATGGATAGAGGCATGTCTGAAAGGTTATCACAGGTGTGGTAGGATGTATGTCACAATATCGAGTAAAGGATATTGGGCTCTATATATACTAATTCCCAATATCAAGTGCCACATTATCGGCACAGTAAATATGCATATCGACAAGGCAAGTATCGCAGTCCAACACACTGAAGTCCAATTCCAAACCCAAATGAAAAATTGTAAAGTTGAGAGACCATCTGAAAGAACTCACAGATGATGAAAAGACAGCTGCACAGTTCACACACAGTCTCCAAGGGCTCTTGAAGCTCCTATTTAGTTAGAAGTTTTGTACAGCGCCCGCAAGGACAGATCATGCTAGAGCGCTTCACATAAGAGTACTAAACATATACATTGTGGAATTACATCAGTTAATCTGAAGAATATCTGTGAACATTCATCTCTAAATAATAAAGTATAGACAAAATAAGCAATAGATATTCTTTATTAACGTGTGTTAACAAATTATATAAAAGCCCAGGTCATTCCAGAATAGTATTCCACAATAAAACTTTCACAGAGCTTTCCTAAAGGCCCGAAGTTGCCATTCTTCTAATTTCGGGGACTTTTTACCTGGAAACGTCACATCCTGTAACATGGCTGACTGGTGGGTTGTTGTGATGACATTAGCCCTAGGGCTCTTTAACAAATCTTGTGCAACCTGTGATTGAATAACACATTTTCAGTTCCTTTTTTAACATTTCAAACGATGGAATTGCCTTGACATCAGAAGGAATGGAGTTCCATGTTCTTGGGGTGCTTGCTGAAAGAGATTGTTTCAGATGGTTAGTATTCTTCGTAGCTGTAATTTTAAGACAGGAAGACAGGAAGGTTTCAGAGCTACTCAGTAGTGTCTGTCCTTCTGAGTTTTTGTTGCATTCAAGAGAGGTAATTAGACATGTCCTCGTGCAAGGCCCTATGAGTAACGCATGACAATTTGTAAATATTCCTGGTTTCAATGTGGAGCCATGTCAGCGAGATCATGGTGTCGGGATTTAAGGCTTCAACCGCTGGTGTCCCCTATGATGAGGCCTACACGGTGCAGCAGTCCAGATGGGTGTCTACCTTATGTTGAGACCTCACAAGCTAACAGTTCTCCTCCAAACTGTGGATTTCTTCAGGATGAGATCTATTTACTTGGCCAGATCAGTAGACTTTCACCACTGATGGCATCTCTTTGTGAACTATGGTATCAGAATAAAATGCTTCTGTACTTCAGTTTCCATCCTGGGGCTGTGAGCCAGGAGTGTGATATCTACAGTATGTTCAGATAAGATTAGGCAAATATCTCCAAATGTATATGCAGAAGAGGTTGATTAGCAAGATGTTTGCCTAATGGGAGGGAACTTAGGGGCAGATTTAAGGAAAGTGCACCCAGTGCAGCATCATTTTCTTTGCGCCCCTTAGCGCCCTCCCCCTACCGCCACCATGTGTGTGCCATATCTAAGATACGGTGCACCATGTTGCATGTTAGGGGACAATAGCGTCATTTTTATTGACCCTATTGATGTACTCTGCAGGAGAAGCGCCAAAAATTGGCGCTGCTCCTGCAGAGTACATAGGGGCCCATTGCATTCGCTGGTGTGCCCCTGAGCAGGCATTAAAAGTGCAGAAAAAAATGACGCAAGGAAATCTCTTAAACTTCGATATGCCATTTTGTCGGCCTTTCTACCGAGGAAACGCTCCCTTTGCATAACGTAGAGCAAAAGCTTCTAAATATGGCGGGGGGATTTTGGCCATCTAAGGAAACATCAGCATTAAAAAAAACACGTTAAAGTGTCTGTAGGTGGCGCTAGAGGCTCTTGAAATGTCCCTTAGTGCTTTATTCCAAACAATTGTAGGGCTGTCAGCCGGGCCGTCTATTCAGTCTCTATCATCTTTAGCGTTTTTACGTGGGGTGGAGGGAATTTGACTTTGAAACCAAAGTCCAGTCAGTGACCAGTTAAACGTGATTGTACAGTGTCCTGGATTTTTCTAAATAAGTCCATGCTTGAAAATGTATTTCCTGACTTTCATGTGTATTTTTATGAGAAGGTCAGTCAGATGTGGTCGTTTTGGGTTTATTCTTTAGTAAGGTATGGGTCATACAAGCAGACCGAGGTGTTAATGTCCCAAGTGCACACTGGAAATCTTCATCACCCACACCGTCCACCTTCCTAAGCTTAATACTGTCTTCCTATTTAAGGAGCTCTCTAACTGAGTCGCATGGCTGGGTATTTGCAGTGAGGCTTGATGTGTGGTGAGATTTTGTATAGTTCCTCTTAGAATATGTAAATGGAGGAGCATAGTACAAACATAATTTTTAATTTTATAGCAAAGTAAGACCGTTCTCAGGTAGGTGAACTTATTTAGTAAGCAAAGGGGTACTTTAGAAGGGGTAATAGAGATTACCAATAAGTAGTCAGGATGCTGTAAATCATTAAGTAGCCAAATGTGAAATAATTTGATGTATGAAAGAAGATACAGGCCCTCATTACAACAATGACGGTAAATACCGCCTACCGCTGCGACGACAGCCACCAAAAGACCGTCGCCACAGCTTCCAGCCATCCGCCGGATTATGACCACAGCTGGATTTCTGCCAGAAGGATGGTGGAAATCTGTCTGTGGCCATGCCGGCGGATGGCGGTAATGTGGCACTGCTGCCAGCAGCAGCGCCACGCCAGTAGACCACTGCCGACCGTATCATGACACATGATACGGCCTGGCGGTGTTCTGCTAGTGGACGCTGCTGGTGGCAGCTGCGCCCCATCCTGTCTCCTGCCAGATGACCCCCTGACAACAGGTAAGTCAGGTGCTCTGACAGGGGAGGGGGGTGTTGTGTGTGTGTGGGGATGTGTGTGTATGTCTGTGCGTGCGTGTATGCAGGTGTGAGTTTTGTGTTGCATGTGTGTGCATGTATGGGTGTGTGAGTGCATGTATGTTGTGTTGTGTGAATGCGTGTGTGCTTGTATGTATGTAAGTGTATGTGGATGTGTGTGTGAATGGATGTATGCATGCGTTGTTGAATGTGGGAATGGGTGTGTATGCATGTGTGCATGTGTGAATGAAGGTACATGTACGAAGGGGGTTCTGGAGAGGAAAGGGGGGTGGGGAGGGACCTGTGGAGGGGCGGAGAAGATCCCTATCAGTGACAGGGAAGGGATTCCCTGTCACTGATAGTGCCTACCGCCATGGTTTTTGTGGCAGTATCCACAAAAACCATGGCGGTAGTCGGGGTCATAATCCAGCAGGCGGGCAAGTGATGGCCGCCTGGGTTGGAGAGTGAAGTCTCCAGCCCGGCAGTCGTTACCACCGTGGCGCTCAGTGTTGTACATGGTGGTTTGGCTTTAGCCAAACCGCCAATGCCTTAATATGGAGAAAAGTACCACCAGCCTGTTGGCAGTACTTTCCTCCATATTAACGCCGTCCGCTGGGGTCATAATAAGGGCCATAGTGTGTGTTGATATATGAATATTTTGTTATACAAGGCAAATACTTCTACAGCATCATTGAAAACCAACCGGAAAAATACAGCTCGGTAATACCAACCATCAATGAAACGTTTTGAATTTTTATTTTCTTTCTATAGGATTCTATGCGGAACTAAATTAGTTTTTTCCCTTTGGTGAAAAATTCAAATTTTCCACTTGTTTTACCACATGCAGGGAGCATTTTGCAACATTTATAATTATGCTAAGTATTATTGTCCCACGGAATGCAATTAGAAGGGGAATACACATGTTTATATTAGTATTTAAACCCTTTCAATAAACTATGCCAACTTTCTTATCATAAGTAATAGTGTCCAGCCTTCTTGGCTTTGTTCTTCCTTCAGCAGACGTTTTTAGTGCGACAGTAGAACTTTAACTTCATCGGGCATGTACGACTGAACACATAGGCGTCGGGGGATAATTCATGCAGCATATTTCTTATGGGGTTATAGAAAAGCTATCATGTTGTTGTACATCTACATCCAGCCTGACTATGAACTAACTACCCTAAAATGTTTAAAGGGCCTATATTCGGACCACAATTATTCATTTCAGTGCCCATCTCTTTATACACCAAATTACTTTAGAAATCAAATGTGAATACTAGGGGCATAGTTTTTAATGTGCACATTTCTGTTCATTTTATTCCTATGATGTTAGTATGGGTTAACCATGCAGACCGAATTATCTCGCAATTACATTCTCCTCCTTTTTTATTAACAAAAGTTACAAGCATTCTTGGCACGATCTAAGAAAGACCCAGCTACATTGTAGGGACACCATTTTCTTTCGCAAAGCAGAATGTTATCAACTGAATTTCGATAAAATCATGAAACTATGACTGTGTAGCTTGGAAGAGGATGGAAGGCGAGACTTTTCTCGGATAGCATACAGGCAAGCATGAAATGCATTTATACGGGTTCACAGTTACTTATACATTTTTTCTTGGGTCCGCAGGTTCTAAAAGGCTTCCCTGAGTGCCTCCAAGCGGATATATGCCTGCACCTAAACCGCAGCCTTTTGCAGAACTGCAAGCCCTTCAAAGGTGCCACGAAGGGGTGTTTGCGGGCCCTGGCCATGAAGTTCAAAACCACGCACGCTCCGCCGGGGGACACTCTGGTGCATGCTGGGGATGTTCTCACTGCCCTCTACTTTATCTCTCGCGGTTCCATCGAGATCCTCAGAGGAGATGTTGTTGTGGCCATTCTTGGTGAGTTTGAGAAATGAAGGGAGAAGATATATTTGTGTACTGTGAAACCATAAGCATAAGGTTCCTAAGCTTCCAAACCTATGATATGTATCTACATCATGACCCCAACTAAATCACTTCAGCCCAACATTATTACTTGCACCTACACCCTAAAGTGCCATCTTCACTGTGAGCCCTCACCTATACCACCATGCGCTACTAGTGCACTGCACACACCACCACACCCTACTTTATAAGCCTTAACTGCTACCTACACCACCCCTATGATAAAATGTGTCTTACATCATGACCTGAATAATGCACCCCACCATACACACACATCCACCTACACCACCCCTACTTCCTACAGAATTACCTCCACTGAACACAAGTATTCAAAAGACCATGATCTATACCATACATTCCCACATCCTCATGCTCCTCACCTTGCCTGGCCATTACCTACTTGCTACCGCCTACCTCTTATACAATTGTCTACATCAACACAAAACACTGACACCTTAGTGCTTAAACAACCACTTACACAATACATCTAAATTACCACCACCACTTAAAACCACATTAACAAAACAACTGCCCTTTTCACTGCTCGTATACAATACCCCACAAACAATAGACACCCTTACCTACTACTCCGCAAAAGCTTACATCCTCCGTCAGTGCTTACCAGTGATGTAACAAAGGCCCTCGCTGTGCAAGGGCAGAGAAAGCTCCAGGGGCCCCTCAGCACAATACCCTGGCCTGAGCGCTCCTCAGTGAGTCCGTGGGGTGGGGGGCTCTGTGTACTGTGCAGGGACCCCCCTCAAGTTTTGTTATGCCACTTGTACCTACCACACAACTAAAACCTACCAATCAAGTACAACCATAAATACACCACTTCATTCACCTATTCTTTTAAAATATCTTAAGAAGTTAAGAGTTTTTTATTTGTATGTTTTCTTTTTGCTTACGTACTTACTTTGATGTTTTCATCGAAAGTTTGATTTTACAAATATTAGCTTGAACTTTTCTTGAATGACATTGGTATAACCATCTTTCCTAGACAGCCAACAGATCAGAAAAGTGATGGCGAGTGTTACACTTTATCTGTCATTCTAATCTTTCCTCAACACAAAATGAATCTGTTCTGGGCTTGTGACTAGTGAATGTCTTTCGACTAACCTCTGGAGTACTATGGCTGACCTCTGGAGCAGTAAGGCAGTCCTGCCAACACCTATCTTTTTGTAAGGAGCTGGGCGATGACTTTGTCTGGGGTGTAGATCCTAAGGTTTACTGTTCACGGCGAAAGCATTTTTCAAAGAAAATTAATAAGTGTAGTGGTTTGATGAGTATAACGAGGAAAAGAGGTCCTTCAAAGAATCAAATGCTACCAGTCCCTGTGTTATCATAGTGAAAGGATAATGACTCTCGAACCGCTTCTGTAAACCCCAAACACACTTCTGAAGGCCTTCATTTGCTAGTTCCACAATCATTTCTTTCACCTATTTTTACTTCCCTGTTCGTTGCTACTTATCTCGCTTACCTTTCTAGGTTGTTAATCTTGTCCTTTCTCAACTGGTCCCTGTAGGCTTTCATTGTCCCCTGCTTTAACCTCTCTCCTAGTATTATTAGGGGTATTTGCCCAGAAGATGCCTCTGCTGCAGTAATCCTGCCTTGGTACATTGACATGAGTGTAAATCCAGCTATGCAGGTTATACAAACTGTACAAAACCCAAACACTTAAAGTCAGAGTGACCAAAGTTATGTTACGGCTTCTAGGGAAGTCCCACAAAGTACTATTTGCATTTGCGTCGAAACTGGCCCCTCTGGACGTGGGCACAACCCAGTCCATACAGCAAAAGATACCAACATCATCAGTCAAAGGCATGCATGCCACATTCGCTCAGGGGTGAATCAATTACAGATATCCCCAATCGATAGAAAAGGCCATACATAGTCCACCACACTTTGTGTCTCATCTATTCTGCAGTATCACCTTCATGATCTTCCCCAACTAGTTCTTCTGACTTAACCCTTGTCAGGTAAGCCTGATTTGGTCACCAGCTGTCCTGGAGGCGACTGCAACTGGGGAGAAACTCTGGTAGGTGTCTGACTGTCTGTAACAATATGTCATATCCTTGTGCAATTCCCTCAGAGTCGGGAGCAGGCCATGGGCCCTGCTTGTCGCTATCCTGTGCCTCTCAAATCAAAATCAAATCAAATCATTAACATTTATAAAGCGCACTACTCACCCGTGCGGGTCTCAAGGCGCTAGGGGAAAAAGGGGGGGTTATCGCTGCTCGAACAGCCAGGTCTTTAGGAGTCTCCGGAAAGCGGAGTGGTCCTGGGTGGTCCTGAGGCTGGTGGGGAGGGAGTTCCAGGTCTTGGCCGCCAGGAAGGAGAAAGATCTCCCACCCGCCGTGGAGCGGCGGATGCGAGGGACAGAAGCGAGTGCGAGGCCAGAGGAGCGGAGGAGGCGGGTGAGGACGTAGAAGCTGAGGCGTCTGTTGAGGTATTCCGGTCCCTTGTCGTGGAGGGCTTTGTGTGCGTGGGTGAGAAGTCGGAAGGTGATCCTTTTGCTGACTGGGAGCCAATGCAGGTGTCTCAGGTGTGCGGAGATGTGGCTGCTGCGGGGTACGTCGAGGATGAGGCGGGCCGAGGCGTTTTGAATGCGTTGCAGGCGATTTTGGAGTTTGGCTGTGGTCCCGGTGTAGAGGGTGTTGCCGTAGTCCAGGCGGCTCGTGACGAGGGCATGGGTCACGGTTTTTCTGGTGTCGGCGGGGATCCAGCGGAAGATCTTGCGGAGCATGCGGAGGGTGAGGCAGCAGGCGGAGGACACGGCGTTGACTTGCTTGGTCATGGTGAGAAGAGGGTCCAAGATGAAGCCGAGGTTGCGGGCGTGGTCTGTGGGGGTCGGTGCGGTGCCGAGGGCCGTGGGCCACCAGGAGTCGTCCCAGGCGGACGGGGTGTTGCCGAGGATGAGGACTTCTGTTTTTTCAGAGTTCAGCTTTAGGCGGCTGAGCCTCATCCAATCTGCGACATCCTTCATACCCTCTTGTAGGTTGGTCTTGGCGCTGGCGGGGTCCTTGGTGAGGGAGAGTATAAATTGGGTGTCGTCGGCGTAGGAGGTAAACTCTTTGGGAACGGTTTGCGAGGAAGGAGGCGATCCAGTCCAGGGCCTGGCCTTGGATCCGAGTGGAGCGGAGGCGGGTGATTAGGTTGCGGTGACAGACGGTGTCAAAGGCAGGAGAATGAGGGCGACTGTTTCACCGTTGTCCCTCAGGGTTCTGATGTCGTCTGTGACTGAGATGAGGGTGGTTTCAGTGCTGTGGTTGGTTCGGAATCCGGTTTGTGAAGGGTCGAGCAGGTTGTTGTCTTCCAGGAAGGTGGTCAGCTGTTTGTTGACGGTCTTCTCTATTACCTTGGCTGGGAAAGGCAGAAGAGAGATGGGGCGGAAGTTTTTCAGGTCGCTCGGGTCAGCCGTAGGTTTCTTTAGTAGGGCGTTGACTTCGGCGAGTTTCCAGCATTCGGGGAAGGTAGCAGAAGAAAAAGAAGAGTTGATGACGGTCTGGAGGTGCGGGGCGATGATGTCGTCGGCTTTGTTAAAGATGAAGTGCGGGCAGGGGTCCGAAGGGGCGCCGGAGTGGATAGAGTTCATGATGGATTTGGTTTCTTCCGTGTTGATGTGGGTCCAGTTGTTGAGGGTGATGGCCGGGGATGCGGGTTCGGTGGTGTTTGGTTGGGTCTGGTGTCCGAAGCTGTTGTGGAGGTCGCTGATCTTGCGATGGAAGAAAGTGGCGAGGGATTCGCACAAATCCTGTGAGGGCGTGATGCGTTGGCGTTGGCGCTGGGGTTGGAGAGCTCCTTGACGATGCTGAAGAGTTCTCTGCTGTTGTGGCTGTTTTTGTCCAGTCTGTCGACGAGGGATGTGGGTTGAGTGTGGAGGTGGCGGGTCTCGCGTCGGAATGTGAAGTGGACGCAGCTGTGGTCGGTCCAGTGTAGGGCGGAGGTGTGGCTGAAGAAGACGTGTTTGCTGGCGGAGAAGATAGGGTCGAGCGTGTGTCCGGCGATGTGGGTGGCGGTGTTCACCAGTTGTTTGAGGCCGAGGTTGGCGAGGTTGTCGAGCAGGGTGGTGGTGTTGGGGTCGTTGTTTTGTTCCAGATGGAAGTTGAGGTCGCCTAGGAGGATGTAGTCCGGTGAGGCGAGGGCGTGCGGGGAGATGAAGTCGGCGATGGCGTCGCTGAAAGGGGCGCGTGGTCTGGGAGGACGGTAGACGAGGGATCCTCTGAGGGTGGTCCTCGGGTCGGTGCGAATCTGAAAATACAGGTGTTCAGCGGCGAGAGGGGCGTCTTCGGTGGAGGTGGTGACGCTGATGGAGTCTTTGAAGACGATGGCGATACCTCCTCCTAATTGGTTGGTGCGGTCTTTTCTGGAGATCTTGTAGCCTTCGGGGATGGCGGTGGCGATGTCTGGAGCAGAGGAGGCGTTCATCCAGGTCTCCGTGATGAAGGCGACGTCCGGTGCTGTGGAGTCCAGGAGGTCCCAGAGTTCAACGGCGTGTTTGTGGACGGAGCGAGCATTGACTAGGATGCACTTGAGGTGGTTGATGGCGCGGGGGCTTGTGGTCGTGGTAGTTGCGTGGTGGAAGATGCGTTTGCAGGAGTTGCAGGCGAAGGGTCCATGGGTGCGTTTGGGGTGAGCTTGGAAGCAGGTGTTGGAGCGTCCTGGGTTGAGGGCGTGGAGGGTGGTGGGGTCGTAGCGGAATAGCGGGGCTTGGGAGAGCTGGGGACCAGGGGTCGTGGCGCTGGGCGCGGGCCTTGCGCGGATGGGCCCAGACGGGCTTGCCTCTGGCGCGCCAGCGGCGCGCCCGCTGCGCGCGGTCACGCAGCGGCCGCTGTTGTGTCCTGGGTTGAGTGCAATGAGTGCTGCTCACGAGTAGCAGTTGTGGGCAGAAGGTCCAGGGGTCGCGGTCAGGTCATGGAAAGGCGCAGGCAGGTTTGCCATAGACGCGGCCGCCATTAAATAGGGAGGGGGGAGGAGAGGACAGCTGGGAGGCGGGAGTGGGAAATGGCATGTAAAAGGGGGGCAGGGCCGAGGGGGCAGCAGCGGCGAGGAGAGAGAGAGAGAAGCGAGAGACAAGAGAAATGAGGAAAATATAGAAGGAAGCAGAAAGCAAAAGGCACAAAAAACAGAACTAAAGGAACAACGAGGAAAAAAGAACAAAGAGGCAGAGGGCAGCCCAGCAGAAGAGCAGAGCTCTCCCACTGGACACCAGGGATGAGGTGCAGGCAGAAGCCTACGGGTGGAGGAGGGCCTCAAACTACTGACAGAGGTCAGAGTTCAGGGACAGAGGGGCTTCACTTACCGGTGGAGCTATGCAGTGGCAGAGCAGTTCACTGACCAGGCCTTCTATCACCTGAGCAGTTTGACTGGACTTTGCTGCTTGCTCGCTCCAAACACCCTAAGCAGCCTTGCTTGGTGTTGCCGCTCAGTTCCTTCACTCGCCCAGAATGGCCCTGCCAACCTGTGTCTCCCACTTTCTTCCTGGAGCCACCTTGCTAAATTCAGCCGCCTCACAGTTCCCCCATGGTCCCAATCTGCGTTCCTGGTGACCGCGCCCAGGAGTCGCTCAGCCGCTACCCTAGAGGAGCGTATCTTGGACATTACCGCAGTCTGTGGAATCAAAGCGCACTTGTGTTGTGTAGTCCCCAGCACGACCTCTTCTATCTCCTCATCGGTTATCAACCTTGTTTACTTAATTCAGCAAAGTGAATATTTAACCATTGACTTATGAGATCTGTATCGCTCAGATCTTGATTTATCCAGATACACAAGCTTTATTATTCTACATCAGTGTGGAGTCTTTTTGCGGTGTACGTCCTGTGATTATTGTGTGTGTGTTGCACAAATACTTTACACATTGCCTTCTAAGTTAAGCCTGCCTGGTCTGAGTCAATCTACCAGAGGGTGGGCACAGGTTCATTTAGGATGTGTTTGTTGATTTACCCTGACTAGGATTGTGGTTCCTTCTTGGACAGGGTGCATACTGCTGCCAGCTGAAGACCCAATTTCTAACAGTCCAGACAGCCGTAATGGCATTTGTTTGATGCAAGACATCCCTGGGCCGGACTTCCAAAAGCAGGAAGTTAGAATGAAAGGAGGGGCACACAGAGTTTGTGTAAATCAATATAGTCAAGCCACAGCTCATAGCTGGAATTTCGAGACCTTCACTAATTTTGCATTTGCAGTATTTTTAGTCTTAGTCTGACAGGAAAATAAATGGAGGAAAGTGTGACAACGACTAATGGTAAATGTACCATTCTCAGATTTTCCCTTATGTTTTTTGTAATCTTGACCTACAGATCACACAACATTGTCAGTAGCGAGCGTTTCCTACATGAACTTTGTTGCGCACCAGCATCAATAAGTACCTGGACAGCAAGGAATCAGAAAGAAGTCTGAATATAATCTCTTGAGGGCCCTAAAATTGCGTATAGCCTGCTGCAGGAGGCTATGCCATTTGTTAAAGGCACTGTACCTGAGTTATAGGCCTGAGCAATAGTCAAGGGCCTATAACAAGACAGAGGGCCTTTAGCAACCGATATAAACTGAAGCAGAATGGCTAAAAGGCTTTTAGAGTTTTCCACCCACTGAGGGTAGAATGTTCTAAGTGAAAAAGGAAGAAACAGAAAGACAAACATTGGAATGTTGGAGCAGAAGTCTTGTACCATAGCCTTAGAGCCGTTAAAGGCCCGCTCTAGGGTTAAAGGGCTGAGCCGAAAGAGGGCCTTTAATGCCGGTAGAGCCCTCTATGGTGGGCTCTAAGGCTATTACAACATTCTGCCACTAGAGGGCAGAATGTTCTAAGAAATAAAACAAAGTCGTCACAGAGCACAAGGGGACTATAATCCCTTTTTTCACACCTGTTGCTGTGAACAAGGAGAACATTGGAATGTTAAAATAAAAGCCTGGAACACTCCATTGTCTGTAATGGAGCTCCCAACATTCCAACGTTCTAATAGCCATTATAAGCCCTGAGCCATTTCATTGTCTTTAATGGGGTTCCTCACATTCCAGTGTTCTAAAGACAAACATAAACATCATCATAGGATGGGCACATTACCCATGTAACCTCATGGGGCTCCGTGAGAGCAGGAGATGCTGTTTTTGCTTGAGCTTTGTTTTTTTGAAGAAGCTTAAACTTTACATGTGCTCCATCCAGGGGTAGGGCCACTGGCATATACTTGACATACGCTTCATTAGAGGCAATGCCATTCGGTAGATTCCTGTTAGGGGGCAGGTGCTCTGACTAGACACCTTCCAGTTATAGCGTTTTTGTTTTTTTAATACTTGAGACAATATCATGCTTCTAATATCATTATTGCTAAACATAAGGTTCCCAGTTTTTTAGGTGTTTTGACCATTCCCATCTGAAATTATCCATAATTGTATTCTGTGTCTATATTTATCGATATTAATAATGTCACTGTGAAAGAATAACTTGAAGCTGGTATATTATTTGCTTGATCAAGGAAAGGTCTACTTATAACTGAAGGCCTCGAAGGCATTAGTTCTTTAAGAAGCCATATATAATCCTTCTCTCTCATACAGTACATTTATATGACATTAACATTTTAGCACAATACACATCTACAGTGGTTTAAAGCTTTATTAGGAAATGTTGTCTCTTTTTTTAACTCCGCTGCGCGTCAATCTACACATCTATTGGCCTAGCCGTCTTGATTGATATAAAAAAAGATCACTCAAATGAAATCCTATTTTCTGGGTTTTTCCATATTGAAAATTAAATACACACTGACACTTAAATCATTTTCTGTCTGTATTCATCTGTAGAAATCAGAAAACCGAAAAAAATGAGATCCTTACTTATTTCTCCGGCACTCTACGGATGAGCACTTAAACAACCTTGTCTACCCAACATGTTCCAGCCCATTCTTAGAACTATTGGAAGGTGGTTTAGATTACTCTCTTTGCGAAATGCTTGCTTGGCCAATTACAAGTGAAAGCCCTGCAGGGAGTGTGAGGTTGAAACTTTTGCTCTGCACCGAATATTATAGCAGAGCCGTTACTAAAAGAGAAGGAATTTCTTGCATAACGGTATTACCTGGTCTACAAATAGTGCTTTGCTACCCTCTTGTGGTTACTCAAGGAATTGGTCCAAGAGGACGTTAGAAGAGCACTACATAGATCTTATCCCTGGTCAGGAGAATACAAGAATTGACAACGCCTGCAGAGTCGGCTTTGTTTTTTTAAACGTGACCATGCTTCCCTACTGAATGGCAAGACTGTGTATTATATTGTTATGTATGGTATGATCTGTATAGCGAAACAATCCGACTTGCTTCAGACTCCGGTATTCCCAATCGGAGAACATGATTCAATATGGCGTTGGTTGCATTTTGACCTGTACGGGTTTCTTTGGTGAGGGGCCTGAGATTCGTAAAAGCGCTCTGAATATGATGCAGCCGCATCGCTGTGCTTGATCGTGAATTGTTGCAGAGTGTGGGGATAGATTTAATTGCAAAAGTGCATATTTACTATCTTCACAGTAGAACGTATCATACAATAGGAGCAGGGCCGGCTTTAGCATTGGTGGCGCCCAGTACAAAAACCTTTGTAAGTGCCCCTTCCCCCACCCCCACCAACAATGGCCTGCCTCTTCAGGGATTCCTTCACTACCACCCTCCAACGATATCCCTCATCTCACCACAGCGCTTCTCTTACACGTATTTAATGTGTTTTAAAGCGTACTCATACCAGTCTAGGGTTTTAGATCTCTTTACATCATACACCCATTATACAGAGACAATACAGTATCCGTGTGTGAATCAGACTATAGGAAACGTTACATACGAAAAGGAAGGCTATAAGGTGTAGGTGTCGCTTGTCATCCCTAAGGCTAGGTTAGGCATTATACTTTAAAAGTGCTTGGTATGGAGAAGCACACGCTTAAGGATTTATAACTAACACACAGGGTGTGGTTGACTTTACTAATATGAATATATTCCCATTTTTAGCAATATTAGGATAATTGAGACTGAGGGAAAATCATAACGTTCTAACCTATACAATGAAGTTTGCATGCAGCGCGTTGGTGACAGCTCATAGCTCACTGTGCTATATTAGGATTGTGACTTATGAGCTACAAGTAACAAAAGGATCTTTGTGACAATAGCAGTATCCCTATGAGCTAGCCGCACAAAATGCAGTTCTGTGATCTGCATTGTTCACGTTTGTTACAGTAGGCATGCTAACCCTCTGCGCTTATGTATTTTGAATCGAAACTGACACAAGACAAAACTCCAATTTCTCTCCAGCAAGGTCATTAATCACCACCTTTATCTTGACATTTTTTATTGCTGCCTGAAAAAAGCAGGTAAGACAAGGAACTCTGCAGGAGGGTCTTATAAAATAATGTTATTTCTAAACGCAACCCTCCCTCCCCCCCCCCACACACACACACACACAAGGTCAGAGCCAAGTGCAGCTACAATGGTCGCACCGACCCAAAGCTGGCTTTGAGTAGGAGCCGTCATTGGTGTGGATCAAAGTAACCTTCTACGCAGGAGTTTCAGAATTCAAACCACTGAAGGCTAAGCGACCAAAGAAGAGTATATGGTGTCCATACAGGAGTGACAAAGCCCAGGCCCTGATACGTCAGAGCAGCAGCCTGAGAATAATTTAGTCCAATCCAGGAAGAGCAATGGAGCAACCAATTATACAATCAGCTGCAGTACAAGTATCAACAAGAGCGTTCAGAAGCAGCAAGGAGCTAATCAGAGAAATGTGCATTATATGTGCATCCAGAGCCGGACTAGCCTATAGGGCAATCAGACATTGCCCAACTGCTGGTCTGACATGTCCGTGTGTGGTTCATTTTTTTGGGTGTTTGTGGGCTTGTTTTATGGAATGCTGTGCCAGTATTTAGGTTGAGCGTAGCAGCACACAAGTGCTGCTTTCCGACGTGTTGTAAGCTATTTGTGAGGTTTAACCACGCTCACCTCATGTCCATCACTTTCATTCGTTCTTGGACTTGCCTTGCAAAAATCCTTCGATGTCATTGGTATATGCTTTAGTTTGTCCCGCCTTGGGGCAGTTTTGTCACCGCCCTGCAGACTGACCCTGTGACATGGATAATCGCAACTTTGCTGATATGCTTTAGTGTAACTGTAGAAAGCTGGCCTGGTTTGTAGTGGGTACCTAAGGTACTAACATCTTATACCAGGTCCCGTTATCCCTTATTAGTGAAATGTAGTCATTGTCTAGAAGCCAGGCTGTCTAGAAGAAGCTGTAGGAAGAGCAGCCAAGGCTGAACTAGGAGACATGTAAAGCTCTTGCAATACCACTGTAGTCACACAGTACTTACACACAAGAAAGACAATACTCAGTGTTACCAAAAATAAAGGTACTTTATTTTAGTGACACAAGGCCAAAAATATCTTAGAGGCTATACTCCCTTAGGAGGTAAGTATTATACACAAAATATACACTAGTAATCAAAATCAGGTAAGTAAACAGTCATAAAATAGTGCAAATAGTGAAAATCACCATAGGTTACAATGGGCCTAGGGGGAACACAAACCATATACTAAAATAGTGGAATGCAAATGTCGGTTTCCAACTTAGGCAAGAGTAGTGGGTAGAAGGGCACTGGGAGTGTAAGAAAACACCAAAGGTAAGTAAAGTACCCCACTTAGAGCCCAGGAAAGCAGGAGTAAAGTACAGAAAGTTTCTTTAGAACACACTAGAAGTTGTGATTAAGAATTATGCCAAAACCAAGCAAGACTGCAAGACACCAACAATGGATTCCTGGACCAGAAGACCTGTGAAGAGAGGAGACCAAGAACAGTTGAAGAGTCCAGGAGTAACAGGAGCCCCTGCTACCCCGAATGAAGGTGAAAAAGTGGATTATCCGGTTAGAAGAAAAAGTAAGAAATGCACCAAAGAAGACAGCCACGGGTTCCTGCTTGGTACAAGAGATGTCCCACGTCAATTGGATGGATGAAGGCTGGTTTTTATCACTGGATTCCGCCAACAAGCCTTGGCTCACACAAAAGATGCATTTCGTGGGAAAAGGCACTACCTGGACCAAGGAGGGACCTGGGGGTCTCAACTCAGACTGAGGAGAATGAGGGGGCTCTCAGTACTTCAGAGAGCCCTCAGAAGACCAGACAGCACCCACAGGAGTCTCAGGACATGGGGACAAAGGAGTTGCAAATTGTGGTCATCGTAGCACTACACAAAGGGATCCCACGGAACCAGAGAACAACTCAGGGAGCTGAGCATCACAGGATGGAGTGCTGGGGACCTGGGCTATGCTGTGCATGGAGTATTCCTTGGAGAAGCTCACAGAAGCCCTAGGAGCTGCAAAAAATGCTGTGCACAGGGGTACTGTCTGGCTCGGACAGGCAAGCTCTTACCTCCACCAAATTTGGACAGTTGGACCTTTGGACATTCAGGGTCACTTCAGTCCACCACCTGTGTTCCAGGATCCACGCTCGTTGTCAGGAGAGGAGACCCAGAATACCGGTTGTTTCTGCAGAGAGGTGCCTGCTGTAGCAGGGAAGTGACTCCGTCACTCCACAGGAGATTCCTTTAGTCCTTCTGGTGCAGGATGAAGACAGGCAATCCTCAGAGCATGCACAACCTGGAAACTGTTGCAGTTCCTAGTAGAAGTTGAAGTTACAGAGTTGCAGTAGCCTTCTTGACTACTTTGTTGCAGTTGCAGAGTTCCTGGAGCATTCTGCGTTGATCCGTCAATAGAAGGTGAAGCTGAGGTTGCAGAGGATTCCTGCTGGAGTCTTGCAAAACCGAATCTTAGGAAACACCCAGAGGAGAGACCCTAAATAGCCCTGACAGGGGGATTGGTCACCTAACCAGGTAAGCCCCTATCAGGAGTGGTCTCTGACGTCACCTGCCGGCACTGGCCACTCAGATGCTCCCAGAATTCCCTGAACATCCTGAAAACAAGATGGCAGAACCCTGGGGCACTCTGGAGGAGCTTTGCCCCCCCCCCCCCCTCCGGGGTGGTGATGGACAGGGGAGTGGTCACTCCCCTTTTCTTTGTCCAGTTTTGCGCCAGGGCAGGTACTTGTGGTCCCTGAACCTTTGTAGACTGGATTATGCAAGGAGGGCACCATCTGTGCCCTTCAAAGCTTTTCCATAGGCTCTGGGAGGATACCCCTCCCATGCCTGTAACAGCTATTTCCAAAGGGAGAGGGTGTAACACCCCTCTCCTAAAGGAAATGCATTGTTCTGCCTTCCTGGGACTGAGCTGCTCAAGCCTCAGGAGGGCAGAAACCTGTCTGTGAGGTGGCAGCAGCTGGGGCTGCAGTGGAAACCTCAGAGAGCTGGTTTGGCAGTACTTGGGGTCCATGGTGGAGCCCCCAGGGTGCAAGGTATTTCCCCCCCAATACCAGAATCAGATTGGCGGTACAATTTCTCAGTCTCAGACACCTTATGTGGCCATATTCAGGGTTACCATTGTGAAGCTACATATATGTATTAACTTATATGTAGTGCACACTTATAATGGCGTCCCCGTGCTCACGAAGTCTGGGAAATTGGTCCTGGACAACGGGCGGGCACCTCTGCTAGTGCACCTAGCCTCCAGGAACTGAAGGTTAGACATATAGGTGTCTTATAAGTTACCTGGTGCAGTGAAAATGGTTGTGAAACAGTGCTTACACTATTTCACTCAGGCTGCAGTGGCAGTCCTGAAGAAGTGTTTGTTTGAGCTCCTTATGGGTGGCAAAAGGAATGCTGCAGTCCATAAGGATCTCCTGGAACCCAAATGCCCTGGGTACCTAGGTACCATATACTAGGATCTTATAAGTAGGGTCCAGTATGCCAATTTGTAGTGGAATACTGAGTTACCAGTATGTAAGTACACATTTGGAATCAGAGAGATCATCATCATTTCTGGTTGGCAGGACTCCAGTGACACAGTCACGCATACTGACAAAACGGTAAAACATACTGACATGAAGGCCACAAACTATGAGCACTGGGGTCCTGACTAGCGGGATCCCATTGAGGCAGTATAAACACACTGACAAACAGGCCAAAAATGGGGGTATCAACCAAAAGGAGGGATCGGGAGAATTGAAGGTCCAGTGTACGTACTCCCAATACGTCTAATCAATGCAAAAAGTACACTGTTCCTAACTCTAGGGTGAACAATTAAAGTTTAGGAGCTAGAGCCCTCACACACCCGAAAGGGTGTCATGCTTCATCAGCATCCCCGAAAGGGGAGCCCGTCAGATATTGCACCAGCCGGTCTGACGAGGAGCTTCCCGATGATGAAGCATCACACCCTTTCGGGTGTGTGAGGGCTCTAGCTCCTAAACTTTAATTGTTCACCCTAGAGTTAGGAACAGTGTACTTTTTGCATTGATCAAAAATGGGGGTAACCATGCTAAAAAGAGGTTACCTTCCCACAGTAATAAACTACTTTTTTATTTTGTCTATCCCCTTCGCAATCCATAGCACTTGCGAACTTGTTTGGGTATTAGAGTGCTTTTCATTAACACCAGTTAAGTCACATTGTTTTCCTTTGTCTTGAAACTCACTGACAAAGATACACCTCTGCAGAAACTCTGTAGCATTTCTCTTCTCTTTCTAATGAATCCCCTCCTCTTATTATCTGACTGAGACAGTTCTTATATATTGTTATCTCCTATCCCGAGTTGTCCTGTTTATCGCTTAACATGTTCCTACTGTTTTACACAAGGCGGCAGTATAGTAAATTCGAGTAGCTGGCTGCTGTACTGGGCAATACTTACGTTGGTCACCAGATGGCAGTGGAGGAATAAAACAAATAAATATATTTTATCGTTCTGTAATATATACACATACCAATGATCACAAATTTAGCGTGAAATTCATGGATCTTGCATATTTCGCCCTTACATTCTTTTACGTTTCTTCATTTTTTTAATGCCGATTAGGTACACCTTCTCACATCGACTCAAAGAGAGGGGACTTGTTTGTAAATATCCAGAATGTCAGTATATAAAACAGAGATTTTTTTTAAAGTTAAAGGTGTTTTCTGTTTGAATTGTAATGGGATGCTTTCGTAGGGCCAATATGTAGTACCAGTGACTCCACACTGATGAGAAGGGAGTAGACGCTCCCATGTTATCACTATTGGCCTCTCTTGGTAAACAACTTCCAAGGGATATGTGAAGGATCATAATTAACATTCATATATCCTGCCTACTGATTTTTGCACATGATTACAGACAGAAAATGTTGTATTTTACTGTCCATTTATTATTAAAAATGGAAGCATACAGAAATTAGGTACTTTTGAGTGTTTTTACTGGACTTAAATCACCAATGCCCGGCTAATTCCTGTTTAGACTCACAGCATAGCTACACAAAATCGGTTGATACGTCCTTTAATAACTGCAAATGTTAATTTTTAGTTCGAGTGTGCAAGCGCTTTCTGACCTATTATTATCAGTCTGTGGGCTTTTAACCACGCCCATCACTTGTGGAGGTGGAGTGGTAAAAGTGGTATTCTATTGGAATTAGCATGGCAGATTTAAATTAGGATGCTAAATTGCACCATTTTAATTTTTGGCTGCAGATAGAGGAAGAAGGTAAATTGAAGTGCTTTCGTTAAATGCCAGGCCACTGGAATTATGCGTCAGGAAAAGATCAAATTATAAGGCTGGGTTGACCAATTTATGTGTGTGAGAGTACGGTTCTGACTATCTGGTCTGCCCTGATTTTCTGCTTTTTGACCACCTTGTTTTTGACCTTTTACTGTGAGGAAGCCTCCTAGTCAGGGACTCTCCTACATTAAACTCATGGTAAAATGGACTGCCCGGGTAACCACCGGTGCCACCTTGCGAAGGTAAGGCTGCTGTGGCGCAGCAAGAGTAGGAGGCCCCAGGCTGGTTACATGTGATCATGGGTGCACACGCATGTGCACCCATGTGAGGGCTGCGCGGGGAGGGTTCCTGGCGTGCACAGCCAAGAACTGTGCTTAGGGAGCCTGGCGCAGAATGAACTATGCAGAGATGGTGGTGACCTGGAGTAGGCCTCATGAAATGGGAGTTCACATGTGAGGGATAGTCAGTGTGCTTATTGTCTTTTTACTGTAGGGTCACTCCAGTACATGTCAACGTCCCTGTGCTTACTGTCTTTTCACTGTAGAGACACCCATTAAATGTGAATGAAAAGAGTGGGCTAGGGCATAACTCAGGTCCCCTAGGGCCCACCAAGATCAGAGTCACACCAGTGTACACCGTAACCTGTATGAAAAAAGAATGATGCAGTAGGTTACAAAAGCATAGTTGTACAACTTATGGGACATCCGGGAATGTCATCTTTCTCTGACTCAGCTTAGGATTAGGGTCAATTACTGCTCTGTCCAGCTGCCTGAGCAGGGCCTTGCATCAATCAGCCAGCTGTCAGCGCCTGCCAGGAAATGGGTGGAGAAGCCCTGAAAGGAATCTTTGGAAAGAGGGGCTGAGTTTCAGAACACATGTGGCCCTAGCTCCTGGACAATGCCAGGTTGAGCTATCCCAGAAGACTGTGCAGAAGGAGGGACAGGGTCATGGAAGTGATGTGGCACATCTGGATTGGCCAGAGGTGCAGTCCTGCTGGACACTTCTGCCCCCCACTTAAAAGGTCCTACACAGGGAAGAGCTCTCTCTCTTGGCTGTGCTTCACTTCTGGATACTGGGACTGCAGACAGGCATCATGGGCAACACGAAGGAAGAACCCACTGACTGCCCCCCGGAATAGGGTCTCAGCCTCTGAAGGACTTCAGGCAAAGTGAGGCACATGCCAGGGCCAGGTAGGCTGGCCCCTTTACTCCCCCTGAGGACTAGTTGGAGGACAGTCTGGGCTAACGCAAGGAGAGCGCGCTGCCCAGAAGCAAAGAAATGTACCTAGAGGAAAGGCTGGGACAGGGAGTCAGTGGGATTGGCTCCCTACAATCTGGGACCCTTCTAGGCCTGGAGGCCTAACAAGAGTGCTCCTGCTGGCAAGGGCTCGCCACCAGGAGCGAAACGACACCAGAGTCATCAAAAGCAAGCAGTGAAATGTATGAGGCTTTGCTGCTGCTTGGCTCAATGCCAGTGGGGTGGGCTAGGGCCCGGGGGCTGCCCCCAAAAAGAAGTAAAGCTGGGGGTCGCAAATCCTGTGAAGAGGAAGCTGGAAGAGCTATGGACCTCATCCCGGGGCCCCACTGAGAAGGAAGACAGGGAGTGCCGTTGCGCTCCACTTGAACATGGCGGAAGGGGTCCCTGGACCCCATCCCAGGTCCCACCGAGAAGATCAATCAGGGGACGCTGCTGCGTCCCCTGCGAAGATGGCCGCCGGTTGATGGAGAGCCAGCTGCCGTAGACAAAGCCGAGGAGCACCATCGTGCTCCCTGGGAAGATCGGTCCGGGACCCCAGACCCCATCCTGGGGCCCCACCAGAAGAGAAAGTAGGGGGCACATGTCACGCCCACCGTGAATGTGGCCAGAGGGGCCCCAGACCCCATTCTGGGGCCCTGCGAAGAGGGAGAAGGCTGGAAGCACGTTGTGCTCCCCAAAATGGCAAAGAGGGGCCCTGGACCCCATCCTGGGACTCCGACGAGTTGGAGAGGTTGGGGGGAGGGCCGTCGCACTCCCCCCAGTTGGCCGACCAAGCCACTGCTGCAGCAGCACATGTCTGCCCGCAGGAGTGGGCAGACACCCATTGAAGGGCCGGTTCCTGCAGCAGCACCTGGAGGTGCTGGCCATGCGGACAGCCGGCAGGAGTGGCCTGGGGTGGGCTCCCAGAACTGCTCTCCAACAAGGAGACCAGATGACGGGGGTGGGACCGAACACCCCAAAAGGAAGAGGGCAGCTGGGGGTGGGCTCCCTGCGCTGCCCTCCAATGAAGAGTCGGCACAACGGGGGTGTCCAGGTGGGAACATACCCCCCCAACCATGAGGACAGCTAGGGGTGGGCCCCTGCGCTGCCCCCCACCGAGGCAGCACTGGACATCCCCCACAAAAATCCAGGAAGTGTGGCACAAGGCCACAGAAATATGAAGTAAGTCAGGAAACTCGAAGCGGCTCTCCCCGGCACAGCGGGATGTGCCCCCAGTTGACCACACCTCACGCATCTCACAGAGGTCCCAAAACTCATGTATCCCATGTGTCGCTAAGTGAGGTATGTCATGTGAAAATAGTTAATCTGCACCATCCTCAAACACGCCGATAGCTAGCTCCCAGGATGCAAGTTGGGTCTCCCTCCAATCGTTATCATCCAAATCACCCACCCAGGCCACCCACCTATTGCATAACCTGGCAAGTCTGCCTGGTGCGTTAGTGAATAGTGAGCGGTGAGTCTGGGTAAAAGCACCCCTCCTCAGTCTTCCGATCAAGAGTTTCACCTCAAGAGGGCTGTGATAAGGGAGGGACAAAGTCGGAGGCAGGTGGGTTCCAAGGGCATGGCGCAAATGGAGGAAATGGAAGAACTGAGTGTTAGCCAATGCATAGTGATCCTTCAGCTGCTGGAATGAAATCAGCCCCTCTGTATTAGTCACGTCACCCAGATAAGTAATTCCAATACTGTCCAATTGTTTGAACCCTCTAACTCAGAGACTTGCTGGAGCCACGTGCCCTGCCATAAGGGTGTCAATTTAGTGAGGCATTGCTCCCACCCCGTCAACAGCAGCGACACCCTCCAGCATGTCACCACCACCTGTGTACATTGAAGGACAGCGCGGGTAACCCGACCTCTGTATACCAGTCCCAGGAGGCCCTCAAATCTCACATGCCAGATCCCCTGCCGGCAAGCCAGATCGTCCCAACCCCTGTTAAACCACTTATTAATGGGGACCATCTGGGTCACCAGGTAGTAGATGTAGAAGTCCGGTATTCCCATCCCACCTTCGTAAGAAGATTTTCGAACCGAGCTGAAGGCCAACCTATGTTGCCTTCCAGCCCATATAAAGGAGGTAAGCTTAGAACTAAGATATTGGAACCAGGCCGAGGCACCAAGTATGGGATATTTGTCAAGACGTACGGGTATCAGGGGAGACAGATCATCTTCAAAAGAGCAGTGCAGCCCAGAGGGTTCAGAGCGAGGTGTCACCACTCGTCCCCCCGAAGGAGGAGTGCCAGCGACTTGATGGCCAGGACGAATAGTAGGGGTGAAAGAGCACAGCCCTGGCGTGTTCCTCACCTTAACAGGAAGATGTCTGACAAGATGCCATTGACTTGTACCTATGCCGACAGGTCCTGATTGTAGGAGGCTGGCCTGGTTTGCACTGGGTACCTAAGGTTCTTACACCTTATACCAGGTCCAGTTATCCCTTCTTAGTGAAATGTAGGCAGTGTTTAGCAGCTTAGGCTGTCTAGGGGTAGCTGTAGCAGAGCAGCCAAGGCTGAACTGGGAGACATGTAAAGCTCTTGCAATACCACTATAGTCACACAGTACTTATGCACAATAAAAGACAATACTCAGTGTTACCAAAAATAAAGGTATTTTATTTTATTTACACAAGGCCAAAAATATCTTAGAGGCAATACTCCTTCTGGAGGTATGTATTATACACAATATATACACTAGTAACCAAAATCAGGTAAGTTAACAGTCATAGAATAGTGCAAACAGTGAAAAACACAATAGATTGCAATAGGCCTAGGGGCAACACAAACCATATACTAAAATAGTGGAATGTGAAAGTCGGATTCCCCCCTAGGCAGGTGTAGTGTGTAGAGGGGCACTGGCAGTGTAAGAAAACGCCAAATGTAAGTGAAGTACCCTACCCCAGAGCCCAGGAAAACAGGAGTAAAGTACAGCAAGTTTCCTCACAACACACCAGAAGTCGGGGTGAAGGATTATGCAAGAACCAAGCAAGACTGCAAGAAACCAACAATGGATTCCTTGACCTGAAGACTGGTGGAGAGAGGAGACCAAGTCCAGAAGTCGATGAAGAGTCCAGGAAGAACAGGCGCCCCTGCCCATCTGGAAGAAGGTGCAAAAGTGGATTCTCCAAATAGAATAAAGCTATAGAAATGAACCAAACAAGATAGCCCCAGGTTCCTGCTTGGTGCAAGAGATGTCCCACATCAAGTCGTTGGATGCAGGCTGTTTGCATCACTGGATTCCACCAACAAGCCTTGGTTCACGCAAGGACGCTTTTTGTGTAAAAGAGGAGCTTCCTGGACCCACGAGCGACCTGGGGGTCTGAACTTAGACTGAGGAGACAGTGGGGGCTCTCAGCACTTCAGAGAGCCCTCCAAAGACCAAGCAGCACCCACAGGAGTCCCAGGACACGGTGACAAAGGAGTTGCAAAGTGCGGTCATCAGAAGGAACCTGGCCCTCTGAGTTTAATTGTGAAAGCACTGCCCCAACCCCAAGTTCAGATGCATCTGACTGGACAATGGATTTTGTAGAGTAGTTTGGGCTTTTTGGGACAGGTGCACTACACATAGCCTGCTTAAGCTCCTCCAAAGCTTTTTGACAGCTGGCTGTCCATGATACCTTTTTAGGCATTTTGTCAGAGGTGAGGTAATTAAGAGGGGCAACAATGGAGCCATAGTTCTTAATACACCTCCTGTAATACCCAGTGAAACCAAGAAAGGCTCTGACCTGGGTCTGAGTAGTAGGGGGAGTCCTGTCTAAAATAGTCTGGATCTTCCCCTGTAGTGGTTTAATCTGTTCTCCACCTACCAGGCTGAAGGTTCCAAATCATTGCCCAATAGACACTCAACAGGTAAGTCAGTGGATACCACAACCTTTTTAGGACCAGTAACCTCCCCCCCAGTTGAGATTCACAGTAGCCATGGGGTGGCTAACAGTGTTGCTATGGGCGTCGGTCACTTGATACTGATGACCAATTAGGTGTTGCTCAGGGGCAACCAGTTTCTCCATCACCATAGTGACACCATTTATTAGGGGTAGTTGCTTGTACTTATCCATATTAAGGGGATAAGCAACTAAGGTGGCAAGGTCAATGCCACCATCAGAGACTAAAATAGCCTCAGTGGTCTCCCTGACTAGACCAACCCCCACTACATTACCAAAAGTTAGCCCATCTACACCCTTTGTTTGGATATTTGTAGAGTTTGTTCCCACCACCACTGCTATTACTAGGGGCACTAGTGGAAGCAGTGGGGGTTGTGGTGGGAGGCTTAGTGTTTCTCTTGGGACAAGTGGAATCACTTGCCCAATGGTGTTTGTGCTTACATTAATAACACTAATGCTTTTTCTGATGGTTAGAAGAGGATTTGGGCCCACCACCCCCGGATGATTTTTGTGGGCCTGATGAAGACTTTGACTTTTTATCTTTGTCCCCATCCTTGTCATGTGACTTACCATCCTTCTTCTTGCTGTCCTTGTCACCCCCTGTATCAGCTTTTCTGCTCACCCTTGTTCTGACCCATTTGTTTGCCTTCTTTCCCAATTCTTGAGGAGAGTTCGGATCAGAGTCCACAAGATACTGGTGTAACAAATCAGACACACAATTATTAAGAATATGCTCTCTCAAGATTAGATTATATAAGCTTTCATAATCAGACACCTTGCTGCCATGCAACCAACCTTCTAAGGCCTTCACTGAACAGTCCACAAAGTCTATCCAATCTTGTGAAGACTCTTTTCTGGTTTCTCTGAACTTAATCCTATATTATTCAGTGGTTAAGCCAAATCCATCCAAGAGTGCAGTCTTCAGAACATTGTAATTATCTGAATCATCTTCTCTGACGGTATGGAGTCTATCTCTCCCCTTGCCAGAGAAGGACAACCACAGATTAGTAGTCCACTGTACCTGAGGGACCCTCTGTACTTTACAGGCTCTCTCAAGTGCAGCAAACCACTTGTAAATGTCATCCCCCTCCTCGTAAGGAGGGACAATCATATGCAGGTTTCCAGAATCAAATGTGTGCTCTTAATCATTGGAATTTCTAAAACTGCTGTGCTGCTGCCACCATGCAGAACTAACCCCAACCCCTATCTAAGGCCAACTGTTGCTGCTGTAGCCTCAGTCTGGCCTCCTCCAACCTCGACTTTCTGAGTTCCCTATCTAGGAACTGGTCCTCAGGGTTGGATGTGTGGGACACGTCTGACACAGAACTGACATGGGAGTGCACAGAGGTTGGTCTTTCCCTAACTTATTTACCCCTAGGGACCTGGCCTCTAGGGGTGAAGGGTGCCCTACTTGTGTGTGCCCTTTTCCCACTACCAGCTGCACTAGGTGGTTTGTTGACAGAAAGATCTGTGGAAGGACCCTCCCGTGCATCTTCAGGACCCTCTCCTGAATCTATCTGGTCAGAATCTCCCTCTACCTCCTCTTCTGATTGTACATGACTAGCAGGATGCTCCTAGTCAACTTGTTAGAGGAGATTCAAGAGGAAATCCTTAATAGGGTTCTTTCCAATCCCTAAGCTTCTTTCTAAGCACAGACCCCTCAGACTTTTGAAATTAAGATTTTCATAAGTGGTCTTGACAACCCTGGGGGTAGCCTCGATAGAAGACATAGGGCCTGATTCTAACTTTGGAGGACGGTGTTAAACCGTCCCAAAAGTGGCGGATATACCACCTACCGTATTACGAGTTCCATAGGATATAATGGACTCGTAATACGGTAGGTGGTAAATCCGCCACTTTTGGGACGGTTTAACACCGTCCTCCAAAGTTAGAATCAGGCCCATAGTGAGGGAGAAGCGTAAGAAGTAAGGAAACTATTTCACCTAACTTTTTAGAGGAAAAAGAAAAACTTTTCAGAACTATGTAAAACTTTTAAAAAGTCTGGAAAACCTTTTTGGAAGTGAAAAAGTGACTGCTATATGTGTTGTCAGTATGCTTGACTGTCTCACTGGAGTTCTGCTAACCAGAACTCCAGTGCTTATGCTCTCTCTGAGTACCAAATTAATCACTATAGTTCAGTGACTCCATATTCCACTTCTGATTGGCACACTGGACCCCCCTTATAAGTCCCTAGTATATGGTATCCAGGTACCCACGGCATTGGTGTGCCAGGAGATCCATATGGGCTGCAGCATTTATTTTGCCACCCCTAAGGAGCTCACACAAACCTTTCTTCGGGACTGCCATTGCAGCCTGAGTGAAATAGTGCACACACTATTTCACAGCCATTTTTCACCGTACCAGGTAACGTATAAGTCACCTATATGTCTAACCTTCAGTTACTGAAGGCTAGGTGCAAAGTTACTGTGTGTGAGGGCACCCTTGCACTAGCAAAGGTGCCCCTACATTGTCCAGGGCCAATTCCCCGGTCTTCGTGAGTGCAGGGACACCATTTTAAATGTACACTACATATATGCCAATACATACATGTAGCTTCACAATGGTAATTCTGAATATGGCCATGTGAGGTGCCTAAGATTGTGAAATTGTACCCCAATCCAAATCTGGTATTGGGGACCAATTCCATGCACCCTGGGGGCCCCACCATGGACCCCCAGTACTGCCAAACCAGCTCTCTGAGGTTTCCACTGCAGATCCAGCTACTGCCACCTCACAGACAGGTTGCTTCCCTCCTGGGATTGAGCAGCTAAATCCCAGAAAGGCATAATAATGCATTTCCTCGATGAGAGGGGTGTTACACCCTCTCCCATTGGAAATAGGTGTTACAGGCAATGGAGGAGTATCCTCCCAGACCCTCGGGAAATGCTTTGAAGTACACAAACGGTGCCCTCCTTGCACAATCCAGTCTACACCGGTTCAGGGACCTCTTGTCCTCTGCTCTGGTGCGAAACTGGACAAAGAAAAGGGGAGTGACCACTCCCCTGTCAATCACCACCTCAGGGTGGTGGCCAGAGCTCCTCCAGAGTGTTCCCGGTGTTAGCCATCTTGGCTTCCAAGGTGTGGGGACCCTCTGGGAGCATCTGAGTGGCCAGTGCCAGCAGGTGACGTCAGAGACCCCTCCTGATAGATGGATACCTGGGTAGGTAGCCAATCCCCTTCTCAGGGCTATTTAGGGTCTCTCCTCCAGGTGTTTCTTCAGATTCGGTTTGCAAGATTCCTCCAGGACTCCTCTGCATCCTCTGCTTCAGCTTCTGACCGTCGGATCAACCACAGACTGCTCCAGGAAGTGCTGTAACAGAAACAAAGTATCCAGGATGAGTCCTGTGACCTGCAACTTCAGCTCCAGCCAGCATTTGCAACAATTTCCAGGTTGTGCACGCTCTGAGGTCTGCCTGTCTTCACCCCGCACCAAAAGAACTGAAGGAATCTCCCGCGAGTGACAGAGTCACTTCCCTGCTTCAGCGGGCACCCTTCTGCAATGACAACCCATACTCTGGGACTCCTCTCCTGACGACGAGCTTGCTCCCTGGAACACAGGTGGTGGACCGAAGTTATCCTGACTGTCCAAAGGTGCAGCTGTCCAAATTTGGTGGAGGTAAGAGCTTGCCTCTCTGTGCTGTGACAGTATCCCTGTGCACCATGTCTTCTGCAGCTCCTTGGGCTTCTGTGTACTTCTTCCAAAAGTTGTTCATGCACAGCATAGCCCAGGTCCCCAGCACTCCATCCTGTGACTCACAGCTCTCGTAGTTGTTCTCCGGCGGCATGGGACCCTCCAGTGTAGTGCTGTGACGACCACACTTTGCATCTTTTTTGTCCATGTATTCTGGGACTCCCGTGGGTGCTGCCTGGTCTTCTGAGGGCTCTCTCAAGTGCTAAGAGCCCCCTCTGTCTCCTCCATTCGAGTTGAGGCCCTCAGGTCCCTCCTGGGTCCAAGCAGCTCCTCTTTGACACAAACTACGTACTTGCTTGAACCAAGGCTTGTTGGCTGAATCCATCAATGCAAACTGGCTGCATCCAACATCTCAACATAGGTCATCTCTTGCACCAATCAGGAACCTGCAGCCATCTTCTTTGGTTCACTTCTGTACTTTTCTTCTAAACGGAGAATCCACTTTTAACCTTCTTCCAGGTTGGCAGGGGCTCCTTTTCTTCCTGGACTCTTGTTCGACTTATAGACTTGGTCTCCTCTCTCCACAGGTCTTCAGGTCCAGGAATCCATCATTTGTTTCTTGCAGTTTTGCTTTGTTCTTGCATAATCCTTCATCATAACTTGTAGTGTGTCCTGAGGAAACTTGCTGCACGTTACTCCTGCTTTCCTGGGCTCTGGGGTGGGGTACTTGACTTAACTTTGGTGTTTTCCTAAACTCCCAGCGCCCCTCTATACACTACACTTGCCTCAGGGGGATTTCAACATTCACATTCCACTATTCTAGTATATAGTTTGTGTTGCCCATAGGCCCATTGCAATCTAGGGTATTTTCTACCGTTTGCACTATTCTATGACTGTTTACTTACCTGATTTTCGTTACTAGTGTATATATTGTGTATAATACTTCCCTCCAGAAGGAGTATTGCCTCTAAGATATTTTTGTCCTTGTGTCACTAAAATAAAGTACCTTTATTTTTGTTAACACTGAGTATTGTCTTTTTTGTGTATAAGTACTGTGTCAGTAGTGGTATTGCAGGAGCTGTGCATGTCGCCTAGTTCAGCCTGAGCTGCTCTGCTAGAGCTACCCCTAGTCAGCCTAAGCTACTAGAACACTGCATACATTTCATTAATAAGGGATAACTGGACCTGGTAAAAGTTATAAGTACCATCGGAATCCACTACAAACCAGGCCAGCCTCCTACAGCAATAAACAGTCAAGTCAAGTGTGGGGGTCCGTGTATTCTGGCAGTGCCCTAGTTGTCGATGTGCCACCTGACCTCGGCTAACAATATGATTCAATCTGCACCGTTATCTGGGCAATAGCCCCAGCCGGGCCATGTGCTCTGGCAGCTGCCAGCCACCCCCTCGGCCACCCCCGGGTTCCATACACGGGATCACCCTGCATCCTCCAGTTCACTCCTGGGAGGTCGGCATTGCATCTGCCGCTACAAACAAGGCTGGAGTGGCTATTAAGTCAGCGTCTAGAACCTGCTCCTCTTGCAGATCGTTAGCCGGGTGATCATGGGCGCTGCCTCACCGTCCCTTGGACACCGACCTGGCCCATCGCGACCGGGAGCGCTCCCTCTGCACACGTGCCAGGAGGGGAGTCAAACCAGGGTCTTTTGCTCCGAACCTGCCTCTCCTCCCTGTGTTGCGTTCTCAATTCTCGTTTTTCTGCCCCCCCAGTCCCAGGCCTGATCCGGGGTATCAAAAAATAGGTAGTAAATTGAAACATCTCTTTGAGGCAGGCAGGGAAATGCAGTATATAGCGGAGGTTCAACATTCAAAGTTTTTTTTTAACTGCCTCATAGGATCTGCGCCTCTGTTGTACCGCCCTGGAGTAGTCCAGGAAGATCATGACCTTAGAGTTTTGGTGTCGTAGGTCTGCCTGGGTCCTGGCCTCCTGCAGAATTTCATCCCTGTCCCTGAAGTTCAGGACCCACAGTATAACGGGTCAGTAGTACACCAATGAGCGATGTGCACGCTCTATAACAAAGTTGGTGGACAGCTTTCCTGCTGACATCCAGGCTCGGAACCACTCCTCAAGTGTTGCTGCCAAGTCAGATGAGTCTAGGGCCTTCGGCAGGCCCACCAGCTGCAAGTTGTTGCACCGAGCCCGGTTCTTTGCATCTTCTGCTCTTTCCTGTAGATCTGCCATTGACGTAGTGAGGGTCAAAACCTGGCGCTTAAGGAGGGCCAGGTTATCTTTTGCTATTGAAATATGCTTCTCCACTTCGGTCTCTCTCCCGGTCACACCTTGTAGGTCCTGGTGGATCAGTGAAAGATCTATTCGTAGCTCATCCACCTTATGATCCACGGCAACTGACAAGTCCTAGATCACAGTAAGAACATCTTCAAGGTCCGGGCTGGGAGTCGTCAATTTGAGGGGTGAGCTAGCTGCTCCAGCCTCTCCCCCTTCCTCCGGGACAGGGAGTGTATATTGGTCCATTGTGGTCTGAGCCTGCACAGGCTGCTGCTGTTTGTTGCGGCCCATGGCTGCTCGTGCGACCCCCCCGAGGCTTTGACCACAACCACTTGCGGCCTCATCCCAGCTCACAATTTGGGGAAGGGGTGTAAACACTTCACGTTGTACCGTCTCCTCTCGGCGGTGGGAGGGCAGTGTTAGGAAGTAAAAGGGCCAGAAGTCAGACCTCCGCAGCTCTGGTCCCCAGCCTTCACTTCAATGTCCCCCGCTGGGGTGCCATCCACCAGGTCTGCCCTCAGGCACCACTCCGCTTCCCGGTGGAGGGGGTATCGTCAGGCAGCCTGCCCCCCCTTTTGGCCTCCCCGCATCCCCCTTGCAGGTCCAGCCTCACCTGGTCACTGCCGCCTCCTACAGGGCCGGGGCCCCCCGATGCTGCCTCTTCGGGCCTTTCTGGCCCAGGAACATTTTACGTGGTGCCCGCCATGTCAGGGCCAGAGAGCGCGGCACTTCATCACAGGGTTAGGTCCGTTGCCGTCGGCCACTGGGTCTGCAGGCCCCGTCCGCCCTCACTCACCCGCGCCCATCCTGCTTCAGCGATCTCGGGGTTCATAGAACCAGGGCCCCTCATGCGGTGCCTGCCATTTTGGAGTCAGGCAGGCCTGCTGCAAGCGTGTTGCGCTACTCAAGTACCACGATCCAGGTCCGCTGCTCCAGCCCGACTGGGCCCGATGCACCAATGGCCCGTGGCACCGACTCGATAGCCCAGGTGTCCTCGGGGATGCCGGGGTTAGGTAGGATGGTGCCGTGTTCGGGGCAAGTCGCAGAACTTTGTTAAAATGCGACCACCTTGTTGGCTTGCCAACCCACGCCGACACCTTTAAAGTATTTAAACATGTCTCTATATGTTTCTTGTTGATGCTGATTTGAGTAATGAGACAGTTAGCTCCCTTCTCGCCAGATAGATGTACTTATTTGCCAGATTTAGGTGCTCTCACTAAATTACAGTCAAATGCTTCATTGGTTACCAGGGATTGTTTTGCCATGTTGGTTGTGGGATGATATTCTCTCTCGGGGAGACATCAGCGATTACACAATGTCATCCAAGAGTAATTCCATCAATGTGTGTAGATTTGTAAATTGTTGCATAGTATTGAGTAGTGTGTGTGTAATGTACTTTTACTATATCAAAAGAAAAAGCACAGACTGGACAATCATTTATTGAGTGTCATGCTTGTGTGTTTGTGAATTGGGATTACTAGCCCACACCTCCTCCCTTGAGTAAGCCTTGGACTGCTCTGCAATGCTACCCTATGAGAGTCAAGCGCTACAATGGGGTGTTTGGTCCCAGTGGTGGTCGTGTGCGGACCTATTACTTGTGCAGGCCACACAACTAATGACCGACCTTCCAACAATTTGGCAAGAAAAGAACCTTTCAGTCAGCAACTTTTAATTTTATTTTTTGCTGTTAAAAGTGTGATTTTTACATTTCTCAGCATGGGAGCAGAGTCTGATGAAATGCTAAATTCCTTGTTTTATCTGGGCCACGTGGCCTGCTAACTGCACTCTCAATCTCAGATTTGTAGTGATGGAGCAAGAACCAATGATGCAGTATTCAGTGTCGCCTCTGTATTTGAAGGGCTTGTGGCTATTGAGAAAAAACAGTGCAAATAAAGGGTGTTTAAAGTGATCAATAGATCTTGGTCTGAAAAATGGGACATCGTCGTGCATGGACAAAGTTGGTCCGGTCACTAAAAATAGGATTAGCATTGCGGATAATTCAGCTGATTATTGGGGCTCCTATATCAAGCATTCTATGTCGTGTTGTACTTTTGGGGGCCAAATGGAGCTTTCACATCGACCAGGAGTAGTCAGAGGTTTAGTCCCCCAAAAATATTATGTATACAATTTGCCTAACCCAAAATTCTAGAAGACGGTCAGGGTAAATGTCCTACGGGAGTATCTGAGTCAGGTCCGACATTATAGTAAGGATCGGTATCTTCCTTTACTATAGAGTCAGCTTCTGCTTTGGGACAGCTTGATGCTGAGGAGGGCATTTTCAGTACTTCAGATTCTAAGTAGTGGCTCCAGTTTGACTTCCCAGAGAACAAAAGAAGCCCATAACATGAGATGATGTAAACTTGTTCTAATGGTCTAAATCAAGTAGATTGATAGAAATATTGGATTCGAAACGGATATCAGGTCGTAGAAAGGAATCAACTTAGGACCACTCCTTGGGTTTCAGGGGTCGATTCAGTAAACACAGTAAGTTAGATAAGAGTTTCCATCCAAATACATATCCTGTGCAGTGCCAGACCTGCTGCCATTCATCGATGAAGTAACTGCAGAGAACAACACTTGTTCCTCTGAACTGAACCAGAGCAGTGCCCCGGTTCTAATGAGTTTCGCAAAGTCCAGCAGGGGAATGAAATTGGTTGGAGAAGCACATCATTCTGTTATGTAGATCTCTGCCCCGTGATTCTCTGAAGTTCTGTCTTCTTGAAAGGTTTTTGTCTAGTTTACAGAGTCATCAACAACTACACATCACCTTCAGGTGGTTGTGCATTTTTATGCGCTTCCCAAGATCTAAAGCTGAAGTTCACCTAGAGCTGTCACTA
Organism: Pleurodeles waltl; assembly: GCF_031143425.1. Taxonomy (NCBI): domain Eukaryota; kingdom Metazoa; phylum Chordata; class Amphibia; order Caudata; family Salamandridae; genus Pleurodeles; species Pleurodeles waltl. The sequence goes on along the minus strand of NC_090449.1, from coordinate 472,783,906 downwards.
TAGTATCTCATTCTGCTTAAGAGGGAGGGTCTTTGAGGCTATGATTTTAATAACTAATACCGCTAAACTCCGCATCGGCCTGATTCAGGTCCATAGATGGCTCAGTGAATGTTGTGGGGCATCTGTTGAAGAGAAATGTGTGCAACTTGCTGTCACAAGGTAAACGCCAGAACAGGCTCAGCGTTTCGTTCATCTGAGCTCTAGAAAGCTAAACACATTGAAATGGCTTGTAGTAAAGTGTTACTATGTGTCAAGTGACAATTCAGTTTAGTGCGTGCAATAATATTATTGTCATTTCCAGTGATTAATAATGGAAATACATATACATACCTAAAAAGTGGTGTAAAAAAACTTGAGAGGGCCCCCTGCAAAGTACATGGAGGGTGCCCCCTTCCCCGACCCACCGCTTGCCAGTTTTGCTGAGGGGTTCCCCTGGAGGTCAGGGCTCCCACCGCACCGTGGGAGCTGTGGGGGCTTTTGTTACGCCAGTGGGACTCCTGTGGATCCTCAGATAAACGTTAGATGATGTGCAGCAGGAGAGAACTGGGTTATGTGCCTCATGGAAGCACAAAAGTTGCATAATGGGAGCACTGTGTTGTGCTTGAGATCTGTACTGAATGTTGTGTATGAGGTGAGCACTGGGTGATGGATAGACAGAGGTCCAATCCGAAAGGAAGAGAGACACCCTATTCAGCTGAAAGGGACAGTGTCGATATGTAGCAAACCAAAAAATAATTCCCTCAGATCAGGGATTATTCTATTCATTGGGGAATTATGAAATTGCACAAACAATTCTACACCATATATGTCCAGAAGAACAAAACATACTTTTGGTATGTGTAATCTGTATTTATTTAGAATCACATGCAGTTTGCATCAAATATTATATCAGTGTTAAAATCAGTATAAGCATAGTAAGCCTTTCCTTTTTATATCCATATTATTAGACCCAGAAACGACTCTTTCTTTCATAAATATCTCTCATACATAATCACATATATAAAAACGATAAAACATATGTCCGAATACTATGAAAAATGCTATGAAAGCACTATCAAAATTACTGTTGATGCAACGTTTCAATGGTATTTGCGTGGTGGTTCACCCCACTTTCTTCAGGACACAAAGATACATTAAATTAATACAAATATCTTATATGAAACTCATTTGAAGTGATGGTCCCTACTATGTCAAAGCCTTGTTTTCATGAAGGATACATTCTCTCCAGTTTCCTTTGAGATAGGACTCCCTTCGATAGAACCACATCTTCTACTCGTAGCCTTCACAATCCCATATGGCCCTGCTCTATTCTTACCTATGAAGGGTGCGTTCCCACTTTAATACTTGATTGGGCTCCCTTGGAGATGGTGATGTCTTCTGCTCATTTCATCCACCACTCACTGTAGCCCAATTCAGTTAATTTAGTACGCCCTTTCTTTATATTCAGGGCACTCTTTTGTTTGTATTTAGTCTTGTCTTTCCAATTCAACGTGTAGTACAAAGTCACAGAGACACATGCATTAGCGGGCATAGGATAATATACAGCAGGAGGTACATGGTTAAAGTACATTTAAGACACATGGTGACTTGTGTAAGGGAATATGTTAATGTGCCCAGATCATTTTTATGGCCAGCAGATTTTTTTCTAGTTCAGATTTGTAGTTTAAATCTTTTTTAGTGCATTGGAAAACAGAACATGGCAAATACACTTGGGCCTGCCATATAGCCAGACCTATCTACCATAACTCTATTCTGCTGGTTCAGTACATCAACTTGATACAGCAATGAAAAGGAAACCACCATACACACTTATAACAATAGTTTTGCCCCAAACAAAAAATCTGTTTTTTTTGTTCTCCACTTGGGATTCAGCGGAGGAAAGGCAATGAAGAAGATGGGATGGGAAAGGTGAAGTGACGTTTCAGGGAGAAGATGACAAAGTGCAGGAGGTAGAAATAATGGAGAGTAATATGCATGCATTTGAGTCTCTTGGGGTGACCTGTCAAATCAGTCCGTAGGCCCTAGCCCCTAGTCTCCCAAATGCTGACTTGCAGGCCTCCAAGAGGGTGATAGCTGTGTCATTAATAACCTTTTCACGATCAATACTCATCTTGTTGCTTTGTGTCTGACAGCAACAATTTCTCTCCTAACGTCCTTCAAAAAAGACAGTGCCAATGCATGTTAAAGTTAAAAAGTAGGAGTTTTCTTACCGCAACTTTTCCAGCCATACATAATACCACTAGGAGGATGTGAAACTCATGTTCACAAGCTCTTAGTGCACAACTTGAAAGACTTTTCTCTTCACTTGTGTCACCAACCTAAGATTTAGGGTTAGGAAGATCCACCTGTCTTCCATCTGCAGATGGTTTTACTTCACTTGCTGCTTTTTCACAATGGGATCATATTGGTCTTGGTCTCCGAGGACCACCCAATGGCACTACCGCCTTTCTTATCAGTGGTTCAGAGTACCTGGAAGCGAGTCTGTACACTTTCCTCACCAGCCTGCCACTAGTGTAACCATGGGATGGGAGGCATTTTAAGAAGGAGGCTTACGTTGCTTTCTTCAGTGACGAATCAGGAGATATCACAGCAAATTCTCATCATCTAATGTGTGCCATGGGCCTCATGATTTCTAAAGTTTAAATTCTGCTCCCAAGTGTCAACATCGCCCCTGACGCCCTGCATTCAAAAGTTAGTCTGAGCTTGCAGCACCCTCTACACCAGGGAAAACCAGCCCACTACCTGCTGAAGTTTGTTTTCCATCTCTTCTACTGTTGTTTTCAAACACATCACCTCACACTGCACTAACACTAGATGGCATTCACTAATGCTGACTTTTGTCCACGTAATCAAACCTTTCCAGAATTGTGCCTAGTGCGACCATCATACAGGTTTGAGTTTGATCCTCCACTAGGTCTTTGACTTTTGTAGGAGTGACATAATCTTCTCCAGTTCCTCTGCTGAAATGGAAGAGATTGGAAAACAGACATCTTGTCACTACTACTAGGTTTTTGTCAGACATTTTGCAGTGATTTTGAAAATTAAACTCTATGTGGCTAGATCCCACTCCAGGTATGCTGGTGAATTCCTCTCCTCTCAGGGATTGCGTCATCATTCACCACAAATTCCTGTTTCCAGGTGCAACTGTGCTACAGGGGTACATATTAACTAAAGGTATTCCTCCGCCTGCCAGCTTTCTCAGGGGGCGTCTGTGATGTCCACAGGTATATGGCATAATGCCAGTGCATGTGACACTGCTGGGGCCTCCAACACCACATATTAGCTCTAAAAGCCATCAAAGAGTGAAGGAATAGCCTCAAACAAAAAAACCTTTTTGGGTATGATTAGACACTTTATTCAGATGTATTGTTCTTATTAAGGCTAATGAAAACCTGATCAATTTATTCACTGGCCACTGTACCTGTGTCATCGCTCTGGCTAGCTTTTCCTGGGCTGAACCTTCTGTGTCAGTCCTCGGTATTAATCCTAGAAATCAATTTTTGATTTGACAAATTGCGATTGATACAATTCCAGACTATTACCTTGGATTTCTCTAAATTGTTTTCTTAGCTGAATATTATTCCAAAGTCCTTTCCTCTAGGAAGATGATGCTCATTCTTGGATCGTTTGTGAGGACTACAAAATCATCATCATAGGTGTAGGAGGCTCGTCTGGCTTATAGTGGGTACCTGATGGTACTTACACCTTGTGCCAGGTCCAGTTATCCCTTATTAGTAGATTAGTAGTGTTCTAGCAGCTTAGGCTGTTAGAGGTAGCTGTAGCAGAGCAGCTTAGGCTGAACTAGGAGACATGCAAAGCTCCTACTATACCACTTATATCATATCATGTGAACCACCCTGTTTGGAGTTTTTTAGCTAGCCAACAATGTGAAGTTATATTGTCAGAGTTCCTACTAGTATGTTTTAGTTCAGAACAGTGGGAATTGTTCACTGGGCCTATATGAAGTGATGAGAATGCCAGACAGGAATGCTGTCTCAATAAAGCCATAGCTGGGAAAAAACTTTGTCCATATGGCTGTGAGAGAGAACAGGGTTGCTGTTTCTCTTGAGTTTGAGCAGGGCAGGGCTGCTGTCCTATAAGCTCCACACTAGGGCAGGGCTGATGCCCTAAGTGTTGTGAGGCAGTGCAGGGCTGCTGCACTAAAGGTTCTCTGGGAGGGTTGGAGGGATGCTCCATGTTAACTAAAGTGGTGCAATTTTTCTCACCAGTATTAATTATCCCACAGAGAGGTACTTTCACCTCAGGGAGTACAGCTGTGGTAGCTGATGGTTCCATTGGTACAGGTTCCACCCCAGGAGAGGTTTCTCCCACCACAGGAATGGTATCCTTAATGGCAGGGTGGGTAGGGAATACTTTGATGCCCTTTTTACCTGTTGTTGGAGAAGTATCCTGAGATTTTAGACCTTTTTGTCTCCTTTGCTTTTTCATTTCAGCTGAAATGAGAGGAAGCAATTACTCATTGACACCCAGCATGGATACATGGGTATTAAACTCTACCTCAGCCCAACCTGAGGTCTCTAGGTCATTACCTAAGAGACAGTCTACAGGTAAGCTAGGTGATACTACCACCTGCTTAGGGCCATTAACTCCACCCCAACTAAACCGAGTTATAGCCTATGGAAGGAACTGAGTGGAGTTATGGACATCAATAATTTTGTACTGTTGTCCAATGATGTGTTGTGCAGGAGACACTAGGTTTTCAGTCACCAAAGTGATACTGGCACCTGTGTCCCTGTAGGCCTGAGCCTCAACACCATTTATGGAAACTGATTGCCTGTAATTGTCCATTGTAAGGGGACAAGCAACCAGTGTGACAAGGTCAATGCCACCAGGTGTGACAGAAACTGTCTTGGGACTGCCTACCCCAGTTTCTATGATGGACCCAAAAGTGAACCCAACTACACCCTTATTTTGACTGTTGCCAGCAGACCCACCACTATTACCACTACGGCTAGGGCCACTAGAGTTTGATGTATTAGTGGTGGTAGACTCAGTTGGTTTACCTGGGCAGGACTTATCCCCTGGCCTTTATTTTTACACACATAGCACCAAGGCTTTTTAGTGTGTGTGGGTTGTGAAGAAGAGTTAGAAGATGATTTATCCCCACCCCCTGAAGAGTGTTTAGGATGTGAAGAAGGATCTTTGTTTTTACCTTTAACTCCATGCTTATCCTGAGATTTCTCACCATCTTTCTTCTTGCCATCCTTCTCACCACCTGTGTGAACTTTTCTGTTCACTCTTGTTCTGACCCATTTGTCTGCCTTCTTTCCCAATTCTTGGGGAGAGGTCAGATCTGAGTCTACCAACTACTGGTGCAACAAATCAGGCACACAATTGTTCAAAATATGCTCTCTCAGGATTAGATAATACAGGCTTTCATAGTCAGTCACCTTACGTCCATGTAACCAACCCTCCAAGGCCTTCACTGAACAGTCTACAAAGTCTGTCCAGACTTGAGAGGACTCTTTTCTGGTATCTCTGAACTTTATCCTGTATTGTTCAGTGGTTAAGCCAAACCATCCAAGAGTGCATCCTTCAAAACGTTATAATTATTAGCATTACTTTCTCTGACAGTAAGGAGCCTATCCCTACCCTTACCAGTGAAAGATAGCCACAAGATAGCAGCCCACTGTCTTTGATGGACCAGCTGTACTATACAAGCCCTCTCAAGTGCAGCAAACCACTTGTTAATGTCATCCCCCTCCTTGTAAGGAGGGACTATCTTATGCAGGTTTCTGGCATCCTGTCCTCTCACAGGATTGCTATCAAAAACACTGCTGCTGCCACCATGGGGAACTAACCCCAACTTCTGCCTTTCCCTCTCTACATCTAACAATTTCCTGTCTAAGGCCAGCTGCTGCTGTTTTAGCTGCAGCCTGGCCTCTTCCAACCTCAGCTTTCTGAGTTCCCTTTCCATAGTGTTATCCTCAAGATGGGAGGCTTGGGAATTCTGAGACACAGAAGAAATGTGGGAATCGGCAGAGTGTGACCTATCTCTAACTGGCTGGACTCTAGTAACCTGGCCTTTTGGAGTGAAAGGTGCCCTACTAGTCCTCCCACTACCAGTGTCACAAGATGGCCTGTTAGCTGGCAGGTCTTTGGATGAACCCTCCCCAGCATCCTCAGGGGACTCCTCTGAGTCTTGCTGGGTACCCCCCTCCTCTACCTCCTGATCCTGGGATGGGCCCACTGGTTCTGGTCACGTTCTAGGAGAAGGCTAAGGAGAAGATCTTTGGTGGGGTTCTTACCAATGCTTAAACCTCTTTCAATGCAGAGACCCCTCAAACTTTTAAAGTTTAAACTACCATAGGTTGCCTGGACAACTGTGGGAGTACGTTCTGCTGCAGACATGATTATTAGAAAGGGTTAAGGACAGAGAGAAAAAGTTTAGAAACTTTTAGAGAAGAGAAAAACCTTTTCAAACTTTTGAAAACTTTTCTGAAACTTTTTAGAAAGTTTGTAGAAGGAAATTTAAACTGTTTAGGTTAACTGTGTATATTCTGAAGTATCTGGTATATGTTTTTCTTATGAAAAGCACCAATGACAAAGTGGTAAAGCAGTTACAAGTACTTATCCCGCCGCTGCACCACCAATCTAGGAGGCTGGCCTGGCTTATAGTGGGTACCTGATGGTACTTACACCTTGTGCCAGGTCCAGTTATCCCTTAGTAGTAGATTAGTAGTGTTCTAGCAGCTTAGGCTGATCGAGGTAGCTATAGGAGAGCAGCTTATGCTGAACAAGGAGACATGCAAAGCTTCTACTATACCACTTATATCATATAGCACTATATCATAAGAATCACAATACTCAGAGTTACTAAAAATAAAGGTACTTTATTTTAGTGACAATGTGTCAGAAATATCTCAGAGGATATACTCCCTTAGGAGGTAAGTAAAATACACAAAATATACACACAAACCAAAACAGGTAAGTAAACAGTTAGAAAATTAGTGCAAACACTGTAGAATACAATAGGATGCAATAGGCCTAGGGGCAACACAAACCATACACTAAGAAAGTGGAATGCGAACCACCTAGGGACCCCAGGCCTAGTGTAGTGTGTAGAGGGTCGCTGGGAGTGTAGGAAAACACTAAGGGTGTCCAAGATAACCCACCCCAAGACCCTGAAAAGTAGGAGTAAAGTGACCCTACTTCCCCAGACACACACTAAAGTCGTGACAGGAGATTCTCCAAAGACAACAACTGACTGCAAAGCACTGAAGACGGATTCCTGGACATGTAAAGGAAGGGGACCAAGTCCAAGAGTCATGGGAGTGTCCAGGGGGGGCAGGTGCCCACTAAACCCCGAATGAAGGTGCAAAATGGCTGCCTCCGGGTGGAAGAAGCTGAAGATTCTGAAACAATGGAAGATGCCAGGAACTTCTCCTTTGTCCAGAAGATGTCCCAAGGCGTGCTGGAGGATGCAGAGTTGTTTCCATGCAGAAAGACCGCAAACAAGCCTTGCTAGCTGCAAATGTTGCGGTTGAAGAAAATGGTTGCTGCCCGAGCCCAAAAGCAGGCAGCACCTGCAGAAACACTTGAACAGGCGTTCAAGAAATCTGAGCACGGCGGTCGTCTCTACACTACAAAGGAGGGTCCCACAAAGCCGGTGGTCAACTCAGCGAGTTGAGCAATGCAGAACGGAGTGCTGGGGACCTGGGCTATGCTGTGCACAAAGGATTCCTTGCAAAAGAGCACAGAAGCCCTAGCAGCTGCAGTTCACGCAGTACACAAGATTACTGTCTGGCATCGGAAGGCAAGGACTTAACTCAACCAAATTTGGACAGAAGGACCTCTGGACTGTCGGGGTCACTTGGAACCAGCTCCTGTGTTCCAGGGACCACACTCGTCAAGGTGAGAGGGGACCCAGAGCACCGGAAATGCTGAAATTTGGTGCCTGCGTTAGCAGGGGGAAGATTCAGTTGACCCACTGGAGATTTCTTCTTGGCTTCCAGTGCAGGGTGAAGGCAGACAGCCCACAGAGCATGCACCACCAGGAAACAGCTGAGAAAGCCGGCAGGATTAGGCGCTCCAATGTTTCTGGTAGTCTTCTTGCTACTTTGTTGCGGTTTTGCAGGTGTCCTGGAGCAGTCAGCGGTCGATCCTTGGCAGAAGTCAAAGAGAGAGATGGAGAGGAACTCTGGTGAGCTCTTACATTCGTTATCTGAAGAGAAACTCACAGGAGAGACCCTAAATAGCCCTCAGAGGAGGATTGGCCACCTAACCAGGTAAGCACCTATCAGGAGGGGTCTCTGACGTCACCTGCTGGCACTGGCCCCTCAGGGGGTCTCCATTGTGCCCTCACACCTCTGCATTCAAGATGGCAGAGGTCTGGGACACACTGGAGGAGCTCTGGGCACCACCCCTGGGGTGGTGATGGACAGGGGAGTGGTCACTCCCCTTTCCTTTGTCCAGTTTCGCACCAGAGCAGGGGCTGGGGGATCCCTGAACCAGTGTAGACTGGTTTATGCAAGGAGGACACCATCTGTGCCCTTCAAAGCATTCCCAGAGGCCAGGAAAGGCTACTCCTCTCAGGCCCTAAACACCTATTTCCAAAGGGAGAGGGTGTAACACCCTCTATCAGAGGAAATCCTTTGTTCTGTCTTCCGGGGACTGGGCTGCCCAGACCTCAGGAGGGCAGAAACCTGCCTGTGGGTTGGCCGCAGCGGTAGCTGCAGTGAAAACCCCAGAGAGCTAGTTTGGCAGTACCCGGAGTCCATGCTGGAGCTCCGGGGATGCATGGGATTGGCACCCCAATACCAGATTTGGCATGGGGGGCAATTCCATGATCTTAAACATGTTACATGGCCATATTCAGAGTTACCATTGTGAACCCCAATGCCCTAGGTACCTAGGAACCATGTACTAGGGAATTATAAGGGGGGTCCAGTGTGCCAATTGGATTTGGTAAATGAAGTCACTAAACTATAGTGACTGATTTGGAAGCAGAGAGAGCATAAGCACTGAAGTTCTGGTTAGCAGAACTTCAGTGACACAGTTAAGCACTACTGACAGCACACACATTAGGCCACAACCTATGAGCAATGGGGTCTGACCAGCAGGATCCCAGTGAGACAGGCAAAACATAATGATAAACCGGTAGAATTCAGGGGGAACATGCCAAGAAAGATGATACTTTCCTACAGATATTAAGTCAGATAAGGCGGGGGTAGGTGGTCAACATCAAGTCTTGCTGTAGCCTCTTTCCCCCAGGCTCAAAAATCCCTACTCCAAGAAAACAAAAAGTGTATTATTATGGAGGGCCAGAGAACCGAGGTTCCAATCTTACCTTATCAGGAATTCTTCACCTCTCTACAAAGACCATAACACTGTTGACACAGAAGCCACAAGAGGATTGGCATAGCTCAATTTTACTTCACATAGTCACTTGAAGACTTCCACAGCTCCTTGCCTGCCTGTTTTGGGTCTCATTGGATCAAATCTGGTCTCTTTGATGGGAGGTTAAATCCATTTGGAGTTGTTTGGGTTACATCAGTTATTTAGAAGGGTACACAGGCACTGATATGTCAGAAACAAGTCAAAGTGGAGAGCTCCAAACTGGCTATACATCCTCATGTAGCTTGCAGCATTATGTGCTGTGGTGCTGCTACAAACATGTACGCCATCAGTTTACAGCCGATCAAGTAAGTCCAGCCGTGATCCTTCTGCAGTCTGTCTGCAGTGTGTGCTTACACTACATGCTTCAATCGATAGCCAGTCACTTCTATTTTGGTATACAGGTCTATATCCAGGTCTCTCTTGATTACGGTGTCAAGTCAATGGCAAAGGCTGTAGGCCTTACTGGTTCACTGGGAAAAGTTATGCCAGATTCCATGAGTTTGATCTGTTCATTATGAAATATTATGACAAAGTCAGCAAGCCTGATTTTCTCAGTGTGAGAAGTGTGTGTTAAAGGCAATAGGCTTTTAAGGACGGCTCGTTATTATACTTTTAAAGCCTTTAGGCAGGTATTTTGAGAGATGTAATCTCATAGATTACTGTAATGAGCAAAGGTTTTGATGTTGGTGACCCACCCGAACAAACTATGGGGATCTAAGATGTGCACTATGATAATTCTAATTAAGCTTTCTTGAGAGTAATTTTATATTGTTTTGACAGCAGTAATGTTTGTACATTTTTCTAATTTATTATGGTACAACTGATGGCTGCCTTGTGAGAAAGTTTATGCTCAACCCAGTAGGTCTGAGTTAGTTATGACGACAAACCAATAATAAAGATTTTGGGCCTGATTGTTTGTTATAAAAATGTGTTGATGAAGGCAGTAGGCTTTGTGTATTTTTTGTGAAAAGCATATGCTACAGTCAATAGGCCTTTAAGTGTCAGTTATTATTACTATGTAATAAAGCCAGAGACATATTTTGTTATATGGATTCTCACAGATTACTACAATAGGCAAGGGTTTGGGTGCTAGTTGAAAAGAAGCACACTCTTCTTCCTTGTTTTTCCTGCTTTATTTCCTTAGAAGAAAACGATATCTCAACGTGGCAAGTCACAGCAGCAACTCTTACAGACTATTCCACCCCAGAATCATCACATTGTCACCTGGCAACACCCTGACACCCTGGCAACCTCCCAACCTTCCTTACAAATATATACAAGATACAACACATCTCCCCTTTTACACAATTTACGTAACAACTATTTTATAACTAGCAAAATAACATATTTAAAACATGTACCTAACTAACTGGACTATCTAAATGGACTGTCTACACACCCCCAGCCCAATATTTCCCAGAATAAATATATACTTGTATTATCCAGTATAATAGTCCTTTAAATACATCGGCTTCTTGATCCTCCATCTATCCAAACACAATTTTCCTGGAATCTCCTTATTTACTGTTTCAAATTGTTCCTGACGTGTCCTTAGCCACGCACTCAACTCTTGATCATGACATTTAACCACACTCCTCAAATTCCACCTTTTTCCGTCATCTAAATCCACACTGTACCTTCTCACCCCCACAATACGTTTGGAATCTGACCATTTGGATACACCCTTCCTCGAACCATAGACCAACTTGGTACGTACCCAATCACCAACCGCCATTTTACACTTCTACATTTTACTCTCACACCTTCCATCATATTTTCCTTGCATTTTTTCTACTCGGTGTAACAAACCCTTTCCATCCACACTTCTTCTACCTGCTCTACCCATCCATCCGGGCACAATCCTCGTACACGGTTTCCTGCCTTTTAACAGCATAAACGGCGTTTCCAGAGTCACAGAATGGGGTGTCGTACCATAGTTCCATAACAATTTCTTTAACTCATTCCTCCAATCTAAACCATTTTGAAGTGATAGTTGGATATTTTCCCCCACTACCCTGTTAAATCTTTCAACTAAACCGTTCTCTCTAGGATGTGCTACTGCAGACCTGATATGTTCAATCCCACAGCAATTTAAATACTCCTCAAATTCACTTGAAATGAATTGGGGTCCATTGTCTGTTACCAACTCTGCAGGATACCCTTCCCTCCTCCAAACTTCCTCACAAAACGCAATAATCATGGACGATCTGATGTCCTTCACCACACTGACTTCCGGCCATTTAGAATAGTAATCCATCATGACAATCACAAAATTCCTTCCGTGATCCACTAAATCGAATGGGCCGCAAATATCCATTCCTACCTTCTGCCAAGAATCTGCCGGAAAAGGAACTGGTACAACCGGAGTCTTCTCACTTACACGTGCCTTGTCACTCTGCGCACACCACATGCAATTTCTTACAAATCTTTCCACCTCTACATCCATGCCTGGCCACCAAAAATCTTCTCTCGCTTTTCTTTTCATGCCTGACATTCCACCATGCCCATCGTGCAACATTCCCAGCTCATCCTGTCTCAAACTGTACGGAACAACCAATTTCCCCCCTCTTCTCAGGAAACCCTCTTGTACAGATAACTCTGACCATAAATTTTTTAAATTCATTATCATCCCCGTTGCATCTCCAATTTCTGACCACCTTTTGCATATATTACTCATTACACGTTTTAATTCATCATCCTTTTGTACCGCCGTTTTCCACACCTCCTTGCTTATTGCCTTCTCATTTTTATTCTCCAAACTTGCCACCATACCATTCCTCAACCTCATCCTCAGATTCCTTCTCTACAGGTAATTTTGACAAACAATCAGCATTGACATTAGTAATACCTGGTACATATTTCACGTTAAACGTGTACTCCTGTAACCTATACAAACCATCTTGCAATTCTGGATGATGCACGGCCTGCACCCTTGGTTATGAATAAATCCACTAAAGGCTTATGGTCCGTTCGCAACTCAAATCTTCTTTCCCAAACGTAATTCCTGAAATATTGTATACCCCACCAACAGACTAAAGCTTCTTTTTCAATCACGGAATACGATGTCTCTGCTCCCCTCAAAGTCCATGATGCAAACGCTATCACATGTTCTTTTCCATTGTGAACTTGTATTAATACTGCACCCAATTCATACATGCTTGCATCTGTTGAAACTATAGTGTGGTCATGAACCTCAAATGGTTTCAAATCAACCGCGTCAACAATACACTTCTTGAGTTTGAGGAAAGATTGCTGACACTCCCCTGACCAAACATATTGCTGATTCTTCTTTAACAACAAACGCAATGGCTGTGCTAAATCTGCACAATTCCTCACGAATTTAGCGTAGTACTCCGCTAATCCTAAAAAATACATTAACTGGTCCTTATCCTCATGACTAGGTGCCTGTTCTATAGCTTCCATTAGGTTTCTCTTTGGTTTTATTCCTTCCCACGATATCGAATGACCCAAGTATTCCACACACTCACGTGCAAACTTCTATTTATTCACTTCCACCGTCAATCCTGCACCTTCCAAAATCTGGCACACCTTCCTTAATGTGTCATCATGTTCATTTGCAGTTTCACCCCACACTAATACATCATCTTGGAAACACCTGACATGCTCCAAGTGACCCAACAAAATTTGCATAGCCCTTTGAAACCCAGCTGATGCCGATGCTAGCCCAAACGGCATGCGGATGAACCTAAACGCTCCTTCTGGGGTGATGAACGACGTTAAATGCCTAGATTCAGGATGTAATAAAATCTGGTGATATGCATTTGACAAATCCAAAGTTGAATATAACTTACCACCCTTAACTCCTGTTAAGAACTCATTAATATTTGGAATTGGATGCCTGTCCACCCATATGTTGTTATTCAAGTCTCTCAGGTCCACACACATCCTAATTTTCCCATTAAGCTTACGAGCTAAAACTACCGGACTTAACCATTCGGAAGCCTCAATTTCCTCAATCATCCCTGACTGCAGTAAACGTGCAAGTTCCTCTTTTAACACACCTCTCAGTATCACTGTCACATTCCTCACTTTGTGCACTTTCAGCACTGCTCCCTCCTTTAACACAATTCGGTGCTGAAACTTCTTCAAACACCCTAGTTCATCTTTGAACAAATTAGGAAACTCCATCTTCCACCTTTGTACTTCATCATGTTTCACAGTCGACACCTGCTCCTCGTTGTCGGGGGTCTAACAATATCTTCAGCGCTTTATGTTCCTTCCAACCTAGTAAACAACGACCACCTTCTACCACATACACCCAACACTCAGTTTCTCTTTGCTTAAAAACCACCTTCCCCCATAAGCGTCCCATGATGGGTATTTTGCTAGCACTATACCCCACCAACTCAATTTCAGAGTCGGATAAGTTACATTTCCCCAGCTTGACCCATATTGTCCTCTCAATAAGTGTATACGGGGAACACGAATCCGCCCACGTGACAACCACTATACCATTCACGATGATTTCACATATCGGCCCCCCTGACAAACAGTTGGAATAGAAGATTTGCACTGTGAGAATCGTTATTATGCCCTCTTGGGAATGAGATCAGCTGTACACTGAATGTATTTGTAATTTTATGACTGTATGTCTGCCTTATATTCGGTACAGTTGGCCTGAGATGGTTATGGTTACTAGGCAACAATAACAGATATAAGCTACATTGGTAAAACAGAAAATTTATGGCATAGGTATGGTCTTTTTATTATAAAAAGATAATGCAGTATGACTGTTGTATTTATTGTGAAAATCATTTGAAAATGACTATAGGCCTCTAATAGTCACTTGTTATCACTCTATGGGCCTCATTACGACCCTGGCGGCCAGCGGTAAGCTGGAGCTAACATCGCCAACAGGTGGTGGTGTTCCGCCAGCTATTATGACCGTGGCGCTACAGCCATGGCCATACCACCGGCCACTCCACTATACCGCCAATCCCCAGGGCAGCGGTGCAAGCACCGCTGCCCTGGGGATTATGAGTCCCCGACCGCAAGCCTGGCCACATCGGTAAACACCGCCATGGAAAGGCTGGTGGTAAGGGGGTTTTAGGGTGCCCCTGGGGGCCCTTGCACTGCCCATGCACTTGGCATGGGCAGTGCAGGGGCCCCAAGGCATAGCCCCATTGCGCAAATGTGCAACCGGTGCCACTGCACCCGCTGCACATCAGCATTGCCTCCGGCTCTATTACGAGCCGGCAGCAATGTTGATGTGACTTTTCCTCTGGCCCAGCGGAATAGTTGAAATAGGAAGCCAGGAATACTGCCAGCACTGGCGGTATTCTAGCGCCCGCTGCCTTGGCGGTCTTCTAAGAAGACCGCTGAGGTTGTAATGAGGGCCTATGTTACAGACTGTAGTCAGGTACCTTGTAACATGTAGTTCGACAGATTGCCATAACAAACAAGAGTTTTTATGTTGGTTACCCACTCTGACTAACCCTCTGGTTTTTCACTATCATGATTCTTGTTAGGGGCAATGGAGAGGGGTTGTGTATTGCCAGCTTGTGCACCCTAAAGTAGGCCTGTGTTGTACTGTATCAAGCCAAGGCTAAAGCCTATAGAACCTATCAGTTTATCAGGAAAAGTTATGTTTCGTTCCTTAACCCCTTCGCTGCCAGGCCTTTTCCCCTCATGTGTCAGGCCTTTTTTTGGCTATTTTAGGGCAGTTCCCGCTTAGGCCTTCATAACTTTTTGCCCACATAAGCTACCCATGCCAAATTTGTGTCCTTTTTTCCAATATTCCAGGGATTCTGAAGGTACCCAGAGTTTGTGGAGTCCCCTGGAGGAGACCAAGAAATTATCCAAAATACAGCGATATATATATATATATATATATATATATATATTTTTTTTAACATGGGGAAAAAGGGCAGCAGAAGAAAGCTTGTGTTTTTCCCCCTGAAAATGGCATCAGCAAATCGTTTGTGGTGCTACAATCACCATCTTCCCAGCTTTCAGGAACAGGCAGACTTTAATCAGAAAACCACAAATTTTCAACACAATTTTGGCATTTTACTGGGACATACCCCATATTTACTATTCTTTGTGCTTTGAACCTCCTTTCAGTTAGTGTCAGAAATGGGTGTGAAACCAATGCTGGATCCTACACAGCTAAACATTTCTAAAATGTAGACAAAATTCTGAATTCAGCAAGGGTCCATTTGTGTAGATGCTTCAAAGGTTTTCCTACAGAAAGTAACAGCTAAAATAAAAAAATATTGAAATTGAGGTGAAAAAGAGCCATTTCTGTCCACGTTTTCTTCTATAACTTTTTCCATCTATGGCAGATTTTCAAAAGCAATATACAGTTACATCTGCTGGGCTCTTCTGGTTGTGGGGATATATAGAGTTTGTAGGTTCATCAAGAACCCTAGGTACCCAGAGCCAATAAATGAGATGCACCTTGCAATAGGTTTTCATTGTATACCGGGTATACAGCAATTCATTTGGCGAAATATAAAGAGTGAAAAATAGGTATCAAGGAAACCTTTCATTTTCCAAAATGGGCATAAGATATGGTGTTGAGAAGCAGTGGTTATTTGCACATCTCTGAATTCCAGGGTTCCTATACTAGCATGTGAATTACAGGGCATTTCTCAAATAGACATCTTTTTTTTTACACACTTTCTTACATTTGGATGGAAAAAATGTAGAGAAAGACAAAGGGCAATAACACTTGTTCTTCTATTCTGTATTCCCCCAAGTCTCCCGATAAAAATGGTACCTCACTTGTGTGGTTAGGTCTAATGCCCGCGACAGGAAATGCAACATGGACACATTACATTTTTACATTGAAATCTGATGTGTTTTTTGGAAAGTGTCTAGCTGTGGATTTTGGCCTGTAGCTCACCTAGGGAAACCTACCAAGCCTGTGCATTTCTAAAAACTAGACTCCTAGGGGAATCCAGGATGGGGTGACTTGTGGGGTTCTCACCAGCTTCTGTTACCCAGAATCCTTTGCAAACCTCTTTCCTCACATTTCGGTGATAGAAAATTCTGGAATCTGAGAGGAGACATAAATTTCCTTCCACTGAGCATTCCCCCAAGTCTCCCAATAAAAATGGTATCTCACTTATGTGGGTAGGCCTAGTGCCTGCAACAAGAAATGCCACATCACAACATGGCAACGACAACATGGACACATCACATTTTCCCAAAGAAAACTGACCTGTGTTTTGCAAAGTGCCTAGCTGTGGATTTTGGCCTGTAGCTCACCCGGCACCTAGGAAAACCTAGCAAAACTGGACATTTCTGAAAAATAGACACCTAGGGGGAACCCAGGATGAAGTAACTTGTGGTGCTTTCACTAGGTTCTGTTACCCAGCATCCATAGCAAACCTCAAAATTTGGCAAAAAACACTTTTTCCTCACATTTCAGTGCTGCAAAGTTCTGGAATCTTATGGGAGCCACAAACGTCCTTCCACCCAGGAATCCCATCAGTTCTCCTGATAAAAATGGTACCTCACTTGTGTGTAGGCCTAGTGCCCATGACAGGAAATGCCCCAAAACACTATGTGGATGCATCAAAATTATCAAGTACAAAACTACCTGTTTTTGCGGGGTGGGGGCACCCTCTTTTTTATCATGGGCTCAGCAGCCATTCAGGGAAACCTCCCAAACCCATACATTTCTGAAAACTAGACACCTGAGGGAGTCTAGGGAGGTGTGACTTGCCTGGATCCTCCATTGTTTTCTTATCCAGAATCCTCAGCAAAGCAAATACTTAGCTAAAAAATCACATTTTTCCCACATTACTGTGTGAGATCACCCTGGCGTCACAAATTTCCTACCACCCAACGTTCCCCTCAGTCTCCCAATAAAAATGATACCTCACTTGTGTAGGTAGGCCAAGTGCCTGTGACAGGGAAGAGCCAAAAACATGTTGAAATTGAGGGGGAACCAAAGCAGGTCCAAAAAGGCAGTTTGAAAAAAAACGTTTTTAGGCTGACAAGTGGAGCAGAATTTTTATTGGTATAGATGTGACAATGTTGGGTGGTAGAAATTGTGTGGATTCCTGCAGAATCCGGAAGGTTCCATCACAAAAATGTGGAAAAAATGTGTGATTTCAAGCAAAGTTGGAGGTTTGCAGGGCATTGTGGGTAAGAAAATGGTGCGGGGTGCATGTGAAGCACACCTCCCTGGACTCACCCAGATGTTTAGTCTTCAGAAGTGTCTAGGTCTCATAGATTTTTCTACATGGCAGCGTACCAAAGCCCAAAAAGTGCAGCCCTCACCATTCCAAGTGGGACGATTTTGAGAGTTAGCCAAGCTCTCATGGCTCAAGCGTGAAACCAAAACCCAAAATAATCAAATGACCTCTTGCTTGTGACTGGGATAAGATCTTTTAATGTGCGGGGTGGGAGAGCTGAAAGACTGTTACCCCCTTCAGTTGGGGTGGGGGCATAACCATGCCCAATCTGGTTGATAGCCACCACCCCACTGTTTTTATTTTTTAATTCCCTGGCATCTTGTAGACATTCTGTCCCCAGTGGAGTGGATTGTGGGTAAGTGCCCCATCTGCCTACCAGTGGACAGGACAACTTTGTCCCCATTTATTTGGGGTGGGGTATGGCCATACCCCCACCCTCTTTCTTTGAAAAAAAAAAAAGTATTTCCTGGTGTCTGGTGGGCTTTCTGCTCCCCGAGGGCAGATGTGCCTTACAAAAATTGGCTGATCTGCCCCCAAGGGACTCAGAAATGGCCAACAGTAATGTGCCCACATGGGGAGCGACCCTTGCTCAAGGGGCTGCCCCCCAAACAAAACACACACACCCATCCCTGGTGCCTAAGTGGTTTTGGCCCCCGCTGGGGAAGATTGGCCTGATAGAATTAGGCCAATCTTCCCCCAATGGGGGCAGATATGGCCTAAAATAAATTTGCTCCCCATCTATAAAAAATAAAAAATAAAAATCCCCGGTGCCTAGTGGTTCGCCTCGCCCCCCTTGGGTACAGATCAGCCCAATTAAAATAGGCCGATCTGTCTCTAAGGCGGGCAGAAATGGCCTAAAATAAATGTGACCACACCCCCCCACCCCCAGGGAGCGACCCTTGCCTAAGGGGTCGTTCTCCTTACGTGAAATTGGCACAAAAAAAATCCCTGGTGTCTAATGGTTTCTGCCCCCCCCCCCTTGATGGCACATCGGCCTAAGAAAAGTAGGCTGATCTGCCCCCAAGGTGGGCAGAAATGGCCTAAAATAAAATTGCCCCCCCAGAGGAGCGATCCTTGCCTAAGGGGTCGCTCCCCATCTGTAAAAAAATTAAAAATAATAAAATCCCTGGTGCGTAGTGGTTTCTGCCCCCCTTGGGGGGCAGAGGGGCCTAATTAAAATATTCTGATCTGCCCTCAAGGGGGGCAGAAATGGCCTAAAATATTTATGCCCCCCAAGAGGGCGACCCTTGCCTAAGGGGTCGCCCCCCTTGCTTGAAATTGACCTAAAAAAAAAACTCTGACAAACTATGGGTATAGAAGATTTTTACTTGTTAGGTCCGTTTAGAAGTAGTAGTATTTTGCTTTGCCATCTGTACATTAAATACTTGTTTTTTGACTGCATGCCTGATGGTTGTCTTTTTCCAAATCCTAAACTCAATACAAAAGGCCTGCGTGTTTATGGTGAGAAGCCAATGATAACATTGATAGTCCCTGATTGGGTCACTAGGGAATCGTATATCGGATGCCATAGATTTGAGCTATTTGTCATGAAAAGTTGTGACAAAGGCAGTAGGCTTGGTTTATTCACTATGTAACACAAATGTTAAAGCAAATAGGCCTTTTTAGGGTGGCTTGTTTTTGCACTGTTTTTAAGCCTTCAGTCGGGTATTTTGTAACATGAAATCTCACAGATTATCTTTGATAGGAAAATGTTTGGTGTTGTTTACCCCTTTCATATATTCTAAGGGTTGAACATTTACATTTTTAATATTTCTTAATAGAATCCTTTCAGAAGGTCTTATAGGCTTAGCTGTCTGCCAGAATCTTACAGTTAAAAAAACATCTGGTAATACATTTATCCGTATACATAAATATTCATAAAGATAGATACACAGAGGACTTTTGGGTAAGCCCTCTTCTGCCAAAGGTCTGAATGTGTGCCATTTACACTCTGCTTCCATCCGTGATAGCATACAGAATGGGGTAATGGATCAGTCTACTTCAGTCATTGATTGTGTTGAATGGGGAATTACTGCATTTTCTGGTCAAATATGAACATCCACCACAAAATGAGTGCACTTCTGTCTCAGAGCTGGTTGACCAGACCATTAGTTTTCACTTTGTTTGCTTTATTGTAGGATCCCATTCTTTCTTTGCTTTTCTTCTGTTTTTAAAAAAAGTTTGTTAAGATGGTTTAAGAGGATACTACAGCTCCTCTTGAGATGCTAACAGGACACTTGCTTGTAGCTCATTTCGTTTTCTGTGCTCTGTATCACTTGTTGCCACTTTCTCTAAACCACGTGACCATTCTGGAATGCTGTTGTCCATTGTCTATCATTGTCCTACCATTCCAAAATGGCCAACACATTGGTTCTAAACTGGCGACCATGCTTGGACTTTAAAACAACAATAAACTATGTACAGTTCCACTACAAGACGGATAGCTGCTGCTTTAGTTAGAGTTGTTATAGCAAGCCTATTTCCGTTGTGCTTAGACAGCAGCATTTTTTTTTAATTCTTTAAGTTTAACTTGTATGTTGTTGCGTTTGTGTGTTTTGATTTGGTTGTCTTAGAGAATGAATGTGAGAATTAATTAGTGGGTTGATTAATGGATGCATGAGTGCAAAGGCGAGGGCCTACGCCCAACAGATGACACAAACGCTTTCACTCATCAGCTAGACCTATTGGGATAGCAATGCTTTCTGTAATATTTTGTCCAGCTAATAGGAAAAGTAAGCTTTCTAATCAGAATTTGTCTTGTTTGCTTAAGTTAACCAGCTCTTGGGCCTGTCCTATTCAGGAGGTACCCTGCCTACTTGGGATTCAGGGTAGTTCTTTAATGAAGATTTATAGAGCACCTATTTGAGTCTCTCCCTCCACTTTTACAAATCTTTACAGACTGGTACATGGTGATTGTAATGAGGTTTTTGGTTCCAAAGTTCTTTCTACTACAATATGATAGTAGAGAATGGTTTTAGTATAGTGTTGTATTTCAGCAAGCTATTTGCTGCCTCAGCGTAATTTGTCTAGTCGTCAGCTTGGGTTTACCTCATTAGTTAGAAATGAAAGGAGGAACGGGATGAACAGATAATGTTTAATTTACAATCTTTCTTGTTTCAGTCATTACTCCCATCCTTCTTAACATGGTTGGTCAACTGGGCCAAATAGTGTGTGGAAGGAACAATTATATTTTCTTCTTTTTTGTAACTTCTACAGAACATGTGCAAGGGTATTCAGTGTCTATTATCAGGGTGTAAGGATTTAATCCAAATTGTTAATTCCAGATTATTTTACAATCCGCTCAGAGTTGTAATTTTTCAACAGGATAATGTTTTAGATGTATTATTTACACGCCCTTGAAGATGTGAAATAATTTGCACCATGATGCGACCAGTTTAGGCCCATAAATCCTCTGTTCTGTAAAATCCGGGCCTTCATTTATAATTTGTGGTCTCTTAGAATATCATAAAGTTAGGTAGCTAACTGAAGAAAATAAGAGACAGTTTAATTTTGACAAGACGCGGTCTATTCTACTATCTACTAGCAATAATTGAGACTACATGTTTTCCAAATGAAACATGCAAGTTTTAAAGCACCTTGATTAAAGTGTTTCTGGGGATCACCTACGCAAGGCCCATAAAAGTCAATTTTCCATATGCTGTCCTTGCTTGTGAGGTCCGAAGCTCTGAGTGATGCACCAGTTGAATACCCTTTCTCCAAATAATTAGGGCCTCAACTATCTCCAACGCTTTGTCATGTGGTAATTTAACCGTGATGTAGTTGAGCATTTTCATTTTGGAAAGACACATCTTGCATACTACTGTGTTGGAAAGCTAGAATGAAGCCATAAAATGAAGGACGGCGGCTTTATTATATAGGATGCATGTGCAACGTTGTCCCTGTATTTCTAAATTACAAAGGCTGAATTGGCGCTGGTTTCGTTTAGCCCAAACAAATTAACTAACCGCTAGACGTACCAGACCAAAATGTAACTTTTACACTTATCAGTAGTAACGGCGTATTTTCTCATCGAGGCAGAGCGAATGGCAGTGAAAAGCTGCTAAAGAATATTCTAATTAATATGGAAATACTGATGCATAATTGCACAACGTTGACGTAATCATGTGGCTTGGCTCCTTAGGTCAAAATTATCTGTGATTTAGATTTTTTGGGGTCTGAACTACTTATCTACATTGAATCTAGGGGCGTTACGCACGCCGGTGAAGCCCACTGTAACTAAAGATCAATGAATTTGTATGAGATAGGGTAGACTGGGGGGGCTCCCTCTTAACAATTCTCACAGAGTGGTGCGCCGTCATTTTGCGTTACGCCCCTGATTTAATCGCGGAATTAATTCTACCCTCATACATCACTATCAGATGTTTATAGTAGTATAAAACACAGTCTGAAATCTAATCATATACACAAATGTGGCCTTCCTTGGGACATATGACTCACAGTTCTTTTACTCTTTTTTTGGCATCTGGCTAAGGATTATATTGCTGTACAAAGCTTCATTTTGGCATGATATGGTCTCTTCTGCCATCTTGCGTTCTAAGTAAAGAATACATGCTTACCATTTGAAAAAAAAGTGAAAATAAAAGCTGAGCGGGGAAAAAACCTCAGATGGCACATGGCTGAAAAAAGGCAAGCATTGGCAAAGTCAGTAAGCTTTTACAGGAGCTATTGGCCTGGCAATGCTTTTTTGCCATGCTGTATACCAGTGTGGCTGCTGTTCGGCATGGTTAAAAGTTTGTGCTGTGCAGTGTCAAAGAGCGTAGTAGTTAGTGTTTGAGAGTGGATTTGTGGAGTAGAGGGTTGTAGAGGGGAGTAGAGTTTAGTCGTTCAGTAGTAGAGAGTGTCATAGACTGCAGTGCCATGGAGTGGTGTATAGGGGAGTGGGGTGGAATAGTGTGGAGTGAGTTGGACTGGATTGAGGTAGTCTGGTGGATTAGATTGCAGTAAATTGGGGTGATATGGATTGGGCTGGGGTAGATCAAGCGGACTGGAGGGAGATAGATTAATGTGAGTTGGACTGAAGTAGGATGGATTGGAGTGGGGTGGATGGATTGGAGTGGGGCAGATTGTTTTAGATTGGAGTGGGGCAGATTGGGCTGGGTCTGATTTTTTCGGAATGGAGTGGGGTCAGATTGCAACGGTGGAGATTGTTTTGGACTACAGTCGAGGCTGACTGGAGTGGGACAGATAATTTTTCATTGAGTGGGGCAGATTGTTTTGGATTAGAGTGGGACTGATTTTTTCAGCTTGGCATGGGGCAGATTGGAGTGGAACAGATTGTTTGGGTTTGAAGTGGGGCAGATTGAAGTGGAACAGATCAGAGTGGGGCAGACTGGAGCATGGCAGACTGTTTTAGAATGGCATGGGGCAGACTAGAGTGGGGCAGATTGTTTTGATTTGGAGTAGGGCAAATTGGAGTGCGGGCAGATTGTTCTGGATTGGAGTGGGGCAGATTGTTTTGGATTTCAATGGTATATATTGGAGTAGGTCAGATTGGAGTGGGGAAGATTGCTATAGAATAGAGTGGAGCAGACTGGAGTGGGGCAGATTGTTTTGGATTGTGTGGGCGAGATTGTTTTGGATTGCATTGCAGTAGATTGTTTTGGATTAAAGTGGGGCAGATTATTTTAGATTGCAGGGGGAGATTGTAGTGGGGCAGACTCTTCTAGCTTGGAGTGGGGCAGACTGGAGTGGAGCAGATTGCTTCAGATTGGAGTGGGGCAGATGTTGCGGATTGGCATGGGCCAGATTGGAGTGGGGCAGATTGTTTGGGACTGGAGTGGGAAAGATTGTTCTGGATTGGAGTGGGGCCGATTGTTTTGGATTTGAATGGGGCAGATTGAAGTCAGGCAGATTATTTTGGGTTGAGTGGGACAGATTTGAGTTGGGCAGATTGTTTTGAATGGAGTGAGGCAGATTGTGTTGAGTTGTGATAGGGCAGATTGTTTTGGATTGGAGTGGGGAAGATTAGAGTGGAGCAGCTTGTTTTGCATTGGAGTGAGTGGACTGGAGTGTGGCAGATTGTTTTGGATTGGAGTAGGGCAGATTGTTTTGGATTTAAGTGGGGCAGATTTGTTTAGACTGGAGCTTGGCAGATTGTTTTAGATTAGAGTGGGGCAGATAGTTCTGGATTGGCGTGGAGCAGATTAAAGTGGGGCAGATTGGGTTTGGCAGTGGGAAGATTGGAGTGGGGCACATTGTTTTAGACTGGAGAGGGGCAGATAGGAGTGGGACAGACTGATGTGTACTGAGATGGGACAGATTGGATTGGGGCAGATTTTTTGGTTGGGTGTGGGGCAGATGAGAGTTGGGCAGGTTATTTTGGATTAAAGTGAGGCAGATTGTTTTGGACTGGAGTAGGGCAGATTGGAGTAGGTCCAACTGGAGTGGAGCAGATTGTTTTGATTTGGAGAGGAGCATATTTTAGTGGGGCAGATTGTTTTGGATAGGAATGTAGTAGATTGAAGTGGAGACAATTTTTTTGGAGTGAAATGGGGCAGATTGGAGTTGGGCAGTTTGTTCTGGATTGTAGAGGGGCAAATTGTTTTGGACTGGAGTAGGACAGATTGCTTTGGATTTAAGTGGGGCAGATTGTTTAGATTGGAGTGAGGCAGATTGTTTTAGATTGGAGTGCAGCAGTTTGCCTTAGATTTGAGGTGGTCAGATTGTTTTGGATTGGCGTGGGGCAGAATGGAGCGGGGAAGACTGTTTGGGATTGAGTGGTTCAGATTAGAGTGAGTCAGATTGTTTTGGATTGGAGTGGGGCAGATTGTAGTGAGGCATTGTTTTGGACTGGATTGGGGCAGATTGGAGTGGGGCACATTGTTTTGGATTCACGTGGGGCAGACTGGAGTTAGGCAAATGGTTCTGGATTGGAGTGGGGACGATTGTTTTTGGATTGGAGTGGGACAAATTGGAGTGGAGCAGGTTGCTGTGGATTGGAGTGGGCAGATTGGAGTGGGGCAGGTTGGTTTGGATTGGAGTGGGCAAGTTAGAGTGGGTCATATTGTTTTGGATCGGAGTGAGGTAGATCAGAGTGAGGCAGATTGTTTTGGATGGGAGTGGGGCATTTTGCAGTGGGGCAGATTGTTTTGGATTGAGTGGAGCAGATTGATTGGGATTGGAGCGGGAAGATTGTTTGGAATTGGAGTGGGGCAGACTGTAGTGGGGCAGGGAATTTTATTTTGGAGTGGGGCAGATTGTTTTGGATTGATGTGGGACAGACTGGAGTGGAGCTAAATGTTTGGGGTTGGATTTTGGCAGATTGTTTTTGATTGGAGTGGGGCAAAATTGTTTTTTATTGGAGTGGGGCAGATTGTTTTTGATTGGAGTGGGTGGGCAGATTGTTTTAGATTGGAGGGGGCAGATTGAAGTCTCCAGGTTGTTTTAGATTGGGGTGGGACAGATTGTTTTGGATTGGAGTGCGGCAGATTAAAGTGGGTCTGATTGTTATGGATTACAGCGGGGTAGATTGGAGAGGGGCAGATTGTTTTGGTTTGGAGTGAGCAGATTGCAGATTGGAGTGAGGCGCATTGTTTTGGATTGGAGTGGGGCAGATTGTTTTGGCTTAAAGTGGGGCAGATTGCTTTCAATTGCAATGGACAGATTGATTTATATTGGGGTAGGGGCGTGCGGCTTCCCTAAGTGAATATCTTGGTTTTCGAGGGCGTCATAAGCGGACGAGGACGGAGGCGCTGATACTGCTGGACGCCCATGACATTCACTGATCCTCCCGTGTCTATCAATGCTTTGATGCTTAACCCCTCGACCTCCATTATGCATGTCAGCTGTGGTAGCCGGCGCCTCTTCAGGTCGTTGGTGAATGAAATGAGGAAGGCTTCTTCTTCCGTCGAGGAGTCCCCACGTATGCTTTGGGGCAGTGAGAAGTGGGTGCCACGAGATTCTGTGTCATCCAGGGATAGTTGTTTTATTGCCCTGGAGGTTGCCCTTCTTCCTCTTCTTCCCTACCTTCTTGCGCTTCCTTTGAAGATGGCTGTGAAGTGGTTCATCCTTCTACATTTCGAACAGGTTCGCCCTGGCGCTGGGCAGTCCCTGGCATCGTGTGCATTCCTTCCACACTGATTGCAGCATCCTCCTTGCCTGGTCTGGACCTGTGGTGGCACCTTCTGTTTTGTTTGCTGCATCTGCCCCGCATCCACACGTTCGGTTTTCATCATTGCTGCTTTTTCTAGTGCTTGCTCCATTGCCATGTCGATTTCTGCTTCCCTGGCTGCCGATAAGTCATGAAATTGCGCCATGATGAGTATATTATCAAGGATGATGTTGGGTTGTCTCAATATCAGGCCCCTGAGTGTATTGTTTCTGCATCCTTGTATGGTCTGTGCTCGTATTTCCTTCGGTTGATCGTCTTCAGTGCAAGTGCTTGCCAACTCCTGTCGCCGGGCATAGAACTGATCAATCAACTCCCCTGCTCTTTGCTGTGCCTGGCGCAGCTTGAACTGTTCGAAATCCTGGTTCAACTGCAGATCAAAATGCGCGTTCAGGGCCCTCATGGCTGCATTGTAGTTATCAAAGTTGCCACTGTTCGGGAGGTGTTGAAACAGTTTGTAGACTTCCTCTCCTGCAAAGTGAAGAAGCAGGGACCTTTTGATGGCACCATCCCTCTCCCGGGTGGCCACAAAATAGTTTTCTAGCCGACCGACCCGTACCTTCCATCTGGGCGATGCTTTGGCTGGGTCCCCTAGTTCGCTAATCGGCAGGATTGCACCCACCATGAAATGCTGTGGTTGCGGGTGAAGGGCTGGCGCCGAGTCATCTGCCATGGTGCTGTGCGCAGCTGACTTGTGGTTCCTTGTCTTTAGCTGCTTCCCTGTTTCTGACCCGACTTGAGGTTGTCTGCATTATCACTCTTCACAGTGGTGCATCCCTTGTTGTGTGGGGTCAGTGTCCTGTGCACTTGTGTCATCTGTGGGAGCCCAACCGTCTCTTCGATTAATCTGGGGTGTTTTTGGTTCCTTTGTTTCTTTTTTTTTTCCTTTTATCTTCATACAAAAGTATCTTTCAAGCCTCGCCCCCTTTTTCTTTGTCCAGCTATTTTAATTCCGTCATGGGAGCTGGTCCTTCCAATGCTCCCTTGCTCACACGCCTCTGCGTATGCGTGGTCACGCTGGCCGAGTACATACTTCTCTATTAATTTTCAGTTTCTGTCGGCTCCTCAGACACGCAGTGAATTTCTGGAGCGCTTCCGGCACTCCTGCTGTACATACGTAGGCTCGTCGCCAGTGTAATGCTCTAAGCCACGCTATATAAACGAGACAGACACACGTTTATTGGTGGCTGGAAATACTGCCTAGCAGCCACTCTCCACCTGCTTTAACAATCGGCAGCCCCTGAATCATAACCTCACTTCCGGGTGACCGCTACATCAGTACCCCTAAACACTAGACCCGCACACTTTATTACAGCGTGGACTAAGAGCGACTATTCAAGCCTAAGAAGCTAGTGATGTGGTAATAAGAGAGGGCAAAAATATGAAACCAGTGAGGATAACTTTGTTAGACTCCATTACAGTTAGTAGCTAATTATGATAAGATACTATTACTGGCCCGCAAAACCGTGGATGAAACGCCTACAAACGGATCAAGATGAATTTCATACACTCTGAAGTTTTAATGTAGAATTTGGGGTCACAGGCAGACTGGTTCACACATACTTTTTCTGCAGGATTTGTGACTTCGAGCTGCTCTGACCATCCTCTGTGCCGTCGATGTCCTTTTGTGTGGTGCCTTTCTTTCACCGCATGATATTTGTTTGCCTTTTTTAGGGAAGAATGATATCTTTGGAGAGCCTCTAAACCTCTATGCCAGACCAGGGAAGTCTAACGCCGATGTGCGGGCGCTGACCTACTGTGACCTGCACAAGATACACCGGGAGGACATTCTGGAAGTGCTCGACATGTACCCCGAGTTCTCAGATTTCTTCTGGTCCAGCCTGGAGATAACCTTTAACCTGCGAGACGTGAGTGCACTAGCTCTTCAAGCTCTCTTATATTACCTTATGCCTTTATGTCTTACTTTCTTTTCATTGAGTTTACTATATACATTTTACAAAGCTCTACTTGTGACTAGTCTCCTCAAAACAGAGTCGAATGTGCCATAGGTCCAGATTACAAGTGGGGCGATGGTGGGGGAGTATTTACCATACCTGGTAAATACCAGCACGGGAGGGTTAAGTGTTTATCATATGCAGAAATTCCAAGTTGTGTTCCCTATTCCAAGCGTTTTTCTCAGAAAATTGGACGTCATGTGGAATTCGATTCGTAGTGCTTCATATTGTGCAGGGAAATGTTTTAGTTATTGCTAAAACAAGTGTGAAACTTAGAATTCCGTAAGGTGCGGTAACAGGAACCTCAACAAATGTAATGAATCACTCGTAATCGAGCCATATTTTTTTTTAAAAGTATCACATAATGAATGATAAACGTAGAAGGAAATCAACTCTGATTCAGTCTGTTCCCTCGCTTTGCATACAATGATTTATGAAAGCGACAATTGGCTCCTGTACAGATGAAACATTACGAGCAAAGCGCTGCGTTTCTTCTAGTGCTTAATGTGAACCGCAGGAGGCCACTGGCAGAGATTTTTGAGCACCGAAACTTATTTTTCCTCATGGAACATTTCCTGGGGACAAACGAAGGAAAACACACACACAAACGGGAAAGAAAGACAAAAATGGAAAAGCGGCACAAAGGGAGCAAGCAGGAGTGAGTTAAAGGCAGAGGGAGTGCCTAGCAGTGGTTTACAGAGGCCTGGGGTGCATTCCAGGCTAAGCAGCCATGCACCTGGGCGTGCCACGTCTCATTGCGCCGGCCGTGGGCTTCTCAGTAAGGTTTCGGCCACCAGCACTCTTTCTCTTACAAAGTAAGCACTGGTTTCTTCTAATTTTTTTACCTAAATGCCATGTCTTACCCACTGAATGAAAAGAGCAGATTTGTAAGGCACAGAACTGGAGAATGGAGTGAGCTGTAGCAGTAGTCATGTTAGATGGATCATCCAAGCAGTTGTCTTATGGATAGATTGGATTTAGGTTGCCACTGACAGATTCTTGAGGATTGGAGGTACATGCAAAAAACCTGTCTACATAGAGGCTTATTGTCCTTGAAACACAGAGGATGCACTTATCTCTACTAACGACCTCATTATGAGTGGCCTAGTGTAGGAGGCTGGACTGGCTTGTAGTGAGTACCAAGGGGTACTTGCACCTTGCACCAGGCCCAGTTATCCCTTATTAGTGTATAGGGTGTCTAGCAGCTTAGGCTGATAGATAATGGTAGCTTAGCAAAGCAGCTCAGGCTGAACTAGGAGACGTGTGAAGCTACTACAGTACCACTTAGTGTCATATGCACAATATCATAAGAAAACACAATACACAGTTATACTAAAAATAAAGGTACTTTATTTTTATGACAATATGCCAAAGTATCTTAGAGTGTACCCTCAGTAAGAGGATAGGAAATATACACAAGATATATATACACAATAGCAAAAATATGCAGTATAGTCTTAGAAAACAGTGCAAACAATGTATAATTACAATAGGATGCAATGGGGAAACATAGGGATAGGGGCAACACAAACCATATACTCCAAAAGTGGAATGTGAACCACGAATGGACCCCAAACCTATGTGACCTTGTAGAGGGTCGCTGGGACTATTAGAAAATAGTGAGAGTTAGAAAAATAACCCTCCCCAAGACCCTGAAAAGTGAGTGCAAAGTGCACCAAAGTTCCCCTAAGGACAAAATAGTCGTGTTAGAGGGAGAATGCAAGGAAAACACAAATCAGCAATGCAACAACGATGGATTCCTGTCTGAAGGTACCTGTGGAACAAGGGGACCAAGTCCAAAAGTCACAAGCAGCTCGGAGATGGGCAGATGCCCAAGAAATGCCAGCGGTTGGTGCAAAGAAGCTCTTACTAGGCTGAAGAACTGTGAATACTGCAGGAACGACAAGGGCTAGAGACTTCCCCTTTGGAGGATGGATCCCCCACGCCTTGGAGAGTCGTGCAGAAGTGTTTTCCCGCCGGAAGGACGCCAACAAGCCTTGCTACACGCAAATCGTGCGTTTGGCGTTTTTGGACGCTGCTGGGGCCCAGGAGGGACCAGAAGGTCGCAAATTGGACCTGCAGAGAGAGGGGACGTCGAGCAAGACAAAGAGCCCTCACTGAAGCAGGTAGCACCCGGAGAAGTGCCAGAAACAGGCACTACGAGGATGCGTGAAACGGTGCTCGCCGAAGTTGCACAAAGGAGTCCCACGTCGCCGGAGACCAACTTAGAAAGTCGTGCAATGCAGGTTAGAGTGCCGTGGACCCAGGCTTGGCTGTGCACGAAGGATTTCCGCCGGAAGTGCACAGGGGCCGGAGAAGCTTGCAAAGTCGCGGTTCCCAGCAATGCAGCCCAGCGAGGTGAGGCAAGGACTTACCTCCACCAAACTTGGGCTGAAGAGTCACTGGACTGTGGGGGTCACTTGGACGGTGTCGCTGGATTCGAGGGACCTCGCTCGTCGTGCTGAGAGGAGACCCAAGGGACCGGAAATGCAGCTTTTTGGTGCCTGCGGTTGCAGGGGGAAGATTCCGTCGACCCACGGGAGATTTCTTCGGAGCTTCTGGTGCAGAGAGGAGGCAGACTACCCCCACAGCATGCACAAGCAGGAAAACAGTCGAGAAGGCGGCAGGATCAGCGTTACAGAGTTGCAGTAGTCGTCTTTGCTACTATGTTGCAGGTTTGCAGGCTTCCAGCGCGGTCAGCGGTCGATTCCTTATCAGAAGGTGAAGAGGGAGATGCAGAGGAACTCGGCTGAGCTCATGCATTCGTTATCTAAAATTTCCCCAGAGACAGAGACCCTAAATAGCCAGAAAAGAGGGTTTGGCTACCTATGAGAGAGGAAAGGCTACTAACACCTGAAGGAGCCTATCAGCAGGAGTCTCTGACGTCACCTGGTGGCACTGGCCACTCAGAGCAGTCCAGTGTGCCAGCAGCACCTCTGTTTCCAAGATGGCAGAGGTCTGGAGCACACTGGAGGAGCTCTGGACACCTCCCAGGGGAGGTGCAGGTCAGGGGAGTGGTCACTCCCCTTTCCTTTGTCCAGTTTCGCGCCAGAGCAGGGGCTAAGAGGTCCCTGAACCGGTGTAGACTGGCTTATGCAGAATTGGGCACACCTGTGCCCAACAAAGCATTTCCAGAGGCTGGGGGAGGCTACTCCTCCCCTGCCTTCACACCATTTTCCAAAGGGAGAGGGTGTCACACCCTCTCTCAGAGGAAGTTCTTTGTTCTGCCATCCTGGGCCAGGCCTGGCTGGACCCCAGGAGGGCAGCTGCCTGTCTGAGGGGTTGGCAGCAGCAGCAGCTGCAGAGAAACCCCAGGAAGGGCAGTCTGGCAGTACCAGGGTCTGTGCTACAGACCACTGGGATCATGGAATTGTACCAACAATGCCAGGATGGCATAGAGGGGGCAATTCCATGATCATAGACATGTTACATGGCCATATTCGGAGTTACCATGGTGAAGCTACATATAGGTAGTGACCTATATGTAGTGCACGCGTGTAATGGTGTCCCTGCACTCACAAAGTTCAGTGAATTGGCTCTGAACAATGTGGGGGCACCTTGGCTAGTGCCAGGGTGCCCTCACACTAAGTAACTTTGCACCTAACCTTTACCAGGTAAAGGTTAGACATATAGGTGACTTATAAGTTACTTAAGTGCAGTGTAAAATGGCTGTGAAATAACGTGGACGTTATTTCACTCAGGCTGCAGTGGCAGGCCTGTGTAAGAATTGTCAGAGCTCCCTATGGGTGGCAAAAGAAATGCTGCAGCCCATAGGGATCTCCTGGAACCCCAATACCCTGGGTACCTCAGTACCATATACTAGGGAATTATAAGGGTGTTCCAGTAAGCCAATGTAAATTGGTAAAATTGGTCACTAGCCTGTTAGTGACAATTTGAAAGTAATGAGAGAGCATAACCACTGAGGTTCTGGTTAGCAGAGCCTCAGTGAGACAGTTAGGCACCACACAGGGAACATATACATGCACACCTATGAGCACTGGGGCCCTGTGTGACAGGGTCCCAGTGGCACATACATATAGGCCACAAACCTATGAGCACTGGGGTCCTGACCAGCAGGATCCCAGTGACACATAACAAACATACTGAAAACATAGTGTTTTCACTATGAGCACTGAGGCCTGGCTATCAGGATCTCAGTGAGACAGTGAAAACAGTGACAAACACCCTGACATACACTCACAAACAGGCCAAAAGTGGGGGTAACAAGGCTAGAAAGAGGCTACCTTCTCACACAACCCCCCCCCAAACGAAGGACAATAAGGCTAACCTTGGCCAGTTGAGACTTTATTGTCTAAGTGGTGATAAGTAGAGAGTAGCTCTGCAATAGACTGGTTACTCCCTTTATCATCCACTATATGGTTACTTCCCTGTGGGGATGTAAACCACCCTGTTTGAAGTTTTTTAGCTAAGCAACAATGTGAAGATGTATTTTCAGAGTTTCTATCAGTAAGTTTTAGTTTAGAGCAGTGGGAATTGTCCACTGAACCTATTTGTAGTGATGGAAATGCCAGACAGGGATGCTGTCTCAGAAAAGCCATAGCTGGGCAAAAACTTTGTCCATATGGCTGGAAGAGAGAACAGGGATGCTGTTTCTCTTGGGTTGGAGCAGGGCAGGGATGCTGTCCTATCAGCTCCACACTAGGGCAGGGATGCTGTCCTAAGTGTTGTGAGGCAGTGCAGAGTTTCTGCACTAAAGTTTCTCTGGGAGGGTTGGAGGGATGCTCCATGTTAACTAAAATGGTGCTCTTTTTCTCACCAATGTTAGTTATCCCACAGAGAGGTACTTCCACCTCAGGGAGTCCAGCTTTGCCAGCTGATGATTCCCTTGGAACAGGTGCCACCCCAGGAGAGGTTTCTCCCACCACAGGAATAGTATCCTGAATGGTAGGGTGGTTAGGGGATACTGTGATACCCTTTTTACCTGTTGCTGGAGAGGGATCCTGAGTTTTCAGGCCTTCTCTCCTTTGCTTTTTCATTTCACTTGAAATGAGAGGGAACAATTCCTCAGGGATGCCCAGCATGGCTGCATGGGCATAAAACTCTACATCAGCCCAACCTGAGGCCTCTAGGTCATTACCTAAGAGACAGTCTACAGGTAAGCTAGGTGATACCACCACCTGCTTAGGGCCAGTAACTCCACCCCAACTAAACTGAATTATAGCTAAGGGAAGAAACTTAGTGGAGTTATGGACATCAATAATCTTATACTGTTGTCCAATGATGTGTTGTTCAGGAGGCACTAGGTTTTCAGTCACCAAAGTGAAACTGGCACCTGTGTCCCTGTAGGCCAAGGCCTCAACACCATTTATTGAAACTGTCTGCCTGTACTTATCCATTGTAAGGGGACAAGCAGCCAGTGTGGCAAGGCCAATGCCACTAGGTGTGACAGAAACTGTCTTGGGACTGATTACATCAGTTTCCACTATGGACCCATAAGTGAACCCAACTACACCCTTTGCTTGACTGTTGCCAGCAGTCCCACCACTAGTACCACTACTGCTAGGGGCACTAGAGCTTGATGTATTAGTGGTGGTAGGCTCAGGGGGTTTACCTGGACAGGACTTATCCCCTGGCCTATGGCCTCTGTTTTTACACACAAAGCACCAAGGCTTTTTAATGTGTGCAGGTTGGGAAGAAGAGGAAGACTTTGTTTTATCCCCACCCTCTGAAGAGTGTTTAAGATTTGAAGTGGGATCTTTGGTTTTACCCTTATCCCCATGCTTATCTTGAGATTTTTCACCATCTTTCTTCTTATTGCCATCTTTGTCACCCCCTGTATGAACTTTTCTGTTCACTCTTGTTCTGACCCATTTGTCTGCCTTCTTTCCCAATTCTTGGGGAGAGGTCAGATCAGAGTCCACCAAGTACTGGTGCAACAAATCAGACACACAATTATTAAGAATATGCTCTCTCAGGATTAAGTTATACAGGCTGTCATAATCAGTAACTTTACTGCCATGTAACCACCCCTCCAAGGCCTTCACTGCCTGGTCAATGAAATCAACCCAGTCTTGTGAAGACTCCTTTTTGGTATCTCTGAACTTGATCCTGTACTGTTCAGTGGTTAAGCCATAACCATCCAGGAGTGCATTCTTAAGAACTTGGAAATTGTTAGCATCATTTTCTTTTACAGTAAGGAGCCTATCCCTACCTTTTCCAGTAAATGATAGCCATAGGATAGCAGCCCACTGCCTTTGAGGGACATCCTGTACAGCACAGGCCCTCTCAAGTGCAGCAAACCACTTGTTAATGTCATCCCCCTCCTTGTAAGGGGGAACTATCTTATGCAGATTCCTGGAATCATGCTCTTTTGCAGGATGACTATGGGGAATACTGCTGCTGCCACCATGGGTATCTAAACCCATTTTCTGTCTTTCCCTCTCTATTTCTAAAGACTGTCTATCCAAATCCAGCTGTTGCTTCTTGAGCTTCAGTCTGGTTTGCTCCACTCTCAATCTATTGAGCTCCCTTTCCAACAATCTGTCATCAGGGTGGGTGGGAGGGACATTTCTAGATACAGAGGTGTGATGGGAATGAACAGAAGGAGACCTGTCCCTTACAGAGGGCACCCTAACAGCTTGGCTACCAGTATAATGTGAGAGCACATCATCAGTATGATGTGATTCAACCTCTGTACCAACTATGCTAGACTGTCTAGTAATGGGCAGGCTGAGAAGTTTCTTTCCTGAACCTTTTCCTGGGGGAGTCCCTGGATCAGATTGAGAACCATTAGCTACTTTTTCTACAGATTGGGCACTTATGGCCTTATCCTGTACTCTAAGCATATTAATTAACAGTTCTAAGGAAGGATTCTTCCCTACACTCAAACCTCTCTCTATGCAGAGACTCCTTGCTCCTTTCCAGCTAAGGTGATCATATGCAAGTTTGGACAGTTCAACTTTTTGGCCTGTGCCAGACATTTTTAGAGAGAGTTAAAGTGATAGACAAAAGAGAAAAAAAGTTTTCAGAACTTTTTGGAAAGACAGAAAAAACTTTTTAAACTTTTAAGAACTTTTTGAAAGTTTAGAAGTACTTTTCAGCACTTAGAAAAGAGTGAAAAGAGGAAATGCAAAACTTTTTGGCTATGTGTATATACACTGACCTTGTTTTGTATATTTTTCTCTTATGAAAAGTACAATGACAAGAGTGGTAAGTAGTCTCAAGCACTTATCCCACCACTGCACAACCAATGTAGGAGGCTGGACTGGCTTGTAGTGAGTACCAAGGGGTACTTGCACCTTGCACCAGGCCCAGTTATCCCTTATTAGTGTATAGGGTGTCTAGCAGCTTAGGCTGATAGATAATGGTAGCTTAGCAAAGCAGCTCAGGCTGAACTAGGAGACGTGTGAAGCTACTACAGTACCACTTAGTGTCATATGCACAATATCATAAGAAAACACAATACACAGTTATACTAAAAATAAAGGTACTTTATTTTTATGACAATATGCCAAAGTATCTTAGAGTGTACCCTCAGTAAGAGGATAGGAAATATACACAAGATATATATACACAATAGCAAAAATATGCAGTATAGTCTTAGAAAACAGTGCAAACAATGTATAATTACAATAGGATGCAATGGGGAAACATAGGGATAGGGGCAACACAAACCATATACTCCAAAAGTGGAATGTGAACCACGAATGGACCCCAAACCTATGTGACCTTGTAGAGGGTCGCTGGGACTATTAGAAAATAGTGAGAGTTAGAAAAATAACCCTCCCCAAGACCCTGAAAAGTGAGTGCAAAGTGCACCAAAGTTCCCCTAAGGACAAAATAGTCGTGTTAGAGGGAGAATGCAAGGAAAACACAAATCAGCAATGCAACAACGATGGATTCCTGTCTGAAGGTACCTGTGGAACAAGGGGACCAAGTCCAAAAGTCACAAGCAGCTCGGAGATGGGCAGATGCCCAAGAAATGCCAGCGGTTGGTGCAAAGAAGCTCTTACTAGGCTGAAGAACTGTGAATACTGCAGGAACGACAAGGGCTAGAGACTTCCCCTTTGGAGGATGGATCCCCCACGCCTTGGAGAGTCGTGCAGAAGTGTTTTCCCGCCGGAAGGACGCCAACAAGCCTTGCTACACGCAAATCGTGCGTTTGGCGTTTTTGGACGCTGCTGGGGCCCAGGAGGGACCAGAAGGTCGCAAATTGGACCTGCAGAGAGAGGGGACGTCGAGCAAGACAAAGAGCCCTCACTGAAGCAGGTAGCACCCGGAGAAGTGCCAGAAACAGGCACTACGAGGATGCGTGAAACGGTGCTCGCCGAAGTTGCACAAAGGAGTCCCACGTCGCCGGAGACCAACTTAGAAAGTCGTGCAATGCAGGTTAGAGTGCCGTGGACCCAGGCTTGGCTGTGCACGAAGGATTTCCGCCGGAAGTGCACAGGGGCCGGAGAAGCTTGCAAAGTCGCGGTTCCCAGCAATGCAGCCCAGCGAGGTGAGGCAAGGACTTACCTCCACCAAACTTGGGCTGAAGAGTCACTGGACTGTGGGGGTCACTTGGACGGTGTCGCTGGATTCGAGGGACCTCGCTCGTCGTGCTGAGAGGAGACCCAAGGGACCGGAAATGCAGCTTTTTGGTGCCTGCGGTTGCAGGGGGAAGATTCCGTCGACCCACGGGAGATTTCTTCGGAGCTTCTGGTGCAGAGAGGAGGCAGACTACCCCCACAGCATGCACAAGCAGGAAAACAGTCGAGAAGGCGGCAGGATCAGCGTTACAGAGTTGCAGTAGTCGTCTTTGCTACTATGTTGCAGGTTTGCAGGCTTCCAGCGCGGTCAGCGGTCGATTCCTTATCAGAAGGTGAAGAGGGAGATGCAGAGGAACTCGGCTGAGCTCATGCATTCGTTATCTAAAATTTCCCCAGAGACAGAGACCCTAAATAGCCAGAAAAGAGGGTTTGGCTACCTATGAGAGAGGAAAGGCTACTAACACCTGAAGGAGCCTATCAGCAGGAGTCTCTGACGTCACCTGGTGGCACTGGCCACTCAGAGCAGTCCAGTGTGCCAGCAGCACCTCTGTTTCCAAGATGGCAGAGGTCTGGAGCACACTGGAGGAGCTCTGGACACCTCCCAGGGGAGGTGCAGGTCAGGGGAGTGGTCACTCCCCTTTCCTTTGTCCAGTTTCGCGCCAGAGCAGGGGCTAAGAGGTCCCTGAACCGGTGTAGACTGGCTTATGCAGAATTGGGCACACCTGTGCCCAACAAAGCATTTCCAGAGGCTGGGGGAGGCTACTCCTCCCCTGCCTTCACACCATTTTCCAAAGGGAGAGGGTGTCACACCCTCTCTCAGAGGAAGTTCTTTGTTCTGCCATCCTGGGCCAGGCCTGGCTGGACCCCAGGAGGGCAGCTGCCTGTCTGAGGGGTTGGCAGCAGCAGCAGCTGCAGAGAAACCCCAGGAAGGGCAGTCTGGCAGTACCAGGGTCTGTGCTACAGACCACTGGGATCATGGAATTGTACCAACAATGCCAGGATGGCATAGAGGGGGCAATTCCATGATCATAGACATGTTACATGGCCATATTCGGAGTTACCATGGTGAAGCTACATATAGGTAGTGACCTATATGTAGTGCACGCGTGTAATGGTGTCCCTGCACTCACAAAGTTCAGTGAATTGGCTCTGAACAATGTGGGGGCACCTTGGCTAGTGCCAGGGTGCCCTCACACTAAGTAACTTTGCACCTAACCTTTACCAGGTAAAGGTTAGACATATAGGTGACTTATAAGTTACTTAAGTGCAGTGTAAAATGGCTGTGAAATAACGTGGACGTTATTTCACTCAGGCTGCAGTGGCAGGCCTGTGTAAGAATTGTCAGAGCTCCCTATGGGTGGCAAAAGAAATGCTGCAGCCCATAGGGATCTCCTGGAACCCCAATACCCTGGGTACCTCAGTACCATATACTAGGGAATTATAAGGGTGTTCCAGTAAGCCAATGTAAATTGGTAAAATTGGTCACTAGCCTGTTAGTGACAATTTGAAAGTAATGAGAGAGCATAACCACTGAGGTTCTGGTTAGCAGAGCCTCAGTGAGACAGTTAGGCACCACACAGGGAACATATACATGCACACCTATGAGCACTGGGGCCCTGTGTGACAGGGTCCCAGTGGCACATACATATAGGCCACAAACCTATGAGCACTGGGGTCCTGACCAGCAGGATCCCAGTGACACATAACAAACATACTGAAAACATAGTGTTTTCACTATGAGCACTGAGGCCTGGCTATCAGGATCTCAGTGAGACAGTGAAAACAGTGACAAACACCCTGACATACACTCACAAACAGGCCAAAAGTGGGGGTAACAAGGCTAGAAAGAGGCTACCTTCTCACACCTAGCCAATCCGTCTTATTGCAGGTTGAATTCTCATGATCCCCTAAGAAATGAGGAAATACCATGTAGTCACTAATTCCATGTCCAGTCCCCAGTAAATATTCATTTTGGTCTGTACTTGCAGCTTGAAACCCATGGCTAGAAATTAAGCAACCCACAGTGTTCCCAAGGATCTCATAATTCCAATGGGGCTGTTAGCTGTAGTTATCGACACCATCGGAATTAATAGGTCACTCTTAATTAAGGCTTAAGTCTTCGAATCCTTGGCTAAAGTGTCAAACTCTTCACCAACTGTGAAAAATGTAATATTTATTTATTTATGTATTTAAGGATTGCTGCATAGTGCTATTGCTGCTTTGTAGCTGCTCTCCAGTGACATATGTGTTTGGCAAAGATTATCATGATAAGTAAAGACAAAGGAAGGAGTAATAACTTTGAGGATCCCATTCCCTGTACAGTCTTAAGCTGGGCCACAACAGATGCATTTTTAGGCCTCTCTAATATTTACAGAAGTGCATTTCCAAGTCTGAGGGTGTAGTAGTATCTTCAATATTTTTGTACCAAGCATGTGAAAGATCCTTTATATAAAGTGTTTAAAGTAGCCGTAGTTTCTGGTTTAAAAGTGTCACCAAAAGTATACCCAGGTATTTTAAATGATGGTACTTCTAAATGAACACCAGTTTAATTTGGATAAATAACGTGGGATTGATCCTTGCATGGCTTGTGTATTTTATAAAGCAATTTAATCCCTAACCTTTCTGAAAAGCTGGAAACACGCAGAAGTCAAAGCCCTCCTTAAGACACCAACTGCAGACCCAAGCGAGCTCAGCAACTACCAGCGCATCTTGCTGCTACTGTTCCCAGCCAAAGTCATAGAGTAAGCGATCAACAAGCAACTCGCCATATACCTTGAACTCCATGAAATTCTGGACTACATGCAATCAGGCTTCTGCAACAATGACAGGACTCCAGCAGCCCTCATTGCGCCCACAGATGACATCCAGACCATCTGCAAATGAGTAAAAACCACAGCACTCATCTTACTTGACCTCTCAGCAGCCTTCAACACTGTTTCTCACCATGCCCTCATGAGAAGACTAGATCACACAGAAGTACAAGGAAGAGCACCAAAGTGGATAACCCCATTCATCACAGACAGGACCCAGAGAGTGAGACTCCCATCCTACATGTCAGAACCTAAGAAACTCATCTGCAGAGTCCCACAGGAATTGTCACTCATCCCAGCCCTCTTCAACAAATAAATTACTCTTCTCGCAAGGATCATCAGATCACACAGAATCAACATCATCTCCCAAGTCGATGATACGCAGCTCATCATATCTTTGGCAGACTACACCAACACCACCAGAACAACTTCACAACTTGCATGATAGGCGTGGCAAACTGGATAAGAAAGAATTGCCTGACCCTCAACACTGACAAGGCAGAAGTGCTGAACTTTGGGAACAAGAGCTCTTCCTAGGATTCCTCCTGGTGGCCCATGGAGCTAGGCCCCACACCAACCCAGACGAAACACACTAAAAACCTAGGGCTCATCCTGGACAACAAACTCACCATGACATCACAGGTTTATGTTGTTACCTCCTTGTGCTTCCACATCCTACGAATGCTGCAAAAAATCTATATGTGGCTCCCCTAGAAGACCAGACACACTGTCACACAAGCCCTCATCACGAGCAGACTGGACTGTGGCAATACATCCTACTCTGGAATCTCCACACACCTCCTACACAAACTCCAGATTATCCAGAATGGTGCCACCAGTCTCATCCATGACCTCTCACACCACACTCACATCACACCTCACACCTTATCTCACGAAACTCCACTGACTTCCCATCCATAAATACTGCTACTTTGAACTCCTCACTCATGCATAAAAAGCACTGAATAAAATAGGATCCTCCTGCCTCAACCACCATGTACACTTCTAGTAACCCATCAAACTGAGCTCAGCCCCTATTTCTCGCACCCTCCCCCGCATACACAGAAGCTGAGCTGGTAGTTGTTTGTTTACTCACGTGTGCCAAGACAGGTAATGACCTCACCCAACACATTAGGGCCTCAACACGTCTTCTTGAGTTCCACAAGAAGATGAAGACCTGGCTCTTCAAAGAAGCTGCAGACCCGCCTCTTCGACTTACCCTGTTCCTACTTGTTGGAAAATGGCCCTTCTGAAGGGTCACTCCAAACTTTTTGCCTTCCTCCTCTTTTTTTTCCAACCTCATTTTTGCTGACTTTAAGACTCTGGACACATTACCACTGCTAACCAGTGCTAAAGTGCAGGCGCTCTCCCTCTAAAAACATGGTAACGTTGGCTTATACCCAATTAGCATATTTAATTTACTTGTAAGTCCCTAGTAAAGTGCACTATATGTGTCCTGGCCCTATAAATTGAATGCAACTAGTTGGCCTGCAGTTTACTGCACTTCGACTTGGGCTTTAAAACTATTTGCCAAACCTTAAACTCCCATTGTTCTACATATACGTCACCCCTATTGTAGACTCTAGGTAACCCACTGGGGAGGGTGCTATGTAGGTAAAAGGCACGACATGTACTTATGGGTTTTACATGTCCTGGTAGTGAAAAACTCATAAATTCGTTTTCCACTACTGTGAGGCCTGCTCCTCTCATAGACTAGCATTAGAACTGCCCTCATATACCTTTGAGTGGTAAATTCTGATTTGGAAGAAGTGGCCTTGTCATGTTTAGTATGGCCAGAATAGTAATAGAAAATCCTACTTGCTGGTGAAGTTGGATTTAATATTACTATTTTAGAAATACCACTTTTAGAACATGGGCACTTCTCTGTACTTACTGCCATCTGTGCCTTACAGCCTGTCTCCAATCCACGTCTGGTCTGCGTTAGTTAACAGCTCCCCTTGTGCATTCCACCCAGAAGGCCATAACCACAGGACACTCTGTCACATCTGCATTCATCTGCATATTGAATGGGTCTCCCTGGGCAGGAAGGGTGGAGAGGCTCTCACTTACATTTCAAAGGCCATTGACCTGCCCTCACATAAAGGACTGATAACCCCCCACAGGGATACTGGCAGACAGTACTGGGCTGAAAGGGGAACTTGTGCACTTAAAAAAAAAACTCTTTAAAGTTTCTCTCACTTCAAATACTTTTTTGGGTATATAAACTGGGTCTCTGACTCCACCAAATCAGACACTTCTGGTTCTACACCTACACTTTGTCAGAGTAACTGCCTGGCTGCCCAAAGGACTCATCTGGACTGCTTTGCTGAGAAGGACTGCTGCCCTGCGTGTTGCCCTGCTGCCCTGCTGGCCTCTGACTTTGCTGGAAGGACTCTGCCTTCCCTAAAAGTGCTCTCTAACGGCTTGGATTGAGCTTGCCTCCTATTCTGAAGTCTTGGGGACAGCAAAGACTTCATCTACTAGCTTTTAGCTAGTTTTCTGACTTCAGCAACACCAGGAATTACTTCAGCAACGCCAGCCCTGATGTCACAGCCTGCTCCTGCTCTATGGGCAACACTGCATGCAACAACCGCGGCCTGCCATGCTAGACCAACATTGCTGCGATACCTCTGACATCACGCAGTGTAATCGCCACACTGTAAAGTTGACTCATCACATTTTGACCGACTGGATTCATTGACCACGCCCGGCCACAAGAGATCGATGCCTCGCCACCAACGCCGCATCAGCTCCCCCTGAACCGGATGGATCCAACACCTCGCCTTCCTTGCCTCGCAGTAAGGAACCAACGCCTCACCTCCCCGGACCTCATAAGGGACTGACGCCGCACCAGCTCCGGTGGTGCTTTTTCTCCACAATTCCATGCAATGTCTTTGTTTCTTGGTTTTCAAAGGTACTGTACCCCGGGGTCCATGTGACTCTGTGACCGGCTCCTGTTGTGTCGGATTATTGGAAGCAACTCCATCAACGACGCCATGATAGCCCCTGTTGGAGCTATTGAGTTTTTAAGAGCTTTAGTGGTCTCACTGACAACGCTGGACGGCGTCACCGAACCACTGCCTGCACCATGACCTGTGGGCACCACGCATTGCATCGTCCCGCTTCGCACCGCAACTTCGACGCCATCGACGGCAGAGCTCCTGACTTCATCAGCCCGGAGTTCGATCCGCAAGGTGTGTGACTTCAAGGGCGCTACGACTCCTGCACCGACTCCGGAACCAACATTGCATTGCAGCGACACCGCTCTACGAAGATCACCACAAGGATCACAGCATCCTGCAATTCCAAGGATACTGTTTGCGGGTGTCCCCGACACCGTAGCTGGGCCGCGATGCCGCAGCCAGCCTGAACTGTTGGTTTTGTTGATCACAATGCCATGATAGCCCCAGGTGGAGCTATTGACTTCAAGGAACTGTATTTTTTAGTAAATCTTGCAAAATTCATATCTTTAACCCTGTATGTTGGATTTTTACTGTTTTGGTCTTGTTTTGCACAGATAAATATTGGCTACTTTTCTAAAACTAGTGTGGTGTCCTTTTGTAGTGTTTTCACTTATTACTGTATGTTATGTGCAAATGCTTTACTCATTTCTTCTGAGATAAACCTGACTGCTCGTGCCAAGCTACCAAGGGGGTGAGCAAGGGTTATCTGAGAGGATATCTCCCTTATCCTGACTAAAGTGAGGGTCCCTATATGGACAGGGCGCAAACCGACTGCCAACTAGAGACCCCATTTCTAACAAATCATTACTGTAGGAAATTGTGTTACTGGTTGAGGGTGGTGGAACTCTACTCAAGCAGCAACCACAACTCCTGTCAGATTGAATTCACAAGCAACCCCAAATTAACCTGTGCATAACCCTCTAGTAGCTTGCCACAAAAGCAGTCAGGCCTAACTTAGAGGCAGTGTGTAATGTATCTATACAGCACTTCAAACAGTAATAAAGTGAAAAAAGAACACAATAAGCATCACACACCAATTAAGAAAAATAGTGTGAAATGTAATATATTATTTGGCACCAACATAACAAAAATCAAATTAGTTCAACCAGAGGTATGCAGTTTCAAAGAATTAAGGTCATATAATGCCTGAAAACACAAAGCACCACTTGTGGTTATCTGGTCGTGCAAGACCAGGTGAAGTCACAAGTTCAGGCCAATGCCGAAGTGTGGGCAGGAGACAGGATATTGATTGGTTCCACTGAAATGCAAAGTGTTTTGTTCACTGTGGAGGGGGCTGCAAGGGTAGTGACTTGGATGGTCATTGCTGTGGTGCAGAGAGCAAGCTGGGCATTGCGGATGGTCATCGCTTTAGTATGAAGAATCTATCAAATATTGCAGATGGCCGTTGCTGGAGATTCAGGTTGGCGGTCACTTTGGGCTGTCAATGCCGTAGCTTGAAGTGCAGATCTCTTGTTGCAGGTAATCACTGGTGGTCCCTGTAGTATAGAGTCAGGTTCACTGGTGGGTTGCTATGGCCTTCAGCATAAACGCCATGATCTTGGCACAAACAGGCCCATTGGCAGTCACGAAGAGTCCAAAACTCCAGGATTTTTCCTTCTCTTGAAGTGGGAGGTCAACTAATGCCACACCAAGGGTCC
Organism: Pleurodeles waltl; assembly: GCF_031143425.1. Lineage (NCBI taxonomy): Eukaryota > Metazoa > Chordata > Amphibia > Caudata > Salamandridae > Pleurodeles > Pleurodeles waltl. The sequence continues at coordinate 472,740,372 of NC_090449.1, read as the reverse complement.
TGAAACTAAGAGGCACCGCTTGAGGATCAGCAGCTTACTCAAGCAGAGGCCAGCCGGGCTCAGGAAGGTCCTGTTGCAAGTCCAGGCAGCAGGTCAGCTGGGCAGGTAAAGAGAGGCTTCTGAAGCTTATTATGTCCCTGTAGCTGAGAACAGGTCATCAGTCAGCTAACCCTTGGAGTCACTTCAGCCTGGGATGAAGGATGCAGGTCCACTCTTCCTTCTCAGCAAGCAAGATGGGCCTTAGCAGCAGCGCAGCAGGGCATCCTTCTTCTGTAGTATCCACAGGTCCAGGAGGATACTGAAGAGCTGGGTCTTATGGTCCACTATTTATCCTTGATGCTAGCTTTGTATTAGAAGGTTCTAGAGGTGTACACCCCAGTAGTGTTTGGAATGTTCTTCCTCCTTGCCCTGGTCCCGGCTTGTCTGGGGACACATATGACTAGTGTGAAACCCTTTACGTGTTGAGGCACAGGCTTTGTGATGTGCAAGTGTGGTAGGTCACAGCTCCACACCCCTATCAAGACAGAGATGGCCCATCCTGCCAACACATGTTCCCCTTTGTCTCACTGTCGAAACACAATACAAAAAGACCAACTGCCAGCTACATATTGTCATGTGACTCAGGATACAGGCTGCAGGCACTGAATGGTTGGGACAAGAAAATGCCAACTTTCTAAAAAGGGTATTTTCAGAATTGTGGGGGTCATTCTAACTTCGGCGGGCGGCGGAGGCCACCCGCCAAAGTTCCCCCGCCAGAATACCGCAGCGTGGTCAAATGACCGCCGCGGTAATTCTGACTTTCCCGCTGGGCGGGCGGGCGACCGCCAAAAGGCCGCCCGCCAGCCCAGCGGGAAAGCACCAGCAACGAGGATGCCGGCTCCGAATGGAGCCGGCCGAGTTGCTGGTGTGCTACGGGTGCAGTTGCACCCGTCGCGATTTTCAGTGTCTGCCAAGCAGACACTGAAAATCAATGTGGGGCCCTGTTAGGGGGCCCCTGCAGTGCCCATGCAAGTGGCATGGGCACTGCAGGGGCCCCCAGGTGCCCCACGACACCCGTTCCCGTCAGCCAGGTTCTGGCGGTGAAAACCGCCAGAACCAGGCTGGCGGGAAGGGGGTCGGAATCCCCATGGCGGCGCTGCTTGCAGCGCCGCCGTGGAGGATTCCCTGGGCCAGCGGGAAGCCGTCGGGAAACCGCTGGCTTCCCTTTTCTGACCGCGGCTTTACCGCCGCGGTAAGAAAAGCCCCTGAAGCACCACCAGCCTGTTGGCGGTGCCTCCTCCGTCCCCTACCCTGGCGGTCTCGGACCGCCAGGGTAGGAATGACCCCCTGTGTCTTAAAATTCAAATTTACCTTTAAATAGCTTTTTAAATTATCATTCTTTTGACACCAAACTCAACATTCTTATCTGCCCCCAATTAAAAATCATCACTTACTAAATGTAATAAGGCACCCAAATGTTATCCTTTGGGAGAGGCAGGCCTTACAGTAGTGAAAAACAAATGTCATTTTTATCACTACCAGGAAATGGAAAGGTTCAAAGTACATGTCCATCTTTTTAAATACATTGCACCCTGCACTATGGGCTATTTAGGGACTACCCTAAGGCTGACTTACTTGTATTAAAAAGGAAGGATTAGGCCTGGCAAAAAGGTTTATTTTGCCTGATTGAAAGGACAGCTTGAAACTTCCAATGCAGGCTGCAATGGAAGGGTTGAGATATCTTTAAAAGACTATTTAAGTGAGTGGCACAATCAGTGATGCAGGCCCACTAATAGCATTTAATTTACAGGGCCTGGGTAAGTATAGTGCCACTTTACTAGGGACTTACAAGTAAAATAAATGTGCCAATTGGGTGTAAACCAATTGGACCTTGTTTAAAGGTAAGAGCACAAGCACTTCAGCACTGGTTAGTAGTGGTAAAGTGTGCAGAGTCCTAAAAGCCAACACAAATGGGTTCAGAAAACAGGAGGGTGATGGAAAAAAGTTTGGTGATGACCCTTCAGAGCGGCCCAAGTCCAATAATGACTAACTGAGACAAGTGAAAAGAATTGTACTTTCTGTCAAGTGTGGAAGGCTTATAGCATTGAGAAGACTCATTAGGTTGTGTAGACCTACGAGGGAAACACGTCACCAGGCACCAGTTATGGACTTACTACAGTTCATAACTACTACAGTATCACTTGTACGCAGGGTGTTATGGCTCTGTGAAATAATGAATTTGCTTCAGGGTTGTGTCTGCCTTTGTAGTTACAGATTCAAATCTCAATGGGTCCACCCAGCCATCAATACTCCCAAGTATAAAATGAGTACCATAGAGTTGGGGAGTTGCTAAATTGGAGCCAGTGGTTGTAGGTGACCCTTCATCCCATTCCCCCAGCTCTCAGTGTTAGGCTCGAGTCTTATTTTGCATCATCAGACTTTGAGCAAGAGCAAGAAAAAGGAAGACAAAGTGAAAAGGAGGGGAAGGGAAAGAAGGGAAAACAGTGACAGTGGGAGAAAGCAGGGATGAAAAACAACCTGGAAGAGTAAGATAAAGAGACGTGGAGTGTATGAAGGTAGATGAAAGTGGCTTGAGGTGGAATCAGGACTAGATAGCCTTTGTGTCTGACAGCCCTAACTTTCAGCTGTACAGGTGGAGAGCTTGAGAGAAAAACTTTCAGTCCCAGTACTCGTTGTTTTACAAATCAAGCACTGGAGTTGGGTAACAATAAACATCTGTTTTTCAGTGTCAAGATGCCCCAAGGAGTGTACATGAATTTTACAAAAACATAATATGTTTTCTTATTAATATAAAAAAATAATAATAAGGAAATACATCTAAGCAAACACAAGAAGGTATACTTTTTTTAATGAGTTAGTATTATTATGATATTACCTTTTTTGGTGATAAAAAGGATCTATTAAGAGGGTGGATCTGGCTTTAAAGTACAAATCAGCACTATAATAAAGGAGAACTATGTATTTTTGTGTCAAGGATAGAAGCTACTGGTTATGAATCTAAATTAAGAACCTGAAGAAGGCACAATCACCACAAGGTACTACACATGTAGGGCCAGATTTACTAAGCACCTGTGTTTTCCTTGTGTCACGTTTTTAAGGCAACGCAAGTTACAAAGCCACACAAATTGATATTTGCAAGGGCTTGCATCACCTTTTACCCATGAAACTATTGCAGTGCAGCACCTTGCACTGCCTTACAATACCCTGCTTTAAGGAAGCGCTACTTGAGTGAAGCATGGGCGTTCCCCTGCATTCACCCATGTATTGTGACGCAAACCCAGATTTACTCAAGTCTGTAAACCTGAGTGTGCACCAAAATAGTGCTCCTATCCTCACTGGTGTAACAAGGAGAACTATATGCATTTCTCCTCTTTACTTCATCTTTGTACGTGTGCTGCATTCTGCAGCTCACATACAAATAGGAATACTCCTCGCTGAATAGTTTTTGTGCAGGAAGGGGTACCTTCCTGCGCAAAAACTATCCTGTCCACAACACAAGAACACTGGGATCGTGGCACAAGGGTGCCTGCGTTGACACTAGGCAGTCACAAGTGTGCCAGCAGTAGGAGAGAGCTGGACAGCGCCACATCTTTGTAAATAAAGTGCAGTTCATCTCTCTCCCATTTACACCATGCAGCCTAGCAACTTACGTTACTGAGCTACGTTGCATGAACTGTTAGTAAATGTGGGCCATAGTGATTTCAAGGTGTTCACAGTTAAATCACAGTACAGACTGTGTCCACTGCAATATTTGCAAAATATCAGGCATAGTCTGTTTACCAAGGACATTATTAACAGACTACTTTCAGAACAGAATGGTGCATGCCAGCATCCCAGGCATTGTGGTAAGTAGGACGTTTAGAAATGTTGCTTAAAATGTTTTCCTTACTTCCCGCGCCTTTCCTGTAAGGCTTGAAAATTAATGAAAACGCTGACTGCTTTTCACATTCCTTTGAGCATGAATATAGGGCACTAACCAGGAAGCAGTTCAGTGAGTACCTAACTTTTATGCTGTGCACAGCATTAATATTAACGACAAAATGAATAACAATAACACATAATAATAAGAAGAATTGCTATTGATATTGTTGCTATAATATTTACTATTAGTAGTGGTATTATATTTATTATTATTGTAGTATTCGTTATACGTAAATATCCTTTTTTCCTAGACTAATATGATCCCGGGTTCTCCGAGCAGTGAGGAGTCAGACGGCGGCTTTAACCGCCTGCGGCGACGGAAGCTTTCCTTTCGAAGAAGAACAGACAAGGGTAAGCGAGAGGGGTCCTAAGGAGGGGACACTGCGTTCCAGTGATAAATGCCCACGTGACCGTGTGTGGACAGTGAGCCTAAACCAGTGCTTAATATATAAAAAAAACAATAATAATAATGATGATGATTAAACTCTGGTCCCCAGCGTTTTTCTTTGGAGGCTGCTGCCCAATTCTACCACTGCCGTGGGTTGTTAATGCATAGGGTGTGATTAAAAGCTCGGTGGAGGGCTTATTCTGTCACAACGGTGACAAATATCCCATCCGCCAATATCCAAATCCTATTATATTCTACGGGATTTAGATGTCAGCGGATGGTATATCTGTCACAGTCATGACGGAGTAACCCATCCACTGAGTTCTAAATCAGGCCCCAGTGACCATCATATTTTGTGAACTAAGCGGTACTTTTATTGTGGTTGACTTCAGGGTACTTAATACAATTAGCCACAACTAAAGCACAGTTTCCGTGACAATATATGGAGGCTTCTATTGTTGCTTAATAATGCTTCATACCTGGCATTACATTGTATTACATTTTGTAATAATTTAGCTGCAGTTTGTAATTCTGACACAAAATGGCGGCTGGCCCTCATTTTAACCATTCAGTGGAGCCAGCATTGCCGCATGTCAGATGGCAATCAAAGTCTGCGTGGGGTCGGTTTACCTAGCTTCGGCCTCCGCAAATCTCAAAGGGTGGGGTCGGGGGGCAGGACAGAGATGGAGGGGGTGAAAATAATAAAAAAAAATATATAATAAACTTACCTACACTGTCGCCACTGCCTCCTGCCGTCTCGCACTCCTTTTCCCTCAATGTGGTGTCCCAGCATTTACTGGGACACCAGCACAGGCTCCCCAGCAATACTGGTGCTGCTTTCATGCTAAAGCCAGCATGAAAGCCGTGTCAGGATTAGTCTGAGCATCATGAACTGCCGCTCAGACACAACCCTGGTGCCTGTGCAGTTTCTCCAGCCCGGCTGTTAAACACAGCTGGGCTGGAGAAACCTAAGTGTGCGCGTGTATTTGGCAGGCCGTTTCAGGCCAGCTAAACACACATGCACACTTAGGTGCACTCTCGCCTCCTCCCCTCTCCTCCCTCCCATGGCGCAGCACTACCCCTCCCTTCACACGCAGCACAAAAATAAAACAATAGTGAATTATCGTTTTCTGTTTCTGCTGCTGGCTCAGCCAGGGGGCGACGCTCCTTGGCCATTGTGAAGGAGACGCCCCTGTATTTACCAGCGCACTTTGAAATTAATCTTTCAGAATCAGACTGCCAAACTAGAAAAATATAGGGTCTGATTTAGATTTTTGCAGATGGGTTACTCTCTCACAACGGTGAAAGCTATCCTGTCTGCCGAAATATAAATCCCATAGGGAGTAATGGGATTTATATTTCAGCGGATGGGATATCCGTCACCTTTGTGATGTAGTAACCCATCCGCTGAAATCTAAATTCAGGCGGGTAGTGTCATGCTAGCCTAAAACAAGTGCTGATGTGCACCAGCAGCTAACATCAACTCAAACTAAGGAATGGAGTTAACTGTCAAACAACTCAGGTTATCGCGTAGTTTGTACATGTTACTGCAGGTGATGGGCATGACACTCATGTTTGGTGGGAATCTATGCTCATGGTTTGGACCGATACTAATTTCATATGACTTTAACTCAGAGTAAAAGAGAGAAGGGAAAAAAGGAGGGAGGAGGAAGAGTAGGCTGGGAAAAGAGGGGCAAAGCGGGAAAGCAGAGATAAAAAAAAACATAGAGTTGGGTAAAGAGACAGGAGGTATAAAGTGATGGAAGAATGAGGCATGAGGCGGAATGAAAAGTAGGCTGACTTGGTATTTGGCACCTCATATCGGGCAACAGACTCCTAGAAAACATTTGGTGCCTGAGAAGTTTGTGTAAGTATTTACTTTTTACACATCCTTCATTGGTATCACACAAGATTCAACTGCGCAGAGTTGGGTCTTGTCATACAATCAAGACTAGATTTATTGAAGTTTTGTATGAGCTCAAGGTGATGAATAGCGACACCAAGACTTGCATGGTATTTACTAACAAGTGCAAAAGGTGTTTTGCGCAACAAAGGATCTCCGTTCTCAGTGAAATAGCCACTTTGCAATGCTTTGCTTCACTTTGCATCAAGGGGACATTACTGGGGTGGATCAGTGGAAATATGCTGATGTTTCGGTTTAAAGCTAGTCTGAGGTAGCAGGACTTTTCTTTTTTTATCACAAATTAACACCTACTGGAAGCAGAAAAAAGGGAAAATACGTTCATTTCTCCCAAAAGATAGTGCATTGTGTAGGTGCTGTAATGTACAGCCCACAGCCAAGGCGTAAGATCCTTCTGAGTTTGCGAGGCTTAGGAATTTGTTTTAGAATTACGTGCTTCCAGTGCAAATCCTACTCTAGGTAGTGCACTCTCATCTCTGTGTCATGTTGGCAGGCTGTGCGTCACACAAAGCTACCTGCTTGTGCGCCAAATTAAGTGAAGACAGCAGCAGCAGGCCAACATTAGGGGGCATATATATGAGTTTGTCACAGTGCAGTGCAGCAAGTCACATTCCTGCCTTTTTCCCTGCGCTGGCACCCGTCTGGCAGCCTAGCATCAACGCAGGCACCCTTGCACCATGGTGTAAGGGTGCCTTTGTTACATGCAGGATTGTTTTTGTGCAGGAAGGGGCCCCTTCCTGCACAAAACAACCCCCGAGGCATGTTCCTGTATCTATGTGTGCTGCAGAATTCAGCACACATAGAAAAAATAAGTAAAGAGGAAAAAAAAAGATATTTCTCCTTGTTACGCCTCCCCTGTGAAGGCAAAGCATTTTGACACATTTCCAGATTTACTAGTTCTGGTAAATCTGGGAATATGTCAAAATCCATGGGAATTGTGTGGTAATACCCATGCAACGACCATGGAAAGGCTTCCCAGGGCAGAATAAGGAAACACAACAATTTGCGCTTTATTGCCTTACTTCAAATTTATGAAGCCACTCAGGACCACAGAAATTGGCATTGTGTGGCTTCATAAATCGCATTTAAGGGTTGCGCCACACATGTCCCACATCGCGTGGTGCAAAGGTGACTTGAACTATCTCATAAATATGCCCCTTAGTAAATATGACTGTGCTCTGTATTTTTCTCCTTGCACAACACAGTCCAGCAAAATTCGTTGCTGCCCTCCGTTGCACGAAAAATGTGTAAATATGGCCCTTACTGCTTCGAAGCCCAGGTGAACTATGACAGTAGGTGCAGCCGATGCTAGAGTCTTATCGGTGGAGTATTGGACCGGAGAGCCAAGGGTGAACTCTCGCCTTTGTTCTCAGTAGGATTAGTAGATATGTTATCATAGCTGTTGAAAAAACCTACAGCCATAACAGTCCACGGGATATTGCATAACAGTGGCAGTGGTGTGCTTATTTACACGTCAGCGACACTGTGCATTATTCGAAGTCCAGTGTCAAAGTCCTGTGCACATTCAGCAGTAACTGCGAACACCCTCACGTCTCTTTTGCTGTTTGCTGTATCTTCAGCACTGGTTGACAAACTCACTAATGCACCAGACGTTACAGCCACTGATAATACCGACCGTCCTGTAATTGCAGCAGGAACGTTCAGGGGTGCACGTGCATAAAACACTAGTTGTAGTCCTCCGTTCCATTCAATTAGGTGCGTGGGGACACAACGCTCTAGTGTTCCATAGTCCATATTCGTGAGTGCACGGCACACGAGTTCTGGGGCCAGATGCAGGAAATGGATAGCGACTCGCAAACGGCAAAAATTGCCGTTTGCGACTCGCTAATCGCGTTTCCCTATGCAGAAATGCATATTACGAGTCGGTACCGACTCGCAATATGCATTTCAGAATCGCAAATAGGAAGGGGTGTTCCCTTCCTATTTGCGATTCGGAGTGGTATGCAATACCATTTGCGACCGCATATGCGGTCGCAAATGGTGTCGCAGTTACCATCCACTTCAAGTGGATGGTAACCCACTCGCAAATTGGAAGGGGTCCCCATGGGACCCCTTCCACTTTGTGAATGGACCCACAAATATTTTTTCAGGGTAGGTAGTGGTCCAAGGGACCACTACCTGCCCTGAAAAAAAAACCGAAACTAAAGGTTTCGGATTTTTTTTTAAGTGCAGCTCGTTTTCCTTTAAGTAAAACGGGCTACACTTAAAAAAAAAAAAACTGCTTTATTTAAAAGCAGTCACGAACATGGAGGTCTGCTGACTACAGCAGGCCTCCATGTTTGCGAGTGCCTAGGGGCCAGATGCAGGAAACGGATAGTGACTCGCAAACGGCAAAAGTTGCCGTTTGCGACTCGCTAATCGCGTTTCCCTATGCAGAAATGCATATTGTGAGTCGGTACCGACTCGCAATATGCATTTCAGAATCGCAAATAGGAAGGGGTGTTCCCTTCCTATATGCGATTCGGAGTGGTATGCAATACCATTTGCTACCGCATATGCGGTCGCAAATGGTGTCGCAGTTACCATCCACTTCAAGTGGATGGTAACCCACTCGCAAATTGGAAGGGGTCCCCATGGGACCCCTTCCACTTTGTGAATGTACCCACAAATATTTTTTCAGGGTAGGTAGTGGTCCAAGGGACCACTACCTGCCCTGAAAAAAACCGAAACTAAAGGTTTCGGATTTTTTTTTAAGTGCAGCTCGTTTTCCTTTAAGGAAAACGGGCTACACTTAAAAAAAAAAAGCTGCTTTATTTAAAAGCAGTCACGAACATGGAGGTCTGCTGACTACAGCAGGCCTCCATGTTTGCGAGTGCCTAGACTCGCTATGGGGCCGCAATTTGCGACCCACCTCATGAATATTAATGAGGTGGGTCATTGCGACCCCATAGCGAGTCGCAGACGGTGTCTGAGACACCGTTCTGCATTGGAAATTGCGACTTGCAATTTGCGAGTCGCTCCGACTCGCAAATTGCAAGTCGCAATTCCCAACTTTGCTACATCTGGCCCCTGGTTCGGTATCTCACACTAATAGGTGCATGGCACACTAGATTCACCCCCGAGAGGTGTGTGTGTATGATACATTAGCTCTGGCTCTGTATTTCACACTAGTGGGTGCGTGGCACTCTACTCTGGCTGCCAAGGGTCTATGCACACAACACAATAGTTTGAGCGCTGCATTTCTTACTAGTGGGTCCACAGAACATTAGTCTTATGGCAAAAGGGTGTGCAGGTGTAACACACTACTTCTACATCTGTGTTTTATACAAATAGAACGCAGGGGACACTGTTTTTATGGCTGTTTCCTCTGACACACTAGTTCTTTGAGTTGGAAAGATGGATGTCTTAGGCACTAGTTGTAGTTCTGTATTTGAAACTAATGTGCGGGGTCGGCGGGGTGCATAACACACTAGTTCTGCATTTCAGACGGGCGGGGGTCTAGGGGCAGAAAACACTAGTTCCAATTCTGTATTGGAGACTAACAGGGGTCTGGACACAAAACACTAGTTCTAATTGTGTATTTGAGATTACTTGGGGGTCAGGGTTAATAACACACTAGTTCTAGTTCTGTATTTCAGATTAATGGGGCGTCTGGGTGCGAAGCACACTAGTTCTAGTTATGTATTTCAGATTAATGGGGCATCTGGGTGCAAAGCACACTGGTTCTAGTTCTGTATTTCAGTCTGGTGGGGTCTCGGCGCAGAACACACTAGTTCTAGTTCTGTATTCTAGACTAATGGGTGGTCTGGGTGCATAACAGACTAGTTCTAGTTCTGTATTTTATAGTAGTGTGCTGTGCATCCTAGCGGATGCATGGCACACGTGTCTTGTGGCAGTCGGGTGCATATGCATGAATTCTGCATTTCGCGATAGTGGGAGCTTGGAAGACTAGTTTTATGTTCGATAGGTGTGGGTGCATAACACACCATTTATATTTCTGTATTTCAGATTAGTTGTGGAGTGCGTAACACACAAGCAGTATTTTAATCTATATGCATGGGGAATTAGCCCTTTTTCTATGGATCAAGGTTGTTGGTGCATGCCTCTAGTCATATTGATATGGCTGTAGGTCAGGCTAGTCTGGCCTACTATGAGTCATGCCTATGGGGAAATGGCACAGGCTATGTTTTTGTAGATCATGTTTGTAGTGACATGGCACATATCCTATTTCTATGTCTCACTACTCCGGTCACAAATTACACTAATCTCATTTCTGTGGGGAAGCGTTGTAGGGTGCCCAGCACTTGCCCTAGTTCTTGAGCTTCGCTTTAGCTGGCCTCACAGTACACCTATTTCTGTGTCACCGGATTATGGATTATGGATCCCTACTATTTTTAAGGTTCTGACTGTTCTGACTGGTTTTGCATGATACATTTTATGCAGCTAAGATTTGCATGGCACACTAGCATTAGATCTGTGGCTCAGTTCCAACACAGGAGTCCTAATTGTGTGATTCAGGGCTCGTTGTGCATTGCACAGAAGTCCTACATGGGGGTTACTTACGGCGAAGACATTAGCCTTGACATTTTGACTGCAGCGTGTGGTGTTTACACGGATCAGTATATATTTGTATGGGTTAGGTCTGTCAGTGCATGACATATGAGCCTCGCTGCTGTACATCTGTTTGTATGAATACTCTCAGACTGAAGCATGGTAAGATGTTCAAGCGTCTCAATGCCTCTTATTGACCGTCATCAAAACCTCTGACTGGAAATATAGTCAAATATACTTGTCAGTCAGTGGCCCAGAATCTCGAATGTAGAAAAGGCAGAAATATTTAACCCATTGCTGATGCTCGGTTGTACCTGAGATGACATGGATTATTAAGGCAAGAACTCAGAGGAATGCAAATCTTATGTTGTTTTAGGCACGGAGCTTAACCCTAAAACCTAAGGTGGTGTAAGAAGGCACGTTGTGTAGTGTAAACCCATTACATTGATGGAGCTACATCAGTGTAATTACTACAGTGGTTACTACTATGGAGAAAGTCCCTACATTGTTTTTGGTAACTACTATAGGGTACATTAGGACATTTGATTTAATATACTAGGGAGACGGTTATGATTGTATTTTAATTTAAAATAAATTATGTGGAGAATAAATTAATTTAATTTAGTGTACTCTATTTTACTTATTTCAGTACAATGAAATTACCCGGTAGAATCAGGTTTACTTTAAGGATTATTAATTGTTATCATTTAGTTTAACCACGTTTTAGTTAAGGGATTGGCTTAGGTTTGGCTTACGTTAACTTTTCATTTATTTTAGGCTAGGGATAAAATTAGGGAGTAAATTAGGTCAATGAAATATTATATTTTAATCAAATTTTTTTGCTTTCATTTGAAATAATCAAGGTGGGTGTAGGTAAGGGGTATTGGGGTTTAATGACTGGTGAAATACGTTTAGAAATTACCTTATGGATATGGTGGCATTGGTGAAGTCATGCTCGTGGGAGTTAAGCTCAAGGTAGTGAAACAGAACCTGTCAAGTTATACACCAAAGGAAGCTTGATTCTGTAGTAAGTGTGAGTGTTGCAGCTATGCTCTCCCACTCCTTTCGTTGCATTAATCTAGGAACAGCAGGTTCCCATCCCCTGCAGTTATCATACACTTCTGTGCCATTCTTGTCAGTCATCTGGTTGCTCCAAAGCTTTCGAGGTCTTTGCATCATTGAATGCGCTGATCAGCTACGGAAATCAAATGTGGGTTGCCATTATGGACACTTAATTCCCAACACATAATCCACCCCAATTCCATATTGAAGAGATTTTTCATGTACACTACACATGTCGGGTTGTGGCTCATTTCCCTGGCAGCAGGTGCCTGCTTTGCCATGTTAGACATCTTTCCTGACATAGCATCACACAAGAGTTATGTGCACTCTGCTCCTAGGACAGGCCCGTGTGGCGAGTCACCTTGTGAGGCTCGCAGCATGAGTCTCAGAACCACCAGGAACCACTTGACTAATATGTGCTGTCCTAAATGGTCTCCAGAATCAATGGCTTCCTTTGACTCATTCAAACAGGTTAAGTAAAATGGTTATATTAGATGCACGTTATCGTTTTGACTTCAGCCTGTCTCTTCCTGGCCCATTCTGTACAGGCCAAGCCACTCTCGCCATTCAGAGTAGATACAGGAAGGCATGTTTGAGATAGGCAGTCAGTGTGGGGTTGTGCACTCGGGGTAAATGATGTCCCCTGAAGTTAAATGGCCTCTAATTAAAACCCACAGACACACACACACAGACCCCCTCTCATACAAATCTAGGGAGTTTTCATACTCTCACTTGGGTGTCCAGCAATCGCTGCTCAAAGAGGCATACAACATACGGATTTAATCTACGTCTGTATTTAGTGTGTAGTCTTGTTGACCTTCTAAGGACATGGCCAAGGAACCGAAGAAAGCCGGTGCACTGAGTGAGAGAGCACGCTGAAAAAGGTGAAGCTAGTGACAATTGGGGAATGTTAATGCCCCCAAACAGCTCGGAGGTAATGCTAGGAAGGGCTGACATCATAGCCAAACAGATGCAGGGAAGCGAGAACTGCAGCCTGGCTCCACTGCATACGGAATGAAAAAATGGCGACCTCTTCATAGTGCTGTCAGCCCGAAGCGCAACTGATCCTGTTGCTCTACTATGTTGACTGTGACTGAGAGCCCAAGTGCCTATACAGAAGAATGAAATACTGTAGTGAGCGATCAACCTGCCTGGGATCTGTACCTACTCACCCTATGCTGCGGCTGGCCCAAGGCTATCAACATGGTGCAGGGAGGCCAGGGCTATTCTCATATCCTCCGGGCCTACTCCTGCAGCAGTGGTAAATTGTCAGTCAATACATTTTTTTTTAGACAATTAGGGGGTCATTCTGACTTTGGCGGGTGGCGGAGGCCGCCCACCAAAGTCCCGCCGGCAGAATACCGCTGCGCGGTCAAAAGACCGCCGCGGTAATTCTGAGTTTCCCGCTGGGCTGGCGGGCGACCGCCAGAAGGCCGCCCGCCAGCCCAGCGGGAAACCCCCTTCCATGAGGATGCCGGCTCCGAATGGAGCCGGCGGAGTGGAAGGGGTGCGACGGGTGCAGTTGCACCCGTCGCGATTTTCAGTGTCTGCTTGGCAGACACAGAAAATCTTGGTGGGGCCCTGTTAGGGGGCCCCTGCAGTGCCCATGCCATTGGCATGGGCACTGCAGGGGCCCCCAGGGGCCCCACGACACCCGTTACCGCCAGCCAGGTTCTGGCGGTCAAAACCGCCAGAACCAGGCTGGCGGTAAGGGGGTCGGAATCCCCATGGCGGCGCTGCTTGCAGCGCCGCCATGGATGATTCCCTTGGGCAGCGGGAAACCGGCGGGACACCGCCGGTTTCCCGTTTCTGACCGCGGCTGTACCGCCGCGGTCAGAATGCCCATGGATGCACCGCCAGCCTGTTGGCGGTGCATCCGCGGTCCCCGGCCCTGGCGGTAGTCAACCGCCAGGGTCGGAATGACCCCCTTAGTCTTTAAAAAAACATAAAACAGACAACATTAAACATCCTAAAATATACACACAACAGTAACCCACCTATACCTTTATAATCTATAAAAACTAATCATAAAATCCATAATACCGTCACATAAAGTGCTTCTTTACTAAACTCATATCTAATTTATGTGCAACCTGTGGTCCTAACATACAGGATTAAGAACAAAGTAAGGCAAGAATCCCTCTCATAGTCCCATTAAAAATTCTTTAACAGCGAACATAAATCTCCCTACTGCACAAGCAACATCCAAATATTGCATGTCTATTAGCAATGTAACTGCTAGCACACAATTAAAAAGTACCATATTTTAAAAACAGAGGACTTAAAATGGCTTTCTGCAGAGGCAAAACGTTTAAGCAATCCATTAGGATGTGCAGATTATCACATTTAACACTCAGGCCACAAGTGCATTTACCCACTGCATCCATCATTACCTTTTTTATTTTATCACTACTGAAGCACGGATTAAAATCCCACGTGCAGCCTCAACAGTTCATATCTAAGCCGACGGTTAAGTAATAAATCCACATAGCGGAACCACTCTTCATTATTACAAGAATGTAACATATACTGGACTGAGAACTTCCTTTTTAGATACTGCATATCATCATTCCTAGAAATCTCCTTTATTAATGTACGAAATTTACACTTCCTTACATATAGGCTCAAGGTTTTTCTTAACTCCCTTGGCCCGTCTTAATTCTCTATGCATGATCTCCTTTTTGCACCATAATGATACCTTTTGCCCTTCTCCAGCATTTAACCATTGCCAGAATCTCACTACCACTGCCCACACTATGTAACTCCATGATGTCATATCTGTTTTTAGTCTTACTGCCTAAATCATCACAGACCTTGGTAGGGACAGTAGACTTTTCAGGCGTTTCCCTTTCTCGGGTTCCAAACAGTTTTTACTGCTTAAATTTAGCAGCTCAGCTCCATACTGGAATAGGGGTTGGATAATAGCAACATAGGCTTTTCACACAGGTCTGTGTGACGTCTCTCCAAAGTCTCTATTGAACTTTTCCAAGCCACCTACCGAGGCGAGAGCTTTTGCTTTAAGAGATTCAATATGTACATTCCACTTAAACTCCTCTCAAACCATGCACCCAGGTATTTATATTCATTTACCAAATCCAGTTTGTTAAGGCATAAGCGCCACCTTAAGTTAACTGTTTTTTTTTAGCAAAAGCCAGGACTCTAGTCTTTTCCATGTTTACCACCAGCCTTTTGCAAGCACAATATCCCATAAACATATCCAACTTCCTTTGTAAGTCGATCTCTGTTAAGTCCATAATCACAAGATTGTCTACATACAGGAGACATGTTATACGATTCCCATTCATTTTAGGGCTCAAACCCTTGGCTGCAGTTAGAGCTGCTGGCATATCTGCTATAAGTAAGAAGAGTAAGAGGGCTAACACACATCCCTGCCTCAGTCCATTGATAATTGGGATTTTTCAGATCAGTGCCCCCCTTAATGTCCGTGATTACCTGTGCCCAATTATGTGAGAATATTTCTTTAATCAAACTAGGATTCATTTGGGCATACCCTGTTTCTCCAAGCTTTCCCACAAACAGTTCTGCTCGGAAGTCAACAAAGCAACAAAATAAGCTACCCATTTGCTCCACTGACTTTCGCACTATGGACCATAAGCTAAAACAGTGGTCGATTGTAAAATGGGCTTCTCTAAAACGCCCTTGTTCCAGGGGTACAGTACTCAACACTGGTCCTTTTTGCCACCTCATTAATTTGCTTTTGATTTAATCCACTGTTTACACCCCCTTCTTGCACTTCCCTCTTATCAAATAATGAGAAAAGCCAGGGTGATGAAGATAACCGTGGCTCTAAGGGGAACTCATTACAATTCAACATGCCCGAAATACATAACAAGGGTGAGCTTGCATTCGATAATCAATCACTATCTTTCCCCATGCCACAAAAAGTCTCATCTCTACGGACCTGGACTTCGGGACTAGCTTCGGGAAGAGATAACTTTCTCTTGAAATGTCTGCCCACAAAGTACTTAATAGATTCAGAGAGGAATGCCGCCGCCCCCATCTCGTTCAGTGAGGGACTTAAATGACAGTCTTGTTTCTCTGCATTCCTTCGCACAGAGTTCCTTACTCCTCTCTTGTAGAGGCCTATTTCCTACCATATTGGATTGTCCCTTCTGTGGTCGGCTAACCAATCCTTGTCGCTGTTCACCTTTCGCCGGCACCATACTTCCAGGTTGCCCCCACTTTTAAGTTTCTAACAATGCACTGACTGTTCACTTGATCAGTATATCCTTCCATTCCTTCATAGCAGCCAGACCCTACCTGGGCCGGGTTATTAAACCTTATTCAATGCTCTTGTATGGCCTTCTGTCCCTTCTAGGCACTTACCTCTGCACTCTGCATGTACGCTGACACCTGAACCCTTGGACACTGTTCTGCTGCTGCCGCCATTACCCTTATGATTCATGGTATACTTTTCTCCAATGTGGCTACCGGAGGATGTCTTGGTCATGTCAGTAGCACTACCTCTTTGTTTCCCTGTGCCCTAAGGCACTCCCCAGACCATTTTAGCCCCACAGGCACCCAAGCACCTCCAAATGCAGCACTCCTTACGGCTCCCCATGGGGGCCAAAACCATTATACAGGCCTAGCCAAGGGGGCTTACTACAGCCAGGGGTATGTTTGCCGATAAATATCACCCCTCTTGGGGTATGTGAATTGGGGGTTGAGGTAACAAAGGCTACCTGTCTTAGCAGAGACAAATTCCCTTTATAAGCCTCCACTCCATTTGGCTTTCTTGTTTGCTTGCTTCCTGCTTGTAGCGTGTTTCAAGGGCGGGTACGAGCATGGTAGCATCTGCAAGTCTGTAGCATCCGCTATCACCCTTTACATCAAGAGGGGTGCATCAGGCATGAAGCGTTGAGAGGCAGATCGAGCATGGGAAAAAACCCTTCACCAGTCACTGGAGGTGAATTGCTTTGAGGGCTTAGTATACAGTATCAGTTTTTATTGATCAGTTAATTAAAACCATTACAAATACAAGAGAAACACTGTGTGAGTTCAAAAATTAATTAATAAAACAAACAAAAAATGACCAGTAAAAAAAAAAAAAAAAAGTCTACGTATTGTTTCCATTTTCAACACGGGATGCTTACATGCGATTAGAACCCTCGTGTGCCCGCTATCTGTTCCAGCTGCCTGAGCTAGCAGCCTCCGGAGAACTGTCACATATTTTGCACTTCTTGCCAAAGCCCAGGGCGCGGAATGTGAAAAACAAAGGTTGGATACCTCCATACAAGACCGTGCTCCCAGAGCCAGTGCTACTGGAATTATTAGCTGTCTTATTTCAGCTGCTAATCTGGGACAGCAGCACAGAAGGTGTAACCAGCTTTCTTGATGGTGAGAGCAGAGCCTACAGGTGCTTTTTTGCCTGTGTATGGACCAAGAAGGATTAAAGTCCTTAATTAGGAGGACTAATGTTCGCATATACAGGATTTGATGCCGAGTACCTACATTTATTGCTTCTAGGAGGTATGGTTGAAGGGCTCCGACCAAATAGGAATAGTTTAAAGCAGGCACTATTATTGAGGTGTAAGTTAACGATGTGTCGGACTCTCGTGAGAGTTCCTTTGCTCTTTTATTAATCACTGTTTTCCAAACACTGTAGGTCACTGTATCTGACAGCTGAATGGAATCGCCCACTTCGAAAGTCTTCTGTGCTTTACTTAGTTGCATGTGCCACGGGTTTCTAGGAGTCTCAAAAATCGTTCTCAGGTGATGTTTTAACAGGCCTTCCTGAGACTGATGTAATATTTCAAGATTGCAGCTTGACAATCTATCTGCTGTGACTTTAGGCCCATTTCCAATCTGAGCCTTGAGCGATGTGTATACTTTGGTTGCTGTAAAATTTTTAAATATGCTCTGCAGTGGGCCTGTTCTATGGTGGATTCTAAGGACCCCTGAAATGCCAGGTAGCCATATTGGAGAGTCGAGAGTAATGTCGCCTTTGTTACTCTCAGTATTGATGCAGCTGAGGCGCTTCTGAGTTGATTATTCAATATGGCGAGCCTGTATGTGATGACAGCAGCTTTGTGTCTAATTGTGTTTTTCTGTGCCCCTGCCGTGTTGTTTTCTGTAAACCACACCCGCAAGCAGTTATATTTCCTGGCTGTGCGGATGGTCTGGTTTCCCAATTGCCAGGTTGTGATTTTTTGTTCTGATACCTGCCAAATATAAGGACTTTAGAGAGCTTAGTAGAGAGCCCCATCTGCTCTGCAGAAGATGGAGAGGCAGTAGAGGGGAAGCAGACTTGCCAAAGATCAGTGCTGACGACACTCCCAGGTCTCCAGGCAAGGCTGGCTTCTAGCATAGGCAAGCTAAGCCCAGGCCTAGGGCACTGACCTTCAGAGTGACGCACATGCAAACAGCAGCACCCCTCCAACATGGTTCCAGTTATTCATTGTAAAGTACTTTTAATCATTTTTAACTTGGTACATGCACTGCTTTAACACTCTCAGCCCCCCTCTGTTGCCCTCCATCTCCCTCTCATCTCCTGCCGCCACACATCAATAACCTCCTTCCTCCAACAAACCATGTGGCATCAGCATGATGGAGCTATTCTGTGGGTGACTCAAGCGAACTGAGGGCGGGGGTGCAGAGGTGTTTGTGTTCAGAGGTCAGTCATTGCTGCATTCAACAAAAATAGGGGCCACCTGCTGCCTCGTTTTTTTTTCAGAAGCGAGAATGGCACATATCTGTAGGCCCAGGGAGGATCATAGAAAGGGCCAGATCTGCCCCAAGGCCAGCTCCGGTCCTAGTTTTTTGAAGCGGTGAGGATGTAGTAAGGAACAGTGGAAGGAAAGAAACTGATATGACCGTCTCCACACAAAGTGGAGATGGCCTGGTATGATCCACCTAATTATACATAATTACCACAAAGAATGAAATGAGCATTAGGAGCTGCAGAATTGTTTTATGTCCAGCCCCACCCCTTCATTATTATTTGAATATGGTTTGAGATAATGGATAAACCTGTTTGGGGTATGTTTGAAGAAGTAACTTACACAATAAGGCCAGGTCAACACATGGTGTGATCAGCTGCAGCATTGGTACGTCCAAACACTGGGACTGCAAAGCATCTCCCTCACTGTACATTCAGCAAAACAGTCCGTGTCAGATATCAACCAAGCACACTAAACGAGAGAAATATGCATTTAAGGGCAGCCCAAAAAGGAATGAGGCTGAGCAAGAGCCAGACTCCAGGCCAAAAAACAGCAGAAGCCAAGACCCTCCACTCAGGAACTACTGGTGGTGGTCAGAAAGACCAGGTCTGTCCTCTAATAGGAAGTTGATACACTTGTCCTAGACAGGAACCTCATATGTGCAGACTTCAAGAAAATGTCCACTAAAATGTTTATGGTAGAGCATACTCTGGAAGACCACAAAGAATCCCTCAAATCTCTAAAAAATAAAGAGGTTCACTACCTTACAGAGGCCACCCAGTGTCTACACGTCAGAGCACAAGATGCCAAATGAAGAAGGTGGAACAGCATGTGCCTGGTGGGTCATGCCAAAAAAGTGGAGTGAAGGGCGGCTGAGCAGTCTGTCGAGGACTTTAGTAAAACGGGGTGAAACAAGAAGATCTACCTAGTTTTTTTGTAATTGAAATGGCACACCACGTTCCGAGATAGCACCAAAACCATGAGCAAGATCTAGACCAACAATTGCCTTAGTCATCATCTTCAGAGACTGTAATGTAATCCTGAGGGCAGCTTGCCAATGCAGCTCCCTGCAGTTCAAAAGTCACACCATTATATCCTCCTGGATTACACATAGGACATTCAAGCAAGAAGACAGTCCTTGGATATTGCAAAAATAGAACATACAGTAATTGATGCCTATACTATCCAAGGGCAGATTATGCTTCATCACATCTCCAGAGGATATTTTGGAGTGGCTGGAAGGATGGCATTCAGTTGAACACAAAAATCAGTGGGGACGTGACTGCCAAATGGAGATGTCTATCAATTAACAACACTAGCTGGAATGACGACGATAGAGGCAATGCACCATGTGCGACAGTGGTGTAACAAAGTCCCACATATGAATGATCCATGCTCAAGTGGCCGTTGACTCCAGAAGACAACACAATAGTTGTGAGGAGCTGGAGGTGCAAAACGGCTCACTGTACCACAGGTAAGAAGGAAACCACTGTCCCCACCACAGGACTAGGCATTAGATTGTTGATATTGGTACTTTAGATTTGTCAAACGTTTTTATGTTCTCTAAGAGGGGAGAGGTGACAAATGCCTCGGGTATTAGGGCAGGAGGTCGAGTGTGACCAGTAGCATAAGGCAGTAGGGTGGGTGATTTTTAGTTGGGTCCGGGGGATTGGTGGTTTTGCATCCCGGGATACAATAGACTATTGAATGGCAAAGAGTCAGGTTATGGTTCACTTAAAAGATGTAGATACAAAGAACACGCTGCAAATAAAGAGATCAGTTAGACTAGCCCTTAGAATATTAACGTGGTAGGTCAGTGGACTGGGCCACAAGTTAAAAAGAGGGGTAGTATTAAAATTATTCCTCTCCTACCCAGACTGGATCCTTATCCATTACAACTGCAGGAAATACACTGTGTGGGCATTCATTGAAGATTCCTGGAAAAGTCACTATGGATTCATGAATGATTCCTATGGGGGAGTGTTTGGCACATAGATAACTCCCCCTGACAATTACACAAACATGGACAAACCACTGGGAATGTTATGCAGCCACAAGTATGGAATGAGGACATAGTTAAAGCAGTATCTTTGCATTTTCCTCCTGGATCATAATTGATGATGATTGAAAATTGAGAAATGGATCATAGTCTCTGGATGTGCTTTTGATCATGCAAGGGGACATAAATCTCACAATATAGACAGGAATGGATGCAGTCACAGAGACTAACCAAACGGGTAGGGAAGATAAGAGACAGTATAACATTGCGACTACCTTAGGCTTAATAGATCTGTGAATGGAGGCTCACCCTGGTGAACGGCAATATTTATACCTGTGTGGTGGAATGGGCTCACTCTCGAGATTAGCTCAAGAGACAGATGTAGGTTTATCCTACCTCTCTCCACTGTACACACAATGTAAAACAGAAATCATCCTACAAGGGCTGGACTGGATGCTTGATCCTTGGCAACTGAGGGCCTGGAATACAAAGAAGCAGCTGACACAAACCACTGAAACTGTACCTTATAGTAAATGTAGGCACAATTAAATCTGGGTTATCTACGTGTGAAGTTTACAAAACGGTGATTAGGGCCCCTATTGGCAGGTGACACAGGGCTGCAGATAGGGCAGTGCTAGACATAGAGCAGCATCTTTGAAAAGCAGAATACATGCAAGAACCTAAAGCTGAACTATCTCACAGGATTGCACTAGCCCGAGGGGAATGTGGGCAGCTGTTGGAAGGAGATGCAAGGGCACTGTACGGGGTAAAGGTACATAAACTGTACTAAGTAGGAAGCAAAGCAGATAAACTTCTGGCCAAGCTGGCACTTTGTGAGAGGGCCAGAGATGGGTTCGCAAAATTAGAATGACAGGAAATGAAGACACAGATGTTTGGTTAAAACCTAATCGCAATCCTACTGAAAATGGGATTTGGCCAAAATTCATGGCTTGGGTCCAAATAATATACACCATTCCCATAACTAGAATACAGGTAAATGGCACACTTTCAAGTGAATTCTACTTGGAACTGAGGACGAAACAGGGATGTCCGATGTCCTATTTGTTGTTCACCATAGCAGCGGTGCCATCGCTCATCATTGGATGAGGTTTGATGCCTTAATAAGAGGTGTCAAATAGGATCCAGCTTGGAAGGACAGCTTATCCCTAAATTTAGATGATATACTCCTTCATTTGGCAGACCCTAAGCATTCAATTCCCAGAGCACTTGAAAATTCAAACACGTTCGGGGACCACACTAGTACATATCAATTGGCACAAGTTAGTAGCATTGACCTTGTCTGAATGACAAAAATCAACATGATTGAATTGTCTGCTGGAATGGACACAAGAAGGGTATAAGTACCTAGGGATATATGTTATAAAAGGCTCCAATGAGGTTATGCAGCACAACTTGAGAAGAATCCTAGATAAATATAAAGCAGATCTCCATCAATGGAGACAACTCCCGTTCTCTGTAATGGGTAAGGCAGTGCTGCCCAATTTTCTGTACATCTACATGTCCTATATGGTTCCAGACATTTTTTTTTCTGTGAAAGTGGACAGTCTGTCAAGGTACCTATTATGGGAGGGAGGACCCCCCCCCGCAGGGTAGCGTTGAATACATTAATAAGGAACACTTATGAAGGGGGCATAGCCATGCCCAATCTAAAACTCTGTTACTGGACTGTCCAACTACTTGTGGTGAATGACTGGGCTTTCGCCATGCAGCTGGAATCATCAATACAGGGTGATACGAGGGCAATATCATCACTAGGTTACCTAAGGGAATTGTATGGCAGGGGCCCCAATAGCCTGGAACCTACACCAACCACTACGGTTGTCAAAATCTGGAAAAAATCTACTCTGGAAATGGAATGCCAGGCCAAACTTATGTTGGAGATGCCACTTTGGGCCTTTGGGTAAACCTAAGGATTCCGGAAGTGTGATCTAATGGGTATTTCCTAATTGGGTAACATATGGGACTCTAAAGGACTGATATCATTTTTATGTGATGCTCTAACACCAATTCAATCCTGCATATACCCAGCATTTTATATATCTACAGGTTACAACTACATTCTCCAACTACCGCAACAAACTACAGGTGATTACTCCCCCCCCCCCCCAAGTATTGAGAGTGCCACTACATAAGAATGCTATAACACAAATATACAACATACTGTTAAATAATTGCAGACATCCACTGAGCAATCTTAAGAATAGAGGGAAGCAGTGTGTTGGGATTCTAGAAGGTGAGGACTGGGGTTAGGGGCGCAGGTATCCTTGGAAGGTAATACTCAGAACAGACTTTCAACTGATACAGCTCAAAATGTTACATGGAGCATACTATACTAGAACAAGGCTGTTTAAAATGGGGAAGGCGGGGAATGATCAATGCCTGCTGGATGGGATGCAACCATGACCATGTTGGCATGCTGACCCATACACTGTGGACCTGCCCGTGGATACAACAGGTTTGAGCAAATGTTCCCCAGAAGGTATTTGTAGCTAAGGGGTACATGTAGGGATACATTTACAGGTTGTGACTGTAGGAATATGGGTTGATCAAACAGTCCTAGATACACTGATATTTTGTAATATTGCTCCAATGGTGGAAAGAAGATTCACTGTTAAAATTTGGTGATGAGGAATGGCCCCTTTGTTGGCCCAGGGGTCCCAGAACATGGTCTGTTGTACGCAGGCAGAAGAGTCAATCTACCAAGCATGAAGATGTCCCCAGAAAGTTTTCAAAATATGGGACTCCAAGGAAATGATAAATCATCCTCCTGCTATGGGGAGAAAATGTCTCTCAGGGAGTCGAGTGAGCAATCCTATAAATATCCTGTATAAGCTATAAAAGGTAGGGAAAGGATTGTCAAATGTTCTATATCAAACATTGGTTATGGACCAGTGAGTCCCACATTTGTGACTGCCATCATATGTAAGTCATAAATTATACAAATTGACTGAAGCATTCAGAGATTGCAGATAAGGTTTATAGATTTACTATATTATTGTCAAAACTCAATAAAAACAATTTTTAAAAAGTAATCCAATGATTCCTTGTATAAATCCATTTTTATTTTGAAAGAATTTAAAGTATGTGAAACTTGCCATAGTAATACAATATACTAATAATATGTCAGCCCTCTATTTGGGTTTGTTCCGGATTTTGAAAACCAAGTAAACTTTACCCTAATTTAAAATCCCTCCACATTGCTACTGGGAACTATTACTTCTCTTGCTACCTGGTGTTCTTGGTTAATTTCTTAAACGAGTCATTGTCTGTTACTCACCAGCTATGTTCTTTTTTCGTGTATTGAACATCCTATTCCAACCACCCCTCCCCCCATTATTCTTGGTTTCACAGATGCTGAAAATGCTGGAGAGGCCAAGAAGGGCCAGAAGTCGGGAAGGGTGGGCCGAAACAGCCACACACCAGGTGTAGTGAAGCCAGAGTGGGCAGAGGAGCAACGTAGCAGCTCTGCCACAAGCTTCCAGTCCAGCGATGATGAGCAGCCACCCCCTGTGTCCAGCACTGTTGAGCTATCTCCTTCCCGGGTAATGGAGAATAAGATGGACTACATAACCTCTGACCTGGGAGAGGGTGATGGTGAACCAAGGAGTAATGACGTATGCAACCCTCTCTCAGGTAAGAGCGACACAACCGTCATGCAGGTGATATCTGTAAATGAGGAGAGCATTGGGAGAGAAAGATAGTTCAATAAATTGAGCTTATTTTGCATACATGGGTGTAATTTGCAGATTACAGGTTTCAATATCATCAGACTGGACTCACCCACTCATTCTTGCCTGGTTATTAAAATTACTATCATTGAGTTGTGAAGCTATAACAACTGTTAAAGTGTTAAGAGAACATTTCATTTGTGGTTTGAAATGTCAGTGTAGTCCATAGTCAATGTATTAATAATTCAGTGCAATAGGACAGTGATGGTGATGTCTGCAACACCGCTCTCTTTGCAGTCTGCTCCTTCTCCCAATTCCCAACATCAATTAAAAGCTCATTGCAGCCTTAACCATGAATATGGGCTTGCTCTGCCATTCAAGTGCTTTGTATCTAGGGCATTTGAAAGAGGTAAAAGAAGATAGCAAAAAATGACAAATATGTAAATTTAAGATTCCCGAAGTAGGTTTACTCAGACTGACACTTTTGCTGTCATTTCCTGTTGTGACTCTAACCTGATAATTGACATAAAGCATGAAAGCCAGTTAAGGTACATGTTTTTGCATGTTCCTCTACCTAAGGGTTTGATGCGCAGAAGTCAAGAAAGAAAATAGATCCAAGTTCCTCTATCCTATCCTTCTGAAACAATCACTCACTGTTTCACTCCAGAACACGAGTCAGGAAATTAATTTCTGATCACTCTAGAGTTTTGTTTTTTAAAATTTTAAGCGCTCATAAAATAGGAGACTTAAGTAATAATACTCTGTTGCAATACCCAGGTTTACACCTCCTGCAGGCCATGACCTTTGATGCTGAATTGCCAAATAAATCATCATTTACCTGACTTTATGACAATCTACTTTGAAATACTTTGTTTCCAATACACACTGAAGGGCCACTGGGTCACTGCTTTTAAGCACCAAATCTTCTGCAGAGAATAACTCGGGCACATAAACAGTGTTATCTTTGAAGGAAAGTTATTACCGTTTTTTAATTAAATGTGTATATTGATCAGCCTGATAGATATTGAATAAAAGTCATAGCAGCAAGCAACCTTTTTCTATATCCTTATCTGTATCAATCTTTAGAAAGCAAACACAAGCCACTGATTCTTTACAGAATAGTTGAATCCCTCCAAACATAGCAAATGGAACTGAAAGATTTACAAATGCTGGCTTGTAGTCAATAAAGCTATAATAAAGATGGGCTTTTTTATCTTGAGCTAATTTATGTTGCTATCAAGAATCAGATAATTGTAGTGGTCCTAGTGCCAGAATCAAAACCTTCATCATTTCTTCATTTCAGTCTCTTCCTCAAAGCTCATCATAATTAATATGCAATAGTCCAGACCAATTTTGTGACCCTTTTGTAAATCTGCCTCAAATCACCACTTATTAATGACACAGGGCCTTACTGAAAAGCTATCTGACTGTCGGCCCACCGAGGGTATGGTGGCTATGAGCCACACCACCATGGGTGGAGAAGCATCCCGCCTATTTAGAGTTCACCACCAGTATGGCAGGGATCTCTATACTCTGAAGATAGTCCCTGCCAAAGCAGCTCCCTTCAGAGCACTGTAGTTTTGCTGACCAGGCACAATGTTTAAAGCCCAGACTGAGCAAATGTTTTTGTTTAGATAAAACAAAATCCCAAAGCAGGAGTTTGTAATCTCTGGACAAGAAATAACTGGCCAGGAAGCACAGAGAGTTTGCACCCTGTGCTTGGGAGCATTCTGCATTTCCCCTACCTCTGTCTGCCATGTCTCTTATGATGGACACAGGTAGGGAAAATACATAACAATTGTTCTGCTCAATAGGGCGGAATGACCTTAACTGTGACAAGGCAGCCATTAGGCAGACATGCCGTCAGGTCACAGGCTTACATCAGTTGAACCAGCGGAGGCTCTGTTGGTGTAAACCTTCCACTTCCCTACCTCTAAATAGAGCAATGACACCACAAGATTGGGTCGATGGGAGCACTACAGATATATGGAAATGCCCCCCCAAAGCCAATATCTAAATGAAGCCCACTGTCTTGACAGATTGCAAATCTCTTGTAGTCTGTTACTTTAATGCCTCTAACTTTCCAACTTTTCTTGTGCATTTCTGCTTAGCAACATAGCACAGACAGAGAATTTTAATAGATGCCTTTCTTGATGTCATCTTGGATACCTTCCAAAAGGATCTCATCCTCTCAATCTTGAATAGGATAAACATATGATTTAACCAACTGTCTCTTCCCTATTGAAGAACCATTACAACAAATCAAAACGCTCTAATCTTCTCTTGCATAATCACTGTGTTGCCACATAAATTCGGTCAAATCTTGGACACAATATTCACCCTATTATGACTAAATACAGTCACAAGGAACAAACCTACCTACTGAAGCAACATTCATCTCATCTAATTCATTTTCTGGCTTCCCACTAAACCAAGTGCTCATATAAGAGAGCCCTACACTACCTACAAATACTGGAAGAAAAATCTCTCTGAACTTGACTCCCGATATATAACTAAAGTAAAAAAGTCAACCAACTGTATGATGAGCTCTCCAAAGCATTTCATGAGCAAATCACTCTCAAAACATCCATCCTAAAAAGCAACATAACATGCCCTGGAAGAATAATTAATCCAGAAACACTTACAGCTAATTCTAACTTCAGCAACTCATCAAGATCTTGAAAACTTCTCTGAAGTAGCCAAAAAGACTAGACTACTCCACTGGATTTCAAACTCCAAAAGTAATATCAGCTGTTTGGCATGATAAAGGTCCGCAGCATTCATTCCCTGGAGAGTGTGTGGCTCTACCTCTAATTCACCATAGTAAGCTGCTGTTTTATGACCCTCACCTCTCCCCATAAAACTATCATATGGATGCTGGGGCCTTTCTGTGGTATGAAGTGAGAAACAGCAGTGGTGTTCTATGTTTGGAAGGACACGCCATCCTTTCTGTAGGGGAATGACGGTGGTGGCAGCAAAATTATTATAGTGGCAGAGCAGGTGTGTTTTTCGTGCCACATTCTGGAGAGAGCAGCCTACCAACTGCTCCAGTTTTTAAACTGTTTTGTGTGTTCCCTGTGTTTGGGTCCTCCACCCATCTAGGAGGGACATGGCTATTGCATTCATGTTGCTTGTGCATGTAGAACATGTGTGGGCAGAGGGCATGTGTTGCTATGGCCACTCTGGCTTCGTTTTTGTATCAGACATATGTTAATGCTATCTAAGATGGAGACTTGAAAGGAAAGCCATAGAGCGGATGTAGATTGCAGGCCCACCCCATAGAACACTTCAGGGATCTTCTGCAGTGGGTCAGACTGAGGAGTGTTAAGGGTGGAGACAGAGGGCTCTCTGAAGCTAGGGCATTACCCTAGCTTTCTGTCTCTGAAAGAAGATACCCCCATAGGTCAACAACTAGTTAAGTAGGGCAATCTCCCTTGCATTACTCTTTCTGTTTTGGGTGCTGCTGAGAGGCGACTTCCCTCTCTCTCTCTCTTTCCCTTCTCCCTGTTGTAACAAAAGCAATGGCTAGACTAGCCCGTTGCAAATAGCAAAAGTGCAGAACTTCCAGAACCAGTGAGCCAAACTGCTGGACTTCACAAGGACTGCCTCCAATTTGGGTGAGACTATGCACTAAATCTAATAGTTTTTGAGAGCCAATTTATCACAAGTACATATTTTGGATTTGGCATGTTTTTTAAATTATCATTTTCTGTGGGCATTGCTCCTAGTTAGTAAAAAGCCTTGATTCTTACTACGTGGTGAATACAACTTTTAAGGTGATTAGCTGCATGGATGGATTGATGCTCACACCATGGATGTGAGAATGTGGATTATTAGTTGAAGTTGATGCTAATCCTCTTCAAGTAATAATGGCACAATGCCTGACTAGGTCGAGTTAGATTTCAATAATTTAAACCTGAGTGCAGACCTCGGTACCTGTAGCACAGGCTTAACTTAAGAGCAATATATAAAGCATTTATCAGTACCAAAACAACTAAAAAGTAGAAAACATAACACAATTAAAATTCAATTTATAAAAATAGTATACATTTTAATGTTTAAATCGGCACCAAAATGACAAAAATGTGATGCAGGGAATAAGAGATATGATTTTTCAAAGTTTTTAATGTTTCTAGTGCCAAAAAAGTACAAAGTGCCATTTTTAGGTATCTGGTCACAAAAGAACAGGTCAACGTTAAAAGTTAAGGCCTACTGTGATGGAATGTGGGGCGAATAGAGGAACCTCATTCCGTTGGGTGGAAATGTTTACCTTCTGGCTTATATAGAACGGAAGTCAAAAATTGTCAGCTGGGCAAGGCAGCAGGCTGTGGCCAAATGGGTTCCACAAGGTGGATAGCCTTTGGACCAGTTCTAGTGAAGCTGTTGACTTTTGGCAAGAAAGGTCATAGTGGGAGAAAATCGAAATTAATGCCCACGAAAGGCTCCTCAATGGCCAGATACTTCTGGCACCTTTACCAGGTGAATATTTCAAGGTTCTTTTGGCAAAACTCCATGAAAAATCTTTAAAGTACTAGCGTTTAACTGGAGGAGGGCATCCAAGGCATGAGGACTTTAGGGTCACCCCTTGATGGTCAGGACTCACACCAGAGGATGCCACCAGTAGGGTCCAGGGCAAGTCCAGTTGGAAGTGCTCAGTTGGGCTCTTTAGGAAGGCACGCTTCTTGCAGCTTTTGAATCCCTTTGGCTTAACAGGAGAGTAGCCAACTAGCTCTTGGAGTCCACACTTCTGTCTTGGGTTCAAGTGAGATCATGTTCTGCCCTTTGAGTTTTTTCTCCACAGGTTACAGTAGAGGCAGTCCTCATTCTGACGTCCAAAGGGTTTAGCAGGTGCAGTCCTTCTTCTGTCTAATAGTGTTCTGAAGAAGGTATCCAGGATAGCCATGTTTATGCCTGGCATTAGCCTGTGGCTGGGGAATACTCTCTGTCCAATAGGAAAAAGTCCTAGAGGCACCCCCTATCCACAGTTTAGGTGTGTTTAGTGCACTTGATAAATAACAATACCACAGGGAATGTTATTTATCAGGTGTGATAAATAGCGTCTTTTACAATCTTGTTGGGATTAAAATGCGTACTTTGGTGTTTAACACACCAAAATCCACATCGTACAGTGAATTCCATACATATTTCTCCTGTTATATTTTCACAGTTTTGAAGCTTGGGGTATTTAATATATCCTATAATTATCAGATACATTAAATGCCTTTTATCGCGTATCTCCGATCCGTGCGTAAACATGGGTTTAAGCACAGGTCAAATTGACTGACCCAATCATAATCAGGCCCTATGACAGCCTTTCATAGGGGGTTGACCCTAAACAATACCACAGTGCCCTGCTGTGCTAAAATCCAACAGAGTATAATCTTTCTTCCTTTTGTAAGAGCTCTGGGCACCCCCCGAGGTGTGTCTAGGGAAATGAGGAAATTCCCCCAGGAAGGCAGTTCTGAAACAGTTTTTTCCCCCAACTGGCATTGGCACAGCTCTGAGTCAGTTTATAAATATAGACCTTGTTATAAATGCAAACATCATTCATTTTTAATTGGTCCTGTCTTTTAGAAGTAAGGGGTATAGCTACCTTTTGTTATTTTCTGATGTGGTAGCATGGGTAGCTTTTTGCTACTCACAAAGGAGGTCTAATAGTAATCATACGACCAATTTTGTACCACTCCCAAAAGTACAATCCAATTACAAAAAAAAAGTACACACAGTCTTAAAATGATCATGTTAAATCAGGGAACTGTCTCTGTAATTTTGACAAGTTCCTTTGTTCAGGACAGAAACCTTCCCTCACCCTTAGGTGGCATGCTTCGTCATATGGCCCCTCCTCGTCACAGCCCCAAACATTGCTGGTGTGGATTATATTTCCTTTCAACTTCAACAAAGGAGGAGCTATTGGAGTGCTTTTTGTGGTATTTATGTCTCAATGGGAAATATTAGTGTGGATGGGGAACACAGAGTGCAGGGTAAGTGATTTAGAGAAAATAAAACTACTTCTTGGTGGACTGGTTTTTTATTCTGGTGTCCCAGAGGGATAGATGAAAACTGAGAAGGGAATGAAACTTCAGCCAAATTGGTTTGAGGTCAACATTTTTCTGCATGTCTTATGACTTTACAAAGATGTTCTATGCATTCTTGGGGACCAATAATTTGTACATTCATTCTCCAAAATATTTGGTTTGAAGTGTTTAAATAAGTGTATATAAAAAAAGGTATAAATACAGAGAGCGACCCGTAGTTGTCGGTCGGGAGATGCCTACTGAAATCATCACCTGTAACAAAATATGACAATAAAGCAAGTAACACATTATACAGAATGTGCTGATGTTGTAAAGGCACTATCTGTGGCATATCAGTGTTGGTGGGAGCATTCATATGTGAACAATGCAGAACGCACATGTAGTACTGATGTGAGCACACTAATGCTTAGTCTTAGAATGTTTTTGTAGCTTGCCCAAAAAAGTTGGTCACTTAACCTAAACTCAAGCCTTTTAACAAACCAGACAGGGCTATGTGTCAGGAAATGAAGAAAAAGAAAGAATTAAGTTAAGCAAATCTGTATAAACAATGTTTTTCTACTGGTCTTTTCAAACACAAACCAGATGTTATAATATCTGCCTATTTCTTTATGACATTGAGAGGAAACAGAGGGTTTATTGATAGGGACAATGTACTTCATAAATACTGTACTTTACAATTTGCTTCACAAATGCTGTAGTACATAACCTCTCAGTATTCTGGAGATGTTTGCACACAACAGATTTTTTTTAAAAGACAAAACAAGTTGAAAAAAAATGATGACAAACAAGCGGTAATAAGACTTGTTAGTTTACCTGCTGTGGTCCACTGTTTTTCCTCGGTGGTTCATTAATGCATCTCACAGCAGAGTGATTTTTAGGTCGAGCGTAAGTGAATGGCCTCTTATATATACTTTAGTATATACTTCTTTGTGGGCTCTCTGCTTTTCTACTGGTTTGTTTCAGTGCCCTTAAAAAGTCCTTGCTTGCTAGTGGTCAGTCCTTCCTCTTTGTCCCACCTTTTCCTCAGTTGTACACTCCCCTGGAGCAGGCCCCAGTACTTGTACCCTTCCACTTTTGCCACTGTAGCATGTGCTTAGGGACTACTTTTTTCTTAGGCTAAGAGCACTGACCAGAGCCCTAGATGTTTTCATGATAGAAGCTGTTTTATCAGGGCGCATGTGTCCGTCCCCTGGTGCCGCCGCACAAAGGTAATCGTGACCACAACTATGTTTACATTGATTTCCTTATGCGCTGCCAATGCATAGAGAAAATCGCTACTGTTACAATATTTAATGTATAGTCCCCCAATTTAAGATGGCCGTTGCATGTCATGCGTGATGACGTCATGACAAAGCCATCTCATTTCCTTCGCCATTGCTTATTTTCATTGGAAACACACAAGTTCTGTCCAAATGCTATACTTCCATATCTTTATAATAATGTGTAGGCAGAGAAAACTCTCTCAATCAATAGTCCTCCTTAAAGGTCTCTTTCTGCAGGACAGGTGCTAACAAGCCAGAATTAACAGGTCACTTCAAAAAGAAAATAAAGAGACTATCACATAGACGGTGTCCTTTTTTTTTAAAACTAAGGTTAATTTGATACAAGTTACAAACAGTAATCTTCAATAATTGGCTGAGATGTATTTTCAAGGTGGCCACTGTTTTGGATACACAGAACCCTTAACAATTGTCCCTTTCATATGTCTACCACATTCCCTTTCCCAAGAATCTAGAGCACGAAGTGCTCCAGATGCACTACTCTATTACCCGGTATTGACAACCTGAGGTCCATACAGAAGAACATAGCGGCATAGGCTGCTGTAGAGTTGCTCTTCCTGGAAACATTCTAACACCAGAACATATGCATGGGGAGATCAGGGAGCGGAGGCTGGGCAGGTGATTGCAGGCTGTAGCAGAGATAGCATAGCAGTTCTTAAGATTGCTCATGCCCATTATGATCTGCAGCTCACCTGGATATGGCCCAGAGTGACATCTGTGTACTCAGTTTGTAGCGCAGAGGAATTGAATTCCCGAACCACAGTCGGCCTTACCCTGGCTCTAGGAAAAGAATAATTGCTGGAAGTGGAGTATCTCATGTAAAATAAGTGTTCCTCAGTTCACAGGAATCCACTTCTGAAAAGAAGTACCATGCAAATTATTGCAGCATAATTAAATTAGTGAGTTGTAATGGCAGGGCCATGCACAACATTAATTACATTGCTTATAGAGGACTGCCCTTTGGTTTTAGCCACTTCAGAGCAATACCAGGGTTTGAATTTTTTGGAGGCGGAAAACAAATGCTCAAAATCCTGTGTTCCCCCAACACGGCTACGTTTTACATAGAGTTCAGTTGTTAGATTGTTTTATGGCTTTTTCTTGAGAGCTTGTAGATTGGTTTTGCTATCAGTTTAGTCTTTGATTAATTCCATGTGCTGGGACCGTCTACTCCCTGAAGTTGGGCACTTATATTTCATTTCATTACTAATTTCAAAGAGAGTGAAGTTGCAGAGTGCAGGTACCTGTTAGAGGTCAAGGTGTTAATTCTCCTTGCCCCAGTACTAGTAGTTCTTTTCTGTGGTGGAGTGATCTTAAAGCTAGACTTTTGTGTCTAGCAGGAGGCAGTGGCAAGTTTTCAGACTTCATTTTATGTACTCGTGCTTACACTAATCAAGACAACCAAATTCTGGTAGTCTGGTTTTCAAACTTTTGCAATCTTCCTGGTATCTTTGTGAGCTCCATCTACCCAATGATGAAATGGGCTAGGTGGGCTTAGGGCTTTTCTAAGCCTCATCTCATAGCTGGCCAGGAGGTTTGGAAGCTTTATGTCCTTGATCTCTACATTGATTCGGTGAATGAGGTAGAGCTTATGATCATAAACAATTTCCTTATTTCTTTCTTACACCAGAGGAGCTTGAAGTAAACCTTCGTTAGGTGGCTATTCAAAGGGTAGCGAGTCAAGGTCTGGTCCTTATAGCACCAAGGCTCCGCCTTGCCTAATTCATGCATACAAAGCCCTCTTTCATCAACTAGAACATCCTGACCACACATGTAGCTGCTGGCCTGGGTTTCTGGACTGTTTTCAAATGGGATATAGATTTGGGCGTTGCATACATGTTGAGGTGCATCTGGTACTCCTGTAGGGGTTCTGTCAAAGTGTACATTTAGATAAAGAAGAGCAGACAGGAAACAGATAACACCAGTGCTATTCTACATGTCATCCGGTGATGATAGTTCTACTCACACAATTCAATATTTTAAAAAAACACAGCAAAGGTCACAAACCTCCGCACCTGACCCAACAGTTCCCTAGATTTAAAAAACGAAAAATATTTGTAATGTTTATTTGTTCTACTTCTTTGTGTGCACTAAAGCCAACACCTGCTGCCAAGGTGTAATCCTTAGAAGAAAGGAAAAACTCAATTTAGAACACTTGGAGTGCACCACATTCAACCATATTTCAGTGTCCTTTTACT
The DNA here is from genome assembly GCF_031143425.1 of Pleurodeles waltl. Taxonomy (NCBI): domain Eukaryota; kingdom Metazoa; phylum Chordata; class Amphibia; order Caudata; family Salamandridae; genus Pleurodeles; species Pleurodeles waltl. Next base: position 472,706,690 of record NC_090449.1, on the reverse strand, counting down.
TAATATAATATTATTCAAATCTTCTCTTTATTCTTTTTCCTTTTCAAAAGACACATATATTCATAACAGCAACAGCCAATGCATTTCGTCCTTTGACATAAGACATCTTCAGGGCTGGAATGCAACAAATATGACTCACATTCAAAAAACACATAACAATTTTATCAACAAACATAACTTCACAAAGAAAAAAGACAATAAACCACAACAACATTATAAATAAATACATGTAGTATGCATATTATAGAAGCCAAGAGGCCTAATCCCCCAAAAAACGTTCGGGCTTGACTCAATACCCTATTCCAAAGGGAAGGAACCTTACAAGGGAATACTTCAATTTATATTAAAAGATGCTATTAATATGCATATATAAAGAACTATAAAAAAACACAATTACAACACTACCAAAAAATATGCATATATAAACAATTATACACATATGAACAAAAAAGGAAAATACATATATATATATATATATATATATAAAATATATTTAAAACCAGCCCCCCCTTTTTTTTAATTTTTATTACTACTGGAAACTTGTGCAAAAAAACACCCACCGATAGCTATAATAATTATAATTGGTTGCAAAAATGCATAAACTTATAAATACCAACACCTATATATAAACACCAAATCATGATTAATTGTTTTAACACACCACCTTAAACGTACCTAATCATTTAACTTCAATTTGATTTGTCATATAATTTCCCATACAGTCTTTAATGCATCCAAATAAGTATCTAATGTAGGAAAAAGACACCGCATCACCTTTTTAAAATGAAGTTCTGACTCCCAATTATCACCCATTGTCAATGACGCTGATCGTATATTTATCAGATAATATCATTAGTAATAAAAAGAAAAAGAAAAGAAAAGAAAATTTGTCATTAATTCTTTCATGAAGTAATACCCGTTATTTATTGCGGCAGGTGGACATTTTATCTATTCATTATCAATTCCCCAACCCACATAATCCAATGTTCACCAGCATCATTCCTAGCTTAACGTACATCCGCTGTTACTTATGCTGATAAGCAAAAAGTTCTTACACAGTTTTAGCAATTATCTATTGATGTACAGTGCCAGAAGACTTTTAAGCCAAGTCTCCATAGGACAGATCATAAACGCACCTTTCTCTTACATAAAATTAACAGTACCTTCTGATCTTCCATGAAACAGGGGAGTAACAGTCCTTCAGTATCGGAATGCAGGGCATGTAACAAACCAAGTTGTACAGAAAAACTGACTTTAAATAATCACACAATTCAAACTTGTTTCCAGTAGTAGCAAGGAAGGATTGAATCCATTGCAGGGTGAATACAGACAGTACAGAATCATCAAGCTCTATAAATTACATGTTGTTGTACACAGTGTTATAGGATGCTGAGACATCAAGGTTTAAGAAATTTGATTGCATGTTTCTGTCCAATGAGACATACCGATCTCTCATATTGGCAAGAGTGTATTTGGGCCCTTTGCAGACCTGAATGCAGGGTATTGGGTGACCCTTCTAGTTTATTTCTCTTGTTAGTGCTCCGTGGCTGTCTTGTGTCTTTTTTGGGGAATTGTGTAATCCAGCCAGCAACTCTGATGGTGGGGTGGTGAAAGTGGTATTCTATTTGAATTAACATGGCAGATTTAAATTAGGATGCTCAATGGCAACATTTTCATTTTCTGCTACAGATAGAGGAAGGGGGTAAATGGAAGTGCTTTAGTTATATGCAGAACCACTGGAATTATGTGGCAGGAAAATACCAAATTATAAGTCAGGGATGACCAATTTATGTGGCAAGAAAAGTCCAGTTATGAATTTACAATGCCCATAGCTCTAACTCAGAAAAATGTGTGACCTGTTGCATTGCAAATGCTTGTTATTACATGCAACCTGGGCATCTGATGTGGTCGGCCAGTGCCTCAGGTGTTATCAAAACATTCCTCCCCGGTGGTGGGAAATATAGTCCCAGTGGGTCTGATGATCAAAGACATGTATCACGCCATTGTACTTCATAGTATCTGTGGTGTTGATGACTGAAATCTTAGTCATAGGTGTATCGAGAATCAGTTTTACATTATTTTCTATTATTAGAAAAAGTACAAACTAAAAGAATAAAGTAAAAAAGGTGTTCCTTTATGTAAACACATGGTCACAAAAAGTATATGTCTCTATAGAGATGCAATCATAAAAATCTGTGGTTGAATGTGACATTTGTTGCAGTCTTTTGTTGGATTGCTTCACTGTTGAGATTGGTAGGGTCATATCCAGATTATATTAGTCCAGGGGATGTCATCATTGAGTCTTTTAATGTCGCTCCTTTGCCTAAAGACCCATAGTTGATCTTTTTGTAATAGAAAACTTTCAAAATCAAACATCTGTATAGTGTTGTGGTGTGTTAAAATCTGTATCTTTTTAACATGAATGTTTACTTATGCAGGCGCCTTTTCAGGAGTGTCCAATATCTTCAGTTTTTGGGGAGACAACCGGGGACGCCAGTACCAGGAGCTACCACAATGCACCATCCCTGCCCACGCCACACTCAATCCCCCTCCTCCACCTGTGTCCCGGCGCCAGCGGTGCGATGTGGAGCGCAGACTGGATATACTCCAGAAACAACTCAGCAGGTGAGGATGGGAAGCACACCTGTTGTTTTAATTCACCGTAAATGAAGTTGAACTTTCTATGCATTTTACTGCAGTGTGGTAATCATTTTTATAGTGTTGTCCTGCGAAAAGATTGCATTTGCTCTATCATCTACCGCTATATCATGAGGGTAACTACATACTTTCTATTCTTCACCTCACATATATTCACCTAGTTTTACCTTGAAATGTAGTGTTTAGGTTGATATAGTGGATATGATATTTTGTCATGAGATAAAGCATTGGCACACCATATAAATCCCTTTCCAGTTCTATGACACCCCACCACCGCCACTCATTTCCAGGTCAAACAAAATCAAACCCTACATTTCTTATTTTGCATAAATTGACATTGCATATCATTTCATCAGTTTGTTGCTATAAGTGATTCTCTTTAATATGTAGAACTTGATCCATTTCTGCCACATTCTGTTATTGTTTGTAGTTGTGTTCTTGTTGATGCAATTGAACTTTGGCTACTGCCTATCAGCAGTCATTGGGCGTTGAAGAATATTGTTGGCCCCACATGCCACATTACTACCATTGAGAACATATATCCAATTGTTTTCATTCCTCATTGTAAGACATTTGGGGCCATATATACTGAAGCATTTTCCCATAGATACAGAATAGTTAAAATCTTTGATACATCTGGCCCTTGGTTATTAGTTGAGTGGGATTAGCATTCACGTCAAGCAATAACCACTATCTGGGTGAGTCCTCCAAGTCACTAAATTAACCTGAGAACAACCCAGAGCAGACATGCTTACCTTATAGCAATGTATAAAGTATTTACGTAGTACAAAAACAATAATAAAGTTAAAATGCAAAACAATAACAGTGTCCAAAAGAACTCAACAAATAGATTGTTTTAATAAGCAAAATGATATAAAAATGACGAAAATCCAATTATTTGAATTTTGTAAGTTTTAAGTAGAAATAGCACCACGAAGCACAATGTGCCAATGATAGTCAATGGTCACAGTGGAACAGGACATAGATGCAGATTGACGCTGATAACGATGAAGCCTGGATTGGATATACTAACCAGATTTGTCTTGGCCAAAGACTTTACCTTCTGACTTTAGTCCTAATCGGCAACAGGAGTACACTTCTGAAGCTCCCCATGGTTTCAAGAGAGGATCTTAGAAACTCACAGGGTTTTAGGCCAATCAGTGGGTCCAGCCCAGGTTCAATTGCCACTGGTTAACTGGGCAGTTGCAGGAAAAAGGCTCTTGTAGCTTGTGGTGTCTAGGTCGCTTGAACAGAAGGTCAGCCTTTTGACCCTTGGAATCCACTTCCTTGTCCTAGGTACAAGAGAAAGAGCATGTAGTCTTCTAGGGCTCTTTTCAGGTTACAGACAGCAGGTTAGGTCCTCTTATGATCTTCCACAGGTCAAGGAGTGTTATGAAGTGAGTGACTGGAGAGCCCACATTTATGACTGACCCAAACTAGTGGTTGGAAATTACCCCTGGGAACACCATAAACAATTGTGTAAAGGTGTTGGGGGCTACCCCTACCCACTTTGGGCATTTTTAAGATGATTGAAGTTTTCAGCTACACTAAACTTGGGCACTAGGGGGTGTCCAGGGTAAGTGTACTATGGTTATCCAACTGTCCTCCCTCATCTAACACCAAGATCCTGTTAGAGGCAGTCCCAGTAAAACCAATCACCTCAAGACAGGAGTCTGGTATAAAAAGCTGAGTTTTCAGCAGTCATATGTGGGATACACATAACTTGGCCAGGTGTCCTACTTATACCCTTTGAAGTGCACCTCAAAAGTTATATTTAAACCTAGCAGACCTGTCAAATAGGTTGTAACACAGTAATACCAAAATGTGGCCCACTGTGATTGGGAACTTCAGGCAGGGCAAAGATACATTTCTAGAAGTTACTTTTCCATATTATTTAGGAACAAATCTATATTCACTAATGTACTGGGATTTAAAAACTATTAAAAGGAGTTGTTAAATTGTATTTCTACCTGGTCCTGTTCCAGAGATACAGTGTTAGCTTTAAATATTGCAGCCCATTGTTTTTTTATGGAACAGTAATCCTTGCTACCGTGAAAATAGATTTGATATGCTAATCACTATAAGGACATGTTTAAAATTAAACGTTTACATGTACTACTTTTAAATACTATGCACCCTGCCAACTGGGCCATAAGGCATACTCAAGGGTGACATGTTTAAAAGGAAGGTTTAGGCCTGTCAAAAAGGATTATTTTGTTAGGTTGAATTTGCAGTTTAAAACTGCTCAGTCATGCTTTGATAGCTGGTATGTAGACATGCTATACAGTTTCAGTGCAATTGCCTTGTGCAGTGGCACAATGAGCGCTGCAGTCCACTGGTAGAATTTAATTTACAGTCCCCAGGTAACCTTGGTACTGTATACTAGGGACTTACAGGCAAATTAAATACACTTATCTGGACTTACAGGCAAATTAAATAAACCAATCTGGTGTATATCACTTTTACCATTTTGCAAGAAGGAGCACAGACACTTTACCCCTCATTAACAGAGGGAAGGTACACAGAGCTCTCTAGCCAGCAAAAATAGAGTTCAGCAAAGAGATTAAAAAAATCCGGTGTGACAATGCAGAAAGGGGACATTTCCAACACATATCCAAGGGCCACAAAAGAGAAGCTGTAGAAGGCCGCTCCTGATATAAGTTAAGATAAGATCATGTTTATACACTTTCTAAGTGTGATAATGTATGCCCTTTCTAAGTGTAGAATAGTGATGTACTTTTCCCAGATCTTTAATCAAACTATTATAAATGATAGGTGCAGGAAACCCAACTTATAAATGATAGGTCAAAGAGGCTTGAAGCCCAGCAAGCTCTGCTGTTCATTAAATCTTCAAGTTTATAATTTCTTGTATTCATCTAGATATTCCACTAAATGATGGTTCGAAGTCCTACTTAACTGTGATGTCAATACTACACCTTTGTGTATGAAGCAAAGGGATTGCCTTGTAACTGTAATGAAGTCAGACACAAAGTGTCAAAGAAAAAGATCCAAACCGGGGAATAAATGAGAACAATGCTTTAAGTTACAGTAAGGCCTTATTCTCTCTCCTGTGTGTCAAAATACAAATATAAAAAGAACAGTTGATGGACGGAATGCAGACCAAAGCAAAAATTCATCCCCAGTCACAGATCTGGGTTTAATCCATCAGTTTTTTTTGCTCACCATGCCATTCCAGATGTTTGTGACTGGGGGTGAATGTTTGCATTGTTCAGCATTCCGTCCATCTTTTTGCATTTGTCACCCCAAGTGGGAAGGGTATGCCCAGACATGGGTCCCATGCTCAGTTCGCCAATAGATTCAATCTAGCCTAGCTGATGTACAGTGATACCCTGAAACCGGTCCTAGGATGCTTGTTTCCAGTCCAGGAAGGACCTGGCTTGGCAGGTCGGGCTGGACTGCTATCATAAGGAACAGGGTCAAGACTGATTTGCTTATTGCTGGGTCCAAACTGGGGTGGCGTGGTGAGCAAAAAAAACTATGGATTAAACCCAGATCTTTGTGTCTGGGGGGTGAATGTTTGCATTGTTCAGCATTCCATCCATCATCTGTTCTTTTTGCATCTATCGCCCCAAGTGGGAAGGGTATGCCCAGACGTGAGTCCCGTGCTCACTGTGGCTCTGGATTCAAGCTAGCCTAGCTGATGAAGGGTGATAACCTGAAACCGGTCCTAGGATGCTTGTTTCCAGTACAGGGAGGACCTAGCTTGGCAGTTCGTGCTGGGCTGTTCCCATGAGGAACAGGGTCAAGACTGATTGGCATATGGCTGGGTCCAAACTGGGGTGGCGTGGTGAGCAAAAAAATGATAGATTAAACCCAGATCTTTATGACTGGGGGTGAATGTTTGCATTGTTCAGCATTCCGTCCATCATCTGTTCTTTTTACAAAATACAAATATAGTCACTTTATATTTGCTCTCAGTTTTTCATTCCTACTAGCCTACGTCATTACTTATGATCGGTCTGTCCTTGAGTGGTAGAATGCTCTTGGCACTAGTGCTCTGTATGATAGCGGTAAAATATGCACTTCCCTATTTCAATATAACATCATTTTTTATTTAAAAAATCCACAACAATGTTGCTATCTAGTTCTTAAAAACAAACAGTAGCACGAGCAGGTCAGTCTCTCAAATGGCTGGCATATTTACAAACAGGTAAACAAATCCAGTCCTATTTTGTGTTTCGTTGTAGGGACTTATTTACACAAGCCATCTGTTGTGTACCTTTAACATTCTGTTCAAGCCACTAGTTCTCTAATGTGAAGTCCTTAATAAATAAGAAAGAACCCTGCTTATATACAGTGTGGTGAATGCATTTCAGCTGGAGAACCATAATCTGCCTACCTCAGGACCAGTGAAGGAACTTTCAAGATGGAGGTTCAAGTTATTGTCTCTGGATCCAAGTTTATCTAAAGCTTGGCCCAATTATCGACTAGTTTTACAACTTTGGGCTTCTGCCTGTAAGTGCAAAATTAATCATTAGAAGAAATGTGAACAGTCGTAGTAGAATCCAGGTAGCCTGAGATGAGGTCCAAATGTATATGAATCCCATGCATGTCAGTGATGACTGACTATTTTGCAGTAGAGTGGAACTGTGCAAGCAAAACCCATTCCTCTCCACTGTTTTTGTCACTGCCTTCACTTGATGCTTGTATCCGTTTCCAAATGTATCTTATGGTACACTACTTTTAATTCTGCCTTTTATAGCATTTAGTTGAATATTAAGATGATTTTAGAAAGTAGTTTCTACTGCAAATCATGAAATACAAACCTGGTCTTCAAAGTAGGAAGCTCAAATCAATGACAGAACCAATTGATTTTTAAAAGATAGATTTTGCATCAAAGAAGAGAGGGGTTGAAATGTATAACATGATCAAATGTCCACTCAAAAATATAGTTAATACAAATGGTCACCAATGGTTGAAAGTACAATTAACATAAAAGAGGGCACAGGGAACCTCCTAGTGTTCTGTTGCTTTTGGGTCTGGGAGCGGGGAGGTCTTTTCATGTTGCAGAGACAATTGGCTGATGGAATGAGTGGCTGCTTTTGCTCTCCACTGCCATGTATTCTGCTAAACTGTAGGGTGACTCCACACCAAATATCTGAGCTGACTGCTCTTCTTTATCCAAGATACTGGGAAATCTCAACAAGTTGAGAATATGTTAAGTGAGCAGCTTTCTATGTGTCTAAGCAGAATGATGACTAAATAAACAGATTGAATGATGTAGAAAATAGAATTGTAGAATTTAAACCCTAATACTTTTTATTTTCTTGCAGCAGTTGTAGAACTCACTGTTGCTAAAATATCAGCCTATCTTACTTGTTTGTAGTGTTCGCTTGGGTCTTCTAACAATACCTGTCTTTTGTTGCCCAGGTTGGAAAGCCGGATGACATCTGATGTAAACACCATCATGCAGCTCCTCCAGAGGCAGATGGCCCTGGTCCCCCCAGCCTACAGCACCGTGACATCTCCACCTCAGGGTACCATGTACCATGACACAAGGGAGCGAAGAGGGCATCCTGTGCTCCCTGTCACATCCATTAACTCCGAGAGACTGGCATCCCATTCTCAGGTAACATGAAAGGCCCAGGAAAATAATGTAGGGTGAACCTATTTTGTTTTCAAACCATTTGATTCTTGCCGCTATTCTCTGCTCTTATCCTTTCTGCCCTCTACTTTTTCTATGTACTCAGTCTAGAAATCAATGAGCAGCCCCTTGGGATTATTTATACAAATTATTTGTTTATCCTTCCAGTCACCTTAAATACTAACCTTCATGCTCCTACTGGAGGCCCACCACTCATTCCTGTCTGTTTTCTGTTCAAACGTCTAAACCAGTTACTACATCTGTTGTATTACTTTAAATCTACTCTTTGTTCCCAAGTGTATATTTTGTCTCCATTTTTTAACAACTCCTCATGTACATCAGGCTCCATTCCCCAAGTCACTGTTTTTTCTTCCTTAAGATGTCATATGTTGCCACATTCTGGACTAATTTCACGTCAATAGTGTTCATGGTATTTATAATTCCATAGATGTGACACATTCTTAAAGTACCCCTTAATCGTTCTGTGTCATTTCTGGTGCTCACTCCTCTTACCTTACCTGCTACTCCTTGTCTTTCGCATGCAGTGCCAAAAATGCTGACACCCTTGACTTTAACACTCTTCCTTTTATTCACCAGGTTTCCAATTGCCAGGGCTTTGAGGAGTTCCAGCAGAAGCCACATGAGTCTCTTCAGGGGGACAAAGGACTGTACAGGGAAACCCTGCTCCTTTATCCCACCAGTGAAATGCTAAGAGCACCGTCCGTGGCTCCACCAACACCACCACCACCCTCTGTCCCTCCAAGGGCTGAACCTCTTGGCACCAGTGTGACTGCTTCCACTCCCAACAACTGCAGGCGCTTATCCCTTCCAGAACAGTTGGGGGGCCCTCTGGATCTGAGGACCCCACAGAGACACCCCTCAGACCCTGGGAGTTAGTGGGGGGTCATAGTGGTCTGACTTAGGGTGCATAATTGTTTTTACGGCAGACAGAGAGGGTGAAGCTGACCTTCCGAGGCCCTCTGTAGCACATCCAAACTCCGCTAGAGAAATCTCAGAGAAGTGGAGAGTCAAAGATGTTATTTATCACTCAAAGACGGTGTTAAACGGGGTTACTTGCCTTGTGCAGCACAACCTACAGTTGATTGTAATAGAGTTGGATGTTGAGGAGGAAAACATAGATTCCATCCGCCCTCTAATCTTGAAATGTTCTTCCAATCTGCTGCTGCAGCGGTGGACACGTCATTTTCCTTTGACGGAAGAAGGAATCATCTCGTGACATACTTCTGTCGTTTGTGTAGAAGAAACCTCAAACATGACTTCCAAATGAAAGAGGACAGTCTTGTCAAAAACTACCTGGGCTACTTGAGGAAGAGTCAATCATAGTGAGAGTTGACAGTGGCTGCAGAAGGTGACAATCTATCAGTCGATGTAGTCAAGTAAGAAGCAACCAGCATTGAGGGAGAATCAGCAGGATGGTGAAGTAGGGAGGATTACCTTATGTGCGCATTTGAGATTTGAGTGTTTTCAAATTCTGCTGTTGGAGGCCTACAGGGCGAATCATGACACTACTCTTCCTTCATTCCGTAACGCAAGGACAACATCTTTGAGTCAAGCAAAAACAATCTCTTCCGATGGACAACACACTCAAATACATTAGCTGGTCTAACAAGTCTTTGGGTGTAATGTATGGCAATATGTGGAGAGAAGGCAAGACAGGGTAGGCGGCAGGTCAGGCATTAATCCTGTGCCTGTGGAAGCACAACATAGCAGCAGTCACAGAACTTGCAGGAATTGACTGCTGCCTCTAAAGATTGACCTCTGTGTTAAGGAGCAATGTCTTTCTGCTATTGCGTAGGAAAATAATAATCGTAAATATTGATAATATATTGATGATAATAATAATGATAATATTAGTAATAATAGTAATGATATGAAAAATCCAAAACAGAAAAAACAGCCATGTGTTAATTGACAACATATCTGCAGCTAGTTGCAACCCATGTCCAGGTTGACTGAGGCGGAGAAGCCAGGGGAAGGGATGGGCAGATAAGTGGGTGGCCATTGGAATGCTCCACATGTAGGAGGCACAAGGTTTTTTTTGTAGTAGGATATCAAGGAAAGGGCATAAAGGAGATGGACCACCGCTATGTTTTATGCAAAGGAACCAGTCTTTTTATGCTGTGTTTCCTGCTCTCTGCCATCTGACTGGGCCTGCTGCTCATCCGTGGGAGATGGTGACACCCAGTTCCTAGCATTTCTTGCAGCTCCTTCCTGCCTATTTCCTTGATCATGCATCCATTGCAGCTATTGCTTTTCTGCATGTGGGTGGGGTCTGCAGCCGTCTACACTGCTTGCCTTTTTATGTTTAGTTGAAATTGTAGCATTTTAAGCATCAGGGTTCTAGCTGGAAGATCTGAATGCTTCAGATCTTTGCAGCGTGGTAGACAAACCTTCTGAAAATTGTTGATGATGTTTCAGCAAGTTCTCTATGTTCCCAGAGGTCTGTGTGGCTTGAGCAGATCAGACCACTGAGAAAAAGGACTAGGTTCTATGGAGACCTACTTTTGAAAAGCAGACGTATGGGTTGTTAGATTGTGGTTCTCTCTGTTGGGATGACTTACGTATCATGAAAATATGGCCATACAACACTATCTAACATAATTCATGGGTAGCCCCTTGGTATCTTTATTTATCCTGTCTCCTCCATTTCCGGTCTAACTTCTTTCCCACATCTCAGTCATACAGTTTGTGAAATGAACCCCAAACAGAAGGGCAAAGCGCTGTGCCTCTTTTTAAAACCCCTGTGTCTTGCTCAAACTTAGAACATGCTCAATATTCTTTGGGGTAAGTTACAGACAGGACACTGCAGTGACCACGTCAAAAGATTAATGCCTTATCCCATCTTAATTTAAGTTTATAAACCACCATTAAGGTCTTTACCACTTTTTTACTTTTTTTCCCAGATTCCTTACCTGATGCGGACAAGGACGCATAAAGCATGAGAGGTCAAATGTTAAGCTTTTTATAAAGCTGTTGGGACATCATGTCCATTGAGGGCTTGCTCATCAGGCTGAAATGATTCAGTAACAGGAGAAGCAAAGAAACCAATCTCTATGACTTCCCAAGGGTAGGAGTGCAGAGAAAAGGGTCTCTTTGCCCATTGTCAAGCTATACCGCTTCCTTTGCTCATCCCTATACATCTCCCAGCACTTTTCCTATCCCCTGCATTGCTCTGAGCTCCTACCTCCTTATGGTTAAGAGACTAAGCCTGTAAAGGGAGCAGAATGGAGGACATAAAAAGACATGCTCCGAGATGGATCAATGCATAATAGAAGGAATCTCTCCCTTGTTCTTCATCTTAACCACAGATTCTAAGTTCACCTGTGTAGATCCTCATCTCTTGCCTCTGCCTGTTTCCTATGCCACACTTCGTCCACTCGCTGAACTCCTGCAAAGCTGCACAGAGGAGGTACATAAGAATGTTGAGGCAGCAGAAACATACCTGATGTAACAGACCACTGCAGCTACTTTGTCTTCTCAACAAAGAAAATACCTGTGTTGTAATTAAGCATGTTTGCCCTATACTGCAGACCGTAATATCTCCTAGTTACCCAACCTGTAATTATGGGGCTGGGAGGAAGGAAAATGTGCATTATGATGTGGAAGGAAATTACCCAGCAATGATATCCAGATGCATGTCGGAATTAAGGCCCAGATTTAAGAGGGCCTAGCGCCACTTTATTGCCGCCATAGTGTCATTTGGGGGCCACATAATGGTGCAAAGAAATCTAAGAGATTTCTTTGTGTCATTTTTTTAGACCACTTTTAACGCTTTCTCAGAGCAGGCATTAAAAATGGGCACACCATTGTTTACAATAGGCTCCTATATGCTGTTCGGGGTTGGCGCTAACCCTGAACAGCACATCAATAGCGTAAAAAATTCTGATGCTATTACCCCCTAAGCTCTGCCATGGTAGGCCGTACCTTAGATAAGGCGCACACATGGTGGCGGTAGGAGGGTGCCAATAGGCGCAAGGAAAGTGGCGCTGCACTGCCCCTAAGTCTTGTAGGACCTGTGCCCAAAGCCTGAACTCTCATACATGGAGACAGAGCTCCATTGTTTTCTTCCTGACCCTTCTCCATATTTCACTGAACCCACAAGAGATTTGAACATAGCTAAGATGTCCAGGTGTTTGAATAGTAGAGCTCTCAAATGCTACGGGTCCATGCGTGAGTAGCACATCCAGTCCATGTTTATTCTTTGCATACCTGAACTTTAGTTCTGATTTTATAATGGGATAAAAGGACACAATACATCCCAGAATACAATAAAAATAACTCATAGTAGATGAGCTACTCATGCATTGACATGGGAAACTCCACAGCACAGTACGGCAACAGTTGACCAATATCTAGGGATGATATTGGTTAGCTATGCCAGAGAAGGTTCAAATCAAGCTTTCCAGAGATGATTCAAATAATGTGCTTTTTTTAGAAATGTAATACAGAGCTTATAATTCTAGATGTTGACATTAGCACTGGGATTATTAAACCCTAGAATAGATTGTTTTGTGATAGTTTAGGAAGACCAGAACTGGATCCAATATCGCCCCAGAGAGCAAGAGTCTGATGTGACCCTACCATCCTGGGCCATACATTCCTTCTTTATCTAGGTCATGCATTGGAGGTGGGTGTTTTATTGCTTCTGCTTGCACTCAATGCCTCTGCCAATGTATAAAGTTTCCTGCATGTGTTTACGTGGCTGAATTGGACATGTTGTATTTGTTGAGTGTGGATGTTGCCTATATTTTATACCGTTGGGATAGCCAATGAAGCTTGTATCGTTTTATGACAGCTCCCACCTCTTTTTATTTCGTTCTAGTTTCCAGTAGATTCTCCTATTTTAGATTAACTTTTGCCTGATATTGAACTGCCCTGTGAGTCCCTTTGAATGTCCCTCTTTTAAATGCCATCAGTTCATAGGCTAATTGTGGCTTTCCTGTTTACATGAGAGTTTTCACATCTGCAGGACTCTGGGAGTGATGGGTGAGGGCTCATACAGTTTGCTGTATTGTATTGTCTAACACTGCAAGGGAGCCATGCTGCACCTAACACCATTCATAGTCTTTGAATGGTGCGGTCTCACGTTTTCTTCAGTGCACAAGTCTCTGAACGTGACACACACTCTAAGGAACTTGTATGTGAGACCTTCAGCCTCAGTAACATGTTAGGTGAACGTCACAAAATGTTGTTTCAGTGGGTACATGATGCGTTGTGCCACTGGTAGATCATTTATCTGTGTTTCAGCTGTCACATACCACACACTTTCGTAGGGATCTATATTCAGTTTCTTGTTCTGCAGAGTAGACTCTGGCCCTCATTATGACCCTGGCGGTGTTGCACCGCCAGGGCCAACGGGGGCGGGAGCACCGCCGACAGGCCGGCGGTGCTCCCTTGGGCATTCTGACCGCGGAACTTTGGCCGCGGTCAGAAATGGAAAACCGGCGGTCTCCCGCCGGTTTTCCGTTGCCCATTTGAATCCCCCTGGGGGATTCTGACACCCCCTACCGCCATCCTGTTCCTGGCGGTTCGCCCGCCAGGAACAGGATGGCGGTAGGGGGTGTCGCGGGGCCCCCGTAAGAGGGCCCGCTAGTATTTCACTGTCTGCATAGCAGACAGTGAAATACGCGACGGGTGCAGTAGCACCCGTCGCACCTTCCCACTCCGCCGGCTCGATTACGAGCCGGCTTCATGGTGGGAAGGTCGTTTTCCCCCTGGGCTGGCGGGCGGCCTTTCGGCGGCCGCCCGCCAGCCCAGGGGAAAAGTCAAAATACCCGCCGCGGTCTTGCGACCGCGGTACGGTATTTTGACGGCGGGACTTTGGCGGGCGGCCTCCGCCGCCCGCCAAGGTCCGAATGAGGGCCACTGTCTCATGTTCTTCTGCCTCATTGTATTCAGGGAGCTCTCTGTTTGCGTCTTTCTTTTCTTACATTAAAAGGAAGTTACTTCAGCACTCCTCCGCTTTAAAACAATATAAGGGTTTAGCTTTAATGCAGTGAGCCTCCTCCTCAGTTCTGTTACCTTTACAGATCTGATTCCAAACATGCTCTGTGGCATGCCTCTCCTCTGTTTGACATTACAAGAGAATGGTCTATTCACCTTTGTCCTGTCTCTGCTATACTAGAGTGCTACTCTGCACTAATAAGGTAGCCTCGACCCAAGGAAGCTCTTTCTATGCCTCCCTGATCCCTTTCCTCTACTCACACCTGTGCCCTCTTGCAAAGATGCCCTTTGGATGAGGTCCCAATGTCCGGAATGTTGACAAGAGTGAAGGAGCTGATGAAGGGGCGTTATTCTCGCCCTGCTTTTATTTCTCCTGAAAATGCCCTTAGACTTGTGGCACTTAATCATTAGAGTGTAATTTGGAGGGTGGGAAGAAAATACAAGCAATTGCATCATGGTTGGTATTGGGAGAGGGACACTTAAGCATAACTAGAAAGTATTCTACAGCTTGAAAACCACAATCAACCAACCTGTGTCATCTTGTGAACTGAGCAAAATATATTGTAGGGAACATTAACAGAGATTTGTACATAAGATAACGGCAATAGCAAATTCCTGTACATAAGTAAGGCGGTTTTTATTTTTAAAGTTAATTTTGTGGGGGGGGTGTAAAAGAGAAGTTTTACGCTGACACTATGCAGAAACCCCTCTGAGCATGTCTATGAATGCAGAATGTAGAAGTTTTGTAGAACTAAGAAGACAAAGAAACATGTAATTTAAAATGAATGATTAAAGATAACAATAAACCAAATGTTTGATCCATGCACTGACTCCTTTGGCTTTGGTTTGTAGTGTCTTCCTCAGAAGAGTGAAAGGAAAAACATGGAAGGTTGTTCCCACAGAGATAGGATAGAAATTTGTGGTGCTCTTAATGGACACCAGGATGGATCATTGTGAAATTCTGAATGGTCTTGTGTTGTCTCCTCGAGGATATTTAACAACAGCTTTTCTCTGTGATTTGATTAATTTGATTCAGGGATTCGTATGTTGTGAGTAATCAGTAATAGCCTTTCCTCAACAAAATCTAGTAGCCTGGGGGTAAGACAGTTGTGAAAAATTTGATTTTTGCTTGACTCGTGGTCAAGCAACAGCCAGAACCCCTGGGGAATGAATCACAAAAAGTCACTAAATTAACCTGTGCTCAACCCTGAGTAGCTTGGCACAAAAACACAGTCAGACTTAACTTAGAGGCAATGTTTAAAGTGTTTATGCAGTACGCAGTGATAAAGTTAAAACAAAACACAAGAAAAATTCCACACCAATTTAGAAAAATAATGCAATTTTAATCAATTATTTGGGTTGTACAATGTTACAACACATGCTTTTACCATGCATGCCTTTACCACACCACTTTTACAATGCATGCATTTACCACATATCTGTCATTACCATGCATCCCTTTACCACGCAGGTAAGTATAAATAAGATAAGTGAAATATATATACATTCAATGAAAAAAACAAAGATTAAAGCTTTGTTATTCTTAACTTATTTTCCCTATACAAACTGTTTAAACTACACAACCTTAAAAAATTGTAAAGTTATAGCTATAACTTTAATTTGCAATCTATCCACCACCTTCAAATTATTATAAGTAGGGAACCTTGATACACACTCTTTTCAGGCCGCTAACCAGACAACACTACCTATAACTCGCCACTCTACCGTGCACAGTATTCTCACAAATACTGTAACTCCAATGTGCAGTGCTACACTGTAAGAGACTCTCTGATACTCGACTGCATGACACTACACTCAACAACACTGAACTCTACAACACTCCACTCCACTGGACTCTACTGTATCCGACTATGCTCTACTACACTTTATGCCATTCTACAACACTCTACTTGAGGACACTTCACTCCACCACACTCCATTATATGACAACCCAGTCAATGACACTCCACTGTACAACACTCGGGGGCTGATTTAAGAGCCCCTAGCACCTCCTTGCACAATATTTGCGGATTTTTTTTTTAAGCTAATGTGGCCCAATGAGGCCAAAATCACCGCACCAAAGTTACAAAGTTGTGCCATGCATGCATTGCGCCACTTTGTAAACCTTTGCCCTACGTTACTTTGCATCATTTTCTTCAGGACTTTTAACTTCTGCTCAGAGCAGGGGTTAAAAGAAGGCACATCATTGTTTTCAAAGGGCCTCAATGGGCTTTGCAGGATTAGCGTCAATTTTTTTTACACTAGTCCTGCAAAGCTCCATGCTAGCGTCAAAGATTTTGATGCTTGATTCACTAACTATCTTAGATATGGCACACACATGGTGGCGTTAGGGGGGCACTAAGGGGCACAAGAAAAGTGGTGCTGCAGTAGGTGGCATGGTTAAAGAAAAACAATGGATTTAGGCCCAGATCTGTGACTGAGGGTGAATGTTTGATATTGTTCAGTATTCCGTCCATCATCTGCCCTTCATGCAATTGTCACCCTAAGTGGGAAGGGTATGCCCAGCTAGCCTGGCTGATAAGGGGTGATCCCCTGAGACAGACCTCAGGATGCTTGTTTCCAGTCCAGGGAGGACCTTGCAGGGCAGTTCTGGCTCGACTGCTCCCACGGGGAGCAGGGACAATACTGATTTGTTTACGGCTGGGTCCACAATGGAAAAACAAAAAACAATGGATTTGGGCCCAGGTCTGTGACTGCGGAGGATTGTTTGATATTGTTCATCATTCCATTCATCATCTGTTCTTTTTGCTACTGTTCGACACTCCACTACACTTTACAACACGCCGCTCCACTCTACAATACTTCACTCCATCATACGACACACTACACCACTTCACTGTATAATACTTTGTTCCACTTACACTATGTCACTCCACCCTCCTTGACTTCACTCTACAATACTCCACTCTACGACAACACACACCACGACTCTCCTTCACTGTAATGTACTCCACTCCACTTTATGACACTCCAAACAATGACATTCCACACTATGATATAAAGCACATTGTTATTAAAAAAACATTTCAGAAGTTTCCCTCAAAGAAATGTGAGGAAAATGTGTGTTCTTAGTCAACATTTAAGGTTTGCAGGGCATTCTGGGTAAGAAAATGATGTGGGATGCATGTGAAGCACACCACCCTTGACTACCACAGATGCATAGTTTTCAGAATGGTCTGGGTCTGGTAGGTATTTCCAGATGGTAGCCTACCCAAGCCCAAAAAGTGCAGTTACTCGCCATTGCAAATGGGGCAATATTGGGAGTTAGCCACACTCTCTAAGCCCATATTGTAGGAGGCTGGCCTGGCTTATAGTGGGTACCTTGTGGTACTTACACTTTGTGCCAGGTCCAGTTGTCCCTTATTAGTAGACTGGAAGTGTTCTAGCAGCTTAGGCTGATAGAGGTAGCTATAGCAGAGCAGCTTAGGCTGAACTAGGAGACATGCAAAGCTCCTACTATACCACTTATATCACATAGCACTATATCATAAGGAACACAATACTCAGAGTTACTAAAAATAAAGGTACTTTATTTTAGTGACAATATGCCAAAAGTATCTCAGAGGATATACTCCCTTAGGAGGTAAGTAAAATACACAAAATATACATACAAACAAAAATCAGGTAAGTAAACAGTTAGAAAAGTAGTGTAAAGACTGTAGAACACAATAGAATGCAATAGGAGACAATAGGCCTAGGGGCAACACAAACCAAATACTCCAAAAGTGGAATGCGAACCACGAATGGACCCCAGGCCTAGTGTAGTGTGTAGAGGGTCACTGGGAGTGTAAGAAAACACTATAGGTGTCCAAGATACCCCACGCCAAGTCCCTGAAAAGTTAGAGTAAAGTTATCCTACTACCCCAGAAAGACAGTAAAGTCGAGACAGGGGATTCTGCAAAGACAACAACTGACTGCACAGCACTGAAGATGGATTCCTGAACCTGAGGACCTGCAAAAGAAGGGGAGCAAGTCCAAGAGTCACGCAAGTGTCCAGGGGGGGCAGGAGTCCACTAAACCCCAGATGAAGGTGCAAAGGGACTGCCTCTGGGTGGAAGAAGCCGAAGATTCTGCAACAACGGAAGGTGCCAGGAACTTCTCCTTTGGTCAGAAAATGTCCCACAGTGTGCTGGAGGATGCAGAGTTGTTTTCACACAGAAAGACCACAAACAAGCTTTGCTAGCTGCAAGAGTCGCAGCTGATGGTTTTGGGTGCTGCCAGGGACCAGGAAGGACCAGGAGGTCGCTCCTTGGAAGAGGAGACAGACGGGGTGCTCAGCAACACAGAGAGCCCATGCAGAAGCAGGCAGCACCCACAGAAGCACCTGAACATGCATTCAGAAGATCTGAGCACAACGGTCATCTCAGCACAACAAAAGAGGGTCTCATGAAGTCGGAGTCCAACTCAGCGAGTTGGACAATGCAGGACAGAGTACTGGGGACCTGGGCTATGCTGTGCATGAAGAAAGTCTTGCAAAAGTGCACAGAAGCCATAGCAGCTGCAGTTCATGCAGTACACAGGATTACTGTCTGGCGTGGGGAGGCAAGGACTTACCTCCACCAAATTTGGACAGAAGAGCCACTGGACTGTCGGGGACACTTCGATCCAGCTCCTGTGTTCCAGGGACCACGCTCGCCAAGATGAGAGGGGACCCAGAGGACCGGTGATGCATAAGTTTGGTGCCTGAGTTAGCAGGGGGAAGATTCCGTCGACCCACGGGTGAGTTCTTCTTGGCTTCCAGTGCAGGGTGGAGGCAGACAGCCCTCAGAGCATGCACCACCAGGAAACAGTCAAGAAAGCCGGCAGGATGAGGCGCTACAATGTTGCTGGTAGTCTTCTTGCTACTTTGTTGCGGTTTTGCAGGCGTCCTGGAGCATTCAGCGGTCGATCCTTGGCAGAAGTCAAAGAGAGAGGTGCAGAGGAACTCTGGTGAGCTCTTGCATTCATTATCTGGTGAGAAACCCACAGGAGAGACCCTAAATAGCCCTCAGATGAGGATTGGCTACCTAACCAGGTAAGAGCCTATCAGGAGGGGTCTTTGACGTCACCTGCTGGCACTGGCCACTCAGATGTCTCCATTGTGCCCTCACACCTCTGCATTCAAGATGGCAGAGGTCTGGGACACACTGGAGGAGCTCTGGGCACCACCCCTGGGGTGGTGATGGACAGGGGAGTGGTCACTCCCCTTTCCTTTGTCCAGTTTTGCGCCAGAGCAGGGGCTGGGTGTTCACTGAACCGGTGCCGACTGGTTTATGCAAGGAGGGCACCATCTGTGCCCTTCAAAGCATTTCTAGAGGCCAGGAGAGGCTACTTCTCTCTGGCCCTTAACACCTATTTCCAAAGGGAGAGGGTGTAACACCCTCTCTCAGAGGAAATCCTTTGTTCTGCCACCCTGGGACTGGGCTGCCCAGACCCCAGGTGGGCAGAAGCCTGTCTGAGGGTTGGCAGCAGCAGTAGCTGCAGAGAAAACCCCAGAGAGCTATTTTGGCAGTACCCTGGGTCCATGCTGGAGCCCCGGGGATGCATGGAATTGTCCCCCCAATACCATAATGGTATTGGGGTGACAATTTCATGATCCTAGACATGTTACATGGCCATGTTTGGAGTTACCATTGTGAAGCTACATATAGGTATTGACCTATATGTAGTTCACGCGTGTAATGGTGTCCCCGCACTCACAACATCTGGGGAATTTGCCCTGAACAATGTGGGGGTACCTTGGCTAGTGCCAGGGTGCCCTCACACTAAGTAACTTTGTACCCAACCTCCACTAAGTGAGGGTTAGACATATAGGTGACTTATAAGTTACTTAAGTGCAGTGTAAAATGGCTGTGAAATAATGTGGACGTTATTTCACTCAGGCTGCAGTGGCAGTCCTGTGTAAGAATTGTCTGAGCTCCCTATGGGTGGCTAAAGAAATGCTGCAGCCCATAGAGATCTCCTGGAACCCCAATACCCTGGGTACCTAGGTACCATAAACTAGGGAATTATAAGGGTGTTACAGTGTGTCAATCAGAATTGGTAAAATTAGTCACTAGCCTGCAGTGACAATTTTAAAAGTAGAGAGAGCATAAGCACTGAGGTTCTAGTTAGCAGAGCCTCAGTTATACAGTTAGGCACCACACAAGGAACACATATAGGCCACAAACTTATGAGCACTGGGGTCCTGGCTAGCAGGATCCCAGTGACACATATTTGAACACACTGACAACATAGGGTTTCCACTATGAGCACTGGGGCCCTGGTTAGCAGGATCCCAGCGAGACAGTAAAAACACCCTGATAACTCACAAACAGGCCAAAAGTGGGGGTAACAAGGCTAGAAAGAGGCTACCTTCCTACACATATGTAAAAACAACACCCAAAATAATTAAATGTCCTCTCGCTTGCCATTAGCATAAGATGCATTATTCCGCAAGGGAGCAAAAACACTGTTGAGGTTCAGAGGTGAGGGTGTGACCTGATGTTGGGATGAGAAATGCCCAACCCTTTATTTTATTTAAAATATATATTTACTTGGAGTGGGGGCATGGCCTGGCCTACGTTGGGAAGCCCCCCCATATTTAAAAAAACTCACTGTCGTCTAGTGGTCTTTCTGCCCCTGCATAGGGGCCGATCGGGATTAATTGCCCCAATCAGCACCCAAGGGGAGCAGAAATTTTGTTTCCTCATTTAGTTAAGGTGGGGACCTGGCAATTCCTATGGGGGAAGTCCCTACTCCTATATGTAATAATAATCACTGGCATCTAGTGGACGTTCTGGCCTTCTGGGGTGCAAATTAGGGGTACTTACCCCCATCTGTCTCCCAGGGGGGACAGAAAGACTGCTTCCCCATTTACTTGGGGTAAGGACATAGTCATGGCCATGCTGGGAAAACCCCACCCCTATATCTAAAAAACAATTACCTGGTTTCTATGAGGCTTTAAACCCCCTGAGGGGGCAGACCACAGGTAATTATCTCCATCCATCCCACCAGCGGGCAGAAAGGCTATTTCTCTTGTTGGGTTGGGGGCATGGCTATGCCCATGGTGGACTATATTTTTAAAAAATAAACCATTCCCTGAAGTCTGCTGGGATTTCTGCACCCCTGGGGGTGGATGAAAGATAGGTACATCTATCTTCCCACAAGGGGGACAGAAAGACTGTGACTGTATTTTAGAGGATTGGGTCATGACCTTGCCCATGATGGGCAGACCAACCCCTTATGATTTTTTTTTTTAAATGACCCTGATGTCTAGTGGGCTTTCTGCCTTCCACCGTCCCCTCCCAGGCATATCAGGAGTAATTACCTCCATCCACACCCTAGGGAGCAGAAAGACTCTCTTTCTTATTGGGGTGGAGGCATGGCTATATCCATGGTGGGCCACCCCACCCCTATATTGGAAAAAAAAGAAAGCATTCCTTGGTATCTAGTGGGCTTTCTGCCTCCCAGAGCGGGGGAGCAGAAATACTGACATAATAGTTCTTTGGGACGGGGCATAGCCATGCCCACAATGGGAAGCCCCTATCCCCTATAACTATCCTAAAAACTCTCATGTCTAGTGGGCATTATGCGCTCCCTGTGGTGGCAGATTGGGGGTAAATACCATTATCTGCCCCTCGGGGGCAGAATGACTGATCTCCTATGGGGGTGGGGGGAGCACAAGCCTTTGCCAAAGGGGCTACTCCCTCAAAATCCCTGGTTCTAGTGGGTGGGTGCCTGTTTAGGGACAACTCTCCTATGGTGATTCCTCAGCAGGGATCTCTTGGGGATAGATATCATTGGAAGGGGGAGATTCTCCCCTTTACAACAATACCTTTCCCACCCCAATCAGTGCTTGTGGGGCTGACATATGCCCCCAGAGCATTGAAAGATCATCAGCTTGTTTTACTTTCACCTTTGTGATAATGTCAGCGCCCCCTGCACGGTGATCGTCATTACACTAAAACAAACACTCTGACAGCTCAGGAAGGCAGTAAAGGCTTAAAATATATTAAAGGACTGCCTCTGGTACTCTACACTAGAAGGGCCTTTAGGTGCCTCCCCAATGTCGGCCAACAGCCCACACCTGCACTAGGAAGGTATGCGCTGACCGTACACCTTATTTTTATGTAGACAGATTGTAGTATTTGTTGTTATTTTACCGCAATAGTAACCTTCAAACTTTTAAAGATTTTGCAGCCAATTGATTTAATGTTTTATATTCTTAAAATGTTTTCATGATTTATTTCTTTACACACTATTGTGATTTTGGTGTGTGGGGAGGGGGAACGAAAGGGCTGAGGAAGACTCTTTTTACACTGTGGGCAGTCCTTTATACTTGTTAAGAGCGGTTAGTGCTCTATCTTCCTGCTAGCATTTTCCCAAACTTCGGCCTGTCTATTTATGTCGGCCACGGGGCTGGCAGGATTGTTAAGATTACAGTATGCGCTCACTGCACACTCTATTTTTACGTAGGTTGATTGTAGCATTTTGTTGTTATTTTACTGCATTAGTATTCTTCAAACTTTTAACAAATTTTTAATCAATTGATTTAATGTTTTATTTTTTTTTAAATTCACTATTTTGTGCTTTACACACTATTGTGATTTTGGTGTGCGAGGAGGGGGAACGAAAGGGCTGGGGAAGAATCTTTTTACACTGTGGGCAGTCGTTTACACTTGTTCAGAGCGGTTAGCAGTCTCGCTTCCTGCTAGCATTTTCCCAGACTTCGGTCTGTCTATTTAATGGCGTCCACGGCATGGACGCGCAGTGCCAAAGGCATTCCTTAGATGAGCCCGTCTGCACCTGTCCATGCCTGAATGGGCCCCGGGCCAGAAACACTGCCCTTCTCATAACTGTATTTATTCATCCTCCACCTTGTTTGGTCTCCGTCCTCTGGTCCCAAAAGAGTGTAGGCACTCATTAGCTGTTCTTGGCGGGGAGAAGGAAGACCACCACTTTTCATTTCAGTTTATCACCACCCCAGCTAGTGCAGATGGCAGTTTTGGCAGATACTCCACTAATATTTCTATTGGGAAGGAGTGTTCTGTGGAGGAACCCCATCAAGGGCCTGATTTAAGAAAAGTAGTGCTGCATCCAGTCCAACACCACTTTTTTTGCACCCCTTAGCGCCCCCCTAATGCCACCATGTGTGCGCCATATCTAAGATACGGTGCACCATGGCAGTAGTTAGGGAACTAGAGTCAGAATTTTTTATGCTATTTCGGAGCTTTGCAGGATTAGCGTTAAAGATTTTGACCCTAATGCTGCAAAGACCATTGAGGCCCATTGAAAACAATTGTGTGCCTCCTTTTAATGCCTGCTCTGAGCAGGCCTTAAAGGTGCTGAAAAAACGATGCAAAGAAATCTCTTATATTTCTTTGCGCTATTTTCTCGCCCCCCCTAGCGAGGGAACACCCTCTTTGCATACATTACGCCTGCCTCAGGCATAATGTAGCACAAAGTGTTACAAAGTGATTCAATACATGCATTGCACCACTTTGTAAATTGTGCGCAACAATTTTGACCTCGTTGGGCCACATTAACTTTAACAAAATTATGCTAATGTGGCGCAAGAAGGCACTAGGGTCTCTTAAATCTGCCCCTAAGTTCTTTAACTTGAACTGCTGGTCCCTAGTAAAACATCAACAAGACTTATTTGATTTTTTAGTGGACCACAACCCTGATGCTATAACCTGGTTAAATGAGGCCTCTGGTCCAGACATTGTAGCAGCTCTGCCGTCTGGATATTATATACTGCATCTCGACCGGAAGGTTAAAAAAGAGGGTGGGATAGCTATCATAATGAAAAGCAAGTTCCCATGTAAAATAAATAAGCTTGAGATCTCTGACTGTGAAGCTCTGCTACTCACTATGTTCCTGACTGAGAATTTTACCATGTTAGGTGCTCTAATTTATCGTTCTCCAAGTGGGGCCAGTTACTGAGGCTCTGAGCTAATAGGAGAATTGTCCTCTGTTATTCTTGAATACGCAATTTTACTTTCTTAGGAGACTTAAATCTCCACCTCGAGGATAAAACAGATAAGCTGGGTTTGTCCCTAACTGAGGACCTTTTAGCCTTAGAGCCGAATTTGATTAATCACCTCCCCACTCACATAGCTGCCCATCTACTGGATTCTACTATCTCAAATTTAGACACAATTCAGTCTGATAGATCACACCTCTGACATGGCCTGGCCAATATGCTAACTTTGCTTGTTTTCAATTGACTCTCAACTCCACTACAAGGTCAAGCAGCCTAAGTCCTATGGGAGATGTTGGGCTAAGCTTGACCTTCAGAAATGGAATGAGCTGATGGAGGAGACCTCGCCCGTGTTAGGTACTTCAGTAGAAGGCACTGTGCAAAAAATGTATATCTGGCTTAGACCCTCTGTAGATACACTTACCATCAAGTGCCATCATAGATCCTTACCCCCGGCACCATAGTTTACTGACTCCTTGTATAAGGAGAAGAAATTTTGTAAACAGTTAGAGAGAATTTGGCGTAAATCTTACTTCCAGGGTGATAAACCAGTTTATAAGAATGCCTTAAGATATCATCAGAAAAACTGTCAACAAGCTAAGGCCTCTCACTTTATAGTGAAAATTACAGAAAATAAAAACTAAGACACTCTTTAAAGTGGTGAAGTGGCTTGCAGATTTTTCCAAATTGTGATTCAATTGGTATTTCGAATTCTAGGACTTTATTAACACATTTTGAGCCTATTGATTGATCATCGGTAAGGCTTTCTTTATCTACCTTGAAATGTGGCTCCCCTTTGGATCCTTGCCCGCCAAACATCGTAGGTAAGCTCTCTCAATAAAACCTAGAGTTGATTGTCCAACTATTAAATCAATCCCTATTTAATGGGGTAGACCCTAATAGCTGGGAAACAGAATTAGTCACCCCTCTGCTGAAAAAGTCCAATGCTGACCCACTGGTATGGACTAACTATGGGACTATGGCCCTCATTCTGACCTTGGCGGGCGGCGGAGGCCGCCCGCCAAAGTCCCGCCGTCAGGTTACCGTTCCGCGGTCGAAAGACCGCGGCGGTAATTCTGACTTTCCCGCTGGGCTGGCGGGTGGTCGCCTTCAGACCGCCCGCCAGCCCAGCGGGAAAGAGGCTTCCACGATGAAGCCGGCTCGGAATCGAGCCGGCGGAGTGGAAGCTGTGCGACGGGTGCAGTTGCACCCGTCGCGTATTTCACTGTCTGCGCAGCAGACAGTGAAATACATTTAGGGGCCCTCTTACGGGGGCCCCTGCAATGCCCATGCCAGTGGCATGGGCACTGCAGGGGCCCCCAGGGGCCCCGCGACCCCCCCTACCGCCATCCGGATCCCGGCGGTCGGACCGCCGGGATCTGGATGGCGGTAGGGGGGGTCGGAATCCCCTCGGCGGCGCAGCAAGCTGCGCCGCCTTGGAGGATTCAATGGGGCGGCGGTACACTGGCGGGAGCCCGCCAGTGGTGCCGGTCCGACCGCGGCTTTACCGCCGCGGTCGGAATCCCCATTGGAGCACCGCCGGCCTGTCGGCGGTGCTCCCGCGGTCCTCCGCCCTGGCGGTCTTTGACCGCCAGGGTCAGAATGACCGCCTATATCCCTTTTATCTATATTGTCAAAATTGTTAGAAAAACACATTGATCTGCAATTATCACGACTCATAGAACAAAGTGATCAACTCCATCCTTCACTGTCGGGCTTTCGTGCTGGTTACAGCACTGAATCAGCACTGCTTGGGGTCCCAGAATTCCTGAGACATAAATTGGATGAGGGAAGGGCAGCTGCACTCTTGCTACTGGACCTGAGTGCAGCTTTCAATACTGTTAACCATGATATTTTACTCAGGAGACTCAATGACTTGGGCATATGGAGTTAAGCACTCGTATGGATTAATTCCTTCCTGGAGAACTGCTTTTTCCAGGCGCACTCCAATCAATGTAGATCTAAACTGTGAGCTCTCACGTTGAGCCCTCTACTTTTTAATCTCTATGTGAGGCC
Source organism: Pleurodeles waltl (assembly GCF_031143425.1). Taxonomy (NCBI): domain Eukaryota; kingdom Metazoa; phylum Chordata; class Amphibia; order Caudata; family Salamandridae; genus Pleurodeles; species Pleurodeles waltl. The sequence goes on along the minus strand of NC_090449.1, from coordinate 472,680,483 downwards.
ACTGGCTCACATTGTTGAAGGCTTTGGCCTTACTCTCTTTTCTTATGCAGATGATGCCCAAATTGTGGTCTCTCTGTCTTCAAATGACCATTCAACCGTGGCTGCGCTTCATTGTTTTCAGGAAGTGGCAAACTGGATGTGTGCAAACTCCTTGTATCTAAATAGAGCAAAGTCGGAGGTACCACTGGTGGGTAATTCTTCCATACCGTGGGGCTGAGACCTGTGGCTGGTGTCTCTGGGAGCTCCTCCGCCCCCTGCTACCTCCGTTAAAAATCTGTGAGTGTGGTTGGATCAGGAGCTGTCTATGAAGCAAAAGATCACTAAGGTGGCTGCCCCTTGTTTTGGCATCTTGAAATGGTTAAAGAAAATCCTTTATTGTATTCCTTTTACAGCCTAGCACACCTCAATCCAAGCATTAGTTATGTCAAGGCTTGATTATGGAAATGTTCTTTATGTTGGGGTAACAAAAGCCCTATTAAAACATCATCAAGCAGTACAGAATGCTGCTCCACGCCTCCTGCTTCACCCAGCACATTTTGCCACCTTGCTAAAATCTCTTCACAGGCTGCCTGAGGACAAGCTGGTGCATTTTAAAGCTCTTTGCTTCATGTATAAATCTCTCAACAATACTATTCCTCCTTATTTGAGTTCGGTAGTTACCTTCCTAGTGCCTAGGCATACTATTAGGTCAAACTATCAGAATCTAGCTGTTGTACCTAGAACTGGGAGGGTCCGCCAAGGTGGGCAATCTTTTCATGTCTTGGGACCCAAAAGTTGAAACAACTTTCCATCATCTTTGAAAGAATGTAACTTCCTTCTGGGATTCCCCAAATTGTTTTACAGGGGTACATAGGAAACATGGACGTTGTTTGTCCTGTTGGCCACTTTTAATTTGTGAGCCAGGGAGCATCCAAAGAAATCTTATGTAGATGGAGATGTATACTAGTTGTTTTGTATTTGTTTATAGATTTCCATTAGCATGTGACCATAAATGAGTTTTTCAGTTGTTCATGTAGTAAATCTGAAACTTTACATCAGTCTAGTATATTTTATGGGCTTCCTTGCTACTTTTAGTAGGGGTATGCTACATATAAAATCCAAAATGAATGAAAGGCATTCATTGTTATTGCTCAGTTAGAACAGTCAGTCATTAATCTTTCTTCAGCAGTTCCCATAAGATTATGAAAATAAAACATAAATACACGTACAAACAGATATCAAATCTAAAACAAGCAAACTCTCATCCTGATCTAAAACGGTTCCTTCACAATCATTTTAAAATAGATAACATTTTACCCACATAAAATAGAAATAGTTAAAAATACAAAAAAGAGGAACCAATTAATATATTTTTCTAATGGCTAGTGCAGACCTAACAAAATTTAACACGGCATCACATATTTTAGGAGTACATTGTTTTTGTAAATATTCCATCACTTTTGCAAAGTGCATAATGTTTGCCTTGCATAGTACCTGCCATGTAAAAGCTAGTCTTGGAGTGAGGAATGATGGACAGAAAAGTAGAAAGTGACACGTGCTCTGTTTTGCCTTAAAATCACAATGGCAGGAAGATATTTCCTTCTGCCAACTACACTGTGTTGGGAAAGCCACCTCAAAGTGAATTAGGCTAAATCCAAAAAGGGTCAAATAGAACGGTACACTTAATTATCTATCCATACTAAATATGTCTCTATATACCCAGTTGTTGAAATTTGAAGGTAAGAATCAACTGTCTTCATCTTCTGTGCCAACGCTGGTCTCTTGCACATGGATAACTCCCTGAAGCGACATTTTACAGTCTCTTTGGAGTTGGCATCCAGATTTTGAGGGATGGAGAACATATCACCAAGGCCCAAGTTTTGAAAAGAAAGTCTTAGGTAGGAGAGTCACAGGATCCTACTGTATTTACGTTATCTAAGGCTAGACAATCAGTCATGCACTCTCTAACCAGACTTGCCTCAGAATTCCCCCAACATTTGATCCAAAGAAGGGGAGGAGAGACCCCAATCTGGTCATTCATATATTGTAAGCCCAATTCCTCATGGCATACAAAGTTGGTGGTATTTTTAGGGACAGCCAACTTTATGCTTATGAAGCCATTTCCCAATCTTTGTACAAAATCAGCTTTCCAGAATCCCTAGATCCCCCTCCATAGAGGGCGGTCGAAATACATTTTGATTTATATAGTTATGAAATCAAGTACTGCTTTGTGTCCTAGTTTTCATGCAAATCGGAAGATGGCTTCAATATTCCTACCTAATTGTTGGATTTTCATCAAAAAATGGGATTTCCATGAGAGGGCAGAACTGAAAATCATACCGGGGTAACTAAAATTTGTAACCTTTTTTAACACTGTCCTTTCCATTGTAAAATGCTTTGTTTTGGTACTCAAATGCACACAGGTAATTAAGAATGACTTGGCGAAGTTTATTTTAAGATCCAGGTCCTGCATGAAATCTAGGAAAAGACCCTGTAAACCCTGGAGCCCATTTGCCGTACGAGAACTGAGTATTGCGCCATACGCATCTAAGAGGATTGGTAGCAGAGTCTCTCGAATCTTTGGCAAATCTTTGCCATGCCTCAATAAATGGTCACTAATCCCATTAATATAAATTAAAAAGCAGAAGAGAGCTAAAATACACCCATGTCTTACACCTTGTATCGAGGTTATTTGGGACATTCTTTCTCTTACCGGGCCATATCGTTCAGTGACTTTCAGATCACAATGTAGTCGCTTTAACAAATTAAGGAGTTTCAAGTCGATGCCCAAACCCTCCATTATAACCCGTAGTTTCTCCTGATTACATAAATCGAAAACGCTTGAGAGATCCATATGGACAGCCCCTTTTTTGCTAGCACATATTTACTATTAATAAGACGGGGATTTAAGGCTTGTTCCAGATTACCTGGGCCGTTTCGATTTTTGCCCGTATGGAGACATCCTACCTTAGGCTGTAAGACTTCTATATAGTGGCATTCCCTCTCGCCTTCTGAAGTCAGGCATTCTATAGTTGGAGCATCCTGATTGGAGAAAAACAGTTGATTTATTACTTCCCAGAACTTGGAGCTATCCTTGAGCCAGGTGGCTCCTAATAGAGCCGCCCATGCTTTTTCCCTGATTTTTACACTCTTCTCCTCCAATATAGCATTATAGTTTTGTCTTGCAGCTTGTATCTGTGTGGAAGAGCGAGGTGTTGCTTTTAATATGCATTTCAAGCAGTTATTTACTGCTGTGCAGGCTACATCAAAACAACGATATGCAGGAACTGCTGCAGATGGTCTATTAATAATTAATTCAGTGAAAACAGACTCACATAAGCGCACAAACTTTTGAATTACAGATGTATGATTGGATGTTTCTGCTAGGCAAGTAGGGATAGATAGAATCAAGGTTGTCAGTCATTATTTTCTTATTACATTTCATATGGTCAACCTTCCGCCATTTTATCCTCAGGCCTGTATTTTTAGCATGCGTCAATTTATAACTAACATTCTTTGTAGCTGGCCTTGCATTATTTTTTTAAATAAAGCTCAAAAGATTGTGGTCTCTGCTACAGTTCGAGATAATTTTTAAATCCTGGATAAGGTGGAGAGCATCTGAGCATATTAATATAAAGTCTATAGAGCTCTTGGGGTTGCTGCCTGTAAAAGTGGGGGCATCTTGAGTATTATGCAACATGGTCTCGTATGAGCACATTAAATCATACTTTATTATGGAGAGTTTACAGCTTGTATTTAAAATGTAACCTATTGTCTCCACAGTCATTCGGGATACTACACAGGTTTTTGTCCCCCTGGGTGCAACGTGGCATATTAATCACCTACCCAAAGCATGATCACCTCCCTATCCAGGTGCAGAAGAAACGTCTAGATACTCAGCTACATCTTCTTAAACTTGACAAACACAATGATTCTGGATATAATTATAAACATTAAACATTAATTTGTTATAACACCCAGTGGTGGATATTAAAGCAACCAAAAAATAAGGTGAGGGCCATTTAAATAATACATTAACAGATGGTATTTGGCAGGACACAAAAATAGCTAAGCACCCCCTAGCTCTCCCTGCTTGTGAGGGCAGCACTGATTGGTGCAACCCTAGGTATCCATCTTTCTACAATGGTTCCATCATCCAAGTTTCCTGCAGGCAGATAATATCAAATAAGGAGATAAAACTTAACCAGTCCGGATTTTGGAGTTTGGTACGCGCGCCAGCAATGTTCCAAATGGCCAGAGAGATGCCTTTCATGTCCTGTGTCTGTGTACTCTAAGATCGCGATTATATGAAGACAATAGAGTTGGAAGAATAAGGCTATGATCTAAGTGTTAATAAGCCTGCCATATCTTGGTTTGAGGCAGGAGTACCTCCCATATCAACCTCTTGTACCTGCGGCTTGTCATTCTCCACAAGTCAATCATTCATGTTCAAATCACTCAGGAGCTCAAAACGCTTTGACGTGGGGACTTTGGCTGGTATACTAAAGAGGGCAAGCGAGCTGAATGATTATAGGCCATGTTGGAATCTGGGTTAGAGAAAAATCAGGAGTCATAGAAAAAAACAAATGGCTGAACTCGAATTCCTCCCTGTCAAATGATTCAGATAGTTCAGATTTGGAAACATGTACTGAACACGCCTGGGATCTCTAAAATTAATCACGATGCAGTCCCTTTTGGTGTTTTTCTTTGATATTTCTACCCACTTTACCCTTCTGGTATGCACAATTCTACCATTTAAGTCCCCTTGATGATCTGATTTCACACGTTGCCAATGGGCCAATTTTATCATCATGGCAGCTGTGTGTTGCCTATACACGATGCTGAGCGGTGGTACATTTTCATGGATCAAAACATATGGTGTACTTTCTAGTGGCAAATGTAATATGTCATCATGCCTGGCACGGAGGCATCTAAGGTCACCTTACTCTGATTCCTTGACGTTCCCATATCATGTTGTGTTTTTACCCAGGGGCACCAGGCATGTGAGTTCCTTATATCAGCTATTTGCGGGTTAGTCACGTCGGTGTTTACATCAATAACGTGAGGTTGTGCCGCTGGCAATGGGTCTCATCCATTTCCATCTGCCAATGAGATCCCAGCCACTTGTGTGCATGCGCTGACAGCTGGTCCATCCTAACTTGTTTGAAACTTTTTCCTCCAGGGAAGTGCAGAAGGCTTTTATCATGGTATCTATCTTAAGGACAAATCCATCCAACAAATGCTTTCCCACTTTTAGGCATCATGATGGGGTATTCGACCGCCTGATTAGCCTTATGTGCTTCCATCTGAATAACCTTGTTTCTTTTCTGCCCTATTGGGTAGCTCTGTTTTTTTCCACTTCACGTCTCTTTTTAGTTGAAGGAGAATTCAATAATGGGGAGCTATTCGTGTCCCTGGTCTCTATCCTAGTGCCAGATATTTGTGTGCCAAGTTCTTTATCCAAGATCCCCCACCTGCACTTCACGGGGAAGAGCTTTTGAAGCCATATACTGGCACGATGAGAGGAAGAAGAGGATGATTTAACATCGTCAGTTATGACCAGTGGCTCTAAGAGAGGATTTTGGTCCATTTTCTGCACCACCTCTAGCCCTTCTTCTACTTGTATCAACTGTGATTCAATAACTCCCATAACTGAAGAGAGGTAGGTGGTCTTTGACTGTTGAATTGGGGGTTGAGTTCTTCTCTTTGAGGTTGGCGCACCAACTGTCGTTTTTGCCATAATAAGCAAGTATAAATATGCACCTCACCTCTGGCTAATGTGTAGACTTTCCTCAGATTTGCAGACACCGACTAAGAGGGAGGTCCCGGCCTTGCCTCTTCCGGATAATGATGGGCAAAGACGTGCCCGTTCTTGGCCCGGGCACGTCCAGCACTGCGGGACCCGGTGACTCTCTTTAAAGTGTTCCCTGGCACACCAGGAACATTGGCAGCTGCTCTCTGCTGCAAGGTTGTTTGGGACGTGTAGTCCAGAGCCCCCGGGTGCCGTGAAAAAGATCCCCGCGCTGCGGGGCCAGGTCTCTCGTTTTAAAGCACCCCATGGCGAGACAGCAACATCGCTGACTACTCTCTGCCATAAGGTTATTTGGGGTGTGTAGTCCAGAGCCCCCAAGCCCCCATGAAAAGACCCCTGCTGTGCGCTGTGGGACTGTGTTGCTATGTTAAAGCTCCCCCTGGTGCACAGGAACGTTGGTGGCTGTTCTCTGCCATGAGGTTGTTTTGGGTCATGTGTTAAGAGAGACCCCCGGCCACTGTTGAAAGATCCTCACGCTGCGGGACCCGGCTGCTCTTTTTAAAGTACACCCTGGCATGACAGGAACGTTGGCGGCAGCTCTCTGCCACGAGGTTGTTTGGGGCGTGTAGTACAGAGCCCCTGGCCACCGTGAAAAGATCCCCGAGCTGCGGGACCTCATTGCGCTTTTTAAAGCATCCCCAGGCGCGAAGGCAATGTTGGCGGTAGCTCTCTACCACGAGGTGTGTGGCGTGTAGTGCAGAGCCCCCAGTCTCCGGGAAAAGATTATTATTATTATCATAAAAATAAAGATTATGTTTTTTTTCCCTAGTGGCCAATTATCATGCCTGCAATTAGTATTTTGCGTAGATCACTGCTGAAGCTGTTTTGCCTTTTGTTCCATAGAAGTGCATAAGAATGATGTTTTTTATTTGGCTTGTTGGGCCATTTTTATTTTGTGAGTGAGAGAGCATGCAAAGAAAACTTATGTAGATTAAGATGCATTCTATTTGTTAGGTATTTGTTCATACATTTCCATTAGCGTGTGACAATAAATTGTTTTTTCAGTTGTTCATGTAGTATATCTAACACTTTGAATATGCAGTCTAATTTATTTTTTGGGCTTCCTTGCTACTTTTAGTAGTATTGTGCTACAAGATATCTCTAAATTGAAAAATCTTGTAACTTAACATTAACTTATTCTACTTACCTACAGAACCCCCACAGATAATCTATTCCCCCTAATATGTAATACTACAAAATGTCATAAAAATCCAGCTGATGGTTTTTCCTCCATGCGAAATACAACAGTTTATGGAAAATTAATTGGATTTGAAGCCCGTTTTGAGACCCCTCTTTTTTCTTTGTATCCCTTTAACATAACACTGCAAAACTTTCAGTCCTCCTATAATGAACCAGGGACAGCAGGCTACGACCACTCCGTAATATTTTTATACCCTTACAAACCCCTAAACCCTAAAACTACCATTTCCATTTAATATCCTTACAACCCCTAAACCCTAAAAATATCCTCACCATCCCCTACTCTTACATTGCACTAAACAATACATATATATATATTGCCCTCCTCCACAGGGTTCCAAAAACGCTTTATTGGCAACACGTTTCGATCTGCACAATATTCTTTTTTCATTGAAAAAAACAAAGATTACAGAGATGCCACTCCTCCTCCTTGCCATCCATTGTCCTACTCCTTGGTTTGCTCCTGCTCCCTCATTACAGCCCTGTGTGGTAATTGTTCTGCCACAGCCCTTCCCACCTGCCCTGAAAAGTTAGCCTGTTGCCCCATTCACCTCTTCACTACCCTCTGTTGACCAAGTCCATGCACCAGCCCCCTCTCTCCTGCCCTGCATGGTCCGATGTGCTGCCACAGCCCTCCATTTAGCCTGATGTCCCTGCCCACTCCTCCTGCTCTCTGTTGCCCAGTGGTCGCATGGTTGCTGCCTGTCCCTGACACCTACACTCTGCCTGTCTGAGTTTCATGCCCCTATCCCCTACCTCCTGTTCTCCTGGTCCATTTTGCTGCCACTCCCTTCTGCCCTCCATGCTCTGTTGTGCTGCGATTGCTTCTCCTGCCTGCCCTGCGAGTTCTGTTGTGAAGCCCCTTCCCCTGCTCTCTCTTGTCTGTGTCCAGCCCCTATCTCTCACTTCCTCTTCCATTGCCCTTCGTGCATGCCCCTGGCCCTCTTTCTTGCCCACCATGGCTGTTGTGCTGCCACTAACCCTCCTGCTTCCAATGCATGGTCTTTTATGCTGCCACAGCCTCTCCCAGCTGCCCTGTGTGGTCGGCCTGCTGCCCTGATCCCTTGCAACCTTCCTTTTGTTGTCTATGTGTATGCAACTATAGTGTCCTTGTTACCTTCCATGGTTTGTTGTGCTTCCAGTGCCTGTCTCACCATCCCTATATTGTCAGCTTGCTGTTCCTGCCCTGCCCTCTTCCCCCTGCTCTCTGTTTTCCATGTGCATGCCCCTATTCCCTTGTCTGGTCCGTTGTCGTGCCCCTGCTCCCTCCCTCCTGTCCTTCATGGTCCATTATGCTGCAACTGTCCCTCATGTCCGGTAGGGTCAGCTTGCTGCCCTTGTCTCTTTCCCCTATGCTCTCTGTTGTCCATGTGCATGGCCCTGTTCCCTCCCTATTGCGTTCCATGGTCTGCTGTACTGCACTACCATCCCGCTTGCCCTGTGTGGTGTACTGTACTGTTGCAACCCCTGGTGCCTCCCCTTAAGGTCAGTTGGTGCCCCTGCCCATCTTCCTCCTGCCCTCTGTTATCCTAGTCCATATCCCTCACCAATTCCTCCTGCCCTCTGTGAACCAATGTACCATAACTGCCAACATTTTCAACTGGATAAGAGGGAGATTTTGAAAAAAAACATGAACATTGATTTTCTTCATTGACTTACATTGAAAAAGAGGAGATTTTAGGCAGGAGTCAGATACAATAAAGCCCTATTGGGCTTAAAAACATCAGGAGTCTCCTGCTGAAGAGGTTTTATCCAGTTGATCGTATTATTATTGGTACACTTCAGGGAGAGGAGGTGGCTTTACGGCAAGAGTTGTAGACTTGGCAACTGAGGAACCAGGTAAGAGTTCTGGTGTCAGCTCTACATCCTGTGATTCTGGGCAAATCACTTAGGCCCTCATTACAACCCTGGCGGTCGGTGATAAAGCGGCAGTAATACCACCAGCAGGCCGGCGGTAACCAAAATGGTATTATGACCATGGCGGAAACCGCTCAGACAGCCACTTTAACACACCGACTGCCACCGCGGTAGCAAGCACCACGGCGGTAATCGCCAACAGCCAGGCGGAAGACAATGTACTGCCTAAACTATTATGACACACCCAGTGGCGTAGCGTGGGTTGTCAGCACCCGGGGCAAGGCAAGTAATTTGCGCCCCCTAACCCGTGGATTTTAGCACTTGCGAGTGCGAGCGCGCCCCCCCCTAGATGTTGCGCCCGGTGCGGCCGGCCCCCCCTGCACCCCCCACGCTACTCCACTGGACACACCTATTCGCCACCTTTTCCGGGGCGGTAGCAACGACATCAAAAGCACTGAGGAAACCGAGCACATAAGTCAAAGGACTCACCTCTGGAGACTCAGGGAACAACTACGACACCATGGAGCCCGAGTTGCAAATTTTTCCCATGCTTGTCTACCTTTTCGTGCATTACGAACATCAACGCATGCGAAGACGACCACAGTGAGTACTGCCGCCTAGCACACAAGGGAGGGTGGAGGAAAAAGAGAGTGACACACACACGCAACACCCCCACTACCAACACCATACACAAAACCAGATGCACTAACATTACATATCCATCCTGTACTCCTCAGGAATAATGCAAGGACAAAATGATTGGAAGAAATTAAGTGTAATACGATTAAAGAACATGAATGAGTGCATCAATTTACAAACGTATATACATATTAACAAATGGAGGGACACTGCCCAGTCCTCAATGTCCGTGGGTCACAGGGCCACAACACATAGGCCAAGGCCCTACCTCACTCCTGCAACAACACAGAGAGAACACTGCAGGGGCATCAGGTCAAAAATACACAGGCACCTCAGGGGGACAGGGAATAGGGGGGCACCTCAGCCGGAAGATGGTACAACGCCACTGGTCCTGGAGGAGGTAACATGCCCTGTGCTTGGTCCTGGGGAATGCAAGGCCACAGTCTCTCAAGTGGGTGGTTTGCCCACTGCTTGGTCCTGGGGAGTGCAAGGCCACAGTCTCTCAAGTGGGTGGTCTGCCCATTGCTTGGTCCTGGGGAGTGCAAAGCCACAGTCGGTCAAGTGGGTGGTCTTCCCACTGCTTGGTCCTGGGGAGTGCAAGCCACAGTCTCTCAAGTGGGTGGTCTGCCCCGTGCTTGGTCCTGGGGAGTGCAAGGCCGCAGTCTATCAAGTGGGTGGTCTGCCCACTGCTTGGTCCTGGGGAGTTCATGCCACAGTCTCTCTAGTGAGTGGTTTGCCCACTGCTTGGTCCTGAGGAGTGCAAGGCCACAGTCTCTCAAGTGGGTGGTCTGCCCACTGCTTGGTCCTGGGGAGTGCAAGCCACAGTCTCTCTTTGCCCACTGCTTGGTCCTGGGGAGAGCAAGGCCACAGTCTCTCAAGTGGGTGGTTTTCCCACTGCTTGGTCCTGGGGAGTGCAAGCCACAGTCTCCCTAGTGGATGGCTTCTCCACTGGTTCTAGAGGGGGCTTTGTGCCAAGTGTGCTTCATCCTGGGAAGGATGGGGTGAGTGGATGGCTTCTTCCACTGGTTCTGGAGGGGGCCTTGTACCCAGTGTGCTTCATCCTGGGAAGCTTGGGGTGAGTGGATGGCTTCTTCCACTGGTTCTGGAGGGGGCATTGTGCCCTGTGATGCAGATCTTGGGGAGTGCAAGGTCACAGTCTCTCACCTGGGTGTCACACCTACAGGATTTGCAGGGTCCAGGATGCACTACAGCCCATGGAGGTAGGACTACACACTCCCTGTCGGCGGTGACGGCTGCTCAGTGGTAGCAGTGGTGGGGCTGGTGTTGGGGCTGGCAGTGGTGGGGGTAGGCTCCAGCCCATACCCTGCAGCCTCGGACGGCTGCCCAGTGGGGCTGCGGCTGCTGGTAGTGGTGCTGGTGGCGGCCCTGGTTGCAGTGCTGGCAGTGGTGGGGGGAGGATCCAGCCCATCCCCTGCAGCCTAGAACAGCTGAACCGCCATGGTTGGTGGTAGGGGCTCCGAAGGAGTCCCAGCACCAGGCCTCCTGTCCTTCCTGCCTGCAGGCCCCTTGCCCTTCCCTTTTGCAGCTGGTGGTGCCTCCTTGCCCTTCCCGTTCGCAGCTGGTGGTGCCTCCTTGCCCTGCCTAGATGCTGCTGGTGGTGCCTCCTTGCCCTTCCCTTTCACAGCTGGTGGTGCCTCCTTGCCCTTCCTTGATGCACCAGGTGCAGGCACACTTTCAGTGCTGCTGGCTGGTTCCTGGGATCCTTTCCCACCTGCAGTAGCTGTCGACACTACTGTGGCCATGGACTGGGTGGCTGAGGTGCTCGCCTGGGTTCTGACCACCGTGGCCCTACGTGAAGGACGGAGGGGGGTAGGGGTAGGGAAGAGCTCAACGGTGGCAAGGAAAAGCTTCTTAGGGACATTGGGGCGGAAGAGGGTGAAGGTTTGGGAGTGGAGGAAGAGGAAGTGGTTGTAGGAGGTGTCTGTCTGCTGTGTTTGGTTGCAGGAGGGAGCACAGACACAGTGGGAGAGGACACAGGGGACGTGTGCATGGATGTGGTGACTGCCAGTGAGGGGTGTGTAGCGATAGGCGTGCTGGTGATGGAGGCAGTGAATGAGGATGTAGTGCAGGCAGGTGTGCGGTTAGATGCTACTGGGAGGGGGGTGGAGGACGAGGAGGAGGGGGCCACAGTGGAGGCAGTGGATGTTGGTATGTCTGCATCTGGATAGTGTTTGTGTGAGTGCCTGTGGAATGATGTGTGGTGCTTGTGTTTGCCTGAGTCACTCCTGTGTGTTGTCCTGGGTGCATGCTGTTCTGCCTGTGTGCTTGGGATAGGTTGGGGTTGAGGGGAATGGGACTGGGTAGAGGAAGTTGGAGGAGGGAGGCTAGAAACAGGGACAATGGCTGCCATCAGAGAGGAGGCCAGAGCCTGGATTGATCTCTGTTGGGCCGCCATGCCAGAGTGAATGCCCTCCAGGAATGCATTTGTTTGTTGCAAATGGGCTGCCAGCCCCTGGATGGCACTCACAATGGTTGACTGTCCAACAGAGATGGATTGCAGGAGGTCAATAGCCTCCTCACTCAGGGCAGCAGGGCTAACTGGGGCAGGGCCTGAGGTGCCTGGGGTGAAGGAGATGCCCACCCTCCTGGGTGAGCGGGCATGGGAAACACACTGAGGGGCTTCAGGGAGGGCGGTGCTGGTATGGGGGTGGCGGCTGTACCTGTAGTTGGGGTGGCCACAGAGGTGTCCGCCACCACCAGGGAGCTTCCATCGGAGGAGGTATCACTGTCCGAACTGTCCCCTCCTGTCTCCACCATGGTACACCCCTTGCCCTCCGTCCCACTGGTGCCCTCACCGTCGGTGGATTCGGCCTCCAGGGCCATGTGGATTGTAGCTCCCTCTGTCGCCAGTGGCTCTGCTCCTCCGCCAGATGATGCTAATGCACAGAAGGACAGGGTGACAATACAAAAAGGTGGGGGAAGAGACAAATGATACACTTGGTGAATGGCTGCTCCAACACCACCGTTGGCATACACAACACACACACACACACAGGGAATAGCCCTACACACTAGGCAATGCACTAACAGTCACAATGCTAGTCACTAGGCCATTGACAGGAATACCTAACGCCAATAGCAGCATACCTGAGACCCACGGACCCCTGCCCAGTAGTGGGTGCCTACTAGATTGGTTGGAGGTGGTTCACATCATACCCTGCCCAACATGGGACCTACCCTGCAATGTCCGGCCTGGCACCCACAGGCCCACATCCCCCACCCAGAGACCACCCCACCACGTGAAAGTAGTATATTGGAAAATTGTACTCATCCCTTTGTGGCTGCTGTGATGCCGTCAAGCACCCATCCAGCTCCGGATAGGCCACCGACAGTATGCGGGCCATTGGGGGGTCAGGGTTCGACAGGCACCCCTTCCTCGTTGGGAGGCCATTCCCAGCTGGGCCTCCGCCGTCTTCCTTGCCCAGCGTCTCAGGTCCTCCCACCGTTTGTGACAGTGGGTGCTCCGCCTGCCATAGACCCCCAGGGCTCACACCTCCTTGGCGATCGCACGCCATATACCCTTTTTCTGATGGGCGCTGACCTGCAGAAAAATACACTTAGAAAAAGGTATCAGTTAGACCGTCCGGCCTGTTACACTCATGTCCCACCATAGCCCTCACATCCCCTTACGCACAGATATTGCCCACCATACATGGAGCACACCGCCCACGACCCTTCCACCAACCCCCCTCCTTAAACAAGGCCCTCACACACAGCACTCCATGCATTCATGCCCCATGCATCGTGCTTACAGTGTACTCACCTGTTGGTCCGGAGGCCCATACAGCATTAGGTACTGGGGTAGGACCCCATCCACCAGTCTCTCTAACCCCGAAGCAGTGAAGGCAAGGGCCCTTTCCCCAGTGACACGAGCCATGGTTGGTTCCAGACACAGGTCACAGCAGCACTTGCAGTGTAGGTCCTCTCCTGTTGAAGGTCAGGTAGCAAGTGAGTGAACAGATAGAAAATAGCGGTCACGTCCGCGGCGGTGTGTACCGTCACCGCCAGCGTACATCACCATTGGCCACTGTAACCCACAGGGCCAATGACAACCAATGAGTAGTTGCACTGCGGTACTCGACCACCTCCTTCAACGGTGCACAACGTCAGCAGAATCACCTCATTTCCACATGTCCCTCCATTCAGGACAGGCAGACGCCATTTCAGAAGGGGGCAGGCCAAGGCACCTTACTGCATCACAGTACACATATGCACTATTTGGGTCTATACAACAATATACTGTTACAGTACCAACACTCAATGCAGTGTAGTGTTTGGAAATGTGGAATACTGACCAGCTGCTCACCGTTTTGCATCCTAGATTACAACTGCTGTGGATGAATAGGAGATGGAGACATCCCCCCATGTACAGACCCCTGGTGGACTTGGCAACTATGTAGGACAGGGACATCATCCTCATCTATCGACTTGACAGAGCCACAATCACAGCTCTGTGTGCCCAATTAGAGCCTGACCTGATATCTGATATCCGTCACCACACCGGGATCCCCCCTCTTGTGCAAGTTCTATCTGTGCTCCATTTCTTGGCAACTGGCTCCATCCAAGTAACAGTGGGCTCAGCTGCAGGAATATCACAGCCAATGTTCTCAATAGTGCTGACCAGAGTGTTGTCTGCCCTGATAAAACACATGCGCAGCTACATCGTATCCCCCCAGGTGGAGGATTTGGCCACAGTGAAAGCTGACTTCTATGCAATGGGACATATCGCCAACATTATTGGGGCTATTGATGGTGCACATATTGCATTTGTACCAACCCCCCCGGAGAAATAACCAGGTGTTCAGGAATAGAAAGAGCTTTCACTCGAGGAATGTGCAGATAGAGTGCCTAGCGGACCAGTACATCTCCCATGTCATTGCAAAGTATCCTGGGTCTGTGCATGACTCCTTTATCCTGTGGAATAACAGCATCCCATATGTGATGTCTCAACTCCAGAGGCACAGGGTGGAGCTAATAGCTGAGCCCTGGTTCCCAGCCAGTGGATGTTGGAGTATGGGTATGATGTGGGCCCTAAGGGTGAGTGTGTGGCTAACAGTTGTCCCTCAATATTTGCAGGTGACTCTGGTTACCCCAACCTCTCATGGCTACTGACCGCAGTGAGGAATGCCAGGACAAGGGCAGAGGAACTTTACAATGAGGCACATGGGCGGACAAGAAGGTTTATCAAGAGGGCCTTCGGCCTCCTGAAGGCCAGTTTTTTTTGCCTCCATCTAACTGGTGGATCCCTGTACTACCGCCAGTCCTCTGTACTGCTATTTAGTGTCTTGCTACCACGGAATGCACCTTCCCCTGTAGGTCGTTCCACCTCTTCCTGATGTCATCCCTTGTTCTGGTGTGCTGTCCCACGGTGTTGACCATGTCCATGATTCTCTGCCATAGCTCCATCTTCCTAGCGAAGGATGTCTACTGCACCTTTGATCCGAATAGCTGTGGCTCTACCCAGATGATTTCCTCAACCATGACCCGTAGCTCCTCCTCTGAGAACCTGGGGTGTCTTTGTGGTACCATGGGTGTAGTGTGAGTGGTGTGCGTGAGGGTGTGTGGGGTGATGTGTTGGGGTGTGTGCTGTAAGGTGCGTGGATGGTGTATGGGTGATGGTGTTATGTGGCTCTGGTTCTGTGGGTGCTCTTGGTCTATCTCTCTCAGTTGGCAATTTTGTTTTGACGTAAAGGGTTGTGGGTAATGTGTGTGTGTGTTTTATAGTGGTGTGGGTTTGTGGGTGTGGTGTGTGTATGTGTGTCAGGTGTGTGTAGTTTGAATTGTCCAATGTAGTGTTGTTTTGTATGTGTGTGTGTATTTTGAGCGCAGCGGTATGTACCGCCAATGGTTTATTGCGGTTGAATGTCCGCCACCGTGGTTCGTGGGTCATAATGCTGTGGGTGTAGTTCTGTTGGCGTAACGGTGTGGGTTTTGGTACTACCAGTTTATCACTTATCTTTGGGCTGGCGTACTTGTGTGTGTGGCTGTATAGTGACAGATTGCTATGTGTGTGTCATAATATGGGTAGCAGTAATCCCCCGCGCCAGCGGTATGTTGGCGGCAGTCAGCATGGCGGTAAGCGGGACTTACCACCAATAGCATAATCAGGGCCTTAATCTCCCCATGCATAAAACTGGGCCTGGGCGGAGCTTGCAGAGTTTTGCTACGTGGGACTCCTCAGAATGCCAAAAAATCTCTGCAAGAACTCTGCCTTACTGCATGAATGGGTGGAGTTGTACTCGGCCACCCGTTCTCACTGATTGGTGCCATCTTGTTTTTCTTGTTCTGTACATGGTGCTAGGCCTAAATGTTAATCTAGTCTGTATCTTTGTAATCCTTACCTTATCCCATTCCCCCACCCCTGTTTTACATTAATTCGATTAGTGTGTGTATTTGCGAATGTGAATTTTACATTTTTGACCTTTTTTATTTTCTGTCACTTTTTGTCACTTTTTTGTTTTCTTTTAACTTCCTCATTTCTTCCTTTCTATTCCTTCTATTTCCTGTCTTTTTTTTCTTCTCACACAGCACCATGGCAGAGCGTGGTTGAGGCAACGCCAGTGAAGGGGATGCAGCTGACCACACACTCTGCGGTCGCTGGCAGGGGGTGCAGCCCATGGTATTTTCAGTGAGAAAGACGTGGCTACACTGGTATTTTTTGTTCAGTGCCATCTCCCCTCAATGTTGGCAGCAGGTGGCAGGCCTGGGAGTGAATATGGCCTGTGGGAGCATCTGCTTCTGTGGGAAAGGGTGCACCTGTGTGTGCGCAGGCATACAGGGTTGTGGCGCACCCAGCAAAACCTCATGGAGTGCTGGGTCTACATCCTCAACCGGGAGCAGAACCTGCTCATCCTGTGGGAGCCAGGTTGCGGGGCTTGGTGAGTACTAATTATTTGTTGTGTCTTACAATGTTATTTTTTTTCAAATAGCATGCTGCTCACACTCAGGGGAAAGTTAAGTTCGCAGAACTTTATGAATATTATGTGGTCCAATTTAATGAACCAGGTGCGTAGTGCTCCCTAGTTCTGCTGTAGGAGCTTGCTTGGGCTGATTATTTAAGAAGTCATGAGGACTCTTCTGTCCTGTCACTAAGATAGTGGTACTGGGGTAGTAGTAGTAATATCAGTGAGTTAGTATTATCTGGCCCATATTTATTAAAAGTTTGCACTACTGTGTGCCATTTTTTTATGCAAAAGCAGCGCTAACCCAGTGCCATATTTATAAAGTGCCGCTACACCTGTCTAGTGCCATTTTTCCTTGCCTTGCGTAATTTTTTAGGAGAGCCACTCTACCATGCCTTTTTTATTGAAATGATACGCAAGGTAGGCATTCCCTCCTAAAACATTACACTGCCTACTAACGCCATATTTATGAGCCTTTGGAAAAATGACACACGTCAAGGATTGCCTAGGAAAGATGGCACAGACTCTGATTTGCGTCACAATTTTAATGCCTGGTCAGACCAGGCATTAAAATGATGCACAACCATAAGTATATGAGGAACACTGACAGACGGCACTCTCTGAAACAGGATCCATAGTACGCCTGCTCGACCAAATTGCTTCTAACACCATGGCAAGAGTGGAATTTCCAACAACTATGCCACCAATGACCAAGCTCCTGGCTGTGCTCCACATGCTGGCCTCTGGCTCATTTCAGACCACTGAAGCACGAGTGGGCGGTATCTCTCAACCATCGTTTTTCTACCTTCCTCCCCACGGTACTGGATGCCATCATCCTCCTTACTCCCCACCACACCCTGTTCCTCAACACCTAACAACTGCAGCAGGAGACTAAACAAGGATTCTACCAAATTCATTGGTTCCCGCATATGCTGGGTGCAATGGATTGTACACATGTCCAACTTGTCCCTCCTGCTGCAACTGAAGACCTTTATAGGAACAGGAAGCACATGCGCTCCACAAAATTGCAGACCATTGTGGATCATTGCAGGATGTTCACCAACATCCTCGCTAAATATCCTGGCAGCGTGCATGATGCCTACATCTTCAGGCACTCAATAATAAACAAACGCTTCCAGGATGGACGATATGGCAATGGCCTACTCATAGGTAAGCAAGCAGAAACTACATAACAAATACAACTTACAAAACAAATGGGGCAAACAATACACACACCACACTTTACACACATGGACAGGGAAGCATGAATGACCTCTGAGCAACACATATGCAACACGCATCTCTCCACACATCCAAAGCACATCTCCCTCACATACGACCACAGGTAGTATCCCCTTGCACCACTGGACTGTCACTTTTAATGATGATCTGGTGGAGCAATGCCCTCTCTGCATTTAAAAGGTGGTGTCAAGCCACTGCATGTGTCCTAACGCTGCCTTGAAAATACTGCCCCTTCACCCCCATTACTTAGTGTGGGAGTAGTCTGCAATGGGTTTTGCAGTGGGCAAACCACTGTAACACACCTTGCAGTTTAGCACTGCCTTACATGTATGACAATCTGTACCCTGAGCCAGCACCAACAAATAATGCCACTAAATGGGTGCCATTACAATTGTCCTATGAAGACAAATACTTGATACTCTCATTGTGTCTACTTCTCCAATTTGTGGTGCGTACTGCAGCACACATAGAAAGAGGAATTGCCATCACTGATTGTTCATGTGCAGGAAGGGACACCTTACTGCACAGAAACAATCAACCATGCAAAGCAGACATCTTCATACCATGCTGCAAGGGTGCCTACATTGGAGCTTGGCAGCTGATTTACTACCAGTGCAGTGGTAGAGGACAGAAATGCACCATATCTGGGAGATATGACACATTACTGGCCTTTACCGGTGTTGCAGGGCAGTGCAGCTAAACACCTCATGCCCTGTACTGTGCCACAGTGGTTTGTAAAGAGGTCACATACATGGCAATATGTCTTAAGCTACTATGTCACTCTTTGCATGATGTCTACATACACACATGCATGCTAGAAAGGAAATATTGATAACAGGTTTGTGTGCAAGGGAGGTGGTCATGTCCAAGGGAAGGGAGGGTCACATGCAACACACAGGGCGTAACACCTGTCTCATGGCACACACTACACAAAATTGGTTCTAACTCACACTACCTGGCGATTTTGCAATTCATAAGTTATAGGACAAATGTACAATAATCTTCAATAACACACATATCCTGCATGGGTGAACTGTCATGCCGCGCAAAGCACACAATCATCATGCCCCTGAGGCTGTACCCTTGAATGGGAATGTACCACCACACACCAATACAATCATGCATGCAAACATGAACTCAGACAATGCCAGATGCACGTCTGATTCTCTTCTCCATTGACAAATACTTTGTCAAGACAGTTAGCAAGAAGCACAAGTGCAAGTCTGAGACTGTCTCTCCTCTTCCATTGTAGTGGACCAAAGTTATGGCATCCAGCCATGGGTCATGACCCCATATGGAAATCCACATATTGATGCCAAGAAGGCTTATAATGACTCACACAAACAGACCGGAAATGTGGTGGAGAGGACATTCGGGATCCTGAAATCCAGTTTCAGGTGCCTTGGTGTATCTGGAGGAAGACTCTCATGTCCAAAATCCCTTCTGTGCAAAATAATACTAGTCTGTGCAATTTTGCACAACATCTGTGTTCACACCAATGTCCCGTGGGAGGAACAGGTGGAGGTCCCCAGGGAGGTGGATGAAGATAATATTGTTCACAACTTCTGCAGTTACTTTATTACTTTAGTAGACTTACTTTATTCATCACTGACCACACATTTGTGAATAAATCACTTGAACACAGATATGTCTTGGAGCACTTTTATCACATGCCTTATCAACTGACCCATTTCTTGGAAAGCATGACTAGGACACAACAGTTGGAAATCAATTAGGAACACCCTCAGGAAGACCAAACCATTACACACAATGCACTAATACATGAGTGTGCAGGTGTAATGTATGCATTGCCTGTTGAACATACATTTTACATAGCAACACACATATCACACAAGTCCATCTGGTTGACATTTGACAGCAGTGAAATTGAAAAAAATAAAACAAGTGATGACTGCTGTTCAGGTAATACAAGAGTAGTTACTGCCTACAACAGTAGATCAGTGTCTGCTATGTAACAACTCAATGTCTGAATGTCACAATCACAGGTGACAATTCACAACTTGCCCCTCAGTGGCACTCACATGCTAATAGTGAGTAACATATAGAGGACAATGCACCTGTATGTCTAGGTCTGTCAGACTCAAATCAGTTATTATCCTGCATGCATGTCAAACAATATCATAACACGTCACAAACCATTGGCAAACTATGTGTGAATAAGGACACAGACATTTTGAAACATACTTGTTCTACTCATAGCTGTCAGGACTATTCACACAATCCAACCACACTTATAGTACATGTGACAAAGGTTTGTGAATGCAGCTGTGTGTGACTGCTCATGTCAAACAAACAAATGTGAAAGGACAGCTGAGAGACTCATCCACTTAACTTTGCCAGACAATGTGTGGAGATGACTCACAGACTACACAAATGCTGTGGCTGGAGTTAAAAGATGTGTGGGTGGCAGCCACTCATCTTGCAAACAATAGAAATGGTATGGCAAATATTGCTTAGCCTGTAGAAGAACAATGCCATTTGGTAAATTTCACTTGTATGAAATACTATGATGTGCATGACGGACTGGAGAGTGAGGATAAGGAATATGAGGAACAAGGGCAATTTGCAGAAACTGTGGCAGCAATGTTGCTTTGGAAGCCTACAGTACACAATCTGGCTTCAATGTGAGGGAATGATTACACATTGTCAAAAACTCACTTCACAAAACAACATTGTAGCCATGTAAGTCTATAAACATAAACACACACATTGTGTAGGACAGTAAACCTCCCAGTCACATTGTCAGCAACTCCACCTGTGTGTTTGGCCAGCTCAAACAAGTGTGAGTGAGGCAAGTGGGAACTGACACTACCTGTACCCTGGGTCTGGGGACATGCCCTTGTTCCACTATCTACCAACGACCTAACAATGCATAAAAGGAACAACTACCAACTAAAAAACAAAGTCATATAAATGCCTGGTATATGTTAAGTCAAGTCCAACATAACCAACCTGTAAATCCCTAATAAATAATAGGGCAAGGCTGACATCTATAACCTGTAAGTCCCTAGAACATAATAGGGCAGGGGAGTTTAGTTGTACAGTTGGATTCCTGCACTTGACTGTGCAAAGCAGTGGTGTAACAAAACTTGAGGATTCCACCCGCAAAGTCCACTGAGGGGGCTCCATCCCCTCTGTAGACAGTCAAAGGCTTGCCGCCTTTGCACAGTGTACTGTGCTGAGGGGGTCCCCTTGAGCTCAGGGCCACTCCAACACGAAGGGGGTTGCGGGGTATTTATTATGCCACTTTGCACTGATGTGTAGCCTGCCATCCCTGTTTGACAGTAGCCCTGTCATGCAAAGTGTGTGCTAAAAGGGAAGTCCGTGTAAAACTACATGGTGAGGAATTGTACAGTCAAAGTGTATGTACAAACAACGTTGACCCAAAATGCAACCTTCATGTACCCACTAGGTGCCCCAGGCTCTGCGTGGCCTGTAATTATGCGCATAGACAAATGAAAAGTTGCAACATATGGCATGTTGTTTGTGAAAAACTACTCTGAATATTTAGATACAGTAGATATGTGTCTATATAGGGCATTATGTCATTCACTAATATGAGCAGAGATTCTGCTCTGAAGGTGTGCAATTACTGATGAAGAAATCAAAAGAATGTAGAAGGGACATCCCTAAACACACCACTGTAGTAGGCAGAACAGATCACACATTAAGAACACATACCACTCACTAGCATGTCAGACAAAAAAATCCATGACACGTGTCAGTCCATGATATCCAAAAACTTGCATGCACAAGGAACTGTACTTTACACATGTTGCATTACATCATGATGTTTGCCCCTTGGGACACACCATAGATTGTCACACACATGCACTGTCATAGGTCTGGCTTAGCTGACCGCATACCAGGCCAAGTCACCTGCATCCCTGGGTATACAGTTGTCAAGGTTATCATTTGCATGCAGTCATGGCTCATGGGAGGGAAAAGAGGCTGGACGGTGTGTCGCGTGGCAGGGGAGGGCAAAAATGTCTTTTTTTTTAAAAACATACCTGCCATGCTGCTCCAATTAACTCCTTTCCTCCACTGCAGACACAGGCTCCAAGCCTGCCCTGCGTCCGATCCCAATGCTGCTTTCATGCCCTGGCTGGGTGCTCCGAGGCAGAGTGGGAGTCTCTGCCTGCTCTCTCTAACCCAGCAACACAGTGCCAGGTTGGAGAGAGCCTAGTGCGCATGTGTGTTTGGCCAGCCCAATACGGTCGGCCAAACACACATGCACACTGAGGGGGGGTGTTGTGCACTCCCCCTCTGTCCATGTCATGCCCCAGGGCCCCACCCCTTTGTATAGTAGAACCATAGTAAACACTGTTTATTATGGTTTTACTTTAAATGTTTTGCAGCTGCAGCTGCTGGCGGGGGACAATGCTCCTCTGCCATATCGGAGGAGCTGCCCCTGTGTGCATGAACATGTCTCGCACATTGACCAGCTATCCTAAGCTGTGTGGCTAAACAGAGGAAACGTGCTATCTCCATAGTATGATACCAGTAATGCATGTTCCCTAACATATGTACACTCACAGTTCACACATTGTAGACATGTGTAGACAAGATTGTGGGAAATAGAACCATGCACATGCACACTTGCAATCCATTTCACCCCTCCCATGCATCCCACATTCCAACATACATTAAGACACACATTTTACAATTTGCATAAAAAAAGAGGCATGCAGTCATTTTCAGCCTTGTATTTGATAAAATGACTCATTGCACATGCGCGTCAAGAATAATACAGTGTGCCCTGTCAGATGTCCGTAAAAAATACATTCATGCCCATCATGCGTCAAAAAGACAAAGCATTACATCAAAATGTGATGAATACGCCCAGGAAGTGATGCAATTGAACTTCCTTTTTGCAAACTAGGAAATGTGACGTTACTTTCACTTTCCCTTCACAGTCTTTTAGTCTGTGCTTGTGAGAGTGCTGGTGTGAAGAGTGGTTTTAGTGAGTCTTTTGTGCTGTCTACTATCTGCGTTTTGTCCCTTAAGTCTTTTGTGTATTGTTTTTGGCATATTGTGTTGTATTTAACTCTGTATTGTCGAGTGTGTCTCTGGGGTAGATTAGTTTGTTGGGGTAGTTGGGGTCTTTTGGAGTATTTTTGGGGGGTTTTGGGGTGCAGTAGATTTTGGGAGGGACATGTCGGGGAAGGGAAGGGCACGTCATATGACTGCTGATGAGCTGGGAGGTTTTACATGGCTCGTTAGCCACTACCTGTCTAATATGGTGTCCAGGGGCGGCAGTGTGATTCTGGGCTACAAAACAGAAGAACGGAAGCTGCAGTGGGGCAAGGTCCTTTTCCAACTCACCTGCGTATTCAATGTCCAGCACACAAACCACCAGCGGAATCACTGGTGGGCAGACCTCGGACCAGCTGGGAGTTGAGAACAGCGGAACTGTGGGTGAGTACACCATATATGTGTCTGATACCTGCTTTGAATTTGCATGTCTGTTAGGGCTTACTTTATCATGTCGTGACAAAGGCCAGGGCTGCTAGTAGTGTGTCTGCACCAACTTGCATCCATGACAAGGGCAGCTATGCACCTTCAATCATACAGATGACATATTCCTGTCTTTGATCCCTGTCCTTAGCCACTAGATTGTGATGTGCAGTAATGCCAACACATGTGTCATGGTGCAAGGGTACATGGTTACCAGGGACAACTGTCCATGTCCATCAAGGGCCTGACAACTGTAGTATCTTGCATGGTCATGTACATGTAATGACAAAGGTGATGCAGGAGTATAGGGAGCCATGAATTAGTGTGTTCCATGAGTCATGTATGTGCAAAGTGCCACTACAATGTACTATGCTTGTAAAACTTGTCAGCAGACTGTCCTCTGCAAAATGTTAACAATGTACCTGAGACATGTATGCATTCTGGCCTACCAATGGCTGTCACAGAGACATGTCAAATGCCTCACTTGAGTATTCCCTAACCTAAGTCATCTATGCCCATCAGCAAGTCATGTGTAATGTGTAAAAGCTACCCATGGTGTTCATTGTTCAACATTCACAGTGCTATGTCTCATGTTATGTCTTGCAGGTGGTCCCGCCCCCCCCCCCCCCTATTGGAGAGGTGGCAAACTTTTCAGACCCAGATGCTACCAGGAAGTGTCATCCTATGTGTCTAATGTGTAGTGCAAGGGTTGTGTGTGTTGTATGATGTGTGCAATACAATGGAAAAAGTGCATGCATGGCACTTCGGACATCATTTTCCACCCTTGGATAAGGACAGTATGTCAGATGTTATGTCCAGGATGTGGATTACAACAAAATGTTGCACTGATGGCAACATGTGCTGCAAGGGCCTTGTGGTTGTTGGGCATGGTGTATGAGGCCAAATACAGGGATGATAGTCAAGACGTTCTAGAAGTACTGGGCCCTACACATGCATGCAGGGTAGCAATATGTTGGTCACAGTACATGTTACTGCTCTGTGTGCCACACACAGCACATACCAACTCAGGGCATGTTAGGATTAAGGACATGTTAATAGGTCACTAAGGGGCATATTTAAGAGCCCCTAGCACCATTCCAATGCCACACTAGCATCATTTTTTCACGCTAATATGGCGTTAGAAGGCCAAAAACACAGCGTTATATTTACAAAGTGGTGCAATGCATCACAACTTTTGATGCTAGTCTGGTGCTAGCGCCAGCACAGCACCCAAAGGTCCATTGTAACAAATGGAGGCCTACTTTTAATTCCTGCTCTGAGCAGGCATTAAACTTGCCAAAAAAAATGGCACAAGGAAATCTCATAGATTTCCTTGTGCCTTTTGTTTGCCCCCCCTAATGGGTGAATGCCCCGTTTGCATACATTATGCCTGGCGCAGGCATAATGTAACGTAATGGTTACAAAGTGGCGCAATGCATGCATTGCACCACTGTAAATATGGCACAGCGTTTTTGGCCTTCTAACACCACATGAGCATAAAAAAATGACGCTAATGTGGCATAGGAATGGCGCTAAAGGCTCTTAAATATGCCACTGATTTTGAATTGCACCCCCCAGGTTGTATTACACCCCATACTCTGTTGGATGTAACAATATTGCCAACCCATGACACCCCCACAGATCTTGACATATGTGAATAACATGATGTCTATACAACATTGTTATAAGACATGTCAGTACATCTTCAGATAGTTATGGTCCTGAAAGTCTTTATGATTTCATGCAAACAGCTTCACACAATGAACAGTATTAGGCAGTTCTGTTGCTAGATTGCTGTGCATATAAGATGTGGGCATGTATGTACCCACATATGAGATGGCGGTGCTGATTGTTGTTGTGCAATACCCTGACCTGACCTGAACTTATTGATACATATGCAGGCAATGGGCAACATAGTGGGACACTTCAAGTTGCTCTAGGACCATTGTAGTCAGGGCACAGCCTATCATGTAGGCAGCTGAGTAGATATGGGAGTGGTTTCATGAATCCCTGTATCACATGTGATTTATACACCCTACATTCTCATATATAATACCCGTCACATGTAGATTCAAATAGCACTGTGCCCAGACATCTGTCCTTGCCATATCAGGCACATAGGCCCTCATTATGAACTTGGCGGTAAACATCGCACCGCCGGCGGTGGCGGAAACTACCGCCAACAGTATGGCGGTCCGGCCGGCCAAATAATGAAGCATATTAAAATCAAGTAGCGGTTCATTCACACACTGCCATCTTTGTAGTTCCGACAAGGACGGAGGAGGCCGCCCACAGGCCAGCGGAAAGGACCTACCTGCCCACCACATAATGAAACACCAGACCGCCAGAAGTTCCGGGGCGGGAACCACCGCCATGCAAAGTGACGCAGAAACCAACTATATAAAAGGAAAATCTCACCGTAGACACAGAAAACGCAGATGCAGACATGGAGAGAGACTCGGAAATAATGCCAGTGCTGCTCCTTGCCATATTACTCCAGGACTGTGACCGCCGACCAAGATGCCAGTGGTATGTACCGCTGCCTAGTACACATGGGAAGAAAGAGCACAGGTACTCACCCATCCCACCCACCCTGCAACGCATTCCCAACCCCTCCCACCATCCCAAGCCAAATATACCATAACCAAATGTACTTACCAGACACAAACCAACAAAGACCTGCATAAAAGTACACACATGTGCACACCACAACCACACAGTGAATTGCTGAACAACGTCACTACATTGTGCCAACAGCACTGCTGGGCACTCAAATGTTTTGCAAAGTAAGAATGATAACATCCAAATAAGGCCATTGGCCAGCCCATTCACAAATAACAGAAGGACCAATATAGGCCAAACTTGACTCCCACATGTATAAAGTGTACTCCACTCGAAAGGGGCATCAATAGGGCAACCAGACACCTGAGGGAACAGGGGCAGGGGGTGGCGGGGTGGGGGACTTACGTCTGGAAGGGGGTTTAGGCTTTCCCTTGGAAGGAGGGGGAATGGGCTTAGAACAGGGGGTAGCAGAGGGACCTGGGGCAACCTGTGGCCTCTTCCTCCCAGGGGAAGGGGCTTGGGAAAGTGAAGGGTGGACTGGGGTGGGCTTGGACGAGGAAGGAATGGACTGGGCAAGGACATGGGCATGTTTAGGGACAAGACTGGGTGGGCCAATGGGTTCAAACAGGTCAACACGGGCTAGGAAAAGCTTCTTAGGTGCAGTTGGAGGGGATTTGGAGGCAGGTCTGGGAGTGGAGGTTGAGGGAGTGCTTGTATCAGGTGTAGGTGTGCCGGATGTGGATGCAGGTGCCTGTAAAGTATGCTTATGTGAGTGGTGTGGATGTCTGTGAATGTCTGAGTGTTTTGGGAGAGGGGGTGGACACAGTGGGACAAGACAGGCTGCCAGTGTACATGGATGTTGTCTGGGTGTCTGCAGGTCTGGTGAGTGTGCTGCCAGTGTCTGTCAGTGTAGTCGTGGCGAGTGCAGGCGTGGTGTCTGGGGTACATGTTTGGATATCAGATGTTGTGGTGACTGCATGAATGGGGCCAGCAGCAGTGACTTGGGGTGCAGTGGGTGTGAGTGTGCATGGTGAGGTGACAGAGACGGTGGCGGGGGAAGTCGACACACTGGGGGAAGTGGATGTTGTTGTGTGTGCTTTTGTATGTTGGGTGTGTGCATGCCTGTGGTGGGAAGTGTGGTGCTTGTGTTTTTCTGTGTGCTTCTTGTGTGTTGATCTGTGTGCATGGCTTTCTGTATGTGTGCTTCGGATGGGTGAAGGGAGTGGGGTGCTGGTATGGGTAGAGGTCGTGGGAGGGGGGACAGAAAGACCAGGAACACTGGCTGCTGTCAAAGAAGAGGCCAAAGCCTGAAAAGATCTCTGTAGGCCAGACATGGCACAGTGAATGCCCTCCAGGTATGCATTGCATTGCTGCATCTGGGATGCTAGCCCCTGGATGGCATTCACGATGGTTGTCTGCCCTACAAAGATGGTTCTCAGGAGGTCAATAGCCTCTTCCGTGAGGGCAGCAGGGCTGACTGGGGCAGGGGATGAGATGCCTGGGGCGAAGGAGACACCCACCCCCCTGGGTGAGCGGGCACGTGCAACTTGGTGGGGAGCAACTGAGCCGGCGGTAATGGTATGGGGGTGGCAGAAGATGGCACAGAATGGTTGGGCCCAGTAGGGTCCACCACCACCAGGGAGCTGCCATCGGAGGAGGTATCAGAGTCATACCTCAAGTGGTAGTTGCCTTCCCACTGATACTCCCCTCACTCTCCAACCCACTGGTCCCCCTGGCGTTGCTCGACTCTGCCTCCTTGGAACCATGGGATGCTGCATCCCCACTCGCCGGTGCCTCAACTCTCTCACCAGATTATGCTAATGTACACAAAGGACACATGAGCACAGGGGTGGGGAAACAAAACAAGGGAGAACTTTGTCAAATCCTGAATATATGTACAATTTGGGCTCACACCCACTCCCATCCAGGTCAAGCACGTACACTCAGCACAGACAACATACGTAAAGACTGTGCCCGTGACTACTGGTCATGACCCCAGAATACACCACATAACCCTCATGAAACACAAACCTGATACACAGTGTGGAGTACACCCATGAGAGACCATGCCCAGCCAATGCACTTGCAAGTCCATAAGGCCACAATGAATACCGGATGACAGAAAGGGGACCCAACATAGGCCTATAGACTGCCCAAACTATTCCTTACATCATCCCAAGGACTTGGAGGGGCATGACTGCAGGAACACACTTGCCCAAGTGCCTGGAACTACAATGCATATATACCACAGCACCAACATAAATCCATCAAAGCGGTATCACAATGGTGTTGGTACTCACACCCTTGTGGCTGCTGTGCTGCCTTCAAGCGCCCATCCAGATCTGGATAGGCCACCGCCAGAATGCAGGCCATTATGGGGGTCAGGGTCAGACGGGCACTTCTTCCTCATTGGGAGGCCTTCCTCAGCTGAGCCTCTCCGGTCTTCCTGGCCCAGCGCCTCAGGTCTTCCCACCGCTTCCTACAGTGGGTGCTCCACCGGGTGTAGACCCCCAGGGTCCGCACTTCCTTGGCAAGGGCTTGCCAAAGGCTTTTCTTTTGATGGGGGCTGACCTGCATGGGACAAACAGAGCAAAGAAACAGATGTCAGTATGTGTGTACCGAATGCCATGTAGTTCCATATGGAACAGCCATTGTTGACAGGCATGTTATCAACTCCCAGGTAGAACGTGCCAGACAAGCCACGGCTGGGCAGTCACACATCGAACCCACAGGCTTACAGGCATCCGCCACAATCACACACACATAAGGATGACAGATGCCAACTCACCTGCTCCTCTGGTTGCCCATACAACTTCGCATACAGGGGTAGGATCCCGTCCACCAGCTTCTCCAGCTCCTCCGCAGTGAAGGCTGGGGCCCGTTCCCCTGTAACCCACACGCCACCTCAGGGACCAGAGTCAGGACACAGCAGCACACGAAGTGGAGTACTATCCTTCACAGGAATCAAGAGTCAGGTGTCAAGGGTCTGACAAAATGGCGTAGGTACAGCGGCGGTGTGCTCCGTCACCGCCAGCGCCCATCATTTGCCCAGACTCCCCATTGACAACTATGTAATCCAATGATCAGGTGCACGTTGGTGAACACCGCCTTCTGCCATGGCAACTAACGCCAGCAGAATGAAGTCACTTCCATCCTATCATACCTGGATGGCAGAAGGCTGTCATTTTCCTACCACTATGTCACCATAGCCTGGTCAGGGCCCTCATCCAGGGCCCCAATCTCTCTCCCCTTCGTCGCTTGCTGACATGATCCTATAATCTTCACATGTCCCCATCTTTGGAAGTGTGTCCACACTGTGATGCCATTATGACAGAGTTAACTCAGCACACATTTGCCTGACAGTGTACCTCATACTTTCCGTTTGTGTGTGTTACCTACGTGTCACATTTTTGGAAATACAGAGACATCATGGGATGCAAGTGTAAGTTGACACTCAGAATGTGTTTTTTTCCTCCCCCATAGGTACAGACCCATGTGGCAAGGGAGGGCCGCATTTGTATACAGACCCCTGGTAGATATGGAAAATATGGATGAGCGACACATCATTATCACCTACAGACTCAATAGAGCTACAATCAATGACCCCTGTGCATTAATGGATCCTGTTCTAAAACCGGCAATTCGAAATCAGCATGCATTCCTACAACTGTGCAAGTGCTATCTGTGTTCCAATTTTTGACTACAGGCTCATTTCAGGTGACAGTGGGCATTGGTGCTGGGATCTCACAGACAATGTTCAGCCTTAGCCTGTCCAAATTCCTGGATGCATACATTCAACACTTGCAAACATATGTCCAGTTTCCCCAAAGGGCTGAAATTTCCGCCATCAAATCTGGATTTTATGCCTTCGCTAATTTCCCCCATGTGATAGCTGCCATTGATGGAACTCACATAGCTCTCATACCCCCAACAGTGAATGAGCAGGTGTATAGGAATCAGAAGAACTTTCACTCCATGAATGTACCATTGGTGTGTACTGATGATCAGTACATATCACATGTCAATGCCAGGTTCCCAGGATCAATCCATGATTCTTTTGTCCTGAGAAACAGCAGTGTGCCACACATGATGGAACAACTACAAGGGGACAGGGGATGGCTCATAGGTGAATGTGTATCAGTACATAGCTGACAAGCAGGCTGTATGCAAGTAAAGTCAATTTGTTAAAGTCCTCTTTCGCCCACTTTTGCAGGTGACTCTGGCTGCCCCAATTTGCAATGGCTTCTGACACCTGTGAGGAATCCCAGGACAGATGCAGAGAGGAATTATAATGAGGCCCTTGGACATACTAGGAGGGTGATTGAGTGCACTATAGGTCTCCTGAAGGCTAGATTTTATTGCCTCCATCTCTCTGGGGGATCCCTATGCTATGTCCCTGACGAGGTGTGTAAGATAGTGGTGGCCCGATGCATGCTGCACAACTTGGCTGTGAGGAAAGCTAATCCCCTTCTGGAAGAGGAGGGTGCTGTCCAACCAGCCCTGCAACCTCAGAGAGGGGATGAGAGTGATGGTGAGGAAGAAGAGGGGGAAGATCTCAATTCCAGGACCCAGTTAACCTGCCTATACTTCCAGTGACTCTAAGGTACTGTTCAATGATGCTGACATCTTCACTGCATAGTTTCAGTCTGACTCATGTGGTAAGTAATGTGGTTTCTATTGTCAGTGACAATGCTAACTGATGACTGTAGTGGCAGTGTGCCAGGAAACCCAATATTGTGTACAGTGTGACAATACTTCAGATGCTACAGTCCATTGGATCCCCTCCT
This sequence comes from Pleurodeles waltl, assembly GCF_031143425.1. NCBI lineage: Eukaryota > Metazoa > Chordata > Amphibia > Caudata > Salamandridae > Pleurodeles > Pleurodeles waltl. The sequence goes on along the minus strand of NC_090449.1, from coordinate 472,650,004 downwards.
GCAATAAAGGTGTGATTATGATAGTAACTGGCTAATGCATACAGAATCACAACTCATATCTCATATTGATGAGGAATATACGATTTGAGTGCATAGATGTATTTATTAGATTGACATATATACATATGTGTTGGGACAGTGAAGGGAAGTGGGCACATGGTGAATAAACATACTCAGGTACATATGCTCAGCTGTTGGTTGCACTGGGTTTTGGTCCATGTGGCCATTGGAAGATGGTGTGATGGCAGTGGCATGTCAACAAGGTAGCCCTGTGGAACACAAGGGAGACAGTTCAGCGCAGAGTAATTTCCTGGCACTGGGCTTGGTCTAGGCTGATGTTTCAGTGACAGATCTGGGTCTGAGGGCACATTTGTGAAGGTGCAGCTGCGCCGCAGGGGTAGGGGTGCTGGTTTCCTGTATGTCCTCTGGCAGTGCCACCAGTCCAGTAGCTGCTGCAGATGTAGTAGGCAGGGCAGTGTCCTGGCTAGTGGTAGGGGCTTGCAGGTGGGTGGGGGTCTTAGACTGGCTGTGGTACTGGTGCCTGCAGCACCCCTGCAATGATGGCCATGGTGGCATTGAGCTGTTTCCATTGCTCCATGGTCTCCGGGTGGTGTGCTATCTGTAGCCTCTGATTCTGCTCCAAGGTGGCCAGGATCGGCCCATCCTGTCCTGGGTATGGTGGTATGCTCCCAGGACCTCAGATATCACGTCCCGGGCTACTGCATCCATCCTTTGGCCACCCCCCTGGGCCACTGGTGCCCCCCTCGGACCCTAGACCCCTGTGCCTGTGCCCCCTGCACAGGTCTGGCAGTCCCACTTTCACTGGGCCCTTCGTCATCCTGGCTGTTAGTGGGTGGGAACTCTGGCCTCTGTACATGTGGGCCACTAGTCCGTGGTCGGGAGACACTGGTGAGGGGACGTTTGGCCAGAGCTGATGATGGTGGCTTGGTGGTAGGGGTGTCAGTGGTATCCTGGGTGGGGCTGCTGGAGAGTGACAGTCCAGGACTGTGTGATAGGCCAGGGAGTTCCTCTATTTCCAGACATCCCTCTTCACTCTCCTGAGTGGGGCCTCTGTCTTCAGGTGGGGTGCTGGAACTCCTTGACGTCTCTGTCTGCGTGGCATGGGTGGTGGTGCCGGTGTGTGGGGGAATAGACAGATGGGTGTCAGGTACTTTATCGGGAATTGTTGCACTGCTCTGCAACATTTGATGGTTATATTCCCCTGTTGTGGCATGCAAGGTCCCCTCGTGTACATTTAGTTGCATATATGTGGGGGGTGGAGGTGCATTGTGGGTGCTGTAGTACCACTGGGAATCTATGCAGGAGTAGGTGAGTGAGCCCAGGGGCTGGATGGTGGTCTGTTTTTGGGATTGTGGGCATGCAGGGAAGTTGGTTGTGGGTGTTGTGCACTGGGTGGGGATGGGGTTATGGTGGTAGTGAGAGGGGTGTGGTGATACATGCATTATAGGTATGGTGACTGTTAAGGTATTGTAGTTGACTTACCTGAGTCTGTTCCTCCAGTGAGTCTGGTGAGGCTCTCTGGGTGCAGGATAGCCAAGACCGTCTCCTCCCAGTCAGTGTATTTGGGGGGTGTAGGTGGGGAACCACCACCAGTCTTCTGTATAGCGATGTTGTGCCTGGACGCCATTGACCATACCTTCCTGTGCAGGTCGTTCCATCTCTTCTGAATGTCTTCCCTTGTGCGTGGATGGTTTCCCACTGCATTGACCTTGTTGACTATCGTCTGCCATATCTCCATCTTTCTGGCCACGGGTGTCTGCTGCACCTGTGCCCTGAATAGTTGTGCCTCGACCCTGAGTATTTCGTCCACCATGGTCCTTAGCTCCCTGTCTGTGAAGCGGGGGTGCTTTGGGGATGCCATGGTGTGTGTTGTGTGTGGTGTGTTGTAGGTGTATTGGTGAGGGTGCTGTTGTGTGATTGTGTGTGTGGCTTGTAATGGTGTTTGGGGAATGTATGTGTTTTGGAGGTGTATTTTATCTGTGTGTGTGACTTGTGTGATGTTGGGTTCAGTGTATGCGAGTTATGTTGTCAGTATCTGTCGTGCTATTGGCGATGCAAAGGATTGTGGGGTATGTATGTGAGTGTTTTATAGTGTTGTGGATGTGTGTCAAGTGTGTGGGTTTAAAAATTGCCAATGTGTGCATTTGTTGTTGGTGGGGTCCCATTGCTGGCCGTGGTGGTGCATACTCCCAATGGGCGTTCGCCATTCACTATCCGCCACGCTGATTTGTTCATCATTATTTGGTGGGTGGAGGATTTGTCTGCATGGTGGTGGTGGGGTGGGGTGTACTGCCTTTCCGCCATCGTAGGCCCTGGCGGTGGGTGGAGGTTGCAGAAGTTTTGGAGGTTTTACTTTTTGGCATCATTATTCGGCGGTGTGCAGTGTACCACCACTGGTGGTCTTTTGGTCACCGTCGCCACAGCGGTGTTTATCGCCATGTTCATAATGAGGGCCATAGTTTGGTTAGACTACATTTAACTTTCAGGCCTTGTTCTGATGAGTTAGTTACATGTCAATGGATCTAAGGCCAATAGAGTATGCCGAGGGGCATTCATGAGCTATCCAACATGATGAGTGTGACCTACCATTGTCATACCTGATGTTTATGATAATCATGGTGAATGGTGACATGGTATTCTGAAGATGTTACAAGCTTGTGCACTGGTATTGTGGAACATTGGTTAGCCTTGACACCTTGGACATGAGCAATATGTTGAAGATGGTTGTTGTGCAAATGTGTGTTAACCTTGGCCTTAATGATGTCAGTGTGAGTTGTGGTGGCCAACATGTGAGATCTGCAAATGGTGTTGTCATTTCATGCTTGTTCTTCATCTGCCCAACACACATTTTGTTGACATGTCACTCATGTTTCAGCAGCCAACATGACATCAGCACAGAAGTGTATTTTCAAAAAGCCTGTTGAATGCTACCTGCACATCCATGCTGTGGAGAAAGGATTCCAGAGGATGAGCCAGCGTTAAGTGCTTGAGAAATCATCGTGGTCCTGGTGGACATTTCGCCAAAGAGTATCACCCAAGCACCCAGACACCACTAGCACCCACACACCAGGGAAGTCAAGGAACAAGGACAGAGGTATGTTCTACCTCGGGACAGGCAATGTCTGCTGCATCACACACACAGACTGGACCTCCACTCATGCCACAAGGTTTTGAGTAGGAAATGTGCCAGGATATACCGGCCTAAAGTTCAGGATGTCGAAACTGGGAAAAAGCAGAGCAACTTTTGATTGTGCTCCATGACATTAAGGCAGCAATCAGCAGGCCTGATTTAGCAACCAACCTTGTTGGACACTTCTTCCCTTCCCCTTGTTTGTAATCTTTCTTACTAGTTGGGGTTTTAGATAGTTACATTTAGTTTAGTTAGTGCAGTGTACATTAGTTTTGCGACATATTGTTTATTCTAAGGGGGTGGGTTTTGGGGTATCTACTATTCATCAGTGCTTTTAGTGGGGTGGGCTATGTTTTGGGAATGTGTGTTAAAAAATCCCAAAACAAAAAAATGTGTTAAAAACCATACAAAAAAATATAATGTCTTTGTTTAGGCTATATGTTTAGTTAGTCAATGTTTAGCTGTAGGTGCTGTTGTCCTTCTATACAGATGTCTCTTAAAGTGGGTGGGGGATTGATGTTTATTATGTGACTTTAAATGTGTAGGATAGGTTAAGATAAGATAGGTTAACTGTAGGGATAAGTTAGGATAACATAGTATAGGTTAGGTTGTGTAGGATGGTTAGTTACTTTAGGAATGTTTAGGATGATATAGCATTATTAAATCTAGTTATTTACTACTATGTGGTCTCCCTCATGAGTTACTGTCTGGGAGGTAGCATGTCTGCACCAGTCAGGGTAGACACATGTCTTTGCAACCGGTAGTTATTTACATGTGTGACTATGTGTATCTCCTATGGTCAAGTACCTGTCTGGTTGGCAATGGTATCACATCAGCAACTCAAGACATTCTTCAGCAATGTACGTGAAACTCTTGATGTGCATGGATACACATCCTAAAACCGGATATCTTGCACCATTTCTCTGTGTTGGTATGTAATGGGGCTTGCATTGTTATGAAGTTGTTGTCACTGTACTCCCCCTAAATCTAGGAATTTGTACTGGCTCACTCATGGCTGCCCCTCACAGTCTTACACATGTATTATTTGGTTTTCAGATCAATGTTGTACTGGTGATACCATCCTTGCTTTACCAAGCAACGTGTGTAGTATTTCATAACAGCCATCGCAATACATGCATGCTACCTGTTACATGACATGCTTGAGATACTCAGGAACTACTTGCCGGTTCACATAGCTATCAGTAACCTCAATCATGTTTTAGTCACTGTGTGTGGCTTGGTGCCTGACACAAATCCACGCATTTCTTTTTGGGAAGAACTCAGTGTATTGGCTTCATACAATGCATACAGTTCAAACAGTTACTGCTTCAGACTCAAAGTCAACACACATGTTATATTTAGTGTATTTATTTACATGTGCAAGTTATGTCTGTGATAATGTACATTGTACAGGAGATTGACCCCATGAGAGATGCCAAGCCATTGGATGTCCAGACAGAGTCCAGATGGGATGGGAGGAGAGAGACATGTTATGAGACATGTGTAGGAGAGGAGTGCATCAGTGAGGAGGTGATCACATTGCCATAGGTAGGATTGGCCACAATGACAGTCCATGTGTGTGATTGGTCAGCAGTGGGAGAGTGAAGAGAAGATGTTGCTAGTTGTTACAACACTGGCACGATCTTAAGCACAGTACTGAGGAGAAACTGTTCATGTGCCACAGACTGTAGCTACCGGGTAGTTTTTCAGGTGAATGTTTCTTCCCCATTTCATCCTCTAATGTGTGCGGTAGCTCCAGTGCCATGGGTGGTGCTGGTATTGAAGTTGAGGTAGACACACACACACATCATGGGCTAGAGATGTGAATTTAAAGGTCCCAGCAGCTGTCATCTGTGGAAAGATGAAAGGAATCACTGCAGCATGGATGTACTGCTGGTTTCCAACAAAGCAGCAACGTCACAGTAGTAGGCAGCCAGGTTGTCACTGAGGGAGCCCAGCATCCACTGCATGGACTCCAGGACAGTTTGGATGAACCCCAGCTTGTTGTCAACCATGCTGTTGCCACTTATGAAGGGCATTATTTCCAGCCTCTGTCTCAGGACACCAGCTATGTCGACCAGGGACTGCTGGAGTCCATGTAGGGGAGAGTGGGTGCCTCTGATGGCAGCAGAGTTGTTCTTATTCGGACTGATGCACCTATGGACTCCCACTAGGCTGCCCGCCATGGTCTCCATCCCCACCTGCACCTGCTGTTCCAGCTCCCGCTGGACTCCTACTGCTGGTTTGGAAGACAATGTCTGGGTCCTGGGAGTCTAGGGCTTTGGCTGGGCAAGTCGATGGTGTGTGTTGTCTGTTGGGTGAATCATATGAAGACACCACAACACTGTGTCCTCCCTGCAACTGGAGATAATGTCTGGATGGCACTCAGAATGTCCTGTAGAGTGTTGGCATTGATGGTTTGCAGCAAATCATCCACTTCATCAATGAAATCCAGGTCAGGCAGCTCAGCAGGAGGTAAGGCATCATCCTCTGCAATGGGATAGTGAAATGTAAATGTTGGGCTGTAGTAGCTGTTCACATGAGTCATCAGGTTCTTGATCCTGATGCCATAGTTACATGGTGCAGAGCCACACATAAAGGTCCTCATTTCAACCCCCCTAGTGGCACACTGTGCCACCAGAGCAGCATTTTTTGTAACTCTCCAGTGGCACAATCTGCCAGTCCCCATTACCCAGTCTGTTAAATGCACCCTGTTTGACTTTTCATGGGTCTTCTGCATATGTACCCCTTTCATTAATTCGACGGTGTGACATTTGCATGCCATAGGTGTTGATTGGGATTTTTCCACACAACACCAATTGAAGTATATGGAATCTGTTGCATTGGCAGTTCATGATTCTTGATTAAGGCAGTCATTATGAACATGGCAGGAAAGACCGCCAACCGCCGTGGCGGCGGTGAAAGAATCCCGGCGGCAGCCGCGAATGGAAACCCACCATATAATGATTAAAAAAAACAACCCCGCCCAAAATTCCCAGACCACCACTTCCCGCCAGGACCCTGCCTGTGGGAATCCCGGCCCACCCCACCCCGCCACTGCCAAGCACACCCACATCCTGCCCTCCAAATAATGATGCACAAATCCCCTCGGCCGACAGTGGAGGCTGGATGACCATTGGCGGCTGCGACCACCATGGGCAGCAAGTGGGCCCAACAGCAACCAGTGCACACATTGGCTAGGCCTAGCACCCACAAACCTGACACACATATAGAACACCATAAAACACCCCCAGACACACTCCACAATCCCTTGCAACGAAACCAGAACCAGAAGACGGAGAGCACGGGCCAGACAGAGAACGCCAGCAGACAGGAAACGCATATCGACCCACACAGGAGCACCCAAACCCCGTCCCTAGTCCCGATGCCATCAACCACCCTCACCATGTCCCCCCCCCCCCCCCTAAAATCCTTGCTTCACTGAAAGGGAGCCAAGGACCATGGTGGACAAGATCCTAAAAGTGGAGCCTCAAATATTCAGGTCTGAGGTGCAGCACACACACATCGCACGGAAAATGGAGCTGTGGCAGACCATTGTGAACAGGGTGAATGCAATGGGACACCATCCATGCACCAGGGACGACATCCGCAAGAGATGGAACGACCTGCGGGGGAAGGTCCGGGCCATGGCATCCAGGCACCACATCGCAGTGCAGAAGACTGGAGGAGGACCGCCACAGCACCACCCAACTACACAGACTGGGAGGAGAAGGTACTCGCCATCCTGCACCCAGAGGGACTCACTGGAGGAATGGACTCGGGTAAGTCATCTACAATTACCCCACATACACCATACCTGTAATGCATGCACCACCCCACCCCACCCACACTCACTTAGACCCACACCCCACCAATGCCTTAACCCACCACATCCACCACCCTGCATCACCCACACACTCACTACCAGGCCGACATCACTCCCGCTGTGCACAGCCACCCACCCCTGCACGTACCCACAATGGAATAATAACCCCCACCACAATGTAACCCCACCACTTCCACTAAAGGCAATGACCACCTCACAAAGGCACCCTGGAAGGCCACTGAAAGGCACACCAGCACAAAATTGTACAGTTCAGTACACCTCAAACCCTCATGCATACGTAACATACCTTTCTATGTCCACCAACAGACACCACCACCCATGCAACCCTAATGGAGGGGACAAGGAGTGCCACAGCACTCCAGGGAGACAGAAGCACATCACAGGACACTGGTGAAGAATACCTGGACACTTATGAGCAGGCAGGGTCCTCACACAGCCCTGGATGGTCACCATGCAGCATTCCCACCCAGGAAAACACTGTCACCCCAAACACCCAGTCAAGACCAGCAGGCCAGGGGAGGCGTACCCACACCAGTGGACCCAGGGCACAAACAGGTGGAACACAGCTACAAAGGCCACAGTCTCCCACCCCCAACATGCAGGAAGACGAGGGTCCCAGTACAAGTGGCACATCAAGACCTGCGCAGGGGACACAGGCACAGGGGGCCAGGACAAGGTCAAGTGCCCCAGTGGGTCAGGGGGTAGGGCACCGGATAGATGCAGCTGCCCAGGATGTAATTGCAGAGGTATTGGGGGCCTACCAACATACCCAAGGCAGATTGGCACAGATTGTATCCACCCTGGAGCAAAGTCAGAGGATGCAGATGGAACAACACCAACAGGTCATGGACCAGTGGAAAGAACACAATGCCAAAATGGCCACCATTGCTGGAGCACTGCTGCAGTTGGATAACAAACAATCAGACACCCACACCGGACAAGAGGCCCCCACAACAGCCCTGGATAACCAGCAACAGATGACCCAAGCAGCTGAAACAGCACAGGAAATTCCCTCCCAGGAATCACAAGGCCCAACCATGTCACCCAAAGAAGCTCCACAGCAGGTGCCCAAACGTAGTCTCAGGCCAAGATGTGGCACTGGAAACCCAGCTAAGAACAAGCCCCACTCCAACAATTGACACTGCTACTACTGCCAAGCAACCATCCCACCCATTCACCACTTAGCTGAGGGCTAAATAAAGTACTAAATTACAAATAGGACCCACCTATGACATCAAACAGGCCTGCCACCAAGTCAGTTTTGAGGACACCCAACCATTACGACTTCCATCACTGTACATAGCACATTTCACTGTTTTCCACCAATAAACCACATATCTCACCTGTAACACTGTCCCCTGTCTTCAATGTTGAACAAAGTGCAATATGGATGCAACTGGCAGGAACAACTTTATTGTCAATTTGTGCATGGTGGTGGTAATGTGTGTTTCAAATTAGGCAAGGAGGGAATGCATGTATTGTCTGTCAGTACCATGCTGAAGAGGTCCATGTCTCGCCTATCATGACCAATTCCCCCTAGATGACATGGCACACTTACAGTATCAGTCACTAACCACATTTACAGGCTTAAGTCCCACACAGTTATTGGAAGTAGAGTTGTATCAGTTGGTTCCTGGAATTGACAGCTTCCCCTTCCTCATCCTCACCATCACTCTCCTCACCTCTCTGAGGTAACTGATCAGGACCTATAGCACCCTCCACCTCCAAAAGGGGGATTGAATGTCTCACTGACACATTGTGCAGCATGCAGGAGGCCACCACTATTCTACACACCTTATCATGCCCATAGGCCAGGGAACCCCCAGAGATATGTAGGCACCGGAATCTAGCCTTCAGAAGACCTATAGGGCCAGGTGTAGCAAAGGTTTTTACCCATTCTGTGTCTATGGGAAAAAGTGTTCGTACATATGGCCCATAGTATGCTCTATCACCCTCCTAGTACGTCCATGGGCCTCATTGTATTTCCTCTCTGCATCCTTCCTGGGATTCCTCACTGGTGTCAGAAGCCAAAGCAAGTTTGGATAGCCAGAATCACCTAGAGAAATGGTACAATACAGAGTCGTCATTGTTATGCCCCTTAGTCAGACAGGCTGGTTCTCAGCAATGTGTCAGTTAGTGACAGGCAAACTTACCTACGATGCAACTTCTGTCCTCTTGTAGTTCTTCCATCTTCTGTGGCACACTACTGTTCCTCAAAACAAATGAATCATGGACAGAACCCGGAAACATGGCATTCACATGGGATATGTACTGGTCTGCAGTACATACCTCAGGTCTTCCCACCGCTTCCTACAGTGGGTGCTCCACCGGGTGTAGACCCCCAGGGTCCGCACTTCCTTGGCAAGGGCTTGCCAAAGGCTTTTCTTTTGATGGGGGCTGACCTGCATGGGACAAACAGAGCAAAGAAACAGATGTCAGTATGTGTGCACCGAATGCCATGTAGTTCCATATGGAACAGCCATTGTTGACAGGCATGTTATCAACTCCCAGGTAGAACGTGCCAGACAAGCCACGGCTGGGCAGTCACACATCGAACCCACAGGCTTACAGGCATCCGCCACAATCACACACACATAAGGATGACAGATGCCAACTCACCTGCTCCTCTGGTTGCCCATACAACTTCGCATACAGGGGTAGGATCCCGTCCACCAGCTTCTCCAGCTCCTCCGCAGTGAAGGCTGGGGCCCGTTCCCCTGTAACCCACACGCCACCTCAGGGACCAGAGTCAGGACACAGCAGCACACGAAGTGGAGTACTATCCTTCACAGGAATCAAGAGTCAGGTGTCAAGGGTCTGACAAAATGGCGTAGGTACAGCGGCGGTGTGCTCCGTCACCGCCAGCGCCCATCATTTGCCCAGACTCCCCATTGACAACTATGTAATCCAATGATCAGGTGCACGTTGGTGAACACCGCCTTCTGCCATGGCAACTAACGCCAGCAGAATGAAGTCACTTCCATCCTATCATACCTGGATGGCAGAAGGCTGTCATTTTCCTACCACTATGTCACCATAGCCTGGTCAGGGCCCTCATCCAGGGCCCCAATCTCTCTCCCCTTCGTCGCTTGCTGACATGATCCTATAATCTTCACATGTCCCCATCTTTGGAAGTGTGTCCACACTGTGATGCCATTATGACAGAGTTAACTCAGCACACATTTGCCTGACAGTGTACCTCATACTTTCCGTTTGTGTGTGTTACCTACGTGTCACATTTTTGGAAATACAGAGACATCATGGGATGCAAGTGTAAGTTGACACTCAGAATGTGTTTTTTTCCTCCCCCATAGGTACAGACCCATGTGGCAAGGGAGGGCCGCATTTGTATACAGACCCCTGGTAGATATGGAAAATATGGATGAGCGACACATCATTATCACCTACAGACTCAATAGAGCTACAATCAATGACCCCTGTGCATTAATGGATCCTGTTCTAAAACCGGCAAATCGAAATCAGCATGCATTCCTACAACTGTGCAAGTGCTATCTGTGTTCCATTTTTTGACTACAGGCTCATTTCAGGTGACAGTGGGCATTGGTGCTGGGATCTCACAGACAATGTTCAGCCTTAGCCTGTCCAAATTCCTGGATGCATACATTCAACACTTGCAAACATATGTCCAGTTTCCCCAAAGGGCTGAAATTTCCGCCATCAAATCTGGATTTTATGCCTTCGCTAATTTCCCCCATGTGATAGCTGCCATTGATGGAACTCACATAGCTCTCATACCCCCAACAGTGAATGAGCAGGTGTATAGGAATCAGAAGAACTTTCACTCCATGAATGTACCATTGGTGTGTACTGATGATCAGTACATATCACATGTCAATGCCAGGTTCCCAGGATCAATCCATGATTCTTTTGTCCTGAGAAACAGCAGTGTGCCACACATGATGGAACAACTACAAGGGGACAGGGGATGGCTCATAGGTGAATGTGTATCAGTACATAGCTGACAAGCAGGCTGTATGCAAGTAAAGTCAATTTGTTAAAGTCCTCTTTCGCCCACTTTTGCAGGTGACTCTGGCTGCCCCAATTTGCAATGGCTTCTGACACCTGTGAGGAATCCCAGGACAGATGCAGAGAGGAATTATAATGAGGCCCTTGGACATACTAGGAGGGTGATTGAGTGCACTATAGGTCTCCTGAAGGCTAGATTTTATTGCCTCCATCTCTCTGGGGGATCCCTATGCTATGTCCCTGACGAGGTGTGTAAGATAGTGGTGGCCCGATGCATGCTGCACAACTTGGCTGTGAGGAAAGCTAATCCCCTTCTGGAAGAGGAGGGTGCTGTCCAACCAGCCCTGCAACCTCAGAGAGGGGATGAGAGTGATGGTGAGGAAGAAGAGGGGGAAGATCTCAATTCCAGGACCCAGTTAACCTGCCTATACTTCCAGTGACTCTAAGGTACTGTTCAATGATGCTGACATCTTCACTGCATAGTTTCAGTCTGACTCATGTGGTAAGTAATGTGGTTTCTATTGTCAGTGACAATGCTAACTGATGACTGTAGTGGCAGTGTGCCAGGAAACCCAATATTGTGTACAGTGTGACAATACTTCAGATGCTACAGTCCATTGGATCCCCTCCTGCAATAAAGGTGTGATTATGATAGTAACTGGCTAATGCATATAGAATCACAACTCATATCTCATATTGATGAGGAATATACGATTTGAGTGCATAGATGTATTTATTAGATTGACATATATACATATGTGTTGGGACAGTGAAGGGAAGTGGGCACATGGTGAATAAACATACTCAGGTACATATGCTCAGCTGTTGGTTGCACTGGGTTTTGGTCCATGTGGCCATTGGAAGATGGTGTGATGGCAGTGGCATGTCAACAAGGTAGCCCTGTGGAACACAAGGGAGACAGTTCAGCGCAGAGTAATTTCCTGGCACTGGGCTTGGTCTAGGCTGATGTTTCAGTGACAGATCTGGGTCTGAGGGCACATTTGTGAAGGTGCAGCTGCGCCGCAGGGGTAGGGGTGCTGGTTTCCTGTATGTCCTCTGGCAGTGCCACCAGTCCAGTAGCTGCTGCAGATGTAGTAGGCAGGGCAGTGTCCTGGCTAGTGGTAGGGGCTTGCAGGTGGGTGGGGGTCTTAGACTGGCTGTGGTACTGGTGCCTGCAGCACCCCTGCAATGATGGCCATGGTGGCATTGAGCTGTTTCCATTGCTCCATGGTCTCCGGGTGGTGTGCTATCTGTAGCCTCTGATTCTGCTCCAAGGTGGCCAGGATCGGCCCATCCTGTCCTGGGTATGGTGGTATGCTCCCAGGACCTCAGATATCACGTCCCGGGCTACTGCATCCATCCTTTGGCCACCCCCCTGGGCCACTGGTGCCCCCCTCGGACCCTAGACCCCTGTGCCTGTGCCCCCTGCACAGGTCTGGCAGTCCCACTTTCACTGGGCCCTTCGTCATCCTGGCTGTTAGTGGGTGGGAACTCTGGCCTCTGTATATGTGGGCCACTAGTCCGTGGTCGGGAGACACTGGTGAGGGGACGTTTGGCCAGAGCTGATGATGGTGGCTTGGTGGTAGGGGTGTCAGTGGTATCCTGGGTGGGGCTGCTGGAGAGTGACAGTCCAGGACTGTGTGATAGGCCAGGGAGTTCCTCTATTTCCAGACATCCCTCTTCACTCTCCTGAGTGGGGCCTCTGTCTTCAGGTGGGGTGCTGGAACTCCTTGACGTCTCTGTCTGCGTGGCATGGGTGGTGGTGCCGGTGTGTGGGGGAATAGACAGATGGGTGTCAGGTACTTTATCGGGAATTGTTGCACTGCTCTGCAACATTTGATGGTTATATTCCCCTGTTGTGGCATGCAAGGTCCCCTCGTGTACATTTAGTTGCATATATGTGGGGGGTGGAGGTGCATTGTGGGTGCTGTAGTACCACTGGGAATCTATGCAGGAGTAGGTGACTGAGCCCAGGGGCTGGATGGTGGTCTGTTTTTGGGATTGTGGGCATGCAGGGAAGTTGGTTGTGGGTGTTGTGCACTGGGTGGGGATGGGGTTATGGTGGTAGTGAGAGGGGTGTGGTGATACATGCATTATAGGTATGGTGACTGTTAAGGTATTGTAGTTGACTTACCTGAGTCTGTTCCTCCAGTGAGTCTGGTGAGGCTCTCTGGGTGCAGGATAGCCAAGACCGTCTCCTCCCAGTCAGTGTATTTGGGGGGTGTAGGTGGGGAACCACCACCAGTCTTCTGTATAGCGATGTTGTGCCTGGACGCCATTGACCATACCTTCCTGTGCAGGTCGTTCCATCTCTTCTGAATGTCTTCCCTTGTGCGTGGATGGTTTCCCACTGCATTGACCTTGTTGACTATCGTCTGCCATATCTCCATCTTTCTGGCCACGGGTGTCTGCTGCACCTGTGCCCTGAACAGTTGTGCCTCGACCCTGAGTATTTCGTCCACTATGGTCCTTAGCTCCCTGTCTGTGAAGCGGGGGTGCTTTGGGGATGCCATGGTGTGTGTTGTGTGTGGTGTGTTGTAGGTGTATTGGTGAGGGTGCTGTTGTGTGATTGTGTGTGTGGCTTGTAATGGTGTTTGGGGAATGTATGTGTTTTGGAGGTGTATTTTATCTGTGTGTGTGACTTGTGTGATGTTGGGTTCAGTGTATGCGAGTTATGTTGTCAGTATCTGTCGTGCTATTGGCGATGCAAAGGATTGTGGGGTATGTATGTGAGTGTTTTATAGTGTTGTGGATGTGTGTCAAGTGTGTGGGTTTAAAAATTGCCAATGTGTGCATTTGTTGTTGGTGGGGTCCCATTGCTGGCCGTGGTGGTGCATACTCCCAATGGGCGTTCGCCATTCACTATCCGCCACGCTGATTTGTTCATCATTATTTGGTGGGCGGAGGATTTGTCTGCATGGTGGTGGTGGGGTGGGGTGTACTGCCTTTCAGCCGTCGTAGGCCCTGGCGGTGGGTGGAGGTTGCAGAAGTTTTGGAGGTTTTACTTTTTGGCATCATTATTCGGCGGTGTGCAGTGTACCACCACTGGTGGTCTTTTGGTCACCGTCGCCACAGCGGTGTTTATCGCCATGTTCATAATGAGGGCCATAGTTTGGTTAGACTACATTTAACTTTCAGGCCTTGTTCTGATGAGTTAGTTACATGTCAATGGATCTAAGGCCAATAGAGTATGCCGAGGGGCATTCATGAGCTATCCAACATGATGAGTGTGACCTACCATTGTCATACCTGATGTTTATGATAATCATGGTGAATGGTGACATGGTATTCTGAAGATGTTACAAGCTTGTGCACTGGTATTGTGGAACATTGGTTAGCCTTGACACCTTGGACATGAGCAATATGTTGAAGATGGTTGTTGTGCAAATGTGTGTTAACCTTGGCCTTAATGATGTCAGTGTGAGTTGTGGTGGCCAACATGTGAGATCTGCAAATGGTGTTGTCATTTCATGCTTGTTCTTCATCTGCCCAACACACATTTTGATGACATGTCACTCATGTTTCAGCAGCCAACATGACATCAGCACAGAAGTGTATTTTCAAAAAGCCTGTTGAATGCTACCTGCACATCCATGCTGTGGAGAAAGGATTCCAGAGGATGAGCCAGCGTTAAGTGCTTGAGAAATCATCGTGGTCCTGGTGGACATTTCGCCAAAGAGTATCACCCAAGCACCCAGACACCACTAGCACCCACACACCAGGGAAGTCAAGGAACAAGGACAGAGGTATGTTCTACCTCGGGACAGGCAATGTCTGCTGCATCACACACACAGACTGGACCTCCACTCATGCCACAAGGTTTTGAGTAGGAAATGTGCCAGGATATACCGGCCTAAAGTTCAGGATGTCGAAACTGGGAAAAAGCAGAGCAACTTTTGATTGTGCTCCATGACATTAAGGCAGCAATCAGCAGGCCTGATTTAGCAACCAACCTTGTTGGACACTTCTTCCCTTCCCCTTGTTTGTAATCTTTCTTACTAGTTGGGGTTTTAGATAGTTACATTTAGTTTAGTTAGTGCAGTGTACATTAGTTTTGCGACATATTGTTTATTCTAAGGGGGTGGGTTTTGGGGTATCTACTATTCATCAGTGCTTTTAGTGGGGTGGGCTATGTTTTGGGAATGTGTGTTAAAAAATCCCAAAACAAAAAAATGTGTTAAAAACCATACAAAAAAATATAATGTCTTTGTTTAGGCTATATGTTTAGTTAGTCAATGTTTAGCTGTAGGTGCTGTTGTCCTTCTATACAGATGTCTCTTAAAGTGGGTGGGGGATTGATGTTTATTATGTGACTTTAAATGTGTAGGATAGGTTAAGATAAGATAGGTTAACTGTAGGGATAAGTTAGGATAACATAGTATAGGTTAGGTTGTGTAGGATGGTTAGTTACTTTAGGAATGTTTAGGATGATATAGCATTATTAAATCTAGTTATTTACTACTATGTGGTCTCCCTCATGAGTTACTGTCTGGGAGGTAGCATGTCTGCACCAGTCAGGGTAGACACATGTCTTTGCAACCGGTAGTTATTTACATGTGTGACTATGTGTATCTCCTATGGTCAAGTACCTGTCTGGTTGGCAATGGTATGACATCAGCAACTCAAGACATTCTTCAGCAATGTACGTGAAACTCTTGATGTGCATGGATACACATCCTAAAACCGGATATCTTGCACCATTTCTCTGTGTTGGTATGTAATGGGGCTTGCATTGTTATGAAGTTGTTGTCACTGTACTCCCCCTAAATCTAGGAATTTGTACTGGCTCACTCATGGCTGCCCCTCACAGTCTTACACATGTATTATTTGGTTTTCAGATCAATGTTGTACTGGTGATACCATCCTTGCTTTACCAAGCAACGTGTGTAGTATTTCATAACAGCCATCGCAATACATGCATGCTACCTGTTACATGACATGCTTGAGATACTCAGGAACTACTTGCCGGTTCACATAGCTATCAGTAACCTCAATCATGTTTTAGTCACTGTGTGTGGCTTGGTGCCTGACACAAATCCACGCATTTCTTTTTGGGAAGAACTCAGTGTATTGGCTTCATACAATGCATACAGTTCAAACAGTTACTGCTTCAGACTCAAAGTCAACACACATGTTATATTTAGTGTATTTATTTACATGTGCAAGTTATGTCTGTGATAATGTACATTGTACAGGAGATTGACCCCATGAGAGATGCCAAGCCATTGGATGTCCAGACAGAGTCCAGATGGGATGGGAGGAGAGAGACATGTTATGAGACATATGTAGGAGAGGAGTGCATCAGTGAGGAGGTGATCACATTGCCATAGGTAGGATTGGCCACAATGACAGTCCATGTGTGATTGGTCAGCAGTGGGAGAGTGAAGAGAAGATGTTGCTAGTTGTTACAACACTGGCACGATCTTAAGCACAGTACTGAGGAGAAACTGTTCATGTGCCACAGACTGTAGCTACCGGGTAGTTTTTCAGGTGAATGTTTCTTCCCCATTTCATCCTCTAATGTGTGCGGTAGCTCCAGTGCCATGGGTGGTGCTGGTATTGAAGTTGAGGTAGACACACACACACATCATGGGCTAGAGATGTGAATTTAAAGGTCCCAGCAGCTGTCATCTGTGGAAAGATGAAAGGAATCACTGCAGCATGGATGTACTGCTGGTTTCCAACAAAGCAGCAACGTCACAGTAGTAGGCAGCCAGGTTGTCACTGAGGGAGCCCAGCATCCACTGCATGGACTCCAGGACAGTTTGGATGAACCCCAGCTTGTTGTCAACCATGCTGTTGCCACTTATGAAGGGCATTATTTCCAGCCTCTGTCTCAGGACACCAGCTATGTCGACCAGGGACTGCTGGAGTCCATGTAGGGGAGAGTGGGTGCCTCTGATGGCAGCAGAGTTGTTCTTATTCGGACTGATGCACCTATGGACTCCCACTAGGCTGCCCGCCATGGTCTCCATCCCCACCTGCACCTGCTGTTCCAGCTCCCGCTGGACTCCTACTGCTGGTTTGGAAGACAATGTCTGGGTCCTGGGAGTCTAGGGCTTTGGCTGGGCAAGTCGATGGTGTGTGTTGTCTGTTGGGTGAATCATATGAAGACACCACAACACTGTGTCCTCCCTGCAACTGGAGATAATGTCTGGATGGCACTCAGAATGTCCTGTAGAGTGTTGGCATTGATGGTTTGCAGCAAATCATCCACTTCATCAATGAAATCCAGGTCAGGCAGCTCAGCAGGAGGTAAGGCATCATCCTCTGCAATGGGATAGTGAAATGTAAATGTTGGGCTGTAGTAGCTGTTCACATGAGTCATCAGGTTCTTGATCCTGATGCCATAGTTACATGGTGCAGAGCCACACATAAAGGTCCTCATTTCAACCCCCCTAGTGGCACACTGTGCCACCAGAGCAGCATTTTTTGTAACTCTCCAGTGGCACAATCTGCCAGTCCCCATTACCCAGTCTGTTAAATGCACCCTGTTTGACTTTTCATGGGTCTTCTGCATATGTACCCCTTTCATTAATTCGACGGTGTGACATTTGCATGCCATAGGTGTTGTTTGGGATTTTTCCACACAACACCAATTGAAGTATATGGAATCTGTTGCATTGGCAGTTCATGATTCTTGATTAAGGCAGTCATTATGAACATGGCAGGAAAGACCGCCAACCGCCGTGGCGGCGGTGAAAGAATCCCGGCGGCAGCCGCGAATGGAAACCCACCATATAATGATTAAAAAAAACAACCCCGCCCAAAATTCCCAGACCACCACTTCCCGCCAGGACCCTGCCTGTGGGAATCCCGGCCCACCCCACCCCGCCACTGCCAAGCACACCCACATCCTGCCCTCCAAATAATGATGCACAAATCCCCTCGGCCGACAGTGGAGGCTGGATGACCATTGGCGGCTGCGACCACCATGGGCAGCAAGTGGGCCCAACAGCAACCAGTGCACACATTGGCTAGGCCTAGCACCCACAAATCTGACACACATACAGAACACCATAAAACACCCCCAGACACACTCCACAATCCCTTGCAACGAAACCAGAACCAGAAGACGGAGAGCACGGGCCAGACAGAGAACGCCAGCAGACAGGAAACGCATATCGACCCACACAGGAGCACCCAAACCCCGTCCCTAGTCCCGATGCCATCAACCACCCTCACCATGTCCCCCCCCCCCCTAAAATCCTTGCTTCACTGAAAGGGAGCCAAGGACCATGGTGGACAAGATCCTAAAAGTGGAGCCTCAAATATTCAGGTCTGAGGTGCAGCACACACACATCGCACGGAAAATGGAGCTGTGGCAGACCATTGTGAACAGGGTGAATGCAATGGGACACCATCCATGCACCAGGGACGACATCCGCAAGAGATGGAACGACCTGCGGGGGAAGGTCCGGGCCATGGCATCCAGGCACCACATCGCAGTGCAGAAGACTGGAGGAGGACCGCCACAGCACCACCCAACTACACAGACTGGGAGGAGAAGGTACTCGCCATCCTGCACCCAGAGGGACTCACTGGAGGAATGGACTCGGGTAAGTCATCTACAATTACCCCATATACACCATACCTGTAATGCATGCACCACCCCACCCCACCCACACTCACCTAGACCCACACCCCACCAATGCCTTAACCCACCACATCCACCACCCTGCATCACCCACACACTCACTACCAGGCCGACATCACTCCCGCTGTGCACAGCCACCCACCCCTGCACGTACCCACAATGGAATAATAACCCCCACCACAATGTAACCCCACCACTTCCACTAAAGGCAATGACCACCTCACAAAGGCACCCTGGAAGGCCACTGAAAGGCACACCAGCACAAAATTGTACAGTTCAGTACACCTCAAACCCTCATGCATACGTAACATACCTTTCTATGTCCACCAACAGACACCACCACCCATGCAACCCTAATGGAGGGGACAAGGAGTGCCACAGCACTCCAGGGAGACAGAAGCACATCACAGGACACTGGTGAAGAATACCTGGACACTTATGAGCAGGCAGGGTCCTCACACAGCCCTGGATGGTCACCATGCAGCATTCCCACCCAGGAAAACACTGTCACCCCAAACACCCAGTCAAGACCAGCAGGCCAGGGGAGGCGTACCCACACCAGTGGACCCAGGGCACAAACAGGTGGAACACAGCTACAAAGGCCACAGTCTCCCACCCCCAACATGCAGGAAGACGAGGGTCCCAGTACAAGTGGCACATCAAGACCTGCGCAGGGGACACAGGCACAGGGGGCCAGGACAAGGTCAAGTGCCCCAGTGGGTCAGGGGGTAGGGCACCGGATAGATGCAGCTGCCCAGGATGTAATTGCAGAGGTATTGGGGGCCTACCAACATACCCAAGGCAGATTGGCACAGATTGTATCCACCCTGGAGCAAAGTCAGAGGATGCAGATGGAACAACACCAACAGGTCATGGACCAGTGGAAAGAACACAATGCCAAAATGGCCACCATTGCTGGAGCACTGCTGCAGTTGGATAACAAACAATCAGACACCCACACCGGACAAGAGGCCCCCACAACAGCCCTGGATAACCAGCAACAGATGACCCAAGCAGCTGAAACAGCACAGGAAATTCCCTCCCAGGAATCACAAGGCCCAACCATGTCACCCAAAGAAGCTCCACAGCAGGTGCCCAAACGTAGTCTCAGGCCAAGATGTGGCACTGGAAACCCAGCTAAGAACAAGCCCCACTCCAACAATTGACACTGCTACTACTGCCAAGCAACCATCCCACCCATTCACCACTTAGCTGAGGGCTAAATAAAGTACTAAATTACAAATAGGACCCACCTATGACATCAAACAGGCCTGCCACCAAGTCAGTTTTGAGGACACCCAACCATTACGACTTCCATCACTGTACATAGCACATTTCACTGTTTTCCACCAATAAACCACATATCTCACCTGTAACACTGTCCCCTGTCTTCAATGTTGAACAAAGTGCAATTTGGATGCAACTGGCAGGAACAACTTTATTGTCAATTTGTGCATGGTGGTGGTAATGTGTGTTTCAAATTAGGCAAGGAGGGAATGCATGTATTGTCTGTCAGTACCATGCTGAAGAGGTCCATGTCTCGCCTATCATGACCAATTCCCCCTAGATGACATGGCACACTTACAGTATCAGTCACTAACCACATTTACAGGCTTAAGTCCCACACAGTTATTGGAAGTAGAGTTGTATCAGTTGGTTCCTGGAATTGACAGCTTCCCCTTCCTCATCCTCACCAGCACTCTCCTCACCTCTCTGAGGTAACTGATCAGGACCTATAGCACCCTCCACCTCCAAAAGGGGGATTGAATGTCTCACTGACACATTGTGCAGCATGCAGGAGGCCACCACTATTCTACACACCTTATCATGCCCATAGGCCAGGGAACCCCCAGAGATATGTAGGCACCGGAATCTAGCCTTCAGAAGACCTATAGGGCCAGGTGTAGCAAAGGTTTTTACCCATTCTGTGTCTATGGGAAAAAGTGTTCGTACATATGGCCCATAGTATGCTCTATCACCCTCCTAGTACGTCCATGGGCCTCATTGTATTTCCTCTCTGCATCCTTCCTGGGATTCCTCACTGGTGTCAGAAGCCAAAGCAAGTTTGGATAGCCAGAATCACCTAGAGAAATGGTACAATACAGAGTCGTCATTGTTATGCCCCTTAGTCAGACAGGCTGGTTCTCAGCAATGTGTCAGTTAGTGACAGGCAAACTTACCTACGATGCAACTTCTGTCCTCTTGTAGTTCTTCCATCTTCTGTGGCACACTACTGTTCCTCAAAACAAATGAATCATGGACAGAACCCGGAAACATGGCATTCACATGGGATATGTACTGGTCTGCAGTACATACCAATTGGATGTTCATGGAGTGAAAGTTCTTCCTGTTTCTGTACACCTGTTCACTCACTCTTGGGGGATGATAGCTATGTGGGTGCCATCGATAGCACCTATGACATGGGGAATGTTTGCAAAGGCATAGAAGTCAGACTTGATGGCAGGGAGGTCAGCACTTTGGGGGAATCGCACATAGGATTGCAGATGTTGTACAAATGCATTCAGAAATCTTGTCAGTACCTGGCTGAGCATTGGCTGTGAGAAACCAGCACCCATGCCCACTGTCTATTGAAAAGAGCCTGTGGCCAGGAAATGGAGTGCGGAGAGCACCTGCACCTCAGTTGGAATGGCATGCTGATTACGATTTCCGGGAGTCAGTGCAGGATCCAGTAATGCACATTGGTCCGGAATAGTTGCACGTGTGAGTCTGTAGATGATTATGATGTGACGCTCCACCATGTTCTCCATATCCACAAGTGGTCTGTACACTGATGGTACCCTTCCACGCCACAAGGGTCGGTACCTATGAGGGGTAAGAAAAAGGAGTGATGTGCACACATACACTGGCATATTTGCTACATACATGCACTGCAATCTTCATAGTAGTGTATGTACAATAACTGCAACCTGACAGGTGTACATGTACATCACTAGGAGGGAACGGAGTAAATCATTTGTGTTTATATACTCAATGGATAGAGGCCTAGGTGCTTCTTATGGCTAGTAGGCCAGCATTGTGAGTGATATGAATTTCAAGATGCGTAGGAGATGGCAAAATGTTTGCCCACTGTAGTTCTGCCCCTTTGTCGTGGAAGTGACCTAATACTGCTAGCGGTTGACGTCACAGCGTACAGCGGTGATGACCGCTGTTCGCATGCTCATTGGCTAACATGGATGTGTAGGAGGATGGCCTGGCTTATATTGGGTACCTTGTGGTACTTACACCTTGTGCCAGGTCCAGTTATCCCTTATTAGTAGATTAGAGGTGCTCTAGCAGCTTAGGCTGATAGAGGTAGCTATAGCAGAGCCGTTTAGGCTGAACTAGGAGATATGCAAACTTCCTACTATACCACTTATATCACTTAGCACTATATCATAAGAAAACACAATACTCAGAGTAACTAAAAATAAAGTTACTTTATTTTAGTGACAATATGTTAAAAGTATCTCAGAGAATACACAAAATATACACACACAAACCAAATCAGGTAAGTAAACAGTTAGAAAAGTAGTGCAACACTGTAGAACACAATAGAATGCAATAGGAAAAAATAGGCCTAGGGGCAACACAAACCATATACTCCAAAAGTGGAATGTGAACCACGAATAGACCCCAGGCCTAGTGTAGTGTGTCACTGGGAGTGTAAGAAAACACTAAGGGTGTCCAAGATACCCCACTCCAAGACCCTGGAAAGTAGGAGTAAAGTTACCCTACTACCCCAGAAAGACAGTAAAGTCAAGATAGGGGATTCTGCAAGGACAACAACTGACTGCAAAGCACTGAAGACGGATTCCTGGACCTGAGGACCTGCAAAGGAAGGAGACCAAGTCCAAGACTCACGCAAGTGTCCAGGGGGGGCAGGAGCCCACTAAACCCCGGATGAAGGTGCAAAAGGGCTGCCTCTGGGTGGAAGAAGCCAAAGATTCTGCAACAGCGGAAGGTGCCAGGAACTTCTCCTTTGGTCAGAAGATGTCCCATGGCGTGCTGCAGGATGCAGAGTTGTTTCCACGCAGAAAGACCGCAAACAAGCCTTGCTAGCTACAAGAGTCGCGGTTGAACGTTTTAGGTGCTGCCAGGGCCCAGAAAGGACTTGGAGGTTGCCCATTGGAGGAGGAGCCAGAGGGGCACTCAACAACACAAAGAGCCCACGCAGAAGCAGGCAGCACCCGTAAAAGCACCTGAATAGGCGTTCAGAAGATCTGCGCACAACAGTTAACTCAGCACAACAAAAAGGAGTCCCACGAAATCGGAGTCCAACTCAGCGAGTTGGGCAATGCTGGACAAAGTGCTGGGGACCTGGGCTAGGCTGTGCACGAAGTCTTGCAAAAGTGCACAGAAGCCTGAGCAGCTGCAGGTCACGCAGTACACAGGATTACTGTCTGGGGTGGGGAGGCAAGGACTTACCTCCACCAAATTTGGACAGAAGGGCAACTGGACTGTCGGGGACACTGGGACCCAGCTCCTGTGTTCCAGGGACCACCCTCATCAGGATGAGAGGGGACCCAGAGGACCGGTGATGCAGCAGTTTGGTGCCTGCATTGGCAGGTGGAAGATCCCGTCGACCCACAGGAGATTTGTTCTTCGCTTCCAGTGCAGGGTGAAGGCAGACAGCCCTCAGAGCATGCACTATCAGGAAATAGTCGAGAAAGGCATCAGGATGAGGCGCTACAATGTTGCTGGTAGTCTTCTTGCTACTTTGTTGCAGTTTTGCAGGCGTCCTGGACCAGTCAGCGGTCGATCCTTGGCAGAAGTCGAAGAGAGAAGTGCAGAGGAACTCTGGTGAGCTCCTGCATTCGTTATCTGGTGAGATGCCCACAGGAGAGACCCTAAATAGCCCTCAGAGGAGGATTGGCTACAGAGAAAGGTAAGCACCTATCAGGAGGGGTCTCTGATGTCACCTGCTGGCGCTGGCCACTCAGAGCTGTCCATTGTGCCCTCACACCTCTGCATCCAAGATTTCAGAGGTCTGGGACACACTGGAGGAGCTCTGGGCACCTCCCCTGGGAGGTGCTGGTCAGGGGAGTGGTCACTCCCTTTCCTTTGTCCAGTTTCATGCCAGAGCAGGGCTGGGGGGGATCCCTGAACCGGTGTAGACTGGCTTATGCAAGGAGGGCACCATTTGTGCCCTTCAAAGCATTTCCAGAGGCCAGGAAAGGTTATTTCTCTCAGGCCCTTAACACCTATTTCCAAAGGGAGAGGGTGTAACACCCTCTCTCAGAGGAAATCCTTTGTTCTGCCTTCCTGGGACTGGGCTGCCCAGGCCCCAGGTGGGCAGAAACCTGTCTGAGGGTTGGCAGAAGCGATAGCTGCAGAGAAAACCCCGGAAAGCTAGCTTGGCCGTACCCAGGCTCTATGCTGGAGACCCGGGGATGCATGGAATTGTCACCCCAATACCAGAATGGTATTGGGGTGACAATTCCATGATGCTAGACATGTTACATGCCCATGTTCGGAGTTACCATGGTGAAGCAACATATAGGTATTGACCTATATTGAGTGCACACGTGTAATGGTGTCCCCGCACTCACAAAGTCCGGGTAATTTGCCCTGAACAATGTGGGGGCACCTTGGCTAGTGCCAGGGTGCCCACACACTAATTAACTTTGCACCTAAACTTCAGTAAGTGAGGGTTAGACATATAGGTGACTTATAAGTTACTTAAGTGCAGTGTAAAATGGCTGTGAAATAACGAGGACGTTATTTCACTCAGGCTGCAGTGGCAGTCCTGTGTAAGAATTGTCTGAGCTCCCTATGGGTGGCAAAAGAAATGCTGCAGTCCATAGGGATCTCCTGGAACCCCAATACCCTGGGTACCTATGTACCATATACTAGGGAATTATAAGGGTGTTCCAGTGTGCCAATCCGAATTGGTAAAATTAGTCACTAGCCTGCAGTGACAATTTTAAAAGCAGAGAGAGCATAAACACTGAGGTTCTGATGAGCAGAGCCTTAGTGATGCAGTTAGGCACCACACAGGGAACAAACACAGGGCATACTTTATGAGCACTGGGGTCCTGGCTAGCAGGATCCCAGTGACACAAGCAAAAACAAACATACATACAGTAAAAATGGCGGTGACATGCCAGGCAAGATTGTACTTTCCTACACCCCCCCCCCCAAACGAGGAACAATAAGGCTAACCTTGCCCAGATGAGTCTTCATTGTCTAAGTGGAAATATCTGGAGAGTCCATCTGCATTGGAGTGGGTACTCCCAGGTCTATGTTCCACTGTATAGTCCATTCCATGTAGGGATATGGACCACCTCAACAATTTAGGGTTTTCACCTTTCATTTGTTTTAGCCAAAGGAGAGGTTTGTGGTCTGTCCGAACAATAAAGTGAGTACCAAACAGGTATGGTCTCAACTTTTTCAGTGCCCAGACCACAGAAAAGGCCTCTTTCTCTATGCTAGACCAATGCTTTTCTCTAGGGGTCAGCCTCCTGCTGATAAAAGCAACAGGTTGATCCTGGCCCTCAGTATTTAGCTGTGATAGCACTGCCCCCACCCCCAATTCAGAAGCATCAGTCTGGACTATGAACTTTTTAGAGTAGCAAGGGCTTTTTAGGACAGGTGCAGTGCACATGGCCTGTTTGAGCTCATCAAAAGCTTTTTGACAGCTAGCTGTCCACAATACCTTTTTAGGCATATTTTTACTAGTGAGGTCATTAAGAAGAGCTGCAATGGAGCCTTAATTCTTAATAAACCTCCTGTAGTACCCTGTGAGGCCTAAAAAGGCTCTCACCTGGGTTTGAGTTGTAGTGGGGCCCATTCCATAATAGTCTGGATCTTCCCATGCAGTGGTGCAATCTGTACCCCACCTATCAGGTGGCCCAAATAAACCACTTTCCCCTGCCCTAGCTGGCACTTTGAGGCCTTACTAGTGAGGCCTGCCTTTTGCAGGGCCTCCAAAACTTTCCACAGGTGGACCAGGTGATCATCCCAGGTGGAGCTAAAGACAGCTACATCATCTAGATATGCTGCACTAAAAGCTTCCAACCCTTGCAGGACTGTGTTCACCAACCTTTGAAAAGTGGCGGGTGCATTCCTAAGACCAAAGGGCATCACAGTGAACTGATAGTGCCCTCCAATGGTTGAGAATGCAGTTTTAGGTTTTGCATATTCTGATAACTTAATCTGCCAATACCCTGCTGTTAAATCAAAAGTGCTCAGATACTTGGCAGAAGCCAGTGTATCAATCAGCTCATCTGCCCTGGGTATAGGGTGAGCATCTGTCTTGGTTACTTGGTTGAGCCCTCTATAGTCAACACAAAACCTCATCTCTCCTTTTCCATCCTTACTGTGAGGTTTAGGGACAAGCACCACTGGGCTGACCCATGGGCTTTCTGAAGGCTCAATCACTCCTAACTCTAGCATTTTCTGAACCTCTTGTTTAATGCAGTCCCTGACGTGGTCAGGCTGCCTATAAATCTTACTTTTGACAGGCAAACTGTCTCCAGTGTTGATTGTATGCTCACACCAAGTAGTGGTACCTGGTATCAGTGAGAAGAGTTCAGAAAACTGACTTAAGAGATTTACACAGTTGTCTTTCTGCTCAGCAGTAAGACAATCTGCTAGTGCTACTCCCTCCACTAAGCCATCTGCTTCAGTGGTGGAGAAGAGATCAGGGAGAGGGTCACTCTCTTCTTCCTGTCCGTCATCAGTTGCCATGAGCAGGGTGAGATCAGCCCTGCCATAATAGGGTTTCAGGCGGTTGACATGGAGCACCCTAAGGGGACTCCTGGCAGTGCAAAGGTCTACCAAATAGGTAACCTCACCCTTTTTCTCAACCATTAGATGGGGTCCACTCCATTTGTCCTTGAGTGCTCTTGGGGCCACAGTCTCCAATACCCACACCTTCGGTCCTGGGTGGTACTGAGTCAGCACAGCCTTCTGGTTATGCCATTGCGTTTGCAGCTCCTGGCTGGCCTGAAGGTTTTTTCTGGCCTTTTTCATGTGCTCAGCCATTCTTGATCTTAGGCCAAGTATATAATCCACAATGTCCTGTTTAGGATCTTTTAAAGGTTGTTCCCAACCCTCCTTAACAAGAGCAAGGGGACCTCTCACAGGGTTCCCAAAGAGGAGTTCAAAGGGGCTAAAGCCCACTCCTTTTGGGGGTACCTCCCTGTAAGCAAAAAGGAGGCAAGGTAACAGGACATCCCATCTCCTTCTGAGTTTTTCAGGGAGTCCCATTATCATACCTTTGAGAGTTTTATTAAACCTCTCAACCAGACCATTTGTTTGTGGATGATAAGGGGTCGTGAACTTGTAAGTTACACCACATTCCTTCCACATTGCCTTGAGGTATACAGACATGAAGTGACTACCTCTGTCTGACACCACTTCCTTAGGGAAGCCCACTCTGGAAAAAATTCCCAGGGTGGCCTTTGTCACTGCAGGAGCTGTAGTGGTCCTAAAGGGGATGGCTTCAGGGTACCTAGTGGCATTGGCCACTACCACCAGGATAAATCTATTGCCTGAAGCTGTTGGAGGGTCAAGGGGGACGACTATGTCAACCCCCACCCTTTCAAAGGGCACCCCAACCACAGGAAGTGGATTTAAGGGGCTCTTTGGAGTGCTACCAGTCTTGCCACTGGCTTGGCAGGTCACACAAGAGCGACAAAACTCTTTTGTGTCCTCTGACATATGAGGCAAGTGAAACAGGGGAACAAGCCTGTCCCAAGTCTTACTTTGGCCCAAATGCCAAGCCAAGGGAATGTCACGTGCCAAGGTAAGAAGAAACTCCCTGTATTGCAAGGCGACGAGCAATCTCCTGGCAGCTCCAGGTTTAGGGTCCCTTGAGTCTGTATACAAGAGGTTGTCTTCCCAATACACCTTATGGCTATCACTAACATCCCCATTCTGCTGTTTGAAAGCTTGCTGTCTCAAACCCTCTAGTGTGGGACAGGTCTGCTGTGCCACACTCAGCTCTTCACTAGCAGCCCCCCCCCTGCACCCAAAGCTCAGCAGTGTCTGCTGCCAGCTTATCCGGTGTAGGTTCTGCACAGGGAGAGGATTCCTCTTCCTCAAAAGGGGAATCTTCTGGAGAGGGAGGGATAGTGGGCAAGGATTTACCCTTCCTACCCCTGGCTTTTGGGAGCACTTGGTCCATTGTTCCAGGATCCAAGTTTCCCTGTCCTTTTTGCTTTTTGGCCTGAGCCCTGGTTAAAGCAAAAATATGCACAGGAATGCGAAGCATTGCTGCGTGAGCCTCCAACTCCACTTCAGCCCAAGCTGATGTCTCCAAATCATTGCCTAGTAAGCAATCTACAGGTAATTCAGTGACAACCACAACTTCCTTTGGACCAGTAACCCCCCCAGTTGGGATTCACAACAACCATAGGGTGGCTAAGTGTGTTGTTGTGAGCATCAATCACTTGGTACTGCTGACCAAGTAGGTGTTGATCAGGGTGAACCAGTTTCTCTATAACCAAAGTTACACTGGCTCCTGTGTCCCTGTAGGCCTCAACTTCAACACCGTTGATTAGGGATAGTTGCTTGTACTTACCCATATTAAGGGGACAGGCAACCAAGGTGGCAACGTCAATGCCACCATCAGAGACTAAAACAGCCTCTGTGGTCTCCCTAACAATACTAACCCCAACTACACCGCCAACAGTGAGCCCAGCTACACCCTTGGATTGGCTATTTGTAGTAGATTTCCCACCACCACTGCTATTAGTAGGGGCACTAGAGGTTGCAGTTGGGGTTGTGGTGGTGGGAGGTTTGGTGTTTTTCTTTGGACAAGTGGAATCACTTGCCCAATGGCCTTTTACTTTACATAAATAACAGCAAGGCTTTTTCTGATTGTTAGAAGAGGATTTGGACCCACCACTCCCAGAGGATTTTTGTGGGCCTGATGAAGACCCCCTGTATGAACTTTTCTGTTCACTCTTGTTCTGACCCATTTGTCTGCCTTCTTTCCCAATTCTTGGGGAGATGTCAGATCTGAGTCTACCAAGTACTGGTGCAACAAATCAGACACACAATTGTTCAAAATATGCTCTCTCAAGATCAGATTATACAGGCTTTCATAGTCGGTCACCCTACTGCCATGTAACCAACCATCCAAGGCCTTTACTGAACAGTCTACAAAGTCTGTCCAGTCTTGAGAGGACTCTTTTCTGGTGTCTCTGAACTTGATCCTGTATTGTTCAGTGGTTAAGCCAAATCCATCCAAGAGTGCATCCTTCAAAACTTTGTAGTTATTAGCATCACTTTCTCTGACAGTAAGGAGCCTATCCCTACCCTTACCAGTGAAAGATTGCCACAAGATAGCAGCCCACTGCCTTTGAGGGACCAACTGTACCATACAGGGCCTCGCAAGTGCAGCAAACCACTTGTTAATGTCATCCCCTCCTTGTAAGGGGGGACTATCTTATTCAGGTTTCTGGAATATTGCTCTCTAACAGGATTGCTATCAAAAACACTGCTGCTGCCACCATGGGGAACTAACCCCAACCTCTGCCTTTCCCTTTCCACATCCAGAGATTCCCTGTCTAAGGCCAGCTGCTGCTGTTTAAGCTTCAGCCTGGCCTCTTCCAACCTCAGCTTTCTGAGTTCCCTTTCCATTAAGTTATCTTCAGGGTGGGAGGCTTGGGAATTGTGAGACACAGAAGAAATGCGGGAATTGGCAGAGAGAGGCCTGTCCCCAACTGGCTGGACTCTAGTAACCTGGCCTTTAGGAGTGAAAGGTGCCCTACTAGTGTGTGACTCCCTCCCACTACCAGTGTCACTAGGTGACCTGCTAGCTGACAGGTTTTTGGAAGAACCCTCCCCAGCAACCTTAGGGGACTCCGCTGAGTCTGACTGGGTACTCGCCTCTTCTACCTTCTGTTCCTGGGATGGGCCAGACTGGTTCTGGTCATTTATTAGGAGAAGGCTAAAGAGAATGTCTTTGGTAGGATTCTTGCCAATGCTTAAACCTCTTTCTATGCAGAGACCCCTCAAACTTTTAAAGTTTAAACTCTCATATGTTGCCTGAACAACTGTGGGAGTAAGCTCTACTGCAGACATGATAGAAAAGGTTTAGGACAGAGAGAGAAAACGTTTTTGGAACTTTTAAAAGAACAGAGAAAAAACTTTTTCAAACTTTTCGAAATTTTTTAAAAGTTTTCAGAACTTTTCAGAAACTTTTTAGAAAGTTTTAGAGAAGGAAAGTTAAACTGTTTAGTTCAATGTGTATATCTTGAAGTATTTGGTATATATTTTTCTTATGAAAAGCACCAATGACAAAGTGGTAAAGCAGTTACAAGTACTTATCCCCCCGCTGCACCACAAATGTAGGAGGCTGGCCTGGCTTATAGTGGGTACCTTGTGGTACTTACACCTTGTGCCAGCTCCAGTGATCCCTTATTAGTAGATCAGAGGTGTTCTAGCAGCTCAGGCTGATAGAGGTAGCTATAGCAGAGCAGCTTAGGCTGAACTATGAGACATGCAAAGCTCCTACGATACCACTTATATCACTTTGTACTATATCATAAGAAAACACAATACTCAGAGTTACTAAAAATAAAGGTACTTTATTTTAGTGACAATATGCCAAAAGTATCTCAGAGGATATACTCCCTTAGGAGGTAAGTAATATACACAAAATATACACACACAAACTAAATCAAGAAAGTAAACAGTTAGAAAAGTAGTGCAAACACTGTAGAACACAATAGAATGCAATAGGGAAATATAGGCCTAGGGGCAACACAAACCATATACTCCAAAAGTGGAATGCAAACCATGAATGGACCCCAGGCCTAGTGTAGTGTGTAGAGGGTCGCTTGGAGTGTAAGAAAACACTAAGGGTGTCCAAGATACCCCACTCCAAGACCCTGAAAAGTAGGAGTAAAGTTACCCTACGACCCCAGAAAGACAGTAAAGTTGAGATAGGGGATTCTGCAAGGACAAAAACTGACTGCAAAGCACTGAAGATGGATTCCTGGACCTGAGGACCTGTAAAGGAAGGGGACCAAGTCCAAGACTCACGCAAGTGTCCGGGGGGCAGGAGCCCACTAAACCCCGGATGAAGGTGCAAAAGGGCTGCCTCTGGGTGGAAGAAGCCGAAGATTCTGCAACAACGGAAGGTGCCAGGAACATCTCCGTTGGGCAGAAGATGTCCCACGGTGTGCTGGAGGATGCAGAGTTGTTTACATGCAGAAAGACCACAAACAAGCCTTGCTAGCTGCAAGAGTCGCAGTTGAAGGTTTTGGGTGCTGCCAGGGCCCAGAAAGGACCAGGAGGTCGCCCCTGGGAGGAGAAGACAGAGGGGACGCTCAGCAACACAGAGAGCCCACGCAGAAGCGGGCAGCACCTGCAGAAGGACCTGAACAGGCGCCTAGAAGATCTGAGGATGGCGGTCAACTCAGCACAACAAAAGGGAGTCCCACGAAGTCGGAGTCCAAATCAGCGAGTTGGGCAATGCAGGACAGAGTGCTGGAGACCTGGGCTAGGCTGAGCACGAAGGAAGTCTTGCAAGAATGCACAGAAGCCCTAGCAGCTGCAGTTCACGCAGTACACAGGATTACTGTCTGGCATGGGGAGGCAAGGACTTACCTCCCAAAAGTTTGACAGGAGGGCCACTGGACTGTCGGAGACACTTGGACCCAGCTCCTGTGTTCCAGGGACCACACTCGTCAGGATGAGAGGGGACCCAGAGGACCGGTGATGCAGAAGTTTGGTGCCTGCGTTGGCAGGGGGAAGATTCCGTCGACCCATGGGAGATTTCTTCTTGGCTTCCAGTGCAGGGTGAAGGCAGACAGCCCTCAGAGCATGCACCACCAGGAAACAGTTGAGAAAGCCGGCAGGATGAGGCGCTACAATGTTGCTTGTAGTGTTCTTGCTACTTTGTTGTGGTTTTGCAGGCGTCCTGGAGCAGTCAGCGGTCGATCCTTGGCAAAAGTCGAAGAGGGAAGTGCAGAGGAACTCTGGTGAGCTCTTGCATTTGTTATCTGTGAGATACCCACAGGGGAGCCCACAGAGGAGGATTGGCTACAGAGAAAGGTAAGCACCTATCAGGAGGGGTCTCTGACATCACCTGCTGGCACTGGCCACTCAGAGCTGTCCATTGTGCCCTCACACCTCTGCATCCAAGATGCCAGAGGTCTGGGACACACTGGAGGAGCTCAGGGCACCTCCCCTGGAAGGTGTTGGTCAGGGGAGTGGTCACTCCCCTTTCCTTTGTCCAGTTTTGCGCCAGAGCAGGGCTGGGGGATCCCTGAACCGGTGTAGACTGGCTTATGCAAGGAGGGCACCATCTGTGCCCTTCAAAGGATTTCCAGAGGCAAGGAGAGGCTACTCCTCTCAGGCCCTTCACACCTATTTCCAAAGGGAGAGGGTGTAACACCCTCTCTCAGAGGAAATCCTTTGTTCTGCCTTCCTGGGACTGGGCTGCCCAAGCCCCAGGTGGGCAGAAACCTGTCTGAGGGTTGGCAGCAGGGGTAGCTGCAGAGAAAACCCCGGAAAGCTAGCTTGGCAGTACTCAGGCTCTATGCTAGAGACCCGGGGATGCATGGAATTGTCCCCCCAATACCAGAATGATATTTAAGGAACAATTCCATGATCCTAGGCATGTTACATGGCCATGTTCGGAGTTACCATGGTGACGCTACATATAGGTATTGACCTATATGTAGTGCACACGTCTAATGGTGTCCCCGCACTGACAAAGTCCAGGGAATTTGCCCTGAACAATGTGGGGGCACCTTGGCTAGTGCCAGGGTGCCCACACACTAAGTAACTTTGCACCTAACCTTCACCAAGTGAGGGTTAGACATATAGGTGACTTATAAGTTACTTAAGTGCAGTGTAAAATGGCTGTGAAATAACTTGGACGTTATTTCACTCAGGCTGCAGTGGCAGTCCTGTGTAAGAATTGTCTGAGCTCCCTATGGGTGGCAAAATAAATGCTGCAGCCCATAGGGATCTCCTGGAACCCCAATACCCTGGGTACCTATGTACCATATACTAGGGAATTATAAGGGTGTTCCAGTGTGCCAATCTGAATTGGTAAAATTAGTCACTAGCCTGCAGTGACAATTTTAAAAGCAGAGAGAGCATAAACACTGAGGTTCTGGTTAGTAGAGCCTCAGTGATACAGTTAGGCACTACACAGGGAACACATACAGGGCATACTTTATGAGCACTGGGGTCCTGGCTAGTAGGATCCCAGTGACAGGCAAAAACAAACATACATACAGTAAAAATCGGGGTAACATGCCAGGCAAGATGGTACTTTCCTACAGGATGCCAATGAGGAATCCTGGCGTATGGTGATCGTCCCCGGCGGTGACGGTGCATACCGCCGTAGAACGTCCGCGCGTTCGTCATCGTTTGATCACTTGCCTCCCTTATCCTGTGCGGACAAGTACTCCACTCTGTGTACTGCTTTGGCCTGCCTCTGGCTATGGATTTTCCACGTGGTGCAGGGGAATGGGACCGTCCTTCACCCAGGAAGAACTGGAGAAACTGGTGGAAGGGGTCCTGCCCCTGTACAGAAGACTCTACGGACGGCCAGAGGTACAGGTGAGTCCGGGTTCTGGGGGCACTGTGTGAGTGATGGATGGATTGGATTGCACCAATGTTTGCTCCTGTGAGCCAGGATGGGGCTTGGTGCATGGAATGCTGCAGGCCACTGTCCTGCATGTCTGTTAGTACTGTCTGTCCTATGTCTGACAATCTGCCAGCTGTTGCCATCGTGCAGGTGCCTGACCTCTGTGTTCCATTTCTGTGTCACCCTACTAGGTCAGCGCTCACCAGAAGAGGGCACATTGGCATGCCATCGCCAAGGAGGTACGGACCCTGGGGGTCTATAACCGGCGGAGCACCCACTGTCGAAAGAGGTGGGAGGACTGCGGCGCTGGGCACGGAAGATCACTGAGGCCCAGCTGGGGAAGTCCTCCCAACGTGGAAGGGGTGCCCGTCGGGCACTGACCCCCCCTCACGCAAAGGATCCTGGCGCTTGAAGGCTGCACGAAGTCACAAGGGGGTGAGTACTCACAGCCCATACTTCAGCCTGGACGGATGAGTGTGTGCGCGATAGGGCTCATGTTGCTTAGATCAGGGATTTTGACTGCTGTTCAGCTACTGTCTGCTCACCAAAGGGTGTAGGCGTGTCCCTGTCAGGTTTCGCCTACCTCAGCTCCAAAACAAGTTCAGGATATGTGTGTAGGTCAGTATACTGCTCAGTAGTCAGGGCCATGGCCATGGGCCTAGTGCACGGTGCTGCCTGTTGGGTGTGTCTGCTGGGTAGGTGTATGTCTGGCCATTGTGTATCAGCATTCAGCTACTTACAAGTGTCTCTCCTGTTTTGTCTCCCCATACCTGTTCTCTTCTGTTTGTCTGGTACAGCATCAACATCAGACGAGGGAGCTGAGGCACCGGCAAGTGGGGAGGCAGCGGCCCATGGATCCTCCGAGGCAGAGACAACGGATGACCAGGGGACCAGTGGGTGGGCGGGCGAGGGGACTTCCACGGGGAGGCTAGCGAGGTAGTGAGTCTGAGACCTCCTCAATGGGCGGACACTAGTGGACAAACCATGACCGTGAGATCTTCTGCCACTCCCCATACCATCAGCGCCCTCCCTTCTGCTCCCAACCAAGCTGCCCATGCCCGCCCACCCCGGGAATATGGGTGTCTTCTTCACCCCAAGGCACCTCCTCCCCTGCCCTAGTCAGCCCTGCTGCCATCACGGAGGAGGCTATTGACCTCCTGAGAACCATCTCTGTAGGGCAGACAAACATCGTCAATGCCATTCAGGGTCTGGCTTCTGAGGTGCAGCAGACCAATGCCTATCTGGGTGGCATTCACGGTGCCGTGTCTGCCCTACAGAGATCTTTTCAGGCTCTGGCCTCCTCTTGGACGTTGCCATTCCGTCCCCCTCCAACCTCCTCTAGCCCTTCCAGCACTCCACTCCCTTCACCCGTCCAAAGCACACAATCAGACCAGTTTACAGGCACATCAACACACAAGAAGCACACTTCCAAACACAAGCACCACACCTCCCACCACAATAATTCACACAGCCAACAGACACCTCCACACACAACAACGTCCACTTCCCCCAGTGTGCCCACCTCTTCCGCCTCCCTGTCTGTCCCCTCTACATCCACACCCTCATGCACTGCACCTTCACTCACTGTTACTGCTCCTCTTCCGGCACTCACCACAATAGCAGACAGCCATACATGCACCCCATACACCACACCTGCAGTCACCACCTTCACTGTAGTTGACACATGCAGCACACTCACCAGACTTGCAGACACCCACCCAACATACATCCACACTAGCTGTCTGTCTTCTCCCACTGTGTCCACCCCCCACCTCCCAAAACACTCAATCGCATCAAGACACCCACCCATCAGACATCCACCACACCACAGCTTACTGAGCAGTCACCTGCACCCACTCCACACACATCTACACCCCATACATCAACTCCCTCTGCCTCCACTCCCACACCGTCATCTACGCCCACCCCCATTGCTCCCAAAAAACGTTCCCTCTCCCGTGCAGACCTGTTTGAACCCACTGGCCCACCCCGTCTTGTCCTGAAACGTGCCCACCTCCTTGCCCTTTCCGCTCCTTCCACATCGCAGCCCTCCCCAGTCCAGCCTTCCCATTCCCGTGCCCCTTCTCTGGTAAAGAAGACGGCCCGCTCAGAGCCTAAGCCATCCAGCTCCACCCGAGCCAAACAGCCCCCACCCCCTTCAAATGAGAAGCCCACCCCCTCCAACCTCCTCACGCAAGTCAAAGTCCCACCCCATCATAAATCCCCATCCCCACCCCCTGTGCCCACCCTTCGTGAGGTGCCTGGATCCCCATATGGTGCCCCGTTCAGTGGAATACCCAGCACTTGTGGGAGTCAGGTATGGTCAGTTGTGGCCAAGAACAAATGACTTTTAAAGGACTGGCCATTGGCCCTGTTGGCACCATTTCGCTCAATGAGCTACATAATAAAGTTTCTGTGTGGCCTGTGTTTGGGTTGCACGCAGTCCCACCCTGGTATTTGTTTACATTATTTATGGGTATGGGGCTATAGTATGTACTATGGCCAAGTTGCAGTGACCTTCGGTCGGGTACGTCCCTCTTGGTGTGGGGTGTCTGACTTGTGCTGCTGGGAAGGGTTGGGGGGCATTGCGGGGTGGGTGGAGTGGGTGGGTACGTAACTTTGCCCTTTCCTCCCTTGTGTCGTAGGTTGCGGTACTTACCATCTTCGTCGGTGGTCTCGGTCATGTAGATATATGGCAAGGAGCAAGGTGATATGCAGCTCTCTGTCTGTGGCTGCCGCTGCATGTTTTGATGACCTCCGGTGAGTGTTTCCTTCTTTTTGTTTCTTTTCCACCTGACTTTGTGTGGTGCTGGTTCCCGCCCCGGATCTGGCGGCGGAATGGTGGTTCATAATTTGATGGGCGGGTTGGGCCTTTCCGACGGCCTGTGGGCAGACTCTGCCGTCGTCAGCGGCAGTCCTTTCCTGGCAGTGGGTGGTGCGCGGGATGCGTGTGTTTTGTTTGGTTCATTATTTGGCTGTCTGGGCCGCTCCTCTGTTGGCGTTTTTTACCGCCACCACCGGCGGTGCGGAACGGACCGCCATGTTCATAATGGGGGCCTAAGTGTCAGATTCCTCTGCAAGCCTATACGTGTTGTAAGAGTGATGGAAGGGTGCAGGAAAGTACCATCTTTCTTGGCATGTTACCCCCAATTTCTACCTGTATGTCAGTATGTTTTGCCTGTCTCACTGGGATCCTGCTGGGCAGGACCCCAGTGCTCATTGTTTGTGGCCTAATGTGTGTGTTGTCAGTAGTGCTTAACTGTGTCACTGAAGTTCTGCTAACCAGAACTTCAGTGCTTATGCTCTCTCTGCTTACAAATTAGTCACTACAGTATAATGTAGTGACTTCATTTACCAATTCCAATTGGCACACTGGACCCCCCTTCTAAGTCCCTACTATATGGTACCTAGGAACCCAGGGCAGTAGGGTTCCAGGAGATCCTTATGGGCTGCGGAATTTCTTTGGCCACCATAAGGAGCTCACACACATTCTTTCACAGGACTGCCACTGCAGCCTGAGTGAAATAACGCCCACGTTCTTTCACAGCCATTTTTCACTCCACATAAGTAACTTATAAGTCACCTATATGTCTAACCCTCACTTGGTGAAGGTTAGGTGCCAAGTTACTTAGTGTTTGGGCACCCTGGCACTAGCCAAGGTGCCCCCACATTGTTCAGGGCAAATTCCCTAAACTTTGTGAGTGCAGGGACACCATTACACGCCTGCACTACACATAGGTCACTACCTATGTGTAGCGTCATAATGGTAACTCCGAACATGGCCATGTAACATGTCTAAAATCATGGAGTTTTCACCCCAATACCATTCTGGTATTGGGGGGACAATTCCATGATCCCCCGGGTCTCTAGCACAGAACCCGGGCACTGCCAAACTGCCTTTCCGGGGTTTCCACTGCAACTGCTGCCAACCCCTCAGACAGGTTTCTGCCCCCCTGGGGTCTGGGTAGCCCAGGCCCAGGAAGGCAGAACAAAGGATTTCCTCTGAGAGAGGGTGTTACACCTTTTCCCTTTGGAAATAGGTGTGAAGGGCTGGGGAGGAGTAGCCTCCCCCAGCCTCTGGAAATGCTTTGATGGGCACAGATGGTGCCCATCTCTGCATAAGCCAGTCTACATCGGTTCAAAAATCCCCCAGCCCTGCTCTGGCGCGAAACTGGACAAAGGAAAGGGGAGTGACCACTCCCCTGACCAGTACCTCCCAGGGGAGGGGCCCAGAGCTCCTCCAGTGTGTGCCAGACCTCTACCATCTTGGATTCAGAGGTGTTGGGGCACAATGGACTGGTCTGAGTGGCCAGTGCCAGCAGGTGACGTCAGAGACCCCTCCTGATAGGTGTTTACCTCTCTTGGTAGCCAAACCTCCTTTCTTGGTAGCCAAACCTCCTTTTCTGGCTATTTAGGGTCTCTCCTCTGGGCTATTCCTCAGATAACGAATGCAAGAGCTCATCAGAGTTCCTCTGCACTTCCGACTTCTGCCAAGGATCGACCGCTGACTGCTCCAGGACGCCTGCAAAACCGCAACAAAGTAGAAAGACGACTACCAGCAACATTGTAGCGCCTCACCCTGACGGCTTTCTCAACTGTTTTCTGGTGGTGCATGTCTGAGGGCTGTCTGCCTTCACCCTGCAAGAAGAAATCTCCCTTTGGGTCAACGGAATCTTCCCCCTGCCAACGCAGGCACCAAACTTCTGCAACACCAGTCCTCTG
The DNA here is from genome assembly GCF_031143425.1 of Pleurodeles waltl. Taxonomy (NCBI): domain Eukaryota; kingdom Metazoa; phylum Chordata; class Amphibia; order Caudata; family Salamandridae; genus Pleurodeles; species Pleurodeles waltl. The sequence goes on along the minus strand of NC_090449.1, from coordinate 472,612,140 downwards.
GGTCCCCTCTCATCCTGACGAGTGTGGTCCCTGGAACACAGGAACTGGGTCCAAGTGTCTCCCACAGTCCAGTGGCCCTTCTGTCCAAATTTGGTGGAGGTAAGTTCTTGCCTCCCCACGCCAGACAGCAAACCTGTGTACTACGTGATTTGCAGCTGCTCCGGCTTCTGTGCACTTCTCCAAGGATTCCTTTGTGCACAGCCTAGTCTGGGTCCCCAGCACTCCATCCTGAAGTGCTTAACCCGCTGAGTTGCACGCCGACGTCGTGGAACCCTCCTTTTGTGACTCTAAGTTCACAGATCTTCTAAGTGCCTGTTCTGCTACTTGTGCTGGTGCTGCCTGCTTCTGCGGGAGCTCTCTGAGTTGCTGAGCGCCCCGACTGTCTCCTCCTCCAAGGGGTGACATCCTGGTCCTTTCTGGTCCCCAGCAGCACCCAAAAACCTCCACCCCAACCCTTGAAGCTAGCAAGGTTTGTTTGCGGTAATTCTGCCTGGAAACACTTCTGCAACATCCAGCACACCGTGGGACATCTTCCATCCAAAGGAGAAATTCCTAAACCCTTTTCGTTGTTGCAGTGGCAGTCCTGTGTAAGAATTGTATGAGATCCCTATGGGTGGCAAAAGAACTGCTGCAGCCCACAGGGTTCTCCTGGAACCCCAATACCCTGGGTACCTAGGTACAATATACAAAGGAATTATGTGGGTGTTCCAGTGTGCCAATGAGAATTGGTAAAATTAGTCACTAGCCTGCAGTGACAATTTTAGAAAGCAGAGAGAGCATAAACACTGAGGTTCTGGTTAGCAGAGCCTCAGTGATACAGTTAGGCACCACACAGAGAACACATACAGGCCACAAGCTTATGAGCACTGGGGTCCTGGCTAGCAGGATCCCAGTGACACATATCAAACACACTGACAACATAGGGTTTTCCCTATGAGCACTGGGCCCTGGCTAGCAGGATCCCAGTGAGACAGTGAAAAAACCCTGACATATACTCACAAACAGGCCAAAGGTGGGGGTAACAAGGCTAGAAAGAGGCTACCTTCCTACACCCTGTGCACCACGTCATCTCTGCCTCCTTGGGCTTCTGTGCACTTCTTCCAAGAAAGCTTTGTGCACAGTGTAGCCCAGGTCCCCAGCACTCCATCCTGTGAGGCAGAACTCGCTGAGTTGTTCTTCGGTGGCTTGGGACCTTCTTTTGTTGTGCTGCACCAACTGCAATTTGCACCTTATTTGTCCCCGTGTCCTGCCTGGTCATCTGTGGGCTCTCTTCAGTGTTGGGTGCCCCCTCTGCCTCCTCAGTCCGAGTTGAGGCGCTCAGGTCCCTCATGAATCCAGCCAGCGCCATTTTGATGCAAACTGTGACCTTGCTTGAACCAAGGCTTGTTAGACGAATCTAGCACCGCAAACAGCCTGCATCCAACTTTTCGATGTGGGACATCTCCTGCACCACGCAGCAACCCGGAGCCATCTTCTCTGGTGCTCTTCTGCAGACTTCTTCTAGCCGTAGAATCCTCTTTTGCCCCATCTTCTAGGTTGGCAGGGGCTCCTGCCCTTTCTGGAATCTTCTGCAACTTCTCAAATTGGTCTCCTCTCTTCATAGGTCTTCAGGTTTAGGAATCTACCATTTGTTGCTTGCAGTCTTGTTTGGTTCTTGCATTAACATTTATCACGACTTGTAGTGTGTCCTGAGGAAACTTGCAGTACTTCACTCCTACTTTCCTGAGCTCTGGGGTGGGGTATTTTACTTACTTTTGGTGTTTTCTTACACTCCCAGCACCCCTCTACACACTACACTTGCCTAGTGGGGAATTCGTGATTCGCATTCCACTTTTTTAGTATATGGTTTGTGTTGCCCCCAGGCCTATTGCATTCTATTGTATTTTCTATTGTTTGCACTATTCTATGACTACTTACTTACCTGATTTTGATTACCAGTGTAGATATTGTGTATAATACTTAGCTCCAGAAGGAGTATTGCCGCTAAGATATTTTCGGCCTTGTGTCACTAAAATAAAGTACCTTTATTTTTGGTAACACTGAGTATTGTCTTTACTTGTGCATAAGTACTGTGTAACTATATTGGTATTGCAGGAGCGTTGCATGTCTCCTAGTTCAGCCTAAGCTGCTCTGCTACAGCTACCTCTAGACAGCATAAGCTGCTAGGACACTGCCTACATTTCACTAATAAGGGCTAACTGGACCTGGCATAAAGTGTAAGTACCTAGGGTACCCACTACAAACCTCCTACTTTGGAGCTGCAGCGGTGGGATAAGTTCTTGCAATTGCTTTACCACTTTGTTACTAGTGCTTTTCATAAGAAAAGTTTACTCCAATACTTAGAGCTATTCATAACTGTACCTAGAAGTCATTCTTAACTTTCTAAAAAGCTCTTTAAAACTTTCTAGTTTCTAAAACGTTTTTCATTTCTCTAAAAACTTAGGCCTAATAGTTTACTAACTTTTTACTATTTTCCCTAACCACCTTCTGTTGTTATGTCTGGTGTAGAGGCTACCCCCAGAGTTGTAAAGACAACTTATGAACGTTTTAATTTAAAAAGTTTGAGTGGTCTCTGCACAGAAAGAAGTTTAGGGATTGGGAAGAACCCCAAGAAGGAATTTCTCTTAAATCGCCTCCTGCAGGATGACCAGGGAATTACCACTGGCCAGGTATAGTCAGAGGGGGATGTAGAAGAAGATTCCAACCAGGCAGACTCAGGTAAGCATTGTGAAGATCCTGGGGAGGGTCCTTAAACCCTCTTGTGTAGCTGGTAGTGGGAAGGGATCACTTTACACCTAGAGGCCAGGTAACTAGGGTGAGTCAAATTAGGGAAAGATATGCCTCTGCCAATTTCCATGTCACTTCTGTCTCAGAGGTGTCACACACCTCCAACCCTGAGGACTAGTCCCTAGAGAGGGAACTCAGAAAGCTGAGGTTGGAAGAAGACAGACTGAGGCTACAGCAGCAAAGGTTTGCCTTAGACAGGGGATCCCTTGCTGTGGAAAGGGAAAGGCAGGGGTTGGGGTTAGTTCCCCATGGTGACAACAGCATTAATTTCAGGAACTCCAGTGTTAGGGAACAAACATTTGATTCCAGAAATATTCACAAGTGTGTCCCCCCTTACAAGGATGAGGATGGCATTTATAAGTGGTTTGCTGCACTTGAGAGGGCCTGTAAAGTTCAGAGGGTCCCTCAAGCACAGTGGGCTGCTATCCTGTGGTTGTCTTTCACTGGCAAGGGGAAAGACAGACTCCTTATTGTCAGGGAGGATGACTCAGACAACTACCACATTCTGAAAAGTGCACTCTTAGATGGTATAGGTTTAACCACTGAACAATACAGGATCAAGTTCAGAGAGACCAGAAAGGAGTCTTCACAGGATTGGATAAAGGTTGTAGACTGTTAAGTGAAGGCCCTAGAAGGTTGGTTAAATGGTCGTAAGGTGAATGACTATGAAAGCCTGCATAACTTGATTTTTGAGAGAGCATATATTGAACAATTGTGTGTTTGATGTGTTGCACCAGTATCTTGTGGACTCAGATCTGACCTCTCCCCAAGAATTGGGAAAGAAGGCAGACAAATGGGTCAGAACAAGGGTGAGCAGAAAAGCTCATACAGGGGGTGACAAGGACAGCAAAAACAAAGATGGTGAAAAATCTCAGGACCAGCATGGGGATAAATAAGCACAAAGATCCTTCTTCGGGTCCAAAACACTCCTCTGGGGGTGGGGATAAATCATCTTCTTCTTCTCACTTTACACACACTAAAAAGCCTTGGTGCTATGTGTGTATAAGTAAAGGCCGTTGGCCAGGGGATAAGTCCTGCCCAGGTAAAGCCCCTGAGCCTACCACCACTAATACATCAAACTCTAGTGACCCTAGCAGTAGTGGTAATAGTGGTGGGACTACTGGCAATAATCAAACTAAGGGTGTGGTTGGGTTCATTTTTGGGTCCATCAGAGAAACTGGGGTAGACAGTCTCAAGACAGTTTCTGTCACATCTGGTGGCATTGGCTTGCCACCTTTGCTGCTTGTCCCCTTAACATGGATCAGTATAAGCAGTCAATTTTAATGAATGGTGTTGAGGCCCAGGCCTACAGGGACACAGGTGTCAGTATCACTTTGGTGACTGAAATCTTGGTGTCACCTGCACAGCACCTCCTTGGACAGAAGTACCAGGTTACTGATGTCAACAACTCCACTCAGTCTCTTCCCCTTAGCTGTAGTTCAACTTAGTTGGGGTGGAGTTACTGGCCCAAAGCAGGTGGTGGTATCACCTAGCTTACCTGTAGATTGTCTCTTAGGGAATGACCTAGAGGCCTCAGGTTGGGCTGAGGTAGAGTTTAGGACCCATGCATCCATGCTGGTTATCCCTGAGAAATTGCTTCCTCTCATTTCTGGTGAAATGAAAAAGCAAAGGAGAGAAAAAGCAGTGAATTCTCAGGATCCCTCTCCACCAACAGGTAAAAAGGGAACCAAAGTATCCCTTTCCCACCCTGCCTCTGAGGATACCATTCCTGTGGTGTGAGAAACTTCTTCTAGGGTGGAACCTGTACCAAAGAAACCTTCAGCTATCAGGGCTGGACTCCTAGAGGAAAAAGTCCTTCTGTGTGGAATCCCTAAAGCTGATGTGCAAAATTTTAGTAAATTTGGAGCAACCATCCAGCCGTCCCAGAGAACCTTCAGTGCAGCACCCCTGCACTACCTCTGAACACTTAGGACAGCAGCCCTGTTCTAGAGTGAAGCTTATAGGATAGCAGCCCTGCCCTGCTCCAACTCATGAGAAACAGCAACCAACCCTGGGCTTCTGTGCACTTCTTCCAAGAATCCTTCATGCACAGTGTAGCCCAGGTCCCCAGTACTACATCCTGCGACGCACAACTCGCTGAGTTGTTCACCGGCAGCATGGGACATTCTTTTGTTGTACTTCACCAACCGCAATTTGCACCTTCTTGGTTTGAAACACTGTTTCGTCTGCCAGCCCAACGTGGAAGCCAGAATAGAGCCGGCGAGATTCAGGCTGCTCAGGCGGCCTGATGTGTGGATGGCATTGGTGGGGGGCCTCTGCCACCCAGCAATGTCATAATGAGGGCCATAGTCTTGATAAAGCTTGAGCAGGGAGGTCTCTTTTTTCAGCTTCACTCTAATGCCAAAGTTAGCCATACTTAAAGTATGGTGACTGACAGCTAGTGAGTCCTCACCCTTCACCTTTTGGTCTAGGGATGAATACATTGCTAAAACATGGTCTGTGAATTGGTGTAAGAGTGTCTGTGTGGTTCTGTGAGTAGGTGTGACTGTGTCTCTGTGGGTCTGTGAGTGGGTGTGTGAGTGTCTGTATGGGTCTCTGACTGGCTCTCTGAGTGCATGTGTAGGTCTCTGAGCAGGCGTGCGAGTGTCTGTGTCTTGGAGTGGGTGAGCAATTCTGTGCATCTGTAAGGGGGTGTCTCTGTGGGTAGGTCTAACAGTGTCTATGTGGGTCTGTGAGTGGGTGTAAGAGTGTCTATGTGGGCCAGTGAGTGAGTGTGAGAATATCTGTGTGGGTCCATGAGTCAGTTTTAGTATGTCTGTGTGGGTCTGTGAATGAGTGTGACTGTCTGTGTGGGTCCATGAGTAGGTGACTATTTCTCTGAAGGTCTGTGAACGAGAGTGTAAGTTTCTGTGTGGGTCTGTGAGTGGGTGTGACAGTGTCTGCGTAGGTCTGTAAATGGGTGTGAGAGTGGCTGTCTGTGTCTGTGTTTAGGTGTGTGAGTGTCAATGGGTGGGAGAATATCTGTGTGGGTCTGTGAGTGGGTGTGAGAGTGTTTGTGAGGGTCTGTGTTTCAGTGTGTGTCTGTCTGTGTGGGACTGTGAGTGGGCGTGAGTGTCTGTGTGGGTCTGTGAATTGGTATAAGAGTGTCCTTAGGTTTGTGAGTAGATGTGAGAGTGTCTGTGTGGGACTGTGAGTAGGTGTGAGAGTGTCTGTGTGGGTCTGTGAGGGAGAGTGAGACTGTGTGGGTCTGTGAGTGGGAGTGAGACTGTGTGGGTTTGTGAGTGGGGGTGAGAGTGCCTGTGTGGGTGTTTGAGAGGGTGTTAGTGTTCAGTCTGTGAGTGGATATATGAGTGTGTGTGGGTCTGTGAGTGGGTGTGTGAGTGTGTCTCCAGGTCAAAGAGTAGGCACTTGAATGCCTCTGTGGGACTGTGAGTGGGTGCATTATTGTGTGGGCCTGTGAGTGGGTGTGAAAGTGTTGATGTGGCTCTGTGAGTGGGTGTGAGAGTATTTGTGTGGGTCTTTGAGTGGGTGTAACAGTGTCTGTGTAGGTCTGTGAGCGGGTGCTGGAATGTCTGTGTGGGTCTGTGACTGAGTGTGAGACTGTGTGGATTTGTGAGTGGGTGAGTGGATGTGACAATCTCTCATTGAGTCTGTGAGTGGGTTTTAGAGTGTCTGTGTGGGTCTGTGAGTGGCTGTGACAGTGTCTGTGTAGGTGTGTGGAAGGGTGTGTGAGTGTCTATTTGGGTCTATGACTCAATGCAAGAGTATCTATGTGGGTCAGTGAGGGGGTGTGAGAGTGTCTGTGTGGGTCTGTGTATGGGCATTAGTGTGTCTGTGTGGGACTGTGAGTGGAAGTGAGACTGTGTGGGTCTGTGAATGTGTGTGTGGGTCTGTGAGTGGCTGTGAGAGTGTCTGTTCAGGTTTGTGAATGGGTGTGAGACTGTCTGTGTGGGCCTATGAGTGGATGAATATGTCTGTGTGGATCTGTGAGTGAGTGTGAGAATGTCTGAGTGTTTATGTGAGTGGCTGTGTTTGAGTGTATGTGTGTGTCTGTGTGAGTCTGTGTTTGGGTGTGAGAGTGTCTATGTGGGTCTGTGAGTAGGTGTAAGAGTGTCAGTGTGGGTCTTTAATTGGGTGTGGCAGGGTGTGTGGGTCTGTGAGTAGGTGTAAAAGTGTCTGTATGGGTCTGTGAGTGGGTGTGCGAGTGTATGTGTGGGTCTGTGAGTGGGTGTGACAGTGTCTGTGAGTGGGTGAGTGAGTGTCTATGTCAGTCTATGGATGGGTGTGAGAGGGTCTGTGAGTGGGTGTGAGAGTGTGTTTGTGTGGGTCTGGGAGTGGCTGTTAAATTGTCTGCGAATGGCAGTGAGATTGTCTGTGTGGGTCTGTGAGTCAGTGTGTGAGGTTCTGTGTTGGTCTGTGAGTGGGTGTGAGAGTGTATGTGTGGATCTGTGAGTGGGTGTGAGATTGTCTGTGTGGATCTATGAGTGGGGGGTGTGCCTGTGTTGGTCTGTGGGTGGGTGTGTGAGTGTCTGTGTGGGTCTGTGATTGGGTGTGAGAATGTTTGTGTGGGTCTGGGGAAGTAAGTAAGTAAATTGTATTAGCATAGTTAATTAAAACCAATGCCAAATTAGAAACTTGCCACAAAATCGCATTGAATAAGCACTCGCTCCTGCTCTCAAATTGGCCTTTAAATGCACACAATTATAATTAATACAGTCCTCAGTTATTTATGGTAATTAATTTGACCATTTAATTAAGCACTATATAAAAATGCAGCCCCCACCTGATTTTCATAGCACTAAAAAACTTTACTTAAAATGCTAAACTAAAAGCGGGATCTTAAAACTAAGCACTTGCTTATGACCATGAATAGATAGTGTTGGTGCATCCTAGTATACTAAACATAAAGGCCCTCATTATGACCCTGGCGGTAAATTCCGCTTACTGCTGCGCTGACGGCTGCCAACTTACTGCCGTGGTGGTAAATATCCGTTCACCATATTATGACACACACACACCAATCCGACAGAGTACAGTCACAAACACAAATCCACCAGACCAAAGGTCAGTGATAAACTGGCAGTCCCCAAACCCACACCGTTACGCCAACAAAACAACGCCTATCCCATTATGACCCACGTATCACCACCGCGGACATTCAACAGCGGTAAACCATTGGCAGTACATACCGCCGCGCTCAGAATAGATACCAACATACAAAACAACACCGAATTGGACAATACTAAAGACACACACCTGTTATGTTATCCGGATTTATATAGCGCATGGCTACCGAGAGGCCATCCAGCGCTGAAACCAAAACCAGGGACTAGGCAGGGGTGAAAGAGTCTCTAAAACAACCAGGTCTTTAGTGCTTTATGGAAATCTAATTCCTGGCTGATTAATCTAATCCTAAAAGGTAGGGAGTTCCACAGTTTTGAGCCCAAGTAAGTCATTGGGGAGCCACCCCATCAGGTCTTTTTGAATTTAGGGATAGTTGCAAGAGCAGAGGTTGCTGACCTAAGGTCTCTCGTAGGCTTGTAAAACGTCGCCAGTGTCCTTAGTAGAGGAGGACCTCTATTATGTAGTGATCTGTGGATCACACACAAAGATTTGAATTTAATACGTTGCTCCACTGGGAGCCAGTGCAGTGATGTAAGGGCCGGTTTTGTTGAGGCATGTCTCGGGATATCTAATAGGAGGTGCGCTGCCACGTTCTGGACTACCTGCAATTTCCTTGTCACATACTTAGGTGAACCAAGGAATAGGCCATTGCCATAATCTGGGCGGGACAGGATAATCGATTGAACGAAAAGCCGCTTGGCCAGTGGAGGAAGTAGTCTCAGGACCTTCCTTAATAATCTCAGCAAACCACAGCAAGTGGCGGAGAGTTTCTTCGCCTGATGATCAAGCATAAGTAGGGGATACAACAAGACTCCCAGACTTTTTCGGTATTTCTTGGGGGGTGGCAGCTTCTCAGTGACACTGGAAGGGAGAGGATTAGTACCGGGGCTAGGATATTGGCCCAGAATCATTAGTTCAGTTTTATCTCCATTGAGTTGGAACATGCTATTCTTCATCCAGCCAGAGACTGCCTGTAGGCAGGAGGCTAGAGAATGTCTCTCCAATTCAGTGTTTGTGGAGAAAGACATTACTAACTGTGGATCGTCTGCATAGGATACAAGCGTCAGACCAAAGGATTCCACCAGATCTGCCAAGGGGCCATATAAATATTAAACAGCGTAGGGCTGAGCACCTGACACTCATGCACACACCACCCACACCACTATAAAACACACACCCACATTACCCACAACCCCTTACCTCCAACAGTTGATGCCAGGAGACTGAGAAGGAGAGCACAGAGACAACTAGACAAACACACCACATACACCGATACACCCCTCACGCACTCCACATCACACACCCTACCACATTACCCAACACACCCTCACCAACACACATCACACAACACCCATGGCACCACAAAGGCACCCGTTTCACTGAAAAGGAGTTAAGGGTCATGGTGGAGGAAATCGTCAGGGTAGAGCCACAGGTCTTTGGAGCACAGGTGCAGCAAATATCTATAGAAAGGAAGATGGAGCTATGGCGGAGAATTGTGGACAGGGTCTACGCCATGGGACAGCACCCAAGAACAAGGGGCAACATCAGGAAGTGGTGGAACGACTTACGGGGGAAGGTACGTTCCATTGCAGCAAGACACCAGCTTGCCATACAGAGGACTAGTGGGGGGCCCCCACTTCTTCCCCCACAGCTCACAGCATGGGAGGAGCAGGCACTGACAATACTGCATCCTGAGGGACTCGCAGGAGTTAGCGGAGGACTGGACACCGGTAAGTGAACTTTCAACAGTTATCACCCCCCATACCTGCATACCATCACACACCCTCACTCCCATCACTCCACCATATCCCACACACTCCACCAACACATCTCACTGATCCCAATGCCAGGCCCTGCATGCTGTACCGATGCATGGAGACCCCTCCCAGCCCTGCATGGACACTCATCACTAAAGCATGCACAGCATAGGGAAACTAACATAACCATAATACACCAACATACACAAGCAAAAGCTGGCAGGGCAACACCAACCATAGAGGGGAAGCTACATAAGTACAAATGTCATACAATTGAAGCATAATACATCATTTACATGGCCACAGGTACCCCAGCCAATGTCACTGGAGCAGAGGTGCCAGCACTATCCAGTCCCTCAACAGAAGAGGCCCACAGTGATGACAATAACTCTGGACTTCTGGATCTGGATGACCTGCCTGGCCCACCAGGGACCTCTGGACAGCCGGTCGCCCAAGCCCACTCACCACCACAGAGCCTCCTCCATCAGGAACCAACACCACAGCACCCACCAAGAGTACCCACACCTCTGTCCCCAGGACACGTCAATCAGCAGTGCGCCCACCTGTACAGGGATCCCAGGCCACACCTCACACACAAGGCAATCAGGGACCTTGGGTCAGTGGCAGTGGGCACACCGTTCAGGGGACAGTGGTACAGGCCAACAGGGATACTGGGAGGACTGCTGTGCACTAGGGGGAGGACAGGAGCAGGGAACCGACTCTCCAGGAGTCACTCTCCGAGATCCTGGGAGCCTACCAACATTCTCAGGACAGGTGAACCATGGAATGGAATTGGTGAAAGTATAACGGATGGAGGATAGCCCTATGTATTTTGGGTAGGAGTGGCATTGGTTTGAATTTGGTTATAACAACTTGGGTGTTAGGTGAATCGCTTAACAGAGACAGTCTGTTATATGACTGTATTTTGTAGATGTGAGGCGAGTTGGAGTGATGGTGGAGAAGATTGTTGCCTCAAGAGAGAGATTGAACTAAGTGTGAGTATTGTTGTGAATAGTCTTGCAGCAGAGTGAAATTTTATAAAAGATGAGTATGAGTAGATTGATTAATTATTTTGGATTATTTTAGTGGTCCCTTATTGTTTTAGTCCTGAAGAAGACCCGTGTTTGAGCCCGGAATTAGCCCGAGAGCCAAAGTGGGTCAAAAAGTCGACGATGTTGGTTGAGCCTGGATGTGATCTCTTTTTAGTACAAAGAAGGAAGGACTGTAATGGGGATTTAATACTGTTGAAATTATAGAAATGATTCAATGTGGAAAAGGATTAACCAACAGGCATTTCTTTTAAGTTTTTGTTTTTGACTGCATGGGTGTGAGATTTATGCTCTTCCTTTTTCTTCTAATCATGAGCACTTGATCTTTTTGCACTTCTTTTTGTCCTTCTATTTTGGTTGTTTGATAGGGGATTTGATCTGAATTTGTATGTGAGTATTAAATATATTTTTGTAAATAAAATAAAGGATGGGTTCCAAATAAGTATGGACCTATGCTGCATGTAAACTATGTGAGATGTATATGTTGTTTAATTTGGTTACCAAGTGGGTGATGTAGTTTTATAATAAATCCTACCCAGCCCTCCTTGGGTTTTTGCAGGGTTACCCTCTGTGGTTTGTGACATACAATGTCCTTCAGTGTAGCCAGGTCCAACAAGGGTCTGTACACGGGGTATGTCTCCATCTCCTATTCATCCGCAGCGGTAGGTATCTTATGGACATAGGTGTGAGTAGGCTGTCACATTTTGAACAACTATACCACAGCAGCAGTCCACATCATGCAAACATGTTTGGTGACAGTGTAATTCAAAAGTATGTGTCTTTACATCCTGTGACGCACGAATAATCCATAGGACTGTTCACCACCCCTAAAATGGTGACCGCCTGTCCTGTTTAGAGGGACCGGTGGAAGTGAGGTTATTCCGCTGACGTTGTGCGCCATGGCGTTAGGCGGGCGTGAACTACTGTGCATTTCCTCATTGGTTTATACTGGGCCCTATGGGGTACAGTGGACAATGGGGATCTACGCCAGCGGTGACTGTATGCACCGCCATGGACGTGACCGCTATTTTCTATCTCAATCCTCACTTGTTTCCTGACTTTCCATACGAGATGACGTACACTGCATGTGCTGCTGTGACCTGTGTCTGGAACCTACCATGGCCCGTGTGACCGGGGAAAGGGACCCAGCCTTCACTTCAGAGGAGTTGTAGCGACTGGTGGATGGGGTCCTATCCCAGTACGGACTGCTGTGTGGTCCTCCAGACCAACAGGTGAGATCACTGTGGGCACAATGCATGTGGCATGAATGTATGGAGTTGTGTGTGAAGGCATCGTGTAAGGGGGTAGGTGGATGTCTTCTTGGAGATGTATATGTTGTGCGCTGGGCTATGTGTGTGCCAGTGGTGATGCAAACGGGTATGGTGGGCCATTTGTGTGACAGGCTGGACTGTTTGTCGAATGGTGTTCTCCTGTCTGTATTGCCTCTGCAGGACAGCGCCCATCAAAAGAAGAGGATATGGCGTGCCATCGCCAAGGAGGTGCGGACCTGCGGGTCTATGGCAGGCGGAGCACCCACTGTCGGAAACAGTGGGAGGACCTGAGCCACTGGAGGCCTTGAAGGCCCAGCTGTGGATGGCCTCCCTACAAGGAAGGGGTGCCCGTCGGACCCTGACCCCCCTGATGGCCTGCATTCTGGCAGTGGCCTACCCTGAGCTGGATGGGCGCTTGAGGACATCAAAGCAGCCACAAGGGGGTGAGTACAGTGGCTATTATTACAACATACGGCTGTGGGGTGGTATCTGGGTGGTGGTTGTGTGTCCTTGGGTGCCCTAGGCCAGGCCAGACATAGCAGTGAAGGTCCTCTGGTGGCTAAGGGTTTGAATGTAAAATACTGCTTACCTAGCTTGTTAGTATTCACTTTTGGGCAGGGCTGCGTGGGTCCCAGGTGTGCTGCATTTGGCGGTGTGTGCCCTTCCTCATTCCTTGGTGACTAGCCATTTCACTGGTAGTGCAATACATAATGATTAGGCCTGTTCCCTGTGTGTGAGGGTGCTGTGTACGTCAACGGTGGTGCTGGTTCAGCCATTGATCCAGTGTATCCTTTGTCTCTCTCCCCCTCTTTCTTGTCTTGTCATCCTGTCCTTATGTGCATTAGTATAATCTGGCTGAGGAGCAGAGGAACAGGCGACAGAGGGAGCTGCATCCCACAGGACCCTGGAGAATGGAGCTGAGGGAACCAATCGGACGGAGGGCGAGGGGAGCACCACGACAGAGACTGGAGGTGACAACACAGACTCTGATACCTCCTCCAATGGGAGCTCACTGGTACCCCCGTATCAGCACCGCCCTCCCAGGATCCCCTCAGCGAGTTGCCTGTGCCCGCTCACCCTGGAGGGTGGGCATCTCCTTCGCCCCAGGCAACTTGGGCCCTGCCCCAGTGAGCCCTGCTGCCCTGAGTGAGGAGGCTATTGACCTCCTGAGATCCATCCATCTCTGTAGGACAATCAACCATTGTGAATGCCATCCTGGGGCTGGCATCCCAGATGCAGCAATGCATTCCTGGAGGGCATTCATGGTGGAATTGCGGCCCAACAGAGATCGATTCAGGCTCTGGCCTCCTCTCTGATGTCAGCCATTGTCCCTGTTTCTACCATCCCCCTCCAACTTCGACTTCCCAGTCCCATTCTCCTCAACCACATCCCATCCGGACACACATACAGACGAGCATGCACACAAGACAACACACAAGAGTGTCATAAGCAAACACAAGCACCGCACTTCATGCCACAGGCACTCACACAAACACCATTCAGTTGCAGACCCGACAACATCCACTGTCTCCACTGTCTCCCCCTCCTCCTCCTCCACCTCCCACCCAGTTACGTCCACACTCAGACATGCATGCACTACATCTACATCCACTATCAGCATCACCACACCAAGCAGAACACACACCACAACATCCATGCACGCGTCCCGAGTCCTTTCCCACTGTGTCTGTCCCCCCTCCAAAAGTCACAAAAGCAAGCACTTAGACATGCATAAGCCATCCACCTCACAACAGCATACAGCCCATGCACCTGCACCCAAATCCAGCAGACATACACCTCCGACGACCACTCCCTCATCCTCCACTCCCACTCCCACTACTCCTCCCTCCTCCCACCCCAACGTCCCTAAAAAGCTTTTCCTTTCCACAATTGACCTCTTCCCTACCCCTCCCCCGTCCTGCACATATGGGCAGGGTAGCAAGGACACACTCAGCACCTCATCCAAACTGTCCATGGGGATAGTGGTAGCACCACCTACTCGTGGTGGTAGGGATACCAGACCAACAACACTGAAGGAGAAGGAGGCAGCACAACCTGGGATGAGAGGGAAGAGTCCGGCACCAGCTGTGAGGAAGGGGAAGGAGCCCGGACCAGCTGGGAAGAAGGGGAAGGAGCCTGCACCAGCTGGGAGGAAGGGGAAGGAGCCTGCGCCAGCTGGTAAGAAGAGGAAAGAGCCTGCACCAGCAGGGAAGAAGGGGAAGGAGCCTGCACCAACAGGCAGAGGGGGGAAGAGCCCATTGTAGGAGGCTGGCCTGGTTTGTAGTAGGTACCTTTGGTACTTACACCTTACACCAGGTCCAGTTATCCCTCATTAGTGAAATGTAATAGTGTTTTAGTAGCTTAGGCTGATAGAGGTAGCTATAGCAGAGCAGCTTAGGCTGAACTAGGAGACATGCAAAGCTCCTGCAATACCACTCATAGTCACACAGTACTTATACACAAGTAAAGACAATACTCAGTGTTACCAAAAATAAAGGTAGTTTATTTGGGTGCCACAAGGGCAAAAATATCTTAGAGGCAAATACTCCTTCTGGAGGTAAGTATTATACACAGTATATACACTAGACACCAAAATAAGATAAGTAATTAGACATAGGATAATGCAAACAATAGGAAATGCTATAGAATGCAATGGCAGAAAATAGGTCTATGGGCAACACAAACCATATACTAAGAACGTGGAATGCAAATCATGACTTCCCCCCTAGACAAGTGTGTAGAGAATCACTGACTGGGAGAGTAAGAATACAGCAAAGGTAAGTAAAATACCCCACCTCAGAGCTCAGGAAAGTAGTAGTAAAGTACTGCAAGTTTCCTCAGGACACACCACAAGTTGTGATTAGAGTTATTGCGAGAACCAAGCAAGACTGCAACCAACAAATGGTGGATTCCTGGACCTGAAGATCTCCAAAGGAAGGAGACCAAGTCCAGAAGTCGAAACAAGTTCCAGGAAGGACAGGAGCCCCTGCCAACCCAGAAGAGGGTGCAAAAGAAGAGTCCCCGGTTGGACGGAGACTGCAGAAATACACCAAAGAAAGATGTCAGCGGGTTCCTGCATAATGCACTGGATGTCCCACGAAGAGAAGTTGGAAGTAGGCGAGTTTTGGCACTAGATTCTTCCAAGAAGCCTTGCTTCTGGAAAAGTTACTCAATTTAGGAGTGTGTCTAGGTCTCAGGGGCAGTATCCAATGGCTACTGTCCTGGAGGGTGGTTACACCCTCTTTGTGCCTTCTCCATGAGGCGAGGGGGCACATCCCTATTCCTATTGGGGAAATACTCCAAAACCAAGATGGAGGATTTCTGAAGGCAGAGGTCACCTCAGCTCAGGGCACCTTAGGGGCTGTCTTGGCTGGTAGGTGACTCCTCCTTGTTTTTCTCATTATCTCCTCTGGACTTGCCACCAAAAGTGGGGGCTGTGTCCAGGGGGCGGGCATCTCCACTAGCTGGAGTGCCCTGGGGCATTGTAACATGAAGCCTGAGCCTTTGAGGCTCATTGCTGGGTACTACAGTTCCTGCAGGGGGGAGGTGTTAAGCACCTCCACTCAGTACAGGCTTTGTTTCTGGCCTCAGAGAGCACAAAGGCTCTCACCCTAGGGGCTCAGAAACTTGCCTTAGTGGCAGGCTGGCGCAGACCAGTCAGTCATGCACTGGAGGATTGGGTAAAATACAGGGGGCATCTTCTAAGATGCCCTCTGTGTGCATTTTGTAATATATCCAACACTGGCATCAGTGTGGGTTTATTATTCTGAGACGTTTGATACCAAACTTCCCAGTATTCAGTGTAGCCATTATGGAGCTGTGAAGTTTGTTTTGACAAGCTCCCAGACCATATACTTAATATGGCCACACTGTACTTACAATGTCTAAGAATAGACTTAGACACTATAGGAGCATATTGCTCATGTAGCTATGTCCTCACCTGTGGTATAGTGTACCCTGCCTTAGGGCTGTAAGGCTTTCTAGAGGGGTGACTTACCTATGCCACAGGCAGTATTTTGTGTGCATGGCATCCTTAGGGGGATGCCATGTCGACTTTGCCTTTTTCTCCCCACCAACACACACAATCTGCAATCACAGTTTGTATGTGTTTGGTGAGGGGTCCCTTAGGTTGGCACAACACATGCTGCAGCCCTTAGAGACCTTCCTTGGTCACAGGGCCCTTGGTTCCACTGGTACCTTTTACAAGGGATGTATCTGTGTGCCAGGTGTGTGCCAATTGTGGAAACAATGGTACATTTTTAGTGAAAGAATACTGGTGCTGAGGCCTGGTGAGCCGGATCCCAGCACACTTCTCAGTCAAGTAGCATCAATATCATGCAAAAAGCAGGGGGTAACTGCAACAGGGAGCCATTTTCCTACTCAAGCCCCCCCAGCCCACAGGCCAGGAGACTCAGCCAAAGCTGGGAGAGTCTTCCTAGTCTGTCAGGTGAGGAAGAGTAGGGAAAACAGGCTGGTTTGTTGCAGGGCCTACTCTGCCTCACATCCTCCTGTTCAGGTCATTCCCTCTGGGGAACTGACCCACTTCCACAGTGATAGGACCTAGTCTGAATTGCCTCTTGTCTGTGTTTTTAATGTCTTCACCCATTTTCTCTATTTTGGGCTTAGAGGTACCCACCTCTACTAATCTTATCTTAGCCAGGGTCACCCCTAGCTTACCCAAAAGTGGTTACCCATAGCTGGAGTAACCCCACCATGACCAACAGGGTCTGAGGGCCTAACTTGTTATTTGGCATGGGGTCAGATTACCATGCCAACGACAGTGCAGCCATAAAGGCTAACACCCAGTAGGGGCCACCGACATCTGTTAGTGCCCAGAACCACACCTTTAGCTCTTCACCTACAAGGGAAGGGGGTAAGTTACAGGCTTCTTTGGGTTCAGGGTGCCTGTCTGTTGTGTTAGAGTGGGGGGTTACTACATCTTGTGGTAAACACCCTTCTTCCACTCTTTCTTCTGTTAGCTGAGGAGCCACCCACTCAGGCTTAACAGTTGCCTGACTAGTCAGGACTTCTTGTGGGTCAGGTTGGACTTTACCAGTGCCAGTTTTGGAGTTCTCCCCTGCTGGAGCAGAATCTAATTAGCTTGCTGGAACCTTGGCTAAAGGTTGTCCACCCTTCCTGCACTGTTTTCTTTTCTTTTTCTTCTGGGGCCTACTTGCAGTTACTGCAGGGGCAGCACCTCCAGAATCATTGGGAGAGAACTGGCACTGGACCAATTCCTCTCTTGGGCTCTGACTAACCTCTGGGTAGTCATTTCCAAGGAGGCAATCAAGGGGGAGGGCTGTACTGACTACCACCCTTCTCCAGCTAAAAGTCCCACCCACTTCTATGGGCACAAAAGCCACAGGCCTATCAGTGACCTTGTCTGGGCTAACTCTTACTCTGGCAGTCTCACCTGGGATGTACTGGTTTGAGAACACCAGCCTGTCATGCACAATAGTGTGACTGGAACAAGTGTCTCTCAGGGCAGTGGCTGGGATTCCATTCACCAGTAGGTGGTGGAAGTATCTACTTTCCTTTGGAATCTCGAACTCACCTGTGGGGCTCTTTTTCCAGTTGAAGGGTATGAAGACCTCCTCATCTGAGGAGTCATCCCCAATGGCTACACTAGTCACTCCTGGGGTTTTGCTAGGGAGATTGTGTTTGGGACAAGAAGTGTCCTTGGTGTGGTGTTCTGTCTGTCTATAGTTTTGGCACCATGCCTTAGTGGCATCCCTTTTCGTACCCTGGTACCCACCTTTGTTTTGGGTTGTGTCTTGGGGCCCACCCACTTGGACAGGTTTTTGGGGGCCTACAGAGGACTCTTTTCTTTATTTCTAGTGTCACCCACTTTCTCCTGGAGAGACTTTGTAACCCCTTTCTTTTGGTCACCCCCAATGGAAGTTTTGGTTACCCTATTCTTGACCCAGTGTTCTGCCTTCTTTCCCAATTCTTGGGGAGAAATTGGACCTGGGTCTACCAGTTATCGATACAACTTTTCATTGAAGCAGTTACTTAAAATGTGTTCCTTCTTAAACAAATTATAAAGCCCATTATAGTCATGCACTTCATTTCCAGTTACCCAACCATCCAGTGTTTTCACTGAGTAGTCAACAAAATCAACCCAGGTCTGGCTCGAGGTTTTCTGAGCCCCCCTGAACCTAGTTCTATACTCCTCAGTTGAGAATCCAAAGCCGTCAATTAGGGCAGCCTTTATGAGGTCATAAGATTCTGTATCATTACCAGAGAGTGTGAAGAGTCTATCCCTACACTTTACAGTGAACACTTCCCAAAGGAGAGCTCCCAAGTGAGATCTGCTTACTTTTCTGGTTGCACAATCCCCCTCAAAAGCTGTGAACCACTTGGTGATGTTATCACCATCTTCATATTTAGTTACAATCCCTTTGGGGATTTTTAGGATGTCAGTATTCTCTCTGACCCTATTTAAGTTGCTGCCACCATTGATGGGAATTAAACCCATCTCTTGTCTTTCCCTTTCTATGGCTAGGAGCTGTTTCTCCAAAGCCTATCTTTTGGCCATCCTGGGTAACAGGAGGTCCTCTTCATTGAGGCTGCCCTCAATGCTTCTAGAGGTACTGTTCTCCCCTGTGGAAGAACCAGACTCTCTGACTATGATTTGTGGAGTCAGGGTTTGAGGAACCCTGTTCTCCCTGATTAGGACAGGAGGGGGGAATTCTTCCTCCTGTTCACTAACTTCCCCTCCTAAAGGAGTATCCTCGGAGGGGTGGTCCCTTGTGAACTCTGCCAAAAGCTCCTGGAGTTTTACTTTGGTAGTGGAGAAGTGTGGCACAATGGTTAGAGTAGCAGACCCTGATGCAGAGATCTGGGCTGGGACCATGGTTCAATTCCTGCCTCTGTGGGTCTTGGGTTCAATTCCTGCCTCTGTGGGTCTTGGGCTCAATTCCCTTGGACCCCATAATTCTCGCCTTGGTGCCTAATCTAATTAATGAGTCCCACTCTGTAACTCTAGGCAATAGCTTGCTTAATCTCCATAATCTTCCTGACAGTGCTTGGATGCCTGGCTTCACCCTGGGGGTTGCCCAGGAGTAGGTGCCTCACAGGGAAAAGCCAGAAGTGGTTCCACAGTAGTATGCGTACAGCTCCTTGAGACCCTAACAGGTGAGTAGTGCGCTACACAAGTGCAACTTTTTTTAGGGTTGGACCCAGTTTTTATCTTTTTTAGTTTACAGAGAGTCCTTAAATCTGCCATCCCTAGATGCAGGTAACGGGTGAGGTTGAGTTCCACCACCATCTCATCTGTATTCAACATTATCACTCTAAAAGTTGGGATTACTTTTTAAGAATCTAAAAGCTACTTCTAGAACTTAAATCCAAAATTTTACAAACCTTTAAACTCTAAAAGAAATGTTAACAGGGACTTACACAAGGCCCTAGCAGGAAAAAATTGTTCAAATTGCAAAAATCCATTTCTAGTGACAAACTTTGGGAATTTAGTTGTGTCATCAGGTATTGGCTGAGTAGTCCAGCAAATGCAAAGTCTTAGACCCAACCGCTGATCCACCAATGTAGGAAGTTGGCTTTGAAAATACTATCTCAATGTGAGAGATAGAGTGCACAGAGTCCAAGGGTTCCCCTTAGAGGTTGATAGTGGCAAAATTAGATAATTCTAATGCTCTATTTTGAGGTAGTGTGGTCGAGCAGTAGGCTTATCAGAGGGTAGTGTTAAGCATTTGTTGTACACACACAGGCAATAAATGAGGAACACACACTCAAAGACTTAACTCCAGGCCAATAGTTTTTATAGAAAATTATATTTTCTTAATTTATTTTAGAACCACAAGATTCAAGATTTGAGGTAAGTACATTAAATGCAAGGTACTTCACACATGTAAGTAGAGAACTTTGATTTAAAACAGTAGTACACACAGTTTTAGTAAAAATGGCAATAAGCTATTTTAAAAGTGGACACTGCAAAAATCAACAGTTCCTGGGGAGGAAAGTTTGGTTAGGTTTCTCTGGTAAGTGAAGCACTTACACAGTCAGTCTCCTGGGCATAGGCAACCCACCGTTGGGGGTTCAAGGCAACCCCAAAGTCACCACACCAGCAACACAAGGCCAGCCAGGTGCAGAGGTCAGAGGAGGGCCCAAAACACATAGTCACCTATGGAGAACAGGGGTGCTCCAGTTCCAGTCTGCTAGAAGGTAAGTACCTGCGTCCTCGGGGAGCAGACCAGGGGTTTTTGTAGAGCACTGGGGGACACACAAACAGGCACACATAACACACCCTCAGCAGCTCAGGGGCAGCCGGGTACAGTGTGCAAAGTAGGCGTTGGGTTTGCTATAGAAGGCAATGGAGGGACCCGGGGGTCACTTAGGCGATGTAGGCAGGGCACAGGGGGGCTTCTCGGGTCAGGCACCAACTGGGCTAAGAAGAGGGCCGACTGCTGGTCACTCCTGCACTGGAAGGTGGTTCCTCTCGGTCCTGGGGGCTGCGGGCGCAGTGCTTGGTCCAGGCGTCGGGTTCCTTGTTACCAGGCAGTCGCGGTCAGGGGGAGCCTCTGAATCCTCTCTGCAGGCATTGCTGTGGGGATGCAGGGATGTCGACTCAGGGTATTCACATCGTCATAGTCGCCTGGGAGTCCTCTCTGCGGTGTTTGTTCTCTGGAGTTCGAGCCGGGGGCGTCGGGTGCAGAGTAAGAAGTCTCATGCTTCCTACGGGAAGAGAGAGTTCTTTGAAAGTTGCTTTAAAGTTGCAAAGTTGTTGCAGTTGTTGAACAGTGCCACTGTTCTCAGGAGTTTCTTGGTACTTCGGTTTCAGGGCAGTCTTCTGAGTCCTTAGAGGTCGCCGGTCCCTGTCGGATGCGTCGCTGTGCATGTTCTTTGAGTGTGGAGACAGGCCGGTAGGGCTGGGGCCAAGTCAGTTGGTGTCTCAGTCGTCTCTGCGGGGCTTCCAGGTCAGCAGTCCTTCTTCTTTGTGTAGGTTGCAGTAATCTGATTTCCTGAGTTCAGGGTCGCCCCTAAATACTCCATTTAGGGGTGTGTTTAGGTCTGGGGGGCAGTAGACAATGGCTACTGTCCTGGAGGGTAGTTACACCCTCTTTGTGCCTCCTCCCTGAGTGGAGGGGGGCACAGCCCTATTCCTATTGGGGGAATCCTCCAAAACCAAGATGGAGGATTTCTAAAGGCAGAGGTCCCCTCAGCTCAGGGCACCTTAGGGACTGTTCTGGCTGGTAGGTGACTCCTCCTTGTTTTTCTCATTATCTCCTCTGGACTTGCCACCAAAAGTGTGGGCTGTGTCCAGGGGGCTGGCATCCCCACGAGCTGGAGTGCCCTGGGGCATTGTAACATGAGGCCTGAGCCTTTGAGGCTCATTGCTAGGTGTTACAGTTCCTGCAGGGGGGAGGTGTTAAGCACCTCCACTCAATGCAGGCTTTGTTTCTGGCCTCAGAGAGCACAAAAGCTCTCACCCCAGGGGGTCAGAAACTTGCCTTAGTGGCAGGCTGACACAGACCAGTCAGTCCTGCACTGAAGGATTGGGTAAAATACAGGGGGCATCTTCTAAGATGCCCTCTGTGTGCATTTTGTAATAAATCCAACACTGGCATCAGTGTGGTTTTATTATTCTGAGACGTTTGATACCAAACTTCCCAGTATTCAGTGTAGCCATTATAGAGCTGTGGAGTTTGTTTTGACAAACTCCCAGACCATATACTTAATATGACCACACTGAACTTACAATGTCTAAGAATAGACTTAGACACTGTAGGGGCCTTAGGGCTGTAAGGCCTGCAAGAGGGGTGACTTACCTATGCCCCAGGCAGTATTTTGTGTGCATGGGATCCTGAGGGGGATGCCATGTTGACTTTGCCTTTTTCTCCCCACCAACACACACAATCTGCAATGACAGTGTGCATGTTTTAGGTGAGGGGTCCCTTAGGGTGGCACACCACATGCTGCAGCCCCTAGAGACCTTCCCTGGTCACAGGCCCCTTGGTACCACTGGTACCTTTTACAAGGGACGTATCTGTGGGCCAGGGCTGTGCCAATTGTGGAAACAATGGTAAATTTTTAGTGAAAGAACACTGTTCCTGGGGCCTGGTTAGCAGGGTCCCAGCACACTTCTCAGTCAAGTCAGCATCAATATCAGGCAAAAAGCGGGGGTAACTGCAACAGGGAGCCATTTTCCTACACCCTCCTATGATAGAACATGCATTTTTTGCTTTAGCATCCTCTGACAATTTGAACTGCCAATACCCTGCAGTCAAATCAGAAGTGCTTATGTACTTGGCAGATGCCAGTGTATCTATTAGCTCATCTGCCCTGGGTATAGGGTGAGCATCAGTTTTGGTTACTGTATTAAGACCCCTATAGTCCACACAAAACCGCATTTCTCTCTTTCCTTCTTTGCTATGCGGTTCGGGGACAAGCACCACTGGGCTGGCCCAAGGGCTATCAGAAGCCTCAATAACTCCTAGATCCAATATTTTCCGAACCTCTGTTTTAATGCAATCTCTGACATGGTCAAGCTGCCTGTAAATTTTACTTTTGACAGGTAAACTGTCTCCACTATCAATTGTATGTTCACACAAGTTAGTTGTACCAGGTATGAGAGAGTAGAGGTCAGAAAACTGTCCTAGGAGAGTTATGCAGTCCTACATCTGCTCAGCAGTGAGGCAGTCTGCAAGAACCACTCCCTCCACTAAGCCATCAGCTTCAGTGTTGGAGAAGAGGTCAGGGAGAGGGTCACTCTCTTCCTCCTGCCCCTCATCTGTGGCCATGAGCAGGGTTAAGTCAGCCCTGTCATAGTAAGGTTTAAGGCAATTGACATGAAGCACCCTAAGGGGGCTTCTGGCAGTGCCCAGGTCCACCAGATAGGTTACCTCACCTCTCTTTTCCACAATGGGATGGGGTCCACTCCATTTGTCCCGGAGTGCTCTTGGGGCCACCGGCTCCAATACCCACACCTTATGTCCTGGTTGGTACTCTGTCAGGGTAGCCTCCTGGTCATGCCATTGCTTTTGGAGCTCTTGGTTGGCCTGTAAGTTTTTAGTGGCCTTTTTCATGTACTCAGCCAGTCTAGATCTCAGGTCAAGTACATAGTTCACAATGTCTTGCTTTGGAAGTTTTAAAGGTTGTTCCTAACCCTCTTTAACAAGAGCAAGGGGATCCCTAATAGGGTGACCAAGTAGGAATTCAAAGGGGATGTAGCCCACTTCTTTTTGGGGTACCTCCCTGTAGGCGAAAAGGAGGCATGGCAAGAGGACATCCCATCTCCTTCTGAGTTTCTCAGAGAGTACCATGATCATGCCTTTGAGAGTTTTATTAAACCTTTCAACCAATCCATTTGTTTGTGGATAATAAGGGGTGGTGAACTTGTAGGTAACACCACACTCCTTCCACATTGCCTTGAGGTATGCAGACATGAAGTTACTACCTGTAGGAGGCTGGACTGGCTTGTAGTGAGTACCAAGGGGTACTTGCACCTTGCACCAGGCCCAGTTATCCCTTATTAGTGTATAGGGTGTCTAGCAGCTTAGGCTGATAGATAATGGTAGCTTAGCAGAGCAGCTTAGGCTGAACTAGGAGACGTGTGAAGCTACTACAGTACCACTTAGTGTCATATGCACAATATCATAAGAAAACACAATACACAGTTATACTAAAAATAAAGGTACTTTATTTTTATGACAATATGCCAAAGTATCTTAGAGTGTACCCTCAGTAAGAGGATAGGAAATATACACAAGATATATATACACAATCGCAAAAATATGCAGTATAGTCTTAGAAAACAGTGCAAACAATGTATAATTACAATAGGATGCAATGGGGAAACATAGGGATAGGGGCAACACAAACCATATACTCCAAAAGTGGAATGTGAACCACGAATGGACCCCAAACCTATGTGACCTTGTAGAGGGTCGCTGGGACTATTAGAAAATAGTGAGAGTTAGAAAAATAACCCTCCCCAAGACCCTGAAAAGTGAGTGCAAAGTGCACCAAAGTTCCCCTAAGGACAAAATAGTCGTGTTAGAGGGAGAATGCAAGGAAAACACAAATCAGCAATGCAACAACGATGGATTCCTGTCTGAAGGTACCTGTGGAACAAGGGGACCAAGTCCAAAAGTCACAAGCAGCTCGGAGATGGGCAGATGCCCAAGAAATGCCAGCGGTTGGTGCAAAGAAGCTCTTACTAGGCTGAAGAACTGTGAATACTGCAGGAACGACAAGGGCTAGAGACTTCCCCTTTGGAGGATGGATCCCCCACGCCTTGGAGAGTCGTGCAGAAGTGTTTTCCCGCAGGATGGACGCCAACAAGCCTTGCTACACGCAAATCGTGCGTTTGGCGTTTTTGGACGCTGCTGGGGACCAGGAGGGACCAGGAGGTCGCAAATTGGACCTGCAGAGAGAGGGGACGTCGAGCAAGACAAGGAGCCCTCACTGAAGCAGGTAGCACCCGGAGAAGTGCCAGAAACAGGCACTACGAGGATGCGTGAAACGGTGCTCGCCGAAGTTGCACAAAGGAGTCCCACGTCGCCGGAGACCAACTTAGAAAGTCGTGCAATGCAGGTTAGAGTGCCGTGGACCCAGGCTTGGCTGTGCACGAAAGATGTCCGCCGGAAGTGCACAGGGGCCGGAGAAGCTTGCAAAGTCGCGATTCCCAGCAATGCAGCCCAGCGAGGTGAGGCAAGGACTTACCTCCACCAAACTTGGGCTGAAGAGTCACTGGACTGTGGGGGTCACTTGGACGGTGTCGCTGGATTCGAGGGACCTCGCTCGTCGTGCTGAGAGGAGACCCAAGGGACCGGAGATGCAGCTTTTTGGTGCCTGCGGTTGCAGGGGGAAGATTCCGTCGACCCACGGGAGATTTCTTCGGAGCTTCTGGTGCAGAGAGGAGGCAGACTACCCCCACAGCATGCACAAGCAGGAAAACAGTCGAGAAGGCGGCAGGATCAGCGTTACAGAGTTGCAGTAGTCGTCTTTGCTACTATGTTGCAGGTTTGCAGGCTTCCAGCGCGGTCAGCGGTCGATTCCTTATCAGAAGGTGAAGAGGGAGATGCAGAGGAACTCGGCTGAGCTCATGCATTCGTTATCTAAAGTTTCCCCAGAGACAGAGACCCTAAATAGCCAGAAAAGAGGGTTTGGCTACCTAGGAGAGAGGAAAGGCTACTAACACCTGAAGGAGCCTATCACAAGGAGTCTCTGACGTCACCTGGTGGCACTGGCCACTCAGAGCAGTCCAGTGTGCCAGCAGCACCTCTGTTTCCAAGATGGCAGAGGTCTGGAGCACACTGGAGGAGCTCTGGACACCTCCCAGGGGAGGTGCAGGTCAGGGGAGTGGTCACTCCCCTTTCCTTTGTCCAGTTTCGCGCCAGAGCAGGGGCTAAGGGGTCCCTGAACCGGTGTAGACTGGCTTATGCAGAATTGGGCACATCTGTGCCCAACAAAGCATTTCCAGAGGCTGGGGGAGGCTACTCCTCCCCTGCCTTCACACCATTTTCCAAAGGGAGAGGGTGTCACACCCTCTCTCAGAGGAAGTTCTTTGTTCTGCCATCCTGGGCCAGGCCTGGCTGGACCCCAGGAGGGCAGCTGCCTGTCTGAGGGGTTGGCAGCAGCAGCAGCTGCAGTGAAACCCCAGGAAGGGCAGTCTGGCAGTACCAGGGTCTGTGCTACAGACCACTGGGATCATGGAATTGTACCAACAATGCCAGGATGGCATAGAGGGGGCAATTCCATGATCATAGACATGTTACATGGCCATATTCGGAGTTACCATGGTGAAGCTACATATAGGTAGTGACCTATATGTAGTGCACGCGTGTAATGGTGTCCCCGCACTCACAAAGTTCAGTGAATTGGCTCTGAACAATGTGGGGGCACCTTGGCTAGTGCCAGGGTGCCCTCACACTAAGTAACTTTGCACCTAACCTTTACCAGGTAAAGGTTAGACATATAGGTGACTTATAAGTTACTTAAGTGCAGTGTAAAATGGCTGTGAAATAACGTGGACGTTATTTCACTCAGGCTGCAGTGGCAGGCCTGTGTAAGAATTGTCAGAGCTCCCTATGGGTGGCAAAAGAAATGCTGCAGCCCATAGGGATCTCCTGGAACCCCAATACCCTGGGTACCTCAGTACCATATACTAGGGAATTATAAGGGTGTTCCAGTAAGCCAATGTAAATTGGTAAAAATGGTCACTAGCCTGTCAGTGACAATTTGGAAAGAAATGAGAGAGCATAACCACTGAGGTTCTGGTTAGCAGAGCCTCAGTGAGACAGTTAGGCACCACACAGGGAACATACACATGCACACCTATGAGCACTGGGGCCCTGTGTGACAGGGTCCCAGTGACACATACATATAGGCCACAAACCTATGAGCACTGGGGTCCTGACCAGCAGGATCCCAGTGACACATAACAACCATACTGAAAACATGGTGTTTTCACTATGAGCACTGAGGCCTGGCTATCAGGATCCCAGTGAGACAGTGAAAACAGTGACAAACACCCTGACATACACTCACAAACAGGCCAAAAGTGGGGGTAACAAGGCTAGAAAGAGGCTACCTTCTCACACTACCTCTGTCTGATACAACTTCCTTAGGGAAACCGACCCTGGAAATGATTCCCAGGAGGACTTTTGTCACTGCAGGTGCTGTAGTGATCCTTAAGGGGATAGCTTCTGGATACCTTGTGGCATGGTCCACTACCACAAGGATGAATGCATTGCCAGAAGCTGTTGGAGGGTCAATGGGCCAACAATATCAACCCCTACCCTTTCAAAGGGCACCCCAACCACTGGCAGTGGGATTAAGGAGACCTTTGGGGTGCCACCAGTCTTGCCACTGGCTTGGCAGGTAACACAGGAGTGACAAAACTCCTTTGTGCCTTCTGACATATAGGGCCAGTGAAAATGTGGAACAAGTCTGTCCCATGTTTTACTTTGGCCTAAATGCCCAGCCAAGGGAATGTCATGAGCAAGAGTTAGGAGGAATTCCCTGTGCTGGAAGGGGATGACCAGTTTCCTGGTGGCACCAGGTTTAGGGTTCCTTGCTTCATTATAGAGGAGATTATTCTCCCAGTAAACTCTGTGGCTGTCATTGGTGTAGGGGACTGGCCTGGCTTATAGTGGGTACCTTGTGGTACTTACACCCTGTGCCAGGTCCAGTTATTCCTTATTAGTAGAATAGAGGTGTTTCTAGCAGCTTAGGCTGATGGGAGGTAGCTATGGCAAAGCAGCTTAGGCTGAACTAGGAGACATGCAAAGCGCCTACTATACCACTTATATCATATAGCACTATATCATAAGAAAACACAATACTCAGAGTTACTAACAATAAAGGTACTTTATTTTTATGACAATATGCCAAAAGTATCTCAGAGAATACCCTCACTTAGGAGGTAAGTAATATACACAAGTTATATGTACACAAACCCAAATCAGGTAATTAATAGTAAGAAAAGTAATGCAAACAGTGTAGAATTACAATAGGATGCATTAGGTGAACGTAGGTTTGGGGCAACACAAACTATATACTCCAAAAGTGGAAAGCGAATCACGAATGGACCCCAGACCTATGGGAGCTTGTAGAGGGTCGCTGGGACTGTAAGAAAACAGTCAGGGGGTCCAAGATACCCCATCCCAAGACCCTGAAAAGTAGGAGTAAAGTACCCCTACTACCTAAATAGGACACAATAGTTGTGATAGGGGGATTCTGCAAGAACCACAAACACAAGCAAAGCACTGAAGACGGATTCCTGGACCTGAGGACCTGCAAGACAAGGGGACCAAGTTCAAGAGTTGCGATACTGTCCAGGGGGGCAGGAGCCCAGGAAACCACAGATGAAGGTGCAAGAAGGCTGCCTCCAGATGGAAGAAGCTTAGGATTCTGCAACAACAAAGAGAGCTAGGAACTTCTCCTTTGGATGGAAGATGTCCCGTGGCGTGCTGGAGGTTGCAGAAGTTTTTCCACTCCGAAATGCCGCAAACAAGCCTTGCTAGCTGCAAGGGTCACGGTAGATGTTTTTGGGTGCTGCTGAGGACCTGGAAGGACCAGGATGTCGCCCCTTGGAGGAGGAGACAGAGGGGGCACTCATCAATTCAGAGAGCCCCCCACAGAAGCAGGCAGCACCCGCAGAAGTACCCGAGCAGGCACTTAGAAGATTTGTGAACCGGAGTCCACGCAGAGTCACAAAGGAGGGTCCCACGATGTCAGAGTCCAACTCAGAGCGTTGAGCACTGCAGGACAGAGTGCTGGGGACCCAGGCTAGGCTGTGCACAAAGGAATCCTTGGAAAAGTGCACAGAAGCCGGAGCAGCTGCAAATCACGCAGTACACAGGTTTGCAGTCTAGCATGGGGAGGCAAGGGCTTACTGAAAAGTACCGTATTCGGGCACAATATCTTAATTGAAGTAAGCTTTTATTACAAGATAAATCGTAACAGCTTTTCCATCCGTCCGTCCACTTCCCTGCCCCGTTGCAACTGCCACCCCGACCCAACATTCTTATCCTACATTCTACATTCTTTTGTCCAGTCGCGCGGAACGCACGAAGGACACAACCCAACACATCTCCTCCCTTACACTATTTGGAAACAACAAAAACAATTCTTACTCTACGATACATTTACTTAACTAATAACTTCCGCTATCTAATGATGTCCTAAAATCATGACACCCAAAAATAAAGATTACATCATGAAGTATTACTTAACAACATCACATAATCATCAAATTTCTGGGGCATTTTGACAGTTCTGGAAGAACGTACACCATGCTGAACAGACGGAACAGATGTTCTAGAAACATTATTGTTATCATACACGTTCCGCTTGTTGACATTTGCACTCCGTTCAAAATCTTTATCCACAATCTTCGATACAGATATTTTACTCTTGTTCCACCACTTGCCATCGTCCAATTTGACAGCACTATCACCCACCTGAATTATTTTCTTCCAATCACTAAATTTGGACATACCTTTGACCATGACCCTTGGAAACTTCACTCTCACCAAATCACCCTCCTTCCACTCACACTTGCGGTTGCTTATTTTTTGAGGATTAGACGTGTATCTCTGTTGAGCAGTCATGCGTTTATCTACCACACTGTCAACCTTGTACCATGGTACACTAAAATGACCCATCCATTCTTTCGATAATTTTGAGGACGGAATGCGACCACGTAACAAAACAAACGGTGAAACATGCGTATCAGTGTTATTCGTAGTGCGTACTGCCCATAATAATTTTGCCAATTCTGACTTACAATGTAATCCACTTGCTTTGGACAACTGAATATTGTCCTTCAGGACTCTATTGAACCTCTCTACAAGGCCATTACTTCTTGGATGGTACAACAAGGTTTTCAAATGTTTGATTCCTAAAAACTGCATGAACCTCATAAATTGCACAGAAGTAAACTGAGGACCATTGTCTGTCAAAATTTCATCGGGAATGCCCTCTCTAGCAAAAATATCTTCTAACCATTGGACCACATTATTAGTATCAGGAATCTTCACAAATTTCACTTTGGGCCATCGGCTATAGTAGTCAATTAAAACCATTCCATATTCTTGGATCCCATGAGACAACTTCATTGGGCCAATGATATCAATCGCAAGTTTACTCCATGGTTTGTCTGGCACACACACTGCTTCAATTGGGCTTGGAACTGTAACTTGGGACTTATCGCTGGTAGCACAATATATGCAATCTCTTACAAAATGTTCAATACTCTTATCAACTCCTGGCCACCAAAAACCTTCTCTTATCCTGCGCTTCATGGCTCGCATCCCAATGTGGCCTTCATGTGCCAAAAATAAAACTTTATTTTTCATCCCACTTGGCACAACTAACTGTTTCGACCTATATAACAAATCTCTAATTACTGACAACTCGTCAAAGATATGTTTGTACTTATTCTTTATCTCATCTTCAGAGGACCAATGCGACCATCCAGAGATCACAGCATTCATAATCAATTTCATCTCGTGATCATCTTCACAAGCATTCCTCCACTCTTGTTCACTCAATGCCCCATCCAATTGCTCATTAACCCCTTCTGTGCCGCGGACGTAGTGGTTACGTCCCGCGGCACAGTGCTGCTGTGCCGAGGACGTAACCACTACGTCCTCGGCACACAGCCCAGAGGGAGCGCTCTCGCTCCCTCTGTGTGCTTCCCCCCACCCCCCCAAAGTCAGGGATGGAAGGGGAAGCCCTTCCCCTTCCACCCCCCACCCCCCCACCCCCCCATAATGACGTCAGCGCGCGATCGCGCGCTGACTTCATTATGGGGATTTCGCCGCACAGGAAGCCATTTGCTTCCTGTGCGGCGAACGGAGAAGAGGTGAGTTCCTCTTCCCGGTGGGTGGGGGGTTTGGGCTAAAGAGGCACCGGGGGAAAGGAAAGGCTTTTCCTTTCCCCCGGTGTCTCTTTGAGCATTCCTGCTGCCCGATCGCATTGCGATCGGGCAGCAGGAATGCCCACTAGACACCAGGGATTTTTTTTTTTGTTGTTCTTTCCTGTTTCTTGTTGGCGGGGAGCGGCCCCTTGGGCAAGGGTCGCTCCCCTTGTGGGGGCAATTTGTTACGGCCATTTCTGCCCCCCTTGGGGGCAGATTGGCCTACTTTTTAGGCGGATCTGCCCCCAAGGGGGGCAGAAACCACTGGATCACCAGGGATTTTTATTTTCTGTGCATTTATGTTGGGGGGGGGTGCCCCCTTGGGCAAGGGGCGCCCCCCCCAAGGGGGCAGAGAACTGTTGGCCTTTTCTGCCCCCCTTGGGGGCAGATCGGCCTATTTTTTTTAGGTCCATCTGCCCCCAAGGGGGGCAGAAGCCACTTAGGCACCAGGGATTGTGTGTGTAGTGAATGGGGGGGCGCCCCCTTGGGCAAGGGTCGCTCCCCTGTGGGGGGCATGTCCTTTAGGGCCATTTCTGCCCCCCTTGAGGGCAGATTGGCTACTTTTTAGCCAGATCTGCCCCCAAGGGGGGCAGAAAACACTAGATCACCAGGGTTTTTTATTTTTATGTGTATTTATGTGGGGGAGGTGCCCCCTTGGGCAAGGGGCGCCCCCCCCCAAGGGGGCAGAGAACTGTTGGCCTTTTCTACCCCCCTTGGGGGCAAATCGGCCTATTTTTTTTAGGTCCATCTGCCCCCAAGGGGGGCAGAAGCCACTTAGGCACCAGGGATTGTGTGTGTAGTGGATGGGGGGGCGCCCCCTTGGGCAAGGGTCGCTCCCCTTTGGGGGGCATGTCTTTTAGGGCCATTTCTGCCCCCCTTGAGGGCAGATCAGCCTATTATTTTTAGGCTGATCTGCCCCCAAGGGGGGCAGAAACCACTAGAACGCCAGGGATGTTTTTTTATGTGTTTATTTTTGTGGGGGGGCGTCCCCTTGGGCACGGGGCGCCCCCCCAAAGGGGGCATTGACCTGTTGGCCATTTCTGCCCCCCCTGGGGGCAGATGGGCCTATTTTTCTAGACCCACCTGCCCCCAAGGGGGGCAGAAGCCACGTAGACACCAGGGATAGTGTGTGTGTGTGTGTGTGTTAGTGGATGGGGGGGGGCTTGGGCAAGGGTCGCCCCCCACTTTGGGGGCACATGTACCCAGGCCATTTCTGCACCCCTTGGAGACAGATCAGCCTATTATTTTTAGGCTGATCTGCCCCCAAGGGGGGCAGAAACCACTAGAACGCCAGGGATGTTTTTTTATGTGTTTATTTTTGTGGGGGGGCGTCCCCTTGGGCACGGGGCACCCCCCCAAGGGGGGCATTGACCTGTTGGCCATTTCTGCCCCCCCTGGGGGCAGATGGGCCTATTTTTCTAGACCCACCTGCCCCCAAGGGGGGCAGAAGCCACGTAGACACCAGGGATAGTGTGTGTGTGTGTGTGTGTGTGTTAGTGGATGGGGGGGGGGGCTTGGGCAAGGGTCGCCCCCCACTTTGGGGGCACATGTACCCAGGCCATTTCTGCACCCCTTGGAGACAGATCAGCCTATTATTTTTAGGCTGATCTGCCCCCAAGGGGGGCAGAAACCACTAGAACGCCAGGGATGTTTTTTTATGTGTTTATTTTTGTGGGGGGGCGTCCCCTTGGGCACGGGGCGCCCCCCCAAGGGGGGCATTGACCTGTTGGCCATTTCTGTCCCCCCTGGGGGCAGATGGGCCTATTTTTCTAGACCCACCTGCCCCCAAGGGGGGCAGAAGCCACGTAGACACCAGGGATAGTGTGTGTGTGTGTGTGTGTTAGTGGATGGGGGGGGGGCTTGGGCAAGGGTCGCCCCCCACTTTGGGGGCACATGTACCCAGGCCATTTCTGCACCCCTTGGAGACAGATCAGCCTATTATTTTTAGGCTGATCTGCCCCCAAGGGGGGCAGAAACCACTAGAACGCCAGGGATGTTTTTTTATGTGTTTATTTTTGGGGGGGGGCGTCCCCTTGGGCACGGGGCACCCCCCCAAGGGGGGCATTGACCTGTTGGCCATTTCTGCCCCCCCTGGGGGCAGATGGGCCTATTTTTCTAGACCCACCTGCCCCCAAGGGGGGCAGAAGCCACGTAGACACCAGGGATAGTGTGTGTATGTGTGTGTGTGTTAGTGGATGGGGGGGGGGGCTTGGGCAAGGGTCGCCCCCCACTTTGGGGGCACATGTACCCAGGCCATTTCTGCACCCCTTGGAGACAGATCAGCCTATTATTTTTAGGCTGATCTGCCCCCAAGGGGGGCAGAAACCACTAGAACGCCAGGGATGTTTTTTTATGTGTTTATTTTTGTGGGGGGGCGTCCCCTTGGGCACGGGGCGCCCCCCCAAGGGGGGCATTGACCTGTTGGCCATTTCTGCCCCCCCTGGGGGCAGATGGGCCTATTTTTCTAGACCCACCTGCCCCCAAGGGGGGCAGAAGCCACGTAGACACCAGGGATAGTGTGTGTGTGTGTGTGTGTTAGTGGATGGGGGGGGGGGCTTGGGCAAGGGTCGCCCCCCACTTTGGGGGCACATGTACCCAGGCCATTTCTGCACCCCTTGGAGACAGATCAGCCTATTATTTTTAGGCTGATCTGCCCCCAAGGGGGGCAGAAACCACTAGAACGCCAGGGATGTTTTTTTATGTGTTTATTTTTGTGGGGGGGCGTCCCCTTGGGCACGGGGCGCCCCCCCAAGGGGGGCATTGACCTGTTGGCCATTTCTGCACCCCCTGGGGGCAGATGGGCCTATTTTTCTAGACCCACCTGCCCCCAAGGGGGGCAGAAGCCACGTAGACACCAGGGATAGTGTGTGTGTGTGTTAGTGGATGGGGGGGGGGGCTTGGGCAAGGGTCGCCCCCCCACTTTGGGGGCACATGTACCCAGGCCATTTCTGCACCCCTTGGAGACAGATCAGCCTATTATTTTTAGGCTGATCTGCCCCCAAGGGGGGCAGAAACCACTAGAACGCCAGGGATTTTTTTGTATGTGTTTATTTTTGTGTGGGGGCGTCCCCTTGTGCACGGGCGGCCCCCCAAGGGGGGCATTGACCTGTTGGCCATTTCTGCCCCCCCTGGGGGCAGATGGGCCTATTTTTCTAGACCCACCTGCCCCCAAGGGGGGCAGAAGCCACGTAGACACCAGGGATAGTGTGTGTGTGTGTGTGTGTTAGTGGATGGGGGGGGGCTTGGGCAAGGGTCGCCCCCCACTTTGGGGGCACATGTACCCAGGCCATTTCTGCACCCCTTGGAGACAGATCAGCCTATTATTTTTAGGCTGATCTGCCCCCAAGGGGGGCAGAAACCACTAGAACGCCAGGGATTTTTTTTTATGTGTTTATTTTTGTGTGGGGGCGTCCCCTTGGGCACGGGCGCCCCCCCAAGGGGGGCATTGACCTGTTGGCCATTTCTGCCCCCCCTGGGGGCAGATGGGCCTATTTTTCTAGAACCACCTGCCCCCAAGGGGGCAGAAGCCACTTAGGCACCAGGGATAGTGTTGTGTGTGTTTTTTTTGTTTGAGGGCTGTCCCCTTTGGCAAGGGTCGCTCTCCATGGGGACACAGTACTAAAGGTATTTTTTGGCTTCCTTGGGGCAGACAGGCCTATTTTTTTAGTAGGCCCATCTGCCCCTATGGCAGAATCCACTTAGGCACCAATTTCTAAAATGTTTGATGGTGGGGTGTTTGTCAACTGAAGAAGTCTTTGCATTTGTGATAAAAAATGTTTTCCTCCTTTTTGTTCTAGTTCAAAGCTTTTGCTTTATTTGCTGTGGCTCCTTGCGGTTTTGGCGGTGGTTGACCTGCAGTTTGCACAGTTGCATGTTTTAGGTAAGTAAAAACTATTTACTCCAAAGGAGTATTGTTGCCATGCATGAATGACATGTTTGTAGGGGGTGTACTAAATGCAGGATTGTGTGTGAAATTGTCCTTAGGTTTGTGCACAATTATATTTGTTTTGTCTTATTTCTAATTTGCCTTTCTTTCTTTCTTTTTAGTGGGATATCATTGGTGATTGCTGTGTAGTTGCTGGTGAATCAAGCTTTTTCAGGCAAGTGAGCGGTATAGTTTTTGAGTTTGTAACTCTTACTAACAAAGCTACACTTTGTTACTTGTCTTACACAGTGCTGGTTGTTGGTGGTGAATTTGTCCAGTTAATTTTAGCAGGAGAGATCATGGCTAGCCGCAGGATGACCGCTCAGCAGGTGGTTGGTATGCTTTTTGAGTCACAGTCTGATCATGACTATGAGACGGACTCTGCATCTGAGGCAGAGGAGGAAGTCAGAGATTCTGGCAGTGATGTTTCTGTTGGAGGGGAATCTTCTGATGATGAAGCCACACTCAGTGCAGATGAAGGTTCTGTTTTAGAGGAGGACATTGATGTGCCAATAGTGCAGCAACCTGGGGCTGAAAGGTTTCCCGTTAGAAGACCTGATGTCTGGGTTGCCCCAAACATGGAGCAGCCAGAGTTGCCTGCCTTTACTGGTCTCCCGGGGTGTAACGCCAATACAGAGAACTTTATGCCTATCAATTTCTTTGAGTTATTCATGGATGATGTGTTTTTGGAAGAGATTGTTGAGCAGACTAATTTGTATGCGGAGCAGCATTTGAGGGACAACGCTGCTAGACTTAGGCCACACTCTAGAGCTGCCCAGTGGATTCCCACAAATTTGGAGGAGCTAAAAAAGTTTTTGGGTTTGACTTTTTTGATGGGGTTGATAAGGAAGCCGTCACTGGCTTCTTATTGGTCTACTAGTCCCTTGATGGCAACAGCTATATTTCCAGCTACCATGAGTCGTAATCGGTATTTGCTTCTTCTTAGGATGCTGCATTTTGTTGACAATGCATTAGCCTTGCCACGAGATCACCCAGATTCTGACCGTCTTTTTAAGATTAGGCCTGTCCTTGATCATTTTGTAGATCGGTTTTCGGAGGTCTATGTTCCAGGCAAAGAGATAAGTGTGGACGAGTCTTTGGTCCTCTTCAAGGGTCGTTTGGTTTTTAGGCAGTACATTCCTAGCAAAAGGGCACGATATGGAATTAAATTGTATATGCTGTCTGAAAGTAGGACAGGATATGTGTATAGTTTCCGTGTGTACACTGGTAGGGATTCCAATATTGACCCCCCTGGTTGTCCTCCCACTTTTGGAGTTACTGAGAAAATAGTGTGGGATCTTGGTAGACGACTGTTCAACAAAGGTCACCATTTGTATGTAGATAACTTCTACACTGGTGTGCAGTTGTTCAAGGAATTGTTTAGAGTGGACACAGTTGCTTGTGGCACAATCCGTTCTAACCGGAAAGGCTATCCAAGGGAGCTTGTCTGTAAAAAACTTGAAAGGGGACAGTGCTGTGCCTTGCGGAACGAGGAGCTGCTAGCTTTGAAATTTTCAGACAAGAGGGATGTCTACATGCTAAGTACCATCCATGATGAGAGTACTTCCCCTGTGACTGTTTGGGGCCAGGTTGCTGAAGTGCGCAAACCTGTGTGCATTTTAGATTATAATAAGCACATGGGAGGTGTAGATAGAGTTGACCAGAGGTTGGAACCTTATACTGCTATTCGTAAGTCTTATGTTTGGTATAAGAAGTTAGCACTTCACCTCTTCCACTTAGCAACCTTCAATGCTTTTATTGTGTTTAGGGATAGGTCTCCAGACTCAAAGATGACATTTGTGAAATTTCAGGAGTCAGTGATAGAGAGCCTTATTGTGGTGGAACAGGCCAGAGTTCCTAGAGAAGCAGTGGTGGAGGATGTGGCTAGATTGAAAGATCGCCACTTTGCTGAGCACATTCCTCCCACACCCAAAAAAGACTTTCCAGCTAAGAAATGTAGAGTGTGTTTTCGAAGAGGTATCCGGAGGGAGTCTCGAATGTACTGCCCAGATTGTCCTTCAAAGCCTGGGCTGTGTGTCGGTGCTTGTTTTAAGAATTACCACACCCAGAAGAATTTCTGGGAACAACCATGAGTGTAAACTCATGTCTGTTTTGTATTTTCATGTGTTTAGTTTCATGGTTAGCATTTCTGTCATGTTGTTAGTTAGAGCTTTTGTGTTTGTTGTTTTGTAATTCTTTCTACTTAGTTAGGGGTTCCTCTGTTTAAAAAAAAAAAAATATATATGATGCCATTGTGTGTGGAGTGGGGCTTGGCTGAGACTGTACATATTGACTTGATGTTGGCTACTGCAACACACTGCCAGCCAAACACCAGTCCACACACTCCCATCAGCTGGTGTGATTGTTGTATCAGGCATGTGGGCGTATGTAAGTGATGGGCCCTTGAGTGGCGCTGTCTGTCGATGTGAGTGTTGTAATGTGCTGGGCCCGTGGCTGGCGGTGTGAATGGCCTTGTGTGTGTCATGTATGAAAGTTGTGTGAATGGACTGTAAAGCGGTTGGTGCCTTGTCGCGGCTTTACAGCTCACGAGCTGTGAGTCATTGGTTCAGTTTTTTGCCTTTCAGTTACTAACAGTGCTTTTCATTTTTGTGAAAGCTCTTGTTAGTAAAATTTGATCCACTGAACCATCACTCACCCTCGTGCCAAATCCAACCAGTATGTGTGGTAAAAATGACCAAACCTGCTCCGCTGTAATCAGGCGTCGCAGCACACCTATGACACGCTAGGTGCCTCAGGTGGGACCCCGATGATGAAGCATGCCACCAACTTGGTTGGTGGGTGAGGGGTCTTTTTCACATAACCTAAGTGTGTTTCTTTTCAAAATTTTAGTGTTTGGCACATCACGGACGTATGTGGGCACATCAAAACGATATATTACAAAACTACCTGTGTTTGGGGGGGGAGAGGGCACCTATGTTTTTGGTCCTGTGTGCGGCCTTCATCTAGGGAAACCTACCAAACCCAGACATTTTTTAAAACTAGACACCCCAAGGAGTCTAGGGAGGAGTGGCTTGCGTGGATCCCCCAACATTTTCTTACCCAGACTCCTCTGTAAACCTCAAAATGTGCTTAAAAAAAGCATATTTTCCTGACTTTTCTTCGTACGATCACCACTCCAGCACAAAATTCCTACTCCCCAGTGTTCCCCTCAGTCTCCCAAATAAAATGACACCTCACGTATGTGGGTCCCCAAAGCAGAGTCAGTCTAAAGATGTATAAAAGAATTATGTCCTTATAAACTCGCAGTACTATCCCCTGTATCTCTACAAGTTTTGGGCCTTATTCTGTTGGAGGCACCTGGCCCACCCACACAACTGAGGTATCATTTTTATCGGGAGACTTGGGGGAACGCTGGGTGGAAGGAAATTTGTGGCTCCACTCAGATTCCAGAACTTTCTGTCACCGAAATGTGTGAAAAATGCGTTTTTTTAGCCAATATTTGAGGTTTGGAAAGGATTCTGGGTAACAGAACCTGGTCAGAGCCCCTCAAGTCACCCCATCTTGGATTCCCCTAGGTCTCTAGTTTTCAGAAATGCACAGGTTTGGTAGGTTTCCCTAGGTGCTGGCTGAGCTACAGGCCAAAAACTACAGGTAGGCACTGTTTTCAATGAAAAAATGTGATGTGTCCACGCTGCGCTTTGGGGCGTTTCCTGTCGCGGGCGCTAGGCCTACCCACACAAGTGAGGTATCATTTT
Source organism: Pleurodeles waltl (assembly GCF_031143425.1). Taxonomy (NCBI): domain Eukaryota; kingdom Metazoa; phylum Chordata; class Amphibia; order Caudata; family Salamandridae; genus Pleurodeles; species Pleurodeles waltl. The sequence goes on along the minus strand of NC_090449.1, from coordinate 472,574,165 downwards.
TATCGGGAGACGTGGGGGAACGCTGGGTGGAAGGAAATTTGTGGCCCCTCTCAGATTCCAGAACTTTCTGCCACAGAAATGTGAGGAACATGTGTTTTTTTAGCCAAATTTTGAGGTTTGCAAAGGATTCTGGGTAACAGAACCTGGTCCGAGCCACACAAATCACCCCATCTTGGATTCCCCTAGGTCTCTAGTTTTCAGAAATGCACAGGTTTGGTAGGTTTCCCTAGGTGGCGGCTGAGCTACAGGCCAAAATCTACAGGTAGGCACTTTGCTAAAAACAGGTCTGTTTTCTGTGATGTGTCCACGTTGCGCTTTGGGGCGTTTCCTGTCGCGGGCGCTAGGCCTACCCACACAAGTGAGGTATCATTTTTATCGGGAGACGTGGGGGAACGCTGGGTGGAAGGAAATTTGTGGCTCCTCTCAGATTCCAGAACTTTCTGCCACAGAAATGTGAGGAACATGTGTTTTTTTAGCCAATTTTTGAGCTTTGCAAAGGATTCTGGGTAACAGAACCTGGTCCGAGCCCCGCCAGTCACCCCTCCTTGGATTCCCCTAGGTCTCTAGTTTTCAGAAATGTACAGGTTTGGTAGGTTTCCCTAGGTGCCGGCTGAGCTAGAGGCCAAAATCTACAGGTAGTCACTTCGCAAAAAACACCTCTGTTTTCTTCCAAAATTTTGGTGGTGTCCACGTTGCGCTTTGGGGCGTTTCCTGTCGTGGGCGCTAGGCCTACCCACGCAAGTGAGGTATCATTTTTATCGGGAGACTTGGGGGAACGCTGGGTGGAAGGAAATTTGTGGCTCCTCCCAGATTCCAGAACTTTCTGCCACAGAAATGTGAGGAACATGTGTTTTTTTAGCCAATTTTTGAGCTTTGCAAAGGATTCTGGGTAACAGAACCTGGTCCGAGCCCCGCCAGTCACCCCTCCTTGGATTCCCCTAGGTCTCTAGTTTTCAGAAATGCACAGGTTTGGTAGGTTTCCCTAGGTGGCGGCTGAGCTAGAGGCCAAAATCTACAGGTAGGCACTTTGCTAAAAACAGGTCTTTTTTCTGTGATGTGTCCATGTTGCGCTTTGGGGCGTTTCCTGTCGCGGGCGCTAGGCCTACCCACACAAGTGAGGTATCATTTTTATCGGGAGACGTGGGGGAACGCTGGGTGGAAGGAAATTTGTGGCTCCTCTCGGATTCCAGAACTTTCTGCCACAGAAATGTGAGGAACATGTGTTTTTTTAGCCAATTTTTGAGCTTTGCAAAGGATTCTGGGTAACAGAACCTGGTCCGAGCCCCGCCAGTCACCCCTCCTTGGATTCCCCTAGGTCTCTAGTTTTCAGAAATGTACAGGTTTGGTAGGTTTCCCTAGGTGCCGGCTGAGCTAGAGGCCAAAATCTACAGGTAGTCACTTTGCAAAAAACACCTCTGTTTTCTTCCAAAATTTTGGTGGTGTCCACGTTGCGCTTTGGGGCGTTTCCTGTCGCGGGCGCTAGGCCTACCCACGCAAGTGAGGTATCATTTTTATCGGGAGACTTGGGGGAACGCTGGGTGGAAGGAAATTTGTGGCTCCTCCCAGATTCCAGAACTTTCTGCCACAGAAATGTGAGGAACATGTGTTTTTTTAGCCAATTTTTGAGCTTTGCAAAGGATTCTGGGTAACAGAACCTGGTCCGAGCCCCGCCAGTCACCCCTCCTTGGATTCCCCTAGGTCTCTAGTTTTCAGAAATGTACAGGTTTGGTAGGTTTCCCTAGGTGCCGGCTGAGCTAGAGGCCAAAATCTACAGGTAGTCACTTCGCAAAAAACACCTCTGTTTTCTTCCAAAATTTTGGTGGTGTCCACGTTGCGCTTTGGGGCGTTTCCTGTCGCGGGCGCTAGGCCTACCCACGCAAGTGAGGTATCATTTTTATCGGGAGACTTGGGGGAACGCTGGGTGGAAGGAAATTTGTGGCTCCTCCCAGATTCCAGAACTTTCTGCCACAGAAATGTGAGGAACATGTGTTTTTTTAGCCAATTTTTGAGCTTTGCAAAGGATTCTGGGTAACAGAACCTGGTCCGAGCCCCGCCAGTCACCCCTCCTTGGATTCCCCTAGGTCTCTAGTTTTCAGAAATGCACAGGTTTGGTAGGTTTCCCTAGGTGGCGGCTGAGCTAGAGGCCAAAATCTACAGGTAGGCACTTTGCTAAAAACAGGTCTGTTTTCTGTGATGTGTCCACATTGCGCTTTGGGGTGTTTCCTGTCGCGGGCGCTAGGCCTACCCACACAAGTGAGGTATCATTTTTATCGGGATACGTGGGGGAACGCTGGGTGGAAGGAAATTTGTGGCTCCTCTCGGATTCCAGAACTTTCTGCCACAGAAATGTGAGGAACATGTGTTTTTTTAGCCAATTTTTGAGCTTTGCAAAGGATTCTGGGTAACAGAACCTGGTCCGAGCCCCGCCAGTCACCCCTCCTTGGATTCCCCTAGGTCTCTAGTTTTCAGAAATGTACAGGTTTGGTAGGTTTCCCTAGGTGCCGGCTGAGCTAGAGGCCAAAATCTACAGGTAGTCACTTCGCAAAAAACACCTCTGTTTTCTTCCAAAATTTTGGTGGTGTCCACGTTGCGCTTTGGGGCGTTTCCTGTCGCGGGCGCAAGGCCTACCCACGCAAGTGAGGTATCATTTTTATCGGGAGACTTGGGGGAACGCTGGGTGGAAGGAAATTTGTGGCTCCTCCCAGATTCCAGAACTTTCTGCCACAGAAATGTGAGGAACATGTGTTTTTTTAGCCAATTTTTGAGCTTTGCAAAGGATTCTGGGTAACAGAACCTGGTCCGAGCCCTGCCAGTCACCCCTCCTTGGATTCCCCTAGGTCTCTAGTTTTCAGAAATGCACAGGTTTGGTAGGTTTCCCTAGGTGGCGGCTGAGCTAGAGGCCAAAATCTACAGGTAGGCACTTTGCTAAAAACAGGTCTGTTTTCTGTGATGTGTCCACGTTGCGCTTTGGGGCGTTTCCTGTCGCGGGCGCTAGGCCTACCCACACAAGTGAGGTATCATTTTTATCGGGAGACGTGGGGGAACGCTGGGTGGAAGGAAATTTGTGGCTCCTCTCGGATTCCAGAACTTTCTGCCACAGAAATGTGAGGAACATGTGTTTTTTTAGCCAATTTTTGAGCTTTGCAAAGGATTCTGGGTAACAGAACCTGGTCCGAGCCCCGCCAGTCACCCCTCCTTGGATTCCCCTAGGTCTCTAGTTTTCAGAAATGCACAGGTTTGGTAGGTTTCCCTAGGTGGCGGCTGAGCTAGAGGCCAAAATCTACAGGTAGGCACTTTGCTAAAAACAGGTCTGTTTTCTGTGATGTGTCCACGTTGCGCTTTGGGGCGTTTCCTGTCGCGGGCGCTAGGCCTACCCACACAAGTGAGGTATCATTTTTATCGGGAGACGTGGGGGAACGCTGGGTGGAAGGAAATTTGTGGCTCCTCTCGGATTCCAGAACTTTCTGCCACAGAAATGTGAGGAACATGTGTTTTTTTAGCCAATTTTTGAGCTTTGCAAAGGATTCTGGGTAACAGAACCTGGTCCGAGCCCCGCCAGTCACCCCTCCTTGGATTCCCCTAGGTCTCTAGTTTTCAGAAATGTACAGGTTTGGTAGGTTTCCCTAGGTGCCGGCTGAGCTAGAGGCCAAAATCTACAGGTAGTCACTTCGCAAAAAACACCTCTGTTTTCTTCCAAAATTTTGGTGGTGTCCACGTTGCGCTTTGGGGCGTTTCCTGTCGCGGGCGCTAGGCCTACCCACGCAAGTGAGGTATCATTTTTATCGGGAGACTTGGGGGAACGCTGGGTGGAAGGAAATTTGTGGCTCCTCCCAGATTCCAGAACTTTCTGCCACAGAAATGTGAGGAACATGTGTTTTTTTAGCCAATTTTTGAGCTTTGCAAAGGATTCTGGGTAACAGAACCTGGTCCGAGCCCCGCCAGTCACCCCTCCTTGGATTCCCCTAGGTCTCTAGTTTTCAGAAATGCACAGGTTTGGTAGGTTTCCCTAGGTGGCGGCTGAGCTAGAGGCCAAAATCTACAGGTAGGCACTTTGCTAAAAACAGGTCTGTTTTCTGTGATGTGTCCACATTGCGCTTTGGGGTGTTTCCTGTCGCGGGCGCTAGGCCTACCCACACAAGTGAGGTATCATTTTTATCGGGATACGTGGGGGAACGCTGGGTGGAAGGAAATTTGTGGCTCCTCTCGGATTCCAGAACTTTCTGCCACAGAAATGTGAGGAACATGTGTTTTTTTAGCCAATTTTTGAGCTTTGCAAAGGATTCTGGGTAACAGAACCTGGTCCGAGCCCCGCCAGTCACCCCTCCTTGGATTCCCCTAGGTCTCTAGTTTTCAGAAATGTACAGGTTTGGTAGGTTTCCCTAGGTGCCGGCTGAGCTAGAGGCCAAAATCTACAGGTAGTCACTTCGCAAAAAACACCTCTGTTTTCTTCCAAAATTTTGGTGGTGTCCACGTTGCGCTTTGGGGCGTTTCCTGTCGCGGGCGCTAGGCCTACCCACGCAAGTGAGGTATCATTTTTATCGGGAGACTTGGGGGAACGCTGGGTGGAAGGAAATTTGTGGCTCCTCCCAGATTCCAGAACTTTCTGCCACAGAAATGTGAGGAACATGTGTTTTTTTAGCCAATTTTTGAGCTTTGCAAAGGATTCTGGGTAACAGAACCTGGTCCGAGCCCTGCCAGTCACCCCTCCTTGGATTCCCCTAGGTCTCTAGTTTTCAGAAATGCACAGGTTTGGTAGGTTTCCCTAGGTGGCGGCTGAGCTAGAGGCCAAAATCTACAGGTAGGCACTTTGCTAAAAACAGGTCTGTTTTCTGTGATGTGTCCACGTTGCGCTTTGGGGCGTTTCCTGTCGCGGGCGCTAGGCCTACCCACACAAGTGAGGTATCATTTTTATCGGGAGACGTGGGGGAACGCTGGGTGGAAGGAAATTTGTGGCTCCTCTCGGATTCCAGAACTTTCTGCCACAGAAATGTGAGGAACATGTGTTTTTTTAGCCAATTTTTGAGCTTTGCAAAGGATTCTGGGTAACAGAACCTGGTCCGAGCCCCGCCAGTCACCCCTCCTTGGATTCCCCTAGGTCTCTAGTTTTCAGAAATGCACAGGTTTGGTAGGTTTCCCTAGGTGGCGGCTGAGCTAGAGGCCAAAATCTACAGGTAGGCACTTTGCTAAAAACAGGTCTGTTTTCTGTGATGTGTCCACGTTGCGCTTTGGGGCGTTTCCTGTCGCGGGCGCTAGGCCTACCCACACAAGTGAGGTATCATTTTTATCGGGAGACGTGGGGGAACGCTGGGTGGAAGGAAATTTGTGGCTCCTCTCGGATTCCAGAACTTTCTGCCACAGAAATGTGAGGAACATGTGTTTTTTTAGCCAATTTTTGAGCTTTGCAAAGGATTCTGGGTAACAGAACCTGGTCCGAGCCCCGCCAGTCACCCCTCCTTGGATTCCCCTAGGTCTCTAGTTTTCAGAAATGTACAGGTTTGGTAGGTTTCCCTAGGTGCCGGCTGAGCTAGAGGCCAAAATCTACAGGTAGTCACTTCGCAAAAAACACCTCTGTTTTCTTCCAAAATTTTGGTGGTGTCCACGTTGCGCTTTGGGGCGTTTCCTGTCGCGGGCGCTAGGCCTACCCACGCAAGTGAGGTATCATTTTTATCGGGAGACTTGGGGGAACGCTGGGTGGAAGGAAATTTGTGGCTCCTCCCAGATTCCAGAACTTTCTGCCACAGAAATGTGAGGAACATGTGTTTTTTTAGCCAATTTTTGAGCTTTGCAAAGGATTCTGGGTAACAGAACCTGGTCCGAGCCCCGCCAGTCACCCCTCCTTGGATTCCCCTAGGTCTCTAGTTTTCAGAAATGCACAGGTTTGGTAGGTTTCCCTAGGTGGCGGCTGAGCTAGAGGCCAAAATCTACAGGTAGGCACTTTGCTAAAAACAGGTCTGTTTTCTGTGATGTGTCCACGTTGCGCTTTGGGGCGTTTCCTGTCGCGGGCGCTAGGCCTACCCACACAAGTGAGGTATCATTTTTATCGGGAGACGTGGGGGAACGCTGGGTGGAAGGACATTTGTGGCTCCTCTCAGATTCCAGCACTTTCTGCCACAGAAATGTGAGGAACATGTGTTTTTTTAGCCAATTTTTGAGCTTTGCAAAGGATTCTGGGTAACAGAACCTGGTCCGAGCCCCGCCAGTCACCCCTCCTTGGATTCCCCTAGGTCTCTAGTTTTCAGAAATGTACAGGTTTGGTAGGTTTCCCTAGGTGCCGGCTGAGCTAGAGGCCAAAATCTACAGGTAGTCACTTCGCAAAAAACACCTCTGTTTTCTTCCAAAATTTTGGTGGTGTCCACGTTGCGCTTTGGGGCGTTTCCTGTCGCGGGCGCTAGGCCTACCCACACAAGTGAGGTATCATTTTTATCGGGAGACGTGGGGGAACGCTGGGTGGAAGGACATTTGTGGCTCCTCTCAGATTCCAGCACTTTCTGCCACAGAAATGTGAGGAACATGTGTTTTTTTAGCCAATTTTTGAGCTTTGCAAAGGATTCTGGGTAACAGAACCTGGTCCGAGCCACACAAATCACCCCATCTTGGATTCCCCTAGGTCTCTAGTTTTCAGAAATGCACAGGTTTGGTAGGTTTCCCTAGGTGGCGGCTGAGCTAGAGGCCAAAATCTACAGGTAGGCACTTTGCTAAAAACAGGTCTGTTTTCTGTGATGTGTCCACATTGCGCTTTGGGGTGTTTCCTGTCGCGGGCGCTAGGCCTACCCACACAAGTGAGGTATCATTTTTATCGGGAGACGTGGGGGAACGCTGGGTGGAAGGAAATTTGTGGCTCCTCTCAGATTCCAGAACTTTCTGCCACAGAAATGTGAGGAACATGTGTTTTTTTAGCCAAATTTTGAGGTTTGCAAAGGATTCTGGGTAACAGAACCTGGTCCGAGCCACACAAATCACCCCATCTTGGATTCCCCTAGGTCTCTAGTTTTCAGAAATGCACAGGTTTGGTAGGTTTCCCTAGGTGGCGGCTGAGCTAGAGGCCAAAATCTACAGGTAGGCACTTTGCTAAAAACAGGTCTGTTTTCTGTGATGTGTCCACGTTGCGCTTTGGGGCGTTTCCTGTCGCGGGCGCTAGGCCTACCCACACAAGTGAGGTATCATTTTTATCGGGAGACGTGGGGGAACGCTGGGTGGAAGGACATTTGTGGCTCCTCTCAGATTCCAGCACTTTCTGCCACAGAAATGTGAGGAACATGTGTTTTTTTAACCAATTTTTGAGCTTTGCAAAGGATTCTGGGTAACAGAACCTGGTCCGAGCCACACAAATCACCCCATCTTGGATTCCCCTAGGTCTCTAGTTTTCAGAAATGCACAGGTTTGGTAGGTTTCCCTAGGTGGCGGCTGAGCTAGAGGCCAAAATCTACAGGTAGGCACTTTGCTAAAAACAGGTCTGTTTTCTGTGATGTGTCCACATTGCGCTTTGGGGTGTTTCCTGTCGCGGGCGCTAGGCCTACCCACACAAGTGAGGTATCATTTTTATCGGGAGACGTGGGGGAACGCTGGGTGGAAGGAAATTTGTGGCTCCTCTCAGATTCCAGAACTTTCTGCCACAGAAATGTGAGGAACATGTGTTTTTTTAGCCAAATTTTGAGGTTTGCAAAGGATTCTGGGTAACAGAACCTGGTCCGAGCCACACAAATCACCCCATCTTGGATTCCCCTAGGTCTCTAGTTTTCAGAAATGCACAGGTTTGGTAGGTTTCCCTAGGTGGCGGCTGAGCTAGAGGCCAAAATCTACAGGTAGGCACTTTGCTAAAAACAGGTCTGTTTTCTGTGATGTGTCCACGTTGCGCTTTGGGGCGTTTCCTGTCGCGTGCGCTAGGCCTACCCACACAAGTGAGGTATCATTTTTATCGGGAGACTTGGGGTACATAGAATAGCAAAACAAGTGTTATTGCCCCTTGTCTTTCTCTACATTTTTCCCTTCCAAATGTAAGACAGTGTGTAAAAAAGACGTCTATTTGAGAAATGCCCTGTAATTCACATGCTAGTATGGGCACCCCGGAATTCAGAGATGTGCAAATAACCACTGCTTCTCAACACCTTATCTTGTGCCCATTTTGGAAATACAAAGGTTTTCTTGATAGCTATTTTTTACTCTTTATATTTCAGCAAATTAATTGCTGTATACCCGGCATAGAATGAAAACCCACTGCAGGGTGTAGGTCATTTATTGGCTCTGGGTACCTAGAGTTCTTGATGAACCTACAAGCCCTATATATCCCCGCAACCAGAAGAGTCCAGCAGACGTAACGGTATATTGCTTTCGAAAATCTGACATTGCAGGAAAAAGTTACAGAGTAAAACTTAGAGAAAAATTGATGTTTTTTTCACCTCAATTTCAATATTTTTCTTTTTCAGTTGCTATTTTCTGTAGGAAACCCTTGTAGGATCTACACAAATTACCCCTTGCTGAATTCAGAATTTTGTCTACTTTTCAGAAATGTTGCGGTTTATGGGATCCAGCGTTGGTTTCATGCCCATTTCTGTCACTGACTGGAAGGAGGCTGAAAGCACAAAAAATCGTAAAAATGGGGTATGTCCCAGTAAAATGCCAAAATTGGGTTGAAAAATTGGGTTTTCTGATTCAAGTCTGCCTGTTCCTGAAAGCTGGGAAGCTGGTGATTTTATCACCGCAAACCCTTTGTTGATGCCCTTTTCAGGGAAAAAACCACAAGCCTTCTTCTGCAGCCCATTTTTCCAATTTTTTTTAAAAAAATGAAATTTTCACTGTTTTTTGGCTAATTTCTTGGCCTCCTTCTGGGGAACCCACAAAGTCTGGGTACCTCTAGAATCCCTAGGATGTTGGAAAAAAAGGACGCAAATTTGGCATGGGTAGCTTATGTGAACAAAAAGTTATGAGGGCCTAAGCGCGAACTGCTCCAAATAGCCAAAAAAAGGCTCGGCACAGGAGGGGGAAAAGGCCTGGCAGCGAAGGGGTTAATAGAGCAAACAACAATATCATTATCATCGTTCTTAGAACCGTTGTCAGCAGAAAACTCACTTAACAGATCAGTGCTAGGCAACCTAGACAAACAATCGGCCAAAACATTTTTTTTACCTGGCACATATTCTATTTTAAAATTATGTTCATACAAACTATATTGCCACTTGGCAATCCTAGGAGTAGCTTTCTCAGCACCCTTGGTAGTAAACAATTGAACCAGTGGTTTATGATCTGTTCTCACTGTAAATCTTGAGCCCCACACAAATTGTTTAAAATGATTAATGCTCCACCAGCATGCTAAAGCCTCACGCTCAATTACTGAATACGTCGCTTCAGCGCCCTTCAGACTCCTTGATGCGAACGCAACCACTTCTTCCCTGCCATCCCTCCTTTGTAACAACACAGCTCCCAACCCCTTTTGGCTGGCGTCAGTCATGATGATGGTATGATCCCTAGTGTCAAAAGGCTTCAAAGGAATTGCCTGAGCAATCTCATGTTTAATATGTTCAAACTCACCATTACAGTGTTCGTCCCATACAAACTTGACATTCTTTTTTAAAAGATTCCTTAAATTATACATTTTTTTCCAAACAATTTGGGATAAATCGGGCGTAAAACTCTACCAAACCCATGAAAGACCTCAATTGGTCTTTGTTCTCTGGACTCCCAAAATTTTGAATAGTTTCCACTAAACTTCCTTTGGGTTTGATACCATCAGCCGACAATTCGAAACCAAGATAATTAACAGCAGATACTCCAAAACGACATTTTGTAGAACTTAAAGTTACTCCCTTTAATTTTAACGTGTTTAAAAGACAACTCAATCTCTCATCATGTTCCTGCTCATCCTTCCCGTAAACTAAAATGTCGTCCTGGAAAGCTTTCACACCACTCAGTTCCCTAAACATACTATCTACAGTCCTCTGAAAGACAGCAGATGAAGATGCAAGACCAAATGGCATGCGTTTAAATTGGAATAAACCAAATGGCTTAATGAAAGCAGTGTAGTGTCTAGAATCTGAATGTAGATTAATTTGGTGGTATGCTGACGTCATGTCGAGCAACGAAAATACATTAGCACCCTTAATTGAAGATAACATTTCAGAAATGTTCGGTAGGGGAAATTGATCCACCCAAATTTGATCATTAAGATCGCGTAAGTCAACACACATACGTAACTGACCATTCGTTTTGCGAGCCAGAACTACAGGTGCAACCCAATCAGAAGACTCAATTGGTTCAATTATGTCCTGAAAACACAATTTATCCAGTTCTTTCTTAAAATCCTCTTTAAGGGTGAGGGGAACTTTCCGTACTTTATGAACCTTAGGTCGAGCATCCTTCTTAATCTTAATTTTGTGGGCGAATCCCTTATATAGATCCACACCACCTTTAAAGATTTCGGGATAACGCACCTCCCATTTATCACTCATGATGGTAGAAACTTGTATTAACTCATTCCTCAGTATAACCTGTTCAGGATTGTTTGGATCTAGTATTAATTCTAATTTACCTTGATCAAACCAACCTAACAAACACACATCATCTCTAGCAACATATACAGTCGATCGTATGGTATTGCTCTTAAATTTAAGTTCAGCTTGAAATTCTCCGAGCACCTCGATAGAACTACCACCATAACCTATTGGCCGAATAAAAGATTGATTCAAAATGGCCCGTGAACTTTAAACAAATTGTTCCACTTATTCTCACTCAAGAGAGTGAATGGTGACCCGGAATCAGCCATCATATGGACTTGGATTCCATTTATTTCCACTGAACAAAATGGTCTTTTCTTATGAACACTCTTGTTCTCTTGCACTAAAAATACTTCCCCCTTATCACTGCTGGAAGAAGCACAACTACTAGTAACCACGCTGTTGACCCGGTTGGAATTAGTTCTATCGGCGTTGTTAGCTTTGTTAGATTTGCACACCCTCGCAAAATGGCCTTTTTTATAACACTTGGCACACATTTTATCAACAGCCGGACAAAACTTAGCATTGCCCAAATGAGAAGTGCTACCGCATCTGTAACATTCTAAAGGTTTAAAAAGTTTTTTCTCAGTTTTAGCCCCTGTAGATTGTAAACCCTCACTCTTCTTGTTGTTTTTCTTATACTTAGGTTTTATAGCAAATACATCAGAATGTGAGGTTTGATTCTTGACCTCAGAAACCGACATCTGTTCCATGAATGCAACAGTACTTTCTATTCTGGTGGCGATTTCCAATGCCTTTTGTAAAGTTAAATTTGGCGTAGATAATAAAGCTTTTGTACTTTCTTGTTGTTGGTTTTTTCCACTAGCTGATCCTTAATCATTTCCTCTTCAAATTCTTTGTACTCACACGAAACTGCCAAAAGTCTCAAAGCTCCAACGTAACTGGATGCAGATTCTCCTTCGGCCTGATCTCTCTTGTAAAACTTGTGCCTTTCCAGAGTAACATTTCTACACTTCTTAAATCTTACATCCAGAGACTTAATAGCAGTACTGTACTCATCTTCAACACCGTCACCTTCACCTTCAATAGTTAATACTGGCACTTTAGGTATATATTTCAAAATTTTTGGCCCTTCACTGCCAAGGCAATGTCTTAAAATTGCATATTTCCTCTTATGGGTGAAGGTTTCACCCTCAAGAGCATCTAAATATGCCTCAAATGCCTCTTTCCATTGTTCCCAATCAGCGTCCGGTGAGGCCGGATTAGGAACAAAAGGAGGTGGCGGAGTAATGGATTGCTGCATGGATACTGCGTTTCAATACAACAAAGAATAAAACCTAAAATGATGAATGTGAGGTAAAGATAAATTAACAATACTAAGGTAAAATAAACGTGTTATGTAACACGTTGATGCTTATTAAAGTGTGAGTATAGTGAAAACAGAACAACTAGGAAATAATTCCAGTAAAGTGCTAATAATTGCACACAATTAAAAGTACCTTCAACAGAAATAAAGGTATGCGCATCACCGTGACGCGCTGAAGAATTAGATAGGTGTGCGCATCACCGTGACGCAATGAATAAACGTTTTCGTAATATGATCTTCAAAATAGAAACGAAAAGTTGTGCGTGTCACCGTGACACACTGCAATTAAACACAAAATAGCAGGGGTGCACAATATGCACAGAGACGCGTTCTCAAAAAGTGTGTGCATCACCGTGACGCGCTGTAGAATGAGGAGAACTGGAAGATGAAAACTTCAAAATGACCGCTAAAGGTGTGCGTGTCACCGTGACACGCAGCAATATGGCCGCTGGGTACGCGCACTAGACGCAGGGGGAAACGCGCTCTAGATGCGCGATGACAAATCAAAGAGGAAGGGAGGGTTTCTTAAAAAAAAATGATCCTCTCCTTACGACACCGGTACGAAACCTCCAGCTCACAGTGCGACGACAGCAAAAACGATTCACACCATGAAGCACCGAAATGAAGAACGCCAACACCGTTGGAGGGAAAAGCTGATGACACAATCTTCATGCGGCCAAAGGAAGATGTCTGTACCGGGACCCTCGTCGCCACTGAAAAGTACCGAAGTCGGGCACAATATCTTGATTGAAGTAAGCTTTTATTACAAGATAAATCTTAACTGCTTTTCCATCCGTCCGTCCACTTCCCTGCCCCGTTGCAACTGCCACCCCGACCCAACATTCTTATCCTGCATTCTACATTCTTTTGTCCAGTCGCGCGGAACGCACGAAGGACACAACCCAACACTTACCTCCACCAAACATGGACTGAAGGATCACTGGACTGTGGGAGTCACTTGGATAGAGTTCCTGTGTTCTAGGGACTACGCTCGTCAGGATGAGAGGGGACCCAGAGGACCGGTGATGCAGTCTTTTGGTGCCTGCATTAGCAGGGAGAAGATTCCGTCGACCCACGGGAGATTTCTTCTTGGCTTCCAGTGCAGGGTGAAGGCAGACAGCCCTCAGAGCATGCACCACCAGGAAACAGTTGAGAAAGCCGGCAGGGTGAGGCGCTACAATCTTGCTGGTAGTCGTCTTGCTACTTTGTTGCGGTTTTGCAGGCGTCCTGGAGCAGTTAGCGGTCGATCCTTGGCAGAAGTCGAAGACGGAAATGCAGAGGAACTCTGGTGAGCTCTTGCATTCGTTATCTGAAGAATACCCCAGAGGAGAGACCCTAAATAGCCAGAAAAGGAGGTAAATATTATACACAATTTATACACTAGTAACTAAAATCATGTAAGTAAACAGTCATAGAATAGTGAAATCAGTAGAAAATACAATAGATTGCAATGGGCCTGAGGGCAACGCAAACCATATGCTAAAATAGTGAAATGCGACCGGTGAATTACCCCCTAGGCAAGTGTAGTGTGTAGAGGGGCAGTGGGAGTGTAGGAAAACACCAAAGGTAAGTAAAGTACCCACCCCAGAGCCTATGAAAGCAGGAGTAAAGTACAGTAGGTTTCATCAGGACACACTACAAGTCATGATAAAGGATTATGCAAGAACCAACCAAGACTGCAAGCAACAAACGATAGATTCCTGAACCTGAAGATCTGTGGAGAGAGGAGAACAAGTCCAGAAGTCAAAGAAGAGTCCAGGAAGGGCAGGAGCTCCTGCCAACCTGGAAGAAGGTGCAAAAGTAGATTCTCCGGTCAGAAAATAAGTACAGAAGTGCACCAAAGAAGACGGCTGGGGATTCCTGCTTGGTGCATTGGATGTCCCACAACGAGTTGTTGGATACAGGCTGTTTGCATTGCTGGATTCCGCCAACAAGACTTGGTTCAAGCAAGTACGCGGTTTGCGTCAAAGAGGAGCTGCCTGGACCCAGGAGAGACCTGGGGTTCTCAACTCAGACTGAGGAGTCACCCACTGGATTCCCATAATATGGGGACAAAGAAGATGCAAAGTGCGGTTGTCACAGCACTACACGGGAGGGTCCTACGCTGCCGGAGAACAACTCATAGAACTGTGCATCCAGGATGGGGTGCTGGGGAGCTGGGCTACACTGTGCATGAAGAACTTTTGGAAGAAGTACACAGAAGCCCAGGGAGCTGCAGAAGAGGCAGTACACAGGGGCACAATCACAACACCGGGAGGAAAGCTCTTACCTCCACCAAATTTGGACAGCTGGACCTTTGGATAGTCTAGGCCACTTTGGTCCACCACCTGTGTTCCAGGGAGCAGGTTCGTCGTCAGAGGAGTCCCAGAGTACCGGTTGTCTTCATGGACGGGTGCCTGCAGAAGCAGGCAAGTGACTCCATTACTCCAAGGAAGATTCCTTCAGTTCTTGAGGTGCAGGGTGAAGAAAGGCAAACCTCAGAGCTTGCACACCTTGGAAACTGTTGCAAATGCTGGCTGGAGCTGAAGTTGCAGGTCACAGGAGTCACACTTTGTTAGAGTTACAGCGGTTCCTTTAGCAGTTTGCGGTTGATCCGATGGTCTGAAGCAGAGGATGCAGAGGAGTCCTGGAGGAATCTTGCATACCGAATCGGAGGAAACACCCAGAGGAGAGACCCTAAATAGCCCTGAGGCACTGGCCACTCAGAGGTCTCCAGAGGGTCCCCACACCTTGGAATCCAAGATGGTTAATGCCAGAGACACACTGGAGGAGCTCTGGGCACCAACCCTGGGGTGGTGTTGGACAGGGGAATGGTCACTCCCCTTTCCTTTGTCGACTTTTGTGCTGGAGTAAGGACTGGGGTTCCCTGAACCAGTGTAGACTGGATTATGCAAGGAGGGCACCGTTTATGCCCTTCAAAGCATTTCCAGAGGCTCTGGGAGGCTACCATTCCCATGCCTGTAACACCTATTTCCAATGGGAGAGGGTGCAACACTCCTGTCCTAAAGGAAATGCATTGTTCTGCATTCCTGGGATTGAGCTGCTCAATCCACAGAAGGGCAAAAACCTGTTTGTGAGGTGGCAGCAGCAGGGCATGCAGTGGAAACCTCAGAGAGCTGGTTTGGCAGTACTGGGGGGTCCATGGTAGAGACTCCAGGGTGCATGGAATTGGCACCCCAATACCAGATGTGGATTGGGGATTCAATTTCACAATCTTAGATACCTCACATGGCCATATTCGGAGTTACTATTGTGAAGCTACATGTATGTATTGACATATATGTAATGCACGCTTATAATGGTATCCCCGTACTCACGAAGTCCAGGGAATGGGCCCTGGACAACGTGGGGGCACCATTGGTAGTTCAAGGGTGCCCTCACACACAGTAACTTTGCACCTAGCCTTAAGTAACTGAAGGTTAGACATATAGGTGGCTTATAAGTTACCTGGTACAGTGAAAAATGGCTGTGAAATAGTGTGTGCTGCAATGGCAATACTGAAGGAGTGTTTGTATGAGCTCCTTATGGGTGGCAAAAGAAATGCTGCAGCCCATAAGGATCTCCTGGAACCCCAAAGCCCTGGGTACCTAGATATCATATTCTAAGGACTTATCAGGGGGACCAGTGTGTGCCAATTAGAATTTGTATCTGGCGTCACTAAACGATAGTGACAAGTTTGGTACACAGGTAGAGCATAAGCACTGGAGTTCTGGTTAGCAGAACTCCAGTGACACACTCAAGCATACTGAGAACATACATAGGCCACAAACTACGAGCACTGGGGTCCTGGCTAGCAGTATCGAAGTGAGACAGTAAAAACACACTGACAAATAGGTTTCAAACTATGAGCACTGGGGTTCTGGCTAGCAGGATCCCAGTGAGACAGTAAAAACATAGGTGGTCATTCTGACCTCGGCGGTAAAAGGCGCCTACCGCCGGTCAGAAATCCTCCATAATCCCGCCGCGGTCGCGGAAACCCGCCACGGTCATTCTGACCCGCAGAAGGCAAACCTCCGAAAATCCGACCGCCACAACAGACCGCCAGACCAGCGGTCGGCGGAAAGGTGGAGGTGACCAAACCTCCACCGCCACGCCAACAGAAATACGCCCATCCCATTACGACCCACGAATCCACGCGGCGGTCATTCAAACGCGGTATTCCATTGGCGGGACACACCGGCGCGGTCAGAATACACACCAACGAACAAAACTCACCCACATTGGACGATTTGAATCCCACACACCTGATACACATACACACACCACTCCCACACACACAATACAATATAAAACACCCACCCACATCACCCACAAACCCCTACGCTTACAAAATCGTAAAGAAGGCAAGAGCGAGACACCAGCATCCAAAACATAACAGCCACAGCCACTCAACACCATCACCCACACACTATCCACACACAAAACAACACACACCACCACACTCAACTCACTTAAATACACATACTCCACCCAACACATCATACACACCACCCCATGGCACCCCAAAGACAACCCCGCTTCACAGACGAAGAACTCAGGGTTATGGTGGAGGAAATCGTTCGTGTAGAGCCCCAGCTGTTCGGCACACAGATACAATACACCAGCATTGCCCGGAGGACGGAGCTATGGCAGAGGATTGTCGACAGGGTGAACGCAGTGGGACAGCACCCCAGAAATCGGGAAGACATCAGGAAGCGATGGAACGACCTACGGGGGAAGGTGCGTTCCATGGTATCCAGGCACAACATCGCCGTGCAGAAGACTGGCGGAGGACCCCCACCTCAACCCCCACAATTCACATCATGGGAGGAGGAAGTCTTGAACATCCTGCATCCTGACGGCCTCGCAGGAGTCGGCGGAGGAATGGATACTGGTAAGTTGAAGCTTCAATACTGCTTCCCCCCCACCTGCATGCCAAATCAGACCCCAACCCTCACCCCCATCCTCGAACCCCATCCTCACCCCCACCCTCACCCCCACCACCATCCTCACCCCCACCACCATCCTCACCCCCAACACCATCCTCACCCCCACCCCCACCACACCTATTCCCCGCCAATGTCTCACCATCACAACCCACTCATCCCAAAACCTAGGCCTGCATGCGTCCACTAAGCATGGACACCCATCACCAAAGCATGCCCAATGCATATACACATCCCCCCCACAAGCCACCCTCACCAAAGCCCCCACACACGAATGCCAGCACTTGGGGACACGAGAACCCATAGATACACCCATATGCGACACATTGAAACTATAACCATACCTCTATACCCCTGCAGGACCCGACCGTCAACACACCGCGGCGGAGGGGCCAGAATTATCCACACCCCCCACCCAAGAGGCCGTCAGCGATGACAGCAGCTCTGTCGATCTGGACACCGATGACCAGCCCGGACCATCGGGGACCTCTGGACAGTCGGTTCCCCTCACACAGGCACAGGCCACTATAGACCCTAACCCCTCTGGGAACACCAGCACAGCTCCCACCCAGCGGGCCCATGCCTCTGTCTCCAGGGCGCGTCAATCTGCGGTGTGTCTACCACTACAGGGCACCCAGGATAACCCACCACCCCAACAACAACAGGGACCTGGGGGCAGTGGTAGTGGGCACACCGGCCAGGGGGCAGAGGCCCAGGGAAACAGGGCAACTCGGCGGGCAGCTGTGCGACAGGGGGGGGAGGAGAGGCCCAGGGAACCCACTCTCCACGAGGTCCTCACCACCATCATGGGAGCATACAACCGCTCCCAGGAGACGATGGCGACGGTACTGGCCCGGTTCCAGGAGATCCAGGTGCTGCAGGAGGAACACTATCGGGGGTACAGGGAGGACATCCGAGCCATCAACACCACCCTGGTTACCATGGTAGGGCTGCTGCAGGACCTCGTAAACAGCAGGGCGGACACTGAACAACACCCAAGGGCCCCTGCCACTAGCCGGGACCAAGAACAGCCATCCACCTCCGCCGGTGCTAGTGGACAGGAGGCCCCCGCACAGCAGCAGCCCACCAGACCCCCACCTCCTGCAGGAGAAGAACCACCCCGCAAGAGGGCCCTGAGATCTCGCAAGACAGAGTAGGATGTCAAGACCCCCGCCAGCAATGGATACCACCTGATGTCATCCCACTGTCCCACATTGTCACCCTGTCCATCCTCGAACTGCCCATGCTCCATCTCTCCACAGGCCTCTGGACAATGCACCTGTGTGACTGTTACTCTGGACTCTGCCATGGACATTCCTTCACCATAGCCCCCACCCACTTGAAACCACCCATCCCATTTTGAGCACTTCAATAAACACCTATTTTGCACCAAAATATCAGGAGTCTGGCTGTGATTTCAATAGATTGTAATTGACATGACAGTGCAAATATGTCCTTGTACATGGTGAAGTCAACAAACAGCTGCCACAAAGCTGTAGTCCATGGGGAAACGAAGCACAGGACTCGTAGTGGGGACCCCAGATCTGAAATAGGGAGGGAAAAGCCAAAACTCAGTCATCATACACTGGGGCAAATAGACAGGCAGCAGAGATGCTGCAGAGTAGTTAACATTTACTGAATTATCTTTGAAATGTTACCTGTGTCCTATTGGAAGTACTGTTCAATGATTCTGTCCCTGTTGTCTGTTTCAGCCCCGTCGTCTTCCTCCTCGTCACTCTCCTCAGGTTCCACCGCTGCCACAACACCACCGTCTCGACCATCCTCCTGCAGGAAAGGCACCTGGCGGCGCAAAGCCAGGTTGTGAAGCATGCAGCAGGCCACGATGATGTGACACACCTTCTTAGGTGAGTACATTAGGGATCCACCGGTCATATGCAGGCAGCGAAACCTGGCCTTTAGGAGGCCAAAGGTGCGTTCGATCACCCTCCTAGTACGCCCATGGGCCTCATTGTACCGTTCCTCTGCCCTGGTCCGGGGATTCCTTACTGGGGTCAGTAGCCACGACAGGTTGGGGTACCCAGAGTCCCCCAATAGCCATACACGGTGTCTCAGTAGCTGTTCCATCACGTAAGGGATGCTGCTATTCCTGAGGATGTAGGCGTCATGCACTGACCCTGGGAATTTGGCATTTACATGCGAGATGTACTGGTCAGCCAAACACACCACCTGGATGTTCATTGAATGGTAACTTTTTCTGTTCCTGTACACCTGCTCCCTGTCTCTTGGGGGAACCAAAGCCACATGGGTCCCATCAATGGCACCAATTACGTTGGGAATATGTCCAAGGGCGTAGAAATCACCCTTCACTGTAGCCAGTTCGCCCACCTCAGGGAAAATGATGTAGTTCCTCACGGATTTCATCAGGGCAGACAACACTCTGGATAACACCTTTGAAAACATGGGCTGAGACATCCCAGAAGCAATTCCCACGGTTGTCTGAAATGACCCACTTGCCAAGAAATGGAGTACTGACATGACCTGCACCAGAGGGGGAATCCCTGTGGGTTGGCGGATGGGGGACATCAGGTCGGGCTCCAGCCGGGCACACAGTTCATGGATAGTGGCACGGTTAAGACGGTAGGTCAGGATAATGTGGCGTTCTTCCATTGTCGCCAGGTCCACCAGCGGTCGGTACACGGGAGGATTCATCCGTCTCCTCGCCCAACCCAGCGGACGGTGCCTAGGAAGGACAACATGGAGCACACAGTCAGGCAACCCACAGGTACGTACTCACAGCTAGCACAGTATACGATTCTCTATGCAGTGAATGGCGTGTCTGAGTGGCTATGCAAGGCCTAGGCCTGTGTGACGCAGTTGAAATTGAGCCATGTGGGCCCTGGAAATGGCGGCTGCCTGACCTGTGAAGTGTGACAATGGGATGTGAGGTCAATGCGCTGGCGTGGCACACCGCGGCGGGCGGCGGGCGAAGACCGCGGCGCGAAGCCGCATTGGTTAACATTGAAGCCTATGGGTTTCAGGAGCCAATGGCGAAGGGCGCCGGCGGTGGCGGGACACACCGCCGCGGTACGCACCGCCGCGGACGTGACCGCCATTTTCTATCTACTTATCCACTTGCGACTTGAACTTTCACAGGAGAGGACCTATACTGCAAGTGTTGCTGTGACCTCGGTCTGGAAGGGACAATGGCTGCTGCGACTGGGGAAAGGGCCCCTGCCTTCACTGGAGAGGAGTTGGAGAAACTTGTGGATGGGGTCCTCCCCCAGTATGCGCTACTCTACGGTCCTCCAGACCAACAAGTGAGTTTAATTCTATCTGGATTTGGGGCCACTGGCTGGCTTGGGGGCCTGGCGGGGATGGGGGGCATGTTGGGCCTGGCGGGGGGCCTGGCGGGGATGGGGGGCATGTTGGGGCTGGCGGGGGGCCTGGCGGGGGGCCTGGCGGGGATGGGGGGCATGTTGGGCCTGGCGGGGGGCCTGGCGGGGATGGGGGGCATGTTGGGCATGGCGGGGGGCCTGGCGGGGATGGGGGGCATGTTGGGGCTGGCGGGGGGCCTGGCGGGGGGCCTGGCGGGGATGGGGGGCATGTTGGGCCTGGCGGGGGGCCTGGCGGGGATGGGGGGCATGTTGGGCCTGGCGGGGGGCCTGGCGGGGATGGGGGGCATGTTGGGCATGGCGGGGGGCCTGGCGGGGGGCCTGGCGGGGATGGGGGGCATGTTGGGGCTGGCGGGGGGCCTGGCGGGGGGCCTGGCGGGGATGGGGGCCATGTTGGGCCTGGCGGGGGGCCTGGCGGGGATGGGGGGCATGTTGGGGCTGGCGGGGGGCCTGGCGGGGGGCCTGGCGGGGATGGGGGGCATGTTGGGCCTGGCGGGGGGCCTGGCGGGGATGGGGGGCATGTTGGGCATGGCGGGGGGCCTGGCGGGGGGCCTGGCGGGGATGGGGGGCATGTTGGGCCTGGCGGGGGGCCTGGCGGGGATGGGGGGCGTTGGGCCACTGGAAAGGAAAATGCTGAGTAACTTGAACGTGGTATTTCTCCCTCCCTGTACGTGTCACATAGGTCCGCGCCCATGAGAAGATCGGGATTTGGCGTGCCATCGCCAAGGAAGTCCGGGCCCTGGGGGTCCACCATCGACGGGGCACCCACTGCCGCAAGAGGTGGGAGGACATCCGCCGCGGGACCAAGAAGACCGCCGAGTCTCTGCTGGGGATGGCCTCCCAACGTAGGCGGGGTGCCTGCCGTCAACTGAGCCCCTGATGTTCCGGATCCTGGCGGTGGCCTACCCTGATTTGGATGGGCGCGTGAGGGCAGCACAGCAGACACAAGGGGGTGAGTCCAAGCATTATCTACTCTGTTGTTGCGCAGTGGAGGTGTCTGGGTGGGGGAGGAGGGCTGTGGGTCCCCCTAGGCCAGGGCGATATCTGTAGGCTGGGCACCCCCGTAAGCCCCTGTGTCCCCAGCCACCACCCTCAGTAGTGTGTCAGTACAGCCATCCCTGGGCCGTGTCATCCATGGGTGCAGTTGACAACTCTAGGCGTGTAGGGCATGTTCCACGGAATGCGTAGCGGACCCCAAGTGCGCAACTTAGTGCAGGGGGCATCCGTGTCTGTCATGTCCGCTAACTGTACCGGAGATCCATGTAATCAATATCCCTTTATTTCTCTCTCCCCCCCCTTTTTGTTTGTCTTTCTGTGCTTGTGTGCATCAGCATCATCAGGCGGAGGAGAAGTGGCATCGGGGCAGGAGGGAGCTGCATCTCACATGGCCCAGGAGGGCCATGCCACAGAGTCAGACTGGACCAGTGAGACGGAGGGCGAGGGGAGCTCCACGACGGGGACGACTGGAGCCTGCAGCGACACGGACACGTCCTCGGAAGGGGGCTCCCTTGCGGGGGTGGCACCATCCGTGCCCCCCGCCATTACAGGTACAGCCGCCACCCAGCGCACCATCTCCGCCCTCCCAGCAGCCCCTCCGCGTTCGCCCCGTGCCCGCTCTGCCAGGAAGCCGGGCATCTCCTTCGCCCCAGGCACCTCAGGCCCTGCCCCTGTTACCCCCGCTGCCCTCAGTGAGGAGGTCATTGACCTCCTCCGAACGCTCATTGTTGGGCAGACTACCCTTTTGAATGCCATCCAGGGGGTGGAGAGGGAGGTTCATCGCAGCAATGCGTACCTGGAGGGCATTCATTCGGGTCAGGCTGCCCATCAGCGATCGTTCCAGGCTCTGGCCTCAGCACTGACGGCAGCCATTGTCCCTGTCTCCTGCCTGCCTCTACTAACTCCCTCCTCCCAGTCTCCTGTTCCTCTGCCTGTCCCACCCACACCATCAGACCAGCCTGCACACACCTCAACACCCAAGAGAAGCTCATCCAAACATAAGCACCACAGATCACGCAGACATTCACACACGCAACATTCCGATGCAGACATGCCAACAGTCACTACCACCTCTGTGACCCCCACCTCCTCGTCTCCCTCCTCCCTCCCTGTGACGTCTACACTCACACCTCCATTCACCTCACCATCAGCCAGTGTTTCCATCACCAGCACACCCTCCACTCCAGTCCGCACACGTGCAGTCACCACCCCCACTGCCATTTACACGTCCCCTGTGTCCTCTCCCACTGTGTCTGCCACCCCCTCTTCCACACCACACAAACACAGCCACCCACCCACCCAACAGCCATCCACCTCACGACAGCCTATCCCTCCTGCACCTGCACCCAAAGACAGCAAACGTGACTCACCTACAACCACATCCTCTCCCTCCACTCCCATTCCCACTGTACCTACCACTCTCCATTGTCCCAAGAAGCTCTTCCTCGCCACTACTAACTTCTTTCCTGACCCTGAGCCCCCCCCTCCTTCTCGTCGGGGTAAGAAGAGCACCTCAGCCACCACCAGCCCTGCAGCCCCCTTGACAAGGGTGCAGGGGTATTGGAGCCCACCAGCCCGCATGTCTGGATCTTCGCCCAGCAGCAAGGGGACAGCCAGCCCACCCCCTGGGAAGAGGAGCAGAAGGCGGAAGGGGCGCCGCAGGAGCCCGCCTTCTACATCCCCCCCGGACACCACCCAGAGACAGTCACCAGCCACAGCTCCAAAGGGAGGAAAGGGCCACAGGCCGACGACTAAGGAGGGCAAGGGCAGCAAGTTGGAGAGGTCAGGCAGCAGGCCTGCTGCCCAGGAGGAGCCCACAACCCCCATAGCCGCTGCCCCGGGAGGAACCGGCACAGCTGCCCCGGGAGAGCCCACCAGCCCCATAGCCGCTGCCCAGGGAGGACCCAGCCCAGCTGGCCAGGAGGGCCCCACCACCCACAGCCCAGGTGGGCAGTGAAGGAGCACCATCCCCGCTGCCCAGGAGGGCACCACCAGGCATTTAGCAGTTGGCCATAGACCGTCCGCCGTCTCAAGAACCGCTGAACTGGGCCCTTCAAGGCAAGAACCGCTGAACTGGGCCCCGCCGTCTCAAGAACCGCTGAACTGGGCCCTTCAAGGCAAGAACCGCTGAACTGGGCCCCGCCGTCTCAAGAACCGCTGAACTGGGCCCTTCAAGGCAAGAACCGCTGAACTGGGCCCCGCCGTCTCAAGAACCGCTGAACTGGGCCCTTCAAGGCAAGAACCGCTGAACTGGGCCCTTCAAGGCAAGAACCGCTGAACTGGGCCCCGCCGTCTCAAGAACCGCTGAACTGGGCCCTTCAAGGCAAGAACCGCTGAACTGGGCCCTTCAAGGCAAGAACCGCTGAACTGGGCCCCGCCGTCTCAAGAACCGCTGAACTGGGCCCTTCAAGGCAAGAACCGCTGAACTGGGCCCTTCAAGGCAAGAACCGCTGAACTGGGCCCTTCAAGGCAAGAACCGCTGAACTGGGCCCCGCCGTCTCAAGAACCGCTGAACTGGGCCCTTCAAGGCAAGAACCGCTGAACTGGGCCCCGCCGTCTCAAGAACCGCTGAACTGGGCCCTTCAAGGCAAGAACCGCTGAACTGGGCCCTTCAAGGCAAGAACCGCTGAACTGGGCCCTTCAAGGCAAGAACCGCTGAACTGGGCCCCGCCGTCTCAAGAACCGCTGAACTGGGCCCTTCAAGGCAAGAACCGCTGAACTGGGCCCCGCCGTCTCAAGAACCGCTGAACTGGGCCCTTCAAGGCAAGAACCGCTGAACTGGGCCCTTCAAGGCAAGAACCGCTGAACTGGGCCCCGCCGTCTCAAGAACCGCTGAACTGGGCCCTTCAAGGCAAGAACCGCTGAACTGGGCCCTTCAAGGCAAGAACCGCTGAACTGGGCCCCGCCGTCTCAAGAACCGCTGAACTGGGCCCTTCAAGGCAAGAACCGCTGAACTGGGCCCTTCAAGTCAAGAACCGCTGAACTGGGCCCCGCCGTCTCAAGAACCGCTTAACTGGGCCCCGCCGTCTCAGGAACCGCTGAACTGGGCCCTTCAAGGCAAGAACCGCTGAACTGGGCCCCGCCGTCTCAAGAACCGCTGAACTGGGCCCTTCAAGGCAAGAACCGCTGAACTGGGCCCTTCAAGGCAAGAACCGCTGAACTGGGCCCCGCCGTCTCAAGAACCGCTTAACTGGGCCCCGCCGTCTCAGGAACCGCTGAACTGGGCCCTTCAAGGCAAGAACCGCTGGCCCTTTGGCAGACGTGGCAGGGCAGGATCTATCTCGGGCAGGGCTGCAGGATGTCCTCTGGCCAACTTGCCTCCTCCAGTGGCAGTGGGGTCTGTTATGGACTGTTTGGACTGTGGCTTTGCTCTCCCCAGGATGGCCCAGTGGGCAGGCCACCCACTGTATGGACTGTTTGGACTGTGGCTTTGCTCTCCCCAGGATGGCCCAGTGGGCAGGCCACCCACTGTATGGACTGTATGGACTGTGGCTTTGCTCTCCCCAGGATGGCCCAGTGGACAGGCCACCCACTGTATGGACTGTATGGACTGTGGCTTTGCTCTCCCCAGGATGGCCCAGTGGGCAGGCCACCCACTGTATGGACTGTTTGGACTGTGGCTTTGCTCTCCCCAGGATGGGCCAGTGGTCATGGAGTCCCCTCGTGGATCTGGCGTCGTGTACTCAAGTGGCTGAGGTGCCCCCCCTTCCCTTCCCCCTGAGGTGCCTGTCCTATTTTCTTTCTGATGCCCCTGCAGTGTTCTCTCCGTGGAGTTCTTGTCGTGGGACTGGGCCTTGCCCCTTTGCACAGGACCCCTGTGATCCACGGACAGTGGTTGGACTACATTTAGTAGCTGTATATATTTTGTACATAGTTTATTTATTTTTTGGGATTAATGGCGTACATATTTCAATATATCTGCCCGTTTATGATCTCTTCTTTTGGTCTTTGCATTATTTCGGAGGGGGGTGGTTTGTGGGTTGTGACAGTGATCTGTGGGAATGCATTGATGTGTGTGTTGTAGTGGGTGTGGGTGGGTGTGTGTCGGTAATCTTTTCCCTCCCCTGTGTCGTAGGTGCAGTACTCACCGATGTCTTCCGCGCCGCCGGGCGTGCTCCTGGTATATGAGGAGGAATAGGAGTGCGGGGATGACCTGTAACTCTGGCTCCATACTGCCGGAATCTCGCGTGGAGTGCGTAGAGGTGAGCGTTTTCCCGTTCGTAGTCTGTTTCCGCCATGTTCTTATCGGCGGTGCTCCCGCCCCGGAAAAGGTGGCAGATTGGTGGGTCGTAATAGGGTGGGCGGTACTTTGTCTGCCGCCGGGCTGTTGGCGGGAACCGCCGCGCTGTTTGTTTGTACCGCTGTGGCGGTCGGAGTGTTAAGTTGGCGGGCTGTGTTGGCGGTTCCCGCCAGGGTCAGAATGCCATTTTTAATACCGCCGGTCTGTTCGCGGTCCGACCGCCGCCTCTCCGCCGACCGCCAAGGTCAGAATGAGGGCCATATTGACAAACACTTACAAACAGGCTACACATGGTGGAAACCATGCTAACAATGGTTACTCACTTACGGGTTCAGACAGACCAAGGGCCCCTCAAATGACTCATGCAGATGAGGTGTGAAAATCCTAAACTCTCTACAGGGAATGAACTTTACGGTGGAGCATCGCCTGGGGACTGACCACGCCAATGCTGATGGTCTCTCCAGATTCTTCTGCCTTAGTGATGAGAGCTCCCAAGGGGTTGGGTAGCTCTCCCCACTTTCAACTGGGGGGGACACATGTTAGACCTGACAGCCTTAGGGTGGTCATCCCCCAACTTCTTGTCTGACTCCCTCCACTTTTCTTACACTGTTTTTGCTGGTGTTAGGACTCTGTGCACTTTACCTCTGCTAACCAGTGCTAAAGTGCATATGCTCTCCCCCTCAAACATGGTAATATTGGTTCATGCCCAATTGGCATATTTGATTTACTTATAAGTCCCTAGTAAAGTGCAGTACATGTGCCTAGGGCCTGTAAATGAAATGCTACTAGTGGGTCTTCTGCATTGATTGTGCCACCCACATAAGTAGCCCCTAAACCATGTCTCAGGCCTGCCACCCCCTTTTTCCACATATAAGTCACCCCTAGGTAACCCACAGGGAAAGGTACTATGAAGGTAAAAAGCAGGACATCTGCATATGTGTTTTATATGTCCTGGAAGTGAAAAAACCCTACATTTGTTTTCCACTACTGTGAGTCTTGTTGCTTTCATAGACTAGCATTAGGTCTGTCCTCATGTACTTCTTGAGTGGTAGATTCTGATCTGACAAGGGTAACCAGGTCATATTTAGTATGGCCAGAATGGTAATGGAAAATCCTGCTTATTGGTGATGTTGGATCTTATATCGCTATTTTCGAATTGCCACTTCTAGAAAGTGAGCAGTTCTCTGCACTTAAAGCCATCTGTGCCTTACAGAGTGTCTCCAATCAAATGTGTGGTCGGTGCTGGTTGAAAGCTCCCTTGTGCATTTCACCTAGACAACCACAAACACAGGACACTCAGTCACATGTGCATTCATCTGAATATTTAATGGGTCTCCCTGGGCTGGAAGGGTGAAGGGCCTGACACCTACTTTTCAAAGGCCAGTGTCCTGCCCCCCACACGAAGGACTGCTAAATCCCCTACTGGGACACTGGCAGACAGGAATGAACTGAAAGGAGTACTTGTGCACTTCAAAACCACTCTTTGAAGTATCCCCCACTTCAAAGGCATTTTGGGTATATAAACTGGGTTTCCGACCCCACCAAACCAATCACTTCTGGATCTACACCTGCACCCTGTCAGAGGAGCTGTCTGGCTGCCCAAAGGACTCATCTGAACTGCTTTGCTGAGAAGGACTGCTGCCTTGTTGTTGCCCTGCTGGCCTCTGACTTTGCTGAGAAGGACTCTGCCTTCCCCAGAAGTGCTCTCCTAGGACTTGGATTGAGCTTGCCTCACGTTTTCTGAGGTCTCAGGGCCAAAAAGACTTCATCTCTTCATGAAACTCCATGCGCATCAAAAATCAACTCACCGCCTGCCAAAATTGATGTGAAGCCTGCATTGTGACCGAGAAAACGCAGCACAGCTGACTGGAACAACGCAGCCCCAACTTCCCGACTGGAAATTCTATGCAGCGCCTGGCTTGCGATGAAAAATTCAACACATCGCCTACCAGATAGACGCTGCAGCTGTGCCTTCTTCCAGCACATCAAGGATTTTCCCTGCATCGTCCCTGGGCGTCAAAATATTCCTGCACCTAAGTGAAGAACCAAGACTGTGCACTGAAAAATGATGCAAGCTCCTCGCAGCGTGTAAAGAAACAATGGGTAGTCTGTGCTACATCAAACAATTTGACGCAACGCCATGTTTTTTCATGCATCTCCTCCTCTGCGTTCTCTGTGCATTGTTATTTTTGATGAGTACAAGGTACTGTGTGTAACAAAGAGACAACTGTTTATTTCTAAGGATTAAGACTGTTTTAAACCTTTTAAAAGTGATATTTCAACTTGTACTTTTTGGATCTTTGTCGTTTTTAACTTGTTTTATTCAGATAAATATTATCTATTTTTTTAAACCTGTGTGGTGTATTTCTGTGGTGTTTTCACTGTGTTACTGTATTATTTATTGCACAAATACTTTACATATTTCCTTTTAAGTTAAGCCTGATTGCTTAGTGCCAAGCTACCAGAGGGTTGGCACAGGATCATTTGGATTGTGTGTGACTTACCCTGTATAGGATTGTGATCCCTACTTGGACAAGGATGTATACCTCTGCCAACTAGAGACCCCATTTCTAACAATCAGATGTAGTATTTCGTGCTAACGATCCCCCCGTCGATTTTTCATCTGAAAACCTATCCGCCACTGTGGCAGTCCACCCAATGTATTTAGATGTTGGTGGTCCCATAGACGAAAGCCTGCATTCAAACTGCCGCCTCCGCCAAGGAATGCCATCTGCCATCAATGGCACCATAGGCAGTAGTGGCTGATGGCAGGAACCAGCTTCACTTACCGCTGAGCCGATTTGGATCTGCCTTTCTGCCAAAGAAAAAGTGGCAGTTCGACTTCCAAGTCTGAGTTGGTGGATTGGCGGGGGGTGAAAACCTACCCTTTTGCCCCATCCTGCCTCCATCTTGGACTGGATACGACTGGACAACAACCTCCGTCACTGCTGCAGCCGGACCACAGTGAAAACATGACACCCCGTCGTTAGACACGGAGTTCGGAAAGGTAAGAAACCTGCATTGGCTGTGTACTGCACAGGAGCATTGCAGACATATACATGTCACAGTATTTATTAAGTTACTGTGACATGCTTATGTCAGGGAAACAAGTGGGTCAGACTCGGGTGGGGACACACTGGTACACAACACATATCGCACACATACACAACTGTCATTATGGTTTCAGTATTCATTAGCAAATGAATGCGGGCACCACATTGACGGTACATTCACATCTGCCAACTATTTCCCTGTGTGCAAGTTGCCAGAGGACCTGTACCTGTCATGTTGTGCTGCAAGTTGTATGTGTGAGTCACTGGTTGAGGTGGAGGGAGCTATGGTGGGGGCTGTGGTTGTGTCAGTATGTGTGCCACTTGCATATGCATTGCTTTTGTTGTGTTTGCTGTGCTGTATGTTATGTTGCTGCATACAACATTCAGGTGAGTGGTGGTGTATTGCGGTCATTGTCAAGATGTGTGTAGTTGTGATGATGTGTGAGTGTGTTTGTGTAGATGAATGTGTTGTGTTAGTTGTTGTGGTTGTGTCGTATGTGGGTGCAATGTCAATGTCAATGGTGTGTGTATGTTGTGTCATGGATATCAATGTGTGTTTGCCGCAGATAATGGGTTGAGTTGGTATGGAAATGGATATGGGTATTATGTAGTGTACTGTGTTGTGTGTGATGCAGGGGGACACATATGGCAAAGTAGAGTGAGTGTGTGTGAGTTACCTCTATTCCACAGCCACTGCCATTGTATGATGTCCATCAGTCTTGCAATGTCCTCCCTTTGATGGCGAACTGCTGTCAGTGCATCATCTGCAGAGCTGCAACATCTAAATACGGTGAGCTGCTGCCGACGTGGGTTGGCGGTGCGACTGCCAAGATCAAAATCAGGCCCTATGTTGTTTTTGATCTATTTTTTACTATACATAAGACAGTGAATATGAGTAGATTTATCCTGTCCCTTAAAGGGAACCCTATGGGGATCCTTCAATGGACCCAGTTAATGGACAGGCATTACAAGGTCTGCTCATTGTGAATGTGACTACTGGGTTGGAGGACCGCAGGGCTCCATCTCCTTGTTTGCATCTTTTCACACTACGGACAATATTTATGGGCTTTTGGCACAGGGCACCACAGAAAGTCACCCTGCTGTGTTGTGCTGTCCTACGTCAAAGGGAAAGGGCAGGAATGTGCTGGATCTATGGCATACGCTGCAATCCTGCCCTTTCCCTTCCACTGTGCTTGCGCCATTTTGGCAGCTTAGTGCTAACACAGCCACCCTTGCACTATGGTGCAAAGTTGTCTGTTTTTTATGCAGGATTGTTTGTATACAGGAAGAGGGCACCTTCCTGCACCAAAACAATCATCAGGAGGTTTTTCCTCTTTCTATGAAAGAGGAAAAACCTGGAGAAATAAATATATTTCTCCTTGTTGCACCTCCCCTGGGGAGGTGTAAGATTTTGGCATATCCCCAAGTTTACAAGGACTTGTAAATCTCGGGATGCGTCAAAATCCATGTGTATTGAATGGGAACATCCACTGCAATGCAGATGTAACTCCTCTCTTGCTCAGGGTAAGGCAATGCAGTGATTTGTGCTGCCTTGCCTGACTCCATATCTATGAGGCCACTCAAAGCCACGCAAAGTGGCTTTGCGTGGTTTCATAGCTATGATTTCAAGGTTTGGGCAGTTTTTGCATCACAAAAAGTGACACCACAGCAGTGCAAGGGGCATGTAAATATGCCCCTGGGTTTTAAAACAGTACCTGCCAAATAATACTAATGAGGTGGGTGGGTTGAGTTTTTTTGAGCTGTGATACAGTTGAGAATTTCTTGCTCCAGTAAGGGAGGCTGTTCATAGAGTAAGGCGAAACATCCTTGCAAACAGCCTCCTTCTAGATATATGATCTATAAAGCTGCATTCCTTTAATAAAACAGTTCAACTCCAGTGCTGTAGCACAAGCCATTTTTACTTTCCTGATAAACAATGAGAACACATTTCTTGTCAGAGCTTTCAAAAAAGTAATTACCCCAATGTAATTACTGCCACAATCACAGCTAAAGTGATAGCTCGCTCCTCTGGTACTGAAGGACCTTCATTTGTTTTAAGGTCTTTATTGAATTCTCCCTTTCTCTCTCTCCCATATTTTGAACAAAGTTATCTATTTATTCCAGTCCTTCCTCTGCCCTCTCTTGGATGACAGCCTTCAAGAGTGTAGTGTTTAAATATTTAAAGTTACCAGATTCTGTGTTACTTTTATTTTACTTAGTGTATTTCTTACAGGCACATCAGCCTAGTGGTGATAGTTTCCTGCAATGTGCACCAACACCACTCTGGACGGTGAATGCTGTGTAAAAATACAAAAATAAAATAAAATAAGGTGGGTGTGAGAAAGTAGCTTCTTTCTAGCATGGTTATCCCCATTTGTGGCCTGTTTGTCAGTGTTTGTCAGTGTGTTTTTACTGTCTCACTGGGATCCTGCTAGCCAGGACCCCAGTGCTCATAGTTTGTGGCCTACATGTCAGTATCTTTTACTGTTTGGTCAGTGTGCTTGACTGTGTCACTGGAGTTCTGCTAACCAGAACTCCAGTGCTTATGCTCTTTCTGTCTCCAAACTATAGTCCAGTAACTCCATATTCCAATCCAGATTGCCACACTGAACCCCCTTATAAGTCCCTAGTATATGATAGCATAGGTACCAGGGTACTGGGGTACCAGGAGATCCTTTTGAGCTGCAGCATTTATTTTGCCACCCATAAGGAGCTCATACAAACATTCCTTCAGGGCTGCCACTGCAGCCTGAGTGAAATAGTGCACACACTATTTCACAGCTATTTTCACTGCACCAGGTAACGTATAAGTCACCTATATGTCTAACCCTCAGTTACTGAAGGCTAGGTGCAAAGTTACTGTGTGTGATGGCACCCCTACACTAGCAAAGGTGCCCCCACATTGTCCGGGAACAATTTTCCAGACTTCGTGAGTACGGGGACACCATTATAAGCAGGCGCTACATATATGTAAATGCATATATGTTTTTTCACAATGGTTACCCCGGATATGGCCATGTGAGGTGTCTAAGACTGAGACAATTTACCCCCAATCCAATTCTGGTATTGGGGGGCAACTCCATGCACCCTGTGGGCTCCACAATTGACCCCCAGTACTGCTAACCCAGCTCTCTGAGGTTTCCACTGCAGCCCCAACTGCTGCCACCTACCAGTCAGGTTTCTGCCCCCCTGGGGATTGAGCAGCTCAATCCCATGAAGGCAGAACAATGCATTTCCTTTAGGAGAGAGGTGTTACACCATTTCCCTTTGGAAATATGTGTTACAGGCATGGGAGGGATATCCTCCCTGAGCCTCTGGAAATGCTTTAAAGGGCACAAACGGTGCCCTCCTTGCATAATCCAGTCTACATCGGTTCAGGGACCCCTACTCCCTGCTCTGGTGCGACAATGGACAAAGGAAAGGTGAGTGACCACTCCCCTATCCATCACCACCCTAGGGGTGGTACCCAGAGCTCCTCCAGAGTGCTCCTGGCATTAGTCATCTTGGATTCCAAGGTGTGGGGATCCTCTGGGAGCATCTGAGTGGCCAGCACCAGCAGGTGACGTCAGAGACTCCTCTGCATCCTCTGCTTCAGCTTCTCACTATCAGATCAACCGCAGACTGCTCCAGGAACCACTATAACTGCAACAAAGTATCCAGAAAGGTACTGTGACCCTGCAGCTTTAGCTCCAACCAGCAACAGTTTCCAGAATGTGCACGCTCTGAGGACTGCCTGTCTTCATTCTGCACCAGAAGGACCGTAGGAATCTCCCATGGAGTGACGGAGTCACTTCCCTGCTTCATCAGGCACCTCTCTGTGATGACAAACAGTACTCTGGTACTCCTCTTCTGTCGACAAGCGTGATCCCTGGAACACAGGTGGTGGACTGAGGTGATCCTGACTGCCCAACGGTCCAGCTGTCCAAATTTGGTGGACGTAAGAGCTTGCCTCCCCGTGACAGACAGTACCCCTGTGCACAGCGTCTTCTGCAGCTCCTTGGGCTTCTGTGCACTAATTCAAAATGTTCTTTGTGCATGGCATAGCTCAGTTCCCCAGCACTTTATCCTGCGATGCACAGCTCCCTGAGTTCTTCTCTGGTGGCGTGGGATCCCTTTGTGTAATGCTGCAACGACCGCACTTTTGCAACTCCTTTGTCCCCATGCTCTGGGACTCCTGTGGGTGCTGCTTGGTCTTCTTAGCGCTTTCTGCAGGTTTTTTGATACAAAAACAATTATCCTCAAAAGAGCAGATAATTCCACTAATTCACATCCCTGGTTCTTTAAACTTTTTTAATTTCCTAGGACCTCTACCTACCAATAGATCAAGTTTCTCCTATTTACCTGGAACCCTCATAAACATACATCATATTATAACTCAAGGGATAGAACTGTGTCAGATAAAACAAATAGGTACAATAAAAGATAAAGAATTTAATAGTAATCAGCTGCTGCCGACTTGGGTTGGCGGTGCGACTGCCAAGATCAAAATCAGGCCCTATGTTGTTTTTGATCTATTTTTTACCATACATAAGGCAGTGAATATGAGTAGATTTACCCTGTCCCTTAAAGAGAACCCTATGGGGATCCTTCAATGGACCCAGTTAATGGACAGGCATTACAAGGTCTGCTCATTGTGAATGTGACTACTGGGTTGGAGGACCGCAGGGCTCCATTTCCTTATTTGCATCTTTTCACACTACAGACAATATTTATGGGCTTTTGGCACAGGGCACCACAGAAAGTCACCCTGCTGTGTTGTGCTGTCCTACGTCAAAGGGAGAGGGCAGGAATGTGCTGGATCTATGGCATACGCTGCAATCCTGCCCTTTCCCTCCCACTGTGCTGGCGCCATTTTGGCAGCTTAGTGCTAACACAGCCACCCTTGCACTATGGTGCAAAGTTGTCTGTTTTTTATGCAGGATTGTTTGTGTACAGGAAGAGGGCACCTTCCTGCAACAAAACAATCATGGGGAGTTTTTTCCTCTTTCTATGAAAGAGGAATAACCAGGAGAAATAAATATATTTCTCCTTGTTGCACCTCCCCTGGGGAGGTGTGAGATTTTGGCATATCCCCAAGTTTACAAGGACTTGTAAATCTCGGGATGCGTCAAAATCCATGTGTATTGCATGGGAACATCCACCGCAATGCAGATGTAACTCCTCTCTCGCTCAGGGTAAGGCAATGCAGTGATTTGTGCTACCTTGCCTGACTCCATATCTATGAGGCCACTCAAAGCCACGCAAAGTGGCTTTGCGTGGTTTCATAGCTATGATTTCAAGGTTTGGGCAGTTTTTGCATCACAAAAAGTGACACAACAGCAGTGCAAGGGGCTTGTAAATATGCCCCTGGGTTTTAAAACAGTACCTGCCAAATAATACTAATGAGGTGGGTGGTTTGAGTTTTTTTGAGCTGTGATACAGTTGAGAATTTCTTGCTCCAGTAAGGGAGGCTGTTCATAGACTAAGGCGAAACATCCTTGCAAACAGCCTCCTTCTAGATATATGGGGGCATATTTATACTCCGTTTGCGCCGAATTTGCGTCGTTTTTGTCGACGCAAATTTGACGCAAAACTAACTCCATATTTATACTTTGGCGTTAGACGCGTCTAGCGCCAAAGTTCATGGAGTTAGCGTCATTTTTTTGCGTGAACACCTTCCTTGCGTTAATGATATGCAAGGTAGGCGTTCCCGTCTTAAAAAATGACTCCGATGCATATGCGTCAGATTTTTATACTCCCGGGAAAAAATGACGCCCGGGAGTGGGCGGGTCTAAAAAACCCGCATTAGCGCCGGATTTTAGCGCCTGGGTCAGGGTAGGCGTTAAGGGATGTGTGGGCTCAGAATGAGCACAGAGGTGCCCTCCCCTGCCCCCAGAGACACCCCCTGCCACCCTTGCCCACCCCAGGCGGACACCCAAGGATGGAGGGACCCACCCCAGGGACATTAAGGTAAGTCCAGGTAAGTATTTTTTTTAATTTTTTTTTGTGGCATAAGGGGGCCTGATTTGTGCCCCCCTACATGCCACTATGCCCAATGACCATGCCCAGGGGACAGAAGTCCCCTGGGCATGGCCATTGGGCAAGGGGGCATGACTCCTGTCTTTGCTAAGACAGGAGTCATTTCAATGGGGGATGGGCGTCGTAAAAAAATGGCGCAAATCGGGTTGTGGCGATTTTTTTGCCTCAGCCTGACTTGCACCATTTGTGGACGCCCATACGCCATTTTCCCCCTACGCCGGCGCTGCCTGGTGTACGTCGTTTTTTTTAACGCACACCAGACAGCGCCGGCGGCTAACGCCAGCTAACGTCATTCAATAAATACGGCGCCCGCATGGCGCTTCAGAATGGCGTTAGCCGGCGCAAATTTTTTTGACGCAAAACTGCGTTGGCGCAGTTTTGCGTCAAAAAGTATAAATATGGGCCATGATCTATAAAGCTGCACTCCTTTAATAAAACAGTTCAACTTCAGTGCTGTAGCACAAGCCATTTTTACTTTCCTGATAAACAATGAGAACACATTTCTTGTCAGAGCTTTCAAAAAAGTAATTACCCCAATGTAATTACTGCCACAATCACAGCTAAGTGATAGCTAGCTCCTCTGGTACTGAAGGACCTTCTTTTGTTTTCAGGTCTTTATTGAATTCTCCCTTTCTCTCTCTCCCATATTTTGAACAAAGTTATCTATTTTTTTGTGCATGGCATAGCTCAGTTCCCCAGCACTTTATCCTGCGATGCACAGCTCCCTGAGTTGTTCTCTGGTCGCGTGGGATCCCTTTGTGTAGTGCTGCAATGACTGCACTTTTGCAACTCCTTTGTCCCCATGCTCTGGGACTCCTGTGGGTGCTGCTTGGTCTTCTTAGCGCTCTCTGCAGTGCTGAGAGCCCCCTCTGTCTCCTCAGTCTGAGTCGAGACCTCAAGGTCCATCCTGGGCCCAGCCAGCGCCTCTTTGACGCATAACGCTTTCTTGCGTGATCCAAGGCTTGTTGGCAGAATCCAGCGACGAACACAGCCTGCATCCAATGACTCAACCTGTGACATCTCTTGCACCAAGCGGGAACCTGCAGCTGTCTTCATTGGTGCATTTCTGTACTTTTCTTCTAATAGGAGAATCCGCTTTTGCACCTTTATCCAGGTTGGCAGGGGCTCCTGTTCTTCCTGGAATCTTCATCGACTTCTGGACTTGGTCTCCTGTCTTCACAGGTCTTCAGGTCCAGGAATCCATCATTGGTTTCTTGCAGTCTGGCTTGGATTTTGCATAATACTTTACCATGACTTCAAGTGTGTTCTGAGAAAATTTGCTGTACTTTACTCCTGTTTTTCAGGGTTCTGGGATGGGGTATTTTACTTACCTTTGTTTTTTTGCTTACACTCCCAGCACTTCTCTACTTGCCTAGGGGGGAAACCGGCATTCACATTCCACTATTTTAGTATATGGTTTGTGTTGCCCCCAGGCCCATTGCAATCTATTGTGTTTTTCCCTGTTTGCATTATTCTATGACTGTTTACTTACCTGATTTTGGTTACTAGTGTATATTACATACCTCCAGAAGGAGTATTGCCTCTAAGATATTTTTGGCCTTCTGTCACTAAAAAAAAGTACTCTTATTTTTGGTAACACTGATTATTGTCTTTTATTGTGTATAAGTGCTGTGTGACTATAGTGCTATTGCAAGAGCTTTCCATGTCTCCTAGTTCAGCCTTGGCTGCTCTGCTACAGCTACCCATAGACAGCCTAAGCTGCTAGACACTGCCTGCATTTCACTAAGGTGGATCACTGGACCTTGTATAAAGTGTAAGTGCCTCTGGTACTCTCTACAAACTAGACCAGCTTCTCGCAGTGGGTACAATGTAGGTGGCATGGGGTCATTAGCCTGTAATATAAAAAGGGTGCTGTGATCCATAACACAAGCTGTGAAAATGGGTTGTCCTTTCTCCAGTGGGGTAGTAAAACAGCCATTACTGGGATGAACTGGTTTTCTCACATGCTGTACTATTCATACTTGCATTCTTGTGCTGGGAATTGGCGTTCTGGCAGCACAGAGGGGCTTATAAATAAGCCCCTAAGTTTAGACCTGAAGTCTGACTTTACTACTAGTAGTATAGATACTTTATTCAGTCTTCAACAGCCATCAAAGTAAAACAACATTTCATTGCGTGCTGATAGAACACAGAAAGAAATACAAAAACTTTTAAAAAGTCACTTCAATCATTATAAAATCAGAACAAATATTTGATACAAAAACAATTATCCTCAAAAGAGCAGATAATTCCACTAATTCACATCCCTGATTCTCTAAACTTTTTTAATTTCCTAGGACCTCTACCTACCAATAGATCAAGTTTCTCCTATTTACCTGGAACCCTCATAAACATACATCATATTATAACTCAAGGGATAGAACTGTGTCAGATAAAACAAATAGGTACAATTAAAGATAAAGAATGTAATAGTAATCAGATGATGTTAAAAACTTATAGTGCCTATGTCAGATTGTCATTAAAAATCTGCTTACTGCAAAAACAGTTAATTCTGCTGTGTCATATTTTAAAATCCTCAAAGCTTTTAAGTAGCATGATGTCCCTAAGCACAGACAAATTGAACAAATCTATTTTCTGTGCAATCCGCTGTACTCAGGGCCAAAAAATAAAACATGGGCTTCAGTTTCATTCACTATGCCACATGCAGGGCATACACTCAAACTTGTGTCCCTGTGCCATTTACTAGTGAGAGTTCTTAATGGAAGTGTGCCAATCCTAAACTGAATTTACAAGCTTTTGGCGAGAGCAGGAATGATCTTATCAAGAAATAATTCAAAACTTGGGAAGAGCTTAATTTCCAGAAAATTACTCGTCAAAGAACCACGGTCATCAACCAAAACACACTGCTCATTTAAATATTCCCAACAGCGGTTCTTAAGTGCATTAATATCAACTTTACGTAGTAATTCTTGCCCATCCCAAAACCTCCCTACACCCAATCTGCAAAAACAGTCATACACTGATTTCCCCCAGAGAATGCGTTTACCTTTTCTGAAGTTATCAAATCTTTTACGGAATCCCAATAATGGCTCAGTTCATTGGTAGACCACAGACGAACCCAATAGACCAAAGGCATTGAAGCAGCCAAATCAGCAATTCTCCGCAAGTCAAGGTCTAAATAGAGCGGGATCAATGGAGTGCTTCCAGATAGTATTAACAACTTCTTTACAAATTTATTTTCTGCAGCAGCTAAGCATCTCTCGTTACTATGGCCCCAGATCTCTGTGCCAAATAAATCAGCAGCTGTGCCTTGGTTTGAAAGAGTGCTAAAGCTGGAGAGACAGTTTGACAGTTAATATTCTTATATATTCTGATGATGGCATTGGATCTGTGTTTTACTGTTAGACAGGACTTAGCTAACTGGGGCAGCCATTTGAGGTCACTGGTTAATTTAACCCCTAAATAGTCGAAAAAATTAACCCTTTCTGGTGTTACATCACTCACTCGGATTGGCATATTCCTAGCTCCCCTCTGACCAAAAGTCATATATTTATTCTTTCCTGCATTTAACTCTAGTCCTCTGGTCATATAAAAGTTCATAAGTTTATCAATGAGCACCTGCAGCCCGTTGATGATTTGGATAATAATAGGGAGTCATCAGTGAAAAGTAAGATGGGGAATTTTACATTATTCACACCTGGGGAATCATTTTTTCAGTCAAGGAGTTCCTTCACCACAACATTCATGTAAAGCGTGAATAGTATGGAAGCAGGCACACACCCTTGATGTACACCACGTCTGATAGCAAGCCTATCAGTCAGTTCTCCCCTACTGCCCCAATGCACCTGGGCATAATTCTTTGAATATAGCTTAATTATCAATTCAAGCAAGTTTGAAGGAACCTCTATGTTCGATAGTACTTGCCACAACATTTTTCAATTAGTAATATCAAACGCAGCCTTAAAATGTAAAAAGGCTACCTATAGCCTTTGTTTTGCTAATAAGACACATTTCCAGTAAAGACCAACCAACCTAAAAACCTAGACTGTAATACAAGTCTTCTGTCAAAAGCCTGCCTATAAGGCGGTCAAAATTTTCTCTTCTTCTATCCACAGTAAAAAAGTTTTTCTAAAACTTGTCTGACAAAGATTTTCTGAATGTTGTCGAGAAGACTCGTGGGTCTGTAACTGGAAGGACAGATAGCATCCCCTTTTTGTAAATTTGAATGATCACGGCACCCGTCCATGTCTATCCTCTCCCTTAGAAATAACATTAGATAGCAGGTTTATATAGCTGCTCCAAACACGTCTCTGATTTGTAAAGGTCACCTGGAATTTTTTCGGTCCGGGGGCCTTAGCACTTTTCAGGGCAGCAATAGCCCTGACTGTATCATTAAGGCTAAAGAATACTGGATCTCTCGTGCTGCTTCCTTCTTCTAAGTTATGGGAACACCAGTAAGTACCTCATCCTTGCTACATTCAAGCTCAGATAAACTCTCAGGGGCAAACAAATTGGTAAAATGGGAGACTCAACTGTCAGGATTGATATGGTAGTGACAGAGGCTTTCAACATCAGACCCTGCTGTAGCCACCAACTTCCAAAATAACAGTGTATCTCTCCTACCTGCTGCCTTTAACATATCTCTCCAAATTGAGTCTTCTCACTTTTGTTTTTAATTATTAAGAGCTCTACCATAGTCTTACTTGGCTACCCCTATTCCCTGTCTATTCCCCTCCTTTATAGCCTTTCTCAGGTGAGTTTTAGCTGCTTTATAACACACATTAAACCATCAAACAGTTTTACTGATTTCCTCCTCCCCATAATTTTCCTTATAAAACAATTCCGTCAATCCTATGAATAGCTGATTATGTATATCCAAAATAGAGATGTCAGAAGGAGGATATCCAGCATATCTAGAGAAGTGAGGTACAAAGAAATCATAAATCTTAGAGTACAGATTTTGATTTGACATCACTGGCGGCCTAGAAAGATAGTGTCCATTGCTGGACAATAGGTTCAGGGACCATCGTCACATAGGTACCTTTCCCCTTCCTCAATGCTTCCCCTATTAAGGATAAGATCAAAGGATTGTGGTCACTATCCGAGCGACTCTCAACTTTCATATCACCCAGGAGAGTCCACAATCTCACATCGAATAAGATATAATCTATAACACTAGAGTGCCTGCCCCTCTTAAAGGTAATAGCCCTCCCAGGATCAGATACTGTATGTACATTACAAGCTCTTAAACCCCTACTGACCATCAATGTTATAATCTTTAGAGTGGTAGCTGTATAATTTCCCTGCTACAGAGGGAATGTTCCACATTTCATCCTCTAAGACAGTGACCTCACTCAAAAGTGGGGAGGGTTCAAATGAACTATTAAAATCACCTGCTATGATGATTTTTACATCAGAGTAAGCAGTTTCTAGTGCGTCCTCCAGAGAAAATAAAGTTGTAGAATCTTTACTCAGCACAACTTGTCATACATATATTTTAAAAAGCAATATGAACTCCAGAGGGAAACGTTATAGTAATGCCCAGAACATCAGGGCAGTCTATCCGCATAAACTTGCTGGGGTTAGATAAATCATTCTTCAGCAAAATTAGCAAGCCTCCGCTAGCCCTCCCAAGCTTCTCTGGTGGCTTGGCCTTGATGTGATATATGAGGTATAACCGTTAAGAATTTTTTTCTCTGTGGCCTAGCTCTCTTGAAACATACACATGTCACACTTCTCTATATACAACAGCCATTCAGCATCAATCAGTTTATGTTTGATTCCAGCCAGATTCCATGACATCAGCATGAGTGACCCCTGGAATTAGCATTGACTTTTCCACCCTTGCCACTTCCAGATTTTGGAACGCCCTGACAGAGTAGCAGCTCTGTCAACCCTCCCATCTTGGGAGGTCTTGTAGTAATGCCACTGAGAGCTGCTTCCTGTAATACAAGTGAGTGGTCCTCACCATTCTCCCTGCCATTGATGTTCTCAAGGGATAAAAAATCCCTTTACACTACATCTAAATCACCATTGATGGCACCTAGAGAATCAGTGGGGAATATATCAGAGTCAGCCTCCATCACAGACTTATCTTCAATATTAAGACATAACTGCTTTAACCTAGGCATGCAAATGTTAACCTCAATACTATCCCCAAAAGACAGTCAATCCACTTTATTGAGAATGGATGGCTCGTGGAGAGGTATACTTGGTTCATAATTTAATGGTTTCCATTGTATGCACACCAAAGCACCCCACCCTCACATCTCTCTTCTGATCTAATCTTTGGAGGGGATAGTTTCCGTCTGATTGCTGTCAATTGTCCCTTTCTCAGATGGCAAGTGCATAAATCAAAATGTATAAGGTTGTCAACCATTGTGCTAGATCTCATCTGTACAGCAATATAATGATTTACTGTCAAATTAGAAGTGTGCTTCCTGGCATTGATAATATCAGACCTAACTAAGGACAAGCAGTTACGTTGCATCCTGAACCAAAAAATAACTTTATTAATCAATTTTTCAATATTTTTACGAGAGCCCTCCTTCAATTTAGGCACCTGAGTTAAATAAATCAGTTACTTGTGGTATAATATGTCTTTCTTGGGTCTTGGGTGAGACCTCTCATCTGGGACATAATCGTCTCATGAAAGACAATGCCTCGAACTTGAATTCAGTTTTACACTTCAACAGTCCTAGGAATTAAGATTCTCTGAATAACCATTGGTACCCTTGAGAGCAGGGGGTTAAAGTGCCAGTGAATATAATACCTGGCCTGGCCCTCCCTTCAGAACAAGTCAATATGTTTGATACAAGTGAGTTGTTAGTCGCCACAGGGCCCATCCCAGGAACACAAATGGCACCTTGGTCAGGAACCCCCAGTGTTAAATGTGCTGCAAGGGACCTGCCCTCTCTGTAAGGTGTCTTGTAATTGATTGAACTTTTCTTCAGCACTAGTACTTCACTATTATCCTTCTACCATCCACCGAGCATATGCATCTATGTTCTCTGAGCTTTGCTGCAAGGTTATCCATCGTGCTGCCCAAAGCAAGCACAACTGTTTTGAGTTCATCCAATTTAAGATGTAAGACTTCAGAGTAAGCAGTGCATTCCTTTGCTATTGTTCCATCTTTAAACTTACTGCAGGGCTCATCCAAGGCATTAATAGGCATAACAGTGTTTTGAATTGTGGCCAAAGGGCCAAACCTATTTGAACAAGTTATGCTCTTATTAATTATTACTGTAGGTGAGAGAGGTAGCCTAGGAAAAAACATATCCTCAGTAAGTGGCCCAATTGGTTTAGCCAATTGACTGAGGTGTATGGCATTAGTGAATGGCAGAACTTCAGAATCCACTCGAGTGGACATTGCAGCATTCCTTGACTTCTTAAAAATGTCAGGGACCTTACTTTGTGCCCCATTATTTGCCTTTTACTTAACTTGCCATTTAACAATGATTCTACCTCCCCAATGAGATTGTCAATATCAGAGAGTGTGCTGACATCAGCACTCAGAAATGGCCCAATTGCTCCATGCCACAGTAGCTTCCTTGATTTCTTGGGGTTGCTTGCTGGTGCCACAGGGTCCCCCGCTTTATGCCTCCCCATAATTATCGCCCGCACGCCGGCAGCTTGTCAACTGTAGTAATTACTCACTTGTTTTTTGGCCACTCAATCTCTCAAATTTCCGGTTCCTGATGAGAGAGGGTAGGCCCAACACAGCCTCTGCCAGTCGATGACGGGCTAAGACAGGCCCGGTCTTGGCCTGGTCTTCGATGCATCCCATGCGCATCCCGCATCACAGGTGTGGGTCGCTGAATTTAAGCACCTCCAGGTGCGGCGATCAATAGCGCGGCCCTCCTACCATACTGCCAGGTGAGAGTTATAAGTGGGCTGAATCAGGCTCCCCCCCAGCTCCGGTAAGCGTGGCGTCCCCATCACTATTAGTAAAGTTAGATTTTAGGTTTAAACTTAGACTTCAGGTCTAAACTTAGGGACTTATTTACACGCCCTGCTGCGCTGTCACTTTTATGACGGTCTGGCAGTGCACATTGCAGATCCATATCTACAAGGCCATGTAAAGCCACCCTGCATGGCTTTTCATTGCCTTGTAGATATGGAGTGAGACAATGCAGCGCAAGTCACTGTATTGCCTCACACTGTGATAGGGAGGTGTGCCACGGATGTTACAGTGGGTGTTCCCATGTAACACCCATGGTATTTGACACATTCCTAGATTTACGAGATTTTGTAAACATGGGATTGTTTAGTTTTAGTTTCGTTTTATTGATATATCGAAACATAACATTTCATAGTCAGACAAAAGTCACAATTTAAAAAGCCAAAAGTTACAAATCTCAGTACAAAGAATGTGCTATGTCATTCAGGAACTCCTCAGGTATATGATACTATCAGCTTTACTATTGCAGTAATAACAGGCCACAGAAACCAAAGTGCACTAACCTAAACATTTAAAAAATTGAGGGCCACATAAATATTTGAATAATTAGCATAAACTGTAAGCAATTCAATCTTAAAATTTGTTACAATTCAAACCTTATAGAAAGAAAAAACCCTTCCTACCTAAAGCTGGGCAGATGCCCATGTACAAAACTTTGCAAATATGGCATTGTGTAAACAATAGTGATGGTAAAAATAAAAAGTTTCAGTTTCAAGCTGTTGAAGCTGGACGAGTTTGTAATACTAACAGCTTTAGACTGCAGTGGTACTAACAGCTTTGAACTGCAGTGATAAAATCCACAAAGACACAGTGCACAGTGTTAAACATATCAAAAGTAGGGGCATTATAAATAGTCATTAAAATCTTAAAATCTGATTCAAGTGAAGCCATATAAAAACCATGTATAATACTCTGCAGATATATCCTTATACAAACATTGATGATAGTACCATAATAAAAATAAAAATGTTCAATTTCTTGCGTACAAGACTGGTCCAATATCCCTGTGAAAACCATTGCAATTTTTTTTTATTTTCTTGAGCAATCCCACCGAAATGCTATGAGAATTCTGGACCATTGCAGCCAAAGATTCTTATTCTGAGCCGTCCCCTCCAAGTGCTATGAGGGCCCTACAGTGGGTAGACCATGCAGCTGACAGATACTTAGAAACTGTACTTACTACCATTGAAGATGTATAATTTTTACAAATTCTATTGGCATTGGCACGGTCATGTAGAAGCAAAGTTTTACAAAGTGGGATGATCAATTTGTTTCCTAAGGATCTTATATAAAAGACAGGAGAAAAGAAAGTGTTCAGTTGTTTCCACACGTTTGCCACAGTTGCATTTGTTACTTTGAGAGCTGTTTGATGCCCATTGGGCTTGTAAAAGCATTAACAGGTAGAATACAATACCTGAACTGGAGAAATAGGGAGCGAGCATAGGACGGTATTGCCAGGTGAAAAAATAATTCAGCATGTGGCTCCTATCTGACAAGCAAAAATTCTGATGTTAGTCGACCCAACCCGCTCCTATGGGTGATCTGCTCATTTACCTTCCCCCATTATCTCTGCTTAACAAGCGTGGCAAGATTGGTTGGGATAGAATCAGGGTTCCCCCAAAACTGGGGGAAACCTAGTTCAAGCCAAACAGATTTCATTTCCTCAGCTAACTAACCTTATCACACCAGCTTGAGCTCCCCAGTAAGTCTCTGACTGCCTCCCGAAAAGGTTCCAGTTCCTCTGCCTTCCAGAGATGGATCCAGTATAAGAGAGACTTCAGGGCTGCATGATCTTCAATGTTATTCAACCCAAGATCCAGTCTAAGGGGAACTAATGGAGTACCCTTCCCCAGTCTAGCTATGTATCTGATGAAGTTATTTTCTTTCTTTAACTTGTAGGGTATTCTGCTATCTATTAAAACCCCACAATTCTGCTCCATATGGGGTGGTTCCCTAAACCTGGGCATTATAAATTTCTACAATGGGGTGTAATGGGGGACTAACTACAGCTTTCGCTTTGCGGCTCAAGTCCCCCCCATCTATGACATATAATATGGGCACTTTCACTAATATGTGCATCCTATCTACCTGAGTCCATCAATCTAATCCCTAAATAGTCGATCTCATTAACTCTTTCTAAAATGATAGTGTTCATTGTTATACTAGCATTTACATTCTTCTTCCCCCGGCAGCACATCATCAATTTTGTTTTCCTGACATTGACCTCAAGGTCAAAGTCTTTGCAAAATAGGCAGAATTGCTTGACTAAGTTTTGTAACCCCTTAGGTGATTTTGCCATAATAATTGTGTCATCTGCATAAAGCAAACCGGGATTTTCCGACCAGCCAGCTCTGGCGAGCCATTCTTGCAACTTTTTAGATACTTAATGCAATTGTTTATGTACAAGAGAAAGAGGGTGGGGGCAAGAACACAGCCTTGCCGCACTCCCCTCTCAGTGATGACTAGGTCTGTCAGTTCACCGTCCCTGCCACATCTGATTCGAGCAAAAACACCTTCATGGAGTCGGACAATTAGGTTCAAGAGTCCACTAGGAACTCCCATTTTGTTCAATGTATGCCACAGCTTATATCTGGGAACCAGATCGAAGGCTGTACGGAGATCGATGAAGGCAACTTATAAGCTTC
This sequence comes from Pleurodeles waltl, assembly GCF_031143425.1. Taxonomy (NCBI): domain Eukaryota; kingdom Metazoa; phylum Chordata; class Amphibia; order Caudata; family Salamandridae; genus Pleurodeles; species Pleurodeles waltl. The sequence continues at coordinate 472,529,200 of NC_090449.1, read as the reverse complement.
CTCCACGATATGCCCTGTCTTCCATCTGATTGCCATGAACCTCATAACTTGATCAATTGTACTAACTGAAGGCCTAAATCCTGCCTGTAAACTTGAGATGGCCCCACTCTCTTCAATCCACTCCTCCAGGATGAGTTAAGATCTGCTTCTCAATTTTTTTGGGGGGGTTAGCTAACAGGCTTATAGGCTGATAATTGAATGGATCACTAGGATTCCCTTCTTGTAGAGGGGGACTATTTCAGCTCCTTTCCATGTATAGGGAATAGGCGCGCCAGCAGCCACTCCATTACAAACCTTCTTTAAATAAGTCATCCAGATGTCAAGATTTGACTTATAGAGGTCACCTGGTATTTTGTCAAGGCCGGGGGCTTTTGCCCCACTTGAGGAAGGATATTGCTGCCTTGGTCTCAGCTAAGGAAACTTTAGTTGGGGATACACTCTCTTCCCTACTAACACTCCACTCTATAGGATCTGGCTCATCTCTCCCTCAGTAGAGTGAACTAAAATGTTTGACCCATACATCCGGAAGAATTGATGGCCCAAGCAGAGTCTGGGGTTCACCACTTTAATTTGAAACTAGTTTCCAAAACGTGCTGGCGTCCTTATTTCTTACAGCCTCTAAAAGGGCTGTCCAATGCTTCTCTTCCCAACTTCTCTGCGCCTTAGCTAACTCCGACCTACAGTTTTCCCTCAATTGTTTAATTGGGTCTCTAATGCCCCTTCTGAGATCCCTCAGTAGCCTGTTCTTAGCTTCTCTGCATGATCTATTGTACCAGCTTTCATTGCGCTTGATTCTCATTTTGCTGGCAGTCAAATAATTTCAAATGTTCGGCCAGTATCCTTCCCTCATCCTGCCCAGGTTGGAGCATGCATGAGTTCCATTTGGTTTATCAGTAGTCTATACATCGTTGCAGTAGTATATGGGGAGGAATTAATAGTTTCCCCCTTAACATTCTGTTTATTTTTTGTCATAGTGAGATGCCAGTCAAAATCCGTTGAAACAGGGGCCCCAATTACTGGTAGCAAACCCCTGGTTGTGAGTGTCAATGGTCATGATTACTTTCCTCGTGCTCCACTACCGCCATGTCTACCATATGTCCCCACAAGTATATACCTAGTAAGAAATAGTGAATATGACTCCTACATGCTCCTCGTCTACATGTAGGAGAGGGATTTGCAGATAAACTAGAGCACCCATTACATGCATGAAGACCATGGGCAAGTGTAATAGTAACTATTTGGTGTGCAGCCCTACTCAGTCTATGCCCTTTGCTCTTTTAAAATTGCAGGATTCGCCATAGATTGTCCTCTTCTTGATAGAGCTCCTGTGCCAATGGGTAAGGCTCAAACGGGGCATTACAGTCCCCGGCAATCAAAATATAATGGGCACTATATCTGCTAGCTAAAATGTTATCCATAAGACTTCAGATTCACAACTTTTGCCCACGCTCCTGCTATAGATGTTCACTAGTAGTAGTGATTTTCTCCAAGGGTGGACAGAAGTAAGCCCGGTAAATCAGCACAACCCTTATCCAGTTCTCTCACTTGGCACTAAAGGGAGCAACTGATCCAAATAAGTCAACCCCCAAGGGTCTTCCGGAGGACACCTTGCTTGCTGGAACTCAGTAGCTCTTGAATCCAGGTCTGTGCATGGGCTCCAAGGCCCACGTTTCCTGAAATAGGCAGATCATATGTTTGTTCATAAAAAAAAAACTATTGTGGGATGCACATTTTGGCTTCCAGCCCGCCTACAACTAATGATATTAGCTTGCATCTCAGCCAATGCTTGTGATGGAATCTGTGTAAAATCTACTGGGATTAAATTTCCCATTGATTCTGCCTCAGGACCACCATCTGTGTGCCTCTGAACATCTCCGTAAATCTCTGTACCTACATGCATCAGGCACATCAAAGGCTACCATCAACTCCCCACTTCCTGGAGGTCCCTGCTTAGCTCCATCTTTGATTCAATCCACTTCTGACAATATAGATGAGGTCGACCTACACACAGTCTGTTGGAGAGAGGGATCAACATTTTGGGCACAAGAGCTGGGAGAGCCTCTGGGGCTGATTTTCACCATCCTGGTAAACAAGGGGCCCGTTTGGGGATAGAAGCTGCAAATCTCCGCAGAAAAATACCCTTGGGCATGGGACCAATTTTAGTGATTTAAAAAGATCTGGTTAACTAGGACTAGAGAGTTAAAATTTACAAAAATACAATCTCCATCACAGAGCTTCCTCAAATAGCTCACCTAGCCCACCTTCCTCACCATTAGTACAGAAGATACCATTGAAAATGGGAAATTGGCATTAACATGTAACCATTGGATAACCTTGTTTTTCAGTTCTGTATAGGTCTCTGTACTATTTAGCTGTAACCTGAGTTTATTAGTAATCACTGCCACATATAGGCTGGCATCCTGAGGGAGGTTTTAGGCCCCATGTAGAGCCCCATGATGTTTATCACTGATTCTTGCAATCTTCTGAGTATTTGCTGCCTGACATTTAGGGGTCACCCCATCGAAGTCGCCATTGAATTGATACCATTTTCTCCCATATTGTTGGTGGCTGTATCTCCAAAGTGACAATCCTTTGAAACTTTTTTGGAGCCCCGAGCCAGGTCCTTTCTCATGGACAGTCCAGAAGAGGCACTTTTGCGGGTGTGATTGCGACATGCTTCAAGATGCACTGAGTTTTCCTTTTGGCACAGTAGAGCCTCATCTTGTAACCCAAACGATGGAGAGTTGCTTTGGGAGTGAGACTGAAGGGAGGAGATCTTACGCAATAAATCTTTAGTCTTGAATAATTGGGCAATCACCCCCCCCCCCAATTTCTCTTCAATGGCTTTTAGGCGGTTCTTTATAGGATGCAATCTTTTGGTTAACTCCTCCATTATGTGCTCTGTTACTAGAGTTAGTAGAGTGATTAAGTTGGCAAGAAACTCCTGAAGCCTCTCAGTCATTCCCCTTTTGATTCTAGAGCTGTTGCGACCCACAGTGTGTACATGCATATTCGTTAAGGAATTGTCACCTCACTTTCTTTTTTTTTTAATACACACCTTTATTCGGCTATCAGCCATAAAAGGATAAAACTTCAAAATAATCATTGTCATAAAATATTAAATAATTGTACCAATACTATAAAAAATAAAAAAAGAATAATTACATGAGTAATAAATAGTACTTCTAAAAAAAACTTAAAATACATCTGTTAACAACAGTCCTAGCACTAAGAAGCCAAATGTTTCTATAGTTCGTGTCCTGCCCAAGCATTATCAATATCCCATGGGCTATCAGTAGAGGCTAGATAACCATTTTATAACAGCTACTGTAAAAAAAAAAGAAAAAAAAGAAAAAAGGGTATGAAAAGCTCCGTGAGTGAAAAAAAAAGGTCATTTAAGCTCTCACTTTGTGTAAAATTAGCTGAAGATATATCCTAGGCATAATGTATATCCGGAGTCCATTAACTTGCAAGAGAGAGCTCCCATTTGCCATTTCAGGTACCATAAATTTAACTGTAGGGGTTTATCTGGGTTAGAACATCTAGAGCCTCAGGCCCGCCTTGTCTCTGATAAATGAAATTGCTAAAAGAAACCGGCTTATACCAAAAACAACAAATGGAATAGTACTAGATCTCAAGAATCTAGCCGCTGCGTTATAGTTTCTGATTCCTACGTTCCTGCAAATAGGTCGAATCCATTTTCTCCTTAGTTTGTCATAAGCTTTGCAGGTTAAGAGAACATGATCCGCTGTTTCAGAGGTCTCCATATTACACAACCCACATGTCGCCTTGTGTCTTCTCCCACTCTGGGGGCCCCATTTAGAAGTAAAAGCCTTAACCTGGAGAATCCCATATCGAAACTTCATAAATAGTACTTTTGCTCGCCTGGGTTGGATAGTATCTATCCATTCCTCAGCTCTCGGTATTGGTTTAATATCCAGGAAACTTGAGGTCAGTCTACCTAGGTCCTTGCTGTGGAGGGGGCTGATTAGAGAGAAGTCCCAATATACTTGCTTTAATCGAGTCTTAGATTGTGTTGTGAGTGTATGCGGTTCTTCCCAGTAGGATTTCAGCCCTAAATTGCAGAACCAATACCTTATGTGGTGGAGCCACGGAAGGGAGATGGTCTTGTCCAGGTCCATGATCTCGATTAGTACTTGCCTATATTGGATCAGTTCAGGAGTTGTCCAAAGTCTACACCAGTAAAGCAATGGCCTCAGGGCTGCCAATTCACCTATTTGTTTCATATTAATATCATAAGTTAGAGGAATCAATGGAGTAGATAGAGGCAATCCCAATACCCTCCTCATGAAATTGTTTTCCTGGGTTACCAGCGGGGTTAAGTTTGTGGTTCCCCAGAGCTCGGCACCATATAAGGCAGCAGCCTGTGCTTTGTACCTATAGATCTCAAATACTGGTGAAACTATCCTGGATCTTGAGCTTTTGTAATTTTTGCTAATCGCCATGGAACTGTGGACTAAGGAGATTGCAGCTTTATTGACGTGCGGCGCCCATGACAGCTTGGCGTCCAACAATATCCCTAGATAGTTAAAGTTTTTTACTCGTTCCAATTCCTGCCCTCTAATCAGAATGTTTCTCTTGAGTGCTTTATGGGGGTTGACGGTCAGATATTTAGGCGGTCATTCTGACCGCGGCGGGTGGCGGTCGCCGCCCGCCATGCGGTTACCGCCGAATGACCGCGGCGGCCATTCCAACTTTCCCGCTGGGCCGGCGGGCGACCGCCAAAAGGCCGCCCGCCGGCCCAGCGGGAAAGCCCCTGCAACGAGGAAGCCGACTCCGAATGGAGCCGGCGGAGTTGCAGGGGTGCGACGGGTGCAGTGGCACCCGTCGCGATTTTCACTGTCTGCTAAGCAGACAGTGAAAATCTGTATGGGGCCCTGTGAGGGGGCCCCACGACATCCGTTCCCGCCATCCTGGTTCTGGCGGTGAAGACCGCCAGAAACAGGCTGGCGGGAAGGGGGTCGAAATCCCCGTGGCGGCGCTGCAAGCAGCACCGCCATGGAGGATTCCCTGGGCCAGGGGAAAACCGGCTTTACCGCCGCGGTCAGAATAGCCCAGGAAGCACCGCCAGCCTGTTGGCGGTGCTTCCGCTGCCCTCCGCCCTGGCGGTCATTGACCGCCAGGGTCGGAATTACCCCCTTAGTCTTATTTGTGTTTATTTCTAGTCCCTTCGAGCTACAGTACTCACTAAATTTCCCTAGTAGGGTTTGCAAGCCCATGGGAGTTTGAGATATTAAGATGGTATTGTCTGCAAAAAGGAGGGCAGGAACTGGATCACCATTCAGTCTTGGCGAGTCATGGTTACTCTGTTTTAGGTACTCAACCAGATCATTAATATATAATGAAAAGATAGTTGGGGCAAGCACACAACCCTGCCTCACCCCCCTCTTGATGGGTATTGGGTCTGTCAACTCTCCCTTTGGACCCCACCGAACCTTTGCAAATGTGTTTTGGTGCAACCTCTCTAACTGGCACAGGAGACTCCCCCGCATGCCCTGTTTCCCTAACGCAGCCCATAAAGAGTCTTTTGGCACCAAATCAAAGGCCGCACGCAAATCCACGAAAGCAATATAGAGGTGGCCCTTCATTAATTTAGTGTATTTCCACATTATTGCCAGTAGCCTAAAGGCCTGATCGATTGTACTTGTCTGCTGTCTAAATCCTGCTTGATATATAGTCAATATGCTGTTTTCTTCTATCCAGCAGCTAATTCTATTCAGCAACTGCCTAGCATAGATTTTTTGCATAACATCAATGAGGCTGATTGGCCTATAATTCCCAGGATCTTCCCTAGATCCTTTTTTATAGACTGGGATTATTTCCGCCCCTTTCCATGTCTCAGGCACTGGACCTCCCCTTGCTATAGCGTTGCTTAGTAGATTTATATAGGGTGCCCAAGTTTCTATACTATGTTTGAACATATCCCCAGGGATCTTATCCAAACCGGGGGCTTTTCCTGGCTTGATCGCTTTAATGGCAGTCACCGTCTCCTCCAGGCTGAATTGTATATCAGGTAGAATGCCCCAAGTAGCTAGAATTTTGTGCTTGGAGGAATAAAAGTCAAGGTTGGGGGGATCAGAATAAAGGTATGTAAAATGGTTAACCCACGCTTTGGAGTCTATATGATGTTCTGTATTGAATATCCCCACTTTACTGCCGTGAGTAACTATTTTCCAGAAGGTCATTGCGTCATTACGTTTGGCTGCTTCCAGCAGATCTTGCCATTTTTGATCCTCCCAATTACTTTGGGCTGTAGCCAGTATTTTCTTATAGCTAGCCCTTGCCTGTTGTACAGCTAGTGGATTTTTTTGTTTTTTGTTTTATCAATATTGTTTTCCCCTCCCTGCATTTGGTGGAATACCATGTACTGGATGGGGTGGTTCGCACCTTCTCCTTTTTATGCTTTTGCTGTATCTGTTTGGTTAGGTAAGGTCTTAGTGCAGTGCTCATTGACTGATGGATGGCCATAATGGGGATATCAATACAATTTTTATGAGCATGAGGCTCCAAAAGATCAACATATATATTATAGATATTTGTCATAACGCCCAAGTTGCCTAATATTGCTGGCCATTTTACAACCATTCTATTATTGCTAAGAGTGGGTTGTAACTCCACCTTATCATGTTCTATATGTTCCAGATCCAGGAGGTGGCCCCTGAGTTCGATTATTAGCGGAAAATGATCGCTTTCCCTCCTTTTGTCTATTTTAAAAGTCACTAATCTTTCCCATGTACTATATTATGCTATGCATAATATAGTCTATTTTTGAGGTTGAATTGCCTCTCTGGAAAGTATCCATATTAAGGCCTCCTTCACCCACTCTGCCATTACACACCCTCAGTCCGTGCTTTAGTGTGAGGCCCATAAGTTGCAGGGCGGCCACAATACCAGGGACAGTTTTTTCTATTGTTAGATGGGGGATTGCTCTTGTTCGGTCTTCGTCTTCTGCTAAATGTTCAAGTCCAATTATAGGTTCATAGCTACAATTAAAATCGGCCCCTATCATAATTGTCTCTCCTACTGGAATCTTTTTGAGCAAGCCATCTAATAATTCTACTTCAGGTGACTCCAGATTTGTCCTTCTAGGCCTTATATACACATTGAACAAGTGGGATATCACCTTATTTTTATTTCCCAATACCAACCCCAAAATATCCTCTGACTCTGTGACTTGTGTACGTATCTCGATATTTAGTGACATTTTCACCCATGCAACCAACCCCCCAGACGGCCTCCCTCTGGCTGCTGAAATTGCACTAATAAAAAAGGTTTTATATCCCAATTTGTGCGATGGGTCCTTAAGCCAGGTCTCTTGGAAGAGACAAACATGATAATGATCGATGTAGTCCTGCCATTCAGGATCTATGAGCTTACTTTTTAGGCCCGCTACATTCCAGGAGATCATAGTGACTATTCCCCTTCCATTTAAGGTCGTGACGTTAGAAATGGGGCTCAGGGATGTGGTCAATTCCTTCCTACGAGTCAGATACTCCCCTATACTTCCTGTGGCTCAATGGTTAGAGCGGCAGACCCTGAGGCAGAGACCTGGCTCAAGACCAGGGTTCAAGTCCCGCTTCGGCAGGTCTTGGGCTCAATTCCCCTTGACCAGATAATTCTCGCCTCGGTGCCTAATCTAATTCATGGGTCCCACTCTGCAACTCTGGGCAATAGCTTGCTTAATCTCCACAACGGCCCCAACAGCGCTTGGATGCCTGGCTTCACCCTGGGGGTGCTCAGGAGTGGGCGCCTCACAGGGAAAAGCCAAGAGGGGTTCCATAGCGGTATGAGTACAGCGCCTTGAGACCCTAACGGGTGAGTAGTGCGCTATACAAGTGCTAATTTACATTTTTACATTTACATTTTTACCCCTCTAGCATGATATTTATTCCCTTCCTGGGGCTCAGCTACTGTTGAGTCCCCAATTGGTCCCACATGTGCCTGATCTAACTGGGTTAGTCAATCTACTGTTTCAAGATTGGAATCTCCATTTCTCATTTGCATTCCCCCATTATTATGCTTGACCCTTTGCATTCTTTCTGCCCTCGTAATATCTGAGCGGATTATAGATAGGCAGTGTCTTTTGGACCTGATCCAGTGTATAAGCTTATTCTTTAAGGAATCCTCATCTTCTATGCTATTTTGGGCCAATTTCGGAACATTTAACAGATAAACAACATTGGTCCTAGTGGGACTCTTTTCCCCCTCAAAGTAACGGCTCCATGTGGTGGGAGGGATACGATCATTATGTGCTAGGGAATAGGGCTTCGAGGTAGGTACCACCTTTTCTTTTTGTAGCCCTGTTTCCAGGCGGGGTTCTCTTCGAAAGTTCCCTGTTTCTTGGCGTAGAACTCCAGCCTTGCTTATAGGATAATTACGTAATCCAGTATTTTCCTCATTTACCCCCCTCATGCATCCCTGTGATCGATGTAAAATATTGGCTATAGCTGGGATAGGGTGGGGGTGAGCATTCAAACTTTGAGGACGTGTAGATCTACCTTGTGCATGTAGTGGTGCTAAGGGGTTCTCCTTTTCACTCTGAGCTCTGTGGGTTCCCCTGCCCCCCCCACTTTTCCACAATATTTGATAAGGTTCTTACTTTGTGTTTTAACTCCCTAACTTCCTGGATTAAGCCAGAAAGTAGATCATAAAGATCTACTAGAGTTCTTGTTTTGTGTTTTAAATAATTCTCTAGTTCTTGATTGGGTAATGATATCTTCTCTCTAGCTGACTGTACTATTGGGATGGTTTGATCTAGCTCATCCACAGATTCCCCCTCCTGCGCATTCTGTACTTTATTAGTAACGAGTTCTGCCAAGACTGCGTACTTGTTGGAGCACACAACATCACTCTTCTGCATGTGGCCCTTCTTCCTGATACTATCTATGGTACTTGGGTGTATGGCTCGAGTTATGGCATCTTTGGGGCTACCTGTCCTAATATCGGGCGATACCTTCCCCTCTTGCTGGCTAACACTCTAAGTCAGTTTATCTTTCTCTATTTCAGCTTTCTTTGTGTAGTAGTGTTGTAATTTAGCAGTGATTAGATTAAGCATTAGCAGAAGACATCTTGTATTTAGTAACTATTGTGAACATTTTGCGGAATCCATTTTGTATTCATGGCAGCCATTTTCTCTGCTACATGCTGCCATGTGCTCACCATGTGCTCTGTCCTACCTTTCTGTTAACTGCTCTTGAAATCTGCCTAGTGACAATTTATATTTAGCATCTCTTACTTTCGCACATGCTCAGTAAGGTCTGCAGCTGTTAGTCCTTGGAAACTGTTAGCTCCTCCTATCTGTCGACTGTGCATTTTCCACATGACCTTACATGTATACAAGTCTTGTTTCCATAATTGTACCATCTCCTTTTAGCCCCTGCGTGGCTATAAAAGGACCATGCTCTCTCAGTTCAGTGTGCTACTTCAGACATTACCCTAGGGTGCTGTTTGAACTGTAGTACCACCTCATGAGGTTAATAAACTTTTGTCTTTTATTCCAGTTTCTGTGCCAACTTCTTCCTACATGGTCTGAGGACTTTGTGCAGAGAAAGGTGAACCCCTTGCACTAGTAGGCCTTGCTGAGGCTTACTTCAACAAATTGGCGCCCGAACAGGGACTCATCGGTGACTCGGATGCCCAACGGATTGGTCGCGACGAAGGATTGGAATCTCGCTGCAGACGATCAATGCCTGAGGAGACCCGAGTCTTGGCAACCACGGCGTTTTTCCGTTCTTTCTGATTTGACCATCCAGGTGGCGCCGGTCCTCGACTGATATCCTTTTTGTTCATTCGTCATGCAGTGACCATTTGGTCGATTTTAGAACTTGGGAGTTGGAACCTGGACACCCTGTGATTGGTAAGAGCCGTTTTACGGCACTTGCTGTGGGTTTTGATGCCTGTGTTTGGTAATGTAGTTTAGCACTACTTACTGTGGCTTTCGTGATTTGGGTGACTAGTCAATTTGTATTCTTTGGATTTGATATATAAATTGCAATTTATATAGGCAGGTAATGAGGAGAATTTTCTCCAATTTGATTTTGATTTGAACGGCACCTTAAGTGCTACTTTGATTATAATATTGCATATTCTGCACTTTTTTTGGCATGCCTGTTTTTAGCGCACTAGGATGTGTTGCTTTTGTAATGGTACCAATTTGAGACTGGAAGAATCGCAACCGGCACCCCCAGAGGGGACGCCAAATAGAGATATGTATGTTAAACATGGTCTTTCTTCTATAATGTACAGCACATTATGGAATAAATACACCCGCGCGGATCCTGAGTTACATTGGCCTATGCATGGGTCATTTGATTTACGAAAGATTGAGTATGTGGAACAATGTATGTGTAAGCGAAAGTCTAGGCAAGATATGTTTGACTGTGTACGGATGTGGGAGAAAGAAGCGCGTGGACGAGTGAAGCGTGAGCAAGCCTTGCTTGAGAAAGAGCAGCGGAAGAATGTATATGTGAAAGCATTGGAAATGAGAAAGAAAGAAATAAATGACTTAAAGGAGCTAGAAGAGAAAGAACGTAAGCTACAGGTAACTGGCCAATACACTGTTAGGCAATCTCTCTATCCTATCCTTAATAAACCACATGATGATTTATTGTTACTAGATCGCCCTCCACCTCCGTATGTCGTCCCTTCTGCCCCTCATGAGTTACCTAAAGTCTCCAGTTCGGAGCAACAGAAGATGCGGGACAGACGCTCTATGCTGCCTGCTGACCGTGCGTCTGAGCTTAGATCGATTGCTCGTAAAACCATTCGTAGCACTGTTGTTGCTTCTGAACTTTTAGACAACATGAAAGGGTGGACGGAAAAGGAGCAGCTATATTTTACTGAGGCATTTGGCTCATAAGTTATTGAACTATACCGGAAATATTCTGATGAGTTAGAGCCCGATGATGTAGCAGCTGATCATAAGCAAATGCGTCATGGTCTTTTTGTTCTCTCCCAGGTGACTGATGCAATCAGGCGTTTAATGAAATTACGTATTGTGGCAGTCCGTTTGCAAGAAGAGAAAAGGGCTGCGGACGCAGTTGCACGAGCATCTCAGACCGAAGGGGCGCAAGCTTCCATCTTTGAAACAGATAAGACTATGATAGTTCACGCGAAACCAATGCGGGAGGCCGCACCTTTGTATGTTCCTCCTAAAGGATTGGGTACAAATGATGATAAAACTTCTGTTGATGCTAAGGGTTATTTTATTTATAAATGGGTGTATACTCCTTGGAATAGGGCAGATGTAATGGCACTTAAAACAGCATTACCTGACCCGCGGAAAAATCCAGCCGCCTTTTATGAGGAAGTTGAGGGAGCAATTAGTTCTTGTACTATGACTTTCGCTGACATTGATTTATTTTTCGGATTGATATTAGCGCCAGATATGTGGAGAACTGTTCGTAAAATTGATGAACGTACAGTTTTTGGGGCATCATGGAAAGAAATAGAACAGATGGACGGGGATAGGGAACCTGCGAAAAAGCCATATCAGTTGATTCTAGATCTTCCTGCAGCCATATTAGTTAAGTTGAAAATGATTATTCCCCCTAAAAAGATAGATTGGACTGTTTTAGCGTCTTGTAAACAAAAGGCAGATGAATCGGTCTCTGATTTCTTTACACGCTTTAAAGAAGCATTTCATGATTTTAGCGGTCAGTCATTGTCAGATGATACGGGCAGACATTTGTTTGTCGATAAATATGTCACAAATCTGTTACCAGGAATAGCTAGTCGTCTAAAAGCTAGTGAAAGTTCATGGACTACCTCAACTCCGGTTTCTCTTTTGACTACGGCTCAGTATTATGAACAACAGGAATTAGAAGCAAAAGGTAGCGACGAGAAAAAGATTAAAGAATTAAAGACGAAGGTTATGTTGGCTCAAGCTTATGGTCCGCCTTTTAGAGGTAGTAATAGAGGTGGACGTGGATCTTATGGTTCTTCTTACACTCGTTCGAATTTGTCTGATGATCAGTGTGCGTATTGTAAGAAATTTGGGCACTGGGCTGCCGATTGTCCAGCACTACGTGTTCAGCAGTGTTCACGTGGTCGGGGACAAATGAGAAATCGCTCAGGATATTCAGGACCTAGAAGAAGCACAAATGATCATGCTAGGGTTGATGCTAATGTACGAGGGCAGGATGGGTTTAACACTTTTGATAGACGGAACCAATACCAGATGTCTGATCATGTGCAGCCTGATTTCCAAGATTCTGCTTATGCATAGGATTGCCTAGGATGGGGTAAGGAATCAGTTGAAGTTCCAGTAGATCAGAGGGGTCCCTATGTTACAGCACATGTTTTGGGTCTTACTGATCAGTTTCTGGTTGATACAGGAGCTACTCCTAGCGCCTTGTCTAAACAATTGATTCCGAGGGCTCCCCTGTCTGGCTTAACCATTACATCGGTAGGTTTTGATGGAACACCTTCCCCTAGCCCATTGTCACAACCACTTGCATTCCATGTTGATAAATTTACTGCTCCATGTCCATTTTTGCTTTCTCCAAATACACCAGACAATATTGTGGGTCTTCATATGCTCAAGTATTTCAGGGCTACAATACGATGCTCTCCTGAAGGGGTGCGTGTTATTTTAAATGATAATCATCCTGTGATGGAAAGAGTTTGTCTTGTTAAAGAGGATGTTGCATTAGCTTCACTCCCTAGTACTTTGTGGGCTACTTCAGATACTGATGTGGGACAAATGATTATTCCACCGGTACATATTAGTGTCAAGGAGGGAGCTGTATTGCCACGTTTGCCTCAATACAAAATTTCACAGAAGGGCGAAGAAGCACTCACACGAATTGTGCATGATCTTATCGCAGTTGGAGTTGTCGAGGAAGTTCTGTATAATGTTTGTAACAGTCCGATTCTTCCTATTCTGAAAAAGGATACTGATACTAGGATTTACCGATTCATTATTGATTTACGAGAAGTCAATAAGATTGTGATACCACAATATCCTGTGGTATCTGACATCACAACACTCCTTACTTTGGTTCCCCCGACAGCAACTACGTTCTCTGTGATAGACTTGAAGAATGCTTTCTTTTCGATCCCTATTCATCCTGACAGCCGATATTTGTTTGGTTTTACTTTGAATAAACGATCATGTAGATTTTGCAGAGTTCCTCAAGGCTATACGGAGAGTCCAAGTATTTATAGTCAGGCGTTAAAACGACAAATTGATTCCTTTGTTTTGCCTGAAGGTGTGGCTCTCATACAATATGTTGATGATATTTTGTTGGCAGCTGATACCCCGGAGCAATGTGAAAAGTGCACTTTGTCCTTACTTTCTTTTCTTGCTTCACACCATCATAAAGTGTCACGAAAGAAATTGCAACATTGTAGACCAAAGGTAACCTATTTAGGTCACCTTTTGTCTAAGGAGGGCCGTGCACTTACATCAGATCGTATTCAAGCAATTTTAGACACACCAGTACCCTCTACTCAGAAAGATGTTCGTGCATTCCTTGGTCTTACTTCTTTTTGTAGGCAATGGATATTAGGGTTTTCACACATTGCCAAACCTTTGCTAGCACTTTTGACTAAAGATACTCCAATGCCCCTCCTATGGACAGATGAATGTGAGACTGCTTTCCGGCAGCTGCGACAAGCCCTTTGTTCTGCACCAGTGTTAGGTACTCCAGATTACATGAAGCCTTTTGCACTTTACGTACACGAGAAAGATGGATGTGCATTGTCGGTTTTAGTACAGACACATGGCGATAAGCACAGTCCCTGTGCATATTTTTCAGCAGTACTTGATCCTGTCGCTCGAGCGTTGCCCGGGTGTTTTCGTTCAGTTGCCGCAACAGCTGTCTCAATACGTCAGAGTGAAGGGATAGTTTTGTCACATAAGCTGTTGGTGCTAGTACCCCATGCGGTTGATGCTCTTTTAAATCAAACAAAGACACAACATTTAACTAGCGCCCGTATGACAGGTTATGAGTTGACATTGTTGGCTCCTCACATTACACTGAAGAGATGTGCAACACTAAATCCAGCTACTTTGTTGCCATATCCGGTGACTCAGCCTCAGTCACAAGAAACACATGATTGTATATTCCTTACCGAAGAACAGACAAAGGGTCGTGTTGATTTACAAGATACGCCCCTTTTAGATGTAGACGGGGAACTGTGGGTTGATGGGTCATTGTTTGAAGTTGCCAGATGGTACGACCTCAACTGCATATGCAATCACCACAATACACACGGTAGTGGAGACAGCTCGTATACCACAGAAGTCAGCTCAAGCAGCTGAACTAATAGCTTTGACACGAGCATGTGAGCTTAGTACTGATTTAAGTGTGAACATTTACACAGACAGCCGCTATGCTTTTGGAGTGACTCATGATTTTGGTTTGCTTTGGAAGGAGAGAGGTTTTCTCACATCCCACGGGATGCAGATAATGCACAGAGAATTAGTGCATAACCTCTTGACTGCATTGACATATCCAAATAAACTAGCTATTGTGAAATGTAGTGCACATAAGAAAGTGACCAATAAGATAGGGCAAGGTAATGCTCTTGCAGACCGTGTAGCACGTGAGACGGCGATGCAGCGAAGTACTACTTCTATGTATGTAGTGAAGTCACAAGCTGAACGTTGGCATAATGCTAGACAAGACGTATTAGATATACAGAAATCTGCTTCTGTGAAAGAACGTGAGCAATGGTCTAAAGATGCAGAATTGGATGATGAGGGCTGTTGGCGGAATAAGCCGATGGATAAATGGAAATTGCCTATAGCTTTTGTACAACCTATGGTTCAGAAGGCACATGGGCTGGCACATGTTGGAGCTTCAACAATAACGAAGTTGCTTACGCAAGTTTGGGAGCATCCAGAAATTTCCAGTACAGCTAAGAGAGTAGTACAGTCTTGTTTGATCTGCTTACAATACAATCCTGGAAAAGGGACACGTACTCCTGCAGGAGGGTTTGCTACACCAACTGCACCTTTTGAAGTTCTACAAATGGATTATATTCAGCTTGAACGCTGCAACAATTTAAAGTATGTTTTGGTGGTGGTTTGTGCCTTCAGTAAATGGATAGAGGCGTACCCCACAAAGGATAATACTGCCATTACTACAGCGAAGGTGCTTTTGAAATAATTTTTCCCTAGGTTTGGTGTTTGCAGACTTTTATGGAGTGATAACGGACCTCATTTTGTTGGGGAAGTTATTAAGTATGTCCTGAAAGGATTAGGGATCAAACAGAAGTTCCATGCGGTTTTCCACCCACAATCAGCAGGGTTGGTGGAAAGGTATAATGCTACATTGAAGCTGAAATTAGCGAAGATACAGGCTTCCACATCCTTAACTTGGCCGGATGCATTACCATTGGCATTATTGTCTATTAGGTCAGTGCCACACTCCCGACTTATCCTTAGCCCCTATGAAGTAGTGTTTGGGAGACCAATGAATATTTGGGGAGTTCCTAAACCAAAATCTGTATATGATGTACCTTGTGTCCTGATGAATGATTATTTGGCACAGTTAACCGACAATTTGGTTTCTATTCATCAACAGGTTCGAGAAGCACTTCCTGACAGATCTACAGGTGAAGGCCATGAACTCCGACCTGGTGACCAGGTGATGATTTAGGGGGTTATTCTAACTTTGGAGGAGGTGTTAATCCGTCCCAAAAGTGACGGAAAAGTGACGGATTTACCACCAGCCGTATTACGAGTCCATTATATCCTATGGAACTCGTAATACGGCTGGTGGTATATCCGTCACTTTACCGTCACTTTTGGGACGGATTAACACTCCTCCAAAGTTAGAATAACCCCCTAAGTCTTTTGAAAGATCAAGCAGCTTGGAACCAAGGTGGCGAGGCCCAAAACAGGTGCTCCTTGCGACAAGGACAGCAGTTCGAGTGACGAACCGAAAGAATTGCGTCTATAGTACTCACTGCAAGAGAGTGCTACCTACCTTGGTGGAACCTGCTGTGCTGACCGATCATCGAGAGATTTTGACTTGACTACGGAGAAAGGCCGTGCTATATCACCTGACGAATCTGCAGAGGTCTTCCCGGACCATACGACTTCTGGAGTGTCGCGATATAATTTGAGACCAAGGAAAGAATCTGAAAATTGTTTTGAAAAGACTGGTTGAGCTACTGCCCTGGGTTAGTGAAACGGAGAGCCAATGTGGCAAGGGGGGTGGATCAGCCGTGCATTAGAGTAGTGACACCCGTCTTGGCCCGTGGTGAAGAAATCAGCGGCTGCCCAGGGATAAGAGCTCCAACGATTGTTTTTAATTCATTTCTGAAAGGGTCGATTATCACTGTTGCTAAAATGAATAACAAATTGATTATTAGTATTATGGGGTTTGTTGTTGTTTTGGTGGTTACAGCAACAATCGCCTGGTTTATTGAAAAGAAGGCTCCTGCTTGTGAGTTTTTTGTTGCCACTACTCCAGTACCAGAGGATCACTATTACTTTACGCTTCCCTATCAGGAACAGAAGCACCGTCAATCGTACTTCAATAATACTTTCATTCAGATGTTGCATCATACTCATAATGCTACAAATACTACTAACTGTTGGGTATGTGGAATGATACCTGCGCATCAAAAGAAACACCTTTCATTCCTCTTCCTTTTTCACACAATGGTTCTTGTCAAGCTTGGTACATGCTTTTGTTTGCATCTGGAAAACGTACAGAGGGCGGACTTCTTTTTCGCCTTAATAAAGTGTGCTACCAAGACAAAGATGGGTATCCCCAAGCTAAAGGAACTAAATGGGAATTGGAAGAGTATCAACCGGACAATGTTTCAATACCATATGTCTTCACAAATATACGAGACTCTGACAAGAAAGAACAATTTGTGATTTCTACTACAAAAACTAGAGCAGATTTATGTATACGAAGCTTTGGACGAATTCCAGTAGGGATAAGCGATTGTACCTTGATTTTAACTATTGAGGGTGTAAATAATAGTAGTTTCACAGCCTCACATAATACATATTTTTGTTACGACTCGGTCATCCCATTTCCAGGGGGCGCTGTAAGGGGACTGTCAGAAGCCTGGAAATCACCTTGAACACCTATCTAGAGTCCCTTGCTGACTCCTGTTTGTTTCTCCTTTCTCCATGGTACACTTGTGTAGGACTACATTTGCTTCTTGGGACT
This sequence comes from Pleurodeles waltl, assembly GCF_031143425.1. NCBI lineage: Eukaryota > Metazoa > Chordata > Amphibia > Caudata > Salamandridae > Pleurodeles > Pleurodeles waltl. Next base: position 472,512,038 of record NC_090449.1, on the reverse strand, counting down.
GCAAATCCCATAATGCACAGTTTGGTAGTCAGGAAAACCCGGATTCTGTTTCCCATTGTTTTCAATGGGAGAAGTCCAGTTGCTCCTTTTCACTGGATCCTCTCCTCCAGGACTTGCAAGTGTCCGAAACCACACACACCTGAAACCTCTCCTGTGCAGCCCAGCTTGGAACTGCTTATAAGCAGCCATTTCCTCAAGCTCCCCGTCGTGCATCGGACTTCAATTCCTTTGTGTTACAGACCCCTTGTCGAATGGTGTTCCAGTTTTGTTCCTGTTCTGTTCCAGCCTGATCCTGTTTCCTGTTTCTCTGCCCTGCTCCTGATTGTTCCAGCCAGAGTCTGCTCCCTACTTCTTAGCCTTGTACCTGTTTGTTTCTTCCAAAGCCTGCTCCCTGTTTCTCTGCCCTGCTCCTGCCTTGTTTCAGCCTGAACCTTCTCTCTGTTTCCCAGTCCTGTTTACTGCTCATTTCCTACTCCCTGTATTCCAGTCCTGTCCTTGCCTGTTCCAGCCAGAGCCGGTTCTCAGTTTCCCAGTCCTGTCTCTGTCTGTCCCAGACAGAAGTTTGCGCCCTGTTTTCAAGTCCTAGACCCGCCTTTGCTTCAGCCTGAGCCTGTTCCTAGTTCTTGCCTCTGCCTCTTTGTTTGTTCCCTTCTGTTTCTTCTTGGTTCTTTGTGTCTGGTAAGTGTTCTATCAGTCTTCACCAGTGTATACGTGTCCTCCTGTGTACTGGGGTTGGCTCCTGGTTTCCAGGAGGCAATTCCAGCCCCCATCCTTGTCCAGTGTTATACGTTGTATTTCGTGCCTAACAGTGACAGTGTGCTATTGCTGTTTTCTCAGGAATCGCCACTGTGTTTCCAGCTGGACCCACAAGAGCGTGTCCTGTGTATGTAAGTACTATCCCTGTTTGTGCTCTAGGGTCCAGAGACAGAATCACTTCTGCTGCCTCCTTTCTATGGGGCTGGCAGGGTGACTATCTGTAAGAGCAAACTGCACAGAGGCATTGAGATTCCCTGTCACTGTGGGAGGTTCTGCGCCTTACTCTGTGTACAACCCCAGCGAGTTTGTCCACTGGTAATCCGTTTCCTGTTTGTTCACACAAGGGTTGCTCTGCTTTTACTTTCCTGTTTCCTGTGCCTATCCATAGCTGTCCTTTCCGTGTATGCCTTTAGCTGCTCTTCTGCCCCAGTACACTACCTCTGTAGGATATTCGGTGACCTCAAGGGGTGTCCCAACCAAAGTCCTGATCAGCCCTGCCCGAAACCGTGACAGAATGCACGAACCAAAAAGTTCAAGCTCCCCTGGCAGTAAAGGCACACACAGACTTAAAATGTTTTCCTATCATGTTAAGACACCCCTTTCTAAGCCTATACATTCTCTGAAATCCTCTAAAAAAGACCTTAGTTTAAAGGATAGACTTGTTAAAGAAAACCATAACTTGCAAGTTCAGTACTATACTGAGTGGCTTGCTAATCTGTCAATGATAGACTATTATGTTATTTGTGGCTATGACCCCCAGTCCCTGTCTGTAGAAGAATTACAAGGACGTAATGAGTTTTTGCAGTATCTATTAGCTGAAGCCAGTAAGAATGTCCATAACCGTGGAAGTGCTTTTGCTACCTCTGCACAAGACATTTACTCTCAAGAAAAGATGGTTAATTCCTCGCCTCATGCTAGTGCATCCCAGGACTCTGTCAAAACAAAGAACCCTGACACTGTTCAAGAAGCCACACTAGGGATTCCCTTGTTTTCTGTTGAGTGCTTTAACCCATCTAGGCCAGTTTCTCAGAATTCAAAGTGCAGTGCTGACTCTTATAAAGACCTTTCAGTCCCTCAGAGCTTTCAAGTCAGCAGGCTAGACCCTGTATCTAAGGGATCAGTAAAAACTGTGGGATTCCTTAGTTCAACTCAAATGGCTTGTGCTCCTCCCAAATTGGATGACAGTACATCAGTCTCAATTCCTAAGTGTTGTGCTGACTCGTGTAAAGATCTACCAGTCCCTCAGTGCTTTCAAGTCATCAGGATAGAACCTGTATCAAATGGATCAGTAAAGACTGCAGGATTCCTTAGTTCCACTCATAAGGCTTGTACTCTTCCCAAACTAGATGATAATACACCAGTCTCAATCCTTAAAAACTCTGCTAAACCCTTTTCTATTCTGAGTGGGTTTGAAAACAATATGGACATACACACACTAAAAGAGCAGTTTTGGCAGATTAAAAGGCAGATATTGGACTTCTATGATGAATATGTTATAACATACACTAGAAATCTTGCCCGTGGGCTCTTTTCATCAATGCATATTTCACTGTTGGCAGAACCAGACATTCTGTTTATCTGTAAGGTAGAAGAAGTAACAGAGCAGCTGATGGAAACTACTGCAAGGCAATTTGAAAACCTGAAAAAAGAAAATGATCACCAGCTTTGGCTTAAAGAACAGTATGCTACCTCATGTGCCTCTCCAAAGACTGCTATAAAGCAGATTTTCCCTGCTATGAATGAATGTCAAAAGACTGCTCCAGTTATAAATATATCAGCCTCTTCTTCAGACTCTCTCTCAGCTTGTAGTTTTCCAGAGAATATCCCTGTGCAGTTGACTGAATCACTGACATCTGTGAGGGATTTGACACCTCTTGATTCAAAGGATGGATCAGAGTCTTCAGAAGGAAGTGTCTCAGCCCCTCTATCAGAACAAATAAAGCCAAAGGAAGAAGAGAGTTCTGATGCAGACTCCAATAGCTGCATCTTAAGAAACCAAGATATGACTTTACTGGAGGTTAATGGCAAGTTGTGCAATAGTGTTGAAGAATCTGAATCTAGTGATGACAGTGGTTCCTGCCTTGCCGTAAACAAACCTGCAGATAGTGCTGTTCAAATGGCGCACACACCAGAATTTTCAGATTGTGGGGATACTCCTGCCCTTTCAAACAATATCGCAGAATTTTCAGATAATGAAGAGACCGTTCCTGTTTCAAGTGAACTAATGGATTTTTATGACCATGAAGAAATACCCGCAATTACTAAGAATGTAATGGACTTCTCAAAAAGTTTAAAAATCTCTTCTGTGTCAAAGCAAACCGTGGAGATTTCAGACAAGGAAGAAAGCCAGCAATCTGAAACTAAACAGCCTGTCATAAGAAATGAGAGCCTAGAACATGACACAGTTGCAGCCTCAACCACTGATTCTGACTTGCTGTTCCCTGCCACTGCGTTGCCTGTTTCCAACTCAACGGTTAGTGAAGAACAGATGTCTGATCTACCGGTATCTGATTTTGATGTAAAATCAGTCACACCAATGCCACCTGCTGTGTCTCTGAAATTAATGACTCCTGAAAACCAGCAATCTGAAACCGAAGCTCAAGTACTGAAAGATATAATATGTCCCACTAAAACTAAAGACTTGAATTTGAATCTTGTATTCGAAGATCTGATGATAAGTACTGTTCTTAGTGTTTTATTGCAAGAAACCATCATCAATTCAAAGGCTAGAGCTGAAAATGTAGGTAACAGTGTAAAGGTGATTTCTGAAGAGACTCCAGTTCTATTTCTTTCCAAAGAACAACCTTTCAATGTTAACAGAGTTGAAGATCAACTACCTGTAGTACAAACACCTTGCAAAGAAACCATTTCTGATACCACAAACACACCACAGAGCACTTGCAATGAAGAAATCCCAGTCTTGTCTGAAGATCACCCTAAAGAATTAGCTTGTGGAACTTCTACATTTTCAGATGTTAATCCAGTTTCTAAAGACATGAAAACTCCTGTTGCTCCTGAATTTGATACTTCGAAGTCATCCAAGACGAAAGAAAATTCTGACTTTTTCATGTTTACTTTGAGAACACCAGTTACCCATGTTTCCCAAGTCTCTATGCTTTGCAAGCCTCAGACCACAATCAATGTAAATACTGCTGCAGAAACAGACATATCCTGCTTGTCGGAAGGAGTTACAGACCTTACTAATACGCCAATTATGTCCTCAAAAGAAGACAGTACTGAACAGGAAACTAAAGTCCTAAAGAATACCGCCCATGATGCAATTCCAGATCTCCTTGCTCCTGAATCCACTTCACCAGAAACCAACTCCATGCACTCCTCCCGTATCACTCGAACAATAAAGAGGAAAGACATCGGAGCCCATATGGGTATTAATACATGCTTTGCTCATTGGATGATTCATCTGTGGCAGGACTGTAAACTTATCAACCAAGGTTGGTGTTGGATTTTCTTGCTGTGGCTTTTCCTCTTCAACTTTTTTCAGCCAAAGGATCGCCTTCTCTTCTTGAGCAGACTGGTGGGAGGGGGTATACTGTTACGACTCGGTCATCCCATTTCCAGGGGGCGCTGTAAGGGGACTGTCAGAAGCCTGGAAATCACCTTGAACACCTATCTAGAGTCCCTTGCTGACTCCTGTTTGTTTCTCCTTTCTCCATGGTACACTTGTGTAGGACTACATTTGCTTCTTGGGACTGCAAATCCCATAATGCACAGTTTGGTAGTCAGGAAAACCCGGATTCTGTTTCCCATTGTTTTCAATGGGAGAAGTCCAGTTGCTCCTTTTCACTGGATCCTCTCCTCCAGGACTTGCAAGTGTCCGAAACCACACACACCTGAAACCTCTCCTGTGCAGCCCAGCTTGGAACTGCTTATAAGCAGCCATTTCCTCAAGCTCCCCGTCGTGCATCGGACTTCAATTCCTTTGTGTTACAGACCCCTTGTCGAATGGTGTTCCAGTTTTGTTCCTGTTCTGTTCCAGCCTGATCCTGTTTCCTGTTTCTCTGCCCTGCTCCTGATTGTTCCAGCCAGAGTCTGCTCCCTACTTCTTAGCCTTGTACCTGTTTGTTTCTTCCAAAGCCTGCTCCCTGTTTCTCTGCCCTGCTCCTGCCTTGTTTCAGCCTGAACCTTCTCTCTGTTTCCCAGTCCTGTTTACTGCTCATTTCCTACTCCCTGTATTCCAGTCCTGTCCTTGCCTGTTCCAGCCAGAGCCGGTTCTCAGTTTCCCAGTCCTGTCTCTGTCTGTCCCAGACAGAAGTTTGCGCCCTGTTTTCAAGTCCTAGACCCGCCTTTGCTTCAGCCTGAGCCTGTTCCTAGTTCTTGCCTCTGCCTCTTTGTTTGTTCCCTTCTGTTTCTTCTTGGTTCTTTGTGTCTGGTAAGTGTTCTATCAGTCTTCACCAGTGTATACGTGTCCTCCTGTGTACTGGGGTTGGCTCCTGGTTTCCAGGAGGCAATTCCAGCCCCCATCCTTGTCCAGTGTTATACGTTGTATTTCGTGCCTAACAGTGACAGTGTGCTATTGCTGTTTTCTCAGGAATCGCCACTGTGTTTCCAGCTGGACCCACAAGAGCGTGTCCTGTGTATGTAAGTACTATCCTTGTTTGTGCTCTAGGGTCCAGAGACAGAATCACTTCTGCTGCCTCCTTTCTATGGGGCTGGCAGGGTGACTATCTGTAAGAGCAAACTGCACAGAGGCATTGAGATTCCCTGTCACTGTGGGAGGTTCTGCGCCTTACTCTGTGTACAACCCCAGCGAGTTTGTCCACTGGTAATCCGTTTCCTGTTTGTTCACACAAGGGTTGCTCTGCTTTTACTTTCCTGTTTCCTGTGCCTATCCATAGCTGTCCTTTCCGTGTATGCCTTTAGCTGCTCTTCTGCCCCAGTACACTACCTCTGTAGGATATTCGGTGACCTCAAGGGGTGTCCCAACCAAAGTCCTGATCAGCCCTGCCCGAAACCGTGACAATTTTGTTTGTGGTAACTATGGATATTACTAACTACCTGTTGGGTGGTCAGGTGTGTGTTATGTATCTTTTCTATTGCCCCCTGTGTTTTTGGCTCCTGCATCATATCACCGAGATTTAAAACTGTTCAATGACATCATTAACAATAGATATAAAAGGGAAATAAGTACAAATGAGGTAGACCAAACGGATACTAGCCTGCAACAATATGTTGATTTTAATCTAGGACTGTTCCCCTTTGTAGGTGTTGCATTAAACAGTAGGAAAGTGAGACAATTGACTAGGGTTGTGGAAGCTGTTACCAATCAGGCAGCTCTGGCACATATTACTGAGGAGCTCCAAGTTGCGAGGATTGTAGCGCTCCAAAATCGTATGGTATTAGATGTGATATTAGCTGATCGAGGTGGTGCATGTCGAATCATCGGTAGTAGTTGTTGTGTTTTTATCCCAGATCACTCACCTTCAGTATATGATGCAATATCTAAATTGCATAAAATTGCTGCAGAAATCCATACAGAGACTGGTACTTGGACTTTTTCTGGATGGTTTTGGACTCTTGTTTCCGCCTGGGGCTGGAAACTACTGACTATTCTGTGTGTAATAATTGCATTATTTTATACATGCTGTATCTGTATTCAGTGTGGTCCAATGTTCTGCTCTATGTGTATTACTGCTTGTATGCCTACCAAAAGAAATATTACAGAAATGAAGGCACAACATATGTTAGATAAGGAAATAGCTGAAATGATGAGCATAAACATACAGGATGAATATTTAGATTATCCCAGAAAGACGAATGTCTTCAGCTAATGCTGAAAGGGTCGTCTGTTGTAATTTAGCAGTGATTAGATTAAGCATTAGCAGAAGACATCTTGTATTTAGTAACTATTGTGAACATTTTGCGGAATCCAATTTGTATTCATGGCAGCCATTTTCTCTGCTACATGCTGCCATGTGCTCTGTCCTACCTTTCTGTTAACTGCTCTTGAAATCTGCCTAGTGACAAGTTATATTTAGCATCTCTTACTTTCGCACATGCTCAGTAAGGTCTGCAGCTGTTAGTCCTTGGAAACTGTTAGCTCCTCCTATCTGTCGACTGTGCATTTTCCACATGACCTTACATGTATACAAGTCTTGTTTCCATAATTGTACCATCTCCTTTTAGCCCCTGCATGGCTATAAAAGGACCATGCTCTCTCAGTTCAGTGTGCTACTTCAGACATTACCCTAGGGTGCTGTTTGAACTGTAGTACCACCTCATGAGGTTAATAAACTTTTGTCTTTTATTCCAGTTTCTGTGCCAACTTCTTCCTACATGGTCTGAGGACTTTGTGCAGAGAAAGGTGAACCCCTTGCACTAGTAGGCCTTGCTGAGGCTTACTTCAACAGTAGGAGGTAATCTTTTTATCAGGACCTTCCCAGGGGGTAGCCCTATTGCTTAATAATGACTCTACCTCCTCAATGAGATCGTCAATTTCAGCTATAGTACAGTTCTCGCCTCCATTCCTAAGATTTTTTGTGGATTTCTCCTTCGCCCTTGGGGGTTCTGATGCCTTGCGTTTTCCCATGTCTTTGGTCACCTATTTAATGCTTCGGCTCTACTGGAACCAGTTCCAGGCCTCCGGATTCTTGCCCTGATGGTGTTGGTTGAAGTGGCCTAAAGTGCCAGGCACGGATTACTTAATCCCTGAGGAGACTAGGAGGTAAAGTCCTTTTTTTAGAAATAAGCGCCAACACAGTACCTTCAGGCAGCCATGGGCTTATGAGCTGCCTAATCCAGACGTCTTTGGATGGATTTCAGGGGGGTGCCCCTGCCCTGCCTCTTCCTGGCAATGACAGGCAAGGACGGGCCTGCCCTTGGCCCGGGCTTGGCCCGGGCGCCGCCCGCACGCGTCCCGCGACAGCGGGAGCGCAATTTAATTTTTAAAGGGCTCCTGCCCCAGAATGCTGCTCCCCGTCGCCTCCAACGCGCTTCCCGTGACGGCGGGAGCGCGATTTAATTTTTAAAGGGCTCCTGCCCCAGAATGCTGCTCCCCGGCGCCTCCAACGCGCTTCCCGCGACGGCGGGAGCGCAATTTAATTTTTAAAGGACTGCTGCCCCAGAATGCTGCTCTCCGGCGCATCCAACGCGCTTCCCGCGACGGCGGGAGCACGATTTAATTTTTAAAGGGCTCCTGCCCCAGAATGCTGCTCCCCGGCGCCTCCAACGCGCTTCCCCACTTTCTTTTCCCTTTTACTGCTGGGATCTCTAAATTTGTCACACCAGCCAAAGTACCCAGTGAAACCGGTGGGAGTTCTGCCCTAGATAGATCAGTCAGCCAGGTATCCAATATCCCCTGACAACCGTCGCGCATGACTCTCAGTTGGTTAACTTTTAGGGCTAATTGAGGTGTCTGCAGTAACTGGGGTTATGGGGAAGAGGTGGCCGAGGAAGCTGTGGTAGATAGACATCATTCAGGAGATCCGATCGCATTTTCTATGGCGCCAACAGCCCGCTGTAAAAAAACACATCTAGTGTATTGTTAGTTCTAGAACTGTCCTGGGAAGTTGTTACCTTCCGTTTGCCCATCTTTTCCACATTCCAAGTACCAGGAATAAAATCAAAAATACAATCAAGGATAGTCTCAGCTCTTGTGGAGCCACTAGCTCTCAGTGTTTAAAAGGGCAATCTAACTGTCATCTGAAGTTCCACTTGCTATAGGTTGTTATAAATGAGTGGAATGTATGAACAGTTTTTTTTTTTTTATGGAAAAAAGAATGACCCAACTTTGCTGCCCGGGCCACATGGCGGGCAATACTGGTCCTTTAAGCTGGTCCTTCAGCGTGCCTAATGGTCTGATATCACGCTCTGTTGCATGCACAACCATGGCTCTTGGGGCTCTGGGGGCTATGGACCCATCAGTTGGTCAGCTGCTCAGTCTGCACCCGCTGGGGGAATATGTGAATACTAACTACTACAAAATTCCTCTGTGAATGGGTATGATTTTAGTGACCCCAGCTACAGGAAAAGCAGCAGTCACTGCTCTGCTTACAACAGTATGCAATGATGTAACGCTGACTGACAAGGTTTCAGGAATTTTGTCAAGGCTCTTTCACAATCCCACCAGGGGACTTCCTTCTCGTCTCTCGTCAAGGTAGGTGTGCGGTGCTTCTCCTTCCCATGCCAGCTGCAATGTGCCTCAGCAAACCCCCATCGCTCCAGTACCAACACCCAGTCTGTCTGCAGTCTGTCTGCAATCTGCACGAAGCCTCAAGTCATGAGGGCAGCAAGCGGGCCACAGCGGGCCACACAACACGCCCTCGGACTTGCACGAAACCGTCGTTCGCCCCCTCCAGTCTACTCAGTTTGCCTCACCTCACTGCATCTGCAGCTATGCTGGTCTGCCGGACGCAGTCTCAGTAGGATCCAAGAACCTCGAACCATGCTCAACAATCCCCCAGGATACCTCTGCTGCATACACCGTGGTCTGCGCTGGTCCATGCTGGTGAGTGGCCCTGGCTTCCCCGTGAACACAGCAGGTGCTGGCCCCCTAGTCCCTGGACGCCACAGCTATTGTTTGGCTCTGAACCGGAACTGTAACTGAGCCTTAATGGAAATGAGTAACAAGCCTATGCCTCACCAGGGGAGGCGTAACGAGGAGAAATAACTTTATTTTTCCTTGTTTTTCCTCTTTTTATGAGTCATGCATTCTGCAGCACACATAGAAAGAGTAAAAAGCCACCATTGATTGTTTCTGTGCAGGAAGGTGTCCCTTCCTTCACAAAAACAATCATCCCTACAATGTACCCACCTTTGCACCGTGGTGCAAGTGTGCCTGCGTTGGCGCATGGCAGACCCTCGTTCACCACATTAGGGGGAAAGGACAGGAATGCACCATGTCTCATAGATACGGGCACATTTCTGCCCTTTCCTTTTAACACAGGGCAGTGCTGCAAGATTCTTTGTGGCACTGTGTTGCATTAAAACCTCGTAAATGAGGCCCTTAGACTTTTGGTCTAAGTTTACCTTAGTGAATCGGGCTCTAGGATTGCAATTTTCTTGGTAAAGGTGAGTAGAATGGCATCCATGTTTAGAAAATGGTAATTGAATAATGTGTATAGTCTGGGAGGTGCGACTGCACTATAGAGGAGCACACACCACTGGAGATACATTTGAGTGACATGAACACTGGAGAATGACCATTAGTGCCTAAAGGAAATCTTGGAAAAAAGGGGAGGTAATCAGAAGCATTTCTATGGTCATCATCTGAGGATTCACCATACTTTGGACTTGGAGACTGCAAAAGTTCCCTGGTACAGCTTACACACTGAGGTGAAATAAATATAGCTGCCACAGGGAATGTCCGATAAAGAGAATTGGAGGAGGTCAAGTGGCACTGGTGACCCCTGTGAGGGTGGAGCCTTTGGGGCTGTTCTTAGGGGAGCTTGGAGAGCTGGTGAAAGTATTCTGATTAAGGGAAGAAAAGCTGTGTGGTAATGCCCATATTTATGTGCGCTCTGGAAGGATAACCTCAACTGAACATGACACAAGATCATATAATATTACAAGTGAAGACACTCTAACGAAGACAGCGGACACCCAACAGTATGTGAAGATAAGGAGGTTCTGAATTATATGGGTAGATGAACTGGGAAATGATTTCAATGTGCAGATTTGGAAGAGCACTGGATTGATGGTTAACATTTGAAAAGTGGATGTACAGCTTGCAATTTTCTGGTTGTTCACCTAGTTTTCGGAGAAGGGAGTAAATTCCATTGTGTAACATCCCTGCTTCGATGATCACTACAGAAGTTTTAAATGAGTTCCAACAAGATCCCATTTTAATTACAGAGAATTGCCCAACCATTTTGTTTTTTTTGTTCCCCTGCCCCTTTGAGGAGTATTAAACCTAGGAATCAAGGGGAGGGGACTCGGTCATGACTCCAATCTCGGCAGCTGGTCTTCTTTGAGCTCTGCTGCCACTCCATCTCCATCTGGCTCTTTGGTGCTGCCAGGGGGCCAACAAGCGTTCTGGAGACTCTGCACTGGAGGTGAAAGCCACTGGGGATGTTCTGACCCCTGCGGCTGAAGTACTGATGGCTCCGTTGCTGCTTCCACCATGTGGCCTGGTCCAGCATTGAGCAGTTGCAGCTGGAGGAGTGCATAAGCCTGTCCGCTGACAGCCAAAAGACTTGTGCATCATCGTGCCTGCTGGGAGCGATCCAGGGGTGCACCGGCTGTAGTGGCAGACCCTCTGTGTTAGGGGCCTGGGGACCACAGTGAGGTTCAGAGGTCGGAGGGGCCTGCCTTCGCATCCCAGCACTGGGGGCATCGGTCCTTAACTCCACTCTGGGGGCCGCGCCTGAGAGACACCAGCACCCACAGGGAAGGACATGTGCCTGCATGATCACCTGAAGTGTCCTGAGGTTCAGGGGTGGTGCAGGCTGATCGGTAGGGGATGCTTGGAATGCCTCCATTTCCCTCTTCCCCACTTTTGCAAATCCATGGGGTTGGTGGCGCAAGGTGCCTCACACAGTTGTGGGACATGTCCGGACGGGCCCAAGGTGATGAAGATGTGGGCATGAGGCAGTGGTGGGAGATGGGTCCTGGCTCTGATTGGGAGACCACACCTTCAGGGGTCTCTATAGGGACTAGGCCAGAACTATGGAGCCTGCTTGGCCTTTTCCTGTGGTCTTGGGGTCAAGGGACTGGGACAAGGCACCACGCATCACGATTGCAGCCCCATGGGGTGTAGTGAAGTGAACAGTATGGTCCCCTCTTGCAATAAGCGGACTCCCCTTCTGGGACACATACTGCATACTGCTTTTGATAAGACCGACTGATTCGCATTGTGAAAAAAGTTGTCGGATTTGGATATGCCTGGATCCTTATTACACTTAATTATTGCTCCTCACTCTTTCACATGGTGTAAGGTCCTGTTAGAGGGTGATCAAGGTCTTTATGCAGAACAGTCTAAAACAAGCTTGACTTCTTGCCTCGCTGCTGTTTTCTTTATATATTTCAGACCTGCCTGCTGCCATTTCACAAAGTGTGTGCCTTCCACCGAGTACTTGTGGACAGTCAATGTGATGTCTCCACTATACGGGTGACATAGTGATCTTAGATCTTATCCCTAAGGGTCTAAATAATCGATTGGGGGCATTGCAGAACTATGCTGGTGCACATTACTTAAAAATGAATGCCTTCAAAAGCTCAGTGCCAGTCTAAGGATTTGGATGCATTTTATAGGGCTAAGGGTAGAAGACACATTTTTGTCATCTTTTAGCCGTCTACTGGGGCCAAGATTTCATCCACCCTGTTATATGCAATGGAATTTACAGACATCGCCAGATGTGCCTTCTTTTAATAAAATGAGGGGCAGGATTTGAGAAGATTGACTTCTTCTTATACTTCAATCTCAGTGGCAGCTCTGAGGCTGGAATTAGGAATTAAAAGTTCCTAGGCACAAGGCACGGTGGGGATTGTTCGATAGGCTGTCAACCTTGAGAAGACTGAAAGGGATACCATGAGGTATTACATGAAAAAGGAAATCTCAATGGATAAGAAAGATACGTTTTCATTCTACAGAAACTTCAATTATGCCATCGACCAACTTGGTCTTGATCAAAGACTAGTACTTTCTCTTCCTACCCCTCAAATAAAGGCATGCTTAAAAACAATCCTTGAGGCCTGTAGTGAAAATAGGTAGGTTTGACCACTGACTTTGTGTTTCACCACTGTGCATATTAGCTGTTCAATGTTCACCAGTTGCAGATTACATTTTGTATTCAGTTTAGCTGCCTATTGCCTTTATCGTGACGTTAGACATTACGGGGGTCATTCTAACTCCGCTGCCCGCCAGAGTTCCCCCCTCCAGAATACCGCACCGCGGTCAGGAGACCGCTGCGGGTATTCTGTGTTTCCCGCTGCGGGTATTCTGTGTTTCCCGCTGGGCTGGCGGGTGACCGCCAGAAGGGCGCCCGCCAGCCCAGCGGGAAACCCCCTTCCCACGAGGAAGCCGGCTCCGAAGGGAGCCGGCGGAGTGGGAAGGTGCGACGGGTGCAGTTGCACCCGTCGTGTATTTCAGTGTCTGCTGAGCAGACACTGAAATACTTTGTGGGGCCCTCTTACGGGGGCCCCAGCAGTGCCCATGCCATTGGCATGGGCACTGCAGGGGCCCCCAGGGGCCCCACGACATCCCATACCGCCATCCTGTTCCTGGCGGGCGAACCGCCAGGAACAGGATGGCGGTATGGGGTGTCTGAATCCCCATGGCGGCGCAGCAAGCTGCGCCGCCATGGAGGATTCAGCAGGGCAGCGGAAAACCGGCGGGAGACCGCCGGTTTTCCTGTTCTGCCCGCGGCCAAACCGCTGCGGTCAGAATGCCCTGTGGGGCACCGCCAGCCTGTTGGCGGTGCTCCCGCCGACCCTGGCCCCGGCGGTCAAGGACCGCTGGGGTCAGAATGACCCCCTACATTTTGTATTCAGTTTAGCTGCCTATTGGCTTTATCGTGGCGTTATACATTGCAGTTGAGACATTGCAGATGAGCTGTGTTTTTCCACATGGTGAACTAAGCTTGTGTTCTTCGTATTTTCTGTTATCAAATACAATAGAATGATAAGAGAGCACATATTTTTTGTTTTTCTTCAGAGCCGGGAACAGGTTGGCCTTGGAAGAGGGAGCCTTGAAATCTTGGCCAATTTTCTATGTTTTTTCTTCCAACTCTGACCTACAGTAGCCAGCATGTTTTGAATATTTGCATCTGAGAGGGAAGGGCCTTTCAGAAGGCTTTTTCATGATTGTTTAAGCTATAAAAGGTGGCCCTAGTCAGTAGCGAGGGGAATTTCTGAGCCCTCAGTCAGGATTGGATGTCAAATGGCAGACATTTTCCTGTGAGGGTGGAAATTTCTTTCTCACAGTTGAACAGGGGTCATCAACTTGCTGGCATGAGAAAGATGAACAGCATTGGCAGGCCCTACGGTGATGAATTTTGACTTTATCCTTTGTTTTGCATTTATGCTATAATATAATCACATGCATTTGCTGTGTACATTTCAGTTGAGAATCCCTGTAATATATTTCCTTTCATTGCTGTGACTATTTTTAAACATGTGCTTTCCACCTACTAATCCCTATCTAGGAACCTCATGGCGAAGTAATAATAAATGTCTTCTTTAAACTAAGAAGTGCATTCTAGAGATTTTTGTTAGCTCGGTAATTAGTGACAGCAAAACATTTTGGCGTAGATCGTCAGTCTGAAGAAGGAGTTGGAGATTGGAAGTGCACGATTTAAAAGTGTAAATATTATTTATTTTTTGTTTAGCGAATTAAAGGAAGCTCCGCAAACCATGTTTGAAAATTCATGTGAAGTTAAACTGCCTTATGGTGTAGTAACAAACATGTTTTCTTGTTTATCAGGACTTTCTAAGTTTTGAGATGAGTGCTTGGATAAAACTAAAGTGTTTTCATATTTAGAAAAGTTGCTTTTTGAACAGAATGATGTCCCTTTTTTTCTTGACAGGAGGGTTTGGATGCTTTTGTCGGCTTACAGAAAAATTCTTGAGAGATGTAAACAGTTAGACACATGAAAATAACAATTTATGTGAGCAAATTAGCCAGAACAAATTATTGCAAGATAAAACTGAAATTTACAAAGCTGTTACAGGAGAATCTGGATTTTCACATTTCAGTAATGTGGATGTTTAAAAAAGTGGGGGCCAGTGTGAGCCTCATGAGAAGAGCGTAGTTCTCCGTGCGCAGAGCAGCCCACAGTTTTTGGCATGAGTTGAAATGCATTCTTTAAAAGATTACACTGAGAAAGAAGTGTTACCCGTATATTCAGGCCACTTTTACAGGGTACAATCTGTACAATTAATTCAGATACTGTCACAAATGTGCAGTTTCTGAGAATTAAGTGGAATCCAGAAAATAGAGAGATGTTGTTACAGGGAAAGCAAACATTTTTTGAGTTTGCTACTATTTGCACTAAGCAAGAGACACCGAGTTTCATGAAATTGTTTGATTTTTGGAAACAGTATAGCCCTCATCTGAGTAAAATCTTAACCCTTTGGTAAAAAGTAACTAGAAAGAAACACGAGTTTGAATGGAGTGAGGAGCAGCTGTGTGCTTTTGATTTGGCAATTTAAATAATTCAACAGACTTCAGATTTGTGCGCAGTGCAAGAGGGAAACATTGAGTTACATGTAACTGTTCAGGGACAATATGCAAACTTGAGTATGTGGCTGAAACAGGAGAGGAGAAGGGTGCCCCTGGGGTTTTGGATTAGAAAACAATCTGACTTTGTGGGGTGCTATACTCCTTTTGAAAAGCAGCTTTGACTTGTTATTGGGCTCTAGTAAATAATGAGCAAATGACACTAGGTTCTGAAACCTGAAATATCAGTCATGCAGTGGGTGAAAAGTTCACTTAAATCTCACCAGATAGGACATGTACATGAGGTTAGTATCATACAATGGATCAGGTACATACAAAACAGGGCTTGAGTAGGACCGACAGGCACTGCAGCCCTGCATGAACAGGTGTCACAAGCCCCTGTACAGGATGAGGAGAGGGTGCAGGGAGTACCACAGGTAAAAGAGTCACCAGTGAAATTGAGTGCACCATTTGAATTCTTGTCCCCTGAGGACAGGAAGCATGTTTGTTTTACTAATGATTCATTGAAATACGTGGGTACTAAAAGACATTGGAAAGCAGTGTCATACAATCCAGTTTCTGAAACGTTGTTTACCACAGGAGAAGGAAAAAGTAGCCAATATGCAGAGTTGTACACTGTGTGTGAGACTCTAAAGCAAGAGCTGCCTGAGACGTGTCATTTTTACACTGATTCTTGGTTCACTGCCAATGGATTAGCCGTTTGGCTTTCCACATGGCTTGCACATAACTGGTTAATTCATTCAAAGGAGGTGTGGAGTAAAGAGTTGTGGCAGGAAATTTGGGAAATGTTGAAACAGAGTAAATTCATAGATGCTCATTGTCCCATTGACGCATTAGAACGCTGGTTCAATTCCCTTGCAGATGTTAAAGACAAAAGTTCAGAGGCAGAAGTGTCAACCCAGAATTCTGACTTGGTGGGGATGGCTAAGTGGGCGCACCAGAAATGTGGACGCCTGTGAGAAAAAGCCACTTACAGGTGGGCAGAGATTAGAGAGATACACATTCCCCTAGAATTGATAAAAACTGTGATTTTGCAATGTCCTATTTGTCAGCACACACAACAGAGATCTGTCCCACAAACAGTCAAGGATCAATTGGGGAGAGGAAAGTTACCAAGGACAGATATGGCAAATTGATTACATTAGGCCACTACCGATTAGTAGCGGGTGTCAATACGCCTGCACCGTAGTGGACATTTATTCTGGATACTTGATTGCTGTCCCTTGCAAACGTGCTACTCAGCACAATACTATGAGGACTCTGGACTTGTTAATGTTATACTATGGATTACCACTCCAGATCCAGAGTGACACTGGGTCACACTTCAAAGGCAAATTTGTGCAGGACTACTGTTTTCATCACAGTATTGAGTGGATGTATAATATTCCTTATTATCCTCAGGCATCGGGACTGATTGATAGAATGAATGGTTTACTGGGGGATATTACCAGTTCAGAGTGATGTCCTTTGGTTTGAAAAATGCCCCCGCTACCCTCCAGTGGTTGGTTAACACGGTCCTGGCAGGTAAGGATGTGTTCTGCACAGCCTGTCTAGACGACATTGCCGTCTACAGTTTCAGCTCGGAAAAACACCTGCTCAACCTCCAAGACATGATAATCAAGACCAGTAAATGCCAGACTAGGCAGGGTTCCGTAGTGTACTTGAAACACATAGTGGGTAGTGGCAAGGTGCAGCCCCTCAAGGCCAAGATTGAGACAATCATGGCTGGCAACCACCAAGAACCCAAACAGAGGCCAGAGTCTTCCTAGGCCTCACTGGGTACTACCATAGGTTTAAGGGGTATGGCACCATGGTGGCCCCCTTAACAGAACTAACTTCAAAAATGCAACCTAGGTTGGTGATTGGGACAGAGCCTTGTCAGAAAGCCTTTGACTCCCTAAAGGAAGCCATGTGCACTGCACCTGTGCTCAGGGCCCCCGACTACTCCAAAGAGTTAATTGTGCAGAGAGAGGCTTCAGAGCATGGCATAGGGTGGTTCTAGCACAGCTGAATAAGAAGGACCTAGACCAACCAGTATCTTTTATTAGCAGAAATCCATTGCCACGGGAACAGAGGTCGAGTGCCATTGAAAGTGAAGCATTTGCTGTGGTCAGGGGACTGAAGAAGCAGAGACCATACCTGTTTGTAACTCACTTTCGGGTTCAGACAGACCAAGGGCCCCTCAAAGGGCTCATGTAGATGAGGTGTGAAAATCCTAAACTCTTGAGGTAGTCTGTCTCTCTACAGGGAATTAACTTTACAGTGGAGCATTGTCTGGGGACTGACCACGCCAATGCTGATGGTCTCTCCAGATTCTTCCGCCTTAGTGATGAGAGCTCCCAAGGGGTTGGGTAGCTCTCCCCATTTTCAACTGGTGGGGACACATGTTAGACCTGACAGCCTTAGGGTGGTCATCCCCCAACCTCTTGTCTGACTCCCTCCACTTTTCTAACACTGTTTTTGCTGGTTTTAGGACTCTGTGCACTTTACCTCTGCTAACCAGTGCTAAAGTGCATATGCTCCCTCCCTCAAACATGGTAATACTGGTTCATGCCCAATTGGCATATTTGATTTACTTAAAAGTCCCTAGTAAAGTGCAGTACATGTGTCCAGGGCCTGTTAATGAAATGCTACTAGTGGGCCTACTGCACTGATTGTGACACCCACATTAGTAGCCCCTTAACCATGTCTCAGGCCAGCCACTCCCTTTTTCCACATATAAGTCACCCCTATGTTAGGCCCTAGGTAACCCACAGGGCAGGGAACTATGTAGGTAAAAAGAAGGACATGTACATATGTATTTTATATGTCCTGGAAGTGAAAAAAAAAACTAAATTTGTTTTCCACTACTGTGAGTCCTGTTGCTTTCATAGACTAGCATTAGGTCTGTCCTCATGTATTTCTTGAGTGGTAGATTCTGATCTGAAAGGGGTAACCAGGTCATATTTAGAATGGCCAGAATGGTAATGGAAACTCCTGCTTATTGGTGATGTTGGATCTTATATCGCTATTTTAGAATTGCCACTTTTAGAAAGTGAGCAGTTCTCTGCACTTAAAGCCATCTGTGCCTTACAGCCTGTCTCCAATCAAATGTCTGGTCAGTGCTGGTTGACAGCTCCATTGTGCATTTCACCCAGACAACCACAAACACAGGACACTCAGTCACACGTGCATTTATCTGCATATTGAATGGATCTCCCTGGGCTGGAAGGGTGAAGGGCCTGACACCTACTTTTCCAGGGCCAGTGCCCTGCCCCCACACAATGGACTGCTATACCCCCTACTGAGACACTGCCAGACAGGACTGAACTGAAAGGAGTACGTATGCACTTCAAAACCACTCTTTGAAGTCTCCCCCATTTCAAAGGCATTTTGGGTATATAAACTGGGTTTCTGACCCCACCAAACCAATCACTTCTGGATCTACACCTGCACCCTGTCAGAGGAGCTGCAAGGCTTCCCAAAGGACTCATCTGAACTACTTTGCTGAGAAGGACTGCTGCCCTGTTGTTGTTCTGCTGGCCTCTGACTTTGCTGAGAAGGACTCCGCCTTCCCCAGAAGTGCTCTCCTAGGGCTTGGATTGAGCTTGCCTTCCGTTCCCGGAGGTCTCAGGGCTAAAAAGACTTAGGCCCTCATTCTGACCTTGGCGGTCGGCGGAGAGGCGGCGGTCGGACCGCGAACAGACCGGCGGTCAGAAAAATGGCATTCTGACCGCGGCGGTCACCGCCGCGATCGACCGCCACTTCCCCACTCCGACCGCCACGGCGGTCATGACCGCCGGGCTGGAGTTTGCGCACTCCGGCCCGGCGGTCGTCCCAAGACCGCCAACGGTATCATGACCCTGCCTACCGCCGCGGTTTCTGGCGGTCGGGAACCGCCATGCGAACCATGGCGGTAAGCACTATCGGGGCCAGGGAATTCCTTCCCTGGCACTGATAGGGGTCTCCCCCACCCCCCACTACCCACCCGAGTCCTCCCCCCACACCCTCCACCCCCTGCCACCCCCCAGAGGTGGTACGAACCCCCTCCCCACCCCCACCCCGACATGCACATACATGCACCCCGACATGCACACACCCCCAACATGCACATATACACACCCCCTACACACACATACACAACGGGGACACATACCCGCACACATACATGCAGACATGCGCACCTGCCGAACAGCACACATTACCCATAGACACAGCAGCACCCCCCGCCCGCATACACGCACTCACACACCCCCTCTACACACTCACACGCACACCCCCATGCACTCCCTCATCACACAACACCCCCCCTCCCCCTCCCCCTCCCCTCACGGACGGTCAACTTACCTTGTGCGTTGGTCCTCCGGGAGGCGACGGGAGCCATGGGGAGGTGACCGCCAACAGAACACCGCCAACAGAAGACCGCCACACAGATATGTGGGTCGTAATTCTGTGGGCGGTGTTCTGCTGGCGTGGCGGTGGAGGTTGACCAGTCTCCACTTTTCCGCCGACCGCCAGTGTGGCTGCTGGCGGTTTCCCGGCGGAACGCTCCCAGCGGTCGGAATGCGCACAGCGGCATACCGCCGCGGTCGGCGGTCTTCACCGCGGCGGTAACTCGGCGGTCTCGCGAAAAGACCGCCAAGGTCAGAATGAGGGCCTTAATCTCTTCAGGAAACTCCTTGTGCATCAAATATCAACTCACCGCCTGCCAAAACTGACGTGAAGCCTGCATTGCGACCGAGAAATCGCAGTAACAGCCGACTGGAACAACACAGCCCCGACTTCCCTACTGGAAATTCTACGCAGTGCCTGCCTTGCGATGAAAAATTCAACACATCGCCTAGCAGATAGACGCTGCACCTGTGCCTTCTTCCAACACATCAAGGACTTTCCCTGCATCGTCCCTGGGCGTCACAACATTCTTGCACCTCAGTGAAGAACCAAGACTGTGCATTGAGAAATGATGCAAGCTCCTTGCAATGTGGAAAGAAACAATGCATATTCTGTGCTACGTCAGAAAACTTGACGCAACGCCATATTTTTTCATGCATCTCCTCCTCTGCGTTCTCCGTGCATCATTATTTTTTATGAATACCAGGTACTGTGTGTAACAAAGAGACAACTGTTTATTTCTAAGGATTAAGACTGTTTTAAACCTTTTAAAAGTGATAATTCAACTTGTACTTTTTGGATCTTTGTCATTTTTACCTCATTTTATTAAGATAAATATTATCTATTTTCTATTATAATTTCTTTGCCCATTGTATATTGTGCCTCATCTGTGGTTCCAGCCTATCTGCTTCTCTACCGTTTTATTCTCTCTCCTTCGTACACTGTGTTCCCATTCTTTTTGCTCAGCCTGCTCGCCTCTCTCTGGCCTTTTTGTTTGCCCTGTACATATTGTGCGTCTTTCGTGATCTTACTCTGTTTTGCCCACTGTTTATGGTGCTCACTTAGCCTTTCCGTGCTCCCTTGACTTCGCTGCCCCCCCACGCCCATCTCTTGCCTGTCTCCCCCTCCCCCGCCCATTCCCTCTCTGATCCCCCGGTTCCTTGCTGCTGCCTCCCCTGCGGCCCCGCCCCCTGCGCACACCCATTGGCCCCCACCCTCCTCCCAGCTGCTCCACCCTCCCACCCCAACCTCTTAATGGTGGCCGCTGTGTGGCCACACGCAGCGGGCGCGCCAGAGGCAAGCCTGTGTGCACCCGTCCGCGCCTGGACTGCGCCCAGCGCCAGTCCCCCTGGTCCCCACAGCCAAAACCCCCCCAGACAACCCTACTCCCCCCTCACCCTCCACTCCCTCAACCCAGGCCTCTGCCCCACCTGCACCCTCTCCAACCCCTCACACACACATGGCCCCTTCATCTGCTACTCCTGCCACTTCTCCTGCTCCACATCCCCCACACCCCACACCAACAACAGCGACCCCCCAACAAACATATAATCCCCAACGCAACATACACCTGCTCTACCCCCACGCACACCAACCAGCCGCACCGCACAACACCTCACAACCAGAACACGCCCTGCAACAACACAACAACAACACCCACCAGAACCACCTCAACTGCCTACTCCTCAACACCCGCTCCCTTCACAAACATGCCACAGAACTCTGGGCTCTCATCAAATCACACTCACCTGACATTGTCTTCCTCACGGAAACCCAAACCAACCACTCCTCAGAGCCCGACATAGCCACTGCCACCCTGTGGGATACAAACTCCAACGCAAAGACTGCCTCAACAAGCCAGGACCCCCCCAACCATCGCCATCCACATAAACAACAACTCCACCGTCAGAGGTACACTAATCAACAGACCACCAGGTCCACGCCCTGCCTTCTGTGACACCATCGCCGACACCATTAGCATGCATGCCCTCACCTCTACAGACTACATCCTCCTCAGTGATTTCAACTTTCACTTGGAGAACATTCAAGACCACAAATCCACCTCTCTCATAGACAACTTCACCAACCTCGGACTCAAACAACTGGTCACAGCACCCACCCACACTGCAGGACACACGCTCAACGCAATCTTCACCTCAAGCCAACACATAACCTACACTCACACCACCGAACTTCACTGGACCGACCACCACTGCGTCCACTTCTCCTTCGCCAAACCCCCCACACACCACCACCAACACACCACGCCCTACCACATGTGGGACAAGATCCCCACAGAACGCCTGAACTCCCAACTGGCCCTTAAACTTCCCCCTTACCAAAGACCCCAACACCGAAGCCCACAACCTCTCTAAATGTATCACTACCTGCGCTGACACACTAGCCCCCCTCAGAAAACACATCGCCACTCGCAACATGAAGAACGCACCCTGGTCCACCCCCGAACTCCAAGAATCCAAGCGCAAATGCCGCCAAGCGGAAAAAGCCTGGCGACAGGAACCCACTACAACCAACCTCTCCACCCTCAAAACTTCTATTCGCACCCACCACCAACTCATACGCACCACACACAACCCTTACCCACCCAACGCAAACCCCACTCATGACCCCCCATCATACTTACCACCTGGGCCCCAACCACACACGAAGAAATCGAAAAAGCCATGAATTCCATCCACTCCGGATCCCCCTCCGACCCCTGCCCTCACCGCATACACAACAAAGCCAGCCCAACCATCGCCCCCATACTCAGCAACACAATCAACTCCTCATTCGACACGCCACCTACCCCCGATCCCTGGAAGCACACAGAAATCACCGCTCTCCTAAAAAAGCCCAAAGCCGACCCAGAAGTCCTCTCCAACTCCAGCTCCATCTCCCTCCTCCCTTTCCCCGTCAAGGTTGCAGAGAAACTATTCAACGCCCGCCTATCCCACTTTCTCGAGGAAAACAACGCACTAGACCCCTCCCAATCCGGGTTCCGCAAGAACCACAGCACGGAAACCGCCCTCATCCCATGTACTGACGACATCAGAACCAGAGTAGACAAGGGCGAGACCGTCGCACTCATCCTCCTAGACCTCTCCGCGGCCTTTGACACTGTCTGCCACCACACACTCTGCACACGCCTCCACAACACAGGAATTTGTCACAAAGCCTTAGACTGGCTCACGTCCTTCCTCACTTACTGGACCCAAAGAGTCCGCCTCCCACCCTTCCACTCCACTGCTACCAAAATCATCTGCGGAGTCCCCCAAGGGTCCTCCCTCAGCCCCACCCTCTTCAACATTTACATGACCCCCCTCGCCAACATCCTCCAACCACACGGTAACCCCCTTCCTCTCCTACGCAGACGACACCCAACTCATTTTCTCCCTCACCCGCAACCCCACCACCGCCTAAACCAACCTACACGCTGCACTCCTTGACACCGCCACCTGGACAACAACAAACCACCTCAATTTTAACTCCAACAAAACCAAAATCATCATCTTCGGCCCCAACAAAAGTATATGGGACGACTCCTGGTGGCCAACCGACCTAGGCCCCGCACCCACCCCGAAAACCACACCCGCAAACTCGGCATCATCCTGGACCCCTCACTCTCCATGACACAGCAAATCAACGCAGTTACCTCCTCCTGCTTCTACACACTCCACACTCTGAAAAAGGCCCTTCAAATGGATTCCCTCAGAAACCAGGAAGACAGTCACCCACGCACTCATCAGCAGCAGGCTAGACTACGGTAACGCCCTCTACGCCGGCACCACACTCAAACTCAAACGCAAACTCCAAAGAATCCAGAACATAGCTGCACGCCTCATCCTGGACCTCCCCCGCCATGAACAAATCTCACCACACCTCAAATCCCTTCACTGGCTCCCCATAGACAAGAGAATCACTTTCAAGATCCTCATCCACGCACACAAATCCCTACACAACACCGGTCCAACCTACCAAAATGAAAGAGTGAACTTCCAAACTCCCACCCGCAACCTCCGGTCTGCCGACTTCGCACTAGCCACTGTCCCCCGCATCCAACGCACCACTACAGGAGGCAAGGCGTACTCATACCTCGGCCCCAAAACCTGGAACTCCCTCCGCTCCAACCTCTGCAAAACCAAAGACCTCCTGCTCATCAGAAAAAACCTCAAGACATGGTTGTTCGAACAGTGACCCCCCCCTTAACTCCCCTCCCAAAGCGCCTTGAGGGTGAGTAGTGCGCTCTATAAATCTCTTTGATTGATTGATTGATTGATCTATTTTTTTTAAACCTGTGTGGTGTATTTCTGTGGTGTTTTCACTGTGTTACTGTATTATTCATTGCACAAATACTTTATATATTTCCTTTTAAGTTAAGCCTGATTGCTCAGTGCCAAGCTACCAGAGGGTGGGCACAGGATAATTTGGATTGTGTGTTACTTACCCTGAATAGGATTGTGATCCCTACTTGGACAAGGATGTATACCTCTGCCAACTAGAGACCCCATTTCTAACAATAACATTTAGAATTTGGTGGTAACAGTCCCCCCGTCGACTTTTCAACTGAAAACCTATCTGCCATTGTGGCAGTCCACCCAATGTATTTAGATGTTGGCGGTCCCATAGACGAAAGCCTGCATTCAAACTGCCGTCTCCGCCAAGGAATCCCATCTGCCATCAATGGCACCATAGGCAGTAGTGGCTGCTGGCAGGACACCAGCTGCACTTACCGCTGAGCCGATTTGGATCTGCCTTTCTGCCAAAGAAAAAGTGGCAGTTCGACTTCCAAGTCTGAGTTGGTGGATTGGCGGGGGGTGAAAACCTACCCTTTTGCCCCATCCTGCCTCCATCTTGGACTGGATACGACTGGACAACAACCTCCGTCACTGCTGCAGCCGGACCACAGTGAAAACATGACACCCCGTCGTTAGACACGGAGTTCGGAAAGGTAAGAAACCTGCATTGGCTGTGTACTGCACAGGAGCATTGCAGACATATACATGTCACAGTATTTATTAAGTTACTGTGACATGCTTATGTCAGGGAAACAAGTGGGTCAGACTCGGGTGGGGACACACTGGTACACAACACATATCGCACACATACACAACTGTCATTATGATTTCAGTATTCATTAGCAAATGAATGCGGGCACTACATTGACGGTACATTCACATCTGCCAACTATTTCCCTGTGTGCAAGTTGCCAGAGGACCTGTACCTGTCATGTTGTGCTGCAAGTTGTATGTGTGAGTCACTGGTTGAGGTGGAGGGAGCTATGGTGGGGGCTGTGGTTGTGTCAGTATGTGTGCCACTTGCATATGCATTGCTTTTGTTGTGTTTGCTGTGCTGTATGTTATGTTGCTGCATACAACATTCAGGTGAGTGGTGGTGTATTGCGGTCATTGTCAAGATGTGTGTAGTTGTGATGATGTGTGAGTGTGTTTGTGTAGATGAATGTGTTGTGTTAGTTGTTGTGGTTGTGTCGTATGTGGGTGCAATGTCAATGTCAATGGTGTGTGTATGTTGTGTCATGGATATCAATGTGTGTTTGCGGCAGATATGTGTTGAGTTGGTATGGTAATGGATATGGGTATTATGTAGTGTAATGTGTTGTGTGTGATGAAGGGGGACACATATGGCAAAGTAGAGTGAGTGTGTGTGACTTACCTCTGTTCCACAGCCACTACCATTGTATGATGTCCATCAGTCTTGCAATGTCCTCCCTTTGATGGCGAACTGCTGTCAGTGCATCATCTGCAGACTGCAACATCTAAATACGGTGGGCTGCTGCTGACGTGGGTTGGCGGTGCGACCGCCAAGATCTAAATCAGGCCCTAAGTTGTTTTTGATCTCTTTTTACTATACATAAGGCAGTGAAAATGAGTAGATTTATCCTGTCCCTTAAAGGGAACCCTATGGGGATCCTTCAATGGACCCAGTTAATGGACAGGCATTACAAGGTCTGCTCATTGTGAATGTGACTACTGGGTTGGAGGACCGCAGGGCTCCATCTCCTTATTTGCATCTTTTCACACTACGGCCAATATTTATGGGCTTTTGGTGCAGGGCACCACAGAAAGTCACCCTGCTGTGTTGTGCTGCCCTGCGCCAAAGGGAAAGGGCAGGAATGTGCTGGATCTATGGCATACGCTGCAATCCTGTCCTCGTCCTCCCACTGTGCTGGCGCCGTTTTGGCAGCTTAGTGCTAACACAGCCACCCTTGCACTATGGTGCAAAGTTGTCTGTTTCTTATACAGGATTGTTTGTGTACAGGAAGAGGGCACCTTCCTGCACCAAAACAATCATGGGGAGTTTTTTCCTCTTTCTATTAAAGAGGAAAAACCTGGATAAATAAATATATTTCTCCTTATTGCACCTCCCCTGGGGAGGTGTAAGATTTTGGCATATCCCCAAGTTTACAAGGACTTGTAAATCTCGGGATGCGTCAAAATCCATGTGTATTGCATGGGAACATCCACTAGAATGCTGATGTAACTCCTCTCTTGCTCAGAGTAAGCCAACGCAGTGAATTGTGCTGCCTTGCCTGACTCCATATCTATGAGGCCACTCAAAGCCACACAAAGTGGCTTTGCGTGGTTTCATAGCTATGATTTCAAGGTTTAGGCAGTTTTTGCATCACAAAAAGTGACACTACAGCAGTGCAAGGGGCTTGTAAATATGTCCCTGGGTTTTAAATCAGTACCTGCCAAATAATACTAATGAGGTGGGTGGTTTGAGTTTTTTCTTCAAACAGTCCTTTTGAGCTGTGATACAGTTGAGAATTTCTTGCTCCAGAAAGGGAGGCTGTTCATAGAGTAAGGCAAAACATCCTTGCAAACAGCCTCTTTCTAGATATAAGATCTATAAAAGCTGCATTCCTTTATTAAAACAGTTCAACTTCAGTGCTGTAGTACAAGCCATTTTTACTTTCCTAATAACAATGAGTACACATTTCTTGTCAGAGCTTTCAATAAAGTAATTACACCAATGAAAGTACTGCCACAATCTGCAGCTAAAGTGATAGCTTGCTCCTCTGGTACTGAAGGACCTTCATTTGTTTTAAGGTCCTTATTGAATTCTCCCTTTCTCTCTCTCCCATATTTTGAACAAAGTTATCCATATTTTCCCGTCCTTCCTCTGCCCTCTCTTGGATGACAGCCTTCAAGAGTGTAGTGTTTAAATAGTTAAAGTTACCAGATTCCCTGTTACTTTTATTTTACTTGGTGTATTTCTTACAGACACATCATCCTCGTGGTGATAGTTTCCTACAATGTGCACCAGCACCACTCTGGACAGTGAATGCTGTGTAAAATACAAAAATAAAATAAAATAAGGTGGGTGGGTGTGAGAAAGTAGCTTCTTTCTGGCATGGTTACACACATTTGTGGCCTGTTTTTCAGTGTTTGTCAGTGTGTTTTTACTGTTTCACTGGGTCCTGCTAGCCAGGACCCCAGTGCTCATAGTTTGTGGCCTACATGTCAGTATGTTTTACTGTTTGGTCAGTGTGCTTGACTGTGTCGCTGGAGTTCTGCTAACCAGAACTCCAGTGCTTATGCTCTCTCTGTTTCCAAACTTGTCATTATAGTCCAGTAACTCCATATTCCAATCCAGATTGCCACACTGGACCCTCTTACAAGTCCCTAGTATATGATAGCTAGGTACCAGGGCATTGGGGTACTAGGAGATCCTTTTGGGCTGGAGCATTTATTTTGCCACCCATAAGGAGCTCATACAAACACTCCTTCAGGACTGCCACTGCAGCCTGAGTGAAATAGTGCATACACTATTTCACAGCCATTTTCACTGCGCCAGGTAACTTGCAAGTCACATATATGTCTAACCTTCAGTTACTGAAGGCTAGGTGCAAAGTTAATGTGTGTGATGGCACCCTTACACTAGCAAAGGTGCCTCCACATTGTCAAAGACCAAATTTCCAGACTTCGTGAGTAAGGGGACACCATTATAAGTGTGCGCTACATATATGTAAATACATATATGTAGCTTCACAATGGTAACCCCGAATATGGCCATTGTGAGGTGTCTAAGATTGAGACATTGTACCCCCAATCCAATTCTGGTATGGGGGGCAATTCCATGCACCCTGTGGGCTCCACGATTGACCCCCCAGTACTGCTAAACCAGCTCTCTGAGGTTTCCACTGCAGCCCCAATTGTTGCCACCTTCCAGTCAGGTTTCTGCCCTCCTGGGGATTGAGCAGCTCAATCCCATGAAGGCAGAACAATGCATTTCCTTTAGGAGAGAGGTGTTACACCCTTTCCCATTGGAAATAGGTGTTACAGGCATGGGAGGGGTATCCTCCCAGAGCCTCTGGAAATGCTTTGAAGGGCACAAACGGTGCCCTCCTTGCATAATCCAGTCTACACCGGTTCAGGGACCCCTAGTCCCTGCTCTGGCGCGACAATAGACAAAGGAAAGGCGAGTGGCCACTCCCCTGTCCATCACCACCCCAGGGGTGGTACCCAGAGCTCCTCCAGAGTGTTCCTGGCATTAGCCATCTTGGATTCCAAGGTGTGGGGACCCTCTGGGAGCATCTAAGTGGCCAGCACCAGCAGGTGATGTCAGAGACTCCTCTGCATCCTCTGCTTCAGGTTCTGACCATCAGATCAACCTCAGACTGCTCCAGGAACCACTATAACTGCAACAAAGTATCCAGAAAGGTACTGTGACCCTGCAGCTTTAGCTCCAACCAGCAACAGTTTCCAGGATGTGCACGCTCTGAGGACTGACTGTCTTCATTCTGCACCAGAAGGACCGTAGGAATCTCCCGTGGAGTGACTGAGTCACTTCCCTGCTTCAGCAGGCACCTCTCCGCGATGACAAACGGTACTCTGGTGCTCCTCTTCTGTCGACGAGCGTGATCCCTGGAACACAGGTGGTAGACTGATGTGATCCTGACTGCCCAACGGTCCAGCTGTCCAAATTTGGTGGACGTAAGAGCTTGCCTCCCCGTGACAGACAGTACCCCTGTGCACTGCGTCTTCTGCAGCTCCTTGGGCTTCTGTGCACTAATTCCAAATGTTCTTTGTGCATGGCATAGCTCAGTTCCCCAGCACTTAATCCTGCGATGCACAGCTCCCTGAGTTGTTCTCTGGTGGCGTGGGATCCCTTTGTGTAGTGCTGCAACGACCGCACTTTGCAACTCCTTTGTCCCCATGCTCTGGGACTCCTGTGGGTGCTGCTTGGTCTTCTTAGGGCTCTCTGAAGTGCTGAGAGCCCCCTCTGTCTCCTCAGTCTGAGTCAAGACCCACAAGTCCCTCCTGGGCCCAGCCAGCTCCTCTTTGACGCAAAACGCGTTCTTGCGCGATCCAAGGCTTGTTGGCGGAATCCAGTGACGAAAACAGCCTGCATCCAATGACTCAACCTGGGACATCTTTTGCGCCAAGCGGGAACCTGCAGCTGTCTTCTTTGGTGCATTTCTGTACTTTTCTTCTAATCGGAGAATCCACTTTTGCACCTTTATCCAGGTTGGCAGGGGCTCCTGTTCTTCCTGGACTCTTCATCGACTTCTGGACTTGGTCTCCTGTCTCCACAGATCTTCAGGTCCAGGAATCCATTGTTGGTTTCTTGCAGTCTTGCTTGGTTTTTGCATAATCCTTTACCACGACTTCAAGTGTGTTCTGAGATAACTTCCTGTACTTTACTCCTGTTTTCCAGGGCTCTGGGATGGGGTATTTTACTCACCTTTGTTTTTTTCTTACACTCCCAGCACCTCTCTACACACTACACTTGCCTAGGGGGGAAACCGGCATTCGCATTCCACTATTTTAGTATATGGTTTGTGTTGCCCCCAGGCCCATTGCAATCTATTGTGCTTTTCACTGTTTGCATTATTCTATGACTGTTTACTTACCTGATTTTGGTTACTAGTGTATATATTGTGCATATTACATACCTCCAGAAGGAGTATTGCCTCTAAGATATTTTTGGCCTTGTGTCACTAAAATAAAGTACCCTTATTTTTTGTAACACTGATTATTGTCTTTTATTGTGTATAAGTGTTGTGTGACTATAGTGCTATTGCAAGAGCTTCCATGTCTCCTAGTTCAGCCTTGGCAGCTCTGCTACAGCTACCCATAGACAGCCTAGGCTGTTAGACACTGCCTACATTTCACTAAGGTGGATCACTGGACCTGGTATAAGGTGTAAGTACCTCTGGTACCCACTACAAACTAGGCCAGCTTCTCGCAGTGGGTACAATGGAGGTGGCATGGGGACATTAGCCAGTAGTATAAAAAGGGTGCTGTGGTCCATAACACAAGCTATGAAAATGGGTTGTCCTTTTCTGCAGTGGGGTAGTAAAACAGCCAATACTGGGATGAACTGGTTTTCTCACATGCTGTACTATTCATACTTGCATTCTTGTGCTGGGAATTGACGTTCTGGCAGCACAGAGGGGCTTATAAATAAGCCCCTAAGTTTAGACCTGAAGTCTGACTTTACTACTAGTAGTATATATACTTTATTCAGTCTTCAACAACCATCAAAGTAAAACAACATTTCATTGCGTACATATAGAACACAGAAACAAGTACAAAAACTATTAAAAAGTCACTGCAATCATTATAAAATCAGAACAAATATTTGATACAAAAACAATTATCCTCAAAAGAGCAGATAATTCACATCCCTAGTTATCTAAACCTTTTTAATTTCCTAGGACCTCTAACTACCAATAGATCAAGTTTCTCCTGTTTACCTGGAACCCTCATAAACATACATCATATAACTCAAGGGATACAACTGTGTCAGATAAAACAAATAGATACAATAAAAGATAAAGAATTTAATAGTAATCAGATGATGTTAAAAACGTATAGTGCCTATGTCAGATTGTCATTAAAAATCTGCTTACTGCAAAAACAGTTAATTCTGCCATGTCATATTTTAAAATCCTCAAAGCTTTTAAGTAGCATGATGTCCCTATGCACAGACAAATTGAACAAATCTATTTTCTGCGCAATCCTCTGTACTTGGGGAAAAAAACTAAAAGATGGGCTTCAGTTTCATTCGCTATTCCACCTGCAGGGCATACACCCAAACTTGTGTCCCTGTGCCATTCACTAGTGAGAGTTCTTAATGGAAGTGTGCCAATCCTAATCTGAATTCACAAGCTTTTGGCGAGAGCAGGAGTGATTTTATCAAGAAATAATTCAAAACTTGGGAAGAGCTTAATTTCCAGAAAATTACTTGTCAAAGAACCACGGTCATCAACCAAAACACGCTGCTCATTTATATATTCCCAATAGCGGCTCTTAAATGCATTAAGATCAACTTTACATAGTAATTCTGGCCCATCCCAAAACCTCCCTACACCCAATCTGCAAAACCAGTCATACACTGACTTCCCCCAGGGAATGCGTTTACCTTTGCTGAAGTTATCAAATCTTTTACGGCATCCCTATAATGGCTCAGTTTATTGGTGGACCACAGACAAACCCAATAGGCCAAAGGCATTAAAGCAGCCAAATCAGCAATTCTCCACAAGTCAAGGTCTAAATAGAGCGGGATCAATGGAGTGCTTGCAGATAGTATTAACAACTTCTTTACAAATTTATTTTCTGCAGCAGCTAAGCATCTCTCGTTACTATGGCCCCAGATCTCTGTGCCAAATAAGGCAGCACCTGTGCCTTGGTTTGAAAGACTGCTAAAGCTGGAGAGACAGTTTGACAGTTAATATTCTTATGTACTCTGATGATGACATTGGCTCTGTGTTTTACTGATAGACAAGACTTAGCTAACTGTGGCAGCCACTTGAGGTCACTGGTTAATTTAACCCCTAAATAATCGAAAGAATTAATCCTTTCTAGTGGTACATCACTCACTCGGATTGGCATATTCCTAGCTCCCCTGTGACCAAAAGTCATATATTTATTCTTTCCTGCATTCAAATCTAGTCCTCTGGTCATATAAAAGTTCATAAGTTTATCAATGAGCACCTGCAGCCCCATTGATGATTTGGATAATAATAGGGAGTCATCAGTAAAAAAGTAAGATGGGGAATTTTACATTATTCACACCTGGGAGATAATTATTTCAGTCAAGGAGTTCCTTCACCACAACATTCATGTAAAGCGTGAATAGTATGGAAGCAATCACACGCCCTTGACGTACACCACGTCTGATGGCAAGCCTATCAGTCAGTTCTCCCCTACTGCCCCAATGCACCTGGGCGTAATTCTTCGAATATAGCTTAATAATCAATTCAAGCAAGTTTGAAGGAACCTCCATGTTCGATAACACTTGCCACAACATTTTTCAATGAGTAATATCAAACACAGCCTTAAGATGTAAAAGGCTACCTATAGCCTTTGTTTTGCTAATAAGACATATTTCCAGTAAAGACCAACCAACCTAAAAACCTAGACTCTAGTACAAGTCTTCTGTCAAAAGCCTGCCTATAAGGCGGTCAAAATGTTCTCTTTCTAAAGCTTGTCTGACAAAGATTTTCTGAATGTTGTCGATAAGACTCATGGGTCTATAATTGGAAGGACAGATAGCATCCCCTTTTTGTAAATTTGAGTGATCACGGCACCCCTCCATGTCTATCCTCTACCTTAGAAATAGTATTAGATAGCAGGTTTATATAGCTGCTCCAAACAAATGTCTCTGATTTGTAAAGGTCACCTGGAATTTTATCTGGTCCGGGGGCCTTAGCACTTTTCAGGGCAGAAATAGCCCTGACTGTATCATTAAGGCTAAAGAATACTGGATCTCTTGTGCGGCTTCTTTTGTGCTTAGTTACGGGAACACCAGTAAGTACCTCATCCTTGCTACATTCAAGCTCAGATAAACTCTCAGGGGCAAACAATTTGGTAAAATGGGAGACCCAACTGTCAGGATTGATATGGTAGTGACAGGGACTTTCACCATCAGACCCTGCTGTAGCCACCAACTTCCAAAATGACAGTGTTTCTCTCCTACCTGCTGCCTTTAACATATCTCTCCAAATTGAGTCTTCCCACTCTTTTTTTGAATTATTACGAGCTCTACCATAGTCTTACCTGGCTACCACTATTCCCTCTCTATTCCTCTCCTTTATAGCCTTTCTCAGGTGAGTTTTAGCTGCTTTATAACATGCATTAGACAGTTTTACTGATGTCCTCCTCCCCATAATTTTCCTTATAAAACAATTCCTTCAATCCTATGAATAGCTGATTATGTATATCCAAAATAGAGATGTCAGAAGGAGGATATCCAGCATATCTAGAGAAGTGAGATACAAAGAAATCATAAATCTTAGAGTACAG
Organism: Pleurodeles waltl; assembly: GCF_031143425.1. NCBI lineage: Eukaryota > Metazoa > Chordata > Amphibia > Caudata > Salamandridae > Pleurodeles > Pleurodeles waltl. The sequence continues at coordinate 472,479,503 of NC_090449.1, read as the reverse complement.
ATTTTGATTTGACATCACTGTAGGCCTAGAAAGATACGGGCATATTTATACTCTGTGTGCGTCAAATGTGTGTCAAAAATTTTGACGCACATTCAGCGCAAACCGTGCACCATATTTAAACTTTGATGCCCGAGCCCGCGGACGTCAAAAATCCTGAGTGCGTCATTTCTTGGATGCGGGAAACTGCCTTGCGTTAATGACATGCAAGGTAGGCGTTCCCGCCCAAAAAATGATTTTAAGGCCTGTGCGCCTTATTATACTCCCATGTCATTTTGACGCATAGGAGGGGGCGGGCCTTAAAAAACGGCGCACAGCCTGATGTGCGCCATTTTTTAACGCCTGGGTGAGGGCAGGCGTTAAGGGACCTGTGGGCTCATTTCCATGGTCTCTGACCATGAAAGCAGTCCAGAGATGCCCTTCCCTGCCCCCAGGTACACCCCCTGCCACCCTCGCCCACCCCTGGAGGACACCCATGGATGGGGGACCCATCCCAGGTAAGTATGGGTAAGTTGAGGTAAGTATTTTTTTTATTTTTTTTAAGTGGCATAGGGGGACCTAATTTCGGCCCCCTACATGCCACTGTGCCCAATGGCCATGCCCAGGGGATCAAAGTCCCCAGGGCAAGGCCATTGGGCAAGGGGGCATGACTCCTGTCTTTGCAAAGACAGGAGTCATTTCAATGGGGGTTGTGCGTCAAAAAATGGCGCAAGCCTGGTTTGACCATGATTTTTTACTCAAACTGGACTTGCACCATTTTTTGACGCACAACCCCCATTTTCCCCTATGCCGGCGCTGCCTGGTTTGAGTAATTTGTTTTCACTCTGACCAGTCCGCAGCACCGGCTAACGTCAATCCTTAAATAAGGCGCCCGCATGGCACGTAGGAATTGCGATAGCCGGCGGTAATTGCGTCAAAAAGTAGAAATATGGGCCATAGTGTCCATTGCTGGCCACAATAGGTTCAGGGACCATCGTCACATAGGTACTTTTCTCCTTCCTCAATGCTTCCACTGTTAAGGACAAGATCAAAGGATTGTGGTCACTAACCGAGCGATTCTCAACTTTCACATCACTCAGGAGAGCCCACAATCTCACATCTAATAAGATATAATCCATAACACTAGAGTGTCTGCCCCTCTTAAAGGTAATAGCACTCCCAGGATCAGATACTGTATGTACATTACAAGCTCTTAAACCCCTACTGACCATCAATGTCATAATCTTAAGAGTGGTAACTGTATAATTTCCCCGCTACAGATGGAATGTTCCACATTTCATCCTCTAAAACAGTGACCTCACTCAAATGTGGGGAGGGTTCAAATGAACTATTAAAATCACCTGCTATGATGATTTTTACATCAGAGTAAGCAGGTTCTAGTGCCTCCTCCAGAGAAAATAAAGTTGTAGAATCTTTACTCACTATAACCTGTCATACATATATTTTAAAAAGCAATATGAACTCCAGAGGGAAACGTTATAGTAATGCCCAGAACATCAGGGCAGTCTATCCGCATATTCTTGCTGGGGTTAGGTAAATCATTCTTCAGCAAAATTAGCAAGCCTCCGGTAGCCCTCCCAAGTTTCTCTGGTGGCTTGACCTTGATGTGATATATGAGGTATAACCGTTAAGAATTGTTTTCTCTGTGGCCTAGCTCTCTTGAAACATACATGTCACACTTCTCTATATACAACAGCCATTCAGCATCAATCAGTTTATGTTTGATTCCAGCCAGATTCCATGACATCAGCATGAGTGACCCCTGGAATTAGCGTTGACTTTTCCACCCTTGCCACTTCCAGATTTTGGAACGCCCTCACAGAGTAGCAGCTCTGTCAACCCTCCCATCTTGGGAGGGCTGGTAATAATGCCACTGAAAGCTGCTTCCTGTAATACAAGTGAGTGGTCCTCACCGTTCTCCCTGCCATTGATGTTCTCAAGGGATAAAAAATCCCTTTACACTACATCTAAATCACCATTGATGGCACCTAGAGAATCAGTGGGGAATATATCAGAGGCAGCCTCCATCACAGACTTATGTTCAATATTAAGACATAACTGCTTTAACCTAGGCAGGCAAATGTTAACCTCAATACTATCCCCAAAAGGCATTCAATCCACTTTATTGAGAATGGATGGCTCGTGGAGAGGTATACTTGGTTCATAATTTAATGGTTTCCATTGCATGCACACCAAAGCACCCCACCCTCACATCTCTCTTCTGATCTAATCTTTGGAGGGGATAGTTTCAGTCTGATTGCTGTCAATTGTCCCTTTCTCAGATGGCAAGTGCGTAAATCAAAATGTATAAGGTTGTCAACCATTGTTCTAGATCTCAACTGTACAGCAATATAATGATTTACTGTCAAATTAGAAGTGTGCTTCCTCGCATGGATAATATCAGACCTAACTAAGGACAAGCAGTTACGTTGCATCCTGAACCAAAAAATAACTATACTAATCACTTTTTCTGTATTTTCACAAGAGCCCTCCATCAATTTAGGCACCTGAGTTAAATAAATCAGATACTTGTGGTCTAATATGTTTTTCTTGGGCCTTGGGTGAGACCTCTCATATGGGACATAATCGTCTCATGAAAGACAATGCCTCGAACTTGAATTCAGTTTTACACTTCAACAGTCCTAGGAATTAAGATTCTTTGAATAACCATTGGTACCCTTGAGAGCAGGGGGTTAAAGTGTCAGTGAATATAATACCTGGCCTGGCCCTCCCTTCAGAACAAGTCAATATGTTTGATACAATTGAGTTGTTAGTCGCCACAGGGCCCATCCCAGGAACACAAATGGCACCTTTGTCAGGAACCCCCAGTGTTTAATGCGCTTCAAGGGACCTGCCCTCTCTGTGAGGTGTCTCGTAATTGATTGAACTTCTCTTCAGCACTAGTACTTCACTATTATCCTTCTACCATCCACCCGAGCATATGCATCTATGTTCTCTGAGCTTTGCTGCAAGGTTATCCATCTTGCTGCTCAAAGCAAGCAATAACTACTTTGAGTTAATCCAATTTCAGATGTAAAACGTCAGAGTCAGCAGTGCATTCCTTTGCTATTGTTCCATCTTTAAACTTACTGCAGGGCTCATCCAAGGCATTAATAGGCATAACAGTGTTTTGAATTGTGGCCAAAGGGGCAAACCTATTTGAACAAGGTATGCTCTTATTAATTATTACTGTTGGTGAGAGTGGTAGCCTAGGAAAAAACATATCCTCATTAAGTGGCCTAATTGGTTTAGCCAATTGACTGAGGTGTATGGCATTAGTGAATGGCAGAACTTCAGAATCCACTCGAGTGGACATTGCAGCATTCCTTGACTTCTTAAAAATGTCAGGGACCTTACTTTGTGCCCCATTATTTGCCTTTTACTTAACTTGCCATTTAACAATGATTCTACCTCCCCAATGAGATTGTCAATATCAGAGAGTGTGCTGACATCGGCACTCAGAGATGGCCTAATTGCTATATGCCGCAGTAGCTTCCTTGATTTGTTGGGGTTGCTTGCTGGTGCCACAGTGTCCCCTGCTTTATAACTCCCCATAATTATCGCCCCGCACGCCGGCAGCTTGTCAACTGTAGTAATTACTCACTTGTTTGTTGGCCGCTCAATCTCTCAAATGTCCGGGTCCTGATGAGAGAGGGTAGGCCCAACCCAGCCTCTGCCAGTCGATGATGGGCTAAGACAGGCTGGGTCTTGGCCCGGTCTTCGATGCATCCCATGCGCATCCCACATCACGTGTATGGGTCGCTGAATTTAAGCACCTCCAGGTGCGGCGATCGACAGTGTGGCCCTCCTACCATACTGCCAGGTGAGATTTATAGGTGGGCTGAATCAGGCTCCCCCCCAGCTCCGGTAAGCGTGGCGTCCCCATCACTATTAGTAAAGTTAGACTTTTAGTCTAAGTAAGACTTCAGGTCTAAACTTAGATCAAAAGTCTAACTTTACTTCTAGTAAAGTTAGGCTTGAGGTCTAAACTTAGATTTCAGGTCTAAACTTAGGGACTTATATACAAGCCCAGCTGCGCTGTCACTTTTATGACGGTCTGGCAGTCCACATTGCAGATCCATATCTACAAGGCCACGAAAAGCCACCCTGCATGGCTTTTCATGGCCTTGTAGATATGGAGTGAGACAACGCAGCGCAAGTCACTGCGTTGCCTCACACCTTGATAGGGAGATGTGCCACGGATGTTACAGTGGGTGTTCCCATGTAACACCCATGGTATTTGACACATTCCTAGATTTACGAGATTTTGTAAACATGGGAATGTTTAGATTTAGTTTAGTTTTATTGATATATCGAAACATAAAATTTCATAGTCATACAAAAGTCACAATTTAAAAAGCCAAAAGTTAAAAATCTCAGCACAAACAATGTGCTATGTCATTCGGGAACTCCTCAGGTATATAATACTATCAGCTTTACTATTGCAGTAATAACAGGCCACAGAAACCAAAGTGCACTATACTATACATTTAAAAAATTGAGGGCCACATAAATATTTGAATAATTAGCATAAACTGTAAGCAATTCAATCTTAAAATTTGTTACAATTCAAACCTTATAGAAAGAAAAAACCCTTCCTACCTAAGGCTGGGCAGATGCCCATGTACAAAACTTCGCAATTATGGCATTGTGTAAACAATAGTGATGGTAAAAATAAAAAGTTTCAGTTTTAAACTGTTGAGGCTGGACGAGTTTGTAATACTAACAGCTTTAGACTGCAGTGGTACTAACAGCTTTGAACTGCAGTGATAAAAGCCACAAAGACACAGTGCACAGTGTTAAACATATCAAAAGTAGGGGCCATATAAATAGTCAGTACAATTTTAAAATTTGATTCAAGTGAAGCCATATAAAAACTATTCCTGCCTGAGGCTGGAGTGATAACCATGTGTAATACTCCGCAGATATATCGTTATATAAACATTGATGATAGTCCCATAATAAAAATAAAAAATTTCAATTTCTCGCCTACAAGACTGGTCCAATATCCCTGTGAAAAACCGCACGAGTGAAAATTATTTTCTTGAGCAATCCCACCCAAATGTCATGAGAACTCTGGACCATTGCAGCCAAAGATTCTTATTCTGAGCCGTCCCCTCCAAGTGCTATGAGGGTCCTACAGTGGGTAGACCAGGCAGCTGATAGATACTTAGAAACTGTACTTACTACCATTATAGATGTATAATTTTTACAAATTCTATTGGCATTGGCGCGGTCATGTACAAGCAAAGTGGGATGATCCATTTCTTTCCTAAGGATCTTATATAAAGGACAGAAGAAAAGAAAGTGTTTGGTTGTTTCCACGCGTTTGGCACAGTTTGCATTTGTTACCTTGAGAGCTGTTAGGTAGAATACAATATCTGAACTGGAGAAATAGGGAGCAAGCATAGGACGGTTTTGCCAGGTCAAAAAATAGTTTAGCATGTGGCTCCTATCTGCCAAGCAAAAATTCTGATGTTAGTCGACCCAACCCACTCCTATGGGTGATCTGCTCATTTACCTTCCCCCAGTATCTCTGCTTTACAAGCGTGGCAACATTGGTTGGGATAGAATCAGGGTTCCCCCAAAACTGGGGGAAACTCAGTTCAAGCCAAACAGATTTCATTTCCTCAGCCAACTAACCTCATCACACCAGATTGAGCTCCCCTGTAAGTCTCTGTCTGCCTCCCGAAAAGGTTCAAGTTCCTCTGTCTTCCATGGATGGATCCAGTATAAGAGAGACTTCAGGGCTGCATGATCTTCAATGTTGTTCAACCCATGATCCAGTCTAAGGGGAACTAATGGAGTATCAAAAAACAACAACAGGAGGGGCAGTCAGAGGGATATTTGGAGGATAGACTCCTGGTCCAGTGTGTGGAGCTCCCGATACTGTATAAACCAAAAAATTGCACACACAGTTCCAAAAGGCGGGAAATAGTATCTACCGGTTCTGCAAATCAGGGAAACCAAAAGGTTGTAAGCACGAGCCCTCATTCACCTTTCGGTGACATGCTTCATCATAGGGCTGTGCTCCTCGTCAAGCCGGCGCTGCAATGCCTGACGGGCCCCACACGGGGGCTCTTTGCCGGAGATCTTTTAGAGTGAAAATGCGTACCGGTCAAAAGTAGAAAACGAGGATTGGAATAGGAAAGGTTAAAAATGTCTAGAGGTAAAAACTGTTGAATTCTTTAATTAAATGTTAGTACCTCTGGCAAGATTAAAAACAAAAAACTAGGGATATAGTAAAATAATGTCTACACTCCCCATAAAACGTCAAAAAATGCTATTTATAGCTACCGCCTCTCATACTAGGGAGTGGTATGAATGAAATGAGGTAAACACAGGGTCCCCTGTGTTACTCTACGTCACTGGTCAACATGTTTCTCGCTATGCGATTCGTCAGGACCTCAAAAACGTACCTAATCCTTCAAATACTTGGGCTGCCCATACTAGGGAAAGCAGAACCTAAAAAGTAGAAAGAAACGGACATCACAACAAGAAAAACAAAATTTGGACAAAAGTGACATAAACTCAATGCCTTGACAAAAATACAAACTCCACTCGTGAAAAAACCCAAAGGTGCTGTGTTATCAACAAACAATGGATATAAAGAGGAAGCACAGATTAGTGTCACTTCCTGGATGCTTACCCTTCAAAAACTAATTGCGGGGCCTCTTCGGGGGACAGACATCGTATTGAAAGAAACCTCTATGGTCTATATATGCATGGAAGAAACACACAGGCCGCATGTTAAATAAACACATAGATAGATAATCATCACATTGTATGTAAGTAGGACCTCGGTACAAAAATAATTAACGGGTCTCATCAGGGGTCCTCTACTAGAATCTACCCTCCCCGCCTAGCAGGGCTGGGGAAAGTGAAGATAATAGAAATACATATATGTTACAAAAAACAGTAATAAAAGTTTAGAAACCCAACAAACAGGGTATATGCGCGAGCACATGAGTATAATAACTACTGAAATACAGTAGGGTTAGGTATCGGGTGGAGTAGGCAATAAGAACATCACTGTCAAAAAAGGGGTTAACTATGGCCCTCACACAACAACGCTAGCGGTATGCCAAGTAGGCGGTAAGTCCAGGTAAAGGAGAAGAAGGGACTCGAATAGTCCACAAAAAAGCGCAACGTCGGCTAAGTAATGCCGGCAGCCGTCGGTAGTAAATAGAAATGGTGGGTAATAAAGCGCGTCGATTGACGCGTATCTTAGATACCCCTAGAATATCCCTGACGCTAACAATTGCGTCCCTCTCCTAGCGCGTCCCTATCCCTGACGCTAACAGTTGCGTCCCTCTCCCAGCCCACGAAGGGCTAGGTGTGGAATCTAAGATGCTTCCGATGCGAAAAACGCATCTCGGAACACGTAAAGGAAACCGAAAGAAAACTTGCTCACTACTGGGAAAGGGGGCTATAAGGATTGTAAAAGCCCGTTCCCAGTGCACTTACTAATGTAAAGTCGTGGTTCCAACTGCAGACCTACGATCGATGTGGTTCCCCGGAACTGGGGACAGACAACAACCTGGAGCAATTTAGAGATGAGGGAAAACAGTAAAAATGGAGAAAGGACTAACGAGGACGCATAAGAAGAGGCAAAATCATGTCGGCCATCTTAAGAGAGGGAATAAGTAACCTATTCTCTGATAATAGAGAGAGGTGTTCAACTTGGAAAGGAACAGAAGGCAGGAAATAACATCAAAAGACCAGCAAAAAAGAGAATTATGCAAGCTGGTACGTAACGTCAGGTTAAAGTGAGGCTCAATTTGTTAAATTGGCACAAGGTACTGGAAAGTGATCTGTTACTAATGAAAAAGTATATATGTCTGACACTATTAGTAAAAAAAATAGTTAAAAAATTATATATCAGAGAGTGGAGGCCAGCCTACAATTATACATAAAAATCATCAGTGGATAAAGTTAATCCACTGAATGTCATCATTAAGACCAAGTATGTGTGTCTGTAATCTAAGCACCCACCGTTGTTCTTTCTCAAAGAGTCTAGTGGTGCAATCTTTATTATCTCTGAATGGAGTACCCTTCCCCAGGCTAGCTATGTATCTGATGAAGCTATTTTCTTTCTTTAACTTGTAGGGTATTCTGCTATCTATTAAAACCCCACAATTCTGCTCCATTTAGGGTGGTTCCCTTAACCTGGGCCTTATACATTTCTACAATGGGGTGTAATGGGGGACTAACTACAGCTTTCGCTTTGCAGCTCAAGTCCCCCCCATCTATGACATATAATACGGGCACTTTCACTAATATGTGCATCCCATCTACCTGAGTCCATCAATCTAATCCCCAAATAGTCGATCTCATTAACTCTTTCTAAAATGATAGTGTTCATTGTTATACTAGCATTCACATTCTTCTTTCCCTGGCAGCAAATCAGCAATTTTGTTTTCCTGACATTGACCTCAAGGTCAAAGTCTTTGCAAAATAGGCAGAATTGCTTGACTAACTTTTGTAATCCCATAGGTGATTTTGCCATAATAATGGTGTCATCTGCATAAAGCAACCCGGGATTTTCTGACCAGCCAACTCTGGCGAGCCATTCTTGCAACTTTTTAGATACTTAATGCAATTGTTTATGTACAAGAGAAAGAGGTTGGGGGCAAGAACACAGCCTTGCTTCACTCCCCTCTCAGTGATGACTAGGTATGTCAGTTCACCGTCCCTGCCACATCTGATTCGGGCAAAAATACCTTCATGGAGTCAGACAATTAAGTTCAAGAGTCCACTATGAACTCCCATTTTGTTCAATGTATGCCACAGCTTATATCTGGGAACCAGATTGAAGGCTGCACGCAGATCGATGGAGGCAACATATAAGTTTCCTCCATCGATATGCACTGTCTTCCATCTGATTGTCATGAACCTCATTACTTGATCAATTGTACTAACTGCAGGCCTAAATCCTGCCTGTAAACTTGAGATGGCCCCACTCTCTTCAATCCACTCCTCCAGGGTGAGTTAAGATCTGCTTCGCAAATTTTTTTGGGGGGTTATCTAACAGGCTCATAGGCCGATAATTGGATGGATCACTAGGATTCTCTTCTTGTAGAGGGGGACTATTTCAGCTCCTTTCCATGTATAGGGAATAGGCGCGCCAGCAGCCACAACATTACAAACCTTATTTAAATAAGTTGCCCAGATGTCAAGATTTGACTTATAGAGGTCACCTGATATTTTGTCAAGGCTGGGGTCTTTGCCCCACTTGAGGGAGGATATTGCTGCCTTGGTCTCAGCTAAGGAAAATTTAGTTGGAGATACACTTTCTTCCCTACCAACACTCCACTCTATGGGATCTGGCTCATCTCTCCCTGAGTAGAGTGAACTAAAATGTTTGACCCATACATCCGGAAGAATTGATGCCCCAAGCATAGGCTGGGGTTCACCACTTTAATTTGAAACTAGTTTCCAAAACGTGCTGGTGTCCTTATTTCTTATAGCCTCTAAAAGGGCTGTCTAATGCTTCTCTTCCCAAATTCTCCACGCCTTAGCTAACTCCGACCTATAGTTTTCCCTCAATTGTTTAATTGGGTTTCTAATGCCCCTTCTGAGATCCCTCAGTAGCCTGTTCCTAGCTTCTCTGCATGATCTATTGTACCAGCCTTCATTGCGCTTGATTCTCATTTTGCTGGCAGTCATATAAATTCTAATGTTCGGCCAGATTCCTTCCCTCATCCTGCCCAGGTTGGAGCATGCATGAGTTCCATTTGGTTTACCAGTAGTCTGTACATCATTGCAGTAGTACATAGGGAGGAATTAATAGTTTTCCACTTAACATTCTGTTTATTTTTTGTCATAGTGAGATGCCAGTCAAAATCCCTTGAAACAAGGGCCCCAATTACTGGTAGCAAACCCCTGGTTGTGAGTGTCATTGGTCATGATTACTTTCCTCGTGCTCCACTACCACCATGTCTACCATATGTCCCCACAAGTATATATCTAGTAAGAAATAGTCAATATGACTCCTACATGCTCCTCGTCTACATGTAGGAGAGGGATTTGCAGCTAAACAAGAGAATCCATCACAGGCATGAAGAGCGTTGGCAAGCGTAATATTAACTATTTGGTTTGCCGCCCTACTCAGTCTATGTCCTTTGCTCTTTTAAAATTGCAGGATGCCCCACAGACTATCCTCTTCTTGATAGAGCTCTCGCGCAAATGGGTAAGGCTCAAACGTGGCATTACAATCCCCAGCAATCAAAATATAATGGGCACTATATCTGCTAGCTAAAATGTTATCCATAAGACTTCAGATTCACAACTTTTACCCACGCTCCTGCTATAGATGTTCACATGTAGTAGTGATTGTTCTCGAAGGGTGGACAGAAGTAAGCCCTGTAAATCAGCACAACCCATATCCAGTTCTCACACTTGACACTAAAGGGAGCAACTGATCCAGATAAGTAAACCCCAGAGGGTCTTCCAGAGGACACCTTGCTTGCTGGAACTCAGTAGCTCTTGAATCCAGGTCTGTGCATGGGCTCCAAGGCCCACGTTTCCTGAAATAGGCAGATCATATGTTCGTCTATAAAAAAAACCTATTCTGGGATGCACATTTTGGCTTCCAGCCCACCTACAACTAACGATATTAGCTGGCATCTCAGCCAATGCTTGTGATGGAATCTGCGTAAAATCTACTGGAATTAAATGTCCCATCGATTCTGCCTCAGGACCACCATCTCTGTGCCTCTGATCATCTCCGTAAATCTCTGTACCTACATGCATCAGGCACATCAAAGGCTACCATCAACTCCCCACTTCCTGGAGGTCCCTGCTTAACTCCATCTTTGAGTCAATGCACTTCTGTCAATATAGATTAGGTCGACCTACACACGGGCAGTCATTACAACATTGGCGGTAAAAGCCGCTTACCGTCGTGCAGAAGACCACCAACACACCGCCGCGGCTGCAGAATTCCGCCACAGCTATTATGACCCACAGTGCGGAATCCGCCAATATTCAGACACCCACACAAATCCGCCACACCAAAGGTCAGTGATAAACTGGCGAAAACAAAACATCCACCGTCACGCCAACAGAAATATGCCCACACTATCACGACCCACAAATCCACGCAGCGGTCTTTCAACCTCGGTATTGCATTGGCGGTACACACCGGCACGCTCAAAATACACACACATCTCCAAAACACAGCCACATTGGACAATTTGAAATACACACACCTGATACACATACACACACCACACACCCAATACAATATAAAACACACACCCACATCACCCACAAACCCCTATGACCACAATTACAGAGAGAAGGCCAGAGAGAAACACCACCATCAACAATACTAGCATCCACAAGCACACAACACCATCACCCACATAACTTCCACGCACCTCACACAACACACCACTAGATATCAGCACACTTATCACCCCACACATCACCCACACCACCCCATGGCACGGCAAAGACACCCCAGGTTCTCGGAGGAGGAGCTCAGGGTCATGGTGGAGGAAATCGTCCGGGTAGAGCCACAGCTATTCGGATCACAGGTGCAGCACACCTCCATTGCAAGGAAGATGGAGCTATGGCGCAGAATAGTGGACAGGGTCAACGCAGTGGGACAACACCCAAGAAATCGGGATGACATCAGGAAGAGGTGGAACGACCTACGGGGCAAGCTGCGTTCCGTGGTCTCAAGACACCACCTTGCGGTTCAGCGGACTGACGGCGGACCCCCACCTCCTCCCCCACAACTAACAACATGGGAGGAGCAGGTCTTGGTGATTCTGCATCCTGAGGGCCTCACAGGAGTAGCTAGAGGAATGGACTCTGGTAAGTCAAATCTTAATTATTACATCCCCCACCCGACCTGCATGCCATCACATACGCCCACCCTCACCCTCACCCCCATCACTCCACCTCCTCACAAATGTCCCAACATCACAAACCACCCATCCCAACACCAAGCCCTGCATGCAACAACAAAGTATGGACACACATCACTAAAGCATGTCCACTCCACATACCCATACACCCCCCTAAAACATCATCACACAAGGTCCCACACAGGAATGCAAGCACTGGGGCACACGGTCACCCACCCATTGCACACCATGGCACACACAGATGTAATAAACATCCTTTTATACCCCTGCAGGACCCCTACCCAACGTCACCGGCCGGGAGGGTCCACACATGACCACACCACCAACAGAAAAGGCCCACAGTGATGACAGCACCTCTGTCCAACTGGATCTAGAGGACCAGCCCGGCCCATCTGGGACCTCGGGACAGTCGCTTCCCCTGACACAGTCACATGCCACTACAGAGCTTCCCCCCTCTGGAAACACCAGCACAGCACCCACCCAGCGGGCCCATACCTCTGTCCCCAGGACACGTCAATCAGCAGTGTGTCCACCACTACAGGGAACCCAGGCTAACCCACCACCCCAACAACAGGGACCTGGGGGCAGTGGCAGTGGGCACACGGTCCAGGGGACGGAGGCTCAGGAACACAGGAGAACTGGGAGGGCTGCTGTGCGACAGGGGGAGGACAGGCCAAGGGAACCCACTCTCCACGAGGCCCTCTCCAACATCATGGGAGCCTACCACCACTCCCAGGAGACGATGGCAACGGTACTGGCCGTTTCAGGAGAACCAGCACCTGCAGGAGGAACAGTATTTGGGCTTCAGGGAGGAACTCAGATCCATCAATTCCACCCTGGGCACCATCGTAGGGGTGCTGAAGGAAGTACTCAACATCAGGAGGGACACTGTGGCACTACAAGGGGCCCCTGACACTAGCCTGGACGATGAACTGCCCACCACCTCCGCCAGTGGACAGGAGGCACTGCCACAGGACCACCATACCAGCACCCCACCCCCTGCAGAGGGAGAACCACCTTGCAAACGGTCCCTGAGATCCAGGACAAAGACAGAGAACGATGCCAAGACCCCCGCCAAGAAATGAGACCACCCTGATTGTCATCCTTCTGTCCCACTTTGTCACCCTGTCCATCCTTAAACTGCCCCAGCTCCACTTCCTATGCCCATATGGACAGTGCACCTGTGAGACTAATAGACTGGACTCGGCCAAGGACATTCCTCCGCCATCACCCCTCCCCATTTTGCTACCCCCTCCAATATTGATTACTAAAATAAACACCCTTAATGCACAAAACAATCTGGAGTCAGTCTGTGATTTTGGAATAGTGTATTAGCAATTACTGTGGCAAAATGCTCTTTCATTTGTAATGTCAACATACCTATGTCACACAGCTGTAGTCCATGATGAATCAAAGCAGAAGTCACACTGTGGGACACACATCTGTGAAATCGTAAGCGAAAGTGACAACTCATTGACCATACACTGGGTGAAAATGACAGACAGTAGAGAGGTAGTAGTGTTAAAGTACATGTAGTAGGCTGGTTTGTATACTTACCTGTGTCTCACTGGAAATATTGCTGGATCACTGAGTCCCAGTTGTCCATGTCTTCTTCCTCTACTTCCTCGTCTTCATTGTCCACAGGCTCCACAGCTGCAACAACACCGCCATCTGGGCCATCCTCCTGCAGAAAAGGCACCTGTCGTCATAAAGCTAAATTGTGAAGCATACAGCAGGCCACGATGATCTGGCACACCTTCTTGGGTGAGTAGAATTTGGTGTCATATGGAGGCACCTGAACCTGGCCTTCAGGAGGCCGAAGGTCCGCTCGATTATCTGCAGTGTACGCCCATGTGCCTCATTGTAGCGTTCCTCTGCCCTTGTCCTGGGATTCCTCACTGGGGTCAGTAGCCATGACAGGTTGGGGTAACCAGAGTCACCTGCAAATGGCGAGGGACAACTGTTAGACACACACTAACCTGTAGGGATATCCCCAGACCCAGACAACCATTCCCACTGTCTTGCTTCCAGGTGCTCACCTAATAGCCACACACGGTGCCTCTGGAGCTGACCCATCACATAAGGGATGCTGCTATTCTGCAGGATGTAGGCATCAAGCACTGAGCCAGGGAACTTGGCATTCACATGGGAGATGTCCTGGTCTGCCAACCATACCATCTGTTCATTCATCGAATGATAACTCTTCCGGTTTCTGTACACCTGTTCACTCCTGTGGCACAGAGCCACAGCACAGACAGTCCCCCACCTGTGAAGCATCAAAAGTTGGCCAGTGCCCGGCGGGAGAGGGGAAGACTCCAGCCACCAAAGCTGCTCCCAGGGGTCCCGGTGGGGGTGTGGAGTCAGCTGTGACACCTTCCAAGGTGGGGAAGTGCCACAAGAAACCAGGAAAGTCTGGGAAGAGCAGCATGCCGGAGGAGACCGCTATCATCCCCGCTGCCCAGGAGGCCACAGCCGTCATCCCTGCAACCCAGGAGGCCACAGCCATCATCCCCGCTGCCCAGGAGGCCACCGCCATCATCCCCGCTGGGCCAGAGAGGACCGCCAGCACAAGCCCCGCTGGGCTAGAGAGGACCGCCAGCACAAGCCCCGCTGGGACAGAGAGGACCGCCAGCACAAGCCATGCTGGGCTAGAGAGGACCGCCAGCACAAGCCCCGCTGGTACAGGGAGGACCGCCAGCACAAGCCCCGCTGGGACAGAGAGGACCACCAGCACAAGCCCCGCTGGGACAGGGAGGACCGCCAGCACAAGCCCCGCTGGGCTAGAGAGGACCGCCAGAACAAGCCCAGCTGGGACAGAGAGGACCACCAGCACAAGCCCCGCTGGGCTAGAGAGGACCGCCAGCACAAGCCCCGCTGGGACAGAGAGGACCGCCAGCAGCTGAGTCACTGCAAAGGAGCCTGCTGCTCCAAGCACCGCTGAACAGGGCACCGCCGCTCCAAGCACCACTGAACAGGGCCCCTCCGCTCCAAGCACCGCTGAACAGGGCACCGCCGCTCCAAGCACCGCTGAACAGGGCCCGCCTCTCCAAGCACCGCTGAACTGGGCACCGCCGCTCCAAGCACCGCTGAACAGGACACCGCCGCTCCAAGCACCACTGAACAGGGCACCGCCGCCTCAAGCACCGCTGAACAGGGCACCGCCGCTCCACGCACCGCTGAACAGGGCACCGCCGCCTCAAGCACCGCTGAACAGGGCACCGCCGCCTCAAGCACCGCTGGCCCATGAGCGCCAAGGGCACTGACGCTACTGAGTCCATCACGAGCAGGATGAAGCACTCTGGGCACAATGCCCCATCCAGAACCAGTGGAGAGATACATCCACTACCTCTGTCCTTAGCAGGATGAAGCACTCTGGGCACAAAGCCCCCTCCAGAACCAGTGGAGAGATACATCCACTACCTCTGCCCTTAACAGGATGAAGCACTCTGGGCACAAAGCCCCCTCCAGAACCAGCGGAGAGATACATCCACTACCTCTGTCCTTAGCAGGAAGAAGCACTCTGGGCACAAAGCCCCCTCCAGAACCAGTGGAGACTGTCATCCACTACCTCTGTCCTTAGCAGGATGTAGTACTCTGGGCACAATGCCCCCTCCAGAACCAGTGGAGAGATACATCCACTAGATCAGTCCTTAGCAGGATGAAGTACTCTGGGCAAAATGCCTCATCCAGAACCAGTGGAGACTGTTATCCACTTGAGAGACTGTGGCTTTGCACTCCCCAGGATGGAACAGTGGGCAACCCACCCACTGTAGTGACTTGAGAGACTGTGGCTTTGCACTCCCCAGGATGGAACAGTGGGCAACCCACCCACTGTAGAGACTTAAGTGACTGTGGCTTTGCACTCCCCAGGATTGAACAGTGGGCATGTGGCCCTCTCGTGGGTTTGGCGTTGTGCACTCAACCGGCTGAGGTGCCCCCCTTTCCCTCCCCCTGAAGTGCCTGTTTTCTTGCTCTCTGATGCCCCTGCAGTGTTCTCTCCGTCATGGTCGGGGATCTTGTGTGGGCCTCGCCCATACCGTGTGGGCCCAGTGTTCCACGGACTTAATTGGAGCACTACCTTGACTACTATGCTTGGTGTATATTTTGTTTATGGTGTATATATATATTTTTGCCTACTTGATTTTAATATATTACAATGGTTACACTCATTTGCTTTTGTCTTTGCATTCTTCCGGGGGGGTAGGGGGGTGTACCTATCATGTATTAATATGTATTAGTGTGCGTGTTGTAGTGGGTGAGGGTGGGGGTGGGGGTGTTGCGTGTGTGTGTCCCTGTTTTTTCCCTCCCCCTCCCTTGTGTTGTAGGTGCAGTACTCACCGTGGTCTTCGCCGCCGGCGTTCGTGCTCCTGGTAGAGGAGCAGGAAGACTATTGCAGGGAGAATCTGGAGTTCCGGCTCCATGGTGTCCTGGTTCCTTGTGGGGGGTGTAGAGGTGAGCGTTTTCCTTTCGAAATCCTGTTTCCGCTGTGTTTTTATCCACGGTGAATCCACCCCGGAAAAGGTGGCGGATTGGTAGGTTGTGATACTGTGGGTGTTACTTTGTCTTCCGCCTGTATGTTGGCGGTGACCGCCAAGCTGTTTGTTTGTACCGCCGTGGCGGATGGAGTGTTAAAGTGGCTGTCTTTGTTGGCGGTTTCCGCCAGGGTCGTAATTGCAAAAACTTTTCCGGCGGCCTGTTGGCGGTCTTACCACCGCTTTAACACTGACCGCCAGGGTTGTAATGACCACCACAGTATGTTGGAGAGAGGGATCAACATTTTGGGCACCAGAGCTGGGAGAGCCTCTGGGGCTGATTTTTACCCTCCTGGTAAAGAAAGGGCATGTTTGGAGATAGAAAGCTGCAAGTCTGCGCAGAAAAATCCCCTTGGGCATGTGACCAATTTTAGTGATTTAAAAAGATTTGGTTAACTATGACTAGTGAGTTAAAATTTACAAAAATACAATCTCCATCACAGAGCTTCCTCAACGAGCCCACTTAGCACACCCTCCTCACCATTAGTACTGAAGATACCATTGAAAATGGGAAATTGGCATGAACATGTAACCATTGGATAACCTTGTTTTTCAGTTATGTATAGGTCTCTGTACTATTTAGCTGTAACCTGAGTTCATTAGTAATGGCTGCCACATATAGGCTGGCATCTGGAGGGAGATGTTAGGCCCCATGTAGAGCCCCATGAGGTTTATCGCTGGTTCTTGCCATCTTCTGAGTATTTGCTGCCTGACATTTAGGTGTCACCCCATCGAATGTGGCCATTGAAATGATATAATTTTCTCCCATATTATTGGTGGCTGTATCTCCAAAGTGACAATCCTTTGAAACTTGTCTGAAGCCCCCAGCCAGGTCCTTTCTCATGGACAGTCCAGAAGAGGCACTTTTCCGGGTGTGATTGCGACATGCTTCAAGATGCACTGGGTTTTCCTTTTGGCACAGTAGAGCCTCATCTTGTAACCCAAACGATGGAGAATTGTTTTGGGATTGAGACTGAAGGGAAGAGATTTTATGCAATAAATATTTAGACTTGAATAATTGGGCAACCCCGCCCCCCAAATTTCGCTTCAATGGCTTTTAGGCAGTTCTTTATAGGATGCAATCTTTTGGTTAACTCTTCCATTATGTGCTCTGTTACTAGAGTTAGTAGAGTGATTAAGTCGGCAAGAAACTCCTGAAGTCTCTCAGTCATTCCACTTTCGATTCTAGAGCTGTTGGGACCCACAGTGTGTACATGCATATTCTTTAAGGACTTGTCACCTCACTTTCTTTTCCCTTTAACTGATGGGATCTCTAAATTTGTCACACCAGCTGAAGTACCCAGTGAGACCGGTGGGAGTTCTGCCCTAGATAGATCAATCAGCCAGGTGTCCGATATCCCCTGACAACCGTCAGGCATTACTCTCTGTTGGTTAACTTTTAGGGCTAATTGAGGTGTCTGCAGTAACTGGGGTTGCGGGGAAGAGGTGGCTGAGGGAGCTGTGATAGGTAGACGTCATTCAGCAGATTCTATATCATTTTCTATGGCTCCAACAGCCCGCAGAAAAAAACTCATCTAGTGTATTGTTATTTCTAGAACTGTCCTGGGAAGTTATTACCTTCCATTTGTCCATCTTTTTCCAGGTTCCAAGTACCAGGAATAAAATCAAAAATACAATCAAGGATAGTCTCAGCTCTTGTGGAGCCACTAGCTCTCAGCGATTAAAAGGGCAATCTAGTTGTCATCTGAAGTTCCACTTGCTATATGTTGTTAAAAATGAGCGGAATGTATGAACAGTTTTAAAAAAGAAATGGAAAAAAGAATGACCCATCTTTGCTGCCCAGCCACATGGCGGGCAATACTGGTCCTTTAAGCTGGTCCTTCAACGTGCCTAATGGTCTGATATCACACTCTGTAGCATGCGCAACCATGGCTCTTGGGGCTCTGGGGGCTATGGACCCATCAGTTGGTCAGCTGCTCAGTCTGCACCTGCTGGGGGAATATGTGAATACTAACTACCACAAAATTCCTCTGTGAATGGGTATGATTTTAGTGACCCTAGCCACAGATAAAGCTGCAGTCACTGCTCTGCTTACAATAGTCTGCAATGCAGTAACACTGACTGACAAGGTTTCAGGAATTTTGTCAAGGCTCTTTCACAGTCCCACCAGTGGACTTCCTTTTCGTCTCTCGCCAAGGTAGGTGCGTGGTGCTTCTCCTTCCTGTGCCAGCTGCAACGTGCCTCAGCAAACCCCCATTGCTCCAGTACCAACACCCAGTCTTTCTGCAGTCTATCTGCAATCTGCACGAAGCCTCAAGTCACGAGAGCAGCAAGCGGGCCACAGCGGGCCACACAATACGCCCTCAGACTTGCATGAAACCGTAGTTCGCCCCCCCAGTCCTCTCAGTTTGCCTCACCTCACTGCATCTGCAGCTATGCGGGTCCGCCGGACGCAGTCTCAGTAGGCTCCACGAACCTCGAACCATGCTCGACAATCCCCTGTGATACCTCTGCTGCATACGCCCTGGTCCGCGCTGGTCCACGCTGGTTGGTGGCCCTGGCTTCCCCATGAACACAGCAGGTGCTGGCCCCCTAGACCCTGGATGCCACAGCCATTGTTTGCCTCTGAACCGGAACTGGAACTGAGCCTTAATGGAAATGAGTAACAAGCCTATGCCTCCCCAGGGAAGGCATAACGAGGAGAAATAACTTTATTTGTCCTTGGTTTTCCTCTTTTTATGAATCCTGCATTCTGCAGCACACATAGAAAGAGTAAAAAGCCGCCATTGATTGTTTCTGTGCAGGAAGGTGTCCCTTTCTTCACAAAAACAATCATCCCTACAATGTAGCCACCCCTGCACCGTGGAGCCAGTGTGCCTGCGTTGGCACATGGCAAACCCTTGTGCACCACATTAGGGGGAAAGGACAGGAATGCACTGTATCTCATAGATACAGGCACATTTCTGCTCTTTCCTTTTAACACAGGGCAGTGCTGCAAGATTCGTTGTGGCACTGTGTTGCATCAAAACCTCGTAAATGAGACCCTTAGACTTTTGGTCTAAGTTTACCTTGGTGAATCGGGCTCTAGGATTGCAATTTTCTTGGTAAAGGTGGGTACAATGGCATCCATGTTTAGAAAATGGTAATTGAATAATGTGTATAGTCTGGGAGCTGTGACTGCACTACAGAGGAGCACACACCACTGGAGACACATTTGAGTGACATGAACATTGGAGAATGACCATTAGTGCCTAAAGGAAATCTTGGAAAAGGGGAGGTAATCAGAAGCATTTCTGTCATCTGAGGATTCACCATACTTTGGACTTGGAGACGGCAGAAGTTCCCTGGTACAGCTTGCACACTGAGGTGAAATAAATACAGCTGCCACAGGGAATGTCCGATAAAGAGAATTGGAGGAGGTCAAGTGGCACTGGTGACCCCTGTGTGGGTGGAGCCTTTAGGGGTGTTCTTAGGGGAACTTGGAGAGCTGGTGAAAGTATTCTGATTAAGGGAAGAAAAGCTGTGTTTAATGCCCATAATTTTGTGCGCTCTGGAAGGATAACCTCAACTGCACATGACACAAGATCATATAGTATTACAAGTGAAGACACTCTAACGAAGACAGTGGATACCCAACAATATGTGAAGATAAGAGATGAACTGGCAAATGACTTTAATGTGCAGATTTGCAAGAGCACTGGATTGATGGTTGACTTTTGAAAAGTGGGTGTACAGCTTGCAATTTTCTGGTTGTTCTACTCGTTTTCAGAGCAGGGAGAGATTGTGTAACATCCCTGCTTCGATGATCACTACGGAAGTTTTAAATGAGTTCCAACAAGATCCCATTTTGATTACCGAGAATTGCCCTACCATTTTATTTTTTTTGTTTCCCTGCCCCATTGAGGAGTATTAAACCTAGGAATCAAGGGGAGGGTACTCAGTCATGACTCCAAACTCAGCTGCTGATCTTCTTTGAACTCTGCTGCCACTCCATCTCCATCTGGCTCTTTGGTGCTGCCAGGGGGCCAACAAGCGTTCTGGAGACTCCGCACTGGAGGTGAAAGCCACTGGGGATGTTCTGACCCCTGCGACTGAAGTACTGATGGCTCAGTTGCTGCTTCCACCATGTGGCCTGGTCCAGCATTGAGCAGTTGCAGCTGGGGGGGTGCATAAGCCTCTCCGCTTACAGCCAAAAGACTTGTGCATCATCATGCCTACTGGGAGAGATCCAGGGGTGCACCAGCTGTAGTGGCAGACCCTCTGTGTTAGGGTCCTGGGGACCACAGTGAGGTTCAGAGGTAGGAGGGGCCTGCCTTCGCATCCCAGCACTGGGGGCATCGGTCCTTAACTCCATTCTGGAGGCCGTGTCTGACAGGCACCAGCACCCACAGGGAAGGACATGTGCCTTCATGATCACCTGAAGTGTCCTGAGGTTCTGGAGTGGTGCAGGCTGATCGGTAGGGGATGCTTGGAATGCCTCCCTTTCCCTCTTCCCCACTTTTGCAAATCTGTGGGGTTGGTGGAGCAAGGTGCCTCACACAGTTGGGGGACATGTCCAGACGGGCCCAAGGTGATGAAGATGTGGGCATGAGGCAGTTATGGGAGTTGGGCCCTGGCTCCGATTGGGAGACCACACCTTCAGGGGTCTCTATAGGGACTAGGCCAGAACTCTGGAGCCTGCTTGGCCTTTTCCTGTGGTCTTGGGTTCAAGGGACTGGGACAAGGCACCATGCACCACGATTGCAGCCCATGGGGTGTAGTGAAGTGAACAGTATGGTCCCCTCTTGCCATAAGCGGACTCCCCTTCTGGGACACATACTGCAGACTGCTTTTGATAAGACCGACTGATCCGCATTGTGAAAAAAGCTGTCGGATTTGGGTATGCCCGGATCCTTATTACACTTAATTATTGCTCCTCACTCTTTCACATGGTGTAAGGTCCTGTTAGAGGGTGATCAAGGTCTTTATGCAGAACAATCTAAAACAAGGTTGACTTCTTGCCCTCCTGCTGTTTTCTTTATATATTTCAGCCCTGCCTGCTGCCATTTCACAAAGTGTGTGCCTTCCACTGAGTATTTGCGGACAGTCAATGTGATGTCTCCACTATACGGGTGGCATAGTGATCTTAGATCTTATCCCTAAGGGTCTAAATAATTGATTGGGGCATTACAAAACTATGCCGGTGCACATTACTTAAAAATGAATGCCTTTAAAAGCTCAGTGCCAGTCTAAGGATTTGGATGCATTTTATAGGGCCAAAGGTAGAAGACACTTTTCTCATCTTTTAGCCGTCTACTGGGGCCAAGATTTCATCCACCCTGTTATATGCAATGGAATTTACAGACATCGCCAGATGGGGCTTCTTTAAATAAAACGAGGGGCAGGACTTGAGAAGATTGACTTCTTCTTATACCTCAATCTCAGTGGCAGCTCTGAGGCTGGAATTAGGAATTAAAAGTTCCTAGGCACAAGGCTCGGTGGGGATTGTTCGATAGGCTGTCAACCTTGAGAAGAGTGAAAAGGATACCCTGAGGTATTACATGAAAAAGGTAATCTGAATGGATAAGAAAGATAAGTCTTCATTCTACAGAAACTTCAATTATGCCATAGACCAACTTGGTCTTGATCAAAGACTAGTACTTTCTCTTCCTACCCCCCAAATAAAGGCATGCTTAAAAACAATCCTTGCAGGCCTGTAGTGAAAATAGGTAGGTTTGACCACTGACTTTGTGTTTCACCACTGTGCATGTTAGTTGTTCAATGTTCACCAGTTGCAGATTACATTTTGTATTCAGTTTAGCTGCCTATTGGCTTTATTGTGGCGTTAGACATTACATTTTGTATTCAGTTTAGCTGCCTATTGGCTTTATCGTGGCGTTAGACATTGCAGTTGAGACATTGCAGATGAGCTGTGTTTTTCCACATGGTGAACTAAGCTTGTGTTCTTCGTATTTTCTCTTTACCAAACACAATAGCATGATAAGAGAGCACACATTTTTTGTTTTTCTTCAGAGCAGGGAACAGGTTGGCCTTGGAAGAGGGATCCTTGAAATCTTGGCCAATTTTCAACGATTTTTCTTCCTACTCTGACCTACAGTAGCCAGCATGTTTTGAATATTTACATCTGAGAAGGAGGGGCCTTTCAGAAGGCTTTTTCCATGATTGTTTAATCTATAAAAGGTGGCCCTAGTCAGTAGCAAGGGGAATTTCCGAGACCTCAGTCAGGATTGGACGTCAAATGCCTGACATTTTCCTGTGAAGGTGGAAATCTCTTTCTCACAGTTGAACAGGGGTCATTATCTTGCTGGCATGAGAAAGATGAACAGCATTGGCAGGCCCTACGGTGATGAATTTTGACTTTATCTTTTGTTTTGCATTTATGCTATAATATAATCACATACACTTGCTGTGTACATTGCAGTTGAGAATCACTTTAATATATTTTCCTTTCATTGCTGTGACTATTTTTAAATGTGTGCTTTCCACCTACTGATCACTTTCTAGGAACCTCGTGGTGAAGTAATAATAAATGTCTTCTTTAAACTAACAAGTGCATTCCAGAGATTTTTGTTAGCTAGGTCATTAGTGAGAGCAAAACATTTTGGCGTAGATCGTCAGTCTGAAGAAGGAGTTTGAGATTGGAAGTGCACGATTTAAAAGTGTAAATATTATTTATTTTCTTGTGTAGAGAATGAAAGGAAGCACCGCAAACCATGTTTGAAAATGCATGTGAAGTTAAACTGCCTTATGGTGTAGTGACAAACATGTTTTCTTGTTTATTAGGACTTTCTAAGTTTTGGGATGAGTGCTTAGATAACACTAAAGTGTTTTCATACTTAGAAAAGGTGCTTTTTGAATGGAATGATGTCCCTTTTGTTTTTGACAGGAGTGTGTGAACACTTTTGTCGGCTTACAGAAAAATACATGAGAGATGTAAACAGTTAGAACATGAAAATAAGAATTTACGTGAGCAAATTAGCCAGAACAAATTATTGCAAGATAAAACTGAAATTTACAAAGCTGTTACAGGAGAATCTGGCTTTTCACATTCCAGTAATGCGGAGGTGAAAAAAGGTGGGGGCCAGTGTGAGCCTCATGAGAAGAACATAGTTCTCCGTGCGCAGAGCAGCCCACAGTTTTTGGCAGGAGTTGAAATGCATTCTTTAAAAGATTACACTGAGCAAGAAGTTGACAATGTTACCTGTATATTCAGACCACTTTTACAGAGTACAATCTGTACAATTCATTCAGGTACTGTCACAAAATGTGCAGTTTCTGGGAATTCATTGGAATCCAGAACATAGAGAGATGTTGTTACAGGGAAAACAAAAGATTTTGGAGTTTGCTACTATTTGCAATAAGCAAGAGACACTGAGTTTCATGAAATTGTTTGATTGTTGGAAACAGTATAGCCCTCATCTAAGTAAAATCTTAATCCTTTGCTACAAAGTAACTAGAAAGAAACATGAGTTTGAATTGAGTGAGGAACCGCTGTGTGCTTTTGATTTGGCAATTGAAATAATTCAACAGACTTCAGATTTGTGCACAGTGCAAGAGGGAAACATTGAGTTATATGTAACTGTTCAGGGACAATATGCAAACTTGAGTATGTGGCAGAAACAGGGGAGGACAAGGGTGCCCCTGGGGTTTTGGATTAGAAAACTATCTGACTTTGTGGAGTGCTATACTCCTTTTGAAAAACAGCTTTGACTTGTTATTGGGCTCTAGTGAATAATGAACAAATGACTCTAGGTTATAATGTAATTCTGAAACCTGAAATATCAATCATGGAGTGGGTGAAAAGTTTCCTTAAATCTCACCGTATAGGACATGTACACGAGGCTAGTATCATACACTGGATCTGGTACATACAAAACAGGGCTCGAGTAGGACCGACAGGCACTGCAGCCCTACATGAACAGGTGTCACAAGCCCCTGTACAGGATGAGGAGAGGGTGCAGGGAGTACCACAGGTAAAAGAGTCACCAGTGAAATTGAGTGCACCATTTGAATTCTTGTACGCTGAGGATAGGAAGCATGTTTGTTTTACTAATGATTCATTGAAATACATGGGTATTAAAAGACATTGGAAAGCAGTGTCATACAATCCAGTTACTCAAAAGTTGTTAACCACAGGAGAAGGAAAAAGTAGCCAATATGCAGAGTTGTACACTGTGTGTGAGACTCTAAAGCAAGAGCTGCCTGAGACGTGTCATTTTTATACTAATTCTTGGTTCACTGCCAATGGATTAGCCGTTTGGCTTTCCACATGGCTTGCACATAACTGGTTAATTCATTCAAAGGAGGTGTGGAGTGATGAGTTGTGGCAGGAAATTTGGGAAATGTTAAAACAGAGTAAAGTCATAGATGCTCATTGTCCCATTGACTCATTAGAACGCTGGTTCAATTCCCTTGCAGAAGTTAAAGACAAAAGTTCAGAGGCAGAAGTGTCAACCCAGAATTCTGACTTAGTGGGGATGGCTAAGTGGGCGCACCAGAAATGTGGACACCTGGGAGAAAAAGCCACTTACAGGTGGGCAGAGATTAGAGATATACACATTCCCCTAGAATTGATAAAAACTGGGATGTCCTATTTGTCAGCACACAAAACAGAGATCTGTCCCACAAACAGTCAAGGATCAATTGGGGAGAGGAAAGTTACCAAGGACAGATATGGCAAATTGATTACATTGGGCAACTACCCATTAGTAGCGGGTGCCAATACGCCTGCACCGTAGTGGACACTGATTCTGGATACTTGATTGCTGACCCTTGCAAACGTGCTTCTCAGCACAATACTATCAGGACTCTGGACTTGTTAATGTTATACTATGGAGTACCACTCCAGATCCAGAGTGACACTGGGTCACACTTCAAAGGCAAATTGGTACAGGACTACTGTTTTCAGCACAATATTGAGTGGATATATCATATTCCTTATTATCCACAGGCCTCAGGACTGATTGAGAGAATGAATGGTTTACTGAAAGCTCAACTGCGAAAATTATCTGATGGAACTTTGAAAAACTGGAGAGAGCATTTAAATGAAGCCCTCCAGATTCTGAACAATAGACCAGTAACAAATGCTGAAATACGTTGGATGCAAATGTTAACTCCAGCTTTGCAAATACAACCACATGTGGCCACCGATACCATTGCATACTGGGAAATAAAACCTGGAGCATTAGCTCCTTACAGAGCCACTCCCAAAGCTGCAGGTCTTGACTTACATGCTTCACAAGCTTACAGACTAAAACCCCGAGACATAGCATTGTGTGAAACAGGTGTTGGAATACAGATTCCCCCAAAGCATTCTGGATTGATTGCTTCCGGATCTGTGTTGGCCCTTAAAGGTATTCAGGTTTTAAGGGGAGTGATTGATGCAGATTACCAAGGAGAAATCAAAGTTATTCTGTTAAATATTAGATAATTTTATTTATTCATACAGATTGGACACAGGATTGCCCAACTTGTCATAAGTGCAGTGAATGGAGGTTTGGTAAAGAAGGTGTCTGCCCCAGCCCTGCTGACAGAGCAAGGAAGGGGAAGCTGTGGTGCAGCAGATAAAAATCTCAGTGCTAAGGTGTGGGTTGAATCTCCATTTGGCCCTCCAGAACTTGCAGAAATGATAGAAAAGGGCCCCAATAAGGTCCTACTGATTATAAAACAAGGAAAGGAAAAAAGAGGGCACCTTTCAGATGACAAATGTTATTTGCAAGATGTCATACTTGTTTATTTTGCAGATCCTATTACGACTTGCCACTGACCATGAGTGTGCTTTGTGGTCTTCCTTCGGGCATTTGCATGTGGGGTCGGGGGAGGGGAGGGGCAGCACCCCCAACCTGAACCAGATTGATGACCTTTGTGCAAAGCTCCTGCTGCTTTTAAAGTACAAAACCTATGGATCCATTTATCGCCAATTGCATCCTTCATTCAAGTTCTACATGGGAACAATACAGAGTACCATGGATGTTCTGTCAACTTGTTTGATTACATTCTTCCACTGGAACTAAGCCATGGTTTCTTATCATCTGATGACGGCTGCCAGTCTCATTAAACAAAATTGCCACTTAGCTGGCTGTTTTTTGTGTGGAAACCTGACTTTCACTTACATTCCTGCAAGCCTTTCAGGTGGACCGTGTACCTTTACATGATTAGAACTCATAATGTTTTCATCTAATTCTACACTAACTTGCTATCTTAGAGACACTATTCAATCAGTTAGTATCCCAATTATTATATATAAGCTTCAGTCTTTTCATTGTAGGTGTGTCTGATTTGAAAGTTTATAAGATCAATACGTTAATCCACTTCCATTGCTTTACAGTGATTGCTTTTATCATTACATTATGTTCCTGTATACAATGCAAACCTGATTTGTTTATAATGTTTTTTCTTTGAAATAAGAGAAAAGTAAACAAAAGTCAATGGTCAGAGGGTGGAGATGTACTGAAAATAGGTAGGTTTGACCAGTGACTTTGTGTTTCACCACTGTGCATATTAGTTGTTCACTGTTCACCAGTTGCAGATTACATTTTGTATTCAGTTTAGCTGCCTATTGGCTTTACCATGGCGTTAGACTTTACATTTTGTATTCAGTTTAGCTGCCTATTGGCTTATTGTGGCATTAGACATTACATTTTATATTCAGTTTAGCTGCCTATTGGCTTTATCGTGGCGTTAGACATTGCAGTTGCAACATTGCAGATGAGCTGTGTTTTTCCACATGGTAAACTAAGCTTGTGTTCTGCATTTTTCTCTTACCGAATACAATAGCATGATAAGAGAACACATATTTTTTGTTTTTCTTCAGAGCAGGGAACAGTTTGGTCTTGGAAGAGGGATCCTTGAAATCTTGGCCAATTTCCAACGTTTCTTCTTCCAACTTGGACCTACAGTAGCCAGCATGTTTTGTATATTTACATCTGAGAGGGAAGGGCCTTTCAGAAGGTTTTTTCCATGATTGTTTAAGCTATAAAAAGTGGACCTCGTCAGTAGCGAGGGGAATTTCCGAGACCTCAGTCAGGATTGGACGTCAAATGCCTGGCATTTTCCCGTTAGGGTGGAAATCTTTTTCTCGCAGTTGAACAGGGGTCATCCACTTGCTGGCATGAGAAAGATGAAGAGCGTTGCCAGGCCCTATTGTGATTAATTTTTACTTTATCCTTTGTTTTGCATTTATGCTATAATATAATCACGTATATTTGCTGTCTACATTGTAGTTGAGAATCACTTTGAGATAGTTACCTTTCATTGCTGTGACTATTTTTAAACATGTGCTTTCCACCTTCTAATCCCTTTCTAGGAACCTCGTGGTGAAGTAATAATAAATGTCTTCTTTAAACTAAGAAGTGCATTCCAGAGATTTTTGTTAGCTCGGTCATTAGTGAAAGCAAAACAAGACCCTAAGCTTTATCTTGTACAGCAAGGCATCTAGTAAGAAAAGGGGCTATCAAAAGATAAAATATACCATCATAATGAAAAAAGCAAAACCATATGTAACATGGAACATGACCCATGTAGTTCGATGTTTTTGGACACTGCTGTCTTTAGACTGTGTAACATCTAAATGATATGGAACCTCTTAATTTTGTAATTTCTATCAGAATGGTGTTGAGGACGTAAATCATATCTGATATGTCTGTCCTGCTCTTATATTACACTGTTGTAAATTGATGTGGACTATTTTCGTAAAATTGTGGTTCTAATATCTTCAGAAGTTTTATAGATATTAATTGATCCTCCTAATGAATTGTTTTGCTACCGTATTTTTTACTTTTTTAAATGTTTCCCAAGATTTATATTGACCTTATTTGGAACATTGGACTAGTGACGTTAATGCTTGTGTTCTAAATGAATGTATTTAATTTCTTTTTATCATTTTTAAGTAAAGTGTATATTGTATTATATAGTTTTATGTGGACCTCTTCAGGGTTCCATGAATAAACGAATCTTAAACTTGGAGTACGTACTGCAACTTGTCCAAAGGGGACTGAGAAGTAATCAGGTTTGCAGCGTGAGGCCTTACCCTGCATTTGCTTGCAGTGAAAAAACATGGCTGGCTGCCTGGCGTTACCTGGGGGCCCACACACAATGGAGTGATGACACTCTTCCCTGGAGGACACACATGGTGGGTGTTTCTTTGGGGGTGAACGAGGCCCTGAACCACAGAGTGTGTAGGTGGCACGAAGGTGACCCTCCACCAGCCTCCTCCTTCTTCCTCCTTTTTGGCTCAAGCGTTGCTGTATGGAGCCCAGGAATCATCACAGCTAACATCTTGCTTCCTTTGGGTGATGGGGTGCCTTACAGATAACCCATGGGGGAAGACAAAGAGCCTGCTGCCCAGGCTTCAAATGGCTGTATAGATAAATACAAGCAGCCCGCAAAGGCTGCTGACAAGGATCCCTTGTAGGCAGCTGTTCTGGACCTTCCATACCACTCAAACCCCATCTTGCATGCAATCCAGGACTTGCAAACCTCCTTGTAGGGGAAAATGGGTTAAATAAAGGTCAATGTGTCTCTGTTGAGGCAGAACTTGAGTAACACAACTGCGAGGATAGCAGAGGCAGAGGGTCATATCTTGACAGGGGAGGAGATGCTCCATGCACTCAATGCGCTTACTGGATACATGGAGAGTTTCCCACCCACTGGACCTGAGCTACATCTTTTATTCTGAAGACCACAAGATTTCTGCCTGTTAGACTACTTTATTTTACTCACCTCAGAGTTCCATAGGATTAAGGATGCTTGTATACACACCTATGGTCTCTCAGATCACTCCGCTCTGTAACTATGGCTGCCACTAGGTCCATAGCACTCACTAGTTAGGCTGGCGTCTGAATGCATAGTGGCTTCATGTCAGGAATAAGGCTGTGTGCAGTCCAGGACCCGCCCTGGCCTCCACTTCGCGTTTTTGCAGCGCTTCATGCAAGCTGCTTGTTATCTCCTCTTGCTCCAGGAATGATCATGGGCGTCGCCGGCCCTGTGGTAAAGCTCATGTAGCTACAGGGTCAGGGCATTGGTGGACACGATGTACCTATCAGTGGCATTCTATGAATGGACTACAACTCCCAAGATTTTAGAGGCAGCGGCCATCTTGGCGTGTGGTAGGCCTATAGAGCCCAGCCACACCCAAGCACATTGCTCACTATTTTGAAGACTTTGGTTCTGTGTGACCTTGTTGGAGTTCCTCTCAGGAAAGCGCTGAATGGCAATATGGCAGAGTGGCAGCATGGCAGAGTATTTGTTTTTCCTCTTGTACATTAAAAAACAAGTAGGTCTTACTCGTGGCGGTAAGGTCTTGTTTGGTCAAACTTAAAAACGCTTCAGGCATAATGGGCAATGCGCTTCAGGCACAATGAGCAAAGTGCTTCAGGCACAATGAGCAAAGTGCTTCAGGCACAATGAACAAAGCGCTTCAGGCACAACGAAGAAAGCACGTTAGACACAACAAGTAAATCACTCCCATATTATAGTCTGGGTGCTCCAGTTTGGGATTCCCCAGGTACTCCTGAATGTTTAACAGATGTACTGGCTTGACTTCTTAAGAGGGCAGGAGTTGAAGTGTGGGATCTGATTAATGCAGGGACTTTGTTGTCCTGAGATGACCTTACAGTAATAACAGGGGGATCACTATCAAGATTGAAATATGTTTAAATAAGGAATTGGTCTTGCGAGCCTGTTATTACTTTTGGCCACGCAAACCATCTAGAAGACAGTTTGGTAAGGACAAGTACAAAAGGTTTCCAAATGGTATTGGGGAATGCGGGATGTTTTAGAGGATGACTTTAGTTTATCAACTGATCTCTGGGGGGAACAGTTCCTTCTTGGGCAGGTTCAAATATAGTGGGAAGTGTCATTGCGGGGGTGTTCAAAATTGTTAAATTGGCTTCATTGAGGAGGGATCATCTTTTTACCCTGCATAGGGCCTTTTTCTAAGATGAGGGGAGTTGAGGATGTGTTGTGTGCAAAATGTAGTTTGTCAGGGGCTTCTGATATTCATGTGTTTTTTGATTGTCCAAGGGTGTTTCCCTTTTGGAGGGAAGTATGTACATCTCTTTCAGCTATTTTTCGACAAAATATTTACTTAACTTTGTCGTTAGTTATTGTTTTTGGTACTGGAAGGGGAGGAATCAACTAAGAATGATGTTAGAACAATATTGTTTTATGCAATCTGTAATAAAGTGAATCCACACCAGATGAAGATATGTGGTAGGATGTATTTATTACAGCCTCAACCAACAGCCAGCATATCAACTGTCATGCAGAGAACCCTGCATGACAGAACCTCAGAACAAGCTGGTTCCATGCCCAGTGTTCTGGCATGGAGCCATGTTACATCATTACACTTCTTCCTCTTTACATTAGAACAGAAATAACATGAGAACAAAAAACACATTTGAACAGAAAGAAAAAGAGGGTAGAAAGAACTACACAAAATCACGCAAATGTAAAGGAAACCTGTGTGTTCTGACACTCCTACGAGTATTGTCAGACCTTAAATCAATGTCAGAGGGAAAACAATAAGAAGTATCATCTCTCCTGTCGGCCACATCACACCCCCCAAAATGTGCTACACGACTATGATTCCAGATGCGACCATCATCCGTCTTGACAGCATTTTTAAACAGCTTAATGATAGTTTTTGGAGAGGTATATTTTGACCAATTTTGACACCCAACAGGAGCTTTGACCTTTACTTTATCTCCAACCTCAAAATTTGTAACTTTCGCATTATTCCTTTTATCAACATAAATCTTCCTTTTGCTTTGCAGAGACACTTCTTTGTCTCTCCATTCCCCAATACCATTGTTTTTCAAACCCTTCCCAGCAACCATCCAGCCAGGACACAAACAAGTATTTGGAGACCTTCCCCTGAGCAGTTCAAAAGGAGCCTTCCCCGTTGATGCATGAGGAGTGTACCTGTAAGCTGTTATACGACCCTGCAGTTCTTTTCTCCAATCTAAATAGTTTACCTTTGCTAATTGTATACTCTCCTTTAAAGTCCTGTTAAATCTCTCCAAAGCACCATTCGCCTCTGGATGATATAACGCAATTTTTTTATGTACAATTCCACATTTTACAAAATACTCCTCCATCTGAGCAGAACAGAACTGCGGACCATTGTCAGAAAGAATAGAGTTAGGAAAACTCTCGCGTTTGAACACAGATTCTAAAAAACTGATCACAGATTGAGAAGTGATCTCTCTCACCAAACTCACCTCCACCCATCGTGAATACAAATCCAGCAACACCAACAGGTAAGGAGTCTGATGTTCTCCATGCAATGGCCCCACAATATCGATAGCTAATTCATCCCATGGACTTTTTGGTAAACTTCTACAAACCATAGGTGAACATCTTGGTTTGAGTACCTTATCACTAGCTTGACAAGGTGTACACTCCCTAACAGTACGTTCCACCATCAAATCTAATCCAGGCCACCAGAAATCCTGACGGATGCGCTCTTTGGTTTTAGAAATGCCCATATGCCCTTCATGAGCCATGTTCACGATGACTTCTCTCAAACTCAATGGGGGAATCATTCTTGTGCCCCTCATTAGAACACCATCAACAACGGCTAACTCATTCGCAACTAACGACCAAGGTTTAACCAGACTTCGAGACTTATGCTGATCCAAAAGAGACATCACAGAACACAATTCACTATCCTTTTGCAACTCATCCCTCCATTCATCTTCCTTTACAGCCCCCAGCGTAACATCACAAACTCTTATGCCACACTCAGCATCACATTGATCATTTTCATCCTGAGATTTATCATTCTCTACCACCTCCACCAATCTTACCTTTGCTAATTGTATACTCTCCTTTAAAGTCCTGTTAAATCTCTCCAAAGCACCATTCGCCTCTGGATGATATAACGCAATTTTTTTATGTACAATTCCACATTTTACAAAATACTCCTCCATCTGAGCAGAACAGAACTGCGGACCATTGTCAGAAAGAATAGAGTTAGGAAAACTCTCGCGTTTGAACACAGATTCTAAAAAACTGATCACAGATTGAGAAGTGATCTCTCTCACCAAACTCACCTCCACCCATCGTGAATACAAATCCTGCAACACTAACAGGTAAGGAGTCTGATGTTCTCCATGCAATGGCCCCACAATATCGATAGCTAATTCATCCCATGGACTTTTTGGTAAACTTCTACAAACCATAGGTGAACATCTTGGTTTGAGTACCTTATCACTAGCTTGACAAGGTGTACACTCCCTAACAGTACGTTCCACCATCAAATCTAATCCAGGCCACCAGAAATCCTGACGGATGCGCTCTTTGGTTTTAGAAATGCCCATATGCCCTTCATGAGCCATGTTCACGATGACTTCTCTCAAACTCAATGGGGGAATGTAAATCTAGTTGTCTTGCACATATTTCATATTCATTCAACCCCCTCTGATCAGCTTGCGACAATGGAGGTAGATTTTCCAACACCTCCTGTCCTTCACCTAAACAATGTAATAAAAGTGCCTGCTTCCTTTCACCACTCAAATTCGTACCACACACCCTGGCATAATTCTCAAAAATCTTTTTCCATTTCTTCCACTTAATAACCGGTTCTCCTCGATCTGACAAGAAAAACGGCGGCGCCGTAACATTCTGCATACTCACAAGAGGTGTAAAACACTTCTTCCCCACAATATATTCCAAACCCTACTAGTTGCTAAAAGTACTTAAAGTCCAAAAGGTGTGCCAGTCACTGTATGTCCCAGCACGATGCCGCTATATCAAACACGGGTCTTCAGGTGTGTTTGTCACCGCAGAGACGACCTTTTCAGTTTAATTCATTTTACAACGCCCAATACTTGTATTCCACAAGTGCAATAAAGTTTCCAAAGAAATGTATATTCCCGTGACCACAACCCAATATAGTGATCCTTATCCAGTCTCCGTCTAAGTTTCAACTTCCAATAGACCGTCGATGTTCTTCTTCGATGTCCTCCAACAATTGCGCTGTAAATTTTTTTTTTTTTTTAAATAAAAAGCATTCCTTCTTCCTCATCTAAGATGGCCGCCACAAAACATTTGGTCCGTTTTCTTCAGGCAGTTGGGCTTGCTTTCTCTTTGAGCAATCTCGGATCGTTTTCCTCACTCAAAATGGCCGCAACCAAACATCCAGTCTATTTTCTTCAGTCAATCTGGCTTGTTTTTCTCCTTTCACCACACTCAAGATGGCCGCCAACAATTCCCACAGCTTTCAGTCCTTTTCCAATTGCTCACTGACCTTCTGACGTCGTGAAGCATACAGAGACCACTTTGATCCTCAGTAAATGCTCAAACAGCTTTCCACAAAGCCCCTACAACCGCAATTTCACACTTTTCTCCGCTATAACATGCTGCAAGACGCTCAATCCTCTCCCAGCACGTCTCTGTAAGTTATCTCAGTTTTTCTCTTAAATAATCCAAGCGCTTCCTTCTTTGTTGTTGTTGAGGCTGTCCCTTCCTCTGTGTTCCTTTCTCCGCCCAAGCGTCGCCAGTGTAATAAAGTGAATCCACACCAGATGAAGATATGTGGTAGGAGGTATTTATTACAGCCTCAACCAACAGCCAGCATATCAACTGTCATGCAGAGAACCCTGCATGACAGAACCTCAGAACAAGCTGGTTCCATGCCCAGTGTTGTGGCATGGAGCCATGTTACATCATTACACAATCCTATTGGCTAGGAGGAAAATTTATAAGAAGTGGATGGTCTCCTCTCTCCTTCATATATAGACTGGCTTAACGCTCTGATGGTTATTTCAA
Organism: Pleurodeles waltl; assembly: GCF_031143425.1. NCBI lineage: Eukaryota > Metazoa > Chordata > Amphibia > Caudata > Salamandridae > Pleurodeles > Pleurodeles waltl. The sequence continues at coordinate 472,445,362 of NC_090449.1, read as the reverse complement.
GACGGGATGTGGAAGCAAGTAAGACAAATAAGGATTAGAAAGTAAAGAACTGGTCACGTTTATGGGAATGGAAAGATACTTTAGTATAACACATTGTATAGCTATTACTTGTGTCCTATGATTAAGAACTCAGTTACTCTCGTGTTAGAGACCTTGATGTTGGTTGGTGTCTGAATGAGAGAGCTCGGTTCTCCCTGGCTTTAGTCAACTCTGTGTATGGTGAACATCATAAGGGTGCTATGGAAGGGTTTGAAGGCCAGAGGTGTATGAGGACAAAAAAACAAACAAGTAAAGCGCTTCAAACATAACGAGCAAAGCGCTTCAGACACAACGAGCAAAGCGCTCCAAGCACAAAGAGAAAAAACAGCCGTAGTTTTTATTGGTTTTTGGAGTATGATATGTGAGATATATATTTAAGGTTTTGCAGATTTCTATGCCAAGAACAGACATTCATTTAACAAGAGTATAATTGTTATCCAGTTATTATTCTAAGTGTGATCATCGTCTAAAGCTCATGCCATCCTTAGGCATTGTGAGTATAGCTTGTCCTTGTCCCATGGTGCTAAGAAGGGCCATGCTCTTGGATTGCTATTGGAGACACCTTTGTCCAGGAGCATATTTGTGAGTTAATACTGTTATGAATACTTGCAATCACAGTTTATTTTGTCTCATGATTCCAAGAAGGGCCACACCCAGTTCATAAGGGTCTCAACTTGCTATTGGAGACGCCTTTGTCCAGGAGCATATTTGTGAGTTAATACAGTTATGAATACTTGTGATCACAGTTAATTTTGTCTCATGATTCCAAGAAGGGCCACGGTCAGTTCATAAGGGTCTCAACTTGCTATTGGAGACGGGCCACGCCCAGTTCATAAAGGTCTCAACTTGCTATTGGAGACGCCTTTGTCCAGGAGCATATTTGTGAGTTAATACTGTTATGAATACTTGTGATCACAGTTTATTTTGTCTCATGATTCAAAAAAGGGCCACGCCCAGTCCATAAGGGTCTCAACTTGGTATTGGAGCCATGTTTGTCCAGGAACATATTTTATGAGCTAATACTGCTATGAATGAGTGTATGCATATGTGCGTTAACCTTTCGTTTTCAGATCTCCTTCCCTGCAGTTCCCTATCCTAATTCCCTTCCCCCGCCTGGCTTCACCAATACTCGGTGCTCTAATAACTTTCTGAGTTGATGACGCCTGGAGGTGGGCCTTTTGCTCAGCAGCGTGCAGATCCAGAGGAAAGGGCCCTGTGACAGAATAGTGAGCCCACGAGTTTATACTTTCCTCTTGGTCTGTACGTGGGCTGTGCAAGATGGCCACCTTAGACACCCTTATGCAGGTAGTCATTCAAATGCAAAGAGATTTGACAGACTCAAAAAATGTTACAGCCGATTTAGTTAATAAAGTAACCCAGTTACAGAGTAAGGTGGACGGGTCAGGACCCATGCCTCTACCTGATCCTACGCACTCTACACCTACTAACATTGCCGTGAACGTGCCTACACAAATTCTATTGGCCGCACCAGAAAGGTTTTTTGGGGATCCTATTACGGTTCAAGTTTTCTTCACGCAGGTGGAACTACATTTTACTTGCCGTCCCAGTGCCTTTCTGGATTCACAATCTAGAACTGCATTTCTTATTTCTTACTTGGCTGGTGACGCAGCTACTTGGGCAGTTCTATTAGTCTGATCAGATAATCCTCTTTTGTACAATTGGCGTCTTTTTGTGGACAAATTTGAGAAAGTATTTGACAGGAGCTCAATTACCATGTCTGCAGACAAAGAGTTACTAGAGTTACGCCAAGGAAACAAAGGCTTGATAAGGTATTTGACACATTTCAATTGGTTAGTAGTAGAAACCGTTTGGCCAGAGGAAAAAAGGTCAGCAGTGTTTTATCAAGGACTAAAAGACAAACTGAAAGACGTTTTGAACCTCAACCAAAAACCTGTACTGATTTAATTAATCTAACCCTGCGGCTAGACCATAGACTCACAGAAAGAAAAGGGGTAAGAAAAAAATCAGAAAGATCCAACTGGCGAATGGAAAGGTTCAGAAACCCACAGTCTTCCTCCGATTCTATCATAGAACCAATGGATAGAGGAACCATTCGTCCACCCTTGACCAAAGAGGACAAAGATACACAATGAAGAAATGGACAGTGTATGTACTGAGGGAAGAAGGGTCATTTCATAAATGAATGTCAAGTGAAATCCAAAGGCAAAATTGATCCAACAATTGTGGCAAAGAAAAAGATAGCAGTCACTTTAGAAAACACAGAGGAAAACTAAAAGGCCCAAGAAAAAACAAAGGGGACCTCTTGGCAAATTGACAATCTCTTCAGTGTGTTCTTGTACTAAACGCTATGTCAAACATTTTCGAATTCTAGCACAACTAACTGTACAAGGAAAACGTCATACTGTACAAGTTTTGATTGATTCAGGGGCAACAGGAAATTTTGTGGATCAACAAACTGCATTAAACATACAAATACCCAGTGTCAAAAAGAAGGTTCCTGAAGTTGTTTATGCAGTTGACAGGAGTGAATTGGCAGGTGGCCCCGTTACTATGCAAACCTCGCGAATGCAAATGACTTGCAAGGATGACAGGAATTTGAACCACTGTGAGATAATCCGCTTTGATATAATCCAAGCACCCCAATATGGCTTTATTTTATGAATGACATGGTTAATGTTACACAATCCAAGCATAGACTGGCGCAACCAGGTTTTGCGGTTTTCTTCATCCTCTTGCCTAAATAAGTGTCTTCAACCAAGAAGAGACAAAGAAGAAAATCTCCAACACTCTATTGCTACTGCAGCAGAGAAGGAAATTGATCTGCTGCAACAGTATTCAGAATATACTGACGTTTTCTGTGAAAAGAAAGCAAGCTCATTACCTCCTCATAGGTCGTACGATTGCCAAATCGATCTTGTACCTGGAGCCAATATACCAAATTGTAGAATCTATGCATTATCAGAGAAAGAGAACCAAGTCCTAAGAGAATATCTTGATCAATGCTTAGCCAATGAGCTAATTAGGCCATCATGATCACCAGCCATTTCTCCGCTGTTTTTTGTACCCAAAGCTAATGGTGAATTGAGACCGTGTATTGACTTTAGAGCGATAAACAAAATCACTGTTGAGAATAAATACCCACTGCCCCTCATATCAGTTTTATTAGATCAGGTAAAATCAGCCGTTATTTACACCAAACTTGATTTGCATGACGCTTATCACCTGGTTCGAATTTGAGAGGGAGATGAGTGGAAAACGGCTTTTAAAACCCGCTATGGTCTCTTTGAAGATCTAGTGAGGCCGTTTGGTCTCTGTAATGCCCCAGAGGCTTTTCAATATTTCCTAAACGATGTCCTGAGAGAATATCTAGACATCTTTGTCATTGTTTATACGATGATATACTGATCTATTCTAACTCTGAAGAAATCCATGAAGGACATGTTAAAAAGGTGTTACAAACTTGAAGAACCCATAATTTGTATTGCAAATTAAGTAAATGTGAGTTCCATACCAAGAGGGTAGAATTTTTGGGAGTGAGTTTAACACCTAAAGGCATGCAAATGACTGAAAGAAAGATTCAAGCTGTAGCAGAATGGCCCACACCAAAATCAGTACGCGACATCCAATGTTTTTTGGGCTTTGCAAATTTCTATCGACGCTTCATCCATCACTTCTCCCAAAAGGTAGCACCGATTACCAAATTGTTAAGAAAAAAGGCCATCTTCAACTGGTCCCAAGAAACAGATGAGGCGTTTCAAGAGTTTAAAAAGGCCTTTACTTCAGCTCCCATTTTAGCTCATCCCAATGTAGAGGAAGCATTTATTGTACAAGCCGATGCATCCGATGTCGCTATTGGGGACTTCTTTTCCCAACGTCACCCAGAGACTGGTCAATTGCACCCCATAGCATATGTGTCAAGAAAACTGAATGAAGCTGAAAAAAATGATACCATTGCAGAAAAAGAATTACTAGCAATCCGCAATGCTTTCAAGGAATGGAGACTTTATTTATTGGGAGCAAAACACACCATAACCGTATATTCTGACCATAGAAATTTTCAATTTATGAGCTCTGCCAGACTACTAACTCCCAGGCAACTGAGATGGATGTTATTCTTTGCGGAATTTTCATAGTGAATTTTAGACCATGAGTAGACAACCGTAAGGCCAACGCATTGTCTAGGCAAGATTCTTCAGTCACACATATTGAACAAAAACCCATGTCTATTATAACGCCTTCAAAGGTATTGTGCTTAATAGCTGCCGAAAAATTATTTGATCTCATCCGCAATCATCTTCATATCACCAAGTGGCAAGAATGGTTACAACAAGACACCAAAAGATCCATTCAACAAAGTCTACCTTTACACGAATCTCGAGTGTTTCTGCCTACTGAAGAGTTCAGCGAAACAGCCTTTCATTGGTTGCATAGTCACCCTCTGGCAGGACATCCAGGTCCTCAAAAAACAGTAGAATTAATTAAAAGATATTTTTGGTGGCCTACATTTGTTCATGACGTAAAGCGAATGCTGCAAGCATGCAAAGTATGTGCAAGATGCAAAAGCGGACATAGAAAACCTAAAGGCTTTTTAATACCTCTACCCGTTCCCAATCATCCATGGGAACATATCGCTATGGATTTTATTGCTGGTCTTCCTCAGGTAAAACAATATTCAGCCATTTTAGTGGTGGTAGATAGTCTTACCAAATATGCCCATTTCATTGCATGTAAATGTTTCCCAACAGCTGACACCTTAGCAACTATCATTTTACAAAACATTGTTCGCCTCCACGGACTTCTAAGAGTTATTCTCTCTGATAGAGGAACACAATTTTCTGCATGTTTTTGGCAGCAATGGCATAAAGCCTTATGAATTGGTTCAACCTTGTCCACGAGTCACCATCCACAAACGGACGGTCAAACAGAGAGATTGAACCAAACTCTAAAACAATACCTACGATGTTATGCCAAAGAGTCCCCGAATACTTGATTAGATCTCCTGTGGCTTGCAGAACTGGCTGATAACAACTCCCATCATTCTTCAATAAACTCAACTCCCTTCTATGGCCTATATGGACGTCATCCACACATCTTGCCAGTTAAATTACCTACTTCTACTCAAACCACACTGGCAGTCATGGATATGTTAGCCCACATGAAATGAATACATTCACAATTATAAGTAAATCTACACCAGGCAAAGACAAGATATAAATTGCAATATGACAAAAAACACCAGCCTGGCCCTCAGTACACAGACAAAGATAGGGTTTGGTTATCCACAAAGAACTTTGTATTTAAGAATAAAAATATGTTTCATCCAAAATTCATAGGGCCCTATGAAATTCTGCGACAGGTGAACCCCGTAACATACAAACTAAAATTGCCATTGTCCTTAAAAAGTCATCCGGTGTTTCACACTTCACTTCTTAAACCTGCTTCAGCCTCATGTGTCACACAACCTGCTTCTCTTTTAGTCCAGGGTCATTGAGAGTACGAGGTGCGATCTATTCTAGATTCTCGTTATTTGTGGATCCTCCCTTTGGTACTTAGTGTCCTGGAAGGGATACGGACCTGAGAATAACTCATGGGAACCTGCACTAAATGTCCATGCACCACGTTTGGTGCGTCGTTTTCATCTTCTTCACCCTTATAAGCCGGGCCCTGGACCGCGCTCGGGAGGGGGGGTGTAATGTCAGGAATAAGGCTGTACGTGGACCAGGACCCGCCCTGGCCTCCACTTCGCGCTTTTGCAGCACTTCATGCACGCTGCTGTTCATCCCCTCTTGCTCCAGGAATGATCATGGGCGTCGCCTGCCCTATGGTAAAGCTCATGTAGCTGCAGAGTCAGGGCATTGGTGGACACAATGTACCTAATCAGTGGCATTCTATGAATGGACTACAACTCCCAAGATTTTAGAGGCAGCGGCCATCTTGGGGTGTGGCAGGCCTATAAAGCCCAGCCACACCCAAGCACATTGCTCACTATTTTGAAGACTTCGGTTCTGTCTGACCTCATTGGAGTTCCTCTCAGGAAAGCGCTGAATGGCAACATGGCAGAGTGGCAGCATGGCAGAGTATTCGTTATTCCTCTTGTACATAAAAAAATGAGTAGGTCGTACTTGTGGCGTTAAGGTCTTGTTTGGTCAAACTTAAAAACGCTTCAGGCATAACGGGCAAAAAACTTCAGGCACAATGAGCAAAGCGCTTCAGGCACAATGAGCAAAGCGCTTCAGGCACAACGAGCAAAGCGCTTCAGGCACAATGAGCAAAGCGCTTCAGGCACAACAAACAAAGCACTTCAAGCACAACGAACAAAGTACTTTAAACACAACGAGTAAAGCGCTTCAAACATAATGAGCAAAGTGCTTCAGACACAACGAGCAAAGCGCTTCAAGCACAAAGAGAAAAAACAGCCATAGTTTTTGTTGTTTTGTGGAGTATGATATGTGAGATATATATTTATGGTTTTGAGGATTTCTATGCCAAGAACAGACACTCATTTAACAAGAGTATAATTGTTATCCAGTTATTATTCTAAGTGTGATCATTGTCTAAAGCTCATGCCATCCTCAGGTATTGTGAGTATAGTTTGTTCTTGTCCTATGGTGCTAAGAAGGGCCATGCCCAGTCCATAAGGGTCTCAACTTGCTATTGGAGACGCCTATGTCCAGGAGCATATTTGTGAGTTAAAACTGTTATGAATACTTGCGATCACAGTTTATTTTGTCTCATGAAACCTAGAAGGGCCAAGCTCAGTTCATAGGGGTCTCAACTTGCTATTGGAGACGCCTTTGTCAAGGAGCATATTTGTGAGTTAATACTGTTATGAATACTTGCGATCACAGTTTATTTTGTCTCATGATTCCAAGAAGGGCCACGCCCTGTTCATAAGGGTCTCAACTTGCTATTGGAGACACCTTTGTCCAGGAGCGTATTTGTGAGTTAATACTGTTATGAATACTTGCAATCACAGTTTATTTTGTCTCATGATTCAAAGAAGGGCCACGTCCAGTCCATAAGGGTCTCAACTTGGTATTGGAGACACCTTTGTCCCGGAACATATTTTGTGAGCTAATACTGCTATGAATGAGTGTATGCATATATGCTTTAACCTTTCTTTTTCAGATCTCCTTCCCTGCACTTCCCTATCCTAATTCCCTTCCCCCCAATACTCGGTGCTCTAATAGCTTTCTGAGTTGGTGAGGCCTGGAGGTGGGCCTTTTGCTCAGCAGCATGCAGATCCCGGGGAAAGGGCCCTGTGACACTTCTGGACACCGAGACAAATACTATTATTCATACAGCCATAATAGGGTACCTGATGTTGTTGAAGTAAGCCTCAGCAAGGCCTACTAGTGCAAGGGGTTCACCTTTCTCTGCACAAAGTCCTCAGACCATGTAGGAAGAAGTTGGCACAGAAACTGGAATAAAAGACAAAAGTTTATTAACCTCATTAGGTGGTACTACAGTTCAGACAGCACCCTTGGGTAATGTCTGAAGTAGCACACTGAACTGAGAGAGCATGGTCCTTTTATACCCACACAGGGGCTAAAAGGAGATGGTACAATTATGGAAACAAGACTTGTATACATGTAAGGTCATGTGGAAAATGCACAGTCGACAGGTAGGAGGAGCTAACAGTTTCCAAGGACTAACAGCTACAGACCTTACTGAGCATGTGCGAAAGTAAGAGATGCTAAACATAACTTGTCACTAGGCAGATTTCAGGAGCAGTTAACAGAAAGGTAGGACAGAGCACATGGTGAGCACATGGCAGCATGTAGCCGAGAAAATGGCTGCCATGAATACAAAATGGATTCCGCAAAATGTTCACAATAGTTCATCATCATCATCATCATTAGCTTTATTTCGGTAAGTATAAATACCATAAAAGCACATCACATTTGACAATTTCATAATTAAAAAAGAACAACAAACAACATAATAGACAGTTTTAGTCATAGAAGATTAAAAAAGAGAAAAGAAGTGTTTGCATATAAGCATTTCCCTACTGTAAAATCGCACCTTATTATAGAGTTACATAAAAATACATAGTAGGTATTAAAAATCAAATACAGACCTGGCCAAACATATCAAATAAAAAAACATTTCTATTTAAAAGTGTAAAAGTATCTAAACAAAACAGGTAAAAAGGGCGAAGGGGAGATGCGTCTAGGCCAATTAGAATAGTAAGTGCATACAAAGATAGATTCATTCATCAATGACTGGTCCCCACATCCGTTGTTAACTTTCCCTCTATTTTTTTGAGCATGTTCAATCTAATATGCCAGATTGAATCTAAATATTGTGCCAAGCAGCAAACCACTAAAACAGATGAGTCAGATTTAAAAATTCTCAGAGCCAGCGAACAATTTTTAAAACCCATTTTCCTACATAAAGGAATAATCCAGCGGACTCTTTGTTTGTGGTATGCGGGGCATTGGAAGAGGATGTGGGTTATGGATTCTTCTCTAGTGCAGCCAATCGGACACATCTTGGAAGTGCAGCTAGAGTTAGACCATTTATATGTAAGGGTACGCAGAGGAAGAGAGCCTACCCTAAATCTAATATATAATGCATGAACGAACGGAGAAGAAACTATGTCCATATATTGTACAAATTCGTAGTGACATTTGAATTGTAGGAAATTGCCCGTCATGGAAGATGGCGAGACAGCAGACAATTGTGAAAGTTGGACATGGAGCCAAAATGCATCCTTTAATATCTGTAATGCATTTTTTGGGATAGATAGCGGGTCCTTCCAATAAGAACCCAAACCAAGTAGTGAGAAGGTCCGTTCTACGTATACACACCACTTAATTTTTGGGCTGGTGTTGGTGGCCATCAGAATAGCTAGCCCACATCTATAGGGGGCGAGAGAATCTAATGACCATAAACAAATCCAGTATAACAGGGCCCTAAGTGCGACGATCTGGCTGATGGGGGGCAGGTTTAGGTCCATTCGTATTGGGAGAAATGGGGTGCTGGAAGGAACTCTTAGCAACGACCTTATGAAGGAGTTTTCCACCTTTGTCAGATCATCTAAGCTACAGTGGCCCCACAATTCGGCTCCATAAATTGCACCCCCTCTTGCTTGTAATTTGTAGATTTTGACAGCGGGCGTCATGGCAAAGCTAGGAGATCTAGCTGCGAATCTTATAATGCCACTCGCTCGCTGTTTCAATCGTAGGGTGGCCTTCTGGATATGACCGTGCCATTTATGCAAGTCTTCTAATTTCAAGCCTAGGTAATCAAAGTCGCTGACTCTTTCCAGCGCAGCACCCTCTAGATAGATAGGTCGTCGCATCCTGCCTTTTTTGTCCCCAAACACCATACACTTAGTTTTTGATCGATTAATTTTGAGGCCATGGTCATTGCAAAAATCCATGAACCTCGAAAGCAGAGTTGAGAGACCTGTGGCTGTTTGGGATATCAGCAGGGTGTTGTCGGCAAATAGGAGGCAGGGAATCTTCTGCCCTCCTAGTTTAGGGGCATCGTTGGAACACTCCATGAGATAAGGAATACATGCGTTTATAAAGAGGAGGAATAAAGTAGGGGCAAGCACGCAGCCTTGTCTTACACCACGAGCAGTAAGAAATTTTTCAGTTAATTCGCCTTGGGAGCCCCATCTGATTCTTCCATAATTACCAGTATAGAGATCTCTGATAATGTTTAAAATAGTGCAAGGGACTTCTATTTTGGACAAGACTTCCCACAGTTTGTGGCGGGGTACTAGATCAAAGGGCGATTTTAGGTAAACGAAGTCTACATATAGATGACCTAAGTCTACATCGACAACTTTCCATTTGATAGAAATAAAACGGAATATCTGATCTATTGTGCTAGTTTTTTCTCTGAAACCCGCTTGGAGGTGATTTAGGATTTGGTTTTCTACTGTCCATTTGTTCAGCCTACTCAACAACTGATAGCAGAATATTTTTTGAAGGTTGTCGAGGAGGCTGATAAGTCTATAATTTCCCGGGATGTTCCTCTCTCCTTTCTTGTGCATGGGCACAATAATTGCCTCTTTCCATGAATCAGGATAAATTCTGGTAGTCAAAATGGCATTAGAAAGCCTATTGATATATGGACCCCAGGTGTTCTGGTCCACTTTAAACATGTCAGAGGGAATCCCATCCGACCCAGGGGCTTTCGCTGCTTTCTGAGCAGTGAGGGCCAGCACAGTTTCGTTCAATGAAAAGGGAGGCAAGAAGGGCGTGGGCTCACCCAGAATTATTGGCTCCCCCAAGGTTGTGTCAGGAATGTGACTGGCCAGAGAAGGGCCATACAATTCCTTGAAATAAGAGAGCCAAATGTCAGGAGAAATGTGAGACTCCAGATAAGGTGCTCGGTTCTGGTCGCTGCAAGAGACCAGAAGCCAGAACCGTTTGGAGTTGTGGACTGTAGCTGCCTCAAGTAGATTACTCCAGAGCCCCTCTTCATACTCGAGTTTGCTTTTGTTGCATGTAGAGACATAGTGACGTCTAGCATTAATAATACCTGATCTATCCTTTGTCCTTAACACATTGACCAAAGTATTTTTAGCCTCCCTACACCTCTTATTGAACCATTTAGAGTGAGGTTGGGTACAAGAGTTAGTCAAGGGCCTGGGGCATTTAGTAAACAACTCTTTCAAGGTAGCAAAGAGGTTCAAGTGGAGAGGCAGTACTTCGGTTGGAGCGAGAGTAAGGTTATCGTCCAATAACTGATGGGAAGAAGTTAAGACACACAGTTTTTCTTGAAGCTTTTTTGATTGCACAAAGGAGTCCCATCTGACCGTACGCCTATTACTAGACAGCTCCATAGCAATAGAAGAGACAGGAGGGAGTACAACTCCTGCTAAGAGAGGTCTCTTATACGTAATCTGGAGAGGTGCATGATCGCTAGTATGTGGGTTGCCCACTTCCACATCTAGTATATAGTGCCAAGCTCTTAAATCGAAAAAAATATAATCCAGTTTATTACTGTATGAGCCCCTAAAGAAAGTTGGTCTGGCAGGAGTGTCAGCTGGGAAGCGGCCATTACCAAAACGGAGTCCGTGGGATATCATAAGGTCCATTAACTGTGTAGCCCTGGCACATGGTTTATGTGGATTTCGCTGGATGGAATGAGGAATCAGAAAGGAAGGGATGTTCCATACACTATCTTCAAGCTGCATGACCTCTATGTGGTCTACATTAAGTTCAAGTTGAACATTAAAGTCTCCTGCTATTATGATGTGGTATTTAAGACGGAGGTCTGGGATTAAGGTATTCAATAGCTCGATAGTGGAAGAGCGGTGGTTGGAAGGTCCCGGCCTGCTGTAGATGTTTATACAAAGGACAGGAGAGCCTGAGACTGGGTGAATGGCAACAGCCAAAATGTCATAAGAATCCACATGTATCTCCTTTATATCTCTCACCTCTTTAGATTTTACCCAAGTGATTAAACCCCCTGCCGCCCTACCTGCTGGAGATGGCTTGGCAGGTTTAAAAAAGGAGCTAAACCCTTGTTTGTACATACAATGTGTTGCCCATGTTTCCTGGAACATACAGACATTAAAATTTTCGATAAATGCCCCCCACTCAGTATCAACAATAGTTACTAAATACAAGATGTCTTCTGCTAATGCTTAATCTAATCACTGCTAAATTACAACAGACGACCCTTTCAGCATTAGCTGAAGACAATCGTCTTTCTGGGATTATCTGAATATTCATCTTGTATATTTATGCTCATCATTTCAGCTATTTCCTTATCTAACATATGTTGTGCCTTAATTTCTGTAATATTTTTTTTGGTAGGCATACAAGCAGTAATACACATGGAGCAGAACATTGGACCACACTGAATACAGATACAGCATGTAAAAAATATTGCAATTATTACACACAGGACCTTCCAACAGGTAGTTGGTAATATCCATAATTACCACAAACAAAATATGTATTATGTGAATCTGTAAAAACTACTATTATTTACACTCTCAATAGTTAAAATCAAGGTACAATCGCTTATTCCTACTGGAATTCGTCCAATGCTTTGTATACATAAATCTGCTTTAGTTTTTGTAACAGTAATCACAAATTGTTCTTTCTTGTCAGATTCTCGTATATTTGTGAAGAAATATGGTATTGAAACATTGTCCGGTTGATACTCTTCCGATTCCCATTTAGTTCCTTTAGCTTGGGGATACCCATCTTTGTCTTGGTAGCATACTTTATTAAGGCGAAAAAGAAGTCCGCTCTCCGTACGTTTTCCAGATGCAAACAAAAGCATGTACCAAGCTTGACAAGAACCATTGTGTGAAAAAGGAAGAGGAATGAAAGGTGTCCCTCCTTTCTTTTGATGCGCAGGTATCATTCCACATACCCAACAGTTAGTAGTATTTGTACCATTATGAGTATGATGCAACACCTGAATGAAAGTATTATTGAAATACGATTGACGGTGCTTCTGCTCCTGATAGGGAAGCGTAAAGTAATAGTGATCCTCTGGTACTGGAGTAGTGGCAACAAAAAACTCACGAGCAGGAGACTTCTTTTCAATAAACCTGGTGATTGTTGCTGTAACCACCAAAACAACAACAAACCCCATAATACTAATGATCAATTTGCTATTCATTTTAGCAACAGTGATAATCGACCCTTTCAGAAATGAATTAAAAACAATCGTTGGAGCTCTTATCCCTGGGCAGCCGCTGATTTCTTCACCACGGGCCAAGACGGGTGTCACTACTCTAATGCACGGCTGATCCACCCCCCTGGCCACATTGGCTCTCCGTTTCACTAACCCAGGGCGGTAGCTCAACCAGTCTTTTCAAAACAATTTTCAGATTCTTTCCTTGGTCTCAAATTATATCGCGACACTCCAGAAGTCGTATGGTCCGGGAAGACCTCTGCAGATTCATCAGGTGATATAGCACGGCCTTTCTCCGTAGTCAAAATCTCTCGATGATCGGTCAGCACAGCAGGTTCCACCAAGGTAGGTAGCACTCTCTTGCAGTGAGTACTATGGACCCAATTCTTTCGGTTCGTCACTCGAACTGCTGTCCTTGTCGCAAGGAGCACCTGTTCTGGGCCTCGCCACCTTGGTTCCAAGCTGCTTGATCTTTCAAAAGACTTAATCATCACCTGGTCACCAGGTCGGAGTTCATGGCCTTCACCTGTAGATCTGTCAGGAAGTGCTTCTCGAACCTGTTGATGAATAGAAACCAAATTGTCGGTTAACTGTGCCAAATAATCATTCATCAGGACACAAGGTACATCATATACAGATTTTGGTTTAGGAACTCCCCAAATATTCATTGGTCTCCCAAATACTACTTCATAGGGGCTAAGGCCAAGTCGGGAGTGTGGCACTGACCTAATAGACAATAATGCCAATGGTAATGCATCTGGCCAAGTTAAGGATGTGGAAGCCTGTATCTTCGCTAATTTCAGCTTCAATGTAGCATTATACCTTTCCACCAACCCTGCTGATTGTGGGTGGAAAACCGCATGGAACTTCTGTTTGATCCCTAATCCTTTCAGGACATACTTAATAACTTCCCCAACAAAATGAGGTCTGTTATCACTCCATAAAATTCTGCAAACACCAAACCTAGGGAAAAATTCTTTCAAAAGCACCTTTGCTGTGGTAATGGCAGTATCATCCTTTGTGGGGTACGCCTCTATCCATTTACTGAAGGCACAAACCACCACCAAGACATACTTTAAATTGTTGCAGCGTTCAAGCTGAATATAATCCACTTGTAGAACTTCAAAAGGTGCAGTTGGTGTAGCAAACCCTCCTGCAGGAGTACGTGTCCCTTTTCCAGGATTGTATTGTAAGCAGATCAAACAAGACTGTACTACTCTCTTAGCTGTACTGGAAATTTCTGGATGCTCCCAAACTTGCGTAAGCAACTTCGTTATTGTTGAAGCTCCAACATGTGCCAGCCCATGTGCCATCTGAACTATAGGTTGTACAAAAGCTATAGGCAATTTCCATTTATCCATCTGCTTATTCCGCCAACAGCCCTCATCATCCAATTCTCCATCTTTAGACCATTGCTCACGTTCTTTCACAGAAGCAGATTTCTGTATATCTAATACATCTTGTCTAGCATTATGCCAACGTTCAGCTTGTGACTTCACTACATACATAGAAGTAGTACTTCGCTGCATCACAGTCTCACGTGCTACACGGTCTGCAAGAGCATTACCTTGCCCTATCTTATCGGTCACTTTCTTATGTGCACTAAATTTCACAATAGCTAGTTTATTTGGATATGTCAATGCAGTCAAGAGGTTATGCACTAATTCTCAGTGCATTATCTGCATCCCGTGGGATGTGAGAGAACCTCTCTCCTTCCAAAGCAAACCAAAATCATGAGCCACTCCAAAAGCATAGCGGCTGTCTGTGTAAATGTTCACACTTAAATCAGTACTAAGCTCACATGCTCGTGTCAAAGCTATTAGTTCAGCTACTTGAGCTGACTTCTGTGGTATACGAGCTGTCTCCACTATTGTGGTGATTGCATATGCAGCTGAGGTCGTACCATCTGGCAACTTCAAACAAGACCCATCAACCCACAGTTCCCCGTCTACATCTAAAAGGGGCATATCTTGTAAATCAACACAACCCTTTGTCTGTTCTTCGGTAAGGAATATACAATCATGTGTTTCTTGTGACTGAGGCTGAGTCACCGGATATGGCAACAAAGTAGCTGGATTTAGTGTCGCACATCTCTTCAGTGTAATGTGAGGAGCCAACAATGTCAACTCATAACCTGTCATACGGGCGCTAGTTAAATGTTGTGTCTTTGTTTGATTTAAAAGAGCATCAACCGCATGGGGTACTAGCACCAACAGCTTATGTGACAAAACTATCCCTTCACTCTGACGTATTGAGACAGCTGTTGCGGCAACTGAACGAAAACACCCAGGCAACGCTCGAGCGACAGGATCAAGTACTGCTGAAAAATATGCACAGGGACGCTGCTTATTGCCATGTGTCTGTACTAAAACTGACAATGCACATCCATCTTTCTTGTGTACGTAAAGTGCAAAAGGCTTCATGTAATCTGGAGTACCTAACACTGGTGCAGAACAAAGGGCTTGTCGCAGCTGCCGGAAAGCAGTCTCACATTCATCTGTCCATGGGAGGGGCATTGGAGTATTTTTAGTAAAAAGTGCTAGCAAAGGTTTGGCAATGTGTGAAAACCCTAATATCCATTGCCTACAAAAAGAAGTAAGACCAAGGAATGCACGAACATCTTTCTGAGTAGAGGGTACTGGTGTGTCTAAAATTGCTTGAATACAATCTGATGTAAGTGCACGGCCCTCCTTAGACAAAAGGTGACCTAAATAGGTTACCTTTGGTCTACAATATTGCAATTTCTTTCGTGACACTTTAAGATGGTGTGAAGCAAGAAAAGAAAGTAAGGACAAAGTGCACTTTTCACATTGCTCCGGGGTATCAGCTGCCAACAAAATATCATCAACATATTGTATGAGAGCCACACCTTCAGGTAAAACAAAAGAATCAAGGTGTCCAAAGTCATAGTACAAGAACTAATTGCTCCCTCAACTTCCTCATAAAAGGCGGCTGGATTTTTCCGCGGGTCAGGTAATGCTGTTTTAAGTGCCATTACATCTGCCCTATTCCATGGAGTATACACCCAATTATAAATAAAATAACCCTTAGCATCAACAGAAGTTTTGTCATCATTTGTACCCAATCCTTTAGGAGGGACATACAAAGGCGCGGCCTCCCGCATTGGTTTCGCGTGAACTATCATAATCTTATCTGTTTCAAAGATGGAAGCTTGTGCCCCTTCGGTCTGAGATGCTCGTGCAACTGCGTCCGCAGCCCCTTTCTCTTCTTGCAAACGGACTGCCACAATACGTAATTTCATTAAAAGCCTGATTGCATCAGCCACCTGGGAGAAAACAAAAAGACCATCACGCATTTGCTTATGATCAGCTGCTACATCATCGGGCTCTAACTCATCAGAAAATTTCCGATATAGTTCAATAACTTCTGAGCCAAATGCCTCAGTAAAATATAGCTGCTCCTTTTCTGTCCACCCTTTCATGTTGTCTAAAAGTTCAGAAGCAGAAACAACGCTACAAATTTGTTTATGAGCAATAGATCTAAGCTCAGACGCACGGTCAGCAGGCAGCATAGAACGACTGTCCCGCATCTTCTGATGCTCCGAACTGGAGACCTCAGCTAACTCATAAGGGGCAGAAGGAACGACATACGGAGGTGGAGGGCGATCTAGTAACAATAAATCATCATGTGGTTTATTAAGGATAGGATAGAGAGGTTGCCTAACAGTGTATTGGCCAGTTACCTGTAGCTTACGTTCTTTCTCTTCTATCTCCTTTAAGTCATTTATTTCTTTCTTTCTCATTTCCAATGCTTTCACATATACATTCTTCCGCTGCTCTTTCTCAAGCAAGGCTTGCTCACGCTTCACTCGTCCACGCGCTTCTTTCTCCCACATTCGTACACAGTCAAACATATCTTGCCTAGGCTTTCGCTTACACATACATTGTTCCACATACTCAATCTTTCGCTAATCAAATGACCCATGCATAGGCCAACGTAACTCAGGATCTGCGCGGGTGTATTTATTCCATAATGTGCTGTACATTATAGAAGAAAGACCATGTTTAACATACATATCTCTATTTGGCGTCCCCTCTGGGGGTGCCGGTTGCGATTCTTCTAGTCTCAAATTGGTACCATTACAAAAGCAACACATCCTACGAAGTGCGCTAAAAACAGGCATGCCAAAATAGTGCAGAATATGCAATATTATAATCAAAGTAGCACTTAAGGTGTCGTTCAAATCAAAATTAAATTGGAGAAAATTCTCCTCATTACCTGCCTATATAAATTGCAATTTATATATCAAATCCAAAGAATACAAATTGAATAGTCACCCAAATCACGAGAGCCACAGTAAGTAGTGCTAAACTACATTACCAAACACAGGCATCAAAACCCACAGCAAGTGCCGTAAAACGGCTCTTACCAATCACAGGGTGTCCAGGTTCCAACTGCCAAGTTCTAAAATCAACCAAATGGTCACTGCATGACGAATGAACAAAAAGGATCTCAGTCGAGGACCGGCGCCACCTGGATGGTCAAGTCAGAAGGAAGGGAAAAACGCTGTGGTTGCCAAGACTCGGGTCTCCTCAGGCATTGATCGTCCGCAGCGAGATCCCAATCCTTCGTCGCGACCAATCCGTTGGGCATCCGAGTCGCCGATGAGTCCCTGTTCGGGCGCCAATTTGTTGAAGTAAGCCTCAGCAAGGCCTACTAGTGCAAGGGGTTCACCTTTCTCTGCACAAAGTCCTCAGACCATGTAGGAAGAAGTTGGCACAGAAACTGGAATAAAAGACAAAAGTTTATTAACCTCATGAGGTGGTACTACAGTTCAAACAGCACCCTAGGGTAATGTCTGAAGTAGCACACTGAACTGAGAGAGCATGGTCCTTTTATACCCACACAGGGGCTAAAAGGAGATGGTACAATTATGGAAACAAGACTTGTATACATGTAAGGTCATGTGGAAAATGCACAGTCGACAGGTAGGAGGAGCTAACAGTTTCCAAGGACTAACAGCTGCAGACCTTACTGAGCATGTGCGAAAGTAAGAGATGCTAAATATAACTTGTCACTAGGCAGATTTCAAGAGCAGTTAACAGAAAGGTAGGACAGAGCACATGGTGAGCACATGGCAGCATGTAGCAGAGAAAATGGCTGCCATGAATACAAAATGGATTCCGCAAAATGTTCACAATAGTTACTAAATACAAGATGTCTTCTGCTAATGCTTAATCTAATCACTGCTAAATTACAACAATGTGAACAATGGCACAGTCAAAACTCCTGAGACTCTCTGGGAAGTGTTAAAGGTCACCTTCAGAGAGGAAATTCTTAACTATGGCAAAAGAAGGCAAAATGAAATGCAGACAGTAAATGACCGACTTGGAAACTGACATCCTAGAGTTGGTGGTGACTCTTGCTACATCTAGCTCCCCCACTGCACTGGAAGAGTCACTGTGCCAACAAGAGGTACTCCACCAGTTGCTCATGGATGAGGCTCACAGAGCTGCATATATCAATGAGTGAATAAAACTAGTAAGACCCTACACTGTTTCTGTACACTTACACTTACAGCACAACACTGTATGCTCCACCAACTGAGGTGGACCCTGAGGTCCTCTGAGACACTGTGAAGGACCTACCCATGCCTCCTGACAGACCTAGAATAGGACTATAAAGGCGTCATTGGTGAGGAGCTGGGGAAGGCCTTGTCTCAGCCCCAGTCAGGCAAAACTATTGTTCCCAATGGCCTCCCAGTGGAGTTCTGTAAATCATAAAGAGGACTGCTCATAGACACTCTCTGGAATGTATTCAAGTGTGCACAAGAGACGAGTACACTCCCCAGTGATCTCCAACTGGCTGAAATTGTAGTTGTTAGAAATGGGGTCTCTCGTTCGCTGAGGTATACCCCCTTGTTCACGTAGGGACTACAATCCTAGTCAGGGTAAGTCACACACAATCCAAGTTATCCCGTGCCCACCCTATGGTAGCTTGGCACTGAGCAGTCAGGCTTAACTTAGAAGGCAATGTGTAAAATATTTTTGCAAAAAATCATGCAATAACACAGTGAGAACATCACAAAAAGACACCACACAGGTTTAGAAAAATATAAGATATTTATCTGATTAAACTAATGTAAAAACGATCCAGATTTGATAATCACAAGTTGAAATATCACTTTTGTAATGATAAGAAGCGTCTTAAGTTCTTAAAAACAACTATTGTCTCTTGCAAGCACAAAGTACCTGGTTTGCTTCAGAATTACACGCACGAGGACCGCAGAGTAGGAGATGCGTGGGAACAGGTAGGTGAGTGTTGGTTTTCCGGACGCACACAGATGATGCATTGATTCTTTTCCACACGCAAGGGCTTTGCATTGATTTCTGGTGCGCAGGCTTGAACTCGCTTTGTGATGTGGTGTCTTTTGACGCCCAGGGGAAAGCTCAATCCAAGCCCCTGGAGAGCACTTCTCAGCAGAGCCAGAGGCCAGCAAGGTAGCAGGGCAACAGCAAGGCAGAAGTCCTTTACAGCAAAGCAGTCCAGGTGAGTCATTTGGGCAGCCAGGCAGCTTCTCTTGGCAGGTTGCAGGTTCTGGTGCAGAGTGTCTGTCCCAATAAGTGTCTAGTCTGGTAGGGACAGGGACCCAGTTTGTATACCCAAAAGTGCTTTGAAGTGCACAAGGTCCCCTTTCAGTACAACACTGTCTGCCAGGGTCCCATTAGGGGGTTTGGCAGACCTTTGTGTGAGGGCAGGCCACTGTCCTTTGAAATGTAAGTGTCAGGCCCTCCACCCTTCCAGCCCAGGAAGACCCATTCAGTATGCAGATGTGTGCAGGTGTGACTGAGCTTCCTGTGTTTGTGGTTTTCCGGGTGAAATGCACAAGGGAGCTGTCAACCAGCCCAGCCAAGATGTGGATTGTAGACAGGCTGTAAGGCACAGAAGGATTAAAGTGCAGAGAAATGCTCACTTTCTAAAAGTAGCATTTCTAAAATAGTAATATAAAATCCAACCTCACCAGTCAGCAGGATTTTGTATTACCATTCTGGCCATACTAAATCTGACCTGCTTACCCCTCTTTAATCAGAATCTACCACACAAACAATTTATGAGGGTGGCCCTAATGTTAGCCTATGAAAGGAGCAGCCCTCACAGCAGTGGAAAATGCATTTAGGAGTTTTTTACTACCAGAACACATAAAACACACAGATAAATGACCTGTCTTTTACCTACACAGCACCCTGCGCTCTGGGTTACCTAAGGCCTCCCTTAGGGTTGAGTTATGTGTTGATAAAGGGGAGTTTAAGGCTTGGCAAGTACTTTTAAATGCCAAGTTGAAGTGACAGTGAAACTGCACACACAGGCCTTGCAATGGTAGGCCTGAGACATGGTTAAGGAGCTACATATGTGGGTGGCACAACCAGTGCTGCAGGCCCAGTAGTAGCATTCAATCTACAGACCCTGGGCACATGTAGTGCACTTTACTGGGGACTTACCAGTAGATAAAATATGGCAATTGGGTAAGAAACAATGTTACCATGTTTTACGGAAGAGAGCCCATGCACTTTAGCACTGGTTAGCAGAGTCCTAAAACCAGCAAAAACAGGGTCAAAAAGTGGAGGGAGGCAGGCAAAAAGTTGGGGGTGAGCAGCCTAAGGCTGTCAGGTCTAACAGTTGTAATACCTAAACAGGGATGCCCACCTGGCAGTGGCCCCTCAAACCGCCCCTTACCCTCCTGAGCATGGACGTCCTAAACAATAGACTGCAACCTGGTAATTACTACCTTTGTTCATGCTTATCAATCTGGCTTTATGCCTCGGGGGCCATAAAGCAGAACATCCAATATGTATCAAATGTATTTCATTAGCAGATGATTTACCAGGAGCCCACACACTTTTTCTAGTGGACTTTCTTAAGGCATTCAACTCTTTTGGGACTAACTATTTTGCGGACCCAAATTTATTAATTGGAGACAGCTTTTGTACACTAATCTCCGTGCAAGAGTGAGGGTAGGAATCTCACTCTCCACTAAATTCCTGCTTTACAGGGGGGCAGGGCAAGGATGCCCCTTATCTCCCTTACTATGTGTGATGGCGATTGAACCCCTGGTCTACTGTGGGCACCCAGGATCTTAGATAACATTGTAATATATGTGAACAATGTCCTAATTTTTCTGGATGACTCCCCAGAATCCAGGCCATGAGTCTTTCATATCCACAGGGTGTTCAGGGCTTTTTCGAAGCTTACAATGAACACATTTAAATCCTCAGTATATCCCCTGGTGTGCCCTGCAGCTGCACTTTGTTAGGCAATTGATATACAGATTTTCCTGGAAGGCTTCCGGTATCTGGGAGTATATATGTCTGAAGACCGCAGCTGAGCCTGAAAATGCAATATTCAGTGGAGCAGGTGTCCCATGATCTTGGATTCTGGATGATGGTGCCTCTGTCCATTTTGGGCCACTTTGCTATAGCTGCAGAATTACCTCTTCCTGCTCCCAAGCTATTTTTTCAAGAAGTTATACTCCTTGTTGGAGGACCTCGTTCGCCACACCGCACTACATGGATAGCCCTCTTTATATGCTATAAATCTTTTTATGACGGAGGCATTGCCGCTCCAGATATACGCTTGCATTACAGGATATCTCATCTCATTCTTGGACCGGTACGCCTTAAGATGGCCTCCCCCAAAACTTTTTTACTTCCTCTCTTTATTTTTGCTGTTCTTGTTTCTTGTTTTGCTGGCCTCAGTACCCTGCATACTTTGCCTTTGTTAACCAGGGCTAAAGTGCATGTGCTCACTTCTTAAACCATGGCAACACTGACTTTGCCATATTCAATTTACATTTAACCCCCTAGTGAAATGGTACTTCAGCTATACTGGCACTGTAAATTAAATGCTACTTGTGGGCCTGCAGACCTAACTGTGACACCTAATTATATAGCCCTGTAAACATGTCTTAGGTCTGCCATTTCAGCCTGTGCATGCAGTTTCCAACTGGCACTTTGACTTGACAAAAGAATAAACCTCTTGCCAGGCCCAAACCTTCCTCTTTAAAACACATTAGTAACTCTTAAGGTAGACTCTAGACAGCTCAGAGGACAGGGTGCAGTATATTTAGAAGGTAGGATATGTACTTTTAGGTGTTACATGTCCTAAAACTGAAAAACTCTTAAGTTCATTTTTCACTATTGCAAGGGCTAACTCTCCCACAGGATAACATTGGAGTTGCCTCACTACAATCAATAAGTTGTAATTTCCAAATGGGTACAGGTAATCAGATCATGCTTGGTGTCTTTGGAATTGTAACGAAGAAAACCTATTTTATGGTAAAGTCAGATTTTAAATTACAATTTAGAAAACACCACTTTTAGAAAGTAGGCATTTTCCTGCCTTAGCCATTTGGTGGCTGCAGCCTGTGCCTGGGGCACATGACTACGAACAGCTGACTGATGTGTTTTATGTATTACTCCTAGACAGCCATACACAACAGAGAGCTTAGGTGTGCCTGGATGGTCCATCTGGTAGGATGGGAGGGTAGAGCTGGGCACAGTCCTATTTGAACTTGAACAGGCTGTATTTTGCCGCCACACAAAGGTCTGCATAACCTCTGTAGTTAGTCTAGAGCTAGGACAGGGAAGGCAGAAAGCCTGTGCACTTCAAAGAGAATTTCCAAATGCTTTTCCCACCTTAAGAGGAAGGGCACCAGGTATAAATATTGAACCTCAGACACCACCTCTCCAGTATACATCTGGACCTGCGGATACTCTACCAGGAAGGACTGCTGTGCTACTGAAAGGACTGCTACTCTGTTGGACTGCTGCTCTGAAGGAACTATTGCCCTGCTGTGCTGACCTGCTGCTCTCTGGCCTGGGTGAGAAGGACTGGACCTGCATCTGTTTAACCAGGACCCCAATGTGACTCCACAGGCTAGTTGACTGGCCCTCCTGACTAGAGGCTTAGAGACAGAAAGAACCAGTTACAATGACCCCAGGACCCGGGCTCTGCCATCTTTGATTCCTGCTCTGACAAGTAGTACCACATCAGTTCTGGACCCCTGGAAGTGGCCCTGAAGGTGCTCTGCAAGCCTATGTGTGGATCCAGAAGAATTGATGCATCTTCAACTTGACACATCTTGAGTAGAATCTCTACATCACCTGTACTGTTTGACGCATTGCATGGAACTGATGCATAACCTCTGTTGCACTAATTCCCCCAACGCAATGACTCCGCATCGACTCTGCAGCTGCATCAGAACAGGCCACTGTGCGAAGCTTTCCCAACACAGGACCCCTCATCGCAAATCTGTCATCAACAGCAGCCTAGATGATGACACAGGTTCCCTCATCGCAGCTCTACAGTTCTCTTCAACCGACACATCGCCTCGACTGAGCGACGCATTCCCAACAACAGACTTCACTTCGCAAATCTTCCTCAACAGGATCCTTATGTTTGATGCAAGACCTCTTATTATAGCTTTGCAGCTCCTCGGAAGCAACGCATCACCTCAGCAGCTTGACACATCATTGGTTTGGGACCTTGCAATGCTCCACAAACCAGGATTTAAGGTACTTTGGCCCATATTTATACTTTTTTAGCTCCACATTTGCGTTATTTTTTTATGCAAAAGCAGCGCAAACTTACAAAACACAATTGTATTTTGTAAATTTGCGCTGATTTTGCGTAAAAAAACGATGCAAATGCGGCGCTAAAAAAGTATAAATATGTCCCTTTGTTCAGTGGGCCTAACTGGGTCCCTGTGGCTGGCCAGCACTCCATTGGAGTCGCCTTGAACTTGTATCTTTGTCCTGGTCTGGTGCAAACAGATAGCCACAGTTGGCTCTTTGCACTTTTTGGCACTATTTTCACTGAAATCTTTAAAATTGCACACTTCTGGGTCTAGTCTTTAGATGTTTGTCATTTTGGTCTTGTTTTATTCTGTTTTCTAACTGGTGTGGGATCCTTTTGTGGTGTATTTCACTGTGTTTTCCACAAATTTGTTTATTGGCATTTTTCAACTTTACTTTGCTTCATGTTTCTACATTTGTTTACGCTTCATACAAAATGGCATGTGTTCTTAAATCATTACATAACTGATATTATATATAGTCTGCATTGCTGCAACATATCACTTGGTATACATTTGTAATTATTCAGTTATACATTTCTGTTGTTACGACATCCAAGGTTATCACATCATGTTGTACCTGTTACTTGCTGTGCTTTAACTTTATCAACCCCTTATAGATTTGCAGGAGTGATGGCCCCATAGGGTTTCTGATGTTTATCAGCATGCTCATACAGTGTATGTTGATTTAAATTTATTTCTAGTATGTGTGTTCAATTGGAGTGGTCTGATTAGATACAAAGAGGAGAAAAGGAAAGGAATCATGAGCTTCGTATATATGCTTATTTGAGATTGAGGAGGAGGGTGCAAAACAACAAGGGAGAAAAAGATTAACATTCAACATTTGCCGGCAATGGACACTTATGTGGAATACACTTATGTGATTATTTCCAGTCGGGATGGGATTACATTGTTGCGGAGCAGTTTATTAATAGGAGGGTTGGGTCAGGTGTCAGGTTAAGTAAGCATTGTCATTTTTATTCCAGTGTCAAGGTATATCTAGCTAACTTTTCTTATTCAGTTCCCCCATGCATTGTGTTTTCTTGTCAGGAGGGCGTCCTCCTGTAGTACTCCACTTCCTCTTCTGATGGGTGCATTCCCTCATCTCGCAGCCGCAATAGCATTCCCTCCCAGCTAGCAGACAATGGAAACTGTCTCAGCCCTAAAACCTTCTCCTGCGCCAGCGCTGTGCCTTCAGCTCCCGTCCAAACCTCGAAAGAACGCTTCCAGGCCTGTGTCGGTGGCTGGTCAGGTAATTTCCATCTGCGGGTTACTAATCGTTTTGCTACTATAAGTCCCAGGTCAGCGAAGCGTACCTCTGCTCTATGTTGCTTACTTCTGGGAAATAAACTTACTATGCATGCCACCCATGTAAAGGGTATTTGTAGCGCTATACAGTCGTATATGCTTTCCATTACTGCTCTCCAGTAGGAGCTCAAGGTAGGACAGGACCAGAGCATGTGTAGTAAGTCTGCTCCGATTACCTGGCATCTGGGGCAGGCTGCATCTGTGCGAGCAAAGTATCTATTCACTCAAGCCGGTGTGAGGTATGCTCTATTCACTATGTAGTATTGGATTAAGTGAAATCGGGAATTGCGGGGTATGTTAAGATGGCTTGAAAGGGCAGTTTTCCATCGTGGTATTGTGATTGTCTCGCCTGAGTCTGTTTCCCATTCCATACGCAGCGCTTCGTTGTCAAGAGCGGTTTGGGATCTGAAAGCATCTGCTAGACAGCTAATTAAATGATGCCCTCGGCCTATCACCTGTAAGTATTGAATCAGTAAGTGAGTGGGAGGAGCCACAGAGATGTCGCCCCATTTGGATCTCATTGCCTCTATCAGGGAGCGGTGCAATATAAGAATTGGCCTGGTGGTAGACCCATTTCTTGACGCCTGGCAAGGGGAGCAGTCAGGAGTCTTCATACAGGTCTCCCAGTGTGTCTATTTCTATCTCATGCCATGCGTGCAGTTCTGATTCTGACGTGATTCTGGAACCTCTTGGTGTGCCTGATATCGCCAAGGCCGGTGCAAAAGGGAGCTGTGTATTTGTAAGGCGAAGTGAGCGACGAAAGCATTTGTGAGCCACCCTGAGATAGAGTTGCCGGGGTGTTTGTGCTTGCGTGAGTGGGTGAAATAAATGTTGTATCTGTGGGAGTGTCCAGGGTCTGGATCTGCCAACCATTTGGTTATCCATTGAAGTTGAGCCGCTAGGTAGTATTGTTCCAAATTAGGAACTGTAGGCCGCCCTTATCTGGTGGCAAGTACAGTTTCTTTAAGGCTACCCTACAGCGGCCATCGTTCCAAATGAATTCCTTCAGTCCCGACTCCAGAGCCCTGAAGAAACCAGGAGGAACATAGTGCGGAAGATTATTGAAGAAGTATAGAAGTCGGGGTAAGACCACCATTTTTAGGAGTGCTATCCTGCCTGCCACTGACAACGGTAGTGTTTTCCAGAAGACCATTTGGGATTTAACCGAGGACACTGCTCTTACAAGATTGCCCTCAAATATGTCTTCCTCACGGGGGTATATTCGTATACCCAAGTATCTGAATGTATGGGGTACCATGGGACGGGGTTTCCGGAAATAATAAGTCTCGGGTCAGGGAGACCCGGGTCGAATGGAAAGAGGCAGGATTTAGACCAGTTGACTCTCAGGCCAGATGAGAGGGCGAATTGTTGTAGGAGTAACCCAGCCTCAGGAGGGATTCGCATGATGTCTCTGCGCATGGCTATTGCCAGAGGTTCCATAGCGAGTGAGAACAGCAGTGGTGAAAGGGGGCAACCCTGTCTCGTACCTCTGCCCACTTGAATTGGTTCCGATATTTCAGACCCCAGTTTCACTCGGATTAGTGGTCTGGTATATAATAACTTAGTCAGGCGAGTGAAGAATGGCCCCGCACCGAATTGTCGAAGGACTCCGAACAGGTAGGGCCATTCCAATGAGTCAAAGGCCTTTTCCAGGTCTAAAACGAGACAGCCCGCTCGTGGCCAGTCCCGTTTCGCGTATTGCATAACTCGGAATAACCTTCTAATGTTGTGGGAGGTATCTCTGGCTGGGACGAAGCCATTTTGGTCCGAGTATACCAGGCCTGGCTAATATTTTATAATCAGTATTCAACATTGCCAATGGTCTATACGAACCCATGTCTAGTGGGTTACCTCCAGGTTTAGGAAGGGAGACCAGCAGTGCCTCTCTCTGAGTGGCTGAGAGATGGCCTTCTCGCTCAGCTGTCTTGTAGAGATCGAGTAATTTGGGCGCCAGATGCACTGCGAAGGCTTTATAGAAGTCAACTGGGAGTCCGTCTGGACCTGGTGTTTTGCCAGATGTGAGCTCACGGATACTAGTTTGAATTTCTTCCAGTTCTAGTGGTGCTTCAAGGGCTTTGGCTTGCTCATACTCCATGCGTTGTAGTACTACTCCAGTGAGGAAGTCCAGGCCGGGGTCGCTGTCCGAGGTTGCCCTCGAGGCATAGAGTGCCTCGTAGTGCCTTGTAAATTCAGATTGTATCTCCTGTGGCGTGTATAGTAATTCCCCTGTTTGCGAGAGGATTTCCAATATTGGTTTCCTCTCACAGTCTTGTTGAATCAGCCAGGCCAGGAGCTTGCCTGCTTTATCAGCGGATGTGTGTGTTCTTGCAGAGTGTGCGGAGTAATTCAAACAGCGCAGATGCTCCAGTAGTGACAGATGCTCAGCAGGCATTGCTGGCAGTCTCGAGTGGTCAGGCTGGTTGTTGGTTGCTTCCCTCTCTGGTTGTATTAGATCCCGCTCTATTTTAGTCAGTTCCCGTTCAACAGAGCGGCGCAGGCTGCATTGAGTGCCCAGACAGTGTCCACGTATGAAAACCTTCAATGCGTCCCATTCTATCAAACCCGAGGAGGCCGTGCCGTCATTTTGTTCGAAAAATTCTGGGATTACAGCGCTTAACGATGCTCGGAAAGCAGAGTCTCCCAGCAACTCCGGCCTCAACCTCCATGTGGGAATAGCCGCGCGGGGGGAACCCCAGCACAAACGTGCAATTCGGGGATTGTGATCAGAGTGCGTGCGCCCTAGGTATTCCGAATCTGTCACTATTGTGGCATGATTCATGGTGCAGAGTATTCTGTCTAGTCGTACGTGCAGGGAGTGTGTTGCAGAGTAGAAGGAGTAAACCCTGTCCAACTTATGACGCTCTCTCCACACATCTACCAGTTGCCATTGTTGGGCCCAGTTCACTAGGCCCTTTGAGGCCGCTACCACTGGCGATGTAGGCAGCGGGGGGTAGGAGCGGTCCATTGTCACATCGATTACACTATTGTAATCCCCTCCGAGAAGCCATGGAAGGCCACTCCAACCCGCCAATTGGTGGGAAAGCCCGTGAAGGAAAGTGGTTTGGTCTGTGTTTGGGGCATATATTAGTCCTAGTACAACCATATGACCTGCAAGTTTTCCTCTAACTAGCACAAATCTGCCCTGTGGGTCTACAATCTGCTCCTCTACCTTAAAGGGGGTGCCAGCTCTAATCCAAATTAGCGCACCTTTAGCGTATGCTGAGTGCCCTGTCGCATATAATTGTCCTCTCCAGCGCCGACATAGTCGGGGGACCTCTAGGCTCGTTATGTGTGTCTCCTGTAAGAGAGCTATGTGAACAGAGTGACGTTTGAGGTAGGAGTAAATAGCGTATCGTCGTTTGGGGGTGTGAATACCTCTCACGTTCCAGGTGATTGTTGTGTATGTAGCCATACTGGAAACTTTGGATTATCTGATATAACTCCCTGCCCTGTCCTTTCAGGTCGAAGCTCGTCATTGTTTTTCCTTTTTCCGATAGGTGTAAAGGATTCAGTAAGTGTCGGCCGGCAAGACCAAAACATAACTAATGCCATTGGAGCAGATAGACAACAGGTCACCGCCCAAATCAAACAACAGAAACGACAATGTGTCAACACACACCTGTACATTATTTGTCTCCACTGGTAGGAGCTTGGGGGTAGGTCAAAGTTAGACCAAAAGGAGGAGAGGGGGGAGTGTCTTGGGCATGCACCTTATCCGGTCCGGATGTGGCAGTTAAAGGTGGGAAGATAGGGGGCATGTAAGGGGGTGCTCCCCCTCCCCTGGGTATAGTGTCCAGGGGCCGGGGGCCAGGGACCCGACGCTTATATTATTGGTTGCTGGCTAGTGTGTGCGCACAGGAAGTAGGTCAAATGTCTCACATCTCTTAAATTACGCCAGTATGAGTGTCATTGGCTTGGTGACTCCTGCTGTGTATAGTTCCTAAGCATTGTTCTAAGTTTCTTTTTCTTTTTTCCCCTCCTCTTTGTTTTTTAAAAGACTTCATTGGCTGTTGCCGGTGTTACGGAGGGGCCTCCCGTGTATTCTGGCTCTAGTAGCTGTTCCGGCATGTGGGGGCGGTCACTGTTTGGTTGAGAAAGTTCTGTGTCAGATCCCAAAGGCAGGGGTGATGCACTTATCGTTGCTGCTGTGTGAATCGCTTCTCTTCTCACCTGAATTAGTTGTTCTAAATCTGGTGCACATTTCGTTAAGTCTGTGCAGTTTGAGTTTCTCCTCCGATCCCTCCTGATGCGGCTGCGCTTGGGTCTGGGTGGTGGTCCCTCTCGATCTGACACTCCACCAGGTGACAGCCCAGATGTCTCAAGCCATTCCCATGCTGCCTCAGGGGTGGAGAAGAAGTGTGTTTTTCCTCCTGCCACAACACGTAGCTTGGCTGGAAATAACAGAGAGTAAGTCAGGTCTAGGGAGCGCAGCTTGCGCTTCAAGGGCAAGTAGGAAGCTCTATCTCTTTGTACCGCTAGGGTATAATCAGGAAATAGCAAGATCTGCACGTTGTCTACTTGAGGGGGAGGGCCGGCTCTCACCGCTCTTAGTATAATGTCCCTATCTGCGTAGTGGAGTAGACGAATGATGAATGGGCGTGGAGTGTTGCCCGGCGGTCTTGGCCGGGCCGGGATGCGATGTGCACGCTCCACAGAGAAGAAAGGAGTCTGCTCGCCCTCCGGTACCAATCCCCGCAACCAGCTTTCGGAGTAAGTCACAGGGTCGTGACCTTCAATGCCTTCTGGTAGATTCACTACCCAAATGTTGTTTCTTCTAGAGCGGCCTTCTGCGTCTTCGACTCGACGTTCTAGAGCTGTGACCCTGGCTTGCATGTCTTCCATTCCTGTCTTCAGTTGGGTGGTCGTGGCTATTAATTAGTTTACTGTGGCCTCAATCTCTTTGGTTCTATCTGTGAGATTGTGATGATCCGCGTGGAGAAGGACAAGGTCGCCCGCTACTTTATCAATTTTGGCTTCCAGTGACGTATGGGTGCGTTCCAGTGAGTCTCCGATACGTTCCACTGCTGCCAGCACTGCGTCAAGTTTTTGGCTGTCTTGGTTTGGCGAGTCTTGAATTTTCCCAGTTCCTGCTCCCGAGCGCAGTCGACCCGTTCCGGCCATGGTCTCGCTTATTTGGGGAGGGAGGAGTAAGAGTACTGCTTAGTCTCAGGTCGTTGATGTCCGTTTTGTCGGATATCGTATAAGCTTTGCGCTCTAGTTTAGTTTCATCTAGGCTGACAAGGGGGGGGTTAGGTGAATAGTTTGCCAACGGGACCACACAGATCTGTTCCAAGTCGCGTCTCCCGCGCTCACCACCGCTCCGTGTTAATATTCTCCCCTCGTGGCATACCCAGTAAGTGATCGCAGTTTGTGACACTTCCAACGTAGAGGTTTGCGCGTCTTTGTTCATTAGTTTGCACTTGACCTTTGGTGGATTTTCTGTTCACTGGATACTGGAAGAGCGTAGACGGGCCCGCTTTTCTAGGGGATGACAACCCCCCTGCGACAGCATGAGCAGCCCGGTTAGGTGGTTCGAATGACTCCCACGAGTTCACAGATGATTTTGCTTATTTATCACTTTGAAGGGCCTGGGCGCCCGGGGGTAGAATCTTCTTTTGTGCGAGGTGTTGGCGGCATAGGGTGCGCTTGTTCTTTTTCTTACTTGTTTGCGAGGTGGGTGTTGCCTCCTCCCTCTATGTCAATTTCACTGGTCTCTAGAGGGGGTTTCCCGGTGGAATTTAGGCCCATATTCTGGCCCAGGACTGCATTGCTTGTTTTCACCTTTGGCTTGGCTTGCTTCACCGTCTAGTCCATTTATATGGTGATTTTGTGATGGGCCGCTCGTCCCTACGGATTGCCCAAGCTTGCATCTGCCTCTCACACCCAGTTCGGGGGGGTCCTCAGCTCAGGACCAGGACGCCCAGGCCGCTCCTAATGCCCCCTCTTCCCCAGGTGTCCCGCTCCAACTCCCAACATCAGATCGCATGCCGTGCGGACATGTTAACTCACTCAGCTCGTGCTGCCTCTCACCTGGAAGCCACTATGCCTTGTAGACCGGTCACAGCCCACACGGACACAACGCAGGTTCAGATGCCTTTTTATCCTAGGAGGCCACCGGTTCCTCAAGCATTCAAATCACTCGCCTGCAATGTGGTCCTCACAGGCGGAATATCGTTGCCCCGCTGCAGGCCCTCAGGTTTCTGTTCTTTATAACCTTTTAGTTCCGCTCCGATCTCGGGCCCTCGTGCGTTGTCCTCGCGGTCGCGGGCCGCTTCGACTCATGGCTTAGGGTCCGGTCATAGCCCGGTAAGGGACGTTTTGGTTTTTCCTTCTTCTTCTGACCCGCGAGAGTATAGCGCTATCCAGTTATTGAAAGCGCCAGGGAATCCTCCACCAGCATGTCCAGCACCCCAGATCCGCAGGGCCCGATCCTACTCCCAGGCTCCGGACGGAGTCCGTGCGGTCAGAGAGGTCCCGCGTTGCGCGTCTCCTCCTTCTCGTAGCCGCTACAGTTCACAGTTCAGGGGTCAGGTGTGGTTCGGGGGGTCACAAGGCCACTTCTGTACATATTTAAAGAGTTCCTCGCTCCTCCAGTGCCAAGGCCCAGAGCCCGGGGCTTCGGCCCCCAGCGCGGCCCTCGCGGCTGCAGCGCCGATTCACCTCTGCGGAGCGCCGAGGGTCCGTTCACGGTGCTTTCGGTTCGTCGAGCCTCACCTGTTCCATTTCGAGCCTCAGGGGAGTGGAATGCCCCCCTGCCCACCTTGATTTGTGTCGGATTATCCGGACGCGGTGCGGAGCTCTAAAAGCTCACGTCCGCCATGTTTGGCAGCTTGGCCACGCCCCCCGTGTATTTCACTGTGTTACTGTTTGAAGTGTTGCACAAATACTTTACACATTGCCTCTAAGTTCAGCCTTCAGAATTCTTTTGGTACCTGCAGCTACAATGCACCCTCACGAAATGCATAAAAAGGGCCAATGGACATACCTGCCCAAAGACCCTGGAAGGCACAATACTGCTGGGCTTATTGACTAATCAAAAAATCTCACAGGTATATTAGCCGTTAGTAGTCAACATGCCAGACTCTTTTGACTGACTAAGAAAAGCATGACCGGGATACTAGGGGCAACTTACTGATGAAGACTGGAGAGAGGCTTGTGCCTCCCCTCCGCAAGACAGTGATTGCCTCGCAGTACCACCTAGTACAGTGAAACTACCTACATAGGGTCTACTGTACACAGGAGAGCCTATAGAAAATGGGGGCAGTGTCCTTACCAGCTTGCCTGCTATGCTCATCAGAATGAGGCAACTTTCTCCACACTATCGGGACATGTGAGAGGCTGACCCCTTCCTGAGAAGAGGTGTTGTCTTGTGTGGATCGGGTGTTGTGTTAGACATTGCCCTGGGATCCCAAGCTTATCCTCCTCCACATTACAGAGGAAATAGACGCTGACAGATACCGCACCGCACTGTTGTGTTTGGGGCTGGTGACAGTGAAGAGGGACATCAATAGGACCTGGAAAGACAGTCACCCTCTGTCCTTGGACCGGTTGAACACTGGGTTTGATTGCTGTATGAGCCTGGAAATTCCAATTTTCAAGGACAGGGTCTGCCCACTCAGACATCATAAGATATTGGCTGCATTGTGTCAGTACCGGGGCATTGGCCTTCAAAGAGTTTAAAATCCTCACTTTTTCTTGGATGATGAAATTGGGCTTATGTAGAGAAGGCATAAACTAGTGTCACGTGGGAAAGGGAGCTTAATGTTAATGATCATAAAGTTCAATGGTGGTTGGAAATGGGGGAAGGTTTTTCTTGTACTTACTTCCATTATTTTGCAATATTATATCCAGGGCTACTGGAATTGTGCGATTCTGCCACCGCTGCGATTGTCGCATAAATATACGTGTGCCACATTTGCCACATAACCCATCCCTTGTCACATAATCTGCAGGTTTTTGTAAAAATTTAGGGGCATATTTACAAGCCCCTAGCGCATTCCTGCGTCACAATAGCATCATTTTTGTTTACACTAATGTGGCGTTAGGAAGGCTTTGTTGCCGCTCTGTATTTACAAAGTGGCGCAATGCTCGCCAAATCATTGATCAATTCTGGTAATGACATCATGTAGATGTTGAAAAGCATAGGTTAGATGATTGATCCTTGGGGGACCCCTGCTTTTGTGAGGTAGGTTTGGGTTGAGAAGTGGGGAGAATAGATAATATTAGTTCTGTTTTGAAGGTAGGCTGTAATCCAGTCGAGAGAAGCTCAGAGGTCCAAGAGAAGTAGTGCAGCCACTCCATTGCGGTCGACTGTGTATTTAAGATCATCCCAGATTGCTATGATTGGCGATTCAGTGCCTCTTCCTGGGTGGAATCCGATTCTGTAGTCTGAAAATATGGAGATGTCTTCAATGAATTGTAACATCTGGGCGAATACTGCTCTTTCTATCAATTTGCCTAGGAAAGGTCCATTTGTAATTGGTCTGCAGTTGTTGGAGACATGCATGTCTAAGTTTGTTGTCTTTAATAATGGACGTATGTATGCCCTTTTCAGGTCTTCAGGAATAGTTCATGTAGTTAAAGAGTTACTGATGATTTTTCCTACAGGTGTGGCAGCAGAAGTAGATAAAAGAATGTTCTTGAAGATGTGTGGTGGGCAAGGGGCAGAAGGGCAGCCCGAAGGCCTGCTTGTTTTAACCATTTCCATAAACTCACCTTGTGATATTTGTTTGAAGGAGTGCAGCGGCTGGGTTGGTTTACTGTTGGAGAGGATTTTAGGAAACAGGTTGGTGCTGATGGATTTCTTCTTTTTTAATTAGGAGTCCAATGTTTCTGCCTTGGTTGTGTAATGAGTTCCCAGTTTGTTTGTGAAATCTTGAGTAGTGGATGACTTCCTTCCATTCATTTTAGTTTTCAAAATTCATTGAGAATTACATAAAAATCTTTAGTTGAACATTTCGCATTTAGGATTCTGTCTGAGTAGTACCTTTGTTTTTAGCTGTTTTGATTGATAATTTGTATATTCCGTTAAGTTTGTGTACCTGAAGCTTGTCTTGAATGTTGTTTGTTTTGAGCCAGGTCCATGCAAGCCTTCTGATTTGTTGCTTTATCTTTTTAAGTTCTGTGTTTTTCCAAGGTGTTGAGTTTCTTTTGTCCTGTTCAGTTTTTCTGAGTGGTATTCGGATTTCAAAAGCTTCCTATAGCCACTCAAAGTTTTGGAACAGAATTAATTAAGTCTAGATCTGTATTGGCTGTTAGTTGTGTTTCTAAGTCTTCAAAATTGAGTTTGCTCCATGGTCGATAGATGCATGTATGCAAGGTGTTATGGGGTCTGTTGATTGTGGTGTTTTATGTCGGAAAGTTACCAAATGGTGGGCTGGCCATGTGATCGGTGTGATGCTTTGAACAGTAACTAGTTCAGGGTTTGCAAAAATGACATCTAGGATGTGTCCAGCGATGTGTGTGGGATTGTGTACAATCTGATGTAGGGTCAATGTGACTAGGCCAGTGGTGATAGTTTTTGGATGGGGCACATTGGGTTTGTCAATCCAAATGTTTAGGTCCCAAAAAATTTATATGTTTAAGTATAATGTAGAAGGTTAGAGAGCTTATCTAAAAAGTGTCTGGGAAAGTTGAATTGTTAGGAGAAGGTCTGCAAAGGAGGAAAACGTTACAGGAGGAATTTGGTGTAGGGTTGCATCTGGTGAGGAGGGCCTCACAAACCTTGTATGAAAATGTCTGTTTTACAGAGATTTATTGCTTGTTTGAATATACTAGCTAGTCCACCTCCTCTCTTGCCTGTAGAGTTTTGTGTGGTGATTTGATAGCCCGGAGGAACAGCTTCATGAGACTCTGGGGCCATGTCATCTCACAACCATGATTTCGTTATGAATAGTAGGTCAGGTTGTCAGTGAGCAGGCTGTGGATGTGGTGCTTGTTTTTTTAGAGTGATCGAGCATTTATGAGCAGGCAGTTTAGAAAATGTGTGTTTGTGGCAGTGTTGTTTTGGAGAGGGGTGAGCAGTATATTTTGTGCTTGTAGCAGGTGTGTTGCTAGTTGTGATAACTGTATGAGGGTTACAATAGGCCTGTTTATGTATACAGTGTTCCTCTTCCAGCAGGCTTAGAAGGCATGTTGTTGGTCTGCGAGTGTTGGTGGTGGACTTGGTGGCTGAGAGTGACATGATGAGTGTAGTTTTCTTTTGTAGGGTAGCCTTATTGTGTAATAGAAAAAGGCATGCAAAGTTGTCAAGAGTGGCATGTTGTTTATTTTGTTTGTGTCTGTTTAGTGTGGAAGGCGTATGGGCTGGGGTGGTGGAGGAGCATGTGGATCATACTGTAAGGCTCTAAATTGTGCAATGGATGAGAGGCGGGTAAATGAATGTTGCTTTGTTGAGGTGCTTGTGGTTGATGCTTGTGAAGAGTGAGAATTTAGGAGTAAATATTGGGCAGGATTTGTATTATTTGTGTAGTAATGAGGGTGGGAGTGGATGTAATGGAAATAATGAAAGTCTGTGCTATTTTGATGTGCTGATGTGTGTGGTATGTTTTGTTTTTGTAGAATAGTGAGAAGAGTTATTGATGTAATGATTTTCTGTGAAGGATTTATATGTGTTAGTGCTGGTGAGTAGTATTACATATTACAGGGGGTGTTGATGTGTTTTGGAGAATATTGTATGAGGTGTGTCAGAGAGGATGGATAAGGGTTAGGGGTGTTTGTGTTGGTTTTGATCGTCGGAAGAGGTAATATGTGTGGTGGACTGGAGTGTAAGGATTTCATGGTTGTGTGCAATTGGTGAAGAGCTGGGTTGTTTGTAGATGGTGTGTTGGAAGATTGGGTTTAGATATTGTCATGATAAAAGGGGGTCTGGCAGGAAAAAATAGAGGATAGTGCTGTTGGTTTGTATGAACATGGAGTGTGTATCTGGATGGCTGAAAGTAATGTATAATGTGGTTTTGTGTTGTGCGGGCGATGGCAGGACATGCTCGTGAGAATGGACAGAGTAGTGCTTGGTGTGAGAATGGAGGTGTCTTGCTGTTGAAGTTGTGGTGGATTGTGTATAGGTGTGGTATGTGGGATTTTGTGCTGGTGATGAGACATTGCAATCTGTATGAGGTCCGTTTCTGGTGCATGAGTTTGATGCCTTTGCTAATATTGTGTTTGGATGTTGGAGGATTTGGAGGGGATAAGGTCCTTTCTGGTAATTGGTCAAATGGACAGCATTTCTGGCCCTAGGCCCAACCATCCCGAACAGGCCCAAATAGGCAACTTCCTCTCCGTCCTTTGCCTCAACGCTTGGGCTGAGATACCCTGACCCCTAGGCTTAAATAGCTTTATTGGCCAATAAAAGCCTAGTCCTAACCCTAACCAATCAGATTTGTAACCATAAACCCTACAGCCAATGGCAGACCTAGCCCTATCAACCAATCACACCCCTACTCCTGACTACCAATCAGAACAATAACCCTAAAACCTCAGACCAATGGGAATCTCAGCCCTAGCACCAATCACAACAGTAACCCTAAAACCACGGACAAATAGGAATCCCAACCCTAGTACCAATCACAACAGTAAACCTAAAACCACGGACCAATAGGAATCTCAACCCTAGTACCAATCACAAGAGTAACCCTAAAACCACAGACCAATAGGAATCTCAATCCTAGTACTAATCAGAACACAGACCCTACTCCTTAAGCCAATAGAAATACTAGTCCCAGCAACCAATCACAACAACCTATGCAACAACCAATAGAAACTTATATAAGGGCAAAGTTAACTGAAGCCCAAGCGCCTGTGGAAGGGCAGAGGGAGGTGCTGCTCTATTCAGAATCTCCTTGGATACAGACAGGCAGAATCCACACATCCAAGCTAGCAGAGTCTACTTTCCAGGTAAGGGACAGATTGAAAAGCACTGAAATACTGCTTGTTGCGCACTCAGATATTTAGCTTTTTCAAGGCAAAACAAGTGGTGCAGACACTTTCTGAACACAATTTAAATCACAAAAACAGATTAAGGAGTCTCTTAAGCACACTCTAGTTAGCCACTGAGGTGTATGTAGCCTTTAAAAAAAAAAAAAAAGTGATAAGAGTAAAAGGATTATCAAATGGCAGAAGATGGAATAAGTTCATAGAAAGAGTGAGGAAGTGAGAAGGATAATGCTCCAGAAAGGGGAGGAAGAACATGAATCTTGTTAAGTTTTCTCTTCAATAGAAGAATCACAAAAAGCACAGGGGTGACCCCTTAGTAGAGTGGATTCAGATTGTGTGCTCAAAGATTCTAAATTTCCCCCTCCCACCTTACCTATTGAAGCAGGCTGCATTATAGGTGTGTTCAACGTTTTACAGATCCCGATTAAGGTGATATAACGAATTTGCCAAATTTCCTATTTTTCCTACATTCATGCCTTCACTTAGTTTTTCCATGCAGTCTTGAACTATTTCCTTGAGAGCACTAGCTGGTGCTCAGAATAGTTATACTGTTTTCTTGTAAATTAACTTTAAAACTGTTTTCCATCTGAATCTGAAATTTTATGGATGCTGGCAATCCTGGAGCACCTTAAAAGGGGCTCATAAATCTAGCTTTTAACATAAAAACCAATATACATAAATCTTTGCAACTACAGGTAACCATCTTAGTAAAGAGAATTAGGAAATGTCTGTGAAAGGAAAACTTTACACCCCTAGTTTTATGCTCAAATGAGAGTAGAACAAGGAACTGAAAATTGGCAAAGCTGATGCACCAGGAGATTGTACTTGTTGTGTGCTATGGTGGGGATCCACGTATGGAGGTTTATCAAATATCCCACATTCTGGAGACATAATGGGTTGTAGGGTCTGTGTCGGCAAAATATTATTTACATCAACCAACTCAGTTATCTTGACATTGATATTTGAAACATGGACAACACACTAATGAAGTGCAACCAATTCCCATACAGTGTTATCAAGTTAAAGAAATGGCGACATAATGAAGAAATACTATTACAAAATATGCCGAATTATACCACATAAATTGCCTTTTCTTGCCGCATAATTAAATCAACTGTAACATAATTCGGCCGCATCTTGCTGCATAGTTTCAGTGGGCCAGTTTATATCGTAGACTCATCCATTCAGTCATAGCTGCTGTTTATTACCATCTATCTTGTAAAGGGCTTGTGTATCAAAACCGAATACAATCAATAAAAAGCTGTCAAAAAAATAATGAAAGCCTAACAATCCAGGCCTTTTTTCTTAATCGCTACTCGAGCTGCTGTCTGACTTTTATTTTACAGACTTGGCCTAAGCTTTTATGTCCATTCTAGTTAAATAAAACTGGGAAAGCCAATGAAATCCAGTAGTCTTCTTTTTGTAACATAAATCTAAAACAGCGAAAAAGGACCAATCGCTTTATGTGTATTTGGGAGTTTTCTAAACAACATCAATAAAAACTTGTCAAACATTTTATAAAAAGCCTAAGAATCCAGGTCTTATTTCTTAATCCCTGTTCGAGCTGCCCTCTGGTGGGTTTTTATAGACTTTCTCTAAGTTTTTATGGCAATTCCAGTAAAACACAACTGGGAAAGCCAATGAAATCCACTGTTTTTCCTTTTGCAATATAATTCTAAAACAGCAAAAAAGAACCAATCGCTTTAAAAGTGTTTGGGAGTTTTCGAAATTATTTGCAAATGATTATTAAAGCGAACCGTGTTAAATTCCACTTTACAAAAAAATGCTGATACTTTTACACATTTGTGTCATCAATTAGCTTTTGACCCTCCAGAATAGCCAAACGTAAGCAAATGAGAAACGGAAAAAAGGTGGCAACCCTAGTCCCTTGCCATTTTCTTGCAACCTCCATCCTTTTTTGCCTCTCCCAATTAAATATTCCCAAAACCAATGTGTTCCACTGCAAGGCGCACATGTATGCACCTCTTATTGAAAAGGAAGGGGTCCTTGAGGACTGAGCTGTCCTAAAACTGCCATTCTTCTTCGAGGAGTAGTTTATTTGAAGATCATAGATTTGGTTCAAAGTTCACTTTCCTAGAGTTTTTATGGCCAAAATGCAATATAGTTGTATCTTTTTTTGCTTTATAGCTGATTATGACGCAATTGCCGTTACTGGAAATGTGATAATAGTTCGAGACAGTTTTTCGGGAGTGTCCTAATGCCGTTTAAGTGACACAGAATCTGCCTGCTTCGCCTTGAACTACTTACAAACACTTCTCATAGTTCCTCCTTCTGAGTCTGATTCCAATTTAAAGAGGAGGCAGAATGTAACCAACCTTACCTTTTTCCAAAAACAAAAAACAACCACGAATATAACTATGCTAGGGAAGCTATGTCA
This sequence comes from Pleurodeles waltl, assembly GCF_031143425.1. Taxonomy (NCBI): domain Eukaryota; kingdom Metazoa; phylum Chordata; class Amphibia; order Caudata; family Salamandridae; genus Pleurodeles; species Pleurodeles waltl. The sequence continues at coordinate 472,406,495 of NC_090449.1, read as the reverse complement.
ACCTATTAATACAAAATAATTAATAGTGCATAACTATGGTGTGGAAACTATGTAAACATGCTAGCATACAATAATTAATAGCCAATAACAATGCCATGGAAACCATGTAAAAACTTTATTAATATTAATAAATAACAAAATCGTCATACTTCTTAGGTGCATAAAGTTCAGCAAACCACAGATCACCTTCCTCCTTGAAAGACCTCGAGCAAACCTGCATCCCCAGATTTTCGACTTCTGGAGGGATGCAAAGTGTCACTATCCTCACATTCCAACTCCTCCTCATATTTCATTTCCTCCATCCTAAAACAACAGACTTGTTAAGGGACTTGGCTATTTTATGAGAGTAGGGTTTAGATTCATCCTTCTTTGCATCCACAGCCATTTTCGCAGGCACTCAATATGCTTCCTCAAATTTCCTTTCCACACAGATCCAGTTCTCCTCACATGCTGGTCACGTTATACCAGCTTCTATGCTCAAACCCTTTCGTTCACCACTGCCCTTGAACATCTCTTAAGCTTGCCTCAGCCAATCAATCCCAGGTACACCCTGGAGCAAGAAACCACTTAACTAGCGAAAGATTCCCCTGTCCATGACTGCAAAATAGTTTTGTCACTCTAAAAAAAGCTTCCTTGTCTCGTCTTTCCCATCCAGGCCACTTTTTGTTATTAATTTACCACTTTCACCCAATACATGAATAAAAATGTTCTAGCAATCCAGGCTCAGATTTATAAAACTTTCACGCAGTGCAGTGTAACATCAGACCTTGCTGTGTTGAGTGAAAGGGAAAGGGCAGGAATGTGCCATATGTAACATTATTTGGCACATGTCTATCCTTTCCTTGCGCTAGTGCACAATTGGCTATGCTGTGCCAGTGCAGGCAGGCACCCTTGCACTATAGTGCAAGGGTGCCTCCATTGTAGGCAGGAATTGTTTTGTGCAGGAAGAGGCACTTTCCTGCACAAAAACAATCCTCTGAGGTGTTTTCTTCTTTCTGTCTGCTTCAGAATGCGGCACCCAAAGAACGAGTAAAAAACAATAGGAAAATAACATGGTTTCCACTGGGAAAGCCTGGCATTTGCATTCCCAGGCCTACCGCTCATGGTAAATCTTGGAATGCACCAAAATGCATCGGTGGATGCGTAGGAACACCCACGCTTCACTCATGAAATATCTTTCCACGGTAGAGTAATGCAAGGCACCCATGGCACCCTATGTGCTACCTTATGTTACTCAAGATTTACAAAGCACCGCGTGGTCTGTATTGCTTTGCCTGTTAAATCTGAATTTAGTGTTGTGTTGCCCTTGTGTTACCATGCGCGATGCAAAGGCAAAGCAATACTGGGACAAATCTGGCACCCATTGTCTCTGGGATGGTGCAACATGGTACTTTGATGCTTAATAGCTTGCATATCTTGGAACTGTCTTATGGACTTCAAAACACAGTGCAACCCATTACTACTGACCTCCCATGCAGATGAATCTTCTCTTAAGAAACTTTCAACTATAAATTCTTTATTATTTTCTGTTGCAACATGGTTAATAAGTTTCACTATGAGCCACCATGAATAGTAGTCCATCAGAACAATGGCATGCTTCCAGTCAAACTTTTACCAGTGAAAGGACCACTGATATCCATTCCTAACTTTTTTCACTGCCTGTCACAGATCTCACCAGAAAAAAAAAATTCTTCTGAAGTTCATGAATTTTGCCCTTCATTGTTCACAGTATTCAGACTCTTACAAACCTTTTAATGTAGCAATCAATGCCTGACACCGAAAATGTCACCTGTTTTTTATTAATTGATGACATACCTCCAAGGCCTTCAATTAGTAACTCCATTAATCTCATTAATAAATCTGAAGGAACAATGTGTCAGATTCATACACCATTAATTCTTCCCAAACCACATTGTACCCGTCCAACAAGCCCTCTTTTTCTCTATTCCCTATTTGTGTGCTATCTGCTAATCAGCTCCTCCCCCCCATTACAGTGAGTGGAAATTCTTCATGTACAATCCTTCTCCTTTTTTCTCATTGATGGCACAGTAACACTTTTCTTCCACACTCACTACCAGCCATTCAGCATCCTCACTATTATCCTCTTGATTATCCAAAGGCAGGTATGATAATCAATCTGTGTTAATAACATCTCCACTCCCTAGAATTTACCTGAAATTAGAAGTAAATTGTTGTAATATTTCAATGCCACCAACCTAGCAACAGTTTATGGTCAGATCGAAACTCAAATTTAGAACAACAACTATAAGTCTCAAAATATTTTAAGGCCCACCAGCTAGCTAAAACCTCCTTTTCAATATTGATCACAGGAAATGCACATGCGACTAGTCTCTCTTAACCAGCCATCTACTGCATAAGCACTACTCCAAGACTATTGGCACTAACACCTGTCACTGCAATGGGCCTGTCTCCATGATCATAAGGTTAAGGCTAACCACTTGAGCTATGCACTTCTTAACTTTGGCGCTCTCTAGTCTAATCAACCCTAGCCTTTTTTCTGGACAAAACCCTAAGGGTATGGGTTTGATCAGTAAAATGTTTAATGAAATTCACATAAAATTCTATTATGTCCAGAAAAAAATGCACCTGTTCCTTGTTCTCAGGAGGCGGTGCTTCCTTGATCGCTTTTATTAACCTAGGGCTATATAGTCTGATGGGCAGTATACTCTGCCATAAAAGTGGTGAATAATAGGCCTAAACTAGTAAACAGCTTAGCTTCACTGACAGTGCCCACTACCTCATTTAGATTGGAGAGAGAATGCCTGTCCACCCAGAAGTATTTTCATAAACCTCTGAAATCCACTGACAGCCTTCTCTTAGCTTTGGGTTTTGTAGCTAAGACAGCAGGATTTAACTATTCAGGAGACTTGATATGTTCAACAATGCCACTTTTAAATAGATGAATCAAATAGTCACATTTCTTGCCTTGACAACACAAGGTGTAAAACTGCAATGAAATACTATATAAAAAAACATTTATGCACTCTAATTTCTCACAAAACACCTTAGAAAATTGTTGTCTCTGACATTCTTTATCAGCAACAGTTTCTCTGGAAGATTTCCATTTAAAACTATATAGACATGTTTAAGTTTCCTTCATCCCATTAACATTTTACCTTTATCCACCACATGAATTTTAGAGCATGCATCAATTGACTTGTAGAGTGTGTCTTGTCACCCGTGAGGGTATCTAGAGGCTAGTGGGGGCCAGAGTCTCTGTCAAGAGCCAGGTTTTCAGCATCCTACAGAACTCTAGTAGAGTTGGGGAGATCCTAAGGGGTAGGATGAGGCTTTTCCAAGCTTTGCCTGCAAAGTAGTAGAAGGTGTGTCCTCTTGCTGTATTGTGTTATTGTCTACAGGGTATAGGCCAGCACAAGGGAGGTGGAGCGGTATTGTCTGTAGGTTTTGTGGAATCTTTTGGCGGTGGTTGATGTAGGCGAGTCCGGAGCTGTGCAGAGCCTTGAACACTTGTGTGAGGAGCTTGAACTGGCAATTCATCTGATCCCCTAAGCTCTATGTCTGCTTTAAAAAAATCCCAGAAGGGGCAATGTTGCCCCACAATAACCTTGTGGGGTTTCATCCATATCAAATAAACACACACCCTTCAGTCTGTGAAATCATCACTGTGTAATAAGCCGGAACATGTGGTTCTCCCACAATATTCACCTTAACTAAATCATCCATCACACAAGCCACTAAGATATTTTTCACAATTAGAATCATTACTTCAGTCACACACATTGAGGGGCATATTTATACTCCGTTTGCGCCGATTGTGCGTCAAAAAATTTGACGCACAATCAGCGCAAACGTTGCCCCATATTTAAACCCTGACGCCCTAGCCTGCGGACGACAAAATTCTGCCGTGTGCGTCGTTTCTTGGATGCGGCAACCCGCCCTGCGTTAATGATATGCAGGGTAGGCGTTCCCGTCCAAAAAACGACACAAACGGCCGTGCGTCGTATTTATGCTTCCGGGCAAAAATGACTCTCGGCTGGGAGGCGGAGCAAAAAAATTACGCACAGCCCGATTTGCGTCAAAATGTAACGCCTGGGTCAGGGCAGGCGTTAAAATGGGGCAAACACACCTGTATTTAATCAGAACACACAGAACAAACAGCAGAGCAGCAGAGCAGCAGAGCAGCAGAGCAGCAACAGGGAGACATGGAGGTGATTTTTATCGAGCGTGCACGTAGACGCAGAGCCCAGCAGCAACAACAGCAGCTACAACAAAACCAGCAGGGACCCCAAAGGCAGCGCAGAAGGCAGGAGAGAATATTCCGCCCAAGAACAAACCTGCATGGCCTCAGGGAACACGACATCATACAGAGGTACCGGTTGAACTGGCAGGCCATTCAGCAGCTGCTGCGCAACATTGAACCGCAGTTGGCCCCCACTTTAGTGACACCCGCACCATCCCAATAGAAACAAAGCTGCTTGCCGTACTTCACCTGCTGGCAAGTGGCTCATTTCAAACAACTGGTGCCCTGGTTGGCGGAATATCACAACCATCATTGTCCGCATTTCTGCCAAAAGTACTGAATGCCATCATTCGCCTGACACCCCTCCAAATCTGCTTCCCTAACACACTGCAGAAGCAGCAGGAAACAAAACAGGGGTTCTACGCAATCAGTGGCTTCCCACACGTCCTTGGTGCAATCGACTGCACACACGTACGCCTTGTGCCACCTGCTGCAACAGAACACCTCTACCGCAACAGGAAGCACACACATTCAATCAACGTGCAGGCCATAGTCGATCACCAGGGATTGATCAGCAACATCGTGGCTAAATATCCTGGGAGTGTACATGACTCATTCATCTTCCGTCACAGCACCATCAACCAACACTTCCAGAATGGACGGTATGGCAATGGACTACTTGTTGGTAAGTACAGAAACCTACTTATATACACACTGCACAGCAACCCTCTAGGACACACAACACATACACCACAACAGCAACATCTAGACAGGAACACACTGAGGTCCTTACATCACTAGCCATGTTTCTTAAGTCACCATTGAACCTGTCACACATTGGAATTTACTGTACAGCCTAATGTGAAGACATTAATGAGTGTGGTTGCCTAAATGTCACCTTGCAAATTGTAAGTGTCACAATGACCTTTACATTAATACATTGCATAAGTTTCAAGGTATGGGATGTATAGGGTACTTTGATATGAACGTGTTAACAACACTTCCAAATTTAAATGTGCATGGAACTATCATCTCACCCTCAGTGAAGACACACGGACACCTGTATCACAAGTCACAATGCTAGGGAGGGCACACTGTACTGCAAATCCCAAAACATACTGATGACAAACGGTTAGCAGACAAACACTCATTCAGCCAAGGAAACAACACAATGCAGTTGGTATAGCCTACAAGTATAGGATGTCACATTAGTACACAAAAGAGTCACAGACAACACAAGACAACTACTGCCATTAAAGGTCTTTTCAATAGTGCCAGCTACATCTACATGATCCCATTCTGTGTTTTTCTTTCAGCTGATCAGGGGTATGGCATCCAGCCATGGCTAATGACACCATTTGGGAACCCAAGTACTGCTGCAGAGCGGGCATACAACGACGCCCATAAGAGGACACGCAGCATTGTTGAGCGTACCTTTGGGATCCTCAAGTCAAGGTTCCGCTGCCTTGACATCACTGGCGGTAGCCTACTATATTCCCCCGAGATGGTCTGTAGGATCATACTCACATGTGCAATATTGCACAACATTTGTGTAAAAAGGAACATTCCCCTCCTCGAACCAGACCCATACATGCCTGAAGACGAAGAAGAGGAGGATGCTGGCCTGCAACAGGAGGGGGAACAACCAAACACGGCTGCTGGAGTGCGTAGGCGCCAACAGATTGTAAATAATTTCTTTTCATAATTATCACCATCACCACTTAATGCACTATTGTAAATAAACACTGATAACAAACACCACATCATGGTTTGGCCTATTCATTTCTGCCCACCTTTAGCTTGAAATACCTGAAGAAGAATGTCGTCTCATTGAGCAAGAATGATATAACACTCATGACACAAAAAAATACACCACAAATGTAATGGCCACCATACAATGGTCAAATACACACACAATGTAAATGACAGACATCCTGTACAGTTCACCTTTGAAGGGCAATAGCTGAGGACCACACATATGACTCACATATATGTAGTAATCATGGATCATCGCAGCAGATGGCACACAACTAAAACACCATCACTCAAATAGGGGAAAACAGGCCTCATACATCAGGCAGTTCACATGCTAATGCTTCAGGAACAGTAATGTAGTACTAGACTCTTGCCAACAGTAATTCCAACTACTTACTATCATTGCAATGACTATCTGTCACTAGAGTTACACATAAGCAGAACATACACAGCACAAGTGCCACACCTATGACAAGCATCCAGCACATCACATCCCATCTACATGTCAGCCCTTTTCTAAAAACATTACACACACTTGCAGCTGCTCACACCCCACCTGTCTGAAGAGGTCCCTGGAATGCCGATTTGTGTACACTGAGATTCCCTCATCTACACACACACACTCACAAGAGTCATCCAGTGTGCCACACCCTTTCCTATGCCTACCATTGTCATACTACCATCTCACTGCAAGGAACTCAGCTCATATAATACACTGGCTTGGAGTTTATAAGGCCTGGTATCACCTGTAGATTGATTCTTCTGTGAAAGGTACTGTAGGCAATTTATCAGCAAATCCCATCTGACAGGACTAGTGAGACACAGATGGAGACCACACCAGTGATCCCCTCCATGCACACCACCCAAATGTACATGACCCGTCCCTGCTGATGCCTCCTACTGCATACATGTTTGAATTTGAGCTATTACATCATTAAGCTTTGACACTAATGTTGCCGTAGAAAACTTTATCAGGGTTCATGTGTCACCTTCAAAACAACACAGGACATACACAGTGTGACATCTCAACTGTCTACTGCTCCCTCTGACCAGTCCTAGTCAGAACACGTGATCATGTAATTACTGAAAGAACTTGCTCCTGATTGACCCAGCATCCTGTCAGCCTGACTGGCACCTGTCCGTGGGTCACTCTACAGATACCTGGGGTCCACCTATGGACTACACGTGCTGTCCAAAACCTCTTGTACCTCAGACACTAATTTGTAATTAGCCTCATCAATGTATACTCAAATACATAGTATTGCATCATCTGACTGTTATTTGCATCCGATTTGTGACAGTGCCCTTGAATAGCCAAATCTTGGCCCTTCCGTTGTCTGGCCCTCTTTAATGCCTAAACTCCAAAGTGTGACAGTGGACCAGGACCATAGTGTATGATGGTGTAAATGGCCTCCATCAAAGCCAGCAACCTCAGATAATGTCCATGAAAAGGTAACACATATGAGGACCCTGACTGTTCAAACGCTGAGTAACATTTTTCAAATGATAAAGATGAGTCGTGCGTTGAATACCAGCCATTTACTTCTGCACAGAGGCTATGATGTTTCCTGATACATTACCATCCACAGAGGCCAACTGGAGTAGAAATGTTGCAATGACACATGCCGGATCCAGACACCTGAGACATTCTCTCACTCAGCACACCAAGGTTGCCCAGTTGAAAGTCTCATTACACGTTTTCAGTGACAGGGTGGGACCATCCATGTGTAGGTGACCATGTCCTCAATGGCTTCTCTCAAATTTTGCTACAAACAATACCCAATTGAAACAAGATTAGCTGCCACTAACTCATGAGGAGACCTGGAAGTTACAGTGACAACATACACCCTGACAGTTGATACTGGATCAATATTGGACCACACACATAAACATGTACCATCCAATCAACAAAATATTTTCAAGCAGCCGATCACAGTAGTGTCCCAGTTGTAACCTAGCAGGAAGAATGAAACATGCCACTAAACCAGGAAATGCATAAAGGGCCACATACATCAACAACCTATTTGCCATCAGGACATGAAGAACGTTGAGATTTAGCAAACAATATCAATGCAAAATGGTATGTCAGATTTCTCCAAAGAATCAATAGGGCAAACGTCAAATGGGCAAATGGAATTACAGAATGGCAAACAGTGAATCATACCCTATTTGCTTCCATGAGCCTGCTGTTGCAGGTTTAGCATTACTGAATTTGGGAAAACCTTGGATAAATTTGCAAGTCTGGAAGAGCAAACCCTAGGGTGCTGGGGGCCTACGTCCACCTCTACTGCCCCCCAAATAGACATTATGGGCCTGATTCCAACTTTGGAGGACGGTGTTAAACCGGCCCAAAAGTGGCAGATATACCACCTACCGTATTACGAGTCCATTATATCCTATGGAACTCGTAATACGGTAGGTGGTATATCCGTCACTTTTGGGACGGTTTAACACCGTCCTCCAAAGTTGGAATCAGGCCCTATATATGCACATGTGAAGCACACACATGCATAAGGCGCATGTGTGGCCTACATGTCAAAAGTAAAACACATTTAAGATACATTAACTCGTAATTAGGACATGGTTACCCCCTTAAAAAGTGTAGGCGACAATTGCACTACCTATTTGGCCTTTATATAATTTTGATTACTGTGATAAATGTGGACACATTTTTGCTAAGGAATACATCCTGGTATCCCATTCATATTTTGAAATTAGCCATCAGCAATTACCCACATATGTGTACAATTATGAGTAATATCCATTCTAACCAATCATTACTATTGCACTGTGAATACCTTCTATACATCCTATAAGGGACATTTGCCATAGCTAACCCCAAATGTGTATCACTCAGCACCGTTTGGTCATGACAAAATTCTTTTCACAATTTGACAAATGAAAGACATATTTGTCATAATGCGTCATATTTCCACGCATACAGCTTGTGCGTCATAATTTTTGACGCACAGGAGTGCAGATAATGCTGAGTCAAAAAAAATCTTAAAAATCGATATAATACTATCCAGCATTACATGGCCACCATTTTTTTCCATAATGCGTCATATTTCCACGCATACAGCTTGTGCGTCATACTTTTTGACGCACAGGAGTGCAGATAATGCAGAGTCAAAATTATTTTTCATATTTAGATATCATAATTGCCAGCGGCTTAATTTTCAACTCTAGAACTGTAAAATAAGCCTCAAACAAATATAATGGACCAATGATGATTTTTTTTTTTACTCTGCATTATGTGCACTCCTATCCGTCAAAAAATATGACGCACAAGCTGTATGCGTGAAAAAATGACGCATAGCGGAAAAAAACGACGGCCATTTTATGCAGGATGTGATGTAATAGGATATCCTGTTTACAGAATCTGTACAGTGGGTGTACTTTCACTTTCACTTTGCAGTCTCAGATTATTCTAGACTGTGTGGCTGTGTGGAAAGTGTTGTCCTGTGTATTAGTGCTTTTGTGTCCAGTGTACCTTCTCAATTGTGCTTTTGTCATCATTGTCTTGTTGTTGAATACTGTCTGAGTCTGTGTTGTATTATTTTGTCAAGTCCAGTGTTTCATTTATTGTCTGTGGGAGTCTGTTGTGGGTACTGTAATATAGGGGTTAGTTGGGCTCTTCTTCTTAAGTTTTATTTGTTTTTCACCACTCTACCTTTCCCCATTTCCCCCTTTTCCTTTTTCTCCAACTTTTTCCCCTTTGTCATTGCTGACATGTCTGGTAGGCCACGGCTTGCCAGGATGGGTGAGGAGGAATTGGGTGGATTTATATGGCTTGTTTGCCATTTCCTCCCACTCAAGCTGGAGGCTGGGGGTAGGGTGATACAGGGGTATCACACGGAGGCCCGTAAAGTCCGTTGGGGGAAGGTGCGCCATCACTTGGTCCGTGTATATGGTAGCCTAAGGAATGAACATCAACTGAAGCACCGCTGGGCTGATCTGATATCCAGGGAGCAAGATCTCCTGGACCACCTGGGAATCAGGATTGGTGGCCATGTTGGTGAGTACACATCAATTACATGTGCACAATTTAAAGCTGTGTGGCGACATGTGATGATTGTTACCCAATCTGCCAGATAAGTAGCTGACTGTGTGTAATGCTAGGGAAACCTACTGGGTAATTGTTGCACAATGTGAAGGAAGACAAATGCTAGCAGTCAGGTAGCTCATGTTTTCGACACATACCGGTTGCCTGTAGCAGTATGCAATGTAGTGCTGCCTTTGTGTCAGACAAGCAACACGTTAATGACTCAATTAGAACTCTACAGGTCACAATAGCCAGTGAAAAATGGATGTTGAAACATCATACCTACATATGTAGACACCATAGCTAGAATGACATTTGTAAACCCAACATGATGCTATAAATGAGTGCTGCCTTCACGTCAATTGAAGTTAGCAATGTTGTCCACACATATGTCACATGTGTGTCTGGTTGGTGTGTAGGGAAAATGACCACATAGGCTGTTTGAGTTTGAGAGGTCATGCAGTCCTCAAGTAACCAGCTTTTGGATGTCTTTCTTGGATGCACATGATGAGATGAATGCACCCCTATATTGTTGGGGCATACTAATGGAGGTGCATCATTGACACCACATGACTGTCCAGGCCACTGAATGTGTGTAGTAGGGTGTGTAACTGTAGCAGGACACTCATCCAATGTAAATGTTGCTCAAGAATAATTCCATGCAGTATGAGCATGTGTGAAAGTGTTTCATTACTCATGTCATATTCTCACATTGTCTTTGTAATTGCAATTGTTTGTCAGTGCACGGATTCTGAGTATATTCTTCCTTCCATGCTTTACAGGTGGACCTGCACCGTACACTGTGGGAGAGGTGGCTCATTTTGCGGACCCCGACACCTACAGTGAGTGTTGCATGTGTGCTATTTTTAATGTTTGCTGGTGATGCATGATGGACTACTGTGTGTTCAACAGAATTCAAGGTTTGATGCGCTGCCCATTCATTAGTATTGTTCCATTAGTGGGATTTCAATTATCATTTCATTTTGAGTAGACCTATGCTTATCCATTTCTCAGATTTTGGGTCTGTAGGCCATTCCAGTAGGGCCCGCTATGGGGAATGGGGTGAGTCATGTGGAATACACTGGTTAATATAAGAGTTGCTCTGGTACTTGTCTCGGACTGAGTCTGCATTTCAGACTGACATTCTCCCAGATAGCTTCTGCAAAAGGCTTGTCTGAAATATGCTGCTTCCCTAGTTAACGATGGACTGAGTACACTGTAGGTTGGATCTTCTGGGGGCATGTACTTCCACAAGTTGAACTAGAAGTGTGTGGGACTAGAGTGCAATGGCCTAGGTGTACATTCTACTCATGATCATGGGTGTTCTTGCTCCTCTGTGTGTGTAGTAAAATATGCCTCACTGGTAGTATGTGATGTTGGCTTAAGTCAGTACATTTTGACATGTGTGGACCTTGGATAGGACAAGGTTTAGCTGACTCCAATTTGTTGCTAGGCCTTCACTGGTGTTGTGTGTGTGGAGGCAAAAACTTGATGAGCTTTCTAGACACTCCTGGGTGTGCATTGATTATGGGATTGTTGGTTGTTCTTCCCACCCCACCCTCAAAGACTGCCATGTGTTTGGGAATAGGGTACCTAGGACTGTAGCAACCAGTATGTTACACATACTTGTGACCATTCGCAACTTTGTTTTGAACCTAGTGTACACACTCGGTTATGGCACATGAGTTCTATACTAGCAAAAACAATTACAAATGGCAGATATTGAGGGTTGTGATTGTTATCACATAGACTGACATATGTAGTCAAGGCAATAGGTGGAGGAGGTGCAGCCATAATGTCAGCTGCATTACCAATTATTTTGATGAGAAGTTTAGGCTGATGTCACCCATCATGTACAGACATGTATATGCTAGGTGTGAGATGCCCTTTTGTATGCAGGCTTCCCATGTACTTCCTCTGAGACTTTCAATGATCTATGTGGTGAAATTAGCTGTTACAACTACAGTAAAAGTAATTTCCAATTGACCCATTGTGCTATTCCACCCAATGCATTTCCTATGGTAAATAGTTGCCCTTTCTCTTCACAGCTGCAAACATGAGTGCCGCACAGAGGCATGATTTTGAAAGGCTGGCAATGAGATACTGGCACATCCTGCAGGTGCAGTCGGGGTTCCGACGGATGGCCCGAAAATACCAGGCAGATCGGGCCTCCGGAGCATGGTGGGCCTCACCACAGGGTGGCCCAACGTTGCCCACTACAGCCACCACCACCACATCCACCAGTTCTCCCCAAGTGGCCCCAGCAACGGCAGGGACAGTTGTCCCTGCCTCTGCAGCACGACCTGGACCCAGCAATTTCAGAGCTGCAGGACAGTCCAGTGGGCTACAAACAACTCCCACACCGAGCACCTCTGCCAGCACACAGACAGCAGCAGCACCTCCAATTGACCCTGCGGCATTCCAGGCTTTAGACCGGAAAATGGACAAGTTCATTCGGAAGGTGGACAAGCTGAGCCAGGATGTGGCGTACATTAAGAAGCGGGTCAGGTCATCAGGCGGACCCTACGGAGGGCCAACCTCTAGGACTTATTTGGTTCATTTAAATGTATCCCTCCCCGCTCTCCTCTTTCCTTTTTATCATGATAGGTGGGTTTTGGGGATTAGTGTTAGGTTAGTATAGGTTGTTAGCTTAGTTAGTGTTAGGGAGGAGGGTGGGGGGTCCTTATTCTTTCTAGTTTTCATTTTTGAGTGTGTGGGTGGGTGGGGGTCAATGTTGGGATTCCTGTCTGTTTAGAAAAAAGAAAAAAAAAATTATAAAAGAAATACAAAAAAATATATGATTGTTTAGGATAGTATAGTATGTGTGTAGGTTAGTATGTGTTGTCCTGCATGTGTCCTGTCTCATAATGGTGGGTGGGGGGTTGATGTTTAGATCGATTCGTTATATGTGTAGGGTAAGTTTAGATTAGGTTAGTTAGGGACAGTTGTGGGTAAGGAGTAGTCAGGTTAGATTAGTGTAGGTATGACTTTTCCCTTAGTTGCCTCTGGTGTGAATACATATGAATAAATATATAGTTAACCCTTTGCATTATGTGTTAACTGCTACTTGATCATGGCCTTGACATCAGTGTAGGTGATTGTTTTTCTATGACATTTGTGTCCTATGCTACACACCGAAGAAAATAGAGGTTTAAAATGGCAGCTACCCCTGGGCTATCTTGGTAAGTATCCACCATTTGATAGAACCACCATTTGTAGTTTACATGGATCACCAAGGAATTGTGTTGATGAGTATGTTTTCTACATCACAAAGTGTGCTTCCAGACTTGGGGCCATATTTATACTTTTCGACGCACAACTGCGCCAACGCAGTTGTGCGTCGAAAAAGTTAACGCCGGCTAACGCCATTCTGAAGCACCATGCGGGCACCGTATTTATACAATGACGTTAGCCGACGTTAGCCGGCGTCGCTGCCTGGTGTGCGTGAAAAAAAATGACGTACAGCAGGCAGCGCCGGCGTAGGGGAATATGGAGCTTGAGCGCCAAAAAATGGGGCAAGTCAGGCTGAGGCAAAATTATCGCCTCAACCCGATTTGCGCCATTTTTTCCGACTCCCAACCCCCATGGAAATGACTCCTGTCTTAGCAAAGACAGGAGTCATGCCCCCTTGCCCAATGGCCATGCCCAGGGGACTTCTGTCCCCTGGGCATGGTCATTGGGCATAGTGGCATGTAGGGGGGCACAAATCAGGCCCCCCTATGCCACAAAAAAAAATAAAAAATTACTTACCTGAACTTACCTTATGTTCCCTGGGATGGGTCCCTCCATCCTTAGGCGTCCTCCTGGGGTGGGCAAGGGTGACAGGGGGGTTCCCTGGGGGCATGGGAGGGCACCTCTGGGCTCCTTCCAAGCCCACAGGTCCCTTAACGCCTGCCCTGACCAGGCGCTAAAAAACAACGCAAAAGCGGCTGGACGTCATTTTTTTTTACCCGCCCACTCCCGGGCGTGATTTTTGCCCGGGAGTGTAAATACGGCACACATGCCTCGGAGTAAATTTTTTAGACGGGAACGCCTACCTTGCATATCATTAACGCAAAGTAGGTGTCCACGCTAAAAAGTGACGCAAACTCCATGGACTTTGTCACTAGACGCGTCTAACGCCAGAGTATAAATATGGAGTTAGTTTTGCGTCGAATTTGCGTTAAAAAAAACGACGCAAATCCAGCGCAAACGGAGTATAAATATGCCCCTTGGTATTGTGGGTAATTTATTAGGTCGGACTGCAGTGTGATGTTCAGGGACATCTTTGTAGATGAGGTGTTGTTAACACTCTTGTCTTGTTGTCTTCATTGCTGACATAGATCATGTGTGCAAAAATTCAGCATTACTTCCCTTCATGGAAGTATACTCAGAAAGGGTGATTGATGCTATGTTTAGTTGTGTTTGCTTAGATTATACAGCATAATTTCATGTTTTAGTATTGCATGGTGCCCACATTTATCAGCCACCATTAGTTGACTTTGATTGCTATTGATGGAGCATTATTCAGTCCAACACAGCATGATTGTGTGTGGTTTCTCCCTTCATCAGTTATTCTCCTCAGGATGGTCAGGCTATGATGCAATCCTGGCCACTGCACAGATGTCACAGACTACATGATGTCAGGACAGTTGTATTGACAAGCTACATGGTTGTCACACAGGCACTTTAGAGTTATCTACTTTACAGTTGATGTGTCAAATAACACAGAGACATATTAGTTGGGCAAGTGCTATTTATTGATAGGTGCTGTAGTGCAAAATGTACATTGTCCATGTTTGCTGAGTCCGTTCTAGTGCATTCTTACATGGTGATCCTACAGAAGGGGTGTGGATGATGCTCCTGACATGCTGGGGTGATGTTACAGACAGTGCAGAGGGACAGGATTTGCCGATTAGTAGGAGTGAGACAATTACTGGCAATGCTGACAAGTCATACAGTGGTTAGCAGAACAGTCATTGAGTATAGTTGTACTGAGACTGGCAATTGACAAAACGTAGGACCTTGGTCAAAGTAGGCCATGGTGCAGGGACTAGTGATTCCGGGTACTCTTCCGTGTGAATGTGATCTGTTCCATGTCTTCTTCTTCTGATGTGTGTGTTGCCTGCTTTGTCCTTGTTGTTGTTGGTTGTGAAGGGGCAACACACACCTCAGTGTTAGAAGACGTGGAGTCAGACATCCCGGTGGCTGCTCCCTGTGAAGTTCTTAAGGGCAGTACTGCAGCAAGGAGGGCCTGCTGGTTTTTGAGAATAGCAGCTGCATCACGATGGTAGGCAGCCAGGTCGGCCCTGAGGGAGTCATGATTGCATTTGTGCATGCAGTGGAAAGTTTGGGGTGCGAGGTGTTGTGGCAACTCCCTTACTGCAGTGGTGAATTCCTTTATAGTTTCTTGTAGTCCTTGCAGTATGGATGTTAGGGCTTGCATAGCTGCTGCCTGATCTGCAGATGACATCATGCACGAGCGCACCCCCTCAAGGCTGGCTGCCATAGTTTGCATCCCCACCCGCACCTCCTTGGCCAGCTCCCGCTGTACTCCAACTACAGTTCTTTCAAAGCTGGTGCCAGTGTCGTCAGAGTCCTCAGCTGTATTGGAGCTGGCAGGTCTTACAATTGGGGTGGTGGGTTGTTCTTCTGTGATGGCTGCTTGTTCTGTGCTCCTCCTTGTGACTGAAGGTGGGGTCTGGAGGGTTTCCAGGACCTTTTGGATGGTCTCCTGGGGAATGTTTATGGGCTCGTCATCCATGTCATCAGGGAAATCAGGGACAGGCATATCGGCAGGAGATCCATGTTCCTCTGCAATGAAACAGGGTACAATTAGTGTGTCTGTGTTGTGACAATTTTGACGTAACATGCCAGCCTTTTGATGAATTCACTTTGTGATCTTGTTTGGTATTGGTATCTGCTGTCCTTCATATGGGCATTGTTATAGGCCTATGGCCCACCTGTGTGTCACATGTATGATATAGAGTTATCTGACTTGTCTGCCTAATCGCCTCTAGGTGTTGCTTTGTACCAAATAGAGAATAGCCATCTTTTTGTCCTACTCGACCCTCCGTGTATATCTATTCTTATGGTGAGACCTTTCACTGGCTGTGGGTGTTGTTATTGCCCTGGCAGCACACTTGCCTCTCAGGACCTGCCCCAATCCCTGATTGTTCACATTGACTTAATTGTAATTGACATGTGGCATATCCTATGCATGGCAATGTTATGATGTGATATGGATGTAGACATTGTTAATGTGTCCAGCTGATGTTGGGTAATGTGTGTTTAATTGGATTGCCCTGTTTATCGTATCAATGTCCTATATGGTCCTCTGACTGTGCAGGTGTATTTCAGTGACCAGTTGCATGTGTCCCCTCCTCAATGCTGTTGTCTGAGCAGTATGACATTTGTGATGTTGCCTTGTTAGCCAGGCACGTGAAGGACCCTGACATATGCAGCATGTGTGTGTCCTTAGTGCTGTGTGGCTCCTATTGCTGTTTACTTTGGCTGATGTATGTGACAACTATGGGCATTGACATATGAGTGTACTGGGGCCTTTGTCTTGTTTCAGGAGATTGTTGCAGATGTCATCCTCACCCCCTAATTTAGGTATGTATGTTCCATGGGGAGGTTACTGCCATTGGCTACTTGAGCTGCACAGAGATCAGAGGTGTTAGTGTCAACTGTTGTCGCAGTTACATTGCAGTTGTTGTTTTGGCTACTGGATTACTGATAGGGCCCTAGTTGATGTAGGAGATATTTTGGCTGACGAGTGCCAGGATGTAAGTTTGACGTAGTGGCCTTCCCTCCTGTCGAGGCTTTCCCTTAGCTCCATTGTTGTCATGACAGGATGCCCCCATGGGACTGTTGCTGGTGTTGTGTAATGTTGTGCCCCAGCTTCTGTATGTGCAGGGCATGCCCCCCTGCAGTGCCCCTTTACCCATGCCACTCCATGTATATGCTGACTTACATGCAATGTGTAGTGGTATTTCCCCCCCTGCTTACAGTCAACATTATTGCATTATAATTCCCCAAGTGACTTACCCTGCATGTGCGTTGTCTCGTGGTAGTCTGCACTGTCTTGTCCTTGAATCCCTGTGACGATCTCCTCAGGGATGACGGCTGCACCCATCTCCTCCATGTGGTCCAGGGCCTCCTGGTGTGCTGGACTCCCCCTTCCAGTCTGCAGTGCTGCCTTCCTGTTCCTGGCCATTTTTTCCTTGGTCCTACGTTTGCAGTCATGCCAGCGTTTCTTACACTCGGTGACTGTTCTGCGTACTTCAGCCACACTGTTGATCTTGTCAACAATTTGTTGCCATATGGCCTTTCTCCTACTGATTGGCAACTTAGAGGTGATGAACAGTTGGTGCTGGTGTTCCGTCACCTCTTTAACCAGGATTTCCTGCTCCTCTGCACTGAAGCAACACTTTCATTTTTTTCTATATATGTCCTGGTTCCTGTATGGATCATCCTGGCTGGTTCCTGGTCTGCTGTCATCTTCCTGGGGTCTGTAGTGGCATCTGGGATCCATTTTGGCTCTCCTCTGCTGAAAAGGCAGTGTTTGCGGGTATTTTTGATGCTATTGGGTAAAAAAAAATGGCGCTTTCCGGGTTGCGCTGTCGTAAATCGACCCACAGTCATTTACTTCGCGTTAACGTAGTTTTCCTTTACGACTTGACGCCGCGATGTGCGTAAAAATAAATGACTCCCACTTGTTGGTTGCGCCGCCGTGCGTCAAAGTATAAATTTGACGCCCGCACGGTGCATCGAAATGGCGTTAGCCGGCGGTAACATTTTTGGCGCAAAACTGCGGCGGCGCAGCTTTGCGTCAAAAACTATAAATATGGCCCTGAAACTTTTCTAACTACCCTTACTCCTTTTGCAAACCAGCAATAAAAAAACTTTTATAGTGGCCACAAGTTTGGAGCAACCACAACAATATCATTTAGTTTTCTAAAGCATCCCTTTCTTTTACTTTGTTTTCTTTAAGCATGCATTTACCCATTTTGCTTCTAGAATTAACACCAGTGACATTACCTCTCGTTACCTTACATATTTTAATATTTTTTCTATCCTCTTTTGTAAAAGTATGCCTTTTTCCATTGTTGAATACTGTGCACGCAATAGTTTTTTCCTGATTTTTTAGATTATTTATTCTGTTAGCAAGCTGATCTGTTAGTATTTCTTCATAGAGGTCTTTAAATTTGCACAAGGGGGCTAAAGTGCTCAGTGCAGAAACATATTGTCCAACACTCTCCCCAGGTTATTTTTCTAGGAAGAAAAATGTACGTCTCTCTCTACCACAATATTCACTTTGACATTATAATACTCTTCTAGAGCACCCTCATACTCATTACAGTTACCATCCTCTCTTTCAGTATTATCATTACAGGTAGGTGAAAATCGACGAGTTTCACTCTGCAGAATTCCGCTAAGTTACATAAAAACTCCATGAGATTCCGCAGAGTTCCGCCAACAGTCAGAAGTATGCATGTCCTGCTGCTTGCTCTGCAGTTTAACACCAGTTGAGCACCTATTGTGCATGTTGGGTTCTGTTTGAACTGCAGCTGGTTGAAAGTTGGTTTGGAACTCTCTAAAGTAGGAAAAGGCTAATATTTATGTGAAAATTAAACACTGTTACCTGTGTAAAAAAAATTGGACGGCTACATTATTGTTATCATCCAAGAAATGATATTATTTATATTGGTAGTACACTGCATTCACTCAGTTACAGCGTACGGAACATAACCATTTGACATTTTGACAACAGGCGACCACTGCAGTAGTAGTTACACAGGATTCTCTGCTAGGTAATTACTATGTTGGGAACATCTTATGTTGTGCCTTTTATCCATCATGTCTTGCCTGACACTAAGCACAATGACTCTGATGCACGTGTCACTTGCTGGTCTTTTAACAATACCAACATTAGGTGGAAAACCGATGACATCAGATGCACTGCACTGCCTTAATGCATTGCATCTAACCTGTTGCCAGGCGGCCTGATATAGTAATGTCACATGCTAAATTACCCTGTGTCCCCCAGGCCACAGCACTTGTGGACAAATACTGCAGCCTCCCCTCAACACTCGGGAGCAACCATATCTATGAACCAGTGTTAGATCCCCGCTTTCTTGTTTGCTCATTGTGTAGCAGACAGTACTTGAAGTTTAAGTGGAAGCCGACAGGAAGTATCAAAGTAGAAAGTAAAAAGCCCCAGGACAGCCTCTGAGACCTGGCAATCTGGTGGTTCAACATGTTGAAGACGTTTCACGCACAGATAAAGTACAAAACATACACTTTTATTCAGTGCAACAGACTTGAACAGTCTAGCTTCCGCCCCAACAGCAACTGCCCGCTTCCTCGAGAGCTCTTTCCAAACAACTGTCATCATTCCACATTCCGATTCCACTTCAAAGAGCAGACAGACTGCTACAATCACATCAGTCTGACGAGACCCCTTAGTCCAGTGAATGCTTTGTAATCTAGGGGCCATATGTACAAACACATTTTCCCATAGACACAGAATCGGTAAAACCCTTTGCTACATCTGGCCCTAGATCCCTAATTCTCCAGATTTGACTTTGTCATTTATATGCAGTCTTAAACATTGCCTAGCCCAAAGAGGCAGTCTTAAAAGCCTTTCATAAAACAGCACAGGATGCAACAGAACTCTTGGGCCATATTTAAGGTCTTTTGATGCAGGGCAGCACAGCACACCACCTTGCTGCACTGCCCTGCGTCAAAGGGAAAGGGCAGGAGTGCAAAAGTGCATTCCTGTCCTTTCGCACTGAGCTGGTGCCATTTTGGCAGCCTAGCGCCAACATAGGCACCCTTGCACTATGGTGCAATGTTGTCTGCGTTGTAAGCAGGATTGTTTTTGTGTGGGATGAGTCAACTTCCTGGACAAAAACAATGCTGGGAGGCTCTTTCCTCTTTCTATGTGTAGCAC
Source organism: Pleurodeles waltl (assembly GCF_031143425.1). Classification (NCBI taxonomy): domain Eukaryota; kingdom Metazoa; phylum Chordata; class Amphibia; order Caudata; family Salamandridae; genus Pleurodeles; species Pleurodeles waltl. The sequence goes on along the minus strand of NC_090449.1, from coordinate 472,386,536 downwards.
ACTGAGAAAGAGGAAAAATAAAGATAGTTATCCTTGTAACGCCACCCCTGGGAGGGCAAAAGTTTTGGCGCATCCCTCGTTTACAAAGTCTTGTAAATCTGGGGATGCGTCGAAATCCATGGAGGTGCATGGAAACAGCCACCGCAACACCCATGGAATGCTTCCCTTATGCAGAGTAAGCAACGCAGTGATTTGCACTGCCTGGCTCCATATCTATGAGGCCATTCAAAGCCACGCAAAGTAGCTTTGCATAGCCTCATAGATAAGAGTTCAGGTTTTGCATCACCGTTGCATCACAAAAAGTGACGCAACAGTGGCACAAGGGGCCCTTAAATATGACCCTTATTTTCTTGTTTTTTTGTGAAATTAGTCAGTGGTTTCATCATTATAATGGTCTGATACCTCCTTTTTCGAAAGATCCAAACCATTCAATTTCCATATCCCAACTTGTCACCATGATACAATACGACAGTCCGCAATAAAGAAGAACATCCCAAAATTCAACAATATGCCCAACTTCCTAATGGTCAGGCTGTCATTGCCGGAGTTAAAGAAATAGTCTAGCCAAGAAGATGTGCCTTGTACCTCCAAATAAAGAGTAATGCGTTTTACTACCATGATGCATCACCACACATCCCCAAGACCATGACATTTAAAAATATCACCAGTTCAGAGGGCTCAGAGAAGGCTGTAAGTACACTTGATAGGTCAGGCTTCCATCCATAACGTCATTAACGTCTGCATGCATGATAAGTAGCATGTGATGTTATTAGGATATGTATCATAACTTACATCATTCTGTATCCTCGGAAGAGCATAAATACAAATCACACTAATGACCATATGATCCCAATTACCCATGAGCAGCCATTAGGGTCTAGCTATTTTGGAAACCTGAAAATGGAGGGCCTCTCTCACATGTATTAGAACCCCACTAAATCCCTTAATAAATACAGCAAGAGCAGCAAGTTTCGTGTCCACAAACAACCAATAGCCCTCTGATGTAAATAATCCGATTCTCATTCCGACATACCATGGTCCAAGGACAGGAATACTGGTTCTAATGAATGACAGCACTCATCATATTTTAAGGATTTGTGACTTTTTCTTGGTCGTACTGTCGCATACAGTTTGGGGTCACACTTTGTTTAGGGATCAAACTTTGGAACCTTGATGGCCGCCCGCCAAGCGGGAACCGCCAGAAGACCGTACCGCGGTCAAAAGCCCGCTGCGGTCATTCTGGGTTTCCCACTGGGCTGGCGGGCGACCGCTAAAAGGCCGCCCGCCAGCCCAGCGGGAAACACCCTTCCACGAGGAAGCCGGCTCCGAATGGAGCCGGCGGAGTGGAAGGGGTGCGACGGGTGCAGTAGCACCCGTCGCGAATTTCAGTGTCTGCTAAGCAGACACTGAAATTCTAAGTGGGGCCCTCTTACGGGGGCCCCTGCAGTGCCCATGCCATTGGCATGGGCACTGCAGGGGCCCCCAGGGGCCCCACGACACCCCATACCGCCATCCTGTTCCTGGCGGCCGAAACCGCCAGGAACAGGATGGCGGTATGGGGGTCGGAATCCCCATGGCGGCACAGAGGATTCCCCTGGGCAGCGGAAAGCCGGCGGTACACCGCCGGTTTTCCGTTTCTGACCGCGGCTGTACCGCCGCGGTCAGAATGCCCAAAGGAGCACCGCCAGCCTGTTGGCGGTGCTCCCGCGGACCACGGCCCTGGCGTTTTTTACCACCAGGGTCGTAATCAGGCCCATAGTGTTCTGAACGTACTAGGAACATTATGGGCACGGGGAACTACATGAATTAGCCCCGTAAAGTCCCATGTACAGGACGAAACACGTGGCGGTTGGAAATAGCTACGAAATATCATCTTTCTACATTTGTTCTTAATAGTTGGAATTGTATTAGGGGCTGAAAATACCTACGAAATATGAATTTGTCTACACATGTTATCAGTCTGAACTGTATCAGGTCAAAAATATGAACTGTGTCAAAGAAGTAACATTTAATACACTACATGATAATTTGGAAGACTTTTCGGACTTGATAGCAAATAAAAATGTATGTTATATCTTATAGATTTGTATTCAGGTTAGGGGGCGCTTAGTGAAATTGGACACTGAGGGTCTCAGTAACAAGAACTGACACATCGTCATCAATGCATCAGGTTTCTTGCGCCTGCCGCAAATGTCGTACCGACCCAATGGATGCGCTGTATTTCCAATACAGAGCTGCAGGGCACAGGTTTTTCGCAGATGCGTCAGAAATTCTGATGCTGATGATGGTGTTTAAGTGATGCATTGCTGGAGTTACGCTGCAAAACTGATGCAAATCCAGCAATGTGTCAGAACACAGAGAAGAGTCCTATGTTAAAAGCCCTGCATCAATTCTTATGCCTGGTCTAGGCAGTCAAGTCACAGATTGATGCAAATATCACTGAGTCAATTCTCTGTGGCTTTTAATGTGGGAACACCTTTCCTGTATACATTATACCTGGCACAGGTATAATATAACGTAGGCCTCAACAAACTGACGTATTGCTCCCAATGCGTCAGTTTTTAGATATGGAGCAGTGTGGTGCAATGTTTGCACCGCCACTGCATCACAAAGAATGACGCGATGTCGGCGCAAGCTCCTTGTAAATGAGGCCCCAAATACATACTTATAGTGCTCCGCTACACACTTAACACACCCTGGCACTAGTTTGAAAAATAACTACTTAATGCACACCACCAGAGCAAAATGGAAATACAAATGAGGCAATGTAATCATCCACAAAGTGCCATGGCCCTGATGGCACCCCAGTGAAGCAATGGGAAACCATGAAAAACACATAAAAGATAATGTTTGAAAAGAGGTGCCCAAAGTTCACTCTGTCTGTGCATTTCTTATTGTACCTTTATGAAGAATTCATTGTGTGAGTTTCCCACCCTTTAATGAAAATAAAACACTTGCTTCATTATATCTATCTGCATTTATTTTACAGCACAAAGACAGATTAGGGTCACTGGTTTGTAGAAGGCATGGCAATGGATGAGGGAGCATGATGATCCAAGATGCAGATTCAGTTTTCTACTTTTCATTCTATACTGTGCAAATATTCGCAATGAGGATTGGTGTATTATGAAATAAGGCCGAATTATTGAAGGTTGAATAAATGTGTATGGTGTTGGAATATTTTCTTGACAAACTTTGGGATTTAAATTAGTTACCCTCCTTTAATATTGTCTAGGGATGCACCTAATATGTTTTAATGGTATAATTGTGCGGTGGATGGTGGGTTGAATAGGAAGAGGAGGGTTTTTGTGGACAGGTGGACAGGGGTTGCCAAATTACAAGATAATGTAAACTGGGTTGTATGATGTCTTCACTAGAAGGACATTGAATGCGTAATTTAGGTATTGGCACGTGGAGGAGTGCAATGAAACGAGTTGATGCAGCCATTAAAGATATTGCTTTTAATGTGGTTCCTGAGACAATTAATGATTTCAGTAGTTACAAACAAGAGAATTAGGAATAAAAATGGTTATCAGTATGTACTAGTGGACTTGCCTTCTAAGGAATACTCAGTTAACAGTGCCCTGTTATTCAAAGTTTGGGGTTCAATTGCTTATCTTCACTTATCTTCACTGCCCCCTTTTGCAGTCACTAGTGGCTTGTGTGGTAACTCTTTTGCATTCTGCCATAACATGCCCATTTCTATCCCACTGCACAGAGTACTGGTTTGGCAATCACTGTATGCAATGTTATTTCTCAGGTAAGATCTTTTCTAGAAGCTGGCTGAATAGTCTGTTGTCTCCACTCATTTTGGACCTTCTATATCAGTTTAAGACCCTCTGGCTCAGTCCTGACGATAGGTTCCATTGTACTGGAAAGGCTTTTCTGCAACACAGATGCCAACTACGGCCGGTGTCCAGCGCTGGATCTCTGCCTTGGAGAAGGACTTGTCCTTGGGTCGCACTATGACAGTGCTCCTAGAGGCAACAGAAGGGTCTTCGTCAAAGAAGTTGAAGGGTCGCAAGAAGAATCCAACTGAATTTCCTGGTGTGGCTGTGTTTGGGATATCTTCAGCATGGGGGATGTGAAGGAATCCCACAGTTACCCAGGCCACCAGATCCTAGAAGGAAACAGTAAAATAATTCAAGTACTCGTTTCAATCACAGGTGAGTAATATCCCTAGCCTATTCACAAAGGAAAAGAACAGATTCCTTTCACACATCTCCAGCCCATATGCTACAGAGCATTATACTAGGGTTTTGAGACAAATTAAATTAATTAAGTGTACCCATAACTATTGTGATTTTTAGACAGAGGATGGATTACTAGTTTGGCAGATGAATGACATTGTCTAAAAAAGAAAAGCAGTGGATATCCCTTCATGCATACTTGCAGTGCGTAGAAATTAATACATTCAGAATAGAGTGGACAGGATGTCTCTCAATCACAAAATTACACCCAAGTCCTGCATTGCATGAATGCAACCTATTGAAGATTTGTTAACTTTTATTTAACAGACCATCAAAAAAAAATCAGACTTTTGTTCGGTGAGCTCAGAATGTTTGTGGAAATGTTTTAGTCTTTGTCACTAACTTTGTATGGTCATAAATGTCATCAGTTTCTATGACAGAAAATTCTCTCCAGGATCATCCTCCTAAAGAAACTATGCTAGATTTAAAAATCCCCTGCATTGTCATTGTGTTACACAGGGCGGCACAAGGCAACACAAGGATTACAGTGAAACTTACTGCACCACGCAAAATCACCTTGCTTGGTTCTGCATGGCTTAGGAAAATCTGAAGTACTGCAAGGCAGCGCAGGTCGATGTCTTGCCTTACTCTGCCCTGGAAAGGTGTTCCATGGGTGGAGTGTGAGTGTTCCCAAGGATCCCCCCATGGATTTTGACACATTCCCAGATTTAATAAGACTAGTAAACCTGTTAATGTGTCAAAAAACTATGTCTTCCCAGGTGAGGCGTGAAGAAGAGAAATATGTTTATTTCTCCTTGCTTCTTCCACTATCCATGTGTGCTGCATTCTGCATCACACATAGAAAGAGAAGACACCTCAGAGGATTGTTTTGTGCAGGAAAGTGTCCCTTCCTGTACATAAACAATCCTGGGTGTAACACAGGCACCCTTGCACCATGGTACAAGGTGCTAGGCTGCACTGAGTGTGCCAGCACCGGGAAAGTGCAGGAATATGCAGGTACAATGATGCATTCCTGCCCTCTCCCTGTCACACAACGCTGTGCAGCAAGTTGTCTTACTGAGTCGTGTGACTTGTTAGTAAATTTGACCCTAAAGCTCTGAGAAATTCTGACCTTTGTGCAATGAGTAGTCGTCCACACCACTTTGTGAGCTAATGCCAAAGAAGAAAAGACTACAGGGCAGATTTATGAAACGTCATGCTGCACCTAGTGCAACGCCACTTTTCTTGCGCCCCTTAGCCCCCCCAACACCACCATGCGTGCACCGTATTTAAAATATGGCGAACCATGGTGGTAGTCAGGGGTACTAGTGTAAGGAAATGCCTCCTTGGCATGGTTACCCCCTGACGTTTTGCCTTTGCTGATGCTAAGTTATGATTTGAAAGTGTGCTGAGGCCTGCTAACCAGGCCCCAGCACCAGTGTTCTTTCCCTAACCTGTACCTTTGTCTCCACAATTGGCACACCCTGGCATCCAGGTAAGTCCCTTGTAACTGGTACCCCTGGTACCAAGGGCCCTGATGCCAGAGAAGGTCTCTAAGAGCTGCACCATGTCTTATGCCTCCCTGGGGACCCCTCACTCAGCACAGACACACTGCTTGCCAGCTTGTGTGTGCTAGTGGGGATAAAATGACTCCCCTCAAGGTGCCATGCCAACCTCACACTGCCTATGAAGTATAGATAAGTCACTCCTCTAGCAGGCCTTACATCCCTAAGGCAGGGTGCACTATACCATAGGTGAGGGCATAAGTGCATGAGCACTATGCCCCTACAGTGTTTAAGCAAAACCTTGGACATTGTAAGTGCAGGGTAGCCATAAGAGTATATGGTCTGGGAGTCTGTCATGCACGAACTCCACAGCACCATAATGACTACACTGAAAACTGTGATGTTTGGTATCAAACTTCTCAGCACAATGAATGCACACTGATGCCAATGTACATTTTATTGTAACATACACCCCAGAGGGCACCTTAGAGGTGCCCCCTGAAACCTTAACCGACTACCCGTGTAGGCTGACTGGTTTTAGCAGCCTGCCACACACCAGACATGTTGCTGGCCACATGGGGCGAGTGCCTTTGTCACTCTGTGGTTAGTAACAAAGCCTGTACTGGGTGGAGGTGCTTCACACCTCCCCCTGCAGGAACTGTAACACCTGGCGGTGAGCCTCAAAGGCTCACCCCCTTTTTTACAGCACCCCAGGGCACTCCAGCTAGTGGAGTTGCCCGCCCCCTCCGGCCACGGCCCCACTTTTGGCGGCAAGGCCGGAGGAGATAATGAGAAAAACAAGGAGGAGTCACTGGCCAGTCAGGACAGCCCCTAAGGTGTCCTGAGCTGAGGTGACTCTGACTTTTAGAAATCCTCCATCTTGCAGATGGAGGATTCCCCCAATAGGGATAGGAATGTGCCCCCCTCCCCTCAGGGAGGAGGCACAAAGAGGGTGTAGCCACCCTCAGGGCTAGTAGCCATTGGCTACTAACCCCCAGACCTAAACACACCCCTAAATTCAGTATTTAGGGGCTCCCCAGAACCTAGGAACTCAGATTCCTGCAACCTAAGAAGAAGAGGACTGCTGAACTGAAAAACCTGCAGAGAAGATGGAGACACCAACTGCTTTGGCCCCAGCTCTACCGGCCTGTCTCCCCACTTCTAAAGACACTGCTCCAGCGACGCGTTCCCCAGGGTCCAGCAACCTCTGAAGCCTCAGAGGACTACCCTGCATCTAGAAGGACCAAGAACTCCCGAGGACAACAGCTCTGTTCCCCAAAGACTGCAACTTTGCAACAAAGAAGCAACTTTGAAACAACACACGTTTCCCACCGGAAGCGTGAGACTTTGCACTCTGCACCCGACACCCCCGGCTCGACTTGTGGTGAACAAACACCACAGGGAGGACTCCCCGGCGACTACGAGACCGTGAGTAGCCAGAGTTGACCCCCCTGATCCCCCACAGCGACGCCTGCAGAGGGAATCCCGAGGCTCCCCCCTGACCGCGACTGCCTGCTTCAAAGACCCGACGCCTGGTAAAGACTCTGCACCCGCAGCCCCCAGGACCTGAAGGATCCGACCTCCAGTGCAGGAGCGACCCCCAGGTGGCCCTCTCCCTTGCCCAGGTGGTGGCTACCCCGAGGAGCCCCCCCCTTGCCTGCCTGCATCACTGAAGAGATCCCTTGGTCTCCCATTGATTTCTATTGCGAATCCGACGCTTGTTTGCACACTGCACAAGGCCGCCCCGTGCCGCTGAGGGTGTACTTTCTGTGTGGACTTGTGTCCCCCCTGGTGCCCTACAAAACCCCCCTGGTCTGCCCTCCGAAGACACGGGTACTCACCTGCTGGCAGACTAGAACCGGGGCATCCCCTTCTCCATTGAAGCCTATGTGTTTTGGGCACCACTTTGACCTCTGCACCTGACCAGCCCTGAGCTGATGGTGTGGTAACTTTGGGGTTGCTCTGAACCCCCAACGGTGGGCTACCTTGGACCCAAACTTGAACCCCGCAGGTGGTTTACTTACCTGCAAAAACTAACAGACACTTACCTCCCCCAGGAGTGTCTAGTTTTAAAATAGCTATATGTCATTTATGTGAAAACTGTATATGCTATTTTGCTAATTCAAAGTTCCTAACGTTCCTACATGAAATACCTTTCATTTGAAGTATTACTTGTAAATCTTGAACCTGTGGTTCTTAAAATAAACTAAGAAAATATATTTTTCTATACAAAAACCTATTGGCCTGGAATTGTCTCTGAGTGTGTTCCTCATTTATTGCCTGTGTGTGTACAACAAATGCGTAACACTACTCCTCTGATAAGCCTACTGCTCGACCACACTACCACAAAATAGAGCATTAGAATTATCTCTTTTTGCCACTATCTTACCTCTAAGGGGAACCCTTGGACTCTGTGCATTCTATTCCTTACTTTGAAATAGTGCATACAGAGCCAACTTCCTACAACTAGCATCAGAATTTTTGACGCTAGTTGGCGCTTTGCAATTTAGCGTAAAAAATGTTGACCCTAATCCTTCAAAGCACCCAGAGGACCATTGAAAACAATGGGAGCCTCCCTTTAACACCTGCTCTTAGCAGATGTTAACAATGCCGATAGAAAAGACACAAAGAAATCTCTTAGGTTTCTTCGTGCAATTTTTTCAGCCCTCCCTAGTGCCGGAACACCCTCTTGCATACATTCTGCCTGGAGCAGGCATAATGTGGTGCAAGGGGATACAAAGTGGTGCAATACAAGCACTGCGCCACTTAGTAAATATCACACAGAGTTTTTGGCCTTCCAACGCCACATTAGCTTAAAAAAGATTGCACTAAATTGGCGTTGGAATGGCACTAGGCCCTCTTAAATCAGGGCCATTGGATTTCGAATACAGTAGTGAAAATCATTTATCTCTTGAAAGCACAAACTTGTGGCTTCAAAACAGGTTGAGACATGTTACAGTAAATAACACCACCTTTCTCATTTTCTCCAAACATTTTTAGAACACTTTAGGACACAAATAGAGGTATACTTACTGGGATTCTCTATGCAGAAACACTAGGGCCCCATTATTACTATGATCTTACATGGCGGTTGTGTCACTTTTTCGACACAGCCTCAATGCAACATATATTTTGGGGTTTACAAAGCCACGCAAATCCTTATAACCCATTTCCTCGCCATGCACCACTAATTACACCACATATTACTTCCGGCGTCACTTCTTCAGTTACATCATTGATCATATCACTGCAACATTTGTACTAAAATTATTGATTGGTAAACTGCATGGCGGGGGAGCGAGTTATAGTTACCTTAGGGCACAAGTTATAGTTATTTGATATAACTCTCACTTTAACTGATTAATTTCTGTGGGTTAGTGTGTAAAATATGAACCTAACTATAACGACCTTTTAACCTTTGTTTTTTAGTGCATATATATATATATATCTAAACATATCTATAAATAAATAAGAATGTATTGACTCCCTGCCTCTTGGACTGGGGCTCGATCGCAGGATAATTGATTACCCGCTATTATTAAACAAGAACATGACGGACGATACAGTCAGGAATGAGGCACACCAGAAATTGCCTTTAGACAAGTTTATTGTAGCCTGGGAGATTAAGAAACACACTCGTTTTGACCAACTGGTAGTCTTCGGCATAGTAAGGGCATGTATCGTTAGGCTGTGTGGTGAAGGTATGTGCGGTAAAAGCATGTATTGTATTGCCATACAACTAATGCAGGCACCCTTCCAACCATACACAAGAGTGCCTACGTTGTCACTAGGCAGCCACAAGTGCACCAGCACTTTGAAAGAGCAGAACTGCTGCATATCTTTGAAAATATGTTTCATCTGTTGGGTGGTTGGAATGAGAGGATTATATATATTCATGCACCACAGGGTTTCAGGCATCCCCTTTTTCCATGCATCTGATGCTATTCAGAGACAGCACCCAGGCAGTGAAATGTCATATACCAACATATTCTATATATTGGGATAAAGTCCACGAGGGTATATCAAAACAACAAGCACTTTCACACATTCACAGGCAACTGGATAACTCACCTTATTGACAATGCCCTCATTGTTGCGTATGTAGCTCTCAAAGGATACAGGTGGCTCCCAGGGGTCATTTTGTGTATACAGGCTGGAACTAGTCTCTTCTCGGTCCTTCTGACTGGTCACTGCCAAGTGATACCTGACAGAAGTAAAACATAAACAATGGCATCTGAATAAACAAAGTCGACAGCCAAGAACAGCCAGCTATAGGGAAGAAGATCTTTTTGAGGAAATCTCTCTTCCAAAGAACTTGTGAGCAGGAGATCAAACAGAGAATGAAAATTGGTTTACACCTTTAAGAATCTGGAGTGTTGTAAAAATCTCTAAAGTGGTATCTTCTTTCATCTGCAGTGCTAAATTCTCAACTTATGGCTTACAAAATTGAATTTACCAACCTTATGAAAAACAATCAATGGTTAAGAAAGAAAAACTAAGGTAGGCAGTCTCCTTACAGAAACTCAGCCAAACTTTCTTTGTAATATGGCTTCGGCCTGATTTAGAGTTTAGCAACTTATTGCTTCACAAATGTGATGGGGTTCCCATCCTCTTAATTACAAGAGCATTCTATCCTATTCTACTTTTATTACGGCAGACAGGATATCTGTCACATTTGTGATGGAGTAGGCATCCACCAAACTCTGTCGTAGTTTGACTCTTGCTCTAGGCTAGACTGCTAGATAAGGGATGACAACACTTTTGTTTGTAGGTGACTAGGTCAATCTTACAACAAGTCGCAACTGTCGGTCCAACCCTCTTGGCTTAAAAGCAGTACCTCACCAAAAAACCCAAACAGTAAAAGGTGATTTGTGGCAGCCTTTACGCATGTACTCAAGAGTGCTAAATCTCAGGGGAGTCGTATTTAAACGGAGAATACCCTTTTCTCACATGATCAACAAGTCTCAGTCACACATAGGCAATGAGAGAGAGGCAGTGACGTTTTCAATGGGTTTTATTAACAAGACTGCAATCTACTATAAATTGCATGGGCTGCAATGATTAAGATAATGAACAATGCAGGAAACAGAATTGAAAAAACGAGAGTCAGGAATACAAAGACCCCACCATCTTGCAATAACATAAGCTGTAAAGCAGGTGTGAAATAAACCCTAACACCCTAGCATGATGAACCTAATCTCTAACCTAGAAGAAAGCTAGGTGTGTTAAGACTATTCTGCCAGTACCATGTCCATGAGAAGTGTGAGAAAGTAGCCTCTTTCTAGCATTGTTACCCCCACTTTTGCCCTGTTTGTGAGTGTGTGTCAGTGTGTTTTTACTGTGTCACTGGGATCCTGCTAGACAGGACCCAGTGCTCATAGATAAAAACCTATATGTCAGTGTGTTTTCCCTGTCTCACAGTGCTCATAGTTTGTGACCTAATGTGTGTGTTGTCAGTAGTGCTTGACTGTGTCACTGAGGCTCTGCTAACCAGAACCTCAGTGCTTATGCTCTCTCAGCTTTTAAATTTGTCACTGTAGGCTAGTGACTTCATTTACCAATTTCAATTGGCACACTGGACCCCCTTATATGTCCCTAGTATATGGTATCTAGGTACCAGGGCATTGGGGTTCCAGGAGATCCTTATAGGCTGCAGCATTTCTTTTGCCACCCATAAGGAGCTCAGACAAACCCTTCCACAGGCCTGCCATGGCAGCCTGTGTGAAATAGTGCACAGACTATTTCACAGCCATTTTCACAGCACTTAAGTAACTTATAAGTCACCTATATGTCTAACCTTCACTTGCTGAAGGTTAGGTGCAAAGTTACTAAGGGGCATATTTATACTCTGTTTGCGCCGGAATTGCGTCGTTTTTTTTTACGCAAATCCGACGCAAAGCTAACTCCATATTTATACTTTGCCGTTAGACCCGTCTAGCGCCAAAGATCTTGGAGTTTGCGTCATTTTTTAGCGTGGACACCTACCTTGCGTTAATGATATGCAAGGTAGGCGTTCCCGTCTAAAAAATTACTCCAAGGCATGTGCGCCTTATTTAAACTCTCGTGCAAAAATGACGCACGGGAGTGGGCGGGTCAAAAAAAATGACATCCAGCCGCTTTTGCGTCATTTTTTAACGCCTGGTCAGGGCAGGCGTTAAGGGACCTGTGGGCTCGGAAGGAGCCCAGAGGTGCCCTCCCATGCCCCCAGGGACACCCCCTGCCACCCTTGCCCACCCCAGGAGGACGCCCAAGGATAGAGGGACCCATCCCAGGGAACTTAAGGTAAGTTCAGGTAAGTATTTTTTTTTTTCTTTTTTGGCCTGATTCGTGCCCCCCTACATGCCACTATGCCCAATGACCATGCCCAGGGGACATAAGTCCCCTGGGCATGGCCATTGGGCAAGGGGGCATGACTCCTGTCTGTGCTAAGACAGGAGTCATTTCAATGGGGGTTAGGAGTAAAAAAAAATGGCGCAAATCGGGTTGAGGCCAATATTTTGCCTCAGACCTGACTTGCCCCATTTTTTGACGCCGAAGCTCCATTTTCCCCTACGCCGGCGCAGCCTGGTGTGGGTAATTTTTTTTTACGCACACCAGTCAGCTGCGCCGGCTAACGTCATTCCATAAATAAGGCGCCCGCATGGCGCTTTGGAATGGCGTTAGCCGGCGTTAAAAGTTTTGACGCACAACTGCGTTGGCGCAGTTGTGCGTCAAAAAGTATAAATATAGCCCTAAGTGTGAGGGCAGCCTTGCTCTAGCAAAGTTGCCCCCACATAGTCAGGGCCATTTCCCGGGACTTTGTGAGTGCGGGGACGCCATTACACGTAGAATGTAGGCAGTCAGAACGACAGACGCGTGGATAATATCTCGACAGATTTGGAATAACGAGGGGACGGATTGGAAGTGAGACGAGCATTAAAATAGCAGATTAATGGGCAAACGCCGCTATCGTTATTTTCAAGATTACAGTGTGTAGGCAGATTTGCCTCATAGCCCTGATGAAGTCGATGGACGAAACACGTGTTAGCTGTGGGGTTTGAATGGAACAACATCAGAAATCAAGATTGTGACTCAGTATTACTGGTTAGATGACTGAATTGAAATTGGACATTATTATTAAACCGAAGAGGAACTACATGGACACTGCTTCACCTCGTTATATGTCTATTATAGTATTTAACACCGTTCTAAGGACTCACAGTTTGGTGTACTTCTTATTTTTTGAAGGATAATCATAGTGACTACAATGGTCACATCATGTACATTTTGATATATGAATGCTTATACATCGTGCGCCTCTTATTTGTTTATAGCCATTACACGTGTGTACTACATATAAGTCAATACCTATATGTAGCTTCACAATGGTAACTCCGAATATGGCCATGTAAGGTGTGTAAAATCATGGATTTGTCCCCCATTCCAAATCTGGTATTGGGGAGCCAATTCCATGCATCCTGGGGGCTACACTATGGACCCCCAGTACTGCCAAACCAGCTCTCTGAGGCTTGCACTGCAGCAGAAGCTGCTGCCACATCACACAGGGTTCTGCCCTGCTTGGGTCTGAGCAGCTCAGTCCCAGGAAGGCAGAACGAAGCATTTCCTCTGAGAGCAGGGTGTTACACCCTTTCCCTTTGGAAGTAGGTGTTACAGGTTGGGGAGGGGTAGCCTCCGCCCACCTCTGGAAATGCTTTAAAGGGCACAGATGGTGCCCTCCTTGCATAAGCCAGTCTACACTGGTTCAGGGAACCCTTGTCCCTGATCTGGCGTGAAACTGGACACAGGAAAGGGGAGTGACCACTCCCCTGTCCATCACCACCCTAGGGGTGGTGACCAGAGCTCCTCCAGTGTGTCTCAGACTTCAGCCATCTTGCTTTGCAAGGTGTGTGGGCACTCTGGAGGGCTCTGAGTGGCCAGTGCCAGCAGGTGATGTCAGAGACCCCTCTTGATAGGTCCTTACCTGATGAGGTAGCCAATCCCCCTCTCAGGGCTATTTAGGGTATCTCCTGTGGGTCCTCTTCAGATTCTACTTGCAAGTTTCCAGCAGGAATCCTATGCAACTACTACTTCATCTTCTGACCTCGGATCAACCGCAGCCTGCTCCAGGAACAGCTGTAACACAGAAGGGATACTTTTCTTCTGAAAATTCAGCTCCAGCCAGCAACTGCAACAGATTCCATGGTGTGCATGCTCTAAGGACTCCCTGTCGTCATCCTGCACCAGAAGGACTGAAGAAATCACCCGTGGGGTGACAGAGTCACTCCCCTGCTCACGCAGGCACCTTCCAAGTCAATGACCAGTACTCCTGGACTCCTCTCACAGCAACGAGCGTGCTCCTGGACTCACAGAGGGTGGACCCCATTGACAAAGCCTCTTCTGAGGTCCTGCTGACGCAATTTGGAGGAGGTAATTTGGACAGCGACAGTATCCCTGTTCACTGCATCTTCTTCACCTCCTGAGGCCTCCGTGCACTATTTGCAAAATACCTTCATGCACAGCCTGGCCCAGGTTCCCAGCACTCTTCTTTGTGGTGCTGCACCAACCGTATTTTGCACCTCTTTTGTCTCTGTGTCCTGGGACTCCCGTGGGTGCTGCCTGGCATCCTGAGGGCTCTCTTTAGTGCTGAGAGCCCCCTCTTCCTCCTCACACAGAGTTGAGACCCCCAGGTCCCTCCTGGGTCCAGCCAGCGCCATTGTGACGCAAAACGTACATTTATCATAACCAAGGCTTGTTGGCAACTTCCAACATGAAATCATATCTGTATCCATCTTCACGTTGTGGGACATCTTTTGCATCATGCAGGAACCGGCTGGCATCTTTCTAGGGTGCATTCCTGCTGTCTTCGTCCAACGGGGAACTCTTCTTTTGCACCCTCTTCTGGGTTGACTGGGGCTCCTGTCATTCCTGGAACTTCTTGCGACTTCTGGACCTGGTCCCCTTCTTTTTGCAGGTCTTCAGGTCCAGGAATCCATCAGTTGTTGTTTGCTGACTTGCTTGGTTACTGCAATAATCCATATCACAAGGTGTAGTGTGTCCTAAGGAAACTTGCAGTACTTTACTCCTGCTTTTCTGGGCTCCGGAGTGGGGTAACTTACTTACCTTTACTGTATTCTTACTCTCCGAGCAATTCTGCACGCACTACACTTGTCTAGTGGGGAATTCGTGATTCGCATTCTACTTTCTTAGTATATGGTTTGTGTTGCCCCTAGACCAATTTTCTCCCATTGCATTCTATAGCATTTCCTATTGTTTGCAGGCTCCTATGTATAATTACTTACCTTATTTTGGTGTCTAGTGTATATTTTGTGTATAATTCTTACCTCCAGAAGGAGTATTGCCTCTAAGATATTTTTGGTACTGTGTCACCCAAATAAACTACCTTTATTTTTGGTAACACTGAGTATTGTCTTTACTTGTGTATAAGTACTGTGTAACTAATTGGTATTGCATGAGCTTTGCATGTCTCCTAGTTCAGCCTAAGCTCCTCTGCTCTAGCTACCTCTATCAGCCTAAACTGCTAGAATACTATTACTTCACTAATAAGGGATAACTGGACCTGGTATAAGGTGTAAGTACCCACTACAAACCAGGCCATCCTCATACAAGAAGAGCTCCCCCCAACCCTCATTACCTTGGAATGAGGTCTCCAGATCTGATTCCGTGGTGACACGAAGGCTGGGTCTGCATCAAGGTTTGTTTGTGTGAGATGTATTCATAGAGATCTTGTAGGACCCCTGATGCAGATATGTTCCCAAACAATAGATAAGAAGGTATGCTTGGGGCGGCAATTATATAAACAATTTCCTGAAAAGATACATTTTGTTACTGTAACACGAAAGTGGGAAAGTACATGATGTGAATACCTACGTATCTCATTTATCTTTGACGCTGATAGTGATGCCTTTACAGAGAGGCACTGATAATGTGAAACTAGAACATCTCCCTAACTATAAACATAGCAGCCATCTTGGAAGAAATAAATAAATAAATGTGCTAAAACAGAGCAAGCTAAGTAGGATAAATGTCACTAGGTGACGGGGGCACAAGCCTGCAAGTCAGAAGGCTAAGCTAAACTCCTGATTACCATTAAAACTAAATCAGATCCACTACAACTCTACATTGGTGTTCAATTCTAGCCTTTTAAACACTAAATCATGGATTCCACCTGAGCAAAATGAAGTAGGTGGTTGGGATGTTGGATACTGCAGCACATTCAGAAAGAGGAAAATAATGAGTAGAAATAAATATTTTTTTCCTCGTTGCCACTCTATTAGGAAGGCGTACCATTTTGGCACATTCCCAGTATAAAGCGTCTTGACACGTTTGGGAATGCACCAAAATCGATGTATGGATGTGTGGAAACACCCACGCTCCACCATTGGAATGCCTTCCTAGGGCACAGCAACGCAAGGTAGTGACTTGCACTACCTTGCATTACTCCAGATTTACCAAGCAATGGCGGGCTTGCATTGCTTCGGAAAACTGACTTATGGATTGCTTGGCCCTTGAGACACCATCCATGACACAAGGGCAATCAAATGATAAATCTAGCCCCAAGAGTGGAGAAGAGACATGGATGAGGGAGTTAAATTGTACCCAGTACTAACGGATGACAAGTCAAAAAAGAAGAAAGTACAGGGAGGGAAGGATACTGGTGTTCAATCCTAGTCTAGTAACTATAGTGATTCTTATGATTTCCTGGAGGATCTGCTGTCCTCCTGAATCTTTGAAATGGGGTCTCTAGTTGGCAGTTAGTCTACAACCTGTTCAAGTAGGAACCCTCACTCTAGTCAGGGTTAGAGAGATACCCAACACAGATAACCCTTGCTCACCCCCTTGGTAGCTTGGCACAAGCAGTCAGGCTTATCTCAGAGGCAATGTGTAAAGTATTTGTACAACCATACACAGTGACACAATCAAAACACCACAAATGGACACCACACCAGTTTAGAAAACTAGCCAATATTTATCTAAATCAAACAAGACCAAAACAAAAAAAATCCAACATACACAAGCAAATATAGGGTTTTTAAAGTGGAAAGAGTCTTAACGCATGGAAATCAATGTATGTGTTGTTTTAGCACAAAGTACCTAGTATGCTTAACAAATAATGCCGCACAGGTGGGCATGTGTCAGAAAAGCAAACAATACATCAATTCCTTACTCCAAAGTGAGGCTATGCATTGATTCTTTCTCTGCCGGGTAAGCGATGTGTCGATTCTTTCCTGCAGGGAAGGGATGCATCAATTTCTTGGCATGCAGCCTCAGGTCCGTGCGGTGATGTTGAAGATTTGACACCCAGGCACAATGCGTGGAAAATCCGTACGTACTGCAGTGATGAATCCACGCTGACCTGGCGATGCGTCAATTTCACTGTTGCTGCGTCTATTTTTTCGCTGCGCTGCAGACACTGCATTGATTTTTCTGCCTCTCAGCTCCAGTGTGTGGATTTTCAACTTGGGTTCACCAGCTTCTCCTTTGAAGAGCCCAGGGACTGGATGTGGCATTGCTGACTGAGGCCCTGAGACTTTAGAACAAGGGGCAAGCTCAGTCCAAGCTCTCAGAGAAACTTCACAAGCAGCATTTCAGAAAGCAAAGTCC
This sequence comes from Pleurodeles waltl, assembly GCF_031143425.1. NCBI lineage: Eukaryota > Metazoa > Chordata > Amphibia > Caudata > Salamandridae > Pleurodeles > Pleurodeles waltl. Next base: position 472,369,240 of record NC_090449.1, on the reverse strand, counting down.
AGTCCTTCCCCTCTTCAGGTAGAAGCAGCAGCAGCAGGCCAGCACAGCAAAGCAACAGGCAGAGTGTCAGGTACTCCTCAGTCATCAAGCTCTTCTTAGCAGAGGTTCCTTTTGATCCAAAAGTAATCTAAAGTTGTGGGGTCCAATACTTATACTAATTTCTGCCTTTGAAGTAGACAAATTTCAAATGAAAATCTTTGTAGTGCACAAGACCCTGCCGCTTCCTTGCCCAGCCCCAGACACACTCCAGCGGGTTGGAGAATGTATTGTGTGAGGGCAGGCATAGCCCTTTCAAGTGCACGTGTCAGATCCTCCTTCCCACTCTAGCCCAGGAAAGCTCATCAGGAAACTCAGGACACACCTCAGCTCCCTTTGTGGCACTGTCTGGAGGGAATTCACAAACAGCCCAACTGTCAGTCTGACCCAGACGTGTATTCAGTAGCCAGACAGAAGCATAAAATAGTCAAGCAAGTAAAATTCCCACTTTCTAAAAGTGGGAATCTTCAAACTTACAATCTAAAAACCAACTTCACTAAAAGATGTATTATTAAATTGTGAGTTCAGAGGCACCAAACTCCAGATCTCTATCTGCTCCCTATGAGAAATTATACTAAGAAGGTATTTCTAGGCAATCCCCATGTTAACCTATGGGAGAGAAGGCCTTACAATAGTGAAAAGTGAATTTGGCAGTATTTCACTATCAGGACATGTAAAATACACCAGTACATGTCCTACTTTCTAAAGACACTGCACCCTGCCCGTTGGGCTACCTAGGGTCTAATGCAGGGGTGACTTACATGTAGTAAAAGGGAAGGTTTGGGCCTGGCAAGGGGGTATACTTGCCAGGTCAATCTGGCAGTTTAAAATGGCACACACAAACACTGCAGTGGCAGGTCTGAGACATGTTTACAGGGCTACTCATGGGTGGAACAATCATTGCTGCAGGCCCACAAGAAGCATTTGAGTTACAGGCCCTGGACACCCCTAGTGCACTTTACTAGGGACTTACTAGTAAATCAAATATACCAATCATGGAAAAGCCAATTACCAGTATAATTAAGACAGAGAGCACTTGCACTTTAGCACTGGTTAGCAGTCGTAAAATTCCCAGAGTATCAAAACTAGCAAAAATGAATTACAGCACAGGATCCAAGAACAAGCGGTCAGAGGCAAAAAGTACAGGGAAACCATGCCAAGAGCTGCCAGGTCTAACACTGACCACCTCCAAGCTATGTAGTCCAGTCCTCAGGTGGAGGTCTCCCAGACAATGTTAATGATGCAACTATACCCATTAGTCACGCTCAAACCCAGGGTGGAAAGCAAACTTGGACAGCCCTAGTTGTGACAGTCCCAACTTAGATGGCCCCCCCAATGTGACAGTTCCTATTCCTACTACCACAGCCATGACACATCCAGTGGTGATTACCCCTATTATAACAGCCCAGATTGTAACTATTCCCTTCGGGACTGCACCAAATGCAGTAGTCTAGGTTCCTGTAGGATCAGGTGCAACCCTCTGAGGTCCTCTTACCACTACTGTGCTCACAACTCAAAATTCACAAATAGTTGTGTGGAATCCAAATCTTTTGGTAGGAACTTTCACCCAGGAACATTCTTTAGTGTTTACCACACAGTTTGCTCAAGTTGCTACTGGGTTTTTAGATTGAGGAACTTATTAAATGAAATTTGGATACAAGATATCTAGATGGGTACCATGAAGATGAGCTACACTTTTTCAGAAAAGGAATCACTGGATGTGCTGTGAATGCACATGAAAGATTGGCAGAATTAGTGACGCTATTCAATGTTGATTTATCTTGGAGCCAGACCAATCGGAAGAGTTTTAGAAAACATGTGAATGAAGAAATTATCACTAATATGAGGACTTCTTGGTTTAAGATACACATTAGGAAATTTGTTGTTAGCATACACAAATTGAGTAATCTGGATACAGTAAGGGGGAGATGGATAAAGAAAGAAGTGAAGAGGAAATCAAAGGAGGATACTGGGGGGACTAGTAAAACAACCCCACAGAATGATACTGATATAAGCGCTTTCCTTTTAAGGGAGGATTCTTGGAGGGGAATATGTGCATGTTTCCTGGAGTCAAGTTGATCTTACCACATTTACATATCATTTTCCCAAAATTGAGGGAGAACCCCGACTTGGGGTACACTCAGGTTGAGAGGTTTGTGAAGAGTCCAAAGGTTCTATGGAAACATTTGAACATTTTATTTTACACATTGTGGTTTATAGTGATATATGAGCTGAATGTAAGGTGTCAGTACAGTGGCTGATTGCAGACCCTACAGTGTAGCTCACAAAAATGTGAATCTCCTTTGGAACACAGAAGTATGAACAACTGATTAATTTCTTGAAGGGTAAGGTTCCACAGAAAGAGGTTGCTTGGTTGAAGCTAATTCAGACTAAGGCCTTGTAGGAGGCTTGCCTGGCTTCCAGTGGGTGCCAGATGGTACTTACACCTTGTGCCAGGTCCAGTTATCCCTTATTAGTAGATTAGTAGTGTCTAGCAGCATAGGCTGATAGAGGTAGCTATAGCAGAGAAATTTAGGCTGAACTAGGAGACATGCAAAGCTCCTACTATACCACTTATAACATATAGGTACTAAATCATAAGAAAGACAATACTCAGAGTTACTAAAAATAAAGGTACTTTATTTTAGTGACAATGGGGGTCATTCTGACCCCGGCGGTCTAAGACCGCCGGGGCCAGGGTCGGCGGGAGCACCGCCGACAGGCCGGCGGTGCCCCGCCAGGCATTCTGACCGCGGCGCTTCGGCCGCGGTCAGAAGAGGCAAACCGGCGGTCTCCCGCCGGTTTACCGCTGCCCTTAGAATCCCCAAGCTGCGCCGCCATGGGGGATTCTGACACCCCCTACCGCCATCCTGTTCCTGGCGGTTCGCCCGCCAGGAACAGGATGGCGGTAGGGGGTGCCGCGGGCCCCTGGGGGCCCCTGCCGTGCCCATGCCACTGGCATGGGCACGGCAGGGGCCCCCGTAAGAGGGCCCCACAAAGTATTTCAGTGTCTGCCTAGCAGATACTGAAATACGCGACGGGTGCAACTGCACCCGTCGCACCTTCCCACTCCGCCGGCTCAATTCTGAGCCGGCATCCTAGTGGGAAGGTTGATTTGCCCTGGGCTGGCGGGCGGCCTTTTGGCGGACGCCCGCCAGCCCAGGGCAAATCTCAGAATCACCGCCTCGGTCTTTCGACCGCGGTGCGGTGTTCTGACGGCGGAACCTTGGCGTCCGCCAAGGTTAGAATCTGCCCCAATGTGCCAAAAATATCTCAGAGGAGATACTCCCTTAGGAGGTAACTAAAATACACAAAATATACACACAAACTAAAATCAGTTAAGTAAACCAGTCAGACAGTAGTGTTGTTAGCATACACAAATTGAGTAATCTGGATACAGTAAGGGGGAGATGGATAAAGAAAGAAGTGAAGAGGAAATCAAAGGAGGATACTGGGGGGACTAGTAAAACAACCCCACAGAATGATACTGATATAAGCGCTTTCCTTTTAAGGGAGGATTCTTGGAGGGGAATATGTGCATGTTTCCTGGAGTCAAGTTGATCTTACCACATTTACATATCATTTTCCCAAAATTGAGGGAGAACCCCGACTTGGGGTACACTCAGGTTGAGAGGTTCGGCCGTGGTCAGAAGAGGCAAACCGGCGGTCTCCCGCCGGTTTACCGCTGCCCTTAGAATCCCCAAGCTGCGCCGCCATGGGGGATTCTGACACCCCCTACCGCCATCCTGTTCCTGGCGGTTCGCCCGCCAGGAACAGGATGGCGGTAGGGGGTGCCGCGGGGCCCCTGGGGGCCCCTGCCGTGCCCATGCCACTGGCATGGGCACGGCAGGGGCCCCCGTAAGAGGGCCCCACAAAGTATTTCAGTGTCTGCCTAGCAGATACTGAAATACGCGACGGGTGCAACTGCACCCGTCGCACCTTCCCACTCCGCCGGCTCAATTCTGAGCCGGCATCCTAGTGGGAAGGTTGATTTGCCCTGGGCTGGCGGGCGGCCTTTTGGCGGACGCCCGCCAGCCCAGGGCAAATCTCAGAATCACCGCCGCGGTCTTTCGACCGCGGTGCGGTGTTCTGACGGCGGAACCTTGGCGGACGGCCTCCGCCGTCCGCCAAGGTTAGAATCAGCCCCAATGTGCCAAAAATATCTCAGAGGAGATACTCCCTTAGGAGGTAACTAAAATACACAAAATATACACACAAACTAAAATCAGTTAAGTAAACCAGTCAGACAGTAGTGCAAATACAATAGGATGCAATAGGCCTAGGGGCAACACAAACCATATACTAAGAAAGTGGAATGCGAACCACGAATGGACCCCTAGGCTAGTGTAGTGTGTAGAGGGTCACTGGGAGTGTAGGAAAACATTAAGGGTGTCCAAGATACCCCACCACAAGACCCCGGAAAGTAGGAGTAAAGTACTACTATTTTCCCAGAAACACACTAAAGTCGTGATAGAGGATTTTGCAAAGACCATAACAGACTGCAAAGCACTGAAGACGGATTCCTGGACCTGAGGACATGCAAAGGAAGGGGACTGAGTCCATGAGTCGCGAAAGTGTCCGGGGGGGGCAGGAGCCCACTAAACCCTCGATGAAGGTGCAAAATGGCTGCCTCTGGATGGAAGAAGCTGAAGATTCTGTAACAACGAAAGATGCTAGGAACTTTACCTTCATGCAGAAGATGTCCCACGGAGCGCTGGAGGGTGTAGATTTGTTTCCTTGGCAAAATACCACAAACAAGCCTTGCTATTTGCAAGAGTCATAGTTGAAGAAAAAGTGTTCTGCCTGGGCCCAGGAAGAACTAGGATGTTGCCACTTGGGAGAGAAGACAGAGGGGGCCCTCAGCAACGTAGAGAGCCCACGCACAAGAAGGTAGCACCTGCAGAAGTCCTTGAACACGGGTTCAAGAAGTCTGACATGGTGGTCGTCTCAACACTTGAAAAGAGGGTCCCACAAAGCCAGAGATCAACTCAGGGTGCTGAGCATCACAGGACAGAGTGCTGGGAACCTAGGCTTGGCTGTGCATGAAGGATTTTGTGGAAATGTGCACAGAAGCCCTTATGGCTGCAGTTCACGCGGTGCGAAGGATTACTGTCTGGAGAGGGGAGGCAAGGACTTACCTCCTCCAAATTTGGACAGTTGGACTATGGACAGTCTGGGTCACTTGGGTCCACCACCTGTGCTCCAGGGGCCATGCTTGTCAGGATGAGAGGGGTCCCAGAGTATCGGTGATGCTGAAGTTGGGGCCTGCTGGAGCTGGGGGAAGATTCCGTCAACCCACAGGAGATTTCTTCGTGGCTTCCAGTGCAGGATGAAGGCAGGCAGCCTCCAAAGCATGCACCACCAGGAAACAGTTGAGAAAGCCAGCAGGATTAGGTGCTACAATGTTGCTGGTAGTCTTCTTGCTACTTTGTTGCAGTTTTGCAGGCGTCCTGGAGCAGTCAGCGGTCGATCCTTAGCAGAAGTCAAAGATAGAGGTGCGGAGGAACTCTGGTGAATTCTTGCAAGTCGTTATCTAAGGAAAAGCCCACAGGAGAGACCCTAAATAGCCCTCAGAGGAGGATTGGCCACCTAGTCGGGTAAGCACCTATCATGAGGGGTCTCTGACGTCACCTGCTGGCAGTGGCCACTCAGAGGCCTCCAGAGTGCCCTCACACCTCTGGATTCAAGATGGCAGAGGTCTGGGACACACTGGAGGAGCTCTGGGCACCACCCCTGGAGTGGTGATGGACAGGGGAGTGGTCACTCCCCTTTCCTTTGTCCAGTTTTGCACCAGAGCAGGGACTGGGGGTTCCCTAAACTGGTGTAGACTGGCTTATGCAAGGAGGGCACCATCTGTGCCCAGACCGCAGGAGGGCAGAACCCTGTCTGTGGGGTGGCAGCAGCGGTAGCTGCAGGGAAAACCCCAGAGAGCTGGTTGGCAGTACCCAGGGTCCAAAGTGGAGCCCCGGGGATGCATGGAATTGGCACCCCAATACCAGATTTGGCATGGGGGAACAATTCCATGATCTTAGTCAAGTTACATGGACATATTCAGAGTTACCATTGTGAAGCTACATATAGGTATTGACCTATATGTAGTGCACGCGTGTAATGTTGTCCCCACACTCACACAGTCCGGGGAAATGGCCCTGAACTATGTGGGGGCACCTTTGCTAGTGCAAGGTTGCCCTCACACTTAGTAACTTTGCACCTAACCTTCAGCAAGTGAAGGTTAGACATATAGGTGACTTATAAGTTACTTAAGTGCAGTGAAAATGGCTGTGAAATAATGTGTGTGTTATTTCACTCAGGCTGCAGTGGCAGTCCTGTGTAAGATTTGTCTGAGCTCCCTATGAGTGACAAAATAAATGCTGCAGCCCATAGGGATCACCTGGAACCCCAATACCCTGAGTACCTAGGTACCATATACTAGGGAATTTTAAGGGTGTTCTAGTGTGCCAATTAGAATTGGTAAAAATGGTCACTAGCCTATAGTGACCATTTTAAAGGCAGAGAGAGCATAAGCACTGAGGTTCTGGTTAGCAGAGCCTCAGTGACACAGTTAGTCACCACACAGTAAACACATTCAGGCCACAAACTATGAGCACTGGGGTCCTGGCTAGCAGGATCCCAGTGAGACAGGCAAAAACAAACTTACATACCTGTAAAAATGGGGCTAACATGCCAGGCAAGATGGTACTTTCCTACAGGCCCTCATTACAAACACGGGGGTAAACACCGTCGACAAGAGCACCCTTACCTAGATCCACACAAGACACCATTCACAACACACACCATGGCAGCCTCCAAACACCTACGCTTCACAGAAAGGGAGCTAAGAACCATTGTGGATGAGATACAGAAGGTCAAGCTCCAATTATTCAGGGCACAGGTCCAGCACACACCCATCTCCAGGAAGATGGAGCTATGGCAGACAATTGTGAAGAAGGTCAATGCAGTGGGACACCATCCACGCACGAGGGACGACATCCGCAAGAGATGGAACGACCTGCGTGGGAAGGTGAGGTCCATGGCATCCCGACACAACATTGCAGTCCAGAAGACTGGGGGTGAACCTCCACCAACACCACCGACTACACTTATTGGGAGGAAAAGGTATTGGCCATCCTGCACCCTTGGGGACTCACTGGACTCACTGGAGGAATGGACTCGGGTAAGTCATCTACAAATACCCCATATCCATCACACTTTTAATGCATGCACCACCCCACCCATCCAAAAGCCACCAGGACCACTACCCCACCCAGCCCACATTCACAACACCCAGCCACCCTGCATGCCCACAAACCCACTAACAGGCCCACATCCCTCCCCCTGTGCACTGCCACCTACCCCTGCAAGGAATCACAAAGGCACTACACCACCCACAATGCACCTCCACATCCTAAGCAAAACACAATGCAAACCTAACAAAGGCATCCTGCATGGCCCTTAAGTGTAAAAACCTGCACAAAACAGCCCAGACCTGTGCACCCCATCCGATCATGCAATTGCAACAGACATGTCCATTCCCCCCAACAGGCACCACTACCCATGCCACCCTGAGGGACAGGACAAGGAGTGGCAGTGCCCCACAGGGAGACAGAGGCACCACCCAGGACACCAGAGATGGAACCCTGGACATTGATGAACACCCTGGCCCCTCACACAGTCCTGGACTGTCACCATCCAGCAGCCCCACCCAGGACACAACTGACACCCCTACCACCCAGCCAGAAACATCAGCCCATGGCAACTGTCCCACACCTTTGTATCCAGGCCACAGACTAGTGGCACACTTGGACAGAGGCCACAGTCACCCCCTACCAACAGGCAGGAAGACGATGGCCCCAGTACAAATGGTACTGCCAGACCTGTGCAGGGGACATAGGCACAGGGGGCTAGGCCCAGTGGGAGGGCATCACTGGCACAGGGCGGAGGCCACAGGATGGATGCTGCAGCCCAGGACGTGATCTCTGAGGGCCTGGGAGCATACCATCATACCCAGGACAGATTGGCCCAGATAGTGTCCACCCTGGAGCAGAGTCAAAGGATGCAGGTAGCACGCCACCAAGAGGCCATGGAGCAGTGGAAACTGCACAGTGCCACAATGGCCACCATAGCAGGTGCGCTACTGCACCTTGTCCCAACACAGCCTGAGGCCCGCACAGACCAGGAAGCCCCTACTACAGGCCAAGATACAGACCGGCTAACAACATCAGCAGCAGCAACTGGACTTGTGCCACCATCTCAGGACACACAGGAGACCTGCATCTCAACCCATACAGGCCAACACCAGGCACCCAAACGGTCCCTCAGGCCAAGGTTTGGGACAGGAACACCTGCCACGACCAAGACCCCCTCAAAGAAGTGACTCTGGCAAGAACTGTCCTTCAAGTGTCCCACTGAACCAATGACCAAACCGTATAAAAACAACACCAAACACCGGAAATGATGGACATACCACTACTGCCAACAAATGCTACAACCATGTTGCCATATTTTACAACCACCAGAAGCCCACTCCCATCACTCTAAACTGCACAATGTAATCCCTGCACCAAATAAAACACCAGTTCACCAATTACAATGTCCCCTGTCATTATGTCGAAACAAATTGAAGTATGGATGCAATTGTCTTATAAATCATTTATTCTTATCTGAGTAGCAGGAATTGCACCCCACGCCTAACATGTGGTTGTGCCAACAGAACTGTCAAACAATTTTATCATAATGTTACATGTCCTATGCAGACCTGGTCACAGTGGCAATGTCTATTGACCCAACAACCCCCTAGATGAAAAGGCACACTGACAGTATGCTGCACAGACAGCAATCTCATCGATTAGTCCCACATAGTTACTGGAAGTAGAGTTGTATCAGTTGACTCCTGGAATGTACATATTCCCCCTCCTCATGATCACCATCACTCTCATCCCCTCTCTGAGGAAGCAGGTCCGGATATACAGCCAGCACCCTCTTCCTCCAAGAGGGGGATAGAATTCCTCACAGCCACATTGTGCAGCATGCAGCAGGCCACCACTATTCTACACACCTTTTCAGGCTCATAGACCAGGGATCCCCAGAGATATGTAGACAACGAAATCTAGCCTTCAGGAGACCTATTGTGCGCTCTATTTCCCTCCCAGTACGTCCATGTGTCTCATTGTAATTCCTCTCTCCATCTGTCCTAGGATTCCTCACTGGTGTCAGGAGCCAACGCATGTTGGGGTAGCCAGAATCACATAAAAAAGGGGGCAAAACAGGACTGTCAATTACAACCCTCAGTGGCAGACAGCCTGGCTGTCTGCTATGTGGCAATACGTGTCAGACACACCTACCTATGATCCATCCTCTGTCCCCTTGTAGTTGTTCCATCTTGTGTGGCACACTACTGTTCCTTAGCACAAAGAAATCATGGACTGATCCAGGGAACATGGCATTCACATGCAGTACACACCAATTGAATGTTCATGGAATGAAAGTTCTTCCTGTTTCCGTACACCTGTTCACTGACTCTTGGGGGGATGAGAGCAATGTGGGTTCCATCGATGGCACCTATGACATGGGGTATGTTGGCTGAATTGATGGCAGGGAGGTCAGCACTTTGGGGAAACCTCACATAGGACTGCTGGTGTCGTACAAATGCATTCAGGAATCTGGACAGTATAATGCTAAACATTGGCTGGATACAGGAAATGAACAAAGTTCATGAATAGTAGCACAAGTGAGTCTGTAATTGATAGTGATGTGACACTCTACCATGGTCCGCAAATCAAAAAATGGTCTGTACACTGATGGGGCCCTCCCTCGCCACAAGGGTCTGTACCTAGGAGGAGTATAGAACACATGTGAGGAACACACATACATCTGCCCACAATGTTTCCTATTCAGCACTGCTGGCATGATTGTCGACAACACATATGCATGGTATGTGTTACACTGTAGCAACATGTCCACAATGATACATCAGGACTGTTCAGTTGAGCAAATGTATATTGGTTCATGCCTATGGTTGTTTGGGGACAATAGGGCCTGCATGGGTCAGATGAGAATTAACAACTGCGTAGTTAAGGCCAAAATGTCTGCCGCCTGTAATCCAGAAGTGTTGTGGTGGAAGTGACCTCATACCACTAGCGGGTGACATAATAGCATAAGATGGTGTTTACCGCTGTGTGCAAATTCATTGGTTAACATGGTTGTCAATGGGTACTCTTAGCGTATTATAAGCTCCGCCGGCAGTGACAGTGCACACCGCTGCAGTGCATACGCTTACTCATCACCCCAACTTCACTTGACTCCCGGATCTTGTGCATGAAGGTACTCCACTGAGTGTGCTGCTGTGTCCTGCCTCTGGTCATGGAAATGGCACGTGTGGCAGGGGAAAGGGCCCCGGCCTTCACCAGCGAGGAAATGGAGAATCTCGTGGACAGGGTTCTGCCCCTGTATGCCAAGCTCTACGGTCGGTAGAGGTACAGGTGAGTAGGAGGATTGGGGGTCATGGATGTGTGTAATGGTGGTTGATGGCTGTGAACATGTGTGCATGTGTGACACTGTATAGTCCAGGGTTCCTGACATGCTGTGTGTGTGCTGTTATGCTGTTATATATGTCCGTCCCATGGTGGACGTACAGCCAGCTGTATGTAATGGCCATTGTCTGACCTCTGTGTTCCTTTTTCTGTGTGTCCCATATAGGTCGCGCCCACCAGAAGAGGGGACTTTGGCAGGCCATTGCCAGGGAGGTGCGGACCCTGGGGGTCTACAACCGGAGGAGCATCCATTGCAGGAAGCGGTGGGAGGACCTGCAGCACTGGGCGAGGAAGAGCTGCGAGGCCCAGCTGGGGAAGTCCTCCCAATGAGGAAGGGGTGCCCGTCGCACCATGACCCCCCTGATGTTCTACATCCTGGCGGTGGCCTATCCAGAGTTGGATGGGTCGCTTGAGGGCATCACAGCAGCCGCAAGGGGTGAGTACAGTGTCATAAAGCTGACTCTGCGCGGTTTAGGAACTAGCTGGGTGGGGGTGTGGGCTGTGGGTGCCCCTAGGCCAGGGTGGTCATGCCAGGGTAGCTCCCTTGTTTGCAGGCTCAGAAGCACCCCTACCCCAAAGGTACAATTGGACAGCTACTAGTGTGAAGGGTACTGTGGGTGTCAGGTGTGCATATGCTGGCGTTAGGCATTGTACCCCATTGGGTGGTGACTACCATAGTGACTGGTTGGGCAAGGCCTAGTGCACAGGGTAGCTCTGTGTGTGTTGTGTCCACCAACGGTAGTGGTGTTGCTGGCCTTGACCATGTGTGTCCTCTATCTTTCCTCCTCTATTTGTTTTGTCACCCTGTCCTTGTGTGCATTAGCATCATCTGGCGGAGGAGCAGAGGCACCGGCGACGGAGGGAACTGCATCCCACATGGCCCAGAGGGTGAATCCACGGAGGATGAAGGCACCAGTGGGACGGAGGGTGAGGGGAGCTCCACGACAGGGACAGGAGGGGATACCAGCGACAGCGACTCCTCCTCTGATGGAAGGTCCCTGATGGAGGCAGACACCTCTGTGCCCACCCCAACAACAGGTACAGCTGCCACTCCCCCTACCAGCACCGCCCTCCCAGCAGCCCCTCAGCGAGTTTCCTGTGTCCGCTCACCCAGGAGGGTGGGCATCTCATTCGCCCCAGGCACCTCAGGCCGTGCCCCAGTCAGCCCTGCTGCCTTCAGTGAGGAAGCTATTGACCTCCTGAGATCCCTCACTGTTGGGCAGACAACGATTCTGAATGCCATCCAGGGTGTCGAGAGGCATTTGCAGCAAACAAATGCATACCTGGAAGGCATTCATTCTGGCGTAGCAGCCCAAAAGAGAGCATTTCAGGCTCTGGCCTCAGCACTGATGGCAGCCATTGGCCCTGTGTCTAGCCTCCCCCCTCCAACTTCCACTACCCAGACCCAATCCCCTCTACCTCAGCCTATCCCAAGCACACCATCAGACCAGCATGCACACACATCAACACACAAAATGGCTCAGGAAAACAAAAGCACCACACATCCCACAGGCACTCATCCAAGCACCATACCCATGCACATATACCAACATCAACTTCCTCCACTGTGTCCCCCTCCTCCACCTCCTCCACCTCCCTTCCAGTCTCGTCTCCACTCACATCTGCATGCACTATATCATCATCCACTGCCTCCATCATCAGCACGACCATCACAACACACTGCTCACCACCCCCACTACCATTCACACGTCCCCTGTGTCCTCTCCCAGTGTGTCTGTGAGACCTCCTCCCAAAGTACACAAATGTAGGCACACACCCACTCAACAGCCATCCACCTCACAACAGCCTCCAGCCCATGCACCTTCACCCAAACTCAGCAGACGTACACCTCCTACAACCACTACCTCCTCTTCCACTCCCACACCCCCTCCATCCTGTCCCAGTGTGTCTAAAAAACCTTTCCTAGCTAACATTAACCTCTTCCCTACACCTCCCCCCGTCCTTCCTCTGGGGCCAGGATGCCTAGATCCCAGCCCAGCAGCTCAGCCACCAAATCTGCATCTGCTGTAGTCCCTGCAGGTCCGGGAGGCTCGAAGGGGGCACCCGTCAGAGCTGCCAGTGTGCCACCTACAGATATGAAGGACCACCCTATTCCACCACCTGCAAAGGTCAAAAAGGGCCCAGCTTCCAGCAGGGGAAAGTCACACCACCCACCCAACAAGGCCTCTCCCGAACACAGGGAGGACAGTGCCAAGGTCCCGTCAGCGACTGCCAAGGTGGGGAAGGGCCACATGACAAAGGGCAAGTAACCTCAGAGCACGATGCCTCCTGGTGAGGGGCTGGTGGCCACCATTTTGTCAGGGATGGCAGCGACCTGCACCACAATCACCACCGCCACAACGACCGCCACATCCACCGCCACCTGCACCGCCACCTGCACCACCACCTGCACCGCTGCTGCCACAATGTCAGGCTGCAGCATCCTCCTCAAGGATCAGCCATCCGAGGCTGCCTGAGATGGTATGGTATCTCCCTCCACCACAACAGACACTTGCACCACGGCCAGCACCGGCAGCATCTCTGCCTCAGCCACCTGCACCACCATCTGCACCGCCACGTGCCCAGCCGGTACCACTCTGTCGGACATCAGCAGCAGCATCACCAGTGGACAGCCGTCCGAGTCTGCAGGTGACGTCCTGGACCCTGGACACCCCACTTGAGGCACCACCTCCAGCACTGGCACAACCAGCAGTTGGCAGCCTAGGTCACCGCAGGATGGAGTGAGGCTCTGCCTCCATGGAGTATCATGCTACCTGTTCCAGGTACATCGCGTGGCTCAGACACCAAGGTGAGAGGATGTGAACTGCCCACCTCAGATGCAGCATCACTGGGCACAAAGCCCCATCCAGAACCAGTGGAGAGATACATCCACTCATCCAGTCCTTGGCAGGATGAAGCACTCTTGGCACAAAGCCCCCTCCAGAACCAGTGGAACATGTCACCCACTAGAGAGACTGTGGCTTTCTACTCCCCAGGAGCAAGCAGTTGGCAAATCACCCACTTGAGGGACTTGAGAGACTGTGGCTTTGCACTCCCCAGGACCAGGCAGTGGGCAACCCACCCACTAGAGAGACTGTGGCTTTGCACTCCCGAGGAGCAAGCAGTGGGCATGGAGCCCCCTCAAGGAGCAGTGGCGTAGTACCATCTTCCGGCTGAGGTGCCCACGCTCCCCTTCCCCCTGAGGTGCCTGTGTTTTGTCAACCTGATGCCCCTGCAGTGTTCTCTCCATTTTGAGGCAGGTGTCATGTGTGGGCTTCGGCAATGCTTTTTGGGACCACTGGTCCACGGACATTAACAAGAGACAGTGTACGCCCTTGTGTACTTAATGTAAATATTTGTATATACTGATTATTTGCTTTCCTCTTGATATATCTGAATGTTCCAATATAACACTGGTTAGACTCATTTCCTTTTGTCCTTGCATTCTTCCAGGGGGTGACGGGGTGTATCTGTATTGTTGTTGGATATGTTTGTGTGTATGGTGTTGTGGGTGAGGGTGGGGGTGTTGCATGCCGCGTGTGTGTGTCACTCTCTTTTCCCTCCTCCCCTCCCCTGTGTGCTAGGTGCAGTACTCACTGTCGTCACCGCCGCCTTCTTTCTACTTCGTGGTGTATTAGTAGATACACCAACATGGGTAGGATCTGCAATTCGGGCTCCATGGCGTCCTGGTTCTTCGTGGAGTGTCGAGAGGTGAGTGGTTCCCCTTCATTGTTCAGTTTCTGCTGTGCTTTTGATGTCGTTGGTACCGCCCCGGAAAAGCTGGCGGATTGGTGCCTTTGTAATACGGTGGGCAGTACATTGTCTTCCGCTTGTCTGTTGGCGGTGACCGCTGTGGTGTTTGTTGCTACCGCCGTTGCGGTCAGAGTGTTAAAGTGTCTGTCTATGTTGGCGGTTTCCACCGTGGTCGTGATCCAATTTTTTTACCGCGAGCCCGTTGGCGGTATTACCGCCGCTTTAACACCAACCGCCAGGGTTGTACTGAGGGCCATAGTGTTGTGGTCAACCTGAACACTGGTATAGATGTAACATTAAAGCACACAAATCCATGTCATTATTGCAACAAGTTCGACCACTGGAAGAGGGAGTGTAGGCTCAATCTGGCTAAGAAATCTGGTGATAGTCACATGCAAAGTGCGAATCCAATGCAGATGCAAAATGTACAGATGCAGAGACAATCAAACCTCCAAAATGTCTCAAGACCAATAATACAGGTTCCCCAATCCTCAATGGCCATGCAGAATATGGGAAACCTGAGGTTCAATGCAGCCCAGGTCCCAAGAGCTATCTTCAATCCCCTTGAGAATCAAGTCAGTTTCCAACAGTTCCTGGTCTTTGATACTTCCGGAGACTATGGATCTGATCAATCAAAAAGGAGAGGAAGGTTACATACTTGGTGCAGTCTTGGAGGTAGATGAAAGTGGTCTATTTGTAGAATGCATGGTAAATTGTCACCAAGGGCCAAACATGTCATACTTTCACACAAAGCAACACAGCAAGGCACAAGAAGGCAGGAATGCACCATATTTACCATAATGCAGAACATTCCTGCCCTTTTCTATAATGTGTTGCCTTGTGCCAAGGCAGATCCCCTTGCACCATGGTACAAGGGTGCCTGTATTGTAGGCAGGATTGTTTTTGCGTAGGAAGGTACACCTTCATGCACAAAAAGAATCCACAGAGACATCTTTCCAAGTGTGCTGCAGAACACTTAGAATTTCTCTCCGTTGTACCTCTCCTGGGAAGGCATAGAATTTTGACACATTACCTGGTCAAACTGTCTTGGTAAATCTAGTAATGGACGTATAGGAACACCCATGCTCACCCAGGGAATGCCTTCCAAGGACAGAGTAACACAAGGGACCGACTTGCATTACTAAAGATCTACCAAGGTTGCTTTGCGTTGATTGGTAAATCTTATTCTAGGCTTCGTGTCACCCTGCATCACCTTGCATTGGGCAAGGGCAGTTCAAAACCTTGATAAATCTGTCCTTTTTGATTGGCACTTGTGCTATCAGGTCCACTGTTTGAACAGCAGAAATCCCAAACCTACCCCTCTTGGGAAAACAGATTCAAATTGTGGTCAGGAAAGCAATCACTTTATAAACTCTTTGTGTTGGACCTACGCCCCTCTGCAGGGCTTCCCCCAACCTTTTTGCCTTTAGCCCTCTTAAATTCTGAACTTGTTTTTGTTTGCTTTTGGACTCTGCACACTTTACGCATGGTAAAACTTGCTTACATCTAATTGGCCTCATTAATGTACTTGTAAGTCCCTAGTAAAGTGGGTCTACCCAGGGCCTGCACATTAAATGCTACTAGTGGGCCTGCAGCACTTATTGTGCCACCCACTTAAATAGCCCTTTTAAACATCACAGGCCTGCCACAACAGCCTGTGAGTGCAGGTTTAAACTACCATATCCACCTGGCAAAATATACCTTTTGCCAGGCCTAAACCTTCGTTTTAGGTCTGTTGTTAGCTAAGACCATTTGATTTTACTAAAATAATAATTATAATATACTTTCTCAAAGGGGCTTTCAGCCACCTCTCTTCACCGATTGGTCGTTGTTGTGTCACTTCCATTTTGCTTCTGTCCACTACACCATACAACATGGGGAAATGGGTCAGACTACTTAAGCCTCCACTTAATGTCAGTGATTGCATTATGCTTGTTCACAGGGTGCACATCCGCACACAAGGAGGTCGCGTCAGTGCCAGTGTTGCATGAAGTAAGAAAAGGGCACATTCCAGCTTTATCAGATCCTGTCTTTCCCCAAATCTGTTGTAAATACTTTTGAAGTGGACTGCTGCTATTTCACAGCATACAACATTGTGTTCCTGGACTCGTCTTCATCAGTGGTTCTTTGATAAGCTATGCATAGGAAGAAAACCCAACTTTATGCTGTTTAATTTACAGCACAATTATAACAGTTTTATTTAAACATAGTTGGGGTATAATTTGGGTTTTAGTATTCAATATTTTATACTGTGAACCCTCTTTGCTTTCTTCTTTCCATCTTCTTTCTTTCCTTTTCCTACCTTCTTCCCTTTTTCTTTCCTTCTTTCTTTTTTGCATTTTTTCCTTTTTGAATATTTCTTTCTGCCTTCTTTCGTTCCTTTAATCCTTTCTTTCATTGTTTGACTTTCCTTTTTTCATGAACTCCTTCTTATTCATTTTTTGCCTTTGTCCCTTTCTCTTTCTTTCTTTCCTTCCCTTTTCTTTCTTGTTTACCTTTTGTTCTTCTTTCATTCTTTCTTTGTTGACTTCTTTCCCTTTTCTTTCCTACTTTCCTTCTTTTACTTTCCTTCATTCCATCTTTCTTTCTCTCTTTCTTTCTTACTTTCTTTCTTTCTTTTTTTCTTCTTTTTTGTCTTCTTTCTTTGCCAATCTTTTTCTTCTTCTTTCCTTTTTGCCTTCCTCCCTTATTTCTTTCCTATTTTCCTTTTTCTTTTGTCCTTCATTCTTTTTCCTTCCTTCTTTCGTTTCCTTTTTCACCTTTATTTCCTGTCTTCTTTATTTTTTTACTTTTTTCTTTCTATCCTTCTTTCATCCTTACTTTCTTAACTTCTTTATTTCTTTCTTTCTTTTCTTCTTTCTTGCATTCTTTTCTTTTTCTTTCCTTCTTTCTTTCATGGTCCTTCTTTTCTTTGTTCTTTCTTTTTGCCTTTGTTCCTTTTTTCATTTTGTCATTCTTTCTTTTCTTAGTTCTTTCTGTTTTTCCTTTGTCTTTTCTTTCCTTATTTATTTTTTCCTTATTTTTCTTTCTTTCTTTCTTTCTTTCTTTCTTTCTTTCTTTCTTTCTTTCTTTCTTTCTTTCTTTCTTTCTTTCTTTCTCTCTCTTTTGCACTTCAAAGGCACTGGCCCAGCTCACACACAGAGGACTTCACACTTGCCTATTGTGTCCAAGGACAGAGTGAGACCAGAGCAGGGAGACAAGAAATTCAAGACACTTATGTGTGGGGAAAACTCCAGAAGCTTCTACCACTTCAAAAGTGGTACCAGATATAAAATTGGGACTATCAGACCCACTCTTCAGTACACTCCTGGATCAGTGGATATAACAGAAGAAGGACTGCCCTGCTGCCAGTGAATGTCCCTGTTGCATAAGGGCTGCCCTGCTGTATGAGAAGGAAGACTGGACCTGCAAACTTTATCCCAGGCTACCTGAGTGACTCCAAGGGCTTGTTAGCTGGCCTCTTGTTCTGAGCTCCAGGGACACAACAAGCTGCAAATCCCCCCTGTAACTGTCCAGTTGATTTACTGCACTGAACCTTCCTGGAAACACATCTGTACCTGCCTGGGCCCTGCTGGCATCTGCTGGAGCGAGATCCTGATCCCCAAGAGGTGCCTCCTATGTTATGGACCCTTGGAGTGGCATCAGTTGAGATCCTTTTGAGCACTTCACAATCGCAACCAATTACATTCAAGCCAAAATCTTGCCACCCACATGGACCAAGATCCCGAATCTCTGGTGAACCCAACTCTACACACTACAGCGACTGCCAGCAACAAATAGCAACATGAGATCTGCACTTCGCACCACAGCATTGATAGCCTAGGGTGGCCATCAACATGAATCATCTAGCAATGACCATCCATCACACCCAACAGGATCTTTAAGCAATTGCAGCGACCACCGCAATGCCCTGCATGATCCCTGTGCTACAGCAATGACCATCTACAATGTTCTCCCTTCTACTTGCAGCCTTCTCAATCGCAACCTTGACTCTTCTTGCTAAACTTTAGAAGGTAATTTTTTCACTGGGACCAACCTGGTCTAACCTTGTATCTGGCCCATTCTCCATTATGGTCAGCCTCAATTTATGACTTTCATTGGGTCTTTGGAAACCAGATAACTGTGAGTGGCGCTTGTGCTTTAAGGATCTATATATACCGTAAATCTTTAAAATTACATGTTGTCTGGTGACAAATAATTTATTACATTTTATTCTTATTTTCTAAATTGGTGGGATGTTTTTCTTGTGTTGTGTTTTCACTTTTTTTTACTGTTTACATGCTGCATAAATACCTTGCACATTGTATCTAAGTTATGCCTGACTGCTTTTTTTCCAAGCTACCAGAGGGTTAAGCACAGGCTAAATTTAGTTACTTTTTGTGGTTCAATCCCTCAACCAACAACCTAATTTCTCATATTGTGGCAGATAAGGTCCCTGTGAAGATAGACTCCTTTGAGGAGGATCTTTAGGTTGTGACAGACAATTCAAGTATGGTTAACCTGTTGGGTCGAGATTTCTTATGCAAGTTAAATTCCATAAATTACTGTACACCGGAGGATGATGTTTCTAACTCATGAAGAAGATGTGGGTTTCAAACTAACAAAATAGGGGACAGCCTTTGGGCTGTTTCCAATGATGGCCTCCTGATCTGACGGACACAATAACACCTGAAGTCTGACATTTCTCAGAGAAGGATACTGGCCTTTTGCAAAGATGTAGAACATGTTCAAATCACTGTAAAACCAAATGCTGATTTTCCCTGAACAAACAAATATATTATCTCACCAGAGATGTGGGCTTAAATTGCTCCAATGATTGAGTCCATGCTACAGTAAGGAATCCTGAAGGAGATTTTGGGAAGTCTATGTAATTCCCCTATTTAGGACCTGCATACACCCAGCAGCAAATACCATACTCTACAGGACCTTAGAAAGATCAATAACATCATTGGTTCATATTTTCCTGTGGTACCAAATCCTGCTGTGATACTGTTTCAATCCCCTGTGAAGCTGAGTGGGTCACAGTGTTGACTTGTGCCAAGTGTTCTGCTCTGTATCATTGCATGAAGAGTGCCAGTTTGTCTTTGTGTTCCGGTTCCAGAACTGAATTTGGCATGGTGCTGAGTTCATCAAGGGTATCCAGAGAGCCTCTCAATTCAACCAGATCTTCTAAAAGAATCTGGAGACCATGATGTTATTGTGTAATTCAGCCCTTGTCCAGCACATTGATTACTTGTTTGTGGTGTCAATATAACAAGAAACAAGCAAGATTGGCTTATTGATTCATCTGTGTGAAAATATGTATAAAGTGTCCCATGAGCAAACTGCAATAGTGCCAGAAGAAAGCCCTGTATCTGGGACATCATATTGAGAAAGGAGCAAGGACACTGTTGCAAGAAAGAATCTCTACCATTTTCAAAATGAACTCTGCCAATATGCAGAAAGAAGTCAGGATGTATCTGAGAATGGTGGGCTACTGTCACCACTGGATACCCACCTTTTTCTGGGTGGCAAAACCTCTACCGAGATTAACACACAAGGATGTGTCTATTCCTATACAATAGGACAATGACAGCATGAACACCTTCTTGGAGCTGAGAGACAGTCTCTGCCATGCCCTAGTCTAGAAATGCCAAATTACAGTAGAGAATGTATCTTATATTGCAGTGAGAGGGTAAGGTTTGCTGCCTCAGTCCCAGATTTAACGACATTTTCTTTTAGCTAAAGTGGTACTAGAAGGCCAAAAATGCTGCACCATATTGACAAAGTGGTGCAATGCATGCATTGCGACACTTTGTAACCTTTTGTGCTACATTATGCGCCAGGCATAATGTATGCAAAGGGTGCGTTCCCCCGTTAGGGGGGCCGTAAAAATGGTGCAACGAATTCTAACTGATTTCTTTGCGTCATTTTTTCATGGATTTTGAAGGCTTGCTCAGATGAGGCATTAAAAGGAGGGTCCCATTGATTTCAATCGGCCTCTCAGCACTTTGAAGATTAGCGTCAATATTTTTGATGCTAATCATGCAAAGCGACAAACTAGTGTAAAAAAGTCTAACGTTAGTTCCCTAACTACCGCCATGGTGCACTGTATATTAAATATGGCGCACACATGGTAGCGTTAGGGGGGCACTAAGATTTGCAAGAAAAGTCGCACAGCATTAGTCAGTGGCCTATTTCTCTGGCACAATTGACTGGGAAGCTGCAGAACTGCTGGGTTGCCTAAAGGTTGGCGCTGTTGTAGGTGTCAGCATCAAACAGAGTGAGAGCAGTGAGAGTTATAGTAATGGTCTCTCACTAAATAGAGGTGCTTCCCACTCATACTAAGACACAACACTTCACTAGTAGCTGCCTTATGAAGTATGAGCAGATCATACTGGCGGTTGGTACCATAATATTGAAGAGATTTTGTAATCTGAACCCTCCCACTTTGTTGCCATTACCAGAAGATAAAATTGATGAGGAGGAGGTTGAGCACAACAGACTCAATGTGACTGAGCTATGCACCAAGCCAAGACATGATGTTAAATATGAAACCCTTGCCTGAATATATATTGTGTGTGAATAGCTCATGCTTCAGATATGATGGGGAGGGGTATTTGAGAGCTGCTTATGCTGTTTGCACTTTAGAAGGTGTAGAAGAAGTATCCTGGTTGCAGGATGTAACCTATTCCCAAGTGGCTTAATTGGTCACTCTTACTAGAGTTTGCTGTGTCTCAGACCAATTGATAATCACCATTTTCACTGACTCTTGGCATGGCTGTAGTGTTGTTCACGACTTGGAATAATTGTAGTTGCAAAGTTGTTTTCCAATTAGAAACAGAAACTACATGATAAAATTGTTGGAAGTCCTCCAAATGTCCTTGGAAATTGCAATTGTGAAATGCACAGCGCACAGGAGCAGAAATGATTATGTTACGTCTGGAATTTCATATGCCAATGAGGTTGTTCTTTATTGTGATTATGGGTCTTGTGTATTTAATGGAGAATATTCAAATGAATCTGAGAACAACATCAACTTTAATTTGATGTTGACCATTGCTGGTATGTTGTAAGAAGTCAAGAGATTGCAGGAAGAAGTGCCAGCAGTAGAACAGCAAAACTGGGTCAGATCAGGCTATGTTCAGAGTGAAGATGAGGTCTGGGTCTCAACTGATGGGAGACTTGTGTTGCCAGATAGCTTGTTGCCACTGATGGTCAGACATTTTCATGATACCGCACATATAGGGAGAGACACATTGCTGAGTTTGATCAGACAGAATTGGTTTAGTCCTCATTTAAAAGTAATGGCTGAGAATTTTTGTTACCATTGTGTTACATGCCAGTAATTTAATTTAGGGAGGCGAACCCTGGGAACACTAGTGAAATATGGAGATCAGGAGGGTCCCTTAACAGATTGCAGTTGGAATTTATCAAAATGCTTATGTGGAATGGTCTGTCATATGTTCTGGTTGTGGTGTGTATTTTCTCTTGTTGGCTGGAAGCCTACCAAATTAGATGAAATGATATTCTCATTGTAGCTAAGCTATCACTCCGTGTGTTAATACCCCGGTTCTTGAGTCAGTCTGTGGAACTCATTTTATCAATGAGGTTCTGAGAATGCTGTGTATAGCCTTATAAGTTGAAGAGAGACTGCACTGTAGATAATGACCTGAAGGATCCAAAATCGTCAAACAAGTGAATGGGACTTTGAAGTCCTACATGGCTAAAGTGTGTTTTTCTACCTCTTTAAAGTTGCCTTTGGTATTGATGAGTCTCCAACATACCCCTGATCAGTGACAATGATTGTCACCACATAAAATTCTCATGAGAGGGTCCATGAGGCTGCCTGCTGCGCATGTTAATACACTTGTAAATATTTTAGATGATATGGCCCTTGACTACTACAAAGGACAAGACAAGCTGATGTGGTGTGTTCTGCCTCTCACCAGGTTGAAGCTGTGACTGCCCTCCTGCATAAAGAGTCATGCCAAGACCTTAGTCCTAGGGACCAAGCAAAGGAGTCGAGAGAGACTGAGTCCCAGTTTATATGTGAAACGCATCCCACAAACTGTTATAGAGGAGACTGAGTCAGGCGGACTAAGTGACAGCAAAGATAAAAAGCCAGTTGTCAGAAGTTTGGATAAAACCAGAGTGCCTGGTTGAAGGCACTCAGTTCCTGAGTGGACATACTTTGAAGAAAGTGAACCTGACCTGATCACTTATGACATGGATGGACAAGAGACACTGCCTACAAAAATATGGTGAAAAAGGCTACCAAAGTGAAAATTTCTTGATTCCTTGGGTTTTTGGATACAAGCCCTGTAAACTGAACTGTGTTTATAAACTAAAACTTTGATGGACTTTAGAGATTCCCTAAGGTCAAAGGCCCTGAAGAAGAGTAGGGTTGCAATTTTAGAAGAAGATGTAGTAGGACTACAGATTACTCATGAAGACAATTGTACGTAAAATATGCATGTGACAATAAGAGCAGTTTTGCCATTTTGCACAAGTAAAAGTCATTCACAGGAATCATCAAATCACTTGCAACTTTTTAATGTTGACTATGAAGCAACCATGGTTATCCTTTCAAACAACCAATGTAGAGTAGTTGTAGCTGTAGTGTTGATTATCATCATCATTTTTATAACTGCTTTGTTAATAGGGTTAAGCTCCCCTAATAGGGTTAGGCTCCCCTGTTGACACTGGTCCCAATAGGTCAATCTCTAAATCCACTACCTGTACTCCTCCACTAGAAGCCTGATGCAGCTTCAACCTTAGAATCTTACATAAGGATGCTTTGGAAATAGACTTTTCTTCTAACACATTATATACATTGCTATATTAGTATACCAATGTCATGGATGCCAAAAACTACTATGTGTGCACCCATTTACCTGAATCAGTAGTCAAGGGTATTAAATACTATCATATTCCCCTTACTTATGGTATTTCCTGAAGCATTCTTCTTAGACATTTTTATTGTCAGGGGCATTTTGAATATTATTTTTGGAATTATGACTTAGGACCTGATTTATTTACTGGTGGATGGCCTATAGGTCTGCCTGGATGACGGAGAAAATTACTCTGTCTCCCTAGTAGAGATACCATCCATCAGATTTACAAATGATTGTTAAGCTAGTGGTAATTTCTAAAGCATTGCCAGGAACAGCTGTCACAGCAGTTACTGTCATTGCTTTTAACAGTTTGGTGTAAGGCTCCATCAACATAACGAAGCCTTGCATGAAGCAGTTTTTTATTTTCAAAAAGGAAATCCCAAAATGGGATTTACTTTTTAAAATTTGTAAAGATAATGACCCCTCTCACCATGGGAGTCGTCTGCCATGGTGAGAGGGGCATCCTTCTTTTTTACTGTCCTTTATTGACAGGTTTTGCCAGGTGTTGACGTACAGTAAAAAAAAAACAGTTGTATGGGTGGGGTGTGGCCAACCATCATGGCATGTTTTTTAATAGATTTGGGGCTCCTTGACTCTAAAGCCTGTGACTGGCTGTTATCAGGAATGTGGGGGTGGTGAAGACATCGGGGATGCAGTGGGGGCTGCCTCCAAACTGTGGCCGGGGCTGTAGACCAAGTTTGCGAACTGTGCGAGCATCTGTCATCACTGGGCCACGGCTTCCATTGAACTCGCCTGGCCTCCCTCTAACTCCCTTAAACAGCGGTGGATGTCGGGCTTGGGGCAAGAAGCCGGCAACCCTGGTGATTAGTATCTAGATGAGGGTAGGAGCCTGGCAGCCTGTTGTTTGGACATCTGCCTAACTTCAAGATGGTGGCTGTCCCTGGCTGTGGGCTGCGGTGGGAGAGTAAAGGCTTTGGGGGCATTGCACTGCCTGAGGAGTGGTGGTTGACCCGGCGGAGGGGGCAAAATGGGCTCCTGAACATCATTTACTTAAGGTGAGCAGCTCCATCTAACGTGATACAGGTCTTCTGCTTCAAGGACCTCCATATCATGCAGGACGGCTACTGAAAGACTCTGGAAGGTCAGGGACCTGTGACTCCAAAATAGGGCACCCCTTCCTATTGGGTTCGGTGGGGAAAGGAGATGACTTTGACCTTCTGTCATTTGGTCGGCTTTATAGTGCTCAACGCGGGCAAGATAGCAGACCACTTGGTAACCATTTCTGACAGAGGGACAAGCTACCCCAGTTAAGGACTCTAGCCTCATGCAGCTAACTCTTGATGCTAAAGCCTCGTCTGTCTGCAATTTCAACATGGCATGAACACCCATAATTAACAAAGATGAAGGCCTTTCTGGACTGCTTTACATGGCTTCTGGAATGGTGGTCCTCAGCACTTGGCCCCTGTGCCCCCTACCTCACACTTCACTACAGCCTCTATGCCTCAGAAAAAAATGCAATCTAACAGGGTGTCATGTTATTTCAGTCCAGCTAAAGCAAGGGACTCTTGCCCCAACATCAATCCCAGTAAGACAGTGGCCTTAACTAAGAAATACCTCCTTCCATCTCTTCAGGAAATTAAGAGAGCTTTTAGAAAGGAACTGAAAGCAGATCTTGCCTCCTCCTTTGAAGCTTTCAAAACCAACATCAGCTCCAGGTCACTTATTTCAAACAATATGTGGATTTGGTAGGCACCTGCACCCTTCATCTCAATTCCAAATACCAGGGACTGGACCAGATGATTGAATCCATGCAAGGCTCTGCAGACCAACTGTGAATGTAACTGCACTCCACCCTTTTGAAGTGTGAGGACCTGGAAAACCACTCCTGGAAATACAATATTCAGATTCGTAATTTGGAAGAAACAGTTGAAGGCCCAGACATGGAGTTTTTTTTAGTGGGTATGTTCTCCGAGCTACTGGAAGAAGAAGTGCGACTAGACAGAGTGCACAGATTTGGCCCAGTAGCTACTGGAGAGGGGAAAAAGCCCCATGATGTACTAGCAAAACTCAATTCCTTCAATCAGTCTTACAGGCCACCTGGAAGCTGGAGACAATCTTGTTCCAGGGAGTGGTGTGTTTGCTCTTTCAATACATTGCTCCTTCCACACTGACCCGCCGCCTGCAATTTAAACCGATTACAGACAGACTCCACAGAGACCACATTAAATATTGGTGGACCTACCTCTTTGGCCACACCTTTCACTACCATAAGAAGTCTCACCACTTTGTAGAGCTGGGTGATGCTGCAGCCTTATTGTGGATATCACTCTCTGAGCACCAAGGATCTGACGGAGAGATGGGAGAAACATCCACCAGACCAGAAACAACTTTCCCAAAGGACAATGGCAATCGCAATGTCACATGAAATGCCAAGGGAAAAAATCAACCTTGAACTGAGCAACACTCAACAGAAATGCTCTCCCTAACTAGAGACCTTTATAAAGACAAACTTCCTCAAACTACTACTCTTGTTTATGAACACTCGCCCATCGTGTAAGAAACATTTCTATGAGACACAATCACTACAAGTGGGCTGATGGGATGATGAGATTCTTGGAGCCAGGTTTTGCATCCTGACTTCTCAGGGACTCCTCTACCATATCCAAAGAGCTATCAAGTTGCCAGTGCACCTTGAAGCTCATTTGCATCTTACAGACTACTGTAGCGGTATTTACCAAAATGTATAAATCTAATATGTCAGAAATGATTCTACATTCTTATTGGGGAACTAGGTTTCCAGGTTTTATTGTTTTGCTCTTTGGTTGTATGTTGTATGAGAGGATACAATGCAGTACAAAATGGGAGGGATAGCGGAGGGACACAGATGGACGTCTAGGACAGTTCTAACCAGTGGAAATGGAGAAATTGTACAACAAGTTACACTACATCTATATTATACCTCTCCTTTTTCACTCTTCTTTAAAGTTCCAATTGATAGGCAGCAAGGCAGATAAAGAAGGGAGGATAGTGATGGTCAAGGGCAACATTAAGGGACGGAAATACAAGGTGACCTCGATCTACGAGCCAAATACGGGTCAAGCTGATTTTATTCATTATCTACTATCTCTACTCAGTGGATTTGGGAAGGGAGCGATTATCTTGATGCATGATTTCAATCTTTCCTGGGACCCCCCTTAGATAGCACCCACCAACACAGAACTCAAATGGGGAACTTTTCTAAGGTCCTGAAGGAAGCACTCCTACATATAGGGTTTATAGATGCATGGAGAACTACTCACCCTACAGCCTAAGATTATACTTTTTTCTCTTACTCCCACCGCACCTTCTCTTGGCTGGATTACAATTTCATAAATTAATCCTTGCAACACACTGTTGCAGAGGCCGGGTTTCACCCCTTTACACTTTCGGACCATGCCCCAGTAGAGATGGTACTAGAGTTGCAAACTCTGAAGTCCAGATTTCAGAGATAGTTCTTTCCTATACCTCTCACAAGGGACTATCTCTTCTGAGATGAACTTCATAAGGCCATCATGGATTATTTTAACTGAATTTAGTAATCCTATGGACACTAACTGCTCCACTACTTGGAATGCCTTCAAAGTGGGTATTATGTAATAATGTATCTCACTGATATCTAGCATGGCACAGCAGAAGGCTCAGGAGAGGTTGACTCTGGAGGCTGAACTCTGGCTGGCAGAGCAAGCCCATAAGGCCTCTCCCACTCTAGCCATACAAAGGAAGTTCACATCTTTGTTAGGCAAGCTTACTGCTATATACAGGAATAAAACCACGCTGACCTTACTGCGCCTCACAAAAAAAATACATATAAACAGGAGAATTAGGTGGCCCCCAGACTCTTCTGGTTGCTGGGGGGACCCGGACGCTCCCTCTGATTGGCCCACATACCGCCTCCCATTTGCACATAAAGGCGCGCCCCTCACGGGACGCGGAGAGACTCTTCTGGTTGCTGGGGGGGCCCAGACGCTCCCTCTGATTGGCCCACATACCGCCTCCCATTTGCACATAAAGGCGTGCCCCTCGCGGGACGCAGAGAGACTCTTCTGGTTGCTGGGGGACCCAGACTCTCCCCCTGATTGGCCCGCATACTGCCTCCCATTTTCACATAAAGGCGTGCCCCTCGCGGGATGCGGAGAGACTCTTCTGGTTGCTGGGGGGACCTGGACGCTCCCTCTGATTGGCCCGCATACCGCCTCCCATTTGCACATAAAGGCGCGCCCCTCGCGGCACGCGGAGAGACTCTTATGGTTGCTGGGGGAACCCAGACGCTCCGGAGCAGAAATGATTATGTTACGTCTGGAATTTCATATGCCAATGAGGTTGTTCTTTATTGTGATTATGGGTCTTGTGTATTTAATGGAGAATATTCAAATGAATCTGAGAACAACATCAACTTTAATTTGATGTTGACCATTGCTGGTATGTTGTAAGAAGTCAAGAGATTGCAGGAAGAAGTGCCAGCAGTAGAACAGCAAAACTGGGTCAGATCAGGCTATGTTCAGAGTGAAGATGAGGTCTGGGTCTCAACTGATGGGAGACTTGTGTTGCCAGATAGCTTGTTGCCACTGATGGTCAGACATTTTCATGATACCGCACATATAGGGAGAGACACATTGCTGAGTTTGATCAGACAGAATTGGTTTAGTCCTCATTTAAAAGTAATGGCTGAGAATTTTTGTTACCATTGTGTTACATGCCAGTAATTTAATTTAGGGAGGCGAACCCTGGGAACACTAGTGAAATATGGAGATCAGGAGGGTCCCTTAACAGATTGCAGTTGGAATTTATCAAAATGCTTATGTGGAATGGTCTGTCATATGTTCTGGTTGTGGTGTGTATTTTCTCTTGTTGGCTGGAAGCCTACCAAATTAGATGAAATGATATTCTCATTGTAGCTAAGCTATCACTCCGTGTGTTAATACCCCGGTTCTTGAGTCAGTCTGTGGAACTCATTTTATCAATGAGGTTCTGAGAATGCTGTGTATAGCCTTATAAGTTGAAGAGAGACTGCACTGTAGATAATGACCTGAAGGATCCAAAATCGTCAAACAAGTGAATGGGACTTTGAAGTCCTACATGGCTAAAGTGTGTTTTTCTACCTCTTTAAAGTTGCCTTTGGTATTGATGAGTCTCCAACATACCCCTGATCAGTGACAATGATTGTCACCACATAAAATTCTCATGAGAGGGTCCATGAGGCTGCCTGCTGCGCATGTTAATACACTTGTAAATATTTTAGATGATATGGCCCTTGACTACTACAAAGGACAAGACAAGCTGATGTGGTGTGTTCTGCCTCTCACCAGGTTGAAGCTGTGACTGCCCTCCTGCATAAAGAGTCATGCCAAGACCTTAGTCCTAGGGACCAAGCAAAGGAGTCGAGAGAGACTGAGTCCCAGTTTATATGTGAAACGCATCCCACAAACTGTTATAGAGGAGACTGAGTCAGGCGGACTAAGTGACAGCAAAGATAAAAAGCCAGTTGTCAGAAGTTTGGATAAAACCAGAGTGCCTGGTTGAAGGCACTCAGTTCCTGAGTGGACATACTTTGAAGAAAGTGAACCTGACCTGATCACTTATGACATGGATGGACAAGAGACACTGCCTACAAAAATATGGTGAAAAAGGCTACCAAAGTGAAAATTTCTTGATTCCTTGGGTTTTTGGATACAAGCCCTGTAAACTGAACTGTGTTTATAAACTAAAACTTTGATGGACTTTAGAGATTCCCTAAGGTCAAAGGCCCTGAAGAAGAGTAGGGTTGCAATTTTAGAAGAAGATGTAGTAGGACTACAGATTACTCATGAAGACAATTGTACGTAAAATATGCATGTGACAATAAGAGCAGTTTTGCCATTTTGCACAAGTAAAAGTCATTCACAGGAATCATCAAATCACTTGCAACTTTTTAATGTTGACTATGAAGCAACCATGGTTATCCTTTCAAACAACCAATGTAGAGTAGTTGTAGCTGTAGTGTTGATTATCATCATCATTTTTATAACTGCTTTGTTAATAGGGTTAAGCTCCCCTAATAGGGTTAGGCTCCCCTGTTGACACTGGTCCCAATAGGTCAATCTCTAAATCCACTACCTGTACTCCTCCACTAGAAGCCTGATGCAGCTTCAACCTTAGAATCTTACATAAGGATGCTTTGGAAATAGACTTTTCTTCTAACACATTATATACATTGCTATATTAGTATACCAATGTCATGGATGCCAAAAACTGCTATGTGTGCACCCATTTACCTGAATCAGTAGTCAAGGGTATTAAATGCTATCATATTCCCCTTACTTATGGTATTTCCTGAAGCATTCTTCTTAGACATTTTTATTGTCAGGGGCATTTTGAATATTATTTTTGGTATTATGACTTAGGACCTGATTTATTTACTGGTGGATGGCCTATAGGTCTGCCTGGATGACGGAGAAAATTACTCTGTCTCCCTAGTAGAGATACCATCCATCAGATTTACAAATGATTGTTAAGCTAGTGGTCATTTCTAAAGCATTGCCAGGAACAGCTGTCACAGCAGTTACTGTCATTGCTTTTAACAGTTTGGTATAAGGCTCCATCAACATAACGAAGCCTTGCATGAAGCAGTTTTTTATTTTCAAAAAGGAAATCCCAAAATGGGATTTACTTTTTAAAATTTGTAAAGATAATGACCCCTCTCACCATGGGAGTCGTCTGCCATGGTGAGAGGGGCATCCTTCTTTTTTACTGTCCTTTATTGACAGGTTTTGCCAGGTGTTGACGTACAGTAAAAAAAAAACAGTTGTATGGGTGGGGTATGGCCAACCATCATGGCATGTTTTTTAATAGATTTGGGGCTCCTTGCCTCTAAAGCCTGTGACTGGCTGTTATCAGGAATGTGGGGGTGGTGAAGACATCGGGGATGCAGTGGGGGCTGCCTCCAAACTGAGGCGGGGGCTGTAGACCAAGTTTGCGAACTGTGCGAGCATCTGTCATCACTGGGCCACGGCTTCCATTGAACTCGCCTGGCCTCCCTCTAACTCCCTTAAACAGCGGTGGATGTCGGGCTTGGGGCAAGAAGCCGGCAACCCTGGTGATTAGTATCTAGATGAGGGTAGGAGCCTGGCAGCCTGTTGTTTGGACATCTGCCTAACTTCAAGATGGTGGCTGTCCCTGGCTGTGGGCTGCGGTGGGAGAGTAAAGGCTTTGGGGGCATTGCACTGCCTGAGGAGTGGTGGTTGACCCGGCGGAGGGGGCAAAATGGGCTCCTGAACATCATTTACTTAAGGTGAGCAGCTCCATCTAACGTGATACAGGTCTTCTGCTTCAAGGACCTCCATATCATGCAGGACGGCTACTGAAAGACTCTGGAAGGTCAGGGACCTGTGACTCCAAAATAGGGCACCCCTTCCTATTGGGTTCGGTGGGGAAAGGAGATGACTTTGACCTTCTGTCATTTGGTCGGCTTTATAGTGCTCAACGCGGGCAAGATAGCAGACCACTTGGTAACCATTTCTGACAGAGGGACAAGCTACCCCAGTTAAGGACTCTAGCCTCATGCAGCTAACTCTTGATGCTAAAGCCTCGTCTGTCTGCAATTTCAACATGGCATGAACACCCATAATTAACAAAGATGAAGGCCTATCTGGACTGCTTTACATGGCTTCTGGAATGGTGGTCCTCAGCACTTGGCCCCTGTGCCCCCTACCTCACACTTCACTACAGCCTCTATGCCTCAGAAAAAAAAGCAATCTAACAGGGTGTCATGTTATTTCAGTCCAGCTAAAGCAAGGGACTCTTGCCCCAACATCAATCCCAGTAAGACAGTGGCCTTAACTAAGAAATACCTCCTTCCATCTCTTCAGGAAATTAAGAGAGCTTTTAGAAAGGACCTGAAAGCAGATCTTGCCTCCTCCTTTGAAGCTTTCAAAACCAACATCAGCTCCAGGTCACTTATTTCAAACAATATGTGGATTTGGTAGGCACCTGCACCCTTCATCTCAATTCCAAATACCAGGGACTGGACCAGATGATTGAATCCATGCAAGGCTCTGCAGACCAACTGTGAATGTAACTGCACTCCACCCTTTTGAAGTGTGAGGACCTGGAAAACCACTCCTGGAAATACAATATTCAGATTCGTAATTTGGAAGAAACAGTTGAAGGCCCAGACATGGAGTTTTTTTTAGTGGGTATGTTCTCCGAGCTACTGGAAGAAGAAGTGCGACTAGACAGAGTGCACAGATTTGGCCCAGTAGCTACTGGAGAGGGGAAAAAGCCCCATGATGTACTAGCAAAACTCAATTCCTTCAATCAGTCTTACAGGCCACCTGGAAGCTGGAGACAATCTTGTTCCAGGGAGTGGTGTGTTTGCTCTTTCAATACATTGCTCCTTCCACACTGACCCGCCGCCTGCAATTTAAACCGATTACAGACAGACTCCACAGAGACCACATTAAATATTGGTGGACCTACCTCTTTGGCCACACCTTTCACTACCATAAGAAGTCTCACCACTTTGTAGAGCTGGGTGATGCTGCAGCCTTATTGTGGATATCACTCTCTGAGCACCAAGGATCTGACGGAGAGATGGGAGAAACATCCACCAGACCAGAAACAACTTTCCCAAAGGACAATGGCAATCGCAATGTCACATGAAATGCCAAGGGAAAAAATCAACCTTGAACTGAGCAACACTCAACAGAAATGCTCTCCCTAACTAGAGACCTTTGTAAAGACAAACTTCCTCAAACTACTACTCTTGTTTATGAACACTCGCCCATCGTGTAAGAAACATTTCTATGAGACACAATCACTACAAGTGGGCTGATGGGATGATGAGATTCTTGGAGCCAGGTTTTGCATCCTGACTTCTCAGGGACTCCTCTACCATATCCAAAGAGCTATCAAGTTGCCAGTGCACCTTGAAGCTCATTTGCATCTTACAGACTACTGTAGCGGTATTTACCAAAATGTATAAATCTAATATGTCAGAAATG
This sequence comes from Pleurodeles waltl, assembly GCF_031143425.1. Taxonomy (NCBI): domain Eukaryota; kingdom Metazoa; phylum Chordata; class Amphibia; order Caudata; family Salamandridae; genus Pleurodeles; species Pleurodeles waltl. The sequence continues at coordinate 472,337,068 of NC_090449.1, read as the reverse complement.
ATTCTACATTCTTATTGGGGAACTAGGTTTCCAGGTTTTATTGTTTTGCTCTTTGGTTGTATGTTGTATGAGAGGATACAATGCAGTACAAAATGGGAGGGATAGCGGAGGGACACAGATGGACGTCTAGGACAGTTCTAACCAGTGGAAATGGAGAAATTGTACAACAAGTTACACTACATCTATATTATACCTCTCCTTTTTCACTCTTCTTTAAAGTTCCAATTGATAGGCAGCAAGGCAGATAAAGAAGGGAGGATAGTGATGGTCAAGGGCAACATTAAGGGACGGAAATACAAGGTGACCTCGATCTACGAGCCAAATACGGGTCAAGCTGATTTTATTCATTATCTACTATCTCTACTCAGTGGATTTGGGAAGGGAGCGATTATCTTGATGCATGATTTCAATCTTTCCTGGGACCCCCTTAGATAGCACCCACCAACACAGAACTCAAATGGGGAACTTTTCTAAGGTCCTGAAGGAAGCACTCCTACATATAGGGTTTATAGATGCATGGAGAACTACTCACCCTACAGCCTAAGATTATACTTTTTTCTCTTACTCCCACCGCACCTTCTCTTGGCTGGATTACAATTTCATAAATTAATCCTTGCAACACACTGTTGCAGAGGCCGGGTTTCACCCCTTTACACTTTCGGACCATACCCCAGTAGAGATGGTACTAGAGTTGCAAACTCTGAAGTCCAGATTTCAGAGATAGTTCTTTCCTATACCTCTCACAAGGGACTATCTCTTCTGAGATGAACTTCATAAGGCCATCATGGATTATTTTAACTGAATTTAGTAATCCTATGGACACTAACCGCTCCACTACTTGGAATGCCTTCAAAGTGGGTATTATGTAATAATGTATCTCACTGATATCTAGCATGGCACAGCAGAAGGCTCAGGAGAGGTTGACTCTGGAGGCTGAACTCTGGCTGGCAGAGCAAGCCCATAAGGCCTCTCCCACTCTAGCCATACAAAGGAAGTTCACATCTTTGTTAGGCAAGCTTACTGCTATATACAGGAATAAAACCACGCTGACCTTACTGCGCCTCACAAAAAAAATACATATAAACAGGAGAATTAGGTGGCCCCCAGACTCTTCTGGTTGCTGGGGGGACCCGGACGCTCCCTCTGATTGGCCCACATACCGCCTCCCATTTGCACATAAAGGCGCGCCCCTCACGGGACGCGGAGAGACTCTTCTGGTTGCTGGGGGGGCCCAGACGCTCCCTCTGATTGGCCCACATACCGCCTCCCATTTGCACATAAAGGCGTGCCCCTCGCGGGACGCAGAGAGACTCTTCTGGTTGCTGGGGGACCCAGACTCTCCCCCTGATTGGCCCGCATACTGCCTCCCATTTTCACATAAAGGCGTGCCCCTCGCGGGATGCGGAGAGACTCTTCTGGTTGCTGGGGGGACCTGGACGCTCCCTCTGATTGGCCCGCATACCGCCTCCCATTTGCACATAAAGGCGCGCCCCTCGCGGCACGCGGAGAGACTCTTATGGTTGCTGGGGGAACCCAGACGCTCCCTCTGATTGGCCTGCATACCGCCTCCCATTTGCACATAAAGGCGCGCCCCTCGCGGGACCCGCGCAGGCGTGCGCCCGGGCCAAGACCCGGGCCAAGACAGTCCCGTCTACGCCCGTCTTCGGCCGATTGAGGCTGGGCTGGCCCTACTTTCTTTCACCTTGCTGCCTTATTCACTACGTAAGATTTATAATATTCTAATTTGTTGGTATTGTGTAGCTGTTACTTCCCCGGATCCATGGGGAAGAGGAAAGCTGTTGATCCTTTGGATCCTTTGACTGACTGTAAGAAGCAGAAAAAGCGCTCCCTCAAACTAGCCACCAAGCCTAAAGGAAGCACCCATAAACCTTTTGAGGAGATTGATCAGTTATTTGAAGAGGTGGAGGCGATTTTAAATTGTACAGCCGGTTATAATGGAGCCCCGCCTCCAAAAAATGCTTTAGTCCACTCTGGGAGGATCCAAGATTTTTTTTTTAAAAAGACGAAGGATCAAGGTTTGGATCCAGCCTTGACCAATATCGGAGTAGCTCCACTAACAACACACCACTTATCTTCCTCCCCCTCTAATGGTTTATCAAATATGATTAGCGATTCTTTGCACAGATGTGGGTCTCCTCAAGTGGAAACAGAGGGAAATATTCCTACTGCAGCTATTCCACTGAGCCCTGTGATCAAACTGATTCCAAATATACTCTGTAGGAATCGGTTTGAGGTCCTAGCTGAGGAGGTCGAAATACTTAGGGCTCTTGATCCCCCTGCAGCCGATTTCAATAAAGAGGATGCCCCTCGCACCTTCGTTCCAATCCCTACTCCTCCCTTAGAGTACTTTCCCACTGAACCTAATGTCTCCCTTATTCTCCAGAGAGTAGAAGAAGTTAGGTCCTTGGTGTTACAATTGGCAAAAACTCTGCAGGAAAGATCTGAATGTGGATGCAAATGTTATCTAAGAGAGGATAGGGCGAAGGGAGGTAATACAGTGCCTGACCCAACTTCACCCACCTGGCCTGTACAGGGGGGTCAAGCCATCGATTTCCAAAAGAAAAAGACACATAGGGCTGGCACAGACTTGAACACAATGGGGGTCATTACAACCCTGGCAGACAGTGTTAAAGCGGCGGTAAGACCGCCAACAGGCTGGCGGTCTTTTTTTCAGTATTATGACCATGGCGGTTACTGCCATGGCCATCCGCCGCTTTCCCGTTCCGCCCGCTGGGCTGGAGAGCTGGGTCTCCAGCCCGGCGGCCGTGACAATACCGCCGCCGGTATTGTGACCTGGCTTACCGCCGTGGATTTCCAGCGGTAGGAACCGCCATGAAATCCATGGCGGTAAGCACTATCAGTGCCAGGGAATTCCTTCCCTGGCACTGATAGGGGTCTCCCCCACCCCCACTCTGACTCCCTCCCCTACACCCCCCACCACCCCTGTCACCCCCAAAGGTGGCAGGGCCCCCTTCCCCACCCTGACCCCCAACATAACATTACTGACACACACCCGACACGCACGCAGGCACCACCAACACACATACACGCGCACACACCGACATACATGCCAGCATCCACACACACACTCAGACACGTACACCCACATTCACACAGTCATGCACACATTCATGCAGACATACATACAGACATACAAGCACACATTTCCGAAATACGCATCACCCCCGCAAGCATACACGCACTCACACACCCCACTACATACACAGACGCACACCCCCATGCACCCACACAACACACAACACCCCCAACCCCACTCCCATGACGGACGATCGACTTACCTGTTCCGTCGATGCTCCAGGAGGGGACGGGAGCCATGGGGCAGCTCCGCCAACACCACACCGCCAACAGAACACCACCGCGCAGAATCACATGATGTGATTAGCTCGGCGGTGTTCTGTTGGCGTGGCGGTGGAGGTGGAGCAACCTCCACTTCCCCGCCGCCCGCAAGTATGGCTGTTGGCGGCTCTCCGTCGGAAAAACGACGGACGGCAGCCAACGGTCATAATACGCTGCGCGGCAAACCGCAACTACTGGCGGTCTTCCGCACGGCGGTCCCTCGGCGATCTTCTTAAAAGACCGCCAAGGTTGTACTGACCACCAATATGTCCTGTAGATAATCTTACACAGGAGCATCTAGCTAGCAAAAAGGTATCCATTGGGGGAGCCACCATGACCACCCACTCTGCCCTTAATAGCCGTCCCCCAGATTTTTCAAATTATCTGTTAACCAAGAGGTCCAAAGAGTCGGACAACCCCTCATTCAAGAAGGTCTGTGTCCCTTTTAGCGTCAGCAAGCTATCCGCTCCCGGCTCTACTCGTGTTACTCCCTCTCAGAGAATTCCTTGTGGCCCAGTTACATTGCCAAATGTTCAAGGCACCAAGCTCGGGGCAAACATTCTTTTTCTAAAACAGGCCCCCAAACTGCTACCGGGGCTTATCGAGGACCATGAGTCTAGGGTCAATAAGGTTACTCATTGGCAACGTCACCAACGGAACTGCTTATCAGTCATACGTTCAGATATTTGCAATGTCAAACGGTGGAGCCCCCTAGGGTCGAACCACCATGTAATTTCAATCGAGTTCTATGATAGAACTTTGGTTGAGAGTCTTATTGCGTTCAATGACCGTACCCGCCACCTTATGGAATGTAGGAAGGGATGTATCACTCTAGAGACAGTATTGGAGGAAGGAGGCCAGGCTCAAGTTCTCAGCCACTCATGCTGTAATGCTACAAGTAATCAACTTGGGTGTAGTTATCCTATCCAGACTATCCCTGTATGACTGGCCACAGCCCAGGAAGCAACCCTAGGGGTTGATCCAGAGGAATGAATTTTGATGGTCTTCGATGGATCTACCACAAAAGAGTTGATTCCTGAGAAGATCAACTCTCAGACACCAAGTTCTGTTTCTGAGAGGAAAGGCTTATCAATCATGACATGGAATTTAGCCGGCCTAAAGGGAAAATTAGATGATACTGACTGGTGTTCATACATAAATACCCAAGACATATGCCTCTTCCAAGAAACATGGGCTGAGGAGAAGATCACTATAGATGGGTTCCTTTCCTTTAATTTGGTTGCCCAACCCTCTGCAAAACTGACAGGTTGAGCAAAAGGGGGTCTCTTGATGTTATTAAACTAAAATGTGCAATGTGTATACAAGATTTTAAAATTTGATTGCCCAGATTTGAAGGGGTTACAAATCACGTTTCGACAGAGTTTTAACATAATCCTTATTAATGTTTATGCCCGATCCGTACCTCGAGGGGCTGAGTCTCAGATTTTAAAACAGTTACTTGATTTTTTAACACCCTACAACCAACCACCTCTTTGATAATAGCCGGGGATGTAAACTGTACCTTTGAGCCCTCTGTGCTAATTACTGGTCTTACAGAGTAAGAAGACCAAATATGGGGGATTGCACAGCTGACTAGCGGTTGTTTTTTTGCTCTAACTCTTGTGTAGCCACTCAACTGGCATCTCTTTGTTTGAAGCACGGTCTCAGAGCCTGCAATGGCTGCATGCTCTCTTACCTGGATATTGCACCCACTTTCAAACAAGACTCATCCACAAGCGTAATTGACTATTTTTTTGTGGATGAGATTGTGGCCCCTGCTGAGAGATATGAAGGTGGATGTTAGATGTGAGAGCGATCATTATCCCCTGCTACTTTCTATATCAGGGGACGTCTTTGGTAGAACTTCGAATAACCAAGTTACTATGGTCCCCACTCCCACTCTGAACAACTTGTCCACGAAGGTCAGGTGGCCAAAGGTGCAGTCGAATCCTTATTTGTTACGTGAGATTTCTCTGGTCTTTTTAGATAATTTGGCCCCATATCACGATTGTGATTTTAATGATATCCCTATTTTATCTATACATGAAAATATGGTAATTAGACTGCAACGTATTTTCTATAAGAAGGTTGGAGCAAGACAGCAAGGAGGCACTTCTAGTAACTCATGGTTTGTTTAATCCTGGTAAAGGGCCAAGACAGGATTAAAAAACGCTATCACGAAAGGGATCTCCGGGGAAATACAACTTGCCAGACGCATCTACAAGGAATTTATTACCCGAGCTAAAAAAAACTGGGAAGAAACAATTTGGCAGGAGTTGCTGGATGCTACACAATCCAACAACAACAAACAGTTTTGGGGATTGCTATGCAAACGAGAGAAAGAGGGTAGAACTAGTATAAGAAATCACAGACAGTCCATATGATAAAACTGACACTCCCATGACTTCCGCTACTTGAAAAGCGGGTCAAGACCCTCCCTCGACTCCGGATGTGCCTCTTGGCCTAGCTCCCCTAGAAGGGGGCCTAGAGACTTTTAAGGGCCACATCTGTTTTTCTATTAAAGAAACTGCTGAGGCTATTCGCTCGCTAAAACTTGGAAAAGCCCCAGGCCCAGATAAAATTCCGGGGGATCTCTATTCTTCTGAGCCAGCAATTTGGACTTGGTACAATACTGCACTTTCTAACAAAGTCACTGAAGGGGGGCAGATCCCCATGACATAGAGGGGTGCTAAAATCATTCCCATTCATAAAAAGGGCAATGTAAACCTCCCGACAAACTATAGGCCGATTAGTTTGATCGACAATCTTCAAAAAAAAATTGCCAAGCAACTTCTAGGCAGATTAACTAATTGGGCCACAGACCATCAGATCCTCTCCCCCCTTCAAGCTGGGTTTCATTACAGGATCAGCACAGTGGACCAGGTCTTTAGACTGGCTGTGCTGAATTGGAAATACACAGATCTCGCAAAACAACCCTTATATATTGCTTTTGTTGATTTGAGATCAGCCTTTGACCTAGTCCCAAGGGAAAAGTTGTGGGAGGTGCTACATAAAATAGGGGCTCCAGTTAACTTAATTCAACTCCTGAAGCGACTGCTTGAATATACATGTGCGCAAGTGAGATGGGGTAACCTAGGCGAACTAACAGACAAAATCCCCATAAATAGGGGAGTTCGCCAGGGTTGTGTGCTGGCACCATTTTTATTTTCTATTTTTATCAACAAGGTGGTACAGGTTTTAATAGCATGCCACAACGATGCTCCCACCTTGTGCACCCAAAAACTCCTGATTCTCCTTTTTGCAGATGACTTCATTCTTATCCCCAAATCTCCTATGGGCCTACAAAATCTTATTAATAGATTCAATTATTTTTGTCGAGACTATAGCCTTGAGCTGAACTACAATAAAACCAAGTTTATGTATTTTATATATTTCCGATTTTATTATTATTTATTTATTGTATATTCGCTTTGATGATCGATCGATCGAATAAAGCATGTGTTAAATCAATCAGATCAAGGTGGCCCCCCTCTGGTGCACCACTTTTGAACCAACATGAAAAAGAATACACTGCATCTAGACTCTGGGGAGGTCATTACTATAGAGGAGGACAAGGCCTGGGCATTCCGAGACTTCTATAAAAAAGTGATACACCTCTGAACCCACGGACGAGAAGGCAATTGGCTAATTTAGCCAGGGCGGAGCTTTCCCGGGTGACAGACTATCAAAACTAGGTCTTGGAGGGTCCCATAAGGGAGGAAGATGTCCAGGCAGCCATTGATTCCCTTAAACTTCATAAATCACCTGGCCCGATGGGTTTATGGCCCACTTTTATAAGACTTTTAGTTTAGATCTGGTACTGTACTTGACTCCTTTATTAAAATACATCTCTGAATGCTTCATTTAATTACACAGTGACTCCCATAGGGTGACACATGTGATGGGTGAGGCCTTGGTCTCTGTTATACTGAAACATGGAAATACCCCATTTTGTGCATCCCATTGACCTATTGTATTATTGAATTTAGATGCTAAACTATATAGCAAGATGTTGGTTACTAAGATGGAGGATATCATGCTTGAACTGATTCACCCTGATCAGTCTGTTTTTTTAAAGGGGCTCCAGACACACAACAACCTCTGGAGGGTTGTCCACCTGGTCAAAGAAGCTACTAAAAAGCATATCCTGTTGGGGCTAGACAGCAAAAAAGCTTTTGACTGGGTGGCCTACCCTTCTTCCTCCAGAAGACATGTACATTTGTCTTTGGGGAATGATTCATAGCTATGGTTCAAGCCAACTATGCTCATCTGCAGTTGCGCATGCTGGTTAATGGGACTGGTTTAGATTTCAACTTTGAAAGAGTAACGAGACAAGGGTGTCCATTATCCCTGCTTCCCTTAGCATTGAGCCAGTAACACCTGTAGTTAGAGCTGCACAATCCATTGACGGCATTTGATTCGGCTCGGTAGACCACAAAATCTCATTGTTTGCAGACAACGTTCTATGTCCTCACTTCCCAGCAGGCATCTCTGACTGCCCTGCAAGCTGAACTTACAGCTTGTGAATCAGTGATGGGTTTTCGTGTCATTCTTCACAAGTCCTCCCTCCCCAGCCTAACCCTATCCACTAGGGAGATGGAAGTGATAGGGGGCTCCACCACCTTTACTTCAGTTAAGAAAGAGCTACTCTATCTGGGGATCAAGATCACTTCTAGAGTGACTGACTTCTACAGAGAAAACTACCCCAGCTCTTAAAACAACTTACAGCAGATCTGAAATGCTGGGCCCCTCTGTATCTATCATGGCTTGAACGCATTAATGCGGTAAGGATGACTGTCCTACCTAGACTTCTCTATCTTTTTCAAGAACTCCCCATTGAGATAAAACACATTTTTTCTCCACCCTTCAGTCCTTGATCACTCACTTTATTTGTCAAGGCAGTAAAGCTTAACTTCCCTATAAAGTATTGGCACTATCTAGAGCAGGAGTCTTCAAAATGTGGGTCAGTCCCCTCTAGTCGGGCCTCAAGTGACCCCAGGGTTGGTGCTAGGCTCTGGCCAAAAAAGCATTATGCTGATAACAGGGCTTTGTTTTAAGCTATAAAAAATGAGCAGCATACTGTGTAATGGGCCACCAATAACATGTTTGTCATTTATATCCAAGCTGGGTGTATGTGTTAAAAGCGAAGGGACTCCAAATACTCTTTCAATACCCTCACTGCCGACAAATCACACTGTGGATACTTTTACACGTTAATAAGGCCTGTCTGACCAGAATAGTATGTTTGGCATCATGTATTTGATTGCATTTTTAAAAAGTAACATAACTTAAGTGTAATAAGTGTAGACCTATTTAAACATTGCCAATTTAAATGAATAATTGTGAAAAATTTTAAAAGGTTCCTGGTGATGATTTATTTCACACTGGGGGTGGGGGGGTACAGCATTAAAAAGTGTTCTAGACAGACTGGTGGTCTGGCCTTGCCCAACCTTCCCCTAAATTATAAAGTGGTGTAGCTGAGATCAATATCAGAATGGTCAGTAAGAGAGTCGGAGAAACACTGGCTCCATATGGACAGAGCTGCGGTAGGTCGATACATATGGGATGTGCTGTGGAAACCAAAATCAAACTGCCACTCAAAGCTTATCTTAGCACCCCGATCAAGATCACCCTTAAAGTTTGGGACAAAATGAATCAGTCCAATGGGTGGGAGACATTCCCCTCACCCTACACCCCCTATACACTTTAATTCATCTTTTAAACTGGCTCTACTCCAGGGGCCCTTTGATTTGTGGTGAGATGGGGATGCCTCACTATATCAGACTGATTCAATGGATGGGTCATTCTCATTTTTGATAATCGCAGATGTGACTTTAATCTACCGGACATAGAGAGATATCACTTTACTCAACTGAAGCACTGAGGGCCATATTTATACTTTTTGACGCAAAACTGCGCTAACGCAGTTTTGCGTCAAAAAAATTAGCGCCGGCTAACGCCATTCTGAAGCGTCATGCGGGCGCCGTATTTATTCAATGACGTTAGCCGGCGTTAGCCGCCGGCGCTGCCTGGTGTGCGTGAAAAAAAACGACGTACACCAGGCAGCGCCGGCGTAGGGGGATATGGAGCTTGGGCGCCAAAAAATGGGGCAAGTCAGGCTGAGGCAAATTTTTCACCTCAACCCGATTTGCACCATTTTTTTCGACTCCCAACCCCCATAGAAATGACTCCTGTCTTAGCAAAGACAGGAGTCATGCCCCCTTGCCCAATGGCCATGCCCAGGGGACTTCTGTCCCCTGGGCATGGTCATTGGGCATAGTGGCATGTAGGGGGGCACAAATCAGGCCCCCCTATGCCACAATTTTTTTTTTTAAAAACACTTACCTGAACTTACCTTAATGTCCCTGGGATGGGTCCCTCCATCCTTAGGCGTCCTCCTGGGGTGGGCAAGGGTGACAGGGGGGGTCCCTGAGGGCATGGGAGGGCACCTCTGGGCTCCTTCCGAGCCCACAGGTCCCTTAACGCCTGCCCTGACCAGGCACTAAAAAACGGCGCAAATGCGGTCGTACGTCATTTTTTTTGACCCGCCCAATCCCGGGCATGAATTTTGCCCGGGAGTGTAAATACGGCGCACATGCCTCGGAGTCAATTTTTTAGACGGGAACGCCTACCTTGCATATCATTAACGCAAAGTAGGTGTCCACGCTAAAAAATGACGCAAACTCCATGGACTTTGGCGCTAGACGCGTCTAACGCCAAAGTATAAATATGGAGTTAGTTTTGCGTCGGAATTGCGTAAAAAAAAACGACGCAATTCCGGCGCAAACAGAGTATAAATATGCCCCTGAGTATTTCAACTAGAGATCAGGCTTGCAGCCACCAGGGGTCTTACCCCAAGAGAAAAATGTGTAAGAAAGTAGGGGTGAACCACATGGCTGTATCTCCTTTATCTGTTCACTTCTGCTCTCCACCACTCCCACAACCAGCCCTCGTCATATACCTTTTTAGGAACAAACTATTGGAGTAACGATCACTATCAATCAATCAATCAATCAGGGGTCTTTTATAGCCTGACTACTCACTTGTGAGGGTCTCGAGGCTCTGTGGGGAGTGGGAGGGGAATCACTGCTGATTAGTTGAAGAGCCAGGTCTTGAGGTCCTTCCTGAGTTGCGGCAGCGATGGTGATTGCCTGAGGTGCAGAGCGAAGGAGTTCCAGCTCTTCACAGTGAGGTAGGAGAAATATCTTCCTCCACCCGTGGTCTTGTGGATCTGTGGGTTGGTGGCCAGGGCTAGTTGGGTGGAGCTGAGATGTCTGGTGGGAGTGAAGAAGGAGAGGCGGTGGTTGAGGTATGCAGGGCTGGCATTTTGGAGGGCTTTGCAGGCATGCATGAGGAGCTTGAAGGTAATTCTTTTGTTGATAGGTAATCAGAAAAGGTTTCTCAGGTGACCGGTGATGTGGCTGTGACTTGGGATGCTCAGGATGAGTCTGGCAGAGGTGTTCTGGATGTTCTGTAGTTTCTTTAGGAGTTTCTGGGTGATCCTGGCATAGAGTGCGATGCCGTAGTCGAGTCTGCTGCTGACAAGCGCATGGGTGACAGTTTTTCTGGATTCTGTCAGGATCTGCTTGAAGATCTTTTGAAGCATGCGGAGCATTTGGAAGCAGGGGGATGAAACCGCATTGATTTGGCAGTTCATTGAAAGCGAGGAGTCCAGGATCATGCCAAGGTTTTGTGCACGGCCAGTGGGTGTGGATGGGGGGGATACGAGCGCTTTGGGCGACCAGGAGTCATCCCAGGCAGAGGGGGTGGAGCCCAGAATGAGGACTTAGGTCCTGTCTGAGTTAAGCTTGAGGCAGCTGTCCAATCTAGGTGGCGACTGCCTTCATCCTGTTGTGCAAGTTGCTCTTGGTGGTTGTTGGTTTGTCTGTGAGGGAGAGAATCAGCTGGGTGTCATCAGCATAGGAGACGATGTTGAGTCCGTGGCTTTTGACGATGGCTGCACACGGGGCCTTGTAGGTGTTGAAGAGGGTGGAGCTCAGGGAGGATCCCTGAGGCACTCCGCAGCTGATCTCTGTGAGTTCTGAGATGAACGGTGGATGTCTAACTCTCTGTGTTTGGCTGGTGAGGAAGAAGCGGATCCTACAGAGCAGTGGTGAAAAAGTTGGAGAGATATCTCTAGATTCAAACACTCAATGGAATGAGAGAAGCACACTATGATTTTTTTTTATTGGGGCTTATATCCTACCAAACTTAAAAAGATACACCAAATGCATCTGATTTATGTTGGAGAGGTTTGGTGCTCATTGGAGATTTTAAACATATTTGGTGGGGTTGTCCCGTTATTAAACCCTTCTGGTCTGAGATATTACCACAAATAAAAGATGTTTTGGGGTATCCACCTTAACACACTCCTGATTTTGCCCTCCTGGGGCTTCAACCTTTAAATATCAGACATCCAGATACCACTTCATCCCATGGCTATGCCTGGGAGCAGCTAAGTCAGCTCTGGGTGTATCCTGGAAGAAGCCTGAAGCTCCCTTGATGTCACAGTGGCATTCACCCTTGGCAAGCCACAACCATGGAGCAGATGGCCAATGTCCTTCAGGAAAATTACAAAAATGTTTAGTATATATATGGGGCCCCCTGGTGCAATTCCTCTCAACTGGTCTGCCACTCTTCATGTCCCGCATGTACTAGAGCGCTCCATCTTTATCTGATATCCACAAGGGTTAGTGACCACCTACTGGGTGTATGTGACACCCCTCTACTTTCTGCCTCCATTCTATTGTCTTAGGTTCCTCACACAGCTTCCACTGCATTACCATCCACACTCATGCTAGTTAGTTTTTTGTGGTTATTGAATTGAGGGGGAATTAACATTGGCCAATAACTTGATTGGAAGCTCTTGTTGATTTGGCAGTGATGATATACCTGAATGTTTGTTTCTCACAGTGAGGCTGGTAACTGTTGAAAATTTATATACTATTAGCATTCGTAATGTGTAATCCTTCACTTGCATTGCTGCCACTGTATAGTTATGTGCCGTACTAAAATCAATAAAGAATGTTTGAGAAAAAAACAGCTATATGTCCGGCCATAGTAATTGAGTGGATGGACATACATCCAATTCTCGAGCAGGCCTTAGTCCTTCAGTTCATCTGAGAAGTTTAGCTACAGTGGAGACGGAGTACTCATCACCCTACCCAAAGATAAATTCTGCCTGCATCTGTATTGGCTGGACAGATCACTGTGTTGACGGGGAGGGAAGTCTATTTCCATTGTGACAGACGTCACTCACTGTCAACATATAAATCAGGCCCTTGCTCCTGTCAGAGGCACTTGTGACAAACACAGGAATCCTCATATCATAGAAAAGGAGATGGATGTAACTTGGCATTTCTTTAGTTCCCAGATTAAATTTAAATTGACTACACCGGGGAAGTTATATATCAATAGGAGGGAAGATAAGATTGCTAATGCTCAAATTATGGGATTGTGCCAGTGCACTCACAAGGCTGAAGTTGTAGGTAACATAAACCAAGTGCTTGCACAAACGATCCTGTTATTCCTGTAGTTTATTATTTGTGTGGACAGCAATTGTATTTCAGATTGCCTTCTAACTGGGCAGGTGCATGATATTTGGCTTTAATTTTCCCGAAGATTTATCATGTTAATAGTTTGGATGTGTAAGGAAATGCTTCTTTTTGCATGATCATCCACAAAGTTTTGGACAGATGCTGCTAATTTGAAAATCTGAGAGTGCAATGAGGCCTGCTAACCAGGCATCAGTGCCAGTGTTCGCATAAAATGTATGTTAAATTGGTTACCCCCAATTGCCCAAGGAAAACTTACTTGTAAGTCACTAGTATATGACACCAAGTTTACCCCGGGTCTGTAAGTTAAAGTGTCCACTCAGGACTGCAGCACTGAGTTGGTTCTCTACCTGCCACTGCAGCCTGGATGAACAGTTTTACACTGTAGGAGGCTGGTCTGGTTTGCAGTGGGTACCTAAGGTGCCTACACTTTATACTACGTCTAAGACTGTTTATTTTTCTTAGAAAATTTTAAATGCTGCAAATTCCCCTCAAGAACTGTTTGAAACGGTTAAGACCCTTTCTATTCCCTCGGTATCCCAAGGACTAGACAACTCGTAATCTTTCTGTGATAGGGTAGCTAACTTCTTCAACGACAAGATCACCAAAATCCATTCCGGTTTTCAGGACTCTCAATTACCTATGAGAGACCAGGACTCCTGTCTGTACCCAGAGTAGAAGGAGATTCCCATGCTGGAGAAGGTTGCCCCATTAACTTCTGAAAAATTAAGGTTCTCCAATTTAGGACTCTTTCAGGGTCCCCAGCCGATCCTTGCCCCCCCCAGGGTGCTACAACGGGTTTGTGACTCGGTATTAGGACCGTTGGAGAAGCTGTATGCAGAAGTGTTCGAACGGGGTGTGTATCCATTGGAATTGAAGGAAACAATAATTGTTCCCATAAAAAAAATCCAGGGGTGACCCGGAAGACCTTAAGAATCTGCGCCAATTGCTCTTTTACCCACACAAGCACATTTTTTGAGAAACACTTAAATCAAGAGATTACTTCTTACTTGACAACTCATGACTGCCTTGATAGATCCCAACATGGGTTCCGGAAACATCACAGTACGGAAACTGCCCTGCTGGTGACTACTGATTTAATCAGAAATCAGGTGGATGCAGGTGGGGGCACAATCCTAATCCTGCTGGATCTTTCAACTGCTTTTGATACCATCTCGCCCCTTAGATTAACTGATTGTCTCTCCCAGGTTGGACTGAGAGGACCAGTCTTAAATATACTCACATCTTTTTTTCAGGATAGATCACTATTAGTAAATGTGGCTCCATTTCAGCTCCCCTGTGGAGTTCCACAGGGATACTCTCTAAGCCTGACCTTGTTTCATTTGCATGTCGCACCTTTGGTGGATATGGTGCGCTCTTTTGGATTTCTGGTATCCTCCTATGCAGACAACACAAAAATTATTGTTTCTTTTCAAGACAAGATGCGGGACATAGCTAAACAATTTCAGTCATGTATAATAGAAGTTAAAAATCTTGGAATTGTCTGTGACTCTGCCTTAACCTTCGATTCTCAGGTTAATAAAATCACCAATTCATGCATTTGGGTTATTAAGATGCTTAAGAAAATTGTCCCTTTCATACCTCGGGGCCTTAGAGCAATGGTAGTTGATCCTGATTGGATCGAGGCTGGACTACTGTAATGCTCTTTATCTTAACATCAATCAAGCATCACTAAATAAGGTGCAACTTATTCAGAATCAAAGTGCGCGTCTGGTACTGGGTTCAGACAAGTTCGCATCTGCCAAAGAGAGTTTGAATGAACTTCAATGGCTACCGATTAGGAAGCGCATCACTTTCAAAACATTGTGCTTGGCTGATAAGGCCCTTTATTTACATGGTCCTTACTCGCCTCTTCCTTCTATTATGTGGTACATGCCAGGGTGGACCCTTAGATCAGCTGATCTTAAGTTAGCCTGTGCTCCTAGGACTAAGAAAGTGAAATGGGGGGACAGAGCTTTCTCAGCAGCAGCTGTCAAACTATGGAACTCCCTCCCCCTCAAAATTAGGAAGATTCCCTTTCTTTTACCTCCACTTAAAACTTAGCTATTCCAGTCTCAATTAAGAATCCTTGTTTTGCCTTCTTAGAGCTTTGATACCTCCGGTCGAAACGCGCTTTATCAAATACACTATACATACATACATACCAGGTCCAGTTATCCCTCATTAGTGAAATGTACTCAGTGTGTAGAAGCCAGGCTCTCTAAGGGTAGTGTGGATGAGCAGCCAAGGCCTAACTAGGAGACATGCAAAGCTCATGAAGTGTTACTGTAGACACACAGTACTCACACACATGAAAGAAAATACTCAGAGTTACAAAAACAAAGGTACTTTATTTTGGTGACACAAATGTCAAAAATACCATAGAGACTGTCCTCCCTTAGGAGGTAGTTAATACACAAATTATATGCACTAGTATGCAGAAATAGCTGTAAAAACAGTTAGAAAACTGTGCAAAATAGTAAAAATCACAATTGTTAGAAATGGTCCTGGGGGAACACAAACCATATACTAAGAAATTGGAATGCGAATATCGGTTTCCCACCTAGGCAAGTGTAGTGTGTAGAGGGGCACTGGGAGTATTAGAAAACACCAAAGGTAAGTAATAGAACCCACCTCAGAGCCAATTAAATCAAGAGTAAATCACACAAGAACACACAAGAATACGAAAAAGAAGATTGTGCAAGAACCAGAAGAGACTGCAAGACACCAATAAAGGATTCCTGAATCTGAAGAACTGTGGAAGACAAGACCCAAGAAGCACTGAAGAGTCCAGGGAGAACACGAGCCCCAGCTAACCCGTATGAAGGTGCAAAAGAAGAACCAGTATTGCACCCAAGAAGTCAGGTGCAGGTTCCTGATGGATGCAGAAGATGTCTCATGCCAAATGGATGAATGCAGTCTGCTTTGCATCACTGGATTCCGCCAACAAGCCTTGACACACGCAAAGCTTGTGGTTAGCTGAAAATACCCAGGAGGGAGAGTCAGAGGGGGCTCTGAGCAACTCAGAGAGCCCTCAGAAGGCCAGGCAGTGTGGACAGGAGTCCCACAGCACGGGGACAGAGAAGGTGCAAAAGGAGGCACATGCAGCACTACACAAATGGATCCCACGACGCCAGAGAACCACTCAGAAAGTTGCGCCTCACAGGCAGGAGTGCTGGGGGCTGGAGCTGCATGGTGCATGAAGAACTAAGTGGAAGGATGCCAACACGCCTTTGCAACTTTAAAATACGTGGTACATGGGAGTACTGTCTTGCATGGGGAGACAAGCTCTTACCTCCACCAAAGTTGTACAGTTGGACGTCAGGACCATCGGGGCCACTTCAGTTCACCACCTGTGTTGCTGGATCCACGCACTTCATCAGGAGAGGGGACCCACGCCACCGGTCGTCACTGCAGAGGGGTGCCTGCTGAAGCAGGGAAGTGACTCCTTCACTTCAAGGGAGATTCCTTCATTCTTCTGGTGCAGGCTGAAGACAGGCAGGATGCATGACCTGGAAACAGTTGCAGTTGCTGGCAGGAGCTGAAGATACAATGTTGCAGGAGTCGTCTTTGCTTCTTTGTTGCAGTTTGTGGAGTTCCTGGATGGTCCAGATGCAGTTTCTCCGGTAAGAGGGTGGCGTAAAGGATGCAGAGTATTCCTTCTGGACCCTTGCAATCCGAATCTGAAGAACCACCCAAGAGAGAGACCCTAAATAGCCCTGAAAGGGGGATTGGTTAGCTAAACATGTTAGCACCTATCTATCAGGGGAGGGCTCTGTGATCACGTGCTGGCACTGGCCACTCAGATGCTCCCAGAGTGCCCTGCCAACTTGGAATCCAAGATGGCAAAACCTAGGGACCCTCTGGAGAAGCTCTGAGCACCACTCTTGGGGTGATGATGGACAGGGGAATGGTCATTCCCCTTTCCTTTGTCCAGTTTTGCACCAGAGCAGGGGCTGGGGTCCCTGAACCATTGTAGACTGGATCATGCAAAGAGGCGACCCCTCCCAAGCCTCTAAAACCTAATTCCAAAGGGAGAGGATGTAGCACCCCTCTCCTAAAGGAAATCCTTTGTTCTGCCTTCCTGGGCTTGAGCTGCTCAAGCAACAGGAGGGCAGAAACCTGTGAGAGGTGGCAGTCTGGAAAACCTCAGAAGGCTGTAATGACAATACTGGTGGTCCTCAAAGGAGCCCCCAGAGTGCATGGAATCATACAGCCAATGCTTGCAAAAGCATTGGGGTATGATTTCAACATGTTTGATACCAAACATGCCTATCTTCGGAGTTACCATAATGTAACTGGACATAGGTAGTGACCTATGTCCTGTACACGCGTAAAATGGCATCCCTGCACTCACGAAGTCCGGTAAAATGGTCCTGGAGGTCGTGGGGCACTTCTAGTGGAGGGGTGCCCTCACGCACAGGTACTCTGCACCCTTCCCTAAGGACTGAAGGGCCTGCTATGGGGGTGACTTATAAGTGACCTGGTGCAGTATAAATGGCAGTGAAAGGGTGCTTGAACCTTTTCACACAGGCTGCAAAGGCAGACCTGTAGAAACCTTTTCATGGGCTCCCTATGGGTGGCAAAAGAAATGCTTCAGCCCATAGGGATCCCCTGGAACCCCAATGCCCTTGGTACCTAGGTACAATATACTAGGGATTTATAAGTGGGGACCAGTATGCCAATTTAGGGTGAAATACTGGGTTACAGGTATGCAGTGACAAAATTTAGAGGAGACAGAGCATAATCACTGGGGTCCTGGTTAGCAGGAGCCCATTGAACACAGTCAAACACACTGACATCAGGCGATATTGGGGTAACATGCCAAAAAAAGGGTACTTTCCTACATACAGTACAAGTTTGACTTTGCTATTTTAACCAATGACAAATCCCACATTTCACTTATCAATATATATGTCTCCTTTAAGGAAAGTCAATTGAGCACTAAGGCAGGGAGCTGTATATTATCAACTCAGACACGTACTATAATATGTCCTAACAGTAAAATCTCCAAACTGTTGTTTTCGCTGTGGAAATGCTAATAGTCCCATAAGCAGGTAGTTAGAGGCCAGCCAGAGCTTTTGAAGAACTTGTATGTCGAGATGTCCTCTACTGTTGAGTACCAACCAGTGCAGCTGATAGGGGTTAGAGACTGTGAGCCCAGGGCTATGCAAGACAAGTGGACCCGGACCTATCTTATTTTGGAAATGAAGGGGGAAGTTACCTATTTGGTGTACTTAGGGACCCTCAGCCACCCTCATAGAAGGATCTATGTGAACAGGTTGAAACTCCAACATGACAGAGCAGATGTCACAATACATATGGTAACAGATGGAGGGGAAGATGAAAAAAGTGATCTGATCTCCTGTCAACCAATGTCAAAGATGGTTTACTGGACAGAGTATTACTCTCCTCCACTTTAACAGACCAACAGCACAGAGACTTTTACAACTTGTTCAAACAGTTTGCTGATCTATTTTCCTTGATCCCAGGTCAGACAATGTGGTGTACCCATGCTGTGGACATAGGTGACAGTTTGTGTATCCAAGGCAAAATCTATAGATTCTCAGACCAGGTCAGCTGGTAGTGATTAAGTCGTCTAGTAGTCCTTTGGCCAGTCCAGGAGGTGTTGGTGCCCAAACAAAACTCAAAAGGAGGGAAACCTGGGATTATTTTTATATGGACTACAGAGGCCTAAATGCAAGCATTAAGACTGATGCCTTCCACATACCAAGAACTGATGAGCTCATTGACAAGATGAGGGCTCTAAAATAGCTGAGCACCACTGAGCTGATTTCAGGTTATTGGCAGACAGCCCTCACACCGGAAGCCAAGGAGAAGTCTGTTTTTTCTACCCCCGGAGACCACTTTCAATTTACAGTGAAGCCGTTTGAACTTCCAGTGATCGTGAAGAGTACTTTCTGGTTTGGAAGGCTTTATTGCAATATATCTGGATTATATTGTTGTGTTTAGTTCCAACTGGGAGGATCACCTGGTCTGCCTCAAGGAAGAGCTGCAAGCTCCAAAACAGGCAGGCATGACTATCAAGGCAATTAAGTGCCAGATAGGGCAAGGCTCTTTAGTGTATCTAGGCCATCAAGTTGGTAGAGGTCATGTAAAACCTCTCCAGTCAAAATTCCAGACATTGTAAGCCTAAGAATGTTACAAGACCCAAGCCCTCCATCTCTTATATATTATAACAGGTTTATTTAGGGTCTGTAAATTAAAATATCCATTCAGGACTGCAGCACTCATTGTGCTACTCTGGGTGCAACAACGTACAACAAGGCTGTCATCCTGCCACTGCAGCCCAGAAAAGCAGTTTTCCGCTATTTGAACCAATGGTAAAGCCCTCACTTCCCTTAAAAATTATATGTAAGTCTTGTTAGAAATTGGGTTACAGGTTGACAGAGGTATGCAACTTTATCAAGCAGAAACCACATTCATAGTCAGGGTAAGTCACCAACCCACTCTAAACTAACCTGTGCTCACCCTCTGGTAACTTAGCACAGAGCAATGAGGCTTAAAGTAAAAGGCAACGTGTACAGTATTTGTGCAAAATTTTAGACAGCAAAACAGTGAAACGCCACCCGTAAAGATACCACACATGATTAGAAAAATAGAGCTTAATTTAATAAAAAAGCAAGACCAAAACAACAAAAATCCAGTAGGTAGAACTTGAGTTATACATTTTGAAAGAACAAACTGTAAAATAGCACTGAGAAGCAAGAAGCGCTAACTTGGGATACCTGGTTGTACCAGCCTGGGACAAAGTCAAGACTTCAGACCGATAGTGAGGAAGTGCGGGCCAGGCACAGGGACCCACTGAGGCCCACTGTACAAAAGTACCTTGAGCCTGATAGTGTCTTCTTCAAGAAAGATGCAGGGTGCAGCTGGTGCAATGCGTCCGTTCCGATCCCGCAACAAAAGGTGATACGTTTGATTTCTCCACACAAAGACAGAGATGCCTTGGTTCTGAAGACGATGCGGTGGCCCCCAGTTCAATGCATTCTGCTCCTATAGTCCTTTAGCAGAGGATACTTTGATTCCGAGGGCAATGCACTGGTTTGAAGGTGAAGCGCCACGTTGGCTGCACGCAGCTATGAGGATGTGCCGGTTCCAATCCACACAAAGACAAAAATGCACTGGTTCTGATCCCTGCAATGGCAAAGATGCACCGGTCCTGATGAGGATGCATGGGTTTATGGAAGAAGCACCTTAGGTCTCACTTCCAAAGGTCCAGGGATGGTGTGGCAGCACTTTGCAGAACAGACTCACAGATGGCAGAGTCCTGGTACAGATAAGTTGGAAGTCTTTTGTGTCCCTGAAACTTCAGAAAACAGAAGACCAGTCAGCTGGCCCTTGAAGACACTCTGGGGGTCATTCTGACCTCAGCGGTAAAAGGCGCTTACCGCCGGTCAGAAGACCGCCATAACACCGCCGCGGCCGCGGTAAACCGCCACGGTCATTCTGACCCGCAACTTGCAAACCGCCAAAAACCCGACATCCACAAAAGTCCGCCACACCAAAGGTCAGCGAAAAAATGGCGATGACCAAACCTCCACCGTCACGCCAACAGAAATACGCCCATACCATTCCGACCCACAAATCCACGTGGTGGTATTTCAAACGCGGTATTCCATTGGCGGTACACACGCCGCGGTCAAAATACACACACACATAGAAAACTCAGCCACATTGGTCAGTTTGAAACACACACACCTGATACACATACTAACACCACTCCCACACACCCAACACAATATAAAACACACACCCACATCACCCACAAACCCCTACGACCCAAAATTATTGACGAAGGCTAGAGAGAGAGCACAGAATAAACAATCCCACAACACAGAGGCACACAACACCATCACCCACACAGAATCCACGCACCAAACACCACACACCACCACACGCACCACACTCATCACCACAAACGCCACCCCACACCTCATCCACACCACCCCCTGGCACCCCAAAGACACCCCAGGTTCACTGACGCAGAACTCAGGGTCATGGTGGAGGAAATAGTCCGTGTAGAGCCCCAGCTCTTCGGGGCACAGGTGCAGCACACCACAATTGCCAGGAAGATGGAGCTATGGCAAAGGATAGTGGACAGGGTCAACGCGGTGGGACAGCATCCACGCAATCGGGATGACATAAGGAAGTGCTGGAACGACCTACGGGGGAAGGTGCATTCCATGGTATCAAGGCACAACATTGCGGTGCAGAAGACTGGCGGCGGACCCCCACCTACTCCCCCAGAATTTACAGCATGGGAGGAGGAAGTCTTGCACATCCTGCATCCTGAGGGCCTCGCAGGAGTAGGCGGAGGAATGGACTCTGGTAAGTCAAATCTTCACTACTGCTTGCCACCCCCACCCCACCTGCATGCCAAATCATACCCCCACCCTCACCCCCACCCCCATCACACCAACTCCTTGCAAATGGCTCACCATCACAACCCACCCATCCCAAACCAAGCCCTGCATGCAAACACAAAGCATGGACACCCATCACCAAAGCATGCCCACTGCACACACACATCACCCCCACAAGCCACCCTCACAAAAGCCCCCACAAGGGAATGCCTGCACTTGGGTACACGGACACCCACCCATCACACGAAATGCCACACACAGAAGCAATAACCATACCTTTATACCCCTGCAGGACCCGAATGCCACCACACCGCCACGGAGGGTACAGAGATGTCCATCCCACCCCCAGAAGAGGCCCCCAGCGATGACAGCAGCTCTGTCTCCCTGAACCCAGATGACCAGCCCGGCCCATCGGGGACCTCTGGACAGTCGGTTCCCCACAGACAGCCACAGGCTACACCAGACCCAACCCCCTCTGGGAACACCAGCACAGCTCCCACCCAGCGGGCCCATGCCTCTGTCTCCAGGACACGTCAATCAGCGGTGTGTCCACCACTACAGAGCACCCAGGTTGACCCACCACCCCAACAACAACAGGGACCTGGGGGCAGTGGTAGTGGGCACACCGTCCAGGGGACAGAGGCCCAGGAACACGGGGAACTGGGAGGGCTGCTGTGCGACGGGGGGGACAGGCCCAGGGAACCGACTCTCCAAGAGGCCCTCTCCTCCATCATGGGAGCTTACCACCACTCCCAGGAGACGATGGCGACGGTACTGGCCAGGTTCCAGGAGATCCAGGCACTGCAGGAGGAACGGTACATGGGGTTCAGAGAGGAACTGAGGAACATCGGTTCCGCAATGGGGACCATCGTCGTGGCCCTTAACCAGATAGTCACCACATTGCGGGACCATGTGGCACCCCAAAGGGCCCCTGTCACTAGCCCAGGCCAGGAACAGCCTACCACCTCCGCCGGCGCTAGTGGACAGGAGGCCCCCACACAACGACAGGCCACCAGAACCCCACCTCCTGCAGAAGAAGAACCACCCCGCAAGCGGAACCTGAGATCCCACAAGAAGACAGAGTAGGATTGCAAGACCCCCGCCAGCCTAAGATACCCCCTGATGTCATCCCACTGTCCCACATTGTCACCCTGTCCAACCTTTAACTGCCCCTGCTCCATCCTTCCACAGGCATATGGACAATGCACCTGTGCGACTGAGAACTGGACTCTGCCATGGACATTACTCCACCCCCACCCATCACCATTTTACAATCATGTACCTATATGTAGCACTTAAAATAAATCACTTATTGCACTTAAAATAACAGGAGTCTGCTTGTATTCTTAACAAATGTATTACACATAACGGTGCAATAATGTCCAGTTACTTTGTGATGACAACATACCAATTTCAATAAGCTTTAGTCCATGGGCAAACAAAGCAGAAGTCACGCAGTGGGTCATACAGCTCTGAAAAGGGAAGGGAAAGTCACAAATCAGTTAACAGGAACTGGGGGGAAACACAGACAGTGGAGACGCATGAGGCCTTAAGTAAATGTAAAATGGCGTGGGTGATTCTTACCTGTGTGCTACTGAAAATATTGTTGTATGACTGTATCCCTGTTGTCCGTGTCGTCCCTGTCGTCTTCCTCCTCTTCACTCTCCACAGGCTCCACAGATGCTACAACACCACCATCTGGACCATCCTCCTGCAGAAAAGGCACCTGGCGTCGCAAAGCAAGATTGTGAAGCATACAGCAGGCCACGATGATATGGCACACCTTCTTTGGTGAGTACATTAGGGATCCCCCTGTCATATGCAGGCACCTAAACCTGGCCTTCAGGACCCCGAAGGTCCTTTCTATGATCCTCCTAGTTCGCCCATGGGCCTCATTGTACCGTTCCTCTGCCCTGGCCTGGGGATTCCTCACTGGGGTCAGTAGCCACGACAGGTTGGGGTAACCAGAGTCACCAATTAGCCACACAGGGTGTCTCTGTAGCTGTTCCATCACATAAGGGATGCTGCTATTTCGCATGACATACGCGTCATGCACTGACCCAGGGAACTTGGCATTTACATGGGAGATGTACTGGTCAGCCAAACAGACCACCTGGACATTCATCGAATGATAACTTTTTCTGTTTCTGTACACCTGCTCACTTTCTTTGGGGGGAACCAAAGCCACATGGGTCCCATCAATGGCACCAATGATGTTGGGGATATGTCCAAGGGCATAGAAATCACCCTTCACTGTAGCCAAATCGCCCACCTCAGGGAAAATAATGTAGCTCCGCATGTATTTCATCAGGGCAGACAACACTCTGGACAAAACCTTAGAAAACATAGGCTGAGACATCCCAGATGATATGGCCACTGTTGTCTGAAAAGACCCACTTGCCAAAAAATTGAGTACTGACAGAACCTGCACCAGAGGGGGAATCCCTGTGGGTTGGCGGATGGGGGACATCAGGTCTGGCTCCAGCTGGGCACATAGTTCATGTATAGTTGCTCTGTCAAGCCTGTATGTAAGTATGATATGTCGTTCTTCCATTGTCAACAGGTCCACCAGCAGTCGGTACACGGGAGGATTCATCCTTCTCCTCGCAAGTCCCAGCGGACGGTGCCTAGGAAGGACAACATGGAGCACAGAGTCAAGCAACCCACAGGTTCGTTCACACAGCTTGCACAGTACACGAATCGCTATGCATTGAAAGGCTTGTATGAGTGGCAATGCAAGGCCTAGGCCTGTGTGACGCAGTAGAAATTCAGCCATGTGGGCCCTTGAAATGGCGGCTGCCTGACCTGTGAAGTGTGACAGTGGGATGTGAGGTCAATGCGCTGGCGTGGCACACCGTGGCGGAAGGCGGTCGAAGACCGCGTTGCTAAGCCGCATTGGTTAACATTGCACCCTATGGGTTTCAGTAGCCAATGAGGATGGGCGCCTGCGGTCACGGTACGCACCGCGGCGGTACGCACCGCCGCAGGCGTGACCGCCATTTTCTATCTGATTAATCACTCGAGACCTGATCATCCACAGGAGAGGACCGATACTGCAAGTGCTGCTGTGACCTCGGTCTGGGAGATACAATGGCTGCTGCGACTGGGGAAAGGGCCCCTGCCTTCACTTCTGAAGAATTGGAGAAACTTGTTGATGGGGTCCTCCCCCAGTATGCGCTACTCTACGGACCTCCAGACCAACAAGTTAGTACACAGGGTGCACGTTGAATGGGCTATGCCTGTGTTGAGTGGGGTGTATGTAAGATAGTGGGGAGGGGAGCGAATGAGGAGTGCAACGCACGAAAGATGAAAGCATGTGCCACATGGCAAGGTTGGGGAGGGGGGGGCCACTTACATTGACAAGGCAGAAAAGTGATGAGATTTCCTTTACCACCCTGTACATGTCACATAGGTCAGCGCCCATCAGAAGATCGACATTTGGCGTGCCATCGCCAAGGACGTCCGGGCCCTGGGGGTCCACAACAGACGGGGCACCCACTGCCGAAAGAGGTGGGAGGACATCCGCTGCGGGACCAGAAAGACCGCCGAGTCTCTGCTGTGGATGGCCTCCCAACGTAGGAGGGGTGCCAGCTGCCAACGTAGGATGTCCCGGATCCTGGCGGTGGCATACCCCGATTTGGATGGGCGCGTGAGGACATCACAGCAGACACAAGGGGGTGAGTATCAGCACATTCTGCTATCTTTGCGCGCAGTGAAGGTGTCTGGGTGGGGGAGGAGGGCTGTGGCTATCTCTAGGCCAGGGCGCATTCTGTAGGCTAGGCCCCTCCGTTAGGCATGGCCCTGTGCCCCCGCCCCCCACCTCTGTAGGGTGCCAAGTACAGCTATCCATGGTCCGGCCTCACCCATGTGTGCATTTGTCGTCCATAGACCTGTAGGCCTAGTCACAATAACTGAGTAGTGTACCCCGATTGCGCGGCCTAGTGCAGGGGGCTTCTGTGTCTGTCCTCTCCGACAACGGTGTTGCCAATGCATGCACTCAACCTGTCTTCATTTCTCCCCCCCCCCCATTTTCTTTGTCTTCCTGTTCATGTGTGCATTAGCATCATCAGGCGGAGGAGAAGTGGCATCAGCGCACGAGGGAGCTGCATCTCACATGGCCCCGGAGGGCCATGCAACAGACTCCGAGTACACCAGTGAGACGGAGGGCGAGTGGAGTTCCACAACGGGGACCCGTGGAGACGTCAGCGACACCAACACGTCCTCGGAAGGGAGCTCCCTTGCGGTGGCAGCAACATCTGTGCCCACCGCCACAACAGGTACAGCCGCCACCCAGCGCACCAGCCCCGCCCTCCCAGCAGCCCCTCAGCCTTCGCTCCGTGCCCGCTCGCCCAGGAAGGCGGGCATCTCCTTCGCCCCAGGCACCTCAGGCCCTGCCCCAGTTACCCCTGCTGCCCTCAGTGAGGAGGTCATTGACCTCCTCAGGACCATCATTGTTGGGCAGTCTACCCTTTTGAATGCCATCCAGGGTGTAGAAAGGGAGGTGCATCGGAGCAATGCATACCTGGAGGGCATTCATTCGGGTCAGGCTGCCCATCAGCGATCGTTCAACGCTCTGGCCTCAGCACTGACGGCAGCCATTGTCCCTGTCTCCAGCCTCCCTCTTCTGACTCCCTCCACCCAGTCCCAGTCTCCTGTTCCTCTGCCTATCCCATCCACACCATCAGACCAGCCAGCACACACCTCTACACCCAAGGGCAGCTCATCCAGACATAAGCACCACAGATCCCACAAGCATTCACCCAAGCAACATCCAGATGCAGACATGCCCACAGTCACTACCACCTCTGTGTCCCCCACCTCCTCATCTCCCTCCTCCCTCCCTGTGACGTCTCCACTCACACCTGCATGCACACCACCATCAGCCAGTACTTCCATCACCAGCACACCCTCCATTACAGTCCGCACACGTGCAGTCACCACCCCCACTGCCATTTACACGTCCCCTGTGTCCTCCCCCAGTGTGTCTGTCACCCCCTCTTCCAAACCACACAAACGCAGGCTGCCACCCACCCAACAGCCATCCACCTCACGACAGCCTCCGTCACAAGCACCTGCACCCAAAGACAGCACACTTGACTCTCCTACAACCACATCCTCTTCCTCCACTCCCATACCCACTACACCTACCCGTCCCTGTCCTTCCAAAGTGCTTTTCCTTTCCAACCTTGAGCTCGTTCCAATCACTGACCCACCCCCTCCATCTGGTAAGAGTCAAAAAAGCACCTCAGCCACCACCAGCCCTGCATCTACTATGACCATAGTGCAGGGCTATTGGAGTTCACCAGCTCCTAGGGCAGGAACATCGGCCAGCAACAAGGGGACAGGCAGCCCACCCCCTGGGAAGAGGACAAAAAAAACTAAGGGCCGGCGCGACAAGCCTGAGACGGCTGCCACCAAGGACAGTAGCCTTGCCCCGTCACCTGCCACATCATCAAAGGGAGGCAAGGGCCACAGAGCTTCAGCGAAGGAGGGCAAGGGCAGCAGGGCGGAGAAGTCAGGCAGCAGGCGAGCTGCCCAGGAGGGCCCCACCAGCCCCATTCCGGTTGTGACGGACGACACCCACGGGCCCAGGACTCCATCACAGGAGGGCCCCGCGACCGCAAGGTCGGATGGCGACTGAGCGGGAAGTCTTGGCCAGGTCTGGCTCCCTAGAAACACAGGACAAGCACCGCTGAACAGGGCCCCGCCGTGAGAAGTACCGCTGAACAGGACCTCGCCGTGAGAAGCACCGCTGAACAGGGCCCCGCCGTGACAAGAACCGCTGAACAGGGCCCCACCGTGAGAAGCACTGCTGAACAGGGCCCTGCCGTGAGAAGCACCGCTGAACAGGGCCCCGCCGTGACAAGAACCGCTGAACGGGGCCCCGCCGTGAGAAGCACCGCTGAACAGGGCCCTGCCGTGACAAGAACCGCTGAACAGGGCCCCGCCGTGACAAGAACCGCTGAACGGGGCCCCGCCGTGACAAGAACCGCTGAACAGGGCCCCGCCATGAGAAGCACCGCTGAACAGGGCCCCGCCGTGACAAGAACCGCTGAACAGGGCCCCGCCGTGACAAGAACCGCTGAACAGGGGACCGCCGTGAGAAGCACCGCTGAACAGGGGCCCACCGTGAGAAGCACCGCTGAACAGGGCCCCGCCGTGACAAGAACCGCTGAACAGGGCCCCGCCGTGACAAAAACCGCTGAACAGGGGCCCCACTGTGAGAAGCACCGCTGAACAGGGGCCCGCTGTGAGAAGCACCGCTGAACAGGGGCCCGCCGTGACAAGAACCGCTGAACAGGGCCCCGCCGTGAGAAGCACCGCTGAACAGGGGCCCGCCGTGACAAGAACCGCTCCGCTGTGCCCTTCCTGTCAAGCACCGCTCCGCTAGGCCCTTCCTGTCAAGCACCGCTCAGCTGGGCCCTTCATCTCAAGCACCGCTCCGCTGGGCCCTTCCTGTCAAGCACCGCTCCGCTGGGCCCTTCCTGTCAAGCACCGCTCCGCTGGGCCCTTCATCTCAAGCACCGCTCCGCTGGGCCCTTCCTGTCAAGCACCGCTCCGCTGGGCCCTTCCTGTCAAGCACCGCTCCGCTGGGCCCTTCATCTCAAGCACCGCTCCGCTGGGCCCTTCCTGTCAAGCACCGCTCCGCTGGGCCCTTCATCTCAAGCACCGCTCCGCTGGGCCCTTCCTGTCAAGCACCGCTCCGCTGGGTCCTTCCTGTCAAGCACCGCTCCGCTGGGCACTTCCTGTCAAGCACCGCTCCGCTGGACCCTTCATCTCAAGCACCGCTCTGCTGGGCCCTTCCTGTCAAGCACCGCTCCGCTGGGCTCTTCCTGTCAAGCACCGCTCCGCTGGGCCCTTCATCTCAAGCACCGCTCCGCTGGGCCCTTCCTGTCAAGCACCGCTCCGCTGGGCACCGGCGTCTCAAGCACCGCTCTGCTGGGCCCTTCATCTCAGACACCGCTCCGCTGGGCCCTTCCTGTCAAGCACCGCTCCGCTGGGCCCTTCCTGTCACTCTGACTTGTTGCTCTGCATTGGGGTGTAGGTATTTGGGGTGGGGGGGTGGGTGTATGGCGTATGTGTGTGCCCGTAAGCTTTCCTCCTCCCCCCTCCCCTGTGTCGTAGGTGCAGTACTCACCGTTGTCGTCTGCGCCGGCGTTCGTACTCCTGGTAGATGAGCAGGTACACAATAGCTGGTAGGATGTTTAATTCGGGTTCCATGCTGTCCTCCTTCCTCGTGGAGTGTGTAGAGGTGAGCGTTTTCCCGTTCGTAGTCTGTTTCCGCCGGGGCTCCTGCCCCGGAAAAGGTGGCGGATTGGTGAGTTGTGATAGGGTGGGCGGTACATTGTCTGCCGCCTGCCTGTTGGCCGTGACCGCCGCGCTGTTTGTCTGTCCCGCCGTGGCGGTCGGAGTGTTAAAGTGGCAGCCTGTGTTGGCGGTTCCCGCCAGGGTCAGAATTCAATTTTTTTGACCACCTGCCTGTTGGCGGGTTGGCCGCCGCTTTATCACCGACCGCCAGGGTTGGAATGACCCCCTCTGACTTCTGGGTTGGAAAGATGCAGGTCCAGTCCTTCTTACTTCCAAGCAAGAGGGCATGAGACAGCAGGTCAGCACAGCAAAGCAGGAGTTCAGCAGGGTAGCAGTCCAGCAGAGTGGCAGTCCTTGTAGTAGCTCAGCAGTCCTTATTCCTGGCGGAGTAACCACAGATCCAGAAGTGTACTGAAGTGGTGATGTGAGAGGTCCAGTACTTATATCCAGTTGCTCCTTTGAAGTGGGGTAAAATATTTTTTTAAGAGCACCGAGGTCTTCCCTTTCTGTCCTGGCTTCAGACTAAATACAGGGGAGTACGCAGCCCTTTGTGTGTGGACAGGACGCAGCCTATTCAGGTGTAAGTGTGAGGCTGTGTCTAGCTCCTTTGTCCCATCCCATGTAGGATGGCCCATCAGGATGTGAATGTGTCAGTAAGTCACACCTATGCTCCCTTTGTGTGTGGTTATCTAGCCGGAATGCACAAAGCCCAGCTGTCACCCACCCCTGATGTTTAATTAGAGACAGGTATCAGGCACCAAATGGCTAAAGTAATAAAATGACAATCTTCTAAAACTGCCATTTTCAGAACTGCAATTTAAAGTTGTGATTTTAAATTGTGAATCCAGAGACACCAAACATGAAAAACATTTCTTTTCCAGATTGTTTTTTTAAAATATATTTATTTATACTTTATCAGTAAATACAGTCATACGAATAAGGCCAACAAAACAGTACCCTACATCAAAAACGTACAATATTGACGGTTCCCTCCAGAAAACTGTGGGGGTGATTAGAGCAGCATATCGATCAGAAAGGGAAGTCAGTGCAATTCTGTATTATTCCGTCAAGGATGATTAATAACTTGATAGTGACATCCAAACAAGGAAACAAGGAAAGAGGGGAGGAAAGATGGGGAAGAAAGGAGAGGGGGGGGGGGTAAAGCAGCCAACAATTCTCTGTGCAAAAGGAGCTACCACGTATCCTCTCGGAGGGGATGAGATTGGTTTCGGAACCTTGTAGGAAACATAGAGCGACATTGTGCCATCTTATGATCGGGACTCCAGAAAGGTTTGTAGGGGGGCCCATATATCACGCGGTTGGGAATTTTAAGGCATTAACTCCCAGTATGTCTCTAGTTGTTCCTGACAGTACGCAGCATCCTTCAGCCAGTCTCCACAACGAGGAGCTCGTTGCCTCACACAGCTACCCTATGTTTAGCCAGCAGCAACAGCATCCCCACTACTTTCCGGCATTCTGGGGAGATCTCATCCACATAACCCAGGAGGGCAAGTTTAGGGAGAGCGGCAGCACTATTCCAACCATCTCACCATTCGCATGCAGCACCTCTGTCCAATAGCCCTGCAATGCCCCACATCGCCACGCCAAATGCATGAAAGTTGCCTCAGGAGCACGGCATCTCTCACAGCAATCGTCAGCTCTAACACCTATTCTCCTTAATCGACTTGGCGTATAGTATAATCGGTGCAGAAAGTTAAAATGTATAAGGCGTAATCTATAGTTGGGGGAGAGTTCTCGAAGTTGCGTGCAACAATATCGCCACATTTTGTCCTAAAGAGTCTTCCCGATGTCCGTCTCCCAAGAGATCCTAGCCTTGGACTCGATGGGGCCCACAGGCGTCTGCATGCTAATATATAGACATGTAATAAGCCTATGAGGAGACTGTGCTGTATACATAAGCTCCAGCGGTTGGCACACCGGAGGCACTGCAGGGAAACAGGAGTATCGCGCCCACAACATAGCCTGCACCCTGAGATAAAAGAGTTGATACAACACGGTGTTGTGTGCGTCAACCAGCGCAGCCTCCAAGGAAACAAACAACCCCTCTGGAAACCAAAATCCTAGGGTGACCATATTTATCTTGTGCAGGAGCTTGCAGAACTGACCATCACCCAACAGCGGCAAGCCCGCAATATCTTGCAATGGCATTGAGGGAGCAAAAGGCTCCGGCGTCCCAGTGCGCTGCAGCAGCACCATCCAGGCCCGTGCCGTGCATGTTCACTCCATCTACACTCCGCGGATCAGGCCTGGGGGGTCCACTTCTCACTTCTGCTAATCTGTCAGGCCAAACCGAATCACACTCAGGAGTTAGATCCGGCAGATATCGTTTCAGGAGTAGCCAAAAATTAGCAAAATGGGCCTGTGCGCAATTATAGTACAGTTCTGGATCCAGTCCCCCCTGCTCGAATGGGAGGGTCAAAGTTTCCTATGCAATTCTGGGTTGTCTACCTGCCCAGGTGAGGTCAACCAGCGAGGACCTTAATCTTTTCAAATAGCTGGTCGTAAGGACCAGTGGTATATTAACAAATAGGTATAGAAATGTGGGCAAGATCACCATCTTCGCAATGGCTATACGACCAGTCAGTGAAATTGGCAGCGAACGCCACATTGTCACCTTATTTTCCAGCCACATAATGTCCTTGCCATAATTGGCCGACCACAGCTCATCTACTACTCTACTGAGCCAAATTCCCAGATATCGTACTGGTCCCTCTGCCCAAATAATGGGATATCTAGAGTCATGTTGGATTGTAGCAGCTGTCAAAGGGAGCACCACTGACTTAGTCCAGTTTATTGTGATCCCCGATATCCAGCCAAAGCGGGTTGTTTCATCTATTAACGTATCAAGATGTAGTTGTGGGTCACAGATGTACAGAGCAGCATTGTCCACATACATTGATACCAGTATTGAACGCTGCCTGAACGCTAAGCCCATATGACTATGGTATTGTCTCAAATGTGCTGCAATTGGCTCCATCCCGGGCTTTAAAATGGTAACAATAAGGGCTTCCCGTAGAGAGGCCAGAAGAATGCCGCTCTGAAGTGTCTCAGCATATACCTCAAGGAGGTGCAGCACTAAAATGTCAGTGTATTCTTTATAGAAAGCCAGCGACAGGCCATCCAATCCTGGAGCCTTGTCTCCTGGCAAGCTACGTATAGCCTGAACTACATCATCGACTGAGAAGGGGGCGTCTAGGAACTGCCGAGGCGAGTTCTCAAGCCAAAGGTGGCAGATATCAACAAAATAATCAGTGTAAGACTCGGCAGGCGATCTCGACTCCTCTGCATACAAATTTGAATAAAAATCTGTTAAAGTACACTTGACCTCTTCAGTTCCGGTAAGGTGTACGCCAGCCGGATCAGTCAGCTCTACAATATAATTCCCAGCCCATGGCCTGCAGAGCATTGCAGCAACTGTTCTACCAGCTCTCTCGCCCTCTCCATATCTTCTCGCTGTAGCCTCTTTCCCTAAGAAACAGACCTCCCGAAGGGCCGCCTCCTCATACTGGGATAACGTTTCTCTTATTTCGCCCAGGAGACCACTGGAACCTTCTGTAGTCAGCAGGCTCTCCAGGTCAGCCAGTCGTGGCTCTAGGTTCACTAAGTCATGCCTTTATGTCTTCAGCACACCATGTTGTTTGGCAAGACAGATCCCACGTATCACTATCTTGAAGGCCTCCCACAAGGTGCCCATCGAGGAAACCGAGCCCTGGTTCACCGAGAAGTATTCCACTATAGCAGTGCAGATCTCCTCCCGAAAGACACAATCCCTTAACGCCCGTGGGGCAACTTCCATGAAAATTCGCTTCAGGGGCCACCTGGGATCTGCAGTACTAGCATAATCAGCAAATGGTCTGATAAATTACGGGGCACGTGTTTAATTGACTCTGTCCAGAGCTCGACGTCTCTGGTGCCAAGCCATCTATCAATGCGGGACCAGCTGTTATGAACAGAATTAACGCATGTGCCTTCCCTCTGCTTGTCATGTTTAGCTCTCCACGGGTGTAGGAAAGTACCATCTTTCTTGGCATGTTACCCCCAATTTTACATGTATGTGGGTACGTATTTGCCTGTCCCACTGGGATCCTGCTAGCCAGGACCCCAGTGCTCATAGTTTGTGGCCTACATGTGTATGCCTGTGTAGTGCCTAACTGTGTCACTGAGGCTCTGCTAATCAGA
Organism: Pleurodeles waltl; assembly: GCF_031143425.1. Taxonomy (NCBI): domain Eukaryota; kingdom Metazoa; phylum Chordata; class Amphibia; order Caudata; family Salamandridae; genus Pleurodeles; species Pleurodeles waltl. Next base: position 472,304,241 of record NC_090449.1, on the reverse strand, counting down.
ACCTCAGTGCTCATGCTCTCTCTGCCTTTACATTTGTCACTATAGGCTAGTGACTACATTTACCAATTCTAATTGGCATACTGGACCCCCCTTATAAGTCCCTAGTATATGGTACCTAGGTACCCAGGGCATTGGGGTTCCAGGAGATCCATATGGGCTATAGCATTTTTATTGTCACCCATGAGGAGCTTAGACAAACCCTTCCACAGGCCTGCCATTGCAGCCTCCGTGAAATAGTGTACACACTATTTCACAGCCATTTTAAGTCACCTATATGTCTAACCTTCACTTGCTGAAGGTTAGATACAAAATTACTAAGTGTGAGGGCACCCTTGCACTAGCAAAGGTGCCCCCACATAGTTCAGGGCCATTTTCCCAGACTTTGTGAGTGCAGGGACACTATTACACGTGTGCACTACATATAGGTCAATACCTATATGTAGCTTCACAAAGGTAACTCAGAATTTGGCCATCTAACGTGTCTAAGATCATGGAATTGTCCCCCCATTCCAAATCTGGTATTGGGGAGCCAATTCCATGCATCTTGGGGGCTCCACTATGAACCCCAGCACTGCCAAACCAGCTCTCTGAGGCTTGTACTGCAGCTGCTGCCGCCTCACAGACAGGGTTCTTCCCTCCTGGGGTCTGGGCAGCCCAGTCCCAGGAAGGCAGAACAAAGCATTTCCTCTGAGAGCAGGGTGTTGCACCCTCTCCCTTTGGAAATAGGTGTTACAGGCTGGGGAGGGGTAGCCTCCCCCAGCCTCTGGAAATGCTTTGAAGGGCACAGATGGTGCCCTCCTTGCATAAGCCAGTCTATGCCGGTTTAGAGAACCCCAGTCCCTCCTCTGGCACGAAACTGGACAAAGGAAAGGGGAGTGACCACTCCCCTGCCCAACACCACCCCAGGGGTGGTGCCCAGAGCTCCTCCAGTGAGTCTCAGACCTCTGCCATCTTGTTTCCAGAGGTGTGAGGACACTCTGGAGGCCTCTGAGTTGCCAGTGCCGGCGGGTGATGTCAGAGACCCCTCCTGATAGGTGTATACCTGGGTAGGTAGCCAATCCTCCTCTCAGGGCTATTTAGGGTCTCTCCTGTGGGCTTCTCATCAGATTACGACTTGCAAGAATCCAGCAGGCCTCCTCTGCACTTCTTTCTTCGACTTCTGCCAAGGATCGACCGCTGACTGCTCCAGGACGCCTGCAAAACTGCTGCCAGAAGGCTACCAGCGACATTGTAGCCCCTAATCCTGCCGGCTTTCTCGACTGTTTCCTGGTGGTGCATGCTCTGGGGGCTGCCTGCCTTCACCCCGCACTGGAAGCTATGAAGAAATCTCACGTGGGTCGACAGAATCTTTCCTCTGCTCCAGCAGGCACCAAACTACAGCCTCACCGGTACCCTAGGTGCCCTCTCATCCTGACGAGCGGGGCCCCTGGAACACAGGTGGTGGACCCAAGTGAACGCGACTGTCCAGTGGTCCAATTGACCGAATTTGGAGGAGGTAAGTTCTTGCCTTCCCTTCCCAGACAATAATCCTGTGCACTGTGTGATCTGCAGCTACAAGGGCTTCTGTGCACATTTCTAAGAAATCCTGCATGCACAGCTGAGCCTAGGTCCCCAGCACTCTGTCCTGCGATGATCAGCTCCTTGAGTTGACCTCCGGTGTGGTGGGACCTCTCTTTGCAGTGTTGAGACGACCGCCCTGTTCAGTCTTCTTGAACCCGTGTTCAGGGACTTCTGCAGGTGCTTCCCTCCTTTCAGTGGGCTCTCTACCTTGCTGAGGGCCCCCTCTGTCTCCTCTCCTCAGTGGCGACATTCTGGTACTTCCTGGGCCCAGGCAGCACCCTTTTTCTTCAACTGTGACTCTTGCAGATAGCAAGGCTTTTTTGTGGTATTTTGACAAGGAAACAACTCTGCATCCTCCAGCACGCCATGGGACATCTTCAGCATACAGCAGAACCTCCTACCTCCTTTTGTTGGTGTAAAACCTGCATCTTCTTCCAACCAGAGGCAGCCATTTTGCACCTTCATCTGGGGTTTAGTGGGATCCTGCCCCCCTGGACACGTTAGCGACTCTTGGACTTGGTCCCCTTCCTTTACAGGTCTTATGGTCCAGGAATCCGTCTTCAGTGCTTTGCAGACTGTTTTGGTCCTTGCAAAATCCTTTATCACAACTTTGGTGTGTTTTGGGGGAAATAGTAGTACTTTACTCCTGCTTTCCTGGGTCCTGGGGTGGGGTCTCCTTTACACCTTTAGTGTTTTCTCACACTCCCAGCGACCCTCTACACATTACACTTCCCTAGGGGTGAATTCGTGGTTTGCATTCCACTTACTTAGTATATGGTTTCTGTTGCCCCAGGCCTATTGCATCCCATTGTGTTTTACAGTGTTTGCACTACTTTCTGACTGTTTTACTTACCTGATTTGGTTATTTGTGTATATTTTGTGTATGTTACTTTCTTCCTAAGGGAGTATATCCACTGAGATATTTTTGGCACATTGTCACTAAAATAAAGTACCTTTATTTTTAGTAACTATGAGTATTGTCTCTCTTATGATATAGTACCTACATGATATAAGTGGTATTGCATGAGCTTTGCATGTCTCCTAGTTCAGCCTTGGCTGCTCTCCTATAGCTACCTCTATCAGCCTAAGCTACTAGAACACTACTACACTCTACTAATAAGGGATAACTGGACCTGGTATAAGGCGTAAGTACCATTGGTACCCACTACAAACCAGGCCAGCCTCCTACAATAGGTCCACTAGTGCGCCCTCATCCATGACGAGGTACAGAGCCCTCGCGGCTGCAACATGTTGCGGTCTGGCTCAGCTCTCTTGATCTGCCTCAAAGTCCAACACCACATTGACGTCTCCTCCCCATAGCAGCGACCCACGGTCTAACAAGTTAATCATGCGCCATACTTCCCCAAAGAATTCGGGGTCGTCAACATTGGGGCCGTACACAGATACTAGACGAAAGTGTTTATCCTGTAGTGTTCCCCGTATCATAACATAGCGGCCCTGTGTGTTCTTGAGCACTTTTTTGGTGCGCCATTGTAAGCCCTTTATAAGCAGAATTGCTACCCCCCAGTAGTAATTCGAATACACCGCCACATGACTCTCACCGATCCAGCCAGCTCGCACCCTCAATATCGTGGCCATAGTCAAGTGCATCTCCTGTAGCATACAAATGTCGATCACATGGCGCTGCATGTAAGTGGAAAGCAGTCTCATCTTACGCCCATAATTCAGCCCCTGAACATTCCATGTCAGACACTTAACTGGAGTCACAGTTTTCTAAACCATTGCTCTAAGCTACACTGAAGCATCAAACTCCCCCCGCCTCGCTTAAAGAAAGCAGCTGCATCAAGGGGATGCCAGGAGGGAAGAGAGAGAAGGGCAAAACGTCAAACCATTGAACAATCAGTACATATACCACTCCCACCCACTCAGGTCCCCCAAATGGGCCTGGTCTCCCCACATCCCCGCACCCATTACCAAATCCCATCACAAAAACCACATTAGAATAATAAGGACACATCCAGCCAGCAGGGCGCTGCCTTGGCCAACAGTTTTCCCACCCAGATTGTGAGGGTGGGCGAGAGCCGTCTAGAAGGCTTCTACTCAGCGGTTCAGGCATCACCGGAGCACTTATCATCCTCGCTCATACAGGTCTCAGGGCGTTATCTGAATTTACAGTAGTCCCCCCCTGTATATCTCATTTCAGTCATTGTCGCTTGTGTGATTTTTGTCTTCTTCTAGTTCAGGTGATAACACAGGGGTCGGCTTTTTGAGAATACCTTTAACAAATTTTGCAGCAAGTTTTGGGTTGGAGAAAAAGTGTAATTTCCCATTGTGCTGTATACGCAGCTTCGCCGGGTAGATACGCGAAAATGTGTCCTTTGTGTGGCTCAAGGTGCATTTAATCGGAAGAAAAGCTCGGCGAGCCGCCTGCACCCCAGGGGTGAAGTCCGGGAAGAGGTTAAGTTCATTGTTGTCATAATTGAGCGGGCGGCGGTCCCAAGCCAGACGTAAGGACCGTGTCTCTGTCTCTGTAATTGAGTAGACAAGCGATCATGGGTCTCGCCAGGGCTCCCGGCGGCGGCCTCACCCCAGTGATCTATGTGCACGTTCTACCACCAGCACAGGGGAGAGTTCACCAGGAAATATTGATTTGAGCATCTCCTCAACATAGTCTTCCATGCGTCATAAGGATGTCAATTCAGGAAGACCTAGGATGAGTATGTTGTTATGCCTAGATCTGGCTTTGAGGTCCTCTTTTTTAGAACTGATCACTTCCACCACCTTTTCCATTTGAAGTAACCGTTCACTCTCTTGGATGCAACCATCCTCCAGATCTGACACTCTAGGCTCAGCCTGGTCCAAGCACGCATCATGATCATCCATCCTGTCTTTCATGCAGTCCAAGCAATCGGTCAAGTGGTCCAGTTTAGTATCTATAGTATCTATAGTCTCCAGGCTGCTTTTTAGGTCCATGAACAAGGCTTTAACAGAGGGCAGTTGAAGGTCTCTGGCAGTTGCGCTTACATATCACGCCCGGTTTGACTGCTCTCTTTTTTGCCCTCAAAGGCCAGTTTTGCCTGTTTTGGGTCGGATTTCCCCATCATGTACGAATGGTCCCACACTTTTCTCCACTGTTGTCACAATGCAAGGCAACTCCAGTCACAGTCCGGCAGGGCCTCCAACCAATCCCGCAACCACCAGACCAGGCCAGCCGGAGGCCCACGTCCCCCAGGCTGTTGCTCCAGTCCAATGCTCAGGGCAGTCGCCAGCCTGTTCCTACGGGTCAGGATAAGTGTTTATTTAATCACCCAATATATGGTCCGGTAGGGCCAGTTCACTCACCGGGCCGCCCTGTCTCTGTAAAGCCCTCGATCAGGGTCTGCATGCTGGGCTGTGTGCCTTTTTGTCCACAGCCGGGGCACCAACAACCTCCCTGCCCAGGGCAGGCCGCTTCCCCGCTGATGTCCGGATGGCAGGAGGGAGTGGCTGTAGCCCACCTGGCGCACGTCACCCCCGGGGGTCCGAGCCGGGACCAGCTCCTCTTTATGAGGCCCTCTGGTCTGCAAGGCACAGTTAGCCTTCGCCCCGTTGCTTCACTGCACCGCTGTGGGCCCAAGCCAGCACCCGTTCCTTCTCCTTAGGCCTATCCGGGCCGCAAGGCTCGCTTAGCCATTACCTAAATGTATCACTGCACTGCCACGGGCCACAGTCCGCACCGTTCTTCCTCTTTTGGGCATCTCAGGTCGCAAGGCCCAGTTTGCCATCCATCTCCCCGCTGTTCCTCTTCACCGCTGCGACCCGAGCCGGAACCCGCTTCTCCTCCTCAGGCCATACCGGGCCGCACGGTCTAGTTCGCTGTCACACTGCCCGCCTCCACCTCCATCCCCTGGGCCGGACCGCAAGTTTCTCTAAGCCCGATGGGTGCGGCGGGCGGCAGCAGCATCAGCCATGCTCCTCACCTCCGCCAGCTGGCGTAGGGTGTAGCTTCTTCCCTCCTCAAGGGCCCGATAGGCCGTGTATCGGCCCGAGCAGAAGAGCGAGCCTCTTCGTGCCCGGCAGTCTCCTGGCTGGCCTGCTTGGCTCACAACCCATCTGCAATGGTATCTGTCGCCTGATTGCCCGCGCAGAAAAGTTGCGGATTTATGCTCCCGCAAGCAGCGCATCAACAAGTGGCGGCCATCTTGCTGGACGGCCAAGCCACCCCCCCATCTTTTCCAGATTGTTAATTACACTTATAGGATATAATAAGGTAATCCAATGTTGTCCTATGAGAAAGATAGGGTTTGCTGTGATACAAAACGACTTTGGGAGTGTTTCACTACCAGGACATATAAAACTTAAAGTACATGTCCTGCCTTTTAAACACATTGCACCCTGTCCTCTGGGTTGTCCAGGGCCTATCTTAGGGGCAACTTATATGTATAAAAAAGGAAGTTGTGGACCTGGCAAAAGGGTTAGTTTGGAAAATCGACATGGCAGTGTAAACCTGCACACACAGGCTCTACAGTGCCAGGCCTGAGACATAGTTGTAGGGCTACTTAAGTGGGTGGCACAATCAGTGCTACAGGCCCACAAGTAGCATTTTATTTACAGGCCCTGGACACTTGTAGTGCACTTTACTAGGGGCTTATAAGTTAATTGAGTATGCCAACTGGGGTACATGACAACGTTACCATGTTTTTAGAGGAGGGAGAACAAGCACTTTAGCAGTGGTAAATTGCACAGAGTCTTAAAACCAGCAAAAACAAGGTCAGAAAAGGGGTAGGCAAAATTTGGGGGGAAGACAATCCTAAGGCTGTCAGGTCTAACAAGTCTCCTCTACGGAAGGCCTATTGAGCCCTAATGCAGAGAGCTGTATATTTTTAAGTCAGACATATACTGTAATATGTCCTAACAGTAAAAGCCCCAAACTGTCATTTTACTGCGGAAAAGCTAGTAGTCCCATTGACTAGTGCAGAGTTACAAGATGATATATCATCCATGATAACTTCAGAATGGAACTACTAAAGTGGGTACTTGAAGATATCAAATTAATCGTGCCATTTAATCCAACTTGATGCCCAAGTCAAATTTCATGTCACTTTTAAGAAAAAGCAACTTTTAGAAAGTTGCAACTCTGTTGGCCATTTTTTTCTATGACCATTCACAAACTTTGGCCATCAGACATCCCTCCTGAGGGGGAGTGTAAATGATTCCTAAGCACAGCATCAGTAGAGGCCTGCCACAGAGGGAGGTGTTACCTCCATTGCCCAGTAAGTCACACATGGTGTTGGACAAAAAGGCGAGCTTCAAAGGAGAACCTGTCTTTGATGATCAAATGCCAACCACACTTAAAAGGGGCTGCCCCTTTGTTCAGGAAGACGGTCTGTGGATGAGAACTGAGAGGGGGAACAAGTTGCCAAACTGTTTTGTCCGTGGGTGCTCAGCCCGCATTTAGCCACCCGTCTAGAGTGGGCTATGGAGTTCCCCACTCTGAGAAAGGAGAGATCTTCAGAGTAGGCAGAATAATGTACTTTGAGAGAGCTGAGATGTCACACAAAGCTGGAAGTCATCATCAGATGGGAAGGAACCCGGTAACCCATTGGCCAATGACCGCTTCTTCCCCGCAGACACTTTCTGGTGATTTGCATCCACACTGGAGAGTGGACTGAAGATGGACTGCACTGCTGACCCCTGGACCTGGCAAGAGGCGCTGCACCAACCACTGGACTTCACCTGCTGCTCCTTGGGCTAGCAAAGAGAGTGCTGTGCCTGTACCACCCGGCTCACGGAAAAGACACTCTTGCGTCCTAGACAGAAAAGGACATCTTCAAGACTCAGTCAAATGTCTACTTGTTCCAGCACCAAGGCCATAAAAACTGAAGTAGCCCACCCTGACTTGTTGATAGCCACCTTCATAGAATTGCCATTTACCGAAATCTGCAGCCAAGAAGACCACATCTCAGCAGTCAAAAGTTGCACCAGAGCCAAGAGAGTCATCATAGTGTAGTCTGGTCACCAGGAATGGACACTAGCCCTCAGCAAAGGTAACCACGGGACCTTCTGTAGCTGGAGACCAGTAGCCATTCATAACAGGGTTTTTGCTGGCCCACAGAGGACTTCGAGGAACATCGACTCCGGTGGCCCAAGTCACCCCATCTCAACCATGGACTGAGGTGGACCCACGAAGACCCCATTGACCACATACCTCTCAGATCATCTTTTAGAATCCTCAGCCGCCAGTATCCTCAGCATCAGGACCACTCCACTGAACTCTATGGCCTTGTGTAAAGTGTAGAACTGCTTTGGTAAGCAGGTAACTATCCAAATACCCCTTACTTGCCTTCCCTCTGGAGGAACCGGTCACCCAATCCAGGCTGGAGTAGCCAAACATGACTCTTTGAAACTTTTCAAAACTTTACAAACTTTATGGTTGCCAATGCTTTGGACTAAAAAGTTGAGATTAACATTATATTTTAAAATCTATGTCTCCACAACCCTCTGGTGGATTTTGCTCCTCTTAGTGTCTAAAACTTCATAAAAATATAATGTTTTTTTTTTTTAAATTGTGTTGGATTTCTTTTGTGTTGTATGACTTTCTTATTCTGTTTCCTGGTATGTCTAAATGCTTTACACTAGTTTCATTGTTTAAGGCTTGCTTCTCGAACCTACCCAAGGTTGAGCTAAATGTTTTACAAACAAGCCTGACTGGATCAAAGATGGATCTGTGAGTGTATTACATGGTGAGGTCACACAGCCACACCATATAATACACTGCAATCCTCACAGAATGCACAAGCATTTGGGTTTCCTGCTAAAATCAAGTGTAGCGGTAGTGCTTCAAAAATTGTGACAGACATTTTTGTTGCTGTGAGTGCTTCAGTAGGTTTTGGTTTGAATGACTGAAGGATTAGAATGCTTTCCATTGTAGTGGACATATTTGCAACTAGTACAGCTGGAGCTTTAGTAGCCATTGATACTGAGTTGATAGCTATTAGGTCTATGGTTTTGCAAAACAGACTTTCATTAGATATTTTGTTAGTGAAACAGGACAGAGGCTGCAAAATTCTGAAGATTTAACAGTGTTGCGCCTTTATACCCAATAGGAGCAAGGAGATAAGAGGGCATGTGAAAAATCTCTCTGGAGTGGCAAGAGATTTGAAGGAGTTGGAATCAAAAGTTGCTTGGGAAGCAGCTGGAAAGGGAGTTTCTGCTGTAGGTGGTTGGCTTAGCAAAATTGTTAGTGGGCTTCTAGGTGCTATATTGAGGCCCATATTAATTGTTGCCATTTGCTTGATTTGTGGGTTTGCTATGGTGAAAGTACCTAAGTGAATAAGAACAAAGAAGAAGCCAGTTGAAGGACATGGTACTAAAAGGAGAATAGATGAAGTTTAGTCGGAGGAGAAGCAATGTAAGGCTTGTGATGAGCTGAGCGAGTTAGAAAAGTCAAATGTAAGCAACAATGAACACCTTGGTTTTATAAAGTAGTCTTGGAATGTTGATCTGATTTGTGTGATGGCTATTCTGGCCATTGCGGGGACATTGGAGCCACGTAGTTTAGTGCTTCATGTATTTATTAATCAATACACTCACCCATGTGATAAAGTTATTAATCTGGGTGCAATGTATTAATTTGAGAATCAATAAATGGCCACATTTACACGTAGTGGAAATCACATTTATATAATCAAATTATAATCAATGGATTTGCCTATGCTAGCTATATTCTTTTGTTTGCCATCTTTCTCTCTTAATGTTGGTCTGACTGTGACTAGGCTCAAGCATTTCAAATTCTTTCTTCATAAAATGCACTGTACGCTTTCACATTAGCTTACCCCTGCAGATACCTCATCAATGTTTGTTATTTGGAATTGCATTTTGTTTATGTTGAAAAACTGTTACAATAGGGTGCAGTAATTGAAAATTGGCCCAGTGTGTGCACTGCATAGGGATGGGAGGGAGCCTTCTTTAACAGGAAGACTAGACCACTGCTACTTTTCAAGGCTAAGCAGCTAAGGAGTTCTTTGTTCAATGATGAGAACTTGATAAGCTTACCTACTCCCAGGAGAGGGTATATCCTGAATGTCTCATCCGTAAGAAGTTGGTATGAGGATGCTTCCAGAACCTTCTATTTCATAATAATTGTATGTTTTCTTAGAATAGTTAAGCAGATCCTGTTCTGACTTCGCTGAGGGAAGACATTTCATGAACTATGCTAATTTCCTCTTCCCAAGGTGTTGAGCTTCATGCATGACCATCTGTGCTTCCTTCCACTAAACCTTAATTAGGTTCCTTTGATGCTGACATCCTTTTCTTGGAATTTCCCCTTGACACTTTGATGCCTTATTTAGATTAGGTAAGTTTCTTTTTAGAAGTCTGACTCTTTGTTGCCTTAATGCCTTTTTATTTGTTTGCACTTAAATGTGAATTTTCTTGAGTGGTTTCCTTGTAATGGGGAATTGTCTGCATTAAGGTTGAGGGATTCTATTTTTTTATTTTAATCCGCAGAAAGCTTATGCGAAACTTGGGGCGATTCTGCCAAAACACACTGATTACACATACGCTTTTACTAAAAAGAGGAAAAGAGCAGACAGAATGTCATAAAACATAAGAATTTCTCATTCTGTACATTGGGGAATGCCCGGAATGAGGAATCATTTCGCCTTACAGCAATGCCAGGGGTCTGACAATGTAAATGCCATAATGCTAATTGCATTAAGTTAATAACAGTGTCTATGCACTGACACTGCTCAAAGAAAGTTCCCCAGCAGGGGGACCTTTCCATGGTGCCTGCCTGGTAAAGCCCTATGAAAACCCTACACCTAGACACTGCACGAAAACTTCACAGCAGGGGAAGCTACTTGTTTCAAGAGTACTGTGAGGGGTTCAGGCGATATATTTACCTCAATGCAATTGTCATTACCTCCTCATCCATTCCTCATCCCATTCCTTACTGTATGCCTACGTGAAGTGAGGCCTCAACACAATCACCTCTACCAAGCAATTCCTAATTAAAATAAAGAAAAACAACCCTGCCCCCTTTAGTATTAAAGTGGAACAAGCATTATGAACTTCGTGTTTTTATTTGTGTCCGCACTCTATCCGCATACAGTGCAGGGGCCTGTGCTCCTTAGGACTGTCAGTGCTAGGCCTGACTCTTTTATTTCTTTTATTAATATTTAGAATGCACTGGACACATTTTTTGTCTTTCTTTTTTTGAGAATGATTGAAATTTGTACTTTTGTGCTCAAGGGTCTTACTCTCCTTTTTACCTGTGGAAGGTCGTTGTGTTGTAATTTAGTAGCAATTAGATTAAGCATTAGCAGAAGACATCTTGTATTTAGCAACTTTTGTGAACATTTCGTGGAATCCATTTTGTATTCATGGCAGCCATTTTCTCTGCCACATGCTGCCATGTGCTCGCCATGTGCTCTGTCCTATCTTCCTGTTAACTACTCTTGAAAATCTGTCTAGTGACAAGTTATATTTACCATCTCTCACTTTGCACATGCCCAGTAAGGTCTGCAGCTGTTAGTAATTAGTAGCCGACAGTAATGTGTCTACTAGTCTTTGAAAACTGTAGCCCCTCCTACCTGTCGACTGTGCATTTCCACATGACCTTATATGTATATAAGTCTTGCTTCTATAATTGTACCACCTTCTTTTTAGCCCCTGCATGGGTATAAAAGGACCATGCTCTCTTAGTTCAGTGTGCTACTTCAAACATTACCGAAGGGGGCTGTTTGAACTGTAGTACCACCTCATGAGGTTTAATAAACTTTGTCTTTTATTTCAGTTTCTGTGCCAACTTCTTCCTATATGGTCTGAGGACTTTGTGCAGAGAAGGGCGAACCCCTTGCACTAGTAGGCCTTGCTGAGGCTTACTTTGACAAAGTGGCGCCCGAACAGGGACTCATCAGCGACTCAGATGCCCAACGGATTGGTCGGGATGAAGGATTGGGATCTCGCTGCGGACGATCAATGTCTGAGGAGACCCGAGTCTTGGCAACCACAGCATTTTTCCCTTCTTTCTGATTTGACCATCCAGGTGGCGCCGGTCCTTGACTGAGATCCTTTTTGTTCATTCGTCGTGCAGTGACCATTTGGTCGATTTTAGAACTTGGCAGTTGGAACCTGGATGCCATGTGATTGGTGAGAGCCATTTTAATGCACTTGCTGTGGGTTTTGATGCCTTTGTTTCCCCACTTACTGTGGCTCTCATGTTTTGGGTGACTAGTCAATTTGTGTCCTTTGAATTGATATATAAATTGCAATTTATATAGGCAGGTAATGAGGAGAATTTTCTCCAATTTAATTTTTAATTTGAACAGCACTTTAAGTGCTACTTTGATTATAATACTGCATATTCTGCACTATTTTTGGTATGCCTGTTTTTAGTGCACTTCGTAGGATGTGTTGCTTTTGTAATGGTACCAATTTGAGACTTATGAATCGCAACCGGCACCCCCAGAGGGGACGCCCAATAGAGATATGTATGTTAAACATGGTATTTCTTCTATAATGTACAGCACATTATGGAATAAATACACTTGTGCGGATCCTGAGTTACATTGGCCTATGCATGGGACATTTGATTTGCAAAAGATTGAGTATGTTTAACAAAGTATGTGTAAGCGAAGGCCTAGGCAAGATATGTTTGACTGTGTACGAATGTGGGAGAAAGAAGTGCGTGGACGAGTGAAGCGTGAGCAAGCCTTGCTTGAGAAAGAGCAGAGGAAGAATGTATATGTGAAAGCATTGGAAATGAGAAATAAATAAATAAATGACTTAAAGGAGATAGAAAAGAAAGAACGTAAATTACGGGTAACTGGCCAATACACTGTTCGGCAACCTCTCTATCCTATCCTTAATAAACCGCACAATGATTTTTTGTTACTAGATCGCCCTCCACCTCCGTATGTCATTCCTTCTGCCACTCATGAGTTAGCTGAGGTCTCCAGTACGGAGTAACAGAAGATACGAGACAGTCGCTCTATGTTGCCTGCTGACCGTGCATCTGAGCTTAGATCTATTGCTCGTAAAGCAATTCGTAGCATTGTCTCTGCTTCTGAACATTTAGACAACATGAAAGGGTGGACAGAAAAGGAGCAGCTATATTTTACTGAGTCATTCGGCACAGAAGTTATTGAACTATTTCGGAAATATTCTGATGAGTTAGAGCCCGATGATGTAGCAGCTGATCGTAAGCAAATGCGTGATGGTCTTTTTGTTTTCTCCCAGGTGGCTGATGCAATCAGGCGTTTTGTGAAATTATGTGTTGTGGCAGACCGTTTGCAAGAGGAGAAAAAGGCTGTGGACGTAGTTGCACAGACATCTCTGACCGGAGGGGTGCAAGCTTCCATCTTCGGAACAGATAAGACTATGATAGTTCACGTGAAACCAATGCGGGAGGCCGTGCCTTTGTATGTTCCTCCTAAAGGATCGGGTACAAGTGATGATAAAACTTCTGTTGATACTAAGGGTTATTTTATTTATAATTGGGTGTATACTCCTTGGAATAGGGCAGATGTAATGGCACTTAAAACAGTATTACCTGACCCGTGGAAAAATCCAGCCGCCTTTTATTAGGAAGTTGAGGGAGCAATTAGTTCTTGTACTATGACTTTGGCTGACATTGATTTATTTTTCAGATTGATATTACCGCCAGATATGTGGAGAACTGTTCGTAAAGCTGATGATCGTGTAGTTTTTGGGGCGTCATGGAAAGAATTAGAAAAGATGGACGGGGATAGGGAACCTGCGAAAAAGCCGTATCAGTTGATTCTAGATCTTCCTGCAGCCATATTAGTTAAGTTAAAAACGATTATTCCCCCCAAAAAGATAGATTGGACTGTTTTAGCGTCTTGAAAGCAAAAGGCAGATAAATCGGTCTCTGATTTCTTTACACGCTTTGAAGAAGCATTTCATGATTTTAGCGGCCAGTTATTGTCAGATGATACGGGCAGACATTTGTTCGTCGATAAATATGTCGCAAATCTGTTACCAGGAATAGCTAGTCGTCTAAAAGCTATTTAAAGTTCATGGACTACCTCTACTCCGGTTTCTTTTTTGACTATGGCTCAGTATTATGAACGTCAGGAATTAGAAGCAAAAGGTAGCGAGGATAAAATGATTAAAGAATTAAAGACGAAGGTTATGTTGGCTCAAGCTTGTGGTCCGCCTTTTAGAGGTAGTTATAGAGGTGGACGTGGATCTTATGGTTCTTCTTACACTCGTTCGAATTTGTCTGTTGATCAGTGTGTGTATTGTAAGAAATTTGGGCATTGGGCTGCCGATTGTCCAGCACTGCGTGGTCAGCAGTGTTCACGTGGTCGGGGACAAATGAGAAATCGCACAGGATATTTAGGGCCTAGAAGAAGCATGAATGATCATGCTAGGGTTCATGCTAATGTACGAGGGCAGGATGGGTTTAACACTTTTGATAGACAGAAACAATACCAGATGTCTAACTATGTGCAGCCTGATTTCCAAGATTCTGCTTATGCATAGGATTGCCTAGGATGGGGTAAGGAATCAGTTGAAGTTCCAGTAGATCAGAGGGGTCCTTATGTTACAGCACATGTTTTGGGTTCTACTGATCAGTTTCTGGTTGATACAGGAGCTATTCGTAGCGCCTTGTCTAAACAATTGGTTCCAAGGGCTCCCCTGTCTGGCTTAACCATTACATTGATAGGTTTCGATGGAACACCTTCCCCTAGCCCATTGTCACAACCACTTGCATTCCATGTTGATAAATTTACTGCTCCATGTCCGTTTTTGTTTCTTCAAATACTCCAGACAATATTGTGGGTCTTGATATGCTCAAGTATTTCAGGGCTACAATATGATGCTCTCCTGAAGGGGTACGTGTTATTTTGAATGATAATCATCCTGTGATGGAAAGAGTTTGTCTTGTTAAAGAGGATATTGCATTAGCTTCACTCCCTAGTGCTTTGTGGGCTACTTCAGATACTGATGTGGGACAAATGATTATTCCACCGGTGCATATTAGTGTCAAGGAGGGAGCTGCATTGCCACGTTTGCCTCAATACAAAATTTCACAGGAGGGCGAAGAAGCACTCACACAAATTGTGCATGATCTTATTGCAGTTGGAGTTGTTGAGGAAGTTCCGTATAATGTTTGTAACAGTCTGATTCTTCCTATTCTGAAAAAGGATACTGATACTAGGATTTACCAATTCGTTATTGATTTATGAGAAGTGAATAAGATTGTGGTACCACAATATCCTGTGGTATCTGACATCACAACACTTCTTACTTTGGTTCCCCCGACAGCAACTACGTTCTCTGTGATAGACTTGAAGAATGCTTTCTTTTCGATCCCTATTCATCCTGACAGCCGATATTTGTTTGGTTTTACTTTGAATAACCGATCTTATAGATTTTGCAGAGTTCCTCAAGGCTATACTGAGAGTCCTAGTATTTATAGTCAAGCGTTAAAACGACAACTTGATTCTTTTGTTTTGCCTGAAGGTGTGGCTCTCATACAATATGTCGATGATATTTTGTTGGCAGCTGATACCCCTGAGCAATGTGAAAAGTGTACTTTGTCCTTACTTTCTTTTCTTGCTTCACACTATCATAAAGTGTCACAAAAGAAATTGCAATATTGTAGACCAAAGGTAACCTATTTAGGTCACCTTATGTCTAATGAGGGCCGTGCACTTACATCAGATCGTATTCAAGCAATTTTAGACACACCAGTACCCTCTTCTCAGAAAGATGTTCGTGCATTCCTTGGTCTTACTTCTTTTTGTAGGCAATGGATATTAGGGTTTTCACACATTGTCAAACCTTTGCTAGCACTTTTGACTGAAGATACTCCAATGCCCCTCCCATGGACAGATGAATGTGAGACTGCTGTCCGGCAGCTACGACAAGCCCTTTGTTCAGCACCAGTGTTAGGTACTCCACATTACACGAAGCCTTTTGCACTTCACGTACATGAGAAAAATGGATGTGCATTGTCAGTTTTAGAACAGTCACATGGCGATAAGCAGCGTCCCTGTGCATATTTTTCAGTAGTACTTGATCCTGTTGATCGATCGTTGCCTGGGTGTTTTCGTTCAGTTGCGGCAACAGCTGTGTCAATACGTCAGAGTGAAGGGATAGTTTTGTCACATAAACTGTTGGTGTTAGTACCGCATGCGGTTGATGCTCTTTTAAATCAAACAAAAATGCAACATTTAACTAGCGCTCGCCTGACAGGATATGAATTGACATTGCTGGCTCCTCACATTACACTGAAGAGATGTGCAACACTAAATCCAGCCACTTTGTTGCCATATCCGGTGACTCAGCCTCAGTCACAAGAAACACATGATTGTATATTCCTTACCGAAGAACAGACGAAGGGTTGTATTGATTTGCAAGATACGCCCCTTCCAGATGTAAACGGGGAATTGTGGGTTGATGGGTCTTGTTTGAAGTTGCAAGACGGTACGACCTCAGCTGCATATGCAATCACCACAATACACACGGTAGTGGAGACAGCTCGTATACCACAGAAGTCAGCTCAAGTAGCTGAACTAATACCTTTGACACGAGCATGTGAGCTTAGTACTGACTTATATGTGAACATTTATACAGACAGCCGCTATGCTTTTGGAGTGGCTCATGATTTTGGTTTGCTTTGGAAGGAGAGAGGCTTTCTCACATCCCACGGGATGCAGATAATGCATGGAGAATTAGTGCATAACCTCTTGACTGCATTGACATATCCAAAGAAAATAGCTATTGTGAAATGTAGTGCACACAAGAGAGTGACCGATAAGATAGGGCAAGGTAATGCCCTTGCGGACCGCGTAGCACGTGAGACTGCGATGCAGCGAAGTACTACTTCTATGTATGTAGTGAAGTCACAAGCTGAACATTGGCATAATGCTAGACAAGACGTATTAGATATACAGAAATCTGCTTCTGTGAAAGAACGTGTGCAATGGTCTGAAGAAGGAGAATTGGATGATGAGGGCTGTTGGTGGAATAAGCAGATGGGTAAATGGAAATTGCCTATAGCTTTTGTACAACCTATGGTTCAGATGGCACATGGGCTGGCACATGTTGGAGCTTCAACAATAACAAAGTTGCTTACGCAAGTTTGGGAGCATCCAGAAATTTCCAGTACAGCTAAGAGAGTAGTACAGTCTTGTTTGATCTGTTTACAATACAATCCTGGAAAAGGGACACAAACTCCTGCTGGAGGGTTTGCTACACCAACTGCACCTTTCGAAGTTCTACAAATGGATTATATTCAGCTTGAACACTGCAACAATTTAAAGTATGTCTTGGTGGTGGTATGTGCCTTCAATAAATGAATAGAGGCGTACCCTACAAAGGATAATACTCCCATTACCACAGCGAAGGTGCTTTTAAAATATTTTTTTCCTAGGTTTCATGTTTGCAGACTTTTATGGAATGATAACGGACCTCATTTTGTTGGGGAAGTTATTAAGTATGTCCTGAAAGGATTAGGGATTAAACAGAAGTTCCATGCGGTTTTCCACCCACAATCAGCAGGGTTGGTGGAAAGGTATAATGCTACTTTGAATCTGAAGTTAGCGAAGATACAGGCTTCCATATCTTTAACTTGGCCGGATGCATTACCGTTGGCATTATTGTCTATTAGGTCAGTGCCACACTCTCGAACAGGCCTTACCTCCTATGAAATAGTATTTGGAAGGCCAATGAACATTTGGGGAGTTCCTAAGCCAATTTCTGTATATGATGTACCTTGTGTCCTGATGAATGATTATTTGGCACAGTTAACTGACAATTTGGTTTCTATTCATCAACAGGTTCGAGAAGCACTTCATGACAGATCTACAGGTGAAGGCCATGAACTCCGACCTGGTGACCAGGTGATGATTAAGTCCTTTGAAAGATCAAGCAGCTTGGACCCAAGGTGGTGAGGCCCAGAGCAGGTGCTCCTTGCGAAAAGGACGGCAGTTCGAGTGACAAACCGAAAGAATTGGGTCCATAGTACTCACTGCAAGAGAGTGCTACCTACCTTGGTGGAACCTGCTGTGCTGACCAATCATCGAGAGATTTTGACTACGGAGAAAGGCCGTGCTGTATCACCTGACGAATCTGCTGAGTTTTCCAGGACCATACGATTTCTGGAGTGTTGCGATATAATTTGAGACCGAGGAAAGAATCTGTAGTGCTGAAAAAAACTGGTTGAGCTACCGCCCTGGATTAGTGAAATGGAGAGCCAATGTGGCAAGGGGGGGGGGAATCAGCCATGCATTAGAGTAGTGACATCCGTCTTGGCCCATGGTGAAGAAATCAGCGGCTGCCCAGGGATCAGAGCTCCAACGATTGTTTTTAATTAATTTCTGGAAGGGTCGATTATCACTGTTGCTAAAATGAATATCAAAGTGATCATTAGTACTATGGGGTTTGTTGTTGTTTTGGTGGTTATAGCAATAATCACCTGGTTTATTGAAAAGATGGCTCCTGCTCGTGAGTTTTTTGTTGCCACTACTCCAGTACCAGAAGATCACTATTACTTTACGCTTCCCTATCATGAGCAGAAGCACCGTCAATCGTACTTCAATAATACTTTCATTCAGATGTTGCATCGTACTCATAATAATACAAATACTACTAACTGTTGGGTATGTGGAATGATACCTGCGCATCAAAAGAAAGGAGGAACACCTTTCATTCCTCTTCCTTTTTCACACAATGGTTCTTGTCAAGCTTGGTATACGCTTTTGTTTGCATCTGGAAAACGTACAGAGGGCGGACTTCTTTTTCGCCTTAATAAAGTATGCTACCAAGACAAAGATGGGTATCCCCAAGCCAAAGGAACTAAATGGGAATGGGAAGAGTATCAACCGGACAATGTTTCAATACCATGGGGGTTATTACAACTTTGGAGGAGGTGTTAATCCGTCCCAAAAGTGACGGTAAAGTGAAGGATATACCACCAGCCGTATTACGAGTTCCATAGGATATAATGGACTCATAATACGGCTGGTGGTAGATCCGTCACTTTACCGTCACTTTTGGGACAGATTAACACCTCCTCCAAAGTTGTAATAACCCCCCATATGTCTTCACAAATATAAGAGACTTTGACAAGAAAGAACAATTTGTGATTTGTGTTACAAAAACTAAAGCAGATTTATGTATACGTGGCATTGGGCGAATTCCAGTGGGGATAAGCGATTGTACCAACTACCTGTTGGGTGGTCAGGTGTGTGTTATGTATTTTTTCTATTACCCCCTGTGTTTTTGGCACCTGCATCATATCACCGTGATTTTAAAACGTTCAATGACATCATTCAAAATAGATATAAAAGGACAATAAGTACAAATGAGGTAGACCAAACGGACACTAGCCTGCAACAATATGTTGATTTTAATTTAGGGTTGTTCTCCTTTGTGGGTGCTGCGTTAAACAGTAGGAAAGTGAGACGATTGACTAGGGTTGTGGAAACTTTTACCAATCAGGCAGCTCAGGCACTTGGGAATATTACAGAGGAGCTCCAAATTGCGAGGATTGTAGCGCTCCAAAATCATATGGTACTAGATGTAATATTAGCTGATCGAGGTGGTGCATGTCGCATCATCGGTAGTAGTTGCTGCGTTTTCATTCCAGATCACTCAACTTCAGTATATGATGCAATATCTAAATTGCATAAAATTGTTGCAGAAATTCACACAGAGACTGGTACTTGGACTTTTTCTGGATGGTTTTGGGCCCTTGTTTCCGCTTGGGGCTGGAAACTACTGACTGTCCTGTGTGTAATGATTGCAATATTTTTCACATGCTGTATCTGTATTCAGTGTGGTCCAATGTTCTGCTCCATGTGTATTACTGCTTGTATGCCTACCAAAAGAGATATTACAGAAATGAAAGCACAACACATGTTAGATAAGGAAATAGCTGAAATGATAAGCATAAATATACAAGATGAATATTTAGATTATCCCAGAAAGACGAATGTCTTCAGCTAATGCTGAAAGGGTCGTCTGTTGTAATTTAGTAGCGATTATATTAAGCGTTAGCGGAAGACATCTTGTATTTAGCAACTATTGTGAACATTTTGTGGAATCCATTTTGTATTCATGGCAGCCATTTTCTCTGCCACATGCTGCCATGTGCTCTGTCCTACCTTCCTGTTAACTACTCTTGAAAATCTGTCTGGTGACAAGTTATATTTAGCATCTTCCACTTTGCACATGCCCAGTAAGGTCTGCAGATGTTAGTAATTAGTAAACGACAGTAATGTTTCTACTAGTTCTTGAAAACTGTAGCCCCTCCTACCTGTCGATTGTGCATTTCCATATGACCTTATATGTATATAAGTCTTGCTTCTATAATTGTACCACCTTCTTTTTAGCCCCTGCGTGGGTATAAAAGGACCATGCTCTCTTAGTTCAGTGTGCTACTTCAAACATTACCGAAGGGTGCTGTTTGAACTGTAGTACCACCTCATGAGGTTTAATAAACTTTGTCTTTTATTTCAGTTTCTGTGCCAACTTCTTCCTATATGGTCTGAGGACTTTGTGCAGAGAAGGGCGAACCCCTTGCACTAGTAGGCCTTGCCGAGGCTTACTTCGACAGATGGGCCCCTTTCATGTTTGGAGTACGTTTTCCTTGTATCTCCTTTATTATGCAGATGATTATTTATTTTTAACTCTGGTTGCAGTGTGAAACTGGGTCACATTCCTCTTAACTAAAACCTGGTGCTTGGTAGGCCTGTGTGGATTTTGCTGAATTCTGCTACGTGGAACTCCACAAAGTGCTGAAAAATTCCACTGCACTCTGCGGAGTTCTACAAGCAGCGGAGTGAGATAAGCCATGCTGAATTTTTATCAACAGGCATTTGTATAGTGCTGTAAAATCAGTGTGAATGGCACAACAAGCAGCGCAAGGCAGCATTGCTTCTTTCTGCCACTTGAGTAGATTTTCTCCTTGAGTGGCAGCTTCCTCAACGTGAGCAACAGGTTTCTTAACGTGAGCAGTAGCGACCTGCTCGACTGCCCGTGTTGAGCAATCTCGCTGGGAGGTGGTCTAGCATCTAATTTTTCTCACTTGCCAAGCTAACGTTGGCGAGCTGTGGGGAGGGAAAAACTCTGCCTATCCCGCTCAGCTGAGTTTTTTGGAACTCCGCTCACGGTATGGAGCGCGGAGTGGGCAAAACTCTGTGAACTCCACCGGCGGAACGGAATTCATTGCTCACCCCTAGTGCTTGGCCTGAATTACTGCTGGAATCTAGTGTCTTTCTTTGCTAGCAGTGCATATAGCCTGCTTTGTTTTTAAAAGACAGATTCTTCACAGCAGTAGAGAAATGGAAGCTGACTTGTAATTAAAGTGAGGTTTGTGCATTTGCTAAATTCCTAATTCCTAGTAAGTCTATTTTCATTAAGCATTCTACTTACCTGTGTGGAATGTTTTTGGTGTGGGCTTCTTAGTATTCAGTAGTAAACCAGTTGTCTTGTCCCGCCTCTATTTAAAAAAAAAGAAACAAAAGTACTCAGAAAAAAATGGGGAAGGGAGATTGTCATACCCTTTGTCTGTATTGCAAGTTCTTTTTCTTTTCCTATATTGTGATAAACTTGCTTAGTATTTTTTCAGGAAGTTGTTACTTATTTTATCCTGTATTACATTTCTTTAGGTAAAATTTTGTCTGTCTTGGATCCTTCGCCTTTTGATTTATATTTTATGGGGTAATGTTGGTATTATGTATAACTCCTACCTGCTTGAGCTAGGTGTTGGCTATTCACAATGGAGGGGATAGAATGTGATGGTATGGTCAGAACTGCTGACTCTGGAACCACGGAACCAGGTTCTAGTTCTGGTGTCTGCTTAACAACCTGTGATTCTAGGCAAATCAATTAATCTCCTCTTGCCTCATAAAAATGAATGTGACTTTTAACAGAGCACAGCAAAAAGAGGAGACATCTGTCCCTTTACCTTCGGGGGTGTTCAGTTCGTCAGATTCTCTCAGGTATAGAGTGAGGAAGGGCTCTTCCAAGGGAGCTCTCACTGTTTCTGATAAGAAACTCCCGATCATGATCAGATCAATTTCTGATGCTTCAACAAGCAAGAGGAGTAGAGTGGTTGTTTGTCTCCTGCAGGGAGACAATAACTGTTTTTAGGCAATTCAGCAAACCCTTGTTCCCCAGATTTTCTGTTGACTTGGTTAGGCATGGGCTTCTAAGAAGGGAATGAAAGGACCTGGAAAAAGACTTTGATTCCAAGTTTCGTGGTAAGATTTTTCTCTTTGTCTGTAAGGGAAATGTATCTTGCTTAAAATCTCTCTATAGTCCCCTTATTATCCAACCTCATAGTGCAGTCTGCCAAGTTGTTGTTTGAAGAAGCAGTAATTCCAAACCCAATGTACAAAATGGGTTGAAGCCTCCCAAAAGAAGGCCTATCCTGGACTTCACTTAAAGTTGAGAGCAGGGGTGTGTTCTTTTTATGCTTCGCTGTCCCTGGTGAAAGATTTTCAAGCTCTATCTGCTGTCATCCGAAAGGGAGAGGATTGTGCTCATTTGTTGGCAGCTATGGATGCCCAGGCAAGATATCTTCCATATATTGCGTTTGATAACCTGAAGGTTTCAGCCATATCTGCTAGCCGGTTGGTAGCTTCCAGGATGTATTTGTATCAGACAGGATTAAAAATTAATTCCAGTCAAAAGATGGTCTCTTAAAAAAGGGCTGTTTCAGGCAATGAATGGTTTGGAGAAAGGCTGGAAAATGTCATCAAATAATGATTTCCATTCTTTTAAGCATGATTCAAGGTAATTTTTCTACAAGACAGTAGCCTTACGAGAATCCTAGAGAAACAAAATGTGATCCTTCGGTTTCAGCTTGAATCTCAAAGGGGAGTACAAAGAAGAGGCCTAGAAACAATCACCTCTCTGGACCACGCCAGGGCTTTTTTAAAGAAGAAGACCGTTAGGGGCAGGCTGACTCTGCATCTTAGTTCTGGGCAGAATCTGGTCACAGATGACTGGGTTCTTCAGGTGATTTCCCAGGGTTACTCACTAGAGTTTTCATCTCTTCCTCCAGAGATCCGTTTTCTTTGACTCAACATCCCATGTCACGAGAAAAGAGTAAAGCTTTACGAGGAAACATTGCATTACTACTTCAGATGAGAGCTATTGTACCTGCTTCAAATTCTGAAAGAGCACTCAGTTGATACGCTCCTGTGTTTCTAGATAAGAAAATTTCAGGGGATTATTGCTTGATAATAGCCCTCAAGGAGCTGACTGTTTCTTGATGATGATCCATTTTAATATGAACATCAGGTAATGGTATTGGTTCTTTTGGGAACCTTCCATGGTTTCCTAGATCTAAGGGGGGATTACATACACATTCCTATTACCCCCATAATCAAAAACCTCCAAGGTTTGTGGTGGGCAACAGTCATTGGAAATTCAGAGTTCTTCATTTTGGTTTGAAGGCATCTCCAAGGGTAGCTACCAAGACTTTGGCTCCAGTAATTGCAATCTTCCTCAAGATGAATATTCACATCCTTCCTTATCTGGACAACCTTTTATTGGTCTCCCATTTTGCTCTGAATTTGGAATTGGACATTGTGAACGTACAGCAAATCCTAGAGGTTTCTCATTACGTTCAGGAAGTCGAATCGTAGCCTTCTCAAAGCCTAAAGTACATTGGGCATGGTTTCTGATAGACTTAGAGTTTGCCTACCTTCCAAAGAGAATTCCTATGAGAACAAGGGGACATGGCAGTAGTTTTATTTGTGTTTTCATGGGCCACACACCATGGCTACTGGTGTCCAACAATTTTGAGCGACTGCTTCTGGTGATGCAGGCTCTGAGATCTCTTCAGTAGTGATTAATCTCTGTCAATTTGGAGAGAGAAGTTTCTCTTTCCTCTCTGCAATCTACAGTAGTGACAAAGGATGCCAGCTCCAAGGGATGGGTTGCAGTGCTGGGCCCTTTGTGAAACAGGGAACCTGGAAAGCACATTAAAGAGTCTATTCCTTCAACTGAAGAGATTTCAGGGTGGTGTGGATTACTCTCCAGAGATTTCAGTCCTTCATCTTTCAAAGCAATGTACAGGTGAGAACGGACAATGCAAAAGCAATGGTGTATATGAGCAGAAAATGTGAATCGGGTGCTATGTCCTTGAATTAACAATTCAGAGAATAATGGACAGGGCTGAAAATAATTTCCTATCTCTGAGAGCAATTCATATTTGAGGGAGGGACAACAGGATAGCAGACATTCTAGGGTGTTCTCTCCATCCAGAATTTGAGAATATCAGGGGAGGTGTTTCAGATGATTTTTCAGAGGTTCTGCAACACCTTGACAGATCACTTTCCAGACCGATCCAATGATCTTCTTTCCAGATTTCTTTCTAGGTTCAGTGATCCTCAAACAATAGGAGTGGATGCGTAGACTTGTCAGTGGTCAAACAGCTTGCTGTGTGCATTCCCTCCAATTTCTCTGGTTCCTTGTCTCCTGACAATTATTTGGAGGGAGAAGACATAGGGGAATTTGATTTGTCCATTCTGGCATCAGAGGAATTGTTTTCCTCTGCTCTTGGAAATGTTAGTGGTCCCAGTATGGCTTCTTCTTTCTCTTCAAGCCCAATCTTATCTCCTCCCCTCTCATCTCTTTTTTCTCTCCAGAGATTGATGTTGATGGCCTGCAGTTTGAGAGGAAGGGGTTAAGAGGCCAGGCATGTCTTTAGCTATGCTGGGCTCTATTCAGGCCACTAGAGCTGGCACAGCATCACCTCATAATGCTAAGTGATTATTAGACTTTTTAGTGTAAAGTATTGCTTCATAATCTGTATGTTTCAAGAAACTGAATGTATGATTTCCTTTCACTGTTGATGTTACCTATAGAAGGGGACTAACATGTTTGAGATTCTCAAGGTGGAATGAAGAAAGACAGGCAAAATGCATTCTAACAGCTTGAAAGGAACCAAGGGGGAACATGGTGGCCAGCTGAACAAGCGCTGCCGGGAGCTCTCTGAAGCCTGGGTAGCTCTTTTATGTTTTTTTAATGCCACGCATTGAATTTTTTTTTTTTTAAATCGTACCTGAAGCAGATTCCTTTCCTTTTACATCGAGAGCTTGCAGCACTCCGTGTATGCGAGTACTGAAGTCTGAGCCGGACAGAGATCCGGCTCACAGCAGCAGGTGGCCGCAGTGCCGGCTTGTGGGCGGAGGCAGCCTGGAGTTTGTGCTGAGGGAGACGCTTCTCATCCGGGTTTGACTTCCGTGGCACAGGAGGTGCGGGAAGCGTTGTTCCCATCCCGGGAGAGGTGGCATCCAGAGATTTGGGAGCACTGCAGGCTGCAAGCTTGGGAGGTTCATGACTGACTCCAGCCCGTACCTGAACACGGGCATGTGCCCCGGTCTCATCCCTTCAAGCTCATAAGCTACATAAAGGTAGGGGGGGTCCCCTTAATTCTTTTTTGGAGTTAGGGAAGGGGGGGCCCTCACTGAGTTCCTGGTAGTTGGGGCCATTCTCAAAGCACTAAGAGGTGGGGGGCAGTGCAAGAGGTGGGCTAATTGGTGACAACATAAAGAACAGTGACAGGTCTGAAAATCAGCGGTTTTTTGCTAACTGTAGTAAAAAAAGGTAATTAAAAGTATTCCCGCTGTGCACAGGATGAAGGGAACTATTCCCTTAGAAGACTCTAGGATTGTCACGTCACTGTATTCCTTTTTTGAGACTCTTTCTAGGGGTGCTGAGGTCTCAGAAGATACTGCTCTCCCCTTTACCATGGAGGACAGAAGAGTGAGGATGCAGGAGTTGGAAATCATCCAGTCCTGTTAGGGAGCGATTTCAGTGTCCTGTTGGACCTAGTTTTGGATAAGTCTATCTTTAGAGGTACTGTGAGGTCACCTAACACCAGAACCTGGGTGTAGCAGGCGATGGAAGATCTGGGCCTGATAGACATTTGGCGCTGGAAGAACGGAATAGATCCAAGATTTACCTTTTATAATAAGAATTTGTCCATAGTTCCAGGATTGATTTCTTTTTAGTACATAGAAGTTTGTGTGGGAAAGTTAAATATGTGGGGCGCGCTGCGGAGCACCTATCTGATCACTCGGCAGTGAAACTTCGTTTTAGTCTTGATAAACCAATCAACCACCCTAGGTGGACGGTAAACTGGGTCTTGCTTTTTGATGAATTGATTATTGAAGGCTTATAGCGCGAGACTAATTATTTTTTTGCTATAAATTATGGGTCCACTACTCTACAGGTGGTTTAGGATGCTTATAAGGCCTATATAAGAGGGAGGTTACTTAACATGGCTGCCTATAGCCATAGAGAAGAGAGAAAACAGATAGGAGAGCTTGAATCTGCTATACAAGAGCTGCAACTCAAGGCCCATGTGTCCTTGGATGAACAACAATCAAATACTCTGGACATTCAGATGAAGAGGGCCAGGGTAGACCTTGAGGCTTTTTTAGATACTAAGAATAAAAGAAAATGGGAAAGCAGTTGGTTCGGACATTGTGAGTATGGGGAAGGATGTAGCAAACTTTTGGCATGGAAAACAAAAGTAGAACAGACAAGAAACAGTATTACATCTATTAAAAAAGAAGACACTGGGTGTTACTTCAGAGGGGAAGCTGAGACAGAAGATGCTTTTATCTCCTTTTTTTTAAATTGATATATGGAGGACCAGATTAGGGGTTTCCTGGGTGACATTCCCCTCACTAGGCTAGATGGATCATCAAGGCATGAGTTGACAGTAAAGATAGACATGGAAGAGATACACCAAGCCTTATAGAGCCTAAAAAAGGAGGAAAGCACCTGGCCCTAATAGCTCACCAAATGAATTGTATAGAATACTCAAGGATGAGTTGGCCCCAATCATGTTGGAATTAATTCATTATTTTTTTTCTGAGGGTCTAGAGATGCAGAAATCATCAAATCAAATCAAATCATTAACATTTATAAAGTGCGCTACTCACCCGTGCGGGTCTCAAGGCGCTAGGGGGGAAAGGGGGGGTTATCGCTGCTCGAACAGCCAAGTCTTTAGGAGTCTCCGGAAAGCGGAGTGGTCCTGGGTGGTCCTGAGGCTGGTGGGGAGGGAGTTCCAGGTCTTGGCCGCCAGGAAGGAGAAAGATCTCCCACCCGCCGTGGAGCGGCGGGTGCGAGGGACGGCAGCAAGTGCGAGGCCAGCGGAGCGGAGGGGGCGGGTGGGGACGTAGAAGCTGAGGCGTCTGTTGAGGTATTCCGGTCCCTTGTTGTGGAGGGCTTTGTGTGCGTGGGTGAGAAGACGGAAGGTGATCCTTTTGCTGACTGGAAGCCAATGCAGGTGTCTCAGGTGTGCGGAGATGTGGCTGTTGCGGGGTACGTCGAGGATGAGGCGGGCCGAGGCGTTTTGGATGCGTTGCAGGCGGTTTTGGAGTTTGGCGGTGGTCCCGGCGTAGAGGGTGTTGCCGTAGTCCAGGCGACTCGTGACAAGGGCGTGGGTCACGGTTTTTCTGGTGTCGGCGGGGATCCAGCGGAAGATCTTGCGGAGCATGCGGAGAGTGAGGAAGCAGGCGGAGGACACGGCGTTGACTTGCTTGGTCATGGTGAGAAGAGGGTCCAAGATGAAGCCGAGGTTGCGGGCGTGGTCTGCGGGGGTCGGTGCGGTGCCGAGGGCCGTGGGCCACCAGGAGTCGTCCCAGGCGGACGCGGTGTTGCCGAGGATGAGGACTTCCGTTTTTTCAGAGTTCAGCTTTAGGCGGCTGAGCCTCATCCAATCTGCGACGTCCTTCATACCCTCTTGTAGGTTGGTCTTGGCGCTGGCGGGGTCCTTGGTGAGGGAGAGTACAAGTTGGGTGTCGTCGGCGTAGGAGGTGATGATGATGTCGTGCTTGCGTACGATGTCGGCGAGGGGGCTCATGTAGACATTGAAGAGTGTCGGGCTGAGCGATGAGCCTTGAGGTACGCCGCAGATGATCTTGGTGGGTTCTGAGCGAAACGGAGGGAGGTAAACTCTTTGGGAGCGGTTAGCGAGGAAGGAGGCGATCCAGTCCAGGGCCTGGCCTTGGATCCCGGTGGAGCGTAGGCGGGTGATTAGGGTGCGGTGACAGACGGTGTCAAAGGCAGCCGAGAGGTCGAGGAGAATGAGGGCGACTGTTTCACCGTTGTCCATCAGGGTTCTGATGTCGTCTGTGACTGAGATGAGGGCGGTTTCCGTGCTGTGGTTGGTTCGGAATCCGGTTTGTGACGGGTCGAGCAGGTTGTTGTCTTCCAGGAAGGTGGTCAGCTGTTTGTTGACGGTCTTTTCTATTACCTTGGCTGGGAAAGGTAGAAGAGAGATGGGGCGGAAGTTTTTCAGGTCGCTTGGGTCAGCCGTAGGTTTCTTTAGTAGGGCGTTGACTTCAGCGTGCTTCCAGCATTCGGGGAAGGTAGCAGAAGAAAAAGAAGAGTTGATGACGGTCTGGAGGTGCGGGGCGATGATGTCGTCGGCTTTGTTAAAGATGAAGTGCGGGCAGGGGTCCGAAGGGGCGCCGGAGTGGATAGAGTTCATGATGGATTTGGTTTCTTCCGTGTTGATGTGGGTCCAGTTGTTGAGGGTGATGTCCGGGGAAGCGGGTTCAGTGGTGTATGGTTGGGTCTGGTGTCCGAAGCTGTCGTGGAGGTCGCTGATCTTGCGATGGAAGAAAGTGGCGAGGGATTCGCACAAATCCTGTGAGGGCGTGACGGCGTTGGCGCTGGCGCTGGGGTTAGAGAACTCTTTGACGATGCTGAAGAGTTCTCTGCTGTTGTGGCTGTTTTTGTCTAGTCTGTCGGTGAAAAAGTTCCTTTTGGCAGTGCGGATCAGGTGGTGGTGTTCGCGTGTAGCGTTCTTGAGGGCGGTCATGTTGTCAGCGGTGTGGTCCTTGCGCCAGGCCTTCTCAAGGGCACGACAAGTTTTCTTTGATTCTTTGAGGGTGTCAGAGAACCAGAGAGGTTTTTTGGTGTTGGTCTGTCGATGCGTGCGTTTGAGGGGAGCAAGGTTGTCAGCGCAGTTGGAGATCCAGTTTGTGAGGTTGAGAGCTGCGTCGTTGGAGTCGGTGGTGAGGGTGGGTTGGTTGGCGGCGAGAGCGGAGAAGAGTTGCTCTTCAGGGATCTTGTTCCACTGTCAACGAGGGATGGGTTGAGTGCGGAGGTGGGAGGTCTCGCGTCGGAATGTGAAGTGGACGCAATGGGATGAGGCTATTATTAGTTTAATATTGAAACCTAACAAAAACCCAGCACGATGTGAGTCATATAGACCCATTTCATTACTGAATTCAGATTATAAAATTAATACCCATGTTCTATCAAAGAGGTTTAAAAGGGTGGTTGGTACTTTGGTGCACGATGTTCAGAAGGGCTTTATTAAGGGGACACAACTTTATGAATTAACACACAACTTACTTGGTCCTATAGATCTGGCACTTCAGGACGATTTTCCCTTAGCAGTCCTTACTGTTGATGCTGCTAAAGCATTTGATTGGGGTTAGCTGGCCCTTTTTACAGATGGTCATGGAGGTCTATAGATTCGGGGATGTTTTTTCCAGTTCAATAAGGGCCTTGTATAAGAACCCAGTGGCCAGAATATTGATTAATGGCAATCTGTCACAGCAATTAAAAATTAGGCAAGGGATTTGCCAAGGCTGTCCACTTTCCCCCCTCCTTTTCAACTTGTATATTGAAGCTTTGGCTACAATGATTAGAAGGAACATAAATATTATGCCCTTCAATGTAAAGGATGGGGGAAGAAAGTAGCACTGAATGCAGATGATTTAATGATATATACTAGGGATGTAGCTGGGTCCCTCCCAAACATTTAACATTCTTTCAAGGAGTTTGGGAGGGAGTCAGCTTATTTGGTAAACCAGCAGAACATAGAAATTATTTGTTGAAATACCATCTATAACAGCCCTTTGGTTAAACAGGCGATAAAATATTTGGGGGTGCAAATTACAGCTAATCTGGAGGAGGTTGCCCAGGTCAATTTTAACAAGGTATGGGCAGACACAAAGAAGTTATTAAAGATATGGGCTGGTCTTCCACTATCCCTTATTGGTAGATCGAATGTTTTAAGGATGATTATTCTATCAAAGTTTACCTTTTTGTTTAATTCAATCCCTTTAGAGTTTAAATTGGGGTGGTTCAAAAAGCTACAGGGGGATTTTACTTCTTGTGTGTGGGCATGAAGGGGAGTTCACATCACTTGGAAGAAGCTGTGTAAGAAGAAAGATCAAGGGACATTGCAACTCCTGATTTTTATAATTACTATTTGGCATTTCAGCTAAGAAATATAAGAAGGTTACTAAATGATAGCCTCAGTTTCACCCCTCATTTCAGGGCAATGAGTAGACACCTCCCGGAGACAGGAGATTATTTTTTATTCAAATTTGGCCATCCGAAATATTTTAGGAGGGTCAGGATAAAGACTCTGAGAGTGGCATGGATTCAAGTCCAGCGAGTCCTAGGGGTATCATATTATAGCAGCTCGGCTCCCATCCAGGACTCACCAGGCACTCTGGAATGTCTCCAAGATAAGTTATCCATCCCCTTACAGGAGAAGGGTTTGGTGAAATGGGGACATATTAAAGAGGGTCTCGCTTTGTTATGCTGGTCTATATTCACAGAGCAAGTGGGGGCTCGATTTCTAAATTTAAGTATTACCAGTTGGTGAGTTGGGTGAGTACGCTTCCGAAGGAAGGGCAAGGGAACAGAATTTGGGAGAAGAGACTGCTTCAGAGACACACCGATCATAAAGAAGTTGCCTTATGGTGTTGGCGGTTAATAGAGGCAGGGGAAGAGTCTCCCCCCTTGCCAGAAAAGAAGTGGGAAAAGGATCTGCCAGCGATGGATGTCATCAACCTCTGGTAAGTATCTATGGCAACACTTTGGCTCACAGTTAAATCTGCCTCCTTAAAGAAAAATCATCTGTTCACATTGCATAGTGCCTACTGGTCGCCGGAGAAGTTAACAGCCCTGGGAAAGACTAAGAAAAACTGTCCACGGTGCAATGAAGAGAAAGCAAATGATTTTCATATGTTTTGGCAGTGCCCCAGTCTTAAACAGTTCAGGCAAGATGTGGGTAAGGTGCTCATGAATGTAATTAGCCCAGAAGTTAAGGTAAGCCTCTCAATGGTCCTTTCTGGGGTGCCGAAGGGGGAAGCGCAAGGTCAGAAGTTTGACAGACATCAAAGACTCCTGCTGTTTGTGATAATCCTCCTACTCAGATGGGAGATCTGCTTAAAGTGGGTCCTCCCCTCGAGTCCAACTATACACAAATGGCTGACAGCAGTCAATAACTTGTATCGTTTAGAACATAGTGCCCCCCGCCCCCCCCCCAGCAAGAGAAATAAGTTTTGGTCACTGTGGGAAAAATGAATATAACCTGAAGGGTTAGGTCATCTTGACCAGAATATCGGCTGGTTGGAGTCCAATGAATACGAGCGTTCACAAGTCCTCTTCTGGCACAAGCGTGTTGGGCTGGGAAATTTTTAACCTGCCCGTGACGGAAGGGTACTGGCAGAAACTACCCTGGTCTTGAGTGGCTTGTAGGCGGAGGGTGTGACATTGGGGGTGTCATCATTACGACTGAGGTTTCCCTTCTGTGCTGCAGCCCTGCTGCCCTCTTCGCCAGGATGGAATCACAAAAAAGATGCATTCTAACTAGGATTCAACACATGAATATATGATAAAAGTGTAGACAAATGCTGATGTGTGATAAATCTGGATTTGAAGTGTACACTAGGAACTTTCCTCTTAGAAATTAGCTATTATACGGGATGGTATGGTGATATGGCCAAGAGTTGTGAGAGGCTATGTGGTTGATTTAGTCCATATAGTGCATCTTGATCAAGAGAAGGATGAGCCAGCAATGGCTTATGGTGCTGAGGATTGTGATTCCACAGTATGTGACAACACGTCAATGAC
This sequence comes from Pleurodeles waltl, assembly GCF_031143425.1. NCBI lineage: Eukaryota > Metazoa > Chordata > Amphibia > Caudata > Salamandridae > Pleurodeles > Pleurodeles waltl. The sequence goes on along the minus strand of NC_090449.1, from coordinate 472,272,849 downwards.
CTATGGTTCTAGCAGTTTAAGCTATGACAGTGACACACCAGCTACTGGAGCAGTTGATTGTAGACTCTAAGGAACAAAGCACTATTTTTATTACTGTTCTATTGTTACTGGACTGTTGTGCCAGGTAGTTTCTGCGTTGCGGTTCACCTTGTCATGAGAGTTTCCACTACTAAGGAAGTGTCATTTTTCAGAAGTGCCTTTAGCAAACACAGGTAATTACTGCTAAAGAGCTGCAGCTGTGTTCTTACACAATTTGTGATTTCATCTGTACTATGTTGATTGAAAGTCACCACAAATCAGGGTATAATTCTTACACATATCTATGAATGCAGCTTGTTGAACAATTTATTAAGGGAAGATTTCTGTTATTGGAAAAGTGTACTTATGAGGGTAATTCTTGATGCTCCACAGTAACATTAAATGAAAACTGTATTATCAAGAAGAATAACTCATGGGACTTAGCTGTCTCTAGCATCATTTAGTTAGATGGAAAAGATAGATGATGATTTTGAGTAGGTGTTTCAGTGTATATCAACAAATCTCGCTTTGACTGTAAAATGGGGACAAAGAACCATGGACTTTACATAAGGGTCATGTTCAAATAATTAAGAACCCAACCACATGGCTAAGCATTACCCCTTATGGATTCGATGTAGTTGGTACAAACTATGTTGTGTTAGGTGATGTTAAATGGATCAAGGACAGATTAATAAAGAAGGGAGCTGACATGTCAGTTGGATAGAGTGAGGGGCTGGACACATTGTCAAAACAGTGGAGCCTCTATACCACAGCATTGGAGAAGAAAAGGGAATTGGTTTGAGATATCTTACATTGGTGATGAACTTTAGCAAATAAGTTCTTGATTACATGGCACCTCAACAATATGGTGCTATCCTGCAATGGGGGAGGGAAGGGTACTATAACATGACTTAGGTGTGAGAAAGAAGCACAGATAAAGATAAGATGAGAGTGATCTGAGAATATCATGAAGATTTAGACCTAGAAGGAAAGTTCAGCCAGTTGGTGTTTGGGCTTCAAGAGTATTGAATTATGTTAGTTGTGAGGTGAATTTAGAATAAATCTAGTTTAATCTCCACACTGCAGTTTTCTAAACAGGACACAATAATCAAATTGGAACCTCTTGAGCTGAACACAGAATTCAAGCTAAGGGTCAGATTAATGTGAGTGTTTAAACCCTCTTTTGGGATTTTGGGGTTCTTTGGGAATACAGAAGGTGTTGCTGATTACTTGAATGCAGTAGAGGTGGTGGACTGTGTGTGTCCATGCAATATTTAGGGAGATTTTCAAAATGTGCATGGGCAGTAATATCGTCCAACCAGAGCAGTGAGCCAAAAACTCAAACTGCCCCTCCCCCTTGTCCCAAGTACTACATTATGTCGTGCTCTCAAACCAGGCACCCAATGCTCCCCAGAGTGCATCCAATAATGTTCCAATATTTGTGCACTGCAATTGGAAGGGCACAGACAAATTTAATATAGGAAGTAAACATCCAAACATGTTTATCCAATCGTATCCTTTATTCTCTTCAATATAATAGACAGCAGCCAACGTGTTTCGTTCACCACCTGTGAACTTCCTCAGGGCATCAGTATTTCTATTTGCGTAGAAGGTTGAAGTTTCCCATTACACCACCTGCAAGTTTTCAGCCGCAAATATTCCATTGCATTATTCCTTTGGTCAAAGTATATTAATTCCAGTTCAAATCAAATAACAGCCATAATAAGCCACTGTGCAACACTGCTTCTGTTTGCAAACACTTAGGCAAACGCCATGATGCATCATGAAACTGGAATTGAAATTAATATACTTTGACCAAAGGAATAATGCAATGGAATATGTCCACGGGCAGTAGGAATGCTTTGGCCCAAGTGCATCCTCAATATTACTGAATCATGGGCATTGGAAAAAAAGAGCCAATTAAGGTGCTCTAAATGTGCACTGCCCAGGTAAAGATTCAGATTTATTGTGTCTCTCTGACATTTATAGGAGTCTTGGAAGTGGGCACAGAGGATATTGGAGACTTCTCAGCATCAACGGAGTGCCCCTACTCAGACTCCACCAAGGGCTGCTCTGTTGATGTCTGAAGATGGGCACTCTGCATACTTCCCGCCACCTGAGGTGGGTTCTGTAGGCTCACACATGGAAATGTGTTGCTGTGACTTCAGGGCCCTTCAACTGGTAGCAGCCATCTCACACAAACATACTGAGCAGCAGACGAGCCACCATGCAGGTGCATATTCTGAGTCCTTGGCAAGCGTGGCTCATTGGGATAAACAATTGCAATATTCAGTGTTTTATGACATTTCTTCCCACTTCTGGTTAAACCAAAGGCTTTGTCACACTGTGAGGATTTGAGTGTTTTATATGGTATGGTTGTGCAACCTTACAGTGTAATACATTACCAAAAACTGTCTTGGGTCCAGTCAGGCTTGTTTGTAAAACCTTTAGCTCAAACCAGGGTAGCTGTGGTCTTGAGCAGCAAGGCCTAAATAAAGGAACTAGCATAAAGCATTTAGAAGCACCAAACTATGAAATAAGAAAAACAAACAACACTAAAGAAATCCAACGCCAATTTATAAAAATAGATTATATTTTTATGAATTACTAGACTAAAGGTAAGCAAAATCCACTGTAGGGGTTCTGAGATATAGATTTAAAACAAAAAACAGAAATCTCAGTTCTTTTAGTCACAACCACAAACAAGCATTGGTAACTGTAAAGTTTGGAAACTTTTAAATAGTGTGAAAGAGTTATTTGTGGCTACTCCTGCCTGACTAGGGTGACCAACTCAGGTAGTGAGAAGTACAGAGGGGTCCATTAAGAAGTATTTGGACGGTTACATGGTCACCATAGTGTTCCCCTGTCCAGTTCTGAACTTTACACCATGACCACCATAGACGTTAATGGAGTGGTCCTGATGCTGAGGATGCAGGGGCTGGAGGATGTTCAATGTTGCTCTTGGTGCTGTGTGGTCGATGGGGGTATCCTTGCAGGTATTCCTCAGTTCATGGAGCAGGTGGGGCGACCGTAGCCACAGTAGTCGGGTCCCTCTTTGAGCCAGTAGAAGACTAGGTGTTGCTGGGCTACCTCTCTCCAGTAAAGCAGGTCCAGAGGTATCCTGTGTCAGAGGCTAATGCCCCTCTTGGGCGACCAATCTTGTCTCAGATGACACTCCTGGGTCCAGCAGACTAGGATGCAACTTTTGGCAATCAAGAATTGGTCTCTTGGTGTGCCCAGCGGTGGTCAGCTGTGATTCACCAGGAGTGGCTACTGACTTGCCAAGTTGGCATACTTCAGTTTTGAACTCACTAGTGCTGGCTTCAGGGAGTCAGCCGACTGACACTTGGAGCCACTTCTTTGGTCTGAGGCTACGGAGTGACTTTACCTCAAGCAAAGAGCCACAGACACAATTCTTTCTTCAGTAGTCCAAGGTGAAACAAGTACAGTCCAGCAGACAGTGCAGCCTCCCTTTGCCAGGACCAGGGGTCAGCAGAGCAAATCTGTTTCAGCTCTTTCTCCAGTTCCGTAGTGATCAGAGGTTCAGGATTCCATAGGTGCCATATCTATGCCCAGAAAGTGCCCTGGAAGGATGATGTGATCATTAGCCAAAGGGCTACCAAGAACCATCTCAACCTATTACGACTTCCAGCTATGTGTAGCATCTAGCAACCCCAGGGTGCACTATTCTGCTATTTTAAGTTGTCTGAACTCTTCCTTGGATGTTAGAACCTTGATAGCCCACCACAGAGTTGTGGCCAACTGTGGGCTAACCACCCACTGGTAAACCTGTCTGGGCACTCATCTCTCCTCTCTGTTCCCACCACCAGCCTGTCTACTTGAATAAAGGGAAACCCTTCAGGAGTGTGATTGTCATTTGCCCACCAAAGGCACTTTTGAAGCTTGCATTTTGAGCCAATGCCCTGAGTGACTTCCTGCAAAGGGGGTAGGTAACATCTCCCTTTGTAGGAGTCTGCCACTGTTCCTAAGTCTGGGAGTTGTTCACACACTTCCACAGTAAGCTGACTAGTGGACAGAAACTGGGTGGGGCCACTGGACAAACCTGACTACAGAGTGGCAAAATTCTAAAAGTTGCTTTTCCTTTAAAGTGACATTAAATTCACCTTGGGCATCAAGTTAGGTTAACGTCACAATTAATTTGATACCGCGATGTACTCATTTTAGTAGTCCCATTTAGAGGTTAGTTGGGCTGAGGGGTCAGCCAGTAACTCTGTGTGAATCAATGTGGCTACTAACTTATCTCCAGCAAAATTACACTTTGGAAATTTTGCTATCAGGAGAAATTAAAAGCATTCCCCCTACTAAATACTATATAGCACCCTGCCTCATTTTCCCATAGGCTTTCCTTAGGGGAGGCTTACATATATTGTAAAAGGAATTGAGGGTTTTGCTATTGGTTTAAATGGCAAAGTTAAACTGACAGTTTAAAATGCTCTTCCAGGCTGCAGTGGCAGGCTGGGAGTCATTTTGTATGTTGTCTGACACAAGGTGGCACAACCAGTGCTGCAACTCTGGCGGGGGCACTCTGTTTTACATGCCCTCGGTAACCCCTACAAGGGACTTATAATTAAATCAGCTTATGCCAATTGGGTTTAACCGATTCAACATACACTTTGTAAGGGTAAGAACACTTACACTGAGGTCTGGTTAGCAGGCCTCATTGCAGTTCTGGAGTCATAAAACCAGCAACAGCATCAGTCCAAAACTTTGAACAAAAAGAGGCATTTACTTACATACACATTGTTTTCTGCTGAAAGCAGAAGGAAAATGTACATTGGAAAGAAGCAGAAATCGAAAATTATTTGCAGCAATTGATGCAACAATTTGAGGTTGTGCAAATTAATCCCTATTCTGGGTACATGATGACTGGTAACTGGATTGGAGATACCAGCCGGAATTGGTAACTCTGGGCCCAGTATCTCCTCAACTAGAGATAATCCATCTCAAAATGGCCCTTAGTGCTTTGTGCTGTGCTATCTCCAGTTTGTGCAACAGAATTGTGCCCTCACGTGGGAAGCAAATCCGCCTCCCCCATCAATAACCCATGTACTGATCCCTAGACAAATATATGACTACTAATATGACCTTTAGACCATGACATAAAGGTCAAAATATGGACTCCAGAGTTCAACCCTATACTCTAGAACAACTGACCTCTACATCTGGACACAGTTTTTCTAGGCATGCCCACCTGAAATAGAAACAATATTTTTGGTGATCCCTTACCAAGTACCATCATTTCAAATCTGTGTCCTTACCGTGACCACGAGATACCATTTTCCTCTCTCCAACCCCTGGGGAGAACTCGGTCTCCATGGGAATTGTACTGGATGCGGTAACTCCTTTGTGAAGACCAGCGGTTCTGCTTGTTTGGGTTGTAAAACATCAAGTACTTGGGTAGCGATTTCCCGAAGGGAAAGGCGGCCTCACGCTCAGTCAAACGATGTGTGCGCTGAAGTCTTGGCTGCACGATTCTGTGGCGCGGGCTCCAGGGATTGGTGATGTTCTCATACGTCAATTCCACAGTTTCAAAGCTGTTCTCTGTACCTGCACAGAATGAATAAACACAGAGGGGTATTTATCTTTGTGATACATCTACAAATTAAATGTGAGCTAAAGATCAATGATTTAACAAATGAATCCAATGGATCTGCCCAAGTGTACTAGTCTAACAAAAAGGTAGAAGCACTGTAACTTGTTGGAGAATTGGCCTTGGCGAGAGAGAATTTGGAGGGAGCACACATAAGGTCAATGGATTTGAGTTCACAGTAGGTTGGGGGTTTGACCTAGAAGGAAAGTGTACTCTAGGATTACTCTTTTGTTCCCTCTAGCTTAAATGTAAATTCCATGATGGGTTTTACTGTTTTCCTCCATCAATTTATTGAAAAAGGGATGCAAGGAAATGTCCTTAAATAGATTGCCTCAGAACCTCACCAGAAGAACCCAGAGAATCTGTCTCCCACCGTTCACCTTGGAAATCAAGAATGTAATCTACGGTGTCCCTCAAGAATCATCCTACACCCCCACCATCTTCAACATGTGCATGACTCTCTTGGCCAATGCCATCAGATTGCACAGACTCAACATAATTTCCTCCGCCAACGACACCCAGCTCATTCTGTCTCTGTCAGAAGACTCCTCCGCCACCAGAGCAAACTTCCACAGATATATGATGAACGTCATCAACTGGATTAAAGACAACTGCCTAAGGCTGAATACAGGCAGGACAGAGCTCCTCATCTTAGGGAACAGCACCTCGCCATGGAAACACATGGTGGCCTATGGAACTTGCCCCCCCCCCTCCACAACACCTGACAGACCATGGCCACAACCCGAGCATCTACCTGGACAGCAAGCTATCCATGAAGCAACAGGTAAACTCAGTCTCATCTACCTGCTTCCACACTTTACGCATGCTCTGCAAAATCTTCGGGTAGCTTCCAGTCGATACTAGAAGAAGCGTCATGCAGGCCCTCGTCACTAGCAGACTGGACTACAGGAACAATCTCTACGTAGGAATCACCACACGCTTCCTGAAGAGACTACAGGCAATCGAGAACTCAGGGGCAAGACTCATCCTCTGCCTCCCCAGACAGACCCACATCACACCCCACCTGAAGAAGCTATACTGGCTCCGATCAAGAAGAGATGTCAGGTCAAGATGCTGACCAATGCATACAAAGCCCTGCATATCGTAGAACCAGCACACATCAACAAATGCCTGACCTTAAATCAACCCACCAGACACCAACAATCCCCTTCCTTCTTCCTCACTGAAGCCTTTTGGTTCTGTTGAGCCAACAGCGTGGGATGCTCCTTCTCACATCTAGTGACCAAAGCTTGGAACACTGCTCTTTAGGACTGCCTCATCGTTCAGCAGCAATTCAGGAGAGAACTCAAAACCTGGTTGTTTGAATGAGCAAAGTCACCTCGCAGCATCTAGCAACCCCAGCGCCTTGAGACCCTTACAGTTGATTTGCCGCGCTATATAAATGATTGATTAATTGATTGATTGATTGATTGCTTATTTGGCAGTTTGATCGTGTCATTAACTCTTCAAAAAAAGTGCAATAAGATGTATATAGAGAAAATGGGGTTTAGGTCAGTTCCCTTCAGCCATTGGCTTTCATATGTTTTTCATTGTTTGACATCGCTTGGATTGACTATTCATCAAGCCTGTGGTATTTCATCGATAGCTATAATGCCCTTTTGTGTTACCATTGACAGACAGAGATGAGGCATCAACTAAGATTTTTGATAAATTTGAGGTATGGATGAAGTGAGCTAATATGGTCCTGTACTTGTAAAGTCAGCCAGCATTAAAACTCTAAAAATAATATGGAGGAGTAGCACAGCCGGTGGACTGTCTCTACAGGACAAGGACTAGTGACTCTATAAGTGCACATTGTAGAAGGAGGGATAAAGTGGCAGAGGAAAACTGGGTGGGTGTCCTCCCAATGATTAATGTCACCACCTCTGTTTAAAAGTTCCTGCACATGGAAATAGAATAGAGAAGAGAGAATATATACAGGGAATCTTGTAAAAGAAGAGTAAGGACCAGCATCTGCCATGAGGCTTATTGGATGTGCCCACTCTTGGCTTATATGTCTAACTTTCACTGATTTCTCTACAGGACTAATGGGGCAAGCCCCTTATTAGCACCAAGACTTGTTGGGGGGTGGGGGAATATGGGAGAATATGATGCGTTCCTCTTGGGAAGACTGGCTATATTGACCTATAAAGGAATAGGCACTGTGAGTCCTGAGGTGGAACACCGACATCATGAAAGACTCAGTGGGCTTGGGTGACTGGAAAGTGCTGGTGATGAGCATGCATGGTCTGCAGCTGAGGACCTGTGGCCACTAATATGGAGTATGCACTGTCCTATGACAGGAGATTGTCAGCGCTGTGCAGATGGTGCAGGTGCATGGGTAGAGTCTTGCCAGGAGTGCTGTTGCCTGCCTTGTGTAGAGAAGAAGGGCATTTCAGTGGTTAGGCGGGTGCTGAGGAACTGGCCCTGCAGAGAAACCCCCTGCTTTAACTAGAATTACACACCCCAAGAGCTGTGCAGAACTGGAATCACCATCAACGCCATGTGTGTGTGTGTATGTGTCACATGGGGCTCGTTGTGAGCTAATTTTACACCATTCCAGTGTGCTCCTAGTTGTGCTTGCTGATAGTTAGAAGGTTTCCCTGAACGTAGCCCAGCAGACTGTGAGCACACCTGTGCAGCCATAGCAGAAAAATCACAATTTGAAGTTGCTCGTTTGTGACTTTTCTTTCTCACCCCTGCTCACCAAGGACTGAGGTACCTATGGGCATGGGAAAAATTGGATGCAATCAGCTTCTGCACAGATTAAGACATAACTGCGTTCAGTGGTTTCATAGATATTGAGGTTCAACTGCTGGTTTCACCCCTGCTTTTTAGTGGCATGAAACAAAATGATGGGACCCCTGCAGAATATGAAGACAAGCTCCCAAAGTCTCCCATGTCTCACAGATATTCATTCGCTTTGAGCAGAATGACGATTAAGGTGGCACTGAAGGGTTGGGCCCACCTCTGCTGCCCTGCCAATCTGAGTTGTGTGCAGTGTGAGAAGCGGGCTCTGCGGCCCATTTGTGAGGCATTGGAGTCACTGAGGAAGCACAGAAGTTGCAGAAAGTGTATCCTGAGGCTGCTGGTAAGGTGCACAATTTTCCAGTTGATCACGGCCTGCTCAGAGAACCTTCTTGTCTGCTGCCACCCCAAGGAGTGTGTGGCCACTGTGTGCTGTGAGCTGCCACGGCTTTGGGAGTCATAAACAGCTATGAATGGTGGTGCACATGTTCTGACACCAGGGTATCTTTTAATGAGAAGAGCATGAGGATTCAATACTGGAGCACCGGACCAGAAGATAATTGAGCACTCTATTTTTGTACATTACACACTCTGACTGCATAGGAAGGGCCAAATAAGAGGAATCTGGGATCATGCTTCTTGTGAGTACAGTACTTGGGGTTTTTTGTATTAGGAAAAAGCTGGTCACAACTCCACATAGGCTACATTTCTGTTGTGGTACCAGAATATTGTAGACGTAATATCTCATGACATAAATATTGTGTCTAGAAATATATTGGCCCATTTGAGTTAACCGCTTAAATACACAGGGCATGATGTTCATGTCCTGTGCATTCCCGAAATGTGGCTAACGTGAACGTCTTGTCATCTTACCAGCAGTTGCATAATGCAAAATGATGGGGCCCCTTGCAATATGCAATGCAAGGCCCCTGAGTCTCACCCATCACAGATATTCATTGGCCTTTGGCTGAATGGGCCTGCCATGAAGGTTTGGGGGCCCTTTGAAAGGTTGGGGGCCATCTGTGTTGCACAGGCTTTTATTACACCCGTGATTTCCAGCGAAAATAATATTAGAACGTGCACCATGCTGATTTTCTATTTGAGATATTATTTCAGAAAGCAACTGAAGAGTTTCCTTTGGGTGGTCTGAACTTTTTTTTCAATCACTGTGATGTGCAGTGCTCGTCATCACACTGTTTAAAATTGTGCCCTACTTGTATGGCTGGGCATAGCGCCTGCAATAGGAACTGATGAAGGTTGTGACCAAATATGGTCTTCACATGGTCCCTAATTTGATCTGTTCCTGTTACAGGTGCTAGGCCCAGCCACATAAGTGGACGCTGTTGTTTTGGGAGATGTTTGGGAACACTGGGTGGTAGGAAATGTGTAAATCCCCGCAGGCTCTGGAAATTCCCCTCATAGAAATGTGGGGAAAATGCCAGATTTTAGTCAAAGTTTGAGGTTTGCAGTGCATTCACGGTCAGTTGATTTTTATATTCTAATTCTGAAATACAGCCTAGGTTTCTATGTTATGAAAAAAGTAGGGTTAAACACAGTAGAACAGGTCTTATGTACAATACTACAGATAGGTTCTTTTTTTGAAAAGCCAATCTGTACTTCAGCAAACCAGTCTTTTTATATTGTGAAAAAGCCAAGAGGATTATACAGAAAAATGATGGATGGAATGGATGGAATGCTTGATTTAATCTTAGCTGATGGTACTTACTTGGGTCACATCTCAGCCCATCGTTTTTTGCATCCCATGCCACCTGAGTTTGGAACCAGCCATGTACAAATCAGTCTTTACTTTGCTCCAATAGGAACAGTCCGGCCCGAACTGCCAGACCAGGTTCCCTCACTCAGAACACGTGTGACTCCCTAAGTGGGATGCATTTCCCCAGGCGTGGGTCCTGGGCATACTGTCCCACTGCAACCAAGCTGTTCCCAGCTGATAAGCCCTAACAAAGACTTATGGCTGGGTCCAAAACTCAGGTGGCATGGTGTGCAAAATGGAGTGCATCCTGAGTAATTACCAGTGGCTGGAATTGATTCAGCCATTTTATCCATTACTGTTTTTTATACTTCTTTACTTTACTGTTTTGTAACATTGTTTATTATCCTTTTCTTTTAAAGGGGAGGGGCCACGGGGTAAAGAGCAGCGGGGGGAGTGGCCAGCACTCCCCCACGGATCGTATATATGTTTGGCCTGCCGTCTCAGGCCGGCCAAACATACATGCGCAGTAGGCTCTCTCAAGCCCGGCAACACAGTTGCTGAGCTTAAGAGAGCCTGCACAGGCTCCCAGTCTGCCTGAGAGCGCCCAGCCAGTCCTAACACTGCTTTGAGCAGCGTCAGGATAGGCCACAGGGCAGGCTGGAAGCCTGTGCCTGCCTGACTGGTCTGGAGCAACGAAGGACAGAGGAGCGGTGCACGGCGGAGAAGGTAAGTGTTTTTACTTTTACTTTTTTAAGTGTAATTTTTATTTACACCCCCCCCCCGCATGCCACCCCACCCCTTCTTGTTCTCGGGAGCCACGACTGAACCAAACCATCAAACTATGCAGACCATTGAGAGTCTGGTGGAGCTGTAACACCTTGTTCAATGCTGGCATTCCTGCCCAGGCAAAGCTGTGGTTCCACCATTGATGTACACTACACCAGTGCATACCTTAAACCGGATGGTCACTTCCGCTACAGCACTGTTAATCTCCATGTGCCAGGGCCAATGTTATTTTGTTTTTACGAAACAAACAGTTACTTTGCGAGTTGGTTTTCATAAAACAAGAACCTTTTCAAAGTGGGAGCATCAAACATGATGCCCACCCAGCAAATGATCATTGCCTTCAAAAGAGCAGCTACAGCAACAGCTCCATTGAAGATGATCTATAAATCAGGGCGATGGTGCTTAGCTGGTGCCACAGACTCTGCTGAGTTGGGGGCTCAGAGGTCCACACCAGCAACCAAATAATGCAGTAAAACTCCCTCCTTTAGTGCACTGCCTGTTGCTTAAAGCTGCTGAGGGCTGTATTTTTCAAGGGTTTTGTGTTACTCTTGTGCCATTCAAGAGGGCATGACACAAAACCTATAATGAGATTTACCAAGCCACGTAAGGCCATCTTGAGTGGCCCTGCATGGCTTGGTAAACCTGGAGTGACGCAGCACAAATCACTGTCTTGCATTACTCTGCTCCAGTAAGGCGTCCCATGGGTGGAGCATGGGTCTTACGACGCATCTATGCATGGATTCTGAAGCGTTCCCAGATTTACCAATTCTGGTAGACCTGGGAATGTGTCAGAATGCTACACCTTCCCGGGGGAGGTATAGCGAGGAGAAAGTCTCAGAGGATTTTTTTGTGCTGGAAAGTGTTCCTTCCTGCCGAAAAACAATCCTGGCTGTAAAGCAGTTTGTGCGTCAGTGCAGGCAGAGAGTAGGAATGTGCCATATCTTGATATAAATGGCACATTCCTGCTCGCTCCTTTTCACGAAGCGCAGCAAGGTGTCCTGCTATGTTACATTGAGTGAAATAATGATACATATGGCCCTGTGTATTTAAGAGAATCACATCAGCATCCAAGGAAAGTACTATTTTGCTCTCTCTTGAATGGTTACATTTTACCCTTTCCTATACAGCCCAGGATTAGTTTGTGCGATGTGGTCATACCCAGTGGATGCACTGAGTGTCACAATGCCCCTGTTTTCACAGAAACCTGTAAGTACTCCTATATTTACCACTGATGACTTGCTCCATTGTCTATGAACATGTCTAGGTATCCCTTATGACATTTCAGATGCTTGCACAACTCTAATTCTAGTGCAAGATTACATCTAGAATAATGACATTCCACAGTAAAACATACCTGCAATATCCAGGTCCACTTTGTAATTTATCAAATGGGTATGCATGTTCCCAAGGACATAGTCATACACCTTGCTGCCGTACTGTAGCCCCTGTAGGGTGAAGAAGGTGGCATGGATATAACCTGTGGCATGGACCTTCACCTCTACCACTCCATTCTGATAAAAGATGAAATCCCAGATATAGTCATAGTTGTAGACAGTGGAGATTGTCCGAACCACCAGCACATGGTTCTCTAAGCCTCCATAGAAGTTGTAGCCCCCATTGAAGTTGCTATTGAAGTGTCGGCGCAGAGGAAGGGCACTAGGCTGCTCAAATATGCAGAGAGCATTCTTGTAGCGCACTGGATTATCGGTGTCATAGAAATGATAAATATCCTGGTAGGTGGCCACCTCAGGGCAGTCAATGCCCTTTGCCAACTCATAGTTCTCAGTTCCCATACCCCACCCAGAGTCAATGTACTTGGTTTGCATGGCAGCAGGCGTGGCACCACCATAAAAGGCTATAGCTTCTTGTATACTCAGCTCATAGACTATCCTCTCATTGTTGTACTTGATATCAAACAGCTGTAAGCCAGTGGAAGGACGAATTCGGAAAGCAAAATTCCATCCAGCGTATTCCACATAGTTTCCTTGGACAAGATAGCGTTTGCCCTGTGGCTCACATACCTTTGGTCCATGGATATTTGTTTTGGTTTTAAACTTGCCCCGAGGGATGTATGTAGAATAGAGGTCATCTTTGGAATATTTTGGTAACTTCATTTTCTTGATGATATCTCCGTCATAGCTTGCCACAAGGTCACTGACACTGTCAAAATACTGATCATTGTACCAGATCTTTTCGATTGTCCACTCTGACGGATCAGTGGAACGGTGATTCAGTAGAATCTCTATACCAATGGGATGGATAAAATATCCTTCGACAAAACGCTGCAGTATTATCCAGCTGCGACGCTCCTCTGGTTCCAAGCCCCGTGGCGCTATGTCTGAGTAGGTCAAACATTGGTCAGTGCAGTTGTGAAGTGAAAATCCAGATGTTTCAAACAAAATGTGGCTGGCTGGCTCTGTTAACTCTATTATCTTCTTATATATATATTCATACTCTAGCATCGTCATGGGTCTTGACTCATATCTTATTAAAGGACTGCTTTTGTAGGAGTAGGGGCGGTAATAATAAGGGTAGGGTAGTGGACCTACTATAAACTCTGTGACATTTGGGTTAGGCTGGCCCCCAAAGAAGATCACAACTCGGGCCTCACGTACAGGTTTTCGGCCATCCTGATCAAGGAATTTAAGAGTAGGACGTTTCTTGGGCATGTGAAGATCAATCATAAAAATAGAGTTTCTGTTCAATAGCTTTGGCTGGGTCGAGACAAGTTCAAGGTTCTCCTGTCTCATTAGAAAGAGTTGCACAGAAGTCATCTCTTGTGGTGTCAGATCTGCAAAAACAGATGCCTTGTGCTGGCCCTTAGAAGATGAATGCCAGTAAGTACTGGCTTTAGTTAGGCTGCAGAAAGCAACCACGTAGACAAAGGCTTGGAACCACATCCTCCAGCATGAGATGGTCATCAAAAACTGTGGAAAAGGAGAATAAATGAGTATATTAGAGAAAATAGCTATCATATTATTATACTCAACAGTTTTTGGCGTTACACACAGTACCCCATTATGAAGGAGAGAAATAAAAACATTGTCAACCTGTAGGCCTCCAAAACACCACAAACCCATTCAACTCATTGACCAATTTAGCATTTTCAGTGTTTATCTCAAATTATCAATAAACAATCAGTTCCTTCTCACTCAGGATCACTGTGTGGGCATTCGGACTATATCTCAATTGGCGTCTGATTCCCATTTTTCTTTACAGCTAAGCAAAGGTAAGCAAGGGATCGGTAGTCTTTAATAGAAAGAAATCATATACGGAAGTCTGGATTTTGCCAGACTGCATAACTCATGCAAGCAACAGGCTTTGGTGACACTTCTGTTACCTGGTGGCAGGGAGTATCAGATCAGTGGAGCCAGGCTTGTGAAGGAATGAATGCTGCAATATCTGATGGAATACTCAAGGCTTAATGAGTCAAGGTGTACTTGTTGACACAATTAGCAAATTATCAATCTGTTCTGCACGCATGCAGGAGCCCAAGCAAAGCAGGGATTCACAGCCTGAATGGTCACCTTGAAAGCCTGTAGCTACAACCTGGCCAACAGCACTTAATCAAAAATGATGTTGCAGCAGTTGTTTAGTGGGTGCCTTGTGGCATTCCCGGTGCTTTGGGTAAAAATATGAGTCAGTACCAGAATTGTGAGGCAGGTGCCCCGAAGTCTATGTCTATGCATCTATAATCTATAATCAAACAATACCACACAATTTTGCAAGGCTGAATTTAGGGCTCTTCTACGACATAAACAGTGGCCCTTATAGAAATACAGGCGGCATAAACATAAAATATCAATAAATAAATACTTTAAATGAATATCTTCCTACAATTTGGGTTGACGTCCTAAAGGAAGTCATGCTCACCTCCCACAGATTTTAGAACTGGACTACTTTACTTTTCCAACTCCAATCATAGCATATTTAGGGGAAAGTACTTGAGCGTGGGACTGTGTGTAGGTCAGTCTTTTTGGACGGAGATATTTAGACAATGTTACGATTCTGGTAGCATGTGTTTGGAGTTTAAATTTCTGTAAGATTATTTTGCAGTACCCTTTTTCACAAGCCAACCATAATTGCACTTGGAGAGCGATACACAGGGGTATGTCCATGAAAACCTCGGAGTTTGACATGAAGGGCCAGATTTATGACACTGACACACAACGCAGCACAGCACCCAGAGTTGCTGTGACATGCTGTGTGACAGGGAGAGAGGAGGAGCGAGCCATACCTAACGAGATGTAGCACTCTCCGTGCCTGTTGCTGGTTGGCCATCACTGCTGTTAATTACGCCTACGGTATAACAACAAGGGGTTATGCAGCAGCTCAGAATTTTCACAGATAGCAACAAGGGTGAAAATGTCATTTTGGCAGGAGGCAGGACTCAATACCATGGGGCATTAAGCGAGGGACAACAGCTTAGAACATTATGGGGGTCATTCTGACCCCGGCGGTCTTAGACCGCCGGGGCCAGGGTCGGCGGGAGCACCGCCGACAAGCCGGCGGTGCCCCGCAGGGCATTCTGACCGCGGCGGTAAAGCCGCGGCCAGACCGGCAACACTGGCGGTCTCCCGCCAGTGTACCGCCGCCCTTTTGAATCCTCCAAGGATTCCGACCCCCCCTACCGCCATCCAGTTCCCGGCGGTCCGCCCGCCGGGAACCGGATGGCGGTTGGGGGGGTCGCGGGGCCCCTTGGGGCCCCTGCAGTGCCCATGCCACTGGCATGGGCACTGCAGGGGCCCCCGTAAGAGGGCCCTTACGAGTATTTCACTGTCTGCTTGGCAGACAGTGAAATACGCGACGGGTGCAACAGCACCCGTCGCACCTTCCCACTCCGCCGGCTCGATTACGAGCCGGCATCCTCGTGGGAAGGGAGTTTTTCCCTGGGCTGGTGGGCGGTCTTTTGGCGACCGCCCGCCAGCCCAGGGAAAAACTTAGAATACCCTCCGCGGTCTTTCGACCGCGGAGCGGTATTTCGGAGGGGGGAACTCTGGCGGGCGGCCTCCGCCGCCCGCCAGAGTTAGAATGACCCCCTATATGAATTACGCAAATTAGAGGGGCTACCGAAAGGCAATTCTTAAGGTATAGTGCACTGACCCGTGTGATTAGGGCCTTGTGGTGCTGTGGAAGTGAGGAACAGCCAGTACATGTGTCTCTGCAAGAAATATTAACGCATGGAGTGGGTCAGAAGGTCGTTACCACAATAGAGGAGGGATTTGGAGCTTTCACTTCAAATAATTCAAAATTTAAACTGATTCAGTATAAACTGATTCAGTATAAAATACTTCAGAGAGATTATCTAATAACATATAGGTTCCACAAGATCTACCCAGCAACATAGGGCAGTTGAGAGTGTAAATGCAGATCTGCTGCACTTTTGGAGATGTGTCGAACTGAATGCACTAGGGCAAAGGGTGGAAACGTGCAGCAGATGTGCTGTCGGATGAAACTGGAAAGAATGGAATAGTGAATGTGAAGAGATACATGCTGGGGCTAGGGAGTAAACCTCAAAACGCCAAGCTTCAATCTAGTTTTGTAGATTTAGGCTTTCTGTTATTAAAGGTTGCCCAACCCTCCCCACTTGAAGGAATTTATGGGAAATTGATAAAATGTGCCTAGGGGCGTAGCTTAGTCAGTGAGCTTTGGGATGTGAATTTCTTTTTTTTTAACTAAAAGAGCAGTGGTCGGAAGACAGATAATGTGAGAAGTACGGAAAAACTGTTTCTCATAATTTCTCCATTATATTTTGCAATGCCTTCAATGTACCTTCTTAAGGAAAAATCAATAAAAGTTGCTTATAAAAATAAAAGCCAGTGGTCAGCAGGGTGTCTGAATGAGATGACCAAGGGTCCCACGAGGAACAGGATCATACAGATTTGCATTAAGTGGTCCTCTGGGGCTGACTTAGCGTTTGGCAGACAAGTACTCCTTTGCACGAGCAATTGAGTACCCTGTTTGCCGAACTCAATGTTCGCCCATCCAATTTTGAGTTGGGAGGACCGCATGTTTTACTCCAACAGTATAATGTATTCTGTCAGTGTAAACATTTCTCCGATGACTTGAGGAAGTAGGTGCCATAAGAGACAAGCCATCCAACTGTCCACCCTATTTGGAGTGGGCAGTCAGATGAGATAAAACACTACAGGAGAAAACTCTCTAAGTTTGTTTTTGAAAAAGAAAAAAAACTTTAGAAAAGTTTGACACCCAGTTGCCATATTTAACAGAGCTATCCATCAAACTCTTCCTATGTTGACAGGAACCACCATGACAGAGATTCCTGTCAATGTTTAGAGGCTGTGAGTCCAGTGGACATCTCTAAATTTGCTGGATGTAAAGTCCTCCGCCACTATTTCTGCTTTTATTCTCTCTGCCAACCCCTAAATAAGGCCCTCTGTCTAGAGAAGCCCAGTGGGTGAAAAACCATGGCTTGGAACACTACCTTGAGGTGTTGCCATTGGTTAGAATACTTGCAAGCATTTGTCCCATCAACTTTTGAGTCTTTGATTGTCAGTAGTATGCCTGCAACCCTGAGATGAGTGTAGCTTGGCAAGCCTACTACTACCAATGATTGTGAATTCAAACAAGTAGCAAATTTGCACCCATTCGAGGAGTACTTCATTAGATGGAGATATGCTACTTTTTTGGTAACCCTGTTGCTATGATCCAAAAATGGGCACATTAAAACGCCTTAGAGTGAAATCAGGATGAAAAGTAAAACCAACACAGGCATAGAAGATTCAACTCAGTCCCCTCGACCTGACTGGCAAGCCAAGCATGGATTTATTTGGGAGTGTCACACCCCAACCTCCATCACCCCTTGAAGCTATGCCCTGAATGTGCCACAGGAGAAGGGAACTCTTTGATAGCTCTGCAGCGTGTGTATAGGAGACTCCGGATATGAATGCTTGAAATGTGATGTTTCTGGCTTTCAGGGGCATGAATGATGAGGTGCCTCTGTAGATCTGTCATAGGTTAATGACCATTTATTGGAAATGTTTGAGTTTCTGGTTGAATGGAAGTGTGGATTTCATGAGTCTGCTGGGTCAAAATATAACCTCCATATACTAAACTCGCCATCAGTGCCTAAAAGCAACCGGATAGGAGGCGATGGTGATCATTCAACAAAATATAACAATTGTAATAGGAAATGTGCGGGACAAGAAGAGCGGGAAAATGAACCTTACTTTATTGGAAATAAGCAGTAGCAACTGTGCAAGTAACACAGGAGCTAATATGGCGCAGTAGAATATACCTATTATAATATGTACACTCAAAAAAAGAAAGCTTTAACCCCTTCTGTGCCCAGGACGTAATGGTTACGTCCTGAGGCACAGTGCTGCTGTGCCCAGGACGTAACCATTACGTCCTGTGCACAGAGCCCAGAGGGAGCGCTAGCGCTCCCTCTGTGGGGTCCCCCCCACCCCCCTAAGTCAGGGATGGAAGGGGAAGCCCTTCCCCTCCCACCCCCGAACCCCCCCCAACCCCACCTGTGACGTCAGCGCGCGAGCGCGCGCTGATTAGTCACAGGGTCTCCCCCATCGCGCTGGAAGCTTCCATGCTGGATGCTTTGCATTTCTCTTTCAATCCCATGGGGGAGGCCCGAGAGGCTTCAAAGGGAAGGAAATGTATTTCCTTCCCTTTGAAGTCTCTCACAGGGTTTCAAAAGCCGGATTGCTTGCAATCCGGCTTTTGAAACCCCACTAGACACCAGGGATTTTGTTTTTTTTCAATGAAACTGTCAAAAGGGAGTGACCCCTTGGGCAAGGGTCGCTCCCAGGGGGGCATTTTTTTAGGAAGGCCTTTTCTGCCCCCCCTGGGGGCAGATTGGCCTATTATTAGGCCGATCTGCCCCCAGGGGGGACAGAAACCTCTAGGCACCAGGGAGCTTTTTTTTTTTTTTTTTTGGTGATGTTTTCTTTTTTTTTAGGTGGGGAGCAATCCCTTAGGCAAGGGTCGCTCCCCTACGCGGCAATATATATTTAGGCCATTTCTGCCCCCCCCCTTGGGGGCAGATTGGCCTATTTTGATGAGGCCAATCTGCCCCCAAGGGGGGCAGACACCATTAGAGACCAGGGAGTTTTTTTTTTGCGCAAATTTCACGCAATGGGAGCGACCCCTTGGGCAAGGGTCGCTCCCAGGGGGGGCATTTTTTTGGGAAGGCCTTTTCTGCCCCCCCTGGGGGCAAAAACCTCTAGGCACCAGGGATCATTTCTTTTTTTTTTTTCTTTTTGTTATGTTTTCTTTTTTTTTTAGGTGGGGAGCGACCCCTTAGGCAAGGGTCGCTCCCCAAGGGGGCAAATTATATTTAGGCCATTTCTGCCCCCCTTGGGGGCAAATTGGCCTATTTTGATGAGGCCAATCTGCCCCCAAGGGGGGCAGAAACCATTAGACACCAGGGAGTTTTTTTTTTGCGTGAATTTCACGCAAGGGGAGCGACCCCTTAGGCAAGGGTCGCTCCCTGGGGGGGGGGGATTATTTTAGGGCATTTCTGCCCCCCTGGGGGGTAGATCAGCCTATTTTGATTCGGCTGATCTGCCCCCAAGGGGGGCAGAAACCACTAGGCACCAGGGATTTTTTTGTTTTTTTGTTTTACAGATGGGGAGCGACCCCTTGGACAAGGGTCGCTCCCCTGGAGGGACAAAATGTATTTAGGCCATTTCTGCCCGCTTTGGGGGCAAATCGGCCGATTTTAGGTCAATCTGCCGCCAAGGGGGGCAGAAACCACTAGGCACCAGGGATCTTTTTTTTGCGCCGTCACGCAAGGGGAGCGACCTTGTAGGCAAGGGTCGCTCCCCGGGGGAGGGGGGGGCAAAATTATTTTAGGCCATCTCTGCCCCCCCTGGGGGCAGATCGGCCTATTGGTATTAGGCCGATCTACCCCCAGGGGGGGCAGAAACCTCTAGGCGCCAGGGCAATTTTTTTTTGTTGTGTTTATTTTTTTGTTTGTTTGGTTTTTTTTAGAGATGGGGAGCGACCCATCAGGCACGGGTCGCTCCCCTGGGGGGCAAATTGTATTTAGACCATTTCTGCCCCCCTTGTGGGCAGATTGGTCGATTTTAGGTCAATCTGCCCCCAAGGGGGCAGAAACCACTAGGCACCGGGGATTTGTTTTTTGGCGCCAATGTCACGCAGGGGGAGCGACCCCGTAGGCAAGGGTCGCTCCCGGGGGGGTGCGGGTTCGGGGGGCAAATTTATTTTAGCCCATTTCTGCCCCCCCTGGGGGCAGATCGGCATATTATTAGGCCGATCTGCCACCAGAGGGGGGCAGAAACCTCTAGGCGCCAGGGCAATTTTGTTTTTTTTGTTTTTTTAGAGATGGGAAGCGACCCATCAGACAAGGGTCACTCCCCTGGGGGGCAAACTATATTTAGACCATTGCTGCCCCCCTTGGGGGCAGATTGGTCGATTTTAGGTCAATCTGCCCCCAAGGGGGCAGAAACCACTAGGCACCGGGGATTTGTTTTTTGGCGCCAATGTCACGCAGGGGGAGCGATCCCGTAGACAAGGGTCGCTCCCGGGGGGGGGGGGGCTGGGGGGGCAAATTTATTTTAGGCCATTTCTGCCCCCCCCCTGGGGCCGGCTGAGCTAGAGGCCAAAATCCACAGGTAGGCACTTTGCAAAAAACACCTCTGTTTTCTGTGAAAAAAATATGTTGTGTCCACGTTGTGTTTTGGGCCATTTCCTTTCGTGGGCGCTAGGCCTACCCACACAAGTGAGGTACCATTTTTATGGAGAGACTTAGGGGAACGCTGGGTGGAAGTAAATTTGTGGCTCCTCTCAGATTCCAGAACTTTCTGTCACCTAAATGAGAGGAAAAAGTGTTTTTTGGCCAAATTTTGATGTTTGCAAAGGATTCTGGGTAACAGAACCTGGTCAGAGCCCCGCAAATCACCCCATCTTGGATTCTCCTAGGTCTCTAGTTTTCAAAAATGCGCTGGTTTGCTAGGTTTCCCCAGGTGCCGGCTGAGCTAGAGGCCAAAATCCACAGGTAGGCACTGTTTTCTATGAAAAAAGGTGATGTGTCCACGTTGTGTTTTGGGCCGTTTCCTGTCGCGGGCGCTAGGCCTACCCACACAAGTGAGGTATCATTTTTATCGGGAGACGTGGGGGAACGCTGGATGGAAGGAAATTTGTGGCTCCTCTCAGATTCCAGAACTTTCTGCCACAGAAATGTGAGGAACATGTTTTTTTTTAGCCAAATTTTCAGGTTTGCAAAGGATTCTGGGTAACAGAACCTGGTCTGAGCCACACAAGTCACCCCATCTTGGATTACCCTAGGTCTCTAGTTTTCAGAAATGCACAGGTTTGGTAGGTTTCCCTAGGTGGCGGCTGAGCTACAGGCCAAAACTCTTCAGGTAGGCACTTTGCAAAAAATACCTCTGTTTTCCTTCAAAAATTTGGCTGTGTCCACGTTGCACTTTGGGGCGTTTCCTGTCGCGGGCGCTAGGCCTACCCACACAAGTGAGGTATCATTTTTATCGGGAGACGTGGGGGAACGCTGGGTGGAAGGAAATTTGTGGCTCCTCTCAGATTCCAGAACTTTCTGCCACAGA
Organism: Pleurodeles waltl; assembly: GCF_031143425.1. Lineage (NCBI taxonomy): Eukaryota > Metazoa > Chordata > Amphibia > Caudata > Salamandridae > Pleurodeles > Pleurodeles waltl. Next base: position 472,251,413 of record NC_090449.1, on the reverse strand, counting down.
AATGTGAGGAACATGTGTTTTTTTAGCCAAATTTTGAGGTTTGCAAAGGATTCTGGGTAACAGAACCTGGTCCGAGCCACACAAGTCACCCCATCTTGGATTCCCCTAGGTCTCTAGTTTTCTGAAATGCACAGGTTTGGTAGGTTGCCCTAGGTGGCGGCTGAGCTACAGGCCAAAATCTACAGGTAGGCACTTTGCAAAAAACACCTCTGTTTTCCTTCAAAAATTTGGCTGTGTCCACGTTGCGCTTTGGGGCGTTTCCTGTCGCGGGCGCTAGGCCTACCCACACAAGTGAGGTATCATTTTTATCGGGAGACGTGGGGGAACGCTGGGTGGAAGGAAATTTGTGGCTCCTCTCAGATTCCAGAACTTTCTGCCACAGAAATGTGAGGAACATGTCTTTTTTTAGCAAAATTTTGAGGTTTGCAAAGGATTCTGGGTAACAGAACCTGGTCCGAGCCACACAAGTCACCCCATCTTGGATTCCCCTAGGTCTCTAGTTTTCAGAAATGCACAGGTTTGGTAGGTTTCCCTAGGTTGCGGCTGAGCTACAGGCCAAAACCTACAAGTAGGCACTTTGCAAAAAACACCTCTGTTTTCCTTCAAAAATATGGCTGTGTCCACGTTGCGCTTTGGGGCGTTTCCTGTCGCGGGCGCTAGGCCTACCCACAGAAGTGAGGTATCATTTTTATCGGGAGACGTGGGGGAACGCTGGGTGGAAGGAAATTTGTGGCTCCTCTCCGATTCCAGAACTTTCTGCCACAGAAATGTGAGGAACATGTGTTTTTTTAGCCAAATTTTGAGGTTTGCAAAGGATTCTGGGTAACAGAAACTGGTCCGAGCCACACAAGTCACCCCATCTTGGAACCCCTAGGTCTCTAGTTTTCAGAAATGCACAGGTTTCGTAGGTTTCCCTAGGTGGCGGCTGAGCTACAGGCCAAAATCTACAGGTAGGCACTTTGCAAAAAACACCTCTGTTTTCCTTCAAAAATTTGGCTGTGTCCACGTTGCGCTTTGGGGCGTTTCCTGTCGCGGGCGCTAGGCCTACCCACACAAGTGAGGTATCATTTTTATCGGGAGACGTGGGGGAACGCTGGGTGGAAGGAAATTTGTGGCTCCTCTCAGATTCCAGAACTTTCTGCCACAGAAATGTGAGGAACATGTGTTTTTTTAGCCACATTTTGAGGTTTGCAAAGGATTCTGGGTAACAGAACCTGGTCCGAGCCACACAAGTCACCCCATCTTGGATTCCCCTAGGTCTCTAGTTTTCAGAAATGCACAGGTTTGGTAGGTTTCCCTAGGTGGCGGCTGAGCTACAGGCCAAAATCTACAGGTAGGCACTTTGCAAAAAACCACTCTGTTTTCCTTCAAAAATTTGGCTGTGTCTACGTTGCGCTTTGGGGCGTTTCCTGTCGCGGGCGCTAGGCCTACCCACACAAGTGAGGTATCATTTTTATCGGGAGACGTGGGGGAACGCTGGGTGGAAGGAAATTTGTGGCTCCTCTCAGATTCCAGAACTTTCTGTCACAGAAATGTGAGGAACATGTGTTTTTTTAGCCAAATTTTGAGGTTTGCAAAGGATTCTGGGTAACAGAACCTGGTCCGAGCCACGCAAGTCACCCAATCTTGGATTTCCCTAGGTCTCTAGTTTTCAGAAATGCACAGGTTTGGTAGGTTTCCCTAGGTGGCGGCTGAGCTACAGGCCAAAATCTACAGGTAGGCACTTTGCAAAAAACACCTCTGTTTTCCTTCAAAAATTTGGCTGTGTCCACGTTGCGCTTTGGGGCGTTTCCTGTTGCGGGCGCTAGGCCTACCCACACAAGTAGGTATCATTTTTATCGGGAGACGTGGGGGAACGCTGGGTGGAAGGAAATTTGTGGCTCCTCTCAGATTCCAGAACTTTCTGCCAAAGAAATATGAGGAACATGTGTTTTTTTAGCCAAATTTTGAGGTTTGCAAAGGATTCTGGGTAAAAGAACCTGGTCCGAGCCACACAAGTCACCCCATCTTGGATTACCCTAGGTCTCTAGCTTTCAGAAATGCACAAGTTTGGTAGGTTTCCCTAGGTGGCGGCTGAGCTACAGGCCAAAATCTACAGGTAGGCACTTTGCAAAAAACACCTCTGTTTTCCTTCAAAAATTTGGCTGTGTCCACGTTGCGCTTCGGGGCGTTTCCTGTCGTGGGCGCTAGGCCTACCCACACAAGTGAGGTATCATTTTTATCGGGAGACGTGGGGGAACGCTGGGTGGAAGGAAATTTGTGGCTCCTCTCAGATTCCAGAACTTTCTGCCACAGAAATGTGAGGAACATGTGTTTTTTTAGCCACATTTTGAGGTTTGCAAAGGATTCTGGGTAACAGAACCTGGTCCGAGCCACACAAGTCACCCCATCTTGGATTCCCCTAGGTCTCTAGTTTTCAGAAATGCACAGGTTTGGTAGGTTTCCCTAGGTGGCGGCTGAGCTACAGGCCAAAATCTACAGGTAGGCACTTTGCAAAAAACCACTCTGTTTTCCTTCAAAAATTTGGCTGTGTCTACGTTGCGCTTTGGGGCGTTTCCTGTCGCGGGCGCTAGGCCTACCCACACAAGTGAGGTATCATTTTTATCGGGAGACGTGGGGGAACGCTGGGTGGAAGGAAATTTGTGGCTCCTCTCAGATTCCAGAACTTTCTGTCACAGAAATGTGAGGAACATGTGTTTTTTTAGCCAAATTTTGAGGTTTGCAAAGGATTCTGGGTAACAGAACCTGGTCCGAGCCACACAAGTCACCCCATCTTGGATTCCCCTAGGTCTCTAGTTTTCAGAAATGCACAGGTTTGGTAGGTTTCCCTAGGTGGCGGCTGAGCTACAGGCCAAAATCTACAGGTAGGCACTTTGCAAAAAACACCTCTGTTTTCCTTCAAAAATTTGGCTGTGTCCACGTTGCGCTTTGGGGCGTTTCCTGTCGCGGGCGCTAGGCCTACCCACACAAGTGAGGTATCATTTTTATCGGGAGACGTGGGGGAACGCTGGGTGGAAGGAAATTTGTGGCTCCTCTCAGATTCCAGAACTTTCTGCCACAGAAATGTGAGGAACATGTGTTTTTTTAGCCTCATTTTGAGGTTTGCAAAGGATTCTGGGTAACAGAACCTGGTCCGAGCCATACAAGTCACCCCATCTTGGATTCCCCTAGGTCTCTAGTTTTCAGAAATGCACAGGTTTGGTAGGTTTCCCTAGGTGGCGGCTGAGCTACAGGCCAAAATCTACAGGTAGGCACTTTGCAAAAAACACCTCTGTTTTCCTTAAAAAATTTGGCTGTGTCCACGTTGCGCTTTGGGGCGTTTCCTGTCGTGGGCGCTAGGCCTACCCACACAAGTGAGGTATCATTTTTATCGGGAGACGTGGGGGAACGCTGGGTGGAAGGAAATTTGTGGCTCCTCTCAGATTCCAGAACTTTCTGCCAAAGAAATTCGAGGAACATGTGTTTTTTTTGCCAAATTTTGAGGTTTGCAAAGGATTCTGGGTAACAGAACCTGGTCCGAGCCACACAAGTCACCCCATCTTGGATCCCCTAGGTCTCTAGTTTTCAGAAATGCACAGGTTTCGTAGGTTTCCCTAGGTGGCGGCTGAGCTACAGGCCAAAATCTACAGGTAGGCACTTTGCAAAAAACACCTCTGTTTTCCTTCAAAAATTTGGCTGTGTCCACGTTGCGCTTTGGGGCGTTTCCTGTCGCGGGCGCTAGGCCTACCCACACAAGTGAGGTATCATTTTTATCGGGAGACGTGGGGGAACGCTGGGTGGAAGGAAATTTGTGGCTCCTCTCAGATTCCAGAACTTTCTGCCACAGAAATGTGAGGAACATGTGTTTTTTTAGCCACATTTTGAGGTTTGCAATGGATTCTGGGTAACAGAACCTGGTCCGAGCCATACAAGTCACCCCATCTTGGATTCCCCTAGGTCTCTAGTTTTCAGAAATGCACAGGTTTGGTAGGTTTCCCTAGGTGGCGGCTGAGCTACAGGCCAAAATCTACAGGTAGGCACTTTGCAAAAAACACCTCTGTTTTCCTTCAAAAATTTGGCTGTGTCCACGTTGCGCTTTGTTGCGTTTCCTGTCGTGGGCGCTAGGCCTACCCACACAAGTGAGGTATCATTTTTATCGGGAGACGTGGGGGAACGCTGGGTGGAAGGAAATTTGTGGCTCCTCTCAGATTCCAGAACTTTCTGCCAAAGAAATTTGAGGAACATGTGTTTTTTTAGCCAAATTTTGAGGTTTGCAAAGGATTCTGGGTAACAGAACCTGGTCCGAGCCACACAAGTCACCCCATCTTGGATTCCCCTAGGTCTCTAGTTTTCAGAAATGCACAGGTTTGGTAGGTTTCCCTAGGTGGCGGCTGAGCTACAGGCCAAAATCTACAGGTAGGCACTTTGCAAAAAACACCTCTGTTTTCCTTAAAAAATTTGGCTGTGTCTACGTTGCGCTTTGGGGCGTTTCCTGTCGCGGGCGCTAGGCCTACCCACACAAGTGAGGTATCATTTTTATCGGGAGACGTGGGGGAACGCTGGGTGGAAGGAAATTTGTGGCTCCTCTCAGATTCCAGAACTTTCTGTCACAGAAATGTGAGGAACATGTGTTTTTTTAGCCAAATTTTGAGGTTTGCAAAGGATTCTGGGTAACAGAACCTGGTCCGAGCCACACAAGTCACCCCATCTTGGATTCCCCTAGGTCTCTAGTTTTCAGAAATGCACAGGTTTGGTAGGTTTCCCTAGGTGGCGGCTGAGCTACAGGCCAAAATCTACAGGTAGGCACTTTGCAAAAAACACCTCTGTTTTCCTTCAAAAATTTGGCTGTGTCCACGTTGCGCTTTGGGGCGTTTCCTGTCGCGGGCGCTAGGCCTACCCACACAAGTGAGGTATCATTTTTATCGGGAGACGTGGGGGAACGCTGGGTGGAAGGAAATTTGTGGCTCCTCTCAGATTCCAGAACTTTCTGCCACAGAAATGTGAGGAACATGTGTTTTTTTAGCCACATTTTGAGGTTTGCAAAGGATTCTGGGTAACAGAACCTGGTCCGAGCCATACAAGTCACCCCATCTTGGATTCCCCTAGGTCTCTAGTTTTCAGAAATGCACAGGTTTGGTAGGTTTCCCTAGGTGGCGGCTGAGCTACAGGCCAAAATCTACAGGTAGGCACTTTGCAAAAAACACCTCTGTTTTCCTTAAAAAATTTGGCTGTGTCCACGTTGCGCTTTGGGGCGTTTCCTGTCGTGGGCGCTAGGCCTACCCACACAAGTGAGGTATCATTTTTATCGGGAGACGTGGGGGAACGCTGGGTGGAAGGAAATTTGTGGCTCCTCTCAGATTCCAGAACTTTCTGCCAAAGAAATTTGAGGAACATGTGTTTTTTTAGCCAAATTTTGAGGTTTGCAAAGGATTCTGGGTAACAGAACCTGGTCCGAGCCACACAAGTCACCCCATCTTGGATCCCCTAGGTCTCTAGTTTTCAGAAATGCACAGGTTTCGTAGGTTTCCCTAGGTGGCGGCTGAGCTACAGGCCAAAATCTACAGGTAGGCACTTTGCAAAAAACACCTCTGTTTTCCTTCAAAAATTTGGCTGTGTCCACGTTGCGCTTTGGGGCGTTTCCTGTCGCGGGCGCTAGGCCTACCCACACAAGTGAGGTATCATTTTTATCGGGAGACGTGGAGGAACGCTGGGTGGAAGGAAATTTGTGGCTCCTCTCAGATTCCAGAACTTTCTGCCACAGAAATGTGAGGAACATGTGTTTTTTTAGCCACATTTTGAGGTTTGCAATGGATTCTGGGTAACAGAACCTGGTCCGAGCCATACAAGTCACCCCATCTTGGATTCCCCTAGGTCTCTAGTTTTCAGAAATGCACAGGTTTGGTAGGTTTCCCTAGGTGGCGGCTGAGCTACAGGCCAAAATCTACAGGTAGGCACTTTGCAAAAAACACCTCTGTTTTCCTTCAAAAATTTGGCTGTGTCCACGTTGCGCTTTGGGGCGTTTCCTGTCGTGGGCGCTAGGCCTACCCTCACAAGTGAGGTATCATTTTTATCGGGAGACGTGGGGGAACGCTGGGTGGAAGGAAATTTGTGGCTCCTCTCAGATTCCAGAACTTTCTGCCAAAGAAATTTGAGGAACATGTGTTTTTTTAGCCAAATTTTGAGGTTTGCAAAGGATTCTGGGTAACAGAACCTGGTCCGAGCCACACAAGTCACCCCATCTTGGATCCCCTAGGTCTCTAGTTTTCAGAAATGCACAGGTTTCGTAGGTTTCCCTAGGTGGCGGCTGAGCTACAGGCCAAAATCTACAGGTAGGCACTTTGCAAAAAACACCTCTGTTTTCCTTCAAAAATTTGGCTGTGTCCACGTTGCGCTTTGGGGCGTTTCCTGTCGTCCTGTCGCGGGCGCTAGGCCTACCCACACAAGTGAGGTATCATTTTTATCGGGAGACGTGGGGGAACGCTGTGTGGAAGGAAATTTGTGGCTCCTGTCAGATTCCAGAACTTTCTGCCACAGAAATGTGAGGAACATGTGTTTTTTAGCCAAATTTTGAGGTTTGCAAAGGATTCTGGATAACAGAACCTGGTCCGAGCCACGCAAGTCACCCAATCTTGGATTCCCCTAGGTCTCTAGTTTTCAGAAATGCACAGGTTTGGTAGGTTTCCCTAGGTGGCGGCTGAGCTACAGGCCAAAATCTACAGGTAGGCACTTTGCAAAAAACACTTCTGTTTTCCTTCAAAAATTTGGCTGTGTCCACGTTGCGCTTTGGGGCGTTTCCTGTCGCGGGCGCTAGGCCTACCCACACAAGTGAGGTATCATTTTTATCGGGAGACGTGGGGGAACGCTGGGTGGAAGGAAATTTGTGGCTCCTCTCAGATTCCAGAACTTTCTGCCACAGAAATGTGAGGAACATGTGTTTTTTTTAGCCAAATTTTGAGGTTTGCAAAGGATTCTGGGTAACAGAACCTGGTCCGAGCCACACAAGTCACCCCATCTTGGATTCCCCTAGGTCTCTAGTTTTCAGAAATGCACAGGTTTGGTAGGTTTCCCTAGGTGGCGGCTGAGCTAGAGGCCAAAATCTACAGGTAGGCACTTTGCAAAAAACACCTCTGTTTTCCTTCAAAAATTCGGCTGTGTCCACGTTGCGCTTTGGGGCGTTTCCTGTCGCGGGCGCTAGGCCTACCCACACAAGTGAGGTGTCATTTTTATCGGGAGACGTGGGGGAACGCTGGGTGGAAGGAAATTTGTGGCTCCTCTCAGATTCCAGAACTTTCTGCCACAGAAATGTGAGGAACATGTGTTTTTTTAGCCAAATTTTGAGATTTGCAAAGGATTCTGGGTAACAGAACCTGCTCCGAGCCACACAAGTCACCCCATCTTGGACTCCCCTAGGTCTCTAGTTTTCAGAAATGCACAGGTTTGGTAGGTTTCCCTAGGTGGCAGCTGAGCTACAGGCCAAAATCTACAGGTAGGCACTTTGCAAAAAACACCTCTGTTTTCCTTCAAAAACTTGGCTGTGTCCACGTTGCGCTTTGGAGTGTTTCCTGTCACGGGCGCTAGGCCTACCCACACAAGTGAGGTATCATTTTTATCGGGAGACATGTTGTAACGCTGGGTGGAAGGAAATTTGTGGCTCCTCTCAGATTCCAGAACTTTCTGTCACAGAAATGTGAGGAACATGTGTTTTTTTAGCCACATTTTGAGGTTTGCAAAGGATTCTGGGTAACAGAACCTGGTCCGAGCCACACAAGTCACCCCATCTTGGATTCCCCTAGGTCTCTAGTTTTCAGAAATGCACAGGTTTGGTAGGTTTCCCTAGGTGGCGGCTGAGCTACAGGCCAAAATCTACAGGTAGGCACTTTGCAAAAAACACCTCTGTTTTCCTTCAAAAATTTGGCTGTGTCCACGTTGCGCTTTGGGGCGTTTCCTGTCGCGGGCGCTAGGCCTACCCACACAAGTGAGGTATCATTTTTATCGGGAGACGTGGGGGAACGCTGGGTGGAAGGAAATTTGTGTCTCCTCTCAGATTCCAGAACTTTCTGCCAAAGAAATTTGAGGAACATGTGTTTTTTAGCCAAATTTTGAGGTTTGCAAAGGATTCTGGGTAACAGAACCTAGTCCGAGCCACACAAGTCACCCAATCTTGGATTCCCCTAGGTCTCTAGTTTCAGAAATGCACAGGTTTGGTAGGTTTCCCTAGGTGGCGGCTGAGCTACAGGCCAAAATCTACAGGTAGGCACTTTGCAAAAAACACCTCTGTTTTCCTTCAAAAATTTGGCTGTGTCTACGTTGCGCTTTGGGGCGTTTCCTGTCGCGGGCGCTAGGCCTACCCACACAAGTGAGGTATCATTTTTATCGGGAGACGTGGGGGAACGCTGGGTGGAAGGAAATTTGTGGCTCCTCTCAGATTCCAGAACTTTCTGCCACAGAAATGTGAGGAACATGTGTTATTTTAGCCAAATTTTGAGGTTTGCAAAGGATTCTGGGTAACAGAACCTGGTCCGAGCCACACAAGTCACCCCATCTTGGATTCCCCTAGGTCTCTAGTTTTCAGAAATGCACAGGTTTGGTAGGTTTCCCTAGGTGGCGGCTGAGCTACAGGCCAAAATCTACAGGTAGGCACTTTGCAAAAAACACCTCTGTTTTCCTTCAAAAATTTGGCTGTGTCCACGTTGCGCTTTGGGGCGTTTCCTGTCGCGGGCGCTAGGCCTACCCACACAAGTAGGTATCATTTTTATCGGGAGACGTGGGGGAACGCTGGGTGGAAGGAAATTTGTGGCTCCTCTCAGATTCCAGAACTTTCTGCCAAAGAAATATGAGGAACATGTGTTTTTTTAGCCAAATTTTGAGGTTTGCAAAGGATTCTGGGTAAAAGAACCTGGTCCGAGCCACACAAGTCACCCCATCTTGGATTACCCTAGGTCTCTAGCTTTCAGAAATGCACAAGTTTGGTAGGTTTCCCTAGGTGGCGGCTGAGCTACAGGCCAAAATCTACAGGTAGGCACTTTGCAAAAAACACCTCTGTTTTCCTTCAAAAATTTGGCTGTGTCCACGTTGCGCTTCGGGGCGTTTCCTGTCGTGGGCGCTAGGCCTACCCACACAAGTGAGGTATCATTTTTATCGGGAGACGTGGGGGAACGCTGGGTGGAAGGAAATTTGTGGCTCCTCTCAGATTCCAGAACTTTCTGCCACAGAAATGTGAGGAACATGTGTTTTTTTAGCCACATTTTGAGGTTTGCAAAGGATTCTGGGTAACAGAACCTGGTCCGAGCCACACAAGTCACCCCATCTTGGATTCCCCTAGGTCTCTAGTTTTCAGAAATGCACAGGTTTGGTAGGTTTCCCTAGGTGGCGGCTGAGCTACAGGCCAAAATCTACAGGTAGGCACTTTGCAAAAAACCACTCTGTTTTCCTTCAAAAATTTGGCTGTGTCTACGTTGCGCTTTGGGGCGTTTCCTGTCGCGGGCGCTAGGCCTACCCACACAAGTGAGGTATCATTTTTATCGGGAGACGTGGGGGAACGCTGGGTGGAAGGAAATTTGTGGCTCCTCTCAGATTCCAGAACTTTCTGCCACAGAAATGTGAGGAACATGTGTTTTTTTAGCCAAATTTTGAGGTTTGCAAAGGATTCTGGGTAACAGAACCTGGTCCGAGCCACGCAAGTCACCCAATCTTGGATTCCCCTAGGTCTCTAGTTTTCAGAAATGCACAGGTTTGGTAGGTTTCCCTAGGTGGCGGCTGAGCTACAGGCCAAAATCTACAGGTAGGCACTTTGCAAAAAACACCTCTGTTTTCCTTAAAAAATTTGGCTGTGTCCACGTTGCGCTTTGGGGCGTTTCCTGTCGCGGGCGCTAGGCCTACCCACACAAGTGAGGTGTCATTTTTATCGGGAGACGTGGGGGAACGCTGGGTGGAAGGAAATTTGTGGCTCCTCTCAGATTCCAGAACTTTCTGCCACAGAAATGTGAGGAACATGTGTTTTTTTAGCCAAATTTTGAGGTTTGCAAAGGATTCTGGGTAACAGAACCTGGTCTGAGCCACACAAGTCACCCCATCTTGGATTCCCCTAGGTCTCTAGTTTTCAGAAATGCACAGGTTTGGTAGGTTTCCCTAGGTGGCGGCTGAGCTACAGGCCAAAATCTACAGGTAGGCACTTTGCAAAAAACACCTCTGTTTTCCTTCAAAAACTTGGCTGTGTCCACGTTGCGCTTTGGAGTGTTTCCTGTCGCGGGCGCTAGGCCTACCCACACAAGTGAGGTATCATTTTTATCGGGAGACATGTTGTAACGCTGGGTGGAAGGAAATTTGTGGCTCCTCTCAGATTCCAGAACTTTCTGCCACAGAAATGTGAGGAACATGTGTTTTTTTAGCCACATTTTGAGGTTTGCAAAGGATTCTGGGTAACAGAACCTGGTCCGAGCCACACAAGTCACCCCATCTTGGATTCCCCTAGGTCTCTAGTTTTCAGAAATGCACAGGTTTGGTAGGTTTATCTAGGTGGCGGCTGAGCTACAGGCCAAAATCTACAGGTAGGCACTTTGCAAAAAACACCTCTGTTTTCCTTCAAAAATTTGGCTGTGTCCACGTTGCGCTTTGGGGCGTTTCCTGTCGTGGGCGCTAGGCCTACCCACACAAGTGAGGTATCATTTTTATCGGGAGACGTGGGGGAACGCTGGGTGGAAGGAAATTTGTGGCTCCTCTCAGATTCCAGAACTTTCTGCCAAAGAAATTTGAGGAACATGTGTTTTTTAGCCAAATTTTGAGGTTTGCAAAGGATTCTGGGTAACAGAACCTAGTCCGAGCCACACAAGTCACCCCATCTTGGATTCCCCTAGGTCTCTAGTTTCAGAAATGCACAGGTTTGGTAGGTTTCCCTAGGTGGCGGCTGAGCTACAGGCCAAAATCTACAGGTAGGCACTTTGCAAAAAACACCTCTGTTTTCCTTCAAAAATTTGGCTGTGTCTACGTTGCGCTTTGGGGCGTTTCCTGTCGCGGGCGCTAGGCCTACCCACACAAGTGAGGTATCATTTTTATCGGGAGACGTGGGGGAACGCTGGGTGGAAGGAAATTTGTGGCTCCTCTCAGATTCCAGAACTTTCTGCCACAGAAATGTGAGGAACATGTGTTATTTTACCCAAATTTTGAGGTTTGCAAAGGATTCTGGGTAACAGAACCTGGTCCGAGCCACACAAGTCACCCCATCTTGGATTCCCCTAGGTCTCTAGTTTTCAGAAATGCACAGGTTTGGCAGGTTTCCCTAGGTGGCGGCTGAGCTACAGGCCAAAATCTACAGGTAGGCACTTTGCAAAAAACACCTCTGTTTTCCTTCAAAAATTTGGCTGTGTCCACGTTGCGCTTTGGGGCGTTTCCTGTCGCGGGCGCTAGGCCTACCCACACAAGTGAGGTATCATTTTTATCGGGAGACGTGGGGGAACGCTGGGTGGAAGGAAATTTGTGGCTCCTCTCAGATTCCAGAACTTTCTGCCAAAGAAATTTGAGGAACATGTGTTTTTTAGCCAAATTTTGAGGTTTGCAAAGGATTCTGGGTAACAGAACCTAGTCGGAGCCACACAAGTCACCCCATCTTGGATTCCCCTAGGTCTCTAGTTTCAGAAATGCACAGGTTTGGTAGGTTTCCCTAGGTGGCGGCTGAGCTACAGGCCAAAATCTACAGGTAGGCACTTTGCAACAAACACCTCTGTTTTCCTTCAAAAATTTGGCTGTGTCTACGTTGCGCTTTGGGGCGTTTCCTGTCGCGGGCGCTAGGCCTACCCACACAAGTGAGGTGTCATTTTTATCGGGAGACGTGGGGGAACGCTGGGTGGAAGGAAATTTGTGGCTCCTCTCAGATTCCAGAACTTTCTGCCACAGAAATGTGAGGAACATGTGTTTTTTTAGCCAAATTTTGAGGTTTGCAAAGGATTCTGGGTAACAGAACCTGGTCTGAGCCACACAAGTCACCCCATCTTGGATTCCCCTAGGTCTCTAGTTTTCAGAAATGCACAGGTTTGGTAGGTTTCCCTAGGTGGCGGCTGAGCTACAGGCCAAAATCTACAGGTAGGCACTTTGCAAAAAACACATCTGTTTTCATTCAAACATTTGGCTGTGTCCACGTTGCGCTTTGGGGCGTTTCCTGTCGCGGGCGCTAGGCCTACCCACACAAGTGAGGTATCATTTTTATCGGGAGACGTGGGGAACGCTGCGTGGAAGGAAATTTGTGGCTCCTCTCAGATTCCAGAACTTTCTGTCACAGAAATGTGAGGAACATGTGTTTTTTTAGCCAAATTTTGAGGTTTGCAAAGGATTCTGGGTAACAGAACCTGGTCCAAGCCACACAAGTCACCCCATCTTGGATTCCCCTAGGTCTCTAGTTTTCAGAAATGCACAGGTTTGGTAGGTTTCCCTAGGTGGCGGCTGAGCTACAGGCCAAAATCTACAGGTAGGCACTTTGCAAAAAACACCTCTGTTTTCCTTCAAAAATTTGGCTGTGTCCACGTTGCGCTTTGGGGCGTTTCCTGTCGCGGGCGCTAGGCCTACCCACACAAGTGAGGTATCATTTTTATCGGGAGACGTGGGGAACGCTGCGTGGAAGGAAATTTGTGGCTCCTCTCAGATTCCAGAACTTTCTGTCACAGAAATGTGAGGAACATGTGTTTTTTTAGCCAAATTTTGAGGTTTGCAAAGGATTCTGGGTAACAGAACCTGGTCCGAGCCACACAAGTCACCCCATCTTGGACTCCCCTAGGTCTCTAGTTTTCAGAAATGCACAGGTTTGGTAGGTTTCCCTAGGTGGCGGCTGAGCTACAGGCCAAAATCTACAGGTAGGCACTTTGCAAAAAACACCTCTGTTTTCCTTCAAAAATTTGGCTGTGTCTACGTTGCGCTTTGGGGCGTTTCCTGTCGCGGGCGCTAGGCCTACCCACACAAGTGAGGTATCATTTTTATCGGGAGACGTGGGGGAACGCTGGGTGGAAGGAAATTTGTGGCTCCTCTCAGATTCCAGAACTTTCTGCCACAGAAATGTGAGGAACATGTGTTATTTTACCCAAATTTTGAGGTTTGCAAAGGATTCTGGGTAACAGAACCTGGTCCGAGCCACACAAGTCACCCCATCTTGGATTCCCCTAGGTCTCTAGTTTTCAGAAATGCACAGGTTTGGTAGGTTTCCCTAGGTGGCGGCTGAGCTACAGGCCAAAATCTACAGGTAGGCACTTTGCAAAAAACACCTCTGTTTTCCTTCAAAAATTTGGCTGTGTCCACGTTGCGCTTTGGGGCGTTTCCTGTCGCGGGCGCTAGGCCTACCCACACAAGTGAGGTATCATTTTTATCGGGAGACGTGTGGGAACGCTGGGTGGAAGGAAATTTGTGGCTCCTCTCAGATTCCAGAACTTTCTGCCAAAGAAATTTGAGGAACATGTGTTTTTTAGCCAAATTTTGAGGTTTGCAAAGGATTCTGGGTAACAGAACCTAGTCGGAGCCACACAAGTCACCCCATCTTGGATTCCCCTAGGTCTCTAGTTTCAGAAATGCACAGGTTTGGTAGGTTTCCCTAGGTGGCGGCTGAGCTACAGGCCAAAATCTACAGGTAGGCACTTTGCAACAAACACCTCTGTTTTCCTTCAAAAATTTGGCTGTGTCTACGTTGCGCTTTGGGGCGTTTCCTGTCGCGGGCGCTAGGCCTACCCACACAAGTGAGGTATCATTTTTATCGGGAGACGTGGGGGAACGCTGGGTGGAAGGAAATTTGTGGCTCCTCTCAGATTCCAGAACTTTCTGCCACAGAAATGTGAAGAACATGTGTTATTTTAGCCAAATTTTGAGGTTTGCAAAGGATTCTGGGTAACAGAACCTGGTCCGAGCCACACAAGTCACCCCATCTTGGATTCCCCTAGGTCTCTAGTTTTCAGAAATGCACAGGTTTGGTAGGTTTCCCTAGGTGGCGGCTGAGCTACAGGCCAAAATCTACAGGTAGGCACTTTACAAAAAACACCTCTGTTTTCCTTCAAAAATTTGGCTGTGTCCACGTTGCGCTTTGGGGCGTTTCCTGTCGCGGGCGCTAGGCCTACCCACACAAGTGAGGTATCATTTTTATCGGGAGACGTGGGGGAACGCTGGGTGGAAGGAAATTTGTGGCTCCTCTCAGATTCCAGAACTTTCTGTCACAGAAATGTGGGGAACATGTGTTTTTTTAGCCAAATTTTGAGGTTTGCAAAGGATTCTGGGTAACAGAACCTGGTCCGAGCCACACAAGTCACCCCATCTTGGATTCCCCTAGGTCTCTAGTTTTCAGAAATGCACAGGTTTGGTAGGTTTCCCTAGGTGGCGGCTGAGCTACAGGCCAAAATCTACAGGTAGGCACTTTGCAAAAAACACCTCTGTTTTCCTTCAAAAATTTGGCTGTGTCCACGTTGCGCTTTGGGGCGTTTCCTGTCGCGGGCGCTAGGCCTACCCACACAAGTGAGGTATCATTTTTATCGGGAGACGTGGGGGAACGCTGGGTGGAAGGAAATTTGTGGCTCCTCCCAGATTCCAGAACTTTCTGCCACAGAAATGTGAGGAACATGTGTTTTTTTAGCCAAATTTTGAGGTTTGCAAAGGATTCTGGGTAACAGAACCTGGTCCGAGCCACACAAGTCGCCCCATCTTGGATTCCCCTAGGTCTCTAGTTTTCAGAAATGCACAGGTTTGGTAGGTTTCCCTAGTTGGCGGCTGAGCTACAGGCCAAAATCTACAGGTAGGCAATTTGAAAAAAACACCTCTGTTTTTTACTTCAAAAATTTGGCTGTGTCCACGTTGCGCTTTGGGGCGTTTCCTGTCGCGGGCGCTAGGCCTACCCACACAAGTGAGGTATCATTTTTATTGGGAGACGTGGGGGAACGCTGGGTGGAAGGAAATTTGTGGCTCCTCTCAGATTCCAGAACTTTCTGCCACAGAAATGTGAGGAACATGTGTTTTTTTAGCCAAATTTTGAGGTTTGCAAAGGATTCTGGGTAACAGAACCTGGTCCGAGCCACACAAGTCACCCCATCTTGGACTCCCCTAGGTCTCTAGTTTTCAGAAATGCACAGGTTTGGTAGGTTTCCCTAGGTGGCGGCTGAGCTACAGGCCAAAATCTACAGGTAGGCACTTTGCAAAAAACACCTCTGTTTTCCTTCAAAAACTTGGCTGTGTCCACGTTGCGCTTCGGGGGGTTTCCTGTCGCGGGCGCTAGGCCTACCCACACAAGTGAGGTATCATTTTTATCGGGAGACGTGTTGTAACGCTGGGTGGAAGGAAATTTGCGGCTCCTCTCAGATTCCAGAACTTTCTGCCACAGAAATGTGAGAAACATGTGTTTTTTTAGCCACATTTTGAGGTTTGCAAAGGATTCTGGGTAACAGAACCTGGTCCAAGCCACACAAGTCACCCCATCTTGGATTCCCCTTGGTCTCTAGTTTTCAGAAATGCACAGGTTTGGTAGGTTTCCCTAGGTGGCGGCTGAGCTACAGGCCAAAATCTACAGGTAGGCACTTTGCAAAAAACACCTCTGTTTTCCTTCAAAAATTTGGCTGTGTCCACGTTGCGCTTTGGGGCGTTTCCTGTCGCGGGCGCTAGGCCTACCCACACAAGTGAGGTATCATTTTTATCGGGAGACGTGGGGGAACGCTGGGTGGAAGGAAATTTGTGGCTCCTCTCAGATTCCAGAACTTTCTGCCACAGAAATGTGAGGAACATGTGTTTTTTTAGCCAAATTTTGAGGTTTGCAAAGGATTCTGGGTAACAGAACCTGGTCCGAGCTACACAAGTCACCCCATCTTGGACTCCCCTAGGTCTCTAGTTTTCAGAAATGCACAGGTTTGGTAGGTTTCCCTAGGTGGCGGCTGAGCTACAGGCCAAAATCTACAGGTAGGCACTTTGAAAAAAACACCTCTGTTTTCCTTCAAAAACTTGGCTGTGTCCACGTTGCGCTTCGGGGGGTTTCCTGTCGCGGGTGCTAGGCCTACCCACACAAGTGAGGTATCATTTTTATCGGGAGACGTGTTGTAACGCTGGGTGGAAGGAAATTTGCGGCTCCTCTCAGATTCCAGAACTTTCTGCCACAGAAATGTGAGAAACATGTGTTTTTTTAGCCAAATTTTGAGGTTTGCAAAGGATTCTGGGTAACAGAACCTGGTCCGAGCCACACAAGTCACCCCATCTTGGATTCCCCTTGGTCTCTAGTTTTCAGAAATGCACAGGTTTGGTAGGTTTCCCTAGTTGGCGGCTGAGCTACAGGCCAAAATCTACAGGTAGGCAATTTGAAAAAAACACCTCTGTTTTTTACTTCAAAAATTTGGCTGTGTCCACGTTGCGCTTTGGGGCGTTTCCTGTCGCGGGCGCTAGGCCTACCCACACAAGTGAGGTATCATTTTTATTGGGAGACGTGGGGGAACGCTGGGTGGAAGGAAATTTGTGGCTCCTCTCAGATTCCAGAACTTTCTGCCACAGAAATGTGAGGAACATGTGTTTTTTTAGCCAAATTTTGAGGTTTGCAAAGGATTCTGGGTAACAGAACCTGGTCCGAGCCACACAAGTCACCCCATCTTGGACTCCCCTAGGTCTCTAGTTTTCAGAAATGCACAGGTTTGGTAGGTTTCCCTAGGTGGCAGCTGAGCTACAGGCCAAAATCTACAGGTAGGCACTTTGCAAAAAACACCTCTGTTTTCCTTCAAAAACTTGGCTGTGTCCACGTTGCGCTTTGGAGTGTTTCCTGTCGCGGGCGCTAGGCCTACCCACACAAGTGAGGTATCATTTTTATCGGGAGACATGTTGTAACGCTGGGTGGAAGGAAATTTGTGGCTCCTCTCAGATTCCAGAACTTTCTGCCACAGAAATGTGAGGAACATGTGTTTTTGTAGCCACATTTTGAGGTTTGCAAAGGATTCTGGGTAACAGAACCTGGTCCGAGCCACACAAGTCACCCCATCTTGGATTCCCCTAGGTCTCTAGTTTTCAGAAATGCACAGGTTTGGTAGGTTTCCCTAGGTGGCGGCTGAGCTACAGGCCAAAATCTACAGGTAGGCACTTTGCAAAAAACACCTCTGTTTTCCTTCAAAAATTTGGCTGTGTCCACGTTGCGCTTTGGGGCGTTTCCTGTCGCGGGCGCTAGGCCTACCCACACAAGTGAGGTATCATTTTTATCGGGAGACGTGGGGGAACGCTGGGTGGAAGGAAATTTGTGTCTCCTCTCAGATTCCAGAACTTTCTGCCAAAGAAATTTGAGGAACATGTGTTTTTTAGCCAAATTTTGAGGTTTGCAAAGGATTCTGGGTAACAGAACCTAGTCCGAGCCACACAAGTCACCCCATCTTGGATTCCCCTAGGTCTCTAGTTTCAGAAATGCACAGGTTTGGTAGGTTTCCCTAGGTGGCGGCTGAGCTACAGGCCAAAATCTACAGGTAGGCACTTTGAAAAAAACACCTCTGTTTTCCTTCAAAAACTTGGCTGTGTCCACGTTGCGCTTCGGGGGGTTTCCTGTCGCGGGTGCTAGGCCTACCCACACAAGTGAGGTATCATTTTTATCGGGAGACGTGTTGTAACGCTGGGTGGAAGGAAATTTGCGGCTCCTCTCAGATTCCAGAACTTTCTGCCACAGAAATGTGAGAAACATGTGTTTTTTTAGCCAAATTTTGAGGTTTGCAAAGGATTCTGGGTAACAGAACCTGGTCCGAGCCACACAAGTCACCCCATCTTGGATTCCCCTTGGTCTCTAGTTTTCAGAAATGCACAGGTTTGGTAGGTTTCCCTAGTTGGCGGCTGAGCTACAGGCCAAAATCTACAGGTAGGCAATTTGAAAAAAACACCTCTGTTTTTTACTTCAAAAATTTGGCTGTGTCCACGTTGCGCTTTGGGGCGTTTCCTGTCGCGGGCGCTAGGCCTACCCACACAAGTGAGGTATCATTTTTTATTGGGAGACGTGGGGGAACGCTGGGTGGAAGGAAATTTGTGGCTCCTCTCAGATTCCAGAACTTTCTGCCACAGAAATGTGAGGAACATGTGTTTTTTTAGCCAAATTTTGAGGTTTGCAAAGGATTCTGGGTAACAGAACCTGGTCCGAGCCACACAAGTCACCCCATCTTGGACTCCCCTAGGTCTCTAGTTTTCAGAAATGCACAGGTTTGGTAGGTTTCCCTAGGTGGCAGCTGAGCTACAGGCCAAAATCTACAGGTAGGCACTTTGCAAAAAACACCTCTGTTTTCCTTCAAAAACTTGGCTGTGTCCACGTTGCGCTTTGGAGTGTTTCCTGTCGCAGGCGCTAGGCCTACCCACACAAGTGAGGTATCATTTTTATCGGGAGACATGTTGTAACGCTGGGTGGAAGGAAATTTGTGGCTCCTCTCAGATTCCAGAACTTTCTGCCACAGAAATGTGAGGAACATGTGTTTTTTTAGCCACATTTTGAGGTTTGCAAAGGATTCTGGGTAACAGAACCTGGTCCGAGCCACACAAGTCACCCCATCTTGGATTCCCCTAGGTCTCTAGTTTTCAGAAATGCACAGGTTTGGTAGGTTTCCCTAGGTGGCGGCTGAGCTACAGGCCAAAATCTACAGGTAGGCACTTTGCAAAAAACACCTCTGTTTTCCTTCAAAAATTTGGCTGTGTCCACGTTGCGCTTTGGGGCGTTTCCTGTCGCGGGCGCTAGGCCTACCCACACAAGTGAGGTATCATTTTTATCGGGAGACGTGGGGGAACGCTGGGTGGAAGGAAATTTGTGTCTCCTCTCAGATTCCAGAACTTTCTGCCAAAGAAATTTGAGGAACATGTGTTTTTTAGCCAAATTTTGAGGTTTGCAAAGGATTCTGGGTAACAGAACCTAGTCCGAGCCACACAAGTCACCCCATCTTGGATTCCCCTAGGTCTCTAGTTTCAGAAATGCACAGGTTTGGTAGGTTTCCCTAGGTGGCGGCTGAGCTACAGGCCAAAATCTACAGGTAGGCACTTTGCAAAAAACACCTCTGTTTTCCTTCAAAAATTTGGCTGTGTCTACGTTGCGCTTTGGGGCGTTTCCTGTCGCGGGCGCTAGGCCTACCCACACAAGTGAGGTATCATTTTTATCGGGAGACGTGGGGGAACGCTGGGTGGAAGGAAATTTGTGGCTCCTCTCAGATTCCAGAACTTTCTGCCACAGAAATGTGAGGAACATGTGTTATTTTAGCCAAATTTTGAGGTTTGCAAAGGATTCTGGGTAACAGAACCTGGTCCGAGCCACACAAGTCACCCCATCTTGGATTCCCCTAGGTCTCTAGTTTTCAGAAATGCACAGGTTTGGTAGGTTTCCCTAGGTGGCGGCTGAGCTACAGGCCAAAATCTACAGGTAGGCACTTTGCAAAAAACACCTCTGTTTTCCTTCAAAAATTTGGCTGTGTCCACGTTGCGCTTTGGGGCATTTCCTGTCGCGGGCGCTAGGCCTACCCACACAAGTGAGGTATCATTTTTATCGGGAGACGTGGGGGAACGCTGGGTGGAAGGAAATTTGTGGCTCCTCTCAGATTCCAGAACTTTCTGCCAAAGAAATTTGAGGAACATGTGTTTTTTAGCCAAATTTTGAGGTTTGCAAAGGATTCTGGGTAACAGAACCTAGTCGGAGCCACACAAGTCACCCCATCTTGGATTCCCCTAGGTCTCTAGTTTCAGAAATGCACAGGTTTGGTAGGTTTCCCTAGGTGGCGGCTGAGCTACAGGCCAAAATCTACAGGTAGGCACTTTGCAACAAACACCTCTGTTTTCCTTCAAAAATTTGGCTGTGTCTACGTTGCGCTTTGGGGCGTCTCCTGTCGCGGGCGCTAGGCCTACCCACACAAGTGAGGTGTCATTTTTATCGGGAGACGTGGGGGAACGCTGGGTGGAAGGAAATTTGTGGCTCCTCTCAGATTCCAGAACTTTCTGCCACAGAAATGTGAGGAACATGTGTTTTTTTAGCCAAATTTGAGGTTTGCAAAGGATTCTGGGTAACAGAACCTGGTCTGAGCCACACAAGTCACCCCATCTTGGATTCCCCTAGGTCTCTAGTTTTCAGAAATGCACAGGTTTGGTAGGTTTCCCTAGGTGGCGGCTGAGCTACAGGCCAAAATCTACAGGTAGGCACTTTGCAAAAAACACATCTGTTTTCATTCAAACATTTGGCTGTGTCCACGTTGCGCTTTGGGGCGTTTCCTGTCGCGGGCGCTAGGCCTACCCACACAAGTGAGGTATCATTTTATCGGGAGACGTGGGGAACGCTGCGTGGAAGGAAATTTGTGGCTCCTCTCAGATTCCAGAACTTTCTGTCACAGAAATGTGAGGAACATGTGTTTTTTTTAGCCAAATTTTGAGGTTTGCAAAGGATTCTGGGTAACAGAACCTGGTCCAAGCCACACAAGTCACCCCATCTTGGATTCCCCTAGGTCTCTAGTTTTCAGAAATGCACAGGTTTGGTAGGTTTCCCTAGGTGGCGGCTGAGCTACAGGCCAAAATCTACAGGTAGGCACTTTGCAAAAAACACCTCTGTTTTCCTTCAAAAATTTGGCTGTGTCCACGTTGCGCTTTGGGGCGTTTCCTGTCGCGGGCGCTAGGCCTACCCACACAAGTGAGGTATCATTTTTATCGGGAGACGTGGGGAACGCTGCGTGGAAGGAAATTTGTTGCTCCTCTCAGATTCCAGAACTTTCTGTCACAGAAATGTGAGGAACATGTGTTTTTTTAGCCAAATTTTGAGGTTTGCAAAGGATTCTGGGTAACAGAACCTGGTCCGAGCCACACAAGTCACCCCATCTTGGACTCCCCTAGGTCTCTAGTTTTCAGAAATGCACAGGTTTGGTAGGTTTCCCTAGGTGGCGGCTGAGCTACAGGCCAAAATCTACAGGTAGGCACTTTGCAAAAAACACCTCTGTTTTCCTTCAAAAATTTGGCTGTGTCCACGTTGCGCTTTGGGGCGTTTCCTGTCGCGGGCGCTAGGCCTACCCACACAAGTGAGGTATCATTTTTATCGGGAGACGTGGGGGAACACTGGGTGGAAGGAAATTTGTGGCTCCTCTCAGATTCCAGAACTTTCTGCCACAGAAATGTGAGGAACATGTGTTATTTTACCCAAATTTTGAGGTTTGCAAAGGATTCTGGGTAACAGAACCTGGTCCGAGCCACACAAGTCACCCCATCTTGGATTCCCCTAGGTCTCTAGTTTTCAGAAATGCACAGGTTTGGTAGGTTTCCCTAGGTGGCGGCTGAGCTACAGGCCAAAATCTACAGGTAGGCACTTTGCAAAAAACACCTCTGTTTTCCTTCAAAAATTTGGCTGTGTCCACGTTGCGCTTTGGGGCGTTTCCTGTCGCGGGCGCTAGGCCTACCCACACAAGTGAGGTATCATTTTTATCGGGAGACGTGGGGGAACGCTGGGTGGAAGGAAATTTGTGGCTCCTCTCAGATTCCAGAACTTTCTGCCAAAGAAATTTGAGGAACATGTGTTTTTTAGCCAAATTTTGAGGTTTGCAAAGGATTCTGGGTAACAGAACCTAGTCGGAGCCACACAAGTCACCCCATCTTGGATTCCCCTAGGTCTCTAGTTTCAGAAATGCACAGGTTTGGTAGGTTTCCCTAGGTGGCGGCTGAGCTACAGGCCAAAATCTACAGGTAGGCACTTTGCAACAAACACCTCTGTTTTCCTTCAAAAATTTGGCTGTGTCTACGTTGCGCTTTGGGGCGTTTCCTGTCGCGGGCGCTAGGCCTACCCACACAAGTGAGGTATCATTTTTATCGGGAGACGTGGGGGAACGCTGGGTGGAAGGAAATTTGTGGCTCCTCTCAGATTCCAGAACTTTCTGCCACAGAAATGTGAAGAACATGTGTTATTTTAGCCAAATTTTGAGGTTTGCAAAGGATTCTGGGTAACAGAACCTGGTCCGAGCCACACAAGTCACCCCATCTTGGATTCCCCTAGGTCTCTAGTTTTCAGAAATGCACAGGTTTGGTAGGTTTCCCTAGGTGGCGGCTGAGCTACAGGCCAAAATCTACAGGTAGGCACTTTACAAAAAACACCTCTGTTTTCCTTCAAAAATTTGGCTGTGTCCACGTTGCGCTTTGGGGCGTTTCCTGTCGCGGGCGCTAGGCCTACCCACACAAGTGAGGTATCATTTTTATCGGGAGACGTGGGGGGAACGCTGGGTGGAAGGAAATTTGTGGCTCCTCTCAGATTCCAGAACTTTCTGTCACAGAAATGTGGGGAACATGTGTTTTTTTAGCCAAATTTTGAGGTTTGCAAAGGATTCTGGGTAACAGAACCTGGTCCGAGCCACACAAGTCACCCCATCTTGGATTCCCCTAGGTCTCTAGTTTTCAGAAATGCACAGGTTTGGTAGGTTTCCCTAGGTGGCGGCTGAGCTACAGGCCAAAATCTACAGGTAGGCACTTTGCAAAAAACACCTCTGTTTTCCTTCAAAAATTTGGCTGTGTCCACGTTGCGCTTTGGGGCGTTTCCTGTCGCGGGCGCTAGGCCTACCCACACAAGTGAGGTATCATTTTTATCGGGAGACGTGGGGGAACGCTGGGTGGAAGGAAATTTGTGGCTCCTCCCAGATTCCAGAACTTTCTGCCACAGAAATGTGAGGAACATGTGTTTTTTTAGCCAAATTTTGAGGTTTGCAAAGGATTCTGGGTAACAGAACCTGGTCCGAGCCACACAAGTCGCCCCATCTTGGATTCCCCTAGGTCTCTAGTTTTCAGAAATGCACAGGTTTGGTAGGTTTCCCTAGTTGGCGGCTGAGCTACAGGCCAAAATCTACAGGTAGGCAATTTGAAAAAAACACCTCTGTTTTTTACTTCAAAAATTTGGCTGTGTCCACGTTGCGCTTTGGGGCGTTTCCTGTCGCGGGCGCTAGGCCTACCCACACAAGTGAGGTATCATTTTTATTGGGAGACGTGGGGGAACGCTGGGTGGAAGGAAATTTGTGGCTCCTCTCAGATTCCAGAACTTTCTGCCACAGAAATGTGAGGAACATGTGTTTTTTTAGCCAAATTTTGAGGTTTGCAAAGGATTCTGGGTAACAGAACCTGGTCCGAGCCACACAAGTCACCCCATCTTGGACTCCCCTAGGTCTCTAGTTTTCAGAAATGCACAGGTTTGGTAGGTTTCCCTAGGTGGCGGCTGAGCTACAGGCCAAAATCTACAGGTAGGCACTTTGCAAAAAACACCTCTGTTTTCCTTCAAAAACTTGGCTGTGTCCACGTTGCGCTTCGGGGGGTTTCCTGTCGCGGGCGCTAGGCCTACCCACACAAGTGAGGTATCATTTTTATCGGGAGACGTGTTGTAACGCTGGGTGGAAGGAAATTTGCGGCTCCTCTCAGATTCCAGAACTTTCTGCCACAGAAATGTGAGAAACATGTGTTTTTTTAGCCACATTTTGAGGTTTGCAAAGGATTCTGGGTAACAGAACCTGGTCCAAGCCACACAAGTCACCCCATCTTGGATTCCCCTTGGTCTCTAGTTTTCAGAAATGCACAGGTTTGGTAGGTTTCCCTAGGTGGCGGCTGAGCTACAGGCCAAAATCTACAGGTAGGCACTTTGCAAAAAACACCTCTGTTTTCCTTCAAAAATTTGGCTGTGTCCACGTTGCGCTTTGGGGCGTTTCCTGTCGCGGGCGCTAGGCCTACCCACACAAGTGAGGTATCATTTTTATCGGGAGACGTGGGGGAACGCTGGGTGGAAGGAAATTTGTGGCTCCTCTCAGATTCCAGAACTTTCTGCCACAGAAATGTGAGGAACATGTGTTTTTTTAGCCAAATTTTGAGGTTTGCAAAGGATTCTGGGTAACAGAACCTGGTCCGAGCTACACAAGTCACCCCATCTTGGACTCCCCTAGGTCTCTAGTTTTCAGAAATGCACAGGTTTGGTAGGTTTCCCTAGGTGGCGGCTGAGCTACAGGCCAAAATCTACAGGTAGGCACTTTGAAAAAAACACCTCTGTTTTCCTTCAAAAACTTGGCTGTGTCCACGTTGCGCTTCGGGGGGTTTCCTGTCGCGGGTGCTAGGCCTACCCACACAAGTGAGGTATCATTTTTATCGGGAGACGTGTTGTAACGCTGGGTGGAAGGAAATTTGCGGCTCCTCTCAGATTCCAGAACTTTCTGCCACAGAAATGTGAGAAACATGTGTTTTTTTAGCCAAATTTTGAGGTTTGCAAAGGATTCTGGGTAACAGAACCTGGTCCGAGCCACACAAGTCACCCCATCTTGGATTCCCCTTGGTCTCTAGTTTTCAGAAATGCACAGGTTTGGTAGGTTTCCCTAGTTGGCGGCTGAGCTACAGGCCAAAATCTACAGGTAGGCAATTTGAAAAAAACACCTCTGTTTTTTACTTCAAAAATTTGGCTGTGTCCACGTTGCGCTTTGGGGCGTTTCCTGTCGCGGGCGCTAGGCCTACCCACACAAGTGAGGTATCATTTTTATTGGGAGACGTGGGGGAACGCTGGGTGGAAGGAAATTTGTGGCTCCTCTCAGATTCCAGAACTTTCTGCCACAGAAATGTGAGGAACATGTGTTTTTTTAGCCAAATTTTGAGGTTTGCAAAGGATTCTGGGTAACAGAACCTGGTCCGAGCCACACAAGTCACCCCATCTTGGACTCCCCTAGGTCTCTAGTTTTCAGAAATGCACAGGTTTGGTAGGTTTCCCTAGGTGGCAGCTGAGCTACAGGCCAAAATCTACAGGTAGGCACTTTGCAAAAAACACCTCTGTTTTCCTTCAAAAACTTGGCTGTGTCCACGTTGCGCTTTGGAGTGTTTCCTGTCGCGGGCGCTAGGCCTACCCACACAAGTGAGGTATCATTTTTATCGGGAGACATGTTGTAACGCTGGGTGGAAGGAAATTTGTGGCTCCTCTCAGATTCCAGAACTTTCTGCCACAGAAATGTGAGGAACATGTGTTTTTGTAGCCACATTTTGAGGTTTGCAAAGGATTCTGGGTAACAGAACCTGGTCCGAGCCACACAAGTCACCCCATCTTGGATTCCCCTAGGTCTCTAGTTTTCAGAAATGCACAGGTTTGGTAGGTTTCCCTAGGTGGCGGCTGAGCTACAGGCCAAAATCTACAGGTAGGCACTTTGCAAAAAACACCTCTGTTTTCCTTCAAAAATTTGGCTGTGTCCACGTTGCGCTTTGGGGCGTTTCCTGTCGCGGGCGCTAGGCCTACCCACACAAGTGAGGTATCATTTTTATCGGGAGACGTGGGGGAACGCTGGGTGGAAGGAAATTTGTGTCTCCTCTCAGATTCCAGAACTTTCTGCCAAAGAAATTTGAGGAACATGTGTTTTTTAGCCAAATTTTGAGGTTTGCAAAGGATTCTGGGTAACAGAACCTAGTCCGAGCCACACAAGTCACCCCATCTTGGATTCCCCTAGGTCTCTAGTTTCAGAAATGCACAGGTTTGGTAGGTTTCCCTAGGTGGCGGCTGAGCTACAGGCCAAAATCTACAGGTAGGCACTTTGAAAAAAACACCTCTGTTTTCCTTCAAAAACTTGGCTGTGTCCACGTTGCGCTTCGGGGGGTTTCCTGTCGCGGGTGCTAGGCCTACCCACACAAGTGAGGTATCATTTTTATCGGGAGACGTGTTGTAACGCTGGGTGGAAGGAAATTTGCGGCTCCTCTCAGATTCCAGAACTTTCTGCCACAGAAATGTGAGAAACATGTGTTTTTTTAGCCAAATTTTGAGGTTTGCAAAGGATTCTGGGTAACAGAACCTGGTCCGAGCCACACAAGTCACCCCATCTTGGATTCCCCTTGGTCTCTAGTTTTCAGAAATGCACAGGTTTGGTAGGTTTCCCTAGTTGGCGGCTGAGCTACAGGCCAAAATCTACAGGTAGGCAATTTGAAAAAAACACCTCTGTTTTTTACTTCAAAAATTTGGCTGTGTCCACGTTGCGCTTTGGGGCGTTTCCTGTCGCGGGCGCTAGGCCTACCCACACAAGTGAGGTATCATTTTTATTGGGAGACGTGGGGGAACGCTGGGTGGAAGGAAATTTGTGGCTCCTCTCAGATTCCAGAACTTTCTGCCACAGAAATGTGAGGAACATGTGTTTTTTTAGCCAAATTTTGAGGTTTGCAAAGGATTCTGGGTAACAGAACCTGGTCCGAGCCACACAAGTCACCCCATCTTGGACTCCCCTAGGTCTCTAGTTTTCAGAAATGCACAGGTTTGGTAGGTTTCCCTAGGTGGCAGCTGAGCTACAGGCCAAAATCTACAGGTAGGCACTTTGCAAAAAACACCTCTGTTTTCCTTCAAAAACTTGGCTGTGTCCACGTTGCGCTTTGGAGTGTTTCCTGTCGCAGGCGCTAGGCCTACCCACACAAGTGAGGTATCATTTTTATCGGGAGACATGTTGTAACGCTGGGTGGAAGGAAATTTGTGGCTCCTCTCAGATTCCAGAACTTTCTGCCACAGAAATGTGAGGAACATGTGTTTTTTTAGCCACATTTTGAGGTTTGCAAAGGATTCTGGGTAACAGAACCTGGTCCGAGCCACACAAGTCACCCCATCTTGGATTCCCCTAGGTCTCTAGTTTTCAGAAATGCACAGGTTTGGTAGGTTTCCCTAGGTGGCGGCTGAGCTACAGGCCAAAATCTACAGGTAGGCACTTTGCAAAAAACACCTCTGTTTTCCTTCAAAAATTTGGCTGTGTCCACGTTGCGCTTTGGGGCGTTTCCTGTCGCGGGCGCTAGGCCTACCCACACAAGTGAGGTATCATTTTTATCGGGAGACGTGGGGGAACGCTGGGTGGAAGGAAATTTGTGTCTCCTCTCAGATTCCAGAACTTTCTGCCAAAGAAATTTGAGGAACATGTGTTTTTTAGCCAAATTTTGAGGTTTGCAAAGGATTCTGGGTAACAGAACCTAGTCCGAGCCACACAAGTCACCCCATCTTGGATTCCCCTAGGTCTCTAGTTTCAGAAATGCACAGGTTTGGTAGGTTTCCCTAGGTGGCGGCTGAGCTACAGGCCAAAATCTACAGGTAGGCACTTTGCAAAAAACACCTCTGTTTTCCTTCAAAAATTTGGCTGTGTCTACGTTGCGCTTTGGGGCGTTTCCTGTCGCGGGCGCTAGGCCTACCCACACAAGTGAGGTATCATTTTTATCGGGAGACGTGGGGGAACGCTGGGTGGAAGGAAATTTGTGGCTCCTCTCAGATTCCAGAACTTTCTGCCACAGAAATGTGAGGAACATGTGTTATTTTAGCCAAATTTTGAGGTTTGCAAAGGATTCTGGGTAACAGAACCTGGTCCGAGCCACACAAGTCACCCCATCTTGGATTCCCCTAGGTCTCTAGTTTTCAGAAATGCACAGGTTTGGTAGGTTTCCCTAGGTGGCGGCTGAGCTACAGGCCAAAATCTACAGGTAGGCACTTTGCAAAAAACACCTCTGTTTTCCTTCAAAAATTTGGCTGTGTCCACGTTGCGCTTTGGGGCGTTTCCTGTCGCGGGCGCTAGGCCTACCCACACAAGTGAGGTATCATTTTTATCGGGAGACGTGGGGGAACGCTGGGTGGAAGGAAATTTGTGTCTCCTCTCAGATTCCAGAACTTTCTGCCACAGAAATGTGAGGAACATGTGTTTTTTTAGCCAAATTTTGAGGTTTGCAAAGGATTCTGGGTAACAGAACCTGGTCCGAGCCACGCAAGTCACCCAATCTTGGATTTCCCTAGGTCTCTAGTTTTCAGAAATGCACAGGTTTGGTAGGTTTCCCTAGGTGGCGGCTGAGCTACAGGCCAAAATCTACAGGTAGGCACTTTGCAAAAAACACCTCTGTTTTCCTTCAAAAATTTGGCTGTGTCCACGTTGCGCTTTGGGGCGTTTCCTGTCGCGGGCGCTAGGCCTACCCACACAAGTAGGTATCATTTTTATCGGGAGACGTGGGGGAACGCTGGGTGGAAGGAAATTTGTGGCTCCTCTCAGATTCCAGAACTTTCTGCCAAAGAAATTTGAGGAACATGTGTTTTTTAGCCAAATTTTGAGGTTTGCAAAGGATTCTGGGTAACAGAACCTAGTCGGAGCCACACAAGTCACCCCATCTTGGATTCCCCTAGGTCTCTAGTTTCAGAAATGCACAGGTTTGGTAGGTTTCCCTAGGTGGCGGCTGAGCTACAGGCAAAAATCTACAGGTAGGCACTTTGCAACAAACACCTCTGTTTTCTTTCAAAAATTTGGCTGTGTCTACGTTGCGCTTTGGGGCGTTTCCTGTCGCGGGCGCTAGGCCTACCCACACAAGTGAGGTGTCATTTTTATCGGGAGACGTGGGGGAACGCTGGGTGGAAGGAAATTTGTGGCTCCTCTCAGATTCCACAACCTTCTGCCACAGAAATGTGAGGAACATGTGTTTTTTTAGCCAAATTTTGAGGTTTGCAAAGGATTCTGGGTAACAGAACCTGGTCTGAGCCACACAAGTCACCCCATCTTGGATTCCCCTAGGTCTCTAGTTTTCAGAAATGCACAGGTTTGGTAGGTTTCCCTAGGTGGCGGCTGAGCTACAGGCCAAAATCTACAGGTAGGCACTTTGCAAAAAACACATCTGTTTTCATTCAAACATTTGGCTGTGTCCACGTTGCGCTTTGGGGCGTTTCCTGTCGCGGGCGCTAGGCCTACCCACACAAGTGAGGTATCATTTTTATCGGGAGACATGTTGTAACGCTGGGTGGAAGGAAATTTGTGGCTCCTCTCAGATTCCAGAACTTTCTGCCACAGAAATGTGAGGAACATGTGTTTTTTTAGCCAAATTTTGAGGTTTGCAAAGGATTCTGGGTAACAGAACCTGGTCCGAGCCACACAAGTCACCCCATCTTGGACTCCCCTAGGTCTCTAGTTTTCAGAAATGCACAGGTTTGGTAGGTTTCCCTAGGTGGCAGCTGAGCTACAGGCCAAAATCTACAGGTAGGCACTTTGCAAAAAACACCTCTGTTTTCCTTCAAAAACTTGGCTGTGTCCACGTTGCGCTTTGGAGTGTTTCCTGTCGCAGGCGCTAGGCCTACCCACACAAGTGAGGTATCATTTTTATCGGGAGACATGTTGTAACGCTGGGTGGAAGGAAATTTGTGGCTCCTCTCAGATTCCAGAACTTTCTGCCACAGAAATGTGAGGAACATGTGTTTTTTTAGCCACATTTTGAGGTTTGCAAAGGATTCTGGGTAACAGAACCTGGTCCGAGCCACACAAGTCACCCCATCTTGGATTCCCCTAGGTCTCTAGTTTTCAGAAATGCACAGGTTTGGTAGGTTTCCCTAGGTGGCGGCTGAGCTACAGGCCAAAATCTACAGGTAGGCACTTTGCAAAAAACACCTCTGTTTTCCTTCAAAAATTTGGCTGTGTCCACGTTGCGCTTTGGGGCGTTTCCTGTCGCGGGCGCTAGGCCTACCCACACAAGTGAGGTATCATTTTTATCGGGAGACGTGGGGGAACGCTGGGTGGAAGGAAATTTGTGTCTCCTCTCAGATTCCAGAACTTTCTGCCAAAGAAATTTGAGGAACATGTGTTTTTTAGCCAAATTTTGAGGTTTGCAAAGGATTCTGGGTAACAGAACCTAGTCCGAGCCACACAAGTCACCCCATCTTGGATTCCCCTAGGTCTCTAGTTTCAGAAATGCACAGGTTTGGTAGGTTTCCCTAGGTGGCGGCTGAGCTACAGGCCAAAATCTACAGGTAGGCACTTTGCAAAAAACACCTCTGTTTTCCTTCAAAAATTTGGCTGTGTCTACGTTGCGCTTTGGGGCGTTTCCTGTCGCGGGCGCTAGGCCTACCCACACAAGTGAGGTATCATTTTTATCGGGAGACGTGGGGGAACGCTGGGTGGAAGGAAATTTGTGGCTCCTCTCAGATTCCAGAACTTTCTGCCACAGAAATGTGAGGAACATGTGTTATTTTAGCCAAATTTTGAGGTTTGCAAAGGATTCTGGGTAACAGAACCTGGTCCGAGCCACACAAGTCACCCCATCTTGGATTCCCCTAGGTCTCTAGTTTTCAGAAATGCACAGGTTTGGTAGGTTTCCCTAGGTGGCGGCTGAGCTACAGGCCAAAATCTACAGGTAGGCACTTTGCAAAAAACACCTCTGTTTTCCTTCAAAAATTTGGCTGTGTCCACGTTGCGCTTTGGGGCGTTTCCTGTCGCGGGCGCTAGGCCTACCCACACAAGTGAGGTATCATTTTTATCGGGAGACGTGGGGGAACGCTGGGTGGAAGGAAATTTGTGTCTCCTCTCAGATTCCAGAACTTTCTGCCACAGAAATGTGAGGAACATGTGTTTTTTTAGCCAAATTTTGAGGTTTGCAAAGGATTCTGGGTAACAGAACCTGGTCCGAGCCACGCAAGTCACCCAATCTTGGATTTCCCTAGGTCTCTAGTTTTCAGAAATGCACAGGTTTGGTAGGTTTCCCTAGGTGGCGGCTGAGCTACAGGCCAAAATCTACAGGTAGGCACTTTGCAAAAAACACCTCTGTTTTCCTTCAAAAATTTGGCTGTGTCCACGTTGCGCTTTGGGGCGTTTCCTGTCGCGGGCGCTAGGCCTACCCACACAAGTAGGTATCATTTTTATCGGGAGACGTGGGGGAACGCTGGGTGGAAGGAAATTTGTGGCTCCTCTCAGATTCCAGAACTTTCTGCCAAAGAAATTTGAGGAACATGTGTTTTTTAGCCAAATTTTGAGGTTTGCAAAGGATTCTGGGTAACAGAACCTAGTCGGAGCCACACAAGTCACCCCATCTTGGATTCCCCTAGGTCTCTAGTTTCAGAAATGCACAGGTTTGGTAGGTTTCCCTAGGTGGCGGCTGAGCTACAGGCAAAAATCTACAGGTAGGCACTTTGCAACAAACACCTCTGTTTTCTTTCAAAAATTTGGCTGTGTCTACGTTGCGCTTTGGGGCGTTTCCTGTCGCGGGCGCTAGGCCTACCCACACAAGTGAGGTGTCATTTTTATCGGGAGACGTGGGGGAACGCTGGGTGGAAGGAAATTTGTGGCTCCTCTCAGATTCCACAACCTTCTGCCACAGAAATGTGAGGAACATGTGTTTTTTTAGCCAAATTTTGAGGTTTGCAAAGGATTCTGGGTAACAGAACCTGGTCTGAGCCACACAAGTCACCCCATCTTGGATTCCCCTAGGTCTCTAGTTTTCAGAAATGCACAGGTTTGGTAGGTTTCCCTAGGTGGCGGCTGAGCTACAGGCCAAAATCTACAGGTAGGCACTTTGCAAAAAACACATCTGTTTTCATTCAAACATTTGGCTGTGTCCACGTTGCGCTTTGGGGCGTTTCCTGTCGCGGGCGCTAGGCCTACCCACACAAGTGAGGTATCATTTTTATCGGGAGACGTGGGGAACGCTGCGTGGAAGGAAATTTGTGGCTCCTCTCAGATTCCAGAACTTTCTGTCACAGAAATGTGAGGAACATGTGTTTTTTTAGCCAAATTTTGAGGTTTGCAAAGGATTCTGGGTAACAGAACCTGGTCCGAGCCACACAAGTCACCCCATCTTGGATTCCCCTAGGTCTCTAGTTTTCATAAATGCACAGGTTTGGTAGGTTTCCCTAGGTGGCGGCTGAGCTACAGGCCAAAATCTACAGGTAGGCACTTTGCAAAAAACACCTCTGTTTTCCTTCAAAAATTTGGCTGTGTCCACGTTGCGCTTTGGGGCGTTTCCTGTCGCGGGCGCTAGGCCTACCCACACAAGTGAGGTATCATTTTTATCGGGAGACGTGGGGAACGCTGCGTGGAAGGAAATTTGTGGCTCCTCTCAGATTCCAGAACTTTCTGTCACAGAAATGTGAGGAACATGTGTTTTTTTAGCCAAATTTTGAGGTTTGCAAAGGATTCTGGGTAACAGAACCTGGTCCGAGCCACACAAGTCACCCCATCTTGGACTCCCCTAGGTCTCTAGTTTTCAGAAATGCACAGGTTTGGTAGGTTTCCCTAGGTGGCAGCTGAGCTACAGGCCAAAATCTACAGGTAGGCACTTTGCAAAAAACACCTCTGTTTTCCTTCAAAAACTTGGCTGTGTCCACGTTGCGCTTTGGAGTGTTTCCTGTCGCGGGCGCTAGGCCTACCCACACAAGTGAGGTATCATTTTTATCGGGAGACATGTTGTAACGCTGGGTGGAAGGAAATTTGTGGCTCCTCTCAGATTCCAGAACTTTCTGCCACAGAAATGTGAGGAACATGTGTTTTTTTAGCCACATTTTGAGGTTTGCAAAGGATTCTGGGTAACAGAACCTGGTCCGAGCCACACAAGTCACCCCATCTTGGATTCCCCTAGGTCTCTAGTTTTCAGAAATGCACAGGTTTGGTAGGTTTCCCTAGGTGGCGGCTGAGCTACAGGCCAAAATCTACAGGTAGGCACTTTGCAAAAAACACCTCTGTTTTCCTTCAAAAATTTGGCTGTGTCTACGTTGCGCTTTGGGGCGTTTTCTGTCGCGGGCGCTAGGCCTACCCACACAAGTGAGGTATCATTTTTATCGGGAGACGTGGGGGAACGCTGGGTGGAAGGAAATTTGTGGCTCCTCTCAGATTCCAGAACTTTCTGCCACAGAAATGTGAGGAACATGTGTTATTTTACCCAAATTTTGAGGTTTGCAAAGGATTCTGGGTAACAGAACCTGGTCCGAGCCACACAAGTCACCCCATCTTGGATTCCCCTAGGTCTCTAGTTTTCAGAAATGCACAGGTTTGGTAGGTTTCCCTAGGTGGCGGCTGAGCTACAGGCCAAAATCTACAGGTAGGCACTTTGCAAAAAACACCTCTGTTTTCCTTCAAAAATTTGGCTGTGTCCACGTTGCGCTTTGGGGCGTTTCCTGTCGCGGGCGCTAGGCCTACCCACACAAGTGAGGTATCATTTTTATCGGGAGACGTGGGGGAACGCTGGGTGGAAGGAAATTTGTGGCTCCTCTCAGATTCCAGAACTTTCTGCCAAAGAAATTTGAGGAACATGTGTTTTTTAGCCAAATTTTGAGGTTTGCAAAGGATTCTGGGTAACAGAACCTAGTCGGAGCCACACAAGTCACCCCATCTTGGATTCCCCTAGGTCTCTAGTTTCAGAAATGCACAGGTTTGGTAGGTTTCCCTAGGTGGCGGCTGAGCTACAGGCCAAAATCTACAGGTAGGCACTTTGCAACAAACACCTCTGTTTTCCTTCAAAAATTTGGCTGTGTCTACGTTGCGCTTTGGGGCGTTTCCTGTCGCGGGCGCTAGGCCTACCCACACAAGTGAGGTATCATTTTTATCGGGAGACGTGGGGGAATGCTGGGTGGAAGGAAATTTGTGGCTCCTCTCAGATTCCAGAACTTTCTGCCACAGAAATGTGAGGAACATGTGTTATTTTAGCCAAATTTTGAGGTTTGCAAAGGATTCTGGGTAACAGAACCTGGTCCGAGCCACACAAGTCACCCCATCTTGGATTCCCCTAGGTCTCTAGTTTTCAGAAATGCACAGGTTTGGTAGGTTTCCCTAGGTGGCGGCTGAGCTACAGGCCAAAATCTACAGGTAGGCACTTTACAAAAAACACCTCTGTTTTCCTTCAAAAATTTGGCTGTGTCCACGTTGCGCTTTGGGGCGTTTCCTGTCGCGGGCGCTAGGCCTACCCACACAAGTGAGGTATCATTTTTATCGGGAGATGTGGGGGAACGCTGGGTGGAAGGAAATTTGTGGCTCCTCTCAGATTCCAGAACTTTCTGTCACAGAAATGTGGGGAACATGTGTTTTTTTAGCCAAATTTTGAGGTTTGCAAAGGATTCTGGGTAACAGAACCTGGTCCGAGCCACACAAGTCACCCCATCTTGGATTCCCCTAGGTCTCTAGTTTTCAGAAATGCACAGGTTTGGTAGGTTTCCCTAGGTGGCGGCTGAGCTACAGGCCAAAATCTACAGGTAGGCACTTTGCAAAAAACACCTCTGTTTTCCTTCAAAAATTTGGCTGTGTCCACGTTGCGCTTTGGGGCGTTTCCTGTCGCGGGCGCTAGGCCTACCCACACAAGTGAGGTATCATTTTTATCGGGAGACGTGGGGGAACGCTGGGTGGAAGGAAATTTGTGGCTCCTCCCAGATTCCAGAACTTTCTGCCACAGAAATGTGAGGAACATGTGTTTTTTTAGCCAAATTTTGAAGTTTGCAAAGGATTCTGGGTAACAGAACCTGGTCCGAGCCACACAAGTCGCCCCATCTTGGATTCCCCTAGGTCTCTAGTTTTCAGAAATGCACAGGTTTGGTAGGTTTCCCTAGTTGGCGGCTGAGCTACAGGCCAAAATCTACAGGTAGGCAATTTGAAAAAAACACCTCTGTTTTTTACTTCAAAAATTTGGCTGTGTCCACGTTGCGCTTTGGGGCGTTTCCTGTCGCGGGCGCTAGGCCTACCCACACAAGTGAGGTATCATTTTTATTGGGAGACGTGGGGGAACGCTGGGTGGAAGGAAATTTGTGGCTCCTCTCAGATTCCAGAACTTTCTGCCACAGAAATGTGAGGAACATGTGTTTTTTTAGCCAAATTTTGAGGTTTGCAAAGGATTCTGGGTAACAGAACCTGGTCCGAGCCACACAAGTCACCCCATCTTGGACTCCCCTAGGTCTCTAGTTTTCAGAAATGCACAGGTTTGGTAGGTTTCCCTAGGTGGCGGCTGAGCTACAGGCCAAAATCTACAGGTAGGCACTTTGCAAAAAACACCTCTGTTTTCCTTCAAAAACTTGGCTGTGTCCACGTTGCGCTTCGGGGGGTTTCCTGTCGCGGGCGCTAGGCCTACCCACACAAGTGAGGTATCATTTTTATCGGGAGACGTGTTGTAACGCTGGGTGGAAGGAAATTTGCGGCTCCTCTCAGATTCCAGAACTTTCTGCCACAGAAATGTGAGAAACATGTGTTTTTTTAGCCACATTTTGAGGTTTGCAAAGGATTCTGGGTAACAGAACCTGGTCCGAGCCACACAAGTCATCCCATCCTGGATTCCCCTTGGTCTCTAGTTTTCAGAAATGCACAGGTTTGGTAGGTTTCCCTAGGTGGCGGCTGAGCTACAGGCCAAAATCTACAGGTAGGCACTTTGCAAAAAACACCTCTGTTTTCCTTCAAAAATTTGGCTGTGTCCACGTTGCGCTTTGGGGCGTTTCCTGTCGCGGGCGCTAGGCCTACCCACACAAGTGAGGTATCATTTTTATCGGGAGACGTGGGGGAACGCTGGGTGGAAGGAAATTTGTGGCTCCTCCCAGATTCCAGAACTTTCTGCCACAGAAATGTGAGGAACATGTGTTTTTTTAGCCAAATTTTGAGGTTTGCAAAGGATTCTGGGTAACAGAACCTGGTCCGAGCCACACAAGTCGCCCCATCTTGGATTCCCCTAGGTCTCTAGTTTTCAGAAATGCACAGGTTTGGTAGGTTTCCCTAGTTGGCGGCTGAGCTACAGGCCAAAATCTACAGGTAGGCAATTTGAAAAAAACACCTCTGTTTTTTACTTCAAAAATTTGGCTGTGTCCACGTTGCGCTTTGGGGCGTTTCCTGTCGCGGGCGCTAGGCCTACCCACACAAGTGAGGTATCATTTTTATTGGGAGACGTGGGGGAACGCTGGGTGGAAGGAAATTTGTGGCTCCTCTCAGATTCCAGAACTTTCTGCCACAGAAATGTGAGGAACATGTGTTTTTTTAGCCAAATTTTGAGGTTTGCAAAGGATTCTGGGTAACAGAACCTGGTCCGAGCCACACAAGTCACCCCATCTTGGACTCCCCTAGGTCTCTAGTTTTCAGAAATGCACAGGTTTGGTAGGTTTCCCTAGGTGGCGGCTGAGCTACAGGCCAAAATCTACAGGTAGGCACTTTGCAAAAAACACCTCTGTTTTCCTTCAAAAACTTGGCTGTGTCCACATTGCGCTTCGGGGGGTTTCCTGTCGCGGGCGCTAGGCCTACCCACACAAGTGAGGTATCATTTTTATTGGGAGACGTGGGGGAACGCTGGGTGGAAGGAAATTTGTGGCTCCTCTCAGATTCCAGAACTTTCTGCCACAGAAATGTGAGGAACATGTGTTTTTTTAGCCAAATTTTGAGGTTTGCAAAGGATTCTGGGTAACAGAACCTGGTCCGAGCTACACAAGTCACCCCATCTTGGACTCCCCTAGGTCTCTAGTTTTCAGAAATGCACAGGTTTGGTAGGTTTCCCTAGGTGGCGGCTGAGCTACAGGCCAAAATCTACAGGTAGGCACTTTGAAAAAAACACCTCTGTTTTCCTTCAAAAACTTGGCTGTGTCCACGTTGCGCTTCGGGGGGTTTCCTGTCGCGGGTGCTAGGCCTACCCACACAAGTGAGGTATCATTTTTATCGGGAGACGTGTTGTAACGCTGGGTGGAAGGAAATTTGCGGCTCCTCTCAGATTCCAGAACTTTCTGCCACAGAAATGTGAGAAACATGTGTTTTTGTAGCCAAATTTTGAGGTTTGCAAAGGATTCTGGGTAACAGAACCTGGTCCGAGCCACACAAGTCACCCCATCTTGGATTCCCCTTGGTCTCTAGTTTTCAGAAATGCACAGGTTTGGTAGGTTTCCCTAGTTGGCGGCTGAGCTACAGGCCAAAATCTACAGGTAGGCAATTTGAAAAAAACACCTCTGTTTTTTACTTCAAAAATTTGGCTGTGTCCACGTTGCGCTTTGGGGCGTTTCCTGTCGCGGGCGCTAGGCCTACCCACACAAGTGAGGTATCATTTTTATTGGGAGACGTGGGGGAACGCTGGGTGGAAGGAAATTTGTGGCTCCTCTCAGATTCCAGAACTTTCTGCCACAGAAATGTGAGGAACATGTGTTTTTTTAGCCAAATTTTGAGGTTTGCAAAGGATTCTGGGTAACAGAACCTGGTCCGAGCCACACAAGTCACCCCATCTTGGACTCCCCTAGGTCTCTAGTTTTCAGAAATGCACAGGATTGGTAGGTTTCCCTAGGTGGCAGCTGAGCTACAGGCCAAAATCTACAGGTAGGCACTTTGCAAAAAACACCTCTGTTTTCCTTCAAAAACTTGGCTGTGTCCACGTTGCGCTTTGGAGTGTTTCCTGTCGCGGGCGCTAGGCCTACCCACACAAGTGAGGTATCATTTTTATCGGGAGACATGTTGTAACGCTGGGTGGAAGGAAATTTGTGGCTCCTCTCAGATTCCAGAACTTTCTGCCACAGAAATGTGAGGAACATGTGTTTTTTTAGCCACATTTTGAGGTTTGCAAAGGATTCTGGGTAACAGAACCTGGTCCGAGCCACACAAGTCACCCCATCTTGGATTCCCCTAGGTCTCTAGTTTTCAGAAATGCACAGGTTTGGTAGGTTTCCCTAGGTGGCGGCTGAGCTACAGGCCAAAATCTACAGGTAGGCACTTTGCAAAAAACACCTCTGTTTTCCTTCAAAAATTTGGCTGTGTCCACGTTGCGCTTTGGGGCGTTTCCTGTCGCGGGCGCTAGGCCTACCCACACAAGTGAGGTATCATTTTTATCGGGAGACGTGGGGGAACGCTGGGTGGAAGGAAATTTGTGTCTCCTCTCAGATTCCAGAACTTTCTGCCAAAGAAATTTGAGGAACATGTGTTTTTTAGCCAAATTTTGAGGTTTGCAAAGGATTCTGGGTAACAGAACCTAGTCCGAGCCACACAAGTCACCCCATCTTGGATTCCCCTAGGTCTCTAGTTTCAGAAATGCACAGGTTTGGTAGGTTTCCCTAGGTGGCGGCTGAGCTACAGGCCAAAATCTACAGGTAGGCACTTTGCAAAAAACACCTCTGTTTTCCTTCAAAAATTTGGCTGTGTCTACGTTGCGCTTTGGGGCGTTTCCTGTCGCGGGCGCTAGGCCTACCCACACAAGTGAGGTATCATTTTTATCGGGAGACGTGGGGGAACGCTGGGTGGAAGGAAATTTGTGGCTCCTCTCAGATTCCAGAACTTTCTGCCACAGAAATGTGAGGAACATGTGTTATTTTAGCCAAATTTTGAGGTTTGCAAAGGATTCTGGGTAACAGAACCTGGTCCGAGCCACACAAGTCACCCCATCTTGGATTCCCCTAGGTCTCTAGTTTTCAGAAATGCACAGGTTTGGTAGGTTTCCCTAGGTGGCGGCTGAGCTACAGGCCAAAATCTACAGGTAGGCACTTTGCAAAAAACACCTCTGTTTTCCTTCAAAAATTTGGCTGTGTCCACGTTGCGCTTTGGGGCGTTTCCTTTCGCGGGCGCTAGGCCTACCCACACAAGTGAGGTATCATTTTTATCGGGAGACGTGGGGGAACGCTGGGTGGAAGGAAATTTGTGTCTCCTCTCAGATTCCAGAACTTTCTGCCACAGAAATGTGAGTAACATGTGTTTTTTTAGCCAAATTTTGAGGTTTGCAAAGGATTCTGGGTAACAGAACCTGGTCCGAGCCACGCAAGTCACCCAATCTTGGATTTCCCTAGGTCTCTAGTTTTCAGAAATGCACAGGTTTGGTAGGTTTCCCTAGGTGGCGGCTGAGCTACAGGCCAAAATCTACAGGTAGGCACTTTGCAAAAAACACCTCTGTTTTCCTTCAAAAATTTGGCTGTGTCCACGTTGCGCTTTGGGGCGTTTCCTGTCGCGGGCGCTAGGCCTACCCACACAAGTAGGTATCATTTTTATCGGGAGACGTGGGGGAACGCTGGGTGGAAGGAAATTTGTGGCTCCTCTCAGATTCCAGAACTTTCTGCCAAAGAAATATGAGGAACATGTGTTTTTTTAGCCAAATTTTGAGGTTTGCAAAGGATTCTGGGTAAAAGAACCTGGTCCGAGCCACACAAGTCACCCCATCTTGGATTACCCTAGGTCTCTAGCTTTCAGAAATGCACAAGTTTGGTAGGTTTCCCTAGGTGGCGGCTGAGCTACAGGCCAAAATCTACAGGTAGGCACTTTGCAAAAAACACCTCTGTTTTCCTTCAAAAATTTGGCTGTGTCCACGTTGCGCTTCGGGGCGTTTCCTGTCGTGGGCGCTAGGCCTACCCACACAAGTGAGGTATCATTTTTATCGGGAGACGTGGGGGAACGCTGGGTGGAAGGAAATTTGTGGCTCCTCTCAGATTCCAGAACTTTCTGCCACAGAAATGTGAGGAACATGTGTTTTTTTAGCCACATTTTGAGGTTTGCAAAGGATTCTGGGTAACAGAACCTGGTCCGAGCCACACAAGTCACCCCATCTTGGATTCCCCTAGGTCTCTAGTTTTCAGAAATGCACAGGTTTGGTAGGTTTCCCTAGGTGGCGGCTGAGCTACAGGCCAAAATCTACAGGTAGGCACTTTGCAAAAAAACACTCTGTTTTCCTTCAAAAATTTGGCTGTGTCTACGTTGCGCTTTGGGGCGTTTCCTGTCGCGGGCGCTAGGCCTACCCACACAAGTGAGGTATCATTTTTATCGGGAGACGTGGGGCAACGCTGGGTGGAAGAAAATTTGTGGCTCCTCTCAGATTCCAGAACTTTCTGCCACAGAAATGTGAGGAACATGTGTTTTTTTAGCCAAATTTTGAGGTTTGCAAAGGATTCTGGGTAACAGAACCTGGTCCGAGCCACGCAAGTCACCCAATCTTGGATTCCCCTAGGTCTCTAGTTTTCAGAAATGCACAGGTTTGGTAGGTTTCCCTAGGTGGCGGCTGAGCTACAGGCCAAAATCTACAGGTAGGCACTTTGCAAAAAACACCTCTGTTTTCCTTAAAAAATTTGGCTGTGTCCACGTTGCGCTTTGAGGCGTTTCCTGTCGCGGGCGCTAGGCCTACCCACACAAGTGAGGTGTCATTTTTATCGGGAGACGTGGGGGAACGCTGGGTGGAAGGAAATTTGTGGCTCCTCTCAGATTCCAGAACTTTCTGCCACAGAAATGTGAGGAACATGTGTTTTTTTAGCCAAATTTTGAGGTTTGCAAAGGATTCTGGGTAACAGAACCTGGTCTGAGCCACACAAGTCACCCCATCTTGGATTCCCCTAGGTCTCTAGTTTTCAGAAATGCACAGGTTTGGTAGGTTTCCCTAGGTGGCGGCTGAGCTACAGGCCAAAATCTACAGGTAGGCACTTTGCAAAAAACACATCTGTTTTCATTCAAACATTTGGCTGTGTCCACGTTGCGCTTTGGGGCGTTTCCTGTCGCGGGCGCTAGGCCTACCCACACAAGTGAGGTATCATTTTTATCGGGAGACGTGGGGAACGCTGCGTGGAAGGAAATTTGTGGCTCCTCTCAGATTCCAGAACTTTCTGTCACAGAAATTTGAGGAACATGTGTTTTTTTAGCCAAATTTTGAGGTTTGCAAAGGATTCTGGGTAACAGAACCTGGTCCGAGCCACACAAGTCACCCCATCTTGGATTCCCCTAGGTCTCTAGTTTTCAGAAATGCACAGGTTTGGTAGGTTTCCCTAGGTGGCGGCTGAGCTACAGGCCAAAATCTACAGGTAGGCACTTTGCAAAAAACAC
Source organism: Pleurodeles waltl (assembly GCF_031143425.1). Lineage (NCBI taxonomy): Eukaryota > Metazoa > Chordata > Amphibia > Caudata > Salamandridae > Pleurodeles > Pleurodeles waltl. Next base: position 472,211,010 of record NC_090449.1, on the reverse strand, counting down.
CTCTGTTTTCCTTCAAAAATTTGGCTGTGTCCACGTTGCGCTTTGGGGCGTTTCCTGTCGCGGGCGCTAGGCCTACCCACACAAGTGAGGTATCATTTTTATCGGGAGACGTGGGGAACGCTGCGTGGAAGGAAATTTGTGGCTCCTCTCAGATTCCAGAACTTTCTGTCACAGAAATGTGAGGAACATGTGTTTTTTTAGCCAAATTTTGAGGTTTGCAAAGGATTCTGGGTAACAGAACCTGGTCCGAGCCACACAAGTCACCCCATCTTGGACTCCCCTAGGTCTCTAGTTTTCAGAAATGCACAGGTTTGGTAGGTTTCCCTAGGTGGCAGCTGAGCTACAGGCCAAAATCTACAGGTAGGCACTTTGCAAAAAACACCTCTGTTTTCCTTCAAAAACTTGGCTGTGTCCACGTTGCGCTTTGGAGTGTTTCCTGTCGCGGGCGCTAGGCCTACCCACACAAGTGAGGTATCATTTTTATCGGGAGACATGTTGTAACGCTGGGTGGAAGGAAATTTGTGGCTCCTCTCAGATTCCAGAACTTTCTGCCACAGAAATGTGAGGAACATGTGTTTTTTTAGCCACATTTTGAGGTTTGCAAAGGATTCTGGGTAACAGAACCTGGTCCGAGCCACACAAGTCACCCCATCTTGGATTCCCCTAGGTCTCTAGTTTTCAGAAATGCACAGGTTTGGTAGGTTTCCCTAGGTGGCGGCTGAGCTACAGGCCAAAATCTACAGGTAGGCACTTTGCAAAAAACACCTCTGTTTTCCTTCAAAAATTTGGCTGTGTCCACGTTGCGCTTTGGGGCGTTTCCTGTCGCGGGCGCTAGGCCTACCCACACAAGTGAGGTATCATTTTTATCGGGAGACGTGGGGGAACGCTGGGTGGAAGGAAATTTGTGGCTCCTCTCAGATTCCAGAACTTTCTGCCAAAGAAATTTGAGGAACATGTGTTTTTTAGCCAAATTTTGAGGTTTGCAAAGGATTCTGGGTAACAGAACCTAGTCCGAGCCACACAAGTCACCCCATCTTGGATTCCCCTAGGTCTCTAGTTTCAGAAATGCACAGGTTTGGTAGGTTTCCCTAGGTGGCGGCTGAGCTACAGGCCAAAATCTACAGGTAGGCACTTTGCAAAAAACACCTCTGTTTTCCTTCAAAAATTTGGCTGTGTCTACGTTGCGCTTTGGGGCGTTTCCTGTCGCGGGCGCTAGGCCTACCCACACAAGTGAGGTATCATTTTTATCGGGAGACGTGGGGGAACGCTGGGTGGAAGGAAATTTGTGGCTCCTCTCAGATTCCAGAACTTTCTGCCACAGAAATGTGAGGAACATGTGTTATTTTACCCAAATTTTGAGGTTTGCAAAGGATTCTGGGTAACAGAACCTGGTCCGAGCCACACAAGTCACCCCATCTTGGATTCCCCTAGGTCTCTAGTTTTCAGAAATGCACAGGTTTGGTAGGTTTCCCTAGGTGGCGGCTGAGCTACAGGCCAAAATCTACAGGTAGGCACTTTGCAAAAAACACCTCTGTTTTCCTTCAAAAATTTGGCTGTGTCCACGTTGCGCTTTGGGGCGTTTCCTGTCGCGGGCGCTAGGCCTACCCACACAAGTGAGGTATCATTTTTATCGGGAGACGTGGGGGAACGCTGGGTGGAAGGAAATTTGTGGCTCCTCTCAGATTCCAGAACTTTCTGCCAAAGAAATTTGAGGAACATGTGTTTTTTAGCCAAATTTTGAGGTTTGCAAAGGATTCTGGGTAACAGAACCTAGTCGGAGCCACACAAGTCACCCCATCTTGGATTCCCCTAGGTCTCTAGTTTCAGAAATGCACAGGTTTGGTAGGTTTCCCTAGGTGGCGGCTGAGCTACAGGCCAAAATCTACAGGTAGGCACTTTGCAACAAACTCCTCTGTTTTCCTTCAAAAATTTGGCTGTGTCTACGTTGCGCTTTGGGGCGTTTCCTGTCGCGGGCGCTAGGCCTACCCACACAAGTGAGGTGTCATTTTTATCGGGAGACGTGGGGGAACGCTGGGTGGAAGGAAATTTGTGGCTCCTCTCAGATTCCAGAACTTTCTGCCACAGAAATGTGAGGAACATGTGTTTTTTTAGCCAAATTTTGAGGTTTGCAAAGGATTCTGGGTAACAGAACCTGGTCTGAGCCACACAAGTCACCCCATCTTGGATTCCCCTAGGTCTCTAGTTTTCAGAAATGCACAGGTTTGGTAGGTTTCCCTAGGTGGCGGCTGCGCTACAGGCCAAAATCTTCAGGTAGGCACTTTGCAAAAAACACATCTGTTTTCATTCAAAAATTTGGCTGTGTCCACGTTGCGCTTTGGGGCGTTTCCTGTCGCGGGCGCTAGGCCTACCCACACAAGTGAGGTATCATTTTTATCGGGAGACGTGGGGAACGCTGCGTGGAAGGAAATTTGTGGCTCCTCTCAGATTCCAGAACTTTCTGTCACAGAAATGTGAGGAACATGTGTTTTTTTAGCCAAATTTTGAGGTTTGCAAAGGATTCTGGGTAACAGAACCTGGTCCGAGCCACACAAGTCACCCCATCTTGGACTCCCCTAGGTCTCTAGTTTTCAGAAATGCACAGGTTTGGTAGGTTTCCCTAGGTGGCAGCTGAACTACAGGCCAAAATCTACAGGTAGGCTCTTTGCAAAAAACACCTCTGTTTTCCTTCAAAAACTTGGCTGTGTCCACGTTGCGCTTTGGAGTGTTTCCTGTCGCGGGCGCTAGGCCTACCCACACAAGTGAGGTATCATTTTTATCGGGAGACATGTTGTAACGCTGGGTGGAAGGAAATTTGTGGCTCCTCTCAGATTCCAGAACTTTCTGCCACAGAAATGTGAGGAACATGTGTTTTTTTAGCCACATTTTGAGGTTTGCAAAGGATTCTGGGTAACAGAACCTGGTCCGCGCCACACAAGTCACCCCATCTTGGATTCCCCTAGGTCTCTAGTTTTCAGAAATGCACAGGTTTGGTAGGTTTCCCTAGGTGGCGGCTGAGCTACAGGCCAAAATCTACAGGTAGGCACTTTGCAAAAAACACCTCTGTTTTCCTTCAAAAATTTGGCTGTGTCTACGTTGCGCTTTGGGGCGTTTCCTGTCGCGGGCGCTAGGCCTACCCACACAAGTGAGGTATCATTTTTATCGGGAGACGTGGGGGAACGCTGGGTGGAAGGAAATTTGTGGCTCCTCTCAGATTCCAGAACTTTCTGCCACAGAAATGTGAGGAACATGTGTTATTTTACCCAAATTTTGAGGTTTGCAAAGGATTCTGGGTAACAGAACCTGGTCCGAGCCACACAAGTCACCCCATCTTGGATTCCCCTAGGTCTCTAGTTTTCAGAAATGCACAGGTTTGGTAGGTTTCCCTAGGTGGCGGCTGAGCTACAGGCCAAAATCTGCAGGTAGGCACTTTGCAAAAAACACCTCTGTTTTCCTTCAAAAATTTGGCTGTGTCCACGTTGCGCTTTGGGGCGTTTCCTGTCGCGGGCGCTAGGCCTACCCACACAAGTGAGGTATCATTTTTATCGGGAGACGTGGGGGAACGCTGGGTGGAAGGAAATTTGTGGCTCCTCTCAGATTCCAGAACTTTCTGCCAAAGAAATTTGAGGAACATGTGTTTTTTAGCCAAATTTTGAGGTTTGCAAAGGATTCTGGGTAACAGAACCTAGTCGGAGCCACACAAGTCACCCCATCTTGGATTCCCCTAGGTCTCTAGTTTCAGAAATGCACAGGTTTGGTAGGTTTCCCTAGGTGGCGGCTGAGCTACAGGCCAAAATCTACAGGTAGGCACTTTGCAACAAACACCTCTGTTTTCCTTCAAAAATTTGGCTGTGTCTACGTTGCGCTTTGGGGCGTTTCCTGTCGCGGGCGCTAGGCCTACCCACACAAGTGAGGTATCATTTTTATCGGGAGACGTGGGGGAACGCTGGGTGGAAGGAAATTTGTGGCTCCTCTCAGATTCCAGAACTTTCTGCCACAGAAATGTGAGGAACATGTGTTATTTTAGCCAAATTTTGAGGTTTGCAAAGGATTCTGGGTAACAGAACCTGGTCCGAGCCACACAAGTCACCCCATCTTGGATTCCCCTAGGTCTCTAGTTTTCAGAAATGCACAGGTTTGGTAGGTTTCCCTAGGTGGCGGCTGAGCTACAGGCCAAAATCTACAGGTAGGCACTTTACAAAAAACACCTCTGTTTTCCTTCAAAAATTTGGCTGTGTCCACGTTGCGCTTTGGGGGGTTTCCTGTCGCGGGCGCTAGGCCTACCCACACAAGTGAGGTATCATTTTTATCGGGAGACGTGGGGGAACGCTGGGTGGAAGGAAATTTGTGGCTCCTCTCAGATTCCAGAACTTTCTGTCACAGAAATGTGGGGAACATGTGTTTTTTTAGCCAAATTTTGAGGTTTGCAAAGGATTCTGGGTAACAGAACCTGGTCCGAGCCACACAAGTCACCCCATCTTGGATTCCCCTAGGTCTCTAGTTTTCAGAAATGCACAGGTTTGGTAGGTTTCCCTAGGTGGCGGCTGAGCTACAGGCCAAAATCTACAGGTAGGCACTTTGCAAAAAACACCTCTGTTTTCCTTCAAAAATTTGGCTGTGTCCACGTTGCGCTTTGGGGCGTTTCCTGTCGCGGGCGCTAGGCCTACCCACACAAGTGAGGTATCATTTTTATCGGGAGACGTGGGGGAACGCTGGGTGGAAGGAAATTTGTGGCTCCTCCCAGATTCCAGAACTTTCTGCCACAGAAATGTGAGGAACATGTGTTTTTTTCGCCAAATTTTGAGGTTTGCAAAGGATTCTGGGTAACAGAACCTGGTCCGCGCCACACAAGTCACCCCATCTTGGATTCCCCTAGGTCTCTAGTTTTCAGAAATGCACAGGTTTGGTAGGTTTCCCTAGGTGGCGGCTGAGCTACAGGCCAAAATCTACAGGTAGGCACTTTGCAAAAAACACCTCTGTTTTCCTTCAAAAATTTGGCTGTGTCCACGTTGCGCTTTGGGGCGTTTCCTGTCGCGGGCGCTAGGCCTACCCACACAAGTGAGGTATCATTTTTATCGGGAGACGTGGGGGAACGCTGGGTGGAAGGAAATTTGTGGCTCCTCCCAGATTCCAGAACTTTCTGCCACAGAAATGTGAGGAACATGTGTTTTTTTCGCCAAATTTTGAGGTTTGCAAAGGATTCTGGGTAACAGAACCTGGTCCGCGCCACACAAGTCACCCCATCTTGGATTCCCCTAGGTCTCTAGTTTTCAGAAATGCACAGGTTTGGTAGGTTTCCCTAGGTGGCGGCTGAGCTACAGGCCAAAATCTACAGGTAGGCACTTTGCAAAAAACACCTCTGTTTTCCTTCAAAAATTTGGCTGTGTCTACGTTGCGCTTTGGGGCGTTTCCTGTCGCGGGCGCTAGGCCTACCCACACAAGTGAGGTATCATTTTTATCGGGAGACGTGGGGGAACGCTGGGTGGAAGGAAATTTGTGGCTCCTCTCAGATTCCAGAACTTTCTGCCACAGAAATGTGAGGAACATGTGTTATTTTACCCAAATTTTGAGGTTTGCAAAGGATTCTGGGTAACAGAACCTGGTCCGAGCCACACAAGTCACCCCATCTTGGATTCCCCTAGGTCTCTAGTTTTCAGAAATGCACAGGTTTGGTAGGTTTCCCTAGGTGGCGGCTGAGCTACAGGCCAAAATCTGCAGGTAGGCACTTTGCAAAAAACACCTCTGTTTTCCTTCAAAAATTTGGCTGTGTCCACATTGCGCTTTGGGGCGTTTCCTGTCGCGGGCGCTAGGCCTACCCACACAAGTGAGGTATCATTTTTATCGGGAGACGTGGGGGAACGCTGGGTGGAAGGAAATTTGTGGCTCCTCTCAGATTCCAGAACTTTCTGCCAAAGAAATTTGAGGAACATGTGTTTTTTAGCCAAATTTTGAGGTTTGCAAAGGATTCTGGGTAACAGAACCTAGTCGGAGCCACACAAGTCACCCCATCTTGGATTCCCCTAGGTCTCTAGTTTCAGAAATGCACAGGTTTGGTAGGTTTCCCTAGGTGGCGGCTGAGCTACAGGCCAAAATCTACAGGTAGGCACTTTGCAACAAACACCTCTGTTTTCCTTCAAAAATTTGGCTGTGTCTATGTTGCGCTTTGGGGGCGTTTCCTGTCGCGGGCGCTAGGCCTACCCACACAAGTGAGGTATCATTTTTATCGGGAGACGTGGGGGAACGCTGGGTGGAAGGAAATTTGTGGCTCCTCTCAGATTCCAGAACTTTCTGCCACAGAAATGTGAGGAACATGTGTTATTTTAGCCAAATTTTGAGGTTTGCAAAGGATTCTGGGTAACAGAACCTGGTCCGAGCCACACAAGTCACCCCATCTTGGATTCCCCTAGGTCTCTAGTTTTCAGAAATGCACAGGTTTGGTAGGTTTCCTAGGTGGCGGCTGAGCTACAGGCCAAAATCTACAGGTAGGCACTTTACAAAAAACACCTCTGTTTTCCTTCAAAAATTTGGCTGTGTCCACGTTGCGCTTTGGGGCGTTTCCTGTCGCGGGCGCTAGGCCTACCCACACAAGTGAGGTATCATTTTTATCGGGAGACGTGGGGGAACGCTGGGTGGAAGGAAATTTGTGGCTCCTCTCAGATTCCAGAACTTTCTGTCACAGAAATGTGGGGAACATGTGTTTTTTTAGCCAAATTTTGAGGTTTGCAAAGGATTCTGGGTAACAGAACCTGGTCCGAGCCACACAAGTCACCCCATCTTGGATTCCCCTAGGTCTCTAGTTTTCAGAAATGCACAGGTTTGGTAGGTTTCCCTAGGTGGCGGCTGAGCTACAGGCCAAAATCTACAGGTAGGCACTTTGCAAAAAACACCTCTGTTTTCCTTCAAAAATTTGGCTGTGTCCACGTTGCGCTTTGGGGCGTTTCCTGTCGCGGGCGCTAGGCCTACCCACACAAGTGAGGTATCATTTTTATCGGGAGACGTGGGGGAACGCTGGGTGGAAGGAAATTTGTGGCTCCTCCCAGATTCCAGAACTTTCTGCCACAGAAATGTGAGGAACATGTGTTTTTTTAGCCAAATTTTGAGGTTTGCAAAGGATTCTGGGTTACAGAACCTGGTCCGAGCCACACAAGTCGCCCCATCTTGGATTCCCCTAGGTCTCTAGTTTTCAGAAATGCACAGGTTTGGTAGGTTTCCCTAGTTGGCGGCTGAGCTACAGGCCAAAATCTACAGGTAGGCAATTTGAAAAAAACACCTCTGTTTTTTACTTCAAAAATTTGGCTGTGTCCACGTTGCGCTTTGGGGCGTTTCCTGTCGCGGGCGCTAGGCCTACCCACACAAGTGAGGTATCATTTTTATTGGGAGACGTTGGGGAACGCTGGGTGGAAGGAAATTTGTGGCTCCTCTCAGATTCCAGAACTTTCTGCCACAGAAATGTGAGGAACATGTGTTTTTTTAGCCAAATTTTGAGGTTTGCAAAGGATTCTGGGTAACAGAACCTGGTCCGAGCCACACAAGTCACCCCATCTTGGACTCCCCTAGGTCTCTAGTTTTCAGAAATGCACAGGTTTGGTAGGTTTCCCTAGGTGGCGGCTGAGCTACAGGCCAAAATCTACAGGTAGGCACTTTGCAAAAAACACCTCTGTTTTCCTTCAAAAACTTGGCTGTGTCCACGTTGCGCTTCGGGGGGTTTCCTGTCGCGGGCGCTAGGCCTACCCACACAAGTGAGGTATCATTTTTATCGGGAGACGTGTTGTAACGCTGGGTGGAAGGAAATTTGCGGCTCCTCTCAGATTCCAGAACTTTCTGCCACAGAAATGTGAGAAACATGTGTTTTTTTAGCCACATTTTGAGGTTTGCAAAGGATTCTGGGTAACAGAACCTGGTCCGAGCCACACAAGTCACCCCATCTTGGATTCCCCTTGGTCTCTAGTTTTCAGAAATGCACAGGTTTGGTAGGTTTCCCTAGGTGGCGGCTGAGCTACAGGCCAAAATCTACAGGTAGGCACTTTGCAAAAAACACCTCTGTTTTCCTTCAAAAATTTGGCTGTGTCCACGTTGCGCTTTGGGGCGTTTCCTGTCGCGGGCGCTAGGCCTACCCACACAAGTGAGGTATCATTTTTATCGGGAGACGTGGGGGAACGCTGGGTGGAAGGAAATTTGTGGCTCCTCCCAGATTCCAGAACTTTCTGCCACAGAAATGTGAGGAACATGTGTTTTTTTAGCCAAATTTTGAGGTTTGCAAAGGATTCTGGGTAACAGAACCTGGTCCGAGCCACACAAGTCGCCCCATCTTGGATTCCCCTAGGTCTCTAGTTTTCAGAAATGCACAGGTTTGGTAGGTTTCCCTAGTTGGCGGCTGAGCTACAGGCCAAAATCTACAGGTAGGCAATTTGAAAAAAACACCTCTGTTTTTTACTTCAAAAATTTGGCTGTGTCCACGTTGCGCTTTGGGGCGTTTCCTCTCGCGGGCGCTAGGCCTACCCACACAAGTGAGGTATCATTTTTATTGGGAGACGTGGGGGAACGCTGGGTGGAAGGAAATTTGTGGCTCCTCTCAGATTCCAGAACTTTCTGCCACAGAAATGTGAGGAACATGTGTTTTTTTAGCCAAATTTTGAGGTTTGCAAAGGATTCTGGGTAACAGAACCTGGTCCGAGCCACACAAGTCACCCCATCTTGGACTCCCCTAGGTCTCTAGTTTTCAGAAATGCACAGGTTTGGTAGGTTTCTCTAGGTGGCGGCTGAGCTACAGGCCAAAATCTACAGGTAGGCACTTTGCAAAAAACACCTCTGTTTTCCTTCAAAAACTTGGCTGTGTCCACGTTGCGCTTCGGGGGGTTTCCTGTCGCGGGTGCTAGGCCTACCCACACAAGTGAGGTATCATTTTTATCGGGAGACGTGTTGTAACGCTGGGTGGAAGGAAATTTGCGGCTCCTCTCAGATTCCAGAACTTTCTGCCACAGAAATGTGAGAAACATGTGTTTTTTTAGCCACATTTTGAGGTTTGCAAAGGATTCTGGGTAACAGAACCTGGTCCGAGCCACACAAGTCACCCCATCTTGGATTCCCCTTGGTCTCTAGTTTTCAGAAATGCACAGGTTTGGTAGGTTTCCCTAGTTGGCGGCTGAGCTACAGGCCAAAATCTACAGGTAGGCAATTTGAAAAAAACACCTCTGTTTTTTACTTCAAAAATTTGGCTGTGTCCACGTTGCGCTTTGGGGCGTTTCCTGTCGCGGGCGCTAGGCCTACCCACACAAGTGAGGTATCATTTTTATTGGGAGACGTGGGGGAACGCTGGGTGGAAGGAAATTTGTGGCTCCTCTCAGATTCCAGAACTTTCTGCCACAGAAATGTGAGGAACATGTGTTTTTTTAGCCAAATTTTGAGGTTTGCAAAGGATTCTGGGTAACAGAACCTGGTCCGAGCCACACAAGTCACCCCATCTTGGACTCCCCTAGGTCTCTAGTTTTCAGAAATGCACAGGTTTGGTAGGTTTCCCTAGGTGGCGGCTGAGCTACAGGCCAAAATCTACAGGTAGGCACTTTGCAAAAAACACCTCTGTTTTCCTTCAAAAACTTGGCTGTGTCCACGTTGCGCTTCGGGGGGTTTCCTGTCGCGGGCGCTAGGCCTACCCACACAAGTGAGGTATCATTTTTATCGGGAGACGTGTTGTAACGCTGGGTGGAAGGAAATTTGCGGCTCCTCCCAGATTCCAGAACTTTGTGCCACAGAAATGTGAGAAACATGTGTTTTTTTAGCCACATTTTGAGGTTTGCAAAGGATTCTGGGTAACAGAACCTGGTCCGAGCCACACAAGTCACCCCATCTTGGATTCCCCTTGGTCTCTAGTTTTCAGAAATGCACAGGTTTGGTAGGTTTCCCTAGGTGGCGGCTGAGCTACAGGCCAAAATCTACAGGTAGGCACTTTGCAAAAAACACCTCTGTTTTCCTTCAAAAATGTGGCTGTGTCCACGTTGCGCTTTGGGGCGTTTCCTGTCGCGGGCGCTAGGCCTACCCACACAAGTGAGGTATCATTTTTATCGGGAGACGTGGGGGAACGCTGGGTGGAAGGAAATTTGTGGCTCCTCTCAGATTCCAGAACTTTCTGTCACAGAAATGTGAGGAACATGTGTTTTTTTAGCCAAATTTTGAGGTTTGCAAAGGATTCTGGGTAACAGAACCTGGTCCGAGCCACACAAGTCACCCCATCTTGGATTCCCCTAGGTCTCTAGTTTTCAGAAATGCACAGGTTTGGTAGGTTTCCCTAGGTGGCGGCTGAGCTACAGGCCAAAATCTACAGGTAGGCACTTTGCAAAAAACACCTCTGTTTTCCTTCAAAAATTTGGCTGTGTCCACGTTGCGCTTTGGGGCGTTTCCTGTCGCGGGCGCTAGGCCTACCCACACAAGTGAGGTATCATTTTTATCGGGAGACGTGGGGGAACGCTGGGTGGAAGGAAATTTGTGGCTCCTCCCAGATTCCAGAACTTTCTGCCACAGAAATTTGAGGAACATGTGTTTTTTTAGCCAAATTTTGAGGTTTGCAAAGGATTCTGGGTAACAGAACCTGGTCCGAGCCACACAAGTCGCCCCATCTTGGATTCCCCTAGGTCTCTAGTTTTCAGAAATGCACAGGTTTGGTAGGTTTCCCTAGTTGGCGGCTGAGCTACAGGCCAAAATCTACAGGTAGGCAATTTGAAAAAAACACCTCTGTTTTTTACTTCAAAAATTTGGCTGTGTCCACGTTGCGCTTTGGGGCGTTTCCTGTCGCGGGCGCTAGGCCTACCCACACAAGTGAGGTATCATTTTTATTGGGAGACGTGGGGGAACGCTGGGTGGAAGGAAATTTGTGGCTCCTCTCAGATTCCAGAACTTTCTGCCACAGAAATGTGAGGAACATGTGTTTTTTTAGCCAAATTGAGGTTTGCAAAGGATTCTGGGTAACAGAACCTGGTCCGAGCCACACAAGTCACCCCATCTTGGACTCCCCTAGGTCTCTAGTTTTCAGAAATGCACAGGTTTGGTAGGTTTCCCTAGGTGGCGGCTGAGCTACAGGCCAAAATCTACAGGTAGGCACTTTGCAAAAAACACCTCTGTTTTCCTTCAAAAACTTGGCTGTGTCCACGTTGCGCTTCGGGGGGTTTCCTGTCGCGGGCGCTAGGCCTACCCACACAAGTGAGGTATCATTTTTATCGGGAGACGTCGGGGAACGCTGGGTGGAAGGAAATTTGTGGCTCCTCTCAGATTCCAGAACTTTCTGCCAAAGAAATGTGAGGAACATGAGTTTTTTTAGCCACATTTTGAGGTTTGCAAAGGATTCTGGGTAACAGAATCTGGTCCGAGCCACACAAGTCACCCCATCTAGGATTCCCCTAGGTCTCTAGTTTTCAGAAATGCACAGGTTTGGTAGGTTTCCCTAGGTGGCGGCTGAGCTACAGGCCAAAATCTACAGGTAGGCACTTTGCAAAAAACACCTCTGTTTTCCTTCAAAAATTTGGCTGTGTCCACGTTGCGCTTTGGGGCGTTTCCTGTCGCGGGCGCTAGGCCTACCCACACAAGTGAGGTATCATTTTTATCGGGAGACGTGGGGGAAGGCTGGGTGGAAGGAAATTTGTGGCTCCTCTCAGATTCCAGATCTTTCTGCCACAGAAATGTGAGGAACATGTGTTTTTTTAGCCAAATTTTGAGGTTTGCAAAGGATTCTGGGTAACAGAACCTGGTCCGAGCCACACAAGTCACCCCATCTTGGATTCCCCTAGGTCTCTAGTTTTCAGAAATGCACAGGTTTGGTAGGTTTCCCTAGGTGGCGGCAGAGCTACAGGGCAAAATCTACAGGTAGGCACTTTGCAAAAAACACCTCTGTTTTCCTTCAAAAATGTGGCTGTGTCCACGTTGCGCTTTGGGGCGTTTCCTGTCGCGGGCGCTAGGCCTACCCACACAAGTGAGGTATCATTTTTATCGGGAGACGTGGGGGAATGCTGGGTGGGAGGACATTTGTGGCTCCTCTCAGATTCCAGAACTTTCTGCCACAGAAATTTGAGGAACATGTGTTTTTTTAGCCAAATTTTGAGGTTTGCAAAGGATTCTGGGTAACAGAACCTGGTCCGAGCCACACAAGTCACCCCATCTTGGATTCCCCTAGGTCTCTAGTTTTCAGAAATGCACAGGTTTGGTAGGTTTCCCTAGGTGGCGGCTGAGCTACAGGCCAAAATCTACAGGTCTGCACTTTGCAAAAAACACCTCTGTTTTCCTTCAAAAAATTGGCTGTGTCCACGTTGCGCTTTGGGGCATTTCCTGCCGCGGGCGCTAGGCCTACCCACACAAGTGAGGTATCATTTTTATCGGGAGACGTGGGGGAACGCTGGGTGGAAGGAAATTTGTGGCTCCTCTCAGATTCCAGAACTTTCTGCCACAGAAATGTGAGGAACATGTGTTTTTTATGCCAAATTTTGAGGTTTGCAAAGGATTCTGGGTAACAGAACCTGGTCCGAGCCACACAAGTCACCCCATCTTGGACTCCTCTAGGTCTCTAGTTTTCAGAAATGCACAGGTTTGGTAGGTTTCCCTAGGTGGCGGCTGAGCTACAGGCCAAAATCTACAGGTAGGCACTTTGCAAAAAACACCTCTGTTTTCCTTCAAAAACTTGGCTGTGTCCATGTTGCGCTTCGGGGGGTTTCCTGTCGCGGGCGCTAGGCCTACCCACACAAGTGAGGTATCATTTTTATCGGGAGACGTGTTGTAACGCTGGGTGGAAGGAAATTTGCGGCTCCTCTCAGATTCCACAACTTTCTGCCACAGAAATGTGAGGAACATGTGTTTTTATAGCCACATTTTGAGGTTTGCAAAGGATTCTGGGTAACAGAACCTGGTCCGAGCCACACAACTCACCCCATCTTGGATTCCCCTTGGTCTCTAGTTTTCAGAAATGCACAGGTTTGGTAGGTTTCCCTAGGTGGCGGCTGAGCTACAGGCCAAAATCTACAGGTAGGCACTTTGCAAAAAACACCTCTGTTTTCCTTCAAAAATTTGGCTGTGTCCACGTTGCGCTTTGGGGCATTTCCTGTCGCGGGCGCTAGGCCTACCCACACAAGTGAGGCATCATTTTTATCGGGAGACGTGGGGGAACGCTGGGTGGAAGGAAATTTGTGGCTCCTCTCAGATTCCAGAACTTTCTGCCAAAGAAATGTGAGGAACATGAGTTTTTTTAGCCACATTTTGAGGTTTGCAAAGGATTCTGGGTAACAGAATCTGGTCCGAGCCACACAAGTCACCCCATCTTGGATTCCCCTAGGTCTCTAGTTTTCAGAAATGCACAGGTTTGGTATGTTTCCCTAGGTGGCGGCTGAGCTACAGGCCAAAATCTACAGGTAGGCACTTTGCAAAAAACACCTCTGTTTTCCTTCAAAAATTTGGCTGTGTCCACGTTGCGCTTTGGGGCGTTTCCTGTCGCGGGCGCTAGGCCTACCCACACAAGTGAGGTATCATTTTTATCGGGAGACGTGGGGGAACGCTGGGTGGAAGGAAATTGGTGGCTCCTCTCAGATTCCAGATCTTTCTGCCACAGAAATGTGAGGAACATGTGTTTTTTTAGCCAAATTTTGAGGTTTGCAAAGGATTCTGGGTAACAGAACCTGGTCCGAGCCACACAAGTCACCCCATCTTGGATTCCCCTAGGTCTCTAGTTTTCAGAAATGCACAGGTTTGGTAGGTTTCCCTAGGTGGCGGCTGAGCTACAGGCCAAAATCTACAGGTAGGCACTTTGCAAAAAACACCTCTGTTTTCCTTCAAAAATTTGGCTGTGTCCACGTTGCGCTTTGGGGCGTTTCCTGTCGCGGGCGCTAGGCCTACCCACACAAGTGAGGTATCATTTTTATTGGGAGACGTGGGGGAACGCTGGGTGGAAGGAAATTTGTGGCTCCTCTCAGATTCCAGAACTTTCTGCCACAGAAATGTGAGGAACATGTGTTTTTTTTGCCAAATTTTGAGGTTTGCAAAGGATTCTGGGTAACAGAACCTGGTCCGAGCCACACAAGTCACCCCATCTTGGACTCCCCTAGGTCTCTAGTTTTCAGAAATGCACAGGTTTGGTAGGTTTCCCTAGGTGGCGGCTGAGCTACTGGCCAAAATCTACAGGTAGGCACTTTGCAAAAAACACCTCTGTTTTCCTTCAAAAACTTGGCTGTGTCCACGTTGCGCTTCGGGGGGTTTCCTGTCGCGGGCGCTAGGCCTACCCACACAAGTGAGGTATCATTTTTATCGGGAGACGTCGGGGAACGCTGGGTGGAAGGAAATTTGTGGCTCCTCTCAGATTCCAGAACTTTCTGCCAAAGAAATGTGAGGAACATGAGTTTTTTTAGCCACATTTTGAGGTTTGCAAAGGATTCTGGGTAACAGAATCTGGTCCGAGCCACACAAGTCACCCCATCTTGGATTCCCCTAGGTCTCTAGTTTTCAGAAATGCACAGGTTTGGTAGGTTTCCCTAGGTGGCGGCTGAGCTACAGGCCAAAATCTACAGGTAGGCACTTTGCAAAAAACACCTCTGTTTTCCTTCAAAAATTTGGCTGTGTCCACGTTGCGCTTTGGGGCGTTTCCTGTCGCGGGCGCTAGGCCTACCCACACAAGTGAGGTATCATTTTTATCGGGAGACGTGGGGGAAGGCTGGGTGGAAGGAAATTTGTGGCTCCTCTCAGATTCCAGATCTTTCTGCCACAGAAATGTGAGGAACATGTGTTTTTTTAGCCAAATTTTGAGGTTTGCAAAGGATTCTGGGTAACAGAACCTGGTCCGAGCCACACAAGTCACCCCATCTTGGATTCCCCTAGGTCTCTAGTTTTCAGAAATGCACAGGTTTGGTAGGTTTCCCTAGGTGGCGGCAGAGCTACAGGCCAAAATCTACAGGTAGGCACTTTGCAAAAAACACCTCTGTTTTCCTTCAAAAATTTGGCTGTGTCCACGTTGCGCATTGGGGCGTTTCCTGTCGCGGGCGCTAGGCCTACCCACACAAGTGAGGTATCATTTTTATCGGGAGACGTGGGGGAATGCTGGGTGGGAGGACATTTGTGGCTCCTCTCAGATTCCAGAACTTTCTGCCACAGAAATTTGAGGAACATGTGTTTTTTTAGCCAAATTTTGAGGTTTGCAAAGGATTCTGGGTAACAGAACCTGGTCCGAGCCACACAAGTCACCCCATCTTGGATTCCCCTAGGTCTCTAGTTTTCAGAAATGCACAGGTTTGGTAGGTTTCCCTAGGTGGCGGCTGAGCTACAGGCCAAAATCTACAGGTCTGCACTTTGCAAAAAACACCTCTGTTTTCCTTGAAAAATTTGGCTGTGTCCACGTTGCGCTTTGGGGCGTTTCCTGCCGCGGGCGCTAGGCCTACCCACACAAGTGAGGTATCATTTTTATCGGGAGACGTGGGGGAACGCTGGGTGGAAGGAAATTTGTGGCTCCTCTCAGATTCCAGAACTTTCTGCCACAGAAATGTGAGGAACATGTGTTTTTTTAGCCAAATTTTGAGGTTTGCAAAGGATTCTGGGTAACAGAACCTGGTCCGAGCCACACAAGTCACCCCATCTTGGACTCCCCTAGGTCTCTAGTTTTCAGAAATGCACAGGTTTGGTAGGTTTCCCTAGGTGGCGGCTGAGCTACAGGCCAAAATCTACAGGTAGGCACTTTGCAAAAAACACCTCTGTTTTCCTTCAAAAACTTGGCTGTGTCCATGTTGCGCTTCGGGGGGTTTCCTGTCGCGGGCGCTAGGCCTACCCACACAAGTGAGGTATCATTTTTATCGGGAGACGTGTTGTAACGCTGGGTGGAAGGAAATTTGCGGCTCCTCTCAGATTCCACAACTTTCTGCCACAGAAATGTGAGGAACATGTGTTTTTTTAGCCACATTTTGAGGTTTGCAAAGGATTCTGGGTAACAGAACCTGGTCCGAGCCACACAACTCACCCCATCTTGGATTCCCCTTGGTCTCTAGTTTTCAGAAATGCACAGGTTTGGTAGGTTTCCCTAGGTGGCGGCTGAGCTACAGGCCAAAATCTACAGGTAGGCACTTTGCAAAAAACACCTCTGTTTTCCTTCAAAAATTTGGCTGTGTCCACGTTGCGCTTTGGGGCATTTCCTGTCGCGGGCGCTAGGCCTACCCACACAAGTGAGGCATCATTTTTATCGGGAGACGTGGGGGAACGCTGGGTGGAAGGAAATTCGTGGCTCCTCTCAGATTCCAGAACTTTCTGCCAAAGAAATGTGAGGAACATGAGTTTTTTTAGCCACATTTTGAGGTTTGCAAAGGATTCTGGGTAACAGAATCTGGTCCGAGCCACACAAGTCACCCCATCTTGGATTCCCCTAGGTCTCTAGTTTTCAGAAATGCACAGGTTTGGTATGTTTCCCTAGGTGGCGGCTGAGCTACAGGCCAAAATCTACAGGTAGGCACTTTGCAAAAAACACCTCTGTTTTCCTTCAAAAATTTGGCTGTTTCCACGTTGCGCTTTGGGGCGTTTCCTGTCGCGGGCGCTAGGCCTACCCACACAAGTGAGGTATCATTTTTATCGGGAGACGTGGGGGAACGCTGGGTGGAAGGAAATTGGTGGCTCCTCTCAGATTCCAGATCTTTCTGCCACAGAAATGTGAGGAACATGTGTTTTTTTAGCCAAATTTTGAGGTTTGCAAAGGATTCTGGGTAACAGAACCTGGTCCGAGCCACACAAGTCACCCCATCTTGGATTCCCCTAGGTCTCTAGTTTTCAGAAATGCACAGGTTTGGTAGGTTTCCCTAGGTGGCGGCTGAGCTACAGGCCAAAATCTACAGGTAGGCACTTTGCAAAAAACACCTCTGTTTTCCTTCAAAAACGTGGCTGTGTCCACGTTGCGCTTCGGGGCGTTTCCTGTCGCGGGCGCTAGGCCTACCCACACAAGTGAGGTATCATTTTTATCGGGAGACGTGTTGTAACGCTGGGTGGAAGGAAATTTGCGGCTCCTCTCAGATTCCAGAACTTTCTGCCACAGAAATGTGAGGAACATGTGTTTTTTTAGCCACATTTTGAGGTTTGCAAAGGATTCTGGGTAACAGAACCTGGTCCGAGCCACACAACTCACCCCATCTTGGATTCCCCTTGGTCTCTAGTTTTCAGAAATGCACAGGTTTGGTAGGTTTCCCTAGGTGGCGGCTGAGCTACAGGCCAAAATCTACAGGTAGGCACTTTGCAAAAAACACCTCTGTTTTCCTTCAAAAATTTGGCTGTGTCCACGTTGCGCTTTGGGGCGTTTCCTGTCGCGGGAGCTAGGCCTACCCACACAAGTGAGGTATCATTTTTATCGGGAGACGTGGGGGAACGCTGGGTGGAAGGAAATTTGTGGCTCCTCTCAGATTCCAGAACTTTCTGCCAAAGAAATGTGAGGAACATGAGTTTTTTTAGCCACATTTTGAGGTTTGCAAAGGATTCTGGGTAACAGAATCTGGTCCGAGCGACACAAGTCACCCCATCTTGGATTCCCCTAGGTCTCTAGTTTTCAGAAATGCACAGGTTTGGTAGGTTTCCCTAGGTGGCGGCTGAGCTACAGGCCAAAATCTACAGGTAGGCACTTTGCAAAAAACACCTCTGTTTTCCTTCAAAAATTTGGCTGTGTCCACGTTGCGCTTTGGGGCGTTTCCTGTCGCGGGCGCTAGGCCTACCCACACAAGTGAGGTATCATTTTTATCGGGAGACGTGGGGGAACGCTGGGTGGAAGGAAATTTGTGGCTCCTCTCAGATTCCAGATTTTTCTGCCACAGAAATGTGAGGAACATGTGTTTTTTTAGCCTAATTTTGAGGTTTGCAAAGGATTCTGGGTAACAGAACCTGGTCCGAGCCACACAAGTCACCCCATCTTGGATTCCCCTAGGTCTCTAGTTTTCAGAAATGCACAGGTTTGGTAGGTTTCCCTAGTTGGCGGCTGAGCTACAGGCCAAAATCTACAGGTAGGCACTTTGCAAAAAACACCTCTGTTTTCCTTCAAAAATGTGGCTGTGTCCACGTTGCGCTTTGGGGCGTTTCCTGTCGCGGGCGCTAGGCCTACCCACACAAGTGAGGTATCATTTTTATCGGGAGACGTGGGGGAATGCTGGGTGGAAGGACATTTGTGGCTCCTCTCAGATTCCAGAACTTTCTGCCAAAGAAATGTGAGGAACATGAGTTTTTTTAGCCACATTTTGAGGTTTGCAAAGGATTCTGGGTAACAGAATCTGGTCCGAGCGACACAAGTCACCCCATCTTGGATTCCCCTAGGTCTCTAGTTTTCAGAAATGCACAGGTTTGGTAGGTTTCCCTAGTTGGCGGCTGAGCTACAGGCCAAAATCTACAGGTAGGCAATTTGAAAAAAACAGCTCTGTTTTTTACTTCAAAAATTTGGCTGTGTCCACGTTGCGCTTTGGGGCGTTTCCTGTCGCGGGCGCTAGGCCTACCCACACAAGTGAGGTATCATTTTTATTGGGAGACGTGGGGGAACGCTGGGTGGAAGGAAATTTGTGGCTCCTCTCAGATTCCAGAACTTTCTGCCACAGAAATGTGAGGAACATGTGTTTTTTTAGCCAAATTTTGAGGTTTGCAAAGGATTCTGGGTAACAGAACCTGGTCCGAGCCACACAAGTCACCCCATCTTGGACTCCCCTAGGTCTCTAGTTTTCAGAAATGCACAGGTTTGGTAGGTTTCCCTAGGTGGCGGCTGAGCTACAGGCCAAAATCTACAGGTAGGCACTTTGCAAAAAACACCTCTGTTTTCCTTCAAAAACTTGGCTGTGTCCACATTGCGCTTCGGGGGGTTTCCTGTCGCGGGCGCTAGGCCTACCCACACAAGTGAGGTATCATTTTTATTGGGAGACGTGGGGGAACGCTGGGTGGAAGGAAATTTGTGGCTCCTCTCAGATTCCAGAACTTTCTGCCACAGAAATGTGAGGAACATGTGTTTTTTTAGCCAAATTTTGAGGTTTGCAAAGGATTCTGGGTAACAGAACCTGGTCCGAGCTACACAAGTCACCCCATCTTGGACTCCCCTAGGTCTCTAGTTTTCAGAAATGCACAGGTTTGGTAGGTTTCCCTAGGTGGCGGCTGAGCTACAGGCCAAAATCTACAGGTAGGCACTTTGAAAAAAACACCTCTGTTTTCCTTCAAAAACTTGGCTGTGTCCACGTTGCGCTTCGGGGGGTTTCCTGTCGCGGGTGCTAGGCCTACCCACACAAGTGAGGTATCATTTTTATCGGGAGACGTGTTGTAACGCTGGGTGGAAGGAAATTTGCGGCTCCTCTCAGATTCCAGAACTTTCTGCCACAGAAATGTGAGAAACATGTGTTTTTGTAGCCAAATTTTGAGGTTTGCAAAGGATTCTGGGTAACAGAACCTGGTCCGAGCCACACAAGTCACCCCATCTTGGATTCCCCTTGGTCTCTAGTTTTCAGAAATGCACAGGTTTGGTAGGTTTCCCTAGTTGGCGGCTGAGCTACAGGCCAAAATCTACAGGTAGGCAATTTGAAAAAAACACCTCTGTTTTTTACTTCAAAAATTTGGCTGTGTCCACGTTGCGCTTTGGGGCGTTTCCTGTCGCGGGCGCTAGGCCTACCCACACAAGTGAGGTATCATTTTTATTGGGAGACGTGGGGGAACGCTGGGTGGAAGGAAATTTGTGGCTCCTCTCAGATTCCAGAACTTTCTGCCACAGAAATGTGAGGAACATGTGTTTTTTTAGCCAAATTTTGAGGTTTGCAAAGGATTCTGGGTAACAGAACCTGGTCCGAGCCACACAAGTCACCCCATCTTGGACTCCCCTAGGTCTCTAGTTTTCAGAAATGCACAGGTTTGGTAGGTTTCCCTAGGTGGCAGCTGAGCTACAGGCCAAAATCTACAGGTAGGCACTTTGCAAAAAACACCTCTGTTTTCCTTCAAAAACTTGGCTGTGTCCACGTTGCGCTTTGGAGTGTTTCCTGTCGCGGGCGCTAGGCCTACCCACACAAGTGAGGTATCATTTTTATCGGGAGACATGTTGTAACGCTGGGTGGAAGGAAATTTGTGGCTCCTCTCAGATTCCAGAACTTTCTGCCACAGAAATGTGAGGAACATGTGTTTTTTTAGCCACATTTTGAGGTTTGCAAAGGATTCTGGGTAACAGAACCTGGTCCGAGCCACACAAGTCACCCCATCTTGGATTCCCCTAGGTCTCTAGTTTTCAGAAATGCACAGGTTTGGTAGGTTTCCCTAGGTGGCGGCTGAGCTACAGGCCAAAATCTACAGGTAGGCACTTTGCAAAAAACACCTCTGTTTTCCTTCAAAAATTTGGCTGTGTCCACGTTGCGCTTTGGGGCGTTTCCTGTCGCGGGCGCTAGGCCTACCCACACAAGTGAGGTATCATTTTTATCGGGAGACGTGGGGGAACGCTGGGTGGAAGGAAATTTGTGTCTCCTCTCAGATTCCAGAACTTTCTGCCAAAGAAATTTGAGGAACATGTGTTTTTTAGCCAAATTTTGAGGTTTGCAAAGGATTCTGGGTAACAGAACCTAGTCCGAGCCACACAAGTCACCCCATCTTGGATTCCCCTAGGTCTCTAGTTTCAGAAATGCACAGGTTTGGTAGGTTTCCCTAGGTGGCGGCTGAGCTACAGGCCAAAATCTACAGGTAGGCACTTTGCAAAAAACACCTCTGTTTTCCTTCAAAAATTTGGCTGTGTCTACGTTGCGCTTTGGGGCGTTTGCTGTCGCGGGCGCTAGGCCTACCCACACAAGTGAGGTATCATTTTTATCGGGAGACGTGGGGGAACGCTGGGTGGAAGGAAATTTGTGGCTCCTCTCAGATTCCAGAACTTTCTGCCACAGAAATGTGAGGAACATGTGTTATTTTAGCCAAATTTTGAGGTTTGCAAAGGATTCTGGGTAACAGAACCTGGTCCGAGCCACACAAGTCACCCCATCTTGGATTCCCCTAGGTCTCTAGTTTTCAGAAATGCACAGGTTTGGTAGGTTTCCCTAGGTGGCGGCTGAGCTACAGGCCAAAATCTACAGGTAGGCACTTTGCAAAAAACACCTCTGTTTTCCTTCAAAAATTTGGCTGTGTCCACGTTGCGCTTTGGGGCGTTTCCTTTCGCGGGCGCTAGGCCTACCCACACAAGTGAGGTATCATTTTTATCGGGAGACGTGGGGGAACGCTGGGTGGAAGGAAATTTGTGTCTCCTCTCAGATTCCAGAACTTTCTGCCACAGAAATGTGAGTAACATGTGTTTTTTTAGCCAAATTTTGAGGTTTGCAAAGGATTCTGGGTAACAGAACCTGGTCCGAGCCACGCAAGTCACCCAATCTTGGATTTCCCTAGGTCTCTAGTTTTCAGAAATGCACAGGTTTGGTAGGTTTCCCTAGGTGGCGGCTGAGCTACAGGCCAAAATCTACAGGTAGGCACTTTGCAAAAAACACCTCTGTTTTCCTTCAAAAATTTGGCTGTGTCCACGTTGCGCTTTGGGGCGTTTCCTGTCGCGGGCGCTAGGCCTACCCACACAAGTAGGTATCATTTTTATCGGGAGACGTGGGGGAACGCTGGGTGGAAGGAAATTTGTGGCTCCTCTCAGATTCCAGAACTTTCTGCCAAAGAAATATGAGGAACATGTGTTTTTTTAGCCAAATTTTGAGGTTTGCAAAGGATTCTGGGTAAAAGAACCTGGTCCGAGCCACACAAGTCACCCCATCTTGGATTACCCTAGGTCTCTAGCTTTCAGAAATGCACAAGTTTGGTAGGTTTCCCTAGGTGGCGGCTGAGCTACAGGCCAAAATCTACAGGTAGGCACTTTGCAAAAAACACCTCTGTTTTCCTTCAAAAATTTGGCTGTGTCCACGTTGCGCTTCGGGGCGTTTCCTGTCGTGGGCGCTAGGCCTACCCACACAAGTGAGGTATCATTTTTATCGGGAGACGTGGGGGAACGCTGGGTGGAAGGAAATTTGTGGCTCCTCTCAGATTCCAGAACTTTCTGCCACAGAAATGTGAGGAACATGTGTTTTTTTAGCCACATTTTGAGGTTTGCAAAGGATTCTGGGTAACAGAACCTGGTCCGAGCCACACAAGTCACCCCATCTTGGATTCCCCTAGGTCTCTAGTTTTCAGAAATGCACAGGTTTGGTAGGTTTCCCTAGGTGGCGGCTGAGCTACAGGCCAAAATCTACAGGTAGGCACTTTGCAAAAAAACACTCTGTTTTCCTTCAAAAATTTGGCTGTGTCTACGTTGCGCTTTGGGGCGTTTCCTGTCGCGGGCGCTAGGCCTACCCACACAAGTGAGGTATCATTTTTATCGGGAGACGTGGGGCAACGCTGGGTGGAAGAAAATTTGTGGCTCCTCTCAGATTCCAGAACTTTCTGCCACAGAAATGTGAGGAACATGTGTTTTTTTAGCCAAATTTTGAGGTTTGCAAAGGATTCTGGGTAACAGAACCTGGTCCGAGCCACGCAAGTCACCCAATCTTGGATTCCCCTAGGTCTCTAGTTTTCAGAAATGCACAGGTTTGGTAGGTTTCCCTAGGTGGCGGCTGAGCTACAGGCCAAAATCTACAGGTAGGCACTTTGCAAAAAACACCTCTGTTTTCCTTAAAAAATTTGGCTGTGTCCACGTTGCGCTTTGAGGCGTTTCCTGTCGCGGGCGCTAGGCCTACCCACACAAGTGAGGTGTCATTTTTATCGGGAGACGTGGGGGAACGCTGGGTGGAAGGAAATTTGTGGCTCCTCTCAGATTCCAGAACTTTCTGCCACAGAAATGTGAGGAACATGTGTTTTTTTAGCCAAATTTTGAGGTTTGCAAAGGATTCTGGGTAACAGAACCTGGTCTGAGCCACACAAGTCACCCCATCTTGGATTCCCCTAGGTCTCTAGTTTTCAGAAATGCACAGGTTTGGTAGGTTTCCCTAGGTGGCGGCTGAGCTACAGGCCAAAATCTACAGGTAGGCACTTTGCAAAAAACACATCTGTTTTCATTCAAACATTTGGCTGTGTCCACGTTGCGCTTTGGGGCGTTTCCTGTCGCGGGCGCTAGGCCTACCCACACAAGTGAGGTATCATTTTTATCGGGAGACGTGGGGAACGCTGCGTGGAAGGAAATTTGTGGCTCCTCTCAGATTCCAGAACTTTCTGTCACAGAAATTTGAGGAACATGTGTTTTTTTAGCCAAATTTTGAGGTTTGCAAAGGATTCTGGGTAACAGAACCTGGTCCGAGCCACACAAGTCACCCCATCTTGGATTCCCCTAGGTCTCTAGTTTTCAGAAATGCACAGGTTTGGTAGGTTTCCCTAGGTGGCGGCTGAGCTACAGGCCAAAATCTACAGGTAGGCACTTTGCAAAAAACACCTCTGTTTTCCTTCAAAAATTTGGCTGTGTCCACGTTGCGCTTTGGGGCGTTTCCTGTCGCGGGCGCTAGGCCTACCCACACAAGTGAGGTATCATTTTTATCGGGAGACGTGGGGAACGCTGCGTGGAAGGAAATTTGTGGCTCCTCTCAGATTCCAGAACTTTCTGTCACAGAAATGTGAGGAAAATGTGTTTTTTTAGCCAAATTTTGAGGTTTGCAAAGGATTCTGGGTAACAGAACCTGGTCCGAGCCACACAAGTCACCCCATCTTGGACTCCCCTAGGTCTCTAGTTTTCAGAAATGCACAGGTTTGGTAGGTTTCCCTAGGTGGCAGCTGAGCTACAGGCCAAAATCTACAGGTAGGCACTTTGCAAAAAACACCTCTGTTTTCCTTCAAAAACTTGGCTGTGTCCACGTTGCGCTTTGGAGTGTTTCCTGTCGCGGGCGCTAGGCCTACCCACACAAGTGAGGTATCATTTTTATCGGGAGACATGTTGTAACGCTGGGTGGAAGGAAATTTGTGGCTCCTCTCAGATTCCAGAACTTTCTGCCACAGAAATGTGAGGAACATGTGTTTTTTTAGCCACATTTTGAGGTTTGCAAAGGATTCTGGGTAACAGAACCTGGTCCGAGCCACACAAGTCACCCCATCTTGGATTCCCCTAGGTCTCTAGTTTTCAGAAATGCACAGGTTTGGTAGGTTTCCCTAGGTGGCGGCTGAGCTACAGGCCAAAATCTACAGGTAGGCACTTTGCAAAAAACACCTCTGTTTTCCTTCAAAAATTTGGCTGTGTCCACGTTGCGCTTTGGGGCGTTTCCTGTCGCGGGCGCTAGGCCTACCCACACAAGTGAGGTATCATTTTTATCGGGAGACGTGGGGGAACGCTGGGTGGAAGGAAATTTGTGGCTCCTCTCAGATTCCAGAACTTTCTGCCAAAGAAATTTGAGGAACATGTGTTTTTTAGCCAAATTTTGAGGTTTGCAAAGGATTCTGGGTAACAGAACCTAGTCCGAGCCACACAAGTCACCCCATCTTGGATTCCCCTAGGTCTCTAGTTTCAGAAATGCACAGGTTTGGTAGGTTTCCCTAGGTGGCGGCTGAGCTACAGGCCAAAATCTACAGGTAGGCACTTTGCAAAAAACACCTCTGTTTTCCTTCAAAAATTTGGCTGTGTCTACGTTGCGCTTTGGGGCGTTTCCTGTCGCGGGCGCTAGGCCTACCCACACAAGTGAGGTATCATTTTTATCGGGAGACGTGGGGGAACGCTGGGTGGAAGGAAATTTGTGGCTCCTCTCAGATTCCAGAACTTTCTGCCACAGAAATGTGAGGAACATGTGTTATTTTACCCAAATTTTGAGGTTTGCAAAGGATTCTGGGTAACAGAACCTGGTCCGAGCCACACAAGTCACCCCATCTTGGATTCCCCTAGGTCTCTAGTTTTCAGAAATGCACAGGTTTGGTAGGTTTCCCTAGGTGGCGGCTGAGCTACAGGCCAAAATCTACAGGTAGGCACTTTGCAAAAAACACCTCTGTTTTCCTTCAAAAATTTGGCTGTGTCCACGTTGCGCTTTGGGGCGTTTCCTGTCGCGGGCGCTAGGCCTACCCACACAAGTGAGGTATCATTTTTATTGGGAGACGTGGGGGAACGCTGGGTGGAAGGAAATTTGTGGCTCCTCTCAGATTCCAGAACTTTCTGCCAAAGAAATTTGAGGAACATGTGTTTTTTAGCCAAATTTTGAGGTTTGCAAAGGATTCTGGGTAACAGAACCTAGTCGGAGCCACACAAGTCACCCCATCTTGGATTCCCCTAGGTCTCTAGTTTCAGAAATGCACAGGTTTGGTAGGTTTCCCTAGGTGGCGGCTGAGCTACAGGCCAAAATCTACAGGTAGGCACTTTGCAACAAACTCCTCTGTTTTCCTTCAAAAATTTGGCTGTGTCTACGTTGCGCTTTGGGGCGTTTCCTGTCGCGGGCGCTAGGCCTACCCACACAAGTGAGGTGTCATTTTTATCGGGAGACGTGGGGGAACGCTGGGTGGAAGGAAATTTGTGGCTCCTCTCAGATTCCAGAACTTTCTGCCACAGAAATGTGAGGAACATGTGTTTTTTTAGCCAAATTTTGAGGTTTGCAAAGGATTCTGGGTAACAGAACCTGGTCTGAGCCACACAAGTCACCCCATCTTGGATTCCCCTAGGTCTCTAGTTTTCAGAAATGCACAGGTTTGGTAGGTTTCCCTAGGTGGCGGCTGCGCTACAGGCCAAAATCTTCAGGTAGGCACTTTGCAAAAAACACATCTGTTTTCATTCAAAAATTTGGCTGTGTCCACGTTGCGCTTTGGGGCGTTTCCTGTCGCGGGCGCTAGGCCTACCCACACAAGTGAGGTATCATTTTTATCGGGAGACGTGGGGAACGCTGCGTGGAAGGAAATTTGTGGCTCCTCTCAGATTCCAGAACTTTCTGTCACAGAAATGTGAGGAACATGTGTTTTTTTAGCCAAATTTTGAGGTTTGCAAAGGATTCTGGGTAACAGAACCTGGTCCGAGCCACACAAGTCACCCCATCTTGGACTCCCCTAGGTCTCTAGTTTTCAGAAATGCACAGGTTTGGTAGGTTTCCCTAGGTGGCAGCTGAACTACAGGCCAAAATCTACAGGTAGGCTCTTTGCAAAAAACACCTCTGTTTTCCTTCAAAAACTTGGCTGTGTCCACGTTGCGCTTTGGAGTGTTTCCTGTCGCGGGCGCTAGGCCTACCCACACAAGTGAGGTATCATTTTTATCGGGAGACATGTTGTAACGCTGGGTGGAAGGAAATTTGTGGCTCCTCTCAGATTCCAGAACTTTCTGCCACAGAAATGTGAGGAACATGTGTTTTTTTAGCCACATTTTGAGGTTTGCAAAGGATTCTGGGTAACAGAACCTGGTCCGCGCCACACAAGTCACCCCATCTTGGATTCCCCTAGGTCTCTAGTTTTCAGAAATGCACAGGTTTGGTAGGTTTCCCTAGGTGGCGGCTGAGCTACAGGCCAAAATCTACAGGTAGGCACTTTGCAAAAAACACCTCTGTTTTCCTTCAAAAATTTGGCTGTGTCTACGTTGCGCTTTGGGGCGTTTCCTGTCGCGGGCGCTAGGCCTACCCACACAAGTGAGGTATCATTTTTATCGGGAGACGTGGGGGAACGCTGGGTGGAAGGAAATTTGTGGCTCCTCTCAGATTCCAGAACTTTCTGCCACAGAAATGTGAGGAACATGTGTTATTTTACCCAAATTTTGAGGTTTGCAAAGGATTCTGGGTAACAGAACCTGGTCCGAGCCACACAAGTCACCCCATCTTGGATTCCCCTAGGTCTCTAGTTTTCAGAAATGCACAGGTTTGGTAGGTTTCCCTAGGTGGCGGCTGAGCTACAGGCCAAAATCTGCAGGTAGGCACTTTGCAAAAAACACCTCTGTTTTCCTTCAAAAATTTGGCTGTGTCCACGTTGCGCTTTGGGGCGTTTCCTGTCGCGGGCGCTAGGCCTACCCACACAAGTGAGGTATCATTTTTATCGGGAGACGTGGGGGAACGCTGGGTGGAAGGAAATTTGTGGCTCCTCTCAGATTCCAGAACTTTCTGCCAAAGAAATTTGAGGAACATGTGTTTTTTAGCCAAATTTTGAGGTTTGCAAAGGATTCTGGGTAACAGAACCTAGTCGGAGCCACACAAGTCACCCCATCTTGGATTCCCCTAGGTCTCTAGTTTCAGAAATGCACAGGTTTGGTAGGTTTCCCTAGGTGGCGGCTGAGCTACAGGCCAAAATCTACAGGTAGGCACTTTGCAACAAACACCTCTGTTTTCCTTCAAAAATTTGGCTGTGTCTACGTTGCGCTTTGGGGTGTTTCCTGTCGCGGGCGCTAGGCCTACCCACACAAGTGAGGTATCATTTTTATCGGGAGACGTGGGGGAACGCTGGGTGGAAGGAAATTTGTGGCTCCTCTCAGATTCCAGAACTTTCTGCCACAGAAATGTGAGGAACATGTGTTATTTTAGCCAAATTTTGAGGTTTGCAAAGGATTCTGGGTAACAGAACCTGGTCCGAGCCACACAAGTCACCCCATCTTGGATTCCCCTAGGTCTCTAGTTTTCAGAAATGCACAGGTTTGGTAGGTTTCCCTAGGTGGCGGCTGAGCTACAGGCCAAAATCTACAGGTAGGCACTTTACAAAAAACACCTCTGTTTTCCTTCAAAAATTTGGCTGTGTCCACGTTGCGCTTTGGGGGGTTTCCTGTCGCGGGCGCTAGGCCTACCCACACAAGTGAGGTATCATTTTTATCGGGAGACGTGGGGGAACGCTGGGTGGAAGGAAATTTGTGGCTCCTCTCAGATTCCAGAACTTTCTGTCACAGAAATGTGGGGAACATGTGTTTTTTTAGCCAAATTTTGAGGTTTGCAAAGGATTCTGGGTAACAGAACCTGGTCCGAGCCACACAAGTCACCCCATCTTGGATTCCCCTAGGTCTCTAGTTTTCAGAAATGCACAGGTTTGGTAGGTTTCCCTAGGTGGCGGCTGAGCTACAGGCCAAAATCTACAGGTAGGCACTTTGCAAAAAACACCTCTGTTTTCCTTCAAAAATTTGGCTGTGTCCACGTTGCGCTTTGGGGCGTTTCCTGTCGCGGGCGCTAGGCCTACCCACACAAGTGAGGTATCATTTTTATCGGGAGACGTGGGGGAACGCTGGGTGGAAGGAAATTTGTGGCTCCTCCCAGATTCCAGAACTTTCTGCCACAGAAATGTGAGGAACATGTGTTTTTTTCGCCAAATTTTGAGGTTTGCAAAGGATTCTGGGTAACAGAACCTGGTCCGCGCCACACAAGTCACCCCATCTTGGATTCCCCTAGGTCTCTAGTTTTCAGAAATGCACAGGTTTGGTAGGTTTCCCTAGGTGGCGGCTGAGCTACAGGCCAAAATCTACAGGTAGGCACTTTGCAAAAAACACCTCTGTTTTCCTTCAAAAATTTGGCTGTGTCCACGTTGCGCTTTGGGGCGTTTCCTGTCGCGGGCGCTAGGCCTACCCACACAAGTGAGGTATCATTTTTATCGGGAGACGTGGGGGAACGCTGGGTGGAAGGAAATTTGTGGCTCCTCCCAGATTCCAGAACTTTCTGCCACAGAAATGTGAGGAACATGTGTTTTTTTCGCCAAATTTTGAGGTTTGCAAAGGATTCTGGGTAACAGAACCTGGTCCGCGCCACACAAGTCACCCCATCTTGGATTCCCCTAGGTCTCTAGTTTTCAGAAATGCACAGGTTTGGTAGGTTTCCCTAGGTGGCGGCTGAGCTACAGGCCAAAATCTACAGGTAGGCACTTTGCAAAAAACACCTCTGTTTTCCTTCAAAAATTTGGCTGTGTCTACGTTGCGCTTTGGGGCGTTTCCTGTCGCGGGCGCTAGGCCTACCCACACAAGTGAGGTATCATTTTTATCGGGAGACGTGGGGGAACGCTGGGTGGAAGGAAATTTGTGGCTCCTCTCAGATTCCAGAACTTTCTGCCACAGAAATGTGAGGAACATGTGTTATTTTACCCAAATTTTGAGGTTTGCAAAGGATTCTGGGTAACAGAACCTGGTCCGAGCCACACAAGTCACCCCATCTTGGATTCCCCTAGGTCTCTAGTTTTCAGAAATGCACAGGTTTGGTAGGTTTCCCTAGGTGGCGGCTGAGCTACAGGCCAAAATCTGCAGGTAGGCACTTTGCAAAAAACACCTCTGTTTTCCTTCAAAAATTTGGCTGTGTCCACATTGCGCTTTGGGGCGTTTCCTGTCGCGGGCGCTAGGCCTACCCACACAAGTGAGGTATCATTTTTATCGGGAGACGTGGGGGAACGCTGGGTGGAAGGAAATTTGTGGCTCCTCTCAGATTCCAGAACTTTCTGCCAAAGAAATTTGAGGAACATGTGTTTTTTAGCCAAATTTTGAGGTTTGCAAAGGATTCTGGGTAACAGAACCTAGTCGGAGCCACACAAGTCACCCCATCTTGGATTCCCCTAGGTCTCTAGTTTCAGAAATGCACAGGTTTGGTAGGTTTCCCTAGGTGGCGGCTGAGCTACAGGCCAAAATCTACAGGTAGGCACTTTGCAACAAACACCTCTGTTTTCCTTCAAAAATTTGGCTGTGTCTATGTTGCGCTTTGGGGCGTTTCCTGTCGCGGGCGCTAGGCCTACCCACACAAGTGAGGTATCATTTTTATCGGGAGACGTGGGGGAACGCTGGGTGGAAGGAAATTTGTGGCTCCTCTCAGATTCCAGAACTTTCTGCCACAGAAATGTGAGGAACATGTGTTATTTTAGCCAAATTTTGAGGTTTGCAAAGGATTCTGGGTAACAGAACCTGGTCCGAGCCACACAAGTCACCCCATCTTGGATTCCCCTAGGTCTCTAGTTTTCAGAAATGCACAGGTTTGGTAGGTTTCCTAGGTGGCGGCTGAGCTACAGGCCAAAATCTACAGGTAGGCACTTTACAAAAAACACCTCTGTTTTCCTTCAAAAATTTGGCTGTGTCCACGTTGCGCTTTGGGGCGTTTCCTGTCGCGGGCGCTAGGCCTACCCACACAAGTGAGGTATCATTTTTATCGGGAGACGTGGGGGAACGCTGGGTGGAAGGAAATTTGTGGCTCCTCTCAGATTCCAGAACTTTCTGTCACAGAAATGTGGGGAACATGTGTTTTTTTAGCCAAATTTTGAGGTTTGCAAAGGATTCTGGGTAACAGAACCTGGTCCGAGCCACACAAGTCACCCCATCTTGGATTCCCCTAGGTCTCTAGTTTTCAGAAATGCACAGGTTTGGTAGGTTTCCCTAGGTGGCGGCTGAGCTACAGGCCAAAATCTACAGGTAGGCACTTTGCAAAAAACACCTCTGTTTTCCTTCAAAAATTTGGCTGTGTCCACGTTGCGCTTTGGGGCGTTTCCTGTCGCGGGCGCTAGGCCTACCCACACAAGTGAGGTATCATTTTTATCGGGAGACGTGGGGGAACGCTGGGTGGAAGGAAATTTGTGGCTCCTCCCAGATTCCAGAACTTTCTGCCACAGAAATGTGAGGAACATGTGTTTTTTTAGCCAAATTTTGAGGTTTGCAAAGGATTCTGGGTTACAGAACCTGGTCCGAGCCACACAAGTCGCCCCATCTTGGATTCCCCTAGGTCTCTAGTTTTCAGAAATGCACAGGTTTGGTAGGTTTCCCTAGTTGGCGGCTGAGCTACAGGCCAAAATCTACAGGTAGGCAATTTGAAAAAAACACCTCTGTTTTTTACTTCAAAAATTTGGCTGTGTCCACGTTGCGCTTTGGGGCGTTTCCTGTCGCGGGCGCTAGGCCTACCCACACAAGTGAGGTATCATTTTTATTGGGAGACGTTGGGGAACGCTGGGTGGAAGGAAATTTGTGGCTCCTCTCAGATTCCAGAACTTTCTGCCACAGAAATGTGAGGAACATGTGTTTTTTTAGCCAAATTTTGAGGTTTGCAAAGGATTCTGGGTAACAGAACCTGGTCCGAGCCACACAAGTCACCCCATCTTGGACTCCCCTAGGTCTCTAGTTTTCAGAAATGCACAGGTTTGGTAGGTTTCCCTAGGTGGCGGCTGAGCTACAGGCCAAAATCTACAGGTAGGCACTTTGCAAAAAACACCTCTGTTTTCCTTCAAAAACTTGGCTGTGTCCACGTTGCGCTTCGGGGGGTTTCCTGTCGCGGGCGCTAGGCCTACCCACACAAGTGAGGTATCATTTTTATCGGGAGACGTGTTGTAACGCTGGGTGGAAGGAAATTTGCGGCTCCTCTCAGATTCCAGAACTTTCTGCCACAGAAATGTGAGAAACATGTGTTTTTTTAGCCACATTTTGAGGTTTGCAAAGGATTCTGGGTAACAGAACCTGGTCCGAGCCACACAAGTCACCCCATCTTGGATTCCCCTTGGTCTCTAGTTTTCAGAAATGCACAGGTTTGGTAGGTTTCCCTAGGTGGCGGCTGAGCTACAGGCCAAAATCTACAGGTAGGCACTTTGCAAAAAACACCTCTGTTTTCCTTCAAAAATTTGGCTGTGTCCACGTTGCGCTTTGGGGCGTTTCCTGTCGCGGGCGCTAGGCCTACCCACACAAGTGAGGTATCATTTTTATCGGGAGACGTGGGGGAACGCTGGGTGGAAGGAAATTTGTGGCTCCTCCCAGATTCCAGAACTTTCTGCCACAGAAATGTGAGGAACATGTGTTTTTTTAGCCAAATTTTGAGGTTTGCAAAGGATTCTGGGTAACAGAACCTGGTCCGAGCCACACAAGTCGCCCCATCTTGGATTCCCCTAGGTCTCTAGTTTTCAGAAATGCACAGGTTTGGTAGGTTTCCCTAGTTGGCGGCTGAGCTACAGGCCAAAATCTACAGGTAGGCAATTTGAAAAAAACACCTCTGTTTTTTACTTCAAAAATTTGGCTGTGTCCACGTTGCGCTTTGGGGCGTTTCCTCTCGCGGGCGCTAGGCCTACCCACACAAGTGAGGTATCATTTTTATTGGGAGACGTGGGGGAACGCTGGGTGGAAGGAAATTTGTGGCTCCTCTCAGATTCCAGAACTTTCTGCCACAGAAATGTGAGGAACATGTGTTTTTTTAGCCAAATTTTGAGGTTTGCAAAGGATTCTGGGTAACAGAACCTGGTCCGAGCCACACAAGTCACCCCATCTTGGACTCCCCTAGGTCTCTAGTTTTCAGAAATGCACAGGTTTGGTAGGTTTCTCTAGGTGGCGGCTGAGCTACAGGCCAAAATCTACAGGTAGGCACTTTGCAAAAAACACCTCTGTTTTCCTTCAAAAACTTGGCTGTGTCCACGTTGCGCTTCGGGGGGTTTCCTGTCGCGGGTGCTAGGCCTACCCACACAAGTGAGGTATCATTTTTATCGGGAGACGTGTTGTAACGCTGGGTGGAAGGAAATTTGCGGCTCCTCTCAGATTCCAGAACTTTCTGCCACAGAAATGTGAGAAACATGTGTTTTTTTAGCCACATTTTGAGGTTTGAAAAGGATTCTGGGTAACAGAACCTGGTCCGAGCCACACAAGTCACCCCATCTTGGATTCCCCTTGGTCTCTAGTTTTCAGAAATGCACAGGTTTGGTAGGTTTCCCTAGTTGGCGGCTGAGCTACAGGCCAAAATCTACAGGTAGGCAATTTGAAAAAAACACCTCTGTTTTTTACTTCAAAAATTTGGCTGTGTCCACGTTGCGCTTTGGGGCGTTTCCTGTCGCGGGCGCTAGGCCTACCCACACAAGTGAGGTATCATTTTTATTGGGAGACGTGGGGGAACGCTGGGTGGAAGGAAATTTGTGGCTCCTCTCAGATTCCAGAACTTTCTGCCACAGAAATGTGAGGAACATGTGTTTTTTTAGCCAAATTTTGAGGTTTGCAAAGGATTCTGGGTAACAGAACCTGGTCCGAGCCACACAAGTCACCCCATCTTGGACTCCCCTAGGTCTCTAGTTTTCAGAAATGCACAGGTTTGGTAGGTTTCCCTAGGTGGCGGCTGAGCTACAGGCCAAAATCTACAGGTAGGCACTTTGCAAAAAACACCTCTGTTTTCCTTCAAAAACTTGGCTGTGTCCACGTTGCGCTTCGGGGGGTTTCCTGTCGCGGGCGCTAGGCCTACCCACACAAGTGAGGTATCATTTTTATCGGGAGACGTGTTGTAACGCTGGGTGGAAGGAAATTTGCGGCTCCTCCCAGATTCCAGAACTTTGTGCCACAGAAATGTGAGAAACATGTGTTTTTTTAGCCACATTTTGAGGTTTGCAAAGGATTCTGGGTAACAGAACCTGGTCCGAGCCACACAAGTCACCCCATCTTGGATTCCCCTTGGTCTCTAGTTTTCAGAAATGCACAGGTTTGGTAGGTTTCCCTAGGTGGCGGCTGAGCTACAGGCCAAAATCTACAGGTAGGCACTTTGCAAAAAACACCTCTGTTTTCCTTCAAAAATGTGGCTGTGTCCACGTTGCGCTTTGGGGCGTTTCCTGTCGCGGGCGCTAGGCCTACCCACACAAGTGAGGTATCATTTTTATCGGGAGACGTGGGGGAACGCTGGGTGGAAGGAAATTTGTGGCTCCTCTCAGATTCCAGAACTTTCTGTCACAGAAATGTGAGGAACATGTGTTTTTTTAGCCAAATTTTGAGGTTTGCAAAGGATTCTGGGTAACAGAACCTGGTCCGAGCCACACAAGTCACCCCATCTTGGATTCCCCTAGGTCTCTAGTTTTCAGAAATGCACAGGTTTGGTAGGTTTCCCTAGGTGGCGGCTGAGCTACAGGCCAAAATCTACAGGTAGGCACTTTGCAAAAAACACCTCTGTTTTCCTTCAAAAATTTGGCTGTGTCCACGTTGCGCTTTGGGGCGTTTCCTGTCGCGGGCGCTAGGCCTACCCACACAAGTGAGGTATCATTTTTATCGGGAGACGTGGGGGAACGCTGGGTGGAAGGAAATTTGTGGCTCCTCCCAGATTCCAGAACTTTCTGCCACAGAAATTTGAGGAACATGTGTTTTTTTAGCCAAATTTTGAGGTTTGCAAAGGATTCTGGGTAACAGAACCTGGTCCGAGCCACACAAGTCGCCCCATCTTGGATTCCCCTAGGTCTCTAGTTTTCAGAAATGCACAGGTTTGGTAGGTTTCCCTAGTTGGCGGCTGAGCTACAGGCCAAAATCTACAGGTAGGCAATTTGAAAAAAACACCTCTGTTTTTTACTTCAAAAATTTGGCTGTGTCCACGTTGCGCTTTGGGGCGTTTCCTGTCGCGGGCGCTAGGCCTACCCACACAAGTGAGGTATCATTTTTATTGGGAGACGTGGGGGAACGCTGGGTGGAAGGAAATTTGTGGCTCCTCTCAGATTCCAGAACTTTCTGCCACAGAAATGTGAGGAACATGTGTTTTTTTAGCCAAATTGAGGTTTGCAAAGGATTCTGGGTAACAGAACCTGGTCCGAGCCACACAAGTCACCCCATCTTGGACTCCCCTAGGTCTCTAGTTTTCAGAAATGCACAGGTTTGGTAGGTTTCCCTAGGTGGCGGCTGAGCTACAGGCCAAAATCTACAGGTAGGCACTTTGCAAAAAACACCTCTGTTTTCCTTCAAAAACTTGGCTGTGTCCACGTTGCGCTTCGGGGGGTTTCCTGTCGCGGGCGCTAGGCCTACCCACACAAGTGAGGTATCATTTTTATCGGGAGACGTCGGGGAACGCTGGGTGGAAGGAAATTTGTGGCTCCTCTCAGATTCCAGAACTTTCTGCCAAAGAAATGTGAGGAACATGAGTTTTTTTAGCCACATTTTGAGGTTTGCAAAGGATTCTGGGTAACAGAATCTGGTCCGAGCCACACAAGTCACCCCATCTAGGATTCCCCTAGGTCTCTAGTTTTCAGAAATGCACAGGTTTGGTAGGTTTCCCTAGGTGGCGGCTGAGCTACAGGCCAAAATCTACAGGTAGGCACTTTGCAAAAAACACCTCTGTTTTCCTTCAAAAATTTGGCTGTGTCCACGTTGCGCTTTGGGGCGTTTCCTGTCGCGGGCGCTAGGCCTACCCACACAAGTGAGGTATCATTTTTATCGGGAGACGTGGGGGAAGGCTGGGTGGAAGGAAATTTGTGGCTCCTCTCAGATTCCAGATCTTTCTGCCACAGAAATGTGAGGAACATGTGTTTTTTTAGCCAAATTTTGAGGTTTGCAAAGGATTCTGGGTAACAGAACCTGGTCCGAGCCACACAAGTCACCCCATCTTGGATTCCCCTAGGTCTCTAGTTTTCAGAAATGCACAGGTTTGGTAGGTTTCCCTAGGTGGCGGCAGAGCTACAGGGCAAAATCTACAGGTAGGCACTTTGCAAAAAACACCTCTGTTTTCCTTCAAAAATGTGGCTGTGTCCACGTTGCGCTTTGGGGCGTTTCCTGTCGCGGGCGCTAGGCCTACCCACACAAGTGAGGTATCATTTTTATCGGGAGACGTGGGGGAATGCTGGGTGGGAGGACATTTGTGGCTCCTCTCAGATTCCAGAACTTTCTGCCACAGAAATTTGAGGAACATGTGTTTTTTTAGCCAAATTTTGAGGTTTGCAAAGGATTCTGGGTAACAGAACCTGGTCCGAGCCACACAAGTCACCCCATCTTGGATTCCCCTAGGTCTCTAGTTTTCAGAAATGCACAGGTTTGGTAGGTTTCCCTAGGTGGCGGCTGAGCTACAGGCCAAAATCTACAGGTCTGCACTTTGCAAAAAACACCTCTGTTTTCCTTCAAAAAATTGGCTGTGTCCACGTTGCGCTTTGGGGCATTTCCTGCCGCGGGCGCTAGGCCTACCCACACAAGTGAGGTATCATTTTTATCGGGAGACGTGGGGGAACGCTGGGTGGAAGGAAATTTGTGGCTCCTCTCAGATTCCAGAACTTTCTGCCACAGAAATGTGAGGAACATGTGTTTTTTTAGCCAAATTTTGAGGTTTGCAAAGGATTCTGGGTAACAGAACCTGGTCCGAGCCACACAAGTCACCCCATCTTGGACTCCCCTAGGTCTCTAGTTTTCAGAAATGCACAGGTTTGGTAGGTTTCCCTAGGTGGCGGCTGAGCTACAGGCCAAAATCTACAGGTAGGCACTTTGCAAAAAACACCTCTGTTTTCCTTCAAAAACTTGGCTGTGTCCATGTTGCGCTTCGGGGGGTTTCCTGTCGCGGGCGCTAGGCCTACCCACACAAGTGAGGTATCATTTTTATCGGGAGACGTGTTGTAACGCTGGGTGGAAGGAAATTTGCGGCTCCTCTCAGATTCCACAACTTTCTGCCACAGAAATGTGAGGAACATGTGTTTTTATAGCCACATTTTGAGGTTTGCAAAGGATTCTGGGTAACAGAACCTGGTCCGAGCCACACAACTCACCCCATCTTGGATTCCCCTTGGTCTCTAGTTTTCAGAAATGCACAGGTTTGGTAGGTTTCCCTAGGTGGCGGCTGAGCTACAGGCCAAAATCTACAGGTAGGCACTTTGCAAAAAACACCTCTGTTTTCCTTCAAAAATTTGGCTGTGTCCACGTTGCGCTTTGGGGCATTTCCTGTCGCGGGCGCTAGGCCTACCCACACAAGTGAGGCATCATTTTTATCGGGAGACGTGGGGGAACGCTGGGTGGAAGGAAATTTGTGGCTCCTCTCAGATTCCAGAACTTTCTGCCAAAGAAATGTGAGGAACATGAGTTTTTTTAGCCACATTTTGAGGTTTGCAAAGGATTCTGGGTAACAGAATCTGGTCCGAGCCACACAAGTCACCCCATCTTGGATTCCCCTAGGTCTCTAGTTTTCAGAAATGCACAGGTTTGGTATGTTTCCCTAGGTGGCGGCTGAGCTACAGGCCAAAATCTACAGGTAGGCACTTTGCAAAAAACACCTCTGTTTTCCTTCAAAAATTTGGCTGTGTCCACGTTGCGCTTTGGGGCGTTTCCTGTCGCGGGCGCTAGGCCTACCCACACAAGTGAGGTATCATTTTTATCGGGAGACGTGGGGGAACGCTGGGTGGAAGGAAATTGGTGGCTCCTCTCAGATTCCAGATCTTTCTGCCACAGAAATGTGAGGAACATGTGTTTTTTTAGCCAAATTTTGAGGTTTGCAAAGGATTCTGGGTAACAGAACCTGGTCCGAGCCACACAAGTCACCCCATCTTGGATTCCCCTAGGTCTCTAGTTTTCAGAAATGCACAGGTTTGGTAGGTTTCCCTAGGTGGCGGCTGAGCTACAGGCCAAAATCTACAGGTAGGCACTTTGCAAAAAACACCTCTGTTTTCCTTCAAAAATTTGGCTGTGTCCACGTTGCGCTTTGGGGCGTTTCCTGTCGCGGGCGCTAGGCCTACCCACACAAGTGAGGTATCATTTTTATTGGGAGACGTGGGGGAACGCTGGGTGGAAGGAAATTTGTGGCTCCTCTCAGATTCCAGAACTTTCTGCCACAGAAATGTGAGGAACATGTGTTTTTTTAGCCAAATTTTGAGGTTTGCAAAGGATTCTGGGTAACAGAACCTGGTCCGAGCCACACAAGTCACCCCATCTTGGACTCCCCTAGGTCTCTAGTTTTCAGAAATGCACAGGTTTGGTAGGTTTCCCTAGGTGGCGGCTGAGCTACAGGCCAAAATCTACAGGTAGGCACTTTGCAAAAAACACCTCTGTTTTCCTTCAAAAACTTGGCTGTGTCCACGTTGCGCTTCGGGGGGTTTCCTGTCGCGGGCGCTAGGCCTACCCACACAAGTGAGGTATCATTTTTATCGGGAGACGTCGGGGAACGCTGGGTGGAAGGAAATTTGTGGCTCCTCTCAGATTCCAGAACTTTCTGCCAAAGAAATGTGAGGAACATGAGTTTTTTTAGCCACATTTTGAGGTTTGCAAAGGATTCTGGGTAACAGAATCTGGTCCGAGCCACACAAGTCACCCCATCTTGGATTCCCCTAGGTCTCTAGTTTTCAGAAATGCACAGGTTTGGTAGGTTTCCCTAGGTGGCGGCTGAGCTACAGGCCAAAATCTACAGGTAGGCACTTTGCAAAAAACACCTCTGTTTTCCTTCAAAAATTTGGCTGTGTCCACGTTGCGCTTTGGGGCGTTTCCTGTCGCGGGCGCTAGGCCTACCCACACAAGTGAGGTATCATTTTTATCGGGAGACGTGGGGGAAGGCTGGGTGGAAGGAAATTTGTGGCTCCTCTCAGATTCCAGATCTTTCTGCCACAGAAATGTGAGGAACATGTGTTTTTTTAGCCAAATTTTGAGGTTTGCAAAGGATTCTGGGTAACAGAACCTGGTCCGAGCCACACAAGTCACCCCATCTTGGATTCCCCTAGGTCTCTAGTTTTCAGAAATGCACAGGTTTGGTAGGTTTCCCTAGGTGGCGGCAGAGCTACAGGCCAAAATCTACAGGTAGGCACTTTGCAAAAAACACCTCTGTTTTCCTTCAAAAATTTGGCTGTGTCCACGTTGCGCATTGGGGCGTTTCCTGTCGCGGGCGCTAGGCCTACCCACACAAGTGAGGTATCATTTTTATCGGGAGACGTGGGGGAATGCTGGGTGGGAGGACATTTGTGGCTCCTCTCAGATTCCAGAACTTTCTGCCACAGAAATTTGAGGAACATGTGTTTTTTTAGCCAAATTTTGAGGTTTGCAAAGGATTCTGGGTAACAGAACCTGGTCCGAGCCACACAAGTCACCCCATCTTGGATTCCCCTAGGTCTCTAGTTTTCAGAAATGCACAGGTTTGGTAGGTTTCCCTAGGTGGCGGCTGAGCTACAGGCCAAAATCTACAGGTCTGCACTTTGCAAAAAACACCTCTGTTTTCCTTCAAAAATTTGGCTGTGTCCACGTTGCGCTTTGGGGCGTTTCCTGCCGCGGGCGCTAGGCCTACCCACACAAGTGAGGTATCATTTTTATCGGGAGACGTGGGGGAACGCTGGGTGGAAGGAAATTTGTGGCTCCTCTCAGATTCCAGAACTTTCTGCCACAGAAATGTGAGGAACATGTGTTTTTTTAGCCAAATTTTGAGGTTTGCAAAGGATTCTGGGTAACAGAACCTGGTCCGAGCCACACAAGTCACCCCATCTTGGACTCCCCTAGGTCTCTAGTTTTCAGAAATGCACAGGTTTGGTAGGTTTCCCTAGGTGGCGGCTGAGCTACAGGCCAAAATCTACAGGTAGGCACTTTGCAAAAAACACCTCTGTTTTCCTTCAAAAACTTGGCTGTGTCCATGTTGCGCTTCGGGGGGTTTCCTGTCGCGGGCGCTAGGCCTACCCACACAAGTGAGGTATCATTTTTATCGGGAGACGTGTTGTAACGCTGGGTGGAAGGAAATTTGCGGCTCCTCTCAGATTCCACAACTTTCTGCCACAGAAATGTGAGGAACATGTGTTTTTTTAGCCACATTTTGAGGTTTGCAAAGGATTCTGGGTAACAGAACCTGGTCCGAGCCACACAACTCACCCCATCTTGGATTCCCCTTGGTCTCTAGTTTTCAGAAATGCACAGGTTTGGTAGGTTTCCCTAGGTGGCGGCTGAGCTACAGGCCAAAATCTACAGGTAGGCACTTTGCAAAAAACACCTCTGTTTTCCTTCAAAAATTTGGCTGTGTCCACGTTGCGCTTTGGGGCATTTCCTGTCGCGGGCGCTAGGCCTACCCACACAAGTGAGGCATCATTTTTATCGGGAGACGTGGGGGAACGCTGGGTGGAAGGAAATTCGTGGCTCCTCTCAGATTCCAGAACTTTCTGCCAAAGAAATGTGAGGAACATGAGTTTTTTTAGCCACATTTTGAGGTTTGCAAAGGATTCTGGGTAACAGAATCTGGTCCGAGCCACACAAGTCACCCCATCTTGGATTCCCCTAGGTCTCTAGTTTTCAGAAATGCACAGGTTTGGTATGTTTCCCTAGGTGGCGGCTGAGCTACAGGCCAAAATCTACAGGTAGGCACTTTGCAAAAAACACCTCTGTTTTCCTTCAAAAATTTGGCTGTTTCCACGTTGCGCTTTGGGGCGTTTCCTGTCGCGGGCGCTAGGCCTACCCACACAAGTGAGGTATCATTTTTATCGGGAGACGTGGGGGAACGCTGGGTGGAAGGAAATTGGTGGCTCCTCTCAGATTCCAGATCTTTCTGCCACAGAAATGTGAGGAACATGTGTTTTTTTAGCCAAATTTTGAGGTTTGCAAAGGATTCTGGGTAACAGAACCTGGTCCGAGCCACACAAGTCACCCCATCTTGGATTCCCCTAGGTCTCTAGTTTTCAGAAATGCACAGGTTTGGTAGGTTTCCCTAGGTGGCGGCTGAGCTACAGGCCAAAATCTACAGGTAGGCACTTTGCAAAAAACACCTCTGTTTTCCTTCAAAAACGTGGCTGTGTCCACGTTGCGCTTCGGGGCGTTTCCTGTCGCGGGCGCTAGGCCTACCCACACAAGTGAGGTATCATTTTTATCGGGAGACGTGTTGTAACGCTGGGTGGAAGGAAATTTGCGGCTCCTCTCAGATTCCAGAACTTTCTGCCACAGAAATGTGAGGAACATGTGTTTTTTTAGCCACATTTTGAGGTTTGCAAAGGATTCTGGGTAACAGAACCTGGTCCGAGCCACACAACTCACCCCATCTTGGATTCCCCTTGGTCTCTAGTTTTCAGAAATGCACAGGTTTGGTAGGTTTCCCTAGGTGGCGGCTGAGCTACAGGCCAAAATCTACAGGTAGGCACTTTGCAAAAAACACCTCTGTTTTCCTTCAAAAATTTGGCTGTGTCCACGTTGCGCTTTGGGGCGTTTCCTGTCGCGGGAGCTAGGCCTACCCACACAAGTGAGGTATCATTTTTATCGGGAGACGTGGGGGAACGCTGGGTGGAAGGAAATTTGTGGCTCCTCTCAGATTCCAGAACTTTCTGCCAAAGAAATG
The DNA here is from genome assembly GCF_031143425.1 of Pleurodeles waltl. Lineage (NCBI taxonomy): Eukaryota > Metazoa > Chordata > Amphibia > Caudata > Salamandridae > Pleurodeles > Pleurodeles waltl. The sequence goes on along the minus strand of NC_090449.1, from coordinate 472,170,241 downwards.
TGAGGAACATGAGTTTTTTTAGCCACATTTTGAGGTTTGCAAAGGATTCTGGGTAACAGAATCTGGTCCGAGCGACACAAGTCACCCCATCTTGGATTCCCCTAGGTCTCTAGTTTTCAGAAATGCACAGGTTTGGTAGGTTTCCCTAGGTGGCGGCTGAGCTACAGGCCAAAATCTACAGGTAGGCACTTTGCAAAAAACACCTCTGTTTTCCTTCAAAAATTTGGCTGTGTCCACGTTGCGCTTTGGGGCGTTTCCTGTCGCGGGCGCTAGGCCTACCCACACAAGTGAGGTATCATTTTTATCGGGAGACGTGGGGGAACGCTGGGTGGAAGGAAATTTGTGGCTCCTCTCAGATTCCAGATTTTTCTGCCACAGAAATGTGAGGAACATGTGTTTTTTTAGCCTAATTTTGAGGTTTGCAAAGGATTCTGGGTAACAGAACCTGGTCCGAGCCACACAAGTCACCCCATCTTGGATTCCCCTAGGTCTCTAGTTTTCAGAAATGCACAGGTTTGGTAGGTTTCCCTAGGTGGCGGCAGAGCTACAGGCCAAAATCTACAGGTAGGCACTTTGCAAAAAACACCTCTGTTTTCCTTCAAAAATGTGGCTGTGTCCACGTTGCGCTTTGGGGCGTTTCCTGTCGCGGGCGCTAGGCCTACCCACACAAGTGAGGTATCATTTTTATCGGGAGACGTGGGGGAATGCTGGGTGGAAGGACATTTGTGGCTCCTCTCAGATTCCAGAACTTTCTGCCACAGAAATGTGAGGAACATGTGTTTTTTTAGCCAAATTTTGAGGTTTGCAAAGGATTCTGGGTAACAGAACCTGGTCCGAGCCACACAAGTCACCCCATCTTGGATTCCCCTAGGTCTCTAGTTTTCAGAAATGCACAGGTTTGGTAGGTTTCCCTAGGTGGCGGCTGAGCTACAGGCCAAAATCTACAGGTCTGCACTTTGCAAAAAACACCTCTGTTTTCCTTCAAAAATTTGGCTGTGTCCACGTTGCGCTTTGGGGCGTTTCCTGCCGCGGGCGCTAGGCCTACCCACACAAGTGAGGTATCATTTTTATCGGGAGACATGGGGGAACGCTGGGTGGAAGGAAATTTGTGGCTCCTCTCAGATTCCAGAACTTTCTGCCACAGAAATGTGAGGAACATGTGTTTTTTTAGCCAAATTTTGAGATTTGCAAAGGATTCTGGGTAACAGAACCTGGTCCGAGCCACACAAGTCACCCCATCTTGGATTCCCCTAGGTCTCTAGTTTTCAGAAATGCACAGGTTTGGTAGGTTTCCCTAGTTGGCGGCTGAGCTACAGGCCAAAATCTACAGGTAGGCACTTTGCAAAAAACACCTCTGTTTTCCTTCAAAAATTTGGCTGTGTCCACGTTGCGCTTTGGGGCGTTTCCTTTCGCGGGCGCTAGGCCTACCCACACAAGTGAGGTATAATTTTTATCGGGAGACATGGGGGAACGCTGGGTGGAAGGAAATTTGTGGCTCCTCTCAGATTCCAGAACTTTCTGCGACAGAAATGTGAGGAACATGTGTTTTTTTAGCCAAATTTTGAGGTTTGCAAAGGATTCTGGGTAACAGAACCTGGTCCGAGCCACACAAGTCACCCCATCTTGGATTCCCCTAGGTCTCTAGTTTTCAGAAATGCACAGGTTTGGTAGGTTTCCCTAGGTGGCGGCTGAGCTACAGGCCAAAATCTACAGGTAGGCACTTTGCAAAAAACACCTCTGTTTTCCTTCAAAAATTTGGATGTGTCCACGTTGCGCTTTGGGGCGTTTCCTGTCGCGGGCGCTAGGCCTACCCACACAAGTGAGGTATCATTTTTATCGGGAGACGTGGGGGAACGCTGGGTGGAAGGAAGTTTGTGGCTCCTCTCAGATTCCAGAACTTTCTGCCACAAAAATGTGAGGAACATGTGTTTTTTTAGCCAAATTTTGAGGTTTGCAAAGGATTCTGTGTAACAGAACCTGGTCCGAGCCACACAAGTCACCCCATCTTGGATTCCCCTAGATCTCTAGTTTTAAGAAATGCACAGGTTTGGTAGGTTTCCATAGGTGGAGGCTGAGCTACAGGCCAAAATCTACAGGTAGGCACTTTGGCCCTCATTCTGACCTTGGCGGTCTTTTCGCAAGACCGCCGAGTTACCGCCGCGGTGAAGACCGCCGACCGCGGCGGTGTGCCGCTGTGCGCATTCTGACCGCTGGGAGCGTTCCGCCGGAAAACCGCCAGCAGCCACACTGGCGGTCGGCGGGAAAGTGGAGACTGGTCAACCTCCACCGCCACGCCAGCAGAACACCGCCCACAGAATTACGACCCACATATCTGTGTGGCGGTCTTCTGTTGGCGGTCTTCTGTTGGCGGTCACGTCCCTATGGCTCCCGTCGCCTCCCGGAGGACCAACGCACAAGGTAAGTTGATCGTCCGTGAGGGGAGGGGGTGGGGGGGTGTTGTGTGATGTGGGCGTGCATGGGGGTGTGCGTGTGAGTGTGTAGAGGGGGTGTGTGAGTGCGTGTATGCGGGCGGGGGGTGCTGCTGTGTCTATGGGTAATGTGTGCTGTTCGGCGGGTGCGCATGTCGGCATGTATGTGTGCGGGTATGTGTCCCCGTTGTGTATGTGTGTGTAGGGGGGGTGTATATGTGCATGTTGGGGGTGTGTGCATGTCGGGGTACATGTATGTGCATGTCGGGGTGGGGGTGGGGAGGGGGTTCGTACCACCTCTTGGGGGTGGCAGGGGGGTGGAGGGTGTGGGGGGGAGGACTCGGGTGGGTAGTGGGGGGTGGGGGAGACCCCTATCAGTGCCAGGGAAGGAATTCCCTGGCCCCGATAGTGCTTACCGCCATGGTTCGCACGGCGGTTCCCGCTCGCAAGAAACCGCGGCGGTAGGCAGGGTCATAATACCCTTGGCGGTCTTGGGACGACCGCCGGGCCGGAGTGCGCAAACTCCAGCCCCGCGGTCATGACCGCCGCGGCGGTCGGAGTGGAGAAGTAGCGGTCGGTCGCGGCGGGGACCGCCGCGGTCAGAATGCCATTTTTAATACCGCCGGTCTGTTCGCGGTCCGACCGCCGTCTCTCCGCCGACCGCCAGGGTCAGAATGAGGGCCTTTGTACCTAGGTGGCGGCAGAGCTAGAGGCCAAAATCTACAGGTAGTCACTTTGCTAAAAACAGCTCTGTTTTCTGTGATGTGTCCACGTTGTGTTTTGGGGCATATCCTGTTGCGCGCGCTAGGCCTACCCACACAAGTGAGGTATCATTTTTATCGGGAGACTTGGGGGAACATAGAATAGCAAAACAAGTGTTATTTCCCCTTGTCTTTCTCTAAATTTTTCCCTTCCAAATGTAAGACAGTGTGTAAAAAAGACGTCTATTTGAGAAATGCCCTGTAATTCACATGCTAGTATGGGCTCCCCGGAATTCAGAGATGTGCAAATAACCACTGCTTCTCAACACCTTATCTTGTGCCCATTTTGGAAATACAAAGGTTTTCTTGATAGCTATTTTTTACTCTTTATATTTCAGCAAATGAATTGCTGTATACCCGGCATAGAATGAAAACCCACTGCAGGGTGCAGGTCATTTATTGATGAACCTACAAGCCCTATATATCCCCGCAACCAGAAGAGTCCAGCAAACGTAACAGTATATTGCTTTCGAAAATCTGACATTGCAGGAAAAAGTTACAGAGTAAAGCTTAGAGAAAAATTTATGTTTTTTTCACCTCAATTTCAATATTTTTCTTTTTCAGTTGTTATTTTCTGTAGGAAACCCTTGTAGGATCTACACAATTTACCCCTTGCTGAATTCAGACTTTTGTCTACTTTTAAGAAATGTTGCGGTTTCTGGGATCCAGTGTTGGTTTCATGCCCATTTCTGTCACTGACTGGAAGGAGGCTGAAAGCACCAATAATCATAAAAATGGGGTATGTCCCAGTAAAATGCCAAACTTGTGTTGAAAAATTGGGTTTTCTGATTCAAGTCTGCCTGTTCCTGAAAGCTGGGAAGCTGGTGATTTTATCACCGCAAACCCTTTGTTGATGCCCTTTTCAGGGAAAAAACCACAAGCCTTCTTCTGCAGCCCATTTTTCCAATTTTTTTGAAAAAAACGAAATTTTCACTGTTTTTTGGCTAATTTCTTGGCCTCCTTCTGGGGAACCCACAAAGTCTGGGTACCTCTAGAATCCCTAGGATGTTGGAAAAACAGGACGCAAATTTGGCGTGGGTAGCTTATGTGAACAAAAAGTTATGAGGGCCTAAGCGCGAACTGCTCCAAATAGCCAAAAAAAGACTCGGCACAGGAGGGGGAAAAGGCCTGGCAGCGAAGGGGTTAAATAAATAAATATACCACAATGTACAGTTATTCACTGTTATTCAATAGCCCTTGAAGCATGCTCAAAGACAATGCATCACTAATTAATTCTAAATGTATGTTTGGATCTGTTGCTTCACTCACAACTTATACATGTTCAGTCCCCCCCTCCACTCCCCCAGTATTCCGTGGCCCGTGCCAGGATTTGAACCATCACTTAATAATCTTGCAGGTATGGTCAGATTTGCTTAATCACTGAGAAATCATGAGTGCTCGCTCTTATTTGCTCCATCACTTACAGATCGTGGCTGCATGGCCATATTTTCACAATCACAAGTCAGTTCTTAGTGTGTGTTCATATTTTCCCCATCACTCAATATTCTGTAGTGCATGATCATAGTTAACACCAACTCTTATAATCCTTACAATGTGTTGACTGCCTCATCACTCAAAATAAGCGTTACGGTTTTGTCTGATTTCCCCTATCACACCTTACTCCTAACTACTGTTTAGATATGTAGCATAACTCTGTCATCACGAATGCATGGTCAGATGTCCCCCATCACTCATTAATTGTACATGCATGCTTTGACTTGAATCATAGCCAAGAAACCCCTACCCGAATGTTCAGAGGTTTCACGGTCACTAGTTAATACTCACTACAGACTATCCTGGGAATATAATGCCCACAAGCATTGCTCCACTGACTCTGACATCCTTTTGTCCCATGCACTTCAGAATGCTGAAAGAGGCTATGCTTTCTTTTAGGTGAAAAGCAGGCGCCAGAAAGCAGTAATCATTTACCCGTATCCACACCAGGCTGATACTTTGCTTGGACTCTGCCAAGAACATTCGGTGTGCAGAGTCCAGTTTCCTAACAAAAGTGTGGAAATGTTGCACAACCGATGTTTTGTCATATAGGCGCGCTTCGTGTTCTTTGACTTGTGCTGTCAGTGCGTGTATAAACAACCACTGTCAATGCCAAGAAGACTGTCTTTATTGTGTTCGCACCTGCAAATACAGACTTGCACCCAGGCAAATAGACTACTTGTTCCATATCTCTGTGCAACCTGTGATTTTCTGTGCCTGTTTGTACAGGTTAACCCTTTAAAACCTAGATGTACTGTCCTTCTCAATGCTTGTTTTCAATGTGTTTGCCCCGACTAGCTGTTGCAGTTTCCACCTACATATTAGCCATCGTGGCTGTGTGAGGGTTAGACTTTTGAAAAGAATGGCCAATCCAATTAAAGAATGACAGTTACAGGTATTACGTGTAAGGATTCTGTATAAAAATCTTCTGAAGCCTAGATTCCCTGCCATGGTAAATTAGGTGTAATGCTTTAGTAGTTTTAGTCCACTATGAAAGCTTTGAGGAGGGATGTGTGAGTGTTTTAATGTTTTTACAATGGAGGTTGAAATCTCCAGGGAAATCTGATTACAAGAGGAGATGAGATGATCAGTGCTCTGATGAAGGAAACCATCAATAAAGGTATTTTTACAGCTAGGTGGATGGTACAAAATGTTCAGCCTGAGTGGATTGTGAGTCAAACTTGAATTATCCACAGTGACATTCGAACTAGGGGTAGATTATACGCAGCACTTCAGTTATGCACTACGGTAACCGATACTAGTAGTCATGTATTTGAGTCTATCACTTCACAAAACATTGAGTACTGAAGGCTAATAAAAGCACCATTATTCTATGTAACAACAACTAACATGTTTCAGCTGTACAAATGGTTGATATTATGAACATAAGTGCCTGTAGAACTGCACGAAGTTACCATGTGGTACCTCAACACTCAGCAAAACCACCTTCAACACCACTATGTCAACAATCCTCTTACTGCTTTTTTAAAGACTTAGGGGCAGACTTATGAAAGGTGGAGCTGCACCGAATGCAGCTCACTTTTCTTGCACCCCTTAGCGCCCCCTAACACCACCATGTGTGCGCAGTATTTTATACACAGCTCACCATGTCCGTAGTTAGGGAACTAGCGTCAGAATTTTTTAGGCTAGTTCGGCGTTTTGCAGGATTAGCATAAAAAATCTGATGCTAATCCTGCAAAGCATGCAGAGGCCATTGAAACCAATGGGAGCCTCCTTTTAATGCATGCTCCGAGCAGGCATTAAAAGTGCTGAAAAAAATGACGCAAAGAAATCTCTCAGATTTCTTTGCGCCATTTTTATATCCCCCCTGAAGGGGGAATGCCCCCTTTTCATACGTTATGGCATAATGTAGCGCAAAGGGTTACAAAGTGCAGAATGCATGCATTGCACCACTTCCTAAATTTGGCGCGCCAATTTTGGCCTAATTGGGCCATATTAGCGTAACAAAAATGACGCTAATGTGGCCCAAGGAGGCGCTAGGGGCTCTTAAATCTGCCCCTTATTATGGAGCAACTCGTGAGAAAATTTCCAGTAAAATCCACAGAAGCACTAAAAACTGCTTTTAAAGTGAAATTAATACTTCCTTTTACACTGCTGAGTGGCAACAAACACGTCCCACGCTACACCAAGATATAAACATAACAATGATTTAAAATATGTATGCCTTTTTTCATTAGAAACCCAGGGGTACATTGTGTGTTGTAGTTGCATTATAGCAAGCTTAATATAGGGCTTCATAACCCTCATGAGGCACTGAAACACATTGAAAATGGGTACCAGGGTACTTCTTTGAAGTGCTATAGATATCAGAGTGGTGCTGTAGAAGTCATATAGATGGACGAGTGTCTGTATGTCCTGTGGCCTATGGGGACAGGGTTTTTGGTCAAGCGGGAAGACCAGAATCGTGCCTTGCTAATGTTTTGCCACTATGCCCATGTGTGAATTTGATGCAAAGAAGTGATAGGCTGGCACTTGAAGCATTAGATGCAAGAGTTGAGTGCTGCGTGATGTGTGATGACTGCTGCAGCATGCGGGATGAGGGCTGCAGCCTGGCCTTTTTCAAAGATGTAGCAAGCATGCATATGTCTGACACGTGAGTAGAGTGAACATTGACAAAAGACATGGGCATGCATGCGTGACGGTACCTACCTATATTGGATTGTTTATCAAATAGATTAAACTACCATGAGAATGGGTATAAGAAGTGCCCATAGGTGAAGGAGGCACCACTTGTTTTATTTATTTATTCTTTTTTTTTTACAGTTTGTAGAATGCACAAATACCTAAATGGTATTTCTTGAATCCAGGGAACCAGTGCAGGTGAAATCTTGAATTTTAGGGTCAATATAGGAAAATCAGCAGAGCAACCCAAAGGAACAGGCATTATGCTAATGACCATGGTGAATGTCCTGATGATTCCGTCAACGAGTGGTAAAGAGAAATCAATAGAAATGGGCAATGTCCAACTATCCATATTTTACACTCTAATGTGGGTGCTCTGGAGTGATATAGAAGCAACTCTAATAAGGATTGCCAAGGTTTATTGCTGGGGGAGCACCCAAGAGCAGCAGGCAGTTTCCCAAAAGGAATTGGATTTAGAACCATCCATTTGATATATATACTGAAAGGCCAGAGTGTAACCACACACAACGTACCATTATCTGGGTATCCATGGATATGTATTGAGTGCCCCACCCAGGTGTGGCATATAGAACCCTATTTAGGGGAATTGGCATAATGCAGTTCATTAAGTCTTCTTGCTGCCCTATGCCAATGTGAAGGGGCAGGTATGCACTGTATTTATAGAATCCATTGCATTCCTGTCCTTTCCCTACCCCCTGTCCTGATGCACAACCTAGCGCCAATGCAGGCATCCTTGCACCATGGTTCAAGGGTGCTTGCGTTACATGCAGGGACACCTTCCTGCACAAAAACAATCCAGAGAAGCATTTTCCTCTTTCTATGATACATTTGGGAAACGCAAACTGTGAGTCGCAAAACAAAATGTACAAGTGTTAAGTACACTGTTTACAATTCCCAATGGGGTCTCAAATGACCTACCTCATCAAAATTCATGAGGTAGGTTGCAATTTGCGACCTCATTGGGAATGGCCACATTCACAGGGATGGTGGCCATGTCTGTGTCTGCTTTTCAAATAAACCATTTTTTTTTTTAAATGTAGCCCATTTTCCTTAAAGGGATACATTTCAAACAAAAAATGAAATATTTTCGCTTCCATTCACAAAGGGGAAGGAGTCCTTTGGGGACCCCTTCCTGTATGCAAATGGGTTAACACCTAATTGAAATTGGTCTTAATTGCCATTGTTTTGCGACCGCATTCACGGTCACAAAACAATCATGCATACCATTGCGATTTGAAATTAAGAAGGCACACCTTTGGAACGCCCGATCCTAATTGTCACTCACAAACCCTTTTTGCGATTCAATAAACAGATTACTGAATCGCAAAATTGTGTTTGTACATTGGGAAATGCTTTTTTTTTGGTTGCAAATGACAAATCGGACCATTTGCGACAAGAAAAAAGCTTTGTACATCTGGCCCAATGTGCAGATTGCAGCACACATGGAAAGAGAAAAAAAACATGGAGAAATGAAAATATTTCTCTTCGTTACGCCTGCTCTGGGGAGGTGTAAGGTTTTGTCGCTTACATGTTTAAGTAAATCTGGGACAGCAACAATATCCATGGGTGTTGCCAGGAAAAAACCACTGCAACAGACTTGGAACGCCTCCCTGGCGCAGAGTAAGGCAACACAGTGACTTGTGCTGCTTTGTCTTACTCCATATCTATGAGGTCAATCAAACCACGCAAAGTGGCTTTGCATGGCCTCACAGATATGGTTGAAAAGCTTGGCCACCGGAGTGTGAAAAAAAGTGATACTCCGGCGGCATAAGCCTCTCATAAATATCTGTCAGAGTAACCAACAGAAATGTATGTTACCGAGTTAACAATAGCATACTGTATACTCTGATAGGACACCATTAATCCACAGAGTAGAAACCAAATGTACAACCTTCGATAGTATATATTCTGTAAAGGCTAAAAGAGTGGAGAAATGGGGCAAACCAAGGCATTAAGGTGCACTATCCATAGATGGACCTCTAGAAATCACCAAGGACTGGTGACAAGTTAACCCATCAGTGACATTAGGGAACATGTCAGTCATTCTTTGAAAGGAAAGCATTTAGATGTACACAAAAATGAGAGCATAGGACTGGGGCATTGTTCAAAACAAGGTGAAGGAAGGAGGTTTTGTCCGTCCCAAGGCCCTAGCAGTCCCGGACAAGAACCTACCATTGACCTCTCTATGCTTTACTGGATACCTTAGAAGAATAGGTTAAGTAAAGAGAGGAAAAACTGTTCAGCAGAAGAGCAGGTACCTGTGACCTGGACAAAAGATGAGGCCCATACTGCATGAAGCATCTTCAAAGATGGACAACAAATAGTTTGGCAAGAGAGAAGGGTGGAAAGGGAAAACTACAGCAACCAGACTGGGTGGACTTGAGTAAGTGCCTGAACAGCTGCAGGGGACAGGAGAAGGAAACATTTAAACAGTCCCACCACAGGAAACAGGGAGTTACATATTCTTCAAAAATACACACAACACCTGGGCATCTGCTGTAAAAAAAAAAAACTGTAAACTTTGCACTTGTATAGTGCACTACTCACCTGTTAGGGTCTTAAGGCACTGTACACATACTGCTGTCGAACCCCTCTTGGCTTTTCCTTGTGAGGCACCCACTCCTGGACAGCCCCAGGGGGGTGGCAGGCATCCAAGCACTGTGAGGGCCATTGTGGAGGTTAAGCAAGTTATTGCCCAGAGTGGGACCCGTTAATTAGATGAGGCACCTAGGCGAGAATTATCCGGTCCAAAGCCCAGCGAGCTGGGCCAGATCTCTGCATCAGGGCCTGCTGCTCTAACCATTGTGCCACACTTCTCCACTTCTCCAGCTGCTGATACCAGGCCAAAGAGGTGGGGATCAGAAGCTCCACTAAAGAGAGAATAGAAGAGCGAATGTTCTAGATCCAGGTAGAGATTTAAATCATCAACCCACAAACTAAGGCATAGATTCCCTAAATAATAACAACAACTTATCCCACACTATAATAAGGCTCTACAGTAGAGTGTACCAAGGCAGAGCCAGTCACGTAAAGAGGGTGGGGGGGAGGTTGTACTAGAATAATCACTAACCAATCCAGTCAGGGGTACTGTTAAGCTCAGACCTGCTTATTGAAAAACAAATTTCACTATGTGAAGTGGTGACGGGGCCTTGGAGGTGTGGGGCCTCACATAGAGAAATACCTGAGGCACTTTTGCCCCACCCTACCACCAAACCCCCTGCTACAAAAAACACACAAGCAAAAAAAAGCTTGCAGCGGCTAATGCCAAAGTCCTGAGAGTTTTCACACCCCTTAATAGACATAGCCTGTCAAAGCCTCGAAAGATGAGCTGGAAATCCATTCTTTGTAGTGGTTTCCAGCTTGTTTTTCCTGCCATTGTGTGGTATCAGCTCCTCAATGAGTGACTATGTGAAGGGACCTGATATTGTGTGACACACAATGACAACATAAGAGTTGGCAGCTCTGCTTGAGCTGCAGGAGACACAGTCAAGGCTACTAGATTTCCCATTTCTATTCCATACCTTATTTAGTTCATAATCTGTATGTGGCCCAACATGTGATGCAAATCTCTTTCAGCCTTGCGTGAGGTAGGGACTGTTTCAGCGCTCCACATAATTCACTGTAGCCATTAAGGCTGAGGAGGGGCTCAGGAAGAGGGGCACAAGCACACTATTTTTATTTTCTCTTTGTCTCTTAAGACACTTTTACTGTTGCTGATCTCTTTGTTCTGGTAAATATCTTTACCATACCCATTTGTTTATCCAGGGAGTGCTACTGTTAGCACATCCCATGTCCGATGCTCACATCTGCATTAGAAAGGCTATATCTGACTTCTCAATCACAGGGCCGTTTAACCCTTGATGACCTACAAGAATTAAAAGGCAGAGAATTAATTTGAAAGCACTTAGGGGTATATTTATGAGCCCCTAGCACCACCTTGCGCTACATTTGCGGCATTTATTTTGACACAAAATGATGTTAAGGTGGCATTTCCCACGCACCTTATTTACAAAGTGGCGCAATGCTTGCATTGCGCCACTTTGTAACCCCTTGCTCCACATTATGCCTATGCCAGGCATAATATATGCAAGGGGGACGTTCCAGCACGGGGTGGGGGGTAAAAATGGCACAAAGGAATCTATGAGATTCCTTTGTGCCATTTTTCTCAGATTTCTTTTAAAGCCTGCTAAGTGCAGGCATTAACAAGAGGCTCCCACTGATTACAATGGGCCTCTGTCTGCTTTGCAGGATTAATATCAGAATTTGTGACACTAGTACTGCAAAGTGCCAGATTAGCATCACAAATTATGAAACTAGTCACCCTAACTACTGCCATGATGTGGTTTCATAGATATGCACCTTACCATGCTCAGCAGAAAGTCAGTAACTACATTTTGGCCCATATTTAAAAGAAAATGATGGAGCATGACGCTGCGCCAAAATTGGCAGCGCTGCGCTCCTTCATTTTCACAACACAGGGATGCGCCGTATTTAATTGAATATGACTGACCCTTGTGTTGTCCCCTTCGCTGGTGCTAAATTGAGCTGCCTAGCGCCAACGTAGGCATCCTTGCACCATCATGCAAGGATGCCTGCTTTGAGGGGTTTGATGGTTAATGGGTGGGAAGGTGTCCCTTCCTGCACACAAACAATCACTAATGACGATTTGCCACTTCTGTACCAAAGCGTAATTTTGAAATGATTGTTTATGTACAGGAAGGGATACCTTCCTGCACATAAACAATGATGCCTGACATTTTGTTCTTTCTATGCGTGCTGCAGAATGCAGCACACAAAGAAAAAGCAAAAAACGAGGAGAAATAAAAGTATTCCTCCTTGTTGTGCCTTGCTAACGCCACCCCTGGGGTGGTGTTAGATTTGGGTGCTTCCTCGGGTTTACGAAATCCCGCAGATCTGAGGCACCGTCAAAATGCAATGGGCTTGCAACAACACCCATTGCATGCCCTTTCCACGCAAAGGGCTGCGTGTGAAGGGGCAGTATTTACAAGGTGGCGTTAAGCCAAAAAAGTGGCTTATTGCCACCTTGTAAACATGGCACAGGGCATAGCGCCACCGAGGCGTCACTAAACGTGATGCTCCGATGGCATTGGGGGCTCTTAAATATGCCCCTTTATTTTGTATTTTAGAAGTCAGCTAATGGGCACTGTTACATTTAACTTGAGCCACAATTATTCATCTCTGTGGGTTCAGTATTCTACAATAATTTTGGATTGTTCTTATTTGCCAATTAATACACATTCTACTGCATAATTTGAATATTTCTTCCCATAACGAATTTTGTTTCTAGCTCAAACGTTATTAAACAAAACGTCCGATATGTTCTTGTGAGCAGTGGCAAATCCTTTACATACTTTAATCATTCACTTTTCAGTTGCTATACTAATGTGAACCAACTATGGGCAGACAGTTTTAATAGTTGCTAAAAATTACATAACAAAGGAAGAATACTACAACAAATTATGGTGCAATATGGCGCACGTATTCCCTTTCCTAGTAGCATAAGTTTGTTAACTACTGCTTCATAATTTCTTTGACCCTGCATATAATACAATTTTTCTATTTATATAAATACATTGAGTTCTGAGCTAATTGAGGCCTCTGTGGACGCTCCAAGCATTGCCCATACCCCGGTTCTGGCACTTTTATATTGTAACGATAGTGTTATTGGCACGCAACCCAAATACGTTCCGGATGCTGGGAGGATGTTTTGTTTCTTTTATGAGTAGCCTGGATTTGACCACCAATTACAGAAAGTCACACATCATGGTGCGTGGGCCTGGTACGCGTAATATTGCCAGGCTTGAAATTGAGGGACAGTGTTTGGGGAGCGTTAATTATTTCAGTTATTAGGAGCTAATTTTAACTCTCAGGGCTCGTGGCTGCTTTGAGCGCTTCAAGCTTGTCTATCACTTAGCAGAGCGGCTGGTTTATTATTTAATTTACCCAGAGGAGGGGTGAAGGGTTCAATTCTCCCATTTGTGAATATTTATAATGCTCAGTGTGTTCCTTCTGCTCCACATTGAGCAGCAGTCTGTGTTTTCTGTAATATTCGGCCCCTTCAACGTGAGGATTCTCGGATTTGAAAAGTTGAAGTTTCATATTGCATTCTGAGCTGAAACTACAATATATCCAGGATGTGCTGAGTTTGGCTCCATTATTGATGATGATAAGAGTTTGGCCGAACCCAGCAGCGTCCTTGAGTAGGAATATAATAACGGACTGTCTTAATTTATAAAAGGAGCGCTCAATCCGTTGGATTATATAGTTAGAACTTTTAGCCTACTGGGCCTGGAGAATTTTTTAACATCCCTGTCATCCATTAGTAGAAGCAACAAGTTGATATAAAAGCTCGGCTATCTTGAGTATTGTGCAGAGAATAGATTAAAAAAGAATTAAGTGTCTGTTTTATACTATTTGTGATCTTTTGAAACTTGTGAGCCAGCGCTTTATATGTTATTACCATTCTCGAATTGGGAGAGGACCCTTTTGTTATGATTTAGAGCAGGCACTGTGTGGAGGTTATTGTGCTTTCAGGGCAAAAGTAGTTTGTTTGGAGGTTCTGCCATACTTTTTAGGTTTATTTCTAGATTTTTTTCTCCTCAGTTTAGAACTTTTCTTAAACCCCTCTTAAAAAAGCTGGGGCACCGCAAATGTAGAGACACACTATTGCAGTGAACCCTATTTAGTTTTTATTGGGACTCAGGAGATTAGCTTAGCCCTTTGGCTTGCAGGGCTTTCCCCCGCCACCTAGTGACTTTTAACCTAAATAGCTTGCTCTGTCTTAGTCCATTTATTTTATTATTGATTTGGAGATGGTTGCCATTGTATATACTTACAGGAATGTTTTCATTTGCATTATCAGTGCCACTCTGTGAAGGCATCACTATCAGCATCATAATCAAGTGATGTACGCAGGTTTTCGCATCATGTCCCTTTCTCACTTATGTGTGACAGGAACATAATGTACATAATGTCCAAATAATATTTGGGATTGTTTACATAATTGCTGCCACTAGTCTGCCTCCTTATCAATTGTTTGAGAACATACCTGGTTCAGGGATCCTACATGATCTGTATAAATACATTTCACACAGATAAGGTTATCAGAGGCTTTCCTTCCACATGCCATATAAGCCATCTATGCCGCCTGTCACCTAGTTGCAGGACTTAGCCTTCGTGTCACCATAGAGTCTGACCTAAAAACCTCATTCGAAGGTAACAAGGGATGGGGACACTTCTTATGGACATGGTACTGGCAGATTAGGATTTCTCACACCTAGCTCTCGTTAGGTTAGAGATTAGGTTCTCCATGCTAGGGATTTTTCTTTTCATGTTTATTGCAAGATGGTTGGGGCCTTTGTATTCATGACTCTCATCTTGACAACTATGCTTCTTTTATTGTTCATTATCCTAATCATTGCAGCTCATGTGTCTTACTGTAGATTGCAGTTTTTTCAGTAAATATATTGAAAACTTTCCTGCATCTCCTTCATTGCCTGCGTGTGACTGAGACTTATTACTAAAGTGAAAAAAGGGTAACTTCTGTTCCACCACGAGTCCCCTGACATGTTGCAATCTAGAGTCCATGTGTAAGCTGCCAGAAATCACCTTTTACTATCTGGGTTTTTGGTGAGGTACTGCTTGTGAGCCGGGAGGGTTGGGCCAACAGTTGTGACTTGTTGTAGGAGTGACACAGTCGCCTACAAGAAAAAGTGCAGCCATCACTGAACTAGCAGTCTCGCTTAGGAACGAGAGTCCAACTATGACATGGTGCCACCAACAATGGTGTATTGTTACTAATTTACAGATATCCTAAGTATCCTGTCTCACACACAGCAGGTACCCTAAGTACCATCATACAGAGACGTCTGTGGTCTTAGGGCTAATCCTCCTCAGCTGAATAGGGAGCAGCTAACTAGGCTGTAGGTTGTTCAAGCTTGAACTCTTGAAAGGACTTTATCCCCATTTGGTGCTCCACCGTTGCACCCAATATTCAACATGGCTAATGCCATAGACATTCCAGAAAATGTCAGATGCGCTTTGACACAACATTTAATTGCCTATGGCTTAACAGGCGAGGGAAGGGATGTCATATTTATTGTGGAAGCCCATGAAGCTTACCAAACAGAAACATTCTATTCCTGGGTCACCTTTCCTGAAGAAAATGAGACAACATATACATTTCACAAGGACAAAGTAGCAAACATACAGGAGCGGTACTGAACATATCAAAATCTAGAGCTACCTCTTTCCTATCAAAAGCATCAAAATTGGTTCAGTGGAGCCCTACCACATGTAATACAACCTGTGAGATTAGATCCCTTGAGTAATGACAGACCAACATGGCCCATATTTGCCACATACACACCACATTCTGGCATACAGGCACTGCAAATAGCTGACGTACGCACACTTTACAATGAGCTAGTGCAACTGTACAGACGATTAGTACAATTTGCTATGCAGACTTTGAACACTGCCCTAGCACGGGCTGCACCAGCTATTCACCAATTGGCCGTTACTATGATTAACTCTCAAATGATACATTCTGTCATAGGCAAAGCGCCCACAGAACGTGAGATGATTCAGTCCTGGATAGCACAAAAAACTAACCAGCTGGTAGCAGTGTTTACCCAAAGTAGACCCCAACATGAACATAGAATTCTCACAATGTGCATGACATTCAGAAGGGTTCCCTCAGTGGATGACTGCACCACATGTGGTACAACTTCGCTGCGATTTACACTACCATGCATGGTACCCCGACACTTGCCAAATTACGAGAAGTGTTAAAACAAATTCAAAATGACCAAAGGACTGTTCCAGTCCTAGATTTGGGGATGAAACTGATGTGTAACTTCGACACAGTCTCCTCAATAATACTCAGTAATATTAAAGGTGAAGCGGTAGTGTTGCCATACTCCAGTGAGTCTGGGAGATTCCACAGTTGGAAAAGAAGTGTCACTACCAAAAATTATTTCCGACACCTATACAAGTATAGGATGGGATAGTTTGGGAGTCAAGCCAAAGAAGCCTGAAATTCAGAGTACCACCCCAAAGGACAGTACTAAGCAAGCACAAGAGAGTTCTAAAAACTGCTGGGATGAACAAAAACAAAATAAAGGCAGACAAAGTCAGGGGGTAGACTCTCCACATCTGGAGAGCTCCAAAGGAGATATAGGTCCTCATTTTGAGCCTGGCAGTTTGAAGACCGCTAGGGTCACGGTGGCGGTCTCACTGCCGACGGGCCAGCGGTGAAGACGCCACATTAGGAGTGTGCCAAACTGCCACTTCCCCGCTGGTGCCGCCAGGGCGGTGGGACAGCCAGGCTGGAGGACAGCACCTCCGGGCCAGCTGTTCACTGGGGACCACCGGAAGTATTAGGAGTCGCCTGTCCGCCAGGGTTTCCGCAGCGGTAGCACCTCCACGACTCCTCCCACCCCCCTTCGAAGACAGCACCCCTCTCCCCCACCCCCTTCTATGACAGCATCCCCCTCCCCGCATACACACACACCCACATACACACTTTCACCAACACGCATACATACACACATTCGTCAACACGCATACATACACGCATTCAACACCCACACATTCACACATTCACTCGCACCAACAGACATGCATCCACACTTGCATTCACACATGCATACACTCTTACATTCACACATGCATACACAACACACCCCACCCTTCCACGACCTCCCCTGTCAGACGATTAGCTTACCTTGTCCGGAAAGGAGGTCGTCCACCAGGGAACAGGAACAGGCACTTCCATCGCTGGCAGCACCCCACCATCAGGTCACCGCCACGCCTTATTACTGCTCATGATACGGCGAGTGGAGTCCTTGTGGCATGGCGGTGATGGCTGTGAAACCGCCTCTGCGCCGCCAACCGCCAGCACAACTGCTGATGGATTTCTGCCCAAATTGTGGCAGAAATCCTTTAGGACTCGTAATATGGCAGCCAGAAGACCGCCAGTACAGGCATAAAAGACCACCAAAGTCAAAATGAGCATCACAATCTCAGAAATAGAGAAACCTTAAAATCTCCAAACAGACATACTGATTCAATTCCCTCTCGTTTCTTCCAGGACACACCAGATAGACATAGTGTGAGAGTGGAAAGGTCAGAGCAACATCATGACTATGTGAAACAGAAGAAATACTTTCAACAGTCTTCAGACAAGAAAGAAGACAAATACCCACAACAAAAGCCACAATTCAGAAAGAAAAAACGTGGCAGCAATTTCAATTAGACATGCCAGCAAACTTGAGAACTTTACTGAAGAACAAGACGAGAGCAGTGACCCTGCTGGACAGCACAGCAGAAGTCACAAGATGTTGCCAGAGTCTGAAAGATCATCTGGATGCGACAGCAACTAACAACTTTCTTGCAGTCGAGACTGAGGACAGGTGCGTTCTCTCACCTGACAGGGTTTATGATTTAAATATCCAGATTGAGGGAGACATAGAGTGCACCATTGGTGTAATTGTTTGGGATGGACTTAATTGTGATATCCTATTGGTAGAAAGAAACTGGCCACGTGAGCATGTCCATAAGCTCCCACATGGGGAAGGTGTAATTTTGCCTCCTTTCTCAGATCATGTTCCGGAAGCGGTAAAAGAAGCCTACGCTGTCAACTGGGCTTTAGCTCAGGGACTTGCGCTATGCTGCAACCATGTAGGACGGGATAAGGATTCCCCATACCGTGTAATACCTGTTAGGTCTATACCCCAGCCTCAGCCCCAATATCCTGTTAAACACAAGGCTAAAGCTCCAGTGAGGGAGATCCTCACTCAGCTTTAGTACCAGGGAGTCATAGAGCCCTGTGCCTCTACAATAAATAACCCGATATTCCCCGTTGCAAAACCAGACCATTTGTATAGAATAGTCTTAGACTAAAGACATCTAAACAATTACACATGCACATATACAATACAAAATGCACACAGCACGGCACTCATTAACAACATAGTGCATAAAAAATACAAAACAACCTTGGAAGTGTCCATCTGTTTTTTTCTGCCAAAACTAAGCGCATTAAAGTCGGGACCTGAGTGCATTCTCATTTGCTCACAAAAACAATTTTGTTGTTTGCCCCAAGGCTATGAGAACAGCCCAGGGTTGTTTTCAGCCTGCGTAACAGCAATATTGCATGATATTGATCCTGAGGCATTGTCCTATGTGGAAGACATCTATCTCACAGATTACAACCTCAACATTCATCTTGCCAGGGTCAATCGGATCGTTTTAAGGTTCGCAGCCCTTGGCTACAAATTCAATTTCAAGAAAATTAAATAGCCTTTCTCAGTGTGTTATTCCTGGGTGACAAGCTATCAAATGAGGGCAAGATCCTGGCCTGCCATTTTTAGAAAAATGTGCAAAACTTCAACCACTAAACACAATCAATAACTTACAGTCTTTACTTGGTTTCTTCAAATTTGGCAGAACTTACATTCCAGTTAATGCACAACGCATAAAGCCACTTTATGATCTAATTCACACAGATTACTCAAGCAGACACTGGACAGTTGAACACATGTGTATCCTTAGAGGATTGTGGCAAGACATGCTAGAAGCAAAACACTTACACACATGTGACAACAAAAGAAATTTGGTCATCAGAATAATTGCTGGTGCCATTGGTTTCACCTATGTCACCTTTAATGAAGGCGACATGATGCTCATAGCATACAAATTACATTTATACTCCAACGCAGAACAACGCTTTGCACCCACAGAAGAAAATTCTGACTGCTACACAGATGGCTGTCATTAAGGAGAGACCCCTTGCCCAGGGGAAATGCATTAGAGGTTGTCACCAAAGCAAGCATTCCTAATGCTAAAGCATCACATCCACGTTGGATACAATGGGCAACCTTGCTGACTGCTACTGATGTTGATTACATCTTTGACCCAAAACTTCAAAGAATTTCTCCAATACAAACAGGAGTACCCCGCACCTCTTAACATCTTGCCACTTGACAGATATCATGATGTCATTTACACTGATGGTTCAGCACAAGCAGCTGTAGGTACAAAACGTCAGTACTCATCCGCTTGTGCAGCCGTGAGCGGAGTGATGAAGGATGCTGTATTCCACCCTCAGAATCCCTACACGCAGACCCTGGGGGACTGCACAGCACAGTTGGCTGAGCTGAAAACTCTTATCTTGGCACTCAAACATATGGATCACTTTGATTGTGTATGTGATTTCATACTATTGCGTCTACTCCTACAATTAATAACTCAATCATTGGTGGTTGAACAAGTTCAGAGACTCAAAAAGGGAACACCATAAAACACAGAACTCTTTGGGGAAGGGTGGCTGATCCTTAGGATAAGCTATCAGATGCTCATGTAGTACATACATTGGGCCACCAATGTGTGAGAGTACACGTTATTGGAAACAATTTGGCTGAGGAAGTGGCCAAATCTGCAGTAGCTACAGCTTCTGTTGCTGCAGTGACTTGTTCTCACAGGAGATTGGATAATGAAATTCAGGCTGCAGTAAATGCTTTGACTGATGGCAAGCCTCTTCCAAAAGCATACACTACTAAATATTCCTACCATAACAGTGCACAGAATGTTGACTTTGTGATAATTCCTGGGGTTGGAAATTGAGTGATCTCCAACCAGGACCAGAGGTTAGATCTTGTCAAAGATGCACACGAGCGTGTCGTATCTGCTCATGCTGGTGTCGCGGCCACAATAACACTCTTACAGGAATGCTTCTGGTGGCCGTGTCTATACGAACAGACCAAGCAATATGTCCTTTGCTGTGACATTTGCCAGCAAATTAAGGGCTCAAACATCAAATGCCCACCGCAGTCTAAAAGGCCACTACAATGTGTGTACCTGGACCATTGTGGTCCCTTGAAACGTAATGGTGGATACAAATACATCTTAGTCGCTGTTGATTCTTGATCTAGATTCCTGTGGGTATGGCCACAGTGGTCGGCTGATGCTCAAACTCTCAAAAAAGACTTGGGGGCATATTTATACTCCATTTGCGCCGAATTTGCGTCGTTTTTTCGACGCAAAACTAACTCCATATTTATACTTTGGCGTTAGACGCGTCTAGCGCCAAAGTTCATGGAGTTAGCGTCATTTTTTTGCGTGAACACCTTCCTTGCGTTAATGATATGCAAGGTAGGCGTTCCCGTCTTAAAAAATTACTGCGATGCATATGCGTCGTATTTATACTCCCGGGCAAAAATGACGCCCGGGAGTGGGCGGGACTAAAAAACCCGCATTTGCGCCGGATTTTAGCGCCTGGGTCAGGGCAGGCGTTAAGGGAACTGTGGGCTCAGAATGAGCCCAGAGGTGCCCTCCCAAGCCCCCAGGGACACCCCCTGCCACCCTTGCCCACCCCAGGAGGACACCCAAGGATGGAGGGACCCATCCCAGGGAAGAAAAGGTAAGTTGTGGTAAGTATTTTTTTTTAATTTTTTTTTGGCATAGGGGGCCTGATTTGTGCCCCCCTACATGCCACTATGCCCAATGACCATGCCCAGGGGACAGAAGTCCCCTGGGCATGGCCATTGGGCAAGGGTGATGACTCCTGTCTTTGCTAAGACATGACTCATGTTAATGGCGTCTGGGCGCCCAAAAAATGGCGCAAATCGGGTTAAGACGATTTTTTTGCCTCAGCCTGACTTGCCCCATTTTTGGACGCCCAAACGCCATTTTTCCCTACGCCGGCGCTGCCTGGTGTACGTGTTTTTTTTTCACGCACACCAGGCAGCGCCGGTCGGCTAACGCCGGCTAACGCCATTCAATAAATACGGCACCCGCATGGCGCTTCAGAATGGCGTTAGCCGGCGCTAATTTTTTTGGCGCAAAACTGCGTTAGCGCAGTTTTGCGTCAAAAAGTATAAATATGGGCCTTGGTCTTTATCGGTACATATGCGGTTGCAGCATTCCAGTCAAACCAGGGCCCTACTGTTGCCTCTAGGGCATTCAGGGACACCATGAGAACGATGGGCGATGGACTTCATTACTCTCTCTGTATCATCCCAAGGTTAATTCTGTTGTTGAGAGGAGGAATCATGACCGAAAGCAGTTCCTAACAGCTAGAGTATTAGGTTCAGGCCACTATTGTCTTCAAAACCTATATGGGGTTCTGAGAAGACTGAATAATCTGGCAAGATGGTCCTTGGGAGGACACACTATTTCAAAAGTCCTCTTTGGGATATAAAAATAACTATTTGGCTTATCCTTGGTATTATCTGTGGATATCACTGACATTGCTTGCCTTTCTGTTATGGATTGGTTTTGTGAATGTTTTCTTTCTCTTGATAAATGGTCATTATCTTCCTGAAAGCTCTTCTGTCGAGACAGTGGATGAAGTTCTAACACCCTATCTTTCCTCACATAGGATCAGAAGACACTTGTCCCTTGTGAACATTCCTTTTGATATATATACGGGCCTACTGAGGTTATCCAAATTCCATATGTATTCAAAATTTCAATGACTGATGTAATTACACCTATTGTTCTTTCTGATGACATAAGATGTTCAAATAGTTGATTCTATGCTTGCTGAGCTGCAAGAATACACTGTATTTGAAAGTGATGATGTATATATGAACACAGCAAATTATGGGCAAATGTTCTGCTATAATCATTGGGGACAATACTATTTGCACCAAGCAACTATACATAGATAAGTATTTAACAACACACAGTGGGAACACTGTTCAGCTCCACCTGTGGGGAGCCCCAAAACATATGTATACAAATGTGCATACGTTTCTGGTCATGACACTACAAATGCAGTGTCATATTATTTCAAATTACCACCTTCCAAAATGTGTAAGATTTTGCTGACCGACACCAAATCAATCTATTTAGATTCCATTGTTTCCCAACTTGCTGTTGAAGGTAATGATACTGGAAGACCACTATATATGTGAAAAGTATATGGGGAACACAAGATTGGCAAATTCAGGGTAGGGAAGTTTTGTTTAAAGCATGCCTTATTCCTGTCCAAAAGATGTTTTTAAATGACACAATTCAACAGACATCCTGCCTAGGGTTAGCAAAAACAAAGGAAATGAATATGCCCATTATCCATGCACCAGCCAAATTCACCAATTGGCAATCATTCCTAAATGATTGCAGAGGAAGAACCAAGGGCTAGATGTATCAAGCTTTTTTGCATTTGCAAACGGTGCGAATTGCAAATATCGTCCGTTTGCGAGTGCAAAAAATGGTCCCTGCGATGTATGAAAGGCATTCGCAGTGTGAAAATACAGAATTGCAAAAATTGCACATTTTTGCAAATATGACATAGTTTTGCGTATTGCAATCAGCGTCATGGAATACCGAATCGCTATTTGCGAGACGCAAACTGTGACACAGTTTAGAGAATTGCAGATAGTGATCCTCAAATCATGGCACAATTTGCGATACGTTGATTGCGACACGCAAAACCATGTCGCAATGAGATGCATCAAAAAGTCACAAATTAAAAAAATTCGCAGAATGGCCTTTTGCACATGCAATTTACCACAAATTGAAATCAGGTGGTAACCAGGTGAAACCTATATAAAGAAGCCCAGAATGCCTCAGCCGCTCTTCCACAATGGCGGCACTCTACATAATGGCGAGGAAGATGAGGATCTTGGCAGCTTTGAGGAGAGGGAGGAGGAGACAGGAGCACATTTTCAGAGTGCGGATAACATTGTTTGACTAAACAGAGGAGGAGATATATGATAAGTACAGGTTAAACTCAGCAATGATACTTGACCTATTAGCTGATCTACAACCCCTACTGCAGCGCACCACACACAGGGCCAATAGCATACCCAACCCTGTGCAGGTATTATGCCCTCTGCACCTATTAGCCTCAGGGAGCTATCAAACTGTCATAGCAGCAGTAGGAGGGGTCTCACATAGTACTCTCTCACGATTCTTCAAAGCATTTCTAAGTGCCATGTTGAGCAAAATACAAGAGCACATAAGATTCCCCAACACCCAACAGGAATTACAACAAACGAAAATCAATTTTTATCAGATTGCACAATTCTTTCATGTCATAGGTGCCATTGATGGGACACATGTAGCTATCTGTCCACCATCGGCCACCGAGTATGTTTATCAGAACCGTAAAAACCATAATTTCATGAACATACAGGTGATTAGCAATGCCTCTAACATCATCACCGATCTTGTGGCCAGATATCCAGGTAGCACACATGACTCATACATCTTTCGCCACAGCGGGCTTCATATAAGACTGCTAGCTGGGGAGTTTGGTGAAGGATATCTATTGGGTAAAGTAATAGATGACTATGTTGCATTGAAGTAATAGTGAGGTCAGTTTCCAACAGTACTCATTTTACCCTCTATTCATTCTGGGAGACAGTGCCTACGCAGTGCGCACCTACATACTGATGCCGTAGCTGAACCCTGCAATGCCTGCAGAGAGGAGGTACAATGCTGCACACAGGGCAACCCACAGTGTGGTGGAGCAGACTTTTGGCCTCCTGAAGAGTCGCTTCAGGTGCATCCATAAGAGTGGAGGGGCACTACAATACAGCCCAGAGACTACGTAAAATAGTGGCCGCATATGCAATGTTGCACAACATAGCAACAAGAAGGTTGAACCAATGGAGCCAGACTCAGATGAAGATGGTCATCCCTTACCACCCCATCGCCCAGTAGACAGGACCAGTGCAGCAGAGGGCAGGCAAAGACGTGCTGACATCACGTGCAACCATTTCTAATGTAAGTAATGACAACACCACTCCAATTTTATGTCTTTCTGCAGTTAGCAACTTTATTACCTTGACTTCAGATAACATATGTGTCAATAGGACATAGCCATGAACCATAGGCTACCATGTGCAAATAACAGTGTCACATTATTAGCATCATAGTATAACTATACATGTTACGGTAGTCCCCAGTAGGCCTTAACATTACTTCCTACGTCCACAAACTCTACTTGACTGCTCAGTGGCCTCACTGGCACCACTTGTAGCATGTTCACTGGCAATACTGTGTCTGATACTGCGACGCCTATGATCCATCCCAGTGGCTGTAAGACTGCTGAGGCTAGAGAACTCTTCACTGTCTCCACCACCCAGTTCGCTGTTTGTAGCACTGCGTGCTATCTGAATTGCATCCAGGACATTGGTTATCTGCACCAAGCCATGTGCAACGTCCCGACTGCAGTGTGCCATCTCCACCTGTATGCCCACAGCACTTCGTGACATCATGGCAGTTGAGCTAGCAAGCCGATTGACCGATCTGCAGAACCCATCAAACCTTCTCATGAATTGGTGATGGCGCCTATGGTGGCTGACACGCTCCTGCAAAATCTCAGTGCAGAGGTCCCTAATGGCATTTGTCAAGTCCTTTGTATTTTCGGCTGCTGTTTGCTGTCCCTCATGCAGTGACTCCAAATGTTTGTTCATTGACACCAACTGCCTGTGCACTGACCTCATGTGTTTGCATTGCAGGTGCTGCACTTTCAGCATGGAAGATTCAAGTCTGCAAAAGATTGATGGGCCCTCTCTTTCCTCTGTGCACTGTCTGCCTGCAAAATGACGCCTCCTGAGGGGAGTTGACTGACGCTGGGGCAGGGACTGCTATGTTCGGGTGGATCTGTCCTCTGAGGGTGGTGTGGGGAGTTCATCCGGCATATCATCTGAGTCCAGGTTGTTCTCTGGGAGAGGTAACACCCTTGCCCTGCATCTGGTTGGTGCAATACTGAGAGACTCACTTGTGTTGGAGTCAGACTGTGGCTGTGTTTCAACATCCCCACATTTCCACTTTCTGATGCAGCAGGGCCCGGGACATCTGCAACGACAATGTGCAGCATGTCATTAATGTATACATCACAATAAGCAGCACAATAATACATTTTCTAATCTGATATCGTATCGCTGTGACGTGTGTGTTGTTTCTCTATGTGGCTTAACACCATCTTGTTTCAATGTGGTTTATTGACCTTCGGATTGTGGCCTATCACTCCCATGAGGCACTGTTGTGTTGTATGTAAGATGTGGCATGGACTGCTTATCATGCTGCATCAAGCTAATAGCTATTTCTAGGGGGCATTTGTACATGCATTTATGGGGATACGCATCATTAATTACTGCCCTTACCTATGCTGGTGGTGAGTGTCCCTGAGGTGTCAATGTCAGTGACACCACTGACGGCTTCCAGAAGCAGTGTGGACTCCACCATGTCTTCAATTGGTGTCGACAGTGTCTGGATGGTGGTCCTCCTCCAGTGCTCCTTGCCTCCTTTAACCTGGTGGCTACCTTTTATTTGGCACGGGAACGCAGGTCATACTATCTCTTGCGAATTTCCTCCACAGAGCACTGCGCAACACCCACTGCACAGATATTTGTCTGGATTTCCAACCAGAGTTTCCTTTTCTCACTTTCAGGGCCCTGTAGTGAGTTATTCCCAAAGAGTTTGTCATGGTTCCTGACAACCTCCTCAGTGAGCACCTCCAGTTCCTTCTCACTGAATTTGAGCTTGCGCTTCCTGTCTCCCTTGTCCTTCACTTTCACATCAGTGGCCATGTTGCAATTTGGTCCTGGCTGGATCACAAGGCAGGCTCCCTGGTGCTGGGCTGTGTCTCCCTGCCTGCTCCTGTAGGTGTGTCTCCTGGAAACAGCATGTGCTGACTCGCTTCCTGGTTGTGATGTCATCAGGCTGTTCCGGTTTTCAGTTTTCGCAATTTGCGATTTTCAGATACCGAATCGCAAATGATTTGCGATTCGGTATTTGCTAATCACAAATTGCGTTTGCGAATTTTAAGAAATCGCATATACCGACTCGCAATTTTGATACATCCCATTTTGCATTTCTAAAATAGCGATTTCTTAACATTCGCTATTTAAGTAATGCAAACCGGGAGCTTGATACATCTGGCCCCAAATGCCTGGGATCAGGATGGTACCTATAATTCCATACTTTCAAGTTCCGGCAGGTGGTTGTTGTTGCCAATAGACACAAATGTGTGTCAGGCGCGTTATGTTAATTCCTCATGGGGTATCAGGATTTGCCGACTGGACCCTCGCCTGTTCTCGGGTCAACACTCTGGTATAGTTACCACATATAGGCCCTCATTACGACCTTGGTGGGCAGCTGAAGCCGCATGCCAAGATCGGACCGCCGGGCAGCCGCCAATGCAGCCGCACCCCCGCCGTGGCCATTTAGAGATCCCCGCTCGGCCGGCCGGCAGAAACCTAGTTTCCGTCCGCCGGCCCAGCGGGGATCTCGGCCGCAACACAGGAGCCGACTCCAAATAGAGCCGGCGGTGTTGCGGCCGTGCGATGGGTGCAGTTGCACCCGTCGCGCTTTTCACTGTCTGCATAGCAGACAGTGAAAAGCTGCACAGGGCCCTGTCAGGGGGCCCCTGCGCTGCCCATGCCAGTGGCATGGGCAGTGCAGGGGCCCCCTGACAGGGCCCGCGACTCCCCGTACCGCCAGCATTAAAAAGGCTGGCGGTAGGGGGACTTGTAATCCCCTGGGCAGCGCTGCTAGCAGCGGCATTTCTCAAATAGATGTCTTTTTTTCACACTGTCTTACATTTGGAAGGAAAAAATGTAGAGAAAGACAAGGGGCAATAACACTTGTTTTGCTATTCTGTGTTTCCCCAAGTCTCCCGATAAAAATGGTACCTCACTTGTGTGGGTAGGCCTAATGCTCGTGACAGGAAATGCAACATGGACACATCACATTTTTACATTGAAATCTGATGTGTTTTTTGTAAAGTGCCTAGCTGTAGATTTTGGCCTCTAGCTCAGCCAGCACCTAGCGAAACCTACCAAACCTGCACATTTTTTAAAACTAGACACCTAGGGGAATCCAAGATGGGGTGACATGTGGGGCTCTCACCAGGTTCTGTTACCCAGAATCCTTTGCAAACCTCACAATTTGGCAAAAAAAACCTTTTTCCTCAAATTTTGGTGACAGAAACTTCTGGAATATGAGTGGGGCCACACATTTCCTTCCATCCAGTGTTCCCCCAAGTCTCCCGATAAAAATGGTACCTCATTTGTGTGGGTAGGCCTAACGCCCGTGACAGGAAATGCCCCAACACACAACGTGGACACATCACATTTTCCCAAAGAAAACAGACCTGTTTTTTGCAAAGTGCCTAGCTGTGGATTTTGGCCTCTAGTTCAGCCGACACCTAGGGAAACCTACCAAACCTGTGCATTTTTTAAAACTAGACACCTAGGGGAATCAAAGATGGGGTGACTTGTGAGGCTCTCACCAGGTTCTGTTACTCAGAATCCTTTGCAAACCTCAAAATTTGGCAAAAAAACACTATTTCCTCATATTTCGGTGACAGAAAGTTCTGGAATCTGAGAGGAACCACAAATTTCCTTCCACCCAGCGTTCCCCCAAGTCTCTCAATTAAAATGGTACCTCACTTGTGTGGGTAGGTGTAGCGCCCGCGACAGGAAATTCCCCAAAACGCAACATGGACACATCACATTTTCCCAAAGAAAACAGACCTGTTTTTTGCAAAGTGCCAAGCTGTGGATTTTGGCCTCTAGCTCAGCCGGCACCTAGGGAAATCTACCAAATCTGCAAATTTTTGAAAACTAGACACCTAGGGGATTCCAAGATGGGGTGACTTGTGGGGCTCTCACTAGGTTCTGTTATCCAGAATCCTTTGCAAACCTGAACATTTGGCCAAAAAAAACACTTTTTCCTCACCTTCTGGAATCTGAGAGGAGCCACAAACTTCCTTCCACCCAGCGTTTCCCCAGGTATCCCTATAAAAATGGTACCTCACTTGTGTGGTAGGCCTAGTGCTCACAAAAGGAAATGCCTCAAAACACTATGGCCCTCATTACAACCCTGGGGTGGTAACAACCGCTGGGCTGGAGACTTCGGTCTCCAGACCAGCGGCTGTCACTACACCGCCGGCGGTATCATGACCCCGCATACCGCCATGGATTCCATGGGGTTCTGGACCGCCACGAAATCCATGGCGGTAGGCACTATCAGTGCCAGGGAATTCCTTCCCTGGCACTAATGGGGGTCTCCCTCATGCCCCCTCCCCCACCCCGAGTCCTCCTCCCACACCCAACCCCCCTACCACCACCTAAAGGTGGCAGGACCCTCCTCCCTACCCCCCAACATTGACACACACCCCCCCTACACGCACACATACACATACCCGCACACATACAAACAGACGTTCCAACAGACATACACACAGACATATACGCACACATGCTCACAGACATACACACACATATACACACAGACATAAAAACAGACAGACACGCACACATTTTCCACACACCCAACACCCCCGCATGCATACACGCACTCACACACCCCCTCTACACACTCACACGCACACTCCCATGTACGCACACAACACACAACACCCCCCACCCCCT
This sequence comes from Pleurodeles waltl, assembly GCF_031143425.1. Taxonomy (NCBI): domain Eukaryota; kingdom Metazoa; phylum Chordata; class Amphibia; order Caudata; family Salamandridae; genus Pleurodeles; species Pleurodeles waltl. The sequence continues at coordinate 472,141,477 of NC_090449.1, read as the reverse complement.
CCCTTAACGGACGATCACCTTACCTGTTCCGGTGATCCTCCGGGAGGGAACGGGATCCATGAGGGCTGCTCCGCCGCCAGCTCCCTGTCACCAGAACACCGCCACACTGAATCATGAAACGTGATTCGGTGGCCGGTGTTCTGATGATGTGGTGGTGGAAGTGGAGCAGCCTCCACTTCCCCCCCCAACCGCCAGTATGGCTTCTGGCGGCTCTCCATCTGTAAAAGGATGGAGGGCTGCCAGCAGTCATAATACACTGCGCGGAAAACTGCCTGCACTGGCGGTCTTCAGCACGGCAGTACCTTGGCGGTCTTCCAAAAAGACCGCCCAGGTTAAAATGAGGGCCTATGTGGACACACCAAAATGATCAAATACTAAATTACCTGTTTTTGTACGGGGGCCTGCGTTTTTGGTCCTGGGCTCAGCAGCCGTATAGGAAAACCTACCAAACCTAAACATTTCAGAAAATTAGGCCCCTGAGGGAATTCAGGCAGGTGTGACTTGCGTAGATCCCCAAATGTTTTCTTACCCAGAATCCTCAGCAAACATCAAATTTAGCTAAAAAATCAAATTTTTCACACATTTCTGTGTGGGATCACATCACCGGGACAAAAATGTCCTATGACCCAACGTCCCCCTCAGTCTCCCGGTAAAAATGATACCTCACTTGTGTAGGTGGGCCAAGTGCCTGTCACAGGGAAGAGCCAAAAACATGTTGAAATCGAGTGGGGAACCAAAGCAGGTTCAAAAGGGCAGTGTGAAAAAAAAAAAAAAATGGGTTACAAGTGGGGCGGAATTTTTATCGGTATAGATGAGGCAGTGCTGAGTAGTAGGAATTTTGTGGATTCCTACAGATTGCAGAAGGTTCCCTCACAAAAAGTGGGAAAAGTGTGCGATTTCTAGCAAAGTTGGAGGTTTGCTACTCTGTGAAGGCGCCACTATCAGCGTCATAATCAAGTGATGTACGCAGGTATTCACATCATGTCCCTTTCTCACTTACGTGAGACAGGAACATATTGTTCAATTCTTGGGGATTTTTTACATACTTGCTGCCACAAGTCTGCCTCCTTCTCAATTGTTTGGGAACATACCTGTGTTAAGGGTCCTAAATGATCTGTATAAATACATCTCACACAGACAAGGTTATCAGAGAGATTCCTTCCAGATGCTATCTACGCCAACTATGTTGCACGTCATCTCAGTGCAGGGCTCAGCATTCGTGACATCATGAAGTCTGATCTAGAGACCTCATTCCAAGGTGACAAGGGTTGGGGGGGCGCTTCTCATGGACATGGTACTGGCAAATTAGGTTTATCATACCTTGCTCTTGTAAGTTTAGAGATTAGGTTATCCATGCTAGGGATTTTACATTTCATGTTTACTGCAAGATAGTGGGGATCTTTATATTCAGGACTCTCATTTTCACAATGATGCTTCTTTTTTTGTTTGTTATCCTAATCGTTGCAGCTCATGCATTTTATTGTAGATTGCAGTCTTTTCAATAAATATATTGAAAACTTTCCAGAATCTTCTTCATTGCCTGTGTGTGATTGAGGATTATTACGAACATGATAAAAGGGTAACTTCCATTCCACCATGACTCCCCTGAGATGTTGCAATCGAGTCCATGAGGAAGGCTGTCAGAAATCACCTTTATTGTCTGGGTTTTTGGTGAGGTACTCCCGGTGAGTCGGTAGGGCTGGACTGACAGTTGCGACTTGTTGTAGGAGTGACTCAGTTGGCTACAAACAAAAGTGCTGTCATCCCTGAATCAGCAGTCTCACTTAGGAGCGAGAGTCCAAATGCTGTGTGATGAGGAGATATGTTTGAGAGTCCTTCCCCCACGCAGCTGTTAGAAGAAGAACGTCTTTAGAAGGGTAGGATGGAGTGATAATAGTTTTGTGACATAACATATGTGCTCTCACATTTTGTCCCATATTTTTTTAGATATCAAACATTATTTTTTATGCTTTAGTTTAATACATTTGTGCACGCATCTCCTTGTTGTCCTTAATTACATTTGGCAGCTACACAAACTAAGATGTTGTTTAGTCATAACCGTTGGTGTATTTTATGATTCCATTGTTCGTTGACTGTAATTCTTAATTTTGCTTGTTGTTTGACTGTAATGGTCTGTTGACTGGCTGTGTTTTGTTTGATGTAGAATGTTTTTATCTTTGATTGTTTATGGCTGATAAACTGTCTGAATATAGAGTGTCAAAGAAAAGATAGATGTGACATGGATTCTATCAGGAGTATCGAGATTGTGTTCATGAGATATTAGTTTGTTTTATGTAGTTTCTGGTGTGTCTTATATGTATTAGCACGCATCCATTTGTACTTTTTTGGAATTTTTATCATGCATTTTTGGGAGATGTCTGTTTTTACATATATTTAGGTATTCGGTACCAGATGGAAAAAGCTGTATTTATTATTGTCACTGTTTTTATCTTTTGCATTTTGGGTGTGTTCATACTTTTATGATTGTTGTCTAAAAATCGAATAAAGTTGACAATAAATGAATGAATACTACCGTCCACCAATCCTGGCTTTCCATTCAACAGCATGCTGCATTGAAGGTTTGTCAGAACTCCTTTCAGAAGCCACGGGGCAAATGGAAGATACCGGGATCATATGAAGGGGTTTAACCTTTTACTCTGATGTCTCTGGGCCTGACCTGCTATGGGTCCTGAGTAACTGGATCAAGTACTATCCCTACAGCACTTGACTATCAGTTGCGTGGATTGAGCAGTCCAAAGTTATCAGGGAGAGGTAGATGTCAAGCATACTTAATCTCAAGGCTCAAAAGACTCAAACTATAAACAGTAACAGCAATAAACTGATTGTCCCGTGAAATACTTGGTTTCATGAAAAATGGAGTATTTAATGTTGACACACCAAATAATGCAGGTCCACACAGCATGCCATTCAGAGTGGAATCCCAGAGTCTTTCTGTCCCTTCTTTTGTGGATGGTTATTCCCCATTCGATAATGAAAGCAACTCTCAAATACGACCTACCCTAGTCCCATACAAAACAGTTCCTCACAACAAGTCTATGTTTTTCCTTAAGAGTTAAAGTTAGCAGTGATTAAGACTTAACTTCATGAAAGTCTCCATCAGACTCACCTGACTGGTACAGTCTTACCTGATCCAATGACAGCCAGTAATCCGGAAATATAATGAAATACATCAGTTAAGACATCATGGTCACTAGCCACAAGCTTTAAAAAATGTAAGTTTGTGATGAAACCTTAGGAAATGATTTAGAATTTGGCAGATGGGCATTAAAACAACTGATACTTGTAATACGGTGAACAGGAGACCTGTCATGTTTATGATGGAATGCCCAGTCTGCCAAATTCTAAATCATACCCTAAGTAAAACAATAAAACGGTATGCAAAAAAGGCCATTCTACTTGTAAAACAAAAGTCCAGATGTTTACTAAATGGGGTTCATGCTATGGGGGAAGAAGGCTAACTAGTAACAGTAGAAGGCAGATAAGAGGCTACCTTGAATGAGCCTTGCTTGCTGAAAGCGTGCTGCGACGGCAACAGATTTCCATGTTTGGCAAGACCTCAGGCATTCAAGAATACAGACAGTGAATCCTTTATTGTCATTGTAGCTTATGGGGCACTACAACTCGATAAAACCACCTGAGTAACAATCCTACACCCGATTTCACTGCCCCATTGTCTCCTTATGATCTATACTAGTGATCCTGCCTCAGCCCTACAGGTTTCTCCAGTGTGCACAATTATTGCACCATTTGTACAGCTTAGACATGGGTACAAATAAAAGACAATGCAGCACCAGCTGGACAGAAACGGAGACTATGATGGGTTACATAGTCACAGAAAAGAGATTAAAGATTTGAAGTGTTACATAACTGCTTTTGATGATTCCAATATTTAACCTAGATCCCTAGAGTCCATGGGCACATTTTCAGTAGCATATGTCAACAGGTACAAGCTTTTATACATAGCACCAGTTTGGGCAAGATTATCACGAAAAAATACAAGGGCACATTGTCTATACTAAATGGCAAGGCATTTAAGCTGCCTTCCTCTGGTAGACTTTTCACCCTGGAACAAGAGAAATCAATTAAGGGGTGATGACGTTTTTTTCATTATTAAACGTTTTATATTCATACCAACATTAAAATCTATTCATGCAACTCCGTTTATTGTGTGTTTTTCATTTTTAGATGTATTTTAGCTAATGTAGACCAAATTTAAAAAATGGTAATGCCTGTTTGGCATCTTGATTTCCTAACATATCTTTTTTATTCCAGGAGAAGTCGACTCCACATACTTTTATCCAGCGTTCCCTTGGTGTTCTGTTCTCATGTTAAATATTTTAGTTTAAGCAACCCTTGCAGAATGCACGACAAGCTGTTGCGATGCACCAGCATGGCACAACTTGGCCATTTGTACCTCATTAAGGCCCATATTTATGTATTTTGATGCAAGACTGCGTTAGCGCAGTCTTGCATCAAAAACCATTGCACCTGTAAGCACCTTTCCAGAGCACCACCTGGGCACCATATTAATGAAATGGCTCACAGTGCTGCAAAGGAGAGGCTAGCGTCCACAGAAAAGACGCTAGCCGGGGGGGATGGTAAGAGGGGAAAAGGGGTTAGTGGGCCAGGAATGACGCTAGACTGGTTAGCAGCAATAAATATGCCGCTAACCAGCCTAGCGTAATTTCGTGACATATTACCACCCAAACATGACTCCTGTCTTAGTAAAGACAGGAGTCATGCCCACAACCTCAATGGCCAGCACAGGGGATCAGTGTCCCCTGGGCATGGCCATGATACCTAGTGCCAGGCATGGGGCCCCATGTAAGAGGCCCCCAAAGGCACTGCATAAAAACTTAAAATATACTTACCTCTAATTACCTAGGATGGGATCCCCCATCCTGTGGCGTCTCTCTGGTGTGGGTGATCCTGGGGCTTGGGGTGGGCACCTGTATTCCCATTCCATGGTGTATAGTCATGGAAATGGGTCAACAGGTCCCCTAACGCCTGGTCAGACCTAGGTGTTAAAAGCAAGTATAAATATGCCCTTAAGATGCCTTAGGCTTCTTGGATTATAATGTGGAAACAATGTGTAGGTGTATCAAAATGTTAGAAATGTGTGATTTAAACTAATGGAATGTAGATGCAAACTCAGAAGATTCTCTAGAAGCTACTTTGCCTGACTCCTAGGGAGAACCTTTTTCCCAGGTTTACTGCTGCCCTTTTATTTGCTGTTAGAGCACTTCCCTTTACGGCAGAACTCTTCTGATTCTGACTTCTCAGCAGAACGATTCCCTAACTTAGAGTAGGGTACTCTGCTTATGGGAGAAATTATTTTGCTCAATTTCCCTTTTGAGACAACTTTCAAAATAGTTAGATGTTTTCCAAATTTTTCTTTGATTAAAACTATTTTTTTGCATGAAGCCCAAACATGCTATTCTAATCAGAAGGTTAGCTAGGAGGCCCACAGAAAGTGTTTGCTAATTATTAACAACAGTTGATGTCATTTTTTTTGCTGATTCTAAATGTATGCTATTTCTATTGCACAGTTGTTCTTGCCATTGATTTGCACTGTAACTCTCAAATGCGTAGTAATCCATGCATTAATTAAATTGAGATTCTTCAGAAGGTTTGGTCAATTAGTGATGTTTTTGTATCCATATCATTTGATTTTGAGATTAAGGCCCTCATTATTAACACAGTGGTCGAAACCGCCGTGTTCATGCCGGCGGTCAAACTACTGACCGCCAGCGTCCCCGGATCCCCGCCGGCCGCATAAAGAACATTCCTGTGGGCCGGGGGGAGAAAACATTGTTTCCGCCCGCTGGCCCACAGGAATGCCTGGCGGGACATTGATGGTGGCTACGCATGGAGCCGCCGCCAATGCCTCTGTGCGGCGGGTGCACCTGCACCCGCCGCGCAGATCTGACCTGTGCAATGAGGCACTGCACAGGGGCCCCTGCACTGCCCATGCCAAGTGCATGGGCAGTGCAAGGGCCCCTGGCAGGGAAAGCCGCCAGGGAAAGGCTGGTGGCTTAGGAATCATTTTCCGAGGGGTAGCACCGCTGCCCTATCGGATAATGATTCCGACCGCCGCCAGGTTGTTTGACGAAGCCAGCCTGGCGGTGAGTGAGGGCTGCCTATGGTGGCCCTTATGGTTTTCTTTATGTGGCGGTGAGGCCTGCCATGCCGGCTGGCGGGTTTTCCCGCCACTGCCGGCATGGCGGGCTACACCGCCAAGGTCATAATGACCACCTACGTTTTTTGATATTAGCATTGTAAATATAGGGAAATGAACATTCTAACTTTTACATAAAGGTGTGGTTATTCTTGGCCAAAGGGGTCATGGTGTATGAGCTTACTGTCTCTAAAGATTATTGACTCTGTTGATTGATGTTGTTCATGATTTGTATTGGAGTTGAAACCTGGGACGGTCAAAAATTCCATCGAACCTCTAAGGCGTCCCCATATAGATTAAAGATAAGAAACTTATCCTACAGTTATTGAGAAATCATCCCCACCAAATGCAGAGCATGTGCAAAGTTCTAACACCAGTGTAGATCCTACAGTCCCAATATCAGTTGAATCAACTCAGAGCCAGTTACAGGTTAGTCATATGGGTTCAGCTACTTCAGGGATCCAAAGATATGTGCAGCCAATAGAAGATCCAAGAATTTACTCAGATGTACCCATTATAGATACTTCAACAAACCTGATAGTGCCGATAGGACAAGTTTATCCGAAACCAGCATTAGTCCAGATAGATTCAACTCCACATTTAATGCCTTCAATGCAGTCACAGACGATTCCAAGTTATACCCCTATAACAGGATCACAGGCAGAGATGTCTGCACTGATTAGTGAGAGTACAGGAATAATGCAACCACAAGACTCAAATGTCAGACCAAGTCCAGATGCAGTGTCAATACCAGTTACCGTAGGTCCGGTCAGACCGTTGTTCGTTCAGGGAAATAGCGAGAACAGTGAGCAGAAATCTCTGAATCTGAGTTTAGAAAGGGAGAGATATAATGCAAATACAAGAATGACAACTCCCATGAGACCGATATTTGACGGAACAGGTCAGTTGATTGATTTAAGTCCTTTTAGGACTCCTCCAAATAATGAGGTGAGATATTATATATGTCCAAATCCGAACATGGTGGCACCAGAAACTCCAAACCTAACATTACAGCAAGTACCAGGTGTGAGCCATTTAAATGTTACATTACAAGGTTTGACAGCTCAGCAATTAACTGAGTGGTTAGAGAGGTTGAGTAGTTCTCAAGGAGATCCTAATGGAGGAAGTGCCCTGAATTTAACCAGGCTTAGGCCAGATGAAGAAGGCCTATTTGAGGGAACCATGGGATTAGACAGGATTGATACATTCAAAGAAGACGAGTTATGTTACCTATGCAAGCTGATTACTAGTAAGGCAGGAATAGTGCATCAGAAATTAGAAGACTTAGCAGAGAAATATGACATAGAGGTTGAGAAAATGAAACACTTGAAGAGGAATTACAGATTGGATTTTGACTCAAAAGATTTTGAGAACATGAGAATACCAGGAATTAAAATTCACCTTAGGGAATTAATCCAGAGCATTCAAATATGGGGAGCATTAGACAAATGGGAAGGCAGATGGGTGAAGAAAAGAGATAAGAAGAAAAATGATTCTGCAAACCTTACTGCAAATGTGCAGCAGGTTGAAGACCCAGTGAAAATTCTACCCATGAGAGAGATCAAAGGAGGGAATTTTGTTTAAGTCCCTTGGAGCAGAAGTGACATTCTGTCATTTACAAATGAGTATCCCATGTTGGGAGAGAAGCCAGTGAAATGGTACCAGCAGACAGACAGGTTTATGAAACTCGCAAAATGCCTGTGGGGGGATTTGAACACCCTGTTAGAGATAGTAGTTCCAGCAGACTTATGGGTTGAATGCAAAAGGAGTGTAGATTGGCCGACATGAGAACCTCAGAGAAATCCAGCAACAGGTGCACCATCTCCCAAAGTAATCAAATATTACTATAAGGTGATCACATTTTTGAAAACAAGGATTTCACCCAAAAACATTGACTGGCAAAGAATAGACAGGAAAGCTCAGGAAGAGAAATAATCCATACATGCCTATTACGAGAGTTTGTTGCAGGCGTTTAAGCATTACAGTGGTACAGAAACGATTGAGCCGAAAGACATAATTCATTTTGTGTTCAGATTTGTTGAAGGACAGATACCTTAAATTAGCCAGATGATTAAGAGCCATTTGATTTACTGGCAAGCAAAGCCGATTGATGAGGTGTTGCAGTGTGCAAAATGCTGTAGTTATGAGATTGAGTGAAAGCAGGGAAAGTTGAAGGAGAAGGCAATGGTGATGCATATTAAAGCGGCACAAACAGGAACGCAGGGAAGTTTTCTGCAACAGCATCAGGAAAATATGGTGTTTCGGAATCAGGCAAGAGGTAGAGGTCATGGAGGAAGGGGAAGCAGAAATCATAGCCCAGATTTGAAAACTGTGGTGGTTCAGAGTGATGTGCAAGGAATGAAGAGATTGTTGCCATGTCACGCTTGCAGGGGGCTCGGACATTGGAAGTGGGAGTGTTCAATGTTAGGTCAAGACGGTTTTGTTCAGCAAACGACTGATATCAATTCTTTTCAGAACATTAAAGGGCCGAGAATGAGAGGTCAAAATTCAAATTTTCAAAGCAATATGAATCAGATGCAAGGCTTTTAGCCCATGCAAGATGTAAATGCCACATTTCCAAATGCCACAGCCACAGCCAATTCAACAGCAGGTTTAAATGGTACCTAGACAGCAAATTCTGATACCTCAGGCCTCAATGGAACAGCAGCAAGTGATTCTTCCTCAGCAGGTCACAGGTTAAAGATTTAACCAGAATAATAATACTGTACACCAATTTCCCCTACACCGTGAGAATGGAATAAACAATGAAAGGGTGAGTAAGAGTTCGGATGAGGAAGAATGTGTGTTGGCCGCATCACTAGAGGTAGATCAGAAAGGTCCATATGTAAAGGGAAAGGTAATGGGTCCCAAAGTTTCATTCTTGGTTGACACAGGAGCTACACGCTCTACGGTAAGAACTGCAGAAGTCCCAAACCTGCCCCTTTCAGGGAAAACAGTCCAGATTGTAGGAGTCCTGAATCAGTATTTGACCAACCCAACTACGGAACCAGTTCAGGTCAAAATTGGCAACTTTAAAGGGTTACACAAATTTGCAGTATGTGACTCGAGTCTGGTATCCTTACTAGGAAGGGACTTATTATGTAAGACCAGATGTTCAATTACTTGCTCAAATGATGGAACTGAAATTCAGACAAACAGTGATGACAAAGATGACCTGAATCCAGAAACAGATTGTGAGACAGTAAAGGAGGAATACCCTTTGATTAGCTTCTTTCTAGTTTTCACTGTGAGATATCTTCCTTCCGATTTACAGGAAACTGTCAAGATGAAAGTGTGGTCTTTAACCGGAAAAGATGTTGGTCTAACAAAGGGGGTTGAGCCAGTTAAAGTTAAAATCAAGCCAAATTAAACTTTTCCCAGATTCCTCGGTACCATATGACACAGGATACAATTGAAGTGATTGCACCAATAATTGCAGAATTTGTAAACCAAGTGTTTTGAAAGAGGTGCTGAGCAGTCCATAAAATTCACCAATAATGGGACTGCGCGAACCAAGTTGAAAGTTCCGAATTGTTCAAGATTTGAGAAAGGTAAATGACATTGTGTTTAAATGTTGCCCGGTGGTACCCAATCCTGTAGTCATTATGTTTCAAATCCCATGCGATGCTGAATGGTTCACTGTAGTCGACCTGTCACAAGCATTCTTGTCTGTTGCTCTTCATGAGGATAGCCAATTTCAAATTCTTAAATCGAGTCTACCGGTTGGTGTAGAATCTCACAGAGGTTCTTAGAGTCACCCTCCATTTTCAATCACATCTTGAAAAAGAATTTAGAGTCACTGGAAATGCCTTACCAATTGACATTGGTGCAATACATTGACGATTTGTTGATTGCATCCAAAATTAAAGAAAAATGTGTGTACGATGCTAGTGCCTTGCTGAATCATTTAGGGAAGAATGGACATAAGTGTCTCCCGCGAAATTACAGTACTGTCAGAAAGAAGTGAAATATTTGGGTCACATGAGAAAGGAATTCGGAAAATATCAAGAGAAAGGGTTGCAGCCATATTGCAGAAGAATCCCCCAGCCACTCAGAGAGATGTTAGGATGTTCTTGGGAATGGTGAGATACTGACGCCAATAGATTCCAAACTTTTCAGTCATTTCAAAACCCTTGCAGAAGCTGACTCATAAGGAGGCTATTGATCCTCTAGTGTTGGACCAAGCCTACATGAAAGCCTTTACAGAATTGAGAGAGTCTTGTAAAGCCCCAGCTTTGGGTATGCCTAATTACACAAAACCCTTAATGTTGTTTCATCATGAGCATGATGCATGTGCTTTGTCTCTCGTGACTTAGGTCCATGGTGATGTAAACCGCCTAATAGCATATTTTTCAGCTACTTTGGACTCAGTTGCAGCAGCTTTACCAGGGTGTCTGCGTTCAGTTGCAGCGGCTGGACTAAGCCTCACTCAGAGTGAGAGCATTGTGATGGGACACCCTTTAACAGTAATGGTCCCTCACTCCATTGAAGTTTTACTTACCCAAACCAAGACGCAATATCTGACCAGTGCCAGGTTGACCAATTATGAAACAGTCATCCTGGGGTCCCCAAATGTATCAAACAAAGGGTGTACAGTGCTTAACCCAGCAACCCTACTTCCAAACGAAAATGTCCAAATTGATAAAATGGATGACATTGAACATGACTGTCTAGAGGTACCTGAATTATGCACAAAACCAAGACCCAATATTAGAGATACTTGTTTGGAAAGAGAATGACCAAATTGTATTTGTTGATGGCTCCTTTCTGAGAGATAACACAGGCGTATTGAGAGCAGGATATGCCGTATGCACTATCACTGGTATACTAGAAGTGCCTGGGCTTCAAGGAGTATATTCTGCACAAGTGGCAGAGCTGGTGGCTCTTACTAGAGCATGCAATGCCATGTTTCTCCACAGCTTAAAGTTACCATCCATACAGACAGCCAGTATGGATTTGGAATAGTCCATGATTTTGGCCAGCTGTGGTCACAGAGAGGTTTCCTGAACTCTTCTGGTTCACCATTCAGAAATGGTGAAAGGATTCATGAGTTGTTGCAAGCTATTCAGTTGCCTGAGAAGATTGCCATGGTGAAATGAAGTGCATACCTAAAATCACATGATTTTGTGTCAATGGGAAATGGATATGCGGATCAAGTCACAATATTTTGCACATTGAACTGTATGTCATTCACTGATAAATGGGTATTGTTATCTGATGAAGACGAGAATATGCCCAAGTTACGCATTACATATTATAGATGCCTTAGAAGAACTGAAAACATTACAGGATAATGTTGAAAGGGATGAGAAAAAGACTTGGGTTAAATTGAAATGTCTCCAACATGAAGATGATGTGTGGGTGTCAGAGGAAGGAAGGGTAGTCTTGTCTATTAGTTTGCTGACTCAAATGGCTAGATATTATCATGGTCAAGCACATGTTTGGAGGGATGCTATGATTCGAACCTTTAAACAATTTTGGTTCTATCCAAAGTTTAGACAGGTTGCCGAAGCAATTTGCCATTGGTGTGGTACCTGTCAACAGATGAATGTAGGAAAGGGAACGGTGGTCAATATGCGCCACAATGAAAAAGCAGGAGGTCCATTTAGCAGAATGCAGATGGATTTCATTGAGAGGCCTGTATGTGGAGGATTGAGATATGTGTTGGTGATTGTATGTATCTTTAGCCATTGGATTGAAGCTTATCCTACACGAAGAAGTGACAGACTCACAGCAGCAAAGTTACTGCTTAGGGAACTGATACCACTTTTTAGGTTTCCGGTCTCTTTAGAATCAGATAGAGGCAGTCACTTCAACAATGAAGTAATTAAATTGCTATGTTCAGCTTTGAACATTGAGCAGAAACTGCACTGTAGTTACTGCCCTGAAGCATCAGGACTTGTGGAAAAAAAGAATGGTACTTTGAAATCAAGAATTGCGTAAATGTGTGGGTCTATGAATCTGAAATGGCCTGACGCACTATCGTTAGTTCTGATGACAATGAGAAACACACCCGACAGGAAAACAAGGTTGTCGGTGCAAGAAATCCTCATGAGCAGAGCGATGAGGTTGCCAGCGGTTCCTGCCAATGCTCTTGTGAACTTTACAGATGATATGGTGTTGGACTACTGCAAAGGTCTGGCTGATGTGGTTCGCTCCTTCTCTCATCAGGTGAAAGCCACCACACTGCAACCGTCTCAAGACCAAGGCCATAACCTGAGAGCAGTTGATTGGGTTGTGATCAGAAAGCACATAAGGAAGTCGTGTTTGGAGCCTCGGTGTTAAAGTCCATACCAAATCACTACTACAGTTGTGAAGTGCACTGGACTTCCAAACTGGATCCATGCCAGCCACACTCTGAAAATACAGAATCATTTGGATAAGGAAGAAGGGTTGTTGAGAGTACCAACAACGTCAAGACCAACATCAGAATTGGAGAGGGAAGAAGGTGAATCAAAGACTGAATCTGAGCAGACCATATCTAGTGTAAACACACCTGTGAGAGACGAAGTAGGAGAGATACAGGAGAGTGACAATGAACCAACCTCAACTGAGGTAGCAGGAGAGTCTAGTCAGAGGAGGGCTCTCCCAGAAGCTGACAGTCTTGAAAATCAAACAGAACAAATGACAGACCCCAAAGGGGAAGGAGTCGAGGTGGACCAAAGTCAATGCGGTCTAACTCCTCCGGAAACGGTTGCAAGGGTACGTCAAGTAAAATTCTTGCAGAGCAAGGAGAAGCTACAAGTCCAGCCCTGAAAAGAGCAGTGGCGAAAGGGCCATTGAAAGGAGATAAGTGGCCGAAGTTGCAAGAAAAGGAAAGGAAAGCAATTACAGTGACAACAATTGAGGAAAAAATTGACACCACAAGAACGGAAGATTTGAGTGATGGTAAACGAAGTGGAGATAGAAAATTGAAAAGAAAGAGAAATGCAAATTGAAGATACCCAGGTCTTCAATGGGTGTATGCATCAACAAATGAATGGCAGAGAGAATTTTTGTCTTTTTGTTTTGATCGAGATATCCCAGGTCAATATTTTGTCATGTGAACAGAATAAAGGAAATGAACTGTTGTGAACCTGTAAACTGAGAAAAGAAAAGAGACTATTGAAAGTAACTGGAAAATACTTTTGATAACCTGATTTGATGAGTTGCTAAACCAATTTTGACAAAACTATTTATTTTTGACAAGGGTCCTGGAAGAAAGATTGAAAGCTGTATATAATCAATGAAGATTTTGTTTTTGATTTTTGCTGCATAGCTATACATTTTCACTTCTACTTTCTTATTCTTTACAGATCATGAGTAACCTTAGCCAGCTGGGTAGGAAGAATAGATGCAGTAAATATATGAAAATTGGTTTGGCGATTGTATGTATGATATTGTGTTTGGTGCTGAGTATGACTCTTCTTGACAAGAATGGGACCAACCATACCTCAGCTTTAAAGACAACTACAGCACTCACATAAGTAGATACATTTAGGTTAGATGAGAAATATCTGCATCTAGATAGTACACAAGGTGAACTTTCTTCTAATGTTTTCTATAGCTAATTGAGTGAGTATGTTGAGACGATGGATGTGAGAGATTGTTATGTCTGCACGCAGATTCCTTCATCAGTCGAGGAAGGAGTCACTTATCATAGTTTGTCCCTTACTTATGGGATACGTTGTAGTCTGTTACTAACAAGATTTTATAACCAGGAGTATATTCAGTATTTCTATTCCAATTATGACATCGTATTTTCGTTTGTCCCTATAATTAGGTGCCTGAGTAGAGTAGCTATGGACAATGACATAGTTTTAGTGAGAGGTTTCTTTGGGCCTATGTTGACATTTGGTACGGCTTACGTGCATAGGGACAATCTGACATGCTTGCTTTCACCTATCGAAAAGAACTTCTAAGATCACACAGATGATAGGAGAAAAGCATTAAAGGAAAAGCTAGAAAAGGGCGTAGCGAAAAGAACATTTAAAAATGATTATGCATTTAGTGAAATGAAAACACAGGGAAGATTAGCTTTCGATGTGCATTACATAGGAAAGCTGTGTGTATATAGACCTAAATCTAGAACTGATACGTTGTTTGTGGGAACGAGTGAATGCAGGCATGTGTTTTTGTTTCAAAGTAAATGGACATTCATGTTAAATGGACAGAATCTGTCAATTCCTGGAGTTTATCATATATGTGGTCCAAATGTGTATTACCGTCTTCCTAGAGGGTGGTATGGCACATGTTATCTGGGAATAGTTTTCCCAAAGATTTACCAGCTTGAGGACTTAAGTAATATACCTAAATTGACAGAATTACATCATGAGAGACAAAAGCAAGAATCATATTCGGGCATAGTTTATATACATATTTGGTGCAATCATTCCCTCAGTGGGAGTTGTACGGAATTCTTTGAAAATTCAAAAGTTGTCTACTATTGTGGATAACATGCTGAAAATTTTTTCAGGAGTCATGATCTCAATGGATTCAGAGATGGCTGTGGTAAGATCTATGACTCGTCAGAAGCGCCTTGCATTAGACATCCTTTTAGCAAAGGAGGGTGGAGTTTGTAAAATGCTGAATTTGCAGCATTGCTGTTCATATATACCTAATAATAGTAAAGAGATTAGAGGCCTCATTAACAATATGACTAATGATAGCACTGATTAGAAAGAGCTGAAAGAACCTGGAGTTTGGGAAAACGTTGGCAAAGGTTTTGCTTCAGTGGGAAATTGGCTTGGCAACCTAGGAAAAGGGATAATAGTGAAAATAAAACAAGTGATATTGATTATTATGATTTGTATAATTGGATCATGAGGAATGTGAAAAGTGTATAATGTTATCAAAATAAAGAAGATGAAAAATTATCATAGGAGGGAAGAAATTAAAATGGAAAAATTATTCAGGGAAAATTCTAAAAGGGAAAGAAGAAAGAAAAACTTGAGAAAGGGCAAATTTTAGGTAAACAAAAATTAGGGTGATGTAAATTTGTGATGACATATTTAGTCATCAGAGGAGGGATTGTGAGCGTTGAGGTTATTACTAATAAATATTCATGTATTCTGAATTTTGAATCTACATAGAAAACAAATAAACATAGAAAATAATGTACGATTTGGAAAATGTGCCCACTTGAGTGGCCTTCAGGGATCACGCAATGTCCTTATTAAATGTTTATTAATACAATTTGCTGTGCTCATGTTTAGGTTAATATAGTAGCACGTTATATTCATGATTACTTATTATGTATCTTGCTTTATTAACAATTGTAGGCCTTACGTTAGCAAGGTCTGGGCCTACTTGCACAGTCTCATGTTAAGCTGCACTGTTTACAATTTACTGCGTGAAATGTATGCTTAGAAAGAATTAATACATGCATTGTTTTAGCTGAGTTGACCAACGTAGCAGATGTTATAACAATCTCATGAGAACTGCTTGTTAGAAAATCTTGTTCTAGTGAAGGCAACATTGTATAGTTTAATGTGTGAGAAAGTGATGTTCCCAGGAGTTGACAATGGAAGCACTGACCAGCATGTGGACCGATACAAAATTGTTACCTGATGAGCCTGACTATGGGAACGAGAAACGAGGAGCCAATCACCAACGTGTGAAAGACTGTTTAGTTATATTTTAGATTCATATTTCAAATTTTATTGGACTAATGGTAAACGTAGGATTCTTTGACCAATGGCAATGTGGGAAGTGTTTTAGGTGATTTTAACTTAGCCTGAACCCACCGAGAGAAGGCAGGATTATTCCTGTTTTCATTCTCCACCGATGAGGTGTACTCGCCTTGATTCTGCTACTTAGAAAATTCTATCTTTATCTTATTTCTTAAACTTTGATGCAAAATGCTGATCCTTTAGACATTGCTTTCAAATGGTTCGGAGACTTTAGAGCCTCCGATTCTGAACCATTCCCTTTCACCGTCCACTCCCTGTCACTGATGCTGATCGAGCTGATGTCAGACTGATGAAGATAATCGCAGATTGCTGATCCATACTGAGGAAAGGTATACCAAATTGCTAATAAAAATGTTGTAGAATAATGTTCTTTTTTCTAGGTACCAACCGCTGTTTTGATAGAGCCATAGATAGATGTTTTCCAAATTTTGCTTTGATTAAAACTAATTTTTGCATGAAGCCCAAACATGCTATTCTAATCAGAAGATTAGCTAGAAGACCCACAGAAAATATTTGCCAATTATTAACAACAGTTGATGATGTATCCTTGCTGAATCTAAATGTATGCTATTTGTATTGCGCAGTTGTTCTTGCTATTGATTTGTACTGTAACTCTCAAATGCGTAGTAATCAATGCATTAATTACATTGAGATTCTTTAGAAGATTTGGTCAGCCAGTGTTGTTTCTGTATCCATATCATTTGATTTTGAGATTAAGTTCTGTGAGCACTGTTAATATAAGGAAATAAACATTCTAACTTTTACATAAAGGTGTGGTTATTCATGGCCAAAGGGGTCATGGTGAGTGAGCTTACTGTTTCCAAAGATTATTGACACTGTTGATTGATGTTGTTAATGATTGGTAGTGGAGTTGAAACCTGGGGTTGAGTTACTCTAAGTGCTGACAAAAGGTCCATCAAACCTCTAACGCGTCCCCTTATAAATTAAAGATAAGAAACCAAATAAGGTCAGACGCACTCACAATAATAATTATTGCAAAGTGATTACTGCAAAGGGTGGGTCAAGATGCAGTTGAGAAAGGTGGATGATTGGATTTAGTTGGAGAAAAAGGAAGAAAGCTGAAGTAGAGCTTGAAGAGTTACAGAGGCACTTGAATGGCAAAGTCAATGAACTGGAAAAATCCAAATGCAAGGTGCAAAATTTGACAACTGTTGTGTAAGGGAGATTTCTAGAAAGAAACATGGGTGTAATGTTTGGGTGACCCCCCAGAGTTATCAAATGGAAGGACTGGATGACGCTTTTTCATTATTAAACTTTTTTAATTCATATCAACATTAACATGTGTTCACACAAATCCATTTATTATGTGTTGTTCATATTTAGATTGACTATAGCTTATGTGGCCAGTTTAAAAATATCTAACATTTGGTTGTCATCTTGCTTTCCTAATGTGTTTTTTTTATTTCATGAGAAGTCAACTCCACATATATTATTTCGGTCTGCCATTGATGTTCTGTTTGCATGTGAAATGTTTCTTTTAGGAAAGCCTTGTACAATGTACTAACAAGCTGTTGCAAAGCCCCTGCAGAGCACAGGTTGGACAATTGTATCTCATTATGTTGCTAATAACTGTATGTTTGAAGGGCGTTTACAGTAAACTCACGGGGTTTACGGGAACCATGTGAAGTTATATCAAACTGTTAGAACTGTGTGATTTAAACTAATGGAACTGATTTTTGGTTTAATACTAATTTGATGCTTTGACTTTGTAACTTTGCACATAATCATCTAGTAAATCTTTATGGTTTTGAAACATAACCATTCTCTGTCTCTCTTCTGGAGTAAACTGTGTGTCATATTATTGAAATGTATTGAATTTTGATGCTACCCTCAGTTCGAACTAAAGATTTATCGGAGAAAGCATGGTTTTTGGACTTGAACTGAGAATTGTCCCAGAAATCCCTTTGGTACCCTCACCAGAGGGATTTCAGGTACCATGTGCGCAGATGGCCAGAGCCGTCTGACGCACATGAGCACTGTAAAGCACTGTAGGGTTGAACGGCTCACGGCCATCTCACGCACAGTAGTGGTTAATGTACATTTCTCTTGCATCAGTTGTCCCAAACATTGCCCCTCTCTGGTGAGGCATCACACTTGCAAATGAGCAGCAGTGATTAGTGGGCATTTTTTGATCCCGCCAAACACTGCAAGGGGACCGTGCCGGGACCAGGACAAAATGAGGGTAAGTTGTCTCCTTGGTCACCTCTTGGAGCCAGGACATTGTTGCCCTCGAACCCTGCAGTGTTGCCATTGGCATCACGAGACAGAACACCCCAGTGATGATGATGCAGAAGAGCCAGTAGTGCCGTGGAACCAACACCTGGGTACCTGGGATCAGCGAAGAAAAGCGGGCAGAGTTCCCTGCAGTGCCGCAGGTGAAGCACGCAACCCACCAAGGGAAAGCATGAGGAGCCCAGAAAGCAGCCTGGAAGCCAGTCATCCACTCACAGCAGGCTACACATCTGAGCACCGTGGCCCGGTGGGAGCGACATCAGGGGCAGCCCAGGAGGGTGCAAAAAGGTAAGCCACTGATCACAGCAGCAGGCAGCAGTACGGGGAGAGAGTGGAGGTTTTGGAAGCGGCCCTCCAGTCGGTTGCCCTCACCTTGCCAGCACATCTGTTTATCCGGATTGGGGTCACTGTTTTTAATGTTTTGTTTCACCGCATTTGAGGAGCGGATGAATATCCAAAGAGTGATCGCTTAGATAAAGGCAGTGCGTAGGAGGTGAGCGGCAGTCTTTACTCCACATCACACACCCTGAGATGGCAAGCTTGAGCCTTCTGGGGGGCAGCTAACAGCAGTTAACTGGAAGGTTACACCAGAGGGCCGCGAAACAGATATCAAAAGACAAGGTACATGGGGTGAAAAGATACTGTAGGAGCAACAGGCTTGCAACTAATCCCCCAGCATTAACCTGCATTTCTTTGTGTAACCCTGAACCAACTCTTGATGAAGAACTGGACAGTCCACAAAAGACCCCAGAAAAAAGAAAATTAGGGAGCAGAGGCAAAGGCAGATCAATGTGAGTATTCGGGGAGGCATATGAGGAACAGCCCCACGCATTTCAGGGACAATGTAGAGAAGCTGGTAGCCAAACAAAGAGAGAGGACCCCTGAGGTCAACAACCTCCAGGAAGTGCTGATGATGGCAAGGCAGTTAGTGGCCAGGCAAGGCAAAGAATGGGTGAACGCGCAGGTTATAGGTCCTATGGATCAAGAACCAAGTAGGGGGCAAAGGACAATTAAGCCCAGACAACCCACACGGTAACCTGCTCATGGGAACCGTGGTGCCCCACCAGGTCCAAGGCACAAGGGGTCTTTAGCCAGAATGGTGGCCCCTGAAACGGTGAAGGTGCCACAGGGAAAGGGTGCAACAGGTTTGCGCAAAATGAACCAACAACAAGAGGTCAAGGGGCGGACAAGCACCACGCATCTCTGGCCATCTTAAATGACAGTGAGGACTTTTCTGACACCAGCGAAAGAGAGGAGAGCACCATTGTGGGACCTGCATCACCTGAGGCCTATACAGCATTGGACGCAGATTGGAACAGCACACAACGGATGATTGGGAATAGTGAGCCATATGCCAGTGGGGCAATAATAAACTTTGGGACACAAGTAGGGGTGGTTAATGCAGCACAACATAGGTCCCAAAGCCACACTGACACACAAACCCTGTAGCAAGTAGCCAGGAGAGTCCCTAACCAGGGGCCTTGGCCTCCTGGTCTCCTCATGCGCAACCTACAACACCATTTACAAAAACACACTCTGGTGGACCTGGCCGGAGACCAATCTTCCTTTGAGTTTTCATCCAATTTTTTGGCCTGGCATGCTCTCCTGCTCTTGCCAAGTGGGGTATGTGGGAAGCAGACTCGCAGCAACAGCACCTCCCACAAGAGAAAATAGGGAATACCTCCAGAACAGACAAAAGAAAGGACACTCCCCCTGAAAGGGACCCCACACAAAGGAGGGGAACAGGGCATGGATAAGGAGGTCAGTACTGATGAGCAACTAGAGCCATCAAAAGACAAAGAGGATGACCCCACAAAGGCGTGGTCAGGGGGATCAACACATAGCCAGATGAAGGAAAGCCAGCGAGCTCATACATACAACCGTTCCCGGACGATCCACCCATAATGGCAAGAGAAACTGGTCAAGCAAGCCTCATCCTCCCAGCAGTGAAAGAGAGGATATGGCGAAAGGAGTTTATAGACATTTTTTCGCTCCCCGAGGTATACAAGTCAGGTTTGGATTTGATAATGCAGGACAAGACAGTTGAGGAAAAAAGGGACAGACACAGACCAAGGGTGGAGAGATCAATAGAGAACGTGCTCTGGGCTTTTAGAACCCTAGTATGAGTTTTTGTACACAAAATACCTGGAGAGTGAGGCAGCTCTGCTCTTAGATGAGCAGTGAGTGCACGCGGCACAATAGCAATACCAAGGGGACGCATGGCTCCACTACGACGAGGGGCTTAGGGAAATAATGGAAACCTGGCTGGTCATAGAATGGGACCAGCAGGATGTGGAAGGCGTCACCAACCACATCGTAGCTGCCAAGGAAGGGGTGAGCACATAGGAGCATAGCTTTTGCCTGCCCAGGGTAAAGAGAAAAATACAACTTTTCAGGGGGTGAGAAATTTAGGACCCCATCAGGGAGTAAGCCGCAAGGGGGCTTACCAGCAACCAGCTGGGGGTATGAAAAAGATGAGTTTAATTGGGGACAGGCCTGCAGATTCAGTTACTGCTGCAGCAGTTGTGGAGGATCACACCCCACGGTTGAGTGTAAAAAACAGAATCAGCAGGAGACCATAAGGACACCAAGAAATAGTGCACCCCTCAAGGGATGACAGAGGTGGGGGTCCAGCAACACACATCTCCTCTCTCAACCCCCATCAAAATTGGCCTACAGTTAAGGACACTTTCTAACTAACCCGAAAAAGAAGCAGACTGTTGTTGGCAAAAGGTTTTACTGCAGGCTGTTACCATACCATACTAAGGCCCCGTCAAACACCACCTGTGCCAGAATTTGAAATCAGAGAGGGACAATCTAGGAGTAGCCAGACAGAAAGTGGCCAATGAGGTGTCCCATAGGAGGGTAGCAGGCCCCTTTTCAGAACCACCCATGGACAGCTTTGTAGTCTCCCCCTAGGGTAGCCCCAAGAAATGACAGGGTAAATTCAGACTTATCCATTACCTGTCAAACTCTCCAGGGGAATCAGTGAATGATGGGCTGGAGCAAAATAGCTTCTCCGTATCGTATTTGACAGTGGATGACGCATTTGACTTGATGAAGGCAGCAAGAAAGGGGGCCATTCTGGCAAAAGTGGACACAGAATCTGCTTTCCGTCTCCTACCAGTACACCCAGACAGTTACCACCTCCTTGGATTCAAGCGGGACAAAGCCTTCTACTGTGACAAATGTCTACAATGGGCTGCTCCAACTCGTGGGGTTGCACTCAATACCTAGATTTCTTCCTATTTGTGGGATAAGAGGGCATTTCCAAGTGTGGGATTCTGCTGCAAACTGTCATAGAACAGGTGCAAGAGCTGGGAGTGCTACTGGCCAGCAAAAATACAGAAGGGCCGGCCACAAAACTGGCCTTCTTGGGAATTGAGCTGGACACGGGAAGGGAATAAGCAGGCTCCCACAGGCAAAAGTGGAGGAACTCACACAATGCATGAGGGGGCCAACAGTGAAGAAAAAGACCGCCCTGGTTGAACTACAACAGCTGCTAGGTAGGCTCAACCGCAAACAGGGTAATTCTGGTAGGTAGCCCCTTTGCCAGGCGTTTGACATGGCTAACATGGGATCTGACTCAGAAACACCACAAAGTCCCACTGGCACGGGAATTAAGGCAGGACTTGGACCAGTGGCTGGATTACCTCAACAATTTTAATGGGACTTTGATCTGGTGCAGGCCGTGGGTATCCTCTTGATAACTGCAGTTATTCACAGGTGCAACTAGGGGGACGGTTTCTGTGCAACACTAGACTCCACTTGGACAGCCGCGCACTGGCCTCTGATCTGGCATGAATAGGGGATCCCCCACAACATCACGTTATTGGAGTTTTTTTCCCATTGTAGTAGCCTTCATAGTATGGGCATGACAACTAATCAACAAACAGGTCACTCTACGGCCAGATAACCACACGGTGGTGCAGGCAATCAACTTAGGGCTGGCACAGTACCCTGCGGTGGTACGCTTATTACAGCATCTGGTGAGTTTCCAGTTGAGGGGTAAAATAGTAATCAGGGATAGCAGCATTCCAGCCTGTGGGAACAACGTGGCTGATGCACAGTCTCTTTCCAGTGGTAGAGGTTGACGGAGTTGGCACCGCAGTCAAAGCTGCAAATGACACAGCTACTGGGGCAGCTGTGGGGACTGGTGGAACTGATCGGATGATGTTAGTGGACTACGCACTCATCCTTAAGACAAGCATGAAGTATCGTGAGCACAGGGGAACCTTCCAGAGTGAAACAGGGGTCATGGTGCACAATGCCGTGTCAGAACGGGAAGATCAGGGGTTCATAACCTGGGCATATTCAAAAGGGAAGAGCAGAGCCTGTGCTCAAGCAGGGGGGAGGGACCCTACTAACTCTTTTATATGCAGGGCAACCATGAAGGGCTAAAGGGCTGTGGCAGATTGCAACAAATGCACTGAAGTCAAAGATGCCCTATTGACATTCCTATTTTTTTAAAAATGGTGGCAGTACCCCCTGACGTTTGTGGGCTTGGATATGAGTGATCGCTGTTCCAGGCAGCCTTCACTTTGGCCTATTTTGGAGCTTACAGAATTAGCAAGCTCATAGCTCCATCTATAGGAAACCCAGGCTTGGCCTGCCTCTGGGGCGAGGAAGTGACGTTTTGCATGGAGTACATGGTCATCCACCTGCGGAGGTCTAAAACTGACTAAGAGGGAAGGGGGAGTACTCACTGTTGACCTGCCTAGGGAGTGGAGATAGTCGCCCCATTTGCATTATGCGGGAATACTCATGGAAGGAATGCTCCCCCAACCAGACAACCACTGTTCAGGCATGAAGACGGGTCATACCTAAGCCACGTTCAATTCATCGCGTTCATGAGATTGGCCTTAGCCAAAGCAGAGCTCCCACCTAGACCTTTCGGGTCCCAGTCATTCCGGATATGAGCAGCAGCTATAGCAGCAGCATGCAGGATGAGCGTGAATCACATAAACCAGATAGGGAGCGGAGTGTCAGGGACATTCACAAGTTAAGTGTAGCCTACAAATCCCTTACATCGTTTCTTTTCATGACAGGCCTGAACGATGACCACTGCGTGACATGGATCCTAGGCCACTCATACACATGGCGGGAGATCAAGAAGCCCAGGAAAATGCGCAGCAGTGATTGGCCTGCATTTTTTTTAAGCCACCAATCACTGCAAGGGGACTGTGCCAGGACAGGTCAAAAGGAGGTCGAGTTGCTTACTTGGTCAGTGCTTGGACTCGAGACATTATCCCAACCACCTACATCCTATCAGCGGGTGCCACAGCCGCACCCAGTTGCAAGACTTTTTGAGCCTGGCGGGATGGACACTCAGTTAGTCCATAGAAGCACAGTAGCTTAAGAGATAGAGTCACTCTAACAGTGCCCTTGGGATGCCTAATAGCAGGAGCATTAGGGGTGCAAGCAATGACAAGAGAAAGGGGGTAGTGGTGGGCAGACATGGTACTTGCAGCTCGGGCTAGGCCAGGAGACCCCTACAGACACTTGGTAGCAAGGGAAGCCTATGCTGAAAACCCCAGAGGGCTGACGACAAGCATATCAAGAACAGAATTCAAGAGTTTAGACACAAAGGTTAATGTTTTAACGTAATGCATATATATCCCACACATTAGGATGCATTTTTGAACCATGTAACTATGATGCTACAATAAATCTGTGGCCGTTGAAACTTCCAGTAATGTCTCCAATTTGTATTGCATGGAAGAGGAGAAGGCAGTAGTCGACCTTGAGTGGGACGGTGGCTCGCATGTCAAAGCTTGTTTGAACTGCACGTCCTCAGAACTTTGGGGGATATTTATACTCCGTTTGCGCCGAATTTGCGTCGTTTTTTTCGACGCAAATTCGACACAAAACTAACTCCATATTTATACTTTGGCGTTAGACGCGTCTAGCGCCAAAGTTCATGGAGTTAGCGTCATTTTTTTGCGTGAACACCTTCCTTGCGTTAATGATATGCAAGGTAGGCGTTCCTGTCTTAAAAAATGACTGCGATGCATATGCGTCGTATTTATACTCCCGGGCAAAAATGACGCCCGGGAGTGGGCGGGACTAAAAAACCCGCATTTGCGCCGGATTTTAGCGCCTGGGTCAGGGCAGGCGTTAAGGGACCTGTGGGCTCAGAATGAGCCCAGAGGTGCCCTCCCAAGCCCCCAGGGACACCCCCTGCCACCCTTGCCCACCCCAGGAGGACACCCAAGGATGGAGGGACCCATCCCAGGGAAGAAAAGGTAAGTTGTGGTAAGTATTTTTTTTAATGTTTTTTTTTGGCATAGGGGGGCCTGATTTGTGCCCCCCTACATGCCACTATGCCCAATGACCATAAATACGGCGCCCGCATGGCGCTTCAGAATGGCGTTAGCCGGCGCTCATTTTTTTGGCGCAAAACTGCGTTAGCGCAGTTTTGCATCAAAAAGTATAAATATGGGCCTTTGTACGTTGTTTTGTTGTTTTTCACTTATATTGCACGCAGAAAATTATGCTATTCATGTTTATTTATGACACATTTTGCACAGGAGAGCACTTGTGAAGGACTGACTACAAATCCTAGGTTTGGGGGCAAGGAAGTAGTGTTGGTGAAAAAAATGCAAATAAGGTTTATTAATAGCGAAGTAGGACTGTAACTTCATAACGCGATTAAGGCCAGGGGGACGTAACGCGTCGGGTGTTTGATTGCCACTCCGTGACTTCATGCATTAAATGGAGATTAAATTCTGATTTTTGAGTGTGAATCGTTTTTCATTTCCTTGCAGCAACTGAATTATATGGAGAACAATAAACATGCACGCGGTAAAGGACTTATGTTTTTTTAAAGGTTCTCCCCTTCTGAACCTTTCCAGTTTTTTCACTAGCTCAGTTTGGCAGCTGATTCGGTGAATTGCTCAAACGACAGCCACTCTTCCTGGCCATGCTTTTGCTGTTCTCACCAATATGCATTTGCGGTCCTCCTCGTTAAATACACGTGACTTAACCGTAATACTTTTAATTGGAGAGTACCGGTACTTCCCAGGAACAGGCAGGTACTCTGGCACAGAGTACCTGCACTTTATTTTTTCCCTTTCAAGCACTGAGTCCACCCACAGTAAGAAAGCCTCCCTGACGAAGCGCAGTTCAGATATTGCAAGCTGGAACCCTGGTGGCCTTGATCAACTCTTTCAGAAGAAAGAAGCACACTTACCACTGGGAGAATAAAAATGTTCTCCTTCTCAAATATTTTAGTGTCGTTAACATAACTCAAGGCCCCTGACCCTGTAAGGCCATCTGCCCAGAGAAGACTTTCATCGTGTCTGGTATTAACTTTTCAGAATATGCAGCTGTGCCATTAGTACTGTCCTGAAGGCCTATGTTTAATTACTTTCATAAACGTAATAGTGACCGCCGGTGCTGCACAAATGATCAACCTTACAAACTTCTTCTCCCCAAATTATCTCCAGTGCCCAGGTATAGTTATAGCCCACACATATTAGTGATGGTGCAGGGCCAGAGACTACAACAAGAAGCACTGTTGATCTCTACCATGACCTAAGTAAATGTTCTTTAACACAAGTATACCCAGTCAGGACAGAGTTTCAAAGTTACCGAAGAAATTTCGTGACTACTGTTTAGTACAAATTAGTTTTGAAAATGACTGTAAAGTGAAAGATTATGTAATATTGTGTTATTGATATATTTGGTCGGTATTGTTGGAGTGTGATTTTATAATTAATATTAACATGAAAAGCTTGCAATATAATGTCTAATGAAACCGCATAGAAATTGTGTTAATGCAATACACGCGTTTGAAATGTGCCCACGGGAGTGGCCATCAATGTATACGATGATTAATGAAACTGACTAATAATGAATTAATAATATACTCATGTACGGTTTTGTATTAACGCATCTTAATTAGAGTTATGTATTAGGGTTTGCTAAATTAATCACTAGGCCTTAGTTAGCAAGGGTCTGGCTCTAGCTGCGGGTCTCATATTAAATATGTATTCCTAACGTGCAATGTGCTCCTTTCCGAAGGACATGAAGCTGTACTTTTCCAGAAGCTAGAGATGTGTGTGTGTGTAACCCTAGTAAAATTCTTTCTCTTGGGACCCGATTTGCTCAAGGAGACATTCTTGCCGAACGCAACAGTGTAATTCGCAACAGGTACAAGGTCGCCTAGTCCAAGGGAAAACAATGGAACTACTGACTGAAGCGACAAGTGTAACTTTTCTTACCTGACATTCTACCAGTTGAAGACGTCAATCACAGGAGCCAACAAACTGCATGAGAACTGTCTTAGGTGAAAATTCTAGTAAGGTATGCAATGGATTATTGGACAGAGATAACGATGCACCAAATATTGACCAATGGGAAATTAGGGACTTGTTCGACAATTTTAATGTAACAGCGTGACACAAGGAGAAATCTGCCATTCTTGAGCTATTACCGGACATTCTTCCTTGCCATACCTTGCCCGTCCTAAAGACTTTGGCCCTCATTATGACCCTGGCGGTCGGTGGAGAAGTGGCAGTATTACCGCCAACAGGCTAGCGGAAAAAAAGTGGAATCATGACCACATCATTACCGCCATGGTCATCCGGCACTTCTCCATTCCGACCGCTGGGCTGGAGACTTGAAGACTTGAAAAAGACCGCTGAGGTCATAATGACCACCTTTGTCTTTTACTTTCAACCATCCTCATCTTATCCCTACTAGATGCACTTCACCTCCTTATGAGGAAAGAGCCTTTTGCTATACTTTGCTGAGTACTACCGGCTTATCCTGACTGATTGCGAATCGACTGATGTCCTGAGGACGAAGACTTATTGTATGCCGCCCCATTTGGATAGGTAACTATCTGATGATAAATTGTAATTGTCTGTTTGCCTTTCTTTCTAGGTACCAACTGCTCTTTTGATAGAGGCCATAGTTAGATGTTTTTCCAAATTCATGTTGCTGAATTGTTTTGCATGAAGCCCAACATGCGGATGCTAATTCGAGGTTAGTTAAGTAGTTTACTAATATCGGATGCAAATAGATAAATGACTGAATCTTTGCTTTGTTGAATGATATATTAATGTTACTGTGCTAAAGTTTGATTCATGTTGACTTTGTGTTTTGTTCTGTGTTCTGATGTTCTTGATCTTTGCTTTGATAAAGTCATACTCAAGTTGCCATATTATAGTGCTTTTGATGTGCTTATTGGTATTGAGACTAATAAACATGACACTAGGTTGTAAAAGGTGGGAATAAATATCTTAACCTTTACTAGATTTATGTGATTATTCATCATGGTGTGTTTGGTTCTTATTAAATGTTATTGATTTGTTGGATTGATTAGTTATTGTGAATATTGATTAGGTTATTGATTCATTACTTGAGATGTTAATGAGATATCTTGTCCAAAGGAGTCTCCAATCAGGGTCAAAAGGTTCATTGGCCTAAAACGAGTCCCCATGTAAGTTAAAATATTAAAGTCGGGACGCGTTATCAGTTGGCAGGCTTAGGAATGTTTGTATTAGCCTGTAAACAGGCGACAATTGAATTTCTCTTGTAATGTATTTCATGGGTTCAATGTGTTCCATGTTCAGGATTGTGGAATGGTTGGGCTGGAGATTCTGTCAACAGCAGTTGCAAGAGACACCAGGGCTACCTGAGTGCAATTCAGGCATAGGCCTAATTTTATGAAAATAAATCACTTTTATGATAGATTTCAGTAAAAAAATGTACCAACAAAAAACAACATGCAAGATCATTTTTGTGCCCAGCATACTCTCAAGGACATATATCAGTGGGTACGAGTTTCCCATCACCCCACAACTTATACACCTGGGCCCATAGTTAATGGAAAATGACTCAGCGCAACGCTGCGCCAAAATTGGGAGCACCACACTCTGTCATCTTCACAACGCAAGGATACGCCATATTTAATTGAATACCGTGCACCCTTGTGTTGTTCCCTATGATGGTGCTAATTTGAGCTGCCTAGCGCCAATGCAGTCATCCTTGCTCAATCATGCTAGGATGTCTGCGTTGAGGGGTTGAATTGTTTATGTTTGGGAAGGTGTCCGTTCCTCCACATAAACAATCACTAATGGTGATTTGGCACTTTTGTGTGTGCTGCAGAATGCAACAAACACAGAAGTGCCAAAGCGTCATTTTGAAATGATTATTTATGTGCAGGAAGGGACACCTTCCCTCACATCAACAATCATGTCCAGCATTTTGCTCTTTGTATGAGTGCTGCAGAATGCAGCACACATAGAAAAAGCAAAAAATGAGGAGGAATGAAAGTATTACTCCTCGTTGCGCCTTGCTAATGGCACCCCTGGGGTTGCATTAGATCTTGGTGCTGTCTTAGGTTTACGAAAACTCATAAGTCTGAGGCAGCATCAAAATGCAATGGGTGTTGCTGTGGCACGCCCACAGCAACACCCATTCCATGCCTTTACCACGTGAAAGGCTGCATGTGAAAGGGGTGTATTTACAAGATGGCTTATGCCACAAAAAGTGACTGAATGCCAGCTTGTAAATATGGCGCAGAGCATTGCACCACCGGAGCGTCACGAAAAGTGACACTTCGGTTGTGCTCGGGGCTCATAAATCTGCCCCCAAATTCTTACTTAGTATGGTGAACCATGCACTGGAGTGAATCATTACTACTGCTGGCTTACCATCAATTCCTTGGTGACCCTTTGCCTTTTCTTTCTTTTCTAAGACTGAGATCAAGCTTGGGGTTCAACCCAAACTGTCAGTTTCTTCTTCCTTGACCATATTTATTCTGGCACTTCTGCAGACTCTACAGACATGATACTTTCTTTTACATTTGTTACATATATTTTTCCCTGATGGATTCCTTTTTTAGTTTCCCACATGGCCACTGCTAAAACACCTAAATCACTGTGTGCTACTTTTTTGTTTACATTGATACATTTCTACATTTCTTCGTTTTGTCGTAGGAATTCCCCTCACCCATTTCATACACTGCTGATGTAGACTGCCCTCTGAAGTCCTCCACAAATGTAATATTTCTGGATGCTTTTAGCAGTGTTTATGGTTGCAGATAGATTTAAGTTTGACCCCAACCACAGTTTCTTTGTGGGTTTTTTAAGGGGCAGTCTCTCAAAACCTAGTTGTAAATTATGTTTTCAAAATTACAAGTTGCTGCAGGCAATTTAAGAACAGCTTCCCACTCCTCCATTCAACACCAACTTCCTGTTACCTAGAATACAATTGAAGCATTAATTCGAAAGCGATGTAGACTTTCCTGCAATATCACTGTGTGTTATTTGCTTCACTAATCAAACACATTTAAATCACTAGAATTCTCAAAAGTTAGTAGGACTACGAATTATTTCAGCCCTTCAACACTCAGACCATGTTTTAGCATACAGTGGGGCAGAATTAAGAAATGTGATGCTGAACTCAGTGCAGCGTCACTTTCTTTGCACCCCTTAGCGCCCCACTACCGCCACCATGTGTCTGCCATATTTAAAATACGGCACACCATGGCGCAGGGTAGGAGGCAACGGCATCAGACTTTTTGTAGCTATTGATGTACTGTTCAGGGTTAGTGCCAAAATTTTGGCAACACAATGTAAACCTCTCGTTGCTATGATATACAATACATGATATGGCTGCGTCACACTTAGCATATAACATACATGTCCTGATACAGCGTCCATTGATTGCATGTTTTTTCAGAGTAACCTGATGGTTGATCGCTGCAGCTTTCCATCGAGAATGCTTCTAGCCTTCCATAGAACAATTCTGGTGCTTTTGTGGGTCCCTGTGCTGGCCAATTCTTTGTTCCATTATCTTTCACAACCCGGAGTCAGAGTTGCTCATTCTGAGTAATCTATGACAACAAATAAACACTTGTCATCAATAGTGTTGTTGATTTGGGTCAGTGAATGTCTGTATGTTGCTCCTGCACCTCGTCGATAGCACCAGTGTTGAGGTGAAAGAACGACGACACCGGAGCTATTCAAGACAGTTTCTTCACTTCATTTAAAGAAACAGAGCTAAGTTACAAGAACTGCAGGAGCTAAACTGATATGGTGCTGAAAAGTAAGTCAATCAATGCAGTCTAGATAAACACCCCATTTTTCACATTCCACACGTGAGTCCACCCTAAGTGCTGAAAACATACACACACTCCAGTTCTACCTACTAAGAACATACTAGTTGAATACCAGACTTATGACCTCACAGGATTGATAGTAATAACTAGCAACACCTGTTGAGGAGGCACATTCTGTTTGGCTATGGCCAGGCCCTAACCAGGCAGACCCTGCCACTCCCTTTGGGGGTGGGTGATTATACTTACTGTATAACCTGCTCTCACCCTTGGGTAGCTTTGCAGAGAGCAGTCAGACTTATCACAGATGCAATGTGTAATGCAATAGCAGAGCACTTCCCAACCACAACCAAGCTGAGAAGAACAAATGAGACTTCACACACCATGTAGGTATTCAAAGATTATATTCAACATTGTCAACACAGCATAAGTATCATTGAAATTTGGACATAAAACACATTTGACAATAGCGTTCAAAATATTCAGCCCAGCTGTGAGTAACACCAACTGTAGTATGCATAAAAAACAATATGTTTCCTCCCAGCACCATCATGTAATGCCAAAGGTTGTCAGCACAAGACCCATCCTACAATTTGCCATCTTTGATATAACCATTAAATTGAGGGTGCTCCCGCGTTCACAATGTTAGCAGCAATATGTAACTACAAGGGTTGTAAACTTCCACATAGCACTGTGCCTAGGCCGCACTAGTACATTGTAATTGTCAACTTCAGGACTTTCCTGGCAGACGAACCCCCAGGGCTACCCTCAACTTCACCCGCAATCAGTCCCGCACATCCAATCTGCACTACTGGGCCCTGCCTTGGATATCAGTCGGCTGTGCATACACACACATTCTCGTACGCCTGCACTCCGGCACCCCAATGCTGTGCCCTGATAGCCGACTAGTGGATGCCTCTGCGTTTGCAGGCAACCAAGGTCCCAAACTGCCCTCCACCCACCAACCAGCTATGGCTATCCCACCCCACTTCAAACCATAGATTCAATCACATCAACTACCCCCCCCCGACTACTAGACTGCTCTTGGCCCAGGTCACTCTATGCAGGGGCCTGGGACAAGATTAGAGGGGGGAAGGAAAGACAACAGCAAATCCAGCAGCAATTAGCAAGGAGATGGTTTGGGTCCCAATAGGAGGTTCACTCAAAGGTCTGTAACACACAGGGAGAGAGTTACTGGGTCTGCCCATTAGCCAACATGGCGCCCAGTCCTATCAGACAGTCAGTGTTATCAAATAACTACCAGTTTCAGAGATGCACCATCGGGGCAAGTTAACTTGAATCACCCACAACAATTCTGTTTGCACACAATGAGTTGCTACATCTGTGCCCCTTTTGCAAGGGCACGAAGAGTTGAGTTGCACCAGACGATTACACTTACACTGGAAAAGTTCTTAGTGTTGTACCTCCACGAAAAATGAGGCACAACATCAGGAGCCAATTTCCTGAATTGACCCCGACCATACGATCACTACTAACAAAAAATTCCCAATGTGGTATCTCCTCAGGAGGTGGCACTACTCTGGTGCGTGATGACTTGAACTGCACCAGACACTCCCAAGAAGAACGTAAATCCTGAAACTCTCTGGAATGAGGCACAAAGCCTACTACTTCACGACTTGGGTCCTTCTTGACCCTGCGGTCATACAAGGTCTTTTGTTTCCATACCTCCCTGGAATGAGGCACAACATCTGTTGCGCGATGACTTTTAGTCACACCGGACTCCTCTGTCACACACTTCGACAGAAGTTCAAGGCAGTGTATAGCACAACTCCGGTTGCACCCCCACCTCCAAGGGTTGCAACCGATGAATGGGGCACAGCAGGCAATGTGCGTGCAGCCGAGGAGCAACAAGAGAAATGTGATTCACTCAACAAACAGTGGGTCACACGGGGTCCTGCAATGGGTGATCCTTCTCATGCCACACAACATCTCGGAGTGCAGTGGCCCCACGATGAAGGGCC
This sequence comes from Pleurodeles waltl, assembly GCF_031143425.1. Taxonomy (NCBI): domain Eukaryota; kingdom Metazoa; phylum Chordata; class Amphibia; order Caudata; family Salamandridae; genus Pleurodeles; species Pleurodeles waltl. The sequence goes on along the minus strand of NC_090449.1, from coordinate 472,109,302 downwards.
ACTCACCTGAAGTGCTGGCAGTACTTGCAGGCTCTGCACCAAGTAACTCTGGTCCCCAGACAAAATACTTTGTCCACACTCACACCGCTGTTGCCCGGTTGAGTCCAGCATACAATGTAGGTGCAGAAGTGGGCACTGCTATCCAGATGATACCTGCAGATGATGTAAATTCTTTGACGGAGGTCTTTGATGTCCCTGAGACCGCCACAGAGAACAGGAGGCAGCCAACCTGCCCTTGGAGAGCACACCTCAAGTTACAACACAGCAGCAGGCAGTCAGCTCAGGCCAGCCACAATACAGGAAAGGTGCCCGGATCCCCTTCTTGAACAGTTATCATCCTGTGCACAACACATTCCTCTGGCAGTGCACATCACACAGTCCAGCAGTACCAGTCCCGCTTCGCTGTAGATGCAACTCTGAAGTTAGAGGTGGTTCAAGAGCTCTCCTTTGAACCACAGATGTCTCCCCTGATTTTCCTCCCCATCTGCCATAGGACGTGAAATGTAGATCTTTATTTTTACTGGGGAAGTGCTCTGGATCTGAGAGGCCGAGTGTCAGAAACCTCTCCCTCCAATCGATCTATACCAGACCCCAAAAAGAAGGAGTCTGTTGTTCTGGGTGTTCAAGTTTTATAGCTGTTGCTTGGGGAATGCACAGATGTACTCTTCTCCTGCATCCAGTGAAATGGAGTAAAATTTATAATGCACACAAACTATTTTAGAATCTAGAAAGGACAACCTCTTTTAAAACCACCTTTACCATTAGAGAGGGTTTGTTACTTTGAGTCCACTGATACCAAACATCGTGAAGCTGCTCCTCTGCAATTCACTACTGCAGCCAGACCTAACATGACTCTTGTCTCCCATGTTACCTTAGGGGAAGAGCAGCACTTGTGGGCAGTGGAACACGCATGGGTGTTCCACACCCACTGGGCACATGTGCTCTGGCGCACATGCAAGACTGCAGAGGCAGGCTGGACACTTTTGCTACAGTCACCACATGGGGGAAAGTGCACCTATGCTGGCCTGGACAATCACACTCAGCCACTACTTTAGATACTCACATGTAAATGTGCACACCCTGGCAGATGAGGCCAGAAGCAATATCTAGGCAGCAAATCACCCATATGCTAGTATGCAGACAAAGGCTAGGACCTCTTCCAGGTGGATGGCGCACTGTGTTTAAAGTGGGAAAGTGCCCAGGGCCGGTGGACCCTGTACGAGAACCAGCAATACCTCTGAGCTAAAATAAAAAAAAACATGGGGGAACTACTACCTCCACGTGTCAGGTCTAGCACATGTCTCCTCCAGACTGAAAGTGGGGGAGTTCTACCCAGTATCTAGGTAGCTCTCTTACTGAGGTGGAAAATCATAGATAGGCCATCTATGTTGGCTTGGTTCACCCTAGGGCAGGGCTCCACCCTAAAAGTCCATTACCTGTAAGGCTATGGACCACCTTAACAGCTTTGAGTTCTCATCCTTCATCTGCATCAGCCACTTGAGGGGTCCATTGTCTGTTTGGACCAAGAAGTGAGTACCAAACAGATATGGTCTCAACTTCTTGATGGCCCAGAGTACCGCGAAGACTTCTCTTTCGATATCGCTCTACCACTGTTCCTGAGGGAGAACCCGCCTGGAGATGGAGGGGACTGGTTGGTCAAAGCCTTCATCGTTCAACTGAGAGACGACAGACCCGATGCTATCTTCTGTGTTCAGAGGGGCCGATGAACTCCTGGGAATAATCTGGGGACTGCAGCACTGGTGCAGATCACATAGCCTGCTTTAGAGTGTCAAAGGCAGTCTGGCAGGCCTCTGTCCAAATTACATTTCGGGGCAGCTTCTTTGGGGTCAGCTCTGTCAAGGGGGTCACAATAGTGCTGTAGCCCTTGATGAACCTCCGGTAGTAACCGGCAAGATCCAGTAAGGCTCTCATGCCCAGCTGGGTCTTGGGGAGCTCCCAGGCTTGAATAGCCTCAATCTTAGCCTGGGGGCTGCACCGTTCCCTGGCTCACCCAATGCCCCAGGTATACCACTGATCCTTGCTCTATCTGGCACTCACTGTCCTTGGAAGTAAGGCTTGCTTGCTGCAGGGCATGATTACCTCCTGGAGGTGCCATAGATCATCCTCCCAACTGTTACCGAAGCCTGCAATATAATCTAGATAATCAGCTGAAAAGGCCTCCATACCGGCAAGGACCTAGTTCACCAGCCTCTGGGAAGTGGCAGAGGCATTCTTGAGTCTGAAGGGCGTGACCCCGAATTGGTAATGCCCATCTGAGATGGAGAAGGCAGTTTTCTCCTTGGCTCCCTCGGTGAGAAAAATCTGTCAAAACCCAGAGATAAGGTCAAAAGTGCTTAAATACTGGGCCGTGCTCAACCTATCAATCAACTCATCCACCCGGGAAATTGGATGGGCGTCCACCCAGGTCACAGAGTTCAGCCCCCTAGAGTCCACACAGAACCTTAATTCAGGGAAGTGCCTGCCGGGCGGGATTAGGTACCAGCACTACCAGGCTGTATCAGGGGCTGCTAGAGGGTTCTGTGACCCCCCCCATCTCCAGTATGTTAGACTCTTCCACCTGGATACTGGACCTCACCTTATCCGACAACCTGTAGGATTTGCTCTTGACAGGGAGGTTGTCATCTGTGTCCACATCATGGGTACACAGATGGGTGGTCCCAAGGATAAGGGAGAACAGCGAGGGGAACTGCCTCAACACTTGGTGGCAGTCCCTCTGCTGATCGAGAGTAACGGTTGGGGGCAGGATCACTCATTCCACTGACCCATCCCTCTCTACAGAGGTCAGGGAGCCTTTCGCTGTCCTCCTTCTTCCTTTCCTCTCTGTCACCTAGTAAGGCCCAGTCCACCGATCCTGAAGCGTCTCCTGCTCCACAGCCTCCATCACCCACGCTTTCTGCCCAGGTGTCAACTCCACTGGAGTGTCATTCATATTGTACCACTCTTTCATGACTTACCGGCTGGCTTCCAAGTTCCAGGAGGGTTGCTTTCGCAACTTGGCCCTTTGGCTCCGGAAGGCCAGCATGTAGCTTACTAGATCCCTGGCCAACCCTTCTGGTGACTACTCCCAACATTCCTTGACCAAACTCAGTTGTCCCCTAACCAGGTGCCCAAAGAGAAGCTCAAAGGAGCTAAAACCCACTCCATTCTGAGGGACCTCCCAGTAGGTAAACAACTGGCATGGTAAGAGGGTAACCTATGTTTTCCTCAGAGCTTCTGGTAGTCCTCTGATCATACTTTTTAGGGTCTTGTTGAACCTCTCAACAAGCCCATTAGTTTGAGGGTGGTAAGGAGTGGTGAACTTATACGTCACCCCACACTTCCCCCACATGGCTGGCATGTAAATTGACATGAAGTTTGTGCCCCTTTCAGACACTACCTTCTTGGGGAATCCCACTCAGGTAATAATCCTCATTAGGGCCTTTGCCACCACCGGCCCAGTTGTGGTCCTCAGAGGGATCGCCTCTGAGTACATAGTGGCATGATCCACCAGAACCAGGATAAATTGGTTCCCAGCAGTCATCTGGGGATCTATTGGCCCAACTATGTGAATGCCCACCCTTTCAAATGGGGTGTCAACGATGGTCAAGGGTTGAAAAGGAGCTTTAAGCTTGAGCCCTGCCTTACCACTCACCTGGAAAGCCACAAAGGTCCTACAGAAGGTATCCAAAGACACCTGGAACCTGGGCCAACAAAAGTGAGGGGCAAGCCACGCAAAGGTCTTGTCCCAGCCCAAATTTCTGTCAAGTGAATGTCATGGACTAATATCAGAAGAAAGGCCCAATAAGAATGGGGGAACAATAGGGCCCTTAGGGCCCCCGACTGTAGTCTTAGACTTACTGTATAGCAGATAATCTTCCCAGTAGATGTAATGAGTCCCAGATTCATCACTGGTTGCTTGGGCTTCAGCTTGCTGCCTCACGCCCTCACAGGTGGGGCACTCTCTCTGTGCCCCACAGAATTGCTCCCTGGTGAGTCTCTCTTTCTCTTGCTACTTGACAATCTCTGGCAGGGCACCAGGAGGAGTAATGTCCTCTTCAGTGGATGCTGCTGGGGCGGCCTCTGCCAGTTTCCTGTCCATCTCACCTGAGGTACATTCCGAGGCAAGTTTTCCCCACCCTCATCCTCTCCCCCTCTTAGCAGGGGGCTGGGTCATTATTCCAGACTCCTGCCCCTTCTGGCACCCTTCGTGGACATCCACAGATCCAGTCGTGTAACCCCAATCTTTCCACATGAGCCCAGAGCTCCACTTCTCTCCAGATAATATGCTCCAGGTCATTACAGAACATAAAGGCCACTGGCATGCTGGGGCTCTCCATGATCCCATCCCACTCAAACAGCTCCTGGGCCACAGGGAAATGGTCCTCTCTGTTGTCCGTCACCAAAACTTGGTGAGTGGCCTGGGGGATGACCTGCTCTTGAGAGACCAGCTGACTCCTTACCATGGTCATTGCTGGTCCCAGTATCCCTCAGAGCCTCCACCCCTTGCCTGTTGATGGTGACCCACTGCCTATATTTTGCCATGTTGGCAGGCACTTAGATCTGAAGCACCATCTCATTGTCACCCAGGAACAACAGGGTATTGCCACTAAACTAACCACAACTACTGGGGCACCATCCTCCCAATTGCTACGCTGGCCACGCCCAGAGCCTTTCCTCCAGCAGCTGGACGCACCCACTTTGGACACTTAGGATCTCCTTTATAGTGTCCATGCCCAATACACTCATAGCACTGAGGGTTCTTTGGGGCCAGAGTTTTATCCAGGGATGTCTACTTGGAAGACCTCTCCACTGGGGTTGCTTAGGAGGACTAGTAGAAGACCCCTTCTTTTGCCACTCCCTCTTTCTTGTGGGGGAGGAGACCCTGCCCCCCTTTTGGGTGTCCCCCAGCAGTCTTTTTGGACACTTGGGTGCTGGCCCAAAGTTCCACTTCCTTAGCAAGTTTCCGGCAGTCCATCAGCTTGTTGTTGACCAGGTGTTGGCGCAGATCAGTAAAGCAGGTCTCAAGGAAGTATTACTTCAGAATTAAGTTGTATAATCCATCATAATCCTCCACCTTACTGCTCAGCACCGAACTCTTCAGCACATTTTCTGCATAGTCAATTAAGTCAACCCAGGTTTGGGTTGCAAGTTTATGGCTGGCCCTAAACCTCTGATAGTACTTCTCCGGGGTCTGACCAAACTTGTTAACCAACACAGACTTCATAGCACAGTAGTTGGTCTGGCCTCCCATGTCTAGAGCCAGGAGGGTGTCCCTCCCAATGGGGGGCATGTATCATCATAAACTGCCTCCCCAGCTCTCCTCCAGGACCCGGTGTACCTTCAAGGCTCCCTCAGAGGCTGCCAACCACTTATCAATGTCATCCCCCACTTGGTAGTCCTGTACCATATCCTTTGGTATTCGACCTCCACTCTCGCTGTTAGACACTGTAGGGGCGCTGCCACCATTATTAGTATTAGACCCTATTTGTATGGCTCTTATGTCCAATTCTCAGAGACTAAGCTCATGCAACATCGTTTTCTTTTCCATGGCCAATCTCCTTTCAGCTAGGAATTGCATACTTTTGCACACTTTCCAATTTAGCAAGAGCTATGGCCTGCTTCTTGGCAGTCCTGGCAAGCTCCGATTTTAATTTCCTTTCTTCCCACCTGTCCTCCAGCTTCTTTAGGGACAAGATGCTACTACTGGTTCTAGGGGGGCCACCTAGATCGAGGAACAGAGGGTCCTACCCATCCAGCGTCTGCCCGTCAAGGCCCTTCTGGCCCTGTTCGGGCACTTCCTCATGATCCAGGTCTTCCTCCTGATATACTAGCCCTCACAGAGTCGGTCTCTGCCCAGGCCCTCAAAGCTCTCTTCAACATGGCCTTCTTCTTTTCCCCTATAGGTCACCCCCTTTGCCTGGCAGACCTCTTTGAGCTCTGTCACTGTGTAGGTGTCCAGGTCAGCCAGCTCAAATTCTAACTCCGGTAGGGCTTCAGACATGTTAACAGATTAGTGTAAATACCCCAACCAAGTAAATGAGAAGAGAAAATAACGTTTGAGCCTCTCCTCCCTGGTCCCTTCACTGTTCCCTTTGTGGGACCCATTTAAGAACAAAGGAATACGTTTACCAATGTGAAATTGGGGTGATTAGTTGGCTATCATGTGGTGCTGTGCAACTGCAAGTTCTATCCCACCGCCTGACCATCAAATGTTAGAGGCAGCACGTTCTAGTTGGCTGCTTCAATCCCCAGCAAGGCAGAATCATGCCACTCCTGTCAGGGGTGGGTGATTACACTAACTGTATAACCTGCACTCACCCTTAGGTAGCTTGACACAGAGCAGTCAGGCTTATCACAGAGGCAATGTGTAAAGCAATAGCACAGCATTTCACCACCACAGCCACGCTGAGCAGCACAAATAAGACTTCACGCACCGTGTAGGGTTTTAAAGATTGTATTCAACATACACATTGTCAACAGAGCATGAGTATCATGGAAATCTAGGCATAAATCACATTTAACAATAGAGTTCACAATATGCAGCCCAACTGTGAGTAACACCGCTGACAGTAAGTACAAGTGAGAAAACAATATGCTTCCACCCGCACCCTCATGCAGTGTCAAATGTTGTCAGCAAAAGACCCACCCTATAGTTTACCAACTTTGAGGTAACAATTCAATTCAGGATGCTCCCCGGTTCCCAACGCTGGCAGCAATATGTAAATACAAGGATTCTACATTTCCACATAACACTGTGTACTAGGCCACACTAGTAAATCCTAATTGCCAACCTTAGGACTTCCCTGGCAGATGAACATGACAAGCAACACCCCAGTGCTGCCCTCGCATTCACCCGTACTCACTTTTGCACATCGACTCTGCAACAAAAGGTGTTCCCTTGGATATCAGTCAGCTCGTGCACACACACACAATTGTACGCACTGTGTTTGCAGGTATCCAAGGTCCCAAACCACCCTCCACCCACCAACCAGCTTAGGCTATCCCACCCCACCTCAAACCATAGACTACATCAATCGCCCCCTGAATACTAGGCCATTCTCTGCCCTACTCACTTTGCGCAGGATTCCAGAGGCAAGATGTGAGGGGGGAAGGAAAGAGAACAGCTAATCGGGCAACAATTAGCAAGCAGACAATTTAGCTCCTGTGGGAGGTTCAGGTCTGCAACACACAGGGGGACAGTTACTGAGGCCACTCGGTAGCTAAAACGGTGCACAGACCCGCCAGACAGTCAGCATTACCAAATAGTTACCAGTTTCGGCACCTCCGGAACAGAGGTGCACTGTCAGGGCAAGTTGACTTGAATAGCCCAGGACAACTCCGGTTGCACACAACGAGTTGCTAAGTTTGAGTCTCCTTTGCAAGGAGGCGTTGTGTCTGGAGCACGAAGACTTGAGTTGCACCAGACTGTTGCACTCCCACGTGAAAAGTGCTCAGTGTTGTACCTCCACAAAAAATTAGGCACAGCGTCTGGGCCCCGAAGACCTGAATCGGCTTGACTATATGATCACTGCATAGGAAAATTCCAAATGTGGTACCTTCTCTGGAGGAGGCACTAATCTGGTGCGTGATGACTTGAAGAGCACCAGACACTCCCAGACGCTCCAACAAGGAATGTACATCCCGCACCTCTCTGGAATGAGGTACAACGTCTAGCACTTGATGGCTTGAGGCGGTCTAGACCACACAGTTACACAAGGAACTTTGGCGCATATTGATACTTTCTTTGCCATGAATTAGTGTCATTTTTTAATGCTAATTCAGCACAAACTTAACTTCATATTTCTATTTTGGCTCTAAACCTGTCTAGCGTCAAAGTATTGGAGTTACAGTCAATTTTTGGATGAGTGAAACCACCTTGAGTCAATGAGATACAAGGCAGGCGTGCCCGTCCAAAACATTACTCAAAGCCCCTAGTGCCTTATTTATCCTCCTATGCAAAAATGGTGCACAGAGGGAGGCGGGGCTAAATAATGGTGCTAAGCCTACTTAGTGCCATTATTTAACGCCTGGGTCAGGGCAGTTGTTAGGGGACCTGTGGACCCTTCCATGGTCAAACACCATGGAAAGAGCCCACAGGTGCCCACCCCAAGCCCCAGGAACATCCCCACCCACACCAGAGGGACACCACAGCATGGTGGGACTCCATCCCAGGTAAGTAAGGTAAGTAGAGGTCAGTATTTTTTTTAACATTTTTAAGTGTAATTGGGGGACCTGAAATGCCCCCCCTGCATGGCACTGGGTACAATGGCCATGCCCAGGGGACCCTTGTCCCCTGTGCTGGCCATTGGAGTGGTGGGCATAACTTCTGACTTTTATAAGACAGGAGTCATGTGGTATGGATGGTTTTGCATCAGGAAATGACACTATGCTGGTTTAAGGCATTGCTTTGCCTTTGACCAGCCTAGCATAATTTTTTGGTGCAAAACCCCCTTCCCTTATACTGACACCCCCACCCGGCTAACGGCATTTTCCTAGACGTCAGCCCACCCTCTGCACCTGCTTTCAGGATTCTATAAATTTGGCATCTGGCTGGCGCTCTGGAATGACACAAGCCAGCGCTATACTTTTTGGCTCAAAACATCGTTTGTGCAGTTTTGCGTCAAAAAGTGTAAATACGAGCCTTTGTTTTCATACCTCCGTGGAATGAGGAACAATGTCTGGTGCACAATGACTTTTAGTCGGACCAGACTCCCCGGTCATAGTGTTTGACACAGGTTCAGTCATACCATACTAGGCAGATTATAGCACAACTCCGGTTGCACCCCCACTTCTGAGGGTCACAACCTATGAACTGGGCACAGCACACTATGCACATGCAGCTGAGGTGCGCATCAGAGAAATGCAACTTACTTGACAACAGCTAACCACAAAGGATGCACAACAGATGATCCTGCTCGCATGCAGTGGTCCCCACAATGAAGGGCCACTCAACTGAAGTGCTGGGAGTACCTTCAAACTCTGCACCAACTCCAGTCTCCAAACACAATACTTTGTCCACTCTCACACTGCTGCTGCCCGGTGGAGTCCAGCATATAATGTAGGTGCAGAAGAAGGCACCGCTCTCCAGATGGTACCGACAAACAATGTAAATCCGTTGAAGGAGGTCTTTGATGTCCCTGAGACTGCCTCAAGAAACAGGGAACTCAGATCCGCGACTGGGGGTGAATGTTTGATTTGCTCTGCATTCCGTCCATCATCTGTTGTTTTTGCATTCGTCGCCCAAAGTGGGAAGGGTATGCCCAGACGTGGGTCCCGTGCTTGCAATGCCACTAGATTCAAGTTTGCCTGGCTGATGAAGGGTGATGAAGGGTGATACCCTGAAACCGGTCCCTGGATTCTTGTTTCTGGTCTAGGGAGAACCTGGCGTGGTAGTTCAGGCTGAACTGGTTTCATTGGGAACAGGGTCAAGAGTGATTTGCAAATGGCTAGGTCCAAACTGGAGTGGTGTGGTGGGTCAAAAATTATGGATTAAACCCAGATCTTTGTGGCTGGGGGTGAATGATCAGCATTGTTTCCCCTTAGAAATATGATATTCCAGTTACCGTCCGCACCGGATATCTATCATGGGAAGTAGTAGAAGTAAATGAGAAATGATGCATGAATACAAACAATGGTAAATATTCAAAGAATATATATATATATATATATGTATATATATATATAGATATATATATATATATACATTTACTATACGTAATTCGAAATCATCATGAACATAAAACCTCACAGTATGAGTTCTTTATAACGTAATTACTTCATGGCATCTGTGAGAAAGCAGCCTCTTTCTAGCATGGTTACCCCCACTTTTGGACTGTTTGTGAGTTTGTGTCAGAGTGTTTTAGTGTGTCACTGGGTTCCTGCTAGCCAGGACCCCAGTGCTCATAGATAAAAACCTACATGTCAGTGTGTTTTGCTTGTCTCACTGGAATCCTGCTAGCCAGGACCCCAGTGCTCATAGTTTGTGGCCTAATGTGTGTGTCTGTATAGTGCTTAACTGTGTCACTGAGGCTTTTCTAATTGGAACCTCAGTGCTTATGCTCTTCCTGCTTTTCAATTTGTCACTATAGGCTAGTGACTTCATTTACCAATTTCAATTGGCACACTGGACCCCCTTTTTGAATCCCTAGTATATGGTACCCAGGGCATTGGGGTTCCAGAAGATCCTTATGGGCTTCAGCATGGCTTTTGCCATCCATAAGGAGCTCAGACAAACCCTTTCACAGGACTGCCACTGCAGCCTGCTTGAAATAATGCACACATTATTTCATAGCCATTTTCACTGCACTTAAGTAACTTATAAGTCACCTATATGTCTAACCTTCATTTAAAGAAGGGTAGGTGCAAAGTTACTAAGTGTGAAGGCACCCTTGCACTAGCAAAGGTACCTCCACATAGTTCAGGGCCAATTCACGGACATTTGTGAGTGCGGGGACGCCATTACATGCGTGCACTACATATAGGTCAATACCTATCTGTAGCTTCACAATGGTAACCCCCAATATGGCAATGTAAGGTGTCTAAGATCACTGAATTGTCACCCTATTCCAAATCTGGTATTGGGGAGCCAATTCCATGCATCCTGGGGGCTCCACCATGGCGCCCCAGTACTGCCAAATCAGCTCTCTGAGGCTTGCAATGCAGCTACAGCTGTTGCCACCTCACAGACAGGGTTCTGCCCTCCTGGGGTCTGAACAGCTCAGTCCCAGGAAGGCAGAACAAAGAATTACCTTTGGGAGCAGGGTGTTACACCCTCTCCCTTTTGAAATAGGCGTTACAGGCTCTGGAGGGGTAGCCTCCCCCACGATCAGGAACTGCTTTGAAGGGCACAGATGCATAAGCCAGTCTACACCTGTTCAGGGACCCCTTGTCCCTGCTCTGGTGCAAAACTGGATAAAGGAAAGAGTGACCACTCTCCCGTCCATTACCACCCTAGAGGTGGTGCCCAGAGCTCCTCCAGTGTGTCCCAGACTTCAGCCATCTTGCTTTGCAAGGTGTGGGGGCAACCTGGAGGACTCTGAGTAGTCAGTGCCAGCAGGTGATGTCAGAGACCCCTCCTGATAGGTCCATACCTGATAAGGCAGCCAATCCCCCTCTCAGGGCTATTTAGGGTCTCTCCTGTGGGTCCTCTTCAGATTCTACTTGCAAGTTCCCAGCAGGAATCCTCTGCAACTAATACTTCATCCTCTGACCTCGGATCAACTGCAGCCTGCTCCAGGAACCACTGTAACAGCAACACAGTATCCACAAGGGTTACTTTTCCCCTGCAAATTTAGCTCCAGCCAGCAACTGCAATAGCCTCCCTGTCTTCACCCTGCACCAGAAGGACCAAAGAAATCTCCTGTGGGGTGACGCAGTCACTCCCCGGCTGAAGCAGGCACCATCTAATTCGACGACTGGTTCTGTTGGACTCCTCTCCTGGCGACGAGCATGCTCCTTGGAACACAGAGGGTGGACCCCATTGACACAGACTGTCCTGAGGTCCTGCTGTAGCAATTTCGAGGAGGTAAGACCTTGCCTTCCCCAAGAACGACAGTACCCCTGTGCACTGCATCTTCTTCACCTCCTGAGGCCTCTTTGCACTATTTGCAAAATTCCTTCATACACAGCCTGGCCCACATCCCCAGCACTCCATCCTGCGATGCTCAACTCGCTGAGTTGCTCTCCAGCGGCGTGGGACCTTCTTTTGCAGTGCTGCACCAACTGCATTTTGCACCTCCTTTGCCCCCATGTCCTGGGACTTCCATGGGTGCTACCTGGTGCTCTGAGGGCTGTATGAAGTGCTGAGAGACCCCTCTTTCTCCTCACACAGAGTTGAGGCCCCCAGGTCCCTCCTGGGTCCAGATATCACCTACTTGATGCACAACACGCCTTTGCTGGAACCAAGGCTTATTGGAGGAATCCAGTGCAAAAACTCACCTGCATCCAACTTCGCAACGTGGGACATCCTTTGCACCATGCAGGAACATGCTTCTTCCTAGGGTGCATTTCTGCAGTCTTCGTCCAACCGGGGACTCTTCTTTTGCACCCTCTTCTGGGTTGACAGGGGCTCCTGTCCTTCCTGGAGCTTCTTTCGACTTCTGGAATTGTCCTCCTTCCTTTGCAGGTCTTCAGGTCCAGGAATCCACCATTTGTTGTTTGCAGACTTGGTTGGTTCTTGCAATAGCTCTAATCATGACGTGTGTGTCCTAAGGAAACTTGCAGTACTTTACTCCTGCTTTTCTGGGCTCTGGAGTGGGGTAATTTAATTACCTTTACTGTTTTATTACTCTGCCAGCGATTCTGCATACACTACACTTGTCTAGGGGGGAATTTGTGGTTTGCATTCTACTTTATTAGTATATGGTTTGTGTTGCCCCAGACCTATATTCTCCAATTGCATTCTATAGCATTTCCTATTGTTTGCACTATCCTATGTCTAATTACTTGCCTTAGTTTTGGTGTCTAGTGTATATATTGTGTATAATACTTACCTCCAGAAGGAGTATTGCCTCTAAGATATTTTTGGTACTGTGTCACCCAAATAAACTACATTTATTTTTGGTAACACTGAGTATTGTCTTTACTTGTGTATGAGTACTGTGTGACTATAAGTGGTATTGCGGGAGCTTTGCATGTCTCCTATTTCAGCCTAAGCTGCTCTGCTATAGTTACCTCTATCAGCCTAAGCTGCTTAAACACCACAACATTTCACTAATAAGAGATAACTGGCCCTAGTGTAAGGTGTAAGTACTCAAGATACCCACTACAAACCTGGCTAGCCTCCTACAGCATCTAATCGGGAAAGAGATCATATTGGACTGGTTCTTGGCCAGAAATGGTCACAATTCATGACTTATCATATAGTAACACAATTAATTGTCCCATGAAGGTCTGTAAGCCAAATGAAGAAAACAGTCTTGTCAACATCCTTTCATTCTGACCAGCTTTGGATGAATGTCATATCGCTGCTGGATCTTTGGGCTTATAAAACAACTACTTTAATTTCCAGTAGGTTTCTGGGTTTACCTGTATGCTCAGCAGAATGCAAAATATAAGTCATACCATGTTCCAAGATGAAAGTCACCAAGATGTCTATAGTGGTCCAGGCGTAACTGTGGGGTACAGAATGCAGAATGTATGTTGATAAAGTGTGAAGTGCACCAAAAGCTCTTCGAATTAGGTCCAGGCAGCCCATGAAGTGTTATTGAACTAAAACCAGGATTTAAATATTGCCAAACTTCCAGGAAAGCTGTATTGGTATGATGTGTACACAAAAGAGTGTTGTTACCTAAAAGTCTGCAAGGAAGAGATCTGCTCTTCTGTTTGAGTGTGAAATGATGCTGAAAGGGGGCAAAGATTTTCAAAAGAACAAGCTCTTCAAGTTTTATATACATATGCGATTATAAGTATCGAGGGTGAACGGAGGCCGCTCCCAATCAATCGGTCTGCCCACAACCCTGCCTGATGAAACATTCAGGGGCCCTTTTAGAGAAAAGCACAACATTGGGAGAGTAAATTCAGTAGCAGATTGCCTTTAGTCTGGCCTTAACTCCAAATTGTGAGTTCTGTTGGAACAAATGAGGCATAATCTGCCACACCACGATTGCTACATAACTTGTCCATTTGTCCCAATGTCATCTTTCAAATTGATGGCAGTATTATTTTAAAAATGGTGGCACCCCCGAGCAGTTCAACCGCTAGCCTAACAATGTGCACAAATATTAATACGTGTGGTAGTCATATAAACCTATATATCATGATTTGGACTGACTTTGAAGTCTTAAACCTAAACGTCTGAAGGTTAGATTTCATCTCAGTTCAGTTTTTCCAAAATATACAGGCAACAAAACAAGCACTGTATATATGTGTGTCAGTATGCATGTGGTATTTGGATAGTGCACACGTAGCCGAAAATCAGCTGAGTTCGAGGGCAAACATGCAGTGTGGGAGTGATAGAAAGGCTAGCTGGACTCTGAGCGGGATAGGTGACTGGTAATGGGTCCACGTCATGTAGCTAGTTGAGCATATCACTATGCACTCAGTGTCGACAACTTTGTTTTATTATATTCAGTGTTTATATTGGTTTATTGTATTTGAAACCCCCTTAACATTGGTAACTTGGGCATACAAATTATAACACTACTTGTATTCTCGAAAATTAAATATTTTCCATAAACAAAATAGGAAAACAATACATAATACATTAGTTTTTATATGTATAACTAAGTACCAGCAGTAAACTAAACTGCCTCTTAAGAGTTCTCTGTCAAGATAGTATAGTGAATCCCGTTTTAACGGGAAAGCAGGAGTTAGCTTAGCCTTTGGCTTGTAGACTCGTGTCCCCGTCACCTAGTGACTTTTAACCTACTTAGCTTGCTCTGTCTTAGCCCATTTAAATATTTATTTCTTCTATGATGGCTGCCTTGTTTATAGTTAGGCCACTTGTTATGAGTTACATTATCAGTGTCACCGCGCCAAGGCGTCAAGATCAAGCACCAAAGACAAACACACACAAATATTGTGCTACCATCGTTTTCTACCCTAAATATAAACTATCACAATATCAAAGCCAGAATATTGACTACCAAATATTGTGAAGTTAAATATATATAATTATAACTAAACTACTCAACTCCACATCTATGTAACTTTAATTCTGACAATGATATGTTGGGAGCACAATAAATAAAACCCGCCTGCAAGGTACTTTACCCTTGTATGCAGTCTAAGTGAAGAAGTACACCTCAGTCGTGCTGTTGGGGCCATATCTATCTGAAATCCTGAGCTAAGGAATGCAGCAAAGCAGATATTCACTGGGCAAGAGCATTGGTCAACTTATAGCATAATCCCAAATTCCTGATGAAATCCAAGATTACTCCTGGTTTACTTCTTGTTTATGCCTCAAATGTAGGAGCAATCTAGGAGTACTACAAAAGTAAGGCACAGCAAACTCTTTGTGAATTGGACCTAATGTTATTCATAGGAACTCGCAGTGGTACGTGATGGAGAACAGTGGATTATGTTGGTTATAATGAGCATCCAAGGAGCAGCAGAAAATCATACCTCTTACTGGCCAAGGTGACATCCAAGAATACCTCCTTAGGTCAAATGAGCTGGGCACCTAATTGTGAACGGAACACCTGATTCAATTGTTGTCTGTAGTAAAGCTTGTTGCCATGTTGAAAGATCTGTATTCCAGTTCTGGATTGTCTATGTGTTCCAAGAAGCCAGATAACTGTGGCAGCTTCCAGTGCCAGATCACAGAGAGTAAACCTGCCCTCCCAAGAAACTTTCGGTGACAGTACGAAATAAATGGTGAGAATTGTTCCTTTAGCTTACGGATAGTCAGTCACCCCTGCAAGCAGTCAGAGACACAGCTGGCTTGTAAAAGCATTCATGGATGTGATCCAGCCAGGAGGAGGGTTAAGGACTGGTACTACCTCCCCATAGAACTAATTTATTGTGGTTTAAGCAGGACGGAAGAATCATGCATACCTTGAAATGGAAGCAAAGCTATATTGCGGTTCACTCTAATGTTGCCCAAGATACAATGTGCTCAGAAGCTGTTTTGATTAATATCACTCAATGGTGGGGGAGGGTCACCAGCAGCTACTAGCCCTGGCTTGGTCTTTGCTACCCCTGTCACTGGTCTTGTGGCACCTGGATCAGAGATTACAGAGCAGCATTGAGAAAGGAAAAGAAAGGGAACCATGCTTTCTAATCTTCAAGATTGCTTGCTATGGTCCACAGTTTTTTTCGTCCTTAGCTTTACAGCAGCAAAAAGGAGTTTGTTGAATGGTTGAGGGTGGGAAAATGGATATGAACTCCTATTTCTTACCCAAACCATAGGCACCATCACATCAACAACAGCACTAACTGCCCAGCTATTGGATAACGTTGTTTATTGTGTACAAAAGTAGGCTATTTCCAAGTACGCAAATGTAGTAAGAGATTTCCAAGAATTAACAGCATAGAGGTTTTAGTAAATGCAGATGCAGGTGCAGAAAGACTGAGTAATGCCATATTAACTATTGAGTGTAAGGCCATCTCTGATTCCAACTAAGTTGGGGTCGCAGACAAGGAGCAAACAGATGCTTATGCATCCACGATGCTACGGCAAGCTGAAACACACTACAGAATAAAGTGTGAAGCTCATGTGTCTTTCTCACTTGGAGACATGAGCTTGACAATTACACAAACCACAATCTCTGATGTACATTGTTAATGATGGTGGTTCAAATAAGGCTTCTGCAAGATTGATTCATTTACTTTCCATGTTACAAGAACATCATCTTAAAATTAAGCATTTGCCTGTAGGAAAATTGTTTTATTACTGATTGGCTGCTACGAATGGTGTTAAAGGCTGACACATAAGATGATGAAATAGATGACAGTGAATGTGTGGTGGCAACAGTGTTTACTAATGTAGAATATGCTCCCATAGCTGAATAAATCTGGCAAAACTCATAATCTGCTAATGTGAAACTTTGTCAGGTTAAAGAGTTTATAAAAAAAAGGATGGACTGAAAGCCTGAAGCTGTCGGAGAGCTGACATGTTTTTCTCAAGTTGCTACTGAATTATTTTTTTTAATTATATTGTGATGTGCCATGATTTATTCATTCAACCTGAAAATTTGAGAAACAACATTATCCTTCTGGTTCAACAAGGTCATTTAGGCATTACTAAGACGGGTAGATGGCTTAAACAATATTACTAGTGGACATCCCTGGACGCAAACATGAAATTTATGATTGATGACTGTGCTATATTTATCCTTTCAGACAAGCATTGGAGAATAGCGGCTCCACTTCATCCACTTCCATTTCCAGAAAGTCCATGGGATAAATTTGGATTACATTTTTTAAGGACATATAAGACGTTAGCCGGTGACAAAATGTATTTAATTTTGTTAATTGATTATCACTCCAAATGGTGATATTATTGTTTCTGTATGCTTCCAGCACTGAGAATGCTGTTAATTTTTTTAAACATCTTTTTACATTAGAAGGTTCTCCTAAGACAATGGTCACAGATAATGGTACACATTTTTCATCACATCGTAAATGCACATTCCTAAACTTCCATGATGTACAACAACTTAGGGTAGCTCTCTATTCTCTGTTTTCCACTGGTTTCGTTGGGAGAGCAAACAGAAGAGTGAAAGAGGGAATCCAAACAGCCTTGTCTTTGGTACAAACTGTTCAGGGCTTTGTGAAAACAAAAATATGGAGCTACAACACTACACCAACTAGTACCACAGGTATAGCTCCATTTACTCGGAGACAGCAAAGTACACACACAGTTGTTCCCAAGTTGTTTGAGGTGTAAAGGTAACTTGAGAGGAAATGAGTCAGATGACAAGATAGATTCTCACGTGATGCAGAAGCAAAATGGAATGAAACAATATTTTGATGCAAGAAAACGTTTCAAAAATATGGATTTACATACTGGTGATTGGGAATTAATAAAAAAAAACAAAAGGGTGCAGAGTGGCATATCACAATTTCCATCACCTGTTCAAATACTGAGAAAAGGTTCAGTTCTTTTTGATAACAAAGGGTGGTTTAACAAGGGGAATTTCATTTGTCTTTCAAAACAATAAGTGGATTCTATGAGAAAGCATTGTAGTGTCAATACTAATGGTTCTGATTGGCCTAATTGGCTACAAATGCAGCATGAACCAACATCTGTGAATCCTGGAGTTTTGCAAACAGGTGTCAAATCTGTACAAGAAGTAACTCCAGATGCTTTCAGCAGTCCTTATGCTAATTCTTGCAAAGAGCATGTGAGTGTTCAGCATTCTCAAGGCGAACAAGCCAGTAGGGTGAATGAACCAGATAAATTAAAACAAGGCAACATATTCCCGATGTATGCACCTAGAAACCGGAAAAACATCAACTTATCCATCAGAACTTCCCCATACTTGCTCAGGATTAGGAATAGCTGAAGCCACACCTTTTTAAATAATACTACTCTCAATGAAGTAACAGTCCACTTCCCCTCTCAGAGCCCAGCTACCCTTCCAGTCGTATGATGACTGTATGACTGTTGCCTGTCTTTGCCTTTAACTCTATGCAATGCTCTGTTAAGTTTAGGTTAGGTCCATCCTATACAAGTACTACATATATGCATACATACATACATTCATACTGTTGACTTCCATTACGAAGGTCAAGCCAAAATGAAATGTGGTCCCCCTGGCCCTAGGTTTCACACTTTTTGTGGTTGCTGAGAAGACTCCAAGATATCAGACAGCAGGGCTGACATGTGGATTATGAAAAAGGCAGTTGGGGCCTCAGGCAAAATCCCTAACTTAGAAGTATTACAGAAGAGCTATGTTGATGCATCCAGGCATGGAAGTCCATGATACAGGGTCTGATTAGTAGAAGCCTTCTTGCATCATATGCAATTGTGTAATCAGCGTTCATATGAAATCCAGTACGCTAAGATTCATAGTGACCTTGAATATGTTGAACACACTAGAGGGAATACAGATCCTTCGGCACATCACAAAAGATGCATAGTTAATGATAAGCCCTGCGATGCAATTTAGTTATGACCTCATTAAACAATAAAACAGTAACAACTCTTTTCAGATAGAACAGTTAATGTTAACCTTCAATAGGCATTCTATTTGTTGGCCCATAAAATAGCTTAAACAATAATGACCACCACCACACTTTTTGCGATGGTATTAGAGACAAGAAAAGGGGCTACACCACCCACCCAGGAGGTTATACGTCGGAACAACGCATGCTGGAACCACGCATACCTGAACAACAAGGTCGGAACAACGACCTCGTTGTTACCACTAATGCCTTCACCACGAATGCCTTAACAACGATTTTTCGTTGTAAAGGCATTCCTGGTAAAGGTATTAGTGAACGGCATGCATGGTTCCAGCATGCGTCCCCCTGGCCCCCCACCCCTAAAAATTACCGCAACCCCCCCACCCCCACAACCTCCCCAACCCCTCACCCCTAAAATTACCCCAACCCCTCACCCGCCCCCAAAACCACCCCAAACCCCCACCCCTAAAACCTAAAGCACCCCAACCCCCCACCCAACACCTAAAACCTAAACCCTGACCCCCTCCCCCGCCCCTAAACCTTATTCACCCCGAGCCCCCACCCCACCCCCGAAAACTAAAAATACCCCGACTCCCCACCCCCACCCCTGCCCCTAAACCACCCCGACCGCCACCCCTACCCCCTAAAACAAAAAATTAGCAGCTTCTGCCCTCCTGGGGCTTGAGCAGCTGAATCTCAGGAAGGCAGAACAATGCATTTCCTTTAAGGGAGGGGTGTTACACCCTCTCCCTTTGGAAATAGGTGTCAGAGGCATGGGAGGGGTATCATCCCAGAGCCTCTGGAAATGTTTTGAAGGGCACAGATGGTGCCCTCCTTGCATAAGCAGGTCTACACCAGTTCAGGGACTCTCAGTCCCTGCTCTGGCGCGAAACTGGACAAAGGAAAGGAGAGTGATCACTCCCTTGTTCATCACCACGCCAGGGGTGATGCCCAGAGCTCCTCCAGAGTGTCCCTGGGGTCTGCCATCTTGTTTTCAGGATGGTCAGGGAACTCTGGGAGCATCTGACTGGCCAGTGTCAGCAGGTGACATCAGAGACCCCTCCTGCTAGGTGCTTACCTGGTTAGGTGACCAATCCTCCTTTCAGGGCTATTTAGGGTCTCTCATCTGGGTGTTTCTTCAGATTCTGATTGCAAGACTTCAGCAGGAATCCTCTGCATCCTTTACTTCATCTTCTACCGACGGATCAACCGCTGACTGCTCCAGGAACTCTACAAAACTGCAACAAAGAAGCTAAGACGACTTCTGCAACATTGTAAACTTCAGCTTCTGCCAGCAACAGCAACAGTTTCCAGGTCGTGCATCCTCTGATGACTGCCTGCCTTCAGCCTGCACCAGAAAAACTGAAGGAATCTCCTGTGGAGTGATGGAGTCACCTCCCTGCTTCAGCAGGCACCTCTTGGCAGAGTAAGAGCTTGCCTCCCCACGCAAGACAGTACCCTGCGCTTGTGTTCCACCTTCCAAGAAGTTCTTCATGCACAGCACAGCTTAGGCACCCAGCACTCCATCCTGCGACGCACAGCTTCCTGAGTGGTTCTCCTGTGCATGGGAATCCTTTGTGTCGTGCTGCGTGGGCCTCTATTTGCACCTCCTTTGCCCCTGTGGTGTGGGACTCCTGTGCGCACTGCCTGGTCTTCTGAGGACTCTTTTAGTTGCTGAGAGCCCCCTCTTTATCCCTTTCCTGGGTAGAGGCCACCAGGTCCCTCCTGGGCCCGGGCAGCTCCATTTTCCACAAACTGCGTGTTTTGCGTGAGCCAAGGCTTGTTGGTGGAATCCAGCGACGCAAACCAGACTGCATTCATCCATCCGGCGTGAGACACCTTCTGCACCAACCAGGAACCTGCATCTGACTTCTTTGGTGCAATACTGACTTTGGTGCCCACTACAAACCAGGCCAGCCTTCGACAAGGGCCGCCACCTTTCAATAGAAAAACAGCAGCCATTTATTGCTGTTTTAAGAGCCTGCAAAGTCCAGAACAGATACTATGGGGCATTTTTATACTCTGTTTGCAGCAAATGTGCGTCAAAATTTTTGACAAACATTCTGTGCAAACCGTGCACCATATTTAAACTTTGATGCCCGAGGACGTCAAAATTCCTCCGTGTGAGTCATTTTTTGGATGCGGGAAACTGCCTTGTGTTAATGACATGCAAGGTAGGCATTCCCGCCCAAAAAATGACTTTAAGGCCTGTGCACCTTATTTATACTCCAGCGTCATTTTGACGCACAGGAGTGGGCGGGCCTTAAAAAATGGCGCACAGCCTGATGTGTGCCGTTTTTTAACGCCTAGGTCAGGGCAGTCGTTAAGGGACCTATGGGCTCACTTCCATGGTCTCTGACCATGGAAGGGGTCCAGAGGTGCCCTTCCCTGCCCCCGGGGACACCCCCTGCCACCCTCGCATACCCCTGGAGGACACCCATGGATGGGGGGACCCATCCCAGGTAAGTACAGGTAATTTGAGGTAAGTTTTTTTTTTTTTGAAGTGGCATAGGGGGGCCTAATTTAGGCCCCCCTACATGCCACTGTGCCCAATGACCATGCCTAGGAGACAGAAGTCCCCTGGGCATGGCCATTGGGCAAGGGGGCATGACTCCTGTCTTTGCTAAGACAGGAGTCATTTCAATGGGGGTTGGGCGTCAAAAAATTACGCAAGTCCGGTTTGAGGCATGATTTTTGCCTCAAACCTGACTTGCACCATTTTTTGACGCACAACCCCCATTTTCCCCTACACCGGCGCTGCCTGGTTTGAGTCATTTTTTTTTACTCAGACAAGTCCGCAGCGCCGGCTAATGTCATTCCTTAAATAAGGCACCCGCAAGGCACATAGGAATGGCGTTAGCCGGCGGTAAACTTTTTGACGCAGACCAGCGCTGGCGCTGATCTGTGTTAAAAAGTATAAATATGGGTCTAAATATGACTTTAAAAAACTTTGGGGGTCATTCCTACCCTGGCGGTCCGAGACCGCCAGGGTAGGGGACGGAGGAAGCACCGCCAACAGGCTGGCGGTGCTTCTGGGGCTATTCTGACCGCGGCGGTGAAGCCGCGGTCATAAAAGGGAAGCTGGCGGTTTCCCGCCGGTTTCCCGCTGCCCCAGGGAATCCTCCACGGCGGAGCTGCAAGCAGCACCGCCATGGGGATTCCGACCCCCTTCCCGCCAGCCTGGTTCTGGTGGTTTTCACCGCCAGAACCAGGCTGGCGGGAACGGGTGTCGTGGGGCCCCTGGGGCCCCACATTGATTTTCAGTGTCTGCTTGGCAGACACTGAAAATCGCGACGGGTGCAACTGCACCCGTCGCACACCAGCAACTCCGCCGGCTCCATTCGGAGCCGGCTTCTTCGTTGCTGGTGCTTTCCCGCTGGGCGGGCGGGCGGCCTTTTGGCAGTCGCCCGCCCGCCCAGCTGGAAAGTCAGAATTACCGCGGCGGTCATTTGACTGCGCTGCGGTATTCTGGCGGGGGAACTTTGGCGGGCGGCCTCCGCCGCCCGCCGAAGTTAGAATGACCCCCTTTATGTATAACCTTTCTGCCTTTATTTACTTTCATTATTTGTCAGGGATAGTTGCCTCAGCTCTAGAACACATTTGAACATATTTTCGGTTTATAGTTGCTGTTTATAGTTATACAGATAAGCAGATAAGAGCTAAAAATATTTTAGGTGATACTGCTTATTTTTGTACTGAGAGAGACATTAAAATACCAGTGTTGCCGAAGAAAACCAGCCAGATGGCAACCCTAGATGCAAACAGCTTTGAATGATTGAAACCATTGTATGTACTGTTTTATAGGGCAAACTCGACCTGAAGGAATTAAAGCACTTTAAATGAACTCTGGTTACACAAGGACACATTCCTGTTTTAAGCACAAGGAGGTTAAGACCCATTTGTACAAAAGCTTTTTCCATTTCATAACAGACCAATTTGCAATGCAGCCTTTTCAAATGTACAAAAGGCGCTGTGGTGTCGGAAAATTGATTTTTACTTTGTAGAAATTACAGTTTGCGATTACCAAAACAGGAAATCTGAAACAGGGATTTCCTAATTGCAATTTACAAACCCTATGTTTATAGCATTTCCTAAATGCGAAATGGGCATTGAGGAAATGGTATTACCATCAAATCCAATCCGATTGTAACCATGTGCAAATTCAAAAAAGGAACCCAAAATGGACTTAGATTTAAAGTGGGCCATAGGTAGGAAGGTTATGCACTTACAAATTTGCAATTTCCTTAAGGAAATCACAAATTTGGAAATGCAAAACCATTTCTACCTGAATGGTTTTGCATTTCAAAATTTGTGTTTTCTTAATAGGGGTTGTGACTACAGGATTCGCTATTAGGAAATCGCAATTTTAATACATTCCAATTTGCATTTCCTAAATAGCAATTTCTTAGGATTTGCTATTTAGGAAGTGAAAATTGAAAGTTTCATACCTATGTGCCTAAATGATTTACCCAGAATCACAAAACGTTGAGCCGACGTCAAGATTGGAACCTGGTTCCCCAGATAACACCACATTCTCGCTAGAGGGAGGGTGGCAGGCAGAGGCCACATGGTAGCTCGAAGTTTCAGCGGGACCTTGAGCTGAGCCAGAGTCAGGGAGAACACCCTTGGTGTTTGTTTCTCACATTATGTTCAGGAAAGTAACTGCCCAAGAGTACACAGTTTGGCGAAATGAGATGCAAGGATTAAAAACTGCTTCTCCTAGTTCCATATTTCCTACTAGTCCACCAGATCAGAACTAGGGTGTCGGGGTGCATACTCTGACCACGAGTGAAGCCGGGCACCTAACTGCTATGCTCCACGTGCTGGGGTGATGTGCCAGGGCCTGAGGGCGTGTATCCAGATGTGGGGGCCTGCTGGACATTGTTGCCCCCCAACTGCAATGCCCCACGTGCTGGGGTGATGTGCCAGGGCCTGAGGGCGTGTATCCAGATGTGGGGGCCTGCTGGACATTGTTCCCCCCCAAAATATAATGAAGGGCCAGTTCTGCAACACAGACTGCATCAAGGCCCTCTGGCAACCACACTGCATGTGCAGATACGTCGGCCGACATGGCCCAGGCCCAAGCCAGCAGCCTCCAGCTCTGTCGACCCCTGCGGACTCCAGCCTGGCTGAAGCACTGTCTCCTCCCGCTGTTAGTCTACTGTGGAGATGGCGCTCCTTCATGCACCTGCAACACTCCTCTCCTTATCCCAACACCTGGATCAGGGACGCCGCACAGGCTGCCGTCCTTTCGTCAGCCAGGCCAGAACTGAAGTGCTGGCTGCAATTCCAATGCGACCCAGCCCAGCCTTAAAGTGACAGCAGCACCTCCACCCGACCTCGGCATCCACACTGGAGCCACAGGCTGCCCGAACTGAGTGCCCCGTGCACGGACAGCGCCCCCCTACAGCCAGTAGCCTCACTCCCCTCACCTGCCCGGGCACGCACTCTGGGAAGAGACACTGAGCCTCACTGCTTCCTCACCCCAGCCCTGACAAAGAAAACCAATGGGGGAGCTGAGGACAGTAGACACTTTACCCTTGCCTTTTGCCTTTCGGCCTTGTTTCCACCCCCCCACCCGAGGACCTGTCCCGCTGGTTCCCTGCCCGAACCCGATCACAGGACACAGTGAGAAAAGAGAGGCAAAAAGGGGCTGCAAAAGACAAGTAAATGCAGTGACCCCCATGACACTCAACCGGCCCCTAGAGGACACCTACCTGAAAGGGGGTACCTAAAGAGGAGAACCAGACACTATGCCAGGTGAGCCGCCACATACCTAGGCCTCTTTATTGTGCATACTACTCTGCTCTTCCTCCCCCCCCCAGGGCCCCTGACCTGACATTTGGTCTGCCTGCCTAACAATTATTCACCCAAGAGGCCTCTTTCCCCTTCCCCGAATTAACACCCTATGTACGTAGAGGCTCAACCATTGACGCCACTAACAGGAACGACTTACTGACACAAATCCTGCATGCCTCCATATATCCGGACTCCCCCCCCCTCCACACCTTGGACCCTACAGCTCCCAAACTATTGATGGGCCAGCTGCTCCAGGCATACGGTGGCGGCCCTTAGGGGACCAAAAAAGGACCTAACAGACCTCAATGCCAGAAATGTCCTCCGGCATGCACACAGCCAAATCCTCCCACCAGCTGCTTTTCTCCGAGGCCATCTCACAGCCCAGAAACATGTTTGCCCCGCCACCCACTACAGACCAACCGCAATTGCTGGCCCCTCCCTCTGGGGAACACCAAGGGCCGTATTTATAGGCTCTTACTGCCACCGGAGCATCACTTCTAGTGACGCTCCGATAGTGCTAAGCACAGCGCCGTATTTACAAGGTGGTGTGAAGCCACGTCTATGGCTTCACGCCACTTTGTAAATACAGCCCCTTCCCACACAGCACTGTGCGTGGAAGGGGCATGCAATGGGTGTTGCTGTGGGCATGCCACAGCAACACCCATTGCTTTTTTACGCTGCCTCAGATTTATAAAAATCTCGTAAACCTGAGACAGCGCCAAAATCTGATGGCATCCCCAAGGGTGGCGTTAGCAAGGCCCAACAAGGAGGAATACTTTTATTCCTTCTTGTTTTTTGCTTTTTCTAAGCGTGCTGCATTCTGCTGCATGCATAGAAAAAGCAAAATGCCAGAAATGATTATTTATCCTCTCCCTCCAGCCGCTCTTTCTCCTACTATAAGGCTTTGAACCACTGCTATCCACAAGCTGATCCTAGCGGCTCCCCCTTATGCTGCCGGCTCCCTCCTCAACCCTACACACACACGCCCTTCCTGCCACATCTCCCCAACTGCATATCCCGCTGACCCACACTGGATCACACCCACCACAATGGCAAACAGCCTCTCACCCCACTTCCTCGCTTCACATACCACAGCCACTCGCAACTGACTGATAATGGCACTAGCTCTCCCTACCCCGGCAGGGACAAGAGGAGGGACCGCAGCACAACCCTCCCCCATGGCCTACCATTGACATCCTCTCTCACCACTGTAATGTGAATACTCTCCCACCCCCTGCCGTGACCCTCCCCGGCGTGCTAGCACTACAAGTGTAAACCTACAGTCAACAGATTACAACACATCCCAGGTATCCCTTCAGATCTACAACTGGTTTGAACCCCTCACCACCACCCCAGACAGTTTTTCTGGGGTGGGTGGCTAAACAGCAGCTGCCCAGAGACATCTGTGCCTGGCACCAGCCCTCCCAGGAAGAAGGGAGTTGCAATCATCATCCGCAAATCCCAGTCCACCACTAACCTCAAGCCCTGGTCTGATCCTGATGGGCGCTATGTATTTGTGAAACTAAGACTTGAAGACTACACAATATGCACAGGTTAGGTCTACGCCCCTATGGGCCCCAAATGCCAATTGTTTCTCCAACTCCTCACAGAAATCAACATCTCCCACCTTATACTCGGAAGGGACTGGAATCTGACACGAGGTGCAATACTAGACCGAACAAGATCTATAAACACTGGCAATATTAACAATAGGATCATCCTGGCTGACGTGATCTCCGACCATGGCTTAGCAGACCCCTGGTGCTATCCCACCTGATGGACAAGGAATACACCATCCTTTCCGCAGTCCATGGTACCCAATTCAGACTTGATTACATCCTCCTCACCCACCACACGTTAGCCATTGCTTAGGGCTCCTGAATTCTAGAGGTGGCACTGTCTGATCATTCCCTAGTCTTGTTCAAACTAGATGTGGGCTTAACCGACTCAGGCTGAAAACCATGGTGCCTGTGCGTGGCATGCTACTGAATCCCTCAGGACAAGCAACAGCTACTCTCACATGTCTCTGAGTAACTTTCAGACATCAAGGGTTTGTTTTTTTTGCCCACGACCCTGTGGGTGGCAGCTAAAGCCACAGTCCGCAGCTGTATTATAAGGGATGAGGCCATGGACAACAACAAAAAACAGTGGTCCAGCAGAAAGACCTCAAGGTGGAAATCTCAACACTCATACACCTCTATATGGCTCAGCCCTCACTGGTCACCTGGTTCTTACTGGAAAAGGCCTGTATGGACCTCGATGCCCTATTCACCAAGGCTGAAAATGCCCTCCAGAGGCTCAAAGGCCATCACTATGAACAGGGAGAGAAGGCACAATGTCTGTCTCTTGGCCCCACAATTGCACCAACAAGAAGCGGCACTCGCTGTACCTGCCGTATGCTCCTCGGAGGGCTCCCTACTCATGCATCCGCAAGAAATAGTTAACACATTTGCTGCCTTCTACCCGATGCTCCATACCCCAGATATGACAGCAAACCTTGCCCATGGCCTTCTATGATAGTATTCACTTCCTCAGGCTCAACTACCTATATCGCACAAACCATCTCTGGCCTTCCCTACCACAAAGCTCCTGGGGAAGACAGATTCCCCATGGAATTTTATAAATGGACAGGAGAGGAAATGATCTATACTCTCTATGACGCCGTTCGTGAGTCTAACAAATGGTGTTCCCTCACCTCCATTTCCAATATGGTGCCAAATGCTGTTCTCCCCAAACAAGGTAAGGACCCTCTCCACTGTGGCAGCTACAGGCCAATATCCCTCCTCAAATGTGACATCAAAATCCTTGTCAGTGTCCTCGCAGCTCACCTCTTCAAGGTGATCCCGACCCTGGTCCACCAGACGCAGGTTGGCTTCGTCCCTTGACACTCATCCAGAAATCACCTACAAACCCTCTCAAACACCCTCTGGTCCACCAAGGACCTACAGGAAGAAGCACTTGCCCTGTCTTTGGACGCTAAGAAGGTGTTCGACTGGATCAAATGGGGATATCTCTTCACGACCTTGCGGCCATTCGACCAATGGGAAGGATTTATTTCCAAGGTCCGCTGTCTTTACAATTCCCCTCACGGCCGTGGTCAAATGCAGTGGCTTCTTGTCAGACCCTTTTTCTATCAGACGTGGGACACAGCAGGGCTGTCCACTGCCCCCCTCCACTATTCCTATTGGTGATGGAGCCCCTTGCAGCCCTTATCTGCCAATCTTCGCTTCTGTTGGGCATCCCTTTACCTGGTGGATCCTTCTGGACCTCCCCATACATGATATACTCCTCACCCTCACAGACCTTCCACAATCTCTTCCGACTCTGCAATACATTATCACCCGCTTTTCAGCGCTCTCAGGATATCGGGTGACCAGGGATAAAAGTGAGGCCCTACCCCTCTCATGTCTAACCACATGTGCCGTGATAGCCAGATATCCCTTACGTTGGAGAGCGTCCCGACTCAAATATTTAGGGATCTAGATTAACAGGGTCCTGGAGAACATGATAATGGACAACATCACTCCTCTGACAGCTCAAAGGAAACTAGACTTCAACAGATGATCCCACCTTAGACTTTTCATGTGGGGGAGGGTATAGGCGGTATGAATGGTGACCCTCCCACGGCTCACCTATGTATTAGGCATGCTGCCCCTATTGATCCAATTGCCCCTGCTGCACTCCGTGGATGCAGAAATATGCTCCTTCACCTAGGGTCCAACTGCTCTTGTCTGGCCCTGTCTAAACTCCTGGCTCAACGATCACTCAGCGGCATGGGCCTCCTCTTGGTCGAGCACTCGCTCCCCGGCACACCAGACCCCCCATATAAGGGTAGCATCCAAAAATTACATAATGGCCCAGGGGACAGGGCTACAACAGTTATAAGGGCCCTCGGACATGAAAACCAACACTATCATACAAACTATGTTAAAAAACTGGCACTGAGCCCACTGCCTACTTAGTACGTGCCCCCCCTACATGAACATGCGCTATTGTGGAGGAATTTGGCCCTCCGTATAGGGGGGAAACTCTGGACTGAGCCACATGACGTGAGGCAGGCATCAGCAGTATCCAACAAGTCCTAGATGGAGGAACCATCAAACCTTTTACAGCACTCTGAAGGGAATTTTGACTGCCCCCCAAGAGAAATGGCGATAGCTCTAACTCAGACACTGCCTCCGGCAATGTTTAGGCCCACAATCTTGGGCCCTCCCATCCTCTCCGGTAGTGTCCTGTCTCAGAACCTGGAGTTGTTTCTGTGGAGTCATATCAGGCCTTTATGGCCTCATGAGCAAGCACCTCTTTTCAAGCCACAACATCACCAATCTTTGCGTCAAACAGCAGGACACACTGCAAACTAAATATGAGGAGGAGGATTGGGCTGACCTGGAGGCACCTGACCGAGGGGCACAGGAGGTCCGCCTGAAATTCTGCCTCTTCAAGACACTCCATGACTGGCACTGGTCTCCTCTGAGATTGCACATGACAGGCCTACTACCCCACTCCTCTTGCTGGCGCTGCCCCAAAGTCTGCTGTACCTATTGCACATACTCTGCGATTGCCCTTTGGTTCAGTCCTTCTCGATAGCTATGGGGACCACACTGTGTGAAACCTTGCCACTCAGAATAACCCTACCCCACACAACGTTTTTTCTACATGATACAGGGAATCTGACTTTTCCTGCCCTCAACACCGTCTCCTGCACATGTCTCTTGCCACCGCGAAACTCTGCATCCTTCGCCACGTGCACTTTCCTACACCCCCACCGATGAGGAATGGCTGAGGGCCATGTACCAGTCTGCCTCCCATTAACACGTCATCTATAATCTAGGTGTAAGATCTATAAGGCTTGAAATAGGACAGAAACCTTTCTTCAGACGTGGGCCTCTTTCCTACATCCAGCCATGACCTCCTCCTGTAAACACCACATCCCAGGCTGAGTACAAGGAGTTCACCCAACTACGCCCTATTCAGACAACCACAACGTCCGATCACCAGCATGCGGTTATCCTGTCAAACGCCAGGCCCAAGGCCTTTGACCCTTCACCTGGTCCTCCCCCTCTCCTGTCCACTATACCTCCTCTCCATGACAGGACACAGACTCCTGTCACCTGCAAAAAACTCAAAGCAAAGTATCATACACATGCCAAGAGCATCCAGGTGATATCTCACACAGCTTACTGCAGCAGTAAAGGTACAACAACATAATCCTGCGCATGCTGTCACTTTGTTCTGTCACCATCCTGTATCAATCCAAGGTGTGACTCTGCTATGAACCTGAAATGGTGTGTATTGTTTATTTTTCCTCCTCTGACTTTTGTATACTAATAAAGAATTGTGAAACAAAAAGAACTGGGGTGTCAGAGATTCTGATGGCAAGGCAAAGGGGTTGTCCCTCCCAGGGATTGGTCACTTTGTTATGGGCCCTGCCCAGCTTTAGAACATAGTGTTTATTTTCATCATAAAACTGACATTAGATGTCAAATATCCTAGTTTCATGGTTAAAACATACAGGTTGGACCAGGACCTATCGCAAGTGGTACTTAATGGACAGTATGCATGGTAGATATAGATCTTTACCACTAGTGATTCAAAGTGTAAGACTATTTCATCCTATTTGGAAGCAACAGTTCCTTTTCTAAACTTGTTGGTCAAAATTTGCAATAACAAGCAGTCACGGCTTACTTCAAGGGGTGGTAAAGGGATTAGAACTCACACCCATAACTCAATCTCCACCTGAGTTATCTTTTAACATGGCCTGCTTTAGAAGGGTGGATTTTGAATAAAAAACCCAAATTATGCTATGTGACATATATTACCCCAACTTCCCAATAAACATCTTCTGGCATCTCTGCACACGCAATGTGCCTCCACATGTACAGTGTTTCTCCAAAGGCACAAATTGTTCTGTGAAGTGGTCATGGAAAATGGGCACCATACTTAACCCTTGCAGCGGTGACCGGGGGATCATAGCTACAAGGTCCAGGGAAGGCGACACTCTGTTCCTTGGTCTTGCAGCACTAGACAATGGATGTGAGGTTCAGAGCAGTGGAGCCACAAGCTATCGCCCTTGCAGCACTAGAATATATATGTGAAGCCCTCCCCTGCACCTCACAGCTTTGAAACCTAGTGGGGTGGTCCAGGGCAAGTGGCAATCCCCCCAGGCCTGCAGCACTACACAATTGTTGTGAGGCTCATGGTAGAAGGCTCCCCTATTCTGGCCCGCCGGGCCTCTCAGCAAGAGACCATGGTTGAAAGGCCTAGTGTAGTGAGGGCCCCTACCCTACACCTCATAGCCACAGTGAGGCATTGCAAGGCCTTACAGAGGGACTCTGTCCCCTTGGCCACACAGCCATGCTTATGTGCTGTAAGGCCCACGGGTTAATGGGCTCCCTCCCCTAATCCTCCTAGTGCTACATCATGTCAGATAGTCCCAGGAGGGGAAGACGCCTCATGTGGGCCCCTCTCTTCAGCCCAATAGAAACTGTTTCACAGCTCTGCACCATGGCGCTGTGCATGGGTCCATGTCAGGGGCACAGCCATCAGTAGTGCAGCAGGTGCAGTTCCACTGGGCCCAGGGGTATGAAGTGCTCAATGTAATCAAATTGTGGCTTTATTTTACTGTGTAGACAACGTTTAGGAGACACTTCTACTTTGCATCAGAGACCATGGCTTCACTGCTTTTCTATTTGTTTCTGCCCATTAGCTTAGCAGTGCAGGACTATGGCTGTGAGACTCATGGTGGGCCTCTCTCAGGGGTGTAGCTATCATTAGTGCAGCAAGTGCAGTGGCACCAGGGCTCATGAATGTTGGGGACCCAATGCACCCAGATTGTGGCTGCGTTTTAGTGCCTGGCATCATTTTCTTGCATCGGTGCCCATGGCTACATTACTATGATACTAGTTCCTTCTCCATGCACCCCAAAGCCATGACCCAGATCTGCAAAGCCCGGGAAAGGGCCATCCTCCCCTAGGTCTAGCAGCCATAATCTAGTGCTGAGAGGCAGAAGGAAGCAAGCCTGCTATCTTGGGCCTTGCAGCACTGGTACATGGCTGCAATGCCCAGATCTAAAAGACCCTCTGAAGGGTGTATCTATCAATAAGGCAGCAAGTGCAGTGGGACTTGTGGTCTTGTGTGGTCATGGGTCTAATGCACCCCAATTGTGGATGTATTTTTCTGTCCACAAAAAAAGTACATGAAAAGGGATGGCTGAAATGCTTGAATTAATCTTGGCATCTAGTAATTATTTGGACTGCATCCCAGTCCATCATTAATTTGCACAGCATGCCACCTCAGTTTGCAAATCTGGCTTGACCGAAATGCCAGGTCATGACCAATTTCACCTTAGTTAGGGCTTATCAGTCAGGTACAGCTTGGTTCCAGTGTCAGGGACATTGTTCAAGGGGCCCACATCAGGACATACATATCCCACTTAGGGCGACACACTAAAGTATTCAGAATAATGTTGGATGGAATACTTGAATTAATCTCAGCCTCTGTTGAGGCTGTGCCCCCCTGAGATCACTTGAGTCCCACCAGTGGGCCTCGCCCCAATTGGAATTCCTCTGCATACTCCATTTGTCTTTATATTATGTGTACTTCCACAAAATGTCCATGTCCATGATAGTAGAATACTGACCGACACAACCCTAGAGGCCTAGCCTCCCCGTCCTGGGCCTTGCATCCATAGTCCAGCACCACCAGGCTCAAGAAAATGAGATGGTTAATGGGCCAGGCTCACAGTATTATTTCATTGTAATTGAATGTGTGCTTTCCAGGTGCTGCTCAAGATTGAGATAAATCAAATGAATGGAGATGTATCCTCAATTATATTAAATGAATCTGCATCATGCTAATTTACAAAATGAAATACACTGTGGAACCATGTAAGTGTATATTAAATATTAGCATCAGATTATTTAAAGGAGTCAGAGTATTTTGATAGAACTGTTGCAGCCATGGCTCACTGCAAATTACATTAAACCCCTTTAGTGCACATAGGATTGTATTCTGGTAGTTCCTAATATTTTACAGTGATTTGGGAAATGTCTTTTATATAGGTCTAGCTGTTTTCAGGTGTTACTTGCTTTTATATCTTTCTAGCACATACCTTATCTAGCACTGGATATCTGGGAAACCATTTTGGAATTTTAATTTACACTAGCTCTCTCTTAAGGGCATTCTACAGGCTGCAGCACACTTCACTAAGGCATGAAGAAATATGACCACATAATTCCAAATAGATGGCACTCCACAGTTTCTTCTTTCCAGCTCACACAATCCCCAAACTCAGCTGCATCATCTGCAAAGCCATCACAATGTTTCAAAAGTCAACAAACCAGCTACCTTCCCTATCACTCCTTGATTTAGGCTCTTCATTAACACTGTACAGTGCTCTGCTGCCTATTGGCTAGGTTTGCACTATACGACTGGCTCTCCAGACACTTGTAGCAAGCACACCTTCATACGGAAGAAGGTGGTGTGCTAGAAAGAGAGAAAACAAGTAAAAGGCCCTTCCAATTTATCTACAGGGGGTCTGAAATGATATCCCTGTATCATTCCGGACATGGCAGCCTGACCCCAGCTCCAATTTAGAAAACAGCTGAATGCTCAACTTTTTGTTTAACCACATCATGATGAAATCACAGTCCACAAACCATTTACTTCTTCTATCATACATTAATAATGGAAACAATCATAATAAACAATTGAATAAAGTAAAAGTTAATACACTACATTTTATATGAGTAACATTTTTAAATATGGAATATATATCTCAAAAAGTAATATGAGGGAGTAAAAGAAAAGAAAGGGGAGAAATAGAAAGAAAAGTAAACATTACTTATAATGTAAATAAATATATATTGGTATTGTAAGTTAAACTACAATTTAATAAATAAACCAATTATACCAACTAATACTAGATTAAGTAAAAGAAGTAGCGTTAAGGAGGTTTTGAAAGATCTTCAATAATAGGCTGATGTAAATTAGTCCTTAGAGCCCAAGAATTCAGCAGATTAGTTACTGGTGACCAAAGAACATCTCTTTTGATAGCCAATGATTTTGGAGTGACAAACTTCCTATCTAATCTGTGATCATAACAAACAGCATACCACCATGCTTGAAAAGAGGTGTTAAGAGCATTTTCCATGTTTTTGTTATTTGTTAGCAATTAATAAGTCCACAATCTGTACATTAAGATCACAATGTCTCCATGCTTCTGAATGGCTCCCACAAAGACATTTGTGCAAGAAAAAGGAACGTGAGTATGAAAAATCAGATTGATTTGTGACCAGACTTGAAGCCATAATTGGAATGTATGAGGACATTCAAATAATATATGTTTTAATGTTGAGTTAGAGATACAACATGTCCAATATTTTGACAATATGTTAGAATTTGTTTATTTAAAATATGCATGGTTAAACATTAATCTTTTATATATGAAGAATAATGTTTGAGTAGTATTAGAAGCACATGAAGTCTTGCAAATTTCAATCCAAATCGTATTCCATAAAGAAAAAGGAGGTTTGCATATCATTGTCCCATTGTAACTCCAGGGACGTAGGGACATTTTCTGTCTGGGTTGAGGTGAGGAATTAAAATTTGTATATATTTTTGAAGTCGAGGGGAAAGTTGGTAGTAATTGTAATAGAGGAGAGGGTGTGGGGGTTAGGGAAGTTATAGATAGGAGAAAATTATATGATTGAGAAAGAACTGCACTTACAATTTGTTATTCGGTTTGATATGAGTTAGTGAAATCAAATATCTCTTTGGCTTGAGTGAAATATTGAATACTTATATATTAATTGATGAGTCCATAATAAACATTTTTCTCGCCAGGATTTCCAAAATATACATCTATTGTCAATTTCAATAAGTTTATTGTGCCATATTGAGGATTGAAGAAATTGGTCTGAAATGGAAAGGTTAGAAATGAAAATGGGATGTGATATTTTACAAGCTTTAAGAACTGGTAATGACATGCTAGAAGGGCGTTAAGTGAAGGACAAAAAAATCAGAAAAATTAAAAGGATGAATAAAAGACAATTCTAAGTCTACCCACAAGGATCTTTGATGCAAGGTGTATTCATGGTAAAAATAGACTGACGGGGTGATTCTGACCCCGGCGGTTCACTACCGCCGGGGCCAGGGTCGGCGGGAGCACCGCCAACAGGCTGGCGGTGCCCCGCAGGGCATTCTGACCGCGGCGGTTTGGCCGCGGTCAGAAAGGGAAAACCGGCGGTCTCCCGCCGGTTTTCCGCTGCCCTGGGAATCCCCCATGGCGGCGCAGCTTGCTGCGCCGCCATGGGGGATTCTGACAACCCATGCCGCCATCCTGTTCCTGGCGGTTCTCCCGCCAGGAACAGGATGGCGGTATGGGTTGTCGTGGGGCCCCTGGGGGCCCCTGCAGTGCCCATGCCAATGGCATGGGCACTGCAGGGGCCCCCGTAAGAGGGCCCCACATTGTATTTCAGTGTCTGCATTGCAGACACTGAAATACGCGACGGGTGCCACTGCACCCGTCGCACCTTCCCACTCCGCCGGCTCAATTCTGAGCCGCCGTCCTCGTGGGAAGGCTCTTTTGCACTGGGCTGGCGGGCGGCCTTTTGGCGGCCGCCCGCCAGCCCAGTGCAAAAGCCAGAATCACCGCAGCGGTCTTATGACCGCGGAGCGGTGTTCTGGAGGGGGGAACTCTGGCGGGCGGCCTCCGCCGCCCGTAAGGGTCAGAATGACCCCCTGAATGTTTTAGGAAAAAGGGGTATGATGAAATTTAAAGTTGGGAAAGTTAACTCCCCAATCTTGCTTATACTTTAAAGTTTGGAATGCAGAGATTTTTTATTATTCCATAAAAAAAGAAATGTTGATCAATTTTTTTTTTTTTTTTAAAGACATAAGATGAAATATTAAAAGGGATTGTTGAAAGATAAAAAGTACTACAGGGACTAGCATCATTTTAATAGAATCCAGTCTAACCCACCATGAAAGGATCAAAGATTCTCATCTCTCTCAAAAAAGTGTTGAAAGTAATAGAAACAGTGTCTTTCACAGAATTAGTGAACGAAAGAATTAAATATTTTATTTTTGAAGTCTTCCAAAGAAAGTTTGAAGATAAAAATTCATGTTTAAAACACCATTTATTAAGTGGGAGAATTTCACACTTATTGGCATTAAGTTTGTATCCTGAAAGTTTTGCAACATCAGAAACTGTATCTAAAAAGGTTTTAGGGAGGACTCAGGAAAGGACATGTATATCAAAATATTATCTGCATACACTGAACATTTGATATGTGTGTATCCATATTTAAAACCTTGTATATTAGTATATTAGTATTTTGTCAGATACAAGATAAGAAAGGTCCAAGTACCAAAATAAAAAGAAGAGAGGCTAAAGGACAAACCTGTCTGACTCCTCTGTGGAGAGGAAAAGTTAGACCATAAACAAGGACTGATGCTTTAGGAGAAGAATATATAATAGATCAAACCTAAACCAAGACAGTGTAAAAAAAAGGAAATTCCAGTGAATATGATCTAAAGACTTTTCAGCATCTAGAGATAAAGCTGCCAAAGATTTTGAGTATGTTTTGGATTTGCTTAAAATGTTAAAGAAAATTGTAGTATTACCTGAAAGATGCCTGCCTTTAATGAAACCCGACTGTTCTTTACCTATTAAATTGGGAAGGAAAGGCTCTCATCGAATCACAAGGATTTTAGCAAATATTTTATAATCAGAATTAACAAGGGATATTGGTCGATAATTTTTTCATAATTAAATGTCCTTACCGTCTTTGGGGATAGGACAAATTAAAGTGTCCTGAAAAGTGCCAGAGGCTGAATTGGTTGTTTCAAAGAAAGTAAAAAGTTTGTGTTATGTGTGGACTAATAGTTTTGAAAAATGTTCAGAAAATTCATTGGGGAAAACATCTGGTCCAGGAGCTTTATTTGTTTAATAGAATTGATTGTCTTATGAATATCTTGGAGAGAGATGTCTGCATCAAGAAAGGAACATTCTGTGTTTAGGTCAAATTCTTTTTTAATAGAGGTTAAGTATTGATCAAACCACAACGAGATGGAGTGGTTTCTGGAATATATAGAGTTTTATAATAAACAGAGAATTCTTCCACAAAATGTCTTTATTTTAGTTACTGGGGTTTCACCATTATGCAGAATTGTTTCAATGTTCATTCATTCTTTTTTCACTTTCAGATAATTTGCTAGGAGTTTGCCAGCTTTTTATTCCCTCCATAATACGTAGCACTTGATCTGAAGAGTTAAGAGGCAGCATTGTCTGTGGAGAGTTTATTGAATTATAATTTAACTTTAAATAATTCATTTAGACATGATTTGGATTTGGATGTGAAATAGGTTTGTTCTATAAATGCAATATGTTCCATAATGTCTAAGTTTTTTTAGTACGTGTTTTCTTTTTTATTAGAGACATATGATAAGATAAAGTCATGTGGGGCTGCTTTAAAAGCGTTCCAAATGGTTTGAAAGAAAACTTCTGATGAGTCATTTAAAAGGAAATATTCATATATAAAACCCTGAAGACTTTGAGTAAAAATGGTGTGTAATAAGAGAGAAGTATTAAAATGCCAACATTTAATCCTAGGAGTAACAGGAAGCAATTCTAAATCTAAAGTGAGCGGTACATGACCTAAAATTAATATGGTTCCAATATCTGCATGTAAAGTGTGTTGAGATAATGGTTTGGAAACAAATAAATAATCAATCCTAGATTGGGAAAAGTGACCAGGAGAAAAGAAGGTATATTCACGCAAATACATGTGCTAAGTCTCATGTGTCTAGAAGGGCTCTCTGCTTGATAGCCGTGGTAAATTGTTTATGCATGGAGGAAGAGATAAAATTAGTTTTAGAAGAATGATCTAAAAATGGATCAAAGACATGGTAAAAAATCCCCCTGCCAAACAATTAAGTAATCATCTGTAATAGACATCAATTTATTTGTAATAATAGGGTAAAAGGATTTATCTAAATGCATGGATACATAAACATTGAATATTGTTATTGATGTGTTAATAATAGTGAGTTGTAAAAGGAGCCATTGAACTTCTGTGTCAATTTCTTGTGACGGCAGCCTAACACCTAAAGATTTTTTATACAAGACAACAACTCGATTACCTTTACCCATCCCTGGCAATATAAAAGCATGCCCTAATCAGTTACGGATAGGTTTTTGAACTTCTTTGTCAACTATATGTGTTTCTTGCAATAAAGCAATATCTGCATTTAACTTGGCTAAATGTGTAAGAACTCTTTGTCATTTAATAGATGAACCAAATCCCTTAACGTTCCATGCAATTACACCAAGAAATATAAATAATAGTATGAGTTAAGCTTAACAAAGTCTTCAAAATTAACTTTTTTACATATAATTGGTATTTATTTATGTATGCAGAAGATCAGTAAAAACAGTAGAATAAAAGGAAATTATTTATTTATATATATATATATATATATATATATATATACACATATATATATATATATATATATATATATCACAGGGTAGCGACTCCCCGGAACAAAAAGCAGCTGAGACCACTCCGCCTCAGAATATCAAAACCTCACTTTATTGTGCAAAGATGCAGCATGAACCCAATGTGTTTCAGAGACCCAGTCTCCTTGATATCGGGTAAACATTGCTCATGAACGTAGATCCCCCCGCTGGCCACATAATAAACATCCAGCTGGGCCAGCGGGTGGAAACAGTGTTTCCGCCCGCTGGCCCAGCTAGAATCAGGGCCTAAACATTGACGCCGGCTCCAAATGGAGCTGACGGCAATGTAGCAGTGCGGTAGGTGCAGCAGCACCCGTCGCGCATTTCACTGCCTGTAAATCGGGCAGCGAAATGCGCGACAGGGCTGTGAATGGGGGCCCCTGCACTGCCCATGCCAAGTGCATGCGCAGTGCAGGAGCCCCTAGGGGGGCCTGAGTCACTCATTCCGCCAGCCTTTCACGCCAGGGAAAGGCTGGTGGAATCCGACTCATTATCCGGCGGGCAGTGCTGCTTACAGCGCTGCCCAGTCGGATCACAAACTCCACCACCGCCAGGCTGCCTGGTGGTGGAAGCCTGGTGGTGGTGGCCTTTTAAACGTGGCGGTTCAGCCACGTTCATTATATGGCGGTCTGGACCCCCATGCCGCTGGAGGCAATTACCGCCACCGCCATCATGGCAGCCCAGACCACCATGTTCATAATGAGGACTTTAATGGCTTTGTTGATGCTTTTTTATTGTAATGTGACATCTCCTGACCGTAGGTCACACCAGTCGCTTTTGTATCAGTTGAAGCCAAGAACACATCTCTTCCCTGTGAAATGCCAACCTTTATTCAGCAAAAGCAGAAAGGGTGATGAATCGTTCTACATTCTGGAATTCTGGAGGAAATCTAGCCTTCCTGAAGTACAATCCAAGTAACTGGCATCGCCTCCTGCACTAGGAGATACTGCAGGAACTAGAACCTCTCTACAGTAAAAACATAAAAACTGTGAGGGTCACCTTTCCCCTTGCATGTAAGATCTGGCAGGATCGCCAGCTTTTCTGTACTCTGAGATCCTGCAGTTGAAGCAGCAAGGACAACTTTTCCTCCTGCACTCTGAGATCGAACAGGAACACCAACATTCCTGTACTCTGCTGTCTGACAGGAACTCCACCCTCCCTGCACTCTGAGATCCCTCTGGCACTTCGACCTCACTGCACTCTGATATCTGGCAGGAACTTCGACCTCCCTGCACTCTGAGATTCGGCAGGAACTTTGACCTCCTGCACTCTGAGATCCATCAGTGACTTCAACCTCCCTGCACTCTGAGATCCAGCAGGAATAGGAGTCCTTTTGCAACAGTTGCCATAAAGGTCACACTCTTTTCTGTATTGTGAGATTCTACAGGAACTCACAATTCCTGCAGGAGAAATAGCAAAGGTGACGCTGCCTGCGGCAATGTGAAATCTAGCAGAAACTCCACGATTCTTGCAGGAGGGAATGTAACAGCCACACTGCCACTGCCAGAGCTGCAAGCTTCCTGCATCAGAAAGAACGCAAGTGACACTATCTACTTCACTGAGATCCAGCAGAAATGTTACCATAAGGGCAGTGAATATGCCTCCTGTACTCTGCAACTCAACCGGCCGAACCTACAATCTCTCTCAGTGTCCTGTGCACAGAAAGATACTGTGGAACGCATACAAAACGATGGTTTCCTGTCAGTCTGCAGTGCAGTTGTCCCCCGCAGCCCGGATATCTCAGTTGGATACTATCCCTGCCTCAGAGGCTTAACACAGGCCCATGCAGACCCAGCGGCACAGAGGGGCCTAGCCCCCAACCGTCCAGGGGGCCCCAGTACCTCAGGGGGCCTCAATCCTTCAGGGGCGCCCCATTCAACCCAATGCCAATGAGTATTTTTGAGACATGGGAAACTCAGTGGACTCTCGTCACATTCTTTTCTTTGGGGGGTAAAGTGGGGCCGGGGAGGGGGGGGGCATCCATTAGCTTTACACTACTGCACTGCTAGTCACAGATCCGAACCCGAATGGAATGGCTCAGGGCCTTGCTGAACCCTGCTGCAAATAAATCCAAATCATGCAAATCTCGTATGACACTCAAAATTAAAGCACCTGTAGCAGAAATATCTGTACAACTGCAGCCCATTCGTAGTTACATAATTAGGATCCATTTCCTTTTAGCATCGTAATGGCCAAGTACTGCTTTTGGCAGCCCATGAATGGCATTCAACACTTTTGGAGGTTACCAATCGTAACATGGCCAACTCAACCGTTCATTAATACCAATTTGTTACCCTCCTCTAGAATCCATGTCAGATTGGCAAATGTGTTTCCCAATCTTTCCGCTTTCTTTCATTCCTACCAGCAGGCCTTAACCTGCACCGAGGTTTCTGTTCAGAACCATACCCATGATGCCCTGATCTGAGATTGCACACCGATGCTATGACCTTCCTTTCAATTTTCCTACATAATTTCAAATGATGGGATTAAAAAGTGCGAGTGAAACTGGCAAAATAAATGGAAAGTGCAGCAACTAGCCAGTGCCCGCCTTTGAAAAACGTTGAGGATACCGCTTTAATACTTACACTTTTGAATTGCTTTTTGTTTCACTGTGCAGTGCATCTCATACTGATTCCTTACTATTCACCAATGAAAATGGGAAAGGCATTTCAAACAAATAGTGGTCAAATGAGGCTGACACATGAACCATCTTAACCCCTAATTACGATTGACCCCTAAATTTACAGCAGTTCCAGGATCAGCCGAATTATAAATTGTGGTTTTTAACAGGCAAATAAATCTCCGTTCAAAACACCAGTAAAAAACCTGTGGCAATTGGCATAGAAACACAAATTCAAGGGTGTTATTCACCCAAAACCCATAATTACTGTAATTCCCCTTGCCTCTTGTTTACCAGGACCGTAGGCAACCATAATTCTGCGGACAGCGAAATAATGAGGACATCTCTGCTCCCCTTGCAATGACAGCCATTGAGTATTGTTGCGTAGCCAGACCAAAAATGGGAAGTTGCAGGCTGCCAGAACACCCTGCAAAGAATGAAGCCGATAATGGTCGCTGCGTTTTAAGTTATAGCAAGTCCAACTTTAAAATATACATATTTTCACGCACCTTAATTCTGTGAATAATGAAGATTTCTTATATTATTGGGACGTCATTAGTTAAGTTTAAATATTTGTTAATGAACTTCTATAAACGTCCTACAAACCACCTGCCATTCACTTTGGCATGCATAGTCTCTCATTTCCATCAGTACCCAAACATCTCCCACACCCAAGCGAACCTCTAAATACTGGGCAGATGTCCTAAACATGCATTTGCAATGCTATGGGTCTCGCATTTGCAAGAGTTAGAGCTATTTCCATTGTAAATGACAAAGGCCCTCATTATGACCCTGGCAGTCTTCTGACCGCAAGGGCCACGGTGGAGGTGAAGCCCACCACATTATGAGTGTGGTGGGTTGGTCTCTGCCAACCCACAACATCCCCACTCATACCGCCTGGGCAGTTGGACCCGCCGGGCCGGAGATGAGCATCTCCGACTAGGCAGTCCACAGAAGACCGCCGGCAGTATCTTGAGCTGGCTTTCCACCAGGGTTTGTGCGGCGGCTTATAGTGGGTACCTTGTGGTACTTACACCTTGTGCCAGGTCCAGTTATCCCTTATTAGTAGATTAGAGGTGTTCTATCAGCTTAGGCTGATAGAGGTAGCTATAGCAGAGCAGCTTAGGCTGAACTAGGAGACATGCAAAGCACCTACTATACCACTTATATCACTTAGCACTATGTCATAAGAAAACACAATACTCACAGTTACTAAAAATAAAGGTACTTTATTTTAGTGACAATAGGCCAACAGTATCTCAGAGGATATACTCCTTTAGGAGATAAGTAATATACACAAAATATACACACAAACCAAAATCAGGTAAGTAAACAGTTAGAAAAGTAGTGCAGACACTGTAAATCACAATAGAATACAATAGGAAAAAATAGGCCTAGGGGCAACACAAACCATATACTCCAAAAGTGGAATGCGAACCATGAAGGGACCCCAGGCCTAGTGTAGTGTGTAGAGGGTCACTGGGAGTGTAAGAAAACACTAAGGGTGTCAAGATACCCCACTCCAAGACCCTGAAAAGTAGAAGTAAAGTTACCCTACTACCCCAGAAAGACAGTAAGGTCGAGATAGGGGATTCTGCAAGAACAACAACTGACTGCAAAGCACTGAAGACGGATTCCTGGACCTGAGGACCTGTAAAGGAAGGGGACCAAGTCCAAGAGTCACGCAAGTGTCCAAGGGGGGCAGGAGCCCACTAAACCCCGGATGAAGTTGCAAAAGGGCTACCTCCGGGTGGAAGAAGCCAAAGATTCTGAAACAACGGAAGGTGCCAGGAACTTCTCCGTTGGTCAGAAGATGTCCCACGGTGTGCTGGAGGATGCAGAGTTGTTTCCACGCAGAAAGACCGCAAACATGCCTTGCTAGCTGCAAGAGTTGTGGTTAAGGATTTTGGGTGCTGCCAGGGCCCAGGAAGGACCAGGAAGTCACCCCTCGGAGGAGGAGACAGAGGGGGCACTCAGCAATACACAGAGCCCATGTAGAAGCAAGCAGCACCCACGGAAGCACCTAAACAGGCGTACAGAAGATCTAAGCACGACATTTGACTCAGCACAACAAAGGAGGGTCCCACGAAGCCGGAGTCCTGGGCTAGGCTGTGCACAAAGGAAGTCTTGCAAGAGTGAACAGAAGCCCTAGCAGTTGCAGTTGACGCAGTACACAGGATTACTGTCTGGCGTGAGGAGGCAAGGGCTTACCTCCACCAAATTTGGATAGAAGGGCCACTGGACTGTCGGAGATACTTGGACCAAGCTCCTGTGTTCCAAGGACCACGCTCTTCAGGATGAGATGGGACCCAGAGGACCGGTGATGCAGAAGTTTGGTGCCTGCGTTGGCAGGAGGAAGATTCCGTCGACCCACAGGAGATTTATTCTTGGCTTCCAGTGCACGGTGAAGGCAGACATCCCTCA
Organism: Pleurodeles waltl; assembly: GCF_031143425.1. Lineage (NCBI taxonomy): Eukaryota > Metazoa > Chordata > Amphibia > Caudata > Salamandridae > Pleurodeles > Pleurodeles waltl. The sequence continues at coordinate 472,066,367 of NC_090449.1, read as the reverse complement.
GAGCATGCACCACCAGCAAACAGTGGAGACAGGCGTCAGGATGAGGCGCTACAATGTTGCTGGTAGTCTTCTTGCTACTTTGTTGCTGTTTTGCAGGTGTGCTGGAGCAGTCAGCGGTCGATCCTTGGCAGAAGTCGAAGAGGGAAGTGCAGAGGAACTCTGGTGAGCTCTTGCATTCATTATCTGAAGAGATACCCACAGGAAAGACCCTAAATAGCCCACAGAGGAGGATTGGCTACAGAGAAAGGTAAGCACCTATCAGAAGGGGTCTCTGACGTCACCAGCTGGCACTGGCCACTCAGAGGTGTCCATTGTGTCCTCACACCTCTGCATCCAAGATGGCAGAGGTCTGGGACACACTGGAGGAGCTCTGGGCACCTCCCCTGGGAGGTGCTGGTCAGGGAAGTGGTCACTCCCCTTTCCTTTGTCCAGTTTCGTGCCAGAGCAGGGCTGGGGGGATCCCTGAACCGGTATAGACTGGCTTATGCAAGGAGGGCACCATCTGGGCCCTTAAAAGCATTTCCAGAGGCCACGAGAGGCTACTCCTCTCAGGCTCTTCACACCTATTTCCAATGGGAGGAAAGTAACACCCTCTCTCAGAGGAAATCCTTTGTTCTGCCTTCCTGTGACTGGGCTTCCCAACCTGTCTGAGGGTTGGCAGCAGCGGTAGCTGCAGAGAAAACACCGGAAAGTTAGTTTGGCAGTACCCGGGCTCTATGCTGGAGACCCGGAGATGCATGGAATTGTCCCCCCAATACCAGAATGATGCACACCTGTTACATGGCCATGTTCAGAGTTACCATGGTGACGCTACATATAGGTATTGACCTATATGTATTGCACGCGTGTAATGGTGTCCCCGCACTCACAAAGTCTGGGTAAATTGCCCTGAAGAATGTGGGGGCACCTTGGCTAGTGCCAGGGTGCCCTCACACTAAGTAACTTTGCACCTAACCTTCATTAAGTGAGGGTTAGACATATAGGCGACTTATAAATTACTTAAGTGAAGTGTAAAATGGCTGTGAAATAACGTGGATGTTATTTCACTCAGGCTGCAGTGACAGTCCTGTGTAACAATTGTCTGACTCCGTATGGGTTGCAACAGAAATGCTGCAGCCCATAGGGATCTCCGGGAACCCCAAGACCCTGGGTACCTAGGTACCATATACTAGGGAATTATAAGGGCATTCCAGTGTGCCAATGAGAATTGGTAAAATTAGTCACTAGCATGCAGTGACAATTTTAAAAGCAGAGAGAGCATAAACACTGAGGTTCTGGTTAGCAGAGCCTCAGTGATACAGTTAGGCACCACGCAGGGAACACATATAGGCCACAAACGTATGAGCACTGGGGTCCTGGCTAGCAGGATCCCAGTGACACATATCAAACATACTGACAACATAGGGTCTTCACTATGAGCACTGGGCCCTGGCTAGCAGGATCCCAGTGAGACAGTAAAAACACCCTGACATATACTCACAAACAGGCCAAAAGTGGGGATAACAAGGCTAGAAAGAGGCTACCTTCCTACAACCAGTGACAGGGAATTTCTTCGCTTTCACCGGCAGATGACTCCCCTACGCCACCCAGCAAGCAAAATACCGGCCCACACCCTCCAGGTACAGTGTTCCCCCACCCACCTCCCTGCATACATACAACTGCACACAGACACCCAGACACACCCTGCATACACTCATTCACCAACACTGACATGCATGCATTCACTCACATGCATCCATACACACATTCACTGCAACACTCATACTTGCATTCACTACAATACTCATACTCTCATTCACTACATCACTCATCCACACACTCACTTCAACATTCATACACGCATACACACACGCAGACAAACACCCACTCATACACGCACACACAACACCCCTCACCCTCCCATCCCCTTCCCCTGTCGGACTCCCGACTTACCTTATCCGGCAAGGAGGTCATTCGGCAGGGAATGCCCTGCCATCAGGACATCGCCAGGCTGTATTACTGCTCGTAATACGGCTGGTGGAGTCCTTTTGGCGGGTGGAGCGGGGCCAGTGGTGGAACCACCCATGTGCCTCTGCCCGCCAACACAATTGCTGCAGGATTTCCCCCCCAAAATGTGGCAGAAATCCACCAGGACTCGTAATATGGTGCGCAGAAGATCACCAGCACTGGCGGTCTTCTGGCGCCCGCTGTAGGAGGCGGGTACCTAAGGTACTTACACCTTATACCGGGTCCAGTTATCCCTTATTAGTAAAATGTAGTCAGTGTCTAGAAACCAGGCTGTCTAGAGGTAGCTGTACGCAGAGCAGCCAAGGCTGAACTAGGAGACATACAAAGCTCTTACAACACCACTGTAGTCACACAGTACTTACACACATGAAAGACAATATTTAGGGGGTCATTCTAACCCTGGCGGTCCGAGACCGCCAGGGCTAAAATGACGGAAGCACCGCCTACAGGCTGGCGGTGCTTCCCTGCCCATTCTGACCGCGGCGGTAAAGCCGTGGTCAGAAAACCGGGTCCGGCGGTTTCCCGCCGGATTTCCCCCGGCTGGGCGAATCCGCCATGGCGGTTACCGCCAGCCTGTTTCTGGCGGTTTACACCGCCAGGAAGAGACTGGCGGTAACGGGTGTCTAGGGGCCCCTGGGGGCCCCTGCACTGCCCATGCCATTGGCATTGCCATTGGCATTGGCAGTGCAGGGGCCCCCTAACAGGGCCCCAGCCTGCTTTTCACTGTCTGCCAAGCAGACAGTGAAAAGCGCGAGGGGTGCAACTGCACCCGTCGCACACCTGCAACACCGCCGGCTCCATTCGGAGCCGGCTTCAGTGTTGCAGGCCCCCTTCCCGCTGGGCCGGCGGGCGCTAACAATGTTAGCGCCCGCCGGCCCAGTGGGAAGGTCGGAATGGCACCAGCGGTCTTTTGACCGCGGTGCGGCCAAATGGCGGTTCCCGCCAGGCGGGCGGCAACCGCCGCCCGCCGGGGTCAGAATGACCCCCTAAGTGTTACAAAAAATAAAGGTACTTTATTTTAGTGACACAATGCCAAATATATCTTAAAGGCTATGCTCCCTTACGAGGTAAGCATTATACACAAAATATACACTGGTGACCAAAATCAGGTAAGTAAACAGTCATAAAATAGTGAAAATACTGAAAATCACCATAGGTTACAATGGGCCTAGGAGGAACACAAAGTATATACTAAAATAGTGCATGTGAATGTCAGTTTACCTCCTAGGCATGAGTAGTGTGTAGAGGGGCACTGGTAGTGTATGAAAACGCCAAAGGTAAGTAAAGTATCCGACCCCAGGGCCCAGGAAAACATGAGTGAAATTCAGCAAGTTTCCTCAGAACACACTAGAAGTCGTCATAAAGAATAATGCAAAAACCAAGCAAGACTGCAAGACACCAACAATGGATTCCTGGACCTGAAGACCTGTGGAGAGAGGATACCAAGTCCAAGAACAGCTGAAGAGTCCAGGAAGAACAGGAGCCCCTGCTAACCTGGATGAATGTGCAAAAGTGGAACCTCCAGCTGGAAGGAAATACATTGTCAGAGATGCACCAAAGGAGACAGCTGCAAGTTCCTGCTTGATGCAAGAGGTGTACCATGTTGAGTAGATGAATGCAGGCTGGTTTTCATCATTGAATTCTGCCAACAAGCCTTGGCTCACGCAAGAGACGCGTTTGATGGGAAAAAGCGCTGCCAGGGTCTGGAGGTCTCAACTCAGACTGAAGAGACAGAGGGGGCTCTCAGCACTTCAGAGAGCCCTCAGAAGACCAGGCAGCACCCACAGGAGTCCTAGGACATGGGGACAAAAGAGTTACAAATTGTGGTCATCGCAGCACTACACAAGGGATCCCACACCACCGGAGAACAACTCAAGGAGCTGAGTGTCACAGGACAGAGTGCTGGAGGCCTGGGCTAGGCTAAGTGTTCCATGGAGAAGCGCATAGAAGCCCTAGCATCAGCAGAAAACGTGGTGCACAGGGGTACTGCCTGGCACGTGGAGGCAAGCTCTTACCTCCACCAAATTTGGACAGTTGGAATTTTGGACAGTCAGGGTCACTGCGGTCTACCACCTGTATTCCAGGATCCATGCTCGTCCGAAGGAGAGGAGACCCAGAGTACCGGTCATCACTGCAGAGAGATGTCTGCTGAAGCAGGGAAGTGACTCCATCACTCCACAGGAGATTTCTTCAGTTCTTCTGGTGCAGGATGAAGACAGGCAGTCCTCAGAGTGTGTATGACCTGGAAATCGTTGCAGTTGCTGGCAGGAGCTGGAGTTACAGAGTTGAAGTAGCCATCTTGGATACTTTGTTGCAAGTTGTAGAGTTCCTGGAGCAGTTCTGTCATTGATCCAACGGTAGAAGGGGAAGCAAAGGATGCAGAGGAGTCCTGCTGGAGTCTTGCAAACCGAATCTGAGGAAACACCCAGAGGAGAGACCCTAAATAGCCCTGAGAGCAATATTGGTCACCTAATCAGGGAAGCACCTATCAGGAGGGGTCTCTGACATCACCATCTGGCATTGGCCACTCAGATGCTCCCAGAGTTCTCTGACTATCCTGAAAACAAGATGGCAGAACCCAGGGACACCCTGGAGGAGCTCTGGGCACCACCCCTGGTGAGGTGATGGACAGGGGAGCCTTCACTCCTCTTTCCTTTGTCCAGTTTCGCGCCAGAGCAGGGACTAGGGGTCCCTGAACCAGTGTAGACTGGATTATGCAAGGAGGGCACCATCTGTGCCCTTCAAAGCATTTCCAGAGGCTCTGGGAGGCTACCCCTCCCATGCCTGTAACACCTATTTCCAAAGGGAGAGGGTGTAACACCTCTCTCCTAAAGGAAATGCTTTGTTCTGCCTTCCTGGGATTGAGCTGCTCAAGCCCCAGAAAGGGCAGACGCCTGTCTGTGAGGTGACATCAGCTGTGGCTGTGGTGAAAACCTCAGAAGACTGGTATGGCAGTACTGGGGGTCCATGGTGGAGCCTCCAGGGTACATGGAATTGGACCACCAATACCAGAATTAGTATTGGGGTACAATTCCCAGTCCTTAGACACCTTACAGGGCCATATTCATTTGCTGAAGGTCAGGTGCAAAGTTACTAAGTGTGAGGGCACCCTTGCACTAGCAAAGGTGCCCCTACATAGTTCAGGGCCATTTCCCCGGACTTTGTTAGTGCGGGGACACCATTACACAAGTGCACTACATATAGGTCAATACATATATATAGCTTCACAATGGTAACTCCGAATATGGCCATGTAACATGGCTAAGATCATGGAATTGTCCCCCCATTCCAAATCTGGTATTAGGGAGCCAATTCCATGCATCCTGGGGGCTCCACCATCAACCCAAAGTACTGCCAAACCAGCTCTCTGAGGCTTGCACTGCAGCTACAGCTGCTTCCACCTCACAGACAGGGTTCTTCCCTCCTGTGGTCTTGGCAGCCTTCCCTGAGAGCGACGGTACCCCTGTGTACTGCGTCTTCTTCACCTCCTGAGGCCTATGTGCATTCTTTGCAATATTCCTTCATGCACAGCCTGGCCCAGGTCCCCAGCACTTCATTCTGTGAAGCTCAACTCGCTGAGTTGTTCTCCGGTGGCGTGGGACCTTCCTTTGTTGTGCTGCATCAACTGTGTTTTGCACCTCCTTTGTCCCCGTGTCCTGGGACCTCCGGGGTGCTGGCTGGCATCCTGAGGTCTCTCTAAAGTGCTGAGAGCCCCCTCCTCCTCTTCACATAGAGTTGAGGCCCCCTGGTCCCTCCTGGGTACATTCAGCGCCATTTTGACACAAAACGCACTTTTATCATAGCCAACGCTTGTTGGTGACTTCCAACACGAAGTCACATCTGCAACAATCTTCACGCAGTGGTACATCTTTTGCATCATGCAGAAACCCACTGGCATCTTCTTAGGGTGCATTCCTGCAGTCTTTGGCTAACTGTGGACTCTTCTTTTACACCCTCTTCTGGGTTGGCAGGGGCTCCTGTCCTTCCTGGTACTTCTTTCGACTTCTGGGCTTGGTCTCCTTCCTTTGCAGGCCTTCAGGTCTAATAATCCAGCAGTTGTTCTTTGCAGACTTGGTTGGTTGCTGCAAAATCCCAGTCACGAGGTGTAGTGTATCCTAAGGAAATTTGCAGTACTTTGCTCCTGATTTTCTGGGCTCTGGGTGGGGTAATTTACTTACTGTTACTGGATTCTTACTCTCCCAGCGATTCTGCACACACCACACTTGTCTAGGGGGGAATTCGTGATTCACATTCCACTTTCTTAGTATATGGTTTGTGTTGCCCCAGACCTATTTTCTCCCATTGTATTCTATAGCATTTCCTATTGTTTGCATTGTTCTATGACTATTTACTTGTCTAATTTTGGTGTCTAGTGTATATATTGTGTATAATACTTTCCTCCAGAAGAAGTATTGTCCCTAAGATACTTTTGGTACTGTGTCACCCAAATAAATACCTTTATTTTTGGTAACATGAGTATTGTCTTTAATTGTGTATAAGTACTGTGTAACTATAAGTCGTATTGCATGAGCTTTGCATGTCTCCTAGTTCCGCCTAAGCTGCTCTGCTATAGCTAACTCAATCAGCCTAAGCTACTAGAACACTACTACATTTCACTAATAAGGGATAACTGGAATTGGTATAAGGTGTAAGTACCGAAGGTACCCACTACAAACCAGGCCAGCCTTTGGTGGTGCAGCGGTGGGATAAGTACTTGCAATTGCTTTATCACTTTGTTGCCTGTGCTTTTCACAAGAAAAGCTTGCTCCAATACTTAGAGCATATATAATATATACCTGGGGAAGAGACAAAGGAGGAACAAAGAGGCAGGGCTGACCACTAGCAAGCAAGGATTTTTAAAGGACACTGGCATAGACAAATGAAAAGCAATGGGAAGATTTGAACCATATACAACAGGTCGCTAAGCGGCAGCGCACGCATTGTCTAGGCTCAACCTAAAAAGAAGTGGGGGGACTAACCAAGTTAGATAGTTTGCAAGTGACAAAATGGCGCATGACATCACAGCGTGTGGCATCATACGTGAAATCCCAGGGAATAGCATTACAACCCATGACCTCTCAGGAACTGACATCACAAGAAGTGACAGCAAATTTTAAGACCTCACACATATTTTTAGCAGGTCTCTTATGAGTAAAGTTGAGCACATTAGAGTATTTAACAAATAAGATTTTGCAGTAGGGTTGTGCTAAAAAAAGTTACGCAACACTGGCGCAAAATCTGGGCCTTAACATTTACATTTATTTTTTAAAATTCTGCCAAAAATGAATTGGCAGCAAGGAGAATTGTGGCAGTAAATCTGTTCTGCTTAACTGATTGCAAAGTTTCCATTTTAAAACATCCTATGGGGTTAAGGTACCTACTGCAGAGATCTATGTGAGCCAAGTAAATCTCAGGGAATAATAATAATGGTATGATAACTCTGGAGATTAACATTTGCTGGAAAGATCTGTGGCCCATATTTATACTTTTTTACGCTAAACTGCGCTAACGCAGTTTAGCGTCAAAAAATTTAGCGCCGTCTAACGCCATTCTGAAGCGCCATGCGGGCGCCGTATTTATGGAATGGCGTTAGCCGGCGCAAGCAGACCGGCGCTGCCTGGTGTGCGTGGAAAAAAACCACGTAGACCAGGCAGCGCCGGCGTTGGGAAAAAATGACGTTAGGGCGTCTTAAAATGGGGCAAGTCAGGTTGAGGCAAAAAAATTGCCTCAACCCGATTTGCGCCATTTTTTTACGACGCCCGGACGCCATTTCATGACTCCTGTCTTAGTAAAGACAGGAGTCATGCCCCCTTGCCCAATGGCCATGCCCAGGGGACTTGTGTCCCCTGGGCATGGTCATTGGGCATAGTGGCATGTAGGGGGGCACAAATAAGGCCCCCCTATGCCACCCCAAAAAAATAAAAATATATAAAAAATTATACTTACCTGAACTTACCTGAATGTCCCTGGGGTGGGTCCCTCCATCCTTGGGTGTCCTCCTGGGGTGGGCAGGGGTGGCAGGGGGGGTCCCTGGGGGCAGGGGAGGGCACCTGTGGGCTCATTTTGAGCCCACAGGCCCCTTAACGCCTACCCTGACCCAGGCGTTAAATAGTGGCGCAAATGCGGGGTTTTTTGACCCGCCACCTCCCGGGCGTGATTTTTGCCCGGGAGTATAAATACGACGCATTTGCGTCGCCGTCATTTTTTTAGACGGGAACGCCTTCCTTGCATCTCATTAACGCAAGGAAGGCGTTCACGCAAAAAAATGACGCTATTTGCCCATACTTTGGCGCTAGACGCGTCTAACGCCAAAGTATAAATATGGCGTTAGTTTTGCGCCGAATTTGCGTCGAAAAAAACGACGCTAATTCGGCGCAAACGGAGTATAAATACGGGCCTGTGTTTTGTCTAGTCCCAGTTTTGAATCAAAGTAGCAAGGATGGTTAATATGTCTCCTGCTAAATGCATTATGTAACATGCATATAACAGATTTTTATTTTATGTAAATGGGTAAGTGGGTAGTATTTTTAACTCAAAGATCCTTTTGTTACTTGCAGGTCATAAATTGCAATCCTTCTAACATAGCACAGTGAGCTATGAAGGACACATGACTTCTACACCTTGTAACCTTCACTTTCTTATGTTACACGTCCTCTACATTGATTGACACACATGATTTGTTGTCAATGTATAAAATGTACAAGTGATGTAAAGCACTCTGACACCCTGCACTGGGATGAGTAGCTATCTAGCGCTATATAAGAAATAAACAAAATAGTGGTATTTAAGTTGTTATTTGTTTAAATACCGGTACAAACCAACGCTTGGCATTCCTACAGTGCTCGAATATCTCTTACAGGCAGGGACTGAGCAAAGTCAAAAGCATGCCTTTCTTAGGAGAAAAGCTGTGTGGTTTTTCACCTCCATTGTATTTAGGTGTGAGGCTCCCCATAGCACCTAGCCAAAATAACAAGGAGGCCTGATTGCCCCTTAACTTCATTCTTTGTTGTGGGCCCAGCTGGAATCTGATAAGCCCTTCCCCACCTCCACGTTGTTACTGAGAGGGAAAGCATACAGTGTGCAGGCGCTGCTGAATGTGTTGCAGGGCCTGAAAATTAAACTGGAACAAGTTTAGCATATTTCTGGGAGTCCGAACAATTGGCAGGGTAGAGGCCATCTACCCTGTCACAGTAGTGGGTAGAAAGCATCTACCACATCTACCCTCGACTCATGACCTGTCTAAATGTAACCTCAGAGGAAGCAACTTAGCAACCTCATTGAATCTTCACCTGGTATCTACAGAGACAACACTTTTCAAGAAAGGCCCTAACAGAGTCAAGCTGTGTAAACATATATTATCGACTTTTAGTCTGTTTGTGTTCATTTTGTTGTGAAGCCAACAGAGGCTACAATACTTCTATCCAGCAATCCACTCTTTACCATAAATGTCCTTTCTGCTCAAATGTGTCTCAGTATTCCAGTCAAAAAAGAGACAGAGTTTGTCATTGTGCCAAAAACAAAATGTGGCCCTCTTGACTGGCACTTTCAGTGCCCTTTCCCTCCACTCCAAAGCCATAGGGCCCACCATCACAGTGCAGACGCACTTGTGATGTCTGCTGTAAATGAAGCGCACCAGGCACAACTTGGAGCACTTCCTCAGTACTCAAAACCAGCAAAAACATAGCACTCATCACATGTCTTCCAGTAAGCATTCAGTCTGTATTTGGGCAGGGACCCCTGCAAGCTTGATGGGGGTAGCTGGTGGATGAGGAGTCTATGATGCAGATTTTCACTGTGTTTAGGCTTTTTCTAAACTAGCATAAATCCCTCTCTCACTTTTGGCATGAAGGATATCATACCATACTCCTCAGCCCTGGATTCTTTGGCCTGGCGCCTCATCATTCGAAAGTTGTTTGCGTCTTCTCTTGGTCCCTCTGTATACTTGCCCCCTTGTCCATCGCTCTCTGCATTTCCTTCAGCAGCTCTCACAGCTTCCCCAATATATTTTTTTTAACTCTTTATTCACATTCTGTCTGGAACATAGAAACATACATTTCTACCTAGGTAAACTTTCAGGGAATCTCCTCAATAATATAATAACAAACCAAGAAAAGGTGTGCAGTATGAAAGTGGTGCCCCATCACAGTATGAGGTAGATAGTTGCTAGCAGTGTGTGCAAGCACCTTCGAAAAATTGATGAAAGTTCAAGAGAAGAACAGGGATGCAGATAACAAGTGAGGGGGGGGAGAGATGGGAGACGAGTAAGAGACATCCAGTCCCCTTGAGCTGTCGAGGTCACAAGATGTTAGAGACCCATGGAGCACAGCTGGTTCCTCGTTGCAAGGTGCAGGGTGGCCAAATGCAGGGCAAGTTGTTGATCCAGAAGCTGTGCGCAATGGAGCCCTCTGGAGCTAGAGGTAAGGTTCTTTGATGGTGGCTCACAGGACAACAATGGCACTCTGTTGGGAGGTCCAGGGTGTTCCTGAAGTCCCTTGACTGGGGCTTCCTCTTGGTCCAGTTGAAGCTCTTGGGGAGCTGGTTTTCTTGGAGTCTGAGGTGCTCTTGTCAGTAATTTGAGTATTGGCATGACTTAGCCACTGGAGGGCACAGTGCCACTAAATTTGGCACACTTGTAGTTCTCATCTGGACTGTTGTTGGTGTGTCATCAGGTCTGGCTGCAACTATGGTTGCAGAGATATTGGCCGGTCAGTGAAGTGACCCTCCCTGGTTTGTTAGTTTGTGCTGCTTCCTTGAGTGGTGCCTCCACTCAGGAGGGAGATCTCGGGCTATCTGTGAAGCCTGGACATCATTGGGGTCTTTTGAGGTCAGTCCAGTGGTCAGCTCCTCCTCTGATGCAGCAGGTCCTCAATTCACTTGCTGTGGTCTTCTTTGGGACTGTCTTCTTTGTCCTTTTGAGTCAGATTTCTTGGTCTAGGGGTGTCTACTAAATACTGAATTTAGTGGCCATTTTGGGGGGAACCTGGTAGTGTCCAATGGGACACTTACCTTTGGGCAGCTACACCCACTACAGTGATCACTTCCTGTAGGAAGGGTCACTTCCCTAAACATCATTGACTATTTTCCTCCATTCCAAGATGGAGGAAACTGAATTTGAGGGTCCACCTCGCAAGCAACAACTTAGGGGTGGTGCATGCCAGATGAGGCCACTCCTCCTACCCTTTGTTAGGTTTCCTGCCTTTGCTCCTGCCAAAAGGGGGGGTTTGCAAAGGGGGATTTCAGCTGCTGCTAGCAGCAGGCTTGGGGGTCGAGTTTCAAGGGCTGTAAGCCCTTTGAAAGCGCACCACCAGGACAGTGCACATTCCTGAGGGAGGGAGTGTTAGCTCCTCCACCCAACCAGGAAGCGTATTGTCTTACAGACCGGAGAGGCTGGCCTCTCCCCCAGGGTTTGTACATTGGCTGTCTGGAGGTGGCAGCTGGATAAGACCAGTCAGCAACCATGCCAGGTTAGCTTAGCTTTTGCAGGGGGCACCTTTGAGGTGACCCCTGTGTACATTTAGGGATAAATCCAATACTGGCACCAGTTTGGATTTATCATTCTGAGTTGTTAGATACCAAATAACCCAGAGTTCAGAGTGGCCATCATGTAGCTGGGAAACTCGTATTTGACCAGTGTCCAGCACATGCATTAAAATGGCTGCTCTGTTCACTCAACCCAGGTTTTGGCAAGGACTCACTGGGGGCATATTGCTCATGCAGCTATACCCTCACATATAATATGGAGCACCCTGCATTAGGGCTGTAAGGCTTGCCAGAGGGGTGACTTACCCATAGTAAATGCAGTGTATGATGGACAGGACACACAGGCAGTATGCCATGTCGAACATGTATTTTAGGTTTGCACCAGGACACTCAGCCTGCAAGGGCAGTGCTGGGTGCATATCGATATATGGCTAGAGAGGGTGGCACTATCAGTGCTGCTGCCCTCAGGGGCCTACCCATAGTACCCCATGCCCTGGGTATATAGGTACCCACTTACTAGGGGCTTATAGTGGTAGTTAAGGGTGTATCCGATTGTGCCAATACATCACAACGGATTTAGGGAAAGAGCTCTTGCCCAGGGAACCTGGTTACCATGGGCCCTGGGCACTACGATTTCTAGAACACATCAACATCAGGCAAAAAGTGGGGGATAACCATGTCAAAAAGAGGCGCTCTTTCACAGGTGGCAGAGGGAAAAAATCAGTGGTGGTGGTCTTCCACTTTTAAACAGCCAGGCTAACATTCACCTGACTCCCTCCCTATGTAATCCCTATCTGAATCCCTTGTGTACAGGAAAGTGTAATCTGTATTAAGTGGCTGCAACCTACCACCGCACCTCTATCAGTTTCCTATCCCTGGCTATTTGCGCTGCTGCTCATCTCTCTAGAATGTTGAGGGATTCCTCCCCCTCCCTCAGCTCTCCCTCCAATTTCTTTCTAGTGCCAAAAGTCTTAGCAAGACTATCTCCCCAAAGGCCACTTTCAATGCTCCTCATTCTGTTCTGCCGCACCTTGCCGAGTTCCAGATGACATCAAAATAGCCCTGTAATACTAATTGCATGTCTACTTTATATTCTGGGTCTCCCAGTGACTCCAGTTGTAACCTCCGCCACAGAACGTCTGGCCTATGTCTCCAAACCTCAAAGAGCAGCAACAACAGGGCATGGACTGACAAAAACCCCACTTGATACTACACTGCTTGAACATTTAATGCCCCATCATCGGACAACAGAAAGTGATCTGCGCGGCAGTATGTCTTATGTGTGGGTGTGTAACACGAGAATTCCCTAGCGGTAGGATGGAGATTCTGCCAAAGGTCCAAAAGCTGGAGTCTGGTCATTGTTTCTTGGAGGCTCGCGGCCATGTGAGAATTTGTGCGTGGTCTCAGGGGATATCTGTCTAGGTGGCCATCTAGAACACAGTTGAAGTCCCCAGCCAATACAATGGGCATTCCAATATAGGGCATTAGTTCTGTCTCCAGCACTCCAAAGAACTCACTGTCATTAGTGTTGGGCACGTGAATGTCCAACTTAGATTATCTCTAGTCGCACCCAAATCCACCACTCACCAGATCAAGGGTCACCAAATGCTGCATGTAAATTAATACAGATCCACAACTATATCCCACTCTGAGTAAACACTACTAAAACTAACTAGTGTCTCCCCAACCATAATTATCTCCCACCAGCCTAGATACCTATAACCAGTGTTATACCAGTGTTGTGGAACCTTCTGATTGACTAACTAGCAGATTAATAGTGCTACGAGGGATGGGGTGTGTGCTATGCATCAATGAAGCGGGCAAACCCACAGACCAGTCCCTGTAATAGCCCTATAGGTCCCACATACTCTTTTCCCCACACCAAACAACCTCAACTAAAACAACAGTAGAAAAATGGAATGCAAAGTAGTGAAGATAAGAAATAAAGAGTAGAAGGAATGGAAAAAAGAATAGGGGAGATGAAAAAGGAAGGAAGGGGCCAGGTTATCAATCCGGTCAATGATGCAGCCTCAGGGTGCCCTGCTTCTCTGCTTCTATGGCATTACTTCTCAGTGGAGTCCCAACTGCTAGTTGAGTAGTTAACCCCTCATCTGGTAGGGCAGTAGAGCTATATACAATGTACTGATTGCTGTGACCTGCTCACAAACTACGGAGGTTCTGTATCATGGCACCTCACTATTGGTTTGCTGTGGTAGCGGTCTATCAGCATCTCCAGTGGTGCCACCTGCTAAGATAGATCATTGCCCAGTTCTGAGCATTGGGTGTCATTTGCCACCTCTGAACCAGACCTAGAGAAGTCAGCGGAGGTGACCAACTCCATTAGTGCCATGGTGGCCTCTCTGTCCTGACATTGCTGCTCCAAGTCCAAAGCTCCATAATGGCACACCACCGTGTCCCATATTCTGTGCATCATCTCTATCTGCTTTTCCTTTTGGAGGCTTGTGTTTTCTGTTTGTTTTGCCAAGACTCTGCAACTGTGCTGGGTGGCACTGGGGTGGGAATATAATCACTTTTCTAAAATCCCACCAATCCTAAGCATCCTCCAGCCGGGTGAAAAAGTGTAAAAGACCCTAGTGTAGCACTTTTAGTTTTGCGGGGTAAAACTGTACATATGTGAGTCTATCACATTCAGCTTTCTTTGACACCACTAAAAGATTGCCTTTATAGTTAAACTGTACTAGTGTAGTCTGCCTTTGTAGTTAAACTGTACTAGTGCAGTCGGGAATATATATTAATGGTGGAATTCTCAAATGAGGGGTCCCCAGTCAGGCACACTTCCTGAAGGATGAAGTCATGGAGTCTATAGTTAAGGGTCTTAGATATGATGGTTCTTGGGGGACCACCAGAGGAGCCTATGTGCACAGTTCACTACAAAGAGCTGTGACAGTTTCACATTTTGGCGTCCCGTTCTAATCTAGTCCTCCAGGAATGTCTCTAAGGCACCCCCCTCAGCTCCCTTGGGAAACCCCACCAACCTGAGATTGCACCTGCGAGAAAGCCCCTCTGCATCCTCTGCTCAGTTGTGCGCAGGATTCAAGTCTAGCTATTTCAACTCGAGCAATTCTTTCTGCATTTTGGACATCTGTTGTTCACTTTTGCTTGATGCCACCTTAAGCAAATCTGTCCGCTGTAGATTTACATCTATTGCCACGGCCTCAATCTTTGCTTGGATCACTGAACTTGAAACCTCAATTGCCACCAGGATCTGGGCCCACGTGGGTTCTGGTGAGCCTCACGGTTTTTCAGTGTCCTCTGCCAGTGGCCACCTTCAGCCCCAGGGGCAGTGAGAGGATAAATTTTTGTTTGCTCTGCACCTTTAGGTGCCTTGTATTTGCCTGTGTCATACAGTGAGTTAGAGCAGGGTGAGTGTCTGCCAGGTATGTTCCCGTAAGGTACAGGCAATTACATCCTTAAAACAGTGAGGAATGTCTCTGGAACCCACAGGAGAGCCCCAAATAGCCCTGAGAGGGGGGTTGGCTACCTACCCAGGTATGCACCTATCAGGAGGGGTCTCTGACGTCACCTGCAGGCACTGGCCACTCAGAGATCTCCAGAGTGTCCCCAAACCTTGGAAAATAAGATCACTAATGCCAGGGACATACTGGAGGAGCTCTGGGCACCACCCCTGGGGTGGTGATGGACAGGGGAGTGACCACTCCCCTTCCCTTTGTCCAGTTTCGTGCCAGAGCAGGGACTGGGGGTCCCTGAACCAGTGTAGACTGGCTTATGCAAGGACGGCACCTTCTGTGCCCTTCAAAGCATTTCCAGAGGCTCTGGGAGGCTACCCCTCCCATGCCTGTAACTCCTATTTCCAAAGGAAGAGGGCGTAACATCCTCCTTCCAAAGGAAATGCATTCTTCTGCCTTCCTGGGACTGAGCTGCTCAAACCCCAGGAGGGCAGAAACCTGTCTGTCAGGTGGCAGCAGCTGTGGCTGCAGTGCCAGCCACAGAGAGCTGGTTTGGCAGTACTGGGGGTCATGGCGGAGCCCCCAGGATGCATGGGATTGGCCCTCTAATACCAGATTTGGAATGGGGGGACAATTCCATGATCTTAGACACCTTACATGGTCATATTTGGAGTTACCATTGTGGAGCTACATAAAGGTATTTTCCTATATGTAGTGCACGCGTGTAATGGTATCCCCCCACTCACGATGTCCGGGGAATTGGTCCTGGACAGTGTGGGGGCACCTTTGCTAGTGCAAGGGTGCCCTAGCACTTAGTAACTTTGCACCTAGGCTTCACTTATAGGTGACTTATAAGTTACTTGAGTGCAGTGAAAATGGCTGTGAAATAGTGCCTGCACTACTTCACTCAGGCTGCAGATGCAGTCCTTAAGAAATGTTTGTCTGAGCTCCTTATGGGTGGCAAAAGAAATGCTACAGCCCATAAGGATCTCCTGGAACCCCAATGCCCTGGGTACCTGAGTACCATATACTAGGGACTTATAAGGGGGGGTTCAGTGTGCCAATTGGAATTGAACTATGAAGTCACTAAACTATAGTGACTAATTTGGAAGCAAAGAGATCATAAGCACTGGAGTTCTGGTTAGCAGAACTTCGGTTACACAGTTAAGCGCTACTGACAACACACACATAGGCCACAACTATGAGCTCTGGGGTCCTGGCTAGCAGGATCCCAGTGAGACAGGCAAAACACACTAACAAATTGGGGTTTTAACTATGAGCTCTGGGGCCCGGTCAGCAGGATTGCAGTGAGACAGTAAAAACACACTGACACACACTCACAAACAGGCCAAAAATGGAGGTAACAATGCTAGAAAGAGACAACTTTCTCACAGCTTCCATCTCAGCTTAGCAGCAGTGAGATGTAGAAGGCTCAATGGGTGAGGGTGCCAATGTCTTCTTCGTCACTGCTGCTCTGCCGCGGCCCAGATGATTGTCCCTGCAGTGTTACTCCACTGCAGAGACGATACAAAGCACAGTTTAAGGTGCGGGACCAATTCCACAGGAAAGGTTCTCTCCCTTCCTGCTCAGCTCCAGTGATAAGTGTTGGATCCCGGGGTAAGGCCAAAGTCCCCCCCTCCTTCACACTGCCACAGACTATTCCAGGTGGTCACCAACCCAGTCTTTGGGCTTAATTGGACATTCAGGAGGCAGCTGTCCCCTGCAGCGGTGTCTTATCCCCCACTCTTGAGCGGCCGGCAGCTCCAACAGGCTCAGGGACCGAGTCACATCCTGACTGACATACTTGTAGGTGTGCTGTAAGCCCTCACAGCATACCATCTCACTCTGGAGGCGGAGATGTGTCAGAAGAACAAATAAAGCAACTCTCATATTTCCCTCACAGCTAGGGAAGGGTCTGTAGGGTCGCCAAGGGGGCAGAATAACTTAGGATGGTGAAACCAGGCTGGGAGCTCACGCTCAGGACAACTGCTTGGCCATCCTGCTGCCCAATCCCCAAGCTTTCTCAAAATTTCCAATCTTCTTAGGCAGGCCATACCACCACTCTAATAGATGGCTCTCTCACTGTCAATCACTGCTGTCAGAAAGGTGGGGGTAAGATGGGGCAATTTTCCCCAGGCCTTGCTCATTATTAAAGAGATAGTGCAGCACTCTATTGGTGTAAGTTGGCATGGGCAGCATGTCTCACAATGTGGTTTTCTCCAAGCATATTCCATGCTAGGAAATCTAATGATAGGCCCTGCTCACAGCTGATTGAGTGGGGGCAGCAGGCACCCATACACCGTCAGACTGTACACCGCACACCCAATAGAATAAGTGCAAATGTGTGCTATGAGCTAATCTGCAAATACAAAGTATAACCTGCAAATGTATAGGATGCTTGGAGCTGGTACTGGCTTTAATTGATTGAAGCTTTTCTGATGATAAAGATTTATTCTTTTTGAGTGGTAGAGCAAAGAGTTAACAACTGAGCTGTAAAGTGCGTGCTTGCATTACCTACAGTCTGGGTATTACTAGAATCTGTGTTTTGGAAACACACTTTGGCCCTCATTACAACCCTAGCGGTCAGTGTTAAATCGTGGTAATACATTCAACAGGACGTCGGTAACCAAAATGGAATTTTGACCACGGCAGAAACTGCTCAGACAGACAGCCACTTTAACACATCGACTGTCATGGCGGAATCAACAAGCACCACGGTGGTAACCACCAACAGCCAGGCGGAAGACAATGTACCGCCCACACTATTATGGCCGGCTTATCCTCCACCTTTTCCGGGGCGGTACCAATGACATCAAAAGCATGGCGGAAACAGAGCTCAGAAGTCAAAGGACTCACCTGTGGAGACTCAGGGAACATCCACGAAGCCATGGAGCCCGCGCTGCACATATTTCGGATGCTCGTCTACCTTCTGCTGCATTATGAACAGCAAAGATGACCATGGTTAGTACTGCCGCATAGCACACAAGGGAGGGGGAGGAAAAAGAGAGTGACACACACATGCAACACGCAACACTTCCACCCCCAACACCATGCACACATCCAGATGCACTAACATTACATATTCCCTCCGTACCCCTCAGGAATAATGCAAGGACAACACAAATAGATAAAAGTGAGTGTAATACGATAAAATAACATGAATAAGTGTATCAAAATACAAACGTACATACATATTTACAAATGGAGGGACACTGCCCAGTCCTAAATGTCCGTGGGCCACAACACATAGGCTAAGGCCCCACCTCACTCCTGCAACAACACAGAGAGAACACTGCAGGGGCATCCAGTCAAAAATACACAGGCACCTCAGGGGGATGGGGAATGGGGGGGGCACCTCAGCCGGAAGATGGTACAACACGACTGGTCCTGGAGGGGGCTACATGCCCTCTGCGTTGTCCTGGAGAGTGCAAGGCCACAGTCTCTCAAGTGGGTGGTTTGCCCACTGCTTGGTCCTGGGGAGTGCAAGGCCACAGTCTCTCAAGTGGGTGGTTTGCCCACTGCTTGGTCCTGGGGAGTGCAAGGTCACAGTCTCTCTAGTGGATGGCTTCTTCCACTGGTTCTGGAGGGGGCATTGTGCCCAGTGTGCTTCATCCTGGAAAGGATGGGGTGAGGGGATGCCTTCTTCCACTGGTTCTGTTGAAGGCATTACGCCCAGTGTGCTTCATCCTGGTGAGGATGGGGTGAGTGGATGGCTTCATCCTGGGGAGGATGGGGTGAGTGGATGGCTTCTTCCACTGGTTCTGTAGGAGACATTGGGGGTTATTCTAACTTTGGAGGAGGTGTTAATCCGTCCCAAAAGTGACGGAAAAGTGACGGATTTACCACCAGCCGTATTACGAGTCCATTATATCCTATGGAACTCGTAATACGGCTGGTGGTATATCCGTCACTTTACCGTCACTTTTGGGACGGATTAACACTCCTCCAAAGTTAGAATAACCCCCATTGTGCCCTGTGATGCAGATCTTGTAGAGTGCAAGGTCACAGTTTCTCACCTGGGTGTCAGACCCACAGGATTTGCAGGGACAAGGACGCTCAACAGCCCATGGATACAGGACTACACACTGTCCGCCGGCGGTGACGGCTGCTCAGTGGTGGCAGTGGTGGTGCTGGTGTCGGGGCTGGCAGTGGTGGGGGGAGGCTCCAGCCCATCCCCTGCAACCTCGGACGGCTGCCCTCTAGGGCTGCTGCTGCTGGCACTGGTGCTGGTGGCAGCGCTGGTGGCAGTGCTGGCAGTGGTTAGGGGGGCTCCAGCCCATCCCCTGCAGCCTCCGACGGCTTCTTCACCTTCAAGAAACCCACAACGCACCACCACCCACAACAGATTCCCCGCCACAGCTGGAACAAGATCGCAGAAGACCAACTGATCTCCACCCTCGCCCAAGCCCCACCACCCATCACCACCTACCCCCAACACAGCTGCTCTCAACCTCAGACAATTGATAGGCGACTGCGCTGATACCCTCGCCCCAATCAAGGAACCTTCCAACAGATGCACCAGCACCAAGGCCATCTGGTTCACCACGGACCTTCAGGCCTCCAAGCGGGAGTGCCGAAAACTCTGGGAGAAGTGGGGCCACAAACTAACAGAGAGCAACGACACCGCCCTCAAGAATGCCATCCGCAAGCACCACCAGCTCATCCGGACCACTAGGAGATCCCTTTATAAGGAACGCATCTACAACAATGCTCACGACAGCAAAGAGCTCTTCAACATCATTAAGGAACTCGCCAACCCCTGGTCCTGCTCCAACGACACCCCACCTTCGCAAGACCTCTGCGACTCCCTCTCCACCTTCTTTCACCACAAGAGCACAGACATTCACGACAGCTTCAACACCTCGACCCCCATGACAGCCGCTGTCACCACAAACCCCGACTCACCAGTCCCCAGCCACACCAACCTCATGCTCTCCTGGACCCATATCAACGAGGAGGACACCATCAAAACCATGAGCACCATCCACTCCGGCTCACCCTCCGACCCCTGCCCACACCATGTCTTCAACAAAGCAAGGTCCATCATCACCCCCCAATGCTGTATGATTGTCAACAGCTCCTTTGAGACCGCCACCTTCCCGGAAAGCTAGAAGCACGCCGAAGTCAACGCTCTGCTAAAGAAACCCAAAGCAGACCCAAGAGATCTCAAGAACTACCGGTCCATCTCCCTCCTCCCCTTCCCGGCGAAGGTCATTGAGAAGATCGTCAACGGCCAATTGACCCGCTACCTTGAAGACAACAACACACTGGACACTTCTCATTCCGGTTTCTGTAGCAAAAAAAGCACAGAGACTGCCCTCATCGCCACGACTGACGACATCAGGACCATGCCTGGCAAAGGAGAAACTGCAGCCCTTATCCTTTTAGACCTGTCGGCTGCCTTCGACACCGCCTGCCACCATACCCTTCGCACACTCCTCCAAGACGCAGGGATCCACCACAAAGCCCTGGACTGGATCACATCCTTCCTCTCCGGCAGAACCTAAAGAGTCCGCCTCCCTCCCTTCCTTTCTGAAGCCACCAAAACCATCAGCAGCGTTCCCCAAGGATCCTCACTCAGCCCGACCCTTTTCAACATCTACATGGCACCGCTCACCAACATCATCCGATCCCACAACCTTAACATCATCTCCTACTCCAATGACACCAGATGATCCTCTCACTCACCAAGGACCCTGCCACTGCCAAAACCAACCTCCACAACGGAATAAAAGCCATCGCCAGATGGATGGAGAGCAGCCACCTGAAACTGAACTCATACAAGATGGAGATCCTCATCCTCGGCTCCAACCTCTCTGCCTGGGACAACTCCTGGTGGCCGGCTGAACTAGAAACCGCACTGATGCCCACCAACCACGCACGCAACCTAGTATTCATCCTGGACTCATCGCTCACCATCACCCAACAAGTCAATGCTGTCTCATCTTCCTGCTTCAACACCCTCAGCATGCTCCAAAAGATCTTCAGGTGGATCCCCACCAAAACCAGAAGGACGGTCACACAGGCCCTCGTCAGCAGCAGACGGGACTACGGCAACGCTCTCTACGCGGGAACCACGGCCAAGCTCCAGAAAAAACTGCAACGTATACAGAACGCCTCTGCACGCCTTATCCTCAACATCCCACGCCGCAACCACATCTAAGCCCACCTGAGAGATCTACACTGGCTCCCCATCAACAAGAGGATCACCTTCAAGCTCCTCATCCACGCTCACAAAGCACTCTACAACACTGGCCCTGCTTACCTCAACAAGTGACTCACCTTCTACACTCCCAACCATCAACTCCGCCCTCGCCACCGTTCCTCACATCCACCGAACTACAGCCGGTGGCAGACCTTTCTCCCACCTCACCGCCAAGACCTGGAACTCCCTCCCCGTCCACCTACGACAGTCCCAGGACCTGCTGACCTTCAGGAAATGCTGCAAGACCTAGCTGTTGGAGCTGTAGCACCTCCCCGCCTCCCCCCTCAGCACCATGAGACCCTAGCGGGTGAGTAGCGCGCTCTACAAATGACTGATTCATTGATTGATGCTGCTGCTGGCAGTTGTGCTGGTGGCAGTGCTGGTGGCGGTCCTGGTGGCGGTGCTGGCAGTGGTGGAGGGAGGCTTCAGCCCTTCCCTTGCAGCCTCAGACGGCTGAACCACCATGGTTGGTGTTGGGGGCTCCAAATGAGTCCCAGCACCAGGCCTCCTGTCCTTCTTGCCTGCTGGTGCAGGCCCCTTGCCCTTCCTGTCAGCAGCCAGGGATTTCTCCTTGCCCTTCCCTGTCGCAGCTGGTGGTGCCTCCTTGCTCTTCCTAGACGCTGCTGGTGGTGCCTCCTTGCCCTTTCCTGTTGCAGCTGGTGGTGCCTCCTTGCCCTTCCCTGTCGCAGCTGGTGGTACCTCCTTGCCCATCCTAGATGCTGCTGGTGTAGACACCCTTTCACTGTTGCTGCCTGGTGCCCGGGATCCTCTCCCACCTGCAGTAGCTGTCGACACTACTGTGGCTGTGGACTGGGTGGCTGAGGTGCTTGCCTGGGTTCTGACCACCCTGGCCCAACATGAAGGACGGGGGGTGGTAGAGAAGAGGTCAACGGTGGAGAGAAAAAGCTTCTTAGGGTCATGGGGGGGAAGACGGTGAAGGTTTGGGAGTGGAGGAAGATGAAGTGGTTATAGGAGGTGTCTGTCTGCTCATTTTGGGGCGGGTGCATGGGCTGGATGCTGTTGTGAGGTGGATGGCTTTTGGGTGTCTGAGTGCTTGCGTTTGTGTACTTTGGGAGGAGGGGCACAGACACATCAGGAGAGGACACAGGAGATGTGTACATGGATGTGGGGGTGGCGCTGCCAGTGAGGGGCAATGCCAGAGGGAATGCCCTCCAGGAATGCATTTGTTTGTTGCAAATGGGCTGCCAGCCCCTAGATGGCAGTCACAATGGTTGACTGCCCAACAGAGATGGATCGCAGGAGGTCAATAGCCTCCTCACTCAGGGCAGCAGGACTAACTGGGCAGGGCCTGAGGTGCCTGGGACGAAGGAGATGCCCACCCTTCTGGGTGAGCGGGCACGGGAAACACGGTGAGGGGCTGCTAGGAGGGTGGTGCTGGAATGGGTTTGGCGGCTATACCTGTAGTTGGGGTGGGCACAGAGGTGTCCGCCACCACCAGGGAGCTTCCATCGGAGGTGGTATCATTGTCAGAACTGTCCCCTGTCTCTGTTGGTGTGTTCCCCACGCCCTACGTCCCACTGGTGCCCTCACCATTGGTGGACTTGGCCTCCTGGGCCCTGTGGGATGCAGCTCTCCCCGGCGCCGGTGGCTGTACTCCTCCGCCAGATGATGCTCATGCACATAAGGACAGGGTGACTAAACACAAAGGGGGGGAGAGACAAAGGATATCCTTGGTCAATGGCGGCAACAACACCGCCATTGGTGTACACGACACACACACGCAGGAAACAGCCCTACGCACTAGGCAACGCACTAACAGTCACAATGCTAGTCACCAGCCCATGGACAGGGATACCTAATGTCATTTGCAGCATACCTGAGACCCACAGACCCCTGCCCAGTAGTGGATGCCTACTAACTTGGTTGGAGGAGGTGTACATCGGATCCTGCCCAACATGGGACCTACCCTGCGATGTCCGGCCTGGCCTAGGGGCACCCACAGGCCCACATCCCCCACCCGGAAGCCACCCGCCCCGCGCAAGTGGAATATTGGGGCCCTCTACTCACCCCCTTGTGGCTGCTGTGATGCCCCCAATCGCCCATCAAGCTCCGGATAGGCCACTGCCAGTATGCGGGCCATCAGGGGGGGTCAGTGTTCGACGGGCACCCATTCCTCATTGGGAGGCCATCCCCAGCTGGGCCTCCGCCGTCTTCCGTGCCCAGCGTCTCAGGTCCTCCTACCGTTTCCGACCGTGGGTGCTTCCCCTGCCATAGACCCCCAGGGTCAACACATCCTTGGCAATGGCACACCATATACCCTTTTTTGATGGCCGCTGACCTGCAGAGAGATACACATAGGAAAAGGTATCAGTCAGACCGTCCTGCCTGTTACTCTCATGGCCCACCATAGCCCTCACATCCCTTTATGCACAGACATCGCCCACCATACATGCAACATGCTGCCCAGGGCCTTTCCACCACCCCCCCACACGAGGCCCTCACACACAGCACTCCATGCATTCATGACCCATGCATCGTGCTTACAGTGTACTCACCTGTTGGTCTGGAGGCCCATACAGCATTGGGAACTGGGGTAGGACCCCATCCACCAATCTCTTCAACCCGAAGCAGTGAAGGCAGGGGCCCTTTCCCCAATGACATGAGCCATGGTCGGTTCCAGACACAGGTCACAGCAGCACTTGCAATGTAGGTCATCTCCTGTTGAAGGTCAAGTACCAAGTGAGTGAACAGATAGAAAATGGCAGTCACGTCCGCGACGGTGCATACCGTCACCGCCGGCTTACATCATCATTGGCCACTCTGACTCATAGGGCCCAATGGTATCCAATGAGGAGTTGCACAGCGGTTCTCAACCGCCTCCCCCAGTGGCGCACAACGTCAGCGGAATTACCTCATTTCCACATGTCTCTCCATGCAGGACAGGTGGATGCCATTTCAGGGCGGGGGCAGGCCATGACACCTAAAAGTATCGCAGTATACATAGGCACCATTTGGGCCTATCCAACAATATACAGATACAGTCACAACATGCAATGCAGTGTAGTGTTTGTAAATATGGAATACTGACCAGCTGCTCACCGTTTTGCCCCCTAGATTGCAACCGCTGCAGATGAATAGGCGATGGAGACGTTCCCCCATGTACAGGCCCCTGGTGGACTTGGCAACAATGGAGGACAGGCAATTTTCCTCACCTATAGACTGGATAGGGCCACAGTCACAGAGCTGTGTGCCCAATTGGAGCCTGACCTAATCTCTGCTTTCCATCAGCCCACCGGGATCCCCCCTCTTGTGCAAGTCCTGTCAGTGCTCCATTTCCTGGCAACTAGCTCCTTCCAAGTGACAGTGGGCTTGGGAGCAGGAATGTCTCAGCCAGTGTTCTCAATAGTGCTGACCAGAGTGTTGTCTGCCCTGATCAAACACATGTGCAGCTACATCGTTTTCCCCCAGGTGGAGGATTTGGCCACAGTGAAAGCTGATTTCTATGCAATGGGACGTATCCCCCAAATTATTGGGGCTATTGATGGTACACATATTGCATTTGTCCCCCCTGGAGAAATGAAAAGGTGTTCAGAAATCAAAAGAGCTTTCACTCCATGAATGTGCAGATAGTGTGTCTGGCGGACCAGTACATCTCCCATGTCAATGCAAAGTATCCTGGGTCTGTTCATGATGCCTTTATCCTGAGGAATGGCAGCATCCCTTATGTGATGGCTCAGCTCCAGAGGCCCCAGGTGTGGTTAATAGGTGAGCCCTGGTTCCCACCCAGTTGGTGTTGGTGTATGAGCATGGTGTGGGCCCTAAGGGTTAGTGTGTGGCTAACAGTTGTCCCTCGATATTTTCAGGTGACTCCGGTTACCCCAACTTCTCATGGCTACTGACCCCTGTGAGGAATCCTAGGACAAGGGCAGAGGAACGTTACAATGAAGCACATGGGCGAACAAGAAGAATCATAGAGAGCGCATTCGGCTCCTCAATGCAAGGTTTCGTTGCCTCCATCTAACAGGTGGCTCCCTGTAGTACTCACCCAAGAAGGTCTGCCAGATCATCGTGGCATACTGTATGTTGCACAACCTTGCCTTACGTCGCCATGTGCCTTTTCTGCTGAAGGATGAGGCTGGAGATGGCCGTGTGGCAGCAGTGGATCCTGTGGTCAGTGAAGGTGAGGAGGCAGAGGATGAGGACAACAAAAGTGCACTAATACAACAATACTTCTAATGACACACAGGTAAGACCCCGTAACTTCACTTTTCATTGACAGTTTTGTGTTTGACATTGTCACTGGCAGGCTGATTTTCCCACTTCTATGGCCACTTACTGTACCCTTTGGCATCTCTATTTTCAGATATTTGTGCCCCACTATCGCTCCTGGTGTGTTGACTGCAGCCAACTACAGGTCATTCCTATGTATATATTACTGTACAGTTGTACTGTAGTGTTTAATGCTTGTTAAACAAATACATAGTTCAATCATTTGGCAGACTCCATACTTGTATTTATTCAAATGGTGTTTATTTAAGTGCCAATACGTAGAGGGGGATGTGCAGTGGGAAGGGGTGATGGGGGAGGAATGTCCAGGATAGAGTCCAGTCTATGTGGATCACAAGTGCATTGTCCAAGGGGGCATAGAAAGTGGAGCAAAGGCAGTTCAAGGTGGACAGGGTGAAGTGGGTTACAAGGATGACAATCAGGAGAGTCTTGGCAATAGTCTCTGGCTTCTGCCCGGATCGCAGGGACCGTTTATGGGGTGGTTCTCCTTCTGCAGGGGGAGGGGTGCTGGTGGCCTGTTGGTCCTGTGGTGGGGCCTCCTGTCCACTAGCGGCAGTGGAGATGGAAGGCTGTTCAGTGGTTTGGCTAGTGTCAGGGGCCCGATGGTGTGCCACTGCCTCCCTCATGGTGTTGCCCATGTCTGCCAGCACCCCTGCAATGGTGAGCAGGGTGGTGTTTATGTCTTTAAATTCCTCCCTGATCCCCAAATACTGTCCCTCCTGCAGCCGCTGGGTCTCCTGCAACTTGTCTAGTATCTGTCCCATCGTCTCCTGGGAATGGTGGTATGCTCCCAGGATCTTGGTGAGTGCCTCCTGGAGAGTCGCTTCCCTGGGCCTGTCCTCCCCTTGTCACACAGCAGTCCTCCCAGCTTCCCTGTTGTCCTGTGCGTCTGTCCCCTGAACCGTGTGCCCACTGCGCTGACCCCAGGCCCCTGATCGTCCTGTGTTTGTGGGGTTGCCTGGGGTCCCTGTAGTGGTGGACACACTGCTGATTGACGTGTCCTGGGCACAGAGGTGTGGGCCCGCTGGGTGGGTACTGTGGTGGTGTTTCCTGTAGTGGGAGGCTCTGTGGTGGTATTGGACTGTGCCTGGGTAACTGACTGTCCGAGGTCCCTGATGGGCCAGGTTGGTCATCCAGGCGTCCAGAGCTGCTGTCAACACTGTGGGCTTCCATCGGGGGGGCTGGATGTTGCTAGCACCTCCTCTCCGGTGATGTTGGGTGGGGGACCTATGGGGATGTAAATGCAGTGTTATTGTTTCTGCGTGTGACATGTTGGACATGAGTGTGTTGCCCTCTGTGGTTGTCATTGCCCTGCCAGCTTTGCCTTGTGTGAGTAGTTATTTGGTGAGCTAGGTGATTCTCTCTAGTGTGCATGCTTTAGTGATGGCTGTTCATGCAGGTCTGTGATGGGGGTCCGTGCATTGGTGTTACATGCAGGGCTTGGTATTGGGAGGGATGGGTTGTGATGGTGGGGTGTGTGAGAGGTGGTGGAGTGATGGGAGTGAGGGTGGAGGTAAGTGATGGCATGCAGGAGGGTGATAGTAATAGAGATTTGACTTACCAGAGTCCAGTCCTCCTCCTACTCCTGCCAGGCCCTCAGGATGCATGATTGCCAAAACTTTCTCCTCCCATGTTGTTAGTTGTGAGGGAGGAGGTGGGGGTCCACGGCCAGACCTCTGTACAGCGAGTTGGTGTCTTGCTGCCTGTGGAACGCACCTTCCCCCATAGGTCGTTCCACCTCTTCCTGATGTCATCCCTTGTTCTGGGGTGCTGTCCCACAGCGTTGACCCTGTGCATGATTATCCGCCATAGCTCCATCTTCCTTGCAATGGATGTCTGCTGCACCTGTGATCCGAATAGCTGTGGCTCTACCCGGATGATTTCCTCCACCATGACCCTTAGCTCCTCCTCTCAGAACCTGGGGTGTCGTTCTGGTGCCATGAGTGTAGTGTGAGTGGTGTGGGTGAAGGTGTGGGGAGTGATGTGTTGGGGTGTGTGATGTAAGGTGCGTGGATGGTGTATAGATGATGGTGGTGTGTGGCTGTGGTCTTGTCTGTGGTCCTGCTATCTCTCTTGTGGCAATTGTTTTTAGTTTTAAAGGGTTGTGGGTAATGTGGGTGTGTGTTTTATAGTGGTGCGATTGTAGTGTGTGTATGGGTGTCAGGTTTGTGTTATTCAAATTGTCCAATGTAGTGTTGTTTTGTGAGTGTGTGTGTATTTTGAGCGTGGCGGTATCTAGCACCAATGGTTTTCCACCATTGAATGTCCGCTAAGGTGATTCCTGGGTCATATTGCTGTGGGCGTAGTTCTGTTGGCGTAACGGTGTGGGTTTGGGTACCTCCAGTTTATCATTGACCTTTGGGCTGGCGGACTTGTGTGTGTGGCTGTATAGTGACGGATTGCTATGTGTGTGTCATATTATGGGTAGCGGTAATCCGCTGCGGCATGTTGGCGGCAGTCAGCATGGCGGTAAGCGGTATTTACCGCCAATGTCATAATGAGGGCCTTTATCTTAAATCTTTTTGCGCATTTTGAGGCAGTATATCTTAGAGCTGTACTGTGTGTTATGCAAGCTTAAAATGATGACTTACATAGTCACAGTGCTGACTGCCACAGCCTATGACCTTGTTGCACTAAAAATACACAAGCCACTACTCTCCATTGCACCAACCCAGATTTAATTATGTGGCTTTCTGGTTACACACAGACCTCTATATGCAGTGCATTAACTAAGAGAGGTTTCATAATGTACTATAGTGCATTTGCCAATGAGTCACAACATTTTTATTTATTTTTCATTTCAGAATATTTTGTTTTGTTAGCCACACCGTTGACCCCGCCCCCATGATCACTGACGCTGCTCCCACTTCATGTAGCATCACAGTTCCCATACTTTTTTCAAATACACTTCAACCACTCAGTGTTCAGGGTCGCTTCTCTTCTCTGGTTACACCTGTAGGACTTTTGTAGCGCCTCACTCACCAGGCAGCACTGGCCTCTTTCTGGGCTGTTGCCACTGCCCACTAGAGCTCTGTCATCCAGCACATGTTTCCTGCTCCACCACTAGGGTGACCACCTGGCATGGGTGCAAATTCAGGATGATGAGTGTAAAAATAGACGACAAAAGGTAAAAATTCACAGCACAAAATTGGCACAAAAAAAACATTTTACAGACACAGCAACACATCGGAGGAGGTTGCACAATAGTATGTAAGTAAGTAAATAGAGAACTAACTTAAGTACAAGTTAAAATACATTTATATTAGGTTACATTAGGTGAAAAAGCAGTTAAAAAGTGGTGAAGCACACCAAGCTAAATTTGACCACTGATGTAAATGACACTTATCAGAGAATTTTGCACCCTTAGTATGAATGCTAGTACGCGATTTCACAAACAGTAGCAATATTAGATTTAGTACTTATTTTGAAATTGTACTTTTTATCAGAACAAACAGACTTCTGAAGTTTTGAATATTAGCTATTTTAAAATCAAAGCCTGGTTGCAAATGTCAAACTACAAATCTCATTTGCAATGAAGTGCAGATTGAAACGTCAGACGTATTGGGGTATCAGTCATGATAAACAAGCCAATCGGTAGCTAAACATTGAATATTTCTGATTTATTCATGCCAGAAACAGCAGACAATAAGAGAGTGAGAACAAAGTAATTAGCTACTGTGGAATGCTCTACAAATATAGTCATTTGGAATGCATAACACTATTGGATTAAAAATGTGCTAGGTCTGTACACTAGAAAGAACAGAATTGGCAATTGTATGCACGCTTGATTAGCTTTTCATAATTATGTGCATGCACTCGATTTATATTTTCAAAAAATACCTAGTTCAACCAAAAAAGCATCAGCAATTTGAATAAGCGCTGTCAATAAAGCCTTCCTTTTGTAAGCAGAACACTCAAGTTGACTAATATCATACAGGAGTCTTGTTTTTGACCTTACCGTTGTGGTTCTGCCATTTCTCTTTTTGGGACTACAAGTATAAAAATGCAAGGGTGAAATGAGATGTGAATTAATTGTTCACATTTGAACAACTTGAGTTCTCTGCAAAGATGTTATGAAGAATTTCTCAGGCACTTGAGGGACATACATTTTCATATTGATGGTCCCCAAAGCAGGAATATGCCACAGCACTGTTTAGCTTAGTATTTCGTTTTCCACAATATAATCTGTCTAGTATGCATAGTATGCAGATGCTGTTAATGACACCAGAGCAAGGCAAGCTATAGGGCCCTTTGAGAAGGGAGCTGTGCCTTCAGTTTTACAGGGCAGGTTATGGTGGCCAATGGCTTTGAGGAATAGATTGTTGGCAGTGAATTCCTGATGTTATGAGAGTCAACAGTGAAGTCATTTGGGCTGCTGGAATAATTCCCAAAGCTGTTATGCAAGTTCTCTGCTGTAGGGCATTGACTTGACATCTGGGCGACATTTTTACTACTGGTGTGTGATATTTTTCAGACTGGGACAATGATTATGTTTGTTTCTAAGTGTCACCAAAGTGTCACACATGGACTAGGAAATGTCACATATTATAACACAGCAACATGGAAAGTCACACACAAGCAGACTGGTAACTTGGCAGCTGTGCATCGGCGTGTGCACAGATTAAACGATTTAAAATGATCTCCATTAGCTCAGGGACATGACTGAACAAACTACAGCAGCATCTACACACATTAAACAATATATTACTTTCAGTTGTTTTTGCTGAAACTCCATAAAACCACGGTCTCTGAAGCATGACTTTTGAAAAGCTATAAGTTTAATTTGTGTGTTAATGAGAGCCGCATCTAAGTGACATTGTTCCATTTTGTGTACAAATGCTTTTATTGCTCAGATCTGCTTTCAAGTGGAGTCTGCCCAGCACAACACCATAGCTCATATCAACACAATGCTGAAACTTTGTCATACTCCTTAAACAATAGAGAATAAGTACCGTAATACGTGCATAATAGCCAAGCCCTCCCATTCTGACTGCCTGGATTATAGTAAAGGTGGTAAACTCATGATTTCTTACCACATGCTGTTCTCCTAGCTAGCCCAGCTTACCTTAGGATCTAAGGCAAACAATCCTGCCCCATATTGGACTGGGCTGTGATAAAGCTTTTACTAGTGGTTGCATCCACAACCCCCCTAACATCAAAATTACATGTTCGTAACACTCTCGACCACTGCCAAGACTCATACTTGAATTGTATCTTCATTAATTTGTGTAGACGCAGGGGCATAGCTTCAGGTGGAGTGTTTGGGGTGTTACAACCCCTAATAAATGTGTTTCTGAAAAATAGTTGGGTACAGGTGCTTTCACTCAGGTATGGTGAGATGCCTAAACAGGAATGTTTAAATACACACAGACAAAAATGTACACATACTCTCTCCCTCTCCTTAAAACTGTTGGTTATTTCACAAAATATTGAGTTTACTCTTTCAGTTCTTCTATCCATTTACATTACTTTCCCTTTCCAACTGTCCCTTAGGCCCCTCTCCTGCATGTTGCATGTCAGCGTACTTTAACATTATATGCCAGCCTAATTGTCTGAAAACCTGAAGCTCACAACACCCGTATCAACCAACCTACATCCCTGCATAGAGGACTTCATTTTAGGCAATCTTTGCTATAATGGCTGAGAATATCAAATTGTTTAATGTGTGCAGATACAGTTGTAGTCTGTTCAGCTCAGGGGACATAACTGAACAGACTATAGCACAATATATTCCATAGGCCTATGGGCAACACAAACCATATGCTAAAATAGTGGAATGCGAATGTCAAACTCCCCCATAGGCAAGTGTGGTGTGTAGAGTGGCACTGGGAGTTTAAGAGAACACCAAAGGTAAGTAGAGTACCCCACCCCAGAGCCCAGGAAAGCAGGAGTAACGTGCAGCTAGTTTCCTCAGAACACACTACAAGTCATGATGAAGAATTATGCAAGAACCAAGCAAGACTGCAAGCAACCAACAATGGATTCCTGGACCTGAAGTCCTGTGGAGAGAGGAGGCCAAGTCCAAAAGTCAAAGAAGAGTCCAGGAAGAACAGAAGCCCCTGCCCACCTGGAGGAAGGTGCAAAAGTGGATTCTCCGGTTGGAAGAGAAGTACAGAAATGCACCAAAGAAGATAGCTGCTGTTCCTGCTTGGTGCAAGAGTGCAAGAGATGTTCTACGTTGAGTTGTTGGATGCAGGCTGTTTACGTCACTGGATTCCGCCAACAAGCCTTGGTTCATGCAAGTACGCGGTTTGCATCAAAGAGGAGCTGCCTGGATCCAGGAGGGACCCAGGGGTCTCAACTCAGACTGGGGAGACAGAGGGGGCTCTCGGCACTTCAGAGAGCTCTCAAAAAAACAGGCAGCACCCACGGGGGTCCCAGAACACAGGGACAAAGGAGTTGCAAAGTGCGGTAGTCACAGCACTACACTGGAGGATCCCACGCCGTCGTAGAACAACTCAGAGAGCTGGGCATCGCAGGATGCAGTGCTGGGGACCTGGGCTATGCTGTACACAAAGAACTTTTTGAAAGAAGCACACAGAAGCCCAAGGAACTGCAGAAGACCTGGTACACAGGGGTACTGTCGCAACACAGGAAGGCAAGCTCTTACCTCCACCAAATTTGGACAGCTGGACCTTTGGACAGTCAGGGTCATTCCAGTCCACCACCTGTGTTCCAGAGATCAAGCTTGTTCACAGTAGAGGAGACCAAGAGTACCGGTTGTCATCGCAGAGAGGTGCCTGCTGAAGCAGGAAAGTGAGTCCGTCACTCTACGGGAGATTCCTTCGGTTCTTCTGGTGCAGGGTGAAGACAGGGAGTCCTCAGAGTGTGCACACCTTGGAAACTGTTGCAATTGCTCGGTGAAGCTGAAGTGGCAGGTCACAGGAGTCTTCCTGGATACTTTGTTGCAGTTACAGTGGTTCCTGGAGCAGTCTGCGGTTGATCTGATGGTCAGAAGCTGAAGGGGATGAAGAGGAGCCCTGGAGGAATCTTGCAAACCAAATCTGAGGAAACACCCAGAGGAGAGACCCTAAATAGCCCTGAGAGGGGTATTGGCTACCTACCCAGGTATGCACCTACCAGGAGGGGTCTCTGACGTCACCTGCTGGCACTGGCCACTCAGAGGTCTCCAGAGGGTCCCCACACCTTGCAATCCAAGATGGCTAAAACCAGGGACACTCTGAAGGAGCTCTGGTCACCACCCCTGGGTGGTGATGGACAGGGAGTGTTCAATCCCCTTTCCTTTGTCCTGTTTCATGCCAGAACAGATACTGGGGGTCTGTGAACTTGTGTAGACTGGATTATGCAAGGAGGTCACCATTTGTGCCCTTCAAAAGCATTTACAGAGGCTCTAGGATTCCCCTCCCATGCCTGTAACACCTATTACCAATGGGAAAGGGTGTAACACCCCTCTCCTAAATGAAATGCATTGTGCTG
Organism: Pleurodeles waltl; assembly: GCF_031143425.1. Lineage (NCBI taxonomy): Eukaryota > Metazoa > Chordata > Amphibia > Caudata > Salamandridae > Pleurodeles > Pleurodeles waltl. The sequence continues at coordinate 472,033,562 of NC_090449.1, read as the reverse complement.
CCTTCCCGGGATTGAGCTGTTCAAGCCCCAAAAGGGCAGAAGCCTCTCTGTGAGGTGGCAGCAGCTGGGGCTGCAGTGAAAACCTCAGAAGGCTGGTATGGCAGTACTGGGGGTCCATGGTGGAGCCTTTAGTGTGCATGAAATTGTCCCCCCAATACTAGAATCAGTATGGGGGTACAATTCCCAGTTGTTAGACACCTCACATGGCCATATTCGGAGTTACTATTGTGAAGCTACATGTATGTATTGACCTACTTATAATGGCATCCCCGCACTCACAAAGTATGGGAAATTGGGCCTGAGTTACGTGGGGGCACCTCTGTTAGTGCAGGGGTGCCTTCACACACAGGTACTATGCACCTAACCTTCAGGGTCTGAAGGTTAGACATATAGGTGACTTATAAGTAACGTGGTGCAGTAAAAATGGCTGTGAAATAGTGCTTACACTATTTCACTCAGGCTGTAATGTCAGTCCTGAAGAAGTTATGGTATGAGCTCTTTATGGGTGGCAAAAGAAATGCTGCAGCCCATAGGGATCGCCTGGAACCCCAATACCCTCATTACCTAGGTGCCATATACTAGGGACTTATAAGGGGGTTCCAGTATGCCAATTTAGAGTGGAATACTGGGTTACCAGTATGTAATGTACAAATTTGGAATCAGAGCGAGCATACGCACTTTAGTTCTGGTTAGCAGGACTCCAGTGACAAAAACAGTGAAACAGACTGACAAGTAGGCCACAACCTATAAGCACTGGGGTCCTGACTAGCAGGATCCCAGTGACATAGTAAAAACACACTGACAAAGAGGCCAAAAATGGGGATAACCATGCTAGAAAGAGGCTACTTTCTCACAGCGAGCAGGGCTGGCCTTAGGGCTGGTGACTCTCTGTGCGACAATGTTTGCTGGCACCCCAATTACCACTTGTGTCACAGATTGCCTCACTACCACCCTTTAACAGTGACCCTCAAGTGTCCATTACCACTCTCTCACAGATGCAATTAATTAGTTTTATAGCGCCACTCATACCAATGTAGTGTGCACATGCATTACACACAGGCAGTCAAACATAGATGTGTAAATAAGTGTATAAGAAATGTTACATAAGGTGTAGGAGCCACATGTCATCCATACTGGTAGGCTGTATAGTTTAAGAGTGCTTGGTCTGGAGAAGCACAAACTCAGAATTTAAAATGTAACTCCATGGTTGGGGGTTCTCTTTAAGAACGATAGTTGATTTCTATCCAACTGAACCATTTTTGCAACAGTAGGATAATGAAAGGCTGGGGAAACAATCTTGACGCTCTAACCTATATCTTGTAGTTTGCATGCAGCTCTATGATGGAAGTTAATAGCTCACTGTGCAACATTAGGATTTTAACTTATATAGCTGCAAGTAATAAAATGACCTCTCTAACAAAAGTAGTTCAGAAAGTTGATTGCAGCCGAAAATGGTGCCCATGGTTGACTTGGTCGGAGGGCCAGGTCTTCTGGGAGTGAGAGTGTCTGCAAACACATGGCATGGCTCTCCCAAAAGTGCAGAACACTGGAAACATACCAAAAGCGTGCCCTGCACTTCCTCAAGTACCTCGAGGCTGAGTAACCTAAGGCTATTTTCATGAGAACATCCTCCAGTGGAGCAGCAAGCACTCAGATTGGCTAATGGTTTCCAAGGCAATCTTTGGTAGCTTTACAGGCTCTCCACACAAAGCTCTGTCGACAATTGGCGGAAAAAATACGCCACATCATTGGATGTCACCCAGAGTCATAAAAATTACAGACAAGCGGTATCCATTATGGAAATTATTACAAACCGAAAGTTAATATTACGGACTGTGTGTGAAAATTACAAACGGGTGAACACCCTATCCACCACTGTTTAGGCCTGGGTTCAGAGAAGACTCTGTTGTCACACTGTTGGTGCAGTCCCCGACCACTTTAACCTCAGGCCCACGTTTCTGGAGCAGTCCAAGGAGGTAAAGGCAGTGGAGGAATCGGGGGCATAACGAGGAAAGTAAAGAAGGGCTAACATTTTGAGGTCTGGCATGCACCCCTCCTGACGTTGTTATTTAGATGTCTCTATCTAAGCTGGCCAAGATAAGTAATATCCTATTTATATCTTGTTCAGCTCTTTTACTTAAGCTACTATTGTTGTTTTCATAGGGCACAGAGATCCACAGTCCGTCCACTGCACAATTTAAGGTTTAAAAAGGCTAAGAAAGTCCATGTTTACGATCACACCCACCCATCTTATATGATTGCATTACCAGGAGCATATCTAAATCACTAAGGTGCTCCTTATGTGTCTGGACTAAATCCGATTCAGCCAGTAAAGGAAGTTACAAAATATAATGGGTACTTCGGTGTGGGGTGGTACTACAGTAGTTTTCCCGCCATATTTATAGTAAGCATCTAAAGTGAGTCTAGGTTTCTTGGTATAGTACTTCAGATCATAACCACATCCTGTAAGATCAACTTCCTGCTTCATTTCTCTTTGATTATGTCCTTTAGTTTCGCTGCAAAATAATCCACGTGTACGAGGGGTGACTCCTGTTAAATAGGGCACCTCTAAAAGAAGAGGAGATTGCTGGTGATTTGTTTCACTCACAAAGAATTAGGCGATTGCTGGTAACTGATGCCCCCTACAAAGATGTAATAGGGCAAAAGTGGGCTTTTAACAGCCCCTTGTACTTCTTAATGTCAATTGGACAGCTAGGTCTACCCTCTACACCCCTCCAGGAATGACATCCCAATGGTTGGCAGCCAGAGTTTGCCCTAAACAACACAGAAGAGAACGAAAATGTGAGCGAAGAGCAAGCCCTTAAAAAGAATGGGCTGACTGGTGTCAGAAAATATCTCTTTAACAAACATCAAGGTGAAGGAAAGTAGTCTGCGCCAGCCTCAAGTCATCACACATTTATAGTATACACGGTTCAGATTCACTTTAATACACATGCGTCAGACACATGTTTGCTTAATCCATGGGAGTGCCTTCTTCAAGACTTTCCAAGGTATATCGTATTTTGTACATAATTGTTACCTAAAAGAGATGACAGCAAGCGAGCAAAGGTCGAGGAAGAACAATTCCGTAACACTTAAAATGTCAAACCAGAGCTTTGACCAATTCACAACTAAGGTTTTCGCCCTTTATTTCACTTTCTCGGTGTATTCAACATTGTACTCTATGAAAATGCATGTATGAACTCTGCCATGAGTCCACACACCTGTAAAATATGTGAAACGCGTGCAACGATTAAGATAAAGGCAATGATGCGCGCACATGGTTGAATGGGTGTAAATAGCAGACGAAAGTATCATCCAATTTTCCCAAGACTGATCATTTTATCGACATTAATCAGTAGGAAAGGCTGAATCCTCCTCAGAGTTCAATCCTTTCTGGTTGCATACAGACCGCACCAGCTGGCCGTTAACCCACAGAGCTGTGTCCCTTGGCTGGCTATGACACCCACTCACCTGAATCTTGAGGGTATGCCTGCAGCCTCTGCACAGGTGAGAAGTTGTTGCTTCTCTGTCACACACTTCGCACACCCAGCAGTCTCTTCTCCCCTCTCCGTTATCTCACCAGTCATTTATACACCCATAATGTCTCAGTGTCACCTCCCCAGGAGCTGCTTTGAACGGGATTGGCATTGTTGGCTACAGTAAGGAGGCGGGTTCAGGTGGATTGCTCCAGGCGACCTTGAGGGAGTGTTCGATCATACAGACAGACTGCTAACTCCCACTCAATAACCGAAGCACTGATCATTGAACCCAGTCAGGGAAGGCAGGCAGGTTTGGGAAGTAGCCAAACAGATCTTACATGTTTACGGTGGTAAAGGTCTGTTAAGTGACCGTTGATGAAGAGAGCCACTGACAATTTAGCCCAAGGGCGCAGAGTCAGAGCCGACTCATTCTCCGTCAAGTGTAGCGTGATTTAAAACAGCCGATTCATAGACAAACGCAGAATCGGGGGGCTGGGGTGACTTTTCAGCGTTTCCACTATATGAAAGAAGATTTGCACTTGTGGACTCTACCAGAGATACTGGGCAATAGTAGGGTACGTCTCAATTGATACACTTATTGCAACTCTTATTAAAACGCACCGAATCGTTTATAAAATAATGGTATTGCTCACCTTAGATGTGAGTGCAGCAGTAAATAAATATAGGCACAGGCACCCTTGAGTATTTATAGAGGGTTCTTGGGTGCAGCAGTGGACGAGTATGTACTTTCCTGAGGACATGTCACAGTGCAGCCGCCCCCTTTACGACGGCTGTCCCTCACATCATCACACACCAATCCTACACCTCCGTCGCCAAGTCCGGTGGCCGGGCTAAGGAGGGTACATACGTTCCCGGCCTCCAGTTACACCGGCACTTTTGACAGAGCGCCTCCCCAATTGGGGGGGGTGCGGCGCTTAGGACCCGGGGCCACCGTGGCCCGAGCCCTGTACGCTGGTCCTTCGTTGCTGGCCTGGCGCTCCTGCCCTCTCGCGAGGTGAGAGGGCGAGAGGGCAAGAATTAGGGGACGGGTTGCGCACAACACTTCTGGCCGCCGCCTACGCCGCTGCATCCATTGGGGTGTATTTAAGTACCCCCCAGATCAGGCCTCAGCCTTTTTCGTGGATGCGGCCTGGGCGGCACGTCCGCCTGTTCAGCGTTACCCACCCTCCCATCCCTTTAGACATAAGTTTTAAGATAATGTGTGAGGTGGAATAGTAGGCGTGACAGGAGATAATAAATTCACCCTAAGCAACAGAGGGGTACCCAAGGCAAGGTACCCTGGATAACACCGAAGGTAGGATCCTGCAGTCCTGAATCAACCAGTGGATGTACACACCAGATTGGGGGTTAGGGTGCCCAGATCGCTGGGGTGGGCACGGGGCTCCCGCTCCTGGCCACCCCGTTGCACCCCCACGGAAGATTGGTGTTGGGGGGAGGGGCGGAACCCGGAGCACAAGGACAAGGCACGGTGAGGTGTTGGGAACCGCCCCACCCCAAGGATAGAGGTGAAGTACGGTTCACCTGTGTGGTCCAACGGTGTTCGGGACGTGGGTGGATCCTTGGTTGTGTCGTTATCATGGTTGATTTATGACAGGAGTGAATTTTGACTACATAATATGTTTTATGATTTTAATATTTGACATTTGCAAATAAAATTATCCCAATGCCAAAAAACAATCAGTCTTTGTCGGTTTACGTTTGGCGGGTGTTCGGGCGGGGGCCTACTGGAGGCATCCGGGTTCTAAGTGTCTGTCATCCTTTCACTATTACGCAGGCCAAGGTCCCACTGCATCCCAGAGTACAGCAATGAATGTGTGAGTCTATGGGACTGAATGAGAGAGGCAGTAAAGGAATGAGGGGTCTTGATGACTGAGGGAAGGAATGAAAAGGTAAGTGTGCAGTAGTGCATAAGTGCAGGTATGACTAGTACATTTGGTAGCGGGCAGGTATAAATGAGTAACTGAACAGGAGTAAACAAGAACTGCAGTGAATAAAAGTGCAGGAATGATGGAGTGAGTTTAGAAGAGTGTATGACTACAGCAATCATAAGAATAGAGCAGCAGGTTTGTGTGTATGGAAGTGTGTGAGTGCAGCAGGTAGTCTGTGCAGCTATGGGTTAAGGAATGAATGTGGAAGTGCATAGGAGTGAATGAGTACAGCAGTGGATCAGTAAGTAGAGGTGCAGGATAGAATGAGTGCACCAGACTGAAAGCGTACAGCAATGAATTAGTACTGCCCTTGGGTGTTTGTGTACTCACTTCCAAGCAGGGTTATTTTGCTTCACCTCACTATTTATAACTGCCCTGGTCTGAGACCCAGTCACAGGGATGCTGAAGCACCTCAAACCTGAATCCCTCAGATTAGACCTGTGCATTCATGGGGTGCACTATAGCTCCAGTTCAGGCTTTAAGTATGGTGGGTCCCTTCGGGTCTCAGACCCGGCAGTAATTTAAACTAGCATCGAAACAGGTCCCTTTGGGGCTCTATATTGATGTCCTTAACAGAAAAGGCGAAGATACTGATGGATATCTGAGCAACGACTGCAAAAAATGTTTAGGATAATCCATGCCAGTTTTGCAGTACCTGTTAATATTTCACATGTTTACTTATCTAGTATTACCTATGGATGTTTGCTTTTTTCAAAACGTCGTGTTTCTGTATATTTTTTCATGCAGGATATTACGCTTTTATACTGCATACTGTGAACTGAGTCTCCTCTAGGTGTTGAATGAGTTGGAGTTGTGGGTGGGTGTTTAGAGCAAGCCACAATTGAAAGCTCTGGAATTGGTCATAAAAGGTGTTCAGAATACTTACTCTTCCGGTCTTTGGTCTCTCTGCAGATCACACAGAGCAATGGTCATGTGTGCCATTTGTAATTGTGATTCTATGGTAAAATGCGTGAAAGAGGTACCCAGCTTTCAAAGGATAGTCACGGCTAACATAAACTGCTTAGCAGTGAGTGGGTGCATTGTGTGTAGAGCTGATGGTGAAGTGAAGGAAGTTCATGAAGGAGAGAGTGAAAAGTGGGTGCTGAACAGGAGAGGAAAGATGTATTAAATATGCAGATGGGACATTTAGAAAGATGTAGGGAAAACATTGCACATGTTTCTAACAGAGAAACTGCAGAGGAAAGTCCTGTGAAAGGAAGAGCAGGGGTGATTGAAATACTCAGAAGATCACAACCCCTTCCACAGACCAAAGTAATGTTTAATTCACAGTCTCATATTTTCAGAATTGAATCATTTTCAATTTTAATTAGTCACAGCTTTTTCATTGTTGTTATTCATTTATCTGCTGAGGCTAACAAGCATTGGCAGTGTCAATAGGTTTGACTTGTTTTAGGTGCATGTTTCTTACTGTGTTGTATGCCTGGACAATATAACAGACTGCTCACAAACATGCACCAAAATGCTAGTTGAGCGGTGCACTAAGGGGAGCAGAGGACTTTAGTTAACATGTTTTAAGTCATGCTTGTGAGAAAGTAGCCTCTTTCTAGCATACCCCCATTTTTGGCCTGTTTGTAAGTGTGTTTCTACTGTCTCACTGGGATCCTGCTAGCCAGGACCCCAGTACTCATAGTTTGTGGCCTATATGTGTTGCCAGTATGATTGACTGTGTCAGTGGAGTGCCGCTAACCAGAACTCCAGTGGTTATTCTCTCTCTGTTTACCAAATTTGTCACTATAGTTTAGTGACTCCATATACCAATTCTAATTGGCACACTAGTCCCCCCTTGTAAGTCCTTAGTATATGGTACCTAGGTACACAGGGCATTGGGGTTCCAGGAAATCCTTATGGGCTGCAGCATTTCTTTTGCCACCAGTAAGGAGCGCATACAAACACCCCTTCAGGAATGCCACTGCAGCCAGAGTGAAATAGTGCATACACTATTTCACAGCCATTTTGACGGCACCAAGTAACTTATAAGTCACCTATATGTCTAAACTTCAGTTACTGAAGGCTAGGTGCAAAGTTACTGCATCTCAGGGCACCCTTCCACTAGCAAAGGTTCCCCCACGTGGTCCAGGGCTAATTAATCTGACTTTGTGAGTGCTGGGACACCATTATAAGCGTGCACTACATATATGGCAATACATATACTGTATGTAGCTTCACAATGGTAACTCAGAATATGGCCATGTGAGGTGTCTAAGATTGTGAAATTGAACCCCCAATCCACATCTGGTATTGGGGGGGCAATTCCATGCATCCTGGGGGCTCCACCATGGACACCCAGTACTGCCAAACCAGCTCTCTGAGGTTTCCACTGCAGCCCCAGCTGCTGCCACCTCACAGCCAGGTTTCTGCCCTCATGGAAGCAGCTCAATTCCATGAAGGCAGAACAATGCATTTCCTTTAGGAGAGGGGTGTTACACCCTCTCCCTTTGGAAATAGGTGTTACAGGCATGGGAGGGGTATCCTCCCAGATCCTCTGGAAATGCTTTTGAAGGGCACAACCATTGCCCTCCTTCCATAATCCAGTCTACGCTGGCTCAGGGACCCCCAGTCCCTGCTCTGGCATGAAACTGGACAAAGGAAAGGGGAGTGACCACTCCCCTGTCCATCACCAACCCGGGGGTGGTGCCCAGAGCACCTCCAGAGTGTCCCTGGCATTAGCCATCTTTGATTCCAAGGTGTGGGGATCCTCTGGGAGCATCTGAGTGGCCAGTGCCAGCAGGTGACGTCAGAGACCCTTCCTGATAGGTGCATACCTGGATAGGTATACAATCCCCCTCTCAGGGCTACTTAGGGTCTCTCCTCTGGGAATTTCCTCAGATTCGGTTTGCAAGACTCCTCCAGGACTCCTCTGCATTCCCTGCTTCAGCTTCTGACCATCGCATCAACCTCAGACTTCTCCAGGAACCGCTGTAACTGCAACAAAGAATCCAGGAAGGCCACTGCGACCTGCAACTTCAGCTTCAGCCAGCAACGGCAACAGTTTGCAGGTTGTGCACCCTCTGAGGACTGCTTGTCTTCACCTTGCACCAGAAAACTGAAGGAATCTCCTGTGGAGTGACGGAGTCACTTCCCTGCTTCAGCAGGCACCTCTCTGCAACGACGACCAGTACTCTGGGACTCCTCTCCTGTCGACAAGCGTGATCCCTGGAACACAGGTGGTGGACCGAAGTGATCCCAACTGTCCAAAGGTCCAGCTGTCCAAATGTGGTGGAAGTAAGGACTTGCCTCCCCGTGCCAGACAGTACCCCTGTGCATTGAGTCCTCTGCAGCTCCTTGGGCTTATGTGCACTTCTTCCAAAAGTCCTTTGTGCACAACATAGCCCAGGTCCTCAGCACTCTATCCTGCGATGCTCAGCTCCCAGAGTTGTTCTTCAGCGGCATGGGATCCTTCTGTGTAGTGCTGCGATGACTGCACTTTGCTACTCCTTTGTCCCCGTGTCCTGGGACTCCCGTGGGGCTGCCTGGTCTTCTGAGGGCTCTCTGAAGTGCTGAGAGCCCCCTCTGTCTCCTCAGTCTGAGTTGAGACCCCCAGGTCCCTCCTGGGTCGGGCCAGCTCCTCTTTGACGCAAACCGCATTCCTGCATGAACCAATGCTTGTTGGCGGAATCCAACGACGCAAACAGCCTGCATCCAAGAACTCAACGGGTAACATCTCTTGCACTAAGCAGGAACCCACAGCTATCTTCTTTGGTGCATTTCTGTACTTTTCTTCCAACCAGAGAATCCACTTTTGCACCTTCTTCCAGGTGGGTAGGGGTTCCTGTTCTTCCTGGACTCTTCGTCGACTTCTGGACTTGGTCTCCTCTCTCCATAGGTCTTCAGGTCCAGGAATCCATCGTTGGTTGCTTGCACTCTTGCTTGATTCTTGCATAATTCTTTATCACGACTTGTAGTGTGTTCTGAGAAAACTTGCTGTACTTTACTCCTGCTTTCCTGGGCACTGGGGTGTGGTACTTTACTTACCTTTGGTGTTTTCTTACATTCCCTGTCCCCTCTACACACTACACTTGCCTAGGTTGGATTTCAATATTCGCATTCCACTATTTTAGTATATGTTTTGTGTTGCCTCTAGGCTTATTGGAACCTATTGTGTTTTTCACTATTTGCACTATTTTCTTACTGTGTACTTACCTGATTTTGGTTACTAGTGTATATATTGTTTATAATACTTACCTCCAGTAGGAGTATTGCCTCTAAGATATTTTTGGCCTTGTGTCACTAAAATAAAGTACAGTTATTTTTAGTAACACTGAGTATTGTCTATTATTGTGTATAAGTACTGTGTGACTATAGTGGCCTTGCAAGAGCTTTGCATGTCTTCTAGTTCAGCCTTGGCTGCTCTGCTACAGCTACCCCTAGACAGCCTAAGCTGCTAGACATTGCCTAACATTTCACTAATAAGGTATAATTGGAACTAGTATAAGGTGTAAGTACCTTAGGTACCCACTACAAACCAGACCAGCCTCCTACATTGGTGAGGCAGCGGTGGGATAAGTACTTGCAATTGCTTTACCACTTTGTTATTGGTGCTTTTCACAAGAAAAGTGTACTCCAATACTTAGAGCTATATACAATTATACCTAGCAGTCACTTTTTCACTTCCAAACAAAAAGTTTTTCCAAACTTTTTAAAAGTTTTCAAAGTTCTGAAACATTTTTCTTTTCCTCTAAAAAGTTAGGTGAAATAATTTGCTTACGTCTAACTCTTCTCTCTAACTTTTTCTACCACCATGTCTTCTATAGATGCTACCCCCAGGGTTGTCAAAACCACTTACGAAAACCTTAATTTCAAAGTCTTAGGGGTCTCGGTTTAGAAAGAAGACTAAGGATTGGGAAGAACCGCAATTAGGATTTCCTATTGAATCTCCTCGTAGAAGATGACCAGGAGCATCCTGATGGTCATGTACAATCAGAAGGGGGGTAGAGGGAGATTCTGTCCAGGTAGATTCAGGAGAGGGTGCTGAAGATGCAGGGGAGGGTCCTTCCACAGATCTTTCTCTCATCAAACCACCTAGTGTAGCTGTTAGTGGTAAGGGGTCTCACACAAGTAGGGCACCCTTCACACCCAGAGGCCAGGTCACTGGGGTTACCCAAGTTAGGGAGAGATCTATTTCTGCTCATTCTCAGATCACCCCAGTCTCTGAAGGGCCTAACATATCCAATCCTGAGGATAACTCCCTAGATAGGGAACTCAGAAAGCTGAGATTGGAAGAGGCTAAACTGAGGCTGAAACAGCAACAGCCGGCCCTAGATAGGGAAGCCTCAGCTGTAGAAAGAGAAAGACAGGGGTTAGGGTTAATTCCCCATGGTGGCATCAGCATTGACATTTTCAGGACTTATGAGGTCAGGGAGGACAACATTAGCTCCAGAAACTTACATAAAATTGTTCCCCCATACAAGGTGGGGGATGATATTCAAAAGTGGTTTGCTGCACTTGAGAGGGCCTGTAAGGTTTAAGGGTCCCTCAAAAGCAGTGGGCTGCTGTACTTTGGTTGTCCTTCTCTGACAAAGGGAGGGACAGACTCCCCCCTGTTAGGGAGGAGGATGCAGAAAAACTACAACATTTTAAAAAATGCACTTATTGATAATTTTGGCCTCACCATAGAGCAATACAGAATCAGGTTCGGGGAGACCAAGAAAAAATCTTCACAAGATTGGGTTGACTTTGTCGACTGTTCTGTGAAAGCTTTAGAAGGTTGGTTACATGGCAGTAAAGTGTCTGATCACCAGGGCCTGTATAATCTGATTTTTGAGAGAGCATATATTAAATAGTTGTGTGTCTGACTTGTTACACCAGTATCTTGTTGACTCATATCTGACCTCTCCCCAAGAATTGGGAAAGAAGGCAGACAAATGGGTCAGAACAAGGATGAGCAGAAAAGCTCATACAGGGAATGACAAAAAAAGATAGTGAGAAATCTCAGGACAAGCATGGGGATAAAAGTAAATACAAATATTCTTGTTCAGGTCCACAACACTCCTCTGGGGGTGAGGATGAATCATCTTTCTCTTATTACTCTACACACAATAAAAAGCCCTGGTGCTAGGTGTGCAGAGGTAAAGGCCATTGGCCAGGGGATAAGTCCTGCCCAGGTAGAGCCCCTGAGCCCACCACCACTAACACATCAAACTCTAGTGCCCCTAGCAGTAGTGGTAATAGTGGTGGGACTACTGGCAATAGTCAAACAAAGGGTGTAGTTGGGTTCACTTTTGGGTCCATCATAGAAACTGGGGTAGACAGTCTCAAGACAGTTTTTGTCATACCTGGTGGCGTTGGCCTTGCCACCTTGGCTGCTTGTCCCCTTAACATGGACAAGTTCAAGCAGTCAATTGTAATAAATGGTGTTGAGGCCCAGGCCTACAGGGACACAGGTGCCAGTATCAAACTGGTGACTGAAAACCTGGTGTCACCTGCACAACACCTCCTTGGACAGAAGTACCAGGTTACCGATTTCAACGCTCCACTCAGACTCTCCTCTTAGCTGTAGTGCAACTTAGTTGGGGTGGAGTTATTGGCCCAAAGCAGGTGGTGGTATCACCTAGCTTACCTTAGGTAATGACCAAGAGGCCTATGGTTGGGCTGAGGTATAGTTTAGGGCCCATGCATCCATGCTGGGTATCCCTGAGGAATTGCTTCCTCTCATTTCAGGTGAAATGAAAAAGCAGAGAAGAGAAAGAGGCCTGAAGTCTCAGGATCCTTTTCAACCAACACGTAAAAAGGGTACCAAAGTATCCCTTCCCCACCCTATCACTATTCCTGTGGTGGAAGAAACCTGTCCTGGGGTGAAACCTGTACTAACGGAGTCCACAGCTACCACAGCTGAACTCCCAGAGGTAAAAGTACCTCTCTGTGGAACCATTAAAATAGATGTGCAAAATTGCACTGTTTTAGTACATTTGGAGCAACCCTCCACCCCTCCAAGTGAAACTTTAGTGCAGCAGCCCTGCACTACCTCTGAACGTATAGGTCAGCAGCCCTGTCCTAATGTGGAGCTTATAGGACAGCAGCCCTTCTATGCTCCAACGTAAGAGAAACAACAACCATGTTCTCTCTTTCAGCCATATGGACAAACCTTTTGCCCAGCTATGGCCTTACTGAGACAGGATCCCTGTCTAGCATTCTCATTCTGAGGACAGCAGGCCTGCCTAGACATAGGCTCAGTTGAACAGTCCCACTGCCGCACTTTAAAACTTACAAATAGGGAAGCTGAGAATATACACATGCACTGTTTTCTTGGTAAAAATCTCCAAACAGGGAGGTTTACATCCCCACACAGAGGTAACCATACAGTGGATGATAAAGGGAGTAACCACTCTATTGCAGATCTACTCTCCACTTATCACCACTTAGACAATAAAATCTCAAAAGGCCAAGGTTAGCCTTATAATCCTGCGTTTGGGGGGGATATGTGAGAAAGTAGCCTCCTTCTAGCATGGTTACCCCCATTTTTGGCCTGTTTGTCAGTGTTTGTCAGTGTGTTTCTACTGTCTCACTGGGATCTTACTAGCCAGGAACCCAGTGCTCATAGTTTTAGACCTATTTGTAAGTGTGTTATTACTGTCTCACTGGGATCCTACAAGGCAGGACCCCAGTGCTCATAGTTTGTGACCTATATGTTTTGTCAGGATGCTGGACTGTGTCACTGAAGTTCCGCTAACCAGAGCTCCAGTGCTTATGCTTATGAAAACCAGTCCACATTGGTTTAGGGAACCCCCAGTCCATGCTCTGGTGCGAAACTGGGCAAAGGAAAGGGGAGTGACTACTCCCATGTCCATCCCCACCCCAGGGGTGGTGCCCAGAGCTCCTCCAGTGTGTCTCAGACCTCTGCCATCTTGAATCCAGAGGTGTGAGGGCACTCTGGAAGCCTCTGAGTAGCCAGTGCCAGCAGGTGATGTCGGAGGCCCCTCTTGATAGGTGCGTACCTGACTAGGTGGCCAATCCTTCTCTGAGGGGTATTTAGCAAAAACAAACTGACATACATGTAAAAATGGGTGTAACATGCCAGGCAAGATGGTACTTTCCTACACTCTCCCCTGGGTGTTTCCTCAGATTCGGTTTGCAAGACTCCTCTAGGACTCCTCTAAATCCTCTGTTTCAGCTTGGTTCTTGAATAATTCTTCATCAAGGTTTGTAGTGGGTTCTGAGGAAACTTGCTGTACTTTACTCCAGCTTTCCTGGGCTCTGGGGTGGGGTACTTTACTTACCTTTGATGTTTTCTTACACTCCAAGTGCCCCTCTACACACTACACTTGCCTAGGGTGGAATTCGATATTCGCATTCCACTATTTTAGTATATGGTTTGTGTTGCCCCTAGGCCTATTGAAACCTATTGTGTTTTTCACTGTTTGCACTATTTTCTTACTGTGTACTTACCTGATTTTGGTTACTAGTGTATATATTGTGTATAATACTTACCTCCAGTAGGAGTATTGCCTCTAAGATATTTTTGGCCTTGTGTCACTAAAATAAAGTACCTTTATTTTTGGTAACACTGAGTATTGTCCTTTACTGTGTATAAGTACTGTGTGACTATAGTGGCCTTGCAAGAGCTTTGCATGTCTCCTAGTTCAGCCTTTGCTGCTCTACTACAGCTACCCCTAGACAGCCTAAGCTGCTAGACACTGCCCACATTTCACTAATAAGGGATAACTGGACCTGATATAAGGTGTAAGTACCTTAGGTACCCACTACAAACCAAGCCAGCCTCCTACAATGCTCTTCATATATATCTTAGAAAGGTTAACTAGTTACGCTTCCTAAGCCATAATCCTTTCAGAGACCCCCACCTTCTTCCTCACACTTAAAGCACTGGCTTCAGCTACTACCTGATGACACTCTGCTCTTCGAGTAACTCCATAGTTGAGATAATGGAGAAACTAGCCAGTAAGTGGAGGGCAGATGTTCCTCGTATAAAGTAAGCATGTTGCACTCTCCAGTGTAGTGACCCTCACCTACATACAGCACAGAGCTCTGCTACTCGGATTTGCTATACAGTGTGAAGTTCAGCATCCCGAAGGAGGAGACGGAATGTGTTGTAGCTTGGTTAGCTTAATTATGTGAATGGTCTTTTGTATTGACTTAGGAACGTTGGTGTTCTATGGTTAAAGTTTTCTTGGTAGAACATTCCCCTATTGTTATGGGGTTCCATGACTGGGAGCTGTCTTGGAAATATTCCACTGGATGTCAGTTGAAGTTGGCTGACAGGGTTCGACAGCGGTGGCTTCTTTATGTGGATGCTTAACTAATACACATAGGCCCAGATTTAAGAGGGCCTAGTGCCAAATATCATTACATTAGTGTAATTTTCTTTTACGCTAATGTGGCAATAATATGGGGCACAAACGCTGTGCCATATTAACATGCATTGCACCACTTTGTAACCCCTTGCACCACATTATGCCATTTTTAGTGGCATTTTTAACACCTGCACAGAGCAGGCTTAAAAAGGAGGCACATCATTGTTTTTAATGGGACTCAATGTGCTTTGCAGGATTTTCTGTGTGCCCAATGTTGTTAGAGAAAGACTGTCTATTATGTGTTTGTGAACCTCACTACTGAAGGCTGAAAAATGGCCCACACCAGCAGCTTTTAGGTGGAACACTGAAGGTGTGGTCAGAGACACCAGACAGTGTCTTCAGAGTAGAGGTAGGAGGAGCTCACAGAGTTTCACTCCACCGAATTATGGGGAGTTACAGAAAAACTCAGCAAGATTGAGCAAAATTCTACCAACAGGTGAAAAATATATTGCTTGCGCTGCTTGTGCTGCAGTTTAGAGCCCGTAGTCCAAGCAGCCCAGAAAATCAGCATGAACTGCATGAGGTGATGCGCAAGAGCGCATGGCCATTTCAGTTGATCTTGTTGCTGCTAAAGTAGAAAATATACTCCAGCAGCAGCAAACCTACTTGTATGACAGCCTTCTCTGACAACAACCGCTTGTGTCTACCAGTATTAGAAAATGGTGCTGGAAGACACTATGGCAAATGGAAATCTCGTCAGGGGCCAGCACATCTCAGTCATACTTGCAAGTGTGCATTGTGGAGCATTGCATTGTTCCTGTGTGATTGCGTTTTCTCCTCTGGGTCAGGATTAAAAAACTCTAAACTTCCGTGGTCAATGGGATCTTTGGAACTGGTAAAGAGTGTGGTAAAACCCAACACATTCGATCAAATCTCAATCAAAACAAATTCAGTTTAAACACCATTATCAATTGGGTTATGGAAACAGAACTCCAATCAATGAAAAGTTTCAAAGCTTTATTACAACCACAATGCCAACAGCATGTCAATTGTGCACCAAACTAGATTAAACAAATAAATGAAAACCATAGGCTGACCAAATCTGTGAAACAAATTTAACCTGCCCAGCATCAAAACCATTAAATAGTCCAGCAACATGACACACACAAACCATGATAATATTTGGGAAACTCAAACAATTTTCAAGTCAATTGATGATGACATTGGTCAATAATCAAATTGCAAATTCAAAGATTTAACTTTCATGAGGATGGTTAAATCAACCCAACTTTCAATTTAAAGGGTGGTTCATTAACAACAATCAACAATGAAAATTTAGAGGATGGCTAAGGCTAAAATTATTCATCCAATCAACATTTGGAGGATGGTTCTTTAAGGATCAATTAATTAGCGTTGAAGGATGGTTTCCCTACTACTATCACAAATTAGGACAAGCATGTGTGAGAATGGACTAACAGATGTGGGCAAAATCAAAAAGAAAAAGGAAGACAAAATAATTTAGAAAATCATCTATCTCAGGTTAGATTACGCTAACTACTAAAATAGAAAGAAAAACAGGTGTCAGCATGCCAACCTAATCAAAATGAGGCAAGGGGAAAAATAGCATTTCAATTTTATACGTCTCCCAGCAAACAAATCAGGAACCACAGCTAAAACATCCAGCTGAAACATCATCAGGAAATGCAGAAAACGGGATGCACATCAGGAAAAAGCATGAGAAAGTTAACAACTGAAATGAAAGGGCAATTTAGAAATATATAAAGAATTTAAAATAGAAGCATTGAGTGGGAATTTAATATCAGAGGCATCCAAAGGACTTTAACCCGATGTGGCCAAGATGAAGACTGACTAAAAGTTTCAAAGGTCTCTCCCTAACTAAAAATGTTCATGGTAATTTGATTGGTCCACTGAGTAGAACCATATCTCCTAATATGACAAATGTCCAGTGAAATTTAGAACGACCATTAGGTTTGCAGCATCTCCAGATCTTCTCAGGTAGGTGTGAAGTCATCTCTCCCTCCTTGCGACACCGGCAGTAGTTAGCAACTTTGTACATTTATTGATACAATCCAAATTCTCCCCATGGCCCATGATATTTTCCTCCTTTCACATGGGAGCGAACATTTAGACAATAGCACTACTTAACTTCCAATCCTCATGTTGGAATGTTGCAACAATTCCAGGTTGCTACTGAATAAGCCTACATACAAAACAACAGAAGTCTTCTTCAAATATGTGAAATAGCCTAGTGGAAACATTCAGGTTAAAGGGAAATAAATGATTCAGCCTATTTCATTACCTGCTGCTAATATAATATTTCAGCCCTAGTCAAGTTAAAACAAGAAATAAACATATTCATCTAAGCATTAATAGAACACGCAAATATGAAAATCTTGAATATATATCTCATCAACAATGTACCATAAAACATGTAAAGCATTTTCAATATTAATCACAAACATTGTCAACACATCACATTAAGAGGCCTATTTAGACTTGTTTGCGTCATTGTTTAATGCAAATTCAGTGCAAAACTAACTCCATACTTATACTTTGGCGCTAGACCTGTCTAGCGCCAAAGTTATGGAGTTAAATTAATTTCTTGGATGTTGAAACGTACCTTGCGTCCATGAGATGGAAGGTAGGAGTTCCTATGCAAAAAATTACTCTATGGCCTTAGTGCCATATTTATCCCTCAGTGCTAAACTCACGCACAGGGGGAGGAGGGGTCAAATAATGGTGCAAAGCTTGCTTTCCACCATTATTTAACGCCTGGGTCAGGGCAGGCATTAGGGGACCTGTGGGCCTATTTCTATGGTGGAACACCATGGAATAAGCTCACAGCTTCCCTCCCCAGACCCCATAGGACACCCCACCCACACCAGAGGGACAGCTGAGGATGGGGGACCCCATCCCAGGTAAGTGTAGGTAAGTGCGGGTAAGTATTTTATTTTAAAAGAAAACCAGAAAGGGATCACCCTGCCACACACTCCAGCATGCAGTCAGCCCCAATGCATCATAGTAAATATAGTCAAAGTTTGTTTTTTATCCATAAAGTATTGTTTTCCACCTTAGTAGGTGCACCAAGTGCTTTAAATCTCTGGATACATGTTTCTGGTTTCAGCCCTTCATCAGTAGAGAGGAGTTTTTTATGTGGGGTTGCTGGAAAAGCTGCCAAAAGTCCTCTCAGGTTTATGTACCACTCACTGGCATGCAGGTGCTCAACCAGAGCTCGTCAGCTCCTTGGCTCAAGGGAACCTTCTTAAAGAGGAAAACCAGAAAGGAAGCACCCTGCCTCAGACTCCAGCATGCAGTCAGCTCCAGTGCATCATGGTAAATGCAGTCAAAGTTCATTTTTTATCGATAAAGTAAAGTGTAGTTTCTGGGTTCAGCCCTTCATCAGCAGAGAGCAGCTTTTTCTGTGGGGTTGCTGGAAATGCTCTGGTTGAAGCACCTGCGGGCCAGTGAGTGGTATGTAAACCTGAGAGGACATTTTGCAGCTCGTTGGCTCAAGGGAACCTTCTTAAAGAGGAAAACTAGAAAGGGAGCACCCTGCCTCACACTCCAGCATGTAATCAGCCCAAATGCATCATGGTAAATGCAGTCAAAGTTATTTTTTTATCCACAAAGTAAAGTGTAGTTTTTCACCTTAGTAGGTGCAGCAGCTTCTGTAAATCTCTGGACACACGTTTCTGGGTTCAGCCCTTCATCATCAGCAGAGAGCAGTTTTTGTCTGTGGGGTTGCTGGAAATGCTGCCAAAAGTCCTCTCAGGTTTATGTACCACTCACTGGCATGCAGGTGCTCAACCAGAGCTCGTCAGCTTGTTTGCTCAAGGGAACCTTCTTAAAGAGGAAAACCAGAAAGGAAGCACCCTGCCTCACACTCCAGCATGCAGTCTGCCCCAATGCATCATGGTGAATGCAGTGAAAGTTTGATTTTTTTCCTTAAAGTAAATTGTAGTTTTTCACCTTAGTATGTGCAGCAAGTGCTGTAGATCTCTGGACACATGTTTCTGGGTACAGCCCTTCATCAGCAGAGAGCAGCTATTTTCTGTGGGGTTGCTGGAAATGCTGCCAAAAGTCCTCTCAGGTTTATGTACCATTCACTGGCATGCAGGTGCTCAACCAGAGCTTGTAAGCTCGTTTATCTTTTACAGTGCCATTGGGGGCCCTGAAATGGGCCCCCCTACATTGCACTGGTTGCAATGGCCATGCCCAGGGGACACTGGTCCCCTGTGCTGGTAACTGGGTGGTGGGCATGACTACTGTCTTCTGTAAGACAGGAATCATGTGGTATAGATGGTTGTGCATCAGAAAATGATGCTAGGCTGGTTAGAGTCATTTTTTTTACTCTAACCTGCCTAACGTTATTTTTTGGTGCTAAAATCCCTTCTCCCATACCGCCATCCCCACCCGGCTAACGTAATTTGTTTTTACGCTATCCCACCCTTTCCACTGCTTGCACCATTCCATAAATAAGGTGCTCAGGAATGGTGCAAGCCGGTGCAAAACGTTTTGATGCAAAACTGCGTTAGTGCAGTTTTGCACCAAAAAGTATAAATGTGTCTGTAAGTATGACTGGGGCATACATTTATTTTCCTGTACACATTTTACTCCAAGTTAATAAAGCAATATAAAATCCACATAACTCATAATTATTTTCAAATCATCATATTTAATTCTTATAATTAATTCTTCTCAAACATTGTTATAAATTAGGTTAGCATTTATATAAAC
The DNA here is from genome assembly GCF_031143425.1 of Pleurodeles waltl. Lineage (NCBI taxonomy): Eukaryota > Metazoa > Chordata > Amphibia > Caudata > Salamandridae > Pleurodeles > Pleurodeles waltl. The sequence goes on along the minus strand of NC_090449.1, from coordinate 472,014,107 downwards.
GTGGTTAGGCACAATGTCTGCCATGGTAAACACGATGCACAACATGGGTAGGCACAATGTCCACCATCATTCAAACGTGTACACTTTACCTTACATGTTAATTCATCTCCGTTAGGCTTTTTAAATGCAAATATGAAGTCACCCAGTGCTGACTTCTAGGCCACTAATGTATTAGTAAAATGTTGCTTGCACATTTCACAACACGCCAATTGGCAGAATTCGGCAGGAACCCTGTGCTACAAAGGTCATGCGGGGTCACCCAAATTCCCCCAATTCCAATGAGCAGAATTAGAATTCTGCCCAGGCCTACTTCAGAGAACCATTCCTTTACCATTTGGTGAACACCCTCCCTAAGCAGAGTGGGGGACCACAGAGAAAGAACTCTATCATCCAAAGTGACTGACACTTCCAATACTGAATGGCTATCCTGTGGACTGATTTAAATTGTGAATGAAACCCACAAAAAATAATGGCTGGTGGACTCTGACTCTAACCCTCTGAATATGCAATTGTTTTTCATTCTGTTAGAAATTGTATCTCTATGTGGCAGTGGATTGCACCTTGTCATAGTAGGGACCCTCTCTTTAGTCAAAATAAGGGAGTCACACAGCTAAGATAACCCCTGCTCACCCCCTTGGTAGCTTGACGGGCAGTCTGGCTTATCAGAGATGCAATCTGTAAAGTCTTTGTACACATGCACAGTAACACAGTGAAAACACTACAAAAGGGCTCCACACCAGTGTATGAAAATTCCCAATATTTATCTGAGTAAAACAAGACCAAAATGACAAAAATCCAATATACCCAAGTAAAGAGGAATTTTCAAAGATTAAGGTGGTCATTACAACCTCGGCGGACTTTTAAGAAGACCGCTGAGGGACCGCCGTGCGGAAGACCGCCAGTAGTGGCGGTTTGCCGCTCGGCGTATTATGACCGTTGGCTGCCCTCCGTCGTTTTTCCGACAGACAGCTGCCAACAGCCATACTTGCGGGCGGCGGGGAAGTGGAGGTTGCTCCACCTCCACCGCCACGCCAATAGAACACCGCCAAGCAAATCACGTCCTGTGATTCTGCGCGGCGGTGTTCTGTTGGCGGTGTGGTGTTGGCGGAGCTGCCCCCATGGCTCTCGTCCCCTCCCGGAGGATCGACGGAACAGGTAAGTCGATCAGCCGTTAGGGGAGGGGGGTGGGGGGGTGTTGTGTGTTGTGTGGGTGCATGGGGGTGTGCGTCTGTGTATGTAGGGGGGTGTGAGTGCGTGTATGCTTGCGGGGGTGTTGCGTGTTTCGGAAATGTGTGCATGTCTGTCTGTAGGTATGTCTGTATGGATTTGTGCGTGAATGTGTGAATGTGGGTGTACGTGTCTGAGTGTGTGTGTGGATGTTGGCATGTATGTCGGTGTGTGTGCATGTATGTGTGTTGGTGGTGCCTGCGTGCGTGTCGGGTGTGTATGTGTAAGGTAATGTCGGGGGTCGGGGTGGGGAGGGGGGCCCTACCACCTTTGGGGGGTGGCAGGGGTGGTGGGGGGTGTAGGGGAGGGAGTCGGGTGGGGGTGGGGGGTGGGGGAGACCCCTATCAGTGCCAGGGAAGGAATTCCCTGGCACTGATAGTGCTTACCGCCATGGATTTCATGGCGGTTCCTACCGCTGGAAATCCACGGCGGTAAGCCGGGTTACAATACCGGCAGCGATATTGTCACGGCCGCCGGGATGGAGACCCAGGTCTCCAGCCCAGCAGTCGTCTCCGCCATGGCAGGCGGAACGGGGAAGCGGCGGATGACCATGGTGGTAACCGCCATGGTCATAATACTCAAGAAAAGACTGCCAGCCTGTTGGCGGTCTTACCGACGCTTTAACACCGTCCGCCAGGGTTGTAATGACCCCCTAAATGTAGTATAGCACTTAGAAACACATTAGCTCCAACTCGTGTTATCAAAACGGCTTGACCCAGTCACTTCCTACTGTCCGCCGTCAACAGCAAGGGAGCCTGGGCCAGCTATGGAGTCATATAGAACCCGGTTAGAGTACCTTAGCAAACAATGAGGAAACTAAAGACGTTGAACGGTGTCGGGGAAGGTGTGGCGTCGGTTCCTTACTGCTACCAGGGAGGTGAGGTATTGGTTACTTACTACTAGGCAGGGGAGGTGAGGAACTGGTTCCTTACAGTTGCAGGGGCAGTAATGCGAAGTTGACAGCCAGGTGTCAGCCCCTTACGACAAGGCAGAGTCGATTAATTCAGCAGGTCAAGATGCAAGTCTTCGACTTCGTAGTGCCACCATTACACCACAGGGCCACAGGTGCTGCGGCAACGTTTGGTGTCATGGATGTCAGTGACACAGCACTATGGACTCATGCTGTGGCTGGACTTCGGAGGCACAGCAGGGGCATCAGGCCTGCATTGTAGGTCACACTCATTGCACTCAGTGGGGACCACGGCTACGGTGCAGGCAGCTTTGCTGGTTCGGGGAACGGAGCCAGTTCCAAAGTAGTTCTGGAAGTCAATGTACTAGTTTCTTCCTAGTTGCATCAGAATTAACTCCCTAGGGCCCTGTAACTGGATTTGGCACCACTTGGCAAGTTAGGACTCTCAGCAAGAGAGCCCAGGTACCGGCAGATAAAGTCTTTGATGGCCCTGAGACTTCTTAACAGGAGGCAAGCTCAGATCAAGATCATGAAGAGCCTTGAAATTCAGGATGTAGAAAGCAAAGTCCAGTCCTTTCACTCCCAGGACAGAAGTAGCAAGCAGCAAGCCAGCACAACAAAGCAACAGGCAGGGTGGCAGTCCCTTCTCCAGCATCCAGCTATTCTTCCTGGCAGAATGTCAGTCCAGTCCTGTTCTAACTATGAGTTGTCAGAAGTCCAGTACTTATACCCATTTCTGTCTTTGAAGTAGGCAAACTTAAAAGAGAAGTTATTGTAGTGCACAAGACCCTGCCTTTCCCTGCCTTGGCCCCAGACACACTGCAGGGGATCGGAGACTGCTTTGTTTAAGAACAGACACAGCCCTATTCAGGTGCAAGTATCAGCTCCTCCCACCACTCTAGCTCCGGAAGACCCATCAGTCTGGTGATGGGCCATGAGGATATACAAGGCACATCTCAGCTCCCTTTCTGTGACTGTCTAGAGTAAATGCACAAGCAGCCCAACTGTCATCCTGACCCAGCCTGTATTCAGCAGAAAGGCAGAGGCATAGAATGGTTAAACTAACCATTCAAAAACAACTTCACCAAAAGATGTATTTTTAAATTGTGAGTTTAGAGACCCCAAACTCCAAATCTCTATCTGCTCCCAATGGGAAATTAAACTTTTGAAGATATTTCAAGGCAATCCCCATGTTTTTCTATGAGAAGGATAGGTCTTACAGGAGTGAAAAGCGAAATGAGTAGTATTTTACTATCAGGACATGTAAAATACACCAATGCATGTCCTACCTTTTAAATACACTGCACCCTGCCCTTAGGGGTGACTTACTGGTAATAAAATGGAAGGTTTGGTCCTGGCAAGCGGGCGCACTTGCCAGATCGACATGACAGTTTAAAACTGTACACACAGTCACTGCATTGGCAGACCTGAGACATGTTTGCAGGGCTACTCATGTTGGTGGCACAATCAGTGCCTCAGATCCACCAGTAGCCTTTGATTTTCAAGCCCTGGGCACACCGGGTGCACTATACTAGGGACCTACTAGTGAGTCAAATATGTCAATCATGGATAAACCAATCACCAATACAATTTAGACATGGAGCAATTGCACTCTAGCACTGGTCAGTAGTGGTAGAGTGCCCAGAGTCCTAAAACCAGCAAAAATGAAATTCAGCACAGGATCAAAAACAGGAGGTCAGAAGCAAAAAGACAGGGGAAACTACACCAGGAGCGCCCAGGTCTAACATATCCCTGGAATAAACCATTGCCGTCAGCTAGAGCCACCTTGAGCCACCTTGATGCCAGACATCAAAAGGGACATTTGGCAAGGATGCCCAGTGAAACAAGGTACAGGAAAAAGGGAGCATTCAGAACCAATGGTGACAAGGCTGAGGATAAGACCTGGAGGAAAAATAAGAGAATATGGTGCCTTTGAGGAACTCTTCCTTGAATGGAAATAGTAGATTGAGGGAAGACAGTGGATGTGTGATCAAGGGAGTAGTGGGGAGAGGTTAAACGGAGCATAACCAAGAAAAGGAACTCAGGTATACTCTCAAGGAGTTTCATGAGTATTACCAAGGCCCATCCACTCAAAGCAGGAGGGAAAGGCAGAGAATGACCTCTGTGGACACCAAAGTGCAGCAAAAGATGGCAAGCCAACTTCAGTGAGGAACAGACCGGAAGGTAACTGTCCAGGAGGCGCAGGTTAGACCACTGATATAAGGAGAGAGCGGGCCTTAGTGTTACATAGTCTAGGTTAGAGGTCTAGAGCAACAGGAAGAAATGTGAGCACTGTGAAGAAGTTCATTCATGGGGGCAGGTGAGAACGAATACAGTGAGAAACCACTTGAGCTGTGCATTAACATTATATACACAAGAAGGCAGATATCTATGGAGGGAGATAGAATCCCTTCTGGGACAAGAAAGTGGTGGTGATGGTAATGTTTAGAGACTGGGAAGGAAAACATCACAATATTAACTATGAGTACTGGCAAAGGTAGATGAAGTTAAGCAGAGTTTGGAAGACTTTGAAAAAAACCAAATAGGCCAGCGTGGAAACAGTATAAAGAAGCATGGGAACAGTAATTTTTTTCAGATAGCATGGAGGAAAAGAAGAAGGAAACCCACCTTTCTCTAGTGGCCAAGCAGTAGAGTGGAAGGCAGACCAGTGAAAGACATGAGGCGGGAAGGTGTGTGGAACAAAACCCTAAGTCACCCCAAGTGTAAACTAAGGCTGAACCAAAGCAAGATGAGTACCAAGTGAGGTAGTCCACTGTAGGCTGAAGGTCTGACCTTGAGCTGATGAGATAAGAAGGAGAAAAGCAACAACACAAAAGACCAGAGGCATCAGTTCAACCCATTGATACTGTCTGCTCAGTGTAGGAGGCTGGACTGGCTTGTAGTGAGTACCAAGGGGTACTTACACCTTGCACCAGGCCCAGGTATCCCTTATTAGTGTATAGGGTGTCTAGCAGCTTAGGCTGATAGATAATGGTAGCTTAGCAGAGCAGCTTAGGCTGAACTAGGAGACGAGTGAAGCTCCTACAGTACCACTAGTGTCATATGCACAATATCATAAGAAAACACAATACACAGATATACTAAAAATAAAGGTACTTTATTTTTATGACAATATGCCAAAGTATCTCAGTGAGTACCCTCAGTATGAGGATAGCAAATATACACAAGATATATGTACACAATACCAAAAATATGCAGTATAGTATTAGAAAACAGTGCAAACAATGTATAGTTACAATAGGATGCAAAGGGGACACATAGGGATAGGGGCAACACAAACCACATACTCCAAAAGTGGAATGCGAACCACGAATGGACCCCAAACCTATGTGACCTTGTAGAGGGTCGCTGGGACTGTAAGAAAACAGTGAGGGTTCGAAAAATAGCCCACCCCAAGACCCTGAAAAGTGAGTGCAAAGTGCACTAAAGTTCCCCAAAGAGCACAGAAGTCGTGATAGGGGAATTCTGCAGGAAAGACCAAAACCAGCAATGCAACAACAATGGATTTCCAGACGAGGGTACCTGTGGAACAAGGGGACCAAGTCCAAAAGTCACGATCAAGTCGAGAGTGGGCAGATGCCCAGGAAATGCCAGCTGTGGGTGCAAAGAAGCTGCTACTGGACAGTAGAAGCTGAGGATTCTGCAAGAACGACAAGGGCTAGAAACTTTCCCTTAGGATGGATGGTCCATGCCGTGGAGAGTTGTGCAGAAGTGTTTTCCTGTGGAAAGACCGTAAACAAGCCTTGCTAGCTGCAAAGCTCACAGTTAGGGTTTTTGGGTGCTGCTGTGGCCCAGGAGGGACCAGGATGTCGCCAATTGCGTCAGGGGACAGAAGGGGCACCCATCAAGACAAAGAGGCCTCTCAGAAGCAGGCAGCACCCGCAGAAGTGCCGGAATAGGCACTACAAAGTGGAATGAAATGGTGCTCACCCGAATTTGCACAAGAGAGTCCCACACCGCCGGAGGACAACTCAGGAGGTCGTGCAATGCAGGTTAGAGTGCCGTGGACCCAGGCTTGGCTGTGCACAAAGGATTCCCTCAGAAAGTGCACAGGAGCCGGAGTAGCTGCAAAACACGCAGTTCCCAGCAATGCAGTCTGGCGTGGGGAGGCAAGGACTTACCTCCACCAAACGTGGACTGAAGAGTCACTGGACTGTGGGAGTCACTTGGACAGAGTTGCTGGTTTTAAGGGACCTCGCTCGTCGTGCTGAGAGGAGACCCAGAGGACCGGTGATGCAGTTCTTTGGTGCCTGCGGTTGCAGGGGGATGATTCCGTCGACCCACAGGAGATTTCTTCGGAGCTTCTAGTGCAGAGAGGAGGCAGACTACCCCCACAGCATGCACCACCAGGAAAACAGTCGAGAAGGCGGCAGGATCAGCGTTACAGAGTTGCAGTAGTCGTCTTCGCTACTTTGTTGCAGTTTTGCAGGCTTCCAGCGCGGTCAGCAGTCAATTCCTTGGCAGAAGGTGAAGAGAGAGATGCAGAGGAACTCGGATGAGCTCTTGCATGCGTTATCTAAGGAAATCCCCAAAGCAGAGACCATAAATAGCCAGAAAAGAGGGTTTGGCTACTTAGGAGAGAAGATAGGCTAGCAACACCTGAAGGAGCCTATCAGAAGGAGTCTCTGACGTCACCTGCTGGCCCTGGCCACTCAGAGCAGCCCAGTGTGCCAGCAGCACCTCTGTTTCCAAGATGGCAGAGGTCTGGAGCACACTGGAGGAGCTCTGGGCACCTCCCAGGGGAGGTGCAGGTCAGGGGAGTGGTCACTCCCCTTTCCTTTGTCCAGTTTCGCGCCAGAGCAGGGCTGAGGGGTCCCTGAACCGGTGTAGACTGGCTTATGCAGAAATGGGCACCATCTGTGCCCATGAAAGCATTTCCAGAGGCTGGGGGAGGCTACTCCTCCCCTGCCTTAACACCTTTTTCCAAAGGGAGAGGGTGTAACACCCTCTCTCTGAGGAAGTCCTTTGGTCTGCCATCCTGGGCCAAGCCTGGCTGGACCCCAGGAGGGCAGAAACCTGTCTGAGGGGTTGGCAGCAGCAGCAGCTGCAGTGAAACCCCTGAAAAGGCAGTTTGGCAGTACCCGGGTCTGTGCTACAGACCCGTGGGATCATGGGATTGTGCCAACAATGCCAGGATGGCATAGAGGGGGCAATTCCAAGATCATAGACATGTTACATGGCCATATTCGGAGTTACCATTGTGAAGCTACACATAGGTATTGACCTATGTGTAGTGCACGCGTGTAATGGTGTCCCCGCACTCACAAAGTCCGGGGAATTTGCCCTGAACAATGTGGGGGCACCTTGGCTAGTGCCAGGGTGCCCACACAGTAAGTAACTTAGCACCCAACCTTTGCCAGGTAAAGGTTAGACATATAGGTGACTTATAAGTTACTTAAGTGCAGTGGTAAATGGCTGTGAAATAACGTGGACGTTATTTCACTCAGGCTGCAGTGGCAGGCCTGTGTAAGAATTGTCAGAGCTCCCTATGGGTGGCAAAAGAAATGCTGCAGCCCATAGGGATCTCCTGGAACCCCAATACCCTGGGTACCTCAGTACCATATACTAGGGAATTATAAGGGTGTTCCAGTATGCCCATGTAAATTGGTGAAATTGGTCACTAGCCTGTTAGTGACAATTTGGAAAGAAATGAGAGAGCATAACCACTGAGGTTCTGGATAGCAGAGCCTCAGTGAGACAGTTAGTCATAACACAGGTAACACATACAGGGCACACTTATGAGCACTGGGGCCCTGGCTGGCAGGGTCCCAGTGACACATACAACTAAAACAACATATATACAGTGAAATATGGGGGTAACATGCCAGGCAAGATGGTACTTTCCTACACTCAGGCAATCAATCAAACACGAGGAGTTGCTGGCTCACTTAGGATAGCACTGAAGCTTTTTTTCAGTGCATGCTGCCATCATAAGGCACACACATACAAAGGGTGATTACCATGTCACTACACCAGGAAATGGCCTGTCCAACAGTTCATAACAGCATATTTGTCTAGTGAAACATGTCTCATCTATAAACCTGACGGAGAGTCAATTTGACATGACACAGATTTTCGAAGTATAGCAGATAGTTTCTTGCACAACCTCCTATCAAGGAGTGTGAGCAGGTCACTTTACAGTAAGATACAAACATAAGATGCTATAACCCAAAAATGATTTAAAAAATGTGCAATCTAATAGACCATATTGCTCTGACCTCCACATTTTTTCCCTCTAGACATCTTGTATCTTTTCTTATTTAGTAGCTCAAACCTGCTGAACTATATTTTGTAAAGAGATAACCTTAGGTGCATTCCAGTACCATACTCCGTCCTTGTAGGTCTGTTAAAAACTGGGCTATTGGCTTGGGGGGGGGGGGAAGAGGGGGATGTAGGACCAAGCTCTACTCAAGTAACAACCACAATCCTTGTCAGGTGAACCACTATAATCCCTAAAGTACCCTGTGCTTAACCCTCTGGTAACTCAGCACAAAGCAGTCTAGCTTAACTTAAGGACAAAGTGTAAAGTATTTAAGCAGCACACAAACAGTAATAATGTGACAACACAACACAACACAAGAAAAATCCCAAACCAATTTTGAAGCATAGAATAAATGTTGAGAAAAAAAAACGAGACCAGAATAAAAAAAGTCCCACCTGTGGAACCAGAGACATTGAATTTAAAATGTTTAAGTAGATATAGCTCCAAAAAGAACAAAGTGACACTCGCAGTCCTCCGGTCATACTAGATTTGAGGAGAGTCACAAGTTCAGGCTGACCATGATAGAATGTGGATCTGATACAGGAACTATGTTAGACCAGCTGAAAAAACTACCTTCTCAAAGTCAGGTGCAGAGAGTTTATTTCACAATAGGGGAAGCTCCGAGGAGCAGGGAGAGTGTTATGGATGATTGTCTCTGTAGCCCAAAGTGCAGATTTCACTCTGCCGGTCATTCCTGGTGGTTGCTGTAGCATGAAGAGTCGGGTTCACGGGAGCTTCATGTTGGTGGTTGCTGCGGGAAGCAGAGTCTCTGCAAACAGGCCCGTTCACAGTCACAAAGAGAACAAAACTTCAGGTTTTTGCCTTTTTTCACAGGAGAAGCTCAACTGATGCCAGCCAAGGGTTCAGGACCTGGAAAGGCATCTCTTGGTGATCAGGAACTCACTCCAGAAGAGGCCAGCAGAGCTGAGTCAGATCAAGTGGAATCCAGATTGGTCCAGTGCAGCAGGCCAGCTGAGTAGTTGCATGGAGGCCTCTAGAGCTTGTTGTGTCCCTGTAGCCCAGACAAGTGGCCAGTCAACTGATCCTTGAAATCACTGAGGTAGCCTGCAGCAGCTCCAGTCTTCCTTCTCAGAAAACAGGGCAGGCCTCAAGAAGGAGGGCAGCTCCCTAGGGGTCAATCCAGCCCTGAAGCAGCAGGGTAGTCCTCTGGGGAACACAGCAGACTTCAAACCGCAGGGCAGTCCTCAGGGGAACAAGGCCATCCATCTTCTGGAATGTCCACAGGTCCGGGGGTGGTGCCTAGAGCTCCTCCAGAGTGTCCCTGTCATTAGCCATCTTTGATTCCAAGGTGTGGGGATCCTCTGGGAGCATCTGAGTGGCCAGTGCCAGCAGGTGACGTCAGAGACCCTTCCTGATAGGTGCATACCTGGATAGGTATCCAATCCCCCTCTCAGGGCTACTTAGGGTCTCTCCTCCTGGAATTTCCTCCGATTCAGTTTGCAAGACTCCTCCAGGACTCCTCTGCAACCCCTGCTCCAGCTTCTGACCATCGGATCAACCTCAGACTGCTCCAGGAACCTCTGTAACTGCAACAAAGAATCCAGGAAGGCCACTGCGACCTGCAACTTCAGCTTCAGCCAGCAACGGCAACAGTTTGCAGGTTGTGCACCCTCTGAGGACTGCTTGTCTTCACCTTGCACCAGAAAACTGAAGGAATCTCCTGTGGAGTGACGGAGTCACTTCCCTGCTTCAGCAGACACCTCTCTGCAACGACGACCAGTACTCTGGGACTCCTCTGCTGTCGACAAGCGTGATCCCTGGAACACAGGTGGTGGACCGAAGTGATCCCGACTGTCCAAAGGTCGAGCTGTCCAAATGTGGTGGAAGTAAGGGCTTACCTCCCCGTGCCTGACAGTACCCCTGTGCATTGAGTTCTCTGCAGCTCCTTGGGCTTATGTGCACTCCTTCCAAAGGTCCTTTCTGCACAACATAGCCCAGGTCCTCAGCACTCTATCCTGTGATGCTCAGCTCCCAGAGTTGTTCTTCGGCGGCATGGGATCCTTCTGTGTAGTGCTGCTATGACTGCACTTTGCAACTCCTTTGTCCCCGTGTCCTGGGACTCCCGTGGGGCTGCCTGGTTGTCTGAGGGCTCTCTGAAGTGCTGAGAGCCCCCTCTGTCTCCTCAGTCTGAGTTGAGACCCCCAGGTCCCTCCTGGGTCGGGCCAGCTCCTCTTTGATGCAAACCGCATTCCTGCATGAACCAATGCTTGTTGGCGGAGTCCAACGACGCAAACAGCCTGCATCCAAGAACTTAACGGGTAACATCTCTTGCACTAAGCAGGAACCCACAGCTATCTTCTTTGGTGCATTTCTGTACTTTTCTTCCAACCAGAGAGTCCACTTTTGCATCTTCTTCCAGGTGGGTAGCAGTTCCTGTTATTCCTGGACTCTTCGTCGACTTCTGGACTTGGTCTCCTCTCTCCATAGGTCTTCAGGTCCAGGAATCCATCGTTGGTTGCTTGCACTCTTGCTTGATTCTTGCATAATTCTTTATCACGACTTGTAGTGGGTTCTGAGAAAATTTGCTGTACTTTACTCCTGCTTTCCTGGGCACTGGGGTGTGGTACTTTACTTACCTTTGGTGTTTTCTTACATTCCCAGTGCCCCTCTACACACTACACTTGCCTAGGGTGGAATTCGATATTCGCATTCCACTATTTTAGTATATGTTTTGTGTTGCCTCTAGGCTTATTGGAACCTATTGTGTTTTTCACTATTTGCACTATTTTCTTACTGTGTACTTACCTGATTTTGGTTACTAGTGTATATATTGTTTAAAATACTTACCTCCAGGAGGAGTATTGCCTCTAAGATATTTTTGGCCTTGTGTCACTAAAATAAAGTACTGTTATTTTTAGTAACACTGAGTATTATCTATTATTGTGTATAAGTACTGTGTGACTATAGTGGCCTTGCAAGAGGTTTGCATGTCTCCTAGTTCAGCCTTGGCTGCTCTGCTACAGCTACCCCTAGTCAGCCTATGCTGCTAGACATTACCTACATTTCACTAATAAGGTATAACTGGACCTGGTATAAGGTGTAAGTACCTTAGGTACCCACTACAAACCAGGCCAGCCTCCTACATTGGTGAGGCAGTGGTGGGTAAGTACTTGCAATTGCTTTACCACTTTGTTATTGGTGCTTTTCACAAGAAAAGTGTACTCCAATACTTAGAGCTATATACAATTATACCTAGCAGTCACTTTTTCACTTCCAAACAAAAAGTTTTTCCAAACTTTTAAAAAGTTTTCACATTTCTGAAACGTTTTTCTGAAATGTTTTGCTTACATCTTACTCTTCTCTCCAACTTTTTCTAGGACTATGTCTTCTATAGAGGCTACCCCCAGCATTGTCAAAACCACTTATGAAAACCTTAATTTCAAAGTCTGAGGGGTCTTGGTTTAGAAAGAAGACTAGGGATTGGGAAGAACCGCAATTAGGATTTCCTATTGAATCTCCTCTTAGAAGATGATGAGGAGCATCCCGATGGTCATGTACAATCAGAAGGGGGGGTAGAGGGAGATTCTGTCCAGGTAGATTCAGTAGAGGGTCCTGAAGATGCAGGGGAGGATCCTTCCACAGATCTTTCTCTCATCAAACCACCTAGTATAGCTGTTAGTGCAAAGGGGTCTCACACAAGTAGGCCACACTTCACACCTAGAGGCCAGGTCACTGTGGTTACCCAAGTTAGGGAGAGATCTACTTCTGCTCATTCTCACATCACCCCAATCTCTGAAGGGTCTAACATATCCAATCCTGAGGATAACTCCCTTGATAGGGAACTCAGAAAGCTGAGATTGGAGGAGGCTAAACTGAGGCTGAAACAGCATAGATATCCCTAGATAGGGAAGCCTCAGCTGTAGAAAGAGAAAGACAGGGGTTCGGGTTAGTTCCCCATGGTGGCAGCAGCATTGACAGTTTCAGGACTTATGAGGTCAGGGAGGACAACATTAGCTCCAGAAACTTACATAAAATTGTTCCCCCATACAAGGTGGGGGATGATATTCAAAAGTGGTTTGCTGCACTTGAGAGGGCCTGTAAGGTTTAAGGGTCCCTCAAAAGCAGTGGGCTGCTATACTTTGGTTGTCCTTCTCTGACAAAGGGAGGGACAGACTCCTCCCTGTTAGGGAGGAGGATGCAGAAAAACTACAAATTTTAAAAAATGCACTCATTGATAATTTTGGCCTCACCACAGAGCAATACAGAATCAAGTTCAGGGAGACCAAGAAAGAATCTTCACAAGATTGGGTTGACTTTGTCGACTGTTCTGTGAAAGCTTTAGAAGGTTGGTTACATGGCAGTAAAGTGTTTGCCTGTATAATCTGATTTTGAGAGAGCATATATTGAATAGTTGTGTGTCTGACTTGTTACACCAGTATCTTGTCGACTCATATCTCACCTCTCCCCAAGAATTGGGAAAGAAGGCAGACAAATGGGTCAGAACAAGGATGAGCAGAAAAGCTCACACAGGGAATGACAAAAAAAGATAGCGAGAAATCTCAGGACAAGCATGGGGATAAACGTAAATACAAAGATTCTTGTTCAGGTCCACAACACTCCTCTGGGGTGGGGATGAATCATCTTTCTCTTATTACTCTACACACAATAAAAGCCCTGGTGCTATGTGTGCAGAGGTAAAGGCCATTGGCCAGGGGATAAGTCCTGGCCAGGTAGAGCCCCTGAGGCTACCACCAATAATACATCAAACTCTAGTGCCCCTAGCAGTACTGGTAATAGTGGTGGGACTACTGGCAATAGTCAAACAAAGGGTGTAGTTGGGTTCACTTTTGGGTCCATCATAGAAACTGGGGTAGACAGTCTTAAGACAGTTTTTGTCACACCTGGTGGCATTGGCCTTGCCACCTTGGCTGCTTGTCCCCTTCACATGGACAAGTACAAGCAGTCAATTGTAATAAATGGTGTTGAGGCCCAGGCCTACAGGGACACAGGTGCCAGTATCAAACTGGTGACTGAAAACATGGTGTCACCTGCACAACACCTCCTTGTACAGAAGTACCAGGTTACCGATTTCAACACTCCACTCAGACTCTCCTCTTAGCTGTAGTGCAACTTAGTTGGGGTGGAGTTATTGGCCCAAAGCAGGTGGTGCTATCACCTAGCTTACCTGTAGACTGTCTCTTAGGTAATGACCTAGAGGCCTAAGGTTGGGCTGAGGTATAGTTTAGGGCCCATGGATCCATGCTGGGTATCCCTGAGGAATTGCTTCCTCTCATTTCAGGTGAAATGAAAAAGCAGAGAAGAGAAAGAGGCCTGAAGTCTCAGGATCCTTTTCAACCAACAGGTAAAAAGGGTATCAAAGTATCCCTTCCCCACCCTATCACTAAGGATACCATTCCTGTGGTGGGAGAAACCTGTCCCGGGATGGAACCTGTACTAAGGGAGCCCACAGCTGCCACAACTGAACTCCCAGAGGTAAAAGTACCTCTCTGTGGAACCACTAAACTAGATGTGCAAAATTGCAGTGTTTTAGTACATTTGGAGCAACCCTCCACCCCTCCCAGAGAAACTTTAGTGCAGCAACCCTGCACTACCTCTGAACGTATAGGACAGCAGCCCTGTCCTAATGTGGAGCTTATAGGACAGCAGCCCTGAGAAACAACAACCCTGTTCTCTCTTTCAGCCATATGGACAGACCTTTTGCCCAGCTATGGCCTTACTGAGACAGCATCCCTGTCTAGCATTCTCATTCTGAGGACAGCAGGCCTGCCTAGACATAGGCTCAGTGGAACAGTCCCACTGCCGCACTTTAAAACTTACAAATAGGGAAGCTGAGAATATACACATGCACTGTTTTCTTGGTAAAAATCTCCAAACAGGGAGGTTTACATCACCACATGGAGGTAACCATACAGTGGATGATAAAGGGAGTAACCACTCTATTGCAGATCTACTCTCCACTTATCACCACTTAGACAATACAGTCTCAAAAGGCCAAGGTTAGCCTTATCGTCCTGCATTTGGGGGGATATGTAAGAAAGTAGCCTCCTTCTAGCATGGTTACCCCCATTTTTGGCCTGTTTGTCAGTGTTTGTCAGTGTGTGTCTACTGTCTCACTGGGATCCTGCTAGCCAGGAACCCAGTGCTCATAGTTTTGACCTATCTGTAAGTGTGTTTTTACTGTCTCACTGGGACCCTGCAAGGCAGGACCCCAGTGCTCATAGTTTGTGGCCTATATGTGTTGTCAGTATGCTTGACTGTGTCACTGAAGTTCCGCTAACCAGAGCTCCAGTGCTTATGCTTATGAAAATGCTTTGAAGGGCATAGATGGTGCCCTCCTTGCATAAACCAGTCTACACTGGTTTAGGGAACCCCCAGTCCCTGCTCTGGTGCGAAACTGGACAAAGGAAAGGGGAGTGACCACTCCCCTGTCCATCACCACCCCAGGGGTGGTGCCCAGAGCTCCTCCAGTGTGTCTCAGACATCTGCCACCTTGAGCTTGAGCCCCTTTGAACTCCTCTTTGGACACCCTGTAAGAGGTGCCACTTGCTCTAGTGAAGGAGGGTTGGGAACAACCTTTAAAAGCTCCCAAGCAAGACATTGTGGACTATGTACTTGGCCTCATATCTAGGATGGCTGAGTACATGAAAAGGGCCAGCAAAAACCTTCAGGCCAGCCTAGAGCTCCAAAAGCAATGGCATGACCAGAAGGCTGTCCTGACTCAGTACCACCCAGGACAGAAGGTGTGGGTATTGGAGCTCATGGCCCCAAGAGCACTCCAGGACAAATGGAGTGGACACCATCTCATTGCGGAGAAAAAAGTGAGGTCACCTATTTGGTAGCCCTCAGAACTGCCAGAAGCCCCCTAAGGGTACTTCATGTCAATCACCTGAAACCTTACTATGACAGGGCTGACTTAACCCTGCTCATGGCCACTGATGAGGAGCAGGAGGAAGAGAGTGACACTCTCCTTGACCTCTTCTCCACCACTGAAGCTGATGGCTTAGTGGAGGGAGTTGTGTTAGCAGATTGCCTTACTGCTGAGCAGAAGGACAACTGCATAAATCTCCTAGATCAGTTCCCTGACCTGTTCTCACTGATTCCAGGTACAACTACCTGGTGTGAGCACACAATTGACACTGGAGACAGTTTACTTGTCAAAAGTAAAATTTATAGACAGCCTGACCATGTCAGAAACTGTATTAAACAAGAGGTACAGAAAATGTTGGATCTTGGATCTGGGAGTGATTGAACCTTCTGAAAGCCCCTGGGCCAGCCCAGTGGTGCTTGTCCCCAAAACCTCATAGTAAAGATGGTAAAAAGGCAATGAGGTTTTGTGTTGACTATAGAGGTCTCAATCAAGTAACCAAAACTGCTACTTTATTACATTTTTGCAGGTGTCCTGGAGCAGTCAGCGGTCAATCCTTGGCAGAAGTCGAAGAGAGAGGTGCAGGGGAACTCTGGTGAATTCTTGCAAGTTGTTATCCGAGGAAAAGCCCACTGGAGAGACCTCAAAGTCCCCTCAGAGGAGGATTGGCCACCTAGTCAGGTAAGCACCTATAGGCAGGGGTCTCTGGCATCACCTGCTGGCACTGGCCACTCAGAGGCTTCCAGAGTGCCCTCACACCTCTGGATTCAAGATGGCAGAGGTCTGAGACACACTGGAGGAGCTCTGGGGACCACCTCTAGCGGGTGATGGACAGGGGACTGGTCACTACTCTTTCCAATGTCCAGTTTCACACCAGAGCAGGGACTGGGGGTTCCCTAAACCGGTGTAGACTGGCTTATAGAAGGAGGGCACCATCTGTGCCCTTCGAAGCATTTCCAGAGGCTGGTAGAGGCTACCCTTCCCCAGCCTTTAACACCTATTTCCAAAGGGAGAGGGTGTAACACCCTCTCTCAGATGAGATTCTTTGTTCTGCCTTCCTGGGACTGGGCTGCCCAGACCCCAGGAGGGCAGAACCCTGTCTGTCGGGTGGCAGCAGCAGTAGATGCAGAGAAAACCCCTGAGTGCTGGTTTGGCAGTACCTGGGGTCCATAGTGGAGCCCCTGGGATGCATGGGATTGTTCCCCCAATATCATATTTGGCTTGGGGGGACAATTCCATGATCTTAGACATGTTACATGGCCATGTTCAGAGTTACCATTGTGAAGCTACACATAGGCATTGACCTATATGTAGTGCACTTGTGCACTCACAAAGTCTGAGGAATTGGCCCTGAACTATGTGGGAGCACCTTTGCTAGTGCAAGGGTGTCCTCAAACTTAGTAACTTTGCACCTAACCTTCAGCAAGTGAAGGTTAGACATATAGGTGACTTATAAGTTACTTAAGTGCAGTGAAAAAGGCTGTGAAATAACGTGTGTGTTATTTCACTCAAGCTGCAGTGGCAGTCCTGTGTAAAGGTTTGTCTGAGCTCCCTATGGATGGCAAAAGAAATGCTGCAGCCCATAGGGATCTCCTGGAACCCCAATACCCTGGGTACCTAGGGACCATATAGTAGGGAATTATTAGGGTGTTCCAATGTGCCAATTAAAATTGGTAAAAGTTGTCACTAGCCTATAGTGACACATTTAAAGGCAAAGAGAGCATAAACACTGAGGTTCTGATTAGCAGAGCCTCGGTGACATGGTTAGTCACTACACAGGTGTACACATTCAGGCCACAGCTATGAGCACTAGGGTCCTGGTTAGCAGGATCCCAGTGAGACAGGCAAAAACAAACTGTCATACATGTAAAAATGGGTGTAACATGCCAGGCAAGATGGTACTTTCCTACACTCTCCACTGGGTGTTTCATCAGATTCGGTTTGCAAGACTCCTCCAGGACTCCTCTGCATCCTCTGTTTCAGCTTGAATAATTCTTCATCACGGCTTGTAGTGGGTTCTGAGGAAACTTGCTGTACTTTACTCCTGCTTTCCTGGGCTCTGGGGTGGGGTACTTTATTTACCTGTGATGTTTTCTTACACTCCCAGCGCCCCTCTACACACTACACTTGCCTAGGGGGGAATTTGATATTTGCATTCCACTATTTTAGTATATGGTTTGTGTTGCCCCTTGGCCTATTGAAACCTATTGTGTTTTTCACTGTTTGCACTATTTTCTTACTGTGTACTTACTTGATTTTGGTTACCAGTGTATATATTGTGTATAATACTTACTTCCAGTAGGAGTATTGCCTCTAAGATATTTTTGGCCTTGTGTCACTAAAATAAAGTACCTTTATTTTTGGTAACACTGAGTATTATCTTTTATTGTGTAGAAGTACTGTGTGACTATAGTGGCCTTGCAAGAGCTTTGCATGTCTCCTAGTTCAGCCTTGGCTGCTCTGCTACAGCTACCCCTAGACAGCCTAAGCTGCTAAACACTGCCCACATTTCACTAATAAGGGATAACTGGGCCTGATATAAGGTGTAAGTACCTTAGGTACCCACTGCAAACCAAGCCAGCCTCCTACAATGATCTTCATATATATCTTAGAAAGGTTACCTAGTTAAGTTTCCTAAGCCATAATCCTTTCAGAGACCCCCACCTTCTTCATCACACTTAAAGCACTGGCTTCAGCTAATACCTGATGACACTCTGCTCCTCGAGTAACTCCATAGTTGAGATAATGGAGAAACTAGCCAGTATGTGGAGGGCAGATGTTCCTCGTATAAAGTAAGCATGTTGCACTCTCCAGTGTAGTGACCCTACCCTACATACAGCACAGAGCTCTGCTACTCGGATTTGCTATACAGTGTGAAGTTCAGCATCCCGAAGGAGGAGACGGAATGTGTTGTAGCTTAGTTAGCTTAATTATGTGAATGGTCTTTTGTATTGTCTTAGGAACGTTGGTGTTCTATGGTTGCAAGGTTTCTTGGTAGAACATTCCCCTGTTGTTATGGGGTTCCATGACTGGGAGCTGTCTTGGAAATATTCCACTGGATGTCAGTTGAAGTTGTCTGACAGGGTTCGATAGCTGTGGCTTCTTTGTGTGGATGCTTAACTAATAAATATAGGCCCAGATTTAAGAGGGCCTAGTGGCAAATATCATCACATTAGTGTAATTTTCTTTTACGCTAATGTGGCAATAATATGGGGCACAAACGCTGTGCCATATTAACATGCATTGCACCACTTTGTAACCCCTTGCACCACATTATGTCATTTTTAGTGGCATTTTTAACACCTGCACAGAGCAGGCGTAAAAAGGAAGCACATCATTGTTTCCAAAGGGACTCAATGTGCTTTGCAGGATTTTCTGTCTGCCCAATGTTGTTAGAGAAAGACTGTCTATTATGTGTTTGTGAACCTCACTACTTAAGGCTGAAGAATGGCCCACACCCGCAGCTTTTAGGTGGAACACCGAAGGTGAGGTCAGAGACACCAGACAGTGTCTTCAGAGTAGAGATGGGAGGAACTCACAGAGTTTCACGCCACCGAATTATGGGGAGTTACAGAAAAACTCAGCAAGATTGAGCAAAATTCTACCAACAGGTGAAAAATATATTGCTTGCGCTGCTTGTGCTGCAATTTAGAGCCGGTAGTACAAGCAGCCCAGAAAATCAGCATGAACTGCACAATGTGATGCGCAAGCGCGCATGGCCATTTCAGTTGATTTTGCTGCTGCTAAAGTAGAAAATATACTCCAGCAGCAGCAAACCTACTTGTATGACAGCCTTCTCTGACAACAACCGCTTGTGTCTACCAGTATTAGAAAATGGTGCTGGAAGACACTATGGCAAATGGAAATCTCGTCAGGGGCCAGCACATCTCAGTCACACTTGCAAGTGTGCATTGTGGAGCATTGCATTGTTCCTGTGCGATTGCGTTTTCTCCTCTGGGTCAGGATTGAAAAACTCTAAACATCCGTGGTCAATAGGATCTTTGGAACTGGTAAAGAGTGTGGTAAAACTCAACACATTCAATCAAATGTCAATCAAAACAAACTCAGTTTAAACACCATTATCAATTGGGTTATGGAAACAGAACTCCAATCAATGAAAAGTTTCAAAGCTTTATTGCAACCACAATGTCAACATCTTGTCAATTGTGCACCAAACTAGATTATACAAATAAATGAAAACCATAGGCTGACCAAACCTGTGAAGTAAGTTTAACCTGCCCAGCATCAAAACCGTTAAATAGTCCAGCAACATGACACACACAAACAATGATAATATTTGGGAAACACAAACAGTTTTTAAGTCAATTGATGATGACATTGGTCAATAATCAAATTTCAAATTCAAAGATTTAACTTTCATGAGGATGGTTAAACCAACCCAACTTTCAATTTAAAGGGTGGTTCATTAACAACAATCAACAATCAAAATTTAGAGGATGGCTAAGGCTAAAATTATGCATCTAATCGACATTTGGAGGATGGTTCTTTAAGGATCAATTAATTAGCGTTCAAGGATGGTTTCCCTACTACTATCACAAATTAGGACAAGCATGAGTGGGACTGGGCTAACAGATGTGGGCAAAATCAAAAAGAAAAAGGAAGACAAAATAATTTAGAAAACCATCTATCTCAGGTTAGATTAAGCTAACTACTAAAACAGAAAGAAAAACAGGTGTCAGCATGCCAAACTAATCAAAATAAGGGAAGGGGAAAAATAGCATTTCAATTTTATACGTCTCCTAGCAAACAGATCAGGAACCAAAGCTAAAACATGCCAGATCCAGCTGATACATCATCAGGAAATGCAGAACACGGGATGTACATCAGGAAAAAGCATGTGACAGTTACCAACTGAAATGAAAGGGCAATTTAGAAATATATAAAGAATTTAAAATAGAAGCATTGAGTGGGAATTTAATATCAGGTGCATCCAAAGGACTTTAACCCATGTCGCCAAGATGAAGACTAACTAAAAGTTTCAAAGGTCTCTCCCTAACTAAAAATATTCATGGTAATTTGATTGGTCCACTGAGTAGAACCATATGTCGTAATATGACAAATGTCCAGTGAAATTTAGAGCAACCATTAGGTTTGCAGTATCTCCAGATCTTCTCAGGTCGGTGTGAAGTCATCTCTCCCTCCTTGCGACACCGGCAGTAGTTAGCAACTTTGTACATTTATTGATGCAATCCAAAATCTCCCCATGGCCCAAGATATTTTCCTCCTTTCACATGGGATCGAACATTTAGACAATAGCACTACTTAACTTCCAATCCTCATGTTGGAATGTTGCAACAATTCAAGGTTTCTATTGAATAAGCTTACATACAAAACAATAAAAGTCTTCTTCAAACGTGTGAAATAGCCTAGTGGAAAAATTCAGGTTGAAGGGAAAGAAATTATTCTGCCTTTTTCATTACCTGCTGCTAATATAATATTTCAGCCCTAGTCAAGTTAACACAAGAAATAAACATATTAATATAAGCATTAATAGAACATGCAAATATGAAAATCTTGAATATATATCTCATCAACAACGTACCATAAAATATGTAAAGCATTTTCAATATTAATCGCAAACATTGTCAACACATCACATTAAGGGGCCTATTTAGACTTGTTTGCGTCATTTTTTATGCAAATTCAGTGCAAAACTAACTCCATATTTATACTTTGGCGCTAGACCTCTCTTGCGCCAAAGTTATGGAGTTAAATTCATTTCTTGGATGTTGAAATGTACCTTGTGTCAATGAGATGCAAGGTAGGCGTTCCAATGCAAAAAATTACTCCATGGCCTTAGTGCCATATTTATCCCCCAGTGCTAAACTCACGCACAGGGGGAGGAGGGGTCAAATAGTGGTGCAAAGCTTGCTTTCCACCATTATTTAACGCCTGGCTCAGGGCAGGCATTAGGGGACCTGTGGGCCTATTTCCATGGTGGAACACCATGGAATAAGCTCACAGCTGCCCTCCCCAGACCCCATAGGACACCCCCACCCACACCAGAGGGACAGCAGAGGATGGGGGACCCTATCCCAGGTAAGTGTAGGTGAGTGCGGGTAAGTATTTTAATTTAGAAGAAAACCAGAAAGGTATCACCCTGCCACACACTCCAGCATGCAGTCAGCACCAATGCATCATAGTAAATGTAGTCAAAGTTTGTTTTTTATCTATAAAGTATTGTTTTTCACCTTAGTAGGTGCACCAAGTGCTGTAAATCTCTGGATACATGTTTCTGGGTTCAGGCTTTCATCAGCAGAGAGCAGCTTTTTTCTGTGGGGTTGCTGGAAAAGCTGCCAAAAGTCATCTCAGGTTTATGTACCACTCACTGGCATGCAGGTGCTCAACCAGAGCTCGTCAGCTCGTTGGTTCAAGGGAGCCTTCTCAAAGAGGAAAACCAGAAAGGGAGCACCCTGCCTCCCACTCCAGCATGCAGTCAGCCCCAGTGCATCATGATAAATGCAGTCAAAGTTCATTTTTCATCGATAAAGTAAAGTGTAGTTTCTGGGTTCAGTCCTTCATCGGCAGAGAGCAGCTTTTTTCTGTGGGGTTGCTGGAAATGCTCGGGTTAAAACACCTGCGGGCCAGTGAGTGGTATTTAAACCTGAGAGGACTTTTTGCAGCTCGTTGGCTCAAGGGAACCTTCTTAAAGAGGAAAACTAGAAAGGGAGCACCCTGCCTCACACTCCAGCATGCAGTCAGCCCGAATGCATCATGGTAAATGCAGTAAAAGTTAGTTTTTTATCCACAAAGTAAAGTGTAGTTTTTCACCTTAGTAGGTGCAGCAAGTGCTGTAAATCTCTGGACACATGTTTCTGGGTTCAGCCCTTCATCAGCAGAGAGCAGTTTTTTTCTGTGGGGTTGCTGGAAATGCTGCCAAAAGTCCTTTCAGATTTATGTACCACTCACTGGCATGCAGGTGCTCAACCAGAGTTCGTCAGCTCGTTGGCTCAAGGGAACCTTCTTAAAGAGGAAAACCAGAAAGGAAGCACTCTGCCTCACACTCCAGCATGCAGTCAGCCCCAATGCATCATGGTAAATGCAGTGAAAGTTTGATTTTTACCCTTAAAGTAAATTGTAGTTTTTCACCTTAGTAAGTGCAGCAAGTGCTGTAGATCTCTGGACACATGTTTCTGGGTACATCCCTTCATCAGCAGAGAGCAGCTATTTTCTGTGGGGTTGCTGGAAATGCTGCCAAAAGTCCTCTCAGATTTATGTACCATTCACTGGCGTGCAGGCGCTCAACCAGAGCTCGTCAGCTCGTTTATCTTTTACAGTGCCATTAGGGGCCCTGAAATGGGCCCCCCTACATTGCACTGGTTGCAATGGCCATGCACAGGGGACACTGGCCCCCTGTGCTGGCAATTGGGGTTGTGGGCATGACTACTGTCTTCTGTAAGACATGAGTCATGTGGTATAGATGGTTTTGCATCAGAAAATGACGCTAGGCTGGTTAGAGTCATTTTTTTTACTCTAACCTGCCTAATGTTATTTTTTGGTGCAAAAATCCCTTCTCCCATACCGCCTCCCACCCGGCTAACGTAATTTGTTTTTACGCTATCCCACCCTTTGCACCCACTTGCACCATTCCATAAATAAGGTGCTCAGGAATGGTGCAAGCCGCTGCAAAAACGCTTTGAAGCAAATCTGCGTTAGTGCAGTTTTGCACCAAAAAGTATAAATATGTCTGTAAGTATGAGTGGGATGTACATTTATTTTCCTGTACACATTTTACTCCAAGTTAATAAAGCAATATAAAATCCACATAACTCATAATTATTTTCAAATCATCATATTTCATTCTTATAATTCATTCTTCTCAAACATTGTTATAAATTAGGTTAGCATTTAAATAAACGTGGTTCGGCACAATGTCGGCCATGGTAAACACGATGCACAACATGAGTAGCCACAATGTCAACCATCATTCAAACGTGTACACTTTACCATACATGTTAATTCATCTCCATTAGGCTTTTTAAATGCAAATATAAAGTCACCCAGTGCTGACATCTATGCCACTAATGTATTAATAAAATGTTGCTTGCACATTTCACAACACGCCAATTGGAAGAATTCGGCAGGAACCCTGTGCTACAAAGGTCATGTGGAGTCACCCAAATTCCCCCAATTCCAATGAGTGGAAATAGAATTCTGCCCAGGCCTACTTCAGAGAACCATTCCTTTGCCATTTGGTGCACACCCTCCCTAAGCAGATTGGGGGACCATAGAGAAAGAAATCCATCATCCAAAGTGACTGACACTTCCAATACTGATTGGCTATCCTGTGGACTGATTTAAATTGTGAATGAAACCCACAAAAAATAATGGCTGATGGACCCTGACTCTAACCCTCTGAATATGCAATTGTTTTTCATTCTGTTAGAAATGGTATCTCTAGGTGGCAGTGGATTGCACCTTGTCATAGTAGGGACCCTCCCTTTAGTCAAAATAAGGGAGTCACACAGCTAAGATAACCCCTGCTCACCCCCTTGGCAGCTTGACGGGCAGTCTGGCTTATCAGAGAGGCAATGTGTAAAGTATTGTACACATGCACAGTAACACAGTGAAAACACTACAAAAGGGCTCCACACCAGTGTATGAAAATTCCCAATATTTATCTGAGTTAAACAAGATAAAAAAGACAAAAATCCAATAGCTCCAACTCGTGCTATCAAAACGGCTTGACCCAGTCACCTCCAACTGTCCGGCGTAAACCGCAAGGGAGCCTGGGCCAGCTATGGAGTCATATAGAACCCGGTTAGAGTACCTTAGCAAACAATGAGGAAACTAAAGACGTTGAACGGTGTCGGGGAAGGTGTGGGTCAGTTCCTTACTGCCACCAGGGAGGTGAGGTTTTGGTTACTTACTACTAGGCAGGGGAGGTGAGGAACTGGTTCCTTACAGTTGCAGGGGCAGTAATGCGAAGTCGGCAGCCAGGTGTCAGCCCCTTACAACAAGGCAGGGTCGATTAATTCAGCAGGCCAAGATGCAAGGCTTCGACTTCGTAGTGCCACCATTACACCACAGGGCCACAGGTGCTGCGGCAAAGTTTGGTGTCATGGATGTCGGTGACACAGCACTATGGACTCATGCTGTGGCTGGACTTTGGAGGCACAGCAGGGGCATCAGGCCTGCATTGTAGGTCACACTCGTTGCACTCAGTGGGGACCACGGCTACGGTGCAGGCAGCTTTGCTGGTTCGGGGAAAGGAGCCAGTTCCAAAGTAGTTCTGGAAGTCAATGTACCAGTTTCTTCCTAGATTCACCAGAATTCACTCCCTAAGGCCCAGCAAATGGATTTGGCACCACTTGGCAAGTTAGGACTCTCAGCAAGAGAGCCCAGGTACCGGCAGATAAAGTCTTTGATGGCCCTGAGACTCCTTAACAGGAGGCGAGCTCCGTTAAAGATCTTGAAGAGCCTTGAAATTCAGGATGTAGAGAGCAAAGTCCAGTCCTTTCACTCCCAGGACAGAAGCAGCAAGCAGCAAGCCAGCACAACAAAGCAACAGGCAGGGTGGCAGTCCCTTCTCTAGCATCCAGCTATTCTTCCTGGCAGAATGTCAGTCCAGTCCTGTTCTAACTATGAGTTGTCAGAAGCCCAGTACTTATACCCATTTCTGTCTTTGAAGTAGGCAAACTTAAAAGAGAAGTTATTGTAGTGCACAAGACCCTGCCTTTCCCTGCCTTGGCCCCAGACACACTGCAGGGGATTGGAGACTGCTTTGTTTGAGAACAGACACAGCCCTATTCAGGTGCAAGTATCAGCTCCTCCCACCACTCTAGCTCCGGAAGACCCATCAGTCTGGTGATGGGCCATGAGGATATACAGGGCACACCTCAGCTCCCTTTCTGTGACTGTCTAAGTAAATGCACAAGCAGCCCAACTGTCATCCTGACCCAGCCTGTATTCAGCAGACAGGCAGAGGCATAGAAGGGTTAAACTAACCATTCGAAAAAAACCTTCACCAAACGATGGCCCATATTTATAGTTTTTGACGCAAAACTGCGCTAACGCAGTTTTGCGCCAAACAAATTAGCGCCGGCTAACGCCATTCTGAAGCGCCATGCGGGCGCCGTATTTATTGAATGGCGTTAGCCGGCGTTAGCCGACCGGCGCTGCCTGGTGTGCGTGAAAAAAAACCACGTACACCAGGCAGCGCCGGCGTAGGGAAAAATGGCGTTTGGGCGTCCAAAAATGGGGCAAGTCAGGCTGAGGCAAAAAAATCGTCTTAACCCGATTTGCGCCATTTTTTATGGGCGCCCAGACGCCATTAACATGACTCCTGTCTTAACAAAGACAGGAGTCATGCCCCCTTGCCCAATGGCCATGCCCAGGGGACTTCTGTCCCCTGGGCATGGTCATTGGGCATGGTGGCATGTAGGGGGGCACAAATCAGGCCCCTATATGCCAAAAAAAAAAATTAAAAAAAATACTTACCACAACTTACCTTTTCTTCCTTGGGATGGGTCCCTCCATCCTTGGGTGTCCTCCTGGGGTGGGCAAGGGTGGCAAGGGGTGTCCCTGGGGGCTTGGGAGGGCACCTCTGGGCTCATTCTGAGCCCACAGGTCCCTTAACGCCTGCCCTGACCCAGGCGCTAAAATCCGGCGCAAATGCGGGTTTTTTAGTCCCGCCCACTCCCGGGCGTCATTTTTGCCCGGGAGTATAAATACGACGCATATGCATCGCAGTCATTTTTTAAGACGGGAACGCCTACCTTGCATATCATTAACGCAAGGAAGGTGTTCACGCAAAAAAATGACGCTAACTCCATGAACTTTGGCGCTAGACGCGTCTAACGCCAAAGTATAAATATGGAGTTAGTTTTGTGTCGAATTTGCGTCGAAAAAAACGACGCAAACGGAGTATAAATATGCCCAATGTCTTTTTAAATTGTGAGTTTAGAGACCCCAAACTCCAAATCTCTATCTGCTCCCAATGGGAAATTAAACTTCTGAAGATATTTCAAGGCAATCCTCATGTTTTTCTATGAGAAGGATAGGTCTTACAGGAGTGAAAAGCGAAATGAGTAGTATTTTACTGTCAGGACATGTAAAATACACCAATGCATGCCCTACCTTTTAAATACACTGCACCCTGCCCATGGGCCTGCCTTGGTCCTACCTTAGGGGTGCCTTACCGGTAATAACATGGAAAGTTTGGGCCTGGCAAGCGGGTGCACTTGCCAGATCGACATGACAGTTTAAAACTGTACACACAGTCACTGCATTGGCACACCTGAGACATGTTTGCAGGGCTACTCATGTTGGTGGCACAATCAGTGCTGCAGACCCACTAGAAGCCTTTGATTTTCAAGCCCTGGGCACACTGGGTGCACTATACTAGGGACCTACTAGTAAATCAAATATGTCAATGATGGATAAACCAATCACCAATACAATTTAGACATGGAGCACTTGCACTCTAGCACTGGTCAGTAGTGGTAGAGTGCCCAGAGTCCTAAAACCAGCAAAAATTAAATTCAGCACAGGATCAAAAACAGGAGGTCAGAAGCAAAAAGACGGGGAAACCACACCAGGAGTCGCCAGGTCTAACATATCCATGAAATAAGCCATTGCCGTCAGCTAGAGCCACCTTGATGCCAGACATCAAAAGGGACATTTGGCAAGGATGCCCAGTGAAGCAATGTACAGGAAAAAGGGAGCATTCAGAACCAATGGTGACAAGGCTGAGGATAAGACCTGGAGGAAAAATAAGAGAATATGGTGCCTTTGAGGATCTCTTCCTTGAATGGAAATAGAAGATGGAGGGAAGACAGTGGATGTGTGATCAAGGGAGTAGTGGGGAGAGGTTAAACGGAGCATAACCAAGAAAAGGAACTCAGGTATACTCTCAAGGAGTTTCATGATTATTACCAAGGCCCATCCACTCAAAGCAGGAGGGAAAGGCAGAGAATGACCTCTGTGGGCACCAAAGTGCAGCAAAAGATGGCAAGCCAACTTCTGTGAGGAACAGACCGGAAGGTAACTGTCCAGGAGGCGCAGGTTAGACCATTGATATAAGGAGAGAGCGGGCCTTGGTGTTACATAGTCTAGGTTAGAGGTCTAGAGCAACAGGAAGGAATGTGAGCATTGTGAAGAAGTTCATTTATGGGGGCAGGTGAGAACGAATACAGTGAGAAACCACTTGAGCTGTGCATTAACATTGAATACACAAGAATGCAGATATCTATGGAGGAGGATAGATTCCCTTCTGGTACAAGAAAGTGGTGGTGATGGTAATGTTTAGAGACTGGGAAGGAAGACATCACAATATTGACTATGAGTACTGGAAAAGGTAGAGGAAGTTAAGCAGAGTTTGGAAGACTTTGAAAAAAACCAAATAGGCCAGCGTGGAAACAGTATAAAGAAGCATGGGAACAGTAATTTGTTTTCAGTAAGCATGGAGGAAAAGAGGAAGGAAACCCACCTTTCTTTAGTGGCCATGCAGTAGAGTGGAAGGCAGACCAATGCAATACATGAGGCGGGAAGGTGTGTGGAACAAAACCCTATGTCATCCCAAGTGTAAACTGAGGCTGAACCAAAGCAAGATGAGTGCCAAGTGAGATAGTCCACTGTAGGCTGAAGGTCTGACCTTGAGCTGATGAGATAAGAAGGAGAAAAGCAACAACACAAAAGATAAGAGGCATCAGTTCAACCCATTGATACTATCTGCTCAGGCAACCAATCAACCACGAGGAGTTGGTGGCTCACTTAGGGTAGAACTGAAGCTTTATTTCAGTGCATGCTGCCATCATAAGGCACACACATACAAAGGGTGATTACCATGTCACTACACCAGGAAATGGCTTGTCCAACAGTTCATAACAGCATATTTGTATGGTGAAACACGTCTCATCTATAAACTTGATGGAGAGTCAATTTGACATGACACAGATTTGCGAGGTATAGCAGATAGTTTCTTGCACAACCTCCTAACAAGGAGTATGAACAGGTCACTTTACAGTAAGATACAAACATTAGATGCTATAACCCAAAAATGATTTAAAAAATATGCAATCTAATAGACCATATTGCTCTGCCCCCCATATTTTTTCCCTCTAGGCATCTTGTAAGTTTTCTTATTTAGTAGCTTAAACCTGCTGAACCAGATCATTTCAGTCTAAAGGATAACCGTTTTATTTCCAATTTGCCATAACTGTACTCTGGTAAGGCTTTGTGCAGGTGTACTTGGCTACACAGATTATAGATATGGGAAGGGGTTTTAATGGATCTATTTGTGCCACCTACATCTACGACATAAAAAGTCATGGTAGGGTGTATGTTTACATGGGAGTAGTTCCTGCTGGATATATATGACATACATCAAAATAAATGGATATTTATTTTGTAATATGTCAGCTGGAAACATTTTAAAATCAAATGTTCATCACATGGTTGGCCTGGACTAAAAAATCAGTGGAGGAGATTCCTTATTAGCAGTTTTGAGATATGAACTATATTTTGTAAAGAGATCATCTTAAGTGCATTCCAGTACCATACTCAGTCCTTGTAGGTCTGTTAAAAACTGGGCTATTGGCTTGGGGGGAAGAGGGGGATGGAGGACCAAGCTCTACTCAAGTAACAACCACAGTCCTTGTCAGGGGAACCACAATAATCCCTAAAGTACCCTGTGCCTAACCCTCTGGTAACTCAGCACAAAGCAGTCTAGCTTAACTTAAGGACAAAGTGTAAAGCATTTATGCAGCACACAAACAGTAATAAAGTGACAACACAACACAAGAAAAATCCCAAACCAATTTAGAAGCATAGAATAAATGTTGATAAAAAAACAAGACCAGAATAAAAAAGTCCCACCTGTAGAATCAGAGACATTGAATTAACATTTTTTAAGTAACTATAGCTCCAAAAAGAACAAAGTGACACCCGCAGCCCTCTGGTCATGCTAGACTTGAGGAGAGTCACAAGTTCAGGCTGACCATGATAGAATGACTATGTTAGACTAGCTGAAAAAACTACCTTCTCAAAGTCAGGTGCAGTGAGTTTATTTCACAATAGGGGAGGTTCCGAGGAGCAGGGAGAGTGTTATGGATGATTGTCTCTGTAGCCCAAAGTGCAGATCTCACACTGCCGGTCATTGCTTGTGGTTGCTGTAGCATGAAGAGTCAGGTTCACAGGAGCTTCATGATGGTGGTTGCTGCGGGCAGCAGAGTGTCTGCAAACAGGCCCGTTCACAGTCACAAAGAGAACAAAACTTCAGGTGTATGCCTTTTTTCACAGGAGAAGCTCAACTGATGCCAGCCAAGGGTTGAGGACCTGGAAAGGCATCTCTTGGTGGTCAGGAACTCACTCCAGAAGAGGCCAGCAGAGCTGAGTCAGATCAAGTGGAAGGTCCAGATTGGTCCAGTGCAGCAGGCCAGCTGAGTAGTTGCATGGAGGCCTCTAGAGCTTGCTGTGTCCCTGTAGCCCAGACAAGTGGCCAGTCAACTGATCCAGCAGCTCCAGTCTTCCTTCTCAGAAAACAGGACAGGCCTCAAGAAGAAGGGCAGCTCCCTAGGGGTCAATCCAGCCCTGAAGCAGCAGGGTAGTCCTCTGCGGAACACAGCAGACTTCAACCCGCAGGACAGTCCTCAAGGGGACAAGGCCATGCATCTTCTGGAATGTCCATAGGTCCAGGAGTGTACTGATGGGCGTTCAATAGTTACACCTGGTGTCAGCCTTTAAAGTGGGAGGATTTCCTCTGCTATCCCAACATCTGGTTCTGGAAAGTTTTTTATTTTCCCTATCAAGCCTCTGAAAAGTCTGGGGTGACAAACGATTAGTATGAGGTCCCTTTGTGTGTGCAAAGCCCTTTGAAATGTTAGTAGGGATGGGTACAAATCCACCCCAAACCATCCTGGCAGGATTGTCATCCTATCCACACCTGATCTCCTCTGTGTATTTGTCTGGAAGGAATGCACAAACCCCAACTACAAAGCCATTCACAGTCAGGTAACCCAAAACACTGGCATGAGGAACACATGATTAGGAGAGAGAACTTCTAACTTTCTCAAGGGGCATTTATAGATTTGTGACTTAAAATCCAACATTACCATTTGGAGGATTTTACATTATAATTCACTTGAGTCTAAAGATGATGTAACTACCTTCTCCCAATCAAATGTTAGCCATATTTAAATATGATAATGTGACCCCATGTTATCCAACAAGAGAGATCGGCCTTACAGTACTGAAAAACAATTTAGGCGTTTTTCACTACTAGGACATGTAAAACTCATGTTCTGCTTTTTAAATGTGAAGCACCCTGCCCTATGGGCTTTTAAGGCCTACCTTTGGGGTCATTTATAAGTAGTGAAACAAAAGTATAGTCCTGGTAAAAGGTTTATTTTCCCAGGATGAAATGGCAGTTTGAAACTATACTACATGCTAGAGTGGCAGGCCTGAGAAATGTTTTAAAAGGTCACTTTATTGGGTGGCCCAATGAGTGGTGGAGGAAAATTAAACGTTACAACTGAGTGTAAGCCAATTGTGCAATGTTTTAGGAAGAGAACACAAACACTTTACCACTGTCAGCAGTGATAAAGTGCACAGGGTTCAAATGCCAACAAGAACTGATTCAGCAACAGAAGGCAAAGCTGTGGGGAATGCCTTGAAAAAAGGGCCAGGTGCAACAAGAACTATCTCCAGTTTACATCTTTTAAAGACACTGCTCTCAAACTAAACACACAATAGGTGATGGAAAGAATGCTTACAAGCAGTCTAATCATTAGCAAGTGATTACGGTTGCATTCCAACCCATCACATTTCGCCCACTGTGGCACCCTTGACAGAAGTTTGCCTCCCACAAATCAGTACTGATCCTGCTCCTCACGGGAACAGTCCATCTTGAACTGCCAGCCGAGGGCCCCTCAATAAGTGAACACAAGCAACCACCATGCAGTTTTGGCCACTGATGAGGCACAGTATGTCAGAACCAATCTGGGACTGCTTGTGTTCCTATCTGCAGGGTGCCTTCTTTGTCGTTCAGGAGGCACTGTTCCCGTGAGGAGCAGGGTCAGTACTGATTTTCATAAACCTGACCTCTGTCTAGAGTAACACAAAGAGCAAACACTGATGGGTTGGAAAGATAACCAGTGGGATTTATAGTGGTCAGAGTATTTCTAATCAATCTTTTGATCCCCTTTGGTGTGTTTGGCTGTCCTGTCGATACCAATTACAGGATTGCAAAAGGAGGTTATATTCAAGGGCCATTACAGCACCTTCATGACTGGGGTCTAGCTCCACAGACCTGAGAAACTACTGGAATTCGCGTGCCCTGCAGGAAGAAAAGGAGGATTGGAGAGCTGGAGAGTCATAAAGACCTACAGGTGTGTTTCAATAGAGACACTTTCTTTAGTGCTAGTTCTTCTGTGTTTTGCAACAGATACATCCTCAGCATGCCTTTCTACCCGAATCTGAGGCTGATGCAGAGCATGGTGCTCCCGATCAGGGAGTGTTTAGCATTGAAGTTCACCATAGTCTTCCAAACATTGAGTGAATCTTCATTCGTGCTCCTTGAATACCTGTATTGCTGTTTCTAGTTTTTTCCACATTTTAAAGATCCACACTGTTGAAATCCAGTAACTGCCCCTCTTCAAGATGAATTCAGGGCCATTTGCACCATCTTGCTAAAACGTGCAGTTTTTACATTTTTCATGATTAAAAGATTGTTTTAACCCTGACCACAAACCAGTGGAAGTGCTCCTCCAGTGGGTTCCGGAAAGTCTTTACTGGTAGATTGCATGATGCAGGCTTGTGAAAGTGAACAGCAACCTGAAATGCTATATGTAAAGTACCATTCTTTCTTTCACCACCCATTAGCATCCAGAAATGAAACCATTAGGTAATGGGTCAGTAACCTATATTGAAAGTCCTATTTAAAAGAAATTGTGAGCCAGTTAGCTCTGGTATACTAGATGTAGGGGAACGTTAATACAGACCTTGATGAATGTATTGAAACTCCTGTCTGACCCTTTGATTTATTGACATACATCTTATTCTTCCAAGCAAAGCCCGCTTCCTAGTTCCTCAGAGGATCTGAAGATCCCAGAACACAGAAATGAAGCAGCAACGAACATTGTAATGCGGCATTGCATAAAAGGGAGAGAGCAGGACTACGCCATATCTACAAAGATGTGGCACTGCTGCTGTCATTCCTCAGTGGCGCCCTTCAGTGCAAAGAATTACTTTGTGTAACATTTAAGGCTACATTTCAAAGCAAAATCCAGGTTTGCACTGAAAAGTAAATCCCAGTTCAAGACTTTGCATCAGTTTACATCACTTTTTGTGTCACTGGTCCCAGAGTCTTTGCTCTCACCACTCATTGGGTAACTGCATAGAATAGGTAACGTCGCATTTATGTACATCTTACAATTCAACATATTTTGAAGGGGCTAGTGCATTCAGATTTCTACTTTTGTGTTCAATAAAGCAGTGTCCAATTAGTCATACTTTTTGTATTACATACTACTTTTCAACCAGTTAGGTCATTCATTAAGTCTTTTAGTCCCTTCTTCAACCTATACTCCATGTAGAATTATTTAACATTTTCAACCATAAAGTTTACATTTATTGTTCCCTAAAGACTGTTATCAAATGCATCCATAATGTAATAGTGAGCCCCTGAATAAAAAAGTATTTTGGAGCTCAAGCCCATCTGCCCAGTTTGTCCACATCGTATTTTTTCCAATGTGGCCCTCTGGTATGGCCTTGAAACAGCCTCTTGTTTTCCAAAAAAGCATGATTCAAAAATGTACAGACACAGACACACAGACACACACACCACGCACCTTCTGACTGCCCACTACATCCTTTGGTTTACGCAAGTGTTATTCAGATTTTGCTTCCATCCGCTACAGCATAGAATATGGGTCTATGGGTCATCCGACTTCAACCATTCACTCTCTTTATTGCGAATGACAGCATTTTGCCTGTTTACGTGGCAGGTTACTGAAGGAAAAGACTTCAAAAGGCACAAAAGAGTCCTTCTGCAGCTACTATGACGCAGTGACATCTTTGTGTACACCAAGCATGGGCATAGCTACCAATGGTGGAGCCGGTGCAACGCTCCGGGCCCAGAGCTGGATGGGGACCCATCTAAAATAGGACCTTGAGCCCTAAATGGTAACCTATCAGCATGAGCGCTGGAAGTGGGAGTGCAGGTGTGCTGCAGCACACCCAAAATAGCCATGCAAGACTTCCACAGGTGAATGTGCAATAAAGATGGCTTTACATTTTTGTTTATCTTGTCACAGTTGCTGTGTGTTTAAAGCCAGACATCAAATGACTGTCTAGTCTTCTGAAAAATTGCAGCTTATTCTTTTAACATGAGGACTGGTGTTTACTTTTCTTTCACTTACTGGAAAGTGTGAGGATTTTGTAAAAAACTATGAGTCTGATTAGATCTTGACTGTAACAGTCCTGCTTGCTCAGTGGTCGTCCACCCAATTTAGATGTTGGCGGTCCCATACAATAGGCTATAACCCGCCAGAGTCCCGCCAACTCCACCAGAACTTCCCAACCACGTTGACTGTGCCATAGGAGAAAGCGACTGCCTTCCCACCAAGCCAACTGTGGCAGTGCTACCTCCACACATGATTTGGTGGATTGAGGTAAAATGCCATAAACACTTACCTTTTTTCCTGATTCCACTTCCGTTTTCGATTGGACATGACTGGACACGTTCTTCCATCGCTGCTGCCACTAGAGCACAGAGAAACATGACCCCCCCGTTACCAGACTAGAAGGTAACGAATCCGCATTGCAAGTCTATGCCGTGTGACCACAGCACATGAGGTCGGGACCACTGCTGTTATATACATGTCACAGTAACTTTTTAAAATTACGGTCACATGGATATGTCAGTACACAATTATGTCAAACATGGATGGGAACCCACTAGTACAAGGCACATATTGCACACATACACAGATGTCATTTTGGTGTCGGTATTCATTAGCAAATGAATGCTGGTACCACAATTATGGAACATTCACACTTGTCAACTGTGTCCATGTGTGCACATGGCACAGGGACCTGTACCTGTGATGTTGTGCTTCCAGTTATGTATGTAAGTCAGTACGTGTATGTGTGTATACGGTTGGATACGCTGGTTGAGGTGGAGGGAGCTGGAGTGGGAGATGTGGTTGTATAAGATTGTGTGCCACTTGCATATGTATCTGATATTGTTGTGTATGTGTTGTTGTGTGTTGTGTTGCTGTTTGTAACATTAAGGTCAGTGTTGTTGTGTGGTGGTCATTGTCGTGTTGTGTGTAGTTGTGCTTTTGTGTGAGTGTGTTTGTGTAGATGAGTGTGTAGTTATGTTGGTTAACGTGGTTGTGTCGCATGTGTGTAGTGTCAATAGTGTGTGTATGTTGTGTGGTATGGATGTATGGCAATGTGTGTTTTTGGCATGTAAGTGTTGTGGTGGAATGGTACTGGATAATAGTGTCTGATGTGTAGTGCAGAGGAACACATATGGCTAAGGTACAGTGTGTGTGTGTGTGTGTGAGACTTGCCTTCCTTTCATAGCCACTGCCATTGTACAATGTCCATTGGGCCCCACAAAGGCCTCCCTCCATCAGCAATCCTCCGGCAGTACACTGTCTGCAGGACTGTAACATCTAAATATGGTCGGCGGGAACCCGCCAGCTGGCGCCTCGGAAGAGCACTCCTTCGTGGTGGTCCGCGGCTCAGCCGCAATACATCTAAATATGGTGGTCAGAGCACCATCTACTAGATGGTACACTGGGGTCTGCCGCCACAGCAGAATGGAGTTAATACCGTCAAGATCTAAATCAGGCCCTATGTGACAGTCTCTCTTGTGTGAAAGGAAAGGCTGAAGAATGTTGTTTTCTTCTAACACACCACACAATCTAAATACCTATATAAGAATTTTACAAATATTTCAAAATAAATAAATAGTTAGGTAAGAAAATGAAGCTCATTTTTCTAATTCCTAAAGTGTGATGTAAATAAAGATTTCAATAGGTTCAAAACAAATTTACAAAACGTTTTACGCAGTGACACTCAAATGACAAATATTCACTGAATCCCAATTTCCACAAATTATCATTTGTGCACTATATAGTTTCTTCAGTAAAACTGTATGTCTTAGTAGTGCAAATTTCATGTTCATTTTAATAGAAAATGTGTTGTCTGTAAATGACAGTGTGCTGCCACACCATGCTTTAGTATGTATGTGTGAGAATGTGCTCTTAAATACTACACGCTTATCACTCATCTGCAACATTTATTCTTTCTGCGATGGTTGGATTTTTCAGAATCCTTGTGAATTCAGTGATATATCCTGTGATTACCCATTTGCAGATTTTTTGGGACTCGCATTTAGGGAATCGCAAAAAGGAATGTACGTATGGTTTTTCGTCTCTAATTGCAACTCACAATTCATGCAAGTAAAACTTCACAAGAGGTCACACTTTGCAAACATGTTCGCAATCACAGAGAAGCACTTCCTGGTTCAGGTGAATGACCCTCAAACCAAGAAGTACTCCTCATTATCAGCCTGTGAAGCATAGAGAGAGGAGGGGCTGCAAACTAAAGGTGAAATGTGTGAGTTTGGTGGCAACTAAACAAAAGAAAATTACAAGCCAGGATGGTGATAAGGAGGCTGGAGGCAGAAAACAAAAAATTTAATTCTCAGAGAAGGAGATAAAAATCCTAACAGAAGAATGCTGCAATAATCCTGATCTGATTTTTTCGAAGGCTCTTATAACTGTCCCTGAGGCACAAAAAGGCCGATCTGGCTGGACATACAGGACACAAATAAATGCAGTTCATGTGATGCAGCACTCAGTGGAGGAAATCCACGAATGTTGGTACGACCACAGGTCAAGGACCAAAGAAAAGGTGACCACTTGCCTGGCAGAGAGTACCCCACCCACAGCTATTGAAATGCTAGTGAAAGGCACCCTTGAGCCAGAGGCAGTCAGAAGATTAGGGCAAATAGACATAAGGACATCAGGACCTAACTAAGGAAGTGCAGCATGTCTATTGTACTGAAAACATATGTAGCATTCATTAGGACACATATGTAGCATTCATTAGGACACATATTTGTTTAACATTGACTGCATCCATATCAGTACATCATGGGAGATGTAGTACATTAACCCCTTCGCTGCCAGGCCTTTTTCCCCCTCAGGTGCCAGGCCTTTTTTTGGCTATTTGGAGCAGTTCACGCTTAGGCTTTCATAACTTTTTGTTCACATAAGCTACCCACGCCAAAATTGTGTCCTTTTTTTCCAGCATCCTAAGGATTCTAGAGGTGCCCATAGTTTGTGGGTTCCCCTGAAGGAATTCAAAAATATAGGAACAATGAAGGCTGCACAAGGCTGCATAAGGCTTGTGGTTTTTTCCCTAAAAATTGCATCAACAAAGGGTTTGCATTGCTAAAATCACCAGCTTCCCAGCTTTCAGGAACAGGCAGACTTAAATCAGAAAACCACATTTTTCAACATGATTGTGGCATTTTACTGGGACATACCACATTTTTACTATTTTTAGCCTCCTTCCAGTTAGTGACAGAAATGGGTGTGAAACCAATGCTAGATCCCGGAAAGCTAAAATTCCTGAAAAGTAGACAAAAGTCTGAATTCAGCAAGGGGTCATTTGTGTAGATCCTACAAGGTTTTCCTACAAAAAATAACAGCTAAAATGAAAGCAATATTGAAATTGAGGTGAAAAAACCAGCCATTTCTCTCCACGTTTTTTCTGCGATGTCAGATTTTTGAAAGCAATGTACCATTACGTCTGCTGGACTATTCTGGTTGTGGGGACATATAGGGCTTGCAGGTTCATCAAGAACCCTAAGTACCCAGAGACAATAAATGAGCTGCACCTTGCAATGGGTTTTCTTTCTATACCCGGTATACAGCAATTCATTTGGTGAAATATAAAGAGTGAAAAATAGGTATCAAGAAAACCTTTATATTTTCCAAATGGGCACAAGATAAGGTGTTGAGAAGCAGTGGTTATTTGCACATCTCTGAATTATGGGGTCCCCATACTAGCATGTGAATTACAGGGCATTTATCAAATATACATCTATTTTTACACACTGTCTCACATTTGGAAGAAAAAAATGTAGGGAAAGACAAGGGGGCATAACACTTGTTCTGCTATTCTGTGTTCCCACAAGACTCCCAATAAAAATGGTACCTCACTTGTGTGGGTAGGCCTAGTGCCCGCGAAAGGAAACGCAACATGGACACCTCATATTTTTACATTGAAAACTGACGTGTTTTTTTTTTTAAAGTAGCTAGCTGTGGATTTTGATCTCTAGCTCAGCCGGCACCTAGGAAAACCTACCAAACCTGTGCATTTTTTAAAACTAGACACCTAGGAGAATCCAGGATGGGGTGGGGATCTAACCAGGTTCTGTTACCCAGAATCCTTTGCAAACCTCAAAATGTGGCCAAACAAATACTTTTTCCTCACATTTCGGTGACAGAAAGTTCTGGAATCGGAGAGGAGCCACAAATTTCCTCCCCCCAACATTCCTCCAAGTCTCCCGATAAAAATGGTACCTCACTTGTGTGGGTAGGCCTAGTGCCCGCACCAGAAAATGCCCCAAAACACAACATGGACACAACACATTTTCCCAAAGAAAACAGAGCTGTTTTTTGCAAAGTGCCAAGCTGTAGATTTTGGCCTCTAGCTCAGCCGGCATCTAGGGAAACCTGCCAAACCACTTGTGTGGGTAGGCCTAGTGCCCGTGAAAGGAAGTGCCCCAATACACTATCTGAACACATCAAAATTATCAAATACAAAACTACCTGTTTTTATGGGGGTGAGGCACCTGCGTTTTTGGTCCTGGGCTCAGCAGCCAGACAGGGAAACCTACCAAACCCAGACATTTATGAAAAGTCGACACCCGAGGGAGTCCAAGGAGGTGCGACCTGCGTGGACACCCCAGTGTTTTCTTACCCAGAAACCTCAGCAAACCTCAAATATAGCTAAAAGATCAAATTTTTCCCACATTTCTGTGTGGGATCACTGCACCGGGACAAATTTCCTATCACCCAACATTCCCCTATGTCTACTGGTAAAAATGATACCTCACTTGTGTAGGTTGGCCTAGTGCCTGTGATAGGGAAGAGACAAAAACGTGTCGATATTGAGGGGGAACCAAAGTGGGTCCAAAAGGGCAGTTAAAAAAAACATTTTAAGGCTGACAAGTGGGGCAGAATTTTCACGGGTATAGATGAGACAATGCTGGGTGATAGGAATTTTGTGGCTTCCTGCAGATTCTGGAAGGTTCCATCACAAAAATGTGGGATACATGTGTGATTTCCAGCAAAGTTGGAGGTTTGCAGGGCATTGTGGATAAAAAATGGTGCAGGGTGCATGGAAGCACACCACCCTCGACTCACCCAGATGTTAACTTTTCAGATGTGTCTAGGTCTTGTGGATTTTTCTACATGGCAGCATCCCAAAGTCCAAAAAGTGCACCACTTACCATTCCAAGTGGGACGATTTTGAGAGTTAGCCAAGCTCTCATGGCCCAAATGTAAAACCAAAACCCAAAATAATTAAATGCCCTCTTGCTTTCCATGGGACAAGATGTTTTAGTGTGTGGGGCAGAGCTGAAAGACTGTTACCCCCTTCAGTTGGGTGGGGGCATAACCATGCTCATACTGGTTGGTAGCCACCACCCCACTATTTTTTTTCCCTGGCATCTAGTAGGCTTTCTGCCCCCCCCCCCCCAGGGTGTGGATCAGGAGTAATTGGCCCACCTGCCCACCGTTGGGCAGAACAACTTTGGCCCCATTTATTTGGGGGTGGGGGTATGGCCATACCCCCACCCTCTTATTTAGAAAAAAAAATCTTCCCTGGTCTCTGAGGGCTTTCTGTCCCTCTTGGGGGCAAATGAGCCTTCAAACAATAATCTGATCTGCCTCCAAGGGAGGCAGATATGACCAACAGTAATGTGCCCCCATGGGGAGCTACCCTTGCCCAAGGGGCCGCCTCCCCAAACAAAACACACACATACACACACACCAATCCCTGGTGCCTAAGTGGTTTCCCTGGAGGCAGATCGGCCTATTAGAAATAGGCCGATGTGCCCCCAAGAAGGGCAGAAATGGCCTAAAAACAATTCCCCCCGTCCACCATGGGAGCGACCCTTGCCTAAGGGGTCGTTCTCCACGTGTAAAACATAAAATAAACACCCAAAAAAATCCCTGGTGTTTAGGGGTTTCTAATTCTAATAGGCCGATGTGTCCCCAGGTGTGGCAGAAAAGGCCTAAATATATTTGCTCCCCTTATACACAAACAAAACAAAAAGAATCCCTGGTGTCTAGTGGGCATTTCTGCTGCCCGATGGCATCGCGATCGGACAGCAGAAATGCAGAGCGAGAAATGAAAGGAGAGGAAAGGCCTTTCCTCTCCTTCCATGCCTCTCTCGCCCACTCCACGTGATTGGAGGAGAAATGATTTTGCATTTCTCTTCCGATCCGTGCTGGAAGGTCAGCTTCCAGCGCGAGGGGGCAACCTCTGATGAGGTCAGTGTGCGATCACACGCTGATGTCATCGGACTCCACAGGGGGAGCAGGGGGGACAGGGGTGGAAGGGGAAGCTATTCCCCTTCCATCCCTGCCCAGGGGAGAGGGGGTGCCAGGCCCTCGCGTGAGCACTAGCGCTTCCCTTGAGGGCTGGTAACTGGACGTAATGGTTACGTCCTCAGCACCCGAACGGTGCAAACTAGGACGTAACCGTTATGTCCAAGGCACCCGAGGGGTTAAACATAGCGTTTGTTTTGGTAAATGTTATTGTGACTAAACAACAAAGGTATGTTATGTGTATTCAAATCATAAAGAAAAAAAGTAATTGCAAGTTTCTTCTGCACCACAGATGATGCTGCACAGCATGCAGAAGGGCAGAGTCCCAGGAAGGAGCTGCAACTCAAATGGATGAGGAGGGCACACCTGTAGTGCTGTTTTTTCATCACAGCCTGCATCAAGAGAGGTGGATGCGAGCCAACCACAAGAAAGTCCAGAATTAGCACCTATAGTGAGACCACCCCAGCAGCGTCTTTTGGGACATGGTTAACCAAGACGTAGGCCAAGATCTGTGCCATAAACAATGCCTTCCAATGCACAACCAGTTGAAGACACATAGGTGTTTGGAGGGCTTGAGAACTTCATGTTGCAGGTTCAACGTCTGCAACAGAAACAAATACAATTACTGAACAGGAAGTTACAGACCGTGTAACAAACCATATCAGTTGGATTTGGAAATGTGCCCAGACAATTGGGCTAAAGTGAAAAGAAAATGGATAGCATGATGGACAGCATGACAGCTGCTCTTGAAAAGCTGTGACATTGACGCTAACCAAAACCGCAGGGAGAAGCACAGTGCAACAAGAACGGACACGGCAAGCTGTTCAATCGGTAGATTGGTATATATAAAATCAACCCTGTGTGGGAGAACTGTTAATCTACAAGTGGAAATGGGGCACTTTAGTGGTGATGGCTCCAGGGAGTTGCAACAGATAGCAACACCAGTTGGGGTAATGCAAACTGACCGAATTGCAGTTGGTAAAGCTGGTGAAGGTCAGGAGAGTGAGGACCAATCTAGCATTAGTAGCATGCCCACTATAGAGGCCATGTCCTAAAAATGCAGCAGCAGTCAAACACATGCTGCCCCACATCCTGAGAGTACCTCATCAGACTGCAGGGGCAGATAGTAATTGATTTCTTTTTTGGTGTTTATGGTGTTTGCTAATACTCATATCTGGTGAATTAACCACCATAGCAGAACTTGCTAATTCTTTATTTGTTTTGTTCAAATTTGAAATACATACCTGACATTAAAGGGAATTTGCTTTCAGGCATCAACACGGTTTTGTGTTTAATTTACATGCTTAAATGCATTATAACGGTTGACTTACCTTCCAAAACAATTGTTGACAATATGGTCCTGTCACCATCTTCCTTCCACTGTTCTTCTGTCTTCTGCTTACTGCTGTGCTGGACGTGCGATATTGAGATCTTTAGACTCAGAGTCTGACACTGTGATGTGTAATCCTGTCCTGGTGGATTTTAGACCTGTCAGCCTTATTGTGGTCTGCCCCAAAACAATTTGCCTGCTTATCGCCTCTTTTTGTGGTATCTTTTTGTTGGCCTTAGGAATCTGAGCACATTACCACAGCTGACCAGTGTTAAAGTGCGTGCGCTTCTCCCCTAAACATGGTAACATTGGTGTATACACAATTGGCATATATAGGTTACTTGTAAGTCCTTTGCAAAGTAGTATACCATATACCCATGGCATGTAACCTAAATGCTACTAGTGGGCCTCCAGCACTGATTGTGCCACCCACACAAGTAGCCTTTCAAACCTGTCTGAGGCCTGCGGTTGCAGGGCCTGTGTGTGAAGTTTCCTTGCCACTTCAAATTGGCATTTAAAACTACTTGTGAAGCCTTAAACTCCCCTTTTATTACACACCCTTCATCCCCAAGGTATGCCCTAGGAAGCCCAAAGGGTAGGGTGCTGTCTAAGTAAAACATAGGACATGTACTTTTATGTTTTACATGTCCTGGTAGTGACAAACAGCCATATTTGGTTTTAACTACTGTGAGGTACTCCTCTTATGGGCTAGCACTGGGAATTCCTCCATCCACTTTTAAGCTATAATTCCTGATTGGTAAGGAGTAACTGCATCATGTTTCATATTTTTGGAATGGTAATGATAAATCCCCTTCAATAGTAAAGTTGGATTCAACATTACTATTTTAGGAATGCCACTTTTAGAAAGTGGGCACCTACTGCTCTGTGTGCCTTGCAGCCTGTCTCCAATACACGGCTGAGGTATATGACAGATACACTTTTTGCATTCCCTCTAGATAGCCACAAGCACAGGAAGGCTGTGTGCGACAGGTAGATCATCTGCATTCTAATAGCTCTTCCTAGACAGGAAGAGGGAGCTGACACTTACACCTGAATATGGAGTGTTTGTCCCCACACAAAATACTATTGCCATGCTGGCGGGGTATGCCCAAATAACCCCACATTTCCTGGGCAATGTACAAGTAAAGAAAAACCCAAAAAAGCAGTCTAAATTGGGAACTAATTAGAAAAAAGAAATTCATTTACAAGGTAAAAACTTACGTTGTTCACCTGTATATTGGTATATTAATCACTAAAACAATTAATTAAATATTTGTACTTAAGCTCAAAACTTGTCTTCATGTGGCTTCTACCTGGAGAAGCTTTCTAAATCCCCACAAAGATAACATAAAGATACTGCACACATATCACACCATATTGCTAACATTGCTGTAAAAAAACAGAAAAATACAATGTTACACTTAATAGAATTGCAACAAATGTACACACAACGGCACAAACAATATTAGCTTGAGAGCTTTTTGTCCACTCTTTCAATAGTTACGTGTATCTGGGGCTTTTTTTCAAAGTCTGCATGCAAAGTCCACTGTGGGAGGGAGTCCAACCCTCAGTGCACAAACTGAAGACCCCTTTGTCTTCTGCTCCTTTGGTCTGTGCACAACAAAGTTATTTATGGATAAACTTTACATTTTCTAAAGGTTCCTCCAAATTAATGTCAAAATGACTCTGATCCGACTGTGGACTTTGCATACAGACAGATAGTCTGGAGCCAGGGCTAGGAGGAAAGGACCTCTGTGCACTTCAAAGACTCTTCTTTGAAGTCATCCCCACTCCAAAGGCACTTTTGGGTATATGTACTGGGCCTCTGATCTTACCAAGATAGCACACCACTGGACCTGTGAAGATCTCTGCCAGGAGTAAGGACTGCTGTGCTACAAGGATTGCCACTCTGCTGGACTGCTGTCCTGGAAGGACTGCTTTCTGCTTTGATGCGCTGCCCTGTCAACTGCTGATGTCTGCCCTGCTGAGGACAAGTACTGGCCCCACCTCACCTGAACCAAGAGTGACTCCAATGGCTTGTTGGGTTGCCCCCTATTCTTCTGCAGTCTCAGGGACATCAAAGACTGCCTGTAACTGGCAACCAGCACCTGGATTCTATCTGCTGTGAGTCCTGTGCTCCCAAGTGGTGCCAATTCAGTCCTGGCCCCTTGGAAGTGAGTATCTTTACTGCAACCCAAGAAAATCAATGCATCAATGACGTTGCACTGATTGGAGCCGATGCAGTTCCTCCAGAAACTGAAGTATCGCCAATTGCTGCTCTAGCTGATGACACGACATCATCAGCTTTGCAACACATTGTCCCTGACTTCCAGTGCATCTTCGACTCTGTGCAGCTCTACATTGGTGCATCACCTTGATGCCGATTGCTGCTTGACTTCGATGCCTCTTTAACACTGCGCAGGTCGAAACCAATGCATTGCCTACATCTCCACGATTGACAGCAACGCATCTCCTCCTCTGCTCCACGCATTGAGTTCTCGACATCAATGCTTCTTCACCTCAGTGTACTTTTTCAGCGGGCCCTGTGTGGGTTCTGTAGCCACCCTTCCCACTATAGAGGTTGGCCTGAACTTTGAATTTACCCCCGGAATAGCCCAACCTCAAGTAACCCCTAAGCGTTATTGACTTCTAAGCACTACTTTTTGATTTATTCTTTAAAAATTCATATCTTGACCCTACTGTTTGACTTTTTGTCATTTTGGTCTTCAGTTACCCATAATCTTTTTGTGAGTTTTCATTGGGTTACTGTGTGTGTGCTTGCTGCAAAAATATTTTACACATTGCCTCTTTAGATAAGCAAGACTGCCCTGTGCCAGTCTACCAGAAAGTGAGCACAAGTTATCTCTAAGTGTATATCTAGCTTACCCTGGCAACGTGGTGGTTCCCTCTTACAGGGTGCATACTCTGACAACCAGCTACCCCAGTTCTAATAGTGGCAATGTTGTGAAGTATTGCACAAGTTGTGACAAATTTGTACAATGTTTCTGGAGTATACTGTACTCCTACAATTCTCATCTCTCAGAGCAGCTGGATCTGCCCAGCGCAACGTTGTCGGGACGTGCCAGGAGGTGATGAAATTGAAGGGGGCAACCAGCTGCACAGGATACTTAGCAAGGGGCCAAGGGGGCCCAAAGAGAATCCCCAGCTATCATAGTTTTCCTCATGCCATTTGTTGAAACATGCCAGGAGGTGTTGAAATTGAAGGGGGAAACCCGCTGCGCAGGAAGCTCAGCAACGACCGAGTGTGGCTCAACTACAATCCGCATCTATCAGAGCGGCTGGAGTCCGGGTTCCCCATGTTGTTGGGACGTGCCAGGAGGTGTTGAAGTTGAAGGTGGCATCCCGATGCGAGGGACACTCAGCAAGGAGCCTGCATCCCCCAGCTATCAAGGTGGCTGGAGCTGCCTCGTGCCACATGTTTGGAATGTGCCAAAAGGTGCTGAAATTGAAGGTGACAACCCGCTGCGCGGGTCGCTAAGCAAGGAGCTAGGGGGCCTGACTACAATCCCCAGCTATGGGAGTGGCTAGAGCTGCCCCGCGCCACATTGTTGGGATGTGCCAGGAGGTGCTGAAATTTAAGGGGTCAACCCGCTGTGCTGGACGCTCAGCAAGGAGCCATTGGGGCTAGACTACAATCCCCAGCTATCA
Source organism: Pleurodeles waltl (assembly GCF_031143425.1). Classification (NCBI taxonomy): domain Eukaryota; kingdom Metazoa; phylum Chordata; class Amphibia; order Caudata; family Salamandridae; genus Pleurodeles; species Pleurodeles waltl. Next base: position 471,969,239 of record NC_090449.1, on the reverse strand, counting down.
GAGCAGCTGAAGCCTCCGTGCGACACATTGTGGGGATATGACAGGAGGCGCTGAAACTGAAGGGGGCAACCCTCTGCATGGGACGCTAAGCAAGGAGCCAGGGGGGCCTGACTACAAACCCCAGCTATCAGGGTGGCTGGAGCTACCCAGCGCTATGTTGTTGGGATGCAACCAGGAGGTGCTGAAATTGAAGGGGGCAGCATGCTCACGGGATTCTCAGCAAGGAGCCAGGGGGGGCCGACTACAATCCCAGCTATCATAGCGGCTGGAGCCACCCTGTGCCACGTTGTTGGGACACGACAGAAGGAGTGAAAATGAAGGGGGTAACTTGGTGCACGAGACACTCAGTAAGGAGCCAGGGGGGCCTGACTACAGTCCTCAGCTATCAGACCAGCTGGAGCCATCCCATGCCATGTTGCTGGGATGTGCCAGGAGGCACGGAAATTGAAGGGGACAATCCGCTGCACGGGACGTGCCCGGGTCAAGGGCAGGCCTGTCTGTGTCCATCCGTGCCTTGGCTGCCCCGCTCCTCTGAGCCGTGGGTCAAGGTATTGCTGCTTTTGGCCTATTAGCTGTAACCTGAGGATTTTGAAATGGAACATAGTGCGGTATAAGCCCTAAGAGATTTGGGTAAAGGCTTGGTCACTCAGACAGTACTTAAAATGATTGATCTGGCGAAATGGTGAACAAAACCACCACACAACATTTTAAAGGGGTAAAAGGCCACTTTAATAGCACAGTTCTGGTATAGAAAAACTTTAATCTTGGCATTAAGCCTTACAAAACTATTATTCCTCACTAATAGATATATCTTCCTAACCCCCCCACCCTCTAAAACTTACCCCTCAACAATACCCTTTTCCCATCCCCACCTTGACCTGACCAATCCATCACCCATCTGTCCTGCTGTCCACCTTCTGTAGTTACCCTTGCCTTTCCTCCCTTGTGTTCCTTATGAAAACTCCCTGCCCTCTCATCTTTTTGCATCCATCCCCTTCTCCCCCAAAGCCTTTCTGTGAAAAAAACCTGTCTAACCAGACCTGCCTACTAGCGGCATGTAACTAGACAAACCACAAGGACAACACTTAATCCTAAACAAAAGACCTGACCCATTAAAGCAGATTCAAAATGCATATATTAACAAAGAAAGGACTACAAATGACCAAAGTTTTGGGAGGGCGGGTGGGCCCAAATTAGCGATCCGCCTACTGGATTTGACAAATGGCCAAAGAGGCAGCCCACACCCTGCCCCTCGTTGTTATACCCACCCCTTCAGCACCCGCCCTATCCCGTGATTAAACCAATCCCCAACCTCCCTACGGTGGATTCTCCCACCGACGCCCGATAAGCCCGGGGGAGACCAGGCAAGCCCATGCTCCCCCCAAACCCCCATCGGGCAAAACGGCGCACAAAACCACCAACCACCATTTTAAAGTGGTAGAAGGCCACTTTAATAGCACAGGCCTGGTATAGAAAAACATTAACCTTGGCATTAAGCCTTACAAAACTATACTTCCTCACTAATACATATGTCTTCCTAAACCCCGCCCCCACCCTCTAAACGTACCCCTCAACAATACCCCTTTCCCATCCCCACCTTGACCTGACTAATCCATTACCCATCTGTCCTGCTGTCCACCTTCTGTAGTTACCCTTGCCTTTCCTCCCTTGTGTTCCTTCTGAAAACTCCCTGCCCTCCCATCTTTTTGCATCCATCCCCTTCCCCCCCAAAGCCTTTCTGTGAAAAAATCCCACCACAGGAAAACCCGCCAGGCGTTTTCCTGCCCCACCTGAAAAGCATTCTATAGCCTCTCCCATAGTTTTTCACCCAACAGGTCCGCAATCGCATTCCGAAGATCCAATAAATAATATTCATTACCCAAAAAGGACAAATGCACCCCATCCTGCCTGAACAATTCAGGATCTGTAAAAACTATCTCCTTGTGTAACAAAACTGAAAAACCCTGTGTCTCACAAAAACTCCTCATCTCTCTAGTCACCTTTTTGCATTGTTTCTCAATACCTGTAAATGACTTTGCACCTCTCCAACGCGCCTAGCTACCAGACTGGGCCAAACAATGTGTGCGTCTCTGCCCATTTCTGCTTTATCCTCACCAAATCCATTTTCATACTTTTCAAAAGACCAATACCAGATAGAGCGACCAAATCATTCTTACCCAAATGAATTACTAGTAAATTTGGACAAACACTTTGCTCTAGTCTTTTTGAAAGGACATACAACAATTCCCCCCACCTCATGCTGCTTCTCCCTACCCAACTCATTTTAATCCTGGCCCCATCCAACCCCAATTGCCTTCCAAAATGTCGCGAAGAAGTCTCCTTCTCGGCCCAACGCACGAATGAGTGCCCCACTATCCAAACTGCACAAGCTCTGTCGGGGCCCGTCACACAACCTAAAAGAAACATAGGGAAAGAAAAGGGGGAATGGTATGTGAAGCAGAAAAAAACACAAAAAATTAACCACAACATCCAGGAACCAAAGCAACAAGTCAGCTTGTTCCCTGCTGATTCAACCTAACATAACACTGAAAACATTGAGACCTCCAACGCCCCATATCCATAATCACCCTGTCAGACTTTCCCAGCAATTTTGCTTCTTTAGCCGCTCCCATCCTGAAGGAATGTGTGCCATAAAATTGTGGTGCCATCCCCAATCTTCTAAGTGCCATCCTTAAGACTGAAAGCAACTGATAAGACTTCAAAGCGGAACCATCTTGATGAACAAATACCCACCTGGAAGTTGCCGGTATTCCTGGCAAAGGAAACCAATGTTCAACCGGACATGCCTGAGACCTCTTACCCTTCAATACCACCTCTTGACCCCTTCCCAACTGATTCATTTTAGATGAGCGCAGCCATATATATAAATCCCCGTCTTCTACCTGCACATCGGAACGCAATATGCCGTCCTTACCTTTGACTCCCAGCAACTCGGAAACTCCGAATGCCCCATGAAACAGCCACGACATACAGAGTGACATCAACCAAACTTCCCATTCAGAAAAACAAACATTGTTTAAACCTAACAGCAACTTTTGTAACATCTGAGAAGTTATAGGAGGCCTACGGTCACCTCTTGTACCCCCCGTCCTTGCTCACCCCACAAGTATCCTCCTACATATCTCTCCCTCTATTGGATCGTAACCCAAAAATACTTGCCATAAAATGAAATACCCGACAACTTACCTGATATCATAACTGCAGACACACCCATTTCAATCTGTTGCATTATAAAGTGCACCGCATCCTCTCGCCTTTCTCCACATACAGCCATGCCACCCTTCCTCCGAACAGCACCTGAATTTGGAAACTCCGACCAAGCCTGGACATAGCTCCTATTTGTAGGCGGAGATATAGACGGTTGCACACGCTCCAACATTCTCACTCTCCTATCTCCCACAATTCCCCAGGGACCGCTGTCTTCTATGCATCCGCACCCGGCTCCAGCCCACGGAATCTCTGCCACTGAAAACGAGATAGTGCATCAGCAATGTCGTTCTCAACACCTAGGACATACTTAGCTTTGAACATTATATTGAATTGTAGACAATTCAACAAAAACAGTCTCAAAAGCTTCAGCACTTTTTCATCCTTTGCTTTCTGAGAATTTACTAAGTTAACCACTGACTGGTTATCCACATTGAAAACAACGTTCCTTTCAGCAAACTTATGACCCCATAGGGACAATGCAACGACTAACGGAAAAAAATCCAAAAAGGCAATACTTTGTCTAGCTAACCTCCAACTCACCGGCCAACTCTTCACAGCCCAATGCCCATCCCAGAAAAGACCAAACCCGTGGGCTCCAGATGCATCAGAAAAAATCTGATTGTGCCAAACCCAATCCTCCTCCTCCACCAGCATCGTGACTCCATTGAATTGTTTTAGAAAAACAATCCACATGCTCAAATCTGCTTTCACACTGGCCCGTAGCCATACATGATGATGAAGTAAGACTGCTCCTCGTATCACAAAACCTAATCTCCTACAAAAAGCCCTGCCAACTCTCACAACCTTGCATGGAAAATTCAAATGTCCCAATAAACTTTGGACCTGCCGCAACTCCAATTTGGGTCTCTGTGCAGCCCCTCCAACATAGAAACCAGCTTCTTCACCTTATCCTTAGGTAACCGAATTCCATTTTCATGGAATCCAGCCCAACACCCAAGAAAATCAAACATGTCAAGGGGCCTTCCGTTTTCTCAGGGGCCAAGGGTACCCCCAGCTGGCACATAAATTCTTCAAACTCTGACAAAGCCTTGCCACATTCACCTGAATCAGGTTTGCCAACCAGGAAGAAATCATCCAGATAATGCGTTATAAATTTGTAACCGCACCTAAACTGAAAAAAAACACTACAAGACGGTGCTAAACATTTCAAACAATGAACAAGAGACATAGCAACCCATAGGCAACACCTTGTCCACAAAAATTGCATCATCAAACTGCATACCCAATAATGAGAAATCCTCTGGCTGTACAGGGAGGAGTCTAAAATCTGTCTGGATGTCAGACTTTGCCATTTCAGCACACTTACCACATCTTCCTACCGAGAAGACCGCTTCATCCACAGAAGAATAATGCACCACCGAGTCCTCTTGTGCGATAAAATCATTAATGGACGCCCCCATTGGCCATGACTAGTGATGAATGAGGTAAAATTCACCTTTCTGTTTCTTAGGCACTACCCCCAAAGGAGAGACGGTCAAATTATGCAGTGACTAACAATTGAAGGGGCCAACAATTCAGCCCAAATCCACTTCCTTCTGCAGCTTAGTCCTCACAACTTCAGGATATTCCCTTGCAGACTTCAAATTATTAGCCCATCTTCGTATCCTCGGACCTTCATAACGCAATCTAAATCCATCCATGAAACCCCACCACAAAATCTTAGCTTCATCCAACCGGGAATACAATTGCAACCAAAAACTCAGAACTTCCACTTTAACAGGCGTAGGACTCTTTACCTGCCAACTGTGGCAATTGTCCCCTGCCCCTCTCACCTCCTCTACCCTGCACCCCTTGCCATTCCCAATGCATCCCTCCAAAGCATTGGAACACCGGGTGCTACCGCCACAACTGGAGCATTCATGCCGAAATCTGCATTGCTGCCTGGGACACACTCCACTATTGAATGACCAGCATGTCCCATTCTGGGGTAATTGTCCTCGTGCCACAAATCCCACCTCGTAATGGGTGGGATGCCCTTGAAAGGGCTTCTATTGTATAGGTAAACCACTCGCTGTATGCATCGTTGGAGCGTGTTTTGCCATTCTCAACCATTGCATCTACAACTCATTATCGATATCTCTCCAAACCTTATCCAGATACAAGGCTCCTTATCCAGATACAAGGCCTTTCGAGCTCTAAACTCCTCATCATATCTGAACCAACCAAAACCACCATAATCCATTTGAGCCCTACGTACAATATCCATATACTTAAATAATGCCACACTACTCTCCGGATAGCGCTCGCAGTAAACACAAGTGTATATCAAAAAAGCTGATGTCTAATTCTCGATCGTAGTAGGAACCCTGGGCCTTCGTGCCAATTCCCATTCTTCCTCCTTGGAACCCTCTTTTGACTGAACCTCTCTATAAAGAAGCTAAAGGACATCAACAAATTCACCTTTCCATATTTTTTCCTTCAAACTCTGCGTGAGATGCGCCTCCAAGGGCATCGACACTCCCATGTTTGGCAACTTCTTCTTTTTTATAGAACCCCCAGACCCTTCGCCTGCAGAAACATCAGAAGGCCCGTTACCTACCTGACTCACTTCGGACTTACTCAGAGCTTCCCCACAGCCCACCTGAATTGGAACACCAATACCACCATCACTCTTATCACCCACCCCTGTTTGAATTCCCATGTCTGTACCCGTGATTTTTTTAACACTGTCCCACCCAACATATGAACATCCCACATTACCTGAATGTATTCTATGATTCTCACCTCTAAGAAAGTTGCCTGCAAAAAACACCTGACGAACACGTCCAACCTGACGATCGCTCTGGACCGCTTTCTTATCCACTTCACGTGCAACAACCGGTGTTGTTCCTTTCTGCACTGCCCTCCGCTGACCCGAGTGAAGCTTCTCCCCTTCTTCCTCTTCTTCATAATCAAGAAGCTTGTCCTCAATGACTCCCTGCTCCGCCACACCAGCGCCATGGCTGGTACATAGCACTCCTTCGTGCAGTGGATAGAAATCCTGGACGCCCAGATCAGGACCCGTTACCTCCTTCGTAGTCTGGCAAAGAGCTCAGGATTGCACCCTCTCTTCTAGCCGATGTCCTGAGGGTGCCCAGACCCTCACCGGCAACCTTTGAACATAAGCAGGCCGTCCAAGCCGCCCTGTCAACTGCTCCCCCGCTTGCCCAAAGCATGAGTGCCATCACACCCAGATTGCGGTGCTCCTAAACCTGGCTGCCAAAAATCCAACCTCACCTGTGCCATACCTGCCTTGTCATTACCACCTGCCTCGCCACAAATAGTGCCCCTCATATCCAACCCACTACTGTCAACAAATTAAATCTGCTCAACAGCTTTAACAAAACTTTGAATTTCCACCTTCCATTCCTGCACCTTACGTAACTTGGGACTCACTATCCTTGGAATAAACTGCCTAAACCTACCCTCTCCTGAAGTTAAATGTAAAACTGGCCCGCAGCTACTAGAAGCCAAAACCATCTGCTCATCCTGCCTTTCTTCCTCATCAGAAATTACAATAATGGCTTCATTATCCCCTGTACAGGGCGCTGCCATCTTGTTTGCTCCTCCCATGGACCTTTCCTCAAAAGCTCTCACCCCCTCGCTCATCGTTACTTTCTAAGGGGAGCAGAGCTTGTTTTTTTTATTTTCCTCAATGAGCGTGCGTCTCAACACGCATGCGCTCCTTCCTGCCGTACCCCCACGTGGCCAACCCCTGACACCGAACTCCTATCGGCGGCTCCCCTACCTCTGGACACAACCGTCTGCCTAAAAGAGGCTCCCACAGGCCGCGCAAACCTCATGCCACCAAGCGAAGCCTGCCTCTGAACTGCGGGTAAGCCCAGAATTGTGTCATGCGCCTCAACTGTTGCACAGTCCGGCGAAATCCTCACTTTTCGCTCAGACGCGCTTTTTTGTTGAAACTTTTTAGCGGACTGTGATGGTGGCCATCACAGCTGCCGCCACGCCATCAATGGACACCGTTTTAGACCGCCTCAGACCCATGCACACTGCCTCTAAAACACCCTCCCGTAAAAGATCCTCCCTCCCCTCCTCCTGAAGAACTTTCAGAGCCTGCACCACCTTATTGGGCTTGTCCATCTCGATATAATGAACATAGTAAAAACACCAAAAAACACCAACTTACGGTTCTAAGGCATAAACTATCAAAACACCCAAATTAGCGATCCGCCTACTGGGTGTGACAAACGGCCAAAGAGGCTGCCCACACCCTGCCCCTCGTTATTATACCCACCCCTTAAACACCCGCTCTATCCCCAACCTCACCGTGGTGGATTCTCCCACCGACGCCTGAGAAGCCCGGGGGGAGACCGGGCGTACGCATGCTCCCCCCAAGCCACCATTGTATAAACAAGTGCCGTACAGGGGGCATTAATGGACATTAGTCCCGCCTCCTATTACTGGTTACTCATTGAGATATTATTGGGTGTATTTATATGTATTATTTTGTTTTATAATTGGCGTATTTATGTATCATATTGTTATAATAATCAGCAGACAGTCTGAGAAGTGCCGAAGGAGTAGCTCCTATTGGCTGGTAGGATAACAGTGTTCTATCTATTGTTTATAAAATGGGGAAGCACAAACTAACTGTTCCAGTTAAGTCGACTAAGTCCTCCACAACTTCACTGGATGGTTTTATCAAATGGGCGATGGGGGCTTTAGATAAAGAAATTGAGCAAGTCGAGTGCCGCCTTTTAGGTTCATTGACTACAGAGACATGTACTTCCCCTGGAGAATTTTCCAATATGGCACTAGCCAAAGGGTTAGATCAGACTGTGGCCAATGATGATACCACTTCTATAGCCTCAGGCCTAATGACAGACCTGTGTGCTGCCCTGCATAGTAATAATAGCAACACTGGTCCCCCTGCAAAAAGGAAAAGATGTCAGGCGCAAAGGAAGACTGCTTCAGTGGCCCTTCCACTACCTAGGATTTGTAAGAACACCTCACGATTCCTTAGCGCTAAGTGAGAAGCAATTTGATAGGAAAATAGATGCACTCGAGAGGACACTTATGGGGACTATTCTAGGAATAATTTCTGATTTGCTAACCCCAATGTATCGTAGGCTGGATATCTTAGAGAATTTGTTAATTTACTTGAGTATAAGAACTTCCTTACATTGTGATAAAGAGATCCCATGTAATGAGCAGGTGGCCATAGACCTGGTAATAAATAATGATTCAATACATAGTAGTGCTGACCCGGTGAATCCTAAGATCTATAAGTCATGTAAACAGAATTTACTGCTCTCATTGACCCTGCTCACACAACATCAGAGTGGTCAGTAGTGACGACACTTGGGAGGACAGAAAGTGTGAATCCCATATTGTGAGAAAGTAGCCTCTTTCTAGCAGGGTTACCCCCATTTGTGGCCTGTTTGTCAGTGTGTTTTTGACTGTGTCACTGGGATCCTGCTAGTCAGGACGCCAGCGCTTAAGATTTGTGCCCTGCATGTCAGTCTGTTTCACTGTTTTCGTCAGTATGCTTGACTGTGTCACTGGAGTCCTGCCAATCCGAACTCCAGTTCCTTGGCTCTGTCTGGTTCCAAATTTGTACGTTACATACTGGTAACCCAGTATTTCACTCCAGATTGGTATAATAGATCCCCCTTATAAGTCCCTAGTATATGGTACCTAGGTACCCAAGGCATTGGGGTTCCAGGAGATCCTGATGGGCTGCAGCATTTCTTTTGCCACCCATAAGGAGCACATACAAACACTTCTTCAGGACTGCCATTGCTGCCTGAGTGAAATAGTGTAAGCACTATTTCACAGCCTTTTTCACTGCACCAGGTCACTTGTAAGTCACCTATATGTCTTACCTTCAGATCCTGAAGGCTAGGTGCATAGTACCTGTGTGTGAGGGCACCCCTGCATCTAGCAGAGGTGCCCCTACATTGTCCAGGCCCATTTTCCCAGACTTTGTGAGTGCGAGGACGCCATTATAAGCATGCACTACATATAGGTCAATACATATATGTAGCTTCACAATGGTAACTCCGAATATGGCCATGTAAGGTGTCTAACAACTGGGAATTGTACCCCAATACTGATTCTAGAATTAGTGGTCCAATTCCTTGCACTCTGGGGGCTCCACTATGGACCCCCAGTAAGGCCATACCAGCCTTCTGAGGTTTTCACTGCAGCCCGAGCTGCTGCCACCTTACAGACAGGCTTCTGCCCTCCTGGGGCTTGAGCAGCTCAATCCCAGGAAGGCAGAACAATGCATTTCTTTTGGGACAGGGATGTCACCCCCTCTCCCTTTGGAAATAGGTGTTATCGGCATGGGAGGGGTATCCTCCCAAAGGCTCTGGAAGTGCTTTGAAGGGCATAGATGGTGCCCTCCTTGCATAATCCAGGCTACGCAGGCTCAGGGACCCCCAGTCCCTGCTCTGAAATGAAACTGGACAAAAGAAAGGAGAGTCACCACTCCCCTGTCCATCACCACCCCAGGGATGGTGCCCAGAGCTCCTCCAGAGTGTCCCTGGGCTTTGCAAACTTGGATTCCAAGGTGGTGGGGCAAACTGGGAGCATCTGAGTGGCCAGTGCCAGCAGGTGACGTCAGAGACCCCTCCTGATAGGTCCATACCTGGTGAGGTGACCAATCCCCCTCTGAGGGCTACCTAGGGTCTCTCCTGTGGGTGTTTCTTCAGATTCAGATGACAAGACTCCAGCAGGACTCCTCTGCATCCTTTACTTCACTTTGTACCGTCGGATCAACTGCAGAACTGCTCCAGAAACTCTACAACATGCAACAAAGTATCCAAGATGTCTTCTGCAACTATGTAACTCCAGCTCCTGCCAGCAACTGCAACAGTGCCCAGGTTGTGCATCCACAGAGGACTGCCTGTCTTCAGCCTGCACCAGAAGAATCAAAGGAATCTCCAGTGGAGTGACGGAGTCACTTCCCTGCTTCAGCAAGCACCCCTCCGCAGTGACGACCGCTACTCTGGGTCTCCTCTCCTGATGACGAGCGTGGATCCTGGAACACAGGCGGTAGACCGAAGTGAATCTGACTGTCCAAAGGTCCAGCTGTCCGAATTTGGTGGAGGTAAGAGCTTGCCTCCCCATGCCAGACTGTATCCCTGTGCACCGTGTGTTTTGAAGCTCCTAGGGCTTCTGTGTGCTCTTCCAAGAATTCCTTTGTACACAGCCTAGCCCAGGTCCCCAGCACTTTATCCTGCGATGCTCAGCCCCCTGGGTTGTTCTCCGGTGATGTGGGATCCCTTTGTGTAGTGCTGCGACGACCGTAATTTGTAACTCCTTTGTCTCCGTGCTCTGGGACTCCTGTGGGTGCTGCCTGGTCTTCTGAGGGCTCTCTGAGTTGTGAGAGCCCCCTCTGACTTCTCTTCCTGGGTAGAGGCCACCAGGTCCCTCCTGGTCCCGAGCAGTGCCATTATTTGCCAACCGCAAATTTTGCGTGAGCCAAGGCTTGTTGGCAGAATCCAGTGATGCAAACCAGACTGCGTTCATCCATCCGGCGTGGGACATCTTCTGCACCAACCAGGAACCCATATCTGTCTTCTCTGGTGCAAGACTGACTTTGTCTTCTCACCGGTGGTTCCTCTTTTGCACCTTCATCCGGGTTAGCAGGGGCTCCTGTTCTCACTGGACTCTTCAGTCTTTCTTGGACTTGGTCCCCTTCTTCCACAGGTCTTCAGGTCCAGGAATCCATCATTGATTTTTGCAGTCTCTTCTGGTTCTTGCATTTTCTTCTATCACGACTTCTAGTTTGTTTTAGGAAACCTGCTATGTTTTTCTTCTGTTTTCCTGTGCTCTGGGGTGGGGTATTTTACTTACATTTGGTGTTTTCTTACACTCCCAGTGCCCCTCTACACACTACACTTGCCTAGGTGGGAAACCGACTTTTGCATTCCACTATTTTAGTATATGGTTTGTGTCCCCCCAGGCCCATTGCAACCTATTGTGACTTTCAAGTTTTGCACTATTTTCTTACTATTTACTTACCTGTTTTTGGTTACTATTGTATTTAGTGTGTAACTTACTAACCTCCTAAGGGAGTATAGTCTCCAAAGTATTTTTGGCATTGTGTGACTAAAATAAAGTACCTTTATTTTTGTAACACTGAGTATTGTCTTTCATGCGTGTGAGTGCTGTGTGGCTACATTGGTATTGCAAGAGATTTGCATGTCTCCTAGTTCAGCCTTGGCTGCTCTGCCTACAGCTACTTCTAGACAGCTTGGCTTCTAGACACTGACTACATTTCAATAGTAATCAATCTGATTGTAGACAGGATAATGGTGGTCATGGTAAATGTTCCCCCATTGTTAAATGGAGTTGAGAAGACATCAACCCAGTTGAAACATAAAGGGGCATATTTATACTCCGTTTGCGCCGAAATTGCGTCGTTTTTTTGACGCAATTTCGACGCAAAACTAACTCCATATTTATACTTTGGCGTTAGACGCATCTAGCGCCAAAGTCCATGGAGTTAGCGTCATTTTTTAGCGTGGACACCTACTTTGCGTTAATTATATGCAAGGTAGGCGTTCCCGTCTAAAAAATCGACTCCGAGGCATGTGCGTCGGATTTATACTCCCGGGCAAAAATCATGCCCGGGAGTGGGCGGGTCAAAAAAAATGACGTACGGCCGCTTTTGCGCCGTTTTTTAGCGCCTGCAAAAGGCAGGCGTTAAGGGACCTGTGGGCTCTGAAGGAGCCCAGAGGTGCCCCCCCATGCCCCCAGGGACACCCCCTGTCACCCATGCCCACCCCAGGAGGACACCCAAGGCTGGAGGGACCCATCCCAGGGACATTAAGGTAAGTTCAGGTAAGTGTTTTTTTCCATTTTTTTTGTGGCATAGGGGGGCCTGATTTGTGCCCCCCTACATGCCACTATGCCCAATGACCATGCCCAGGGGACAGAAGTCCCCTGGGCATGGCCATTGGGCAAGGGGGCATGACTCCTGTCTTTGCTAAAACAGGAGTCATTTCTATGGGGGTTGGGAGTCGGAAAACAATGGCGCAAATCGGGTTGAGGCGAAAAAATTGCCTCAACCTGACTTGCCCCATTTCTTGACGCCCAAGCTCCATATCCCCCTACGCCGGCGCTGCCTGGTGTACGTCGTTTTTTTTAACGCACACTAGACGGCGCCGGCGGCTAACGCCGGCTAACGTCATTCAATAAATACGGCGCCCGCATGGCGCTTCAGAATGGCGTTAGCCGGCGCTAATTGTTTTGAAGCAAAACTGCGTTGGCGCAGTTTTGCGTCAAAAAGTATAAATATGGGCCAAAGTGTTACATTGGTTACAGTCAAGAACTTTATTGCCAACTTCGGCAGTAGATTACATTCTATTTACATGAGGCGTGAGCTTGATTGATACTTCTATCAATGACCTCTTGGGTGACTGTGTTATAGTGAATTTAAAGCACCCAAGATTTGCTGGGAAGATCTTACATGAGGGAGCAGTTGGGAGCTTACAGAGGGGCAGGGTTACACTTGTTCCTCGAGGCTATTTCTACAGGGATCCATTGCATCCGCTGTCAGTCTGGTCCCTGGGGCTGCATAACTCGACTGCAGTAGGGACCCAGAAAAATGTATATTAATAAATAGGTTTGCCCCATTGAAAGAACTAAATTATGTAGATTGACTTATTAACCCCTCAGCAACACTAAGCATAAGTAATATACCCCTCTTACGTACAAGAAGCCAGGAAGAAAGTAGTGTGGATGCCAGTAAAAGTTCTACCCTGTCTCCACAGGTTTATAGAGGGACTCGTATAGTAGATACATAGAATATTGCAGGATTAAGAAGTATATTAAATGAACAGGAGTAGTTGGACAGTATCTGTACATCACATATCGTACGCCTTCAAGAAACCTGGCAGGTAGCTCCTATACATATCGAGGGCTTTCATTCCTTATTTGGCCCTGCAATACCTTCAGTAGCAGGTAGAACTAAGGGTGTGGTCTGCAGATATTAATTTAGATTTAACTGCCAGCGGTAGTTGGAGAACCTATGACCTCTGCCTATATTAACAATTTGTGTGGTTGAAAGTCTTGGGGAGGCAAGATCTTGTTGTCAGCAATTACTACAATAATGTATTCAACTCAACACGGGTGGAGGTGGTAAATTGTCTGCATCTGGATCTTGGAAAATTCTTTATAGTGGGCAAATCATTATGCCCTGTTCTTTGTGGTGGAGATTTCAACATGAAAACATGCCGTTATGCTGGGGATTGTGTTGTGGTGCAACCGATTTGGGGGTGGGGGGGTGGGTGGAGTGGATGCATTACATTTTGGCCATACAGAATATGGAAATGTTTTGAATGCTATTCTTTATAATTACGATCTGCTATTATTGGGGTAGGTAGATGGTCTAAGTTCCCACAGGACATGTACCTTTATGGGAGGGGTTAACCACTCTGTGATTGATCAATTATTAGTTTCTACAATACTGGAGCTTCAAATTGTTTATCTTAAAGTTAGGCAAACAGCAGTCAGTGATCATCATCCATTTTTATTAAACATCCTCTTTCTATCGAAGGAGACTCGTATCTGGGAAAGTTACACCAATTGCCCCCGCGAGATCTAATGGTGTTTATATCAAATGGGTGGGTGTTGATCCCTTAGTCATCTTTCAAGAACTTTTGTCAATATCAGGGAGAGAAGTTGAGACTTGTTTATCTTGGGAGACAACCAAAGAGGCCCTGGTTCCAGCATTTGAACATATACTTGCTTTCCTTTAAGTCTCTTTTGGTCGCCCAGTAAAAAATGGCGGTTATAAGCATGGGTGGTTCAACCATGATTGTACACAGGCTCTTAAACTCCTAAAGGCCGCATTACATCAAACACCAAAAGATAAGGCCCTAATTAAATTAAGTAGGGCACGTTATAAAAATTCTTTAGCTGCCAGGAAAAAGGACTTGCAGGATAAGGCCTGGGCTGATTTAACTTAGGCTGCCAGTTCTAAGGATCTGATGTATTCTGGAAGAAATAAACACTCCCTTCCTAAATAGGGTCTCAGGTCATGCATTATCATCTCTAGATGTGGATAGAGCATTTTCAGACAATTTTCATTACTAGATATATTGGAGAATTAAATACGCCTAATCTTGCTTCAAAATCAATGGGAGTAGTGAGTACCAACTCTATAGCTCCTATGCAATTGGTTTTTACACTGAAGGAGGTTCAAAATGCAATACGTCTGAGTGCAAGAAGGAAGACCAGGGGCGGCTCCTCCATAAGGACAGAGGAGCGTCGCCCCCCGCCAGCCAGAAGCTGCGGCTGCAAAACCTTTTCAAGAAAAAGATAATAAACTACGTTTATTATCTTTTTCTTGAAAGGGGGCGGGCCACAGGGGTGACAAGCACTTGAGGGGATGGCACAGAGCACTCCACTCAGAGTGCATGTGTGTTTGGCCACCCGTCTCGGGCCGACCAAACACATGCGCGCAGGGCTCTCTCCAGCCCAGCAACACAGGCTCCCAGTATGCCTGAATCCTTATGCTGCTCTGAGCAGCGTCAGGATTGGCTGCAGAGCAGGCTGGGAGCCTGTGCCGGCAGCATGTTGAGGAGATGGTGAGCAGCAGCAGACAGAGCACAGCGTTCAGGTAAGTTTTTGTTTGAATTTTTTTTAATTTTATTAATATTTTTCACCTCCCACCACTCCCCTGACCCCCCTGCCCACCGCACCTCCCCGCCCCCTTTAACACGGGCGAGCCGCAACTGGGGAAGACACCAGGACTAGATGGGGTCCTGATTGACACTTTTACATATATCACATCTGTGGGCTCCCATTCTCAAATCAAGACTGGAGGGGGGGTGGACCGGGAGATTAATGGTCCAGTGTACAGTCTCCCAATAGCAATAATCAAAAAAGCATGAAGGCACACTGTTCCAATAAATGAAAAACCACAGGGGACCTGTTTCTTCAGGAGCAAGAGCCCTCACGCATCACAATGGATGCCTAGCTTCATCATTGGGAATGCTCCTTGTTAGGCCGGCACTGCAACGCCTGACGGGTTCCCCAAAGGGGGGCTCTTAGCCGTGCTACTCCTGTAGTGACTAATGTATTTAATTATACAGAATTGGACATTTTCTGATAGGCACCGAGGGAAACAGGAGAGAAAAAAATTAAATTAAAATTGGTTCTTTTTCTCAAGACACATCATAAATGTAATCAGTTCGAATGAGACGAAGGCCAAGATTAAAACAGAGCCGAAAGTAAAATATGAGTGGTAATGCTCAATTACTCTCAGAAAACAAGAAACATAAGAGGCCTGAAACTGCCATGAAACCTCTAGTCATAGGTCAACATGTTTCGCGTCTAGTGGTCCAGCCGGATCCATCGACGCTTCATCAGGACCAAAAGAAAAATAACAACTTCTCCAAATAACATAACAAATATGAACCCTAATATGGGGCTAAGACACAGTCACTTACGTTGAGTCAACTGGTTAAGTCAAACTAGGTCGCCCATCCCCAAGTTCGAGATGCAGCTCCTTGGGAAAACACATGCCAGGGACTAAAGCTGATGAATTTCATCAGCGGTCCTTCACGTCGAACCTACCCTCCAGGCAGCGTTCCCGAATGTTGGGCGACCTACTTGCTTTGTAAATATGGTGCAGTGTTTTTGCCCATCTAACACCATATTAGTGTAAATAAAATGACACTAATGTGTTGTTAGGATGGCACTAGGCCCTCTTAAATCTGGGTCTAAGACTTTCACCTGTGGAGGACATGCACATGAATATCTGGTTTCAAAATGAATGTTACAATACACTTCATCACACATTGCAGTACACTTCATTAACTAAAGGGTATCCATCATCAAAGTCCCCTCGTTCTAGCTGTCTGTGGATGCCGCTGTGCCTGAACATAAAGGAACCATGGGTGCTTCCAAGGTACTTGGCTACAATTGCGGTGATGATGTGGTTTGTACTACACACCACTGTATGTCAAGTGAATGTGTGTTTTTCCTGTTTCAGAATGTATATTTCAGTTGAGAAGGGGGACATATGGCCCCACCACCCCTAGCGCTTTGAGACCCTCACGGGTGAGTAGCCGCGCTTTACAAGTCCCTGATTGATTGCTTGATTAATATGTTCCATCCACACACCTTACCACATGCCGAAAATTAGCAATCCAATACAAATCTGATTTGGTTGCTCGAATTGCAATACAATTTCTGGGTTGATAGATGTACTGGTTGATACAGCTTAATGTGGTATCAAGGAATGAGCAAAAAAAAGTGTCAACGCACTCTGACACACCCCTCCAGGAACAGCAATGGTACCCTGGCAACTACCAGGTTCTAACAGGTGTTGTGAGCACAGCACCTTCACATATGTGGGGATGGAATTACTGCACAGTGTGTTGCTTTCAAAGTGTGGTCTCAGGAGTGCAATGATAACTAAAATTACAGCACTACTCAGCCTATATTTGTCACAGATTTCCTCCCCAGTTTGGTTGAAGATGGTCAGCCTGACTGAATATCCTCTCCTGTCTCCTCCTCCTCCTCCTCCTCCTCCTCCTCCTCCTCAGATGAGCCAAAATCCTCAGTCTCCTGGTAATAACATTTAAAGCACCCATTTTGAAAAAACCTTGATGTATTTTGGGTCTGTTTTTATAGGTTGCAGCCAGTTACCATCTGTTCTGACTTGATGGTAAATTGCATGTGCTAATTTGTGCCTCTTCTCCCATTCACACATTGCAACTGCCTTGAACATACCATTTGAGAATCGCTCATTGGTATTTTCAGAAAGTGAATCACAAAAAATGTTCGCAAAAAATGGTAATTGCAATCCATTTACATTGCAAAAAAAAATCTCATGAATGGGTTTCATACAAACTACACAAAATAGCAATCGCAAATCTCTTTGTGACTGATTTGCGAGTCACAAGAGCTACTTACATTTAGCCCTTAGTGCTGGAATTGGGAAAATAAATTATTAAAGTTTGTTTTGTTAATGCACAATAGCCCCTTATCAAAAACTCAAGCTGGATTAGTTATTCCTCTGAAACCTGTTTAAACCAGCCCAAATCTCTTAAAGCAAGATGTCGCTCCCAGGAGCGGCTCGCAGGTTGTTGAAGGGGAAGGGTGGCGTGAGGGGGAGGGGGGTAATAAACTTTAAAATAAATGACATTTAAGAAAAACACAACTTACCTTTTCCATGCCGTCCCGCGCTGCGCTCCTCTTCCCTGCTGGCTGGCTGCATTCAGGCACAGGCCCCCAGCCTGCCCTGCAGCCAATCCTGACGCTGCTCAAGCAGCATCAGGATTGGCTGGGAGTGCCCAGCCAGGGTGCTCCCAGGCAGACTGGGAGTCTGTGCAGGCTCTCTGCAGCCCGGCAACTGTGTTGCTGGGCTGCAGAGAGCACACTGCGCATGTATGTTTGGCCAGCCCGAGACGGCTGGGCAAACATGCATGCGCCCTGAGGGGTAGTGCTGAGCACTCCCCCTCAGTGCATGTCACAGCCTGTGGCCCGCAACTTTCAAATAATAATTATCCTTTTCTTTTAAAGGGGGTGACGCTCCTCTGCCCTTAAGGAGCAGCTGCCCCGATAGCTTCCCAGAGTGAGAGGTGGAACTCGAGTAACTGTTCTACACAGTACTGTATTCAAGTTTGGCAAGCTAACAAATTAACAGAGAGAGGTGAGTGAACAATCTTCGTTGTAAGAGCCCGTCTTGGCCCTGAGTGCCAAGACATGAGCTGAGCCACAGCAACATTTGGCATGGAAATTGTGCAACAAATATTGCCTAAAAGTATGATGAAGTGGCTTAAAAATTCAAAAAATTACATTTCTTTAACAGGAGTTTTACCTTAGTACATCAGATTATATTGCTGCATTGAGAGGTGTTTATTAATAGTGATCATTTTTAAACATGAACTTAGAAACATTAACAACGCTACCTGACCATTTGTGAACTAAGAGAAAGTCATTTGCCATGTGTACCTTATGTGGGATCTAGTCTTAATTTTACAGAGCAACATTATAAGTCATTGAGTCAAAGACAAGAGATTTTTTGTTACAGCACACATCCTCATGTATTTCAAGATTTTGCCACATGCAATAATGCAAAACATATGAGGTAAAATAAGTAACATATTTTCTTAAGATTACGCAATTTGGGCAAGTTGCCAAGCTGTGATTTATCCCAGGTTTTCTGGTTTCATGTTGTGTCATTCACCACTAGATTAATATTTCTTTCTCCCTTTTGTTTGACACAAGAATTTAATGCTTTTGTCTTTCATTCTTGCTGCTTGAGGGTAGAGCGTGGCTAACTCTGCAGTACCACTCTTGTTTCATGTCTTTAGTGAAGCTTCCTCAGGTCCTGCAGTAAGTACCACATTTGTTCCATGTCTTTGAAATAAGCTTGCACTGACTGCCTGCAGTACCACAAATCTTTCAGAGAAGATTGTAATGTGCTTGATGCATGCTGTGTGTCTTATCGGTGTGAGCCAAGGACCTGCTGTGCTCCTGTTTCCTGTACTCTAACTGTTTCTGTGTGTTTTAGATCTGGCTAAAAACTGTTTTAACGTTTTCACCAGCCTTATATTTTCCTAAACAAAATACATATTCCTGCTTAGAGAAGATGGGCTTTGGGTAAGCCCACTTCAGTTGTTCATCAGACAGAGTATCATTCACATATTGTTTCGGCCCTTCAGAATAGCACTCATACAATGGGGTAGTGGACCAGTGCGCCCTTCAGCCATTGGGATTGTTGCCAATTTTGGCTCTGCCTAATAGACACCACTGGTCTTTAGAATGACAGGTAGTCTAAGTAACAGTATTTTGCCTGTTTTCTCTGTTACTCCAGTGCTTTAAATGGGCCCGTATTGAGCACTGGCACTTTCCAATTTTCTTCTCTTGAGTACCCAAGCTTCTCCCTAGACAAGTAGAGTATCAGTACTCATGATGGCCCAGCAGCAGTGCAGTTGTAATCTCCTCTTTGGTGCAGATTAAACCATAGGTCACCTGATTGGCTTGCAGCAGCCTGTGATCGTCAGCAGAGGGTGAGCTGTAAGTATCAACAGAAAGCAGTATCTTCACATCCTAGTATGATCATAGTGTGTGCATGTGGTTAACCATGGCATGCATTGCCATTCTGCTCACAAATACTACAACCCACTGGCTGATTATGTTAAGCTGAGGTGTGCTACATGCCCATCCTGGTCTGTGTTTTTTTTCTCTTTCTTTTTTTTTTTTTTGCAGTTTGATTTAGCGCAAAATCGACCCGAAGGTATTGGAGCACTTTACATGAGCACTAGTTACATTACACAAGCATCTCTTCATGTTTTTTAGGCACAGAGAGATTAAGGGCCTGATTTACATGGTGGCAGTAACAGTCCCGCGGTTGACTTTTCGATTGAACACCTGTCTACCTCCGTGACTTTCGGCCCGCTATATTTAGATGTGAGCAGGAGCATAGGCGAAAGACTGCTGTCACCACCAAGAATCATCACCTGCATCGACAGCGCCATAGGCAAAAGTGGGTGGTGGCGGGACACCAGCCAATTTTATCGCCAAGTCAATCATGATGTGCATTCCCGCCGACGCAACTCTGGCAGCTAATCCTCCACACCTGAGTTGGCAGATTGGGAGGTATATAAGTACAAAACTCATCTTTTTAACACTTTCCCCAATTCATACCACCTTGAACCCACTCTTACTCGTCCTGCCATTGCTCGGGGCAAGATCCAAGATGTAAATCAACCCCGTCATTGCCAGAACAGAAGGTAAGTCATCGGTCACTCCTGTTATCATCTGAGTTGTTGCTTCACAGTAGTACTAGACTCCTGCATGGGTAATATTGTTTGCAAACAACATAATAATGATGCATAATGCCTTACTGTGTAATGTTGTAGTTAGAAACTGCATTAGACAGACCTTGAGGTAAAAGTAGCAACCAGCAATCTGATATGAACTGCCTTTATAGCAATGGACACCTATACAAAAGGTCACAGCAATAACAGAGAGGAATGTGTCCGCACAGGTGTGTGCAGTCATTTCCCCAAAATTTCAAAAAGCAACAACTGAAACAGTATATACAATTTGAACCAAACAAACCCATGATAATGTAGCAATGTCACTATAAAATGCTACAGGTGGATTTTCACAGAATGTAATACCAAGCTTACTGCCAAACTTGAAACATGGCAGAGATGTGTGAAGGTCACATGTCCCCTTGGTGTGTGCAATACATCACAAACGTTAGATGTCACTGAACTGTGCAATGCCAAGTTCTCTGTGTAATTCATATGTGCATATTATTGACACATCATGTCAAAATAAACACACATGCGTTCCCCAGTCACAGTAAGAGAAACATATAGTTTTGGTGTAAGTGTCCAATAACAACATGAATACTTGCACCAAAATTAATATGTCCATCACAAGTGTACAACAGTAATGTAAATGCAATTTTTAAAATTAATTACAATACACAAACTGTGCTGGTCACTGTCACAAATGAGAGTACGTTCATGGCACACACATTTGCAAAAATGATATTATTAGCAAACAATTAGTAGCATTCATCAAATAAGGCCAGGACAAAGATGTTCTCAAAATAAAAATATATCATAAACATGAGATAATTTCCCCCTAAAAATAAACTTATGGGCTTTAAAAAAACATAAGTTACCAGACCTGTAGTCCTGTGTGCAGGTGCATGCCCGCAACTTGCCACCTAGTGTCACTGCCAAAATAAACTTCCTCTGGAAGAGGCATCTATGGGGCAGAGAGCAGGCACCGCAATGATCTCACTGGAAGTGGGAGGGTGGTTGGGTTTAGGAGGGGTAGTTTTGGTTTTGGGAGGTGTGGGTTTTGGTTTGGGGTGGGTGGGCATCAGTATGGGAGGGGTGGGTTTAGTAGGGCTGGGTTGAGATTTGGAAGGGATGGGTTGGGATTTGGAAGGGGTGGAAAGATGGTTGGGAGGGGTGGGTTTACTTTTAGGAGAGGTGGGATAGAACGTAGAAGGGGTAAATTGGGATGTGGATAGGGTAGTTTAGAAGGTATAAGGGATAGAAAGACATTTGAGAGGGGTGGCTTTGGGTGTGGAAGGGGTCAGGGCCGGAGAAAAAAGTAGGTCCCCCTTAGGGAAATGGGTAGGGTGGTCTTCAGGGAGTACAGGGTGGGAGCTAGAGGGAGTGTCTGTGTCTGTTACTCATGTGTGTTGAAGGTATTGGTGACTAAGGGTCTGGTGTATGTGCTGTATGTTTAGATTTGTGTTTCTTACTGATTGTCTGTTGGGTGGGTGAGTGTGGGTGTTTGGGTTCAGTATGTGTGTAGATGTGTGAGTTGTGGATGTGATGTGTGTTGGTGTGGTGTCTGTGGGTGTGCTAGTGCATGCATGTTTGGTGGAGGGTGCACTGACTGGGGGTGTGCTTGAGGTGTGCGTGAGAGTTGGTGAAGTGGCGGGTGGACTGTCCGGGGGTGTGCTTGTTGTGTGCATGGGTGTTGGCATAGTGGTGGGTTTATTGACTGGGGGTGTGCTTGTGGTGTGGGTGGGCAGTGGTGTAGTGGTGGGTGCGCTGACTGGGCATATGCTGGTGGTGGGTGTTTTGTCTGTGGGTGTGCTGGTGGTGGGTGTGTGTTTTTGTGTCATGGTGATTGTCATGCCTGTTGGCATGCTTGTGGTGGTGGTGGGGTGTGTGGTGTCTTCATGTGTGTATCTGTGTTTTTTTCTGTGTTGGTGTGAGGATGTGCTGCTTGTGGTTGTTGTAGCGGTTGTGCGCAAATGTTTGCATGTGCTTTGGATAGGGATGGGTTAAGGGATTTTAGATGGGGAAGGGATGGGAGTCTGGGCATGAGGTTGGGGTGGATAGGAGGCTGAGCCCAAAGAGGAGGCCAGACCCTGTAATGACCACTGAAGGACAGACAGTGCACCATGAATGCCATCCAGTTAAGCCAGCATCTGGGTGTTCTGGCCAGCCAGCCCCTGGATGGCTTTCGGAAGTGCAGTCTGGCCTACAGCGATAGTCTGTAATAGTCAACAGCCTGCTGATTGAGCCCAGCCTGGGACACTTGTGTAGGGCAGATGTGCCTGCAGGAAATGTGACACTGCCTTTTTTAGGGGGGAGGTTACTGCCCAGTGGGGGATAGCAAGAGGGAGGGTGGAGCTTGTAATGTGGGTGGTGGATGACAATGCAGGTGTCACAGTTGCTCCAGGGTCTGCCACCACTAGGGACTGGTCTTTGGAGGCCTCCGAAGATGTAGATTCACAGATGGCCTCCGTACTTGTCCCCTCACCCTCCATGGCTCTGGGTCCCTCGGTGTAAGTGGTGTCCACACCTGATTCCCAGCTGCCTGCTTCCTCCCTGCTGACATAGCCACTGTCACCTTTGCCTTGACCAGATGATGCTGAAAACTTAGATACAACAATCTGTGCAAATACAATTGGACAATAATGTTCAACACCCAACATTTGTGCAAAGTTCAGTAATCACCATGTGAGCTCCCATATCATTTATGCCTTTGTCACTTAAACACTTGTAGGTTCCTCCATGAAAAAGGGTTTTGACAGCATGAGTAAACGGAAAGGCCTTGAAAGATCTCTGAACCACTGCAGTACAGAGCTAAAATGTATCACAATTCCCAACGGGCCAGGTGTTGAGCTGGGATTGACTTCTCAGACCGGGATACAACAACATCTATGTGATGTAACCTTCAGTCTGCAAATGTCCATTTAAGTATCACTTTTCTCTTCATCATTTATTTCTCCAATGGAGAGAACTAAGGACACGAAAATGTTCTTTGGGGGATGCGTGACTCTCTCATCAATGTGGGCACATTCCTGTCTGTTGCAATCAATATAGTGTGGCATTCAAATTCACGTTGTCTGACACAGCCTGGCTTACATGCACATATGTAAAGGACAAAGGCCTCAGGTCAACCTGCTACTGTCCACATGAACTGACTAGACGTTTGCTGGACAAACTGGTTTTAAACATGTTTCAGATTATAAATTATGGCACTGTACACAGAATTCCAGTTCATTTGGTACAGATGCACATTCCTATATTTGCTATACCACAAACTTACAAATGTAAAGTCTGATATGTCAACTGCATCATAGTTGCACATTTTGCCATAGTCACCAGTTATAGGGCCTACATTACCTACTCACACTTGTAATGGAGCATCCCACCTGACCCAGTCATGACAAGGGGCATGTTTGATGCAACTGACCCTCATGACTTTGAGAAAATACAGGTACCCTTACTTGCCTTGTGATGAGGAATCTATTTGTAAACGTCTGCACAAACACATACACCAAACACAGCATCAGCCACTGTCTGACTAACGTTTACCTCCAGAAATCCTCATGAGCTTTGGATGTGTGTCAGCCTTAATGGTGACGGCATACAACATTGCTGGAAATGAAAAAGGTTAGATAACAACAATATCTAACATAATGACTTAGCCCCTTGATGCTGCTGTTGGGCCCTCAGTCACTTTCCTGGTAAGCTACCACAAGGATACTGACCGTTAGGAGGGTCAGGGTGCAGCACACCCACCAGGATTCTTGGGAGGGCTGCCCAACTTGGCCTTCAGCAGACTTGCACGTAGTGTGACACACGTCGTCCCACCTCTTCTGATGGTTCAGGTGAGCTGCTTCTGGGCTCTCAGTGTCCGCACCTTCTTTGCAATGGTCCTCCATATTTCACACTTCTGATGGGTGTTTTGACCTGTATGGATGATAGAAAAGAACAAGAAAATAAATTTTAAGTGTTTTTGTTTGGCAGGACTGCTGTGACAGAATTATTTGGCATTGCAAACATGCATTCACCAAACAGTAATTTCATTTTTAACAAAAAACTTTAGAGGTAGCTTGGAAATACTGAGTTCCAGGAATCCAGTGACCACCCTCAACACTTTCTAGCTCCTCATGTTACCAAATCAGGCGTACAACATAATCTAGGCCAGGGCTTTGAATCCTATCTGTTGCGAGAGCCACCCCTGATTACTCACAATCATTGTGAGCTACTATAGGCTAAACAACCTGCACAAGCCATGCACATAACACCACCCACAGCTACTTTGGCTTCATGGCTAATCTCCCAAGAGTCAGAACCCATGACTGTACCACATACAGGGACAGAGGGCAGTATAGAAGGGTAGCTATGTGTCATTGAGAGTAGAAATATGGGGGATTTATGAAAAAGTGTGTGTTGCAATGGGACATATTGGGATGAATGAATGTCAGCTAGTGCTATCTGAAGTTGCAGCACAGATAATAACCTCACCTATTTGTGGCTCCTTGACATATTTAAACCATAAAGAGCAGCCTATTACACTGTATGAGCTGGAATCCCACTTGACAGGGTAGCATCAGACTACTCCAGACCCTCAAATCGTTTTCTAACACATCACTATCATTTTGACAGTGGCTGTATGTTGTCACTTGCACTACTGGTATACCGTTTACTCGCCACTGGTAATCAGTGGCCTGCAGTTTGCCGGATATGAAAACGGGAATTGTGAGTTACATGGACACATATAACAGCTTCTCATTTCAGGTGACTTAACACTCCAATGCACAGACATTTCAGACAGTGGCAAAAAATTCTCTTGCAGCAAGATCATGCAGTGAACTCTATTCATACTACTTATCACATTAACAAATAGGGGCAAAATAGCTTGTAGATCAAAAAGGAAGAAGTTACTCAGTCAGACATTCCCCACTGTGACATGTGCCTGTTCCTCTGGGCTCCCATAGAGTTGGCTGTACAGGGACAGGACCTCCAGCTCCTCCGTGCTGAAGGCAAGGGCCCTGTCACCTGCTTTGCCCAGCATCCTGGCTCCCAGAGGTCAGTAACAGCAGCAAAAAACAAGGAGGTCTTGTTGGCTGCAATGTTAGGAGGCAAGTGAGTTGTTTTCACTGTGCTCTGTAAAAGTATACAACGGACACAATCCATGACAGTGATAGGCACAGCCATTGGCTTTCATGCATAGCCATCACACATGTTAGCCTATGGCAAGGACCGTCGTGGAGGGTACCACCTACTACACGGTCAACTTCTGCCGTCGAGTAGCCAATATCCTGATGGCATGGTCAGGCAGCTGTCATTTTAGGACGTTAAGCTGTGCATTTTTGGGGAACATGGCGGCCGCGTAACACCGCGGTCGCGAGCTCTCTCCTGGCTGGCGCTCAACTCAGCATGACGCCGAAGCACCATGCCTGGACGCTGCAAGCTCGATGAGCCTCGCGCCACGCCCCCGCCCTTCGGGTGAATCAGGGCGAGACGATGGGCCGCATTTCTCTACGGAGACGCCAAGGATCGGCGCTCCATTCACAGGAATTTTGTTGGAGGCTGCCTCATCTTTAAATCAAGGGAAACTTTTATTATTTTATAGCTGCTTCCGGGGGCCATGCTTGGAAGCAGCTTTCTGCATTCACAGGAGGGACCTGGAGGAAGACATCAAAGCTTTTAAGGATCGCAGCAAGTATTCCTCTACTTTTTGGGGAGGCTCTGTTTATATGCCACCAGCTAAATTAAGAATACGGGCGTCTTCTAGGGGCCCCCCACTGGTGCAAAGCCAGAAAGCTTTTCTTAGTGTTGGGAAAGGTGAGGATGCCCTTCAGAAAAGCGCTCCTAACTGTTTGCAAACTTCTAGCAAGGGGAATGAGAGGGGGTCCGGAAGTAAGAGGGCGCAAGTGAAGGGGATTGGAAAATCTAATAAGGGGAGTTTGTCTGTACCCCCCTTGTCTGGTTTGGAGCCTAGAAAGAGGCACAGCAATAGGTCTAGCAAAATCAGTAAGGCATTGTGCTTTCAAGGTTTACTTTCTGAGAATTGGTCTCTCCCCTTGCACCTTTCTTGAGGAATACCTCACACTGTCCAGCGATGCAGCCCCCACAGTCCTTAGAGCCCCCCCCCCTTTCTCAGTCTCCCTCAGCCTCCTCCCTTGGGTACGGGAGGCAGGCGGGTGAGAATGAGTCAGCTCAAACTCAATCTGTGGTGTGTGGCAAGGCGCAGGGCCCCTTGGATATGAAGGCCCTAGAGGCAGGTCTACCTACACAGGATTCTGCGGTACAGAACCTTTTGATCTCCTTATCTGAGGAGATCAGGGGCAAATTTGAGGTATCTGAGTATAACCAAGGGAAAATCAGAGACTTTGCGCCGCTCTGGAGACTAAACTTAATGCCTTGACGGAAAGGATAAGTAACTTGGAAATGGCGGTGTCAGAGCAGAAAGCCCGTGTACTGTCCAACTCCCAGGGCATCTCTCAGTTGTCACGAAATGGCAAGATGGTCCAGGAAAAGCTAGAGTCCTTGGAGAATAACCTACGGAGGAACAACATTAGAATCCTGAATGTACCTGAGGGGCTGGAAGGAGAGGATATCAAGGCCTTTGTACTAACTCTGCTTGAGAATTTTTTTCCCGCAATGGATCAGACAAAGTTGAGAGAAGACATACTAAGGGTTCATCGGGATCCCTTTACGTGGAAGCCTGATAGGAAGACCCCCAGGAAGATTCTGGGTAATTTTGGTACCTACTCTGTAAAAGATAGAATTCTGTCTGTAGCTCTCAAGGCGGGTAGTTTCTCAATGGGTGATTGGTCATTTTGGATTTGTTCGGATTTATCTAAAACAACTTTAGATAGGCAATGGGAATTGGGGAAGTACATGCAAGATCTTAGGTCCCTTGGCGCTACAGTTCAGATGAGGTTCCGGATATAGCGGGGGGAAGTTATGCAGTGCTTGAAAATGTCCTCAGTAGTATGCTATGGGTTTGTACGAGGGGCCTTGACTTTTTGTTGAGTTTTTGGTCTTCTGGTGATAACTTTTTTATTATTGTCAATGGTTAAGCAGATAGGAGCCACTTTGAAGTTTCTATCATGAAATGTAAACGGGCAACGGGTTCCAGGGAGGAGGAAGAGATTTTTTGAGTTTTAAAAAGGGTAGAGGAGGAAGTAATTATCTTACAAGAAACCCATTTGTTAGAGACCGAATGGAAGGTATATCTTAAATACTTGCATTGGGTAGGTTATTGTGCGTGCACTAATCAATCATGCACGATCAAGTGGGTGGCAATTTTGAAAAAGAAGTCAGTAGGAGTGAAGGTTGCTAATATTAAGACAGATCCTAGGGGGAGATGGCTGATTTTGGAAGCCGCCTTAAACAGCACCTGGTTTACGATCGCTGGGTATTATGGGCCCAATGTTGATGATCCTTCACCCTTTCAAGATCTTTTTTCACATCTACTGGTTGTTAAATATCCAATCATAATTGGTGGAGATTTTAATATTTTCTTGAATCCCTCTTTAGATAAGTTCACACCAAGACCAACGGTCAATTTACCTAGAACCCGGTCAAGGATAAAACAAGGAATGTTGGATCTTGGTTTAATTGATATTTGGCATCAGAAGGGTGGGGGGTGTTTAGGTATACATTTAATAATTAGAAGTATGGTCATCATTCAAGGATAGATTTATTTTTAATTCAACATCAGTTAAGAGACATGGTAATATCGGTTTGCCATGCCCCAGGCACATCTTTCTGATCATTCAGCAGTATTAATGCAAGTTTCTCTTAATAGTCAAGTTTCTTTTCCCTGGTGGACAGTAAATCCTTCTCTGTTTTTGGATGAGCTATTGGTGGGCGGGTTGAGGAAAGACACTAATGAATTCTTTGAGTTGAATTACGAATCCACCACACTGCAGACTCTGTGGGACACATGCAAAGCTTTTATCAGAGTTAGGCTTGCAGGGTTGGCCACTTACAGATATAGAGCTGAGAGAGACCAGTTGAAACAACTTGAGGTCAAG
Source organism: Pleurodeles waltl (assembly GCF_031143425.1). Classification (NCBI taxonomy): domain Eukaryota; kingdom Metazoa; phylum Chordata; class Amphibia; order Caudata; family Salamandridae; genus Pleurodeles; species Pleurodeles waltl. Next base: position 471,941,248 of record NC_090449.1, on the reverse strand, counting down.
GTGGCTTCCTTGCAGGAAGTGTCCTCAAGGGTGGAGGAAAAACAGAGGGGGCTCTTCAATGCTCAGTTAGAATTAGCTAGGTCGGAGCTGGGTTTATTCTTAGAGGGGAAAGCGAGAAGGCCTTGGGAATGTAGTAGGTTTGCCCACTATGAATACGGGGAAGGCTGCGGAAAACTTTTGGCATGGAAAACTAGATCAGACCGCTCTAAAAATGTAATTTCACTTGTCAAGTCAGAAATCACAGGAGCTGAATGCATAACTAATCCCGAGATAGAGGAGGCTTTTGTGGGTTTTTTAAAGAATTTGTATACAGAAGATCAGTACTCTGCTGCAACATTTGAAATGTCTGTAAAGGGGTATCTGGAAGCACTTCATCTCCCCCAGTTAACAGCATCAAATCAGAACCAACTTGTGAGAGAAATAGATCCTGGGGAGGTGAGAGCAGCGAGTTTGAACTTAAAGAAGGGGAAGGCTCTGGGTCCAGATGGTCTGCCTATTGAATTGTATGGCAATCTTTGCGAGGAGTTCGTTACTATTCTGACAAAATTGTTTAATTTCCTTTTACAGGAGGGGGTGGATATGCCCAGGTCTTGGAGTGAGGCAGTTATAAGCCTCCTTTTGAAACCAGGGAAAGATCCGGCCCTCTGTAGCTCATATAGGCCAATTTCTCTGTTGAATTCAGATTATAAGCTTTAAACACATATGTTGGCTAACAGGCTTCAGAGTGTGATTTGTGATTTGATTCATGAGGGCCAGAAAGGGTTTGTCAGAGGTAGATACTTGCATGAATTGGCTCATGATTTACTGGGGACAATGGATCTGGCGACCACTGAAAAAGTTCCCCTATCAGACCTTACGCTTGATGCAGCCAAAGCTTTTGATTGTGTAAATTGGCGTTTCCTACAACATGTAATGGAGGCCTTTGAGATGGGCCCGAAATTTATAAAGGCTATTCAGGTTATTTACAAAGATCCATCAGCCCGTATCTTGATTAACGATAAGTTATCTTCCAGATTTAGTATTCAGAGAGGGACGCGGCAAGGGTGTCCATTATCTCCTCTTCTTTTCAATTTTTACATCGAACCTTTAGCAGCCAAAATTAGAGCAGATAGAGCAATCCCTCCTTTTCAATGTATGGGCTGGGAGAAGAAGGTTGCTCTTTATGCTGACGATCTTATGATATACACGGGTGACTTGACACAGGTTTTTTCTAGAATTCTATTATGTTTGAAGGAATATGGAGATGTTTAGGGCTATTCTGTTAATCCAGAGAAAACTGAGTTTATGTGTTGGAATACTACCTTTGATAGCCCGCTGGTCAAGTGACAGATCAGATATCTGGGTATTCAAGTTATTTCCAATCTCAATGAATTGGCTAGGGTCAATTTTGATAAGCTCTGCAAGGAGACTCGTAACTTACTGAAGACCTGGCCCAGGCTCCCTCTGACTTTTATAGGTAGAGTAAATATCCTTAAAATGATTATTCTCCCTAAATTTACATTCCTGTTTAATACGATCCCCTTGGAATTTAAGAAGAGATGGTTTCAGAAGATGCAAGCTGACTTAACTTTGTTCGTTTGGTCCTCAAAAGGTTTTAGGATTGCCTGGCAAAAACTATGTGGGCCCAAGAGGAAGGGGGGGATTGCAGCTCCTGATTTTTCCAAATATTATTTCGCTTTTCATTTGAAAAATGTCAGGATCTTACTACGGGATAGGTCTGAATACACGTTATTTTGGGGCGCAGTGACTTAGGATTTCTCGGCGGCTGGCAGTCGATTTTTATACAAGTTCGGTCACCCAATTTTTTTTTTAAAGATCCGATTGAAGCTTTTAAAAGATGCTGCTAGAGTATGGTGGTTGGTACGCCAAGTTTTTCACATCTACTATTATAGTCCCAGGGCTCTGGTCTGGGATTTCCCTAGCACTCCTGAGTTTCTTCTAGACAAACTGGCTTTGGTGTAACAGGAGTGACAAAGTGGGGACAAGTCTTGAAGGATGCAAAGCCAGTGCCCTGGTGAGAATTGGAGGAATTAACAGATCACAAAGTTTCAAGGTTTAAGTATTTACAACTGGCAAGTTGGGCGGTATCTCTTCAGGAGAAAGGGGGAGTGTATAATCCTCGGGAAGAGAAATTATCCTCGATCTTGGTACATAAAGAAGTTTCTGTCTGGTATCAGACATTGCTTGATGTACCAGACTCAGTGGTTTTGTCTCTTGAGAAGAAATGGGGAGAGGTTTTCCCAAATTTGGATTTAGCGCATATTTGGGAAAGGTCAAGCTCTATGCTATGGTCCGTAACTAGAACAGCCGCCTTGAAAAAAAAATCAACTGTTCACAATGCATAGGGTTTATTGGTCTCCTCAGAGGCTGACCACGGTGGGGAAGTCAGAAAAAAAGTGTCCGCGATGTGGGGAACCTAATGCAAATGATGTACACATGTTTTGGAACTGCCCAAATCTAGGTCTTTTTTGGTCGGGGATTAATGGTTTTCTTAAGCAATTTATAAGTACCGATATAGAAGTGACCCACCCTCTGGTATTTTTTGGTGTTTTCCCTGACTCAATATGGGAACAGAAATTATCTAGGCCGTATAAGGATATATTGTTTTTGTTGTTACTATTGGCCAGGAGACAAATATGTCTTAAGTGGGTCAGTCCTATTCCTCCGAATGTTTCGGATTGGCTGTTTTCAGTAGATTATTTTTCTTGTTTAGAACGCAGTGGTCCAATGGGTAATAATGATGAATGTTGGGCCATCGGGGAGAATGCTCGGCAAAATGGAATTACTCTTGATATGTAGTCCTATGGTTATTTTTGCCTTTTCTACATTAAGTAGTCCAATGATTATTTCTGCCTCCTTTTCCCCCTCCTCTCTTCTGTTCTCTTTCCCTCGCTCACGGATTTGTGGTTGGAAAGGAGTATTGGGAGGGCCCGGGAGAGGTGAACTGCGGCATCTAATTGGTTCTAAACCTGGTTAACTAGGTTACCATGTTTGATGTTGGTTGATGACCCTCGTGCAGTATGGTGGGATTCGCTTATAAGGACAAAAATAATAATTTTTTTTTAAAAAAGCTGCATATTTTTCAATTGCTTAGTCACCAGCACTCAAAATGCAGGCTAGAGTATTTCTAAATGTGAGATATGAACAACATCGTTCTTGGCAAGATATGACACAATAAAATGTGAACCGTGGCTGTATGTGACATCAATAGTTCTGCAGGGAAAGTAATACCTCTGTTGACAGTATTAAAAATAAAAAATAAAATAAATAAATCAATATGTGCAATTAATACATTTCAACTGTATTATTTACATGTAATGAAAAATAAATATTACATGAAAAAAAGTTTTTTTGAAGTTCCCAAAATTTGTTTAAGAATGTGTGTACATGTATTACAGAATGACATTCCTAATGTTAGCAAGACTTAAGATGTGTGTTGATGTTAAAAGTAAGGGGGGACCATTTCAGCTGATATTTTCCTTTCCATACACACAGACGTCAGAACCTAGCCATGGGCCGGAGACAACGGTCTCAGGTGCTCCTTTATAGACTTTGCCACAATCAAGTAAAGGGATGTCATAATACAATTTCAGCTATATAGGCAAGCTAACCTTGGTTTGTGTAAGCAGTTGGAGCCTGATCTGCTGCCTCACAATAGGAATTCAACAGCCATAACACCAATAGTGAAACTCATGGCAGTACTGCATTTTGTGGCCACTGGCTTTTTTCAATACGCTGTGGCAGTATCAGGGGGTATGTCCCAAACATCTTTCAGTGGTGTGCTACAGGAAGTCCTTGCTTCCTTGATGAGACACATCAATAGCTACATCCATTTCCCACGTCCACAGGACTTAGCCACTATGAAGGGGGAATTTCATGCTTTGGATGGACTACCACAAGTGATTGGAGCAATAGTTGGCCTGCATATTGCCTTGGTGCCACCACATGCAAGGAAACAGGTCTACTGCAGTTGGAAGAATTTCCATTCCATAAATGTGCAAGTTATCTGCTTCCTGGATTTATACATCTCAAGTGTGCGTGCCCACTTCCCTGTGTCAACACATGATTCATTCATACTACGGAACATCACCATACCCATTCAGATGTCACAACTTGGACCGGAGGGCACCTTGCTTGTTGGTAAGTAAAATATGACTTGATGATCTTTTGCCTGAATCCTAGTTTAGGAAGGGACAATGGCTTGATATGTAATTAATTTGCTGATGTGTTTCATCCATATATGAGAATCAGCATAACCTAACCAACCAAGGTTATTGGCACCAGTGAGGAATACAACAAAGTCAGGGGAAGTCGGCTTCAGTAAGGCCCATGGAATCAATCAATCAGCATTTGTAAAGTGCGGCTTAGCACCTGGGGGGGTCTCAAGGTGCTAGCTGGGGACCCAGGTCAGGTCTTGAGGTCTTTCCTGAATTGAGCCAGCGAAGGGAACTGCCTGAAGTGGAGCAGCATCATGTTCCAGGTCTGCGTGGTGAGGTAGGGGCAGGATCTTTCTCCAGCTGTGTTCTTCCAGATCCTGGGGATGGTGACTAGGGCCAGTTGAGACATAGCGGAGTTGCCTGGAGGTTGTATAAAAGAAGAGGCGGTGGTCGAGTTAGGCATGTCCGATGTTGTGAAGGGCCTTGTACGCATGTGTCAGGAGCTTGAAAGTGATGCGTTTGTTGATGGGGAGCCAATGCAGGTCTCTCAGGTAGGCAGAGATGTGGCTGTGGTGGGGGATGTCAAGGATCAGTCTGGCTATGGCAATCTGTATTCATTGAAGTCTAGTTTGGAGTTTCCTGCTGATTTCGGCATAGAGTGCATTGTCGTAATCGAATTTATTGCTGACAAATGCCTGGGTGACTGTCCTTCTTACGTCACTGGGTATTCATTTGAAGATCTATTGGAGTAGGCACAGAGTGTGGAAGCATGAGGACGAGACGGGGTTGACTTGGTGGGTCATGGACAGTGATGAGACAAGGATGATGCTGAGGTTGCGTGCGTGGTCGGTAGAAGAAGGGGCAGTTCTGAGTGCGCTTGGCCACAAGGAGTCCTCCCATGCTGTAGTGGTGGGGCCCAGGAAGAAGTTCTCTGTCTTGTCCGAGTTCAGCTTGAGGCAGCTGTCTCTCATCCACTCTGTGACTGCCTTCATTCCATTGTGAAAGTTCTCTTTTGCTGCTGATGGTTCGTTGGTGAGGGAGAGAATGAGCTGTGTGTCGTCTACCGTATGAGAGGATGTTGAGCACGTGGTGTCTGACAATCTTGGTGAGCAGGGTCATGTAGAAGTTGAAAAGGGTAGGGTTCAGGGAGTAGCACTGGGGAACTCCACATTTGGTTTCTGTCAGCTTTGAGGTAAAAGGTGGGAGCCTGACCTTCTGGGTTGAAGCCGGTGAGAAAGGAGCTGATCCACTCCAGGGCTTTTTCTGGTGCACAAGGTGGTGTGGAAGATGGTGTTGAAAGCGGGGGAGAGGTCAAGGAGGATTAGGGCTGCTGTTTTGCTGCGGTTCAGTAGAGTGCGGATGTCATCCGTGGCTGCTAGGAGGGTGGTTTTGGTGCTGTGGTTGTTCCTAAATCTGGATTGGGAGGAGTCGAGGATGTGGTTGGTCTCGATGACGTAGGTGAGCTGTGCACTGATTGCTTTTTCAATTACCTTGGCTGGAAAAGGGAGCAGTGAGATCCGTCTATAGTTTTTCAGTTCCACTGGGTCTGTGGAAGACTTCTTCACAAGGGGGGTTATCTCTGCATGTTTCCAGGTGTCTAGGAAGGTGGCGGTCTCAATGGAGCGGTTGTTGGTGCGGCATAGTTTGGGTGCAGTGGTGGTGCCGGCTCGATAAAAAATGTGATAGGAGCATGGGTCTGAGTGTGCCCTAGAGTGGATGGCATTCATGAGCTTCAGGGTGTCTTCTGGTGTTGGGAGGGTCCAGTGGTTCATGATCAGTTGGTGGCTGGAGTCTGCGGTGGTGCTGCTGGGCAGGGGGGCAGGCATTTGCTTGCGAGACCCTCATAGATGTACTGTATTTTTCGGGGAAGAATGTGGCGAGGTTGTTGCACAGGTCTTAAGAGGGCAGGATTTCGGTTGCGTCCATACAGAGTTTTGTGAATTCTTTGACTATGGTGAAAAGTTCCTTGCTGTTGTGTGAGTTGGTGTTAATTCACTCCTGCATGGCCAATTGTCTAGCTGCTCTGATGATCTTGTGGTGTGATGTGATGGCATCTTTGAAGGCTTTGTGGTCTGTTGCACTTTTACTGCTTATCCACTTTCTCTCGAGTCGTCTGCATGTGCTCCTGGATTCTTGGAGGTTGGGGAGAGCACAAGCTGGGTCTTCTGTGGTGCTGATTGCAGGCAGGTTTCTGTAGGGGAGCTAGGGTGTTGGCACAGTCTGTAATCCTTTGGTGGAGGTTGTGGGCTGAGGCATTGGCATCTGTGGTGTATAGTGGTGGGGAGTGGTGAAAGCTATGGCAAGCTGGGCTTCAGTGACCTTGGTCCAGTTCTTGTTAGGGGGCTTTGCCGTTCGAAAGCCTTGGTGAAGACGAAGTGGACACAATGGTGATCGGTCAAGTGGAGTTCGGTGGTGTGTGAGTAGGCAATGTGGCTTCCAGTGGAGAAGACAGGGTCGAGGGTGTGTCCTGCTGAGTGCGTGGGGAGGTTGACCAATTGCTTGAGTCTGAGGATAGAGAAGTTGTCCATGAGGGTTGAGGTGTTTGGGTCGCTGCGGTTGTCGATGTGGAAGTTGAGGAGTATGTAGTCCTTTGAGGTGAGGGCATGGGGAGCGATGAAGTCGGCCAGTACTTCCCTGAAAGGTGGGCACGGTGAGAAGGTGGTGATTCAGGTCTCCGTGAAGAAGGCGACGTCAGGCGGAGAAGTCCAAGAGGTCCTAAACTTCTAAGAAGAGCACGGAGGCCAGTCGAGCGGGCTTCCAGGCTCCTAAAGGCTAGGTTTAGGTGCATGGACAAGACCGGTGAGCCTTCCTCTACTCACCCGATAAGGTGTGCCAAATCACAGTTGCCTGCTTCATTCTCCATAACATCGCCCTGGGATGGAACATCCATGTAATCACAGAGGAGCAAAACCATGGTGAGCATCCACATGAGGATTTTGAAATGCCCAATGAAGATGACAGTAGTGAAGAAGAAGGGGTTGACTTACATCAAGATATTATTGACCACTTCTTCACCTGAGTGCAATTTCACCTTTACAAATTGTAACCTTCAATGTCAGAACAACATGTGACATAGGGAACATATCAGTCTGCAATGGTAATTTTGTTAGTAATGGTTAGTGCAGGAAAGTCCAAGGCAAAGATGTTAATGGATCTGAGTTTCCCTACACTGAGTACTGTGGTCATTTGACATAGATAAACTTTGCTTGTTCTTAGCATGTGTGTCCTCAGAACTTGTCATTTGAGTCTGATTTAATATATGAAATCATTAATTATCCCTTGTTATTCTGAACATGTGTTGATCCTAGGATAGACACCCACTTGGGATGGACAGATCTTGTGCCAAGACAATTTGTACTCTTATAGAATGAACGTTCAGGTGATTGTGTCAGACGTGTTTCCTGTGTGATTGTGCCATCAAGGCAATATATGCCACATAACTTCCTCAAACCACATGTGTATGTCAAGCCCTACCATACTGTTCTTCCTTCATGTTGGCTAAATCTTCAATTTGTGGACAGTGGAGGTAGCTGTTGATGTGTCTCCTCATAGTTGATATAACTTTTTGTTAGCACACCACTGATTGGTGAATGTGTCATTGCACCAGATACTGCCATAGTGTCCTGTAATGGTCCTGTGGCCTTATATGTTCTTGCTGACGTGATGTAGACTATTGGTGTTTTTAATTTAGGTTTCCTATTGCGAGGGCAGTATGTATGGCTCCAACTGAGGTCATGTATCAGTGATAGTTTACCTATTTATTTGATCCCATCAAATATTATTTTTCCTCCGTGGTGTCAAGGTCGTGGAGCATCTAACCCTGAATGGCCCAGACTATTAGGGTTAGGCATGGTTATTAAAACACAGCTCTGATTTCTTCAAGGACTTGTTAGCTACATATGTATGTTCCCAATACATTATGGTGGTCATTACAACCCTGGCAGTCAGTGTTAAAGCGGCGGTAAAACCGCCAACAGGCCTGTGGAAAACAAATGGAATCACGACCGTGGTGGAAACCGCCAACGTAGACAGACACTTTAACACTCTGACCGCCACATCGGTACAAACAAACACCACGGAGGTAACCGCCAACAGACAGGCGGAACACAATGTACCGCCCACACTATTACAACCCACCAATCCACCATATTTTACGGGTCGTATTCACCGCGAACAAAAACACAGCGGAAACAGGACTTCGAAGGGGAAACGCTCACCTCTACACATCCCACAAGGAATCAGGACGCCATGGAACACGAGCTCCAGATTCTACCAGCCTTTATCTTCCTGCTCCTCTACCAGGAGCACGAACGCCAGCGGCGAAGACCCCGCGTAGCACTGCACCTACGACACAAGGGAGGGGGGAGGGAAAAAACAGTGACACACACATGCAACACCCCCACCCTTACCCACTACAACACACATGCTAATACGTATTGATACATAAAAGTTACACCCCCCAACCCCCCCTGGAAGAATACAAGGACAAAAGGAAATGAGTCGAATAATTGTGATATATTCAATTACATACATCAAAAATATTTACAAATATATACATTTATACTATATACAATTATATACACCAAGAACACAAGTCCAAGGGATTCCACCATCATAGTCCGTGGATCACTGGGCCCAAAAGGCATGGGCGAGGCCCACACTCAATACCTGAACAAGACGTATAGAACACTGCAGGAGCATCAGTTAGAATTAAAACAGGCACCTCAGGGGGAAGGGAAGGGGGGGCACCTCAGCCGGTTGAGTGCACGACGCCAGATCCACGAGGGGGCTCCATGCCCACTGTTCAATCCTGGGGAGTGCAAAGCCACAGTCTCACAAGTCTCTACAGTGGGTGGTTTGCCCACTGCTTTATCCTGGGAAGTGCAAAGCCACAGTCTCTCAAGTCTCTCCAGTGGGTGGTTTCCCACTGCTTTATCCTGGGGAGTGCAAAGCCACAGTCTCACAAGTCTCTACAGTGGGTGGTTTGCCCACTGTTCAATCCTGGGGAGTGCAAAGCCACAATCTCAAAAGTCTCTACAGTGGGTGGTTTGCCCACTGTTCAATCCTGGGGAGTGCAAAGCCACAGTCGCACAAGTGGATGTCTTTCTCCACTGGTTCTGGAGGGGGCTTTGTGCCCAGAGTGCTTCATCCTGCCAAGGACTGAGGTAGTGGATGTGATACTCCACTGGTTCTGGAGGGGGCTTTGTGCCCAGAGTGCTTCATCCTGCCAAGGACTCAGGTAGTGGATGTGATACTCCATTGGTTCTGGAGGGGGCTTTGTGCCCAGAGTGCTTCATCCTGCCCGTGGCGGACTCAGTAGCATCGGAATCATTGGCGCTCACTGCCCAGCGGTGCTGCTGGCGGTGGTGTCCTGGGCAGCGGTTCAGCTGGTGGCGGTCTTGTCCTGGCCTGCGGTGCTGCTGGCGGCAGTGTCCTGGGCAGCGGTTCAGCTGGTGGCAGTCTTGTCCTGGCCTGCGGTGCTGCTGGCGGCGGTGTCCTGGGCAGCGGTTCAGCTGGTGGGGGTCCTGTCTTGGGCAGCGGTTCAGCTGCTGGTGGTGTCCTGGGCAGCGGAGCTGCTGCTGGCGGTCTTGTCTTGGGCAGTGGTTCAGCTGCTGGTGGTGTCCTGGGCAGCGGGACTGCTGCTGGTGGTCCTGTCTTTGGCAGCGGGGCTGCTGCTGGTGGTCCTGTCTTTGGCAGCGGGGCTGCTGGTGGTCTTCTCCTGGGCAGTGGGGCTGCTGCTGGCGGTCGTCTCCTGGGCAGCGGGGCTTCTGGCGGTCTTCTCCTTGGCAGTGGGGCTGCTGCTGGCGGTCGTCTCCAGGGCGGTGGGGCTGCTGACGGTCTTCTCCTGGGTAATGGGGCTGCTGCTGGCGGTCCTGTCTTTGGCAGCGGGACTGCTGGCGGTCTTGTCCGCCATGCGATTCTTCCCAGTCTTGCCGGTTTTACTGTGCCCCTTCCCCACCTTGGATGGTGTCGCAGCTGTCTCCACACTCCCAACTGTACCACTGGGAGCGGCTTTGGTGGCTGATTTCTTTCCCCTCTCCCGCCGGGCACTGTCCAACTTTTTATGCTTGACAGGTGGGGACTGTCCGTGCTGTGGCTCCTTGCCACGCTGGCTGCCCTGCTGCCTGTGCACTCTATAATCCAGTGACTACTGGCACCACTGGTCCTGCCGATGTTGTGGCTGAGGTGCTAGGTTGGGACCTGGAGAGTCGGGCCCTAGGAGACTGAAGAGGTGGGGGAGGTGAGGGAAAGAGGTCAAGGCTGGCCAGGAAAAGTTTCTTAGGAACACTGGGATGGGTAGCTGGAGGGGGTTTGGGAGTGGAGGAAGAGGTAGTGGTTGTAGGAGGTGTACGTTTGCTGACTTTGGGGGAAGGTGCATGGGCTGGAGGCTGTCGTGAGGTGGATGGGTGGGTGTGTGGCTGCGTTTGTGTACCTTGGGAGGTGGACTCACAGACAGACTAGGAGAGGACACAGGGGACGTGTGAATGGTAGTGGGGGTGGTGACTGCACGTGAGCGGGGTGTGGTGGTGTATGTGCTGGTAATGGAGGTAGTGGCTGAGGATATAGTGCATGCAGGTGTTAGTGGAGACGAGACAGGGAGGGAGGAGGGAGACGAGGAGGAGGGGGACACGGTGGAGGCAGTGGATGTTGTTGTGTCTGCATGTGTGTGATGCTTGCGTGAGTGCCTGTGGGATGTGTGGTGCTTATGTTTGCCAGAGCTTCCCTTGTGTGTTGAGGTGTGTGCATGCTGGTCTGATGGTGTGCTTGGGATAGGCTGAGGTACAGGGGTGTGGGTCTGGGTGGAGGAAGTTGGAGGGGGGAGGCTAGAGACAGGGACAATGGCTGCCATCAGTGCTGAGGCCAGAGTCTGAAAATCTAGCTGAAGGGCTGCCTGACCAGAGTGAATGCCCTCCATGTATGCATTGGTTTGGTGCAACTGCCTCTCTACACCCTGGATGGCATTCAAAATGGTAGACTGCCCAACAGTGAGGGACCTGAGGAGGCCAATGGCCTCCTCACTGAGGGCAGCAGGGGTGACTGGGGCAGGGCCTGAGGTGCCTGGGGCGAAGGTGATGCCCATCCTCCTGGGTGAGCGGGCATGGGGCAAACACTGAGGGGCTGCTGGGAGGGCGGTGCTGGTGGGGGGGGTGGCTACTGTACCTGTTGATGCGGGGGGCACAGAGGGGCCCGCCACCGCAAGGGAGCTCCCATCAGAGGAGGAGTCCGTGTCACTGGTCTCAGCTCCTGTCCCCGTCGTGGAGCTCCCCTCGCCCTCCGTCCCACTGATGAATTCGGAGTCTGTAGTCTCGCCCTCCAGGGCCATGTGGGATGCAGCTCCCTCCTGCTCCGGTGCCACTGCTCCTCCACCTGATGATGCTAATGCACACAAGAACAGGGAGACCACAAAAAGGGGGGGGAGACAGAAGAAAGACATGTTTAGTGCATGCAATACCGCTACCGTTGGCGGACACGACAGACACAGAAGCCCCCTGCACTACGCCGTGCACTTGGGGTCCACTATTCAATCCCTGGGACATGGCTTACAAGGCTATGGCCTATTTCTGCAAATATGGATGTCACAGGAGCCTGACTAGGTGTAGTTGGCATTGTACACAGGTGGGGTGGGGTGCCACAGGGCCTGCCTGAAGAAGGGAACTTAACTACCAAACTCACCCTGGCGTAGGGGAACCCACAGCCCACCTCCCCCACCCAGACACCTATAATACGCGCTGAATCAGCAGAATGAGAGTGTACTCACCCCCTTGTGTCTGCTGTGATGCCCTCAAGCGCCCATCCAACGCCGGGTACGCCACCGCCAGGATCCTGAACATCAGGGGGGTCATGGTGCACTGGGCACCCCTCCCACGTTGGGAGGCCATCCCCAGCTGGGCCTCCACCATCTTCTTGCTCCAGCGGCGAACGTCCTCCCATCTTTTCCGGCAGTGGGTGCTCTGTCTGTGGTAGACCACCAGGGTCCGGACTTCCTTGGCGATGGCATGCCAGATGTCCTTCTTCTGGTGGGTGCTGACCTACAGGAATTGAACAGGGGAAAAAGAGAAGTAATTACCAACTGCACCGTCAGAGTCATTGGTCCGCATCCCTACCCTTGCCACGACACACATGCACTCACCGTCGTTTCATGCACGCCTCATTCTCACCCCCCCCTATCTTTCATCCACCCCACTCCACACAGGCATTGCCCATTCGGCATGCTCACAGTGTACTTATCTGTTTGTCTGGACCACCGTAGGTTAGCGTGTACTGGGAGAGGACCCCATCCACGAGTTTCTCCAACTCCTCCGTGCTGAAGGCAGGGGTCCTTTCCCCAGATACACGAGCCATTGTCTCTTCCAGACTGAAGTCACAGCAGCACTTGCAGTGTAGGTCCTCTCCTGTCGAAGATCAGGTATCGAGTGATTGAACAGATTGAAAATGGCGGTCACATCCGTGGCGGTGCGTACCGTCACCGCCGGCGTACATTGTCATTGGCTCCTGGGACCCATAGGGTCCAATGTTAACCAATGCAGAATTGTGCCGCGGTCTTCGACAGCCTACTGCGACGGTGTACAACGCCAGTGCAGTTACCTCATATCTCCTTGTCCCACCTTACAAGTCAGGCAGCCGCCATTTCAGGGGCCCACATGGCATTATTTATGACTGCGTCACACATACCTAGGCCTTGCCTAAACACTCATACAGGCAAATTTCAATTTATGAATATTTTCAAAGTAAGCTGTGTTTACGTACCTCAGAGTTGGTTGACTCTTTGCTTGCTGTTCTCCTCCATAGGCACTGTCCTCTGGGGCATGTGAGGAGATGGCGGCATCCTCCGGTGTACAGGCCGCTGGTGGACCTGTCGACAATGGAGGAAAGACATGTGATCATCACCTACAGGCTTGATTGTGCCACAATCCAGGAACTGTGTGCCCAGTTGGAGCCAGACCTGATGTCAGCTATCTGCCATCCCACAGGAATCCCCCCTCAAGTGCAGGTGCTGTCAGTACTCCATTTCCTAGCAAGTGGGTCTTTTCAAACTACAGTGGCCATAGCATCAGGGATGTCCCAGCCTATGTTTTCCAACGTGTTGTCCAGAGTGTTGTCTGCCCTGCTGAAGCACATGCGGAGCTACATCGTTTTCCCTCAGGTGGAGGATTTGCCTACAGTGAAAGGTGATTTCTATGCCCTGATGGGACACATGTGGCCTTGGTACCCCCCGCAGGAGTGAACAGGTGTACAGAAACCGGAAGAGTTACCATTCCATGAATGTGCAGATAGTGTGTTTGCCAGACCAGTACATCTCCCATGTTAATGCAAAATTCCCTGGCTCAGTGCATGACGCTTACATTCTGTGGATTAGCAACATCCCTTATGTGATGGGGCAACTACAGAGGCACCGGGTGTGGCTATTAGGTGGGCACATGGACCCAAATCAGTGGGAATAGTTGTCTGGGTCTGTGGATGTCCCTATGAGTTGGTGTGTGTCTAACAGTTGTTCCTCGCCATTTGCAGGTGACTCTGGTTACCCCAACCTGCCATGGCTACTCACCCCAGTGAGGAATCCCAGGACAAGGGCAGAGGAACGCTACAATGAGGCCCATTGGTGAACTAGGAGGATTATAGAGCGGACCTTCGGCCTCCTGAAGGCCAGGTTCCAGTGCCTCCATATGACAGGTGGTTCCCTTTTCTACTCACCAAAGAAGGTATGACAGATCATCGTGGCCTGCTGTATGCTTCACAACTTGGCTTTGTGATGACAGGTGCCTTTTCTGCCGGAGGATGGTCCAGATGGAGGTGTTGTTGCAGCTGTGGAGCCTGTGGACAGTGAAGACGAGGAAGCAGAAGAAGAGGACATTGACAACAGGAACACGGTGATCCTGCAATACTTCCATTGAGGCACAGGTAGGAAGACAACACTGCCTGCTACATCTAATTTAAATCTAATACCTCTCTACTGTCTGTCATTTTCACCCAGTGTATGGTCACTGAGTTGTGACTTTGCTTTACGATTTCACAGATGTGGGTCCCACTGTGTGACATCTGCTTTGTTTCCTCATGGACTAGAGCTGTGTGACATAGGTATGTTGACATTACATTTGTAAGAACATTTTGGCACTGTAATTGCTAATACACTATTTCAAAATCACAGACAGACTCCAGATTGTTTTGTGCTTTAAGGGAGTTTATTTAAGTGCTCAATAGTGGAGGGGGTTGTAAAATGGTGAGGGGTGATGGTGGAGGGATGTCCATGGCAGAGTCCAGTCTATTAGTCTCACAGGTGCATTGTCCAAAGGGGTATAGGAAGTGGAGCTGGGGCAGTTTAAGGATGGACAGGGTGACAAGGTGGGACAAATGGATGACAATCAGGGTGGTCTCATTTCTTGGCGGGGTCTTGGCATCATTTTCTGTCTTTGTCCTGGATCTCAGGGACCGTTTGTGGGGTGGTTCTCCCTCTGAAGGGGGTGGGGTGCTGGTGTGGTGGTCCTGTGGCGGTGCCTCCTGTCCACTAGTGCCGGCAGAGGTGGTGGGCAGTTCATCGTCTAGGCTAGTGTCAAGGGCCCCTTCTTGTGCCACAGTGTCCCTCCTGGTTTTCACTAGTTCCTTCAGCACCCCTACAATGGTGCCCAGGGTGGAATTGATGAATTTGAGTTCCTCCCTGAAGCCCAAATACTGTTCCTCCTGCAGCCGTTGGGTCTCCTGAAACTTGCCCAGTACCGTTGCCATCGTCTCCTGGGAATGGTGGTAGGCTCCCATGATGTTGGAGAGGGCCTCCTGGAGAGTGGGTTCCCTGGGCCTGTCCTCCCCCTGTCGCACAGCAGCCCTCCCAGTTCCCCTGTGTTCCTGTGCCTCTGTCCCCTGAACCTTGTGCCCACTGCCCCCAGGTCCCTGTTGTTGTTGGGATGGTGGGTTAGCCTGGGTTCCCTGTAGTGGTGGACACACTGCTGCTTGACGTGTCCTGGGGACAGAGGTATGGGCTCGCTGGGTAGGTGCTGTGCTGGTGTTTCCAGAGTGGGGAAGCCCTGTAGTGGCTTGTGCCAGTGTGAGGAGAACCGACTGTCCCGAGGTCCCAGATGGGCCGGGCTGGTCGTCTAGATCCAGTTGGACTGAGCTGCTGTCATCACTGTGGGCCTCTTCTTTGGGTGGAGTGGACATGTCTGGACCCTTCTGTCCGGTGACGTTGGGTAGGGGTCCTGCAGGGGTGTAAAAGCATGATTATTGCATCTGTGTGTGCCATGGTGTGCAATGGGTGAGTGACCGTGTACCCCAGTGCTTGCATTCCGGTGTCAGGACCTTGTGTGATGATGGTTTAGGGGGGTGTATGGGTATGTGCAGTGGCCATGCTTTGGTGATGGGTGTCCATGCTTTTGTGTTGCATGCAGGGCTTGGTGTTGGGATAGGTGGTTTGTGATGTTGGGACATGTGTGAGGAGTAGGAGTGATGGGGGTGAGGGCGAGGGTGGGGGTATGTGATGGCATGCAGGTAGGGTGGGGGATATAGTAGTAAAGATTTGACTTACCAGAGTCCATTCCTCCAGCTACTCCTGCGACGCCCTCAGGATGCAGAATAGCCAAGACCTGCTCCTCCCATGTTGTTAGTTGTGGGGGAGGAGGTCGGGGTCCGCCGCCAGTCCTCTGTACCGCAAGGTGGTTTCTTGAGGCCACGGAACACACCTTCCCCCGTAGGTCATTCCACCTCTTCCTGATGTCATCCCTATTTCTTGGGTGCTGTCTGTAGGAGGCTGGACTGGCTTGTAGTGGGTACCAAGAGGTACTTACACCTTGCACCAGGCCCAGGTATCCCTTATTAGTGTAGAGGGGTGTCTAGCAGCTTAGGCTGATAGAAAAGGTAGCTTAGCAGAGCAGCTTAGGCTGAACTAGGAGAGTGAAGCTCCTACAGTACCACTAGTGTCACTTGCACAATATCATAAGAAAACACAATACACAGATATACTAAAAATAAAGGTACTTTATTTTTATGACAATATGCCAAAGTATCTCAGTGAGTACCCTCAGTATGAGGATAGCAAATATACACAATATATATGTACACAATACCAAAATATGCAGTAATAACAATAGAAAACAGTGCAAACAATGTATAGTCACAGTATAATGCAATGGGGGCACATAGGGATAGGGGCAACACAAACCATATACTCTATAAGTGGAATGCGAACCAAGAATGGTCCCCAAACCTATGTGACCTTGTAGAGGGTCGCTGGGACTGTAAGGAAACAGTGAGGGTTAGAAAAATAGCCCACCCCAAGACCCTGAAAAGTGGGTGCAAAGGGCACCTAAGTTCCCCAAAGAGCACAGAAGTAGTGATAGGGGAATTCTGCAAGGAAGACCAACACCAGCAATGCAACAACGATGGATTTCCTGACGAGAGTACCTGTGGAACAAGGGGACCAAGTCCAAAAGTCACGATCAAGTCGGGAGTGGGCAGATGCCCAGGAAATGCCAGCTGTGGGTGCAAAGAAGCTGCCACCGGATGGTAGAAGCTGTGGATTCTGCAAGAACAACAAGGGCTAGAAACTTCCCCTTTGGAGGATGGATGTTCCACATCGTGAAGAGTTGTGCAGAGGTGTTTCCGTGCAGAAAGACCGCAAACAAGCCTTGCTAGCTGCAAGGGTCACGGTTAGGGTTTTTGGATGCTGCTGTGGCCCAGGAGGGACCAGGATATCGCCAATTGTGTGAGGAGACAGAGGGGGTGTCCAGCAAGACAATGAGCCCACTCAGAAGCAAGCAGCACCCGTAGAAGTGCCGGAACAGGCACTACAAAGTGGAGTGAATCAGTGCTCACCCGAAGTTGCACAAGAGGGTCCCACGAAGCCGGAGGACAACTCAGGAGGTTGTGCAATGCAGGTTAGAGTGCCGGGGACCCAGGCTTGGCTGTGCACAAAGGAAATTCTGGAAGAGTGCACAGGAGCCGGAGTAGCTGCAAAACACTTGGTTCTCAGCAATGCAGTCTAGTGTGGGGAGGCAAGGACTTACCTCTACCAAACTTGGACTGAAGAGTCACTGGACTGTGGGAGTCACTTGGACAGAGTTGCTGAGTTCAAGGGTCCTCGTTCGTCATGCTGAGAGAAGACCCAGAGGACCGGTGATGCAGTTCTTTGGTGCTTGCGGTTGCAGGGGGAAGATTCCGTCGACCCACGGGAGATTTCTTCAGAGCTTTTAGTGCAGAGAGGAGGCAGACTACCCCCACAGCATGCACCACCAGGAAAACAGTCGAGAAGGCGGCAGGATCAGCGTTACAAGGTCACAGTAGTCGTCTTTGCTACTTTGTTGCAGTTTTGCAGGCTTCCAGCGCGGTCAGCAGTCGATTCCTTGGCAGAAGGTGAAGAGAGAGATACAGAGGAACTCTGATGAGCTCTTGCATTCGTTATCTAAGGAATTCCCCAAAACAGAGCCCCAAATAGCCAGAAAAGGAGGTTTGGCTACCTAGGAGAGAGGATAGGCTAGCAACACCTGAAGGAGCCTATCAGAAGGAGTCTCTGACGTCACCTGCTGGCACTGGCCACTCAGAGCAGTCCAGTGTGCCAGCAGCACCTCTGTTTCCAAGATGGCAGAGGTCTGGAGCACACTGGAGGAGCTCTGGCCACCTCCCAGGGGAGGTGCAGGTCAGGGGAGTGGTCACTCCCCTTTCCTTTGTCCAGTTTCGCGCCAGAGCAGGGCTGAGGGATCCCTGAACCGGTGCAGACTGGCTTATGCAGAGATGGGCACCATCTGTGCCCATCAAAGCATTTCCAGAGGCTGGGGGAGGCTACTCCTCCCCAGCCCTGACACCTTTTTCCAAAGGGAGAGGGTGTAACACCCTCTCTCTGAGGAAGTCCTTTGTTCTGCCTTCCTGGGCCAAGCCTGGCTGGACCCCAGGAGGGCAGAAACCTGTCTGAGGGGTTGGCAGCAGCAGCAGCTGCAGTGAAACCCCAGGAAAGGTAGTTTGGCAGTACCCGGGTCTGAGCTAGAGACTCGGGGGATCATGGAATTGTCTCCCCAATGCCAGAATGGCATTGGGGTGACAATTCCATGATCCTAGACATGTTACATGGCCATGTTCGGAGTTACCATTGTGACGCTATACATATGTTGTGACATATGTATAGTGCACGCGTGTAATGGTGTCCCCGCACTCACAAAGTCCTGTGAATTTGCCCTGAACAATGTGAGAGCACCTTGGCTAGTGCCAGGGTGCCCACACACTAACGGGCTAATTCTGAGCCCGGCGGGCGGCGGGAGCCGCCCGCCTGGAGGGAGCCGCCAAATGGCCGCTCCGCGGT
The DNA here is from genome assembly GCF_031143425.1 of Pleurodeles waltl. Classification (NCBI taxonomy): domain Eukaryota; kingdom Metazoa; phylum Chordata; class Amphibia; order Caudata; family Salamandridae; genus Pleurodeles; species Pleurodeles waltl. The sequence goes on along the minus strand of NC_090449.1, from coordinate 471,922,813 downwards.
CGAAAGACCGCTGAGGCCATTCTGGCTTTCCCGCTGGGCTGGCGGGCGACCGCCAGAGGGCCGCCCGCCAGCCTAGCGGGAAACCCCTCCCCACGAGGAAGCCGGCTCCGAATGGAGCCGGCGGAGTGGGTATGTGCGACGGGTGCAGTGGCACCCGTCGCGTATTTCAGTGTCTGCAAAGCAGACACTGAAATACAAAGTGGGGCCCTCTTACAGGGTCCCCTGCAGTGCCCATGCCATTGGCATGGGCACCGCAGGGGCCCCCAGGGGCCCCACGACACCCCTCACCGCCATCCTGTTCCTGGCGGTCGGAGCCGCCAGGAACAGGATGGCGGTGAGGGGGTCGGAATCCCCCATGGGGGATTCCCAGGGCAGCGGGAAACAGTCGGGAGACCGCCGGTTTTCCTTGTCTGACCGCGGCCAAACCGCCGCGGTCAGAATGCCCTGCGGGGCACCGCCAGCCTGTTGGTGGTGCTCCCGCATCCCTGGCCCCAGCGGTCCTTGACCGCCGGGGTCGGAATGACCCCCTAAGTAACTTAGCACCCAACCTTTACCAAGTAAAGGTTAGACATATAGGTGACTTATAAGTTACTTAAGTGCAGTGGTAAATGGCTGTGAAATAACGTGGACGTTGTTTCACTCAGGCTGCACTGGCAGGCCTGTGTAAGAATTGTCAGATCTCCCTATGGGTGGCACAAGAAATGCTGCAGCCAATAGGGATCTCCTGGAACCCCAATACTCTGGGTACCTCAGTACCATATACTAGGGAATTATATGGGTGTTCCAGTATGCCAATGTAAATTGGTGAAATTGGTCACTAGCCTGTTAGTGACAATTTGGAAAGAGAATGAGAGAGCATAACCACTGAGGTTCTGGTTAGCAGAGCCTCAGTGAGACAGTTAGGCATCACACAGGGAACACATACATATAGGTCACAAACTTATGAGCTCTGGGGTCCTGGCTAGCAGGGTCCCAGTGACACATAACAAACATACTGAAAACATAGGGTTTTCACTATGAGCACTGGGTCCTGGCTGGCAGGATCCCAGTGAGACAGTAAAACACCCTGACATACACTCACAAACAGGCCAAAAGTGGGGGTAACAAGGCTAGAAAGAGGCTACTTTCTCACACTGTCCCACTGCGTTGACCCTGTCCACGATTCTTCGCCATAGCTCCATCTTCCTAGCTATGGAGGTGGGCTGCACCTGTGATCCGAATAGCTGTGGCTCTACCCGGATGATTTCCTCCACCATGACCCTGAGCTCCTCCTCAGAGAACCTGGGGTGTCTTTGCCGTGCCCTGGGTGGTGTGGGTGATGTGTGGGGTGGTGTGTGTTGTGATGTGTGGGGTGATATTTAATTGTGTGTTGTGTGAGTTGCGTGGATGTTATGTGGGTGATGGTGTTGAGTGCCTGTGGATGCTCGTTTGTAGGTGATGGTGTCTCTCTCTGGCCTTCAGTCGCAATTGTTGTCGTAGGGGTTTGTGGGTGATGTGGGTGTGTGTTTTATATTGTATTGGATGTGTGGGAGTGGTGTGTGTATGTGTATCAGGTGTGTGTATTTTGAATTGTCCAATGTGCTAGTGTTTTGTAGATGTGTGTGTATTTTGAGCGCGGCGGTGTGTACCACCAATGGAATACCGCGGTTGAAAGACCGCTGCGTGGATTCGTGGGTCGTGATAGTGTAGGCATAATCCTGTTGGTGTGACGGTGGAGGATTTCTTATCGCCAGTTTATCACTGACCTTTGGTGCGGCGGACTTGTGTGGGTTTCTAGATTTTGGCGGATTCCGGCCTTTGGTTCATAATGACCGTGGCGGAATTCCGCGGCGGTTTGTTGGCCGTCTTCTGCACGGCGGTAAGCAGCTTTCACCCCCAATGTTGTAATGACCCCCTATGTTTTTTGCTTGAATAAAAAGGGTAACACTTTACCTCTTTGTCATTTCTAATTTTCATTAGCAAATTAATGTTCAAAAGACAGACTTGAAAAATGAAAGGCCCCCAATAATCCAACATGAGTCCTGTGAATGGTGGACACACCCTCGAGGAAATTAGAATACGTATCTCTTGGAGGTGGTGGTTGTCTTGCCATCCTCTCCTGGCAGTCTGGATGACCGTCCCCTCCAGGGAGGAGGGGGGCACAGGTGCAGAGACTGGGGTGTGAAGAGCAGGCTCCTCATGTGGCAGGGCCTCCCTGTCTGTGGCTGGCAGTGGTGTACTTGACCGAACTGGAAAGGGACCACAGACAGGAGCAGATGGAATGGGAAAAGCCCTGCCCTCATGGCGGTAGATGTTGTAAAGCAGGCCAGTCAGGGACAACATTTGCCTCTTACGAGATGTGGTCGTATTTTGTACTTGTGCTCCAAACAATTGTGGCTCTACTCTTATGGTGTTCACAATAGTAGAATATACAACAGGTGTGGAATGTGGAATGCTAGCATCCAACCAATGACCACAGCCATAGTCCTATACTGAATGGGTCCCTTGACTGACTCCTGCCATCATGGGCCCACCACTGAAACACCGACAGCACGACTGTGTGATCTGAATAGTCCCTGCGGGATCCCACCATCCATATGGCAACGGAGGGTGTAGGAGACTGGCTCTCTATATAGTGTACAAAAATAATATGCACTGTGCAGAGAGTCTTAGCAACCCCACCTTGGTATTCAGAGGTAATAAATAGACCACCTAATTCTCAATTTGTAGTGGTAGCTCGGTCGAGCAGTTAGGCTAATCTTGGAGTTGGTGTTAATAATTTAATGTACTCACAGTATCAGTAAATGTGGACACGTACTTAAAAGAAGAGCTTGAGATCAATTTACAAAAATACTTCACATGTTTACAAACCTTTTAAGACCAAGATCATCAAAATAGCGGGATAGTACTTTTTAAGTTATGATTTTCCAAAGTTGAGCTTTTGTTTTTGTTCATAATTACTCACCATAGATATCAATTTGAGAAAAGTTTAAAAATGCATACAAAATCAGGCAATTCTCTCACAAGTGTCATCTTCTGTTTTTAGGTTGAGATCATCGAGATGTCCTGTGGGACAGCTGGAGAAGTTCGGGTGGTTCCTGGTTCAAGCAGGAGTAGTGGCTGAAAGTCTTGGAGCTGGTGCAAAACAATGAAGTAGATCACTTGAGAACACACTGCACAGGAGGACTTAAAGGTAAGTCTGGTGGGTCCCCTTGGAGTGTAGAGGTTGCCAGGGGTTAGGCAACCCTAGAGCCCTGCTGTTTTTCTGATGCAGGGGCCAGGGAGGCTAGGTGCAGACTGGTCAGCAACGGGCTGTGCGTAACGAAGCCTTTAAAGCCAGGTGCAGGTCACTTTGAGGGTGGATTATAGGTCAGCAGGGCCAATCTGGGGGATGATTCTTGGGTGTCCTGAAGTCCCTCGACTGGATCTTGCTTCTGGTCCATGGAGAGTCTAGATTGGACCTTTCTTCTGGGTTTCCATTGCTGGGAGTCCAGTATCGCAGGCTATGGCACATCTCAACCACTGGAGGTCATAGTGCCAGCAATCTTGGAACACTGGCAGAGTTTGTCCTCTGGGTCCATTGTGAGAAATTTGGTCCAGCTGCTGTGTCTGGTTCATTGGTCAGTGGCCGGACACAGAACTGGACTTCACTAGTTCTTGCCTGCTGGGTACAGGGAGTGATGCCTTTACTCTGGAGGAAGGTTCTTGGCAATTTTTAGAAGGTTGGAGGTCCTCTGGCATTTCTTAGAGTCTGCCCGATGTCCAGTCAACCCCTCAGTGGTGATTGTCGAGTTCTGGGTGCAGCAGACAGGTTTTGGCGCCCTTATCTTCTTGCAGCAGGACTTCTATTCTTGAGCCTTGGTTCTTCTTTGTCACTGGTCTTCTTGTGTCCATCAAATCTGATCTGCAGGTCTAGGGATGCCCACTAAATACTGCATTAGGTAAGTGTTTAGGGGAGTACCTGGTAGTGGCCAATATACCACCTACCTTAAGGTGGCTACAGTCACTATGTGACCACTTCCTGTGGGAAGAGGTTATGGCCCTAACCCTTATAGGCTATTTTCCTGCTATCTAAGATGGAAGAAAATGAAATGGAGTGGTCACCTCACCTGCCACACCTGGGGGGGGGGGGGGTGTTGCAGGCTGAAGGGGGCACTCCTCCTTCTCTGACTATGTTTTCCCACTGGTTTTCCCACTCAAAGTGGGGGAAAAACCATTGAGTGACCATCTGCTGCTAGCAGCAGAGTTAGAAGTCACATTTCAAAGACAGTAAAGGCTTTGAAGCTGACCACTAGGCCTGTGTGCCTGCCTGGGGGAGGAGGTGTAATACCTCCACCCAGGAAAGGCTTTGTGTTCCCGCTCCTGAGAGCAGATCCTCTCGCCCCAGAAGTCCAAATCTGTGTCTGGGGGTGACAGGCTGGTACAGACCAGTCAGCAACCGTGTCAGGGCTGGTAGGTTTTGCAGGGGATACCTAAGGTGCCCTCTGGGTACATGTTATAATAACTCCAACACTGGCATCTGTGTGGGTTTATTATTCTGAACTGTTTGATACCAAACAACCCGGTATTCAGAGTCCATCATGTAGCTGGGGAACTTTTAACCACTCATGTTCGGAATATGTATTTGCTATGGCCTCTCTGTACACTTACTATGGGCCTCATTACAAGTTTGATGGTCCCAGGACTGCCATGTTGGTGATCTGACCGTCATCTGTCTGGCAGATATGACTGCCATATTACGAGTTAAGCGGTCGTACCAACAGAAGACCGCCAGCGGTCCACCAGCACTGTAAGGCAGCAGAGACTGCCACAGTCACAAGGAAACACAAACAGGCCAGCGGAACCTGTGTTTCTTCCAGACTCATTATGAGGTTAGACACTGCCAATGTGACCCTGGTGGTCCAACCACCACGTATCAGAAGGCAGAAATGGACAGTATAAAGGGAGACACTCACTGGCAGGCAGCCTTACACGTCTGATGCCATCATGGAGCGATTCACAAACGTCATGCCACTGCTGATGATCATCGATAGACAACGACGTCAACATTGCCGTGGACACCAACAACCATAAGTACACACACCTACCTGCATCACCAAACTTAAAAACAGCTTGTAGCGCTGGGGAACACATCATAGGGGCAGCAGGTACACTTCACAAACAACACACACTCAAAAACATATGGACACATACATAGTCACAATACGCTCACTTTGGGCAGCACACTCACACAGCACAGCAACACTACAGAAGTATACACAATCACACAGCTCAGGCACAGTGAGACTGAAGGCTATGCAAAATTGTCATGCACATCAACAACAACACACTTACATCACATATACAAATAAAACTCACACACTCACATTCCACAATGGCCAGGAACTGTCCTCGCATACAACACAAATATGTATCAATGTGCCATGGAACACAAACAACAACACCAGTAAACAACCCTGCAATGGACACACACATCACAGCAAAATAGAAGCACAATGGCATGCACAAAACACAGTGACACAAATAGACCAAGAACAACACAACAACTATACCTATGCAATTGGGATGGGGCCATCTGGCTCACCCAGGGAAGGAGACTGCACTGGGACTCATAACACTTTGAACAGCCGCCCAAGCAACATGTTTACAGGAAATGGCTCTACATGGGTGTAGGAAAGTACCATCTTGCCTGGCATGTTACCCCCATTTTTACTTTTATGTCAGTTTGTTTTTGCCTGTCTCACTGGGATCCTGCTAGCCAGGACCCCAGTGCTCATAGTTTGTTGCCTGAATGTGTGTCCCTGTGTAGTGAGGCTCTGTTAACCAGAACCTTAGTGCTTATGCTCTCTCTGTCTTTAACCGCTTCTGTGCCTTGGACGAGATGATCTCGTCCAAGGCTACAGTTCCCCTGTGCCTTGGACGAGATCATCTCGTCCATGGCACAGGGGAACTTGGGGGCGCGCTAGCGCGCCCCCGTGCACCCCCCTCCCCCCCCCCAGTCGGGGATGGAAGGGGAAGACCTTCCCCTTCCACCCCCGACCCCCCCCACCCCCCCCCTGTGACGTCAGCGCGCGCGCGCTGATGTGTCACAGGGGCCTCCCTCGTCGCGCTGGAAGCTCTGCTTCCAGCGCGATTGAAAAAGAAATGCAAAAGCATTTCTTTTTCAATCACTTGGGAGGCCCGGAGGGGCTTCAAAGGGAAGGAAAAGTATTTCCTTCCCTTTGAAGTCCCTCCGAGGGTTTCAAAAGCCGGATTTCTTGCAATCAGGCTTTTGAAACCCCACTAGACACCAGGGATTTTTTTTTTTTCATTGAAATTGACAAAAGGGAGCGACCCCTTGGGCAAGGGTTGCTCCCAGGGGGGGCATTTTTTTTAAAAGGCCTTTTCTGCCCCCAGAGGGGGCAGAAACCTCTAGGCACCAGGGACCATTTTTTTTTTTTTTTGTTTAATTTTGTTTTATTGAGGTGGGGAGCGACCCCTTAGGCAAGGGTCGCTCCCCTTGGGGGAAAATTATATTTTGGCCATTTCTGCCCCCCTTGGGGGCAGATTGGCCTATTTTGATGAGGCCAATCTGCCCCCAAGGGGGGTAGAAACCACTAGACACCAGGGATTTTTTTTTTTTTTTATTGTTATTGACAAATGGGAGCGACCCCTTGGGCAAGGGTCGCTCCCAGGGGGGGCATATTTTCGGGAAGGCCTTTTCTGCCCCCCCTGGCCTACTATTAGAAACCTCTAGGCACCAGGGACTTTTTTCTTTTTTTTATGTTTCATTTTTTTTTTTTTGGTGGGGAGCGACCCCTTAGGCAAGGGTCGCTCCCCTTGGGGGAAAATTATATTTTGCCCATTTCTGCCCCCCTTGGGGGCAGATTGGCCTATTTTGATGAGGCCAATCTGCCCCCAAGGGGGGTAGAAACCACTAGACACCAGGGAGTTTTTTCTTTGCGTGAATTTCAGGCAAGGGTCGCTCCCTGGGGGGGAGGGCAATTTATTTTAGGCCATTTCTGCCCCCAGGGGGGGAAGAAACCTCTAGGCGCCAGGGCAAATTTTTGTTTTGTGTTTTTTTTTTTGGTTGTTTCTTTTTTTTAGAGATGGGGAGCGACCCATCAGGCAAGGGTCGCTCCCCTGGGGGGCAAATTGTATTTAGACCATTTCTGCCCCCCTGGGGGCAGATTGGCCGATTTTAGGTCAATCTGCCCCCAAGGGGGCAGAAACCACTGGGCACCGGGGATTTGTTTTTTGGCGCCAATGTCACGCAGGGGGAGCGACCCCGTGGGCAAGGGTCGCTCCCGGGGGGGGGTGGGGGTTGTGGGGGCAAATTTATTTTAGGCCATTTCTGCCCCCCCGGGGGACAGATCGGCCTATTATTAGGCCGAACTGCCCCCAGGGGGGGCAGAACCCTCTAGACGCCAGGGCAATTTTTTTTTTTGTGTTTTTTTTTTTTTGTTGTTTCTTTTTTTAGAGATGGGGAGCGACCCATCAGGCAAGGGTCGCTCCCCTGGGGGGGGCAAATTGTATTTAGACCATTTCTGCCCCCCTGGGGCGGCAGATTGGCCAATTTTAGGTCAATCTGCCCCCAAGGGGGCAGAAACCACTAGGCACCGGGGATTTGTTTTTTGGCGCCAATGTCACGCAGGGGGAGCGACCCCGTAGGCAAGGGTCGCTCCCGGGGGGGGGGGGGTTGGGGGGGCAAATTTATTTTAGGCCATTTCTGCCCCCCCGGGGGACAGATTGGCCTATTATGAGGCCGAACTGCCCCCGGGGGGGGGCAGAACACTCTAGGCGCCAGGGCAATTTTTTTTTTTTGTTTTTTTTTGTTGTTGTTTCTTTTTTTAGAGATGGGGAGCGACCCATCAGGCAAGGGTCGCTCCCCTGGGGGGGCAAATTGTATTTAGACCATTTCTGCCCCCCTGGGGGCAGATTGGCCAATTTTAGGTCAATCTGCCCCCAAGGGGGCAGAAACCACTAGGCACCGGGGATTTGTTTTTTGGCGCCAATGTCACGCAGGGGGAGCGACCCCGTAGGCAAGGGTCGCTCCCGGGGGGGGGGTGGGGGTTGGGGGGGCAAATTTATTTTAGGCCATTTCTGCCCCCCCGGGGGACAGATCGGCCTATTATTAGGCCGAACTGCCCCCGGGGGGGGCAGAACACTCTAGGCGCCAGGGCAATTTTTTTTTCTGTGTTTTTTTTTTTTTGTTGTTTCTTTTTTTAGAGATGGGGAGCGACCCATCAGGCAAGGGTCGCTCCCCTGGGGGGGCAAATTGTATTTAGACCATTTCTGCCCCCCTGGGGCGGCAGATTGGCCAATTTTAGGTCAATCTGCCCCCAAGGGGGCAGAAACCACTAGGCACCGGGGATTTGTTTTTTGGCGCCAATGTCACGCAGGGGGAGCGACCCCGTAGGCAAGGGTCGCTCCCGGGGGGGGGTGGGGGTTGTGGGGGCAAATTTATTTTAGGCCATTTCTGCCCCCCCGGGGGACAGATCGGCCTATTATTAGGCCGAACTGCCCCCAGGGGGGGCAGAACCCTCTAGACGCCAGGGCAATTTTTTTTTTTTTTTTTTTTTTTTTTTTTTGTTTCTTTTTTTAGAGATGGGGAGCGACCCATCAGGCAAGGGTCGCTCCCCTGGGGGGGGCAAATTGTATTTAGACCATTTCTGCCCCCCTGGGGCGGCAGATTGGCCAATTTTAGGTCAATCTGCCCCCAAGGGGGCAGAAACCACTAGGCACCGGGGATTTGTTTTTTGGCGCCAATGTCACGCAGGGGGAGCGACCCCGTGGGCAAGGGTCGCTCCCGGGGGGGGGTGGGGGTTGTGGGGGCAAATTTATTTTAGGCCATTTCTGCCCCCCCGGGGGACAGATCGGCCTATTATGAGGCCGAACTGCCCCCGGGGGGGGGCAGAACACTCTAGGCGCCAGGGCAATTTTTTTTTTGTGTTTTTTTTTTGTTGTTGTTTCTTTTTTTAGAGATGGGGAGCGACCCATCAGGCAAGGGTCGCTCCCCTGGGGGGGCAAATTGTATTTAGACCATTTCTGCCCCCCTGGGGGCAGATTGGCCAATTTTAGGTCAATCTGCCCCCAAGGGGGCAGAAACCACTAGGCACCGGGGATTTATTTTTTGGCGCCAATGTCACGCAGGGGGAGCGACCCCGTAGGCAAGGGTCGCTCCCGGGGGGGGGGGGTGGGGGTTGGGGGGGCAAATTTATTTTAGGCCATTTCTGCCCCCCCGGGGGACAGATCGGCCTATTATTAGGCCGAACTGCCCCCGGGGGGGGCAGAACACTCTAGGCGCCAGGGCAATTTTTTTTTCTGTGTTTTTTTTTTTTTTGTTGTTTCTTTTTTTAGAGATGGGGAGCGACCCATCAGGCAAGGGTCGCTCCCCTGGGGGGGCAAATTGTATTTAGACCATTTCTGCCCCCCTGGGGCGGCAGATTGGCCAATTTTAGGTCAATCTGCCCCCAAGGGGGCAGAAACCACTAGGCACCGGGGATTTGTTTTTTGGCGCCAATGTCACGCAGGGGGAGCGACCCCGTAGGCAAGGGTCGCTCCCGGGGGGGGGGGGGCTGGGGGGGCAAATTTATTTTAGGCCATTTCTGCCCCCCCGGGGGACAGATCGGCCTATTATTAGGCCGAACTGCCCCCGGGTGGGGGGCAGAACACTCTAGGCGCCAGGGCAATTTTTTTTTGTGTTTTTTTTTTTTGTTGTTCCTTTTTTTAGAGATGGGGAGCGACCCATCAGGCAAGGGTCGCTCCCCTGGGGGGGCAAATTTATTTTAGGCCATTTCTGCCCCCCCGGGGGGCAGATCGGCCTATTATTAGGCCGATCTGCCACCGGGTGGGGGGGGGGCAGAAACCTCTAGGCGCCAGGGGAATTTTTCTTTTTTTTCTTTGTTTTTTTTTTTAGAGATGGGGAGCGACCCATCAGGCAAAAGTCGCTCCCCTGGGGGACAAATTGTATTTAGGCCATTTCTGCCCCCCATGGGGGCAGATTGGCTGAGTTTAGGTCAACCTGCCCCCAAGGGGGCAGAAACCACTAGGCACCGGGGATTTGTTTTTTGGTGCCAATGTCACGCAGGGGGAGCGACCCCGTAGTCAAGGGTCGCTCCCGGCGGGGGAGGGTGGGGGTTGGGGGGGCAAATTTATTTTAGGGCATTTCTGCCCCCCCCCTGGGGCCGGCTGAGCTACAGGCCAAACACCACAGGTAGGCACCTTGCAAAAAACACCTCTGTTTTCTGTGAAAAAATACGTTGTGTCCACGTTGTGTTTTGGGCCATTTCCTTTTGTGGGCGCTAGGCCTACCCACAGAAGTGATGTACCATTTTTATCGAGAGACTTAGGGGAACGCTGGGTGGAAGGAAATTTGTGGCTCCTCTCAGATTCCAGAACTTTCTGTCACCGAAATGAGAGGAAAAAGTGTTTTTTGGGCAAAATTTTGATGTTTGCAAAGGATTCTGAGTAACATAACCTGGTCAGAGCCCCGCAAGTCACCCCATCTTGGATTCCCCTGGGTTTCTAGTTTTCAAAAATGCACTGGTTTGCTAGGTTTCCTCAGGTGTCGGCTGAGCTACAGGCCAAAATCCACAGGTAGGCACTGCTTTTTATAAAAAAATGTGATGTGTCCACATTGTGTTTTGGGCCCTTTCCTTTCGTGGGCGCTAGTCCTACCCACACAAGTGAGGTATCATTTTTATCGGGAGACTTGGGGGAACGCTGGGTAGAAGGAAATTTGTGGCTCCTCTCAGATTCCAGAACTTTCTGCCACAGAAATGTGAGTAACGTGTATTTTTAGCCAAATTTTGAGGTTTGCAAAGGATTCTGGGTAACAGAACCTGGTCCGAGCCCCGCAAGTCACCCCTCCTTGGATTCCCCTAGGTCTCTAGTTTTCAGAAATGCACAGGTTTGGTAGGTTTCCCTAGGTGCCGGCTGAGCTAGAGGCCAAAATCTACAGGTAGGCACTTCGCAAAAAACACCTCTATTTTTTTCCAAAATTTAGGATGTGTCCACGTTGCGCTTTGGGGTGTTTCCTGTCGCCGGCGCTAGGCCTACCCACGCAAGTGAGGTATCATTTTTATCGGGAGACTTGGGGGAACGCTGGGTGGAAGGAAATTTGTAGCTCCTCTCAGATTCCAGAACTTTCTACCACAGAAATGTGAGGGACATGTGTTTTTTTAGCCAAATTTTGAGGTTTGCAAAGGATTCTGGGTAACAGAACCTGGTCCGAGCCCCGCAAGTCACCCCTCCTTGGATTCCCCTAGGTCTCTAGTTTTCAGAAATGCACAGGTTTGGTAGGTTTCCCTAGGTGCCGGCTGAGCTAGAGGCCAAAATCTACAGGTAGGCACTTCGCAAAAAACACCTCTGTTTTTTTCCAAAATTTAGGATGTGTCCACGTTGCGCTTTGGGGTGTTTCCTGTCGCCGGCGCTAGGCCTACCCATGCAAGTGAGGTATCATTTTTATCGGGAGACTTGGGGGAACGCTGGGTGGAAGGAAATTTATAGCTCCCCTCAGATTCCAGAACTTTCTGCCACAGAAATGTGAGGGACATGTGTTTTTTTAGCCAAATTTTGAGGTTTGCAAAGGATTCTGGGTAACAGAACCTGGTCCGAGCCCCGCAAGTCACCCCTCCTTGGATTCCCCTAGGTCTCTAGTTTTCAGAAATGCACAGGGTTGGTAGGTTTCCCTAGGTGCCGGCTGAGCTAGAGGCCAAAATCTACAGGTAGGCACTTCGCAAAAAACACCTCTGTTTTTTTCCAAAATTTAGGATGTGTCCACGTTGCGCTTTGGGGTGTTTCCTGTCGCCGGCGCTAGGCCTACCCACGCAAGTGAGGTATCATTTTTATCGGGAGACTTGGGGGAACGCTGGGTGGAAGGAAATTTGTAGCTCCTCTGAGATTCCAGAACTTTCTGCCACAGAAATGTGAGGGACATGTGTTTTTTTAGCCAAATGTTGAGGTTTGCAAAGGATTCTGGGTAACAGAACCTGGTCCGAGCCCCGCAAGTCACCCCTCCTTGGATTCCCCTAGGTCTCTAGTTTTCGGAAATGCACAGGTTTGGTAGGTTTCCCTAGGTGCCGGCTGAGCTAGAGGCCAAAATCTACAGGTAGGCACTTCGCAAAAAACACCTCTGTTTTTTTCCAAAATTTAGGATGTGTCCACGTTGCGCTTTGGGGTGTTTCCTGTCGCCGGCGCTAGGCCTACCCATGCAAGTGAGGTATCATTTTTATCGGGAGACTTGGGGGAACGCTGGGTGGAAGGAAATCTGTAGCTCCTCTCAGATTCCAGAACTTTCTGCCACAGAAATGTGAGGGACATGTGTTTTTTTAGCCAAATGTTGAGGTTTGCAAAGGATTCTGGGTAACAGAACCTGGTCCGAGCCCCGCAAGTCACCCCTCCTTGGATTCCACTAGGTCTCTAGTTTTCAGAAATGCACAGGTTTGGTAGGTTTCCCTAGGTGCCGGCTGAGCTAGAGGCCAAAATCTACAGGTAGGCACTTCGCAAAAAACACCTCTGTTTTCTCCCAAAATTGTCGATGTGTCCACGTTGCGCTTTGGGGCGTTTCCTGTCGCGGGCGCTAGGCCTACCCACGCAAGTGAGGTATCATTTTTATCGGGAGACTTGGGGGAACATAGATTAGCAAAACAAGTGCTATTGCCCCTTGTCTTTCTCTACATTTTTTCCTTCCAAATATAGGAGAGTGTGTAAAAAAGACATCTATTTGAGAAATTCCCTATAATTCACATGCTTGGATGGTCACCCCGGAATTCAGAGATGTGCAAATAACCACTGCTCCTCAGCACCTTATCTTGTGCCCTTTTTGGAAATGCAAAGGTTTTCTTGATAGCAATTTTTTACTCTTTATATTTCAGCAAATGAATTGCTGTATACCCGGTATAGAATGAAAACGCACTGCAGGGTGCAGCTCATTTATTGGCTCTGGGTTCCTCGGGTTCTTGATGAACCTACAAGCCCTATATATCCCCGCAACCAGAGGAGTCCAGCAGACGTAACGGTATATTGCTTTCCATAATCTGACATTGCAGGGAAAAGTTACAGAGTAAAACATAGAGAAAAATTGATGTTTTTTTCACCTCAATTTCAATATTTTTCTTTTTCAGCTGTTATTTTCTGTAGGAAACCCTTGTAGGATCTACACAAGTGACCCCTTGCTGAATTCAGAATTTTGTCTACTTTTCAGAAATGGTTAGGTTTCTGGGATCCAGCATTGGTTTCATGCCCATTCCTGTCACTGACTGGAAGGAGGCTGAAAGCACAAACAATTGCAAAAATGGGGTATGCCCCAGTAAAATGCCAAAATTGTGTTGAAAAATTGGGTTTTCTGATTCAAGTCTGCCTGTTCCTGAAAGCTAGGAAGCTGCTGAGTTTAGCACTACAAACCCTTTGTTGATGCCATTTTCGGGGGGAAATCCACAAGCCTTCTTCTGCAGCCACTTTTTCCATTTTTTTTTTTTTAAACGAAATTTTCACTGTATTTTGGCCAATTTCTTGGCCTCCTTCAAGGGAACCCACAAAGTCTGGGTACCTCTAGAATCCCTAGGATGTTGGAAAAAAAGGCTTGGTTAGCTTATGTGAACAAAAAGTTATGAGGGCCTAAGCGCGAACTGCCCCAAATAGGCAAAAAAAGGGCTGGCACAGGAGGGGGAAAAGGCCTGGCAGCGAAGGGGTTAAAATTGTCACTATATACTAGTGACCATTTTCACCTATTCTAATTGGCACACTGGAATACCCTTATAATTCCCTAGTAAATGGTACCTAGGTACCCACGGTATTGGGGCTCCAGGAGATCCCTATGGGCTGCAGCATTTCTTTTGCCACCCATAGGGAGCTCAGACAAATCTTACACGGGACTGCCACTGCAGCCTGAGTGAAATAACGTCCACGTTGTTTCACAGCCATTTTACACTGCACTTCAGTAACTTATAAATCACCTATATGTCTAACCCTCACTTGGTGAAGGTTAGGTGCAAAGTTACTAAGTGTGAGGGCACCCTGGCACTAGCCAAGGTGCCCCCACATAGTTCAGGGCAATGTCCCCGGACTTTGTGGGTGTGGGGATACCATTACACGCGTCCACTACAAATAGGTCAATACCTATATGTAGCTTCACAATGGTAACTCCGAATATGGCCATGTAACATGTTTAAAATCATGGAATTGTCCCCCCATGCCAAATATGGTATTGGGGTGCCAATCCCATGCACCCTCGGGCTCCAGCATGGACCCCGGATACTGCCAAACCAGCTCTCTGGGGTTTTCTCTGCAGCTACCGCTGCTGCCGACCCACAGAGAGGGCTCTGCCCTCCTGGGGTCTGGGCAGCCCAGGCCCAGGAAGGCAGAACAAAGAATATCCTCTGAGAGAGGGTGTTACACCCTATCCCTCTGGAAATATGTGTTAATGGCTGAGAAGGAGTAGCCTCTCCCAGCCTCTGGGAATGCTTTGAAGGGCACAGATGGTGCCCTCCTTGCATAAACTAGTCTACACCGGTTCAGGGAACCTCCAGTCCCTGCTCTGGCGCGAAACTGGACAACGGAAAGGGGAGTGACCAGTCCCCTGTCCATCACCACCCCAGGGGTGGTGCCCAGAGCTTCTCCAGTGTGTCCCAGACCTCTGCCATCTTGAATCCAGAGGTGTGAGGGCACAATGGAGGTATCTGAGTGGCCAGTGCCAGCAGGTGATGTCAGAGACCCCCCCTGATAGGTGCTTACCTCACTAAGTGGCCAATCCTCCTCTGAGGGCTATTTAGGGTCTCCCCTGTGGGCTTTTCCTCAGTTAAACAATTTTCAGGAATTCACCAGAGTTCCTCTGCATCTTCCTCACCAACTTCTGCCAAGGATCGACCGCTGACTGATCCAGGACGCCTGCAAAACTGCAACAATGTAGCAAAAAGACTACCAGTGACATTGTAGCACCTAATCCTGCCGGCTTTCTCAACTGTTTCCTGGTGGTGCATGCTCTGGGGGCTGTCTGTCTTCAACCTGCACTGGAAACCAAGAAGAATTCTCCTGTGGGTCGACAGAATCTTCCCCCTGCTCCAGCAGGCACCAAACTTCAGTGTCACCGGTACTCTGGGACCCCTCTCATCCTGAAGAGCACAGGTGGTGGGCCCAAGTGACCCGGACTGCCAGTGGTATAACTGTCCAAATTTGGAGGAGGTAAGTCCTTACCTCCCCTCCCCAGACAGGAATCCTGTGTACTGTGTGAACTGCAGATTCTAGGGCTTCTGTGCACTTTTGCATTGCAAGGAATCCTTTGTGCACAGCCTAGCCCAGGTTCTCAGCACTCCGTCCTGCATTGCTCAACTCGCTGAGTTGACCACCGGCTTCGTGGGACCCTCTTTTGAAGTGTTGAGAAGACCGCTGTGCTCAGTTTTCTTAAACCCATGTTCAAGTACTTCTGCAGGTGCTGTGTTTTTGTGCTTGGGCTTTCTGTATTGCTGAGGGCCCCCTCTGTCTCCTCTTCCAAGTGGTGACATCCTGGTCCTTTCTGGGCCCGGGCAGCACCCTTTTTCTTCAACTGCGACCTTTGCAGCTAGCAAGGCTTGTTTGTGGTCTTTCTCCAAAGAAACAACTCTGCCTCCTCCAGCACTGAGCGGGACATCTTCTGTGCAAAGGAGAAGTTCCTGGCGCCTTCCGTTGTTGCAGAATCTTCAGCTTCTTCCATCGGGAGGCAGCCATTTTGCACCGTCATCCGGGGTTCAGTGGGCTCCTGCCCCCCCTAGACACTTTCGTGACTCTTGGACTTGGTCCCCTTCCTTTACAGGTCCTCAGGTCCAGGAATCCATCTTCAGTGCTTTGCAGTCTGTCGTGGTCTTTGCAGAATCTCCCATCATGACTTTAGTGTGTTTCTGGGGAAGTAGGGTCACTTTACTCCTACTTTTCAGGGTCTTGGGGTGGAGTTTCTGGGACCCCCTTAGTGTTTTCTTACACTCCCAGCGACCCTCTACTCACTACCCTTGGCCAGGGGCCCCTAAGTGGTTTGCATTCCACTTTCTTAGCATATGGTTTGTGTTACCCCTAGGCCTATTTCATCCTATTGTAGTCTACATTGTTTGCATTACTTTTATAGCTGTTTACTTACCTGATTTTGGTTTGTGTGTATATTTTGTGTATTTTACTTACCTCCTAAGGGAGTATATTCTCTGAGATATTTTTGGCACATTGTCACTAAAATAAAGTACCTTTATTTTTAGTAATTCTGTGTATTGTGATTCTTGTGATGTAGTGCTATATGAAATAAGTGGTATAGTAGGAGATCTGCATGTCTCCTTGTTCAGCCTAAGCTGCTCTGCTATAGCTACCTCTATCAGCCTAAGCTGCTAGAACACTACTAATCTACTAATAAGGGATAACTGGACCTGGCACAAGGTGTAAGTACCATCAGGTACCCACCATAAGCCAGGCCAGCCTCCTTCATTGGGTCTCAGGGACAAGCAATACTAAAACCAATAGTCAAGCACAGTTGCACAAGCACATACAACTCCTACTGCATGGGACATACCTCTGGAGGAACTAGCTGCAAGGGACACACACAGAAATGTACACATGCACAGGCAAATGCAAACACTGCTAGCACAATTTCACACATTCTATGTCTGCACAAACAAAACTCAAGATGACACATCACATGTATCTGGATGTTGAATGGAGGAGGGAGAACAGTGCAAAGGTTAAGGTCAAACCAAACATGTTTTTTGGGCATACGGGAACGGTCATCAGAAGGTGGTTTTGGAGGTTGAGGGAGTGGTTGTGTGATGTGTAGGTTTGGATGTCATGGAGCATGCTTATGGGAGGTAT
The DNA here is from genome assembly GCF_031143425.1 of Pleurodeles waltl. Taxonomy (NCBI): domain Eukaryota; kingdom Metazoa; phylum Chordata; class Amphibia; order Caudata; family Salamandridae; genus Pleurodeles; species Pleurodeles waltl. Next base: position 471,906,031 of record NC_090449.1, on the reverse strand, counting down.
GCTTGTGTTGGGTGGGTGAGTGAGGGTGTTTATGTCTCTTGGGCTTAGGGGGAGTGGAGGTGCTGGGGGATGCAGTGGTGGGTTGGTGGGTGTCTGTTGGGGTGGTGATTGCAGGTATGATGGATGTGGTGGATATATGTGTGTCTGTAGTTGTGGATGTCTGGGGGTCTGCTGGGTGGTGTCTGTGGGTAGTATGAGTGTGGTGGCTGTGTCAGTGAGTGTTGAGGTAGTATCTGTAGGTATGATTGATGTCCTGTGTGTGATGCTGGGGTTGATGGGGATGTCAGGGGAAGTTGCGAGTGTTGCTGTGTCTGTGGGTGGATGTTGTTTGTGTTTGTGCTGGTGTGTCCTGTGGTGCTTGTATTTGTGTGCGCTCCATTTGTCTATTGTGGTAGATGTCTGTGGATCTGTTTGTGTGTGTTGGGTAGGTAGTGGAAGGGGGTATTTGAACTGGGAAGAGGGAGTTGGAGGGGGATGGAAGGTGACTGGCTGCCATCTTTGTGGAGGCCAGAGCTGTAGGAAAGTGTCATCTTCCTTGGAATGTTACCCCTATTTTTACCTGTATGTCAGTATGTTTTTGCCTGTCTCCCTGGGATCCTGCTGGTCAGGACCCCAGTGCTCATAGTTTATCGCCTAATGTATGTGTCTGTATAGGGCTTGACTGTGTCACTGAGGCTCTGCTAATCAGAACCTCAGTGCTTAAGCTCTCTCTGCTTTTAAATTTGTCATTGTAGGCTAGTGACTTCATTTACCAATTTCAAGTGGCACACTGGACCCCCTCTTATAAATCACTAGTATATGGTACCTAGGTACCCAGGGCATTGGGGTTCCAGGAGATCCATATGGGCTGCAGCATTTCTTTTGCCACCCATATAGAGCTCCGACAAACCTTCCACAGGCCTGCCATTGCAGCCTGCATGAAATAACAAACGTTATTTCACAACCATTCTCACTGCACTTAAGTAACTTCACTCCCCTGCTCATGCGGGCACCTTCCAAGACGACGACCAGTACCCTTGGACTCCTCTCACAGCAACGAGCATGCTGCTAAGGACACAGAGGGTGGACCCCATCAAAGTAGACTGTCCTGAGGTCCTGCTGACGCAATTTGGAGGAGGTAAGACCTTGCCTTCCCTGAGAGCAACGGTACCCCTGTCTACTGCGTCTTCTTCACCTCCTGAGGCCACTGTGCACTATTTGCAAAATTACTTCGTGCACAACCTGGCCCAGGTCCCTAGCACTCCATCCTGTGATGCTCAACTCGCTGAGTTGTTCTCCGGCGGCGTGGGAGCTTCCTTTGTTGTGACATTTTACACCTCCTTTGTCCCCGTGTCCTGGGACTTCCGTGGGTGCTGTCTGGCATCCTGAGGGCTCTCTAAAGTGCTGAGAGCCTCCTCTTCGTCCTCACACAGAGTTGAGGCCCCCAGGTCCCCTCGGGGCCCAGCCAGTGCCATTTTGATGCAAAACACATATTTGTCGTAACCAAGGTTTGTCTGCATCCATCTTCATGTTGTGGGACATCCTTTGCATCATGCAAGAACCCACTGGCATCTTCCTAGGGTGCATTCCTGCAGTCTTCGTCCAACCAGGGACTCTTCTTTTGCAACCTCTCCTGGGTTGGCAGGGGCTCCTGCCCTTCCTGGGACTTCTTTTGACTTCTGGACTTGGTCCCCTTCTTTTGCATGTCTTCAGGTCCAGGAATCCAGCAGTTGTTGTTTGCAGACTTGGTTTGTTACTGTAAAATCCCAATCACGAGGTGTAGTGTGTCCTGAGGAAACTTGCAGCACTTTACTCCTGCTTTTCTGGGCTCTGGGGTGGGGTAATTTACTTACCTTTACTGTATTCTTACTCTCCCAGCGATTCTACACACACTACACTTGTCTAGGGGGAATTTGTGATTCGCATTCCACTTTCTTAGTATTTGGTTTGTGTTGCCCCTAGACCTATTTTCTCCTATTGCATTCTATAGCATTTCCTATTGTTTGCACTATCCTGTGTCTAATTACTTACCTTATTTTGGTGCACAGTAAATATATTGTGTACAATACTTACCTCCAGAAGGAGTATTGCCTTTAAGATACTTTTGTTACTGTGTCACCCAAATAAATACCTTTATTTTTGGTAACACTGAGTATTGTCTTTACTTGTGTAAGTACTGTGTAACTATGAGTGGTATTGCATGAGCTTTGCATGTCTCCTAGTTCAGCCTAAGCTGCTCTGCTATCTATCAGCCTAAACTGCTAGAACACTACTACTTCACTAATAAAGGATAACTGGACCTGGTATAAGTGTAAGTACCTTAGGTACCCACTACAAACCAGGCCAGCCTACTACAAAAGCCTGAAAATATCTCTGTAGGCCAGCCACTGCACCATTAATGCATTAGTCTGTGGTTGGGGCTGACTTTCCAATCCCTAGATGGCATTCACATTAACTGTCTGACCCACATAGAAACTTCTCAGGAGGTCAGTAGCCTCCTCACTGAGGGCAGCTGGGGTAACAAGGGCTGGGGCAGAGGTGTCTGCCACAAAGGAGATGCCCAGCCTCTTGGGTGAGTGGACACAGCCAACTGGGTGGGAAGCAACAGGGAGGGCGGTGATAGAACGTGGGGTGGCAGACAAGGATGGTACTGGGGGATTCCCCAATCGGTCTGCAACCACTAAGGAGTGGCCACTGGAGGAGGAATCCGAGGATGATGAGGATGTCCCGGTCTCCCTCATTGGACTCCCCTCGCCCTCGAAGCCAATGGGTCTCTCTGTGTCGGTGGTGTTTTGACTCGAGGTCCCTTGGCCAGATGTTTCCCCTCTTGGCTCTGCCCCATCTCCTTCACTTGTGACTGCTGATGCTACCAAAAGAAAGAGAAATAGGGTCATAACATGCCCATTATAACACTGCAATCACAACTCTGATTGACATACAACACCAACATGTCAAGTAGGCCCCAGCAATAACTTCCACCTAGGTGGCACATACATGTGTCAAAACATATGCATGTATGCCATCTGGATTTACTAACATTGCTAACAGGAAAATCAGGATCTCGGAAAATTACATTTGCATGGTTGAAGTCTTACAACCACAATAACCATAAACAACTAGGAGACCTCTCCATCCTCAAAGCTGTGCCACACGCAGAAGACCTAAGTTAACTTATGGTAGCTAATGGTATCCCATTATAAGGCCCATTCCCCTATTTCACACTCAGGCCCTCATTCTGACCTTGGCGATCTTTTCGCAAGACCGCCGAGTTACCGCCGCGGTGAAGACCGCCGACCGCGGCGGTATGCCGCTGTGCGTATTCCGACCGCTGGGAGCGTTCCGCCGGGAAACCGCCAGCAGCCACACTGGCGGTCGGCGGGAAAGTGGAGACTGGTCAACCTCCACCGCCACGCCAGCAGAACACCGCCCACAGAATTACGACCCACATATCTGTGTGGTGGTCTTCTGTTGGCGGTGTTCTGTTGGCGGTCACCTCCCCATGGCTCCCGTCGCCTCCCGGAGGACCAACGCACAAGGTAAGTTGATCGTCCATTAGGGGAGGGGGTGGGGGGGTGTTGTGTGATGTGTGCGTGCATGGGGGTGTGCGTGTGAGTGTGTAGAGGGGATGTGTGAGTGCGTGTATGCGGGCGGGGGTGCTGCTGTGTCTATGGGTAATGTGTGCAGTTCGGCGGGTGCTCATGTCTGCATGTATGTGTGCGGGTATGTGTCCCCGTTGTGTATGTGTGTGTGTAGGGGGTGTGTGCATGTCGGGGTGCATGTATGTGCATGTCGGGGGTGGGGAGGGGGTTCGTACCACCTCTGGGTGGTGGCAGGCGGGTGGAGGGTGTGGGGGGTGTGGGGGGAGGACTCGTGGGGGGTAGTGGGGGGTGGGGGAGACCCCTATCAGTGCCAGGGAAGGAATTCCCTGGCCCCGATAGTGCCTACCGCCATGGTTCGCATGGCGGTTCCCGACCGCCAGAAACCGCGGCGGTAAGCAGGGTCATGATACCGTTGGCGGTCTTGGGACGACCGCCGGGCCGGAGTGCGCAAACTCCAGCCCGGTGGTCATGACCGCCGTGGCGGTCGGAGTGGGGAAGTGGCAGTCGATCGCGGCGGTGACCGCCGCGGTCAGAATGCCATTTTTTTGACCGCTGGTCTGTTCGCGGTCCGACCGCCGCCTCTCCGCCGACCGCCAAGGTCAGAATGAGGGCCTCAGTGTCTTGCACACACCTATTTGGCACATACATAATGTACCAACAATTAGAAATGATGCCATGAAATCCTGCTATGCTATATTAAAAGTGCAATATCCTGTAGTAGGTGACATGGAAATATCCATGTCACACTGGAAAGATTCCACCAATGTACACTTCATCAAGTGACGCTTGTCCCAATAGAGTGAATGATGTAGTATCCATGTTACTCAGATAGGCTTCACATGTGCCACTGAAAGAAGCACTTCTGATGTCAGGTTCAATATGTCAGGAGAGCTGTCTCCAGAATACACAAAACAATGAGTCAGTAAGCCCCAGGATAGTCACAACTAAAGTCTGACAACCATTACAATGACATTATCTGAGTGTTTCTGTAATAACCAACTGTCCTTTGCATGTTGGAGAGACACAGAATTTCCAGTGACTAATAGAAGGACCCCAGCTTGTTGTCCAATGAGAAGCAACATCACTATCCACATCTTGGACATGCCAACTCTGGTGTCTGCCTGTGGATTAATTCCTGTACTCAAACACATGTGATGTCAACATCACTGCAAGTCACTTCACTCCATGATGCATGCCAGCACTCAGGGCACATTCCTCAACCACTGCATGTGTGCAGTGCACCTTTTCACTTGAATCCACATTAAGGGCATAGATAAACACAGAGTGGTTCCACAATCTGGGACTCATTGTGATGTTCCTCATTGCTACTGTATTTCTAAATGCCAAATGACATATTATGACGCATGAAGGTATCTGTCAGACAATAAACAATAGTGACACACTTCTGTCATGGCACAGCATGAAATGTAGCACTGTTGTAACTGTACTATTTCACAAACAGTTTTCCATGCACATACATGTGTGGGAATACAGACATCATCCCATCAACATGGGTGGAACATGGTTGAAATTGCAGATTAAAAATGTTTCCTAAAGAGAAAAGCACACATGCTGACATGTAGGCACAAGGAATGTTAGCAACAGTCATGGGACATAATTCATGTCGATGGATATTCCCCGCTTACAAAGGGAAAGTAGATTGCTACATCTGCAAACAATCAGCCATGTAAGCCATGTCACATGTATGATGGACACCTACACATCACAGACTGCAGTGAGGCACCAGCACCCATCATAAACTGAGGATAACTAGCTTCTGTGTGGCAGATGTCTGCATACACATATACCCAGACACATGGCAGAGGACAGTGATCCATAACCTACTTACCTTTCGCCTGTAACATTTACAGGTAGTGATCTGCAGTTTAGAAATTACAGCCACTACAACAACAAACAGTACATGAATGATAACTATACACAGCCATTTGTGGTCCCTGCAGAGCAAGTGGTTTGAGGATCCCCCCATTTGTGTACTAGGTCCCAGGTTCAAAAGGCAAGACACACCAGTTTGATACGCATGACATGTTAACACAATCTCCCATCTTTTGTGTAACACATGGCTCATCCCTAATTGTCTGGGGGACCTGTCAGTACCTCACTCTATCACCTGGAAATGGGGCATGCAGGAATCTGCTGTGTACTCACCCCCTTGTGGCTGCTTGTAGGAGGCTGGCCTGGTTTGTAGTGGGTACCACAGGTACTTACACCTTATACCAGGTCCAGTTATCCCTTATTAGTGAAATGTAGTCAGTGTCTAGAAGCCAGGCTGTCTAGAGGTAGCTGTAGACAGAGCAGCCAAGGCTGAACTAGGAGACATGCAAAGCTCTTGCAATACCACTGTTGTCACACAGTACTTACACACCAGAAAAACAATACTCAGTGTTACCAAAAATAAAGGTTCTTTATTTTAGTGACACAAGGCCAAAAATATCTTAGAGGCTATACTCCCCAAGGAGGTAAGTATTACATATAAAATATACACTACAAATCAAAATCAGGTAAGTAAACAATCATAAAATAGTGAAAATAGTGTAAATCACCATAGGTTACAATGGGCCTAGCGGGAACACAAACCATATACAAAAATAGTGGAATGCGAATATTGGTTCCCCACCTAGGCAAGAGTAGTGTGGAGAGGGGCGCTGGGAGTGTAAGAAACCACCAAAGGTATGTAAAGTGTCCCACCCCAGAGCACAGGAAAGCAGGAGTAAAGTACAGCATGTTTCCTCAGAACACACTAGAAGACGTGATGAAGAATTATGCAAAAACCAAGCAAGACCGCCAGACACCAAGGATGGATCCCTGGACCTGAAGACTTGCGGAGAGAGGAGACCAAGTCCAAGAACACCTGAAGAGTCCAGGAGTAACAGGAGCCCCTGCTAATCCGGATGAAGGTGCAAAAGTGGAACCTCCGGTTGGAAGAAAAACTCAGAGATGCAACAAAGAAGACAGCTGTGGGTTCCTGCTTGGTGCAAGAGATGTCATACGTCGAATAGATAAATGCAGGCTGGTTTTCGTCGCTGGATTCCGCCAACAAGCCTTAGCTCACGCAAGAGATGCGTTTGGCAGGAAAAAGCACTACCTGGGCCCTGGAGGGACCTGGAGGTCTCAACTTGTACTGAGTAGAGAGAAGGGGCTCTCAGCACTTCAGAGAGCCATAAGGAGACCAGGCAGCACCCACAGGAGTCCCAGGACACGGGGACAAAGGAGTTGCAAATCGCTGTCGTCGCAGCACTACACAAAGGGATCCCACGCCGCCGGAGAACAACTCAGGGAGCTGATCGTCGCAGGATAGCGTGCTGGGGAGCTGGGTACGATGTGCACAAAGGATTCCTTGGAGAACTGCACAAAAGCCCTAGGAGCTGCAAAACATGTGATGTATAGGGGTACTGTCTGGCTTAGGGAGGCAAGGCCTTACCTCCACCAAATTTGGACAGTTGGACCTATGGACAGTCAGGGTCACCTTGGTCTATCACCTGTGTTCCAGGATCCATGCTCGTCATCAATTGAGGGGATGGAGAGTGCCAGTTGTCGCTGCAGAGCGGTACCTGTTGAAGAAGAGAACTGATTCTGTCACTCCACAGGAGATTCCTTCGGTCCTTCTGGTGCAGTTGGTCCTTCTGGTGCAGGATGAAGACAGGAAGTCCTTGGAGTGTGCATGACCTAGAAACTGGTGCAGTTGCTGGCAGGACCTGACATTACAGAGTTGCAGTAGCCTTCTTGGATACTTTGTTGCAGTTATAGAGCTCCTGGAGCAGTTCTGCAGTTGATCCGATGGTAGAAGGTGAAACAAAGGTTGCAGAGGATTTCTGCTGGAGTCTTGCAATCCGAATCTGAGGAAATACCCAGAGGAGAGACTCTAAATAGCCCTGAGAGGGGGATTGGTCACATAACCTGGTAAGCACCTATCAGGAGGGGTCTCTGATATCACCTGCTGGCACTTGCCACTCAAATGCTCCCAGAGTTCCCTGACCATTGTGAAAACCAGATGGCAGAACCCAGGGACACTCTGGAGGAGCTCTGGGCACCACCCCTGGGATGGTGATGGACAGGGGAGTGGTGACTCCATTTTCCTTCGTACAGTTTCATGCCAGAGCAGGGACTCTGGGTCCCTGAACCGGTGTAGACTGGATTATACAAGGAGGGCACCATCTGTGCCCTTCAAAGCATATCCAGAGGCTCTGGGAGGATACCCCTCTCATGCCTGTAACACCTACTTCCGAAGGGAGAGGGTGTAACACCCCTATCCTAAGGAAATGCATTTGTTCTGCCTTCCTGGGATTGAGCTGCTCAAGCCGCAGGAGGGCAGAAGCCTGTCTGTGAGGTGGCAGCAGCTGGGGCTGCAGTGGAAACCTCGGAAAGCTGGTTTGGCAGTACTGCGGGTCAATGGTGGAGCACCCAGGGAGCATGGAATTGGTCCCCCAATGCCATAATTGGATTGGGGGTACACTTTCCAGTTCCTAGACACCTCACATGGCCATATTAGGGGTTACCATTGTGAAGCTACATATATGTATTGGCCTGTATGTAGTGCACACTTATAATGGCGTCCCCGCACTCACGAAGTCTGGGAAAATAGGCCTGGATGACGTGGGGGCACCTCTGCTAGTGCAGGGGTGCCCTCACACAGGGACTTTGCACCTAGCCTTCAAGGTCTGAAGGTTAGATGTAGGTGACTAATAAGTAACCTGGTGCAGTGAAAATGGCTGTAGAATAGTGCTTACACTATTTCACTCAGGCTGCAATGGCAGTCCTGAAGAAGAGTTTGTATGAGCTCCTTATGGGTGGTAAAAGAAATGCTACGCCCTTAAGGATCTTCTGGAGCCCCGATGCCCTGGGTACCTAGGTACCATACACTAGGGACTTGTAAGGGGGGTCCAGTATGCCAATCTGGAGTAAAATATGTAGTCACTAGACTATAGTGACAAATTTGGAAACAGAGAGAGCATAAGCACTGGAGTTCTGATTAGGATGACTCCAGTGACACAGTCAAGCATACTGACAAAACAGTAAAACAAACTGACATGACGGCCACAAACCATAAGCACTGGGGTCCTGACTAGCCGGATCCCAGTGACACAGTCAAAATACACTGACAGTCAGGCAGAAATTGGGGGTAACATGCAAAGAAAGATGGTACCTTCCTACCCAATCCCCCCTCCCCCCAAACGAGGGACAATAAGGCTAACATTGCCCAGATGAGTCTTCATTGTCTAAGTGGAAATGTATGGAGAGTCCATCTGCATTGGAGTGGTTACTCCCAGATCTATGTTCCACTGTAAAGTCCATCCTCTGTAGGGAAATGGACCACCTCAACAATTTAGGGTTTTCTCCTTTCATTTGTTTTAACCATAAGAGAGGTTTGTGGTCTGTCTGAAGTATGAAGTAAGTCCCAAACAAGTATGTTCTCAGCTTCTTCAGGGCCCAGATCACAGCAAAGACTTCCCTCTCTATGGCTGACCAAAGCTTTACTCTAGGGGTCAATATCCTACTAATAAAAGCAACAGGTTGATCCTGGCCCTCAGAGTTTAGTTGTAATAACACTGCATCAGAAGCATCTGTCTGGACAATTAACTTTTTAGAGTAATATGGGCTTTTTAGGACAGGTGTAGTACACATAGCCTGCGTAAGCTCCTCAAAAGAATTTTGACAGCTGGCTGTCCATAATACCTTCTTGGGCTTTTTCTTAGAGGTGAGGTAATTAAGAGGGGCAACAATGGAGTTATAGTTCTTATGCAGGGCCTCCAAAACTTTCCACAGGTGGGCCAGGTGGTCATCCCAGGTGGAGCTAAATACAGCAAAATCATCTAGATATGCTACACTGAATGCTTCCAGATCTTGGAGGACTGTATTCACCAGCCTTTGAACAGTGGCAGGTGCATTTTTGCAGACCAAAGGGCATAACTTTAAATTGATAATGCCCTCCAATGGTTAAAAATGCAGTTTTTCGTTTAGCATCCTCTGATAGGTTGATCCGCCAATACCCTGCAGTCAAGTCAAAGGTGGTCAGATACTTGGCAGATGCCAGTGTATCTATCAGATCATCTGCCCTGGTTATAGGGTGAGCATCTGTTTTTATAACTGTATTGAGCCCTCTGTAGTCTACACAAAACCTCATTTCCCCTTTTTCCATTTTGACTATGAGGTTTGGGGACAAGCACCACAGAGCTGGCACAGGGGCTGTCTGAGTGCTCAATTATTGCTAGGTCCAACATCTTCTGAACCACAGATTTAATACAGTCTCTGACATGGTCAGGCTGCCTATAAATCGTACTTTTAACAGGCAAACTGTCTCCAGTATCAATAGTATGTTCACACCAAGTAGTCTGACTAGGTGTGAGTGAATAAATTCAGAGAATTGGCATAGGAGGTTCTTGCAGTCCTCCTTTTGCTCTGCTGAGCACTCAGCTGTAGTGTTGGAAAAGAGGTCAGGGAGAGTGTTGTAGTTTAGCAGCGATTAGATTAAGCATTAGCAGAAGACATCTTGTATTTAGTAACTATTGTGATCATTTTGCGGAATCCATTTTGTATTCATGGCAGCCATTTTCTCTGCCACATGCTGCCATGTGCTCACCATGTGCTCTGTCCTACCTTTCTGTTAACTACTCTTGAAAATCTGCCTAGTGACAAGTTATATTTGGCATCTCCCACTTTCGCACATACTCAGTAAGGTCTGCAGCTGTTAGTCCTTGAAAACTGTTAGCTCCTCCTACCTGTCGACTGTGCATTTCCACATGACCTTACATGTATGCAAGTCTTGCTTCTATAATTGTACCACCTCCTTTTAGCCCCTGCGTGGGTATAAAAGGACAATGCTCTCTCAGTTCAGTGTGCTACTTCAAACATTACCGAAGGGTGCTGTTTGAACTGTAGTACCACCTCATGAGGTTTAATAAACTTTCGTCTTTTATTTCAGTTTCTGTGCCAGCTTCTTCCTACATCGTCTGAGGACTTTGTGCAGAGAAAGGTGAACCCCTTGCACTAGTAGGCCTTGCTGAGGCTTACTTCAACAAGAGGGTCACTCTCTTCTTACTGCCCCTCAACAGTGGTTATGAGTAGGGTTAAGCCTGCCCTATCATTTTTTTATTTTTTTGTTACATTTTTTTATTATTTTAACCAATGAAAAAGTACAATTGTGTTCCTAAATTGCATGATTATACAGTTATTTTCATGTTCCGGTTCTAAGTACTCACACATGTCTTTTGCGTTCACAGCAGTGTAATTGCTATTGTTACATTCAACAAAAATTTGTTTGGAAACATTTTGATCACGTGAAAAACAATAAAGAGGAATAAAATAAAAGATAGTTGAGAAAAGACTAAAGATAGAGAGAAAGAGAAAGAGAGGAGGGGTCGTGATCGAGAAAGTCGTACGCGGGGGGAGGAGCCACCCGCGTCTCTCGTCGCCAAAGCCCACAACAGAAGCTCGAGCAGCGCGACATATGCTCCCACAGTAGTTCCGGCATGGAGCGATCGAGAGCGGCACGTCGGCCACACAGGGACAGGGGAGGGCGCAGGAGGGAGAGGGAGGTGGGGAGGGGCAGCGGAGAAGGGGAAACAAGGGCCGGTCTTCGGCAGTCAGCACAATTTTATTCTTTCCCACCTTAGGTTTGATTTATTTGTTCTAGTGTATCTGTATCTTATTGTGCACCGCATCTCGCAGCCCTTACGTCTCTGTTGATTCAACTATTCCCTGCTGAATTCCATCTTTGCTGCGTATTCTGGGATATACTGTCTGTGCCAGCGTTGTCAGTATGTTCTGTGAGTTGTTTGAGGTTGCTTATCAATTCTGTTTGTTCAGGGGGGTTGTTTATCATCTTTACTTTCCAAGGTTATCACAAAGGAATTCCAGGTTTCTACGCCCTTGACTTGGACCCCTTTTTCATGGAGTGATTGCAGTGTTTGTGCTTCTGCTTTTACCAAGCGTAACAGCTCTTCTTGCCACAGGTACTCGGCGCATTGGGCGCTTTCCAATGCATTGCTATCAGACACCTATACAGCACTAGTGCCAGTGCTATGCATCCATGTGTCTGCTATCGTCCTTTGGGTCTATCTCCGATTCCTAACAAGCATAGCTCCGGCTTGGAGGACAATGGAGTATCCATCCACTCAGTTAACAAAGTTATTATATCATTCCATGCATGCAAAATTGGAGGGCATTCCCATGTCATGTGGAAAAAGGTGGCTTCTGTGACTCCGCATCTGGGGCACCTCTGTAGCGTTTGGGGAAACATGCGTGTTAGTCGGTGTGGTGATAAATATGTTTGGTGTAAATAATTGAACTGGGTGTAACAAAGCCGGGGGTTACGTGACACTTCATAGATCATTGTCATAGTCTGGTTCCATGCGTGCTGCAAGAGCGGTGTGGCAAGTACCTGGTCCCATCTATTTTTTGCTTGTTCCTGCCCATGTTTGATATGTGTAGTCAGGATTATGGGGGTCATTACAACATTGGTGGTAAAAGGCGCTTACTGCCGTGCAGAAGACCGCCAATACACTGCCGCCGCGGCGGTAGTCCACCACAGCTATTATGACACACATCTCGGAATCCACTGAAATACAGACACCCACACAACTCCTCCGCACCAAAGGTCAGTGTTAAACTGGCGAAAACAAAACCTCCACGCCAACAGAAACACGCCCATGCTATTACGACCCACAAATCCCCGCGGCGGTCTTTCAACCGCGGTATTCCATTGGCGGTATACACTGCCACGCTCAAAATACACACACATCTCCAAAACACCGCCACATTGGACAATTCCAAATACACACACCTGATACACATACAGACACCGCTCCCACACACACAATACTATATACAACACACACCCACATCACCCACAAACCCCTACGACCAAAATTCACGGACGGAGGCCAGAGAGACAGCACAGGCAAGACAACACCACCATACAGAGGCACACAACACCATCACCCACACCACATCCACGCACAAAACACCACACACCACTACACATCACCACACACATCAACACTCACACCGCCCCACACATCACACACACCACCCCATGTCATGCCAAAGACACCCCCTCTTCTCCGAGGAGGAGCTCAGGGTCATGGTGGAGGAAATCATCCGGGTAGAGCCACAGCTATTTGGCTCACAGGTACAGCACACCTCCATAGCCAGGAAGATGGAGCTATGGTGAAGAATCGTGGACAGGGTCAACGCTGTGGGACAGCATCCAATAAATAGGGAGGACATCAGGAAGAGGTGGAACGACCTACGGGGAAAGGTGCGTTCAACGGTCTCCAGGCACAACATAGCGGTTCAGCGGACTGGCGGCGGACCCCCACCTCCTCCCCCACAACTAACAACATGGGAGGAGCAAGTCTTGACCATCATGCATCCAGAGGGCCTCGGAGGAGTCGGCGGAGGATGGGACACTGGTAAGTCAAATCTTAACTATCATATCCCCCACCCTACCTGCATGCTATCACACCCCCCCACCCTCATCCCCTCCCCTATCACCCAAAATCCTCACTAATATACTAATAACACAAACCACACATCCCAACACCAAGCCCTGCATGTCACAACTAAGCATGGACACCCAGCACTAAAGCATGCCCACTACACATACCCAGAACAACCCCCTAACCATCATCACACAAGCCCCCACACAGGAATGCTAGCACTGGGGTACACCCACCCATTGCACACCATGACACACACAAATGCATTAATCGTGCTCTTATGCCCCTGCAGGAACCCGAAGGACCGTCACCACACCAGAGGATCCAGACAACACCACTCCACCCCCAGAAGAGGCCCACAGTGACTATAGCAGCTCTGCCCTACTGGATCCTGATGACCAGCCCGGACAATCATGGGCCTCGGGACAGTCGGTTCCCCTTGCACAGGCACAGCCCAACACTGACCTTCCACCCTCTGGTAACACCAGCACAGCACCCACCCAGCGGGCCCAAACCTCCGTACCCAGGACAGGTCAATCAGCGGTGTGTCCACCACTACAGGAAACCCAGGATAACCCACCACCCCAACAACAACAGGGACCTGGGGGCAGTGGTAGTGGGCACACGGTCCAGGGGACGGAGGCACAGGAACACAGGGGAGCTGGGAGGGCTGCTGTGCGACAGGGAACGGACAGACCAAGGGAACCCACTCTCCACGAGGCCCTCACCTCCATCATGGGAGCATACCACCACTCCCAGGAGACGATGGCGACGGTCCTGGTAAAGTTTCAGGAGACCCAGCGCCTGCAGGAGGACCAGTATTTGGGGTTTGGGGAGGAGCTAAGGACCATCAGCTCCGCCCTGGGCACCATCATATGGGTGCTGAAAGACATGCAGCAGACCCTGAGGGACACCGTGGCACTCCAAGGGGCCCCTGACACTAGCCAGGACGATGAACTGCCCACCACCTCCGCCGGCGCTAGTGGACAGGACGCCCCGCCACAGGACCACCACACCAGCACCCCACCCCCTGCAGACGGACAACCACCACGCAAGCGGTCCCTGAGATCCAGGAACAGGACAGAGCAAGATGGAAAGACCCCCGCCAGGAAAAGAGACCACCCTGATTGTACCCCCACTGACCCACTTTGTTACCCTGTCCATACTTGAACTGCCCCAGCTCCACTTCCTATGCCCAGATGGGCAGTGCACCTGTGAGACTAATAGACTGGACTCTGCCATGGACATTCCTCCACCATCACCCATCACCATTTTACAACCCCCTCCCATTTCTGAGCACTTCAATAAACACCCTTGAAACACAAAAGAATTTGGAGTCAGTCTGTGATATTGTAAATATGTATTATCAATGACAGAGTCATAATGCGTTTCCCATTGTGAAGCCAACATACCTATGTCACACATCACAAGTCCTTGAAGGATGCAAGCAGATGACACACGTTGGTAACCACACCTGTGAAACCGTAATGGAAAGGTACAACTCAGTTACCAAATACTGGTTGAAATCGACAGACAGGATAGAGGTAGACGTGTGAAAGATAATGTAATGGTAAAAATGAAAATGTTCTTACCTGTGTGTCACTGGAAATATTGCTGTATGAGTGACTCCCTGTTGTCGTTGTCTTCTTCCTCAGCTTCCTCCTCATCACTGTCCACAGGCTCCACAGCCTCCACAGCTGCCACAACACCATCATCTGGACCATCCTCCTGCAGAAAAGGCACCTGGCGTCGCTAAGCCAAATTATGAAGCATCGAGCAGGCGATGATGATCTCGCACACCTTCTTCGGTGAGTAGAATAGGGAACCACCTGTCATATGGAGGCACCTGAACCTGGCCTTCAGGAGGCCGAAGGTGCGTTCGATCACCCTCCTAGCCCGCCCATGGGCCTCGTAGTAGCGTTTCTCTGCCCTCGTCCTGGGATTCCTTACTGGGGTCAGTAGCCATGACAGGTTGGGGTAACCAGAGTCCCCCAATAGCCATACAGGGTGCCTCTGGAGTTGAGCCATCATATCAGGGATGCTGCTATTTCGCAGGATGTAGGCGTCATGCACTGAGCCAGGGAACATAGCATTTACCTGCGAGATGTACTGGTCTGCCAAACATACCATCTGTACATTCATGGAATGATAACTCTTCCTGTTTCTGTACACCTGTTCACTCCTGTGGGGGGGACCAGAGCTACATGGGTCCCATCAATGGCACCTATGACGTTGGGGATATGTCCAAGGGCATAGAAGTCACCTTTAACTGTAGGCAAATCTTCCACCTCAGGGAAAATGATGTATCTCCTTACGTGTTTCAGCACGGCAGACAACACTCTGGACAAAACGTTGGAAAACATAGGCTGGGACATCCCTGATGCCATGGCCACTGTTGTCTGGAATGACCCACTTGCAAGGAAATTGAGCACTGACAGCACCTGCACATCAGGGGGGGATTCCAGTCGGATGGCGGATTGGTGACATCAGGTCTGGCTCCAACTGGGTACATAGTTCCTGGATTGTGGCACGGTCAAACGTGTAGGTGACGATTACATGTCGCTCTTCCATTGTCAACAGGTCCACCAGCGGTCGGTACAACAGAGGATTCCGCCATCTTCTCACATGTCCCAGCTGACGGTGCCTACGAAGGACAACAGCGACGAATCAGTCATTTTTCCTCCAGGTATATACCCACAGTTACACACAAGACTACACCAATCACAAAACCCTTCCTGTATGTGTGTTGAGTGTAGGCCTAGCTATGTGTGACGCAGAGGTAAATGAAGCCATGTGGGCCCCTGAAATGGCGGCTGTCTGACCTCTAAACTGGGACAATGGGATTGTGGGGTAACAGCGCTGGCGTTGCACACCGTCGCGGTAGGCGGTCGTAGAATGCAGCGCTATGCTGCATTGGTTAACATTGGACCCTATGGGTCCCAGGAGCCAATGAACAGGTGCGCTGGCGGTGATGATGCGCACCGCCGCGGACGTCACCGCCGCGGACGTCACTGCCATTTTCTATCTGTTCAATCACTAGATACCTGACCTTCGACAGGAGAGGACCTACACTGCAAGTGCTGCTGTGACCTCGGTCTGGAAGTGACGATGGCTGCTGCGTCTGGGGAAAGGGCCCCTGCCTTCACTGCTCAGGAGTTGGAGAAACTGGTAGACGGGGACCTCCCCCAGTACACGCTACTCTACGGTCCTCCAGACCAACAGGTTAGTACACAGGGAGCACGTTGTATGGGCTAGGCCTGGGTGGAGAGGGCTGGTTGGAAGAGGGAAGGGGGCACAGTTCATAGAACATTAATGCATGTGAATGAATGGGCCACATGGCCAGAGTAGGGAGGGGGCCACTCACATCGACGGTGCAGTTGGTAATGACTGTTCCTCTTCCCTTGTGCATGTCATGTAGGTCAGCGCCCACCAGAAGAGGGACATTTGGCATGCCATCGCCAAGGAGGTCCGGACCCTGGGGGCCCACCAGAGACGGGGCACCCACTGCCGGAAAAGATGGGAGGACATTCGCCGCTGCAGCAAGAAGACGGCGGAGGCTCAGCTGGGGATGACCTCCCAACGTGGGAGGGGTGCCCGTCGCACCATGACCCCCCTGATGTTCCGGATCCTGGCGGTGGCCTACCCGGAGTTGGATGGGCGCTTGAGGGCATCACAGCAGACACAAGGGGGTGAGTACAAACTCATTCTGCTGACTTTGCGCGCAGTAGAGGGGTCTGGGTGGGGGAGGAGGCCTGTGGGTGTACCTAGGCGAGCCAGAAACACGAAGACTAGGCCCCTCTGTAATGCAGCCCATGTGGCACTCTACCCCACCTCAGTAGAGTGCCAAGTCGAGGTATAGTTGCCCCTGTGGCATTCATGTGTGCAGATGTCCACCATTGCCATGTAGGCCATATCCCAGAAATTGCATATGCAGAGGGCAGGAGCACGGCGTAATGCAGGGGGCTGCTGTGTCTGTCTTGTCTGTCAACGGTAGCGGTATGCCATGCACTCAACCTGTCTTTCTTCTGTCCCCCCCCCATTTTTCTGCTCTCCCTGTTCTTTTGTACATCAGCATCATCAGGCGGAGGTACAGTGGCACAGGAGCATGAGGGAGCTGCATCCCACATGGCCATGGAGGGCCACACCATGGACTCTGAATGCACCAGTGGGACGGAGGGCGAGGGGAGCTTCACGTCGGCCACCGGATCACCAAACAGCAACACGGACTCGTCCGCCGATGGGGGCTCCCTTGTGGTGGCGGCACCATATGTGCGCCCCACTTCTAAAGGTACAGCTGCCACCTCCCCTACCAGCACCGCCCTCCCAGCAGCCCCTCAGCGTTCGCCCGTGCCCGCTCACCCAGGAGGGTGGACATCACCTTCGCCCCAGGCACCTCAGGCCCTGCCCCAGTCACCCCTGCTGCCCTCAGTGAGGAGGCCATTGACCTCCCAGGTCACTCACTGTTGGGCAGTCTGCCATTGTGAATGCCATCCAGGGTGTAGAACGAGAGTTGCAACACGGTAATACATTCCTGGAGGGCATTCATTCTGGTCAGGCTTTCTTTCAGCGAACCCTGCAATCTCTGGCCTCAGCACTGATGGCAGCCATTGTCCCTGTGTCTAGCCTCCCCCCTCCAACCTCCTCCACCCAGACCCAATCCCCTGTACCCCAGCCCATCCCAAGCACACCTACAGACCAGCATGCACACAAGTCAGCACACACAAGTAGCTCAAGCAAACATAGGCACCAAATAACCCACAGGCACTCACGCAAGCCTCACCCACATACAGACACAGCAACATCCACTGCCTCCACTGTGTCCCCCTCCTCCTCTTCTCCCTCCTCCCTCCCAGTCTCGTCTACACACACACCTGCATGCACCACATCTACAGGCACCATGAATCGCACAAGGACACCCAGCACCCCAAGCCGCTCACCTGCACTCACCACCTCCAGTGCCATTTACACGTCCCCTGTGTCCTCTCCCAGTGTGTCCGTGACGCCCCCTCCCAAAGTACACAAACGCCGGCGATCACACACCCAACATCCATCCACCTCACGACAGCCTCCAGTACCTGCACCTGCACCCAAAACACCTAAACTGACACCTCCTACAACCACCTCCTCTTCATCCACTCCCAGACCCCCTCCAAATACCCATCCCAATGTTCGTCAGAAACTGTCCCTCTGTAAAGTTGACCTTTTTGCCCCACCCCCCCTCCAATTCATCAGTCCCGTCGTAGCGCCTCAGCCAAAAAGCCCCCAATACCAGTGGTGCCTGTTCAAGGTATGTGGAGTGCACCGGCCACCAGGGCAGGCAGTGTGACCCAGAGCCAAGGCACTGGCAGCCCACCCCCTGTAAAGGCTCTGAAATTGGAGAGTGGACGATGGGACCGTGTGAAGACTCCTGGTGGGAAAACAACTCACATGGGTTCCAAGGGGATTGGAGAGTCAGCTGTGACTCCACCAAAGGTGGGGAAGGGCCAGAGGAAGTCTGCCCAGCCTGTTGTGAGTATCACGGGGGATAAGGGCGGCATCATTCCCGGCGGTCGAGACCCAACCGCCAGCACCGTCATCACTGGTCAGGAGACCACCGCCACTGCCGGAGTCATAGCCCAGGAGGGCCCAAGTATTGTCACTGGTCAGGAGACCACCGCCGGAGTCATAGCCCAGGAGGGCCCAAGTATCATCACTGGTCAGGAGACCACTGCCGGAGTCAGTGCCCAGAAGGGCCCGAGTATCGTCACTGGTCAGGAGACCACCGCCGGAGTCATAGCCCAGGAGGTCCCAAGTATCGTCACTGGTCAGGAGACCACCGCTGGAGTCAGTGCCCAGGAGGTCCCAAGTATCGTCAATGGTCAGGAGACCACCCCCGGAGTCAGTGCCCAGGAGGGCCCAAGTATCGACACTGGTCAGGAGACCACCGCCGGAGTCAGTGCCCAGGAGGGCCCAAGTATCGTCACTGGTCAGGAGACCACCGCCGGATTCATAGCCCAGGAGGGCCCAAGTATCGTCACTGGTCAGGAGACCACCGCCGGAGTCATAGCCCAGGAGGGCCCAAGTATCTTCACTGGTCAGGGGACCACCGCCGGAGTCAGTGCCCAGGAGGGCCCCGGCTGCCACAGCCCAGGTGGGCTATGAGGGAACGTCATGCCACACACCAATGTCCGTACCAGAACCGCCATGGCAAAGCACCGCTGAACAGTCCAGAACCGCCATGGCAAAGCACCGCTGAACAGGGCAAAGACCGCCATGGTGAAGACCGCTGAACAAGGCAAAGACTGCCATGGTGAAGACCGCTGAACAGGGCAAGCGCCGCCATGGCAAAGCACCGCTGAACAGGGCAAGCACCGCCATGGCAAAGCACCGCTGAATAGGGCAAACACCGCCATGGCAAAGCACCGCTGAACAGTCCAGAACCGCCATGGCAAAGCACCGCTGAACAGTCCAGAACTGCAATGGCAAAGCACCGCTGAACAGGGCAAAGACCGCCATGGTGAAGACCGCTGAACAGGGCAAGCACCGCCATGGCAAAGCACCGCTGAAAAGGGCAGAGACCGCCATGGTGAAGACCGCTGAACAGGGCAAGCACCGCCATGGCAAAGCACCGCTGAACAGGGCAAAGACCGCCATGGTGAAGACCGCTGAACAGGGCAAAGACCGCCATGGTGAATACCGCTGAACAGGGCAAGCACCGCCATGGCAAAGCACCACTGAACAGGGCAAGCACCGCCATGGCAAAGCACCGCTGAACAGTCCAGAACCGCCATGGCAAAGCACCCCTGAACAGTCCAGAACCGCCATGGCAAAGCACCGCTGAACAGTCCAGAACCGCCATGGCAAAGCACCGCTGAACAGTCCAGAACCGCCATGGCAAAGCACCGCTGAACAGTGCAGGCACCGGGTAAGAATGAATAGACCGCCACATAAAGCATCCTTATCCCATGTGCAGCTGGGACAGTGACGGGACAGGAACTTTCACGGGGAGACTAATCCAGTCTGGGCACCAGTCCCCCTCACTAGCCACTGGCGGATGTTATCTACTTGCGAAATTGAGGCTTAGCACTCCCCAGGATGGCACAGTGGGCAAGCCACCCAAGACTGTGGCTTTGCACTCCCCAGGATGGCACAGTGGGCAAGCCACCCACTGTAGAGACTTGAGAGACTGTGGCTCTGCACTCCCCAGGATGGCACAGTGGGCATGGAGCCCCGTTGTGGATCTGGCTTTGCAGTCATCCGGCTGAGGTCCCCCCCTTCCCTTCCCCCTGAGGTGCCTGTAGTATTTCTATCTGATGCCCCGGCAGTGTTCTCTCCGATTGTGGTCAGGTATCTTTTGTGGGCCTCGCCCATGCATTTTTGGACTAGTGGTGCACGGACATTGATATGTACATATCTGCACTACTTCTCGTAATGTATATATTTCTGCCTGATTTTCCTATATATCTGTATATTTTTGCAAAACATGTATATTGCAACATTACAATGTTTGAACGGATTTCGCTTTGTCTTTACATTCTTCCGGGGGGATTGTGGATTGTTACTGTGATTTTTGTGGATGCATTGGTGTGTATGTTGTAATATGCGAGGGTGGGGGTGTTTCGTGGGTGTCCCCCTAACTTTTGCCTCCCCCCTCCCCGATGTCGTAGGTGCAGTACTCACCGTTGTCTTCGGCGCCTACGTAGATGGTGGTGGTAGATGAGCAGAAAGACAAGCACAGGGAGTATTTGGAGTTCCGGCTCCATGGCGTCCTCGTTTCTCGTGGGATGTGTTAAGGTGAGCGTTTTCCCATTGCAAAAGCTGTTTCCACGGTGTTTTTATCCCCGGTGAATCCGCCCCGGAAAAGGTGGCGGATTGGCGGGTTGTGATACTATGGGCGGTACATTGTCTTCCGCATGTCTGTTGGCGGTGACCGCCGCGCTGCTTGTCTGTACCGCTGTGGCGGCCGGTGTGTTAAAGTGTCTGTCTTTGTTGGCGGTTTCCGCCAGGGTCATAATTCCCTTTTTTTTTTTGCTGGCCTGTTTGCGGGATTACCGCAGCTTTAACACCGTCCGCCAGGGTTGTAATGACCACCTATATATATTCTCAATACATTTAATGGGGCGTCTACGCTATCTAGTAAATCATGTAGTATAGGGGCCGCTTTAGGTTCATTGTTTCCACTATTCCATGCTGAACTAACTAATTGTCGTATTGCGCCAAACGCTACATAAGCTCCTTTGTACCAGGTTGTGGGCACTGGCCAATGCCTCTTAAGTTAGGAGGTGCCCTTCGCCGTATATATCACCCACTGTTTGTATGCCTTTCTCAGGCCATGTTATCAGGCCTAGCTTTGCTGCTATCTTTTCGATTTTCGGAATGGCCAAGAGTGGGATCTTAGGGGAATACTGTAGTTTCTTGTTCCCAGTTAGTGCAAATCGGCTCCAGACCCAACAGGCAGTGTTTAGTAAAATGTTTTGTGTGTGCCGTGAGTCCTATCGGTCCAGCAGATAATATAGTATGTTAGTATGACCTAAGTCCGTGTGTACTGTCTGTGCCTCTTCACTCATAGGATTACAGAGCCATTTAAACACCCATTGCAATTGGGCAGATGCATAATACAGTTCAAATCGTGGTGCCCCGAGTCCTTCCAGTGTAAGTGGTTGAGGTATTTTCGCTAGAGCAACGCGTCGGTGACCGTTGCCCCATACTAAGTATATCAGTGTGCTATTCAGTATTTTGAAAAAGGAGTTGGGAAGTACCAGTGGTAGCACCATATTGAAATACAGTAGACGCAGTAATACAATCATCTTCGCTATGGTCACCCTTCCCATGGGAGAAAGTGGAAGCGAACACCAGAAAGGTAGAGAGCCCTGAAGGATCTTAACGCCTGTCCCAGGTTGACGTCTTTGAGGTCCTGGGGGTCGTGGTACACATTTATTCCTAAATATTGAAAAGTGGTGTGACACCATTTCAGGTCCCCCGGAATGGAGGTTAAACAGTGTATTTCTGGTACCGCACGCATGGGGAATAGGCAGGATTTTGACCAGTTCACTTATAAAAACCGGACACTGCACCAAATTGATCCAGCAGTCCCAATAGGTCAGGTAGGGAATCTGTGTGGTTTCGTAGGAATATTAGTGCGTCATCCGCATACAGTGACACTATACGATGTGTGCGCCCATCCAAAATGCCCCATTCCGGAGCAAATGTACATGGCCGGGCAGCTAATGGTTCAATAGCAAGAGCGAACAATAGTGGGGATAATGGGCAGCCCTGTCTGGTGCCTCTTTCGATACTGAACTTCTCAGATATTGTGTCACCTGTCTTAACTCTCGCTGTTGGCTTAGAGTATAAGACCCTGACCCAGCTGATATATGTCTTTCCGAATCCCATTCGGTTAAGAGTTTCTATCAGGAAGGGCCATCCTAGCGTATCAAATACTTTTTTAATATCTAGTGACACTGCTACATGTTTGTACTCGCCCTCTAAGGTTTTTGCCATCAGGCGCAGTAGATTCCGTATGTTGATAAAAGTATTGCGGACAGGTATGAATCCAGACTGGTCTTGGTGGACCAGGTCCGGCAGCCAAGGGAGCAGGCGATTTGCTAAGATTTTGCAGAGCAATTTGCAATCTGTGTTCAATAACGATAGTGGTCTGTATGAGAGAACATCCAGTGGGTCACGACCTGGTTTAGGTAGTACCGCTATCAACGCCTCACGTTGGGTGTCTGGCAATTGACCTCGCTCTAAGGCCTCAGATAGCATTTCTAAGTATGGCGCTAATGTTTGTGCAGAGAATGTGCTATAATACTCAATGGGAATGCTATCGCTACCTGGTGCTTTACCATGTGCCACTTGTTGCAAGGCCTGTTGTATCTCTGCGAGATCTATCCGCTTCTCCAGCTCTCCCACCTGTTTGACTGTTAGGCAATTTAATTGTATCCCTCTGAAGAACTTACTTAACTGTTCTAATGAGGGAGGGGGTTGAGCCTTGTATAACTTGCTATAACATTCTCTAAAGGCATTGTTTATTTCCGCTTGGGTGTTTACTATTGTCCCTGTGTCGAAGCGGATGGCCCCTGTAGGAGAATTCCGTCGTTCATTCTTTAGCAGCCATGCCAGAAGTCTCCCTAATCTATCCCCCTCCGCATGTATGCGGGCCAGGTAGTGGCGGTAGTCGTATTGCCAAAGGCGACGATCCGCCTCATTCTACTGTACTCGTAGTCTAGCGAGCTCCTCGTCAGCTACTGTGCCTTCTGTGAGTTTGCACTCTGCAGTGCGAATGTCCTGTTCATACTTGCAGAGCTCTTGCATCAGGGTTTGTCGTACGCCCCCTGTCACTGATATACATGTGCCCCTTATTACCACCTTATGTGTATCCCATTCACTTGCTCTTGAGCTCGTTGTCCCGTTGTTTAGGGTAAAATAAGAAGTGATGTGTGTGGCTATTTATATTCTGAACGGGGGATCTTGCAGCAAGCTTGGTTGGAGACGCCATGTTGGAATGTAAGCGCGTGGTCTGCCCCATTTAATGTGTGCTATAAGTGGACAGTGATCTGAGATTACCCTTGCGGTGTATTCTGCGCCTGTGAATCTGTGCATCAAGTCTTGCAAGCTGAGTATTAAATCTATACCGGTGTGTAGGAGGTGCATGGGGGAGTGGTAAGAGGACTCCCTTTCTAGAGGATGTAGGTGCCTCCATATGTCTATTAGACGGTGTTCTGTTATCCAGGATTGTAGTATCTGTGAGTTTTTCCTTACTGGGGCGGCTACTAATTGGAGGTGTGACCGATCCATATCTACTTGTGGAACACAGTTCATGTCCCCTCCCCAAATACTAGGTGTAGTTAGGACATTTGATAGGTGTGAGATAATGTTCTGTAGGAATTCGCCCTGTTTAACATTTGGGACATATAACCCATTAATCACTGGCGGCCCGCTGTCTAGCGAGCCTTCTAGTTGTATAAACATGCCTTCTTTGTCCGTTATGCTGTGCTTCACTGTGTATGGGACCACCGGGGCTATCCAAATCAGTACTCCCCTTGCAAAAGTCGATGTCACAGAACCGTATATTAGTCCCGCCTATCTCCCCTCCATCTGTTTGATATCTTCTGGCGTGACATGTGTTTCTTGCAGTATGGCTATGTGTAAGTGATGGTGTTTTAGATATGCATATATCCTATTTCGTTTAGTCATACCTGCCATACCTTTCACATTCCAAGTTAGTATGCTATATATGGGTTCCTTGTGCGATATATTTTGTTACGTTGTCTCCTCCCGCCAATCCCACCCGAAGGGCTGGAGCTCCGATCCCTCCACCATCGCCCAGGCCCCCCCCAGTACACGCCCCCACAACCCCCCCACCACGTCCCGATCTTTTGTGTAGGATAATAGTGACCATAGAAAAGCAGAATAGGCCCCACCAATAGAAAAAGAGAGTAAGGTAATCGACTTAAGATAGTAAAAAGGATATATTGGGCAAAGCCCAACTTTAAACGCTGTGGCACAACCGGTGCCTAAACTAGTGTCTGTACAGTTCTGTTCCATTCGGGTACCATTCAGGTGGTAGGGGACGTAGGTTAGTGGAGATCGGGCCCATTTGTGTGGCCCACCTCCATGATACTTTTTCCTTGCGTAGCTCTAGATGAAGTTGCGTTATGCAACGTTGGCATTTCCGCAGCTTCCAGAGTCAGCGCCGAGTCGGTCCATATCAAGGAATATCCATATTTGTCCGTTTCCGCACCCAGGAGGGGGGGTTCGCCCCCGGCTGTTTTAGGGAGGGCAATCTCTCTCAAGACCACATCAGTAAGTTCTCATATTTCATCTGCCATACGTGGAGTAAGGTTGGGCCTTCCGTCAGAGGGAGGAGCTGGATCCACTGCGTAGCGAGCCGCTGTCGTTGAGGTCTGCTTCGCTTCTAGTGTCCAATTGCAAACGTGCGAATGTGCTAGCTTCTTTTAAAACTTGCGCCTAGTCGACCACCCTCTGTGATTTTGTTGGACGTGCCGTTGTGCTTTTCTTTTTCTTTCTCCGGGAGCTGGGCGTAATCCATTCTTCCTTTGCTATGTCATCTTCGGATGAATCAATCAGGCCCTTGGCATGTATCCATGTCCATGCATCTTCCAGAGTAGGGAACATAAGAGTCTTTTCGTCAATTATTATTCAGAGGCGAGCTGGGAACATGAGTGAGTAAGTAATTTTGTGTTCGCGTAACAGTTGTTTGATTTTAACATACAATGCTCTTTTGCATTGTACTTCCATTGTATAGTCTGGATAGGCTGTTACGTTACTGTTCTACAAAATGACTGTTCCTGAGGTTCTGAAGCATTGTAGGACCTTATCCCTGTCTCTGTAGTTTAGGAATCCTGCTATCAGTGGTCGGGGTGGAGCGCCTGGTCGCGGGGGTCTACCAGGAATTCTATGTGCTCTTTCTATCACTGGTGCTTTGGTGGTGTCTTGTATTTTCATTATGTCTTTCAGTCAGACCTCTAAGAAATCCTCAGCTTTGGGTGACTCTGTTCGTTCCGGAATGTAGGAGGCTGGACTGGCTTGTAGTGGGTACCAAGAGGTACTTACACCTTGCACCAGGCCCAGGTATCCCTTATTAGTGTAGAGGGGTGTCTAGCAGCTTAGGCTGATAGAAAAGGTAGCTTAGCAGATCAGCTTAGGCTGAACTAGGAGACGAGTGAAGCTCCTCCAGTACCACTAGTGTCATATGCACAATATCATAAGAAAACACAATACACAGATATACTAAAAATAAAGGTACTTTATTTTTTATGACAATATGCCAAAGTATCTCAGTGAGTACCCTCAGTATGAGGATAGCAAATATACACAAGATATATGTACACAATACCAAAATATGCAGTAATAGCAATAGAAAACAGTGCAAACAATGTATAGTCACAATAGAATGCAATGGGAGCACATAGGGATAGGGGCAACACAAACCATATACTCTAGAAGTGGAATGCGAACCACGAATGGACCCCAAACCTATGTGAGCTCGTAGAGGGTCGCTGGGACTGTAAGAAAACAGTGAGGGTTAGAAAAATAGCCCACCCCAAGACCCTGAAAAGTGGGTGCAAAGTGCACCTAAGTTCCCCAAAGAACACAGAAGTCGTGATAGGGAAATTCTGCAAGGAAGACCAACACCAGCAATGGAACAAAAATGGATTTCCTGACAAGAGTACCTGTGGAACAAGGGGACCAAGTCCAAGAGTAACGATCAAGTCGGGAGTGGGCAGATGCCCAGGAAATGCCAGGTAAAGGTTAGACATATAGGTGACTTATAAGTTACTTAAGTGCAGTGGTAAATGGCTGTGAAATAACGTGGACGTTATTTCACTCAGGTTGCACTGGCAGGCCTGTGTAAGAATTGTCAGATCTCCCTATGGGTGGCACAAGAAATGCTGCAGCCCATAGGGATCTCCTGGAACCCCAATACCCTGGGTACCTCAGTACCATATACTAGGGAATTATAAGGGTGTTCCAGTATGCCAATGTAAATTGGTGAAATTGGTCTCTAGCCTGTTAGTGACAATTTGGAAAGAAATGAGAGAGCATAACCACTGAGGTTCTGGATAGCAGAGCCTCAGTGAGACAGTTAGTCATAACACAGGTAACACATACAGGGCACACTTATGAGCACTGGGGCACTGGCTGGCAGGGTCCCAGTGACACATACAACTAAAACAACATATATACAGTGAAATATGGGGGTAACATGCCAGGCAAGATGGTACTTTCCTACACAACCCCACCCCCCAAACGAAGGACAATAAGACTAGCCATGACCTGATGAATCTTCATTGTCTAAGTGGAAATATCTGGAGAGTCCATCTGCATTGGAGTGGGTACTCCCAGGTCTATGTTCCACTGTATAGCCCATTCCCTGTAGGGATATGGACCACCTCAACAATTTAGAGTTTTCACCTTTCATTTGTTTTAGCCAAAGTAGAGGTTTGTGGTCTGTCTGAACAATGAAGTGAGTGCCAAACAGGTATGGCCTCAACTTCTTCAGTGCCCAGACCACAGCAAAGGCCTCCCTCTCTATGGCAGACCAACGCTTTTCTCTAGGGGTCAACCTCCTGCTGATAAAAGCAACAGGTTGATCCTGGCCCTCAGAATTAAGTTGTGATAAGACTGCCCCTACCCCTAATTCAGATGCATCAGTTTGGACAATGAATTTTTTGGAGTAACAGGGGCTTTTCAGGACAGGTGCAGAGCACATGGCCTGCTTCAGCTCCTCAAAAGCTTTCTGACAGTTTGCTGTCCATAATACCTTTTTAGGCATTTTCTTAGATGTGAGGTCATTAATAGGGGCTGCTATGGAGCCATAGTTCTTTATGAACATCCTGTAGTACCCAGTGAGGCCTAAAAAGGCTCTCACCTGAGTCTGAGTTGTAGGGGGAACCCAATCTATAATAGTTTGGATTTTCCCCTGAAGTGGTGCAATCTGTTCTCCACCTACCAGGTGTCCCAGATAAACCACTTTCCCCTGCCCTATCTGGCACTTTGAAGCCTTGATAGTGAGGCCTGCCTTCTGCAAGGTCTCCAAAACTTTCCATAGGTGGACCAGGTGATCATCCCAGCTGGAGCTAAAGACAGCT
The DNA here is from genome assembly GCF_031143425.1 of Pleurodeles waltl. Lineage (NCBI taxonomy): Eukaryota > Metazoa > Chordata > Amphibia > Caudata > Salamandridae > Pleurodeles > Pleurodeles waltl. The sequence goes on along the minus strand of NC_090449.1, from coordinate 471,878,404 downwards.
ATATCATCTAGATATGCTGCACTAAAAGCTTCCAGCCCTTGCAGGACTGTGTTCACCAACCTCTGAAAAGTGGCAGGTGCATTTTTCAAACCAAAGGGCATTACTGTGAATTGGTAGTGCCCTCCAATGGTGGAAAATGCAGTTTTTGCTTTTGCATCCTCTGATAACTTGATCTGTCAATACCCTGCAGTCAAATAAAAGGTGCTTAGATACTTGGCAGATGCCAGTGTATCTATTAGCTCATCTGCCCTGGGTATAGGGTGAGCATCAGTGTTGGTTACCTGGTTGAGACCTCTGTAGTCAACACAACATCTCATTTCCCTTTTCCCATCTTTGGAATGAGGCTTTGGTACAAGTACCACAGGAGAGGCCCATGGACTTTCAGAGTGCTCAACCACTCCCAGTTCAAGCATTTTCTGCACCTCTCTGACATGGTCACTCTGCCTATAGATCTTACTTTTGACAGGCAAGCTGTCTCCAGTATCTATAGAGTGCTCACACCAAGAAGTGGTGCCTGGCACAGTAGAAAAGAGCTCAGAAAACTGACCCAGGAGATTTATGCAGTGGTCTTTCTGCTCAGCAGTAAGACAATCTGCCAAAACTACACCTTCCACTAGAGCATCTTGTTCTGTGGAAGATAAGAGATCAGGGAGAGGGTCACTCTCTTCTTCCTGTCCCTCATCTGTTGCCATGAGCAGGGTGAGATCAGGCCTGTCATAGTAGGGTTTCAGGCGATTGACATGGAGCACCCTAAGGGGACTCCTGGCAGTGCCTAAGTCAACTAAGTAGGTGACTTCACCCTTTTTCTCAACAATAATGTGGGGTCCACTCCATTTGTCTTGGAGTGCTCTTGGGGCCACAGGCTCCAAGACCCACACTTTCTGCCCTGGTTGGTACTGAATCAGAACAGCCTTCTGGTCATGCCATTGCTTTTGGAGCTCTTGGCTGGCCTGAAGGTTTTTACTGGCCTTTTTCATGTACTCAGCCATCCTAGATCTTAGGCCAAGTACATAGTCCACTATGTCTTGCTTTGGAGCTTTTAAAGGTTGTTCCCAACCCTCCTTCACAAGTGTTAGAGGACCTCTTACAGGGTGTCCAAATAGGAGTTCAAAGGGGCTGAAGCCCACGCCTTTCTGGGGTACCTCCCTGTAAGCAAAAAGGAGGCAAGGTAACAGGACATCCCATCTCCTGGGAGTTTTTCAGGGAGTCCCATTATCATTCCTTTGAGAGTTTTATTAAACCTCTCAACCAGTCCATTTGTTTGTGGATGATAGGGTGTGGTGAACTTGTATGTCACACCACATTCATTCCACATGGCCTTTAAGTAAGCAGACATGAAATTGCTTCCCCTGTCTGATACCACCTCTTTTGGGAAGCCCACCCTGGAAAAGATTCCCAGGAGGGCCTTTGCCACTGCAGGAGCTGTAGCGGTCCTTAGAGGAATTGCTTCAGGATATCTGGTGGCATGGTCCACTACCACCAAGATAAACCTATTGCCTGAAGCAGTAGGAGGGTCAAGGGGGCCAACTATGTCAACCCCTACCCTTTCAAAGGGAACCCCAACCACAGGCAGTGGAATAAGGGGTGCCTTTGGGGTGCCACCTATCTTGCCACTGGCTTGACAGGTTTCACAGGACTTACAAAATTCCTTTGTGTCCTCTGACATTCTAGGCCAATGAAACAAGGGGACAACCCTGTCCCAAGTTTTCATTTGCCCCAAATGTCCAGCTAAGGGAATGCCGTAGGCTAGAGTTAGGAGGAACTTTCTGTATTCCTGAAGAATCACCAATCTCCTGACAGCTCCAGGTTTTGGATCCCTTGCTTCAGTATACAAAAGGTTGTCCTCCCAGTAAACTCTGTGAGAGTCACTGACATCCCCATTTGCTTGTTTGACAGCTTGCTGCCTTAGACCCTCTAGTGTGGGACAGGCATGCTGTCCCACACTCAGCTCCTCCCTGGCAGCCCCCCCCCCTTCACGCAAAAGCTCAGCAGTGTCTGCTTCCAGCTCCTCTGGTGTAGGTTCTGCACAGGGTGGAAATTCTTCTTTCTCAGAAGTTGAATCCACTGTAGAGGGAGGGATAGTAGGTAGTGTTTTACCTTTACTTACCCTATCTTTAGGGAGCACTTGGTCCATTCTTCCAGGATCCAAGTCACCCTGTCCTTTTTGCTTTTTGGCCTGAACCCTGGTCAAAGCAAAAATATGCCCTGGAATGCCCAGCATTGCTGCATGAGCCTCCAACTCCACTTTTGCCCAAGCTGATGTCTCTAAATCGTTCCCTAGTAGACAGTCTACAGGTACATCTGAGGCAACCACAACTTTCTTTGGACCAGTAACCTCCCCCCCCCCCCAGTTGAGATTCACAACAGCCATGGGGTGGCTAAGAGTGTTGTTATGAGCATCAGTCACTTGGTACTGGTGACCAAGTAGGTGTTGTTCAGGGTGGACCAGTTTCTCTATTACCATTGTAACACTGGCACCTGTGTCCCTGTAGGCCTGAACCTCAACACCATTTATTAGGGGAAGTTCCTTGTACTTATCCATATTAAGGGGACAAGCAACCAAGGTGGCAAAATCAATGGCCCCCTCAGAGACTAACACAGCCTCTGTGGTCTCCCTAACAAGACCAACCCCAACTAAATTACCAAAAGTGAGCCCAGCTACTCCCTTGGATTGGCTATTAGTAGGTTTGCTCCCACCAGCACTGCTATTACTAGGGGCACTAGGTGTAGCAGCAGGGGTTGTAGTGGTAAGAGGCTTGGTGCTTTTCTTTGGGCAACTGGGATCAGTTGTCCAATGGCCTTTTATTTTACATAAATAGCACCATGGTTTCTTTTCTTTGTTTTGATTTGAAGAGGATTTGGGCCCACCACCCCCAGAGGATTTTTGTGGGTCTGATGAAGAATCTTTTTATCTTTGTCCCCACCCTTGTCGTGTGACTTACCATCCTTCTTCTTGTTGTCCTTGTCACCCCCTGTATGAGCTTTTCTGCTCACCCTTGTTCTGACCCACTTGTCTGCCTTCTTTCCCAATTCTTGGGGAGAGGTCAAATCTGAGTCCACAAGATAGTGGTGCAACAAATCAGACACGCAATTGTTAAGAATCTGCTCACTCAGGATTCGATTATATAGACCCTCATAATCAAACACCTTACTGCCACGCAACTAACCTTCTAAGGCCTTCACTGAACAGTCCATAAAGTTTATCCAATCTTGTGATGACTCTCTTGTGGTTTCTCTGAACTTAATCCCATATTGTTCAATGGTTAAGCCAAATCCATCCAAGAGTGCAGTATTCAAAACATTGTATTTATCTGAATCATCTTCTCTGACAGTAAGGAGCCTATCTCTCTCCTTGCCAGAGAAGGGCAACCACAGAATAGCAGCCCACTGTACCTGAGGGACCCTCTGAACTTTACAGGCCCTCTCAAGTGCAGCAAACCACTTGTAGATGTCATCCCCCTCCTTGTGATGGGGAACGATCTTATGCAAGTTTCTAGAATCAAATTTGTTCTCCCTAACACCATAGCTTCGGAAACTTCTGTTGCTGCTGCCACAGAGGGAACTAACCCCAACCCCTGTCTTTCCCTTTTCACAGCTAGGGATTCCCTGTCTAAGGCAAACTGTTGCTGTTGCAGCCTCAGTCTGGCCTCCTCCAACCTCAGCTTTCTGAGTTCCCTATCTAGGGAGTTGTCCTCAGGATTGGATGTGTTTGACACTTCTGAGACTGAAGTAACATGGGAGTGAGCAGAGGTTGATCTTTCCCTAACTTGTGTAACCCTAGCTACCTGGCCTCTAGGTGTGAAGGGAGCTCTACCTGAGTGTGACCCCTTCCCACTACCAGCTACACTAGGAGGTTTGTTAGTGGAATGATCTGTAGAAGGACCCTCCCCTGGATCTTCAGGACCCTCTCCTGAATCTACCTGATTAGAAATTCCCTACAACTCCCCTTCTTCCTGGTGACCAGACTGTTCTTGGTCATCCTGGAGAAGGAGGTTCAAAAGGAAATCTTTGTTAGGGTTCTTCCCAATCCCTAGGCTTCTCTCCAAGCAAAGTCCCCTCTAAATGGTAAAGTTTAGGTTCTCACACGTAATTTTGATAACCCTAGGGGTGGCCTCAGAGGAAGACATAGTGATACAAAAAGTTAAAGTAAAGTTGAGAATAGAAAAAATCATACTTTAACTAACTTTTAGAAGTTTTAGAGTTTTTAGAATGCATGTGAGACTGCTAGGTATACTTATATATAGCTCTAAGTGCAGAGTATACTTTCTTGTGGAAAGCACCAGTGACAGAGTGATAAGGCAATTGCAAGTACTTATCCACCGCTGCACCACTAATATAGGAGGCTGGCCTGGTTTGTAGTGGGTACCACCTTATACCAGGTCCAGTTATCCTTTATTAGTGAAATGTAGACATTGTCTAGAAGCCAGGCTGTCTAGAGGTAGTTGTAGGCAGAGCAGCCAAGGCTGAAACTAGGAGTCATGATAAGCTCTTCAATACCAGTGCAATCACACAGTACTTACACACAAGAAAGATAATACTCAGTGTTATCAAAAATAAAGGGACTTTATTTAAGTGACAAAAGGTCAAAAATATCTTAGAGGCCATACTACTTTTGGAGGTACGTATTACACATAAAATATACACTAGTGACCTGTAGGAAGATGGCTTTCTTCTAGCATGGTTATCCCCATTTTTGGCCTGTTTGTCAGTGTGTTTTTACTGTCTCACTGGGATCCTACTAGTCAGGACCCCAGTGCTCATAGTTTGTGGCCTATATGTCAGTGTATTTTCCTTTGTTGTCAGTATGCTTGACAGTCACTGGAGTTGTGCTAACCAGAACTCCAGTGCTTATGCTCTCTCTGTTTACCAAATTTTCACTATAGTTTAGTGACTCCATATTCCAATTCAGATTGGCACACTGCACCCCCTTATAAGTCCCTAGTATATGGTACCTAGATATCCAGGTGTAGGAAAGTACCATCTTGCCTGGCATGTTACCCCCATTTTTACTTCTGTGTCAGTTTGTTTTTGCCTGTCTCACTGGGATCCTGCTAGCCAGGACCAGAGTGCTCATAGTTTTGTGGCCTGAATGTGTGTCCCTGTGTAGTGACTAACTGTGTCACTGAGTCACTTATATGTCTAACCCTTACTTGCTGAAGGTTAGGTGCAAAGTTACTAAGTGTGAGGGCACCCTGGCACTATCCAAGGTGCCCCCACATAGTTCAGGGCAATTTGCCCAGACTTTGTGAGTGCGGGGACACCATTACACGCATGCACTAAATATAGATCAATATCTATATGTAGCTTCACAATGGTAACTCTGAATATGGCCATGTAACATCATGCAAGATCATGCAATTGTCCCCCATGGCAAATCTGGTATTGGGGTGCCAATCCCATGCATCCCCGGGGCTCCAGCATGGACCCCGGGTACTGCCAAACCAGCTCTCTGGGGTTTTCACTGCAGCTACTGCTGCTGCCATCCCACAGACAGGCTTCTGCCCTCCTGGGGTCTGGGCAGCCCAGTCCCAGGAAAGCAGAACAAAGGATTTCCTCAGAGAGAGTGTGTTACAACCTCTCCCTTTGGAAATAGGTGTTAAGGGCCTGAGAGGAGTAGCCTCTCCTGGCCTCTGGAAATGCTTTGAAGGGCACAGATTGTGCCCTCCTTTACATAAACCAGTCTACACGGGTCCAGGGAACCCCCAGCCCTGCTCTGGTGCAAAACTGGACAAAGGAAAGGGGAGTGGCCACTCCCCTGTCCATCACCACCCCAGGGGTGGTGCCCAGAGCTCCTCTAGTGTGTCCCAGACCTCTGCCATCTTGAATCCAGAGGTGTGAGGGCACAATGGAGGCCTCTGAGTGGCCAGTGCCAGCAGTTGACGTCAGCGACCCCTCCTGATAGGTGCTTACCTCACTAGGTGGCCAATCCTCCTCTGAGGGCTATTTAGGGTCTCTCCTGTGGGCTTTTCCTCAGATAACGAATGCAAGAGCTCACCAGAGTTCCTCTGCATCTCCCTCTTTGACTTCTGCCAAGGATCGACCGCTGACTGCTCCAGGACGCCTGCAAAACAGCAACAAAGTAGCAAGAAAACTACCAGCAAAATTGTAGCGCCCAATCCTGCCGGCTTTCTCGACTGTTTCTTGGTGGTGCATGCTCTGGGGGCTGTCTGCCTTCACCCTGCACTGGAAGCCAAGAAGAAATCTCCTGTGGGTCGACGGACTCTTCCCCCTGCTAACGCAGGCACCAAACTTCTGCTTCACCGGTCCTCTGGGTCCCCTCTCATCATGACGAGTGTGGTCCCTGGAACACAGGTGCTGGATCCAAGTGACCCCGACAGTCCAGTGGTCCATCTGTCCAAATTTGGCAGAGGTAAGTCCTTGCCTCCCCTCGGCAGACAGTGATCCTGTGTACTGCTGCTGCTAGGGCTTCTGTGCACTTTTGCAAGGAATCCTTCATGCACAGCACAGCCCAGGTCCCCAGCACTCCGGCCTGCATTCCTCAACTCGCTGAGTTGACCAGCTTCATGGGACCCTCTTTTGTTTTGTTGAGACGACCGCCGTGCTCAGTTTTCTTAAACTCATGTTCAAGTACTTCTGCAGGTGCTGCCTTCTTCTGCATGGGCTCCCTGTGTTGCTGAGGGTCCCCTCTGTCTCCTTTTCCAAGTGGCGACCTCCTGGTCCTTCCTGGGTCCAGGCAGCACCCATTTTCTTCAACTGCGACCTTTGCAGCTAGCAAGGCTTGTTTGCCCTCTTTCTCCAAAAAAACACCTCTGCATCCTCCAGCATACCGTAGGACATCTTCTGTGCAAAGGAGAAGTTCCTGGCATCTTCCATTGTTGCAGAATCTTCAGCTTCTTCCACCCAGAGGCAGCCATTTTGCACCTTCATCTGGGGTTTAGTGGGCTCCTGCCCCCCCGGACACTTTCGTGACTCTTGGACTCAGTCCCCTTCCTTTACAGGTCCTCAGGTCCAGGAATCCATCTTCAGTGCTTTGCAGTCAGTTGTGGTCTTTGCAGAATCTCCTATCACAACTTTAGTGTGTTTCTGGGCAAGTAGGGTCACTTTACTCCCACTTTTCACGGTCTTGGGGTGGGGTATCTTGGACACCCTTAGTGTTTTCTTACACTCCCAGCAACCCTCTACACAGTACACTAGGCCTGTAGTCCATTCGTGGTTCGCATTCCACTTTTGGAGTATATGGTTTGTGCTGCCCCTAGGCCTATTGCATCCCATTGTAATCTACAGTGTTTGTACTACTTTTCTAAGTGTTTACTTACCTGATATTGGTTTGTGTGTATATTTTGTATATTTTACTTACCTCCTAAGGGAGTATATCCTCTGAGATACTTTTGGCATATTGTCACTAAAATAAAGTACCTTTATTTTTATGAACTATGAGTATTGTGTTTCTTATGATATAGTGCTATATGATATAAGTGGTTTAGTAGGAGCTTTGCATGCCTCCTACTTCAGCCTAAGCTGCTCTGCTATAGCTACCTCTATCAGCCTAAGCTGCTAGAACACTACTAATCTACTAATAAGGGACAACTGGACCTGGCACAAGGTGTAAGTACCATCAGGGACCCACTATAAGCCAGGCCTGCCTCCTACAACTGGGGTCCTGGATAGCAGGATCCCAGTGACACAGTAAAAACACACTGACACACACTCACAAACAGGCCAAAAGTGGGGGTAACCATGCTAGAAAGAGGCTGGTTTCTCACAGATGCCATGAAGTAATAACGTAATAAAGTGTAATAAAGAACTCATAATGTGAGGTTTTATGTTCATAATGATTTTGAATGACGTATAGTAATTGCATATATATATATATATATATATATATTTTTTTTATGTATCCTTTGAATATTTGCCATTGTTTGTATTCATGCATAATTTCTCATTCACTTCTACTGCTTGCCATGATAGATATCCTGTGCGGACAGTAACTGGAATATCATATTTCTAAGGGGAAACAATGCTGATCATTCACCCCCAGCCACAAAGATCTGTGTTTAATCCATAATTTTTGACCCACCACACCACTCCAGTTTGGACCTAGCCATTTGCAAATCACTCTTGACCCTGTTCCCAATGGGACCAGTTCCGCCTGAACTACCATGGCAGGTTCTCCCTAGACCAGAAACAAGCAACCTGGGACCAGTTTCAGGGGGGTATCACCCTTCATCAGCCAGGCAAACTTGAATCTGGTGGCATAGCAAGCACGGGACCCACATCTGGGCATACCCTTCCCACTTCGGGCGACAAATGCAAAAACAACAGATTAAGGACGGAATGCAGAGCAAATCAAACATTTACCCCCAGTCACAGATCTGAGTTCCCTGTTTTTTGAGGAAGTCTCAGGGACATCAAAGACCTTCTTCAAGGGATTTACATTGTTTGTCAGTACCATCTGGAGAGCGGTGCCCTCTTCTGCACCTACACTATATGCTGGACTCCACCGGGCAGCAGCAGTGTGAGAGTGGACAAAGTATTGTGTCTGGAGACTGGAGTTGGTGCAGAGTTTGAAGGTACTCCCAGCACTTCAGGTGAGTGGCCCTTCCTAGTGGGGATGACTGCATGCCGAGACATCTTGTGGTGCAAGCAGGATCATCTGTTGTGCGTCCTTTGTGGCTAGCTGTTGTCAAGTAAGTTGTATTTCTCTGATACGCACCTCAGCTGCATGTGCATAGTGTGCTGTGCCCGCTTCATAGGTTGTGACCCTCAGAAGTGGGGGTGCAACCAGAGTTGTGCTATAAACTGCCTAGTATGGTATGGCTGAACTTGTGTCAAACACTTTGACTAAAATTCTTTGTGCACCAGACATAGTGCCTCATTCCAGGGAGGTATGGAAACAAAGGCCCATATTTACACTTTTTGACACAAAATTGCACAAACAACGTTTTGCGTCAAAAAGCATAGCGCTGGCTTGTGTCATTCCAGAGTGCCAGCCAGACGCCAAATTTATAGAATCCTGCAAGAAGGCACAGAGGGTGGGCTAACATCTGGGAAAATGACGTTAGCCGGGTGGGGGTGTCAGTATAAGGGAAGGGGGTTTTGCACCAAAAAATTATGCTAGGCTGGTTAGAGGCAAAACAATGCCTTAAACCAGCATAGTGCCATTTTCTGTTGCAAAACCATCCATACCACATGACTCCTGTCTTATAAAAGGCAGACGTTATGCCCACCATCCCAATGGCCAGCACAGGGGACAAGGGTCCCCTGGGCATGTCCATGGTACCTAGTACCATGGTGGGGGAGGGTATTTCAGGGCCCCCAATGACACTTAATTTTTTTTAAAAAAATATTGACCTCTACTTACCCTACTTACCTGGGATGGGGTCCCATCACGTTGTGGTGTCCCTCTGGTGTGGGTGGGGATGTTCCTGGGGCTTGGGGTGGGCACCTGTGGGCTCTTTCCATGGTGTTTGACCATGGAAGGGTCCACAGGTCCCCTAACAACTGCCCTGACCCAGGCGTTAAATAATGGCACTAAGTAGGCTTAGCGCCATTGTTTAGGCCCGCCTCCCCCCGTGCACCATTTTTGCATAGGAGGACAAATAGGGCGCTCGGGGCTTTGAGTACTTTTTTAGACGGGCACGCCTACCTTGCATCTCATTGACTCAAGGTGGTTTCACTCATCCAAAAATAGACTGTAACTCCAATACTTTGATGCTAGACGGGTTTAGCGCCAAAATAGAAATATGGAGTTAAGTTTGTGTGGAATTAGCATTAAAAAAATGACGCTAATTCATGGCAAAGAAAGTATCAATATGCGCCAAAGTTCCGTGTGTAACTGTGTGGTCTAGACCGACTCAAGCCATCAAGTGCTAGACGTTGTAACTCATTCCAGAGATTTGCGGGATGTCCGGGAGTGTCTGGTGCTCTTCAAGTCATCACGCACCAGACTAGTGTCTCCTTCTGAGAAGGTACAACATTGGGAATTATCTTGGAGAGATGGTTTAATCAGGCTGATTCAGGTCTTCGTTGCCCAGACGTTGTGCCTAATTTTTTGTGGAGGTTCAACACTGAGCACTTTTCACGTGGGATTGCAACCGCCCGGTGCAACTCTAGTCTTCGTGCACCAGACACTACGCCTCCTTGCAAAGGGGACTCAAACTTAGCAACTTGTTGTGTGCAACTGGAGTTGTCCAGGGCTATTCAAGTCAACTTGCCCTGACAGTGTACCTCTGTTCCGGAGGTGCCAAAACTGGTAACTATTTGGTAATGGTGACTGTCTGGTGGGGCTGTGCACCGTGTTAGCTACCGAGTGGCCTCAGTAACTGTCCCCCTGTGTGTTGCAGACCAGAACCTCCTACCGGGAGCTAAATTGTCTGCTTGCTAATTGTTGCTGGATTGGCTGTTTTCTTTCCTTCCCCCTTCACATCTTGCCTCTGGAATCCTGCGCAAAGTGAGTAGGGCAGAGAATGGCCTAGTATTCAGAGGGCGGTTGATGCAGTCTAGGGCTTGAGGTGGGGCGGGATAGCCAAAGTTGGTTGGTGGGTGGAGGGTGGTTTGGGACCTGGGGTGCATTCAAACACAGTGCTTACGAATGTGTGTGTGTGCACGAGCTGACTGATATCCAAGGCACCGACTGGTGTTGCAGAGTCGATGTGCAAAAGTGAGTGCGGGTTAATGGAGGGCAGCACTGGGGTGTTGCTTGTCATGTTCATCTGCCAGGGAAGTCCTAAGGTTGGCAATTAGGATTTACTAGTGTGGCCTAGTCCACAGTGTTATGTGGAAATGTAGAGTCCTTGTATGTCCATATTGCTGCCAGTGTTGGGAACCGGGGAGCATCCTGAATTTAATCGTTACCGCAAAGTTGGTAAACTGTAGGGTGGGTCTTTTGCTGACAACATTTGACACTGCATGAGGGTGCGGATGGAAGCATATTGTTTTCTCACTTGTACTTACTGTCGTCGGTGTTACTCACAGTTGGGCTGCATATTGTAAACGCTATTGTTAAATGTGATTTATGCCCAGATTTCCATGATATTCATGCTTTCATGCTGTGTTGACAATGTGTATGTTGAATACAATCTTTAAAACCCTACATGGTGTGTGAAGTCTTATTTGTGCTGCTCAGCGTGGCTTTACACATTGCCTCTGTGATAAGCCTGACTGCTCTGTGTCAAGCTACCTAAGGGTGAGTGCAGGTTATACAGTTAGTGTAATCACCCACCCCTGACAGGAGTGGCATGATTCTGCCTTGCTGGGGATTGAGACAGCCAACCAGAACGTGCTGCCTCCAACATTTGATGGTCAAGCGGAGGGATAGGACTTGCAGTTGCACAGCACCACATGATAGCCAACTAATCACCACAATTTCATATTGGTAAAAGTATTCCCTTGTTCTTAAAGGGGTCCCACAAAGGGAACAGTGAAGGTACCAGGGAGGAGAGACTCAAATGTTATTTTCTCTCCTCATTTACTTGGTTGTGGTATTTACCCTAATCTGTTAACGTGTCTGAAGCCCTACCAGAGGTAGAATTTGAGCTGGCTGACCTGGACACCTACACAGCGACAGAGCTCAAAGAGGTCTGCCAGGCAAAGGGGGTGACCTATAGGGGAAAAGCCAAGAAGGCCAAGTTGAATAGAGCTTTGAGGGCCTGGGCCGAGACCCACCCTGTGAGGGGTAGTATATCAGGGGGAAGACCTGGAACATGAGGAAGTGTCCGAACAGGGCCAGAAGTGCCTTGACGGGCAGACGCTGGATGGAGAGGACCCTCTGTTCCTAGATCTAGGTGGCCCCTCTAGAACCAGTAGTAGCATCTCCTCACTGATCTTGTCCCTAAAGAAGCTGGAGGACAGGTGGGAAGAAAGGAAATTAAAATCGGAGCTTGCCAGGACTGCCAAGGTGCAGGCCATAGCCCTTGCTAAATTGGAAAGTGTGCAAAAGTGTGGTCAAAGTGTGAGAGGAGATTGGCCATGGAAAATAAAAAAGATGGTGCATGAGCTTAGTCTCTGAGAATTGGACATAAGAGCTATACAAATAGGGTCTAATACTAATAATGGTGGCAGCGCCCCTACAGTGTCTAACAGCGAGAGTGGAAGTCGAATCCCAAAGGATATGGCACAGGACTACCAAGTGGGGGATGACATTGATAAGTGGTTTGCAGCCTCTGAGGTAGCCTTGAAGGTACACCGGGTCCTGGAGGAGAGCTGAGGAGGCAGTTTATGATGATACATGCCCCCCATTGGGAGGGACAGCCTTCTGGCTCTAGACATGGGAGGCCAGACTAACTACCGTGCTATGAAGAATGTGTTGGTTAACAAGTTTGGTCAGACCCCAGAGAAGTACTGTCAGAGGTTTAGGGCCAGCCACAAACTGGCAACGCAAACCTGGGTTGACTTCATTGACTATGCAGAAAATGTGCTGAAGGGTTGGGTGCTGGGCAGTAAGGCGGAAGATTATGATGGATTATACAACTTAATCCTGAGGTAATACTTCCTTGAGACCTGCTTTACTGATCTTCACCAACACCTGGTCAACAGCAAGCTGATGGACTGCCGGAAACTTGCTGAGGAAGCAGAACTTTGGGCCAGTACCCAAGTGTCCAAAAAGACTGCTGGGAACACCCAAAAGGGGGGGGGGGTGCAGGGTCTCCCCCCCACTAGAAAAAGGGAGTGGCAAAATAAGGGAATCTTCTAGTAGTCCTCCTAAGCAACCCCAGTGGAGAGGTCTTCCAAGGAGACATCTCTGGATAAAACTCCAGCCCCAAAGAACCCTCAGTGCTACAAGTGTATTGGGCATGGACTCTATAAAGGAGATCCTAAGTGTCCAAAGTGGGTGCATCCAGCTGCTGGAGGAAAGGCTCTGGGCGTGGCCAGTGTAGCAATGGGGGAGGATGGAGCCCCAGTAGTTGGGGGTAGTTTAGTGGCAATACCCTGGTGTCCCTGGGTGACAGTGAGATGGTGCTTCAGATGGCAAAATATAGGCAGCGGTCACCATCAACAGGCAAGGGATGGAGGCTCTGAGGGATACTGAGAACAGCATGACCATGGTAAGGAGTCAGCTGGTCTCCCCAGAGCAGGTCATCCTCCAGGACACTCACCAAGTGGTGGTGACAGACAACAGAGAGGACCATTTCCCTGTGGCACAGGTGCTGTTTGAGTGGGATGGGGTCATGGAGAGCCCCGCCATGCCAGTGGCCTTTCTGTTCTGTAATGACCTGGAGCATATTATCTGGAGAGAAGTGGGGCTCTGGGCTTATGTGGAAATGTTGGGGTTACCCGACTGGATCTGTGCTACCACACGATCTATGGCTGTCCACGAAGGGAGCCAGAAGTGGCAATAGTCTGGAATAATGACCCAGCCCCCTCCTAAGAGGGGAGAGGACGAGGATGGGGAAAACCTGCCTCGGAATGTACCTCAGGTGAGATGGACAGGAAACTGTCAGAGGCCGCCCCAGCATCCACTGAAGAGGACATTATTCCTCCTGGTGCCCTGCCGCAGATTGTCAAGTAGCAAGAGAAAGGGGGACTCATCAGGGAGGAGTTCTGTAGGGTACAGAGAGAGTGCCACACCTGTGAGGGCCTGAGGCAGCAAGCTGAAGCCCAAGCAGCCAGTGATGATTCTGGGACTCATTACATCTACTGGGAAGATTATCTGCTGTACAGTGAGTCTAAGACTCCAGTCAGGGGGCCCGAAGGGCCCTATTGGTCCCCCATTCTTATTGGGCCGTTCTTCTGATATCAGCCCATGACATTCACTTGACAGGAAATTTGGCCGGGAAAAGACCTTTGTCTGGCTTGCCGCTCACTTTTGTTGGCCCAGGCTCCAGGTGTCTTTGGAGACCTTCTGTAGGACCTTTGTGGCTTTCCAGGTGAGTGGCAAGGCAGGGCTCAAGCTTAAAGCTCCTCTTCAACCCTTGCCCATCGTTGACACCCCATTTGAAAGGGTGGTCATCCACATAGTTGGGCCAGTAGATCCCCAGTTCTGGAGGATCATGCCACTCTGTACTCAGAGGCGATCCCTCTGAGGACCACAACTGGGCTGGCGGTGGTGAAGGCCCTAATGAGGATTTTTACCTGAGTGGGATTCCCCAAGAAGGCAGTGTCTGACAGGGGCACGAACTTCATGTCAATTTACATGCGAGCCATGGGGGAGAAGTGTGGGGTGACGTATAAGTTCACCACTCCTTACCATCCTCAAACTAATGGGCTTGTTGAGAGATTCAACAAGACCCTAAAAAGTATGATCAGAGGCCTACCAGAGGCTCTGAGGAAAAAGTGGGTTACCCTCTTACAATGCCAGTTGTTTACCTACTTGGAGGTCCTTCAGAAGGGAGTGGGTTTTAGCCTCTTTGAGCTTCTCTTTGGGCACCTGGTTAGGGGACGTCTGAGTTTGGTCTAGGAATGTTGGGAGCAGTCACCAAAAGGGTTGGCCAGGGATGTAGTAAGCTACATGCTGGCTTCCCGGAGCCAAAAGGCCAAGTTGTGAAAGCAACCCTCCTGCAACTTGGAAGCCAGCCGGGAAGTCTTGAAAGAGTGGTACAATATGAATGACACTCCGGTGGAGTTGACACCTGGGCAGAAAGTGTGGGTGATGGAGGCTGTGGAGCAGGAGACGCTTCAGGATCGGTGGAATGGGCCTTACTAGGTGACAGAGAGGAAAGAAGAGACCTCCTGTCTAGTGGATCCTAAGACCCTGAGGCTGCCCCTCAGGTTGCTTCACGTCAATCATCTCAAACCACACTTTGCGAGGTCCAAGGTCACCATGCTTATGGTGACGGAGAGAGGAAAGAAGGAGGACAGAGAAAGGCTCCCTGACCTCCTGAGCTCTGTAGAGAGGGATGGGTCAGTGGAGGAGTGATCCTGCCCCTAACCGTTACTCTCAATCAGCAAAGGGACAGCCACCAAGAATTGAGGCAGTTCCCCTCGCTGTTTTCCCTTATCCTTGGGACCACCCATCTGTGTACCCATGATGTGGACACAGACGGCAACCTACCTGTCAAGAGCAAATCCTACAGGTTGTCGGATAAGGTGAGGTCCAGTATCCAGGTGGAAGAGTCTAACATACTGGAGATGAGGGGGGGGTCACAGAACCCTCTAGCAGCCCCTGGTATAGTCTGGTAGTGCTGGTACCTAATCCCGCCCGGCAGGCACTTCCTTGAACTAAGGTTCTGTGTGGACTATAGGGGGCTGAACTCTGTGACTTGGGTGGACGCCCATCCAATTTCCCGGGTGGATGAGTTGATTGATAGGTTGAGCGCGGGCCAGTCTTTAAGCACCTTTGACCTCACCTCCGGGTATTGGCAGATTGTCCTCACCGAGGGAGCCAAGGAGAAAACTGCCTTCTCCATCCCAGATGGGCATTACCAATTTGGGGTCATGCCGTTCAGACTCAAGAATGCCTCTGCCACTTTCCAGAGGCTAGTGAACTAGGTCCTTGCTGGTATGGAGGCCTTTTCAGCTGATTATCTAGATTATATTGTAGTCTTTGGTAACAGTTGGGAGGATGATCTATGGCACCTCCAGGAGGTAATCCATGCCCTGCAGCAAGCAAGCCTTACTGCCAAGGCCAGTGAGTGCCAGATAGGGCAAGGAACAGTGGTTTACCTGGGGCAATGTGTGAGCCAGGGAACGGTGCAGCCCCCAGGCTAAGATTGAGGCTATCCAAGCCTGGGAGCTCCCCAAGACCCAGCTGGCAATGAGAGCCTTCCTGGATCTTGCGGTTACTACCAGAGGTTCATCAAGGGCTATAGCACTATTGTGACCCCCTTGACAGAGCTGACCCCAAAAAAGCAGCTCAGAAATGTAATTTGGACAGAGGCCTGCCAGATGCCTTTGACACTCTCAAGCAGGCTATGTGATCTGCACCAGTGCTACAGGCCCCAGATTATTCCCAGGAGTTCATCGGCCCCTCCGAACACAGAACATAGCATCGGGTCTGTCATCTCTCAGTTGAACGATGAAGGCTTTGACCAACCGGTCCCCTTCATCTCCGGGCGGCTTCTCCCTCAGGAACAGTGGTAGAGCGATATCAAAAGAGAAGCCTTCGCAGTAGTCTGGGCCCTCAAGAAGTTGAGACCATATCTGTTTTGTATTCACTTCTTGGTCCAAACAGACAATAGACCCCTCAAGTGGCTGATGCAGATGAAGGGTGAGAACTCAAAGCTGTAGAGGTGGTCCATAGCCTTAGAGGTGATGGACTTATAGGGTGGAGCCCTGCCCTGGGGTGAACCAAACCAACATGGATGGCCTATCTAGGATTTTCCACCTCAGTAAGAGAACTACCTAGATACTGGGTAGAACCCCCCCCCCCACTTTCAGCCTGGAGGAGACACATGTTAGACCTGACACGTGCAGGTAGTGGTTCCCCCATGTTCCTTGCTTTTAGCTAGTAGGTATTGCTGGTTCCTGTACAGGCTCCACCGCACTTGGGCACATTCCCACTTTAAACACAGTGCACCATCCACCTGGAAGAGGTCCTAGCCTGTGTGTGCATACTAGCATATGGGTGGTTTGCTGCCTACATATTGCTTCTGGCCTCATCTGCCAGGGTGTGCATATTTACATGTGAGTATGTAAAGTAGTGGCTGAGTGTGATAGTCCAGGCCAGCATAGGTGCACTTGCCCCCATGTGGTGACTGTAGCAACAGTGTCCAGTCTGCCTCTGCAATCTTGCATGTGTGCCAGAGCACATGTGCCCAGTGGGAGTGAAACACCCATGCATGTTCCACTGCCCATGAGAGCTGCTTTTCCCCTAAGGTAACATGGGAGACAAGAGTCCTGTTAGGTCTGGCTGCAATAGTGAATTGCAGAGGAGCAGCTTCATGATGTTTGGTATCAGTGGACTCAGTGACAACCCCTCTCTAATGGTAAAGGTGGTTTTAAAGGAGGGGGGCATTTCTAGATGCTAAAATGCTTTGTGTGCATTATAAATTTGACTCAATTTCGCTGGATGATGGAGAAGAGCACATCTGTGCATTCCCCAAGCGACAGCTATAAAACTTGGGCACCCAGAATGACTGACTCCTCCTTTTTGGGGTCTGGTATAGATCAATTGGAGGGAGAGGTTTCTGACACTTAGCCTCTCAGAGCCAGAGCACTGCCCCACTAAAAATAAAGATCTACATTTCATGTCCTATGGCAGATGGAGAGGAAAATCAGGGGAGACATCTGTGGTTCAAAGGAGAGCTCTTAAACCACCTCTAACTTCAAACAGAAGTTAGTCAGAGTTGCATCTACAGTGAAGAGGGACTGGTGCTGCTGGACTGTGTGATGTGCACTGCCAGAGGAATGTGTTGTGCACAGGATGTTAACTGTTCAAGAAGGGGATCCGGGCACCCTTCCTGTATTGTGGCTGGCCTGAGCTGACTGCCTGCTGCTGTGTTGTAACTTGAGGTGTGCTCTCCAAGGGCAGGTTGGCTGCCTCCTGTTCTCTGTGGCGGTCTCAGGGACATCTAAGACCTCCGTCAAAGTATTTACATCATCTGCAGGTATCATCTGGAAAGCAGTGCCCACTTCTGCACCTACATTGTATGCTGGACTCCACCGGACAGCAGTGGTGTGAACGTGGACAAATTATTTTGTCTGGGGACCAGAGATACCTGGTGCAGAACCTACAAGTACTGCCAGCACGTCAGGTGAGTGGCCCTTCATCGTGGGGGCACTGCACTCCGAGATGTCTTATGGTGTGAGAAGGATCGCCTATTGCAGGACCGCATGTGGCCCACTGTTGTTGAGTGAGTCACATTTCTCTTGTGCGCTCCTTGGCTGCACGCACAATGCCTGCTGTGTCCCATTCATAGGTTGCATCCCTCAGAGATGGGGGTGCAACCGGAGTTGTGCTATACACTGCCTTGAACTTCTGTCGAAGTGTGTGACCGAGGAGTCCGGTGTGACTAAAAGTCATCACGCAACAGAGGGTGTGCCTCATTCCAGTGAGGTATGGAAACAAAAGTCCTTGTGTGACCGCAGAGTCTAGATGGACCAAAGTCATGAAGCGGTAGACTTGTGCCTCATTCCAGAGAGTTTCAGGATTTACATCCTTTTTGGGAGCGTCTGGGAGTGTCTGGTGCAGTTCAAGTCATGACGCACCAGAGTATTGCACCCCCTGAGGAGATACCACATTGGGAATTTATTCTTTGAACTTTTCCAGTGGGAGTGCAACCGTCTGGTGCACGTGCCCTTGCAAAAGGGGCACAGATGTAGCAACTCATTGTGTGCAAACAGAATTGTTGAGGGCGATTCAAGTTAACTTTCCCCGACTGTGCATATCTGAAACTGGTAGCTATTTGGTAATACTGACTGCCTGATGGGACTGGGCGCCGTGTTGGTTACGGGGTAGACCCAGTATGTGTGTTACAGACCTCTGAGTGAACCTCCTTTTGGGACCCCAACCGTCTCCTTGCTAATTGCTGCTGGATTTGCTGTTGTCTTTCCTTCCCCCCTCTAATCTTGTCCCGGGCTCCTGCATAGAGTGACCTGGGCCAAGAGCAGCCTAGTAGTCTGGGGGTTGTTGATGTGATTGAATCTATGGTTTGAGGTGGGGTGGGATAGCCTTAGCTGGTTGGTGGTTGGAGGGCAGTTGGGGACATTGGGTGCTTGCAAACACAGTGGCATCCACTAGTCGGATATCAGGGCATAGCATTGGGGTGCCGGGAGTGCATGCGTACGAGAATGTGTGTGTATGCACGAGCTGACTGATACCTGAGGCAGGGCCCAGTGGTGCAGATTGGTTGTGCGGGACTGAGTGCGGGTGAAGTTGAGGGTAGCACTGGGGGTTCGTCTGCCAGGAAAGTCCTGAAGTTGACAATTACGATTTACTAGTGCGGCCTAGGCACAGTGCTATGTGGAAGTGTACAACCTTTGTAGTTACATATTGCCTCTAGCATTGTGAACCCGGGTGCACCCTCAATTTAATGGTTATATCAAAGATGGCAAATTGTAGGCTGGGTCTTGTGCTGAAAACCTTTGGCACTACATGATGGTGCGGGAAGGGACATATTAATTATTCAATTGTACATACTATACTTAGTGTTACTCACAGCTGGGCTGAATATTTTGAACGCTATTGTCAAATGTGATTTATGGCCAAATTTCAATGATACTTATGCTGTGTTAACAATGTTGAATACAATCTTTAAATACCTACATAGTGTGTGAAGTCTCATTTGTTCCGGTCAGCGTGGTTGTGGTCGGGAAGTGCTCTGCTATTGCTTTACACATTGCATCTGTGATAAGCCTGACTGCTCTCTGCAAAGCTACCCAGGTGTGAGAGCAGGTTATACAGAAAGTATAATCACCCACCCCGACCATAGCCAACCAGAATTTGCCTCCTTAACAGGTGTTGCTAGTTATTATTATCAATCTTGTGAGGACATAAGTCTAGTATTCAGCTAATATGTTCTTAGTAGGTAGAAGTGTGTGTATGTTGTCAGCACTTAGGGTGTGCTCACGTGTGGAATGTGAAAGTGGGGTGTTTGTGTAGACTGCATTGATAGGCTTTTGGATGACTTACTTTTCAGCACCATATCAGTTCTGCTCCTGCAGTTCTTGTAACTTAGCTCTGTTTCTTTAAATGAAGTGAAGATACTGTCTTGGATAGCTCCGGTGTCCTCTTTCTTTCACCTTAACACTGGTGCTATCGACCAGGTGCAGGAGCAACATACAGACATTCACTGACGCAAATCACCAACACTATTGATGACAAGTGTTCATTTGTTGTCATAGAGTACTCAGAATGAGCAACTCTGACTCTGGCTTGTGAAAGGTAATGGAACAAAGAATTGCCCGGCACAGGGACCCACAAAAGAACCAAAATTGTTCTATGGAAGGCTATAAGCATTCTCTATGGAAAGCTGCAGTGATCAACCATCAGGTTACTCTGAAAGACATGCACTCAATGGACGCTGTCTTCAGGACATATATGTTATATGCTAAGTGTG
The DNA here is from genome assembly GCF_031143425.1 of Pleurodeles waltl. NCBI lineage: Eukaryota > Metazoa > Chordata > Amphibia > Caudata > Salamandridae > Pleurodeles > Pleurodeles waltl. The sequence continues at coordinate 471,858,509 of NC_090449.1, read as the reverse complement.
ATGCGGCCATATCATGTATTGTATATCCTAGCAACGAGAGGCTTACATTCTGTTGCCAAAAATTTTGGCACTAACCCTAAACAGTACATCAATAGCTACAAAATTCTGATGCCGTTGCCCCCTACCCTGCGCCTTGGTGTGCCGTATTTTAAATATGGCAGACACATGGTGACGGTAGTGGGGCCCTAAGGGGTGCAACGTAAGTGACGCTGCACTGAGTGCAGCACCACTTCTCTTAATTCTGCCCCCATATGCTAAAACATGGTCTGGGTGGTGAAGGGCTGAAATAATTCATAGTCCTACTATCTTTTGAGAATTCTAGTGATTTAAATGTGTTTGATTACTGAAGCAAATAACACACAGTGATATTGCAGGAAAGTCTACATCGCTTTGGAATTATTGCTTCAGTTGTATTCTAAGAAGCAGGAAGTAGGGGTTGAATGGAGGAGTGGGAAGCTGTTCTTAAATCGCCTGCAGCAACTTGTAATTTTGAAAACATCAATGTTAGGAATGGGGTTTCTAGTTGGCTAGAGTATGCACCTCAGCCAGGCAGAACCTACCCACTCTAGTCAGGGCAAGGGAGTTACACGTCCAAGATAACCCCTGCTCAACCCCTTGGTAGCTTGGCACGAGCAGTCAGGCCTATCCCAGAGATAATGTGTAAAGCGTTTGCACAACACACACAACACACGTGACGCTAGATGTACACCACAAAGTAAAAACAACACTGAGCTATGTAAAAATAAACTGTATTGCACAAAACATAATTAGACCAACATTACACATAAGTAATACCCTGCTACCTTAGCAGTTGTCAGAATGTTACACAAGCTACTAATACTGTCACATTAGAACACGTAAGTACTCAGGATTCTGCAACATGAGCAGTAGTCAGGAATTACAGTAAGAATTCTATGCACTTGTCATAAATAACTCCTAAATACCCATAAAAGGAACATTAGAGAACATACCACAAGTCATACACAATACATATCATGCAATGTTTATGAATTAATGTGTGATAAAGCCGCATAGAAAATGAAATAGTAATTTTGCTTAAACGTGCACTTGAAATGTGACCACGGGGAGTGGCCACCAATGTATACGTGGACTAATAATGAGGACTAAAATGTTTATGAATCATTATACTGAATACGTTTTATACTAATTATTAAGCATTGTGTTATTGAATTTGTGCTGAAATCCTTGTAGGCCTTAAGTTAACATGAGCCGAAGCCTAGCTGCTTGGTTCTCATATTAAATGTACTTTTCCTATCTTGCAGTGTGCTGACTCGCAAAAGGACATGACCTCTTGTTTGCTTCAAAACCAGAAGCCGAACGTAACCATGCTAGATCCTTTCTCATGCATTCTTCATTGCTTGTAGGGTGATATTGAAACAAAATGAAACAGTGTAGATCATTGTAATGTACAAGGTCATTCAAACCGGTGAAGACAATGGAGTTACTGACCAAAAGATGTGCAAAGAATTACAGAAAGATGAAATCATACCGGACGTGCCACCTCTGAAGACATCGAACAGGAGAACCAATGAGAGACGTGTAAAATAATATGGGGTGAAAGATAAATGACCTAATGTATTTTCTGATAGGTTTAAGATAGTGGGGTATAGCAGATGTCCAATAGAATTTTAGGGGAATGTACAACGAAAAAGGGATAAAAACCCATGACACAGGGAGCCATTTAGGTGGGTTAGGGAATGCTATTGATTTTATCCAGAAACTTTGTCGCTCTGTTGGGTGACTTATTGGTTCTTTCAGAACCATCCTTGTCCTTAGATTGTCCATATTACACTTTACCTCCTTATGAGGGAAGTGCCCCCTTTCTGTCCCAGAGCTGAGTTCTGACTGATGGCGATTTGACTGATGTCCTGAAGACGAAGACTGAACCTGTGTGCTGACCTAAACCTTGGAGGGTAATTATGACAATGCATTTGTAATTTGTCTGTTTGCTTTTCCTTTCTAGGTACCAACTGCTTACTTTTGACAGAGGCCATAGTTAGATGTTTTCCAAATTGGTAATTTAAATTGTTTTGCATGAAGCCCACCATGGGAATGCTAATCAGTGGTTAGGACAGGTGCTCACTAAACTGACGCAAATAGACAAGCGACCGAAACTATGCTTTGTTGAACTGACGAGTTATTTGACACTCTGCTAAACTGATCTATGTTCACGACGTGTTATGTTCTGATGTTTGTGATTCTCGCCTTAATGAAATCTTATCAGAGTTGCCATATCGTGACTATGCTATTATGTTTCTTGGTTTTAAGATTGACGTATTTGCTTCTAGAATTGTAATCAACAGGGAATAAAACTTCATAAAATTCTACTAAACTGGTGTGGTTATTCATGACTGCAAGGTCATGGTAGTGGCTTTGAATTGATTAATGACTTTGACTAAAGTGAAATGCATTGTTGTGATAAATATTGATGACATTATTGACGTATTGATTGACATATTGATTAGCTATCTCGTCCTAAGGTGTCTCTCAACAGGGTCAAAAGATTAATTGGCCTAAAACGAGTCCTGATGTGTAATAAATTATTATAAAGGGACGCGTTAACAGTTCTGGTAGCAGAGCGACGGTTTGGCCCTTTGGGGCCCTAGGATGGAGAATCAATGTTTAGGTTGTTTTTCTGAGATAATGCAAATTGGAGGTATGATGTGTTTCTAAATTTACCATGACTTTCCTGGGATCTTAGAGCCTGCCTAAGTGAGTTGGGGATGTTCTCGACGTTTTAGTATGTGTGGTATAGGATTTGCGCTTGCTCAGCTTATGCATTCTGCAGGTGGTTTGTGAAGTTTGCGTGTATTCAAGTTAGGTAAATGTTGTTTTAGTAGGAGTGGGCGTATTCCGCAGTATGAGAGAAGGGAAATCGGCGTACTTCATATGAGTGTGGCGCTTGTGCTAAAAATTATCCACGTGGTTGGTTGTTCATGTACGGACCCGTCGTGGTCTAAGACTCCGGAGTATATTGACAAGTGTAGGGGACACTTGGGTTTATGTTGTAATTTGTGCGGTGTAATTAGGTCAATCGGGCGTGGTTGACAAGTCGAGTTTGAGTCAAATTGTATGTATGAAACCTTCGATGGAGATTTAGCAAATTCTAAAGTTCAACAGAACTAACCATCGACAAGTCGAGAGTAGGATTTGCGGGTCGAATTCTGCTTGCGGGAGCGGGAACTGAGAACAAGAGAGTAGCGGCCGAGGCATCAAGTGAAATCTCTGTACAGTTCTGAAGCGAATGTGTACCCTTCCTGTAGTAAACCAGCAAATTTGTGTTGTTGTTGTTGTTAAAGGTGCTCGCAGTAATTTTGCATTAGTTTGGTGTGAATCTAGTGAGGGGCGGATGAGCCGCAAGACTTTGTCAGCTGCAGTGTGTGAGTGTGACGTCAGTGGTGACGCGCTGAGATAGGTCAGTTGCCGAGAGGGGTCGCGCACGGATTGGCTGCCGTCCGTGAGAGGCAATAGGTTGAGAAAGGTGGGTGAAGAGTGTCCTGGGAATTACAGTCACTTTCTTATTAAATACAACAAAGGAAAAGACACAAAGATGAATTTTATCAAAGCTTTTAAGAGCGCTCTGAAAGGAGACGCATACATTATGGCGAGTGAAGGGGAGCCTACACCGCCTGATGGTACTCCAGCTTATATAGTCATGGAGGAAAAGGGTGTTGCGCCTTGCTTATGGATGAAACAGTGGCATAAATTGACGGAAAAGGAGGGATGTTTTGAGTTCCCGGAACATGGAACGTTCAATACGAGAGTCCTAGAGAATTTAAGGTGGATGTTAAGTGTACAGAAGCCACCTCTGAGGCCAGCTCAGTATGAGGCTTTAGCAATTTGGGATTTAATCTCTATTAAAGAGAGACAAGAAAAATCCCAAAGAAGAATAAAAAGGGCAGAAAAGACTTTAGCGGATGCTAGATGGGATAATGAGAGCAAAATGTGGAGATGGGGAATAGTTGACGGACAAAAATTATTCCCAGCAATAACACAGGGGGATGAGACACAGGGGAAGAAAGCCACATGTAAAACAGACAAAGAATCTAGTAAGCCTAAAGAGACTAAGAGATCTTGGGAAGAAGAAGATGATTCAGATAACAAAGAATTTCTAAATCAGTTATTGCATGATCCCCCGCCACCTTATGCGATAAGCGACAATGTCCTGAGCACTAGTGCGGGTCCTGGGAACCAGACGCAGGAGAAGGGAGTTACTGATACAACACAGACTAGTGATACGGGTTCGATACAGAATGGTATCAGTGTACCCACTGCGGCAGACATGCAGATACAGTTGCAAGCTCCATCGCAGATACAGAGAATCTATCCAGATGTCCCAGTACTAGAGACTACTACAAATTTGATAGTGCCGCCAGACCCAATATATACAAAATCGAGGTTAGTGCAGATTGAGCCAACTCCAAAATTGCTGCCCCAGCCGCAGCTGATACCAGGGTATAATCCAGCAGCAGGACCTCCATTAATACCTGCCCGGCTTCAGAGAATCAGACCTTTGGAGTTGCTGCTCCACGGAGTTTTGGACCAGGTCAGACACCTGCTGCCATATCGTTGCCAATTACTGTTGGCCTACCGGTGCCATTGTATGCACAAGGTAAGCCTGGCATGTGTGATCAGGGAGTAATGACCCAGGATGCAATAAGAGGAGGGTCCATAGGAACTCCCCAGTTAATGGCCCCGGGAGAACAATCAGTTGAAAGACCAAGGTCTTTGCTAGACCTTAGCCCGGTTGAAGCACCGTTGGAGGCAATGAGACATGCAGGGCTAGGTGTGCTAACCCCGCAGTCAATAAGTACAAATGCTTCACAGACTCCAATGACCCATGCAGGGAATATTTCACTGCAAGGTTTAACGGTGCAACAAGTGAATGAGTGGTTAGAAAAAACATACGCTCCAAAGACCGCAACAACTGTAGGAAAATTAGAAAGTCCTGAGAAAGATGAGTACCTGAATTTTGTGAGACTGGGTGTGGAGGCTGCTGAATTAGTGGAAGGAACGATGGGGGTAAACAAATTAGAGTCATACACAGAAGCAGAACTGAGATATCTGTGCCCTAAAATCACAAATACAATATTGATATTGAGAATACTAAACATTTGAAAAGAAGCTACAGGTTAGACTTTGACTCAAAAGACTTTGAGCATATGAGGCCTGCCGGAATGAAAGCGCATCTAAAGGAAATACTGCAAAGTGCCCAAATCTGGGGAGCTTTAGAAAAGTGGGAAGGCAGATGGGCAAAGAAAAGAGATAAGGAGAAAAGTGACAGCCCGGGATCAAGTAAAGCTAAAGCTTCACCAGATACGGAATCAGTAAAAATGTAATCCATGAGAGAAACAGCTGTTGGGGTTCTGTACAATGGACCAGGGGAGACATACTGTCATTCACAAATGATTATCCTAGGTTGAGGGAGAAGCCGATAGAGTGGTATCAACAGAAGGATAGGATTGTGAAGCTTGCAAAGTGTCTCTGGGAAGACTTGAATACCTTGTTTGAAATCACTGTTCCGCCCGACTTATGGCTTGAGTGCAAGAGAGGTGTAGACTGGCCGACACAGGAGCCGGCAAGGGATAAGGTGACTGGAGCACCCTCTGAGGAGGTGATGAAGTATTATCACAAAGTGATTGAGTTTTTGAAACAGAAAGTGTCGCCGAAAGTGACTGATTGGCAGAAAATCGACCGAACCTCACAGGAGGTTAAAGAATCGATACATGCATACTATGAGAGATTGTTGAAGGCATTCAAATGTTACAGTTGTACTGAGACTATTGAGCCGAAAGACATGAACCATGTCGTGTTCAGATTTGTTGAAGGGCTGAGACCAGAGGTTAGCCAGATGATTAAGAATCATTTGATCTGTTGGCAATCGAAACCGATTGATGAGGTGTTGCAGTAAAAGTACACAAGAAAGTACGGGGTTCTCTAAAGAGGGCGTCGCGGGTACCAGCGTAGCCCTAGGTTGTGCGTGTTCCTATTTGGAAAGGTAATGTCAGTGAAATGTCAGTAAGTAACTGCAGAGTGCATGCGCGGGGAGAGACACCAGGGGGAGTTCCTTTTACGGACTAGGTGGTCTCACATACTATATAGTGTCATGCTTCATCATTTGACCACCTAGACCCACCCAAGTAGGACAGTGCCACCTGGGCGGACTCAACCACACTGTTAAAGGAACAGGAGGGAGTGCGTAAATAAACTTGTTTCAGGGCACCAGCTTTGGATATGCCTGATTATACAAAGCCTTTTCTACTGTTTTGTCATGAACGTGATACTTGTTCTTTGTCTGTCTTGACACAGGTCCATGGAGGTGCAAACCGCCCTGTAGCATATTTTTCAGCTACCTTGGACCCTGTCGCAGCAGCCCAGTAAGGGATGTTTGCACGCAGTTGCAGCAGTTGGTCAAAGCCTCACGCAGTGTGAAGGCATCGTGATGGGACATCCCTTGACAGTAATGGTTCCACATTCAGTTGAAATTCTGTTGACTCGAACTAAAACCCAGCACATGACAAATGCCCGACTTACCCGATATGGGACAATAATTTTGGGGTCGCCTAATGTTTCATTGATGCGATGTACTGTATTGAACTCTACTTCCTGTTGAGAGTACTGAGATTAAAAATGAAGAGGAAGTGGAGCATGATTGTCTTGAGGTAACAGAACTATGTACCAAGCCCCAGCCTGACATTCAAGATACGCAGTTAAAGGAAAATGACTGCATTATGTTTGTTGACGGATCCTGTTTGAGAGATTCGTCGGAATGCTGAGAGCTGGTTATGCTGTGTATACCATAGCTGGTATCATTGAAGCTTCCTGGCTCGAGAGAGTGTATTCCGCACAAGTGGCAGAGCTAATTGCCCTTACTAAGGCATGCCACGCAGCTGAAAATCTGAAAGTCACTATCTATACATACAGCAGATATGGTTTCGCAATGTACATGATTTTGGCCAATTGTGGTCACAGAGAGGTTTCATGACCTCTTCTGGTTCTCCAGTGAAAAATGGTGAACACATAAAGGACTTGTTACATGCAATTCAGTTACCTCTTGAGATTGCTGTAGTGAAATGCAATGCTCATGTTAAGTCACAAGACTTTGTGTCCATGGGAAACGGCTATGCAGATCAAGTTGCAAGGTTTTGCGCATTGAACTGTATATCATTCAAGGATCAATGGGAATTGTTACCGCAAACTGAAAATTAAACATGCTTGAACTTTGCATTAAGGGTAGTTGATACGCTAGGGCCCATATGTACTAACACATTTTCCCATAAACACAGAATTGATAAAACCCTTTGGTACATCTGGCCCTAGATGAGCTAAAAACACTACAGGGTCGTGCTAGCAGAGAGGAGAAACGCTCCTGGCAGAGAATGCAATGTGTACAAAGAGCTGATGACTTATGGGTCTCAGAGGAGGGGAAACTGTTTTTGCCAAACGGTCTTCTGTCACAATTTGCAAGGCTTTATCATGGACAGGCACATCTTGGGAGAGATGCAATGATCAGGTCATTCAAAATTGATTGGTTTAACCCAAAATTCAGACAAGCAGCAGAAGTTACCTGTCACAGGTGCATCATCTGTCAACAGATGAATGCCGGAAAGGGAACTGTGGTAACCTTGAGCCACATAGGGAGAGCTGGCGGTCCATTTAGCAAGATGCAAATGGATTTTATTGAGATGCCTGTTTGTGGAGGATTGAAGTACGTGTTGGTGATTGTATGTGTTTTCAGCCACTGGATTGAAGCTTACCCCACACGTAGAAATGACAGTCTCACAGTTGCGATGTTGCTGCTTAGAGAACTAATACCCAGATTCAGTTTTCCGGTCTCTTTAGAATCAGATAGGGGCAGACATTTCGACAATGAGGTGATGAAGCTCTTGTGTGCTGCATTAGACATTGATCAGAAGCTGCATTGTAGCTACCGCCCTGAAGCATCAGGACTAGTAGAACAAATGAATGGTACCTTGAAGTCGAGAATGGCAAAGATGTGCGCAGCTACCAATATGAAATGGCCAGATGCATTGCCCTTAGTGCTGATGTCGATGAGGAACACCCCTGATAAGAAGACAGGACTATCACCTCATGAGATCCTTATGGGTAGAGCTATGAGGCTGCCCGCAGTGCCTGCAAATGCTCTTGTGAATATCACGGATGATATGGTGTTGGACTACTGCAAAGGTTTGGCTGATGTGGTTCGCTCTTTTTCTCACCAGGTGGAAGCCAACACATTGCCACGATCAGTGATCCAGGTCACACCCTACAAACCGGTGACTGGGTGGTTGTCAAGAAGCACGTGAGAAAGTCGTGTTTGGAGTTGCGCTGGAAGGGGCCATATCAAGTAATACTGACAACAACCACTGCTGTGAAATGTGCAGGCGTTCCAAACTGGATACATGCCAGTCACACAAAGAAGGTAACATGTCTGACTGATGAGGAACTTGAAGCCTCCAACTCAGCAAGTCCAGAGAAGGAAGTCTCAGGGCCAGAAAATAGCCACGGGGGAACTGAGACTGTAGGAGAGCCCACTGAGAACAGCCTAGTCCCTCAAACAGTAAACGAGTTTGAGAGAGGTGACAGTGTGCCTATCTCAGTAGAGGTAGCCGGAGAACTAAATCAAGGAGAGGTTCTCCCCAAAGTAGACGGATACGGGTTAGAGGTTGAACCTGTCACAGATCCAGAAGAAGAAGAAGGGGAAATAGTAGAGGGATATCAAACCACACCGGCATCCCCTGAGCCAGTTGCAGGTCCATCAAGAGAAAACACCATAGCACAAGAGGAGGGTGCTGTTCAGCATCCTGAAAGTACAAGCAGGAAGAAGATGCATAAGGGAGATAACTGGCCAGAGAAGCAGGCTGCGAAAGAAAAGGCCGTACCAGGTGAAACAATAACAGAAGAAACTGATACATCCCGAGTAGGGGATCTAAGTGAAGGAGAATTGCAAGGCGAACGCAGATTGAAAAGAAAAGAACTGCAAATAGAATGTACGCAGGCCCTGAATGGGCATATGCAACGACATCTGAATGGCAACAATAATTCTTAGCGTTCTCTTTTGATCGAGAAGTACCAGGCCAATACTACGGTACCTGAAATCAATCAGAGAAAGAGACTTTGTTAAAACTAAAAATTGAAATTGAAAGCTGAAAAGCTGAGAAAGAGACTTATAAACTACCGGATGTGACACTGATAACCTGAATTGACTTTGAAAACCCGATTATGACAAGCTGCTAACCTGATTTGACAAAAGGGTCCTGGAGTGAGTGAAACGCTGTAAGTACACGCTGAGAGAAAGAGACTTTTGCATCAAGAAAAAAAAAAAAAAGAGTTTTATATCGTCCTCAAGTTGATTGTTGTTCTGCTGTCTGATTCTTTACAGACCTGGCTTATAATAGAGGTAGTAACAAAAAGGGTAAGGTGTGTGGTTGGTTAAGTCTTATATTAGGTATTGTGTGTGCAATAATAATTGTAGGTGTGATTGTGGGAATGCTGTGGTGGGATAAGAAAGCGACTAACAATGCTTCAAAACCAGAAACTACAACACTAACACCGTGGGAAAAGTTTGAGCAGGATACAAAACACTTGCATGAGGGAACTAACTCAAAAGGGGAACTTTCCACTAATGTGTTCTATCGCTTGCTGAATGAGTATGTTGAAACCATGGATGCAAAGAACTGTTATGTGTGCACAAATATTCCTTCATCAGTACAAGAAGGGGTCACTTATCATAGCTTGCCATTAACCTATGGTATAAGTTGTAGTTTACTACTAACAAGATTCTATAATCAAGAGCATGTGCAATACTTTTACTCAAATTTGGATGTGGTGTTTTCCTTTGTGCCTGTGATTGAGTTTCTGAACAAATTATCTAAGGAGCATAGTATAAAATTAGTTAGAGGTTTCTTTGAACCAACGCTTACATTTGGGACAGCTTATGCACACTGCAACAATCTGACTTGCTTATTGACACCTGTAGAGAAAAGCTTCTTAGATCACACTGATGATAGACGCAAAGCATTGATAGAAAGATTAGAAAAGGGGCTAGAGAAACGCACATATGCAAATGATTATGCTTACACTGCAATAAAGACGCAATGCAAATTAGCTATAGATGCATTACATGTAGAAAGGCTTTGTATATATAGGCCGAAATCTGAACATGACACTTTATTTGTGGGAACGAGTGAATGCAGGCATGTGTTTTTGTTTCAGAGTAAATGGACATTCATGTTAAATGGACAGGACCCAGCGATCCCTGGGATCTATTATATCTGTGGACTTACTGCTTATTACCATCTCCCTAAGGGATGGTATGGGACATGTTATTTGGGAATAGTTTTCCCAAAGATTTACCAGATTGTTGACTTAAAGCAAATACCTAAAACGTCTGAATTACAACATACTAGACAAAAACAAGAGACAGTGGCTGCTGTTGTTGGTGACATATTTGGAGCCATAATTCCTTCAGTAGGAGATATCTTAAACTCCATAAAGATTCGGAAGTTGTCTACTATTGTGGATAACATGCTGACAAATTTTACGGGGCTATACTCCTGATGGATACTGAGCTTGCTGCGGAAAGAGCTATGACTCTTCAAAATCGGCTTGCTTTAGCCAGTCTTTTAGCAAAGAGCGGCGGAGTCTGCAAGATGCTCAACGAGCGTCAGTGTTGGTCATAAATACCCGATAATAGTAAAAAGATTAGAGGTATGCTTACTAACCTAACTAGAGACAGTGCAGACTTGAAGGATTTGAAGGAACCTGGAGTGTGGGAGAAAGTGGGAAAAGGAATTGCCAGAGTAGGGAGCTGGTTTACCAATATTTGGAATGGGGTACTTGCAAAAATATTAGGGGGTCTATTAATGTTTCTGGCCTGTTTATTAGGTTTATGGGGAGCATGCACAATTTCTTTTTTTTTTTAAATCTCTTTATTGAATTTTACAGTTAGCAGCTCTTACATTGATTTAATAAACATTGTATTTTTTTATGCAATTGTGAGTTTCTTTTTTTTTTTACATTATTTTGCTTCTGATCATTTTTTAATCATTATGTTCTACATATTTTGCAGTTAGAATCTTTATTGCATTTTATTCAAAGAACATTGTAAAAGTAATGAAAAAACTGAAAAGAAGAAAACAAAAGATAAAGAAGTCAGAATGGGGCTGTGGAGGCAAGGTTATATATATATAATGGGTTGGGGGGGTGAGAAAGATGCTAGCGATGGAGATGCATTGGCGGGGGGGTTGACGGTTACTTTGTGGATGTTTGTTAGGCTGGCGAGGTCCATGTGGGGTTTGGGGGGGTTCTATATTTCAGTCTTGCGTGTTTCTTTTTAGAAGAGTATTGCGAGTACTTGTATATGGTTTGCGGTTGTAGTGTCATGTTGCTGCAATCATTTGCCGTTATCTTGCAACATTTTTCTAAGGTGGGCGGGTATCATCCTTTTCGAGTAACTGCTCTAGGAAGGTGTCCCATGTCTCCGCATTTTTGACTACAATCCCTATATCTTTTAATGAGTCCAATACATGTTTTTCTGCGTTTCTCCAGTGTATTAGGTCTTTATGCCATCTGTTTATATCCGGGGTGCCAGGAGACTTCCATTGTGTTGCGATGAGGCGTTTAAAGATAATAAACGCTAGATCTGCGCATCTATGTTTTTGCCTGTCTTTATTGCATCTGTGTCGTATGCCCAGTATGCAGGATTCGGGTGCAGGATTCAACTTTAGTCCCGTTCATTTATTTGTCTGTTGTGTAACAGTGTGCCATGTACGAAGTAGTGGTGGGCAGCTCCAGGTCATGTGACAAAAATCTGCTTCCATGGTTCCGCAACGCGGACATTCAGATGTTGCTTGTGGGAACATGCGTTTTATGCGAAGTGGGGTTAAATATGTCTGGTGTAAATAATTTAGTTGGATGTATCTGAAGCGGGCGTTGCGAGAAATTTCTCGCGTGGTCGTTAGGGCCATGGTCCATTGTTGCTCTGTGAGTGGTGTTTGCAGAGCCTTATCCCAGTGCGATTTGGCTTGTGCTTGTGTTTTTGCAGGGTAGGCTTGTAGTATTTGGTATATTTGAGATATACTTGGTGGCGTGTTAATATCTGCTAGAAGTTCGTGTAGGGCGGGGGCTGTTGGTGGTTCTGAGTTGCCTTGGCCCTATACTTTGCGTATCAGTCCTTTGATTGCCCCGTATGTTATAAATTCACCTGGTCCTAAGTTGTATGTCTCTGCCAATTTTGTATATATTATGTATTGCTCATCTACATAGAGATCGCCTACCTGCTATATATCTTTTGTTATCCACGACGCTAGATGTTTCGTTTAGTTTATTTATTCCTGGTATGGCTAGTAGGGGAATCTTTGGTGAGTATTGTGGTGGGCGGGTTCCCTGAGATACATATCGATTCCAGGTGCGTATGGCAACTGTCATTAGTGCGTTTTTGTGATGTGAGGTGTGTGTCCCTCCTATGAGCCAATCTAGAATCTTTGTTCTCCCTAATTGTGTTCTCACTTTATGTCCCTCCGGACTTGGGGGATCTTGTAGCCAAGTCATGATCCAATGTAACTGTGCTGCTGCATAGTAATGCTCGAGGTGCTGTACCCCCATTCCTCCCTTTTCCATTGGGAGGTAGAGTTTATCAATAGCTACTCTTCTACGACCATTCGCCCACATCAGTTCAATCAATAGTTTGGTTAATTGTGTAAAGAGTGTTTTTGGTAATATTAGTGGTAGTGCTGTGAAGTAATAAAGTAGTTGAGGTAGTACTATCATTTTGGCCAGAGCCACTCTTCCCATAGATGAGAGGGGTAGTGAGCACCAGAAAGGTATTGAGCTTTTGATTGATCTGATGGCTCTGTCCAGGTTGCCTTCCTTTAGGTCTATAGCGCTATGATAGATGTGGACTCCTAAGTATTTAAAAGTGGTATGTTCCCATTGTAATGCATCATCAGTTGACGTTTCGGCGTGTGGTGTTGGGGACGGGCACATGGGGAATATGCATGATTTGGACCAGTTGACACGCAGACCAGATAAGTCTCCGAATGTGTTAAGTAGTTGTAATATATGTGGTAGAGATTCTGTATGGTTGCGTAAATATATTATTGCATCGTCTGCATATAGTGATATTATGCGGAATTCTTCGCCATCTGGGATACCCCATTGCACTGTTTCATTGCGTAGTCTTGCCGCAAGTGGTTCTATTGCGAGTGCAAATAGTAGTGGTGATAGCGGGCAACCTTGTCGCGTTCCACTTCCTATGTCGAATTTCTCTGAGATGATTGCGTCGGTCTTAATCCGTGCTTTGGGGTTAGTGTATATTATGGATATCCAGCGTGTAAAGCCAGCACCTAATCTCATTTTTTGTAACGTTGCCATCAGAAATGGCCAGCCCAGAGTGTCAAAGGCTTTTTCCACATCTAGTGACACCGCCACGCTGGATTGATCCTGTTTCAGAGTCATGGACATAATGCGTATTAAGTTTCTTATATTAATAGTGGTATTTCGCCCTGGTATAAAGCCAGATTGATCTGGGTGTATTAGGGTAGTCATTAGCGGCAGGAGGCAATTGGCTAGGATTTTCCCCAGAATTTTATAATCCGAATTTAATAGAGATAAGGGTCTGTAGGAGAGGACGTTTAAAGGGTCACAACCTTTTTTGTGTAGGACTACAATTGTCACTTCCCTTTGCGTTTCTGTGAGTTGTCCTCTTTCATATGCTTCTTGTAGCATAATTTGGAGTGATGTGATTATCTGTGGTGTGAAAGTTTGGTAGTATTCGATGGGGAGACCATCTGTTCCTGGAGTCTTATTGTGTGCCAACTGTTTTAATGCCTGTAGTATCTCTTCCCTTTCGATTGGTCTATCAAGGTTAGTTATTTATTCTGCATTTAGTCTTTTCACTGGGGCTTGTTGAAAGAACTTTGCCAGTTGTGTCGGATGTGGTGGAGGTTCAGCTGTGTACAGTGTGCTATAGTATTGTTTGAATGTGTCGTTAATCTCTTGTGTGTTTATCATTGTGCCTGTGTCTTGGCATATAGCGTTTATGGGAGTAACTTTCTGTGTCCCTTTTGCTAGCCACGCTAACAATCTGCTAGAGTGGTCTCCTTCAGCGTGTAAACATGCTATGTAGTGTTTATAATCGAATTTACACAATCGTGTCTCAGTTGCGTTCCATTGATTTTTGAGGTTAGCTAGTTCGTTACTATTGCCTCTCCCCAGAGCCATTTCACATTCTGTGTTGCGAATTTTGCTTTCTGTTTCGTGTAGTTCTGCACTTAATGCATGGCGGACCCCTCCTGCCGTTGCTATACACATGCCCCTTATAACTACCTTGTGACCGTCCCATTCTACAGCGCGTGATGTTGTTGTCTTTGTATTAATTGCGAAGTATGTTTCTATTTCTTCTGCTATTTTAACGCGGAAAGGGGGGTCTCGTAATAGGGTGGGTTGTAGGTGCCATGTTGGTATGCATGTTGTTTGTCTGCCCCATTTTAATGTTACTAGTAGCGCAGTGGTCTGCTAGGGTTTTGGCGAGGTATGTTGCATTATGTATCATATGTGCTAGCCCGTTAGTGCATAATAATAAATCTATTCTCGTATGGAGATGGTGTACTGGTGAGTAGAAAGAGTATTCTCTATCTGTGGGGTGTAAGCGTCGCCATATGTCTTGTAGTTCTCTTTCTTGTATCCATTTATTAAATGCACAGGACAGTGTCTTGCACTGGGTGTCTCTCATTGGGGGGTGTGATCTATCTAATGACATCTCAATTACACTATTAAAGTCACCACTGTAGGAGGCTGGACTGGCTTGTAGTGAGTACCAAGGGGTACTTACACCTTGCACCAGGCCCAGTTATCCCTTATTAGTGTATAGGGTGTCTAGCAGCTTAGGCTGATAGATAATGGTAGCTTAGCAGAGCAGCTTAGGCTGAACTAGGAGACGAGTGAAGCTCCTACAGTACCACAAGTGTCATATGCACAATATCATAAGAAAACACAATACACAGATATACTAAAAATAAAGGTACTTTATTTTTATGACAATATGCCAAAAGTATTTCAGTGAGTACCCTCAGTATGAGGATAGCAAATAAACACAAGATATATGTACACAATACCAAAATATGCAGTAATAGTATTAGAAAACAATGCAAACAATGTATAGTTACAATAGGATGCAATGGGGACACATAGGGATAGGGGCAACACAAACCATATACTCCAAAAGTGGAATGCGAACCACAAATGGACCCCAAACCTATGTGACCTTGTAGAGGGTCGCTGGGACTGTAAGAAAACAGTTAGGGTTAGAAATATAGCCCACCCCAAGACCCTGAAAAGTGAGTGCAAAGTGCACTAAAGTTCCCCAAAGGACATAGAAGTCGTGATAGGGGAATTCTGCAGGAAAGACACAAATCAGCAATGCAACAACGATGGATTTCCAAACGAGGGTACCTGTGGAACAAGGGGACCAAGTCCAAAAGTCACAAGCAAGTCGGAGATGGGCAGATGCCCAGGAAATGCCAGCTGTGGGTGCAAAGAAGCTGCTACTGGACAGTAGAAGCTGAAGATTCTGCAGGAACGACAAGGGCTAGGAACTTCCCCTTTGGAGGATGGATCTCTCACACCGTGGAAAGTCGTGCAGAAGTATTTTCCTGAAGAAAGACTGCCAACAAGCCTTGCTAGCTGCAAATCATGTGGTTAGGGTTTTTGGATACTGCTGTGGCCCAGGAGGGACCAGGATGTCGCCAATTGCGACTGAGGACAGAGGGGGCGTCGAGCAAAATAAGAAGCCCTCTCAGAAGCAGGCAGCACCCACAGAAGTGCCGGAACAGGCACTACGAAGTGGAGTGAAACGGTGCTCACCCGAAGTTGCACAAAGGAGTCCCATGCCGCCGGAGGACAACTTAGGAGGTTGTGCAATGCAGGTTAGAGTGCCGTGGACCCAGGCTGGAATATGCACAAAGGATTTCCACCGGAAGTGCACGGAGGCCGGAGTAGCTGCAAAAGTCGCGGTTCCCAGCAATGCAGTCTGGCGTGGGGAGGCAAGGACTTACCTCCACCAAACTTGGACTGAAGAGTCACTGGACTGTGGGAGTCACTTGGACAGAGTTGCTGGATTCAAGGGACCTCGCTCATCGTGCTGAGAGGAGACCCAGGGTACCGGTGATGCAGTTCTTTGGTGCCTGCGATTGCAGGGGGACGATTCCGTCTACGCACGGGAGATTTCTTCAGAGCTTCTAGTGCAGAGAGGAGGCAGACTACCCCCACAGCATGCACCACCAGGAAAGCAGTCGAGAAGGCGGCAGGATCAGCGTTACAGAGTTGCAGTAGTCGTCTTTGCTACTTTGTTGCAGTTTTGCAGGCTTCCAGCGTGGTCAGCAGTCGATTCCTTGGCAGAAGGTGAAGAGAGAGATGCAGAGGAACTCGGATGAGCTCTTGCATTCGTTATCTAAGGAATCCCCAAGACAGAGACCCTAAATAGCCAGAAAAGAGGGTTTGGCTACCTAGGAGAGAGGATAGGCTAGCAACACCTGAAGGAGCCTATCAGGAGGAGTCTCTGACGTCACCTGCTGGCACTGGCCACTCAGAGCAGTCCAGTGTGCCAGCAGCACCTCTGTTTCCAAGATGGCAGAGGTCTGGAGCACACTGGAGGAGCTCTGGGCACCTCCCAGGGGAGGTGCAGGTCACGGGAGTGGTCACTCCCCTTTCCTTTGTCCAGTTTCGCGCCAGAGCAGGGCTGAGGGGTCCCTGAACCGGTGTAGACTGGCTTATGCAGAAATGGGCACCATGTGTGCCCATGAAAGCATTTCCAGAGGCTGGGGGAGGCTACTCCTCCCCGGCCTTCACACCATTTTCCAAAGGGAGAGGGTGTAACACCGTCTCTCAGAGGAAGTCCTTTGTTCTGACATCCTGGGCCAAGCCTGGCTGGACCCCAGGAGGGCAGAAACCTGTCTGAGGGGTTGGCAGCAGCAGCAGCTGCAGTGAAACCCCGGGAAAGGCAGTTTGGCAGTACCCAGGTCTGAGCTACAGACCTGTGGGATCATGGGATTGTGCCAACTATGCCAGGATGGCATAGAGGGGGCAATTCCATGATCATAGACATGTTACATGGCCATATTCGGAGTTACCATTGTGAAGCTACATATAGGTAGTGACCTATATGTAGTGCATGCGTGTAATGGTGTCCCCGCACTCACAAAGTCCGGGGAATTGGCCCTGAACAATGTGGGGGCACCTTGGCTAGTGCCAGGGTGCCCACACACTAAGTAACTTAGCACCCAACCTTTACCAGGTAAAGGTTAGACATATAGGTAACTTATAAGTTACTTAAGTGCAGTGTAAAATGGCTGTGAAATAACGTGGACGTTATTTCACTCAGGCTGCAGTGGCAGGCCTGTGTAAGAATTGTCATAGCTCCCTATGGGTGGCAAAAGAAATGCTGCAGCCCATAGGGATCTCCTGGAACCCCAATACCCTGGGTACCTCAGTACCATATGCTAGGGAATTATAAGGGTGTTCCAGTAAGCCAATGTAAATTGGTAAAATTGGTCACTAGCCTGTTAGTGACAATTTGAAAGACATGAGAGAGCATAACCACTGAGGTTCTGGTTAGCAGAGCCTCAGTGAGACAGTTAGTCATAACACAGGTAACACATTCAGGTACACTTATGAGCACTGGGGCCCTGGCTGGCAGGGTCCCAGTGACACATACAACTAAAACAACATATATACAGTGAAAAATGGGGGTAACATGCCAGGCAAGATGGTTCTTTCCTACACAACCCCTCCCCCCAAACGAAGGACAATAAGACTAGCCATGACCTGATGAGTCTTCATTGTCTAAGTGGAAATATCTGGAGAGTCCATCTGCATTGGAGTGGCTACTCCCAGGTCTATGTTCCACTGTATAGTCCATTCCCTGTAGGGATATGGACCACCTCAATAATTTAGGATTTTAACCTTTCATTTGTTTTAGCCAAAGTAGAGGTTTGTGGTCTGTCTGAACAATGAAGTGAGTGCCAAACAGGTATGGCCTCAACTTCTTCAGTGCCCAGACCACAGCAAAGGCCTCCCTCTCTATGGCAGACCAACGCTTTTCTCTAGGGGTCAACCTCCTACTAATAAAAGCAACAGGTTGATCCTGGCCCTCAGAATTAAGTTGTGATAGGACTGCCCCTACTCCTAATTCAGATGCATCCGTTTGGACATAGACATTTTTAGAGAAACAAGGGCTTTTCAGGACAGGTGCAGAGCACATGGCCTGCTTCAGCTCCTCAAAAGCTTTCTGACAGCTAGCTGTCCACAATACCTTTTTAGGCATTTTCTTGGATGTGAGGTCATTAAGAGGGGCTGCAATGGAGCCATAGTTCTTAATGAACCTCCTGTAATACCCAGGGAGGCGTAAAAAGGCTCTCACCTGGGTCTGAGTAGTAGGGAGAACCCAATCTATAATAGTTTGGATTTTCCCCTGAAGTGGTGCAACCTGTTCCCCACCAACAAGGTGTCCCAGATAAACCACCTTCCCCTGCCCTATCTGGCACTTTGAAGCCTTGATAGTGAGGCCTGCCTTTTGCAGGGCCTCCAAAACTTTCCATAGGTGGACCAGGTGATCATCCCAACTGGAGCTAAAGACAGCTATATCGTCCAGATATGCTGCACTAAAAGCTTCCAGCCCTTGCAGGACTGTATTCACCAACCTCTGAAAAGTGGCAGGTGCATTTTTCAATCCAAAAGGCATTACTGTAAATTAGTAATGGCCTCCAATGGTTGAAAATGCAGTTTTTGCTTTTGCATCTTCTGATAATTTGATCTGCCAATACCCTGCAGTCAAGTCAAAAGTGCTTAGATACTTGGCAGATGCCAGTGTATCTATGAGCTCATCTGCCCTGGGTATAGGGTGAGCATCAGTTTTGGTTACCTGGTTGAGACCTCTGTAGTCTACACAAAACCGCATTTCCTTCTTTCCATCCTTGGAATGAGGTTTTGGTACAAGTACCACAGGAGAAGCCCATGGACTTTCAGAGTGCTCAACCACTCCCAGTTCTAACATTTTCTGCACCTCTTGCTTTATGCAGTCTCTGACATGGTCAGGCTGCCTATAGATTTTACTTTTGACAGGCAAGCTGTCTCCAGTATCTATAGTGTGCTCACACCAAGAAGTGGTACCTGGCACAGTAGAGAAGAGTTCAGAAAACTGACCCAGGAGATTTATGCAATGGTCTTTCTGCTCAGCAGTAAGACAATCAGCCAAAACTACACCTTCCACCAGAGCATCTTGTTCTGTGGAAGAGTAGAGATCAGGGAGAGGGTCACTCTCTTCTTCCTGTCCCTCATCAGTTGCCATGAGCAGGGTGAGATCAGCCCTGTCATAGTAGGGTTTCAGGCGATTGACATGGAGCACCCTTAGGGGACTCCTGGCAGTGCCTAAGTCAACTAAGTAGGTGACTTCACCCTTTTTCTCAACAATTGTGTGGAGCCCACTCCATTTATCTTGCAGTGCTCTTGGGTCCACAGGCTCCAAGACCCACACTTTCTGCCCTGTTTGGTACTGAACCAAAACAGCCTTCTGGTCATGCCATTGCTTTTGGAGCTCTTGGCTGGCCTGAAGGCTTTTACTGGCCTTTTTCATGTACTCAGCCATCCTTGATCTGATGCTAAGTACATAGTCCACTATGTCTTGCTTTGGAGCTTTTAAAGGTTGTTCCCAACCCTCCTTAACAAGTGTTAGAGGACCTCTTACTGGGTGTCCAAAGAGGAGTTCAAAGGGGCTGAAGCCCACTCCTTTCTGGGGTACCTCCCTGTAAGCAAAAAGGAGGCATGGTAAAAGGATATCCCATCGCCTGCGGAGTTTTTCAGGGAGTCCCATAATCATGCCTTTGAGAGTTTTGTTAAATCTCTCCACCAGTCCATTTGTTTGTGGATGATAGGGTGTAGTGAACTTGTATGTCACACCACACTCCTTCCACATGGCCTTTAAGTAAGCAGACATGAAATTGCTTCCCCTGTCTGATACCACCTCTTTTGGGAATCCCACCCTGGAAAATATTCCCAGGAGGGCCTTTGCCACTGCAGGTGCTGTAGTGGTCCTTAGAGGAATAGCTTCAGGATATCTGGTGGCATGGTCCACTACCACCAAGATAAACCTATTGCCTGAAGCAGCAGGAGGGTCAAGGGGGCCAACTATGTCAACCCCTACCCTTTCAAAGGGAACCCCAACCACAGGCAGTGGAATAAGGGGTGCTTTTGGAGTGCCACCTGTCTTGCCACTGGCTTGACAGGTTTCACAGGACTTGCAAAATTATTTTGTGTCCTCTGACATTCTAGGCCACTGAAACACGAGAACAAGTCTGTCCCAAGTTTTCATTTGTCCCAAATGTCCAGCTAGGGGAATGTTGTGGGCTAGAGTTAGGAGGAACTTTCTGTACTCCTGAGGAATCACTAACCTCCAGGCAGTTCCAGGTTTAGGATCCCTTGCTTCAGTGTACAAGAGATTGTCCTCCCAGTAAACTCTGTGAGAGTCACTGACATCCCCATTAGCTTGTTTGACAGCTTGCTGTCTTAGACCCTCTAGTGTGGGACAGTTTTGCTGTGCCACACTCAGTTCCTCCCTGGCAGGCCCCCCTTCACCCAAAAGCTCAGCAGTGTCTGCTTCCAGCTCCTCTGGTGTAGGTTCTGCACAGGGTGGAAATTCTTCTTCCTCAGAAGTAGAATCCACTGTAGAGGGAGGGATGTAGGTAGTGCTTTACTTCTACTAGCCCTAGCTTTAGGGAGCACTTGGTCCATTGTTCCAGGATCCAAGTCACCCTGTCCTTTTTGCTTTTTGGCCTGAGCCCTGGTTAAAGCAAAAATATGCCCTGGGATGCCCAGCATTGCTGCATGGGACTCCAACTCCACATCTGACCAAGCTGATGTCTCCAAATCATTTCCTAGTAGACAGTCTACAGGTAAATCTGAGGCTACCACAACTTTCTTTGGACCAGTAACCCCCCCAGTTGAGATTTACAACAGCCATGGGGTGGCTAAGTGTGTTGTTGTGAGCATCGGTTACTTGGTACTGGTGACCAAGTAGGTGTTGTTCAGGATGGACAAGTTTCTCTTTTACCATAGTAACACTGGCACCAGTGTCCCTGTAGGCCTGAACCTCAACACCATTTATTAGGGGTATTTGATTGTACTTATCCATGTTAAGGGGACAAGCAACTAAGGTGGCTAAATCAATAGCCCCCTCAGAGACTAACACAGCCTCTGTGGTCTCCCTAACAAGACCAACCCCAACTAAGTTACCAAAAGTGAGCTCAGCTACTCCCTTGGATTGGCTATTAGTAGGTTTGCTCCCACCACCACTGCTATTAGTAGGGACACTAGGTGTAGCAGTAGGGGTTGTAGTGGTAGGAGGCTTGGTGCTTTTCTTTGGACAACTGGGATCTGTTGTCCAATGGCCTTTTATTTTACATAAATATCACCATGGTTTCTTTTCTTTGTTTTGAGTAGAAGAGGATTTGGGCCCACCAACCCACCAGAGTGTTTTTGTGGGCCTGATGAAGACTCATTTTTAGATTTGTCCCCACCCTTGTCAGAAGACTTACCATCCTTCTTCTTGTTGCCATCTTTGTCACCCCCTGTATGAACCTTTCTGTTCACACTTGTTATGACCCATTTGTCTGCCTTCTTTCCCAATTCTTGGGGAGAGGTCAGATCAGAGTCCACCAGGTACTGGTGCAACAAATCAGACACACAGTTATTAAGTATATGCTCTCTCAGGATCAAGTTATACATGCTTTCATAATCAGTAACTTTACTGCCATGTAACCACCCCTCCAAGGCCTTCATTGAATGGTCAACAAAATCAACCCAGTCTTGTGAAGACTCCTTTTTGGTCTCTCTGAACTTCATCCTGTACTGTTCAGTGGTTAAGCCATAACCATCCAGGAGTGCATTCTTAAGAACTGGAAAATTATTGGCATCACTTTCTTTTACAGTAAGGAGCCTATCCCTACCTTTTCCACTAAATGATAGACATAGGATAGCAGCCCACTGCCTTTGAGGGACATCCTGTACAACACAGGCCCTCTCAAGTGCAGCAAACCACTTGTTAATGTCATCCCCCTCCTTATAAGGGGGAACTATCTTGTGCAGATTCCTGGAATCATGCTCTTTTGCAGGATGACTATGGGGAATACTGCTGCTGCCCCCATGGGTTTCTAAACCCAACTTCTGTCTTTCCTTCTCTAGTTCTAAGGACTGTCTATCCAAATCCAGCTGTTGCTTCTTGAGCTTCAGTCTGGTTTGTTCCACTCTCAATTTATTGAGCTCCCTTTCTAACAATCTGTCATCAGGGTTGGTGGGAGGGACATGTCTAGAAACAGAAGTATGATGTGAAAGGACAGAAGGAGACCTGTCCCTAACAGAAGGCACCCTAACAGCTTGGCTCACAGAAACAGCACTTCTACTATGATGAGAAGGAATACTCTTACTGTGATGTGAGACCACACTATCTGTATGATGTGACTCAACATCAGTTCCAACTATGCTGGGTTGTCTGCTAGGGGGCAGGCTTGGAAGTTTCCCTCCCACATCTTTTGCTAGGGGTGCCCCAGAATCAGAGTGGGAACCATCAGCTAACTTTTCAACAGGAGTGCCAGCTGTGGCCTTATCCTGTTCAATAAGCATATTCACTAACAGTTCTCTAGAAGGATTCTTCCTTACACTTAAACCTCTATCTATGCAGAGACTCCTTGCTTCTTTCCAGCTAAGGTTATCATAAGCAAGTTTGGACAGATCAACAGTTTGGCCTGTGCGAGACATTTTAGACAGTGTTTAAGTGACAGAAAAAGTGAAGAAAAAGTTTTTCAGAACTTTTGGAAAGACAGAAAAAAACTTTTAAAACTTTTGAAGAACTTTTTAGAAAGTTTAGAGGTACTTTTCAGCACTTTAGAAAAGAGGTGAGAAAAGAAATGCAAAACTTTTTGGTTAGGTGTACATACACTGAACTTGTTTTGTATATTTTTCTCTTATGAAAAGTACAATGACAAAAGTGGTAAGTAGTTACAGAGCACTTATCCCACCACTGCACAACCAATGTAGGAGGCTGGACTGGCTTGTAGTGAGTACCAAGGGGTACTTACACCTTGCACCAGGCCCAGTTATCCCTTATTAGTGTATAGGGTGTCTAGCAGCTTAGGCTGAAAGATAATGGTAGCTTAGCAGAGCAGCTTAGTCTGAACTAGGAGACGAGTGAAGCTCCTACAGTACCACAAGTGTCATATGCACAATATCATAAGAAAACACAATACACAGATATACTAAAAATAAAGGTACTTTGGGGGTCATTCTGACCCCGGCGGGCGGCGGGAGCCGCCCGCCTGGAGGGAACCGCCAGAATACCGCTGCGCGGTCAAAAGACCGCTGCGGGTATTCTGGGTTTCCCACTGGGCTGGCGGGCGACCGCCAAAAGGCCGCCCGCCAGCCCAGTGGGAAACACCCCTCCATGAGGATGCCGGCTCCGAATGGAGCCGGCGGAGTGGAGGATGTGCGACGGGTGCCGTGGCACCCGTCGCGTATTTCAGTGTCTGCAAAGCAGACACTGAAATACAAAGTGGGGCCCTCTTACGGGGGCCCCTGCAGTGCCCATGCCATTGGCATGGGCACTGCAGGGGCCCCCAGAGGCCCCACGACACCCCTCACCGCCATCCTGTTCCAGGCGGGCGGAACCGCCAGGAACAGGATGGCGGTGAGGGGGTCGGAATCCCCCATGGCGGCGCAGCAAGCTGCGCTGCCATGGGGGATTCCCAGGGCAGCGGAAAACCGGCGGGACACCGCCGGTTTTCCTGTTCTGACCGCGGCCAAACCGCCGCGGTCAGAATGCCCTGCGGGGCACCGCCAGCCTGTTAGCGGTGCTCCCGCCGACCCCGGCCCCGGCGGTCCTTGACCGCCGGGGTCAGAATGACCCCCTTCATTTTTATGACAATATGCCAAAAAGTATCTCAGTGAGTACCCTCAGTATGAGGATAGCAAATATACACAAGATATATGTACACAATACCAAAATATGCAGTAATAGTATTAGAAAACAGTGCAAACAATGTATAGTTACAATAGGATGCAATGGGGACACATAGGGATAGGGGCAACACAAACCATATGCTCCAAAAGTGGAATGCGAACCACGAATGGACCCCAAACCTATGTGACCTTATAGAGGGTCGCTGGGACTGTAAGAAAACAGTTAGGGTTAGAAAAATAGCCCACCCCAAGACCCTGAAAAGTTAGTGCAAAGTGCACTAAAGTTCCCCAAAGGACATGGAAGTCGTGATAGGGGAATTCTGCAGGAAAGACAGAAATCAGCAATGCAACAATGATGGATTTCCAAACGAGGGTACCTGTGGAACAAGGGAACCAAGTCCAAAAGTCACAAGCAAGTCGGAGATGGGCAGATGCCCAGGAAATGCCAGCTGTGGGTGCAAAGAAGCTGCTACTGGACAGTAGAAGCTGAAGATTCTGCAGGAACGACAAAGGTGAGGAACTTTCCCTTTGGAGGACGGATCCCTTACGCCGTGGAGAGTCGAGCAGAAGTGTTTTCCTAAAGAAAAACCGCCAACAAGCCTTGCTAGCTGCAAATCATGCGGTTAGGGTTTTTGGATGCTGCTGTGGCCCTGGAGGGACCAGGATGTCGCCAATTGCGTCTGGGGACAGAGGGGGTGTCGAGCAAAACAAGAAGCCCTCTCAAAAGCAGGCAGCACCCACAGAAGTGCCGGAACAGACACTACAAAGTGGAGTGAAATGGTACTCACCCGAAGTTGCACAAAGGAGTCCCACGCCGCCGGAGGACAACTTAGGAGGTCGTGCAATGCAGGTTAGAGTGCCGTGGACCCAGGCTGGACTGTGCACAAAGGATTTCCGCCGCAAGTGCACGGAGGCCGGAGTAGCTGCAAAAGTCGCGGTTCCCAGCAATGCAGTCTGGCGTAGGGGAGGCAAGGACTTACCTCCACCAAACTTGGACTGAAGAGTCACTGGACTGTGGGAGTCACTTGGACAGAGTTGCTGGATTCAAGGGACCTCGCTCGTCGTGCTGAGAGGAGACCCAGGGTACTGGTGATGCAGTTCTTTGGTGCCTGCGGTTGCAGGGGGACAATTCCGTCGACCCACGGGAGATTTCTTCGGAGCTTCTAGTGCAGAGAGGAGGCAGACTACCCCCACAGCATGCACCACCAGGAAAGCAGTCGAGAAGGCGGCAGGATCAGCGTTACAGAGTTGCAGTAGTCGTCTTTGCTACTTTGTTGCAGTTTTGCAGGATTCCAGCGTGGTCAGCAGTCGATTCCTTGGCAGAAGGTGAAGAGAGAGATGCAGAGGAACTCGGATGAGCTCTTGCATTCGTTATCTAAGGAATTCCCAAAGACAGAGACCCTAAATAGCCAGAAAAGAGGGTTTGGCTACCTAGGAGAGAGGATAGGCTAGCAACACCTGAAGGAGCCTATCAGGAGGAGTCTCTGACGTCACCTGCTGGCACTGGCCACTCAGAGCAGTCCAGTGTGCCAGCAGCACCTCTGTTTCCAAGATGGCAGAGGTCTGGAGCACACTGGAGGAGCTCTGGGCACCTCCCAGGGGAGGTACAGGTCAGGGGAGTGGTCACTCCCCTTTCCTTTGTCCAGTTTCGCGCCAGAGCAGGGCTGAGGGGTCCCTGAACCGGTGTAGACTGGCTTATGCAGAAATGGGCACCATGTGTGCCCATGAAAGCATTTCCAGAGGCTGGGGGAGGCTACTCCTCCCCTGCCTTCACACCATTTTCCAAAGGGAGAGGGTGTAACACCCTCTCTAAGAGGAAGTCCTTTGTTCTGCCATCCTGGGCCAAGCCTGGCTGGACCCCAGGAGGGCAAAAACCTGTCTGAGGGGTTGGCAGCAGCAGCAGCTGCAGTGAAACCCCGGGAAAGGCAGTTTGGCAGTACCCATGTCTGAGCTACAGACCTGTGGGATCATGGGATTGTGCCAACTATGCCAGGATGGCATAGAGGGGGCAATTCCATGATCATAGACATGTTACATGGCCATATTCGGAGTTACCATTGTGAAGCTACATATCGGTAGTGACCTATATGTAGTGCATGCGTGTAATGGTGTCCCCGCACTCACAAAGTCCGGGGAATTGGCCCTGAACAATGTGGGGGCACCTTGGCTAGTGTCAGGGTGCCCACACACTAAGTAACTTAGCACCCAACCTTTACCAGGTAAAGGTTAGACATATAGGTGACTTATAAGTTACTTAAGTGCAGTGTAAAATGGCTGTGAAATAACGTGGATGTTATTTCACTCAGGCTGCAGTGGCAAGCCTGTGTAAGAATTGTCATAGCTCCCTATGGGTGGCAAAAGAAATGCTGCAGCCCATAGGGATCTACTGGAATCCCAATACCCTGGGTACCTCAGTACCATATACTAGGGAATTATAAGGGTGTTCCAGTAAGCCAATGTAAATTGGTGAAATTGGTCACTAGCCTGTTAGTGACAAATTGAAAGAAACGAGAGAGCATAACCACTGAGGTTCTGGTTAGCAGAGCCTCAGTGAGACAGTTAGTCATAACACAGGTAACACATTCAGGCACACTTATGAGCACTGGGGCCCTGGCTGGCAGGGTCCCAGTGACACATACAACTAACACAACATATATACAGTGAAAAATGGGGGTAACATGCCAGGCAAGATGGTACTTTCCTACAACCACCCCATATAGTGGGTATGGTCGGGTCATATGGGATTTGAGTGGTGATAGTTCGGAGGAATTCTCTCTGTCCCATGTTGGGTGCATATAATCCAATTATCGTTAATTGCTTTCCGTCTAACTCTCCATCTAGACTAGTGTATCTTCCATTGTTGTCTGTTTGTACATTTTTGATTGTGTACGGTACACCCGGAGCTATCCATATTAATACTCCCTTCGCATATGTAGAGGTTTTGGTTCCGTGTGTTATTCCTGACCATTTTTGTCTATTTCACGCAGTTCGTGTGCTGTGGTATGCGTCTCTTGTAGGATAGCTATATGTATTTTGTGTTGTTTAAGGTATGAGTGTATCTTATATCATTTAGTCATATTTGCTAGTCCCCTAACATTCCAGTTTACTATATTATATACCGTCATTTTGTGTGGATTGCTTAGTATAGTATGTTTCACGTGTCCCGGGTCCCAGGTCGTTACACACGCCACACCCCAAATCTCCTTTGTGTGGGATATTAAGCATCTTGTGGGAGAGAGTAAAAGTAAAAGAAAGAGGAGAACTTACATTGGTTAATCTTATTGGGGGTTGCAAGGCACAACTGGTGCAACTTTTTACATTTGCTACTGCAAGGTCCTTTCGGTTACCCATTGGGTTGGGGGGAGGGGCGTTGTTCTGTTTCCCAGAGTGTCTCCGATTTCCAGCCCGATTGTTTGTACTTGCATCCCCTTACGTGTTCTATTTGTGTCAAGTCTGGTTGTTGCTCCAGGCTTACTTGATTTTTGGGGGAAGAGTTTCTGTGATATTTTCATTGTTCTGCTTTTGTTCCTTGAGTCCTTGAGTGTGCACTGAGGAAGTCTAACTATTACAGAGTTAAAGGTCATCCGCCGAGCGTGGGGTATACGTTGGCCCCATGTTCAGTGCCGACGCAGTTAGGCCTTGTTGACTGTTCGTTGAGTCGGAATCTGAATTGTTTGTGTCTTGGCTGGATCGAGGTTGAATGGATGAGAACCTGTTCGCCAGTTTTAAAACTTGGAGTTGTTCCGCCTCTGCTTGCGATTTCGTTGGACCCGATTCTGTCCTATGTGTTGATTTTCTTTTGCGTCGCGGTTGTGGAGTCAGCCATTCTTTTTGTTTTCGGGTCTCAGCTGTAGGGTCTATCAGTCCTTTCGTGTGTATCCAGGTCTATGCATCTTCTGATGTTGGGAATATATGCGACCTTTCACCGTCCACTACCCGCAGTTTGGCTGGGTACATCAATGAGTATGAATAGTTTTTATCTCTCAATATTTGTTTTGTTGTGTTGAAGGTAGCGCGTTTGCGTTGGACTTCAGCTGTGTAATCTGGCTAGGCCGTGATTTTTGTATTCTCTATGTCAATTGGGCCTGTTGTGCGGAAGTTTCTTAGTATCTGGTCTCTGTCTCTGTAGTTAAGAAGTCTCACCATTAGTGGTCTTGGTGGGGCTCCCGGACGGGGAGGGCCCCCTGGGATTCGGTGTGCTCGTTCCACTATTAATAGTGGTGGGGGGTCGTTTGTAAATATGTTTTCACTAAGCCAGCGTTCCAGGAAAAGTTCTGCATTTGGGAGTTTAATCTTCTCCGGGAAACCGAAGAATCTCACATTATTGCAGCAAGAGCATCCTTCCACCTCGTCGGCCCATTTGTTTAGGCGTAGTATTTCAGTTTCCTGTTGTTGAAGCTGTTTTTTTAGGTCTGTTATGTCTGGTTGCGTCGATTTAATTAAGGGTTATTTCAGTTGTTGCGACCCTTTCTGTGAGTTTTCGTTGTTCCATTCGAAGCGTGTTGACTTCAGCCACTACAGTGTCTATTTTTCCTTCTAACGATGTTTTGGTGTCAAGTATTGCTTGGAGTACCTTTTCCATTTGCACGGAGTGGGCGGCTAAGGTCTCTGTTACTCTGTGTAGGACATTTGGGTGGGGTTCTATGTTCATTTCTGAGGGTGATGAGGGTCCAGTTTCAGTTTGTGTTTTCTGTGCTTTCGGTTTCACCATTTTTATATTAACCTTGAGTTCAAGTGTATCAGATTCTAAGTTTATGCCGATTGCCCTCCGCGGTAGCAACCCGTCTCAGGACCGTTGATCAACAACGTCGCTCTATCCGGTGGTTTTGATTTTATAATTATGATTGCTTGTGTGTTTGGTGCTATGTCCCGGTTTTGGGGTTAGATGAGGTCGAGATCACCGCCACTCTGCGCGTGCAGGGGAGCTGGCACAATTAATGACAAAATTAAATGAAACTGGACATAGAGAAATAAAAAGAATGAGGAAAGTGAGAGAGGAGATAATGTTTAATGAAATTTGGGAAAGTTCACATAAGGGACAAGATGTTGAAATGCGCATTATGCGCAAGGTGAAAAATTAAAGTGAAAGGTCAAAGGGAAAGGTTTGTGTGATGACAAACGTCATCAGAGGAGGGACTGAGAGAGCGTAGTTTATATAATCTATACTAACATGTAATGTTTATGAATTAATGTGTGATAAAGCCGCATAGAAAATGAAATAGTAATTTTGCTTAAACGTGCACTTGAAATGTGACCACGGGGAGTGGCCACCAATGTATAGGTGGACTAATAATGAGGACTAAAATGTTTATGAATCGTTATACTGAATAAGTTTTATACTAATTATTAATCATAGTGTTAATGAATTTGTGCTGAAATCCTTGTAGGCCTTAAGTTAGCATGAGCCGATGCTTAGCTGATTGGTTCTCATATTAAATGTATTTTTCCTATCTTGCAGTGTGCTGACTCGCAAAAGGACATGACCTCTTGTTTGCTACAAAACTATAAGCCAAATGTAACCATGCTAGATCCGTTCTCATGCATTCTTCATTGCTTGTAGGGTGATATTAAAACAAAATGAAACACTGTAGATTAATGTAATGTACAAGGCCATTCAAACCGGTGAAGACAATGAAATCATACCGGACATGTCACCTCTGAAGACATCGAACAGGAGAACCAATGACAGATGTGTAAAATAATATGGGGTGTAAGATAAATGACCTAATGTATTTTCTGATAGGTTTAAGATAGTGGGGTATAGCAGATGTCCAACAGAATTTTAGGGGAATGTACAACGAAAAAGGGATAAAAACCCATGACACGGGGAGCCATTTAGATGGGTTAGGGATTGCTATTGATTTTATCCAGAAACTGTCACTCTGTTTGGTGACTTATTGGTTCTTTCAGAACCATCCGTGTCCTTAGATTGTCCATATTACACTTTACCTCCTTATGAGGGAAGTGCCCCCTTTCTGTCCCGGAGCTGAGTTCTGACTGATGGCGATTTGACTGATGTTGTGAAGACGAAGACTGAACCTGTGTGCTGACCTAAACCTTGGAGGGTAATTATGGCAATTCATTTGTAATTTGTCTGTTTGCTTTTCCTTTCTAGGTACCAACTGCTTACTTTTGACAGAGACCATGGTTAGATGTTTTCCAAATTGGTGTTCTAAATTGTTTTGCGTGAAGCCCAACATGCGAATGCTAATCAGTGGTTAGGACAGGTGCTCACTAAACTGACGCAAATAGACAAGCGACCCAAACTATGCTTTGTTGAACTGACGAGTTATTGACACTCTGCTAAACTGATCTATGTTCACGCCGTGTTATGTTCTGATGTTTGTGATTCTCGCCTTAATGAAATCTTATCAGAGTTGCCATATCGTGACTATGCTATAATGTTTCTTGGTTTTAAGATTGACGTATTTGCTTCTAGAATTGTAATCAATAGGGAATAAAACTTCATAAAATTCTACTTAACTGGTTTGGCTATTCATGACTGCAAGGTCATGGTAGTGGCTTTGAATTGATTAATGACAAATT
Source organism: Pleurodeles waltl (assembly GCF_031143425.1). Lineage (NCBI taxonomy): Eukaryota > Metazoa > Chordata > Amphibia > Caudata > Salamandridae > Pleurodeles > Pleurodeles waltl. The sequence goes on along the minus strand of NC_090449.1, from coordinate 471,827,939 downwards.
GAATAAGAAATATACTGAAATATATATATAAATCATGTTGCAAATTGACCAAGGCACTCAGAAGAGTAAAGTCCAGTAAGATCAATGGGAAATTGTATCCCTGGTGATGTAGGTCCAGAAGCGGAGAAAAAAGCACCGATTCCAAGTTGATGTTAATCAAAGTCTTTAATTCTTAGACAGCATTTGTCATAGATAAGTTTTCGTTTTTGCAGAGAAACAGCCAACACGTGTTTCGTCACACAAGTGACTTTGTCAAGGCTGGGCCAGTACGGCCAAGGAAAGTACGACCATAAATTGGTATTCCTTTCGGACTCCAGTCGGACCGAGCAATTTTAACGAGGAACTCGGTTGGAGGCTTATCAGGGCTTCCTTGCCTCCCTCTTCGGTTACTGGAGGAACAGACTTTTAACTTGCAAGACCCAACACATTCTTTCAACCTACCTGCATACCAATTTACGGTCGTACTTTCCTTGGCCGTACTGGCCCAGCCTTGACAAAGTCACTTGTGTGACGAAACACGTGTTGGCTGTTTCTCTGCAAAAACGAAAACTTACCTATGACAAATGCTGTCTAAGAATTAAAGACTTTGATTAACATCAACTTGGAATCGGTGCTTTTTTCTCCGCTTCTGGACCTACATCACCAGGGATACCATTTCCCATTGATCTTACTGGACTTTACTCTTCTGAGTGCCTTGGTCAATTTGCAACAATTATCATTGTGTATCTGGATACACAACTTTCAGTGCCTATTGGGTAGTTGGGCACTCGATCAACACGGCACCAGCTTCTCGTATCTTTGACTTTGCTATCCAATACAAACTGTAACGTGACGGAGGTGCGGCTCCTTGACCGCCACTACCCTTGCTGCATTATATATATAAATCATACTGAAATTAATATGGCCCTCACTGTAAACAATAAAGCAATCACTGAAACAAATACAATATTCACCAAAAAGAATGGGGCATTTCTTGAAATGATTGACGTATGCCAAGAGAAATATGACATACATTGAAATTAATATGGCAGATTGAAAATAATATAAAGTTTTGAAATTAATATATTATACTCTGAAAAGAATACAATGCACATTGAAAATAATACAATGTACATTGAAATGTACAATTAATTTGAATTGTGTTGAAATGAATATTACCGAGATGGCAATGAATATGAGACACACAGAAATGCATAAGAGATGATTGAAAATAAATATGGCTTGTGTTGAAATTAATGCAATCCCATTAAATTGAAGTTGACATGCCTTCAAATGAGTACGACCACAGCTGAAATTCACATGAGATTTGTTAAAATGAATATGACACTCCTTGAAATTAATATGACACATATTCAAATGAACATGAAACATATTCAAATTAATATGATATATGTTAAAATTGATAAGTTGCAGCTTAAAATGTATATGACAAGTGTTAATATGAATATGACATCCATTGAAATAAACTTAACATTGATTGAAAATAATATAACACATGTTAAAATGAATGTGACATAAGTTGAAATGAATATGACCTTCATTGAAATGAATCTGACATGTTTTAAAATTAATACGAATAATGTTAAAATGATAATGGCATTTATCACAATTAATATGGCTTGCATTGAAAGTGATATGATATACATTGACATGAATATGATATATGTTGCAATGAATATGATTCAAGTTAAAATTAAGATGTGTTAATATGAATGAAGCATTTATTGAAAGAAATATGACACATGCTAAGATGAATATGACATGCATTGAAACAAATATGAGCTCCACCAAAATGAATTCAACATGTCTTGAACTGAATATGACCAATGCTGAAATTAAAATGAATCTTGTCAAAATGAATATGTTGTTCTTTGAAATTGATATGATACACACCAAAATAAATACTGCATATATTGAAATTAATATGATCTATGTTGAAATGGATATGACCCGTGTTAAAATTATTATGACAGGTCTAAAGGTGAATATGACATCCATTGAAATGAATGACATTCATAGAAAGGAATATGACACATGTTAAGATGAATATGAGCCACTTTGAAATTAATATGACACCTGGTGAAATTAATATGGCCCACATCAAAAGTAATATGACATTCTGTAACATGAATATCACACTTTTTTAAATGAAAATGAAACTGTGAGATAAATGTAACATGCTTTGAAATTAATTAGGCAAATATTGAAATGAACACAAGCCATGTTTAAATGAATATGACTGCTGTTTAAATGAATATGGCTTGCCCTGAACTTATATTGATTTGCTTTAAAAATTAATATTACATATTGAAATTAATGTTACATATTCTCAAAGGGCTGCATTACGAGTTTGGCGGTTTGTGCACCACCATGGCAGTGGTGTGACCGCCATCTGCTTGGCAGTCAGACCATAGTATTAGGATGCTGGCAGTCCCATAGGGAAAGACTGCCGCAGTCCCGCCAGCACCACCAGGCAGCGCAGACGACCGCAGTGGCGAGGCAGGCCAAAAAGACCGAGAGAGACAGTGTTTCGGATGGAAAGTTATGATGTTGCCTACCGCCAGCGTGACCGTGGCAGTCCAACCACCACATCCCAGCAGGTGGAAATGGAAAGCATAAAGGAACCAACTCACCTGCAGGCAGTGTTACATGACTTGTGCTGCCATGGAGCCCGTCACACACACGTCCTGCCACAGGTGCTGCTCATCGATGAATCCACACAGCACCCACATTGCAACACAATGGAAGATGAATGGGATGCAAATATAGGTTGTGAAAAAATATTCAAAGCTCACAATGCAAACAATACCTTCATGATAGTGATGACGACATCAGGAGCATTCATGGACACATTTCACTTTGCACATGCCCCTAAAACAGCATTTGCATAGGAACTGACCCTTCATGTATCTCAGGAACAAAAAATATTTGAGCCAAGTGATATGCCTAGCTGCCAAATGTGTAAGCGCAAGTCAAGAAAGCACATACAACGGCAACAGCATGATCCAGGCATCTAGATGATGTAGCTGTAAGGTACACACATCAAAGTGGACACATGGTCAGTCAAATCCAAAGGATGCTGCCACAATTTAACACCCTCCATGTATGGACAAACAAAACTCTATCTCCCACACATGAGACGAAAGTACAAACTATACCAGGGGACACATCTACACCATACATGCTGACATTGGCCAGCACAAGATGAAATACTTACCCTAGCAAGCATAACACAATGCAATGACACCCCAATTGGATCAACATCCACATATCCATACAGTGAACATCTACCCTTGTCTTGGGTGACCAACACTTCCCACAAAGTCAGATATTGAAAAACAACAGCAAATGTGGTGGATGTGTCTGTGGGTGTTCTGGTGGTGTCTGGGGGTATGGTCGCTGAGGTGTGTGGGGCTGTGGGTTATGAGCTGTTGTAGGAGGCTGGCCTGGCTTGTAGTGGGTACCTTAGGTATTTACACCAGGTCCAGTTATCACTTATTAGTGAAATGTAGTAGTGTTCTAGCAGCTTAGGCTGACAGAGGTAGCTGTAGCAGAGCAGCTTAGGCTGAACTAGGAGACATGCAAAGCTCCTGCAATACCACTTATAGTTACACAGTACTTATACACAATAAAAGACAATACTCAGTGTCACCAAAAATACAGGTACTTTATTTTAGTGAAATTATTAGAGGCAATACTCCTTCTGGAGGTAAGTATTATACACAATATATACACTTGGCACAAAAATCAGGTAAGTAAATAGTCATAGGATAGTGCAAACATTAGAAAATACCATAGAATGCAATAGGAAGAAATAGGCCTTGGGGCAACACAAACCATATACCAAGAAAGTGGAATGTGAATCACGAAGTGTAGTGTGTATAGGGGCACTGGGAGTGTAAGAAAACCACAAAAGTTGGTAAAATAACCCACCTCAGAGCCCAGGAAAGTAGGAGTAAAGTATTACAAGTTTCCTCAGGACACACTAAAAGTTGTGTTATTGCAAGAACCAAGCAAGAATGCAAGCAACAAATGATGTATTCCTGGACCTGAAGACCTGTAAGAGAGGAGACCAAGCCCAGAAGTCGCAGAAGATTCCTTGAAGGACAGGAGTCCCTGCCAACCTAGAAGAAGGTGCAAAAGAGGATTCTCCAGTTGGAAGAAGTCTGCAGAAGAGCACCAAAGATGATGGCTATGGGTTCCTGCTTGATGCAAAGGATGTCCCACGTGAAGATTTTGGATGCAGGCTAGTTGTAGCGTTGGATTAGTCCAACAAGCCTTGGTTCAAGCAATGTCGCGGATTGTGTCAAAATGGCGCTGCCTGGATCCAGGAGGGACCTGGGGGCCTCAACTCGGACTGAGGAGGCAGAAGGGGCTCCCAACACTGGAGGGAACACACAGATGACCAGGCAGCACCCACAGAGGTCCCAGGACACAGGGACCAAGAAGGTGCAAATTCCGGTTGCTGCAGCACTACAAAAGAAGGTCCCACGCCGCCGGAGAGCAACTCAGCGAGTTGAGCGTCGCAGGATAGAGGGCTGGGGACCTGGGCCAGGCTTTACATAAAGGAATTTTGCAAATAGTGCACAGAGGCCTCAGGAGGTGAAGATGACGTGATGCACAGGGTTACTGTCGCAAACGGGGAAGGCAAGCTCTTACCTCCTCCAAATTTGGACAGCTGGACCTTAGGACAGTCTGTGTCAACGGGGTGCACCACCTGTGTTCTAAGGAGCACGCTCATCATCAGGAGAGGAGTACCAGAGAACTGGTCGTCGTCTTAGAAGGTGCCTGCTGGAGAAGGGAAGTGACTCTGTCACTCCACAGGAGATTTCTTCGGTCCTTCTGGTGCAGGGTGAAGACAGGGAGTCCCAAGAGTGTGCACACCATGGAAACTGTTGCAGTTGCTGGCTGGAGCTGAAGTTGCAGAGTCGCAGTAGCCTTTCTGGTTACTTTGTTGCAGTTACAGAGGTTCCTGGAGCAGTCTGCGGTTGATCCGAGGTCAGAGGATGAAGCAGGAGTTGCAGAGGATTCCCGGTGGAAACTTACAAGCCAAATCTGAAGAGGAACCCACAGGAGAGGCCCTAAGAGGGGGATTGGCTACCTACCCAGGTATGCACCTATCAGGAGGGGTCTCTGACGTCACCTGTTGGCACTGGCCACTCAGAGATCTCCAGAGTGTCCGCACACCTTGGAAAACAAGATGGCTAATGCCAGGGACGCAATGCAGGAGCAGTGGGCACCACCCCTGGAGTGGTGCTGGACAGGGGAGTGGTCACTCTTCTTCCCTTTGTCCAGTTTCGCACCAGAGCAGGGACAGGGGGTCCCTGAACCGGTGTAGACTGGCTTATGCAAAGGAGGGCAACATCTGTGCCCTGTAAAACATTTGCAGAGGCTCTGGGAGGCTACCCCTCCCAAGCCTGTAACACCTATTTCCAAAGGGAGAGGGCGTAACACCCTCCTCCCAAAGGAAATGCTTTGCTCTGCCTTCCTGGGACTGGGCTTCTCAGACCCCAGGAGGGCAGAACCTTGCCTGTGAGGTGGCAGCAGGTGTAGCTGCAGTGCAAGCCTCAGAGAGATGGTTTGGCAGTACTGGGGGTCCATGGTGGAGCCCACAGGATACAAGGGATTTGCCCGCAATACCATATTTGGAATGGGGGACAATTCCATGATCTTAGATATGTTACATGGCCTTATTCGTAGTTACCATTGTGAAGCTACATATAGGTATTGATCTATATGTAGTGCACATGTGTAATGTCGTCCCCGCACTCATAAAGTCCCGCGAAATGACCCTGAACTATGTGGGGGCACCTTTGCTAGTACAAGTGTGCCCTCACACTTAGTAACTTTGCACCTAACCTTCAGCAAGTGAAGGTTAGACATATAGGTGACTTATAAGTGACTTAAGTGCAGTGAAAATGGCTGGCCTGTGCAAGGGTTTGTCTGAGCTCCCTATTGGTGGCAAAAGAAATGCTGCAGCCCATATGGATCTCCTGGAACACCAATGCCCTGGGTACCTAGGTACCATATACTTGAGACTTAGAAGGGGGGTCCAGTGTGCCAATTGAAATTGGTAAATGAAGTCACTAGCCTACAGTGACACAATTAAAAGCAGAGAGAGCATAAGCACTGAGGTTCTGATTAGCAGAGCCTCAGTGACACAGTCAAGCACTATACAGACACACACATTAGGCCATACACTATGAGCACTGGGGTCCTGACCAGCAGGATCCCAGTGAGACAGGCAAAATTATACTGACATACAGGTAAAAAGAGGGGTAACATGCCAAGGAAGATGGTACTTTCCTACGGCAGTATTTCATTATCAGGACAAGTAAAATACCACAGTGTATGTCCTACCTTTGAAATACACTGCACCCTGCCCATGGGCCTGCCTTGGGCCTACCTTAGGGGTACCTTACATGTAGTAAAAGGGAAGGTTTGGGCATGGCAAGTGGGTGCACTTGCAGGTTGAAATGGCAGTTTAAAACTGCACACACAGACACTGCAGTAGAAGGTCTGAAACATGTTTACAGAGCTACTCATGTGGGTGGCACAATCAGTGGTGCAGGCCCAATAGTAGCATTTGATTTACAAGTCCTGGACACACATGTTGCATGATACTAGGGATTTACTGGTAAAACAAATATGCCAATCATGGATAAACCAATCATCAGGCCAATTTAGACTGAGAGCACTTGAACTTTAGCACTGGTCAGCAGTAGTAAAGTGCTCAGGGTCCGAAAACCGGCAAAAACTTAATGTAGCACATAATCGAAAACATATATTTATTTCAGTTAATTAATTTGTGTTCATATCATATCCTTTCAGAATATGTAATATTAATTTCAAAATTTATTTTTAATTTTAAAGCAAATCTACATCGATTCAAGGCAAGCCATATTTAAACAGTGAGCATTTTAATTTACACATGGCTTGTGTTCATTTCGGTATGTGCTTTATTCATTTCAAAGCATGCTATATCTATCTCATATAGTTTCATATCCATTTCAATAAGTGTCATATTCATTTTAATGAATGTCTTATTAATTTTGATATGGGTCATATCAACTTCATCAGATGTCATATTCATTTGAAAATGGTTCATATAAATCTTACCTTGTGTCATATTGCTTTCAATGAATGGCATATTCGTGTCAGTGGATGTCATGTTCATCTTAACACCTGACATTATAATTTTAACATGGCTTATATTAATTTCAACATAGGTCAAATTAATTTCAATATATGCATTATTCATGTTGATGTGTATCATATTGATTTCAAAGCATAACATTAATTTTTACAAGTTTAATTTTAATGTCAGCATTGGCCATATTCAGCTTAAGGCTTGTTGAATTAATTTCAAAAGACCTCATATTAATTTCATGCCATATTCATCTTAGCATGTGTCATATTCCTTTCAATAGATGTCTCATTCATATTAACGCATGATATTGATTTTAACATTACTGATACCAATTGCAACACATATCATAATCATGTCAATGGGTATCATATTACTTTCAATGCAAACCATATTCATTTTTTTTTATGAATGTAATGTTCATTGCACATTATATTCCTTTCAGAATAATGCATTTTCATGTCAGTACCTTATATTCATTTCAAGCTGTCACATTCATTCCAATGTGAGTCATATTCCTCTTGGCATATGTGAGTCATTTCAAGAAATGTCTCATTCTTTTTGACAAATATTGTATGTGTTTCAGTGATTGCTTTATTATTTACAGTGAAGGCCATATTTATTTCAGTATGATTGATGTATATTTCAGTATATCTCTTATTCAATTCTGAGTGTGAGTTAGTTATAATAATCACTAAGTAGCATATTCACTTTGCCTGGTTTCATATTTGTTTTGGTTCAAGTCAGATTCACTCTGCCAGGTATCATATTTATTTTGACACATAGAACGTTCATTCTAGTGTATGTCATATTCATTTTGCAACACGCTATACATTCCAGGAAGTGTCCTATATAGGGAGCTGTAATTTTGACAGAAACGGCTTCCCATACTTTTGGAGTCTTAACATTATTGATCAAATGAAGCTCTGCAAAATCACCAAACCACAGAAAGAATTCCCTCTTGTCCTCCAACCTAAGCTACCACCTGCTTGGATTTCCATGGGGTAGGAGACAGTAGAAGGAAAATAAATGACCTTTCCCTCAGCCTTCCTTGCAATTGCTGTGTTTGATAACAATCATAAACATACTTTTGTTTTTTTTGGTGTCATTAACGGGCATCGGTGTGAGCGGTCAGAGGGTTGGAGAAAAACTAGATGCCGTTACATCCCCCACAACACACGCACACACACCACATCAATCTATTATGACACAAGAACATATATGCAAGTGAAATTCCTTCTCAAGCTTCTGGAAAAAAGTAATCGTTTTACAAATAAGTGTAACTGAAATGTCTAGAGAACAATGACCAGGTATAGCAGAAATTACCGAAGCATATGTTTAATCCGTTGTTCATGCGGACGTGGAAAACAAAACCATCTGATTGCACATTTCAGGCAGGACTTTTCAATGGGTGCAAACCCACTGACCTATCAAACAAGGATTGGACGTTTGAACTAGAGTTAATACTGGATCAGCAAAAATGCTTGTAAATCCTCAGCTCCATTATTAGGATGCACATATACGAGCTGCAAGCTATATAAAGTGTCTGCAAACATTAACTTTCCGAAATTATTTTACCTGCGTCAGATGATGCTACATGATGGAAGCCCACAGAACCTTAGTAGCTGATGTATCTAGTGGACAGACATAAGGGATCATGTAGTGTTTTTAAAGGGAAGCTCGTCACCCCTCAAGATTGGCTGAGGTGGATGGATCCAGATCTTACGTCATGCCTTTCTTTCTCACATGGTTCTGAGACACTACAAGAGCCCTGGCTTGCCATCTCATCTTCCAATGAAGTATTCCAGAACTCTGCTCAGAACACACTCAGGACTGGATGACGTAATTAATATCAGTGATGATATTCTTGTCTGCACAAAGAACATCAGCACTGGTGCCCTGTCACCCTGCTACATGCTGAGGAATGCAGGTTGTCGAGTCCAGTTTGTGGGGTACGGGGCTGGCAGGAGCTACTGGGCCACATCCATTGGGGTAGAAGCCATTAGCCTCTACTGTCTCGGTGTCCAAACTGCTATGGCTCTGCAAACTTGTCCAAGTACAACCCTTTCAGCACTTGACTATCAATAATAGCAATGAAGCGCTGTCATAGGCTTCTCAAAGGAGGCTATTTTGGGGTCACATAAGTTCAGCACTTAACACCATTCCCAGCAGTGCAATTAGTTAATTGTTTCGTCTAGTGGTTCTCTATAGAAAAGACAAGTACTTTATTTCACATAAAGGGCCAATACTGTACAGTATAATAATATACAAGAGAGCTGATACTCAAGTGAGAGTTCCATGTGTTTTAAGACTGGGACCCTTCTAGGCCCTTTACCCCCACTGCTACTCCTTCCAATCTGTGGGCTTGGGGTTCTGGTGGTGTAGTCTCTAGCTCAGTTGCAGCGCTAATTGTTATCTCTATGATAGCGCACAATCATTTTGTGGACTATGAAACCTGTAACATTTCTGACCTGTTGCTTCTCCTTGGCTGTTTTTCAGCCACTGTGGGTCTCCTCCTGGTGGGCTACTTCACAGGTGGTTTACAGGACCAAGCACACAGCTCACTCCCGTCTTGCTCAGTTGAGGTGGCTGCATGCAAGCCATGCAGTGAGTATTTGTGAGGCAGTGACTGTTTCTGATGTTACCCTTCTTCGAGACTCTGGCGCTCTTCTAGCACTCATTGGCTTTACAGGTTCGCCGGCCTGAATCCTCCGGTGAGTAAACTGTCAGTCATGCTGGCAGCTCATGGGTAGAGATGGTTCAGCAACCCTTTTCTCTGGATGTTGGGCTTCATCAATACCCAGGAACTTGTAGGTGCTGTTGTGACCACAATGGCAGCAATCTGATCAAGTTTGAAGTTTGAAGTACCTTGGTTGCCAGGTGGCACTTCGCCACTCAGTGCCTAAGTTGAGAACCTTGATCTTCAGTGCAGTATGTTCAACATGGTGCCCTTCGAGGTGAGTACCGAGCTAGTCACTCAATTGTGATTGCCCTGCGCAGACCCCACAAGTTTAGAGTCTTCACTTTCAGGGTCAAAAGGACCACACTGCATGGAGGTGATTGTGCTGCTGAGAGAGTGTAGCTTATATTATCAATATTAACATGTAATGATTATGAACTAATGTGTAATAATGCTGCATAGAGAATGTATTAATGTATTTTGCTAAACGCATGCTTGAAAAGTGCCCATGGGGAGTGGCCGCCAATGTATACAGGGACTAATAAAACTGACTAATAATTATGAAACGTTTTATTAAAATGTGGTTTTACACTAATAATTGAAAGTTATATGCCAGAGTTTTCCTAATAAATCATTAGGCCTTAGTTAGCATGAGTCGAGGCCTAGCTGCCTGACTCTCATATTAAATGTGCTTTTCTAACGTGCAGTGTGCTGACTTGCTGAAGGAAATGAACTCTTGTTTTTTCCAAAAGTTAGAAGCTGAATGTAACTGTAGTAGATCCGTTCTCATGAAATTCGACTTGCTTGTAGAAAATTTTAGTTGAATGCAACACTGTAGACCACTAGCAGGTACAAGGTCGCCTCAACCGGTACGGACTATGGAGCCACTGACTGAAGATGTGCAAAGGACCACGAGAGTACGAAATCATACCGGACATTCCACCCACTGAAGACGTCAATCATAAGGACCAATAAAGTACGTGAGAACTGTTATGGGCTGACAAATTCGATGAGCTAATTTGAAGACAATTGGTTAAAGATAGTGGGGTGCAACCCCTAATCCAACCAAATTTTAGGGGAATGTACAACGAAAATGGCATAAAAACCCTTGACACAAGGAAGTAAATCAGAACAGGAGAGAATAGGAGACTAGGAGAGTTAGGGAGATGCTGATGCGATTTGTTATGACCCAGACACTTTGTCACTCTGCATAGAGACTTTGCTGTTTGGTTCTTAAAACCATTCTTGCCTTATATTGCCCGTTTACACTTTACCTCCTTATGAGGGAAGTGGCCCTTTACCCGACTTGCTGAATTCCTGGCTGATGGCGAATCAACTGATGTCCTGAGGACGAAGACTTAACCTGAGTGCTGACCTAATACAGAGGGTAACTATATGACAATGAAATTGTGATTGTATGTTTGCTTTTCCTTTCTAGGTACCAACTGCTTCTCTTTTGACAGAGACCATAGTTCGATGTTTTTCCAAATTGGTGTTGCTAAATTGTTTTGCATGAAGCCCAACATGCCCATGCTAATTCGAGGTTAGTTAAGAGGGTTCACTAAATTGACGCAAATAGACAAATGACTAAATCTATGCTTTGTTGAATAATGCACTAATGTTACTCTGCTAAGGATAACCTATGTTGACGCCGTGTTATGTTCTATTATTTGTGATTCTTGCTTTGATGAAATCTTATCAGAGTTGCCATATTGTGACTATGCTAATGTGCTTCTTGGTTTTAAGATTAATAAACTTGCTGGTAGAATTGTAATTAATAGGGAATAAATATCACAAAATTCATACTAAACTGGTGTGGTTATTCATGACGGCAAGATCATGGTGGTTTCTGAGTTTTATTAATGTCTCTGACTAAATTGAATTGTCTTATTCTGGTAAATATTGATGACGTTATTGACATGTTGATTGACATACTGATTAGATATCTCGACCTAAGGTTTTTCTTCAATCAGGGTCAAAAGATTCATTGGCCTAAAACGAGTCCCAAAGTGAGTAAATTAGTCATAATGGGACGCGTTATCACTGCGTTCACGCCATAAGGGATTGCAAGAACACAGTGAGTGTAGATGCCAATCGTGACTTCAATTGAGTGCACTTTTCAAGTGCCATATTGGTGAGTATAGGGATGACATGGGACGCCTCTCAAGCATGCTTCAGAAGAACCCTGGTCCTCCATGTCACTCTAGTTCACTCAGGCACTTATGTAATGAATACCAAACTTTCCTAGAATGCATGCACACATCAAGACATGCAGGATCTAAGCACTAGGATTTGGCTTACCATTATCAGCAGTAGTCCTCTTTTCACTACAGGGGGTCAGCTTTGTGAATCTTTCTAGGTTCCAGACATGTACAGGACCATTCATGGTTCAAAGACAAGCTTAGACCTTCACAGACATGCTAAATTAGCATGAGCCTGGACCTAAAATCTGAAAACCATGATACAAGTCACTAGCACACAGGCCTTTGGTCACAAACATGCACTATGTAAAGGACATGTCATCCCAACAGGTGCCCCTACCAAAGGCCCTTGCTCCACCCCTGGAAATGTCTGGTCACCCGTTCTGCAAAACTGGCAGAAAAGTTCACCTGCATTCCTGTTGTTCAATAGGGCCTTATGCTCACTGTGAAATCTAGACCCTGTATTGACAAAGGGGATATCAGCAACTTGAGATTCTAACACTCCAATGCCATCAACCTCTTGAGTGTTTTTGAACTGTTTGCACTACAACCTTAGGGCCTCAAAGAGGTTGTTACGCAGTGCAGCAAGTTACCTTAATGCGCTACACTGCGCAACAGGGAAAGGGCAGGAATGCACCATATTTAAGTCAAAGCAGCACAATCCTGCCTTTTCCCATAAGCTGGCACCCCTTTGGCTGCCTAGCGCCAATGCAAGCACCCTTTCACTGTGGTGGGAGGTTGCCTCCATTGCATGCAGGATTGTGTTTGTGCAAGAAGGGGCACCTTCCTGCACAAAAACAATTCCCTGATGCATATTCCTCTATCAATGTGTGCTGCGGAATGCAGCACACATAGAAAGAGGAACTAATAAGGAGAACTAAATATATTTCTCCTTGTTACTCCTCCCATGTGAAGGCATAGCATTTTGGCCCATTCCCAGGTTTACCAGTTCTGGTATGTCTGGGAATGCATCCAAATTCATGGGTGTTGCATGGGTGTTCACACGCAACACCCATGGAAAGCATTCCAAAGGCTGAGTAAAGCAACGAAGCGATTTGCGCTGCGTTACTTTACTCCATATTTATAGAGCTACTGAGGGCCATGCAAAGTGACCTTGCATGGCTTCATAAATTGCATTTAAGGTTTGCATTGTGCATGTACCTAGTTGCAATGTGCAATTGTGTTGCAAAAACCTCTTAACTATGCCCGCTCATAAGAAAAATATACGCGGGAGCCTCCCAAAGCCCATACTATAGCAAAGCACTCTATCTCAATTGATGCCAAGTTCTGTTCTCTGTGCCATAGGTGGTTCTCTCTTAAAATGCTCAACACTTCAACATCATCCTGGTAGGCCACACATAACTCTTCTAGCCATGTGAGAACATGGTTCACCCAGCTTTGTAGAGTATCAGGAGCATGTTTCAACCCACAGGGTGTTACTTTAAACTGGAATAACCACTCTAGTTTGGACAATACAGTCTACTCCTGGGTATTTGGTGCTATCTGCTAATATCTGCTGGTCTAATCAAGGATGCTCAGGAACTTTGCAGCACTCAGTGAGTCCATAAACTCATCAGCCCAGGTGATGGATGTGTGTCAGTCTTGGTGACATCATTGTTACCATGGTAGTCTACACAAATATGCAATTCTTCAGAACCATGCTTGGGCAGCAGCACTACTGGACTAGCCAAGGGCTAGGTCATACGTGGTTGCATGCACACAGAGGGTGTCACAGGGCAAATATTAATTCCTGCTTCAATCAAGCCTACAGATTGGGCACACTTCCCTAAGTGCCATGGTGATGATTACTTGGATGATATGGGATACTGGAGCATGCTTTAGAAGCATCATGGTCTAGTGAGGATCTCTGGGACTGGTGCACAACCTAGTTGATGCCAGTCGCAAACTTAGCAAGACTCTGGTAAATAGATCTTTGCACCTTTGGCCAACTGCTTCTAGTCTGTTTCCAACAGTCATATCCTCATGTAAAGTGAACTCGCTCTTTCCCCTTCACTCTGGCATGACTCCTTGGGTGTCTAGAACACTTCAGACAGTTCTGACACAAGAGTGGACTCCAAGTGATGTCCCCTCACCTCCTGGAAGCTAGCTGTCATGCAGACACAAGCTATTCCTCTGGGTATCCTTTAGAACACCCATTCCTTGGGCAGAGAAAACTAGTAACTGGAATAAGTGGGTCAGCTGCTATCACATCTATACAGAGTTAGCAGACAGGGTATGTGGATTCTGAATCTGGTTTTGCAGAAATTATTTGGGTTGGTTCTCTTTTTGTGTTTCCTGTCCTTCCCAGGCTATCTTCCAGTCTTAGCATTTGTCTTGAGTGATACATTTCATTACAGGATTGTCGTCTGGTTGGAGCACCCACATCAGAGGCACAAAGATGTGTGTGCAAGCCTGCACTTAACTATCAAAAGCCACACTTTTGTAAGTGTGTTTATTAATTTGTGTTTAGTTTTAGCGTTCCTTTGAGTTATAATAGGAAACTCATATGTAGTAAACTCCCTGGTCCCTGGATGCTTGTTTCTTGTCCAGGAAGGGCATGGCCTGGCAGTTCGGACTGGAGTCTTCCCATGAGGAGCAGGGTCAAGACCGATTTGCATATAGATGGGTCCAAACTGGGGTGGTGTAGTGAGCAAACAATGGATTTAACCCAGATCTGTGACTTGGGGTGACTGTTTGAAAAAGGTTTCAGCACTCCGTCCATCATCCTTTTGTGTTGGTAAAATCGCAGATCATCAGCGTTCTTGAATTGTCCACTTAACAGAGAGCTATTAACACCATAAGAGGATATAAAAGAAATGCAATATTGTTGCCTTTGTACATGGTATAAAACCGCAGTGTCAGGGTTGTATCTAGCACTATTATATTCAATCTTGATTAAAACAAAGACATTAAGGGAAATAAAATATTTTGATTCAACAATCTTTATTGAGTCAATACTTGATCATAAACGAATCATAAAACCATAAAAGAAATAATAAAAAAAAACATACAGAGCAAAATACAGATAAAAATATGTGAAAAACGCAGCATAATAGATGACATCTGCCTTATGGCACGTTTAATGTAAACAACAGTAGCAAAACAAATCCTCACAGTTAATGATTGCAAAAAGGTAAGAATATCTCTCTACTGTGTCGGAAGTTTTACCTGTTTTAAAAGGGGTAAAGATAACGTTTCCTCAATACTATATAACATTTAGAAAGAACCATAAAGTGCTAGACTGCGTTGTGCAGACCGGCCATCACAAGGGCATGGAAGTGGATTGATAAAATAGGAACCCTGGAGGGGGAAGGCAGATAAAAGTGCACGGTGCTCAATCTAAATCTTACTGGCAAAAATCTGTGATAGGGCTACCAGCCCATATTAAATATAGCACAGTGCCATTGCAGGTAGACATATCAGCATATGTCTGGACAGTTGACTTGTCAGCCTTCCTCCTCACTCTCTCGTATGTGCATCTGGATATAAGTGTGGCTTTCAAGGTGCTTAAAAAGCTTGAATTCATGATGCCAGGGGAACTGAAAAGATCTTCCTGGCACAGACTGAGACAAGTGTTAAGAATATACCTTATC
The DNA here is from genome assembly GCF_031143425.1 of Pleurodeles waltl. Taxonomy (NCBI): domain Eukaryota; kingdom Metazoa; phylum Chordata; class Amphibia; order Caudata; family Salamandridae; genus Pleurodeles; species Pleurodeles waltl. The sequence goes on along the minus strand of NC_090449.1, from coordinate 471,812,318 downwards.
CAGGAGATTTTTAGGCACTGATCCAACTTCGTGGCAGTTGGTAAGAACTGCCCAGTTAAAATATATTTGGCTGCTTGTCCAGATCCTAAACCACAGAAGAAAGGGTTGCATTTGTATTATGCCACTAATGTACCCTAACCCTAACCAGAGAGTGGTATATATAGGAGCTGGTATAGTTGGTGGAACGCAGCAGTCTCTCGATAAAACCATTCTCAATCCTTTCCAACTCCGTCTGAGGATTGATGCCCTAAAACCTTGGCCCATAAGAAGCAACAGCACAGCTTTTAGCTTAATAAATCGCTGTGAGTTCCCTGATTGGTTTCTTGCCCAGTATGGTGGCAAAATTAAAGACAGCCTCAAAGGCCCGGGAGAAGTCTGCAAATATACTGATTTTAAGAGGACACCAGTAAGATTCTTATCAGAAGTAATGCCAAGGTAAGAGAACGTGGGAACAGTCATGACTTTTTTCTTATTAACCGTGAAGACAATACATTCCTTCCTCCTAGCACTAAAAACCATGACATGTTTTTTGGCCTGATTAACCCTCAGGTCAAAACTCGCCATAAAACTGCAGAGGTGGTGCAGCAGGTGTTGCAAACCAGTAGCTGTCCTGGCTATTGGAAGTGTGTCATCGGCATAAATGAGGACAAGGACATTACGATCTCCTATACAAGGACAGTCCTCACCAAGCTCTAAAAGTTCCTCTTCAAGCCCATTGAGATATAGCAAAAAGAGAAATGAGGCCAGGACACAGCCCTGGGTGCTCCTCTGCCAAGATTGAAGGCTGCAAATTTCTCCGTCCCCTGGGCTATATCTCACACTGGCAGTTACTTCATTATTGAGTTCCCTTAAGACGTTGATGTAGGAAAGTAGCCTCTTTCTAGCATAGTTACCCCCACTTTTTGCCTTTTTGTGAGTGTGTCTCACTGGGATCCTTCTAGCCAGGACCCCAGTGCTCATAGTTTGTGGCCTAATGTGTATGCCTGTGTAGTGCCCAACTGTGTCACTGAGGCTCTGCTAACCAGAACCTCAGTACTCATGCTCTCTCTGTTCGTAAATGTGTCACTGTAGGCCAGTGACTACCTTTACCAACTCCAATTGGCATAGTGAACCCCCCTTATAAGTCCCTAGTGTATGGTACCTAGGTACCCAGGGCATTGGGGTTCCAGGAGATCCATATGGGCTTCAGCAGTTCTTTTGCCACCCATACGGAGCTCAGGCAAACCCTTGCACAGGCCTGCCATTGCAGCCTGCGTGAGATAATGCACACGTTATTTCACAGCCATTTTCACTGCACTTAAGTAACTTATAAGTCACCTATATGTCTAACCTTCACTTGCTGAAGGTTAGGTGCAAAGTTACTAAGTGTGAGGGCACCCTTGCACTAGGAAAGGTGCCCCCACATAGTTCAGGGCCATTTCCCCGGATTTGGTGAGTGCGGGGACACGATTACACGTGTGCACTACCTATAGGTCAATACCTATACGTAGCTTCACAATGGTAACTCCACATATGGCCATGTAACATGTCTAATATCATGGAATTGTCCCCCCATTCCAAATCTAGTATTGAGGAGCCAATTCCATGCATCCTGGGGGCTCCACCATGGACCCCGAGTAATGCCAAACCAGCTCTGAGGCTTGCACTGCAGATACAGCTGCTGCCACTTCACAAACAGGGTTTTGCCCTCCTGGGGTCTGGGCGACCCAGTCCCAGGAAGGCAGAACAAAGCATTTCCTCTGAGAGCAGTGTGCTACAGCCTCTCCCTTTCGAAATAGGTGTTACAGGCAGGGGAGGGGTAGCCTCCCCCAGCCTCTGGAAATGCTTTGAAGGGCACAGATGGTGCCCTCCTTGCATAAACCAGTGTACACCGGTTCAGGGACCCCTTCTCCCCTGCTCTGGCGGGAAACTGGACAAAGGAAAAGGGAGTGACCACTCCCCTGTTCATCACCACCACAGGGGTTGTGCCCAGAGCTCCTCCAGTGTGTCCCAGACTTCAGACATCTTGCTTTGCAAGGTGTGGGGGCACTCCGGAGGGCTCTGAGTGGCTAGTGCCAGCAGGTGACGTCAGAGACCCCTCCTGATAGGTCCATACCTGATAAGGCAGCCAATCCCCCTCTCAGGGCTATTTAGGGTCTCTCCTGTGGGTTCTCTTCAGATTCTGCTTGCAAGTTTCCTTCAGGGATCCTCTGCAATAACTTCAGATTCTTCTGACCTCGGATCAGCCGCAGCCTGCTCCAAGAAACGCTGTAACTGCAACAAAGTGTCTACAAGAGACACTTTTTTTCAGCAATCTCAGCTCCAAGTAAGCAACTGCAACAGTTTCCACTGTGTGCATGCTCTGGGGACTCCCTGTCTTCATCCTGCACCAGAAGGACTGAGAAAGTTGAATGTGAAAGTCGGTTTCCCACATAGACAAGTGTAGTGTGCAGAGGGGCGCTGGGAGTGTTACAAAACACCAAAGATAAGTAATATAACCCACACCAGAGCCCAGGAAAGCAGGAGTAAATCACAGTAACTTTGCAAGAACTCACAAGAACACGAGAAAGATTATGCAAGAACCAGAGGAGACTGCAAGACACCAACAATACCTGTGGAAGAGGGGGACCTAGTCCAAGAAGCACTGAAGAGCCCAGGGAGAACGGGAGCCCCTGCTAGCCCGGATGAAGGTACGAAAGAAGAACCTTCAGAAAAGAACAGTCAGTACTGCACCCAAGAAGACAGATGCGGATTCCTGGTTGGTGCACAAGATGTCCCACGCTGGATGGATGATTACAGTCTGGTTTGCGTTGCTGGATTCCGCCAGCAAGCCTTGGCACACGCAAAGCTCGCAGTTAACAATAAATGGTGTCACCCAGGACCAGGAGGGACCTGATGGCCTCCAACCGGGAGGAGGAGAAGGAGGGGACTCTCAGCAACTCAGAGAGCCCTCAGAAGACCAGGCAGCATGCGCAAGAGTCCCACAGCACAGGGGCAAAAGAAGGCCCATGCAGCACTACACAAAGGGATCCCATGCCGCCAGAAAACCGCACAGGAGGCTGTACATTGCAGGAAGGAGTGCTGGGGGTTGGAACTGCATGGTGCATGAAAAACTTCATGGAAGGATGCTAACAAGCCTTGGCAACTGCAAAACACACGGTGCACGGGGTACTGACTTGCATGGGGAGGCAATCTCTAATCTCCACCAAATGGACAGTTGGACGTCTGGCCCATTGGGACCACTGGATCCACGCACTTCTTCAGGAGAGGGGACCAGCCACCAGTCATCATTGCAGAGGGGGTCCTGTTGAAGCAGGGAAGTGACTCCTTCACTTCAAGGGAGAGTCCTTTGTTCTTCTGGTGCAGGCTGAAGACTGGCTGCCATCTGAGGATGCACGACTGGGAAACAGTTGCAGTTGCTGGCAGGAGCTGAAGATACAATGTTGCAGAAGTCGTATTTGCTTCTTTGTTGCAGTTCAGAGTTCCTGGAGGGTCCAGATGCAGTTTCTTTGGTAAGAAGGTGAAGTAAAGGATGCAGAGGATTTCTTCTGGAGTCTTGCAATCCGAATTTGAAGAACCACCCAAGAGAAAGACCCTAGATAGCCCTGAAAGGGGGATTGGTCATCTACACAGGTAAGCGCCTATCAGGGGAGGGCTCTGATGTCACCTGCTGGCACTGGCCACTCAGATGCACCCAGAGTTCCCTGCCACCTTGGAATCCAAGATGGCAAAACCCAGGGACCCTCTGGAGGAGCTCTGACCACCAACCCTGGGATGATGATGGACAGGGGAGTGGTTCATGCCAGAGCAGGGACTGGGGGTCCCTGAATCGATGTAGGCTGGATTATGCAAAGAGGGCACCATCTGTGCCCTTCAAAGCATTTCCAGAGGCTCTGCGAGGCTACCCCTCCCATGCCTCTAACACCCATTTCCAAGGGGAGAGGGTGTGACGAATATGTGATGGAACAACTAGGTCCTAAACAACTACTTGCCTAAACCACTACTGCTAATCGTTATTCAGGCAAAATCGTTGTTTAGACAGTAGTTGTTCAGTACTGGGTTGTAGAGACTTTTTAGTTGTTTTGCAGTAGTGGTTTAGGCAAGTAGTTGTTTAGGATCTAGTTGTGCAGGATGTTTCCCGGGTGTAACATCCCTCTCCCAAAGGAAATTCTTTGTTCTGCCTTCCTGGGCTTGAGTTGCTCAAGCAACAGGAGGGCAGAAACCTGTCTGTGAGGTGACAGCAGCTGGGGCTGCCCGGAAAACTTCAGAAGGCCGTAATGGCAGTACTGGGGGTCCTCTAAGGAGCCCCCAGAGTGCATGGAATCATACAACCAATGCTTGCAAAAGCCTTGGTGTATGATTCCAACATGTTTGATACCAAACATGGCCATATTCAGAGTTAACATTGTAAAGCTGTACATAGGTAGTGACTTATGTATAGTGCACACATAAAATGGCATCCCGAACTCACGAAGTCCGGGAAAATGGTCCTGGAGGATGTGGGGGCACTTCTGCTAGTGCAGGGGTGCCCTCACACACAGGTACTCTGCACCCAGCCTTCAAGTTTGGAAGGCCTGACATGTGGGTGACTTATAAGTGACCTGGTGTAGTGTTAATGGCAGTGAAAGAGTGCATGCACCATTTCACACAGGCTGCAATGGCAGTCCTGTAGAAGCCTTTGCATGGGCTCCCTATGGGTGGCAAAAGAAATGCTGCAGCCCTGGAACCCCAGTGCCCTGGGTACCTAGGTACTATATACCTGGGACTTATAAGGGGTGACCAGTATGGCAATTACATAGGAAATACTGGGTTACCAGTATGCAGTGACAAAATTTAGAGGAGAGAGAGCATAAGCATTGGGGTCCTGGTTAGCAGGATCCCAGTGACACAGTCAAGCTCAATGACATCAGGCAGACATTGGGGATAACATACCAAAAAGAGGGTACTTTCCTACACTTATGAATGATATTCATCAGAAAAGGTATTAAATGACTACCATGTTTTAAGGTTTTTGGCCAGCTACTATCTGATGCCTTAAAACCATCAGACTAATCATGGTCTAAGATTTCTTATTAAATATACTAAACATACATGTATAAATGATTCAAGAAGCAAGCTACTTTTTTCTGAGAAATTAGCATTAAGCCAGCTCATACTAATTAAGCTCATGTCCCTACCGGCAGTGAGGCACTAGTGGAAGAACTAGGGTTGGACTGGTCTGTAGTAAAATCCGGCATAGCCTGATTTGTGGTGTGTAGGCCATTTTTTAGATCTTGCCTTAGACATCGCCAGCACCATTGCATCAAGATATTTTGTTAACTTAACTTAAATCAAGATCTTTTGTTAGCTTAACTCAAACAGGGGCTGTGAACCCACCCATTACTTACCATTGGTTTGCGTTATCGGCACTCTCATTTCCTTGCTTCTCCTTGGTCAGTGCATGAATTTCTCTTTGTGTGCTTGTTCCAAGTACTGATTAATGTTTTCAGTAGTGTCCTTCAGCTGCTTACACTCTGATTGAGGCACTTTGACACTGTTGCAATGGTCTTATTGAATATTTCAATGCATTGTATTTTTTTAGGGTCAAGCCTGCAAGAGACTGCTGTGTTTCAGTAAAGGGCTTGGAGCCTGCCTGTGGCTCACCATTTATTGGTTTGCGTAGCCCCCTTCTTTACAGCCCCGTAATTAATCAAGGCTTGTCTGGCATAATTTTTGTTTCTCTATGTAGAGCAGGGATCAAGCACTAATTGATTCAACTTAATCAGTGCCCGTCCACTGCTTTTGACGTGATCAAGGTACTATATGTTATTTTTGTCTGATAGGGCCCTACAAACAGAAGGCTTGTGACTGACAAAAACGTGCCCAGCAGGATAAACAAAATTGCAAAGTTTTATTTTTTAAAGCTAACTTTCTGTTATTTGGCCAAGCCCTCTTTTCTCAGTTTCCACTCATGTTTTCTTTTGTTTTGGCTCGTGGGTGCTGTTAAAAGATGACCATTAACTTGTTTGAAATATGCGTGACCTATTGCATTGCAAATGCTAGTTTCTAACATGCAATTTTAGATTTTTATTAAAGCAGTCTCTGCGACTGCATGTTTTTCTCAGCTTATTCGAATGTGTGGTTATTGGTGTTAAGGGTTTGTCTGCACTGATGTGATCTTGTGTTACATTTTTTGAAAAGCCACCAATTTTAATTTATTTTGGAGCTTTTTATGTACAGAAATATGTACTGCAGACAAAGAACATTGGGCACTCTCAACAGTGAAATTTGAATCACATAATATCTCCTGTGCCCATCTTTGCCAGATTAATGCAGAAGGCACGGACACAATGAAAAATACATGTGTGACCCAAGCTTACATTTTTATATTTGATTAGACTCACAGTTGCATACATTTCAATTTAATTTTTTTGTAATTTAAATTTAAATATTTATTTAAAAAATGAGCCCCGTTTTTAGCTTCAGAATCCCTCGGGCTGCAAGCATTGCTGGTGTCATGTGAGCTATAAAACCACAGAAGCATGCTTCCGAACCAGACTCTATCTTGTCTACAGCATCAAGCTCTTCCCTTATTAAAGTCAGACAGTTCTTTGATAACAGCCACTCCAAAATTCTGAAGTGTTCATTCCAAGGAAATTTGAAAGGATCGGTATTTTATACAGCACCACCTAGAAACAGTTCCAAGTAACAACAAGCATTGGCAATGGCAATGGGTCTAGCTGTAAAGGAAAGGTGTATGGTAATGTGAAGCATTACAAGTGAAAAGCACATGCATTTTTGTGGAAGAAGGAACTTTAGAATAATATTGGCGTAAGTTAAAAGTTCAAGTGACAGTTGCTTTGTCAAGCCATACCTAAAAATCCATGTAGATTGAGTGCCCTCGCCCCAATTATGCTTCTACTAGATAAAGATGCAAATTATAGATAATCTAGTTGTCTAAGACAATTTTTACAACATATCAATGTTATGTGTGTTCCACTAGAAGTTGGAGAATAGCCAACAGGATAAATAAACAAAACGATCACAGCTGGTAGAGGGCAAACATGAAAGCCAAAGCTCCTCTCTAGTGGGACTCACATAATTGTCTGGTGATAGCTGTGCTGTCAATTCAAACCATACAACTGCAAAACCAGAGGGTACGAGAACATTTCACAGTCAGCCCTTTTTTTAATCTTGGCTAGACAGCGCATGTGCTGTCTCAAAGAGACGTGTTATGTTCTATCTGTGGGCATACAGCCCACCCATCTCCTGCCGTTGGTAAAGTTCAGTACATCTCTCATTTTTTTTTAGGCCAGTCGTCATGGCATGCCAGCATCATGCCCTCTTCTTGCTTTGGCCCTCTCATAGCGCATGGACCAAGTACATTTCTCCTTCCTCTGCTACTGGTTTTTGGAGCTATTTTTAGGTCGAGCGTTAGCGTTTGGCCTCATGTATACTTTTAAGTATACTATAGAGTGAGTGCCAGCTTTTACATTGGTTAGTTGCAGTATCCTTCAAAAATCCTTGCTTGCTAGTGGTCAGTCAGTTCTGCCTCTCTGTCCTGCCTTTTTAGGGTCGAGCCTGCGTTGCATGCGCTCGCGCATGCGTATCGCAGCGAGACGCTTTTGTATTTAGAAAAGGGCTCGGAGCCCTGTCAACTTCACGTCAGTGTTTTTTATTGGTTCGTGGGCTTGCCTAATAAAATCTGCTTGCTTTCATTAGTCGAAGGCAAGCATACGTCATGCCTTTTCTGGTGGCTAGACCTCCTCGAGCGCAGCGACCAAGTACAGAAAACATGCAAGGCTCGCTGTTTTCCATCGGGCTTGTGGACTTCTTTTTCTCTAATTTACGAGCGCGATCTCGCTTGGCAGAAGTCGAGCGCTTTACATAGTTAATTTCACTTTTTCGGGTTGTGTACACAAATGCACTTTTGCCCGATAGGTGAAAAGTCGGGTTAGGAGTTTACAACGCGATCAGCTCTAACATGAGCAAACACGAGACCCATTGCATTGTAAATGCTTGTTTCACTTTGGGAGCAGCACAAAGTACTGTGTAATTACGCTATGTCCTGTTTATCTCTTCTGTAAGGGACTTTTTTTTGCCATTTCCCTGTTTCACCTCAACAGTGTGGGTGCTTGTTCAGTTACTCCTCCCCACAAGACCCCTCTATAAACATAAACCAACAGCAGAAGGTTTTTTTTCCAGGGCCAGCTCACCCTTGCTCATTTCTTTTTGTTATTTTCAGTCTGTGTGGCAATAAAAGTCCAGTCAGTAATTTACAACGCTATGAGCTCTAACTCGAACAAACATTCCAAATGCTTGTTTTCTTTTGTACATCCTGCCTGGTTTATAAATTATGCTGTGTTATAGATGGCCACCTTTATTTGTGTTTATGAGCATGACGGTGTTTGTATATGTGCATGTCTGTATTCTTCTCTGTGTGTATGTGTGGTGAGTTTTTAAACTTTTGTGTCACTTTGAGTAATGATATTTGTGCTTTACATCTCTACCTGGGTGCGTGTCCGTCGGCGTGCTTGCATGCCTTAGTTAGCACACCATCCTCGCAGTGACTGGGTTACTCTTTTGAGCTTTGCTCTACTCTACTCTCCTCCCCTAAGGGCACACTTCCAGAGAAGAGAAACCTAAGCAGCCTGTTAAATAATCAAGCGCGAAAAAGGCACTGAAAAATGCTCAGCTTGCCACAGCAGTATACCGCCTTGCCATGTAAGAATGGTGTGAAGTAAAACATGGCTGTGCTCCAATATGCCTTAACCCCGGCACTTGGTGGGGCTTTGACACCTGGATTTGAGGTGACTGCGTCTCCGGAAAACCTCAGTATGGGAACTGGGAAAGGCAAAGTGGGTACACGGGATCATGTAAAATGAATTGATGCGTTCAGCGTTATTGCACAGGACACATCCAGAAATGTTTCTCTGCATTATAAAGCAAAGACAGAAGATGTGGTAATTAAAATTCTCTCAGTTAGAATTTTGCATAGTCGTAGCATCTGTTTGTTTCTCGATAATGGTGTGAAGCCTATCAACATTTACACACGGTTTTTGCTTCATTAAATGTCTGCTTGCACTCCCTGCCTTTGTCTTTGCCGGCAGGAGCCTTACTTCCATGCCGCCTCGACACTTCAGAATAGCATCGCTTTCCACCATATGAGCAGAATTCAAAGGGGCTGCCGAGCCTCAGCCCTAGTGTTTGTTAACGAACCCTTTCATTCAGTCACGGTAGGTGGGGCCTGGAGGAATGTTTTCTGTTCTTTCTAGCATGCGCTTTTGTTTTGTGCAGCATAAGAGGGCCCGAAAGATTCCCGAATGACCAAGGTGTTTCTAATCACATGAGCCTCAGATATGAGTCCGGTACAGGGCATTGATTGCTTTTATTCATGTTGATATTTTTAGCTATGTTTAGAGTTGCCGCAACAGCTGATTTGCTGGAGAGCGTGTAATTTCCAGTTTTCATTTTTGGGTGGCTTTGCTAGGGCTGGGCAGGGCTTTGCTTTTAGTGCTGCCCGTGTACCAGGATTTTTCAGATCTTTGTTTTTGATAAAGCCACAGTCACAGAATCAGAGCGCTTTATCACAAAGAAAATCAAAATGCAGAAACCCAAACTTTATCCCATTTATGGAGGCGTGGATTGACCTCCTCAAAGCTTTACATTTCATCATACCACTGGTAATTTGAGTGTAATACGCCTCCTCAGACCAATTTAACAACAAATATTGGTAAAGCCAATGAGTCTTGCCTTTGAATACCGTTCCCCGACCTTTAGGCAGACATACTAAACTACCATAGAATGTAGAGAACTACTCCACGCTACTTACTCACGGAGCCATCCTTTTTCTTATGATTTCTGCATGCTTCTGGTCACTTGAGCTATACACACCTTCAGATCTATAAAGGTACAGGGTTAGGTCCATGTTAAGCAGGACAAAAGGCTGGACCACATATACAGTACATACAAGGAAAAATGCATTTCCCGCTATTTACTTGTTTTTGGTTGTTTTCAGAGAAATAGTAGGCTGGAAACCGCACACTCTGCCTCTTATTTTATTTCCACCATAACTAAAACCTGGGAAATAAATATTAATGCCATTTTGGCTCAAGGCACCGAGGCTTCTGTTTCTAAATCAACCCCTTACCACATTGTCTGTGGCACCACCATTTGCAATGGGATAAGCCACATTTTCTCCAGTGCTTGGTGTTTGGTTAGGCCTAAACCCGGAGAAAACAGAATTTTGCTCGATAGAGGTAAAGAAAGAGGAAGAAGGTAAATGCAAGTGCTTTAGTTATATGAAGGGCCACTAGAATTATGTGGCAGAGAGGACCAATTATGTGGCAGGGTTGACCAGTTTATGTGGCAAGAAAAGTCCAGTTATGCATTTGCAGCGCCAATAGCAAATGTGAGACCTGTTGCATTGCAAATGCTTGTTTTCCTTGGTTTCAAGCAATCCATAGGAGTACTTGGGTTTTAAGGCTGCATCCCTTATCCATTGTGCTGCACTGCCTCAGCCTGTTTCTTCTCTACCCCCCTCCACTTTTCCTTGCCCGTGCACAACATACCTGTAAACATGTGTACATACAGCCAATGAGTGGATTGCTTCTGCACAATGTGCAAAGTGCCATGAAAATGTTTGTCAGTGCCAAGGAGTGTGGGCCAATGTGCATTCACTTTTAAGTCAGTCGTATTTCAAAGAGTCTGCATCAGGAATTATTAATGCTGTTTGCAGCTTCCTTTCGCAACTTTGTCGCACTTGTGCTGCAGTAATCATTGTTCCTCCATCATCTCCTTTCCTCCACTCCCTTACTTAGCAGACCCGTTTTCTTTGATGCAAAGGATGAAATCTGAGCTGCAATCTGGAGTCGGAGAATGGGTTTTGCACAGCCTATTCGATCCCACAGCAATCTGTTCAGACAAGCAGTGCTATGTTTGTCCTGAAGTGGGCGGTGAAATATGTTTCTCTGATGCAACGATACGATGGATCTGAAAATCGTCTTGAAATTGGAATGTTATCCCCTTTGCTTGCTGGCAACATTGCTGTTCCGTTACGTTCAGTTGCCGAGTACACCCGCATTAAAAATATTTTTTTGTTCGAAAGGACATCTGTCTTTGTTGTTTGTAATATAATGGCCTCAGTCGGATAACAGGTATTGACGGGACACGAACTTGTGACCTTAACGCGCACTGTTAAAAAAAAAACAACTGACGGCGAGATATCCATCCAGCTGTCAACGAAAGACAAAGACAAAAGTGATATGTTGGAGACCTGGCAGCACCGCCAATTCCAGGACATATTTTTAAAAGTATGTTTTTAACTTTCTTATTTGTCGCATGCACACTTTCCACTTCCAATATATACACTAGGGCCAAAAAAGAGCTGCGTATGCTTACTTCAGTAGTAAAATACCTTTTTTTCCATTTGGAGGAGGAGCCATGTCTGGCATGTGTGTAAACGCTGTCCCTTTAAGTTACAAGAGTCGATCAAAGGCTTCATTCAGAGCTAAATACATACCACTGACCAATAAATAGGTCATGAAAACGAAACACTTCCCATACCTAGTACATGATTTTGAAGACAGTTGACAGCTTTTTTCTGTGTCACTTTTTTCAGCATTCTTGCTCTCTCCAGCTGCATATATTCAATATATATATTATGTTACATATCTTTGCGTTCTTTACAGCACATAGCTGGGTTCACTAGTAAAACGTGCACAGATTACTGCAATAAAGATGGATTGCTGCAGACGCTGAGTTGAATTCTTCTCATTCACATATCAGAACCTTACTCACTAAAATGTACAAGAGACAAAAACAGAAAGAAAAAAAAAACTTGCCAGCCACATCACCGCATCGTTGCTCTTCAGGTTCCAATGCAGGCACAGGCTCCCAGCCTTGCCTGCTGCCAATCATAACGCTGCTCTCATGTTGCTGGCAGCAGGAGACAGGATCAGGATTGGCCTGAGCACCCTCGATTTGCGCTCCTAGGCAGACTGAACCTGTGCCTGCTGTCTCCAACCCAGCAAAACAGCTCGTGTTGGAGACAGTCCGGTGCCCATGTCAGTTTGGCCATCCTGAGACGCCCAGCCAAACCCACATGAGCACTGATAGCAGTGCCACCACTCCTCCTCCCTGCCTGTCATCCCCCATGGCCCTCCCTCCTGAACAACAAAACGATAATAAACATGGTTTATTATCATTTTATTTTTCAAGTTTTGCAGCTGGTGCTTCTGGAGGGGGGTACCACAGCAAACAGTTATACAGCATTACAAGTTCAAAACTACCCCGATTTGCCATTATAGGCCACTTTTCTAGCTACTTAATCACTAATGTGGGCCACTTTCCTTGTCTGTCCGAGTCCTACCTAGGAGGAATATGGCTGTACCACCACAAAACCAAGATGTTTTTGTTGTTGCGATGAATGGGAGATTAACATAATTGTCTACTTTGCTTTTGTCAAATCAGCAAACATAAATTGTGCTGTTCATTCCACATATATAATCCAGATCCCTTTGTGTCGTGGAAATGTGTTCAGGATGCGTTATCTAATGCCTCCTTTGGGTTTATTTTCCTTTGCTGCTTCTCTTTCCTGATCTAGCTTTCTTTTTTCCCTACTCATTGTGTTTCTGCTCTCTACTTTACTATCCTCCCCTGCTTTGTCATTTGATCACTTGCTACCTTTTATCCTTTCCTCCCCTCTGCCTCGTTTTTCCTTTCTTTCTTCTTTCTCCTTTGCTCTCTTGTCCCCTACTTCTCTTGCCTGCTTTTCCTTGTCTCTCCTGCTCTATAGTTCTACCACTTCTCACCCCAACCTCCTTTATTTTGCTCCTCTTTTCCTTATTCTCTTGCTTCATCCTTTTGTCCTTCCTTCCCCTATGCCATTACTCCTCTTGTTACTTCTGGCGCTCCCTCTTTGCCTCTCCTGCTCCACCATAACCAACAAGATGCCTGAGGTCAGCCCTCCACAACGTATTATCGTTCTGCCTGATGAGATATCTTTATCCCGGGTGCTCCCGCGGTCCTCCGCCCTGGCGGTCAAAGACCGCCAGGGTCAGAATGACCACCATAGTAATAAACAACACACACTAATGGGTATCCGAATCTCAACAAATATTCCTAGGAGTCAGATGTATTTAGTGTATCACACTTGCTGACAGAATTATAGAGTAGTCATCATAACCCATTTTTACCCCCATTTCGTATTTTGAATCATGCCTGAACAACTTCTAATTAAGGGATACCCTGGTTGTTCAAGGTATTTTTTATTCCAAAAAAGACACCTGCTGTTATTTATATTCACAGTGCTCCTTGAAATACTGTTGAGGCCTTTCTGGTTTTTAGGGACCAGGATGAGACCCAGTGATGAAGCGTTCCACTACCAGAGTATGTAAGGGAGAACGTACCCCTACTCTAAAAATACTCTGTCTCCCCTCCCCATGGAACAGCTTGCTTATCTTCCCACTGGGCATTTTTGTGATTAGATAAGTAATAAACAAGCATTGACAAAGCCAATAGGTTTTGCCTATGTGAAACCTATTAACGCTTACCATGTTTTTTAAAGATGTTGCACAGTATGACGAGCTGCAGTGCAACATGTCTCCAAGTAAATAAAGAAGAGCGCTGTGGCACGGCCAGCCTTGATAGTGCCATTGCACTTTGTTTTTATTTACTTGAAGCCATGTTGCACAGCAGACCAGCACAGCAAATACACAGCACAGCAAACACACAGCACATCAAACACACAGCACAGCAAATAGCTCTGAGTGATCTATTTGGCTTTCCTAATGTTTTTTTAAAGTTGGCTAAAGTAAATAAAAACAAAGCATTGTTCTGAGGCAAGGGTGGGAAAAAAGGATGCAAGGTGAGAGGAACGGCAACAAGCAACAATGAAGCAGGAGGGGTGGGAGGGACAGGGCAAACAACAAGGACGGCTGAGGGGATGGGAGGGATGGGGAGGGGTAGAGAAGGCCTGCAAACACATGGACTTTTAAGAAGTGGCAGATTAAAAATTATAAACAAGTATCTCTACAAATGGCAGCCATTAGAATGACACCGGCTGCAGTGACAGGAAATTGTACTTTGTACAAGCTCCATGGACAACCAGCTGAAGGAAGAACCGAAGAGAAACTGCAGGCTATGACCGATAAGAAGCAAGGAAATTAGAGGTACGTGGGAGATAACCAATGGTAAGTGATGGTAAGTATGGGCGAGCTCTACACCTGTTTTTAAGCTTTTTTAAAATTACAATAGTTTTTCCTGACAGTACATGCACACTGTAGGAGTTTCCTAAAAAGCAGTCTTAAACAAGAAGTTGTTCCATCCAAGAACACATTTTGACCATTGAAGAATAATCCTCATTATATTATAGAGTGAGTCGACATTTTTCTTCAGATCCACCTTCTGCAAGATTTTCTTCAGAATTAACTGCTGCACTTCAATGGATGGTTGATATAGTAAGATACCCTTTGGTGCGACTTTCCTGTCCTAGTATTCACACACCCAGGTCACAGACACACAAAAAAATTGCAAGGACTGCACTGCCACAGGTTGGCCTACCTGCTGTAGGCCAGCGGAGACTCACATAGGAGGACGACATGGAGTCTCGGGGGTACACATTTAACTGTATACCTGTGCTCCAATCCGGACTTCAGCAGTTGACAAACAGACTTCTTTCATCTTGGGCTCCCTGTGTACTGGCTGTAACTATGCAATGCACACTTATACAGTATGATGTCTCAAGTACTTGTTCCTACTCTCCCATCTCCATCACTTGCTGGTTTAGTATTCTATTTGTAAACAGAATCTTCCCTCTAGTCATAATTTATTGATGGACAGTGCTTCTTGTTTCGAATGTTGCTTGTACCAATAAAACAGTCTGTAAATCTTTGCAAAGTACTCGGCTGCTGCTTGGAGCCAAATTCATGTTTTATCAAAAATTAATGTAAACACAGCGTCCTGACTTTTAGTGTGATCTGTTCTTCCCTGGTAAAGTACCATGTCCTGCTCTGTGTGAAACCCATTTCTGTTGCCATGCCTAATCCTGAAGGATCTATGTGAGGTTCCTGCTCAGCCCTCGGTAAGTGAGAAGGTTGCTCTAGGGTCAGAAAGTAAACGGACAGATCCCTGTCAAAGCAGATGAGTGACATGGACTCAAATAAGAAGTAACTCTATGAAGGTGACCTGCTCTTTGAGCTGTCCAGGTACTGCGCACAGCTCCTCCTGTTTAATTATGATAAAAAGGCACAATTACCTATGCTTTGCCATAGGAACTTAAACTTCGTCTCACAGATAAGGTGGGCCCTTGTGTTTCTGATCAGAAAGTCTGTGACTAGTAGTTCTGGCTGGTCTGTTTTTTCGGGACAGGACAAAGAATAAGAGCCTGATTATGATTAGGCGGTACGACCCCCAGACCGCCAATAGGGCGGTAGGGAAGACTCGCCAAGCCAGCAGCCTCCCCACCGCTAAATTATGAAGTTCCTGCCAGGCCGGATGGTGGAAGCAGTACGGCGGCATTGGGTTCATCTCTCAGGGATAGCCGAGGCCAATGCCACTGCACTGTCAGTGTCGTCAGCACACTCGGAATGCACACTGTCGTCATGGCAGACAATGTGCATTCTGAGTGTACTGATTTGGGGGCCTCTACACTCACTACGACATGGGCAGTGCAGGGGTCCCCCTGTGGCCCCATTTCTGTGTTTACACCGGCCTTCTCATAGCAGGGTTCCTGCAATGAAAAGGCCAGTGGAAAGGCAAGTTGTGGTCAGCACTGGGGTGCAGGCATCGGCACAGCTGTGCTTGACCACGATTTTCCCCACCCCCAATGCATCAGGATCCAAGATCCTGCAGTGGTGTCTGTCCTGTGGCGATCCAACCGCCAGAATCATAATCTGGCAGTCGAGGATGCGCCCAGGATGCGGTGGTCGGACTGCCACCACAGATACGGTGGTTCTAGGGCCACTGTACTCTTAATACAGCCCTAAATTAGTACGTGGGTCTGCGATGGCACAAGCAAGATAAACACAATAATAATGGGCCAGATTACAAAAGCGTTTTCTGTAAAAAACATACTATTCCTCTGATGGCCCCAGTCTCACCACTCTTCCCTGCCCCCACATTTTGCAGTCAGCCACCTCCCTTGCATACAATCACTTTCATTCATTCGTGCATTCATTCATACATACACTCATTTTTCTATCCAGTCTTTCAACTATGGAATTATTCTCACCAACATCTACTAGCTCTTCAACACATGCAGTCAATGAAGGAGCACTTTCGCTCATAAGTCAGACATGTCAGCTTTGAAAAGAAAACAGGCCTGTCCATTGAATTGTAATTTTCTTTTTAAATTATACTGAATTGTTTGCGTAAAATAGTTTAATGTTTTAATAATAAATAGTGTTTTTGTATTTCTTATGAAAAGCAGTTTAAATGTTTAAAATGCAAACATTATTTTTTATTGCATGTAATGCAAACATGCATCTAATTGGTTATACAGAATAGTTTTGTTACTAAATGCAAGTGTAAAATATCATGGTTAGTTTTTTAATTTTTTTACATTTAGAAAACACACTTGTGGACTGAAATTCATATCAAAAGTTATTAGGAGGATTGTTTTGGGAAGAGACATTGTTACAGTGAATGAAATAGGTCCCAAGCTGATAATGACAAACCTAGATTGAAGGTGATAGAGGTGCACAAGCAAAGCACTGCAATCGGAGGTTGTGTGCACAAAGCTGTGATGAGGAGGACGATACAAGTCCGAAAAAAGAAGGAGAAAGACGAGAAATGCAAGAGACAAGGAGAAAAGTGACAGAGGAAATTAAAGAAGAGGACACAAGTGTAGGTTAATAAAAAGACTCAGCAAGAAGGAAGGAGCACAATAGAGATGAATGGGAAAAATATCTGGAGGTGCAAGAAAGAGGAAATTAAGTACACAAATTTAGATATAAAAGAGAAAAGAAAAAAGGAAGTACGTTTTTAGGAAGGGCTAGTTCATCAAACAAGAATCACAATGAAATACAACACATCAACATATTTAATCCAGCAGCTCAGGAAAACATAATGGAAACAGAGATGTAGGAAAATGGATTGTTGGTTGAGGTGGGTGTGAGCCCTTCTAAAGCAATAGTCACAATCCTTGTCCAAGTGAACCACGAAAAGTCATTATAGTTACCTGTGCGTACCTCTCCACTGGGATCAAAATTAGTCAAGCCTAACTTCCAGGCAGTGTGTAAAGTATTTATGCTTCAGTTAAACTGCAATAAAGTAAAAACACAGCGCAAGAAAAACACCACACTAATTTTGAAATATAGATTGACATCAAAACAATAAAACTCTAATCAGTAGAACCGAGGCTATGATTTTTTAAAGTTTATGGTGAAAAATAGTGCTGAAAAGATCAAAGTGACTTCTGCATCACTGGGGAAAAGTTGAATGTTATGGCCAACCGTGACTGAGTCCAGTTCAGTTATACATGAAATGGATTGGGCCCAGTCTCTGCTTCTCTTTGGACTTAGAAGATTTTTGTAGAAAAAATACCTGAGAAGGTAAAGTTCAGCGGGACAAGGAGGCCGACGGCGTCTGAGGAGGTGGTGTTGTTGTCTGGGAGCACATGTATGAAATTGCGGTGAAGATTTCTACAATAGGACTTAAGGCCTGATTTAGATCTTGGTGGAGGGAATATTCTATGGCAAACGTGACAGATATCCTGTCCACCTTATTACGATCTCCCTAGGATATCATGAGATTGTAATAAGCAGACGAGATATCCAACACATTTGTGACAGTGTATTTACCTCCACCAAGACTTGAATCAGGCCCTTAGTCTCTTTTCTGGAAGTCAAAAATCTCCATAGGACCAAAGCTACAAGCTGTAGCTGATGACGGTTCCAGAAGGCTTGGTAACCTGGCTGTGCGGAGTCGCTGAACAGGATTTGTTGCTGCAGATAAGAATATATCAGGAGCTACTGGAAAGTCTGGTCTCCTCTCGGTTTCAAGTCACTTTTTTAGTCAAAAAGTTTCCAAGTCCCAAGTTTTGGATTTGGCTATCTGGGCACCTTTGGCACCACTTCCACTTCCACTTCCACAGGTTCAGACCTGAAGGGGCACCACTTGGAGGATCAGGGCTCACTCAGGTTATCTACAGATGCAGGTTCAAGATGGTTGGAGCCTCTTCTATCCCTGAGGCTCTGATCAGTAGGTCAGCCAACTAGACCTTGGAATCACTCTGGTAGTCCTGGGTTGAAGCGGTAAAGCAGGCCTCAAGCATCAGGGAAGTACTCCAAGGGCACAAGGCATGTTTCAGGCAGCAGGACAGTCCTCTTCATTCAACAGGGCAATCCTCTGAAGTACAGAGCGATCCAAAGACAGGAGGGCAGTTCACTGAGAGTCCTCCACAGGTCCAGAAGTGAACTGAAGAGTGGGTCTGAGGCTTCTAATTTTATACCTGGTGCCAGCTTTGAAGGAGAAGAGACTTCCAGAGTTTTGCCCCCACAGATGGTAGGAATTTTCTTCCTTCCTGCCCTAGTACCAGGATGTTCATGGCACAAAAGGCTAGTGTGAAGTTTGTTGTATGTGGACTGAGGCAGCTGTTTAAATTATAATTGGAGCTGTGCACTGCTCCGATTCCTCATCCTGCCAGGGTGACCCATCCCACCAACATTCAGTTCCCCTATTATATGACTGTCTCAGAGGAATACACAAAGGCCAACTGCAAACTACATCTAGGCATGTGACCCAGGAAACAGGCTGCAGGCACTAAATGATCATACCACTTTACTAAATTTCGAAACGTGGCATTTTCAGAATTGTTACTTAAAATCCGGCTTTACCATTTGAAGAGGATTTTAAATTATAATTCCTTAGACAATAAACATGGCATTTTCACCTGTTCTACCTTTTCCCAAATATGGAATTTTTACTTGTTCCCAAACAAATGTTTATCGCATTAAGTGTAATAGGGTAACCCAATGTTATTCTATGGTAGAGGTAGGCCCCACAATAGTGAATAATGGAGTTTTCACTACCAGGATATGTAAAAAATAAAAGTACATGTCCAACATTTTTTAAATACAATGCACCCTGCCCTCTCCACACCTTGAGTAACAAATTCCAACAAGCACAATACAAAACCATGTATTTAACCTAAAACAGTAGCTTTAGCATTACTAATGAGCCCTTGCACTAATCACTGAAGAGAAAAGAGTTTCCGTTCCGATGGAGGAACAATTTGTGAGTCGTAAATTAGTTATTGGCACAAAACCGGGCACAAAACCAAGTTTTGAAAATCAATATTTCCTAACAAAATCACAGCATTGTGAATAGGTAGATTTTCTAGAAATGTGACTACAAATAGTGATTCTTAAATTGTGTTATCAGTTAGAGAATTGCAAAAAATATGCACTAAATATTTATAAATTGTGGATAATCTCAAATGCAGCAAAATGCATTTGCAAGTTACCTTAAAATCATTCTAGGTGGTAACCTGGTCATAGGTATAAAAGCTCATCCAAAATGCAATTCTGTCTTTCACAATTCTAGCATTTTACAGTATTGTATTGCAAGGTCTAGATAGCACTTACTAACCCTTTGTGGATGCTGAAACGCTACACATAGGGATAGTATGCTACATCTTGAAGGGTGTATGTTTGAAATGTGTTGTTGGTGTTTTGATCCTATGTTGGAAGTGGTTGCATGTTGAGCTTGATGACATATGAGGTGGGTTTAGCGTGCTATGAATGATGTGTAATGGACGGAGAAGTGTAAAAGAAGTGTAAAAGAGGGGTGAGCAGTTTATGGTTTTTAGTATGCTGGCAGCTTTGAATACCTCTGCTGGCCTTTTTATAGTATTTTGTATAGTCCACAGAGCTAGTTACTGATCTGGGCTATATATTCTGAGATATTTAATGTTTCTGAGGAAGCATGGGTTGGAGGGAGAAGTGGTGGAGACATCTGCTGGAATTTTATTAATATCACCCAAAATGACTGTCATTTTGACATGTCAAGAATTGGCCATAGTACGTAGCTTATAGGGACCTACAGAAGAGGAATACATTAAAGTTTTCCATTGGCCAGCAGCATGTGGCAGATATATTCTGTTATTCAATGCATCTTCAGTTGGTAATGGGTGGTTTATTAGTGTAGACTGGTATGGACCTGGATGATGGGCATGACCTGTAGCAGTTTTGTTTTATGTAAATGTAAAAATGTCAAGTAGTGTAAGGGAATTATTATGCTAAATGTTATGGTATTAGCATGGGTCAGGAGGGTTATAGTTTGTATTTTATTGTAATTGCATTTATATAGCACATACTGTCCCAACAAGGCATTGATGTGTTTTACTCTGGGCATCATGCTGCTCTGGAACAGAAGGTTTAATTATTTTTTTAATGGGTATTGTTGGTTAGTGGGAATAGTCGTGCTCTATTACTGAAAGCATTCCATATATGTCCTTACATTTCTGTGTGGTAGATTAAGTTAATAGGAGTTAGGTGTGATCTTTAGCAGGAGGGCTTATGTGAATGTATACACATGGTTGGCAGTATTGTTAAAGGAGCTACAGGAGAGTAGGAATAGTTAGGTTGTAGGGTCATGACTTTTGAAGAAGATGTTGTGAGCTTTGAAATGAGGTGTGGGCATTTTGCAGAAATGCAATAATGAGGATTAAGGTAAATATGCATGTGACTTAGATTAGCCTGTGCTCAAAGACATCGAACGTAAGGAGTGGTCCATTTCCCTGCAATAGTCTGCCAAATTAGGTACTTTTAATAAGTGTTAGAATCAGGAAAATAGCCTGTCCCCTGAAAGGCTACTGCTGAAACTCTGCTTCAGCAAGGACAGCTGTTCTGCTCAGAGGATGGAAGTTTAGAGTAATGGCTGACTGCATATTTATGGAAATATCACAAGCTTTAGGTGGCGCACAAAGGAAGCATTAAACTCATGATCATATCAACATGAGATTATATACAGGGTACATAATACAACACTCTTAAAGTTTATGTCACAGTATTAGTTAGAAAAGAAACATCAAATCAAATCACAAACATTTATAAAGCGCGCTACTCACCCGTGAGGGTCTCAAGGCGCTAGGGGGATGGGGTTACTGCTGCTCGAAGAGCCAGGTCTTGAGTTGCCTCCGGAATGCGAGGTGGTCCTGGGTGGTCCTGAGGTTGGTGGGGAGGGAATTCCATGTCTTGGCTGCCAGGTAGGAGAAGGATTTCCCACCTGCCGCGGTGTGGCGGATGCGAGGGACGGCGGCGAGAGCGAGGTTGGCGGAGCGAAGTTGACGGGTGGGTGTGTAGAAACTGAGGCGACGGTTGAGGTATTCGGGTCCCTTGTTGTGGAGGGCTTTGTGTGCGTGAGTGAGGAGTCGGAAGGTGATCCTTTTGTTGACGGGAAGCCAGTGCAGGTGTCTCAGGTGGGCGGAGATGTGGCTGTTGCGGGGTATGTTGAGGATGAGGTGGGCAGAGGCGTTTTGAATTCGCTGCAGACGTTTCTGGAGTTTAACGGTGGTTCCTGCGTATAGGGTGTTGCCGTAGTCCAGGTGGCTCGTGACGAGGGCGTGGGTCACGGTCTTTCTGGTGTCGGAGGGGATCCAGCGGAAGATCTTTCGGAGCATGCGGAGGGTGAGGAAGCAGGAGGATGATACGGCGTTGACTTGTTTGGTCATGGTCATTATGAATGCTACTGCTTTAGCATGGCACAGGAAAAAGGGGTGGTAAGACAGGAGAGTGAGGACAGTCTACCCAGAAATTAGAAATTAGAAGTGTATTGCTTGCATTCCTGTAACTTGTGGATGGTGACCAGACACGGACATGAGGGAGGGGATTAAGGAAGGACTCCCCTTAGAAATTCAGTAAGGGACTTGTTTGAAGGCAGCTTTTGATTTCTTGCTTCTCCTGAGCATTACAGGTATAGTAGTTGCTTATTAAGTGTGGGTAGGAGGAGTGGTAAATTGACCACAAAAGCGTAACCACCAGGTGCCTCTACATGATACCCCACCACTCGTAAGCACTTCTCCCAGGCTTAGTTGATACCTCTTGAAGAAATACACGATGACTATTTGTAACAACCTGGTATATAGAGTGCATACGAGGTACAATGGCTGTGTGAAATTGGGTTGTTGGTTGACTGGGATGTGAGTCCTGGTCAAGCAACAGCCACAATCCCTTGCAGTGTGAACCACAAACTATCACTAAATTAACCTGTACTTAACCATGATCAGCTTGGCACAAAAAAGTAGTCAGGCTTAACTTAGAGGCAATACGTAAAGTATTTCTACAACACACAAACAGTAATAAAGTGAAATACAGCACAAGAAAAATCCTAAATCAATTTAGAAAAGGGTTATGAATTTTTAAAGTATATAGTGACACTTAGGGCCTCATTACGAGGCTGGTGGTCTTGAAACCACCAGCCTTGCGATATCTGTCAGAACCGCTTATGCTGTGGCAGACTGACCGCCACATTAAGACCCTGATGGTCAGACTACCAGGGTTCCTCCGTGTCCCGAGGGGGTTGAGGTCAGGTGGAGGTCGCAATCAGCCAGGGTGGTGCTGCATGCAGCACCACCCGCCTGATTACAAACTCGTTCTCTGCCAGCCTGGCAAATTCGGTTTCTGCCCGTCAGCCTAGCGGGAAACTCATAATAGGTCTGGCGGAGTGGTCGCCACTATGGTGGTAGCCACCCTGTCGGGAGTTAGGTGGACAGGTGTTCCCATCCGCCAAACTTATAGTTAGGCCCTACGTCATGCAAGCCCGGGTCAAAGTTGTTTAAATGCCAAGTCGACATGGCAGGGTAACACTGCATTTAGGCTGCAATGGCAGGCCTGGGACATGCTTTACAGTGTTAGTTAAGAGGGTGGGACAGTGAATGCTGCAGTCCCACTGGTAGCATTTAATTCACAGGCTCTGGGTTTGTGGTATCCCACTCCACAAGGGACTTTGAAAGTAAATTAAATATGCCAATTAGCTCAATGCCAATTAAATCATGTCTAGGGGAGTGAGCACAAGCACTTTAGCACTGGTTAGGAGTGCTAAGGTGCACAAAGTCCTAAGGCCAACAAAAACAAACTTTGGCAAAAAATAGAGGGTGAAGGCAAAAAGTTTGGAGGCAACCCTGCAGAGAGGGCCAGGTCCAACATGACCCCCATCCAGCCTAAAGCCAGTTAGACCAATCAATACTTTGGTGAATTTGACAGGTCCTCTACTGCAGAGGCTTGTGCAAGTTCTATGCCTCTCTGAATTCAGCTGGTTCCCACTGTCTACACTCTCCTGAGCCACTGAACCGACCCATGTGGAACTTTGGGCTACCAGGTCTACTCCCACCTAATGATGACATCCTGTAAATTGTGGCATCTAGCTAGCCTAAAATGCACCATTCCATCCACTCCCAAGATGGCAGAACCCTTCTCTTTGTGTGTGGAGCTCCTTAGCCTATTTGAGAGGTGTGACCACTTAAGGGCTTCACTCCGGTGGAAAAACTGGTTTGACAGCACGTTCGCTTGCTCTGTCCTGGAGGTCAACCTGTCTGCAAGAACAAAAGAGCAGCCTCTCTCATTTGTGTTCACCATTTGCCCTTCAAAAGTGGCTTGTATTTTAGGATCACACTGTACTTAGATTTCCTGCCGAGGGAGGTCACCTCTCTTCCAATGGCAGGACCTTTGTGTTCTTCCCTGAGAGTCGTTCACACCTCCCCACAGTAGGGCAGAAGTTGGCTTGGAAAACTTTGGGCAACCAAGTGACTACTTACTAAAGTTGCAACTGTTACATTAAATTTGGCTTGACCATCAAGTCTGGCTTAATGCAATGATTCTTTTGATGCCTTGAAGTATCATTTGTCGTGGTCTCATTCAGAAGTTAGCACTACTGAATAGACAGTGTGGAACTCTGTCCTCGCCAATAAAGGTACTAGCTTTCCACAGCAAAAACAACAATAGTGGGCTTTTGTGTTCAGGACATGTAAAGTTAAGAACCACATGTTCAATTTATTAATATAATGCACTCTGCCATTGGAGCTCAGTAGGCCTGTCTTGGGTGTAACTTATAAACGTTTGCGCTTGCCGTTACTTTAATGACAAATTAAAGTTAGCAGTATGGCAAATTGAAGTTAGCAGTAGACAACTGCTGTGCCAGCCATGGCAGACTGGGAGTCATACTTGGCTTTTCCTCACTTGTGGTGGCACAATAAGTGCTCTAGTCCATGAGAGCCACTTTAATTTACAGGCCCTGGGTACTCCTAGTACTATATACTAAGGTGTTATAAGTAAGCTAACTTGTGCCAATTATGGATGAACCAATCGGACATATACACTTTAATGGTCAGCGCACTGGCACTGAGGCATGTTTGCCAGGACTCAGCGCACCTTTAAAGTAAAAAAAACTGTGGCTTCAGTCCAAAAACTTGTCAGTGATCATGCAAAGAAAGGCATTTCCTTATACAGTGATAAAGTTGAAAAGCAAAACAATATAAATCCCAAAATGAGTTTGAAAAGTTGAGTCATATTTATTAAACAAAATTACACCAAAATAAAGAACAAATCTAATAATCGGAACTGGAGATGTGAATTGTTAAAGCTTTAAGAAGAAATAGTGGCATGAAACACAAAACACCAATCATAGTCAATGTTCACATCAGAGGAGGCCAGAAATGAGAGAGACCCCTCAAACTGAGGGGATAGGGTTCTACAAACCAAAAAGTCTCAAAATTCTGCACGGTAAATGCTTCTAGACACTCACTCATCAAACAAAATGGCATCAATCAATCACACACACTCACTCATCAAACAAAATGGTATCAATCAATCTAATTCAATACCATGGGAATTTGAAAAAAATATGCAAGGCCTTAATTGTATTGTATTAACATTCATACATGAAAAGAACTCATTAAATAAAGCATAAGTGCACCTACATGACAAATACAGTACAAAAAGGGAAGATTTCTCAAGATGGTTCAATTTGCCTTTCACAATAAAACACACTCCCACTACAAGTGTCACAGTATCTTAATGGGTGCATTCAATAACATATTATCATCATCTATGCACTGTAAGTCTTGCTTTTGCATTCTGTTGATGTGTTTCAGTGGCCCCAATGTATATACCACCTTCCTAGTGTCTAAGAATTTTAGATCTCCTCCCAATGGTATCCCATTCCCAATTATTAAGGGAACCACTTTTCTGTGGGCACTTTTTCCAATCCCTTCACTTAATGGAGGAAGATACTTCTTAATGGTACCTAAAGTATCCACATACATTCAGTCTTAATCCCAGTCGAAGCTCCGTGGGTCAACAAAACAGATTTATCAATTTCTGCAGCGAATGAGCTAGTACTGCATAATCTTACATGATTTTTCTATAATTATGCTACAGTAAATCATACCAGTCACAACCACCACTATTTAAACCTGCACAGGCAGGCAACTCATGGCAGGCCTACCGTCATGCTTACATCATCACTGTAGAAGATGGCACACTGGGTGCTGCAATCCATTCATAACATTTAACTTACATGCCCTGGGTAGACCTTGGTACCATATACTAGGGACTTATAGGTAAGAAAAATATACCAATAAGAGGTATGTTAAAAGGAGGGGCACAAGCACATTAGCATTGGTTAGCAGGAGTAAAGTGTGCACAGTTTTGAAGCCAGCACAAACAAAGTTCAAGTTCAGCAAAAGGGCAAAGAAAGCAATACAGGTGACTGCAGAAAGGTCAAATTTCAATCACATCCCCTGCAAAAGCTAGGGTAGACTATCAATACCTTGATAGGCTTCCCTGTGCAGACGATTGAAAATGGATAATTTGCTTCTTCTGCAGTGGCACTTGTCTGTTCTATGCATTCTGAACCTAGCTGTACCCCTATGTCACCATCCTCCTGGGTCACTATATTGGCCAGGGTGGAGACCTTTCTCCCCATGTGCAGACCTTTCTGTGAGTCTCCTAACCTTAGCTTCCTCACAAGTGCATCCTAATAGGCAGGCGGTACCACCATGGACAACAAAGTGATGTGGCGCATTCTGCTCCCTGGATCCCTGGGTTAGACTTTTGTCCCCACCCCAGGCAAACCCTGCACACATGGCACATAACCAACAGAGGCCACTGACATCTGCCAGTGCTCCAAACCAGTCCCCTGGCCATCCAGTGGTAGGAGAAGATTCCAGTCTGGAGTCTCAAGCCGACCTCTTCTCCAATCAGGGAATGACAGGTTGTCCTTTGCTTGCTTCTGTGGTCTCTCTGACCTCTGTGGTTTTTTTAGAGTGAGAGGCTACACCTCAGGTGGTAGACATCGTCCTTCCACTCACACTCCTCACTTTCACAGGTGGTATCCTGAGACTGGCTTGTAAGCCCAGGGTCTGCACCCTCAGACTGAACAGGCACCGGTAAGTCCAGGTCCTCCAGGGGGGGACTACCACCCCTCAGGGGTACATTATCCAGTGTTCTTCTTGGGGCAGGTCTCATGTCCTCTCTCAGTGAAAGCACAGGCATCACCTCTGGGTGAGAAGGGGCCTCACCAGTGTCAGTCTTGGAGTACTCACCTTTCAGAACAGGTAACTCCTCACCTACTGGTCCTCTTACTGTGGATTGCCTTCTCCTTCTATCCTTTACTCTCCAACTGTGCCTCTGTACTGTCCATCTGGAGACAGTGCCCTCAAAAATCCGAGGAGTTGGACACCCAGTGTGACCTCTCCGCCAAGTTATTCTCCCACCAGAGGAAGTTAATTGCCAAAGATGGGGTCAATGGACATCTGGGGACTGACAGTAACCCTCAGGTATATGCCAGTTTCATTATGTTGAAAGGAGGAACACTTTGCTACTAGTTAGCAGAAGTAAAGTGCAAAGTTCTATAGCCAGCAAAAATCGGGTTCAGTACACAAATCTGGGGTGACCCTGGAGAAAGAGCAAATTTACAACACAGCCATACCTACTGCTATGCAAAATGGTCTTAGCAGACAGATCTAAGTTCTAGGTGATCATAAATAACCCCTGCTAACGCACCCCCCATGTACACGTATATGGATATGGCCAGCACATATAGGGGGTTATTCTAACTTTGGAGGAGTGTTAATCCGTCCCAAAAGTGACGGTAAAGTGACGGATATACCACCAGCCGTATTACGAGTTCCATAGGATATAATGGACTCATAATACGGCTGGTGGTAAATCCGTCACTTTTCCGTCACTTTTGGGACGGATTAACACCTCCTCCAAAGTTAGAATAACCCCCATAAACTCTTATGTAAAAAGGAGGGAGTACTCTGAACCCTTGAGATTCTCTTGGTACTGCAAAAGAGGCAACCTATTTCCTTGTCTTCCACTATGGACCCTGTTCTACCTTAGTCAGTGCATCTATAGTAGTCAGCACAGAGTTTGGAGTGCAGGAAAGGGTTGCTCTGACCATCCCGATCCAAAAAGGGATTTGGGAAATTAGAGCAAAAGTTAACCCACTCAAACACACACCCTACGCTCTTCCAAACCCAAAAGATACGTAACAAAGAAAAGTTGTAGTTAATAATCTTACTTTGCAGGGCTCACTTTTACCATTCAGTATCAATTTAGCAAATAGAAAGGTACACATGAATTTACTGTCCAACACTGGTGCTAAACAATCATTTTAATCAATTTAATTCATACAAAGTACTACAACATTTTTAAGGAAATCTTATAGCCCCGAGCAGCCCCACACAAAAGTCCTGGTTAGAATTAATCAATAGAGACCATCAACCATTAAAAACAAGTTCCATGTTGCACATCACAAGCTTCTTTGTTAAGGAGAAGGTCAGTCAAATTCTCAGTTCCTCCTTTTAGAGCAAGCAACAATGGACAGTTGATAACATCAAAACATGTTTCAGTAGATCAATTTTGATACTTGTTTCACCTTCATCAGGATCTCACATAAATGGTCTGACTCTTGCCCCCAAAATGTAAGTCTATAGTGCAAGAGCCTGCAAGGCAAAGGAGTCTATCTCTCAAAATACATTTGCGATCTCTGCAGACCAGCTATCATTGGAAATTAAACCAGCAGCTAGCAGTAACTCCTAATTGTCCAAAACCCATAATTTCCTCCCTTTTATGATGCAGTTGCAGTCCGAAGAGGGCAAATAACATACTTCCATTAAATAGAGAATGTGCGGCTAGCAATTGGTTGTGCAGGTCGCGCGGGGGCCATGATTGCAGGTCCCTGCCTGCGGTGGCTCCTGCGATACTGACTTTACCGCCACTATAGAGATGCGTTAACATCTCTTTCGTGAACCTGAGGACGGGGATTAAGCAGTGTTTACATTGATTAGAGTGTCCCTAGGGACAGTCTTCCATGCACCGAGCTACTTCATACTGTTACTGAGGTGGTCAAAGACTTTACATTTAGGGAGCTTGAGAAAGGTATGTCACCATAAGGATATTTTAACAATTGCCACATCTGGTACTACAGAGCCACACAAACCGCCAACAAAGTATGTTCCCATAGGATATTTCCTTAATTATTTGGCTTATCTAGTCTATGTGTTTTTACTCTTCTTGTTTAAATAATGATATACATTACATTTTCATTGTAACAGAGATCAGACTTTGCTGTGGGCCTCAAAACAGCACTGGGATTCGGTGACTGATGTCAGGTTTGTGTAAACAAATATCTCAGCAGTACTCTGTCATTTGTTGATTAATGTTTGTCAACAGTTTATATAAACCGTAGAAACAATTATATATACATAATAATATAAAATTAAAATTCTAAACGTATTTAAAATTTATAAAACACATAAACTGCCATTGCTAATCAGGTCCCAGATTTCGCATTTATAGTTAATTAAAAACCCATTCCTGCTATTAATAACTATAAACCGTAAAAGATCAGCCCCTTGTGTTAATTATTTGCCTCTTGTTAA
The DNA here is from genome assembly GCF_031143425.1 of Pleurodeles waltl. Classification (NCBI taxonomy): domain Eukaryota; kingdom Metazoa; phylum Chordata; class Amphibia; order Caudata; family Salamandridae; genus Pleurodeles; species Pleurodeles waltl. The sequence goes on along the minus strand of NC_090449.1, from coordinate 471,783,472 downwards.
ATATTTGTTCATGAGCCAGTCACACTGGTCACCATTGCAGGAACATGCCTGCAAACCAATTGAGAAATATTTCACTGTTTAGAGCAATCCCTAGTGAACACTTTTTTGCTAGAAAGTATACATAATGTAGCTGTGTTGGTTCTGTAACAAGCATATATATCTGTTTATGTGGATGTGTTAAGATCCTTATATACTCAGGGTTTTAAACTGATTCTGGGTGTCTATTTACAAGATAGTTCCTTCTGACGGACATTTCCAAAACAAGATAAAATACAATAAAATGAATCTTATTGGCATTATTGTAAGAGATTTAAGTAATTTGTTCCGTTTGAATTAGGAACACCAACATATCGAAGCCGCACATACGACACAGTACTACAAACTACACAGCAAAGATACAGCACAAGGCTCATGTAAGAGCGAGATCTCCAGTCTTGTATCCCCAAGAGCTACTGAGCTCTGTAAGCCAAGCACACCTACCTCCAGATTGGGGTGTCCATGAAATCAAAATCGAATTTACACCCTGGAAACTACATTTCACTACAGAGTCGACATTAGCTGCTCCATATAAGTCTTCCTGTATGGTAAACTGAAGTATCACCCATGTACACAGTCAATTTTAGCTACATTTCCATCCAGCATACTGACAGATCATATTTTGCCAGAAACAAAAGGCCATGATTTAAATTATCATCAAATTTCAGGCCCACATATTAATTGGAACTAACTTTCTCCAGTTTTCCTACACCCGAAGTCCATTGGTGCGGAATCCTTGCCATGCAAAACAAAGCTTATTGATCTTTTCTAGATTGACCCTTATGCTAAATGTCATAAAGCAGCCCTCCAGAAAGGTGATACTGCGTTGAACACTCACTAGCCTTTTGTCCATAAGTAAAATGTCATAGAACAAAGGACCAATATGTCCAAAGCTTTAGTGGAAATCTTGAGCAACTCACCTCCTTAGTTCAATCGCCTAAGTACAAAATATCATGTGTTGGGACACAAAAGTCCCTCGCAGGGTGATGGACGTGTAGTCCTGCTCTGGATGCCGCAACTGTAATGATGTCTAAATCCCTGAACAGGGGCGGCTCCTCTGCCCCCCGCCCCCACTCCCTGCCAGCAGCAGTAGCTGCAAAACCTTCAAAAGAAAACGCTTTCTTTTAAAGGGGCAGGGCAGTGAGGGCCTCAGAGTGCATGTGTGTTTGGCTGGCCGTCTCAGACCAGCTCAACACACATGCGCCGTAGGCTCTCTTCAGTCCAGCAACACAGTTGCTGGGCTGGAGAGAGCATGCAGAGGCTCCCAGTCTGCCTGGGAGTGCACTGGCTGGGTGCTCCCAGCCAATCCTGATGGTGCTTTGAACAGCGCCAGAATTGCCCGCAGGGCAGCCCGTTAGCCTGTACCTGCCTGCAGCAGAGGAGCGGCGGCAGAGAAGATAAGTGTTTCTTAATGTTTATTTCCCTCCCCCGCATCTTCCGCCCGCTTGCCGCTCCTGTCCCTGGTGCTGATTTTTGCTGTCGTGGAAGAACTCGGACCATATGAGTACGCCATGGCATAGACCTGTTTTATGTATTGCTGTCTTTTTGCATCAGGAGGGGCACCCAAAGCACTATCCTCATATCGGTGCAAGGCTACTGTCTTTACTAGGAATTAACCAGCACGAGCCCAGTTGTGGCAGCATGCCATGAAGTGATCAGTAGGATCAAACACATTCTTTTTACCTGTGTCACTGGAGTGAGGCCTACCGGCTCACACATTTAAAGTTATGTTGCTTTGTGCTTCACTCACCCTTGGCTTCCATCAGGTTGGTGGGCAGTATTATTCATTCATGTGTGGTATATGCGTGCTCTGTACTTGTGTGCGATTGTTACAATACAGGGCAAATCCAGTGCTGTGCAGTTAGTGTATCTTATATGCATGTGCTGAGTCAATATGTGCTTTTGACTGGTACAATACATGAAGAATGTGTTGCTCTGCAGCGCATGTATATTATATGCATGTGCTGCGTACTTGTGCGTTGTGTGCTCTAAATGGTGCTCTACATGAAATAGTGTTGGTTTCATTTTGGGAGACTCAGGGTTGACTGGAGGAACATGACACATGGAGGTAGAGCAGTCGTGGAAGACACAGGCTCCATTCCTGTAACCTGATTGAGACACATTCGAGCTAGAGAAAGCCAGTGTCTCTAGTACACTTCAAAGGCTGTTCTTTGATTCAGAGAGAAGTCACTAGAAAGGGGCCTAAACACATCTCAGGAAGGAGATGGGACTGATAAGAAAAACATGAAGTGTAAGGCTGAGGTCCTGAGGTAACCTTTTGAGATATACATTTATATATATATATATAATATATATATATGCATCACTGTGGCTGTCATTCAGGTGTGAATCTAGGTCACGCCCATGCCCTGTATTATGGGGGTTATTAGATTTGGAGTTGCTCCTGCTGTGCAAGACAGCTTTCTGGAGGAAGGTCAGGGAGGAGGAGAGGGCACTTCAAAAGGAACAGTCCCCCAATATAAACTTCAAAGACTCGGGCCTGATTCACAAAGGTAAACTAACATATTTGTGTAAGTTTATGATTTTTTGCTATTGACATTGGGATTTACAAGTAGTATCTTTACAAGTGTGGAGTCTCCGCTCATAAAAAAACACATAAAAAGACCTATCTCTTTTATGCACAGAGACTCTGCACTCATAAAGATACTACTTGTAAATACCTTTGTAAATAGCAAACAATTGTAAACCTACACAAAATTATAAGTTTACCTTTGTGAATATAAGTTTACCTTTGTGAATCCGGCCCTCAGGCTCTAAATCACATTTGGTGTCTGGAATCGGACTATAAGAAGCGGAGCTCTAGACTCCCAAAACTTTCAACTGTGAAGCAGCCAGTCAGGCTTTGTGAGAGCAGAAGCTCTTCCAGACTTCTAACTGTGACCTGGAATGGAGGCCAAGGCATGCTAGTCCCTCAGAAGGATGAGGGAGCCTCACTCAGGGAAAACACAACCACCTACCCCTGGTCCCCAGAGCACCAGCACCTGCCTGTTTGCCAAGACCAGTGTGCTGTGTGAGGAAAAGGAGAGCCTTGGAGGGAGTGAGGTCCAGTGGGAGACTGGTAATTGGATTGTGTAGAAAGGTGTGAAGAGAGAGCTGCTGCATCAATCCAATTGTTGCCTGTGTGCAGGGAAACGTCAGTGACCTCCATGTGCCAGATGAGGCCCATTGTGAAGTGAGCCATCACCATTGATGCACCTACTGGGTCATTGCCCATTGTACAGGTTCTAAATCAGTGACCCCGTATGCTAGGTGGGGCCACTGTGAAGATCATTGCTGTGCAGATCCAGCTGTAGCTTGTGTGGGACTAAGTCGGTGACCCCGAATTCCATGTGGGGCCACCATGACGATTGCTGTTTTGCTGATCAGCCGTGGCCCATGTACAGAATGAGAACTGTGACTCTGTATGCCAGTGGGGTCACCGGGACCAGGCAGTGAGTGTGGTCTGGTGGAGACCATTGTTAAAGTAAGGAGGCTGTTGTCGTGACCCTGGTGGGCCCAATCTGTGACCTAGGACCAGCACCAGGAGCGTCACACCACACTGCCCTGTAGGGAGGGTCCCAAGTAACTTACTAGCATCGGAGAAGCTTCAAGAACCCCCCCCCCCCAGAAACTGCCACCTCAGGACCATGCGTGAGGAACTCAAGGACATCTGACCGTAGCCACTCCCAGGCTCCATGTGGAAGGATTACTAGAGGCAACTGCTGCAGCTTCAGTGCCCCTAAAGGGTAAATGCTCAGAGACTCCGGTCACTCAGTTCCTGCTGGTGCGGCTAAGACAGATTTACTGGCCAGACGCCCCGGGGAACCTTGACTGCCAGACAGCACTTCAGGGCTGGAACACTTTTGACTTTAAGAAAGTGTTAAAATGGGAATCCTGAGACTCAGGCTACTAGTGGGGCTTCTCCTGAATGTCGTCTATAGGGATTGGGGATTAACCACTACTTAGCAGGAAGGATATGGGACTCAGGGACACACCTATAAAAAACTAGAGCCCTAAACTCAGGAGAATGTGTATGTTATTTGTGAATGTCATATTTTACTTTGTGTTTGTTTTTACATAATTCTTTTTTATGAAAGCAAGTTTTTGGCTGGACAATCATTTATTGCTGCTGAATGTATTTTGAGTTGTAAGCTTGTGTTTTCTCCCCTGTCTACCCACCCCAAGAAGGCTTTGACAGCTTGACCTGTGCTACCACTGAGAGTCAAGGGGTGAACTGGTACTTGGTCCAGGACCCATTGTAGGTCAAGCCTTAGGACATCAGGAGTAAAAGGCCTCAACCCCCATAGTTGGGACAAGTAGTTCCTGCCATGTGGCCCTCCAAACAGAGTTCTGACAGGATGGGAGGGGAGCATGCAAAAGCAAATTAGTACAAATGACAAAGTTCAATACAACCTATGTATCCTTGTCATCTCACTAAATGTATGGACTAAACAACCTTAGACACCCCAGTCAATCATTTTCTTCCACAGACTGCTCCTGTTTATGGCTTCAAAAGCTGTGGAAAAGTTCACAAGAGCACAGCACAGCAGCCCATTTTTCCCATGTATAAGGTGCATCTCGCTATTAGTGCTAGTATTGATACGTTGTGCACTTTTACGTTTGCGGGACAGACTTAGAGCCTTATTAGGACTTCAACAGTCCGACCGCCGGACCGCCAATACAGTGGCAGGGAGCCACACAGGCCGGAGGCCTCCGCACCACTGAACTACAAAGTCCTCGCCGGGCCGGCCGACGGACACAGTGCAGTGGCATTGACTTTGTCTCTCAGGGAGTGCTGAGGTCAATGCCAACCCACTGTGGGTGCTGATAGCACACTTGGAATACACACTGTCTGCCATTCGGAGTGTGCTGGCAGGGGGGACCCTGCACTGCCCATGCCACTGGTACTGGCATGGGCAGTGCATGGGTAGTGTAAAGCCTCCCCTGTGGCACCATCCCTGCCTATCTGCCGGAAAGCCCATGGCAGTCTCCCTGCCATGGAAAGGCCAGCTGAAAGGCAAGTCATAATGAGAAAACTCAGCACAGCCGTGGCCAATCATGACTTGCTCCGCCATCAACCCGTTGGGATCTCTGATCCTGGCGGTGGCAGTTGTGTGCTGGCAGTCCAACCACCAGCTTCATAATGTGGTGGTCAGACTATCAAAGTTGGGGTGGTCTGACCCCTACTGCAGGTACTGTGGTCCATGGATCTTTGTACCTTGGGAGCTATGCGAACACTCTCAACATTCTCCTGCATATTGATGATCAATGTTGTGGAAAATATGTTCATAGAGGGCCTGAGCATTCATAGTTAGTGATAATTAGAAGGCAGGTATGTTTTTTATGCACTGGCACTGATATGGTATTCCATATTCCATATTCCAGTAACTTTGCCAGTTTCAAGTATTGCCCTAACCATTACCGTGGGAATCCACTGCTCAATATGTCTCTTAGGGGGCACTATAGGACAGATTCAGAGATCTGAATACTTTAGAATGCTTCACCCCCATAATCGTATTCCAAATAACTTCATGATTGGCATCTGTTGGAGATCGAATATAAAGAGCTATTTCTGAAGCTGACCCTTTATTTTGGAAAGGAAACAAGGTTTCAATGTATTGGGCCCAGGATGCATTGGGGATTCCTAGGTTAGGCTGCATGCCGATGTTTTAGTTTATCACTTTAGCCGATTTCATCCAAAATTTATGATATTTCCCCTTTCTAAGGCTAAAGGTCCTGGATCAATTCTTTTTACATATCACTCATGCCTTGTGTTTAATCAGATTTTTGTACCAGTGTCTGTCCTTATGGATAAAATTCACATGATCACTACGGCAGACAGTGTGCACTCCGAGGGTGATGGGGACCCCTTCTGTGTGACGGCATTGGCCTTGGCTCCTTGTAGAGCTGAGGCCAATGCCGCCACACTGTTTTCACTGTTTCAGGGGTGCTTGTCACAGGGTGTGCTTGGGCAGAGCACTGTTTGTGAAACATTTTCTTTTCTTCAGAAGACACAGTCAGCTTCTGTGCTGATGGAAAGTGTCTTCAAAGAAGGGGTGGAGGTCACCAGTTATTCTAAATATGCTAATTCGTGGACCCCATGGTGAGGGCTCTCGCTGTGCGAGGCCAAGTGTTTTGGCATTCCTCATTGTTTTTTAAAACATCACAGTGATTGTTCACTAACACTGTGATGACAGAGGCAGCATCTGCAATTAAAAAGCAAGCTATGCCCTGTTCCTAACAGTCAGCCTGAGTACAGCCAAACAGAAAGAGGCTCACATCACAAATTATATTGTATGTAACTGCATTTATATAGCTTTTACCACACATGACAAGGAGTAGCAAGAGCTATATGAATGCATAAAAAGGGTAGAAGGTATTTTTAAATAATGTTGTATTGAAATAATTCACTGTCCATTTTTTATCTAATGCATTTGGAGGGGTGTTTGAGGTGCTTATGGATTTGCTTCTAAAAATTCCAATGCTAGCTAAAAAAACTAGGGCAGATTTCTTAATCTTTTATGCAACACAGGAAGAAAACTTGCTGCTTTGCATTGAGTGAAAGGGAGAGAGCAGAAATGTGCCATATTTAAAAAGATATGGTGCATTTCTGCTATCTCCTAGAGCTGGAGAACGTTTGGCTGCCTGTCACCAACACAGGCATCCTTGAGCCGTGGTGCCTGTGTTATGGACATGATCGTGTTTTTGCAGGAAGGGATATCTTCCTGTATAAAAACAATCCTTAAAAACATTTTCCTCTGTGTATGTGCACCACAGAATGCAAAACTAAATCAAGGAGGAAGTAACAAGGAAAAATAAAGAGATTTCTCCTTGTTAAGCCTAGGTCAAGAAGACGCACTATTTGGGCACAATCCCAGTTTACAAACCTTTGTAAATCTGGGATAGTGCCAAAACCCATGGGTAAATACACATATTCTACTCATGGAATGCGTTATTTGGATTTGTTAAACCACATAGCGTGGCTTGGTAAATACCACTAGAGGACTTGCATTGTCGTGCGACAACTTGCCTCACGTAAGGGCAACGCAGTTCCTAGTAAATCTGGTCCAAAGAGTGTGCAAAGTGATATTGGCAAATAGGGGTCTGGGCAGTAGTCAGTTTATTTTAGTCATTAACGGTATGTGGCACCAGCACTTATCAGTGCGGACAGGGACTTTTAAAAGATGGCTCCTTATGCAGTCTCTGAGTAAAATGCTCCTGGCAGCCTGCCCTATCCCAGAAGGAAGGCCAGCCATGGCCTATCAGGCAGTATTTGCATCAGAGTGATGACTTGACTATAATGTCACACAGTTACTTTAACAGTCATGCATTTTACTATAACAGTCAGTACACAGGCAGCAGAGGAGAGTCACCCATCATTATGCTCCTCTTCCTCATGATTGCTATATAGCACAGTTTGGGTATGCCGGGACATGTGCACCAAATTAGTGACACACATGGAGTGCAATATTTCACTGTGCCTTGTTGCAGGCTGCTGGGTGCTGACCTCTCAGAGTTCACCTCATAACACTCTGTGTGTGCCTCTTGTCCTGGGTAGTTGGTAGCTAATCATGTAATAGACTGACAGAGAGGATCAGCATTTCACTACACGAACAGCACCTGGCACTACACTCACCATGTTGCAGCAGCATGGTCTGCCCCAAACTGCACCACCCTTGTGTACTTTAACTATTGGGCCTCCTTACCTTCTCTGCTATTGGTAGTAGGTGGATGGACAATGTGGTGGAAAGGGTGCCCAGCTCCAAATCCAACCCACAGACACATTTCAAGTGGCTCAGTTGAAACACATACTATGTGCGCTACATGTGGGCCGTGCGGCTTCTTAAGCTGGCCCACTTTTGCAGTCAGCTGGTGCTGCCCCTGCCTTCTACTATCCAAGGTCAACTTCAAACCAGCAACTGTATTATTGTATGTTGATGCATCTTCTTCTGAGACACAGTCTACATTTTCCACCTCTATTGAATGTCTGCCTGAAAAGGGGATTTTAAAGCTTAGTGCCAGAGACAAGAGTTCACATTTTACATAGATGAGGAAATCAAAGAGGTTGAACAGGAATTCATCTGGGTGAATATACTAAAACAACCAAATTCCCCATCAAAGCAATGAAGTAGCCTGAGACCATCAAACTTAGGGCCTGAATACGAGTATGGCTGTCCATAGGACTGCCATACCCGCTGTGGAGGTCTGACCACCACATCCTTGGTGCTCCAGCTGCCAGATTAGGATGCTGGCAGTCTGACCATCAAGAGACTGCCACCATCGCCAGGATCATGGATCCCGACGGGTTGTCGGTGGTGCTAGTTGTGGTCCAACACGGCGGTGTCAGTGTTACCACCACTGTGCTGATCATGACTTGCCTTTCCACCAGCCTTTTCATGGTGAAAAGACAGAAATGGGACCACACGGGGGCCCCTGCAGTTCCCATGACCATGTCGTGGGTAGTGCAGGCCCCCACCCCCCTGTCAGCACACTCGGAATGCGCACTGTCTGCCATGGCAGACAATGCGCATTCCGAGGGTGCTGGGGCACTGTCTGTGAGGCGGCATTGGCCACAGCTCTACCTAAGAGCTGAGGCTATTGCTGCTGGACTGTTTCCGCTGGCCAGCGGAAACATCCTAATATGGTGTGGGGAAGCCGCTGGCTTCGCAGCGGCCTTCCCACCGCCATATTGGAGGACTTGCAGTCTGACCACCAGACTCGTAATCAGGCCCTTCATTTTGAGAATTAAACATTCTTGGGAAGTATTTATTTTGCAAAAGACATATAAATAACATTTTCTGTCTGAAATCTCTCAAGATCATATCTATCCACTAGCCCTTCAAGCACTATCCCCATAAAAATGTGATTTGGTCCCCCAGATTTCTACCAGGCCCCCTACGTAGAACTTGACAAGTGAACTCAACCAGAGCATTCCGTGTGTAGTGCACAATGTAACAATCATAGGAACAAAACTCCCTGGGATCGAGAACCACATTTCAGTTTCTGTTCGATTAAGCAGAGGTACCCAAATCTGAAGTTGGTTGCACTTCTAGATATGTGGCTGAATACATATAAGACATAAATGAGCTCCTGCACATAGCAAAATAGTTCCTGCACATGCAGAGAGAGTGGGTCTCTGTCATAAACATGCCTCATCCTCTTGCAGCTGAGCTCAATCATAGATTGTGTTGATCTTTTTTAGCAGTCTTATATACCATAAACGTGACCTGGAGGTAATGGGGGACTTTAGATTAGCACCAATTAGATTAAACAAGGCCACATAAGTTTTTAGGGGTAGGGAGACTGAGGCCCTCATTATGACTTTGGCAGGTGGCGGAGGCCACGCACCAAAGTCCTGCATTGGAATGACCGTGTATGCGGCTGTCCTTCCATGGTACTGACTACGAGTTTCCTGGTGGGCCGGCGGGCGGAAACAGCATTTCCACCCACCCGCTCAGCGGGAAACACACCACAACATTGATGCCATCTCGTAATAGAGACGGTGGCAATTTTGCGATGCGTCGTGTGCGCTTTTCACTGCCTGTGATTTCGGCAGTGAAAAGAGTGACATTGCTCTCCATGCGGACCCATGCCAAGTGCATGGGCAGCGCAGGGGACCCCATCGGGCCCCCGGCACCCAGTCTCACCAGCCTTTGCATGGCAGTGAGACCGCCACGCAAATTCTGGCTGAAACATGTGTGGTAATCTGGAGTGCAGCACTGTTTGCAGCTCTGCCCTGGTGGGCGGATTGAGACTGTCAGCACACCAGGCTGTTGGCTGGTGGCAATGTGGCGTACCGGTGGTCAGACCATGGCGGCTCTGCCACGGTCATAATGTAGTGGTCGGACTGCCCCTGTTGGCGGCGGTCTATGGAAATTTGTTTTTCTTTGCAATTTCTCAAAATCTACTGAATAGATATACACAAAATACCAAAAAAATTCTTTCTGGATCAAGAGCTACCTTTCTGCCAAATTTGGTGTAGTTCCATCCAGTGGTTTCAGCGCTATCGCTGTTCAATTTCTCCTATATGAATTAACATTGAAAATGCTCTAAATTTCACCCTCCTGCCATTTATCTCAGCCCCTGCTTCACGGATCATCTCGGAAATTTACAGACAGCAGCTCACATGAGTGTAAAATATTTTTAGAATTTTTCGTGAAGATTTGTCAAGCAGTGCCAAAGATATAGGCAAGCAAAAAACTGCTTTTTCAGAAGAAACTAGGTCCTAACTATAACTACCTAGTAGCAAACACCACAAGACTTTATATATATATATATATATATATATATATATATATATATATATATATATATATTTATATATACATATATAAATATATATATATATATATATTTATATATACATTTATGTCCAAAGATATCTAACTATATATCATACATCAAAAATAAAACCTAAATTAGCATTTACCATAGAAAGACTCAACTGCTAAAAGAATTCAAACTATATTAAACCAATCAATAAAATAAAACTATAAACAACTTTAACCAATAAAATTAAACAAACTATTAAATCAACAATGTAAAGGCACATTAATTTAAACAACTAAATGCTTAAAAAAGTACAAATGTTTTCAAGACGATGAAACTTTACTGGATTCTCTCGACAAACCATAAAAGAAGAAATATATATATCTTAACAACTACATAACAAAGTAAGTATTACTTAAATTTGAAGTAAAACATAACTGTTATTAAACTTAAAATTGCAAAATAGCACATACCTATTAACATAATCTCTAACTTTTATCTTTTGTACAGGCTTCCTAAAAGAAAACATCAAAAACTTGAAAACCAATAAACTGGCATCAAATAACAACTATCACAAGCCAGCAAGTATGCATAAGTAAATAAATTATAAACTCACCCAAATATCGAGGAAAAATAAACATAACAACCTCTTCAAACTACCAACAAAGCACCATTTAAAATTAAACTGTTTTAGGTAATCAAAAAGTCCCACAAAAATGTAAAAATATAACAAATACAATCAAAATCCTTTGAAGCAATCCAAAGTATCTAGGTTCCATAAAAACCTCGAAAGAGTGTTTTAAAAAAATAAATGCTCCAGGGAATCAGAAAAAGGAACTCAAGGTAAAAACGATTGGTTTATTATAAAACAAAACTGATTTCCTTTAAAAATAAAAACGTAAACTCCAAATGCCCATAGAATTAATTCGTAGACAAAACCCTGTAAAGTAAATTAAAAAAAAAAAACACCTGGAAGTCACCATACATTCCCAAAAATGCATATACATTAAAGTTTATCATCCAAATATAACTAACAGTATCATCTTGTTCGCGGGGGCACTACATGTTCCAGGATTCCAGGTCCGCAGGAGGCTGCCCCTGTAACGTTCGTCACCTGCCAACAATTGTTTGCCACTATTTAACGCAACCTGCAGTCCCATAGTGCAGGTCCAGTATCATCTTGTCAGCAGGACCACTACATGTTCCAGGATTCACAGGGCCCCAGGAGGCAGTCCCTGTAACTTGCATCAGCTGCCTCCAATTGTTTGCCACTTTTTAACGTGACCTACAGACCCACAGCGCAGGACGTGCCCAGTCTGTGCTTGGAGAAAGCCTGGGCAAAGGATGGGCCTGTCCTGCGCCCCTAAGCGTCTGGAAGAGGTAGGGAAGGTCCACAACCCTTGACCCTGCTCCTCTGCTGTTGCATGCAACAGACACTGGGGTTTTAAGTTGCTGGGCCCATTTACTGCCTACAAAGCTGAGAACTTATTGATAATTAGAGGCTGACTTGAGGCTACCCTGTAACTTGGCACCCTGGACGAGCGGGTCAGCCTTTTAGATCTTGTTTGACCCTGAAGTGCGAAGATCAAGTGACATTTTCTTAGGGTCTCTTTTGGCCAAAGAAGGTTTGGTGGACAGTCACCAATTGTTTTTATCTCATGAATTATGAAGGACTATAGTAATTAAAGAGGTTGAGCAAGTTAATGTATATTGATCTTATTAATAGTGCTTAATATACTGATTTTTTATTTTCTTAAACCGTAACTGTGATATGTTTTTTAGATTTTAGAGTATTGTAGTCCTTTATGAATTAAGCGTTTTATTGATACAAATGTAGTGAAACAGAAGATTTCGGACAAGATTCCAGAACCTGGGGGAGTCAGAAAACGTTCCAGGCATTCACCAGAGAATTGCACTTTAAATTAAATAGACGAATTGATAGAAGAAGTGGACCATTTACTAGTCCCTAAATAAAATAGATCTCAGTCAGGGAAGGGGGGCAAGGGGAACACACAGAAGGGTATTAAGTTGTTCTTTAGCAAGAGGGAGGAAGGGCGAACATCAGGAGATAAAGGCAAGGGCACACATATACAAATATTTCTTCCCCTTTGAGCACTTTGCAAACTCTCCTGCAGTACCCACTGATTGAGCAAGCACCAACTGTCACCTTCCATTTTGTTACTATTGAGTGCTCTAATCAGTTCAAGAAGTTAAAGAATACTGACAACATTTAAGAACTTGGGAGGCATAGGAATTGAATTGTCCCTGACAGATTCTAGAGATTTAAAAACTGACACTTTCGCTCAGTTAAATTCCCTACAGGGTGAAATATAAAGCTTGAGTGATTGCATTGGCAGACTGGCAAAGGTACTAAACAAAAACCTTGATAGACTCTCCTCCTTAGCATTAAATATTAACACTACTCTAGTAGCAAATAGTGAGAAGTAACCCTTATTACCGCCCCCACAACCACTACACCTTGTCACAAATCTACATGAGATCAAAGGAGGCCACTTAAATACTACTAATCACGCTGGAGCCAGGCACATTCCATTCAAAATACGTACTAGAGGAGTAATGGAGGAACCGAGGCACACCTAACCCTTTTTAGGAAGGCCAAACATGAATATAATGCCTAAGTGGGGAGAAACACTTTTATAAGGCACCCGTAGAACTAATAATAATGCTGCCCCCTTTGCACCACAGACTAAGTCCCATGACATTTTTTTTTGGTTAACATCCTGAAAAAAGCTACAGGTAGTGGTTCCCAGCCTGTGGTCCAGTCACGGACCCCCTGAGGCGGCTAGGTGGAACCCTATGGGGTCTGTGAATGCTTAGAAAATTGAATAATATTAACAGATTGGGTCCCCAGCTTTCAGTAATGACTCGGTGGGGTGTCCCTGGTTTCCAATAATGATTCAGTGGGGTCCCCGAGTTCCAGTAAAGATAAAAGCCAAAAGGTTGGTAACCACTGGGCTAGGGAATCATATGACTTGAACAAAACCATACACTGGCTGAGACATGTTAGAGGTTGTAGATCTATTATACAGAAGTATATTTTGGACACAACACGTTTTAGCACTACTAACTCTGTATAGGTTTGAAACTAAAAAATCATGAATGAGGTGACATGTTAATATCATTGGAACTGATGTTTAGGTCCGACACCAGGTCATTGATCAGATTCAAACTAAAAGGCCCATCTTCCTTGAAAGAACTGTCAGACTCTAGGGTTCATAGCGCCTCAAACACTTCCCACTCCACTGCTAATATAAATGAGTGTTCACTTCTTTCAGAAAACAATTGACTACAGGGGGAACCAAGTGTTGCTCTGACCTCCAATATGCTGACCAGGAAAGTTTTAATTATCCCACCTGGCCCAGGCAGTCTAGAATTACCTGACAATACTAGAAACAAGTTCCAGAGGTACCTCACGGGGAACTAAAAAGCACCCACTCCTTATAGTAGGTCATGTTCATTATAAGCCAGCACTCTCTAAGAGGATGGAGGAGCCAAGGCTTGACCTTTTTAAGGTCCTACCATGGAACGTAGCTGGAAACGGAGCTAAGCTGGGATTTAATAGACCAATATCATATAATTTTATTGCAAGAGACATCAGCGACTAAGCCAGTGTTTAGATCGGGCTTTGCCACCTTTAGTGATAATGCTGTTGTAGCTGCAGTGGGAAGAACCTTGGGTGGGCTCCTAAAATGGTTCATGATGGATTGATTTTCGGCTGCAAAGTGATCCCTTCAAGTAGCACGGATCTCCTGGGCTTGGATGTAAAATGAGTGACCCAATCAGGGATAAACACATCGCCGTTAATAATGTGTATATTAGATCTGTCCTTCAAGTAACAAGGATCTCCTGGGCATGTATATTACATTAGTGACCCAATCAGGGGTAAACACATCGCCATTGTTAAGGTGTATATTAGATCTGTCCCCCCAAATGTCTAGTCAGGTACTGTTGACCACTTGATTGTCATGTTAGGTCATCTCAATGAGGGTTTTGAAAAAATCATAGCAGTCAATTGTAACACACATCCTACACATGAACAATTCAACCCAGGCCACGGGTCACACTTTCTTGAACCAATAACAAGATCAAAGGCCACCCATTACAAAGCCAGAAAGTTACTGTATGTGGCATTGCAACTTGAGCTTTTTATATTGTATGGCTTAAAAATGGTCAATGGTAACACCAGGTCAGACCCCCCCATTCAACTTTTAATATAGGTATAATTTCCAGTAACATAGTGTTGGAAATGGCCCTTTTGCAGGGTTATCCCGAACTTTTTACCTTCTTCCATCTATTTTCTGACCTGTTTTTGCTGGCTTTAGGACTCTGGGTTCTTTATCACTGCTGACCAGTGCTAAAGTGCAAATGCTCCCTGTCTAAGTTGTATTGGTGATTGGTTTCTCTATGATTGGCACATTTGATTGACTAGTTAGTAAGTCCCTATTATAGTGCATGTGGTGTGTCCATGGCCTGTAAATCAAATGCTGCTAGTTGGCTGCAGCACTGATTGTGCCACCCACACGTAGCCCTGCAAACATGTCTCAGATCTGCCACTGCAGTGTCTGTGTGTGTTGTTTTAAACTGCCATTTCAACTTGGCAAGTGCATCCACTTGCCAGGCCCAAACCTTCCCTTTTATTACATGTAAGCCTCCCTTAAAGTAGGCCCCATGGCAGGGTGCAGTATATTGAAAAGGTAGGACATGTACTGGTGTGCTTTACGTGTCATGATAGTGAAATACTGCTGAATTGGGTTTTCACTATTGCAAGGCCTATCTCTCCCATAGGGTAACATGGCCATTGACTTGAAATAGCTTTTAAGTGTAAGTTCACATTGGGAGAAGATAGAGATGTGGAAATTGGCATTTCTTGCATAACCATTCTGTGCCTCTGCCTGTTTGCTGAATACACTTCTGGGTCAGGATGACAGTTGGGCTGTTTGTACATTCACTGTAGACAGTCACACAAAGGGAGCTGAGGTGTGCCCTACACATCCTGATGGCCCACCACCAGACTGATGGGGTCTTCCTGAGCTAGAGTGGTGGGAGGAGCTGCCACTTGCACCCGAATAGGGCTGTGCCTGTTCTCACACAAAGCAGTCTCCAACCCCCTGGAGTATGTCTGGCACCAGGGCATGGAAAGGCAGGGTCTTCTGCATTACAAAGACTTCTCTTTGAAGTTTGCCTACTTCAAAAAAAGAAATGGGTGATATACTGGACCTCTGACACCACATAGTTAGAATCCTTCTCAACTGAGGAAATTCTGCCAGGAAGAAGAGCTGGATGCTGTAGGAGGGATTGCCACTCTGCCGGTTGCTTTGTTGTGCTGGCCTGTTCTGGGAGTGACAGGACTGGACTTAGCTTTCTACATCCTTCATCCAAAGGTTCTCCAAGGGCTTGGACTGAGTTTGCCTCCTGTTATGAAGTCCCAGGGACATCAAAGACTTCACCTGCCAGTGCCGGGGCTCTTCTACCAAGAGTCCCGACTTGCCAAGTGGTGCCTACTCCAATTCCTGTACTCTTGGAAGTGCAAGCTGGTGATCTGCAGGAGAAAATCCATGCTTCAACGTGCCGCGCCAGAAAAATGGACACAATACCTGCAGAATCGACGCAGTGCCTTTATCATGTCTGAAAAATCCATGCAACGCCTGCTGAATCAACACAGCGCCTGTCTCGTGGCTCACAAATTAACACAATGCCTGCAGAAATAATGCAGCACCTGTTTCATTATGGTTCCATCATCACAGCACTTCTGGATTTTCCAAGCATCGTCTATGGCATCAACCCTGCACCGCAGTAAGGAACCAAGGCTGCATGTCCAGAAATCAATGAATCTCCTTCCTGCGAGGAAAGAATAGACACGTCACCTCCCCTGCCAGTAAGGAAGCAACGCATCATCTCACCTGTGAAGTAAGAATTTATGCATCACCTAACCTGCACAGTAAGGAACCAATGCATTGCCTTGCTTTTGCGGTGCCTCACCTCCCCATCTTTGCTTTTGATGCATCCCAGGTACTTTGTGCTAAAGAGATACATCCATTGATTCCTATGGATCAGGACTTGCTTAAACGTTTTCTAAATTGGTGTGGAGTCCTTCTGCAGTGTTTTCACTGTGTTACTGTGTGTGTTTGTGCATGTGTGGGTGTGTGTGTACAAATTCTTTGCACGTTGCCTCTGAGATAAGCCGGACTGCTCGTGTCAAGCTACCAAGAGGGTGAGCAGGGGTTATCTTAGCTGTGTGACTCCCTTACCCTGACTAGAGTGAGGTTCCCTACTTAAACCACTGCCAACTAGAGACCCCATTTCTAACATTGGTGGTCAGCAGTGAGGATAGGACTTGTATTTGTACTCTACATGCAGTGACTGATGTACACTACTTCCATATTGCAGACTATTACACCCCAACATACTGTTTTTCTTTTTGTTTTTCCTTCTTGAAACTTTGCAACTTTTGAGTCTTCATCCACACTCATGTGTCAGTCTGGAGAGCCATCAGCATTTGTTGCAGATTTAGTGTTTCAGCAGGAGCGGTTGGAGACCTCTTTGGTGCCTCAGCTCAAAACGTTCAGCAAGGAGCTACATTTTCATATTAAAGGCCTCACTAGAAAGGAGGAGCTGGCAAAGGCACTGATGGCCTGGGTGGCAGCCACAGAGGCTGGTGATCACACAAAGGTGGATAGTGTGGATATGGCGGAACAGAGCCTGTCTGTGGATTTTGAGGTGCAACAGGATCTGCCTGGAGGAAGGCACCCTCCAGAGCAGGCAGCAGTGTTTCTCCAAAGGGTCTGTCCCCAGAGGAGCTGGAAAACAGGCAGGAAGCTAGAAGCATACTTCGGAACGTGAAAGGCTTAAACTGTAAATGGAGGCAAAGCAACTGGCCATTGAAGAAATTAAAATGATTTTAACTCACTAGCTGAGCTTAAATGAGCTGGGCTTGAAAAGCAAGGCCAGAGCAGATGGTGGCATCATTTCACTAGTGCAGTCTGAAAGAAGGGTGCCCCTACCCAAGAATCTAGGGAAAGAATACACTAAGGAGGATGACAAACGCATTTGGCTTCAGGCCAGCTCTCCACATTCATGGGGGCCCTAAGGGACATTAGGGGGCAGGTCGGTGGACCTACTTCACTGTGGAGGGGAGAGACACATTGTTGGCAATAGGGGCAGCAAGCATTCTTACCTACACTTCCAAGAAGGATGCCCTTATCACCACGTTTGGTCTGACTCCAGAGATGTACAGTAGAAAGTTTAGGGAGAGTAGGAAACTTGATTCCCAGACTGGGCTTGTGTGTGTGGATTCCTTTTTCAGAGCAGTGGATGATTGGGTGAAGAGCAGTGAGGTAATAGATTATCAGGGGCTGTACAATTTGTTTGTGTGGGAGCCCTTGTCTAGTCTGTTTTTTCCAGAGTTGCAATAGCAGTTGATTGACAGCAGGCCTACTGACCCCAGGAAGCTTGCTCAGGAGGCAGACCACTGGAAGAGTACCAGGGTCCACAAGAAGTGGTACGTGGGAGACTCAGCCATGGGTGGGCAGGGTCCCCAACAGAAGAAAGATGGGAAAGTCAAGGGAGAAACAGACAGGTCCCAGGATAAAGGGGAAGAAAAAGGTTACCATGTCCCTTCTGACAGGAAGGAGGGAGGTTCTGGTGGGCAGTGGCCCAGGGCGCCCCATTTTGAACCCTGTTGCTTTGAGTGTTCCCAGCTAAAACACAAGAATGGGGACTCTGTAGGTCCTAAGAAACCCCCCCCCGGTGGCCCTTCTACAGGGGTGGCCAGTGTGGCTTCAGGGGAAGGTAATCCCAAGGGTAAGGTTGTAGACCATGCTGTAATCTTTCTCAGTTTGGAGGTGTGCTCAGAGGGTGAGTTGGTGATGCCAGAAAGAGGGTGGGAGTCGTCACTTTCACCAGGTGAAAGTGGAGGAGATCCAAGTCACTACTCTGAGTTTCCCCAGAGCAGTACACCGACCAAGTATGTACAGTCACTCCAGCCCAAAGGCAGGACTTTTACTGCCCTATGGCTCTGATGTCCCTAGAGTGGGGTAGGTAGGTGACACAGAGAAGGGTCATAGTTAGTCCCCAGATGCCATAGACTGCATTCTGGGGAATGAGTTGACCGCAGTGTCAGGGGAACTGAGATTGAGGAAAGTAAATTTGGCAAAAGGTCTGTGGTGTGCGGACAAAATAAAGTTAAGTGTAGAAGGAATAGAAGAATTCCATTGGTGGATGGAAAGTTTGTAAGCCTGGAATTGTCGAGCCATTTTTGTAGCATTACCAGAGTATGCTCTGGAAACGGACACTAGCTTGGCAGGTTAGGGAACATATCAATTGGTTGGAATTGAGAGCAGGGATTTTTGCCCTTCGAAGTTTCAAAGGGCAATTACAAGGTACTTTGGTATTATTGAAAATGGACAATATTTATCAACAGGTGAGGAGGCCTTAGATCCAAGAAGTTGGCAGATCTACAAATGTGATTTGGGAGTTTTGTTTGGAGCACAAAATTGCATCAAAATTTGAATACTTTCTGGGAGTTCACAATGTGGTGGCAGATTGAAATTCAAGGTACATAACATATTTCAGCAAGAGGAAGTTACAGGAGAGGTGTTTCAGGAAGATTCAGAATTGTATGGGGCCTTCAGAAGTAGATCTTTTTGCATCACGTTTGACTTTCCCGTTGAAATGTTACATAAGCTGAAGGCCAAATCCTGATGCTTTTGCAGTGCATGCGTTTGTACATAATTGGACATAATTGGACAGACATGAGAGGGTATATGTTTCCATCGTTCTTAATGGAACAGAGGGTGCTGTTGCAGTGCAGATGACTGAAGTGTCAAATTGTTCTACTGACTCCTTTTTGAAGTACACAACCCTGGTTTCCTGCAGTACTGGAGATGGTAATTGAGATTCCTTTTGTAATCAGAATATGCAAAGGTTTTTTGAAAGGGGAAGAAGAAGGAGAGCATCCTTTGGTAGAGGCAGGTGTATTGAACCTTCTAGTTTGAAAGATTACAGGGGTTCTGGAAGATTCTCAGATCTTTTGTCAACGGCTTCTGGTTTGCTCGATGAGTCCTGGGTACCACGAACAAAGGAAAGGTATTGAAGTGCCTGGAGAGTGATTATGTTGGTGCTTGGAAAGGCATTTGGATCCCATGGAGGCTGATGAGATAGAAGTGGTGAATTTTCTTGCAGGTTTGTTTGATAGGGGTTTATCATATAAAATGCTCAACTGTTACAGATCAGCAGTGGCAGCTGGTCATTCTTTGGTTTGGGGTGTTTCAATAGGTAGGAGTCCTTTGGTTTGTGGAATTATGAAAGGAATTAGGTTAAAGAGGCCCCTGGAACCTAGGTATAAGTCTCTCTGGGATGTGGATTTAGTTTTGAGGATGTTTCAGCAATGGCCAATCGGTAAATGTGAGAAAGTAGCCTCTTTCTACGCCTGTTTGTGAGTGTTTGTCAGTGTGTTTTTACTGTGTCACTGGGATCCTGCTAGCCTGGAACCCAGTGCTCATAGACAAAAACCTATATGTCAGTGTGTTTTGCCTGTCTCACTGGGATCCTGCTAACCAGGACCCCAGTGTTCATAGTTTGTGGCCTTAGGTGTGTGTTTTCAGTAGTGCTTGACTGTGTCACTGAGGCTCTGCTAACCAGAACCTCAGTGCTTATGTTCTCTCTGCTTTTAAATTTGTCACTTTATGCTAGTGACTTCATTTACCAATTTCAATTAGCACACTGGACCTCCCTTATAAGTCCCTAGTATATGGTACCTAGGTACTCAGGGGATTGGGGATCCAGGAGATCCTTATGGGCTGCAGCATTTCTTTTGCCACCCATAAGGAGCTCAGACAACGGGCCTGCCATTGCAGCCTGCGTGAAATAATGCACACACTATTTCACAGCCATTTTCACTGCACCAAAGTAATTTAGAAGTCACCTATATGTATAACCTTCACTTGCTGAAGGTTAGGTGCAAAGTTACTAAGTGTGATGGCACCCTTGCACTAGCAAAGGTGCCCCCACGTAGTTCAGGGCCATTTCCCGGGACTTTGTGAGTGTGGGGACGCCATTACATGCGTGCACTACATATAGGTCAATAACTATATGTAGCTTCACAATGGTAACTCCGAATATGGCCATGTAAGGTGTCTAAGATTATGGAATTGTCCCCCCATTCCAAATCTGGTATTGGGGAGCCAATTTCATGCATCCTGAGGGCTCCACTATGGACCACCAGTACTGCCAAACCAGCTCTCTGAGGCTTGCAATGCAACTACAGCTGCTGCCACCTCACAAACAGGGTTCTGCCCTCCTGGGGTCTGAACAGCTCAGTCCCAATGAGGGCAGAACAAAACATTTCCTTTGGGAGGAGGGTGTTACACCCTCTCCCTTTGGAAATAGGTGTAACAGGCTGGGCAGGGGTAGCCTCTCCCAACCTCTGGAAATGCTTTGAAGGACACAGATGGTTCCCTTTTTGCATAAGCCAGGCTACACCAGCTCAGGGACCCCATGCCCCTGCTCTGGCGTGAAACTGGACAAAGGAAATGGGAGTGACCACTCCCCTGTCCATCACCACCCTAGGGGTGGTGCCCAGAGCTCCTCCACTGTGTCCCAGACTTCACCCATTTTGCTTTGCAAGATGTGGGGGCACTCTGGAGGGCTCCGAGTGGCCAGTGCCAGCAGGTGACATCAGAGACCCCACCTATTAGGTCCTTACCTGATAAGGTAGCCAATCCCCCTCTCAGGGCTATTTAGGGTCTCTCCTGTGGGTTCTCTTCAGATTCTACTTACAAGTTTCCAGCAGGAATCCTCTGCAACTACTACTTCATCCTCTGACCTCGGATCAACCGCAGCCTGCTCCAGGAACTGCTGTAACAGCAACAAAGTATCCACAAAGGATACTTTTCCTCTGCAACTTCAGCTCCAGCCAGCAACTGCAACAGTTTCCAAGGTGTGCACGCTCTGGGGACTCCATGTCTTCACCCTGCACCAGAAGGACCGAAGAAATCTCCTGTTGGGTGAAGGAGTCACTCCCCTGCTCACGCAGGCACCTTCTAAGTCGATGAACGGTTCTCTTGGACTCCTCTCCTGGTGACAAGCCTGCACCTTGGAACACAGAGGGTGGACCCCACCGACACAGACTGTCCTGAGGTCCTGCTGTCGCAATTTGGAGGAGGTAAGACCTTGCCTTCCCCCAGAACGACAGTACCCCTGTGCACTGCTTCGTCTTCACCTCCTGAGGTCTCTGTGCACTATTGCAAAATTCCTTCATGCACAGCCTGCCCCAGGTCCCCAGCACTCTATCCTGCGACGCTCAACTCACTGAGTTTTTCTCCGACAATGTGGGACCTTCCCTTGTAGTGCTGCACCAACCGCATTTTGCACCTCCTTTGTCCCCGTGTCCTGGGACTCCCGTGGGTGGTATCTGGTGCTCTGAGGGCTCTCTGAAGTGCTGAGAGCCCCCTCTTCCTCTTCACACAGAGTTGAGCACCCCAGGTCCCTCCTGGGTCCAGATAGGACCTAGTTGATGCAAAACGCGACTTTGCCAAAACCAAGGCTTTTTGGAGGAATCCAGCACCAAAACTCGCCTGCATCCAACTTCCTGACGTGGGACATCCTTTGCATCATGTAGGGACCCACTGGCATCTTCCTAGGGTGCATTTCTGCAGTCTTCGTCCAACCCGGGACTCTTCTTTTGCACCCTCTTCCTGGTTGACAGAGGCTCCTGTCCTTCCTGGAACTTCTTTCGACTTCTGGACCTGGTCTCCTTCTTTATCAGGACTTCAGGTCCAGGAATCCACTGTTTGTTGTTTGTAGACTTGGTTGGTTCTTGCAATAATTCCAATCACGAGGTGTAGTGTGTCCTAAGGAAACTTGCAGTACTTTACTCCTGCTTTTCTGGGCTCTGGGGTGGGGTAATTTACTTACCTTTACAGTATTCTTACTCTCCCCGCGAGTCTGCACCCACTACACTTGTCTAGGGGGTAATTTGTGATTTACATTCCACTTTCTTAGTATATGGTTTGTGTTGTCCCTAGACCTATTTCCTCCCATTGCATTCTATAGCATTTCCTATTGTTTGCACTATCCTATGTCTAATAACTTGCCTTATTTTGGTGTCTAGTGTATATATTGTGTATAATACTTAACTCCAGAAGGAGTACTGTCTCTAAGATATTTTGGTACTGTGTCACCCAAATAAACTACCTTTATTTTTGGTAACACTGAGTATTGTCTTTACTGTGTAACTATAAGTGGTATTGCATGAGCTTTGCATGTCTCCTAGTTCAGCCTAAGCTGCTCTGCTATAGCTACCTCTACCAGCCTAGGCTGCTAGAGCACTACTACATTTCACTGATAAGGAATAACTGGACCTGGTATAAGGTGCAAGTACCCAAGGTACCCACTAGAAACCAGGCGAGCCTCCTACAGTAAATATTTGGTAGTAAAGCAATCAACGTGGAAATTGGCAACTTTACTGTGTTTCATTTCTTTCAAGAGAATTACAGATGTTCGTGCACTAGATATTTCCTATAGATGTTTTCAGCCTGGAGGAGTATTATGTGAGATCTGGAGGAGGAGATAAACTATGACCACTTCTAATTTCTATCCAAGTTTGGATGCAACCCCTAAGTTGTATGTGGTAAAGTGTTTGAAAGAGTGTGAATCAAGAATGCTAGAGAAACGAGGTGCAGGAGTGAATCAGCTTTTGATTCCCTTTGTAAAACCATTTAAAGGAGTGACTAGTGCAACAATAGCTAGGTGGGTGAAGTATGTGATGAAGGAGGCTGGTGTGGGATTGGAAGAGTTTAAGGCACATTCAGTGAGAATTGTGATGGCAAGTAGGATGGTTATGTTCAGTGGGAGGTAGGAAGATAAATTAAGAGTTTCTGATTGGTCGAATGTAGACACCTTTAGGACGTTTTTATTTTAGACCTGTACAGCATGCCTCCTGTTTTGTTTTGAGGAACTTTGAGCATGCATAATGCTGGCCTCCTGTCTTTCCATAAAATCTCAGTTCTGCAAGGTTTTACTGTACAGAGATGCACAATTTTATTAAAGTCAAGGAGGCTAGCATTATTCCACCTCACCCATCCTGTTTTTGGGAGGATGCATTTGATTGTTTCATCATTTAGGAAATGAGAATGCTGTCTAAGAAGTACTTAGTTCTAAGTTTAGTCAACACATTTATGGAAGTTCATTTTTGAAAGGAAAGATGCAATCTATGGTGTATATGTTTTTTTCAGATCAATGAAAATTTCTAGATGCATTCAAGAAAAGAGGAAGGTGTATTGCCGAAAAAATATATAAGAGGGAAACAATGGTGGATGTGTGGATTTACATGGCTCTGAGTGTTCACTTGATTAGGATGTAGTTTTGAAGTTTTGATTCTTGTCTTTTTGATGTGTGCTGCTCGGAAGAAGTGAATAAAAGATTGATACATAATGCTAGCTTCCTTGCCTTTACTAAAATCATGATTCTATGTGCAGTAAAAACTTGTAGAATCGACATTCAGGCCAGTGTTTTCACTGCGTAATAGATGTGCAAGAAGGGAAAACGGACCAAGCATATTTTTGTCTATTGCACCTTTGAGGGAAGTTCTCAAGCCCCCACACCCTACCCCCACACGGTCCTTGTTAGCCCTCCGCCCCTCCTACACTTTGGATAGCATTCAGGTCCTCAAACACCCAAATCCCATTCCACCTGAAGTTGCTCTCTCTCTTTTTAAGTGTCAGTGTGGCTACTGTTTCCCTTCTCCCTCCCGTGAGGCCCCTCTACTTTCCAATGTCTGCCTTTCACAGCCGTCTCTATTGCTATCCTCACTCTGTGACAGCCTCCTCTATGAAATGTAGACTTCAAATTTAAATTATTTTTCCTGAAGTGTAGAGGACTTTCTTCAGTAACTTGTATCTTTTATTCTTCTGCGCTGAAATGGTTTTTTGGTAGTTTAAATACCACTAGACTAATAAAGTATCTTCACAGTAGGTGTGTAATTAAATTAGAAATGCATAAATTAGTAAACGTGCCTACCCAAAACAAATGGCAAATGTATGTAAATGTCAGAAATCAGCCTCAAAGACAATAGAGATTGGTAGCAAATACCATTGTTTTGTGAGCAGCGTTGTGTCCTAGACAGGAAATATTCTGTTTGTTCAAGGCCAATGTCTAGACAATATTTAATTCTCACATATTTACCTGAAGCAGTTTTTTTCCATTACCTCCTCAACCCTATTTCTCACCCCAATACTTGCTAAATTAGGTATTTCACCTCTACGCAGGCCCACGTGCCCTAGCCAGGTCCAATCAAAAAGTTCCCCTGAAACTTCTTCCCTCCCTTCTCCTGTCCTCCAATTACCCCATACCAATAAAAGGGCAAGGAGCCCAGAAAACAACCTGTATGTCTTGTCTGCTCAAGGTTCCTGTATTGTTCTTGTCAGGTAAGCTCTAAGAGGCTGGGCCCCTTTGTGTTTTCTTTCTTTTCTCCTTTGTTTCCCTAATGGTATTGTGCTGGGCGAATTCATGGAGGTTGGGGTTTGGGGCTCCCCTTGATTGGCCTTCTGACTTTGGTTCTTTTTCTTGTGAACCCTGCTTTTTCCTCTCTGTCAGACACCGCACACTGGCTGTGTTCCTGCACTGTTTGGTGAGATGGTGTCTTTCCTGTTCAGTAGTATTGGTCTTCAATCGTCCAATGTTGTCATGGATCCCAGTGGCCGCTGCCTTCTCCGGTTGTGAAAGTTTGTTGGCACCGGGGAAATGCAGCTGTTCCATTGAGCAGTGGGAATTGGTCCGATGGACTTTCAGAGTTCACGCTTCTGCAGGCTGGGTGCGTGCCTCTCTGGTAGTATTGAGGGTCGTGTACTTCGCGCCCTCATATGGTGGGAGGTCGGCAATGCCATGTTTCCTGTAGTCACTGAAACGAGCTTCCGCGTCCTAATCCTCCCGTTTGCTTCAGACATACTTTCCTTTCAGTGTTGATATGTGATTTTGGGTCATTCCAGAATCTTATGGTCTTTGATTTCACTGGCCTATGTTTCTCAAAATGTTGCTGTGCCAGGGTGGGTCTATGGACCTTCCACAAGGGGCATGGTGGCTTCTTGGGTTGCAGCGAAAAGTGTTTCCATTTGGGACATTTGTCAGGCAGCCACATAGGCAACTCCCTCCATCTTTGTTTCGCATTACAGATAGAATGTACTTGATTACATAGCCTTCGGGCTCAGGTTTTGGCCGCTGGAGTTCCCTGAGGACTTTGGCTCTTCTGTTTGCTGCACCTCTGGTTTGCAATAAAGTTGTTATGCATTTTCCAGTCGTTTGCGGCTGTTCTATTTATGCAGGAGTCAGGATGTTTGCTCTGCTTTGGTATATCCTCATTTAGTAATGATTGGGACGAGAAATAGGGTTGAGGAGGTAATGAATTCAATACTTACTGGTAATACTCATTACTCTGAATATCCTGTTTCTCATTCCAATACTTACATCCCTCCCTCCCCGTTCTTTCCCAGATTTAAACCTGAATCCCTTTTTGGTTAGTTACTTTGGGACATTCATGTTGTTTTCTGGGCTCCTTGCCCTTATACAGTATTGGTATAAGGTAACTGGAGGAAGGCGGAAGGGAGTGGAGTTTCAGGGGAACGTTTTGATTGGACCTAATCATCGTGTTTAAGTGCTCAATATGCAGGTGTGGCCCAGCCTTTGGTGCTTCTGTCTGCCAATATATTAGTCACCCCACTTGTGTATGACTTTTGTGCTGTTTCCTCTTCTTAGTTTATGGAAAATGTGCTTTTTGTTGTTTGCTGCAGCTCTTCCAGGTCACTCACCTGATCTAGCATGTATCTATTTATGTTGATCCCCCATATTTTCTGAAAACCAAATGCCATACCTTAAACTTCACTAGTGTAAAGAGAGGGCTGGGGAGGTACCTGAAGTCCTGCTGTATAGTTCTGGGACAACCTGACTTGTAATTTTAATTATGTCCTAATCTGAAAACAATTAGTCAACACTGTGGCAATTATATATGTTTTGGAAAGGCTACCTTTCCTAGCCAGTTTGAATAATGTTATGTATTTCCATGTAATACAGCTTTAATTTTATATATATATGTTATTAAGAGTATTTAATATTTTTTCTGCCATTTTAGTGATACCCACACTAGGTAATTAGGGAAATATTTACAAGCCCCCAGTGCCACCTTGCGCCACCATAGCGTAATTATTGGCAGGGTGTTGTGTATGTAGAAGATAGGACATGTACATTTATCTTTTGCATGTCCTAGTGATTAACAGCCTATTTCATTTTTCACTACTGTGAAGGCTGCTCCTTTCAGAGGTTATCATTGATAATTCCCTTTTTTATTTTAAGTGGTAATTTTTGATCTGAAAAGAGTAGCGTTGCTATGTTTGGAATGATAGTGAGAAATCCTGCTTACTGGTGTAGTTGGATTTTACATTACTATTTTAGAAATTCCACTTTTAGAAAGTGGGCATTTACCTCTGTGCTTTGTAGCCTGACTCCAATCAATGTCTAGGACAGAGTGACAGCTACACTTTATGCATACTTTCTAGAGACAGGAGGGGCTAGGTGTGACATGAGAGGCATTTGCGTCCATCTGCATACTGACAGTCTTCCTGGGCTGGGAGAGGGAGATGTTGTTCGCACCTTACTGTACATGCCACTGGGGTGTCCTGCCCTCACACAAAGGGCAGGTTTACCCTTTGCTGATGTCTGGAGCCAGAGCTGGGTTAAAAGGGGTTTGTGTTGCACTTGAAAGGGTTCCTTTGAAGTCACCCCTTACATCAAAGACATTTTTGAGCATAAGTACAGCGGCCATGACCCCTTGTTTTAGAATAATTTTGGAACTGGAATTGAACCTCTGTCAGAAGGACTGCTGCGCTGTGCAAAGGACTCATCTTGACTGTTCTTCTCCTGCTGCCCTGCTGCCTACTACTTGCTGGGTGGCCTAAAGGACTCACTGGATTGCTCTTCCGATTGTTGCCCTGCTGCCAGCTGCTCCTTGACCCTGTACTACCCAGGTACTGCAGGTACTACCAGGAGGAACTGTCCCCTTCTTAACTGTGTTGGCTTCCTGCTTGCTTACTGCTGGACTGAGATAAGGACTGTCACTTAGTTCAAGAGGACAATTGTGCAGGCTTGCCTGCACCTTGCTTTGTGCCCCAAGTGTTCTCCAGGGGGTGTTGGCTGTCCCCTTTCCCTGTTCTGTGAGCTCTCAGGGGCCCAAAAGAGTTCTAATGTGCATTACTGCCATGAAACCCTCTCCAACATGGTGCATGTCAACAAAGGGCTGTATGATTTCCCATGTTAGCACATATTGAATCACTTCATAGCTTTCCCCTTTTCTCCCAGCGCATGTTGAGTGCTTCAGATTTCCTGTATGTGACCACCCTGACAAGGGAAATGTGATGTGCAAACCCCAGAGGGGAGATGTGAGTTCTAGTCTCCATCTGCCTGTGCATTACTGTATGCTGGCTTTCAAAATCCACCTTTGTATGGCCCCCTCTGTCATGAGAGAAGCGGAGAGCAGGGCCTGACCACAGTAACGCTAGTGAAGGAAGGCTGCTCCTTAGGGCTGCATCAGAGACATCCCGTGGGATAACACTCAGAGGTACTGCTAAGGTGGGGAGGGCAACATCGCTGTCCACCATCCCTTCATGGGCGGCCTAGTCCCGAACAAACGCAGGGTGAGTGGCGCTTACTTGGCTTGAAGCTACACCGTGTGCTAGCAGCTGCTCTACTTGACTTTCTGGAGGCCAAGGGGACCAGATGAGGTCTCCTCATAGGATTGTGTCAGTGGGTGCCCTCTTTCCCTTCCTGCTGTGCTGACAGGACAGTTGGGGCACTGATTACCCTAGCACATGACTACCCGGTCTGGGACTCGAGGAACTAAGCCAGGTCTCTTACACTCCCCACACCAAGGAAATCCATTGCTTTGGAGCCTTACCTGACTGTACCTTGTAGGGTCTGACAGAAAGGATACTTCTTGTAGTAGGAGACTGAAAATTACCATAAGCCCACTGATCGGAGCACAAAGCTCCCTGTGCCCTTGGGGGGTTGCCATTATCATTGTGTTAAATGAGGAGATTTGGATGTTTATGATGATAACTGGGGGTTCATGTGACTATCCAACCCAACTATTGTATTTCATTGTATGATATAATCATGCATATCGTTTTGGATACCTTCACTGACAGGATAACTAATTCTATTCCAGTAGTGGCACAACATGCATAGTATTTATGAATTATGAAAGATACAATATAAGAAACATTTTTTTACATAATTCTGTATGGAATTTCTTTTGTGGTGTATTTATTGTGTCACTGGTGTGAATGTGATGCACAAACACTTTACAAATTGCCTTTGGGGATAAGCTTGACTGCTGTGCGCCAATCTACCAGGGGGTGAGCACAGGCTATCTTTGATGTGTAACTTACTTGCCCTGCCTGTAGTGGTGGGTTTTGCCTAACTAAGGTGCATACCCTACCCAACCAGAAACCCAATTTCTAACAAAAAGCAACATGAGGGAGGTGCGAGGGAAGGCAGGAGGAACCACCAACACAAGGGACAGTGGGAGGAAGGGGATGAGCATCATGAGAGGAGGGAGATGGACTCCAGACAAGCACTTATGAAGAGTGCCTGTCAAAATCAAAAAAAAAAAAAGAAGTTACTGCAAGAGTATGCGGGCAATGGAATGACACCGACCACTGACAGGAAGCTGTACTATGCCCATGCTCCACATCAGGGAGAAACACTGGAAGTGCTGGGAGGAAGCAGAAAGGAGCAGGGCACACTCACCATTCAGAGTCAAGGAAACAAGAGTGATGTGAAAGCCAACCAATGATAATTAATGGTAAGTTTGTGGCGGGGTCTAAGCCCCTTTTTTAAGTTTTTTTGTTAATAATAGATTTCACTGACAGCATATGTGCGCTACTGAGGCAAAACTTAAAAAAGGATGTGTCAGAAAAGACTGATGTCAATACAGAAGCCTGAACATAGAAGATGAATAGCAAAGTTTTTAGCATCATGGACACAAACAAAGGGAATTGAAAAGAGTAGCTATTCTAAAGGGCTACAGTGAGATTAAGCAGCATAAACATAAAGAAGCATTGACAAAACCATTAACTCTGGCTTTATTTAAATATAAATGCCTCTAAATAGCTTGGCAAATGTATGTGTTTGGTTGTGTGGATTGGTGAGTCGATAAATTAATGAATGAATCAGTGAGCACATTGATGAATTATTAAATGAGTGAGTGTGTGGATGAATGATGGATTGTGTGCATGAATGAATAGTTAGAAGAGTGAATACATGGACGGATGCCTGGATGACTAGTTAAATACTAGGAATGATGCATGGTTAAGTGAGTGTAGGGGTGCATGAACGATGAATAAATGAATGAATGTGTAAAATAATGAATGGATACATGGATAACTGAGGCCAGAGTATTGGTGGAAGCTGTCATCCTGTTTGCAATTAAAGGCTTTCTCCCTTGTGGAGGCTGCTGATCAGTCACACCTCAATGCACTCTCGTCTCATACATCCATACAGTCCGTCTCTTATCCATTCATCCATCTAATAATCTATTGCCTAATTCATCTAGTGCCAGATGTATAATAGCTTTTTGCCTTCGCAAACGGTGCGAATGCCCGTTTGCGAATGCAAAAAGACATTTCAGAATGTATTAAAGGCATTCTGAAAGCAATTTTAAAATAGCGATTCCTTAAAATTGCGACCCTGTTTAGAGAGTCGCAAATTGCGACACTCTAAATAAGAAGGATTCCTTATTTGCGATTTCTAAAGCACATGTATGAAGCAATTCCTAAATGCGAATTGGGCATTTAGGAATTGCTATTT
Source organism: Pleurodeles waltl (assembly GCF_031143425.1). Lineage (NCBI taxonomy): Eukaryota > Metazoa > Chordata > Amphibia > Caudata > Salamandridae > Pleurodeles > Pleurodeles waltl. The sequence goes on along the minus strand of NC_090449.1, from coordinate 471,753,295 downwards.
ATCACCAGGTTGAACCTGGTGGTAACCATGTGCAAATTTTAAAAATGCATTTTAAAAATTTACATGTAAAGCACACATGCCCTTTTGGCATGTGTGCACCTTACATTTTGTAAAAAAATATTTTGGGGTGCAGCTGAGGGGTCCTTAGGCCCCCAGCACCCTGGGGTTTTGCATTTCCGAAATTGCGATTTCCAGTTAAGAAATCACAATATTGGAAATGCAAAAAATTTGCAGATATAGGTGCGAATGGGGCCAGTATCGCAATTTGCAATTCGGTAATAGCATTTGTGATTTTTAAGAAATCGTTATTACCGAATCGCAAATGTGATACATTGAATTTTGCGAATCAGAAATAGCGATTTCTTAAAAATCGCTATTTCCGACTCGCAAAAGGCCTTCTTGGTACATCTGGCGCCTAGTGTCCTATTCATACAACCATGCACTTATCAATAAAAAGCATTTTCATGTATAAAAAAATAAGGCCAATTACTTTTTGCTTTGCTTTTTCTCTGGTGTGTCACGTCCCAAGTTTTCTGCTTGTTACTTTTATTTATGCATTATTCCTATCTAAGAAATAACTATCTATGAAATACCAGAAAAAACAGAAACATGACTTTTGGCGGTTGTTAGCGTGTCTGACCTTATTTGGTTTCTTATCTTAAATTTATAAGGGGATGTGTTAGAGGTTCGATGGACCTTTTGACTGTGGTTAGAGTGAATCCTGTCATAGGACTCAATTTCAATGCAAATCATTAACAATATCAATCAACAGTGTCAATAATCTTTGCACTCAGTAATCTCATGCACTGTGAACCCTTTGGCCATGAATAACCACACTTTTCTTATGAAAGTTAGAATGTTTATTTCCCTATATTAACAAGGCTAATACCACATAACTTAGTCTCAAAACCAGATGGTATACATACAGAACAACACTGGTTGACCAAATCTTCTAAAGAATCTCAATTCAACCAAAGCATGAAGTACTACACACTCTAAACTTACAGTACAAATCAATAGCAACAGTAATTGTGCAGTTGAAATAGCATACATTTAGATTCAGCAACGGAGTAACATCAATTATTTATAAGAACCAGAAGGCGGTGCACCACCAAATGCGCAAACACACAGATTATGATAAAAGAGTCCAGTACTCCAGTGGTAGAAACGAAAAGATCCTCCTTTTAATACTTTTAAAGTCCACTGCTGGATGTTCGCATAGTTTCGTACATACATCTATAGGTGCAGTAAAGAGGACAGCCAACGCGTTTTGCCCACCAAAAGGGCTTCTTCAGGGCTGTAATATAACATAGGACAAGAGTATACAGAGTGTAATACATAGTACGAGCCTATTTATATAATGGCATAAACAGTAAAAGTAAAAGAAGACAGTCCTTCACAACGAACAGCATAAGCGATAATGAGTCGTTGCATACCAACACAGAATGAAACACCCGATGCTGAGAGACACAAATATTAGAAAATCACAAAAATGCTAAAATGTATAGTGTCTAACTAACATATAGCATGAAAGCTTGGATAAAATATACATAGCTAGTACCAAGGGAAAACAGGAAAGGCGGCGAGGAGCATATCCAAGTTCCAAAAGAGCATGAATGAAAAAAAAAAAAAAATGAAGTAAAGTCAAGTAAAAATAAAATAAAGGTGTCACACAGTGCGTAACCCTGAAATTGTGCTAATAAAACAAAGGTGAGAGAGACGTGTTGAGCTGAGAAATTTTGAGATGAAACATCTTTAAGGCAAAGTAACACCTGTATACCAATTGATATAATAAAGGGTGAGTATGGACTAATAGAAAAAGGGTGCTAATGAAAAAAGGAGGGAGAGAGAGCGTACCATAACGGTAACCAGTCAGTCACAGAAAACGAGTCCAAGTGAAAATTGGAATATCTAAGAAAAGAAAACAAGAATCAATCAAAATGACCAAAAAAACGTGTGTTGGTCAACAGTCCAAAAAATATATATATAATAAAGATAAATATGCAGTCATTAGAACCGTCTGGTCTCAAGACGTAGGGCGGGCACAGGAACACCTCACGAATGAAGCGGTTCCCAGAGAAGGTGCTGTGCCCGCAGCGTGTTTAGATAGTAAAAAACTCACCATGAAACAAGGTGAAGGTGTAGTTCGAGCAAGGTTGAAAGAAGATATCCCGGTCAAAGCGACCGCGTGTGTAGTGTGCTGGGGGTCGCGTATCTACGGCGCCACCGAAAGTAAGACGCCGGTCCCGATAGATGAAAGCCGAACAAAATCACCGTTCGGAGAGTACCTAAGCAAAGGACCCGAACCCGGAAGTCCTAAAGGTGCATGTGAAGAGATTAAAATAAAAATAGAAAGAGGGCAGCAAGGACGGCGGCCATCTTTAAATAATAAAGAGAAGACAAAAGTCACCAAACCGGTAGCCAGAAACATCAAAAATCGATGTTTATAGTAATAAAAATAAAAATAAAAATAGACATGAAGACGGCTGTCCGGAAAAGTATAATAATATAATAAAAGTAATAATAGAAATACAAGTATAAATGAGACTGACTGGACGCCTCCAAATTTCATAAGCAAATAAGATAAAGACCACCACCGAAAAGATGATTGTGAAGAAAAGAGTCAAAAAGCAGGGCCATTCAACCCAAATTTTAGTGGTGCTTCCAATTTTTTAGTGGAAATGGAACGGTTACGTCTGGGTACAAAAGTAATTCGAAAAGAAACAAGACAAGAAGGGGGGGCAGCGATGGAGACAAAGGTCCAGTAAAACCAGGGGTTCGCACCCAGTCCAAGAAGGATTAGAATTTACCACAAGTGCTACTGATAACTTGGAGGATGACTTGGTGATAATTAACTTATCTGATCGTACTTTGAGTACGACCGAATGTAATCTTTTGAGCAAGGGTTTGGGTTTTTGTCCAACACAGACCAATGACCCAGTAGAGGCCTTTGTAGATTTATTTAAATTTACTTGCCTTTTGAAACTTAAAAATAATTTTTCCTTTGCTTATGGGGTGACTGAAAATAGTCAACAACCTCCGATGGAAGAGACTTCTACTACAGATATTAACCTGCCATAGTTTCTGTCTCTGACTTACATGATTTACAACTTCTGATGTCCCTGGGGGATGACCCAAGGGACATCGATGAAATCAGAACTGATTTAGGGATATCAGAGAGACTTGATAAGACCAGTGGGTTGAAACCACGGTCTAAATTTACGCCTACCAATACTCATAGCAATATTGAGCTGTTTGCGAACAAGGTTTCATCCGATTTGCATAAATGCTTCAATACACGTTTGAGAAACTGGCGACAATTAGATAACTTGTCTGCATTAGAAAGGGAAGCTCTCTCAAGCCTTAAAAATGACCGGACGATTGTGATTCGTGAGGCAGACAAGGGAGGCAACGTGGTCATTATGAACCACAGTGACTACATGGAGGAAATAAACAGGCAACTGACTGACACCACTTGCTATCAGCGTATTAGATATAATCCTATTGGTGGGTTGACGGAATATATCAATCACAAGCTTTGGGGGTGGCACGAATTAGGTTTACTTTCTACTGATGAACTCAAATATGTTACTGTTACCAACCCAAAATACCCCTGCATATATATTCTTCCAAAAGTGCACAAAGGTGGCATTTCGCCCCCGGAAGACCTATAATATCAGGTATTGACTCACCCACAGAAAAAATGTCGGAATATGAGGATTTTTTCTTACGGAAGTTTGTTTGCAACCTACCTTCTTACATATAGGATAGCAAGGACATCCTTAATAAGTTTGAAGATTTCACTTGGTCTGATGATCTCACATTTGTCACCATGGATGTGAACAGTTTATACACGTGCATTCGAAAACCTTTTGGCATACAAGCAGTTGCATCATATTTAAATACTTGAACTGCTGATCTATTTGGACACAATCAGATGTTGCTAGAAATGATTGACATCATTCTGTCTAAAAACTTCTTTCTACACAATCATGAGTGGTTCCAACAGACACAAGGGACGGCGATGGGCTCCAAATTTGCCCCATCTTATGCCTGTCTGTTTATGGTCTGGTATGAGAAAATACATGCTTGGGGAACACATGCCCCGCCTTGGGCTGAGTTTGTTGTCTTTTGGGGGAGGTATATAGACGACATTATTATTATATGGAATGGACCTATTGAGCAACTTACCTTGTATCACGCTTTCCTTAACAATAATCCCTATAATGTACAACTCAGTTTACATCATAGTAAAGATTCCATTGATTTTCTAGACATTAGATTTTTCATTGAAAATAACAGCATACATAGTGTTCTATATAGAAAATTTACGGCGTGTAACAGTCTCCTCCATGCCACCAGTGCCCATCCTGTTTCGGTAATTCATAATATTCCCTTCGGTGAAATGGTGCGCGTCAGACGTAATTGCAGCACCGATGACAAATTTCGTATACAGATCAAATTAACCAAACAAAGATTTATCAGGAGAGGTTATACTGTAGTAATAAGACCTTGTTACTTGCTTAAAAACGCATTATGGACACACCTAGAAAAGAGACTCTGATTGTAAAATCCTGTAGAGACAAGAAGAATCAAAAGGAGCGGTTGTCTTTTGTAACTCGTCATACGGTTTAAAGTAAGGACATCTATAAAATTTTAAAACGTCATTGGCACTTACTTACTGAAATTCCGGGTCTCAAAGGAATTATATCTAACAGACCTATGATCACCTATCGCAAAGGGGTCACTTTAAGGGATCATTTATGCCCTAGTTACGTTTCAGCTCCCAGTTCCACTACATGGCTCTCTACCAAACCAAGGGGATTTTATACTTGTTTTGAATGTAATATTTGTAGTTTTGGTCTTGACAAATCCAAGGAATTTTGTTACAACAACTCAAGGACATTCATTATCAAACATTTCATTAATTGTAATACACAATTTGTTGTTTATGTCCTGGGTTGCGCTTGTAATACTATCTATGTGGGAAGTACGAAACGTTCATTGAAATTTAGAATACAGGAACACTTACGCGCTATCAAAAATAATGATACTAATTATCCATTGACAGCTCATATAGCATCACTTCATCCTGACGATTCATTGTTCTGGTTTCAGGGCATTGACCATGTCCCGATCCACCCCGGAGGGGGCAATCAGGAACTAACACTACGCCAAAGGGAGGCAGCCTGGATCTGCCACCTACGAGCGGTGGACCTGGGCCATAATACTGACCGTGAATTTCATTATTTTTTATAGGGCAATTCTTTCTGGTTTGACTAGTCAGACAATACTAGATCAGTATCATATATGTTAGACTATGGCTGATACATTGTAAATTATTGAGATGGGTCATTATGTTTTCTCTTTTATCTTACCTCATGTTGTACTATAATCTAATTCCCATCTATTGGAAAACTTCATTCATTATACTATATATACAGCAACTCATATACTTATTTGCAATGTTTTCATTGTTTCACTTTTGTTGTACCTAAACTTGTATGGAGCAGAAAATACTCTTTTTCAGACTTCATATATGTGGATCTATTCATTTTCTGCATAATCCTGTTTACTGTTATGGTCATTATATTTTGTTTGCCTTGGTTGCTCTTTCTGTAATGTTTCATATGTATACATTATCAGGACCATATATCAATTTTTGGACGGGTTATAGTTTCGGTCTTTGTCTATTTTTTTACTTGTCCTCATTATCTAACTATTTTGAAATTAAGATACATACTTCTTATACTGGCCCTGTTTTTTGACTCTTTTCTTCACAATCATTTTTTCGGGTGTGGTCTTATATCTTATTTGCTTATGAAATTTGGAGGCGTCCAGTCAGTCTCGTTTATACTCGTATTTGTATTATTACTTTTATTATATTATTATACTTTTCCGGACAGCCGTCTTCATGTCTATTTTTATTTTTATTTTTCTTACTTTAAACATCGATTTTTGATGTTTCTGGCTACCGGTTTGGTGACTTTTGTCTTCTCTTTATTATTTAAAGATGGCCACCGTCCTTGATGCCCTCTTTCTATTTTTATTTTAATCTCTTCACGTGTACCTTTAGGACTTCCGGGTTCGGGTCCTTTACTTAGGTACTCTCCAAACTGTGATTTTGTTCGGCTTTCATCTATCGGGACCGGCGTCTTACTTTCGGTGGCGCCGTAGTTACGCGACCCCCAGCACACTAGACACGCGGTCGTTTTGACCGGGATATCTTCTTTCAACCTTGCTCGAACGACACCTTCGCCTTGTTTCATGGTGAGTTTTTTACTATCTAAACACGCTGCGGGCACGGCACCTTCTCTGGGAACCGCTTCATTCGTGAGGTGTTCCTGTGCCCGCCCTACGTCTTGAGACCAGGCGGTTCTAATGACTGCATATTTATCTTTATTATATATATATATTTTGGACTGTTGACCAGCAATGTTCTCTGTAAGGTGTGCGCACGAGCGCGCGCGCACCTTTCCTTCCCCCATCGCGCAGGCCCCTTTGGCAAGCGCGCACGTTGTGCTGTTATCTGGTCTCTGCCGTTCAGCACTTGCTCAATGGCTTGCACCACATCGCCCTTGCAGAGGTGCAGGATGTCCTCCAGCCGGCTCTGCCGGTGCTGCGGGAAGACCTTGAGAAGGATCACTAGAGGGTCCCTCTGCTTGGATGGAGCGGCCGGAGCGCCTGGGCCATCTCTGCACCACACGGCCTCGTTTCCGGACTCTGGGTCGGAGGAGGAGATCGAGCCTGGGCTGTCGGCGCCCTCGGAGCGGCGCTCGGGCTGGGCGAGTCTTCTTTTTCCGAGGCTCGATCCTTCAAGCTGGCGGAGCCCTGGGAGAGCTGGTGCGGCAGCACTGGGGGCCTGGCTATGCCCCGGTAGTACGGCTCCGGCTTTTGCGGCTTCTCGTCTGGGGGGAAAAAGTGACAACACCGGCTGGTTAAGAAACAGTGTATAATAGTTGTGGTGCTGAAAAAACATCTCAAATATAGACATTTCAGTTCTAACCCCTAAAGACCAAACACACAATCCCACGCCTTAACGTTACGCTAATAAACTGCTGCGTGCAGTCGTTTGTGAGAAATAAAATTAGTTCATCCAAAAACATTTTCAACCGCAAAGCGAATGCTTGTCCAGTCATAATCTGAAAACTCGCAGCTTCTGTTTGAGCCTTGATTTGGGGGTCAATTGGCTTGAGAGGAGGAAGTTAATGGCTGGAAGAGAGAGGCTGGGGTGTGTGGGTCTATGTGGGATCAAAAGAGCCACGAGGGTGAGACTCTCTACTTCACCTTTTTTTGGAGTGTTTAGTATCGTTTATCCTTTTTTGGACTGATGTATCAATAAAGAAAATGACATGGTATTCACGGACCAGTGACCCACGTTTCTTCAATTTAAAGCCAACTTTATACGACGAAAAACAATGCTAATTGGCCAAGTACGAATTAAAACGACGTTCTATTTCCATTTAAACGTCTATCAAAAATAACAGCATTATGAGAGATAACAACAGAGGGGAAGGTACAGACTGAAGTCGAAATATAAAAACGTACGAAAAAAAGTAAAATAGCTAATCAAAAACATATTGTTAGGTCAGTTCAGCCACAGAGAAAATCAAAATAATTTTTTTTCAATGGCAGAAAAGGACAGTAAAACAGAGCAAGAAGGTCCTCATAAGATAGATGTAGTCGCTATACAGAAGACAACGACTGAATCCGGTTCAAGGGTGGATAAGTAACAAGAAACGTACATTCGGTAGGATATCGATCATAATTTAACGTAATCTCACGGTTGGATAATTTTTGTTTAACGTTTCCTAATAAATCCATTAAAATATAAAAAACTAAGGTGTTTAAACTTCGTTTAGAGAAAAACAAATAAGCCTTTTAGAGCAATATACGTGCTCCCCTAACAGGTCATGTCCTTGGGGTGTGCAACCAGGTCACAAAACTGCCTTGATGCCCTATTGCATGGAGCAATGATATACCTTTTTTGCTTAAGTGGTATGGAGAGGCTAATGCCAAAGATCTTGGCTAGTTATGCGCTGCGCGCGCGTGAATTGTCAATTTCTTGGCGCACGTATCCTTGGCTGCAGCGCACAGAGACCGCACACTGCCGCACACAGTGGAAAAAAATTAGAGGGAACATTGTTGACCAGCACACGTTTTTTTGGTCATTTTGATTGATTCTTGTTTTCTTTTCTTAGATATTCCAATTTTCACTTGGACTCGTTTTCTGTGACTGACTGGTTACCGTTACGGTACGCTCTCTCTCCCTCTTTTTTTCATTAGCACCTTTTTTATATTAGTCCATACTCACCCTTTATCAAATCTATTGGAACACAGGTGTTACTTTGCCTTAAAGATGTTTCATCTCAAAATTTCTCAGCTCAACATGTCTCTCCCACCTATGTTTTATTAGCACAATTTCAGGGTTACGCACTGTGTGACACCTTTATTTTATTTTTACTTGACTTTACTTAATTTTCTTTTTTTTTTTATTCATGCTCCTTTGGAACTTTGATATGCTCCTCGCCGCCTTTCCTTTTTCCCCTTGGTACTAGCTATGTATATTTTATCCAAGTGTTCATGCTATATGTTAGTTAGACACTATACATTTTGGCATTTTCGTGCATTTTCTAATATTTGTGTCTCTCAGCATCGGGTGTTTCATTCTGTGTTGGTATGCAACGACTCATTATCGCTTATGCTGTTCGTTGTGAACTACTGTCTTCTTTTACTTTTACTGTTCATGCCATTATATAAATAGGCTTGTACTATGTATTACACTCTGTATACTCTTATCCTATGTTATATTACAGCCCTGAAGAAGCCCTTTTGGTGGGCGAAACGTGTTGGCTGTCCTCTTTACTGCACCTATTGATGTATGTACGAAACTATGCGAACATCCAGCAGTTGACTTTAAAAGTATGAAAAGAAGGATCTTTTCATTTCTACCACTGGAGTATTGGACTCTTTTATCATAATCTGCGTGTTTGCGCATTTGGCAGTGCACCGCCTTTTGGTTCTATCCGATTGGGGCTAACTTGGCCACTGAGGCCCTCTATGCAGCTAGGGCCCTGGTGGAGCTGCATGCCTGTCGATATCATATACAAGGTTTTTTCTGTTTATACTTAGTATTGGTAAGAATCAGGTATTTTCAGGGAGTAGTGCGTTTTTATGAGCATGTTGCAAGCGTTCTGTTTTCATCAATTATTTATTAATAGCAACCTACTACCATTTTGGGTGCTTCCTCACTAACCTTCTGATTAGAATTGCATGTTTGTACTTCATGCGAAACAATTTAGTCAGCATAAATTTGGTAAAACATCTAACTATGGCTCTATCAAAATAGCAGTTGGTACCTAGGAACAAAAGACAAGTTACATCAAAACAATAACATTTAGTATACCTCTCCTAAGTATGGATCAGCAAGCTGCGACTGTCTTCGTCAATTTGACATCTGTTCGGTCAGCATCAGCATCGGACTTTGGAAGGGAATGGTTTAGAATCAGGGAACTCTAAGCTATCTGAACCATTGACAAAATATAGTTGGTCATTATGATGTTGGCGGTAATGAGTGCACCGTCGGCAGTGGTGGTAATTACTGCTAACTGCATGGCGGTTCAGACCACCATATGAAGATAACAGTAGTGAACTTTGCAGCTAGTTCACTACTACCCACTGCCAGGCCAGAATAGACTGCAAGGCCAACGGTAGCCACTTTCGACCCAGAGGTGGAGGCCAGACCGCTGGTGGGATAATTATTCCATTTCCGCCAGGGATTTCCTGGTGGGATACCCCACCCGGTAATCACTGGCGGAAAGTATACAGGTGACAGGAATTCTCATTCCTGTCACCAGTATGTGACACACCAGGCCCCCGGCCACAACCCCCACCCACCCCACCAAGCCCCTAGACCAGCCCCCACCCCTGAACCCTGAAAATCGACCCCCCATCCCTCCTCCCTCCAATCTCCCTGTAGGCCCTCCACAACCCCCCTCACTGTCCCCACCCCAACTCCGTTCATGTCCCCCAACCCCCACATACACATGCACCCATATACTGACATACACACATGCAGACACACATCCCCCTTCACAAACACACATGCACACCCCCATGCACCCATGCACTCACTCACTCAACACACACACCCCTCCCCCACTTCCCTCTCTGCCAGCACTTACCTGTTCAGTGGCACTGCTCCGGGAGGGAACGGGTTCCTAGGATGCTGCTCCGCCAGCATCGCTGAGCCTCCATACACCGCCACGCCTATGATTGCGTCATTATAGGCCTGGCGGTGTCTGGACTGATGTGGTGGTGAGGGTGGAGCAGCATCCACCCCTGCCACCGAACGCCAGCATGGTGCCTGATGGCTTCAAGTGTCATTACCTGGCGTGATGCCTGCCGCTGCCACTGGTTGTCTTCTGTCGACCGTCAGCATGGTTGGAGGCGGGCTATCCCACCAAGATCAAAATGAATGCCATAGTCTAAGGATCAGTACTCAGCATCAGAATTTTAAGCACTAAAGTTAAGGATAGAATTCTCTAAGTAGAAGAATCAAATAAGAAATGTAAAGAAATGGCTCCCTGTTGCAGTTACCCCCCACTTTTTGCCTAATACTGATGCTGACTTGACTGAGAAGTGTGCTGGGACCCTGCTAATCAGGCCCCAGCACCAGTGTTCTTTCACCTAAAATGTACCATTGATTCCACAATTGGCACACCCTGGCACCCAGATAAGTCCCTTGTAACTGGTACCTCTGGTACCAAGGGCCCTGATGCCAGGGAAGGTCTCTAAGGGCTGCAGCATGTATTATGCCACCCTAGAGACCCCTCACCCAGCACAGACACACTGCTTACCAGCTTGTGTGTGCTAGTGAGAACAAAATGAGTAAGTCGACATGGCACTCCCCTCAGGGTGCCATGTCAGCCTCTCACTGCCTATGCAGTATAGGTAAGACACCCCTCTAGCAGGCCTTACAGCCCTAAGGCAGGGTGCACTATACCATAGGTGAGGGTACCAGTGCATGAGCACTGTGCCCCTACAGTGTCTAAGCAAAACCTTAGACATTGTAAGTGCAGGGTAGCCATAAGAGTATATGGTCTGGGAGTCTGTTTTACACGAACTCCACAGCACCATAATGGCTACACTGAAAACTGGGAAGTTTGGTATCAAACTTCTCAGCACAATAAATGCACACTGATGCCAGTGTACATTTTATTGTAAAATACACCACAGAGGGCACCTTAGAGGTGCTCCCTGAAACTTAACCGACTATCTGTGTAGGCTGACTGGTTCCAGCAGCCTGCCACACTAGAGACATGTTGCTGGCCCCATGGGGAGAGTGCCTTTGTCACTCTGAGGCCAGTAACAAAGCCTGCACTGGGTGGAGATGCTAACACCTCCCCCAGGCAGGAGCTGTAACACCTGGTGGTGAGCCTCAAAGGCTCACCCCTTTGTCACAGCACAGCAGGGCACTCCAGCTTAGTGGAGTTGCCCGCCCCCTCCGGCCACGGCCCCCACTTTGGGCGGCAAGGCTGGAGGAAACAAAGAAAGCAACAAGGAGGAGTCACTGACCAGTCAGGACAGCCCCTAAGGTGTCCTGAGCTGAAGTGACTCTAACTTTTAGAAATCCTCCATCTTGCAGATGGAGGATTCCCCCAATAGGGTTAGGGATGTGCCCCCCTCCCCTTGGGAGGAGGCACAAAGAGGGTGTACCCACCCTCAGGGCTAGTAGCCATTGGCTACTAACCCCCCAGACCTAAACACGCCCTTAAATTTAGTATTTAAGGGCTACCCTGAACCCTAGAAAATTAGATTCCTGCAACAACAAGAAGAAGGACTGCCTAGCTGAAAACCCCTGCAGAGGAAGACCAGAAGACAACAACTGCCTTGGCTCCAGAAACTCACCGGCTTGTCTCCTGCCTTCCAAAGAACTCTGCTCCAGCGACGCCTTCCAAAGGGACCAGCGACCTCTGAATCCTCTGAGGACTGCCCTGCTTCGACGACGACAAGAAACTCCCGAGGACAGCGGACCTGCTCCAAAAAGACTGCAACTTTATCCAAAGGAGCAGCTTTAAAGAACCCTGCAATCTCCCCGCAAGAAGCGTGAGACTTGCAACACTGCACCTGGCGACCCCGACTCGGCTGGTGGAGAACCAACACCTCAGGGAGGACCCCCGGACTACTCTACGACTGTGAGTACCAAAACATGTCCCCCCTGAGCCCCCACAGCGCCGCCTGCAGAGGGAATCCCGAGGCTTCCCCTGACCGCGACTCTCTGAAACCTAAGTCCCGACGCCTGGAAAAGACCCTGCACCCGCAGCCCCCAGGACCTGAAGGACCGGACTTTCACTGCAGAAGTGACCCCCAGGAGTCCCTCTCCCTTGCCCAAGTGGAGGTTTCCCCGAGGAAGCCCCCCCTTGCCTGCCTGCAGCGCTGAAGAGATCCCTTGATCTCTCATTGACTTCCATTGCGAACCCGACGCTTGTTCTAACACTGCACCCGGCCGCCCCCGCGCCGCTGAGGGTGAAATTTCTGTGTGGGCTTGTGTCCCCCCCGGTGCCCTACAAAACCCCCCTGGTCTGCCCTCCGAAGACGCGGGTACTTACCTGCAAGCAGACCGGAACCGGGGCACCCCCTTCTCTCCATTGAAGCCTATGCGTTTTGGGCACCACTTTGAACTCTGCACCTGACCGGCCCTGAGCTGCTGGTGTGGTAACTTTGGGGTTGCTCTGAACCCCCAACGTTGGGCTACCTTGGACCAAGAACTGAACCCTGTAAGTGTCGTACTTACCTGGTAAAACTAACAAAAACTTACCTCCCCCAGGAACTGTGAAAATTGCACTGTGTCCACTTTTTAAATAGCTATTTGTGAATAACTTGAAAAGTATACATGCAATTGGAATGATTCAAAGTTCCTAATGTACTTACCTGCAATACCTTTCAAACAAGATATTACATGTTAAATTTGAACCTGTGGTTCTTAAAATAAACTAAGAAAAGATATTTTTCTATAACAAAACCTATTGGCTGGATTTGTCTCTGAGTGTGTGTACCTCATTTATTGTCTATGTGTATGTACAACAAATGCTTAACACTACTCCTTGGATAAGCCTACTGCTCGACCACACTACCACAAAATAGAGCATTAGTATTATCTCTTTTTACCACTATTTTACCTCTAAGGGGAACCCTTGGACTCTGTGCATGCTATTCCTTACTTTGAAATAGCACATACAGAGCCAACTTCCTACATTGGTGGATCAGCGGTGGGGTACAAGACTTTGCATTTGCTGGACTACTCAGCCAATACCTGATCACACGACAAATTCCAAAATTGTCATTAGAAATTGATTTTTGCAATTTGAAAAGTTTTCTAAATTCTTTAAAGTCCTGCTAGGGCCTTGTGTTAGTCCCTGTTAGCATTTCTTTTAGAGTTTAAAAGTTTGGTAAAAGTTTGAATTAGAACCTAGAACTAGTTTTAGATTCTTAAAAAGTATTCCAACTTTTAGAAGCATAATGTCTAGTGCAGAGATGAATGTGGTGGAACTCGACACCACACCTTACCTCCATCTTAAGATGAGGGAGCTAAGGTCACTCTGTAAAATAAAGAAAATAGTAATGGGCCCCAGACCTTCCAAACTACAGCTCCAGGAGCTGTTGGCAGAGTTTGAAAAGGCCAACCCCTCTGAGGATGGCAACACAGAGGATGAAGATAGTGACTTGGAGGAAAATTCCCCCCTACCAGTCCTATTTAGGGAGAACAGGGCCTCTCAAGCCCTGACTCCACAAATAATAGTCAGAGATGCTGGTTCCCTCACAGGAGGGGCCAACAACTCTGAAATCACTGAGGATAACTCCAGTGAAGAGGACATCCAGTTAGCCAGGATGGCCAAAAGATTGGCTTTGGAAAGACAGATCCTAGCCATAGAAAGGGGAAGACAAGAGATGGGCCTAGGACCCATCAATGGTGGCAGCAACATAAATAGGGTCAGAGACTCTCCTGACATGTTGAAAATCCCCAAAGGGATTGTAACTAAATATGAAGATGGTGATGACATCACCAAATGGTTCACAGCTTTTGAGAGGGCTTGTGTAACCAGAAAAGTGAACAAATCTCACTGGGGTGCTCTCCTTTGGGAAATGTTCACAGGAAAGTGTAGGGATAGACTCCTCACACTCTCTGGAAAAGATGCAGAATCTTATGACCTCATGAAGGGTACCCTGATTGAGGGCTTTGGATTCTCCACTGAGGAGTATAGAATTAGATTCAGGGGGGCTCAAAAATCCTCGAGCCAGACCTGGGTTGATTATGTTGACTACTCAGTGAAAACACTGGATGGTTGGGTAACTGGAAATGAAGTGTATGACTATGTTGGGCTTTATAATTTGTTTATGAAAGAACACATTCTAAGTAACTGCTTCAATGAAAAGTTGCATCAGTATCTGGTAGACCTAGGTCCAATTTCTCCCCAAGAATTGGGAAAGAAGGCAGACCACTGGGTCAAGACTAGGGTAACCAAAACTTCCACTGGGGGTGACCAAAAGAAAGGGGTTACAAAGCCTCCCCAGGAGAAAGTGGGTGACACTAGAAACAAAGAAAAAGAGTCCCCTGTAGGCCCCCAAAAACCAGACCAGGTGGGTGGGCCCAGAGACACAACCCAAAACAAAGGTGGGTACCAGGGTAAGAGCTGGGATGCCACTAAGGCATGGTGCCATAACTGTAAACAGACAGGGCACCACACCAAGGACACTTCTTGTCCCAAAAACAAACCCCCTAGCAAAACTCCAGGGGTGACCAGTGTAGCTATTGGGGATGACTCCTCAGATGAGGAGGTCATCATAGCCTTCAACTGGAAAAAGGGCCCAACAGGTGAGTTGGAGATTCCAGAGGGAAGTAGACACTTCCACCACCTACTGGTGAATTGAATCCCAGCCACTGCCCTGAGAGACACTTGTGCCAGTCACACTATTGTGCATGACAGGCTGGTGTTCTCAAACCAGTACATCCCAGGGGAGACTGCCAGAGTAAGAGTTAGCCCAGACAGGGTCACTTGTAGGCCAGTGGCTTTTGTGCCCATAGAAGTGGGTGGGACTTTTAGCTGGAGAAGGGTGGTAGTCAGTACAGACCTCCCCCTTGATTGTCTCCTTGGAAATGACTACCCAGAGGTTAGTCAGAGCCCAAGAGAGGAACTGGTCCAGTGCCAGTCCTCTCCCAAGGATTCTGGAGTGCCTACCTCTGCAGTAAATGCAAGTAGGCCCCAGAAGAAAAAGAAAAGGAAACAGAGTAGGAAAGGTGGACAACCTTTAGCCAAGGTTCCAGCAAGCCAAGGAGATTCTGCTCCAGTAGGGGAGAACTCCAAAGGTGGCTCTGATAAAGTCCAACCTGACCCACAAGAAGTCCTGGCTAGTCAGGCAACTGTTAAGCCTGAGTGGGTGGCTCCTCAGCTAACAGAAGAAAGAGTGGAAGAAGGGTGTTTACTACGAGATGTGGTAACCCCCCACTCTAATACAGCAGACAGGCACCCTGAACCCAAAGAAGCCTGTAACTTAGCCCCTTCCCTTGTAGGTGAAGAGCTAAAGGTGTGGTTCTGGGCACTGACAGCTGTCAGTGGCCTCTGCTGGGTGTTAGCCTTTATGGCTGCACTATCCTTGGCATGGTGGTCTGACCCCATGCCAAATAGCAAGTTAGGCCCCCTGACCCTGTTGGTCATGGTGGGGTTACTCCAGCTCTGGGTAACCTCTTTGGGTAAGCTAGGGGTGACCCTGGCTAAGATAAGATTAGCAGAGGTGGATACCGTTAACCCCAAAATAGAGAGAATGGGTGAAGACATAAAAAGCACAGACAAGAGGCAGTTCAGACTAGGTCCTATCACTGTGGAAGTGGGTCAGTTCCCCAGAGGGAATGACCTGAACAGGAGGATGTAAGGCAGAGTAGGCCCTGCAACAAACCAGCCTATTTCCTCTACTCTTCCTCGCCTGACAGACTAGGAAGACTCTCCCAGCTTTGGCTGAGTCTCCTGGCCTGTGGGCTGGGGGGGCTTGTGTAAAGAAATGGCTCCCTGTTGCAGTTACCCCCCACTTTTTGCCTGATACTGATGCTGACTTGACTGAGAAGTGTGCTGGGACCCTGCTAATCAGGCCCCAGCACCAGTGTTCTTTCACCTAAAATGTACCATTGATTCCACAATTGGCACACCCTGGCACCCAGATAAGTCCCTTGTAACTGGTACCTCTGGTACCAAGGGCCCTGATGCCAGGGAAGGTCTCTAAGGGCTGCAGCATGTATTATGCCACCCTAGAGACCCCTCACCCAGCACAGACACACTGCTTACCAGCTTGTGTGTGCTAGTGAGAACAAAATGAGTAAGTCGACATGGCACTCCCCTCAGGGTGCCATGCCAGCCTCTCACTGCCTATGCAGTATAGGTAAGACACCCCTCTAGCAGGCCTTACAGCCCTAAGGCAGGGTGCACTATACCATAGGTGAGGGTACCAGTGCATGAGCACTGTGCCCCTACAGTGTCTAAGCAAAACCTTAGACATTGTAAGTGCAGGGTAGCCATAAGAGTATATGGTCTGGGAGTCTGTTTTACACGAACTCCACAGCACCATAATGGCTACACTGAAAACTGGGAAGTTTGGTATCAAACTTCTCAGCACAATAAATGCACACTGATGCCAGTGTACATTTTATTGTAAAATACACCACAGAGGGCACCTTAGAGGTGCTCCCTGAAACTTAACCGACTATCTGTGTAGGCTGACTGGTTCCAGCAGCCTGGCACACTAGAGACATGTTGCTGGCCCCATGGGGAGAGTGCCTTTGTCACTCTGAGGCCAGTAACAAAGCCTGCACTGGGGGGAGATGCTAACACCTCCCCCAGGCAGGAGCTGTAACACCTGGCGGTGAGCCTCAAAGGCTCACCCCTTTGTCACAGCACAGCAGGGCACTCCAGCTTAGTGGAGTTGCCCGCCCCCTCCGGCCACGGCCCCCACTTTGGGCGGCAAGGCTGGAGGAAACAAAGAAAGCAACAAGGAGGAGTCACTGACCAGTCAGGACAGCCCCTAAGGTGTCCTGAGCTGAAGTGACTCTAACTTTTAGAAATCCTCCATCTTGCAGATGGAGGATTCCCCCAATAGGGTTAGGGATGTGCCCCCCTCCCCTTGGGAGGAGGCACAAAGAGGGTGTACCCACCCTCAGGGCTAGTAGCCATTGGCTACTAACCCCCCAGACCTAAACACGCCCTTAAATTTAGTATTTAAGGGCTACCCTGAACCCTAGAAAATTAGATTCCTGCAACAACAAGAAGAAGGACTGCCTAGCTGAAAACCCCTGCAGAGGAAGACCAGAAGACAACAACTGCCTTGGCTCCAGAAACTCACCGGCCTGTCTCCTGCCTTCCAAAGAACTCTGCTCCAGCGACGCCTTCCAAATGGACCAGCGACCTCTGAATCCTCTGAGGACTGCCCTGCTTCGACGACGACAAGAAACTCCTGAGGACAGCGGACCTGCTCCAAAAAGACTGCAACTTTATCCAAAGGAGCAGCTTTAAAGAACCCTGCAATCTCCCCGCAAGAAGCGTGAGACTTGCAACACTGCACCCGGCGACCCCGACTCGGCTGGTGGAGAACCAACACCTCAGGGAGGACCCCCGGACTACTCTACGACTGTGAGTACCAAAACCTGTCCCCCCTGAGCCCCCACAGCGCCGCCTGCAGAGGGAATCCCGAGGCTTCCCCTGACCGCGACTCTCTGAAACCTAAGTCCCGACGCCTGGAAAAGACCCTGCACCCGCAGCCCCCAGGACCTGAAGGACCGGACTTTCACTGCAGAAGTGACCCCCAGGAGTCCCTCTCCCTTGCCCAAGTGGAGGTTTCCCCGAGGAAGCCCCCCCTTGCCTGCCTGCAGCACTGAAGAGATCCCTTGATCTCTCTTTGACTTCCATTGCGAACCCGACGCTTGTTCTAACACTGCACCCGGTCGCCCCCGCGCCGCTGAGGGTGAAATTTCTGTGTGGGCTTGTGTCCCCCCCGGTGCCCTACAAAACCCCCCTGGTCTGCCCTCCGAAGACGCGGGTACTTACCTGCAAGCAGACCGGAACCGGGGCACCCCCTTCTCTCCATTGAAGCCTATGCGTTTTGGGCACCACTTTGAACTCTGCACCAGACCGGCCCTGAGCTGCTGGTGTGGTAACTTTGGGGTTGCTCTGAACCCCCAACGGTGGGCTACCTTGGACCAAGAACTGAACCCTGTAAGTGTCGTACTTACCTGGTAAAACTAACAAAAACTTACCTCCCCCAGGAACTGTGAAAATTGGACTATGTCCACTTTTTAAATAGCTATTTGTGAATAACTTGAAAAGTATACATGCAATTGAAATGATTCAAAGTTCCTAATGTACTTACCTGCAATACCTTTCAAACAAGATATTACATGTTAAATTTGAACCTGTGGTTCTTAAAATAAACTAAGAAAAGATATTTTTCTATAACAAAACCTATTGGCTGGATTTGTCTCTGAGTGTGTGTACCTCATTTATTGTCTATGTGTATGTACAACAAATGCTTAACACTACTCCTTGGATAAGCCTACTGATCGACCACACTACCACAAAATAGAGCATTAGTATTATCTCTTTTTACCACTATTTTACCTCTAAGGGGAACCCTTGGACTCTGTGCATGCTATTCCTTACTTTGAAATAGCACATACAGAGCCAACTTCCTACAAGAAATGAGTCCGCCTTTTCGACAGGAACTGAAAAATGGAATGAGCATGAAAGATGAGAATAATCAGAATGGCGCATTTTTCTCTGTGCAGTTGGGCTAAGTTAAAATCAGCTAAAACACTTCCCACGCTGCCATTGGTAAAAAAATGGTATGTTTACATTTATTCCTATAAAAGCAATGTTATAACTAACCTGTCTTTTACATGTCGCTGATTGGCTCCACTTCTTCTGTTCCCATCGTCGGACTCGTCAGGTAACAGTTTTTGTATCTCTCTGTCCTCCAGTCAGTGCATCCATTGTTAGCTCCTGGTGATATCGCTTTCTCACATACCAAGCTTTACAAAGTATCAATAACTATTACACGATTTTCTAACGAGCAGTTCTCATGGAAAAGAAAATATTTGCTAGTGTTTGGTCAACTCAGTGGAAAAGAACAATTCATGTATTAATTTCTTCAAGCGAACATTTTCTCACAGCTTTATCTTAACAGTACATATTAACATGAGGCTGTGCAAATAGGCCCAAGACCTCGCTAACTTGAGCCCTACAGTTACTAAAGCAATACATAAATGTGAAATCATCAATATAGCATACTACTACATTAATCTAAATATGAGCACATCAATTCATTTTAATAAGCAATTAATAAGGACACTTCGTGATTACTGTTGGCCACTCAAGTAGGCACATTTTCCAAGTCGTGCATTATTTTCTATATTAAGTCAAAATTCTATGCAGATTCAACATTCAGAATACATGGTTATTTTTTAGTAAAAATTCTGCATTCACAGATTCTAGGTAACTTACCTTCCACTATGCACAGCTTTTTGTCTCCTCTTTTAACAGGATATAGTCCTATACTATACATGTCCACAGGGTGTCCTTGACTGCCTTTTCATAAGTCTTAGCATCCCCGCAAACTATGAACCCTAAGACATACCTATAAGTAGTCCAGTTTGCTTAGAACAGCACTTGCTTGTGCAACTCAACTCCCTTGTCCCTATATCCATCACCTATAAGTTCTGTACCACATTGGGCTGATATGCTAACACTTATGTTGCACATTTTGCTTTCTTTCTCGAGCGAGAAAATACTTTATTACATACATGTGTTAAATTCTGCAAAACATATTTTAATTTTTAAAATGCAGAGAAGGATGCAGAGACATAAAAAAGAGACAGTGGCATAGACATACCAAGAGTTGAGTCCAGAATCTCAAGCCAAACCTTACTCTTAGGGTCCTACAAGGCTGAAACTGGGTTTGGGCCTGCTTGAGTTCCTGTTAGGTGAAGTGTCTTAGTAATTGACAATGTCCCTTTTTGTAGTGGGTTCAAAAGTGATTTGCATGTGGTTGATCCCTGGCTGGAAAGTCATGGACGGCCTGTACAACGATACTACACATGCCTCTCCAAACAAAAGGTAGGCAGGTGTCCATGTTTTTCTCCTCACTCATTTGGTACTTTCAGTGCATTTCCATCAGATGACGACTTTGTGGCCTGTAAGTAGTAACAGCGGTGTTCCAGCTTGTATATAGATAATCACACATTCCCAGGGCCACTGGAATTATGCGGCAGGGAAAGGTCAAATTATATAAATTATGTGGCATAAAAAGTAAATTATGCTGTATTTTTTGTGATAGTGTTACTTTTGTCATTTTTAGGGCTCGGCTCTAGATGGCGCGCATGCGCTGTCTCGAACTGAGGCATACTGTATCTGCATCTGGGGTTACGTACTGCCCATTGGATTCCCATTTGCTGGAACAACCTTCGCTCGATTTTTCATTCTACCCATTCGTGAAGGGCATGCATAGGGTATGCCTTTTCTGGCGGATAGCTCTCCCCGAGCGCACCGACCAACTACGATAAACCTCCACTGCGACCACTGTTATTCATTGTTTTTGGACTATTTAATTGTTTTTTTAAATGTGTGACTTGTCCCGTGGCACATAAGGAGGATGCGAATGGGACCTCTTTTTAGTAGTGCAAAATGCACATACTTGACATACTGCTAACAACACAGAGATTTTCAACAAAAAAGTGCTCTTTCTACTGAAGGAAAGAAAGATGTAAATTATAGTGGAATGCTATTTCGCGTTGGTGGGCACATCATGTTTTGTCCTTCCTTTGTTTACGGTGTGTGTCACGCTTGTTGCTAAAGAGACCAGGAGCAGTGTGAGCGAACTTCTGAAAGGGTCAAGCGTGCACGTTAATGAGCAGTTTTGTATGCACTTATCTTTCTTACTGTATAATGCTTCTAATTTACACTACAGCCCCTTCTACGGGTACAGCTGTTACTATCTCCCGCTATTCTTCATCCCACCCCGCTGCTTCCCTCCCACCGCACCCTCCCATCCACTGCTCTGATCCTCCCCTGCTTCCCCTCTCTACTCCCACTGAACTGTGTCTCTTCTCGCTGTCCGCTGCTTTACTCCCACCGCACACCCATCCACTGCTCTGTTCCTCCCCTGTTTCCCCTCTCTACTCCCACTGCACTGTGTCTCTTCTCACCGTCCGCTGCTTTACACCCACCGCACCCTCCCATCCACTGCTCCGTTCCTCCCCTGCTTCCCCTCTCTACTCCCACTGCACTGTGTCTCTTCTCACCGTCCGCTGCTTTACACCCACCGCACCCCCCTACCACTGCTCCATTCCTCCCCTGCTTCCCCTCTCTACTCCCAATGCACTGTGTCTCTTCTCAACACCCGCTGCTTTACACCCACTGCACCCTTCCATCCACTGCTCTGTTCCTCCCCTGCTTCCCCTCTCTACTCCCACTGCACTGTGTCTCTTCTCACTGCCCGCTGCTTTACACCCACCGCACCCTCCCATCCACTGCTCCGTTCCTCCCCTGCTTCCCCTCTCTACTCCCACTGCACTGTGTCTCTTCTCACCGCCCACTGCTTTACACCAACCGCACCCTTCCATCCACTGCTCCATTCCTCCCCTGCTTTCCCTCTCTACTCCCACTGCACTGTCTCTCTTCTCACCGCCCCACTGCTTTACACCCACCGTACCCTCCCATCCACTGCTCCGTTCCCCCCCGCTTCCCCTCTCTACTCCCACTGCGCTGTGTCTCTTCTCACCGCCCCTGCTTTACACCCACCGCACCTTCCCATCCACTGCTCCGTTCCTCCCCTGCTTCCCCTCTCTACTCCCGCTGCACTGTCTCTCTTCTCACCGCCCCGCTGCTTCCCTCCCATCCACTGCTCCGTTCCTCCCCTGCTTCCCCTCTCAACTCCCACTGCACTGTGTCTCTTCTCACCGCCCTGCTGCTTTACACCCACCGCACCCTCCCATCCACTGCTCCGTTCCTCCCTGCTTCCCCTCTCTACTCCCACTGCACTGTCTCTTCTCACCGCCCCCCTGCTTCACACCCACCGCACCCTCCCATCCACTGCTCCGTTCCTACCCTGCTTCCCCACTCTACTCCCACTGCACTCTCTCTCTTTATACCCACTGCACCCTCCCATCCACTGCTCCGTTCCTCCCCTGCTTCCCCTCTCTACTACCACTGCACTGTGTCTCTTCTCACCGTCCGCTGCTTTACACCCACCCACCGCACCCTCCCATCGACTGCTCCGTTCCTCCCCTGCTTCCCCTCTCTACTCCCACTGCACTGTGTCTCTTCTCACTGACCACTGCTTTACACCCACCGCACCCTCCCATCCACTGCTCCGTTCCTCCCCTGCTTCCCCTCTCTACTCCCACTGTACTGTCTCTCTTCTCACCGCCCGCTGCTTCCCTCCCACCGCACCCTCCCATTCACTGCTCCGTTCCTCCCCTGCTTCCCCTCTCTACTCCCACTGCACTGTGTCTCTTCTCACCGCCCGTTGCTTTACACCCACCGCACCCTCCCATCCACTGCTCCGTTCCTCCCCTGCTTCCCCTCTCTACTCCCACTGCACTGTGTCTCTTCTCACAGCCCGCTGCTTTACACCCACCGCACCCTTCCATCCACTGCTGTGTTCCTCCCCTGCTTCTGCTCTCTACTCCCACTGCACTGTGTCTCTTCTCACCGCCCGCTGCTTTACACCCACCGCACCCTCCCATCCACTGCTCCGTTCCTCCCCTCCTTCCCCTCTCTACTCCCACTCCAATGTCTCTCTTCTCACCGCCCCACTGCTTTACACCCACCGTACCCTCCCATCCACTGCTCCGTTCCTCCCCTGCTTCCCCTCTCTACTCCCACTGCACAGTGTCTCTTCTCACCGCCCGCTGCTTTACACCCACCGCACCCTTCCATCCACTGCTGCGTTCCTCCCCTGCTTCCCCTCTCTACTCCCACTGCACTGTGTCTCTTCTCACCGCCCGCTGCTTTACACCCACCGCACCCTCCCATCCACTGCTCCATTCCTCCCCTGCTTCCCCTCTCTACTCCCACTGCACTGTGTCTCTTCTCACCACCAGCTGCTTTACCCCCACCGCACCCTCCCATCCACTGCTCCGGTCCTCCCCTGCTTCCCCTCTCTACTCCCACTGCACTGTCTCTCTTCTCACCGCCCGCTGCTTCCCTCCCATCCACTGCTCCGTTCCTCCCCTGCTTCCCCTCTCAACTCCCACTGCACTGTGTCTTTTCTCACCGCCCCACTGCTTTACACCCACCGCACCCTCCCATCAACTGCTCCGTTCCTCCCCTGCTTCCCCTCTCTACTCCCACTGCACTGTCTCTTCTCACCCCCCGCTGCTTTACTCCCACCACACCCTCCCATCCACTGCCCCGTTCCTCCCCTGCTTCCCCTCTCTACTCCCACTGCACTGTCTCTCTTTACACCCACTGCACCCTCCCATCCACTGCTTCCCCTCCCTACTACCACTGCACTGTGTCTCTTCTCACCGCCTGTTGCTTTACACCCACCGCACCCTCCCATCCACTGCTCCGTTCCTCCCCTGCTTCCCCTCTCTACTCCCACTGCACTTTGTCTCTTCTCACCGCCCGCTGCTTTACACCCACCGCACCCTCCCATCCACTGCTCCGTTCCTCCCCTGCTTCCCCTCTCTACTACCACTGCACTGTCTCTCTTCTCACCGCCCGCTGCTTCCCTTCCACCGCACCCTCCCATCCACTGCTCCGTTCCTCCCCTGCTTCCCCTCTCTACTCCCACTGCACTGTCTCTCTTCTCACTACCCTGCTGCTTTACACCCACTGCATTCCTCGCTCATTTGCCCCTCCCGTCTTCTCTTCCTGCCCCTGAAGTTCTGAACTTTTATGTCAGTACTGGAATTCCACAAAGCCACCAAGGTCCGTTCCAGATGAACACCGATAGCTAGAGTGCCGCAGCCAATTCTGGCTTCCATCAAGTTCTGTAGCAGCTGTGTCAGTTGTGGTTTGTGCTTACACAAGCGTATCACAAAAGTTCACAACGCTCTGTAGGTGTTGTTGCTCAGCGTAAACATGTCTCTGACATTACATGGGCAAGACAGACATGAATATTATGTCAGGTTGGACCAGAGTTTACATTTGTAACTGATTAGTTCTTGCGTGCCTGGCCCTGTCCATTAGCATGTATATAATTTGAATTTGTAGGAGTGTCCAATTGATTGCTCCATGTTTCTTGTTCACATCGGCGCGATGCAGTCTGTTTGCATGTTCACAACTGTAAACGACCCATGATAGTTTTGTGTGACATGAGGGTAAAATCTGAACCCTACGTATTGTGAGCTGCGCATATAGTAAACCGATAAATTAAGGTGGGCTTTGCGGCGACTGTGTGCTACGCAGTTTGTTGGCGCTATGCCAGGCATACTGTGGGCCGTATTTATACTCCGTTTGCGCCGAATTTGCGTCGTTTTTTTCGACGCAAATTCAACGCTAAACTAACGCCAACTAACGCCATATTTATACTATGGCGTTAGAGGCGAATAGCGCCAAAGTTCCCGGAATGTGCGTCATTTTTTAGCGTGAACCTCTTCCTTGCGTTAATGATATGCAAGGGAGGCGTTCCCGTCTAAAAAATGACTCCCAGGCCTTTACGTGGTATTTATACTCCCGGGCAAAAGAGACGCCCGGGAGTGGGCGTGGCTAAAAACGGCGCATTTGCGCCGCTTTTTAACGCCTGGGTCAGGCATGGCGTTAAGGGACAAGTGGGCTCAAAATGAGCCCAGAGTGCCCTTCCCTGCCCCCAGGGACCCCCCCTTCCACCCTTGCCCACCCCAGGAGGACACCCAAGGACGGAGGGACCCATCCCATGGACATTAAGGTAAGTTCAGGTAAGTATTTTATTTTTTATTTTTTGTGGCATAGGGGGGCCTGATTTGTGCCCCCCTACATGCCACTATGCCCAATGACCATGCCCAGGGGACAGAAGTCCCCTGGGCATGGCCATTGGGCAAGGGGGCATGACTCCTATCTTTACAATGATAGGAGTCATGTTGATGGGGGATGGGCGTCGAAAAAAAATGGCGCAAGTCGGGTTACGACGATTTTTTCGACGTAACCTGACTTGCCCCATTTTAAGACGCCCATACGCCATTTTCCCCCTACGCCGGCGCTGTCTGGTCTACGTGGTTTTTTCCCACGCAAACCAGGCAGCGCCAGTCTGATTGCGCCGTCTAACGCCATTCCATAAATACGGCGCCCGCATGGCGCTTCAGAATGGCGTTAGACGGCGCAAATTTTTTTGACGCTAAACTGCGTTAGCGCAGTTTAGCGTCAAAAAGTATAAATATGGGCCTGTGTTCTTCTGGCCTTTGTTTTTTAGGATTTTTGTAGTCTCACACCTATCGTTCTAGTGCAGTCTGCCTGGAAGAACAATCTTGTGCATCGTCTATATGCAAACCTGTCCGCCTTTTTGCACTATTACTGAATTGAAGAACTGGTTGCATGTCTTCGTGTGGTCCTATCATCACATCCCAGCTTTTTATTTGTTTGGGATGACATTCATTTCTGTTGGCCCTAAATGGTGCCTGGTGGGAGAACTGGTGCAGCCAAACACGAACACTGCTCTATTGTGAGCATAACGAGAGGCTATCCTTTTTTTTCCCTAATTTACAAGACAGTTTGCCTTAAACAGAGCGACTAATTACAACAAAGTGTGCTCATTGTCTGTATCAGTTCTGGCTGCAGTATCCTGGTGAAGCTTCTTCTACACTGGGAGCCAGTTGTGTTCCCTTAACTGGTCCATGAGTGGACATTCGCAATCAGACAGATGATGCACACTGTGTAGGGATTTCTGGGATAGACTGCCACTATCATCGAGTTGTAGAAAAATGTGACACCCTCAGATTGTTGCACCACCCTCAGATTGTTGCACTATCTGTCCAATACTCGGTTACTTATCAAATCCATTTCTTAAGTTACTGGACTGCTTAATTTCAAAACTGATTTAAGGTAACAGTTGGAAAAAAGTACATCTCTCTCCACTGAAAAACTTCCAAAAAGCAAGAGTGTGCTTTGTCTTTCTAATCACAAATTATCTTGAATCTCTGGGAAGAGAAATCGCCTAGTGGACCTAATGTTACCTGTGACAACTTTATTAAGTGCAGGTTTTAAGTTACAACATTATATGCCCTGGGACTCTTATTTTGGATTTTTTCCTAAATGTAGATTTGATTTTCCCATCCTGTTAACCAGATCTTGCTCTGTAGCCGATATCAGATTTTGGAAATTAAAAGATTGCCTTCGTATAATTGTATCTGCTCGGCCATTTCTCTGCTCAGTGCCATCCACACCTCCAGCTCTGACACATAAACCCTCGCTCTCATGTCTGGCATTGTAAGTGAGAAATTTCTTCAAAGCTTGTCCAGCTCAGAACATTAATGTATCTCTTTGAATGCAATTTGTAGTCCATGACTTCAGATCCTGCACCTATAAAACCTCTTTATTTTCATTTCATGACCTCAATTGGAGACTAATGTATGAAAACATAAATTTGTGTATTGAATAGCTTTATGTCCGGTGAGGGCAAGGGTATTTCTTGTTGTATTATATTATAATTTCATTTATGTAATAATTGCTACAGCGAACATTTCACAGAAATGTACACAATATATATTAGGTGAAAACTATAAATGTCACTTTATATCCCAGGTTTCTACATAACATGGCTAAAAGACATTGCCATTGACAAATCCAATAACTCTTGCAATGCGGAGACCGATTGGCATTGCCAATGCTTGTTATTACACTGCAAAGGGCCTTCCTCTGAGTTTCAACGCGTGCAACTGCGTTTGTAGTAACCTTTGAACCCTTTTGAGCTAGAAGAAAACTTTTATTTGGTTATATTCTGCAGATTATGCATCAGATGATGGATTATGTGACAACATGACAAATATATGATTATGTGGAAAACGCTGTTGCACCACAATCGCGTAATTTCATTGGCACTGCCCATAGCACAGATTTGTATCTAATTGTAAATAGAGGTCCCAAAAAGAGGTTGTACCTTGGTTTCCGAGATTGGCAAAATTGCATAATCTTCCTGTTTGCAATTACAGATAAAACTCTGCCAAGGCAGCGTGTTTT
Source organism: Pleurodeles waltl (assembly GCF_031143425.1). Classification (NCBI taxonomy): domain Eukaryota; kingdom Metazoa; phylum Chordata; class Amphibia; order Caudata; family Salamandridae; genus Pleurodeles; species Pleurodeles waltl. The sequence continues at coordinate 471,726,101 of NC_090449.1, read as the reverse complement.
TGTACCGGCATATAACACTCCCTTGACACAGTGGTCGATAGCCTTTTATCTTATCTTCTGGCTGAGGAAACTGTTAGGAGTGACTGTCACTGTGTTTGCACTGCGGGCCTCATCGGGCTCGGCCTCCAAATTGCCAGGCACATTTGCGTACACAGTTCTCATTATGTCAGGACTGAAGGCCGAGAGGTGCTGAGGGAGAAGCGAGTTTATGCTTTGTTTAAACATGACACATGCACAAACACCTAGAGCAAGAAAGGTGATTACAAATAGTCCAAAATGTATTCGATTTCATTGCTAAGTGCGTTATTCATGCACCCAGTAACTGGCTGATAGCCCCTCATGCGGAATGATGAACCAATATCTTCAACCTTAGCCCTTAGAGACCTCCCTAAAGATTCTGTGGGATGATTATAAGTTTTATTGGATGAGCCTTTCACTGAATCAACCTCATCTACCGCCCTCCACTGATGGTTCAATTAATTGTATCATCACCTTTACAGAGTCTTGACTTTTAGTTGTTCGATGAATTTGTTTTATCAATTGCTCTTTTGGGAGTTCTTATTTTGAACAGCTGGAATAAGAAGCATTTACAAAGCCAATGTGTTTCACTTTTTTATAGTATAAGCACAATCACAGGCATACTGCGTGCGTGGACATATTGATGTTGATGACGCATAAACGCAAATATACAGACAGAGCAACATAGCTAGAGACATACATGCACTCAGACCAATGCACATACAGCCACCAATGAACTTTGACTATCTGCAAACAGGCACCTATTTACGATTATCCACAAACATCGATATATATACACCTCGTGATATGAAATCATTCACAGACTCAGAGACAATTTTATACGTGTCCTTCTGTGGTCAACGGAAGGTGCTCGAAGTGAGGGGAGAATAGCTAGGAGAAAACTAATGAAAGGAAGTGAGGAAAGAGCCTTGTGTATGTAATGGTAATCACAGCATCAATTTAACAAAAATAAAGCAGGAACAGCCTGCAGAAGGGAGAAGGAGGGAGCTGTGGATGGTCACGGGTACAATTCCAGAGGGCAAACACTGTGAGGAATCGGGGCATAACAGAAAGCTATAAATGTTAGACTGTTAAGGAAATGTCACGGCAAAACACAGAGAGCCAAATACCCATGTCCACAAAACAACACAGAGAGAGTGAAACGCACACATTTCACAAAGGCTCAGCTGCACTCCCAAACATCACTGATATGGTACGTCAGCAAACAAACATACTTATGTAGAAGGGGGTTAAGGGGTGCACAAAAAGATGAAGAAAAAGATGATGCATGTATGGATGCAGGTTTTATGTCCACTCATTATATACAACTTTAGCTAATGAAATCAGACTTGAGTTAGAGAAAGACTGGTGTCAATGCCCAATGAATCCTTGGCATATTCTTTAAGAAATCATTTCTAATGGGTTATGGAATATATCAGTCTCCTTGCACAACCTGTCACTGCCATCTCTGGAATAATCACCTCTCTCTACCAATGCAGTGCTGATTGACTGCCTACATGCATAAACCACACATCACCTAAATTATGTCTGTCAGTGCGAATCTTAGGTGACAGGTGCTACCACTTTGAACACATGAGTTTGCACGGCTTTTCTAAAGGACATCATAAATTATATTTCCCTCAAATGCAGAGGGACAGGATTCCAGAATGTGGGCACCTGATGAGAAAATTCTCTAGCCTCTTTGGAAAAGTCTTGGAACTGTGAGCTGTGTACAAGGCGGATACATGAACTTCTAAGGAAAATAGTTTTGAATGCTGCTAGTAAGATATGCTGGGGCTAATTCAAGAAGATATTTAGGGGCATATTTAAAAGCCACTACCGCCACCAGAGCGTCACTTTTGTGACGCTCCGGTGGCGCTATGCCCTGCGCCCTATTTACAAGGTGGCGTTATGGCACTTTTTGTGGCTTAATGCCACTTTGTAAATACGACCCCCTCACACGCAGCCCTTTGTGTTGAAGGGGCGTGCCACAGCAACACCCATTGAATTTTGACACTGCAAGGCACAACGAGGAGGAATACTTTTATTCCTCCTAGTTTTTTGCCTTTTCTATGTGTGCTGAATTCTGCAGCACGCATAGAAAGAGCAAAATGCCAGACATGATTGTTTATGTGTGGGAAGGTGTCCCTTCCTGCACATAAACAATCATTTGAAAATGACGCTATAGCACTTCTGTGTGTGCTTCATTGTGCAGCACACACAAAAGTGCCAAATCATCATTAGTGATTGTTTATGTGCACGAAGGGACACATACACACACATAAACAATCTAACCCCTCAATGCAGACATCCTTGCACGTTCGTGCAAGGATAGCTGCATTGGTGCTGGCAGCTAAATTTAGCACCAGCGCAGGGGACAACACAGGGGTGCGCTGTATTGAATTAAATACAGCGCATCCCTGCGTTGTGAAAATAATGGAGCGCAGCGCTGCCAATTTTGGCACAGCGTAGCGCCCCATCATTTTTCTATAAATATGGGCCTTAAAAAATAGAATGCTCAAACTGAATTCATTCTTGTGTTTTACATGGTGCTTTCGTTCGTGGATTTGTCCCATCCATAATATACCCCTACCAAAATTAAAATCCCAGACAATTGAACTGGAGTGGGACGTAGCAATATTTACTACATAAGAACATAATAATAAGTAGGATAACACAATAACACATCACATAGAACCATGCACATTATGAACATCTTAAGATAGCTATCATCATTAAAAGATTGTACAGATGGAGCCAATAACCTTCAAGCTGACAAGCCTGGCTCTTGTCTTGTGGGATCTCTTGCCCCACAGGCAGTCCCAGCATATGTATATCAAATTCTGTGTGCACATCACACACCCAGCTGCAAATGCGAAGCACAAGGTCAGCCATTGAGGAAATGTGATCTTACTAGAGGTCTCAATCAAGAATTTGGTAGAACCCTTACACTTTGTTGCCTTTAAATGGCCTGGTGAAGAGCTCAAAACTGAGTTGATATGATTTTCTGCTGGTGGGGTTACCAATCCACCCTCAAGCTACTTAACTAGTGGTGTTTCAAACACATCCCTGTCCTTTGGCATAAGTATTTCCCAGAGATGACATAACACTGCCTGCTTGATTGCTGAGCACTCACTTGTGACCACCCCAGTGCCTTCTATTGTTGGCTGTTCAAATTACCCTGGTCAGTAGGAACATACAAGTCCCCGACATTGATATTTAGATTTGATGCTAACCTAGCTTGTGATAAAAGGAGAATTTAAATTACATAGGTATGTTGAGTGGGCTGTGCAAACACTACACCTGGCGTCCAATGCCCTCCCATCAGGGTCCTACCATACTCCTGCTCTACCCGTTTGCCATATCACCATAGTAGGTCTTCCTTCCTGGATCTATTTGTCACTCTGAAATGGTTCTTCATGGCCTGCACTGCTTGTAGCAAGATTAGTTTTCTTGTGCTCAGCCATTTTTCATAGGCTGCGTTTTCAATTAGCATGCAATTAAAATAGCAAAACCAGTCAGTGAGCTTACCTGCGAGGAACTTTGATTATTTTGTCATGGTGAACATTTAGCAACCTTGTGCAAGTCACAATTAGAGACTCGCAAATAGAAATGTACAAATGTGTTGCAGACATATTTAGCGATTCCCAATGAGGGTCACAAATGACCCACCTCATTAATATTCATGAGGTAGGTCTCAATTTGCGACCCATTGGAAATGGCCACAATCACAGGGATGCAGGCCTCCTAGGGGCAGTAGATCACCATGTCTATGATTGTTTTTAATAAAGCAATCTTTTGTTTTTTAAATGCAGTTCATTTTCCTGAAAGCAAAAGGAGATGCATTTAAAAAATAAAAAATGAAAAGTTTTCTCTTCATTTTTTGAGAGTATGCAGTGCTCCATGGGACCACCGCCTGCTCTTAAAATGCATTTTCGCTACCATTCTTAAAGGGGAAGGGGCCCTTTCCTGTTTGCGAATGGGTTACCACCAACTAGAAGTTGGGGGTAATTCAGAATGATTTGCGACTGCATGCACTGTCCCAAAACATTCATACATGGTCCAGCGACTCACTATTAGGAAGGGACGCCCTTGGCACACCCTTTACTAATAGCGACTCGCAATCCCTATTTTGTGAGTCGTAGCTAGTTCCCGTCTTGCAAAATAGGGATGGTACATGGCCAGAAGCCCAATGGCTGTTTGCAACCAGCAAAACTGCTTCATACATCTGGCCCGTGGTGAAAAGAAACTAAACAAATGTTGAGTATACTTATGCCACTGGAGTGCCCAAAACAGAAAGTATTGTGCAGCACGTTATGGTTGAGCAAGGCTCGGCAAAGAAATGTTTGTGAAAAGACAAGAGTGTGCTGACACGCCAACTTTGCAAGATACATTTAAATTATAGTGGAAACAGTGATTTGAATAAACAAGCAATGGAAAGGAAGTAGGAAGAGGTGGAAACACCGAAGGGAATAGGACAGTAAAAAGAAACGAGGCCCAAGGCCCAATTCAGTTCTGTGCACCATAAGGAGCTGGGCTGCAGCAAGGTACCCACCGGCATTTGATGCATGCCACCTTGTCGTGGTCTAGACTTCCAGAGGGCTAAATCCATGAGAGATCCACCCCTTTTCTGGGCTGCAGCTCTACGCGAGGCTGTGTGTACCTTCCACAGAGAGGCTCCTGGAGCTGGAAACAGGGAATGAGAGCCAACAGTGGGCGTGTGAGGGGGAGAAAAAAACAATTTCATATTACTCTGTTTGTTGTGTAATTGGATTTTTTTAAAAGCCACAATGACGGGGGGTTGGTGGGACAGGTGAAGCAGCAATTTGACCTCGTTCTTTGAATGCACAGGAAATGTGACGAGATAAGTGCACTTGTGTTAGTTGCTCTTTAACAAAGAAAAATGTAGTTCCTGAAAAAGACATTTAAACTAAAGGAGGATTCTCTTTCAGGAGAAAAGAGACCACCTAAAAGGGAGGGGAGACCTTCTAAACAATTTGGGAAATCACATACATTCTCCCAGAATGTGAAAAGCAAAACAATAGAGTACCAGTCTGCCAATATAACAAAAACAAAAAGAACAGATGATGGATGGAATGTTGAACAATGCAAACATTCCCCCCGTCACAGAGATCTGGGTTTAGTCCATTGTTTTTTTGCCCACCACGCCTCCCCAGTTTGTACCCAGGCATATGCAAATCAGTCTTGATCCTGCTCCCCATGGGAGCAGTCTAGCCCAAACTGCTAAGCCAGGTCCTCCCTGGCCCGAAACCAAGCATCCTGGTTCCGGGCCTGATAAACATTTATTTCCTCCTCTCTAAAAGGATTTTATCATCTGTAGCCATGAGCTGTAGTTGGAAAGAACAGAAGAAACCGTTCCTCTTCATCCTTCAACCATGTTGGGTACACCCTTGTATGAGACTGTCTACCTCTCAGTAGGTAAAAAGGCTACACATCAGTAACATTGTCAACTGCACCATTTGCCCAAGTTGAATACAAAACTATTTTATAATGCTTAATACCTTTATCCTTCAAATATATTTGTTTCTGATATCAATTGATCCCTGTTATCTGTGACAAGTTCCATCAGATAACCTTCCAAGGCAAACACTTTCTCTAAAAATGTAATAACAATATGAGTAGTTGTCTCAGTTACAAAATTGTAGTATATAGTAACTATTAAGTACTTTGACTTATCGGGCAAAACCAAGATGGGTCCCGCAAAATCCAAGGCTAATTTAGACCACGCAGCCTAAAGCATAGGAGTATGTATTAAAGGTGTATCTTTCAGCTTCCAATGTGTATTGTACATAATGCACCCCTGACACGAGCTAACAGAATCATCCACATCTTTATCCATATAGGGCCACAAAAAACAGCACCGCAAGATTTTCTAAGTGGCTGTAGATCCTAAGTGCCCCTGTGAGCCAACTCAATCACTTTCAATCTCACTTTAAATCTCAATCCTTTAGGTACTAAAAAGTTTCTAGCCCCTAACAAAATGCCTGTCTCAACCGTAAGTTGAATAGCATGCTGACTAAAACAGTAGACGTCTCTTTTAAATTGTTTAAGATGCGGCCATCCTTGTTGTGCAAACTTGTTTACCTTCTGCAAAATAACATCTTCCTTACATGTCTTGGTCCATTCCTGCTCTGATACGGTGTCTCAGCACCTGTTCACCACATCCAAGCTAACTACTACACGCTTGTTACTTAACAACTCTTCATTCAGCATCCCTTTCTGTACATCAATTAGAAGTTTGGACTAGCAATCTGCTCTGGCATTGGTACTCCCAGGTATATTCCTTACTTGAAAATTGTACTCTCGAAGTTCTGATTTTTGCAGTGGCACATGCACAGGCAAGTGTTTCCCTTTCAATGGTGGTGTATTTCCTTTCCACTTCAGACAACACCCTAGGTGCAAAAGCAGTTGTGAACTCAATGTTGTCAACACATAGACATATTATAGCTCTTAGGCCAACAGCACTTCCATCCACAATAATTATACATTGGTGACCACTAATATAAGACTTTAATTCAGGAACCTTGGTCAGTATATCTTTCATTTCCAAGAAAAGCTTTTATTACTCAGGCTCCCTACCAAATTCTATTTTTTACTAAGCATTTCCTTAAGTGGCTCCATAAAAGTGGCATATCCACTTACAAACCTAGAGCAATAATCACTCAGCACCAAGAATGATTTTAACTCATCCTTATTGTACAGATCAGGCACACACCTCAATTCTTTTAGAAGCTCCTCCTTAGGTTTCATGTTTGCTGATGTGATACATTGACCAAGATATTCTAGTTTGTTGGTTAAAAATGTACACTTATCCTTGGATACTGTCATGCCATGCTTATTTAAAATGTTAAGTACTTTCTCCAAAATTGTATTGTGTCCCAGGACAGTGTTGTTAAAAATAGAGATGTCTTCTTGGAATGCTAATACACTAGGCACATCCTTAAACAAAGTGAACATGACCTTTTGAAATACGCTTGCTGATGACGTTTGACCAAGCAGCAAGTGTAAATACTTATAAGCCCCTAACAGTGTGATAAACAAAGTTAGGGCTTGTGACTCTGTTTTCAGGGGTACCAGGTAGTATGCCTCTTTGAGGTCAATATTGCTAAATACTTTTGAACCTTCTAAAGTAGACAACAACTCATTATTCTTAGGCAGTGTATGGCAATCCACATTGATATTTTTGATAAGCAAACACAAATCCGTACACAGACCTACCTGTCTTTTTTTCTTTTTAGCTATTACTATCTCACTGATCCACTCAACTGCATTGGTTCAATAATCTTATCCAGAAATATCTAGTAAGTCCTCTCTCACAGTTAAAGGAACATCCCTTTGTGCTTCACGGGTACTGCATCTTGCTTTAAAACTATTTCATGTTCTAACCCTCTGACAGTGATAATTCCTTCAGATTAAACAGTAGGATATTTAGATCAGCACACAGATGTACCTGTCAATTTTTCTTTTTAGCTATTACTATCTCACTGATCCACTCAGCTGCATTGACTGGTTCAATAATCTTATCCAGAAATATCTAGTCAGTCCTCTCTCACAGTTAAAGGAACATCCCCTACTTTGTGCTTCATGGGTACTGCATCTTGCTTTAAAACTATTTAATGTTCAAACCCTCTGACTGTGATAATTCCTTCCGAATAAACAGTAGGATACTTAGATAGAATCTACTCTATACCTTCATCACTGAACTCTACCAATATAACAGGAACACAAGTGCCTGGACTTAATATAATACATAATCTACCCTGATCGACCAAACCAATAAAGTCTGTACCTGAACCGTCACCTAAATTCAGTTCAAACAGTTAAAATTGTCATGGTATTTATCCCTTCTTCCTATTGAGTGCAATGATGTGCCACTTCAGGAACACAATTAACTTTAGCTGAATCACCACTCTTGCAAACTCTCATAAAGTGACCAGTTCTATTGCACCTGTTGCACTATTTTCTTTGAGCTGGGCAATTTGAATTGTTGCCTGAGTGATTATGAGATCCACATCCATAACATGCATTAGATTTGATAATTCTATTACTTCTGTGGTTTTCTTGTATTTTCTTAACAGCATTCACACTCATATTTTATGCGACATCCGATGCAGCAGATAACACTTTCACCAACTCCACTGAACACTCAATATCCTTAGCGATTTATAAAGTTTCATCTAGGGTAGTATTTGGTACAACAAAGGAGATGCTCCTGGACTTTTGTAGAATGAGAATTCAAGGTGATCTGGTCTCCTAAGTATTTATCCTCAAAATTCTCAAATTTGCAAGTGCTGGGTAAAATTCTAAGGGCAGCCTCATATTGGTCTATAATCCCGCCTGCAGCTTGCGTCCTTGAGTAGAAATTGAACCTCTCCAAGATGATGCTTGGTTCATCTGAAAATTGTAGGCTGACCTTTTTTTCAGCCACCACAAACACACTCCAATTACTGGCAACCACTGATTCTTCTCTGGAAGGATGAACTTCAGATAAGTTATCAAAATTGTTTCGGCCTTCTGTGCCAAGACAATTATAAAGAAAAGCCAATTTCCTGGCTGTGCTGTAGCCTATAGGATTTATTACTACCAAAGTGTTCATGAAAACATAACCCAGTGTTTGCACTCTAATCTGAGTTTCCCAGGGTCCACAAGAAAGTGAGGAGGTTGCTGAACATTACCCCCTCCTGACATGGCAATCAATTAATAGATCACAAAATAGCCCAAAAACAGTTATGAAAAACTAAGCATTAGTGAAATCAGCCCCTAATTATGCCCTAAAATTCCTAAATAGGAAAATGCATAAGAAACGGCCATAATTAAACAATAAACAATAATAAAAGTTACAGGTGAAACAGCTGTGCATCCGATCGTCAATGCACAAATCCAATATTGCGGCACACATGTATGACTTCTGAGCCTTTTAACAGCGCACTTGCTCACGTCAGCAGCGTGAGGTTGTTGCTTGGCAACTGTCCCAGCTGATTCCAATCAAGTGGTAAGCACTTGCCTGGCTGCTGGGTGCACAAGAATAGCAAAAATGCCTGGCAGCTGTGTCAGCAGGCTCAGGATGCTGATACATTAGCCCACCAATGTTGTCGGAGGTCTGCCCCAAACAGGTCCCAATGATGATTGGTTTCTCTGCCGGTCTACCTGGCAAGACACCTCCAGTGTGAGCAGACACAGCACATGGGTCGAGTGCTGACAGGCAAAGGGTGTCCCAACCGTCGTGGGCACAACGAACATTAGCATTGCCAGGGCTTCACCATCAATGGACTCAAACACATTTAATTGACTTCACCATCCTCAGTATGTTGAAGCATGTCCCAAATAATCCAGGAAGGTAGATATAGAAAGAATCTGCTTTATCTGAAGAACAGGCCAAAGGGAAGAGTCCATTGACCAGCGTCCTTCCAGCTCTGTGATCCTGTCTTAACTATCTAACAGGCAACCATCCTACAAATCAGGAATGCAGGAACTCAGAACCATACTTGGAAGATACACCCCAAAGAACATGACAAGATTACTGAATACACTGCAATATTACAGAATATAAAATACCCTTACATCACACAGAATCATAATACAGAATATCACAAAAAAGTTGGTATAATGGAGGCGCAAACATTTGTAGTGTAGGGGGTGGCTTGGTACCCTAAATAGAGGGGTAGGGGTTAAAGAACGAGAAGGACAGGGACAGAGATAGTAGAGAGATCCTACTTGAGAACCATGAATTTCAGCAGTGAGCAGGGGATTGATGACAAGGGTATGTGATTGATGAGGCTGGGAGACATTATGAAGATGGGGATGGGTGAAAAAAGGATGTTATGGATATGCATCATGAAAATTTAAGTAATAGGTTAAGATATTGTGACCATATTATGAGGTCCTGTTCTGCTTTGTGTGGATAAACATCTGGTTTCCTATTGTGACAATTGAATATATTTTAATCATCCAACATGTTTTAAAAGAGTTCTATTATTTTCCACAACTTTATTCTGAGAGAATCTCTTACATACGCTTTCAGTTTTATACAACTTCACCCTTCAAGCTGCTCTCCTGTGCACTTTACCTCTTTATGCATTCTTTTGTTTGTTCACTTTCACCCGTACTGTTGCTCGGTTTCTGCTTTACTTCCTTCCCTGCAGCCTCTACGTTGCTTCCCCCTGTGCCCTTTGTGTTACTTACATGCATATATGCTTCGCATTTTCTTTCTTGGTCTATCTCGTACCATGCTTGGTGCGTGAGCCTACAAAATGACGTAGCTGGCCATCTAGGCTTTTTATTCCTGTTTACTAGCCATGCTTAGGGATGGCGTGCACATGGTCAAATCCATTGGCAAAGCCAACAGGTACCAAAAGCGAGACATATTGGCTTTCACAAAACCAAGGAAGGACTTGCCAAGGCGTGTCCAGCCTCATAAAAAGTATTCAGGACTAAAATATGAAAGCAATAGGTCTGCATCAAAATGGGTACTTACCACCAAAATCTGTGGGGTTGCTAAGCATTCTACAGGGGGGTAGCATTGAGCTTTGCTAAAAGAGAATAGCTGACTGCAAGTGTAACAAAATTAACTACACAGCATTGAAACTTACAGCCCTTTACCATCTGTTGCTGAAACACTGAAGTTTATAACAATGGATTTAGGCCCAGATCTCTGTACTGGGGTTGAATGTTTGACATTGTTCAGCATTCCGTCCATCACTTGTTCTTTTTGCATTTGTCACCCTAAGTGGGAAGGGTATGCCCAGACGTGGGTCCAGTGCTTCCCATGCCACTGGATTCAAGCTAGCCTGGCTGATGAGGGGTGAAACCCCAAAACCGGTCCCAGGATGCTTGTTTCCAGTCCAGGGAAGACCTGGCCTGGCAGTTCAGGCTGCACTGTTCCCATGGGGAACAGGGTCAAGACTGATTTGCAAATGGCTGAGTCCAGACTGGAATGGCATGGGCAGCAAAAAAAACGATGGATTTAGGCCCAGATCTCTGTACTGGGGGTGAATGTTTGACATTGTTCAGCATTCCGTCCATCACTTGTTCTTTTTGCATTTGTCGCCCTAAGTGGGAAGGGTGTGCCCAGACGTGGGTCCCGTGCTTCCCATACCACTGCATTCAAGCTAGCCTGGCTGATGAGGGGTGAAACCCCGAAACCGGTCCCAGGATGCTTGTTTCCAGTCCAGGGAAGACCTGGCCTGGCGGTTCATGCTGGACTGTTCCCATGGGGAATAGGGTCAAGGCTGATTTGAAAATGGCTGGGCCCAAACTGGAATGGCATGGGCAGCAAAAAAACGATGGATTTAGGCCCAGATCCCTGTACTCGGGGTGAATGTTTGACATTGTTCAGCATTCAGTCCATCACTTGTTCTTTTTGCATTTGTCGCCCTAAGTGGGAAGGGTATGCCCAGACGTGGGTCCCATGCTTCCCATGCCACTGGATTCAAGCTAGCCTGGCTGATGAGGGGTGAAACCCCAAAACCGGTCCCAGGATGCTTGTTCCCAGTCCAGGGAAGACCTGGCCTGGCAGTTCAGGCTGGACTGTTCCCATGGGGAAAAGGGTCAAGACTGATTTGCAATTGGCTGGGTCCAAACTGGAATGGCATGGGCAGCAAAAAAACTATGGATTTAGGCCCAGATCTCTGTACTGGGGGCGAATGTTTGACATTGTTCAGCATTCCGTCCATGACTTGTTCTTTTTGCATTTGTCGCCGTAAGTGGGAAGGGTATGCCCAGATGTGGGTCCTGTGCTTCCCATGCCACTGGATTCAAGCTAGCCTGGCTGATGAGGGGTGAAACCCAGAAACCGGTCCCAGGATGCTTGTTTCCAGTCCAGGGAAGACCTGGCCTGGCAGTTCAGGCTGGACTGTTCCCATGGGGATCAGGGTCAAGACTGATTTGCAAATGGCTGGGTCCAAACTGGAATGGCATGGGCAGCAAAAAAACGATGGATTTAGGCCCAGATCTCTGTACTGGGGGTGAATGTTTGCCATTGTTCAGCATTCCGTCTATGACTTGTTTTTTTTGCATTTGTCGCCCTAAGTGGGAAGGGTATGCCCAGACGTGGTTCCCATGCTTCCCACACTGGATTCAAGCTAGCCTGGCTGATGAGGGGTGAAACCCTGAAACCGGTCCCAGGATGCTTGTTTCCAGTCCAGGGAAGACCTGGCCTGGCAGTTCAGGCTGGATTGTTCCCATGGGGAACAGGGTCAAGACTGATTTGCAAATGGCTGGGTCCAAACTGTAATGGCATGGGCAGCAAAAAAAACTATGGATTTAGGCCCAGATCTCTGTACTGGGGGTGAATGTTTGACATTGTTCAGCATTCCGCCCATCACTTGTTCTTTTTACACTGAAGTTTGTAGCCAGCACTACATGAGGAGACTACCAAGGCGCAACGATTCTTTCTCTCACTTGCTTCGCTGACAGTGCACCGGCAGAATGCTTTATTGTGAAAATGCATGGGCCCATATGTGAAGCGAGTCACCTTGCTGTGTGACCCTGCGTCACAGGGAAAGAGCAGGAATAAGCCATATTTATCCAGTATGGCGCATGCCTGTCCCTCACCCTGCACTGTTGCCCTTTTGGAAGCCTAGCGCCAATGCAGTCACCCTTGCACCTTGGTGCAAAAAATCCCTGCATTACATGCAGGATTGTTTTGTGTGCAAGAAGGTGCAGCACACATAGAAAGTGTAAAAAACTAGGAGATGTAAAGACTTTTTCCCTCCTTACTCCTCTCCTTGAGAGGTGTATCTTTTTGGCACATTCTCAGGTTTACTAAGTATGGTAATTCTGGAAATAGATGCAAAACTATGGGAGTTGCATAGGAACACAAAGGAACGACTCCCTTGCGTAGAGCAAGACAACGCAGCAATTTGTGCTCCCGTACAGTACTCCCTATTTTTGAAGCCATTCAAAGCCACATAAAGTGGCTTTGTGTGGCTTCAAAACTATGACTTTATGGCTTGTGCTATGCATATACCACGTTGTGTGGTGAAGTATGTTGCAAACCATTCATAATTATGCCCCATGGTGACCACCGCAGAGTTCTCATAAAGCACTGTACTTGGCTCTTGATTTTGCTAGTATTTTCATTATATTTGTATTTATCTGCTATCTTTATGCTGGCACTGGAATGCGTATGTTAGAACAAAAATGCATAGAAATGAAATTGTATATTTTATTGAACATGACTTCTATCTGCTAGTCTGGATGTTTTGCAAACTGAAAATGGGAGTCATCTAAAATGTGGACCATTGCAAGACGTGTAATGTTCTCAAATTAGAACAATATTTTGTAAACAACATTTTTAAGCAAACACATACATGATTATTCATTGTTCATATGTGCAGCTAATTGAAGTGCACAACAGTACAATTTACTGCATCCAAGCATTGTTTATAATTTTCAGGACACATCCATGCAGCCAAGCTTTTTATTGTGTGGTTAGTGTTCTAGGATGTTCTTATACAAATCATTGTGTTTAGGTGTGCATGTCCAACTTTTTAAGTTTAACCAAACCAATATTATTTTCAAAATGCCACATTTGCAAATTAAAGTCTTGCACTGGAAGCAATATATTCCCTGCACAGTTCCTGCCCACCATTAACAGGATCCACAGCCACTTAAAATACCCCTCGCTCACATCACTCTTATGCACAACACCACTGGCTCATTACACTTTCACTTATTACTTGCAACAGAGTTTTACAATGTCACTCATTTCATTCGTAGTCTCTTACTTGTTATACCAACCAGCCAGATACTCACAAAAGTAACATTACCTGTAAGCAATCTTTCACACTTATAACTCAAAATACATTCTTGCATTCTGCATGCACACCATATAATGATTCTTAGTTGAGTTGTTACACCACTTGCACCAACATCTTCTCATTATATTCCCACAATGTTGCACAGCACCCCTGAACTCCGGCAGTCACTTACCACAAGTTTGAAGACTTCACACCTACCCTTCAGTCACTTATACTACTTATTACTTTATTTGTTATTACTCTATTACAGCCACTGATGCATACTGCTGAACCACTTGATCAACTTACTACTCACAAATATCAGACCCCATTTTCAAACTACTAACAAATCCAATGAGCACCATGCTTTCAACAAACTAGTCAGCCACGCCTTACTGCATCACTCACCTAATAATCCCCACATCTGCCATCATGAAAGCCACTCAACAACACACTCACCACCTCGTTATTTGTTTACTTATGACACTGCTCACTCTCACCACTTAGTCATGCCACTAACCCTCCTACATACAAATATAATCCACTGATAATTCCACTCTCCCCTTTTGATCTGTATTTGCCACTTACTTACTGGTCCACCTCTTCACTCACAGTCACCCATATCACAATCTATCTTCACCCAGCACTGCAATGCCACTTAACAAAAAAGACACACATCAGCATTTACCCCTTCGTAAATCAACTTTCCTATATTATTTGCTCGCTATCACTGTTTTATAATGTCACTCAGTTGAGACACCAATCTCTTACCTCACATTATGAAACACCCACACAATCATCTGTTCACCATAGGAGATTCCCCTCACCACTCTAGACACTCAGCCATATGAAACAAAGCTCAGCCTCTCATGCTTACAACATATTCCATCCATTTACACTACTTTAATAACTCATTTACAGCACCAATCACTTATATCACTCAGTCACAGTATAACTCACCATTGTCAAAACAGCCACTCAGTCTGCCATTGAACACAGCACTTGTCCTAAAAAAATACCCACTAGCCAATGGTAACACTACACAGCAACATCATCATAAACTGAGACAACACAAAAATGTTGTTTATTCCATTGACTCCCCATCATCCTGTTACACCACTCATTACACTAAACATACATAACACAGGTAGTATCATTCACCTCACCATAGCTTATTTACTCACAACCACTCAGAATTACAACACAGATTCAGCTGCATGAAATACCACTCATCCACTCTCAAAACACTTGCACCACCAATTGCGTGCCCTATTCTCTTGCCTTCACACTGTTAAAAAGCACTTTCAGTGCTGATCTTTCACACTATTTCACAAGCACAGCAAATCTTGACCATTAATTTTAATATTATCACTAACTTTATCACTCGCCCTGCTATTCTTTCACTTGGCCATTCACTGAGCTTCTTTCACAACACACCTCATCTGCAGCCACTCCCTTATGTCTGTTTACTGTTCAATCACTACACCACTCTCCAAAACAACTCACCATTTGCCTACTTACTTAGTGCAGCCTTTAAAATATTTTAATAAGTCCACTTGCCTTTAACTACTTATAACATTGACAGATAACTGCCTAACTGCTCATCAACATCAGTCAACCACACTGTCCTTATCACACAAGCCATCCACATAGACCCACTTGCTCACATAATTTATCATTCTCAGGTACTGGTAACACTGCTCATCGTTGTAACCAGTCACAAGTCTCATCCACATACATACACAACCCAACCACTTACAATTCTACTTCTCAGATGCCAAATCTACATTCACATTACACCCAATCACAGTTTTGCTTCCAACTGCAGCTCACACCACTCATGACTTAGTCCTTCGCAACAACTCAAACTGGCTTTCAACAATACTTTACAGCACCAACTAAGTCATTCAGCAATGCCAGGCCCCAGTATGTGTTACCACCAGCAATGTTCTTCACTGTTGAACTATTGATCAGAACTTTACTGAAAAAAAATCATAATACATATGACACACTTATTAGTCTTACAATGCTATTTTTGTCACCTACTGCCACCCACACTGATCCAATGTTCAATTAATCCACATTCACAATGATGTCTAGTTATGCTAATCACCAGCTCATGCAGTCACTCACCCTCAAAATGACTCCCTCCTAAAACCTACTTTCCTTTACTCACATAAACAGGTAATCATACTCAGTCAATAAAGCTGCAAATCAATATTCACTCACAGCGCATCCACCACTTCATGCAGTGAAATTAATCAAAAATTATTTTTAAGCTCACTTACTATTCACTTCTGTAATTGTCTCTATCACTCAGCTACAGTCACATATAACTCCTTGTTTTTCATAACTAGGGAAAATAATAACAAACCCACACAGAGCACTTTTCTCCACTCATACGTTTAAAGGCCACTCACAACAAATTTGATCAAATCGCCCTCTGTGAATTACTCTTCTGCTCACAGCCACTCGACAAATACCTCCTCATGAACATTTGCATAGGCTTCTACAGAATGTCTCAGTCACACCACATCCTAATTGCAGCACAGCAATCTGCCACTCTGAAGACTATTGTGGCCCGACAATTGGGTCAGATGTGTGTCATCCTTAGAATTACTGGTACCAGTAACTGTTTCTCTGGTAATTTATCACCTTCCCATGGACTTACACAAAGATATTTCACCTAATGTAAGAAATCAGTTGAAACCTCAGTGAAAAAGAAAATAATGGATAATTTTGATAGTGCTGGCAACAGCTGTTCCTTGCCTCATCAAAGTTCATGAGCCAATTGTTAGGCAGTTCTTATGGGCTCACTCAGACACCCAACAACAGCTCATCACAACATACCTCTCCTTCGGTCTCAAACTCATACACATGCAATGGCTCCAACACAAATCCTGTACTGGTTATAAGAGCATCCATATTTCAAGTTACTTAATTATATCTGCCCTCAACAAAACTGTTTAATAGGAGTTACCAACACCAAAATGGAAGAGTATAGGAGATTCAGGAATAAAGAGTGCAATAATTGTACTGATGACTTGTTGATTCTCTGCCATGGATAACTCACTAGTGCTATGAAGTTGTAATATCAAAGATGTCAAGTAACTTTCATGAATTCATCCTGGAGTAACATCTTAATGTGCCAATGTTATACTAAATTGTCTTTTACTAGACCCAGTTCAGTTTACCTCAAAACAGATATAGTTAACAGCCAACAGTGTCTTTCGGTGATCCATGAACTGGTACAAGATTAACTGCCCATCCATGTAGTAACATATCATATATGGTTGATGCAGGGAACAGACCTAGAGTGAATGGTATCCCAGAAGTCAATAAGATGGGTCCAACCACGGATTGCCTGCCATCAACCAATCAGAATGTGTCTCTGTGCTTAGCCACTTGTATTTGAATACTGAGAAACTATTCAGAAAAGCAATGGTTAGTCCATACCTCCAAAGACCATTTTGTGAGAAGCTTTCGCTTGTCTGAACAAGGAATCCACCCTTTGTTTAATGGATTACCTATAGAACAGTCATTGGTGGTATCTGAAGCCATGATCTGTACCATAGGCAAAATAGAATAACAAACTGATAAGTTCTTAGGGGCATATTTATACTCTGTTTGCGCCGGAATTGCGTCGTTTTTTTTGACGCAATTCTGACGCAAAACTAACTCCATATTTATACTTTGGCGTTAGACGCGTCTAGCGCCAAAGTCCATGGAGTTTGCGTCATTTTTTAGCGTGGACACCTACTTTGCGTTAATGATATGCAAGGTAGGCGTTCCCGTCTAAAAATTTGACTCCGAGGCATGTGCGCCGTATTTACACTCCCGGGCAAAATTCACGCCCGGGAGTGGGCGGGTCAAAAACAATGACGTTCAGCCGCTTTTGCGCCGTTTTTTAGCGCCTGGTCAGGGCAGGCGATAAGGGACCTGTGGGCTCGGAAGTAGCCCAGAGGTCCCTCCCATGCCCCCAGGGACACCCCCTGCCACCCTTGCCCACCCCAGGAGGACACCCAAGGCTGGAGGGACCCATCTCAGGGACATTAAGGTAAGTTCAGGTAAGTTTATTTTTTTTATTTTTTTGTGGCATAGGGGGGCCTGATTTGTGCCCCCCTACATGCCACTATGCCCAATGACCATGCCCAGGGGACAGAAGTCCCCTGGGCATGGCCATTGGGCAAGGGGGCATGACTCCTGTCTTTGCTAAGACAGGAGTCATTTCAATGGGGGTTGGGAGTCAAAAAAAATGGCGCAAATCGGGTTGAGGCGAAAAATTTGCCTCAGCCTGACTTGCCCCATTTTTTGGCGCCCAAGCTCCATATCCCCCTATGCCGGCGCTGCCTGGTGTACGTCATTTTTTTTCACGCACACCAGGCAGCGCCGGCGGCTAACGCCGGCTAACGTCATTGAATAAATACGGCGCCCGCATAGCGCTTCAGAATGGCGTTAGCCGGCGCTAATTTTTTTGACGCAAAACTGCGTTAGCGCAGTTTTGCGTCAAAAAGTATAAATATGGCCCTTAATATTCTCAAAATGTGTGACCATTTCAACCTAAAAGATCATCCTGGAACAATGTATCCTCATTCCTAAATCCTTGTGGAATCATCTGCTTGCAGTAATGCACCCCCCATACTAAAATCATTGGAGTGATAAAGCTTGGGCCAGAAGTCATTGTGGGATCATTCCTAGTTAGTATAACCTCATCCTGAAGTTGGCCATGGAATCAACATGGAGTAATACAGCATCATCCTGAAGTTGTCAGTGACTCATCATGGAGTAATACAGCCTCATCCTGAAGTTGCCATGGAATCATCAAAGAGAAATGCAGTGTCACTGTGAAGTCATCAAGGGCTCATCCTGCAGTAATAAATAATCATCACATGTTTTCCACTGAGTAATCACGAGATCATCTTTGAGTATTACTGTGATTACTCTAAAGTCATCTCTTTTAAATATTTCACCCTCCACACATACCTCAGAATAGTTTTGGATACCTTCTGAAGATAATTACAGGAATAGCCCAGCTAGAGTCACATGTGTACAACATTAATGAGGTCCATTTTAGAATTCTTCAGGTGAACACTGTTGTCAGTGATCCAGCAGCATCTAACTTTCTCTAAAACTTTCTGGAGTGTTATGGTAGCAATAGTTTCAGTGGAAAATCTATGTACACTTCTGTGTCATCAGCAAAGGATTAGACAGACATCTTTTGATCTCAAAATATCATAAGCAGTACAGGACTATAAATGTTAACAATTGTCGGGGCTAGTGAAGACCTATGTGGATTCTTGAAGAAAGGAGAGAACTCTTTAGGAGTAAAGGGCCGCAGACTACACTTTTATGAACTGTTAGTAAAAAATGACTAGAACCTAACACTGTCTGATCTTCGCCATCCCCCACTGTGGCTATCCAGTACAGAAAACCAGCATGGTTCACAGTGTTGTCACCCTCAAGCTAAATTGCTGTTGGGTCTGTTTCATAATTAAATTTAGATCAATGTCTCCCTGCAGCAAGACACAAAACCATGAAATAGAAATACTACATGTGTTGTTAAAGCAAGGCTACAGGGCATTATTATTCCTCGACAGAAGGATGTAGATAATTATCCTTGCCATGCTAGAGATAGAAAATATAGACATAGTTAATGTCAGAAGTGTGCCTGAAAATGTTGTCAAGTGCACTTTGTCAGACCCTGTTCAGGAGGCCACAGGGCAAGAAGGGCCACTGGATCTCAACCATGGGGGTTTCAGTTGTTTGCCTGTGATGTTCTGTGTCATGTCCTACTATGAGACAGAAAATTGGGCCACATACAACCTTCTCAGTATTTGACTATAAATGATGGCAAGACATTACAAACCTCGCAGGAAGGTAGTGTGAAGGTGCTCAAGGTCAGGACTCAACAATTACCCAGCAGTACAAAAAGTGAATGTTTAGGTAAGTGCTTCTCTTTAAGGAAGGAAAAATACTTCAATAAACATTAGAATGTAATAATGCACACAAACATAGAAAAATCATATTTTTTGTTTTCTGGCTGTCGTTGGGCAGGGCTGCGCCTCTGTCTGCTATGTCTCTCCAGTTCCTCTGTTTGGCAGCCCCCCCCCGGAATGACTGCAATAATGTGATTACAGATTAGATGCAGATTTGACCCCTAAAGGTATTTGTGCTAAGTCTCTCACAGTTCAGTAGTTTTAGTTTCCATACATATCATCCATGGTGTAACAATCCTTTGGGACAATCACCCCGTTTTTGCTTCTGCACCTGCTCCTTCCCACTTCTCGGATGAGGCATCCTCATGGGCAGCTTATTTACCTCTTCTGCTGGCTGTGAACAACCGCTCAGCAGACACCATTTTGGATGTCCTGCTTGTGCATGTCTTTGTTGGTTACTGGTGGCAGTCAAACAGGCAGGGATGGTGATCCACACAGAAGGCTTGCTCTTGGCATGGAACATATGGGCCAACCACAGGATTGGTAATACACAAGCAGATCACATTCTGGCGGTGTGGCCACACACAGGCCGAACTTCAACTGCACAACAGAGCCGTGCAAAGACCATTTTTAGGGTAATATGTAAGCCTGGGTTGAACTTGTGGAGTTTAGTCCGCAGAGTTATGTGAGTTACAAAAAACTCTGAGAGATTCAGTGGAATTCCACACGTGGGCAGAAAATGCTCTCCCGGATGTTCGTGATGGTTTTTCAGGCCAGCAGTACGTTGAGCATTGAAAAATCAGAACAAACAGCACCACGTGGTGTGCCAGGGTGCAGCCATTTTGTTTTGCTTGCTACAATTACTTTCCTTGGTGGCTGCCTTTTCCTGTGTTTCATCCAGCCTAATCCAATTCCATCTGATCTTCTTGGTCCCAACTTTTTTTTCCTTGTTTTGTTACTGTCCCATTTTTCCTATGTTTAAGTTACATTTCTGTGACTTTTTTATACTTTGTTTTATTTTTCCTTTCCTGGCCTGTCCTCTCTGTCTGTTCTCCTGTTTTCTTTCCTTCCCATCCCTATCTAACTCCCTCCTGACTCAGTCCTGACTAAAATCCCACTCCCAACAGGGTCATAAGCAGGCAGCGCAAGTGCCACCTGCACTTCATGTGTGGCAGGGGTAAGGTTCCACCCTGCCATACTGGCAGCCTCCCCCCAGTTGTATCACAATGTTTCCACTGGGCTGACTGGCAGAATCTTCGTATTATGATGTTTCCACCAGTCAGATTGGCGGAATCAGTGCCACAAAATTGGCCAATGCCATGGCACAACAGCACCGTCAGAATGTGCACTGTCTGCAGAGCAGAGAGTGTGTATTCTAAGGGTGTTGGCACGGGGGGCACTGCACTGCCCATGCCATAGGCATGCACAGTGCAGGGGCCCCCCTGTGGCCCTCAACACTGTCTTTCTGCCAGCCTTTTCATGGTGGGGACCCCACCATAGAAAGGCTGCAGAAAGAGGACTTGTGACCAGCACGGATGTGCTGAACTCAGTGATGCTGTGGCTGACTACGATTCTGGCCACCGCCAACCTGTTGGGAACCATTATTCTGGTGGAGGTCCCTCGGCGGTCTGACCGCCAAGGTTGTAATCTGGCCGTAGGAACGCCAGGAGTGCAGCATCCAACTGTCACCACTGGCTTAACTGTCCTTGGACTGCCAAACTCGTAACGGGGGCCTATATATACAATAAAGGGAAGGGTTTACCACATAGGAATAAACGATGAAGGAGCGGGACAGGGACAAAACTATGAATAGAGAAAAAAATGCACCCCCCTTCTTAAAGGTTCTAATCCTGAAATCCTGAAATGGATGCCTTTACCGTTGAACAAAAAAGTATCAATTTTGAGGATTCCAGGATTGGAACCTTTATGGAGGTGGGTGTGTTTTTTCTCTCTCTCTCTCTCTCTCTCTATATATATATATATATATATATATATATATATATGTAACATAATTATAGTACTAGTAAGATACTTTATTCGGTCATAAATTACATAAAAGCAACTTACAAAACACACAAAATACCATAAGAAACTAAATCTAAAATGATTTTATAGATAAATGAGAAACATAACCTCATTGTATACCCACAACACAAAGTAAAGCTACATAGGCATAATGCCTACAGCAAAACAAAAATACAAAACAAAATACAAACCATTGTGATCTATCACAAGATAAAGTGCATTGAGCATATAATTAACATGATTGTGATCAACCTCCCCCGCATCTTGCAGTTACTTCAATCTAAGCAAGGAAGATAAAAAACATGTAATAGCATATATAGTGTGTATGTCTGACAGGAGCTGAAGAACATGACGGCAGGTCTAATTTGCACAAAGTGGATAGAGTTCAATAATGGAAGTAAGAACTTTCTGCGAGGAATCACATTAAAACTGCAAAAAAGACAAAGTGCAGTAGGTTTTGTGAGGGGTAGGTATCACACACACCAGGGCCCGGGTTATTACTCCATCCAGCAGGTTTTGGGTTTATCAACAAATGATGGAACTGATTAAACCTAAACCTTGTTAAAAGGTAACGATGATGGAGATGAAGACAGTCGATCAAATGAGGTTCAATGGTTTGACTGGTCAGAAGTAATGCGTGGTCATGGACCGAGGGTTTCTTTAACTCAAGTGCCTCCCTCTCTAACTTTCTCCACCACATGAAGTTCGCCATGGTCCAGGCAATGTCAGCCTTTACAATAGAAGAGGGCACCTCAAAGAGGTCCGATCTGCCTAATTTAGCAAAAGTGTCCCTAATATTTTTCAACCATCAGATTGATCTCCAACCATCTAAAGCTAGACAATCCATGAGAATCCCCCTGCTCAAATGATTTTCCACACGCACCCAAGTCGTCAACCATCTAATCAGGTGATGTAACGCTATAAGATCTGAAATATATAGTAACCCCAGTTCCTTATGGACCATAAATACAGTTGAGGCTGAAACTGCTAATAAACGCCTACAGAAACCATTTTTGGCCACATGTAAACCTTTGACGCTGACAAAAACCCAGACATCACTGCCATAAGTAGCCACAGGAACAGATTGTGCCTGGTAGACTTTCAACAAAGCCCCAAAGGCTTACTGCCATTCCTGGTAGAAAAGGAAAACAGGGCACCAATGGTTTTTAATAAAGCAGACTTCTTTAATTTCACTAGTGGGCACCACATGATTTTGGCGTCAAAAACAACACCCAAATAAGGGGAAGTCTGTAACCTGGACAACTTATTATTCTGTACATAAAAAGATCTTACTTGTGTCGTTTTGGGACCCATCACCATTACCTGGGGTTTGCTGTAATTAGATCTAAATTAGTCACATAGTGCGCAAAGCCCTCAAGTAGTGCCTGTAGCTCTAATGCTGTCCTAGATAATAAAACAGTATCATCCACATACAAAAGTGCAGGAATCAACCGTGTACCAATATGTGGACAGTCTACGGGCTTATCAAGTAACCTGGCCTCCCGATTGTTCACATGCAATGTTAACAAAAACAGGGTCAGTGCCCACCATTGCCATACACCGGCCTGGAGATTAAAAAAAAATAGTGCAAGTACCATCCATATTATAACGCACTGTCGCCTTCATGCCCCTATGGAGGTCAACCAAAAAATCAGCAATGGCTGGGTCCAAGCCTTTGTCCAAGAAAATCTGCTGTAGCTTAGATCTTTTTACCAGGTCCATATATGCTATAAACAACAACGCTGATTTTGCAACTGTATATTTGTTAATCAGCATATAAAAATTAAAGCATTAATCATAAGTGCCAAGGCCAGGCATAAATCCATTCTGTAAATATGACAACATTGATCCCTCCTTGGCCCAGATCAGAGCCCTCTTGAGGATCACCCTACCCATCACTTTAACAACAAAGTCAATCAATGAGACGGGCCGATAACAACCAGGAGGATCCCTGGAACCCTTTTTATGGACAGGAATAATAATAGACTCAGACCAAGAACGCAGAAAACCAGTATAAACAGCTAAATTACAAACTCTAGTTAAAACTGGGGCCCATAGGCAGGGCTTGGACTTAAACAAATTGACAGGTATGCCATCAGGGCCAGGCACATTGTGAGTTGACAGTCCTTCTATTGCGGGCTCATCCTCTATAACTTCAAAAGTTAGGTGGTTCTCAACAGAAGCATTAGCCATTATAGGGGACACAACTGATCCATCCTCCCTCACTCCTCCATAAATACCTTGAAAATGCTCAAGCCAAGCTTCTGGGAAAATGTGAGAAGAAATGTCTTGAGCAGTATCACCTTTAAACAGGGGGCGATTAACTACCTCTCAAAGCTGACCACTATTTGCACTAGTGGACACCTCCAACAAATCCCTCCACACTGCCTTTCTTAGTTATTTTTTCCTTTCCTCAATTGCCTATTTGTAGGCTCTACATCGCCTTGAAATAGGGCAGCGATCCTTGGGTGTAGCCTTAAGAGCACACAATAGAAGCTTATGACAATTGGAGCATTTTTTTTATCAAACCACCTAGGATTTGGATTGATTTTGGGAGGGAGAGTTAAACTACAATATACCTCCTTGGCTATAGCCTAGTAAGCACTCCAAAAAGCCACATCATCAGGATTGTCCCCTAGATACATTTCAAATGTCCTCCTTTTTACAACAACAAGGGTTTTCAAAAAATCCTCTGGGTTAATCTTCGCCCATTTAAGTATCCTTTCCCTGGGAAATTGACCCTTTGACACCAGGGGAGTCCTTGTACATGAAACAAACATCACTGGGCACCATAATCCCTAAGGTCGAAACATCATCAGCTTCTGGCAAGAGATCCCTGGACTTAGGTTGCTCAATTAAGTGACTGTCATATATTAATACAGGCTGACCCACAGGGGATATTATGCTAGCCCAGGTAAAGATAAGTCAATCCACACTATCTAACCCCAGTGCGTCATATCTGTTACTTGTCTCTAGCACTAACTCGTGGCCCTCGTTAGACCTTGCACCAGTTGTCTGTTGATGTCTAAGATACCCAGCCGACCGAGAAGCAGTTGAAGCAAAAGCTGGCCTATAAAAAAGCCCAAGGCTAATGCCTGGATAGAGGAAGTGCAAGTGATTTGAGAGACAAGGTTTAAAACCTCCAGGAACATCCTGTCTATCAAAACTGATTACAATACAATCCCTGGAACGGGTCTTGGGAGAGGTCCAACCCACTCCGCCCTCCTCGCCATTATAATTCTGTTTGCTACGGAACAACTTTCCGGGCCCAAGTTTGATAACCAGTGGGTAACTTTTTTTTAAAGCCCAGTAACCTTCACTAGCTCCATTCTTCAACTCAGGAACACCAGTAAGTATGATAACATAGTGAGCAGGGGGGAGGTGCAGTGTTACACAAGCGGAAATGTTACTGGAATGACTATGTTTACAATATGCCCCTTCCACCCGCTCCTGAGATGGCCTCACTGCCACCCCATCCTTTGCATGCTTTGCCTCCCTGGTAGATGCTAACATTACAGGGTTGGTATTACCGCTATAATTAGAAGGGCCAGAATGTATGGTTTGATTACTGGTGTTGCTTTGGAGGCCCTCTGAGGTGTCCGTATTAAAAGTGGATATAGCGTTAGCTTCACAATGCCCACCTGATGACAATGGTGCCAGCTTCCTGTCCCCTTCTAAACAGTTCTTACCAGATTCAACTAAATCGGCAACTATAGTGTTCACCCCGGAGCTCTGCACAGAGGCATCAACTTTGCAAGGAAACAACAATTTGTTTAAACTTGCCTCAGTAGCCGATAATTTATCCATACATTTTGCTATGCATTTTTTGACTGCTGCCTCAACCAGAGGTTACACAATAGTAATGAGGTCATTAGGGGAAACATCAGTCAGTGTAGCACTAAGCACTATATAATTGTCAGCCTTAGTCTTCGCAGGCATCATTGACACCGAAGAAGCAGATTTCCCCTTATTTCTGGTCCCCAAACAATTCAATCACAGTCCCAGCTTCCTGTCTTTCTTTCGCTTAGAGGCTGGTGGACCACAGGCTATAGATGAACCCCTATCCCCCTCATGTGTGAAGGATTGATGCACATCAACAATGGTAGTAAAGGTAGAACATGGTGCAATTACAGCTGCCCCCCAGCCTTCTGTTTGCTGGAACTAAACATAAGGACAGCATCCAAAACTGACAGAGTATAACTCACAATGTTGTCAGGGGAGGTAGAAGTGGAATGAATACCAAACTTCTCCTCACAAGTGGTGATTTCATCTTGATGCATATATATACATATAAATGTGTGTGTGTGTGTGTGTGTGTGTGAATGTCTCAGTGACGTTAATGTTTTGAAGTAAACAACACACAGAAATTAAAGTCACCTGTCACTTGCACACAGAGTTACTCTTTAACGCAGACATTTGTAATTTGTTCAATACCTCTACACACTAATCATGCATTAGAAACACAAATATTTTGTGAACATTTAGCTGCACCCAAGCTTAATTACATAGAGATGTAACATTGTAGTTACTCACCAGTATGTAAACTGTAAAAACACATGTCCACTCATTGGATGATGTCATCAGTGAGGTTATCTGTGATGTAGTTTGAGATGTCATCAGTGATCTCATAACTGATGACAAAGAACATGTCATAAGCAGTGCATGGTGGGGCACAAGTTATAATTAGTGCTGCTAACTATAACTGCAGAATTTATGTGTTTATTTTAGTTCATAACTTTAACGTTGCCGCTGAGAAATTTACCTAACATAACTATAACGTTACTTTAACCTTTGTTTTTTTGAGTGAATTTCTATGTTTTGAAAAAAAAATATATATATTTTTATTATCTGTTGGTCTGCTGGCAGTCCTCCTGGTTGGTTGGAAAGACAAGGTTAAGATCAGCAAGGCTTTGACTGAGTGGCACACATTGTAAGATGGCTGGCTGGAATGTCCCCTCTATCCTTCTTCAGAATGTGTGTTATTTATATAACAAATGTGTTGTGTTCTGAGAACAGGCCTGATGTGATAATATGTCTAGGTTTAGAAAGTTAGCTCCGTAACTCTTAGGCTGGCAATACCAAGTAAATTATCCCCTGCACTGACAGCCTTAAGCTGAGCACAGAATTAAATATCATGCAAAGGAACTTACAAAAATGCTTTTCCAGAAAGACAGCTGATTAGAATATAAAAACAACCCTGCTAAAAAAGCAAGCCATGCTCAAATAGAATAAAATGAATACACAAATAAAATGTGTATAGAGGTAAAAGGGCACAGGCTGCAATGCTACAGCTAAAATAAAAGAATCCAATCTAAGCGCTAAAAGGACCCCACAACAGTTTTTTTTACAGTCTTGCAAGATGCCTGTAAAACACTTTCATGAGAAGTCTGAGAGAGGAAGCACACCCTAAAGAAGTATTCTGATTGTTTATGTGGATGTCTTTATTTAGAAGAAGCAGATTCCATTCTTCTTGGTTTATTTCACTATTGGACTTTGGTGAGAGTAGACGCATTTGGTTTGCTCTCCTTTCTTGTTTGGCTTTGAAGAGAAAGATGTCTTCATCTGAATCAGATGAATAGTCAGGGGCTTCAGCACCAGCTCAGCCACCCAATGATTCGTTGGGTGATTCATTTTTTAAAATGAAGCCAGGTGCCAAGAAGGTTTATGCAAAGTATGTCACCTGTAAACTTTGCAGGAAACAGTAAAGCTGGGGGAACAGAAACAAACAATATAGCAGTAGTATCACGGGCATATGGAGACACCTGAATTCTGTCCATCCGCAGAGGCTTGCACAGTCAGAGTTGTCTCATGTTGCAGAGCTAGACAACTCTGCAGGGGCTTCAACATCATTTGGGGCCATATGTACGAAAGCTTTTTCCCATAGACACAGAATGGGTAAAATCCTTTGGTACATCTGGCCCATGGTCCAGGAGATTCTGTGCCTGCACAAGTTCTAAGTGCACGGGTGAACAATAACACTGCTTTTTGAATAAACAGCTATTTTGCTGCTGTGCAAGTAGATCATTGTTTCTTCAGAGACAAGCTGGTATGGCCAGGACAAGCTAGTTCAAGAGCACAGGTGCCCCCTAGGTAGTAGTTTGCTTTTTCTAGCAGTTTTGGTCCATTTTTCTCCTTTTTTGTTTTCAAGGAGATACTATTTGTGAGAAAACAGGGCTGATTGCAGAGCCCCCCTAAATTTTCGCCCGCATTTTTCACTTTTTGCTGGCGTTTTCCTGACTCTGATGGTGCCCTGGGTACTGCCCTGCTAACCAGTCCCACAGCCTGTGCTCTGTATAAAATGAGTATGCAAATTAGACTAATTATAATTGGCTATGTCAACCTACCTATAAGTCCGTAGAATGGGGTAGGGCATGTAGGTTTAGGGAGCCCAGCATAGGTAATGCCACCATAGGTGCACTGCTCAGGTGCCCAGTGTCACTTTAAAGGCAGGCCAGCCTTCCTGGCTGTATTTAAACTAAAGTTATATGTAATTTTGACTTTGGAAATAAAAATACTTCCAAAGTCTTAAACTACCTTATTTTTACATTTACGTCACCTCTAAGGTGTGCCCTATGTGCCTCTAGGGTTGAGTGCAATGTAACTATAAGCAGGGACCTTATACAAATTGTTTTATAAGCCCTGGTGAGGTAAAACAGCCAACTTCGTTTTTCCCTCACTGTAGTGAATGGCTCCCATAGGCTAACATGAGGAGACTTTTTTTTAATTAACAATGTCCCCAGAAGAGACAGATACCTTGAGTTTTGCATCAAATTAATTGTTATAATAAATCCCACAACTTGACATTTTTGGATTTAATATAACTAGTGCAGGTAAAGAGTTTTAAAACTCTACCTAAAAGTTGCCAACTTCAGCTCTGTAGTGCCCTTCTCTGATTGGCCAGCCTCTGGCAACCTGGTCAGGCTGCCTTGATAAGGTGTGAAGTGGCCTGGGATAAGCACAAAGGATTTGTCTAGGGGAGGAGATCTGCCTCAGCAGATGGTGAAAAAGGATGGGGGGAGCGCAGCCAAACTGGTCTTCTAAGGAGGGAAGGACATTTGAAGCAGCTCGGGACCTCTGACATTTCCTGCAACCCCAGACAATTAGGTGCCCTCTTGATTGGATTAGGAGACTGCAGGAGAGGAGTGTGTTTAGGATTTTTAGCCACACCAGTGGGTGGGCACAGCTAGACCTAACCTCCAAAATCAATTTCAGCCACATTGGATTTTTGAAGAATGTTGCTCCCTGGAGTTGATTTTTGCCACACTTCCCAGGAAGTGGTCATCAAAGGGGAAGGAGCCTCCCTGTGATTGGACAACCAGGACCCCCCTGCTTTCCACCCAGGAACAAGGATAAATATAGCAGAGCGGCACCCACACCTCAGATCCCTACAAGGAACAAGACAAAGAAGAAAAAGACTGCCCTGCTGGAGCCCTGACCTGCACCTGGACACTGCACTCTGAAGGACTGCACCAGCTGCAGACTTGGGCTTCACCACTAAAAGGACTTTGCCAGTCTTCTATTGCTTCAAGAAGGACTCCCTTTTTGCTACAGGTACAAAGGAGCTGCCCATAGTCCCCTGCATCAAGTGCTGCAAGCAGAGCCCAGCTGACCAGTGTCCAGTGGCCAATTGAGGATTCTGAACAGGTGCATTCTGGGAATTGTAATCCCAGCTCCCAAGGAGCAACTCAGAGCTTCTGGAACTACGGATCAAGTTGTGGACACTTCAAGGATCTAAAAAGGACCTCTGGAAGAAGATCCAGAAGTCTGGAGATGTTTGGAGCTCCTCCATAAGTTGAAGAGGTGCATTGTGGGAGTTGTAGTCCCAGAACCCAAGAGGCAAGCAGAGCCTCTAAACCCTTTGCTGGTGCTGTGGACCACTTTCCAGAATCAATAAACACTTCTGGAAGAAAGTGTGACAGTGTTACCTCTTGGGTGGCCTGAACTCTGGACTATGTCCCTTTCCAGTGTGACTCTTTTTATCCCTTTGAGTGCTTGTTGCTTCTAATAGCTAGAAAACATTAATTCTTTAAAAAATGATATCTCTGGTTCCCCTTATCCGATCATTTGGGTGTAATTTTAAAGATAAAAATATAATCTATTTTTATAAACTGGTGTTGGATTTTTATTGTGCTTTGTGTTTTACTTATTTACTGTTTTGTGATTTTTAACCCCTCCATGCCGGGGACGAGCTGGTGTCGTCCAGACACACGGATTCTGGGTAACAGAACCTGGTGAGAGCCCCACAGGTCACCCCATCTTGGATTCCCCTAGGTGTCTAGTTTAAAAAAATGTGTAGTTTTGCTAGGTTTCCCTAGTTGCCGGCTGAGCTAGAGGGTAAAATCCACAGCTAGGCACTTTGCTAAAAACAGCTCTGATTTCTTTGGGAAAATGTGATGTGTCCACTGTGTGTTTTGGGGCATTTCCCATCGCAGGCGCTAGGCCCACCCACACAAGTGAGGTACCATTTTTATCCGGATACTTCGGGAAAAACTGGGTGGAAGGAAATTTGTGGCTCCTCTCAGATTCCAGAACTTTCTGTCACCGAAATGAGAGGAAACAATGTTTTTTTACCCACATTTTGAGGTTTGCAAAAGATTCTGGGTAACAGAGCCTGGTGAGAGCCCCACAAGTCACCCCATCTTGTATTCCCCTCTGTGTCCAGTTTTCAAAAATGCACAGGTTTGCTAGGTTTCCCTAGGTGCCGGCTGAGCTGGAGGCCAAAATCCACAGCTAGGCACTTTGCAAAAAACAGCTCTGTTTTCTTTGGGAAAATGTGATGTGTCCATGTTGTGTTTTGGGGCATTTCCAGTTGCAGGCGCTAGACCTACCCACACAAATGATGTACCATTTTCATCGGGTGACTAGGGGTAAACGCTGAGTGGAAGGACATTTGTGGCTCTTCTCAGATTCCAGAACTTTCTGTCACCGAAATAAGAGGAAAAAGTGTGTTTTTGCCAAATTCTGAGGTATGCAAAGAATTCTGGGTAACAGAATCTGGTCAGTGCCCCACAAGTCACCCCATCTTGGATTCCCCTAGGTGTCTAGTTTTCAAAAATGTGCAGGCTTGCTATGTTACCCTAGGTGCTGGCTGAGCTAGAGGCCAAAACCTACAGCTAGGCACTTTGCAAAAACATGTCAGATTTCAATGTAAAAATATGGTGTGTCCACGTTGTGTTTCCTGTCGCGAACATCAGGCCTACTCACACAAGAGAGGTACCATTTTTATCGGGATACTCGGGGAAACACAGAATAGCAAAACAAGTGTTATTGACCCTTGTATTTCTCTACTTTTTTCCCTTCCAAATGTAAGACAGTGTGTAAAAAAGACGTCTATTTGAGTAATTCACATGCTAGTATGGGCACCCCGGAATTCAGTGATGTGCAAATAACTACTGCTTCCTAACACCTTATCTCGTGCCCATTTTGGAAATACAAAGGTTTTCTTGATACCTATTTTTCACTCTTTATATTTCAGCAAATTAATTGCTGTATACCTGGTATAGAATGAAAACCCACTGCAAGGTGCAGCTCATTTATTGGCTCTGGGTACCTAGGGTTCTTGATGAACCTACAAGCCCTATATATCCCCGCAACCAGAAGAGTCCAGCAGATGTAACAGTATATTGCTTTAAAAAATCTGACATTGCAGGAAAAAGCTACAGAGTAAAACGTGGAGAAAAATGGCTGTTTTTTTCACCTCAATTTGAATATCTTTTTATTTCAGCTGTTATTTTCTGTGGGAAACCCTTGTAGGATCTACACAAATTACCCATTGCTGAATTTAGAATTTTTTCTACTTTTCAGAAATGTTTAGCTTTCTGGGATCCAGCATTGGGTTCATACCTATTTCTGTCACTAACTTGAAGGAGGCTGAAAGCACAAAACATTGTAAAAATGGGGTACGTCCCAGTAAAATGCCAAAATTGTGTTAAAAAATTGGGTTTTCTCATTGAAATCTGCCTGTTCCTGAAAGCTGGGAAGATGGTGATTTTAGCACTGTAAACCCTTTGTTGATGCCATTTTTAGGGGAAAAAATACAAACAAGCCTTCTTCTGCAGCCCTTTTTTCCCATTTAAAAAAAAAACAAACGCAATTTTCGCTGTATTTTGGCTAATTTATTGGTCTCCTTCAGGGGACCCTACAAACTCTGGGTACCTCTTGAATCCCTAGGATGTTGAAAAAAAGGACGCAAATTTGTCGTGGGTAGCTTATGTGGACAAAAAAGTATGAGGGCCCAAGCGCAAACTGCCCCAAATAGCCAAAAAAAGGCCTGGCACCTGAGGGGGAAAAGGCCTGGCAGCAAAGGGGTTAAATGCTTTACAGACTTGTCTCCTAAATTAAGCCTTATCGCTAGTTACCATGCTACCAAGGGTTGAGCTGATTTAATTTATTGATACCTAACTGGATCTAAGTGGGGGTCAGAGGCCTATTGCTAGATGTAGGCACTAATGTGCCCTTGCCAGTAATCCACTTTCCAACATTTTGTGGTGCGCAGTGGTGGGATCCAGTACTTGTGTTTAATATCACACTACAGTTTTAAGTGAAATAAGTTAAAAATCCTCTAAATTGACCTAGAGCAAAAGTATTTTTGATTTTCCAAATTTGGACTAATTATTTTAATTACTTCATTTTTGATTTTTCTAAATTGTTCTGAGCAATTGGTACCAAACTTTTTTTATGTGACACAAAACTTAAGCTAGACCAAGAATCTTGATTTGGCTAGCCTACCTGCACTCACTGCAGCTGAGCTTAGGGCGTTGTGCAGAAAGAGGGGATTATCTGCTGCTAACAAGCTTCAGGAAGGCTGTGATGGTCAAGTCCCATGAAGCCTGGGTAGTGCAGATGGAGGCAGAGAAAGCTTCAGGGGTAGGAAGTGAGTGGGAAGATGTCCCCTCCAACCTCCAGGAGAAAGAGGATGATTGCCAAAATGTAATCTCTGCAGCTAGGACCCCATCCAGAGCTAGTGGGAGGGAAAGGTCTGTGGCATTATACAAAGAAGAAGCATATCTGGACCTTAGAGAAAGGGAACTTGAGGTCCAGGTAGCCCTCATAGCTTTGGAGGTAGAAAAGTTGGCCCTAGAGAAGAATAAGAGGGCAAAGATTGAACAGAGTGATGGTGGCAGCCACAGAGAAGTTGAGGCATCCATGGCTGGTGGATTCTGCCCCAGGTTAACCAAGTCGGTTGTTCTTGCTTATGTAGAGGGGAATGACATGGACAAATGGTTGGAGGCCTTTGAGAAGACTCTCCAAATGAGAAAGGTTAAACCCCAATATTGGGGTTCACTCCTATAGGAGCTGGTTCCAAAATCTGGGAGGGATAGGATTCTGAACCTAGATGGGCAGGCAGCAGGTTCATATCCCAGTACGAAGAGGTGCTTAACCAAGAAGTTTGGTGTGACCCCAGAGCAGTACAGGATGAAGTTTAGGGACACCCAGAAGGTCAATATCCTTTCCTGGGTTGACTTCATAGACACCTCACTTAAGGCACTAGAGGGCTGGACGCATGGTAACAAAGTAAATACTTATGAGGGGTTATACAATTTCATCATGAAAGAGCCCATCTTGCCAACTGTATCCAAGAGAGGTTACATGCGCATCTAGTGGACTCTAAGCTCACCAACCCCAGAGAGCTGTGGGAGGCAGCTGATGAGTGGTTGAGAACCAGGGGGTTGTCAAGTCCTGGGGGGAGATTCTAAGAAAGGGAGGTCAGGTCCCCAAAAACCTAAGGAGGGAGATGGTAAGCCCACCACAGAGACTCCTTCTGTCACCCAGAACCCTAAGAGGGAGTAAATCCCACTCCCACTCTGAAAATCAGAGGAAAGGCGACCCAGGGTTAAAAAGGCTCTTGGGCAGTAAGGCTTGCTTTGACTGTCAGCAGACAGGTCATTTCAGGGGAGTTGCGGCCTGTCCCAAGACAGTAGTTAGCACTGGGCTGTCCAGTATAGCCATGGAGGTGGACTCCTTAGATGATGAGGTCCTCATAGCATTGGGCTTAGAGACAGGAACAGATGGTAAGCTGGTGATCCCTGAGGGTGGAAGTAGGCACTTTCACCCCATTCAGGTGAATGGGATCCCTAGCACCTGCCTGAGAGACACCTGTGCCAGTCATACTATAATGAGTGACTGATTGGTGACCCCTGACATATATGTCCCAGGAGGGACCAGGAAAGTCTAGATAGCCACAGGTGAGGTCACTACCAAACCAGTGCCCATAGCGCCCCTAGAGAGGGAGGATTTCCTTGACTGGTTTAGTGTGGTGGTCAGTGCTGATCTCCCCCTAGATTGTATTCTGGGCAATGACCTCCCTGAGGTGAATCTGATCTTATATGGGACAGTCGCCCTGGGTTCCCCCCCAACCCAAAGTCCTGGGGAGACAGTTACTACAGTTAGGAGAAAGGGGTCCCCTAGAAAAGGAAGAAAAAAAAGAAGAGTAGGCCACTTTTAAAGAGAGTTCCAGGGAGCCAAAAGCCTTCTGCCCCAATTGGGCAGGAGCCCAGAATTGACACTGGTGAGGCCCTACCTGACCCCAATGAAGTCCTGAGTAGTCAGGCAGCTGTCCAGATACAGGGTGTTGCCCCTGCACCGACAGAAGGTAGAGTGGAAAGATGGTGTCTGCTACACTGTAGGTGTTTGTTTCAGACCTCAAGTTGTATATTTTTGTTCTACCCTTTAAAAAAATTAAAATTCCCAAAAATATTAAAATATTTGAAAATAGTTGTCGGAAACTGTAAACAAAAATACCTCTTTTCAGAACATTTGCTCTCGCCCATGTATTTTACCAGCACTCGCAAGAGTCTTGTGAGATCAATACTTATTTTTAAAATAAGAATTATCCATCGCTCAACACAGTACTTATCTCTTACATACTTTCTCTCAAAAACAAGCACCATAACATCCATTCCTACTAGCAGAATGAATTGGGAACTCGTCTACTAATTTTTACTATTTGCAATCCTGCAAGAGTCCTGCAAGATCATAAAATTTAGTTAAAAACACTATACATTTATAATCTTCACAGTAGTCATCCCTTAGACACCTCCTTTCCAAATGTAGAGGGACAGAATGCCCTTCTGCTGCCCCCTTATATAGTTTTTTTACTTCATTTCCAAAACACCTTCAATTTTTCACAGCAATGGTGGGCATTTTATTTCTAACATTCCAGCAGCCAGCCAATCAAAGTGCACACTCTTGGTAGACTTGCAGGAGCCTCTTGCTCCCACAAAAGCATGAAGGCTCACAGGAAAAATGGGCCTCTCAACCAATGACAAGGCTTCATTTTTTAATGTGTGCTCTCGGGAGACTCCCACGGGACTCTCACGAGCCCAACCATCCAAAAACACAATTATTTTTGCCCCTTAATTTTTCAAAAGCTACTGAACAGATTTATAACAAATCACAAAAGCACATTCTATGGAAAATGCATGGGGATTTTATATATTTGATCCCCCCTTTTTCTCTTATCCTGTTTGAGAGATCACCCCAAAACTTTCCAGGTAAAAGCTGAGGTGGATGAACCTTTTTTTTCAAAGTTTCATGAAGATTCATCAAATGGGACCAAAGTTATTAGCAAACCAAAAAATGCTTCATCTATGGAAAAGCAGACCTAACTATAACTACATACTGGTGACAGCCAGTAGTAGGTGATTTATATATATATATATATATATATATATATAAATACAATTCCTCCAATATCTATAGAAGAGTACCCGTACGTGAGCAAGGCTACGGCTGAAACTCGTTGTATGGGATGAAGCAACTGGTATTAAAGTATTTTGGACTTCAATTGTTGTCCGGGTACTCTTCTATATATTATTGGAGGAATTGTATTTATATTTGTGGAGAGCTAGACACACGCCCGGACCGCCACCGTTAAAGCAGCCTTGGTTGTCTGGCATTCGTGAATTTTTTATATATATATATAAAAATCACTAAAACACCAAAGAAAGTTACAGGGACATTATAGTTAGGTTCAGATTTTACACACTCAAAACCATAGAAATTCAGCAGATATTTTTACAGTTATCTCAAGAAACTATAGCTTCTGCCCTAAGGTAACTATATCTCAAGCCACAAGTTCAGCAAGTTCTCTCATCAATAATTTTATTGCAAATGCTGCAGTGATATTCTCAATGATGCCATAGAAAATGTCATTACTGATGTAGTACGTGGGGAAATTAGCAATGCATGGTGAGGGAGCATGTTATGGTTACCTTAAGGCACGAGTTATAGTTTCTTGAGTTAACTATAACTGCTGAATTTCGATGGTTTGTGTGTGTAAAATCTGAACCTAACTATAACGTGCCTATAATTGTGTAGGTTTTTAAAATTCTGTTTCATAACTAATGTCCATGTAACCTGTGAATTTAGATATAAGCACTATTTTGCTGCTTGTGGAAGCAGGTCATTATTTCATCAGAGACAAGCAGGTATGCCCAGGACAAACTAGTCCAAGATCACAAATGCCCCCTGTAGGTAGTAGGTGTATGCAAAAGTTCTTTCCACATTTTTCTTTTTTGTTTTTGAGGAGATGTTGGTTTTTGCATTAACCCCTAAGGTTTTTCTCCTACCCTAATAAAAACATTTTCAAATACATAAAAATAGTAAAAATGTTGGAAAAAAAGAAACAAATTATACTTGAAAACTATTCTTTACAGAGCTACCCAATAGTTTCATGATCTATGCTGTTTGTACAGTTTCCCTGTTTTCAGCTCTTTTCAGAGCTACCCTTTAGTTTCATGATCTATGTTGTTTGTGCTGTCCAGTTTTTTCGCTTCTCAAAATCTCTTGCAAGACTCTTACGTGAACCAGAAAAGCATACCATAATTGGCAGCTCTCATGACAATTCATGAGTGCTAGTGAGAACAAGGGAAGCAATTCCTTGTGTGCAGTCTAAGGGGGCAGTGCTTTCTACTTTGGTCTTGCAAGCCTCTCTTGAGACTATACTTTTTATAATGGTTTGCATTTGCACTGAAAAAATCCTGATGTAATGTACGTCATCTACATAAACCAGAATGCAAACAGTGTCTTTACGTAAATTAAATACAATCCATTATATAATTGTAGGGAAAAATAAATGAATCAGATTTATGAAAAACCCATATGTTTTATGTGCATCAGGCTAAGATTGGTAGATAGCACACATTAATACTCATTTATTTGTTTTAAGTCCATGTACTAACATTAGGAAAAGTTCAATCATTATATAGTTGTTATCCTTAGTAGGCCATATAACAACAATGATTATGAACCTGAATGCTTTTTCTGTGTTTATATCTACATAAAGTATTGTAACTAAGATTTAATCTAGAACTTTGGTTGTAGAAATATAAGGTACACATTTTTAAGTTCCTCATTTACTGACACATTTAGCTCCTCCATTAACAACTCCTGTGCATCTTGTTGCATGTTCTAGGTAAACTGCGTACCACCATTATAGTAATGATCCATATCATGTATAAATGCAGTAGAATTACATGTATGTTTTTCAGTGTGTACTAAAATGAGCAGAGTTGTCAAAGCATGGCTTAAAGGTTTCTAGCTATTTTGAACAATGTTTTTAATCACCGGTATTAGGTGAAATAGAACATTAACTATTATACTACAGAAACATGAAACTCCAGAAATGTTAAACAATGGAATAACTATTGCATTACGGACTTCATTCATTTTTAGCTTTTTCAAACTTTTTGTAGATTTTTTGTAAAAACTTTTGTACAATCTCTGACCTTTTTTATTTTCCATAACTTGTATACGTGTCAACAATAGGTTATAAGCTGAGATAAGGAACAAAGCTCCATTGCAAACGATTGTACTCTATCACA
Source organism: Pleurodeles waltl (assembly GCF_031143425.1). Taxonomy (NCBI): domain Eukaryota; kingdom Metazoa; phylum Chordata; class Amphibia; order Caudata; family Salamandridae; genus Pleurodeles; species Pleurodeles waltl. Next base: position 471,688,538 of record NC_090449.1, on the reverse strand, counting down.
CATTATGATTCAGCAAAGACTATGCTCTCATCAGAATCAAATGGTACAACCCTATATCATGGGTGTCTTTACCTCTGATAAAGCAACACAAGACATTCCTTTTTTTAAAACTGTGTCACATATTTATCATAGCTGCATCCAAACATAATTCTTGAGATTTGGGAATGGTGATAAAATAAGCCAAACACAGAGACAACTGTTGTATTTTTCACATAAAGATCTTATACCAGAAGGAATCTGGCAGTGTATCACGCTAGATGTTTCCTTTCTCAATCTGATCAAATTTAATCAGAATACATTCACTAATCCCTCCTTTATGTTCAGATTTTGTTGCAAAATTATTCTGCAATTTTTACAGAGGTTTAGAGTTGTAATTCCAGTTTCCTTACCACTGGTTGACATAGTCCTACGTTTAAACCTTGATGTTTAATTTTATCTTTATTAATAAGAGTCATTATTTCTTGTGTTTTCATATGAAGCATTTCAAAGTTAAATTGTGCACACTCACCCAATTTTGGCATTAGGCATACAAATGTTTTCTGAGTTTTTATAATGTGTTGCATTATAGAAGTGGATGATTTCATGTGTGGGAATGGAGATCAAACATTCTGAGAAGCAACAGCTTTTCAGTGTGTTTGCTAATTAATCCTATTCTCTTGTCTTTTAATATATACTCTATATCTGCTGCCTGTCTCATATTATGTGTCAACTCAGTGTACTGGAACTTTAACCACATATAACATTTCCAGCACTTCCAATGCTCCCCAATGACATTTTAGTTTCTACATGAACAAGTTTTTTAAAAAACTGGTTGACATGTGACCGAAGTCAGCTGTAAAAGGTCACCAACAACTATGTTGTGTTTACCACCAAACAAAACAGTAAAGTCAGTTCTGAGGACCTCTTGCATCCTCAGATGAATGAAAGCTAGTATAAGGTTTGAAAACGTGCTAAACTGTGCTAATGAGAACTTTTAATTTCCTGAGAATTCTGGACACTTGGTGACAATCATCACCAGATAACTTTAGGTATTCTAGTTTGGTGTCATGTTCCATAGGCAACATAAGTAATCTGTGCAATTTGATTCCTTTGAAGTTTGAACAGCTAGTACAGTAGTAGCAGTCTTAACACTTGATAGATAACAATTAGTGTTTTCCTGAACACTTGAATCAGAAACATTATCCCTGTACCTGCCTGACCACTATCATAGAGAAGTGCAGGCTTGAATGTTTTACAAGTACATTCAGACTTATCATGTAGCAGCCCATTTTCTCAAAATGTCTTATTTGCTCAAAAATCGTTATCTGTTTTTCATTTACTCATGAGATCAAACTTTCTAAATCAATTCTCTCACTCCTTTCTTGACTCACAGCATTTTCTACTCTTTCATAGCTATGGATTCCTCATTTTCAATGATAGGCTGGCCATGGGCATCTTGACTATTAGGACCCAAGCTTTGAATATCTTGTGAGCTGTCCTTTGCAAATTCTGTAGCAATTGTTTCCTCCTGCTGGATTTAATAACTTAACATTTTCTGATATGTGGGAATCACTTCACATAGAATGCTATCTTTGACTGCATCTTTGCAGCAGTCTTAGTCACTTAGCAGTTTAGATTCTGAACACCAAGGTTTAAAAAGTTGCAACAGAGCCAGGTAAAATAACTCCCTTTTCTCACCTGTTTGACAGCTCAATTTACAGTGATTAATAAGACTTGGCTGTACATGTCTCACTAAACATCCGTTACAACCAATCATCCCAAATGTTCCTTGCTCAATGTTATCATCTACATTATTTCTGCTTGTATAGAGTTACAGTGCTTTATACAAAGACATGTTTTCTAAATGGACACTTTGAATTGGGTAATAAATGTCCATCATATTTGTTTTAAGGAGCTCAGTGTTTCCTGGATCAAACTGAGCACAACACTCAATTTCAGGAAATAGTCTCAACACATATTTTCATGTTGATGCAATTTCTAAACTAGCCCAGATTATTGATTGGGATTTCCCATATAAGCTTGCAAAAAGTTTTCACAAACCTCATAAGAACTAATTTCTCTGTGTGAAGGCATCTTTAAATTGAAACTGTAAAGCTGTTTACTTCAAGACTTCTCTCTCTTCCCATACATCCTTCATTTCTATAGTTTCTGACATTGCTGTATATGAAGTGAAGTACTGAGCTGTAGCATTAGAATTGCTGCTGCAACCTGAATATCCATGTTGGCATTTCACATGGATAAGATTATTGCATCACAATCACCAAGTGACTTCCTTTCAGGTTATATATTTAGATGATTTTCCAATAACAGTGTGTCTGACTGGAAACATAAAACTGTTCTTTCTCTCTTTGTAGATTACAGGCCTAGGGAATCCAGAACAGGACTTAGGGCCAGATTTACCAGTTTGTCACGCAGCGCAGTGCAGCAGCTGCTAAAATGCTGTGCTGTGCTACATGTGAAAGGGATAAAAGAAGGAGAGCAACATATTTTCAGAAATATGGCACTCTGCTCCTCTCTCCCTAATGCAGGTGCAAAAATGTACATCCGTGCACCAAAAACACACCTTTGCACCATAATGCAAGGGTGTCTCCATGAGTCTAGTGTAGGTTTTGTACTGGAATGATAACGTTCCAGTAAAAAATACTATGCTTAGACTAACCTTAAACATTTTCCCACTCTGTATGTGTGAGAAGGTAGCCTCTTTCTAGCCTTGTTACCCCCACTTTTGGCCTGTTTGTGAGTGTATGTCAGGGTGTTTGTCACTGTTTTCACTGTCTCACTGGGATCCTGATAGCCAGGCCTCAGTGCTCATAGTGAAAACACTATGGCCCTCATTCTGACCTTGGCGGGCGGCGGAGGCCGCCCGCCAAAGTCCCGCCGTCAGATTACCGTTCCGCGGTCGAAAGACCGCGGCGGTAATTCTGACTTTCCCGCTGGGCTGGCGGGCGGTCGCCTTCAGACCGCCCGCCAGCCCAGCGGGAAAGAGGCTTCCACGATGAAGCCGGCTCGGAATCGAGCCGGCGGACTGGAAGCTGTGCGACGGGTGCAGTTGCACCCGTCGCGTATTTCACTGTCTGCGCAGCAGACAGTGAAATACATGTAGGGGCCCTCTTACGGGGGCCCCGCGACCCCCCCTACCGCCATCCGGATCCCGGCGGTCCGACCGCCGGGATTGGATGGCGGTAGGGGGGGTCGGAATCCCCGCGGCGGTGAAGCAAGCTGCGCCGCCGCGGAGGATTCAATGGGGCGGAGGTACACTGGCGGGACCCCGCCAGTGGTGCCGGTCCGACCGCGGCTTTACCGCCGCGGTCGGAATCCCCATTGGAGCACCGCCGGCCTGTCGGCGGTGCTCCCGCGGTCCTCCGCCCTGGCGGTCAAAGACCGCCAGGGTCAGAATGACCACCTATGTTTTCAGTATGTTTGTTATGTGTCACTGGGATCCTGCTGGTCAGGACCCCAGTGCTCATAGGTTTGTGGCCTATATGTATGTGTCACTGGGACCCTGTCACACAGGGCCCCAGTGCTCATAGGTGTGCATGTATATGTTCCCTGTGTGGTGCCTAACTGTCTCACTGAGGCTCTGCTAACCAGAACCTCAGTGGTTATGCTCTCTCATTACTTTCAAATTGTCACTGACAGGCTAGTGACCATTTTTACCAATTTACATTGGCTTACTGGAACACCCTTATAATTCCCTAGTATATGGTACTAAGGTACCCAGGGTATTGGGGTTCCAGGAGATCCCTATGGGCTGCAGCATTTCTTTTGCCACCCATAGGGAGCTCTGACAATTCTTACACAGGCCTGCCACTGCAGCCTGAGTGAAATAACGTCCACGTTATTTCACAGCCATTTTACACTGCACTTAAGTAACTTATAAGTCACCTATATGTCTAACCTTTACCTGGTAAAGGTTAGGTGCAAAGTTACTTAGTGTGAGGGCACCCTGGCACTAGCCAAGGTGCCCCCACATTGTTCAGAGCCAATTCACTGAACTTTGTGAGTACGGGGACACCATTACACGCGTGCACTACCTATAGGTCACTACCTATATGTAGCTTCACCATGGTAACTCCGAATATGGCCATGTAACATGTCTATGATCATGGAATTGCCCCCTCTATGCCATCCTGGCATTGTTGGTACAATTCCATGATCCCAGTGGTCTGTAGCACAGACCCTGGTACTGCCAGGCTGCCCTTCCTGGGGTTTCACTGCAGCTGCTGCTGCTGCCAACCCCTCAGACAGGCAGCTGCCCTCCTGGGGTCCAGCCAGGCCTGGCCCAGGATGGCAGAACAAAGAACTTCCTCTGAGAGAGGGTGTGACACCCTCTCCCTTTGGAAAATGGTGTGAAGGCAGGGGAGGAGTAGCCTCCCCCAGCCTCTGGAAATGCTTTGTTGGGCACAGATGTGCCCAATTCTGCATAAGCCAGTCTACACCGGTTCAGGGACCCCTTAGCCCCTGCTCTGGCGCGAAACTGGACAAAGGAAAGGGGAGTGACCACTCCCCTGACCTGCACCTCCCCTGGGAGGTGTCCAGAGCTCCTCCAGTGTGCTCCAGACCTCTGCCATCTTGGAAACAGAGGTGCTGCTGGCACACTGGACTGCTCTGAGTGGCCAGTGCCACCAGGTGACGTCAGAGACTCCTGCTGATAGGCTCCTTCAGGTGTTAGTAGCCTTTCCTCTCTCCTAGGTAGCCAAACCCTCTTTTCTGGCTATTTAGGGTCTCTGTCTCTGGGGAAACTTTAGATAACGAATGCATGAGCTCAGCCGAGTTCCTCTGCATCTCCCTCTTCACCTTCTGATAAGGAATCGACCGCTGACCGCGCTGGAAGCCTGCAACCCTGCAACATAGTAGCAAAGACGACTACTGCAACTCTGTAACGCTGATCCTGCCGCCTTCTCGACTGTTTTCCTGCTTGTGCATGCTGTGGGGGTAGTCTGCCTCCTCTCTGCACCAGAAGCTCCGAAGAAATCTCCCGTGGGTCGACGGAATCTTCCCCCTGCAACCGCAGGCACCAAAAAGCTGCATTACCGGTCCCTTGGGTCTCCTCTCAGCACGACGAGCGAGGTCCCTCGAATCCAGCGATGCTGTCCAAGTGACCCCCACAGTCCAGTGACTCTTCAGCCCAAGTTTGGTGGAGGTAAGTCCTTGCCTCACCTCGCTGGGCTGCATTGCTGGGAACCGCGACTTTGCAGCTGCTCCGGCCCCTGTGCACTTCCGGCGGAAATCCTTTGTGCACTGCCAAGCCTGGGTCCACGGCACTCTAACCTGCATTGCACGACTTTCTAAGTTGGTCTCCGGCGACGTGGGACTCCTTTGTGCAACTTCGGCGAGCACCGTTTCACGCATCCTCGTAGTGCCTGTTTCGGGCACTTCTCCGGGTGCTACCTGCTTCAGTGAGAGCTCATTGTCTTGCTCGACGTCCCCTCTCTCAGCAAGTCTAATTTGCGACCTCCTGGTCCCTCCTGGGCCCCAGCAGCATCCAAAAACGCCAAACGCACGATTTGCGTGTAGCAAGGCTTGTTGGCGTCTTTCCGGCGGGAAAACACTTCTGCACGACTTTCCAAGGAGAGAGGGATCCGTCCACCAAAGGGGAAGTCTCTAGCCCTTTTCGTTCCTGCAGAAACCTCAGCTTCTTCTGTCCAGTCGAAGCTTCTTTGCACCCGCAGCTGGCATTTCCTGGGCATCTGCCCATCTCCGACTTGCTTGTGACTTTTGGACTTGGTCCCCTTGTTCCACAGGTACCCTAGATTGGAAATCCACAGTTGTTGCATTGCTGGTTTGTGTCTTTCCTGCATTATTCCTCTAACACGACTCTTTTGTCCTTAGGGGAACTTTAGTGCACTTTGCACTCACTTTTCAGGGTCTTGGGGAGGGTTATTTTTCTAACTCTCACTATTTTCTAATAGTCCCAGCGACCCTCTACAAGGTCACATAGGTTTGGGGTCCATTCGTGGTTCGCATTCCACTTTTGGAGTATATGGTTTGTGTTGCCCCTATCCCTATGTTTCCCCATTGCATCCTATTGTAACTATACATTGTTTGCACTGTTTTCTAAGACTATACTGCATATTTTTGCTATTGTGTATATATATCTTGTGTATATTTCCTATCCTCTCACTGAGGGTACACTCTAAGATACTTTGGCATATTGTCATAAAAATAAAGTACCTTTATTTTTAGTATAACTGTGTATTGTGTTTTCTTATGATATTGTGCAAGTGACACTTGTGGTACTGTAGTAGCTTCACACGTCTCCTAGTTCAGCCTAAGCTGCTCTGCTAAGCTACCATTATCTATCAGCCTAAGCTGCTAGACACCCTATACACTAATAAGGGATAACTGGGCCTGGTGCAAGGTGCAAGTACCCCTTGGTACTCACTACAAGCCAGTCCAGCCTCCTACATTGGTTGTGCAGTGGTGGGATAAGTGCTTGAGACTACTTACCACTCTTGTCATTGTACTTTTCATAAGAGAAAAATATACAAAACAAGGTCAGTGTATATACACATAGCCAAAAAGTTTTGCATTTACTCTTTTCACTCTTTTCTAAGTGCTGAAAAGTACTCCTAAACTTTCAAAAAGTTCTTAAAAGTTTAAAAAGTTTTTTTCTGTCTTTCCAAAAAGTTCTGAAAACTTTTGTCTCTTTCTCTATCACTTTAACTCTCTCTAAAAAATGTCTGGCACAGGCCAAAGTGTTGATCTGTCCAAACTTGAATATGACAACCTTAGCTGGAAAAGAGCAAGGAGTCTCTGTATAGAGAGAGGTTTGAGTGTAGGGAAGAATCCTGCCTTGGAACTGTTAATTAACATGCTTAGAGAACAGGATAAGGCCATAGGTGCCCCATCTGTTGAAAAAGTACCTAATAGTTCCCAATCTGATTCAGGGACTCCCCCAGGAAAAGATTCAGGAAAGAAACTTCATAGCCTGCCCATTACTAGACAATCTAGCATAGATGGTAATGATGATGAGCCACACCAAATAAATAGTGTTGTCTCACATCATAGCAAAAGCATTTATTCTCACCATACTGGTAGTAATGTTTCTGTAAACCAAGCTGTTAAGTTGGCTTCTGTAAGGGACAGGTCTCCTTCTGTTCATTCCCATCATAGCTCTGTTTCTAGAAATGTCCCTCCCACCAACCCTGATGACAGAATGTTAGAGAGGGAACTCAATAAGTTGAGGGTGGAACAAACCAGACTGAAGCTTAAAAAGCAACAGCTGGATTTGGATAGACAGTCTTTTGAATTAGAGAAGGAAAGACAGAAGTTGGGTTTAGATACCCATGGTGGCAGCAGCAGTATTCCCCATAGTCATCCTGCAAAAGAGCATGATTCCAGGAATCTGCACAAGATAGTTCCCCCTTATAAGGAGGGGGATGACATTAACAAGTGGTTTGCTGCACTTGAGAGGGCCTGTGTTGTACAGGATGTCCCTCAAAGGCAGTGGGCTGCTATCCTATGGCTATCATTTAGTGGAAAAGGTAGGGATAGGCTCCTTACTGTGAAAGAAAATGATGCCAATAATTTCCAAGTTCTTAAGAATGCACTCCTGGATGGTTATGGCTTAACCACTGAACAGTACAGGATAAAGTTCAGAGAGACCAAAAAGGAGTCTTCACAAGACTGGGTTGATTTCATTGACCATTCAGTGAAGGCCTTGGAGGGGTGGTTACATGGCAGTAAAGTTACTGATTATGACAGCCTGTATAACACAATCCTGAGAGAGCATATACTTAATAATTGTGTGTCTGATTTGTTGCACCAGTACCTGGTAGACTCTGATCTGACCTCTCCCCAAGAATTGGGAAAGAAGGCAGACAAATGGGTCAGAACAAGGGTGAACAGAAAAGTTCATACAGGGGGTGACAAGGATGGCAATAAGAAGAAAGATGGTGAAAAATCTCAAGATAAGCATGGGGATAAGGGTAAAACCAAAGATCCCACTTCAAATCTTAAACACTCTTCAGAGGGTGGGGATAAAACAAATTCTTCCTCTTCTTCCCAACCTGCACACATTAAAAAGCCTTGGTGCTTTGTGTGTAAAAATAGAGGCCATAGGCCAGGGGATAAGTCCTGTCCAGGTAAACCCCCTGAGCCTACCACCACTAATACATCAAGCTCTAGTGCCCCTAGCAGTAGTGGTACTAGTGGTGGGACTGCTGGCAACAGTCAAGCAAAGGGTGTAGTTGGGTTCACTTATGGGTCCATAGTGGAAACTGATGTAATCAGTCCCAAGACAGTTTCTGTCACACCTAGTGGCATTGGCCTTGCCACACTGGCTGCTTGTCCCCTTACAATGGATAAGTACAGGCAGACAGTTTCAATAAATGGTGTTGAGGCCTTGGCCTACAGGGACACAGGTGCCAGTTTCACTTTGGTGACTGAAAACCTAGTGCCTCCTGAACAACACATCATTGGACAACAGTATAAGATTATTGATGTCCATAACTCCACTAAGTTTCTTCCCTTAGCTATAATTCAGTTTAGTTGGGGTGGAGTTACTGGCCCTAAGCAGGTGGTGGTATCACCTAGCTTACCTGTAGACTGTCTCTTAGGTAATGACCTAGAGGCCTCAGGTTGGGCTGATGTAGAGTTTTATGCCCATGCAGCCATGCTGGGCATCCCTGAGGAATTGTTCCCTCTCATTTCTACTGAAATGAAAAAGCAAAGGAGAGAAGGCCTGAAAACTCAGGATCCCTCTCCATCAACAGGTAAAAAGGGTATCACAGTATCCCCTAACCACCCTACCATTCAGGATACCATTCCTGTGGTGGGAGAAACCTCTCCTGGGGTGGCACCTGATCCAAGGGACTCATCAGTTGGCAAAACTGTACTCCCTGAGGTGGAAGTACCTCTCTGTGGGATAACTAACATTGGTGAGAAAAACAGCACCATTTTAGTTAACATGGAGCATCCCTCCAACCCTCCCAGAGAAACTTTAGTGCAGAAACCCTGCACTACCTCACAACACTTAGGACAACATCCCTGCCCTAGTGTGGAGCTCATAGGACAGCATCCCTGCCCTGCTCCAACTCAAGAGAAACAGCATCCCTGTTCTCTCTTCCAGCCAGATGGACAAAGTTTTTGCCCAGCTATGGCTTTTCTGAGACAGCATCCCTGTCTGGCATTTCCATCACTACAAATAGGTTCAGTGGACAATTCCCACTGCGCTAAACTAAAACTTACTGATAGAAACTCTGAAAATACATCTTCACATTGTTGCTTAGCTAAAAAACTTCAAACAGGGTGGTTTACATCCCCACAGGGAAGTAACCATATAGTGGATGATAGAGGGAGTAACCAGTCTATTGCAGAGCTACTCTCTACTTATCACCACTTAGACAATAAAGTCTCAACTGGCCAAGGTTAGCCTTATTGTCCTTCGTTGGGGGGGGGGGTTGTGTGAGAAGGTAGCCTCTTTCTAGCCTTGTTACCCCCACTTTTGGCCTGTTTGTGAGTGTATGTCAGGGTGTTTGTCACTGTTTTCACTGTCTCACTGGGATCCTGATAGCCAGGCCTCAGTGCTCATAGTGAAAACACTATGTTTTCAGTATGTTTGTTATGTGTCACTGGGATCCTGCTGGTCAGGACCCCAGTGCTCATAGGTTTGTGGCCTATATGTATGTGTCACTGGGACCCTGTCACACAGGGCCCCAGTGCTCATAGGTGTGCATGTATATGTTCCCTGTGTGGTGCCTAACTGTCTCACTGAGGCTCTGCTAACCAGAACCTCAGTGGTTATGCTCTCTCATTACTTTCAAATTGTCACTGACAGGCTAGTGACCATTTTTACCAATTTACATTGGCTTACTGGAATACCCTTATAATTCCCTAGTATATGGTACTAAGGTACCCAGGGTATTGGGGTTCCAGGAGATCCCTATGGGCTGCAGCATTTCTTTTGCCACCCATAGGGAGCTCTGACAATTCTTACACAGGCCTGCCACTGCAGCCTGAGTGAAATAACGTCCACGTTATTTCACAGCCATTTTACACTGCACTTAAGTAACTTATAAGTCACCTATATGTCTAACCTTTACCTGGTAAAGGTTAGGTGCAAAGTTACTTAGTGTGAGGGCACCCTGGCACTAGCCAAGGTGCCCCCACATTGTTCAGAGCCAATTCACTGAACTTTGTGAGTACGGGGACACCATTACACGCGTGCACTACCTATAGGTCACTACCTATATGTAGCTTCACCATGGTAACTCCGAATATGGCCATGTAACATGTCTATGATCATGGAATTGCCCCCTCTATGCCATCCTGGCATTGTTGGTACAATTCCATGATCCCAGTGGTCTGTAGCACAGACCCTGGTACTGCCAGACTGCCCTTCCTGGGGTTTCACTGCAGCTGCTGCTGCTGCCAACCCCTCAGACAGGCAGCTGCCCTCCTGGGGTCCAGCCAGGCCTGGCCCAGGATGGCAGAACAAAGAACTTCCTCTGAGAGAGGGTGTGACACCCTCTCCCTTTGGAAAATGGTGTGAAGGCAGGGGAGGAGTAGCCTCCCCCAGCCTCTGGAAATGCTTTGTTGGGCACAGATGTGCCCAATTCTGCATAAGCCAGTCTACACCGGTTCAGGGACCCCTTAGCCCCTGCTCTGGCGCGAAACTGGACAAAGGAAAGGGGAGTGACCACTCCCCTGACCTGCACCTCCCCTGGGAGGTGTCCAGAGCTCCTCCAGTGTGCTCCAGACCTCTGCCATCTTGGAAACAGAGGTGCTGCTGGCACACTGGACTGCTCTGAGTGGCCAGTGCCACCAGGTGACGTCAGAGACTCCTGCTGATAGGCTCCTTCAGGTGTTAGTAGCCTTTCCTCTCTCCTAGGTAGCCAAACCCTCTTTTCTGGCTATTTAGGGTCTCTGTCTCTGGGGAAACTTTAGATAACGAATGCATGAGCTCAGCCGAGTTCCTCTGCATCTCCCTCTTCACCTTCTGATAAGGAATCGACCGCTGACCGCGCTGGAAGCCTGCAACCCTGCAACATAGTAGCAAAGACGACTACTGCAACTCTGTAACGCTGATCCTGCCGCCTTCTCGACTGTTTTCCTGCTTGTGCATGCTGTGGGGGTAGTCTGCCTCCTCTCTGCACCAGAAGCTCCGAAGAAATCTCCCGTGGGTCGACGGAATCTTCCCCCTGCAACCGCAGGCACCAAAAAGCTGCATTACCGGTCCCTTGGGTCTCCTCTCAGCACGACGAGCGAGGTCCCTCGAATCCAGCGACGCTGTCCAAGTGACCCCCACAGTCCAGTGACTCTTCAGCCCAAGTTTGGTGGAGGTAAGTCCTTGCCTCACCTCGCTGGGCTGCATTGCTGGGAACCGCGACTTTGCAGCTGCTCCGGCCCCTGTGCACTTCCGGCGGAAATCCTTTGTGCACAGCCAAGCCTGGGTCCACGGCACTCTAACCTGCATTGCACGACTTTCTAAGTTGGTCTCCGGCGACGTGGGACTCCTTTGTGCAACTTCGGCGAGCACCGTTTCATGCATCCTCGTAGTGCCTGTTTCGGGCATTTCTCCGGATGCTACCTGCTTCAGTGAGGGCTCATTGTCTTGCTCGACCTCCTGGTCCCTCCTGGGCCCCAGCAGCGTCCAAAAACGCCAAACGCACGATTTGCGTGTAGCAAGGCTTGTTGGCGTCTTTCCGGCGGGAAAACACTTCTGCACGACTCTCCAAGGCAAGAAGGATCCGTCCACCAAAGGGGAAGTCTCTAGCCCTTTTCGTTTCTGCAGAAACCTCAGCTTCTTCTGTCCAGTCAAAGCTTGTTTGCACCCGCAGCTGGCATTTCCTGGGCATCTGCCCATCTCCGACTTGCTTGTGACTTTTGGACTTGGTCCCCTTGTTCCACAGGTACCCTAGATTGGAAATCCACAGTTGTTGCATTGCTGGTTTGTGTCTTTCCTGCATTATTCCTGTAACACGACTCTTTTGTCCTTAGGGGAACTTTAGTGCACTTTGCACTCACTTTTCAGGGTCTTGGGGAGGGTTATTTTTCTAACTCTCACTAGTTTCTAATAGTCCCAGCGACCCTCTACAAGGTCACATAGGTTTGGGGTCCATTCGTGGTTCGCATTCCACTTTTGGAGTATATGGTTTGTGTTGCCCCTATCCCTATGTTTCCCCATTGCATCCTATTGTAACTATACATTGTTTGCACTGTTTTCTAAGACTATACTGCATATTTTTGCTATTGTGTATATATATCTTGTGTATATTTCCTATCCTCTCACTGAGGGTACACTCTAAGATACTTTGGCATATTGTCATAAAAATAAAGTACCTTTATTTTTAGTATAACTGTGTATTGTGTTTTCTTATGATATTGTGCATATGACACTAAGTGGTACTGTAGTAGCTTCACACGTCTCCTAGTTCAGCCTAAGCTGCTCTGCTAAGCTACCATTATCTATCAGCCTAAGCTGCTAGACACCCTATACACTAATAAGGGATAACTGGGCCTGGTGCAAGGTGCAAGTACCCCTTGGTACTCACTACAAGCCAGTCCAGCCTCCTACAGTATGTACACTGTACAGTGCAGCACACATGCAAAGTTGGAAATAAAGAAGAAAAATAATTTCTCCTTTGTAGTGCCTATCTGAAATGGGAGCTATTTACTGATGCTAAACCTTGTCTACTTTTTTAAGTAAATAGGTATTAGCGTCAGAACCCTTGGGTGGATGCATGGGAACACCCATGCTTCACCCATGGTATGCCCCCTTGGCGCCAAGAAATGCAAAGCAGCGCTGTGCGCTGCTTTCCTCTACTTTTGAGTGAATTTACAGAGCTAAACAAGTTAAGCGCTGGAAAATAAATTCATGAAAAAAGATTTAGAGTTGTTTTGTGCCACGTTTGTGATGCAAACACTGCGCTACAACTTAGTAACTAGGAGCCAGATGTAGGAACATTCCGAATTGCGACCCGCAAATTGCGAGTCAGAGCGACTCGCAATTTGCGAGTCGCAATTCGGAATGTTGGATGGTGTCCCTGACACCATCTGCGACTCGCAAGGGGGTCGCAAAGGCCCACCTCATGAATAATCATGAGGTGGGTCGCAATTTGCAACCCCCTTGCGAATGGCGGCCCTCACATGGATGGTGGCCTGCTGCGGACAGCAGACCACCATGTCTGTGACTGCTTTTTAATAAAGGATTTTTTTTTTTTTTTAATGCAGCCCATTTTCCTTAAAGGAAAACGAGATGCATTACAAAAACAAAAAATGAAATGTTTTTTTTTCATTTTTTTCAGAGCAGGCAGTGGTCCATAGGACCAATGCCTGCTCTGAAAAAATGTTTGCAGTGCCATTCACAACGGGGAAGGGGTCCCATTGGGACCCTTTCCCTTTTGCGAATGGGTTACCACCGATTTCAAAAGGGTACAAACTGCAATTGGTTTGCGACCGCGTTCGCGATCACAAACCAATCCTTCATTGGACTGCGACTCGCAATTAGGAAGAGAACACCCCTTCCTAATTGCGACTCGCAAACCCATTTTGCGATCCGGTAACCAGGTTACCGAATCGCAAAACGAGGTTTGTGCATTGCAAAGTGCTTTTTGCACGTCGCAAACAGCGAAATTCGCTGTTTGCGACATGCAAACTGCTCTGTACATCTGGCCCTAGATCCCTTAGTGCAGTATTTCCCTTTTGCTCTGTATCTCCATCAACAATATGTGCCACATTTATGGGACTGGAACTGCAAGACTTGTTGCCTAAGAGCTCTGTTCTTAGACTCCTCTGGAATGTCATGTGATACATATTGCTCAGTGAATGATAACACTGAGTCATCAGTATCCTGACCAAACATTGATGCATCTGTCACCAACAATAACATATGCATATGTGATTCTCCTCTAGCTTGGTATTCTTTTCTCCAAAAGAAGTCCACAACCTCATCCAGTGGTGGATTCTTTTGTTGCAGATAAAATGAACCATGGCTTCAAATCTGTGATTGAAGTATGTACAAACATTTGCAGGATCAATTGAACAAAATCCACCTGCAGAGTTTATCAGTCCCTGGAATGTCTGCATTCGTTTGCCTGAGCTCAAAGTAACAAACCTGGGAGGTGCACCTGGACTGTGTAACATACATTTTAGCACATCATGACAACAAAACCAATTCATTGGTAGCACGTTGGCAAACCATAAAATTCATCAAATTACTTTCTAGCACCACATCTTTACCATGTATGTTTTCCACAAAATCTCTTGCAGTGATGTCATTAATCAGTGTGCCTGTTCTCATACCATGACCCATTCATATGATAGCACTGCAAGATCACTCTTAATCAAAAGGTGGAAATATATAGTATGTTTTGCCTAAAGTGAAGGTTCTTCAGAATACAAGCTACTGGATCTATATTCTGATGCAGGTGTCTGTAGTGCAAGTTCTTCATAATGACCACGTTCTCCTATTGGAAACAACATTGGAAAACACTGTGCATCTAAGTTCTTTTCCCACTCACTTACTGGCTCTCCATTTGCTTTGGTTTAATTCTAAAGCACCAACCACCATATGTCTGGAATGTAAAGGGTGAATGCTGTAATGTTCATGCATTTTTTCTGCTTTACTTAAATCAACCTTTTTAAAAAGAGCAGAAGAAGCTGATGTGGAATTTATTTTCTGTTCTAAGACAGGTGAGATGTTTCTCTACATAAATATCGTTGCAAACCCATTTTCTATTTTAAGGTATTGCAAAGCCCTATTAACCCTATCATTGCTGACAAGATCTGGCATTTTTTTAATCGTTGGTAGGCACTCCATTTACTAGAACCACCAGTGGTTCTACTTCTTCTCGATCTACTCCTATAATTTCAATATTCTCCCTCATAGTGAAAGGTAAGTACAGAACTTTACCATATAACTCTTAGTAGTTCAGAAAGAAGTACTTTCTTATTTTTTGTCTTCATTCTAACAATGGCATGGAAGGGATGTACTGTTTGTGTGCTAATAGTATTATACACATTCAGGTTTTGAAGCAGAGGAGGATTTTGAAAACCTTCAATTTTTTTATGAATTCCTCTAGCAGGCATTTCATTATCACCCTGTTTGTCAGTACACTATTTACAGACAATCTGGCTTATGCACAAATCAAACCTATCTTCAGTAATAAAATAAAGTTTGAGCGGTTGTACGACGGAACACCGACTTTCAAAACAACTAGTGCCTTAACAACGAGGTCGGAACACCAACCTCGTTCTTACTACTAATGATTTTACCATGAATGCCTTAACAACGATATTTCGTTGTAAAGGCATTCCTGATAAAAGCATTTCTAATAGGCACCATTCACCCTACATCCCTCACCCCACCCCCCCAACCCCACCCCAAAACCTAAAACCCCCTGACCCCCACCCCCTCCCCAAAACCAAAAACGCCCCACCACCCCAACCCCGCCCCAAAACCTAAAACCCCCTGACCCCCCACCCCCTCTCCAAAACCAAAAACGCCCCACCCCCAACCCCACCCTAAAACCTAAAACTCCCTGACCCCCCACCCCCTCCCCAAAACCAAAAACGCCCTACCCCCCAACCCCACCCCAAAACCTAAAACCCCCTGACCCCCTACCCCTCCCCAAAACCAAAAATGCGCCACTACCCCAACCCCACCCCAAAACCTAAAACCCCCTGACCCCCCACCCCCTCCCCAAAACCTAAAACCCCCCACTTACCTTAGTCGACCCCTTGTCACCTGCGTCATCCTCCTTCGCCAACTCCCTTCTTTGTACCTTAACCACGCATGTTTGTTGTTCAGAACATACGCAGTTAAGGCACAAAATAACAGATTCGTGGTTAAAAAAAGCGTTGTTGCGCTTTCGTTAACCATGACTTTCGTAAATAAAACGTCGTAATAAAGGATGTTTCCCAGTTTGAACCACTGTACAAGATTACTCTCTTCTGTTTTTGTTCACAAACATCATTTTTTTTTACTTGTGATTTGTAGTGAGATCACCTGCACCAAACACACATCTTGTCTAGAATTTCTGCAGTTGTTTCTGCAAATGCATCTATTTTCTTTTAAAAACTGGCTAACACTCTGTTAGCATTATATATTTCAGCGTTCTATTCTACAACCACCTCTCTATTCAAGAGTATTGCATCTGAATGTCATCTATAACAGATTGAGTTCATAATGACTGCTTCTTAATAGTCAAGTCAAGTATTAACTTTATTCCATTTAGTCATAAAATCATAAAAGTACATACAATTAAACAGTACAGCCATAAAAAAGAGGGTATAACTCTCTAAGTAAAAGCAAAAATATCCACAATAAATGAGTTAGTTGACACATAAGTACAAAATTGTATTCAAAGAAATATGGTCATGAGCTCTTCGAGAAAAAATGAACTTTTTAACAAATAATCAAAATAAATACAATCCAAAATGCGCATAGGTGTGCTCATCGCCAATTGACATACCAGATTAAAAAATGTGACATGAAAAAACACACCCTATGGGCATGTAAAACTTGTAAGAACAGGATTGCTGGTCTCACTGTTTCGAGGTAAAAAACTGTTTGTTGAGGATGTTGACCTAAAACTTCAAAATGTATATCTTCTTCTACATTCCTAGGCACACGTTTTTCTTTTCATTGATTTCATATGCACAACCATCTGTGACAATAGCAAACACTAACTAATTTTCTTGTAAATAACTCTCCTCATTAAAAGTGGCTCAGTACCAGCAGTGTGTTTCCACTCTGCCATTAAAATAGTGCCAATGTCTTTTTTTACTAGGTTGCATCTTTTGACAATAATTTTTTCTAAACAGCTCATTCTGTTCAAAATCAAATAATAGCTTTCTTTCTAATACAAAGGCCTTGTCAACTAGACACTCAACATCTTTCTGGTTTTTCAAAGTTCTTTGCACTTCTTTGTTTTAAAATATGTCTGCTTAGGCTCTTGTTTTCCTAGCATAACCTTTTTTGAAGAAGAATAAAATGTTCTTTCAGATGTGGAAAAATGTTTCATACTATGTACAGCTGTAGAAGAAAGCTTACGTGATGTTCACACTCTTACTACATTCTAATTTTCTTTTACCATCATTTTCTTTCTCTGCCTCTGTTTCATATTTTGGAGACTTCTTTGTATCTCTGTTGTTTTTTTCTCCTTTGTGTTCTGTTGCCTTGTCGGCATTTTCCATTGACTGGAAGCCCTACAGAAGCCCTACTCTTAAAGAGTACTTACTAATAAATAAATGTATGTAGAACATTTAAGACAAATGATATGCTTTGTGTTACTACATTTCAATATGCTACACATTCTGTATGGCACAATAAAATAACAAATGCTGACCCTATCTCATACTACCCTTTAACAGAAGAGGTTTTATGTGATATTTCATAAGAGAGGGAGGGGCATATTTATTCTCCATTTGCACTGAATTAGTGTAATTTTTTGTACGCTAATTCAATGCAAACTTAACTCCATATTTATATTTTGGCGCCAGACATGTTTAGTGCCAAAATATTGGAGTTCAAGTAATTTTTTGCAAGCGGAAAACTACCTTGCATCAATGAGATGCAAGGTAGGTGTTCCTGGGAAAAACATGACAAAATGGCCTTATCCCTCTGTGCTAAACTCAAGCTTGGGGGATGGGGACCTTTAATAATGGCTCTAAGCTTGCTTAGCGCCATTATTTAACACCTGGGTCAGGGCAGGCTTTAGGGGACCTGTGGGCCTTTTCCCATGGTCAGAGACCATGGAAAGAGCCCACAGGTACCCTTCCCTAGCCCCAGGAACACCCCAACCCACACCAGAGGGACAGCGGAGGAAGGGGAACCCATTCCAAGTAAGTAGAGGTAAGTATTATTTTTTATTTTCTGTAGTGCCATAAGGGGGCCTAACGTGGGCCACCTACATAGCACTGGGCCCAATGGCCATTCCCAGGGGACATATGTCCCCTGGGCATGGCCACTGGGGTGGTGGGCATTACTCCTGTCTTTAACAAGACAGTAGTCATGTCCATGGGGTTTTAACATCAGAAAATGAAGCTAATCTGGTTAGAGGCATTTTTATGCCTCTGCCCATACTAGCGTCATCCTTTGACACTAAACCCTCTGTTCCCCCTAAGCCTCCCCAACCCGGCTAGCATCATTCTTAATGATGATAGCCAGGCCTTACTACCGGCTACCTTCATACCATAAATATAATGCTCGACCAGCGTCTTGGGATGGCGTTAGTTGGCGGTATACTTTTTGACACTAAACTGTGTCAGCGCAGTATAGCGTCAAAAAGTATAAATCAGGGCCCTAATCATTTCTATAGAATACCTTTGATAGCTAGAATCACTTGTGTTACACAGGTTTATGTACTACAAGCTGCTTGCTGATGTCTGTGAGTAAAGAGCAAAAGTCCTTAGTGAAACACTAGCCCCTGTGCTACTACATGTTATTAGACAGTAGATGGGAGAATAGTAAACTTTAATGTAATACAATTCTATTCAGAGTGATTTATCAGAAGATTCTCAATCGACTAATAGGTCTGTAACGGTTAAAGTTTGGATGTAGAATATTTTAGTGAGTAATTCACCCCTGCTCAAAAGTGTCTCTTCTAAGACAACATGGTGATGAATGGGTTTACAGACACCACGGTCTGTACTGATACCTCTGAAAAAAGTAAAGGGTTAATTTAGAAGGTTTTAGACAAGCACTAGGCTCTCTCCTACCACATGTAGACAGGCTACACTGTGGTAATTGGACTGTTTCATGAAAGAGTAACTTCTTCCTATACAAGCCCACACAGAGTTCACATTTATAACATTGCACCATCACTTCTGACAGCCCTGTACAGGGTAGACGGTGGGTGTGAAGGGATTTTGTAACAGACCCATGTCTCTCAATAGATGTTTTCTCAGAGTGGACAGGATGTTTAATTCTGATCAGAAAGAGCTATCTGTGTTCTGACACTTCTGAAGCTGACAAGAGATGTATATAGAAGGATTTATGCATATACTAACTAAGGGGGAGAAGAAGGGTTTAAAGGGGCTGGGTCTATCCGCCTTAAAGCTTCAGTAAACGTACATAAAGGCCCAGCCCGGAATGAAACTTCCACAGGGAGACAAAAAGGTTTTTTGTATAAAAAAACCCTCACCCACCAGGATTACCCCTTGGTGGCAAGCTTCATCATTGGGTTTCCTCCCGTTCTGCTGCAGAACTAGGCGTGCTGCGACCGACGGAATACGTGGGAACACTGTTGGTTTCAACAATGTGAATGCTAGAAAGGGATAGGAGTGGTGGGGTCTTGGTGAGTTAAAATACTACCCTCTGGATGATATTACTAATTTAATACGTCTCACAGACGTGGTATGATCAAAAAGGGCTGTTGGGAGGGTGGGTATATTATGCACCTTACCTCCTAGATGGTCTACATGTTTTGGAGTCTACCCCCAGACTCCTCATTGGGACCAAGGTGAACTCCCTAGTGTCAATCCTTGTGCGCCTACCACTAAAAGCACTATTACTACTTGTTATGTTGTATGGTAATAAATACAACTAAATTAAATTAGATAATACCCATCAGTATTGTTGTTCCGCTGGGCAAACCTGTGGAAGAAAAAAGGAATAAAAGAGTAAATGCATCTCTCAGGGGTGTGGTGCTATTGACACCATCACCTAGCCAAATGGCACTTGTAATCCACATAGAAAAACAAATACAAGACATACTACACATAAGAAACACTACAACACACTTTAAAACGTGAGGCACCTCTAAGAAAACACATGTGGTGCATGTGTGACCTATTTTCAGTATCTATGCTATTCGCATCTTAGGTCCTCCGGGAGTGGTGTGTGCTTGTAGTCACACACTGAAAAATATATGCGGCAAAAGTCAGACTCACCGAGCACGTTGCTACCACTGCAGGTGGTCAGGGGCATTGTGCGCACTTACTTCGTCAAAGCAACACTCCCGCTTGCAGCCTAATTCTCACCTTGCCGGGCCCCGAATAAGACCGCGATCCCAGTTGGGATCCGGTATTTATGAGAGAAAGCTGCTCATGCGTCCCAACTCGTGGGCGCGTCTGAAGCTAGACCGACGACCTCTCAAGATGGTGGTCTTTGGTGTCCACACGGAGGACTGTGAGGGCCCCAGGTTAGGGGTGCCCCTCGAGGTGCCTGAGACAAGATTTAACTCAGGCACCAGATATCTAAAGAAGAGGCAAGGTTGGGGGGAACAAAGGGGAGTGGGGGGAAAGGGAGGGGAAGGCCAAAGGAGGGGACGAAGGGGGGAAAGGGAAAAAAGGGGGGTAAAAAACAGGGGGGAAGTGACCAATGAGTCATAAAAATAAAAATAGAGAAATTAATAAAATAAGAATTCTAAAATTCTAAAAAAATGGTGACTATGACTTAAAGGAATTTATGCAAAGTATATCAGCATATTTTTCATGACATGCTAGACATGTTGGTGTCTTGCTCATGAGAGGGAAACAGTTGATAGTGTTGCATTAGTTGTTCCCAGGGGATGTTTTCGTTCAGACCACGTTGGTGGGTACCTAATTAAAAAACCCTAAGCTTTTCCCTTTCGAGTAGGAAGGATTCACTCCTAATCTCCTTGTGATGTTCAAGAATGATCCACTGGTAATCATCTACTGTGTGTGTGCTATTGATGTAATGAGAGGACATTTTTGTGGTGGCGCGGCCACACCTTAAGTTATTACGATGTTCCCCAGTGCGAATTTTCGCTATGCAGGTAGTCATTCCTATGTAATGTAGATTGCATGGGCATGTAATCATATAGACTACTCCTTGGGTGTTGCAGTTAGTGAAACCCTTGATTCCCCATGTGGTATTGCCATTAAAAATAACCCTCTCAGTTGCGCTTTTCAAGTGACACACACTGCAATTGCCGCATAGATAATGTCCTGTGGGTGGTGGTAGGAGGTTGGTAGTAATCAACCCTCCCTCGGGTGGGCACGGCAAGGTATGTACTAGCATGTCTTTTATGCTTTTGCCACGCCTATGTGAAAACAGAGGTTTGGGAAGGTCCAAACTGCCGCTATTCAAAATGCGCCAATGCTTGTTGATAATCTTATTCACCAGGCTGGATGCTACATTGAATGTCGTAGTAACTATATAGGCCTATTCGCTTTCTCTTTCTGGGGTAGGGTGTCCAAAAGGGCCTCTGTTATTGTTGCGTGCTCGTTTCATGGCACGATTGATGATTCTAGGGGGGTATTTCCTACCCTCTAATTTTAATGCAAGGTTCTGAGCTTGCTGCTTATAGTCGGATACCTCTGAACAATTAACCTGAGTCTGAGGAACTGGCCAAAGGGAAGATTCTCTCTCAAATGGCGAGGGTGTGCACTGTCAAATAGTAGCAAACAGTTTATAGCTGTTGGTTTCTCATGAGTGCACACACAAGGCCTTCTATTTTCACATTTTAATAATCCACACATTGACTGTGGTTCAGTTTCAGTGGATACAGGCTAAATGCTTCTTTTTATGACAACATAGACTCTGCTCAGACATCTCTTCTTGGTGAGGGGTGGCTGTGAAAGGCTTTACTGAGAAAGTAATCTCTCTCTAAAGATATTTTTTCTGGCTGAATAGTGTGTTTAGTTCAGTGGAGTAAGACAACCCTGTCTAATGACTCCTCTGAGCAAAACAGTCAGTCTGTGTAGAAGCATTTACAGAACAAGTAGGCACCTTGCAACTATATTTCAGCATGCTATACATCCTGCATGGTGCTGTGGTTGGACTCTTGCTCCTTTGCTGGACTGATGGTTTAGGGATGACAGCACTTTTGTTCGTAGGTGACTGAGTCACTCCTAAAACAAGTTGCAACTGTCAGCCCAACCCTCCCAGCTCACAAGCAGGACCTCACCAAAACTCCGAAAGCAAGGGTGATTTCTGGCAGCCTTACGCATGGACTCCAGATAAGACCTCAAAGAGAAGTTGTGGTGGAAAGGAAGTTAACCTTTTTTCTTGTTAGCAACAAGTCTCATACACACAGAGGCAATGAAAGAGATGCAGGAGAGTTTTCAATATATTTATTGAAAAGACTGCAATCTACTATAAAATGCATGAGCTGTAATGATTAGGATAATGAATAGCAAAAGAAGCAGGATTGTGAAGATGAGAATTGTGAATATAAAAACCTCCACCATCTTACAATAAACATGAAATATAATATGCCTAGCAAAGAGAACCTAACCAGTACCTCAATGAGAGCTAAGTGTGATAAACCTAGCCTGACGATACCATGTACATGAGAAGCGCCCCCCCAACCCTTGCTACCTTGGAATGAGGTCTCTAGGTCAGACTCCCTGGTGACACAAAGGCTGAGATCTGCAGCAAGGGGATATGCTGCATCAATGGCATCAATGGCATCTGGAAGGAACTCCTCTAATGACCTTGTCTGTGTGAGATGTATTTATACAGATCATGTAGGATCCCTGACGCAGGTATGTTCCTAAAGTACTGATAAGGAGGCAGACTTGTGGTGGCAATTACATAAACAATCTCCAACAAGTGCACATTATGTTCCTATCACACGTAAGTAAGAAAGGGACTTGATAAAAATACCTATGTACATCAGTGATCATGAGGCTGATAATCATGCCTTTTCAGAGTGGCACGGATAATGAAAATCAAAACGTGTTTTATAAAATATAAACATTGGAAGAAATAATAAAATAAATTAAATAAAACAGAGCAAGCTAAGAATGTAAAAAGTCAATAGGTGACAGGGGCACAGGTCTGCAAGCCAAAGACTAAGCTAAGCTCCTATGTCCCAATAGGAAACTAAAATGAATTCACTACAAAGGCAGGGTATCATCAAACTGTGATCCTATCTCATATCACCCTATAATAACTGTCTCTCTAAGGGGAATATTTATACTTGTTTTGTGATGAATTTGTGTCTTTTTTTATGCACATTTGGTGCAAAACTAACTCCATATTTATAATTTGGCACTAGACCCATCTAGCGCCAAATTTATGGAGTTAAAGTAATTTTTTGGAAGTGGAAACCTATTTTACGTCAATGAGATGCAAAGTAGACGTTCCCGTGCAAAAAATGATTCTATGTCCTTCGCGCCATATTTATTCCCCCGTGCTAAAATCACACACAGGAGGGAGGAGGGGTCAAAAAATGGTGCAAAGCTTGCTTTGCACCGTTTTTTTAACACCTGGGTCAGGGCAGACGTTAGGGGACATGTGGGCCTATTTCCATGGTGGAACACCATGGAATAAGCCCACAGGTGGCCTCCCCAGGGACACTGCCACTCACACCAGAGGGACAGCGGAGGATGGGGGACCGCATCCCAGCTAAGTATAGGTAAGTACAGGTAAGTATTTGTTTTTTTAAGTGCCATTGGGGGCCCTGAAATGGACCCCCTTACATGGTACTGGGTGCAATGGCCATGCCCAGGGGACCCTGGCCCCATGTGCTGGCCATTGGGGTGGTGGGCACGACTCCTGTCTTTTCTAAGACAGGGGTCATGTGGTATGGATGGTTTTGCATCAGAAAATGACTCTAGGCGGTTAGAGTCATTTTTGTTACTCTAACCTGCCTAATGTCATTTTGTGGTGCAAAACACCCTTCTTCCATACCCACCGAACTAACGTCATTTTTTTTTTTTTTACGCTAGCCTACCCTATGCACTGCCTTGCACCATTCCATAAATATGGCCCCCAGCTGGTGCACTGTAATGGTGCAAGCCGGTGCTAAACTCTTTGGTGCAAAACTGTGTTAGTGCAGTTGTGCACCAAAAAGTATAAATCAGGCCCTAAGTGATAGATCAACAAACACCAACTGCTTAGTGTAGAAGGCCTTTGAGAGCTAGTACCTCTACTGCTTCATGGCTTTATAAACAGCAAGCAAGGTGTCTGCCAATATCTCTGAACAGAGTAAAAGGTGTATGTAAAGGCCTTACACAAACACTAACCCCTGTGCTACTACATCTTACCAGAGCGGCGATACAGGATAGTCATGTTTCTTCTAAAACCAAAGGTTTGCAATATAATTCAATACCTAGATTAGCTCAGTTTTATAACAACATTCCCACTCAACTAATAGGTCTGCAGAGGCTATAGGTTGTGTGTAAAAGAATCTACTGAGTACATTGCAGACACTCACCCCCAGTCACAGATCTGGGTTTAATCCATTGTTTTTCTGCTCACCATGCCATCCCAGTTTGGACCCAGCCATATGCAAATCAGTCTTGACCCTGTTCCTCATGGGAACAGTCAAGCCCGAGCAGCCAAGCCAGGCCCTCTCGGGACAGGAAACAAGCATCTTGGAACCAGTTTCAGGGTATCACCCTTCATCAGCCAGGCTAGCTTGAATCCAGTGGTACAGTGAGCACGGGACCCACGTCTGGGCATACCCTTCCCACTTAGGGCAACTTTAGCAACACAAAAGGATGATGGACGGAATGCTGAACAATGCAGACACTCACCCCCAGTCACAGATCTGGGTTTAATCCATCATTCTTCTGCTCACCATGCCACCCCAGTTTGGACCCAGCCGCATGCAAATCAGTCTTGACCTTGTTCCTCATGGGAACAGTCCAGCCCGAACTGGCGAGCCAGGTCCTCCCTGGACCGGAAATAAGCATTCAGGGACCAGTTTCAGGGTATCACCTTTCATCAGCCAGGCTAGCTTGAATCCAGTGGCACAGTGAGCACAGAACCCAATTCTGGGCATACCCTTCCAACTTAGGGCAACTTTAGCAACACAAAAGGATGAGGGACTGGGTGCTGAACAATGCAGACACTCACCCCCCAGTTACAGATCTGGGTTTAATCCATCATTCTTCTGCTTACCATGCCACCCCAGTTTAGACCCAGCCATATGCAAATCAGTATTGACCCTGTTCCTCATGGGAACAGTCCAGCTCAAACTGACAAGCCAGATCCTCCCTGGACCGTAATCAAGCATTCTGGGACCGGTTTCAGGGTATCACCCTTCATCAGCCAGGCTAGCTTGAATCCAGTGGCACAGGGAGCACAGGACCCACGTCTGGGCATACCCTTCCCACTTAGGGCAACTTTAGCAACCCAAAAGGATGATGGATGGAGTTCTGAACAATTCAGACACTCACCCTCAGTCACAGATCTGGGTTTAATCCATCGTTCTTCTGCTCACCATGCCACCCCAGTTTGGACCCAGCCATATGCACATCAGACTTGTCCCTGTTCCTCATGGGAACAGTCCAGCCCCAACTGCCAAGCCAGGTCCGCCCTGGACCGTAAACAACCATCCTGGGTCCGGTTTCAGGGTATTACCCTTCATCAGCCAGGCTAGCTTGAATCCAGTGGCACAGTGAGCACAGGACCCACGTCTGGGCATACCCTTCCCCTGAGCAAAATGTTTGACTTGTGATGGGGAGGCTCCTCGGCCTAGCCCACAGCCCCGGGGACCGCCACCTCCCCAGGGCTTTGTTAATATTGAGTGCAGGGGGGCGCATGGCCTCCCTGCTGCTCCGAGGATGAAAAATAACTGATGGCGGTTTGTTTCGACCCCCATAGTCCCGGGGACCACCACCTCCCCGGGCTATAGTTGTTAGAGAGGGGCCTGCAAGGGCCGGCTCCTGCTATATCCTAGGTGCCTACTCCTGGGACATAGCTGTTTGCTTTGAAGCTGCAGCCAAGCTACAGAAAACACTCCGGTTTTCATTTTCACAGGTATGCGTGCAGGGAAAAGAAAGGAAAGCTTTGCTTCAGCATGCAGGGAGCTACTGTTAAAAGCAGCTTCTTTCTTGCTGAATCAATGGGACCGCTGGGGAGACCTTGAGGCTTCCACACAGTCCCAGATAGCTGTAAAGTGCATATAATAAAATTAATTTAAAAAACATGTAGGGACCACGGGGAAGCCCTTGAGGGTCCCAGATAGCCCATAAAGGGATAAACAAAAAGTGCAAAAAAAAAAAAGACTAGCTCAGTGTGAAGATCATGTACCTTCACACTGAGCATTGAGGGTTCAAGTCCAACCAAACTCATTTTCCTCCCTTTTTTTAGTAGAAATGTTTAAGGCTTATGTAAAAGATCTTACTTTTTTAAAAGACAATTCCATTTTTCTTTTAAAATTGTGCACAAATATCTCATTAGTTCACAGACACACTCAAACCCTTACACACCCAGTCACAGCCCCAATCAGACCCTCGCACACCCACTCACAGACCCACTTAGACAGTTATTCACCCACTCACAGACCCACTCGGACTGTCACACACTCACTCACAGACCCACTGATACTGTCATGAACCCACTCACAGACCCACACACACACTGATTCACCCACTAAAACACTGATTTATGCACTCTCACACCTAGACAGACACTCTCACAGCCACTCTTGCCCCCAGATACACCCTCTCATGCCTAGTCTGACACCCAGAGAGGATGCAGCCAACTCCCGCCAAGCATGGACAAAGGGCTGTGCGGAGCATACAGTTAGGTGATTAGGGGGGATGGCTGCAGGGTCTGTCTGCAGGCCAGTTCTAGCAGGCAACCTCTGATGTGCAAGGGTAAATTGCATGTATGTTGCAAGGTGCAAGGTTTGGTGCTTATAAGGGGTTGGCCTCAGGTCCTGTTGCCAACTGCCACTGCTCACGTCGGTGGTTGGATTAATGTATAGTAAAGAAAATTACTATATGTTAAAAAAAATATAGAAATTCACTGAAATAAAACAAAGGTTACAGGGACGTTATAATTAGGAAACAGAATTTAAAACCCCATAGAAATTCACTGAAAAAACCCAAAGGTTCCAGGGATGTTATAGTCAGGTTCTGAATTTACTCGTACAAAACCATAGAATTCAGCAGTTATACTGTATATATGTATGTGCGTGTGTGTATATAACCTAGTGGCGGTCACCACTAGGTAGTTATAATTAGGACCTGGTTTTTATAGAAAAAGCATTTTTAAAATGTTTTGATGTGCCTATATCTTTGGCCGCAGTTGACGAATCTTCACAAACTTTTCCAAAATAATTTTATGTTCACTTTAGCTGCTGTCTGGAAAGCTTTGGGGTGATCTGCCAAGCGGGGGCCAAGAAAAATGGGGGATCCCAAAAAGTGTTTCCCCATTAATTTTTCCATAGGGATTTTGAACAGCGATAGTGCAGAAACCACTGGACGGAATTACAACAAATATGGCAGACAGGTAGCTCTTGGTCCAGAAAGAGGCCTTTTTGTTATTTGGTATAAATAAGGTAAGTATATATATATATATATATATTTATATATATATATATATATATATATAACCTACTTGCAGTCGTCAGTAGGTAGTCATAGTTAGGACCTACTTTCCATAGAAAAAGCATTTTTTTTTACTTGTCTATATCTTCGCACCATTTGGCAAATCCCGACAAAACTTTCTGAAAAAAAAGTGTCCTGTGGGGTCTTGTTGCACATGAAAAGTTTCATGGTGATCCATCAAGCAGGGGCCAGGAAAAAGGAGGGTAAACAAAAGTGCATTTCACATGTTTATTCCAGTAGGGTCTTTAGACATGCCTACAGCCTGAACCGCTGAAAGGAATTAGAGCAAATTCGGCAGCAAGCTAGAGCTTAGTGCGCAGATTGTGATTTTTGTAAAGCTGTTCAGTAATTTTGGAGATATTAAAGGACAAAAAAATATAGATATCTAGGGACGCCAATCCCACGTTGATCGACCCACTACAGCAAGAATGTAATTGGCTGGCCACAACCTGACAAGGAAGTTGTGGCTTCCATTTTGTTTTATCAGGGAAACGGTCCTCAAGGCTGAAATGTGGGGGCAATGGCGATTTTGGGTTCAGGTTAGAGGTTCTCTGACCCCCTGGCATAAATAAAATGTGTCTAAAGACTAATTAATGGGCAATAATGCCCACTAACATATTTTTTTGTCATTTTCCAAAATCCATGGATCCACCCACAGGGCTCAGCCTGGCCCCCCGGTGTAAAGTCACGGTGGGTATGTGGATTTCACAAAATGACAAAACAAAATGTATATATATGTATTCATACACCAACTCAAAGATCCGGACAACCAATCTCACACTCCCTCTCAAATCCCGGCAGATACTCTTACAAACACTCTCGTACCCTTAGATCCAGAGACACCCTTTCATACCCACTCTCACATCCAGACAGTCACTGCCACTCCCACTCTCACACCCTTAGATCCAGAGTCACCCTCTCATACCTAATCTCACACACAGTCATACACTCTCACACCCACTTTCACACCCAAACAGGCACACTCACACCCACTTTGACATCCAGACACACACTCTCACACGAATCTCACACCCAAACGCACCCTCTCACACCCACTCTCAACCCAGACACACCCTCTCACACCCAGACAGACACTCTCACACCCAGAGACATACTCTTACACCTGCTCTTATATCCAGAGACACCCTCCCATCCCCACTCTCACACGCAGAACAATCTCACACCCAGAACCCAGAACACTCTCACACAGTTGCCCTGTCCGTGATTTTTGTGATACAGTGCTTTGTTGAACACCGTAATTTTTCCCAAAAATGGTAGAGAATTTCAAAGTGCAAGAGATGATTGTAAAATACCTTTTATATTATTGGGAATACCTAAAAAGACTGTGAAGTGAACTTATTATTTAAAAATTGTTATATGGGAACCTTTATCTTCCACTGTTTATTCATGTGATTTATAGGTGAATAAAATGAAGAAACCGGCAATGGTACAACAGGTTTGATTTACGGGCAAGATGTTATGTAGTATTTTGTGTATGTTTACAACATGTGATGTATATTTTTAAGGGCTATGGAGCTTGTTCTGCACTGTGATGTGGCTCTGAAGAAGACCATGAGGTTGATACAAGTGAGCTGATTAAACCTTATATGTGAAAGCGACATCCTGGAGTGCAGTTTTTTTTTAATGATGTTATCGAGGAGCTTCTGTGACATTTTAGCAGGTACTTAGCCTGCTTGCCCAGCACTGACTGCGCATGGTAGATATGATATATATGTATACTAATTGTGGTTGCCAGTAGGTAGTTATAGTTAGGACCTAGTTTCCATAGGAAAAGCATTTTTTGTTTTTCCATAACTTAGGCAGCTCCCACCAAGCAAAAGGTAACCTTACTGTGCTTTCAGCAAGCGGGACCTGTCAAAACACACCCCTCCACATGCTGATTTAGCCACAGGGACCCAATCCACCAGGGCCCAGCATTAATATATTTTTTGAGGGGGAGGGGGCTGCATGGCCCCTCTTCCCGGGCCAATTTTGGCCTCGGGAACCCCATCCCCCAGGGCCCAGCCTCAACATTCTATTTTTTTTGGGGGGGGACTACTGGCCACCCCCCACAGGCCACTCTCATCTCCCAGGGCCCAGTCATGTCACCTGGGTGCCCACCAGGGCAACCAGTCAAAAATGGTTGAGGCTGTAGGGGAAACCTGAAGGCCCCCAGGGTCCTAGCCGGCTCTCCTCCTCCTTTTCTTGTGAGAGCAATTGTTTTCTCAGTTTCCCTACATGGAACTGGAGTATTTGCTCTGACTTGGCGGAACATCCTGGGCAGCTAGGGACATAGCAGGTGCTATCCCTGGTGGTGGCGGTCCCCAGGGCCATCTATGGCTCCATCAGGGGGGCCCCTAATTTGCATTGGGAGGTGGTTGTCCCCAGGGTTGGGGTCCACAGCGGACCCCCTACCTTCTTTAAATTCGGTCCAAGGGAGGTGGCAGTCCCCAGGGCTGCAGGGGGTCGGGCGTCCCACTGCATTAAATTTTATCCTTCGCCCTGGTGAGGTGGCAGGTCCTGAGGCTGCTGGGGGAGAACGGGGGGATTGAGCACCCCTGCATTTAATTCTACCTTTGGTCCCAGGGAGGTAGTGGTTCCAGGGGCTCTGGGGGGCACCCACCCCTCCACATTTCATTCTATCCTTGGCCCCAGAGAGGTGGCGGTCCCTGGAACTGTGGGGGGGGGTGGGTGGCCCACATTCTATGCTTGCCCCAGGGAGGTGGCGGCCCACAGGCTGAAGGGGAGCTACACGCCCCCCCACATATTATTCAAAGTTGGCCCCAGGGAGGTGGTGGTTCCTTGGTCATAGGAGGGCCACGTAGCCCCCCACATTCAATGTATAATTGCCTCAAGGAGGTGGCAGTCCTGGGGTTCAATAAGCCCAGAAGGGGGCCCCATGCTCCCCACTCCTTAATTTTGACATGCCCTCAGGGCTTGGCCCTCCTGGGGGCTGTTTACAAAACAAGTGCAGGAGCCCACGCTTGTTTTTTTACAAACATTTCACCGGATCCGCTGCAGCACTTGGTGAAATGCTTTTTGCTCTGGGTGTTCTGGGACCCCAGCACCAGAGCTAAGGGATCAGGGTATCCCTACCCTGGTCCCTTTTCTTTTTTTAATCTTTTTTTCTGGGACTCTGCTGAAGCAAAGTCGTAAGATGGCAGCCAACTCTTCCTTGTTGAAGTGTTGGCTTCCACAAATATCTCAGTAGGAGATTGTGAGGGTTTGTGGAGCTTTCCTTGAATGGAATTACACAAATTTGCCAGAATGGTAGCTATTGGTCCAGAATTAACCCTTTTTCTTATTTTGTGTAAATCTGTTCAGTAGTTTTTTAGATATATATAAAGAAAACCAAATTTGTATATCTGGGTGGAGCCTAAGCACAGACCTTCTGGTGAGACCTGTTTGGCTGCCAGCACTTCAACCAAGAAGTGCTGGCAGCCATCTTGGGACCAATATACATGATAGCATCCTACTGAAATGCATTGTAGTGAACTGCAGGTTTTGAGAGTCACAAAAAAGGAGAACATATAAGGGTGATAACAGATTTTAGTTACAATATAAATAATTTGTTTATGGTATCATTCTAATTTTAGGAATTGTGCTGTTTTCTAAGGTGATTTTACCCCGTGAAGAAATGTCTTCTGCTGGAATCTCATGAATCATGTTTGAGAGATTTCTCATGAATTTCCCATAGACGTGATGGAAGGTGCTCCAGATGCTAAAATGAGAGCATATTGCCGGTAAATTAACACTTTTAACACCGGCAGCAGACTGACAAGTAACTCCCGTTTGATAAGCAGCTTACTGTGTTCTAATGAGCAACTAGAGTGCTAACATTCAGAATGTATGAATAAATGTGGCACATCTGATCACTATATTGAACGGAATCAAAGTGGAATACTGAAAGCATTTTCTACTGCTGATACTCCAGGGAGTAAGGTAATTAGAGAGCTTCATAACAAATAAGTCACCCCAGGTGGCAACCAAAAAAAAAAGCCCCCAAATGTAGCAGACATATCACCCAAATGTAGCCGAAGCACAGTCCAATGACAAAAGTGTGCAAAACTCTTAATTTATTCAGTTTTTTGAAGTTTTATTCAGCCAACACTTGACCCAAAGGTTTCAGAGTGCTTTAAATGTGGATCAGTTACATTACACAACAACAAATTGATTTCAGTTTTAGGCATGGGGAGTTTAAGTGATTTGCCTGCATCACAGGATGTCGAGCTGACGCCAAAACTCAGACTTGATTCTCCAGTTGCAAAGTCTCCAGCTCTGGCCATAACCCCACATTCTCTCCCTTAAGTGTAACAAATAATTAAGTGATCAAATGGACACAAAACTTAAAAATAGTAAATAATTTAAAAGTGCTCTGTCACTGTTAACGTTGAAATTTTATTAATGAATATTCATGTATTCTGAGTGTAAATCTACATAGAAAATTAGTTAATATAGAAAATAATACACAACTTTGAAAATGTGCCTACTTGAGTGACCATCAATAATCACAAAGTGTATTTATTAACAGCTTATTAATGTAAAATGTCGAGCTCATGTTTGGATTAATGTAGTAGTATGTCATATTACTGGTTACGTATTATGTATTTGCTTTATTAATAATAGGCCATAATTTAGCGGTCTTGGGTCTAGTTGCACAGTCTCATGTCAGGTTGCATTGCTTAGACGAATCATTAAAATGGCTGCTTAGTGAATTCAAATTGTAATTTTCCATTGCATTGACCGAATGTTAGGTGCAGAAATTCTTTCTGATGAGAATTGCTTGCTAGAATGAGTTGTACAGCCAATGTAACAGTAGGTTCAAATGGTACCTAGGCAGCAAATCCAAATACTTCAAGCCCCAATGGAACAGCAGCAGGTGATGCTTTCTCAACAGGTTTAACCAAAGTAATAACACAGTACACCAATTCCCATTGCACAGTGAGAATGGAATAAACAATGATTGGGTGAGCAAGAGTTCAAATGATGAGGAATGTGTGCTTGCAACTTCCTTAGAAGTAGATCAGAATGGTCCATATGTGAAGGGAAAATAAATGGGTCACAGAGTTTCATTCTTGGTTGACACAGGAGCTACACACTCTACAGTGAGAACTACAGAAGTTCCAAACCTGCCCTTTTCAGGAAAAACAGTCCAGATTGTAGGAGTACCTTATCAGTATTTGACCAACCCAATTACAGAACCAGTTCAGGTGAAAATTGGCAACTTTATGGGATTACACAAATTCGTAGTTTGTGACTCAATTCCAGTATCCTTACTGGGAAGGGACTTGTAGTGTAAAACAAGGTGCTCGGTTACTTGCTTAAATTATAGAATTGAGATACAGATGAACAGTCATGATGAGGATGAGCCAGCTTCAGAGACAGAGTGTGAGACACTAAATGAGGAGTACTCTCTGATTAGCTTCTTTCCAGTTTTCACAGTGATGGATCTTCCTTCTGACTTACAAGGAACAGTTAAAGAGAAAGTCTGAGATTTGATAGGGAAAGACATTGGTTTGATAAAGGGAGTTGAGCCAGTCAAGGTTCCAGTGAAGGCAAACACAATTTTTCGCCAGATTCCCCAGTATCACATGACACAGGACATCATCAAGAAGGTTGCTTCCATAATTGCAGAATTTGTGAATCAAGGGGTTTTGAAAGAAATATTGAGCAGCCCATGTAATTCACCAATATTGGGATTGAGAAAGCCCTTTAAGAAAGTTCGAATTGTGCAAGATTTGAGAAAAATAAATGACATTGTGATTAAATGTCCTGTAGTACCAAATCCAGCTGTGATTTTGTTCCAGATTCCATGTGATGCTGAATGGTTCACCGTTATAGACTTTTCACAAGCATTCTTTTCTGGGCTTCTTCATGAGGATAGTCAATTTCTCTGCTGTCTCAAATTTTTAGATCGAGTCTACTGTTGGTAGAGAATGAAGAGTGCAAATATGACACGATTGACTTACTGAACCATTTAGGAAAGAAAGACCATAAAGTGTACCCAACCAAATTACAATACTGTCAGAGAGAAGT
Organism: Pleurodeles waltl; assembly: GCF_031143425.1. Lineage (NCBI taxonomy): Eukaryota > Metazoa > Chordata > Amphibia > Caudata > Salamandridae > Pleurodeles > Pleurodeles waltl. The sequence goes on along the minus strand of NC_090449.1, from coordinate 471,655,298 downwards.
GAAATATTTGGGACACCAAATTGAAAAGGGAAGCAGGAAAATATACAGAGGAATGGTTACAGCCATATTACAGATTAGTCCCCCAGCTACACAGAGAGATGTCAGGATGTTGTTGGGGATGGTAGGCTACTGTCGCCAATGGATTCCCAACTTTTCAGTCATTTCAAAGCCATTTCAGAAGCTGACTCACAAAGAAGTCACTGATCCCCTAGCGTTAGACCAGGCCTGTTTGAGAACGTTCTCTGAGTTGAGAGAAAATTTGTGCCAAGCCCCGGCTGTGGGAATGCTTGACTACACAAAACCCTTTACATTGTTCTGTCATGAGCGTGATGCATGTCCTTTTTCTGTCTTGACTCAAGTACATGGTGGTGTACACTGACCAGTAGCATATTTTTCAGCTACTTTGGACCCAATTGCAGCAGCTCTACCAGGCTGTTTGCATTCAGTCGCTGCAGTTGGAAAGAGCCTTGCAGAGTGTGAAGGCAATGTGATGGAACATCCCCTGACTATTATGATCCCTCACTCCATTGACATTTTACTTACACAAACAAAGACACAGTACTTAACAGGTGTCAGGATGACTCGCTATAAAATCAACATCCTGGGGTCCCCAAACGTATCATTGAAAAGATGTACAGTGCTTAACCCGGCAAACTTACTCCCAAATGAGAATGTTGAAATTAAAAAATTTAAAGATATTGAGCATGATTGTCTTGAAGTAACTGATCTGTGCACAAAACCGAGACCTGATATCAGAGACACCCGATTGGAAGAAAATGACCAAATTATTTTTGTTGATGGTTCCTGTCTAATCGATAATACAGGAATACTGAGAGCAGGATATGCTGTGTACACAATTTCCGGTTTACTTGAAGCGTCCTGGCTTCGAGGAGTACACTCCGCACAAGTAGCAGAAATGGTAGCCCTTACTAGAGCGTGCCATATTCTCGGAGAGGTTCCCTGACCCCTTCTGGTTCACCTGTAAGAAATGGTGAGAGAATTCAGGAGTTGTTGCAAGTTATCCAAATGCCTGAAAAGATTGTCGTGGTGAAATGCAGTGTACTTCGGAAATCACAAGATTGTGTGCCAATGGGAAATGGATATGCGGATCAAGTCACAAGGTTTTGCACATTGAACTGTATATTGTTCATAGATAAGTGGGAATTGTTACCTGAGGAAGATGAGACATGTCCAAGTTATGCAGTACATGGTATAGTCGCCTTGGAAGAGCTGACAACTCTGCAAAATAATGTTGATAGGGAGGTGAAAAGGTTTTGGTCAAAATGAAATGTGTACAGCATCAAGATGAAGTCTGGATTTCGGAAGAGGGCCAACTGGTATTGCAAAACAGTTTGTTGACTCAAATGGCTAGATATTATCATGGTCAAGCACATGTTGGGAGGGATGCCATGATTTGATTGTGCAAGCAAAATTGGTTCAATCCAAATTTTAGACAAGTTGCTGAAGCAGTTTGCCATTGTTGTGTCAGTTGCCAACAAATGAACGTGGGTAAAGGGACAGTGGTCACTTTGAACCACAGTGGAAGAGCAGGAGGTCCATTCAGCAGACTGCAGATGGATTTCATTGAGATGCCTGTGTGTGGAGGATTGAGATATGGGTTGGTGATTGTCTGCATCCTTAGTCATTGGATTGAAGCTTACCCTACACGAACAAATGGCAGCCTCACAGTAGCGAAATTACTGCTTAGGGAACTGATACCACGTTTTGGGTTTCCGATCTCTTTAGAATCAGATAGAGGAAGTCACCTTAACAATAAAGTAATTAAATTACTTTGTGCAGCCTTAAACATTGAGCAGAAGTTGCATTGTAGTTACCACCCTGAAGCATCAGGACTTGTGGAACAGATGAATGGTACTTTGAAATCAAGAATGGTAAAAATGTGTGCGTCCACAAATCTGAAACGGCCGGACGCACTAATGTTAGTCTCGGTAGAAAGGTCATTTCTAGGGAAGTTTTGATCACTACCACAGCTGTGAAGTGCGTTGGAGTTCCGAACTGGATCCACGCAAGCCATACGATGAAAGTGGCATGTCCTTTGGACAATAAAGAAGAGTTGTTGAGAGTACCAACAACGACCAGACCAACCTCAGAGCCGGAAAGAGGAACTGAGACCGGATCTAAGCAAATCGAGTACGGTTCAGCCACTCCTGTGAGGGATAAAGGAGAAGACCTACAGGAAAGTTAAAGTGAATCAATCTCAATTAAGGCAGCAGGAGAGTCTAGTCAGAGGAGGGCTCTCCCAGAAGTAGACGATCTTGAGAGACAAACAGAGCAAATGACAAACCTCAAGGGGAAGGATTTGAGGCGGATCAAAGCCACTGTGGTCTGACTCCTGATGCGACAAGGAGAGAAGATCTTAGTGAAGGAGAATTGAATGGAGATCGAAAGTTGAAAATAAAGAGAATTGCAAGTCGAAGGTACACTGGTCCTGAATGGGCGTATGTAACAACAAGTGAAAGGCCAAGAGAATTTTTGTCTTTTTTTTTATCTTGACATTCCAGGTCAATATTTTGGCACTCGAAGGAAACCAATGAACTGAACTGTTTAAACAGTAAGCTAAGGGAAGCACAAAGTGAAAAAGAGACTGTTGAAAGTAACCGGGTAAAATGCCTTTGATAACCTGATTTGACAGTATTACCTGATTTGACAAGCTGCTAAACCGATTTTTTGACAAACTTACTGATTTTGACAAAAGGACCCTGAAAGTAAGACTGAAAGCTGTGAATAATTGCTGAAGAAGATTGAAGATTTTGGTTTTGATTCTTACTGCATAGTTATTATTTTTTTCTTCTACTTTCTGATTCTTTACAGACCATGGGTAGTGTTAGCCAGTAGGTTACGAAGAATAGATGCTGTAAATACTTGAGTAGTGGTTTGGCGATTGTATGTATTTTATTGTGCCTGGTATTGATTGTGGGAATGACTGTTCTTGACAAGAACAAAGCCAACCATACTTGAGCTTTAGAGACAACTACCCTACTCACATAATTAGAGGAGTTTAGGTAAGATGAGAAGTATTTGCACATAGATATTGCACAAGGAGAACGTTCTTTTAATGTTTTCTATCTCTTGTTGAGAGAGTATGTTGAGACGATGGATGCAAGAAATTGTTATGTTGCACACAGATTCCTTCATCAGTCGAAGAAGGAGTTAGCTATCATAGTTTGGCACTAACCTCTGGGATAAGTTGTAGTCTTTTACTAACAAGATTCTATAACCAGGAGTACATCCAATATTTCTACTCCAATTATGAACAATCATAAAATAGCTGCTTAGTGAATTAAAATTGTAATTTTCCATTGCGTTGACCGAATGTTAGTTGCAGAAATTCTTCCCCATGAGAACTGCTTGCTAGAATGAGTTGTACTAGGTAAGGGTACTTGGTAAAACTTAGTGTGTGTAAAGGCAATGTTCCCAGGAGCTGAAAATGTATGCACTGACTGGAGCATAAGATGATACAAAACTGTTACCTGACGAGCCTAACGACGGGAGCGGGAGAAGAGGAGCCAATCATCAACATGTGAACAAAGGTTTAGTAAATTCTTAGATGGAAGGTTCTACTTTCATTGGACTAAACATAAACATACGATTCTTATAGCAATAGCAACGTGGGAAGTAGTTTTAGTAAATTTTACTGAGCCAGACTACACCAAGAGGAGATACGCTATTAACCCCATTCTTCCTAACTACCCCGAGAGGAAAGAGCTCATCCTTCCTAACCGTCCCGAGAGGAGCCAAGCTTTTATCCACTATTCTTTTCAAACTGCATGAAGACACTTTTCTGTCTTGAATGTTATTGCTGAATTCTGATGCTTTGCTGACTGAACAGATGTCCAGTTGACAAAGGCAGTTGCAGCTTGCTGAACCATACTGAGGCAAAGTATAAGATAATGTTACTGATTGCAATGTCTGTTTGCTTTTGTCTTTAGGTCCAACCGCTAATTTAGATAGAGCCATAGCTAGAAGTTTTCCAAATTGTGTTGACTAAATTGTTTTGCATGAAGCCCAAACATGCTATTCTAATCAGAAGGTTAGTTAGGATACTCACTGATTTATGTTTGCAAATATTAACAACATTTGATGTCTTTTCTGATGTCTTGCTGAATCTAAATGTATGTAATTTCTACTGCACAACTATTCTTGCTATTGATTTGTACTGTAAATCTAGAATGTTTAGTGATCCAAGCTTTGATTAAATTTAGATTATTTGGAAGATTCGGTCAACCAGTATTGCTTCTGTATGCTTATCATTTGATTTTGAGACTAAGTTAGGTGATATTAGTATTGTTAACATAGTGAAATAAGCATTTTAACTTTTACATAAAAGTGTGGTTATTGATGGCCAAGTAGTCATGGTGTGTAAATTACTGACTCCCAAGTTTATTGATGTTATTGATTGGTATTGCTGTTGATTTGTATTGGAACTGAGTCTTATGGTGGGATTTACTCTAAACGCAGTCAAAAGGTCCATCAAACCTCTAACACGTCCCCTTATAAATTAATGATAAATAACCAAATAAGGTCAGACGGCTAACATCACTACTTGAGAATTCAGAAAATATGTCCTCGTTTGAGCTTTTTGGAGCACTAATCATAATTTCTATGGGAAGAATACCCTCTCATTTTTATAATTTGAAAGGAAATGCTTAGGTATTACAGTTTTGACTACATCAAGATGACATCAGACATGCCACACTTTTGTAATAAATATAGAATGCTACAATCTAGCTGTTCATTAGAATACTTAGGGGAGGCTGAGGCCAGGGAGAGAGACACAGATAATTGAGGGCAGGGAAGAGGGTACAGAGGCAGCATTTTGACCACGCTCAGCAGGCCGGAGGGGCAACAGCGGTACAACAGACCACTGAGGGCAGCGGAAAGGGGGGGCAGGGGAAAGAAACCAACTATGCAGGACAGGTAAGAGAGACTATTGCAATATAACAGATCATTGAGAGCAGAAAGAAGAGGCAGTGGCAGTACAACCATCAATGCCAACAGACCGAATTCAGACAGGAGACTCCCAAATCCTTGAAGCTTTTAAGCCCAAAAGGGCTTTATTCTATCTGCCGCCTGCCTAAAATCTCTTCTTTTTCAATGTAAGTCAGTGGGGAAAACCAATTCCCCAAGTTTTGTTTTTCAAAATCTTCCTCTTACCAAGTTTAAAATGTTGTCAAGTATGGTACACTGGAACACTGAGGACAGAAGGAATGGGGTAAGGACATGGATTTAGATAACAGAGAGTAGGAGGGAGATGAGAAGGGGCACAAAATTGACCTTACAGAGCAAACGTCAGGGGTTGCAGCAGCACAATACACTACAGGGCAAGCGGGATGGCAGTGCAGCACAACAGACCATGGAAAGCAATAGGGAGGGGGACAGAGCCATGTGCATGGACCACAGAATGCATAGAGGAAAGAGGCAAGGGCAGCAAGCTGACCATACCGGATAGACAGGAGAGACAGTTGCAGCATAATGGACAGTGACAAGCAGGAAGGAGGGGGCAATGGCAGCACATTGGATCATGCAGGGCAGGAGCTAGGGGGCTGGTGCATGGACTCAGACAACAGAGGGTAGGGAGGAGGTGGATGAGGGAGCAAGCTAACTGTTCAGGGCACGCGGGAAAGGCAGTGGCAGAACAACGGCCACACATGGATGGCAAGGAGGAGGGGGCAGCAGCAGCAAGCTTGGTTGGGCACAGCACAATTCCAGGTGAGGCCTTGCATCCAACCCTGCCCCACACCGTACATTGTGGTGGCATCTTACTTAATGTTATAAAGCCCTAGAAATTCACTTAAAAAGACAAAGGTTACAGGGACGTTAGAGTTCGGAAATAGAATAACAAAACCTTAGAAATTCATTAAAAAGCCAAGGTTACAGTGACGTTATAGTTAGGTTCACAGTTTACAAGCACTAAACCATAGAAATTCAGCTGTTATAGTTAGAGTTATTTCAAGTAACTATAACTGGTGCCCTAAGGAATCTATAACTCACACCCTCGCCATACACTGAAAATTACCTCAGCTATTACATCACTCATGACATCTTCTTTGACATCATTGATAATATCACTGTAACTACTGCATAAAATTATTGATGGGAAAACTGTGAATGGAAAGGAGGCAAGGTATAGTTACATTAGGGCACAGATTATGGTTACTTGAAATAACTCTAACTTTAACAACTGAATTTCTATTTTTAATGACGTTATAGGAGTTGTCACGAGTACTGTAATACCTGGGGTAATTAGCAGTTCATGGTGAGGATGCAAATTATAGTTATCTAAGGGCTCTGCAGCCAACCCCCTATAACCACCCAACCCCGCGCAACACATGGCCTTCGGCTGTGCACAGTGAGCATTGGCCGCAGGGCCCGACCTGGACTAGGCTTTGTAGCCAACTCCCTATAACCACTCACCTCCATGCCATGCATGGCCTTTGGCCATGCGTGGCGGAGGTTGGCCACAGGGCCTGACCTGCAGCCAGTGGCCAGGCCCTGTGACCAAGCCCCTTTAATCACCCAACCACTCGCATTGCATAACCTTAGGTCGTGCATAGTGGGGGTTGGCTGCAGGGACTGACCTGCAGCTAGACTTTGTGACCAAACCTCTATACCCAGCCGACTCCGCGCCATGCACTACCTTCAGCCATGTGCTGCAGAGGTTGGCTGCAGATGGGGGTCATAGAACCCCTTAATCAATAACCCCAGGGTGGTGGTGATCCTCAGGGCTATGGGAGAGGGGGCTGCGCTGACACCCACATTAATTTACTGATTTGTTCCAGGGAGGTGGCGGTCCTTGGGGCTGCATGGAGCCAGGTGGCCTCCCTGCATTTGTTTATATATTCTGCCCCAGGAAGTGGCAGTCCCCAAGACTGCAGGGGGACATGTGCTCCCCCACATTTGTTTACATATTCTGCCCCACGTAGGTGGCAGTCCCCATGGTTGCGGGGGCCTGGCAGCCCCCCTGCATTTGTTTACATATTCTGCCCAGGGGAGGCGGTGGTCCCCCGGGGCAGCAGTAAGCTCAAGAGGGGAGCCCCAAGCACCCCCTCCTTATTTTTTTGTATGCTCCCAGTACCTAGCCCATCCAGGGGCTTTAATAAAAACAAACACAGTAGCCCGTGCTTGTTTTTTTTGTTGCCACAAATCCACAAATGTTGTCTTGCTTTTTTACCTTGCCTTACTGGGGTCCCACTGGGATGACAGTACCAAGGCTTGGGGGTCAGGGTATTCCTGAGTCCCAAGAATGGCTGCAAACACTTCCTGGTTGAAGTGTTGGCAGTCAGTCAGAGCTGTGCAGTTCCCTGCATGAGCTCATCATTATTTGTGAAGTCGTCCGGGAGGATCCATGGCCCTAGAAATGCAAATTTATTTTCCCTTTAATTTCCCTTAAACTACTGAACAGATTTACACCAAATAACAAAAAGAGTAATCTGTATACCAAAAGCTAGCTTTCTGACAAATTTTCAGTCCTGTGGTTCAGGCTGTAGTCGTGTTTAAAGCTCCTATGGGGATTACCATGGGAAACACATGGTTTTTGACACCCACCCCTCGGTTTGCTCTTCCCCTGCTTCACAGATCACCTTGAAACTTTCTGTGTGCAACAAGAATCACCGGGGCATGTGGATTGGAAGATTTTGTGTAGATTTGTCAAATGGTGCCAAAGATATGCAAGTCAAAAAACCTTTTTTCTATTGAAACATGGTCCTACCTATAACTACCGACAGGTGACCGTCAGTAGGTAATATATATATAGATACATACATAACATATATATATATATATATATATATATATATATATATATATATATATATGTATACACACACACACACAGATATATATATATATATATATAGTAAAAAATGCAAACAAAGGCAAATTCAAAAATGAATGTCTGGTTTTGCTTGGAAGGCAGGATGTAGGGTAGTAGGGTGCAGGGCTTGATAATATGCCAGGCCCTAAGCACAACATCTGCTTGGAGTGCCGTAGAGGCTAGGTGCAAGGTCTGGCTGCCACCAAGCACTGTGCCAACCCCTGCTAGACAAGGCTAAAGGCTGTGCGCAGTGGTGGTTGAGCACCACACTACAGTGAGCATGTGTATCCAAACCCCTTCCACATGCAGGCCGTCTGCCCTGGGGGTTGGGTGGCGATGGCAGATTGGGTGTATACCTTGGCCTGTGACCAGGCCTGGTGACCTTCATCTCCTTCCTGTCAAGCAAAGCCAGGCACTCATTATGTCATATTTAAAGTGTGATCACAAATATAACTCACAAAGTTTTGTGGTTTTCTGCTTTTTAACCACAAAGCTAACTTTGTATCTGTTTTTTCATGTGAAAGATATATTTTAGCGGAGAATCCCTCAGTAAAACACATCACAACCTATGCTGTCTGGGTCTTTCTATAATTGATTAGATACTGTGGGGATTGTATCAATGGGTGACCGCACTGTTGTTGAGGGCCTCAGAGCACCAGGAGTATGTGTGTGCTTGTAGTGATATATGTACAGAAATTCACTTAAAAAAACAAAGTTTACAGGGATGTTATAGTTAGTGAATTTACTCGCTCAAAGCCAGAGAAATTCAGCAGTTGTAGTTAGAGTTGTTTCAAGTAGCTATAACTCGTGGCATAAGGTGACTATAACTCGTGTCCCAGCTATGCACAGTTTTTATTCAATAATTTAACATCTAATCTTCCATTCATATTTTTATTGGCATTATAAATGTTGTCATGAGTGCTGTAATAACAGGTAATTAGCAGTTCATGGCAAGGGTGCGAGCTATAGTTAACTTATAATGCTTGGTGCCGCCACATCTCATGTTTGGAGAGTAATGACACATGGGAGTATATATATATATATGTATATATATATATTACTTATGGTTAAATATATATTTATATTTTTAACTGTAACTAATGTATACATTTGATAAGCAGGCCTAATTAGTATGTCTATATTTTAAGAAAAAACATAGTTAAATATATTTGTACAAAGAAATAAAACTATCTAGACTTATACATATAGGCCCTCATTATGACATCAGCAGTATTCTCAGAATACCGCTGATGCCAAGGTCACCAGAAGACCACCAGTGGTGGCGGTCTTCCGCCTGCCATATCATGGACATTGTAGGATTTCTGCCACAGTAAGGGCAGAAATCCTGCAGAAGCCATGCTGGCCGATGGTGGTGCCCTGGCGCTGCTACCACAAGCTCCGCACCACCAGTAGGATGCCTCCAGCCGTATTAAGGCCATTAATTAAGGTAAGTCTGGGGTCCGACAGGGGAGGAGGTGGGAGGGTGAGAGTTTTTTGTGAGAGTGTGTGGTGTCTGCCTGTGTGTATGTATGTGTGTGAATGTGAGTGTTGTGGTGTATGTGTGGTTGTCTTTGTGTGAGTGAATGCATGTATGAAAGTTAAAGTGAGTGCGTGTCTGCATGTCAGTGTGTATGCATGCCTAAATGGATGTTGGTATGTATCAGTAAATGTGTGCATGGAAGTGTAGGTGAATCGGTGTATGCGTGCTGTTTGTGGGTGTCTATGCGCATGTATGCTGGGAGAGGGGTGTGGGGTGAGGGGCACTGTGACTGTAGAGGGGGTTGGGATAGGGGGGTCGATGTGAGTGTATTTGGCTCTGTGTGTATAGCTGTGGGGGTGGGGCAGTTGTGTGGGGGGTACGTGTCTGCATGTGCACAAATGGGTGTAGTGTCTGCAGGCGTGTGCATGTATGGGTGTGTTTGTGAATGAATCAGGGAGAGCGGGGGTGTGTGTTTGAATCGAGGGGAGCTGGGGGGTGAGTTTGGATGGCGGGGTTAGGTGTTTGCTGATTGGTGGAGGAGCTGTCTACCGGTGACAGGGAAGGAATTCCCTGTCACCGGTAGGCCCTACCACCATGGTTTTCGTGGCTTTGCTAATACCACGGAAACCAAGGCAGTAGGCTGGCTCATAATGCTGCTGCCGAGACTCTGTGGGCCTCTGGGTCAGAGATGAATATCTCTGGCCCAGCGGTTCATACTGCCATCGTAGTAGCACACTCATAATGTGCGTGTTTGCGGTGATACCGCCACATTAACTCTGGCGGTCAAAAGACTGCCAGGGTTAAAATGAAAGCCATACTCACTTTATAAATATTTACAGACCCATGGATATGCTGTACATTGCTGTTTGAGTATGGTGGTTATGTACGAAAGAGCCAACTCTAGAGTAGTCTTCTGAAGATAAGATAGTTATCCGTAGATCTTATATTTGGAAGTAATGAATTCCATAGTTTGGCCACTTGAACAGGGAAATATGGACCACCTATTATCTTTTACTTGTATGGTGGAGTTTTGATACAACTTGCCAGTCTTGGGGGGAGGTTCCCTTGTTGAACGTATTTGGTGGTTTTATTCCTGATGGAAAGTGATCCTGTTCCATGTATTTCTTTGTGAGTGATACAAAGCAGCTTGAAGGTGGATGTTGTGGCAACCGGTAACCAATGTAGTGCCCTCAAGGCAGGGGAGATGTGGGCTTGCAGCTTTACATGTATGAGTAGTCTTGCAGCAGAGTTCTGAATTTGTTGTGGTCTTTTCATAGTAGACAGAGATGATCCATGGTTGATGCCATTGGCGTAATCTAGTTTAGACACTACAAAAACAGTAGTAGCCTGTACCTTGTGCAGAAATCCCAGGTGGGAGAAGATGTGTTGCTGAGCTTTCATGGTGATGAAGCTTGATCTTGCTAATTTGTCCACTTAGGCATTCATTATTAACATAGATTCCATGGTAATTGCAAGGTTTCTTACTTTCTTAGGTACTTTAGGAGGTGGTCCCAGATTGTCAGGCCAGGCGCAAAGTGGGTCTTAATTTTTCCATTCTCAATATGTGGGTATTTCCGTTGGGGAAGAATTCAGTTTGAGATAGCTCCATGTCATCCACTGATCAAGGCCTCTGAGGCAACTAAAGAGTTGTGAGTTTCCAGTGTCTTTGATGCTTTCCAGTTGAAGTATTTGTGTGTCATCTACACAGTTGTAATATGTAAGCTGAAATGCATTGATCATTGCTGGTAAGTACTTCATGTAGATGTTGAAAAGCATGGGTGAGATGATTGAGCCTTGAGGGACCCCTGCTTTTTTGAAGTACAGTTTGGATGAGAAAGGGGGAGTATAGATGACATTTGTTCTGTTTTCAAGGTAGGATGTGATCCATTCGAGAGCAGTCCCCTCTGTGCCTGCTTTGTAGAGTGTTTGTATTAGGGTGTCATGGTCAACTGTGTCAAAGGCAGCTGAGAGGTCCAAGAGAAGTTGGGCAACAACTCAATTGCAGTCTACTGTGTTTCTACGTTCAACCCAGATAGCGATGAGGGCAGATTCTGTGCCTCTTCCTGGGCGGAATCCAGTTTGGTGGTGTGAAAGTGGAGTTATCTTCAATGAACTGTGACATCTGGGTGAATGCTGCTCTTTGCCCAGGAGAGGTCCATTTGTAATTGGTCTTTAGTTGTTGGGGTCATGCATGTTGTAGGTCTCCTGGAAAGATTTCCTCAGTTAAAGAACTTCTTCTTATTGGTGTCGCAGCAGAGGTAGATAAAAGAATGTTCTTGAAAATCTGCTGTGGACCAGGGTCAGAAGGGCACCTAGAAGGTCTGGTTGCTTTGATCAGATTAATAAATTCACATTATGATATTTGTTTGAAGGAATGCAGCAGCTGGATTGGCTTACTCTTGGAGGGGATTTTTAGAAATGAGTTAGTGCTGATAGTTTTCCTTTGTTTAAATAGGAGTCCAATGTGTCTGCTTTCGTTGTGTAATGATTTGCCAGTTTGTCTGTGACTTTTTGAGTAATGGGATGATTTCTTTCCTTGCATTTAAGTTTGTGAAATTCGGTGAGAATTTTAATAAATTATTTATTTGAAGATTTGGCATTTTGAATTTTGTCTGGATAGTATGTTTTGCTTTTTGATTTGTATGTTCTGTAAAGTTTGTATAGTTTAACTTTTTGCTATTTGCTTTGAGCCAGGTTCATTGGAGCCTTCTGATTTGTTGTTTTATCATTTTTAGTTTTGTATTTCACCAAGGTGCTTGTTTTCTTTTGTCCTGTTTTGTTGTTCTTAGTCGTATTAGGATATCAAAAGCTTCCTGTAGCAACTCATAATGTTTTTTAACAGAATTTATTGGGTCTATATCTGTGTTGCCTGCTAGTTGTGTTTCCAAGTATTCAAAATTGATTTTGTTCCACGGTTGATATGCGGATGCTTGTAAGGTAGTCTTGAATGTGTTGATTTGTGGTGTTTATGTTGGAAAGCTACCCAATGATGGTCTGACCATCTGGCTGGAATAATCCTTTGAAAGGTAACTAGTTCTGGATTTGCAAAAATTACATCTAGGATGTATCTAGCAATGTGTGTGGAATTGTGTACGATCTGATGAAGGTTCAGTGTGACTAGGCCAGTGATGATAGCTTTTTGGTAGGGCGCGTTGAGTTTGTCGAACCAAATGTTTAGGGCCCCCGAAATGCATAGGTTAGAGTATAGTGTATAAGGAGTGAAACTGTGTCTAGAAACATGTATGGGAATGTTGCATTGCCAGGTGGTCTGTAAGGAGGAGGAAGTCGGTCTAGGGTTGCATCTGGTAATGAGGGCCTCACAACCTTTTATGGAAATGTCATCAGTTTTGGTGAGGTTTATTGTTTGCTTGAATATAACAGTTAGTCCATCTCCTCTTTTGCCTATACAATGTTGTATGATAGTTTGATAGCCTGGAGGAATGGCTTCATGCAACACTAGAGCCATGTCATCTCCCAAACACGATTTAGTTATGAAGAGTAAGTGTGTTAGTGAGTCGGTCATAGATGTGGTTCTTGTTTTCAGAGTGATCGAACATTTATTAGCAGGCAGTTTAGAGATTGTGTTTTGATCGTGGTGTCACTTTGTTTTGTAGAAGAGTAAGCAGTATATTTTGAACTTTTAGCAGGTGTGTCAATAGTGCTTGTATTAACTGTACAAGGGTCACAATAGTTTTATTTTTTTATATCGTGCTCCTCATCCAGAAGGCCTAGAAGGCATTTTGTTGGGTCTGCGTGTGTCGGTGGAGGACATGGTGGTTAAGAGTGAGATGGTGAGTCGTGTTTTTTTCTGTAGAGTAGCCTTATTGTATAATAGACACAGGGATGCAAAGTTGTGAGGAGTGGCATGTTGTTTAGTTTGTTTGCATCTGTTTAGGGTGGAAGGAGTATAGGTTGGGTGGTGGTGGAGCATGTGGGTCAAATTCTAAGGCTCTAAATTGTGCAAAGGAGGAGAGGTGGGTGAACGAGCATTGTTTTGCTAGCGTATTTGTGGTTGGTTTTGGTGAACATAGAAAATTGGGGAGTAAGGATGGCTTAGGATGTGTGTTATTTGTGTAGTCATACAGGTGGGGATGGGTGTATGTTTCTAATTTGTCACAGAAGGTATTATGAAGGTATGTGTGATTTTGATGTGCTGGTGTGTGTGTTTTGTTTTTGTTTTTGTGGAGTAGTGAATGCAATATTGATATAGTGGTTTTCTGAGAAGGACTTGTATGTAAGTACTGCTGGTAGGTTGTATTTGAATTGTACAGGGGGTGGTGATGTGTTTTGGAGAAGACTGTATGTGGTGTGTAAGAGGGGATGGACAAACGTTATGAGTGTTTGAATAAAATGTTGTCAAGCAACTAAGTAACACAAATCTTCCAAAGTGATTACTTTAGATAGAAGGAGATAGCAAACCTAACAGTAGTGAGCCATTGCTTGTGTACCGTGTGCAAAATAAATACTTAGCTATCTGATATCTTAAATGGGTGCATTATGCTTTTCACTAGGCACACAAACCACCAGTATTGTAATCTAAATAGCAGGGATGTTGGTGTAGGTCCACCCTTTCAAGGGAGAGGGAGAAGTCCCAGTGGTGGCAGGGGCATGTAGTAAGTCACCTTGCTGTCTTATTGACAAGACACACTTCATCATTTATATTCTTCTATGAACTGTCTGTAATACGACAGGTGGGATATCTGTTATCGGCCAAGTATGTCCCATTTTCCAGACTATCATCTCTACTAGCCGAAGCCTATAACTTAAGTTTGAACTTAGGGTATTAGAATTGTAGAGGGAGTTGGTTTAGAGCAGGCCCATTGGAATAATAAGTTAATAACATAACATGCTACCGCTGCACTGCCACAAAAATATGCTGGCGAGTAAGCAGATTTCCTAGCACGGCTCTGTTAATGTTGCATAGTCAAGTATTAATTGTGCGGCATAAGCCATATATAGATACACACATATCTATATACTCCTTGCTTATCAATGGAAGGTAATTCATTTTTTCACACACATAAAGTGTCTCTTCAGTTTCACTATGAAATACTTTAAACAAAAATCGCATTTTGATTATGTTGGTGTTCTGGCTTAATTTCATGCAGTCAGTGCTATGATTGATTACATAGTTATGATGTGATGCAGCGGCATGAAAAACTTGGCCCACGCTGTGTGACTAATCAATATCATCAATCATCACATCCACATTAAATTCCAATGGCCCTATGAGACTAGTAATGCTCGTCTAGCGTACTGTGCCACTACAGACATTATAAACATGTGTTTGAGCTGAGCATCACAATTTATGATTTTGTTATTTTTACTTTCTTCATATAGGTACTCCTGCTGCTGGAGCTAGCAACACTCAGTAACCACTGGTGCCGTCATACAGCAGTAGATAGCCACTTGGGTGCTGCGGCAGAAGCTGGAGGCAGTGGCTGTTGAATATCAATGGCTGGTGTCCCTGGAGGCCTCTAGTTGCTGGGCTGCCAGCCAGGCCCTCCTCCAACTGGGCCATGCCACCACCACTACCATTTGCAGCTGGGAGTCCACTGCCGCCTGTACCACCCGCCTCCCCTCCTCAGACTCAACAACATCACACCTCCTCCACTGCATTCTACATGAGGTTTCCCATCTGAGGTGCGAGATGGTACTGCTCTAGCATTGACAGCAGAACTTGTCCCTGGAGATGGGCAACATCACCACTGAGCTGTGTGCCCTCAAAGCCCTTATTTATTATTTTTTTGTTTTGGTGAGAGGGCATGCTGTAGGTGGAAGGGATGGGAAAGGAGGGAAGTTAGGGCAAGGGTTTTGGGGATTTGTATCTTTAGAAAGGGGGATGGGCCTGTTATGGAAGGAGGGGATGGGTTTTAAAAACGTAAAAATAAATGGGCTTTACTTTTTTTCTTTGTCTTCATTATCCGTCTTTCCTTGTAAACTCATATTACAAAAACTAGCAGTAGTAACTTCTAAACAATCTGTCTTCTAATTTATAAAAAATAATAATGAATTAGGCCAGATAGTTCACACTAGTACTACCTATTGTGGAACATACATTGTCTGACTATGCATTATGATATCTCTTTTATGCCAGTGTTGGTAAGTTGGACTGGAATGGGCTATTGTTCAAGAAAGAAGATCACACAGTGAACTGGTCTCGCATTCACCACATCTTCCCCACCAAGTGTGTGATCTATTTATGGTGTAAATTCGCAAGTCACACCTCAATATATCACACAACCTGGGGAAGAGGGCTAGGGGTTGGATTAATGGATGGGAACAGGGAGTTGAGGAAAGGTGTGACAAAGACTAAAACTACACAACAGCAATAGTCATCAGCTCGATGAGCAGTACATCATCATCATCAAATATGCTGTGGAAAGAAATTGTGGAATGACACATGTGAGGTAATAAATGCATTGCAAACTGTCTTTCAGCCCCATAGGCCCAAGTTATTATCTAATTATTCTGTTGTCTAGGTTTGAAAAATACAAATTAGGGAAGAGTGAACCCACACAGTTAAAAAAATTATATGACTGTGAAAAGGAAAATGATACTGTATATAACTGCCAAATTGGGCGGTGGAACTGCATTATTCTTCAAGGAATGTCTGTCTTGGGTGCATGGCTGAACCAGTCCGGGAAGGTAAGCAGTAGTGTTTTGGAGCTTTCATGCAGAAGAAGAGAAGGCCTGTGGATTTCAAATCAGTAACTGCTGCTATTGTAGAGTCAAGAAGAAGGTAAGCTTCTTGAGGACCAAGAGGCAGAGCAAGAGCATAGACTGCTGCAATCATGATTCCTGTGTGATTAACTGAGAAATGAGAACAATTTTACAACCAATCCCAGACAAGTAGCTGCATATATCTGGCTGATAAATCTCACAACTGTCATACAATTTAACCAAGTGCGTCCATCATGCGATAGGCCTGTCTCCAGTTACAGTTCCTCCAACCACAATCACTTAATTAGAGGAGCTTGACATTTAATACAGCAAATCCACTCAGCATTTCCCAAATCAACACACCTTTCTCCACTTCACAGGACTATGTATACCACTTTAAGTCTTGTTGGTTTCCCTTTGAAGTAGATAGAAATTGTTCACAACTTCCTTCGTCTAGCTGTTCTGATAGTTCTGTCAACTGCCCTGAGTATTGACCCTGAGTCCCAACTTTGTCCTGACCCAAATGAGATGGAGAAAGACCTGCAGTGCTGGTGAACAAGAAGAGCAAAATAATTTGAGCATTTCGTGTAAATCTGTTAAATAAACTGACTAGCCTGATCTCTGAAACTCCCCTTAAAAAAGCACAGCAAGGAGTGAATCATGCAAGCAAATCTAGCCAACTGTGAAAGGGACAATCACATTCAGGCAGAGTCACCCATCAGGCCCCAAACATTGCCAATTGTTGAAATCAAGTTTACAAATTAGTTAAACAACACCCTCACTGTCTGCCAATACATGAATAATCAATCATCACTTACACTCGCTCAATATACACCACTCATTGGTGCAATAGTTTCCTATTCCAAGCATAGTGGTACACATTTGTCTATTCATTGTATCTCCTTATTTCCCATGAAACCACAAACAATGGCAGCCTTGTAAATAAATTTTCTTTATTTGGGCAGCCCAGCTAGGTAATGAAAAAAAGAAGGATAGGGATGGGAGGAATTGTCTTCATGACCTTTAAGCAAATGGGGGGTTTCTTCTATGCACATTGGTCACACTCCAATCTATTGCATATATGTGAATAAATGTTGGGGCTGCATCAGACACGAAATATATAAATGTTCCTCTAGCTATATCCATTTTTTTGCAAAGACGTTCAACAATAATATGAAAGTTTCATTGTGGTTCACTAAGTCAAGGAAATAGAATTTGTCTTCAAACTAAGGGGTTCACCCAGAAGTTGGTCAGCTAATGAACTTGAGTCTGACTAATCAACCTCATCCTCCTCCTGTGCTGTTTTAGGAACAATGTAATCTTGTGGTAAGAAGTGCTGGTTCATTTCAAACATGGTCAACCTCTCCACGTTTAGAGATGAGAAACTGGTCTGTCTGACTGTGACAACTGCTCCAGCTGCAGTGAACACACGCTCAGCTGATAAGCTGGCTACTGGACAAGTCAGATTCTTTATTGCCAGCCTACTTAGCTCTTCCAATTGGCACATCTTCTCAAAGCGATAGACCAATGGGTTTTGATCTAGGTAGACCTCTTTTGGGTCATCCAGGTAGTCTTGGACCATCCACGAATGGTGATTGGTTCTGTCACTTTCTTGACTTCTGTTGTCTTTTCCTCTGCACTTGACGTAAGCCTTATAACTTGAAAAGTAAGCCATTGCAGAGGTTGGGTCAATTTCTTACGGTGCTAGTGTTGTTGCTGGTGTTTTTGCTGGTGTTGGCTGCTGCAAGACAACAGCACTACCCTCCCTGGAGATTGAAGGCTGCACAGCAGAACTTCGACCCTGGCGTCTAACTTCCAGCTTTTCTTCTTTGAGGTATCTTGCTTGCTCAACAATCCACACCTTGAATTGTGAAACATCTCTTCTGAAAAAGGAATGAAAGTGGCCAGTATTTTCTTGTACCATGGATCATGTATTGTGGCACAGATGTACTCTTTGAAGGACACAATCTTTCTTTTCAGCCTTGTATTTACAGCTAAGAGAAGGAGTAAGCTCTAAACCAACTCAAGCATTTCTTTATTCACAACGATGAACCTTTGCAACACCTTTCTTAACTGGTCCTGTAGCAGATACAACAATGTGATAGCCTGACTCAGCGTACTGTCCTGCTTGCTGACCTCCTGTGTGAAAAACTCAAAAGGAAGTACCATTGGTGTCAGGCATTTGACTAGCCCCGATTTGTGTGCTTTTTCCAGTTGCATTCCCTCCTCTTTGAAAGACATAGTCGGTGATCAGTTTGTACTGCTGAAACAGATGTTACAAAATTTAGTAGGTCGCGTTCCAAGGTCCTCCTGTGCAAGAGCTTTAACCAGTACCCTGTTAGCATGCTGAATGACTGAAATGACTGCAGATTCTTCTGAAGGTGGCCAGTATGTTGGTGACTATGTCAATGTCTTCTTTTTGTAAACAAGTCCTGCACAATCAGGTTGATCCAATGCGACAAAGACTGGACCCCAAAATATCCACTATCTGAATGACAGGGACTGTAAATAGGGCTGCTAGGTATCCTACATAATCTCCCTTTGCTGAAGGGGAGCCTGTATGTGTCTTGATGACAAAATGTTCAAGTTCTTATCATATACATGTCACACAGATCAAAAACATAAAACATCATATTATTTTTTTGAGACAAGCATGATATTATGGCATATGTCATCCAAGAGCATCAATGGACCCAATTACATTAGGTCTCATGAAAATGAATACTTGTTGGAAAGTGGATTATTGGTAAGGGCAGGTAAGTACCTACACTTAGCAATAGGCCACAAACCCACACTAGGTTCAGTTAGGTCTCAATAAATTAACCCCAGCTCAACCCTTGGTAGCTTGGCAACGAGCGACAAGGCCTAACTTAGGAGACAAAGCGTAAAGCATTCAAGTATCACAAAACAGTAATTAAATAAAATACAGGAAACAGTTTACAAATCCAGAACCAATTCATAAAAATAGGAAATATTTGTAGCTTTAAAATGGCACCACAATGAATAAAACTGTATTAAGGAAACCAGAGATATGAATTTTTAAAGAATTTGTGTTTTTTAGCACATGCAAACGAAAAGCGCCAATCTGGTTGTCTGGTCACACCTCGGCTGGGGCAAAGTCAAAGTTTAAGGCCAACCTTGATGGAGCCCTGCTCAGTTACAGCAAGTGGGAGGCCTCGGTCAAAAGTTTACCCTCGGATTTAGTTGTTTTCTTGAAGATTTTCTTCAGCGGGACGAAGTCACCAGTTCGATCTAAGCTCCCTGGAGTCCTTCCTCGGATACGCGTCACGGGAGCCCTCAGTAAAGATTTCTACGTTTGGACTTAGACGATTTTTCAAGATGAAAATCCTTCAACCCGGGTGAACCTGAATCTTGATCCGACGTCCTTGGAGCCCTCTTCGGATACACTGTGCAGGAGGTCCTGGTCAACTTTCTACGTTTGGACCTGGTTACTTTTTTGGAGATTTTCTTCAGAGGTATGAACTTGCAAGTTAGGCCAGGTCACGGTTGAGGTAAGCTGGCTGGAGATGACATGGCGGGTCGGTCCCTTTATGGAGCTTTTTCCAAAAACTTCTCCAAACTTCTCCAAAATTCTCCAAAATTCTGGATCTTCTTCAGAAGGTCTGTTAAGGTCTTTTAGAAGTTCACAGCTCACTCCAAGGTCCAGAAGCTCTGAGTTGCTACTTGAGGGTGCGGACTACAACTCCCAGAATGCACCTAGCTCAAACTCCAAATTGGCCACTGGATAATGGTCAGCTGGTCAGTTTCTTCAGGATTGGATGCAGGGGACTCTGGTTTGCAATTTTTCGCCTGCAGCAGGGAGTCCTTTCTTGAACCAATTGAAGTCAAGCAAAGTCTTTCTTGTGGTGAAGCCCAAATGTGCAGCTGGTGCAGTCCTTCAGAGTGCAGTGTATTGGTGCGGGTCAGGGGTCCAGCAGGGCAGTCCTTCTTTTTTTTATGTTCTTCCTTGTAAGGATCTGGTAGGGATCTGAGGTGTGGGAGTAGCTCTGCCATATTTATCCTTGCTCCTGGGAGAAAAACAGGGGGTCCTGGTTCTCCAATCAGATGCAGGGTCCTTCCCCCTGTGATGCCCACTTCCTGGGAAGTGTGGCAAAAATCAATCCCAGGGAGCAACATTCTTCAAAAATCCATCATGGCTGAAACTGATTCTTGGAGGTTAAATCTGGCTGAGCCCACCCACTGGTGTTGCTAAAAATCCTGAACACACCTTTCTCATGCCCTCTCCTAATCTAATCAAGAGGGAACCTAATTCTCTGGGGTTGCAGGATGTGAGGGAGATGCTGGGTTGCTCTAAATTTCCTTCCCTGCCTTTGAAAACCAGTTTGGCAGCCCTCCCCCTTCCTGCTTCCACATCTGCTGAGGCAGTTTTCCTCCCCCAGGCACATCCCTTTGTGTTCAGCCCAGGCCACTTCACACCTCATCAAGGCAGCCTAGCCAGGCTGTCAGAGGCTGGTCAATCAGAGAAGGGCACTACAGAGCTGAAGTTGGCAACTTTTCAAGTACAGTTTAAAACTCTTTACCTGAACTAGTTATATTAAATCCAGCAATTGTAAGTTGTGGGATTTAACATTTCATTTGATATCAAACTTGAGGTATCTGACACTTAAGGGGACTTTGTTAATTAAAATAAAGTCTTCCCATTTTAACCTGTGGGGGCCATTCACTACAGTGAGGGAAAATGAATTTGGCTATTTTATCTTACCAGGGCTTATAAAACAATTTGTATAAGGTCCCTGCTTATAGTTACATGGCACTCAACCCTAGTGGCACATAGGGCACACCTTAGGAGTGACCTATATGTACAAATAAGGTAGTTTAAGACTTTGGAAGTACTTTTAATTCCAAAGTCAAATTTGCATATACTTTTAGTTTAAAAGCAGCCAGCAAGGCAGGCCTGCCTTTAAAATGACACTGGGCACCTCAGCAGAGCACCTTTGAGTGCACTACCTATGCTGGGGTCCCTCAACCTACATGTCCTACCATATACTAAGGACTTATAGGTAGGTTAATATTGCCAATTATAATTAGCCTAATTTGCATATTCACTTTACACAGAGCACTGGTCCTGGGACTGGTAAGCAGTACCCAGGACACGCCAAGAGTCAGTAACCACCGGTATCTATTAAAAAAGTTTGGGAGTGACCAGGCAAAAAGGAGGAATCTCCTACACTTGTGCAAGTGTTCAAAATTACAGTCTATCATTTATAACACATGCATGGCTTGAAATAAATATATTAATACATTTTAGTATTCTTTGTTGACATTCCATGTCATGCAAAGTCTAGCATTTTAAAGACATTTATTTTAATATAATGACATACAAAATCTCAAATTTCATGTACTTTAGGTTACATAGTCAAATATCATTTTTATGTAAACACGTACCATGTTTTTTGTAAGAAAAATAGAAAACATGGCATTATTTTTAATCACATCACATGCCATAGAATGTATCATTGACTAGAATCTGAGTTCTCTACTCTCATCTGCTATAGTTTGGTGGGTGCATCATGATGAATGATATGCCAGTAAAGTAGTGGTTGATAGATGTCTCGATGACAAAATTGTTTTGTCAGAGTATGTACAGCTGTCATTCATTTTGACGTGTGCTGTTCATTGTCGATCACCAAACATGGTGCATCTACCATTGCCAGCAGTTACTGTAAGAGTTGTAGATGTGTGACATTATGGTGGTCGAGACTGCCAAACATGATGGACACATCATTGTGACGTATTTCATCTCCTGTGTGTTGTGCACTAGCAGAAATATGTCACATAACATAAAGCTAAACCGTTGTGTATTTGTTTTAGATTTTTGATGACAGTTTGTCCACAACCTGTCTAGAGAATCAGCTGGAGTCTTTCAGCAGCAGGAATAACTTTTTTGTGTTGATTGGGTTTTGGGTTTGGCCATTTGTACTTTTTAATCCATAGCGGATGTTTCT
Source organism: Pleurodeles waltl (assembly GCF_031143425.1). Taxonomy (NCBI): domain Eukaryota; kingdom Metazoa; phylum Chordata; class Amphibia; order Caudata; family Salamandridae; genus Pleurodeles; species Pleurodeles waltl. The sequence goes on along the minus strand of NC_090449.1, from coordinate 471,633,355 downwards.
GATCAATGTATCTGCCGCCCACCAGTCATTTTCAACAAACAGTTGATAAAAAAAAGAGTTTACACATGTGATGGAGAGAGCAGATAGATTGTGATATTTCACCCACCAAACTGCCAAACTCTAAATATGATGAGCAGTATTTTAAAGCTGAACAACCATTCTTTGATGTTTTAACTACCAGTGGCGGCTCCTCTGCTATGGAGGAGGAGCGTCAGCCCCCCATGCCAGAAGCAGTGGCTGCAAACATGAAAAATAAAACGATAATAAATTATATATATTATTGTTTTATTTTTTTAGGGTGGGACCATGGGGATGACAGGCATCGGGGGAGTGGTAGGTGCACTCCCCTCAGTGCGCATGTGTGTTTGGCCGGCCGTCTCAGGATAGCCAAACACACATGCACACTGAGATGTCTCCAACCCGACACTGCGTTGCAGTGTTGGAGAGAGCAGGCATAGGCTCCTACTCTGCCTCAGATCATAAATTGAGAGCACTCAGGCATATCCTGATGCTACTCCCATAGAGCCAGCAGCATGAGAGCAGCATTAGGTGTGGCTGCAGGTCAGGCTGGGAGCCTGTGCCTTCAGCGAAAGACCCAGAAATGCGCCGAACTGGCAGCTATGCTGCAGGTATGTTTACTGGGGGTGTTTTTTGTGTCTTTTTGTTTTGTACCCCGCCACTTTGCCCCGACTCTAGCCACCACTGTCAACAATATCTGCTAATCTTTTAATATGCTCACAAGTGTGTTTGCACAGAGAGAGGTCTGAGGCATGCATTTCTTGAAATAATGAAGTAACTAATATCAGTGCATGACTGACTGATGGGAACATCTTTTTCAAAGCAAGGCTGTCTGTCTGTCACTAGTCATTGATTACATGGAAACAACAATAAGAAAGTGACATAAACATATATGTAGACACCTGAGCAAGTTAAAAGAGTGAAAAATAACTTGATTTACAGTTGCAAATGCCAAAAACAATTCACTCATCTGAATGGACTGTACAAATATAATACATCACATGTGAGCAAGAAATGCATTGTTAGCACAAAAGAACAACTCCAAAATGGTATGGCAGTTGCTTGTATTTTTTCATCTTAAAGCATTTAAAAATAAATGTGTTGGCATGAGAATGCCACCTGAATGATATACAATCATGTTTCCCTGACTCTCTGTATCTGGCATTCAAGATTTTTTTTTATTTTGACCCTGGCATCATAATTATCTAAGGTATGGGCAGAAGCCTACACCTGTACCTTGACATGAGTAAAGTCCTGCCCCGCTGTGACCTGAAAGGGAGCACTGGTGTGCCCTCTTTGATAGACAGCGGACTACTGGCCCTGTCAATGGTTTACCATAAAGAGATATGGTGGCAGTGTACTGTGTTTTGTCAATCAATAATTGCGACAAGACCTTTTTATCTGTGTCACTAGAGTGGGGACCTACACTCCCACTCATATAAAGTTCCACTTCTGTGTTCCTACCCAAATCCTAACGCTAACATCCCCAGTGTATGTTGCATGTGTTTGTAGACTGCATAGAATATGCAAGAGACATATGGTAGGCAGGGGGAGGTGGAGGAAATGATGGAATAATCCTTAAAGAATTAATGCTGGTGTGCACCTATGCAGTCAGGGGTACAGGAAATAATGAAATAATCCTGAAAAAAGTGAATGCTGGCGTGCACCTATGGCCTAAGAGACTTATTGCAGGCAAGGTGTACAGGTTAAAATCAAATAATGTAAAAAAAGTGATTGCTAGTGTCTCACTATGGACTATGAGAGATCCTTTGAGAAGCAAGGAGAGCAGGGGAAAATTGAAAAACACATGTAATATTATATAAACACTGTACATACATACTACAGTGATCCCCAAGCACATTAAGAACTGAAATCAGGGAAAAAGTAAAACAATGAACAAAAAACAAAAAGTCATAAAGTCATAGCTCTCTTCTATCAATGTCCCTAGAAAATGGCTTTTAAAACTGGAAAAAAGGATTAACACACTGGCTGACTACACAAAATGACTGCCGGCCATAAGTTCAAACAACATCAAGTAAGGGGCATGGAACGCAAAGGGCACATGCAGGCATGTGGCAGAAGCACACTGGCTGACTACACAAAATGGCTGCCAGTCACATGCTCAAACGACAACATGTAAGAAGCATAGATGACAAAAACGAACACATGCCGGCCAATAGCAAAAACACACTGGCTGGCTGCACAAAATGGCTTCTGGCCACATGTTCGAACAATAACAAGCAAGAAAGCATGGAAAACGAAGAACGCATGCAGGCCTATTGACACTGACTACAGAAAATGGCCACCAGCCACATGACCTGAAGCACAAATACAAAATGGTGGACTATGGCAAGAACACACGCGCACACACACACACATGACACACACACACCGGCCCGACAAAGGAGGCATGGCAAATAATGAAGAAAACTCTACCATTAATTCAGCAATGCCAAATATGAACATTAAGTCAGATATAAAATATTTCCGATACACATTCTCCCAAAGTATCAAAATATTATTACCCCACCAAGATACACCTTTTGCAGACAAATGCGTGATAACTAAACAAACACATTCTGCATTTGATCAAATGTCCTCCCTGACCTAAATTATAGATGTTTTAAAACAACATATATGAGTTGCTTCATGTACCCCAGGCCTAGTATTGGCAGGAGGGACGTGGGAAGACTAGGCCACATGGTAAAATAAATAAATAATGCACATTTCACAAACATGGAGAAAATGTACTTATCTGTACAACCTTCTCCCCTCAATAAAGCTAAAAAACTGAATGCAAAAAATAGGTCCATACTGCAACTCCAGGCCACGACCACAACAACAATCCAATTTTAAAATTGAATAAAAGGTACAAATATATACTTATGCATGCCCCCTATAAAACAATACCCTTATCCAATTTTTTTTTAACTTACTTGGTGTTATGTCACAAAAACAAAGTCCTAAAAATCCAATGGTATATATGCAGAAGAAATTACAGATAGAGTGATCCTTTTACCTCAAATTCCAAATGAAAAGTGACAACAAGATGTGAAAAGCACTGGGAGAAGCCTTCTGGACAAGAAGAGAAAGTGGGAGTCTCTTTGGCACTTCCTTCTGTTGAATAAAAAAGTAGAAGAAAAAAGAAATTTCACCCTCAAAAACTACGTAAACTGTTCCATCTATAGAATATTTACTCAAAAAGGATAGTTTAAGTTGATTTAGCTGCATCTCATTCAGAAATTCTTATCAAATGCAGCCTCAACCACTCATGACAACCAGCATTACAAAATGGTGTCAGCAGGCTAGGTGGTGAAAGTAAATCGAGCCAGGAGCCGGCAAATCTTGCTTATGCTCACAAGCGTTCCTTGTGGAGCCTCGTGTTGTTCCTGTGAACATCGCAAATGGGAGAATAATTCCAGAATGCTTCAAATGGTGGAATTTGGCAGGAACTTTGCATTACAAACACTGAATTACCAAATTCCGGTAGCAGAACTATAATGCCAATTTTCTAAGAGGCAAAAAGGCCATGCACAGAACAACCTTCTTCTGGGTAATATGGGCATGCACAGCCTAATTCACACTCAAATAACAGCCCCAGTGGGTTTCGGTGATCTCAGGGCAAGTTGTCACAGTTATCGCTAGTAGCTGATTCCAGAAAGACTCCAGGCCAGGGGTTTACAGATCACTCATAACAGTCATCCTCTTAAGTGCTCCAGGACAGGTATTTAACTCTTTCAGCAATAGACCAGACTCAGTTGATGTCCCCTCATGTCTGGGAAGCTGGCTGTCAGGCTCTGGTTGCACAGCAGCCCACTAAATACTCTGTAGAGAACTCCCTTCCTTAGGCATAGAGGACTTGGAACAGAAGCCTCAAGTAGAGTTCTGCTTTTTGACAGCAAAAACAGTAGGCATGTATCCAAAGTGTGCACTTTCAGAACTGGTGTGTGGTGGCTTTCCTTTTAAGTTTTATCTCCAGGTAGCTCTCCAGATGCACGTTTGTGTAGAGTGATGTTTCTCACAAAAGGATTGGCTCTAGTTTTGAGAATCCACAACTGAAGTGCAAACAGGTGTGAGTCTTCAGCACCTTGCTGTTATCAGTCAAATGAATGTGTATTCAGGGAAGAAAAAAGGCTGGGTCATGCCTAAAAGGTTCCTTTTAACTTGCACAATACAGTCTGCAGTATGTCCCTTCACTCCTACCATCCACCAAATAGCACTTCAGAAAACTAATCAGAAGCTCCCTGCTGAGCAAAGACCTAGCCTGCATTTTAAAGGAACCTTGTATTCCCTTCTCACTCTTCAGTGTCTACGTACCCTCCCTTCAGCTTCACAGAGTCAGCAATACACTTCCACTGTCTGGGGAAACATCCTCATCTTCATTTTGTGCAAGCAATCAGGCCAGTGGTATCAAAAGTCGGTCCCACAAGCTCACTCATACACACCATGCAATTTCCATGTAGGCTGCTTACAGAAACACATGCAACATACACTTGCGATGTAAACGTTAGGATTTGGGTAAGAACACAGAAGTGGATCTTCATATGAGTGAGAGTGTAGGTCTCCACTCTAGTGACACAGGTAAAATGGTCTGGTCACAATTATGGATTGACAAAACACAGTGCACTGCCCCCATCACTCTTTATGCTAAACTATTGACAGGGACAGTATTCTGCTGTCTATTAAAGAGGGCACACCAGTGCTCCTTTTCAGGTCACAGGGAGGGGGGGCAGGACTTTACTTATGTCAAGGTACAGGTGTAGGCTTCAGCCCATACCCTAGATTAGTATGATGCCAGGGTCAAAATAAAAAAACTCGGATACCAGGTCCACAGAGTCAGAGGAACATGATTACATACCAATCAGGTGACATTCTCATGCCAACACATTTATTTTTAGATACAAAAATACAAGAAACTGCCATCCCACCTTCGAGTTGATCTTTAGTGCTAACCATGCATTTCTTGTTTATTTATGATGTATTATATTTGTATAGTCCTTTCAGATGAGTGAATTATTTTTGCCATTTGTAACTGTAAGGCAAGTTCTTTTTCATTATTTTATCGTGCTCAGCTAACTAAATATATTTATGTCACTTGCTTATTGTTGTTTCAATGTAATCAATGACTGTGGTGGCAGCCAGCGAGCCTTGCTTTGAAAAAGATGTTCCCATCAGTCAGTCATGCACTGAAATTGGTCACTTCACTATTAGAAGAAATGCATGCCTCAATCTTCTCTCTGTGCAAACACACTTGTGGGCCTATTTAAAGATTAGCAGATGTAGGTGTCAGTGGAGCCTGAAGTCAGGGCAAAGTGTCAGGGCGGAAGCGCGCAAAAAAAAAAGAAAACACACAAATAAAACATACCTGCTGCATCGCCGTCAGTTTGCAGCTCCTCTGGGTCCCTCGCTGAAGGCACAGGCTCCCAGCCTGCCCTGTGGCCAATCCTAACACTGCTGTCATGCTGCTTGCAGCATGAGAGCAGCATCAGGATTGGCCTGGGCGCTCTTGATTTGCGCTCCCGGGCAGACTAGGAGCCTGTGCCTGCTCTCTCCAACACAGCAACACAGTGCTGGTTTGAAGATAATTTAGTGCACATGTGTGTTTAGCCCTCCTGAGACGGCCGACCAAACACACATGCATACTGAGGGGAGTGTACTTACCACTCCCCCTGGTGACTGGTCCCCATGGCCCGTCACCAAAAAAATAAAACTGTGATAAACTTAGGGGGTCATTATGACCCTGGCAGTAAAAAACGCTGCAGCGACGGCCGCCAAAAGACCGTCGCCACGGCTACCAGCCATCCGCCAAATTATGAACACAGCCTGATTTCCGCCAGAAGGATGGCAATCCTGCTGTGGCCATGCCGGCGAATGGCAGTAAGGTGGTGCCAGTAGACTGCCCCCAGCCGTATTATGAGAATTAATATGGCCTGGTGCTGTTCTGCTAGCAGACACTGCTGCTGGTAGCAGCGCCCTGTCCCGTCTCCTGCCGGAGGACCCCCCGGACACAGGTAAGTGGGCGCTCCGACAGGTGAGGGGGTGGGGGGTGTGGGTGTGTGTGTTTGTCTGTGCGTGGGTATATGAGGGGGTGTGTTGTGTGTTGTATGAATATGCATGTTTGGGGGTGTGAATGCGTGTCTGCGTGTATGTATGTAAGTGTTTGTAGATGTGGATGTGAATGGATGCATGCATGCGTGGATGAATGTGGGAATGGGTGTGTCTATGCGTGTGTGCGTGTGTGCGTGTGTGAAGGAAGGGATGTGTATGAAGGGGAGGGTCTGGAGAGGAAGGATGGTAGGGGGTAACCTGTGGAGGGGGAGGGGTTGGGTGAGACCCCTATCAGTGACAGGGAAGGGATTCCCTGTCACTGATAGTGCCTACCGCCATGGTTTTCGTGGCGGTAAGGAACCACGAAAACCATGGTGGTAGGCGGGGTCATAATCCCGCAGGCGGGCAAGTGATGGCTGCCAGGCTTAAGATTGTTGTCTCCAGCCCGACGGCCGTTACTGCCGTGGCGGTCGGTGTGGTACGTTGGAGGTTTGGCTTCAGCCAAACCGCCAATGTCATAATATGGAGGAAAGTACCGCCAGCCTGTTGGCAGTACTTTCCTCCATATTACCACCGACCGGCAGGGTCATAATGACCTCCTTAATGTATTATCATTTTATATTTCAAGTTTGCAGGTGCTGCTTGCAGGGGGTGGAGCTTCTCTGCCACAGCGGACGAGCCGCCGCTGGAAATTGAAACACCAAAGAATGGCGGTTTAGCTTTAAAATACTGCTCATCATATTTAGAGTTTGGCGGTTTGGTGGATGAAATATTGCCATCCGTCTGCTGTCTCCACCACATGCGTATTCTCTTTCTCACTGCTTGTTTAAAATACATGACATTATGAGAGTAAAAATGGGCTCTCAAAAAGAAAAAATATAATACTTTTTTATAAAATCATGAAAATAGCATGAGAAGTACCATGAGTACATGGGCCCCCAATTCCACCATGATTGCTCTGTGCATTCACCTGCTTAGCTGCAGGCCCTATAACCGAGGCAATTGCACATACACCCCTCAGCCAAGATGTTGCTCTCTTCGAGGGTGACACTGGGGGCCTATCACTGTTTTCCTAAGCCATTTTGATTTTCCCGCACAACAAATGTGCAACAGCAACGGTTAAGGTTGTCAAGCCCAGTGAACTTTCCTAGAAGCATGCATCAGTATGACGACGTGACGTATTTCTGCTAGTGCACGACACACAGCAGATTGAAATACTTCGTCATGATGTGTCCATCAAGTTTTACAGTCTCGACCGCCATAATGTTACAGATCTACAACTCTTACAGTAACTGCTGGCAATGACAGATGCACCATGTTTTGTAAGCGACAATAGACAGCGTACAACTCATATTCGAGTCAATGATACATTCTAAGGCATTTGATGTGATCAGAAATAATGCCATGTTTTCTATTTTCCTTTAAAAAAACGTGGTAGGCGTTTACATAAAAATGACGTTTGACTATGTAACCTAAAGTACATGAAATGTGATTTAAGTATGTCATTATATTAAAATGAATATCTTTAAAACGCTACACATGGCATGACATGGAATGTCAATAAAGAATAGTAAAAATGTATTCATATATGTGTTTCAAGTCATAGATGTGTTATAAATGATAGATTGTGATTTTGAACAATAGCACAAGTATATGTTTTCAAGAGACCCGATGTAATTGTGTCCATTGATCCTCTTGGATGGCATATCATGCCATAATATCATGCTCGTGTCCAAAAAATAATATGATGTTTTATGTTTTTGTTCTGTATGACATATATATGATAAGGAGTTGACCATTTTGTCATGAAGACACATATAGCCTCCCCTTCAGCAAAGGTTATGTATGATACCTAAGGCCATATTTATACTTTTTGACACATAACTGTGCCAACGCAGTTTTGCATCAAAAAATGTACCGGCTAACGCCATTTCTTTGCGCCACTCAGGCATTAAATTCATACTTTGATGCACGGCGGCACAAACCACAGGTGTGAGTAATTTTTTTTAAGCAAACCAATGCGTCACGTCGTAAAGAAAAACGACATTAATGTGGCGAAATTGACTGTGAGCCGGTTTATGATGTCACAAACCGGATATGCGCCTTTTTTTGACGCAATAGCGTCAAAAAGCAGCGTAAACACTGCAAAATGTGCTAAGGAGAGCCAAAATGGATCCCTGATGCTTGGACAGACCCCAGGAAGATTACAACAGACCAGGAACCAGCCAGGAGGACCCACACAAGACCCAGGAGAGGGAGAAGAAGAAAAGAAAGTGTCGGTTCAGTGCAGAGGAGCAGGAAATACTGGTGAAAGAGGTGACGGAACACCAGCACAAAATTTTTGTCACCTCAAAAATGCCAATTAGTAGGAGAGAGGCAATTTGGCAACAATTGTTGACAAGATAAACAGTGTGGCAGAAGTACGTAGAACAGTCATCGAGTGCAAAAAACGCTGGCATGACTGCAAGCGCAGGACAAAGGAAAAGATGGCCAGGAACCGGAAGGCAGCACTGCAGACTGGAGGTCGGAGTCCAGCACCATAGGAGGCCCTGGACCACATGGAGGAGATGATGGCAGCCGTCATCCCTGAGGAGATCGTCACAGGGATTCAAGGACAGGACAGCGCAGACTACCAGGAGACAACACAGATGCACGGTAAGTCGCATGGGGAATTAAAATGCACAAATGTTAACTGTAAGCAGGGGGGTGGACATACCTACTACACAATGCATGTAAGTTATGATATTGAGGGAGTGGCATGGTGTTAGAAATGGGGTTTTTGGTTGGCAGTCAGGTTACCCTCTGTCCAAGCAAGAACCCTCACTCTAGTCAGGGTAAGCCACACACAATCCAAATCATCCTGTGCCCACCCTCTGGTAGCTTGGCACGAGCAGTCAGGCTTAACTTAGAAGGCAATGTGTAAAGTATTTGTGCAATAATTCATACAATAATACAATATAGCACCACAAAAATACACCACACAGTGTTTAGAAAAATATAGAATATTTATCTGGATATTTGTAGATCAACACAATAAAAGATGCAATAAGAATTTGTAGAAATATCACTGAAAAGTGATATAAAGTGTGTTAAGTCTTTAAAAAGCAAACAAAGTCTCTTTCAAGCACAAAGTACCTGGTTTGGAGTGGAAAATCTCCGCAGAGGGCCGCAAAAGAGGAGATGCGTGGAAAAATGGTGTGTGCATCGGTTACGCCCCTTCACACACTGACTTGCGTCGTTATTTTCCACGCAGGGAGACGTGCGTTGTTCTACGGGAAGAAAAATGGTGTGTGCGTCGGTTTCGCCCCTTCACACACGGACTTGCGTCGTTATTTTTCACTCGGGGAAGACGTGCGTCATTTTCCAGCACACGGACCGTCTCCTTCTATGGATCGTGAGATTACCAGATGTCCCAGGGTCTGTGCGTGGATTCCTCGGCTTGTTATCCGGCTGCGCGTCGTTCTGGGATGCTGTGCATGGAATATTCTTTCTCACGGCATGCGTTGCGTCGATTTCCCCTCTGGAAGTCGGGCAGCGTTGTCCATGCGAGGCCGTGCGTCAAAGTTCCGGTCGCACCGCAGGCGTCGCGACGAGCGGCGTCTTTATGGATCGGCGTGTGGTGAATTTTTCACCACGGAACAAGCTGCGCGTCGAAATTTTCAGCGTACGAAGAGTCCAAATGAAAAAGAGAAGTCTTTTTGGTCCCTAGACTTCAGGGAACAGGAGCCAAGCTCTATCCAAGCTATGGAGAGCACTTTTACAGCCAGACAAGAGTTCAGCAAGGCAGCAGGCCAACAGCAAGGCAGCAGTCCTTTGTAGAAAGCAGACAGGTGAGTCCTTTGAGAAGCCAGGCAGTTCTTCTTGGCAGGATGTAGGTTCTGGTTCAGGTTTCTTCTCCAGCAAGTGTCTTAGGTGGTAGGGCAGAGGCCCTGTTTTGTACCCAAATGTGCCTTTGAAGGGGGGAGACTTCAAAGAGTGGCTAAGAAGTGCACCAGGTCCCCTTTTCAGTTCAATCCTGTCTGCCAGGGTCCCAGTAGGGGGTGTGGCAGTCCTTTGTGTGAGAGCAGGCCCTTGTCCCTCCCAGCCCAGGAAGACCCATTCAAAAAATGCAGATATATGCAAGTGAGGCTGAGTACCCTGTGTTTGTGGTGTGTCTGAGTGAATGCACAAGGAGCTGTCAACTAAACCTAGCCAGACGTGGATTGTAAGGCACAGAAAGATTTAAGTGCAGGGAAATGCTCACTTTCTAAAAGTGGCATTTCTAAAATAGTAATATTAAATCCGACTTCACCAGTCAGCAGGATTTTGTATTACCATTCTGGCCATACTAAATATGACCTTCCTACTGCCTTCAGATCAGCAGCTGTCACTTCAACAATGTATGAGGGCAGCCCCAATGTTAGCTCATGAAGGGAGTAGGCCTCACAGTAGTGTAAAAACGAATTTAGGTGTTTTACACTACCAGGACATATAACTACACAGGTAAATGTCCTGCCTTTTACCCACACAGCACCCTGCTCTAGGGATTACCTAGGGCACACATTAGGTGTGACTTATATGTAGAAAAAGGGGAGTTTTAGGCTTGGCAAGTACTTTTAAATGCCAAGTCGAAGTGGCAGGGAAACTGCACACACAGGCCTTGCAATGGCAGGCCCGAGACAAGGTTAAGGAGCTACTTAAGTGGGTGACACAACCAGTGCTGCAGGCCCACTAGTAGCATTCAATCTACAGGCCCTAGGCACATACAGTGCACATTACCAGGGACTTATAAGTAAATTAAATAGTCCAATTGGGTATGATCCAATGTTACCATGTTTAAAGGGAGAGAGCATATGCACTTTAGCACTGGTTAGCAGTGGTAAAGTGCGCAGAGCCTAAAAACCAGCAAAAATGAGGTCAGAAAAAGAGGAGGAGGAAGGCAAAAAGTCTGTGGATAACCCTGCAGAAGGGCCATTTCCAACACATGGGTAAAGGGGCACAGCACGAGGGCATGGGCTATTCAGAGGAAACCTGGGGCACAGTAGTACACTACACCAGCAACCTTTGCATGGGGGTATGCTGCCATGCCAAGGATGTTGGAAAAGTAAAGCCAGTCCAGGAGGGTAGGGTACAACGTAAAACTGGCCTACTGTCACACGACAGCTGGTACTCTCCCTACATGAACTTGGGCTCAATTAACAGTCTCAGGCCATATCCGCAAGTGGAATGTAATATTGACAACAGTTGCCACTACCACCTCTGCTGTGTGTGCAAGTCAAGTAGCTAATGGCAGTTATGTGCCCATGGATCAAACACACCCAAATTAGAGGGTTCAGGATGACAACCTTATCAATCCCCTGAAATCAATACAAATGTGCTAATCCAGTCAAATGTGAATGTCCAAAGTTGCTACAAACATCAGCCATTGTCATAAACATTATGAGGTACACAGCACTAATGTCATAGCCATGCTGCATATGTCAGGGTCCACCCTGTGCCTGGGTCACAATAGCTCCAATGACCCCATGCAACATCCCAACTGTTATACTGCCCAGACAACAGCATTGAGGGGAGGACATATGTCACCGGCTAGTGAAATACACTCGCACAGACAGAAGAGGAAATGGAACACTGCTAGGACCATCAGTGCAATCCAATGTAGCACACATTCCCCAACATCAACATTACACACTACCAATGCTGACATGTGTAGTGTGCCATGCCAGTGCTATACATAGTTATGCTAGGTCTCAGCAACATATAGCTAGATGTGAAATATCAGAGACTGGGGCAGTTCAAGATTGTTAAGTGTGATGCAAGTGCCATCAGAACACCCACAGCCAGTGCAAGGCCTCACCATGAGAATGGAAGTAGACGGAGGGTTGAGTAGGACAAGAAGGTGGCAATGTACAATTTGGGCAGAACCCACACCTAGAGGATGTGATGCTGACAAGGCCCCAAACTGACCACAATACATGTGACATGCAGGTGAGGCATAGGCCTGGGAGAATGCTAATACTATAGACAGGAACAATGAACAGGAACCTATATCACAATGTGCAACTAATAGGAATGCAGGCACGTCACATAACAAATGCCACAACACAGACACACTAATTGTACAATATCTCATTGCAGAGGACGATGGCTCTCCTGCGGATATGCCTGTCCTGGATTTCCCTGATGACATGGATGACAAGCTTACAAACATCAGCCAGCAGACCCTCCAAGATGTCCTTGGAACCCTCCAGACTCCCCCTTCAGTCGCAAGGAGGAGCACAGATACAGCAGCCATCACAGAGGAATTGTACCCACCTCCCCAATTGTACGGCCTGCCAGCTCCAACCCAGGACTCTCACGACACTGGCACCAGCTTTGAGAGAACTGAAGTTGGAGTACAGCTGGAGCTGGCCAAGGAGGTGCAGGTGGGGATGGAAAATATGGCAGCCAGCCTAGAGGGGGTGCATTCGTGCATGATGTCAACTGAAGAACAGGCAGCAGCCACGCAAGGGCAAACATCAATCTTGCAAGAACTTGAAAAAAGTGTGAAGGAAATCAGCACAGCTGTAAGAGAGTTGACATAACACCTCCAACAACAAACCTTTCAACGTGTGCACGAATACAATATTGACCCCCTCAGGGCCGACCTGGCTGCCTACTACAGTGATGTGGCTGCTATTCTTAAGAACCAGCAGCTCCTCCTTGCTGCAGTACTGCCCTTAATAGCCCCACAGTTGGCAGCTACTGGGATTTCTGAATCCACGTCTTCAAACACTGAGGTGTGTGTTGCCCCTTCACACCCACAACCACCAAGGGCAGAAGAGACAACACACACATCAGAAGATGAAGACGTGGAACAGATCACCTTCACCCGTAAGAGTACCCGATAGCACTAGTACCTGCCACCTGGCCACTTATAACCAAGGTCCTGTGCTTTGTAACCTACCAGTCTTGCAACAGCTGCTCTCAAGCACTGTTCTCCAGCCCAATTTTTACCTTGTCACAATGCCCTGTGATTGTCTCTCACTACCTCATTGGCAATTCATGTCCCTCTGCACTGTATGACACTTTACCCCAGCATGTCCAATGACTTGTCCTTTGGCGCTTGTGTAGGATCACAATGGAAGGTGTCACACTAATGGACTCACAATCATGGACAATGTAAATATAGCACAACAGCACTTTAAAATAAATAGCACTTCAACAAACACTTTGTCTGTGTGTAATGTGACACATCAGCCGTGAGGGAGATTAGTGATGATTGCCTCATGTCAATCCCCATAGAATGTCAATATAAATTCCCTGAAGAATGTGGGCTGATAACTATGCACTGTGGTTTGGATTGTACCATCATCTACCCTTCCTGAAGGTTAATTCTGAGGTAACTCAAAACTATACAGTAAAATGCTGTATTGGACAGAAAAGTCTTCTTCAAGGGATGTCTAAGCTGAAAAATATTGCCTTCAAATTATTGTACTAGACAACCTTTACGTATGTGACATTTGGCACAATTGTTTCAACACACATCATACAGCAGGAATGGATGTGTATGAGTGTACGTACAAATAAGTAACCTGGCTGTACAATGCAACAAAATTATAGGTGTGAGTCATGTATACTTTACTACTTGAGATTATACCATCACTCCCCTTATAAGGCTTCACATGAACATCAGGCTGCAGGCAGACGTAACACAGTGTCCTTAATACAAAATCTTGTCCCAAAGTATGTGAGAATGAAAACATACATCAAAAATTAACAACACATTGGGATCCATAGTAACCTTGAGTGGTGGGTGCAATGGATGGCAGATTCCTAGTAAAGTAACTTTGGTGTAGCTGCCAATGTGACATCTCAATTGGGATTTGGTTGCAGGATGGGACACAAATGCAAATACTAAAGACACACTGTTCACTCATGCCAAGGCCCTAATCCCCAAGCATATGACACATACTGTAAAGGAGTACCTAAATATTTCTTTAACAATAAAAAAGGATACTAAAACTGGGGAAAACACCTTAACTAACCTAACCTATCCTAGCTACACGTTACCCACAACTGGCCCTAACTAACCTAAGCTAAACTTACTTATCACTTTTAACTAAACACTCTAAACATCAACCCCCCACACCCCCTTATAAGAAGGAATACATGGAGGAGAACATATACATACAACACATACTATCTTATACTAAACAAATATATATTTTTTGTATTTTTATATATATTTTTTTTAAACACCAAAACCCCAACATCATCCCCCACCCACCTACCCACACACATAAAAAAATAACATTTAAAAATATCATACCCCCAACCCACTACTACTAACTAAACTAACAGCCCCCTAAAACCACTAATTAAAAGAACCAGGAAAGAGGCGGGTGGGGAGGGAATCATGGCAGAGGGTATAATTGTCACAAGTTCACCCTTCGCAGGGTCTTCTTTATGGCACACACCCTCTTATTAATTTGTGACACCTCCTGCTGCAGCCTGTCCAGTCTCCGCAACATAAGTTGCATGTCACGTTGCATTACTCTAAAATCACCAGGGTCAATGACTGCAGCAGGGGTGGTCTGAGTGCCAGTTTTTGATGTGTGTCCAGTTGGTGGTGCCATGCTTGTAGGGGGAGGTGCAGGTGCTGCTGTCAATGGTCCTGGTGCAGTGGAAGTCGATGGTCCTGCAGTGGTGGCTGATATCTTTGGTGCCACTTGGGTTGTAGTGGTGGTGCTGGTGGTGGCGGCTGTGGTGGACACCGAAGGGCCCCTTTGGGCAAATGCCCTCCACACTCTTGAGGCTCTTTCATGGCGATAAGGCCGTGCCATGTGGCTGAACCCAGACTCCACATCCAGAATGTGGTGGTAACGCATCGCCCGGCACTGAAACTCACGAATCTGGCTGGCATCCATATTGGCTGCTGTTAAAAAAGATAAAGCCAAACATTAGGTACTTCATTGTGTGATATAGCTACTGGGGAGAATCAGACAATACATCTAATGTATCTGAAACAGGCCAGATCACCATACAGATCACAGATTCTCCCTGAGGAATGACATGCCAACACAGCCTACACACGTCCTATCTAACAGTACAGCAATGCTCTAAAAGATGAGCACCAACTTAAATGACCTATGCATCATTGTTCAGACATTAATCACGTACAAAATGCTGCAAGTCCTCCACATGTGACAGGCCAACTAATGACTATCTTCTGGATGACAATCAAGGGCTCAAGATCTGTGATTTGTAAATGGAATTGCCAGGATGGAATGCAGTTGCTAATCATGAGTGGGTGTCCTAGGTTTTGGACAAGTGATTTACAGATTTACATGTCTGTTTACTAAACTTGGATCATCACACCCAGGTACACATTTCATAACCCTAAGCCTGTGCCTCGGGGGGAAGGATGGAAAAGCAACACATACTTTCAAACATCAAGGACACCCAGGAAGCTTTGGACAGCTGTACATGGGTTTGGGCAGTCCACCACAGGTAAGGAGGATGTCCAACTAGGATAGACCCAAACCTTGGACAATCCCATCCACCTTTATGTTTGTAAATGCAGACAATTGTCAACATCATTTAATATCACTAATACCTTTCTTACAACAAGCAGATAGATGCAAGCACACATCTGGGCATGAGGTGCATGCACACCTATGACATTGTACTCAAGTGCCACATACACATAGGACAACATGTGGAGCTAGATGCTGCTAGGAAGTCAAACATACAGTCGAACATGTTCATTAGTGAACAGGGAGGCTCAGGTCTTTGGGTAAGACTTTGGCATCCCTATTCTGTGAAATTAATGGTCTGATTTGCTGACTAAATCATGAATATGGCCCTCTGCTAATTTTTCTTTTTTCTAAAACTTTAAACACCAATGTCACTCTCTTTACAGGGCCATGCCTACAGGGCTGCACTACAATCCCAAAATATGACTATACGCTACTGATTGTCCAACTCAAAGATGGAAAAACAGTGAAACTCCATTCAAGTAACATATCAGATCATTTGCCAGCACATCATACCTTGCTATGTGTCCAACACACAGTAGTCAAACACACAACAGCTGCAAACACAACACAGAACTGAAATATCAACACTTACTGGATATTTCTGGGTCCGCAAATCAAGCCACTTGTCCGATTGTGTAAGGAGCAGGTCCACCTGTAAAGCATGGAAGGGAGAAATGTGCTCAATGTCTGTGCACTGTACAACACTTTCAAATAGAATTACTGTGTGTAACGTTAAATCTGTAAGTTCAGCCTCTCAGGCATGATAATACTCCAATAGACATACCACTGCAAACATGTACAGACCTGGTCACTCCAGTGAGTGATACACACATATCTGCACACATGCAGTGGCCCTAACTATCATGTGGTGACAAACATGCTCCATTAATTGGCTGCATTTATGGAGTGTACTCCTCTCATCATTTGTAGTAATGAGAGACATTCAAAGCCACATTCCTAGAGAACTGCAACACCAGTCACTCAGGTATTGTGGCTTGTGCATCAAGGGACAATCATTTACTGTGTGACACCCCTGTGGGTTGATTTAAGGTCATGATTTATCATGCTTTCTATGGTCCCTTACCTGTAGGGCCTGTGTTGTGTGTAGGTTACATATGTTACATTAACAGTGTACCCTGAGCCACATATGCCCCCTGTGACACCATAATGGCAGGGATCTTCTGTGTTAATTGGTGACAATTTGAGGCAAGCCATGAATTGGCCAGCTTTAATATTTTAATGCAACAAGGAGATATATGCTGACAGTGTGTATTGTGGTAATCCATGACAGACTGCATGGGCACAGGTGTAGTCATTGCACCTGAAATGTATCACTTATTGCCCTGTGTACCCATTATGGGTTTTGGAAATCACAGTGAGCCAAATTCATCATCTTACATTTGCCAAGTTGGGAGATCAGTGGGTATACATCAAACTGACACTGTCATATTATTAACACATAGTTTATCAAATGTACCACTGTGTCATTCATAATGATGTAGGTTTCAATTTGTTGTACCTTTGGAATGGCAGCACTCACAGGAATGCTGGTCTTCTGATCTTAGCATACATGCATGTCTGTGATAGCCTCCATACTGGGAAGTTAGTTATGGTACATATGCTGCACTAGATCAGCAGGGGTGTACCGAACAAAACTAGCAAAGTATTAGGGAACTTTAGAAGTATGATGGAATTGGCCAGGGGCCCTTGCACAACATCATGCACGTAATACATTGTGACCATGCATTCCCCAACGTCAGGTATCCCATGATGATCCCATAACTTATGAGAAGTGCATGGCTATAGAGTAACACAGATGGTAAATGCATTAGCTCTGTTCCAGCTATTGTGCCCAAGACCAATTTAAAACACACGTACAATGAACACAGGGCCATTGATAGTTGTTATCCCTCAATATGTATCATTTGCTTCATTTTATATGCTACAGCTATGGAAGGTAGCACCAAACACTTAGATATGTACCCGTGTGCATTACTTTGGCATCCATTCCTAATTTAATTGCGGTTCAACCAAGTCAAACTATCAGCCTAAGATATTACCTGACGTTAATAAGAAATTGGTACGTATGGGCCAGAATACGGTTCAGACATGTATTAGAAATAATTGGGGAACACATTAATTCTTGAAATTATCTGGTGAAAAACATGTCTTGCTAATGTGCATGAAATGTCAAAACATGTTTGTACCCTGACGGTCCACACACTGATTCACATCTGCCCCAACCTATTGATGTGGTTTGTGTGGTGAATAGCTGTGAGACTAATCAGGACAGAGGCACTGATGTTCCCGGTTGCAGTGGGAATTTTAGAGGCCACCTTGTGTACAAATGTTGTGAGGAAACCTGCCGGTTTTAAAATATTGATCCATTAACTTTGTGAGCACACCAAGGTTGCCCTGCTGTCAGTCTCATAAAGCTTCTGCAGTGCCATAGCTGGACTATCCCCATGTGTGTTCTCAATTCCTCTTTGGCTTTCGTTCAATTCAGCTCTGAAGGATACTTTGTTAATGCAGTGAATGGCTCCCCAGACTCATGACTAGACCTGCACGTAACTGTGACAACATGGACCCCAATAATGACACAGGGTACACATGGCCACACACTTGAACTGGACACGTTTGTGCAATTAAACACTGGAAATATGTGAACACATGCTGCTTGGTCTGCTGGTCCTCCACTGCCACAAGAGAAACATAGGTCATTTATATGACTCAAACTGTGGAGTGACATCACATTTTTAGATTGGTTTTAGGACTCTGTGTCACAAACACTGTACAGACATAGCATTTTCAAATGCCTGACTCATGGGTAGTATACAAACAAGTGACCAGGAAGTGGTATCCAACATTCCAGTACATGTGATGGCTTAGTCTTATAACATTGCCATATACAAACAAGTGACCAGGAAGTGGTATCCAACATTCCAGTACATGTGATGGCTTAGTCTTATAACATTGCCATAATCAACCGTCCTCCATCTATCCTGTGCATGGTTTGTCATGGGAGATGCTTTTGTCCCAAAATTCTGGGAAGTTCACACAGCATTTGTTGCTACGTGTATGACAAACACATTTCCTGACTCATTTCAATCATCTTGAAAGCAGAACCTGTGGCATTTACAAGAACATGCAGCATTACACTTCTATACATTTGGATCATTTCAAGATACTGTGACAAAATTAAATGGAACGTCAGAACCAATGTTTTTGCTGTCTTCATCTAGTTCTTGGAAGTGACAATTGTGTATTTGCAAGATTACATTTACCTCCTTCGAAATGCAGCAACACTGAACACCATTACTGCTGACTTCTTTGCTTTGGGAGACATACCACATTTAGGGGCAGATTTATGAAAAGTGGCGCTGCACCTAGTGTAGTGCCACTTTTCTTGCCCCCATTAGCGTCCCTCCAAGGCACTATGGCGGTATTTATGGTGATTAGGGTAATAATGTTTTACGCTAGTCTGGCGGTAATCAATGGGAGCCTCTGTTTAATGCCTGCACTTAGCAGGCATTAAAAAATGTCCATACAAATGGTGCAAAGGAATCTCATAGATTCCTTTGTGCCATTTTTATGGCCCTCGAGGGCCGGAACATCACCCTTGCATACATTATGCCTGGCGCAGGCATAATGTTGCCCAAGGGGTTACAGAGTGGCTTAATGCAAGAATTGCGCCACTTTGTAAATATGGCACGGCGTTGTTCCCCTTTCAATGCCACATTGTCAAAAAATATTACGCTAATGTGGAGTTGGAACAGCGCAAGGCCAGCATAAATCTGGCCCTTAGTTGGTGTAATTGATGGCAACCATGCAATATTAGTTTCATTTCATGATCAGGAGCAGCATACCCCTTTTGCAAGCACTTTTACTTAATCAATTTGCAGGTGGGTTGCACCACATATTTCTTCATTGTTTTGCAAATGTCTGGACAAGGTTCCCTGGATCCTCTCATGACTCAGGGTCACTTCCCAATAGAATTGTAACACAGCATTTGGCAGACCTTGCGCCAAGAAGTGCCTGGCATCTTGGTAGGCCAATGAGCACTACATTGTGATCATAAATACACAAATTTCTCACGTTGTCGGGTATCTAATGTTTCTCAAAAGTTGTATTCTCATATTTGATGGTGAGTTTCTCTATCATATAATTGCATGGTGTTTAAACTATTATGAAACACAGCAATGCAGGCAAAGGTCAGATAAAATGCATCAGGAGACCTGACCAAATATTTGGTGTACTAAAGATCTGATTCAGATGCCTCTCTAGACAAGGCCTGGAAATTTGTGGTGCTCTGTTGTATGCTGCACAACATTACCTACGGAGATTCACTCAACTCATCCCTGATGATGACTACCAGGCGAAGCAGTGAGTGATGTTGGAGGTGTATGACAGGATGAAGTTAGCAATGAGGAACACAGCAATCAAATTAGGGGTCAAATGATTGAAAATAACCTTAACTAATGATAAGTCCATCTGTGATGAGTGTTATTGTTGTATCAAATGGAATCTTATAAAGACCATTGTTATGTAACATGTTCTATAGCATTGCTTGTTGTGTGCCATGTTTAGCATTAGTATTATACTCAGACATGTCTATCAGGGAGATATGTGTGTTTCATACTTCAGAACATTAATTGGAAAGATGAATGATGTTATATATTTTAATTTAGAAGTAATTGTTTGGTTCTAAGAAAGTGATGGAATTTTGACCTGGATATGTGATATTTTCAGTATTTGCTATAATTGTCTTCATAATTGTCTTATTGATGTCCTGACCCTATATATCCCTACAACCAGAAGAGTCCAGCAGATGTAATAGTATATAGGGGGTCATTATGACCCCGGCGGTAGGCGATAATGTGGCGGTAGTACCGCCAACAGGCTGGTGGTACATACCGCCACATTATGACATTGGCGGGTTCTCTACAGCCAACCCGGCAATTTACCATTCCTATCTGCATGGCGGTAGCTGCCACCGGGCAGGAGATAACAATCTCCAGCCCGGCGGCCGCTATTGTACAGCTGACGGCATTATGAGCCTGCCTACCACCATGATTTTCGGGGTGTTTGCAACGTAACGAAAACCATGGAGGTAGACCCTACCAGTGACAGGGAATTCCTTCCCTGTCACTGGTAGAAGGCTCACCCACTCTCTCAAACACTCCCCAAATGTCCCCCACCCCTCCCCTCCATCCACGCTCCCCCTTACAATCCCCCACCCCACCATTCACGCGCACTCGCAGACATGCATCATGCATACACACAGTCACTCACACTGGCATACATGCATTCATTCAAGCATGCATCCATTCATTCTCGCACACATCCTGACACGCAGACACGCATTCACATTTCCATTTGCACATGCATTCTCACACATGCATGCACCCACGCAAACAACACTACACAAACAGTTGCATTCACACACACACTCATACATTCATGGCCACAACCCCACACGCACACACAACACCCCCCACCCACCTCCCCTTTTGGAAGCCCAACTTAACTGCATCCAGGGGTCTTCTGGCAGGGAACGGGACGTGGCACTGCTACCGCCACCAGCACCCACCAACAGAACACCACCAGGCCGTATCATGTGTCATGATACGGCTGGTAGGGGTCTACCTGCGTGGCGCTGCTGGTGGTAGCAGCGCCACCTTACCAGCATCCGCCATTATGACCACAGACAGATTTCCGTCATTCTTGTGGCGGAAGTCCAGCTGGGGTCATAATTTGGTGGACGGATGGTAGCCGTGGCGACGGTCTTTTGATGGCCGTCGCCACGGCGGTAGGCAGCTAATACCACCATTGTCATAATTAGGGCCATCGTTTTTGTAATTGGCCATTGTGATGAGAAGTTTCAAATTTAAATGTTGTCACACATGCCTGTACTAATTTCCACTATTTTTTTTATTTCAACCCTTGGTGCCAGACTTACTATAAAGTGGTGCCACGCAGTGATGCACCAAAATTTGCAGCGTTGTACTGTGCCACTTTAGAAATGCAGGGATGCACCGTATTTCAGCCAAAATTTAGCTACCAACGCAGGCATCATTGCACCATAGTCCATAGTGCAAGTGTGTCTGCGTTGAGGGGATTGATTGTTTATTTGCAGGAAGGTGCAATTCCTAAACAAACAACAATGGTGACACCTTCCTGCACAAAAACAATCATTCTTAGCCTTTTGCTCTTTCTATGTGAGCTGCTTTCTGCAGCACACATAGAAAAAGCAAAAACGAGGATGAATAAAAGTAGTCCTTCTCATCGTACAATGCTAATTCCACCCCTGGGATGGCGTTAGGTTTTGGCGCTGCCACAGATTTACACCTTCTTGTAAATCTATGGCAGGGTCAAAAGCAATCGCCCACAGCAACACCTATTGCAAGCCCCTATGATGCAGAAAACTGTATTGGAGGGGCCCACATTTACGAGATGTTGTTAAGCCACAAAAAGTGGCTTAGCGCCAACTTGTAAATGTGGTGCACTGCACATTGCCACCGGAGTGTCACAAGAAGTGACACTCTGGTAGTGCTAGGGCCTCATAAATCTGGCCCTTGAGGCTTTGAGAAAACCTTGAAGGATCTATACAAATAATCCCATGCTGAATTCAGAATTTTGTCTAGTTTTCAGAAATGCATAGCTTTCCGGGATTCACCATGGATTTCAGACCTATTTCCACCACAGGTGGTTGAAAGCACAAAATTAGGAACAATGTTTTTTTTCCTAATAAAATGCCTAAACTGTGGTAAAAAATAAAATTTGCTGAATCAAGTCTGTCTGCTCCTGAAAGCTGGGACAATGGTGATTTTAACACCACAAATGTTTTGTTGGTTCCATTTGCAGGACAAAAAACAGACACTTTGTTCTGCAGCACTTTTTCCCATCCCCCCCCAAAAAAACAAAGGGGGTTATTCTAACTTTGGAGGAGTGTTAATCCGTCCCAAAAGTGACGGTAAAGTGACAGATATACCACCAGCCGTATTACGAGTTCCATAGGATATAATGGACTCGTAATATGGCTGGTGGTAAATCCGTCACTTTTCCGTCACTTTTGGGACGGATTAACACCTCCTCCAAAGTTAGAATAACCCCCAAAATGTGGCTATATTTTGGCAAATTTGTAAGTCCCTTCCAAGGGAACCCACAAACCCTCTGTACCCTTAAAAAGACACAAATTTGATGTTGATAGTTTATGTGGCCCAAAAGATAAGGAGGACAATCTACTCCATATTGCTAAATAAAGGCTTTGCACTGGGGCGGGGGGGGGGGAAGTCCTAGCTGCAAAAGGTTTAACAGCTGAACTATGTCAGTGTCTCTCTTGAGTAGGACTTAGAATATTTGTGCTCAAAGACTTCTTGTCAGTCTATTCATGCATCTGATCGGCCCTTAACCTAATTCCCTATAATAGTTTGTCATGCATTTTGACTAACTCTTATTTTTGACTTCCGTATTGCACTTAACTTAATACACCTTCAAGATTCCAAAATCTTTAGAAGGCCTAAATCCTTTTCTCTTTTAAGACTCATTAAATTGAGCATGTTGATTTGGTTTCTGTTAGACTGTTGGGACACATTGTGTCACATGTTCTTGAGGATAACATTATCTCCAATCCTGTGTGGGCACTTTAGCTTGATTATATGATAGGATAGCATGAACAGTTTTGATGGTAAATACAGCCAATTCAGATAAAATATCAGATGACAGATGAGATTAGAGAAAATCTAGAGATAACACCTGTTCTCTCTTCCTAGACTTCTGTCTACATTCTTGTCTAAATGAGATTACCTGAGATGAGATTAGAGAAAATCTAAAGATAACACATGTTCTCTCTTCCTATACTTCTGTCTACATTCTTGTCTAAATCAGATTACCTGCAGTGTTCTAGTGTTCCTGAGATGTTCCTAAGCAGGGGAAAGTGAGTATCATTGGGGCGAATGAATGGTGACAGATTATGGTGTTGAGTAGAGTATATTGTGATACTTGTAGTTTAATATTTTGATCATGCAGATTTTTTTGTAGTGCATGATTTCATATGTTAGAGTTTATGATAAGATAATCTTTATTGCTTGATTAATAAAAACCATTGCAATGTTGTACAAAATCAGAACGTTCATTCAAAATAAATGAGATAAAACCATGGAACCATATGAGTGAGTGGTATAATGGCTGCTGACCCGGGTCAACCTTGGACACTTTCTTTTGAACTAGTTTTAAAAACGTAACCCCCCTCCAACAAAATGGGATTGAGTCACCCTTAAGCCAGGTAATGACCGCTAGTCTGCAAAAGCAAATGTGGTTTGTCAGAAAGGCAGGTTTTAACAGCGTCCTTCTTTCAGGGCCTACAACTGGTCAGGCGCAGAAGGCGTGCAGCAGTGATTCCTGGTGGTAAGCACAAAGGCGACAATTCTGGACGAGGTACTGCTGTCTTTCCAGGACAGGCGAGCGTCTTTGGGGCCAAAGAGGCCCATTTGATACAGCAAGAATTGTTACAGTTTATCTTGGTTTGGTTAATGGATTTGTTGAAATCAAAGATCTTGAGATATGCTCATTTTGTTGAACATATCTGCAAAAGTGGGTTGTGTATCTTGAGGAGCCACATACTCAGCAATATATGGATTTTTCTAAAGTGCTACATGGTTAATTAAATGCTTCCTAACTTACATTAGCATTTACTTCCTTGGTGCACTGGAGTAAACAAGCTGATCAAAGTGTGAGTTGCTGCAGGATGGAAACTTGACTGTGTGATTGTCAGTGCCAAACGGCATTATTCTTCCCTGAGTGTGACTGATTTAATTTTCTCTCCTTACACATATTTAAGGTAAGGTTAAGCAGACAAGAAATTTTTTTGTTTTTTAATTTGCCTATGAATGTGCAATGTCTTCAGAATTGTATCACATTGTGCTGAGCTGCAATTGGTTGATCATCACAGTGAACCACACTGTGATTGGCTGGGTATAGCTGTTTGTTGAGCTGAGATTTTCGATATATGGTGAGGTTGCATAATAGTATTGCACTGCGATGGGTGGGTTGGTGTTAAAACTGTGGCATAAGCGGTGGATTTCTTTGTTTATGTCACATGGTATGGTAGAATGGGGTTAATAAAAAATTAGTACTTTGTTGAAAAAGTCTAATGCTCCTGTAATTGAGGGAGAGAAAATTCCTTCAGAACGTTCAGTTTTATATAAAATTATGTTAAATTCAGGTCTCCTCACATGCATATTGTTAAGAGAATGGAACAAAATCACATCTGATCACAAGAACATTCATTTTCCTTTAGAGGGTACATTCAGTTTGTGAAACCTTAAGTATCTGAGGCATAAATTTTCAAGATAACTGCTGGGCCACGTAGGAGCTCCTGTCATGCTCCGCGGCTAGCTGTTGACTCAGAGGAAAGGATGCGCTAGGCTGCAGCATTCTCACCTTCATCACGGAAGCGTGGAATGCCTCTCTGAATGCCGGTCGACCATTTTCCCTCTCCCCCAGCTTGATGTACGGCGCTCTCTACCTGGGACTCAGCAGAGCAGGGGAGGCAGAAAGGGTCTCCGTTGCTGGATCGTGCTTCGTCCCTTTGTCCCCACGGGAGAATACCCAGGCCGGACCATACCAGATCAAACCAGCACAAGAAGAAGGGAGGTGAGGCAGGGGATCACCTGGACTCACTTGTGTTTGTTTTTTTAATGCTGTCTCCAAACGAGGAAACTCTTCAATAATTTTGAAGTATATGGCTACTCCCCTTCCCCCTCTTCTTTGAGAAATAATTTCCGGTCTGAAATTTACCCAGAGACACTGATTTGGATGTGAATTAGGTGGGACTTATTCTGCCTGAAGGGTCATTGTTTTTCCAATTGCTGCGTGCAGATTAGAGTATTCTACCCACGTACCCACTTACAGTGCTTTCAGTACTCTAGTTGCTCTAGCCATATAGTAGACATTGTACTTTTAAGCTATCCACCAAAGGACACTAACTTGGCTACGTAATATATATTGTTTTGGCATACCTGGTCCACGTCAAGTACTTTTCGAGTTAGAAACCGGAGTTTCCCGGGCAGAAGGACGAAAAGAGAAGAAAAGGAGGGGGGAGGAAAAAGGAAGGGGAAGAGAAGAAAAGAAAACAGAATGCGTCGATCTCCGCATCAGTTTCATGGCAAAGGACGCCCTGCTTCAAAGGTTGTTAAGATGGCACGAAGTGTGAAAGTTAAGCGACCTACTCCCTCCGACAACCATATAAATCTTGACTCACTTCCTAGCACTGCTGCTTCGTTAATTACTGATTCTTCTTACAGCACTACCCTGCCTTACAGCTCCCCACCTTCAATCAGTAACATGGCAGATCAGCACCTTAGCTCTAATTTTGTTCCTGACGTGGCCAGAGAGGTGGATCCAATCTCAGTCTTAGATCCTGACCCGGACTTGAACTCAGAATCAGTTGATAAAGCTGGTTCACCCTGGGATCGCTCAATGCTCAGCTTGAATTCGAGACTAATGACAGCAAAATCCAGGACACAGGCTTTGCATCCAAACAGTTGTATCCTTTGTTTAGTGGAGGGATCGGGAGGGGCTCAAAAGACGTTGTTTCCTTGCCAATTAACAACACCATCTCTGCCTCACAGGTGGACAGTTCTTCTTCTAATGTACTCTGTGGCCTAGCTCATATCCCTGGTAATAATACTATGATGGGGTCCCTTAGGAATACCAGCGCAACCAAGCCCCTTCAGGAGGCTCGAGATCAGCGGAGCTCACAAGCTTGGCATTCATATCAGGAATATCGAGACAAGACAGGCACTGGCACTCCTTCAGAAAGCTTGCTCCTTCAAATTTTATCTGAACTAAGATCTTTGAAAATCTCGCAAGAAGAAGCAAATCAGAAAACGGAATCGCAATTAAATTTAATATCTGGCAATATTCAGCAACTTAATTCACGTATTAAAGAGGTAGAGCAGCGAGTATCCGACTTGGAAGATTCATGCTCTTCCTTGGATCCGTCAGTGGCTAAATGTCAAGCAGATCTTGTTGATCTACAGATTCGGTTCGATGATGCTGAGAACAGCTCACACAGTCTAATTTAAGATTCACAGGGATCCATGAAGGACGCGAAAATGGATGGACTGTTACAGATTTCATTTCCGATCTCGGGGGTTAGGGGTACAAGATCCCTCATTTTCAGATTAAAATGTATGTTTTCACAATGCAGAATTATTAAAGTCTCTGGTGCGGATAACTTCATTTGATCCAGACCTAGGCTCACGCCTCAGCTCATACTTTCTGGTGGCTTCTGATCACTTAATAGTTAGGCAATTCTTTATAAAAAGGTAATGGTAAGGTTAAACTCTTCATTAAAAATAGTTTCCTGGAATGTTAATGGGTTAAATAATCGCAGAAAAGGGCTATAATCGAGGATAGGGTAAATGCTTTATACACCTCTGTTATCCTATTACAAGAAACTTATATCCCTGTCAAAAAAGTAGCAGGCTTCAATATGTTTAAAAGCTCGGTTGATTTTAAGGCTGTTGCCATAGCGCCAGTTGCTCACAGAGGTGTAGCGGTCTTTCTAGCTAAGAATCTTGGAGCTCGGGTACGTGATTTTCTTACCAACCCTGCTGGGCGATGGTGCTGGGTACATTGCCTAATTGCCAAAGAGAGATTTATTTTTGCCAGTTTTCATGCACCCTTGATAGATGATCCGGCCCCTTATCTGGAACTCTTTCAATCCCTTTTGTAACTCTCAGGCAAAATTTTTATTGGCGGGGACTTACATTTTCTGCAGAATCAATTTTTGGATTCTACTGTTAAAGGTAAAAAATAGCATAAACCTACAGTCGCTAAGATTTTTAAAGATTATTTTAAAGTGTTGATGCTCTGTGATCCTTGGAGAATAAGTGCCCAAAGGAGAGAGAGTACACGTGCGTCTCCAGACAGTTTAAAAGCACTTCCCGCATTGATTTATTTCTAATTTCCAAATTACTGCGCTTTAAGAATTTGTTGGTGAGACATTCTGGCTTATCTGACCATTCTACTCTAGTGTTGGAAGTTTCTCTTCTTCCAGATCATTCTACGCCCCAACCTAGAAGGTGGGCGTTCAATCAGCAGCTTCTCCACAAGAAGGGTTGGGTACAGGTCTCTAAAGTCGAAATTAGTGAATTCTTCAAAAGTAATCGGGGGTCTTCAACTTCAGCTATGGTCTGGTATGCATTTAAGGCCTTTTTCAGGGGTTTGGTAATTGCTAAGGGGGCAGCAGATAAATCTTATCAGAGACATCAGACAAGGGCTCTGGAAAAAGCTGTGCAGAGGAGTCTGGTTATCTATGTCCAGGCTCCCACGGAAAATAATAGAAAATCTTTTGAATTAGTTAAACGGGCACTGTCTAACAGTTTCCTCAAGAGGGTTGACATGGGATATCAGACTTATAGACAGAAGGCATATGAAGAGAGTAATTTTACAGGTAGTTTTTGACCTGGTAAGCTCGAGACCAAATGGCTAATAATATGATACACGCACTGAGGTGTCCTATATCTGGGGTTAGGCATATAGGCCCCAGAGATGTGGAAAAAATGATGTTAGAACATTATAGGCAAATCTATAGCGAAACCCAGGATATTTATCATAGGGCCATTAGGGACTTCTTGGGGAAATTAGACATTCCTACTCTTACCGAAGAAGACAGTAAGGATTTACGGCAGCCATTTACAAAGTTGGAACTTCTTGAAGTCGTTAAGAATCTCCCCATGGGGAAGGCCTGCGGACCTGATGGCTTCCGGCTGAATTCTACAAAAGTTTAATTGATATATTTATAGATGACTTTCTGTCTTCAATTAATGGATTGCTGAAGGGTGAGCAGATCCCCAACTCTTGGTATTCTGGGAATGTGGTCAGCTTTCCTAAAAAGAACAAGGACAGGGCAGATCCTAATGCATATCACCCAATCTCTTTGTTAAATACAGACTATAAAATTATTACCAACTTTTGGCCCACAGGCTCAATAGGATTGTTAATAAACTGGTGCACCCTGACCAGAATGGGTTTATTGCCGGTCGGCAACTTGCATCTAACACGCATTACTTAGCTGAGGCTCTTGACTATTTCGCTTCTAATAAAATTTCTGCTATTATCCTTTTATTAGATGCGGAAAAAGCCTTTGATTTGGTTGTATGGGACACCTTGTTTGAAATATTGTCCAGTTACAAGATGCCTTCACAGATCTCTGCACTAATTCAAAGGTTGTATCAAGGCTCTAAGGCCAATATCATAATTAACTCCGCCTGTATCGGTCAACTTCAAGTTCGACGCGGGACCCGTCAAGGATGTCCCCTATCTCCTATTCTTTTTGCTCTCTTCATTGAACCTTTAGCGATTAAAATCAGACAGAATAATCGAATTCATCCCCAGCTGAAGTCAATAGGGAAGATCAAACTTTATGCGGATGATATTATCATGTTTTTAGATTAAGAACGATCCTCCTAGGAGGAGGCTCTTAAAGTGTTCGCCGAATTTGAGCAAATTGGGGGTTATAGGATTAACATGAGTAAAACCGATATTATTCTCTCTGGCACTTCTTCTATTAAATTGCTCCCCAAACTAATGCATTGTGTTAATACTAGGCCAAAGAGATATCTGGGGAGTAATTTTTCATCAGAAATAGGAGATCTGTACGATCTTAATTATGTTCCTTTACTGTTGAAAGCCCAGGCCCTGCTTGCACGTTGGGGGTCCCTCCCCCTCTCTATCCTTGGCCGAATTGCATTGATTAAAATGTCCATACTACCATGATTTAACTTCCTGTTTTCGGCCATTAACATCTTCATTTTTTAAAAATTAGAGTCTATGTTGGGCTCATTTATTTGGCAAAACCAGAAGGTGCGGGCTGCTTGAAGTACATTATATGCTGATAGAGAATATGGGGGTTTAGCACTACCAAATTTTAAAGCTTACTACTTTGCCTTTTTTGTACATTATCTGACTCATTTCAATGCTAACCAATCTATGGGTGGCCTATTTACCAAAGATTTGCGCAAATTAGTCTGCAAGGAACACAATATTCCGAATCCTGCATCATTGGTGAAATCTCCAAAATAAGTTCGATATAAAATTCTGAAATGGGTCTTTAAAAAGAAATCAGATTTTGTTTAGAAGATATTCAATCCCATATTTGAATTTTCTTACTCCCCTCACACATTTTGCATTGCACTCGGGCTTTCAGCTCGATTCAGAGACAGTAAGGAGATGGGATTATGCAGGATTTAGTAAAATCGGGGATTTTCGCATCAATGATAATTGGGAAACCCCCTCAAATATTCTGTCGGCCATTCAAAATGATTTTCTTTTGGGAGGATCCTATATTATCATGCTCCATAGTCTGAGAGAGTTGGATGTCGATTCAATCATTAATATGCAGGCTGTAGTTTCCGAGCTGGTGGCCCCCTCCGGGATAAGGCGTGCAGGGGCATGGAGAAAGGCTGCTTCTTGAGCAGGATAAGACTGATCTATGGGCAAAAGCAGCTAGAAAATGGGCTCGTCAAGAGGGCCTTGACCTTTCAAGGGAGTGCTGGGAAAAGATCAATCATATACATTTTTCAGTGCTTAGAGGTGCGCATTGGCACCGCATGATATTTTTTAGTAAATGGTTATTATATCGTACCCCACAAGCCCTGTCCCAAGCTATGCCCAGTTGCCCTGATCTCTGTTTTCGTTGTAAGGCAATAGGGGTGGCTGGCTGAATACATGTGATTGGTACATGTTGACTAATTCAGGATTACTGGGATGGACTGTTTAAGATATTAGCAACTATAACTCAGATCCCTATAATTCCTACTGTCGGGCTGTGGGTGTGGGCTACGACCCTGGGGTAAGGCTCCCACATTGGTGGGAAAAATTAGTCTTTATAGCCACCGTGGTTGTCAGTTCTCTTTTACAAAAAAATTGGCGCTCCAATCTAACTCCAAGCCCTCAAGGATGGTTGAGTAAAATGATACAGCTCAGAAATCAGGAAATGAGATATGCTAGGAGAGTGGCGGGGGAAAAAAAGTTTTCACAGATTTGGGGGGTATTTTTTCTAGAAAATGGTGTATAATAGTGTGTAAAAATGAAGGGAGGCTCTCTTCTTTCCCCTTTATTTCAGTCACTTACCCTGATTGTTTATATCTGGAGTTATCCTATTAGAAATCCCTTGGGTAAGATGTTTAAGATATAGTTTGGAATTTTAATGCTTTTTTTTTGTTAGTTTTGCCAGATCTTGATAAAAATCAATAAAAAAAATCACTCAAAAAAAGTATGTGAGGGATGCAATGTATGAAAGAAAACCAAAAATAAAACCTGTACTGTTCGAAGCATTATATGTATAGGATCATGTTGCAAATGAGAAAGAATGAAAGAAACTAAAGAGCCAAGTTAAGTGTGCTGTGAGGCATTTGTCTGAGGCAATATGGAACGCAGATAGAAGAGTGTCGAGCTGGTGTTTCCTGCAGATGTCAGTAAGTCAGATAAAGTAAAACTCGATGATAAAAATAATTAAGTAAAAATGGAAAAGGAAGGAAAGACAAAGAAAGTAATTTGGATGAAGAGGATACATTTTAGATGTTATATTAGACTCAAGACCTCCATATGTTTTACGATCTCCCAGACCACATAAGGATATGGGTATCAGGATATGGGAAAAGGAGAGCCAGTTTTGATAATGGTGAAACAGTACACATCGGCTTGATAACTCTTGAATATTAGAGACCTAACAACGAGTATTAAAAACTGGTCAAATTTGAAAAGCTAAAGACAAAAATAGACTACGAAAGGGGGTAGAAAATCAGACAAACAAAAAGATAGAATCAGAATAATAAGTGAAAGCATGTGTTGGTGAGCCTGAAATAATTGTGCCTAAATTTCCTTTTCAAGAAGTGCATGGAGGCGATTAAGTGCCTATTCCTTGACAGTCTGATATTCTTGCATTTACAATAAACTTTACAAAGCCTAGAGGAAATCCAGATAAACGCTATGCAGTGGTGGGGAGACAAGAGGCAATTTCAAAGTTGCTTTAAGTTGATTTGAGTATGTTGTTCTCCCGAAAGAGTTATGGGCTGAGTGCAAAAAGGCTGTAATATGGCTAACAGAGGAACCTCAAAGAGAAGTTCTTCATAATGTTCTAGCTCCTATTGTTATGGGAAAGTGCTTGGAAGTGATTGTGCAACAGAAGGTCCAAGAAAAAATGTGAATTGGTCAAATATTGGGAGCACAGCTCAGGAGATAAAAGAATGTATGCATAGATTTTATGAGAGACATTTTGGTGCAAAACAGAGGAACTTGAAGGAGAAAGTCATAATAATGCAGAAAAAAGCATTTCCAGAACGGTGGTAAAAATCAAATTAAGGTTGCTGGTTTTGATTTTAGTTCCATTGATAGGGAGAATTTGAACATACAGCGAATAAATGTGTAGGGAAATCGGGTGTCAAATGTTTCTCAGGATAAAGGTTGAGGTTTTGTGGATATTTCAAATGGAATGCATATGAACAGTAATGTCTTGAAAAAGAGTATACCTTGCCAATACTAGAGGTGTCTGGGACACTGGAAATGAGAATGTAGAGAGAATCCAGAAAAAAATCTAAACTATTGTTTTTCCCAGATGCAGCATAATTCTAATCAGATACAGCCAACTGGGATAGATGACCTAGCCCAACTGGCAAATGTGCATAACTTGCAAAATCCAAGGCATTTCGATGCAAATATGCCTGCAGCTCCCGTAAAACAACAAGACACACAAAATAAAATGTCTGTCTTCCAGCAGAGTCCCTTGAGTATTAAAAATTATTTTTTACAATTTTCAAGATCAACAATTAATTTCCAATGATGTTGCCTGAGCATGGAGGGGAATTGCATGGCTTTTGTAGTCCTAGAGGTAGATCAGAGAGGCCCATACATAGACGCTGAGGTGAATGGCCACTCAGAATAATTTCTATTCAATACAAGTACTAATTACTTCACAATTTGTCCCAGGAGGTTTCTAACGTATTCCTGACGGGATAGCAAGTCCAAGTTGTTGGTATCAGTAACAAACAGGGAAATAATCAGATATGAGCAAATGTTTCAGTAAACAATGGCCTGCTAGAGGATGATCATGAATGTATAATTTGTTATACTAGTCCAGTAATCATATTATATAGAAATCTTCTCTGAAAAATGCATTTTGTGATTTATTGCACACAAGATTGTATAGCAATCCAAACACAGGTTAATGACTCTAAATATGAATTATAAAATCACAAGATTCAAAAGTCCATTTGTTCCAGGTTCTCACTAAAGACGATTTGGCCCTCTGCTTTAAGACATACAGTGAAAGAAAAGGTATGGAATTTTACAGATAAAGAGATAGGGTTAATGAAAACTTCGGAGCAGTATAAATTACAATAAACCAAATGCAGTTTACTCTGGAATACCTCAGTACGAACTTACATGGGAAGCAGAGGAGAGCATGAAATCCATAATCAAAAATGCATTAGAGCAGGGCATTTTTAGAGAAGAGCTACATAGAGCCCGTAATTCTCCTGTGATGTTTTTTTTTTAAATGGGGGGAAATGAAGAATCATTTAAAACCTTAGGAAAATAAATAAAATTGTAGTCCCTTATTGTCCTGTGGTTCTAAATTCTGCTGTGATTTTATTTCAGATTCCTATGGATGCAGAATGCTACACAGTTATGGACTTGAGCATAGCGTTCTTCTCCCTTCCTCATCAAGAACTAAGTTAATGTTTTTTTGCATTCAGATTCCTCACTAAAGTTCTCATTTGGTATCGTATCCCTCAAGTGTATGTAGAAAACCCCCAATCTTTAGTCAGATTCTAAAGAAAGATTTGGAAAGTTTACAAATGCCCTGTATCCCAGTCCTGGTGCAGTATGTTGATAACTTTATGGTCCCATCTAAAACAAAAGAAGACTGCCATGTGGAACAATTGTGATCTTGAACCATCATGCTGACAGTGGTCATAAGGTGTCTTCCATGAAAAGGCAGCAGTGCATGAAACAAGTTATCTATTTGGGTCACCACATTGAAAATGAGACATGAAAAGTGTTTAAGGAACACATTTCTGCTACCCTGAGGATTAATCCTACAAGTATGCAAACTGAAGTGAGAACATTTTCACGAATGGTTTGGTACTGTAGTGGCTCACAGCAATGTTCCTGATCTGATCCTGTTTGATGACAAATGTATGAGTGCCAAGGCACAAACACTGTAGTGCACCTGCTCTAAGAATGCCAATTTATGAAAAAGATATCTACTTGTTTATTCATAAGAGAGGATGGTGTGCCTTTTCTGGTTTGATGTACAATATGGTAACATCTAAAAGTCAGTGGTTTACTTCTCTGCCACACATCCAATAGTTGCTACACTTATGGGGTGTTTAATATCAGATGTAGAAGATGCAATCCCCTGAATATCACAACACTTTTGCAAAATGCTGATGTGGATAGTTACGATGAGGATTGTGACCATGATTGCATTGAAGTAACAGAAATGTGTACCAAACTAAAACTGGGCATATTAAATCTTCCGCTTGAACAAGCTGATAAAATTCTATTTGTCAGTGGTATGAGATCTTATTGAACACCGACAGAGTCATACACAGTTTCCACTATATCAAATATTGTGGAAGCATCATACTTGTAACTTCGGCACAAGTAGCAAAAATAATTGTATTTACAAGAGAATGCTGCTAGTCTGATGGATTGAGTGCTGCAATGTATGTTGACATCCCGCGTGTTCCATGATTTTGGCCAATTGAAGTTAGAAAGGGGTTTTATGACTTCTTCTGGGACTCCTATCCATAATGGGACACATTTTGGAATTACTGAGTGCATTGTAGTGCTCAAAATAGTTTTATGTGGTAAAATGTGCCACCCATAGATCAGATATCATTACACTTGGAAAACACTAAGCAGATGGAGTAGCCAAATATTATGCTTTTGAATCTGCTACTCAAATAAAAAAGAACAAGGTAAAGCTGAGAATGATAATGTAATTTGTTTTCTACTCACTTCAATTCGAACATTGAGTGAGCTAAAAGATCTCCAAGATGAGGCATAAGAAGATGAGAAAGGAAAATTGGAAAACATAGGTTGCACTAAAAATAAAAATGAGGTCCTGGTAACAACTAAGAAACAGTACGTTCTATCTGATTCAAATGTTGTTTTCCATATCCAGGCACATTCAGGGCTGAGATTCCATAAATGGGGTTCGTTAATACGAGTCAACAGAATAATCCAGGAAAGAGAACTTTGGTTATGACGACCCATATTGGCAAGTCTGATGATCCTTTTACCCAGGTTTTACCTAGAGTCAATTGGAAATTGTAAAAATGCCAGTTAGTAATCATCTCTGGTACATTCTTGTGATTGTATGCTTGTTCTCTAGATGGATTGAAGCCTACCCAATTAGGCAAGTGTATTGCATGACAATAGTCAAACTAGTGATGAGGGAATTGATCCCTAGATTTGGTGTACCAATGTTTTAGAGTCAGTTAAGGCTACTCACTTCAAAACTCAAGTTGTAAAGCAGGGGTGGGCAGAATTTGCAGAGTTATGCTATGCAGAATTCCAGAAAAAAACTCTGCAAACTCCACCTCACTGCGTGCGAACGGGCGGAGTTGTGCTCGGCTGCCCATTTACACTGATTGGTGTGAGTAGTGTGTTTTGCGTTGCAACATGAGGGTGAACGGCACCACATGGACACCTGTGTGTGCGACCATCTTGTTTTTCCTATTCTGTGCATGGTGCTGGGCCTGCTTTTCAATCTATACCATATCTTTGCTTACTTTGCCTTTTTTTATCCTACTTATTCATTCTTTATCCTGCTTATTCTCCCCTGTTTTACATTTATTTCCTTGGTGTGTGTATTTGGGTTTGTATATTTTTAGTTTTTGTCTCTTTTTAATTTTCTATTACTTTTTGTTCCTTTTTTTGTTTTCCCTCAACTTCCTAATTTCTTCCAGCACCAATGCAGGGGGTACAGTGAACCGCACACCCTGCGGGACCCTGCGCCACCAGTGGTTGCAGCAGTGCACCACTTTTGGCAAGAGGGTGGTAGCTGCATTTGTTTTTTTGTGCAGCATCCAACTCCTCTCCAGGCGGCAGGTCCTGCAGTGGGTACGGCCTACAGAGCATCAGCAGCTGTGAGAGAGGGTGAACAGTTGCATTCACCAACATACTGGGTTTCGGCTCACCCAGCAGTGCATGATGTACCACTGGACCGATATCCTGGAACGCGGGCAAGACCTGCTCAGCATGCTCATCTTCCAGGTTTCGGGGTTTGGTGAGCACTAGTAATTATTATTACTAATTTAATTTTGTTGTGTCCTACAATGCTATTTTTTTCAAAAACCGTGCTGCTCACACTCAGAGGTAAGTTAAATTCACGTAATGTTTCAGATGTTATAATTTCCAATTTGAGCAAGCCAGGTGCTTGGTGCTACCTAGTTCAGCTTGTTGCTGTAGGCGCTCGCCTTTGGCTGATTATTTAAAAAGTTATGCTGACTTCTGTGTCCTCCTGGCACTAAGATAGTGCTACTGTGGTAGTAGTGGTAATATAAAATCAATGAGTTAGCGTTCTCTGTGTCTTTCTTTTTATGTAGCTTTACAGTCTCAAGCAATCTCCCAGTGAGGTGTAGTATGCATCTGTGCATTGAAAAAGGAAACTGACTGAGTTGACCCATCAAAGGGGTTTGCAATTTGCAAAGCAAAGATCATTCATTGCAATGCATTTATAAGTATTTCCAAATGTAGTTTAGGAGATTTGGAATAGGGCTTGGATAAGGTTTCAGAAATTAGGACTAGGTCAACTCAATAATATAGGCAATCTGATTTAGAAAAGTTCAATGTCAATATGTTACTGCATTTGCCTGTGAAAATATTTTCTAGGAGATAACTACACCACTAATCTATTTTGTTATCTTATTTCTTACATCAGCACCCCAAGGGCAAGAAGACGGCATCAGAGGGTTGGGCTGTGGAGGGTGCCACCACCAGTGCTGCAGTGCGTGGATGTTCCACTACCACTTCCAGCACCGGAGCTATGGCTGACAGCTCTGTTGGCCCCAGTACATTCTTGTTAATATTATTTATTTCTCTAACTTTTGCTTTTTCCCGTAGAATAATTTTTCCAACTTCCTCTTATACTATTACTTTTTTTTAAATCCTCTTTATTCTATGTAATGTGTATTCTTGTTATCCCTCCCTGCATTATCCTTTGTTCTATATTTCCTGTTTCTGTAGCTGACTTCCTTTTGCATGTACAAATCTGTAACTTAAGCTTTCTTGTGCTTGGTTATTAAGCTGTTCCTCTCCCCTAACTGTTATACCCTGTTGGGTGGTACTGTAAGACTAAGAGAATAGATTTGGTAGTATACTGTGAAGAATGCAGAGTTTGCAGACCCAAGCAAGCTCTCCTATGCTTGTTTGCTGAGGAGACTTTCTATTTCTTGCTAATGCTCAAATGGCGAGAAAGTGGCCATGGTTATGGTGACCCCCCAATACTATCTTGTATGTATTTTATTATTCAGTACCCTAGCAGTTTCGATGGCATTGCAGCATGGAAGGAAAGTAGTATGAGAAAGGGCCCCATTGCATTTGCCAACCAAAACCATATGTCCTAATTAACACATTTATTCTATGCCTTCTTTGCACTTCAAATGACTCACAGTCATCTTCATATCTCTGCCCTTCCATAATGGTTGGCTTGACGACCTGCTTTTCTAACATTGTCAACTACCAAAATGCCCAAAGTGATTTTTTAGATGGTAGAGAGGATACTGCAAACTGAACTATGTATTGCGGTTGTATTTTGTTAAAAAAATAATAAAAAGGGAGAGGTTATCTGGCATCTAAAATGTCTAATGTCTTTTTTAGTCGAACAGACCACCAGTGACAGGGCCAGCACCAGTGGCCAGATGATGCAGCAGTTGAAGGGGGGGGTTTGCTGCACAGGGTTGAGCGATGGTAAGTGGCATTGCTTGGGTATTGACAACTACTAGTACACCCACAGAATTGGTTAAGTGATGCAGATCCCACCCATCATCAACCATGACCTCCCTGCCCATTGCACTTCATGACCCATGGGCCATGACTCCACCTAACTGCAGCATCGTTCAATCTGGTACTGCAGTGTTGGCTGTGCAATGTGTGTCTGCTTCTGTTAATGTGGCATTCACAAAGCTTTCAATGGATTGCAAACGAAAGCAAGGTGTCTTTCCCTTCCCTCCCAGTGCCCACTCAGTCACCTGCTAGTACCACACTCCTTTATCCCTTCCTAAGTTTTGTCCCAGCCTACCAAAAACATTGATAAAAAACATTTTTGGCATGTGCCACATGCTACAGGACAAATGATTCATATGGCTTTCTTAGCGGATTCAAGCATGTTCAAATTTTTCCCTTTTGACGTTCATAAACTTTAAGTTTCAACTACAGTAGCTGACTAAGAGGGTCATTCTGACCCTGGCGGCCGGTGGCCGCCAGGGCCACCGACCACGGGAGCACCGCCAACAGGCTGGCGGTGCTCCAATGAGCATTCTGACCGCGGCGGTTCAGCCGCGGTCAGAAGCGGAAAGTCAGCGGTCTCCCGCTGACTTTCCGCTGCTCTTTGGAATCCTCCATGGCTGCGGAGCGCGCTCCGCAGCCATGAGGATTCTGACCCCCCCTACCGCCATCCAGTTCATGGCGGAGAAAGCCGCCATGAACAGGATGGCGGTAGGGGGGGTCGCGGGGCCCCTGGGGGCCCCTGCCGTGCCCATGCCAATGGCATGGGCACGGCAGGGGCCCCCGTAAGAGGGCCCCGAAAAGTATTTCAGTGTCTGCCTTGCAGACACTGAAATACGCGACGGGTGCCACTGCACCCGTCGCACCTTCCCACTCCGCCGGCTCGATTACGAGCCGGCATCCTCGTGGGAAGGTCGTTTTCCCCTGGGCTGGCGGGCGGTTTTACTGGAACCGCCCGCCAGCCCAGGGGAAAACTCGTAATACCCGCCGCGGTCTTTTGACCGCGGCGCGGTAATTTGGAGGGCGGGATCCTGGCGGGCGGCCTCCGCCGCCCGCCAGGGTCATAATGAGGCCCTAAGTCTAGGCTTAGACACATTATCAGTGACCCCTCCACTACTATTCTGTAGCAAAACCTCTGCCATACCTATCTAGTCTTTTCCCTGTACCTTACCCTGCTGCAGCAGACTAAGTCACATTTCATTCCCTTACTGCCAAGCGAATGTGTTTGATTGAAATAATTTGTGTTTGAGGGTGAGGCCAGGAAGTAAAGTGGGATTAAGGTGGTCATTACAACTCTAGGGGTCGGTGTTAAAGCGGTGGTAAGAACGCCAACAGGCCGGCGGTAAACAATTTGCAATTAAGACCGTGGCGGAAACCGCCAACAAAGACAGCCACTTTATACTCCGACCGCCACTGCGGTACAAACAAACAGCCTAGCGGTCACCGCCAACAGACATGCGGAAGACAAAGTACCGCCCACAGTATCACAACAAGCCAATCCGCCACCTTTTCTGGGGCAGATTCACCGCAGATAAAAACACGGTGGAACCAGGATTCCGAAGGGAAAAAGCTCACCTCTACACACCCCACGAGGAACTAGGACATCATGGAGCTGGAACTCCAAATCCTCCCTGCGATAGTCTTCCTGCTCCTCTACCAGAAGCACGAATGCCAGCAGCGAAGACCACTGTGAGTACTGGGGAGGGGGGAGGGAAAAAACAGGGACACACACACGCAACACCCCCACCCTCACCCACCACAACACACACACTAATACATGATAGTCACGCCCCCTAACCCCCCTGGAAGAATGCAAAGACAAAAGGAAATTAGTGAAACCATTGTAATATAATAAAATCAAGTAGGCAAAAATATATATATACACCATAAACAAAATATACACCAAGCATAGTAGTCCAGGTAGTGCTCCAATTAAGTCCGTGGAACACTGGGCCCACACGGTATGGGCGAGGCCCACACAAGATCCCGACCATGACGGAGAGAACACTGCAGGGGCATCAGAGAGCAAGAAAACAGGCAACTCAGGGTGAGGGAAAGGGGGGGCACCTCAGCCGGTTGAGTGCACGACGCCAAATCCACGAGAGGGCCACATGCCCACTGTTGCATCCTGGGGAGTGCAAAGCCACAGTCTCTCAAGTCTATACAGTGGGTGGGTTGCCCACTGTTTAATCCTGGGGAGTGCAAAGCCACAGTCTCTCAAGTCTCTACAGTGGGTGGGTTGCCCACTGTTCAATCCTGGGGAGTGCAAAGCCACAGTCTCTCAAGTCTCTACAGTGGGTGGGTTGCCCACTGTTCAATAATGGGGAGTACAAAGCCACAGTCTCTTGAGTCTCACAAGTGGGTGGGTTGCCCACTGTTCAATCTTGGGGAGTGCAAAGCCACAGTCTCTCAAGTCTCACAAGTGGGTGGTTTGCCCACTGTTCAATCCTGGGGAGTGCAAAGCCACAGTCTCACAAGTGAATAACAGTCTCCACTGGTTCTGGAGGAGGCATTGTGCCCAGAGTGCTTCATCCTGCTAAGGACAGAGGTAGTGGATGTATCGCTCCACTGGTTCTGGAGGGACTTTATGCCCAGAGTGCATCATCCTGCAAAGGACAGAGGTAGTGGATGTATCTCTCCACTGGTTCTGGAGGGGGCATGGTGCCCAGAGTGCTTCATCCTGCTAAGGACACTGCTTTGTGCCCAGAGTGCTTCATCCTGCTAAGGACAGAGGTAGTGGATGTATCTCTCCACTGGTTCTGGAGGGGGCATGGTGCCCAGAGTGCTTCATCCTGCTAAGGACAGA
Organism: Pleurodeles waltl; assembly: GCF_031143425.1. NCBI lineage: Eukaryota > Metazoa > Chordata > Amphibia > Caudata > Salamandridae > Pleurodeles > Pleurodeles waltl. Next base: position 471,592,960 of record NC_090449.1, on the reverse strand, counting down.
GGTAGTGGATGTATCTCTCCACTGGTTCTGGAGGGGGCTTTGTACCCAGACTGCTTCATCCTGCCTGTGACGGACTCAGTAGCGTCAGTGCCCTTGGCGCTCATGGGCCAGCGGTGCTTGAGGCGGCAGTGCCCTGTTCAGCAGTGCTTGAGTCGGCGGTGCCCTGTTCAGTGGTGCTTGACGCGGCGGTGCCCTGTTCAGTGGTGCTTGAGACGGCGGTGCCCTGTTCAGCGGTGCTTGAGGCGGTGGTGCTTGAGACGGTGGTGCCCTGTTCAGCGGTGCTTGAGGCGGCGGTGCCCTGTTCAGCGATGCTTGAGACGGCGGTGCCCTGTTCAGCGGTGCTTGAGGCGGCGGTGCCCTGTTCAGCGCTGCTTGAGGCGGCGTCGCCCTGTTCAGCGGTGCTTGAGACAGCTGTGCCCTGTTCAGCAGTGCTTCAGGCGGCGGTGCCCTGTTCAGCGGTGCTTGCGGCGGCGGAGCCCTGTACAGCGGTGCTTGGAGCGGCGGTGCCCTGTTCAGCGGTGCTTGGAACGGCGGGCTCCTTTGCAATGACTCAGCTGCTGGTGGTCCTTCATGTCCCAGCGGGGCTTGTGCTGGCGGTCCTCTCTGTCCCAGCGGGGCTTGTGCTGGCGGTCCTCTCTAGCCCAGCGGGGCTTGTGCTGGCGGTCCTCTCTGTCCCAGCGGGGCCTGTGTTGGCGGTCCTCTCTGTCCCAGCGGGTCTTGGGGTGGCGGTCCTCTCTATCCCAGCGGGGCTTGTGCTGGCGGTCCTCTCTGTTCCAGCGGGGCTTGTACTGGTGGTCCTCTCTGTCCCAGCGGGGCTTGTGCTGGCAGTCCTCTCTGGCCCAGCGGGGCTTGTGCTGGCGGTCCTCTCTAGCCCAGCGGGGCTTGTGCAGCAAGCCGGCGGTGCTCTCTGGCCAGGCGGGGATGATGGCGGTGGCCTCCTGGGCAGCGGGGATTATGGCGGTGGCCTCCTGGGCAGCAGGGAGGATGGCTGTGGCCTCCTGGGTAGCGGGGATGATGGCTGTGGCCTCCTGGCCAGCGGGGATGACGGCTGTGGCCTTCTGGCCTGCAGGGATGATGGCTGTGGCCTCCTGGGCAGCGGGGATGATGGCGGCCTCCTCTGCCGTGCTTCTCTTCCCAGACTTTCCTGGTTTCTTGTGTCCCTTCCCCACCTTGGAAGGTGTCGCAGCTGACTCCACACTCCCACCGGGACCCCTGGGAGCGGCTTTGGTGGCTGGAGTCTTCCCCCTCTCCCGCCGGGCACTGGCCAACCTTTGATGCTTCACAGGTGGGGGACTCTCTGTGCTGTGGCTCGGTGCCACACTGGCTGCCCTGGTGGACGGTGCACTCCATATTCCGGTGACTACAGGCACCACTGGTCCCGGAGATATTGTGGCTGAGGTGCTAGTTCGGGACCTAGGAGACGGACGGGGTGGGGGAGGTGTGGGAAACAGATCAAGGTTGGACAGGAAATGTTTTTTGGTGACACTGGGACGGGTAGCTGGAGGGGGTTTGGGAATGGAGGAAGAGGTTGTGGTTGTAGGAGGTGTCGTTTGCTGACTTTGGGTGAAGGTGCATGCGCTGGAGGCTGTTGTGAGGTGGATGGCTGTTGGGTGGGTGTGTGCCTGCATTTGTGTATCTTGGGAGGGGGCCTCATAGACACACTGCGAGAGGACACAGGGGACGTGTTAATGGTAGTGGGGGTGGTGACTGCACGTGAGCGGGGTGTGGTGGTGTGTGTGTTGGTGATGGCAGTAGTGGCTGTTGATGTAGTGCATGCAGGTGTGAGTGGAGACGAGACTGGGAGGGAGGAGGGAGACGAGGAGAAGGGGGACACAGTGGAGGCAGTGGATGTTGGTGTGTCTGCATGTGTGTGATGCTTGCATGAGTGCCTGTGGGATGTGTGGTGCTTATGTCTGCCTGAGCTTCCCTTGTGTGTTGACGTGTGTGCATGCTGGTCTGAAGGTGTGCTTGGGATAGGCTGGGGTACAGGGGATTGGGTCTGGATGGAGGAATTTGGAGGGGGGAGGCTAGATACAGGGACAATTGCTGCCATCAGTGCTGAGGCCAGAGTCTGAAAAGCTCGCTGAAGGGCCGCCTGACCAGAATGAATGCCCTCCAGGGATGCATTTGTTTGTTGCAACTGCCTCTCTACACCCTGGATGGCATTCAAAATGGTAGACTGCCCAACAGTGAGGGACCTGAGGAGGTCAATGGCCTCCTCACTGAGGGCAGCAGGGGTGACTGGGGCAGGGCCTGAGGTGCCTGGGGCGAAGGTGATGCCCACCCTCCCGGGTGAGTGGGCACGGGGCAAAGGCTGAGGGGCTGCTGGGAGGGCAGTGCTGGTAGGGGGGGTGGCGGCTGTACCTGTAGATGCAGGGGGCACAGATGTTGCTGCCACCACAAGGGAGCTCTCATCAGAGGATGAGTCCGTGTTGCTGATGTCAGTTCCAGTCCCCGCCGTGGAGCTCCCCTTGCCCTCCGTCCCATTGGTGAACTCTGAGTCTGTAGTTTCGCCCTCCAGGGCCATGTGGGATGCAGCTCCCTCGTGCTCCGATGCCACTGCTCCTCCGCCTGATGATGCTAATGCACACAAGAACCTGTGAGACCACAAAAAGGGGGGGGGTGACAGAAGAAAGACATGTTGAGTGCATGCATTACCGCTACCGTTGGCGGACACGACAGACACAGAAGCCCCCTGCACTACGCCGCTCTCTTGGGCTCCACTGTTCAATTCCAGGGAAATGGCCTACTAGGCTATGGACGACATCTGCACACAAGGATGACACAGGGGCATGACTAGGTGTACTTGGCACTCTACAGAGGTGGGGAGGGGTGCCACATGGCATGCCTTACGGAGGAACCTTGCCTACTAAACTCGCCCTGGCCTAGGGCAACCCACAGCCTACCTCCCCCACCCAGACACCTCCACTGCGCGCTAAATCAGCAGGATGAGAGTGTACTCACCCCCTTGCGGCTGCTGTGATGCCCTCAAGCGCCCATCCAATTCTGGGTATTGCACCGCCAGGATCCTGAACATCAGGGGGGTCATGGTGTGACGGGCACCCCTCCCACTTTAGGAGGCCATCCCCAGCTGAGCCTCCGCTGTCTTCTTGCTCCAGTGGCGTATGTCCTCCCATCTTTTCCGGCAGTGGGTGCTCCGTCTGTGGTAGACCCCCGGGGTCCGGACGTCATTGGCGATGGCACGCCAAATATCTTTTTTCTGGTGGGCGCTGACCTACATGATTTGTACAGGGGGAAGAGAAACTTATTACCAACTGCACCGTCACAGTTATTGGCCCCCATCCTACCCTTGGCATGTGGCACATGCACACACCGTCGTTTCATGCTCGCCGCAATCTACCCCCTCCACACAGGCATAGCCCAGACAGCATGCTCCCAGAGTACTTACCTGTTTGTCTGGAGGACCGTAGAGTAGCGTGTACTGTGGGAGGACCCCATCCACGAGTTTCTCCAACTCCTCCGATGTGAAGGCAGGGGCCCTTTCCCCTGACACTTGAGCCATTGTCTCTTCCAGACCGAGGTCACAGCAGCACTTGCAGTGTAGGTCCTCTCCTGTCGAAGATCAGGTATCGAGTGATTGAACAGATAGAAAATAGCGGTCACGTTCGCGGCGGTGCGTACCGTCACCGCTGGCGTACATCGTCATTGGTTCCTAGGACCCATAGGGTCGAATGTTAACCAATGCAGCATAGTGCCACAGTCTTTGACTGTCTACCGTGACGGTGTACAACGCCAGCACAGTTAACTCACATCCTATTGTCCCTCTTTACAGGTCAGGCAGCTGCCATTTCAGGGGCCCACATGGCTTCATTTTTAACTGTGTCACACATACCTAGGCCTAGACTCAACACACATACTGGCCACTTTTTGGATTATGATTGGTGTTCTGTGTAAGCTGTGGGTACGTACCTCTGAGTTGCTTGACTCTCTGCTGTCCTTCATAGGCACCGTCCGCTGGGACATGTGAGGAGATGGCAGCATCCTCCGGTGTACAGACCGCTGGTGGACCTGTCGACAATGGAGGAAAGACATGTGATCATCACCTACAGGCTTGACCGTGCCACAATCCAGTAACTGTGTACCCAGCTGGAGCCAGGCCTGATGTCCGCTATCCGCCATCCCACAGGAATCCCTCCTCAAGTGCAGGTGCTGTCAGTGCTCCATTTCCTTGCAAGTGGGTCATTTCAAACAACAGTGGCCATAGCATCAGGGATGTCCCAGCCTATGTTTTTCAACGTGTTGTCCAGAGTGCTGTCTGCCCTGCTGAAACACATGCAGAGCTACATCGTTTTCCCTCAGGTGGAGGATTTGCCTACAGTGAAAGGTGATTTCTATGCCCTGGGCATATCCCCAACATCATAGGTGCCAATGATGGGACCCATGTGGCTTTGGTGTCCCCCCACAGGAGTGAACAGGTGTACAGAAACCGGAAGAGTTATCATTCGATGAATGTACAGATGGTATGTTTGGCCGACCAGTACATCTCCCATGTGTATGCCGAGTTCCCTGGCTCAGTGCATGACACCTACATCCTGCGGAATAACAGCATCCCTTATGTGATGGGTCAACTCCAGAGGCACCGTGTGTGGCTATTAGGTGAGCACCTGGAAGCAAGACAGTGGGAATGGTTGTCTGGGTCGGTGGATATCCCTACAGGTTAGTGTGTGTCTAACAGTTATCCCTCGCCATTTGCAGGTGACTCTGGTTACCCCACCCTGTCATGGCTACTGACCCCAGTGAGGAATCCCAGGACAAGGGCAGAGGAACGCTACAATGAGGCCCATGGGCAAACTAGGAGGTTGATCGAACGGACCTTCGGCCTCCTGAAGGCCAGGTTCAGGTGCCTCCATAGGACAGGTGGATCCCTATTCTACTCACCAAAGAAGGTGTGCCAGATCATTGTGGCCTGCTGTATGCTTCACAACTTAGCTTTGCGACGACGGGTGCCTTTTCTGCAGGAGGATGGTTCAGATGGCGGTGTTGTTGCAGCTGTGGAGCCTGTGGACAGTGAAGTCGAGGAAGCAGAAGAAGAAGACATGAACAACAGGGACTCAGTGATCCAGCAATATTTCCAGTGAAACACAGGTAAGAATACAATCCTGCCTACTACATGTACTTTAACACTACTGCCTCTCTATTGTCTGTCGTTTTCACCCAGTGTATGCTCACTGAGTTGTCACTTTCCCTTACGATTTCACAGAAGTGGGACCCACAGTGTGACTTCTGCCTTGATTCATCATGAACTACAGCTGTGTGACATAGGTATGTTGACATTACAAGTGAAAGAGCTTTTTGCCACAGTAATTGCTAATACACTATTTCGAAATCACAGACTGACTCCAGATTGTTTTGTGCTTTAAGGGTGTTTATTTTAGTGCTCAATATTGGAGGGGGTAGCAAAATGGTGAGGGGTGATGGCGGAGGAATGTCCATGGCAGAGCCCAGTCTATTAGTCTCACAGGTGCATTGCCCAAATGGGCATAGGAAGTGGAGCTGGGGCAGTTTAAGGATGGACAGGGTGACAAAGTGAGACAGAAGGATGACATTCAGGGTGGTCTCATTTCTTGGTGGGGGTCTTGGCATTGTTCTCTGTCTTTGTCCTGGATCTCAGGGACTGTTTGCGAGGTGGTTCTCCCTCTGCAGAGGTTGGGGTGCTGGTGTGGTGGTCCTGTGGCGGTGCCTCCTGTCCACTAGCGCCGGCGGAGGTGGTGGGCAGTTCATCGTCCAGGCTAGTGTCAGGGGCCCCTTGTAGTGCCACAGTGTCCCTCCTGGTGTTGAGTACTTCCTTCAGCACCCCTACGATGGTGCCCAGAGTGGAATTGGTGGCTCTGAGTTCCTCCCTGAAGCCCAAATACTGTTCCTCCTGCAGGCGCTGGGTCTCCTGAAACTTGGCCAGTACTGTTGCCATCGTCTCCTGGGAGAGGTGGTAGGCTCCCATGATGGAGTAGAGGGCCTCGTGGAGAGTGGGTTCCCTTGGCCTGTCCTCCCCCTGTCGCACAGCAGCCCTCCCAGTTCCCCTGTGATCCTGGTCCTCCGTCCCATTGACCGTGTGCCCACTACCACTGCCCCCAGGTCCCTGTTGTTGTTGGGGTGGTGGGTTAGCCTGGGTTCCCTGTAGTGGTGGACACACTGCTGATTGACGTGTCCTGGGGATGGAGGTATGGGCCCACTGGGTGGGTACTGTGCTGGTGTTTCCAGAGGGGGGAAGCTCTGTGGTGGCCTGTGCCAGTGTGAGGGGAACCAACTGTCCCGAGGTTCCCGATGGGCCGGGCTGGTCATCTAGATCCAGTTGGACAGAGGTGCTGTCATCACTGTGGGCCTCTTCTGTTGGTGGTGTGGACATGTGTGGACCCTCCTGTCCGGTGACGTTGGGTAGGGGTCCTGCAGGGGTATACAAGGATGTATATTACTTCTGTGTGTGGCATGGTGTGCAATGGGTGGGTGACCGTGTACCCCAGTGCTTGCATTCCTGTGTGGGACCTTCTGTGATGATGGTTTAGGGGGGTGTATGGGTATGTGCAGTGGCCATGCTTTAGTGATGGGTGTCCATGCTTTGTTGTTGCATGCAGGGCTTGGTGTTAGGATGTGTGGTTTGTGATGTTGGGACATTTGTGAGGAGTTAGAGTTAAGGGGTGTGAGGGTGACGGTGGGGGTATGTGCTGGCATGCAGGTAGGTTGGGGGATGGTACAGTAAAGAATTGACTTACAAGAGTCCATTCCTCCACCTACTCCTGCGAGGCCCTCAGGATGCAGAATCGCCAAGACCTGCTCCTCCCATGTTGTTAGCTGTGGGGGAGGAGATCGGGGTCCGCCGCCAGTCCTCTGAACCGCAAGGTGGTGTCTTGAGACCACGGAACGCACCTTCTCCAGTAGGTTGTTCCACCTCTTCCTGATGTCCTCCCGATTTCTTGGGTGCTGTCCCACTGTGTTGACCCTGTCCACTATTCTTTGCCATAGCTCCATCTTCCTTGCAATGGAGGTGTGCTGCACTTGTGCTCTGAATAGCTGTGGCTCTACCCGGACGATTTCCTCCACCATGACTCTGAGCTCCTCCTCCGAGAACCTGGGGTGTCTTTGCCGTGTCATGGGGTTGTGTAGGTGATGTGTGGGGTGGTGTGTGGGGTGATAAGTGTGCAGATATGTAGTGGTGTGTAGTGTGAGGTGCGTAGAAGTTATGTGGGTGATGATGTTGTGTGCCTGTGGATGCTGGTATTGTTGATGGTGGTGTCTCTCTCTGGCCTTCTCTCAGTAATTGTGGTCATAGGGGTTTGTGGGTGATGTGGGTGTGTGTTTTTTATTGTATTGAGTGTGTGGGAGTGGTGTGTATATGTGTATCAGGTGTGTGCATTTCGATTTGTCCAATGTGGCTGTGTTTTGTAGATGTGTGTGTATTTTGAGTGGATTCATGGGTCGTGATGGTGTGGGCGTATTTCTGTTGGCGTGACAGTGGAGGTTTTGTTTTCACCAGTTTATCACTGACCTTTGGTGTGGCGGACTTGAGTGGGTGTCTGAATATTGGCGGATTCTGTGTTGTGGGTCATAGTAGCTGTGACGTATTTCCGTGGCCGCGGTGGTGTGTTGGCGGTCTTCTGCACGGCGGTAAGCGGCTTTTGCCACCAATGTTGAAATGACCACCTAAGTGTCTGTGATCTCCTGTTTTGCAGATGGAATACTCTGTGACTAACGTGCCCAATGAAATCTATATATCCTGTTTCTTTCCCTGTACTGCAGTGCATTCTTTTTCTCACTGCTTACTTACGGCAGGCAGGATATCTATTGTTTGCATGTTATACAGGACGTGTGTGATATATTAATCATCTGCCTTCTTGGAGTCACAGTAGAATTGAAAGGCATTTGGAGAAGAGCATGGTCATTGGAATTAAGCTTATTTTCATTGTTGCTGCCCCAGCTGTAGACTGCAGAGAGTAGCACATTTGTACCTGATGTGCTAGCTAGCACCCTTCTAGGCATTTCGCACATAGGAATAGAATACTTGTACTCCATAGTGGAAGATGCCTTACTCATTAATCAGAGTTATTTTTCTTTTTTTCCACACAAAGTATCTGTGTGGTTTATTTTTCATGACATCCTTTACAAGAAAAAAGCAATCACTCTTTTTTTTAAATCATATGCTTCCTCCTTTCAGCCAGTCAGTGCTTTTATGTGAGAAATGTGTTGGTAAAATAAATAATGTCGGTGTGACTTTCCTAATCACATAACAAATTCAAATGGCCCTAGGGGACCAATAATGTACTTACACTGTGCCACTATATAATTTTAAAAAACAAGTGTTTGCCCAAAGCATTCTTTACAAGTTGTGTTTTTTTCTTTCTTGATATAGCTACATCTGCACGTACCCCTTCACCACTGACCTGGCAGGAGACTGCGGCTCAGAGGCAGAGTCTCTAGGCCACCAGGGCCCTCTACCAGCAGCTGGTGGATGAGGAGGGCCAGGAACGTGCTCCTGGATCCAGTGCCACCAGCCAACCGCCTGCGCCTCCAGGTCATGCCAGCTCCAGCACCGCTGGCAGCTTGGAGCTGCCCATCCCCGGCCCCATTCAATCACTGCCACCCCTCTTTCAGACCGGCTACACCATCAGCTTGTGCTGCACGAGCTGGTGCACTTGAGCCATAGAATGGCATGCCTCAAGGCCCAGATCCAAGGGCTGATGACCCTCATTGAGAATGCTCTCTACTAGCCTGTTTTTGATGTTTTTGTTCTGGATGGAGAGGGTGTGAATTTGGGCAGGGGATTTATCTTTATGGACATTTGGACATTTATATTTATTTTGGACATTTGTTGGGGATGAGGAGAGATGTGGGAGAGGGGTGGGACTGTTGTGGGCAGAGTGGGTGTGTTTATTTTTATATGTTAGTAAAGGGAAAATCTTTCTGATCTACTTTATGTTTGAAGAATTTTTTTGTATTTTACTTTAACTTTGCACTGATGCCTTTTTGTGCAGCCTGTCTTTTAATCTACTTCTCAAAGTCTATGCTAGTTAGGAAGATATGCTGACATTCCCTATATTGCCTACAGAAACTGAGATAATCAATTACTTACCTGCAGTAGGAGTTAGTTACCTACTAACTATAGTAGTTTACTGTACCCCATAGTTCTTCCCTGACTAGATGAAGTTATGGCTGGTGGCCGCTTCCTCTGTCAATGTTCCAACACCTTACTGGAGGGTTTACTAAGGTGCCTTCCTAACGGTAGTGGTAGTGCGCTAACAGGGAAACCATCACAACAAGTGAGGCCCCACTCCCTCCTAGGAGATTTCCAACTGTTGGATTAATCAAAAGGATCGCAGGAAAATAAATTCAAGAGTTAGTGGGTTATACATATACATTTATATTATAGCTTTAGAAAGACTAAGGACAGACTACTGCCACCATGACACATGACACCACATATTATAACAAAAGCTAGCAGTAGTAAATTATTCTGAGCATGGCGAACATGGGATTTGAAAACCAAAGTTATGAAATCCTCAAGTATTGAAAAATGTACTCAAGATCTGTTCTAAGTTGTCAACAAAGTTAAGTGTTTATTTACGCATAACAAAAGTCTTAATGATGATGTTGACATTGAGGATTGATGTTCTTAATTATGCGTGGTTGGGTAAGCGGGGCTGGTGTGAGCTACTGCTGAGGTAATAGATGATCCTGTAGTAAGTTGGTATTGCATTAACCACATCCGCCCCACCAAGTGTTTGGTCAATTTGGTGTGAAGTAAGACATACCTCCAAAAAAATCACACTGCCTAGGGGAATAGGGTTAGGGGTTTGATGAATGGATGGGACAGGGATTTGGGGAAAGATGTGATAAAGGCAAAAACAACACAAGAACAATATTTATCAGGGCAATTAGCAACACATCATCATCATCAATCTGTTGTGGAAGGAAACAAAGGAATGAGTATGACACAGTTCAGTTAAATGCAATACAAACAGTTCTTCAGTCTCAGTGACCCAAGTTATTATATATATAATTTTTGTTTACTTCTATGTTTGGTAATAGTTTGATAATTTCTATATTATGGAGGAGTGAATTGAACCCACCTAGTTCTAAAACAATATGATTGTTAAAAGAAAAATTATACAGTATTGCCAAATTGGGTGGTGCATCTGCAGTCTCCTCAGGAATGTCCATCCCTTTTGGGTGCCTGTCTGAACGTGTCCAGTAGGTAAGCAGGAGTGTTGAGCTCAGCTTTTGCCTTTTGTGTGTGCAGGAAAGAAGAAGGCATGTGGATTGTAAAACAGAAACTATATTGTAGAGTCAAGGAAAAGGACAGAAGAAAGGTAAGCTTCATGAGGAGTGTACCAAGAAGACTCAGAGGCAGACAAAAACAAGAAGAATCAGAGATTCATGTTTGCCACCAGTGCTACACACACACTCAGCAGCATTTCCTAAATCAACACACCTCTCTCCATTCCTTACAGCTGAGTACTAGACTTGAGAGCCATGGTTTCCCTTTAAAGTCAATAACTTCTTCTAGCTGTTGTAGTAGTCCCGCTCTGAGTCTGAGTACCTTTGTCCCAGTCCTGACTTGAGCAAGATAGATCTGTATTGCACTGCTGTTGAAAAATAGTAGAGAAACAGAATTGCAATATTTTGTATAGATTTGTGTTTTTAAGTGTCTGGACTGATCTCTGAAAACCCAGAAAAAAGAAGTGGACCCTATAGGTAAACTTTTGGTAAGTAAGTTTATAAAGGCCAATAAAGTTCAAGAAAAATCACTCATCAGGTACCAAACATTGCAATTCATCAAAATCAAGTTTATTATTAATTGAACACCCTCCCTCACTGTCTGCCACCACATAAATCATCAGTCATCACTCATAATCACTCACTCGTTGGTGCAATAGTTGTAGTTATCTCTTCTATTCCAAGCACGGGTAGTTACACAATTGTAACGTTGATGCAGGCAACACATTGGAATTTGGTATTGGCACTCTTGTAAATCAATGATCTTCTGGTGCAGCCCTGCTGAAAAAGGCAAAAAAGGATAGGTATGCAAGGGAGGGAGGCAATGTCTCCAATGTCATGAAGGAATTGTGGAGGCTTCTTTACTTTACACTGGTCCAACTCCAACCCAGCCATACATATGACTAAAAATGGTGGGAGAGCATAAATCATACACAAGCATAATGTTCCACTAGATACGTTTTCATTTGCAAAGAAAGAAGTTCAACAAGAAATAATTAAAAAGTTCTATGATGGCCCTGGCATACTCAGTCGGGAAAGTAGAGTTCATCCTCAAACTCTGGTGGTCACCCAGAAGTTTGTCAGCTAACACAAATGATTCTGACCAATCATCCTCCTCCTTCTCCTGTACAGTATCAGAAATGGTTTTATTGTGTGGCATGAAATGTTGGTTCATTTTAAACATGGTCAATATTTCTATGTTTTGAGATGAGCTACTGCTCCTTCTCACTGTAACAACTGTGCCAGCTGCACTGAACAGACACTCAGCAGACACACTGGCTACAGGAAAAGCCAGATACTTTATCGCCAACCTGCAGAGCTCTGGCCATTGGTGCATCTCACATACTAATACACCAATGTGTTTTGATCCACATATACCTCTTTTGGGTCATCTAGATATTCCTGGAACATCCTCTCAATGGTCATTGGTGTTGCCACTTGTTCAACCTCTTTTTCCCTTGCCTTTGCACTGGACTTAAGACCTACCACTTGAAACCAAGCCAGTGCAGAGGTTGAGTCTGATTCTTCTGTTGCTATCATTGCCAGTGTTCTTGTTGCTGGTGTTTTTTGCTGTGAGGCAAGACTGCCCTCTCTGGAAGTTGAAGGTGGCACTCCAGAACTACAGAATGGGACTTTAAGTTCCAGACATTCTTTTTTCAGGTCTCGGGCTTGCTCAACAATCCACCTCTTGTATTTTTAAACATCCCCTTCAGATAAAGGAATGAAAGTGGGCAGACTTTTTTTGTACTGTGGATCAAGTAATGTTGCACAGATGTACTCTTTGGACGAGATGATGTAATTTTGCAGCCTTGAATTTCAACCCAAGTGAAAGATTAATCTCTGAACCGAAGCATGCAGTTTTGTTTTTTTGTTCACACCTGCGACTGTAAATCTTTCTGACACATTCTTTAACTAGTCCTGTAGCAGATGCAATGTGAAAACCTCAAAAGGGAGTAGCATCTGTGTCAGGCATTTGACTAGACCCCATTTATCAGCATCCATGGTCATAGCTTTCCCAATTGAATTCCCTCCTCTTTGAATGACATAGTCAGTGATTTATCTATACTGCTCAAACAGACATTGCAACATCTAATAGTTTGAGTTCCAGTGTGTTGGCACTTCCTGTGTCAGGGCTTTAACTATTACTCTATTAGCAGGGCGAATAAGCCTCAAATGGTTCCAGGCTTTAAAAGAATGGCTGAAATGAGCGCAGATTCTTCGGCAGGTGGTCAATATGTTGTTACTATGCATCTAATTTAGAGTTTGCCAGATGTCACAAATGTTACAGATATCCCTTCCACCATATCACGATCTCCATAAGCTATAATGGCATCTAAATATGATGGATGGGATATTCGTCACATTTGTGACAGAGTGAACCCCTCTGCCAAACTCTAAATTAGGCCGTGTGTCTTCTTGTTTGAGAAAGTCTTTCATAACCAGGTTGATACAATGTATCAAATACAGGACCCTGAAATAGTCACCATCTGCAATGGCCTTGACTATGTTACTGCCATTGTCCATGGCAACAAATCCAATTCTGAGACCTCTGGACTGCAGCTATTCAGAGACCTTCTGTTAAATTCATCCAAGATATTTGCAGCTGCATGTGAGTACATGCCGCCGAAAGTTCTTAAAACTTTCTTCAGGGCCAAGACCTGTAGAAAGCTGTTGCCTTGCCCCCACAAAAGAGTTTCAGTGTACAGTGATGCACATGTAATCAGTCCTATGACAACTGGTCCACATGTCTGTCGTCAGGTGATAGTGTGAACCACACTTTGTGCAAAGCTTGTCTTACCAATTGCAACACATGCTGATGCAGCACTGGAACAGCCACTGTGGCAAAATAGGTCAGACTTGAAACCTTCCATTTCGGGCAGATGGCTGCCACAAATTCTAAGAATGCCACTCTTTCCACAAAAAGAAAATGGGAGGAGGTTCAGCTCCAATATTTTTGCTAGCTGTTGGGTGGTTGTGGTCGTAAGGTCCCTCCTGCCTTAACCTGCCTGTAATAGTAGCCTGGATTTTCTTCTTCTATTCTGGGGCCACCTAACACAAGCAACTTTCGTGAAGTAGGTGGTGGTAGATTTTATGTGAATTGCGGGGCAGTCGCTGTATGCCATGGTGTCTCCATCTATCTCTGACTCTTCTTGTGACATTGTGAGGATGTTGAGGTGGATGATTCTGATGCACTGCTGGAGACAGGGCTGCTCTGTGTGAGGATGTCACCCTTTTCATCCTCATCATCACCTCCCACCATGATTGAACTTGTAGCGGATGTTTCTCTGCTCTCCTCACTGTCACAACTACATTCAGCAATTCTTTTAAGGTGCTCCTTCCCCTGGATTGCATGATGTTTTTTCACATGGCTTGTTCGGCCTCCAGTAGCATAATGTGAACCCGAATTACTTCGACGAACACTTGTGTGGCAAATAGAGCATATTGCAATATTCTCATCATGTATGATAAGTGTAAAAAAGTTCCAAACTGGGGAGAAGTACTTTCCTCAAAGCCCACTGCCAATGTCTGAAGAAGAAGTGGAGATAGCTGGGTGTGTCATTGATTGCCTCTCTGCAGTGCATATTTCTACTGAAGTAAGGGATGGTGCAGGGCTCAGCTGGGCCTTACAAACATGGAGACTGGCAGTGCTAGCTGTGCTATGTCTCTCTGAGCAGGTTGAAGAGGAGGAGTAACTTTGGACTCCTCTGTGCCAGCTTCCAATATGACTGGTTAGTCATCATGATCCTCTTTATCACCCCTTTCCATAATTCTAAGGCATCTGGATGTTTTCTTTTCCCTTGCCTTTGCTAGCATCTCACGAACTCTCCCGGGGTTCACTCCAGGTCCCCACCATCATCATCAGAAGTGGTGCTTGGAGAAGATGGTAGAGTAACCTTCCTTTTCCTTGCTGGATATCTGGAAGCCAATGATTCCAAAAGAGGAGATTCTTGCTAGGCAGGAAGCTTGACCTCCTGGTCATCTCCAACTTCAGGAAGATCTACTATTGCTGACTGTGGCCGATGTTCACTTTGCTCTGTTTCCTGAAATGATTGGGCACTGCTTTGTGAAAGGGACAAATCTAATTCAGCGCCACTGCTCGTCGGCATCACCGTGAAGGCAATGGCTGCCTCACTGACAGACATCGCCTTTGGCTTAGGTTGGGGTGGTGCAGGAGTGTTGTTGCCAGGTTCCTCACCCTAGGCCAGTGCAGCAGGCACACGTTTCCCAAAAAAGCTTGTTGTCAGCACACCACTAGTAAAATGCTGCTTCATCACACTGACCATTTTCTTGGGAGCAGCTGTCTTTGGGGCCACCTTAAAGCTCCCGGTCGGCAGTGGCACTAACATGCACAAGTGGAAGAGATTGGAGGACTAACGTTACTGTACAATCCTTCTGTTTGGAAGTACTGCAGGTGGGATGTCTTTTATTCTCTTATGCACCTAAAAGCTAACAGGCATGAAAAACATTTAGTGAAATGTGGCATTGTTGCAGTATGAATTAGTATAGACGAAGGCAACATTAGTATGGTTGGTTACTTAGGTAATAAATACAAATTTATCCAACCCTTTTAAGGTCAAACCACACCACCATACCATAAAATGTCTTTTCCAATCAGGAGGATAACACAACATACAGATATAGCTCTTTGCTTTATGTCTATCTATTCTAAAGAAGACACCTGTGGCATGCAAGGAGGTGCATGGAGAAATTGAATAATTCTTTAAAAAAGGAAGGTTAGTGTGTGCTTATTGCAGGCAAGGTGGTCCGGTGAAAATGGAATAATCAGTCATAAAAACATGAATGGTCCTGATGTGTCTGTAGGAATATGTGATGGTACAACTAGGTCCTAAACAACTACTTGCCTAAACCACTACTGCTAAACAACTAAAAAGTCTCTACAACGAAGTACTAAACAACTACTGTCTAAACAACGATTTTGCCTGAATAACAATTGCCTGAACATCGAATTTTAAGTTAAGGTATTTTTTTATGTTATACATAATATACATATACTACATTGATCCTCAAGCATAATATTAAACCAATATCACAACCATCCATGCAAGCCTGTGGCAAAGGCACACTAGCTGAATCCACAAAATGGCTGCTGACCACATGGTCCTGCAACCAACAACAGCGAGCAAGGAAAATATGGGGAACAAAGAACACAAGCAAGCCTATGGCAAAAGCACACTGACTGGATGCAAAAAATGACTGCTGGCCACATGGTCCTGTAAACAACAACAGTGAGCAAGGAGGCATGGGGAACAAATATCACATGCAAGCCTATTTCAAAGGCACACTAGCTGGATGAGCAAAATGGCTGTCAGCCACATGGTCCTACAAATAGTAACAGCGAGCAAGGAGGCATGGGGAATAAAGTCCACATGGAAGCCTATGGCAAAGGCACACTGGCTGGATGCACAAAATGGCTGCTGGCCACATGGTCCTACAAACAGCAACAGCATGCAAGGAGACATGGGGAACAAAGAACACATGCAAGCCTGTGGCAAAGGCACATTGGCTGGATCCACAAAATGGCCACCAGCCACATGGTCAAACAACAACAGCAGGCAGGGAGGCATGGAGAACAAAGAGCACATTCAGGTCTATGGACATAGACTACGCAAAATGGTCCTCGGTACATTGGCATGGAGAAAAAAGATAAATGGTGGGCAATGACAAACACACTCACACACTCACACTGGGCAGAAAAGGGAGGCATGGTAATACTCAAGCAAACACTACCATTAATTGAGAAATGCCCAACATGACAATTAACTGAGCTATGAAAGGTTTACAACAGCACACATCCCACTGTGACATCAAAACCCCACATTTATGCTTTTTTTTAGAAAAAAAAGCATGAAATAGAAGCAACAGTCAACTTTTTTTAATGTAGTTCTATGCTATCCCTGCCCTAAATTAAGTTTTAAAAAACATATTCTTTCATGCTCTGATTGACTAGTACTGGCCTGGCCCTACTGACTGGATGGCCTGTTGGAAGACTAGTTCACGTAGTAAAATAAATGAATATTGCTAATGTAATAAACATGGAGAAAAAGTACTGAACTGTGCAACATTTTCCCTTTACAAAAGGTGACAAATAAAATGTAAAAAAATAACTAGGCCCCTTCCTATACTCCAGGCCACCTACCACAATTAATTTTAAAAATCAAATAAAAGTACAATGAAATACTGGTGCATGCTCTATCAAACAAACAACACTGTTATGCAGCATTTTTGAACTTGCTTGTGTGATATCACACAAACAAAGTCCTTAAATCCAAAGGTATATATCCATCAGACAAAAGGAGTGATCTTGCCACCTTGAAATCCAAGTGAAAAATGTTCAGGAGATGAGCAAAGCACTGGGAGGAGCCTGCTGGACAGGAACAGGAGCTTGGAGTCTCTGAGGCACCTCCTTCCTGTTGAAAAAAAAGCCTTCTCGCACTAAAAAACAACTAGAAGGATCAATTGGAGAAGAAAGTCCACTTGAATACATTTTTCCCAGTAGATTAGCTGCTTTTTGAGTAGAAAATCACCTCAAGGTGCACTATATAAGCGCAATGCATCCGGAAGCTGCTCAAGCGGCACAAAATCTAGCTCCCTCTCACTTGCAGCCTGAAAATATCATGGTGCAAGCACTAAAAACAAATCTTGTGCATGCAAACTGAAACACAGAACTCTGCTTCAGGCTAGATGGCAGAATTCTGGAACACCTCAGTACTCCGCATAGCGGAGAATGCCTGAATTCCAAATAATCCACAAGCAGAGTGGAATTTACCTCACAGGCCTACTGTAAAGCTGTTTTGCACAGCTTTGCAGGCTGAGCTGAACTTCCATTGTAGGTACAGACCAGAAGTATCAGGAGTGGTTGAATGAATTGACAGCACCTTAAAGTTCAAGCTGGTGAAGTAACTGCAACATCTTTGAAATAGTGAAACACACGTCCACCTGTACTTATGAGTCCCAGAAGCACACTATAGAAGACAACAGGTCTCTCACTCCATGACGCTCTTATTTAGAGAGTCACGAGGAATTATTGCATCCAATCAGCTGCACTTGTAACTATTAATGATGGCATTCTACTGGAATATTGTAACAGTGTGGCTGATGTTGTGACCTCTATCTCTCATCAGGTGAACTTAGCAACACCTTCACAAAAAGAAGAACATTGCAATACCATCCATCATGGGGACTGGCACTGAGTGTTGGTGGGATCCACATTCGAAGCTCTGTCTGGAGTCGAGGTGCAAGGGCCCCTGACAGGCCACCACTGTGACAAACACTGATATGAAATGTGGAGGTTTGCCACAGTGGATCGACACATCTCACAAAAAGAGAGTGAGGACTAGATGAAGATTGTTGGACTTTTTTGCCTATGCAGGGTCATCCTCAATCTTTGAACCTCCTGCCTCCTATTTTTCCTGACCTGTTGCTGTTGGTTTTTGAACTCTCATCACTTTACCACTGCAAACCATTGCTAAAGTGCATATGCTCTCTGTGTAAATTGTATGGTTGATTGGTTTAGCAATGATTGGCATATTTGATTTACTAGTAAGTCCCTAGTAAAGTGCACTAGAGGTGCCAGGGCCTGTAAATCAAATGCTACTAGTGGGCCTGCAGCACTGGTTGTGCCACCAACATGGGTAGCTCTGTAATCATGTCTCAGACCTACCAGTGGAGTGTCTGTGTGTGCAGTTTTAACTGTAAATTCTACTTGGCAAGTGTACCGACTTGCCAGGCCTAAACCTTCCCTTTTCTTACATGTCAGACACCCCTAAGGTAGGCCCTAGGTAGCCCCAAGGGCAGGGTGCCGTCTATGGTTAAGATAGGACATATAGGGGGTGATTCTGAGACTGTCGGGCGGCGGAGGCCGTCCGCCAGTCTTCCCCCGACAAAATACCGCTCCGCGGTCGCAAGACCGCTGAGGGTATTTTGAGATTGGCCCTGGGCTGGCGGGCGGCCGCCAAAAGGCCGCCCGCCAGCCCAGGGCAAATCTACCTTCCCACGAGGCGTAGTGGGAAGGTGCGACGGGTGCAGTTGCACCCGTCGCGTATTTCAGTGTCTGCTTTGCAGACACTGAAATACTTTGTGGGGCCCTCTTACGGGGGCCCCTGCAGTGCCCATGCCATTGGCATGGGCACTGCAGGGGCCCCCAGGGGCCCCGCGGCACCCCCTACCGCCATCCTGTTCCTGGCGGGAGACCCGCCTGGAACAGGATGGCGGTAGGGGGTGTCAGAATCCCCATGGCGGCGGAGCGTGCTCCGCCGCCATGGAGGATTCTCCCGAGCAGCGGAAAGTCGGTGGGAGACCGCCGACTTTCCGTTTCTGACCGCGGCTGAACCGCCGCGGTCAGAATGCTCGACGGAGCACCGCCAGCCTGTTGGCGGTGCTCCCGTGGTCGGTGGGGTCAGAATGACCCCCATAGTAATGTGTTTTATATGTCCTGACAGTGAAATATTGCTAAACTCGTTTTTCACTGTTGCAAGGCCTATCCCTCTCATAGGTTAACATGGGGGCTACCTTTAAATCTGATTAGAGTGTAGATTCCCTTTGGGAGCAGATGGACATGTAGAGGTTGGGGTCTCTGAGCTCACAATTTAAAAAAACATATTTTAGTAAAGTTGATTTTAAGATTGTGCGTTTGAAAATGTCACTTTTAGAAAGTGAGCATTTTCTTGCTTATACCATTTCTGTGACTCAGCCTGTTTGTGGATTCCCTGCCTGGGTCAGTTTGGCAGTTGGGCTAGTTGCACCACACACTAGACAGTGACACAAAAGCTGGGGTGTAGTCTGCATTTCCTGATGAGCCATCTGTGCTAGGAGGGAGGGGAGGAGTGGTCCCTTCCACCTGAAAGGGCTCTGCCTGTCCTCACACACTGCTGTCTCCGACCCCCTGTTGAGTGTCTGGGGCCTAGCCGGGGCAAGGCAGGATTTCACATTCAAAAGAGACTTTACTGTGAAGTAGGCCAACTTCAAAGGAGAAATTGGGTATAAGAAGGGCACCCAAAACCACAGACTTTAGAACACTTCTGGAAACAAGAGGAACCTCTGCCTGGAGAAGAGCTGAAGAGCTGAGGATGAAGAGCTGCCCTGCCTGTGACTGTGCTTTGTGGAGCTATCCTGCAGTTGCTGCTTC
Organism: Pleurodeles waltl; assembly: GCF_031143425.1. Lineage (NCBI taxonomy): Eukaryota > Metazoa > Chordata > Amphibia > Caudata > Salamandridae > Pleurodeles > Pleurodeles waltl. The sequence continues at coordinate 471,573,588 of NC_090449.1, read as the reverse complement.
TGCCAGAGCAAGAGGGCAAAGGCTGGACTTTGTGTGCCTTCCATCTTGTGAGGAAACCTCCAAGGGCTTGATTTAGAGCTTGCCTCCTGTTGTTTGAAGTCTCAGTGACAGCAAAGACTTCTCTCTGCCAGCACCTGGAGTCTCTGGAGAGACTCCTGTTCTGACAAGTGGTGCCCTATCCAGTCCCTGGGCCCTTGAAAGGAAAGCTGGTAGAAATCTAAGGAAATCGACTTCGGACAACTTCGGACATACGCCGCTGCTGAATCCGGTGACGCCGTCTGCAACCTACTCCGCGATCTTCACTGGAATGCGACAGCCTTCGCAGGCCCAACGCCGCTGCAGCCTCACTGAAGTCCGCGACTCCGTTGAAGTCGCCACACCACGTCGTGACCGACGCCGCTCGAAGTGTGCGGATTCAACGTTTCACACAGATGCCGCGATCCCTGACTTCGTGCATCGACTTGTTTTCACTACTCACCAAAGGTACTGTACTTGGGGATCTACGCGACTCCGTGTCCGGCGACGCTGGTTTCGGCTTGTTGGGAACGACTCCGTCACTACGCCATGTTAACACCTCATCGAAGCATTTTTGTGTTTCAAGCACTATTTTTGAGTTTAATCTTTAAAAATTCATAACTTGACTTGTGTATGTCGGATTTTTGTCGTTTTGGTCTTGTTTTGTTTACATAAATATTTCCTATTTTTCTAATCTTGTGTTGTGTAATTTTGTAGTGTTCTCATTAAGTTACTGTGTGTGTTGGTACAAATACTTTACACTTAGCACTCTGAAGTTAAGCCTACTGCTCTGCCAAGCTACCAAGGGGGTAAGCAGGGGTTAACTGGGGGTGATTCTCTTTTACACTGACTAGAGTAAGGGTCCTTGCTTCAACAGGGGGTAACCGGACTGTCAACCAAAGACCCCATTTCTAACAAAGATGTACTGCCAGCAATTACTGATTCATAGTGTCATCCAAAGAGTGTTGTTTCAAGCAAAATTGAGAATTAAATGGTGAGTGAAGAAGAAGAAGGAACAGCAGCAGTCGTAAGTGAACCTTAGGTGGAAAAAAACTATGCAAAAGATTAGAAACCATCAGAGAAAAATCAAAACAAGAAGATCAATACTCTGATTATAGTAAAATGAATAACCAATTTTTAAGGAAATCAACAAGATTGAGAGTGCTCTAATATAAAATTTACAGTCCATGAATGGTGTTATTTCACCAACAACAATTTGTTATTAAGATTTAAATCTGCTATGAGATCCATATTGTTAATACATGCAAAGTAACATAATCAATATAACTTTAAGAAAATAAAAACATTTCAAAGCATGCCATTCTGTTCCCAAGAATAAAAATGAAGTGCAATGCTTAATTTGCTAAACAAACTCTATATTTCACAAACAAAGGTTTCAATAGGTGGCAGTGACTAAAGTGCAACAGTAGATAAACAGATAACATATAGATGAGGACTTGAGACAAGGTGCTACAAAGATCACATAATCTGACAATTTTATCCTATCCAAGTCCCAGGGATTATATTTAGCAGTTAAATATTAATCTGCAGCAATAGTAAACAACAGCAAAGTCCACGTTCTAAATTCCAGTTTAGATAAGGTTGTGGTTGTACTTTAACACAGGTATCCATCCCCTTCTTCCTCAAACACAATGACACATTGTAAACCATCAAGCCATTTGCTGATACTATGTTTCATATAGTTCTTAAATTGGAAGTGGTGGATGAAAATTTTGGAAAAGGGTGTAATCCTTCTTATTTTTGGTCAAAATGTTGTATACATAAAAGACCTTTTATGGTGTTATTAGTGTTTGTAGAAGCCGGTGCCCCAGTGGAGGGTTGTGGCCAACATCAATATATAAGTACTCAGTGAGCCTATTTCTAGAGAAAAAGCATCAGTGGGCAGCAACATATATAATGTACACATTTTTCAGAAGACATGTCCCTCCATTGTTCCAGTTTTTTCTGTGTATGACTTTAATGGCATTTAGTTTTGTTGAGGGAGGTGTACAACTTTTGCACAGTCTACCAACACCAAATAATTAAGATGTCGTCGACGAGTATCCCTATATGAGGATAAAAATGCTTTTATATGAGGCAATGCTTTTCTTGAGAGGTTAGTGGAAAAGATTTTTCCTAAATAAGGATAGGTGTTGATGATCTCCAACTCTTCATTCTCCACAAACCGTTTGTATTTTCTACTGTTTTACTGCTCTTGGCCCAAAACATCATTACTTTACTTTTTGTTATGTTAATTTTCAAGTAATGGCCTGTGGCGTATTTATGGAGGCAATCCAAACATTTTTGTTGACCTTTAGGGGTCAGGTCCATATGCAATACATCATCAGCATAAAGTAACAATGAGATATTCAATAACCTATCTTTGGTGCATCCCCACCCAATTCATTCAGTCTAGCAGGGTAATTGTAAATGTCAAGGGAAAATAGTAGCTGAGTAAGCAAGTAACCTTGTTTTAACAGGTTTTCTGTAAGAGTTTTCAGGGAAAGCCCACAATCACCACCAAGTAGGGCATATAGGGGCATATATATACTTTTTGATGAAAAACTGCACTAACACAGGTTTGTATCAAAAGGTTTAGCACCAGCTTACACCATTCCTGAGTACCTGTCGGGCGCCATGTTTATGGAATGGCGCAAGTATGATCACTAACAAAGAATAGTCGAACAACCAACAAAAGAGGGTATGACCATCAACGATGGTACTCAGCATTGATGGCTTGCAGAGGTAATCACCAATACCCTAAATATGGTCGGCAGTTATTTGCTAGTCTGCTGGACATCTCTGTTCCACCATGATGGAAGAGCTGCAGCTTGTAAGCCAAACTCTAACTAAGCCTCTTGGTTTCTACCAGTCTTGAATGAAAACAACATATAATGAATTAGCATGTTAGAGATAAAAATGTTCATTCCTGAGGCATAACGCTTTGATTCTTCTCTCTTTTAACCAGTTACAAAGCAGTTCTACATGTATACCCGAAGTCCCTTTTTGTTGTATAGTGTTACCCTATTTTCCGATAGATGATGAAACAGCAATTCAGTGAAACCTAAAATAAGCACCAAAGCACTAATGGCTTACGAAACATTCAATAATGACACTGTGGTTTATCTGTGAAACCATTCAGCCTTTCAATGCACAAATGAGTACTATCTCTGGTTACTTTTATCCACATGTAGAATGTGTACTACTCGAATCATGAAAATATACCTCATATAATAATAAATGCTCATTATAATGCATGTGGAAAAAAGTTACAACACTTCTCTGAATAGATCAAAGATACATAGGCCATGATTCATAAAGGTAAAGTTACACTTTTGTGTAAGTTTGCAATTGGTTGCTCGTCACAAAGGAATTTACAAGTAGTGTCTTTACAGGTGTAGAGTCTCCGCCCATATGCAGAGACCCCACACCCGTAAAGATACTACTCATAAATCTTTGTGAATAGCAATCATAAACTTACAAAAAAGTATACATTTACCTTTGTGAATCAGGCCATGGTGCCCCATGCTCAAGAGGAATGCAGTTCCACACATCAAGTAATTTATTTCAAAAGGGTTCCACAAAAGAAGTAATCAAGTATCTTGACGGTCCAAAGCCATGTTTCAGTTGAAAAAGTCTCAGTTTAACCTATGACAAGAAACGCACAAATCAACACGCCATTTTGGACACCAAAATGGTGAAAGTTGAAGCTATGAATTTTTAAAGCTTCTAAGTCAAAAGCACCAAGAATTGTCAAACATCTAGACTTGTGTTTGACTGGTATCTAGACATGATTTCATGCCAGGTGAAAAGTAGCAGGGTTAAGAAAGTCTAGTGAATTCTATCAATAATTTTACTTGAGGCTTGATTAGTTTTATAGAGTTTGACGAATATGGGATAACCACCAACATTTGCACCACAAAACATACAGTTCCCAAGCCTTGTTAAGAGTCCAATGAACACAGGTTTTCAATATTAGAGCCCAACCTGGCTCTGTCATTGGAAATCCTTGACCTTATTGCCTGTCTAGCAGAGGGCCATCAGCTCACAGTGGCAGCAGGCCGTCCCTATTTAGCTCAGGTATAAGACACAGGTGGTCCGCTACCTTCTCCTACGAAGCATGCAGCTGATAATTTTCATATTTTTTTAGACTCCTAGGGAAGGCTTCCAGGAGACCAGATCACAAATGACAGTAGGGAACATGCAAATTACTCACTACAGTAAGCGATTTAACAATTTCTAGTTCAGTATACACTCAACGAATCTAATGGTGCTACCAAAGAGAGCTCTTCTGTATCCTTTATTCCCCTTGTCCATTTTTTTAAAAGGTACTAAACCTGTTTAGCAATTTTGTAAAATTTTACTGAATCACTAGGGTCCACATGTACGAAATATAGGTTTAGCGAGTCGCAACACCTTATGTCCAACAGTGTCAATGACACTGTTTGCCATTCGCAAGGGGGGCTGCTTGCTCTGAAAAAATGTTTTCGCTGCCATTCACAAAGGGGAAGGGGTCCCATGGGAACCCTTCCCATTTGCGAATGGGTTAGCACCAGTTTGAAACTGGTGTTAACTGCGATTGTTTTGCAACCGCATTTGCGGTCACAAAACAATCATACATGGGACTGCGACTTGCAATTAGGAAGGAAACACCCCTTCCTAATTGCGACTCACAATCCTTTTTTGCGTTTCAGTAAATAGTCTGTACATCCCAAACAGCATTTTGCATGTCTCAAACAGCCCATTCTGCCATTTGCGACTTGCAAAATGCTTCGTACATGTGGCCCTAAATTACTTTAGGAGAATGTTATGAATTGCTGTTTCGAAGGGACGTTTATATAGCAGCCCTTTCAAATAGCACTTCCTGATGGTATTTATTAATATATTTGACTGAAATCTGGTTGTAAAACCTTATTATTTTTATTGACTACTGAAAAGTAGTGGTAACCCAGTTGCAAACAGGAAGAGGTCCCCCAAGGACCACTTCCTCATTCCACTGGTCAAAAATCACTTTTAGAGTAGTCTGTGGTCCATGGGATCACTGCCTACTCTTCAAAAATTTGTCTTTAAATTGTTTCCTTCTTTTTTAAATGCATTCTGTTTTCCTTTAAGGAAATGGGGCTCATTTAAAAAGAAGCATTGGTAAAGCCAATGGGTCTGGTATGGCAGCCAGACTTTTGGCAATTCTTGTTTTGCTTTTTTCTTGGTTTTTGCAAACCTTTATTGTATGGAAGCTGCCGGGCCCTAATTATTCTAAAAAAAAAAAAAAAAATTGGCTAAATAAAAGAATGTTGTTTGAGTCTCAAAAAAGCATATATTCTCAGAGTACTACCTCACACTGAAAGAAACTAGTTTATGTGTGGATCCGTTCCTTCTGAAAACGACAGCAGGCTATAACTAATAGTGAAGTCAGCCAGTGGCTGAAGTGGGTTGATATATTGTGAATTGATGCATGCTGATGTGGATGAAAGAAAATGTGAATGCTACTAGTGGATAAAGCCTGACTGAAAACCTCTATAAGTAGCTATGTTGTACATATCATTTTCGTAAAATCAAAAGGTCTTGTCTAACACAGACTAAAAAAAAGCCAATTGGTCTGGCACTGGCTCCAGAAAAAGGGAGAATGAAAGCAAAAGAGAAAAAAGAAAAAGAGACAAAGAGAAACAAGAAAGAAAGAAAGAAAGAAAAAAAGAAAGAAAGAAAGAAAGAAATATTTTGCTGCTGAAATGATGTGAAAAAGCAGCAGTCAGATAAAGGCCACTTCAAAAAGAATTTTCAACAGCATTCACAGGAGATAGGAACTGATAAAGCTTGAATGTGCCCTGTGTCACATCTGGTAGAAAGCCGTCTGCTACCATATCTAGCTCTACAAATAAAGGCACCACTAAAGTAACAATAAAATAAAAACAAAAACACTGGCACTGAAATGAACTATCTTGTGTGGAGATGTGCTCCCTGTAGGAGAGCAAAGTGAAGTTAACAAGTGGCTGAAGTAGGCCAATCCACTTCCCATGCTGTATGCTTAAGGCGACAAAAGCAAAATGTGAATGACACAACAAAAGACCAATAATGGATGAAAAGAGGTGGCTGAAAGTAAGCATATTATACATATAATTTTGGTAAAATCAAAAGGTCTTGGCTAATGCCAGACCTAAAAAAAGAGAGTGCTTTATTCAATAGCAATCACAGACACGGCGTCCTGCAGACCCCAGCAGGCCATCATCCCTGTGATTGCAGCAAATCATAGTGAATCGCAGTTAGCAAGCTACCTCATTAATAGTGTTAACGCTGAATTTTTACCAATGAATATGCATGTATCCTGAGTGTTGAATTTGCATAGAAAATGAGTTAATGTAGAGAAATAATGCACACATTTGAAATTGCGCCTACTTGAGTGTCCATCAATCTTCACAAAGTGTACTTATTAACAGCTTATTAATGTAAAAGGTAGAGCTCATGTTCGGATTAATGTAGTAGTATGTCATATAAATGGCCATGTATTATTTATTTGCATTGTGAATCATAGACCTTAACTTAGTGAGGTCTTGGGCCTAGTTGCATGGCCTCATTTCAAGATGCATTGCTTAGGCGATTTATAAAATGGCTGCTTAGAGAATTAAGTTGTTGTTTTCCTTTCTATGGACCGAATGTTAGTAACTGAAATTCTCTCTTGTTTAAGTATGCTCTACTAGCTAGGGATACATTGTATACCTTAGTGTGTGTAGAGACGACCTTCCCAGGAGAAGACAATGGATGCACTGGCTGGAGTATGAGCTGATACAAATTTGCTACCTGGCAAGCCCAACGACGGGAACAGGAGAAAAGGAGCCAATCATCAACATGTGAACACTGGACGAATAAAAAGATTTAGGGTGCTACTTTCATTGGACTGAACGTAAACGTACAATTCCTTGACCAATAGCAACGTGGGAAGTAGTTTTAGGAAATCTAACTTAGCCAGACTGCACCGAGAGGAGAGAAGGCATTCTCACCATTTTCTTATGAGTGTTCAGACATGACTTTTCCAAACTGCATGAAGAGACTTTGCTTTTGTGAACTTTAATGCTGAATTCCGATGCCTTGCCGACCGAACTGATGTCCAATTGAAAAAGTCTGTCACAGCTTGCTAAACCATACTGAGGCAAGGTACAAGACAATTTTAATGATTGTTATGTCTATTTGCTTTTGTCCCTAGGTACCAACTGTTAATTTTGATAGAGCCATAGTTATATGTTTTTCCAAATTTGTGTTGATTAAATTGGTTTTGCATGAAGTCCAAACATGCTATTCTAATCTGAAGGTTAGTTAGGGTACTCACTGATGATGCTCGCTACATATAATAACAGTTGATGTCTTTTCCTTGCTGAATCTAAATGTGTGCCATTTGTTTTGCACAGTAATTCTTGCTATTGATTTGTACTGTAACCTTAGAATGTGTATTGGTCCAAGCCTTGATTAAATTGTGATTCTTTAGGAGATTTGGGCACCCAGTATTGTTTCTGTAATCTTACCATTTGATTTTGAGACTAAGTTACGTGATATTATCATTGTTAATATAGGAAAATAAAAATTCTAACTTTTATATAAAGGTGTGGTTATTAATGGCCAACAGGTCATGGTGAGTGAAAATTACTGACTCTCATGATTGTCAATGCTATTGATTATTATTGCTATTGATTTGTATTGGTACGGGGCCTCATGGTGGGGACTACTCTAAGTGCAGTGAAAAGGTCCACAGACCTACAAATGCATCCCCTTATAAATTAATGTCAATTAAGCAATGCACACACAGAGATGGTAGCAGAGTATGATGGCTACTCTCATTTAGAGCACATCATAAAGGCCCGGAACATGGTTTGTCTCGTTAGAGTCCGTCATAAAGTTCAGGGATAGATAGGAGAGTATTTGGCTCCAGAGATGGTAAGCGAGAAATATCATGTTTTCGAGAGCAGGTAGTGGGGTAATGGTTAGTCTCCTACAAAGGGCAAAGTAATCCACAGATTTGATAAGAGAAATTGGTGAAAGTTTGGATTTTTCAGATTCCATGATACAAAGTGGAGAGAAAATGTGCCCCTAAGTACTTAGAATGACTTTCCCAGAACCTTGGAGCTTGCCAATGATTGTTTGAGGATGTTCCCGGCGTTCTAGTGACAGTGTGAATGAAGTAGGTTTTGGGTTTGCACAGCTTATGCAATTTGCATGTGAATTGTGATGTTTGTGACGGTTTAGGGAGTTTGCGTACTCCAAATGAGGTTGTAGAAGGAATTTGCGTACTCCGAAGTGTGAGAGTAGGGAAGTCGTCGAACTTCACATGTGTGTGGCGCTTTGTGCTAACAAAATTGTCCACGTGGTTGTTGGTATACGGACCCTGCGTGGTCTAAGACTGTAGGAAAGTACCATCTTTTTTGGCACGTTACCCCAAATTTCTACCTGTTTGTCAGTATGTTTTGCCTGCCTCACTGGGATCCTGCTTGCCAGGACCCCAGTGCTCATGGTTTGTGAGACCCCCAGTCCCAGCTCTGGTATGAAACTGGACAAAGGAAAGGGGAGTGACCACTCCACTGTCCATCAACACCCCAGGGGTGGTGCCCAGAGCTCCTCCAGTGTGTCCCTGGCATTAGCCGTCTTGGAATCCAAGGTGTGGGGACACTCTGGAGACCTCTGAGTGGCCAGTGCTAGCAGTTGACGTCAGAGCCCCCTCCTGATAGGTGCATACCTGGGTAGGTAGCCAATCCCCCTCTCAGGGCTATTTAGGGTGTTTCCTCAGATTCAGCTTGCAAGACTCCTTCAGGAATCCTCTGCTTCAGCTTCTGACCATTGGATCAATCGAAGACTGCTCCAGGAATCGCTGTAACTGCAACAAAGTATCCCGGACGACTCCTGTGACCTGAACTTCAGCTCCAGCCAGCATTTGTACCAGTTTCCAAGGTGTGCACTGTCTGAAGACTCCCTGTCTTCACCCTCCATGAGAACTGAAGGAATCTCCAGTGGAGTGATGGAGTCACTTCCCTGCTCCTGCAGGCACCCTTTTGAGACAACAACAGTTTCTCTGGGACTCCTCTCCTGACGACGAGTGTGCTCCCTGGAACACAGGCAGTGGACAGACACAACCCAGACTGTCCTAAGGTCCAGCCGTCCAACTTTGGTGGAGGTAAGAGCTCCACGTCATCTCCAGCTCCTTGGGCTTCTGTGCACTTCTTCTAAGAATCCTTTGTGAACAGTGTAGCCCAGGACCCCTGCACTCCATCCTGCGATACACAACTTGCTGAGTTGTTCTCCAGCTGTGTGGGACCTTCTTTTGTTGTGCTGCACCAACCGCACTTTCCATCTTCTTTGTCCTCGTGTCCTGGGACCCCCATAGGTACTGCCTGGTGTTCTGTGGGCTCTCTCCAGTGCTGAGAACCCCCTCCGTCTCCTCAGTCTGAGTTGAGACCCCCAGGTCCACCCTGGGTACAGGCAGCACCATTTTGATGCAAACCACAAACTTGCTTGAACCAAGGCTTGTTGGACTAATCCAGTGATGCAAACAGCCTGCATCCAACAACTCGACGTGGGACATCTCCTGCACTATGGAGGAATCCGCAGCCATATTCTTTGGTGTTCTTCTGCACACTACTTCTAACCAAAGAATCCACTTTTGCACCATCTTCTAGGTTGGCAGGGGCTCCTGTCCCTCCTGGAATCTTCTGCGACTTCTGGACTTGGTCTCCTCACTTCTCAGGTCTTCAGGTCCAGGAATTCACTGTTTGTTGATTGCAGTCTTGCTTGGTTCTAGCAATATCTCTTATCACGACGTGTAGTGTGTCCTGAAGAAACTTGCAGTACTTTACACCGACTTTCCTGGGCTCTGGGGTGGGGTATTTTACTTACCTTTGATGTTTTTGAACACTCCCAGCACCCCTCACTTGCCCAGGGGCGAAATTGTGATCCGCATTCCACTTAGTATATGGTTTGTGTTGCCCTTAAGCCTATTATATTCTATTGTATTTTCTACTGTTTGCACTATTCTATGACTATTTACTTTCCTTATTTTGGTCTCTAGTGTATATATTGTGTGTAATACCTACCTCCAGAAGGAGTATTGTCTCTAAGATAATTTTAGCCTTGTGTCACTAAATAAAGTACCTTTATTTTTGGTAACACTGAGTATTGTCTTTTATTGTGTATAAGTACTGTGTAACTATAGTGGTATTGCAGGAGCTTTGCATGTCTCCTAGTTCAGCCTAAGCTGCTAGAACACTGCCTACATTTCACTAATAAGGCATAACTGGACCCGGCATAAGGTGTAAGTACCTTAGGTACCCACTACAAACCAGGCCAGCCTCCTACAAAGACTCCGGAGTGTATTAAAAAATGTATGAGACACTTGGTTTTTGTTGAAATTTGTCTGGTTTAATAGGTCTATCGAGCGTGGTCGACAAGTTAGAGTGTGATTCAAAGTGTGCGAAATAATTTTCTACTGAGATCTGGCGAGTCCTTTGTACACCAGGACAGACCCACTGATCAGTTGAGAGTAAAATTTGCAGGTTGAATTTTGCTTGCGAATCAGGGAAACTGAGAAAGAAGGAGTAGCTGTTAGAGTGAAACACCACCAGTGAAAAATCCGTACGGTTTCTGAAGTGATTGTTTTACCCTACCTGTAGGAAACTGACAAATTGGGTTTTGATTTTGTTTAGTGTTTGCAATGATTTTGCATTAGTCTAATGTGAATCTGAGTTTAGGAAGACAAGCTGCAAGTCTTTGCCAGCTGCAGCACATGTGTGTGTGACTTCATTGGAGCCGCGCTGGTATAGTTTGGTTAGTGAGAAGGGTCGCGCATAGATTGGCGTACAACCACGAAGCACCAGTGGTTCAGAAGGTTGGTGAAAAGGATTCTGGGATTAAAAAGTCACTTCCTGATTTGATTTAGAATAACATTAAGGTTGCAGAAATAAAAAAATTCAAAGCTTTAAAGAGTGCCTTAAGGGGAGATACGTACATTACAACAAGCATTGGGGAAATTGCACTGCCAGAAGGTGCGTCAGCTTACATTGTAAAAACAAAGGGTGCTGCACCAGATCTTTGGCTAAAACAATGGTGCAAAGTGACAAAGAAAGATGGGAGCTTAGCATTTCCTGGCCATGGAACATTTAATTTGAGGAGCTTAGAGAATTTGTGGAGGGTGCTATATGACTTGACACCTCCTCCGAGACAATTGAGGCATTCGCGATCTGGGAATTAGTAGCCAGACAGCAACAGCAAAAGAAGTTTGATAGTAGAATGAGAAAGGTAGAGAATAGACTAGCAGAGGCTAGATGGGACAGCGACCAGAGATTCTAGAGAACAGAGACTTTAGTGGGGATTAAATTGTTTCCTGCAATTACTCAGGACAGCAAGAGAGAAGGAAGGAAAACCACAAGAAAGACAAACAGAAGCCCTTCCGAGAGAAGGGAGCAGAGATGGAGGGAGTCTAGGAGATCTTTTACACATGAGGACGAGTGCGATGACAATGAGTTTATTTTACAGTTATTGAGAAATAATCCCCCACCATGTGCAGCACAAGAGAGCGGTCAGAACACCAGTGTAAACCCTTCAGCACCGACACTGCTTAACACAACGGCAAGTCCAGTACAGATTAATCCTAGCATGACACAGAGCCGAATGCAGAGCAGTCTTAATTTACCTACTACACCGGTAGCACAGAATCAGATGCAACAGCCGAACGTCCAGAGAATTTACACTGATGTAACCATCTGGGAAACTGCCACAAACCTAATTGTGCCAACAGGACAGGTTTCCCAAAACTGACATTGGTTCAGACGGAGCCTACTCCACTCTTACTGCCTCAAGTGCAGCCACAAGTAATGCCAAAGTACACTCCTATAACAGGGACACAGGCAGACATGCCCGTACTGATGAGTCAGAATACAGGAATTATGGACCCAAAGAACACAAATGTTAGACCAAGTCCAGACCGTGTGTCTGTATCCGTCACCTTTGATCCAGTCATACCTTTGTTTGCTGAGGAGAATAACAGTATAAGTGCACAAGGAGTCCTGAGTCAGAATTCAATGAGGGGAGGACTCAGTGAGAATACTCAAATAGTCTCTCCTGTGGGACAGACCTTCGACGAAACAAGATCGTTGCTAGACCTTAGTCCATTCGGAGTTACTCTGGATACTGTGATAGAGTAAAACGCTAGTCACAGCCTGAAATTACTGACACCACAGTCTCCAAATCTAGTTGTGCAACCGTTGCCTAATACTCAGCCCAAAAACATTTTGCTGCAAGGTTTGACTGCTCAAGAATTGACTGAATGGTTAGATAAGCTAAATACCATGCAGAGTTTCCATAGAGGAGAGGAATACTTGAAGAATACTAGGCTGGAAATGGAAGAGGGTGAGCTCATTCAAGGAACTATGGGGGTCATTACAACATTGGCGGTAAAAGCCGCTCACCGCCGTGCAGAAGACCGCCAACACACCGCCGAGGCCGCGGAATTCCGCCACGGTCATTATGACCCACAGCTCAGAATCCGCCAAAATCCAGACACCCACACAAGTCTGCCATACAAACTGGCGATAGGAAAACCTCCACCGTCACGACAACAGGAATACGCCCACACTATCACGACCCACGAATCCATGCAGCAGTCTTTCAACCGCAGTATTCCATTGGCGGTGCACACTGCCGCGCTCAAAATACACAAACTCTTACAAAACACTACCACATTGGACAAATCAAAATACACACACCTGATACACATACACACACCACTCCCACAGACCCAATACAATATAAACCACACACCCACAAACCCTTACGTCAACAGTTGCGACAGAAAGCCAGAGAGAGACACCACCAGAAAGAACAATAGCATCCACAGGCACCTTACACCATCACTCACACAACATCTAAGCACCTCACACAACACACCTCTAAATATCACCCCACACATCACAACACACACCACCCCACACATCACCCACACCACCCCATGGCCCTGCAAAGACACCCCAGGTTCTCTGAGGAGGAGCTCAGAGTCATGGTGGAAGAAATCGTCCGAGTAGAGCCACAGCTATTTGGATCACAGGTGCAGCACACCACCATAGCTAGGAAGATGGAGCTATGGCGAAGAATAGTGGACAGGGTCAATGCAAAGGGACACCACCCAAGAACTAGGGATGACATCAGGAAGAGGTGGAACGACCTATGGGGGAAGGTGCGTTCCGTGGTCTCAAGACACCACATTGCGGTTCAGAGGACTGGGTGTGGACCTCCACCTCCTCCCCCACAACTAACAACATGGGAGGAGCAGGTCTTGGCTATACTGCATCCTGAGGGCCTCACAGGAGTAGCTGGAGGAATGGACTCTGGTAAGTCTAATCTTTCACTACTTCATCCCCCACCCACCTGCATGCTATCACCTTCCCCCACCCTTGCCCTCACCCCCATCACTCCAACTCCTCACGTATGTCCCAATATCACAAACCACACATCCCAAACCGAAGCCCTGCATGTAACACCAAAGCATGGCCACCCATCACCAAAGCATGTCCACTGCACATACCCATAAACGCCCCTAAACCATTATCACACAAGGTCCTCACAGGAATGCAAGCACTGGGGTACAGGGTCACCCACCCATTGCACACCATGGCACACACAGATGCAATAATCATGCCTTTACACCCCTGTAGGACCCCTACCCAACGTCACCGGACAGGAGGGTCCAGACATGTCCACTCCACCCACAGAAGAGGCCCACAGTGATGACAGCAGCTCTGTCCAACAGGATCTAGATGACCAGCCCGGCCCATCTGGGACCTCAGGATAGTCGGTTCCCGTCACACTGGTACAGGCCACTACAGAGCTTCCCCCCTCTGGAAACACCAGCACAGCACCCACCCAGCGGGCCCAAACCTCTGTCCCCAGGACACGTCAAGCAGCAGTGTGTCCACCACTACAGGGAACCCAGGCTAACCCACCACCCGAACAACACCAGGGACCTGGGGGCAGTGGCAGTGGGCACACGGTTCAGGGGACAGAAGCCAAGGAACACAGGGGAACTGGGAGGGCTGCTGTGCGACAGGGGGAGGACGGGCCCAGGGAACCCAGTCTCCACGATGCTCTCCCCAACATCATGGGAGCCTCCACCATTCCCAGGAGACAATGGCAACGGTACTGGCCAAATTTCAGGAGACCCAGCGGCTGCAGGAGGAACAGTATTTGGGGTTCAGGGAGGAATCCATCAATTCCACCCTGGGCACCATTGTAGGGGTGCTGAAGGAACTCGTCAACACCAGGAGGGACACTGTGCACAACAAGGGGCCCCTGACACTAGCCTGGACGATGAACTACTCACCACCTCCGCCAGCGCTAGTGGACAGGAGGCACTGCCACAGGACCACGACACCAGCACCCCACCCCCTGCAGATGGAGAACCACCCCGCAAGCGGTCCCTGAGATCCAGGACAAAGACAGAGAACAATGCTAAGACCCCCGCCAAGAAATGAGACCACCCTGATTGTCATCCTTCTGTCCTACTTCGTCACCCTGTCTATACTTAAACTGCCCAAGCTCCACTTCCTATGCCCCTTTGGACAATGCACCTGTGAGACTAATAGACTGGACTCTGCCATGGACATTCCTCCACCATCACCCCTGACCATTTTACAACCCCCCCCCCCACTATTTAGCACTTAAATAAACACCCTTAAATCACTAAACAATCTGGAATCAGTCTGTGCTTTCGAAAATGTGTATTAGCAATAACAGTGGCAAAATGCTATATCCAATGTAATATCAACATACCTATGTCACACAGCTCTAGTCCATGCGGAAACAAAGCAGATGTCACACAGTGGGACCCACATCTGTGAAATCGTAAGGGAAAGTGACAACTCAGTGACCATACACTGGGTGAAAATGACAGACAGATGAGAGGTACTAATCAGATGTAGCAGGCAGTGTTGTCTTCTTACCTGTGTGCCACTGGAAGTATTGCTGGATCACTGTGTTCCTGTTGTCTATGTCCTCTTCTTCTGCTTCCTCGTCTTCACTGTCCACAGGCTCCACAGCTGCAACAACACCTCCATCTGGACCATCCTCCTGCAGAAAAGGCACCTGTCATCGCAAAGCCAAGTTGTGAAGCATACAGCAGGCCATGATGATCTGGTACACCTTCTTTGGTGAGTAGAATAGGGAACCACCTGTCATATGGAGGCACAGGAACCTGGCCTTAAGGAGGCCGAAGGTTCGCTCTATAATCCTCCTAGTTCGCCCATGGGCCTCATTGTAGCATTCCTCTGCCCTTGTCCTGGGATTCCTCACAGGGTTCAGTAGCCATGACAGGTTGGGGTAACCAGAGTCACCTGCAAATGGCGAGGGACAACTGTTAGACACAAACAACTCATAGGGACATCCCCCCAGACACACACACCCAGTCACACTGTATTGGGTCCATGTCCTCACCTAGGGCCATATGTACGAACACTTTTTCCCATAGACATAGAATGGGTAAAGAACTTTGCTACATCTGGCCCCTAATAGCCACACACGGTGCCTCTGGAGTTGCCCCATCACATAAGGGATGCTGCTATTCCACTGAGCCAGGAAATTTGGCATTCACATGGGAGATGTACTGGTCGGCCAAACACACCATCTGCACATTCATAGAATGGTAACTCTTCTGGTTTCTGTACACCTGTTCACTCCTGCAGGGGGGGGGACCAAGGCCACATGTGTCCCATCAATGGCACCTATGATGTTGGGGATATGTCCCAGGGCATAGAAGTCACCTTTCACTGTAGGCAAATCCTCCACCTGAGGGAAAACGATGTAGCTCTGCATGTGTTTCAGCAGGGCAGACAACACTCTCGACAACACAATGGAAAACAAAGGCTGGGACATCCCTGCTGCTATGGCCACTGTTGTTTGAAAAGACCCAATTGCTAAGGAAATGGAGTACTGACAGCACCTGCACTTGAGGGGGGATTCCTGTGGGATGGAGGATAGCTGACATCAGGTCTGCCTCCAACTGGGCACACAGTTCCAGGATTGTGGTATGATCAAGGGCCAGATGTAGGAAGGAAGCAATTTGCGAGTTGCAAATTGCGAGTCCTTCCGACTCGCAATTTGCAACTCGCAAATTGCTATGCAGTACGGTGTCTCAGACACCGACTGCAACTCGCTATGGGGTCGCAATGACCCACCTCATGAATATTCATGAGGTGGGTCGCAAATTGCGGCCCCATAGCGAGTATAGGCACTCGCTAACATGGAGGCCTGCTGTAGTCAGAAGGCCTCCATGTTAGCGACCTGCTTTTAAATAAAGCATTTTTTTTTTTTTAAAATGTAGCCCGTTTTCCCTAAGGGAAAACGAGCTGCATTTCAAGAAAATCCTAAACCTTTTGTTTCGGTTTTTTCAGGGCAGGGAGTGGTCCCTTGGACCACTCCCTGCCCTGAAAAAATATTTTGGGGTCCAGTCTCAAACTGGAAGGGGTCCCATGGGGACCCCTTCCAATTTGCGAGTGGGTTACCATCCACTTGAAGTGGATGGTAACTGCGACTCCATTTGCGACCGCGTACGCAGTTGCAAATGGAGTTGCATACCACTGCGACTCGCAAATAGGAAGGGAACACCCCTTCCTATTTGCGATTCGGAAATGCATTTTGCGAGTCGGTAACGACTCGCAAAATGCATTTCTGCATAGGAAACAAGCATTTGCGAGTCGCAAACGGCAGATTTTGCCGTTTGCGACTCGCAAAGTGTTTCCTACATCTGGCCCCAAGTCTGTAGGTGATGATCACATGTCGCTCCTCCATTGTCGACAGGTCCACCAGCGGTCTGTACACCGGAGGATGCCGCCATCTCCTCACCTGCCCCAGCGGATGTTGCCTATGGAGGAGAACAGCGAGCAGAGAGTCAACCAACTCTGAGGTACGTAAACACAACTTAATCGGAAAATGTTAGCAAATCGACATATGGCTGTATTAGTGTTTAAGCACACATATGTGTAACGCAGTCCAAAATTGTGCCATGTGGGCCCTGAAATGGCAGCTGCCTGACCTGTAAAGTGGGACAAGGGGATATGAGGTAACTGTGCTGGCGTTGTACACCGTCGTGGTAGGCGGTTGAAGACTGCGGTACAATCCTGCATTGGTTAACATTGGACCCTATGGGTCCCAGGAGCCAATGACGAAGTACGCCGGCGTTAACAGTACGCACCGCCGCAGACGTGACTGCCATTTTCTGTCTGTTCAATCACTTGATACCTGATCTTCGACAGGAGAGGACCAACACTGCAAGTGCTGCTTTGACCTCAGTCTGGAAGAGACAATGGCTTGTGTGTCTGGGGAAAGGGCCCCTGCCTTCAGCACGGAGGGGTTGGAGAAACTAGTGGATGGGGTCCTACCCCAGTACACGTTACTCTACGGTCCTCCAGACAAACAGGTGAGTACACTGTGAGCATGCTGTGTGGGAAATGCCTGTTTGGAGTGGTGTGAATAAAAGATGGGGTGGGAGAATGAGGCGTGCATGAAACGACGGGGAGTGCATGTGCGTCATGGCAAGGGTAGGGATGTGGGCCAATGACTGTGACGGTGCGGACGGTTATATCTTCTCCTTTTCCCCTGTACTATTCCTGTAGGTCAGCGCCCACCAGAAGAAGGATATTTGGCGTGCCATCACCAAGGAAGTCCGGACCCTGGGGGTCTACCACAGACGGAGCACCCACTGCCGTAAAAGATGGGAGGACATTCGCCGCTGGAGCAAGAAGACGGTGGAGGCCGAGCTGGGGATGGCCTCCCAATGTGGGAGGGGTGCCCGTCGCACCATGACCCCCCTGATGTTCAGGATCCTGGCGGTGGCGTACCCGGAGTTGGATGGGCACTTGAGGGCATCACAGCAGCCACAAGGGGGTGAGTACACTCTCATTCAGCTGATTCAGCACGCATTGTAGGTGTCTGGGTGGGGGAGGTGGGCCGTGGGTTCCCCTAGGCCAGGGCGAGTTTAGTAGGCAAGGTCCCTTATTAAGGCAGGTTGTGTGGCACACCACCCCACCTGTGTACAGAGCCAACTACACCTAGCCAGGCTCCTGTGACATCCATGTGTGCAGAAATCGGGCATAGCCTTTTAACCCATGTCCCTGTGATTGATTAGGGAACTCCAAGTGCACGGCGTAGTGCAGTGGGCTTCTGTGTCTGTAGTGTCCGCCAACGGTAGCAGTATTGCATGCACTCAACATGTCTTTCTTCTGTCTTCCCCCCTCTTTTTGTGGTCTCCCTGTTCTTGTGTGCATTAGCATCATCAGACAGAGGAGCAGTGGAACCGGAGCAGGAGGGAGCTGCATCCCACATGGCCCTGGAGGGCGACACAATGGAGTCTGAATTCACCAGTGTGATGAGGGCGAGGGGAGCTCCACGGTGGGGACAGGAGCTGAGACCAGCGATACGGACTCCTCCTCTGATGGGAGCTCCCTTGCGGTCGCGGGACCATCTGTGCCCCCGCATCTACAGGTACAGCTGCCACCCCCCCTACCAGCACAACCCTCCCAGCAGCCCCTCAGGGTTTGCCCCGTGGCCGCTCACCCAGGATGGTGGGCATCTCCTTTGCTCCAGGCACCTCAGCCCCTGCTGCCCTCAGTGAGGAGGCCATTGACTTCCTTAGGTCCCTCACTGTTGGGCAGTCTACCATTTTGAATGCTATCCAGGGTGTAGAGAGGCAGTTGCAACAAACCAATTCATACCTGGAGGGCATTCATTCTGGTCAGGCAGCCCAACAGCGAGCTTTTCAGACTCTGGCCTCAGCACTGATGGCAGCCATTGTCCCTGTCTCTAGCCTCCCCCTCCAACTTCCTCCACCCACACCCAAACCCCTGTACCTCAGCCTATCCCAAGCACACCATCAGACCAGCATGCACACACGTCAACACACAAGGGAAGCTCTGGCAAACATAAGCACCACACATCCCACAGGCACTCATGCAAGCATCATACACATGCAGACATACCAACAGGCACTGCCTCCATTGTGTCCCCCTCCTCCTCGTCTCCCTCCTCACTCCCTGTCTCGTCTCCACTCACACCTGCATGCACTACATCTTCATCCACTACCTCCATCACCAGCACACCCACCACCACACCCCGCTCACGTGCACTCACAACCCCCACTACCATTTACACATCCCCTGTGTCCTCTCCCAGGGTGTCTGTGAGCCCTCCTCCCAAGGTACACAAACGCAGCCACACACCCACCCAACAGCCATCCACCTCACAACAGCCTCCAGCCCATGCACCTTCACCCAAAGTCAGCAAACGTACACCTCCTACAACCACTACCTCTTGCTCCACTCCCAAACACCCTCCATCTACCTGTCCCAGTGTGCCCAAAAAACCTTTCCTGTCCAACCTTGACCTCTTTCCCTCACCTCCCCCAACCCTTTAGTCTCCTACGGCTCCTCTCCAGGTCCCAACCCAGCACCTCAGCCACAACATCTGCAGGAACAGTGGTGCCAGTAGTAACCGGCTTCTGGAGTGTGCCAGGCAGCAGGGCAGACAGTGTGGCAAGGAGCCAGAGCACGGACAGTCCCCCACCTCAAAACCACAAAAGGTTGGCCAGTGCCCAGCGGCAAAGAGGAACAAAATCTGCCACCAAAGCCGCTCCCAGGGGTACAGTTGGGAGTGTGGAGACAGCTGCGCCACTATCCAAGGTGGGGAAGGGGCACAGTAAAACCGGCAAGTCTGGGAAAACCTGGGAAAACAAGACCGTCACCAGCACCACTGCCAAGGACACCGCCCCTACCAGCACCGCTGGGCCAGTGAGCGCCAAAGATTCCGACGCTACTGAGGCTGCCACAAGCAGGATGAAGCACTCTGGGCATCTAGCCCCCTCCAGAACCAGTGGAGAGATCCATCCACTACCTCTGTCCTTGGCAGGATGAAGCACTCTGGGCACAAAGCCCCCTCCAGAACCAGTGGAGAATGACATCCACTACCTCTGTCCTTGCCAGGATGAAGCACTCTGGGCACAAAGCCCCCTCCAGAACCAGTGGAGACTGTTATCCACTTGAGAGACTGTGGCTTTGCACTCCCCAGGATGAAGCAGTGGGCAACCCACCCACTGTAGAGACTTGAGAGACTGTGGCTTTGCACTCCGCAGGATGCAGCAGTGGGCAAACCACCCACTGGTGAGACTTGAGAGACTGTGGCTTTGCACTCCCCAGGATTGCACAGTGGGCAAACCACCCACTGTAGAGACTTGAGAGACTGTGGCTTTGCACTCCTCACGATTGAACAGTGGGCAAACCACCCACTGGAGAGACTTGAGAGACTGTGGCTTTGCACTCCACAGGATGCAGCAGTGGGCAAACCACCCACTTGAGAGACTGTGGCTTTGCACTCCCCAGGATTGCACAGTGGGCAAACCACCCACTGGAGAGACTTGAGAGACTGTGGCTTTGCATTCCCCAGGATGCAGCAGTGGGCAAACCACCCACTGGAGAAACTTGAGAGACTGTGGCTTTGCACTCCCCTGGATAAAGCAGTGGACATAGAGCTCCCTCATGGATCTGGCGTCGTGCACTCAGCCGGCTGAGATGCCCCCCCTTCCCTTACCCCTGAGGTGCCTGTTTTATTTCTATCTGATGCCCCAGCAGTGTTCTCTCCGTCTTGTTTGGGTATTGAGGGTGGTCCTCGCCCATGCATTTTGGGCCCAGTGGTCCGCGGACTATGATGGTGGAATCCCTTGGACATGTATTCTTGGTGTATATATTTGTTTATAGTGTGAATATCTTTATATATGTATATGTTTTTGATTAATGTATTTGAATATATTACAATCATCCAACTCATTTCCTTTTGTCCTTGCATTCTTCCAGGGGGTTTTGGGGGGTGTAACTGTAAAGTATCATGATGTATTAGTGTGTGTGTTGTCGTGGGTGAGGGTGGGGGTGGGGGTGTTGCATGTTGCATGTGTGTGTCCCTGTTTTTTCCCTCCCCGTCCCCTGTGTCGTAGGTGCAGTACTCAACGTGGTCTTCGCCGCCGGCGTTCGTGCTCCTGGTAGAGGAGAAGGAAGATAAAGCCTGGAAGAATCTGGAGCTCGGGTTCCATGGCGTCCTGGTTCCTCGTAGGGTGTGTAGAGGTGAGCGTTTTCCCTTTCAAGTCCTGTTTCTGCCGTGTTTTTGTTCGCGGTGAATCCGCCCCGGAAAAGGACTGTTGTAATTCTGTGAGCGGTACTTTGTCCTCCGCCAGTCTGTTGGCGGTTACCGCCGCGGTGTTTGTTTGTACCGCCTTGGCAGTCGGAGTGTTAAAGTGGCTGTCTTTGTTGGCGGTTTCTGCCACCGTCGTGATTCCATTTTTTTCCCGCCAGCCTGTTGGCGGTTTTACCGCCACTTTAACACCGACCGCCAGGGTTGTAATGACTACCTATGTTTATGAACAGACTTGAATCTCACACCGAAGCAGAATTGAGATATTTGTGCCCGAAAATTACACGGGAAGCTAGCAATGTGCATCAAAAGCTAGCAGACCTGAAGGAGAAGTACAACATAGAAATAGAGAAGACAAAACATTTGCAGAGGAGTTACAAGTTTTTGACACAAAAGATTGTGAACACAACAGATCGGCAGGAATGAAAGCACACCTTAGGGAGTTACTCCAAAGGGTCCAGACATGGGGAGCATTAGACAAGTGGGAAGGCAGATGAGTCAAGAAGAGAGATAAAAGAAAAACGGATTCTGTGAATCTTACTGTGAATGTGCAGAAGGGTGAGGATCCAGTAAATTTTTTACCAATGAGAGAAATTCCAGGAGGGAATTTTGTTCATGTCCTTTGGAGCAGAAGTGACATTCTGTCTTTTACAAATGATTATCCCTGGTTGAGAGAGAAACCAGTAGAATGGCAGCAGCAGACAGACAGGTTTGTGAAACTTGCAAAATTCCTGTGGGAGGACTTGAACACTCTATTAGAAATAGTAGTTCCAGCTGAGTTATGGATGGAGTGTAAGAGGAGTATAGATCGGCCAACAAAGGAACCACAGATAGATCTGATTACATGTGCACCATCTCCCGAGGTAATAAATTACTACTACAAAGTGACTGAATTTTTTAAAACAAGAATTTTACCCAAGAACATTGACTGACAGAGATTAGACAGGACAGCTCAGGAAGCGAAAGAGTTGATACATCCGTAGTATGAGAGATTGTTGCAGGCATTTAAGCATTACAGCGGTGCAAAAACGATCGAGCCTAAAGACATGATTCATTATGTGTTTAGATTGTGAATGACTGAGACCTGAAATTAGCCAGATGATTAAGAGTCATTTGATTTGCTGGCAAGCAAAGCCGACTGATGAGGTATTGCAGAATGCAAAGTACTGTAGTGACGAGACTGAGTTGAAGCATGGGAAACTGAAAGAATAGGGGATGGTGATGCAGATTAGAGCTGCACAAACAGGGATGCAGGCAAATTTTCCACAACAGCAGCAGCAGCCTCAGGGAAATGTTGTCTTTTAAAATCAGACAAGAAGCAGAGTTTGCAGAGGAATTGCAAATGGAAACAGTAGTCCCAATTTGAGTACTGTAGTGGTTCTGAATGATGTACAGGAAATGAAGAGATTGTTGCTACGTCACGCTTGCGGAGCAATCGGGCATCGGAAGCGGGAGAGTCTGATGATGGTACAGGAAGGTGTTGTTCAGCAAACAAGTGACATCACCTCGTTCCAAAATATGAGAGGATCCAGAATGAGAGGTCAGAATCCGAATTTCCAGAACAATGTGAATCAAATGCAGAATTGTCAACCCATGCAGCAGGTGAAAATTCTGTGTGTGCAGATGACACAGTTGCAGCCAGTGCAACAGCAGGTTCATCAAATGGTACCTAGACAGCAAATCCAAATACCTCAAACCCCAATAGAACAGCAGCAGGTGATGCTTCCTCAACAGGTCACAGGGCAAAGGCTTAACCAGAGTAATAACACAGTACAACAATTCCCTTTACACAGTGAGAATGGAATAAACGATGATTCGGTGAGCGAGAGTTCTGATGAAGAGGAATTTCTGCTTTTAGGTTCCTTAGAAGTAGATCAGAAAGGTCCATACGTGAAGGGAAAATTAATAGGTCATAAAGTTTCCTTCTTGGTCGACACAGGAGCTACACGCTCTACAGTGAGAACTGCAGAAGTTCCAAACCTGCCTCTTTCAGGAAAAGCAGTCCAGATTGTAGGAGTAGCGAATCAGTATTTGACCAACCCAATTACAGAACCAGTCCAGGTTAAAATTGGCAACTTTAAAGGATTATAGAAATTTGTAGTCTGTGATTCAAGTCCGGTATCCCTACTGGGAAGAGAATATTTGTGTAAAACAAGATGCTCTATTACTTGTTCAAATGATGGAATCGAGATACAGACGAACAGTGATGGTGAGATTGACCCAGCCATAGAGACAGAGTGTGAAGTAATAAATGAAGAATACCCTCTGATTAGTTTCTTTCCAGTTTTTACAGTAAGGGATCTTCCTTCTTGTTGGAAGTGGCCCTTTTTGCAGGGTTGTCCCCAAACCTTTTGCCTTCTCCCTCCTATTTTTTTAGGTCGGTTTTTGCTGGTTTATTGTCTCTGCGCACTTTACCACTGCTAATCAGTGCTAAAGTGCAAGTGCGCCCTATCGAAATTGTAATGTTTATTGGTTTATCCATGATTGGCATATTTGATTTACTGGTAAGTACCTAGTAAAGTGCACTAGAGGTGCCTAGGCCTGTAATTTAAATTCTACTTGTGGGCCTGCAGCACTGGTTGTGCCATCCACATTAGTAGCCCTGTGACCATGGCTCTGACCTGCCACTGCAGTGTCTGTGTGTGCAGTTTTAAACTGCCAATTCGACTTGGCAGGTGTACCCACTTGCCAGGCCTAAACATTCCCTTTTAATACATGTAAGACACCCCTAAAGTAGGCCCTATGTAACTCCATTGACAGGGTGCAGTGTAGGTTTAAGGTAGTACATGTACTGGTGTATTTTACATGTCCTAATAGTGAAATACTGTCAAATTCGGTTTTCACTGCTGCAATGCCGATCTCTCTCATAGGTTAACATGGGGGCTGCCTTTAAATAACACAGATTAAAAGCACAGATTTCCTTTGGGAGCAGATAGAAATGTGGAGTTTAGGATCTCTGATCTCACAACTTAAAGATACATCTTTTAGTGAAGTTGGTTTTTAGATTGTTAGTTTGAAAATACCACTTTTAGAAAGTAGGCATTTTCTTGCGTAATCCATTCTGTGACTCAACCTGTTTGTGGATTCCCCGTCGGGGTCAGTTTGACAGTTGGACTGTTCACACCTCTCCTCTAGACAGTGACACAAAGGGGGCTGGGGTGTAGCCTGCGTATCCTGATGAGCCATCTGTGCTAGAAGGGAGGGGAGGAGTGGTCACTCACACCTAAAAGGACTGTGCCTGCACTCACACAATGCAGTCTCCGACTCCCTGGTGTGTGTCTGGGGCCTGGACTGGACAAGGAAGGATTTTGCAAACATTTGAGACTTTGCTTTGAAGTTTGCCAACTTCAAAGGCATAAAGAAGTATAAGAAGAAGGCCAAAAACCCCAGACTTTTAGAATCATTCTGGAATCAAGAGGAACCTCTGCCAAGGATAAGAGCTGAAGAGCTAGAGGAGGAGTACTTTCTCTTTGCTCTGTTGCTTTGCTGGATTGGCATGCAGTTGCTGCTTCTGCCTGAAAGGAGTGCAAAAGGTGAACTTTGTTGTGTGTCCTTCTTGAGAAAGTTCTCTACGGGCTTGGATTAGAGCTTGCCTCTAGTTGGAAGTCTCAGGGACACTAAAGATTTCAGTTTCCACAACCTGCACCACTGGTAACTGTGTGTTTTGTGCTGCTGAAGAGGAAAAACCACTGCAACGCCTCCAACAATGCCGCTGGCCTGCACTGTGACCTGCCGACACTGCAGGGAGTCACATTTCCTCGCTTCGCACTGCGACCCTGGTCTCACAGACGTCGTTATCGGATCACATTACTGAGCCGCTGCTCGCGCCACGACCTGTGGGCCCCACACTCCAGCATCACCTGCTCCCACCGCAGCCTGGGCATCCCTGACAGCGGCACTCCTGCCGACCCCGGTGCTGCTACCTGCACTGTGGCCTGTGGACATTGCTCATGAGGTACACGAAACACTGTCCCGTCCCGCACCAGAGTCCCGGTCCACCAACGCCATCATCATCGACTCCCGTGTCATCACCAGGCATCCTGACTGCACGTGGCCTGTGGACACTTCTTGTGAGGGTCACGAAGCGCCATCCCATACCTTAACACTGGCTTGGGCCCACAGACGACAGCTCTTCAGCAACAACAATGCCGCTGCCTGCACCGTGACCTGGTGATGCTGCACGTCGCAACCCCCGCTCACACCGCAACCCTGGTCTCACTGAGGCCTCTGGATGCTGTCACCGAGCCAGTGCCTGCACCGTGACCAGTGGGCACTGCACGCCACATCGTCCCGCTTTGCACCGCAGCCCCAACACCATCCACACCAGCGCACCTGATTTCATCAGCCTGGAGTTCGATCCCCTTGGTGCGTGATTTCAAGGGCCCGATGACTCCCGCAGCGACACCGGAACCGACACTGTGACACCAGCGGTGCCGCTCTCCAGAGCTCACCGTGAGGTTCACGATGCCCTGTAAATCCAAAGGTACTGATTGCGGGTCTTCCCAATGCCGTAGCTGGCCCGTGACGCTGCGACCTACCGAACTGTTGGTTTTGTTGATCACGACACCGTTATAGCCCCAGGTGGAGCTATTGACTGCAAGGGACTGTACTTTTAAGTTAAATCTCGCAAAATTCATATCTTTTTGTTGGATTTTTATAGTTTTGGTCTTGTTTTACACAGATAAATATTGGCTATTGTTCTAAAACTGTTGTGGTGTCCTTTTGTAGTGTTTTCACTTATTACTGTGTGTTATGTGCAAATGCTTTACACATTGCTTCTGAGATAAGCCTGACTGCTCGTGCCAAGCTACTAAGGGGGTGAGCAGGGGTTATCTGAGCGGGTATCTCTCTTATCCTGACTAAAGTGAGGGTCCCTACTGGGCCAGGGTTCAAACTGGCTGCCAACTAGAGACAGTATTTTGTAACACTTCTGATTTTCAGGGAACAGTTAAATAGAGAGTGTGGGATTTGGCAGGGAAAGAGATTGGTCTGATAAAGGGAGGTTAGCCAGTTAATGTTCTAGTAAAGCCGAATGCAATTTTTCCCCAGATTCCCCAGTACTACGTGCCACAGGACATCATTGAGAAGGTTGCTCCTATAATTGCAGAATTTGTAAACCAAGGGGTCTTGAAAGAAGTGCTGAGCAGCCCATGTAATTCACTGATAATGTGATTGCAAAAGCCCTGTGGGAAAGTCCAGATTGTTTAGGATCTGAGAAAAAATAAATGCCATTGTGATCATATGTTGTCCCGGAGCACCAATCCTGCTGTGATTTTGTTTCAGATTCCATGTGATGCTGAATAGTTAACCATCATAGACTTGTCACAAGCCTTCTTTTCTGTGCCTCTTCATGAGGATAATCAATTTCAATTTTTAGATCGAGTTTACTGTCGATGTAGAATTCCTCAAGGGATTTCAGAATCACCTCCCATATTTAACCAGATCTTGAAAAAGAACCTGGAGTGATTGGAAATGCCTTTCCAATCAACATTTGTACAGTATATTGATGATTTGTTGATTGTATCCAACATGAAAAAAGAGTGCAAGTATGACACGATTACCTAACTGAACCATTTGGGAAAAAATGGTCATAAAGTGTCTTCATTTAAATTCCAATACTGTCAAAAAGAGGTGAAGTACTTGGGTCACTAGATTGAGGGAGGAATTAGAAAAATATCCAGAGAAAGGGTCACAGCCTTACTGCAGATGAATCCCCCAGCCACACAGAGAGATATCAGGATGTTTTGGGAATGGTAGGCGACTGTCGCCAATGGATTCCAAATTGTTTGGTCATTTCCAAGCCATTGTAGAAACTGACTCACAAAGTGGTCACTGAGCCCCTAGTGTTAGATCAGGTTTGTAACATAAAGTATTGCGGCACACCACCAAAAAGTCCATAGGTCAGTCCTTTATATTGTTGTCAAGAATTGTATAGCAACGCAGTATAGTTCATCAAGTAAAATTTAAATAATTGGTTTAATTATACATCTCCGGTGTAGACCACAAGTGTTGCATGTGCGCAAGACATCCTTCAAATGAAAATACAGCCTGACACGTGGTTCGTCAAAAATACTTTTTCAAGACCAAAATTCCACGTAAGCGCCTCATCAGAATGATATAAAGATGGTTTCCAGTGTCCTCCAAATGTATTATAACGCCATAAATACATAAATTTCAAAGCATCAAGTATGTAATAATGAAACGACCCTGATAAGTCATCATCTTCAGTGCAGCACTCGTCTTTGAGAAATACGAAACACTTGGTGGAAAGGCCCTTTCCAGGTAGTTCTGATCACTACCACAGCTGTGAAGTGCACTGGGGTTCCAAATTGGATCCACGCAAGCCATACAAGAAAAGTAGCATGTCCCCTGGGCAATGAAGAGGAGTTGTTGAGAGTACCTACAACAACAAGACCAACTTCAGAGCTGGTAAGAGAAGAAAGAGGAACTGACACCAGATCTGAGCACGTTCAGAACGGTCCAGTCACTCCTGTGAGAGACTACCACCCTGAAGCATCAGGACTTGTGGAACAGATGAATGGTACCTAGAAATCAAGGATGGCGATAATATGTGTGGCCACAAATCTGCAATGGCCCGACGCACTATTGTTAGTTCTGATAACAATGAGAAACACACCCAACAGAAAGACAGGATTGTCACAGTATGAGATCCTCATGGGTAGAGCAATGAGGCTACTAGCTGTTCCTTCAAATGCTCTTGTGAACACAGCAGATAATATGGTGTTGGACTACTGCAAAGGTCTGACTGATGTGGTTCGCTCTTTCTCTCATCAGGTGGAAGCCACCACACTGCAACCGTCTCATCATAAAGGACACAACCTAAGAGCTGGTGACTGGGTTGTGATCCAAAAACATGTGCAGAAGATGTGTTGGGAGCCTCGGTGGAAAGGCCCTTTCCATGTAGTTCTGATCACTACCACAGCTGTGAAGTGCGCTGAAGTTCCAAATTGGATCCAAGCAAGCCAATACGAGAAAAGTGGCATGTCCCCTGGACAATGAAGAGGAGTTGCTGAGAGTACCAACAACAACCAGACCAACTTCAGAGCCAGAAAAAGAAGAAAGAGGAACTGAGACCCGATCTGAGCACATTCAGAACGGTTCAATCACTCCTGTGAGAGATGAAAGAGAAGACCTACTGGAGAGTGACAGTGAGCCAGTCTCATTTGAGGCAGCATGAGAGTCTAGTGAGAGGAGGGCTCTCCCAGATGTAGACGATTTTGAGAGACAAACAGAGCCAATGCCAGACCTGAGGGGGAAGGAGTTAAGGCAGATCAAAGCCAATGTGTTCTCACTCCTCCTGAACCAGTCACAGGTCTACCAAAAGAAAATCCTGCAGAGCAAGAAGAAGTTTCAAGTTCAACACTGAAAAGAGCATTAACCAAGGGTCAGAAGAGAAGACCTGAGTGAAGGAGAGTTGAACGGAGATCAAAAGTTGAAAAGAAAGAGAATAGCAAGCCGAAGGTATGCTGGTCATGAATGGGCATATGCAACAAGTGAATGGCAAAGAGAATTTTTGTCATTTTGTTTTGATCGAGCCATTCAAGGTCAATATTTTGGCACTTGAAGGAAATCAATGAACTGAACTGTTCAAATTACAAGCCGAGAAAAGTACAAAAGAGAAAAAAAGACTGTTGAAAGTAACTGGAAAAGACTTCTAAAAATCTGATTTGACAAGACAACCTGATTTGACAAGCTGCTAAACCGATTTTTGACAAACTTACCGATTTTGATAAAAGAATCCTGGAAGTGAAACTGAAAGCTATAAATAATTACTGTAAGAAGATTGAGGATATTTTTTGTTTTTATTTTTGCTGCATAAGTCACTATCTTTCTCTCCGACTTTCTGATTCTTTACAGATCACGATAACCTTAGCCAGCAGGATAGGAAGAATAGGTGCTTTAAATACATGAGTACTGGTTTGGCTATTGGGTGTTTGGTATCATGCTTGATATTTATTGTGAGAATGACTGTTCTTGACAAGAGCAAAGCCAATCATACTTCAGCTTTAGAGACAACTACTGCAATAACAGAAATAGAGAAGTTCAGGTGAGATGAGAAGTATCTGCACATAGATAATGCACAAGGAAAACTTTCTTCTAATGTCTTCTGTCGCTTATTGAGTGAGTATGTTGAGACAATGGATGCAAGAGTTTGTTATGTATGCATGCAGATTCCTTCATCAGTCGAAGAAGAAGTTGCCTATCATAATTTGCTCCTCACTTATGGGATAAGTTGTAGTCTGTTATCAACAAGATTCTATAACCAGGAGTACAATCAGTATATGTATTCTAGCCACAACTTTGTGTTTTCGTTTGTCCCCATAATTAAGTACCTGTGTAGAGTAGCTAAGCAGAACAATATAGAATTAGTCAGAGGATTCTTTGAGCCTACATTAACTTTTGGCATGGCATATGCTCACAAGAATAACTTGACATGCTTGCTTACACCACTAGAAAAGAGCTTCTTCGATCAGACAGATGACAGGAGCAAGGCATTAAAAGAAAAGTTACAAAAGGGTTTAGAGAAAAGGACTTTTAGAAATGATTACGCATTTAGTGAAATAAAAATACGAGGGAAGTTAGCCTTAGATGCGCAACACGTAGGAAAGCTTTGTGTACAAAGGCCTAAAGCTAGTACGGACACTTTGTTTGTAGGAACGAGTGAATGTAGATGTGTTTTTGTTTCAGAGTAAGTGGACATCTATATTGAATAGACAGGATCCAGAGATTCCTGGTATATAGTACATCTATGGAACAAATGCGTATTACCGTCTTCCAAGAGGATGGTATGGCATATGTTACTTGGGGATAGTTTTCCCAAAGATATTCCAACTTGACTTAAAAAGATTACCAAAGATGACTTAGTTACACCATACTAAACAAAAGAGAGAGTCTCTTTTTGGTATAAGTGGAGATATATTTGGAGCAATGATTCAGTGGGAGTTGTTCTCATTTCTATAAATATTCGAAAGTTGTCTACTATTGTGGATAACATGTTGACACATTTTTCGGGAGCCATGATCCTAATGGATCAGAAATGGCTGCGGTAAGGTCTATGACTCTTCAGAACCACCTTGCGTTAGACATTCTTTTAGCAAAGGATGGCAGACTTTGCAAACTGCTTAATTCAAAGCATTGCTGCCCCTGATAGTAGCAAAGAAATAAGACGCTTACTTACTAATCTGACTAATGAAAGTGCTGATTTGCAAGAATTGAAAGCACCAGGTGTTTGGGAGAAAGTTGGCAATGGATTTGCTTCAGTGGGAAATTGGCTCAGCAACATTTGGAAAAGGATACTATTGAAATTAATACAAGGGCTATTGATGATTGTGATTTGCATAACTGGAGCATGCAGAATATTGTGTTACATGATTAAATCAAAGAAAAGGAATAATGATAAGAGGAGGGAAGAAATGAAAAGGGAAAATGTGTTTGGGGTCAATTCCAAGAGGGACAGAGATGACAAATTTTAGCTGAAACAGAAATATTTGTGTGGGAAGATGTAGATGTGATGACATATTTAGTCATCAGAGGAGGGATTGTTAATGCTGAAATTTTACTAATGAATATTCATGTATCCTGAGTGTTGAATTTGCATAGAAAATAAGTTAACGTAGAGAAATAATTCATGCATTTGAAATTGTACCTACTTGAGTGGCCATCAATATTCACTGGGTGTACTTATTAACAGCTTATTAATGTAAAATGTTGAGCTCATGTTCGGATTAATGTAGTAATATGTCATATTAATGGTCATGTATTATGTATTTGCTTTGTTAATCACAGGCCTTAACTTAGTGAGGTCTTGGGCCTAGTTGCATGGCCTCATGTCAAGATGCACTGCTTAGGCGATTTATAAAATGGCTGCTTAGAGAATTAAATTGTGATTTTCCATTCTATGGACTGAATGTTAGTAACTGAAATATTTCCCATGAGGACTGCTTGCTAGACTGTGCTGTATTAGCTTGGGATACATTGTATAACTTAGGGGCATATTTATACTCTGCCTGCACCGAATTTGCGTCATAAATTTTGACGCAAATTTGGCACAAGCCCTACACCACATTTATACTTTGACTCTCAACCCCGCGAACGCCCAAATTCCGCTGTGTGCGTCATTTTCTCGATGCGTGAAACCGCCTTGCATTAATGACCTGCAAAGTAGGCGTTCCGTCCAAAAAATGACTTAAAAACCCATGCGCCATATTTATCCTACCATGCAAAAATGACGCACAGCCCGATTTGTGTCAAAAATAACGCCTGGGTCAGGGCAGGTTAAAATGGTGCAAACACACCAGTACTTAAAGAAAACACACAGAAGCAACAGCAGAGCTCCGAAAGGAAGACATGGAGGTGCTATTCATCTAGCATGCACGAAGACGCAGAGCACAGGACCAACACCAGCAGCTTCCACCACAACAGCAGGGACCCCAAAGGCAACACAGAAGGCAGGAGAGGATATACAGGACCAGGACAACCCTTCTGGGACTCCGGCAACAAGCCATCATCCATAGGTACAGACTCAACTGGCAAGCCATTCAGCAGCTGCTGCGCCACTTTGAGCCACAGTTGGCACCCAGCTTGCAGACACCCCACATCATTCCACCAGAGACCAAGCTGCTAGCTGTCCCCCAAATGTTGGCAAGTAGCTTGTTTCAAACCACTGGTGCTCTGGTTGCCAGGATCTCACAGCCCACATTCTCTGCCTTCCTACCCAAGGTATTGGATGCCATCATCTCCCTCACACCCCACCACATCAGCTTCCCCAACACACAGCAGAAGCAGCAGGAGACCAAACAGGGTTTCTACCAAATCAACGGCTTCCCACACGTGCTTGGTGCCATTGACTGCACACATGTACGGATTGTGCCACCTGCTGCAACCGAGAATCTATACCGCAACAGGAAGCACACACGCTCATTCAATATGCAGGCCATTGTCGATCACTGGGGATTGATCATCAACATTGTGGCAAAGTATCCTGGGAGTGTACATGATTCATTCATCTTCCGCCACTGCACCATCAATCAACACTTCCAGGATGGACGATATGGCAGTGGCCTATTTGTTGGTAAGTACAGAAACCTAC
Source organism: Pleurodeles waltl (assembly GCF_031143425.1). Classification (NCBI taxonomy): domain Eukaryota; kingdom Metazoa; phylum Chordata; class Amphibia; order Caudata; family Salamandridae; genus Pleurodeles; species Pleurodeles waltl. Next base: position 471,541,274 of record NC_090449.1, on the reverse strand, counting down.
TTATATACACACAGCACAGCAACCCTGTAGGTCACACAACACATACACCACTACATCGACATGTGGCCTGGAAGACAATTAGGTTGTGACACTGCTAGGCATGTTTGATATCCTCACCCAATTGGATACATACCTAGGGACAAATGACAGTTCCAAATAACAACAGATGCCAAGCCTCAGACACAAGGGAACAATTTAAAACCACACAGTGACAATGACATGGTCTTAACTGCCAGTACAACTTGGAAGATGAATCTTACAGTATCACATCAATAACACCCAATCACACACCCTTCCAAACAATGTACAGTGAAAGGGGTATGCAATGTGTTTCGCTGCAGGTATAACACCATCACACACATAGCATGATGATGATGACTCTAATGAATGGGACATGGAATCATTGAGGCTGTACCAACATCTCACATCACTTCTGGGCTGACATTGTCAACTACCAATAAGCAAGTGGACTGTGCTAAGAACACGTATTGATGTGACAATATTGCAAAGCGCACATTCCTACACATACGGTTTGTGACAATTACACATATACACAACAGATGTACAGGCATATGGACCTTCTGACACTTAAACTGTCAACCCCACAACCAAGTTAGCCAGCTGAACTGGACCAGGTTCAGTAGAGTAGGTACACGTTTGAACATGAGTCAACTCGGTAAGGGCAGATAAATAGGTCTGCAGAGAACTTGTAAAACATGGGATATTTGTGCATTGTCAATTGTCAACACGTCAGTGCTGCCAACTTACGGAGATGTGTTGTACATTGTCACCTAGCCAAATCAAAGGGCCTCACTGACTTTTAACAAATTCTATTGCATATGTTAAATTGGATTGGATGTCCAGGCCATATAGATGCAACTGTGTTGCCACCACTGTGGAATTGATTCTGTGTATGGAAGTATCATGTCACACCCAGTTAAGACACATGGACACCTCTTTCACACGACATAATGTATGGAAGTACACAATGTACTGCAAGTCTACAAAAATACCGCTGACATCCGGTCAATCAGCCAAACACCAGTTCAGATAATGAAACATCCCAATGATGATGGTACATTCTAGAAGCCTAGGATTCCACACAATAACACAAACACAGATGAGTCACAGACAACACAAGAGAACAACTGCCATGCAAAGTGATAATCATGGCGCAAGCTCCATCAAAAGTTTTCAAGCATTTTCTTTTTCAGCTGATCAGGGGTATGGGATCCAGCCATGGATCATGACCCCATTTGCAAACCCAAGCACAGCATCAAAGCGTGCCTATAATGATGCACATCGGAGGACATGCACCATAGTAGAGAGGACCTTTGGCATCCTGAAGTCAAGATTCAGGTGCCTCGACATAACCGGAGGCAGTCTCCTATACTCACCTGAAATGGTCTGCAAGATCATTTTGACCTGTGCCATCCTGCACAACATTTGTGTAAGGAGGAACATTCCCCTCTATGAACCAGACCCACAAATGCCTGAAGAGGAGCAAGAGGAGGTTTTTGTCCTTCAACATGAGGGGGACCATCCAAACACTGCAGCAGGATTGCGTCGGAGACAACACATTGTACATACTCTACTCACCATCACCACTGTCTTAAAATATGTCATTAAACACCTATTCTAATCACTAAATCATGGTCTGGGTAATTATTTCTGCATCACATTATCCCTAGGAATCATAATCAGAGCTTAGCCTCATGAAGCATTGCAGATATACAGATTAGGATACTGAAAAATCCACATCACATTTGATGGGTATGAATGTACACCCAAATTCACACACACTGTAAATGACATATATCCTGTCCATTTCACATTTGAAGGTCAATATCAGAGGACCACAGCTATGGCACACATACATGTTGGCAACATGGTTAATTGCAGCATATGGCACACAACTAATACACCATCATTCATAAGCTAAAAAACTGCTTCATACATAAAGCAGTGGATTTGCTATTGCATTGGTAACAGGAATGTATGACCAGACCCTTGACAGTAGTAAGTGTGACATCAGCTATCTCTGCAAGGAGTATGTTTGACTTTCCTCCTGGAGTAATGTGTCTGGTAGGTCTACAATGAATCCTTGGATAGATTGTATAGCATAATCAGTTTACTTATCGTATCATGGTGTGGGACTTGTCTTCAAATAGCCTAATCACAGCCCATGCCTTGTCTGTGTTTCATTTATGCATGAGTGACAAACAGTGACAGTGTACCATGGCTGTATGCATGGATTGGGTATGGTCCCTCCAGCACAACAAACAACGTTCGCTAATGTGCATGAAAGGACAATACATGTTTGTGCCCTGACGGTCCACACACAGATTCACATCGGCCCCAACCTATTGATGGGGCTTGCGTGGTGAATAGCTGTGAGATTAATCAGCACTGATGTTCCCAGTTGCAGTGGGAATTTTAGAGTCCACCCTGTGTACAAATGTTGTGATGAAACCTGCCGGTTTACAATTACTGATTCATCAACTTTGTGAGCACACCAATGTTGCCCTGTTGTCAGTCTCATAAAGCTTCTGCAGTGCCATAGCTGGACTTTCCCCATGTGTGTTCTCAATTCCTCTTTGGCTTTTGTTCAATTCTGCTTTGAAGGATACTCTGTTAATGCAGGGAATGGCTCTACAGACTCATGACTAGACCTGCACGTAACTGTGACAACATGAACCCCAATAATGACACAGGATACACATGGTCACACACTTGAACTGGACACCTTTGTGCAATTAACCAAAGAAATATGTGAACACATGCTGCTTGGTCTTCTGGTCCTCCACTGCCACAAGAGAAACATAGGTCATTGATATGGCTCAAACTGTGGAGTGACATTACATTTTTGGATTGGTTTTGGGACCCTGTGTCACAAACACTGTATATACATAGCATTTTCAAATGCATGACTCATAGGTAGTATCCAAACAAGTGACCAGGAAGTGGTATCCAACATTCCAGTACATGTGATGGCTTAGTCTTGTAACATTGCCATTATCACCTGTCCTCTATCTATCCTGTGCATAGTTTGTCATGGGAGATGCTTTTGTCCCAAAAGTCAGGGAAGTTCACACAGCATTTGTTGCTATGTGTATGACAAACACATTTCCTGACTCATTTCCACACTGAATAGCATCTGATGGTTATCCACATTTACAACACATGCATACAAGCACATTTATGAAAACACGTCTTGTGTTGTTCACACAGAGGGCCAACTAAAATTGAAATAGCCAATTCACAAACATTGACACACAGGCAATGAGTTAATGTATTAAGTTGCGTAGGCTTGATATCCTCTATTGGCGCACAACCTGCTCAAACTGGGTAATACCAATTTGCATTCCAAAAGTTTGGGTATCTATTGCGTCAGTGAAGAGTGCTAATCTGGTACAACAACTAGAGGATCATGGTCCGCAGTAGTGTGATCTGCCAGATGTGCCCAAACACTGGAATGCACAATGTAGGTGCAAACAGCCTATCTCTGTATAGTTACAGCTGTCATGTACTATAAAAATGTGATAAATGAACCAAACCCATTAAAAGACATAAATTTTGACGCATACGGGTCAAAAAAGACGCATATGCGTCAAAAATCACAGCACATGCGTAGGAAAATGACGCTCAAAGCCATGATACATCCATTGGCACCGAGCGGTAATTCCTACACTGTACCCCATGAAATTGGTTACGAATTATAAATATTTTGAACTATGCATGCGGGGTTATTTTTAAGCATGTGCGTCCATAAAAATTAATGCACAGACTCTAAGCATCATAATATTTTGACACATCATAATAAAAACGCCCTGCATTTGAGACAGAAAGTGATGTAATAGGAAATCCTCTTTACAGAATTGGTACAGTGGGTGTACTTTCATTTTCACTTTGCAGTCTGTCATTTTTATAGACTGTGTGGCTGTGCTTAGAGTTTTGTCTGTCCCAATTGTGAATTTGTCTCCTGTGTGCCATCCAATTTGTCATCTGTGTTAGTTGTAATTGTCTCAGTTGTTCATTGTGTTTATTTGTCATTTTTGTTGTCTAATTTTGTCTTTGTACTGTTGGGAGTCTGTTATGGGTCTTGTTAGTTTGGTGATAGTTGTTCTGTTTTAGGGTTACTTTCATTTCATTTTCCTCCCTCCTTTCCCTTTATTATCCTCTGGAACCTTTAATTTTCATATTATTTCTGTCATGTTGGGTAGGCCACATCTGGGGAGAATGGGTGAGGAGGAGCTGGGGGGATTCATTTGGCTGGTGTGCCAGTTCCTCTCCTTGATGATCGAAGCAGGTGGCAGGGTGATACAGGGGTATCATACAGAGGCGAGGAGGCTCTGGTGGTTAAAGGTGTTATACCATTTGGATCGCATCTACAACACACAGCGCAATGACCACCAACTAAAACACCGCTGGGCTGACCTTGTTGCCAGAGAGCAAGACCTGCGGGACCACCTGGGTATTGTGATTGGTGGCCCTGTTGGTGATTACTATTCAGAGTAATATGCACATTTAAATGTGCTGTAGTGACAGTAGCAGGTTTGTTGATATGCTGCAGGCAATGTTTTTGGACATGTGGAATGCAAGTTAAACTAACAGTGGCCATGAGTTATACAATAATTGCTACACATTACCGTCATTTGTTGAAGCAACAGCTGCACTAAGTTACAAAACACAACTGGAGTTTATAAATTAGTGCTGCCTTCACGTCAATTGATGATGGTAATACAGCCCTAACATATGCATTATCCATGGTCTGTGAGTGTACCCGAAAGAGATGTTTTTCACCAGCTAATTTATAGAATTTATGTGTTCCCCAATTATTTCGAATACACATCTGAACTGTATTCTGGCCCATACGTACCAATTGCTTTCTAACCTCTGGTAATATCTTAGGCTGATAGTTTGACTTGGTTGTGCCACAATTAAATTAGGAATAGAGGCCAAAGTAATGCACACAGGTTAATTTCTAAATGTTTGGTGCTACTTTCCATAGACGTAGCATATAACATGAAGCAAATGATACAAATTGAGGGATAACAACTATCCCTGGCTCTGTGTTCATTGTACCTGTGTTTAAATTGGTCTTGGGCACAATAGCTGGAACAGAGCTAATGCATTTCCCATCTGTGTTACTCTATAGCCATACACTTCTTATGAGTTATGTAGTCATCGTGGGAAACCTGACGGTGGGGAATGCATGGTCACAATGTATTACATGCATGATGTTGTGCAAGGGACCCCTGACCAATTCCATCATACTTATGAAGTTCCCTAATACTTTGCTAGTTTACGTTTGGTACACCCCTGCTGATTTAGTGCAGCATATGTACAATAACTAACTTCCCAGTATGGAGGCTATTACAGACATGGGTGTATGCTATGATCAGACGACCAGCCTTCCTGTGACTGCTGCCATTCCGAAGGTACATACAATTTGAAACCTACATCATCATGATTGACACAGTAGTACATTTGCTAAACCATGTTTCAATATTGTGACAGTGTCAGTTTGCTGTATACCCGCTGATCTCCCAACTTGCCAAATGTAAGATGATGAATGTTGATTACCTGTGATTTCCAAAACCCATTATGGGTACACAGGGCAATGAGTGACACATTTCAGGAGCAATCACTACACCTGTCCCCATGCATTCTGTCATGGATGACCACAATATACACTGTCAGCATATATTTCCTTGTTGTATCTAAATATAGAAAATGGCCAATCCATGTTTTGCCTCAAATTGTCACCAAGTAACGCACAGGATCCCTGCCATTATGGTGTCATGGGGGCATATGTGGCTCAGGGTACACTGTTAATGTAGCATATGTTACCTACATACAACACAAGCCCTACATGTAAGGGACCATAAAAAGCATAATACATCATGACCTTCAATCAACCCACATGAGCATCACACAGTAACTGATTGTCCCTTGATGCACACGCCACAATACCTGAGTGACTGGTATTGCAGTGCTCCAGGTATGTGGCTTTGCATGTCTCTCATTACTACAAATGATGAAAGGAGTACACTCCATAAATGAGTCTGCAACCAATTGATAGATCATGTTTGTCACCACATGATAGTTAAGGACACTGCATCTGTGCATATGTGTGTGTATCACCCACTGGAGTGACAGAACCTATACATGTTTGCTGTACTATGTATGTTGGAGTATCATCATGCCTGAGAGGCTGGACTTTCAGATATAATGTCACACACAGTTATTTTATTTGAAAGAGTTGTACAGTGCACAGACATTGAGCACATTTCACCCTTCCATGCTTTACAGGTGGACCTGCCCCTTACACAATTGGCGAAGTGGCTCGATTTGCGGACCCAGACATATCCAGAAGGTGTTGGTATTTCTGTTCTGTGTTGTGTTTGCAGATGTTGTGTGATGGACTCCTGTGTGTTGGACATATAGCAAGGTATGACGTGATCTGATATGTAACTTGACTGGAGTTTCACTTTTTTTTCCATATTTGAGTTGGACAAACAGTGGCGTATAGTCATATTTTGGGATTGTAGTGCAGCCCTGTAGGCATGGCCATTGAATAGGGTGACATTTGTTGTTAAATTTATAGTAAAGAAAATTTAGCAGAGGGCCACATCCATGACTTAGTCAGCAAGTCAGACCCTGAATCTCAGAGAATAGGGATGCCAAAGTCTTACCCACAGACCTGAGCCTCCCTATTCACTAATGAACATGTTCGACTGTATGTCTGACTTCCTAGCAGGATCTAGCTCCACATGTTGTGCTATATGTATGTGGCACTTGAGTACAATGTCAATTCAATTAAATTCAAAACAGTCTTTATTCGGATTTTACTCCATAAAAGAAAAACAGTCTCTTTAGGATAAAAAAGTTATACAATAAAATAATTCCAGATACATTACTAATAAAAAAATCTTTGTTACAACGAATTATGCAGTTATTCATTCTCGTATGGCAGTTTTTCTAAATAGGACAACTTTTTCCTCTGTTCAATTGCATGTAGGATAAATTTTATCACAGATTCACATTTCTTATTGGTATCCAATTTAAATAAATAGTTAAAAGCTTCTCTACAATAAAATATCTTATTAGCAATAAATAGTGGTTTTAAGAATTGTTTCCTAATATCATGATAGAATTTACAAGATATAATAAAGTGGTTTGTGGATTGTGCAAATTGTCCCACGCAGGGGCACTTTGGTAGGCTTTTACTCCAAATCCTCACCTTTGGGAAGGCTACCAAAAAGTGCAACATTCTAAAACGTAATTGGGTCAAATAAAATCTATGCTGAGTATTCACAACTGTCAGTAAATAATTTGGTATTAACTCATTATTTTCGATCATTTAAAGGGCTACCGTTGACTTCATGCATTCTCTATTTTCTCTATCGCTAATCCTCCATGCCATTAATTGATTTTTCAGTTCTTTCTTACTAAATTGGAGGACTGTGCCTGGGTTGTCTAAAGTTGGTGTTAGATTTATACCTCTCAACAGATCTTTTAGGTGCATAAACCATGGAATTCTATCCCAATGTTCTAATGTAAGACAATCTTTAATAATCTTTTGGGTAAGATGCATCCCTTCTTTTGACCAGATACCATGCCATGCCGACAACGCATTTATATATATTAGATCTACCACGTAGGGGCTACCCAGTTCCTTATGTACCATGTATGTGGAGGTGGTATTTGGGACTGCAAGTAATCTGTTAAAAAATGTATTCTCTAGCACTTGTAATGAATGGATCTCGGGCATCAAACCCCAAAGGGCAGAACCATATGTGATGCTGCTGATTGTTTTACTTTTGTAGATTTTCAGCATTTCCCTTAGGGGTTTATTACCAATGTTTTTGGAGAATCTAAAGACTGCCTCAGTTGTCCTAATATACTTCATCTTAATAATTTCTAGGTGTTGTTTCCAGTGTCCCATATTAGAAAATTGTATACCCAAGTATGTAAATCCATTCACCTCTTTGCATTTGTGGCCCTTAATAAAATAAGTTTTCTTCCTGGCCTTTCCCTGTCCACAAGTCATTACCACTGTTTTGCTCATATTCAACATCATATCTCTTTCCTCCATAAATTCCATGAAGCCCTCCATTAGTCGCTGCAACCCATTTGCAGTTCGTGACAGCAAAACTGCATCATCTGCGTATAAAAGAATTGGGATAGAACATTCTCCTATTTTAGGGCTGTCAATTTCTAAATTTTTTAGATGGGCATCTACACCATTTATATAGAGAGAAAATAGGAGCAGCGCCAAAACACAACCTTGGCGTATTCCTCTCCCTATCCTAAAACCTAGCGTGCATTCTCCATTTCTACCATGTCTCACCCGTGCTGTTAGATGGTTGTATAGTTGCGCCAAGAAGTTTATTATATCTAAGGGCGCACCCATATCTGTTAGAACTTTCCTCAACTTAGCATGATTCACCAAATCAAAGGCACTACTGAGATCTGCAAAACAGAGGAACACATGACCCTTCATTGCCATTGTATATTTGCTTATTATTAGATTAAGGTCTATACATTGTTCCAGGGTACCAACCCCAGGCCTAAATCCCAGTTGAGCCTCTGTAAGTATATGATTGTTAGTTGCCCATGTTTCTAATCTTTCTACAAGTACTCTTCCCAGCAATTTGACAAAGGTATCTAAAAGTGAAATTGGCCGATAACATTTGGGGTCGCCTCTATGCCCCTTTTTAAAAATAGGGACAATTATACTTTCACTCCATGATGTTAAGATATATCCCTTTGTCACACTCAGAAAGACTTGGGTCAGGATAGGGCACCATAAATCAACATATGTCAAATAAGCATCTACTGGCACCCCGTCAGGGCCCGGCGCCTTCCCTTTCGGGCATCTTCCCATGGCAGATTTCACTTCCCCAAGACTAACTGGTTTCAAGACGGGTGGATTGAGCTCGATTATCCCATTATTTGACGGGTGGATAGTCAGGTTATCTGGGTTAAAAATTGAACCAAAATGAGAGAGCCATTCCAATAAAGGAACATGTACTGTTATTTTGGGTACATCACTATTTTTTAGGAAAGGTTGGTTAATTGTTTTCCAAAATAAAGTACATTTCTCTTAATGTCGTTGCTTGCTCAAGATTAGCCACACCCTAGCTCTCAATTGTGCCTTCCTGGTTTCTAATGCATGTTTGTAGTTGGAACGCTTAACAATTACTTCTTCTCTATTTCTTGGTCGGGCCTGCAGGGCTTGTTTTAGTTCCTGGCTGGCTGATGAGCAATTGTGATCAAACCACCCCACATTTTTGCTCTTTTTTTTCCCGATGCTCTCACTAGACTTCCTGCAATGGCGATTCTAAGTTGGTTAAATGATCCTAGGATCGTATATGGATTTTGATTATATTCTGTACATATGAGAATTTTTATACGGTGTTGTGTCACAACTTTATTCATCACATCTGTTTCATTTACCCCAGTCCATTTAATCACAAATCTGTTTTCACTTCTTATTCCTATATCCATTGCTAATCGTTCACCTATATTAAAGGGTTTGGCTAATCTCATAGTCAGTAACAGGGGGTGATGATCACTATAGATAGTGGGCTCAATCTTCAATGAAACAACCATATTCATATGACTCTTTGACATTAGTATGTAATCAATTAACGAGAAATGTCCTCTTCCTACAAACGATGGAAGCTTCACTCCTTTATGCCCATCTTGCTCCATCAGCTCTAAATCATATCTAAATAATATTTCATTCAATGCAGTTCCATAGTTATTATGTAAAAAGTGCAATTGAGTACTTCCCCCATCATCGATGAATCCCCATGTCTTTCCTGTAGTATTCTTGCATGTCCCGGTATTAAAATCTCCAGCCCATATTATTATGTAACTTGAAGTTATATTGTTAACAAAGGCCTGTAAGTCATCCTGAAGAGCCGATGCCACAACTCTATTCGTACCATCAAATTTGTTATTGTAATAGTTAATTAGTACAATTCCTAAGATCCCATCTATCCAAAAGTATAAAAACTGGTAGTGGGGGGAGTCGAGGGAGGATTTCACCAATGAGTAGGGTACCAATGTTGAAATCAAAATTGCTAGACCTCCCTTTGCCCTTCCCCTGGCTGAGGCCAAGGCTGGTGTAGAGAATGTGGCATAGCCTTCCATAGAGAAGGATCCCGTGTGCCATGTCTCTTGTAGGCAGATTATATGTGATGAACTTATTATAGTCTGCCATTCCTTCTCAGCCATTTTCGTTTTTACTCCAGCTATATTCCATGACATGAGTATAATTAGGTCTTCTACTGAAGGTCTCCCATCTGTTTCAGTGTCGCCATTACCACTTGGAGATTTGGATTTGGGCACTATAATAGTAGGTTGTGTTTTATTGTTCAACGAAGTCACCTTCCTACTCATGTTCTCCTGCAGTCAATCTAGATCCTCCATGTTACTCAGGGGGGCAAAACGGTTGGAATACTCTAATTTATTATGCCTGTCCAAAATGCTTGATGTATTCTCTGCCACTCCTGTGTCTGTTATGCCTGTGGTGTTCAGCATTCTGTAAAAGTATCCTAGGGGAACAGCCATAATCCCCCTCCTCAGCTTTTTACAGTTTCGATGACTTATTTCCAAATCTGCTAGCAGTTGGCCCACAAAACGAGGATTCTGAAAGTTGACCACAATACAATCTCCCTCTTCTTCCTCCAGATTTCCCACCCAGTCAACTCTCCTTGCATATAAGATTTCACGGAATAGTATATCTGGTGTACATATATTCCCTGACATCCAGTGTACTACCTTATTACGTATATCTGGCCAGGTCTCGACAATATTTGGGCCTAGTTTGGGAACATTTTTAAGAATGATTGTATATGGAGTAGCATCTGGTGGTAGTTGTAACACCTCTTTCACAGGTCTGTTCCTAGTCAGGGACTGGAGTCTGTGATTTCTATCCATAGGCTCCATTTGATTAATCATAGGTGGCTTGGGCTGAGGGATTTCTTCCTGTATGGGATGCCGGCATTTCATACTCCTTTTGTTGGGATCTGCAAACCCTATCATTGCTTTATTCCTTAAGACTGTAGCCTCTTGATTCTCATTTGATATGAGATCACTGCCAAGAGGTAGAGTTTTCGGTTTAGTTATTGAGTTAACACTTGCTTCTATCTTGGTTATGCGTTCTTTTATCTCCTTACATTCTGACAATACTTTTGTCTCTATATGATCTAACTTGCCATGCAGTTTCTTAAAAAGGGTTTCCACACGTTTTTGTAAGGAACCATCATTATCTGATGATGGTACTACTGCATGACCCCCATGCATTTGTGTAATTTTTTTGTTACTCTTAGGAAGCTGTGAGTGTACTAGCATGGACTTGGATTTGGTGATCTGACTACTTCTTTTTTTCTTGGGTGGTGAAGGGATTTGGTCGTCTGTACTGTTTAGTGAGTCAATTTCCTCTATTATATCTGTAGGAAGTAAAGGGCCTAGAGAAAATCTAGAATCTGGCCCAAAAAAGTTTTCTTCTGGAGCTTTTGGTTCAGAAGTTAAGCCTACAACCTCAATGCTCACTTCAGTGATAGCCTCATGTATAACATTTTTTGTTGCCACTAAACGTGCTTCAGCATTAATGATTTCTTTGTTTATTTTTCCCATGGCGTCTGTAAGGTAATTGGTAATTGTATTAGTACTTCTCTGGGTTGTGGTATTCATACCATTCCCTATTTGGTTTAGCTTTCTTTTCCCCATTGTGTATAAGGGGTTAACTATATTAGGCACTCTTAGCTAGTCACAAACAGAGTATATGCGGTTTCTAGAACAAATAACAACTAAGTGTGCCCAACCCAGCATTCTCCTGCTCTGGTGGGCACAAGGCAGGTGTACAAGAAAGTTATTTAGGGCTTCTGGCCTAACCACAGAGCTGAAACCAGCTACAAGTCTGAGTCCAAACGTCTCCTTACAGCCCTGTAGGAACCAATATCAGTGGGACCCGGAAAATGGATGTCAGGGGGATGGCCCAGTTCAGCCTCTGTCAGGCACTGACGGGCGCAGGACGGGCCCGCCCTTGGCCCGGGCTTTGCCCGGGCGCCTCCCGCGGTAGCGGGAGCGCGAACTTGATTTAAAGGGCTCCTGCCCTTGGTACGTTGGCTGCCTCCTCAGAAAAGCGCTTCCCGCGGTAGCAGGAACGCAAACTTGATTTAAAGGGCTCCTGCCCTTGGTACGGTGGCCGCCTCCTCCTCCGGCAGCAGAAACGCGCTTCCCGCGGTAGCGTGAGCGCAAACTTGATTTAAAGGGCTCCTGCCTCCTCAGAAACGCGCGTACAATGTCATAGTTGTGCATGCAGCTCCTGCCCAGATGCATGGTTGTATCTATCTTCTTGTTGTAGGAGAGGTATTGGTGGTATCAAATGATGTTGACAATTGCCTGCAATTACAAACATAAATGTGGATGGGATTGTGCAAGGCTTGTGTCTGTCCTAGTTGGACACCCTCTTTACCTGTGGTTGACTGACTAAACCCATGTACAGCTGTCCAAAGCTTCCTGGGTGTCTCATTTAGTATAGTATACATAACTCACACCTATCATTTGTAACATTGTCCAGCCAGGTTACTTATTTGCGCGTACACTCATACACATCCATTCCTGCTGTATGGTGTGTGTGAGGAAATGTTTTTGTCAAATGTCACATACGTAAAGATTGTCTGGAAGAAAAATTAGAAGACAATGGGGGTCATTATGACTCTGGCGGAAGGCGGAGAACCGGCGGTAAAACCACCAACAGGCTGGCGGTCTTACTTTGTGGAATTATGACCATGGCGGTTACCGCCATGGTCATCCGCCGGTTCTCCGTTCCGCCCGCCAGGGCAAAGACGACCGCCGGGCTGGAGACCTGGGTCTCCAGCCCGGTGGCCGTCACTATACCGCTGCGGTATTTTGACCCAGCTTACCGCCGTGGATTTCCAGCGGTTTGAACCGCCATGAAATCCATGGCGGTAAGCACTATCAGTGCCAGGGAATTCATTCCCTGGCACTGCTAGGGGGCTCCCCCACCCCTCACCCCCACCCGACTCCCTCCCCTACCCCCCCACCACCCCTGCCACCCCCCAACGGTGGCAGGGCCTCCCTCCTCACCCCGACCCCCAACATCACATCACCCATACCCACACGACATGCACGCAGGCACCACCTATACACTTACACGTACACACGCCGACATACATGCCTACATCCACACACACAGTCAGACACGCACACCCACATACAAACATATATGCACACATCCATACAGACATACCCACAGACATACACGCACTCATTCCCATACACACAACACTCCCGCAAGCATACACGCACTCACACACCCCCTCTACATACACAAACGCACACCCCCATGCACCCACAAAACACCCCCCCACCCCCTCCCCTCACAGACAATCGACTTACCTAGTCCGACGATCCTCTGGGAGGGGACAGGAGCCATGGGGGCAGCTCCGCCGACACCACACCGCCAACAGAACACCGCCACGGCGAACCACAGGATGCGATTCTCTGGGCGGTGTTCTGTTGACGTGGCGGTGGAGGTGGAGCAACCTCCACTTCCCCGCCTCCAGCCAGTATGGCTGTTGGCGGCTCTCCGTCCGTAAAAGGACGGAGAGCTGCCAACGGTCATAATAGGCTGAGCGGAAAACCGCCAGCACTGGCGGTCTTCTGCACGGCGGTCCCTCGGCGGTCTTACAAAAGACCGCTGAGGTCAAAATGACCCCCAATATTTTTCTGCTTAGACATCCCTTGAAGAAGACGTATTCTGTCCAACAAAGCATTATACCGTATAGTTTCCAGTTACCTCAGAATTAATCCTCAGGAAGGGTAGATGATGGTATAATCCAGACCACATTCTTTCAGGACAGTTGTATAGACGTTCTATAGGCATTGACATGCATCAAACATTACTAATCTCCCTCACATTTGATGTGTCACTTTACACAGAGAAAAAGTGGTTGTGTAAGTGATATTTATTTTAAAGTGCTGTAGTGCTATTTTACATAGTCCAGGATTGTGAGTCCATTAGTGTGACACCTTCCATTGTGATCCTACACAAGTGCAAATGGACATGTCATTGGACATGCTGGGGTGAAGTGTCATACAGTGAAGAGGGACATGAATTTCCAATGAGGTAGTGAGAGACAATCACAGGGCAGAGTGACAAGATAAACAGTGGGCTGGAGAACAGTGTTTGTGAGCAGCTGTTGCAAGACTGGCATGTTACAAAGCACAGGATCTTGGTTATAAGTGGCCATGGACTTGTGCTACCAGGTACTCTTACGGGTAAAGGTGATCTGTTCCATGTCTTCATCTTCTGATGTGTGTCGTCACCTCTGCCCTTGGTGGTGGTGGGTTTGAAGGGGCAACACACACTTCAGTGTTTGAAGACATGGAGTCAGAAATCCCGGTAACTGTCAACTGTGGGGCTATTAAGGGCAGTACTGCAGCAAGGAGGAGCTGCTGGTTCTTAAGGATAGCAGCTGCATCACTGTGGTAGGCAGCCAGGTTGGCCTTGAGGGGGTCAATATTGCATTTGTGCACGCGTTGAAAGGTTTGTTGTTGGTGGTGTTTTTTTTTTTTTTTGTTTTTTTTGTCCTCATTCACCCTAGGCCATATGTAAACCTCCTTTTTTCCTTTTTCAACCGGAACGCAGGAAATTTTTCCTCTGCCAGGGGTTGGTTAATACTCTCAAACAATCCTCAGACTGTCCCAATACTATGAGGATTTCAGAGCAGGTTGTGAAATCATTGGACAGATGTCACAAATACAAATACCATTCTATTCCAACATTAATTACGCAAACATCTAGACATCAATCTCCTGATTTCCAATTCATTAATGATACCCAAAAATTCCCTCGCATCCTTTCCTTCCCCCCTATCTTTTGATCCAATTCTGCTATAGAAAAACATCACTAAGCCATTCTGAGTGATTTGGGGTTTTTTTAAAGTCCATTTTCTACAAATTTCTCGCCTCCCCAACAGTATTGCATAAAATACAAACTTTTTATCTGCAATAATATCCCAACCTGACCACCCCTGCTGAACTGGAACTTGCCCAAAAATTATTAACTGGAGAGAGGGTTCAATTCCCCAATTCAATATACCGGAGATTGTTTCACATACTCTTTCCCAAAAGAATCGAACATCAGGACATTCCCAAAACATATGAATATCAGTTGCCTGCAATAAACCACATTTTGGGCATCCTACCTCCTGCCCTTCTTTCATTTTAGATAGCTTCTCGGGGGAAATATACACTCTATGTATTGTAAAGTAATGATTTTTCCTAAGAGTGGCTGGTTTCACAATATCAAAACCATTTTTAATGACTCTTCCCACCCCCTTTTAGCTACCTCTTCTGAAAAAAAGTTTTCTCCACAAATCACTAGGTAATACAAACTCACCATCCACCCCTTCCAGAATCCCCCATACCATGTAGACACTCTGTGAGGACCTCCTAATGGGCTCGGGGTGATCTCACTCAATGGATTAGACATACCAACACCCTCCTTAATCCCCTGAGCCCATTTTCTTATTTGTAAAAATTTCCATCTGGACAAGGAACCACCCGTCTTTAACTGAAATTCCTCCCAAGAGAGAAGAGTCCCTTCCGAAAACAAATCCCCCCAATATTCTAACCCCGCTTGTTTTATCGGTAATGCTAAAACATCTCTAAAACATTCTGGGGTTCCCGGGGAGTCCCAGATAGGTGCGTCAATATTATAATAAGTAAGTTTCGCAGATTGCCTAATATGATACCAACTTTCTGCCAGCCCTCGCATAATTTTTAACCTTATCTTTTTGAAAAATTTAGGGTCCCCAAATTTAAACATAAAATTGGTTGAAGCACTGTTAATTCTAGAGGCCATTATCTTAAACATTAAACCCGTTGTCGTGGAGTCTGATGCAAGAGACAAGAGTCTAAAAATTTTCAAAAGAAAGGCCCATGCATAATATTGCAACTCAGGCAATGCCAATCCTCCCTGAACCTTACGGAGACGTAACTTCTTCTGAGAAATTCTAACGCCCTTAGATCTCCAAATAAAATTGCTTATGAGGCGCTGCATTTTTTCTATATATATTGTCTGCATTGGAAGTGGGGAAGTAGAAAACAAAAAATTCCATTTTGGAAGAATAGCCATTTTTACCAAATTTACCCGACCTATTATCGTCAAGGGAAGGTGCATCCAAACTTGCAATAAACTCTTACATTCTGCCAACAATTTTTCCTGGTTCCTCTCCGCTAACTGATTAATATCTTGAGGTATCAAAATTCCCAAATATCTAATTTCTTTTTTACGAAAAGCATTTCCCAAGCCATGATCTCCGTTTTTTCAACATTCACTTGATAACCCGACACCCTCCCGAACTCCTCGGCCAGTTTAAAAATCTCGGGAAATGCAGTATCTAAATTATCTGTATATAACAAAAGGTCATCAGCATACAAAGCGAGCTTTCTTTCCCAGCCTTGGCATCTAAAAGGAGTAATCATCGTATTCCGCCGAATTTTCCTCGCAAATGGTCAATATATAAGTTGAATAGTACAGGGGATAGCGGACATCCCTGTCTAGTGCCTCTAGCTATAGCTATCGGTCCTGTAAGGTTCCCATTCACCAACATTCTAGCTATGGGAGCCCTATATATCTGATTCACTACCCTACAAAAGTTATTTCCCAGTTTAGCTTTTTTTAGCAGAAATTTCAAGTAAGCCCAGTTTACTTGGTCAAAAGCTTTTGCAGCATCAACCGTTATGACCCCGAAGGGGGATTTTAATGCTACTGCCATATCTATGGCTCCTATTAATTCATATGTTAACTCATGCAAATACCTCCCCTTCGAAAAGCCCTTCTGGTCGGGGTGAATTAAGCTGTCTACTACTTTATTTAACCTATCCGCCACTATCTTAGTAAACAGCTTATAATCGCTGTTCAATAATGAAATAGGTCTATAAGACGAGCAATAAGCTGGATTTTTTCCGGGTTTCGGTATCAATGAAATGACTGCTTCATTCCACGAAGCCGGCATACTTATCTCATTAAGAAAAACCCTACCGAATAACTCAGCCAAGAACGGGGCGATTACCTCACCTAATGATTTATACAGCTCCACCGGAATACCATCCGGACCCAAGGCTTTCCCTTCCGTACCCTTAGGTAAGGCTGCTCGCACTTCCTCCACCGTAATAGGGTCATTAAGAATTTTCTGATTCTGCTGCGAAATTTCTGGTAATACATCCTGAGCTAACCAATTCTCCACCATTTCCTCTTGCACCTCTACCTGTTCCGTATACAAAAATGTAAAAAAATCTTGAAACCCTCGTTCAATGTCTTCAGCACGAAGTAATTTAACACCCGTATCTTCATCCACTATTTCTTTAATATGACTCCTAACTTGATCTGTTTTGACTTTCCAGGCAAGTAATTTCCCCGAGCTTTCCCCATATTCAAAATGTTTTCATTTGCTAGCCTCTTATTTCCTGACCACACGAGCCTGTAAAGTGTTTGCTATTCGAGTTCTCAACTCAGTCATTTCTGTTCTTCCTACTTCCTCCTGGGCTCCTTCTCCTTTACCCACCAATTTCTCGCATTTTACTAACATTTCTTGCTCTAACATATTAATTCATCTCTGACTATTTTATGTTTGTAATATGCAATACTCCTAATTTCCCCTCGTATTACAGCCTTAAAGGAGTGCCAAACCGTTGATAACGATGCTGAACCTATGTTAATCTTGAAAAAAAATTCAGTCTCTCTACGTAGATGCACCAAAACATCCTCTTCCAACAGTAAAGTGCGCTCCAATGTCCACCTCTTAAAAACTCTTATCTGTGGGAGCATCAGATGCAGCATTACCGCTGCATGATCTGATAAATGCGGGGGTAAATATTCAATCCTGTCAACATTTTCCAACAATCTATCATCCACTAAAAAATAATCAATACGTGAAGCATGACTATACTTCTTATTAAAGAATGAAAAAACTCTAGCCCCCCCCTCCCTCTTCCGCCAAATATCGCACAGGCCATAATCCTTCATCATCTTCCTTAAATAGTATTGTGATTTTGGCGTACCTAAAGATCGACAAGTATCTGTTCTATCTAATCTATTATCAAGCACCACATTAAAATCTCCCGTCATAATAACTGTATCTGAAAAATCGATTAACTGAGAAAAAAACCCTTTAAGAGGTTCAATATCATCGCAATTCGGGCCATAAAATCCAGCCAGGACCAACCTTACCTCACCAATATGAGTTCTTATTATGACCCAACGACCAGCATGATCTGCCCTTGATTCTAAAATCTCCAATCTAGCTTGTAATCCCTGTTTAACCAAAATAGCTACTCCCCTTGTGTGAAAATTACTGGTGGTGCAGAAACACATTTGTACCCACTTTTGAGCCTTAAATAACTCCTTACCCTCTTCTGCAGGCAAATGAGTTTCCTGTAAGATTCAAATCTGTGCCGGAGAATCTTTAAAGTATTGTAAGATTTTATTACGTCTTGCTTTCGTCCTCAGACCATTAATATTCCAGGAGAGTAATTTAATCGTAAATTCCTCCAACCCCTAACCTTTATTTAATCTAGCCATTCCAAAGTAACCCGCCTTCCCTCTGCCTCAGTGAATGAGGAACTATTTCTACACAAAACTCAAAATCAAAAAACCCAAAAGGGAAAAACAAAACCCCCCTAATTAATAATCCCCCCTCCCAACACCCTCCCATAGGGGACCCCCCCCACTATATTAGCCAACTTGGGCCTTATTTTAGAGCACCCCGCCTACCTGGGGGCTTCAAAACAAATTTATTTTACATAATCAGTCTGTTCCTTTTTTATAAGTTCTAGCAGCTCATCCGCCCTGACTGTCTCTCTTATATTATATATTTTATTATTATACATTACTCGCAAAAATGTAGGAAACTTCAGCTGTGCCGTAATTCCAATTTTTTTTAATTCATCCAACCTTTTCCCCAATTCCCACTGCCTATTCATTGTAATCTTAGATAAATCGGACCTAATCTCGAATGTCACATTTTCAACTTTTAATGATTTCTGTTTCAATGCACTATTCAAAAAAATTTCCTTTAAATGATAAGTTAGAAAATGAACCAGGATTTTCCTCGGCCTAGTGCTATTTGGCCGCTTCGTAAAAGGGTCACGATGGACCCTCTGAATATCTCTTTCAATCTCTTCGCGACCCTCGTCCAATTCACACACTGATTTAATAAGAGAGACCACATATGACTTCAGATTTGCTCCTTCTGCTCCTTCCGGGACTTTTAACAGCTTTATGTTGTTTCTACGCAAATAGTTCTCCCACTGTTCAATTTTTACTTGTAAGCCTTGTTCCTTTTCACTTAAATCTCGAATCTCCTCCTTCTGGTTATTTAACTCTTCCTTCATCCCTCCTACTGTCTCTTCCAATGACTGAATCCTCTCCATTAAGTTATCAAATTTTCTTTCCAGTACCTCACAGGCCTCTCTAATCTCTACTTGATTGCTCTCTGAGCTAGCAAAGCCTTTTTTTATGTCCTCCGAAATGGCGAGAATCATCTTCTCCATAGAATGACTATGTCTTGGCTGGTGGGTGTTTCTACCACAACTCCTGCCTCCTGTACATTACCATTGTGTCTCACTACAAGCTCCAAACCAGCTTGTTTACCCACTTGATGAGCCGAATTGTTGGTCGAATTGTTGGTCGAAGGGCGAGGATCCTTCATACCCCCCTCACCGAAGTCTGCATTGTTTCTAGTATGCTTAGTCGTAAGAGTATCCATCTTTCCTTGGCCGGGTACCAACATAATGTCTTCTGGCCTAGCCTTAAAATGAGCTCTTAATGAGGGTGCAACTTTATTATTATGTTTTTTCCCTGGTCTTCCCTCGCTTCCTCTTTTCTTAAATGTAAATAAACAATTTGATAGGTCAGAAGTTTTGCCTTGGATCTTATCCTGTCTGTCGATAACCACCTTATCTCTTTATTCTTCTTCCAAACTCAGCCTCCTCTGCAATATATTAGCAGAAGGCATGGGTGGTGACAAACTTTTATTTACACTGCCTCTAGCCCCCAAAGCCCCCACCTCCTTACTTATTCCTCCTGTATTCAAAAGTACAAAAGGGCGTGCTGGCGCACTATCAAATTGCCGGGACCCTTTCCCAGAAGCCTTACTAAAACTAAGTTTGGCAATACCCCTGGCCCCCACAGCCCCCACCACCTTACTTGTCTTGGGTAAAGAAAGGCGCGTAGTCACACTGTCTGGCTCCCGAAGCTCCTTCCCGGGAGCCGTGCCGCTGCTGGCTCTGCCCGGATTCCCCCGAAGGGGAATCCTCGCTGAGCCCTTTCTTACCCGGCGGAGCTCCAGTGCGGCACGGCCCCAGTGCCGGAGCCTCCCGCTAAGTACCTCGCCCGGAGCCTGGGTTTGCCGGGTTTCCGGGTCTCGAGAGATTCGAGAAGCCGTTCGTAAAGTTGAGCGGCACATCCAGCCGATCTCTGCCGCTTACGCGTGCCACGCCCCCAAGCACGGCGGGAGTGCGTCTAGCGGGTTACGCCGCTACGCAACCCGCCATGTCCCCTGTTCCCCGTTGTTGGAGGTGTTGTGTCAACTCCCTTACTGCTGTGATGGCTGCTGTATCTGTGCTCCTCCTTGCAACTGAAGGGGGGGTCTGGAGGGTTCCAAGGACATTTTGGAGGGTCTGCTGGCTGATGTTTGTCAGCTCGTTATCCATGTCATCAGGGAAATCCTTGACAGGCATGTCCCCAGGAGAGCCATCGTCCTTTGCAATGAGATATGATGCAATTATTGTGTCTGTGTTGTGGCATTTGTAATGTGACGTGCCTGACTTCCTAATAGTTGCACATTGTGATATTGGTTCCTGTTCATTGTTCCTGTCATTAATATTAGCATTCTCGCAGGTCTATGCACCACCTGCATGTCACATGTAGTGTGGACAGTTTGGGGCAATGTCAGCGTCATATCCTCTAGGTGTAGGTTCTGCCCAAATTGTATGTTGTCACCTTCTTGTCCTACTGAACCCTCCGTCTACTTCCATTCTCATGTTGTGGCCTTGCACTGGCTGTGGGTGTTCTGATGGCACTTGCACCACACTAAACAATGTGTAACTGCCCCAGTCTCAGATATTTCACATCCAGCTATATGTTTCTTTGACCTAGCATATACTATGTATAGCATTGGCATGGCACACTAAAGACGTCAGCATTGGTAGTGTGTAATGTTGTTCCTGGGGAATGTGTGCTACATTGGATTGCACTGATGGTCCTGGCAGTGTTCCAGTTCCTCTTCTGACTGTGCGGGTGTATTTCACTAGCCGGCTATATATGTCCTCCACCTCAATGCTGTTGTCTGAGTAGTATAACAGTTGGGATGTTGCATGGTGTCATTGCAACTATTGTGACCCAGGCACAGGGTGGACCCTGACATATGCAGCATGGGTATGACATTACTGCTGTGTACCTCATAATGTTTATGACAATGGCTGATGTTTGTAGCGACTACGGAAATTCACATTTGTCTTGTTTGGCACATCTTTATTGATTACAGGGGATTGATAACATTGTCATCCTGAACCCTTTACTTTGGGTGTGTTTGATCCATGGACACGTAACTGCCATCAGCTACTTGACCTGCACACACAGCAGAGGTGGTAGTGGCAACTGTTGTCAAAGTTAAATTCCATTTGCGGATATGTCCTGAGACTGTTAATTGAGCCCTAGTTCATGTAGCGACAATACCAGCTGTCATGTGGCAGCAGGCCAGTTTTACATTGTACCCTACCCTCCTGGACTGGCTTTACCTTTCCATCATCCTTGGCATGACAGCATACCCCAATGCTAAGGTTGTTGGTGTAGTGTAGTACTGTGCCCCAGGTTTCCTTTGAACAGCCCATGCCCCTGTGCCGTGCCCCTTTGCCCATTCCACTCCCTGAATATCATGATTTCCATGCACTGTGTAATAGGTAGGCCCCCCCGCTTACAGTTTACAAATAGCCATTTTTGTTCCCTATGCGACTTACCCTGCATCTGTGTTGTCTCCTGGTAGTGTGCGCTGTCCTGTCCTTGAAACCCTGTGACGATCTCCTCAGGGATGATGGCTGCCACCATCTCCTCCATGTTGTCCAGGGCCGCCTGCGGTGCTGGACTCCCACCTCCAGTCTGCAGTGCTACCTTCCTGTTCCCGCCCATCTTTTCCTTGGTCCTGCACTTGCAGTCATGCCAGCGTTTCTTGCACTCGATGACTGTTCTCCGTACTTCAGCCACACTGTTTATCTTGTCCACAATTTGTTGCCAAATTGCCTCTCTCCTACCAATTGGCAATTTAGAGGTGACAAAAAGTTGGTGCTGGTGTTCTGTCACCTCTATGACCAGTATTTCCTGCTCCTCTTCACTGAACCAACACTTCCTTTTCTTCTTCTCCCTCTCCTGGGTCTTGTGTGGGTCCTCGTGGCTGGTTCCTGGTCTGTTGTCATCTTCCTGGGGTCTCTCCAAGCTTCTGGGATCCATTTTGGCTCTCCTTTGCACATTTTGCGATGTTTGCGCTGCTTTTTGACGCATAGCCGGTTTGCGATGTCATAAACCGTCTCAAAGTCATTTTCGCCACGTTAACGTTGTTTTTCTTTACGATGTGACGCATTGGTTTGAGTAAAAAAAAAAATGACTCACACCAGTGGTTTGCGCCGCCGTGCGTCAAAGTATAAATTTGACGCCCCAGTGACGGAAAGAAATGGCGTTAGCCGGCATAAATTTTTTAACATGTGTGGAGTATGACCTGACAAGCCCAACGATGGGAACAGGAGAAGAGGAGCCAATCATCGACATGTGAATGGTGGACTAATAAAATCTTAGATTTGGGGTTTTACTTTCATTGACTGAAAGTAAATGTACAATTCCTTGACCAATAGCAACGTGGGAAGTAGTGTTAGGAAATCTAACTCAGCCAGACTGCATTTTCTTTCGAGTGTTCAGATTTGACTTTTCCGAACTGCGTGAAGAGACTTTGCTTTCTTGAACTTTAATGCTGAATTCCGATGTCTTGCTCACCAAGCTGATGTCCAATTGACGAAGACTGTGAGAGCTTGCTAAACCATACTGAAGCAAGGAATAAGACAATGTTAATGATTGTTATGTCTATTTGCTTTTGTCCCTAGGAACCAACATTTAATTTTGATAGAGCCATAGTTAGATGTTTTTCCACATTTGGGTTGACTAAATTTGTTTTGCATGAAGTCCAAACCTGCTATTCTGATCTGAAGGTTAGTTAGGGTACTCACTGATGATCTCGCTACATTTAATAATAGTTGATGTATTTTCCTCGCTGAATCTAAATTATGCCATTTCTTTTGCGAAATTATTCTTGCCCTTGATTTGTACTGTAACCTTAGAATGTGTTGTGGTCCAAGCCTTGATTAAATTGCGATTCTTCAGGAGATTAGGGCAGCCAGTATTGTTTCTGTATGGTTGCCATTTGATTTTGAGACTAAGGCCCTCATTTAAATCCTGGCATCTAATCACCGGTAGAAGGCTCCCCAACCCCCAGAGCAATCTCCTAACCCTTCCACCTATGCACCCGCTAGAATCACACCACCCCCCACACCCCTAGAATCACACAATCCTCCAACCTCCCTGCCCACAATCATGCACACACACACCCACACGCACGACGCATGCACCCATGCACCACCACTTATCCATACACACGTTCACTCACATGCATACAGCCATGCATACACCACAACACTTACAGACTCACCCACGCACACACACATTTATACACACATGCAGACTCCAAACATTCACACACAACACCCCCCCACCCTCCACGTCCCTACCCTGATGGACACCCGACTTACCTTGTCCGGCGAGGTGGTTGTCCAGCAGGGAAGGGGCGCTGCTACCGCCAGCAGTGCCCTGCCAGCAGGGCACCGCCAGGCCGTCTTTTTGGTCAAAATGCATCTGCCAGTATGGATACTGACAGATTTTCGCCCTTATTGTGGCAGAAATCCTGCAGTAGCCATGTTATGGCAGGCGGAAGACAGTCAGCACTGGTGGTCTTCTGGCGCCCTTGGCATCAGCAGTTTCCTGTGGAAACTGCCAATTCATAATGAGGGCCTAAGTTCTGTGATATTAGCATTGTTAATATAGGGAAATAAACATTCTAACGTTTACATTAAGGTGTGGTTATTCATGGCCAAGAGGTCAGGGTGTGTGGAAATTACTGACTCTCACGATTGTCAATGCCATTGATTGTTATTGATCTTTATTGGTAAGGGGCCGCATGGTGGGGACTACTCTAAGCGCAGTCAAAAGGTCCATCGACCTACAAATGCATCCCCTTACAAATTAATGCCAATTAGCCAAATAAGGTCTGACGCACTAAAAACAGTCATGAGGTAGGTCGAATTGAGAGCCACTGTGATTAAGTATTTTGTGAACCGACCTATTAGAATTTGTGTGCGGTTACCAAGCACTGGTTGGCAGAGTGTAGGATCCAAGAGGGCATGAAGGGGTCCAAGATATTGGAAAGCTCATATTTCTCTCAGTGTTAAATGCAAATGACCTTCAACTGAACTCCCTCTTTAACCAGAAACTAATGTCAGCTTCAGAAACATGGTCACATTTTCTGAGTCCGCTGATGGTCATGACTGTGGCTTTCTGGATCACTTGTACCCTGGCCACCAAGACTGACCTAAATACAGACTGTTACAGTAATTAGGCTTCAATAGGCTATACGCTGCAACCACCAGTTTATATAACTGCTTTGGGGTGGAAACAGTAGGGGTTCACTCAGAATTAACAGAGGCCCTGATTATGAGTGTAGGTGCTATTTAGCACACCTCATAAATAATGATACCAGGGGTTACATTATTTATTAGGTGAAATAAATAGCACCCCATTATGGTTTTGTGGGGAATTACATTCAGATTTATTGTATTATTGCACCAAAATCTGCATAGTACAGTAAATGACATACATATTTCCCCGGTTCACTTTCGGCTAGTTTTGCCTGCCATATTTTAGCGAAGCTTTAGGTAAATAATGTAACCGATAATTTTCAGATATGTTAAAATACCTTTCAACTCATAATTCGTACCTATGCTGCAACAGGGGTTTACGTACTGGTCGGAAATAACCGTTACACTCGTAATCAGGCTGAGAGTGCCCTCGAAACAGACCACAATAGAGTTGATTGAGCAGCTCAGCACTCTTAAATAATAACAGATGCTTTAAAGATAGAAGCAGTTAGGATCTTTGTATGAAATAGATTGAAATCCAATAATTTTTTGAGTTATGTGTCCTTGAAAACAAAGAATGATTTAATCCCGTTAATGGCAGGGAGAAAGAACCCCCTCTGTCTCATCCTCAGTATACCCTTGTCTCGGCCAGGGTTACATTTTTCTGTAATCTAACCTCCGCTATCCAACTGGCTAACTTATTGAGTGCCGTCTCGAGACTAAGACAAACATCACACTGATTGTGTATTATCTGTAACTCAATAGGCTATGGAATCAAAAGAGAAGCACAAACACCTCGCTTTCATTTGCAGAGCAATAGCAATAGCTCGGACATTTGGAGAACCTTAGAAGATCTGAGTGTTCTGATGACAAATAAATCTCCCATAGTCATCTGTTTGGTTTTCTAAAGGATACAAGTCTTCAAATTGAGCTATGCTTGAGTTATCCATCACATAATCCCCAAATGCACAATGACATTGCACGAGTTGCAAACATTCAATGTGAAACATAACATTTCGCCTTCCTTCAAATACATTCAAGTAACCTCCACCTAAAGAGTAAGGATAATATAAACATTGAAGAAGGTGTTATCATCACCCCAACTAATTAACGTCTTGTAACCATAGTGTTATGAATATTTCTGTGGACAATCTAAGGGGCATATTTATACTCCGTTTGCGCAGGAATTGCGTCGGTTTTTTTGACGCAATTCCGACGCAAAACTAACTCCATATTTATACTTTGGCGTTAGACGCGTCTAGCGCCAAAGTCCATGGAGTTTGCGTCATTTTTTAGCGTGGACACCTACTTTGTGTTAATGATATGCAAGGTAGGCGTTCACGTCTAAAAAATTGACTCCGAGGCATGTGCGCCGTATTTACACTACCGGGCAAAATTCACGCCCGGGAGTGGGCGGGTCCCAAAAAATGACGCATGGCTGCTTTTGCGCCATTTTTTAGCGCCTGCAAAAGACAGGCATTAAGGGACCTGTGGGCTCTGAAGGAGCCCAGAGGTGCCCTCCCATGCCTCCAGGGACACCCCCTGTCACCCTTGCCCACCCCAGGAGGACACCCAAGGCTGGAGGGACCCATCCCAGGGACATTAAGGTAAGTTCAGGTAAGTCTTTTTTTTTTTTTTTTTTTTGGCATAGGGGGGCCTGATTTGTGCCCCCTACATGCCACTATGCCCAATGACCATGCCCAGGGGACATAAGTCCCCTGGGCATGGCCATTGGGCAAGGGGGCATGACTCCTGTCTTTGCTAAGACAGGAGTCATTTCTATGGGGGTTGGGAGTCGAAAAAAAAAGGCGCAAATCGGGTTGAGGTGAAAAATTTGCCTCAACCTGACTTGCCCCATTTTTTGACGCCCAAGCCCCATATCCCCCTACGCCGGCGCCGCCTGGTGTACGTCGTTTTATTCCACGCACACCAGGCAGCGCCGGCGGCTAACGCCGGCTAACGTCATTGATTAAATACGGCGCCCGCATGGCTCTTCAGAATGGCGTTAGCCGGCGCTAATTTTTTTGACGCAAAACTGCGTTAGCGCAGTTTTGCGTCAAAAAGTATAAATATGGCCCTAAATACCCACAACTGACTTCCGCCTTCATCTCGTGCCTCCCTTGATTGTGGGGGCTAAACTGATGTACAAATGTCCTGCATTTCTTTAGGGCAGGGGCCTCTTCCCAAAGGCTGACCTTGCTCCTACTGCTGCAGTGTGCACGGACAGCGACTGCCTTCAGAATTTGCATGGGGGGGAGGCCCCAAGGCGAGCCCCTGCAGTCTTACCATGGACAGTGGGGAAACCTCAACGGAGGCCCCATCAGCCACATTGACGTACCACATGGCACAAGCACTGTAAAAGAAGGATAGAGTTGCCATAAACCAACAGGAATACATGCAGGTAATCTTACAGCAGTGAATGCATGCGAAAATATTTTTTAAGAGCAGGCAGTGGTCCGACGGACCCCTGCCAACTCTTAAATAAAAGAAAAGAAAGCTTTTAATTTTTCATTTTTAAATGCATCCCGTTTTTCTTTATGGAAAACGGGTTGCATTAAAAAAAAAAAAAAAGGTTGCTTTATTGAAAAGCAATCACAGACATGGTGGTCTGCTGAGCACAGCAAGCCACCATCCCTGTGATTGTAGCCATTCGCAATAGCTTGCAAATTGCAACCTACCTCATGAATATTGATGAGGTATGTCCATTTGCGAGCCCTTGTGAATCACAGTATAAAACTCCTGGAGTTTCATACATTCGAATAGCGATTACTTAATTGCGATTTGCAAATCGCTTTTGGATACAATTATACATTTGGCCCAATGCTCCCAGCTCGCTGCTGATGAGCTGTTTAATGACTTTGAATGTAAACAGATTGTTCTTTAGTGAATGGAGAAGAGAATTATTTAGTTTAAAATCGAATGAAATCAGTTAAAAAATGATGAATGATTTCCTTTATTCTTATTTTTTGTTTACTACAAGCCAATTTTATTTGGATTGTTTGTCAATAAATCTCCATAGTAATTTCATTAGAACGTGTCAACTCGGGTCCATTTTTAACTTTTTACTACTTGACCAATCTGCTTGCAACTTTCAAAGTCCTATTGTTACTCTACAAATGTTGTTTTAGAAAATTCAATGCAGATGTATTATACACAGTCAAATTATAAGTAAACAAATGCGTCTTTTACAATTGTCGCAAGTAATACCATTATGTAACAGTACCATGAGCTCAGTAAAAGTTGGTACCCGTGCTGAGATTGAGTTAGGAATGGGGATTGAGTCATAATAAAGAGAGCTACAGTCATGGCATCTGGGCCTAGGCTTGCTTTAACAAAAAATATTTCAGTTTGCTTGTGGACCTTGTACCACCTCCTCAAATTAAAATAAAGATTGTTTCTGTGGAAATAAAGGCAATTTCCGACCTTCTGGGACGCAGGACCTTACTTGCTTTCCCACCATGACATCAGGAAAATATTTTCCAAAAAGTGATCAGCTAACTTTGCTGCAATTCACAGACATTGTGGCCCATATTTATACTTTTTGACGCAAAACTGCGCTAACGCAGTTTTGCGTCAAAAAAATTAGCGCCGGCTAACGCCATTCTGAAGCGCCATGCGGGCGCCGTATTTATTGAATGACGTTAGCCGGCGTTAGCCGGCGTTAGCCGCCGGCGCCGTCTGGTGTGCGTTAAAAAAAACAACGTACACCAGGCAGCGCCGGCGTAGGGGGATATGGGGCTTGGGCGTCAAGAAATGGGGCAAGTCAGGTTGAGGCAATTTTTTCGCCTCAACCCGATTTGCGCAATTTTTTTTTCACTCCCAACCCCCATAGAAATGACTCTTGTCTTAGCAAAGACAGGAGTCATGCCCCCTTGCCCAATGGCCATGCCCAGGGGACTTCTGTCCCCTGGGCATGGTCATTAGGCATAGTGGCATGTAGGGGGGCACAAATCAGGCCCCCCTATGCCACAATTTTTTTTTTTTTAAAACACTTACCTGAACTTACCTTAATGTCCCTGGGATGGGTCCCTCCAGCCTTGGGTGTCCTCCTGGGGTGGGCAAGGGTGACAGGGGGTGTCCCTGGGGGCATGGGAGGGCACCTCTGGGCTCCTTCAGAGCCCACAGGTCCCTTAACGCCTGCCTTTTGCAGGCGCTAAAAAACGGCGCAAAAGAGGCCGTACGTCATTTTTTTGGACCCGCCCACTCCCGGGCGTGATTTTTGCCCGGGAGTATGAATCCGACGCACATGCCTCGGAGTCGATTTTTTAGACGGGAACGCCTACCTTGCATATAATTAACGCAAAGTAGGTGTCCACGCTAAAAAATGACGCTAACTCCATGGACTTTGGCGCTAGACGCGTCTAACGCCAAAGTATAAATATGGAGTTAGTTTTGCGTTGAAATTGCGTCAAAAAAAACAACGCAATTCCGGCGCAAACGGAGTATAAATATGCCCCCGTGTATCAGCACATAAATGCCCGTTCCAAACAGCAATCAGTTTCCACGTTCATTCAAATTTTATTTTGCTTGTAGTTTGGAAGCCCATGGATAAAATATACAAAAGATTGGTAAATAGCGCAAAGTTATTACGGTAATTTAAAAGCAGCATTGCTCACCTCAACTTCAATAGAAATATTTGCTCTTTTCAGTGGAAATAAAATGACTTACAGAATTTGGCATAAAGTTATAATTCAGAATAGCTCTATAATCTTTTGGGTTGGTAAATAAGTTAAGATTTTTTAATATTTGCTTTATACAAATGTTATGAGGTCTTCCACGGATTAAATATATGCATAGGCTTTTGTAGTGAAATTTATCTGCTGGTGTCCCATGTCACTTTTTTTTTTTTTTTACCTGCGCACATTTCTCGCACAAAAAACATTACCACATACTGGAAGGATACTAGTTCAAGCAAAAACATCTTTTGTAGAGATATTTTCTGGTAACTCATTCTCTTGCAGGTATCTCCCGAGACTCTGAGGCATATTTATGAGCCCCTTTGCAACACTCTTGCTCCATGCAATGTGGTGCAAGAGCGACGCAAATGAAAAATGAGGTCATAAAGCCAGGAAAGGCCACCTTTCCATGGATATTTCATGGGTGATTCCAAATAACATCCATGTATTTTGATACATTTCTAGATCTACTAGAACAGGTAAAACTGGGATTGTACCAAAAACCTACGTCTGCCAAGGTGAGGAGTAACGAGGATAAATATCTTGATTTCTCGTTGCTTTTTCCTCTTTCCGCGTGTGCGGCTGCAGCACACACAGGAAGAGAAAAAAGAACATTATTGGATTGTTTTTGTGCACAAAGTTTCCCCCTCCCACACAAAAACAACCCTGCATGCAATGCAGGCCCTCCATGCACCGTGGTGCCACAAATATTGCCCTTCATGTGAGGTGTGATCTGAGGTAAAAAAAAAAAGGACAAAAACATTACAACAATGTGAAGTTTAAAGAAGTTTATTGAATTTCAAATAACGCAAACAATTCAGAAATGTTGCCACTGAGACTTATTAAAGTTTATTGCTCGGGCTGTACCCAACAGAGTTTAATATGCAAGGTCTGGACCTATAAACTACTACTCACAGTGTAGTGATGGGAATACCCACATTAATGAGTGGCCGTAAACTATTTTGTTGGAAGAATAAAGGAGTTTCATGTAATTCTGCAAAGCAAGTCTATACACAGTGGTGAGGCAAACACCTAATCATAAATCCTCTGAAAAGCAGTGATGACTTAATTTTATCCATCAAGCATAGTTTCCTTTTTTCTCCCCGACATCGGGGAACAAAATAAATAGCCCATCTATTGCAAGATGGAAAGAAATATAAAAACAGATGAGAGAGACAAATGCAAACTATAATAAGCAACCAAAATAAGCAGCAGTCAAACAGAAAATCAATTATACATACGAGGGAAGCACCCTGGTGACAAACAAACAAAATATAAGAGCAGATCTCACTTGTCCTGACCAGAAAGTACAGATGTTACTCAAAATTGAATTGGATCCCAAATGCGTCTCAGCCTCCGTCACCATGAGGCATTCTCTATCAGAGTAATTTCTAAAATACTGATATTCATAAATACTTGCCACCAGTTCCTAGAGATCAGGATTTGCACTAGACAGCCAAGCTCGTGCCGACCCAAGTTGAGCAAGCGAAATCGCAAAGAAGAATACCCCCAATAAACGCGAAGGATTATCCAGCAAATGCCCCAAGATAATCAATTTCAGGGCAGTCGACACCCAAACATTCAGAATACCATTCATTTTAGCAAAGACAAAGTCACAATATAGCCACACATCAGGGAAGGAGCAAAGAAGGATATGAACTGCGTTTGCGCCTTCGCTGCCGCACCGAATCAGCAATCATCCAACTAAAGTTTCATAAGAAAGAGACAGTGTGCCATATAGTAAGATCTTTGCTACATCTCAGATGATACACCTTCGTACATGCCTTAATTGGTCACTGCTTACCGGCCGAGGAACATGCCGGCTCGACTCTAACATGCTCAAGGAACCGTTCCAACTTTTTCGATTCAACCCAGTTAACTGAGGCTTTTGACTGTTTTTTCACATACTATAAACGACCTATATAGAATAAAACGGACCATCTGGGTTTACAACAAGAAGACTTTAACAACCTTCCCTTACAGAAGCATTTGTGGCCTATACTTTTCTTGGGTGCTTTTTGCAAAAGATTATCAGGATGCCCTTATTGTCTAATTCATGAGATACACATTGTGTTTTGGCTTGTGCCCTGAAGAAGCCTCAATTCTGGGACGAATCATGTGTCGGCTGATTCCTCAACCTACCCAGCAATATCTCTTAATCAATACTACAACCTTTATGTACATCCAGATTACAGTTTGTTGTCTTACTTCACGAAGTATATTAATGCACAATTAGATTCCATGGAATACAATGTTTTCCTCACAGTCCACTAGAAATACTGTTCTAATATGTGACATTTTCTGTGCCAGAATATGACTGCATCTGAGATCGCCAGCTGTCACTTGGCTGTTAAGAAGTTGTGCCCATTTGTGTTACCTTGCCTGAAAAAGATCCACACTATGGGCCCTGGAATACTGATAGATGAACTCATATACTAGACCAATATTTCTCTGACCAGGGGCTTTAGCAACCAGCTCCAACAAGGGATTATCCACACACTGAATCTCATCAGACAAACTAGCTAGGAAACAACGAACCTGAAGGAAACAGAAGAAACTTGTATGAGGAAAGGAATATGACTGCGGCAAGCTGTGAAAAGGAATAGGGATACAATTATTATTGAATAATTTACCGAGAGTAAAACGTCTAGACCCTTCCCATTGTCCATAGAAGCACTCATGTACACAAGAGGGTAGATTGGGATTATAACCGAGATAAGTGAGCTGATTGAACGAGGTTCAAATTCACCATAGAGAGTACCAGACAAGATTAAAACATTTTAAGGTCTTAAACAGTGTCCTCCTTAATACATTGTGTCCAGAATCCCGGCACCCAGAACAAAAGAGGCCCATAATGGGTTATACTCAGAGAACCTACGCCCTTGTAACCAGGACCCCAGCCAAAAACCAACTGAAGTCGCAAAAAAACGGTGCTAAATGATAGAAACGTAATACCAAAAGTGAGATCCCACCTTCCTCCTTAAATTGTTTGAGAAACTGAATTTTACAGCAAAGCCTCCTGTAGCCCCAGATGAACCTCTGCCATACAGCATCCACCCTGTTAAAGAAAGATGTTGGGAGAAAGAGTGGAATACAACAAATAAGATAAAGATACCTCAGGAGAATAATAATTTCAATAAGATTACAGCGCCCAGTCAGACCAAGATGAAGATGATGCCACTTGGTAAAGATATTAGACGAGTACTGTTAAAGTTTCCTGTACTTATTCTTGATGATATCCGCCATCTGGACTGAAAGAGTCAACCATAAATAGACAACCATCTGCCCCCATCTTCTATTCTTGATTGGATGAATCACATTAGACACAACCTGGGTCTTATCTGTATTAAGCTTATATCCGGGGACTCGGCTGAACGTTTGGGCCACCATTGCCACAGCCTCCAAGCTGCAGATCAGGGTAGGAGTTAACACAACCAAATCATCAGTGTATGCTTTTCCTCTAATTGATGTATCTTAAGAGGCTGGATGTCCTCAGACGCCCTCAGACATTGAAAAAAAGGTTTGATATAAATGCAAACAACTGAGGGGAGAGGGGGCACCCCTGTCTGGTACCCTGAGAGATGGTTATAGATTCTGGGAAGAAAATTGAGCAATTAATTTTAGCTTTTAATCCAACATAGAGATGTTAAACTCTCAGGATGAAGCCTGGGCAAGGTCCAGAGGTCTCTATGACCACCCAAAGTAAGGGCCAGGAGGCCCTGCTAAAAGCCTTTTTGGCATCCAGAAAGATCATTCAGACTCATCCCCCTCAGTGAGGCTGTCTTCGAAGCAGTGATAGCCATGATAGCGTGGGACACTGGATCCTGCCCCCGGGATGAAGCCATGCTAGTTAGGGTCTACCAGATTCAAGAAAACAGAAGATAATCGGTTAGCGAGTGTTAGAAATGGGGTCTTTGGTTGGCAGTCAGGTTACCCCCTGTCCAAGCAAGGACCCTCACTCTAGTCAGGTTAAAAGAGAATCACCCTCAGCTAACCCCTGCTTACCCCTTTGGTAGCTTAGCACGCACAGTAGGCTTAACTTCAGAGTGTTAGGTGTAAGGTGTTTGTACCAACACACACAGTAACTTAATGAAAACACTACAAAACATATAAGTACCTATTGGCTGTGGAGCACGCACGTGCCCCTGTAGTGAATAAACACAGTCCGAGTAGTCCTCCGCAGGCTTGGGGGAAAGCTTTTACAGTTTGGAGCTGGTTTGTTTTAGCTGGATGCTGATTTAAGCTCATCCAGGTCCACCTGTGGCGAAAGACTTCCACCTTCGGTCTGCAGTGATGCCTTACGGTTCTTGTTGGTTTGGCTGAATCCGTTGGTTGATCTCCCTGGTACCAATTAATATTGTCTTCAGGGTTGGGTACTGTGGACCTGCTGATGAATTCTAAAGGAGCTGGTGGAAATAACGCTCGACCCCCCAACCAACTGCAGTTGCAAGTGAGACGGAGCGAGCGAGACGGAGCTGACGCGCTAACAAGGGCGCGCTGTAGACGCGGACGAGGGCATCCGCTGCCTTTGCGGCCATTGCTGTTGCCGTGTAGGCTACTGAGAGAGGCAGGGTGAGCTCAGCTGTGTCAGTCACAGCAGCGGAGTGAGTGCACCAGGGCCACACGGAAGCGGCCCAGCCAGGTCTGGGTGCAGCTTGTGGGCCCTGTGTGCCCCGCTTACCCACCGCACCTCCCAACTGCACCTCGCTCCTCACCTACCTCCTCACTTATGAAACTTACGAACATTCAGCCCTTGGACACTCAGCCCACTGCTGTACGTCGTCGCGTGTACAACTTCACCTACTATTACCTAAGCAGAAGGTGTAGTGCTCAGGGCCTACCAGGGCCCACCATTCTCTACAGGTCGCAGTGAGCACAGCAGTTTTTGTAAACTGCTGCAGAGAGAGTGCACCGGGGTTACACGGAGGCAGCCCGCTAGGTTGGGTGCGGCTTGTGAATCCCCCGGGTGCCCTGCTCACCTGCCGCTGTAAGTCACTGTAATCCTGCAATCCTAAACATCAGGAAAAAGCAAATTGCGCTTCTCTTTCACCAATCCGGGCCAAGAGATAGCCACCATGAGATCGGGGTGACTCAGGACTCTAGCAGAGGGCTAAGTCCAACCTTTAAAACCCCAAAGGAGGGCGCAAGGGAAAGTGCTCAGCGAAGCACTCAGCGCCAAGTCCGCAAAGTAGCAGACAGGATCAGCTGGTAACGCCCCTCACTCCTTTTCAGCTCTACTTCAAACAAACAGGACTCACTAACAAGGCGGACTTCATGAAAGATCCAGCGGCGGCTTTCTTCTCAAATCCCGAAACCGACGTGGGCCTTCCAACCCCACTGATTCCACAACCTCTGATCACGGGGCAGCTGGGGCCCGAGCTGTTAACAAACCCGACACAACAATTAGGGTTAGCCCTCCCCTGTCAGGAAACATCAAAGGACCAAGCTCCTGTAGAGGTTAGTGATCCCTGCTCCATGGGCAACAAATCAACTTCAGTTACTTAAGTAGCCCAATAGCACACAAAAATTCGCAAGCAGGTAGAATTGTGACTATGGCTCAGGTACATGCCCAGGAGCGGGAAACGTCTCCAGGTGCTCATCTACAGGTTTTAACGGGCAACCCAAGTAACTCCGAGCTTCCAATCTCTACGGGTAATGCGACAGAGGTACATAATGACACTGGGTATGTGAAAACCCACTAACAATCGACCCCAATCCCGCGGTCAAATTTCAACACCCAGGGGAACAATGAGAGACTGGACATTGGTTCCGAAGTAATTCGCTCTCTATAACAAATAACAAAGACCTGGGAGAAGCGCTGGACTTAAAAACTTTTGATCTAGTGAATCCTAAGGACCAGCAGTCAAGCTATCCTCTGGTGGTAGGAAGCATTAAAAACAGTATTACTACGCACCAACAAGAAAGAACTTTTAACTCGATTACTGGAATTTCTAGCGAGATGTCGAAAACACAATCATTTGAGGAATTCATGGTAAAAAACAACTCGACTGCTTCACCTTCCAATAATATCCCCTCAGAATCCATTAACAGGGAAATTCTATTAAAAATTCCCGCTCACGCAGGCCACCCTACTTGTGAAATGGGAGATCTAACGCGACTACACACCTCATTGCTGAATGTTCTACATACTTCAACAGCGGTTCTTAACATGCAATCAGATAAATTAGACTTGCAAATGGATCTAATGAAGGTAATGGACACATGCATAGCTGGTATCAATCACAAACTGGACTCGCTGGCCATTCGTCCAACTGAACAAAATTGCAACCAACAGCATTTTCCTTGTAATTGTGGCCCAATATTAGATAAACTGTGTACGTTACCACAAGTTTTAGTAGAGATTCTGCAGGAAGTTAAAGCAAGGAAAGCCAATGAGGCCATCTCCAGCAACCAAGATACATCTCAAAAGACACCAGTCTTTGGGGTAAGGAGCCCAGCAAAAAAAAGATGCAAACATTCAGTGCATTAACCCAGTGGTCACAGATGGATCAGATAGATCTTCACAGTCGGAACAAACAGCATCTACCAATTTGGAGAGTATAATTGAACAGCCAGCTCCAGCACTGAAACCCCTACCAAAGAGACAAAAAAAGCAAGCAAGAAAGACAAGGAAACAAATACATGCCAAAGCTATTAATGACAATCTATATCCCATATTTTCAACGCTTCGGCAACCGCAAAATCGAGCTTTAGGTACCGCAAGCAGCATGCAAATCTCACATAGCTTCAAAGCCATAAGGGAGGGGGTAGTCACCAGTCCAGAACAACAATTCACTGGAGAACATCTACCTACTGACTCGCCAATGTCGCTCAAATAGAACATGCCACACCCAACATCCCAAGACCAATTGAACGGGCATGCATTGGCTACGAGGTTGGCAGCTCCTTGTCAGGGAGACCTAATGGCAGGAAATTGCATCTACAAGGATAAATCTGAGATCCCTTTAGATGCCCAATTACCAGTGAAGATTCCACCAGAACCACCCTCCTATGCAGCTGTCGCACAAGCCACTTCCTCACTATCGACAATAACCCTTCCGGACAAGACCCAGGGCATCTTGTCGAGTCTCTAAACATCTTCCAGGCAAAGATCGTCCGCCCAGGTCAATGCGGGGCAGGTTATAGTAATCCCCGCAGGCATAAAGAAAAATAAATTCACTCCTTTAGCAGACGACTCGCAGTCCAGACTCAATCCTCGCACCAGAGAAATACACCTGTCACCGACCCTAAATCTCAAATATCCTTCTAGGGAGGTCGCAACTACCCATCATGATGGACGAATAAAGACAAAAGTAACGATTCAAAATACTCAAATAGCCGCAACAGACCTTGAAAACAAAGCCTTTTTAGGCAAACAATCATGCACGCTGAAAAGGGCCCCAAGTAGAAACAAGTCGGAAGATGGTCAACGGAACAGGCCTATGCCACACAGAATTATAGAACATTCCCAATCTAGTCATGTTATTGAAAATGATAGGGAATCAAGGCAGGTCATTCTAACCCCAGATTATGACTCATGCGGCCAACAAGATAGCCTGAGCAGGGGCAACATTCTGAGGCTTTTGTCAGAGCTTCCTTCAACTAAGAAAATTATGTCCCCAGATTTAATATCACTGAAATTCCTCTCCAACAGCACTCAGAATGACTGGGAACAAACTCTGACTATGTGGAGAACAAGCGAAATCGCTGCTTTAATTATGGCAGTTCAGCAACAGTTTGAAAACTGGGGTATACGGCTATCACAACCAACCACCCACGTTATCCTTTTCCCCTATTGTTAAATCTGAAAAGTGAACCAATTAAAAAAACTGAATCACAGGCCCGCAAGCGTGGATGGGGCCCGGACGTCGGGAAAGCGGAACAACTTCAATCCAAATGGGGGGAAAAAGATTCAAATACCTCTATTGACCCCCTAGTTGTAGGGAATGGAGTACAAGACGAATGGAGATGGATGGCACGTACTCTTAATTCAAGGAGAAGTAATTGACCCACCACACGTAATGCACCAGATACAGATCAAAGGCCGACCGTTACTATTATGTCCTGGAACATTGCGGGAGCAAAAGCAATTATTACAGAAGGATTTACAGCAATGTCCAGTTGCAACTACTCGATAATAGTGCTGCAAGAAACATGGCTGGTAGACCCGATAGAACTAGGAGGCTATTCTCTACACCACGTTGGAGCTGAAAAATCAAACAAATCAGGCAGGGCAAGCAGTGGTCTAGCCACATACATCTCTACGGCACTTCAGGTCACAACAGAACAGCTGGCCTTGTCATCAACGGACTTACAGGCAATAAAAATCAATTTTAGTTTCAACCATCACGCTCCACAAATTATCTTTAATGTCTACGCCCATCCGCAGAAACATCGCAAAGTACTTCTCTTCGAGAAGTTACTACAAAAGGTTGAAGAGATACGGTGCGCTAATCCAGCATGGGACATCTTAGTAACAGGCGACTTTAATAGCAACCTGATATATACTCCAGAACCGGACGAGCAATTGGCAGCAGAAAACGCAATTTGGTCAGTGCTACCACAGTTACCATCAATACAGATGAAACTGGATATAAAGGGCAAGCAATTGGTTGAGGCCCTAGAACATCTGAGTATGAGGGTGCTAAACGGCAGGGTGAAAGGTGATGTCCCACCCAGCTTTACTCATCATAGTGCAAAATCTGCAACTACAATTGACTATACTTCCGTCTCTCTTCCCCTGCTGGCACATGTTAAAAAATTCAAAATCATACCTACTCTTCACAGTGACCATTTGTTTCAGCACATAGAATTGCTTCCAGCCATAAATGAATTAGGTACAGTAACCTCTGTCAATCTAAACCGCTTGTTTTGGATGGAGTCCTCTTTACCACAGCTGTGCAAAAATATAAAAACCCTGCTTCAATCAACAGCATGCCAAGATCTCTCAGTTGGGGAAGTGTGGGCCAGCTTTCTACAGTTAGTACCATCACTTGGCTCGGCCAGGCGTCAAGCACCAAATCATAACTGGAGGCCGCTAACTATGTCACCAAATATCTTAGAATTAAGAAAGGATCTGAGATGTAAACTCAGATCCACAAAAGATAAACCTCCTACAGAATCTTTATGTGCCCAAATAAAAACCCTTTGGAAACATTACAAGAAACAGCTATGGCAAATACGAACCCAAAAGGAGGATGATTTCTGGATCAAATTACTCTTCAACTAAAGAAAGGCTAATACTAGAGAATTCTGGATGTCAGTGAATGAAATAGACCGAAAAGCAAGAGTAATAAACTGTACTTCAATTTCAGAAGATAAATGGGTGGATTACCTGTTAGACATCTTTTTTAAGCCAACCCCTCCTGTAGAAAATCAGCAACTGAAGGCTTCGCTAAAACCTACAGACGTTCCTCAGAGTGATATGAGATTCAGTGCCAATAAAGTAGCCCAGGTGATCAGAAGGAGCCATAGGGACGGGGCTCCCGGCCCTAATGGTCTCCCCCAAGACATATTTAAGGCAGATCTCGATTATTGGTCAGCCACTCTGTCAATATTATATGCTGAAGTCGAACGTAACAGTACCATTCATGATAGTTGGAAAGGATCCATCATTAATCCTATATACAAAGAAGGCAGCAGGGCAAACCCAGCTAGCTATAGGCTGAAAGCTCTAATTGACAGTGAGGCCAAATACTTTGCCTCTTTAATCCTAGCAGACCTGCTCACCTGGTCTAATTTAAATAACTTGGTCCCTATGAATCAAACTGGTTTCCGGAAGGGCTACGGCTCAGTGACTAACATTCTTGCGCTAAAAGATATAGCCAATCGAGCAAAGTGCTTAAAGAAAAATTTACACATATGTTTTGTGGATTTCAAAAGTGGTTTTGATTGTGTGGACAGAGCAATTCTCTGGAACAAACTACGGAGTTGGGGTTTGCAAGAACGCATTTTGAGGTGTATAGAATTGCTGTATGACAAAACTTGGGTACGAATCAAGGTAGCAGACGGCTCAAAAGTTTCCAGGAGATTACCAACAAATATAGGATTAAAGCAAGGCTGCGTGTTGGCCCCGCATCTCTTTAACCTCTTCATGGCAGATCTCTCTGCAAAACTACATGCAACCAACTCACATTCTCCAAGGATGGGAAGTCTGGGTATATCACATCTATCGTATGCTGATGACATTGTTCTGTTAAGCCACACAAAAATAGGGTTGCAACGACTGGTTACTGCCTTGGGCGAATTTGCAAAGACAAACTAGAGGTTAACACTTCAAAGACAAAAACAATGTCAATAGGCTGCTCTTTGAATCCTGCAAACAAAATAAAATTTAACGGTTTCACTCTCGATACGATCTGCAGCTACAAATATCTTCGACTTACAGTAGACAATAAGATCAATTTTGTGCTGCAAAATCAGTATATTATACAGAAGTCCAAAGCCTTGGCGTTCGCTTTCTGCACTCTTGCTAAAAGATTAAAGGGCCCATCGTATAAACCACTAATGTCGGTTATGTTGGCTAAATTCCTTCCAGCAATTACATACGGAAGTGCAGCTAATACGGGAAAGATGCTAGCCTTCTGGAAAGGCAGCAAATAAAAATCTATAAGCAAGTCTTCAATCTTCCTCGCTCTGCTTCCCCTGCACAGATAAGGCTGGAATTTGGTCTAACACAACAGCAGCTCGACAGGAAGGCCCACACAATCAAGATCTGGTACAAAATAAGTAAAAACACTGTCAGCCCGCTAGTAACAGCACTATGGAGTTCAGTAAATAGCAATCCTAATTCAGTATACAACAGATACCTGAACAAATCCTTGCAAGAGATGAAAACAAAGTACCTATGGGATTCCAACATGTCGTATTCCCTTTTGTGTCGAGCGATAAAAAAGGAAATAAGTATCCAATCTTTTCTAGATGATAAAGCTAAACTTGTGCAATGCTCACACGCCTGGCTGGTAATGCACACTTAAACCACCATGGCCCCATCACAATACCTGGCCGAAACCTTCGCACTTCACATCAAGCATCGCTTCTTGACTCTGTGTTTGGGAGCATCTCCTGCTAGAGCGGATCAACCATCGTGGAAGAATAGAAGAGAGACTTCCTGCAGGCTATGCAAAGGCCTAAAAGAAGATATGGTTCACCTGATTTGTATTTGTCCAGCCTTAAAAGAAGCCCGCAGACAACTTTTAAAACCGCTTTTTATGAGAAATGGGACTCGTTCCTGTCTGTCAGCAGTGATGTCAATGTTTGATCCTAATGATGCACAATCAATATGCAAATTTATCAAATTCTTGACTGCACACACCAAAGACTTAAACCTGCCATCCGGATGCATACTTAATCACGCACTTTTTTGCATCTTAGAATTAGGAAACTGATTTTAGATCCTCGCATGGTTTCATGGCCAAGGAATTTATGGAATTTTAGAGATGTTTTATCTTTAAACATGTTGTATTATGAGATGATTGTTATGGTTTTTATTAACTAAACAATAAAGATTATTATTATTAAAAAAACACTACAAAACAACACCACACAGTTTTAGAAAAATAGAGAATATCTATCTAAACAAAATACCAAAACGACAAAATCCACAATACACTAGTCAAGTTAACAATTAAAAAGCAAAAAGAGTCTTCATGTAGTTTTAAACACATACTAACACTGTTAACGTGAAAATGTACCTTGAGCACGTAAAATATAACCCCGCACTGGCGAGTGTGCATCAAAAAGAGCTTGCGATGCGTCGATTTCACTCATGAGCGAGACCTTGCGTTGTTTCTTCTTTCGTCGGGTCAGGGCGCGTTGTTTCTTCTCTCTGCAGGAGAGCGATGCATTGATCCGGTCAGCACTCTTGGGTCCGGGCAGGCCTCGCAACGTTTATTTACACACCCTAGCGGTGTTTGCATCTGAAAGCCAGCCGCACAATGATCTGAAAACCACGCAGCGTGGGTTGCAATCTCACCAGCCTCCTTCAGTGATGCTGTGCGTCATTTCTCCAGCTCCGTGCATCGATCTTCAGGTCGCATTGCAGGGGAGCATCGATTTTCAGCTGAAAAAGCCGGCGGTGCATCGATTTTTCAACCGCGTCGATCTTTTCCTCGCACGTTGTTCTGTGCGTGGATTTCTTCCTCTTAGGCTATCAGCTTCTCATTTCAGGGTCCCAGGAACTGTATGGGCACCACTTGCCAGAGTAGAAGTCTCTCCAGTGACTCCAGATGCTGGCAGAGAGAAGTCTTTGCTGTCCCTGAGACTTCAAACAACCAGAGGCAAGCTCTAAATCAAGCCCTTGGAGATCTTCACAAGATGGAAGGCACACAAAGTCCAGTCTTTGCCCTCTTACTCTGGCAGAAGCAGCAACTGCAGGATAGCTCCACAAAGCTCAGTCACAGGCAGGGCAGCTCTTCTTTCTCAGCTCTTCAGCTCTTCTGCAGGCAGAGGTTCCTCTTGGTTGCCAGAAGTGTTCTAAAGTCTGTGCTTTTGGGTGCCCTTGTTATACCCAATTTCTCCTTTGAAGTAGGCCTACTTCAAAGCAAAGTCTCTCTTGAATGTGAAATCCTGCCTTGCCCAGGCCAGGCCCCAGACACTCACCAGGGGGTTGGAGACTGCATTGTATGAGGGAAGGCATGGCCCTTTCAGGTGTGAGTGACCACTCCTCTCCTCCCTCCTAGCACAGATGGCTCATCAGGAAATGCAGACTACACCCCAGCACCCTTTGTGTCACTGTCTAGTGTGAGGTGCAGCCAGCCCAACTGTCAAACTGACCCAGACAGGGAATCCACAAACAGGCAGTCACAGAAATGGTATAAGCAAGAAAATGCTCACTTTCTAAAACACACAATCTTAAAATCAACTTTATTAAAAGATGTATTTTTACATTGTGAGCTTAGAGACTCTAAACTCCACATGTCCATCTGCTCCCAAAGCGAATCTACACTTTAATCAGATTTAAAGGTAACCCCCATGTTAACCTATGAGAGGGACAGGCCTTGCACCAGTGAAAAACAAATGTTGCAGTATTTCACTGTTAGGACATATAAAACACATTACTATGGTGGTCATTATAACATTGGCGGTAAAAGCCGCTCACCGCCGTGCAGAAGACCGCCAACACACCGCCACAGTCGCGGAAATCCGCCACAGCTATTATGACCCACAGCTCGGAATCCGCCAAAATTCAGACACCCACACAAGTCCGCCACACCAAAGGTCAGTGATAAACTGGCAAAAACAAAACCTCCACCGTCATGCCAACAGAAATACTCCCACACTATCACGACCCACGAATCCACATTCTTACAAAACACAGCCACATTGGACAATTCGAAATACACACACCTGATACACATACACACACCACTCCCACACACCCAATACAATATAAAACACACACCCACATCACCCACAAACCCTTACGACCACAATTGCGATAGAAGGCCAGAGAGAGACACCACAATCTACTATATAACCAGGCATCCACAGGCACACGACACCATCACCCACATAACATCCACACAACTCACACAACACACCACTAAATATTACCCCACATATCATAACACACACCACCCCACACCACCCGATGGCACGGCAAAAACACCCCAGTTTTTCTGAGGAGGAGCTCAGGGTCATGGTGGAGGAAATCATCCGGGTAGAGCCACAGCTATACAGATCACAGGTGCAGCACACCTCCATAGCTAGGAA
The DNA here is from genome assembly GCF_031143425.1 of Pleurodeles waltl. NCBI lineage: Eukaryota > Metazoa > Chordata > Amphibia > Caudata > Salamandridae > Pleurodeles > Pleurodeles waltl. Next base: position 471,498,099 of record NC_090449.1, on the reverse strand, counting down.
GATGGAGCTCTGGCGCAGAATAGTGGACAGGGTCAACGCAGTGGGACAGCACCCAAGAAATAGGGATGACATCAGGAAGAGGTGGAACGACCTACGGGGGAAGGTGCGTTCCGTGGTATCCAGACACCACCTTGCGGTAAAGAGGACTGGCGCCGGACCCCCACCTCCTCCCCCACAACTAACAACATGGGAGGAGCAAGTCTTGGCGATTCTGCATCCTGAGGGCCTCGAAGGAGTAGCTGGAGGAATGGACTCTGGTAAGTCAAACCTTAACTATTACAACCCCCACCTTACCTGTATGCCATCACATACCCCCACCCTCACCCTCACCCCCATCACTCCAACTCCTCACACATGTCCCACTATCACAAACCACACATCCCAACACCAAGCCCTGCATGCAAAAACAAAGCATGGACACCCATCACCAATCCATGAAACTGCACATACCCATACACCCCCCTAAAACATCATCACACAAGGTCCCACACAGGAATGCAAGCACTGGGGTACACGGTCACCCACCCATTGCACACCATGGTACACACAGATGCAATAATCATGCTTTTACACCCCTGCAGGACCCCTACCCGACGTCACCGCACAGGAGGGTTCACACATGTCCACACCACCAGCAGAAGAGGCCACAGTGATGACAGCAGCTCTGTCCAACTGGATCTAGACGACCAGCCCAGCTTATCTGGGACCTCGGAATAGTCGGTTCCCCTCACACAGTCACAGGCCCCCACAGAGCTTCCCCCCTCTGGAAACACCAGCACAGCACCCACCCAGCGGGCCCATACCTCTGTCCCCAGGACACGTCAATCAGCAGTGTGTCCACCATTACAGGGAACCCAGGCTAACCCACCACCCCAACAACAACAGGGACTTGGGGGCAGTGGCAGTGGGCACACCGTTCAGGGGACAGAGGCCCAGGGATACAGGGGAACTGGGAGGGCTGCTGTGCGACAGGGGGAGGATAGGCCCAGGGAACCCACTCTCCACGAGGCCCTCTCCAACATCATGGGAGCGTACCATAATTCCCAGGAGACAATGGCAACAGTACTGGGCAAGTTTCAGGAGACCCAGCGGCTGCAGGAGGATCAGTATTTGGGGTTCAGGGAGGAACTCAGATCCATCAACTCCACCCTGGGCACCATCGTAAGGGTGCTAAAGGAAGTCCTCAACACCAGGAGGGACACTGTGGCACAACAAGGGGCCCCTGACACTAGCCTGGATGATGAACTGCCCACCACCTCCGCCGGCGCTAGTGGACAGGAGGCCCCGCCACAGGACCACCACACCAGCACCCCAACCCCCTACAGATGGAGAACCATCCCGCAAACAGTCCCTGAGATCCAGGACAAAGACAGAGAACGATGCCAAGACCCCCGCCAAGAAATGAGACCGCCCTGAATGTCATCCTTTTGTCCCACCTTGTCACCCTGTCCATCCTCAAACTGCCCCAGCTCCACTTCCTATGCCCCTTTGGACAATGCACCTATGAGACTGATAGACTGGACTCTGCCATGGACATTCCTCCACCATCACCCCTCCCCATTTTACAGCACCCTCCAATATTGAGTACTTAAATAAACACCCTTAAGGCACAAAACAATCTGGAGTCTGTCTGTGATTTTGATATAGTGTATTAGCAATTACAGGGACAAAATGCTGTTACAATTGTAATGTCAACATACCTATGTCACACAGCTCTAGTCCATGAGGAAACAAAGCAGATGTCACACAGTGGGACCCACATCTATGAAATTGTAAGGGAAAGTGAAAACTCAGTGACCATATACTGGATGAAAAGGACAGACAGTAGAGAGGTAGTAGTGTTACATTACATGTAGTAGGCAAGTTTGTCTTCTTACCTATGTCTCACTGGAAGTATTGCAGGATAACCGAGTTCCTGTTGTCGATGTCCTCATCTTCTGCTTCCTCGTCTTCACTGTCCACAGGCTCCACAGCTGCCACAACACCTCCATCTGGACCATCCTTCTGCAGAAAAGGCACCTGTCGTTGCAAAGCTACGTTGTGAAGCATACAGCAGGCCACGATGATCTGGCACACCTTCTTTGGTGAGTAGAATAGGGAACCACCTGTCATATGGAGGCACCTGAACCTGGCCTTCAGGAGGCCGAAGGTCCGCTCTATAATCCTCCTAGTTCACCCATGGGCCTCATTGCAGCATTCCTCTGCCTTTGTCCTGGGATTCCTCACTGGGGTCAGTAGCCATGACAGGTTGGGGTAACCAGAGTCACCTGAAAAAGGCAAGGGACAATTGTTAGACACACACTAACCTGTAGGGATATCCCCAAACCCACACAACTATTCCCACTGATTTGGTTCTAAGTGCCCACCCAATAGCCACACCCTGTGCCTCTGGAGTTGCCTCATCACATAAGGGATGCTGCTATTCCGCAGGATGTAAGCGTCATGCACTGAGCCAGGGAATTTGGCATTCACATGGGAGATGTACTGGTCGGCCAAACACACCATCTGCACATTCATCGAATGATAACTCTTCCGGTTTTTGTACACCTGTTCACTTCTGCGGGGGGCCCAGGGCCACATGTGTACCATCAATGGCACCTATGTTGTTGGGGATATGTCCCAGGGCATAGAAGTCACCTTTCACTGTAGGCAAATCCTCCACCTGATGGAAAATGATGTAGCTCCGCATGTGTTTCAGCAGGGCAGACAACACTCTGGACAACACGTTGGAAAACACAGGCTGGGACATCCCTGATGCTATGGCCACTGTTGTTTGAAATGACCCACTTGCAAGGAAATGGAGTATTGACAGCACCTGCACTTGAGGGGGGATTCCTGTGGGATGGCGGATAGCGGACATCAGGCCTGGCTCCAGCTGGGTACACAGTTCCTGGATTGTGGCACGGTCAAGCCTGTAGGTGATGATCACATGTCTTTCCTCCATTGTCGACAGGTTCACCAGTGGTCTGTACACCGGAGCATGCCGCCATCTCCTCATATGTCCCAGCGGACGGTGCCTATGAAGGACAACAGCGAGCAGAGAGTCAACCAACTCAGAGGTACGTACACACAGCTTACACAGAGCACGATTCATAATCTGAAATAAGCATGAATGAGTGTTGAGACAAGGCATAGTTATGTGTGACGCAGTTAAAAATAGAGCCATGTGGGCCCCTGAAATGGCGGCTGTCTGACCTGTAAAGTGGGACAATGGGATATGAGGTAACTGCGCTGGCGTTTCACACCGTTGCGTTAGGCGGTTGAAGACCGCAGCGCAATTCTGCATTGGTTAACATTGGACCCTAGGGGTCCCAGGAGCCAATGATGATGTACGCCGGCGGTGATGGTAGGCACCGCCGCGGACGTGACCTCCATTTTCTATCTGTTCAATCACTCGATACCTGATCTTCGACAGGAGAGGACCTACACTGCAAGTGCTGCTGTGACCTCAGTCTGGAAGAGACAATGGCTCGTGAATCTGGGTAAGGGCCCCTGCCTTCACATCGGAGGAGTTGGAGAAACTCGTGGATGGGGTACTCCCCCAGTACACGCTACTCTACGGTCCTCCAGGCAAACAGGTAAGTACACTGTGAGCATACTGTAAGGGCTATGCCTGTGTGGAGTGGGGTGGATGAAAGATAGGGGGTGTCTGTCGTGTCCGCCAACGGTAGCGGTAATGCATGCACTCAACATGTCTTTCTTCTGTCGTCCATCCCTTTTTGTGTTCTCCCTGTTCTTGTGTGCATTAGCATCATCAGGCGGAGGAGCAGTGGCACCGGAGCAGGAGGGAGCTGCATCCCACATGGCCCTGGAGGGCAACATTATGGAGTCAGATTTCACCAGTGGGACGGAGGGCGAGGGAAGCTCTACGGCGGGGACAGGAGCTGAGACCAGTGATACGGACTCGTCCTCTGATGGGAGCTCCCTTGTGGTGGCGGGCCCATCTGTGCCCCCCATCTACAGGTACAGCCGCCACCCCCTCTTCCAGCACCGCCCTCCCAGCAGCCCCTCAGCCTTTGCCCCGTGCCCGCTCACACAGAAGGGTGGACATCTCCTTCGCCCCAGGCACCTCAGGCCCTGCCCCAGTCACCCCTGCTGCCCTCAGTGAGGAGGCCATTGACCTCCTCAGGTCCCTCACTGTTGGGCAGTCTACCATTTTGAATGCCATCCGGAGTGTAGAGAGGCAGTTGCAACAGACAAATGCATTCCTGAAGGGCATTCATTCTGGTCAGGCAGCCCTTCAGCGAGCTTTTTAGACTCTGCCCTCAGCACTGAAGGCAGCCATTGTCCCTGTCTCTAGCCTCCCCCCTCCAACTTCCTCTACCCAGACCCGTGTACCTCAGCCTACCCCAAGCACACCATCAGACCAGCATCCACACACCCCAACAAACAAAGGAAGCTCAGGCAAAAATCAGCACCACACATCCCACAGGCGCTCACGCAAACATCACACCCATGCAGACATAGCAACATCCACTGCCTCCACTGTGTCCCCCTCCTCCTCGTCTCCCTCCTCCCTCCCAGTCTCGTCTCCTCTCCCACCTGCATGCACTACATCTACAGCCACTACGTCCATCACCACCACACCCCACTCACGTGCAGTCACCACCCCCACTACAATCCACACATCCCCTGTGTCCTCTACCAGTGTAACGTAGGCACACACCCACCCAACAGCCATTCACCTCACGACAGCCTCCAGCACATGAACCTTCACCCAAAGTCACCAAACGTACACCTCCTACAACCACTACCTCTTCCTCCACTCCCAAACCCCCTCCAGCTACCGGTCCCAGTGTTCCCAAGAAACTTTTCCTGTCCACCCGTGACCTCTTTCCCTCACCTCCCCCACCCCGTCAGTCCCCTAGGGTCCAACTCTCCTGTTCCCAACCTAGCACCTCAGCCATGACATCAGCAGGATCAGTGGTGCCAGTAGTCACTGGATTCTGGAGTGCACCAGGCAGCAGGGCAACCAGTGTGGCAATGAGCCACAGCACGGACAGTCCCCCACCTGTCAAGCATCAAAAGTTGGCCAGTGCCCGGCGGGAGAGGGAGAAGACACCAGCCACCAAAGCCGCCCCCAGGGGTACAGGTGGGAGTGTGGAGTCAGCTGCGACACCTTTCAAGGTGGGGAAGTGGCACAAGAAACCCGGCAAGTCGGGGAAGATCGGCACGGCGGAGAAGACCGCCATCAGCCCCGCTGCCCAGGAGGCGACCGCCATCAGCCCCACTGCGCAGGAAGCGACCGCCATCAGCCCTGCTGCCCAGGAGGCAACCGCCATCAGCCCCGCTGCCCAGGAGGCGACCGCCAGCGGCAGCCCTGCTGGCCCAGACAGGACCGCCAACACCAGCTCCGCTGGCCAAGATGTGACGCCTGCACCAGCCCTGCAGGCCCAGACAGGACCACCAGCAGTAGCTCCACTGGCCCAGACAGGACCGCCAGCACCAGCTCCGCTGGCCCAGACAGGACCGCCAGCAGCAGCCCCGCAGGCCCAGACAGGACCGACAGCAGCAGCCACGCAGGCCCAGACAGAACCACCAGCACCAGCTCCGCTGGCCAGGAGGCAACCGCCAGCACCAGACCCGCTGGCCCAGACAGGACCACCAGCAGCAGACCCGCAGGCTCAGACAGGACCGCCAGCAGCTGAGTCACTGCCAAGGACACTGCTGCCACAAGCACTGCTGCAATGGACACCGCCGTCACATGCACCGCTGCAATGGACACCGCTGCCACAAGCACCGCTGCAATGGACACCGCCGCCACAAGCACCGCTGCCAAGGACACCGCCGCCACAAGCACTGCTGCAATGGACACCGCCGCCACATGCACCGCTAACCCATGACCGCCAAGACCACTGACGCTACTGAGTCCGCGACGAGCAGGATGAAGCACTCTCGGCACAAAGCCCCCTCCAGAACCAGTGGAGAAAGACATCCACTACCTCCGTCCTTGGCAGGATGAAGCACTCTGGGCACAAAGCCCCCTCCAGAACCAGTGGAGAAAGGCATCCACTATCTCTGTCCTTGGCAGGATGAAGCACTCTGGGCACAAAGACCCCTCCAGAACCAGTGGAGATTTACATCCACTACCTCTGTCCTTGGCAGGATGAAGCACTCTGGGCACAAAGCCCCCTCTAGAGCCAGTGGAGACTGTTATCCACTTGAGAGACTGTGGCTTTGCACTCCCCAGGATTGAACAGTGGGCAAACCACTCACTGTAGAGACTTGAGAGACTGTGGCTTTGCACTCCCCAGGATTGAACAGTGGGCAACCCACCCACTGTAGAGACTTGAGAGACTGTGGCTTTGCACTCCCCAGGATTGAACAGTGGGCAACTCACCCACTGTAGAGATTTGAGAGACTGTGGCTTTGCACTCCCCAGGATTGAACAGTGGGCAAACCACCCACTGAAGAGACTTGAGAGATTGTGGCTTTGCACTCCCCAGGATTGAACAGTGGGCATGTGCCCCCCTCGTGGATTTGGCATCGTGCACTCATCCGGCTGAGGTGCCCCCCTTTCCCTTCCCCCTGAGGTGCCTCTTTTATTTCTATCTGATGCCCCTGCAGTGCTCTCTCCATCATGTTCGGGAACCTTGTGTGGGCCTCGCCCATGCAGTGTGGGCCCAGTGTTCCACTGACTTAAATGGAGCAATACCTGGACTTCTATTCTTGGTGTATATATTTGTTAATAGTGTATATATATATATTTGCGTACTGGATTTTAATAGATTACAATGGTTACACTCATTTCCTTTTGTCTTTGCATTCTTCCGGGGGGGGTGGGTGGTGTAACTGTGATGTATCAATATGTATTAGTGTGTGTGTTGTCGTGGGTAAGGGTGGGGGTGTTGCGTGTTGCGTGTGTGTGTCCCTGTTTTTTCCCTCCCCCTCCTCTGTGTCGTAGGTGCAATACTCACCGTGGTCTTCGCCGCCAGTGTTCATGCTCCTGGTAGAGGAGCAAGAAGATGAAAGCTGGGAAAATGTGAAGCTCTGGTTCCATGGCATCCTGGTTCCTCGTGGGGTGTGTAGAGGTGAGCGTTTTCCCTTCGAAGTCCTGTTTCCGCCGTGTTTTTGTTCGCGGGGAATCCGCCCCGGAAAAGGTGGCAGATTGGTAGGTTGTGATACTGTGGGTGGTACATTGTCTTCGGCCTGTCTGTTGGCGGTGACCGCCACGCTGTTTGTTTGTACCGCCGTGGCAGTCAGAGTGTTAAAGTGGCTGTCTATGTTGCCGGTTTCCGCCACGGTCGTAATTCCTTTTTTTTGTACCGCCGGCCTGTTGGCGGTCTTACCGCCGCTTTAACACCGACTGCCAGGGTTGTAATGACCACCTATTTGTCCTACCTTAACCATACACTGCACCCTGCCCTTGGGGCTACCTAGGGCCTACCCTAGGGGTGCCTTACATGTAAGAAAAGGGAAGGTATAGGCCTGGCAAGTGGGTACACTTGTCAAGTCGAATTTACAGTTAAAACTGCACACACAGACACTGCAGTGGCAGGTCTGAGACATGATTACAGAGCTATTTATGTGGATGGCACAACAAGTTCTGCGGGCCCACTAGTAGCAATTGATTACAGGCCCTCGGCACCTCTAGTGCACTGTACTAGGGACTTACTAATAAATCAAATATGCCAATCATGGATAAACCAATTACATACACATTTTGTAAATGAGCACTTGCACTTTAGCACTGGTTAGCAGTGGTAAAGTGCCCAGAGTAAAAAAAAACAGCAAAATCAGAGTCCAGCACACATCAACAACCTGGGAAACAGAGGCAAAAAGTTAAGGGAGACCACGCCAAGGATGAAAAGTCTAACAGCGAGTATACCTGTATAAATATTTGAGTCTGCATTGATTGAAGAATTAGGGTGGTATGATCCACAGAGTGTGGGAGCTTTTCCTTTCAAAGGGAAAACAATAATATTGGTCTCACCCTAGGATTCTGATACCCAACCAGTTACGTCAAAAGGATTAAAAAGGCCCCTTAAGTACAGAGCCAGGATATCCTGAAGGTGACATAAAATTCTACAGGAAGCTGATCAGGGTCAGAGACCTTGCCTTGAGCCCAAGAACTAATAGCTGTTTCCACCTCAGAAAGAGTAATAGGTGCTTCTAGCCTCAAACTTTCTGTCTAGCTCAATTTATGCAGAAAATAACGTTTTGTAATCTGAAGGATATACGTTGTAGTTGAACTACAATCATCTTGATAGAGTGCTTGATAGAACCAGCAAGAGACAACTCTAAAAGCAGCCAGATGGGCCACAAGCATGCCATTCTCATCCCTAATCTCATGGACAGTATTGGCATTAGAATTCTCCTTTATTCTAAATGAAAAAATCTACCCCATGTCTTCACTATTTTCAAAGCTGGTTATCTGCTGAGTGCAGCAGTTTTTAGCTGCCCGATCTCAGATTTGCTGCTTAAGCGATGTCCGAAGAGCGATAGACTGTTCTAAAAGGGCCTGCAATCAGGGTCCATCTGGTGAGACATTATCTCCCAGTTCGGACTTTAAGACACAAAGAGTACATAGGGCCTCCATCTTACCCGCCATGGCCACCTTGTGTTGTTGAGCAGCAATATGAAGTGTTTGACCCCTGCAAGAGGCCTTGCATGCGTCTCAGACTACCGGGAGTGATGCAGAGCCAGGATTAAACTCCAGGAACTCCCGTAGGTGAGAGGGCATAGCATCAACATAGTTTGCATCTAAGAGCTGTTTAAGCTCAAATGTCCAGTCCCGAGGCCCTGACAACTGAATGGGCCCAGTAGATTGTACAAATAACAGCAAAGATTTATGGTGCAGTATGACCCTGGGATTAAGAAACACCTTGGAAACTGAGGTCAGCGTAATACAAACAAGGAACATATCCTGTGCGACACAGATTTATGAGGGGCCGAATATTATATAAAGCCTGGTTCCTTAGGCCTCTCAGCACACCATAGATCAACTAACACATATGAGGAGATGAGCTGACATACTGTCCCCCAAAAGTCAGTGCTTATCCACAGGAGCTCCACTAGGAATGACCCTATCAGGAATCAGAATTTGAGATGAAAAATCTTTATTGGCAGAGGTTGTCACATTGACATTGTAGTGTTTGTTTGAACACTGGGGTGAGTATAACATAAATCACACTGACACAGATGGCAGCTCTTACTGTGCACGTGGTCGGGCCTGGGATCAGGTCGGATCGGTCATGGCAGCTGCCTTCTCACTCCAGCGATCGTGCCGTACTGATCATCCTGGCCGACCACGCCTCTTTATTCTTGTAACATAGCCCGTGGTCTTGGGCTAAACCAAAATGCACGAGGTCGCGGGTGCATCTGTACAACCTCATGAGGGCACACCCCATGAGGAGACACCCCCTCACCTAGTGCTGTTCGCTGGCCGGTTACGTCACTGGTCTGCGACACCACAATCCTCCAAAACCATAGCAAACAAAACACGATAAACATTAGATAACATCTTATCCGTCCCAGAGATGATTATGCAGTCTTGTGGAGGGACGGGGGTTACTGCGCAGATTATATCTGGTGGATTCTGACCGTCCTTGGGCAGGACTTGAAGCAGGTATAGGACTTGACAACTCGGCCTGAGTCGGAATTGGTATTTTCTCCTGTGCATCAGCAGCACCAGGACTGCTATTACTGTTCTCATTAGGTGACAACAGGGGCTCGTCCTCATCGAGGCAGGAATGTTCGCTTCTGGGGCTATCGCCAGAGGGATAGAACCTTTTGGAAAGTGACACATTCCGGGTGACGACATCTTCCCCGCTCTGGGCTACGATCGCGGATCCCTTCCTGCGAAACATTGTCCACGGAGTGGTGCCAAAAGGCGTGCGGAACTTGTTCCCGGAAGAAATTTCCTTCAGTAGGACTTGATCCCCCACCTCTAGGTCGGATGTCGCTGCTCATCGCTTAAAGCTGGCACGCTTGTTGGTAGCGAGTCCTTTCTCCTGGGCGAGGTCTCGGCTCATGGCTGCAGGCTTCCAGGAGTGGTGGTGCGGTATTGAATCCATAATAGCCCTCTCGAACGTGACATGCCCTGGTGCTCTGTTTGACGTCGAATGGGGGGTCTGGCGATAATTTCGCAGAAACTAATAGATGGCATAGTTGCTTGCTTGCTTGTTGGCACGGGCAATGCAAATTACTTTGTTTAGCGTACTCATGAACCTTTCGACTTCACCATTGGCCTGAGACCATCTTGGTGTGACTCGCTGATGTTGGGTGCCGGTGCGGTTCAGGTACTCCGATAGCTCCCGGCTTTGAAACGGTGGCCCATTGTCAGTCTTGAGTTCTGAAATTAGGCCGTGGGTAGCCATTGCTTTCTCCAAACCAGATATCACTACCTCCGCCATGAGGGCTGGGATGATTTCTACCTCAGGGTATTTGGAGAAGTCGTCAATTAAAACCATGGTGTGGCGGCCATCGGGTAAGCTTCCAAAATCCAGACTCGTGGATATCCAGGGTCCTTCAGGGGCCCGTTCAGTCTCTACAGGGCCTGGTCTGTTCGGTTCTCCCGTGGCTTGACACCACACACACAACCTCACCATGTCCTCGACTTGTTCGCCCATGAGGGGAAACCATACCTTTAACCGTAGGCAGTTCTTTGTTTTGACCATGCCTTGATGGCCATTGTGAGCCAATTGTACAGCTCTGGTAGTGAGGGCAGACAGGATGACTAGTCTACACTCTCTTAGCACACACCCTTCAGCGTCTGCCGTGAGTTCACCCCGCACGTTATATAAACTCTCGAGAATGCGCTGTGCGTCCAAGTTCAACAGAGGTAGTTGTTTCTTGAGTGCATGCCATTGGTTGGTCTGAACGGCTGTCAGAACCTTCTGCAAGCATTCGTCTTCTTTGGTGGCTTGGATAACCTCACTCATTGACATGGGGAAAGTTCTGGACCGGTCAGTGACATACCTGACGTACTCCTCCGTTTCTAATGCTTCATGCACTTCCTTGTCCAAAGCTGCTCGAGGGTGCCTAGACAAATAATCTGCAGGGTTCTCTGATCCCAGGTGGTATTCCAATTGACACCTATAGTCTTGCAACTGAAGCATCCACTTCTCTATCCTCTGTGGAGGTGTTGAGGCTGTGCCATTGAACAAAGGAAGCAGAGGCTTATGGTTGGTAGTCACTATGAAGGGGCGCCCATAGATGTAGATGTGGAAGTGTTTGCAGCCCCAGTGCACAGCTATCGACTCCTTCTCTATCTGAGAGTACCTTTGTTCTGTCTCTGTTAGTGACCGGCTCGCGTATGCGACTGGGGACCACATGCCCTCTGATTGTTCTTGCAGCAGTACGGCTCCTAGTCCTTTCGGCCCTGCGTTCACTGCGACTTTGGTGTTCCATTTTGGGTCAAAGTACCTCAGGGTGGTTTCAGTAGATAGGGCTTCTTTGATGGCTTCAAACGCAGCCTGCTCCTCCGATCCCCAAGTCCATGTCTCTGAGGTTTTGGTTAACTTCCGGAGGGGCTGGGTAAGAGTCGATAGGTCTTTGATGAAACAGCCACAGTAGTTAACCATGCCTAAGAAGCTCAGGACCTCTGTCACATTCATGGGAGGGGGTGCGTCTTTGACAACGCTCAACTTGGCTGGGCCTGGTGCAACACCGTTCATGGAGAACACGTAGCCAAACAATTGTATTTTGTCCTTCAGAAATTCACATTTTCTGCGGTGTAGTGTGAGTCCAGAATCTTGGATTCATTGAAGTACGCTCTGAAGGCGAGAGTGGTGTTCTGCGATGGTGGGTGCCTGGATGAGGATGTCATTGCTGACATTGATTGTCCCCGGTAGGTTGGCCAACAGCTCCTGTATGACGTTCTGGAAAACCTCTGTGGCACTGGAGATCCCAAAACGTAATCGCTTGTACCTTCTCAGTCCAACATGTGTGGAAAACGTTGTGATATAACTTGATTCCTTTGCCAGCACTAGTTGCTGATATCCGGACCGGAGATCTAACTTGGAAAAACCACCGGCATTCACTAAGTTCTCCCAGGATGTCGTCGATGGTGGGCGTCAGGTGTCGCTCCCGCTCGATTGTGGCATTTGGGAGGCGCATGTCCACGCAGATGCAGACCTCTCCTGGTTGTTTCGGTTTGCGAGGTACCACAATGGGTGAAACCTAAGGTGTGGGTCCGGACACTTTCTCGATGATGCCTGCTATCTCGAGGTGGTCCAGTTCCTTCTCCACTTGTGGCCGGAGATGAAATGCGACGCATCGATGGGGGAGGGCTACCGGCTGCACAGTCTCGTCAATGTAGAGCTTGATCTGTCGGTCTCTGAGACACCTGATTCCTTCAAACACCCCTTTGTATTTGGCTAGTAGGTCCGCTACGGATTTTTGGTGAATACTGAACGAGAATGTGACTACTCCTAGGTCCTCTGCAGCCTTGCAGCCAAGTATCATTCCTTGTCCTTCCTTGGTCACATAGACTTTTGCAGGGATGGTTTGTGACCCATGTGTGAGAGTAGTTTGAAATACACCTTTCAATGCAAGTGGTGGGGTCTGCCCGTATGTGTAGACTTTTATGTGGGCTTTCGTCAGTATGGGCACAGGCGCCATCCAGCGGTGTTCTTCTGCCGCAAGGAGGTTGACCGATGCTCTAGTATCAATGACTGCGATGGATTCATGTGAGCCTATATGAATTTGGCACTTTGGTAGTTTTGATTGTCGAGAATTGGTATTTCAACCATGAACAGAGAGTGAACCACATGCACCATGGCCTCGTCGTTGTCCATATCGCTTCCATGTTCGGATTTGTTTGACGCAGAGTTGACGGATGCGTTTCCCGCTTGGGTTCTTCTGGATCTGCACACTTTTGCGAAGTGGTTTATCTTTCTGCAGTGGGAGCACGTTTTTCCTTTTGCTGGGCACTCTGCTGGTCGGTGTGGGTTTCCACACAGTGTCCGCACTGTCTTGTTCGAAATGTATTGGCCCTTTGGTTGGTCTTGTTCTCAGACACCGCGACTGCGTTACCTGCTTCCTCTTTTATGGGCCTCTGTAGGGCTGCCTCCATGTGGGATGCACGGACCTTTGAGAGCTCTTTTGTCCGTCCCATTTGTAGGATGCCCTGTAGCGACCTTCCTGACTCTTCCAATATGCGCTCTCTGAGCCTCAGTGATGCACATCCTTGGATGACTTGTCCTCTTATTTCCTCCATTTCGTCCGTGAACCGACAGGTGCTGGCTAGCTCTTTTAGTCTCATGTGGAAGGCGTCCAGCGATTCATCTGCCTGCTGTCGCGCTTGCCTGAATATGAACCTCTCATAATCAGTGTTTGCCATTGGTTCAAAATGTCTGTTTAAAGCGGCTATGAGAGTCATATGCATTTTAGGGACGTCTTCGACAAGGTTTTTTGATAGTTTGTATACTTCCTTCCCCCCTAAATGGAGGAGCATGGCACGCTTCAGCTCGTCTTCGACTTTGGTGGCTTCGAAATATAGGAGGACTCTCTCCACCCACTCCTTCCATTTTGGGGCTTGCACAGACGGGTCCCCTCGACGAGGAACGGTTCCACGGGTGGTACGGCAGACATGATGGTGAGCTGGATGAATGGTGAGACAGGGGCAGCGGGGTGGTGCACTTATTGCAGGCTCGACTTGCGCTGCTAGGCCGCGTAGGTAAGTGTATAGTCTGTGGCAGCGCGGTCAGTGGGGGCAACCTACTGCACCCAGTACTCACAGGAATGTTTGGTGGTCCTCGGGGCCCCGCACTGGAAGGTGCTGGTGTGCACCTGGTCTTGTGGTAGGTATTCTGGAGCTGGTGTTACGTGAAGACTTGGCTCGGCAGGAGGCTTGTCTGGTGTGCAACCTCGTGGCACGAGCACCGCGTTTATAGCGGCCGCCGCAGGATTGATGCACGTGAATGGTCGAGGTTGCGCATATGCGGCACGAGCACCGCGTAAATAGCGCCTGCCGCGGAACAGGAGAGGAGCGATGTAGGCTGCTGCCAACACCTGCGTCACCAATGTAGTGTTTGTTGGAACACTGGGGTGAGTATAACATAAATCGCACTGACACAGATGGCAGCTCTTACTGTGCACGAGGTCGGGCATGGGATCAGGCCGGATCGGTCACGTTAGCTGCCGTCTCACTCCTGTGATCCCACCGTACTGATCATCCTGGCCGACCACACCTCTTTATTCTTGTAACATAGCCCGTGGTCTAGGGCTAAGCTAAAATGCACAAGGTCACGGGTGCATGTGTACAACCTTGTGAGGGCACGCCCCACGAGGAGAGACTCCCACACCTAGTGCTGTTCGCTGGCCAGTTACGTCACCAGTCTGCGAAGCCACAGACATCACCGCATCAGTGCTTAATTTGTAAATAAAAACGTGCCGTGCCCAAAACCCTCCTCGTAAACATGCGGCTGCTGCAATTAAATGTACCAACACGGAATACTGAGGCAGCGTAATCCTGAAGCCATTTGGGACCTCTTCAATCCATTTAAAGCCAGTCCCTTCCCCTTCGGCTCACTTTAGCAGCTTTCTGCTTTTCCCTTTGTGACGCTTTTTCGTGTTTCTCTTCCTCCGTCTTTCCCATATGTGTCTTTTGCACGCAGTAAATGCTTGAGGCAGAAAAATAAGTGCCAGCCCTCAAAAATAAGTGCTGGTGCTCTGCACCGGAAGCAACAAGCACAAATTAAGCACTGAACCGCATACAAAAAAGTGGGGGGCGGTACAGAGATGAAACTCTGACAACAGAAAATCAGTCTTCTGCAGTTCAGCCGTATTTAGACTGTAGGCTAGGCATACAGTAAGATAGACACTATCCTCGATATTCGCCAAGAATTGGGGGATGCAGCTCACAAAGTCCGTTTATTGGCAGACAGCAGCCGCGGATTGAAGATCAAGTCAGTGGGGTGAGGCGAGGATGAAATAGGTCAGTCCATGCCGGGGGAGCCGAGGGAACCAACCTCCGGCCTACTGCACTCAGCCGCCATCTTCCTTTCCCTGAACTTTCTTATACATTACAAGTGGGTTACGTTGCAAATTTGAGTTTGGAACCACCCATGGCGAGGGAGATATTCAAACATGCAGTCTGCACTGCATTATTTTGTAAGAAAGGTATTTTGCATTTCAAACGTAGGGTATTCAAACCTATGAGAAAGCACTCAGAAGAGGACAAAAAGCAAATGTGAAAACATGGAGATTACAAAGAGGGTCAGAGTCGGTGAGGATTGAAAAGCTTTAATCAGCCAAATTCATAATTAAAAACGAATGGCAATATAAGAAGTATGCTTTCAGCTCGTCAAATAATACAATAAGAAAGGGGTAAACATTCATAGAAATGTGAAAACTATATGTTATTGTGGTTTTCTTAAAAGAAAACAACCCCGAAATCATTTTAAATTTTGTATTGGAAGTTTTATTTATTACTTTTCAACACCAATCGATTTTATTGTGTCTAATTTCACAAAACATACACAGTACAGATGAACAGTCCCGTGTAACAATCTATCACATATGTTAACGAGCATCTCTAGTCATATCCCTGTACTCAGGAGACATCCGTGCACATTGTAACAATGAGAACAATACACAACCAAACAAAAGCCTCATATCTCAACAACCCCTTCGGTTATCATACTGGAAGTTTTATGACCGACATCTGAAATGTGAGTACTGTTGTTCATGGAAATCACATGCATCGTGTTAAAGTTTATTGTTTTATGGCTGCAATAAAATGATAAAATAGTTTTAAACACTCCCTAAAGAACAAATTCCACCTCCTGTCGTTACATTAGAGGAAATTAGGCAATTCAATTCTTTCTCTCAGCGAAGTTCTTGGGACGGTTTTGGAAGACCTTCATGTATTTAACTCTGACCTGACACAGTGATGGCCAATTTTTGTTAGCCAGGCATTGCGTATGTAATGGTGCAAAGAGATTTGCACAACGTTCTTTCTTCAATTTAATTTAAACATTCATACGTGGCAGATGTCACTGTTTCCATCAGTGTTTATCTTTTTTTTGCCCAGAGCGTTTGTAAGAATTCCCTAACCACAATAGTTTTTGATGAGAAACTTAATCCCAGCATATATTTTACTCAAAACCATCTGAACGATTTTTCCAAAATATATGGTCAATACTAATTGCATCTGTCCAAGGAGCAACTAAAAATTATTACCACTTCACATTCCAATACACCTTCTACCTTTGTGTAATTTCATATCTTCATTATTTTTAAGAAAAGGTTTATTTCCCTCACAATTATCATAAATGAATTTTCAAATAGTTTCCGAATTTCCACACTTTCTAATCTTTTCTTCAATTCTTCAGCATTTAAGCTTATTTATATTACCCTGATTTTCAGATTCTTCATATAAAACATAATTAAAATGGTTGCAGAATGGTGTTGTTCCTACCTCATGGCTCAGGTTTAAAGGGTACCTATTTTTAACATACATTGGCAAGGCCAAAATGTATCAATACAAAATTAGCCACCATTCAAATAAATAAAAACATTCTCATTATCCATGACGTGAATTTTAATCAGTCCAGTATCACATAATGCATAATTTATAACATTTATAATTCTGTAGGAAAAATGCGAAATAGCATTAGAAACTTTGTATAGCATGGGCACTTTCACCTGTTTTGTATAAGGCAGAGTTGTGGGTTATCCGAAATGCTGGGGTGAGTCCTAACTGTGTCAGAAAAAACATCTTTTGGACCTCCTGACAAGTACCCTATTGGTTCCTATATATCTTACAGTTGGGTTAAAAAAATCTACTTAACACCTTTCCTTGAAACCCAAATGGTTTCCGGACAAGGTCTTAAGCTTGAGCCTATAGTGCATTTACCTGTGATATTGTGGGGAAACCTTGGTTGTTTTAGGCTTCCATGCCTTATCTATGTTACAATATGTTTTATATGAGTGGCCATCCATCTTACTGGCAAAACATACGTTTCCTTCAGAAAGATACCCTATGTAAGGCTCAGATGCTGTATTGGCTATCACCAGTGCCCTGTAACAATTAGGTCAGGCATATTGGCAGTGGTTTGCATCTCTGTCATAATGGTTCTTGTATCTGAAATAAAAAAACTCAATAGCAGTGCATTCATTCGCAAACATACACAATTCTATGTTAGTGCCTTTATATCTGATTCGTACACATTGCTTTAATTCTGAGGCAATCTTGTAAATTACTACGTTTTTCGTGCAATGATTTTGACACTAAGGGCCTGATTTAGAGTTTGGTAGACGGGGTTACTCCATCACAAACGTGATGGATATCCTGTCTTCCATATTACGATTCCTTTATTTCCAATCGACAATGTAATATCAGACAGGATATCCATCAAATTTGTGACAAAGTAACCCATTCCCCAAACCTTAAATCAGGCCCTAAGCTTCTTTTCATCATGATATCTGTTAGAAATTGGGGTCTTTGGTTGACAGTAAGGTTACCCCCTGTTCAAGCAAGGACCCTCACTCTAGCCAGGTTAAAAGAGAATCACCCTCAGCTAACCCCTGCTTACCCCCTTGGTAGCTTGGCAGAGCAGTAGGCTTAACTTCAGAGCGCTAGGTGTAAAGTATTTGTACCAACACACACAGTAACTTAATGAAAACACTACAAAATGACACAACACCAGTTTAGAAACATAGGAAATATTTATCCAAACAAAACAAGACCAAAATGACAAAAATCTGACATACACAAGTCAAGTTATGAATTTTTAAAGATTAAACTCAAAAATAGCGCTTAGAAACAAAAATGCTTCGATGGGATGTTAACACAGCATCGTGACGGAGTCGTTCCCAACAAGCCGACACCAGCGGCGCCGGACACAGAGTCGTGGAGACCCCCAAGTACAGTACCTTTGGTGAAGAGTGAAAACAAGCCGATGCGCGAAGTCGGGAATCGCGGCATCTGTGCGAAACGTTGAATCCGTGCACTTCAAGCGGCGTCGGTCACGACGTGGTGCGGTGACTTCCACGGAGTCGCAGACTTCAGCGGGGCTGCTGCGGCGTCGGGCCTGCGAAGAGAGTCGCTTTCCTTCGAAGGTCAAGGCGTCAGGTGCAGGCGGCGTTACCGGATTCAGCAGTGGCGTCGGTCCGAAGTCGTCCGAAGTCGATTTCTTTGGATTCCACCAGCTTTCCTCTCCAGGGCCCAGGGACTGGATAGGGCACTACTTGTCAGAGCAGGAGTCTCTCCAGAGAGTCCAGGTGCTGGCAGAGAGAAGTCTTTGCTGTCCCTGAGACTTCAAACAACAGGAGGCAAGCTCTAACTCAAGCCCTTGGAGATTTCTTCACAAGATGGAAGGCACACAAAGTCCAGTCTTTGCCCTCCTACTCTGGCAGAAGCAGCACTGCAGGAAAGCTCCACAAAGCACAGTCACAGGCAGGGCAGCACTTCTTCCTCAGCTATCAGCTCTTCTCCAGGCAGAGGTTCCTTTTGGTTCCAGAAGTGTTTCTAAAGTCTGTAGATTTGGGTGCCCATTTTAGTCTTTGAAGTCACCTTTCTTCAAAGGGGACTCACACCTACTTGTGAAATCCTGCCTTGCCCAGGCAAGGCCTCAGACACACACCAGGGGGTCGGAGCCGGCATTGTCAGAGGCAGGCACATTCCTTTCAGATGAGAGTGACCACTCCACCCCTCCCTCCTAGCAGAGATGGCTAATCAGGAAATGCAGGTTACACCCCAGCCCCCTTTGTGTCACTGTCTAGTGCGAGGTGAAAAACAACCCAACTGTCAAACTGACCCAGACAGGGAATCCACAAACAAGGCAGAGTCACAGAATGGTTTAAGCAAGAAAATGCCCACTTTCTAAAAGTGGCATTTTCAAACGCACAATCTCAAAATCAACTTTACTAAAAGATGTATTTTTAAATTGTGAGTTCAGGGACCCCAAACTCCACATGTCCATCTACTCTCTAGGGGAATCTACACTTTAATCATATTGAAAGGTAGCCCCCATGTTATCCTATGAGAGAGACAAGCTTTGCAACAGTGAAAAACGAAATTGCCAGTATTTCACTGTCAGGACATATAAATCACATTACTATATGTCCCACCTTATCCATACACTGCACCCTGCCCTTGGGCCTACCTAGGGCCTACCTTAGGGGTGCCTTACATGTAAGAAAAGGGAAGGTTTAGGCCTGGCAAGTGGGTACACTTGCCAAGTCGAATTTACAGTGTAAAAATACACTTACAGACACTGCAGTGGCAGGTCTGAGACATGATTACAGGGTTACTTGTGTGGGTGGCACAACCAGTGTTGCAGGCCAACTGGTAACATTTGATTTACAGGCCCTGGGCACCTGTAGTGCACTTTACTAGGGACTTAACAGTAAAACAAATATGCCAATCATGGAGAACCAATTGCGTACAATTTACACAGAGAGCATATGCACTTTAGCACTGGTTAGCAGTGGGAAAGTGCTCAGAGTTCAAAAGCCAACAGCGACAGGTCAGAAAAAAATAGGAGGCAGGAGGCAAAAAGATTCAGGATGACCCTGCATAAGCAAAAGTCCAACAATATCCATCACAATTCCACCAGCATTCTAAATCTAATTTTAATAAAGAAAACATAGACAAAATGTCTGATTGAATGTATGTGAATGTGAATGTGTTTTAGGCTTTTCAACAAACTGCTACAAAGAGAAAAATGCATCTACAGAACTCAGTGAACACCATGATTACTTTTGACAAGAAACTTTCAGGCAATTCTAACAAAAGGCAAGACTTTTCTAATGATATCCTATATATCTGGAGCCACGCTCTCTCAATAAAGAAAGCAAAATTCAAGTAGCTACCAATCCAAATCAGATGAAGAAAAAACGTACGCACATAGAACACAAACACAAGTGCAAACATTTGAGAAATAAGAGGGACAGAACTTGAAGATGGGAGGAATAATTCAAGCACAGTTAGAAATAAAGGGCCTGATTCTGACCCTGGCGGCCGGTGACCGCCAGGGTCACCGGCCACGGGAGCACCGCCGACAGGCTGGCGGTGCTCCGAAGGGCATTCTGACCGCGGCGGTTCAGCCGCGGTCAGAAAGGGTAAACCGGCGGTCACCCGCCGGTTTACCGCTGCCCTTCTGAATCCTCCATGGCGGCGGAGCGCGCTCCGCCGCCATGGGGATTCAGACACCCCCTACCGCCATCCTGTTCATGGCGGGAAACCCGCCATGAACAGGATGGCAGTAGGGGGTGCCGCATTGGCATTGGCATTGGCATTGGCACTGCAGGGGCCCCCGTAGTGTCTATGCAGACACTGAAATACGCGACGGGTGCCACTGCACCCGTCGCACCTTCCCACTACGCCGGCTCAATTCTGAGCCGGCGTCCTCGTGGGAAGGTTGATTTGCCCTGGGCTGGCGGGCGGCCTTTTGGCGGCCGCCCACCAGCCCAGGGCAAATCTCAGAATCACCGCAGCGGTCTTTCGACCGCGGTGCGGTGTTCTGACGGGGTTACTTTGGCGGGCGGCCTCCGCCGTCCGCCAAAGTAAGAATGACCCCCAAAGTTCTTCAGGGCACCTTTAGATGAGCTCATACCTATGCAAAGTTCAGGAAAAGTAGCACAGTGTCTTCTAATTTGAAAAAGCATACTCCAACATTAGGACTGAACTACAGAGATTCTAGGAAATAGCATCATTGTAATACATTGAAAGTGCCATTCCACCAAAACGTGATGGAAGCCTGTACTGATTATTGGAGGTATTTTAAATGTGTCAATTTAAAACAAGAAAGATAATGGCAAGCCTAAAAAGTTTAAAGGGAGTGATTATTTACTACTAGCCAGGAAGGCTATTTCTTTCATTTGCCCAAAAGGAGATTCTATTGTTTCATTTAAAAGACATATCTTTTTTCAGTTGACATGAGTTACTGTTTTAGATCTGCACATCTTTTATCCACAGATATTCAATAGAATCTCTGACCCTCCTGATAACACTCAGGTCTAGTTAACCATTCAGGCACACCTGGAAAAGGGGAACAGTTTCATTTTCATTGGAATGCAAATTTATATCCTGAGAGTTTGTGATAATCTGCAATGAGGCATAACACATGCTGCAGACACATATTTTTTTGGGACGGAGGAAGAAGCATATGAATAAGGAATGTAATTTGAACCCCATATAGAATACTATTAAAATGTTTATTAAAGATCAAGGTTAAATATCAAGCGTTACTGCTTTCTCAAGTACCTCTCTGTAACCAAAATCTGTCTGACAAGACCCTGTTAGTAACAGAGCAAGCCCTCATATGTTTGCATACACTGGGATTAAGATCAACAAACATAAACAGAAAACCAAACATTAACAGATTCTTCCTTAAGAATGTTCAATTCACCATGTTGAAGGCATCCAAATATACAGCCTCTAATAACACATTATTGAGTTTCTTGATACCTATGAAGTCCAAGATAAATTATGCAATAGAATATCCATGCCCACATGTTCACATTTTGCTTTAATAAGCCCAGTTTGCAAATTATTCATGAATTGTACATCTCAGAGCTAACCTCAGTATTAAGGTGTTCAAAGCAGTGTTTAGATAAGAAACAAGGACCGAAGAAGGACTGCCCTGCTAACCCCTGGACTGCACAGCGACTGCCCTATCTGCTGGACTGCACCTGCTGCACCTTGGGCCTGTGAAGTTGGGACTCACTTTGGCTCCTGAATCAGGGAAAAGTTGTATCCCAGCCCCAAACCAAAGCAATAACTCAGTTGGCTGACCCCTGGAAACTGCTCTAGGGAAAAAAGAGCTGCAGTAGCCCAAACCGACAAGTCAGTAGCTACTTCAGAAGAATCCCGACTGACAACTGCTAGGTGACCCAAGGGACCGATGCTCAATGACCAAAAGTTCCACCCGAGTCAGCTGGACATGGGAGTGTCATCAGTGTCCATATTCATTGCCCAAGAGGAACACTAGCCCCCACCAAAGGGTTTTGCTGTGACCGTTGTGTTCAGCAGCTGGTGGTCCAGCCGCAGGTTGCCTTCTACTTTCTCAAAAAGGACTTCATGGGACCCTAACCTCTGTGGCCAAAGTCACCCCACACTACCCGTGGACTGAGGAATCATTACAAAGTCACCCTACTAAACAGCACAGCAACCAGAGCATCTTTGAGCATCTTTTCATCCTGCATTCTCAGCATCAGGACCACTCTATTAAAGTCTATGGTGGTTGTGCTGTAAAGTTTGGATCTGGCCTGGGAAATGCTCTGGTGATAAGGTAACCGGCCAATTCTCCCTCTTTGGCCCGTATGCATTCTCCCTGTTGGATTTGGTCACCCAACCCAGGCCAGATTAGCTATACTCCTTCTTTACAAACTCTTCAAAAGTTAGCAAACTTTGAATTAACCAATGTTTGTTTGAGGTTGAATAAAAAAATTATAAATATTAAAACATCTTTATCTCCAGAACCCTCCGCCAACATAGACAGCCACTTTAACACTCCGACCTCCACGGCGGTACAAACAAACAGCACGTCAGTCACCGCCAACAGACAGGCGGAGGACAAAGTACCGCCCACAGTATCACAACCTACAAATCTGCCACCTTTTCCGGGGCGGATTCACCGTGGATAAAAACACGGCGGAAACAGGATTCCTCTACACACCCCACAAGGAACTAGGAAACCATGGAGCCGGAACTCCAAATTCTCCCTGCGATAGTCTTCCTGCTCCTCTACCAGGAGCACGAACGACCGGCGGCGAAGACCACGGTGAGTACTGCACCTACGACACAGGGGAGGGAAAAAACAGGGACACACACACGCAACACCCCCACCCTCACCCACCTCAACACACACTAATCCATATTGATACATCACAGTTACACCCCCCAACTCCCCCGGAAGAATGCAAAGACAAAAGAAAATGAGTGTAACCATTGTAATATATTAAAATCAAGTAGGCAAAAATATATATATACACCATTAACAAAATATACACCAAGCATAGTAGTCTAGGTAGTGCTCCAATTAAGTCCGTGGAACACTGGGCCCACACGGTATGGGCAAGGCCCACATAAGTTCCCCGGCCATGATGGAGAGAACACTGCAGGGGCATCAGAAAGCAAGAAAACAGGCACCTCAGGGGGAGGGAAAGGGGGGGCACCTCAGGCGGCTGAGTGCACAACGCCAAATCCACTAGGGGGCCACATGCCCACTGTTTAATCCTGGGGAGTGCAAAGCCACAGTCTCTCAAGTCTTTCCAGTGTGTGGGTTGCCCACAGTTCCATCCTGGGGAGTGCAAAGCCACAGTCTCTCAAGTCTCTACAGTGGGTGGGTTGCCCACTGTTCCATCCTGGGGAGTGGAAAGCCACAGTCTCTGAAGTCTCTCCAGTGGGTGGGTTGCCCACTGCTATATCCTGGGGAGTGCAAAGCCACAGTCTCTCAAGTGGATGACAGTTTCCACTGGTTCTGGAGGGGGCCTGGTGCCCATAGTGCTTTATCCTGCTAAGGACAGAGGTAGTGGATGACAGTCTCCACTGGTTCTGGAGGGCGCATGGTGCCCAGAGTGCTTCATCCTGCTAAGGACAGAGGTAGTGGATGACAGTCACCACTGGTTCTGGAGGGGGCATGGTACCCAGAGTGCTTCATTCTGCCCGTGATGGACTCAATAGCGTCAGTGCCCTTGGCACTCATGGGCCAGCGGTGCTTGAGATGGCAGTGCCCTGTTCAGCGGTGCTTGAGACGGTGGTGGCCTGTTCAGCACTTGAAACGGCGGTACCCTATTCAGCGGCGCTGGAGACAGTGGTGCCCTGTTCAGCGGTGCTTGGAGCGGCGGGCTCCTTTGCAGTGACTCAGCTGCTGGTGGTCCTTCATGGCCCAGCGGGGCTTGTGCTGGTGGTCCTCTCTAGCCCAGCGGGGCTTGTGCTGGCGGTCCTTCATGGCCCACCGGGGCTTGTGCTGGCGGTCCTCTCTAGCCCAGCGGGGCTTGTGCTGGCGGTCCTCTCTGTCCCAACGGGATGACGGCTGTGGCCTCCTGGGCAGCAGGGCTGGTGCTGGTGGTCGCCTCCTGGGCAGCAGGGCTGGTGCTGGCGGTGGCCTCCTGGGCAGTTGGGCTGGTGCTGGCGGTGGCCTCCTGGGCAGCAGGGCTGGTGCTGGCGGTGGCCTCCTGGGCAGCTGGGCTGGTGCTGGCGGTGGCCTGCTGGGCAGCAGGGCTGGTGGCGGTGGCCTCCTGGGCAACTGGGCTGGTGCTGGCGGTGGCCTCCTGGGCAGCAGGGCTGGTGGCGGTGGCCTCCTGGGCAGCTGGGCTGGTGCTGGCGGTGGCCTCCTGGGCAGCAGGGCTGGTAGCGGTGGCCTCCTGGGCAGTTGGGCTGGTGCTGGTGGTGGCCTCCTGGGCAGCGGGGATGATGGCTGTCTTCACCGCTGTGCTGCTCTTCCCAGACTTGCTGAGCTTCTTGTGCCCCTTCCCCACCTTGGAAGGTGCCGTAGCTGACTCCACAGTCCCACCTGTACCCCTAGGAGCGGCTTTGGTGGCTGGAGTCTTCCCCCTCTCCCGCCGGGCACTGGCCAACTTCTGATGCTTGACAGGTGGGGGACTGTCTTTGCTGTGGCTCCGTGCCAGACTGTCTGCCCTGGTGGCTGGTGCACTCCAGATTCTGGTGACTACAGGCACCACTGGTCCCGGTGATGTTGTGGCTGAGGTGCTAGTTCGGGACCTAGGAGATGGACGGGGTGGGGGAGGTGTGGGAAAGAGGTCAAGGTTGGACAGGAAAAGTTTCTTGGAGTCACTGGGACGGGTAACTGGAGGGGGTTTGGGAGTGGAGGAAGAGGTTGTGGTTGTAAGAGGTGTTAATTTGCTGACTTTGGGTGAAGGTGCATGCGCTGGAGGCTGTTGTGAGGTGGATGGCTGTTGGGTGGGTGTGTGCCTGCGTTTGTGTATCTTGGGAGGGGGCGTCACAGACACACTGGGAGAGGACACAGGGGACGTGTGAATGGTAGTGGGGGTGGTGACTGCACGTGAGCGGGGTGTGGTGGTGGGTGTGCTGGTGATGGTAGTAGTGGCTGTAGAGGTAGTGCATGCAGGTGTGAGTGTAGACGAGACTGGGAGGGAGGAGGGAGACGAGGAGGAGGGGGCACAGTGGAGGCAGTGGATGTTGGTGTGTCTGCATGTGTCTGATGCTTGCGTGAGTGCCTGTGGGATGTGTGGTGCTTATGTTTGCCTGAGCTTCCCTTGTGCGTTGACGTGTGTGCATGCTGGTCTAGAGGTGTGCTTGGGATAGGCTGGGGTACAGAGGATTGGGTCTGGGTGGGAAAGTTGGAGGGGGGAGGCTAGAGACAGGGACGAAGGCTGCCATCAGTGCTGAGGCCAGAGTCTGAAAAAGCTTGCTGAAGGGCTACTGCCTTTCTACACCCTGGATGGCATTCAAAATGGTAGACTGCCCAACAGTGAGGGACCCGAGGAGGTCAATAGCCTCCTCGCTTAGGGCAGCAGGGGTGACTGGGGCAGGGCCTGAGGTGCCTGGGGCGAAGGTAATGCCCTCACTCCCGAGTGAGCGGGCACGGGGCTAAGGCTGAGGGGCTGCTGGGAGGGCGGTGCTAGAAGGGGGGTGGCGGCTGTACCTGTAGATGGGGGGCACAGATGTTGCCACCACCACAAGGGAGCTCGTATCAAAGGACAAGTCCGTGTCACTGGTCGCAGCTCCTGTCCCAGCCATGGAGCTCCCCTCGCCCTCCGTCCCACTGGTGAGGTCCGATTTCGTAGTGTGGCCCTCCCTGGCCATGTGGGATGCAGCCGCCTTGTGCTCCAGTGCCACTGCTCCTCCGCCTGATGATGCTAATGCACACAAGAACAGGGAGACCACAAAAAGGGGGGGGACGACAGAAGAAAGACATGTTGAGTGCATGCATTACCGCTACCGTTGGCGGACACGACAGACACAGAAGCCTTTTGCACTATGCCGCGCTGTTGGGCTCCACTGTTCAATTCCTGGGAAATGGCCTACTAGGCTATGGACGACATCTGCACACATGGCTGACACACGGGCATGACTAGGTGTAGTTGGCACTCTACAGAGGTGCGGTGGGGTGCCACATGGCCAGCCTTACGGAGGGTCCTTGCCTACGGAACTCGCCCTGGCCTAGGGAAACCCACAGCCCACCTCCCCCATCCAGACACCTACAATGCACGCAAAATCTGCAGAATGAGAGTGTACTCACCCCCTTGTGGCTGCTGTGATGCCCTCAAGCGCCCATCCAATTCCGGGTACGCCACCACCAGAATCCTGAACATCAGGGGGGTCATGGTGCGACGGGCACCCCTCCCACGTTGGGAGGTCATCCCCGGCTGAGCCTCCGCCGTCTTCTTACTCCAGAGGCAAATGTCCTCCCACCTTTCCAGCAGTGGGTGCTCCATTTGTGGTAGACCCCCAGGGTCCGACGTCCTTGGCAATTGCACGCCAAATATCTTTTTTCTGGTGGGCGCTGACCTACATGATTTGTACAGGGGGAAGAGAAACTTATTACCAACTGCACCGTCACAGTCATTGGCCCCCCATCCCTACCCTTTGGCATGTGGCACATGCACTCACCGTCGTTTCATGCACGCCGCACTCTCCCCCATTACTTCTTACATCCACCCCTCTCCACACAGGCATAGCCCATACAGCATGCTCCCAGTGTACTTACCTGTTTGTCTGGAGGACCGTAGAGTAGCGTGTACTGGGGGAGGACCCCATCCACGAGTTTCTCCAACTCCTCCGATGTGAAGGCAGGGGCCCTTTCCCCAGACACTCGAGCCATTGTCTCTTGCAGACCGAGGTCACAGCAGCACTTGCAGTGTAGGTCCTCTCCTGTCGAAGATCAGGTATCGAGTGATTGAAGAGATAGAAAATGGCGGTCACGTCCGCGGCGGTGCGTACCGTCACCGCCGGCGTACATCGTCATTGGCTCTTGGGACCCATAGGGTCCAATGTTAATCAATGCAGTACTGCACCGCGGTCTTCGACCGCCTACCGCAACGGTGTACAATGCCAGTGCAGATATCTCACATCCCATTGTCCCACTTTACAGGTCAGGCAGCCGCCATTTCAGGGGCCCACATGGCTTCATTTTCATCTGCGTTACACATACCTAGGCCTAGACTCAACACACATACAGGCCACTTTTTAGATTATGATTGGTGTTCTGTGTAAGCTGAGGGTACATACCTCTGAGTTGTTTGACTCTGTGCTCGCTGTTGTCCTTCATAGGCTCCACTGGGACATGTGAGGAGATGGCGGCATCCTCCGGTGTACTGACCATTGGTGGACCTGTCGACAATGGAGGAAAGACATGTGATCATCACCTACATGCTTGACCGTGCCACAATCCAGGAACTGTGTACCCAATTGAAGCCAGACCTGATGTCAGCTATCCGCCATCCCACAGGAATCCCCCCTCAAGTGCTGGTGCTGTCAGTGCTCCATATCCTTGCAAGTGGGTCATTTCAAACAACAGTGGCCATAGCATCAGGGATGTCCCAGCCTATGTTTTCCAACTGTTGTGCAGGGTGTTGTCTGCCCTGCTGAAACACATGCGGAGCTACATCATTTTCCCTCAGGTGGAGGATTTGCCTACAGTGAAAGGTGATTTCTATGCCCTGGGACATATTCCCAACATCATAGGTTCCATTGATGGGACACATGTGGCTTTGGCACCCCCCCCACAGGAGTGAACAGGTGTACAGAAACCGGAAGAGTTATCATTCGATGAATGTACAGATGGTATGTTTGGCCGACCGGTACATCTCCCATGTGAATGCCAAGTTCCCTGGCTCAGTGCATGACGACTACATCCTGCGGAATAGCAGCATCCCTTATGTGATGGGTCAACTCCAGAGGCACTGTGTGTGGCTATTAGGTGAGCACCTGGAAGCTAGTCAGTGGGAATGGTTGTCTGGGTCTGGGGATATCACTCCAGGTTAGTGTGTGTCTCACAGTTGTCCCTCTCCATTTGCAGGTGATTCTGGTTACCCCAACCTGTCATGGCTACTGACCCCAGTGAGGAATCCCAGGACAAGGGCAGAGGAATGCTACAATGAAGCCCATGGGCGAACTAGGAGGGTGATCGAGTGGACCTTCGGCTTCCTGAAGGCCAGGTTCAGGTGCCTCCATATGACAGATGGATCCCTATTCTACTCACCAAAGAAGGTGTGCCAGATGATCGTGGCCTGCTGTATGCTTCACAACTTGGCTTTGCAACGACAGGTGCCTTTACTGCAGGAGGATGGTCCAGATGGCGGTGTTGTTGCAGCTGTGGAGCCTGTGGACAGTGAAGACGAGGAAGCAGAAGAAGAAGACATGGACAACAGGGACTCAGTGATCCGGAAATATTTCTAGTGAAACACAGGTAAGAATACTAACCGGCCTACTACATGGAGTTAAACACTACTACTTCTCTACTGTCTGTCGTTTTCACCCAGTGTATGGGCACTGAGTTGTCACCTTCCCTTATGATTTCACAGATGTGGGTCCCACTGTGTGACATCTGCTTTGATTCCTCATGGAATAGAGCTGTGTGACATAGATATGTTGACATTACAAATGAAAGAGCTTTTTGTCACAGTAATTGCTAATACAGTATTCCGAAATCACAGCCTGACTCCAAATTGTTTTGTGCTTTAAGGGTGTTTATTTTAGTGCTCAAAATTGGAGGGGGTAGCAAAATGGTGAGGGGTGATGGCGGAGGAATGTTCATGGCAGAGTCCAGTCTATTAGTCTCACAGGTGCATTGCCCAAATGGGCATAGGAAGTGGAGCTGGGGCAGTTTAAGGATGGACAGGGTGACAAAGTGGGACAGTAGGATGAAAATCAGGGTGGTCTCATTTCTTGGCGGGGGTCTTGGCATCATTCTCTGTCCTTGCCCTGGATCTCAGGGACCGCTTGCGGGGTGGTTCTTCCTCTGCAGGGGGTGGGATGCTGGTGTGGTGGTCTTGTGGCAGTAACTCCTGTCCACTAGCGCCGGCGGAGGTAGTGGGCAATTCATCGTCTAGGCTAGTGTCAGGGGCCCCTTGTAGTGCCACAGTGTCCCTCCTGGTGTTGAGTACTTTCTTCAACGCCCCTACAATGGTGCCCAGGGTGGAATTGATGGATCTGAGTTCCTCCCTGAAGCCCAAATACTGTTCCTCCTGCAGGCGCTGGGTCTCCTGAAACTTGGCCAGTACCGTTGCCATCGTCTCCTGGGAGTGGTGGTATGCCCCCATGATGTTGGAGAGGGCCTCGTGGAGAGTGGGTTCCCTGGGCCTGTCCGCCCCCTGTCGCACAGCAGCCCTCCCAGTTCACCTGTGTTCCTGGGCCTCTGTCCCCTGGACTGTGTTCCCACTACCACTGCCCCCAGGTCCCTGTTGTTGTTGGGTGGTGGGTTAGCCTGGGTTCCCTGTAGTGGTGGACACACAGCTGATTGACGTGTCCTGGGGACGGAGGTATGGGCCCGCTGGGTGGGTGCTGTGCTGGTGTTTCCAGATGGGTGAAGCTCTGTGGTGGCCTGTGACTGGGTGTGGGGAACCGACTCTTCTAAGGTCCCCAATGGGCCGGGCTGGTCATCTAGATCCAGTTGGACAGAGGTGCTGTCATCACTGTGGGCCTCTTCTGTTGGGTGGTGTGGACATGTGTGGACCCTCCTGTCCGGTGACGTTGGGTAGGGGTCCTGCAGGGGTATAAAAGGATGTTTATTACATCTGTGTGTGGCATGGTGTGCAATGGGTGGGTGACCGTGTACCCCAGTGCTTGCATTCCTGTGTGGGACCTTGTGTGATGATGGTTTAGTGGGGTGTATGGGGTATGTGCAGTGCCATGCTTTAGTGATGGGTGTCCATGCTTTGTTATTGCATGAAGGGCTTGGGGTTAGGATGTGTGGTTTGTGATATTGGGACATTTGTGAGGGGTTAGAGTGATGGGGGTGAGGGTGAGGGTGGGGGTATGTGCTGGCATGCAGGTATGGTGGGGGATGTAATAGTTAAGATTTGACTTACCAGAGTCATTCCTCCACCTACTCCTGTGAGGCCCTCAGGATGCAGAATCACCAAGACCTGCTCCTCCCATGTTGTTAGTTGTTGGGGATGAGGTGGGGGTCCGCCGCCAGTCCGCTGAACCGCAAGGTGGTGTCTTGAGACCACAGAACGCACCTTCCCCTGTAGGTCATTCCACCTCTTCCTATGTCCTCCTGATTTCTTGGGTGCTGTCCCACTGCGTTGACCCTGTCCACAATTTTTCGCCATAGTTCCATCTTCCTTGCAATTGAGGTGTGCTGCACCTGTGATCCAAATAGCTGTGGCTCTACCCAGACGATTTCCTCCACCATGACCCTGAGCTCCTCCTCCGAGAACCTGGGGTGTCTTTGCCGTGCCAAGGGGTGGTGTAGGTGATGTGTGGGGTGATAAGTGTGCTAATATGTAGTGGTGTGTAGTGTGAGGTGCGTGGAAGTTATGTGGGTGATGGTGTTGTGTACCTGTGGATGCTGGTATTGCTGATGGTGGTGTCTCTCTCCGGCCTTCGTTCATGATTTTTCGTCGTAGGGGTTTGTGGGTGATGTGGGTGTGTGTTTTATATTGTATTGGGTGTGTGGGAGTGGTGTGTGTATGTGTATCAGGTGTGTGTATTTCGAATTGTCCAATGTGGTAGTGTTTTGTAAGAGTGTATGTATTTTGAGCACGGCGGTGTGTACCACCAATGGAATACCGCGGTTAAAAGACAGCCGTGTGGATTCGTGTGTCATGATAGTGTGGGTGTATTTCTGTTGCCGTGACGGTGGAGGTTTTGTTTTCACCAGTTTATCACTGACCTTTGGTGTGGCGGACTTGTGTGGGTGTCTGAATTTTGGCGGATTCTGTGCTGTGGGCCATAATTGCTGTGGTGGTTTTCCGCGGCCACGGCGGTGTGTTGGCGGTCTTCTGCACGGCGGTATGCGGCTTTTACCACCAGTGTTGCAATGACCGCCATAATCTATTTGTATAAATTGGTGATGTGTTTCTTTCTTCTTGTGGAGCTTTCTTATTTCATTGTTTAATACTGTTAAATGATTTTCGCTAAGTTCCTTTGTGCAAGCCTTGCTGCTTGAGACATAGCTATTCAGGGTTGAGCTTAGGGTTGTTCAAACGAGTCTGGCTGGACCAAAGACAGTATTTGTGAATATAATCCACAGTAAGGCCGCACAGCCAAGCCATCTAATAGACCCTAATCTTCACAACTTTCCATTCAAAGTATTCAATGACTGACTCATTAAAGAAGGTGCTGCTAGTTTCCAAAGGGCCTATTCATATTCCTCCAGATACTAGTGTATCCTCACTATAATATTAGCTTAGAACTCTTAAATGGCCCCACTGATAGCAGTATTTGACATTACAGTTGATGTACCTGATTTCCCTATTTTTCCCCACTGATCCACAATTCTTCTTTTCTTGTGCTCAGCAAAACGTTGGTTATATGTTAAAATAGGTTTTCATAAACCATCCTTGACTTAGGTATATTCTATGGACTTTGAACTCTAGGAATCTGTGAATAACATTTTCAATTTTGCTATTACCAGAGCAGACGTTATTTGGGTCATTCCGACTTTGGCGGGCGGCGGAGCCGCCCGTCAAAGTTCCCCCGTCGGAAGACCGCGAGGGTCATTCCGACTTTCCCGCTGGGCCGGCGGGCGATCTCCAAAAGATCGCCCGCCGGCCCAGCGGGAAAGCCCCTGCAAAGAGGAAGCCGGCTCCGAATGGAGCCGGCGGATTTGCAGGGGTGCGACGGGTGCAGTGGCACCCGTCGCGATTTTCAGTGTCTGCAAAGCAGTGCCAGTGGCATGGGCAGTGCAGGGGCCCCCAGGGGCCCCACGACACCCGTTCCCGCCAGCCTCTTCCTGGCGGTGTAAACCGCCAGGAACAGGCTGGCGGGAAGGGGGTCGGAATCCCCATGGCGGCGCTGCAAGCAGCACCGCCATGGAGGATTCCATGGGCCAGGGGAAAACCGGCGGGAAACCGCCGGTTCCCCTTTTCTGACCGCGTCTTTACCGCCGCGGTCAGAATGGCCCGGGAAGCACCGCCAGCCTGTTGGCGATGCTTCCTCTGCCCTCCACCCTGGCGATTTGAAACCGCCAGGGTCGGAATGAGGGCCTATATGTTCTTGAATTACTTTCTCCTTCACTGAAGTAAAAGCTATAGTATTACCTTCAAGGAGTCTTGAAGAGCGTTGGTACAGTATACCAAGGGGCATATTTATGAGCTCCTAGCACCACCTTGCACCACGTTTACGGCATTTATTTTGACACTAATGTGGCATTTCCCATGCGCCATATTTACAAAGTGGCGCAATGCTTGCATTTCACCACTTTGTAACCCCTTGCGCCACATTATGCCTGCGCCAGGCATAATGTATGCAAGGGGGAAGTTCCAGTGCTGGGGGGGCTGTAGAAATGGCAGAAAGTAATTGTAATGAAATGCCTCCTTGGCATGGTTACCCCCTGACTTTTTGCCTTTGCTGATGCTAAGTTTTGATTTGAAAGTGTGCTGAGGCATGCTAACCAGGCCCCAGCACCAGTGTTTTTTCCCTAACCTGTACTTTTGTTTCCACAATTGGCACACCCTGGCATCCAGGTAAGTCCCTTGTAACTGGTACCCCTGGTACCAAGGGCCCTGATGCCAGGGAAGGTCTTTAAGGGATGCAGCATGTCTTATGCCACCCTGGGGACCCCTCACTCAGCACAGACACACTGCTTACCAGCTTGTGTGTGCTAGTGGGGACACAACAAGTAAGTCGACATGGCACTCCCCTCAGGGTGCCATGCCAACCTCACACTGCCTATGCAGTATAGATAAGTCACCCCTCTAGCAGGCCTTACAGCCTTAAGTTTGGTATCAAACTTCTCAGCACAATAAATGCACACTGATGCCAGTGTACATTTTATTGTAACATACACCCCATAGGGCACCTTAGAGGTGTCCCCTGAAACCTAAACCGACTATCTGTGTAGGCTGACTAGTTCTAGCAGCCTGCCACACACCAGACATGTTGCTGGCCACAAGGGGAGAGTGCCTTTGTCACTCTGTGGCTAGTAACAAAGCCTGTACTGGGTGGAGGTGCTTCACACCTCCCCCTGCAGGAACTGTAACACCTGGCGGTGAGCCTCAAAGGCTCACCCCCTTTGTTACAGCACCACAGGGCACTCCAGCTAGTGGAGTTGCCCGCCCCCTCCGGCCACGGCCCCACTTTTGGCGGCAAGGCTGGGGGAGATAATGAGAAAAACAAGGAAGAGTCACTGGCCAGTCAGGACAGCCCCTAAGGTGTCCTGAGCTGAGGTGACTCTAACTTTTAGAAATCCTCCATCTTGCAGATGGAGGATTCCCCCAATAGGATTAGGGATGTGCCCCCCTCCCCTCAGGGAGGAGGCACAAAGAGGGTGTACCCACCCTCAGGGCTAGTAGCCATTGGCTACTAACCCCCCAGACCTAAATACGCCCTTCAATTTAGTATTTAAGGGCTCCACAGAACCTAGGAACTCAGATTCCTGCAACCTAAGAAGAAGAGGACTGCTAAGCTGAAAAACCCTGCAAAGAAGACGGAGACACCAACTGCTTTGGCCCCAGCTCTACCGGCTTGACTCCCCACTTCTAAAGACACTGCTCCAGCGACGCTCTCCCCAGGGACCAGCGACCTCTGAATCCCCAGAGGACTGCCCTGCACCTAGAAGGACCAAGAACTCCCGAGGACAGCGGCTCTGTTCACCCAAGACTGTAACTTTGTAACAAAGGAGCAACTTTAAAACAACTTGCGTTTCCTGCCGGAAGCGTGAGACTTGCCACTCTGCACCCGACGCCCCTGGTTTGACTTGTGGAGAACAAACACTTCAGGGAGGACTCCCCGGGACGGGGAGGCTGTGAGTAGCCAGAGTTGCCCCCCCTGAGCCCCCACAGTGACACCTGCAGAGGGAATCCCGAGGCTCCCCCTGACCGCTACTGCCTGCTTCTAAGAACCCGACGCCTGGTAGGGACACTGCACCCGCAGCCCCCAGGACCTGAAGGATCCGAACTCCAGTGCAGGAGTGACCCCCAGGAGGCCCTCTCCCTTGCCCAGGTGGTGGCTACCCCGAGGAGCCCCCCCCCTTGCCTGCCTGCATCGCTGAAGAGACCCCTTGGTCTCCCATTGGAACCTATTGAAAACCCAACGCATGTTTGCACACTGCACCCGGCTGCCCCGTGCTGCTGAGGGTGTACTTTCTGTGTGGACTTGTGTCCCCCCCGGTGCCCTACAAAACCCCCCTGGTCTGCCCTCCGAAGACACGGGTACTTACCTGCTGGTAGACTGGAAATGGGGCACCCCCTTCTCCATTGAAGCCTATGCGTTTTGGGCACCACTTTGACCTCTTCACCTGACCGGCCCTGAGCTGCTGGGGTGGTAACTTTGGGGTTGCTCTGAACCCCCAACGGTGGGCTACCTTGGACCCAAACTTGAACCCCGTAAGTGGTTTACTTACCTGCAAAAACTAACAAACTCTTACTCCCCCCAGGAACTGTTAAAATTGCACTGTCTAGTTTTAAAATAGCTATATGTGATTTATGTGAAAACTGTATATGCTATTTTGCTAATTCAAAGTTCCTAAAGTACCTACCTGCAATACCTTTCATTTGAAGTATTACATGTAAATCTTGAACCTGTGGTTCTTAAAATAAACTAAGAAAATATATTTTTCTATACAAAAACCTATTGGCCTGGAATTGTCTCTGAGTGTGTGTTCCTCATTTATCGCCTGTGTGTGTACAACAGATGCTTAACATTACTCCTTTGATAAGCCTACTGCTCGACCACACTACCACAAAATAGAGCATTAGTATTATCTCTTTTTGCCACTATCTTACCTCTAAGGGGAACCCTTGGACTCTGTGCATACTATTCCTTACTTTGAAATAGTGCATACAGAGCCAACTTCCTACAGTAATCTATCAGATTCCCTTGTGGCATTTCTATTCTGCATTTGTTAACACCTGCTAAGTAAAGACATTATAAAGAGGCTCCCATTGATTACTAAGGGCCTCTGGGTGCTTTGCAGGATTAGCATCATAATTTGTGATGCTAGTCCTGCAAAGCGCCGGTTTATTATAAATACAGCACTATCATGGGAGCGTTAGGGGGGCATTAAAGGGTGAAAGAAAAGTGGCGCTGTATTAGGTGCAGGGACGCTTTTCACAAATATGCCCCCAAACCTTTATTCCAGTCCAACAAGACAATTATCTCTTCAATTATCAGATGAGCAGCAGCATTATACTAAAGCAGAGGCATATTCAAATTCCAGTAGCTACTGGAGGAACCAGCAGGAATATGGAGGACAGGATCTGTATAGACTGAATATTCATCATTAATTACATTTCACTGATTTAACAATTCTGAAGCCCAGTTATTTACAGGTTACTTAATATAAAAAAGTAAATCCTGTAAAATGTAAATGAGGGCATGAGTAAAAGCTAGATATAATTCTTGGATGTGCACTGAACCATATATGAAGGAAATACAAACAC
The DNA here is from genome assembly GCF_031143425.1 of Pleurodeles waltl. Classification (NCBI taxonomy): domain Eukaryota; kingdom Metazoa; phylum Chordata; class Amphibia; order Caudata; family Salamandridae; genus Pleurodeles; species Pleurodeles waltl. Next base: position 471,462,669 of record NC_090449.1, on the reverse strand, counting down.
TTTACCATCTTCCTCAATGGTTCCTTTTAATTATTGTCACAGCCTAAGCTTGGTGATCTAACCAACAGATTTCCATGTTTTATACCGGGTTGACAAAAGATTGCAAATGTCATCAGATTCTGTCTTCATCACCCTTATGGCATAATCATTTGCCAACAGGAGAATGAATCGCTCCACCACCACTCTACGAAAAATATACTTACTGCCTGGTAATGGACTACTTCCCCAAAATACTATTTGGCAAAATAGGCACAACTCTTTTTGACATGTGGGGCTAGGTAAAAGTGTGTGAAGACCCTCAGCATCAGAAAAAATATGTATTCTTTTTATAGTACGTTTCCTAGAGTATAACCTAATCCACATTGTTAGACCTGGCATCCTTGGTGCGGTTCCCCAAACATTTTGCCTTCAGATCTCCTGTTTTTGCTGATTTCGTATTGCTGGCCTTAGGATTCTGTGCACTTTACCACTGCTCCCCAGTGCTCAAGTGCTTGTGCTCTTTACCTAAAATGTGGTAAAATTGGCTTACCCCCGAATTTGCGTATTGAATTAACTTATAAGTCCCTAGTAGAATTTATTACATATGTCCAGGGACTTTAAATTAAATGGTACTAGTGGGCCTGCAGCACTGATTGTGCCACCCACTTAAGTAGCTCTTTAAACATGACTCAGGCCTGCCACTGCACAGTTTAGACTGCCATGTCAAACTGACAAAGCCAACCTTCTGCTAGGCACAATCTTTACTTTGTAATACATATGTGACCGTAAGGTGGGCCCTAGACAGCCCAAAGGTCGGGTGAAGTGTATCTATAAAGTTGGACATGCACTTTTAAGTTTAAGTTTTAAGTTTTACTTGTCCTAGTAGTGAATAACTTTGTTTTTCATTACTGCAAGACCTATCTCTCTTATAGGATAACATTGTATTTACCTTATTACATTTATAAGTGTAATTCACAAACTGGAAGAGATAGACCTTTCGATTGTGTTGTCTCAGGAACTACACTTTGTGAAACAATTATTTTTATTGGATACCTCTTGCATCTGAACACAGCATTACGCCTACAACCCAGGGGATCGGGTGCACCTTAATAGAGAATTATAACATAAGTCAACATCACAGCCACATGCCTACAACCCTAGGGCCAGTGGCATGGGAAAGATAGTAAGTAACATTATAACAAAAGAACTTCAACCCATACGCCCCCTTTCTGTGTGCAGCATAATGAACAACAACAGACAGTAAATGGGATCAGATTCTGATGGTGGGTCGTGTCGAGTCCCAGGTTTTTTCAGCATTCCCACCCTGCGGTATATTGGGAAGTAGGCATAAGACCCAGAGGTAAGCTGGGCAGGTCAACTCTCTGAACTCCCTTGAGAAAAGTTCAATGATGGGGGCCCACCTGTCCGTTTATTTAGCGGGACTCAGTTCTACCACTAGAGACAGTTTCTCCATACCTAGAAGGAGCCACAATTTGTGCAACCAGAGAGTATGATCAGGTCTGAGCTGTACCCTATAGTTCAAGAAAAATCTGATGAACGGCAGTCATCGCCAGGGCCATCTGCCAGCCTTTACGTGAATGCAGAGGATAGGTCAAAGCTCTAGGGAGTCCTAATATGATGTAGGCTGGAAGTCATGGAATGGTGGTCTTAGAGGCATGGCCAATATCGTCAAGGACATGATCCATAAGCAGGTGAGCTTGGGGCATACCACAAAATGTGTAGTAAGGTGCCAGGGTTGCTGCAGCCCCTCTGGCAATCCGGAGATTTATTAAACGCCTATCTAATGAGCCTCGGTCGGGTAAGTTACCAATAGGAGGCAAACTTATAGGCTGCTTCTGTCCCTGCTACATAGTGCGATGTATGATGTACTCCATAGTAAATATCACTCCACTCTCATGGAAAGAAGTGTACCCAGGTCCACCTCCCATCTAAATTGGCGTTGGGTCTTGGTTAAAGATTGAGTCTCATCCAGCAAGTGGTAGAGGTCGGAGACTAGCCGTCGGTCATTGGTCTTAAGAACCAGCCATTTCTAGAATGGAAGAAGCTCATGCCTTCCCCTGTTGCAAGCCGCAAGGGCCCATTGCCCAGTGGCACATTTGGAGGTACTGAATATAGTCTAGGTCAGACAGGGAGTAGTCAATTTTGAGGTTTTCAAAGGGGATAAACCCCTCCCCATCAAAGAAGGAGCTCAAGCGCTTACATCCCCCTTCGTGCCATCGTTTGAAGTGTTTGAGGTGCACTCTTGGGGTGAAATCGGGGTTGGCTGTGAATGGAGTCATGGGAGAAGGAAAGAAAGCAAGGCCTGCTTCAATAGCAACCCAGTCCCAATCGCATACCATTGCGCTTGTGATGGGAGAGGAATAGAGATCTTGTACATGTGCTGTTTTGGTTGCAAGATCCAGATATGCAAGCCTGAAACAGCTTGGTCCATGAAGGCCCAGTGTTTCTCCGTCATTGTGTGATTCATTCAACCACATACTGGAGTTGAGCCACTTGGTAGTATCGCAGAATCTGGGAAGGCATGGTTTCTTACCATCCCATGTGAATTTATTGATGGATGATTGTAGCATTTTTAACACATGTAGTGGTGGAGAAAGGGGGCGAGTCTGGAATGTGTCTAGAATGTGTGGGAGTATGGTCTTGACCTCTGTGATGTGGCCCATCAAAGACAATTGAAGTGGGCCCCAGGCCGCTAGGTCTTTGCGCATTTGTGAGATAAGTTTGGAGTACTTGACAGTTGATCTTTTATGTGCAGTTCGCGTTAAGCTAATGCGCAAGTAAGGATGGGAATCCCCTGCCTATTCAAATGGGAACAAAGTCCAGAGTGCAGGTTCCAGGGTGGGAGAGACCATTAGGTTAAGAATCTGTGCCTCTGAGGGATAGTTTTGAAACCTGCCAAGTTGCCGAAAAGGAGGCGGAGTTCGTCCATTAGGGTCAGGTGGGACCTTAAAGGATCTGTGATAGAGGGATTAACATCGTCCAAATAGAGGCTTGTCAGGTGTTGCGCGCCTCCAAATGGAATGCACTGTATATCTGGGTTGTTACATAGCCACTGCACTAAGGGCTCCATTCAGAGCGCAAATAGAAGTTGGGATAGGGGGCACCATGTCTCGTCCCCCTATGAATTGAAAAGGATGTGGATTACGTGCCATTAACTTTAACAGACGCTCGAGGGGCACAGTAAATGCTTTTGACCCATTGGCAAAGGCATTTGCTGAGGTTAAAGCTTCAATGTGTAGCACAGAAAGGGCCAATGAGTACAGTGAAATGTTTTCTCCGCATCGATTGACAGCAGGAGCATGTCTTGACATGACTGGTGCACTTGTCAAGTAAGTGTAGTATGCATTTAGTGTTGTCACCTGCTTAGCGGGTTGGAATGAATCCTGACTCGTCGGGCTCAATCAGGACAGGCATTAGAGAATTAGGGCATGCTGCCAGTATGCTGGCAAAGAGTTTGCCTGGGTTTGGAATTACCGAAATGATGGTCTCCTCCATGGAATCTGTTATTCTACCCGTATCAGCGAAATAGTTAAAGAGATGGATTTGCAACTGGGCTCACTCCTTGCAGTAGGTTTTATGAAACTGAGGAGTGAAGCCATCCCGGCCAGGAGCTTTCAATGGCTTCACCTGGGCTATAGCGGAAATGACTTCTTCTAAACTTATTGGGTCATCTAGTGCTCTAGCCTCATCATCCGGAAGGGGAGTGAGGGCCACATCCTCAAGGTATGCCGAAGGGTCCTCACCAATGGTGTCCGCGGAGGAATACAGTGTGCTATAAAAGGTTTGGAAAGCGTCAGCAGCCGTTTCTGTCTTGGTGGTGGGCCCTGTGCAGATTGTTTAAACTGCACCTACGTGAATATGGCTACGCAAGTGGTGGGCAAGCATTCATCCACTGCAAGATACTTGCTGTGAGGAAGATTTCAATGAAAAACATACTACTCCCACTTACAGCACTGAGCCACAGCACCTTGACTACTGATTCTTAAATAGGAAAAATAACAATGGAAGTAAAATTTCCTTCACAGCAGAAAAAACACAAATCACGACAGCACAAAAACAGACATCCAGGCAAGAACAGTGACCCACCAATTCCACAGGAAATTACCAAAATAAGCAACATTTATGGACTATCAACAAAGCTCACCAACACTGACAGTAACAATTATTTATAGATATTATTGAGTTTACAAAATCCAAAACTCACTTATTCAGTTGAGGGCCAGTAGTGGCTATTCAGTCCAGACACCATATTAAAGAGTTCTTCTGGAAGCAAATGGAGACAACCCAAAAGAAATACCTACACATCAAAAGTATTCTCGTCAAATAGTAGGGGTCTGCTGTTCTTCACTATTCTACTAGCTAGAAGAGAGATTTGCTTGAAACGGGTGATGACAACCCCCCCCCTGAATATAGGAGTTGGCTTGAGATGCTTGTGAAGACTGCTATTCTAGATCTGAAGGTGGGAGACCCTAAGCAGTTGCAATGGTCCCCCTCTCTAGGAGAGTATAGTCCTATGATTTAAAAATCCCTCTTTTCATCTGTGTCAGCTACCCGGGGTAACCCCTTGGAAGGCTGAACAGGTGACACAGGAGCATCCTTGGGTGGTGTGTCCACTTTTGTTTCGGGGCAGAATTAAGGTGTGACAAACCCGTGAGGTGTATGAGGACAAATTTTTTTAAAAAAAAGTATTCTCGTCACCATGCTATTGGTTTATAACCACCTTATTTACAATGTGGTTTTGGATCAGCTTGTGCCACGGTTTAAGTAAAGGGGCAGTGCTTTACTGGTTCCTGCCTCAAATGTGCAGCATGTCAGTCCAACACCTGCCACTCTGTGCAGGATCTAAAGCACTGTGTACATTCTCCTGGCTCTTCAATTTCCCATCATCAATGGTGTGCTGTTGGTATGTTCACAAGCAGAAACTGTGGCTACAACAAAGTGCACAGCACTAAAATCCGCCAGTGGCAATTTCATCTCCCTTATAGGCAAGCACATACCATACAAGAGTGGACATCAGTCAATATCCACTGAAGAGGAAAGCATCTGCTGAACAGTTCATGTCCTCGCCTCACAACCACTAGATAAGTTTGAATCAATACACAAAGAAAACTAAATACGTGAATTAAGTTAAAGAATGACAAGCATTGGCAAAGTCAATGTGTCTCAAACATCACACCTATTGGCTTTGCCAATGCACGTTCTTCCCTCTGAAGGCTTCCATGCATGTTTATGTATGTAGAGAGCATGTTTTGGAATCACTTTTATTATCCCTTAAGAAAGGTCGTTCCAAGTTGGTCACTGCACATGAGTTTGCATGTACAGTGGTTTGATTGTAATACATTTTCTTAATGCAAAATAAAAAGAATTACATGGCGATCACCATAAGTGCTGCCTCATGAAAGGCAGCCATCTTCAATGGATTTTTCTTCAATTAAAAAAAAAGGCATTGGAAAATGGACACTATGCTTGCGAAACATTTGTGGCAGCTGTTTTTAAAATACTTTTTTTAAGCAAAACAGAAATCATTTCACGATCGCCACTACAAAAGCACACACATGTAATGTTTTTATTTTTTATTTAAGAAACATAATTCCCAAAGGAATGCTCACCCCCTGATGCAAACCATTGTCAAATGTCACAGCTGGAACAAGGCCTTAGAGACTGAATGGACCACCACCCTCTTCCTCAATCAGCCCTAACACCACAATAACATGAACAAGGATGTCAGAAGCTTCAACACCTTGTTCACTGACTTTGCACACATCATTACCCCCATCCAAAACAAGAAACACAGAAGATCCACCAAACATGCCTGCTGGTACACCGAGGACCTCAGGACAGCCAAGTGCCACTACAAGCACCTATAGAGAAGGTGGTGCACCAACAAAGACCCAGCTGACAGAACCGCCTACAAATCAGCACCTAAGCTATACCACTGGTAAATATGTGAGACAAAAGAAGCCCTGGTATCATGCATCAAAGCAAATCCCAATGACAGGAAGGAGCTCTCCTGCGTAGTCAAGGAATTCACCAACCCCACTACGGCAACAAGCAACATCTCTCCCTCTCATGACCTATGCTATAGCCTCACAGATTTCTTCCACAACAAAATTCACCAAAATCTACAGAAACCTTAACCCCGAACTCAATCCTGAAGACTTTTTCAATGGTCATACCTCTATACACATAACCATCCCAAGGCTCACCACCTGGAAACACCTGACCACTCAGGACACCATCACCATAATGAAATCTATCTACTCAGGGGCCACATCTCACTCATGGCCCTATCCAATCTTCCACCTAGTAGCAGCCAGGATCAGCCTCGAACTTTCCACCCTACTGAACCCCTCACTGGATTCTGCCACCTTCCCAGAGGACTCAACACATGCAGAAATTAAACTCCTGCTTAAGATATCTTCAGCAGACCCCAACAGACTCAACAACTAAAGACCCATCCCCAGTCATCGAAAATTGCATCAACCAGCAACTCACTATCTACCTAGAACACAAACACCTCCTGGACGACTCCCAGTCAGGATTCTGTAGTAACTACACCAATGAGACAGCCCTGATGGCGGCTACAGACAACACCTGGGCCCTCCTCGACAAAGGAGAGACAGCTGCCTTTATCCTCCTTGATCACTCAGCACCCTTCGACACCATGGTACACCACATGCTCATCTTCAGACTTCATGCCATAGGCATCCACAAGGCTGCACTCAGATGGACGCCTCCTTCCTTACCAACAGAACAAAACAAGTCCATCTTCTACCCTTCACCTCCGAATCCAAACCAGTCATCTGCAGAGTCTATCAAGGTTCATCACTCAACCCCACTCTCTTCAACAACTACAATTCCCTGTTTGCCAACATAGTCAGATTACACAGAATTAAAATGATATCCTATGCTGATGACATTGAACTCATACTCTAGCTCTTTGAAAACTCCACTACCACCAGAACCAACTTCGACCAATGCATGAGCAGCATCGCCAAATGGATGAGGAATAACTGCCCCAAGTTCAACACAGACATGATGGAAGTCTTGATCTTTGGCAGCGAAATTTCGCACTGCGATACCTCCTGGTGGTCCACAGAACTGGTGCCCAGTGCAACCCGAGCTGAGCATGCCAGGAACATCAGTATTATCCAGGACAGCAAACTCACCATGAGGTCCAAAGTCAATGCAGTGTCACCCTTCTGCTTCTTCATCCTGAGCACGTTAGGTATGATTTTCAAGTGGCTGCTCCAAAATGCGAGAGGCACCACCACCCAAGCCATTGTCACCAATCGACTGGACTACAGAAACACCCTGTATGTGGGAATCAAGGCCCACCTAGTTCAAAGACTACAGACCATTCAGAACACTACAGCAAGAATAATCCTAGATTTATTTTGTCACACCAACATCACCCTACTTAAAAAAAACTCCACTGGCTCGTGGTTCATAAGAGATGCACCCACGTGTTCAAGATCCTACATGACTCCAGACCTGCCTACATCAATCACTGACTGATATTCCACAAAACCTCCAGACACCTCTGCTCTGCCTCCCTTGTACTGGCCCATAACCCCCTCATTCAATGCAGCAGTGCAGGAGGGCACTTATTCTTCTACCTCACAGCCAAAGCCCTGCACCTCAGGAACTCACTAGTTTACAGAAGTTCCATAGGACACAGAAAACCTGGCTCTTCAACTGAGAACCTGAACCCTGCCAGTGTCTGGATACCCTCATGGGTGACAAGTTGCACTCTACAACTCAACTGATTGATTGATTGATTGAGAGGACCACAATCCATCCATGGGCACACAAAGCAATTGTCTTGGAATTCGTTTTCTAAAAGCATAAGAAAATACATTCAAGGAGGGTCCCTTGTCTGGGCATGCATGTACATAGGCAGAATCCTTGGAATGGTTTACAAACCATTTTAAGATGGCCACCAGAAGATAAAGAGGAGAGTGTTTCTCAGACAACGAAGTACTGAGAGGTATGCAGTAACCTGAGGCCTAACTTTTTAACAGAGAGCTGGATGGAAAAAGGACAAGGAGAGCATTAAGAGACGGAGATTGACAAAACAGTCTGTCCTGCACTGCAATGCAAGATCTGAGGTCAGCAGTGGAAGGATACATGTCATCTAGCAAAACAACAGACCAAAATGCAAGATAGCGAAGAAGTAACCAAATCAAGATAAAGGGCAGACACAAATCACACTCTATAAGTGTTATGAATACAAAAGGTCTCTTTGTAAACAGAGAGCTAGAGCTATCTGTAGGCCATACCTGAAAACCTTTACAAACAGGCAGAAAATGGCATGTTGAAAGGCCCACAAAGTAAACCAGAATTAGATTTCCCATCCCAGCTGTAAAAAGCCTTCCAGGAATAATTCATCATCACTTAATTCCTCCAAATTAAATGTGAAGGGCACAATAGGGCACACAAATATACAGAAAGGCTATGCCATAAGCAACACCATTTGTAAATATTAAGAAATGATTCTGCATTCATATACCCTGAGAGTAAATACAACTCTAGCCTAGTGATCTAAGGAACATCTACAGAAAAAATCACAAGGTCAGGCAAGCAAATATACATAGGACAATAAAAATCCGAATAGTACACAGCTCAGTACAAGTCATCACAGATTATTTCATAATAACTAAAAAAACTGTCAAGCTTTTGTATAGAGGGAATCTAATCCCCAGTTTCGACAACCTGGAATCCAACATAATGCCCAGGAATGAGAAGGTGCTGACCTAGGACAAGGCCTGCAACCCCACCTTAAAACCTGAGGTTGTGTAGAAATAGAGCCAATCAATGTTGATACTTAAATCTAAGTCATTCATAAATCTCTCTCAGAGTTCAAAAGGGCTTGAAGACCCCTAGCGGTTTTGACATCAAACAGCATCGTCTGTATAAAGTAAAACGAGAAGTCACCGGCCACTCACCTGTGAACAATTTGGCTCCATTTGCACTAGGGCCAGTTTTAAATTGTTAATGTATAATGTAAACAAAAAAGGTGCAAAAATGCACCCCTGTCTGACCCCCTTCTTGATTTCAAATCTGCCTGTACTGGCCAAATCATTAGTGTACAGATGCTGCAGTATGGGTGTGAAGCTCACTTAAAAAAAACTGTGTCCCGGTCAACCCCCATTTTTAAGATGACCTCAAAAGCTTGTCTCTATTCACATGGTAAAAGGCTGAGATAAGGTCCATGATCACAAGGTGGTTGAATCCTTACCGGGTCACAGTATATTTACTTAATATTATGTATAGGTTCAGGCACTGATTGATAGTTGATCTACCAGGCCTGAACAGAAACTGGAGGTCCGAGATGACATTGTGCTCCTCCGCCCAAGACAACAATCTGTCAAGAGGATCTCAACTTTGACTATAGAATCTATCAAGTCGACAGGTCTGTAATATTGGGGATTGTCCCTATCACCTTTTTTAATGATCAGGACAATGATAGAACCAGCCCAAGAAACTGGGGGGCTTTTCTTGATGGCTCCATTTAATGAATGAGTCAAGATCGGGGTCCACAGATAAAGGTCACTCAGATACAGGTCAGGTGGAATCCCATCCGTCCCTGGAGCTTTATTTCTAGCCAAACCTGACAATGCCCTTTCTAACTTCATCAAGATAAAAAATAGAGTCAAATGACCCCTACAATGTCAGCCTGCCCCCCCGAGGATCCAGGTACTAGTACCCCATTATAAACCCTCTCAAAATGAGAGACCCAGTCCTCTACCGTATTATGATGTGACAGTGAAGGGGCATCCTCTGGAGCCAAACTGAGTTGGTTAATAACAGCCTAAAATGAAGTGCTATTCTTGAGACATTGATGAGCCAGCAGATTAGCCCAAGCAGCATTTCTTAGGCCTTTTTTACATCTCTTCAGTTCACACTTATATTTCTTCTGGCAGTCTCTGAACTTACAATGGCGATAGAGATAAAATCATCTAGGTCCTCATTGGACTGGAGGCACTATTTAGGCAGATCGAGAGCTCAGTCGCACACCTCGATGACAGGTTCTGGTTAAAATACTTGGTGGGAACCTGATTTCACCAGAGCCTCCTACCTTGGCTTGCGGGTTCCCAGATCTCACCAACCCTAGGGGCGTTCTCCCTCCTCGATAAAGCCCAACTAAAAGTAATACAGATCTGGTTATAATCACTAAAAAGACTGCAATCTATACAGACTTTAGAGATCATAATATAAAGAGGGGATGAAACAACAAAAAAATTAAGTACACCCCATGCCTGTGAAAGTAGGATTATCCCTTGACTAGTCAGAAAGGGCCATGTTTCCAAATGAGGATGTTAAATCATACTCATTTAAGATGGAGGGTAAAAGATTACATTGAAAGGTATGTTCCAGGTGAAGGCCCACTGATAACAGCATCTTTGTCACAAATTGACAAGGGTAATAGGTATCTTGCCTAAATGGGAATTGAAGTGTCCTGCCAAGATGACATGGGTTGAGGCCATTTAGTTCCCTCAAGATTATTAAAAAAGGATTCCAAAATTTCCAGATTGTGCACATCTTGAGGGAATTGCTTAGCACTATAAAAATTAAATAGCAGAATTTGTTTGAATATCTGCACAAGAAAATAAAATTGCTTGTAGGGTGGGGATCCCTGCAGCCACAACCCTGATAGTGCCTTGCAAGGACAAGGACATGAAAATGATCAACCCGTCCTTAGCCCAGCCCGACCTGGACTCAGCTGTTGGATGTCAAACATTTTGTACCCTTCCAAAAAATGACTATTAGAGGCCCAACTCTCCTGCAAACAGATCACACAAAAATGTCTTACATAGTTAAAACGAGGAAGGCTCATCAATCTTGGCTACAAGGACTGCAATATTCCAACTAATCAAATAAAGGGAGTGAGGAACAGGTGTATCATATTCCATATTGGGAATGACACTGGGACCCTGGCTACAACTGATCAAGCTAAGGGTGTTGGCAGTGTATATAACACAATCTGTAATAAGAACGGCAACGGGACCCTAACTCAGGCTGCTTGAAGGGTCAAGTTGTCTGAGTCAATTACAACAGTCCAGGGAACTTTGTGTGAAAAATCTATTCACAGTGTTAAAGGTAAAAGGGTCCGATACCCAAGTGCCCCTTAGATGATGCTGCAAGGAGGGCTGACTTTGCTCATCAACCCTCAAATCTGGCTTGTAAAAAGACCCTAAAGGTGGTGCCACATTACAGTTGGAGTCATCCTGTGTAATGTTTGAAGTTGATGATCACACAGTCTCCAACAAAAGGTTTTCGAGTACTGCGAAACCAGTAAACTCTTCTCACCATGTTGATCAAGTCACCTACATCTGTTGGCAGGGACAAATGAAAATTAAGCCAATGTAGCCTTGTTTTTGAATATCAAATACCTTTCCATACCTTTACTCCATGTTCCCAAAAATATCAAATATGGGATAACTTTGGACGGAGAAGATTGTTTTTTGCCTCAGCATGGAATGAATTCAAATCTGATCTAGCAACAGGGAAAGGGTCGTTCTCTGCCAGCCCATTCGAGGGGGGCTGCGAAAGTAAACCATTTGGTGTCCTGTCCTGACAAGAACTTTCTGCAATCCCCAATAAACTAAGTGTCAGAACATTGAATCATCTGTCATTTTTGACAAAGGTGGTCATTACAAACCTGGCGGTCGGTGTTAAAGCGGCGGTAAGACCGCCAATAGGCCGGCGGTAAACATCTTTGCAATTACGACTGTGGCGGAAACCGCCAACAAAGACAGCCACTTTAACACTCCGACTGCCACGGCGGTACTAACAAACAGCGCTGAGGTCACTGCCAACATACAGGCGGAGGACAATGTACCACTCACAGTATCACAACCTACCAATCCGCCACCTTTTCCGGGGCGGATTCACCGCAAATAAAAACACGGCGGAAACAGGATTCTGAAGGGAAAACGCTCACCTCTACACACCCCACGAGGAACTAGGACACCATGGACCCCGGAACTCCAAATTCTCCCTGAAATAGTCTTCCTGCTCCTCTACCAGGAGCACGAACGCCGGCGGCGAAGACCACGGTGAGTACTGCACCTACGACACAGGGGAGGGGGGAGGGAACAAACAGGGACACACACATGCAACACGCAACACCCCCACCCCCACCCTCACCCACGACAACACACACACTAATACATATTGATATATCACAGTTACACCCCCCAGGAAGAATGCAAAGACAATAGAAAATGAGTGTAACCATTGAAATATATTAAAATCAAGTAGGCAAAAAAATATATATACACCATTAACAAAATAGACACCAAGCATAGTAGTCCAGGTAGTGCTCCAATTAAGTCCGTGGAACACTGGGCCCACACAGTATGGGCGAGGCCCACCCAAGATCCCCGACCATGACAGAGAGAACACTGCAGGGGCGTCAGAGAGCAAGAAAACAGGCACCTCAGGGGGAGGGAAAGGGGGGTCACCTCAGCCGCTTGAATGCATGACGCCAAATCCACAAGAGGGTCACATGCCCACTGTTCAATCCTGGGGAGTGCAAAGCCACAGTCTCTCATGTCCCACAAGTGGGTGGTCTGCCCACTGCCATATCCTTGGGAGTGCAAAGCCACAGTCTCTCAAGTCTTTCCAGTGGGTGGGTTGCCCACTGCCATATCCTGGGGAGTGCAAAGCCACAGTCTCTCAAGTTTTTCCAGTGGGTGGGTTGCCCACTACCATATCCTGGGGAGTGCAAAGCCACAGTCTCTCAAGTCTCTACAGTGGGTGGGTTGCCCACTGCTTTATTCTGGGGAGTGCAAAGCCACAGTCTCTCAAGTCTCTACAGTGGGTGCTTTGCCCACTGCTTTCTCCTGGGGAGTGCAAAGCCACAGTCTCTCAAGTCTCTACAGTGCGTGGGTTGCCCACTGCTTGATTCTGGGGAGTGCAAAGCCACAGTCTCTCAAGTCTCTACAGTGGGTGGGTTGCCCACCGCTTTATCCTGGGGAGTGCAAAGCCACAGTCTCTCAAGTCTCTCCAGTGGGTGCTTTGCCCACTGCTTTATCCTGGGGAGTGCAAAGCCACCGTCATTCAAGTCTCTACAGTGGGTGGGTTGCTCACTGTTCCATCCTGGGGAGTGCAAAGCCACAGTCTCTCAAGTCTCTACAGTGGGTGGGTTGCCCACTGTTCCATCCTGGGGAGTGCAAAGCCACAGTCTCTCAAGTGGATAACAGTCTCCACTGGTTCTGGAGGGGACCTTGTGCCCAGAGTGCTTCATCCTGCTAAGGACAGAGGTAGTGGATGGATCTCTCCACTGGTTCTGTAGGGGGCATGGTGCCCAGATTGCTTCATTCTGCCCGTGACGGACTCAGTAGCGTCAGTGCCCTTGGCACTCATGGGCCAGCGGTGCTTGATACGGCGGTGCCCTGTTCAGCAGTGCTTGAGACGGCGGTGCCCTGTTCAGCAGTGCTTGGAGCGGTGGGCTCCTTTGCAGTGACTCAGCTGCTGGTGGTCCTTCATGTCCTAGCGGGGCTTGTGCTGGCGGTCCTCTCTGTCCCAGCGGGGCTTGTGCTGGTGGTCCTCTCTGTCCCAGCGGGGCTTGTGCTGGCGGTCCTCCATGGCCCCGCGGGGCTTGTGCTGGCGGTCCTCCCTAGCCCAGCAGGGCTTGTGCTGGCGGTCCTCTCTAGCCCAGCGGGGCTTGTGCTGGCGGTCCTCTCTAGCCCAGCAGGGCTTGTGCTGGCGGTCCTCTCTGTCCCAGCGGGGATGACGGCTGTGGCCTCCTGGGCAGCAGGGCTGGTGCTGGCGGTGGCCTCCTGGGCAGCTGGGCTGGTGCTGGCGGTGGCCTCCTGGGCAGCAGGGCTGGTGGCGGTGGCCTCCTGGGCAGCAGGGCTGGTGCTGGCGGTGGCCTCCTGGGCAGCTGGGCTGGTACTGGCGGTGGCCTCCTGGGCAGCAGGGCTGGTGCTGGCGGAGGCCTCCTGGGCAGCAGGGCTGGTGCTGGTGGCTTCCTGGGCAGCGGGGATGATGGCGCTCTTCTCCGCCGTGCTTCTCTTCCCAGACTTGCTGAGTTTCTTGTGCCCCTTCCCCACCGTGGAAGGAGTTGCAGCTGACTCCACACTCCCACCTGTACCCCTGGGAGTGGCTTTGGTGGCTGGAGTCTTCCCCCTCTCCCGCCGGGCACTGGCCAACTTCTGATGCTTGACAGGTGGGGGACTGTCTGTGCTGTGGCTCCGTGCCACACTGGCTACCCTGGTGGCCGGTACACTCCAGATTCCGGTGACTACAGGCACCACTGGTCCCGGAGATGTTGTGGCTGAGGTGCTAGTTCGGGACCTAGGAGACGGACGATGTGAGGGAGGTGTGTGAAAGAGGTCAAGGTTGGACAGGAAAAGTTTCTTGGAGACACTGGGACGGGTAGCTGGAGGGGGTTTGGGAGTGGAGGAAGAGGTTGTGGTTGTAGGAGGTGTTCGTTTGCTGACTTTGGGTGAAGGTGCATGCGCTGGAGGCTGTCGTGAGGTGAATGGCTGTTGGGTGGGTGTGTGCCTGCGTTTGTGTATCTTGCTAGGGGGCGTCACAGACACACTGGGAGAGGACACAGGGGACGTGTGAATAGTAGTAGGGGTGGTGAATGCATGTGAGCGGGGTGTGTTGGTGGGTCTGCTGGTGATGGTAGTAGTGGCTGTACAGGTAGTGCATGCAGGTGTGAGTGTAGATGAGACTGGGAGGGAGGAGGGAAATGAGGAGGAGGGGGACATAGTGGAGGCAGTGGATGTTGGTGTGTTGGCATGGGTATGATGCTTGCATGAGTGCCTGTGGGATGTGTGGTGCTTATGTCTGCCTGAGCTTCCCTTGTGTGTTGACGTGTGTGCATGATCGTCTAGAGGTGTGCTTGGGATAGGCTGGGGTACAAGGTATTGGGTCTGGGTGGGAAAGTTGGAGGGGGGAGTCTAGAGACAGGGACAATGGCTGCCATCACTGCTAAGGCCAGAGTTTGAAAAGCTCGCTGAAGGGCCGCCTGACCAGAATGAATGCCCTCCAGGAATGCATTGGTTTGTTGCAACTGCCTTTCTACACCCTGGATGGCATTCAAAATGGTAGACTGCCCAACAGTGAGTGACCTGAGGAGGTCAATGGCCTCCTCACTGAGGGCAGCAGGGGTGACTGGGGCAGGGCCTTAGGTGCCTGGGGCGAAGGTGATGCCCACGCTCTCGGGTGAGCGGGCACAGGGCAAAGGCTGAGGGGCTGCTGGGAGGTTGGTGCTGGAAGGAGGTAGGTGGCTGTACCTGTAGATGGGGTGGCACAGATGTTGCCGCCACCACAAGGGAGCTCCCATCAGAGGACGAGTCTTTGTCACTTCTCTCAGCTCCTGTCCCTGCCGTGGAGCTCCCCTCACCCTCCGTCCCACTGGTGAAGTCCGATTCCGTAGTGTGGCCCTCCATGGCCATGTGGGATGCTGCCCCCTCGTGCTCCGGTGCCACTGCTCCTCCGCCTGATGATGCTAATGTACACAAGAACAGGGAGACCACAAAAAGGGGGGGAACGACAGAAGAAAGACATGTTGAGTGCATGCATTACCGCTACCGTTGGCGGACACGAAAGACAAAGAAGCTCCCTGCACTACGCCGCGCTCTTGGGCTCCACTGTTCAATTCCTGGGAAATGGCCTACTAGGCTATGGACGACATCTGCACACATGGATGACACAGGGGCATGACTAGGTGTAGTTGGCATTCTACAGAGGTGCGGTGGGGTGCCACATGGCCTGCCTTACAGAGGGACCTTGCTTACGGAACTCGCCCTGGCCTAGGGAAACCCACAGCCCACCTCCTCCACCCAGACCCCTCCACTGCGCACAAAATCAGCAAAATGAGAGTGTACTCACCCCCTTGTGGCTGCTGTGATGCCCTCAAGCGTCCATCCAACTCCGGGTACGACACCGCCAGGATCCTGAACATCACGGGGGTCATGGTGCGACGGGCACCCCTCCCACGTTGGGAGGCCATCCTCAGCTGAGCCTCTGCCGTCTTCTTGCTCCAGTGGCAAATGTCCTCCCATCTTTTCCAGCAGTGGGTGCTCCGTCTGTGGTAGACCCCCAGGGTCCAGACGTCCTTGGCGATTGCACGCCAAATATATTTTTTCTGGTGGGCGCTGACCTATATGAGTTGTACAGGGGGAAGAGAAACTTATTACCAACTGCACCGTCAAAGTGATTGGCCCCATCCCTACCCTTGCCATGTGGCACATGCACTCACCATCTTTTCATACACGCCGCACTCTCCCCCCTTCCTTCTTACATCCACCCCTCTCCACATAGGCATAGCCCATACAGCATGCTCCCAGAGGACTTACCTGTTTGTCTGGAGGACCGTAGAGTAGCGTGTACTGGGGGAGGACCCCATCCACGAGTTTCTCCAACTCCTCCAATGTGAAGGCAGGTGCCCTTTCCCCAGACAATCGAGCCATTGTCTCTTCCAGACAGAGGTCACAGCAGCACTCGCAGTGTAGGTCCTCTCCTGTCAAAGATCAGGTATCGAGTGATTGAACAGATAGAAAATGGCGGTCACGTCCGCGGTGGTGCGTTCCGTCACCGCCGGCGTACATCGTCATTGGCTCCTGGGACCCATAGGGTCCAATGTTAACCAATGCAGCATGGCGCCGCGGTCTTCGACTGCCTACCGCAACGGTGTACAACGCCAGTGCAGTTACCTCACATCCCATTGTCCCACTTTAGAGGTCAGGCAGCTGCCATCTCAGGGGCCCACATGGCTTCATTTTCAACTGCATCACACATACCTAGGCCTAGACTCAACACACATACAGGCCACTTTTTAGATTATGATTGGTGTTCTGTGTAAGCTGTGGGTACATACCTCTGAGTTGTTTTCACTCTGTGTTCGCTGTTGTCCTTCATAGGCACCGTCCGTTGGGACATGTGAGGAGATGGCGGCATCCTCCGGTGTACCGACCATTGGTGGACCTGTCAACAATGAAGGAAAGACGTGATAATCACATACAGGCTTGACCATACCACAATCCAGGAACTGTGTACCCAGTTGGAGCCAGACCTGATGTCAGCTATCCGCCATCCCACAGGAATCCCCCCTCAAGTGCAGGTGCTGTCAGTGCTCCATTTCCTTGCAAGTGGGTCATTTCAAACAACAGTGGCCATAGCATCAGGGATGTCCCAGAACATGTTTTCCAACGTGTTGTCCAGAGTGTTGTCTGCCCTGCTGAAACACATACGGAGCTACATCGTTTTCCCTCAGGTGGAGGATTTGCCTACAGTGAAAGGTGATTTCTATGCCCTGGGACATATCTCCAACATCATAGGAGCCATTGATGGGACACATGTGGCTTTGGTACCCCCCCACAGGAGTGAACAGGTGTACAGAAACCAGAAGAGTTATCATTCGATGAATGTACAGATGGTATGTTTGGCAGACCAGTACGTCTCCCATGTGAATGCCAAGTTCCCTGGCTCAGTGCATGACGCCTACATCCTGCGGAATAGCAGCATCCCTTATGTGATTTGTCAACTCCAGAGGCACCGTGTGTGGCTATTAGGTGAGCACCTGGACGCTAGTCAGTGGGAATGGTTGTCTTGGTCTGGGGATATCCCTCCAGGTTAGTGTGTGTCTAACAGTTGTCCCTCGCCATTTGCAGGTGTCTCTGGTTACCCCAACCTGTCATGGCTACTGACCCCAGTGAGGAATCCCAGGACAAGGGCAGAGGAATGCTACAATAAGGCCCATGGGCGAACTAGAAGGGTGATCGAGCAGACCTTCGGCCTCCTGAAGGCCAGGTTCAGGTGCCTCCATATGACAGGTGGATCCCTATTCTACTCACCAAAGAAGGTGTGCCAGATCATCGTGGCCTGCTGCATGCTTCACAACTTGGCTTTGCGACAACAAGTGCCTTTTCTGCAGGAGGATGGTCCAGATGGCGGTGTTGTTGCAGCTGTGGAGTCTGTGGACAGTGAAGACGAGGAAGCAGAGGAAGAAGACATGGACAACAGGGACTCAGTGATCCAGCAATATTTCCAGTGAAACACAGGTAAGAATACAAACATGCCTACTACATGTATTTAAACACTACTACCTCTCTACTGTCTGTGGTTTTCACCCAGTGTATGGTCACTGAGTTGTCGCTTTCCCTTACGATTTCACAGATCTGGGTCCCACAGTGTGACATCTGCTTTGATTCCACATGGACTAGAGCTGTGTGACATAGGTATGTGGCACATTACAAATGAAAGAGCTTTTTGCCACAATAATTGCTAATACAGTATTCCGAAATCACAGACTGACTCCAGATTGTTTTGTGCTTTAAGGGTGTTTATTTTAGTGCTCAAAATTGGAGGGGGTAGCAAAATGGTGAGGGGTGATGGCGGAGGAATGTCCATGGCAGAGTCCAGTCTATTAGTCTCAGAGGTGTATTGCCCAAATGGGCATAGGAAGTGGAGCTGGGGCAGTTTAAGGATGGACAGGGTGACAAAGTGGGACAGTGGGATGACAATCAGGGTGGTCTCATTTCTTGCCGGGGTTATTGGCATCGTTCTCTGTCTTGTTCCTTGTTCTTAGGGACCGTTTGCGCGGTGGTTCTTCCTCTGCAGGGGGTGGGGTGCTGGTGTGGTGGTCCTGTGGCGGTGCCTCCTGTCCACTAGCGCCGGCGGAGGTGGTGGTCAGTTCATCGTCCAGGCTAGTGTCAGGGGCCCCTTGTAGTGCCACAGTGTCCCTCCTTGTGCTGAGTACTTCCTTCAGCACCCCTACGATGGTGCCCAGGGTGGAATTGATGGTTCTGAGTTCCTTGCCGAGAAGCCCATATACTGTTCCTCCTGCAGGCGCTAGGTCTCCTGAAACTTGGCAAGTACCGTTGATTTTGTCTCCTCGGAGTGGTTGTAGGCTCCCATGATGGAGTAGAGGGCCTCGTGGAGAGTGGGTTCCCTGGGCCTGTCCGCCCCCTGTCGCACAGCAGCCCTCCCAGTTCCCCTGTGTTCCTGGGCCTCCGTCCCCTGGACCGTGTGCCCACTACCACTTCTCCCAGGTCCCTGTTGTTGTTGGGGTGGTGGGTTAGCCTGGGTTCCCTGTAGTGGTGGACACACTGCTGATTGACGTGTCCTGGGCATGGAGGTATGGGCCCGCTGGATGGGTACTGTGCTGGTGTTTCCAGAGGGGGGAAGCTCTGTGGTGGCCTGTGACTGGGTGTGGGGAACCGACTGTCCCGAGGTCCCAGATGGGCCGGGCTGGCTGGTCATCTAGATCCAGTTGGACAGAGGTGCTGTCATCACTGTGGACCTCTTCAGTTGGTGGTGTGGACATGTGTGGACCCTCCTGTCCGGTGACGTTGGGTAGGGGTCCTGCAGGGGTATAAAAGGATGTTTATTACATCTGTGTGTGGCATGGTGTGCAATGGGTGGGTGACTGTGTACCCCAGTGCTTGCATTCCTGCGTGGGACCTTGTGTGATGATGGTTTAGGGGGGTGTATGGGTATGTGCAGTGGGCATGCTTTAGTGATGGGAGTCCATACTTTGTTGTTGCATGCAGGGCTTGGGGTTAGGATGTGTGATTTGTGATGTTGGGACATTTGTGAGGAGTAAGAGTGATGGGGGTGAGGGTGGGGGTATGTGCTGGCATGCAGGTAGGGTGGGGGGATGTAATAGTCAAGGTTTGACTTACCAGAGTGCATTCCTCCACCTATTCCTGCGAGGCCCTCAGGATTCAGAATCGCCAAGACCTGCTCCTCCCATGTTGTTAGTTGTGGGGGAGTAGGTGGGGGTCCGCCGCCAGTCCACTGAACCACCAGGTGGTGTCTTGAGACCACAGAACACACCTTCCCCCGTAGGTTGTTCCACCTCTTCCTGATGTCCACCCGATTTCTTGGGTGCTGTCCCACTGCATTGACCCTGTCCACTATTCTTCGCCATAGCTCCATCTTCCTTGCAATTGAGGTGTGCTACACCTGTGATCCGAATAGCTGTGGCTCTACCTGGACGATTTCCTCCACCATGACCCTGAGCTCCTCCTCCGAGAACCTGGGGTGTCTTTGCTGTGCCAAGGGGTGGTGTAGGTGATGTGTGGGGTGGTGTGTGCGGTGATAAGTGTGCTGATATGTAGTGGTGTGTAGTGTGAGGTGGTGGAAGTTATGTGGGTGATGATGTTGTGTGCCTGTGGATGCTAGTATTGTTGATGGTGGTGTCTCTCTCTGGCCTTCGTTCGTGATTTTTGGTCGTAGGGGTTTGTGGGTGATGTGGGTGTGTGCTATATATTGTAATGGGTGTGTGGGAGTGGTGTGTGTATGTGTATCAGGTGTGTGTGTTTCGAATTGTCCAATGTGGCTGTGTTTTGTAAATTTGTGTGTATTTTGAGCTCGGCGGTGTGTACCGCCAATGGAATACAGCGGTTGAAAGACCGCTGTGTGGATTCGTGTGTCATGATAGTATGGGCGTATTTCTGTTGGCGTGAAGGTGGAGGTTTTGTTTTCACCAGTTTATCACTGACCTTTGGTATGGCGGACTTGTGTGGGCGTCTGAATTTTGGCGGATTCCGTGCTGTGGGTCATAATGGCTGTGGTGGAATTCCGCGACCGCAGCGGTGTGTTGGCGGACTTCTGCACGGCGGTAAGCGGCTTTTACCGCCAATGTTGTAATGAGGGCCAAAGTGTCTTGCCCCCACGGGACTCCAGGTGAGGAATAGATCCACTGCGCTTTCCTTACAGCCCAATGTTGTATTGAGCCCCCCATCATTAGGCATAGGTAGGGAAGAGCAATATGAAACATGCTTGGGATTTTCTGCCACTGTTTTCTCAATCTTATCAAAATGAGTGACAATGACCTTCAAAACAATTTTAAAAAGAAACTCTACTTCCACATATAGGGTGTCCTGGGGACTTCTCAGTAAGTGCCCAGACTGCTGAGGGCAAATAGGTGAGGATAGAGGAGGAAAACATCCTTTATTACGACTTTTTTTTAATGAGAGTTGTGGTTAACGAAAGCTCAACAACGCTTTTTTTAACCACGACTCCGTTATTTTGTGCCTTAACTACATATGTTCTGAACAACGAACATGCGTGGTTAAGGTACAAAGAAGGGAGTTGGCGAAGGAGGACGACGCAGGTGACAAGGGGTCGACTAAGGTAAGTGGTGGGTTTAGGTTTTTGGGAGGGGGTCAGGGGGTTTTAGGTTTTGGGGTGGGGTTCGGGGGTGGGGTGTTTTTGGTTTTGGGGAGGGGGTGGGGGTTAAGGGGTTTTAGGTTTTGGGGTGAGGTTGAGGGGGTGGGGTGTTTTTGGTTTTGGGGAGGGGTGGGGGTTAGGGAGTTTTAGGTTTTGGGGTGGGGTTGGGGGGGTGGGGCGTTTTTGGTTTTGGGGAGGGGTGGTGGTCAGGGGGTTTTAGGTTTTGGGGTGGGGTTGGGGGGTGGGGCGTTTTTGGTTTTGGGGAGGGGGTGGGGGGTCAGGGGGTTTTAGGTTTTGGGGTGGGGTTGGGGGGGTGGGGTGGGGCATTTTTGGTTTTGGGGAGGGGGTGGGGGGTCAGAGGGTTTTAGGTTTTTGGGGTGGGGTTGGAGGGGTGTGGTGTTTTTGGTTTTGGGGAGGGGTGGGGGGTCAGGGGGTATTAGGTTTTGGGGTGGGGTTGGGGGGGTGGGGTGAGGGATGTAGGGTGAATGGTGCCTATTAGTAATGATATTATCAGGAATGCCTTTACAACGAAATATCGTTGTTAAGGCATTCGTGGTAAAATCATTAGTAGTAAGAACGAGGTCGGTGTTCCGACCTCATTCTTAAGGCACTAGTTGTTTTCAAAGTCGGTGTTCCGTCATACAACCGATAGAGGACTTACCACAGTCAGAGTTGGCTGTTGGGACCCCCTTCTCAACTGGGGAATCTAGGAGAGCAACAACTTTACACTTACCCATTGAATAACTCCCCAACAGGCCTCTGCGAGGAGCCAAATGAACAAGGGTAGGTCTAGGCTTGTTCGGACTTGGGGCATGTTCCATGTGCGTCCCGTGCAGAGGGGGACTTTCAGCACATTTGGGCCCTCATTACAACCCTGGCGGTCAGTGATAAAGCGGCAGTAACACCGCCAACAAGCCGGCGGTAACAAAAATGGAATTATGAACACGGCGGAAACCACTCACACAGACAGCCACTTTAACACGCTGACGGCCACGGCGGTATCAACAAGCACCACAGCGGTAAACGCCAACAGCCAGGTCAAAGACAATGTACCGCCCACGGTATTAAGACAGGCCTTTCCGCCACCTTTTCCGGGGAGGTACCAATGACATCAAAATCACGGCGGAAACAGAACACAGAAGTCAAAGGACTCAGCTCTGGAGACTCAAGGAACAACCACAACCCCATGGAGCCCGAGTTGCACATCTTCCCCATACTTGTCTACCTTTTCCTGCATTACGAACATCAGCGCCGGCGAAGATGACCACGGTGAGTACTGCCTCCTAGCACACAAGGGGGGGGAGAGAGTGACACACACACACACAACACGCAACACACACACCCTCAACACCATACACACAACCAGATGCACTAACATTACATATCCACCCCGTACCTCTCAGGAAGATTGCAAGGACAAAGTGATTGGAAGAAAGTGAGTGTAATATGATTAAAGAACATGAATAAGTGCATTAAATTACAAACGTATATACATATTTACAAATGGAGGGACACTTCCCAGTCCTCAATGTCCGTGGGCCACAGGGCCACAACACATAGGCCAAGGCCCCACCTCACTCCTGCAACAACACGTAGAGAACACTGCAGGGGCATCAGGTTGAAAATACACAGGCACCTCAGGGGGACGGCAAATGGGGGGCATCTCAGCCGGAAGATGGTACAACACTACTGGTCCTGGAGGGGGCTACATGCCCTGTGCGCTGTCCTGGGGAGTGCAAAGCCACAGTCACTCAAGTGGGTGGGTTGCCCACTGCTTGGTCCTAGGGAGTGCAAGGCCACAGTCTCTCGGATGGGTGATTTGCCCACTGGTTCTGGAGGGAGTCTTGTGCCCAGTGGGCTTCATCCTGTCAAGGATAGGATGAGTGGATTGCTTCTTCCACAGGTTCTGGAGGGGGCCTTGTGCCCAGTGTGCTTCATCCTGGCAAGGAGGGGGTGAGTGGATGGCTTCTTCCACTGGTTCTGGAGGGGGCCTTGTGCCCAGTGTGCTTCATCCTGGCAACGATGGGGTGAGTGGATGGCTTCTTCCACTGGTTCTGGAGGGGGCCTTGTGGCCAGTGTGCTTCATCCTGGCAAGAAGGGGGGTGAGTGGATGGCTTCTTCCACTAGTTCGGGAGGGGGCCTTGTGCCCAGTGTGCTTCATCCTGGCAAGGATAGAATGAGTGGATGGCTTCTTCCACTAGTTCTGGAGGGGGCCTTGTGCCCAGTGTGCTTCATCCTGGCAAGGATGGGGTGAGAAAATGGATTCTCCACTGGTTCTGTAGGGGGCATTGTGCCCTGTGATGCAGATCTTGGGGAGTGCAAGGTCACAGTCTCTCACGTGGGTGTCACACTTACAGGATTTGCTGGGTCCAGGACGCACTACAGCCCATGTAGGCAGGACTACACACTGCCCGCCGGCGGTGACAGCTTCTCAGTGGTGGCTGGTGTCGGGGCTGGCAGTGGTGGGGGGAGGCTCCAGCCCTTCCCTTGCAGCCTCGGACTGCTGACCAATGGGGCTGCTGCTGGCAGTGGTGCTGGTGGTGGTGCTGGTGGCGGTGGAGGGAGGCTCCAGCCCTTCCCCTGCAGCCTCGGACAGCTGGCCACTGTGGCTGCTGCTGCTGGCAGTGGTGCTGGTGGCGGTGCTGGTGGCGGTGCTGCCAGTGGTGGGGATAGGCTCCAGCCCTTCCCCTCCAGCCTCGGACTGCTGCCCACTGAGGCTGCTGCTGCTGGCAGTGGTACTGGTGGCAGTGCTGGTGGTGGTGGGGGGAGACTCCAGCCCTTCCCCTGCAGCCTCGGACTGCTGACCAATAAGGCTGCTGATGGCAGTGATGCTGGTGGCGGTGCTCGTGTGCTGAGGGGAGGCTCCAGCCCTTCCCCTGCATCCTCAGACAACTAGCCACTGTGGCCACTGTGGCTGCTGCTGCTGCTGGCAGGGGTGCTGGCAGGGGTGCTCGTGGCGGTGCTGGTGGCGGTGCTGGTAGTGATGCTGCCAGTGGTGGGGGTAGGCTCCAGCCCTTCCCCTGCAGTCTCGGACTGCTGACCACTGGGGCTGCTGCTGCTGGCAGGGGTGCTGGTGGCGGGAGTCTCCAGCCCTTCCCTTGCAGCCTCGGACGGCTAACCAATGGGGCTGCTGCTGGCAGTGGTGCTGGTGGCAGTGCTGGTGGCGGCGAGAGGAGGCTCCAGCCCTTCCCCTGCAGCCTCAGATGGCTGGTGTAAGGAAATGCTTCCTTGGCATGGTTACCCCCTGACTTTTTGCCTTTGCTGATGCCAAGTTATAATTTGAAAGTGTGCTGAGACCTGCTAACCAGGCCCTAGCACCAGTGTTCTTTCCCTAACCTGTACCTTTGTTTCCACAATTGGCACACCCTGGCATCCAGGTAAGTCACTTGTAACTGGTACCCCTGGTACCAAGGGCCCTGATGCCAGGGAAGATCTCTAAGGGCTGCAGCATGTCTTATGCCACCCTGGGGACCCCTAACTCATCGCAGACACACTGCTTGCCAGCTTGTGTGTGCTAGTGGGAATAAAACGACTAAGTCGACATGGCACTCCCCTCAGGGTCCCATGCCAACCTCACACTGCCTATAGGTATAGATAAGTCATCCCTCTAGCAGGCCTTACAGCCCTAAGGCAGGGTGCACTATACCATAGGTGAGGGCATAAGTGCATGAGCACTATGCCCCTACAATGTCTAAACAAAACCTTAGACATTGTAAGTACAGGGTAGCCATAAGAGTATATGGTCTGGGAGTCTGTCATGCATGAACTCCACAGCACCATAATGGCTACACTGAAAACTGTGAAGTTTAGTATCAAACTTCTCAGCACAATAAATGCACAGTGATGCCAGTGTACATTTTATTGTAACATACACCCCAGAGGGCACCTTTGAGGTGCCCCCTGAAACCGTAACAGACTACCAGTGTGGGCTGACTAGTTTTAGCAGCCTGCCACACACCAAACATATTGCTGGCCACATGGGGAGAGTGCCTTTGTCACTCTGTGGCTAGTAACAAAGCCTGTACTGGGTGGAGGTGCTTCTCACCTCCCCCTGCAGGAACTGTAACACCTGGCGGTGAGCCTCAAAGGCTCACCCCCTTTGTTACAGCACCCCAGGGCACTCCAGCTAGTGGAGTTGCCTGCCCCCTCCGGCCATGACCCCACTTTTGGCGGCAAGGCCGGAGGAGATAATGAGGAAAACAAGGAGGAGTCACTGGCCAGTCAGGACAGCCCCTAAGGTGTCCTGAGCTGAGGTGACTCTGACTTTTAGAAATCCTCCATCTTGCAGATGGAGGATACCCCCAATAGGGATAGGGATGTGCCCCTCCCCTCAGGGAGGAGGCACAAAGAGGGTGTAGCCACCCTCAGGGCTAGTAGCCATTGGCTACTAACCCCCCAGACCTAAACACACCCCTAAAGTTAGTATTTAGGGTCTCCCAGAACACAGCAAGATAGATTCCTGCAACCTAAGATGAAGAAGGACTGCTGAGCTGAAAACCTGCAGAGACGACAGAGACACCAACTGCTTTGGCCCCAGCTCTACCGGCCTGCCTCCCCACTTCTAAAGACACTGCTCCAGAGACACGTTCCACAGGGTCCAGCGACCTCTGAAGCCTCAGAGGACTACCCTGCATCTAGAAGGACCAAGAACTCCCGAGGACAATGGCTCTGCTCCACAAAGACTGCAACTTTGCAACAAAGAAGCAACTTTGAAACAACACACGTTTCCCGCCGGAAGCGTGAGACTTTGCACTCTGCACCCGACGCCCCTGGCTCGACTTGTGGAGAACAAACACCACAGGGAGGACTCCCCGGCGACTACAAGACTGTGAGTAGCCAGAGTTGACCCCCCTGAGCCCCCATAGCAACGCCTGCAGAGGGAATCCCGAGGCCCCCCTGACCGCGACTGCCTGCTTCAAAGACCCGACGCCTGGTAAAGACACTGCACCCGCAGCCCCCAGGACCTGAAGGATCCGATCTCCAGTGCGGGAGTGACCCCCAGGTGGGCCTCTTCCTTTCCCAGGTGGTGGCTACCCCGAGGAGCCCCCCCTTGCCTGCCTGCATCGCTGAAGGGACCCCTTGGTCTCCCATTGAAACCTATTGCGAACCCGATGCCTGTTTGCACACTGCACCCGGCCGCCCCTGTGTCGCTGAGGGTGTACTTTTTGTGCTGAGTTGTGTGCCCCCCGGTGCCCTACAAAACCCCCCTGGTCTGCCCTCCAAAGGCGGGGGTACTTACCTGCTGGCAGACTGGATCCGGGGCACCCCCTTCTCCATTGAAGCCTATGCGTTTTTGGCACCACTTTGACCTCTGCACCTGACCGGCCCTGAGCTGCTGGTGTGGTAACTTTGGGGTTGCCCTGAACCCCCAACGGTGGGCTACCTTGGACCCAACTTTGAACCCTGTAGGTGGTTTACTTACCTGCAAAACTAACAAACACTTACCTCCCCCAGGAACTGTTGAAAATTGCAGTCTAGTTTTAAAATAGCTATATGCCATTTGTGTGAAAACTGTATATGCTATTTTGCTAATTCAAAGTTCCTAAAGTTCCTAAGTGAAATACCTTTCATTTAAAGTATTGTTTGTAAATCTTGAACCTGTGGTTCTTAAAATAAACTAAGAAAATATATTTTTCTATATAAAAACCTATTGGCCTGGAATTGTCTCTGAATGTGTGTTCCTCATTTATTGCCTGTGTGTGTACAACAAATGCTTAACACTACCCTCTGATAAGCCTACTGCTCGACCCCACTACCACAAAATAGAGCATTAGAATTATCTCTTTTTGCCACTATCTTACCTCTAAGGGGAACCCTTGGACTCTGCATGCTATTTCTTACTTTGAAATAGTACATACAGAGCCAACTTCCTACAGCTGGTCACTGTGGCTGCTGCTGCTGGCAGTGGTGCTTGTGGCGGTGCTGGTGGCGGTGCTGATGGCGGTGCTGCCAGTGGTGGGGGTAGGCTCCAGTCCTTCCCCTGCAGCCGCGGACTGCTGCCCACTGGGGCTGCTGATGCTGGCAGTGGTGCTGCCAGTGGTGCGGGTAGGCTCCAGCCCTTCCTCTGCAGCCTCGGAAGGCTGAACCGCCATGGTTGGTGGTGGGGGTACCAAATGAGTCCTAGCACCAGGCCTCCTATCCTTCCTGATTGCTGGTGCAAACCCATTGCCCTTCCTTTTGGCAGCTGGTGGTGCCTCCTTGCCCTCTCCTTTGGCAGCTGGTGGTGCCTCCTTGCCCTTCCTTTTGGCAGCTGGTGGTGCCCCCTTGCCCTTCCCTTTGGCAGATGGGGGTGCCTCCTTGCCCTTCATTGACGCACCTGGTGCAGGCACACTCTCAGTGCTGATGCTTGGTTCCCTGGAGTCTTTCCCACCTGCAGTAGCTGTCGACACTACTGTGGTCGTGGACTGGGTGGCTGAGGTGCTCGCCTGGGGTCTGACCACCCTGGCCCAACATGAAGGACGGGGGTAGGGAAGAGGTCAACGGTGGGGAAAAAAAGCTTCTTAGGGACATTTGGGCGGGAAGAGGGTGAAGGTTTGGGAGTGGAGGAAGAGGAAGTGGTTGTAGGAGGTGTCTGTGCTAATTTTGGGTGCGTGTGCACGGGCTGGATCCTGTTGTGAGGTGAATGGCTGTTGGCTGTCTGAGTGCTTGCGTTTGTGTACTTTGGGAGGAGGGGGCACAGATAGTGTGGGAGAGGACACAGGGGATGTTAGCATAGTTGTGGGGGTGACGTGATAGGCGTGATAGTGATGGAGGTAGTGGATGAGGATGTAGTGCATGCAGGTGTGAGTGTAGACACTACTGGGAGGAAGGTGGACGAGGAGGAGGAGGGGAACACAGTGGAGGCAGTGGATGTTGATAGTGTTTGTGTTAGTGCCTGTGGTGCTTGTGTTTGCCTGAGCCACTCCTGTGTGTTGTCTTGTGTGCATGCTGGTCTGCCTGTGTGCTTGGGATAGGTTGGGGTTGAGGGGAATGGAACTGGGCAGAAGAAGTTGGAGGGGGGAGGCTGGAAACACGAACAATGGCTGCCATCAGAGAGGAGGCCAGAGCCTGGATTGATCTCTGTTAGGCCGCCATGCCAGAGTGAATGCCCTCCAGGAATGCATTTGTTTGATGCAAATGGGCTGCCAGCCCCTGGATGGCATTCACTATGGTTGACTGCCCAACAGAGGTGGATCACAGGAGTCCAATAGCCTCCTTACTCAGGGCAGCAGGGCTAACTGGGGCAGGGCCTGAGGTGCCTGGGGCGAAGAAGATGCCCACCCTCCTGGGTGAGCAGGCACGGGAAACACGCTGAGGGGCTGCTGGAAGGGCGGTGCTAGTACAGGGGTGAGGGCTGCACCTGTAGTTGGGGTGGGCACAGAAGTGTCCGCCACCACCAGGGAGCTTCCATCGGAGGAGGTATCACTGTCAGAACTGTCCCCTCCTGTCTCCGCCATGGTGCTCCCCTTGCCCTCTGTCCCACTGGTGCCCTCACCATCTGTGGATTCGGCCTCCTAGGCCCTGTGGGATGCATCCTCCTCCGTTGCCGGTGTCTCTGCTCCTCTGCCAGATGATGCTAATGCACATAAGGACAGGGTACCAAAACAAAAAGGGGGGGGGAGAGTCAAAGGATACCCTTGGTCAATGGCTGCTCCAACACCACCGTAGGAATACACGACACACACACACACACAGGGAACAGGCCTATGCACTAGGCAATGTACTACCAGTCACAATGCTAGTCACCAGGCCAAGGAGAGGAATTCCTAACGCCAATAGCAGCATACCTGAGACCCACAGACCCCTGCCCAGTAGTGGATGCCTACTAGCTTGGTATGAGGTGGTGCATATCAGACCCTGCCCAACATGAGACCTACCCTGAAATGCTCGGCCTGGCCTAAGGGCACCCACAGGCCCACATCCCCCACCCGGAGACCCCCCCACCATGCGCAAGTAGTATATTGGGAACCTGTACTCACCCCCTTGTGGCTGCTGTGATGCCCTCAAGTGCCCATCCTGCTCCGGATAGGCCACTGCCAGTATGTGGGCTATCAGGGGGGTCAGGGTTCGATGGGCACCCCTTCCTCATTGGGAGGCCATCCCCAGCTGGGCCTCCACCGTCTTCCTTGCCCAGCGTCTCAGGCCCTCCCACTGTTTGCGACAGTGGGTGCTCCACCTGATGTAGACCCCCAGGGTCCGCACCTCCTTGGCGATGGCATGCTATTTACCCTTTTTCTGATGGGTGCTGACCTGCAGAAAAATACACATAGATAAAGGTATCAGTCAGACCGTCCGGCCTAATATAATCATGGCCCACCTTAGCCCTCCCATCCCCTAATGCACAGACATTACCCTCCATACATGCAGCACGCTGCCCAGGACCCTTCCACCAACCACCCCCCACACAAGGCCCTCACACACAGCACTCCATGCATTAATGCCCCGTGCATCGTGCTCACAGGGTACTCACCTGTTGGTCTGGAGGCCCATGCAGCATCCACCAGTCTCTCCAACTCAGCAGCGGTGAAGGAAGGGGCCCTTTCCCCAGTGAATAGAGCCATGGACAATTCCAGACACAGGTTACAGCAGCACTTGCAGTGTAGGTCCTCTCCTGTTGAAGGTCAGGTAGCAAGTGAGTGAAAAGATAGAAAATGGTGATCACGTCTGCGGCGGTGTGTACCTTCACCACCGGCGTATATCACCATTGGCCACTGGAACCCATAGGGCCCAATGACAACCAATGAGGATGCACAACGTAAGCGGAATTACCTAATTTCCACATGTCCCTCCATACAGGACAGGTGGACGCCATTTCAAGGGGGGCAGGCCATGGCATCTAACTGCGTCACAGTACACATATATACACCATTTCGGCCTATCCAACAATATTGTGTTACAGTCACAACATGCAATGCAGTGTAGTGTTTGGAAATGTGGAATACTGACCAGCTGGTCCCCTTTTTGCCCCCTATATTATAACCGCTGCAGATGAATAGGAGATGGAGACATCTCCCCAGGTACAGACCCCTGGTGGACTTGGTAACAATGGAGGACTGGCACATTATCCTCACCTTAAGACTGGACAGAGTCACAATCACAGAGATGTGTGCCCAACTGGAGCCTGACCTGATATCTGCTATCCGCCACCCCACCGAGATCCCCCCTCTTGTGCAAGTCCTATCTGTGCTCCATTTCTTGGCAACTGGCTCTTTCCAAGTGACAGTGGGCTTTGCAGCAGGAATGTCCCAGCCAATGCTGTCAATAGTGCTGACCAGAGTGTGATCTGCCCTGATTAAACACATGTGCAGCTACATCGTTTTCCCCCAAGTGGAGGATTTGGCCACAGTGAAAGCTGACTTCTATGCAAAGGGCCATATCCCAACATTATTAGGGCTATTGATGGAACACATATTGCATTTGTCCTCCCACGGAGAAATGAACAGGTGTTCAGAAATAGAAAGAGCTTTCACTCGATGAATGTGCAGATAGTGTGCCTGGCGGACCAGTACACCACCCATGTCAATGCAAAATATCCTGGGTCTGTGCATGATGCCTTTATCCCGAGGAATAGCAGCATCCCCAATGTGATGGCTCAACTCCAGAGGCACCGGGTGTGGCTAATAGGTGAGCCCTAGTTCCCTCCCAGTGGATGTTAGTGTATGGGTATGTTGTTGGCCATAAGGGTTAGTGTGTGTCAAACATGTGTCCCTCGATATTTGCAGGTGACTCTGGTTACCCTGACCTCTCATGGCTACTGACCCCAGTGAGGAATGCCAGGACAAGGGCAGAGGCACATTACAATGAGGAACAAGAAGGATTTTCGAGAGGACCTTTGGCCCCTGAAGGCCAGGTTTCGTTGCCTCCATCCAACTGGTGAATCCCTGTACTACTCACCCAAGAAGGTCTGTCAGATCATTGTGGCATGCTGCATGTTGCATAACCTTGCCTTGAGATGCCAGGTGCCTTTTCTGCAGGAGGATGAGGCTGGAGATGGGCGTGTGTGTGATGCTATTTATATTGTGTTTGACCAATGACTTTGTGTTTCACCACTGCGCATATTAGTTGCTCAATGTTCACCAGTAGCACATTATATGTTTTGTTCAGCCTAGCCGACTATTGGCTTTGACCTGGCATTAGCCATTACATTTTGTTTTCAGTTTAGCCACCTATTGGCTTTGACATGCTATTAGATATTACATTTTGTATTCAGTTTAGCTGCCTATTGGCTTTGACATATTAGACATTACATTTTGTATTCAGCTCAGCTACCTATTGGCTTTGACATGATATTAGACATTGCATTATGTATTCAGTTCAGCTGCCTATTGGCTTTGACATGACAGACATTATATTTGATATTTAGGTTAGCTGCCTATTGCCTTTAACGTGGAGTTAGACACTGCAGTTGAGAATCCAAGCTGTATTTTTCCAAGCTGTGTTTTTCCACAAGATGAACCAAGCTGTTTTCTTCGCACGGTAGACTAGACCTGATAAGAGAGGGTACATTTGGTGTTTTCCTTTCTGCTCAGGCTTGGGAAGAGGAGGAGTCTAGGAGATCTGGCCAGTCTCCAAAGGCTTGCGTAGTTTTCCCAGGTCTGAGAGGAGGGGGCACGCTTTTGTAGGGATGGCTCGGGGCTTCAGAGAATTAGATCGAATCTGCCTGACTTCAGACTGGAACTTGGTGCCAGTTGCCAGTCTCCCGTGTGGGTAGATAATCTCTTTCTCGCAGTTGACCGGAGTCATCAACTTGCAGACCTCAGAAAGATGAAGCTGTAAACAGTTTCTCACACGGTGAAGTATTTGTTTTGCTTTGCATTCAATATCTTATAAATATAACCTGCTATGTACATTGCAACTGAGATATATTTTGTTTTAATGCTGTGACTACTTTTGTGCTTGAAATCTAATAATTCGTCCCTCACGAACTTGTGGGTGGGGAAGAATTAACAACAATAAAGTTCTTCTTTGAACTCAGAAGTGCATTCTTGATATGTTCTGTAAGCTCTGATACGAGATAAGTAGGAAAGCAGAACATTTTGGTACCAGGAGTGGGGTAGGGTTGAATTATAGATTTCTACGTGCACACTTTAAAAGTGTAATTGTTTTTTGTTGTTTGGAGAATTACAGAAGCACGGCAGACCATGTTTGAAAATGCAGGTGTAGATAAACTGCCTGATGGTGCTGTGAGAAACATGTTTGATGAAGCATATTTAGAAAATGTGCCTTTTGGAAGCAATGATGTTCCTTTTGTTTTTGACAGAAAGGTTTGGATACTTTTATCTGCTTACAGAGAAATGCAGGAGAAATGTAGGCAGTTGGAACATGAAAATGAGAATTCACATGAGCAAATTAGCCAGAATACATGAATGCAAGATAATGCTGAAGGTTATAAAACTGTTGTTTTAGAAGAATCTGTCTTTTCCCATTCCAGTAATGAGGGGGTTAAGACAGCTGTGAGCCACTCGGAGCCGTGTGAGCCAGGTTTTTTGGCAGTCAAAGTGCATTCCTTAACTGATAACACGGACGGAGCTCAGAATGTGATTTACGAGGCACCATCGCAAAATGCACAAGTAAAAGGAAAGATTTTAGAGTTTCTTACTGTTTGCACTAAGCAAGAGACACCGAGTTTCATTAGCTTGTTTGATTTTTGGAAACAGAATAGCCCTCATCTGAGTGGAATCCTAACACTTTGGTATATGGTCACTAGGAAAAATTATATGCAGCTGCGCGTTTGTGATTTGGCAAATGAAATAATGCAGACTTTAGGTTTCTGCGCAGTGCAAGAGGGAAACACGGATTTCCATGTAAATCAGGAACAGGGGAAGAAAAAAGTGCCCCTAGTTAGAATCATACATTGGATCTGGTACTTGCAAGACAGGGCTAGAGTACCACAGGTAAAAGAGTCACTAGTGAAATTGAGTGCACCATTTGAATTCGTGTCCACTGAGGATAAAAAGCATGTTTGTTTGACTAATGATTTATTGACTGAAATGTTGTTTTCTGGCACAGGAGAATGATCAGCGTTGTACAATGTGTGTCAGATTTTAAAGCAAGAGCTGCTTGAGATGTGTCATTTTTACACTGATTCTTGGTTCATTGCCAATGGTTTAGCCGTTTGGTTCTCCACATGTCTTGCACCTAACTGGTTCAATTCCCTTGCAGATGTTAAAGAGAAAAATTCAGAGAGAGAAGTGTACACCCAGAATTCTGACTTAGTGGGAATGGATAAGTGGGTGCACCAGAAATGTGAACAGCTGGGAGAAAAAGCCACGTACAGGTGGGCAGAGAGGAGAGGGATGCACATTCCCATAGATTTGATAAAAACTGTGCAGCACGCACAAGCGCAATCTGCCCCACAAACAGTCACAGAGCAGTTGGGGAGAGAAAAGTTACCAGGACAGATATGGCAAATTGATCAGGTTTTAGGGCAAATGATTGCTGCAGATTACCAAGAAGAAATCGAAATTATGCTGATAACTAGAAAAGAACCTGATTTATTCATACAAATTGGAGACAGAATGGCCCAACTTGTCAAAAGTACAGTGAATGGAGGTTTGGTAAAGAAGGAGTCTGCCCCAGCCCTTCTGACAGTGCAAGAAAAGGGAAGCTGTGGTGCAGCAGATAAAAACCTCAGTGTTGAGGTGTGGGTTGAAGCCCCAGATAACCCTCCAGAACCTGCAGGAATTATAATAAAGGGCCCCAAAAACGTCCTGCTGATTATAAAACAGGGAAAGGAAGAGGAAGGGTACATTTCAAATGACAAATGTTATTTGCAAGAAAAGTCATACTTGTTTCTTTTACAGATCCTACCACGTTTCGCCACTGTCCCTGAGTGTGCTGTGTGGTCCCCCTTCGGGTGTGTGCGTGTGGGGTCGGGGAAGGGACCGAACCCCCAACCTGAACCTGACTGAGTAAAGTACAAGCACCATGGATCCATTTTGCGCAAATGGCGCCTTTAGTTCAAGTTCAACTTGTTTGATTGCATTCTTCCACTGGAACTAAGCAACCTTAACAGTTAACTTTCTGTTTTTTTTCATGTGGAACTCTGACTTTCGCTTACATTCCTGCAAACCTTTCAGGTGGACCGTGCACCTTTACATGAGTTGTACTCATGCTACATCAAATTGCTATTTTAGAGACACTATCATCTCATTCAGAGCATAAAAGTTTCAGTCTTTTCTGTGTAGATGTATCTGATGTGAAAGGTTATGAGATCTATATGTTAATCCACTTCCATTGCTTTACAGGGATTGCTTTGATCATTCAAATCTGATTTGCTTACAGTGTTTTTTTTTGTGCTGATGTTTTTTTGTTTTTGTTTGAAACAAGAGATATGTGAAACAAAAATTCATTGGTCATAGGGTGGAATGTGATGCTATTAATATTGTGTTTGACCAATGACTTTGTGTTTCACCACTGCGCATATTAGCTTCTCAATGTTCACCAGTAGCACATTATAGGTTTTGTTCAGCCTAGCCGCCTATTGGCTTTGACCTGGCATTAGCCATTACATTTTGTATTCAGTTTAGCCACCTATTGGCTTTGACATGCTATTAGATATTACATTTTGTATTCAGTTTAGCTGCCTATTGGCTTTGACATATTAGACATTACATTTTGTATTCAGCTCAGCTGCCTATTGGCTTTGACATGATATTAGACATTGCATTTTGTATTCAGTTCAGCTGCCTATTGGCTTTGACATGACAGATATTATATTTGATATTTAGGTTAGCTGCCTATTGCCTTTAACATGGAGTTTGACATTGCAGTTGAGAATCCAAGCTGTATTTTTCCAAGCTGTGTTTTTCCACAAGATGAACCAAGCTGTTTTCTTCGCACGGTAGACTAGACTTGATAAGAGAGGGTACATTTGGTGTTTTCCTTTCTGCTCAGGCTTGGGAAGAGGAGGAGTCTAGGAGATCTGGCCAGTCTCCAAAGGCTTGCGTAGTTTTCCCAGGTCTGAGAGGAGGGGGCACGCTTTTGTAGGGATGGCTCGGGGCTTCAGAGAATTAGATCGAATCTGCCTGACTTCAGACTGGAACTTGGTGCCAGTTGCCAGTCTCCCGAGTGGATAGATAATCTCTTTCTCGCAGTTGACCGGAGTCATCAACTTGCAGACCCCAGAAAGATGAAGCTGTAAACAGTTTCTCACATGGTGAAGTATTTGTTTTGCTTTGCATTCAATATCTTATAAATATAACCTGCTGTGTACATTGCAACTGAGATATATTTTGTTTTAATGCTGTGACTACTTTTGTGCTTGAAATCTAATAATTCATCCCTCACAAACTTGTGGGTGGGGAAGAATTAACAACAATAAAGGTCTTCTTTGAACTCAGAAGTGCATTCTTGATATGTTCTGTAAGCTCTGATACGAGATAAGTAGGAAAGCAGAACAGTGTGGCAGCAGTGGACCCTGTGGACAGTGAAGACGAGGAGGCAGAGGATGAGGAAAACAGAACAGCAATAATACGACAGTGCTTCCAGTGACACACAGGTAAGACACTGTAACCTCACTTTACATTGCAGTTTTGTGTTGGACATTGTACATGGCAGGCAGATTCTTCCAATTTTATGGCCACTTACTGTATCCTTTGGCATCTCTATTTTCAGATATCTGTGGCCCACTCTGGCACCTGCTGTGTTGACTGAAGCCAACTACAGGTCATTCTTGTACTGTTGTTTTGCAGTGTTAAAACCTTGTTAAATGGATGCATCCTTAAATCAGTTGACATACTCCATACTTGTATTTTTTCAAAGTGTGTTTATTGCAGTGCTCTGACGAAAAGGAGGAAGTGCAATGGGCTGGAGGGATGATGGAGGAAAGTACAGGTTAGAGTCCAGTCTATTTGTATCACAGGTGCATTGTCCAAGGGGTCATAGGAAGGGGAGCAATGGCAGTTCAAGGTGGACAGGGTGACAGAGTGGGACACAAGGGTGACAATCAGGAGAGTCTCATTTCCTGGTGGGGGTATTGGCAGTGTTCTCTGGCTTCTGCCTGGATCGCAGGGACCATTTGTGGGGTGGTTCTCCTTCTTCAGGGGAAGGGGTGCTGGTGGCCTGTTGGTCCTGTGAAGGGGCCTCCTGTCCACTAGCGTCAGCAGAGGTGGAGGGCTGATCATCGGTGTGGCTAGTGTCAGGGGCCGGTGGTGTGCCACTGCCTCCCTCATGGTGTTGGCCATGTCTGCCAGCACCCCTGCAATGATGACCAGGGTGGTGTCAATGTCCTTCATGTCCTCCCTGATCCCCAGGTACTGTCCTTCCTGCAGCCGATGGGTCTCCTGCAACTTGTCCAGTATCTGGCCCATCGTCTCCTGTAAATGGTGGTATGCACCCAGGATGTTGGTGAGTGCCTCCTGGAGGGTTGGTTCACTGGGCCTTTCCTCCCCCTGTCGCACAGCAGTTCTCCCAGCTTCCCTGTTGTCCTGTGCCTCTGACCCCTGGTCCGTATGCCCCCCTGCCACTGACCTCAGGTCCCTGATTGTCCTGTGTTTGTGGGGTGGCCTGGGGTCCCTGTATTGGTGGACACACTGCTGATTGACGTGTCCTGGGGACAGAGGTATGGGCACGCTGGGTGGGTGCTGTGCTGGTGTTTCCTGAGGGGGACAGGCTCTGTGGTGGTATGGGACTGTGTCTGGGTAACCGACTGCCCGGAGGCCCTGATGGACCAGGTTGGTCATCCAGATCCAGGCGTCCAGACCTGCTGTCATCACTGCAGGCCTCTTCTGGGGGGGGACTGGATCTTGCTGGCACCTCCTCTCCGGTGACGTTGGGTGGGGGACCTGTGGGAATGTAAGTGCAGTGTTATTATTTCTACGTGTGTCATCTTCTGCATGGGTGTGTTGCTCTCTATGGTTGTGATTGCCCTGGCAGCTTTGACTTGTGTGAGTAGTCATTTTATAGGCTAGGTGATTGTCTCTAGTGTGCATGCTTTAGCTATGTGTGTCCATGCAGGTCTGTGATGGGGGTCCATGCATTGGTGTTACGTGCAGGGCTTGGTATTGGGATGGGTGGGTTGTGATGGTGGGGTGTATAGGAGGTGGTGGAGTGATGGGGTGAGGGTAGGGGTGGGGGTATGTGATGGCATGCAGGTTGGGGGGTGAAAGTATTAAAGAGTTGACTTACCAGAGTCCAGTCCTCCTGCTACTTCTGCCACGTCCTCAGGATGCATGATTGCCAAGACTTGCTCCTCCCATGTTGTTAGTTGTGGGGGATGAGGTGGGGGTCCACCGCCATTCATCTGTACTGCTATCTGGTGTCTTGCTACCACGGAACGTACCTTCCCCTGTCGGTCATTCCACCTCTTCCTGATGTCATCCCTTGTTCTGGGGTGCTGTCCCATGGTGTTGACCCTGTCCACGATTCTCCGCCATAGCTCCATCTTCCTAGCAATGGATGTCTGCTGCACCTGTGATCCGAATAGCTGTGGCTCTACCCGGATGATTTCCTCCACCATGACCCGTAGCTCCTCCTTTGAGAACCTGGGGTGTCTTTGTGGTGCCATGGGTGTAGTGTGAGTAGTGTGTGTGAGGGTGTGTGAGGTGATGTGTTGGGGTGTGTGCTGTAAGGTGTGTGGATGGTGTATGGGTGATGGTGTTATGTGTCTCTGGTTCTGTGGGTGCTCTTGGTGTCTGTCTCTCTCAGTTTTTGTTAGTCGTAAAGCATTTTGGGTAGCGTGGGTGTGTGTTTTATAGTGGTGTGGGTGTGTGGGTGTGGTGGGTGTATGTGTGTCCGGTGTGTGTAGTTTGAATTGTCCAATGTAGTGTTGTTTGTATGTGGTTGTGTATTTTGAGCGCAGAGGTATGTACCGCCAATGGTTTACCGCAGTTGAATGTCCGTCACTGTGATTCGTGGGTCATGATGCTGTGGGCGTAGATCTGTTGGCGTAACAGTGTGGGTTTTTGGTACCGCCAGTTTATCACTGACCTTTGGGCTGGCAGACATGTGTGTGGCTGTATAGTGACGGATTGCTATGTGTGTGTCATAATATGGGTAGCGGTAATCCGTCGCGCCGGCAGTATGTTGGCGGCAGTCAGCATGGTGGTAAGTAGACTTAACGCCAATGTCATAATGAGGGCCTTAGTGCGTTGTGCATGCTCCGCCCTGCCTCCTCAGCCCAAGGAATCCTGAAAGGCAAAATTCCACTCCAGGAGCACCCAAAATGAAATTCAGCAATAAGCAGATGTCCCACACTGCGGGCCTTAAAGCACTTTTAGCACGTTGTGCAAGCTGTGCCTCACCCCCTCAGCCCAAGGAACCCAGGAGGACGAAGTACCACTCTAGGAGTTTTCAAAGTGAAATGCAACAGTAAGCAAATGTTGCGCATCATGGAGGTTTTAGAGCGCGTTTAGCATGTTGTGCAAGCTGTGCCCCGCCTCCTCAGCCAAAGGAATCCTGGTGGACTAATTACCAGGAGCGGGCAAATTTAAATTGCGACAATAAACACATGATTTTTAATGTATTAGGTATACAGATTAAATATGTCAGTGTTAGAAATGGGGGTTTCTGGTTGGCTTGGGTACACACTTAGGCCAGGCAGAAGCCACTTCTCTAGTCACGGCAAGTGGTTACATATTAAAAATAACCTGTACTCCCCCCTTCGTAGCTTGGCACAGAGCAGTCAGGCTTGTCTCCAGATGTTATGTGTAAAGCATTTGCGCAACACACTCACACCGGTGACACAATAAATACACCACCAATGAGACTCCACATAGGATTTTGTAACAATTTATCCAATATGTCCTAAATATATAATTAGGTCACAAAAACCTCATAAGTCATAAATATACAGTTACTGAACAGTTGCTACCATCCTTCCAAAGAATGCCAAAATTAATCATGCTATATAATGAAATGCAGTGAGATATAGTAAAGGAAGACACATAGGTGGTCATTACAACCCTGGCGGACGGTGTTAAAGCTGCGGTAATACCGCAAACAGGCCGGCGGACAAAAAAAAGGAATTATTACCGTGGCGGAAACCGCCTACATAGACAGCCACTTTAACACTCTGACCGCCACGGCGGTACACTCAAGCAGCGCGGCGGTCACCGCCAACAGACAGGCGGAAGACAATGTACCGCCCACAGTATCAGAACCCGCCAATCTGACACCTTTTCCGGGACAGATTCACCGTGGATAAAAACACGGCGGAAACAGCTTTAGCAATGGGAAAACGCTACTTAACACACTCCACGAGGAAGGAGGCCTCCATGGAGCCCGAACTACAAATACTCCCTGCGCTTGTCTTTCTGCTCCTCTACGATCACCATCTACATAGGCGCCGAAGACAACGGTGAGTACTGCACCTATGACATAGGGGAGGGGGGAGGCAAAAGTCAGAGGGACACACACGCAACACCCCCACCTCCAACCTGACCCTCACCCACTACAACACACATACCAATGCATGTCCAAACAGCACAGTAACAACCCACCCCCCGCCCCAGGAAGAATGCAAAGACAAAAGGAAATCAGTTCAAACATTGTAATGTATCAAAATACAGTAAGCTAATATATACAGATATATATACACATTCCAGAATTGATACATTACGATTAGTAGTGCAGGTATGCACATATCAATGTCCGTGGACCACTGGGCCCAAAATGCATGGGCGAGGCCCACACTAGATACCTGTCCACAAACGGAGAGAACACTGCAGGGGCATCAGAGAGAAATACAACAGGCACCTCAGGGGGAATGGAAGGGGGGGCACCACAGCCGGATTACAGCACCACGCCAGATCCACGACGGGGCTCCATGCCCATTGATGTATCCTGGGGAGTGCAAAGCCACAGTCTGTCAAGTCTCTGCAGTGGGTGGTTTGCCCACTGCTCAATCCTGGGGAGTGCAAAGCCACAGTCTCTCAAGTCTCTACAGTAGGTGGCTTGCCCACTGTACCATCCTGGGGAGTGCAAAGCCACAGTCTCTCAAGTCTCTACAGTGGGTGGGTTGCCCACTGTACCATCCTGGGGAGTGCAAAGCCACCGTCTCTCAAGTCTCTACAGTAGGTGGGTTGCCCACTGTACCATCCTGGGGAGTGCAAAGCCACAGCCTCTCAAGTCTCTACAGTGGGTGGGTTGCCCACTGTACCATCCTGGGGAGTGCAAAGCCACAGCCTTTCAAGTCTCTACAGTGGGTGGTTTGCCCACTGTACCATCCTGGGGAGTGCAAAGCCACAGTCTCTCAAGTCTCTACAGTGGGTGGGTTGCCCACTGTACCATCCTGGGGAGTGCAAAGCCACAGCCTTTCAAGTCTCTACAGTGGGTGGTTTGCCCACTGTACCATCCTGGGGAGTGCAAAGCCACAGTCTCTCAAGTCTCTATAGTGGGTGGTTTGCCCACTGTACCATCCTGGGAGTGCAAAGCCACAGTCTCTCAAGTCTCTACAGTGGGTGGCTTGCCCACTGTTCCATCCAGGGGATTGCAAAGCCACAGTCTCTCAAGTGGATAGCAGTCTCCACTGGTTCTGGAGGGGGACTGGTGCCCAGACTGCATCAGGCTCCCTGGGACGGTTCCTGTTCCGTCACTGTCCCAGCTGCACATGGGCTAACAATGCTTGATTTGGTGGTCTTTTCCCTGTTCAGCGGTGCTTTGCCATGTCGGTCTTTGCCCTGTTCAGCGGTGCTTTGCCCTGTTCAGCGGTCTTCACCATGGCGGTCTTTTCCCTGTTCAGCGGTGCATTGCCATGGCGGTCTGTGCCCTGTTCAGCGGTGCTTGACTTTGCAGTTTCTGACCTGTTCAGCGGTGCTTTGCCCTGTTCAGCGGTCTTCACCATGGCGGTCTTTTCCCTGTTCAGCTGTGCTTTGCCATGGCGGTCTGTGCCCTGTTCAGCGGTGCTTGACTTTGCAGTTTCTGACCTGTTCAGCGGTGCTTTGCCCTGTTCAGTGGTCT
The DNA here is from genome assembly GCF_031143425.1 of Pleurodeles waltl. Lineage (NCBI taxonomy): Eukaryota > Metazoa > Chordata > Amphibia > Caudata > Salamandridae > Pleurodeles > Pleurodeles waltl. Next base: position 471,421,650 of record NC_090449.1, on the reverse strand, counting down.
TCACCATGGCGGTCTTTTCCCTGTTCAGCGGTGCATTGCCATGGCGGTCTGTGCCCTGTTCAGCGTTGCTTGACTTTGCAGTTTCTGACCTGTTCAGCGGTGCTTTGCCCTGTTCAGCGGTCTTCACCATGGCGGTCTTTTCCCTGTTCAGCGGTGCTTTGCCATGGCGGTCTGTGGCCTGTTCATCGGTGCTTGACTTTGCAGTTTCTGACCTGTTCAGCGGTGCTTTGCCCTGTTCAGCGGTCTTCACCATGGCGGTCTTTTCCCTGTTCAGCGGTGCTTTGCCATGGCGGTCTGTGCCCTGTTCAGCGGTGCTTGACTTTGCAGTTTCTGACCTGTTCAGCGGTGCTTTGCCCTGTTCAGCGGTCTTCACCATGGCGGTCTTCTCCCTGTTCAGCGGTGCATTGCCATGGCGGTCTGTGCCCTGTTCAGAGGTGCTTGACTTTGCAGTTTCTGACCTGTTCAGCGGTGCTTTGCCCTGTTCAGCGGTCTTCACCATGGCGGTCTTTTCCCTGTTCAGTGGTGCTTTGCCATGGCGGTCTGTGCCCTGTTCAGCGGTGCCTGACTTTGTAGTTTCTGACCTGTTCAGCGGTGCTTTGCCCTGTTCAGCGGTCTTCACCATGGCGGTCTTTTCCCTGTTCAGCGGTGCTTTGTAATGGCGGTCTGTGCCCTGGTCAGCGGTCCTTGACTTTGCATTTTCTGACCTGTTCAGCGGTGCTTTGCCCTGTTCAGCGATCTAATCCATGGCGGTCTTCTCCCTGTTCAGCGGTGCATTGCCATGGCGGTCTGTGCCCTGTTCAGCGGTGCCTGACTTTGCAGTTTCTGACCTGTTCAGTTGTGCTTTGCCCTGTTCAGCGGTCTTCACCATGGCGGTCTTTTCCCTGTTCAGCGGTGCTTTGCCATGGCGGTCTGTGCCCTGTTCAGCGGTGCCTGACTTTGCAGTTTCTGACCTGTTCAGTTGTGCTTTGCCCTGTTCAGCGGTCTTCACCATGGCGGTCTTTTCCCTGTTCAGCGGTGCTTTGCCATGGCGGTCTGTGCCCTGTTCAGCGTTGCTTGACTTTGCAGTTTCTGACCTGTTCAGCGGTGCTTTGCCCTGTTCAGCGGTCTTCACCATGGCGGTCTTTTCCCTGTTCAGCGGTGCTTTGCCATGGCGGTCTGTGGCCTGTTCATCGGAGCTTGACTTTGCAGTTTCTGACCTGTTCAGCGGTGCTTTGCCCTGTTCAGCGGTCTTCACCATGGCGGTCTTTTCCCTGTTCAGCGGTGCTTTGCCATGGCGGTCTGTGCCCTGTTCAGCGGTGCTTGACTTTGCAGTTTCTGACCTGTTCAGCGGTGCTTTGCCCTGTTCAGCGGTCTTCACCATGGCGGTCTTCTCCCTGTTCAGCGGTGCATTGCCATGGCGGTCTGTGCCCTGTTCAGAGGTGCTTGACTTTGCAGTTTCTGACCTGTTCAGCGGTGCTTTGCCCTGTTCAGCGGTCTTCACCATGGCGGTCTTTTCCCTGTTCAGCTGTGCTTTGCCATGGCGGTCTGTGCCCTGTTCAGCGGTGCTTGACTTTGTAGTTTCTGACCTGTTCAGCGGTGCTTTGCCCTGTTCAGCGGTCTTCACCATGGCGGTCTTTTCCCTGTTCAGCGGTGCTTTGTAATGGCGGTCTGTGCCCTGGTCAGCGGTCCTTGACTTTGCATTTTCTGACCTGTTCAGCGGTGCTTTGCCCTGTTCAGCGATCTTCACCATGGCGGTCTTCTCCCTGTTCAGCGGTGCATTGCCATGGCGGTCTGTGCCCTGTTCAGCGGTGCCTGACTTTGCAGTTTCTGACCTGTTCAGTTGTGCTTTGCCCTGTTCAGCGGTCTTCACCATGGCGGTCTTTTCCCTGTTCAGCGGTGCTTTGCCATGGCGGTCTGTGCCCTGTTCAGCGGTGCTTGACTTTGCAGTGTCAGACCTGTTCAGCGGTGCGTGGCATGGCGGTCCCTCATTGCACAGCGGGGCTGTGGCTGCCGGGGCCCTCCAGGGCACTGACGCTGGCGGTGCTCTCCGGACCAGTGACTACAGTGCTGCCCTCCAGGGCACTGACTCTGGCGGTGGTCTCCGGACCAGTGACGATTGTGCTGCCCTCCAGGGCACTGACTCTGGCGGTGGTCTCCGGACCAGTGACGATTGTGCTGCCCTCCTGGGCACTGACTCTGGCGGTGGTCTCCGGACCAGTGACGATTGTGCTGCCCTCCTGGGCACTGACTCTAGCGGTGGTCTCCAGACCAGTGACGATTGTGCTGCCCTCCTGGGCACTGACTCTGGCGGTGGTCTCCAGACCAGTGACAACAGTGCCGCCGGGGAGGAGGGCACCCTTCTCCGCCGTGCTGGTCTTCCCAGACTGTGCAGACTTCTTCTGGCCCTTCACCACCTTTGGAGGAGTCACAGCTGACTCGACACTCCCCCTGGGACCCTTGTGAGCAGTTTTGCCGCCAGAAGTCTTCACCCTGTCCCATCGGCCACTTTCCAACTTAAGGTGCTTTACAGGGGGTGGACTGGCAGTGCTTTGGCTCCGTGTCACACTGGCTGCCCTGGTGGCCGGTGCACTCCACACTCCTTTAATACACACCACTGGTACTGGACTTTTTTTGGCTGAGGTGCTACTACGGGACCTATGAATTGGAGGGGTGGGGGTGGTGGCAAAGAGGTCAACGTTGCTGAGGAGGAGTTGCTGACGAAGACTGGGATGGGTAGCTGGAGGGGGTCTGGGAGTGGAGGAAGAGGAGGTGGTTGTAGGAGGTGTAACTTTAGGTGATTTGGGTGCAGGTACTGGAGGCCGTCGTGAGGTGGATGGATGTTGAGTGTGTGGGTGCCCGCGTTTGTGTACTTTGGGAGGGGGCGTCACAGACACACTGGGAGTGGACACAGGGGACGTGTAAATGGTAGTGGGGGTGGTGAGTGTAGGTGAGCGTGGTGTGGTGCTGGGTGTTCTGGTGTGAGTCCTAGTGCCTGTAGATGTAGTGCATGCAGGTGAGAGTGTAGACGACACTAGGAGGGAGGAGGGAGATGATGAGGAGGGGGACACAGTGGAGGCAGTGGATGTTGTTGTGTCTATATGTGGGGGATGCTTGTTTGAGTGCCTGTGTGTTGTGTGGTGCTTATGTTTGCCTGAGCTACTTTTGTGTGTTGAGGTGTATGCATGCTTGTCTGATGGTGTGCTTGGGATAGGCTGGGGTACAGGGGACTGGGTCTGGGTGGAGGGAGTTGGAGGGGGGAGGCTAGACACAGGGACAATGGCTGCCATCAGTGCTGAGGCCAGAGATTGCAGGATTCGATGAAGGGCAGCCTGACCAGAATGAATGCCCTCCAGGAATGCATTACCGTGTTGCAACTCCCTTTCTACACCCTGGATGGCATTCACAATGGTAGACTGCCCAACAGTGAGTGACCTGAGGAGGTCAATGGCCTCCTCACTGAGGGCAGCAGGGGTGACAGGGGCAGGGGCTGAGGTGCCTGGGGCGAAGGTGATGCCCACCCTCTTGGGTGAGCGGGCACGGGGCGAAGGCTGAGGGGCTGCTGGGAGGGCGGTGCTGGAAGGGGAGGTGGCGGCTGTACCTGTAGAAGTGGGGGGCACAGATGGTGCCGCCACCACAAGGGAGCTCCCATCGGCGGACGAGTCCGTGTTGCTGTTTGGTGAGCCAGTGACCGACGTGAAGCTCCCCTCGCCCTCCGTCCCACTGGTGTATTCAGAGTCTGTGGTGTGGCCCTCCATGGCCATGTGCGATGCAGCTCCCTCATGCTCCGCTGCCACTGTACCTCCGCCTGATAATGCTGATGTACACAAGAACAGGGAGAGCACAAAAAGGGGGGGCGACAGAAGAAAGACAGATTGAGTGTATGGCTTACCGCTACCGTTGGCGGACAATAGAGACACAGCAGCCCCCTGCACTACGCCATGCTCTTGGCCTCCACAGATGCAATTCCTGGGATCTGCCCTACATGGCTATGGTGGACATCTGCACACATAGATGACACAGGGGCATGTATACCTGTACTTGGCACTCTACAGAGGTGGGGTGGAGTGCCACATGGCCTGCATTACGGAGGGGCCTAGCCTACGTAAGTCGCCCTGGCCTAGGGAAACCCACAACCCTCCTCCCCCACCCAGACCCCTCCACTGTGCGCAAAGTCCCCAGAATGAGAGTGTACTCACCCCTTTGTGTCTGCTGTGATGCCCTCAAGCGCCCATCCAACTCCGGGTAAGCCACCACAAGGATCCTGAACATCAGGGGGCTCATGGTGCGACGGGCACCCCTCCCACGTTGGCAGGCCATCCCCAGCTGAGCCTCCACCGTCTTCTTGCTCCAGCGGCGAATGTCCTCCTATCTTTTCCGGCAGTGGTTGCCCCGTCTCTGGTGGACCCCCAGGGTCTGGACGTCCTTGGCGATGGCACGCCAAATGTCCTTCTTCTGGTGGGTTTTGACCTACATGACATGTACAGGGGAAGAAGAGAAGTCATTAACAACAGCACCGTCGAAGTGGGTGGCCCCCATCCCTACCCTTGCCATGTGGCACATGCATTCACAGTCCTTCATGTTCCCTGACCTCTGCCCCCTTCCTACTGACATCCAGCCCTCTCCACCCAGGCATAGCCCATACAACGTGCTCCCTGTGTACTTACCTGTTGGTCTGGAGGACCGTAGAGTAGCGTGTACTGGGGGAGGACCCCATCCACGAGCTTCTCCAACTCCTGAGCAGTGAAGGCAGGGGCCCTTTCCCCCGACGCAGCAGCCATTGTCTCTTCCAGACCGAGGTCACAGCAGCACTTGCAGTGTAGGTCCTCTCCTGTCAAAGATCAGGTATCGAGTGAATGAACAGATAGAAAATGGCGGTCACGTCCGCGGCGGTGACGTCCGCGGCAGTGCATCTGATCACCGCCGGCGCACTTCATCATTGGCTCCTGGGACCCATAGGGTCCAATGTTAACCAATGCAGCATTGCGCCGCGGTCTACGAACGCCTACCGCGACGGTGTACAACGCCAGCGCAGATACCTCACATCCCATTGTCCCACTTTAGAGGTCAGGCAGCCACCATTTCAGGGGCCCACATGGCTTCATTTACTACTGCGTCACACATACCTAGGCCTACACTCAACACACATACAGGAAGAGTTTTGTATTTGGTGTCATGTTCTGTGTAGTTGTGGGTACATACCTCAGAATTTGTTGACTCTGTGGTCGCTGTTGTTCTTCCTAGGCACCGTCACATGTCCCATGTGAGGAGATGGCTGAATCCTCCAGTGTACCGACCGCTGGTGGATCTGTTGACAATGGAGGAGCGACATTTAATCATCACCTACAGGTTTGACCGTGCCTCAATCCAGGAACTGTGTACCCAGTTGGAGCCAGACCTGATCTCACCAATCCACCATCCCACAGGAATCCCCCCTCAAGTGCAGGTGCTATCAGTGCTCCATTTCCTTGCAAGTGGGTCTTTTCAGACAACAGTGGCAATGGCATCAGGGATGTCCCAGCCTATGTTTTCCAACGTGTTGTCCAGAGTGTTGTCTGCCCTGCTGACACACGTAAGGAGCTACATCGTTTTCCCTCAGGTGGAGGATTTGGCTACAGTGAAAGGTGACTTCTATGCCCTTGGACATATCCCCAACATCATAGGTGCTATTGATGGGACCCATGTAGCTCTGGTCCCCCCGCAGGAGTGAACAGGTGTACAGGAACCGGAAGAGTTATCATTCCATGAATGCACAGGTGGTATCTTTGGCAGACCAGTACATCTCCCAGGTAAATGCTATATTCCCTGGCTCAGTGCATGACACCTACATCCTGCGGAATAGCAGTATCCCGTATGTGATGGGTCAACTCCAGAGGCACCGGGTGTGGCTATTATGGGACACTGGTTACCCCAACCGGTCATGGTTATTGACCCCAGTGAGGAATCCCAGGACCAGGGCAGAGGAACACTACAATGAGGCCCATGGGCAGACTAGGAGGGTGATCAAACGGACCTTCGGCCTCCTGAAGGCCACGTTCAGGTGTCTCCATATGACAGGTGGTTCCCTATTCTACTCACCAAAGAAGGTGTGCCAGATCATCATCGTCTGCTCGATGCTTCACAATCTTGCTTTGCGACGGCAGGTGCCTTTTCTGCAGGAGGATGGTCCAGATGGCGGTGTTGTGGCAGCTGTGGAGCCTGTGGACAGTGATGAGAAGGAAGCTGAGGAAGAAGACATAGACAACAGGGAGTCAGTCATACAGCAATATTTCCAGTGACACACAGGTGAGAATTTTTTTTTTTACTATTACATTCACTTTCACACTTCTACCTCTATCATGTCTGTCATTTAGTAGCAGTATTTGGTAACTGAGTTGTACCTTTCCATTACGGTTTCACAGGTGTGGTTACCAACGTGTGTCATCTGCTTGCATCCTTCATGGACTTGTGATGTGTGACATAGGTATGTTGGCATTACAATAGAAAACACATTTTGATACTGTCATTGATAATACAAATTTACCAAATCACAGACTGACTCCAGATTGTTTTGTGCTTCAAGGGTGTTTATTTAAGTGCTCAAAAATGGACTGGGTTGTAAAATGGTGAGGGGGGATGGTGGAGGAATGTCCATGGCAGAGTCCAGTCTATTCGTCTCACAGGTGCTTTGCCCATATGGGCATAGGAAGTGGAGCTGGGGCAGTTCCAATCTGGACAGGGTAACAAAGTGGGACAGTGGGAGGACAATCAGGGTGGTCTCATTTCCTGGCAGGGGTCTTGCCATCTTGCTCTGTCCTGTCCCTGGATCTCAGGGACCGCTTGTGGAGTGGTTCTCCGTCTGCAGGGGGTGGGGTGCTGGTGTGGTAGTCCTGTGGCGGGGCATCCTGTCCACTAGCGCCGGCGGAGGTGGTGGGCAGTTCATCGTCCATGCTAGTGTCAGGGGCCTCTTGGAGTGCCACGGTGTCCCTCATGGTCTTTTGTATGTCCGTCAGCACCCCTACGATGGTCCCCAGGGTGGAGCTGATAGTTCTGAGCTCCTCCCTGAACCCCAAATACTGCTCCTCATGCAGGCGCTGGGTCTCCTGAAACTTGGCCAGGACCGTCTCCATCGTCTCCTGGGAGTGGTGGTATTCTCCCATGATGGAGGAGAGGGCCTCGTGGAGGATGGGTTCCCTTGGCCTGTCCGCCCCCTGTCCCACAGCAGCCCTCCCAGTTCCCCTGTGTTCCTGTGCCTCCGTCTCCTGGACCGTGTGCAGACTACCACTGCCCCCAGGTCCCTGTTGTTGTTGGGGTGGTGGGTTATCCTGGTTCCCTGTAGTGATGGACACACCGCTGATTGACGTGTCCTGGTTACGGAGGTATGGGCCCGCTGGGTGGGTGCTGTGATGGTGTTACCAGAGGGTGGAAGGTCAGTGTTGGGCTGTGCCTGTGCGAGGGGAACCGACTGTCCAGAGGCCAACGATGGTCCGGCCTGGTCATCTGGATCCAGTTGGCCAGAGCTGCTGTCATCACTGTGGGCCTCTTCTGTGGGTGGAGTGGAGATGTCTGGACCCTCCTGTGTGGTGACATTCCATAGTGGTCCTGCTGGGGTATTAGAGCATGATTATTGCATGTGTGTGTGTCATGGTGTGCAATGGGTGGGTGTGTGTGTACCCCAGTGCAAGCATTCCTATGTGGGGGTTTGTGTGATGATGGTTAGGGGGTTGTTATGGGTATGTGCAGTGAGCATGCTTTAGTGAGGGGTGACCATGCTTAGTTGTGTCATGCAGGGCTTGGTGTTGGGATGTGTGGTTTGTGTTATTAGTACATTAGTGAGGATTTGGAGTGATAGGGGAGGGGTGAGGGTGGGAGTGTGTGATAGCATGCAGGTAGGGTGGGGGATATGATAGTTAAGATTTGACTTACCAGTGTCCATTCCTCCACCGACTCCTCCAAGGCCCTCTGGATGCATGATGGTCAAGACTTTCTCCTCCCATGTTGTTAGTTGTGGGGGAGGAGGAGGGGGTCCGCCGCCAGTCCGCTGTACCGCGATGTTGTTCCTGGAGACCCCAGAACGCACCTTCACCCGTAGGTCGTTCCACCTCTTCCTGATGTCCTCCCGATTTCTTGGATGCTGCCCCACAGCGTTGACCCTGTCCACGATTCTGCGCCATAGCTTCCTGGCTATGGAGGTGTGCCGCACCTGTGAGCCAAATAGCTGTGGCTGTACCCGGAGGATTTCCTCCACCATGACCCTGAGCTCCTCCTCGGAAAACCTGGGGTGTCTTTGGCGTGACATGGGGTGGTGTGGGTGATGTGTGGGGTGGTGTATGTGTTGTGTGTGGTGATGTGTAGTGGTGTGTGGTGTTTTGTGCGTGGACTGTTGTATGGGTGATGTTGTTGTGTGCCTCTGTGTGGTGGGGTTCTCAATTGCTGTGCTCTCTGTCTCTCGGCTTCCTCAAAATTTCTGGTTGTAGGGGTTTGTGGGTGATGTGTGTGTGTTTTATATTGTGTTGGGTGTGTGGGAGTGGTGTTTGTATGATTATCAGGTGTGTGTATTTTGAATTGTCCAATGTGGCAGTGTTTTGGAGATGTGTTTGTATTTTGAGTGCAGCGGTGTGTGCCGCCAATGGAATACCGCGGTTGAAAGACCGCCGCGTGGATTCGTGGGTCGTGATAGCATGGGCGTGTTTCTGTTGGCGTGGTGGTGGAGGAATTGTTTTCGCCAGTTTATCACTGACCTTTGGTGTGGCGGACTCGTGTGGGTGTCTGAATTTCGGCGGATTCCGAGATGTGGGTCATAATAGCTGTGGCGGAATTCCGCGGCCGTGGCGGTGTATTGGCGGTCTTCTGCACGGCGGTAAGCGGCTTTTACCGCCAATGTTGTAATGACCCCCATAATGTCACCACATTAGTGAACACCAGCAAATCCTTGGGGCATGATAAACAAGTTACACAAATCATTGTATGAAGTGAGTTTTGCAACCTGTGTAAGGAGGACTACCATAGGGCACAGTGTGCTAGGGCTCTTGTGCACCTCTAGTACCTAGTGCACCCTATGTCAAATACAGGATAATTGCACCCAATACATGGGCTATGCGTGACCACTGTACTCCTTGTATGTAGGGTCCCACCTCTTACGAGGCAAGGTACTGAGACAACAGATGGATGGACTCGCCAAAGTTAATCCCTTTCAATACGAGTCCAGCAAAGCCCCAATTTTCCCCCAGGGTGGCAGTGATCAGAATGCCTCCATGGTCCGTAGGTTATTGCAGTTTCCCCTGCGTACACGGTGAAACTGTTGAATCAAGCCTAGTTTTGCCCTTTTTCCCACAACCAAGGATGGGCCATTTGCGAAGAAGGGTATGGGCTCACCTGGCACGCCCCCACATAAAAGTGGCCAATTACCAATATTTCCCCCCAGGCCGAACTAACTTTTTACCTGGCAGGAGCACAAGATGGCTGCAAGGTCTTCTTGGGGCTCCCAGCGTCCAGACACAGCGTTTCGTTCGGTCCCTCTGAGCCAGAAACACAAGCCAAGGCTGGTCTCTGCAGGGGAAGTGGGGCCCCATTAGGGGGCTCGACATGGACAGTGTCTGCGATTCCGTGCAGATGTGTGGGTGCCATTGCCAGGAGCTCCTTCTCGCACTCTGCGACCGGCACGTCGTCCGTTGCATGGCACTTTTGGTTCAGGTAGTGCTGCAGCAGTTTGGACTCTCCCGGCTGCCACAGAGCACGCCCCAGGTGAAAGACTTCCTCTTTGGTCTCTGATGCTAGAATGTGACAAACACAGCACACTCACCACAAGCTGATTTCTGAAGACGTTGGGGGTAGTAGCCAGCATTTCCTGTGCACTGGAAGAAGAGAAAGTGCTCACAGCATGCTTAGTGATGAAAGAAAAGGAGCATGAAAGTATAAAATGCTCCCCGTCACTAGTATGATGCAAATAAGGGGCTGAGATCAGCGCCCACCCTGCGCTGGGGCTCCTTGGGGAACATGTGGGCACAAAGTGGTGCAGGTCAGCACATAATGTAGATGCCAAGTGGCGATTTTTCTAGAAACCCAGTAGGTACCAGGGCAGCACAACAAGATAAATAACTCTAATGGTGGTTCTTCCTGGCAGTCCAGCAGTGTGTGGTGGGGACCAAGGTCACAGATCAGCTGGCTGTAGGGCAAAAAGCAGAAAAGTACTCCAGTGAGTCTTTAGTGCCACCCAGTAACAGCAGGTAGCAGTGCAACAGCAAAAGAGCAGCCCAGTTGAGTCCTTTGGGCAGTTCAGCAGTGTCTCTGACAGAGTTCCAGTCCCAGTTTCAAACGTGCTCCAAAATCATGGGGCCAGAGCCATTGTACTTATATTCCAGGTGGCCGGTGTCTCGAAGATGGGAGAAGTTTCCACCAAGGTCTGACCAGTTCCAGGAGTTTCCCTCCTCCCCTGCTCTCGCTCCAGACTTCAGAAGGGGGTAAACAAGCCCTTTTAAAGAGGGCAGAACACAGCCTATTCACGTGTAAAGTACACCCCTCTTCCCTCTCTCCCAATCCAGGAAGACTATCAGTATGTAGATGCATGCAGATGTAATCCTGTCATACTTAACCATCCCTGATTGATGGCTGTCTGAAGAGTATGCACAAAATGGAGCCGTCACTGTGCCCCAGATGTCGATTGGAGTCAGGCTGCAAAGCACTAGAGTTATCAGCACAGGGAAATGCTGGCTTTTTAAATGTTTTTCAATGTAGGGGCACCCTATAATCCACAGAACAAGAGTAATAAATAATATATCAAAAAAGGTTCTACCATAAATTCCTCAAATGGGGATTTTTTTTAAATATACAAATTATGCTAATGGGAAGTATGGCAAACTCAGAAAACAATAATTCAAAGATGCACAATTATCAAACTTAGTAATATGTAATTGTATTTTATTTATGTTTAAAAAAATAATGAGACTGATTCAAGGATGCAGGTGCTCCAGCGTGACAGGGCAATAAAAAGTGCAAAAGTGATGTGCAAAAGCAAATCTAGATGTTAAATAAAAACTGCAAACAATACCAAGAGGCAACCACAAGTACGGAGCAAGAGGAATACAGCTCTCATTTGTCACTTTGGGATCTTGCTGCCAATTAGCTGTAAAAGAGTACAGCTGCAAGATTCCAAAACAAATTCATGTAGAGGACCTTGGCTTGCTCTATCTCATCCAATAGTCTTCCACTTTGTTATCATCTTTATGTTCTAGGAACAAAACTGTGAGAGTGCCAAAAGATGATTACCCTAAGAGAGATCCATGTATTTATTGCCAACAGATGCTCTTGAGCAGTACTTTAGATAACTCAGCAGCTTCCTTGTGGGATGTCCACAACCACTCACACTCAATCTGAAGAAGGCTCAATTTTATTAATCTAAGCCAGGGAATTTTGTTTGCCTAAGGAATTCCCATAATTTTCACAGGCCCTGCCATTAGGATTCCAATTCTTGAGCCACCTAAGGTCTTCTCCAGTATAACATAGGTTGGAGTCGTATCTTGTCACCCACTGATCTTAATTCTAGATCTAAGGTTTGAAGTACTAGTGGACTACTAACAGGAAGATTACTTATCGAGCAGAGGAAATGATTTTCAACTGCCAGCAAAGCTATTGCATTCTTATTACCTCAAAGCTCTGCACCATAAAGAGTTGCCCCAAGAGCATGACAATTATACATTTGTATGGCAGGTGAGACAGGCCGAAAGTGAGAAACTCGCTTCGTTCTAGCAATGCCCCCAGATTATTGTTCCAGTCTACATTTGAATGTAGGGATATGAGATTGCCAATCAAAGTGTTCTGATAGAGATATCCCGAGATAATCAAATGTGTGAGCTCTCTCAAATGTAGCCTCATTGAGTGAAGGATTGGTTCTTGAGTCTTTGCTGGGACTCAAAATCATAAACTTGGCTTTCCCAATATTGATTTCTAGGCCCCTCTCTTTGAAGACGCATGCAAATTTATCCAGTGGCTTTTGTAGTCCCGTGGGCGTTTTAGAGATCAGAAGTATGTCATCAGCAAACAGGAGGGCCCAACTCAGGTTGGCTGGTCTTGGGGCATCACTCTCACACTTCTCTAAAAAGGGAAAAAAGTCATTATTGAACAAAATAAGCAGAGTTGGGCCAAGGACACACCCCTGCTGCACACCCCTATTTACCCGGATTGGATCAGTCATTTTCCCCTGAGTTCCAAATCTAATCTGTGCAAAATTATTCGTATGCAATCTTCTAATCACATAATACTTTGGTACCCCTCCCTATTCCAGCCAGTACCTGCCACTAGGTTGCTCTCAGAACAAGGTCAAAGGCAGACCAAAGACCTACAAATGTCACCTAAAGGCGCCCCCACAGGTGACAATTTTCCGGTAAAACGAATGGAGATGAAACACCTGCTTAGTGGTACTCACACAATCCTGAAAGCCGTTTTGGAGATGGGAAAGTATATCTGAGTCAGACAGCCAATCATGGAGCCTGTCAAAGATGATCCTGCTAAGTAATTTTTGAGTACTATCAATTAGGTTTATGGGCCTGTAGTTAGAAAGAAGTGCCCTTTAACCTTTTTTGAAGATTGGAATGACCTCTGCCCCAGCCCAAGTAGGTGGCACAGAAGTTCCTTTCAGTATGGCATTAAAATAAAATTAGAAGTTGGGACACCAAATCTCCTTTTCCATACAAAATAGGTCCCCAGGGACCTTATCCAAACCTAGAGCTTTGTTTGGAGTGATTAAGCCTCTAGCTTTACTTATTTTGGAAATGGAAATAAAGATGGTTTACTGCTTTCATACATACTGATCGAATGGGTCAATATGCTTATCAACTTGCCCCAGTGCTCCTGCACTGAGGCTCAGGATCAAGCTCAGTAACACACCAAGATCACTCTGACTGAGTTTCGGCTCAGCCCTAGGAAAGTACAGCTCTGAGAAATTATCAAACCAGGCAGTGACAGAAATATTATTATCAATGTGGTAGTGGCCATCTGTACCAACACTAGCAAGAATGTTCTAAAAGGAGCAATGTTTCTTAGACTGATGGAACGTAGCATGCTTGACCACTTCCCATACTCCGAATGTCTCTTAGCTCGGGAAATGGTGGCCCTATAAGCCCCTCTAGGTACTTGAATCAAGGGCCTACTATTGGTGTGAATAGCCTTAGATAATGCCTTCCTTGAATCTTTACACAATATATTTTATCATGTGGGCTGGGATTTCCTGGCAACAGAATGCTTATTCTCAATGTAAATAAGTCCCTCAATGATAAAAATCTGTGTTTATGGATATCACTGACTCTCTCCAGATTGAGTTAAGGATGCATCTAACATCTTAATGGCTCCAAGGCCATCTGCGACCACCTTATATACCAAGGCAGTCGGAGTCTGCTCCATGAAACTACATTTTATCCTATGCCTATTATTAGATAATATCAGCCTTCTATCAAAAGGTTTGGTCTGGGTACTAGGTGCATGAATTCCCAAAGGTAGGATCAAGAGCATTATGATCACTGTCCTGGTGGTAATCTACAGGCATAGCATCAGCTTGGGCCACAGTCTAATATCTAACAACATGCAGTCAACGAGGCAGGTGTTTTGCATACAGTTGAAAGTGTAATACCCTTCTTTATCGGAGAGTGTTCTCCCATTGCAGACTTGCAGGCCTTGATTTAAAGTAAATGTATTCAGTTGAATGCCCACAGCTGACCCTTTCTTTAGGGGCAAATTGTAACCCCTCGCTTATAAAGGTGTCTCCATTACATCCCAATGGTTAAAATTAATGTTACAAATTCTTGCTGGGAGGGAGCCTAAGTGAGAATTCACCAAACCTATGACGGGAAGCTCATCACTAGTGCCAGCTGATTTACCACATTGTATAAATATATATATATATATATATATATATATATATATATATATATATATATATATATTAAGTTTCATTAGATGGAAACCGCAGACTAACACAGACCAAATCCAGGGAGCCCTGGTCAGTCACTTTTGCCACACAGGACAGAGTGGTCTTCACCCAGATTGATATTCAACCTGATAGCCGGTCCTTCCCAGTGGAAACTGCAACCTGACTAAAATTGACGAAGTGAGATCAAAATTGAGGAGACAGAGACCAAGTCTCCTGGAAGAGACGGATGTCAAACCTGTCTGTGAACTGACTCCAGTCTGGGCAGGATAATTTTGCAATCCCTGCAAGATTCCAGGATAGTAGCTTAGTGGAGGTGGTCTTATTGACATTGACATGAGTAATAGTGTTGGCTGACTTCATATCAACATTAAGGGTAGGCGGTGATCTAGGATTTGAAAAAGGCCACATATTCTTGGACCCTAAAGTAGAGGTTACAGTGTGGCTATTGTCACCAGAACGGGCTAAAGCGGGACGGCAAGGCCGGGTTTCTAGTTTGTCCATGAGAGTACTGGCAAAGAATACCTCTACACCCTCCCTCAGGTTATAGCAGCCTGAGACAACTGTCAATCGTCAATCCACCTCCTCCACGTTTACAAGGTGTTGATAATGATTAAATAGGGGGATTTCAATAGAAGGACTCAAAATTGCAGGTCTCCATTTCAATGAGTAGGTAGAGGCAGGTAGTAGGTTATGGGTATACTGAGGATAATATACCTATACCAAAGGGCAGAAGTTGAGAGACAACAGACTTGCCTGGGCTAGCATGATCAGACGATAACAGAAATTGCACCAGATGTGGGTGCGTGTAAAAAATAATAAACAAACAAACCCCTTCCCAGTCTTTCGGGAAACGTCCAATCCTGTGTACTCAGGAGACCCTAATAATATCAGTATTAAGAATATTAATATTCTCAAATAAAAAGCCCCCAAGCCAATGTTCATACTTATTTCTCGATGAAACCTGGGTTTTAGGTACCTTGGGCTTTGGCACGTTCTTAGTCACCAATACGTACGGGGTGGATTCAGGGTGTAAATCTGTGTGGGATTTAGAACCGTTAGTAGGCTGTCTGCCCCAGGCAACTGTCAGATGGAATCAGTGGAGTACTTTCAGGGGGCTGTTTAGGGTGTTATACCTCACCAATAAATATGTTTTCCTTAAAATAGAAGGGTACAGATGTTTTCAGTTGGGCATAGTTGGGTGTCTGCCTGATTTCACAAAGAATCTTTACATAAGCACAGACAAAAACACACATACACACTCTTCCCTCTCTGCTTTGAAAGTCTTCTCTCACTTAGTACCCCTTCCAATTTGCACACTTTCCCTTCCCACTGCCCTTTATCCCACCTCATGTACCCTGCTTGTCCTATAATGTATTTTGACATTCATTATATGCCAGTGTGATTGTTGGAAAACCTGAAACTTACACCCCCTCAATCTTTGTCCCCAAGCTATGCCCCTTGATGGAATAACTCTCCTCGCATTGGCTGCAGATGCTGACAGACTAACTACTGTTGAACAATGGTCGGGGGGATTTAACACTGCAACAGGATCATTGTTAATATTACCCACTGACACCACAGGCACTGAAATCGGTAACTGCTGGGTTGGTTCCACAAAATGGTGAGGCTCCTTTCGCTTGCAGAAACGTTACCCCCTTAGCTTGCTAAGCAGTTATTAAGAGGAGCTGGTAAAACGATATTAGTTGCCATGATAGTTTCGATTAGCAAAGACACCTTCAAATTTAAATCTTTAATTTCATTCTTAAAGCGTTGCAGGTTAGTGATCACACCTTGGCTGTTTAGGTTGTTTCCAGGTGACGTACCCGCACACAAGTGTTCAATGCAGGTGGAAGTATGACTGCACTAGTAACTACTCTCACATGCAAATCTCCTAAGGCTAACACTAGAACCACCCAGTGCAGAGGTTCAGTCTGAGTCTCTCAATTTGGATTTGCCATCGGATACGCTAGTCACATCGCGTGGGAGGATTACGGAGTCTCTCGCTGCCGAGCTTCTAGCACTATGGCCTTTCTGAGCCTTGTTTGACAATATTTTCTTAGACCTAGAGAGGCCTCCTTTTGGGCTCATGTTTTCTTTGGTACACTGTTGTGCTATATTAACGTTGTCAAATTGCGACTGTGTGCGAGAGGCAGGGAGGGTAGGAAGCTCTATGTGGGTGCTGGGGATGGAACTGTAGCTCGGTCGGCTAAAAGAGCACCAACTTCCTGAATGATGGAGTCTATTTTACCTGCAGAACAACATTGGCTAGCTCTGTTGTTGCTCACTGCAGGAAGCAGATTGTTTCCCTTGCGTTTGAGCAAGTTAGAACTAAAATAATTGGCAAAAAACATAAGACTGAAGGATAAACCAAACACTGACCTTATGTTTGCCAGCAGCAGAAATGTAAGAGATTTGCACAGGGCCAAGAGGGGTGGCCCACAGGGACGTAGGAGACAGTACATTTTTCGGGGGGGGGGAGAGCGACAGCCTTGGGGACTTTTCAGTTGACCGTACACAAATTGCCCGTTGTTTGCGAAATGCAGGCTCCAATAAATGTACACAATCATATAGTTTTGACATGAAATAGGGAGAAAGGAAAGCATGTTGTCACATTTTGAAAGTATGGTTTATTGTTATTTACATTCACCAAGTATTTAGACCAAATGTGAAAAACACATGTTGATTAACCTTGCATCTTCATGCACCAAGCAAATAAAGGCAAGAGGGAGAAAAAGAACATACCCTTTGTGCCCAGCACCGATCATGCCCCTCGCCTCATGCAAATTGAAACCATACTGGAGATATCAAAAGCGATCAGGTTCAATAATTGTATACTGTGCTCTAAAACTGTATTTCGAATAACACTTCTACTCCTCTATGCGATCTTGTGAAGCTCAGCTCCACATCAGTCAAAACTAGGAGCATTTGCACTGAAGATGCTCTTGTTTTACAGGCTATTTAATACACAGGATTCTGTGAATCCTGTACAAACGGAAGTCAATACTTTCTATATAATCCACTGCTTCTGATGCATCAAGTCACCGATTATAAAAAAAAAGACGTCAGAACTCGACTTTTATAAGATTATTACCATTGAGGTCTGACTCACAATGCCTTCTGGCAGAGCCAGCAGCCAAGGTGAAAAATGTTAATGGGAAGGTTGGTGCAGCTTCTCAGGTGACTAACTTTTCAACATTTCGTCTTATTTAGGAAAGCTGAAACCTCAGGTCAGATTCTACATTTCCCAAGCAATTTCAGTTTTTATTTTTTAGGTACATAACATCTGAGAAGGCTTTTTTCACATTAATATGTGGTGGGGAAAGGCAGTAAAACCATAAGGGACTCTCACCTCTCCATAGCCTCTCGGTCACATGTAATTCATTTGTTTTACGGCACCCCTCATACCAGTGTAGAGTGTCAGAGCAGTTAACTGCGGGACTATAAGGTGTAGGATTCACATGTCATCCACACTAGTAGGCATTTTCGAATAGTGGTTGGTCTGGAGAAGCACAAACTCAGGATTCAAAACACAACACAGTGGTTAGCATTGCATGTAAAAATTAGAATATATTTCTACACAAGCAAACCTTTTTTAGCAGCATAAGGAAAATGAAAGACTGGGAATAAACATAACTTTCTAATTTGTGCCATGCAGTTTGCATGCAGCTCTTTGACAACAGTTCATAGTTTACTGTGCTAGATTACAATAGTAACGTATGAACTGCACTGTAGCAAAATAATCTCTGTGACAGAAGAAGCAACACATTGTGCTATGCATATAAAATACGTTTCCTTGCAGCAGGCATATTAACCATCTGAACTACCTTAGATGAGTCAAAACAGCCACTAGATAAAACTCACCTCTCTTTCCAGCAAGTAAATTAATCCAAGTATCAGGTACTGACCTAGACAGTTATCTTGACGCTTTTATTTTTGCACGAAAGTAGTAGTAGGAAGGGATACCTTTATTCACCATATTAAAAGTGACAGTTATCCCGCCCCCCGGAAGCGACGTCATTTCTGGTGGCTGGGACTTCCGGTGTCCCTGAAAGCCCTCCCCGGAAGTGACGTGGGTGCATGGGGGTGTCACGTGGTTTGTGACCTCATGGTGTTACGTGTTAGCCCTGTGTCTGGGTCCTAGCCCCTGGGTATTGGCCTATGAGCTGTGTAAAAAGTATGACTTAGTGATGTGCAAGTGGTTTCAGAGCTTGAGAGGGACAGGTCTGGACATGTCAGACATTCATGCCCAAGTGGCTGTTAGGGGGCCTCTGCATAGGGCAGCAAAGTGGGCGGTCTGGCCAAACCTCCACACTGCTGGCTAATCCCAAAAAAAAAAAAAAAAGTGGGAATGGTCAAATGTTGCTTTTGTTAGAGCCAACCTATCAATTTAGAGAGGTAAATCTAAAACAGCTGTGTGCCTACATTCTTTCCAGGAGTCACAGAGGGGTTTAAATTAGAAAACTGACCCAGTAATTAAAAGTTTGAAACACAACAGAGGTTGTTGTGGCATGGCTAATCTAAAACAGAGGTGTGCCTACATTCTTTCCAGGGGTCACAGAGGGGTTTAAATTAGAAAACTGACCCAGTAATTAAAAGTTTGAAACACAACAGAGGTTGTTGTGGGATGGCTAATCTAAAACAGAGGTGTGCCTACATTCTTTCCAGGGGTCACAGAGGGGTTTAAATTAGAAAACTGACCCATTAATTAAAAGTTTGAAACACAACAGAGGTTGTTGTGGCATGGCTAATCTAAAACAGAGGTGTGCCTACATTCTTTCCAGGGGTCACAGAGGGGTTTAAATTAGAAAACTGCCCCAGTAATTAAAAGTTTGAAACACAACAAAGGCCAAGTATTGCTAACCTATAACAGATGTCTATTTCCAGGTCCCACCAACCATGGAGCCAAGGCATAATTACCACTGTGAGCCTAGTATAAAAAACCCCCACCTTCACAGACCTCTTTTTTCTGAACTACATACTGACATTTGTGGCAAGCAGGGCTGCATCAGGACATCATGGCTGGAAAAATGAAGGGCAGAGCTCAGACTGGTGTTGCTAAACATCTTCTACTTAAGGTCTGTAACAGTGTGGTGTGTGTATGTGTTTTACTAAAGTTTAATAATGACATTAGCCCCAACCTGTTTAACTATACATAGATATGTAAAATGCCTGCTTTTAAAAAAACAAATACAAATTTAAAAGCTATTAGTGTATTTTTGAGATACTGTAATTACTTTGTGGGGTGATTTTGTTTAATTGGTACTTGTAGGGTCTTGTGCTATGTATTGGTAGGTATTTTTACGGGGGCGCAATTATTTTGGGGATTGTATTGGTACTGCTTAACTTGTACCTGCGGCTTCTGGGCCTGTGTATGGGCATGTATTTTTGAAAATCTACACTCATTTTGTGGGATGGTGTTCTTTTAATGGGTATTTGTGGGGTTTGCGTACTAGGTATTTGTATTTTTCTTTTTGCGTGAGCGCCCTTGTTTTGTGGAGTGTAATGGTACTGCTTAATTTTTACAGGCTGAATCTTATGTTGAGCATTTACATGAGTTTCTGATGATTTGCACTCATTTTGCGGGATGGCTGCGTGGCTTAATTTGTACTTGTAGGTTCTGGGGCTATGTATGGGCATGTATTTTAGAGGGTCTGCACGTATTTTGTGGGCTGCTGGCCATGCTTAATTTGTACTTAGGGGTTCTGGTGTTATGCATTTGTATGTAGTTTTGATGGTCTGCACTTGTTTTGTGGGGTGGTGCCATGGTTTAAATTGTACTTGATGTTTCAGGGGCTGTGTATGGGCGTGTATTTTTTGGGGTCTGCACTTATTTTGGGGGCTGCGGGCCATGCTTAATTGGTACTTGTGGGGTCTCGTGCTATGTCTAGGCCGGTATTTTTGTGGGGTTGCACTTATTTTGATGGCTGTATGGAGGGCTTAATGTGTGCATAATGGTTCAGGGGTGTGTGTAGCTGACGGTATTTTTTTTGGAGTGGCTATATTTAATTTGTACAGGAATATTATGGGGCTCTTTAGGTATTTTTTTTATGTGCATTTTATTGTATGGGCCAGCATTATATGCTCCCATAATTAATGGCTGCAGTAGTGTGTTTAGGCGGAGAGCTTTGGGGTGCAAGGCTACTCATTTTAGATCTCTGCGCTCCGAGTTGCTGGGCGCGCAGAGATCTAAAATGAATAACCATGCACCCCAAAGCTCTCCAGAGTTGTCCTACACTCTGGGGTGTCCCATTATTAACTTTTCCAGCAGCTCTCAGGGCCCTCCGGTGGCTTTGAGAACAGCTCTGAAATGTTAATAATGGGACACCCCAGAGTTGGCCTGCACTCTGGGGAGGCCTGTTATTAACTATTTCAGCGCAGCTCTCAGACCCTCGTGGGCTCTGAGAACCGTGCCGAAATAATAAATAACAAGCCTCCCCAAAGCCGTCCTGCACGCTGGGAGGTTTGTTATTAACTTTTTTGGCGCAGCTCCCAGAGCCCACGAGGGTCTGAGAGCAGCGCCGTAAAAAGTTAGTAACAAGCCACCCATCGTGTAGGAGGGCTCTGGGTTGGCTTGTTACTAACTTTTTTTTTTTGTTGTTTTTTTTATGCGCTGCTCTCAGAGCCCTCGTGGGTTCTGAGAGCAGCTTTGGGCCATAACTATAACGCAGGTCTCCGGGCGCCTGCAGCCTCGGAGACCCTCGTTGTAGTTATGGCCAAAGCGGCTCTCAGAGCCCACACGGGTTCTGAGAGCCGCCTTGGCCATAACTATAACGCTGGTCTCCGGGGCTGCAGGCGCCCGGAGGACTGCGTTATCAAGGTAGCAGATCCCTGCTCAGAGGCCGCGTTGCCTCTGAGCAGAGATCTGCTACCTTGATAACGCAGTCTCCAGGGCTTCTGCAGCCCTGGAGACAGCTTCTCAGGGTTTCAGTACGGCGGCTCTCAGAAGCCGCTGGGGTATTCCCCAGCGGCTTCTGAGAGCCGCCGTACTGAAACCCTGAGAAGCTGTCTCCGGGGCTGCAGAAGCCCAGAGACTGCGTCTCAGGGTTTCAGTGCGGCGGCTCTCAGAAGCCACTGGGGAATACCCCAGCGGCTTCTGAGATCCGCCCGTGAGGTTTAACTATAGAGAATGCCGCGTGTGTTTCAGCGGCATTCTCTGTAATTAAACCTTCTTCCGACCGGCTCACCGAGACCTCGGGGAGTTCCCGAGGCCTCGGGGAGTCGGTCGCTAGCCGCCTGAGTGCGGCGTTTGTTTTAAAAAATAAAAAAAATAAAAGGAGTAATGGCGCGTGGCCCTGGTCTGTGGGGCCCTGACCACACGCCCATACAAATATAAATACATAAAAAAAAAAAAATGCTGCCCTCTGGGGGCCTTGGGCAGCATTTAAAAAACAAAAAAAAAATACAAATAAAGTTCGGGTGGCCATGAGGGCCCTGAGCACGAGGCTCAGAGACCCCAGGGCTCCATAGGACTGCCTTAAAAAAAATATATATATATATATATTTATTTATATTTATATATATATATATATATATATATGTATGTATATATATATATATATTTATATATATATATATATATATATATGGCAAGTGTGACCACGGGTTTAGGAGACCCTGAAGTCTAGAACGACGTTTTAAAAATAGAAAATCACATAAATAAAAAATAAATAAAAGGTGTTGAAATAAATAAAAAATAATAATGATTAAAAAAAAAACTATCCCTGGTAAGGAGCCTCAGACCCCTCAAGTACCCCACACCACTCACCGTAGTTCAGGATGGCATAGGATCCGATGTTGTTGCCCTGAAAAACCCAGAACCTCACACAGGTTGCATCCACATCCGGCTATTTTCTTTTTTTTTAAAACAAAGACTGTGTGCTGTTGGAACTGGCTCAGCTTGGAGTTTAGACTGAGCTCCGCCCCCACACATGGTTCACAGCCTTGTTCAGGTAAGGTGAAAACCAGGCATGGCTCCTAGGATCCGGTTTCCAGGCTCTGTCTTATAGAGACAATCTTAGAGCTCGTATTATGCAAGAGCGCCACCATGTGGAATTTGTTTATTAAACCGTGTATAGTTTTTGAGAAAAGTTTTACAGTTGTCAATATGTATTTATACTTACAGAACATCGGGATTCAACAATTTGAATCTTGATATATATATATATATATATGTATATTTTTTATATTTTTATTTTTTTTATTTTGCTTCTCAATTTAAAAAAAAAAAATTTGTAAAACAAAATTTCAACACTCAGTGTGCTTTTATGAAGGGTTCTGACCTAGAAGATGAATTGTGGTGTGCTTAAAGGCAAATCTGTCTCTCTTATACACAGGCCCGTCAAGAGTCTGGGGAATCCCATGTGGAAATGGAGACCGTGCAGCATGGTGAGTTACAGGCCATAGGTCATTCTAAACTACGTTGTCAGGAATGTTATTTTTTTATTTTACTTCTAATGGGCACCCATGTGTTTGCATAGGTTATGATGCCGAACTCAGGTGTGCGATTGCCTCTCTCCAACAAATCCTTCATGTTCAAAATGGGTCAAGCACCTTGTCACAGGATAACATTTCTGCAGGTATATATTAGGGTTCTTTTTGTAACCCCTCTGAAAACCTAACAAGCCCTATAATCAGACCTATATTTGGTCATCTTAGTGAGTTCGTATAGTCTATGTATTATATTGTAAGTGTAACATTATTTTTTTATGTTTTTTATCCCGAGGGGTCCCTATGGATGAAGCGATCCGGAATTTGGATGCAAAGCTTAAAAACCAGCCCCGCAAAAGGAAGTCCCCTGCGTCTAAGGACGGCCCGCCTATTAAGAAGGGACCCTCAGGCCGAAAAACCAAAGGTGAGTTTTAGAAAATGTAGAGTCTGGTGTATACAGTCCTTAGTGTGTCTAAACGTCTTTCACACCCATAGGTATAGCATCTATAACTAGCCCTAATATGTATTTTGCTATCTTTACATCCTAGAATCATCACACCAGAGCTCCGGAGACGCCGGCCCTCAGCCTAAGCAGCGGATGTCGTCTTTAAAGGTCTGCACTGGGACTGCTCAAAACCCCACAGCGTCATCGGTACTCGTGAACCACCCAAAACACCAAGACCCACCCTGCAACCTCTCTACACCCACCGATCATGGTCCAGGTACAACTCTTAACGACACCACACCAACCATCATAAAGGGAATGCCTAGTACAGCTAGCACTTCTGCAACAACTATGCCGGGGATGCGGCATGGACAAGCGGACATTATCGTTCTTACAGCACCAAACGTCCAACTGTTTGTACCGTGTGAGGCCTCTGGAGGGTCCCCAAAACAGTGCAGCAGTCCTAAAATAAATCGGCTGTCCTTAAAGAGTCGTAGGAAGAAGTTCCAGACCCCTGAGCTACAATCTGGGCCTTTAGACCTGTCTTTTAAAAATTCTGTTAAGGTACAGCCGGTTCCACCGAGGTCCCAGAGTTCTAATACCGGGCTATCTGGCCTCGCCCTAGCCCCGCCAGATTGTACAACTAACCCAGCCCTGTTACATGACTCGTCATTGGAAAATGATCAACCTGTAGAGGATCCTTATTCCCACTGTATAGGACTTCTTAAGGCTCTAGCTGGTACTACCCAGAGTTCTGAAGCCCCGGCATCCACTCATGATACTTCTAAGATGATCCCCTCAGGGTTACATTCAGTAGGGTCTCAATCAGCAGCACCCAGCCACGGCCCTGCCTCTACATCAGCGGCCATCCATTATTCCGATAAACATTTAACATCCCCATGTCTGATGTCCCCCGATACACCCCCGGGGGCATACGACCCCACCAGTCCTACACCAAGTGCCTGTGCGCAGTGGTCTTCACCATCCTCATCAATATACCCCAACAGCAGTATAGGGTGTAGCGGAACGCAAAATCAGAGTTTTGGAACACCCTTGAGCGATGATCAGGGTTCTCAAACTCCTGGATGTTCACACTGGAACCCTGTTTTTACGTCCCGCTCTGATCCATCAACAGTGAGTGGGGGTGATAACACCAGCCACTGTCCTATAACTGGGGCGGCTCAGGGAGTTGGCAATCATACCTCTAATGTCACAAGTACTGGCCTTGAAACCAACCTTTCAAACCGTACTAGAGTTCTAGACAGCTACATTAAAGAAATACATCAGTCATTCAGACAATTAAAATGCCAACTCGATCTAAAAACTTTAAAATTGTGTAAGAACGACTGTAATACAGGGGCATCCAGAGCTAGCATAAAGGCTTTAAAACAGCTGATGGCACAGTGTAGAAACACAATGGCCCAAACTTGCGCTTCAACAGTTGTAGCCATGGGTAACATACCATCATGACTAGGCGAGCGTACATACATGGGGAATATTAGAGCTACATTTACCAGTATAATGGGCCATCGGTCTAAATGTGAAAAGAAACCACAACACCTGCTTAGTAGAGCTCTAAGAGTTTTACGAGCGCTCAAAAGGCAGAGGTCATGTCAACCCCCAAAACCAACGCCCATAAGACCTCAAAATATAGAGTTAGGAGGTGCTGAGGGTCTTTACAGACCCTCTGGGGGTGATGGGCCGAGCAGTCTCAGCCTTAAACAGTCTGAAGGAGCCCCATCCGAAGTAGGTGTAGTGTCAGTGTCACCATTTGTAAACAACCCAAATATTGTTCAGATCGGTGGTGGTCAGTTACCAAAAACCAGATGGGCCCATAAGAAGTCAAAGTGGCTTGGTAGCTCTAGAAACCGCAAGGTTGTAATAAAAAAGTTAAGGAAAGCCAGACTCTGCGTTACCAGAAGGTCTAAAAACACACCTACATCTAACCATACCCCTGTGAGCTCTCCAACAACCTGTAATTCTCAAACTGAGGCTTCAGAACCAGTATTTATGGAAAGTGTGAGACGGTAGAGCGGTTTAACGCTACAGAACACTATGAGGAGTTTAGGTTTGTTAACCTAGATCGACTACACTCCTCAGATCATGGCATTATAGCTATACATCAGGCTGTGCAAACGCTAATCGAACGATTGTTACACAATGTGGGTCCTAATGATTTCTTTCAGATGCGTTTTCAGGGACAGGGTCTCAATAGTCCCCTGTTCACCAGACGGTCATCTCGGGATGTGTTTGACGCTGTAACATTTTTAGAAAACCTATCTAAACTTTTACAGAGCAAGGCTGAATTATTGGCGTAGGGGTCCTTTAGAATCATCGCCCTCGTTGTTAGGGGTCGCGAGGGTGGTGCTTCCAGAGCCTTAAAGAGCGTTATGTACAGTAAAATCATTGGCAAGAAATCTCAGTGGTTGCTCGATTTTAATACCGGAGCTACCAACATGTGCCTGGCCGCAAGCATTGCAGGCTTATTGATGGACCGCTCTACCCCAGACGCCATCATTATGTCGATGGCTGTAGCAGCACATGAGACGCTTCAGATACCGGCTGACAAAATGGTAGGTTTTGGGGACCTGGGACTTTTTGAGAATCACTTTGCCGTGACGGTTAAAGTTCTATACCATGCCGGTTCTTGGAAGTACTTCACTACCAATGAAGGTGTGAAAAACAAGACTGTGTATGTGCTGCATCATGAAAACCACTTTTACGGTGTCTTGAACCTGAAGGGTTTTCTAGGTGCCAAGTATGTGTGCGAGCATTGCGATCACATATACAACAATCGGACCAAAGACCAGTGTGAATTACACTGTAAAATGTGTCAGAGGGACGGTTGTGTCAATGACAATGCTCAGAAAGTGAACTGCACAAAGTGCAAGCTGTTTTGTTGGTCGCAAGACTGCTTAAACATGCACATCGGCCTAGCCCAATGTGTTCTTAAAGCCGACTGTGGGGCTTGCGGTCGCTATAAACCTGTCGACCACAAATGTAAAGGTATGCAATGCCCTAGGTGTACAGAGGCTTTTATAGCCGGAACAACACATGAGTGTTACATGGTCAGAAGTCACCACCAGAAAAAAACAGAAGACTATATCATATTTGATATAGAGTGTACGCAAGAGACGGGTGTGCACCAGCCAAACTATATTTACGCCCACTATCTAACAGGTGATGGGAGCTGGGAGTTTGAAGGACGGTCATGCGTGAATGATTTCCTCAACACGTTCATGCAACCTTGATACCAGGATTATACATTTCTGGCTCACAACTCCAAAGCATATGACTCATTCTTCATTATCCGTGACCTGATACATGAAAAGCTGCCCGTTAGTCTCATAACCCAAGGTTCCAAACTAATGCTGCTTAAGGTTGTGCCTTTTGAGATTAGGTTCATAGACACCTTGAATTTTCTGCCCATGAAGTTGAGCAAACTGCAAAAAGCCTTTGGGTTTGAAGGCTGTAAAGGTTATTTCCCTCACTTTTTTAACACCTGGGCTAATCAGAATTACAGCGGACCTATGCCTCCGCCCGACAGTTATGGTTGTGAGTACATGATGCACTCTGAAAAAGAGAGTTTTCTACAGTGGTATGATGAAAACCGTGAAAAATGGTTTCATTTTCAAACTGAATTGAAAGCATACTGTCAGGCGGATGTTATGATATTGCGAAAAGCATGCAACCTTTTCAGAGATGTTGTGGTGGCGATGACGAAGCGGGTCCAGTTTATTAAAACCAAATCCCGCAAGAGTAAAAAAAAAAAAATAACAGTATACCTGGACCCATTTCAAAACATTACTCTGGCTTCAATGTGCATGTCTATTTATAAACACATGTTTTTATTGTATGGAACTATCACCTTAGTACCACCTGACCTCTATAACGGCAAGCAGAAACGTTACTCCACCCCCTCTATTCAGTGGCTCATGTACGTCTCTGCGAATGAGAGCATCTTCATTCAGCACGCTTTGCAGGGCGGCGAATACTGTCTGGGACGCTACTATCTAGACGGGTATGCATTAATTAACGGTGTGCCAACTGCCTTTGAGTTCAACAGGTGTTTTTACCATGGATGCCCTCAGTGTTACAAGCCCCATGAGTTTAATAGACTGCAGGGAACCACGTTTGAACATCTGCACCGCAGGACTATGGCGAAGGCGCAGTATATTGGGAATTGTGGGTTTGTTCTGAGAACTCTCTGGGAACATGATTGGGTAACTGAGCTAGCGAAAGATGGTGAACTGAGCACTTTTATTAAGAGCCAGCAGTTACCTTCACCGCTGGAACCCCGTGACGCCTTATTCGGTGGTCGTACAAACGCCATTCAATTGTACCGTGTAGCTGGCCCTGGTGAGAAAATACATTACTACGACTTCACAAGTCTGTATCCGTTTGTGAACAAGGTGAAGTTGTACCCTGTGGGCCATCCTACAATCATATACCAGAACTTTAAACCTCTCAAAGAGTACTTTGGAATCATTAAGTGTCAGATTCACCCTCCGCGGAAACTTTACTTTCCGGTGCTCCCTTATAGAGTCGACGGTAAGCTAATGTTCCCCCTATGCCGAACCTGCGCTGAAAGTAAACAGCTTAGCGAATGCCTGCATAGTGATGAGCAGAGGCTGCTGGAAGGGACTTGGTGTACCATCGAGGTGCAGACGGCCCTAGAGAAAGGGTACCGCCTAGGTAAAATCCTGGAAGTCTGGCACTTTCCAAACACAACAACCCAGCTCTTTTCTGAGTACATCAACTTGTTTCTCAGAGACAAGCAGGAGGCCTCTGGGTATCCAGAATGGCGTGTTGATGAGCCCTCAAAGAAAAAGTATATAGCTGATTACAAAGCTCGCGAGGGTATTAAACTGAGACCTGCGTTCATTAAGGTCAACCCCGCCCGTCGTCAGCTAGCTAAGCTCTGTCTCAATTCCTTGTGGGGAAAGTTCGCACAGCATACCGATTTGTCAAACACATCCATCGTCACAGATCCAGATGAGCTTTTTAAGTATATATTCACACCGGTTTATGACATATCCAGTTGTGAATTTATTGACGACGAGACGGCCGTTCTATGCTGGAAATACGCCAAAGAGTACCCCACAACGTGTAACAATATAAACATCTTTATAGCCTGCTTCACAACCTCTCACGCCAGGCTAGAGCTTTACAGGTTGCTGGACAAGCTTCAGGAACGGTGTTTGTACCATGACACTGACTCAGTTATCTTTGTGAGTAAAGAGGGTGATGAAGATCCTCCGCTGGGTGATTATCTAGGGGATTTGACCAGCGAGCTCGAAAAGGGGGAGTATATGCAGGAATTTACCTCATCAGGCCCTAAGACGTACAGTTATAAGACCTCAAACAACAAGGTTTGCATGAAAGTCAAAGGTATCACTTTAAACGTCAACAATACGATTAAAATAAACTTTGACAATCTGAAGGGTCTGGTGCACGAATACTCCGCCTCGAGCGATCACAAAAAAATAGCAAAGCCATTGTTGTAAACCACCCGAGCATAGTCAGGTCCAAGAAAAAATGGGAAATTACAACCCAACCTATGTATAAAACCTTAAGAGTAGTGTTTGACAAACGGGTCCTCACATCGGACTACAAAACTTTGCCTTACGGTTACTAAAAGACATTAGAGGCTCGAACTCCACCCAGATATGGACACCAGACTACAACACCCATTCTCCTGCGTTTTAGCTGGTCCCTCCAATAGCGGTAAAAGTTTTTTTATAAAGAAACTGCTAGAAAACGCTCCTGGTATTTTATCTCAGACCCCTAACAACATCGTGTGGCTTTATTCATGCTGGCAGGATCTTTACACGGAGCTCACCCTAAAGTTCCCCCACATTCGGTTTATAGAGGGTATCCCCGATAATCTCAACGACGATGACTTGCTACCAAAACAACTTATAAACATGGTCATGGTGGATGACCTCATGCGTGAAGGCGGGGACCACCCCGAGATTGAACGGGCTTTTACGAAATATTCACACCACCGTAATCTGAGCATATGCTATATAGTGCAGAACCTGTTTTACAAGGGCAAGAGCAGCCGGTCCATAACTCTCAACGCCTCATACCTGGTCTTATTTAAAAACCCCCGAGACAAACTTCAGATCTCAATTATAACTAAACAAATGTACCCCGGAAACACCCCGTTTTTCATGGAGGCCTTTAACGATGCTACAGCAAAACCCCATGGTTACTTACTGGTGGATTTGAAACCCAACACTCTTGAAGACTACAGACTACGAGCCGACATACTACCACCTGACTTCCCTGTCGCCTACACGCCTTAAACAGTGTCCAAAACCTATAAAAAGAACAAGTAAAAAGCTGTTTATAACATTTACACTCTAAACCTTGTAATATAAGGACCCCACAATGTCTGCGAGGTTGCGGCGTAATTTAGGCCTTCTAAAAATGTTGATCACAGCCAGCCCCTCAAAAAGAAAAGCAATCCTTTGCGCTGCCTCTGACGATTTAGTGGCCACCATTTCAGAAATAGCCCTAAACACCCTAAAAGGTAATGTCCCGATATCAACGAGCCAGTTCCGTTTTCTGAAGAAGAAGCGCCACATTATTAAGAAGCTCAGCAATAAGAGGGCATTGCTCCTTTCCAAAAGAAAACTGTTCAAACAGTCAGGAGGCTTTATAGGGTCGCTGTTAGGTATAGCTATACCCCTAATCACAGGGTTACTGTCGAGATCCTGATGGAGCACGCCCACAAAATGTACCTCGTACCACGGCAACAGCTGGAACATCTGGGCCCTTCTAACACGGATGTCTGGGACATACGCAAAAACGAAACGCAGCGTCTCGATGCTGAAATCAAAGCCATTTTGAACCGAACTGATTTAAAACCCCACGACAAAGCAGGGCTTTACTCAGGAGCCCTTCAAAACTTTCTACAATACTACAAACAACTAACCTCTGAAAAAAACTAACTGACGCTGTTTACCCCAGATGCTGAACAGCAGCCAGAACCCTCTACGGCGTCTCAAGACATAGGCCCCACACCCACAACTGATGCCTTTGTCTTAGACCTTTTAAAAAATATCAGTCAGAAATATAGAGGGGCTGCTCAAATGTTGCTCAGTAAAATGACTACTACTAAAGATTTGACCACTTGGAACGACCGGGGTAAATTCGTTTACAAAGGGCAGCCAGTTGCCCGTTCCCATATGTATGATCTGGTCCGGGGTCTCACACACGGTAAAACCCTATCGACACAAGACGCTCCTAGAGGCTGGGAGCAGTTCCTAAGTGCAGCTGCGGAACTCAACATTCCCTCCATGATTATAGGAAATGCAGAGAATCGCCGTAAGCTTGAAAGTTTAAAAGATCCGTCCCCGCTGTTTTTACAAGGAGCCCCGCTATATCGACATCGCCTTTCTTTCCACAACTAACACCCGTTCGGAACAGTGCTGCTCTTCCTATGGAGCCTAAAAAGAGACTATTCAAAATTAACACCTGGCTATCGCTCTAATTTTGCACACCTGTACAGTTTTTGTTAAAAGTTTTTACGGTTCGAAAAATTGTGCTTCATTTTATATGTTTAACCTTGTAAATGTTAGTGTTGAAACATGCTTGTAATAAACATTTTTAAATTTTCATCAGTAGTCTGCCATCTTTTTGTTTATAAATGGTTTGAAAATGTGCGCAGTGTGAATAAAAAATAAATGCCTAGGATGAAAGCATGTTTAAGATGATTTTTATTTTAGGCACACATGAGTACAAATAACAGCTTTACAGTACCTTACACTTTTGACAAAGACCATATTCTGCTTTAACAACGTGCGACATTGTCCTGGAGTTTTCATTCACATATTTCATAACAACACCGTCGTTGTTTACTAGATCATCTGAGTACAGATTAAAAAAAATTCTAAACGTTATACCTTCAGAATATTTTACTAATAAAGTATATGCAATGTTTCCCACATGTGATGGCCAAAGGATCCTGTACCCGAAGTTTATTATACACAACCGTGGGTGATGCTTTTTTTACATATTTGAATATCGGCTTTGTATAAATACTATGCTCAGGGAATTCGGCTAAACTATCAAACACTATAACCTTGTCCACATCCAGAAACAGGGCCGCCCAATGTGTACCACCCTTGTAATGCGGATCGGTGTTAAAGACGAGGGTGCGGGGCCTTTCTGGACCTATCTTTTCAGGTAGTCCATCGCTAGGGTATACCCCTAGAAAGTATTTCTTAGCATATTTATGTCTACTTAAGAAGTCCCGTATATCCGTAGTGTCCATTTTATAATATTTTTTTAAAAAATTAAAAAATTATTTTTTTTATTTTACACTCTTTCAATGGTAGTCAAACATAAGCTGACGGGCGTGGTTGACCTGGATAACGCTGTCGAATACCGAGAACACAACCATGTTCACATTGGTCGCCAGCGCCTGTGTAAAACGTATTTCCACTTTTAGATTTCCGTTTTTGATCAGGTTGTAATGGTCGCCGTCTTCCATGTCAGGCGTCAGGTCGAACGCAAACAGAGTGTAGCCGGCAGCATACCCTTCTCTTGAAACAACTACTCCAGAGTCCCGCAGCTGTTTCCCCGTTATCGAGACCAGTCCTAGATATTCCCGGACAAAATTTGATGTTCCAAAATTCGGCGTGAAAGGTTTTGCGGGTATCACGGCGCCCTCGTGAACCAGAGCTGCATAGTTGATATCATAGTGTTTGAAGTTGAAAGGGTTTGAGTTGTAGAGGCCACTAAAAGCGGTATTGTCCATAAACCCTATGATGATGAGTTTCGGTAATTGCCCCAGAAATAGATTCTGCTGCTGCGTTAATCGGGTTCCGGCGGTGATGCTGAATACCTTCAGAGCAACTCTTTCAATGGCATACTTGGCGTTCGATAATTGTAAAGCTTCAGCATGGGCCAGTCTAACACTTGGGGACACTTTCACTCTCTTTACAAACAGGCTCGCTGACAATATAACCAGTTTATACTGCTCTGCATCACCGTTGATGAGACAGAAAGCGTCCTTGTTACGATTGAGTTTGATCTTAAGATCGATACCGTTGACTAACAGTTTGTCTTGGAAGAAAAGGTCTGAATGTACGCGACCCAGGAAATCCCTCGTTGTCCCCGTCCAAAGCCGTGTTCTCCAAATGCGCTTTGGTATCTCGGTAGAAGAGCCCCGCTGAAAGATGTGTGTCCAGCACATCGCGACTATAATTTAGAATACTCTCTATGTAGGCCCTGTAGGCATACATGTTATCACTCTGTGTGACGAGGCGATCGCCTAGGTTAATGTCCACTTGATTAAACATTGTTGCGATGGGGTAGGCTATCGGGGCCACTCTAACATCAGCCTCGATGTTGTCACCGTTCGCTTTGGTTATTTTACAGACGAGGTGCAGGAGAGTGTTGTTGAGATCAAGGTACATATCCGTGGAACCCGACACATAAAACTCTATCGGTGCAAGGGGTGTCAGAGCGGCCATAGGCGACACTTCCATGAAAAAACTGTTTTCAATGCTGGTCTGTGTGGGTTTGAGAGAAAACAGATCTAACTCAGATTTGGCGCATTCACCCGATGCACAGTGTACGAAGGCCATGATCGATGTTTTAAAAAATATTCGCACTAGAACGAGTTCTCTTCTTCTTGGTCGATCTATTCCGTCTTACGGCTCTTCTTTTGTGAGGGCCTTTTGAAGTAGCCCGTCGCTTCTTATAGGGCATTGGTGGACCCCTACGCCTCAAAGCCCTTCGCTTCCTTTTAACACCACCATGCGCTTTATACAGCAACCCCGCTCCTTCTTGGGGATGTCTATTCATGCGTCGGGCTACCGCAGACGTTACACTACCCACGACATCCTGGGCGATGTTTGTAGCAGCCGCTTTAACATGAGGTTTTGCAATTTAGAACCCTCTTCTCAAAAAGGGCATGGCTCGCCTAAACATGCTCCGGAAGAAACCCCCCAATCCCACCCCATACATAACCGGAGCCCCTTGAAAGTAGGGCGGGTGGCCTCCATACCCAGCCTGAACTCTATAATAGTCCCTGTATATAGAGGGATCCCCGTAGGTTTTCATGATGACCATTGCAGCTGTCTAATAGTCACCTTCGCGCCGTGGCCTTAAATGAAGCTTAACAATAACTTTCCCGTATTTAAAGGCAACCGGCACCGACTGATCGTTGTACACCATGATGGTTATAGTGTCAAAATGTTTTTTAGAAATTGCAACATAGTCGCGTTTGTGATGTTGTATATTAACCATCGAGTTATTTTCGCCCTGCACAGGGACCCACCTCAACAAAGGTGAATAACTGTCCCCGACCCTCTGCGGCTCTACAATATCGCTATAAACGTAGAGTGTATAAAATCCGCCGTTAATATCGGGACATGTAGGGTCTAGATCCACCTGCCTTTGCAAATGTTGTACGGTCCCTAAAACCCGTTGTAATTTACCACTACATTTAAACACTGTACTGAGCTCTGGGGCTTTAGGAAACACTTTTCTTCTAACGTAATCCAATACCAGATATATATTCGCATACGTCTCGATGCTGCCTATAGATTTGTTGATGGCCTCGATCACCGTCGCTACGGTAGGGTAATAGCCGTGTGGGAAAGACAGGTGATAGGTCAGGGCATCCTGAGGGCGCTTTATATGAAATTTAACATCGGCGTTTGTAAAGGTATTCCAAGTTCTAGGGTACTGTATTTCCGTTAGTGCCACCTCCCACGGGCCTTTCAAATCCACTGGCTTTGCCAGTTTCACCGTATAACTCGAAATCTGATTGTCTGGGAACATGTCCTTCGAAGCATTGGATGGCAGCGTGATATAAAAAGGGGAGTTCTCCATCCTGGCGCTTACAGCTTGACCTCACACACCGTGCAACGAGCTGGCCAGAACCCAACTGTTAAATTTCTCGGGCCACTCGCACCATTTGACCAGCGCCTGTCTCCGGGCACCGCTCCCTTTCCTTTTCAGAACCTTTTCAACCCTGTACACCCTGCTTGGATCGTAGGGCACCTTTTGTAACTCTTCGGTGTAAAAGACACCCGATACCTCTTCCCCAGCGTAGTCTTTTAACCTGTAAATATATACCCCTTCTTTAAGCTGCACACTTTCCACTATGTATATCTCATCGCTGAATGTTTGCTGGTAGCCTTTGGTGAAGACCCCCTTCAACTTTGAAAGCCTGACATGATCCCCTTTCTTTAAATCCGGTTTCTTGACCTTCGGCGTGAGACGCCCACCGTACACCATTCTCCACACCGTTAACAAATTATCCCTTGTTACCTTAACAGTGGCCATTTTGATTGTCCTGTGGTAGGTGGCGTTATAAACATCTATAAAAGCCTTTAGAACATCCACGTATCTGTAGGTGTTGTTGGCGGTGAAATATCGCCACATCTTCGACTTTAAAGTACGGTTAAAACGCTCTACAACAGCAGCCTTTACCTCTGTGTGCGTTACAAAATGTTGAACAGCGTGCTGGTCTAATAATTTTGGGAAATGTTTGTTTAAAAATTCCTTTCCGGCGTCTGTTTGTAGTTTCTGGGGCACACGCCCGCTAGCGAAGATGTCTTTAAAAGCAGATGTAACGCTGGTACCACTTTTATCGTTTAATGACTCTGCATAGGCGTACTTGGACAAGACATCTATGACTGTTAATATATACATGGCACCATCGTTATGTTTTGCTAGATCTTGAAGACTGATTATGTTGGCCTGCCACTGATAATCGAGCTGTGCGTTAACAACGGTGGCCCTCCTCTTAAAGCGTCTCCTGGCAGGTTTGTGTAGCGAATAAGCCTCTTCCCCAGCTAACCATGTCTTCACACTGGCACGTTTTACAGATTCATTTTCAGCTCGAGCCCTTCTAAATAGAGCTTCAGAGCCTCCAAAGCTTCCAACCCCCTGTTTATCGTAATAAAGCTTCCTTAAAGCTGCATCCGTCATGCTGTCTCCCACCAACACCACGAAATGAAAGACGCCTGTTTTGTGTAAGGTCATTTTATTAAACATAAAAACATAAAAGTGTGGCTGGGCCACACAACCAGCGTGTATTTGTCATTTTGTGCTACATAGCTTATAGATGTCAAAACGGTGGACCGCTGTGGCCTTTTTACAATCGTATGCATAGTACAACACCCACTACACATGTTACTCAGAGCATGTCCTTTTACAAACCCTAAGCGTCACAAACTTTGATATTTTTATAGCTATACTCTCAATACCTCTAGACATGACTTCCCGCTCCCCACGCCTATAACTCTGAACGCTCAGGATACTGACAGAATTCAACAGTTCATACAGTTCTAGGTAGGACAATGCAGAACCTTTATTTGTGAGATAATCTTCAGTCATGTTCTCCAAAGCCCCATGTATCCCCGTCTCAGGTGAAAGTCTTAACTTGCGATTGTGATCTTTGTCCGAGGTCCGGCATTTAACAGATGCGTTTAGCCGTCCATTGATACACCACTTGGCGATACACACATGACTGCTACATTGCAACAATGCCGAAGGTTCCAAAATGTTCAGATACCGCAGAGTCACAGGATGTATTTCAGCTATTCTTTCTTTAACCAGCACAAAAATCAATCTCCCGATACAGATGTAGCCCGGGTGTAACCCATAGACATCTTGCATCTCGATACCCGGACTAAAAGTGAGTAAGTATGGAGCGTTAAGTAACACATTATGGTCTACTTTTTTTTTTTTTTTTTTTTTTTATTTTTTTTTTAAAACAGCTTTCGTGGGACTAAGGACATCATTCTTCTGTTTTTATAATAAATGTCACACATTCGTCTTTCTATAACCCTTTCTATCATACTTTTGTCAAAGTGGGGACACATCCCGTGCATACGGTCGAGTTTTGAGCAGGGCTCAGCAGCGTATCGGATCTCATTGACAGCCACAGCCAAGACCTTAATCATATCACAGTGGACACCTTTCTTCACAGCTGACAGCCCATACACAACCCTTAACAACTTATATACCCGGTAAGGGTCTATCCGGCTACAAATGTGGCGAATTGTTCTTGCAGTGTATGCATCGTATAGACATTCGTGAGCCTCCTGTTGAGGTTCATTAATTTTGTGCCCGTAACAAAGGTCATATTAATCTCGTTTAACACACGCGTTCACAACGGCTGCTGCAAAACCTTTAACTGGCCATAGGGTGTCACAGGGTACGCCCGGAGCTTCCTTTTCAAAATCGCGGCTAGTGTAGGTGCAAACACATTTCTTACGAGGCTTTTTGTTCTGGCTTGAAATACTTTCAGACTGTCTGGAACAGCATAAGCAGTAAAAATTTACGGTGTTAACCTTTGGAGCTGACCCTTCTAGAGGCTCTCTTTCTTCAGCTACGTTCTAGGGTTCAAACAGAAAGCACAAGACACATTATTAGTTAAAAGTATGACATTAGAGTATACAGGCATAAAAATAAAAAAATAAAAAGAAGAAAATGTCTTTACTAACCTCAACATTCACGTCACACTCAGAGGCTCCTCTGAAATCTTGGGAGTCGCAGAGGTCCATTGGGGTAGAAACATCGCCGGAGCTTACAACTGATGGCTGTACAATAACGGCCTCTGACTCGGGGTCCTCCTGGAAGCCCATGTCTTCATAGATGGGCGAATTTGGTGGTGCTACACATTCTTCAACATCTTCAATGTCTATGAAGTTAGATGCAACACTTAATTCATCTTTCGAGGCATCGCTGTCACTGTCGGCCCCCTTAATAGGGGATATCAGGGTCGACACATACTTGAGGTTGAGCTTTTCAAGCCGATGGCAAAGTTCCTCTTCAAAACCGGTAAAATCGGTATCCTGGGCGTCAGTGACACCCTGTTGTGCATTCTCATCCATCGTAAGAGGGGCTAGGGTCTGGTAATATCTACCAATAGTGTTCAGGGCCCCTGAGGAGGCGGCTTTTCTGGCGATCGGATTGTATCTCTTCATGGCGCCTTGCCAAACTGTTTCAGCCCTGGTTCACGGTTTGACATCCGGTTCTAACCAGCTCCTTATATGCAACATTTAAAAAAAAAAAAAAAAAGGGGGGGCTCTACTAGGCAACACCATGCGGACACGAACCCCGTGACACACCCAGGCACCCACGTCACTTCCGGGGAGGGCTTTCAGGGACACCGGAAGTCCCAGCCACCGGAAATGACGTCGCTTCCGGGGGGCGGGATAACTGTCACTTTTAATATGGTGAATAAAGGTATCCCTTCCTACTACTCACGAAAGCTGCTGGATGTACAAGGAACTTTGCAGTGCTTTTAAAACTGCTGCACAAAGGAAGTAATAAATCTAAAAATGCTAGTGTTTTAGTGGCCCAAGCTGGAGAAATGCCTTCCTGCCAGCCCATGCCTCCGAATCCCCTGGGAATGTGTCACAGATCCTTGGGGGCCTCAGACCACAGGTTGGTAACTGCTGCACTAAGGTTTTAATTGGTTTGTGGGAAAGTTGATGGTGTTACCATATATGATATGAGCTATTGTACCCCCAGGCGTAGATGATAAGAATACTAAAAGTCACTGTGAAGTTCCATACTTTATAAACAAGCATTGGCAAAGCCAATAGGTCTCACCTATGGAGAGCTATTGGCTTTGCCAATGTGTTTTAGTCATTTTGTAAACTACCATGGCTACTGTTCAGCATGGCTATAAGTTAATGGCATAAAGGAGAATGAGGTGTCATAGAGTTCCATCAATTGTTGTGGCATAGATTGTCAAGGAGTGAGTAAAGTGTCGTAGAGTGGAGTAGTGCCATAGAGTGGAGTAGTGTCATAGAGTGAAGAGGCATAAAGAAGAGTGGAGTTGTGCAGAGTGGAGTGGAGCAAAGTATCATGGAAGGGTATAGAGCATTGAGTAGTGTGTTGTTGATCATCGTACATTGTCGTATACTGAAGTGGCATGGAGTAGCGTAGAGTGGAGTGTCACAGAGTAGAGTACCATGGATGGAAGTGGCATAGAACATCGTGGAGTGGCACAGAGTGGAGTAGTGTGTCAGAATGGAGTGGAGTAAAGTGGCATAGAGTGGCATAGAGACAGTTGAGTGGCGCAGTGCGCAGTGTTGTAGAGCAGATGGTCGTAGAGTGCAGTGGTGTAGAGTGATGTAGAGAGCAGCGGTGTTGAGTGCAGTGGTGCAGAGTAGAATGGAGTGGCATACAGTGCAGTGGTGTAGAGTAGAGTGCTGTAGTAAAGTGCAGTGGTATGTACTAGACTGGTGTAGAGTGCCTTGTCATCGACTGCAGTGGTGCGGAGTAGAGCGGAGTGGCCTAGACTGGAGTGGGGTGGAGCGCATTGGCATTGAGTAGAGTGTTGCTGAGTAGAGTGGTGCAAGATGGAGTGGCACAGAGTAGATTGCAGTGACATGGAGTGGGGCAGAGTAGAGTAGAGAGGTGCAAGATGGAGTGGTACAGAGCAGATTGCAGTGACATGGAGTGGTGCAGAGTAGAGTAGAGTGAAGTTGAGTGACATAAAGTGGAATATGCATAGTGTGGTAACACACTGGCATTACAGGCAACACATCTTCAATTGAAATGATCATTACATTTGCACAGACATACAGTTTTACTGATAAAAGTATACAGCGCACAGATGTTAATGTGTGGAAAGGTCATTACCATGTGTATTGATTTCTTTTGATCATCTTAAAATATTTGTTCCCCCCACAATTATATTCTTAAGTACCTGCACATTTTATTTACAGACATGTAGGGTTTGTTGTGTGGTGGACACAATTATCATCCTAAAACCTTCCTACACCAATCCTCCAGTAGCCAGCATAATTGTCATATAAGTCCTCTCACTTTGAAGCTGGAGAAAGAAAGATAAACACCAAGCTCCATGGGAAGACACAGCCTGAAGGCACAGCAAGGGAAACAAGATAAGAACAAGATTTAAAGGCCTGTTTACAGAAATCCCACAGGGGTGAAAGTATAGAGTAAACAAGGGATGATCTACGGGAGGGACACACTCAAGCTGGACAGCCTAATACAAATACAGCTAACAAATAGAAACCAGGCAAATGTGAGTTACAAACCACAAAGCCAAAGGTAAGCAATGGGTGGAATACATTCCCAGGGAAGCTTTCCAAATGCCCCCTAACTGTCTTTAGCAAACCAGACAGATGTGTTGTCTGGTAGTCTTCGACCTAATGAACTCCACTTTCAGCTTTATTCCTCTACATGTTTATGGAACTCCTATGTGACTTTCAATATCCTTATACTGTATGGGAGGGGGTACTTTATGCCTTATATCATGGGTAGTTACAAAAATTTTCCAAAGAGCCACAAAGTTTGGCTTGTGATGTGAGCAAGGGCCGCATAGATGCTAGCAAAGTGCCAGGTGAGAGTTTGGGAGAGTGTTGGAGGGTTGTGCGGGAGTGACAGTATGGTGGGTGTGAAGGAAGCAAAGCATATACATCTAGTGGCTGAATTACATAATTTAGAACCAGAAAACCCGGGACTAATCCTGGTTTACCCACTTTACCAAATTGTGTGATCCTAGGCAATTATTTTATTTCTCTTTCCCTCCTTTTTCTTCATTATTGCATGAAATAGAACCTCAAAATACAGGACTTCATGATTTATGCGGTACAAAACCTTTTCCTGTGTTTCATTTAAGAAACAATGTTGTTGTTCATGCATAAAAGTAATCTAGGCCACCCAGAGTGCACATAGCAACTGACTGGCTTCTTAGTTCACTATTGGCATTTATTTCATGGTAGGGGGGAGGAGGGGGAGAATGGATATTTCTGAATTTATGTTAGAAAACTATCACTTGAAAAAAAAAAAAAAACTTCTAAATGCACTGATATAATCTGGTGTGCTAACATGAAATGTCTCTACATGTTAATGAAATACACTTTTTGATATTTTGAGGAGACCTTATCATATTTTTACACTTTAGCTGCAATATATCTTTGAAAAAATAACGGTCTTATTAAAGCTAAAGGTGCATGACAAACTAGTTACTTCCTTTCCTTGCCTTCAATTAACATGAAAGTTTTCCCTTTTTATTTAACATCCTTTTGATCATAGTGCTGAGTCCAGTAAAGAGCAGCCAAGTGCTGCTTTTAACCAGGGGGCTGCATGTAAAGATCAAGAGGGCCGCAGGCTGCCCCTGCACCGTACTTTGAAAATCACTGCCTTATATTAAGAACTGTGTACTGAAAGTTATAACCTCATGCAAAGCTTGGTGAACCTGTACACTGAACCTCCACACCCCTTCTCCCAGACCTGTTTACCGTCCACCACTCCCTACATCACATGTTGGGGCTCTGTGTGAAGTGGAACATTCATGATGAGCCAATTATGATACACGTCAGAAGATTGACTAAGAGATCCTGCCCTCTGTAACACAGATTAAAATATATGTGGAATTACCACTTCCTTCTTTGAGATACTGGGCCTGCTATGCACCTTTTTATTCCACGTTGCAGAAGACGAGGATGTTGAACCATCTGGCCTAACACATACATCAGAGTAAGGATTCTATGCCCATTAAATACATGCTGCAGCTGCAGGAGATCTGTCAGAATAGAGTACAATATGCCATCTAAACACTGAAGCAGTGGAACTGTATCTTGCTATTTAGTGCCTTTTGCACACTCTCTTATGGGTATGGACTGCACTCATTGTGTTTTCCTGTAACAAGATGAAATGTATGCAGATTTATGCAAATGCATTGATATAAACACTGTATTGCTGATGCCTTATTTGGCTATCACCAGGGCCACTGGAATTATGTGATTGTGAGCTGCAGTGTTTTTTGCAAAGTTATGGATTTACCGCACTTGCCACAAAATCCATCATCTGCTGCATAATCTGCAGATTTAAATAAAGAAAATTGTTCGAACAGTTCACAAATTACTGCAAGAGCAGCAACACATGTTGGTGCACCTTGGAAGGCCCCTTTCAAAAGTTGCCTGCTAACCTTGATTTTGCTGGTTGCTATATTTAGGAGTTAACCTGATACTAATGAGGTGCAGCCTAAGCCCAAAGAGCGTTAACAAGTGTAAAACTAACAAAATAACGAAATACTATCACAAAATGTGTCACATTATGCCGCATATTCTGCCTCTTCTTGTTGCATAACTTAGTCAACCCTACCATATAATTTGGCCCTCTCCTGTCTCATAAGTCTAGTGGCCCTGATTATCACAAATGTATACTCATGTAACCGTTATTATTTATATGCCATGTTTTCTGTCTCATCTCATAAAAAGAAAATCAATAAAAAAAACTATAATACAAGTAAAACGAGAATTTTAAAAATAGAAAAGATAATATACTTCAAAATACTTCAATATGCTCAAGTATGTAACAAAAACAACAACATA
This sequence comes from Pleurodeles waltl, assembly GCF_031143425.1. Taxonomy (NCBI): domain Eukaryota; kingdom Metazoa; phylum Chordata; class Amphibia; order Caudata; family Salamandridae; genus Pleurodeles; species Pleurodeles waltl. The sequence continues at coordinate 471,380,552 of NC_090449.1, read as the reverse complement.
TCTAATAACGCTAGGCAAAACTGCCCAAAATGAAACATGGCTTCTCCCTGTTAGCCATGCTGTAATTCAACTAGGCATTATTACTTAGACAAAAAAACATTATGTGTAAGTGTTAGAAAGAGATACCCCTTCTTGTAGCTAAATTGTATAGTGTGAAAAAGTAAAATCTCACACTCCTTGTTTCACCAAATGGTGTGATCCTAGGGAACTACAAATACTCAGGGCGCAAGTCCTAAAAAGAGAAGTGGGGGACTAACCAAGTTAGGCAGTATGCAAGTGATATCACAACGCATGATATCATAGCGTGTGACATTGCACTTAGCATCGCAACCCGTGGCTTGCAGGCAGTGGCATCAAATCTTAACACCTAAGACATAGGCCCTCATTACAACTTTGACGGGCGGCGGAGGCCGCCCGCCAAAGTTGCGCCGCAGGAATACCGCACCGCGGTCTGAAGACCGTGGCCGGCATTCCAAGTTTTCCCCTGGGCTGGCGGGCGGCCGCCGAAAGGCCGCCCGCCAGCCCAGGGGAAAACGACCTTCCCACCATGAAGCCGGCTCGTAATCGAGCCGGCGGAGTGGGAAGGTGCGACGGGTGCTACTGCACCCGTCGCGTATTTCACTGTCTGCTATGCAGACAGTGAAATACAAGCGGGGCCCTCTTACGGGGGCCCCTGCAGTGCCCATGCCCCGCGACTCCCCCTCCCGCCATCCGGTTCCCGGCGGGAGAACCGCCAGGAACTGGATGGCGGGAGGGGGAGTCGGAATCCCCAAGCCGGCGCAGCAAGCTGCGCCGGCTTGGAGGATTCCTTGGGGGCAGCGGGAAACCGGCGGGAGACCGCCGGTTTCCCTTCTCTGACCGCGGCTAAGCCGCCGCGGTCAGAATGCCCCGCGGGGCACCGCCGGCCTGTCGGTTACAAACCGCCAGGGTCGTAATGAGGGCCATAATGTGCTCATGTGAAACCTGCTAAACTTATTATATTTATCAAATTACATTTTACTTTGGAGTTGTGCCAAAAAAGTTATGCAACCCTGACACAAAATCTGGCCTTCAATTTCTACATTTATTTTTTAGAGGCTCTGCCACAAAGAAATTGGCATAAAGGAGAAATGTGGCAGTAAATAAGTTCTGCTTAATTGGTTGCAAAGTCTGCAAAATATCTTGTTGGGGTTAAGGCACCTGCTGAAGAGATCTTTGTATGCCCGGTATATCTCAGGGAATAATAATGTTTAGGTATGATGTACAGCGCTTAGACACCCTGCATTGGGATGAGTAGTGATATAAAGGAAATAAAGCAAAATAGTGGTGTTAAATTGTTATTTGTGTAAATACTGGGGAAGGCCAACACATCAGATATTCTTATAGTGCATGCATATCTCTTATATGCAGGGATTGAACAAAGTAAACACCATATCTCTCTTAGGTACTTGTGAACAGGGGCGCCTCCTCCATAGGGGCACAGTAGTGTTGCCCCCTGCCAGCAGGGGCAGCTGCAAACCTTTTCCCAAAAAACAATCATAAACTGTGTTTATGATCGTTTTTGGGGAAAAGGGGCTGGGCCACGGGGGTGACTTGCACTGAGGGGGAGTGCTCAGCAGTCCCACTCAGAGTACATGTGTTTTCTGTCCGGCCGTCTCAGGCCGGCCAAACACACATGCGCACAGGGCTTTCTCCAGCCCAGCTGGAGAGAGCCTGCCCAGGCTCCCAGTCTGCCTGGGAGTGCCCTGGCTGGGCACTCCCAGCCAATCCTAACGCTGCTCTAAGCAGCGTCAGGATTGGTGCAGGGCAGGCTGAGAGCCTGTGCCTGCCACAGAAGATTGAGGAGGCAGAGGAGCGGTGCGGCGGGGGAGCACAGGTAAGTGGTTTTAAAAAATGTTTTATTCGTTTGTATTTAATTCTCCCCACTGCATGCCACCCTGCCCCTTTACATTTGCATGAGCCACAACTGCTTGTGAAGTAATAGCAAGCTGTGTGCCTTTCCTTTTATTCCTCAATAGCAGCTAGGTGTGATGCTACACAGCTTCCAGCTAGAATAAACAAACAAAAGGAGGCCTGATGGCCCCTTAATTTCAGCCTTTGCCCTGGGCCAGCAGGAATTTAGAATCAGAAAGCCCTCTCCCATTCCCCAGAAGGAAAGGTCTTCTGAAAGTGTGTGCAGGCCCTACTGAAAATGTCCCGCTACATCAGGGCCAGTGCTTAATTTGTGCTTGTTATTTCCTGGGCAGAGCAATGGCACTTATTTTTGAGGGTCGGCACTTATTTTTCTGCCTCAAGCATTTACTGCAAGTAAAAGATGGATAAGGGAAAGACAGACGAAGAGAAAAACAAAAAATTGTCACAAAGGGGAAAAGCAGAAAGCTGCAAGAGTGGGCTGAAGGTGCAGGGAGTGGCTTTAAATGGATTGTAGAGGCCCGAGATGGCTTCAGGATTACGCTGCCTCAGTCTTCCATGTTCCTACATTTAATTGCAGCAGCCACATGTTTAATAGGAGGGCTTTGGGTACCGGCACATTTTTATTTACAAATTAAGCCCTGATCAGTACAAATATGCCATATTTTACTGTGACTAAACTTCTTGGCAGGGTAGACGGCATTTTACACTGACTTGTCCCCTGCGAATACTGTATTTCACAGAGTCTCCTTTCTAGCCTGCAGAAGCCAGGCTGAGTAGGACTCTGTTACCTCTTTTGATCTTCCTCATGCCCATCAGGGTTCGTCTTCGAGGCCACAGGTGGCGGTAGGGCTGAGGATGGCAGGATGCAGACACCAATCAGCAAGCAGGGACATTCTAAGTAGTGCTTCTCCATGCTAATGGCCCTGTGAATTATAGAAGTAAAAGGGGAAATTCTTTTGTCCCCTTGTCCCCCCACCTGGTCTCCTGTGTGCCCCACACTCCAAAATCTGAGGGGGATACATCCCCGGCATCCCCCACACTTCCTGCTCCCCTGGTGGCCCAGCCTCTTCCAGGCTCTGAAGGGCACCTATGGGCCTGCTGTTGGCCCATTCTTTGCCCAGACCATGCCCGAGCGCATCCCACGTACATCCAGCGGGGCACCGTAATGCAATGTGCTTTATAGAACCTCCTTGTTCAGCCCCTCCTGGATATGGGCCAGTCTGTTCAATGGAGTCTGCTATTCTGCATCTCCGATGTGGCAAGGAATCCGGTGTCCTGCGGGCTGTGGTAATGCAATGTGCTTTATAGTGCATTCTATGTCAGGCCCTCTTGGACCTGTGGCAGTCTGGTCAATGGAGTCCGCTCCTCTGTGACCCCAATCCAGCACGGAATGCATCTCTTTACCAAATATTTCATTTTGTTTGCCAAGTTATCAAACTAAGTTGTTTGACGGTTGATCTGTGTCATCCTCTGTGTTCTACAGTAAGCTACTATTTCTCCTGGAAGTTTAAAATTGCCTTGTTTTTGTATTTACTCAGAATGTCCTTGTGATCCAAATCTATGCCATTTATCCTCTTTATATATTGTAATCCATCTGCCTTGAGCAATTCAACTTTTCTTATACATAAGCACCCCTTGAAAATGCTATGTTGTACATTTTATGGAACTCTGCTTCCTGCATATTACTCTGAGTAGTTGAAGCTCATCTGTGTTATGTTATTTTATAATGAATTTCAGTGCACAGATGCAGATAAAGGAAGAGTGGGAGAGTTAACAACACCATGGCACAACCAGTTCATTCTTCTCCTGTTCAAGTATTTCCAGTCCGCAAGCAAAGTATGCCCACTTACAAAGTTTAGGTAGTCTAAGTCTACTTAGATTACCCCTTTCAAGGGATTCTCAAGTTTCATATGTGGTAAAATATTTTCTAACTTTCCTATTTAAAAACATATTTATCATGCCCCTTTGCAGACTAGACTACCTAAGTAATCTTTATTCAGAAATTACCAAAATACTCTTGACTGGTGCACACTTAGGGCACAGTGTGGGGGATTGCCTAGCCACTAGTCTTCATAGAAGAGACCTTATACACGCAGTTGAAAAAAACCTGTATTAACTCTGTGGGGGAGCCATTTTAGTTATAGCTCCATGCACGTTATTTTAGCATACTAGGCCTGCCGCTGTGTACATTAACCTAGATATATTTTATTCAGCTTCATTTTATTATTCCTACAATAGCTACTTTTGTGGTCTTGTTTTATTTCTCTCTATCTGTTTTTGTCACCACTACGTTCTTAAACAAGACATTCTTGCTCACTCTGTGCTTCTCTCAAAGCTGTAGTAAGATAGGTAACTGTGTTTTGTCTCTGACATTCATAGAAAAAGACACATCCTTATGTAGGGACATTTTCTTAGAACATTAGTTGTTTTATTATAAAAACACTTCCCTGTCCCTTACACATGAGAGGGAGATTCCAGCCAGAGAACCACAACTATTCCGATTGCTGAACGCTTCGCTACAGCTGCTTATGCAGACTTCAGGCCTTTGCTCAGGTATGGGGGATGATGTCTTCCCAGGGTAACCTGAAGGGCAGAATTAGAGCTTAACACGCTGTGCTCTATAAATAGCCTCGGTAGGAATTAGTCTATTGACTCTAGTTACAATATGGTAGTGTTATTTTTATGCTTTACTCTCCCTGTCACGATTTTCACCTTGTCATTCTGTATCGTCCTGGTTATTGCAGCACATGCTTTGCTATCTAAGATGCAGTCACTTCATTAAAATCTTATTAAATATATATGTCCTCTGTTTGTCACTGTGTATGTGAGACTAATGTAACTAAGAGAAATGGATGCGACCTGAGTGACCACGGTTTCCCTGAGAAATCAATTATGTCATGCGCTCTGCTGCCCAATCATCCTTGCCCTCGGGTACAGATGAGGCACTGCTAGTTAGCCAGAGCAAAACCCGGATTGGGGCGACAAGTGTCGACTGTAGTGGGTCAGACTCAGTCTCCCACACCGCAGGCGATTCTGCCACTCGAAATCCAGTAGTCTCATTAGAATAAATAGAGCCTACGCGACAACTCCAAGTGGAGGTGATAATTTAATTGAAATGCCTGTATCTTTTTTCAACTTTGACTGGAAATGTCTGCCTCATTATGATTAAAGAATGTTCATCCATAGTGGTTAACATTTCAACTTTTTAAAGTATGCCAAGAAGAAGGTAAACTATATTAACCAGAATTGAAAATATGTCTATGGGGTTGGGCTTGTTCATTCACATACCATTAATTAGAATCTTTTTACAATACACCAGTGTCTGTATTTCACTTTCTAAATTAGATTACAGTGTTTTTCTTCCTCCGCCTTGCCACTTGAGGCTAAGTGAACACATCTTCTATTTGATGCTTTATTCTGGGTTCCATATTTGCGAGAGTGAACAGCAATCATGTTTGTTTGTGAATGTGAACTATCACCAACAAATGCCAAATTTATTCAGAGCAAGTGATGCAATCATTTAGAAAATTACATATGCTGTTGTAGCAAAGTTACACCCAGTATCGTTTACTATATATTATTTAGAATACATTTATAATATTCACTAAAAAACACAACTTTTTTTCTGGGCAGGATAAAAACATGACTTATCAAACCCAGGCCTTATTTTGTATGAGTTTCCATCTTCAGCTACAAAGAGTACCTCAACTGTGTGGTGGCTGTGATACTGAAGCACTTATTCATCATGATGGTCAATAATGCAATAATGTTGAAATGGCTCTTAATTAGTGCTGGTCTCAAGCAGTACTGTTTCTGAAACAAAATACTCTCAGAATTCTGCACTTGGAAGGGATAAAGTTAGAGCCAGTCGTGAGGCTCGTACTTTATGGTGCCTTGCAACTTAGATCTTCCTTTTTTAGTTCAATCACCTAGTTGGTCACTACTATTAATCTAGTACTTTTGTACTTTTAGTGCTATAATAGCAACTTTATCTCATCAGGGCTGGAAAAATTTCTATGTGACCACTGTCAATACTTCAAAGGAGGGGCCCGCTATTGGGGAGCACCAGCACATTTCAGGAGAGGGGATATTGGCAGTAGCAGCTCTTCTCAGCAGGACCACTATTCATACAATACTAAATTAATTGGATTTGGTGTGATTGGGGACTCTCAACTTAGCTAAGGGCCCTACTGTCTCATGTGAAGACTTTGCACTGGGCAGGAGGATTTAATCTGGCAGAGAGGCCATTTGAAATATTATCACCAAACCTTCAACTTTGGTACCAGAACATCACTGTCCGAAGATTGTCAAAAATATTATGTACAAAATATCGTTTACAAAACTTTGGCCACATTGGAGTTGATAATAGACAATCCACTCAGTTGGACAATATTTTCTAAACAATATTCAGGACATGATGTATAGTCAGGTGATATTTCTTTACAGGAAATTGTGAAATAAAATCAAACAATGTACATCTTGAAAAAGGACATCAAAGGAACAGGTAGGTGGAGAGTTATTTTAGTCTCCCTCTTTGTCTCGTGAGTCACATGGTCTCAAAAACACGTGATTTGCAAACCACAATATACTTTAGTGCATCGCACATTACTTATTTGCCCTCGCAAATGGGCACTATCCTCCGCGCATACTTTGAGGTCACAAAAAATGTTTCATACTTTGGACGTCATAATGCTAGATGGAATCCTTGCATTCAAACTCTCACTTGGAAACAGCATAGAGGACAGGCTGACAGACCAGATCTATTACTAATACATGTTATTAATCGAAACTAGAGCCAGTAGAAAGATTGTGCATGACCTATTGAGAGAGGTGGATGAGCACATTGTGTCACAGTATCAAAACAATTACAACTTAATGCTTTTAATTTGTTTCAGCCAAGCACAAGACAATTTAATGGGCAGCAAAGATAATCTATTTCTACAAAGATTCACCAGTTACTACTGCATTAGTTTGTCTTACACATGTCCAAAAATTAGCAGCAGACAATTCATATGGTTTTAAACCTTTGTTGACATTTTTTAATTTTTCTTCATTCTAGAGACACTGCAGGTGAAACAAACTTATTCATACACCGATTTGTCTCGTGGAAATTTAAACACCGTGGTACTCACTGAAGGTAATTGGGTTTATCCGACGACAAGAAAAAAAACATTGCAAGGGAAAATAAGAGAAAAATATAAAACAAATGCTTCCAGCTTGATTAGCAATTGCATATTAACCCAATGTACCGATTACAGGCAGGCTTTCTTGTTGACAGTTTATGGAAGTTAATGTTGAACAGCGATTTTTTCTTCTCACCATAAACAGCTAAATTGGGCAGTCTATGCACTGTGAAACTGACCAGTACACCAGAAGCCATATATCCCTCATTGTTGATATTTTACACTATATAAGTATTGATTGGCATCATCTTTATTAATATAAACAGTTCAGTAATCATTATACAAATGAGGGCAGGGTTGGATAAGCCCTGTTCACATTCATATTTCATTGCACACCTTACCTATTAGTCTAAAACAATCTATGTTATAACCAACCATGTTTCTATACGTTCATAGCAGTATACGAAGTAACACTATGGCCCTCATTATGACATTGGCGGTAAATCCCACTTACTGCCACGCTGACTGCAGCCAAAATACCAACGCCGCTGCGGATATCCGTTCACCATATTATGACACACATACACCAATCCATCAGTATTCATCCACATACACAAATCCGCCACACCAAAGGTCAGTGCTAAACTGGCAGTATCAAAACCCACACTGTTACGCGAACAGAACAACACTTACCACATTATGACCAACGAATCACCATGGTGGACATTCATCGGCAGTAAATCATTGGTGGTACATACCGCAGTGCTCAAAATACACACACACAAACAAAACAACACCACATTGGACAATTCAAACAACACACACCTGACACCCATACACACACCAGACACACCCACTCACACCACTATAACCCCTTCTGTGCCCAGGATGTAATGGTTACACCCTGAGGCACAGTGCTCGTGTGCCCAGGAAGTAACCATTACGTCCTGGGCACAGAGCCCAGAGGGAGCACTAGCGCTCCCTCTGTGGGGGTTCCCCCCCAAACCCACTAGGCAGGAATGGAAGGGGAAGCCCTTCCACCCCGACCCCCCCGACCCCCATGTGATGTCAGCGTGCAATCACGATCACGTGGAGGAGGCCGAGAGACTTCAAAGGTAAGCAAAGTTATTTCCATCCCTTTGAAGTCTCTCTCAGCGTTTTAGCAGCCAGATTGCTTGCATAGAGGACAGGCTGACAGACCAGATCTATTACTAATACATGTTATTAATCAAACTAAAGCCAGTAGAAAGACTGTGCATGACCTATTGAGAGAGGTGGATGAGCACATTGTGTCACAGTATCAAAAAAATTACAACTTAATGTTTTTAATTTGTTTCAGCCAAGCACAAGACAATTTTATGGGCAGCAAAGATAATCTATTTCTACAAAGATTCAGCAGTTACTACTGCATTAGTTTGTCTTACACATGTCCAAAAATTGGCAGCAGACAATTCATATGGTTTTAAACTTTTGTTGACATTTTTGAATTTTTCTTCATTTTAGAGACACTGCAGGTGAAACAAACTTATTCATACACCGATTTGCCTCGTGGAAATTTAAACACCGTGGTACTCAATGAAGGTAACTGGGTATATCAGACGACAAGAAAAAAAATATTGCAAGAGAAAATAAGAGAAAAATATAAAACAAATGCTTCCAGCTTGATTAGCAATTACATTTTATCCCAATGTACCGATTACAGACAGGCTTTCTTGTTGACAGTTTATGGAAGTTTATAGTTGAACAGCGTTTTTTTCTTCTCACCATAAACAGCTAAATTGGGCAATCTATGCACTGTGAAATTGTCCAGTACATCAGAAGCCATATATCCCTCATTGATGATATTATACACTATATAAGTATTGATTGGCATCACCTTAATTAACATAGACAGTTCAGTAATCATTATACAAATTAGGGCAGGGTTGGATAAGCCCTGTTCACATTCATATTTCATTGCACACCTTACCTATTATTCTAAAACAGTCTATGTTATAACCAACCATGTTTCTATACGTTCATAGCAGTATACGAAGTAACACTATGGCCCTCATTATGACATTGGCGGTAAATCACACTTACCGCCACGCTGACTGCCGCCAAAATACCACCGCCGCTGCGGATATCCTTTCACCATATTATGACACACATACACCAATCCATCAGTATTCAGTCACATACACAAATCCGCCACACCAAAGGTCAGTGCTAAACTGGCGGTATCAAAACCCACACTGTTACGACAACAGAACAACGCTTACCACATTATGACCAACGAATCACCATGGTGGACATTCATCGGCAGTAAATCATTGGCGGTACATACCGCTGCGCTCAAAATACACACACACAAACAAAACAACACTGTATTGGACAATTCAAACAACACACACCTGACACACCCACTCACACCACTATAACCCCTTCTGTGCCCAGGATGTAATGGGTACGCCCTGAGGCACAGTGCTCATGTGCCCAGGACGTAACCATTACGTCCTGGGCACAGAGCCCAGAGGGAGAGCTAGCGCTCCTTCTGTGGGGTTCCCCCCCAAACCCCTAAGGCAGGGGTGGAAGGGGAAGCCCTTCCATCCCAACCCCCCCACCCCCCTGTGATGTCAGCGCACGATCGCGCGCTGATTGGCACAAGGCCTCCTCCCATCGTGCTGGCTTCCAGCGTGATCGGAAGAGAAATGTAAAAGCATTTCTCTCCCGATCACGTGGAGGAGGCCGAGAGACTTCAAAGGTAAGGAAAGTTATTTCCTTCCCTTTGAAGTCTCTCTCAGTGTTTTAGCAGCTGGATTGCAAGCAATCCGGCTGCTAAAATGCCCACTAGACACCAGGGATTTTTTTTTATTAAATTGGCATGAGGGAGCGACCCCTTGGGCAAGGGTCGATCCCAGGGGGGGCATTTTTTTTAAAGGAGAACGGCCTATAATTAGACCGATCTGCCCCCAGGGGGGGCAGAAACCTCTAGGCACCGGGGAGCAATTTTTTTGTTTTTGTTTTGTTTTGTATTTTTGAGGTGGGAAGCGACCCCTTAGGCAAGAGTTGCTCCCCTAATGGGCAAATTATATTTAGGCCATTTCTGCCCCCCTTGGGGGCAGATTGGCCTATTTGTATGAGGCCAATCGGCCCCCAAGGGGGACAGAAACCACTAGTCACCAGGGAGTTTTTTGTTTTTTTTCGCGAATTTCACGCAAGGGGAGCGACCCCTTAGGCAAGGATCGTTCCCCTGGGGAGCAACTTTATTTTAGGCCATTTCTGCCCCCCTGGGGGGAAGATCAGCCTATTTTAATTAGGCCGATCTTCCCCCAAGGGGGGCAGAAATCACTAGGCACCGGGGATTTTTTGTTGTTGTTGTTGTTTCACAGATGGGGAGCGACCCCTTAGGCAAGGGTCGCTCCCCTGGAGGGGCAAATAGTATTTCGGCCATTTCTGCCCCCTTTGAGGGAAGATCAGTGGATTTTGGGTCAATCTGCCCCCAAGGGGGGCAGAAACCACTAGGGACCAGGGATCTTTTTTTTTGCGCCAACGTCACGCAAGGGGAGTGACCCCGTAGGCAAGGGTCGCTCCCCGGGAGGGAGGGTGGGGAATTTATTTTAGGCCATTTCTGCCCCCCCGGGGGCAATTCGGCCTATTGTTATTAGTCTGATCTGCCCCCGGGGGGGCAGAAACCTCTAGGCGTCAGGGCAAAAAACTAATTTTTTTTTTTTGCTTGTTTGTTTGTTTAGAGATGGGGAGCGACCCATTAGGCAAGGGTCGCTCCCCTGGGGGGCAAATTGTATTATGACCAATTTTAGGTCAATCTGCCCCCATGGAGGGCAGAAACAACTAGGCACCGGGGATCTTTTTTTTGCGCCAATGTCACGCAGGGGGAGAGACCCCGTAGGCAAGGGTCGCTCCCCGGGGGGTTGGGGGGCAAATTTATTTTAGGCCATTTCTGCCCCCCCTTGGGCCGGCTGAGCTAGAGGCCAAAATCCACAGGTAGGCACTTTGCAAAAAACACCTCTCTTTTCTGTGAAAAAATGTGATGTGTCAACATTTTGTTTTGGGCCATTTCCTTTCTTGGGCGCTAGGCCTACCCATACAAGTGAGGTACCATTTTTATTGGGAGACTTGGGGGAACGCTGGGTGGAAGGAAATCTTTGGCTCCTCTCAGATTCCAGAACTTTCTGTCACCGAAATGAGAGGAAAAATTGTTTTTTTTGGCCAAATTTTGAGGTTTGCAAAGGATTCTGGGTAACAGAACCTGGTCAGAGCCTCACAAGTCACCCATCTTGGATTCCCCTAGGTGTCTAGTTTTCAAAAATGTGCTGGTTTGATAGGTTTCCCCAGGTGCCGGCTGAGCTAGAGGCCAAAATCCATAGGTATGCACTTTGTAAAAAACACCTCTGTTTTCTGTGAAAAAATATGATGTGTCCACGTTGTGTTTTGGGCCATTTACTTTAGTGGGCGCTAGGCCTACCCACACCAGTGAGGTACCATTTTTATCGGGAGACTTCGGGGAACGCTGGGTGGATGGAAATTTGTGGCTCCTCTCAGATTCCAGAACTTTCTGTCACCGAAATGAGAGGAAAAAGTGTTTTTTTAATCAAATTTTGAGGTTTGCAAAGGATTCTGGGTAACAGAACCTGGTCAGAGCCCCACAAGTCACCCATCTTGGATTCCCCTAGGTGTCTAGTTTTCAAAAATGCGCTGGCTTTCTAGGTTTCCCCAGGTGCCGGCTGAGCTAGAGGCCAAAATCCACAGGTAGGCACTTTGTAAAAAACACTTCTGTTTTCTGTGAAAAAATGTGATGTGTCCATGTTATGTTTTGGGCCATTTCCTTTCGTGGGCACTAGGCCTACCCATACAAATGAGGTACCATTTTTATCTGGAGACTTTGCGGAACGCTGGGTGGAAGGAAATTTGTGGCTCCTCTCAGATTCCAGAACTTTCTGTCACCGAAATGAGAGGAAAAAGTGGTTTTTTTGTCACATTTTGAGGTTTGCAAAGGATTCTGGGTAACAGAACCTGGTCAGAGCCCCACATGTCACCCCATCTTGGATTCCCCTAGGTGTCTAGTTTTCAAAAATGCGCTGGTTTGCTAGGTTTCCTTAAGTGCCGGCTGAGCAAGAGGCCAAAATCCACAGGTAGGCACTTTGCAAAAAACACCTCTGTTTTCTGTGAAAAAATGTGATGTGTCCACGTTGTGTTTTGAGCCATATCCTTTTGTGGGCGCTAGGCCTACCCACACAAGTGAGGTACCATTTTTATCGGGAGACTTTGGGAAACACAGAATAGCAAAACAAGTGTTATTACCCCTTGTCTTTCTCTACATTTTTTCCTTCCAAATGTAAGGCAGTGTGTAAAAAAGACGTCTATTTGAGAGATGCCCTGTAATTCACATGCTAGTATTGGCACCCCAGAATTCAGAGTTGTGCAAATAACCACTGCTTCTCAACACCTTATCTTGTGGCCATTTTGGAAATGCAAAGGTTTTCTTGATACCTATTTTTCACTTTTTATATTTCAGCAAATGAATTGCTGTATACCCGTTATAGAATAAAAACCCATTTCAAGGTGCAGCTCATTTATTGGCTCTGGGTACCTGGAGTTCTTGATGAACCTACAAGCCCTATATATCCCCGCAACCAGAAGAGTCCAGCTGATGTAACGGTATATTGCTTTAAAAATTCTGACATCGCAGGAAAAAGTTACAGAGTAAAACCTGGAGAAAAATGGCTGTTTTTTTCACCTCAATTTCAATATTTTTTTATTTCAGCTGTTATTTTCTGTAGGAAAAACTTGTAGGATGTACACAAATGACCCCTTGCTGAATTCAGAATTTTGTCTACTTTTCAGAAATGTTTAGTTTCCTGGGATCCAGTATTGGTTTCTTACCCATTTTGGTCACTAACTTGAAGGAGGCTGAAAGCACAAAAATAGTAAAAATGGGGTATGTCCAAGTAAAATGTCAAAATTGTATTGAAAAATTTGGTTTTCAAATACAAGTCTGCCTGTTCCTGAAAGCTGGGAAGTTGGTGATCTTCCCACCGCAAACCCTTTGTTGATGCCATTTTCAGGGAAAAAAACCCGAGCTGCCTCCTGCAGCCCTATTTCCTATTTTTTAGAAAAAAACTAAATTTTCACTGTATTTTGGCTAATTTCTAGGTCTCCTTCAGGGTAACCCACAAAGTCTGGGTACCTCTAGAATCCCTAGGATGTTGGAAAAGAAGGACGAAATTTGGCGTGGGTAGCTTATGTGAACAAAAAGTTATGAGGGCCAAAGCGCGACTGCCCCAAATAGCTAAAAAAAGGCTCGGCACAGGAGGGGGAAAAAGGCCTGGCAGAGAAGGGGATAAAACACACACCCATAGTACCCACATCCCTTTACCATTACAAACAATTGCCACCAGAGAGAGACAGCAAGACCACAGACACAACCAGAGCCACACACTACTCACACCTATACACCACTCACGCACCCCACATCACACACCCCAACACATTACCCAACACACCCTCACCTACACACCTCATACAACACCCATGGCACCACAAAGACACCCCCGATTCACAGAGGAGGAACTATGGGTCATGGTGGAGGAAATCATCAGGGAAGAGCCTCAGCTATTTGGAGCACAGGTGCACCAGATATCGATAGCTAGGAAGATAGAGCTATGGCGGAGAATCGTGGACAGGGTCAACGCCGTGGGACAGCACCCAAAAACTAGGGGTGACATCAGGAAGAGGTGGAACGACCTACGGGGGAAGGTACATTCCATAGCAGCAAGACACTAACTTGCGATCCAGGGGACTGGCGGTGGACCCCAACCTCCTTCCCCACAACTAACAGCATGGGAGGAGCAAGTCTTGGCAATCCTGAATCCTGAGGGCCTGGCTGGAGTAGGAGGAGGACTGGACTCTGGTAAGTCAACTCTCCACTATTATCACCCCCCCTACCTGCATGCCATCACATACCCCCACCCTCACTCCCATCATTCCACCACTACCCACACACCCCACCAGCACATCTCAGTCATCCCAATGCCAAGCCCTGCATGCTTCACCAATGCATGGACACCCCTCACAGCCCTGCATGGACACTCATCACTAAAGCATGCACACTATAGACAACTAATCATCCCACCATACACCAACATACACAAGTGAAAGTTGCCAGGTCTAATACAACTAAAGAGGATAAATCACGGATTCACAATATGTCAGACACAGAAACCATAACACATCATTTACATCCCCACAGGTACTCCAACCAATGTCACCGGAGAGGAGGTGCCAGCACTATCCAGTCCCCCAACTGAAGAGGCCCATGGTGATGACAGAAACTCTAGTCTTCAGGACCTACCTCCCTCTACCTCCCTCATAGAAAACCTCACTAATCTCGGTCTCAAACAACTGGTCACTGCACCCACTCACTCAGCAGGACACATGCTTGACACAATTTTTACCGCAAGCCAACACATAGCCTACACCGACACCACTGAACTCCTCTGGACGGACCACCACTGCGTCCACTTCTCCTTCACCAAAACCCCCACACACTACCATCAACACACCACACCCTACCGCATGTGGGACAAGATCCCCACAGAACGACTAAACTCCCAACTGGCCCACAACCCCCCCCATGCCAACGACCCCAACACAGGAGCACACAACCTCTCCAAATGGATCACCACCTGTGCAGACACACTAGCCCCTCCTCAGAAAACACATCGCCACCCACAACATCAAGAACACCCCATGGTTCACCCCTGAACTCCAAGACTCCAAACGCAAATGCCGCCAAGCTGAGAAAATATGGCGACTAGAACCCTCTACAACCAACTTCTCCACCCTCAAAACCACCATTCGCACCCATCACCAACTCATACGCACTGCCAAAAGAACTCACTACAAGACACGCCTTGACAACAACTCTCATAATAGTAAAGAACTCTTCACCATCACTAATGAACTTTCCAAACCCAAAGCCAGCAACATAGACCCCTCACACACACAGCCCCTATGTGACGCCCTCTCCAACCACTTCCTCCACAAAATCCTGGACATCCACAACAGCTTCATACCACACACACCCACCACACACACCCCTCACTCACCCAACCCACACTCTTGACCCCCCCACCACACTCTCCACCTGGACCCCCACCACACACGAAGAATCTGAAAAAAACATGAACTCTATCCGCTCCGGATCCCCCTCTGACCCCTGCCCACATCGCATCTACAACAAAACCAGCCCAACCATCGCCCCCACACTCTGCAACATAATCAACTCCTCCTTCGACTCCGCCACCTACCCAGACCCCTGGAAGCACGGGGAAATCACTGCTCTCATAAAAACAAGCCGTCCCGGAGATCCTCTCCAACTACCGCACCATCTCCCTCCTCCCTTTTCCCGCCAAGGTTGCCGAGAAACTAGTCAACGACCGCCTATCCCACTTCCTTGAAGCAAACAACACTCTTGACCCCTCACAATCCGGGTTCCGCAAGAACCACAGCACGGAAACCGCCCTCATCGCATGCACTGACGACATCAGGACCAAAGTCGACAAAGGTGAGACCGTCGCAGTCATCCTCCTAGACCTCTCCGCAGCCTTTGACACCGTCTGGCACCACAAACTCTGCACACGCCTCCACAACATAGGAATTCGCCACAAAGCCTTAGACTGGCTCACCTCCTTCCTCACCGACCGGACCCAGAGAGTCCGCCTTCCGCCCTTCCACTCCAACACTACTGTGATCACCTGCAGAGTCCCCCAGGGGTCTTCCCTCAGCCTTACTCTTCAACATCTACATGATCCCCCTAGCCAACATCCTCCGAGCAGACGGAATCACTATCCTCTCCTATGCAGATGACACCCAACTCATCCTCTCCCTCACCCGCAACCCCACCACTGCCAAAACCAACCTACACGCTGCTCTCCTCGTCACCGCCAACTGGATGACCACTAACCACCTCAAGCTCAACTCCAACAAAACTAAGATCATCATCTTCGGCCCCAACAAAACCACATGGTACGACTCCTGGTGGCCCACCACCCTAGGTCCCGCACCCACCCCCGCAAACCACGCACGCAACCTCGGCATCATCCTGGACCCCTCCCTCTCCATGACACAGCAAATCAATGCTCTAACCTCCTCCTCCTTCCAAACACTCCGCACTCTAAAAAAATCCTTCAAATGGATTCTCCCAGAGACCAGGAAGACAGTCACCCACACACTCATCAGCAGCAGACTGGACTACGGTAACGCCCTCTATGCCGGCACCACACTCAAACTCAAACTCAAACTCCAGAGAATCCAGAACACCGCCGCACGCCTCGTCCTTGGCCTCCCCCGCCATGAACGAATCTCACCACATCTCAAATCCCTTCACTGGCTCTCCATAGAAAAGAGAATCACATTCAAGATCCTCATCCATGCACACAAATCCCTCCACAACACCGGCCCAACCTACCTCAACGAAAGAGTGAACTTCCACACTCCCACGCGCAACCTCCGATCAGCCGAACTCGCCCTAGCCACAGTCCCCTGCATCCAACGCACCACCACAGGAGGCAGGTCCTTCTCCTACCTCGCCCCCAAAACCTGTAACTCCCTCCCCACCAACCTTCGCAAAACCAAAGACCTCCTGCTCTTCAGAAAGAACCTCAAGACATGGTTGTTCGATCAGTGACCCTCCCTTCCCCCCCCCTTTGTTCCCCACCCAGCGCCTTGAGACCCTCACGGGTGAGTAGCACGCTCTACTAAATTTTTGATTGATTGATTGATCTGGATGACCAACCTGGCCCATCAGGGACTTCTGGACAGTCGGTTACCCAGGCCCAGTCACACACCACCACAGAGCCTCCCCTATCAGGAAACACCACCACAGCACTCACCCAGCATACCCATACCTCTGTCCCCAGCACACATCAATCAGCAGTGTGTCCACCTCTACAGGGACACCAGGGCACACCTCAAACCCATGACAATCAGGGACCTGGGATCAGTGGCAGTGGACACACGGTTCAGGGGACTGAGGCACAGGCCAACAGGTACACTGGGAGGACTGCTGTGTGCCAGGGGGAGGACAGGCCCAGGGAACTGACTCTCCAGGAGGCACTTGCAGAGATCCTGGGAGCATTTCAACATTCCCAGGACACAATGGGCCAGATCCTGGACAATGTGCAGGAGAACAGGCAGCTGCAGGATGGACAGTACCAGGGGATCGGGGAGGACTTGCAGGCCATCAACAACACCCTGATCTCCCTAGCAGGGGTGCTGGTAGACATGGCCAATATTATGAGGGAGGCAGTCACACAACAGCGGGCCCCTGCCAATAGCCAAACATCTGAAAAGTCTTCCATCTTTTCTGCCGCTAGTGGACAGGAAGCTTCGCCACAGGACTCACAGGCCACCAGCACACCTTCCCCTGCAGAAGGAGAACCACCCCGCAAACGTTCCCTGCGATCCAGAGAGAAGCCAGAGACTATTATCAAGACCCCCGCCAGTAAATGAGACTCTCCTGATTGTCACCCTTGTGCCCCACTCTGTCACCCTGTCCACCTTGAACTGCCAATGCGCCCCTTCCTATGTCCCCTTGGACAATGCCCCTCAAAATGTTAGCTCTTCAATACACACCTTTGCAAAAAAAAAAGAATTTTGGAGTATGTCAAATTTTTCAAATATGTATTCATTTAAACAGGAACAAACAATGCTAATCAACTGTACAGAAAATGAGCATAGATTAATGACCTGTAGTTGGCTGCAGTGATCACACCAGAAGCATATGTGAGGTCACCAACATCTGCAATATGAATTGCCAAAGGGTACAGTAAGTGGGCATAGAAGTGGGGAATAACAGCATGCCAGTGCCACAGAAATCAACAAATACAATAGAAATGTGAAATAACACTGTCTCACCTGTATGTCATTGGAAGTATTGTCTGATCACTGATGTTCTGTTGTCCTGATCCTCACCCTCTGGCTCCTCATCCTCACCCTCTGTCTCCTCATCCTCACTGTCCACAGGGTCCACTGCTGCACAAAGGCATCCCAAGCCACCTCCTCCTGCAGAAAAGGCACATGGCGTCTCAGGGCAAGGTTGTGCAACATACAGCATGCCACAGCCATCTGGCAGACCTTCTTGGGTGAGTAGCACAGTGATCCACCTGTCAGATAGAGGCATCTGAACCTGGCCTTCAGGAGGCCAAAGGTCCTTTCTATTATCCTTCTGGTTTGTCCATTAGCCTCATTATAACATTCTTCCACCCTTGTCCTGGCATTCCTCACAGGGGTGAGCAGCCATGATAGCTTGGGGTAACCAGAGTCACCTGCAAATATTGAGGGACAACATTTAGCCTCACACTATCCCATACGGCCCACACCATACACCAACATATACTGTGTGAAAACCAGGGCTCACCTATTAGGCACACCCTGTGCCTCTGTAGTTGGCCCATCACATTTAGGATGCTGCTATTCCTCAGGATAAAGGTATTATGCACTGACCCAGGATACTTAGCACTGACGTGGGAGATGTACTGGTCCGCCAAGCACACCATCTGCACATTCATAGAGTGGAAACTCTTCTGATTTTTGAACACCTGTTCATTCTGGAGGGTTGGGACAAATGCAATATGTGTTCCATCAATTGCCTCAATTATGTTGGGGATATGTCCTATTGCACAGAACTCAGCCTTCACTGTGGCCAAATCTTCAACCTGGGGAAATACAATCTAGCTGCACATGTGTTTAATCAAGGCAGACAACACTCTTGTTAGCACTATTGAGAGCATTGGCTGTGACATTCCTGCTGCCAAGCTCGTTGTCACTTAGAAAGAACCAGTTGCCAGGAAATGGAGCACTGATAAAACTTGCTCAAGAGGGGGGATCACAGTGGGGTGACGGATAGCAGATATCAAGTCAGGCTCCAATTGGGCACACAGCTCTGTGATTGTGGCCCTGTCAAGTCTATAGGTGAGGATAATGTGCCTGTCCTCCATTGTTGCCAAGTCCACCAGAGGTCTGTACACTGGGGTATGTCTCCATCTCCTATTCATCGGCAGCAGTATCAATCTATGGGGCAAAGGAGTGAGGAGCCGGTCACAAACTGAACAAGGTGGCTACAACAGAACTTTGCATACTGTTAACATGTAATGGGTAAGTGTGATTTGTACAGTATGCCCAAATCACCAGTGACACAGCAGATATCCAGGGCCTGCCCCCCCTGAAATGGCATCCTCCTGTCCTGTGTGGAGGGACAGGTGGAAGTGAGGTAATTCTGCTGACGTTGTGCGCGATTGCAGGAGGCGGTCGGGAACCGCCATCCAACTCCTCATTGGATAACATTGGGCCCCTTGGGTTACAGTGGCCAATGGTGATCTACGCCGGCGGTGACAGTATGCACCGCCGCAGACATGACTGCCATTTTCTTTCTGTTTCCTCACTTGCTACCTGATCCTTAACAGGAGAGGACCTACACTGCATGTGCTGCTGTGACCTATGTCTGGAACTTACCATGGCTTGTGTGACTGGGGAAAGGGCCTCAGCCTCCTTCACATGGGAGGACTCGCAGAGACTGGTGGATGGGGTCCTACCCCAGTACGGACTGCTGTATGGGCCTCCAGACCAACAGGTGAGTACACTGTGGGCACGATGCATGCGGCATTAATGCATGGAGCGGTGTGTGTGAAGGCCTCGTGTAAGGGGGGTGGGTGTATGTCCCCTGGGTGACATATTGGTTGTGTGCTCGGCCATGTGTGTGCAAATGGTGATGTGATGTGAAGGGGTATGGTGGGCCATAAGTGTAACAGGCAGGACTATTTGACTAATTCTATTTTCCTGTGTGTATTTCCTCTGCAGGTCAGCGCCCATCAAAAGATGGGTATATAGCCTGCCATCACAAAGGATGTACGGACCCTGGGAGTCTACAGTAGGCAGATCACCGACTGTCGGAAACGGTGAGAGGACCTGAGACGCTGGGTATGGAAGACAGTGGAGGCCCAGCTGGGGATGGCCTCCCTACGAGGAAGGGGTGCCCATTAAATTCTGACCCCCCTGATTGCCTGCATACTGGCGGTGGCCTATCCTGGGCTGGATGGGTGCTTGAGGGCATCACAGCAGCCACAAGGGAGTGAGAACAGTGCCCATCATTACTACTTAAGCATGGTAGAGTGGTAAACGGGTGGGGTATGTGTGTCAGTGGTTGCGCTCTAGCCCAGGCCTGACATTGCAGCATAGGTCCCCTTGTGGCTACGGTTCAGAAGGGAAAATCTTGCTACCTAGCTCGTAGGCATCCACTGCTGGTCAGGGCTGGGTGGGTCCCAGGTGTGCTGCATTTGGCGATGTGTGCCCCTCTACATGCCTTGACTGCTAACTGTTTCTCTGGTAGTGCTATGGCATATTGCATGGGGCTGTTCCCTGTGTGTGAGGGTGCTGTATAAGCCAGTGGTGGTGTTGGTGCAGCCATTGACCAAGTGTATCCTTTGTATCTTCCCCCCTTTTTTGTTTTGTCACCTGTCCTTATGTGCATTAGCATCATCTGGCGGAGGAGCAGAGGCACCGGCGATGGAGGGAGCTGCATCCCAGAGGACCCAGGAGGCAGAGTCCACAGACGCTGAGGGCACCAGTGGGACGGAGGGTGAGGGGAGCACCACGCCGGAGACTGGAGGGGACAGTTCAGACACAGATACCTCCTCCGATGGAAGCTTACTGGTGGTGGTGGGCACCTCTGTGACCACCCCAGCTACAAGTACAGCTGCCACCCCCGTACTGACACCGCCCTCCAAGCAGCCCCTCATCGAGTCACCCAGGAGGGTGGGCATCTCCTTCACCCCAGGCACCTCAGGCCCTGCCACAGTTAGCCCTACTGCCCTGAGGGAGGAGTCTATTGACCTCCTGAGATCCATCTCTGTAGGGCAGTCAACCATTGTGAATGCCATCCAGGGGCTGGCAGCCCAGATGCAACAGACTAATTCATTTCAGGAGGGCTTTCACACTGGATTGATGGCCCAACAGAGATCGATTCAGGCGCCGGCCTCCTCTCTGATGGCAGCCATTTTACCTGTTTCTACCCTCCCCCCTCCAACTTCCTCTTCCCAGTCCCATTCTCCTCAACCCCAACCCATCCCAAGCACACAGACAGCAGACGAGCATGCACACAAGACAACACAGGAGAGTGGTACAGGCAAACACAAGCACCACACTTCATCCCACAGACACTCACACAAACACCATCCAGATGCAGACACACCAGCATCCACTATTTCCACTGTCTCCCCCTCCTCCTCCAACCTCCCAGTTCCTTCCACACTCACACCTGCATGCACTATATCATCATCCACTACCAGCTTCATCACCACACCAAGCAGAACACACACCTCACTGACAGAAACCTCCACAACACCCATGCACACATACCCTGTGTCCTCTCCCACTGTGTCTGTCCCTCCTCATAAGGTACACAAACACTAGCACTCAGACACCCAACAGCCATCCACAGCATTCAGACCATTCACCTGCACCCAACAACAACCACTCCCTCCTCCTCCACTCCCATTACTTCTCCCTCTTCCCGCCCCAATGTCCCTAAAAAACTGTTCCTATTCACCATTGACCTCTTAACTACCGCTCCCCCCGTCCTGCACGTATGGCTAGGGTGGGAAGAACCCAGCCAAGCACCTCAGCCATCAAGTCCACAGGCCCAGTCGTCACCACACCCACTCGTGGTGGAAAAGGATCCAGGCCACATGACCTGAAGGTGAAAGAGCCTGCACCAGGCAGCATCAAGGGAAAGGAGGATGCCCCAGCTGCCCGAAAGACCAGGGAGCCTGCCTCAGCAAGCAAGAAGGTAAGGGAGCCTGCCCCAGTTGCCAGAAAGAGCAAGGAGCCTGCCCCAGCAGCTGCTAAGAAGGTAAAGGAGTCTGCCCCAGCTGCCTGGAAGAGCAAGGAGCCTGCACCAGCAGGCAGGAAGAGCAAGGAGCCTGCACCAGCAGGCAGGAAGAGCAAGGGTCCTGGGACAGAAACTGTGACGGAGCCTCCACCACTAACCATGGTTGTGCAGGCATCTGAGGCTGCAGGGGATGGGCAGGAGCATCCCCCAACAACCAGCAACACCACCTCCAGTGGGCAGCCATCAAAGGCTGCAGGGGATGGGCAGGAGCCTTCCTCCCACCAGCAGCACCACCACCTCCAGTGGGCAGCCGTCAGAGGCTGCAGGAGATGGGCTGGAGCCTCCCCTCACCAGCAGCAGCACCAACGTTGAGCAGCCATCACCGCCGGCAGAAGGTATGTAATCCTGCTTCCATGGGCTGCTGTGCGGCCTGCCCCATGTAAATCCAGTGGGTATGACACCCACCTGAGAGACTGTGATCTTGCACTCCCCAGGATCAAGAGCACAGGGCACGAGGCCCTCTCCAGAGGCAGTGGGCAAGTCACCCACTCAAGAGGCTGTGGCCTTGCACCCACCAGGACCAAGCACAGGGCATGTTGCCCCCTCCAGAGCAAGTGGGCAAATCACCCACTCAAGAGGCTGTGGCCTTGCACGCCCCAGGAGCAAGCACAGGGCATGTTGCCCCCTCCAGAGCAAGTGGGCAAGTCACCCACTCAAGAGACTGTGGCCTTGCACTCCACAGGACCAAGCACAGGGCATGTTTCCCCATCCAGCGCCAGTGGCGTTGTTCCATCTCCTGGCTGAGGTGTCCCCCCACCCCCCTGAGGTGCCTGCCTATTTAGCAACTGATGCCCCTTCAGTGTTCTCTCTGTGTTGATGCAGGTGACATGTGTGGCCTTGTACTTTAGCCTGTGGCCATTTGGCCTACGAACATTGTGGCTGAGCTGTGTACCTTTTTATGTACATATATATATATATATATATATATATATATATATATATATATATATATAGCTATTCTCTTGCCTAAATTATTTTTCTAGATGTGTTGCTCTCATTACATTCCCTTTTTTTAAATTGTTTTGTCCTTGCATTATTCATTGGAGTTGCGGGGTAAAATGTTTTAGTAATGCAGCTGATTGTGTGTATGGTGTTGGGGTGTGTGTGTGTTTTGCTTGTGTGCCTCACTGTCGTTTTCCTCTCCCCTCCCTTGTGTGCTAGGCGGCTGCACTCACCCTTGTCGTATTTGCCGGCATTGATGTTCGTGGCGGAGCAGCATGTAGAAGATCATGGGGAAGACATGCAGCTCGTGCTCCATGGTGACGTTGTTCTTCCTTGTGTCTCCAATAGTGAGTCCTTTCCCTTCTGAGCTCAGTTTCCGCCAGGCTTTTGATGTTGTTGGTACCGCCCCGGAAAAGGTGGTGGATTGATGCTTCTTAATATGGTGGGCGGAACATTGACCTCTGTCTGGCTGTAGGCGGCTACCGCTGTGGTGGCTGTTGTTTCTGCCCTGTCGGTCAGTGTGGTACATTAGCTATCAATCAGAGATCTTTCCGCCATGGCAATAATTTGGCGGTAATTACTGCTGGCATGTTGGCGGTATTACTGCCACTTTACACCAACCCTGGCAGTCGGTGATAAAGCGGCGGTAATACGGCCAACAGGCTGGCGGTAACAAAAAGGGAATTATGACCAAGGCGGAAACCGCTCACACAGACAGCCACTTTACCACACCGACCGCCAGGGCGGTAGCAACAAGCACCATGGCGGTAACCGCCAACACCTAGGCGGAAGATAATGTACCCTCCACTGTATTAAGACAGGCCTATCCGCCACCTTTTCCAGGGCAGTACCAACGACATCAAAAGCACGGCGGAAACAGAACACAGAAGTCAAAGGACTCACCACTGGAGACTCAGGGAACAACCACGACGTCATGGAGCCCGAGTTGCACATCTTCCCCATGCTTGTCTACCTTTTCCTGCATTACAAACAACAACACAGGTGAAGATGACCACGGTGAATACTGCCGCCTAGCACACAAGGGAAGAGGGGAGGCAAAAGAGAGTGACACACACGCAACACCCCCAACACCATACACATAACCAAATGCAGTAACATTACATATACATCCCTTACCCATCAGTAATAATGCAAGAACAAAATGATTTGAAGAAAGTGAGGGTAATAAGATAAAATAATATAAATTCATGCTTCAAAATAAAAAAGTATATACATATTTACAAATGGAGGAACACTGCCCAGTCCTCGATGTCCGTGGGCCACAGGGCCACAATACATAGGCCAAGGCCCCACCTCACTCCTGCAACAACATGGAGAGAACACTGCAGGGGCATCAGTTCGAAAATACACAGGTATCTCAGGGGGACAGGGAATGGGGGGCACCTGAGCCGGAAGATGGTACAACGCCACTGGTCCTAGAGGAGGCTACATGCCCTGTGCTATGTCCTGAGGAGTGCAAAGCCACAGTCTCTCTAGTGGGTTGTTTGCCTACTGCTTGGTCCTAGGGAGTGCAAGGCCACAGCCTAGTGGACGGCTTCTCCACTGGTTCTGGAGCGGCTTTGTGCCCAGTGTGCTTCATCCTGGCAAGGATGGAGTGAGTGGATGGTTTCTTCCACTGGTTCTGGAGGGGGCTTTGTGGCCAGTGTGCTTTATCCTGTGGAAGATGGGGTGAGTGGATGGCTTCTTCCACTTGTTTTGGAGCTGGCCTTGTGCCCAGTGATGCAAATCTTAGGGAGTGCAAGGTCACAGCCTCTCTCCTGGGTGTCACACCTACAGGATTTGCAGGGTCCAGGACGCACTGCAGCCCATAGAGGCAGGACTACACACTGCCTGCCAGCAGTGATGGCTGCTCAGTGGTGCCAGTGGCGGGGCTAGTGTTGGGGCTGGCAGTGGTGGGGGGAGGCTCCAGCCCATCTCCTGCAGCCTCAGACGGCTGCCCACTGGGGCTGCTGCTGCTGGCAGTGGTGCTGGTATCGGGGCTGGCAGTGGTGGGGGGAGGCTCCAGCCCATCACCTGCAGCATCGGATGGCTGTCCACTGGGGCTGCTGCTGCTGGCAGTGGTGCTGGTGGCGGTGCTGGCAGTGGTGGGGGGAGGCTCCAGCCCTTCCTCTACAGCCTCGGATGGCTGCTCACTGGGGCTGCTGCTGCTGGCAGTGGTGCTGTGGCAGTGCTGGTGGCGGTGTTGGTGGCAGTGCTGGCAGTGATGGGGGGAGGCTCCAGCCCTTCTGCTGCAGCCACAGACGGCTGCCAACTGGGGCTGCTGCTGGCAGTGGTGCTGGTGTCGGAGCTGGCAGTGGTGGGGAGAGGCTCCAGCCCTTCCCCTGCAGCCTCGGAGAGCTGCCCACTGAGGCTGCAGCTAGCAGTGGTGTTGGTGTCGGGGCTGGCAGTGGTGGAGGAGGCTCCAGCCCATCCCCTGAAGCCTCAGAGGGCTGCCCACTTAGGCTGCTGCTTGCAGTGGTGCTAGTGGCAGTGCTGGCAATGGTGGGAGGAGGCTCCAGCCCTTCCCCTGCAGCCTCGGACGGCTGCCCACTGGGGCTGCTGCTGCTGGCAGTGTTGCTGGTGGCGGTGATGGCAGTGGTGCGGGGAGGCTCCAGCCCATCCCTCACAGCCGTGGACTGCTGCCCACTGGGGCTGCTGCTGCTGGCAGTGGTGCTGGTGGCGGTGCTGGCAGTGGTGTGGGGAGGCTCCAGCCCTTCCCTTGCAGCCTCAGATGGCTGAACCACCATGGTTGGTGGTGGGGGCTCTGAATGAGTCTCAGTACCAGGCCTTCTGTCCTTCCTGCCTGCTGGTGCAAGCCCCTTGCTCTTCCCTTTGGCAGCTGGTGGTGCCTCCTTGCCCTTCCCTTTGGCAGCTGGTGGTGCCTCCTTGACCTTCCCTTTGGCAGCCGGTGGTGCCTCCTTGCCTTTCCCTTTGTCAGATGGTGATGCCTCCTCGCCCTTCCCTTTCGCAGCTGGGGGTGCCTCCTTGTCCTTCCTTGACGCACTTCGTGCAAGCACACTTTCAGTGCTGCTGCATGAGGGCCTCTCCCACCTGCAGTAGCTGTCGACACTACTGTGGCTATGGACTGGGTGGCTGAGGTGCTCGCCTGGGTTCTGACCACCCTGGCCCGACGTGAAGGGCGGGGTGGGAGGAGGGGTAAGGAAGAGATCAACGGTGGAGAGGAAAAGCTTGGGGTTGAGGGAAATGGGACTGAGCAGAGGAAGTTGAAGGAGGGAGGGTGGAAACAGGGGCAATGGCTGCCATCAGAGAGGAGGCCAGAGCTTGGATTGATCTCTGTTGGGCTGCCATGCCAGAGTGAATGCCCCCCAGGAATGCATTTGTTTGTTGAAAATGGGCTGTCAGCCCCTAGATGGCATTCACTATGGTTGACTGCCCAAAACAGATGGATCGCAGGAGGTCAATAGTCTCCTCACTCAGGGCAGCAGGGCTAACTGGGGCTGGGCCTGAAGTGCCTGGGGTGAAGGAGATGCCCACCCTCCTGGGTGAGCGGGCACAGGAAACATGCTGAGGGGCTGCTGGGAGGGCAGTGCTGGTACGGGGTGGCGGCTGTACCTGTAGTGAGGGTGGCCACAGAGGTGTCCGCCACCACCAGGAAGCTTCCATTGGAGGAGGTATCACTGTCCGAACTGTCCCCTCCTGTCTCCACCGAGGTGCTCCCCACACCCTCTGTCCCACTGGTGCCCTCACCATCGGTGGATTCGGCTTCATGGGCTCTGTGGGATGCAGCCACCTCCGTTGCCGTGCCCCTGTTCCTCCGCCATATGATGGTAATGCACAGAAGGACAGGGTAACAAAACAAAAAGGGGGGAGTGACAAAGGATATACTTTGTCAATGGCTGCTCCAACACCACCGTTGGTGTACATGACACACACACACAGGGAACAGCCCTACGCACTAGGCAATGCACTACCAGTCACAATGCTAGTTACCGGGCCAAGGACAGGAATACCTAATGCCAATAGCAGCATACCTGAGACCCACAGACCCCTGCCCAGTAGTGGATGCCTACTAGCTTGGTATGAAGTGGTGTACATCAGACCCTGCCCAACATGGGACCAACCCTGCAATGTCCAGTCTGGCCTAGGAGCACCCGCAGGCCCACATCCCCAACCCAGAGACCACCCCACCACACGCAAGTAGTATATTGGGAAACTGTACTCACCCCCTTGTGGCTGCTGTGTTGCCCTCAAGTGCCCATCCTGCTCCGGATAGGCCACCGCCAGTATGCAGGCCATCACGGGGGTCAGGGTTCGATGGGCACCCCTTCCTCATTGGGAGGCTGTCCCCAGCTTGGCCTCTGCCGTCTTCCTTGCCCAGTGTCACAGGTCCTCTAACCGTTTGCGACAGTGGGTGCTCCCCCTGCCGTAGACCCTCAAGGTCCGCACGTCCTTGGCGATGGTGCGCCATATCCCCTTTTTCTGATGGGCGCTGACCTGCAGAAAAATACATATAGAAAAAGGTACCACGCAGACCGTCCGGCCTGTTACACTCATGGCCCACCATAGCTTTCACATCCCCTTACGCACAGACATTGTCCTTCATACATGCTGCACGCTGCCCAGGACCCTTCCACCAACCCCTACCCCTACACGAGGCCCTCACACACAGCACTCCATGCATTCATTCCACATGCATCATGCTCACAGTGTACTCACCTGTTGGTCTGGAGGCCCATACAGCATTCGGTACTGGGGTAGGACCCCATCCACCAGTCTTTCCAACTCCACAGCGGTGAAGGCAGGGGCCCTTTCCCCAGTGACACGAGCTATGGTCGGTTCCAGACACAGATCACAGCAGCACTTGCAGTGTAGGTCCTCTCCTGTTGAAGGTCAGGTAGCAAGTGATTGAACAGATAGAAAATGGCAGCCACGTCCGCAGGGGTGCATACTGTCACTGCCGGCGTACATCACCATTGGCCACTGTAACCCACAGGGCCCAATGACAACCAATGAGGAGTTGCACTGCGATACTCAACTGCCTCCCGCAATGGTGCACAACATCAGCGGAATTACCTCATTTCCACATGTCCTTCGACAAAGGACAGGAGGATGCCATTTCAGGGGGAACAAGCCAAGGCACCTAACTGCGTCACAGTACACATATGCACCATGTGGTCCTATCCAATAATATTGTGTTACAGTCACAACATGCAATCCAGTGTAGTGTTTGGAAATGTGGAACACTGACCAGCTACTCACCATTTTGTCCCTTAGATTACGACCGCTGTTGATGAATAGGAGATGGAGACATCCCCGGTATACAGACCCATGGTGGACTTGGCAACAATGGAGGACAGGCACATAATCCTCACCTATAGACTGGACAGGGCCGCAATCACAGAGCTGTGTGCCCAACTGGAGCCTGACCTGATATCTGCTATCCGTCACCCCACCGGGATCCCTCCTCTTGTGTAAGTCCTATCTGTGCTCCATTTCTTGGCAACTGGCTCCTTACAAGTGACAGTGAACTTGGCAGCAGGAATGTCACAGCCAATGTTCTCAATAGTACTGACCAGAGTATTGTCTGCCCTGATTAAACACATGTGCAGCTACATCGTTTTCCCCCAGGTGTAGGATTTGGCCACACTGAAAACTGACTTCTATGCAATGGGACATATCCCCAACATTATTGGGGCTATTGAATGTAGACATTTTGCCTTTGTCTCCCCGCCCGGAGAAATGAACAGGTGTTCAGAAATCGAAAGATCTTTCACTCCATGAATGTGCAGATAGTGTGTCTGGTAGACCAGTACATCTCCCATGATCCTGGGTCTGTGCATGATGCCTTTATCCTGACGAATAGCAGCATCCCAAATGTGAAGGCTCAACTCCAGAGGCACCGGGTGTGGCTAATAGGTGAGCACTGGTTCCCACCCAGCGGATGTTGGTGTATGGGTATGGTGTTAGCCATAACGGCTAGTGTGTGTCTAACAGGTGTCCCTTGATATTGCAGGTGCCTCTGGTTACCCCAACCTCTCCTGGCTACTGACCCCTGGGAGGAATGCCAGGACAACAGCAGAGGAACATTACAAGGAGGCACATGGGCGGACAAGAAGGATTATCGAGAGGACCTTTGCCTCCATCGAACTGGCGGATCCCTGTACTACTCACCCAAGAATGTCTGCCAGATAATTGTGGCATGCTGCATGTTGCATAACCTTGCCTTGAGACGCTTGGTGCCTTTTCTGCAGGAGGATGAGGCTGAAGATGGGCGTGTGCAGTAGTGGACCCTGTGCACGGTGAACATGAGGAGGCAGAGGATGAGGATGAGGACAACAGAACAGCAATAATACAACAGTACTTCCAGTGACACACAGATAAGGCACTGTAGCTTCACTTTACATTGACAGTTTTGTGTTGGACATTGTACATGGCAGGCAGATTCTCCGCATTCTATGGCCACTTACTGTACCCTTTGGCATCTCTATTTTCAGATATCTGTGCCACATTCTGGCACCTGGTGTGTTGACTGCAGCCTACTACAGGTCATTCCTATGTATACATTCCTGTAGAGTTGTTTTGCAGTGTTTAAAGCTTGTTAAACAAATACATAGTTCAATCCTTTGAAAGACTCCATACTTGTATTTTTTTAATGGTGTTTATGTAAGTGCCAGTAAGTAGAGGGGTATGTGCAATGGGCTGGGGTGATGGTGGAGGAAAGTCCAGGATAGAGTCCAGGCTATTTGTATCACAGGTGCTTTTCCAAGGAAGCATAGGAAGTGGAGCAATGGCAGTTCAAGGTGCACAGGGTGACAGAGTGGGATACAAGGGTGACAATCGGGGGAGTCTTATTTCCTGGTGGGGGTCTTGGCAATGTTCTCTGGCTTCAGCCTGGATCTCAGCGACCGTTTGTGGGGTGGTTCTCCTTCTGCAGGGGGAGGGGTGCTGGTGGCCTGTTGTTCCTGTGGTGGGGCCTCCTGTCCACTAGCGGCAGTGGAGGTGGAGGGCTGTTCATCAGTGTGGCTAGTGTCAGGGGCCCGGTGGTGTGCCATTGCCTTCCTCATGGTGTTGGCCATGTCTGCCAGCACCCCTGCAACGGTGACCAGGGTGGTGTTAATGTCCTTCAGGTCCTCCCTGATCCCCAGGTACTGTCCCTCCTGCATCCGCTGAGTCTCCTACAACTTGTCCAGTATCTGGCCCATCCTCTCCTGTGAATGGTGGTATGCTCCCAGGATGTTGGTGAGTGCCTCCTGGAGAGTCGGTTCCCTGGGCATGTCCTCCCCCTGTCGCACAGCAGTCTTCCTAGCTTCCCTGT
This sequence comes from Pleurodeles waltl, assembly GCF_031143425.1. NCBI lineage: Eukaryota > Metazoa > Chordata > Amphibia > Caudata > Salamandridae > Pleurodeles > Pleurodeles waltl. Next base: position 471,350,371 of record NC_090449.1, on the reverse strand, counting down.
TTTCCTGTGTCTCTGTCCCCTGATCTGTGTGCCCACTGCCACTGATCCCAGGTCCCTGATTGTCCTGTGTTTGTGGGGTGTCCTGGGGTCCCTGTAGTGGTGGACACACTGCTGAATGACTTGTCCTTGGGACAGAGGTATGGGCCCACTGGGTGGGTGCTGTGGTGGTGTTTCCTGTGGTGGCATGGGACTGCACTAACATATGTAAAGACACTCCAAAAAATGCTGTATGTTGCATTACACTTATAATAGTAATTCCAGTCATCTCAGTACAGCACAATGACTAAATGGTATGATCAATGTGCAAAAGTAGTACTTTAGATTGTTACACAGAAATATGAATGTGTATAAAGTTAATCACTAACAGCCAAGACAACTGGCTGTACAAATGAAACACAGGATGCCCACAATATCCTCCTGTCATGAGTCTAATAAATATCCAATATTTCCAAGCACTAAAACCTGGTTGAGGCATTAAATGTTGAATAAAAATAGCAATAGCAATAGAAAGAGAAACCACAAAGACAGTAGGTTGCCTGATGACACTTTTTAGAACTCTGAGCACTTAATAATCCGCCTTAATGGAAGAATCCATTTACCTCTATAACCTAAATAAGCAGGAAAGAAAAAAACAAGCTCCAATGAATCAGCAGCTTTGGAGCAAGCGGAACAGCATCCAGTTGACACCTTGGGATCCTGCTGCCAATTAGCAGTAAAAGAGTAAAGCAGCAAGATTCCAAAATGAAATTTTATGTAGAGGACCTTGGTTTGGTTCTATCTCGTCCAAATAGTCTTTCACTTTGTAATCGTCTTTATTTTCTAGGAAGGAAACTCTGAGAGTGCCAAAAAATGATTGCCCTAAGATAAATCTATGTATGTCCTTCAGCAGTACTTTAGATAACCCAGTGTCCTCCTCAAGGGATGTCCACAACCGCTCAGAACCAATCTGAAGTAGAATCGATTTTGTGAATCTAAACCAGGGAATTTTGTTTGCCTAAGGAATTCCCATAATTTTTACCAGGCCCTGCCATTAGGATTCCTGTTCTGGAGTCACCCAAGGTCATCTCCAGAATAATTTAGGTCGGAGTTCTATCTTGTCACCCCCTGGTTTTAATCCTAGATCTAACCTTAGAGGGACTAATAGAGTACTAACAGGAAGATTACTTACAGAGCACAGGAAATGATTTTCAACTGCTAGCAAAGCTGTTGTATTCTTTTGACCCCAAAGCTCTGCACCATAAACAACTACCCGAAGAGATTGACAATTATACATTTGTATGGCAGGAGAGACAGGCCAAAAGTGGGAACCGTGCTGCATCCTCGCAATGCACCCAGGTTATTGTTCCAGTCTTTTGCATTTAGTGATAAGGGATTGCCAATGAAAGTGTTCTGAGAGAGATATCCTCAGATAACCAAATGGGTTATCTCTATTCAATGTAGCCCCATTGAGTGAAGCATGGGTTATTGAGGATTTGCTGGGATTAAAAAACATAAACTTGGTTGCCCCAATATTGATCTCCAGGCCCCTCTGTCTGCAGAAGCACGCAAACTGATCCCATAGCTTTTTAGCCCCATTGGCATTTTAGGGATCAGAAGGATGCCATCTGCAAATAGGAGGGCTAGGATGCTAGCATTGGCTAGCCTCGGGCATCACTCTCACACGTCTCTAAAAAGAGAACCAAGTCATTAATAAACAAGATAAGCAGGGTCGGGGCATGGACACTCCCTTGTTGCACACCCCTGTTTACTGGGATTGGATCAGTCATTTCCCCCTGAGTCCCGTATCTAACCTGTGCACAATTATTTGTATGCCATCTTATAATCACATACTACTTTGGAATCCCTTTCCCAGCCAGTACCAGCCACGGGTTACTCTCCAGAGAATTTTTAAAGGCAGACCCAAGATCCACAAATGCCACTTATAGGCGGTCACCCTCAAGGTAACAGTTTTCTCAAAAGCAATTGGAGATGAAGCATCTGCTCAGGTGTGCTTGGGTAATCTTTAAAGCTGGCTTGGAAAGGGGAAAGTATATCTGCGGCAGAGAGTCATGGAGCCTGTCTAAGATCATGCTAAATAATTTTTGAGTGCTATCAATTAGGCTTATGGGCCTGTAATTGGAAGGAAGTGCCCTTTAAACTTTTTTAAAGATTGTAATGATTTCTGCCCCTGCCCACACATACAGGAAGTTCCTCTCTGTATGGCATAAAATAAAATTTGAAGTAGGGACACAAAATCTTCTTTTCCATGCACAATATGCTCCCGGGGACCAAGAGCCTTGATTGAAATGTTTAAGGCCCTCATTTTGATTTTGACAGTAAAAACCACAGAGATCAGTGCTGGCGGTCAACAGAAGACCGCCAGCGCAACTACCCCCGCCGGCCGTATAATGTTCTCCCCGCTGGGCCGGCTTTCCACCCGCCGGCCCAGTAGGGAAAAGGACTGTAACATTGATGGACACAAATGGAGCTGCCGCCAATGATGGTGTGCAGCAGGTGCAGCAGCACCCGTGGCACAGAGCGCTGCCCTCTTCCGCCAGCCTTGTCCTGGCCGGGGAACCTGCCAGGGGAAGGCTGGTGGAAAAAGGGATCATTATCCGATGGGGAGCACAGGTTGCAGCGCTGCCCTGTTGGAAAATTACTTCCTCCACCGTCAGCCTGGCGGTGAAGGAGGGCCGCAGTGTTCATTATATGGCAGGTCAGACCGCCGTGCCGGTGGCGGTCTTTTCCGCTGGCATGATGTTCTGAACCTCCGGGGTTCACAATGACCCCCTAAGTCTCTAGCTTTACTTATTTTGGAATGGAAATAAAGATGGTTTTCTGCTTTCTTACATACATATCGAATGGGTCAATGGGTCAATACGCTGATCAACTTGCCCCGTTTCTCCAGCACTGAGGCTCGGGATTGAGCACAGTGACACACCAAGACCGCTCTGACTCAGATCCGGCTCAGCCCTAGGTGAATACAGCTCTGAGAAGTGATCAAACCAGGTGCTGACAGAAATATTATTATCAATGTGGTAGTGACCATCCATAACACCATTAGCAATAATGTTCCAAATGGAGTGATGGTCCTTAGCCTTGATAGACCATGGCATACCTGCCCACTTCTGAATCTCCCTCCAAGGAGCCTTTGATTCCTGCTGAGAAAGGCAAAATTGGCAGTGTGTGCGGTGGGGGGGTGGAGTGTCCATCCATACTGCAGTTACTCTGTTAAACCCCAATGCAGCCCATGGAATTACTGAGGGCAAGGTTTCGGGCTACTGGTCCCTCTATTTCTTATAAGTTGCCTCCTGATAGTAACTGTAGCCAGTCTTTAATCTTGCCATCAAGCCACCAAACTTCTCCTATTGACACCCCGGCTTCAGGGTTGGGCGTCCCTCTGGGCCCGTTCACCACAGTGGAACAGTTACAGCCCAAGCCTTTTTTGTGTCCCTCAATGGCCTCATTAGAGTGTACAACCAGTAAACTTGTGTTTATACCAGAATATCGTTCAAGGGGCCTTCACGATATTTTGAACAGGGGGAACATCTCACAACTCTTCAAGGCTATCTCGGAACCGTGCAATATTGGTTCTATGGACATTGCCTCTATTGAATTTCTTGATTCAAGTGGGTCTCAAGCTGGGGAATCTACCTAAGAAAGACATATTCCACTCTTGGGTTATTATACTTATTCCTTACAAGGAGCCGGGCTATCCCATGCTGTTATCTGAATCCCAAAGTTTAATGGTTCCTATGGCAGTGAAGCCTTTTTACATTTTCAAAAGTGCTCTGGGCTGCACCTCTACCATCAATGGCACCGGCACCATGGGTTCCATCTCCCTGTGGGTAACCAATTGGGATTGGTTGCCCTCTGCTCTTTTGTGTTGGCACCCCCAATGACCCCCACAGGTGGGCGGATTAGTGCCAACGTTTGGATGTTTGCCCTATGTTATTGGAATATTAATGGGGTTGTGCATAAGTTTGACTCGGCTAATTTAATATCTTTTTTAAACAGCTATGATGTAATCACCCTTCAGGAAACCTGGACTGAGATCAGTTGCCCGTTGCTGGGGTATTTAGAAATATAGGAACCCGCTCACAGAAAGAGTAAGAATGGGGAAACATCCTTTATTACGACGTTTTATTTACGAAAGTCTTGGTTAACGAAAGCGCAACAATGCTTTTTTGGGGGCTTTTTTTTAACCACGACTCTGTTATTTTGTGCCTTAACTACGTATGTTCTGAACAACGAACATGCGTGGTTAAGGTACAAAGAAGGGAGTTTTAGGGTGGGGTTGGGGGGTGGGGCGTTTTTGGTTTTGGGAAGGGGTGGGGGTTAGGGGGTTTTAGGTTTTGGGGTGGGGTTGTGGGGTGGGGCGTTTTTGGTTTTGGGGAGGGGGTGGGGGTCAGGGGGTTTTAGGTTTTGGGGCGGGGTCTGGGGGTGGGGCGTTTTTGGTTTTGGGAAGGAGGTGGGGGGGTCAGGGGGTTTTAGGTTTTTGGGCGGGGTTGGGGGGTGGGGCGTTTTTGGTTTTGGGAAGGGGTGGGGGTTAGGGGGTTTTAGGTTTTGGGGTGGGGTTGTGGGGTGGGGCGTTTTTGGTTTTGGGGAGGGGGTGGGGGTCAGGGGGTTTTAGGTTTTGGGGCGGGGTCTGGGGTGGGGCGTTTTTGGTTTTGGGAAGGAGGTGGGGGGGTCAGGGGGTTTTAGGTTTTTGGGCGGGGTCTGGGGGTGGGGCGTTTTTGGTTTTGGGAAGGAGGTGGGGGGGTCAGGGGGTTTTAGGTTTTTGGGCGGGGTTGGGGGGTGGGGCGTTTTTGGTTTTGGGGAGGGGGTGGGGGGTCAGGGGGTTTTAGGTTTTGGGGCGGGGTTGGGAGGTGGGGCGTTTTTGGTTTTGGGGAGGGGATGGGGGGTCAGGGGGTTTTAGGTTTTGGTGCGGGGTTGGGGGGTGGGGCGTTTTTGGTTTTGGGGAGGGGATGGGGGCCAGGGGGTTTTAGGTTTTGGAGTGGGGTTGGGGGGTGTGGTGAGGGATGTAGGGTGAATGGTGCCTATTAGTAATGCTTTTATCAGGAATGCCTTTACAACGAAATATCGTTGTTAAGGCATTCGTGGTAAATTCATTAGTAGTAAGAACGAGGTCGGTGTTCCGACCTCGTTGTTAAGGCACTAGTTGTTTTGAAAGTCGGTGTTCCGTCGTACAACTGTAAGAATGGCCGTGCTAATGGAGGGTTGGCCACCTATGTCATTGTTAAATTAAAAGAGTGTATTTTGCCTTTCGCTTGGGATGACAATTGGATTTAAGGGACTGTGATTAGGAATGGGAGCTCGCAGCAAATCCTCATAGTAATTAATGTTTACATTGCTCCTGGAACAAAGGAAAAAGTGGGGAGGCTGTCTCAACTGATGCAGACTCTGGGTGATCTAGCTGGGGAATATCCATGTGCTGATTACCTTATGACTGGTGATTTCAATACGAACCTGTTTCAGGACACTGTAGAAGCTCTTGAAGGTCCTGATCTTTGTAATCGCCAGTTAGTTCCCTGAACAACTGAGGCCCTACGGTTGCCCACACTCTCCGTTGGGAGAGTACATAGTAATGCATCTAAATAGCATGGGCTTTAAAGTTCTGAATGGCTGTTCACATGGTGATGCCCCTCCTTGCTGGACAAGATCGGATAGACGATCCCACTCCCACTTGGACTATACTATTTGCAACATCGAATTGTTTCCTCTGATTGAAAAGTTTTTGATTTCCTCCCGGAGTGAGAGTGATCACCGTCCCACAAATTGTAACTACAAAATCTGTTTTTCATTTTCATGATGTCATGCAGGTTGTGGGTGACGGCGTTTGTGCCAAGTCACTAAAGCGTATAAAATAGAACTTTAGCGGCAAAGTATTGGTTAAATGTGTTAATTGTTTTAGACTCTGAAGGATCTGGTTGTATGTCCCCAAAGTTAAGTTATGGGATACATTTTCTTCCTTCCTATGGTCAAGGTTTCATCAACCCACTCCTAATTGCACTGCATTCCGCCCTTTGACATCTCTAGGGAAACTAGGAATGTAAAGAAAACATGTAACAGATTAGCAAGGGCAATTAGGAAGAGCCCTGATTCTGAAGGTCTATTAATTAATTAGATATAAGCAACTGAGGAAAGACTATAGGAAGGCTATTTATGATGACCATCAGACTCACCTCAATCAGTTGTGGGCTAATCTTTTATGTGCGAGTAAGGATCCCAATTCTAAAACATTTGGGGGGTCATTACAACATTGGCGGTAAAAGCCGCTTACCGCCGTGCAGAAGACCACCAACACACCGCCGCTGCTGCGGAATTCCGCCACAGCTATTATGAACCACATCTCGGAACCCACCAAGATTCAGACGCCCACACAAATCCGCCACACCAAAGGTCAGTGATAAACTGGTGAAAACAAAACCGACACCGTCACGCCAACAGAAATACACCCACACTATCACGACACACGAATCCACGCGGTGGTCTTTCAACCGCGGTATTCCATTGGTTGTACACACCGCCGTGCTCAAAATACACACACATCTCCAAAACACAGCCACATTGGACAATCGAAATACACACACCTGACACACAAACACACACCACTCCCACACACACAATACAATATAAAACACACACCCACATCACCCACAAACCCCTACAACCAAAAATCGAGAACGAAGCACAGAGAGAGACACCACTAGCAAGTACAACAGCATCCACAGGCACATAACACCATCACCCACACAACTTCCACGCACCTCACACAACACACCACTACATATCACCACACCTATCACCTCACACACCACCCCACACATCACCCACACCACCCCATGGCACGGCAAAGACAGCCCAGGTTCTCGGAGGAGGAGCTCAGGGTCATGATGGAGGAAATCGTCCGGGTAGAGCCACAGCTATTTGGATCACAGGTGCTGCACACCTCAATTGCAAGGAAGATGGAGCTATGGCGAAGAATAGTGGAGAGGGTCAACACAGTGGGACAACACCCAAGAAACCGGGAGGACATCAGGAAAAGATTAAATGACCTACGGGGGAAAGTGCGTTTCGTGGTCTCAAGACACCACCAGGCGGTTCAGCGGACTGGCGGCATCCCCCAACCTCCTCACCTACAACTAACAACATGGGAGGAGCAGGTCTTGACGATTCTGCATCCTGAGGGCCTCGCAGGAGTTGGTGGCGGAATGGACTCTGGTAAGTCAAATCTTAACTATTACATCCCCCACCCTAACTGCATGCTATCACATACCCCCACCCCCACCCTCACCCCCAGAACCCCAACTCCTCACAAATGTACCAGTATCACAAACCACACATCCCAACACCAAGCCCTGCATGCAACAACAAAGCATGGACACCCATCACTAAAGCATGCCCACTGAACATACCCATACACGCCCCTAAACCATCATCACACAAGCTCCCACACAGGAATGCCAGCACTGGGGTACACGGTCACCCACCCATTGCACACCATGCCACACACAGATGCAATAATCATGCCTTTACACCCCTGCAGGACCACTACCCAACGTCACCAGACAGGAGGGTCCAGACATGTCCACTCCACCCACAGAAGAGGCCCACAGTGATGACAGCACCTCTGTCCAACTGGATCTAGATGACCAGCCCGGACCATCGGGGGCCTCGGGACAGTCGGTTCCCCTCACACAGGCACAGGCCACCACAGACCTTCCCCCCTCTGGAAACACCAGCACAGCACCCACCCAGCGGGCCCATACCTCCGTCCCCAGGACACGTCAATCAGCTGTGTGTCCACCACTACAGGGAACCCAGGATAACCCACCACCCCAACAACAACAGGGACCTGGGGGCAGTGGCAGTGGCAGTGGGCACACTGTCCAGGGGACGGAGGCCCAGGAACACAGGGGAACTGGGAGGGCTGCCATGCGACAGGGGGCGGACAGGCCAAGGGAACCCACTCTCCACGAGGCCCTCTCCTCCATCATGGGAGCATACCACCACTCCCAGGAGATGATGGCAACGGTACTGGCCAAGTTTCAGGAGACCCAGCGCATGCAGGAGGAACAGTATATGGGCTTCATGGAGGAACTCAGAACCATCAGCTTCACACTGGGCACCATCGTAGGGGTGCTAAAGGAAATACTTAACACCAGGAGGGACACTGTGGCACTCCAAGGGGCCCCTGACACTAGCATGGACGATAAACTGCCCACCACCTCCGCCGGCACTAGATGACAGGACGCCCCGCCACAGGACCACCACACCAGCACCCCACCCCCTGCAGAGGGAGAACCACCCCGCAAACGGTCCCTGAGATCCAGGAACAAGACAGAGCACGATGCCAAGACCACCGCCAAGAAATGAGACCACCCTGATTGTCATCCCACTGTCCCATTTTGTCACCCTGTCTATAATTAAACTGTCCCAGCTCCACTTCCTATGCCCATATGGGCAATGCACCTGTGAGTCTAATAGACTGGACTCTGCCATGGACACTCCTCCGCCATCACCCCTCACCATTTAACTTCCCCCTCTAATATTTTGCATTTAAATAAACACACCAAAAGCACAAAATTATCTGGAGTCCGTCTGTGATTTTGAAATTGTGTATTTGCAATTACAGTGACAAAATGTTCTTGAAATAGCAATTTCAACATACCTATGTCACACAGCTCTAGTCCATGAGGAATTTAAGCAGATGACACACAGTGGGACCCACATCTGTGAAACCATAAGGGAAAGTGACAACTCAGTGACCATAAACTGGGTGAAAACGACAGACAGTAGAGAGGTAGTAGTGTAAAAGTACATATAGTAGGCAGGAATGTATTCTCACCTGTGTTACACTGGAAATATTGCTGGATCACTGAGTCCCTGTTCTGCATGTCTTCTTCCTCTGCTTCATCCTCATCACTGTCCACAGGCTCCACAGCTGCCACAACACCGCCATCTGGACCATCCTCCTGCAGAAAAGGCACCTGTTGTCGCAAAGCCAAGTTGTGAAGCATACAGCAGGCCATGATGATCTGGCACACCTTTTTTGGTGAGTAGAATAGGGATCCACCTGTCATATGCAGGCACCTGAACCTGGCCTTCAGGAGGCCAAAGGTCCGCTCGATCACCCTCCTAGTTCGCCCACGGGCCTCATTGTAGCGTTCCTCTGCCCTGGTCCTGGGATTCTTCACTGGGGTCAGTGGCCATGACAGGTTGGGATACCCAGAGTCACCTGCAAATGGCGAGGGACAACTGTTAGACACACACTAACCTGTAGGGATAACCCCAGACAACCATTCCCACTGTCTTGCTTCCAGGGGCTCACCTAATAGCCACACACAGTGCCTCTGGAGTTGACCCATCACATAAGGGATGCTGCTATTCCGCAGGATGTAGGCATCATGCACTGAGCCAGGGAACATGGCATTCACATGGGAGGGATGTACTGGTCTGCCAAACATACCATCTGTACATTCATGGAATGATAACTCTTCTGGTTTCTGTACACCTGTTCACTCCTGTGGGATGGACTAAAGCCACATGGGTCCCATCAATGGCACCTATGATGTTGGGGATATGTCCAAGGGCATAGAAGTCACCTTTCACTGTAGGCAAATCCTCCACCTGAGGGAAAACGATGTAGCTCTGCATGTGTTTCAGCAGGGCAGACAACACTCTGGACAATATGTTGGAAAACATAGGCTGGGACATCCCTGATGCCATGGCCACAGTGCTTGAAAAGACCCACTTGCAAGGAAATGGAGCACTGATAGCACCTGCACTTGGGTCGGGATTCCTGTGGGATGGCGGATTGGTGACATCAGGTCTGGCTCCAACTGGGTACACAGTTCCTGGATTGTGGCACGGTCAAACCTGTAGGTGATGATCAAATTTCTTTCCTCCATTGTCGACAGGTCCACCAGCGGTCGGTACACCGGAGGATTCCGCCATCTCCTCACATGTCCCAGCGGACAGTGCCTATGAAGGACAACAGCGACCACAGAGTCAACCAACTCAGTGGTACGTACCCACAGTTTACCCAGAACACCAATCATACACAATAGGTGGCCTATACGTGTGTTGAGACTAGGCCTAGGTATGTGTGACACAGTTGGAAATGAGTCCATGTGGGCCCCTGAAATGGCGGCTGCCTGACCTCTAAAGTGGGACAATGGGATGTGAGGTAACTGCGCTGGCGTTGTACACCGTCGCGGTAGGCGGTCGCAGACCACGGCGCAATGCTGCATTGGTTAACATTGGACCCTAAGGGTCCCCGGAGCCAATGACGATGTACGCCGGCGGTGATGGTACTCACCGCCGCGGAGGTGAACGCCGCGGAAGTGACCGCCATTTTCTATCTGTTCAATCACTCGATACCTGATCTTCGACAGGAGATGACCTACACTGCAAGTGCTGCTGTGGCCTCGGTCTGGAAGAGACAATGGCTCATGCGTCTGGGGAAAGGGCCCCTGCCTTCACATCGGAGGAGTTGGAGAAGCTCGTTGATGGGGTCCTCCCCCAGTACACGCTACTCTACGGTCCTCCAGACAAACAGGTAAGTACACAGGGAGCATGTTGTATGGGCTATGCCTGTGTGGAGAGGGCTGGATGTAAGAAGGAAGGGGGCAGAGTTCTACGTGCATGAAAGACGGTGGGTGCATGTGCCACATGGCAAGGGTAAAGATGGGGGCCACTCAATTTGACGGTGCAGTTGGTAATGACTTCTCTTCTTCCCCTGTACATTTCATGTAGGTCAGCACCCACCAGAAGTAAGATATTTGGTGTGCCATCGCCAAGGACGTCCGGACCCTGGGGGTCTACCACAGACGGAGCACCCACTGCCGAAAAAGATGGGAGGACATTCGCCGCTGGAGCAAGAAGACGGCGGAGGCTCAGCTAGGGATGGCCTCCCAACGTGGGAGGGATGCCCGTCGAACCATGACCCCCCTGATGTTCAGGATCCTGGCGGAGGCCTACCCGGAGTTGGATGGGCGCTTGAGGGCATCACAGCAGACACAAGGGGGTGAGAACACTCTCATTCAGCTAACTTTGCGCACAGTGGAGTTGTCTGGGTCGGGGAGGAGTGCTGTGGGTTTCTCTAGGCCAGGGCGAGTTCCGTAGGCTAGGCCCCTCCGTAAGGCATGGCCCTGTGGCCCACCACCCCACCTCTGTAGAGTGCCAAGTACAGCTATTCATGCCCCTGTGGCATCTATGTGTGCAGATGTCGTCCATAGTTTTGTAGGCCATTTCCCAGGAATTGCACTGTAGAGCCCAAGAGCGCGGCGTAGTGCAGGGGGCTGCTGTGTCTGTCTTGTCCGCCAACGGTAGCGGTAATCCATGCACTCAACATGTCTTTATTCTGTTCCCCCCATCCCCCTTTTTGTGGTTTCCCTGTTCTTGTGTGCATTAGCATCATCAGGCAGAGGAGCAGTGGCACCGGAGCACGAGGGAGTTGTATCCCATATGGCCATGGAGGGCCACACTACGGACTCAGAATTCACCAGTGGGACGGAGGGCGAGGGGAGCACCACGGCGGGGAAAGGAGCTGAGACCAGCGACACGGACTCGTCCTCTGATGGGAGCTCCCTTGTGGTGGCAGCAACATCTGTGCCCCCGGATCTACAGGTAACACCGCCACCCCCCTACCAGCACCGCCCTCCCAGCAGCTCCTCAGCCTTCGCCCTGTGCCCGATCACCCAGGAGGGTGGGCATCACCTTCGCCCCAGGCACCTCAAGCCCTGCCCCAGTCACCCCTGCTGCCCTCAGTGAGGAGGCCATTGACCTTCTCAGGTCACTCACTGTTGGGCAGTCTACCATTTTGAATGCCATCCAGGGTGTAGAAAGGCAGTTGCAACAAACAGATGCATTTCTGGAGGGCATTCATTCTGGTCAGGCGGCCCTTCACCAAGCCTTTCAAACTCTGGCCTCAGCACTGATGGCAGCCATTGTCCCTGTGTCTAGCCTCCCATCTCAAACTTCCTCCACCCAGACCCAATCCCCTGTACCTCTGCCTATCCCAAGCACACCATCAGACCAGTCTGCACACACACCTTACCACACAAGGGAAGCTCAGGCAAACATAAGCACCACACATCCCACAGGCACTCACGCAAGCATCACACACATGAAGACACACCAACATCCACTGCCTCCACTGTGTACCCCTCCTCGTCGTCTCCCTCCTCCCTCCCAGTCTCGTCTACACACACACCTGCATGCACTACCTCTACAGCCACTACGTCCCTCACCAGCACACCCACCAGCACACCCCGTTCACGTGCAGTCACCACCCCCACTACCATTCACACGTCCCATGTGTCCTCTCCCAGTGTGTCTGTGACGCCCCCTCCTAAGATACACAAACACAGACACACACCCACCCAACAGCCATCCATCTCACGACAGCCTCCAGCGCATGCACCTGCACCCAAAATCACCAAATGTACACCTCCTACTACCACCACCTCTTCCTCCACTCCCAAACCCCCTCCAGCTACCCGTCCCAGGGTGTACAAAAAACTTTTCCTGTCCAGCCTTGCCCTTTTTCCCACACCTCCCCCACCCGTCCATCTCATAGGTCCCGAACTAGCACCTCAGCCGCAACATCTCCTGGACCAGTGGTGCCTGTAGTCACAGGTATGTGGAGTGCACCGGCCACCAGGACAGCCAGTGTGGCACGGAGCCACAGCACAGCCAGTCCCCCCCCCTGTGAAGTATCTGAAGTTGGCTAGTGCTAGGTGGGAGAGGGGTAAGCCTCCAGCCACCGAAGCCGCTCCCAGGGGTCCCGGTGGGAGTGTGGACTCAGCTGTGACACCTCCCAAGATGGGGAAGGGCCACAAGAAACCCGGCAAGTCTGGGAAGAGCAGCACGGCGGAGAAGACCACCATCATCCCAGCTGCCCAGGAGGGCCCCGCCAGCCCCATCCTTGCTGCCCAGGAGGCCACCGCCAGCCCCATCCCAGCTGCCCAGTAGGGCCCGCCAGCCCCATCCCAGCTGCCCAGGAGGGCCCCGCCAGCCCCATCTCAGCTGCCCAGGAGGGCCCCGCCAGCCCCATTCCCGCTGCACAGGAGGCCATCCCCAGCCCCAGCCCAGCTGCCCAGGAGGGCCCCGCCAGCCCCATCCCAGCTGCCCAGGAGGGCCCCGCCAGCCCCATCCCAGCTGCCCAGGAGGGCCCCGCCAGCCCCATCCCCGCTGCCCAGGAGGGCCACGCCAGCCCAGCTGCCCAGGAGGGCCCCACCAGCCCCATCCCAGATGCCCAGGAGGGCACCGCCAGCCCCATCACAGCTGTCCAGGAGGGCCCTGCCAGCCTCATCCCAGCTGCCCAGGAGGGCCCCGCCAGCCCCAGCCCAGATGGGCCATGAAGGACCGCCAGCCCCAGCCCAGCTGGGCCATGAAGGACCGCCAGCACAAGACCCACTGGGCCATGAAGGACCCCCAGCACAAGACCTGCTGGGCCATGAAGGCCCGCCAACTCAAGCACCGCTGAACAGGGCAAGCACCGCTGAACAGTGCACCGCCAAATCAAGCACCGCTGAATAGGGCACCACCAACTCAAGCACCGCTGAACAGGGCAAGCACCGCTGAACAAGGCACCGCCAACTCAAGCACCGCTGAACAGGGCACTGCCAAATCAAGGATTGAACAGTGGGCAAACCACCCACTGTAGAGACTTGAGAGACTGTGGCTTTGCCCTCCCCAGGATTGAACAGTGGGCAACCCACCCACTGTAGAGACTTGAGAGACTGTGGCTTTGCACTCCCCAGGATTGAACAGTGGGCATTGAGCCCCCTCGTGGATCTGGCGTCATGCACTCATCCGGCTGAGGTGCCTCCCCTTCCCTTTCCCCTGAGGTGCCTGTTGTATTTCTATCTGATGCCCCTGCAGTGTTCTCTCTGTTTTGATCTGGTATTGTGTGTGGGCCTCGCCCATGCATTTTGGGCCCAGTGGTCCACGGACTATAAATGGTGCAATACCTGGACTACTATTCTTGGTGTATATTTTGTTAATAGTGTATATATATGTATATTTTTGCGTACTGCATTTTAATATATTACAATGGTTACACTCATTTCCTTTTGTCTTTGTAGTCTTCCGGGGGGGTTGGGGGGTGTAACTATAATATATAGCTATGTATTAGTGTGTGTGTTGTAGTGGGTGAGGGTGGGGGTGGGTGTGTTGCGTGTGTGTGTCCCTGTTTTTTGACCCCCCCTGTGTCATAGGTGCAGTACTCACTGTGAACTTCGCCGCCGGCGATCGTGCTCCTGATACAGGAGCAGGAAGACTATCGCAGGTAGGATTTGGAGTTCCAGGTCCATGGTGTCCTCGTTCCTCGTGGAGTGTGTAGAGGTGAGCGTTTTCCCTTCTAAATTCCTGTTTCCACCGTGTTTTTATCCGCAGTGAATCTGCCCCGGAAAAGGTGACGGATTGGCCTGTCATAATACTGTGGGCGGTACATTGTCTCCCGTCTGTCTGTTGGCGGTGACCGCTACGCTGTTTTTTTGTACCGCCGTGGCGGTCAGAGTGTTAAAGTGGCTGTCTTTGTTGGCGGTTTCCCCCACAGTCGTAATTGCACATTTTTTATCGCCAGCCTGTTGGCGGTCTTACCACCACTTTAACACCGTCCGCCAGGGTTGTAATGACCACCTTGGTCCCTTATTAATAACCTACAAAGTAATCAAAGGGTTATTGGCACTGTCAATATTTCTGAAGGAGTTTGGACGTCCTATTTGATTACTCTTTTCTCTACAAGTGAACAGGATGGGAAATTGTTGAATGAGGGGGCTTATTGCACCACCGCTGCTCTGGTCAAGTCTTGCTCCCTGTCCGCACGGTTTGTGTTTCCCCATCATGGAGAGAAGACTTCTTTTCAATCACGTCTCCCTCATATCATCTCACGGGGAAAGCAAGATGGTGCCCCAGGTCACAATGGCCTTCCACAGATGCTTTTCAAACAGGATTACTCCTTTTGTGGAGTTCATCTCGTGAATTCGTGAGTCCTGGTGTGGTGCCATTCTTCATCCACTATATAAAAGCGGTTCATGGTCGGACCCTGCTAATTTTAGGATGAGAGCCCTGCACGACAATGAGACCAAGTTTTATGCCAGTCTACTGCTGCAAGATCTTTGCGTCTGGGTTGAATCGTAGGGACTAATCCCTATTGTTTAAACAGTGTTCTCCACTGCTTCCCGCACATCGACGAACCTATTAGCCCTTTTCTATTTTGATCGATATGACGATTCTATCAGGCTTTACGCTTCATTGCTGTTTTGTTGATTTCAAGGCAGCAATTGACCAGATCCCTAGGAATGCCCTGTGGGCCAAACTACAAAACAGGGGTATTCTTTCAATTTTCCTGGGTGCCATTATGGAACAACATACAGATACTTGGGTCCATATTAAATTAGGTGATGGGTGCTCTCCTTCCAGAAACATTTTCACTGGTCGTGGTGTGAAATAGGGTAGAGTGCTTGCGTCACAACTTTTTAATCTGTTTATTGCAGATTTGTAATCGTCTCTTGATGCTGTTATTTCTCATCCTCCCAAGATTGGTGGTCTTAGACTTAGCCACTTGCTTTATGCTGATGATCTTACATTGTTCAGTTATACTAAGATTTGCCTTCAACGACTGCTTAACCAACTTGCATCTTATATTCCTGTGAATCAAGTAGAAGTCAATTTCCTCAAAACTAAATTGGTCTCCTTCAGAAGACAAATATCATTTGGGACCCCATTGGTATTGCAAAAGTAGTAAACTCATTTCAGACCAGTCTTATAAATATTTAGGGTGCATTTTAGGTAGCCTTGGCAAGCATAAGAAGGAGTTTGAGCGTAAAGCCGCAGCATTGCAGGTAACCTTTTCCAAATTATTCAAAGTTCTAGAGGGTCCACACCTTCTCTCTCTAGTGGAAGTTATGTGAGCAAAGATTATCCCTTCATTGTCTTATGGTAAGAAATTTTGTTGGGTAAAGGCTCTTGTTTATTAAATAGGCTGGTTAATAAGATCTATAAGACAGTTTTCCATGTATCACATCATGCTTCACCCGGGCAGGTGCGGATGGAATTTGGGCTTCTGGATCAGCTGGCAGTCAGTGCCGGCAATTTCCTGAAGCTTTGTCATAAGCTGCATCGGGCCAAGGAAGGTAGCTTGGAGGCAGTTCTGTGGCAAGAAATCAGTGCTTCGAAAACAAAGGAGTTCCATTTCCATTTTTGGGTTGAATGTAAACAGCGATTGGAAGCCGATGACCTCTGGATAAGCAACCCCCCATTCCTTGTTTATGCTGGATGTTAAGAAGATCATACAGTTACACTTATAACATTCAGATCGCTCCCTCCTTGCTAAATGCAAGCATGCCTGGTCGGGAATCAATTCCTTTAAGCCAGGCACTCCGCTTAGCTATTTTTCTTGTTCTTACGCGTTTTGTCTGAAAGAGGCCTTTATGGCCTTATGGATGGGCGATTGGGGTTATTTCAAACATTTACCCTTATAGAGGTTAACTCCTGGAGAGGGGGTGATGTGCAGGGGTTGTGGTAACGCAGAAGAAACAATTGAACATGTGGTCTGTTTGTGTGCAGCTCTACTTAAGGAATGTAGATCTCTGCTTCGGAGTAAGTGGAAAGAATTGGGGATTCACTCATGTCGACAGGCCATTATTAAGTCCCTGGATCCTGTGAATTTAATGCTGAACGTCTTACTGACTAAATTCATTAAAATCGCTGAAACTAAATTTAGGGGCATTGCGAGCAGTGGATAATTATGTTTGGAATTTTCTCCCATTCTTGCCTTGTTGGTTTGTAGTAATTCGCCAGGTTGTTGAGCTTCAATGTTGCACCTTGGGCTGGGATCCTCATTGGTATCTAACTTAATGATCATTCAATGCACTAAGGACTTTAGGGCTTTGAATACTGTGAGCCACTCTGTTTATCATGCATCATGTAGGGTTCTGGGCTCTGGCGGTCCGGCCTTATTTTTATTGATGGTTTCATTTTATTATCTAGGAATGCTTTTTATTGTGGTATGTGCATTTAAATTATTGAGTGTTTTTAGTATGTATTTAACATTCAATTGTAAATGTATTACTGATTGTTTTTCTTTTTTGTTTTAATTGTATCAGATTTTATTATCTGTACAATAAATTATTCATTCATCCATGCATACCTTCCCACTTCTCATACCCCCAAGACAGTCATGGGCTCTCATTATGACATTGGTGGTAAATCCCACTTACCGCCACGAGGACTGCCGCCAACATACCGCAGTAGATATCCGTTCACCATATTATGACACACATACACCAATCCGTCAATATTCAGCCATATACACAAATCCGCCAGTCCAAAGGTCAGTGAGAAAGTGGAGGTATCAAAACCCACACCGTTATGCCAACTGAACATTATGACCCACGAATCACCAAGGCGGACATTCAATGGAGGTAAACCATTGGAGGTACATACCGTTGCACTCAAAATACACACACACATACAAAACAACACCACATTGCAAAATTCAAACAACACACACCTGACACCCATACACACACCACACCTACACACCCACACCACTATAAAACACACATCCACATTACCCACAACCCTTTACGACTGCAAACCATTGGCATGAGACAGACACCAAGACCACAGACAAAACCAGAGCCACACACTACTTACACCCATACACCACTCACGCACCCCATATCAAACACCCCAACATATCACCCTACACACCCTCACCTACACACCTCACACAACACCCATTGCACCACAAAGACACCCCGATTCACAGAGGAGAACCTAAGGGTCATGGTGGAGGAAATCATCAGGGTAGAGCCACATCTATTTGGAGCACAAGTACAGCAGATATTGATAGCTAGGAAGATGGATCTATGGCGGAGAATCGTGGACAGGGTCAACGCCATGGGACAGCACCCAAGAACTAGGGATGACATCAGGAAGAGGTGGAACGATCTACTGGGGAAGGTACGTTCCATTACAGCAAGACACCAACTTGCTGTACAGAGGACTGGCTGTGGACCCCACCTCTCCCCCACAACTAACAACATGGGAGGAGCAAGTCTTGGCAATCATGCATCCTGAGGGCCTGACTGGAGTAGGAGGAGGACTGCACTCTTGTAAGTCAACTCTCTACTACTACCCCCCTGCCTTCATGCCCTCACATACCCCCACCCTCACCCTCACTTATCCCAATGCCAAGCCCTGCATGCCATACCAATGCATGGACACCACTCACAGACCTGCATGGACACCTATCACTAAAGCATGCACACTAGAGAGAATCAGCTAACCCACCATATACCAACTAACACAAGTGAAAGCTGCCAGGGCAAATACAACCAAAGAAGGTAAGCCACGGATGCACAATATGTCAGACACAGAAACAATAACACAGCATTTACATCCCCACAGGTACCCCAGCCAATGTCAGCAGAGAGGAGGTGCCAGCAACATCCAGTACCCCAACAGAAGAGGCCCACAGTGATGACAGCAACTCTGGTCTTCTGGATCTGGATGACAAACCTGGCCCTCAGGAACCTCTGGACAGCCAGTTACCCAGGCCCAGTCACACACCACCAGAGAGCCTCCCCTATCAGGAAACACCACCAGAGCACCCACCCAGCGTACCCATACCTCTTTCTCCAGGACACATCAATCAGCAGTGTGTCTACCGCTACAGGGACCCCAGGCCACACCTCAAACCCAAGACAATCAAGGACCTGGGGTCAGTGGGCACATGGTTCAGGGGACAGAGGCACAGGCAACCAGGGAAACTGGGAGGACTGCTGTGCACTGGGGAGGACAGGCCCAGGGAACCAACTCTTCAGGAGGCCCTTGCAGAGATCCTGGGAGCATATCAACATTCCCAGGACGCAATGGTCCAGATCCTGGACAACGTGCAGGAGAACAGGCGGCTGCAGGAGGGACAGTAACAGGGGATCAGGGAGGACTTGCAGGCCATTAACAACACCCTGATCTCCATTGCAGGGGCGCTGGCAGACATGGCCAACATTATGAGGGAGGCAGTCTCACACCAGCGGGCCCTTACCACTAGCCAGATATCTGAACAGCCTTCCACCTCTGCTGCCACTAGTGGCCAGGAGGCCCCGCCACAGGACCAACAGGCCACCAGCACCCCTCCCCCTGCAGAAGGTGAACCACTCCACAAACATCCCTGCAATCCAGACAGAAGCCAGAAACTATTTCCAAGACTCCTGCCAGGAAATGAGACTCTCCTGATTGTCACCCTTGTGTTTCACTCTGTCACCCTATCCACCTTGAACTGCCATTGCTTCCCTTCCTATGTCCCCTTGGACAATGCACCTGTGCTACAAAAGACAGGAACTATACCCTGGACGTTCCTCCATCATCACCCCATCCCATTACGCTTGCCCCTCCATATTTTAGCACTTCAATAAACACCCTTGGAATTTTTTTTTTTTTTTTAGTATGTCAAATTTTTAAAGTATGTATTAATTTCAACAGGTACAGACATTGCAATTCAACTGTACAGAAAAGGAGCATAGGTGTATGACTTGTAGCTGGCTGCAGTGATCACACCAGGAGCATATGTGAGGTCACCAACATCTGTAAAATGAATTGCCAAAGGGTACAGTAAGTGGGCATAGAAGTGGGAAATAACAGCATGCCAGTGCCACAGAAATTCCATTTTATTTTCATTGAAATGTGAAGTAGCACTGTCTTACCTGTGTGTCATTGGAAGTACTTTCTGATGACTGATGTTCTGTTGTCCTCATCCTCATCCTTTGCCTCCTCATCCTCACTGTCCACAGGATCCACTGCTGCCACACTGGCATCTCCACCCTCCTTCTCCTGCAGAAAAGGAGGTGTCTCAGTTCAAGGTTGTGCAACATGCAGTATGCCACTACTAACTAGCAGACCTTCTTGGGTGAGTAGCACAGGGATCCACCTGTTAGATGGAGGCATCGGAACCTGGCCTTCAGGAGGCCAAAGGTCCTTTCTATTATCCTTCTGGTTCGCCCACGTGCCTCATTATAATGTTCTTCTGTCCTTGTCCTGGCATTCCTCACAGGGGTCAGCAGCCATGAGAGGTTTGGGTAACCAGAGTCACCTGCAAATATTGAGGGACAACATTTATCCCCACACTATCCTATATGGTCCACACCATACCCATACACCAACATATACTGGGTGGGGACCAGGGCTCACCTATTAACCACACCCTGTGCCTCTGTAGTTGGGCCATCACATTTGGGATGCTGCTATCCCTCTGGACAAAGGCATCATGCACTGACCCAGGATACTTAGCACTGACGTGGGAGATGTACTGGTCTGCCAAGCACACCATCTGCACATTCACAGAGTGGTAACTCTTACGATTTCTGAATACCTGTTCATTTTGATGGAGGGGACAAATGCAATATGTATTCCATCAATCGCCCCACTTATGTTGGGGATATGTCCTATTGCATAAAACTCGGCCTTCACTGTGGCCAAATCTTCAACCTGGGGGAAAACAATATAGCTGCACATGTGTTTAATCAGGGCAGACAACACTCTGGTCAGCACTACTGAGAACATTGGCTGTGACATTCTTGCTGCCAAGCCCACTGTCACTTGGAAAGGACCAGTGGCAGGAAATGGAACACTGATAGAACTTGCACAAAAGGAGGGATCCCAGTGGGGTACAGATAGCAGATATAAGGTCAGGCTCTAATTGGGCACACAGCTCTGTGACTGTGGCCCTGTCAAGTCTATAGTTGAGGATGATGTGTCTGTACTCCATAGTTACCAAGTCTACCAGGGGTATGTACATGGGCCTATGTCTCCATCTCCTATTCATCCGCAGCGGTAGCAATCTATGGGGCAAAAGAGTGAGGAGCCGGTCACGAACTGAACAATGGGGCTACAACAGAACTTTGCATGCTGTTAACTTGCAATGAGTAAGTCTAACTAGTACAGTATGTCCAATTTTCAACAGTGATGCAGCAAATATCCGGGGCCTGCCTCTCACTCCCCCCCCTCCCGAAATGGCATCTGCCTGTCATGTGTGGAGGGACAGGTGGAAGTGAGGTAATTCGGCTGACGTTGTGCTCCGTTGCGGGAGGCAGTCGGGAACCGCTGTGCAACTCCTCATTTGGTAACATTGGGCCCTATGGGGTACAGTGGCCAATGGGGATCTACACCTGCGATGACGGTATACACCGCCACGGACGTGACTGCTATTTTCTATCATATTCCTCACTTGCTACCTGATCATCCACAGGAGACGACCTACAATGCATGTGCTGCTGTGAGCTGTGTCTGGGACCTACCATGGCCCGTGTGACTGGGGAAAGGGCCCCTGCCTTCACTTCGGCAGAGTTGGAGAGACTGGTAGATGGGGTCGTACCCCAGTACGGACTGCTGTATTGGCCTCCAGACCAACAGGTTAGACCACATTGGGCACGATGCATGTGGCATGAATGCATGGAGTTGTGTGTGAGTACCTCGGGTAAGGGGGGTGGGTGGATGTCCTCTGGGCGGTGTATTGGTTGTGTGCTGGGCCATGTTTGTGAAAATGGTGATGTGAAGGGGTATGGTGGGCTGTAAGTGTAACAGGCAGGACTGTTTGACTAATACTGTTTTCCTGTGTGTATTTCCTCTGCAGGTCAGCGCCCATCAAAAGAAGGGTATATGGTGTGTCATCGCCAAGGACGTGCGGACCCTGGGGGTCTATGGCAGGCGGAGCACCCACTGTCGGAAACGGTAGGAGGACCTGAGACACTGGGCACGAAAGACAGTGGAGGCCCAGCTGGGGATGGCCTCCCAACAAGGAAGGGGTGCCCGTTGAACCCTGACCCGTTGATGGCCCGCATACTGGCGGTGGCCTATCCTGAGCTGGATGGGTGCTTGAGGGCATCACAGCAGCCACAAGGGGGTGAGTACAGTGCCGATCATTACTACTTAAGCATGATAGGGTGGTAACCGGGTGGGGAATGGGTCAGTGGTTGCCCCTATCCCAGGCCTGATATTGCAGCATAGGTCCCCTGGTGGCTAGTGTTCAGAAGGGAAAATCTTGCTACCTAGCTTTTAGGCATCCACTGCTGGTCAGGGCTGGGTGGGTACCAGGTGTGTGCATTTGGCTGTGTGTGTCCCTCCCCATGCCTTGGATGCTAACTTCTCTGGTGGTGCTATGGTACATTGCGCAGGCCTGTTCCCTGTGTATGAGGGTGCTGTGTACGCCAACGGTGGCTTTGGTGCAGCCATTGACCAAGTGTATCCTTTGTCTCTCCCCCCCTTATTGTTTTGTCATCCTGTCCTTATGTACATTAGCATCATCTGGCAGAGGAGCAGAGGCACCGGCGACAGAGGAAGCTGCATCCCACAGGACCCAGGAGGCAGAGTCCACCGACGCTGAGAGAACCAGTGGGACGGAGGGCGAGGGGAGCACCACTGTGGAAACTGGAGCGGACAGTTCAGACACAGATACCTCCTCCGATGGAAGCTCACTGGTGGTGGCGGACACCTCTGTGAATACCCCAGCTACAGGTACAGCCACAACCCCTTGTCCCAGCAGCCCCTCATTGAGTTGCCCGTGCCCGCTCACTCAGGAGGGTGGGCATCTCCTTTGTCCCTGGCACCTCAGGCCCTGCCCCACTTAGCCCTGCTGCCCTGAGTGAGGAGGCTATTTACCTCCTGAGATCCATCTCTGTAGGGCAATCAACCATTGTGAATGCCATCCAGGGGCTGGCAGCCCAAATGCAACAGACTAATGCATTCCTGGAGGGCATTCACGGTGGATTGGCGGGCCAACAGAGATCGAGGCCTCCTCTCTGATGGCAGCTATTGTCCCTGTTTCTATCCTCCCCCCTCCAACTTCCACTTCCCAGTCCCATTCTCCTCAACCCCAACCAATCCCAGGCACACAGCCAGACAAGCATGCACAGAAGACAACACACAAGAGTGGTTCAGGCAAACACAAGCACCACACTTCATCCCACAGGCACTCTCACAAACACCATCCAGATGCAGACATACCAACATCCCCCTCCGCCTCCTCCTCCACCTCCCTCCCAGTTCTGTCCACACTCACACCTGCAAGCACTACATCATCATCTACTACCAGCCTCACCACCACACCAAGCAGAACACACACCTCAATGTCAGACATCTCCACAACAGCCAAGGACACATCCCCTATGTCCTCTCCCACTGTGTCTGTCCCCCCTCCTAAGGTACTCAAACGCAAGCACTCAAACACCCAACAGCCATCCACCTCACAACAGCATCCAGCACATGCACCTGCACCCAAAATCAGCAGGCAGACACCTCCAACAACCACTCCCTCTTCCTCCACTCTCAAACCTTCTTCCTCTTCCCGCCCCAGGGTCCCTAAAAATCTGTTCCTATCCACATTGACCTCTTCCCTACCCCCATCCCTGTCCTGCATTTCTGGCCAGGGTGGGAAGAACCCAGCCAAGCACTTCAGCCACCAGGTCCACGGGCCCAGTCGTCACCACACCCACTCGTGGTGGAAAAGGATCCAGGGCACATGTCCTGAGGGTAAAGGAGCCTGCCAAGGTGATGCCAAGAAGGGAACGGAGCCTGCCCAAGCTGCTACAGAGAAGGGGAAGTTGCCTGCCCAAGCTGCTGCCAAGAAGGGAAAGGAGCCTGCCCAAGCTGCTGCCAAGAACCAAAAGGAGCCTGTACCAGCAGGCAGGAAGAGCAAGGGGCCTGGGACAGGAACTGTGATGGAGCGCCCACCACCAAACATGGTTGTGCAGCCGTCTGAGGTTGCAGCGGATGGGCAGGAGCCTCCCCACCAGCAGCACTACCACCACCTCCAGTGAGCAGCTGTCTGAGGTTGGAGGGGATGGGCAGGAGCTTCCCCCACCAGCAGCACCACCACCTCCAGTGAGTAGCTGCCCGAGGTTGCAGGGAATG
Source organism: Pleurodeles waltl (assembly GCF_031143425.1). NCBI lineage: Eukaryota > Metazoa > Chordata > Amphibia > Caudata > Salamandridae > Pleurodeles > Pleurodeles waltl. The sequence continues at coordinate 471,326,467 of NC_090449.1, read as the reverse complement.
GGCAGGAGCATCCCCCCACCAGCAGCACATCCACTACCATCTCTAGTGAGCAGCCATTTGAGGATGCAGGGGATGGACAGGAGCCTCCCCCACCAGTAGCACCACACCTACTGAGCAGCCATCACCGCCGGCGGACGGAATGTAATCTTGCCTCCATGGGCTGCTGTGCGGCCTGCCCCCTGCAAATCCAGTGGGTATGATACACACCTGAGAGACTGTGACCTTGCACTCCCCAGGTTCAAGAGCACAGGGCACGATGCCCCCTCCAGAGCCAGTGTTGAAGACACCCACCTACGCCAGAATTGCCAGGATCAAGAGCACAGGGCTCGATGTCCCCTCCAGAACCAGTGGGTAAGACATCCACCTACCCCAGACTCACCAGGATCAAGAGCACAGGGCACAATGCCCCCCAGAACCAGTGGGTAAGACAGCCACCTACCCCAGACTCGCCAGGATCAAGAGCACAGGGCACAATGCCTCCTCCAGAACAAGTGAGCAAGTCACCCACTTGAGAGACTGTGGCCTTGCACTCCCCAGTAACAAGCACAGAGCATGTTGCCCCCTCCAGAGCAAGTGGGCAAGTCATCCACTCGAGAGACTGTGGCCTTGCACTCCCCAGGACCAAGCAGTGGGCATGTTGCCCCTTCCAGAGCAGGTGGGAAAGTCACCCACTTGAGAAACTGCGGCCTTGCACTTCACAGGACCAAGCACAGGGCATGTTGCCCCCTCCAGAACTAGTGGTGCTTTTCCATCTCCCGGCTGAGGTGCCCCACCATCCCCTGTCCTCCTGAGGTGCCTGCCTATTTACCAACAGATGCCCCTGCAGTGTTCTCTCCGTGTTAAGGCAGGTGCCGTGTTTGGCCTTGGACTTTGGCCTCTGGCCATGTGGACTACGTACATTGTGGACTGGGCTGTGTCCCTTTCTGTGTACATATATACATATCTCTTGTCTTGCCTAACTTATTTATCTTGATGTGTTTCTCTCATTACATTCACTTTCTCAAAATTGTTTTGTCCTTGCATTATTCATCCGAGGTATGGGGTACAAATGTTTTGGTAATGCAGCTGGTTGTGTGTATGGTGTTCGGGGGGTATTGCGTGTGTGTGTCACTCTCTTTTTCCTCCCTCCCTCCCTTGTGTGCTAGGTGGCTGTACTCATTGTCATCGTCTTCGCTGGCGTTGATGTTCGTGGTGGAGCTGAATGTAGAAATCATGGGAAATACATGCAGCTCAGGCTCCATGGCTGCGTGGTTGTTCACTGTGTCTCCAGTGGTGAGTCCTTTCACTTCTGTGCAGTGTTTCCACCAGGCTTTTGATGTTGTTGGCACCACCCCGTAAAAGGTGGCTGAATAGTGTGTCTTAATATGGTGGGCAGAACATTGACTTCCAACTGGCTGTAGGCGGCTACTGCTGTGGTGGCTGTTGTTTCTGCCCTGGGGATCTGTGTGGTACATTGGCTGTCTATGGGAGATAACACAACCATGGTCATAATTTGGCAGTAATTACCGCCGGCCTGTTGGAGGTATTACCGCCACTTTAACAGCAACCACCAGGGTTGTAATGAGGGCCATAGTCTGCTCCATGAAACTCCATTTAATCCTAGGCTGATTATTAGAGAACCTAAGCCGTCTATCAAAAGGTTTGGTGTAGGTACTAGGTACATGAATTCCAAATGGTCTTGAGGTGATATCAAAAGCATTACTCTCACTGCCTTGGCGGACAATTACAGCAATTTCAACTAGATTGGGCCACAGTCTAATATCTAATAATTTGTAGTCAATAAGGCAGGTATTTTGCATACAGTTGAACGTGTGAGACCCTTCTTTATCGGAGAGTATTCTCTCTTAGCAGGCTCAAAGGCCTTGCTTTAAAATAAATACATTCAGTTGCATGGTCACAGCTGACCATTTCTTTAGGTGGGGGGAATTGTAAGCCCTGGGATTGATCGGGTCAGACCTCCCTTTCTTATAAAGTTGTCTTCCTTACAACACAATGGTTTACATTTACAGTTAAAGTCCCCTGCAGCAATTTTATAAATACCTGCTGGGAACAAGGCTAAGTAAGAATTCACCAAACCTATGACCGGTAGCTCATCACAAGTGCCAAATGATTTACAATAAACATTATATATAAAGGACATTTCATTAGAGGGAAACTACAGACTAACAAAGACCAAGGGGGTCATTACAACCCTGGCGGGCGGTGTTAAAGCAGCGGTAAGAACGCCAACAGGCTAGCGGTCTTTATTTCAGTATTATGACCATGGCGGTTACCGCCATGGTCATCCGCCGCTTCTCCGTTTCGCCCGCCAGGGCGGAGACGACCGCTGGGCTGGAGACCTGGGTCTCCAGCCCGGCGGCCGTCACAATACCGCCACCGGTATTTTGACCCGGCTTACCGCCGTGGATTTCCAGCGGTAGGAACCGCCATGAAATCCATGGCAGTAAGCACTATCAGTCCCAGGGAATTCCTTCCCTGGCACTGATAGGGGTCTCCTCCACCCTCCACCCCCACCCTGACTCCCTCCCCTACACCCCCCGCCACCCCTGCCACCCCCCAAAGGTGGCAGGCCCCCCCTCCCCACCCTGACCCCCAACATCACATAACTCACACACACACGACATGCACGCAGGCACCACCAGCACACACACGCACACACACCGACATACATGCCTACAGCCACACACTCAGTCAGACACGCACACCCATATACAGACATACACGCACACATCTATACAGACATACATACAGACATACACGCACTCATTCCCAGAACACGCAACACACCCGCATGTATACAGGCACTCACACACCCCCTCTACATACACAGACGCACACCCCCATGCACCCACACAACATCCCCCCGCCCCCATCCCCTAGCGGACGATCGACTTACCTGTTCCGTCGATCCTCCGGGAGGGGACGGGAGCCATGGGGGCTGCTCCGCCGACACCACACCGCCAACAGAACACCGTAGCGCCGAATCATAGGACGTGATTCGCTGGGCGGTGTTCTGTTGGAGTGGCGGTGGAGGTGGAGCAACCTCCACTTCCCCGCCACCCACCAGTATGGCTGTTGGCGGCTCTCCGTCGGAAAAAGGACGGAGAGCAGCCAACAGTCATAATACGCTGAGTGGCAAACCGCCACTACTGGCGGTCTTCCGCACGGCGGTCCCTCGGCGGTCTTGTAAAAAGACCGCTGAGGTTGTAATGACCCCCTAAGCCTCGGAAGCCCAGATAAATAAATTTTTCTACACAGGACAGTGTGGTCTTCACCCTGATTGCTATCCCACCTTATCGCCAACCCTTCCCAGGGGACACTAAAATTGACAAACCCAAATCAAAATTGAGAGGACAGAGACCAAGGCCCTCATTCTGAGTTTGACGGTAACTTGACCACCACGCCGGCGGCGGTGTTTTGACAGCTGCGAGGGTGGAGGTACAGACCGCCATATACCGAGTGAAGTGGTGAACCCAATGCAACACAGACAACTCACCACCAGGACCACCACCACCGACGAGCAGCATACGGCGGCAGAAGCCAGCTTCAGGCTGACGGAAGCCAATGTCCCGCCCACCATATTCCGGGTCACCACACCGCCAGGATATCTGGGGCGGGCTGGTCGCCACAAAAAACCTGGCAGAAACAGATAGTACAAAAGGAGACACCTACCTCCAGGCACAGAGACGCATCCACGGCTGCCATGGCAAAAGAACTGCTAGTCTTCCCAGCGTTGTATCTCACCATACACCTTCAGGGCCACTGACAACAATGAAGACTACAACCGTAAGTACACCTAGCACAGAGTGATGGAAATGGCAGTGATACACTCCCACACATAACACACATTCCTCCAACAGACAGGAAAGGCCACAAACTACGTCAAAGCCAAGTACCCAATACACACACAAAGCCAAGCAGATATGTGCCGAACATACAGCACAACACACACCAACACACCCTATAACCACACAATGATAACTAGACCACAAACGCCTCAATGCAGGCATAGACAGGCACCTTGTGCAACACCACACCTACACACACCATGAACTGTATGTAGCAATGACACACAATCAATAGCAGTGAACACACATCCAAACAATGACACAGGTGACACATCACGTATAACCAACATACAAGGAAATCAACACATGCAGCACCATATACACGAAAGCATACTACACCCCATACAATCCTACAAGCAAGCAGTCAGACACATTACAACAAGCCCAATGCACAACCCAGCTACCCAGCGCATGCAACAACACAGGCACAACCCATAGACAGACCTCACACACCGTTGCACACAGATGTCACACCACCATGTACAAGGAAACCAGGTCAAACCTCTCAATTTGCCAACCACAGCAATGTGGGCAGTTGTACAACAAAATATAAAAATTAACTATATACAAAATGTGCCAAGTAGCAAGTCTAATGTCCAGAAATGCAGGACACATTGTCCATATATCAGGGCATCAACCTGACTCCTGACAGCAAATAGGCCTCCACGTTATAGGGGCATGAATGGGACAGGCAGGCACCTCAGGTGTTTGGTGGTGGTGGGGATGGGTGTGTCTTGTATTTGGAAGGGGCATGTTTCGGTTTCGGATTTGGCTTGGGAGTGGTGACTCTGGCCCTGGGAGGGGTGGATCTTTTGCTGGGTGGAGAAGCAGGGGAAATACCAGAGGGGGCACCCAAGGAATGAGAGGTGGAAGGGCCTGGGAGGGGAAGGGGGACATGACATTTAGGGGTTACATGGGGTGGGAGAAGAGTAGGGAAAAGGTCAAGGGCGGCAAGGAAAACTCTCTTAGGTACACAGTGGCAGTCACATGATTGAGGGTTGGGAATGGAGGTAGAGGGAGTGCTTGTCTGACGTGTTGGTGTGCTGTACATGGATGCTGGTGTGTGCAATGTGTGCATGTATGTTGTGGGTGAATGTAGGATGGGTGAGTGTGTTCATGTGCATATCTTGGGAGGAGGGGGTAGAGATGCAGTGAGAGGGAATGGGAGATGTGTGAATGAATGTTGCGGTGCTGTATGCAAGTGAGGTGGATGTGCTGCTGGTGGCAGAGACGGTAGTCGTGGTGAGTGTGCATGTGGTGTGTAGGGTGTGTGTCTGTGAGTCTGCTGTTGTGGTGATAGACAGTATGACATGAATGCTAGCAAGACCAGTGTGTGATGATGCAGTGCTGGCAGGTGTGAGTGGAGATGTGACTGTAAGGGAGGAGGTGGAGGGGGAAGTGTCTTTTGTTGTGTATGTAGATGTGTGTTGTGTGTGTGTGCATGCCTGTGGGAACGTTTTTGATGCCTATGTCTGTCTATGCACACCTTGGCCCTCATTACAACGCTTGTCACGCGCCAACTTGTATCCACCGTGCGGCCGCCAATGCGGCCGCACTCCCGCAGTGGCCATTTCGAGATCCCCGCTGGGCCGCAACACTGGAGCCGGCTCTAAATGGAGCCGGCGGTGTTGCAGCGGTGCGATGGGTGCAGTTGCACCCATCGCACTTTTCACTGTCTACTATGCAGACAGTGAAAAGCTCCATGGAGCCGTGGCAGGGGGCCCGCGACTCCCGTTTTGGCCTGCCTTTTCATGGCGGTTCATATCGCCATGAAAAGGCTGGCGGGAGGGGGACTCGTAATCCCCTGAGCAGCGCTGCCTTGGGGGATTACAACTGCCAAAGTGTTGGGAATCCGCCGGTCCCGGCGGTGCGACCGCGGCATAATTCCATGGGAAGCACCGCCAGCCTGTTGGCTGTGCTTCTGACGAAACAGCCAAGGGTTGTAATGAGGGCCCTTGTCTCCTGTTGTGGGTGTATGCTGGTCTGTAGGTGTGCTTTGGACGGGTGTAGGGAGAGGGGATGTTGATTGAGAACAGGTAGCTGGAGGGGGGACGGAAGATGAAGGGACATTGGCTGCCATCAATGAGAAGGCCAGAGCCTGAAACGATCTCTGTAGGACAGACAAGACACCATTAATGCCTTCCAGGAATGCATTGGACTGCTGCATCTGGAATGCCAGTCCCTGGATGGGATTCACGATGGTTGCCGGCCCCACAAAGATGGACCTCAGGAGGTCAATAGCCTTCTCCTTGAGGGCAGCAGGGTTGACTGGGACAGAGGGAGATGTGCCTGCAGCGAAGGAGATGCCCACTCTCCTGGGTGAGTAGGCACGGGCAACTGGAAGTGTGCTACGGAGAGGGCGGTGCTGGTAAGGGGGGTTGGGGACATCCATGGTGCTGGAGAAGTCCCAGATGGGTCTGCCACCACCAGGGAGTAATCTGTAACAGATGTGGTGGTTGCTCCAGTCTCCTCGTGGTGCTCTACGTCGCCCTCCATCCCACTGGTCCCCTGGGTTTCGCTGGTGCCAGTCTCCTGGGTCCAGTGGGCTGCTGCATCCCCACTAGCCAGTGCCCTTCCTCCTTTATCAGATGATGCTAATGCACACGTAGACAGAGGTGGAGAGAGAAGGAGGGTGGGAGAAACAGAAAGGGAGCAAATGGTGATAACTTGACGGTAACTTGACCGCCACGCCACAAACAATATATAATTCAGCCCCTGCCGGGTAAACAAGAGAACATTTTGCAATCACTTACAATCGAGTCATGCAAGTGATACCCAAACTCATCAGCAATCACCTCAACCTTGCAGCCTAAACAGCTAAATGAAGGCCAGCTAAATGCCTATCAACTAGCTAAATGACTGATCCAACAATCCAGACCAGGAACCTACCCAACCACATGTCATCAATTACAGGATGGGAAAAATCTGAACTCAGAGGAATTGAGCACACAAACTAACTGACAGGAATGTGTGGAGTACATGTGGTACGGAGGTCCATTGTTGTGGCAATTGAAGCAATTGCAATGTTCACGAAACACGCCTGTCATTACCCAAATACAGTGCCAATATGATCACCTTGTACTACAACAGTATATGCAGAGGTGGAGGATGCAGCCAGTGACAAGATCGAATACTTGAATGACCCATAAGTATAGTTGAACGTGTGTCACAGAACCACCACTTCTTTTCCTGAATGGCTCAACATAGCTAAAGTGTCACACTCCTACGTGACTGGTGTGATAACCAGGACTGTACATTCCCTAAATCTCAACTGACCACGTAAATCCCAAGTCCAATGAGCGTCACAGTACACAACCATGCAGATGTCACAAAACAGTCAACACTTACCCCCTTGTGGCTGCTGTGCTGCCCTAGCGCCCATCCAACTCTGGGTAGACCACTGCCAGTAGGCGGGCCATTAGGGGGCCAGGGTCCGACGGGCACCTCTCCCACGTTGGGAGGCTGTCCCCAGCTGGGCCTGTGCGGTCTTTCGGGCCCACTGTCTCAGGTCCTCCCACAGCTTCCCGCAGTGGGTGCTCCATCGGCTATGGACCCCCAGGGTCTGCACATCCTTGGCGATGGCTTCCCATAAACCTTTTTTCTGGTGGGCGCTGACCTGCATGGGAAATATTCTGAAAATGGGGACATGATGTAATTAATACCAACACAGGTGAAACCTTTGGCGACACACAACATACAAGGACCCTGCACACTGCCAATATACCCCACATATAATGTGAATGCAAAACATCTGATCAGTCATGACATGTCAATGTGCACACACATACATTGTCAAACTCCACCCAACCTGTGGGACAAAGGACGTTGTACTGACCTGTTGCCCTGGAGCACCATACAAACACTCATACAGGGGTAGGACCCTTTCCACCAGTTTCTCCAGTTCCTCTGTGGTGAAGGCTGGTGCCCTATCCCCTGCAGTGCGTGCCATTGTTGCTCTAAGATGCAGGACACAGCAGCACACAAAATGGAGGCCTGTCTTGCCCAAATGCTAGGAGTCAAGTGAGCTGTCACATACAAAATGGCGGTTTCAACGGCAGCGGTCATGACCGTCACTGCCGGCGGTGATCGTCATTGGTCCCAGTCTCCCATAGACATCAATGTTAACCAATGAAGAGTTGCACAGCGGTTCAGACCGTCTTCCGTCATGACGACTTCCGCTGGCGGCAGAAGGTCACTTCCAGCTGTCCAATGCATGCTAGACAGGTGGATGCCACATAAGTCTGTATAATGACTGTCCCGGGATCACAATGCGTAATTACCTGCATGTTGTCACAATTGATACATTAGGTCACACATTGTGGATAATGACATATGTAGTGAGTGACATCACCACACATGTCACTACAGTTGTCAGTATTTATGATCCGTATAGTAGAACATATGAAAGGTGTATGTTTACGGGTCCTGTATACGTCCATTCTCACAGGGATTATGTGCCATCGTCTGGTTAAGAATGGAGTGTGGAGTAATGCATCTTCCCACAACATGACAGCCAACTTGCATGAACAAAACTTTGTGACTGTCCTATGTCATACTTGGGGCACAACATTTTGAGAGGTTCCCAGATTGTTGTTTGTCTCTCCGTCCAGATATCGCCACAATGGAGTGATGAGGAATGCACCTGTTTACCGGCCACTCGTAGATCTTGATACCATGGAAGAGAGCCACATCATCCTGACCTATCGACTGAACCTTTTGTACATCAGGGAACTGGTCGCCCAGTTGAAGCCAGACCTCCTGCCGGGTTTGAGAAATCCCCATGCCATTCCTCCAACAGTCCCGGTGTTGTCAGTCCTGCATTTTCTGGTGAGTGGCTCTTTTCAGGTTACAGTGGGACTGGCTGCAGGGATGTCACAACAAAAGTTCAGTAAGGTGTTTCAGAATGTGCTCGATGTCCTACTCAAGCACGTGCACAGGTACATTAGGTTCCCACAACGTGTTGAATTACTCTCTGTAAAAGCAGCCTTCTACAATATATCAAATGTCCCACATGTAATTGGTGCCATTGATGGCACTCACATTGCCTTTCTACCTCTGAGGACCAATCAACAGGTCTACAGAAACCGGAAGAGTACATATTCACTCAATGTACAAGTGGAGTGTCAGACGAGTACATAACACATGTAAACGCTAAATTACTTGGACCAGTACATGATTCCTATGTCCTGAGGAACAGCACTTTCCCTGCAACAATGTCACAGCTACAGGGAGAAAGGGCCTGACTCATAGGTATGTGTACTGCTTTCCATGTCACACGTTTGCACCCCTCCCAACACACTCTGGACTCTGCCTAGCATTGCAACCTATAGTCGTGTTCCCTTTTCCACCCCGAATACCCCAACCTGCCCCGGCTACTGACACCTGTGAGACATCCAACTACTGGAGGGGAGAACAGGTACAATGAGGCATGGCCAGACAAGGTGAGTGATTGAGCGGACTTTCGGTTTCATGAAAGCTAGATTTTGTTGCCTCCACGTGTCGGGTGGTGCCCTACAGTACCAAACAGGGAAATTCTGCAAGATCATTGTTGCATGCTGCATGCTCCATAATCTGGCCCTCAGAAGGCACATCCCACTGTTGAAGGAGAGGGACATTGATGCTGGAGCAGAGTTTGGGGCTGGTGACTCTAATGCTGAGGGGGAGGCAGACAAGGATGATGCACATGACAACAGGACTGACCTGATTCGTCACTACTTTCAATGATGTACAGGTATGTGTGATTTGAAGGTCATCTGCACTTGGAAAATGCATTGTTGAAGCCAGTCTGTATCCAGTTTTTGCATGCATCAAGGTGTGTGTGGGGACTACAGCATTCCATCTTGGTTTACGACCCTGAAAGGGAGCTGACTTACCATGAGGATTAGTGGAAATGCACTGCTGCTAAGGACCTGTGTGTATGCTGGTGCCATTGTGGTACAGCCTTATAGTTCTAACAAAGGTGTAGAGTCCTCAGTCTGCCTGTTTGGGTAAATGTAAGGGGGACTTATCAGTCTTGTCCTGCTACGCAGGCATGTCATGCTGTATTGTCAGCTGCTGTGTGGCAAGTACCTGTTCCTGACTACTCAGGGAGGTGAACAATAGAGGATCTTACCTATGTGACATTTTTCCTTTCCTAGACGTGTGTGAGTTCCTATGCAGGCCCCTACATATGTGGTATCATAGCTGCTCGGCTAGTTATCCTGCGTACGTGTTCAAATGCTGTGGATGTATGACTGTGGTTCACATGCTTTACAACATTGTGCCTGATTCCATTTCATTTTCCCTCTTCAGGTCACATCTCTGTCTGCAAGCATATTGCTGTATTGCATGTTGGCATTGTTGATACTGGATATCATTACAATATGGATATACTTACACACCTGCTGGAGTGTCCCACTACATCTGTCAGTTCAACATTATTGTGCTGCCGACATGTGTATCTATTAGTTGCTTGGAAACAGTATTGCTACTAAATACAATGAAGAGACATGCACCATTACTTGTGTTGATTTGTGTTTATTAAGTGTATGACATCACAGTCTAGATGAGTGGGTTAATGGTCTAGGTGCTGATCAGAGTGGGTGGTACAGCTGTTTGTCTCACAGGTCCTGTATCCATTTGCCCGGTATGATGTGAACTTGGTTTTGGACAGCCAACAGGGTGTATCAGTGGCACACAAAGGGTACAGTTTAGAAGAGGGATCACTTCCTAGTGGGGGTATTGATCTTGGCCTCAGATCCTGCAGGATGTCTGGATGTGCGACCTCTTTTACGGGGAGCCTGTTAGCTGCAAGGGTAGGGGTGCTGGTGGCCTGTGGGTCCTCCTGCTGGGCCTCCATTCCAGTAGGAGGTGCTGATGTTGATGGCAGTGGTGTTGCCTGACTACTGGATGGGGCCTGCTGTTGGGTGGAGGTTGTCCGCAGGACATTGTTCAATTCCTTGAACTCCCCTAATATGGAGACCATGGTGGCATTGAGTGCCTGTCATTGCTGCATGGCCTCCTGGGGGTATTCCCCCAGCAGCCTTTGGGTGTCCTGCAAGGTGGTGAGTATCTGGCCAATCTTGTCCTGGGTTTGCTGGTAGGCTGGAGATGGCCTCCTGGCCAGTCGTGTCCTGTACCTGCCTCAACCCTTGGCCCACGATTGCCTTCCTACTGGCCTTTGCCCCCTGTGCCTGTGCCCCCTCCCACTGACACCAGGACTGTCATTGTCTTCGATTTGCACTGTTGACTCCTGCCCCTGTCTTGTGAGGTACACTGATGTTTGATGTGACCTTGGGACACAGGTATGGGAAGGTGGGCTCTGCTGTGCATTGGCTGCCACAGGGTAGGTGGTTTCAGTAGTGGGCAGGGTGAGGCTGGTGGTGGCGGACTGACCACTTATGCCTGATGTGCCAGGTTTGGTGCCTGGAAGCCATCGCCCGTACCTGCCCTTAAGGTCGTTCCACCTCTTCCCAATTTCCCCCATTTTGTGTGGATGGTTCCCCACTGTATTCACCCTGATGACTATCCGCTGCCATAAGTCGTTCTTCCAGGCTATGGATGTCTGCTGGACTAGTGCTCCAAACAGTTGCGGCTCCACTCTGACGATTTCGTCAACCGTTGTCCTCAGATCCTCTGTGAATTGTGTTTTTTTTGTGGTGCCATGGTTGTTGGGTTGTGGGAGGGGGTGTATGTTGTGCAGGGATGCTGGGTGTGCTGTTTGTTGGTGTGAGTTTAGGTAGTGGTATGTACATGAGCTCTGTGGTGTTTGTGTGCAGTGGTGTGTTGTGTGGTGCATGTTCAGTGTGATGGTGCCTGTGATATGTAGGTGCAGTGCCTCCTTTCAGTGTGCTCTTGCCTCGCACTGTCAAAGTTTCTGGTTGCAAAGGGTTCTGGGTATGTGTGGGGGGGTGTTTTGTAGTGCTGTGGACAGGTGTGTGTATGTGTCTCAGGTATGGGGTAATGGTATTATCCAATGTGGTGCAGTGTTCTGGTGGTAGTGCCTTTTTTCCTGCAGTGGTTTGGACCGCCAATGGATTGCCACCATGTTGAGACCGCAGTGATGATTTGTGATTCTTTATTTGGCGGGCGGGATGTTCTTAGCGTGGCGATACTGGTGATGCAGCCACCTCCTTCATGCTGTCATTTTGGCCCACTGTGTCATTTTTTGGGTGTATTTTGGGCGGTGTGGTGTGTGTGACGAAGACCGCATCACTGACGGTCTTTTGTCGGCCGCTTACACAGCGGTCTTCAGTAAAGACCGCCAAACTCGGAATGACCACCAAAGTCACCTAGAAAAGACAAATGTCAAAATTGTCTATGAACTGGCTCCAGTCTTAGCAGAATGATTTTGTGGCAATCCCTGCAAGATTCCAGGACAGTAGCTTAGTGGAGGTGGCCTTATTGACACTGACATGAGCTATGTTGGTGGCTATAGGGGCTGCTGGCTTGAGATCAACACTAAGGCCCTCATTACAACCGTGGCGGTCATTGATAAAGCAGCGGTAATACTGCCAGCAGGCCGGTGGTAAAAAAATAAAACATTTTACCATTCCGGAAACCGCCAACACAGACAGCCACTTTAATACTCCGACCTCCACGGCGGTAGCAACAAGCACTGCCATGGTAACTGCCAACAGCCATGCGGAAGACTATGTACTGCCTCCTGTATTATGAGAGGCCAATCCCCCAGCTTTTCTGGGGTGGTAGCAACGCTATCAAAAGCACGGCGGAAACAGTACACAGAAGGGAAACGACTCACCTCTCGACAATCAAGGAAGAACCACAACGCCATGAAGCCCGAGTTGCACAGTTTTCCAATGCCGGTCTACCTCCTCCTACACCAGGAATATGAATTGCGGCGAAGACAACCACGGTGAGTACTGCACCTAGCACACAAGTGAGGAGGGGAGGAAAAAGAGAGTGACACACACAAGTAATACGCAACACTCCCACTCCCACCCCCACCCCCAACAACATACACACAAACAGATGCAACAACATGACATATCCATCCATAATCCTCAGGAATAATGCAGGGACAAAAGGATGTGAGTAAAGTCAGTGTAATATTCAAAATTAGATTAATACGTCCTTAAAACACAACACAGTATGTACAATACATACAAATGGAGGGACAATGACCACTCCAAAATGTCCGTGGCCCACAAGGCCACAACACATAGGCCAAGGCCACACTTGACTCCTACCTCAATAGGGAGAGAACACTGCTGGGGCATCAGGTCGAAGATACACAGGCACCTCAGGGGGAAGGGGAACAGGGGGCACCTCAGCCGGAAGATGGTAAAATGCTACTGCTCCTGGAAGGGGCAACGTGCCCTCTGCAATATTCTGGGGAGTGCAAGGCCACAGTCTCTCAAGTGGGTGGTTTGCCCACTGCTTGGCCCTGGCGAGTGCAAAGCTACGGTCCCTCAAGTGGGGGGTTTGCCCACTGCTTGGTCCTGGGGAGTGCAAAGCCACAGTCTATCAAGTGGATGGCTTCTTCCACTGGTCCTTGAAGGGTCCTTGTGCCCAGTGTGCTTCATTCTGAAAAGGAGGGGGTGAGTGGATGCCTTCTTCCACTGGTTCTCAAGGGGGCCTTGTGCCCAGTGTGCTTCATCCTGGCAAGGAGAGGGTGAGAGGATGCCTTCTTCCACTGCAGATCCTGGATGATGCAAGGTCACAGTCTCTCACCTGGGTGTCACACCTACAGTTGTCATAGAGCCCAGGACACCCTACAGCCAATGTATTCACAACTACACACTGCTCGCCAGTGGTGACAGCTGCTCAGTGGTTGTCAGTTGCGGGGCTTGCAGCAGTGCTGTCAGTGGTGGGGGGAGGCACCTGCCCTTCCCCTGCAGCCTCGGACGGCTGACCATTGGGGCTGCTGCTGCTGGCAGTGGTGCTGCTAGTAGTGGTGCAGGTGGCGGTGCAGGTGGCAGTGCTGGTGGTGGTGCAGGTGACGGTGCTGGCAGTGGTGCAGGTGGCACTGCTGGCGGCGGTGCAGGTGACGGTGCTGTCAGTAGTGGGGGGAGGCTCCAGCCCTTCCCCTGCAGCTTCGGACAGCTGCCCACTGGGGCTGTTGCTGGCAGTGGTGCTGCTGGTGGCGGTGCAGGTGGCAGTGGTGGCGGCGGTACAGGTGACAGTGCTGTCAGTGGTGGGGGGAGGCTCCAGCCCTTCCCCTGCAGCCTCGGACAGCTGAAGTGCCATGTCTGGTGTTGTTTGCGCAGATGCTGCTCCAGCCCCAGGCTCCAGATCTATCCTGCCTGCAGCATCTGTTCCTTTTACAATGCCCTTGGCAGCTGTTGTTCCCTTCCTGACCTTGGCAGCTGGTGGTGCCTCCTTGATTCTGCCAGCTGGTGTTCCCTTCCTGCCCTTGCTGGCTGGTGTTCCCTCCTTCCCCTTGCTGGCTGGCGGTGCATCCTTCCCCTTGCTGTCTGGAGTCCCCTTCCTGCCCTTGCTAGCTGGTGGCCTCTTCCTGCCCTTGGCAGGTGGTGCAGGCACATTGGCTGTGCTGACGGGTGCCTCCTTGGAGCCTCTCATACCTGCATTAGCTGCAGAAACTACAGTGGCCGTGGACTGGGTGGCTGAGGTGCTGGGCTGGGTTCTGCCCACCCTGGCCCGAAGTGATGGACTGGGGAGGGGCAGGGAATAGGTCAAGGGTGGAGAGGAAAAGCCCTGTAGGGACACCGGGGCTGGAAGAGGGTTAAGGTTTGGGAGTGGCGGAAGAGGGAGTGGTTGTAGGAGGTGTCTGTCTGCTGTGCAGGTACATGGGAGGATGCTGTTGTAAGGTGGATGGCTGTTGGGTGTCTGAGTGCTTGCGTTTGTGTACTTTGGGAGGAGGGGGCACAGACACAGTGGGTAAGGACACAGGTGACGTGTGCATGGATGTGGGGGTGGTGTCTGCCAGTGAGGGGCGTGTTGTGATACGTGTGCTGGTGATGGAGGTAGTGGATGAGGATGTAGTGCATGAAAGTGTTAATGGAGATGCAACTGGGAGAGAGGTGGACGAGGAGGAGGAGGGGGACACAGTGGAGGCAGTGGATGTTGGTGTGTCTGCATCTGGATGGTGCTTGTGTGAGTGCCTGTGGGATGATGTGTGGTGTTTGTGTTTGCCTGAGCCACTTCTGTGTGTTGATTTGGGTGCATGTAGGTCTGAAGGTGTGCTTGGGATAGACTGGGTTGAGGGGAATGGGACTGGGTAGAGGACGTTGGAGGGGGGAGGCTAGAGACAGGGACAATGGCTGCCATCAGTGAGTTGGCCATAGCCTGGAATGATCTCTGTTGGGCCACCACGCCATAGTGAATGCCCTCCAGGAATGCATTTGTTTGTTGCAAATGCCCTGCTTGACCCTGGATGGCATTCAGTATGGTTGACTGCCCAACAGAAAGGGATCTCAGGAGGTCAATAGCCTCCTCACTCAGGGCAGCAGGGCTCACTGGGGCAGCGCAGAGGTCCCTGGGGCGAAGGAGATGCCCACCCTCCTGGGTGAGCAGGCACGGGAAACTCGCTGAGGGGCTGCTGGGAGGGCTGTGCTGGTAAGGGGGTGGCAGCTGTGCCTGTACTTGGGGAGGCCACAGAGGTGTCCGCCACCGCCAGGGAGCTTCCATCGGAGGAGGTGTCGCTGTCAGAACTGTCCCCTCCTGTCTCCGTCGTGGTGCTCCCCTCGCCCTCCGTCCCACTGGTACCCGCACCTTCGGTGGATTCGGCCTCCAGGCCCATGTGGGATGCAGCTCCCTCTGTCGCCGGTGCTTCTGCTCCTCCTCCAGATGATGCTGATGCACACAAGGACAGGGTGACAAAACAAAAAGGGGGGGACGAGACAGAAGATACACTTGATCAATGCCAGCAACAACACTACAGTTGGCGTACACAACTCACAGGGAACAGCCCATGCACTAGGCCATGGACTACCAGTTACAATGCTAGTCACTAACACATGGGGTACAATGCCTAACGCCATTAGCTGCAAACCTGAAACCCACTGGACCCTGCCCAGTAGTAGATGCCCACTAGCATTATTGGAGTTGGAGTGCATCTGAGCTTGCCCGTCATGGAACCTACCCTGCCATGTTCGCCCTGGCCTGGGGCACCCACAGACCCACATCCGACACCCAGGTAACACCTTAACACGCGCAACTTCATGATTCTGAATCTGTACTCACCCCCTTGTGTCTGCTGTGATGCCTTCAAGCGCCCATCCAACTCCAGATAGGCTACTGCCAGGATGCGGAACATCAGGAGGGGGTCAGGGTATGACGGGCACCCCTTCCTCATTTGGAGGCCAGCCCCAGCTGGGCCTCCGCCATCTTCCTTGCCCAGCGGCGCAGGTCCTCCCACTGTTTGTGACAGTGGGTGCTCCGCCTGTCAAAGACCCCCAGGGTCCGCACATCCTTGGCAATGGCACGCCAAATACACTTTTTCTGATGGGCGCTGGCCTGCAGAAAAAGATACATAGAAATGGGATTAGTCATACCGTCCGGGCTGTTATACTCATGACCCACAATGTACCTCCCATCCCCTCACGCATAGACATTGCCCACTAAACATGCAACACACTGCCCTGGACCCCTCGCCCCCTCCTACACGAGGCTTACACACACAGCACTCCATACATTCATGCCGCACGTATCGTGCTCACATTGTACTAACCTGTTTGTCTTGAGGACCTTAAAGTAAAGGGTACTGGGGTAAGACCCCATCCACTAGTCTCTTCAACTCCTCGGAAGTGAAGGCAGGGGCCCTTTCCTCAGACACTCGAGTCATGGTCGCTTCCAGATACAGGTCACAGCAGCACTTGCAGTGTAGGTCCTCTCCTGTTGAAGGTCAGGTAGCAAGTGAGTGAACAGAAAGAAAATAGAGGTCACGTCCGTGTACATCACCACTGGCTCCTGGAACCCTTAGGCCTAAATGATAACCAATGATGTGTTGCACAGCAGTCATCGACCGCCGACCGCAACGGCACACAACGTCAGCAGAATAACCTCATTTCCACTTGTCCCTCCTCACAGGTCAGGCTGCCTCCATTCCAGGAGGGCACAGGCCATGGAACCTAACTGTGTCACAGCAGACATAGGCACATCAATGGACCTACACGTTCACATTAGGTTTCTGTAAAAAAATGCAAGGCATATTAATCTGAGTATATGTTTGAATATGACCATCTGCTCACCGTTTTTCACCCTAGATCTCAACCACTGAGGATGAATAGGAGATGGAGACATACCACTGTGTACAGACCCCTGGTGGACCTGGTGACAATGGAGGATGGGCACATTATCCTAACCTACAGACTTGATAGGGCCACAATCCAAGAGCTGTGTGCCCAATTGAAGCCAGACCTGATTTCAGCTACCCGCCACCCCACAGGTATCCCCCTCTTGTGCAGGTCCTGTCAGTGCTCCATTTCTTGTCAAGTGGTTCCTTCCAAGCAACAGTGGCCATGGCAGCAAGGATGTCACAGCATATGTTCTCAAACGTGCTGACCGGAGTGTTGTCTACCCTGATGAAACACATGTGCAGCTACAATGTATTCCCCCAGGTGGAGGATTTGGCCACAGTGAAGGTTGACTTCTATGCACTGGGACATATCCCCAACATCATTGGTGCTATTGATGGTACACATATTGGCTTTGTCCACCCCCCAGAGAAATGAACAGGTGTTCAGAAATCAAAAGAGCTTTCACTCTCTGAATGTGCAGATAGTGTGCCTGGCGGACCAGTACATCTCCCATGTGAATGCAAAGTATCCTGGGTCTGTGCATGATGCCTTTATCTTGAGGAATAGCAGCATCCCATATGTGATGTTTCAACTCCAAAGGCACCGGGTGTGGCTAATAGGTGAGCCCATGGGCTCCACCCAGTGTCTGGTGGTATATGGGTGTGGGGTTGGCCCTAAGAGTGAGTGTCTGGCTAACAGGTATCCCTCAATATTTATAGGTGACTCTGGTTACCCCAACCTCTCATGGCTACTGACCCCAGTGAGGAATGCCAGGACAAGGGCAGACGAAAGTTACAATGAGGCACATGGGCGAACAAGGAGGATCATTGAGTCACCTTTGGCCTCCTGAAGGCCAGATTCCGGTGCCTCCATCTGACAGGTGGATTCCTGTGCTACTCACCCAAGAAGGTCTGCCAGATCATCGTTGCATGTTGCATGTTGCACAATCTGGCCTTGAGAAGCCAGGTGCCTTGTCTTCAGGAGGATGAGGCTGGAAATGGTCGTGTGGCAGCAGTGGAGCCTATGGACAGTGACGAAGAGGAGACAGAGGAATCGATGTGGACAACAGAGCTACTATAATTCAACAGTACTTCCAGTGACACACAGGTAAGACACTGTAACTTCACCTTCCATTGCAGTTTTGTGTTGGACATTGTACATGGCAGCCTGATTTTCCAAAATCTATGGCCACTTACTGTACCCTTTGGCAACTCTATTTTCAGATATCTGTGCCCCACTCTGGCTCCTGGTGTGTTTACTGCCTCACACTACAGGTCATACATATGTATATATAACTGTACATTTGAATTGCAATGTTTACAGCTTGTTAAACTAATACATTTTTCAATCAATTAACAGACTCCATACTTGTATTAGTTTCAAGGGTGTTTATTTCTGTGATAATAAATATAAAAGGGTATTGCAATGGGCTGGGTTGATGATGGAGGAATGTCCAGGTTAGAGTCCAGTCCATTGGTATCACAGATGCATTGTCCAAGGGGGCATAGGGAGTGGGGCAATGGCAGTTCAAGGTGGACAGGGTGACATAATGGGACACAAGGATGACATTCAGGGGAGTCTTATTTCCTGGTGGGTGTCCTGGCAATGTTCTCTGGCTTCTGCCTGGATTGCAGGGACCATTTGCGTGGTGGTTCTCCTTCTGCAGGGGGAGGGGTGCTGGTGGCTTGTGGTTCCTGTGGCGGGGCCTCCTGCCCACTAGCGTCAGCGGAGGTGGAGGGCTGTTCATCGGTGTGTCTAGTGTCAGGGGCCCGTTGGTGTGCCACTGCTTCCCTCATGGTGTTGGCCATGTCTGCCAGCACCCCTGCAATGGTGACCAGGGTGGTGTGGATGTCCCTCAGGTCCTCCTTGATCACCAGGTACTGTCCCTCCTGCAGCCGCTGGGTTTCCTGCAACTTGGCCAGTATCTGGCCCATGGTCTCCTGGGTATGGGGGTATGCTCCCAGGATGCTGGTGAGTGCCTTGTGGAGAGTCGTTCCATTGTTCTGTCCCCCCCATCGCACTGCTGTCCTCCCCGCTTCCCTGCTGCCCTGTGCCTCTGTTCCCTGAACAGCATGCCCACTGCCACTGACCCCAGGTCCCTGATCGTCCTGTGTTTGTGTGGTTGACATGTCCTGGGGACAGGGGTATGGGCCCGCTGGGCTGGTGCTGTGGTGGTGTTTCCTGAGGGGGGAGGCTCTGTGGTGGTTTGGGATTGTGGCTGGGTCACCGACTGTCCAAAGGTCCCTGATGGGCCAGGTTGATCATCCTGATCTAGGCGTGCAGTGCTGCTGTCATCACTGTGGGCCTCTTCTGTGGGGGAACTGGATGTTGCTGGCACCTCCTCTCCGGTGACGTTGTTTGGAGGTCCTGTGGGGATGTAAATGCAGTGTTATTGTTATTGTTTCTGCGTGTGACATCTTGTGCATGGGTATGTTCCCCTCTATGGTTGTTATTACCAAGGCAGCTTTGGCTTGTGTGAGTTGTGATTTGGTTGGCTAAGTGATTGTCACTAGTGTGCATGCTGTGGTGATGGGGGTCCATGCAGGTCTGTAATGGGGGTCCATGCATTGTTGTTGCATGCAGGGCTTGGTATTGGGATGGGTGGGTTGTGATGGTGGGGTTTATGTGATGTGGAGGAGTGATGGGGTGCTGGTAGGGGTGGGAGTTTGTGATGGCATGCAGGTAGGGGGGAGTAAAAGTAGTAAAGATTTGACTTGCCAGAGTCCAGTCCTCCTGCTACTCCTGCCAGGCCCTCAGGATCCAGTATTGCCAAGACTTGCTCCTCCCATGTTGTTAGTTGTGGGGGAGGAGGTGGGGGAGCACAGCCAGTCCTCTGTACTGCAATCTGGTGTCTTGAGACCACGGAACGCACCTTCCCCCGTAGGTCGTTCCACCTCTTCCTGATGTCATCCCTTGTTCTGGGGTGCTGTCCCAAGGCGTTGACCCTGTCCACGACTCTCCGCCACAGCTCCATCTTCCTAGCAATGGATGTCTGCTGCACCTGTGATCCGAATAGCTGTGGCTCTACCCGGATGATTTCCTCCACCATGACCCTTAGCTCCTCCTCAGAGAACCTGGGGTGTCTTTGTGGTGCCATGGGTGTAGTGTGAGTGGTGTGTGTGGGGTGATGTGTTGGGTTGTGTGCTGTGAGGTGCATGGATGGTGTATGGATGATGGTGTTCTGTGGCTGTGATTCTGTTGGTGCTTCTGGCGTGTCTCTTCCTCAGTTGTCAATTTTCTTGAGTTTTAAGGGGGTGTGGGTAATGTGGGTGTGTGTTTTATAGTAGTGTGGGTGTGTGGGTGTGGTGTGTGTATGTGTGTCAAGTGTGTGTTATTTAATGTATCCAATGTGGTGTGGTTTTGTTAGTGTGTGTGTATTTTGAGCACAGCTGTATGTACTGCCAATGGTTTACCACGGATGAATGTCCGCCACTGTGATTCGTGGGTCATAAAGCTGTGGGCGTAGTTCTGTTGATGTGACAGTGTGGGTTTTGGTACCACCAGTTTATCACTGACCTTTGGGCTGGCGGACTTGTGTGTGTCTGTATAGTGGCGGATTTCTATATGTGGGTCATAATACGCGTAGCGGTATACCACTGCAGTTGCAGTATGTTGGCGGCAGTCAACATCGTGGCAAGCGGCCCTTACCGCCAATGTCATAATGAGGGCCTAAGAGTGGGTGGTGGTCTAGAATTAGAAAAATCCTACTTATTCTTGGACTCTCGAGAAGAAGTTACAGAGTGGCTATTGTCACCAGAATGGGGCAAAGCTGGATGGCAAGGCTGAGCTTCTAGTTTGTCCGTGAGAGTACTAGCCATGGATACCTGTACACCCTCCCCCTAGCTAAAACAGCCTGGGACAACTGTCAATCGTCAATCCACCTCCTCTATGTTTACTAAGTGCTGATAACGATTAAATAGGGGGATTTCAAAAGCAGAATGCAAAATTGCAGGTTTCATTGTCAATAGGTATATAGAGGCAGGTGACAGGTTATGATTATACTGGAGTCTATAGAAATATATATAAAGGGAAGAAGTTGAGAGCCAACAGATTTGACTGAGCTAGCATGATACGAGGACACCAGAAATTGCAGCAGATAGTGTGAGTAAAAATTAATAATCACACAATCCCTTCCCAGTCTTTCGGAGAATGTTCAATTCAGTGTACTCAAGACCCCATAATAATATCCTAATTATGAATATTTATATTCTCAAAAAAGACCCAGGCCAATGTACACATTTATTCCTCAATGAAACCTAGGTTTCAGGTACAGTGGGTTTTGGTATATTCTTAATCACCAATACTTATGGTGTGGCTTCAGGGGGTAAATCAGTACAGGGTTTAGAAGTGTTGTGGCTGCCCCAGGCAATTGTCAGATGGAGTCAGGGGCGTACCTTCAGGGGAGTGCTAGGGGCGTTATACCCTCCAATAAATGTATTTTCTTTAAAATAGTATGGTGCAGGTGCTTTCAGTGAGGTATGGTGAGGTGTGTGTCGGATTTCACAAGGAATGTTTTAAACACAGACAAAAACCCACATACACACTGGAACAGGATCATCGTTAATATTAGCCACTGGTATCGCAGGCACTGAGACTGGTAACTGCTGATTGGTTCCACAGAATGACATAGCATCCTTTCGCTTGCAGCAGTGCTACAACCTTAGCTTGCTAAATGGCTATTAAGAGGAGCTGGTTTTAGAAGGCTGATCTGGTTTGTAGTGGGTACCTAAGGTACCTACACCTTATACCAGGTCCAGTTATTCCTTATTAGTGAAATGTAGGCAGTGTTCTAGCAGCTTAGGCTGTCTAGAGATAGCTGTAGCAGAGCAGTTTAGGCTGAACTAGGAGATATGCAAAGCTCCTGCAATACCACTATAGTTACACAGTACTTATACACAATAAAAGACAATACTCAGTGTTACCAAAAAGAAGGGTACTTTATTTTACTGATACAAGGCCAAACACATCTTAGAGGCAATACTCCTTCTGGAGGTAAGTATTATACACAATATATACACTAGTATCCAAAATCAGGTAAATAAACAGTCATAGAATAGTGCAAACAGTAGAAAATACAATAGATTGCAATGGGCATAGGAGCAACACAAACAATATACTAAAATAGTGGAATGCGAATGTCGAATTCCCCCCTAGGCAAGTGTTAGTGGGAGTGTAAAAGAACAGCAAAGGTAAGTAAAGTACCCCATCCCAGAGCCCAGGAAAGCAGGAGTAAAGTACAGCAAGCTTCCTCAGGACACACTACGGACGTGATCAAGGATTTTGCAAGAACCAAGCAAGACTGCAAGCAGCAACCAATGGATTCCTGGACCTGAAGACCTGTGGAGAGAGGACACCAAGTCCATAAGTCAGAGAAGAGTCCAGGAAGGACAGGATCCTCTGCCAACCTAGAAGAAGGTGCAAAAGTGGATTCTCCGGTCAGAAGAAAAGTACAGAAGAGCACCAAAGAAGATGGCTGCGAGTTCCTGCGTGGTGCAGGAGTTGTCCCACGTCGAGTTGTTGGATGCAGGCAGTATGCGTCGCTGGATTCGGCCAACAAGCCTTGGTTCAAGCAAGTACTTGGTTTGTGTTAAAGAGGAGCTGCCTGGGCCCAAGAGGGACCTGGGGGTCTCAACTTGGACTGAGGAGACGGAGGGTCTCTCAGCACTTCAGAGAGCCCTCAGAAGATCAGGCAGCACCCATGGGACTCCCAGAATACAGGGATAAAGAAGAGGCAAAGTGCAGTCATTGCAGCACTATGCTGGAAGATGCCACGCCGCCGGAGAACAACTCAGAGAGCTGTGCGTCACAGGATGGAGTGCTGGGGACCTGGGCTACGCTGTGCACAAAAAACCTTTTAAGAAGTGCACAGAAGCCCAAGGAGCTGCAGAAGACGTGGTGCACAGGGGTACTGTCTGGCACGGGAGGCAAGCTCTTACCTCCACCAAATTTGGACAGCTGGACCTTTAGACAGTCTGGGTCACTTCAGTCCACCACCTGTGTTCCAGGGAGTACGTTCGTCGTCAGGAGAGTAGTCCCCGAGTACGGGCTGTCTTCGCAGAAGGGTGCCTGCAGAAGCAAGGAAGTGACTTCATCACTCCACGGGAGATTCCTTTGCTTCTTCTGGTGCAGGATGAAGACAGGCAGTCCTCAGAGCATGCACACCTTGGAAACTGTTGCAAATGCTGGCTGGAGCTGAAGTTGCAGGTCACAGGAGTCGTCCTGGATACTTTGTTGCAGTTACAGCGGTTCCTTGAGCAGTCTGTGGTTGATCAAACTGTTAGAATCTGAAGCAGAGGATGCAGAGGAGTCCTAGAGGAATCTTGCAAACCAAATCTGAGGAAACACCCAGAGGAGAGACCCTAAAAGGCCCTGAGAGGGGGATTGGCTACTTACCCAGGTATGCACCTATCAAGAGGAGTCTCTGACCTCACCTGCTGGCACTGGCCACTCAGAGGTCTCCAGAGGGTCCCCACACCTTGGAATTCAAGATGGCTAACTCCAGGGACACTCTGGAGGAGCTCTGGGCACCACCCCTGGGGTGGTGATGGACAGGGGAGTGGTCACTCCCCTTTCCTTTATCCAGTTTCGTGCCAGAGCAGGGACTGGGGGGTCCCTGAACTGGTGTAGACTGGATTATAAAAGGAGGGCTGCGTTCAAAGCATTTCCAGAGGCTCCCATGCCTGTAGCACCTATTTTCAATGGGAGAGGGTGTAACCCCCTCTCCTAAAGGAAATTAATTGTTCTGTCTTTCTGGGATTGAGCTGCTCAATTCCCAAGAGGGCAGAAACTAAATGTGAGGTGGCAGCAGTTGGGGCTGCAGTGGAAACCTCAGAGAGCTGGTTTGGCAGTCCTGGGGGTCCATGGTGGAGCCCCCAGCTTGCATGGGATTGGCCCCCCAATACCAGATTTGGATTGGGGGGTCAATTCTATGACCATAGACACCTCACATGGCCACATTGGGAGTTACCATTGTGAATCTACATATATGTATTGACATATATGTAGTTCACGCACATAATGGTGTCCCCGCATTCACGGGGAATTGGTCCTGGACAATGTGGAGGCACCTTTGCTAGTGCAAGGGTGCCCTCACACACAGTGACTTTGCACCTAGCCTTCAGTAAATGAAGGTTGGACGTATAGGTGACTTATAAGTTACTTAGTTCAGTGGAAAGTGGCTGTGGAATAGTGTGTGCACTATTTCACTCAGGCTGCAGTGGCAGTCCTGAAGAAAGGTTTGTATGAGCTCCTTATGGGTGGCAAAAGAAATGCTGCAGCCCATAAGGATCTCCTGGAACCCCAATGCCCTGGGTACCCAGGTACCATGTACTAGGGACTTATAAGGAGGGTCCAGTATGCCAATCAGAATTGGAATATGGAGGCACTAAACTATAGTGACCAATTTGGTAAGTAGAGAGAGCATAAGCACTGGAGTTCTGCTTAGCAGGACTTCAGTGACACAGTCAAGCCTACGGACAACAGTCATAGTTCACAAACTATGAGCACTGGGGTCCTGGCTTGCAGGATCCCAGTGAGACAGGCAAAACACACTGACAATTAGGTTTTAAACTATGAGAACTGGGGTCCTGGATAGCAGGATCCCAGTGAGATAGTAAAAACACACTGAAAAACACTAACAGGCTAAAAATGGGGCTAACCAGGCTAGAAAGA
Source organism: Pleurodeles waltl (assembly GCF_031143425.1). Classification (NCBI taxonomy): domain Eukaryota; kingdom Metazoa; phylum Chordata; class Amphibia; order Caudata; family Salamandridae; genus Pleurodeles; species Pleurodeles waltl. The sequence goes on along the minus strand of NC_090449.1, from coordinate 471,301,749 downwards.
GGCTACTTTTTCACGCTGGTAAAACGATATTAGCTGCCTTTATAGTTGCGGTTAGCAAAGGCACTTTTAAATTTAAAGCTTTGATTTCTGCTTTAAAGTCTTGCAGTTCGGTGATCACAGCCTGGCTGTTTGTATTGTTTCCAGGTGTGCTTGCACACTAAGGCTCAATGCGGGTGGAAGTGTGACTGCACTTGTAACTACTCTCACATGTAGATCTCCTAGAGCCAACACTAGAACCACCCACGGTATACATTGATTCTGAGGGGAATATTTACAAGCCACTACCGCCTCCTTGTGACATCCTAGCATCATTTTTTTTTAATGCTAAGGCGGTGTAGAGGAGGCCTTTATCCCGCACAAGATTTACAAAGTGGCGCAATGCAAGCATTACACCACTTTGTAACTCCTTGTGCCAAATTATGCCTACGCCAGGCATAATGTATGCAAGGGAGGCATTACCCCAATAGGTGGCCCAGAAAAATGGTGTAGTGGAATTTACTAAGTTTCACTGTGCCATCTTTCATGTCATTTTTAGCGCCTGTCCAAGGCATTAAAGTGACGCTTCCTTTGTTTCTAATAGGCCTCCCCAAGCATTGCTGGACTAGTGCCATACTTTTTAACTCTAGGCAACCAATGCCCCACAATAGCATCAAACATTTTGACGCTATTGGGCTTATGTGCGCCATGGTGCTCTGTATTATAAATACAACGCTACCATGGTGACGTTAGAAGGCACAAGAAAAGTGACGCATCACTTTCTAGTAAATATACCCCTGAGTCTCTCAAATTAGAGGCACCAATCGGTACGCTGGTCATATTCCTTGGGAGGATTAAGGAGCCTCTCACTGCCAAGCTTCTAGCACTATGGCCTTTCTCAGTCTTGTGTGACAATAATTTCTTAGGCTTAGAGATGGCTCCTTTTGGCCTTGTGTTTGCTTTGGTGTGCTGTGGTGCTTTGTAAAAGATGTCAAATTATGGCAGTTTGTGAGAGTCAGGGAGGGTTAGAGGCTCTATTCTGAGCACTGGGGATGGAACTACCGGTCAGTCGGCTAAAAGATCAACTTCCTGAATGAGTGAGTCTATGTCACTGTACTGACAGACACCATGGGCTAGCTGTCTTGTTGCTCCCCACAGGATGCAGAATGCCTGCCTTGCGTTTCCCCACTGAGCAAGGACAAACTCTAAAAATTGGCAGAAAACATAAGAATGAAGGATAAACCAAACACCAACCTTATGTTTGCCAGCAGCAGAAATGTATGAGATTCTCATCGGGCCTCTCCTGGGCTCAGACAGATGCAAACAGGCCTGCTTTTGGCCTAGTCTTCGCCGGAGCCATGCCTGGGAGCGCCCCTGGCACATCCTGTGGGATGCTGTAATGCAATGCAATTTATAGTGCCTCCTCGGTTAGGCCCTCTTGAACCGAGGGCAGTTTGATCATTGAAGCCCACTTCTCTGCATCTCCAATAGAGCAAGGAATGTTGCATCCCGCGGGGTGCATTTATGCAATGAGCTTCATTGTGCTTCCTCAGAAAGCCCCTCTTGGACCTGGGGCAGTGAGGTCAATCGGGTCTGCTGCCCTGCACTCCAATGAGGCAAGCAAAGTGGCTTTCCACGAGGCACGGAAATGCAATGTGCTTTATAGCGCTCCTCGATCAGCCCCTCCTGGGGCAGCCTGGTCAATGGAGTGTGCCCTCTGTGGCCCCAATGCAGCAAGGAATGCCCCTCTCCACCAAACATTTCATTTTGTTTGACAAGTTGTCAAACTAAGCTGTTTGAAATCCTCCATATTCTAAAGTAAGCTACTAGTCAGTCAGTCAAAGAATCTTTATTCTGATTTTTAAATAATCCATAAAAGAGAAACAAGTAAAAAACACTAAATCCAGATAAGTCATCAACAAGGTTAAAAGTTTAAGAAACCTTTAAAACCCACATACTGTTTCCATAAAAATTATCTGGTGGGTTAATTTACATTTAGCTGAATGCAATGACAGCTATACAGTTGACCAACCATTACACGTAGTTATAAATCATTTGCCCTCCTTTTCCTCTCTTTTTCTGCTGAGGCAATAAAATTATAAATAGCAAGGCAGACCATATCGGATTGTAATAGGTGTGAATAATAAATTGCTTCCTTGCATGTCCTAATATTAATCAACCAAAGGACTGGAATTAGAAGGGCCCTTCTCTGCTCGTTATATAGTTCACAAAATAAAAACATAGGCAGTTGTGTCTGGGCTTACCCAGAATCACAAGGACAAGGTAATAAATCCCTAGGGCTTTATACCTTTGAAGGATAAGAAACCAAGAAACGGGCTTCCCCAGACTGAACCTCATCAAATAATAACTATGGTGTCGGGGACAAATAGGAGATATGGTTCAATTTTTGGTGTATTGCAGAAGGAGAGATATGCTGCCACCATACCTTTCCCCAGATTACATCTCCATCTATCCTTAGACATTTTTAGACATAGCTCATTTTTAATTACTACAGTCAGCTGTTTACTTATAGACATGGGATTAGAAACCAGATCTAATCTATAAATACTGCCCAAAAATTCCCTAATATACTTAACCCATGTGCACCTCTGCACCCCTTCCATTTTCATACAATCCAAAATCAGTAAATGAGTGAGAGCCATTTCTGGTCTGATCCATATGGACATCCAGAGAGAAAGGGTCTTAATCATGTCCTCAATAACATTCTTAGTCCTCATGAGGGATAATGGCTGGGACACTATTAGGGAGTGACAGTAAGCTCCTCAAAAATGTATTTTCCCTTATTTGCAGAGAAGATGAACCCTTCTAACCCCACAAACCCACACCATATATAGCAGTTGATGTAGGCTTTGCCTTATAAATTGAGGCGATTGGCTTAAGTGGAGCACAACCTAATTTGATAATAAATGTACGTAGAGCTATCACTGCCTGATTGTACTGCGTGAGCTTTGTTTCTCTAAGGTGATCCCATTTGCTTTCATTGTCAAAGGCATTCCCCAGGTACGTGAATGTGGTTACACAATTCAGAGGAGTGCCTTCAATATAAAACCGAGGGACCCTGCTTCTTGGGCGACCGCACACCATGGTATACGATTTTGCTTTATTTGTGTTTAAACCTAGGGATATCATGAACTCCACAAATTTATATAGCAATTTTTGAAGCCCCCTCTCTGTTCTGGCCATTAGGACAAAATCATCAGCGTACATTAGTACTGGTTGTGGTATACCACCAATCTTGGGAAGGTCCGCCTTTTCATCTGCTAGGGCTTCCTCTAGCCCGTTAACATAAAATATAAATAAAAAGGGGGCCAAGAAGCACCCTTGTCTAACTACCTTCCCAACCTTGAAGAAACAAGTACATTCTCCCTCCAGCCCATATCCAATCTTAGCTTCCACATCAATATGCAGTTCAGCCAGTAAGTGCACTAACTTTGGATTAGCTCCTTGCCTAATCAACATTGCCCATAATTTGCTTCTGATCACATTATCAAACACTGCAGTTAAATCCATGAACACCAAGTATAAGCATCCTTGCCTTGCCCCCACATACTTTTCTATTAGCAAATGAAGGTTCGAACATTGCTCAGCTGCTCCCACCGCCCTCCGAAAACCATACTGTGCCTGAGAAATAATGTTGTTATAAGATGGTCACAGTTTCAAGTGGTCCAGAAGAATTCTCCCAAAAGTTTTTGCTGTAGCATCAATCAATGAAATTGAACGATAGCACGCAGGGTCTTTCCTATCGTCTTTTTAAGTCCAGATTATTCTTAAAAAGATTAACTGGGACACCATCCAGTCCTGGGCCTTATTTGGTAGTGAACAATTAATTGCCAGTATCACATCATTCAGATGAATAACCACTTCCTCACTGTTAGTATTTTCTACTCCCTCTAGCACACGTTCCGCTCATTCATCCGCATTACATGAATAGATCTTTGTAAAGTAAGTAATCCAGCTGTGTTCTGGGATGTGAACCTCAATTCCCTTAGTTGAATCTATGTTAAAGAAAGGAGTGTTTACTACTTTCCAAAATTGTGCCCCATTGTTTGCAACTGAGGCATCCACTAATTTCTCCCACTACTCTTCTCTAATCATCTTCTTCCTTAATGAGATGGCATTCTTACACTTAACTCTACACTTTGTGATTTCTGTCCGATTCCTTGGGACGGCCTTTAGGGCCCAGATAAGTTTAGCATGGGTGCCTGTGCATGATTTATCAAACCATTTAACTGGTTTGTTTCGGCCAGAATGAATTGATATTGTTAAGTGAACCTTAATAGCTGTGGAGATATCTGCAAATGGTCCCAAAACCTGAGCTGCTGGAGATTTGGTATTTAGACACTGTTTACATTTTCTCGAGTTTATTATACGACTACAGAGGATAGGAGAGTCTTTGGGTCCAAATTTGCCATTTACATTTGACACCTTTATTCCAATTGTATTCAAGGGGGCATCCTGATCCCTGCCCACCCTCTCTTCTGTATCTAGTGTGAATTGTAGGAACCAGTAGATTGTGATCACTTAGACCACTGGTAATTACCTGGAAAGCTCCCATTTTATTAAGCCATGACTTTGACATCATTATATGGTCAATAACTGAGCCACACCCTCTCCTGATAAAGATTACATTTGGGGTGGTATGGTTAGGTGAGGTATCACTTTTTAGTACTAAGTCATAGCATCTGAAAAGATTATTTAGATTATCTGCACAAGAGCTATGAATAAAGTGGGAGTAATTTCTATAATCCTCACAAACTCGCCCATTTAAATGATCATACCCTACAGTACAGAGAGAGATATTGAAATCCCTGCCCCACACAATTATATAATCCTCAACCATGGAACATACCATTGCCTCAATAGCCTTTGCGAGGGAGCATATAATGTCAACCCTAGATATCTGGAAGTTGTTATGATGAAAATTAACTATTAACATTCTCGGGCCACCCGTCAAAGATAATTCCACTAACTGATAATGAGGAGATTCGGTCTGACATTTAACCACTTTAGCTCCAGAAGAAATATTTATCAGAGTTAACAGGACCTCACTACTTCGTCCTGCAGGTGTCCATTTCACCAGGGTTGCAATCTATTGAAAACCATTGATATGTACATCTGTATTGGCCCATGTTTCTTGTAAACAGACTACCTGCTTATTGTCCGGCAGGGTAAGCCAGTTACTATTTGTATGTTTCTCTCCAACACCAACCATATTCCAAAATAGAATCTGCCAAACATAATCCAGCCTCCTTCCAATCTCCCCATGTTGTGTAATTTGTGTAATGGAATCTCCCCTTTGTATACCAGAGCTCTTACACCTTGACTCCAACAGAGGTGGTTTAAGCCATTTCTCATCAACCTCCTTACCCCCCATACCATTAATCATGTAAAAGGTGTTAGGGAGCTGCAGTTAGTCCCATCTATTTTAGGGCTGGGGTTGTAACTCACAGTTGTCAAGCTGAGTAGGGCAGGTGGCCCATCACTCACCACAAGTCACTCTACCTCTTCCAGAGGTGTATCCAAGGGGCCATAATGATTCTGAGTGGCGACTGCAAAATTGAGGGTTTCCCCCGGTTGGGTATGCTCTGGACACTTAGGCTGATAAAAATATCCCAGAAGAACAGCCTGTATACTAGAGTCTTGCTCCTGCTGGAATCCAAACTGCTTCAGTATCCATGCGACCTGATAGGGATTTCTAAAATTAACCACCACACAATTGCCAGGTAGCTGCTTTTTAGTATGGTTTATCCACTCAACCCTCCTCACTCCAATAATACCATTCCAGAGAGACTCTGTTGATGCACACACCAATGGTTTTTTAAGCCAGTAAACCATCTTGTTTTTCAATTGGTGGACATGCTCCATAGTTGAGTGGGCTACCTCAGGGACATTTTTTAGCACAACTACGTAAGGGTTACTTTGTGGCAGGAGCTGTAATACATGCACATTACGGGCCTTAGAGGGTTGATCAGCCTCAAGTCTCAGTGATCCTCCATCCTCAGAACCCGTCACCTTCCTCAAACTCCATAGGGGTACAGCTAAGGTCTTCTCATGTGCCTCATTTGTACTGACTAATCGGTCCATGGTGACATCTGTTGGTTGAGTGGGCGCTCTTGGTCTTACTTGGACAAGTAAGCTACCATTTCTCCTGGCATTTTTAAATTACATAGTATTTGTATTTACTCAGAATATCCATGTGATCCAAAACTATGATTTTTATCCTCATTATATATTGAAATCCATCTGCCTTGGGCAATTCAACTTTTCACATACATAATCTCCCTGTGAAAATGCTACATTGTGCTTTTTATGGAGATCTGCTTCTTGCATTTTTAGTTGAGTAATTGAAGCTTGTCTGTGTTATGTTTATTTTATAATGAATTTCAGTGCATGGATACAGATAAAAGAACAGTGGGAAAGTTCACAATGGCATGGCACAGCCAGTTCATTCTCCTCCTGTTGAAGTATTTCCACTCCCCAAGCAAAGTGTGCCCACCTACAAAGTTTAGGTAGTCTAAGTCTACTTAGATTACCCCTTTCAAGGGATTCTCAAGTTTCATATATAGTAAAATATGTTTTACCTTTCCCGTTAAAAAATAGATTTATCATGCTTCTTTGCAGACTAGACTACCTAAGTAATATTTATTCAGAAATTACCAAAATACTCTTGACGGGTGTTCATTTAGGGCACAGTGTGGGGGATTGCCTGGCCACTAGTCTCCATAGAGGAGACATTATACACGCAGTTCAAACAAATCGGTATTCTCTCCAATTAGAGGTGATAATTAAATTAAAATGCTCGTATCTTTTTTCATAATTGACTGGATATGTCTGCCTCATTATGATTAAAGAATGTTCATCTAAAGTGGTTAACATTTCGACTGTTCTTTTTGAAGAATGCCAAGAAGAGGGTCAACCATATTAGCCAGAATTGAAAACATGTCTAAGAGATTAGACTCGTTCATTCACCTACTATTAATTAGCATCTTTTTTCAGTACATCAGTGACTGTATTTCACTTTCTAAATATAGATGACAGCTTTTTTCTTCCTCGGCCTTGCCACTTGAGGGTAAGCGACCACATCTTCTATGTGATGCTTTATTCTGAGGTTAATATTTGTGAGAGTGAACTGCAATTGTGTTTGCTTGTGAATGTGAACTTTCACCAGCTAATACCAACTTTATTCGGAACAATTGACACACATATTTAAAGAATTACACATGCTGATGTAGCAAAGATGCACCCAGTATTGGTTACTATATAGTATTTATTTAAATTCATTATTATATTTTCTCAAAACTATGACTTTTTTCTGGACAGAGTAAAAACATGAAATAAAAAAAAAAACAGGCTTTATTTTTTATGAGTTTCCATCCTTAGCTACAAGGGGCACCTCAACTGTTTGATGGCTGTGATACTGAAGCACTTGTTTATCATGCTAGTGCATTAATGCAATAATGTTGAAATGGCTCTTAATTAGTGCTGTCTCAAGCAGTACTGTTTATGAAATATAAAAGACTCTCGGAATTCTGCACTTGGAAGGGATAAAGTTGGAGCCAGTCATGGGGCCCACACTTTACGACTAGCAACTCAGATCCACCTTTTTAGTTCAATCACCTAGTTGGTCACTATTATTAATCTAGTGCTTCTGTACTTTTAGTAGTATATTAGCAACTTCATCTCATCAGGGCTGGAAAAATTATATGTGACCACTGTCAACACTTCAAAGGAGGGGCCTGCTACTGGGGAGCACCAGCACATTTCAGGAGAGAGGATATTGGGCTTGTCTCAGCAGGACCACCATACACGCCATACCAAAATGATTGGATTTGGTGTGATTGGGGACACTCAACGTAGCTAAGGGCCCTACTGCCTCATGTACTGTCACCCAGGTTGTATCACTGGGTTGTGTTTGTAAACATCTGTAATGCAACTAAGTAAAGACTTTGCATTGGGCAGGACAAATCAATCAGGCAGAATGCAGAGAGGCCATTTGAAATATTACCACTAAACCTCCCAATTGTATACCAGAATATCACTGTCAGAAGATTGTCAGACAAAAATAATATGTCCAATTTATTGTTTACAAAACTTTGGCCACATTGGAGTCGAGAATAGGCAATCTACACATTGGGACAGTATTTTCTTAACAATATTCAGGACATGATATTTAGGTCAGTTGATATTTCTTTACAGAAAATTAGGACATAAAGTCAAACAATGCACATCTCGAAAAGGACAGCAGGGGAGCATATAGTTGGAGAGTCATTTTAGTCACCCTCTTTGTCTCGTGAGTCACAAGGCTTCAAAAACATGTGAGTGGAGTTTTGCAATGATATTTGCAAACCTCAGTATACTTTAGTGCATCGCAAATTACTTATTTGCCCTCACAAATGCAGTAGCAGATCGCGGGCTTGGAAGGGGCGGGGCGGCGTGCAGGGGGGATTGGGAGGAAATAAATATTACATTAAAAAAAAAAAAACTTACCTTCTTTGAAACCGCGCTCAGCTGCTTCCTTGCTGCTTCCTCGCTGGCGTTGCAGGCACAGGCTTCCCAGCCTACCCTGCTTAGAGCAGCCCCAGGAGTGGCTGGGGGCACCCAGGGTGGACGCTCCCAGGCAGGCTGGGAGCCTTTGCAGGCTCGCTCCAGCCCAGCAACTGTTTTACTGGGCTGGAGAGAGCCCTGTGCGCATGTGTGTTTGGCTGGCCTGAGACAGCTGGCCAAACACACATGCACTTTGAGGGGGAGTGCCTCAGTGCACGTCACCCCGTGGCCCCTTTACCAGAAAACCATTATAAACAAAGTTTATGATGGTTTTCTGGTAAAGGTTTTGCAGCTGCCACTGCTGGCGGGGAGTGACACTACTCTACCCAAACGGAGGAGCCACCAATGCGCAAATAGCCACCATCATCCGTACATACTTTGAAGTCACAAAAAATGTTTGTCCCTTTGGAGGTCATAATGCTAGACAGAAAGCTTGCATTCAACCTCTCCCTTCAAAACAGCATAGGGGACAGCCTGACAGACCAGATCTATTATTACTAATAAACGTTAAGAATCCAAATTAAAGCCAGTAGAACGATTTTGCATGACATATTGAGTGAGGACGATGAGCACATTGTATCACAGGAGCAAATATTTTACAACTTGCATTTATTTAATTTGTTTCATTCAAGCACAAAACGATTTTATGTGCACCAAAGATAACTATTTCTATGAAGATTCACCAGTTCCTACTCCATTAGTTCGTTTTGCACATGTCCAGAAATTGACAGCAGACAATTAATATGGTTTTAAACCTTTGCTGACATTTCTTTTTTTTCGTTTTTCGGACCAGAGACACTACAGGTGAAACAAGCTGATTCAAACACTGATTTGTCTGGTGTAAATTTAAACATGATGATATTCACTGAAAGTATATCAGACCACAAGAAAAAAACATTGCAAAGGAAAATAAGAGACATATATAAAACAAATGCTTCTAGCTTAATTAGCAATAACATTTTAACAATGTACCAATTAGACAGGCTTTCTTGACAGTTGACAGTTTATGTAAGTTTATTGTTGAACAGCGTTTTTTTCCTCTCGTCATAAATAACTAAATTGGGGCAGTCTATGCACTGTGAAACTGATCAGTACATCAGAAGCCAAATATCACTCACTGTTGATATTTTACAATACATTATTATACCCTATTAGTTTGCAAATCATGCTGATTGGCATCATCTTAATTAATACAAACAGTTCAGTAATCATTATACAAATGATGGGTGTGTTGCATAAGCCCCCATCGTATTCATATTTCATCGCACGCCTGTACGTATTTGTCTAAAACATATCTATATTATAACTAACCATGGTTGTATAAGTTCATAGGAAGTTGCGAAGTCACATTGTGTACCTTAAACCATCAGAATTATAGGGGGAAGTCTGTAGCTAGGATCCCTTCCACCATCTCTTCTGCCTCTAACCTCATTTGTATACCTGTTACCTAATACAGATACCTTTCTTATGTATGGTGATCAGCTAATGCTCAGCTATTGCTTTGCTCAACCTTTGTGAACATGTTTGCTAAAAACCTGTAGGACATAAAGAAAATGTAGTGCTACATGTGCCTCCTTCCTTCCACGTGGAACTATGCTAGGCCACCTTTCTTCAAAGCTGCACTCCAGCTGCCATGTTCATGAACATTGCATTCAGAACAGAATAGAAATTTCGCATCTTTGCTCTGTTGTGTTAGCATGAGTTGAAAGCAAACATGGAGCTTGGCCACTCATAGCAATGAAGCATGCATTCATTAGCTACTCCATCCAAACGAGTTAGTTGCCTCTAGGTCATGCAACTCTCCAAACATGCTACTGTTTCCAATGCACAAACAGTAATCATGTTAGCACACAAAAAGGACTGTTTTATGTGACACTCAAAATTACAAATAGGAGCTTTGCTACACTCCATCAAACATGTTGTAGGAATCTTTAATGAAGATTCAGCTTTCAAGCTGAGATCTTTCAAGCAAGTTGTAACTGGATATTTTGTGGCTATTTTAAATTAAAACTGTACATGATAGAATGCTGGCAGCTCATAGAGGAATTGTGTTGTTCCAGTTATGCTTAGTAAGAGCTTGATAGATGGTGGAGGGTACATCTGGATCGGCTACACTTTTCACATGCAAAATTGATGCACTATAAACAATAGGGTATAATCTGCCCTACAGTGAACGACTCCTGATACTGTGTCTTGGGAAGTTCGCACACCGAGGTTCAACAATATTTCTGATTATTTGGTAAATTTATGCCAGTGACTTGCCTGTTCTTTTCGATTGCTCCTGCTAAAATGTCATGAAGACTAACCAACAGGCCTGCAAAAGAGGTTCTAATCTCACTGTCAGTTCTGTTGTGGGTGACAGTCAGGTGGGAGAGTAGATGTGTTGAAACATTTATTAACCCACTACTTACATTTAAAGTGAATGCTATGTAACACAAAAGCTATGGTGATTTTTGTCCACTAAGGGTGGATTGCACTAGCCAAGAATCATCTATTTACATGTCACTTAATCAAGACCTTAATTGCAGTCTATTTTTTAAGGGTCCAAGTAGCTGGGTAGGCCAAGGCAATCATTTCATACACCTAAGCATCGAATACATTTTGCCTAGAATGTTCTTCTCCATCAAATTCCAAGTTTTGCTGTCCATGAAGAATATTCTCACCTTTGGATTTTTGCGACTCCATCATGCTTCTTATCAGGACCTCAGAGGGACTCAGCAACTCACATCTTCCCTGTGGTCATAGGAAACGAGGTTAGGGGTAATGTGTTACATCAATTTTATGCTACACAACATTTCACTCAGATCTGGAGAGTTCATCATTATGTAACTGGCTGTAAAATGTTTCTATCTAAGGCCTGAGCCTTTCAGATGATTGTATCTCTTAACATAACTGTTCTATCTACTGCCTCTGTCTATGAAATCTGTGAAACATTAGCAACATATTTGTTTTCTAAGGGTTGGACTTTCAAGATCTGCATAGCACGAGTGATGGATCTATCTCGTGAGGTCCCTACAATTCTTCCATGTATCTCTCGAGGAATAGGTTTGTTGCCAGAGACTTGTGACTGCAAAACTTGTGTAATATTATAGAAATCAGTATTGATTAAAAGCCTCATACTGAACCTTATATAGTCTGAAGGAAATTACTGGTACCTGAGATCTGTGTATGTGGGGTCTGTACTGTATAACTTGATGAGTACATTTGCTGTTTGAGGTTAGAGTCTGTAAGATCTGTGTAATATTTGGGATAGTTAGCCAATGTGAAGACTGTCCTCGGAGTTTTATGTTTTGCCTGTAAGAGTTCTGCTCTATGACTCCTGTGCCTGTAATATCTGTATACTCAGGGGAAAAGGATTTGATGTTTTAGACCTAAGCGTGTGACATCCAATTAAAAGGGACAGCTGTGCATTCTTACGTACACCTATAAAATCTGTGTAACATAAAGGCACTAATCTGCATTCTAACTTGAAAGCATGTGCCATTAGTTACTCATATGAACCTATGTTGGTGGAAATGTTTCACCAGCCCATGGAATGGATGAATTGTCCTGTTTATTATGTTTAGCCATATTATAGGGCTTTTGTTCAGCAGAACACATGAACAATGATTGTCCATCTTCATGTGGCAGGATCCAAGCCCAAGAAACAGAATTTGTTTATGACATGAAACTGGAATCTCCATTAACAGAAACTTCGGGTTGCAAGTTCATTATATAACACTATATTGCAGCCATATAATCAAACCAATGACACTGGCCGATTGAAAGATCTAATGATGGGTGATAAGAAGTTGCATGGCAAACAGGGGCAGATGTAATGGATCTAATAAAAAGCTGTGAGCTTTAGAAAGTGTACCGGGCGTCTTTGTAAATGGCACAAAGGAGTCGATGTGATACCAAATCAGTAGCTCATATGGCAGATCTGTAGTGCAGAAATGCTTCAAGGCTTAATTGGAAAGGCACATTGCTTGCATGATAGCTGAAGCTAGGTCGGTGGAAATCGCAGAAGTGTTCTTAACGCTCTGTGAGATTTGTCCTGAATAAGTTAATTGTAATATGCGATGTCACATTATGTACCTTACACCATCAGAAGTGAAGGGGGAAGTCTGTAAGCTAACCGCCATTCCAGCAACTCTTCTGTTTCTAACCTCATTTATACAGATAACTTTCTTATGTATGGTGATCAGCTAATGCTCAGCTCTTGCTTTGCTACATTTTTGAACAATACTTGTTAAAAAATTGTAAGACATATAAGGAAACAATGCCATATTTGACTCCTTTTTTGCATGCAGAACAGAATGGAAATTTCCCTTTTCTGCTCTGCTGTGTAAGCATGACTTTTAAAACAAACAAACGTGGAGTTTAGACACCCATAACAAGACATTAATTTGGAAAGGCGCTTCGCTTGTATGATCGCTGAAGTTAGGTTGGTGGAAATCGCAAAAGCTTTCTTATAGCTCTGCGAGATTTGCGCTAGGCCTGCATGAATTTCAGCGTACTAACTACAGACTCACATCACATCATAAGAATAAGATTAAATGCTCAGTGCTAGGGCTGTGTGGTTGCCTGATGGCTACTTGGCAGCTCATCCATTTGTTCTGTTAGTTAACCTAAAGCATGCCTGCTCGGGAGTTTGGCCTGAGACACGAGGAGCCTAGAGGGATTAGGGGGCGCCCTCTGTCCAAGGCTTGAGGCAAGCTGGTGTTCACATCCATGTGCTCGACCAGGGACGATGCTCTTTCCTTTTAGAGTGGCAGCTGCACCACGAGTCACTTCCCAACACGCTCCACTTCTTGTCCCCAGAAAATCTGCCTGATTGGAACTTTAGCTGTGCATTCCTCCCGCATCCTACTCAACCTCTCACAGGCTCTTTCCCAATACAACTCAAATAGTAGGTACTGACCCTATACTAGTCATTCCCTCTCCTCCGGACCCTGCTACATGAAGTACAGTCATCACCGATGCTGCCCCTCTCCATAATGGACCATTTCCCAGTTGATCATGCGCTGCCTCCCTTTTGTCTCCCTACCTTCCCACTTCACATATGCCATCCACTGCAACACAAATGTCGCCTCTCCCGAATGTTTACAATGGTCGCTGTCAGTTTTTTGTTTCCTTTTATGATTATTATCCTTTTACTTTTTCTCCTTCTATTTTCCAACTTCTATTGCTACTCACCATACACAAGGACCAAATGCAGAATATAAGTCGGAATCACAAATGCTGGAACCACGCATGCCTAAACAACGCAGTCGGAACAACAAACGCATTGTTACCACAAATGCTTTTACCTCGAATGCTTTAACAATGATTTTTGGTTGTAAAGGCATTCCTGGTAAAGGCATGCGCGGAACGGCATGCATGGTTCCAGCATGCGAACCCCCCCACCCCGAACCCCCCTCTAAAACAATCGTACCCCAACCCACCACCTCCATCACTATGAACGATTCGACCCCTACCCCACTACCCCGACCCCACCCCTAAAATTTCAATTAACCTGCACCTAAAACTACCACGACCCTCCACCCCCTAAACACTAAAAATACCCGACCCCGAGCCTAAAACTACCGCGACCCCCAGTCCCCCTGAAACCTGAACTACCCTGACCTCGCACCCCTAAAAACTAAAAATACCCGAACCCGCCCCTAAAACTACAGCAACCCCTAACACCTAAACTACCTCGACCCCCACCCTGCCCTTAAAACTACCCCTAAAAATAAAAAATACCCTGACCCACCGCCCGCCCCTAAAACTGGAGCGACCCCCTACCCCCAAAACCTAAACTACCCGACCCCCCGCCCTGCTCCTAAAAACTAAAAATACCCTGACCCCCTACCCCTGCACCTAAAACGACAGCATCCCTACCCCCTAACACCTAAAGTACCCCCACCCTGCCCCTAAAAAGTAAAAATACCCCTACCCACCCACCCGCGCCCACAAAACTACCACGACCCCCCTAAAACCTAAACTACCCGAACAAAGTCGTGGCTAACAAAAGCGTTGTTCCACTTTTGTTGTACACGTCTTTGTTCTTCTGGAGTCATGGTTCGATGTTTCCCCCAAATGCACAATCTGTCTTTCTTATGCAATGTATAAAATGTCAAACCTGTTTCTACTGGCAATTACCACTGTTGTGTAGGTGTGCAAATGCCCTGCAAACGTTGCCACTGACTATGTTAAGTTGTAATGTTTCAATAAAAACGTGTGTTAAAAGCATACCTTCTTGGTAGTTGGAGCTGATCCAGTGGTTGGAAAACAGAATATTTGATCAGTACCTGACACCAAAGTGAGCGCTGGTTGAATATTGGTTAGACTTCCACTAGATTGAGTTTTACTTCAGAAAAATCGATGATTTCCCTGAAGTCATAGCTCATTTGAGGCTTTTGCTAATTTGAACCCATAACTCAGTTCAATCTGTTATCAGGCTTACTTAAAATATGAATTCAGGTGAAAGGTTACTTTAGTTAGCACTTTATCTAAATGGAATCCTAAACATTTTGGAAGGATTTGTGTTAAGTCTCAGGGTCAGATGTATCAAACATTTTTGCAATGGTAAATGGCCCATGGGCCTTTTGTGATAAAAAAAATGCATTTTGGTATGTAACAAGTCCAATTTGTGATTCAGTTACTTGTTACTGAATCGCAAATTGGATTTGCGACCAGATACCGATTCGGTATTAGGAAGGGGCGTGTCAAGGGCGCGCCCTTCCTAATACTGAATCGCAGAGGTATGTATGATTGTTTTGTGACCATGAATGCGGTTGCAAAACAATCGCAGTTACCGCAATTTCAAATTGGTGGTAACCCATTCGCAAAGAAGAAGGGGTCCCCAATGGACCCCATCGCCTTTGTGAATGCATGCAAAAACGTTTTTTAAGAGCAGGCAGTGGTCCCGCGGACCACTGCCTACTCTTAATAAATGAAAAGAAAACCATTCATTTTTCATTTTTAAATGCATCCTATTTTCCATTAAGGAAAACGGGCTACATAAAAAAAAAAAAGATTGCCTTATTGAAAAGCAATCACAGACATGGTGGTCTGCTGAGCCCTGCAGGCCACCATCCTTGTGAGTGTGGCCTTTCCCAAATGGGTCGCAAAATGCGACCTGCCTTATGAATATTAATGAGGCAGGTTCCTTGCGACCCATTTGCGAATCACAAACAGTGTGGTTCACACCGTTGTACATATTGTTTTATGACTCACAATTTGCTATTCACAAACAGATCACAAATTGCGAGTCCCATTGTAGCCATTCGTAATGGCGTGCAAATTGCGACCTACCTCATGAATATTGATGAAGTAAGTCCATTTGCGAGCCCTTGCGAATCGCAATATGAAACTCGTGTAGTTTCATTCATTCCAATAGCGATTACTTAATTGCGATTCATTAAAAATCGCAAATGGGTAATCGCTATTTTGAAGAATGATACATCTGGCCCTTAGCCCCTATGACATTTTTAGCTCACCTAAAACTCAACTATGTTTGTTGTTTATTTATTTATTTTAGAGGACAATTAGAAGTCGTTGTAAAGGATAACAGGGACATTCACGTTCTCGAAGTAAGCCTCAGCAAGGCCTACTAGTGCAAGGGGTTCGCCCTTCTCTGCAAAAAGTCCTCAGACCATATAGGAAGAAGTTGGCACCGAAACTGAAATAAAAGACAAAGTTTATTAAACCTCATGAGGTGGTACTACAGTTCAAACAGCACCCTTCGGTAATGTTTGAAGTAGCACACTGAACTAAGAAAGCATGGTCCTTTTATACCCACGCAGGGGCTAAAAGAAGGTGGTACAATTATAGAAGCAAGACTTAGATACATATAAGGTCATATGGAAATGCACAGTCGACAGGTCGGAGGGGCTAACAGTTTTCAAGGACTAGTTGACACATTAGCTGAAGACATTCGTCTTTCTGGGATATTCTAAATATTCATCTTGTATATTTATGCTCATCGTTTCAGCTATTTCCTTATCTAACATGTGTTGTGCTTTCATTTCTGTAATATTTCTTTTGGTAGGCATACAAGCAGTAATACACATTGAGCAGAACACTGGACCACACTGAATACAGATACAGCATGTGAAAAATATTGCAATCATTACACACAGGATAGTCAGTAGTTTCCAGCCCCAAGTGGAAACAGGAGCCCAAAACCATCCAGAAAAAGTCCAAGTACCAGTCTCTTTATGGATTTCTGCAGCAATTTTATGCAATTTAGATATTGCATCATATACTGAAGGTGAGTCATCTGGAATGAAAACGCAGCAACTACTACCGATGATGCAACATGCACCACCTCGATCAGCTAATATCACATCTAGTACTATACGATTTTGGAGAACTACAATCCTCGCAATTTGGAGCTCCTCGGTAATATTCCCAAATGCCAGAGCTCCCTGATTGGTAACAGCTTCCACAACCCTAGTCAATCGTCTCACTTTCCTACTGTTTAACGCAGCACCCTCAAATTAAAATCAACATATTGTCACAGGCTAGTGTCCGTTTGCTCTACCTCATTTGTACTTATTGTCCTTTTATATCTATTTTTAATGATGTCATTGAACAGTTTAAAATCTCGGTGATATGATGCAGGGGCCAAAAACACATGGGGTAATAGAAAAGATACATAACACCACCTGACCACCCAACAGGTAGTTGGTAATATCCATAGTTACCACAAACAAAATATGTATTATGTGAAGCTGTAAAACTACCATTATTTACACCCTCAATAGTTAAAATCAAGGTACAATCGCTTATCCCCACTGGAATTCGCCCAATGCTACGTATACATAAAACTGCTTTCGTTTTTGTAACAGAAATCACTAATTGTTCTTTCTTGTCAGAGTCTCTTATATTTGTGAAGACATATGGTAGTGAAACATTGTCCGGTTGATACTCTTCCCATTCCCATTTAGTTCCTTTGGCTTCGGGATACCCATCTTTGTCTTGGTAGCATACTTTATGAAGGCGAAAAAGAAGTACGCCCTCTGTACGTTTTCCAGATGCAAACAAAAGCGTATACCAAGCTTGACAAGAACCATTGTGTGAAAAAGGAAGAGGAATGAAAGGTGTTCCTTCTTTCTTTTGATGCGCAGGTATCATTCCACATACCCAGCAGTTAGTAGTATTGGTGGCATTATGAGTATGATGCAACATCTGAATGAAAGTATTATTGAAGTACGATTGACGGTGCTTCTGCTCCTGATAGGGAAGCGTAAAGTAATAGTGATCCTCTGGTACTGGAGTAGTGGCAACAATAAACTCACAAGCAGGAGCCTTCTTTTCAACAAACCAGGTGATTATTGCTATAACCACCAAAACAACGACAAACCCCATACTACTAATGATCAGTTTGTTATTCATTTTAGCAACAGTGATAATCGAACCTTTCAGAAATTAATTTAAAACAATCGTTGGAGCTCTTATCCCGGGGCAGCCGCTGATTTCTTCACCACAGGCCAAGACGGGTGTCACTACTCTAATTCATGGCTGATCCCCTCCTTGCCACATTGGCTCTACGTTTCACTAACCCAGGGCGGTAGCTCAACCAGTTTTCTCCAGCACTAAGGGGTCTTTCCTTGGTCTCAAATTATATGCGACACTCCAGAAATCGTATGATCCGGGAAGAACTCCGCAGATTCGTCAGGTGATATCGCACAGCCTTTCTCCGTAGTCAAAATCTCTTGATGATCGGTCAGCACAGCAGGTTCCACCAAGGTAGGTAGCACTCTCTTGCAGTACTATGGACCCAATTCTTTCAGTTCGTCACTCGAACTGCTGTCCTTGTCGCAAGGAGCTCCTGCTCTGGGCCTCGCCACCTTGGTTCCAAGCTGCTTGATCTTTCAAAGGACTTGATCATCACCTGGTCACCAGGTTGGAGTTCATGGCCTTCACCTGTAGATCTGTCAGGAAGTGCTTCTTGAACCTGTTGAAGAATAGAAACCAAATTGTCGGTTAACTGTGTCAAACAATCATTCATCAGGACACAAAGTACATCATATACAGAATTTGGCTTAGGAACTCCCCAAATGTTCATTGGCCTTCCAAATACTATTTCATAGTGGGTAAGGCCTGTTCGAGAGTGTGGCACTGACCTAATAGACAATAATGCCAAAGGTAATGCATCCGGCCAAGTTAAAGATGTAGAAGCCTGTATCTTCGCTAACTTCAGCTTCAAAGTAGCATTATACCTTTCTACCAACCCTGCTGATTGTGGGTGGAAAACCGCATGGAACTTCTGTTTGATCCCTAATCCTTTCAGGACATACTTAATAACTTCCCCAACAAAATGAGGTCCGTAATCATTCCATAAAAGTCTGCAAACACCAAACCTAGGGAAACATTATTTCAAAAGCACCTTCGCTGTAGTAATGGCAGTATTATCCTTTGTGGGGTACACCTCTATCCATTTACTGAAGGCACATACCACCACCAAGATATACTTTAAATTGTTGCAGCGTTCAAGCTGAATATAATCCATTTGTAGAACTTCTAAAGGTGCAGTTGGTGTAGCAAACCCTCCCGCAGGAGTTTGTGTCCCTTTTCCAGGATTGTAATGTAAACAGACCAAACAAGACTGTACTACTCTCTTAACTGTACTGGAAATTTCTGGATGCTCCCCAACATGTGCCAGCCCATGTGCCATCTGAACCGTAGGTTGTACAAAAGCTATAGGCAATTTCCATTTATCCATCTGCTTATTCCGCCAACAGCCCTCATCATCCAATTCTCCTTCTTCAGACCATTGCTCACGTTCTTTCACAGAAGCAGATTTCTGTATATCTAATACATCTTGTCTAGCATTCAGCTCTCGTATAGCAACGTTCAGCTTGTGACTTCACTACATACATAGAAGTAGTACTTCGCTGCATCGCAGTCTCACGTGCTACGCGGTCCGCAAGGGCATTACCTTGCCCTGTCTTATCGGTCACTTTCTTGTGTGCACTACATTTCACAATAGCTAGTTTCTTTGGATATGTCAATGCACTCAAGAGGTTATGCACTAATTCTCCGTGCATTATCTGCATCCTGTGGGATGTGAGAAAGCATCTCTCCTTCCAAAGCAAACCACAATCATAAGCTACTCCAAAAGCATAGCGGCTGTCTGTATAAATGTTCACACATAAGTCAGTACTAAGCTCACATGCTCGTGTCAAAGCTATTAGTTCAGCTGCTTGAGCTGACTTCTGTGGTATACGAGCTGTCTCGACTACCATGTTTATTGTGGTTTGCATATGCAGCTTTGGTCGTACCATCTGGCAACTTCAAACAAGACCCATCAACCCACAATTCCCCGTCTACATCTGGAAGGGGCGTATCTTGTAAATCAATACGACCCTTTGTCTGTTCTTCGGTAAGGAATATACAATCATGTGTTTCTTGTGACTGAGGCTGAGTCACCAGATATGGCAGCAAAGTGGCTGGATTTAGTGTTGCACATCTCTTCAGTGTAATTTGAGGAGCCAGCAATGTCAATTCATATCCTGTCAGGCGAGCGCTAGTTAAATGTTGCGTCTTTGTTTGATTTAAAAGAGCATCAACCGCATGGGGTACTAACACCAACAGCTTATGTGACAAAACAATCCCTTCACTCTGACGTATTGACACAGCTGTTGCAGCAACTGAACGAAAACACCCAAGCAGCGCTCGAGCGACAGGATCAAGTACTGCTGAAAAATATGCACAGGGACACTGCTTATTGCCATGTGTCTGTACTAAAACTGACATTGCACATCCATCTTTCTCATGTACGTAAAGTGCAAAAGGCTTCATGTAATCTGGAGTACCTAACACTGGTGCTGAACAAAGGGCTTGTCGTAGCTGCCAGAAAGCAGACTCACGTTCATCTGTCCATGGGAGGGGCATTGGAGTATCTTTAGTCAAAAGTGCTAGCAAAGGTTTGACAATGTGTGAAAACCCTAATATCCATTGCCTACAAAAAGAAGTAAGACCAAGGAGTGCACAAACATCTTTCTGAGTAGAGGGTACTGGTGTGTCTAAAATTGCTTGAATACGATCTGATGTAAGTGCATGGCCCTCCTTAGACAAAAGGTGACCTAAATAGGTTACCTTTGGTCTACAATATTGCAATTTCTTTTGTGACACTTTATGATGGTGTGAAGCAAGAAAAGAAAGTAAGGACAAAGTGCACTTTTCACATTGCTCAGGGGTATCAGCTGCCAACAAAATATCATCAACATATTGTATGAGAGCCACACCTTCAGGCAAAACAAAAGAATCAAGTTGTCGTTTTAACGCTTGACTATAAATACTAGGACTCTCAGTATAACCTTGAGGAACTCTGCAAAATCTAAATGATCGTTTATTCAAAGTAAAACCAAACAAATATCGGCTGTCAGGATGAATAGGGATCGAAAAGAAAGCATTCTTCAAGTCTGTCACAGAGAATGTAGTTGCTGTCGGGGGAACCAAAGTAAGAAGTGTTGTGATGTCAGATACCACAGGATATTGTGGTACCACAATCTTATTAACTTCTCGTAAATCAATAATGAATCGGTAAATCCTAGTATCAGTATCCTTTTTCAGAATAGGAAGAATCGGACTGTTACAAACATTATATGGAACTTCCTCAACAACTCCAACGTCAATAAGATCATGCACAATTTGTGTGAGTGCTTCTTTGCCCTCCTGTGAAATTTTGTATTGAGGCAAACGTGGCAATACAGCTCCCTCCTTGACACTAATATGTACTGGTGGAATAATCATTTGTCCCACATCAGTCTCTGAAGTAGCTCACAAAGTACTAGGGAGTGAAGCTAATGCAATATCCTCTTTAACAAGACAAACTCTTTCCATCACAGGATGATAATCATTCAAAATAACACGCACCCCTTCAGGAGAGCATCATATTGTAGCCCTGAAATACTTGAGCATATCAAAACCCACAATATTGTCTGGTGTATTTGGAGAAAGCAAATATGGACATGGAGCAGTGAATTTATCAACATGGAATGCAAGTGGTTGTGAAAATGGGCTAGGGGAAGGTGTTCCATCGAAACCTATCGATGTAGTGGTTAAGCCAGACAGGGGAGCCCTTGGAATCAATTGTTTAGACAAGGTGCTACGAGTAGCTCCTGTATCAACCAGAAACTGATCAGTAGAACCCAAAACATGTGCTGTAACATAGGGACCCCTCTGATCTACTGGAACTTCAACTGATTCCTTACCCTATCCTATGCATAAGCAGAATCTTGGAAATCAGGCTGCACATAGTTAGACATCTGGTATTGGTTCCGTCTATCAAAAGTGTTAAACCCATCCTGCCCTCATACATTAGCATGAACCCTAGCATGATCATTCGTGCTTCTTCTAGGCCCTGAATATCCTGAGCGATTTCTCATTTGTCCCCGACCACGTGAACACTGCTGAACACGTAGTGCTGGACAATCGGCAGCCCAATGTCCAAATTTCTTACAATAAGCACACTGATCAACAGACAAATTCGAATGAGTGTAAGAAGAACCCTAAGATCCACGTCCACCTCTATCACTACCTCTAAAAGGCAGGCCATAAGCTTGAGCCAACATAACCTTCATCTTTAATTCTTTAATCTTTTTATCCTCGCTACCTTTTGCTTCTAATTCCTGATGTTCATAATACTGAGCCATAGTCAAAAGAGAAACCGGAGTAGAGGTAGTCCATGAACTTTCACTAGCTTTTAGACGTCTAGCTATTCCTGGTAATAGATATGCAACATATTTATCGATAAACAAATGCCTGCCCGTATCATCTGACAATAACTGGCCACTAAAATCATGAAATGCTTCTTCAAAGCATGTAAAGAAATCAGAGACCGATTCATCTGCCTTTTGCTTACAAGACGCTAAAACAGTCCAATCAATCTTTTTAGGGGGAACAATCATTTTTAACTTAACTAATATGGCTGCGGGAAGATCTAGAATCAACTGATACGGCTTTTTCGCAGGTTCCCTATCCCCGTCCATCTGTTCTAATTCTTTCCATGATGCCCCAAAAACTACACAATCATCAACTTTGCGACCAGTTCACCACATATCCGGTGGTAATATCAATCCGAAAAATAAATCAATGTCAGCCAAAGTCATAGTACAAGAACTAATTGCTCCCTCAACTTCCACATAAAAGGAAGCTAGATTTTTCCACGGGTCAGGTAATACTGTTTTAAGTGCCATTACATCTGCCCTAATCCAAGGAGTATACACCCAATTATAAATAAAATAACCCTTAGCATCAACAGAAGTTTTATCATCACTTGTACCCAATCCTTTAGGAGGAACATACAAAGGTGCGGCCTCCTGCATTGGTTTTGCGTGAACTATCATAGTCTTATCTGTCTCGAAGATGGAAGCTTGCACCCCGCCGGTCTGAGATGTCCGTGCAACTACGTCCACGGCCCCTTTCTCATCTTGCAAACAGACTGCCACAACACATAATTTCACCAAACGCCTGGTTGCATCAGCCACCTGGGAGAAAACAAAAAGACCATCACGCATTTGCTTATGATCAGCTGCTACATCATCGGGCTATAACTCATCAGAATATTTCTTAAATAGTTCAATAACTTCTGTGCCAAATGCCTCAGTAAAATATAGCTGCTCCTTTTCCGTCCACCCTTTCATGTTGCCTAAAAGTTCAGAATCTGAGACAACGCTACGAATTGTTTTACGAGCAATAGATCTAAGCTCAGACGCACGGTCAGCAGGCAACATAGAGCTACTGTCTCGTATCTTCTGTTGCTCCGAACCGGAGACCTCAGCTTACTCATGAGGGGCAGAAGGAACAACATACAGAGGTGGAGGGCAATCTAGTAACAAAAAATCATTGTGTGGTTTATTAAGGATAGGATAGAGAGGTTGCCTAACTGTGTATTGGCCAATTACCGGTAATTTATGTTCTTTCTCTTCTATCTCCTTTAAGTCATTTATTTATTTCTTTCTCATTTCCAATGCTTTCACAGATACATTCTTCCGCTGCTCTTTCTCAAGCAAGGCTTGCTCACGCTTCTCGCGTCCACGTACATCTTTCTCCTACATTCGTACACAGTCAAACTTATCTTGCCTAGACCTTCGCTTACACATACATTGTTCCACATACTCAATCTTTCGCAAATCAAATGACCCATGCGTAGGCCAACGTAACTCAGGATCCGCACAAGTGTATTTATTCCATAATGTGCTGTACATTATGTAAGAAAGACCATGTTTAACATACATATCTCTATTGGGCGTCCCCTCTGGGGGTGCCGGTTACGATTCTTCCAGTCTCAAATTAGTACCATTACAAAAGCAACACATCCTACGAAGTGCGCTAAAAACAGGCATGCCAAAAATAGTGCAGAATATGCAATATTATAATCAAAGTAGGACTTAAGGTGCCGTTCAAATCCAAATTAAATTGGAGAAAATTCTCCTCATTACCTGCCTATATAAATTGCAATTTATATATAAATTCAAAGGACACAAATTGACTAGTCACCCAAAACACGAAAGCCACAGTAAGTGGTGCTAAACTTCATTACAAAACAAAGGCATCAAAACCCACAGCAAGTGCCGTAAAACAGCTCTTACCAATCACAGGGAGTCCAGGTTCCAACTGCCAAGTTCTAAAATCGACCAAATGGTCACTGCATGACGAATGAACAAAAAGGATCTCAGTCGAGGACCGGCGCCACCTGGATGGTCAAATCAGAAAGAAGTGAAAAATGCTGTGGTTGCCAAGACTCAGGCCTCCTCAGGCATTGATCGTCCGCAGCGAGATCCCAATCCTTCATCGCGACCAATCCGTCAGGCGTCAGAGTCGCCGATGAGTCCCTGTTCGGTCACCAATTTGTCGTAGTAAGCCTCAGCAAGGCCTACTAGTGCAAGGGGTTCACCCTTCTCTGCACAAAGTCCTCAGACCATATAGGAAGAAGTTGGCACAGAAACTGAAATAAAAGACAAAGTTTATTAAACCTTATGAGGTGGTACTACAGTTCAAACTGTTTGAAGTAGCACACTGAACTAAGAGAGCATGGTCCTTTTATACCCACGAAGGGGCTAAAATAAGGTGGTACAATTATAGAAGTAAGGCTTATATACATATAAGGTCATATGGAAATGCACAGTCGACAGGTAGGAGGGGGTAACAGTTTTCAAGGACTAGTTGACACATTACTGTCTGTTACTGATTACTAACAGCTGCAGATCTTACTAGGCATGTGCGAAAGTGGGAGATGATAAATATAACTTGTCACTAGACAGATTTCAAGAGTAGTTAACAGAAAGGTAGGACAGAGCACATGGCGAGCACATGGCAGCATGTGGCAGAGAAAATGGCTGCCAAATACAAAATGGATTCCGCGAAATGTTTACAATAGTTGCTAAATACAAGATGTCTTCTGCTAATGCTTAATCTAATCGCTACTGATTTACAACAACGTCAAAGGGTTATAGGCTATGATCTTGCACAAGATCTGCACATGGAAGAGAAATGGCATAATGTAAGAAAGTGGATCATTATTTGGGCTTAAATTAGGGAAACGTATAGATATTTATGCAAAGCCAAAACAGTAATACATTCAAAATACCAAACAATAAAAATCCTAATCCAGATCAGAAAAATAGAATACATTTTAATTAAAGAAAATTCCAAAATGACAAAACTCCAATAAAAGAGATGAAAATTATTAAAGATTTGAGTGAAAATAGTGTGAAAATAGTGTCATAAAGCATTACGTACCAATGAAAGTCTATGCAGGTTGTACATTGGTTCCTAGGCAGGATTTTAGGCTGACTGCATTGGAAGGTGAAAGCAAACAAACATAAATGATGGCTGGAATGCGGAACCAATCAAACATTCACCCCTGGTCACAGATCTGGGTTTAATCCATCAATACATTTGCTTACTACCCACCCCAGTTTGGACCCAGCCACATGCAAATTAGTCTTCACCCTGTTCCCCATGGGAACTGTCCAGCCCGAACTACCAGGCCAGGTTCTCTCTTGACTGGAAACAAGCATCCTGGGACCAGTTTCAGGGTATCACCGTTTATCAGCCAGGCTATCTTGAATCCAGTGGCATAGTGAGCCCAGGACTGGGAGATGAAGAGTGATACCCTGAAACCAGTCCAAGGATGCTTGTTTCTGGTCCAGAGAGATCCAGCTACAGCCCTGCCAGGGACAATAGCTCTTAGGGGCTAGTCACTGGAGGAACATGTCAATGTTAATTTTGCTCATGTTTCATTAGACACTCTCCCTTATTGACAGCAAAGTGTTCTTAGGGCGACTCATTAACATTAAAAAGCTAGGATTCCCACCTGCCAAAAATGTTAATCTTGACAAGTTTAAATCAGGCTTTTAGGTTTCAGCAGTGAGATTATAACTCGTAGTCATCTTTTTCAGGCTAACCATGTGGATGGCACAGTAGGAAGGCATTCCACATGTAACATTTAACTTCCAGGCCTCGGTGTATTTTCTACACCATATATTCTAAGGACTTACAGGCAAGTACAGATGTAAATCAGGGTTAAGCCAATTTAACCATGTTGAAAGGGCCAGATCACATAGACTGTGACCTAAACACCAGTGCCTAATATGCAGATTTCCAAAAGCAGCAAAAATAAGATCCAAAAAAGTGGAAAATCTGTGTTGGCTGTGCAGAAACGGTTGGTTTACTAAAACATAACAGTTACAAGCATGATGAAAGAAAGACCTATATACATTTGTGGTTGGTGTAATTTTAAATCCAGTGAATTTAAAATACATCTATTTTGTAGTCTGCAGTGATTGATCATATGGAGGTAGCAGCACAGCAGTATAGCATTAAGACATGTAAAATATATGTATGTGGGAAAGAGGGCCAAGTGTAGGTGTGAATAACACATGGAGTCCTGTATTTCACTTAAACCTCTGAGTGGTGATAACAATTTGACATAATGCCTGTAGTGGTGGTGCAATTGACAGGTTTTCAACATTTGATGTCAGCAGCAGTACAAAGGAAAGTAGTGAGAAGTCTATGTCATCAGGAGGGTACGTTTACTGGTGTGAATAAAGTGAGTGACGTTAGGGCAGGTTTAGTATTTGATCCTTTAATTTAGCTGGTAAGCTTTGCAATGAGGGAACAGGTCTTACTTAAATTGGAAGGGTAATCCCAATCTCAGGTGCCTTTCCTGAGAAGATGAGCTTGATGACTGTCATTATTCTTTAAACAAAGCATTTTGAGAAGTAGTTAAGATTAATT
This sequence comes from Pleurodeles waltl, assembly GCF_031143425.1. Classification (NCBI taxonomy): domain Eukaryota; kingdom Metazoa; phylum Chordata; class Amphibia; order Caudata; family Salamandridae; genus Pleurodeles; species Pleurodeles waltl. The sequence goes on along the minus strand of NC_090449.1, from coordinate 471,274,989 downwards.
TAATCTGTTATTTTTTACCAAAGTGTCCAGATTTTGCGTGAGGTAAGGGATTATATAGGTTTAACACTTTGAAAGTGGTACAAAATATCCTACAAGTAGGGCAAGATTTAAAAGTTAAAAATTTCAGCATGTGCTGAAATCGTCTTGCATGAGTGATCAATCTGGCTTCAAAGTTTGGGTTGACTTTGTGTTTTTTAGGCAGGATTTCAGTAGTCTAGTTACTAGACAGTTCCCGTATTTTATGTGAGATGTTAACTATACATGTAGAACAGCTTTGTAGTCATGTCTGGGGTGAAGGATGATGGGTTATGGAGCCACCATAGAAGTATAGCACACCTGGCCCTCATTACAAAGGAACCATTACAAATCTTGTTATTTCCTTGCCTCAGAATTACAGTTACCAGTGGTCCTCGTAATCAGGAAAATATTGCAAGGATTCCTTATGTGTGGTTAATAACATGCAGGAATGACTATTTCTGCACTGATTCCTGCATATTGGCCCTGGGAGCTTCTAATAGAGATTTTGGATGTTTTTAATAGCAGACATCTCCATAGGAAAAACATACGTATATTTCTTTTGGACACAGTATCTTCTGTTACCGGGCCAATCTGGATTATGGTCATTCTTAATAAGCATTTCAGTGACTTCTTTGATATGGCGATCAAAATTTAAGGAGCTATCCAGTGTGATGTGTTGCAACTGGTTGCCATCTATACATGTTGAAAATGTTTAGGGACTGTATACTAGAGCTCCATTTTTGAAGGAGAAGTTAGGCAATAATGAGAGGAACTCACTCTTTTGAAAGGTAAATTTAAATTTCATCTGCGACCTCCATGATCCTGCCTCAAGTACATGTAGGGCTGCAGTTTCAGTGGCACCTTTGCTATCAACCTTGACGTTTAGCTGAATATGACCTGTATACTGGTGGAAATCAGTATTTGTACTAGAGAATCTATAAGCCAAACAAGTTGAATAATACAGATCTAAGATAGATCCTTGTGAGACCTCAAATTAAATGACTAAGAGAGTGGAAAGAGGATCACATGTTTTAATGGATTGTTCAATTCCCTGCATTCAATTTGCTTTTTAGCGTATAAAGTATGCAGGGCAATCATGTGGTGACTTGTATCAAAAGCTATTGATGGGTCAAGGACTAATGTCATGCAGCATGTACCTTCATGAAAGACCACCTTGTAGTCATCAGTGATCTGGAGCATAGCATATTCTGTGCTGTGGCCAGATCTCAAACATGACTGGCATAGTCCTAATTACTGTTTTTGATGTATATTTCTCCAATGGTGAGCTATACATTTCTGTAGCAAGGGTAAACCTTTAAGGACTACATGGTTTTCAAAACTTGTAGCAGATAAGAAAAACTGCTTTGCACAACAGTAGTATTCATAAATACCTCTGATTTAAACAGGATATCAGTATGTCTTTAGGAAAGGGTGGTGACTTTGAGTCTGAAGAGTAGTTTGAAAGCTTAGTGCTTGAAATGGCCTTTTTAAGTCAACAAAGAATTTGTGACATTCCGGGTGGGGTGCCAGTAAGCGAAATATCATCTATGATTTGAATTTTCATTTTATTTTATGTATAAGTGATTTGCTGGGTCATTGAAGTGAGGAACATCACATATTCATGTGGTCATGTATGATTTTATAGAGCTCTTTTTTACCTATGTTTAGCATTCTGAACTTTGTGGCTGACAAATGAGGAATTTGATTGAAAAATAATATTTGTGAAAGTTTTTTTCTTATTACGTAATGATGTGTTTGTAGAGAGAGGTGCGTATTCTCCATCTGTGACTCCTAAACTCATTTTCAAACAAAATATAAAATTATTTAGATTTATACTTATTTTGGCTGCAGGAAAGTTTTTTAATATAGTGAAATCTCACCATTGTTTTGCTTAATTATTTCAGCGTGGTTGAAGGTGGGTGGTTTGTTCTATCTGAGTGAGTGATGTTGCATTTTCCCCAGCCAATAGCATGTTAAGAACACACCGCACATGGAGCTCAGAATTAATGTCTTTACTCTTTGGAGTACAACATGTAAGTAACTTGTGATATCGCAATAACCATTAGGACCACACCCTGACACTTCCCATATCAATTACATAATGCCCTTCATAAGTCCGACCCTAATTCAAGAGTTCTTGCACAACTGTATAGTTGTACTCTTGTAGACTCAACTCCCACCACTCGATGCGAGGAGGCATCTTGGCTTCCGATGCTAAAAATGGTGAGTACTGCTTGGTGATCAGTGATGATCGTGGAATGCTTTCCATACAGAAAGAAATGAAAATGTTTATAGGCCCATACCACTGCCAGACTATCCTTCTCTGGCTGGGAATAGACACATTCTGTGTCAGACAAACTTCGACTGGTGTATGTCACAATGTGCCTCCGAGCATTCAAAGTCCCATTGCTGAGCAAGGATTGCACCCAACCTCATTGGACTCGCATCAAAAGTGATCCCAATGTGTGATTTAGGATTAAAGCAAGCCCCCTTGGTCGCATTTTCAATTGCATGTTTTATATTCTTGAAATTACAGTAATATTCAGCAGACCATCGAATAAACATTTTGCTTTGTCAGGTTTCTCAAAGGGGCGCTCAATGTGGCAAAGTCACAAATGTATCTCAAACAATAACTGGCCATGACCAAGAAAGACCGTGTCATGGTGACATCTTGTAAAGGGCTGGTGACTGATAGTGGTCATACTTTGTCTGGATCAGGAGTCATGCCTCCATCAGAAAACACATGTCTAAAGAACTTGAGCTTTGTTTTGTGAAATTAACACTTTTTAGGATTTAAGGTGAGGCCTACATCTGTAAGCAATTGACACACTTCTTTGGGGGCCTTTTCATACTCCTTCTGTGTTGCACCAAATATCAGTATATCAACACTGTAGTTGTAGGCATGTGTCACAGGCTGAATACTCCTACATATGACATCTTGGAATATTTCTGCAGCAGAGGGTATGCCAAAACGTAATCTTTTGTATCTAAATAAACCAACATGAATTGAAAAAGTGATAATGTACTAGCAGTTCTCCTCCAGTTCAAGATGATGGTACCCCTTGATCAGATTAAGACGGCAGAAAACTTTCACTCTAATTAACTGCATGATCAAATCTGCAATTTCCAGATCAGGATGTCTCTCTTTCTCTCAACTGATGTGATGGCTTGGCACATATCTACCCAGATGCGCACTGCACCTCCACTGTCCTTTTTCAGCACTACCACAATGGGTGATACCCATGGAGTGGGACCAGTAGAGCACTCAATAATGTCAGGTTTCAGCAAAGCTTCTAGTTCCTTCCCGACTGCTTATTGTAAGTGAAATGCTATCCTACAGTGCTGCTATGCAACTGGCCTGACATCTTCATTAATGTAAAGTTGCACCTTCATCAGTTTGAGCCTTCCTAGACCATGAAACAGTGATGGGAACTGACTCACAATTTCAAGTTGTGTACTTAAGTTGTAATTGATAGATAAAAGCCCCATGTCAACAGCAGTTGTAAAGCTAAGTAGGCATGCACTGGATGGAGTACCTTGAAGAACGTGATTTGGGGCCTGCACAGACATCTTCTTATGCCACAGGGCCGCTACGGATGACCCTTAATTCGCAAAGGTTTGGAAGCAGCCCATGTGTACACTTTTGTGCTTGATGCTTTGAGTCATGGTACAGGCGACAGACTGTGAAATTGTTCAACTGCCATGATTTTGATTATTACACCACTGCCGATTACAAAAGTTACCAGGTAGTCGTTGACCTTCAGTTTGATTTTAGGGCAATGCCAAGACGAGCTCCTTTTTATTTTCAGCTCATTTGGTTCTGCACTTCTTTCATCTCCCTTGCAAGCAGCAAGGCCCACTCATGCATGTCGTTCCCCTTTATCTATGATCATCGCACATTCACCCTCTTCACTGTCGCTCAATGGTCATGCCAAGGAACTCTTGCAGGATGAACTTGATGGCGATCAACTTCATTTAGTTTTGACCTGTCGCAGTTGGAGTCATTTTTGTCTTTGTGGGTGTGGTGAGACTGCATCTAGAACATTCTGCCATCCATCTTCTCCTCGTGCCGTGACACACTTTGTTTTTTGTTTGTCTTACAATCGGTTATAACATGGTTATCCTTTCTGCACCCTTTGCACGTTTCACTTATGACATTTATTCTTTTGTGGAAATGAAAATCCACATTGGTAACAGAGTACAGTACAAAGCAGCTGCTTTGTACTTCACCTTTCTCTCCTCTGGCGTTGAGAGTATGTGCTGTTCAGACAGCGTTTGTTGTGCACCTGCATCCGCGCCTTCTGGAAGTACCGGGTCCGTGGCTGTGCTGCACCTTCTTCACTCTTGACAGTGAGTGCATTTTCTGTTTCTTGGATGCTCTGGTCCCTGCATTAATCTTTTTGGTTCGTTCAAGTCATTTTTTTGTGCTATTCCAGCAGCTTTCTCTTTTGTGGCTTTGATAATGGTGGGCCTTATGCTCTAGCTGCCTCACCTGAGGCGAGATTCAGAACATAGTGGAAGCTACTTGCTACTTTGCATGTATCGGCCTCTCCAGCAAGTTTCATTCAGAGTGTCTGATGCTTCGGTTGTGACGGTTGTGACTGTTATCTTACTAGTGGGTGTAAATATATATATATATATATATATATATATATATATGTGTGTGTGTATACATAGATAGATATATAATTAGATATAGATATAGATATACAGGTCCTGATTACAACTTTGGAGGAGGGTGTTAATCCGTCCCAAATGTGACGGATATACCACCCGTCGTATTACGAGTCCATTATATTCTATGCAACTCGTAATACGGTGGGCAGGATATCCGTCACATTTGGGACGGTTTAACACCCTCCTCCAAAGTTGTAATCAGGCCCATAGTTCTCATACCTGGTTGTTGTTGCCTATTATGTTGTACCTGGTTGTCTCTGAGCCTTTGATTATACAAAGAAAACTCCAAAAGCAATTTTGTGGGGCAAACCTGTTTGTTTTCTCGGACTGGCTGGCAGGTCTTGGTGGGCTTTTCTGATGGTGCTCCCTTGTCAGGCCTTCAACTTCTCCACAAGGCCCTTTACGGGCTGGAGTGGCGCTTGCACTCCATGTATGTCAACTGCAGATTTCTTCATTTCGGCTTGGGCGAGCGTGGCATGCACAAGCAGTTTACTAGTTCTTGCAAATTCTGAGGGAGAGCTCTTCTGTTTCTTCTACTACTCATCACCACTTGTTGTGTCCTCTCTATCCCAGTAGCATGCAAAAGAACACACCACACACAGATCTTGGAATGAAGATATTTACTCTTCAAATTACAACATCTAACTATCTCATGATATCTCAATAACCATTAGGACCACACCCTGATGCCTCCCATATCAATTATGTAATGTCCTTCATACGTCCAACCCTAAGTACAGGGTCCTAACACATACAGTTCTTAGACACTACAAGTGGCAGAGTCTAATTTGTTATAGGTAATGGCCTTTGCATCTCTGATTGCTAACACCTTCACATTCTTGATTCACAGGGCAGGGATAATCAAGAATTTTAAATATGATGGGGGAGTGGTCTGACTAGATGACATTTAAAGGCTATACATACTGATGTAGCCAGGTTTGGAAATCACTCAGTTGAGGCTAGCACATTTGACTTGGGCAGGAGGAAATAGATTGAAACTCTTAGGGAAGTGTCTGTTACATTGTTCTAATGAAGCTTACAATCTCTGAGTAAGACGTGCTTATAGATAGATAACAGATGAGTTTGGAAGAAGTCCATACATAATCTCTTCTAGAAATGTGTTATTTGTGCTGGATGATTATAGCAGAGAGGAAATATATAAGTGTGCAGAACAATGATTACAAACAGCAGCTTCCTCAGTACTAGCTTGTTGAACTTGGCCCTGTCTGCAGGGTCATCCCATCCTTTTTGCCTTCCTCTTCCTATTTTTTTCTGAATTCATTTTTGTTGGCCTTAGGACTCTGCACGTTACCCCTATAACCAGTGCTAAAGTGCTTGTGCTCTCTCGTTAAAATATGGTAACACTGGCTTATACCCAAATGGTGTATTTAAGTTACATATAGGTGCCAACCAAAGTCCAATTCATATGCCCATGGCATGTAAATTAAATGCTACTAGTCATCATGCAGCACTGATTGTGCAACCCACTTAACTAGCTCTTTACAATTGTCTCAGGACTGCCATTGCATAGCCTGTGTGTGCAGTTTCAACTTGCCATTTCGACCTGGTAAAATAAACCTTTTGCCAGGCCCAAACCATCCCTCGCTTATACACCCATAGGGTAGGCCGTGGACAGCCCAGAGGGCAGGTTGTAGTGTATTTAAAAGGTAGGACATGTACCTTCAAGTTTTACATGTCTTGGTAATGAAAAAAATCTTAAATTCTTTTATTACTACTGCAAAGCTTATATCTCCGGTAGGATAACATAGGAGTGGCCTTATTGTATTCTATGAGGGTGAGTTCCAAAATGGGAAGAAAAAATCGGTTCATGTTTGGAGTCTGTGGAATAAAAATTTAAAATCCTGACTTATGGTGAATTTGGATTTTAAATTGCAATTCTGAAAAATCAACATTTATAAAGTTAGCATTTTTCTGCTTTATCCATTTGGTGGCTGTAACCCGTCTCTGGTCACACGACTGGGTGTAGTTGGCAGTTGGGATTTGTGTATTCCTCCTAGACAGCCACATACAATGGGAGCGTATAAGTGACTAGATGGGCCATCACTGGCAGGGTGGGAGGGAGGAGCAGGACCCATCCCCTCTTACATCTAAATGGGCTGTGTCCCACTGCCACACAAAAGGCCTAATGACCCTATGAAAGATAGGGAGGGTCCCGGAGGTTTTGGTGAAGGGAAGAGTGTGGGAGACAATGGTGAGTTGTGATGAAATGGAAAGACTGGTTCACCAACAAGGATAGTGCTTAGCCTTGCTGAATTGGACCCCTGGGCATTGAGATACCTAGGGTCAGGACGAATGACATTAGGATAGCAAACGTTTTGGGGTGCATCTGTGAGTGATGGATATACTGATTTGTCAGGGAGGTAAAATATCACACTGTAGATCAGAGGACTGATTCAGAGATATGCATACACACTGATGCTACCACAGATGGGTAGCAGCGCATTATAAAAACTCGAGAATAAAACAAATAATAAATTAATATATAGGAGGTTTCAGAAGAACAATGCAAGAAGATGACGGCAACACTACATATATGAACAGTTTCGATGTAGTTGAGCTAGGAGACAAAGCAAATATTGATCCAAATAATGGTACAGCCTTAAACAATTTGAAACCTTAACTTATCAGAACCCTTATATGAGACCCAGACGTATGTTAGCTGACTATCTCACTACCTTTAAAATTGTTCCGTTAAGTGGCAATGCATGCACTGTGGTTGCTTAAGTCAATATGAGTTCAAATTAGTTATTAAAGTGTACTTAAAATTGTTAATGAGTACATCTAATAACCAGGTTCTGGGTGTTTGAACACTAGATTGCACACCGTCAGCAAGGGCCAAGAGGTAGAAGACTGTTTAGATAGCTAGATCTTCAACTTTCTTTTTAACATAAAGAAAGAGGACTCTTGTTTATTAAAAGAACAAAGGGCCATATTTATACTTTTTGACGCAAAGCTGCGCCGGCGCAGCTTTGCATCAAAAATTTTAACGCCGGCTAACGCCATTTCGATGCGCCGTGTGGGCGTCAAATTTATACCTTGACGCATGGCGGCGCAACCAACAGGTGGGAGTCATTTTTTTTTGACGCACACAGCGGCGTCAAGTCGTAAAGGAAAACAACGTTAACGCGACGTAAATGACTGTGGGTCGATTTACGACAGCGCAACCCGGAAAGCCCTGTTTTTTTTTACGCAATAGCGTCAAATTTACCCGCGAACACTGCCCTTTCAGCAGAGGAGAGCCAAAATGGATCCCAGATGCCACTACAGACCCCAGGAAGATGACAGCAGACCAGGAACCAGCCAGGATGATCCATACAGGAACCAGGACATTTATTGAAAAAAAAGAAAGTGTTGCTTCAGTGCAGAGGAACAGGAAATCCTGGTTAAAGAGGTGACGGAACACCAGCACCAACTGTTCATCACCTCTAAGTTGCCAATCAGCAGGAGAGAGGCCATATGGCAACAAATTGTTGACAAGATCAACAGTGTGGCTGAACTACGCAGGACAGTCACAGAGTGTAAGAAACGCTGACATGACTGCAAACGTAGGACAAAGGAAAAAATGGCCAGGAACAGGAAGGCAGCACTGCAGACTGGAGGGGGGAGTTCAGCACACCAGGAGGCCCTGGACCACATGGAGGAGATGGTCGCAGCCGCCATCCCTGGGGAGATCGTCACAGGGATTCAAGGACAGGACAGCGCAGACTACCAAGACACAACGCACATGTAGGGTAAGTTGCATGGGGAATTAAAATGCAATAATGGGGACTGTAAGCAGGGGGGGAATACCTACTACACAATGCATGTAAGTCAGCATATATAAGGAGTGGCATGGGTAAAGGGGCACGGCAGGGGGACATGCTCAGCACAGACAGAAGCTGGGGCACGACATAACACAACACCAACAACAGTCCCATGGGGGCATGCTGTCATGACAAAATGGAGCTAAGGGAAAGCTGCGACAGGTGGGAAGGCCACTACGTCAAACTTACATCCTGGCACTCGTCAGTCAAAATATATCCTACATCAACTAGGTCCCTATCAGTAATCCAGTAGCCAAAACAACAACTGCAATGTAACTGCGACAACAGTTGACACTAACACCTCTGATCTCTGTGCAACTATAGTAGCCAATTGCAGTAACCTCCCCATGGAACATACATACCTAAATTAGGGGGTGAGGATGACATCAGCAACTATTTCCAGAAATAAGAAAAGGGCACCAGTACACTCAAATGTCAATGCCCATAGTTGACACATACATCAGCCAAAGTAAACAGCAATAGGAGCCACACAGCACTAAGGACACACACATGCTGCATACGTCAGGGTCCCTCACGTGCCTGGCTAACAAGGCAACATCACTAATGTCATACTGCTCAGACAACAACATTGAGGAGGGGACACATGCAACTCGTCACTGAAACACACCTGCACAGTCTGAGGACCAAATAGGACATTGATACGATAAACAGGGCAATCTAATTAAACACACATTACCCAACATCAGCTGGAAACATTAACAATGTCAACATCCATATCACATCGTAACATTACCATGCATAGGATATGCCACATAACAATTACAATTAGGTCAATGTGAATAAAAAGATTTTGGGGCAGGTCTTGAGAGGCAAGTGTGCTGCCAGGGCAATCACAACACCCACAGCCAGTGAAAGGTCTCACCATAAGAATAGTTATACACGGAGGGTCGAGTAGGACAAAAAGATGGCTATTCCCTAATTGGTACAAAGTAACACCTCAAGGCGATTAGGCAGACAAGTCTGATAACTCTATATCATATATGTGACACACAGGTGGGCCATAGGCCTATTACAATGCCCATATGAAGGACAGCAGATACCAATAACAAACCAGAGCACAAAGTAAAGTCATCAAAAGGCTTGCATGTTATGGCAAATTTGTCACAACACAGACACACTAATTGTACCCTGTTTCATTGCAGGGGAACATGGATCTCCTGCCGATATGCCTGTCCCTGATTTCCCTGATGACATGGATAATGAGCCCATAAACATTCCCCAGGAGACCATCCAAAACGTCCTTGAAACCCTCCAGACCCCACCTTCAGTCACAAGGAGGAGCAGAGAACAAGCAGCCATCACAGAAGAACCACCCACCACCCCAATTGTAAGACCTACCAGCTCCAATACAGCTGAGGACTCTGACGACACTGGCACCAGCTTTGAAAGAACTGTAGTTGGTGTACAGCGGGAGCTGGCCAAGGAGGTGCGGGTGGGGATGCAAACAATGGCAGCCAGCCTTGAGGGGGTGCGTTCGTGCATGACGTCATTTGCAGATCAGGCAGCTGCTATGCAAGCCCTAACATCTATCTTGCAGGAACTGCAGAAAACACAGAAGGAAATCAGCACAGCTGTAATACAGTTGACCCAACACCTACAACTGCAATCCTGTCAACGCGTGCACGAATGCAACATTGAACCCCTCAGGGCCGACCTGGCTGCCTACCATCGTGATGTGGCTGCTATTCTCAAAAACCAGCAGGCCCTCCTTGCAGCAGTACTGCCCTTAAGAACTTCACAGTGAGCAGCCCCCGGGATGTCTGACTCCACGTCTTCTAACACTGAGGTGTGTGTTGCCCCTTCACAACCAACAACAACAAGGACAAACCAGGCAACACACACATCAGAAGAAGAAGACATGGAACAGATCACATTCTCACGGAAGAGTACCCGGAAGCACTAGTCCCTGCACCATGGCCTATTTTGACCAAGGTCCTACGTTTTGTCAAATGGCAATCTCACTACAACTACACTCAATGACTGTTCTGCTAACCACTGTATGACTTGTCAGCATTGCTAGTGAATGTCTCTCTCCTACTATTCGGCAAATCCTGTCCCTCTGCACTGTCTGTGACATCACCCCAGCATGTCAGGAGCATCATCCACACCCCTTCTGTAGGATCACCATGTAAGAATGCACCAGAACAGACTCAGCAAACATGGACAATGGACATTTTGCACTACAGCACCTATCAATAAATAGCACTTGCACACCTAATATGTCTCTGTGTTATTTGACACATCAACTGTGCAGTAGATAACTCTAAAGTGCCAACCATGTAGCTTGTCAATACAACTGTCCTGACATCATGTAGTCTGATACATCTGTGCAGTGGCCAGGTTTGCATCATAGCCTTACCATCCTGAGGAGAATAACTGATGAAGGGACAAACCACACACAATCATGCTGTGTTGGACAGAATAATGCTCCATCTATAGGAATTCAAGTCAACTAATGGTGGCTGATAAATGTAAGCACCATGCAATACTAAAACATGAAATTATGCAGCATTATCTAAGCAAACACAAATAAACACTGCATCAATCTCCCTTTCTGAGTATACTTCCATGAAGGGAAGTCATGCTGAATTTTTACACACTTGATCTATGTCAGCAATGAAGGCAACAAGACAAGAGTGTTAACAACACATCATCTACAAAGATGTCCCTGAACATCACACTGCAGTCCCACCTAATAAATTACCCACAATACCAAGTCTGGAAACACACTTTGTGATGTAGAATACCTACTCATCAACACAAATCCTTGGTGATTGATGTAAACGACCAATGGTGGGTCTCCCAAATGGTGGATACTTACCAAGTTAGCACAGGGGAAGCTGCCATGTTAAAGCTCCATGTTCTGTGGTGTGTAGCATAGGACACAAATGTCATAGAAAAACATTCACCTCCACTGATGTCAAGGCCATGATCAAGTAGCAGTTAACGCATAATGCAAAGGGTTAACTATATGTTTATTCCTAAGTATTCACACTAGAGGCAACTAAGGGAAAAGTCATACCTACACTAATCTAACCTGACTACTCCTAACCCACAACTGTCCCTAACTAACCTAAGCTAAACTTACTCTACACATATAACGAATCGATCTAAACATCAACCCCCCACCCACCATTATGAGACAGGACACATGCAGGACAACACATACTAACCTACACACACACTATACTATCCTAAACAATCATATATTTTTTTTATTATTTTTTTATTATTTTTTTTATTTTATTTTTTTATAAACAAACAGGAATCCCAACATTGACCCCCACCCACCTACCCACACAAAAAAGAAAAATAGAAAGAATAAGGACCCCCCACCCTCCTCCCTAACACTAACTAAGCTAACAATCTACACTAACCTCACACTAATCCCCAAAACCCAACTATCAGTACAAAAAGGAAAGAGGAGAGAGGGGAGGGGTAAATGTCACACATGCAAAAGGTCCTAGAGGTTGGCCCTCCGTAAGGTCCACCTGATGGACCGAACCCTTTTCTTAATATATGCCACATCCTGGCTTCGCTTGTCCACCTTGGAAATCACTTTGTCCATTTTACGGCTTAATGCCAGGAATGCCGCTGGGTCTACAGGAGGGGCTGCTGCAGTCTGGGTGCTGGCCGAGGAGGACGGTGTGGCAGTCGTTGTATGCCCACTAGACTGTCCTGCGTGTTGGAATGGCTGGGTCCAGGTCGTGCTGACGAGGCAGGGTCAACTGTCCCCGCTATTGCTGGGGCCACTTGGGGAGACCTGGTGGATGTGGTGGATGTGGTAGTGGTGGCTGTTGTGGGCAATGTAGGGCCACCCTGTGGTGAGGCCCACCATGCCCCGGAGGCCCGATCGGCTTGGTATTTGCGGACCATCCTCCTGAACCCCGACTGCACCTGCAGGATGTGCCGGTATCGCATTGCACGACGTTCAAACTGGTGTCTCTCTGCGGCACTCATGTTTGCAGCTGTGAAGAGATATGGCAACTATTTACCATTGGAAATGCATTGGGTGGAATAGCACAATGGGTCAATTGCACATTACTTGTACTGTATTTGTTACAGCGATTGTCACAACATAGTTCATTGAAAGTCTCAGAGGAAGTACATGTGAAGCCTGCATACAAAAGGACATCTCACACCTAGCATATCCATGTCTCTACATGATGGTTGACATCTGCCTAAACCTCTCATCCAAATAATGGCTAATGCAGCTGACATTATGGCTGAGCCTCTTCCGCATACTGACTTCGTCTACATATGTCACCCTATGTGATAACTATCACAACCCTCACTCAATGCCATTTGTAAATTGTTGTTTGCAAATATTGAACTCATGCGCCATAACCGAATGTGAACACTAGGTTCTAAACAAAGTTGCAAAAGGTCACAAGTATGTGTAACATACTGGTTGCTACAATCCTAGGTACCCTATTCCCAATCACATGGCAGTCTTTGAGGGTGGGGTGGGAAGAACAACCAACAATCCCAGATACAATGCACACCCAGGAGTATATAGAAAGGTCAACAAGTATTTGCCTCCACACACAACACCAATGAAGGGCTAGAAACAATTTGGAGTCAGCCAAAAATTGTCCTATCCAAGGTCCACACATGTCAAAATGCACTGACTTAGGCCAACATCACATACTACCAGTGAGGCATAATTTGACACACACACAGAGGAGCAAGAACACCCATGATCATGAGTAGAATGAACACCTAGGCCATTGCACTCTAGTCCCACACACTTCTAGTTCAACTTGTGGAAGTACATGCCCCCGGAAGATCCAACCTACAGTGTACTCAGTCCATCCTCAACTAGGGAAGCTGCATATTTAAGACAAGCCTTTTGCAGAAGCTATCTGGGAGAATGTCAGTCTGAAATGCAGACTCAGTCCAAGCCAAGTCCCACAGCAACTCTTACATTAACCAGTGTATTCCACATGACTCATCCCACTCCCCATAGCGGGGCCGACTGGAATGACCTACAGCCCCTAAATCTGAGAGATGGATAAGCATTGGTCTACTGAAACTGAAGTTATATTTGAAATTCCACTAATGCAACAATACCAATGACCAGGCAGCGCATCAAACCTTGAATTCTGTTGAACACACAGTAGTCCATCATGCATCACTAGCAAACAATAAAAATAGCACTCATGCCACACTCACTGTAGGTGTTGGGGTCCTCAAAATGAGCCACCTCTCCCACGGTGTAGGGTGCAGGTCCACCTGTAAAGCATGGAAGGAAGAATATACTCAGACTCCGTGCACTGACAAACAATTGCAGTTACAATGACAATGTGAGAATATGACATGCGTAATGAAACACTTTCACACATGCTCATACTGCATGGAAGATTTCATAATCAACATTTACATTGGATGAGTCTCCTGCTACAGTTACACACCCTACTACACACATGCAGTGGCCAGGACAGTCATGTGGTGTCAAAGATACACCTCCATTAGTATGCCCCAACAATATTGGGGTGCATTCATCTCATCATGTGCATCCCAGAGAGACATCCAAAAGCTGGTTACTTGAGGACTGCATGACCCCTCAAACTCAAACAGGCTATGTGGTCATTTTCAACACACACCAACCAGACACACATGTGACATATGTGTGGACAACATAGCTAACTTCAATTGACGTGAAGGCACCACTCATTTATAGCATCATAATGGTTTTACATATTTCTGTCTAGCTCTGGTGTCTACATATGTAGGTATGATGTTTCAACATCCATTTTTCACTGGCAATTATGACCTGTAGAGTTCAAATAGAGGCATTAACGTGTCGCTTGTCTGACACAAAGGTAACACTACATTACATACAGCTACAGGCATCCGGTATGTGTAGAAAACATGAGCTATGTGACTGCTAGCATTTGTCTTCCTACACATTGTGCAACAATTACCCAGTAGGTTTCCTTAGCATTACACACAGTCAGCTACTTATCTAGCAGATTGGCTAACAATCATCACATGTCCCCACACAGCTTTCAATTATTCACATGTAATTGATTTGTACTCACCAACATGGCCACCAATCCTGATTTCCAGGTGGTCCAGCAGATCCTGCTCCCTGGATATCAGATCAGCCCAGCGGTGCTTGAGTTGATGGTCATTCCTCAGGCTACCGTAGATCCGGACCAAGTGATGGCGCACCTTCCCCAACCGGACCTGTATCACACGGCCCCCAGCCTCCAGCATGAGTGGGAGGAAATGGCAAACAAGCCAAATAAATCCCCCCAATTCCTCCTCACCCATCCTGACAAGCCGTGGCCTACCTCACATCTTCACAATAACAGAGGTGAAAAATTTGGAACAAAAAGGAAAAGGGGGAAATGGGGAAAGGTAGAGTAGTGAAGAAAAAAGAAAACTTAAGAAAAATAGCCCAACTAACCCCAAATTTAAACTACCCAGAACAGACTCCCACAGACAAAAAAAGAAACACTGGATTTGACAAAAGTACACAAAACAGACTCAGACAATATTAGACAACAAGACAATGATCACAAAAGCACAATAGAGAAGGTACACTGGACACAAAAGCACTAAAACACAGGACAACACTTTCCACACAGCCACACAGTCTAGAATAATCTGAGACTGCAAAGTGAAAGTGAAAGTAAACTCACAGTACAGATTCTGTAAACAGGATATCCTATTACATCACTTCCTGCATAAAATGGCTGTCGTTTTTATTTTTCCGTTCTGCGTCATATTTTCACGCATACAGATTGTGCGTCATATTTTTTAACGCATAACAGTGCACATAATGCAGAGTCAAAAATATTTTCTACATTGTTCCCTTACATTTGTGTGAGGCTGATTTTACAGTTCTACAGTTGAAATGTAATTCGCTGGCAAATATGAGAACCAAATATGAAAATTATTTTTGACTCTGCATTCTGTGCACTCCTGTACGTCAAAAAATTATGACGCCCATGAAGTATGCGTGGAAATATGACGCATCATAGAAAATATGGTGGCCATGTAATGCAGTTTATTAATATATTATTTTTAATATAATTTTTTTTGACTCTGCATTCTGTGCACTCCTGTAAGTAAAAAAATTATTACGCCCATGCTGTATGCGTGGAAATATGACGCATCATAGAAAATATGTTGCCCATGAAATGCAGCTTATTAATATATTATTTTTAATATCATTTTTTTTGACTCTGCATTCTGTGCACTCCTGTACGTCAAAAAATGATGACGCCCATGCTGTATGCGTGGAAATATGACGCATCAAAGAAAATATGGTGGCCATGTAATGCAGGTTTATTAATATATTATTTTTAATATAATTTTTTTTGACTCTGCATTCTGTGCACTCCTGTACGTCAAAAAATTATGACGCCCATGCTGTATGCGTGGAAATATGACGCATCATAGAAAATATGTTGGCCATGTAATGCAGCTTATTAATATATTATTTTTTATATTTTTTTTTTGACTCTGCATTCTGTGCACTCCTGTACGTCAAAAAATGATGACGCCCATGCTGTATGCGTGGAAATATGACGCATCAAAGAAAATATGGTGGCCATGTAATGCAGGTTTATTAATATATTATTTTTAATATAATTTTTTTTGACTCTGCATTCTGTGCACTCCTGTACGTCAAAAAATTATGACGCCCATGCTGTATGCGTGGAAATATGACGCATCATAGAAAATATGTTGGCCATGTAATGCAGCTTATTAATATATTATTTTTAATATCATTTTTTTTGACTCTGCATTCTGTGCACTCCTGTACGTCAAAAAATTATGACGCCCATGCTGTATGCGTGGAAATATGACGCATCATAGAAAATATGGTGGCCATGTAATGCACCTTATTAAATTATTATTTTTAATATAATTTTTTTTGACTCTGCATTCTGTGCACTCCTGTGCGTCAAACAATTATGACGCCCAAGCTGTATGCGTGGAAATATGACGCATTTTGAAAAATATGTCTTAATTTTGTCAAATTGTGAAAGGAATTTTGTCATGACCAAACGGTGCTAAGTGATACACATTTGGGGTTAGCTATGACACATGTCCCTTATTGGATGTATAGAAGGCATTCACAGTGTAATAGTTATGATTGCTCAAAATGGTTATTACCCATATTTGTACACATATTTTGGGTAATTGCTGATGACTAATTTCATATGATGAATGGGATACCAGGATGTATTCCTCAGCAACAATGTGTCCACATTTATCCCGGTAATCCAATTATCGATAGTCCAAACAGGTAGTGCAATTGTCACTTACACTTTTTATGGGCTTACCATGTCCTAATAATGATTTTGTGTATCTTATATGTGTTTTACATTTGACATGTAGGCCACACATGCGCCTTATGCATGTGTGTACTTCACATGTACATAATTCTTGGATATTTGGGGGCGGTAGAGGTGGACTTAGGCCCCCAGCACCCTAAGGTTTGCCCTTCCAGATTTGCTAATTTATCCAAGGGTTTCATTTATTCTGTTATGCTAAACCTGCAGAAGCAGGATCATGGAAGGCCATAGGGTATGATTCACTGTTAGCCATTCAATATTCCCATTTGCCCATTTGACGTTTGCCCTATTGATTATTTGGAGCAATCTGACATACCATTTTGCATTGAAATTTAGTGCTAAATCTCGGCGTTCCTCATGTGCTGATGACAAATAGGTTGTTGATGTATGTGGCCCTTTATGCATTACCTGGTTTAGTGGCATGTTTCATTCTTTCTGCTAGGTTCCAACTGGGACACTACTGTGATCGGCTGCTTGTAAATATTTGGTTGGTTGGATGGCATATGTTTATATGTGTGGTCTAATGTAGATCCACTATCAACTGTCTGGGTGTATGTTGTCACTGTAACTTCAAGGTCTCCTCATGAGTTAGTGGCAGCTAATCTTGTTCCAATTGGGCATTGTTTGTAGCAAAAATGGAGAGAAGCCATTGAGGACATGGTCACGTACACATGGATGGTCCCACCCTGTCACTGAACACATGTGATAAAACTTTCAAATGAGCTACATTTTTGTGCTGAGTGAGAAAATGTCTCATGTGTCTTGATCAGTTATGTGTCATTGCCACATTTGTACTCCTGTTGGCCTCTGTGGATGGTAATGTATCATGAAACATCATAGCCTCTGTGCAGACATTTGTGGTGTATATTTTTTGTGTGATGAGTGTTATGTCATTATTGCTCAATAAGACGACAATCTTCTTCAGCAATTTCAAACTAAAGGTGGGCAGAAATGAATAGGCCAAACCATGATGTGGTGTTTGTTATCTGTGTTTATTTACAATTGTGCAATAAGTGGTGATATAAAAAATTATGAAAATAAATTATTTACAATGTGTTGGTGCCTACGCACTCCAGCAGCCGTGTTTGGTTGTTCCCCCTCCTGTTGCAGGCCAGCATCCTCCTCTTCGTCGTCTTCAGGCATGTCTGGGTCTGGTTCGAGGAGGGGAATGTTCCTTTTTACACAGATATTGTGCAATATGGCACAAGTGAGTATGATCCTACAGACCATCTCTGGGGAATATAGTAGGCTACTGCCAGTGATGTCAAGGGAGCGGAACCTTGACTTGAGGATCCCAAAGGTCCGCTCAACAATGCTGCGTGTCCTCTTATGGGCGGCGTTGTATGCCCGCTCTGCAGCAGTAGTCGGGTTCCCAAATGGTGTCATTAGCCAAGGAGGGATACCATACCCCTGACCAGGTGAAAGAAAAACACAGAATGGGATCATGTAGATGTAGGAGGCACTCTTGTACAGACCTTTGATGGCAGTAGTTGTCTTGTGTTGTCTGTGACTCTTTTGTGTACTAATGTGACAACCTATACTTGTAGGCTAAAACTTTTGCATTGAGTTTTTTCCTTGGCTGAGCAAGTGTTTGTTAGCTAACCGTTTGTCAGCAGTATGTTTTGGGAATTGCAATAGAGTGTGCCCTCCCTAGCATTGTGACTTGTGATACAGGTGTCCGTGTGTCTTCACTGGGGGTGAGATGATAGTTCCATGCAGAGTTAAAAATGAAAGTGTAGTTAACATGTTCATATGAAAGTACCCTGGACATCCCATACCTTAAGACTTATGCAATGTATTAATGTACAGGTTATTGTGACACTTACAATTTGCAAGGTGACATTTAGGCAACCACACTCATTAATGTCTTCACATTAAGCTGTACAGTAAATTCCAATGTGTGACAGGTTCAATGGTGACTTAAGAAACATGGCTAGTGATGTGAGGATCTCAGTGTGTTCCTGGCTAGGTGTTGCTATTTTGGTGTATGTGTTGTGTGTCCTAGAGGGTTGCTGTGCAGTGTGTATACAAGTTGGATTTTTGTACTTACCAACAAGTAGTCCATTGCCATACCGTCCATCCTGGAAGTGTTGGTTGATGGTAGAGTGACGGAAGATGAATGCGTCATGTACACTCCCAGGATATTTAGCCACAATGTTGCTGATCAATCCTTGGTGATCGACTATGGCCTGCACGTTGATTGAATGTGTGTGCTTCCTGTTGCGGTAGAGGTGTTCTGTTGCAGCAGGTGGCACAAGGCGTACGTGTGTGCAGTCGATTGCACCAAGGACGTGTGGGAAGCCACTGATGGCGTTGAACCCCTGTTTTGTTTCCTGCTGCTTCTGCAGTGTGTTAGGGAAGCAGATGTGGAGGGGTGTCAGGCGAATGATGGCATCCAGTACTTTTGGCAGAAATGCGGAGAAGGATGGTTGTGATATTCCACCAACCAGGGCACCAGTTGTCTGAAACGAGCCACTTGCCAGCAGGTGAAGTACGGCAAGCAGCTTTGTTTCTGTTGGGATGGTGCGGGGTGTCACTAAAGTTGGGGCCAACTGCTGTTCAATATTTCTCAGCAGCTGCTGAATGGCCTGCCAGTTCAACCGGTACCTCTGGATGATGTTGTGTTCCCTGAGGCCATGCAGGGTTGTTCTTGGGCGGAATATCCTCTCCTGCCTTCTGCGCTGCCTTTGGGGTCCCTGCTGTTGTTGTTGTAGCTGCTGTTGTTGCTGCAGGGCTCTGCGTCTACGTGCACGCTGGATAAAAATCACCTCCATGTCTCCCTGTTGCTGCTCTGCTGCTCTGTTGTCTGTTCTGTGTGTTCTGATTAAATACAGGTGTGTTTGCCCCAATTTAACGCCTGCCCTGACCCAGGCGTTAAATTTTGACGCACATCGGGCTTTGCTTAATTTTTTTGCTCCGCCTCCCGGCCGGGAGTCATTTTTCCCCGGAAGCATAAATACGACGCGCGGCCGTGTGCGTCGTTTTTCGGACGGGAACGCCTACCCTGCATATCATTAACGCAGGGCGGGTTGCCGCTTCCAGAAAAAGACGCACACTGCGGATTTTTATCGTGCGCGGCGTCGGGCGTCAGGGTTTAAATATGGGGCAACGTTTGCGCTGATTGTGCGTCAAAATGTTTGACGCACATTCGCCGCAAACGGAGTATAAATATGCCCCAAAGAGTATTCCACCCTTTTGAGTGAGAAAGCAGAGGGCACGTCCACAAGTCCTCCTTTAAGTCATTTGAGACACCACCAATAAGGGGTCATTAACTGATTGCACATTTCTATTTGGAAGGTAGAGTGCAATAGTTCATCTGAAATGTCCCATATTAGGTCCTATACACCAGGAAAGAGACTCACAAAAGTTTTCTAATTAATGAGGATCCAATAGGGTGGCTCAAATAATGTGCCATATACGTGGTTCTGGGAAGACTAAGGATCAGCCTAGCTGATAGATTTTGAGTCACTCAAAGGCGAGCCACAAAACTCTCTGCGACAGGTACATGGAATTTCCATAATATAGCATGGGCACAGTTAAAGTTTGAACCACCGTTTAGTTGTCATCAATAGGGAGGACCTTACAAATCCTATAGAGCATTTTAAAAATGGAAATAAATGTCCATGATAATTTACTACCTTGCGTGTCTTTGACAGATCACGATTAATGAAAATTCACAGCTTCTGCATCCCAGGTTCTTTGGTATGCTTCCAGTTGTCAGGCACTATTGTCAAACTAAAAGAAGACTTGGAGATAGTATTTATCTGAGGGACTGTCATATGCCAAGTAAACGAGGCTAGCAGGAAAAGGGTCCACAGGAGGACTCCATTTGTTCGTAGCCAGAATGTTTCTTGTTTTCAACTCTCTGAAGAGGTGCACACTGTCGGGTATGCACCATTAGGAGCTTGAAAGTCGTCTCCCAGGATTTCAAGCAATTCAACATGTCACCCTTTTAAGCCATATATTAGCAGTGCACCTAGCCTAAGTGCAAGCACATTTAAACTGATACTGCCAACCCCAAAAGCAAATGTTGTATACTTTAAAATAGATTCTGGAAGAACAAATATATAGCTTATATTGCTTGGACTGCTCTACTGGCGAATATAATTGCCAACGCAGGTGTTCACTCCACTCCCCTCCTCACCTCTGCTCCATATTTGTTAGAAATGGGGTTTCTGGTTGGCTAGGGTATGCACTTCAGCCAGGCAGAACCTACCCACTCTAGTCAGGGCAAGGGAGATACACGTCCAAGATAACCCCTGCTCCCCCCCTTGGTAGCTTGGCACGAGCAGTCAGGCCTAACCCGGAGGCAATGTGTAAAGCGTTTGCACAACACACACAACACACGTGACACAAAATGTACACCACAAAGTAAACACAACACTGAGCTATGTAAAAATAAACTGTATTGCAGAAAACATAATTAGACCAACCTTACACATTAGTAATACCCTGGTACCTTAGCAGTTGTCAGAACGTTACACAAGTTACTAATACTCTGCAAGAATACGCAGTTGTCACATTAGAACACGTAAGTACTCAGGATTCTGCAACATAAGTAGTAGTCAGGAATTACAGTAAGAATTCTATGCACTTGTCATGGATAACTCCTAAATACCCATAGAAGGAACATTAGAAAACATCTCACAAGTCATATACATACATATCAGGAAATCATGCCCATAAAAGGAACATTAGAACATATATGTAAATGCAGAAAAAGCAGGAAACAACATATAAATTCCCCTAGGTCCATACTTGGCTCACTGAGCCACTATATTCCTAAAAATACATGGTTTCCTGTAGCAGAGGCCCTCCCTGTGCCTAGAAGAGGAGCATGGGGGCCCCCGGCGCTCCTGTGCGTGAAACTGGGGCCACGCGGTGCTCCTGGGGAGAGGGGCAGACAGGGCCCTCTCTAGGTGTTGAAACGGGCCCCTCCTGGGACCTGCGATCCTTGTGGGCCCCCCTGGGCCTCTAACGGCCCTCTCCCAAAGGGGGGGGGCAAAAGCCACAAAGAATCAAGTAGTTGGGGCGATCGTGACCCTACGGCAGTGACCGGGGGGAAGGGAACTTCCTTTCCACCCCGTGTCCTGCTTAGTGATAGGCAGCCACCCTCATCCACGGTGCGGCTGCCAATAAGGGAGAAAGGAAGTAGGGGCCTCCAATGAGGCTCCCCTTCTGCTTTCCAATGCGACTGCACCCGGTCCGGTGCTCAAGCCACTTTCCAGCCCGACCTGAGCTGTCGCGTGGGGCAGGCACCAAGGATGGTGCCCGCCGGTGCCCCTGGGGCGCGTCAAAAACCGCGCTTCGCCCCAGGGGCACTGTTGGAGCGCGCTCGCTCCGGTACTTCTTTTCCTGAATGCCCTGGGGGAACTAGATGGAGTACGACAAGCTCAAGCCACAACACTTCCCGGGCTGTAGCGGTGAATCCCGGAGCAACTTGAAAAAGCGATTTTCAGAGCGCAAAGGCCTTGTGCTTCGGCCCTGGCCGTGGCGGTGAATGTTGGGCACATAGAGCGCTTCCCAAAAAGCGTGAGGGGCCCCATGGTGACCCCGGGCTGCAGCGGTGACTTCTGGCAGCCAGGGAGCACTTCGTAAAAAAGCGCCTAAAAATCACACAGGCGCGCTCCTAAGGCGCTTAGACCGGCAAAACAGCGCTCCTCATGCTGGGGTGATTTACAGAGGTCAGGGGCCACAGTACCCTGCCTCTGGAGACAACAATTGAAGAAGGGGGCACAGGGCTGGCGAACCCAGCAGCAGGTCAGCACAACAAGTGTGCTAGCAGTGGCAGTTCCTTCTTGTGACCAGACAGGTCACAGGTCAGAACAGCAGCAGCAGTCCAAGGTGGTCCTGGTGAGTCCTCTCAACAGCGTCCTGCGCCCAGCTCCAGGTAAGGTTTCTGGAGTCCCAAGAATGTCCAAAGAATGTCTAACTTGTGGGGAAAATTCCCCTGTACTTATACTAAGTTTTGAGTGTGTTTTACAATGGGCAGGAGAGGAGGTTCTACCCAATTACAACTGGTTCTGGGAGTGCCCTTTCTCTCCTTCAGCACAGGCTCCAAACATCAGTGGGGGGTAAACGACCCTATTGTGTGAGGCCAGGGCACAGCCTTTACAAATGCAGGTGTGCCCCGCCTCTACCTTCTCTCAGCCCAGGAAGGCTTTTCAATACGTAAATGCACCTCTGTGACACCTCCACCCTCCCTGTAGTCAGGCTGTCTGAGAAGTATGCACAAAGCCCCAGCTGTCAGTCTGTCCAGACATGGATTGGAGGCAAGCTGCAAAACACCAAAGTCATAAGCACAGATAAATGGGCACTTTCTAGAAGTGGCATTTCTGTAATTGTAATAAAAAATACACCTACACCAGCAAGCAGCATTTCTTACCACTATCACAACCATTCCAAACATGCCTAAGCTACCCCTCATAAATCAGACAATATCCCTTACACATAAGGCAGGGCATTTCCAATGCAATCCTATGAGAAGGCAGCACTCACAGCAGTGAGACACCAAGTTAGGCTGTTTGTCACTACCAGGACAGGCCATGCAACATGGCACATGTCCTGCCTTCTACATACATGGCACCACACCCAAAGGGCTATCTAGGGCGTACCTTAGGTGTGACTTACATGTAGTAAAAGGGGAGTTCTGGGCCTGGCAAGTAAATTTAGATGTCAGGTCCCTGTGGCAGAAAACTGCACACACAGGCCCTGTGCTAGCAGGCCTGAGATAGTTTGACGGACTACTTCAGTGGGTGGTGCAAGCAGCGCTGCAGGCCCACTAGTAGCATTTAATTTACAGGCCCTGGGTATAGGGATACCAATTTACAAGGGACTTATAGGTAAATTAAATATGCCAATTAGGAATAAGCCAATCATACCAATTTTGTAAGGGAGAGGACATGCACTTTAGCACTGGTTAGCAGTGAAAAAGTGTTCAGAGTCAAAACGTCAGCCAACAAAGGTCAGAAAAATAAGGATGCAAAAATCAAATAGTCTAGGGAATGACCCTGTAAAAGGGCCAGGTCCAACAATATTGATCTACCTTATTGCCTCTGAATGATGGGATATCTTCAGGACAGTGCTTTCAAACAAACGAGGAGTCTCCTTGCTCTTTGGTTTCCTGGTGAGAGAACTAAAGATTTTTCACAGCTCAAAATATAAAAAAATCTAATTTCCAAATGATCTTTGTGGATAGACAGAACTTCAGTTTACACAGATATTACAAAATGAAATGAGGCCTTTCAAATGAGTTTACCTACACTCGGTCATCTGCAATCAATTATAGTTACTACACGATTGAAATGCATGCTTATTTTCAAATGTAACAGAAGCCTGACCTGGGGCCTAACTCGGTAGTCCAGAACTGTGGAAAATCACATCCCAGACTAGGTGCTGTGATTGTATATTAAAAGCAGATGGCTGACTTTACAAGTGGTAATTAACAATAATAATGCTTCCACCCGCAATAAATCTGGATCAATGCATTTTCTCATGCATATCGATTTCCAGTCTGGTTCGTGGAGGTGTAGGGTCGAACTGCACATGATACCATCTTGTTAATTGGCCACTGAGCCATCTAAAAATCATGTGCTGAACAGCAGCCCTTTCAAGTGTTATTCACCAGGGATTAGGCTAGCCCAAATGTTTTCATAATATTAATTACATTTAGAGCTTCTCTCACCTCAGTTGCACTTTTTCAGTCTCCCATGATGTGTGCCAACACAAGTATTTGTGAGCGCGGGGCCCGAGTCCTGTTGTGAATGTCACATTAGGTACTGCCAAGTCTTGCCAGGGATCGAAAAGAGGTGGCTGTCATGGTTATTGTACTGTGCACTCCCTTCATGAGACTGGTCGTGCCCTCTTTCATGGTGATCATGCTATTGCAAATTCTGAGCTGCGTGACAGATTGACAATCTATTTTGTGGTGGTATCAGAAAGCTCACACTCACTGTGTGCAGCTGAGAGCTGAGCTGGCATCTACCTCTATCACCATCGAGTGAGACAGCGCTGCCTATCACTAGGCTGCCCAGCGTTGCATGGCACT
This sequence comes from Pleurodeles waltl, assembly GCF_031143425.1. Taxonomy (NCBI): domain Eukaryota; kingdom Metazoa; phylum Chordata; class Amphibia; order Caudata; family Salamandridae; genus Pleurodeles; species Pleurodeles waltl. Next base: position 471,250,087 of record NC_090449.1, on the reverse strand, counting down.
GATGTGTTAGTAACAGTGCTGTAACTGGGACTTAGTTGCCCCTCCATGCCCCTGCTTCCTCATTCCCCCATTTCTCTCCTCCAAAATAAGATCTTTCCATCCTTCTGCTTTGTCCACAAAGCACCTGTTGTCCACCATCCCCTCACTGTGGGATAACCAAACATGATGATGCATGTCTTGCTACTCCGGGACGGCTTTTGACATCGGTATGCTGGGCCCAGAGGACCAATCTTCAGAGAGGCTCGCGGAGCTCTATCTCTGCGCTCAGCAAAATAAGTCTACCCTGGCTTCAGAGATTTAGTTTAAAGTTGTTCTAATTATTGTAAACGTGTCGGAATAGTTGTAATTCAGCGCCATTCCGTGACCTCTAAACTACCTTTCACCCCCTGCTGCCATAAACCACTCCTCCTCCCCACTCCCAACAAACAATTTGGTACCGGCCTGATGGATCTGGAGGTTTCATTTACTCATCGATTTCAGGTGTCAACTGAAGAGTTTCAGAACTACAACCCCTAGAATGCAGAATATATTAACTGCATCATTGGAGACAGAGTACTCTGGGAACTGTCAAGATCAGGGCAGTGCGTGCTCTACGGGCGACTCAAATGCAAAAACTCAGCACTTTCAAGATAACATAATTTATGCATTGTGCTGATATGCTGTTGTTTAACCTTTTGCATTGCAGAGTTTAATCCTGAAGACTTATGTTCAAGGTGCTTATAAATACTGTTAATTTGCAATGTACTGCTGCAGGCTTTCAGAGTGTGTCAGGGTGTGGTCCCTTTCCAGGGCCTTCTAGAAGCTTTCCCTGCAGCATGCCTGGGTGTGGTTTGTGGGCTGGACCAAGACTCTATTTTAGGGAGCCAGCCCAGCTCCACGTGCTCACTATTCAGAGGTCCTGGTGCAGAGCAGCAGCAATTTCCTGAGCTCCTGTTCCGGAGGCTTACTTTGATCTTCCAGGCCTTGCCCTTTCACTTTGTCGGTGAATCTTGATCAGGGCGGTAAGACGGAGGGCAGGCTGGGCCCCCGATCCCGTTCTCGAAGGTTTTCGAGTTCTTAGGCCTAATTTGCATGATAAAACAATTTTGCTCTTGTGCATGTGAATGTGCGCTTGATGTTTTATGGCATTTACATGCTGACACTCGAATCGGCAAGATGCGTGATTCTTTACTCATGTACAAATCTTGATATTCATTGTACGCTACCATTTCATGGCATTCACATGGTGCATCCAAATCGGCAAGACTTGCGATTTATTTCTTGTGCTCAATTCATTTTATTCATTGCACGCTACCATTTCATGGCATTCACATGGTGGCATCCGAATCGGCAAGACGCGCGATTCATTTCTTGTGCTTAATTCATGTTATTCATTGTGCGCTATCATTTCTTGACATTCACATGGTGGCATCAGAATCGGCAAGACGCGCGATTAATTTCTTGTGCTTATTTCATGTTATTCATTGTGTGCTACCATTTCTTGCCATTCACATGGTGGCCTTCGAATCGGCAAGACGCGTGATTCATTTCTTGCGTTTAATTTGTGAATATTCAGTGTGCGCTACCATTTCATGGCATTAACAAGGTAGCATTCGAATCGGCAAAACGCACAATTTATTTCTTGTGCTTAATTCATGATATTCATTGTATGTTACAATTTCATGGCATTTACGTGGTGACATTTGAATCGGCAGGACGCGCAATTAATTTCTTGTGCTAAACTCATGTTACTTATTGTGCGCTACCATTTCGTGGCATTCACATCGTGGTATTCGAATCGGCAAGACGCGCGATTAATTTCTTGTGCTTAAATCAAGATGTTCATTGTGCGCTACCACTTCATGGCATTTGCTTGGTGGCCTTCAAATCGGCAAGATGCGCGATTCATTTCTTGCGTCTAACTCATGTTATTCATTGTGCCCAATCATTTCATGGCATTTATAAATCCTTGTGGAAATCCGCAATGTGCGCAACTCATGTTCCTGCATTTTAAGAGAACTAAAGTGTTAGAATTCTAGATGTTATATTGTATGTGCATAATAAGTCCCTTAAGTACAATTCATATGGTGTTATAGAAATCATTCAGATTATTTCCTGGTTATCATGCAAAAGACTGTGCTTGAATTTGAAAGTGTAATTCTAGAAGGTTCTGATGTTTCTAATCCATGTGTAATATTTCATTGAGAGGTTCATTGGAAAGTTGTATTAATCTTTCTTGACTCCTTCTCAGGTATCCAGACATCTTGAGGCCTAGTTATTTTAGTCCATGCTTAAATTATCCATGTTTCCAGTATGAAAATGTTTAGAATCATAGTCTAGTAATGATTAATATGATATAATCTTGATATTGTGTGTTTTAACCATTTTGCTTCCTACAGGTCTCCTTCCCAGCTGTTCCCTACCTATTCCCCGGACTCTCTTAGACTCTGTGACATTCTAATCAGAGTATTGAAGCTGTCTTGTGGTAGACGTGTTGGGAACGTGCACAGACCCCGAGGATCTGGTGATTCTGACAGGAACCTTACTGGCACTTGTAGATAGTTTCCTCTAACCTCTCATTTCTCTTGAAGGTTAATCTCATCTGTCCTCTAGCAGTATAAAGGTAATGCTCTTGCCTGTGCAAAGATGTCAAATTTGGTTGGTATAAATCTATGAGCGTGAAATGAACGGGTGAACTGGAGTCTTGGCTCATCAAGAAAATGATTTTTGTCCCACTAACTATGCAGCACATAAGTTACTGCTGAACTGAAATCTTGTGTTAATAAACTGTTCCTGAGGATACACATGGCTTTTTGATGTTAGCATACCTTCATAAACAGGTATGCCTAGGTATGAACTGTTATTGTGCAGATAAGAGGTTAGTGCTTACAGCTACTTACAGCTGTCATAGGTAGTTGGAACCCTATCTCCCATCTGCCCTTGCAAGTATATTTCCAGGTTGGACATGTTACAAAAAGGAAGTAGGTATGTGGCATTGAAAGAAGAACTTCTGGAGCATTATGGTTGTTTAATGGTCTACTCTAGACCACAAAAGTGTACACTTCATATAGAATGGATTTAAAAGCCTTATTTTACAGGCAAGGAATTGTCATACAAAGGCTCTCATTATGAATGGCCTTTTAATTACACTGGGGCCGATAACAGCAGTTAGGAGATCTACAGAAATACTGTGGATTTCGCTACTTTCACCTGGAGATTTCGACCGCTGGAAACAGCCTAAAGCAATGTGTGAATTTGTGGCGGGAAATGGGGAATTAGCGTGGGAATTGAACACAGAGTTAACAACTACCTGGTATGTCCTCATTTCGTAAGGACCCTCAGCATACGATTTGTAATAGGCCACTTTTTCCCCATCCCTGGATTTACCAGTATTCTCAAAGTTGATAACGTCATCTGAAAAATGCACCCCATTTACCAGGCCACTGCTAATGTGGGCTGAACTGTCACACATACGTGAGAGAAATATCACACATAAATACACTGAAATTGTGGAAATATCACACAGAGGCAGAATGAAAATTAAGCAGGACGTGACTCTATACATTTTTTATTTACTGCCAAGCTCGAGAGGACTGGGGTGTTCGGGTCCAGTTGGAGTGGGTGACTGCCGTGAATCATCTAAAAAAGAAAGCTGATCAAAACAGTGTGAGATATCTACACAACATGACTAAACAGGTTCCTGATAGCCACCCAGGTTTTGGTAGCACTCAGACCATCAGGGTTTATGTTTGTGAGGAAGTTTTAATCTATAATAAAATGGAATCCAATCCAATCCAGTTACGAAAGAAAATGGTGAAAAACTAGAAAAGCAAATTATTTTAATGCATTATGAACAGAAATATAAAATATTAGCATAAACTAGAGGGATATTGTAATGACAATGTTATTGAAGGAAAACAAGGAGAAATAAAAAAGTGCCTTCATTATGAGTGGCCTGTCAATTCCATTGGGCCCAGTAATACGGGTTATCAGGACCACTGGAATTATATATGGTATGTGTTCCACAAAGAGATTTTGTTGGCACAGCTGAAAACTTTGTGTCAAACACCAAGAAAAAATATGAGAATCTGTTAGGATTGTTAGGATTTCAGAAAGATATGGAAAGTAAAAGGTGTAAGGGTCTCACAGAGAAGCTAATGAGAAAAGTGTTGTGAAGGGGAGAACAGGCATGATTGTAACAGTTTAAAGGTCAATACCCCACAGACTTGAGTGATGATTAATTCACTGCCTCATATATTCAGAATTGGAACATTTTCAATTCTAGTTTTTCATAACAATTTGATTCCTCCTGTTTTATCTGATACTGCTAACATGCACTTATGTCAAAGGGACTTCCTCTTTTTAGGTACATGTTTGTTAATGTGTAATATTTCTGAATGCAATGACAGAAAAGTCAAAGAGAGGCACTTCAGTACTAGTCGTGGGCATGCTGTGTGAAGTACCCACATGATTTTGAAGGATGGATGTACTTGGAAGGATGTTATCAATGATTCATTTCCAATACTAAACACCTGCTGATACAAGGCTCCTGGAGTTTTTAGTAAGGATAACACCATGTTAGCAACTTAAGGGATCTTGTCATTCTACAGGAAAAAGACAATTGTTCTTCAAACATATGGCTGGTGTTTACTAATGAGGCAGAGGTGACTCTGGATATCCCTAAGGATCCATTCAGCTGAATTTTTTGTATTTCATTTGTATTGTATTTCAGTGGTTCGGGGGAGCACAATATGCCTATTCAGTGTATTTGTTATTTAGTTTGAATCAATAATCTGGTGCTTCTTATGGGCCCAATGAAAATTTGTCCTTGTCCTAGACGCAAGATAACATTAGGAAGGAAAAGGAGAAACAGCATCCTAAGGTGGCCAATCAGAGTATGAATGAAAAAGGACTCCTTCTACTCCAAAAATATGTGCCATGAGGCTAACAAAAATGAGGTCTAGGTTGAGAAGGGACTGGTTTCAGAAATTCAGTATAGAACAACAAAGACATTTTTTTCATTGATGGGCATTTTTTCATTGATTTACAAGAAAACAGAAACTGATTTGATTTAATCAGCCACTTCTGAAGAAACGCTATATAATGATGCAAGAAAAGAACGGTCAGAGGCCTAAGACCAACCACACTGCTTTCAACCGGACACATAGACCCATGACTTATGTTTCTTTTGATAATTTATTTATAAGGTGACATGTATAGGGTAACCATCAATTAACCTTAGAGGTCGACACGGATCTTTGGACTCAGATAGGAGTGAGATGGTTAACAACAATGGAATCAAATCAATAAACATCACTTTTCATATTGGAGTCAGTAATTTATATGCGCCATGACCTATGTTGCCATGAATCATCAGACCAGTTTAGTAAAGTTCAAACATTTAAAGCCCTTTAGATCAACAAAGCTAAGATCACGTAAACCAAACACAAGACCAAATTTTAAAAGTACATGAATAAAACCGGCTGACCAAACCTTTGAAAGAATCTTAGCCTAGACAAAATATTTATCATTAAACACCCAAGAACCACCATACAGAATAACAGCAATAGCAAATAAATGATAAACACAGAATACATTTAGTTATTGCAGATGAATTGTTTACAATCAATTTATATAAAACAGTCAAATTTAGAATGTGGCATCCTTAGCTATTACTCTAGTTTGAAAAGCATGTTTGGGCTTTATGCAAAAAGAAAAGAAGATGGAAATTAATTTAGAAAAACATCTAACTATGGCACTAACTTAAAATAATGTTTGGGTTTCTAAAAGAGAAAACATAGAAAAACAGCAAGAAAATGAAATGCACATTTTGGTTATATCTCTCCTAAATGGATCAGCAGGCAGCAATGTCTTCATCAGTGGAGCACCTTCTGGTCATCTTTATTTGACAATGAAATAATAGGGAACAGTTCAGAAATGTTTGGCCTTAATGCATCTGAACTGTCAGTAGCAGAAAGCTAAAACACAGCACATTATTCACTAACATAAATAAAAGTACATTTGCAAAACACCTAAGAGCTGCAAGGCACACAGGAACAGAAGAAAAACTGCAACCTACATCACCTAATTCTGTTATACTAAACTCCTAGAAAGCAACTAGCTAAAACTCTATTGGTCAGTCTATGGGGTCACTTAGGTCAGAACCAATTAGAACTTCACTACATTCTCAGCTGTAACTTCCTTCATTTTCGGCATTCATCATGTTCATCCTTTTTCCAGTTTCAGTAGCAAAATATAAATGTTGCAGATTACACACAAGCCTATTCATAAAGTCAGTAAGTCTTTGTTCCATGACTACACATTATCTTCAGGAAGCCAGAAAAAAAGTTACAGCAACGGAACATTACTTTCCAAGGTGCAAACTTAAAACACGGGATGCTTAGAAAAATAATTTCACTATGCTAGCATTAGAAACATTTCAGCTGCTGCGATTTCTTACATGAGGCCTTATTAAAACATATGCTAAAACATAGTCCATTAAACATTTCATAATTTTCAAACCATTGATTCTTTTAGTACATTGTAATAATGAACACACAAAATATAATTAATTAGACAGCTATTTATTATTATTGTCGAACTAGATTTATGGCTGCCACTGGAGCGGTCATGTTTTCCAAAACATTCAGTATTTCACATGTTAAACACATGTTATTTCATATCGTTTTAGTGTCACAGTTTTATGAATAATGTTTGCACTTCAACAATCACTCCTCTGATGGCTATATGTGTCATCAAAAAGTATGCTTATTAATACTTATGTCAGTTCAAAGTTTAGTCTGTCTACAACATCTAGTGCTTCTCGGATTCCTCCAGTTTTCAGTTTGTCTCAAATCATGAAAATATCTGCTTCTCATTTTCTCTAGTTTAATTTCTACCCTCCTCTGTTCCTTTTTCATCGTTTGTCTTTTAATCAGTATGTACAATTTGTAAAATCCAATTGTACAGATGACACATACAACTACAATTAATAATGGTTTCAATATTTTTCCCACAATACCCCTACCAAGATTACCCACCCAATTTTCCACATTCGTAACACCTTTTCCAATATTTTCCCATACCCCTGATTATTTCAGCTATTTTAAGTTTGTATTTGAATGTGCCAGGTTCTTTATAAAATGTCTTATTCCTTTACTATTGTCTGGAATATAAGTGCAACACTTTTTCAATTTCAGCATCCAACAGACTCCACCCTCCTTTGCTAAGAAGATGTCTAGCGCAAGTCTATTCTGGAGAACCATTGAACGGACTGCAGCCATTTCAGTATCCATTAGAATTACAGCTCCAGAAAAATCAGTTAAAATGTTATCCACAATAGTAGACAACTAATTTTCAAAGCATTCAGAACAACTCCTACAGAAGGAACAATTGCTCCAAATGTATCCCTAATTATTTCAGAATAAGTTTCATTTGAGTTATGTGTGTCATCTATATTATCAAAATGATAAATCTTCGGGAATACAACTCACAAATAGCAAGACCCATACCATCCCCTTGGGAGACGATAATAAGCATTTCCCCCACAAATATAATATACCCCAGTAATTACAGGATCCTGGCCATTTAACATAAAGTCCCATGTATTCTTAAAAAGAAATAGATGTCTGGACTCACTCGTTCCTACAAAAATTTGTATCAGTTCTGGATTGAGGTCTAAATATACATAGCTTTCCTACATGTTTAAAGTCTAGAGCAAGCTTCCCTTGTGTTTTAGTTTCACTAAAAACATAGTGATTTTTAAAGGTCCTCTTCACTAATCCTTTCTCTATTTTATCCTTCAATCCTTTTCTCCTGTCATCAGTTTGATCTGGAAAAGATTTTTCTATTGGAGAAAGCAAGCATGTAAGGTTGTTTCTATGCGCATCAGCAGTTTAAAATGTTAGTGTGGGCTCAAAGAAACCCCCTACAATATCTATCTTCTTCTCTTTAGCTATGTTACTCAAATGTTGGTTAATCAGAACAAAAGAAAACACTAAATTCAAATTAGAATAGAAATATTGTATGTACTCTTGGTTATAGAGCCTTGTTAGTAAAAGACTACAACTATTAACATATGTTAATGGCAAGCTATGGTAAGTAACTCCTTCTACTGATGAAGGAATATGCCTACAAACATAACATTCTCTCACATTCATTGTTTCAACATATTCATACAACAGGTGATAGAAAACATTAGAAGAAATATCTCCTTATGAGTTGTCTAAGTGTTAATATTTCTCATCCTTGTTAAAGGTTTCTAACTTCAAAAGTGTAGTAGTCTCTAAAGAACTAATATAACTTTGTCTTCTTTCACAGCTTTCTTTTACAGTGTTGTTTGCAAAACTGGACTTACATATTTTCTTGATTCGACAGAATTTTGACCTCAACTTGATGTACGTGGACCATTAGCTAACTGAGGAGGAGTCAAATGCGCATGACTTTGATTCAACTCAACACCCTCCTCAGATACTTCAGGAAACGTGATTTGTTTCAACTGATCTTACATATTGTCTACTTTTAGGAGAGTCCTCCTCTGACTTATCTATCCTGTTACATCTGCTGATGCTTAAACAACTTCAGGCACCTCTATTTCATCTCTCAGAGGTGTGTTTATTTCATCTCTTAGAGGAGTACCTGGACAGTTTGCGCTGTCTCTGTTTCTGTCTCTACAGTCTCTCTTCCTGCTCCTTGAGACTGTTCAATAGTTGATACTCTCAACAACTCTTCTTCATCTTCCAGTGCATAGGGCACTTTTTGAATATGGCTGACGTGAATCCAGTTTGGAATCCCAGCGTGCTTCACAGCAGTTATCGTAACTAGTACGAGCTGGAACAGGCCCTTCCACCTAGGTTCCAGACAAGATTTCCTCATGTGCTTCTTGACCACTTCCCAGTCACCAGCTCGCAGATTATGACACTGGTCTTGGAATGGCTGCATACTTGTAGCTTCCACCTGGTGAGAGAAAGAGCGAACCACATCAGCCAGACTCTTGCTATAATTCAGCACCATATCATCTGTTATATTCACAAGAGCATTTGCAGAAATAGATGGTAACCTCATTGCTCTACCGATGAGGATTTTATGTGCAGAAAGTCCAGCCTTTCTATCAGGTGTGTTCCTCACATCATCAAAACCAAAGGCAAAGCATCTGGCTATTTCAGATTGATATAGGCACACATTTCTGCAAGTCGTGCCTTCAGAGTACTATTCATTCGCTCTACTAATCCAGATGCTTCAGGGCGATAACTACAGTACAACTTCTGCTCAATGTTTAAAGCAGAACATAGTAATTTCATCACTTTGTTATTGGAGTGGCTTTCTCTGTCTGATTCTAAAGAGGCCAGGAACCTAAATCGAGGTATTACCTCCCTAAGTAAAAGCTTTGCTACTTTGAGACTATCATTTCTACGTGTAGGGTAAGCTTCAATCCAGTGACTAAAAATACAGACAGTCACCAACATATATCTCAGACCACCACACACACGCATCTCAATAAAATCTATTTGCATTCTGTTAACTTGACCTCTTTCTCTTCCAATGTGACTCATATTGACAACTGATCTGTTCCCCACAGTTCCATTCATTTGTTGGCATTTAACGCATCTGTGACAAATAGCTTCAGCAACCTGTCAAAACTTCGGATTAAACCAGGACTGTTTAAATGTTCGAATCATTGCATCTCTGCAAATGTGTGCTTGACCATTGTAATGTCTTGCCATTTTGTGTCCATAGACAGTTTGGCAACATGACCTCCCCTTCGTTTGTGACTCATAGGTCATCAACATCTCTTTGAACACAATTTAATTTTATCCAAATTTTTCTTTCATCTTCAGTAACGTTTTCTTGTAAATTTTGATTTCCCCCAATGTATCTATTGCTGTTAACATGTAATTTGCATTTTTTTCATCATCTTTTAGTTCTTAACATTGCTCATTTAAAGAAATGCAGTTCAATGTGCAAAACCTTGTGACTTGATCTGCAAAAGCATTTCCCATTGAAACAAAAACATTTGATTTCTGGTGTGCATTGCATTTAACCACAGCAATCTTCTCAGGTAATTGTAAGGCTTGTAGCACATCATGAATTCTACCACCATTTTTAATTGGTGAACCATAAGAGGCCGTGAAACCCCTCTGTGACAACAACTGGCCAAAACCATGTATTGCTCCAAATCCATACTGGCTATCTGTAAAAATTGTAACTTTAAGCTGTGCAAAAATACAGCATGCTCTAGTAAGAACCACCAATTCAGCCACATGTGCAGAAAATACTCTTTGAAGCCATGAAGATTTGAGTATACCAGCAGAGCATATTCAGATTTCAATGTTCCCACATAATCTCTTAAACAGGAACCATCGACAAAAACAACTTGATCATTTTCCTCTAACAGAGTATCCTGAATATCAGGTCTGGGTTTCGTGCACAATTCAGTAACCTCCAGACAATCATGTTCAACTGCCTTCAATTTATCAATTTCAAAATTTTCTACTGGGAGCAAGGTTGCTGGATTAAGCCCTGTACACCTTTTCAAAGTAACATTTGAAGAGCCTAAAATCAGAAGTTAATATTTTGTCAAACGTGCATTTGTCAGGTATTCTGTTTTTGTTCTTGTTGGCAAAACTTCCACTGAATGAGGGACTAAAACTGTTAAAGAATGTTCCATCACAATACTCTCACATTGAGCTAGCAACAACCCAACCGCTGCCACAGCCTGCAAACAGCCAGGTAAAGCTGCTGCGACTGGATCCAAACTATCAGCCATGGGTGATTTACCCCTTCATGTACTTGGGTCAGGACAGAAAGAGCACAGCAATCATGTTCATGACAAAACAACATAAATGGTTTTGTGTAGTCACACATTCCCAAAGCTGGTGCTCTGCACAAACTCTTTCTCAGCTCAATAAAGGCTTTCATACAAGCTTCATCAAATGGTACGGGGTCAGAAAATTCTGTGTTGGTCGGTCTTTGCAATGGCTTTAAAATAACAGAAAAATTGTGAATCCATTGGTGACAGTAACTCACCATTCTCAGAAACATCCTGACATCTCTTTGTGTAACCGGAGGATCATTTACAAAATAGTTGTGACTCTCTCTGGAAACTTTTCTTTCACCGTTCTCTATTTGGTGTCCCAATCACATCACTTCTTTCTGACAGTACTCTAATTTCACTGGGGACACTTTGGCCGTCATTACGAGTTTGATGGTCCGAGGACCTAGGCGGTGGAGGTGGAGGTCGCACGGCCCGGGCCCGGTGGAGTAGACCTCCATATTATGACTATGACGGTATTCCGACCTGAACACAGGCAAGTCACCGCCAGTACCGCCAGTGTGGACAGGCCTTCGCGGCCAGCGGTAGACATCTCCAGGCCAGTGGGGAGCATGTTTCCACCGACCATATTACGAGGTCGCACACCGTCAGGATATCTGCCGCGGTTGCCCCACCACAAAAAGCCTGTCGGAAACAATTAACTTAAACAGGGACACTCCCCTTCAGGAACACAATCACACTCGCAGCTGCCATGGAACCAGAACTGGAAGTCTTCCCAATGCTCCTGCTGGGCATTCAACTCCAGCACCAGCGACAGCGACGAAGACTACAACCATAAGTACACCTGCCTAGCATACACTGGAGGGAAGGCCATTAGTACACACTTACCCGGCATGGCTAGCAGCTGACACGCACACATGCAAACAAACACCTGTACCAACACACACACAAACCACACACAACAAATCACACATATGCTACACATACATATGGACAGAAAGCCAGGACAAGTATGTTACCCTCGACACCAAGGGGTCCCTGGTGCAGACATATTAATGATCAATGGAAAATTATTTTTGAAACTATTTACAACAGAGGCCTATTGGCCAGTCCATCTGTAATGGGTGCCCGAGGCACACAGGGCAATGTCCATGGCCCCATCTTGACTCCTGACTGCAAAGTTGCCTCCACATAGCAGGGGCATCAATGGGGCATGCAGGCACCTCAGGGGTGATGGCGGGGGCCGAGGTGGGGGCTTGAGTTTTGAGGAGGGTCCTTAGATTTGGGTTTGGAGGGGGTTCGTTTGGTTTGGGTTGGGGGGTTAGGTTTTGACTTTTATTTTGAGGGAGGGGGCATGGGTTTGGCCTTGGTAGGAGTAAGCTTGGCCTTTGTGGGGGTAGAAGTCTTAAGTTGGGGAGGGGCATCGGATATACCAGGGGGACCTTGTGAGGACTGGGAGGTGGAAGGCAGGGGTTTTGGGAGGGTAACAGGGTGCTTGGGAAGAACAGGGACTCGGTCAGTGAGGGGGAAAATTCTCGAAGGAAACAATTTTTAGGGGCACAAGGTTGGTCATGGGCTAAATGTTTGGGAGTAGAGGGAGAGGTAGTGGTTGTGAGGTTGTACGTGAGGTGCCTTGGGTGCAGGTGCGAGTGTGAATGCCATGTGTGTGCTGTGTGACTGTTGGGTGGGTGAGTGTGGGTATTTAGGTGTAGTGGGAGGAGGGAGGAGGAGATGTAGGGAGATGGAAGGGTGGATGTGTGAATGTATGTTGTGGTGGTGTCTGCAGGTAGGGAGGATGTGCTGCATGTGGGGGTGCTGACAGTTGTGCTGAGTGCACATGTGGTGTATGGGGCGCATGTATGGGGGTCTGCTATTGTGGTGACGGTGGGAATGAGTGCACTTGGGCTGGATCTGGGAGTGATGATGTGGTGATTGCAGGTATAAGTGGTGCAGTGTCTGTGAGGGGGAGGTGGTGGTGGAGTCAGAGTAGGGAGTGGATGTCTGTTGTGTGTGTGCATGGTGGTGGTGTCTTTTGTGGTGCTTGTGTTTGTCCTTGCGAACCATGTCTGTTGATGTGGGTGAATGTTGTTATGAAGGTTTGCCTGGATGGGTGAGGGGAGAGATGTCTGTGGGATTGGGAACAGGTAGTTGGAGGGGGAATGGAAGAAGAAGGGACACTGGCAGCAGTCTCCATGGAGGTCAGAGCCTGAAAGGATCTCTGCAGGGCAGCCAGGGCAGCGTGAATGCCTTCCAGGTAGGCACTGGACTGCTGCATCTATGATGCCAGTCCCTGGATTGCATTCACGATGGTTGACTGCCCCACAGAGATGGATCTCATAAGGTCAATAGCCTCCTCATTAAGGGTAGCAGGGCTGAGGTGCCTGCGAAGAAGGAGTTGCCCACCCTACCGGGATGAGTGAGCACGGACCACTGGGTGCAGAGCTACGGGGAGGGTGGGGCTGGTAAGGGGGTGATGGACAAGGATGGTGCTGGGATGATCCCTGATACGGCCGTCACCGCCAGGGAGAATCCATCAGAGGAAGATTCTGAAGACCCTGTGGCTGATCCTGTCGCCCCTATGGCACTCCCCTCGCCCTCCATGCCACTGGTCTCCTCGGCTCCGCTGGTATCAGCCTCCTGGGTCCCGTGGGCTGCAGCTTCCCCACTCGCAGGTGCCTATTCTCCTTCGCCTGATGATGCTTATGCAAACAAAGACAGAGGAGGAGAGGGAGGGAGGAAGAGTGCAAAGAAAGACAGGGTGCAATGAGTCAATACCAACCCTACTTACGCACAGAGTAAAAACATCATTATCTGCTGCTATGCCATGACAGGACATGCCGTCACTTATACATACTACAACAGTAGGACACCACAGGGGAAACTACAGCAATGCTGAAGTAAACTGCTGATGGTTGAACAGTAGCACTCACGTACGTGATGAGGCTCATACTAGTGGTACTTGCCTGGCACATTCTCATGGTCGTGTATGAAGACATTTCCTCTACTACTTACTCAACAGAATCCTGCATGGGTAGGTGGCATGTCCACTAATCCATTAACAAATAGCACAGTGACATCTAGACCCACTGTGCCTACCTACACATACAGTATATGGCAGCTGATTGAGGACTCACTAATTACATCAGTCACAGTGGTAGCCTGATACTGATAGCAATGCCCTCACACGTCAGGTGTACTGATGCTGACGGTAGGAACTTGGGGCCAGATGTAGGTACAAAGCAAATTGCGAGTTGCAATTTGCGAGTCCGAGTTAATATGAATGAGGTGAGTCGCAAATTGCGGCCCCATAGCGACTATGGACACTCACTGACATGGAGGCCTGCTGTAGTCAGCAGACCTCCATGTCCGTGACTGCTCTTAAATAAAGCAGTTTTTTTTTTTTCACGTGTAGCCTGTTTTCCTTAAAGGAAAACGAGCTGCACTTAAAAAAAAAAATCGGAAACCTTTAGTTTCGGTATTTTTTCAGGGCAGGTAGTGGTCCTTTGGACCACTACCTGCCCTGAAAAAATATTTTGTGGTCCATTCACAAAGGGGAAGGGGTCCCATGGGGACCCCTTCCAATTTGCGAGTGGGTTACCATCCACTTCAAGTGGATGGTAACTGCGACTCCATTTGGAATGGAATTGCATACCACTGCAAGTCGCAAATAGGAAGGGAACACCCCTTCCTATTTGTGAGTCGGAAATGCATTTTGCGATTCGGTTCCGACTCGCAAAAATGCATTTCTGCATAGGAAACTCCGGTTTGCGACTCGCAAACGGCAATTTTTGCCGTTTGCGAGTCGCAAACTGTTTCCTACATCTGGCCCTTGGCTCTTAAACCTTGTTGAGGGTGACTACACTGTGGGAAAGTACCATATTGCCTGGCATGTAACCTCCATTTTTGCTTGTGTGTCAGTTTGTTTTTGCGTGTCTCACTGGGATCCTGCTAGCCAGGACCCTAGTGCTCATAGTTTGTTGCCTATATGTTGCGTATATGTGTTCCCTGTGTGGTGCCTAACTGTATCACTGAGGCTCTGCTAACCAGAACCTCAGTGCTTATGCTCTCTCTGCTTTTAAAATTGTCACTGCAGGCTAGTGACCATTTTCACCAATTCAGATTGGCACACTGGAACACCCTTATAATTCCCTAGTATATGGTACCTAGGTACCCAGGTTATTGGTGTTCCAGGAGATCCCTATGGGCTGCAGCATTTCTTTTGCCACCCCTAGGGAGCTCAGAACATTCTTACACAGGACTGCCACTTCAGCCTGAGTGAAATAACGTCCACGTTATTTCAAAGCCATTTTACACTGCACTTAAGTAAC
This sequence comes from Pleurodeles waltl, assembly GCF_031143425.1. NCBI lineage: Eukaryota > Metazoa > Chordata > Amphibia > Caudata > Salamandridae > Pleurodeles > Pleurodeles waltl. Next base: position 471,235,009 of record NC_090449.1, on the reverse strand, counting down.
TTATAAGTCACCTATATGTCTAACCCTCACCTAGTGAAGGTTAGGTGCAAAGTTTCTAAGAGTGAGGGCACCGTGGCACTAGCCAAGATGCCCCCACATAGTTCAGGGCAATTTCCCCAGACCTTGTGAGTGTCGGGGACACCATTACATGCATGCACCACATATCGGTCAGTACCTATATGTAGCTTCACAATGGTAACTCCGAACATGGGCATGTAACATGTCTAAGGTCATGGAATTGTCCCCCCATGCCAAATTTGGTATTCGGGTGCCAATCCCATGCATCCCCGGGGCTCCAGCATGGACCCGGGTACTGCCAAACTAGCTCTCTGGGGTTTCACTGCAACTACCGCTGCTGCCAACCCACAGACAGTCTTCTGCCCTCCTGGGGTCTGGGCAGCCCAGTCCCAGGAAGGCAGAACAAAGGATTTCCTCTGAGAGAGGGTGTTATACCCTCTCCCTTTAGAAATAGGTGTTAAGGGCCTGAGTGGAGTAACCTCTCCTGGCCTCTGGGAATGCCCTCCTTGCATAAACCAGTTTACATCGGTTCAGGGATCCCCCAGCCCCTGCTCTTGTGCGAAACTGGACAAAGGAAAGGTGAGTGACCACTCCCCTGTCCATCACCACCCCAGGGGTGGTGTCCAGAGCTCCTCCAGTGTGTCCTAGACATCTGCCATCTTGAATGCAGAGGTGTGAAGGCACAATGGAGGCCTCTGAGTGGTCAGTGCCAGCAGGTGACGTCAGAGACCCCTCCTGATAGGTGCTTACCTGGTTAGGTGGCCAATCCTCCTCTGAGGGCTATTTAGGGTCTCCCCTGTGGGTTTCTCTTCAGATAACGAATGCAAGAGCTCACCAGAGCTCCTCTGCATCTCCCTCTTCGACTTCTGCCAAGGATCGACCGCTGACTGCTCCTGGACGCCTGCAAAACTGCAACAAAGTAGCAAGAAGACTACCAGCAACATTGTAGCGCCTCATCATGCCGGCTTTCCCGACTGTTTCCTGGCGGTGCATGCTCTGAGGGCTGTCTGCCTTCACCCTGCACTGGAAGCCAAGAAGAAATCTCCCGTAGGTCAACAGAATCTTCCCCCTGCTAACGCAGGCACCAAACTTCTGCATCACCGGTCCTCTGGGTCCCCTCTCATCTTGACGAGCGTGGTCCCTGGAACACAGGAGCTCAATCCAAGTGACTGCGACAGTCCAGTGGTCCTTCTGCCCAAATTTGGTGGAGGTAAGTCCTTGCCTCCCCATGCTAGACAGTAATCCTGTGTACTGCATGAACTGCAGCTGCTAGGGCTTCTGTGCATTTTTGCAAGGAATCCTTTGTGCACAGCATAGCCCAGGTCCCCAGCACTCTGTCCTGCATTGCTCAACTCACTGAGTTGACCACTCCTTTGACCCTCCTTTGTAGTGTTGAGATGACTGCCATGCTCAGATATCTTGAACACCTGTTCAAGTGCTTCTGGGGGTGCTGCCTTCTTCTGTGTGGGCTCTCTGTGCTGCTGAGCACCCCCTCTATCTCCCCCTCCAAGGGGTGACCTCCTGTCCTTCCTGGGCCCGGGCAGCACCCATTTTCTTCAATCGTGACCTTTGCAGCTAGCAAGGCTTGTTTTTGGTCTTTCTGAGTGTAAACAACTCTGCATCCTCCAGCACACCGTGGGACATCTTCTGTGCAAAGGAGAAAATCCTGGCATCTTCCTTTGTTGCAGAATCTTCAGCTTCTTCTACTCTGAGGCATCCATTTTGCACCTTCATCCAGGGTTTAGTGTGGTCATGCCCCCCCGGACACTTTCGTGACACTTGGACTTGGTCCCCTTCCTGTGCAGGTCCTCAGGTCCAGGAATCCATATTCAGTGCTTTGCAGTCTTTTGTGGTCCTTGCAGAATCTCCTATCACAAATTTAGTGTGTTTCTGGGGTAGTACAGTAACTTTTCTCCTACTTTTTAGTGTCTTGGGGTGGGGTGTCTTGGACACACTTAGTGTTTTCTGACAGTCCCAGCAACCCCCTACACACTACACTAGGCCTGGGGTAGTTTGCATTCCACTTTCTTAGTATATGGTTTGTGTTGCCCCTAGGCCTAATGCATCCTATTGTATTCTACAGTTTGCACTACTTTTCTAAGTGTTTACTTACGTGATTTTGGTTTGTGTGTATATTGTGTGTATTTTACTTACCTCCTAAGGGAGTATATCCTCTGAGATATTTTTGGCACATTGTCACTAAAATAAATTACCTTTATTTTGAGTAACTCTGAGTATTGTGATACTTATGATATAGTGCCATATGATATAAGTGGTATAGTAGGAGCTTTGCATGTCTCCTAGTTCAGCCTAAGCTGCACTGCTATAGCTACCTCTATCAGCCTAAGCTGCTAGAACACTACTAATCTACTAATAACGGATAACTGGACCTGGCACAAGGTGTAAATACCATCAGGTACCCACTATAAGCCAGGCCAGCCTCCTACATTGGTGGTGCAGCAGTGTGATAAGTACTTGTAACTGCTTTACCACTTTGTCATTGGTGCTTTTCATAAGAAAAACACATACCAAATACTTCAAAATATACACAGTTAACCTAAACAGTTTAACTTTTCTTCTACAAACTTTCTAAAAAGTTTTAGAAAAGTTTTCAAAGGTTTTGAAGAGTTTAAAAAGGTTTTTCTCTTTTCTCTAAAAGTTTCTAAACTTTGTTCTCTCTGTCCTAAACCCTTTCTAACAATCATGTCTGCAGTAGAACATACTCCCACAGTTGTCCAGGCAACTTATGGTAGTTTAACTTTAAAAGTTTGCGGGGTCTCTGCATTGAAAGAGGTTCAAGCATTGGTAAGAATCCTATCAAAGATCTTCTCCTTAGCCTTCTCCTAGAAAGTGACCAGAACCAGTCTGGCCCATCCCAAGATCAGGAGGTAGAGAGGGGGGTACCCAGCAAGACTCAGAGGAGGCCCCTGAGGATGCTGGGGAGGGTTCATCCAAAGACCTGCCAGCTAACAGGCCATCTAGTGACACGGTAGTGGGTCACACACTAGTAGGGCACCTTTCACTCCAAAAGGCCAGGATACTAGAGTTCAGTCAGTTAGAGACAGGTCACACTCTGCCAATTCCCACATTTATTCTATGTCTCAGAATTCCCAAGCCTCCCACCCTGAGGATAGCATTATGGAAAGGGAACTCAGAAAGCTGAGGTTGGAAGAGGCCAGGTCGAAGCTAAAACAGCAGCAGCTGGCCTTAGACAGGGAATCTCTAGATGTAGAGAGGGAAAGGCAGAGGTTGGGGTTAGTTCCCCATGGTGGCAGCAGCAGTGTTTTTGATAGCAATCCTGTTAGAGAACACGATTCCAGAAACCTGCATAAGATAGTCCCCCCTTACAAGGGGGGGGTGACATTAACAAGTGGTTTGCAGCACTTGAAAGGGCCTGTATAGTACAGTTGGTCCCTCAAAGGCAGTGGGCTGCTATATTGTGGCTATCTTTCACTGGTAAGGGTAGGGATAGGCTCCTTACTGTCAGAGAAAGTGATGCTAATAATTACAAAGTTTTGAAGGATGCACTCTTGGATAGATTTGGCTTAACCACTGAACAATACAGGATAAAGTTCAGAGATACCAGAAAAGAGTCCTCTCAAGACTGGACAGACTTTATAGACTGTTCAGTGAAGGCCTTGGAGGGTTGGTTACATGGCAATAAGGTGACTGACTATGAAAGCCTGTATAATCTAATCCTGAGAGAGCATATTTTGAACAATTGTGTGTCTGATTTGTTGAACCAGTACTTTGTAGACTCAGATCTGACCTCTCCCCAAGAATTGGGAAAGAAGGCAGACAAATGGGTCAGAACAAGAGTGAACAGAAAAGTTCATACAGGGGGTGACAAGGATGGCAAGAAGAAGGATGGAAAGTCTTCTGACAAGGGTGGGGACAAAGATAAAAAACATTCTGAGTCTTCATCAGGCCCATAAAAATCCTCTGCGGGTGGTGGGTCCAAATCCTCTTCCCACAATCAAAAGAAGCCATGCTGTTATTTATGTAAGAGTAAAGGCCATTGGGCAAGTGACTCCACTTGTCCAAAGAAAAACACCAAGGCTCCCACTACCACAACCCCAACTTCAACCTCTAGTGCCCCTAGTAATAGCAGTGGTGGTGGGAAGTCTACTACAAATAGCCAATCTAAGGGTGTAGCTGGGCTCACCATTGGTAGTGTAGTTGGGGTTGGTATTGTTAGGGAGACCACAGAGGCTGTTTTAGTCTCTGATGGTGGTATTGACTTTGCTACCTTGGTTGCTTGTCCCCTTAATATGGGTAAGTACAAACAACTTCCCCTAATAAATGGTGTTGAGGTTGAGGCCTACAGGGACATAAAAGCCAGTGTCACTATGGTGATAGAGAAACTGGTTCACCATCATCAACACCTACTTGGTCAGCAGTACCAAGTGACTGATGCTCACAATAACACACTTAGCCACCCCATGGCTGATGTGAATCTCAACTTGGGGGGGAGGGGTGGAGGGGTTACTGGTCCAAAGAAAGTTGTGGTAGCCACTGAATTACCTATAGATTACTAACTAGGCAATGATTTGGAGACATCGGCTTGGGCTGAAGTGGAGTTGGAGGCTCATGCAGCAATGCTGGGCATTCCTGGGCATATTTTTGCTTTGACAAGGGCTCATGCCAAGAAGCAAAAAGGACAGTGAAACTTGGATCCTGGAACAATGGACCAAGTGCTCCCAAAAACTACGGGTAGTAAGGGTAAATCCTTGCCCACTATCCCTCCCTCTTCAGAAGATTCCCCTTTTGAGGTTGAGGAATCCTCTCCCTGTGCAGAACCTACACCAGATGAGCTGGCAGCAGACACTGCTGAGCTTTTGTGTGCAGGGGAGTCTGCTAGTGAAGAGCTGAGTGTGGCACAGCAGGCCTGTCCCACACTAGAAGGTTTGAGATAGCAAGCTGTCAAACAGCAGAATGGGGATGTCACTGATAGCCATAAGGTGTATTGGGAAGACAACCTCCTGTATACTGAGTCAAGGGACCCTAAACCTGGGGCTGCCAGGAGATTGGTTATCCTTTTGCAGTATAGGGAGTTTCTTCTAACCTTGGCATATGACATTCCTTTTGCAGGGCATTTGGGCCAGAGTAAAACTTGGGACAGGCTTGTTCCATTGTTTCACTGGCCTCATATGTCAGAGGACATTAAAGAGTTTTGTCGCTCTTGTGTGACCTGCCAAGCCAGTGGCAAGACTAGTGGCACACCTAAGGCCCCCTTAATTCCACTTCCTGTGGTTGGGGTGCCCTTTGAAAGGGTAAGGGTTGACATAGTTGGCCCCCTTGACCCTCCTACTGCTTCAGGCAATAGGTTTATCCTTGTGGTAGTGGGCCATGCCACTTGATACCCTGAAGCAATTCCTTCAAGGACCACTACAGCTCCTGCAGTGGCAAATACCCTCCTGGAAATCTTTTCCAGAGTGGGCTTCCCTAAGGAAGTGGTGTCAGAGAGAGGTAGTAACTTCATGTCTGCATACCTCAAAGCCATGTGGAAGGAGTGTGGTGTAACTTATAAGTTCACTACTCCTTATCATCCACAAACAAATGGTCTGGTTGAGAGGTTTAGTAAAACTCTCAAAGGTATGATTATGGGACTCCCTGAAAAACTCAGAAGGAGATGGGATGTCCTATTGCCATGCCTCATTTTTGCTTACAAGGAGGTACCCCAAAAAAGGAGTGGGCTTAAGCCCCTTTAAACTCCTCTTTGGGCACCCTGTGAAAGGTCCCCTTGCACTTGTGAAGGAGGGTTGGGAGCAACCTTTAAAAGCTCCTGAGCAAGACATTGTGGATTATATACTTGGCCTAAGATCCAGAATGGCTGAGTACATGAAAAAGGCCAGTTAAAACCTTCAGGCCAGCCAAGAGCTCCAAAAGCAATGGCATGACCAGAAGGCTGTCCTGACCCAGTACCACCCAGGACAGAAGGTGTGGGTATTGGAGCCTGTGGCCCCAAGAGCACTCCAAGACAAATGGAGTGGACCCCATTTTATTGTTGAGAAAAAGGGTGAATTTACCTGCGTGGTAGACCTGGGCACTGTCAGGAGTCCCCTTAGGGTGCTCCATGTCAACTGCCTAAAACCCTACTATGACAGGGCTTACTTAACCCTGCTCATGGCAACTGATGAGGGACAGGAAGAAGAGAGTGACCCTCTCTCTGATTTCTACTCTACCACTGATGGCTTAGTGGAGGGAGTGGTGCTAGCAGATTGCCTTACTGCTGAGCAGAAGAACAACTGTGTAAATCTCCTTGGACAATTTCCTGACCTCTTCTCACTAATACCAGGTACCACCACCTGGTGTGAGCACACAATCAATACTGGAGACAGTTTACCTGTCAAAAGTAAGATTTATAGGCAGCCTGACCATGTCAGGGATTGCATTAAACAAGAGGTACAGAACATGCTGGACGTAGGAGTGATTAAGCCTTCAGAAAGCCCATGGGCTAGCCCAGTGGAGCTTGTCCCAAAACCTCAAAGTAAAGATGGCAAAAAAGAAATGAGGTTTTGTGTTAACTACAGAGGTCTCAAACAAGTAACCAAAACTGATGCTCACCCTATACCTAGGGCGGATGAGCTCATAGATACACAGGCTTCTGACAAGTATCTAAGCACATTTAACTGCAGGGTATTGGCAGATTAAATTATCAGAAGAGGCTAAACCTAAAACTGCATTTTCCACCATTGGAGGGCACTATCAGTTCACTGTGATGCCCTTTGGTTTGAAGAATGCACCTGCCACTTTTCAAAGGTTGGCGAACACAGTCCTGCAAGGTTTGGAAGCTTTTAGTGCAGCATATCTAGAGGATATAGCTGTCTTTAGCTCCACCTGGGATGAGCACCTGGTCCACCTATGGAACGTTTTGGAGGCCTTGCAAAAGGCAGGCCTCGCTATCAAGGCTTCAAAGTGCCAGATAGGGCAGGGGAAAATGGTTTATCTGGGCCACCTGGTAGGTGGGAAACAGATTGCACCACTGCAGGGGAATATCCAGACCTTTATAGAATGGGCTCCCCCTACAACTCAAACCCAGGTGAGAGCCTTTCTGGGCCTCACAGGGTACTATAGGAGGTTCATCAATAATTATGGCTCCATTGCAGCTCCTCTTAATGACCTCACTAGTAAAAAGATGCCTAAAAAGGTATTGTGGACAACTAGCTGTCAAAAAGCTTTTCATGAGCTCAAACAGGCCATGTGCTCTGCACCTGTCCTAAAAAGCTCTTGCTACTCCGAAAGGTTCATAGTCCAGAATGATGCTTCTGAATTGGGGGTTGGGGCAGTGCTATCACAGCTTAACACTGCTGGCCAGGATCAAACTGTTGCTTTTATCAGCAGGAGGTTGAACCCTGGAGAAAAGCCTTGGTCTGCCATAGAGAGGGAGGTCTTTGCTGTGGTCTGGGCATTGAAAATGTTGAGGCCATACCTGTTTGGTACTCACTTTATTGTTCAGACAGACCACAAACCTCTATCATGGCTTAAACAAATGAAAGGTGAAAACACTAAATTGTTGAGATGGCCCATCTCCCTACAGGGAATGGACTATACATTGGAAAATATACCTGGGAGTACCCACTCCAATGCAGATGTACTCTCCAGATATTTCTACTTAGACAATGATGACTTATCTGGGCAAGATTAGCCTTATTGTCCCTCGTTTGGGGGGGGGGTTGTGTAGGAAAGTACCATCTTGCCTGGCATGTTACCCCCATTTTAATTTGTGTGTCAGTTTGCTTTTGCCTGTCTCACTGGGATCCTGCTAGCCGGGACCCGAGGCTCATAGTTTGTGGCCTAAATATGTTCCCTGTGTGGTGCTTAACTGTATCACTGAGGCTCTGCTAACCAGAACCTCAGTACTTATTCTCGCTCTGCTTTTAAAATTGTCACTGCAGGCTATTGACCATTTTCACCAATTCTGATTGGCACACTGGAACACCCTTATAATTCCCTAGTATATAGTACCTGGGTACCCAGGGTATTGGGGTTCCAGGGGATCCCTATAGGCTGCAGCATTTCTTTTGCCACCCATAGGGAGCTCAGACCATTCTTACACAGGACTGCCACTGCAGCTTGAGTGAAATAATGTCCACGTGATTTCACAGCCATTTTACACTGCACTTAAGTAATTTATAAGTCACCTATATGTCTAACCCCTACCTAGTGAGGGTTAGGTGCAAAGTTACTAAGGCCCTCATTCTGACCTTGGCGGGCGGCGGAGGCCGCCCGCCAAAGTCCCGCCGTCAGCTTACCGTTCCGCGGTCGAAAGACCACGGCGGTAATTCTGACTTTCCCGCTGGGCTGGCGGGCGGTCGCCTTCAGGCCGCCCGCCAGCCCAGCGGGAAAGAGGCTTCCACGATGAAGCCGGCTCGGAATCAAGGCGGCGGAGTGGAAGCTGTGCGACGGGTGCAGTTGCACCCGTCGCGTATTTCACTGTCTGCGCAGCAGACATTGAAATACATTTAGGGGCCCTCTTACGGGGGCCCCTGCAATGCCCATGCCAGTGGCATGGGCACTGCAGGGGCCCCCAGGGGCCCCGCGACCCCCCCTACCGCCATCCGGATCCCGGCGGTCGGACCACCGGGATCTGGATGGCGGTAGGGGGGGTCGGAATCCCCTCGGCGGCGCAGCAAGCTGCGCCGCCGTGGACGATTCAATGGGGCGGCGGTACACTGGCGGGAGCCCGCCAGTGGTGCCGGTCCGACCGCGGCTTTACCGCCGCGGTCGGAATCCCCATTGGAGCACCGCCGGCCTGTCGGCGGTGCTCCCGCGGTCCTCCGCCCTGGCGGTCTTTGACCGCCAGGGTCAGAATGACCGCCTAAGTGTGAGGGCACCCTGGCACTAGCCAAGGTGCCCCCACATAGTTCAGGGCAATTTCCCCACACTTTGTGAGTGCGGGGACACCATTACACGTGTGCACTACATATAGGTCAATACCTATATGTAGCTTCACAATGGTAACTCCGAACATGGCCATGTAAAATTTCTAAGTTCATAGAATTGTCCCCCCATGCCAAATCTGGTATTGGGGGGCCAATCCCATGCATCCCGGGGCTCCAGCATGGACCCCAGGTACTGCCAAACCAGCTCTCTGGGGTTTTCACTTCAGCTACCGCTGCTGCCAACCCACAGACAGGCTTCTGCCCTCCTGGGGTCTGGGCAGCCCAGTCCCAGGAAGGCAGAACAAAGGATTTCCTCTGACAGAGGGTGTCACACCCTCTCCCTTTGGAAATAGCTGTTAAGGGCCTGAGAGGAGTAGCCTCTCCTGGCCTCAGGGAATGCTTTGAAGGGCACAGTGCCCGCCTTGCATAAACCAATCTACACCGGTTCAGGGATCCCCTAGCCCCTGCTCTGAAGCGCAACTGGACAAAGGAAAGGGGAGTGACCACTCCCCTGTCCATCACCACCCCAGGGGTGGTGCCCAGAGCTCCTCCAGTGTGTTCCAGACCTCTGCCATCTTGAATGCAGAGGTGTGAGGGCACAATGGAGAACTTTTAGTGGCCAGTGCCAGCAGGGGGCGTTAGAGACCCCTCCTGATAGGTGCTTACCTGGTTACGTGGCCAATCCTCCTCTGAGGGCTATTTAGGGTAACTCCTGTGGGTTTCTCTTCAGATAACGAATGCAAGAGCTCACCAGAGTTCCTCTGCATCTCCCTTTTTTACTTCTGCCAAGGATCGACCGCTGACTGCTCCAGGACGCTTGCAAAACCGCAACAAAGTAGCAAGAAGACTACCAGCAACATTGTAGCGCCTAATCCTGCCGGCTTTCTCAACTGTTTCCTGGTAGTGCATGCTCTGAGGGCTGTCTGCCTTCACCCTGCACTGGAAGCCAAGAAGAAATCTGTGGGTCGATGGAATCTTCCTCCTGCTAACGCAGGCACCAAACTTCTGCACCACCAGTTCTCTGGTTGCCCTCTCATCTCGACGAGCGTGGTCCTTGGAACACAGGAGCTGGATCCAAGTGACCCCGACAGTCCAGTGGTCCTTCTGTCCAAATTTGGTGGAGGTAAGTCCTTGCCTCCCCATGCCAGACAGTAATCCTGTGAACTGCATGAACAGCAGCTGCTAGGACTTCTGTGTACTTTTGCAAGGAATCCTTTATGCACAGCATAACCCAGGTCCCCAGCACTCTGTCCTGCATTGCTCAACTTGCTGAGTTGACCACCGGCTTCGTGGACCCTCTTTTGTAGTGTTGAGATGACCCCCATGCTCAGATTTCTTGAATGCCTGTTCAAGTGCTTCTGGGGGTGCTGCCTGCTTTTGCATGGGCTCTCTGTACTGCTGAGCGCCCTCTCTGTCTCCTCCTCCAAGGGGTGACCTCCTGGTCCTTCCTGGGCCTGAGCAGCACCCATTTTCTTCAACCATGACCTTTGCAACTAGCAAGGCTTGCTTGCGGTCTTTCTGCGTGGAAACAACTCTGCTTCCTCCAGCACGCCATGGTACATCTTCTGTGCAAAGGAGAAGTTCCTGGCATCTTCCGTTGTTGCAGAATCTTCAGGTTCTTCCACCCAGAGGCAGCCATTTTGCAACTTCATCCAGGGTTTAGTGGGCTCCTGCCCCCCCTGGACACTTTTGTGACTCTTGGGCTTGGTCCCCTTCCTTTGCAGGTCCTCAGGTCCAGGAATCCATCTTCAGTGCTCTGCAGTCTTTTGTGGTCTTTGCCGAATCTCCTATCACGACTTGAGTGTGTTTCTGGGAAAGTAAGGTAATTTTACTCCTACTTTTCAGGGTCTTGGGATTCGGTATCTTGGATACCTTTAGTGTTTCCTAACAGTCCCAGCGACCCCCTACACACTACACTAGGCCTGGGGTCCGTAAGTGATTCGCATTCCACTTTCTTAGTATATGGTTTGTGTTGCCTCTAGGCCTATTGCATCCTATTGTATTCTACAGTGTTTGCACTACTTTTCTAACTGTTTACTTACCTGATTTTGGTGTGTGTGTATATTTTGTGTATTTTACTTACCTCCTAAGGGAGTATATCCTCTAAGATATTTTTGGCACATTGTCACTAAAATAAAGTACCTTTATTTTTTAGTAACTCTGAGTATTGTGATTCTTATGATATAGTGCTATATGATATAAGTGGTACAGTAGGAGCTTTGCATGTCTCCTAGTTCAGCCTGAGCTGCTCTGCTATAGCTACCTCTATCAGCCTAAGCTGCTAGAATACTACTAATCTACTAATAAGGGATAACTGGACCTGCCACAAGGTGTAAGTACCATCAGGTACCCACTATAAGCCAGGCCAGCCTCTACCTACACAAATCCCAAATTGGAAGTAAATGCCTGCCTAAGTCACTGTGTGCATGGTATGGGCACACATCGATGATTCCAATCCTGCTAGGGTGGCTGATACCCACAGTCAGCATGCAACTACCAATGACCTATTCTACATCTTCCCACTATAAGTCAACTCAAATCCATACAAGCATAACATTATCGAGGTGTGTGTCTGTACTTACCACCTTGTGGCTGCTGTGCTGCCCTAAAGTGCCCATCCACCTCAGGGTAGGCCACCCCCAAAATGCGGGCCAATAGGCGGGGGTCAGGGTCTGATGGGCACCCCTCCCTCGTTGGGAGGACATCCAGAGCTGGGCCTCTGCAGTCTTTCTAGCCCAGTGTCTCAGGTCCTCCCACTGCTTTTTGCAGTGGGTACTCGGAAGGCTATGGACCCCTAGGGATCGCACTTGCTTGGCGACGGCACGCCAAATCCCCTTCTTCTGATGGGCGCTGACCTGCATGGGTAACACAGACAGAAGGACAAAGTCATGTAGAGTGGCATTACAGGGTCAGCAGTGAACATTACACATCATACACATCTGATGATCACACTCATGTGTCATTACGCCACTAACGCTCAGACTCCTCATCCATCTCCATGCATCCAATCCATCTGCCGCGTCCCAATGCCTTTCATCCTCACACACATCACTATCAAACAGGACAGTGATATAAGACTCACCTGCTGCTCTGGTGCCCCATACAACTGTCCAAACAGGGGTAGGACCCCGTCCACAAGCTTGTCCAGCTCTTCCTGGGTGAAGGCTGGGGCCCTATCTCCCGCAGGACATGGCATATTGGCTTTCAGAGTCAGAACACACCAGACACGCAGTGGAGGTCTTACTTGCACGAGTGTCAGGAGTCAAGTGAGCTCTGCCACTGTAAATTGCGGTTATGCATGACGAATACATGGCCGTCACTGCCGGCAGTGATCACCATTGGCCCCAGACTGCCATAGGCAACAATGTTATCCAATGTGGAGTTGCACAGCGGCTGAGACCGCCTCCGCCATGATGTCTAATGCCGGCAGAATGAGGTCACTTCCATCTGTCCTGTGCATGCAGGACAGGCGGCTTCCATTTTACATGCAATAAGTGTTTGTAGATAATTAATAGGTGTGTCATAGATTAAACATAGTGACTACTGAATAGATTGATGATGTCCACACATTGCATTCATCAACTTTGACTTCTCCTCTCTCATATTCCCTGATACAGTGCAATGGTGATGATGAGACATGCCACTGTGTACTGGCCCCTAGTCGACCTTGCTACCCTGGAAGAGAGGCACTTCATACAGACGTATCGTCTGAACCGTCAGACAATCATGGAGCTGTGTAACCAGTTGTAGCCTGATCTGCTGTCTGCCATACGTCATCCCTATGCCATCCCTCCCTTAGTACAGGTGCTGTCAGTTCTTTACTTCCTTGCCTCAGGGACGTTTCAAATGACAGTGGACTTGGCAGCAAGGATGTCACAGCCGATGTTCAGCAATGTGTTGGAGGATGTACTGTGTGCCTTGCTCAAACATCTACCCTGCTACATTAGGTTCCCCCAACATGCATATTTAACCACTGTGAAAGCTGCCTTCTATGATTTGGCACATGCCTCTCATGTGGTAGGGGCCATAGATGGCACCCACATTGCCTTGGTTCCACCGAGGATAAATGAGCAAGTGTACAGGAACCGGAAAAATGTTTATTCAATAAATGTCCAGGTGGTGTGTCTCGCTGACCAATATATCTCCCAGGTTCCGGCCAAGTTCCTGGTTCTGGGCATGACTCATACATTCCGCAGAACAGCAATGTCCCACACATGATGGCACAACTACAGAGGGACAAAGCCTGGCTCATCAGTATGTATCCAATGTTATGTGGGCCCCTGTAATCTTACCTCTCTTCACATTCTGCCCTGTGTCTCCACTGGTATTGAGAACTGTCATACCTTTGTGCACACAGGTGATTCTGGCTACCCTAACCATCCCTGGCTGCTGACACCTGTGAGATATCTGACTACAGATGGTGAAAACTGTTTTCAGTGAGGCCCACTGCAGGACAAGGTGTGTCGTCTAGAGGACCTTTGGCCTACTGAAGGCCAGATTCCACTGTCCACACGTCTCTAGAGGTGCCCTACTCTACAAACCGCTTAAAGTCTGCCAGATCCTTCTTGCCTGCTGCATGCTACACAATCTGGCCCTGAGGCATCACATCCATTGCTGGATGTAGAGGAGGTGGCAGCTTCACCAGTGGCTGATGAAGGCGACATAGTGAGTGATGAGGAGGAAGATGATAAGGATGCAGCTGACTCTAGAGCAGAATTGATTCTACAATACTTCCTATGAGTAACATGTATGTGTCAGGTATCTTGCATGTGCCCTGTACTCCTGTCTGCCTTGTTGCATAGCTCCTCCTGGTGTCTGTCATCAATGAAGCTATTGAGTGCAGCTCTCCCTCTGGGTGGGTTTTGGTGGAGGCAGAGTAGGTGTTACTGGTCCAATGCTATTTTCACTCTGATGTTGTGTTGCATCATGCATGCAAGTTGTGTCAATGTGCTATGTTCCCTGTGCTGCTTTGTCAACTGCAATTGTAGTGCCAAACCCAGTGGTGTCAACAGTATTGCTTTTCATCCTCATAGTCCACAATGGGAGAATGTGTAACCCAACTGTTACTGACTGTGGACCCTGCCTTTGGTTGTGCTTTGTCAGCTGTGAGGAATGGACCATTGGGTATGGATGTCTTGGAAATGTAGATCTGACGTGGGTATATGGTTTGAGATTCCACCTGCAAAATCACACTAGGGATTGAGACATTGTGCTACATGTGTGTTGAGTGGCCAACATTTACTCCTATTGTGTCAGTTGTCCCTGTCTTGGTCTATTTGCAGGGCATTTGTGTGGTGCAACTCTGGTTCCTACCTTGCCTGGTGGCTCCCTTGACACAAGTATCCATAACTACAATCAACTTTGCTGCATATTGCTCCCCCTTCTGTCTATCTCACTGACTTTTTCAGGACAATGGTATGACTGTAATGATATGTTATACAACATAATTTCTTACTGATTACAATAAAGACACATAGGCAATAGCTGTGTGGGTGATGAGGAGGTCATGGTGGGTGAAATCATCAGAGTTGTTGTCCCAGCTGTAGGTAGTCCAGGTCCAGTACCCAAGGGGCCATGGGAAAATGGAGGCATGACAGTGGACAGTCAACAGGGTGTGTCAGTGACAGACAAGGGAGACTGTTCATGAGACGTTCACTTACTGGCAGTGGTCTTGGTCTTAGCATCAGGTCCTGCAGGATGTCTGGATGGACGTCCTTATTTACTGGGGGTTCCTCAGCTCCACGGGAGGGTTGCTGGGTATCTGCAGGTCCTCTGGCAGGGCCTCCATTCCATCAGCTGCGTCGGAAGTAGATGGCTCTATTGGAATGTGGCTAGTGGAAGGGGCCTGCTGGTGGGTGGGGGACGCACACAGGATGGTGGTCAGTTTCTTCAGTACCCCAGCAATGGAGGCCATGGTGGCATTGAGTTTCTGCCACTGCTGCATGGCCTCCTGGTAGTATTCCCTCTGCAGCTTCTTGTTCTCTTGGGCGTTTGCGAGGATCTTACCCATAGTGTCCTGAGACTGGTTGTATGTTCTCAAGATTAGGGAGATAGCCTCCTGGCCAGTCGTTTGTTGTGGGTGCCCAATCCTTTGGACCACAGGTGCCCTCCCACTGCCCTTGGCCCCCTGTACCTGTGCCCCTGGCAATGTGCCCACTCCCAGTTGCACCAGGACCTTTATCGTCTTGGGTGTGTGGCTTCTACTCTGGTCCCTGCACTGTGGGGCGGACTGCTGATTGACCTATCCTTTGGACACAGGTTTGGGGATGTAGGGCTGGCTGTGCTGTGGAAGCCACATGGTTGGGGGAATCCGATGTGTCCAAGGTGAGGCTGCTGGTGGTGGACTGACCAGTTTCCCCAGATGGGTCAGGCAAGTTGTCAATATCCAGACGTCCACTGGGGCTTTCCTCCTGGAGAGGGCTGTCTGTCTCTGGCATCAACTGCCGGGTGGCAGTGACAGCGGAACCTGTGGATATAAAGGGAGGGCGTTACATTGTGGAGATGTACTTGTTCGTATCATTGTCTGATGGATGGAGTAGCTTGACTTGCTTCCCAGTGATGGCAATGACAGCTGCAGCACTGCAAACATTGCTTGCGGGTGACATATTGTGGCATTGTTTCCATTTTCCATTGGTGGTTGGGGATTGTGGAAAGCATTCCTGTCATTGCCATGTGTTGGATCACAGTGGAAGCATCCAGTTGGTGTGACATGTGCTATGGTTTTCCATGCAAGTGTTCTACTGTGAAGTGGGACTGTGAGTTTTTGATGTGTAGGGAGTGATGCATTGTGGGAGTTGTGGTGCTTGACATTGTGATTGGTATCTATGCATTAGGAATGAACTGTGTGGGGATAATGTCAGTGTTGTGGTGTGGCATGCAGGCGGGGGCTTGGGGTGATTGGGGGGGTTGAAGTGTGAGATGGGGTAGATTATGGAGTGATGAGTGGTGGGGATGCATGCTGAACAGGAGTGGATGGTGCCTGGGGAGTGTTCCTGTCAGGCCCTCAGGATGCATGATGTCCAAGACCTTCTCATCCCATGATGTGAACTCAGGGGAAGAAGGTGGGGGCCCATCGCCAGTATTGTTGACGGCAATCTGGTGATGTTATGCCATGGAACTCACCTTCCCCTGTACGCCGTTCCACCTCTTCCTGATGTCCTCCCTTGTGCGTGGATGGATGCCCACTGAGTTGACCCTGTCAACAATCCTCCACCATATCTCCATTTTACTGTCTATCGAGGTTGGCTGGACCTGAGCTCCAAACAGTTGTGGCTCTACCTTGACGATATCATCTACGATGACCCTCAACTCATCATCTGTGAAACATGGGTGCTTCTGACAGGACATGGTTGTGTTGTGGGTGGGGGGCTGTTGTGTGTGGAGGGTGCAGTGTAGGGTACTTGGTGGGGTGGGGTGTTTGGTTGTGTGAGCTGGTGGTATCTGGTGTATATGTGCAGTGGCAATGTGTGTATTATGTTGGTGGTGCAGTTATGTGGTGTGTGATGGTTGGGAAGCGTGTTGGTGCCTATGGTATCGGCGTGCAGTGTCCCCCGTTGTTGTGCTCCTCGATGTCTCTGTTAGTAGTTGCGGTTGCAAAGGATTGTGGGGGTTGGTGGGGGGGTAATAGTGCAATGAGCAGGTGTGTGTTGTGTGTGTCAGGTGTGGGGTATTCAGAATGTCCAATGTGTGTTGGGCTCTAATGGAGGTGAATTTTAGACTGCATCGATTCACACCACCAATGGTTTTCTGCTCTGCAATGACCGCCATGCTGATTTGTGGGTCGTTATATGGAGGGTGGGGTGTTGTCGGCGTGGCAGTGCTGGTGGTGGGACCATCTCTCTCCCGCCCTCTGCTTTCCGAATGGTTTGGGATTTGTTGGTGTGTGTGTGTGGTCTTCAGTTTGTGGCTCGTAATACGGTGGTCACTGTACCTCCATCACTGGCGGTCTTTTGGCAGACGCCAGCGCAGCAATCTTGTCAAAAGACGGACAAACCTGTAATGAGGGGCTTTATGTCCATTCACTCCCAAATGATTCAATAAAGCAATAGTACCTTGCCTGCATGCTTCCTTGGTCTTTGAGGTCTTTGAGGCAACCAAAAGATCATCAATGCTGATTAGAAAGGCATTTCCAATGATTCCAATTTCTTTTTCAACACCTGATTGAATATTGACTGTGGTTCTGAAAAACCTTGTGGGATTCTCCACCAACAATATACCTGATTGCAGAATTTAAAACAAAAGAGAAATGGGCTATCCTCATGAAGAGGCACAGAGAAAAATGGTTGTGATAGGCCCACCACTGTGAACCATTCTGCATCACATGGGATCTGAAACAAAATCACTGCTGGATTCGGTACAAATGGACAACATTTAACCACTATATCATTAATTTTCCTCAAATCTTGAACAATTCTAAATTTCCCACTTTGTTTTCGCAAACCCATAATAGGAGAATTACATAGGCTGCTCAGCAATTCTTTTAGAACTCCCTGCGTCACAAAATCTGTAACTACAGGAGTAACTCCTTCAATTACATATGGTGCCATATGATATTGTGGAATTTGCATAAAAGCTACATTAGGCTTGACTGTGACTTTAACTGGTTCAACTGCTTTGATCAGACCAATGTCTTTCCCAGAAAGGTAAAGTTTGGGATCTTTTAAAGTAACTGTACTTTGTAAATCAGTTGACAGGACTTGTACTGAAATTTAGGATAGAAACTAATCAGTGGAAATTCTTCATTAATTGAATCACATTCAATTTGCATAGATGAATCATCATCATCATCACTATTCGTGTAAACAGCAATTTCATCATTTGTACAGGTAATCAAACATTTTGTTGTGCACAATAGATCTCTTCCTAGTAAGGAAACTGGACATGATTCACAGACTACAAATTTGTGCAAACCTTCAAAATTGCCAGTTTTAATGGGAACTAGTTCAGTAATCGGGTCTGTCAGGAATCGATTTGCAACTCCTACAATCTGTACTGTTTTCCCTGAAAGTGGTACATTAGGATCTTCTGCAGTTCTTACTGTAGAGCGTGTAGCTGTCAACATCTTGGCAGTGCGTGCTCTACGGACGACTGGAATGCAAAAACCCAGCACGTATGAGATGACGTAATTCATGCATTATGTAGATATGCTGTTGTTTAACCTTTTGCATTGCAGAGTTTAATTCTGAAGACTTATATTTAAGGTGCTTATAAATACTTTTCATTTGCAATGTATTTCTGCAGGCTTTCAGAGTGTGTCAGGGTGTGGTCCCTTTCCAGGGCCTTCTAGAAACTTCCTCTGCAGCATGCCTGGGTGTGGTTTGTGGGTTGGGCTAAAACTCTATAAAAGGGAGCCAGCCCAGCTCCACTTGCTCACTATTCAGAGGTCCCGGTGCAGAGCAGCAGCAACTTCCTGAGCTCTTGTTCCGGTGACCTACTTTGATCTTCCAGGCCTTGCCCTTTCACTTGGCTGGATGATTCTTGATCATGGCGGTAAGACTGAGGTCGGGCTCCGTTATCAAAGACACTCGAGTTCTTGGGCCTATTCTTTGCATGATAAGTGATTGGACTCTTGTGCGTGTGAATGTACACTTAGGTGTTTCATGGCATTTATATGTGGATATTCAAATCGGCAAGACGCTCAATTCTTTTCTTGTGCTTAATACAAGTTATTCATTGTGCGCTACCATTTCTTGGCAGTTACATGGTGGCATTCAAATCTGCAAGACGCGCAATTCGCTTTTCATGCTTTAACCCTTGATATTCATTGTGCGCAATCATTTCTAGGCAGTTACATTGGTGGCATCCGAATCGGCAAGACGTGCAATTCATTACTTGTGAGTAATTCCTGGTATTCATTGTGCGCAATCATATTCTGTAATTTACAAGGTTGCTTTCGAATTTGCAAGACGCGCAATTCTTTACTCGTGTACAAATCACGATATTCATTGTGCGCAACCATTTTCTGGCATTTACAAGGTTGCATCCAAATCGTCAAGACACACAGGTGGTCATTCTGACCTCGGCGGTAAAAGGCGCCTACCGCCGGTCAGAAATCCTCCATAATCCCGCCGCGGTCGCGGAAACCCGCCACGGTCATTCTGACCCGCAGAAGGCAAACCTCCGAAAATCCGACCGCCACAACAGACCGCCAGACCAGCGGTCGGCGGAAAGGTGGAGGTGACAAAACCTCCACCGCCACGCCAACAGAAATACGCCCATCCCATTACGACCCACGAATCCACGCGGCGGTCATTCAAACGCGGTATTCCATTGGCGGGACACACCGGCGCGGTCAGAATACCCACCAACGAACAAAACTCACCCACATTGGACGATTTGAATCCCACACACCTGATACACATACACACACCACTCCCACACACACAATACAATATAAAACACCCACCCACATCACCCACAAACCCCTACGCTTACAAAATCGTAAAGAAGGCAAGAGCGAGACACCAGCATCCAAAACATAACAGCCACAGCCACTCAACACCATCACCCACACACTATCCACACACAAAACAACACACACCACCACACTCAACTCACTTAAATACACATACTCCACCCCACACATCATACACACCACCCCATGGCACCCCAAAGACAACCCCGCTTCACAGACGAAGAACTCAGGGTTATGGTGGAGGAAATCGTTCGTGTAGAGCCCCAGCTGTTCGGCACACAGGTCCAATACACCAGCATTGCCCGGAGGACGGAGCTATGGCAGAGGATTGTCGACAGGGTGAACGCAGTGGGACAGCACCCCAGAAATCGGGAAGACATCAGGAAGCGATGGAACGACCTACGGGGGAAGGTGCGTTCCATGGTATCCAGGCACAACATCGCCGTGCAGAAGACTGGCGGAGGACCCCCACCTCAACCCCCACAATTCACATCATGGGAGGAGGAAGTCTTGAACATCCTGCATCCTGACGGCCTCGCAGGAGTCGGCGGAGGAATGGATACTGGTAAGTTGAAGCTTCAATACTGCTTCCCCCCCACCTGCATGCCAAATCAGACCCCAACCCTCACCCCCATCCTCGAACCCCACCCTCACCCCCACCCCCATCCTCACCCCCACCCTCACCCCCACCACCATCCTCACCCCCACCCTCACCCCCACCACCATCCTCACCCCCACCACCATCCTCACCCCCACCCCCAGCACACCTATTCCCCGCCAATGTCTCACCATCACAACCCACACATCCCAAAACCTAGGCCTGCATGCGTCCACTAAGCATGGACACCCATCACCAAAGCATGCCCAATGCATATACACATCCCCCCCACAAGCCACCCTCACCAAAGCCCCCACACACGAATGCCAGCACTTGGGGACACGGGAACCCACAGATACACCCATATGCCACACATTGAAACTATAACCATACCTCTATACCCCTGCAGGACCCGACCGTCAACACACCGCGGCGGAGGGGCCAGAATTATCCACACCCCCCACCCAAGAGGCCGTCAGTGATGACAGCAGCTCTGTCGATCTGGACACCGATGACCAGCCCGGACCATCGGGGACCTCTGGACAGTCGGTTCCCCTCACACAGGCACAGGCCACTATAGACCCTAACCCCTCTGGGAACACCAGCACAGCTCCCACCCAGCGGGCCCATGCCTCTGTCTCCAGGGCGCGTCAATCTGCGGTGTGTCTACCACTACAGGGCACCCAGGATAACCCACCACCCCAACAACAACAGGGACCTGGGGGCAGTGGTAGTGGGCACACCGGCCAGGGGGCAGAGGCCCAGGGAAACAGGGCAACTCGGCGGGCAGCTGTGCGACAGGGGGGGGAGGAGAGGCCCAGGGAACCCACTCTCCACGAGGTCCTCACCACC
Source organism: Pleurodeles waltl (assembly GCF_031143425.1). NCBI lineage: Eukaryota > Metazoa > Chordata > Amphibia > Caudata > Salamandridae > Pleurodeles > Pleurodeles waltl. The sequence goes on along the minus strand of NC_090449.1, from coordinate 471,214,242 downwards.
ATCATGGGAGCATACAACCGCTCCCAGGAGACGATGGCGACGGTACTGGCCCGGTTCCAGGAGATCCAGGTGCTGCAGGAGGAACACTATCGGGGGTACAGGGAGGACATCCGAGCCATCAACACCACCCTGGTTACCATGGTAGGGCTGCTGCAGGACCTCGTAAACAGCAGGGCGGACACTGAACAACACCCAAGGGCCCCTGCCACTAGCCGGGACCAAGAACAGCCATCCACCTCCGCCGGCGCTAGTGGACAGGAGGCCCCCGCACAGCAGCAGCCCACCAGACCCCCACCTCCTGCAGGAGAAGAACCACCCCGCAAGAGGGCCCTGAGATCTCCAAGACAGAGTAGGATGTCAAGACCCCCGCCAGCAATGGATACCACCTGATGTCATCCCACTGTCCCACATTGTCACCCTGTCCATCCTCGAACTGCCCATGCTCCATCTCTCCACAGGCCTCTGGACAATGCACCTGTGTGACTGTTACTCTGGACTCTGCCATGGACATTCCTTCACCATAGCCCCCACCCACTTGAAACCACCCATCCCATTTTGAGCACTTCAATAAACACCTATTTTGCACCAAAATATCAGGAGTCTGGCTGTGATTTCAATAGATTGTAATTGACATGACAGTGTAAATATGTCCTTGTACATGGTGAAGTCAACAAACAGCTGCCACAAAGCTGTAGTCCATGGGGAAACGAAGCACAGGACTCGTAGTGGGGACCCCAGATCTGAAATAGGGAGGGAAAAGCCAAAACTCAGTCATCATACACTGGGGCAAATAGACAGGCAGCAGAGATGCTGCAGAGTAGTTAACTTTTACTAAATTATCTTTGAAATGTTACCTGTGTCCTATTGGAAGTACTGTTCAATGATTCTGTCCCTGTTGTCTGTTTCAGCCCCGTCGTCTTCCTCCTCGTCACTCTCCTCAGGTTCCACCGCTGCCACAACACCACCGTCTCGACCATCCTCCTGCAGGAAAGGCACCTGGCGGCGCAAAGCCAGGTTGTGAAGCATGCAGCAGGCCACGATGATGTGACACACCTTCTTAGGTGAGTACATTAGGGATCCACCGGTCATATGCAGGCAGCGAAACCTGGCCTTTAGGAGGCCAAAGGTGCGTTCGATCACCCTCCTAGTACGCCCATGGGCCTCATTGTACCGTTCCTCTGCCCTGGTCCGGGGATTCCTTACTGGGGTCAGTAGCCACGACAGGTTGGGGTACCCAGAGTCCCCCACTAGCCATACACGGTGTCTCTGTAGCTGTTCCATCACGTAAGGGATGCTGCTATTCCTGAGGATGTAGGCGTCATGCACTGACCCTGGGAATTTGGCATTTACATGCGAGATGTACTGGTCAGCCAAACACACCACCTGGATGTTCATTGAATGGTAACTTTTTCTGTTCCTGTACACCTGCTCCCTGTCTCTTGGGGGAACCAAAGCCACATGGGTCCCATCAATGGCACCAATTACGTTGGGAATATGTCCAAGGGCGTAGAAATCACCCTTCACTGTAGCCAGTTCGCCCACCTCAGGGAAAATGATGTAGTTCCTCACGGATTTCATCAGGGCAGACAACACTCTGGATAACACCTTTGAAAACATGGGCTGAGACATCCCAGAAGCAATTCCCACGGTTGTCTGAAATGACCCACTTGCCAAGAAATGGAGTACTGACATGACCTGCACCAGAGGGGGAATCCCTGTGGGTTGGCGGATGGGGGACATCAGGTCGGGCTCCAGCCGGGCACACAGTTCATGGATAGTGGCACGGTTAAGACGGTAGGTCAGGATAATGTGGCGTTCTTCCATTGTCGACAGGTCCACCAGCGGTCGGTACACGGGAGGATTCATCCGTCTCCTCGCCCAACCCAGCGGACGGTGCCTAGGAAGGACAACATGGAGCACACAGTCAGGCAACCCACAGGTACGTACTCACAGCTAGCACAGTATACGATTCTCTATGCAGTGAATGGCGTGTATGAGTGGCTATGCAAGGCCTAGGCCTGTGTGACGCAGTTGAAATTGAGCCATGTGGGCCCTGGAAATGGCGGCTGCCTGACCTGTGAAGTGTGACAATGGGATGTGAGGTCAATGCGCTGGCGTGGCACACCGCGGCGGGCGGCGGGCCAAGACCGCGGCGCGAAGCCGCATTGGTTAACATTGAAGCCTATGGGTTTCAGGAGCCAATGGCGAAGGGTGCCGGCGGTGGCGGGACGCACCGCCGCGGTACGCACCGCCGCGGACGTGACCGCCATTTTCTATCTACTTATCCACTTGCGACTTGAACTTTCACAGGAGAGGACCTATACTGCAAGTGTTGCTGTGACCTCGGTCTGGAAGGGACAATGGCTGCTGCGACTGGGGAAAGGGCCCCTGCCTTCACTGGAGAGGAGTTGGAGAAACTTGTGGATGGGGTCCTCCCCCAGTATGCGCTACTCTACGGTCCTCCAGACCAACAAGTGAGTTTAATTCTATCTGGATTTGGGGCCACTGGCTGGCTTGGGGGCCTGGCGGGGATGGGGGGCATGTTGGGGCTGGCGGGGGGCCTGGCGGGGATGGGGTGCATGTTGGGCATGGCGGGGGGCCTAGCGGGGGGCCTGGCGGGGATGGGGTGCATGTTGGGGCTGGCGGGGGGCCTGGCGGGGATGGGGTGCATGTTGGGCATGGCGGGGGGCCTGGCGGGGGGCCTGGCGGGGGGCCTGGCGGGGATGGGGTGCATGTTGGGGCTGGCGGGGGGCCTGGCGGGGATGGGGTGCATGTTGGGCATGGCGGGGGGCCTGGCGGGGGGCCTGGCGGGGATGGGGGGCATGTTGGGCATGGCGGGGGGCCTGGCGGGGATGGGGGGCATGTTGGGCATGGCAGGGGGCCTGGCGGGGGGCCTGGCGGGGATGGGGTGCATGTTGGGGCTGGCGGGGGGCCTGGCGGGGGGCCTGGCGGGGATGGGGGGCATGTTGGGCATGGCGGGGGGCCTGGCGGGGGGCCTGGCGGGGATGGGGGGCATGTTGGGCATGGCGGGGGGCCTGGCGGGGATGGGGTGCATGTTGGGGCTGGCGGGGGGCCTGGCGGGGATGGGGGGCATGTTGGGCATGGCGGGGGGCCTGGCGGGGGGCCTGGCGGGGATGGGGGGCGTTGGGCCACTGGAAAGGAAAATGCTGAGTAACTTGAACGTGGTATTTCTCCCTCCCTGTACGTGTCACATAGGTCCGCGCCCATGAGAAGATCGGGATTTGGCGTGCCATCGCCAAGGAAGTCCGGGGCCTGGGGGTCCACCATCGACGGGGCACCCACTGCCGCAAGAGGTGGGAGGACATCCGCCGCGGGACCAAGAAGACCGCCGAGTCTCTGCTGGGGATGGCCTCCCAACGTAGGCGGGGTGCCTGCCGTCAACTGAGCCCCCTGATGTTCCGGATCCTGGCGGTGGCCTACCCTGATTTGGATGGGCGCGTGAGGGCAGCACAGCAGACACAAGGGGGTGAGTACAAGCATCATCTACTCTGTTGTCGTGCAGTGGAGGTGTCTGGGTGGGAGAGGAGGGCTGTGGGTCCCCCTAGGCCAGGGCGATATCTGTAGGCTGGGCACCCCCGTAAGCCCCTGTGTCCCCAGCCACCACCCTCAGTAGTGTGTCAGTACAGCCATCCCTGGGCCGTGTCATCCATGGGTGCAGTTGACAACTCTAGGCGTGTAGGGCATGTTCCACGGAATGCGTAGCGGACCCCAAGTGCGCAACTTAGTGCAGGGGGCATCTGTGTCTGTCATGTCCGCTAACTGTACCGGAGATCCATGTACTCAATATCCCTTTATTTCTCTCTCCCCCCCCCCTTTTTGTTTGTCTTTCTGTGCTTGTGTGCATCAGCATCATCAGGCGGAGGAGAAGTGGCATCGGGGCAGGAGGGAGCTGCATCTCACATGGCCCAGGAGGGCCATGCCACAGAGTCAGACTGGACCAGTGAGACGGAGGGCGAGGGGAGCTCCACGACGGGGACGACTGGAGCCTGCAGCGACACGGACACGTCCTCGGAAGGGGGCTCCCTTGCGGGGGTGGCACCATCCGTGCCCCCCGCCATTACAGGTACAGCCGCCACCCAGCGCACCATCTCCGCCCTCCCAGCAGCCCCTCCGCGTTCGCCCCGTGCCCGCTCTGCCAGGAAGCCGGGCATCTCCTTCGCCCCAGGCACCTCAGGCCCTGCCCCTGTTACCCCCGCTGCCCTCAGTGAGGAGGTCATTGACCTCCTCCGAACGCTCATTGTTGGGCAGACTACCCTTTTGAATGCCATCCAGGGGGTGGAGAGGGAGGTTCATCGCAGCAATGCATACCTGGAGGGCATTCATTCGGGTCAGGCTGCCCATCAGCGATCGTTCCAGGCTCTGGCCTCAGCACTGACGGCAGCCATTGTCCCTGTCTCCTGCCTGCCTCTACTAACTCCCTCCTCCCAGTCTCCTGTTCCTCTGCCTGTCCCACCCACACCATCAGACCAGCCTGCACACACCTCAACACCCAAGAGAAGCTCATCCAAACATAAGCACCACAGATCACGCAGACATTCACACACGCAACATTCCGATGCAGACATGCCAACAGTCACTACCACCTCTGTGACCCCCACCTCCTCGTCTCCCTCCTCCCTCCCTGTGACGTCTACACTCACACCTCCATTCACCTCACCATCAGCCAGTGTTTCCATCACCAGCACACCCTCCACTCCAGTCCGCACACGTGCAGTCACCACCCCCACTGCCATTTACACGTCCCCTGTGTCCTCTCCCACTGTGTCTGTCACCCCCTCTTCCACACCACACAAACGCAGCCACCCACCCACCCAACAGCCATCCACCTCACGACAGCCTATCCCTCCTGCACCTGCACCCAAAGACAGCAAACGTGACTCACCTACAACCACATCCTCTCCCTCCACTCCCATTCCCACTGTACCTACCACTCTCCATTGTCCCAAGAAGCTCTTCCTCGCCACTACTAACTTCTTTCCTGACCCTGAGCCCCCCCCTCCTTCTCGTCGGGGTAAGAAGAGCACCTCAGCCACCACCAGCCCTGCAGCCCCCTTGACAAGGGTGCAGGGGTATTGGAGCCCGCCAGCCCGCATGTCTGGATCTTCGCCCAGCAGCAAGGGGACAGCCAGCCCACCCCCTGGGAAGAGGAGCAGAAGGCGGAAGGGGCGCCGCAGGAGCCCGCCTTCTACATCCCCCCCGGACACCACCCAGAGACAGTCACCAGCCACAGCTCCAAAGGGAGGCAAGGGCCACAGGCCGACGACTAAGGAGGGCAAGGGCAGCAAGTTGGAGAGGTCAGGCAGCAGGCCTGCTGCCCAGGAGGAGCCCACAACCCCCATAGCCGCTGCCCCGGGAGGAACCGGCACAGCTGCCCCGGGAGAGCCCACCACCCCCATAGCCGCTGCCCAGGGAGGACCCAGCCCAGCTGGCCAGGAGGGCCCCACCACCCACAGCCCAGGTGGGCAGTGAAGGAGCACCATCCCCGCTGCCCAGGAGGGCACCACCAGGCAATTAGTAGTTGGCCATAGACCGTCCGCCGTCTCAAGAACCGCTGAACTGGGCCCCGCCGTCTCAAGAACCGCTGAACTGGGCCCTTCAAGGCAAGAAGCGCTGAACTGGGCCCCGCCGTCTCAAGAACCGCTGAACTGGGCCCCGCCGTCTCAAGAACCGCTGAACTGGGCCCTTCAAGGCAAGAACCGCTGAACTGGGCCCTTCAAGGCAAGAAGCGCTGAACTGGGCCCCGCCGTCTCAAGAACCGCTGAACTGGGCCCCGCCGTCTCCAGAACCGCTGAACTGGGCCCCGCCGTCTCAAGAACCGCTGAACTGGGCCCTTCAAGGCAAGAACCGCTGAACTGGGCCCCGCCGTCTCAAGAACCGCTGAACTGGGCCCTTCAAGGCAAGAACCGCTGAACTGGGCCCTTCAAGGCAAGAAGCGCTGAACTGGGCCCCGCCGTCTCCAGAACCGCTGAACTGGGCCCCGCCGTCTCAAGAACCGCTGAACTGGGCCCTTCAAGGCAAGAACCGCTGAACTGGGCCCCGCCGTCTCAAGAACCGCTGAACTGGGCCCTTCAAGGCAAGAAGCGCTGAACTGGGCCCCGCCGTCTCAAGAACCGCTGAACTGGGCCCCGCCGTCTCCAGAACCGCTGAACTGGGCCCCGCCGTCTCAAGAACCGCTGAACTGGGCCCCGCCGTCTCCAGAACCGCTGAACTGGGCCCCGCCGTCTCAAGAACCGCTGAACTGGGCCCTTCAAGGCAAGAACCGCTGAACTGGGCCCCGCCGTCTCAAGAACCGCTGAACTGGGCCCTTCAAGGCAAGAACCGCTGAACTGGGCCCTTCAAGGCAAGAAGCGCTGAACTGGGCCCCGCCGTCTCAAGAACCGCTGAACTGGGCCCTTCAGGGCAAGAACCGCTGAACTGGGCCCCGCCGTCTCAAGAACCGCTGAACTGGGCCCTTCAGGGCAAGAACCGCTGGCCCTTTGGCAGACGTGGCAGGGCAGGATCTATCTCGGGCAGGGCTGCAGGATGTCCTCTGGCCAACTTGCCTCCTCCAGTGGCAGTGGGGTCTGTTATGGACTGTATGGACTGTGGCTTTGCTCTCCCCAGGATGGCCCAGTGGGCAGGCCACCCACTGTATGGACTGTATGGACTGTGGCTTTGCTCTCCCCAGGATGGCCCAGTGGGCAGGCCACCCACTGTATGGACTGTATGGACTGTGGCTTTGCACTCCCCAGGATGGCCCAGTGGGCAGCCCACCCACTGTATGGACTGTATGGACTGTGGCTTTGCTCTCCCCAGGATGGCCCAGTGGGCAGGCCACCCACTGTATGGACTGTATGGACTGTGGCTTTGCTCTCCCCAGGATGGCCCAGTGGGCAGGCCACCCACTGTATGGACTGTATGGACTGTGGCTTTGCTCTCCCCAGGATGGCCCAGTGGGCAGGCCACCCACTGTATGGACTGTATGGACTGTGGCTTTGCTCTCCCCAGGATGGCCCAGTGGGCAGGCCACCCACTGTATGGACTGTATGGACTGTGGCTTTGCTCTCCCCAGGATGGCCCAGTGGGCAGGCCACCCACTGTATGGACTGTATGGACTGTGGCTTTGCTCTCCCCAGGATGGCCCAGTGGGCAGGCCACCCACTGTATGGACTGTTTGGACTGTGGCTTTGCTCTCCCCAGGATGGCCCAGTGGGCAGGCCACCCACTGTATGGACTGTTTGGACTGTGGCTTTGCTCTCCCCAGGATGGCCCAGTGGGCAGGCCACCCACTGTATGGACTGTATGGACTGTGGCTTTGCTCTCCCCAGGATGGCCCAGTGGGCAGGCCACCCACTGTATGGACTGTATGGACTGTGGCTTTGCACTCCCCAGGATGGGCCAGTGGTCATGGAGTCCCCTCGTGGATCTGGCGTCGTGTACTCAAGTGGCTGAGGTGCCCCCCCTTCCCTTCCCCCTGAGGTGCCTGTCCTATTTTCTTTCTGATGCCCCTGCAGTGTTCTCTCCGTGGAGTTCTTGTCGTGGGACTGGGCCTTGCCCCTTTGCACAGGACCCCTGTGATCCACGGACAGTGGTTGGACTACATTTAGTAGCTGTATATATTTTGTACATAGTTTATTTATTTATTTGGATTACTGGTGTCCATATTTCAATATATCTGGCCGTTTATGATCTCTTCTTTTGGTCTTTGCATTATTTCGGAGGGGGGTGGTTTGTGGGTTGTGACAGTGATCTGTGGGAATGCATTGATGTGTGTGTTGTAGTGGGTGTGGGTGGGTGGGTGTGCCGGTAATCTTTTCCCTCCCCTGTGTCGTAGGTGCAGTACTCACCGATGTCTTCCGCGCCGCCGGGCGTGCTCCTGGTATATGAGGAGGAATAGGAGTGCGGGGATGACCTGTAACTCTGGCTCCATACTGCCGGAATCTCGCGTGGAGTGCGTAGAGGTGAGCGTTTTCCCGTTCGTAGTCTGTTTCCGCCGTGTTCTTATCGGCGGTGCTCCCGCCCCGGAAAAGGTGGCAGATTGGTGGGTCGTAATAGGGTGGGCGGTACTTTGTCTGCCGCCGGGCTGTTGGCGGGAACCGCCGCGCTGTTTGTTTGTACCGCTGTGGCGGTCGGAGTGTTAAGTTGGCGGGCTGTGTTGGCGGTTCCCGCCAGGGTCAGAATGCCATTTTTAATACCGCCGGTCTGTTCGCGGTCCGACCGCCGCCTCTCCGCCGACCGCCAAGGTCAGAATGAGGGCCACAATTCTTTACTTGCGTCCAAACCTAGATATTCGTTGCGCGCAACCATTTTCCGGCATTTACAAGGGTGCTTTCAAATCATCAAGACGCACGATTTGTTTCCTGTGCTTAATTCATGTTACTCATTGTGCGTGCTATCAATTCTTGCCATTCACATGGTGGCCTTCGAATCGGCAAGACGCGCAATTCCCTTTCCTGTGCTTAATTCATGTTATTCGTTGTGCGCAACTATTTCATGACATTTCCAAAGCCCTTGTGGAAATCCACGATGTGCGCAATTTGTGTTCCTACATTCTAAAGATCTAAGGTGCTAGAATTCAGGTCTTTAATACAGTTCCTATTATTTTCCAAGGAATGTTTCGGATAGCCTTTATCCTCATGGAATGAGGCTGTGTCTGTTTTGGGACATTGTTCTGGAAGGTTATCGTATTATTAGAACAGTATGTTTTCAATTCATAAAAATTACATATGAAACATTGTACTAACCATTTTTGATTCTTTTCCAGGTACCTAGATTTAATGAGGTCTAATTAGAGTCTAGTTCTTAGCCATTCATGTTTCCTTAGTTTTTGGTATTATTTAATGTTCCGAGTATCACTGAATTCTAGACTCAACAGTGTGTTGATTCATGTTCCGGGTATCACTGAACTCTAGACTCAACAGTGTGTTATGTCATGTTCCGAGTATCACTGAACTCTAGACTCAACAGTGTGTTATTTCATGTTCCGAGTATCACTGAACTCTAGACTCAACAGAGTCTAATTTCATGTTTCAAGTATCACTGAACTCTAGGTTCAACAAAGTGTTATTTCATGATCCGAGTGTCATAGAACTCTGGACTCAATAGGGTATTATTTCTTGTTCCAAGTATAATTGAACCCTAGATCCAACAGAGAGTTTTTATGAATTTAAATGTGGTTTTGAATCTGATGTTGTGTTGTTTAATCTTTTGCTTCCCACAGGTCTCTTTCCCAGCTGTCCCCTTCCTAATCCCCTCTTCCCCGCTTGAACTCTCTTAGCCTCTGTTATTCATCTATCAGAGTCTTGGAGCTGTTCAGTGGTGGACGTGTTGGGAACGTGCGCAGACCCCGAGGATCTGGTGACTCTGACAGAATAGTGAGCCCACAAATTATTATCCTCCTGGTTTGTGTATGTTCTCAGCATGGCTGCACTGGACGAGCTAGTCAAGGTTATTTTGCAGCTCCAAGCAGAGGTAGTGCCATCAAGGAATCTAACAGCCAACTTAGCTGAGAGATTGAGTCAGTAGCAGGACAGAGTGGGAAAGATTGAGCAGGGTCCTTTGGGTGCGGGTTGGCCTGGTCCTCCTCCTCAAGGTACAAGAGGTCACCCTCCAACTAACATTTCTCTCAACGTTCCCTCAGCCATTCCTCTGGCTCCTCCAGAATGGTTCTCAGGTGATCCTTTGAAAGCGCAATCCTTTCTGATGAAAGTAGAACTGCACTTTACCTGTCAACCAAGTGTTTTCCCTGATGCCCACTCCAGGGTGGCTTTCTTGTTATCATACCTGACTGGGGACGCAGCCACCTGGGCAATTCCTCTTGTGCGTAAAGACAGTTCCCTGCTTTACAACTGGAAAAATTTTGTTAGTGAGTTTGAACGAGTATTTGATCGCAGAACTGTAACATTGTCGGCAGATCAAGAATTATTAAACTTACGACAAGGTAATCAGGATTTAGTGACATATTTAGCCAACTTTAATCGGCTGGTAGCCGAGACATCCTGGCCAGAAGAAAAGCAAGCGGCCTTGTTCTACAAGGGACTCAAAGAAGAGTTAAAAGATATTCTAGCTCAAATAGACCCGCAGCCTACAGACTGTCAAGACCTAATAAACCACGTTTTGAGACTGGATCATCGTTTGGCAGAACGAAAGGAGACATTCAAAAAAACTGAGAAATATTCCTGGCGTGTTCATGATAACAGAGAATCACAAGTTCAAGAAGAGAAACATGAGGAACCAATGGAAATTGGAACTATCAGACGGTCCTTAACGACTGCCGAGAAAGTCCTACGTCGGAAAAGGAGTCATTGTTTGTACTGCGGCCAGGAAGGTCATTTTATTAAAGAGTGTCCAGTAAAACCACAGAACAGATTGGCTGTTGCCAAAAAGGTTGAGACAAAACTAAAATCCCCAGAGTGCAAGGAAGGTCTAGTCTTGGTAGTCACCTCAGACCTTTCTCAGAAAGAGACACCACTGTTAAGAAAATCACGGTATTTGAAAATGGATCTAGAAATTCAAGTAGAAGGACACACCTACCTAAGAGAAGCTTTAGTGGACTCAGGTGCTACTGAGAATTTCATAGACACTCAATTGGTGGAAACGTGGGGGATCCCGTGTGAGACAAAGAAAACACCGGGGTTAGTGAAGACTGCAGATGGCAAACTCTTGACTGGAAGTCCAGTGACTCTACAAACATTGCCCTTGTCAATACCTTGTGATAAGCAAACTTATGACACTAAACACGCCGAGTTAGCATCCTTTGATGTTATTCATGCTCCTCAGTATGGAATCATCATCGGAATGCCCTGGTTGAGTCACCATAATCCTCAGATCGACTGGGAGGAGAGAAAGATCATTTTACAGTCATCCCTTTGTAAGACAAGATGTCTTAGAACTTTGAATGTTCTCAATCTGAGGGAATCTCCGTTAGCCATAGTCGCTACGAAGGAAATGACATTGCCTTCACAAAGCGTATCATGTACTAGTGTGGAGGGGGCAAGGGAGAACGAAGAGCCCTTCTTGCGGCCCCCAGAAGCGGAGAAAGCCTTTTCGAGTTCAAAAGAAGCCTTTTCCAGTACTCCTATCCTGACTCATTCAGGGGCTGAAAGTATCATTGTCACAGAAAACTGTCTCAAGACATCCAGTGGTACAGATCCTCAACCACCCCACACACCCAAGGATGCTGAAAAAGAAGACTTCACCACCGTTCCAGTCTTGACTCATCCTGATCTTGATCATCCAGTTACAGGAGAAACAGCTGCTCCATATGGAACAAGTGGTGGCGTGTTATCGCACCACAATAAGGACAGACAAAAGCATGTAGAACATCACAGCAAGAAACACTGTGAAGGACCTCAATATAAAACTGATGATAGAATGAGGTTTTCTACAAGACATATTGATTTCAAGAAAAGACACGTGTTTAATCCCAAGTTCACCGGTCCTTACACCGTCTTTCAACAAGGCAATCCAATAACCTATAAAATTCAGCTCTCTCGGACAAATCATGGTCCTAAGAGAGATTCATGGAACTCCGCTTTTGACATTCATGCTCTACAATTAGTAAGGCGTTTTCATCGCCTAAAACCAGATACACCAGGCCCTAGAGCGTGCTTGGGAGAGGGGAGTACTGTCAACATCTGGGCAGTGCGCACTCTACGGGCGACTGGAATGCAAAAACCCAGCACATATGAGATGACGTAATTCATGCATTATGTAGATATGCTGTTGTTTAACCTTTTGCATTGCAAAGTTTAATTCTGAAGACTTATATTTAAGGTGCTTGTAAATACTGTTCATTTGCAATGTATTTCTGAAGGCTTTCAGAGTGTGTCAGGGTGTGGTCCCTTTCCAGGGCCTTCTAGAAACTTCCTCTGCAGCATGCCTGGGTGTGGTTTGTGGGTTGGGCTAAAACTCTATAAAAGGGAGCCAGCCCAGCTCCACGTGCTCACTATTCAGAGGTCCCAATGCAGAGCAGCAGCAACTTCCTGACCTCCTGTTCCGGTTGCCTACTTTGATCTTCCAGTCCTCGCCCTTTCACTTGGCTGGGTGATTCTTGATCAGGGCTGTAAGACGGAGGTCGGGCTGGGCCCCCTACTCCGTTATCAAAGACGCTCGAGTTTTTGGGCCTATTCTTTGCATGATAAGCGATTGGACTCTTGTGCGTGTGAATGTACACTTAGGTGTTTCATGGCATTTACATGTGGATATTCGAATCGGCAAGGCGCGAGATTCTTTTCTTGTGCTTAATACATGTTATTCATTGTGCGCTACCATTTCCTGGCAGTTACATGGTGGCATTCGAATCGGCAAGACGCGCCATTAGCTTTTCATGCTTTAACCCTTGATATTCATGGTGCGCATCATTTCTAGGCAGTTATATTGGTGGCATCCGAATCGGCAAGACGCGCAATTCATTACTTGTGAGTAATTCATGGTATTCATTGTGCGCAGGCATATTCTGTCATTTACAATGTTGCTTTCGAATCAGCAAGACGCACAATTCTTTACTCGTATACAAATCATGATATTCATTGTGCGCAACCATTTTCTGACATTTACAAGGTTGCTTTCGAATCGGCAAGACGAGTGATTCTTTACTCGTGTACAAACCACGATATTCATTGTGCGCAACCATTTTCTGACATTTACATGTTTGCATTCGAATCAGCAAGACGCGCAATTCTTTACTTGCGTACAAATCTGGATATTCATTGCGCACAACCATTTTCCGGCATTTACAAGTTTGCATTCAAATCGGCAAGACGCGCAATTCTTTACTCGCGTACAAATCTGGATATTCATTGCGCGCAACCATTTTCTGGCATTTACAGGGTTGCATTCAAATCGGCAAGACGCGCAATTTGTTTCCTGTGCTTAATTCATGTTACTCATTGTGCGTGCTATGAATTCTTGGCATTCACATGGTGGTCTTTGAATCGGCAAGACGCGCAATTCCTTTTCCTGTGCTTAATTCATGTTGTTCGTTGTGCGCAACTATTTCATGACATTTCCAAAGCTCTAGTGGAAATCCGCGATGTGCGCAATTTGTTTTCTTACATTCTAAAGATCTAAGGCAGTGGTTCCCAACCTGTGGTCCGGGGACCTCTGGCGGTCCGCAAAGCCTCCTCAGGGGGTCAGTGGCTGCTTAAAAAATTAAATAATATTAATTGATTAGGTCCCCAGCTTTCAGTAATGGCTCAGTGGGGGGTCCCCGGATTCCAATAAAGAGTCAGTGGGGGTCCCCGGACTCCACTAATGATAAAGTGGGGATCCACAGAAGTCAAAAGGTTGGGAACCACTGATCTAAGGTGCTAGAATCAGGATGTTATATTGTACGTGCATGTAAGGTCATTAATACAATTCCTATTATTTTCCAAGGAATGTTTCGGATAGCCTTTATCCTCATGGAATGAGGTTGTGTCTGTTCTGGGACATTGTTCTGGAAGGTTCTCATATTCTTAGAACAGTATGTTTTCAAATCATGAAAATTACATATGAAACATTGTACTAACCATTTTTTATTCTTTTCCAGGTACCTAGATTTAGTGAGGTCTAATTAGAGTCTAGTTCTAGGCCATTCATGTTTCCTTAGTTTTAGGTATTATTTCATGTTCCGAGTATCACTGAACTCTAGACTCAACAGTGTGTTATTTCATGTTCCGAGTATCACTGAACTCTAGACTCAACAGTGTGTTATTCCATGTTCCGAGTATCATAGAACTCTGGACTCAATAGGGTATTATTTCTTGTTCCAAGTATCATTGAACCCTAGATCCAACAGAGAGATTTTATGAATCTAAATGTGGTTTTGAATCTGATGTTGTGCTGTTTAATCTTTTGCTTCCCACAGGTCTCCTTCCCAGCTGTCCCCTTCCTAATCCCCTCTTCCCCTCTTGAACTCTCTTAGCCTCTGTGAATCATCTATCAGAGTCTTGGAGCTGTTCAGTGGTGGACGTGTTGGGAACGTGCGCAGACCCCGACGATCTGGTGACTCTGACAGTAGCTCCTGTATCAACTAGGAAGGAGACATCATGAGCCATTACTTTTCCATTCACATAAGGACCCTTTTTATCCATTTCTAATGAAGCTGCCAACACACATTCTTCTTCATCTGAACTCTCACTCATCACGTCATTATTCATCACGTCATCATTCGATTCATCCTACTATGAGGTGTAAACTGGTGAACCATGTGATTACTTTGGTTTAAAATTTGACCTGTGTTCTGCTGAGTAAGCATCATCTGCTGCTGCACCATTGGAGCTTGAGGTATCTGCATTTGTGGCTTTGGTATCATAGTCACTTGGGGCTGTATTTGCTGTGACTATGACACCTGAAAATTTGAGACCTGTATGTTTGCATCAGCTGGGGACTTTGCATTTGCTGAGGAATCTGCATCTGATTCCCACTATTCTAGTCATTTAAATTAGAAACCCTGATTCTCGGTCCTCTCAAATTTGGAAAAATATTGTTTTCATTCATCTGCGTAGAGACGCCCTCCTGTACCATCACTGGACACTCCCGTTTCCAATGCCCTAGACCCCGCAGGCATGACAAGGTAACATCCTTTTCATTGTCTGCATATCACCTGAATTAACAACAGTATTCAGATGAACACTACAATTTCACTTTCCATTTCCACCACAACCTCTACCTCTTGCCTGTCCCTGAGTTTGAAATACCTGCATGTTTCCCTGCTGCTGTGGATAAATTCCCTGCATTCCTGAATGTGCTGCTTTAATCTGCGTCACCATCGCCTTTCCCTTCAAATTATTCTGCTTCATTTCAATCTCATTACTACAGCAGTTAGCAAACTGTAACACTTCATCCACCGGTTTTGCTTACCAGCAAATCAAATGACTCTTAAGCATCTGACCAATTTCAGGTCTCAACCCTTCAACAAATGTGAACACAGAATGAATCATGTCTTTGGTCTCAATTGTTTCTGTACCACTGTAATGTTTAATTGCTTGCAGCAATCTCTCATAGTATGCATGTATTGACTCACTCCTTTGCTTCTTGTGCTGTCCTATCAATTCTCTGCTAATCAATATTTTTAGGTGAAATTCTTGTTTTCAGGAATTCAATCACTTTGTAATAATATTTCATTACATCTGGAGATGGTGCATCTGTAACTGAATCTCGTCAAAGCTCTCTTGTCGGCCAATCAACACTCCTTTTGCATTTAACCCTCAAATCATCAGGAACCACTGTTTCTAACAGGGTGTTCAAATCTTCCAACAGGCATTTTGCAAGCTTCACAAACCTATCTATCTGCTGGTACAATTCCACTGGTTTCTCTCTCAATCTTGGGTAGTCATCTGTAAATGACAGAATATCACTCCTTCCCAAGGGACATGTACCTCATTTCCTACAGGAATTTCTCTCCTTGGTAATATCTTCACTGGATTATCAGTCTGCTGCACATTTGAATTTGCAGACTCTCTTTTCTTTTGATCTATTTTCTTTACCCATCTGCCTTCCCATTTATCAAATGCTCCCCATGTCTGAATATTCTGGTTTAATTCCTTAATATGAATTTCCATTCCTGGTATTCTCATGCTCTCAATATCTTTTGAATCAAATTCTAATCTGTAACTTCTTCTCAGTGGCTTTGATTTCTCAATTTCTATTTTAAATTTCTCTGCAAGATCTGTCAATTCCACATGTACCAATCCTGCTCTGTTCTTAACATTTTTACATATGAAGTTCAAATCATCTTCATTATATGAATCAATCCTATTTATCTCAATTGTTCCCTCAATCATGTCATGTATATTCTAATTTAGGTCTTGCCAGGATCAATGAATTTCCCCCTTCAGCATTTGTTTTTGTTCCACTCATTCCTCTAACCAGTCTGTTAACTGCTGAGCTGTCAAACCTTGCAATGAAACATTAATATTTACATTGGGTACACTCTGTGGAACAATACATGGAGTCTCATGAGTTACCGGAAATGCATTTGAATTCAAATCTGACTTTCCCAAATTCTGTGAATGCCTGGAATCATTCAAATCAATCAGTGGACCTGTCTTGTCAAAAGTCGGATTCATTGGAGTCATGACTCCTGTATTTACATTGAATCTCTCCATCCCTGCATTTGAATGAAAAATATTCTGTACATTTCTCTCCTTATGTCCCTGGACAAACAATGGTACAAAAGGATCAACAGCAAAAGGTACTTTTCATGCTTCTGGACTTGATTGAACATTCTCATTTCTCCAGTAAATTAGCCCAGAATTCTGACCTGACAATATTGAAGGATTCAACTGTGATATTGTTACAGGTGTGTACCTCGGCATAGTCTGAACCTGCACTGGAGCCAGTGAATTAGGTGTAGACCCCACCTGAACCATCATTGGTTTCTGGTAAATCTGTGATATCTGTGATGATTGCACCACTGGTACGGTCATACTCGGTGCAGAACTTACAACAGGAATTGTAGGATAGACTACAGGTAACTCAACCTGAGTCATAAGTGTCTAAGTTAACAGTGATAGCAGGGACACTAGTTGCAACCTGTACTTGCCTCTGTGTTACTACAACTGGTACTGGAGCACTTGGACCAATACTAGTACCTGAACTTGTCTCTTGTGCTGCATATGGTGGAGAACGACTTCTCAATAATTGCATTATAAATTCATCATCATCTGAGTCATCATAAGTCAACAATTTCCTACCCTCCTCTGACCTCGACTCATCTTCTTTAGAAGAATAAAGACTTTTCTTCTTGGACTTTTGTCTAATACTGCTCTCCTTCTCTTGTGTTCCAATCCTATGTAAAGTTTCAGTTCTTCAAATGTTCTGCTCATTGTCCCATCTTGCCTCGAATAATGTCTTCTCAACTTTTCTCATTCTTCTTTCAAACTTTAATTTTCCTTGTTGTCTGGCCAGTAACTCCCAAATGGCTAAAGCTTCAAATTGTGCTGGTTACAGAGGAGGATTTAATTCATACAGCACTCTCCTCAAATTCTCCAAAAGTTTCATATTAAAAGTTCTACAGGTAAGAAACACTAAACTCCCTTTCTTCTCTGTAATTTTGCCCAATTGTTTTAATCAAATACATGCTGCTGCCCCCTTCACTTCGGTTACGATATATGCAGGTGTACCTTCTGGTAGGGCAATTTCTCCTACTCTAACTGGAATAAAAGCATATCCCTTAAGCACACTCTTCAACGCTTTGAAAAATTTCATTTTTACTTTAATCTGACTTAAACCTACAATTTAAATTAAAAACAGGAAGTAAATTCACTCCCAAAATCCGTTTTGCTTGCCTTCACGGCTGTTTCGCCAATTGACCCATCCCAGGGTAGCCCTAAATGACGTCACACTCACATGCACAACAGCTAACAAAGTCTTGCGGCTTGTCCTCAAAAATTCAATTCTCACAAAAAAATCAAAATTATTGAGAGCACTAAAGAAAAATCAACAAACAAACTTGTCTGCTTACTACAGGTAGGGAACACAATCACTTTGGAAGCCTTAGGGAACTTTCAACTGCAGCTTTCAGCTCTGACAACTACTCTTTCGACTTCAGCTTTCTCTGATTTGCAAGTAAAATTCGACCAGTAAATTCTACCCTTGACTAATACTCGATCCTCCTTGTGCAATCAGGAATCACCAATGTCGGTCAAATTAGCACTCTCTTTAACTCACACTCTAGGAATACTATTTGTCAACCGTGCCCGATGGACCAACTAAACAGACAAGTTACAACAATAACAACCAAGTGTTTCATACACGCATGGTCGGTATACCAACAACCATTTGGGCATTTTTTTAGCACAAAGCACCACACCCAATTGAAGTACAATGGGTTCCCTACATACACACTTTGGAGTACGCGCAGTCCCTAACAAACTACATTGGAGTACACAAACTCCCTAATTCTCACAAACATCACAATTCACCTGCGATTTCCTTAAGCAGTGCAAGCGCAAACCCTATCCCAAACATAAATCACACTAGGAATGCTGAGAACATCTTGAAACAAGCATTGGCAAAACCAAATTTAATTGAAACAAGCATTGGTAAAACCAAATCTCCAAATTCTTTCTAAATGACATAAAACCAACCCCTCTATTGGGACATAAACAACCCCCCTATTGAGAAATAATCATCCTCTGCTACCAAATTTGTGGGCATGTCCAGCCTTATATTTCTTTTGATAATTCAATTATAAGGTGACAAGTATAGGGTAACAATCAATTACCCTTAGAGGTCGACACAGATCTTTGAACTCTGATAGGAGTGAGATGGTTAACAACAATTAAATCAAATCAATAAACATCACTTTTCATATTGGAGTCAGTAATTTATGTGCATCATGACCCATTTGGCCAAGAATCACCACACCAGTTTAGTAAAGTTCAAGCATTTAATGTCCTTTAGATTAACAATGCTAAGATCAAGTAAACCAAACACAAGACCAAATGATAAAAGTACATGAATAACACAGGCTGACCAAACCTTTGAAAGAATCTCAGCCTAGGCAAAATATCAAGAACCACCATACAGTATAACAACAATAGCAAAAAAATGGTAAACACAGAATACATTTAGGGCCAGATGTAGCAAACTTTTGCAAGTCGCAAATGGCCCGATTCGCAATTTGCAACCCCGAAAAATCGGAAATGGGATGCAAAAATCCCATTTCCGACTCGCAAACTGCGATGCGAGCCGTTACCGACTCGCAAAATTAGCGACCCCATTTTGCGACCCGCAAATAGCAAGTCGCAATTTGCGAGTCGCAAACCATATGCAATAGCAACTCACAAATTGCGACTAGTCACAAATAGCCCATTTTGCACTTCCAATTTACCACTAACTCAGAGCAGGTGGTAACCATCACCAAAGTATAAAAGGAGACCCAGAAGGCATCTGGGTTACTCAAGATGGCGAAGATATACCTGATAGCAGTGAGGAGGAGAGCCCACGCCGCCCAGCAGAGGAGGAGGAGGGGCCAGAGACAGCAGAAGATATACAGAACCAGGCAGACACTCTTCCAGCAAACTGAGGAAATATATGATAAATATAAACTTAGCAGCGCAGCTATACTAGATTTAATAGAATTACTCAAACCACAGCTAGAACGCCAGACTGTGCGCGGCTGCGCCATCCCTACGCATGTGCAAGTGCTATGCTCACTGCACCTCTTGGCCTCGGGTAGCTATCAGGGGGTCATTGCTGTGGCAGGTGGGATATCCCAAAGTGCACTATCACGGTTCTTTAGGCCATTCCTAGACGCCTTACTCACACACACATGTCCCGATACATATACCTACCCAGGAATGAGGGAGAAATCAACAGTACCAAGTTGGAATTTTACCGGATTGCCAACTGCCCCCATGTCATAGGGTGTGTAGACGGTACACATATTCAAATATGCCCTCCTGCAAACCTGGAATATCTGTTCCGCAATAGGAAGTGTACCCACTCACTCAATATTAGGTGGTATGTGACACCCATTATGTCATCACTGACATGGTTGCCAAATTTCCAGGCAGTACTCATGACTCCTACATTTTTAGGCACAGTGGGATACACCAACGCCTGGGACGTGGGGAGTTTGGAGACGGATACCTCCTAGGTAGAGCTGAATACACCTTGAAGACATGCACACAGGTCAATGTGCAAACCACCCATGCCTTGCTAACATCGTACGTTTTGTGCCAAACAGGTGACAGTGCATATGCACTACGTCCATGGATACTAACTCTGTACTTAACACCCAGCAATGAATGCGAGAGGCGATACAACAGTGCACATAAGAGGACCAGGAACATCATAGAACGTACCTTCGGACTGCTGAAAGCAAGGTTTAGATGCCTCCACAGAAGTGGAGGTGCCCTCCAGTATACCCCAATAACAGCTTTCAAAATAGTTGTTGCATGCGCTATACTGCACAACATTGCCACCAGACGTGGGCTACCTCTCACCCCTGAAGACCCTGAATCTGAGGATGAAGAGCAAGAGCAACCACATCGCCATCATGGGGATAGGAGCATCGCAAATCAAGGCAGACTGAGACGGGAACACATTGCAAACCAATACTTTGGAAGGTACGTGCCAACTTTTACCATACTCACCAGTGTAACACACCAAGAGTCCATGTGTTAAGTGGAAATAACAAGTGATTTAATAAGTGCAAATAACAAAACTATGTACAATGGGAACAGTTCAGGGGCTGCAATAGTCCACCTGGCATGGGACACATTGACATCATGTGGCCCAACCCCAGGAACAGTGTGGAGCTCACACCCTAGGGTGGGCTCGGCCAGCCTGGCTGGTACTAGGGGGGTCAGCAGTGCTCTGCCTTGTGCTTCCACTATGAAGCACCCTGGTGTCACCGGCAGAGACACTGATGACAGTGGAGCCCTCCTCACTGTCCTGTGGCATTTCGCCTGTGCCCCTGGCCACCTGCTGTGCCTCCATGAGGTCTATTGCATGGCTGAGCCGGCCCAGTCCCCGTGCCACATCACCAGCAAAGTGGCCCATGTCCACCTGGAGGCTGACTGTGCGCCTAGACAGCCCTGTTGTGTTGACAACCAGCCTAACTATAGAGGAGGACATCCTGTCCAGGCGTTGCAGCAGTTGGCGGTCCCTGCGCCGTGCACTGTCACTCTGCGTTAGCAGTCCTGCCACTAGTTGGCGCATAGACATTGCAAGGTCACCCGTGTTGGTACAGATCACCTGCAACTCCGAGTGTACCTGCTGCATACTGATGGCATGATTGCGTTCAAAGTGCCGCAATACCCCATTAAGGCTCCTTAATTGTTGGTTTTGCAGACGCTGACCCCGTAGAAGTTGGGCCTCAGTTGGTGATGTTGAGGCATCCCTTGACTCTGCCTGCCGCTCTGCTGTTGATATTCCACGTCGCCTGCGAAGCGGTGGAGGCCCTGTGTTGTCGGACGTGGCGCTCTGGCTCGTACCTGGTGCAGGCTCAGACACCACTACTGCAACAGGTGTTTCCTGAGAGGACATGGTGTCGGTGGTGCAGGTAGCAGTGGTGGCTGGTCCTGTTGTCTCCTGTGTGTGCTGGCTGACCATTGGCCCCTGGCTGCTTGGGCTGGTGGGGGTGTCTTGTGGGAGACCTGTGGGACATAGGGAACACACTGTCAGTGTCTACTATCTGCTATCAACTTCCTAATAAACTATTGCCTATGAACTGCCTACTTGACTACATTGCCCATAATGCATCATTCTGGTGTTTGCTACTCTGAAATGGAGCTATTTTGGCTGTGCATGCCCCTGTGTACAAGGTGGGTGGGGGTATGGCATTGGTGAGGGTACATGCATGTCACATGGTACTCACCGGTTGATGGTCCTGGCTCAGAGGTGTCCAGTTCTCCCATCCCGCTGACAGCCTCAGGCTCTAGGGTCTCTTCTACCCTTTCCTCCAGAGGTGTTGGTGGTGGTACCGTCAATGGTCCCCCTCCTGTGCCTCTCATCTCCCGGAGCCGCTCTGCCACCCTCTCCTTGGTCCGGGAGCGCAGGTCATACCACCTTTTCTTCAATTCTTCCACACTCCGGTGGCTGACCCCCAGGGAGTTGACCTTGTCCTGGATCTCCTGCCAAATTCCTTTCGTCTCTGTGTCTGGCACGGTGAGGGCTGCCCTGCCAAACAGCTCGTCATGGTGCTGACAGCACTCATCTGTCAGCACCTCCAACTCCTTCTCAGCAAACTTTAGCTTCCTTTTCCTAGGATTGTCAGCCATGGTTGCAGGAACTCTGTTTGTTAGCTGTGCTGAAGTTGAAATGGGTGTGGTCCTCCCTCCTCCCAGGTGTATTTGTAAACTTCCTGGCTGTGATGTCATCATCATGTGCCAGGAAGTGTTTTCCTGAGTGTTCTGAAGTGTTTTCCAGAGTGTTCTGCAGCACCTGCATTCAATTTTCTGCACAGTCGCTATTTGTGACGCCCACTCGCAAATTGCGAGTCCGTTTTTTGCGCGGTCGCAAAAAGCGACCTCGCAAACAGCGGACTCGCTATCTGTGGTGCGACTCCGTGTGCAAGTCGCAAATTGTCCTCGCACTTTCTACCTGCATTGCAGTTGCAGTTAGCGAGTCGGAAATTGCGGGTCGCATATACTCGCAATTTGCGAGTCGCTATTTTTTACCTACCTACATCTGGCCCTTAGTCATTGCAGATGAACTATATAAAACAATTGAAATTTAGAATGTGGCATCCTTAGCTATTACTCTAATTTGAAAAGCATGTTGGGCTTAATGCAAAAAGAAAAGAAGACAAAAATTCAGTTAGAAAAACATCTGACTATAGAACTAACCAAAAATAACTGTTGGGTTTCTAAAAGAGAAAACCTAAAAAATCAGCAAGCAAAATAAATGCTGCAAGAAAAAAAAATGCACATTTTGGTAATACCTCTCCTAAATGGATCAGTAGCAGCAATGTCTTCATCAGTGGAGCATCTTCTGGTCATCTTCATTGGACAGTGAAATAAAAAGGAACAGTTCAGTAATGTTTCGCCATATTGCATCGAAACTGTCAGTAGCAGAAAGCTAAAACACAGCACATTATTCACTAGTAGAAATAAAAGCAGATCTGCAAAACATCTAAGAGCTGCAGGGCATAGAGGAACAGAAGAAAAACTGCAATTTACATCACCTAATTCTGTTATATTAAACTCCTAGAAAGCAACTAGCTAAAACTCTATTGGTCAGTCTTTGTGGTGGCTTATTTCAGAATCAGTTAGCCCTTCTCCACATTCTCAGCTGTAACTTTCTTCATTTTCTGAATGTATCATTGGTTCATCCTTTCTCACTGCCATCACCAGTTTTCGCAGCAAAATATAAATGTTGCAGATTACACACAAGCCTATTCATAAATTCAGTAAGTCTTTGCTCCAAGAGTACACATTATCTTCAGAAAGTCAGAAAAAATGTTTCAGCACTGGAACAGAACTTTCTACATTGCAAACTCAAAACACAGGATGCTTAGAAAAATAATTTCACATTAGCATTTTAAACATTTCAGCTGCTGCAATTTCTAACATGAGGCCTTTTTAAAAGGAATGCTAAAACATGGAACATTAAACATTTCATAATTTTCAAACCATTAATTCTTTTAGTACAAGTTAATAATGCACACACAACATATTTATAATTAGACAGTTATTTATTATTATTGTCAAACTAGAATTATGGCTGCCACCAGAGTGTTCGTGTTTTCCAAAACACGTTTTTTCAAAACATTCAGTATTTCACATTTTAACCCCTCGAGTGGCGTGGCCAAGCTGGTCTTGCCCCTGGCCACAGTCGCCATGTACCGTGGACGATACCAGCTCATCCTGCACGCACCTCATGGGGGAAGCGCTTCCCCTTCCATCCCCACATCCCCGCTCACCCAGTGACGTCTGATGATGTCAGCGTGCAATTGAGCGCTGACCTCATCAGAGGTCAACCCCCCCAGCGCGATCGGAAGGGAAATGAAAAACATTTCTCTTCCGACCAGGAGGTGGGGTCAGGCAGAGGCAGGAAAGGAAAGGTCTTTCCTTTCATTCCTCTATAAGCATTTCTACAGCCAGATTGTGATGCAATCGGGCTGCAGAAATCCCCAGTAGACACCAGGGAGTTTGTTTTTTTATTTATTCATACAAAAGGGGAGAGGCCCCTTGGACAAGGGCCGCACCTCAGGAGGGCAACATTTTTAAGGCCTTTTCTGCCCCCCTAGGGGGCAGATCAGCTGACTGTAATTAGGCCGATCTGTCCCCAGGGGGTCAGAAACCATTAGACACCAGGGTTTTTTTTTTTTCATGGGAGGGGAGCGACCCCTTAGACAAGAATCGCTCCCCTGGCAGCAAATTAATTTTAGGCCATTTCTGCCCTCCCGGTGGCAGATCAGCCTATTTTTATTTGCCCAAATTGCCCCAAGGAGGGAAAAAAACACTAGACAACAGTTTTTTTTTTAATGATTTTGTTACAGATGGGGAGCGACCCCTATTATAATTAGGCCTATCTGCCCCCAAGAGGAGCAGAAACCACTAGGCACCAGGGATTTTTATTTTTTTATTTTTTTTATAGATGGGGAGCAACCCTTTAGGCAAGGGTTGCTCCCCTGGGGGGGGGGAATTTATTTGAGGTCATTTCTGCTCCCCTTGGGGGCAGATCAGGCTATTTCTATTAGGTTGATCTGCCCTCAAGGGGCAGAAACCACTTACGCACCATTAATTGATTTGTGTGTGTGTCTGCATGTTGTTTGGGGGGCAGTCCCTTGGGCAAGGGTTGCTCCCCATCAGGGCACATTACTGTAGGCCATTTTTGCCCCCAGAACTAGGGAAGATTGTTTTTTTTTTTTAAAAGAGGGTGGGGGTATGGCCATACCCCCACCCCAAATAAATGGGAACAATGTTGTTCTTCCCACCGGTTGGCAGACGGGGCAATTCCCCGGGTGGTAGAAAACCTAATAGATGCCAGGGAATTTAAAAAAATAAAAAATAGTGGGGTGATGGCTACCAACCAGTATGGGTATGGTTATGACCCCACCCCAACTGAAAGGGGTAACAGTCTTTCAGCTCTCCCTCCGCACACTAAAACATCTTAGTCCACGGCAAGCAAGAGGACATTTGATTATTTGGGGTTTGGTTTTACAGGTGGGCTATGAGAGCTTGTCTAACTCTCAAAATCGTCCCACTTGGAATGATGAGGGCTACACTTTTTGGACTTTGGGACGCTGACATGCAGAAAAATCTATGAGACCTAGACACATCTGAAAACTAAACATCTGGGTGAGTCCAGGGTGGTGTGTTTAACATACACCCACACCATTTTCTTATCCACAATGCCCTGCAAAACTCCAACTTTGCTGGATATCACACGTTTCCCACATTTTTGTGATGAAACCTTCTGGAATCTACAGGAATCCGCAAAATTCCTACCACCCAGCATTGTCACATCTATACCTATAAAAATTCAGCCCCACTTGTCAGCCTAAAAATGTTTTTTTTTCAAACTGCCCTTTTGGACCCGATTTGGTTCCCCCTCATTTTTGACATGTTTTTGGCTCTTCCCTGTCACAGACACTTAGACCACCTACATAAGTGAGGTATCATTTTTACTGGAAGACTAAGCGGAACGCTGAGTGGTGGGAAATATGTGCTGGTGCGGTGATACCACACAGAAATGTGGGAAAAATGTGATTTATTAGCTAAATTTGAGGTTTGCTGAAGATTCTGGGTAAGAAAATACTGGGGGATCCACACAAGTCACACCTCCCTGGACTCCCTCAGGTGTCTAGTTTTCAGAAATGTTTGGGTGTGGCAGGTTTCCCTATATGGCTGCTGAGCCCAGGGCCAAAAACATAGGTTCCCCACCAAAACAGGTAGTTTTGTATTTGATAATTTTGATGTGTCCACATAGTGTTTTGGGGCATTTCCTTTCGCGGGCACTAGGCTTACCCACACAAGTGAAGTACCATTTTTATCCGGAGACTTGGGGGAAGTAAATTTGTGGCTCCTCTCAGATTCCAGAACTTTCTGTCACCGAAATATGTGAAAAAAGTGTTTTGTTGGCCAAATTTTTAGGTTTGCAAAGGATTCTGGGTAACAGAACTTGGTGAGAGCCCCACAAGTCACCCCATCCTGGATTCCCCTAGGTGTCTAGTTTTAAAAAATGTACAGGTTTGGTAGGTTTCCCAAGGTGTCGACTGAGCTACAGATCAAAATCCACAGCTAGGTACTTTCCAAAACACACGTCAATTTTTTTCAATGTAAAAATTTGATGTGTCCATATTGTGTTTCCTGTTGAGACTTGGGGGAACACAAAATAGCAGAACCAGTGTTATTGCCCCTTGTCTTTCTCTACATTTTGTCCTTCCAAATGTAAGACAGGGTGTAAAAAAGACATCTATTTGAGAAATTCCCTGTAATTCACATGCTAGTGTGGGCACCCAGGAATTCAGAGATCTGCAACTAACCACTGACACAACACCTTATCTTGTGCCCATTTTGGAAATACAAAGGTTTTCTTGCTACCTATTTTTCACTCTTTATATTTCTCCAAATGAATTGCTGTATACCCGGTATACATTGAAAACCCATTGCAAGGTGCAGCTCCTTTATTGGCTCTGGGTACCTAGGGTTCTTGATGAACCTACAAGACCAATAAATCCCCACAACCAGAAGAGTCCAGCAGACGTATGGCATATTACTTTTGAAAATCTAACATCGCAGGAAAAAGTTACAGAATAAAACGTGAAGAAAAACTGCTTTTTTTCACCTCAATTTCAATATTTGTTTTATTTCAGATGTTATTTTCTGTCAGAAAAACCTTGTAGGATCTACACAAATGACCTCTTGGTGAATTCAGAATTTTATCTACTTTTCAGAAATGTTTAGCTTTCCGGGATCTAGCATTGGTTTCACACCCATTTCTGTCACTAACTGGAAGGAGGCTAAAAGCACAAAAATAGTAAAAATCGGGAATGTCCCAGTAAAATGCCAAAATTGTGTTGAAAAATGTGATTTTCTGAATCAAGTCTGCCTGTTCCTGAAAGCTTGGAAGATGGTAATCTCAGCACCACAAACCCTTTGTTGATGCCATTTTCAGGGAAAAAACCACAAGCCTTCTTCTGCAGCCCTTTTGCCCATTTTGTATAAAAAAGGAAGTTTTTGCTGTATTTTGGCTAATTTCTTGGTCTCCTCCAGGGAAACTCACAACCTCTGGGTACCTCTAGAATCCCTAGGGTGTTGGAACAAAAGGATGCAAATTTGGAGTGGGTAACTTATGTTGACAAAACGTTATGAGGGCCTAAGCCCGAACTGCCCCAAATAGCCAAAAAAAGGCCTGACACCAGAGTGGGAAAAGGCCTGGCAGCGAAGGGGTTAAACACATGTTATTTCATTTAGTATTAGTGTCACAATTTTATCAATAATGTTTGCACTCCAACACCTCTCACTCCTCAAATGGCTTTACCATCATCTGGAGTTCTAGATGGAGTTTATGAGTAATCCCATGGAAATGGGATAATGTCAAGATTATAAAGTACAGTGTGTTCTCATTGGAGAAGGATTAAGAAACACAAGTGCGTAAAATGTGACTTGAGGGCCTGATTTATGTTTAGTTGGGTGGTCCGCCATTCCGCCCTTGGGATGGAATAAAGTACTCCATCCTCAAGGTGGAGAGGCCGCCCACCTAATTTATAAATGAACGCCAAGATGGTGGTCATTTATAAAGGCATTGGCAGGAACCGCCATCACAGCGGTTCCTGGTAATGCATTTTATTGTTTCACTGTTTGCTACATGGCTGCATTGGAATGACACAGCCCTGTAGCACACAGCATTCTTTTTCTTCTTTTCAAAAAGAATATCCCAAAATGGTCTTTTCTTTTTTAATGCTCCTTTTGCCATGGGGGACTTCTCCCTTGGCGTGTGTGCGGGGGTGAGCCTAAGAATGGTTTTACTGTTACTTTTCAACAGGTTTAACAGTAAAAAATAACTACCTGTCCATTTTTCTAAATTGGGTGGGTGGACATATAGCCATTTACCCGATGGCCTTAATTCCCAGGACAGTAAGAGACAGAGTAGTCCACCCTCAATTAAATTTAGCTATAGGGCTACTATATTGGCAGAAAGGGAACTCCATCCAAAACAAAAATTAGGCCTATGGCCACTGTCATTAATCATTTGATTCTTTGTATTTATTTATTACCCTTAGACTAAGGAAGTGTTAGTTCATAGATTAATTGCATTCACACATATCTTGTGTAATTGCATATCTTATTTTTTAATTCCTGTAAAACATATACTACATACCCAGAAATCACATATATGTCAACAACATCTTATTATTCATTTGCTATTCTATTTATTCCAACTCTGTTTTAATTGACACTGGGTCTGGTTTAATTTATGAGGAGTAATTTACCTAAAGTCTAGAGTTCTCAATGGCTGGTAGAGGTATTCTTTAAAAGATTCACATTCAACAGTCCACAACCAAATGATTCATAATTGTACCGATTAGATCATTGTAATTAAGGTCACTTAGAATTATACTGATGCCTTTTACCTCTTTAAAATAATGTGCGCTTCCTCAGTCCAATGCTCCAAGGACCTGTTTTTAAAAAATAAAAAATGTAGCTCATATTTTTTTCGAAAAATATATGGCCATTGAGAAGTAAAGAATTACTTCCATCCTCCTTATTGGATTTGAGGATTAAGGCCTGATTTAGAGTTTGGTGGACATGGTGCTTCAGTGCAAATGCAATAGATTACCCTGTCCACTAAATCCTCGGTCTGCCCGCCTCACTTGGAGTTAGGAAGTATTCTGTCAAAAGAACCCTGTTGGCTCTGTCGACTGAATACTTCCTTCTATGGCCAAATAGATTAGGAGATGTGGAAGGAATGACTTTGCAGTGTCTGTTTTATTTATGGTGAATAGTTGAATTTGTTTTTCTATACAACACCACCAGGAAAATCCTGGTGGTGAGGGACAGGAAAGAATAATGAACTTCACAACCTGGGAGAAATCTCCCAGGCTATAGGTGTCATTAGTGATATGTTTTTCAAAACCAAAGTCCTGCCCTGGGAGTTTCTTTTTGGAAAACAAAAAACATCCAATAAATTTAACGTCCTACCATTATGTCTGATGATCCATCAAACTTTTCCTACTTTGATGGGAACAGCCAAACAGTAGTTGGTTTCTGTCATTGTAGAGAGCTGACAGCAAGGGTAGTGGTCAACTTTAAATTTGGTGGATGGGGATATCTCAGAATGATAATGGTATTGTCCTCTACCCTCCTCTCAGAATGGCAGCGGTATTATCCCCGCCATCCTGACAAAGTAAACTCCATCCAACAAACTATAAATCAGGCCCTTACTCTGCAGGAGACCGGGTCCTCTAAACACTGTGAAAACTTGTATTCTTACAGACACTTTATGCCTCATGGGCTGATTGTTTTTCCCGCTCTCATCAAGTTGGAGCAAGCACCTTACTTATACTTATGTCAGTTACATAGAACTGGAGAATGTCAGTGGTTTGTTTCAGTTTTTTTTTTTTTTAAACAGTGTTTTTATTTTAAAAAGATGTACGTATAATGCCTTTTTAACCTGTGCTTTTTTTCCAGCGAATTGCTAAGGTTTGTTAAAGTAAGTTAAAATCTTACTACTTTACTTACCTGAGTAATATCTTATTATGATAGGTTTGCGTTCAACCCCCAAAGGCCGTGCATGGTGGGGAGTTGGCCAAGCTCTGCACCCAAATAGTAGTCTCCAGCCAACCTCCTGCTGTGCATTGCTTTTCGCTGTGTGCAGCAGGCATTTGGTCATAGGGCCTAATCTGCAGCTAGGTCCTATGCCAAATTGGCTCATTGGTCGCCAGCCACCACACTAGGACTAGTGGGTTAGCTACCTTGGCAGCCTCTAGGTGTTTTAAATATTTTTTTCAGGGCTCAGGGACAGAGTGTCTGATTACTGTGATGGCAGCTACAACATTTGTTTTCTCACTTTGCAGCCAGCCAATCTGATTACTTGATCACAAGGGATCATTCTCAGTGCGGTTGGACTGACCAATGAGAGTTTTTGATATTTTGTTTTCCACAGGACTCCCAGTGGACTCTTCCGGCACAGATATTGCTGTTTTTTAAACTTTAATTTGTATAAAACAGTTTAACAGATTTACACCAAATCACAAAAAATCATGCTTCCTAAGTAAAGATCTAGGTGGCCAATCTTAGTTTTCTTCTGTTCAACTGTTTTCTTGATATTGAGTTCTAATTTTTCCTATGAAAATTGAGTGGTAAAAAACGTATTTTGGGATCTTACTTTTTTCTGCAGCACTTGACAGATCAACCAGAATCTTTCCATGACAGAGCTTGGTTGGACAAACTTTTCTTTTACATTTTCTTGAAGATTTGTCAAACCACCACTGGGTAGTTATAGTTAGGACTGTGTTTGCACAGGAAAAGCATTTTTTGTTTTCCTAATAACTTTGGCACCAATTGACGAATCTTCACAAATGTTTCCAAACAAAATGTTCTTCCACCTCAGCTCCTTCCTGGAAAAGTTCAGGGTTATCCATCAAGCATGGGCAGAAAAAAAGGAAGGTCCCACAACACATTTTCCCCACTCTTTTTTACATAGGAACTTAAGACTTAAGACAGAACTACAACACAAACCCCTAAACAGATCTACATCAAATCTGACAGGAAGCTAGCTCTTGGACCAGAGAAAGTGCTTTTTCTGATTTGGTGGAAATCCTTTCAGTAGTTTTAGAGTTATGAAGGCTCAAAATTTTTGTACATCTCATGCCGCTGAGGTGGGAGCATTAGTTATGGTTACCTTATGGAATGAATATATATATATAATCCATGGCAGTCGCCACTGGGTAGTTATAGTTATGTTGCTGGCAGTTATTACAGGACTCTAGAACTTAGTCCCCAGTCCTAAATTTTAGAAAAACAGGAGATAAGGGTACAGGGTAGGGATACCCTGCCCTCTAGGCACCGATTGTGGGTCCCAGAGGGATCCACCAATGGGGCAAAAATAGAAAAAAATATGTAATTTTTGTCACAATCCCGCAGGACAGTACAAAAAAAATGACAGCCCAGGGTCTTATTGTTTAATTAAGAGGAAGAGCGCAGCCCCCCCTTCCAGAGCCATAAAAGGGTCTGGGGTGCCTAGCCCCAGGCCACATTCTATGAGGGGTTATATGGCCTCCCTTCCAGAGCCTTAAAAGGCCCTGGGTACTCAACCTTCTAGTGCGGATATATTAAATTAAAGGGGCGGGGTGCCATCGGGCCCTCCTCCCCGAGCCATTGTAGGCCATGTGGAACCTACCCCGGGGCTGAAACATCCCAAAAAGATGAGCGGGGTCTCATAGCGCCACTCCCTGATCCTTTAAAAGGCCCTGGGGACCCCATCCCTGGGGCCAGCTCACTTCCTGTGTTCCAGGAGACCACCCCCAATACACAGCAATTTCCCTGTCTTGTGTTTGCTCCCGCCTGATGGGAGAAATTTTGAAACCGGTGCACGACCTTTTGTTTTGGGACTCGCAATTTGTGATCTGTTTGTGAATAGCAAATTGTGAGTCGCAAAACAATGTACAAGAGTGTGAACCACACTGTTTGCGATTTGCAAATGGGTCGCAAGGAACCTGCCTCATTAATATTCATAAGTAAGGTCGCAATTTACGACCAATTTGGGAAATGCCACACTCACAGGGTGGTGGCCTGCTGGGCTCAGCGGACCACCATGTCGGTGATTGCTTTTTAATAAAGCTGTTTTTTTTAAATGCAGCCCATTTTTCTTAAAGGAAAACGGTCCGCATTTCAAAAAGAAAAATGAAAAGTTTTCTTATCATTTTTTCAGATTAGGTAGTGGTCCGTGGGACCACTACCTGCTCTGAAAACATACTTTAGCATGCATTCACAATGGTGACACCTTCCCACTTGCAAATCAGTTAGCACCAATATGAAAGTGGTGTTAACAGCGACTGTTTTGCAACTGCATTCACGGTCACAAAACAATCATACTTACCACTGCGACTCACAATTAGTAAGGGACACCATTGGTACATCCCCAAAATAAGGATGGTACATTGTACCTGGCCATTTTGTGGTCACAAATGGCGATTTGCGCCCTTTGCAACAGTAAAAAGAAATTGTACATTGTGCCCAAAGTCTGCTCTCAGCAGGCCCCCCTCCCCTCTAAAAAAGGCCCTGTTGGATGGGGTCCCCAGGACCTTATAAGGTTCTGGGAGCGGGGACACATGGCTCCTCTCTCCTTTAAAATACGAAGGGTCCTGGGTTATGGTGTCCCTAGGGCCTAATGAGGCTTGGGGAGTGGGGCCATGAGGCCCCCCTCCCCTTTAAAAAAATACAGCCCTCGAGGATATGTTCTCTAGGTCCTAATGAAGCTCAGGGTTCCCAGGGGACCAAGAAGACTTGGGGACAGTGACTGCACAGCCCCTCTCCAATTTTGTATTATATTAGGCCCCCATATGTGGTCCCCGGGGCATATTAAGGCTCAGGGAACGGGAGCAGCATGTCATCCTTCCCTGTTTAACTGTATTTGGCCCTGGGAATGGGGTCCCCAGGGCAAATTAAGGGTCATTGAGGGGGCTGCACACCCACTCCCCTTAATATAGATCATTTGGCCCCAGGGGATGGGGTCCCTGGGTCCCGAATGCCAACTCTTTGCTGTGCATGGCAAAGGCTGTTGGCTGTGTGGTGTTGGCAGTCTGCTGGGGGTTTGACCAGAGGGCCTGGTAGCAGTTCAAGTCCTGTGATCAATCCCTCATTGCGCACAGCCAAAGGCTGTGCACAGCACGGGTGTGCTGCCTGCTGGGAGTTGGAAGCAGGGCCTGACTGCAATACAGGACCTTCAGCTAAACCCACGCCACACATGAGCAATGACGTGGGGTTGGCTGCCTAGGATGGCTACCTCAGAGGTATTGGGCTCAGGGCAGCAAGTTAAAGTTACCTAGGGGCACCAGTTGTAGTTACTTAAAATAACTTCAACTTCTCTGTAACCTTTAGTTTTTAAGTGAGTTTCAATGTTTTTTTAAATTTTATTTCCTCACTATAACATCCCTGGAACCTTTGGTTTTTTTCAGTGAATGTCAATGTGTTTTTTTAATGTAAAATAATTTTAACTACTATACTTTAATTCAACCACCACAACACACATCCTTCGGCTGTGCATAGTGGGGGTTGGCTGCAGAGCCTGACCTGCGGCCAGGCCGAATAGCGAAACCCATATAATCACCCAAACCAGGGCTGGGCTCAGAGGCAGTTGACAAGAAAGAACCCACTTGTCACAGTCACTACATTAGATATTGTGCTAAAAAAAGGCAAGGATGCAACACCTCCATCAAGGATTACAGATAACGTTTCAATTTGGAAATGCAGAGAAAACACACTTGCTTTGCCTTGATCATACAAAGTTAGGCTGATTAGTACTTTACAGAATTGGAGCTTCAACTTGGGCACCTTCCTATTTTATATGTGTAAGTGGTTGCCGCTCAGGTTTAATTTATTTAAAATGAGCATCGTACCAGAATAAATGCTGCCATGCATATTTATTCGAGAACAGGCCACCGTTTTCTGCAAACCGTATACCCAACTGGAATACTTCCTACTGGGTATTTAGTGAGTGCTACCTCCTTGGGTAAATATAGTGCTTCTCCTACACTACAGCTGAGTAAACGATGGTGAGGAAATGTCTCCATCAACATTGTATGTTTGTAACTTTGTCAATGTGATTGTTCCTCGAGTGTCCTCATTATATAATTTTCAAGGTGGAACTGTAAATATGCAATTCCACCTTGAAAATTACTGTTTGTATTATTTTGTTATTTTTGGAGGAACTGCAGGGAGGGCCTTAAGGCACCCACAGCCTCAGCCTGCTCCCAACTACTGCAGAAGTAGGCATTGCTCCTGCAAGCAGGGAGCTGCTTTAAATATCAGCTCCCTGCTTGCAGGAGCAATGTTTTCATCTCTTTTCTTGCAAGAATATATGCATGGAGGGAAACAAATGGAAACTCCGCTTTCTGCAAGCGGAGGCTGTTTGACAGCTCCCACTTGCTGAAAGCAGAGTTATGTTCGCTTTAAGCAAAAGTAAACAGTTACCTCCCAAGAGTGGGCACCTCAGGATATGGCCAGAGCTGGCCATGGGGGTGGTGGTCCCCACAGCCAACTCTGGCTCCATGAGGGGCAGTCCAATGTTTATTCGAGTCCCTAGGAGGTGGTGGTCCCCAGGCCTCAGGTTTAGTGACATAACCCCTGCTTTATTTTATGTGAGCCCCCGAGAGGTTGAGATCCCTGGGGCGCGAGGGGGTGCCAGGCCCATCCATAACATGTACAAATTGGCCAGGGGAGGTGTTGGTCCCTGGTGTGTGAGGTGACTAGGTGCCTCCACATATATGAAACTGATTGCCCCTGGAAGGTGGTGGTCCCTGGGGCAGTGGGGTCGTGACAGACCCCCAACATTATGTTATCTAAGCACTGGGAAGGTGGTGGTCCAGGGGCAGCAGGGGGGCCACGCAGGTCCTCCTCATTAGTTAAACATCTTTTGCCCAGGGGAGGTGGTGGTCCCTGGGGCAGTGGGGCCGTGACAGACCCCCAACATTATGTTATCTAAGCACTGGGTAGGTGGTGGTCCAGGGGCAGCAGGGGGGCCACGCAGGTCCTCCTCATTAGTTAAACATCTTTTGCCCAGGGGAGGTGGTGGTCCCTGGGGTACTGGGGACCACGCGGCCCACCCCATATATTAAAATGATTGCCTCAGTGAGGTGGTAGTTCCATGGGTCGGGAGTCAGCAACGGATCCCCTACACTACTTTATTTAAGCCCCGGGGAGGTGGTGGTCCCCAGGACTCTGGAGGGTGCCACATGGACCTCCGCATTCATTAAACATATTTTGTCCCAGGGAGGTGATGGTCCCAGGGGTGAGGGAGCCATGTGCCCCCCCTATATATGAAACTGATTGCCCTGGGAAGGTGGCAATCGCCAGGGCAGGGTTCAATGATGGACCCCCTACAATATGCTACTTCAGCCTCTGGGAGGTGTTGGTCCCTGGGGCTGTGTGGGGACCGTAAAAACTTCAAAAAAGTAGCACAATCAGGAACCCAAGCACCAAATTACTTTTTTAGCACCACTCTCTGCGACACGTTTCGGCCAACAAGGCTTGTTCACGTGAGCAAGGCTTGTTAGCCGAAACGTGTCGCAGAGAGTGGAGCTAATAAAGTAATTTGGAGCTGGGATTCTCAAGTGCGTGGCTTTCTTGAAGTTTTTAGTTTTTACTGGTGTGTGTTTGGAAATACATTG
Source organism: Pleurodeles waltl (assembly GCF_031143425.1). Lineage (NCBI taxonomy): Eukaryota > Metazoa > Chordata > Amphibia > Caudata > Salamandridae > Pleurodeles > Pleurodeles waltl. The sequence goes on along the minus strand of NC_090449.1, from coordinate 471,179,468 downwards.
TGGGGTCCTCTCCCGATACTGTGCGACTATCCTGTGAAGAGAATTTGTGTTCAGCGGATATAGAAAGGCAGAGAGAGATATCTAGTTTCTATAGAAAAAGCGCTTTTTGACTTGACTATAAATTTACCGCCGCTTGACAAAAAGTTTCCCAAAAAAATAAACTGTCACGTCAGATGATGTCTGGAAAGTTTTGAGGTGATCCATCAGGTGGGGGCAGAGAAAAAGGGGGGGGTCACAAAAGATGCGTTTCTAATGTTAATTCCCTTAGAGATTTTGGAAAGGTCTACAGCCTGAACCAAAGGACGGAATTACACCAACATTTGGCACAAAGTTAACTCTTGGTCCACAAAGCAACCTTTTAGTTATTTGGTGTAAATCAGTTCAGTAGTGTTGTAATTATTAAGTGAAAACCAAATTTGTATATATAGGGATGCAGATCCTTCGCAACTTCTGCGTGCAGTGTCGCAAACCCTTGCGGCAGAAGCAGCACTGTGATTGGCTGGCCGCATTCTGTGCAGAAGGTTGGGTTGGCATCTTATGCACTGCTGCACTGTCCCCAGGGGATGAAAATAGAGGCTGAAAACAATAGAAAGGGTCAGGGTAGAGGTACTCTGACCCAAAAGGAACATTTAATGGGTGAACGAGTGCCCCCATATTAGTTTAAAAAAGCTGAAAAACCTTTGTTTCCCATGTACATGGAGCCACGACTCCCCTGCGGATCTGAGTGGGGCCTTCTGTGTAACGTTGCGATGGAGTTGCAAACCTGGCTGCAATTTTTTTACAATAAAAAAAACACTCATGCATTCACTCACAGACCCACTCACACATTCATGCACTCACTCACAGACCCAGTCACACACTCACGCACACACTTACAGACCCACTCAGACACTCATGCACTCACTCACAGATCTACTCATATACTCATGCACCCACTCACAGACCCACTCATGCACTCTACAACACATCCACAGATTCACTAACACACTCATGCACTCACTCACAGATCCACTCAAGGTAGGAAGGTAGGCAGAGCTTTTCTGTTCTACTACCTACGCTTTTGTGCCTGTAGCAAGCTATTGTTGGTTGTCGGAGTAAAATTGTTAAAAGCCAAATATTGAATCTGATGGTTTAAATGTAATACATTTATGCACTTCGCACTTTGCCTAATTTACACGCTCGTTTTTAATCGTTTTTACTTATATGAAATTGTTTGTTAAAAGACATGCTGGTATAAGGTAAAATTCTTTTTGACTTAAATAAGTTATCCCCTACATAAGTAACGAGGAAAAACTACACTAAATACAGGACGCTCCCTTTGTTACAAGAACTAGAAAGCCGCCGCCATTTTTTAAGGTTAGCACTCTAGGTTTTTTTGCTAGAGAGCTATTTAGACACTCCATGACCGCGGTGCGCAGCGGACGCGCGCAGCGGGCGCGCCGCTGGCGCCCGTCCGCGCCAGACCGAGCCAAGAGCCAAGAAACTATGCTCAAAACCCCTCAGGGAAAGAAATTATCACCTACTGTAGAGAGGAACTTTTTATCCTAAATACTATATCCCACAAGATGTGTGTGAAGAGCATAGACCCTTATGATGGTCAGTTTAGATGCCCTTCTTGTGCTTGGTCTTTCCAAGTTCACATGCACTCGCGAAAGGATAAGGGCCCTGACAAATTACCCATTTTTCTACTTAACTGTCGCTCGCTAGGAGCTCATACAATGGATATTCATCTCTTGGTGGTACAAAGAGAACCTCTGGCCATGTTTCTGACAGAAACATGGCTGGATGAGAGCTCTGCTCCAGATATTGTAATGGCACTTCCTACTAGCTATAAGATCAGCAGAATTGATAGACCCAATAGAGGAGGTGGTATAGCAGTGATTTATAAAGACTCATGTAAGATCACTACAGCACCCAATTTAATTAAAGACTGCAAAAGTATGTCTTTCTCTATTAATGTGAACCCTCATTACACTCTATCTGGTGTTTTGATCTATCGTCTTCCAGGTCCTATGGGAGATTTTATGACCTCACTGGGTGAAAATATTTCGCAATCAATATATACTAAACCTAACTTCCTAGTGCTGGGAGATTTTAACCTACATGCGGAAAAGCTGGATAATGCCTCTACTAAGATGCTGATATCAGATATGAATGCATGTGATCTAGTACAGTTAATTCAGGGACCTACTCATAATAAAGGACATACACTCGATCTGTCATTTTCTAACGTACCATGTCTAGAATTTATATCCTCACTCCCGCTTGCATGGTCGGATCATTATCTTTTAGAGCTAGAACTATCCACTGTGCATCATAAGAATTTGAACACGGTTGCCCCTTCACGCAGAAGAAAGTGTCACAAGCTCAAGGCCACTGAGTTTATTAACGCACTCGAAAAAAAGAGACCAGGAAATATAAATATAAAAATATATCAGACTTCACGCAGTCCGTGAATAAGTGGACAGAGGATAGCCTGGACGAAATCATACCCCTCTCCTATACCAAAAATACATCCCGAAAGAAATCTGCCCTCTGATTTAATGCTAGCCTCTTGGATAAGAAAAGAGGTTGCAGGAAACTAGAAAGGAAATGGAGATACACCCAGGATGACTTCGCTAAAAGGGAGTACAAGATTATGATTCGAGATTACCATTTAGAAATTAGGAAAACACAGGCGGGATATTATTCTGAAAAAATTGAAGCAGCAGCTAACTCTCCTAAAGAGATATTCAATGCCTTAAAAGACCTTATTAACCCCACTAAGGAGTTAGAAAGGAAGGACTACCCACAGCAACATGTAGAGGATCTGGCAAGCTTATTTTTAAGCAAAATTCAGAATATTTATGAAGCTTTTCCCACTTCCCAAAGTAAAGATCAGGAGACGAGGTATCAGGAGGTGCAGGAGGAAATCCTCCTAACAAACTTTACTCCCATTAGCTTGGATGAAGTGGTAAAATCATTGAATTCAACGAAATCAGGTTCCCCGTTGGATCCTGCACCCCCCCCCAGATCTTAGCTATGGGACTACCAGTCTTAGGCCCAATAATCACCAAACTTATTAACACCTCATTAGTCTCTGCTATGGTACCAGACTCATGGAAACAGGCGATTGTTAAGCCTCTTCTAAAAAAATCCAATTTAGATTCCAGGCTACTGAATAATTATAGACCAATCTCACTGCTGCCTCTAATGGCTAAACGTACGGAGAAGCAGGTACACCTTCAGCTGTCTATGCTTTTGGAAGAAGGAAAACTCCTACATCCCACTCAGATGGGCTTCAGGCCTAAGCATGGGACAGAAACCGCACTGATTGCCATTACAGAGGAAGCAAAAAAAAGGATGGACAAAGGAATTGAAACCGCAATCATCCTTTTGGATTTGAGTGCGGCATTCGATACAGTTGATCTAAATATCCTCATAGCTAGATTGCGGGGATGTGGAATCGCTGGCCTCGCACTAGAATGGATCCGCTCATTTGTACATGGTAGATCCTTTCAGGTGCTGGATAGATCCTACATCTCTAAGCGTACCTTCAGTACTTGTGGTGTCCCTCAGGGGCCGGCCTTGAGTCCGCTACTTTTTAATGTCTATATGCGGCCTCTAGCAGGGATCGTGGAACCATTCGGACTAAATCTGGTTTCGTATGCAGACGATACCCAATTGGTCGTCTCCTTCTCTAAAGCTCACCCAGATATGGGTACGGCACTAGGACCCTGCCTGAAAGCAGTTGCTACCTGGATGTTGGGAAGCAAACTGAAGCTTAACGACGAAAAAACTGAGGTGCTGTTCTTTGGGAGAAATATGCCACTAGTTAATTCCAGCCTACTAGATGGAGCCCCCACCCTGCCTCCTCCTAAAAGCCTTATTAAAAGCTTGGGCGTCTGGCTGGACCCCCTATTATCAATGGCTCAACATGCCAACAGAGTAGCAGGAACTTCATTTGCCCTGCTCAGGACGCTGAGGAAGGTTCTAACGCTACTACCGTTTCTGGCTAGAAGACTGGTTATTCAGGTGCTGATAGGTTCTCGGATTGGTTATGGCAATGCCCTGTTTATAGGATCACCTAAATATGTTATCCAAAGATTGCAAAGGGTACAGAATGCTGCTGCACGCTTGCTTTTAAACATCCCCAAGCAACACTCTACACGAGCAGGAATCGTGTCCTTACACTGGCTCCCGGTAGAGGAGAGGATTCAGTTCAAGGCCCTATGCCATATTCACAGAGCCATTTTCAATAAGGGTCCTGAAATGCTTAAAACACTGGCACAGGTCTATATTCCAGCTAGGCCACTCAGATCCTCATCAGCCAACTTGATCATGGTACCGTCGGTGAAGAAAGCAAGATGGGGAGGAAGATCACTGGCATATCAAGGTGCTTTGCTCTGGAATAACCTACCTATCAATATAAGATCTAATTCTCAAGAGACTTCCTTTAGGAAGGACTTGAAGACCTGGCTATTTAAAATCTAAACTCTTCTACGAACATAAATAGCTCACTTCCGCTATGGCAATACAAGCGCTATGAGGCCTTCGGGCAGTTAGGCGCTATATAAACAATTATAACATAACTCACACCCTGATGCACCCACTCACAGACCTACTTACACCCTCATGCACCCACTAACACACCTAGTTACACACTCATGCACACACTTACAGACCCACTCAGATACTCATGCACACACTCACAGACCCACTCACACACTCATGCACCCACTCATGGCCCACTCATACACTTATGCTCCCACTCAGAGACCTACAAAGGCACCTATGCACCCACTCACAGGCCCACTGATACACTCATGCACCCTCTCACTGACCTACTCATACACTCTTGCACCCACTTACAGACCCACTACCACACTCATGCAAACAGTCACAGACCCACTCACAAACTTATGTGTCAAGTAATAGACCCACTCATACACTCATGAACCCACTCACAGGCCTACTAAGACCCTTATGCACCTACTCACATACCCTATCATACATTCATATACCCACTCACTGACCGACTGAGACAATCATTAACTCAATCATAGACCTACTCACACACTCTTGCACTCACGCACAGGTCTACTTACAGACTCATGTAACCACTCAGAGAACCAGTCAGACACGCATGTACCTACTCACAGATCCAGTAAGACACTTATGCACCCACTCGCAGACCCAGTAAGACACTCATGCACCCACTCGCAGACACTCTTATGCACCCACTCACACACCCACACAGACACTGATACAGCCATTCACACACCAACTCTAACACTGACACTCCCACTCACATTGATATGAAGAATAGGTTTGCTGTGTTTGCTGTTGTACATTGAATGTGTGCTCTTGGGTTGTGAATTCGCAACAAAGTCACAACTCCAAACTGTTTGAAGAAAAAAGAGATTTTTAAAGAAAATTAGCTAGTGTTTAGGAAGTAGGGTCACTCTAAGAAGAACCTTTGTGTCAATTGGGTATATATAATTAATACACATAAGAGCGGATGCAGAGTTTGAAATACTCAGAAACACTCTGTTGCCTTCATCTGTAAAGTGAACGCCATCTCTTCTTATATATTTCTTGCATATCAAAGCACAGGTCAATATTCTATATAGAGCCCATGTTATGGTCTCTGAAAAATGTTGAAACAGTTTTATTAATAGTTTTGCCCGGATTTCTGTGGACAGAATTTAGTTGACCAGTTCCATTTCTGCCTCTGGCATATGTTAGTGAACACAAAGGCTGTGTGAGGGAAAAGTATCATTAACTGATTAAAGGTATCTCTATTTCCAGTCCTACCCCAGTCAGTGTGAATAGGTCATTACCACCACAGTGCACAATCATGAGGTGAGGGGGTTGGCAATCTCTAATGCCTTCAACCAATGGATTAATTGATGCCACTTTAACCCTCCATGGCCAAATCAAGTAATACCCACATTAGGCAAACCCAGGTCCCTGTCAATGCCCCTCTTTCTAGCATACTCACTTGCCCAAAAACTGTGACCTACAATCCACACTCTAACCATTTTGAACAGAAGGAGCAGTAGCACACAGTAGAAGGCTGCACCTGAACGAGGCAGTTTTCAAAATGTGATGTAGTTAAAATTGAGAGGAGCACCAGGTTTAAAAAAACACAAAGGCCCATATTTAAGAAAAATGATGCACAACTGCGCTGTAAGTCCCAGGAGAAGAAGAGGAAGCGGAAGTGTTGTTTTAGTGAGGAGGAGAATTACATCTTGCTCAGAGAGCTGTCGGAGCATCGACACCAGCTCTTCGTCACCTCCAAATTGCCAATAGGCAGGAGAGAGGCTATATGGCAGGCAATAGAAGATAAAGTCAACAGGGTGGCAGAGGTGAGGACGACTTTCACTAATTGCAAAAAGTGCTGGCACGATTGCAAGTGCTGAACTAAGGAGAAACTGGCCAGGAACCCATAGGCAGCACTGCAGACTGGAGGCAAAAGTCTTGCACCCCAGGAGGATCTGGAAGAGCTGGAGGAGATGGTGGCAGCGGTCTTCCCAGAGGAGCTGGTCACTGGAATCACAGGACAGGACCGTGCAAACTACCAAGAACTGCCACAAATACAGGGTAAGTTGCAGGGGGGACTATCTGAAATCTCACAAATTGCAGGAGGGGAAGGCACATAGGACACACTGAATGCATGGGAATGGGTTGCATCGAGACATAAAGGGCCAGAATCAAAAGGTCCCATCGCCAACCAAGCCTCACTTTTAGTGATGCTCTGGTGGCGTTGTGCACTCCAACATAAGCCACTTACTGTGGCTTAATTTTCCTTGTAAATATGGCCCCTACACATGCGTCACTTTGCCTGGAAAGGGCGTGAAATCCATGTGGCTGTGCCATAACAAAATCCATTGCATGTTGTTGTTGCCCCAGATCACCTTCCTGCAAATAAACAATCTATCCTCTCAACGCAGGCACCCTTGCACTGTGGTGCAAGGATGCCTATGTTGGTGCAGGGCGAACAAATCTTCGCAGGCACCAGGGGAAAAGCAGGGGTGTGCTATATGTCAGAAAATATGGCACACCACTGCATTTCAAAAGTACAACTATTATTGCCCACTGTACCAAGCTGCGCCATCTAAGAAAAAATCAGGGCCTCAGTGTGCAACATGTGGAATGCAACCCACACAGTGTGGGCCAACAAAAACACTCACAGACCACAATTTGGGAATGGCCACAAACGTGAACTCATACAACATATGTGGCATGTCTGTGATCATAATTTGTGCTGGTGTATAATTAGCTTCAATTTAACCATGCAACAAAGTTGTCTGTGTTGTGTGAATGGTTGGTGTTGTGCATAAAGGGACACCTTAATGTGTAAGAACAGGCACAAGTTGCATCAATGTTGCACTACGGGTACAATGTCACTAGCCGTAATGCAACTGTACCATCATACAGTTACCCATGTGGATCCATGCTGCCCATTCCCCTTGTGCCACATCAACAAAGTCTCAAATGCATGCATTGATCCACATTGTACATCCTTACACCAACATAAGCCTGTGGCACATATGCTGTATGCAAGGAAATGTCCCTAATGTAGGAAGGAACGAACTAATGAGGCTGACAATCCATAATGGTTGCACTGTTCCATCCAATTAGCTCATTTGTGGGGCCTGCTAAAGGCAGATGACAAAGTAACACAAGTGTTGTAAGCAATGGAACTCCCTTTACTTTGTTGCACTAGTGCCATCATTCATGGTGCCAACGCAGTAAAGCACCAAACTAGTGGCAACATTTATGACACTACTGTGGGAACATCCACCATGGTGAATAGGAAGGTAAATGGTGTGCTACCATGGTGTCAGTGGATGGGGCAAGGGGCCTGCAAGGAATTTGGTGTTGTGGGATCAATGCACAAAATACTGTGAAAGGATGCCCCATGTGTGAAGCACAATGTAACACATAATTAACAACTACAACCTGGGGTCTGTGACATGTCACTGAGCCTCCAGTAAATGATGAGCCATGTCAACAGCCACTACAGTCAAAGATTGACATTTCACTATCTCACTGCAGAGGGTGATGCCTTACCTCCTGCCGACCTGCCTGTCCTGGATTTTACAGATGACATGAATGACAATCTGCAGACCATCAATGAAGAGACTCTCCAGGTTGTCCTAGGTTCCCTCCAGACACCACCTCCAGTTGCAGGGAGGACACACAGCATTGTGGGTTCTCCACATGAATTAACCAACTACCAACAGACAGCACCGAGAAGTCATGCCACAGCCCTGGACTCCGAGGACACAGACATCACCTTTCAGAGGACAGTGGTAGGGGATGGAGACCATGGCAGGCAGTCTAGAGGGAGTGCATAGGTGTCTCAGTCCAAATAAGGACAACTCAGCTGCCATCAGAGGCACCCACTCCCCACCACGTGGACTCCAGCAGTCCCTGGCCAACACAGCTGCTGTCATGAGGCAGAGGCTTCAACAACGGCCCTCCCCAAGTGGCAGCAGCATAATAGATAACAGGCTGGTGGCTATACAAAATACCCTGGAGTTCATACAGCGGGAAGTTGCCTCCCTCAGGAAAAACATGGCTGCCTACTTCAGTGATGTATCTGTGGTGTTGAGAAATCAGCAGATCCTCCTTGCTGCAGTGATGTCTTATTTGTTCCCACAAATGGCAGCTGCCAGGACATTTGATTCCACATCTCTATCCCCTGATGTATGTGTGGCCCCCTCAACTTCAACAACAGCACCACCCGTGGCACAGGAGGCACCACACACCAGAGGATGAAGATTTGGAAGGAAACACATCCACAAGTAAAACCTCCAAGTAGCACCAGTCTGTGCCACATGGTCAGTATCTCCTTAGTTCTGTGCTTAAGATCATGCCAGCATTGTGACAGCTGGCAATGTGCCTTTTTCACTTAACCACTGTTGACTTATCTGCTATAGACTGTCATTATCTTGATTCATACCTATTGTCAATTTGGATACCTTCTCACTAATGCACACTTCTCCTACCCATGTCTCATGACATGTCCCTCTTGGCTCTGAATATACAACTGTCTCAGGATCTCTTATGGGGCCTGTAAACTGGACATTGTATTGCCTTCGAAAAACACTTGCACATGAAAATAAATCTCCATATTCACATGTATCATGTCAATGTTTACTGTGACCCATCAACCCATCTAAATCTATGCATTGTGTGAAGCAATGTCAATGAGAACAGAACCTAATTACATGTGTGGCTTACTGTCAGACACAAAGCCACACACTAGGACTTTAACATGCAAAAGGTGACTGTTGGTGTTGTGGGCTACAACCAACTTATAGAGCCCTATATGGCTCAGAACCAAGTGTCTGCAATTTTACCTGATGAGAGCACCAGTACAACTAATATGTGTGGAACAGAAGAGGCAAATTTGATCAGTGATGGGCAGCTGTCAGTGTGCCAGGATACATACCCCAAATAAGTTTAAGTAATATGTGCCACACTTTACAAAATTATTTCTGACAGACCTCAACAATGACAGTTTGAGTGCCATACTTACGTTTCAAAGATTCCCAATACATGCACAATGTGAATGTCAGGAACTGGGGATAGCAAATGTTTTGAGCAGCCAATCTGATAGCTCCTTGGTCATAGGAGATACACATCATCACACATGTAAATCAATACAGAAAGCATACACTAAGGCATTCCTCTAACTTGACCAGTGCACACATGAGAACACCCAGACACTCTATCAACATGGACACCTAATTGTCTAAAACTAACAGACTTTATTGAAACTTTAAAACCACACCTTATTAAAACCTAACCTACACACTTTCCTACTCTAAACTAACCTATACTAACTTATCTACTACAGCTATCTATCCTAATCTAAACTTTTTTAAACATTTAACGTCACACACTAAACATTGTCCCCCACCCCCATTAAGAGACAAAATAAGAGTAGGAAAACATTAACTAAAGCTACACATATACTAACTTAACCTATATCCTAAACAAATATGTGCTTTTTAAAACAAAATGTCAACATTATAACCATACATAACTCCCCATCCAAACCCCAAAACAAAAAACAATACTAAAACCCACCCCTCAACTATACTTCTCTATCCTACAACTAACCTAATCTATTTAACTAACCTATCACTACCCACCTAAAACCCACTAAAACTGATTACAGTATACAACGGGAGAAGGGAAGGAGCTGGGAGGCCGTGCATTAACATGATTAAAGCTTCCTCCGCTGATTTTTGTAAAACTTCAGCTACTTGAAATTGCGAGCATGTCCGCCTCAAAGTTTTGAGAATATGGCTGCTGCAGGTGGCTCTTGCATTGGCTGAGTAGGCATAAGTGCTGTTGATGTGGAGGGGGTAGGACCAGCTGAGGCCTCTCTGACCCCTGATGCTGTGCCCAATTTGCCATGCACAGTGGCTGCCTGTTTCAAGATCACCCATGTGGAAAGGCTCGCCAAGCCCCTGAAGATTTTTCCCGACAATATCTCCTAGCCATCTTCCAGTACCCTGCCTTGATGTGGCTTAAACACTCTGCCATCTTATCAAAAGCACGCTTCTCACACACGTGACGAGGGGAAAATGTCGGCCGCGTGAGCTCCGTGGTCGAGAGCTCTCTCCGGTTAGCGCGCTGCAAACGACACGCCAGCATTGCGTCTGGACGCCGCGAGGCTCTGCCGTTTGATGAGCCTCTCTCCTGGTCTCAGCCCCCTGCGTGAGGCAGGGCGCGGAGACTAATTCCTTTTCTGAGACGCCAAGGCTCAGTGTTCTGTTCATTAGATTCTGGGCAGAGGCTGCCTGCTTCCTTCACCGGGGGAGACGTTATCTCTCCCTTTGCTGCTTTCGGGGGCCACATTTTACAGCTGCTTTTTGCGCTTCCAGGAAGGAGTTGGGGAAGGAACCCCAGGTCCACAGCAAGTTTTACTCGGCATTACGGTAGGAGACAATTTGTTTATGACGCCAGTGAAGTTGAGGGCACAAGCATCCAGCAGAGGCCCCCCCCCGGTGCAGAAACAGAAAGATCACTGCTGTACAGGATAGGGTGAAGAGGCCCCCCGAAAGGTGGTCTTTGGCAACTAAGCGGCACACAGTAAGGGGTGGTCGTGTAATAAGAAAGGGCAAGGGAAGGGGGCTACAAAAAACAAAAAAGGGAGTTTCTCCGTACCCCCATTGCTTGATATTGAGTCAAAAAAGAGGCACAGTAACAAACTAAGTAAAGTCTCCTGCGCTCAAGGCTATCCTACAGAAGAGGGTAGGGTGGTATCTCCCCTTGCACCCTTTTTAAGAAGTATCACTCGTAGCTCTGAGATGCAGCCTCTACAACCCTTGGAGAATTCTCTTCTCCCCCAGGCCCTCCTGGCCTGTTCCTTTGGGAATGGGAAGCAGGGTGGTGAGAAAGAGGTTGTGCAAGTTCAACCTGGCTAGTGTGGTGGGGTACAGGGTCCTATGTTGATGAAGGCTTTAAAGCCAGGTCCATCCTCTCACGATTCTGTGGTACAGAACCTCCTGATTTCTTTATCAGAGGAGATCAGAGGTAAATTTGAAGTATCTGAACATAACCAAGGAAAAATTAGAGAATCTTGTGCTGCACTGGAAAGTAAACTTAATGCGCTGGCGGAGAGGATGAGTAAATTGGAGACAGCAGTTTCAGAGCAGGAGGCCCGAGTACTGTCCAATTCCCAGGACATTTCCCAGTTGACACATAATGGCAAGATGGTCCAGGAGAACCTGCAATCTTTGGAGAATAATTTACGGAGGAATAACATTAGGTTATTGAATGTTCCTGAAGGGCTGGAAGGGGATGATTTTAAGGCTTACGTAATAATGCTGTTTAAGACATTTTTCCCTACTGTGGATCAGTTAAAGTTGGAAGAAGACATTCAGAGAATTCACTGGGACCCCTTCAGAAGGAAGCTTGACAGGAAGACCCCCAGGAAAATTCTAGCTAACTTTGGTACTTACTCTGTAAAAGAGAAATTCTATCTGACGCCCTTAAGGCAGTTTTTCAATGGGCGATTGGTCCTTTCAGATACGCTCGGATCTCTCCAAAGCAACCCTAGAAAGGCAGTGGGAATTGGGGAAATATATGCAGGACATCTGGTTACAGCCCCTATCGTATGTATGCCCCCGTTGCATACATCTTGCCTGGCGAAGTAATGATGTGGTGAAAGGGGTCAGAATTTGTGCAATGCCTACATTTCTGGTGCATGGATCTAGGCCTTCGAGAGCCACAAGAGCGTGAGCTATGTGACACTGATGTGCAGCATAGAGGAGCTAGACCCTCTTACATCACAGCAACAGAAAAGGATGATGGACGGAGCGCTGACAAATGCAAACACTCACCCCAGTCACAGATCTGGGTTTAATCCATCATTCTTTTGCTCACCATGCCACCCAAGATTGGACCCAGCCATATGCCGAACAGTCCTGACCCTGTTCCTCATGGGAACAGTCCAGCCCGAACTGCCAGGCCACGTCCTCCCTGGACCGGAAAGAAGCATCCTGGGACCGGTTTCAGGGTATCACCCTTCATCAGCCAGGCTAGCTCTTATATCACATCTATGTTCCAAAATTCTTTGTATGTGGTGTTTTCCTGCTCTCTGAGGTATGAACAACTTTCCAATGGTATATGGAGCAAAGAATGAGTACACCATGGACAATCTGTTGAAAAGTTATTTAATGGTGATATTTACAGGTTGATTTTTGTTGTACAATGTCTAGGTGTAGGTGTAGAAGTTCAGTACAATTTGTTGTCTCCTGCAAACTCCTGCAGCAGTGTTTTGTTTTTCCCCCTCCACCTGTGCTGCACCATTGTCATCCTTCTCCTCATTGGGGACATCTACCAGTTCATCCCAGGGGACATTAGTCTGAATACATATATTATGCAAGATTGCACATACAAGGATCATCTTGCGTACCAGGAGTGGTGCATACAACAGGCTTCCTCCTGTAAGGGCTAGGCACCTGAACCGTGACTTCAGGAACCCAAATGTTCTCGCCACACCATTTCGTGTCCTTCTGTGCCCCTCATATAATGCCCGCTCTTCCTCCATTGTAGGGTTGCCAAAAGGAGTCATCACCCATGGCTGGATGCCATAAACTTGGTCGGCTGCAAAGGAATGTGAGAACATGTGCCTGTCATGCATACTTGTGGTGTCATATGTGCCATGACAGATGTTTTTTGTAGGTGGAGAGGTGACTCAGACGTGCATCTGGTATTGTGTGTGTTCCTGTTTTGTTGGATGGATACATTGGTGTGTGGTGGTGGACATTACTACCTGGTTTGTGGCCCAGGGACCTAGTGATTGTAAAATTAAATCTGGACAGTTCAACCATGGAAATTATGGCCATCATTACGAACATGGCGGTAATGACCGCCACGCCGGCAGTGGGGGTCATTACCGCAAATGGCATGGCGGTTCGACCGCCATATGATGAACTCAGTAGTGAACTGGTTGCAAAGCAGCCAGTTCACTACTACCCACCGCCAGGCCAGATTCGACCGCAGGGCAGATGGTAGGCACTTTCGACCCGGCGGTGGAGGCCAGACCGGCGGTGGGATAATTATGGCATTTCCACCAGGGATTTCCTGGCAGGATACCCGGCCAGGAAATTCCTGGCAGAAAGCATACGGCTGACAGGAATTTTCACTGCTGTCACCTGTATGTGACACACCAGGCACCCCCTTGCCACAACCCCCGCCAAACACACGAAACCCCTAAAACCGCCCCCACCCCCTGAACCCTGAAAACCGACTCCCCATCCCTCCACCCTCCAATCTCCCTATAGGCCTCCCCAAATCCCCCCTCACCATCCTCCACCCCCCACCTCCATAGAGTTCCCCCCAAACTCCCACATCCACCTTCACCCAAATTCCTACATCCACACACGCACTCATACACGCAGACACACATCCCCCATCCACAAACACACACGCACACCTCCATGCACTCAAACTCTCGACACACACATCTCCCTCTCCCCCTTCCTTCTCGGGCAGCACTTACCTGTTCTGCGGCGCTGCTCCGGGAGGGAACTGACTCCTTGGATGCTCCTCCCCCGGCATCGCCGTGCCTCCATACACTGCCACGCCTATGACTGAATCATTATAGGCGTGGCAGTGTCTGGACTGTTGTGACGATGAGGGTGGAGTAGCATCCGCCAGCATGGCGCATGGTGGGCCTCCCCGCCATCAATGACGGTGAAGCTCCATGCATCAGAATATGGAGGGATGCCTGCTGCCACCACTGGTGGTCTTCCATCGACCGTCAGCATGGTCGGCGATGAGCTATCCTTGCACCACAATAGCGTCATTTGCATTGACATTATGGTAGCCCTACAAGGCCAGACTCAGGCCACCATGTTACCATGTGGCACTACACATGCAGTGCGACACTTAGGCCCGTATTTATACTTTTTTAGCGCCGCATGTGCGTCACTTTTTGACCCAAAAGCGTCGCAAACTTACAAAATACAATCGTATTTTGTAAGTTTGCGCCGCTTTTGGGTCGAAAAGCGGCGCAAATGCGGCGCTAAAAAAAGTATAAATACGGTCCTTAGTAACCCTTTGTGACAGATTATACCTGTCCCAGCCATCATGTGTACAAAAGTGAGATTCACACAATAGGAGGACTACCAAAATTGGTGCAGAGGTTTCTCCAAGGTTCCTAGACATGATTTATCACAGACACTTTCAACACCTGCACAGAGCAGGTGTTAGGAGAAGGCACACCATAGTTTTAAATGGGTCCCTATGTACTTTGCATGAAATGGTCAGGTATGGTCTCAGTACTCCTACAGAGTCCAACTATTGCATCTATTATCTTGACACTATTGCACCTACCCTACTCTGCACCATGGTGCACCATTTATTGTGCACATGGCCCGCATGGTGGCAATAGGGTGCGGCAAAGGGGCACAATTAAAGTGGTGCTGCTTTTGATGCTCCGCCACTTTCCTGACATGTGGACCTCAGTCCTTTAACTTTAGACCTGCAGATGAGTATGTTCTGGGACTTTGAACCTACTTTGTGTGTTGTGTGCCATGATACAGGTGTTGTGCCCTATGTGTAGCATGTGGTTCTCACCCTTTTCCCCTTAGAAAAGCTCCCTTGTACAAAGTTTTGTTGTTGGCAATTGCTGGCTGCCATACGTCTCTGCATGTGGATCATGGGAACAATGTGGAAACGATGTATGGTTTATTTAGTGATGTATGTATTCATTTGCAGACACCTGTTGTGACAGGAGAGGTAATGATGTGTTTTTCTGCAATGCCCTCCATCACATGACCTGTCCTGCTAAGTGCCATGTCTCCTCATTCACATGCTTCTCTCGCCTCTTCCACTACATTGTCAGTAGTCCAGCTGCCACAATGTCTTGTTGGTACCCTGCTATCATGTTAGGGAGTTGTGGAATTACCATATTCGATTGTAGGAGTGCTGTGAGGCATCCATCTCTACACATGGTGTTTCATGGTTGGTAATGTTGTATTCCTATGTGTGTGGCACAATGCACCGGACAGGTGAGGGAAGACACATTGGTACGTCTGGTATGTTTAGCTGATATGTAGTTGGTGATGGCAACCCTTGGATGGCATTTGATATTAGTGCCGCCGGAGGCGTCTATACCATGACAAATGCGGGACTTTCCTTACTTTGACATGGCCAATGCCATTCACATCACTGAGCTATTCCTTGTTAGGTGTTATGTATGTGGGATCTGTATTTAGTTGTCAACCAGTGGACACTAGTAGGGGTTTGGGCTCAGTGTCTTTATGCAAAGGGGACATAGATCCACTTGTCCTTCACATGGTGTGCCAGTCAGATTGTGCCCTCATTATGTGCATATGGGTGTATGTGTGTGTGAAGTGCAATGAACGCGGTGTAGTGTGGCATGTGGTATATGTGTTGTTGTCCTTACATCTGTGCTCCCCTATCCATGTGTGTTGAGTGTGGTGTATGTATTGTTTGTCCTAAAAGGTTGGTGCGTTGTCTGTCTAAGGATTGGTATGGTGGCTTACCTGCGAATAGGTCATTGCCATATTGTACATCCTGGAACCACTCATGGATGGTGGAGTGCCGGAATATGTAGGCATCGTGAACGCTGCTAGGATATTTGGCTAGGATGTTTGTGAAGAGCCCACAATGGTCCACAATGGCCTTCAGGTTTATAGAATGGGTCTGTTTGCAGTTCCTGTAGAGGTGTTTTATTGAAGCAGGAAGCACAAGTTCGACATGAGTGCAGCCAATTGCACCCAGCACATGCGGGAACCCAGCAATTTGGAAGAAACCTTGCTTAATCTCCGGCTGCAGTTTCTGGGTGTTGGGGAAGCAGATTTGGTGGGGTGTGAGGAGGATGATTGCATCGATAACCTTTGGAAGGAAGGCCGAGAAGGATGGCTGGGAGATACCACCCACTTGTGTGCGAGTTGTCTGGAATGATCCTGACACCAGCAAATGGAGGACAGCCAGGAGTTTTGTCATGGGTGGAATAGTGGTTGGAGTTTCCAGCCTTGCAGTGATGTCTGGCGCAATGTGGTGCAGCAGGCGTACAATGGTCTCCCACTTCAGATGGTAGGTTCTGATAACATCTTGTCCCTGAGCGCAAGGATGGTTGTGCGCTGTCGAAATATCCTCTCCTGCCTTCTGCACTGCCTTTGTGGCTGCTGTGGTGGTGTTTGGGGTTGCTGCGGTGATGCTGGTAGGACTTGTTGTCATCGCTGTTGTCTGCGGCATGTGCCAAGCTGGAGCAATAACAGTTCCATGTTGTCCAGGGGGTTGTTAATGTTCCTTCTGTGTGTTTTCCTTATGTAGCAGTGTTGTGGGCCTCATTTTAATGCCTGGTCTGACCAGGCGTTACAATTTGACGCTAATATGACCTTGCGTCATTTTTTGGGACCGGTTCCTTAATGTGCATCATTTTTGCATCAAACAGTAAATATGGCACTGGAGGTCTAGTGTCATTTTTTGAAAGAGAACGGCTACCTTGCATATCATTATCACTAAATGACTCAACTTGGGGTGGCGCTCCAAAAAATTATGCTAACTCTAATATTTTGTTGCTAGATGGGTCTAGTGACAAAATATAAATGTGACGCTAGGTTAGCGCAATTGTTTTGTCAAAATTAATTGTGGAAAGGCACCACTAAGTTTTCTCAAATATGGGCCAAAGTTCTTTTGATGTTGTAAATACATTGATAGATAAAGTAGGTGGTTATTTAAAACAATAAATTAGTAAATCTGTTATTGGCTCTGATTATTCAACTAACAACTAATGGCATTTTGAATATGCTTACATTCTGTAACAGTCAACCACACCTGTCAAAGAAGAAATTAAAGCTAGTGAGCTCCTGACAGACAGTTATGTGAACTTTTGAACTACTGGTACCTTGGAATGTTCCGAAGGAGGTTGCTTTGGCAGCTGAGGTGAAAGACGGTGGGGGGGGGGAGGGTGGTTCCATTTAAGCAGATCTGAAATGTTCAACAAAGAGTGTTTTTTGGCAGAGTATGAGTTGGTAAAAAAGTATTTTTCCAAATCTGTATTATAATCATATAAAAACTGATTGAAATACAATCTGATCGTAAGTACATTTTTGAACCCCTGTCTGGAGTCCAACCTCCATCGCAAAGGTACACAGGAGTGCTGTGCTGAAGGCTGCTACAGAGTAGCTGCTCCAGCCACACAAACAACCAAATTTGGCTTATTTATACAAGAAAAACAAAAGGTTAAGAGCCACTAACCATTCCGATGTGGGATAATAGAAATAAAATATGAAAGGCAGTTTTTGATTTATTTAACTAGACAATATCACTCATAGAAAAGTTTGCCATTAGTGGTTCATTAATGTGAGAATGATGCACCATTCTTATGCTGAGATTTCATCCTTATAGAAAGAAGAGTTAAAGTGATAGTGTGAGAGTATTTTAACTATCAATGAAAGCTATTTAAGAGGTATGTGAATTAGAGTATAAGTTTGTAACCAATGTATATTCATAGGTGTGTGTCTACATAAGTCTGATACAAATCTATATGACATAGAGAAACGTATAGTGTGTCAGAGAGAGCTAGACAGATATTGAAACTCTCCTTTAAATGTGTAGTAAGGTATTTATTTTTTGAAAAAACGAATAACACTAGTAGTTTTTAAGCTAGGGTTTTCCTTTCTACAACAGATTCCAAGTACAAACTTCAGTTTCCATTTCTAATCACTTTCCAAGTCTTAGAGTGTCACTTTAGTTGAAATAAGTTATATCTAAAGTATACTATATGTAGCTTATAGGGAGTATGTTATGTGTTTTAAGGTAAGAGATACCGTTTGAAATTGTAGTTTTTCACTTCTATACTTCAGAGCCTCATTTAGTACATTTTGGCACAGGGTAGCGCAGTAAACCTTTTTGCTGTGCTGCCCTGCGTCAAGAGAAAAGGTTAGGAATGCACCTTATCTAAAATAAATTGTGTATTCCTGTCCTTGAACCCTGCACTGGCACACATATTGCTGCCTAGCACCAATGCAGACACCCTTCTACCGTAGTATAAGGGTGCCTACGTTGCACAGATGAGTGTGTGCAAGAAGGACAGTTTCCTGCACATAAACAATAATGAAGGGTGTTTTGATCTGTCTATGTGTGCTGCGGAATGCACTACATACAGAAAGAGAAAAAACAGGGACAAAAAATGTTACTTGTCTCTGGTCTGGCATTTTAACACCACACATGTGGTGGCGTAGGTATATGACACATTTCCAAGTTTGTAAGTGTGGGAATGCATCAGATACTATCATGTTGTATGGGTGTTGCATGGGAACACCCCAAAGAACACCCATGGAACACCCTGCTCACAAAGTATTGTGCGTGAAAGGGATCCGTGTTTACTAGTCCTTTAGAAGCCATGTCAGGTGAGTTTGCGTGTCCTTCTAAATACTGGCTGCAATACTGCCCACTGGAGTGTAAAAACAATGATGCTCTGGTGGCACAGTGTGCCGCTAGCACCACATAAAAGAGGCCTTTAGTTCAATATGGTGTATAATAGGTCCAGTATGTCATCCATAATCTGTGTCAGAGACCTTTTCTGTAAAGCTTAGTGCTACTCACCCACCCAATCAAAAATATATATATGCAATTATATATTTGAGAACATACACACAGAGCAGACCAAGGCACACACTCATACATTAGGATAGCTAGGCACAGACTGATTTAAACACTGATACACTGATGCATACGGCTGCACACTGATGGTTACACTGAGACACCCAGAAACACACTGATGCATACAGCTAAACCCTCATATACTCACGGATGCATACAATGACACACCCAGGGACACACTGATGTATGCACAGACAAACCACGGCACACATGGATACATACAGTGATGCACTCAGGCTCACACTAACACACTTAGGCTCTCATTACAACCCTGGCGGTCGGTGTTAAAGCAGCGGTAATACTGACCAACAGCCCGGTGGAAAAAAATTGAATCACGACCATGGCGGAAACCGCCAACATAGACAGCCACTTTAACACTCTGACCGCCACGGCGGTAGAAACAAACACCACGGCGGTAACCGCCAACAGACAGGCGGAAGAAAATGTACCGCCCACACTATTACAAGAGGCCTATCCGCCACCTTTTCCGGGGCGGTACCAACGCTGTCAAAGCACGGTGGAAACAGGAATTGGAAGGGAAACCACTCACCTCTAGACACCCAACGAGGAACCAGGACGCCATGGAGCTCGAACTACAGGTTCTGCCCATGTTGGTCTTCCTCCTCTTGTATCAGGAGCAGGAAAGATGCTGTTGATGACCACTGTGTGTACTGCACCTACAACACAGGGGAGGGGGGAGGGAAAAGAGAGTGACACACACACGCAACACCCCCACCTCCACCCACAACACCATACGCACAAATGCATGCAGCAACATTACATATTCACCCCACACCGCCTGGAAGAATGCAAGGACAAAAGAAAATGGTTGTAACAAGTGTAATCAATAAAATTCAGATAGGGCAATTTAAAAAATCAGTATATACAAATATGTACACCAACTACACAAGTCCGGATATTAATCAAATCATTGTCCGTGGATCAGTGTCCCAAAATGCATGCGCGAAGCCCACACAAGATACCTGACTCGAAACGGAGAGAACACTGCAGGGGCATCAGATCTATGTGAAACAGGCACCTCAGGGGGAGCGGGGGCACCTCACCCGGATGAACGGACGACACCACTGCTCAACGAAGGGGCTCCATCCCAATGCTCTATCCTGGGGAGTGCAAAGCCACAGTCTCACAAGACTTTCCAGTGGGTGGTTTGCTCACTGCTCTATCCCGGGGAGTGCAAAGCCACCGTCACTCAAGTCTTTCCAGTGGGTGGTTTGCCCACTGCACTATCCTGGAGATTGCAAGGCCACAGTCTCTCAAGTGGATGTCACTCTCCACTGATTCTGGAGGGGGCTTTGTGCCTAGAGTGCTTCATCCTGCCAAGGACTGAGGAAGTGGATATATCTCTCCACTGGTTCTGGAGGGGGCTTTGTGCCCAGAATGCTTCATCCTGCCAAGGACTGAGGTAGTGGATGTGAATCTCCACTGGTTCTGGAGGGGGCTTTGTGCCCAGAGTGCTTCATCCTGCCAAGGACTGAGGAAGTGGATGTGAATCTCCACTGGTTCTGGAGCGGGCTTTGTGCCCATAGTGCTTCATCCTGCCAAGGACTGAGGAAGTGAATGTATCTCTCCACTGGTTCTGGAGGGGGCTTTGTGCCCAGAGTGCTTCACATGCAGTGTGGCAGGTCTCATTCCCTCACCTGGGTATGTGTGCCATGAGATTGCCTGGGAACAGGTAGCATGATACACCATGGAGGCAGAGACAAACTCCACCCTGCTGCAACTTTGCCTGCCACCTGCTGGTGTAAACAGTGCTGGGAGTCATGCCTCATGGATGCTGGGCAGGGTCCAGGACATCTCCTGCAGCCTTCGATGGCTGCCCACTGGGGATGATTGCCATTTCAGCTGTGGTGGCACTGTCTGAGCACGTCGCAGGGTTGGTGGCGGTGGTTGCGGCGGTATCTGTGGCGGTGGTGCTGGTGGTGGTGCATGTGTCTGCACCTGTTGAGGGACACAGCAGGATGTCTCCTGCAGCCTCGAACAGCTGCCCACTGGGGTTAATACTGGGGACTGTTGGTGAGGCAGCAGAGGTGCAGGTGATGGTGCTGGTGGCGGTGCTGCTGGCGGTGCAGGTGGCGTGCTGGTGGAGGTGCAGGTGGCAGTGCAGGTGGCGGTGTCCACCGCCATACAGATTTATGTACTGGTTGACAGAAGGGGTGACGCTGGTCTCTCAGGCGGAAAACCGTGCCTTGCACTGACCTGCTCTTCGGCTTGTGTCCCTTTCCCACCTTTGATGTTGGTGCTGGTGTCTTGCCACTATCCCCTTTTGGTTTGGAAGAGCCCTTGCCTGCTGGTAGGTGCGGCTTCTCCCTCCGGCATGTGGAATAGCCTGCTCCTTGGCCTCGCTAGGTGGCACACAGGCAGCCCTGATGGGTGGCGCCCGCGATGAGACCGGAGTTGCTGTGACCACTGGGCTTGGGGATTTGGTGGCTGAGGTGCCTGGCTGGGACCTGGACAGCCTGGCCCTAGGGGAAGAACTGGGGGGGAGGTGTAGGGAAGAGGTCAATGTTAACCAGGAAAAGTTTCTTAGACACACTGGGACGGGAAGATGGAGGGGGTTTGGGAGTGGAGGAAGAGGTAGTGGTTGTAGGAGGTGTACGTTTGCTGAATTTGAGTGAAGGTGCATGGGCCGGAGGCTGTTGTGAGGTGGATGGCTGTTGGGTGGGTGTGTGCCTGCATTTGTGTAGTTTAGGAGGAGGGCTCACAGACACACTGGGAGAGGACACAGGGGATGTGTGAATGGTAGTGGGGTGGTGAGTGCACGTGAGCGGTGTATGGTGATGGGCGTGCTGGTGATGGAGGTAGTGGCTGAGGATGTAGTGCATGCAGGTGTGAGTGGAGATGAGACAGGGAGGGAGGAGGGTGACGTGGAGCATGGGACACAGTAGAGGCAGTGGATGTTGCTGTGTCTGCATAGGGATGGTGCTTGTGTGAGTGCCTGTGGGATGTGTGGTGCTTAGGTTTGCCATGTCCACTCTTGTGTGTTGATGAGTGTGCATGCTGGTCTGATGGTGTGCTTGGGATAGGCTGAGGTACAGGGGATTGGGTCTGGGTGGAGGAAGTTGGAGGGAGGAGGCTGGACACAGGGGCAATGGCTGCCATCAGTGCTGAGGCCAGAGCCTGAAATGCTCTCTGTTGGGCCGCCTGGCCAGAATGAATGCCCTCCAGGTATACATTTGTTTGCTGCAAATGCCTCTCAATACCCTGGATGGCATTCAAAATGGTGGATTGCCTAACAGTGAGGGATCTCAGGAGGTCAATAGCCTCTTCACTGAGGGCAGCAGGGCTGACTGGGGCAGGGGCTGAGGTGCCTGGGGCGAAGGAGATGCTCACCCTCCTGGGTGAGTGGGCACAGGAAACACACTGAGGGTCTGCTGGGAGGGTGGTGTTGGTAGGGGGTGGCGGCTGTACCTGTGATGCGGTGGGCACAGAGGTGCCTGCCACCGCAAGCGACCTCCCATCAGAGGAGGAGTCGCTGTCACTGGTGTATGCTCCTGTCCCCGTCGTGGAGCTCCCCTCGCCCTCCATCCCACTGGTGCCTGCAGACTGCATTACTTCATCCTCCAGGGCCATGTGGGATGCAGCTCCCTCCTGCTCCAGTGCCACTGCTCCTCCGCCAGATGATGCTAATGCATGCAAGAACAGGGTGACAAAACAAAAAGGGGGGAAGACAGAATGGTCAGTGCATGCAACACCACTACCGTTGGCGGACACAACACACGGGGAGCAGCCCTATGCACTAAGCCATGCACTAACAGTGCAGGGGAAAAGCACATGCCCAAGGATGACTCTGTCTAGACCCATTTCATGCACAGCTGGAACCCATGGGAGCCTGACTAGGTGTAGAGGAAAAATACCCCCATTGGGGTTGGAGTGGGAATGAGGCTGCAAAACAATGGATCTACCTTTGGGAATCTGCCCTTGCCTAGGGAAACCCACAGGCCACCACCCCCACCCAGACACCTCGTCAAGCGCGCAGAGACAGCTGAATGACAGTATGCTCAGCCCCTTGTGGCTGCTGTGATGCCCTCAAGTGCCCATCCAACTCCGGATATGCCACCGCCAGGATCCAGTACATCGGGGGGGTCATGGTGCGACGGGTACCCCTTCCACGTTGGGAGGCTATCCCCAGCTGGGCCTCAGCCGTCTTCTTGCTCCAGCGGCACAGGTCCTCCCATCTTTTACGGCAGTGGGTGCTCCGTCTATGGTAGACCCCCAGGGTCCGCAGTCCCTTGGCGATGGCACGCCAAACACCCTTCTTCTGTTGGGAGCTGACCTAGAGGAAAAGTGAAGTTATAATGGATGCTACTATCCCATACAGTTCTTCTCACACATTGTCTAAAAACCTCCTCCCTGGCCCAGACATACACTATCCTCACATGCTGGCCTGTCCCTCCCACTCCCTCTTCCATCCACGACACTCCATACAATCATGTGCCATCCACCATGCTCACAGTGTATTCACCTGTTTGTCTGGAGGACCTTACAGTTGCGTGTTCTGGGGGAGGACCCCATCCACTAGTTTCTCCAACTCCTCCGAAGTGAAGACAGGGGCCCTTTCCCCAGACACTGTAGTCATTGTCGCTTCCAGACACAGCTCACAGCAGCACTTGCAGTGTAGGTCATCTCCTGTTGAAGGTCAGGAATCAAGTGAGTGAACAGTTAGAAAATGGCGGCCACGTGCGCAGCGTTGCGTACCGTCACTGCCGGCGTACATCGTCATTGGCTCCTGGAACCCATAGGGCCCAATAATAACCAATGCTGAATTGCGCCGCGCTCTTCGACCGCCTACCGTGACAGTGTACGACGCCAGCGCAGTTATCTCATTTCCCCTTGTCCCACCCTACAGGTCAGGCAGCTGCCATTTCAGGGGGCCACATGGCAGGCCAAGTAACTGTGTCAAACCTATTGAGGCCAGGAATACGGACAGACAAAGGCACATAGAGAAAATTCAATGTTTTTGCAAAACAGCATTGTGATACCTAAGTGTTGTATGACCCTCTCCTCCCGTTCTCCTCCATAGGGCATGTCCGCTGGGGCAGGTGATGAGATGGCGGCATCCTCCGGTGTACAGACCCATGGTGGACCTGTCGACAATGGAAGAGAGACACATAATTATCAATTACAGACAGTAATGGCAGTTGTGGAGCCTGTAGACAGTAAAGAAGGAGGCAGAAGAAGAAGATGTAGAAAACCGAAACAACATCATCATGCAATACTTCCAGTGAGACACAGGTAAGAAGATGGAACTGCTTCCCACATCTCATACTATTGTAGGACCTAGCATAAGTCTGCCTTTTTACCTCTGTGTATGGACCCTGACTTGTCACTTTGGCTTTCCATTTCACAGATCTGAATTCCCATTTGTGCCCTCTGCTTACGCCTGGCCTATAGCTGTGTAACATTGGTATGTGAACAAGTACATTGACATTGCTATCTTCCAGAGATTTTGCAATTACACATTTGTGAAAGCACAGACTGCTCAAGATTGTTTTGTGATTCAAGGGTGTTTATTTCTGTGCAAATAAGTGGAGGGGTGTGTGGAATGGGCTGGGGTGAGGGTGGAGGAATGTCCATGGCAGAGTCCAGTCTCTTGGTCTCACAGGTGCATTGTCCAATGGGGCATAGGAAGTGGAGCTATGGCAGTTTAAGGTGGACAGGGTGACAAAGTGGGACAGACGGGTGACATTCAGGAGGGTGTTATTTCCTGGCGGGTGTCTTGGCAATGTTCCCTATCTTGTTCCTGGATATCAGGGACCGTTTGCGGGCTGGTTCTCCTTCTGCAGGGGGTGGGGTGCTGGTGGCCTGTTGATCCTGTGGCGGTGCCTCCTATCCACTAGCACCGGCGGAGGTGGAGGGTTGTTCGTCGTCCAGGCTAGTGTCAGGGGCCCGTTTGTGTGCCGCTGTGTCCCTCATGGTGTTGACAAGGTCTGCCAGCACCCATGGAATGGTGACCAGGGTAGTGTTAATGGACTTCAAGTCCTCCCTGATCCCCAGGTAGTGTTCCTCCTGCAGCCGCTGGGTCTCCTGAAACTTGGCCAGTACCACGCGCATGGTCTCCTGGGAATTGTGGTAAGCGCCCATGATGTTGGAGAGTGCCTCCTGGAGTGTCGGTTCCCTGGGCCTGTCCTCCCCCTGTCGCACAGCAGTCACCCCAGCTTCCCTGTTATCCTGTGCCTCTGTGCCCTGAACCGTGTGCCCACTGCCACTGTCCCCAGGTCCCTGATAGTCTTGGGTTGGTGGGTTTGCCTGGGTTACCTGTAGTGGTGGACACACTGCTGATTGACGTGTCCTGGGGACAGAGGGATGGGCCAGCTGGTAGGGTGCTGTGGTGGTGTTCCCTGAGGGGGAGGTTCAGTGGTAGTTTGGGACTGTGTCAGGGGAACCGACTGTCCCGAGGTCCCTGATGAGCCAGGCTGGTCATCTTGGTCCAGGCGTGCAGAGCTGCTGTCATCACTGGGGGCCTCTTCTGTGGGGGGACTGGATATGTCTGGCACCTCCTGTCTAGTGACGTTGGGTAAGGGTCCAGTTGGGGTGTAAATGCATAGTTTTAGTATCTGTGTGTGCCATCTTGTGCATTGGGTGAGGTACCCTCTACTCCTGTGCTTGCATAATTGTGTTTGCCCTTTAGTGATAGTTGTTTTGGTGTCTGTGTGGGTTTCTGTACTGGACATGCTTTGGTGTCGGTGGTCCCTGCATAGGTGCTGCATGCAGGGCCTTGGTATTGAGATGTGTGGGTTGTGATAGTAGGACATATGTGAGATGATGGTGTGATGGGGGTGAGGTTAAGGGTGGGGGTATGTGATGGCATGCAGGTGGGATTGGGGGGAATAAAGTAGTTAAGATATGACTTACCAGAGTCCAGTCCTCCTGCTACTCCTGCGAGGCCCTCAGGATGCATGATTGCCAAGACTTGCTCCTCCCATGTTGTTAGTTGTGGGGGAGGAGGTGGGGGTCCACTGCCAGTCCTTTCTCCAGCAATCTGGTGTCTGGATACCACGGAACGTACCTTCCCCCGTAGGTCGTTCCACCTCCTCCTGATGTCATCCGGTGTTCTTGGATGCTGTCCCACTGCGTTGACCCTGTCGACGATTCTCCGCCATAGCTCCATCTTCCTGACAATGGAGGTCTGCTGCACCTGTGATCCGAATAGCTGTGGCTCTACCCGGATGATTTCCTCCACCATGACCCTGAGCTCCTTCTCTGAAAACCTGGGTTGTCTTTGAGGTGCCATGATGTGGTGTGGGTGATGTGTGAGGTGCTCTCTGTTGTGATGTATGGGGGGATGTGTTGGTGTGTGTTGTTTGAGGTACGTGGATGTTGCATAAGTGATGGTGTTGTGTGTCTGTGGATGCTGGTGTTGTGTTTGATAATCTCTCTCTCTGGCCTTCTTCGAAATTTTAGGTTTTAAGGGTTTGTGGGTAATGTGGGTGTGTGTTTTATAGTGGTGTGGGTGTGTGGGTGCGGTGTGTGTATGTGTATCAGGTGTGTGTATTTTGAATTGTCCAATGTGGTTGTGTTTTGTAAATGTGTGTGTATTTTGAGCGCGAGTCGGTGTGTACTGCCAATGGATTACAGCAGTTGAAAGACCGCCGCGTTGATTCGTGGGTCGTGATACTGTGGCCGTATTCTTGTTGGCAGGACGGTGTGGGTTTTGGTATCGCCAGTTCACCGCTGACCTTTGGTGTGGCGGACTTGGGTGGGTGTCTGTATTATGGCAGATTCTGGGATGTGGGTCATAATACCTGCAGCGGTATTCCACCGCTGCAACAGTATATTGGCGGTCTTCAGCATGGCGGAAAGCGGGATTTACTGCCAGGGTTGTAATGAGGGCCTTAGTAATGTACTCAGACACACACGGATGCATGTGGTAAGATATCCACACATACTTATTCATACAGGTACACACTCAAGCATACACTGATGTATACAGTAAAACACTGACTCAGTGAACATACCCAGACACATACTGATGCATACAATTATAACAGTAGGCACTGTGAGAAAGGGCCTTTTTTGACATGGTAGCCCCTCACCTTTTGCCTGGAAAATGATGTGGTTTCAAACTGTAAGTGCACTGGGCCCCTGCTAAGCAGTTTCCCAGGGCAAGATCTCTTTCCCAAAACTGTACTATGTTTGGCACTTAAGTAACCTGTGTAAGTCCCCTGTAAATGGTACCCCTGGTACATAGGGCATGGGTACTGAATAGGGCACCCCAGAGCTGCAGCACCAATTTTGCCAATCTGAGAGGCCCCTACCACTCTCATGCAGACTGCCATTGCAAGTGCATTACAAGATGAATCTTAAAGTTGCAAATTTGACATGGGACTCTCCCAGAGTGTCATTCCCACTAACACTGCATGCAATATTGGTAAATCATCACTCTGGCAGACCTTACAGCCCTGAAGCAAGGTGCACTATAATGGATGTGAGGGCATATGTGTGCATGAGCAAATATGCCCCTACTGTGACTTTGCTAAACCTTAAGACATAGTAAGTGTACGGTGAAGCCATAGCAAATGCATGTGCTGGACACTAGTCTTTGCGAGTTCCCCAGCTGCACGATGGCCTCTCTGAACCCTGGATTTTTTGGTATCAAACAACTCAGGATAATAAAACCACTCTAATGTCAGAGTTGGACTTATTATTAAAAGTTACTAGAGGGCACATTACAGGTGCCCCCTGCAAAACCTAACAGATTTGGCATGGTTGCCTGACTTGTCCTGACCAGCCTGCCACCACCAGACAGGATTCTCAACTCCTAGGGTGAGAGCCTTTTGCTCTCTGAAGCCAGAACACAAAGCCTTTCCTAGGAGCAGGTGTTACCCCTCCTCCCCCACGCAGGCACTCTACACCAGCAGTCAGCTTTAAAGACTTTACTGCCTTTGAAATCTGACCTTTTCTGCTAGCAGCATATCGCTGCCCAATGGGTTTTCCCCACTTTGGGTGGGAAACCTAGCTAGCATAGGAGAGTGGCCATCCCCAGCCTACACCACCCATCAGGTGTGGCACGCAAGGTGACCACTCAATTTCATTTTTGTCCATCTTGGATGGCAGGAAAATAGCCAATTAGGGTTAGTGATGTGACCCCTTATCACAGGAAGGGGTCACTTGGTAGGTGTAGCCACCCTAAGATAGGTGGTCCATTGGCCACTACCTTTGCTGTGGTCTGGGCTTAGAAGAAGCTGAGGCCATACTTGTTTGGCTCTCACTTCATAGCACAGACGGACCACAAGCCTCTCAGATGGCTACAACAAATTAAAGACGAAAACTCCAAACTGTTTAGGTGGTCCACATCCCTACAGGGAATGGACTTTAAAGTGGAACACATACCTGGGACTGCCCTTGCCAATGCAGATGGCCATACCAGGGGCTTGCACTTAGAGGGTGAACACTACTCAGGGAAAGGGTAGTTTCATCCCATTTTGTCAGGTGGGGGGTAGTGTGGGGAAAGGCTTCTTCTGACATGGTAGCCCCCTACTTTTTGCCTGGAAAATGATGTGCCCCGGCCCCCTCCCATTCAGGTTTCGAGTGCCAGATCTTATTCCCCAAAACTGTACTATGTTTGCCACTTCAGACACCTGTGTAAGTCCCTAGCAAATGGTACTCCTAGTGCCTAGGGCATGGGTACGGAAAAAGGCCCCCCAGAGCTGCAGCACCAGTTGTGCCACTCTGTGGGGCCCCACCCGCCTCATTCAGACTGCCATTGCAAGTGCATGACAAGGTGAATCTAAAAGTTGCAAACTCCACAAGGCCCTCACCCAGAGTGCCATGCATACTAACACTACATGCAATATATGTAAGTCACCCCTCTGGCAGGCCTTACAGCCCTGAGGCAGGGTGCACTATAATGCATGTGATTGCATATGTGTGCTTGAGCAAATATCCCCCTACTGTGTTTGTGTTAAACCTTAAGACATAGTAAGTGTGCAGGGGAACCATAGCAAATGCATGTGCTAGACATTGGTAATTATGATTCCCCAGCTACATGACGGCCTCTCTGAACCCTGAATTGTTTGGTATCAAACAACTGAAGATAATAAAACCACACTAATGCCAGTGTTGGATATATTATAAAAACTACCCAGTGGGCACCTTAGAGGTGCCCCCTGCAAAACCTAACAGTCCTGGCCTGGTTGCTGACTGGTCCTGACCATCATGCCACCACCAGATAGGATTCTGGATTCCTTGAGTAAGAGTTGTTTGCTCTCAAGAGCCAGAACACAAACACTCTCCTGGGTGGAGGTGTTACCCCTCCCCCCCAGGCAGGTACTCTGCACCAGCGGTCAGCTTCAAAGGCTTCACCGCCTTTGAAATCTCACCTTCACCTCTGCTGCTAGCAGCAGATGGCTTCCCAATGTTTTTTTCCCCACTTTGAGCAGGAACTAGTTGGAAACCTAGCATTAGTAGGAGGGGTGGGGTCCCCAGCCTGCACCACATATCAGGTGAGGCAGGCAAGGTGACCACTCCATTGCATATTCCTCCATCTTGGATGGCAGAAAAATAGCCAATTAGGGTTAGGGAAGAGGTCACTTAATGGGTGTAGCCACCCTAAGGTAGGTGACCCATTTGCCACTACCATGTATCCCTAACACCCCCTAAATGCAGTATTTACGGGGCACCACAGATCATATTCAACAGGCACAAGAAGACCAGGAACAAAGAAGACCTGCATCACGAGAACAAAAGTTCTGCTGCAACAAGAAAATGGTGCCAAACACTGCCTGATGCTCCTAGGACTCAACAATCACAGCTGAGGTGCCAGCTGGAAATTTGAAGGACTCTAGAAAATTCAGCTTAGCCAAAATCTACATGACGGACCAGAAGGAGCAATCCTACCAATACCATGGGTAGTGGACCCTGAACTTTGGACACCTAGAAGCAAAGCCCACTCCAGGCTACAAAAAACACCAGAAGGAAGCACCAGTCGACGGACTTCAGAACACCCAAGAACAACCCCCCAGATTGGCCCTGCTGACCTGCAAACCACCCTCCAAGTGACCTGCTCCTGCTCCAAAGACCCTAAAACACACAACACTTGGCTGACCTACCTGCGCTGCACCCAGCCTCCCTGGCCCCTGCATCGGCAAACCAGCTTTACTCTAGGGGCCCCTTAATTCTTGCTACCTGTACCCTCCGAGGAGACCCACTGGACTTACCTTTCAGTCCATCTGTGTAGTGTGGTTCCAAGTGGTCCCCTTCTCCATTGTACACAAGCTGTAAGACTTTCAGCAGCTGCTCCCACTTGAACTGGAAACCACCCAAACTTCTCTGGCTCACCCACAGGACATCTCGCCAACCCCAACCTAAAAATAGAAGGTGACACTTCACTTATGAGAAAATTGCCTGATTTGATAAACATTTGAAAAGTTTTTCCCATTGATTCCTATGGTGCAGAATTACGCATAGAAACAGAACATTTTCTAAACTTTGAAAAATCATAACTAAGTAAGTACTTTCCGTAAATTGATGATCTTGGTCTTAAAAAAAAGTCAAAACAATCTGTAGTATTTTTGTAAATTGGCCTCCATTTATTCTTACGAGTGTGTGTCCACATTTATTGACACTGTGAGTACAACAAATGCTTAGCACATCTCCAAGATAAGCTTATATGCTCGCCTACACTACCATGAAAACAGAGCATTAGGTGGTCTGCTTTTTACCTCTTGATACCAAGGTGGGGGTGCCTGGACTCTCTGCAAAGTGTACATCATTTTGTACACTATATAGTTGTTTCCCACTGGAGTAAGTAGTCACTATGATGGCCCATACAAATACCAGCAGCTGAATGCCAATCAGCACAATCATATTCAGAGGATCTAATATTCATACAGTGTATCCAATCCATATTTCACCTTTTATTTGAGATTGACTTTTATGGACTTTCGTATGCATAAATCACATTCTAAAAACAGGAGTGAATCTTTAGCATCTCTCTGCAAGAGATTTTGTTAATAAAGTTCAACAAAAGAACAAAAACTTAGAATACAACTTGATTAATTTAATGGCATGCCAACGTGGCACCAACAAATTTTGGTTCAGTCATCATGGAGAACTGAAATGTATGCTGAGAAACCTGGGTGCACCAACCTGGTTTCTGACACTAAGTTGTGTTGCGTATGCATGGGATGACCTCCTTCAATTCTTGTGAGGGGGGATCTCAGACCTAAAAGATATCAATGTAAAGACAGATGGAGAACTTTGCTCACTAGATCCTGCTAATATTTCTAGATATTTCAACCACAGGTTCCAAGCTATGTTGGATTTTATCTGCTACACAAGCACTCCTCCTCTTGGAGAAGTAACTGATTTCTTTTGACTGAAAGAGTACCAGGCAAGAGGTGCTCCTCATGTTCACATGCTGCTATAAATAAAAGACATATCAACATTTCGAGCAGACACTGTTGAGTTTGTACTGTCTTTCGAAGAAAAGTATGTGACATGTACCATAAAAAAACAGACAGGTGAAAGAGGTCTCAGAGAACATGTTTTGCATTTCCAATCTTACACAAGATATAGGTTTGGATTGCCAAGATCTGTAATTTCAGAAGGAAGAGTAAACAGCTTTTTGTCTTCAGTCAGACACACACTAACACGGAAATCACCAAAGAACACATGTAAACTACAAAGAAGAGAGGATTCCAAATATATTAATGACTATCACCCTGTGATTTTAAAAATGTGGAATGTTAATATGGATATACAATCTGTTGCAGAGAACTCCATTGCTGTGGCTTAGTATGCCATATCATACATTACAAAATATGAAAAGACAGAGATGAAGGAGATGTGAGAGGAGATTTCTGCAGAGAAGACACTTAGCAAGAAATTGTATTCCTTCAGCCTGAAAATGCTTTCCCATAGGGAAATGGGATTCTATGAAGCCTGTGACAGGTGGAGTTCTGCAAGTTTTTTCTCAAAACCAAAAGGAATTGTCTGGGTACATCTTTGTTTTTTTTGTACACGAAACAGCGTGCTAAAGTCTTTCTCAGAAGAGTTTGAACCACAAAGTACAAACATAGTGAAATCAAATATGTTGGATACACACTATCCAAGAAGAAGTCCACATCTAGAAGACAATTGTCTTTATGAAATTCTTCAAAACTACAGATATAAAAGCAATGTAAGTGAAAACATAGAAGAAGGGAAATATGCAGTTCATGGATGTGACAGTTGTTTAGTCAATCATGCAAAAGAAAATCTAATTAACCATCGAAAACGTACTTGCCAAACTTCTGACAAAAGAGAGTTTTTCTATTTAGCTCTTCTTCAACTGTTCAAGCCTTGGCGTAGTGAATTAGAATTACTGAGACAGTATGACTGCTATAAAGATTATTTTAATGCTGTCAAAGATACCATTCCATGTTCCAGCTTCACAAACTACTTACAAATGTTAAATGATAAGATACAAAAAGAAGAAATTATTGCTGCTGAGGTAGCTAAGGATAGTTATTAAAGCAGTCAAAGTTCAGCTCCAATAAAGTCAGGATCCTCTTGGACAAGCCTTTATTGAAAACAAAGCTGCAATAGCTATGAATGAAGTGGAAACTGCAATGGTAAGACAGGAGACTGTAGATTTAGAACAGTTAATTGCACAGCTCAACAATGAACAGGAGGATATTTATATTGAAGTAAAAGATAAAATAGAACATGGATTTCTTCATGAGAAGACAGAATCAATTGCTCATCATTTAAACCAATACTTGTATATATCAGTGGCCAAGCTGGTGCTGGGAAAACCTTTTTAATTAAAGTTCTGTCCACTTAACTACACAAGACTACAAAATCAAATTTATTGTGTGTACTACCCGCACCAACAACATTAGACAGACACAATATCAAAGGAATAACTGTACATAGATTACTTATGCTACAGGTAGAGCATGATAATAAACTTGAATATCAGAAAATAACTGGTGAAGCTTGTCATGAGATGGCAAGAGTTTTGAAGAAATTGGAGCTTTTAATT
This sequence comes from Pleurodeles waltl, assembly GCF_031143425.1. Taxonomy (NCBI): domain Eukaryota; kingdom Metazoa; phylum Chordata; class Amphibia; order Caudata; family Salamandridae; genus Pleurodeles; species Pleurodeles waltl. The sequence continues at coordinate 471,146,329 of NC_090449.1, read as the reverse complement.
ATTGATAAGGTAAGCAAGGTTTCAAATATAATGCTTGCCTTTGTTCACCTGAGAAAGCAACAGATTTTTAAAACTGAATATGACGCCTTGTTTTGGAGGAAAGCATTTAATTGTTTTTGTAGACCTACCACAATTTACCCCTGTAAAAGGACAGCCTGCTTTCAAGACTTTTTCACATGAAGAAACCAGGAACTGTTTGAGAGGTATTAGCAATGTAAACATTTGGCAAAATTTCAAATACAAGGAACTTGTGAAAAATATGCGTCAAGCCTATGACATGGAATAACAAAACATTTTAAAGGACATTAGAATAGGAGTTCTGAAAGAGGAGGGAAAACATATGTTAAAAAGTCAGCTTATTAAGAACCTGTTTCCTGTAAGAACATATCAGCAGAGCTAAAGTATGACTTTTGTAAACAAGGGAACTCCATAGATTCTTTAATGCCTACACGTCGAGTGTGCTGAATTTAATGAAGAATTACTCAAATTAGAGAATGAGGAAATTTTGGACTGCTATCGACAAAATGGAATACCAAGGAGTAACTCTGCTACTCAGAAAATTGCAAGATAAGTTGAGCTCTTCAGAGAAATCTGTATCCAGGATCTAGAGAAGTCTTTACGTGCCTGCAAATACTGTACAGTAATTGTATGACATAATGTAAGTGTTGAAGAAGGATTAGAAAATGGTGCAATGGATAAAGTTATAAATTTCATTGAATACTCAACCGGTGATGAGGCTGAATTCTTAGCTATAACGCATAATCTGTCACGGTGTAGGTACTCCTCAGACTCGGTGTGATGCAAACAAGGTCCACCTCCTGACACCACCAAGTCACTGATAAAAAAACCACAGTGCATTGGAGTAATCAAGCGAGGGAAGGAAGGGGAAGGATCAGCAGGGACGGGATAACTGTAAAGAAAAATACACAGTGTTAATTATCACATTGTCTGTCTATTCTCATAAGGTCTCACTAAAACCAAAACGACCTGGACTGCCCATAACTCATAAGGGCAGAACTAGTCCAAAGCCTGACTATGTTCCATCAGCATCACCAATGGATGCCCCAAGCCACCTACGGCCACTAATAATCACCTAAGGGTCTCACCGCCCTTCCTCCTAAACAATACTACAGAACGTATAACGAAACGAACATGAGGAGAAAGAATAAGGTGAAGAAAATCTATTTTGTACTTCTTCCTATGATTCAGTTAACCCACTAAGCCTTTCGTTAATGTCACGTATATTTGAAGAAGTACTTCGTTCATATCTCAGTGAATGTTGACAAGAATTATTTGTCCCGGCTGTTTGGAATCCTGCAAACAGTAAATCTCATTCTGTATCGCCGCCAACAAAAAGCCAAAAGATTATGTCTCATGAGATCGCCGTTCCTTTATTATGGTACCTCAAAGTAAAGTGCTCCAATTTATGACAGTCACCCCCAACCTGGCCGTAAGGAATGCAGGAATAAAGAAAGGCGATAGCCTCCGGCAAGTAGCAAGCTTGCCGCTTACCACCTTCTTAGTACTCGGAATTCGAAAGGAGGAGCAGCTCGGAACTCCTTCTACCGGTAAAAGGTCAGTTTCCAGGAGGGGGCCATGCTGAATCTCATTCCTCTTTTCGGGCCGCCGATGAATTCCCCCCTGGGGAACGCCGTCCGCTCCTACTTCGTTGAGGCTCCGACCTGCCTCATTAGCACAAATAACGCACACCCTTTCCAGGGTGCGCCGACTTTTACGCGATCTCTACCGCGCTGGGCTTCATGGGAAGTGTAGTCCTTAATGACTACAATCTCCCGATCGGCCCTGTAGGCGCCGGCTAGCACCTGACAGTACGCCCACCTCCAAAGCGCCTCCTAGGGCCAGGTTTAGTGGGATGACAAGCATGAAACCGTTGCACCGCCCTAGGGGCATGAACATTGCCTTCCGGCTCCCATGAATCCTCCTCGGCCTCATACCCTTTCCACGACACCAAGTACCATAACTTACCCCCCCGTAGTTTGGAATCCAACACTTTGCGCACCTCATACTCCAGCTGTCCGTCTCTAACCACCGGAGGCACCGCCCGCCGGGTCGCGGACAGAGCTGGCTTCAAAAGGCTGCAATGAAACACCGGATGGATTCTTAAGGAAGCAGGTAAGTTGAGACGGTAAGCCACAGGGTTTATCTTGCGTACCACCTCATAAGGACCAATGTAACGAGGATGAAAGATGCTACGCATCTTAAAACGTATATACTTGGTGGAAAGCCACACTCGGTCCCCTGGCTGGTACACCGGCCCCTCACGCCGATGTACATCACCCCATTTCTTATACTGTTCCTTGGCTTTATCCAAATTAAATCGTATTTTCTTTTGCATGGATTGTAGGTTCTTAACCATAGCATGGACAGTAGGTTGATCCGTGACTTCCCGAGGTATGATTATGGGCAACATCTCCGCGTGGAACCCTGTGTTAGCACGAAAAGGAGACTCCCTTATCGAGCTATGCCAAGCATTGTTGTACGATAGTTCGGCCAGCCATAGCAATGACACCCACGATTCCTGCGCGTCTTTTGCATAGCACCTCAGATATTTCTTCAGGGTTTGGTTGAGACGCTCCGTCTGGCCATCGGTTTGTGGGTGGAAACTGGTGGATAGGGCGGATTCAATGCGCAGAACCTTGCACCACATGCGCCAAAACCTAGCAACGAACTGGGGGCCTCTGTCTGAAATAATGGTTCTTGGTAAACCATGTAACCGCACCACTTGAGACAGAATTAGATGGGCGGTCTGACTTGCTGTAGGTAGGTTTCTACAAGGGAGAAAGTGACCCATCTTGGTAAGACTATCAATTACCACCATGATAGCATTGTACCCCTGATCCATTGGCAATCCTACCACAAAATCCACGCTGATGGTTTGCCATGGTTTTTCCGGAGTGGGCAAAGGCATCAGCTTGCCCTGGCTCTTCGCGTTTTCTCCCTTGGATCGAGCACATATCTCACACCGAGCTACCCATGTCGCAACGTCCTTAGCCCAACCTTTCCACCTGAAATGTCGTTGCACTATTTGCGCAGTTTTGGTGTACCCCGGATGACCAGCTGTTACCGCATCATGACACCAATTGAAGGCTTGCATTCGAAGTTCAGGTGTTGGTAAATACAAACGATTACCTTGCAACGGTATTCCGTGCTTAAGGGTACGGTCCTGACTTACTTCGGCCCACTCCTTCCACTGAGCAGCAGACTTATGCTTAGAGACCTTTTCTAGGAAGTGAGATATATGAAGGGCACAAAGCACTTTTTCCGGTTGGATGATTGCTTCATCAGGTCTTGAAGTGACGTTCCTCGCGTCCCTTTGTCTAGACAGTGAATCTGCCTTGCGATTGTCGACCCCAGGACGGAAGGTTACTACAAACTCATATTCTGAAAAGAACAGCATCCACCTCATTTGCCGCTGGGTAAGCTGTCTAGCCTCCTTCATATACTGCAGGTTTCGGTGATCAGTATATACCGTGACCGGGTGTTGGGCCCCCCAGAGATGGTGTCTCCATTCCTGAAATGCCTTCTTGATGGCTAGTAGTTCTTTTTCTGCCACCGTATAATTGAGTTCCGCAGCAGATAGCTTCTTAGATAAAAACGCCACCGGATGAAGCTGTCCTGAGGTCTTGTTTCTTTGGGATAACACAGCCCCAATGGCTATATCCGAGGCATCTGCTTCGACTATAAAAGGTACTTCTGGCTGTGGATGCTGGAGTATAGGCGCTGAGCAGAAGGCCTGTTTTAAGAAGCAGAAGGCCTCCTCTGCCTCTTCTGACCAAACAAAAGACACTCCCTTTCTTAGCAACCTTGTTATAGGTGACACAATGTGGGAAAAATGACAGATGAATCTTCTATAGTAATTAGAAAACCCCAGGAAGCATTGCACGTCTCTCACACTAGTGGGCACTGGCCACTCTTGAACCGCCTGTATTTTTCTTGTCGACATGCAGAACCCTTCCGGGCTTAAATCCACCCCCAAGAACTCAACCTTCTGTACATGGAACTCGCATTTGCTCAGTTTGCAATAAAGATGGTGCTGTTGCAATGCTTGGAGTACTAGGGAAACATGTTCCATGTGCCGCTCTAAGGAGGTAGAATACACCAATATGTCATCTATATAGACGATCACAAAGTGATCTACGTATTCTTTGAGAACATCGTTCAAAAAGTATTGGAAAGCCGCCGGGGCGTTACACAACCCGAACGGCATTACCAAGTATTCAAACAGGCCATAACGGGTCTTAAACGCCGTCTTCCATTCATCCCCTTCACGGATTCTGACCAGATGGTAAGCCCCCTTCAGATCTAACCTTGTATAGATAGTTGCCTCTTTCACCTGTTCCAATAACACCGGAATGAGGGGAAGAGGGTATCTATTCCTTATCGTGTTCTTGTTCAGCATTCTATAATCGATGCAGGTTCTCAACTCTTTATTCGCTTTAGCTATGAAAAAGAGTGGAGAAGCTGCCGGAGAACAAGATGGTCTAATGAACCCGATTTCCAGGAAACGGTCCAGATATCTTCGCAAATGTTTGGTTTCTGGGTCTGATAGAGCATATACCCTACAAGAAGGAAGGAGTGCTCCCGGAATCAAATCTATCTTGCAATCGTATATACGATGGGGTGGCAATGTCTCCGCCTGACCTTCGTCGAACAAATCCTTGAACTTGGCGTAAACAGAGGGCAATATCACCGCTTTCTCCACCACTGTGGCCAACTGTAACCCTTGAGCCAACGCTAACGCGGGGGGGTTATCATATAAGGAACCGACTTTCTCACTCCTCACGGACTGAAAACTAACCGTCTTGGCTTGCCAATCGATAACAGGATTGCTCTTTCTTAGCCAGGGCATTCCCAAAATTATTTCATACTGAGGAGCCTCTATTATATCTAGCCTGATTATTTCTCTGCGTGCCGGAGATACTCCACTGAAAACCAACCCCACATCCTCAGTTTGTTCAGTAAGGGGTCCAGACTTCAGTGGTGTACCGTCAACTGCCAACACAATTTCGGGGTTCTTTCTTGGAATTCTCAGAAGTCCCAGTCTCTTAACCACCCCTTCATCTATGAAATTTCCCGTGGCTCCTGAGTCTATCATTGCCCATACAGGATGGTTTCGATCTTGGGACACCAGCTCTACGGATAACAACAGGTGTGACGCCTTTTCTTCTGGTGGCAAGAGGGTTAAAGAAGTCAACCGGAACCCTGATAGGGGTTCTATAAAGGGCAAATCCTCTTTCTCTGATATCTTCCCTGACGTCACCGCGGCCTTTTGAGTGGGGGAGTAGGAGAACCTTTTTCTTGGTTTTTGGGGACATTCTCTCACATAATGACCCTTCCTGCCGCAATACATGCACAACCCCTGTACCCTCCTACTCTCTTTTTCGGCCTTTGACAGAGGTGCCCTAACGGCTCCCACTTCCATAGGTTCCCCGCATAAATCAGGGGAATTAGGAATTGGTCGCCCCTCTCTTTCTGGAATGACCGGCCGCCTATCACCCGCTCTACGCTCTCCCCTTCTCTCTGCTAGCCGATGATTCAATCTCAAGGTAAGATTCACAAGTTCAGTACACGTGGAAGGCTGTGGATCTATTTGGGCTAGGATATCCTTCATGTCGTCTCTTAATCCTTGATAATAGAGAGACATTCTCTTCTCCTCTGGCCACTCTGATTCCGCTACCAGTCTATTGAAGGTGGTAAGATAGGTAACCAGGTCAGACCTCCCCTGTCTCAGTTCCAGCAGTTCTCTATCAGCACTAAAGGTGGTTGTTCTGTGATCAAACACCTTCTCAAAGGCCGACCGAAAGGCATTCCAATCCGATAATAATGGGTCATCGTTTCTAACTAACGGCACTGCCCAGTTGGCTGCATCTCCCGAGAGATAAGAAATAGCGAACATTACCCTGGAAAGGTTAGAGGGAAAAGACGCCGGTCTACATGAGAATTGGAGAGACAACTGCGTTAAAAAGGCCTGAACTTTCCTGGGGTCCCCTGAAAACCGTTCCGGACTGGCCAAAGGAATTGGAGGGGAGACGTTCACGGTTATCTGCGGTGTAGATGCTGAGGCATCGAAGGGATTCCTAGTAAGCCTTTCTACCTTGTCCCTTAGTGCCGCTGCCTCCACCCTAGAATCTGCCAACTCTTGCTGCACTAACACTAACGCCTGTAAGACATCATCCATAGATGCCATCTTTGCATTACACCGAGCAGGAGGAGTATTATTCGTGGGTGCGTTATTCTGTCACGGTGTAGGTACTCCTCAGACTCGGTGTGATGCAAACAAGGTCCACCTCCTGACACCACCAAGTCACTGATAAAAAAACCACAGTGCATTGGAGTAATCAAGCGAGGGAAGGAAGGGGAAGGATCAGCAGGGACGGGATAACTGTAAAGAAAAATACACAGTGTTAATTATCACATTGTCTGTCTATTCTCATAAGGTCTCACTAAAACCAAAACGACCTGGACTGCCCATAACTCATAAGGGCAGAACTAGTCCAAAGCCTGACTATGTTCCATCAGCATCACCAATGGATGCCCCAAGCCACCTACGGCCACTAATAATCACCTAAGGGTCTCACCGCCCTTCCTCCTAAACAATACTACAGAACGTATAACGAAACGAACATGAGGAGAAAGAATAAGGTGAAGAAAATCTATTTTGTACTTCTTCCTATGATTCAGTTAACCCACTAAGCCTTTCGTTAATGTCACGTATATTTGAAGAAGTACTTCGCTCATATCTCAGTGAATGTTGACAAGAATTATTTGTCCCGGCTGTTTGGAATCCTGCAAACAGTAAATCTCATTCTGTATCGCCGCCAACAAAAAGCCAAAAGATTATGTCTCATGAGATCGCCGTTCCTTTATTATGGTACCTCAAAGTAAAGTGCTCCAATTTATGACAGTCACCCCCAACCTGGCCGTAAGGAATGCAGGAATAAAGAAAGGCGATAGCCTCCGGCAAGTAGCAAGCTTGCCGCTTACCACCTTCTTAGTACTCGGAATTCGAAAGGAGGAGCAGCTCGGAACTCCTTCTACCGGTAAAAGGTCAGTTTCGAGGAGGGGGCCATGCTGAATCTCATTCCTCTTTTCGGGCCGCCGATTAATTCCCCCCTGGGGAACGCCGTCCGCTCCTACTTCGTTGAGGCTCCGACCTGCCTCATTAGCACAAATAACGCACACCCTTTCCAGGGTGCGCCGACTTTTACGCGATCTCTACCGCGCTGGGCTTCATGGGAAGTGTTGTCCTTAATGACTACAATCTCCCGATCGGCCCTGTAGGCGCCGGCTAGCACCTGACATAATCAGGTTAATGGTGTTAAGCAAATTGGGCGATGTGTTGTACGCTTTTTCTTGTAAAAGACTTATGTGTCTGGCAAAAACGGTTGCCAGTCTGTCTTGGGTATGCTGTAACTATCCATAAGTCTCAAGGTTTAAGTGTTGAAGGTGCATTTATTAATACTGGAAGCTTAGATTTTTAAAAAAGAGATGTTGTATGTAGCATTGTTACGGGTTTAAACATTGCCTGGTTTGTTTCTGGTTTGATGAGAATAAGTTTAGTGCACATACAAATTGTGTAAGAGAGTACAGTAGATTAACCCCTTCGCTGCCAGGCCTTTTCCCCCTCCTGTGCCAGGCCCTTTTTTGCCTATTTGGGGCAGTTCGCGCTTAGGCCCTCATAACTTTTTCTCCACATAAGCTAACCAAGCCAAATTTGCGTCCTTTTTTTCCAACATCCTAGGGATTCTAAAGGTACCCAGACTTTGTGGGTTCCCCTGAAGGAGGCCAAGAAATTGTCCAAAATACAGTGAAAATTTCGTTTTTTTCAAAAAAATTGGAAAAAGGGGCTGCAGAAGAAGGCTTGTGGTTTTTCCCCTGAAAATGGCATCAACAAAGGGTCTGCGGTGCTAAACTCAGCAGCTTCCCAGCTTTCAGGAACAGGCAGACTTGAATCCGAAAACCCAATTTTTCAACACAATTTTGGCATTTTACTGGGGCTTACCCCATTTGTGCAATTTTTTGTGCTTTCAGCCTCCTTCCAGTCAGTGACAGGAATGGTCATGAAACCAATGCTGGATCCCAGAAACCTAAACATTTCTGAAAAGTAGACAAAATTCTGAATTCAGCAAGGGGTCATTTGTGTAGATCCTACAAGGGTTTCCTACTGAAAATAACAGCTGAAAAAGAAAAATATTGAAATTGAGGTGAAAAAACCATCAATTTTTCTCTACGTTTTACTCTGTAACTTTTCCCTGCAATGTCAGATTATCGAAAGCAATATACCGTTACGTCTGCTGGACTCCTCTGGTTGCGGGGATATATAGGGTTTGTAGGTTCATCAAGAACCCGAGGAACCCAGAGCCAATAAATGAGCTGCACCCTGCAGTGCGTTTTCATTCTATACTGGGTATACAGCAATTCATTTGCTGAAATATAAGGAGTAAAAAATTGCTATCAAGAAAACCTTTGCATTTCCAAAAAGGGCACAAGATAAGGTGTTGAGGAGCAGTGGTTATTTGCACATCTCTGAATTCCGGGGTGACCATAGTAGCACGTGAATTACAGGGAATTTCTCAAATAGATGTCTTTTTTACACACACTCCTATATTTGGAAGGAAAAAATGTAGAGAAAGACAAGGGGCAATAGTACTTGTTTTGCTAATCTATGTTCCCCCAAGTCTCCCGATAAAAATGGTACCTCACTTGTGTGGGTAGGCCTAGCACCCGCGACAGGATATGCCCCAAAACACAACGTGGACACATCACAGAAAACAGAGCTGTTTTTAGCAAAGTGACTACCTGTAGATTTTGGCCTCTAGCTCAGCCGCCACCTAGGGAAACCTACCAAACCTGTGCATTTCTGAAAACTAGAGACCTAGGGGAATCCAAGGAGGGGTGACTTGTGTGGCTCGGACCAGGTTCTGTTACCCAGAATCCTTTGCAAACCTCAAAATTTGGCTAAAAAAACACATGTTCCTCACATTTCTGTGGCAGAAAGTTCTGGAATCTGAGAGGAGCCACAAATTCCCTTCCACCCAGCGTTCCCCCACGTCTCCCGATAAAAATGATACCTCACTTGTGTGGGTAGGCCTAGCGCCCGCGACAGGATATGCCCCAAAACACAACGTGGACATATCACAGAAAACAGAGCTGTTTTTAGCAAAGTGACTACCTGTAGATTTTGGCCTCTAGCTCAGCCGCCACCTAGGGAAACCTACCAAACCTGTACATTTCTGAAAACTAGAGACCTAGGGGAATCCAAGGAGGGATGACTTGCGGGGCTCGGACCAGGTTCTGTTACCCAGAATCCTTTGCAAACCTCAAAATTTGGCTAAAAAAACACATGTTCCTCACATTTCTGTGGCAGAAAGTTCTGGAATCTGAGGGGAGCCACAAATTTCCTTCCACCCAGCGTTCACCCACGTCTCCCGATAAAAATGATACCTCACTTGTGTGGGTAGGCCTAGCGCCCGCGACAGGATATACCCCAAAACACAACGTGGACATATCACAGAAAACAGAGCTGTTTTTAGCAAAGTGACTACCTGTAGATTTTGGCCTCTAGCTCAGCCGCCACCTAGGGAAACCTACCAAACCTGTGCATTTCTGAAAACTAGAGACCTAGGGGAATCCAAGGAGGGGTGACTTGCGGGGCTCGGACCAGGTTCTGTTACCCAGAATCCTTTGCAAATCTCAAAATTTGGCTAAAAAAACACATGTTCCTCACATTTCTGTGGCAGAAAGTTCTGGAATCTGAAAGGAGCCACAAATGTCCTTCCACCCAGCGTTCCCCCATGTCTCCCGATAAAAATGATACCTCACTTGTGTGGGTAGGCCTAGCGCCCGCGACAGGATATGCCCCAAAACACAACGTGGACATATCACAGAAAACAGAGCTGTTTTTAGCAAAGTGACTACCTGTAGATTTTGGCCTCTAGCTCAGCCGCCACCTAGGGAAACCTACCAAACCTGTGCATTTCTGAAAACTAGAGACCTAGGGGAATCCAAGGAGGGGTGACTTGCGGGGCTCGGACCAGGTTCTGTTACCCAGAATCCTTTGCAAACCTCAAAATTTGGCTAAAAAAACACATGTTCCTCACATTTCTGTGGCAGAAAGTTCTGGAATCTGAGAGGAGCCACAAATTTCCTTCCACCCAGCGTTCCCCCACGTCTCCCGATAAAAATGATACCTCACTTGTGTGGGTAGGCCTAGCGCCCGCGACAGGATATGCCCCAAAACACAACGTGGACATATCACAGAAAACAGAGCTGTTTTTAGCAAAGTGACTACCTGTAGATTTTGGCCTCTAGCTCAGCCGCCACCTAGGGAAACCTACCAAACCTGTGCATTTCTGAAAACTAGAGACCTAGGGGAATCCAAGGAGGGGTGACTTGCGGGGCTCGGACCAGGTTCTGTTACCCAGAATCCTTTGCAAATCTCAAAATTTGACTAAAAAAACACATGTTCCTCACATTTCTGTGGCAGAAAGTTCTGGAATCTGAGAGGAGCCACAAATTTCCTTCCACCCAGCGTTCCCCCACGTCTCCCGATAAAAATGATACCTCACTTGTGTGGGTAGGCCTAGCGCCCGCGACAGGATATGCCCCAAAACACAACGTGGACATATCACAGAAAACAGAGCTGTTTTTAGCAAAGTGACTACCTGTAGATTTTGGCCTCTAGCTCAGCCGCCACCTAGGGAAACCTACCAAACCTGTGCATTTCTGAAAACTAGAGACCTAGGGGAATCCAAGGAGGGGTGACTTGCGGGGCTCGGACCAGGTTCTGTTACCCAGAATCCTTTGCAAACCTCAAAATTTGGCTAAAAAAACACATGTTCCTCACATTTCTGTGGCAGAAAGTTCTGGAATCTGAGAGGAGCCACAAATTTCCTTCCACCCAGCGTTCCCCCACGTCTCCCGATAAAAATGATACCTCACTTGTGTGGGTAGGCCTAGCGCCCGCGACAGGATATGCCCCAAAACACAACGTGGACATATCACAGAAAACAGAGCTGTTTTTAGCAAAGTGACTACCTGTAGATTTTGGCCTCTAGCTCAGCCGGCACCTAGGGAAACCTACCAAACCTGTGCATTTCTGAAAACTAGAGACCTAGGGGAATCCAAGGAGGGGTGACTTGCGGGGCTCGGACCAGGTTCTGTTACCCAGAATCCTTTGCAAACCTCAAAATTTGGCTAAAAAAACACATGTCCCTCACATTTCTGTGGCAGAAAGTTCTGGAATCTGAGAGGAGCTACAAATGTCCTTCCACCCAGCGTTCCCCCAAGTCTCCCGATAAAAATGATACCTCACTTGCGTGGGTAGGCCTAGCGCCGGCGACAGGAAACACCCCAAAGCGCAACGTGGACACATCCTAAATTTTGGAAAAAAACAGAGGTGTTTTTTGCGAAGTGCCTACCTGTAGATTTTGGCCTCTAGCTCAGCCGGCACCTAGGGAAACCTACCAAACCTGTGCATTTCTGAAAACTAGAGACCTAGGGGAATCCAAGGAGTGGTGACTTGCGGGGCTCGGACCAGGTTCTGTTACCCAGAATCCTTTGCAAACCTCAAAATTTGGCTAAAAATACACATGTTACTCACATTTCTGTGGCAGAAAGTTCTAGAATCTGAGAGGAGCCACAAATGTCCTTCTACCCAGCGTTCCCCCAAGTCTCCCGATAAAAATGATACCTCACTTGTGTGGGTAGGACTAGCGCCCACGAAAGGAAAGGGCCCAAAACACAACGTGGACACATCAAATTTTTTTATAAAAAGCAGTGCCTACCTGTGGATTTTGGCCTGTAGCTCAGCCGACACCTGAGGAAACCTAGCAAACCAGTGCATTTTTGAAAACTAGAAACCCAGGGGAATCCAAGATGGGGTGACTTGCGGGGCTCTGACCAGGTTATGTTACCCAGAATCCTTTGCAAACATCAAAATTTGGCCCAAAAAACACTTTTTCCTCTCATTTCGGTGAAAAAAACAAATCCCCGGTGCCTAGTGGTTTCTGCCCCCTTGGGGGCAGATTGACCTAAAATTGGCCAATCTGCCCCCAGGGGGGCAGAAATGGTCTAAATACAATTTGCCCCCCCAGGGGAGCGACCCTTGCCTGATGGGTCGCTCCCCATCTCTAAAAAAAGAAACAACAAAAAAAAAAAACACAAAAAAAAAATTGCCCTGGCGCCTAGAGTGTTCTGCCCCCCCCCCCCCCCCGGGGCAGTTCGGCCTAATAATAGGCCGATCTGTCCCCCGGGGGGGCAGAAATGGCCTAAAATAAATTTGCCCCCCCAACCCCCACCCCCCCCCGGGAGCGACCCTTGCCTACGGGGTCGCTCCCCCTGCGTGACATTGGCGCCAAAAAACAAATCCCCGGTGCCTAGTGATTTCTGCCCCCTTGGGGGCAGATTGACCTAAAATTGGCCAATCTGCCCCCAGGGGGGCAGAAATGGTCTAAATACAATTTGCCCCCCCAGGGGAGCGACCCTTGCCTGATGGGTCGCTCCCCATCTCTAAAAAAAGAAACAACAACAACAACAACAACAAAAAAAAATTGCCCTGGCGCCTAGAGTGTTCTGCCCCCCCCGGGGGGCAGTTCGGCCTAATAATAGGCCGATCTGTCCCCCGGGGGGGCAGAAATGGCCTAAAATAAATTTGCCCCCCGAACCTCCACCCCCCCCCCCGGGAGCGACCCTTGCCTACGGGGTCGCTCCTCCTGCGTGACATTGGTGCCAAAAAACAAATCCCCGGTGCCTAGTGGTTTCTGCCCCCTTGGGGGCAGATTGACCTAAAATTGGCCAATCTGCCCCCAGGGGGGCAGAAATGGTCTAAATACAATTTGCCCCCCCAGGGGAGCGACCCTTGCCTGATGGGTCGCTCCCCATCTCTAAAAAAAGAAAAAAAAAAAAAAAAAAAAAAAAAAAATTGCCCTGGCGCCTAGAGTGTTCTGCCCCCCCCCCCGGGCGCAGTTCGGCCTAATAATAGGCCGATCTGTCCCCCGGGGGGGCAGAAATGGCCTAAAATAAATTTGCCCCCCCAACCCCCCCCCCCCCCCCGGGAGCGACCCTTGCCTACGGGGTCGCTCCCCCTGTGTGACATTGGCGCCAAAAAACAAATCCCCGGTGCCTAGTGGTTTCTGCCACCTTGGGGGCGGATTGACCTAAAATTGGCCAATCTGCCCCCAGGGGGGCAGAAATGGTCTAAATACAATTTGCCCCCCCAGGGGAGCGACCCTTGCCTGATGGGTCGCTCCCCATCTCTAAAAAAAGAAACAACAAAAAAAAAAAACACAAAAAAAAAATTGCCCTGGCGCCTAGAGTGTTCTGCCCCCCCCCCCGGGGGCAGTTCGGCCTAATAGTAGGCCGATCTGTCCCCCGGGGGGGCAGAAATGCCTAAAATAAATTTGCCCCCCAACCCCCCCCCCCCCCCGGGAGCGACACTTGCCTACGGGGTCGCTCCACCTGCGTGACATTGGCGCCAAAAAACAAATCCCCGGTGCCTAGTGGTTTCTGCCCCCTTGGGGGCAGATTGACCTAAAATTGGCCAATCTGCCCCCAGGGGGGCAGAAATGGTCTAAATACAATTTGCCCCCCCAGGGGAGCGACCCTTGCCTGATGGGTCACTCCCCATCTCTAAAAAAAGAAACAACACAAAAAAAAAACACAAAAAAAAAATTGCCCTGGCGCCTAGAGTGTTCTGCCCCCCCCCCCCGGGGGCAGTTCGGCCTAATAATAGGCCGATCTGTCCCCCGGGGGGGCAGAAATGGCCTAAAATAAATTTGCCCCCCCAACCCCCACCCCCCCCGGGAGCGACCCTTGCCTACGGGGTCGCTCCCCCTGCGTGACATTGGCGCCAAAAAACAAATCCCCGGTGCCTAGTGATTTCTGCCCCCTTGGGGGCAGATTGACCTAAAATTGGCCAATCTGCCCCCAGGGGGGCAGAAATGGTCTAAATACAATTTGCCCCCCCAGGGGAGCGACCCTTGCCTGATGGGTCGCTCCCCATCTCTAAAAAAGAAACAACAAAAAAAAAAAACACAAAAAAAAAATTGCCCTGGCGCCTAGAGTGTTCTGCCCCCCCCCCCCCCGGGGGCAGTTCGGCCTAATAATAGGCCGATCTGTCCCCCGGGGGGGGCAGAAATGGCCTAAAATAAATTTGTCCCCCCAACCCCCACCCCCCCCCGGGAGCGACCCTTGCCTACGGGGTCGCTCCCCCTGCGTGACATTGGCGCCAAAAAACAAATCCCCGGTGCCTAGTGGTTTCTGCCCCCTTGGGGGCAGATTGACCTAAAATTGGCCAATCCGCCCCCAGGGGGGCAGAAATGGTCTAAATACAATTTGCCCCCCCCAGGGGAGCGACCCTTGCCTGATGGGTCGCTCCCCATCTCTAAAAAAAGAAACAACAAAAAAAAAAAACACAAAAAAAAAATTGCTCTGGCGCCTAGAGTGTTCTGCCCCCCCCCCCCCCGGGGGCAGTTCGGCCTAATAATAGGCCGATCTGTCCCCCGGGGGGGCAGAAATGGCCTAAAATAAATTTGCCCCCCCAACATCCCCCCCCCCCCCCGGGGAGCGACCCTTGCCTACGGGGTCGCTCCCCCTGCGTGACATTGGCGCCAAAAAACAAATCCCCGGTGCCTAGTGGTTTCGGCCAATCTGCCCCCAGGGGGGCAGAAATGGTCTAAATACAATTTGCCCCCCAGGGGAGCGACCCTTGCCTGATGGGTCGCTCCCCATCTCTAAAAAAAAAAAAAGAACAAAAAAAAAAAACACAAAAAAAAAATTTGCCCTGGCGCCTAGAGGTTTCTTCCCCCCCTGGGGGCAGATCGGCCTAATAATAGGCCGATCTGCCCCCAGGGGGGGCAGAAATGGCCTAAAATAAATTCCCCTCCCCCCCAGGGTGCGACCCTTGCCTAAGTGGTCGCTCCCTTTGCGTGAAATTCACGCAAAGAAAAAACTCCCTGGTGTCTAGTGGTTTCTGCCCCCCTTGGGGGCTGATTGGCCTCATCAAAATAGGCCAATCTGCCCCCAAGGGGGGCAGAAATGGGCAAAATATAATTTTCCCCCAAGGGGAGCGACCCTTGCCTAAGGGGTCGCTCCCCACCAAAAAAAAAAAAAATGAAAAAAAAATAAAAAAAAAAATGGTCCCTGGTGCCTAGAGGTTTCTGCCCCCCCTGGGGGCAGATCGGCCTAATAGTAGGCCGATCTGCCCCCATGGGGGGCAGAAAAGGCCTTCCCGAAAATATGCCCCCCTGGGAGCGACCCTTGCCCAAGGGGTCGCTCCCTTTTGTCAATAACAATAAAAAAAAAAAAAATTCCTGGTGTCTAGTGGTTTCTACCCCCCTTGGGGGCAGATTGGCCTCATCAAAATAGGCCAATCTGCCCCCAAGGGGGGCAGAAATGGCCAAAATATAATTTTCCCCCAAGGGGAACGACCCTTGCCTAAGGGGTCGCTCCCCACCTCAATAAAAAAAAAATGAAAAAAAAAAAAAAAAAAATGGTCCCTGGTGCCTAGAGGTTTCTGCCCCCAGGGGGGGCAAAAAAGGCCTTTTAAAAAAAATGACCCCCTGGGAGCGACCCTTGCCCAAGGGGTCGCTCCCTTTTGTCAATTTCTACGAAAAAAAAAAAAAATCCCTGGTGTCTAGTGGGGTTTCAAAAACCGGATTGCAAGCAATCCGGCTTTTGAAACCCTCGGAGGGACTTCAAAGGGAAGGAAATACTTTTCCTTCCCTTTGAAGCCCCTCCGGGCCTCCCAAGTGATTGAAAAAGAAATGCTTTTGCATTTCTTTTTCAATCGCGCTGGAAGCAGAGCTTCCAGCGCGACGAGGGAGGCCCCTGTGACACATCAGCGCGCGCGCGCGTGCTGACGTCACAGGGGGGGGTGGGGGGGGGTCGGGGGTGGAAGGGGAAGGTCTTCCCCTTCCATCCCCGACTTGGGGGGGGAAGGGGGGTGCACGGGGGGCGCGCTAGCGCGCCCCCAAGTTCCCCTGTGCCATGGACGAGATGATCTCGTCCAAGGCACAGGGGAACTGTAGCCTTGGACGAGATCATCTCGTCCAAGGCACAGAAGAGGTTAAGAAGTAAATACACTCCTCATTTAGGACAGTATCCTGTTTATAAAAAAAACAGGTATTATGTCCTAAATGTGAAGTGACAACAGAATGACTAAAAATTATAGAAAAGACAGAGCACAGCTGAAAAAAAGGTGTCAAGAAAAGAAAATTGGAAAATTATGGAGATATTGTAGGTTACCATTTGGATAACACTAATGCTGTAAACTGATACACTGTCGTTCTCAGTGTTTTCTTCCATCTACCACATGTTGTAAATGCAATTCAAGAAAGGCCATAAAACATATTGCGCTCAGCACAGTATTGTTGCTTTCAACACTTATCTTGTGACAGAAATTGATACATTCTGCTTCAGGCATTCGAGAACTTGTAGACAAATATAGTGGATCTGTAGTATTTACTTTAACGCTCAACAAGATGCACATGCATTTTGTTAGAAATGGGGTCTTTGGTTGCCAATCAGGTTACCCCCGTCCAAGCAAGGACCCTGACTCTAGTCAGGGTAAGTCACACTCAATCCAATTCATCCTGTGCCTACCCTCTGGTAGCTTGGCACTGAGCAGTCAGGCTTAACTTAGAAGGCAATGTGTAAAGTATTTGTGCAATAAATCATGCGATAACACAGTAGAACACCACAAAAATACACCACACAGTGTTTAGAAAAATACATAATATTTATGTGGTAAGAAGCAGGTCAAAACCATTAAGATTCAATAGGTACACATTGAATTATCACTTAGAAAATTATATAAATAGTCTTTAGTTCTTAAAAAGCAACAAATGTCTCTTGCAAGCACAAAATACCTGGTTTGCATTCAAATTCTCCACAAGGGACTGCATAGGAGGAGTTGCGCGGAAAATGAGGAAGTGTGTGTCGATTTTTCCGGCGTATACAGACAATGAATCGTTGAGTTTTCACGCAGGGCATGCTTTGCATCGATTTCCGAAGCAGAGGCTGGGATCCTCTTTGGGTTGCGGGGTTTCCAGATGCCACGGGGATGATGCGTTGAAATCCTGGGCGTGCAGGATGAAGTCACAGGGTTTGCGTCAATCCGGTGGGCGCTGCGTGGAAATTTCTGCCGCACGCCAGGCGCTGCGTTGATTTCTCTCAGGAAGTCGGGCTGCGTCGTTTCGGTTCGACTTTGCGTCAATCCAGTGGGCTGTGCGTCCAAGTTCTGGTCACAACGCTGGCACTGCGTCGATCATCTTGTGAAGTTGGGCTGCATCGATCCGGTTCAGAGTGCAGTGATTTTTCTCACCGCAATGCAGGCTGTGCGTCATTTCTTGCAGGTTGTGCACCGCATTTTCACTGCACAAGGAGTTCTTTTGCAGGATGAAGTCTTTTTGGTCCTGAGACTTCAAGGATCAGGCGGCAAGCTCTATCCAAGCCCTGGAGGGCACTTCTCAGCACAGCCAGAGAGTAGCAAGGCAGCAGGGCAACAGTAAGTCAGCAGTCCTTCTCAGAAAAGCAGTCCAGGTGAGTCCTTTGGGCAGCCAGGCAGTTCTTCTTGGCAGGTTGCAGTTTCTGGATCACGGATTCTTCACCAGTGGTATCTTGTCCAGAAGTGTCTGAGCTGGTAGGGTCAGAGACCCTGCTTAAATACCCCAATGTGCCTTTGAAGTGGGGGAGACTTCAAAGAGTGGCTTAGAAAGTGCACAAGGTCCCCTTTCAGTTCCATCCTGTCTGCCAGGGTCCCAGTAGGGGATGTGGCAGTCCCTTGTGTGAGGGCAGGGTACTGTCCTTTTACATGTAAGTGTCAGGCCCTCCACCCTCTCAGCCCAAGAAGACCTATTCAATATGCTGATGTGTGCAAGTGTGACTGGGCATCCTGTGTTTGGGGTTTGTCGGACTAGAATGCACAAGGGAGCTGTCAACTAACCCAGCCAGACATGGATTGTAAGGCACAGAAGGATTTCAGTGCAGAGAAGTGCTCACTTTCTAAAAGTGGCATTTCTAAAAAAGGAATATTAAATCCAACTTCACCAGTCAGCAGGATTTTGTATTACCATTCTGGCCATGCTAAATATGACCTTGTTACTCCTTTCAGATCGTAAGCTACCACTTAAACAGCATATGAGGGTAGCCCTAATGTTAGCCTATGAAAGGAGCAGGTCTCACAGTAGTGTAAAATGAATTTAGGACGTTTACACTACCAGGACATATAAACTTAACAGGTACATGTCCTGCCTTGTATCTACTTGGCACTCTGCCCTATGGGTTACCTAGGGCCTACCTTAGGGGTGACCTATATGTAGAAAAAGGAGAGTTTAAGGCTTGGCAAATACTTTTAAATGCCAAGTCGAAGTGGCAGTGAAACTGCACACACAGGCCTTGCAATGGCAGGCCTGAGGCATGGTTAAGAGGCTACTTATGTGGGTGGAACAATCAGTGCTGCAGGTCCACTAGTACCATTTAATCTACAGGCCCTGGGCATATGTAGTGCACTTTACTGGGGTCTTACAAGTAGATTAAATGAGCCAATTGGATATTTAACAATGTCACCAAGTTTTAAGGGAGAGGGCATATGCACTTTAGCACTGGTTATCAGTGGTACTATTTGCAGAGTCCTAAAACCAGCAAAAACAGTGTCCAAAAAGTAGAGGGAGGAAGGCAAAAGGTTAGGGGTGACCACCCCAAGGCTGTCAGGTCTAACATGTGTCCCCCAATGCCAAAAGTGGGGAAGGCTACCCAACCTCCTGGGAGCTTTCATCGCTAAGGTGGAAGTATCTGGAGAGACCATCAGCGTTGGCGTGGTCAATACCGGGCGATTCTCCACCGTAAAGTTCATCCCCTCTAGGGAAATGGACCACCTCAAGAGTTTAGGATTCTCGCCCCTCATCTGCATGAGCCATCTGAGAGGCCTGTGGTCTGTCTGAACCTGGAAGTGAGTCTCAAACAGGTATGGTCCCAGCTTCTTCAGTGCCATACCACAGCAAATACTTCTGTCTCAATAGCACTCCACCTCTGTTCCTGTGGTAATAGTTTTCTGCTAATAAAGACTACTGGTTTTTCTATGCTCTTCTCATTTAGCTGTGCTAGAACTGCCCCATGCCATGCTCTGAAGTGTCCATCTACACAATAAATTTGTGGGAATAGTCAGGTGCCTTGAGCACGGGGCCGTGCACATGGCTTCCTTCAGGGAGTCAAAGGCTTTCTGACAAGCCTCCGTCCAATTCACCAACCTAGGTTGCTTTTTGGATGTAAGTTCTGTCAAGGGTGACACAATGGTTCCATAGCCCTTGACGAATCTATGTAATAACCAATAAGGCCCAAGAAGGCCCTCACCTCAGTTCGTGTTCTAGGTGGTTGCCAGGCGTTGATAGTTTCAATCTTGGCCTGGAGGGGCTGCACCTTGCCACCACCTATTAGGTGTCCCAAGTACACCATGGAACCCTACCCAATCTGGCGCTTACTGGCCTTGATGGTCAGGCTGCCTGTTGCAGGGATTGAAGCACCTCCTTGAGGTGGAGCAGGTGTTCCTCCCAGCTGGAACTATAGATGGCAATGTCGTCTAGGTATGCTGCGCAGAAGGCATCCTTGCCAGCTAGTCCCCGTTAACCAACCGTTGGAAGGTAGCCAGGGCATTTTTCAACCCAAAGAGCATCACCCGGAATTGGTAATGGCCCTCAGGCGTGGAAAATGCAGATCCCTCTTTAGCCCCCTCAGTCAAGGCAATCTGCCAGTACCCTGATGTGAGATCAAAAGTACTGAGGAATTTGGCAGTGCCTAGTCTGTCTACGAGTTCATCAGCTCGGGGATGGGGTGGCCGCTAGTCCACGCAGAACCGGAGTTCTGGCTTGGCACTGGGTGCAGCAGCCTTAGGCACCAGCACCACAGGACTGGCCCAGGGAATACTGGACTTCTCATTAACCCCTAGTGCCAGCATCTTGGCAACTTCCTCCTTGACGCTAGCCTTCACCTTGTCTGACAACCTGTAAATATTGTTCTTTACAGGGGGACTGTCTCCTGTGTCAATATTGTGGAAACACAAGTGGGTGAGTCCAGGAGTGAGGGAAAACAGGATAGAGAACTGTTCCAGTAACTCATAACAGTCTCCTCTCTGTTCTGGAGTCAGGGAATCAGAGAGATCAACACCCTCCACTGACCCATCACTTTCTTTGGCAGAGAGGAGGTCGGGGAGAGGCGCACTCTCCTCTTCCATGCCCTCATCTGTCACAAGGAGTAGACTGATGTCAGACCTCTCAAAATTAGGCTTCAGTCTGTTATGGTGGAGAACCCTACTGGCAAGTAGAGTGTGGGCCAACCAGGGAGGAATTCTGCAAAGCGCAGAAGGAGTGCCCCACTCTTGAGGGTCTAAGGCAACAGGCCTCAGCCCAAGCAGCAGGTGAAGCTTCTGGCGATCACCACATATATTGGGAGAATGATCTCCTATACAGTGAGCCTAAGGTACCCGTGCTGGTGGTCCCCCAGTGTTACCGGGCCTTCCTACTGGATCTGGCTCAGGACATCCCCTTGGCAGGACATCTGAAACAAGACAAGACCTTTGCCAGGCTTGTCACCCATTTCCATCGGCCTAGAATGCAGGGAGCCTCCGATCATGTTTGGAGGGCCTGCCCAACCTGCCAGGCTAGTGGGAAGACACAGAAAAGGCTTAAGGCCCCCCGATCCCACTCCCCATCATTGGCACCCTCTTTGAAAGGGTGGGCATCAACGTCATTGGTCCCTTGGACACCAAAACCACCTTAGGCAGCAGGTTTATCCTGGTTTTGGTGGACCATGCCTCCCTCTATCCTGAGGCAATCCCTATAAGGACTTTGACTGCACCAGTGGTGACCAGAGCTCTGATGGGAATATTTACCTGTGTGGGGTTCCCAAAGGAGGTTTTGTCTGACATAGACACAAACTTCATGTCAGCGTACATGAAGTCCATGTGGGATGATTGTGGGGTAGCCTACTATTTTATCACACCTTACCATCCTCAAACCGCTTCTTGAGAGATTCAACAAGACCCTAAAAGGCATGATTACTGGCCTACCAGAGGAGCCTAGAGCTCTCCAGGACAGCTGGACTGGCCCATGCAAAGTGAAGGAGTGAAAGGGGGAGGCCACTTACCTAGTGAACCCTACTTGCCAGCCAGCAAGTTCAGGCAGGTTACCCAGGTCGGCAATATCCTCCCCAGTTGGCTCAGGGGCCTCCTCCTCTGGGACCCCATCCACCACTGTGGGAACATCTAGGGCTGGTTTCCTGCGCCCATTGCCCTTCCTCTGTACAGCTGTCTGGGCCCTTGTTCCAGGCTCCAGACGCCCTTGACTCCCTTCCCGGGCAGCCATGGACCTTGTGGTCATGCAGACCCACTCAGGCAAACCTAACATCTCCAGGGGAGATCTGAGCTCTACCTCCTTCCAGGAAGTATGCTCAAGATCATTGCCTAACACACAATCTACAGGCATGGCAGGACTCACAGCTACTTTTAGAGTATCAGAGCCCCCCCCTCCCCACTTAAGGGGAACCAGAGCCACCGGTAGGTGACTCTCATGATTGTCAGTGACTATGACCTGGTGGAATGTATTAGGGGTGATTTGCTCTGCTGACACCAGATGACCCCTGACAGTAGTCATACTTGTTCCTGTGTCACACAGAGCCTCTACCATTTGCCCATCAATGGTGACCTACTGCCTATAGTTGGATGTATTGGCAGGCATGTGGGTTTTTGGCACCATTTCCTTATCTCCCAGGGACACTAGTGACACCTCTATCTGCTCCCCAAAGCTAACTGGGACTGTCTCCCCCCAAGTGCTGCACTAGCCAACCCGGGTGTCTGCCCTTCAGTGGGGGGCTGTGCCCTCTTGGGATACTGGAAGAGTGTCTCAACTTGAAGAACTCCAAGAATTTGGAGATAAACTTCCCTTTCTTCTTGTCAAAGTACCCTGGCTTCCTGTCAGCTTCAGGTGGGGACTGGTTACCCCCTTCCCCCTTGGGAATTTTTTTTGGGGTCTTTTGAGAACTCCTTATCTTTAAGTTTTTCTCCCTCCCCTTTCTTCTGTTGGGAACCCTGACCACCTTTGTGGGTGTACCCCCCCCCCCAAGGTACTTTTTTGGACACTCTGGTGCTAACCCAGAGGTCAACCTCCTTAGCAAGCTTTGTAGGATCAGTCAGCTTACTGTCAACTAGGTGCTGGCGCAATTCTGTAAAGCAAACACTGAATATATGCTCTTTCAGGATTAAATTATATAACCCCACATAGTCATCTACTTTACTGCCCCACACTCATCCATTCAGTGCCTTACTGGAGAAATCAAAAAAGTCTACCCAGTTGTGTGTGGAGAGCTTGGTGCTGTCCCTGAACCTCTGATGGTACTTCTCAAGTGTCAGCCCAAACTTGGCAAGCAAAGCAGCTTTCATGGGTGTGTATCTGTTTTGATCCTTAGGATCCAATGTGTGTCTCCCTCCCCACCACTGGTACATACCACCACAAGGCCACCCCCTATTGCTCTTCAGAGACCCCATGAGCCCTTCGTGCAACTTCAGTGGCAGTCAACCACTTGTCAATGTAATCTCCCAGCACATAACTTGTGTCAACATCAGGGCAGTGCGCACTCTACGGTTGACTGGAATGCAAAAACCCAGCACTTATGAGATAACGTAATTCATGCATTATGCTGATATGCTGTTGTTTAACCTTTTGCATTGCAGAGTTTAATCCTGAAGACTTATATTCAAGGTGCTTATAAATACTGTTCATTTGCAATGTATTGCTGCAGGCTTTCAGAGTGTGTCAGGGTGTGGCCCCTTTCCAGGGCTTTCTATAAGCTTTCTCTGCAGCATGACTGGGTGTGGTTTGTGGGCTGGGCCAGACTCTATATAAGGGAGCCAGCCCAGCTCCACATGCTCACTATTCAGAGGTCCCAGAGCAGATCAGCAGCAACTTCCTGAGCTCCTGTTCCGGAGGCCTTCTTTGATCTTCCAGGCCTTTGCCCTTCATTACATTGGTGATCCTTAATCAGGGCGATAAGACTTGGGTCGGGCTGGGCCCCCGATCCCGTTTTCGAAGGCATTCGAGTTCTTGGGCCTAATTTTCATGTTGAGAGATTTTACCTTGTCTGTGTGAATGTGCTCTTGGTTTTTCTGGCATTTTACATGTTGATATTGGAATCGGCAAGACGCACGATTCATTCCTCGTGTTTAACTCTTGATATTCATTGTGCGCTGCCATTTCTTGGCAGTTACATGGTGGCATTCGAATCGGCGAGACGCGTGATCCATTCCTCATGTTTAACTCTTGATATTCATTGTGCGCTACCATTTCTTGGTAGTTACATGGTGGCATTCGAATCGGCAAGACGCGCAATTCATTCCTCGTGTTTAACTCTTGATATTCAGAGTGCGCTACCATTTCTTGTCAGTTACATGGTGGCAATCGAATCGGCAAGACGCGTGATTCATTCCTTGTGTTTAACCCTTGATTACATGGTGGCGTTCGAATTGGCAAGATGCGTGATTCATTTTCCTTGCATTTAACTCTTGATACGCATTTTGCGCAAGCATTTCTTGGCATTTACATGGTGGCATTCGAATCGGCAAGACGCTCAATTCATTCCTTGTGTTTAACTCTTGATACTCATTGTGCGCGACCATTTCTTGCCATTTACAAGGTGACATTCGAATCGGCATGACCCGCAATTCACTCCTGCAATTAAAACTTGATGTTTCAGTTCGCTTGCAGTGTGCGCGATAATTTCATGGCATTTGCATATTCTTGTTGAAATCAGCAATGTGAGCGATTCATGTTTCTGCATTTAAAACTAAGGGGGTGATTCTAACTCTGGCGGGCGGCGGAGGCCGCCCGCCAGAGTTCCCCCCTCCAGAATACCGCACCGCGGTCACAAGACCGCTGCGGTTATTCTGGGTTTTTCACTGGGCTGGCGGGCGACCGCCAAAAGGCTGCCCGCCAGCCCAGTGGAAAACACCCTTCCCACGATGAAGCCGGCTCCGAATGGAGCCGGCGGAGTGGGAAGGTGCGACGGGTGCAGTCGCACCCATCGCGAATTTCAGTGTCTGCAAAGCAGACACTGAAATTCTTTTTGGGGCCCTCTTACGGGGGCCCCTACAGTGCCAATGCCATTGGCATGGGCACTGCAGGGGCCCCCAGGGGCCCCACGACACCCCATACCGCCATCCTGTTCCTGGCGGGAGAACCGCCAGGAACAGGATGGCGGTATGGGGTGTCAGAATCCTCATGGCGGCGCAGCAAGCTGCGCCGCCATGGAGGATTCAAAAGGGCAGCGGAAAACCGGCGGGAGACCGCCGGTTTTCCTCTTCTGACCGCGGCCAAACCGCCGCGGTCAGAATGCCCTGCGGGGCACCGCCAGCCTGTTGGCGGTGCTCCCGCCGACCCTGGCCCCGGCGGTTCCTTACCGCCGGGGTCAGAATCAGGCCCAAAGTGTTAAAATTCTAGATGTTACATTTTATGTGCATAATAAGTCCCTTAATACAACTCCTCTTGTGTTCCAGAAAATGTTCAGATTATTTTCTTGTCCTCATGCAAAAATACCATGTTTGATTTTGAAAACATCATTCTAGAGGGTTCTTATATTCCTAGTCAATGTGTAACATTTCATTAATAGGTTCATTGAGAAGTTGTATTAATCATTCTTGATTCCTTCCCAGGTAACCAGACGTCTTGAGGCCTAGTTATTTAATCCATGCTTAAGTTATCCATGGTTACAGTTTGACAATGCTTAGAATCATAGCCTAGTAAAGATTAATATGATATAATCTTGATATTGTGTGTTTTAACCTTTTGCTTCCTACAGGTCTCCTTCCCAGTTGTTCCCTACCTAATCCCCTTTTCCCCACTTGGACTCTCCTAGACTCTGTGACATTCTAATCAGAGTATTGGAGCTGTCTTGTGGTGGACATGTTGGGAACGTGCGCAGACCCCGAGGATCTGGTGACTCTGACAACTTGGCACTACATTTTTGGGTATACGAACCTTCCTTTCCCCAGCAGGTCCTGCATGTATGCTGCCACCATCACTGCTGGACTCAGACTGTCTTGCCTTAATATCCAGCTCCTTGAGACTCAGTTCATGAGCCAACAAAAGTTTATTTTCAGCCAAGGCTCTCTCAGCCTCAGCTTGTTTGGCTGCTCTCTCAGCCTCTCTATCTGCTTTCCTCTCCTCTGCTTCCAGGCTTAACTTTGCCAGTTGTAGTTGGAATTATCTCTCCTCCCTCCTTTCCTCTGCAGTCAGGCCATGGCTAGGGACACTGCTCCCTGGTTTACTAGGGGGCACAATTCCAGGGGTAACATCCCCCACTACTGGCAAGAAATCCTCTGAGGAGCCCTCCTCTTGCTCCTACTCCTCACCATCCTCCTCTCAATGGGTTTCTGTCCAGGCCCTCAGTGCCATTTGGTACTCCTCCTTCTTGGAGGCACCCTTGGTGGGTACTCCCAACCCCTTTCAGAACTGCTTCAGCTGTTTGACAGTGTATGTTTTCAGCTCAGCTAGGTCAGACTCTTCAGCTCCCGCTTGAGACCCAGCCAGAGACATGTTAAACAAGGATTTAGTTAAAATTCAGGAAGAGAATAAAATTGCAGAAAAAGATAAAAAATCAAGTTGACCTTCAACTGTGGTTAGGTAGTGAACACTTAGCTATTTTATTTCACTACACAAATATAAGTCCTATTCTCACCGCTAATCACCAATGTTAGAAATGAGGTCTTCGGTTGGCAGTCAGGTTACCCCCTGTCCAAGCAAGGACCCTCACTCTAGTCAGGGTAAGTCACACACAATCCAAATTATCCTGTGCCCACCCTCTGGTAGCTTGGCAATGAGCAGTCAGGCTTAACGTAGAAGGAAATGTGTAAAGTATTTGTGCATTAAATCATGCAATAACACAGTAGAACACCACAAAAAACACCACACACTGTTTAGACACATATATAATATTTATTTGGTAAGATGCAGGCCAAAATGATTAAGATTCTGTAAGTACTCATTGAAATATCACTTAGAAAATGATATAAAGAGTCTTTAGTACTTAAAAAGCAACAAAGGTCTCTTGCAAGCACAAAGTATCTGGTTTGTTCAAATTCACCGCAAGGGACTGCAGAGGAGTTGCGTGGAAAACTGGGAGGTGTGCGTCGATTTTTCTGTCGCACACAGATAATGGGGGTGATTCTGACCGCGGCGGACGGCAGTCGCCGCCCGCCACGCGGTTCCCGCCGAAAGACCGCGGCGGTCATTCTGGCTTTCCCACTGGGCTGGCGGGCGACCGCCGAAAGTCCAACCGCCAGCCCAGCGGGAAACACCCTTCCCACGAGGACGCCGGCTCAGAATTGAGCTAGCGGTGTGGGAAGGTGCGACGGGTGCAGTTGCACCCGTCGCGAATTTCAGTGTCTGCTAGGCAGACACTGAAATTCTTTTTGGGGCCCTCTTACGGGGGCCCCTGCAGTGCCCCGCGGCACCCCCTACCGCCATCCTGTTCCCGGCGGGAGAACCGCCAGGAACTGGATGGCGGTAGGGGGTGTCAGAATCCCCATGGCGGCGGAGCGCGCTCCACCGCCATGGAGGATTCTCAAGGGCAGCGGAAAGTCGGCGGGACACCGCCGACTTTCCGTTTCTGGCCGCGGCTGAACCGCCGCGGTCAGAATGCCCAGCGGTGCACCGCCAGCCTGTTGGCGGTGCTAACGCCGACCTCCGCCATGGCGGTAATTACCGCCAGGGTCAGAATGACCCCCAATGTGTTCATGAGTTTTCACACAGGGTAGGCTTTGCGTCGATTTCCAGCACGGAGACTGGGGTCCTCTTCGGGTTGCGGGGTTTTCGGACGCCCCAGGGATGATGCGTTGAAATCCTGGGCGTGCAGGACAAAGTCTCAGGGTTTGTGTCGATCCGGTGGGTGTTGCATGGACATTTCTGCCGCACGGCAGGCGCTGTGTCGATTTCACTCAGGAAGTCGGTCTGCGTCATTCTGGTTTGGCTTTTCGTCGATCCAGTGGGCCATGCATCAAAGTTCCGGGTGCAACGCTGGCACGGTGTTGATCTTCTTCTTGTGAAATTAGGCTGCGGCGGTCCGGTTCGATGTGCGTTGATTTTCTCACTGCAATGCAGGCTGTGTGTTGTTTCTTGCAGGCTGTGCATCCAATTTTCACCGCACAAGGAGTTCTGAGTTGGTAGGGTCAGAGACCCTGCTTAAATACCCAAATATGCCTTTGAAGTGGGGGAGACTTCAAAGAGTGGCTTAGAAGTGCACAAGGTCCCCTTTCAGTTCCATCCTGTCTGCCAGGGTCCCAGTAGGTCCTGCCTTTTATCTAATTAGCACCCTGTCCTATGGGTTACCTAGGGCCTACATCAGTGGTGACTTATATGTAGAAAAAGGGGAGTTTAAGGCTTGGCAAATACTTTTAAATGCCAAGACGAAGTGGCATTGAAACTGCACACACAGGCCTTGCAATGGCAGGCCGGAGGCATGGTTAAGAGGCTACTTATGTGGGTGGCACAATCAGTGCTGCAGGTCCACTAGTAGCTTTTAATCTACAGGCCTTGGGCACATGTAGTGCACTTTACTGGGGTCTTACAAGTAGATTAAATAAGCCAATGGGTATTAACCAATGTCACCATGTTTTAAGGGAGAGAGCATATGCACTTTAGCACAGGTGATCAGTCGTAAAGTGCGCAGAGTCCTAAAAGCAGCAAAAACAGTGACCAAAAAGTGGAGGGAGGCAGGCAAAAAGTTAGGGGTGACAACCCTAAGTCTGCCAGGTCTAACACATTATGGTGATCCTTGGAGTTTTAGAAGAAGAAGATGTAAATATTGATGGCATATTTGGACTCAGTTACACATAGAACCATGAATGTGAAGATTGTTCTTTCTCATCTACCACTGAAATCCAGTCTGGAGATTTCTGTGCTTAACTCTGCCAGATTCTAAAAGTGTATCTTTTGATAAACTAATAAAAAAGAGTGACCAAAATATGATCTGTTCAAGATGTAAATCAAATGTGTTGTCTAAATTGCTTGTACAGAGAACTGGTAAATACATTATCACAATGTTTCAACAATGCAGAACAGATAGAACAAAATTGGACACCGAGATTACAAACTTTAAAGCTGGGCAGATATCATTTCCAGGTAGAACATCCTGTACTCTTGGCTATCGCCTTCTGTAAAGGCCTTAATATCACATCTGGTCATTATATTGTATATTTGAAGACTCAAAAAGGATGGACGGACTGCAATGACAGCGGTCTGGCAATTCAAACAAAAACTACCTTTCAAACTTCCCAATTCTTAAATATTATTTCTTCAGCCAAAGTTCTAAGAAGGATTTATTGAAAAAATATGAGATGCAGTCTTCTATGTTGATCATTAATTCTTAAAATATCATCCAGGCTATCAGGGTAATTTCTTGAAAAGATGTCAAAAATGAAGTGTGGATGAAATGTGTTCAAAGGATTTCTGCTAAAAGGGAAATATATGATTCTCTCTCCCGCATGGATCATCACTGTTTAAGACATCATTTGACCTATGAGGGGTGATATCCCAAAATGAACTGTGGATGAAATATCTTCATAAGATTTCTGGAAAACAATGACTGTATGGTCTTTTCTCCTTGTGGATTATCATGCTTCAAGACATCATTGGACCTATCAGGAGTGATATCAACAAAAGGATATCCAAAAATGAAGTGTAGATGCAATATCAGAGAAATATTTCTTCCAGACACTCAGGGAGACAGAGTTCATCCATAGACAGTATTTCAGATGTCTTGCCACCAGTTTGTTTTCTTGATACTGACCTATACAGTACCTGACACACACACACAGTCAGACTCCCACGTAAACACTCACATATCTGTACATACACCACTTATACATTTACTCACTCACTCATTCACTCACTCATTTAAACAGATATGCTGTACTCACTAACATACAGCACTCATACAGTCATCAACTCATCCATACACCACTGGTACACTCACTCACCAACACATCAGTCATTTACTTAGTCAGTCACACATAGACTCACTCATGCAGCCTCTCACTCACAGCTACAACTCATGTACTCAGTCACGTATATACACACTCATACATCCAGTCACTCACCCATTCATCTACTTATGCACTCACTTATCCATACAACCACTCATGCACTCATTCACTCATACATAAAAGCAGTTACACACCCTCTCACTCACCTATACAACCATTCTTATACCTACTGATTCACTCACACAACCACTCACACACTCTATCACTCACCTGTACAGCCACTCACACACCCACTCACTCACTTGTACAGCCACTCACACACCCACTTACTCAGCTATGCAGCCGCTCAATCACCCACTCACTCACCAATACAGCTATTCACACATCCACTTACTCTCCCATACAGTCACTGACACAGCTACTCAGTTATGCATACAGCAACTCATACACCCACTCACTCACCCATACAGTCACTAACACACCCAGTCACTCACCCGTACAAACACTCACACCCCCACTCACTCACCTATACAACCACTCACACACCCACTCACTCAACCATTGCAGCCACTCTCACAGACACTTGCTCATCCACACAGCTACTTACACATCTACTCACTCTCCCATAGAGCAACTGACTGAACCACTCACTCTCCCATAGAGCAACCGACTTCACTCACCCATACACCCACTCACACATCCATACAAACACTAAAACTCACTGGATGATGCCATCAGTGATGTAATTTGAGATGTCATTAGTGATGAAATCAGTGATGTAACTGACCATGTCATGAGTGATGTAATATATGAGGTCATAAGCGGTGCATTATGGGGATGCAAGTTATGGTTAGCTCAGGTAACTATAACTTCTGAATTTCAATGGTTTTCTATGTGTCAAATGCAAGTCTAACTGTAAAGTTCCTGTAACTGTTGTTTTTTCAGTGAATATATACATACATACATACACACACACATACACACACACACACAACCCCCATGGGTGACCTGCTAACCTACAGTCTTTGCCAATGCTACACATGGTTGAAGGCTGTGTGCAACATGGGGTTGCCAGCAGAGCTGGCATAAGACCAGGCCCTCTGGCCAAACCTGCCAATGGCAGACCAACCCCCCGTGCACAGCATTTAGCCATGAACAGTGGGTGGTTGATGTCTGGACCTGGCATCCGGCCTTTTCTTTTCCTTTCCTTTTTCTTCCTACATATACTTTGGGATACAGCGGTACTCTTGCATTACCCAACACACAAGCTTCTGCCCATGGTTCTTGGGAAAGCCTGCATGGTATTGTGATATTATGAGTGGAAGCTTGTACATCTCCCATGGGAGACCTCATGGGAGGGGTATGCTAGGACCTGTGGGAGCACTGCAATAGCTGTGTTCTGATTTGTTATGGTTATTTTCATCTCTATTGGTCCCCCTCAGGTTCCCCACATATGTGTCTGTGGAATAGGGTGTCTCTACCTTGCCACTTTACACTCTTTTTCGCAAAGGTTTTATGGACACAGGGACAGATTCCTCATGTCTTGTAATGGTCTTGTAACATTTACATCAGAGTTGAGGCCAGCCAATCATATTGCATGGGGCTGTGGTACTGAAATAGCTGACAGCAGAAAAAGTTCCCTCAGTCAAACAGAAGGCCCTTGTTTTTTCATTTTCATTCTGGTGGTACCAACCATCCAATAATGCCTATGTTTTTGCCCCTTTACTGCCAAACCCGAGTCCCATTTTAAATGATAATTCCTTAAAACAGGATTTACATCAAATCACAAAAAGCATGCTTTCTGAGTAAATGTATAACTTTGTGCCAAACTTGGTGTAATGCCAATCAGTCATTTTTTTCTAAATCGTAGAGCAAAGTTTCCTATCTAAATTAATATAGGAACTCAACATTATGGGGGTCATTACAACATTGGCGGTAAAAGCCGCTTACCGCCGTGCCGAAGACTGCCAATACACCGCCACGGCGGCGGGACACCGCCACAGCTATTATGACACACATCACGGAATCCGCCGAAATTCAGACACCCACACAATACCGCCACACCAAAGGTCAGCGATAAATATGCAGAAACACGCCCATGCCATTACGACCCACGAAATCCACGCGGCGGTCTTTCAACCGCAGTATTCCATTGGCGGTACACACCGCCACGCTCAAAATACACACACAGCTCCAAAACACCGCCACATTGGACAATTACAAATACACACACCTGATACACGTACACACACCACTCCCACACACCCAACACAATATAAAACACACACCCACATCACCCACAAACCCCTACGACCACAAATTAGAGACGAAGGCCAGAGAGAGACAGCACAGAATAGAGAACACCATCACACAGAGGCACACTACACCATCACCCACACAACATCCACGGACAAAACACCACATACCACTACACTCACCGCACTCATCAACACATACACCACCCCACAACTCACACACACCACCCCATGTCACTCCAAAGACACCCCCGCTTCTCCGAGAAGGAGCTCAGGGTCATGGTGGAGGAAATCATCAGGGTAGAGCCACAGCTATTTGGCCCACAGGTACAGTACACATCCATAGCCAGGAAGGTGGAGCTATGGCAAAGAATAGTCAACAGGGTCAACGCTGTGGGACAGCACCCAAGAAATAGGGAGGACATCAGGAAGAGGTGGAACGACCTACGGGGGAAGGTGCGTTCCACGGTATCCAGACACCACATCGCGGTACAGCGGACTGGCGGCGGACCCCCACCTCCTCCCCCACAACTAACAACATGGGAGTCTTGTCCATCTTGCATCCTGAGGGCCTCGGAGGAGTCGTTGGAGGAACGGACACTGGTAAGTCAAATCTTCACTATCATATCCCCCACCCTACCTGCATGACATCACACACCCCCACCCTCACACCCTCCCCTAACACCCTAACTCCTCACTAATCTACCCATAACACCAACCACCCATCCCAACCCCAAGACCTGCATGACACAACTAAGCATGGATACCCATCACTAAAGCATGCCCACTGCACAGACCCAGAACACCCCCCAACCATCACCACACAAGCTCCCACACAGGAATGCTAGCACTGGGGTACACGCACACCCAAACATTGCACACCATGAAACACACACATGCAATAATCATGTACTTATACCACCGCAGGAACCCGTAGGAACGTCACCACACCAGAGGGTCCAGACAACACCACTCCGCCCCCAGAAGAGGCCCACAGTGACGACAGCAGCTCTGCCCTACTGGATCTTGATGAGCAGCCCGGACCATCGTGGGCCTCAGGACAGTCGGTTCCCCTTGCCCAGCCACAGCCCAACACCGAGCTTACACCCTCTGGTAACACCAGCACAGCACTCACCCAGCGGGCCCATACCTCCCTACCCAGGACAGGTCAATCAGCGGTGTGTCCACCACTACAGGGCTCCCAGGCTAACCCAACACCCCAACAACAGGGACCTGGGGGCAGTGGTAGTGGGCACACGGTCCAGGGGACGGAGGCACAGGAACATAGGGGAACTGGGAGGGCTGCTGTGCGACAGAGGGAGGACAGGCCAAGGGAACCTACTCTCAACGAGGCCTTCTCCTCCATCATGGGAGCATGCCACCACTCTCAGGAGACGATGGCAACGGTCCTGGACAAGTTGCAGGAGACCCTGCGTCTGCAGGAGGAGCAGTATTTGGGGTTCAGGGAGGAGCTCAGGACCATCGTCTCCGCCCTGGGCACCATCGTAGGGGTGCTGACGGACATACAGAAGACCTTGAGGGACACTGTGGCACTCCAAGGGGCCCCTGACACTAGCCAGGATGAAGAAATGCCCACCACCTCCGCCGGCGCTAGTGGACAGGACGCCCCGCCACAGGACCAACACACCAGCACCCCACCCCCTGCAGATGGAGAACCACCACGAAAGCGGTCCCTGAGATCCAGGAACAGGACAGAGCAAGATGGCAAGACCCCCACCAGGAAATAAGACTACCCTGATTGTCCCCCCACTGTCCCACTTTGTTACCCTGTCCACATTGGAACAGCCCCAGCTCCACTTTCAATGGCCAGATGTGCAATGTACCTGTGAGACTAATAGACTGGACTCTGCCATGGACATTCTTCCACCATGACCTCTCCCCATTTCACAACCCCCCTACATTGTTATGCACTTCAATAAACACCCTTGAAACCTTAATAATATTGGAGTCAGTCAATGATTGTGAACTTTGTATTGTCAATTACAGTGTTAAAAAAGGTTACCCATTGGAAGGCCAACATACCAATGTCACACATCACAAGCCTTTCAAGGGTGCAAGCTGTTGACACGTAGGTTACCACATTACTGAAACTTAAATGGAAGGGGACAACTCAGTTAACAAATAGGGAGTGAAATGTAGGTACAGGATAGAGGTAGACGTGTGAAATGTAATATTATGTGAAACATGAAATTGTACTCACCTGTGTCTCACTGAAAATATTGCTGTATGACTGACTCCCTGTTGTCGTTTTCATCTTCATCAGCTTCCTCCTCATCACTGTCCACAGGCTCCACAGGCTCACCCGCTGCAACAGCACCGTCATCTGGATCATCCTCCTGCAGAAAAGGCACCTGGCGTCGCAATGCCAAGTTATGGAGCATGGAGCAGGCGATGATGATGTCGCACACCTTCTTCTGTGAGTAGAATAGGGACCCACCTGTCCTATGGAGGCACCTGAACCTGGCCTTAAGAAGGCCGAAGGTCCGCTCAATAACCCTCCTAGTCTACCCATGGGCCTCATTGTACCGTTCCTCTGCCCTGGTCCTGGGATTCCTCACTGGGGTCAGTAGCCAGGACAGGTTGGGGTAACCAGAGTCCCCCAATAGCCATACACAGTGCCTCTGGAGTTCACCCATCATATCAGGGATGCTGCTATTCCGCAGGATGTAGGCGTCATGCACTGAGCCAGGAAACATTGCATTTACCTGCGAGATGTACTGGTCTGCCAAACAGACCATCTGGGCATTCATCGAATGATAACTCTTCCTGTTCCTGTACACCTGTTCATTCCTGCGGGGGGGACCAGAGCTACATGGGTCCCATCAATGGCATCTATGACGTTGGGGATATGTCCAAGGGCATAGAAGTCACTTTTCACTGTAGGCAAATCCGCAACCTCAGGGAAAATGATGTATCTCCTTACGTGTTTCAGCAGGGCAGACAACACTCTGGACAAGACATTGGAAAACATAGGCTGGGACATCCCTGATGCCATGGCCACTGTTGTCTGAAAAGACCCACTTGCAAGGAAATGGAGCACTGACAGCACCTGCACGTCAGGGGGGATTCCAGTCGGATGGCGGATTGGTGACATCAGGTCTGGCTCCAACTGGGTACATAGTTCCTGGATTGTGGCACGGTCAAACCGGTAGGTCACAATGACATGTCGCTCTTCCATTGTCAACAGGTCCACCAGCGGTCGGTACACCGGCGGATTCCGCCATCTTCCAATATGTCCCAACTGACGGTGCCTAAGAAGGACAACAGCGAAGAAACTGTCAGCATTCCTCCAGGTATGTACCCACAGTCACACACAAGACTACAACAGACAATTAACCCATCCGGGAAAGGTTTTGAGTGTAGGCCTCGGTATGTGTGACGCAGTGGTAATTGAAGCCATGTGGGCCCCTGAAATGGCTGCTGCCTGACCTCTAAACTGGGACAATGGAATTGTGGGGTAACTTCGCTGGCGTTGGACACCGTCGCGGTAGGCGGTCGTAGAGCACAGCGCAATGCTGCATTGGTTAACATTGGACCCTATGGGTCCCAGGAGCCAATGAACAGGTGCGCTGGGGGTGATGATGCACACCGCCGCGGACGTCACCGCCGCAGACGTCACCACCATTTTCTATCTGTTCAATCACTAGATACCTGACCTTCGACAGGAGAGGACCTACATTGCTAGTGCTGCTGTGACCTCGGTCTGGAAGCGACGAAGGCTGCTGCGTCTGGGGAAAGGGCCCCTGCCTTCACTGCACAGGAGTTGGAGAAACTTGTGGATGGGGTCCTCCCCCAGTATACGCTACTCTACGGTCCTCCAGACCAACAGGTTAGTACACAGGGAGCACATTGTATGGGCTAGGCCTGGGTGGAGAGGGCTGGGTGGATGAGGGAAGGGGGCAGAGTACATAGAACAGTCATGCATGGGGATGAATGGGACACAGGGATAGAGTTGGGAGGGGGTCAATTACAACGACGGTGCTGTAGGTAATGACTGTTCCTCTTTCCTTGTGCATGTCATGTAGGTCAGCGCCCACCAGAAGAGGGACATTTAGCGTGCCATCGCCAAGGAAGTCCGGACCCTGGGGGCCCACCAGAGACGGGGCACCCACTGCCGTGAGAGATGGGAGGACATTCGCCGCTGCAGCAAGAAGACGGCGGAGGCTCAGCTGGGGATGGCATCCCAATGTGGGTGGGGTGCTCGTCGCACCATGACCCCCCTGATGTTCCGGATCCTGGCGGTGGCCTACCCGGAGTTGGATGGGCGCTTAAGGACATCACAGCAGACACAAGGGGGTGAGTTCAACCTCATCCTATGGATTTTGCGTGCAGTGGAGCTGTCTGGGTGAGAGTGGTGGGCTGTGGGTGTCCCTAGGCCAGGGCGAGTTAGGTAGGCAAGGCCCCTCCGTTATGTAGGCCATGTGGCACTCTACCCCAGCTCAAAAAAAGCCAAATTGATGTATAGTTGCCCCTTTGCCATCCATGTGGGCAGATTTCTACCATTGCCATGTAGGCCATATCCCAGAAATTGCATGTGCAGAGGACAGGAGCACAGCGTAATGCAGGGGGCTGCTGCGTTTGTCTTGTCCGCCAACGGTAGCGGTATGCCATGCACTAAAACTCTCTTTCTTCTGTCTCCACCCTTTTTCTGCTCTCCCTGTCCTTCTGTACATCAGCATCAACAGGCGGAGGTACAGTGGCACCGGAGCACGAGGGAGCTGCATCCCACATGGCCATGGAGGGCCACACCGCAGACTCTGAATTCACCAGTGGGACGGAGGGCAAGGGGAGCTTCACGTCGGCCACAGGATCACCAAACAGCGACACGGACTCGTCCGCCGATGGGAGCTCCCCTGTGGTGGTGGCACCATCTGTGCGCCCCACTTCTACAGGTACAGCCGCCACCTCCCCTACCAGCACCGCCCTCCCAGCAGCCCCTCAGAGTTCGCCCCGTGCCCGCTCACCCAGGAGGGTGGGCATCACCTTCGCCCCAGGCACCTCAGGCCCTGCCCCAGTCACCCCTGCTGCCCTCAGTGAGGAGGCCATTGACCTCCTCAGTTCACTCACTGTTGGGCAGTCTACCATTGTGAATGCCATCCAGGGTGTAGAACGAGAGTTGAAACACAGTAATGCATTCCTGGAAGGCATTCATTCTGGTCAGGCTGTCCTTCAGCGAACCCTGCAATCTCTGGCCTCAGCACTGATGGCAGCCATTGTCCCTGTGTCCAGCCTCCCCCCTCCAACTTCCTCCACCCAGACCCAATCCCCTGTACTCCAGCCCATCCCAAGCACACCTACAGACCAGCATGCACACAAGTCAACACACACAAGTAGCTCAAGCAAACATAGGCACCACACACACCACAGGCAGTCACACAAGCATCAGACCCATACAGATACAGCAACATCCACTGTCTCCACTGTGTCCCCCTCCTCCTCTTCTCCCTCCTCCCTCCCAGTGTCGTCTACACACACACCTGCATGCAACACATCTACAGGCACTAAGACTCGCACCAGGACACCCAGCAGCACAAGCCGCTCACCTGCACTCACCACCTCCACTGCCATATACTCGTCCCCTGTGTCCTCTCCCAGTGTGTCTGTGAAACCCCCTCCCAAAGTACACAAACGCCGGCAATCACTCACCCAACATCCATCCACCTCACGACAGCCTCCAGTACCTGCACCTGCACCCAAAACAGCTAAAGTGACACCTCCTACAACCACCTCCTCTTCCTCCACTCCCAGACCCCCTCCAGCTACCCATCCCAGTGTACGTCAGAAACTGTCCCTATGTCAAATTGACCTTTTTGCCCCCACCCCTCCTCCAATTCATCAGTCCCGTCGTAGCACCTCAGCCAAAAAGCCTCCAGTACCAGTGGTGCGTGTTCCAGGTTTTTGGAGTGCCCCGTCCACCAGGGCAGGCAGTAGGACCCGGAGCCAAGGCACTGTCAGCCCACCCCCTGTAAAGGCTCTGAAATTGGAGAGTAGATGACGGGACCGTGTCAAGTCTCCTGGTGGGACAAAAAGTGAAATGGGATCCAAGGCGATTGGTGAGTCATATGTAACTCCAAAGAAGGTGGGGAAGGTCCCGAGGAAGTCTCCCCAACCTGTTGTGAGTGTCACGGCGGAGAAGTGCGCCATCATTTCCGGCGGTCCAGACACAACCACCAGCACCGTCGTTATTGGTCAGGAGACCACCGCCAGAGTCACAGCCCAGGAGGGCCCAAGTATCGTTACTGGTCAGGAGACCACCGCCACCGCCGGAGTCACAGCCCAGGAGGGCTCAAGTATCGTTACTGGTCAGGAAACCACCGCCACCGCCGGAGTCACAGCCCAGGAGGGCCCAAGTATCGTTACTGGTCCAGAGACCACCGCCAGAGTCATAGCCCAGGAGGGCTCAAGTATCGTTACTGGTCAGGAGACCACCGCCAAAGTCATAGCCAAGGAGGGCTCAAGTATCGTTACTGGTCAGGAGACCACAGCCACTGCCGAAGTCACAGCCCAGGAGGGCCCAAGTATCGTTACTGGTCCAGAGACCACCGCCAGAGTCATAGCCCAGGAGGGCCCAAGTATCGTTACTGGTCCAGAGACCACCAGCAGAGTCATAGCCCAGGAGGGCCCAAGTATCGTTACTGGTCCAGAGACCACCGCCAGAGTCGTAGCCCAGGAGGGCTCAAGTATCGTTACTGGTCAGGAGACCACCGCCGGAGTCACAGCCCAGGAGGGCCCAAGTATCATTACTGGTCCAGAGACCACCACCAGAGTCATAGCCCAGGAGGGCTCAAGTATCGTTACTGGTCAGGAGACCATCGCCACCACCGGAGTCACAGCCCAGGAGGGCTCAAGTATCGTTACTGGTCAGGACACCACCGCCACCGCCGGAGTCACAGCCCAGGAGGGTCCAGAATCCCACAGCCCGCTGGGCAATGATGGAACGTCAAGCCACACACCAACGTCCAGTGTGGAGTTCGTCATGCCACACACCAATGTCCATTGTGGAGATCGTCATGCCACACACCAATGTCCATTGTGGAGATCGTCATGCCACAGATCGTCATGCCACACACCAATGTCCATTGCGGAGATCGTCATGCCACACACCAATGTCCATTGTGGAGATTGTCGTGCCACACACCAATATCCGTACCAGAACCGCCATGGCAAAGCACCGCTGAACAGGGCAAAGACCGCCATGGTGAAGACCGCTGAACAAGGCCAAGACCGCCATGGTGAAGACCGCTGAACAGGGCAAAGACCGCCGTGGTGAAGACCACTGAACAAGGCCAAGACCGCCATGGCAAAGCACCGCTGAACAGGCCAAAGACTGCCATGATGAAGACCGCTGAACGAGGCCAAGACTGCCATGGCAAAGCACCGCTGAACAGGCCAAAGACTGCCATGGTGAAGACCACTGAACAGGGCAAAGACCGTGTGGGTATGAATAGTCCGGCACATCAGGCATCGTTCTCCCATGTGCAGCTGGGACTGTGACAGGACATGTACTTTTACGGGGAGACTCATCCAGTCTGGGCCCCAGTCCCACCCAGTACCAGTAGAGAACTGCATCTACTTGTGAAGATGTGTCTTTGCACTCCCCAGGATGGCACAGTGGGCAAGCCACCCACTGTAGAGACTTGAGAGACTGTGGCTTTGCACTCCCCAGGATGGCACAGTGGGCAAGCCACCCACTGTAGAGACTTGAGAGACTGTGGCTTTGCAATCCCCAGGATACATCAATGGGCATGGAGCCCCGTCGTGGATCTGGCTTCGCATTCATCTGGCTGAGGTGCCCCCCCTTCCCTTCCCCCTGAGGTGCCTGTATTGTTTCTATCTGATGCCCCAGCAGTGTTCTCTCGGATTTTGGTCAGGTATCTATTGTGGGCCTCGCCCATGCATTTTTGGACTGTTGGTGCACGGACATTGTTGTGTACATATCTGCACTACTTCTTGTATTGTACATTTATTTTTGACAGATTTCGTGATATATATCAGTATATTTTTTCATGAGTAGTATATTGCCACAATACAAAGTTTGACCGCAATTCGCTTTGTGTATTCATTCTTCCGGGGGGATTGTGGGTTGTTACTGTGATTTTTGTGACTGCATTGGTGTGTATGTTGTGATATGCAAGGGTGGGGGTGGGGGTGTTTGGTGGGTGTCCCCCTAACTTTTGCCTCCCCCCTCCACCATGTCGTAGGTGCAGTACTCACCGGTATCTTCTGCGCCTACGTCGCTGTTGGTCGTAGATGAGCAGGAATGCAAGGGCTGGGAGTATTTGTAGTTCCGGCTCCATGGTGTCCTCGTTCCTCGTGGGATGTGTTCAGGTGAGCGTTTTCCCATAGCAAAAGCTGTTTCCGCCGTGTTTTTATCCACGGTGAATCCGCCCCGGAAAAGGTGGCGGATTGGTGTGTTGTGATAGTGTGGGCGGTACATTGTCTCCCGCCTGTCTGTTGGCAGTGTCCGCCGCGCTGTTTGTCTGTACCGCCGTGGTGGGCTGTGTGTTAAAGTGGCTGTCTTAGTTGGCGGTTTCCGCCAGGGTCGTAATTCCCTTTTTTGGTCCGCCGGCCTGTTTGCGGTATTACCGCAGCTTTAACACCGTCCGCCAGGGTTGTAATGACCACCTATGTGATCCCCCTTTCTCCTGGCCCCTGCTTGATATATGAGCACAAAAAGTGCCATGAAGAAGCAGAGGTGAATGAAATTCCTTTTTTGGACAGTTTTGTGCAGATTTGTATAAAGTCACCAAAGTTACTAGCAAAACCTTTTTTTGTGGAAACTCTGTCCTTCTATGACTACACAGTGGTGACCGCCATTGTGTAACATATATTCATAATCCAACCCCGTTTTTGTACAAATATGAAATGTATTAAAATATATTTTTTCCATAACTTTTGTTTGACTTTGAAAATAAAATGTGCGACTCTATATATGGTACCTGTGAATGCAAGTAATCTACGAGTGAAACTTCTTTAATTTAAAGACAAAAATTAAAAATAGAAAAGTACATGATTGCGGACAGACTACGTCAGAATTTATTTGCACATTTGATTTCCTAATCGTTTACCAGTGGAAACACTCAGGGACCTATTTACAAACTGCATTTTGAGGTACATTTAGTAGTGTTGTTTTTAGTAGATAGTAAGGAAGAGGCTCAAATTGCAGGTTTTGTTCAAGGTGAGGTGAGGAGCAGGGCCTGATAATTTGTCTGTCCTTCTTTAGTATTGCAGGAAGGATAACAACCTGGTGCAGCGATCTCACACATTATTATGCTTTTGTTTACCCCTACTTCGAGTCAGCCTCACTGCTACCTACTGTGAGAAAAATTACCTTGCACATAGGCTGTGTCTGACGAGTGGCCAGAATATAGCAGCTGAAAGAGAAACAAACAAAACCAGTTCTGAAACCTCAGACATTGGACATACAATTGGATGAGCAATACCCAGACGTTGACTGCCCTTGGGAGTAGGGCCTGAGCTGACCAGTATTATAAGGGGTCTCCTGGTGTCCCATCATGACCTATGCAGTAGACCACATACAGGAATTAAATCTGAGAAGTAACCGCATGGTGCCAGGTATCTCTGCAATGCCCAAAAGCCTGGTGTTGCACGACTCCAAGCAAAGTCAATGAAAGAGCTGCCATCTCTGCTGAATTGGACACCTTGATGCCACACCTGCCAGATGAGTACCCCATGTAAACCCATCCCAGATGCTGCAGTAGCCCACAACGATCGCCCATCAGATCTCGGCAAGGATCC
The DNA here is from genome assembly GCF_031143425.1 of Pleurodeles waltl. Taxonomy (NCBI): domain Eukaryota; kingdom Metazoa; phylum Chordata; class Amphibia; order Caudata; family Salamandridae; genus Pleurodeles; species Pleurodeles waltl. Next base: position 471,105,250 of record NC_090449.1, on the reverse strand, counting down.
TGCATCTGCCAAGAAAAGTGCCACTGAGCAGGCCTTCCATGGCGCTTATCTGCTGAGGCCTGATTCCTGAGTAATGCCATTTATGTATGGAGTGGCTCCTGGAAACATAGGCTAGGATGACACTGGGAAAGCCCACTCAACAGCAACAATTGAGCAGGTAATAGAGCCCCACATATGAGAGACTGAGCTAGATGTCCAGACTGTGTTCAGTAGCAAGAGCATTTACTGTTACTTAACCAATCTAATTGTGGGAACTAGCTGTAGAACTGAATTATGAAATACTCTGCATGAGCTGAGACCTAGTGAACTTCACCTCTGCCTAATGTAAGGCTATTTCTATGCTTGGATAGAAATCCCATATACAGTAGAGAGGGGAACATCCGGAAGAATGACTCTGGAACAACGGCCTACGTTGTTAACGCAAGTGAAACTATGCTTGCATTGACAACGACTCGATTTTTCCATGCCTTAACCACACATGTGCTGAACAACGCACATGTGTGGTTAAGACAGAGAAAACGGGATAGAGCATCGGGAGAGGACGCGGTCAGGTAAGTGGGGCTGGGGCAGGGTTGGGTGTAGTTTTTATGGGTGGGGTGTGGATTAAAGGCATGGGGAGGGGGAGGTTGGGGTATTTTTTTTGTTTTTTTAGGGGCGGGTGGGGGGATCAGAGCAGTTCTGTTTTTAGGGGCAGGGATGGGGAGGCTGCTGGAAATGCTGACGCAGACCAGGAGGGTAGGGTAGAACGTAAAACTGTTCTGGTGTCACAGGGCAGCTGGTGTTGTCAGAATGTAAACTAGAGGACAATGCCCAGTCTCAGGTCATTGGCTCAAGCAGCATTTACCATTGACAACAGTTGCCACTACTACCTGTGCTGTGTGTGCTGGTCAATTAGATCATGGTAGTTAGGTGCCCATGGCACAAACACACTCAAAATGAGGGTTCAGTATGACTATGTGATCAGTCCCCATCAATCCCTATCCAAGTGCAACTCCTGTCAACTGCTCATGTCCATGGACTCAATAACCATCAGGCACTGTCACATACATGATGTACACAGCAGTAATCTCATACCCATGATGCCCATTCCTGGGTTTACCCCTGTGCCTGTGTCACAATAGCTGCAATGCCACCATGCTAGATCTCAGGTGTCATAGTGCTAAGACCACTGCATTGAGGAAACTGAACTCTGCCAGGCCCACCAGTGCAATGCAATGTACCACACATATGCAAATATCAACATGAGAAACTACCAATGGTGACACCTGTATCGTTTCATGGAAATGCCATACATGGTATGGTGCTAGGTCTCAGCACCGCATAGGTGTATGTGAAAAATGATAGACTGGGACAGGGCCATATTGTTATGTGTGGTGCTGTGACATCAGCACACCAACATTCATTGCAAGGCCTCACCATGCCAATGGAAGCAGATGGAGGGTTGATGAGGACAAGAAGGTGGCAGAACCCACACCTAGAAGATGTGATGCAGACCATTGCCCAAACTGCCCACACTACATGTGACATGCAGGTGGGGCACAGGGCTGAGAGACTGCAAACATTAATGACAGGAACAATGCATGGGAACCAAGATGACAATGTATCACCAATAGGACGTCAGTGACGTCACATTACAACTGGCACAACACAGACACACTAATTGTACAATATCTCTTTGCGTAGGACAATGATTCTCCTGTGGATCTGTCTGTCCTGGGCTACCCTGATGACCTGGATGACTAGCTGACAACCATCAGTCAGGAAACCCTCTAAGATATCCTGGGAACCCTCCAGACACCACCTCCAGTCGCAAGGAGGAGCATACATGTAGCAGCCATCCCAGAGGAACCACCTACCACCCTAATAGTATGACCTACCAGCTCAAACACAGCTGAGGACTCTGATGACACAGGGACCCCCTTTGAGAGGACAGTAGTGGGAGTACAGCGGGAGCTGGCCAAGGAGGCACGGGTGGGGATGCAAACTATGGCAGCCAGCCTTGAGGGGATGCGCATGTGCATGATGACGTCCGCAGAACAGTCAGCAGCCATACAAGTCACACAATCCCTACTGCAAGGAGTCCAACATTGTGTGAGGGACGTCACCACTGCTGTGAGGGAGTTGCCACAACACCTGCCCTCCCATTCTTGCAGCTGCATGCATGACAACAAGCTGGACTCCATGCACCGGGAACTGGCCTCCCTCAGGGCAGACATGGCTGCCTACCACAGGGATGTTGCTGCCATACTCAATAATCAGCAGCTCCTCCTTGCTGCACTGATGCCATATGTAGTTCCACAGATTGCAGCTGCCGGGAATTTGGTGTCTACTTCTCCAACCAGTGAAGTGTGTGTTGCCCCCTCAAACCCACCAGCACCACCATCAAGGGCAGAGGAGACGACACACACTAGAGGGTGAAGATGTGGAACAGATCATCTTCACCTGTAGGAGTACCCAGTAGCACCAGCCCATGCCACATGGGCACTGATTTTCCTTTGTCCTGTGCTTGACAGCATGCCAGTGTTGCTACAGTTGGTGACATGCACTCTTCACTGACACACTGTTAACCTTACCACTATGGACTGCAATTGTCTCTCACTACTCAATTGGCAATTCATGTTCCTCTGCACTGAACAACACTTTATCTCAGCATGTCAAATGACATGTCCCTCAACCTTGCACTTGTGTTGTGTCACAATAGAATGCTTTACACTAATGGGGTCATAGACCTGGACTATGTAAATATTGCACTACAGCACTTTAAAATAAACAGCACCTACACACCCACTTTGCCTCTGTGTAATGTGAGAGATCTAGTTTGCTGGAGATTTGTGATGCATGTAACATGTCTGTGGTCACAGAGTATCAATATCAGAGTGCCGAAACAATGTGGGCAGATATCTACGCACAAGGGCCCTGATTTTTATTTTTCTGCACTGAATTCGTGTAATTTTTGAAGCAAAAGCAGCACAAACTTACAATATGCCATTGTATATTGCAAGTTTGCGCTGCTTTTGTATAAAAAAAATAGGAAAATGCAGGGCAAGATGAAAGTCAGTGCTGGCCACATCCCCTACAACAAGTTATTGTGTATGTGACACTTGCTTTAAAACATACATGCCTCACCCACAACATACAGCAGGAATTGCTGTGTAAGAGTGTTTGGCCAATTACGTCAGCTGGGAGTACAAGTAAAACACATCAGCGTGAAATTTGTGTACTTGACCTCATCTGAAATTGACACTACTCACTTATGACAGTGTTGACATTAGCTTCAGGCTGCAGGCAGATGTCCCACAGTGCCCATCATTCCGACACAGGACCCAAACAATGACAGCTTTAAAACCACACCTATTTGTCCAATACATGGGAACCATAGTCACATTGAGTGGTGGGTACAATGGATGGCAGATGCATTGAGTTTCAGATTTCTTGTAGCTGCCAATGTGACAGCTTAGTTGGACGTGGGAATTAACGTGTCAAGAGAGGGATGTGGATGCAGTGCGGAATACACAAGCCAACAGACAATTGGCACTGTACATTCATGCAAAGACCCTGAGCCCCAAGCATATCACATATGCAGTAAGGGAGTACCTAAATCTTTAATAACTATGTACAAAACAGAACTTAAAACTATGTAACACACCAACAGTAACCTAATCTATCCTAACTATACATTACCCACAGCTGGCCCTAACTACCCTATGCTAAGCTTGCTTACCACATTTAACAAAACACTCTAAACATTTGCCTCCCACCTCCCTTAGATGACGGGACACATGTAGGACAACATATACTAACCTAAACATATATTAACTAATACTAAACAAATATATATATTTTTTTATTTTTTAAATATTTCTTTTATTTTTTTCAATGTTTTTATTTTTAAATACACAAAAGCCCCAACATTAACCCCCACTCACCCACGCACAAACTAACATGTAATAATATGAAACTCGACCAACCTACTTGCTCTATCTAAACTACTACCCTTCTCTAACCTATCCTTAAACCCCCTAAACCCACTACAAAACAGGATGAGGAATGAGGAGGGAGGGGACTGAATTAAGGGTGAGGGGAGACAAGAGTTTACAGGTTTGCCCTCCTCAGTGTCTTCTTAATAGCTTTGAGCCTCTGGGTATTTTTGTCCACGTCGCGCTGTATAGTGTCAAGCTTCCTCAACACTTTCCTCATGTCCCTCTGGAGCTCGGAAATTGCGGCCATGTCCAATGCAGCAGATGTGGTGATTTGTGTTGCAGAGGTTGTTGTTCCAGCAGGTGTGGTGGTTGGTGGTGCTGATGTTGAAGGTGCAGCAGGTGTGGTGGTTGGTGGTGCCGAGGTTGACGGTGCAGCAGGTGGGGCTGATGTGATGGAGAACGCTGTGGTACTGGCTGCAGTTGTGGTGGTGGCACCAACCTGGGAAGCCAATGCCGGTCCCCCTTGGCTAAAAGACCACCATTCTTCAGTGGTTCGCTCTCTCTGATAGCGTATTGCCATCCTTCGGTACCCAGACGCAACATCCAATATGTGTCTGTACCTCACTGCCCGCTTCTGGAAAGCCCTGATCTCTGCTACATCCATGTTGGCAACTGTAAAAATTAGACAGGCAACCATCAGTGTCATCATTGTGTGATGCATGTACAAATGATAATCTAACACTCTGCCTCAATTTGCACATGCAGTCCAAATCACAGTCCGTGATGATATAATGTCCTTGACACATGAAATGGCATCGCTGCCTACTTATCAAGTCTTTAACACCACAGCAAAGCACAACAAGAGGTGGACCAAATAAAGGCCCTCATTACAACCCTGGCGGTCGGTGTTAAAGTGGTGGTAATACCGGCAACAGGCCGGTGGAAAAAAAAATGGAACCACGACCATGGAGGAAACCGCCAACATAGACAGCCACTTTAACTCTCCTACCGCCACGGCTGTAGAAACAAACACCGCAGCAGTAACCGCCAACAGACAGGCGGAAGACAAAGTACCGCCCACTGTATCTCAAGACTCCTATCCGCCACCTTTTCCAGGGTGGAACCAACGCGATCAAAAGCACGGCGGAAACAGTACACAGAAGGGAAAACACTCACCTCTCAACACCCAATGAGGAACCAGGACGCCATGGAACCCGAACTCCAGGTGTTACCAATGTTGGTGTATCTTCTCATCTACCAGGAGTACGACGGCGGCGACCACAGTGAGTACTGCGCCTACAACACAGGGGAGCGGGGGAAGAGAGTGACACACACACGCAACACGCAATACCCCCACCCCCACCCTCACCCACAACAACATACACACAAATACATGCAGCAACATTACATATACACCCTCCACACCCTGGAAGTATGCAAGGACAAAAGGAAATGATTGTAATGACTGTAATCATGAAAAATCAGATAGTCAAAATTCAAAATTCAGTATATAGAAATGTGTACACCAACTACACAAGTCCGGATAGTGTACCAATCATTGTCCGTGGACCACTGGGCCCAAAATGCATGGGCGAAGCCCACACTAGATACCTGACTGGAAACGGAGAGAACACTGCTGGGGCATCTGACCGAAAATATAAAGGCACCTCAGGGAGAGGAGGAGGGGGGGGCACCTCAGCCAGAAGAACGCACAATGCCACTGCTGCACGAGGGGGCTCCATGCCCATTGCTGTATCCTGGTGAGTGCAAAGCCACAGTCTCACAAGTCTCTCCAGTGGGTGGTTTGCCCACTGCTTTATCCTGGGGAGTGCAAAGCCACAGTCTCTCAAGTCTCTCCAGTGGGTGGGTTGCCCACTGCTTGGTCCTGGGGAGTGCAAAGCCACAGTCTCTCAAGTGGATGTCATTCTCCACTGGTTCTGGAGGGGGCCTGGTGCCCAGAGTGCTTCATCCTGCCAAGGACTGAGGTAGTGGATGTCATTCTCCACTGGTTCTGGAGGGGACATGGTGCCCAGAGTGCTTCATCCTGCCAAGGACTGAGGTAGTGGATGTACTTCTCCACTGGTTCTGGAGGGGGCATGGCACCCAGAGTGCTCCACTTGCAGTGTGGCCGGTACAATTCCCTCACCTGGGTGTGTGTGCCACAAGATTGCTGAGGTACAGGTAGCATGATATGTCATGGAGGCAGCGACATAACCCACACTGCTGCGGCTTCGCATTCCACCTGCAGGTGCAAACAGTGATGGAAGTCATGCCTCATGGAAGCTGCCCAGGGTCCAGGAACTCTCCTCCAGCCTCAGACGACTGACCACTGGGGATGGTAGCCATGTCAGCAGTGGTGCCACTGTCCGAGTACGTCGCGGGGCTGATGGCTTGCGGCTGTGTCTGTGGCGGCCATGCTGGCAGCAGTGAATGAGTCAGCACCTGCTGAGGGACACAGCAGGATATCTCCTGCAGCCTCGGACAGCTGCCCACTAGGGAAGAGGCTGGGGACTGTCACTAAGGCTGTAGACTTGCCGGTGGTGGTGCAGGTGGCGGTGCAGTTGGCGGTTGTGGTGGTGGGGCAGCTAGCGGTGTTCGCCGACGTACAGGTTGGTGTGGTCGTGGACAGAAGTTGTGACACTGGTCCCTCAGTCGGTGCCACCATGCCCTCTCCTGACCTGCTCTTCTGCTTTTGGCCCTTCCCCACCTTTGATGGTGCCGCAGTTGTCTTGCCACTATCCCCTTTTGTTTTTGCAGAGCCCTTGGTGGCTAGTAGTTTCGGCTTCTCCCTCCGGGATGTGGGCACCTTTTTCACCTCGGCAGGTGGCGGAATGTCCTTTCCATCGCTACGTGGCACACTGGCAGCCCTGATGGGTGGCGCACTCGATGACCCCGTAGTTGCTGGCACCACTGTGCCTGGGGATTTGGTGGCTGAGGTGCTGGGCTGGGACCTGGAAATCCTGACCTAGGGGAAGGACGGGGGGGAGGTGAAGGGAAGAGGTCAATGTTAGCCAGGAAACGTTTTTTAGATACACTGGGATGGGAAGATGGAGGGAGTTTGGAAGTGGAGGAAGAGGTAGTGGTTGTAAGAGGTGTACGTCTGCTGAATTTGGGTGAAGGTGCATGGGCCGGAGGCTGTTGTGAGGTGGATGGCTGTTGGGTGGGTGTGTGACTGCATTTGTGTACTTTGGGAGGGGGGATCACAGACACACTAGGAGAGGACACAGGGGATGTGTGAATGGTAGTTGGGGTGGTGATTGCATGTGAGCGGTATGTGGTGATGGGCGTGCTGGTGATGGAGGTAGTGGCTGAGGATGTAGTGTATGCAGGTGTGAGTGGAGACGAGACAGGGAAGGAGGAGGAGGACGTGGAGGAGGGGAACACAGTGGAGGCAGTGGATGTTGCTGTGTCTGCATGGGAATGGTGCTTGTGTGAGTGCTGGTGGGATGTGTGGTGCTTATGTTTGCCATGTCCACTCTTGTGAGTTGATGTGTGTGCATGCTGGTTTGATGGTGTGCTTGGGATAGGCTGAGGTACAGGGGATTGGGTCTGGGTGGAGGAAGTTGGAGGGGTGAGGTTTGACACAGGGACAATGGCTGCCATCAGTGCTGAGGCCAGAGCCTGAAATGCTCTCTGTTGGGCCGCCTGCCCAGGATGAATGCCCTCCAGGTATGCATTTGTTTGTTGTAAATGCCTCTCAACAACCTGGATGGGATTCAAAATGGTAGATTGCCCAAAAGTGAGGGATCTCAGGAGGTCAATAGCCTCCTCACTGAGGGCAGCAGGGCTGGCTGGGGCAGGGCCTGAGGTGCCTGGGGTGAAGGAGATGCCAACCCTCCTGAGTGAGCGGGCACGAGACACATGCTGAGGGGCTGCTGGGAGGGCGGTGCTGGTAGGGGGGTGTCAGCTGTACCTGTGGATGCGGTGGGCACAGAGGGAGCTCTCACCAGTCGCTGTCACTGGTGTCTGCTCCTGTCCCCACTGTGGAGCTCCCCTCTCTCTCTGTCCCACTGGTGGCTTCAGACTCCGTTGCTTAACCCTCCAGGGCCAAGTGGGTTGCAGCTCCCTCCTGCTCCGGTGCCAATGCCAATGCTCCTCCGCCTGATTTCGGTCAAGAGCTTGCACCCCACATCCGCAGCACCACCCTGCTGTGTCCCTGGCCCACGCTACTGCTAGCGTGTTCAAGGCCCTCCTCCACCCGCAAGCATCCCCTGCGCCTCATCCCTGGTGTCTAGTGGGCTTCTGGTAAGCGTCGCTAGACTTGTGTGCATTGTGCCGTTTTTCACCGTATTTGTGACTGTATTCTGTATTCTGTGCCTTGCTTTTTTGTGCTTATTTGCTTCCATTTGTGCTTTTTAAGACTTTTGTTCTGCTTTTCGCCCCTTGTGCGCTCCCCCTAGCCCCTTTCCCTGCTGCTGCCTCCCTGCGGCCCCGCCCCCCTCGCAACCCCATTCGCCGTGCCCTCCCGCCTCCCAGCTGCTCCTCCCCCCCTTCTTAATGGCTGGCGCTGCGCGTCTGCGCAGCGGACACGCACAGCGGGCGCGCCAGAGGCAAGCCCGTCTGCGCCCATCCGCGCCTGGACCGCACCCAGCGCCACCCCCCCCGGTCCACACGACCCTCGCACCACCAGATGCCGCTACTCGACCAACCAGCTCATCGCCCTCAACCCCAGCCGCTCCACAACATGTTTCCAGTCATCTCCAAAGAACACCAAGGGACCATTCTCCTGCAACGCCTGCAACTTCACCTACGACAGAACAAGGAAACCCGCAACAAACCACCTCCACTGCATACTCCTCAACACACGCTCCGCACACAAGCACGCCATCGAGCTTTGGGACCTGCTCGACACCACCGCCCCAGACGTAGCCTTCCTGACCGAAACGTGGTGGAACGACTCCTCAGCATCTGACATCTCCATAGCCATCCCGGACGGCTACAAGATCACCAGGAGGGATCGCCCCAATGGAATCGGAGGAGGAATAGCCATCGCCCACAAATCCACCCTCAAAATCCACACCCACACGGACGACGCCCTCAAGACCGCCGAACACCTACACTTCCGGATCCACACTGACCCCAACACCACTCTCAGGGGAACGCTCATCTACCGACCCCCAGGACCACGAGCACCCTTCAGCGACTCCATCGGCGACAACACGAGCACCCACGCGCTCACCTCTATGGACTACATCCTCCTTGGAGACCTCAATTTCCACCTGGAGAACAACAACAACCCCAACACCACATCTCTGATCGACAACCTCTCCAACCTCGGCCTCAGACAACTGGTCAACACACCCACCCACATTGATGGCCACACGCTTGATCCGATCTTCTACGCAAGCAACCACGTCACCTTTAACCACACCACCGAACTCCACTGGACTGACCACCAGTGCTTTAAATGGAAAAATAGAAGTGCAGGTACTCGGTAATAGAGTACCTGCTTGTTTCTGAGAAGTGCCGGTACTCTCCAATTAAAAGTATTACGTTTTTCTTGAGATATGCCGGTACTCTCCCTCTGAAAATAAAAAAGTGCCGGTACTCAGTACCGGACAGTACCGGCCCATTTAAAGCACTGCCGACCACCACTGCATCCACTTCACATTCAAGAAGCACATCGAACACCACCGCACCCAACTACCACCACACCGTTGCTGGAGCAAAGTCACCGAAGACCAGCTGACCAGCACCCTCGCCCAGGACCCGCCCACCGACCCCACCAACTCAGACACCACCGCACTCAACCTACATCAGTGGATCAATGACTGCGCCAACACCCTCACACCACTCAAGAGGTCCACCGACAACCAAGACAGAAAAAAAGCCGCCTGGTTCACTGTCGAACTCCTCACCTCCAAACGCACCTGCCAGAAACTAAAGAAGAAATGGCTCCTCGAACACACACCCGACAGCCTTGCAGCCCACAAGGAGGCCACCCGCAAGCACCACCAGTTAATCAGACTCGCCAAACGATACCACTTCACAGAACGCCTGAACAACAACGCTCACGACAGCAAAGAACTCTTCAGCATTGTGAAAGAGCTCTCCAACCCCAGCGCCAACGTCAACGACATCCCACCATTCCCAAGAACTCTACAACGCCCTGTCCACCTTCTTCTATCAGAAGATCGCCGACATCCATGACAGCCTCAACACCACGCCTCCGTCTGACCCCACCCCCGAAAAATCCACCTGCACCTACTGACTGACCGCCTGGACCCACGTAGACGACACTGAAACTTGCAAGATCATGAACTCCATCCACTCAGGATCCCCTCCAGACCCATGCCCCCACCACGTTTACAACAAAGCCGACTCCACCATCGCCCCCCAACTTCGAAAGGTCATCAACTTATCCTTCGAAACCGCAACTTTCCCGGAAAGCTGGAAGCACGCCGAAATCCACGCCCTCCTTAAGAAGCCCAAGGCAGACCCCAACGACCTCAAAAACTTCTGTCCGATCTCCCTCCTCCCCTTCCTGGCGAAGGTCACCGAGAAGATCGTCAACGCTCAGCTTACCCACTACCTCGAGGACAACTCCATCCTGGACCCCGGTTTCAGACGTAACCACAGCACCGAGACTTCTCTCCTCGCCGCCACAGATGACATCAGACAACAAATGGACGGGCGAAACATCAGCCCTCATCCTCCTGGACCTCTCCGCAGCCTTCGACACGGTTTGCCATCGCACCCTATTAACACGCCTCCACGAAGCCGGAATACAAGAAAAAGCCCTCAACTGGATCTCCTCATTTCTCTCCGGCAGAACCCAGAGAGTCCGACTCCCACCCTTCCGCTCCGAAGCTACCAACATCATCTGCGGCGTACCCCATGGCTCCTCACTAAGCCCGACGCTGTTCAACATCTACATGGCCCCCCTCGCACAACTGGCCCATCAGCACAACCTCAACATTCTCTCTCACACCGATGACACCCAGCTCATCCTCTCCCTCACCAAAGACCCACACACCGCCAAAGCCAACCTCCACGAGGGAATGAAGTCCATCGCCGAGTGGATGAAAAATAGCCGCATGAAGTTGAACTCCGACAAGACGGAGGTCCTCATCCTCGGACGCACCCCCTCCGCCTGGGACGACTCCTGGTGGTCCACCGCGCTGGGAACCCCGCCAACGCCAGCCAACCACGCACGCAGATTGGGTTTTATCCTCGACTCCTCCCTCACCATGACCAAGCAGGTCAACGCAGTTTCCTCCTCCTGCTACAACACCCTCCGCATGCTCCGTAGAATCTACAAATGGATCCCGACGGAAACCAGAAGAACGGTGACCCAGGCCCTCGTCAGCAGTAGACTAGACTACGGCAACGCACTCTACACAGGCATCCCAGCAAAAGACATCCGACGCCTCCAACGCATCCAAAACGCATCCGCCCGACTGGTCCTCGACGTACCCCGCCGCTGCCACATCTCCCACCACCTGAAAGACCTCCACTGGCTCCCCGTGGACAAGAGGATCACCTTCAAGCTCCTCACCCACGCTCACAAGGCACTCCACAACGCCGGACCAGACTACCTGAACAACAGACTCAACTTCTACGTCCCCTCCCGCCAACTCCGCTCCACCAACCTCGCCCTCCCCATCATTCCCCGCATCCAGCGCAAGACCTCCAGTGGCAGGTCCTTCTCCTACCTTGCCGCCAAGACCTGGACACCCTCCCGACATCCCTGCGGCAGACCCAGGACCTTCTCACCTTCAGGAGACTTCTCAAAACCTGGCTCTTCGACCAATAGCAGCACCCCTCCCCCTTAGCGCCTTGAAACCCTAACGGGTACGTAGTGCGCTCTACAAATGTTGTGATTGATTGATTGATTGATTGATTGATGATGCTATTGCACACAAGAACAGGGAGACCACAAAAAGCGGGTGGAAAGACAGAAGAAAAACATGTTCAGTGCATGCAACACTACTATCGTTGGCAGACACAACATACAGGGAGCAGCTCTCTGCACTGCGCCATGCACTAAAAGTTCCTAGAAAATTCAACTGACCATGGGGTATGAGGCCTAAGCCCAATTGCTGCACACCTGGAAGTCTCAGGAGCCTGACTAGGTGTAGATGGCTCTTACCACTAGTGGGGTTGGGGTGCCACATAGCCTGCCTCACAAGGGACCTTGCCTACCAAGTTCGCCCTGGCCTAGGGGAACCCACTGCCCACCTCCCCCACCCAGACACCTTGTTATGCGCGCAGAGTCAGCTGAATGAGAGTGTACTCACCCCCTTGTGGCTGCTGTGATGCTCTCAAGCGCTCATCCAACTCCGGATACGCCACCGCCAGGATCTGGGACATCAAGGGGGTCATGGTGCGACGGGCACCCCTTCCACGTTGGGAGGCATCCCCAGCTGGGCCTCCGCTGTCTTCTTGCTCCAGCGGCGCAGGTCCTCCAATATTTTACAGCAGTGGGTGCTACGTCTGTGGTAGATCCCGAGGGTCCAGACGTCCTTGGTGATGGCACGCCAAATACCTTTCTTCTGGTGGGCGCTGAACTAGAGTAATGGTACAGGGGGAAAGGAAACTACTCACCCGTCCGGACCGTCATACTCATTGCCCACCAGTTCCCACCCATGCCCTGACGCACATACACTCACCATCCGCACATGTAGGCCTCATCCCCCCCATGTATCTTCCATCCACACCACTCAAAGCAGGCATTGCCCATGCAGCATGCTCACAGTCAACTAACCTGTTTGTCTGGAGGACCGTACAGCTGTGTATACTGAGGGAGGACCCCATCCACTAGTTTCTCCAACTCCTCCGAAGTGAAGGCAGGGGCCCTTTCCCCAGACACTGTAGCCATTGTCGCCTCCAGACACAGGTCACAGCAGCACTTGCAGTGTAGGTCCTCTCCTGCTGAAGGTCAGGTATCAAGTGAGGGAACAGACAGAAAATGGCGGTCATGTCTGCGGCGGTGTGTACCATCACCGCTGGCGTACATCATAATTGGCTCCTGGGACCCATAGGGCCCAATGTTAACCAATGCCGAATTGCGCCGCGGTCTTCGACCGCCCACCGCGACAGTGTACAACGCCAGAGCAGTTACCTCATATCCCCTTGTCCCACCTTACAGGTCAGGGGGCCGCCATTTCAGGGGGCCACATGGGATGGATAAAAACTGCGTCACACCTATCTAGGCTGGGAATACAGACAGATACCGGCACATTGCGGATTAATAACTTTTTTGCAAATAACACATTGTGATACCTCAGTGTTGGTTGACTCTCTGCTCGCTGTTCTCCTCCATAGGGTTCTGTGCATGAAGCTGACATTTTGAGAAATAGCAGCATGCCTTATGTGATGGGGCAACTCCTGAGGCATCGGGTGCGGCTAATAGGTGAGGCCAAGGTCCCAATACAGTTGACATAGGCGTATGGGTATGGGGTTGTCCCCAAGGGTTAGTGCATGTCCAACAGTTGTTGCTCGACATTTGCAGGTGACTCTGGTTACCCCAACCTGTCATGGCTACTGACCCCAGTGAGGAATCCCAGGACAGGGGCAGAGGAATGCTACAATGAGGCACATTGGCGAACTAGGAGGATAATCGAGCGCACCTTCGGCCTCCTGAAGGCCAGATTCCGGTGCCTCCATCTGACAGGTGGTTCCCTATTCTACTCACCAAAGAAGGTGTGCCAGATAATCGTGGCCTGCTGTATGCTGCACAACCTGGCTTTGCGACGCCAGATGCCTTTTCTGCAGGAGGATGGGCCAGATGGTGGTCTTGTAGCAGCTGTGGAGCCGGTGGACAGTGAAGAAGAGGAGGCAGAAGAAGAGGATATCGACAACCGAAACAACATCATCATGCAATACTTCCAGTGAGACACAGGTAAGAAGATGTAACTGCTTCTCACATCTCATACTATTGTTGGAACTAGCATAAGTCTGTCATTTTCACTCAGTGTATGGACCCTGACTTATCACTTTGACTTTCCGTTTCACAGATCTGGGTCCCACTTTGTGCCCTCTGCTATGTTTTCTCCTGGCCTACAGCTGTGTTACATTGGTATGTGAACAAGTAAACTGACATTGATATATTCCATAGATATTGCAATTACACATTTGTGAAAGCACAGACTGACTCCAGATTGTTTTGTGATTGAAGTGTGTTTATTTCTGTGCAAATATGTGGAGGGGGTTGTAAAATGGGCTGGGGTGATGGTGGAGGTATGTCCATGGCAGAGTCCAGTCTATTTGTTTTACAGGTGCATTGACCAAAGGGCCATTGGAAGTGGAACAATGGCAGTTTAAGGATGGACAGGGTGACATAGTGGGACAGAAGGGTAACACTCAGGGGGGTCTTATTTCCTGGCGGGGTCTTGGCAATGTTCTCTGTCTTGTTCCTGGATCTCAGGGACAGTTAGCGGGGTGGTTCTCCATCTGCAGGGGGTGGGGTGCTGGTGGCCTGTTGTTTCTGTGGCGGTGCCTCCTGTCTACTAGCGCCGGCGGAGGTGGAGGGCTGTTCATTGTCCAGGCTAGTGTCAGGGGCCCGTTGATGTGCCACTGTGTCCCTCCTGGTGTTGAGAAGGTCTGCCAGCACCCCTGCAATGGTGACCAGGGTGGTGTTGATGGACTTCAAGTCCTCCCTAATCCCCAGCTAGTTTTCCTCCTGCAGCTGTGGGTCTCCTGAAACTTGGCCAGTACCTTGCCTATGGTCTCCTGGGAATGGTGGTAAGCTCCCATGATGTTTGAGAGTGCCGTGTGGAGAGTGGATTCCCTGGGCCTGTCCTCCCCCTGTCGCACAGCAGTCCTCCCAGCTTCCCTGTTATCCTGTGCCTCTGTCCCCTGAACCGTATGCCCACTGCCACTGACCCCGAGTCCCTGATCGTCCTGTGTTATTGAGTTTACCTGGGTTCCCTGTAGTGGTGGACACACTGCTGATTGACATGTCCTGGGGACAGAGGGATGGGCCCGCTGGGTGGGTGCTGTGGTGGTGTTTCATGAGGGGGAGGCTGTGTGGTGGGTTGGGACTGTGTCAGGGGAACCGACTGTCCCGAGGTCCCTGATGGGCCAGGCTAGTCATCTTGATCCAGGCGTGCAGAGCTGCTATCATCACTGTGGGTCTCTTCTGTGGGGGGACTGGATATGTCTGGCACCTCCTGTCCGGTGACGTTGGGTATGGGTCCTGTTGGGGTGTAAATGCATAGTTATTGTATGTGTGTGTGCCATCTTGTGCAATGGGTGAGTGACCCTCTACTCCTGTGCTTACATTACTGGCTTGGTCCTTGTGTGATTGGTGATTTTGGGGCATGAGTGAGTCTCTGTACTGGACATGCTTTGGTGATGGGTGTCCATGCATTGGTGTTCCATGCACGGCTTGGTTTGGGGATTTGTGGGTTGTGTTAGTGGGGTATCTGTGGGTTGTTGGGGAGATGGGTTTGAGGGTAAGGGAGGGGGTATGTGATGGCATGCAAGTTGGGTGTGGGGGATAAAGTAGTAAAGATATGTCTTACCAGAGTTCAGTCCTCCTGCTACTCCTGCGAGGCCCTCAGGATGCATAATTGCCAAGACTTGCTCCTCCCAAGTAGTTAGTTGTGGGGGAGGAGGTGAGGGTCCACTGCCAGCCCTCTGTACAGCAATCTGGTTTCTGGATACCACCGAAGGTACCTTCCCCCATATGTCGTTCCACCTCTTCCTGATGTCATCCCATGTTCTTGGGTGCTGTCCCACTGCGTTAACCCTGTTGACAATTCGCTCCATCTTCCTTGCAATGGATGTCTGCTGCACCTGTGATCCTTAATGGCTGTGGCTCCACCCGGACAATTTCCTCCACCATGACCCTGCGCTCCTCCTCAGAGAACCCGGGGTGTCTTTGAGGTGCCATGATGTGGTGTGGGTAATGTGTGAGCTGGTGTCTGTTGTGATGTGTGAGGGGATGTGTTGGTGTGTGCTGTTTGAGGTACGTGGATGTTGTGTAAGTGATGGTGTTGTGTGTCTGTGGATGCTGGTGTTGTTTTATGTAGTTTCTCCCTCTGGCCTTCTTTCAAAATGTTGGTAGTAAGGGTTTGTGGGTGATGTGGGTGTGTGCTTTATATTGGATTTGGTGTGTGGGTGTGGTGTGTGTATGTGTATCAGATGTGTGTATTTTGAATTGTCCAATGTGGTTGTGTTTTGTAAATGTGTGTGTATTTTGAGCGCAGCAGTGTGTACCGCCAATGGAATACCGTGGTTGAAAGACCGCCGCGTTGATTCGTGGGTCGTGATAGTGTGGGTGTATTCCTGTTGGCGTGACGGTGTCGGTTTTGGTATCGCCAGTTTATCACTGACCTTTGGTGTGGTGGATTATTGTGGTTGCCTGTAATGTGGTGGATTCCGAGCTGTGGGTCGTAATACCTGTAGCAGAATTCCACGGCCGCAGCGGTATGTTTGCGGTCTTCTGCATGGCGGAAAGCGGGATTTACCGCCAGGGTTGTAAACAGGGCCAAAGTGATCTGTGCATTGATGCAGTGCAATGTGTCACAATGCAAAGGCAGTAACTACTTCCCATGGGCCAGGCCGACTAATCTTTATCATCTGAGTCAACTTTAAGGCACCCAAGACTAGTGATTTGAGAATGTAATTGGTAGGATGGTATGCAGTTGCTAACCATAAGGGGTCAGTGTTGTTTGGGACACATGCATGCTTGAATGAGATGACTGTCTTCTACACTGTGACCATCACATCTACCTACATATATGTTGTTCCCCTACCCCAGTGCCTCAGGGGCATGGCCATGCAATACATCATCACAACTGTCGAGGACAACCACGAAGCCACGTCCATTTGTACATGGATTTAGTGAGTGGAACACATGTGATGAGGGTTGCCACCTAGGGATGAGGTAGCCATGGGTCATACACATCAACATTCATGTGTCCAGTTGTGGACAACCATCAATTCCTGATCGGCCAACACAATATACAAAACTCCCATAATTGATAACAGCACGCGTCTGGCCTTGACCTGCATGCACGCCCATTACATACCACAGGAGTGTCACGTAAATGGAGTACAACTTATGGGGCTAGATGCTGGCGGACAGTTACCCATACAGTCCTACATGTACATTACAATAGAGGGATGCAGAAAACTGATGCATCACTGTCTTGTGAGCATGAGGGTATGACTCAGTGACAATATTCTGACTCATGAGCTCTTCCAAGTTACATGTGGGCCTACATGTGGCTACTAACCACCTTGTTCACAAAACCCTGCTGCCTATTGCGCTACACAAGACCCCCAAGACATGTCTCTCTGCCTGTGAATGTCTAACCCTTGCACGGACCACTATGTCAAAATCCAGTCAAGTAATATATCAGATCACGTGCCAGCTTATCATATCTTGCAATGAGTGCAACACACAAGAGTCACTCACACAGCAGCTGCAATCACTACACAGGACAGACATTATCACACTTACTGGATAGGTCTGGGTCCTGATATTGAGCCACTTCCCCAATGGTAAAGGGGGCCAGTCCACCTGTAAGACTGGAAATGGAAACATATGCTCAATGTCAGATCACTGTACAAACGTGTGGACAACATATCACAGTGTATTTATATAAGTGAGCTGCTGATACTGCATGTAGACACTCCAACAGACATATCACTGCAAACTCACATTGACACTGATACTCCAGTGAGTGATAGACACACATCAGCACACATGCACTGGGTCTAACAATCATGTGGTGCTAAACCTGACTACAAACATTTGTGGCTAATCCATTTCAGATGGTACTCCATGTCATGATTTGTATTTGGGTGACAATTTCAATACCACTTCCCTGGTGCACTGCTATACAAGTGACTCAGGTATTGTGGCTTGTGCATCAAGGGACCATGAGTTACTGTGTGATGGACATGTGGCTCAATTTTCAGTCTGCAATTATCATTCATTCAGTGGTCCATAACAGATGTGGCACAGTTGTATGTAGGTAACAAATGCCCCATTGGCAGTGCCCTGTAAGCCATATAAGCCCACTTCGCCAATATAATGGCAGGGATCATGTGTGTGTGTAATTATAAGGTAGCGCTAAACATGGACTGCCCAATTTGCTGTCCCAATACAGTGAAATGTGATATGCTGACTGTCTTACCTGATCACCATTGACAGAAAGTATGGGCACAGGTGTTGTCATTTCACCTGAAATGTGTTACTAAGGGCCACACGTACCAAGATCAGATTTTGTGAGTCACACATTCGAGACTTAGCAACTCGCAATTTGCAAGTAGGATGATCTGAGGTACAACAATGTCAACTAGAGATGTACATTTTCTTTTAAATGCAGCCTTATTTCTTCAAGGGTAAACAGAAAGCATTTCTCTGTGTGATACCCTGTATCACACACCCACCCATCTCCAGCATCAATGGCAGAAAGTGGCACAGCAGCCACACAAAGCCCCCAAGCTCCTCCCCCATGCTGGTCAGCCTCGCCCTTCCCGACATGTCCTTGCACAACAATGTAAAACAGAAAAGATGAAAATGGAAGGAAAATAAATGTGAAAAAGGAAACTTACAACCCAAACTACGAACCCCAACTAACCCAACTAATGTAACCCCCAAACAGACACCCGACAGTAAAATACTATCCAAAAGACACTAAACTACACAAAAGCACATAAGCAGGTACAATATAAAAATAGAATACACAAAAGACACAAGAGAGACACCACTAGATACAAGAAATGCAATCCAGACACTAGCAACACTGAGACATAGCCACACAGTCAAGAAAAAGCACAGACTGTAAAGTGAAAGTGAAAGTACACCCAATGTACCATGCATGTAAACAGGATTTCCTAGTACATCACTTCCTGTCCCCTTTGTGGCTGGTTTTCGTCTTGCGTGTATTTTTTTTATACAAACTATGTTTGCATGAATATTTTCGACGCATAACCTACATGTGTGACAAGATACCACACATTACCGGTAAACTTCTATTCCATTGGATATCCGCATGCGTATGGTGCGCTGGTGGAGTTATCACTAAGGGCCCATGTATGTTTAGGTAGCATTTGCATGATTTTTCAATGCATTTGCATCACATTTTTTTACTCAAACTGTGTTTGCGTGATTTTCAATTATTTAACATGCATGCACCCTGTATTAAGATGGAGATTGGATGGTATGGCCTGCAGTCTGTGGTATAGTGGTTGGCCATATTTGGTAGAGCATGCAACTGTGTGTTTTGTGTGTGAATGATCTGTAACAACATGTGTGCTTCTGAAGGAACGCCATGCAATACACTGGACGTAATGCTCATGTATGAATGTGTTACAGATGGTTATCTACATCAGGTGGCAATTAGTGATGTACAACAGTCATGATATGTGTTTGTAATATGTGTTGACTCATTTGATGTGTGTAGTTGTTTGACTTTGGGGACATTACATTTCACACGACAAACAAAAGTTAGGGATGATTGAGGATGGCTGATGAATATGTTACTCCTCATATGTCATTATTTGTTGGCTACGACTTCATGGTGACTTGTGTGTGAACTACCCATATGTCGGCCAGGTGTACATGTTTGGTACATACAGTGTTTGAGTCACTGTGTCTTAATTCCACCCATAAAAATGTTATGTACACGTCAGTTTGACTCATAAGAATTACCTATGTTACTCATGTTGCAGTGGTGGACCTGCTGCCCTGGCTACATGTGTTCACATATTTTCAGATGTGCATGCCACAGAAGTGTCCAGTTCAAGTATGTGGGCATGTGTACCCTGTGTCAGGATTGGGTTCCATGGTGTTACGGTTTCGTGCAGGTCTAGTCAGGAGTCTATTAGAGGCAACACTTGAGTTCACAGAGTATCTTGCAAGGAGTTAGTGTACCAAAGCAGAAGAGAAGCTAAAGGCATACAAGGGGAAAGGCCAGCTTTGGTAAGGCAAAAAAAATAGAAAAGTGAAGGCAGGGCAACCTTAGTTTGAACAAATATGGAACGTGTCAGTAATGGACAAACATGCAGGGCTTATCACTAAGATTGTACACAGGGTAGGGCTCAGAACTTCCCACAGCATCAGGGAACGTCAGTGCCTCTGTGCAGATTAATCTTACAGCTATTCACCACGCAAGCCCCATAGAAAGGAAGCAGCAGAAGAGAATCTGTGTCTGGACCCTTAGGGCACAAACAAGGATTGTACTTTCATACACAAGACTGGCCCTTGTTTGTCCGGCTGGAGACACAGTGGCAAGTCCTGGAATATAGCCAGAGCACACTGTCACTGTTAGGCAATAAGGGCTACATGCAACACTAGACAAATGATGGGGGCTGGATTTTCCTCCTGGATTCCAGGTGCCTGATCAAATACAAAGGAAAACACTTCGAGACAGGTGAGGACAGATAGGACACTTACCAGACACGATAACCCAAGAGAAAACAGAAAGCAGGGGAACCAACTAGGAGGCAAAGCCAGGTACAGGGAACAGGCTCAGGTTGACCAAAGTCTGAAACAGGTCTGGGTAACAGAAAGCAGGCTCTGGCAGAAACAAACACGAACAAGGCTTAGAAACAGGGAGCAGACTCTGACTGGAACAAGCAGGAACAGGACTGGGTAAACAGAGAGCAGGTTCAGGCATAATTAGGACTGTAACACAATCCAACAATGGGTCTGGAACACAAATGAATCGTACTCCAATGCACGACGAGGAGCTTCAGGGAATGGCAGCTTCTAAGCAGTTCCAAGCAGCAGCAAGGCCAGGGCAGAGTCACATGGCTGGGCTGCACAAGAGTGGTCACAGGTGTGTGCAGCTTCAGTCTTTCCCAAGTCCTGGAGGAGAGAATCCATTATAAAGAGACAACCAGACTTTTCCCATAGGAAGCAATGGACCTCAGATTACAGGTCTTACCGACTACCAGGCAGTGTATTATGGGACCTGAAGTCCATGCAAACTAATGTAGTTCTTCTATAGCATGCCATGTGGAAAAGGGAAGCAAACAGGAGTCAGAAAGTGACTCTGGGTGAGTGTTAATGATGATTCCCAGGGTACAGATAGTCCGTTTACCACGCCCCCTAGAGATGGGAGGGCAGAGACGAAACACATGGCAATGGCAGGACTTATTTCCAGGGATGGACTGGGCAGGGCATGTGTTGTGAACATTGCATGTCATACCTGGGACACTCATGCTATCCATTTTCAGAAATTATGCCCCTCTTGACCCACAAGCTCCTTGCAGAGATTGCAAATGTCACACTTACTAATGTCAGGGGTCTGTTCATACATTCCTGTTTCCACTGATATTTAACATCCACTGCCTCATGTATGGGGCGCTTATTTACCTTATGATTGGAGATGTCATAGTTGTGTGTCATGTGCTACAGTAGACCATGTTGGCAACATGGATGTGTGTCATATTCTGTGGTCCATTGATTTTGTCCTTCAAATGTGAAATTCAAAAGATGAGTATTTTTAATATGTGTGTGATGTTTGCTGTACAATCATACGCATCACATGTGCTGTTGCAACAGAAGTAGTCAGAATTGTCTTTGTAACATGCTCCCTGAAGTAATACTCACATTCCCACAAACATGTGATGGAGAAAGAAGAAACCAGAGCAGGATTGTGTGATCAAGTAAGGTGTTTCATTACCTATCCTATTAAGGTGTGTAGAGTGACTATTGGTAAAACATTTTTGAACAATCTGCTGTCTGCGGCGCATTCCTGCAGCTGTGTTTTGATGTTCCCCCTCATTTTCCCTGACACCATCTTCCTCCTCCTTCTCCTCAGGCAGTTCTTGCTTGGGCTCATATAGGGGGATTTTCTTCCTCACACAAATGTTGTGCAGGATAACACATGTAAGTATGATTTTGTAAACAATGTGTGGAGCATATAGGAGGCTGCCTCCTGTGATGTCCTGGTACCTGAATCTGGACTTCAGGATGCCAAAGGTCCTTTCAACAATGGTGCGTGTCCTCCAATGTGCCTCATTATAGGCAAGCTCTGCTTTTGTGCTTGGGTTGGGAAATGGGGTCATGATCCATGGCTGGATACCGTAATCCTGATCCGCTGCAAATGATAATAGGAGTGAGTATTTTGTTAGTGCTTGCAACAGGAATGTCATGTAGCATTGCAGTTGATATCTTGTGTCGTCTGTGACTCATATGTTTTTGTAGCATTGTGTGAGATCCTAGGCTTCTGTGAGGTTTTTTCTGCAGTGGTTTGTTTGACTTGACAACTTGTGTTTGGCTCATTGACCTTGGATCTATGATTTTCTTTCCAAACTGCTGGTCAGTATGTATGTACCATGCATTGTGTAGTGTCCCACATGTTTTAGTGTGCTTTCACTGGAGGGGACATGATACTTACACACACACAATAGATTCCGATGTGGTGCTAACATGGTTGCACTACACGGCCTGGACATCCCATCCAATTAGACATATGTCATTGCAGATGAAATGCAACAGTGAGGCCCTTTGATTTGCATTGGTGACAATGCACAATACATCTCCATAGGTTGGCAACACTGAGGTGTTCAGTATTGACAATACACAATTGTCCAATGTGTGACTTGGTTCTAGGCAAACCTTTGTTGTTCCCTCTACCAGTGGCTCATGTGCAACTGTGAACCTACACAACCAAACTTGCTCCAGGTAATCTGGCTAACTGCCTTGTGGAGGTGGATGTATCTGTGCAGGAAGGGCCATCTCCCTATACATCTGTTATTTTGATGGACAATTGGCTCTTTCAGTGTGAGCAGCAGTGTGCAGTTAGCACTAGTGGCATATCAATATGTGTTCTTAGCACAGTCCACTTCCTTATTGCTACCTGGCAACGGCACCCTAGGTGTGATGTATGATGTTGGGACTGCCTCAGTATTTCTGTGGCACCTACATGTGAGTCAGCATTATCATGCTATGTGTCTTATGCTGTTAGACCTGCAGCAACACACATTGCACACCCCTTCCACGGTACATACTGCTTGGGAGGGCGTTAAATTGACTATGTGGCCTAATGTAATTGTAAATGGTTCATCTTCCTAGCTGTACTTCCAGTGCAGGCAATGTCATTCTCACTGTGTGCTTTGACATTGGTCCCTTGTAGCTCTAGAGTGGCATCTAATGTTTGTGGCAGCCGTCATTTGTCCATAGGTGTGTATCCCGTTGTGTCAAGGTGTACAACATAACTAGCTGTGTCACACCTCAGTGTCTTCCTGCCCACGTGTCAATGTAGTGGTGTATATATTGTGTGTCCTACAGGGTTACTGTGCTGTGTGTATAATGCTAGGTTTATGGACTTACTGACAAGAAGGCCATTGCCATATTGTCCATCCTGGAAGCGCTGATTGATCGTGCTGTGGCGGAATATGAAGGAATCATGTACACTCCCAGGATACTTGGCCAAGATCTTGGTAAACAATACCTGGTGGTCAACTATGGCCTGCACATTGATGGAGTGGGTGTGCTTTCTGTTCGGGAATAAATGCACTGTTGCTCCAGGTGGTACGATCCAAACATGGGTGCAGGCAATTCTACCAAGAACATGAAGGAAGCCATGGATTTGATAAAACCCCTGTTTGATCTCCTGCTCCTTCTGCTGGGTGTTGGGGAAGCTGATGTGGCGGGGTGTGAGGGAGATGATGGCATATAAGACCTTGGGGAGGAAGGCGGAGAATGAGGGCTGTGATACCCCAGCAACCAGGGCACCCGTTGTTTGGAAGGAGCCACTTGCCAACATATGCAGGACAGCTAGCAACTTGGTCACCAGTGGTATATTGTGTGGTGTCTGCAGACTGGCTGTTATTTATTGCTCAATTTGGGGCAGCAGCTGCTGTTTGGCTTCCCAGTTGAGTCTACACCTCCGGATGATGTCCTGTTCCCTGAGGCCATGGAGGGTTGTCCTGTTCCTAAAGACCCTCTCCTGCCTTCTGCGTTGCCTTTGGGGTCCACGTTGGGGTGGTGGTGGTTGCTGCTGTTGGTACTGTGCTCTGCGTTGTCTAGCATGCTGCATCAGTAGCACCTCCATGTTATCCTGTTGGGCTATGATGTTGCTTGTGTGTGTTTTCCTTAAGTAGCGGTGTGTTTGCCTCATTTTAATGCCTGCCTTGACCCAGGTGTTAAAATTTGACGCAAATCGGGCTTAACGTCATTTTTCGGGTACACCTCCCACCCGTGCAAACTCCATATTTTTGACGCTAGAAGGGTCTAGCGTCAAAATATAAATATGAGTTAAGGTTGCGCTGGATTTGCGTAAAAAAAAATACGCAAATCCAGCGCAAACAGAGTATAAATATGGGCCCAAATGCCTTAGAAACCTTCATCTGTTTGTCCTTACTACCCTCAATCAATCAGGGATTTGTAAAGAGCACTACTCACCCGTGATGGTCTCGAGGCCCTGATACATAGGTGCAGAAAAGGTGTACTTTGCCCAGTTTGCAGAGGTTTTAGGACACCAGTGGCAAATTACTTCAGCTACCACATTTTAGGGCTAGTTGCCTCTGTTTGCACTGTGTCCACCTCATTCCTGGAGGGCACCCTCCAACACAAACTCTTCTGCTGGTGTACGGATGTCTGCATTGCGCTTGGAAAGCTGTGCTGTTGAAGAGGAAGAGCATGGTACCTCAAGAGAATAGACCACTAATAACAAACCACCCCATCGATGACCGTATAGGCTGCATTTTCCTTCGCTGAAACTGCTTGAACAAATTTAGGGGAACTGGAAATATTAATCAACACAAATCAGTCATAACGTTTTTTGTGGACTTTACCACACACCTATATGGTACTGAAAGAAGTTAGTACTAGTGTACTCTAACTTTTAACAACAGTGTGCCACAGCCTGCTTTTTGGAACTTCTCGGAGCAGGTTCAGTCGACATTGCTCCAAAGAACGAATTTCTATGGCCCAATTCTCTCTTCCTTTGGAATGCCCTGTCCTATGTTTTGTGGGTGATCAGATGGGGTATGGGCTAATTTTGCCCAGAGTCATAGCCTTAAAGTGATAAAATATTGAAAACCCACTTGGTGAATAAAAGGTTATTTATTAAAGTCCATTTTTAACAGAAATTGTAGACACTTGAACTAAGAGCCTTAAGGTCTAAGGTTATTTTAAATGTCCATTTCAAACAGAGATCGTAGACATTTTAGACAAAAACGCCAGAGAGGGTACCTCAAGGCACTCTTTCTTTCTATATCACACCCAAGAATTTGCATGAGATATACCTTTTAGTCCTTATAATAGCTTCCTCACAAACTGAATCCTTACTATCAATATCTTGCAGCCTTGAAAAAGCCCCAGGTTGACTCACCAAAGGGGCCGAAACACATGTCGGCTCTTTGGCATTTTTGTCTAAAACGTCTACGACCTCTGTTTGAAACAGACATTTAAAATAACCTTGGACCTTAAGGCTCTTCATTCAAGTATCTACAATTTCTGTTGAAAATGGACTTTGAAAACCCACTTGGTGAATCAAGGTTATTTATTAATCTTTTATCACTCAGTCGACGTTGTATTGCTTGAAAAACAGCCTAAGTCTTTATGTTGGAAGCATAGGGACTGAAAGTGAAAATCGATGATAATGCAAATTTCCAAAATGTGCTAGATCAATTGAATGCAATGGTGGCTAGTTGATACTACAATGTATAAGTGTATGGTACTTCACTAGGAAGATGAATTACAACCCAAGTAATCAGATACTCAGTGATTTTTGTTTGATCACCGCATGCTTCTTTTCAAATATCTTATATTGAAGTGAGATTCCTTTGCTTCTGTGCATCATAACTGTTAGAGACTACATGCACAGAAGGCAATGTCCATGTATTACATGCATTTACGTGATGTATTGTATCTCTGTTACTTTCATATGCAACTACACAAAGCATTTGCGAGAAGCAGGAAGGCAATCTGCCACTCAAATAGTCTAATAGATCATACACTCCAAATTCAAACCAAGTAGCAAACTCATTAAGTACCACTTTGTACACACAGATCTCCCAGACGAGAACATCCAATACAAGATACCAACTGATCCAAATATGTATGTGTGCATGTGTTTGTGTGTGTGTGTGTGTGTATGTGTTTGTGTGTGTGTGTTTGTGTGTGTGTATATTTTAAATTTATTCTCCAGTATAGTCGGTTATAACAACTTAGGGTTATGTTAGAGTTTCCAATGAAAAGTAATTTATTTTTATTTTTTAAACATTGGAGTTATTTGATGTTTTGCACAAAACAGAAAATATAAATCCAGATTCCAGGAGGAAGTGTTTGCCATCTTACATTCCATATGAGTCTTTGCTGTTTGCTACAGAAAAAAAACGACTGAACAAAATTGCACCAAACTTGGTATGAAACTAGTACTATACTCAGAGGAGTGCCTTTGCTAAGTCTGATGTTAATCAGTTTATCAGCTTCAATAACTTAAAAGGAATCAGAAAGCTTTTTTGGATGAGGAAAATTTTTCTCTCATCATCCATTCAGGCCCCCGTGTTGAGAGAAAAAAATTAATGACCATATAAAGGGACAGAGAGGCACATCCTGACCCCTAAGATACTGTGGGGCACCCTCAAAGAGCCCACATTTTTTTTAGAAATTATAAAAATGTGTTTGTTGCCAGTGGTCCAAGGACACAACACAGTACTCCCAAACCCTGACATACAAAGACTACTGTGATCATGTCCGAAAGTGTGCTAACTGGTTACAGAGTTCATACACTAACAAACTCATTTGCCAATAGTAAACCCCTGTGATAGCTCACAAACTCTGTACATATTCTGATAACTATGAAGCTGATCAACCCAAGTTGAGTCTCTTTCTATAGTTTGTGGACTCTGTATAGATTTTGAGGACTGCACTCACCATTCGAGTGTCCCATGAGATTTCAGACTTGATTAAAATGCTGCAAATTATGGACAAATTTGACCACCATTAAAAATACAAAAATATTTTTTCTCATACAACTGTTGGTTAAGGAAAAGGCTTGGGTCAGACTGTATTTTAAGGAGAGCATTCTTGCAAGCTAAAACGTTTTCAAAATACACTTAGTCCATGGCCTACACCCCAAGTCTGTGGATTCTTGTAACAACAAGGGCACTTTTTATTTGCAGAAAAAAGGTGTGTCTTTGGGAGCCTGCTTCACCGCACATTTTGCCATTCTTTATGTTAATAGCCTTGACTCATATTTTCACATGCAATAACTCTTTTCATAGCCATATCTGGTAATGGAAATGATACATTCATGATATTCTTCTCTATTGGAGAGGCAATGCTGACTCTTTATCACTTTTTGTCAATTGGCTTAATTTCACACAGGCACATCCAGTTTCACAGTTGAGGGTACACACAACTTTTGTTTTCTTGACTTATCCCTACAAGTAGAAGATGTCAAAATTGTCACATCCCTATTTAGGAAGACTTTAGGAACACTTTGCTTTTATATACTAGCAACCATCCCAATGGCCTACGCGATGGTGTACCTTAAGGCCAATTTCTATGGATACATAGAAACTGTAAAGGGCATAAGGATTACTTTCGTGAAGTGGTCATCCTGGGTAAGAAACTACTAGCCAGAGTCCACCCTAGACATATAGGGGGTCATTACAACCCTGGCGTTTAAAGACCGCCAGGGCTGTTGTGGCGATTGCACCGTCAACAGGCTGGCGGTGCAATCGAGGGTATTTTGACCGCGGCGGAAGCACCGCAGGTGATAATGCCCAGGGGATTACGAGTTCCCGATCGCCAGCCTTTTCCTGGTGGTTTGAACCACCAGGAAAAGGCTGGCGGTACAGGGAGGGGGCCCCTGTGGGGCCCTGCTCTGCCCATGTCACTGGCATGGGCAGTGCAGGGGCACCCTGACAGGGCCCCATTCAGCTTTTCACTGTCTGCATAGCATAGCAGACAGTGAAAAGCGCGATGGGTGCAACTGCACCCGTCGCACAGCCGCAACACCGCCGGCTCCATTTGGAGCCGGCTCCTGTGTTGAGGCCAAGATCCCCGCCGGCCCATCTGGGATCTCATGATGACCGCGGCGGGAGTGCGGCCGCATTGGTGGCCGCCCGGTGGTCAGATCTTGGCTGGCGGCTGAAGCCGCCCGCCAAAGTCATAATGAGGGCCATAATCTCTATATCAATCAAACGTCCATGGTATAGCCCGAGGGAAGCTTAGCTCACCCCCAGAGATAAAAAGCCAACACATGGATCCCTTTTGTAGCCTCTTTTTACCTATCTAGAAATAAAGTGAGTAAAATAACCAAGAAGAATTGCGATATACTTTGGTTGCATGAACTATTTTCAGATACCCCACTTTTCTCATTAATAAGGAGACAGAACCTAGGGGATCATTTGGTCTATGCCATCAAATGGACCCCTAGGACCCCATCAATCAATCTACCACCACCAACTGGGGTCCAACTCCTCTTATTGGGCATATTAAATGGTAGAATTGTAAGATTTCTCCTCAAACATCTAACACCAAGGTTTTTAAGTTTGGTACCAGCTCTTACCTACTGAAACAGTTCACTAACTGTTGTTCCACCAGTTTTATTTATGCTATCTAATGTCCCTGTAGTCTGAAATATATCGGACAAACCACACAGATGATTAAGGCTTGCATTATCCAACATAAGATGTGGTGTAGGAAATGCGCCTCTGGTATCTCATTTAGTTTCTCACAACCACACTGAAAATGACTTCACTTGGCAGGTGATTAATTAACCCTCTCTTCCAATAAGGGGCGGATACCTATCACTCATGTGAATGTCACTTGATTTCTATCTACGACACAGTCTATAATGGAATAAACACATTGGATGAATGGAATGGTATGGTTTTAATATGATGCCCTTCATTATTAGAGTTACCCCATTCAATATATGCCCCCTTCATGATTAATTGTTCTCCATATTTACTGGCTTGACCATGTCTTTGCAGTAACCCATGATTGTAATAATCAATCTGGTTATCTCAATGACCAATGACTGTGTAACAGCATGTTTTATTGATTGTATTGTTTACATGCAGTTTTGCTATTAACCTTTGGTTATTCCTTCATGAGCTTCAATGTTGCTTTCTTAATATTTGTTGCTTCTCAGCATTACATTATTGCCAGATTGTGCAATCGGCTCTAGGGATAAAAATATTAAGAGTAATGTTTCTGCTATTTTCTTTTTTACTCTGTCCTTGTTCCTCTTTCAGGCATGCATGTGAATATCCCTTGTATTTACCAAATGGAATACTGCCACTTTTTTACCCTCTTAAGTCTCCCTGAGGCCTGTTAGTTTCTGATTTCTGCCTTAGACATGTGGTCTAGCATATTACATGCCCTGCACATCATACGACCTCATTCCCGAGAGGCGTCTCATTGTGCAAACACGCTGAGTTGTTACTGTGATGGCCAGCTTTGCTGTGAGTGGTAGTTTTTTTCTCTACAGTTACAACGCCCTCCGTTGGTTTCCTAATACTGTCTGTCACCTGCCCCTCAAGGTATTTCTGCATGTTTTGTCCTTTTCCCAATGCAGATTCTCCTTGTCTAGTGATTTTTCAACGTTCTGTGATCAATACGGTTGGGATGAATTCTGTTCTCACCCATTATCTTAAAGGTGTTCCCTTACCTCCCACTCTAATAAGATGGTTATTGCCACAATTGATTCATATGTGACTTTGGTAATATTATTCATTTATCCTACCTATTTGGTTCCTCTACATTCTCTTTTTTTCGGACCATTTACCATAAATGTTGCTTTTATTGTACACTTTTCTGTGTGGTTTGGCTTATATTGTTTTCTCATAAACTAATTGATGCTTTTGCTTCTCTGCATTCATTTCTCACTTTATAGATCTTTTGGCTGAACAACAGGTACTTCAGACTGACTCCAACATTTCAGGCTTCCTGCCTACTTTTTTCAATTGCCTTGGGTGAAGGATTGTTTCTTTGCGTCTCAGGCAGCAATCCAATCTTTTGTGCTTCTTTTGTCCTGATGATGACCACAAACAGAGGAAGGTCGAAAGGCCGTTGACACACACCAGCAGACAACTGGATCTTTATTGTGTCATAATATTACAGTGAAATATTGCATTGTCCTCATTCTTGAAAAATAATCATTAAGTTTGTCCCAGTAGCCTTTCAATGGTTATACACGTGTTTCATTTTGCACGTTCACTTGTTTTTCATTAGCACTATGGCCCTCATTTTGATTTCGGCGGTCTTTTTGAAAGACCGCCGAAGCCGCTGCAGCCAACAGACCTCCGGTGCTGGTGGTCTGCTGACTGCCATACTAGGAGTCATTGGAGGGCTTCTGCCCATATATGGGTGGAAGTCCGACTACAAAGAGGCAGTTGCATCGCCAGCACCACCACACCAGCAAGACCGAATGCCATATTACAAGCCGTAATTGAATGTGAATGTTTGTGTGCGTGTATGTGCGCTTGAATGGAGGGGCGTCTGCATGTATGCAAGTGAATGGTGTGTGTGTCTGCATGTATGCAAGTGCGTGGGGTGTCTGTGTGAATGTATGCGTATGCCGAGGGGGGTGTATGTGAATGCATGCGTGCATGAAGGGGTGGGG
This sequence comes from Pleurodeles waltl, assembly GCF_031143425.1. Classification (NCBI taxonomy): domain Eukaryota; kingdom Metazoa; phylum Chordata; class Amphibia; order Caudata; family Salamandridae; genus Pleurodeles; species Pleurodeles waltl. Next base: position 471,074,832 of record NC_090449.1, on the reverse strand, counting down.
GTATTTGTAAGTGTGTGGATGGGTGGGGGGTGTCTGCATGTGTGTGGACATGTGGGGGTGTGTGTGCCGGTAACAAGAATGGAGATTCATGTCACTGGGTGCGTTTCTGCCCGGGTTTTCGTGGTGGGGCGACTGCCACGGAAAGCCTGACGGTCTGCAGCCTTGTAATCCGGCCAGTAGGCTAAGGCCTGCCGCTGGGTTGGAGGTGCTTACTGTCAGCCGCGGCGGTGCAACTGCATTGGCGGGCCAGGCGGCGTTGTGGAGGTTTGGCATCTGCCAAACCACACAACTTGTGATGTGGTGACCTTTACCGTTGGGTCCACGGCAGTAAGACTGCCACAGTGAGGCTGGCGGTCTAATGACCGCCAGTGTTGTAAAGAGGGCCTATGTGTCCACTTTTTTCACTTTGACCACATTCATGATCAATAGTTGATGCTGCTTTTAATTTGAAATGTTTCCATTTTCATAATTTTGTTTATATATTTTTGTAATCCTATTTTTTTGTTTTTATATTTTCTTTATGATGTTACAATCTAATGACTTCAGTATAAGTCCACACATTGATATCCCTCTAGTCATTGCTGTGTGATAAATGATTTACCCAGGTCTTAACTGGGTCTATAGGTTACTCCTGTAGTTTTTCAAAACTTTCTAAAAGTGGCATTTTCAAAATTGTAACTTAAAATTCAAATTTACCATTAAAGAGGATTTTAAACTACAATTTCGTAGACACCAAACATGAAATGTTTACCTATTCCTAATCAAAGTTCAGCACTTACAAAATGTAGTAATTAAACTCAATGTTATCCTATGGGAGAAGTAGGGTTTCCTGTAGTAAAAATGAATTTAGGAGTTTTTTCATTCCCAAGAAATGTAAAACCTAAAAGTACTTGTCCAACCTTTTGATTACAATACACCCTGCCCTGTGAGCTACCTAAGTCTACCTAAGGCCTACTTTAGGGGTGGCCTATATATAATAACCGGGTTGTTTAAGGTTTGGCAAGGAGTTTATATTTTCAAGTTGAATTGGCAGTTTAAAACTGCATTCAGGCTGAAATGGCATGCCTGGGGCATGTTTAAATGGTTATTTAAGTGGGTGGCACGATAAAGGCTGCAGGCCCACTAGCATAATTTAATGTACAGGCCCAGTAAATTAAATATATCAATCAGGTATAAGCCAATTTTCCTGTGTTGTACAGAATGAGCTCAGGCATGTAAGCACTGGTTAGATTTGTAAAGCCCAGAAAAACAGATTTAGTAAAAATAGGAGGGTGAAGGTAAAAATGTTAGGGGTGAACCTGTAGAGAGGGTCATGTTCAACAATGCAGAGAATGACAGAAAGCGCAACAAAGCTTCACTGCACACCAACCAGCTTCATCAGAACCAACACTGATTGATGCAAAGTACCACAAAGCCTTACCACACAGTTAATTGGAACTGATGTGTAATGATGCAAAGCCTTGCAAAGCCTCGCCGCATAGCTTCATCTGAACCCTCGCTAGGCGAGGTGAAGCCTTGCAAAGCAACCCCATGCAGACTATGCACCAAACCTAGTCCTGCATCTGCCCTGCGCTCTATCATGGTCAGCCGGAACTTGTGACTTTGCACTGGTCTAGCACAACCAGATAACCTCAGTGGGTGTTTTTTCACCCTTTTGGTGCTATTTTTTTACTAAATCTTCATAATTGGATATTTCCAGTTCTACTGATTGGGTTTTTGCTGCATTGGTGTTAAATAATTTATTTAGCTTTTCGTATTACTGTTTAAGTGCTGCATAAATACTTTACACATTGCCTCTAAGTTAATTATGACTGCTTTTGTGCCAAGCTACCAGAGGGTGAAGCACAGGTTAATTTAGTAACATTTTATGGTTCACTCTGAAAGGATTATGGTTGTTGCTTGAATAGGGGTTCACCCCCGATTCCCCACTTCAAAGGCTGTCACCAGGTAAAAATATTGGACCTCTTGAACCATATATCACTACATTCCTGTAACTGTGGAGGACTCCAGGAGGGCTCGCTTGGACCCCTAAAGGACTGCCTTGCTGCCTGAAGTATCATTTGCATCTCAGAGGACTTCCCTATTGCCAAGACATCACTGCCTTTCTGCTTGAGCCTTGTCTTGTTCTCCAGAGGGCTGCCCTGCTGCTTGGGACCTGCCTTGTTACTTAAACACAGGACTACCAGAGTGACCCCAAGGGCTAGTTGGCTGGCCACTTATGTCAGCTACCGGGACAAAACAAGCTCCAGTAACCTTTAAAACTGCTACAGTGCGTCCTAACCCCTCAAGAGGTGTGCCTACCCACCAAGTCCTGGACTTTTGGTTGTGGGGCTAAAGGTGCTGCTAATGCCTAAGTCTAAAAGAGGCCTGAGAACTGACAAAAGACTGGGAGCTAGCTGCTTGTCAATTCACCCAAGGCTCATCTCTGGTCGGCCTAACTCAATGATAGCTGCAGATTTTCAACTTCCAAACAAGTGCCAAACTCCAAAGGTAGAAATCTTCCCTGTGACTCTGTCCAGTGGCTTCCCGATGACGGCACCTTCTCCTTGGACATTGTTGAGGCTGCCTTGCTTCACAGTACTTTAGATTTGCAGGAACTTCTCTTGAAAATTTCTTCTAAGTCCGAAGGTAAGCCGCATGTGTTTGACTTACGCTCTATCATAGTCTGCCTTAACTTAGGACTTTGCCCCAGCCTCGTGCAACCAGATACTCACAGTTGATGCTTTGATTCTTTTAGGGACTATTTTTCACTAAAAACTTTACATATTCATAACTCCGGTTGTGCTGATTGGATTTAATTCATTTTGGTGTCATTTTATTTTTTAATGTATTTACTCTATTTTTCTACATTAGTGTGTGATATTGCTTGTGTTGTGTTTTCACTTTATGACTGTTTGTGTGCTGTATAAATAATTAACACAGTGCTTCAAAATTAAGCCTGACTGATTTTGTACCAAGCTACCAGAGGGTTAAGCACAGGTTAATTAAAGACTTGTGTGGCTCATCCTGAAAATGATTGTGGTGTTACTTTAGTAGAGTCAATGCCTCCCTCAAACAATAAACCAATATATTTCAATAAACAACATAAAAAATATTGGCAACCAAACTATTGAAAAATATATCAATAAAAAATAACAACATATAAAACTAATAACCAAATATAAATATATTATATATAAAGTAAAAACTTCATAGGTGTCTGCCTACAAAATTACAAAAAATACCAACCCTTAACTATACATTAAGCCAACTAAATACAAATGAAAAACTGCTACAAAACATTTTCCTAAAATCACTGCTAATAGCCACAAAAATCACTCACTACATGTTCTATGCACCATTGATAACATCGCTACAAGTTCTGAAAGGACATCTGAGATGACAACACTGTGCATGGCAGGCACACTGGCTATAGTTACTTTAGGGCACGAGTTACATTTACTTGACATAACTATAACTGGTGACTTTCAGTGGTTTTGTTCATTTGAAAAGGTATGTTTTAACTGACGTCACCTAACAATAATGTCCCTTTAACCATTGGGTTTCTTTCAGTGAATTTCTACTTTTTTAATTAAAAGTTAGATATTATTATACCTAACTATAACACCACTTTAACCCTTGTTTTTTCAGTGATAGATAGTTGATAGATAGATAGATAGATAGATATAAATAATCCTATTCCATTAAAATACACCCTATTCCCAAATAAACAAAGCAACATATAATATTATAATAAAACTAGTGAAACATAAAATAAACTATTAGAAAATTGAACCCTTTAAAAAGTTGTAATACATTGAACAAGCCATGATTACCTTTAAAAGTTGCGCACGTATGAGTGCGACTAACATTTTAATCAGTCAATATGAAGCACCTACAGAAACCGATACTAACGGTAGATTATGCCAAAGACCATGAATTTGGTAATGAAATTAAAAGGTTAGTTGCTGTGGGCTTCCTGCCTCATACTGAGGTAAAAGGCACCACAACATGCTAACAAAATCAATATTCTACCAATAAATAAGCAACAACTTTCAAACTTCTGGGCTGTTTTGAAGACATTTGGGTTGGTGGCATGCACTGATCTGAAGACAGGTGACAGACCAAGTTTCAAATTCCATAGTGGAATGTGTATGACATTATGATATCACAAGATGTCAAAACCAACAATGCACTGAATGGGCGTCCCAATTTATGCTAAGGGACACTTGGAAGAAGAGCATGCTACCTGGTCTTTAGGCTAACACAACCTTTAGCTGAAATTAAATCAAAAATGAAACACACAAAACAAATTTATTAAATGTTAGATAGGAAAGTGCTTGTATTTCCAAACAATCAAGGTCAGGAAACAATGGGCAGAACATTACTCTAATAAACCTTCCATAGAAAATAATCCTCAAAATAACAAGTGATCTTAAACTCATCATCACCATCAAGTAGGCTTCATTCAGCTTTAACCCCTCGTGTGCCGTGGACGAGCTGGTCTCTTCCTCGGCCACAGTCACTGTGTGGTGAGGACAAGACCAGCTCGTTCTGCACCCAGCCCACTCCCTCATGAGCCTCCCACCCCACTTCCCTGGCCATGGATGGAAGGGGAATCGCTCCCCTTCCACCTGACCCCCCCCTCACCCCTCCAGTGATGTCTGATGACATCAGCACGCAATTGCGTGCTGACCTCATCAGGGGTCACTTCCTATTGCGCTGGAAGCTCAGCTTCCAGCCCTATCCGAAGAGAAATAGAAAGCATTTCTCTGCCAATCATAGGGGGCAGAGGCATGAAAGGAAAGGAAAGGCCTTTCTTTTCATGTCCACATAAGCATTTCTACAGCCTGATCGTAAATCGATTGGGCTGCAGTAATGCCCACTAGACACCAGGGAATTTGTTATTTTTCACATTTACACATAAGGGGAGCGACCACTTGAGCAAGGGTCGCTCCCTAGGGGGGCAATTCTTTTAAGGCCTTTTCTGGCCCCCTCCCCCACCGGGGCAGAATCAACTAGACACCAGGGACTGCTTACTTTTTTTTTTTTTACAGGAGGGGAGCGACCCCTTCGGCATGGGTTGTTTTCCTGGGGGGCAATTTTATTTTAGGTCATTTCTTGGGGGCAGATGGGCCTATTTTTATTAATCTGATCTGCCCCCAAAGGCGGGCAAAAACCACTAGGCACCAGGGATTTACATTTTTTTAAACATTTTTACAGATGGGGAGCGACCTCTTAGGCAAGGGTCTCTCCCCTGGGGAACAAATTAATTTTAGTCCATTTCTGCCCCCCTTGGGAGCAGATCAGCCTATTTCTATTAGGCTCAGAAACCACTGAGGCACCATGGTTGATGTGTGTGTTTTTTGATGGGGGGGGGCAGCCCTTTTGGCAGGGGTTGCTTCCCATGAGGGCACATAACTGGTGGCCATTTCTACCCACCCTGGGGGAAGATCGGCCTTTTTTTGTAAGGCCCATCTGCCCCCAAGGGGGGGGAGGAAGCCCACCAGACACCAGGGAAGATTTTTTTTTTTTAAAAGAGGGTGAGGTATGGCCATACCCCTAACCCAAATAAATGGGAACAAAGTTGTCCAGATAGGGAAATTACCCCTGATCCACTCCCGGGGTGGGGGGGGGGGCAGAAAGCCTACGAGATGCCAGGGAATTAAAATAAAAAACAAGCATTGGCAAAGCCAATAGGTCTCACTTTTGCGAGAGTTAGAGCTATAGGTGTTGCAAATGACAATGGGACTGATTTAGAACTCAGTGGAAGGGTTACTATGTCACAACAGTGTCTGATATCATGTCTGCCGAAATCTAAATCCCATTACTATCCCTCCACAGAGTTCTAAATCAGGGCCAATGTCTTTTACCCATATGTTGTGGAGTGGATGTATGTGGTGTGGAGTGCAATTATGTGGGATGGACTTGAATTGTTAGTTGTGGCATTATGTGGCATGGAATTGTGTGGAGTGAAGTTTTGTAGTGGAATTATGTGGCAAGGTGTGCAGTTGAATTATGTGGATAGTAATTATGTGGTATTGAGTGCACTGGAATTATGTGGAGTGGGATTGTGTGTCATTGAGGGTAATTATGTGGAATGGTGTTTGGTGCTGTGAAGTGGTGTGTAGTGTAATGATGTGGTATGCTGTTGAATTTTGTGGTATGATGTGCAATTCTGTGGTGCGGATTGAAGGGATGGGTTATGTTGTGTAATTGTGTTGTTGAGTTGAATTATGTGGTTTGGTGTTGAATTATGTGGTGTGGAATGGAAATGTGTGAAGTTGAATTGTGTGGCATGTAACTGTGTGGTGTTAAGTGAAATTATGCTGGTTGGCATTATGTGGCATGGTGTGGAGTGTATTTATGTGGATAGTTGCTATGTGGCATAGAGGGATTTTATCAGTGATGTATTTATGTGGTATTGAGTAGAATGTAATTATGTGGAGGTGATTGATAATGAGTTCAGTGGTATTATGTGGAGTGTAATTATGTTGGGTGGTGTTGAATTGTGTAGTAGTGAATTGTGTTGTGTGGAATTGTGTGGTGTTGTATGTGGCATAGCCATAGATCTCGCCTGTTGGACCTTATACGTTTGTAGCTATGTAACAGATTATCCAGGGTGCTGTGCCAGCAGGAAATGACGAGCTATACAATTACTACATTCTGTTCTTTATAGTGTGTGTGTGTGTCAGGGTGCACTATTTCAGTGTACCATTCTCTGGGGAGCTTTCGTGTCCTCACAAAAAGCGAGTTTTATAAAGGAAAGCAGCATAAGTTGCTTGTGACGTATAAAAGACTTAATTGATTTGAGCTTGCTGCAGGCATTATTTGCTTTATAATCTTCGAAACGAACAGTAAAAACCCAAGCATACCATAGAAAAGACTCATAAACAAGCAAAAATTTGGCCCACACACTGACCTCTCAGACCAGTCGTTTTGGCACTGCCTGACTGTATTTAAGCCAGACTTTGACTGGCACTAAAGGGAACTATTTTGAAGGATGTTGTGCACAATCAAAATGTTATCAGGTACAGTGGAAGGAAAATGTATGTAGCAATTTAATAGACAAAAGATCAACTCAAATAAAGCTAAGTATGTGTGTGAATATATATTTTGTGTTGAATATTTTTTGCCTGGTTAGCCAGATAAAGAGTTTTCAATGACAAGTTCTAGGCAGCTTTCCACTTTGCCTTGCATATCCCAATGGTGGTGAGGCCTACTTACATAGACAACAGGCAGAAAATAAACAACAGTCTGAATACTATATTTTGGTAAAATAAAACTTAATTGCGCTTATCTCCAGAAGTATGCTCCGAGTCAGGCCACAATCACTTCTACCCGCTGTTAAACACGGAAGAAGGCTACTGCAGAATTAAATAATGCTTTAGAAGTGATGTAATGCCAGAATTAAAAATTATGCACAGAGCTGCACACAGAACATGTTATCATTTACATTCATGCCCCAAAGACCCTCTTTCAAAGTGAAAGTTAAGGCTATTAAAGATAGGGGAGGCGGGGGCTTTTCTGAGCGTGATGCAATCAAGATGGCTGGAATTAGGTGACTCGGGAGGGGGGAGAGGAGTGTGTCTCTACTGAGCAGCCTGAGTATGTATGGCATGTGCACCAGAGCGAGGAAAACCTGCTGGCGAATTCACACTCCCAAATCAGCTGCAAACCAAGATGAAAACACAAATGGAAAGCGATCCAAAGCAGCTTCTGAGTACACAGAGAAAGCATGAACAACTTCTCAGTGGAGCTGTGCCAATTACAGTTAGTAATATGTTTTTGCAAGTAACGTTGCTTCTCTGTTTCCCTCAAAGAATCCTAGTTTTCGATGTTTTAATTGGTGACAATGTGTTCTCATGCAGTTCTGGGGAACAACAAAATGGAAAGAGGAGCATTAAATTAAGTGAATTTTTGTTTAGTGTGTAAAAAAGTTTGGTAACCGCAGTTGTTTGTTGTTGGGTAACTGAGTGTACTTTCAAATGTGGAAGACTAAAATGTCCTGAGAGCATTATTTGCTTCGCAAATACATCAGTAACATGAAATTAATAAAATAAAGCATGAAAGCATGCGCCGTGACAACATTTACAGGCCTGTTTTCAATCATGCGTGAAATCGAAAGGCAGGAGACACAGCTGTGCAATCAGGCAGGCTTCCCATGCCGCCTACAGACACAGAAGAAACAAGCATTTGGAATGCAATAGTCTTGTGTTTGCTCGAGTTAGAGCTCATAGCGTTGTAAATTACTGACTGGACTTTTATTTCCACACAGGCTGAAAACAAAACAAACATTTGAACTGCAATAGCTCTCGTGTTCACTCGAGTTTCAGCTATTAGCGTTTTCTTGCCACAAACTGAAAAAAAAAAAGTAAAACAGTTGACATAAGCAGCCGGTTTAAAGCGCTGCTGAGCTCCCAGAGACAGACAAAAGGAACAAGCATTTGTAATGCAAGAACAGAAAATGTGGAGGGACAGTAATGAATGGAATAAACAAAGTCACACATCACTGCAGATGAAAAGTAAGTAATAGACTAGAGCCCTGTTAACAGAAACAGACTGGGGCCACTGAAGCATCCAGCGCTCTGGTCAAATGCTATTAGCCTTTGAACAAAGTAATCCCTAAACACATGCTTCATAGGCACAAGTGGAAGGGTACCAGTACTAGGGCCATGCTCCAGGGGAGTGTACAACTGTGGAAAAGGTGGGACAAAGAGCAAGGATTGACCACTAGCAAGCAAGGATTTTTTAAGGACACTGAAACAAACCAGTGAAAAAGCAGAGACCCCACAAAGAAGTATAGAAGTATATACTAAAGTATATACAAGAGGCCTCAAATGCTCGACCTAAAAATAGTGGGGTGGTGGCTAGCAACCAGTATCGGCATGGTTATGCCCCCACCCCTATTGAAGGGGGTAACAGTCTTTTAGCTCTCCCCGCACACTAAATCGTCTTATCCCACAGCAAGCAAGAGGAAATTTGATTATTTTGGGTTTTGTTTTACATTTGGGCCATGAGAGCTTGTCTAACTCTAAAAATTGTCCGATTTGGAATGGTGAGGGCTACACTTTTTGGACTTTGGGACGCTGCCATGTAGAAAAATCTACAAGACCTAGACAATCTGAAAATTAAACATCTGGGTGAGTCCAGAGGGGTGTGCTTCACATGCACCGCCCACCATTTTCTTAGCAACAATGCCTTGCAAACCTCCAACTTTGCTTGACACCACACATTTTTCCCACATTTTTGTGATGGAACCTTCCGGAATCTGCAGAAATCCACAAAATTCCTACCACCCAGCATTGTCACCTCTATACCGATAAAAATTCTGCCCCACTTGTCAGCCTAAAAACATTTTTTTTCAACCTACCCTTCTGGACCCACTTTGGTTCCCCCTCATTTTCGACATGTTTTTTGGCTCTTCCCAGTCACAGGTACTTGGCCCACCTACACAAGTGAGGTATAATTTTTACCAGGAGACTGAGGGAAACGTTGGGTGGTAGAAATGTTTTGCCAGTACAGTGATCCCACATGGAAGTGTGGGAAAATTTGATTTTTAGCTAAATTTGAGGTTTGCTGAGGATTGTAGATAAGAAAACACTGGGGGACCCACGCACGTCACACCTCCCTGGACTCCCTCGGGTGTCTAGTTTTTAGAAGTGTTTGGGTTTGGTAGGTGTTCCTAGATGGTTGTTGAGCCTTGGACCAAAAATGCAGGTGTCTCACCAGCAAAAACAGGTAGTTTTGTATTTGATAATTTTGATGTGTCCACATAGTGTTTTGGGGCATTTCCTGTCGTGGGCACTAGGCCTACTGATACAAGTGAGGTACCATTTTTATTGGGAGACCTGCGGAAATGCTGGGTAGCTGGAAGTTTATGGCTCCCCTCAGATTACAGAACTTTGCAGCACTCAAATGTGAGGAAAAGGTGTTTTTTTTGGCCAAATTTTGATGTTTGCTAAGGATTCTGGGTAACAGAACCTGGTGAGAGCACCACAAATTACCCCATCCTGGGTTCCCCTAGGAGACTAGTTTTCAGAAATGTCCAGGTTTGCTAGGTTTCCCTTGGAGCCGGCTGAGCTAGAGGCCCAAATTCACAGCTGGGCACTGTGAGAAAAACAGGTCAGTTTTCATAACAAACTTTGATGTGTCCATGTTGTGTTTTGGACCCTTCCCTGTTGCGGTCACTACGCCTACCCATACAAGTTAGGTACCATTTTTATAGGGAGACTTGGGGGGATGCTGGGGGGAAGGAAATGTGTGGCTCCTCTCAGATTCCAGAATTTTCTGTCACCGAAATGTGAGGAAAAAGTGTTTTCTTTGCCAAATTTAAAGGTTTGCTAAGGATTCTGGGTAACAGAACCTGATGAGAGTGCCACAAGGTACCCCATCCTGAGTTCCCCTAGGTGTCTAATTTTCAGAAATGCCCGGGTTGGCTAGGTTTCCCTAGGTGCCGGGTGAGCTAGAGGCCAAAATCCACAGTTAGGCACTATGCAAAAAACAGTTCAGTTTTCTTAAGAAAAATTTGATGTGTCCCTGTTGTGTTTTGGGGCATTTCCTGTCGCAGGCACTGGCCTACCCACACAAGTGATGTACCATTTTTATCGGGAGACTTGGGGGAATGCTGGTGGAAGGACATTTGTGGCTCCTCTCAGATTCCAGAACTGTCACCAAAATGTGAGGAAAAGGTGTTTTTTTGCCAAATTTTGAGGTTTCCGAAGGATTCTGGGTAACAGAACCTGGCGAGAGCCCCACAAATCACCCCATTCTGAATTCCCCTAGGTGTCTAGTTTTCAAACATGTATAGGTTTGCTAGGTTTCCCTAGGTGCCGACTAAGCTAGAGGCCGAAATCTATAGCTAGGCACTTTGCAAAAAACAGGTCAGTTTTCTTTGGGAAAATGTGATGTGTCCATGTTGTGTTTTGGGGCATTTCCTGTCGCGGGCACTGGCCTACCCACACAGGCGAGGTACCATTTTTATCGGGAGGCTTGGGGAATGCTGAATGGAAGGAAATCTGTGGCTCCTCTCAGGTTCCAGAACTTTCTATCACCAAAATGTGAGGAAAATGTATTTTTTGCCAAATTTTGAGGTCTGCAAAGGATTCTGGGTAACAGAACCTGGTCAGAGCCCCACAAGTCCCCCTATACTGGATTCCCCTAGGTGTCTAGTTTTGAAAAATGCACAGGTTTGGTTGGTTTCCGTAGGTGCCGACTGAGCGAGAGGCCAAAATCCACAGCTAGGCACTTTCCAAAAAACATCAGATTTCAATGCAAAAATGTGATGTGTCCATGTTGTGTTTTCTGTAGCGGGCATTAGGCCTACCCACACAAGTGAGTTACCATTTGCATTGGGAGTCTTGGGGGAATACAGAATAGCAGAACAAGTGTTATTGCCCCTTGTCTTTTCTCTACATTTTTTCCTTCCAAATGCAAGAGAGTGTGTAAAAAATAAGTCTATTTTAGAAATGCCCTGTAGTTCACATGTTAGTATGGGGACCCCGGAATCCAGAGATGTGCAAATAACCACTGCTTCTCAACACCTTATCTTGTGCTCATTTTGGAAATACAAAGGTTTCCTTGATACCTATTTTTTACTCTTTATATTTCAGCAAATGAATTGCTGTATACCCGATATGCAATGATAACCCATTGAAAGGTGCAGCTCCTTTATTGGCTTTGGGGACCTAGGGTTCTTGATGAACCTACAAGCCCTATATATCCCCGCAACCAAAAGAGTCCAGCAGATGTAACAGTATATTGCTTTTGAAAATATGACATTGCAGTAAAAAAGTTACAGAGTAAAACGTGGTGAAAAAGGGCTGTTTTTTCACCTCATTTTCAATATTTTTTTATTTCAGATGTTATTTTCTGTAAGAATACCTTGGAGGATCTACACAATGACCTCTTGCTGAATTCAGAATTTTATCTACGTTTTGGAAATGTTTAGCTGTCCGGGGTCCAGCATTGGTTTCACACCAATTTCTGTCACTAACTGGAAGGAGGCTAAAAGCACAAAAAACATAAAAATAGGGTATGTCCCAGTAAAGTGCCAACATTTTGTTGACAAATCTGGTTTTCTGATTCAAGTCTGCCTGTTCCCAAAAGCTGGGAAGATGAGGATTTTAGCACCGCAAACCCTTTGTTGATACCATATTCAGGGAAGAAACCTTCTTCTGCAGCCCTTTTTTCCCCATTTTTTTTTTTAAACTAAAAATTTGCTGTATTTTGGCTGATTTCTCGGTCTCCTCCAGGAGAACCCACAAACTCTGGATACCAATAGAATCCCTAGGATGTTGGAAAAAAGGGATGCAAATCTGGCGTGGGTAGCTTATGTGGACAAAACATTATGAGGACCTAAGCGCGAACTGCCCCAAATAGGCAAAAAGGGCATGGCACCTAAGGCTGAAAAGTTCTGGCAGCAAAGGGGTTAATCAAAAAAATATAAAATTGCAACAATAAAGTACATTCTAAACCAATTAAATAACAATTCATAAATAAAATGTTTAAACTAGTTAAAATATACATGAAATAAAAACACACAGCATCCATAGTTTTCCTAATACTAACTGCCTGCCATGTATATGTTGCTATTGTTCAACAAATCAGCAGTGTACAAATTTGCTGGAGAAAAATAATAGCTGGCCTACATTGTGGAAAGTTAATTTCCTTTAAAAGAAGTAGTACATATCGCCTTCTTCGTTGCTTAATATTGGGAAAAGAACACAAAGTGCAAAGTGCTTTGATGAACAGTGTTACACCTGAACCCGGTTAGAACAAAGATGTGTTGTGATTATGAACGTGTTCTAAATGAGGTTTGAGGCCCTCAACAGTTAGGAGCAAAGAGTTGTAAATAACACTGGACGTCCCACATTCGCCACCAAACAGTTCTTCCTCTAGCAGGTTCCTGTCAAGCTGTTTTATTCCGCCTTATTGATGCTAAATAAGGATACCAGGGTTGTGAATAATCCTGGCTTACCAGGCCTAACAAAAATGTTCTTAATATCCTGTAGACATGGAACACCCATCGCTCAGACCAGTAATATACAATCTAAAATCACCATCATGTTTCAAAGGGCATCCTCCAGAGTCCGGATCTTATGCCACAAGTAATACAGGTTGGATCCCAATTTCATCCTCTAAAAAGGGCATAACTAACTCTTTATAAAAGAGAAGTGTCGAACTCTTTTTGGGAACCTGAGATTTTGTAAATTGGAGTTTCATTGCCTTAATGAGCTGTTACGATGACCCCAGATTACTGAATAGTACGCTCAGATACGAAAAAGTGTTAGTTTGAGATAAAACGTTTAAATCCACTTTGAATTGCAATGATTTATCAGCTTTAGGGCCACAGTCCATGATTAAAGTTTTGCCCAAATTCAGCCTCAGATGGATGTCTGCATTAAATCCACACAAGCATTAATCAGCTGCTGCAAGTCAATGGGGGGACATAAGTACATCTGCATCTGAATACAGGAGAGCATGGACAGGGCAATGCCACATCTGTGGTAAAACACTGCACCGCTCCGGCAGTACCCTACCCAGATTATTTATGTATAGAGTGAAGAGAAGCAGCCTAGGACACAGTTTTGTCTCATCCCCTATTTATGCCAAACTCTGAGGAACATTCACCTTTTTTTCCACACATCACCTTGGCACTGGTACCTATATAAATTTCCCTGAGAAGATTAATTATAGTGGTTTCTATCCCCATTCCTCCCAAAATGCACCAAAGTTCACTATAGTTGACACATTCGAAGGCACTCGACAAATCCATAAGTGCCAGTTCTATTGGCACCTTCTTCACCACAATATACTTCCCTGTGAACAAGATTAGGTTTAAGCATTGTTCAATGGTTCTAGACACTTACAAACTAAGGGCCTGATTCTAACTTTGGAGGACGGTGTTAAACCGTCCCAAAAGTGGCGGATATACCACCTACCGTATTACGAGTCCATTATATCCTATGGAACTCGTAATACGGTAGGTGGTATATCCGCCACTTTTGGGACGGTTTAACACCGTCCTCCAAAGTTAGAATCATGCCCTAAATACTGAATCTCTGCAATTACTTGCTCATTCTCGACCCAGTCCTCTATTCTGGCAAGTAGAATTCTTCCCAGAACTTTTACCAATGAATCTAATAAAGAGATGGGGTGATAGCAGGTAAGGTAACCACGATTACCCTTCTTAAAAATTGGCACGATCACTGAGAGTTTCCAGAATCCCTGATTTGCACACAGAATTCAGCACATTAGTCAGCGGTGGGATTCAGAGATTAATATCAGTTTTAAATAGATCTATAGTATACCATCGGGTCCTGGTGCTTATCTATTTGAGCTATTCTTAATGGCAGCTGTTATCCCTTCCAGTATAAAGCCAAGGTACTGAAATATTTATCACTTACCATAACCACGCAATGTGACTCATAAACATCCTCACCATGCTTTTCCTGCGGCTCACAAGAAATGCTACCAAAATGTGGTACCTAAGCATAAATAGGAATGGGTATCTGTATTGAGAGGGCAGTTTCAGCTCTGAAATATGGGTTATTAATTCCTTTCCAAAAAGCAGCATAATCCTTTAGTGATGCCCATCCCGCTTGCTTAATCTTATTCCTCCATTGTTTTAAATTACCCTTTAAATCAGCCTGCAAGATTTTACTTTCTGTGCATTTTTGGGGGCTTTATTAAGTGTAATTTTTAATAACGATGAGCTTTAGTACGGATAGAATTGAACCAACCATGGTGTTTAGCATTCCCTAGTTTCACTGCAATCCTAAATCCCCTTTTGATGCTATTTGACATTTTTTAAACTCAATTTCAATTTCTCCATCTCCCACCTGTCATCTAGACATGTAAAATAATATATAATAATGTTCTTAATCTGCTTTTCCACAAATCTCACAAGAGAGTATTACTATTACCTGAGGAAATGTGTACATTTTCTACGTGAACCTCCAGATCATTCCTCTGACAGACATACTGTGGATTAGTAATACTTAAGGGATTATAGTCACTAATATAGTTGACATACCTTTTGAAGTTACAAAAAAGGTGAAACCATTGCTCAAAATCGGCACGTAATTGATGATAGAGGTAGTCTCTCTATCTGAAAAAGTACATTCAAAAGGAGCAGGCAGAGCAGTGCACTCATTTGCGAAGGCACAGTTGTATTTGAGTATTGACCTGTTAATTCCCCACCCAAATGGATCATGCCTAAAATGTAATTGGCCTGTTTCGGCTACATCAGTAAAACCACATACTTCTTTGCCTGGTAGCAGACATAAATGTAAACTGAAATCCCTTTCCTAAACCACAAACTTGTCCCCTGCAGATGCCGTACATATCGATTCCAAATCCTTGTACTGGAATTACAACAAGGAAGATCTTTCTGAATTACAAGCATTATTACAAAACGTGAAATAATAAATGTGGTAACCCCGAAACATAGAGCAATAATCTGGTAAAAAGGGTGATCCAAGATTTCTTTAGCCGCTGTACCCGAGAACAAAATTAAAACATAAGTAGCATGGCGCCATATCTATGCACACGAAGAAGGGACTGATGGAGTATAATATAAACTATACCCACTTACATGCAGGCCTTCATAGGCTCATATCTCCTGTAGACAAAAAAAAATCAGAAAAACTGATATAAAATTCATGAAATCCTGATTCTGCCATTTGCTTTTTAAGCAGATATATTCAAGAACAGCATACTGTTACCATACTGATTAGTAGCACTCAAATGTGACACAGAAGCCCCATGGCTTACAAATTGCCTTTTTGGTGATGCAATGTTGACTTACTTGTGCTGCTCTTTATTCCCACAGCTGTACCTCCTATCTTCAGGCAGGAAATTAACAGAAGGTGAGCCCTTCCTCCTCTCAACATGCTCCTGTACCCTCGTTTCAAGTTGTAATAGGCTACCGTCTGCACTGCCATTTAAAGGTCAATCACAGTCATTAAAAGCTTCTACGAACGAAGATGATTTGTAACAGTTACATTGTATCTTGGGAAGGGGGCATATTTATAGGATGGCGGTACCAAGGCCTGTTGTGGAGGCTTATACAATAAAAGAAAAAGGGATGCTGTTATCTGGATAATAAAAATAAAGGGTGGGTGGGTTGCAACCTGGAGATAATCAGCTCCACCAACCATGGTGACCTCAGACAAACAAATGTTTCCTCTCCCTGCCCACTCAGGACACTCTACAAACCATTCTGATATTATTAAAAAGTTCCCTATTTAGGCATGTTCTGTTCCTAATCAAATGGGTTGATGTATCTCTAAAGGTCACCCAATTTTTCTTTTGATTAGCCTTTAGAGGAGGACATTTGACAAAAAAAAAAAAATAAGGAGTGGCCTGTGCAGGAGATCTAAAATCTATTCTTTAAAAAAAATATATATATTAGCATGAGTTTATACCGACAGGTGATGTATAGACAGTACACAATAATAATACAACAGACAAGTTGGCATGTGGGAGAAAGATAACAATGAAAGCAACACTTCATCTGACCTCACTTCTGTAAGCCAGTAGTATGTATAGTCCAAAGGGTACCCTACTAGGATATACAGTAAACTGATGCATCCTTGATGTTAGCAAAGATACAATAATGGGGTTTTGCAACGCGATCATTCTCAGGGGCTGAGATGCTACCCTAAGTGATCAGTCTAGGGGGGCTGAAATACTACAACAATGGAGACATTGGGGGTCATTCTGACCTCGGCGGTAAAAGCCGCTTACCGCCGGTCAGAAGGCCGCCACAATACCGCCGCGGCCGCCGTCAGCCGCCACGGACATTCTGACCCACAACTGCAAAACCTCCAAAAATCCGCCCTCCACTGCAGTCCGCCACATCAGCGGCCAGAGGTAAACTGGAGAAGACCAAACCTCCACCGCCACGCCAACAGAAAGACGCCCATCCCATTATGACCCGCAAATCCACGCGGCGGTCATTCAACCACGGTATTCCATTGGCGGTACACACCGCCGCGGTCAAAATACACACACCTTTACAAACCCCTACCACATTGGACAATTTGAAAGGCACACACCTGAAACACATACACACACCACTCCCACACATCCAATACCATATAAAACACACACCCACATCACCCACAAACCCCTACCAACAAAAACCAGAGACGAAGGAGAGAGAGACACATCAGAGAATAGATAGCCAGACACACAGAGGCACACCACAACATCACACACACCACATAGAAGCACAAAGCACCACACACCAACACACACATCATCACATGCACCACCCCACACCTCATACACACCACCCCATGGCACCACAAAGGCACCCACGCTTTTCGGACCAAGAACTCCGGGTCATGGTGGAGGAAATCATAAGAGTGGAACCCCAGCTCTTCGGCTCACAGGTTCAGCACACCACCATAGCAAGGAAGGCGGAGCTCTGGCAGCGGATCGTGGACAGGGTCAACGCGGTGGGACAGCATCCCAGAAATCGAGAGGACATCCGCAAACGATGGAACGACCTACGGGGGAAGGTGCGCTCGATGGTCTCGCAACACAACATCGCAGTGCAGAAGACTGGCGGGGGACCCCCACCCACTCCACCCGAATTCACAACATGGGAGCAAGAGGTACTAAACATCCTGCATCCTGATGGCCTCGCTGGAGTACACGGAGGAATGGACTCTGGTAAGTACAAGGCCAACCACTTCACCCCCCCCCCCCAGCATGCTAACCCCCACCCTCACCCCCAACCCCCCAGCACACATCCTCCCTGAGAATGTCTCTCCAGCACAACCCACCCAACACCAACCCCTGCATGCCATCCCCATACTATGGACACCCATCACCTAAGCATGACCACTGCACATACCCATCCCCCCCCACAAAACACCCTCACAACACCTCCCCCAAGGGAATGCCAGCACTGGGGGACAAGGGCACCCATAAAACGCAAGCTAATGCACACACAGAAACAATAACCATACCCTCTTACCCCATGCAGGACCCGAACGACAACACACCGGTCAGGAGGGACCAGAAATGTCCATCCCACCCCCGGAACAGGCCCCTAGTGATGACAGCAGCTCTGTCGACCTGGAACCTGACGACCAGCCCGGACCATCGGGGACCTCTGGGCAGTCGGTTCCCCTCACCCAGACACAGGCCACTGCAGACCCAACCCCCTCTGGGAACAACAGCACAGCTCCCACCCAGCAGGCCCATGCCTCTGTCTCTTGGACAGGTCAAGCAGCGGTGTGTCTACCACTACAGGGCCCCCAGGGTAACCCACCAACCCAACAACAACAGGGACCTGGGGGCAGTGGGAGTGGGCACACCGTCCAGGGGACAGAGGCCCAGGGAAACAGGGCAACTCGGAGGGCTGCTGTGCGACAGGGGGGGGAGGAGAGGCCCAGGGAACCCACTCTCCAAGAGGCCCTCACCACCATCATGGCAGCCTACCACCACTCACAAGAGACGATGGCGACGGTACTGGCCAGGTTCCAGGAGATCCAGGCACAGCAGGAGCAACGCTACATGGGGTTCAGCGACCAACTCACCAACATCTCAACCGCTATGGGGAGCATAGTCCAGGCCCTGAACCGTATAGAGGACACGTTTCGGGACCATGTGGCATCACACAGGGCCCCTGTCACTAGCCAGGAACAGGAACAGCCTACCACCTCCGCCGGCGCTAGTGGACAGGAGGCCCCACCACAACGACAGCCCACCAGAACCCCACCTCCTGCTGAACAACAACCACCCCGCAAAAGGAGCCTGAGATAAAAAAAAACGACAGAGTAGGATGTCAAGACCCCCGCCAGCATCACATACCCCCTGAAGTCCTCCCACTGTTCCACATTGCCACCCTGTCAAACCTTGAACTGCCCCTGCTCCATCCTGCCACAGGCATATGGACAATGCACCTGTGAGACTGAGAACTGGACTCTGCCATGGACATTACTCCACCCCCACCCATCACTGTTTCACTATCATGTACCAATATCTATGCACTAATAATAAATCACACATTGCACTGAAATCAATCAGGACTCAGCCTGTCTTATTTACAAATGTATGACACATTACATATCAATTACGTATTATTAACATTGTGAATTACACATACCGAGGTAACTTAGCATTAGTCCATGGGCCAACCAAGCCGAGGTCACGCAGTGGCTCATACAGCACAGAAAAGGGAAGGGAAAATCAAACATCATGTTTATAGTTCTGGGGGGAAATCGACAAAGTTGAGATGCAGGAGGCTTTCAGGAAATGTAAAATGGCATGGGTGATTATTACCTGTGTGCTACTGGAAATACTGTTCTATTACTCTGTCCCTGTTGTCTGTGTCGTCCTCTGAGTCTTCCTCCTCTTCACTCTCCGCAGGCTCCACAGCTGCTTCAACACCACCATCTACACCATCCTCCTGCAGGAAAGGAACCTGACGTCGCAATGCCAGATTGTGAAGCATACAGCAGGCCACGATGATGTGGCACACCTTCTTTGGTGAGTACATCAGGGATCCCCCTGTCATATGCAGGCACCTAAACCTGGCCTTCAGGAGGCCAAAGGTCCTTTCGATGATCCTCCTAGTTCGCCCATGGGCCTCATTGTACCGTTCCTCTGCCCTGGTCCGGGGATTCCTCACTGGGGTCAGTAGCCAAGGCAGGTTGGGGTAACCAGAGTCACCTATTAGCCACACACGTTGTCTCTGTAGCTGCTCCATCACATAGGGGATGCTGCTATTTCGCATAACATACACGTCATGCACTGACCCTGGGAACTTGGCATTTACATGGGAGATGTACTGGTCAGCCAAACAGACCACCTGGACATTCATCGAATGATAACTTTTTCTGTTTCTGTACACCTGCTCATCGTCTTTTGGGGGTACCAAAGCCACATGGGTCCCATCAATGGCACCAATGATGTTGGGGATATGTCCAAGGGCATAGAAATCACCCTTCACTGTAGGCAAGTCACCCTCCTCTGGGAAAATGATGTAGCTCCGCATGAGTTTCATCAGGGCAGACAACACTCTGCTCAAAATCTTTGAAAACATAGGCTGAGACATTCCAGATGACATGGCCACTGTTGTCTGGAATGACCCACTTGCCAAAAAATGGAGGACTGACAAAACCTGCACCAGAGGGGGAATCCCTGTGGGTTGGCGGATGGGGGACATCAGGGCTGGCTCCAGCTGGGCACACAGTTCATGGATAGTGGCACGGTCAAGTCTGTATCGAAGTATTATATGGCGTTCTTCCATTGTCGACAGGTCCACCAGCGGTCGGTACACGCGAGGATTCGTCCTTCTCCTCGCAAGTCCCAGCGGACGGTGCCTAGGAAGGACAACATGGAGCACAGAGTCAGGCAAACCACAGGTACGTACAGACAGCTTGCACAGTTAAAGAATGGCAATGGGTTGAAAGGCGTGTATGTGTGGCAATGCAAGGCCTAGGCCTGTGTGTCGCAGTCAAAATCAAGCCATGTAGGCCCTTGAAATGGCGGCTGCCTGACCTGTGAAGTGGGACAATGGGATGTGAGGTCAATGCGCTGGCGGGGCACACCGTGGCGGTAGGCGGTCGAAGACCGCGGCGCAAAGCCGCAGTGGTTAACATTGAACCCTATGGGTTTCAGGAGCCAATGACGATGTGCGCCGGCGGTCGCGGTACGCACCGCCGCGGTACGCACCGCCGCGGGCGTGACCGCCATTTCCTAGCTGATTGATCACTCGAGACCTGATCATCCACAGGAGAGGACCTATACTGCAAGTGCTGCTGTGACCTCGGTCTGGAAGTGACAATGGCTGCTGCCTTCACGTCTGAAGAGTTGGAGAAGCTCGTGGATGGGGTCCTCCCCCAGTATGCGCTACTCTACTGTCCTCCAGACCAACAAGTGAGTACACCGGGTGCACATGGAATGGGCTATGCCTGTGTGGATTGGGGTGGATGTAAGTTGGTGGGGTGGGGGGCGAATGAGGAGTACAACGCACGACAGATGAGAGCATGTGCCATATGGCAAAGTTGGTGGGGGGGGCCTATCACATCTAACATGCAGGTCATTGATGATTTCCTCCTTTCCACCCTGTACATGTCAAATAGGTCAGCGCCCATCAGAAGATAGAGATTTGGCGTGCCATCGCCAAGGAAGTCCGGAACTTGGGGGTCCACAACAGACGGGGCACCCACTGCCGCAAGAGGTGGGAGGACATCCGCCGCGGAACAAGGAAGACCGCAGAAACACTGCTGGGGATGGCCTCCCAACCTAGGAGGGGTGCCAGTCGCACCATGACCCCCCTGATGTCCCGGATCCTGGCGGTGGCCTACCCTGAATTGGATGGGCGCTTTAAGACATCACAGCAGACACAAGGGGGTGAGTATCAGCACATTCTCATATCTTTCTGCGCAGTGGAGGCGTCTGGGTGGGGGAGGAGGGCTGTGGGTGACATTAGGCCAGGGCGCTTTCTGTAGTGTAGTCCTCTCCCTTAGGCATGGCCCTGTGCCCCCGGCCCCCACCTCTGTAGGGTGACAAGTACAGCCATTGATGGTCCAGCATCACCCATGTGCGCGTTTGACGTCTCTTGGCCTATTGTCCTAGTCAGTAGTACTGAGTAGTGTACCCCGAATGCGCGGCTTAGTGCATGAGGCTCCTGTGTCTGTCCTCTCCGCCAACGGTGTTGACATTGCATGCACTCAACCTGGTCTTCTTTTTTCTCCCCCCACCCTTTCTCTTCATCTTCTTGTGCATGTGTGCATTAGCATCATCAGGCGGAGGAGATTTGGCATCGGAGCACGAGGGAGCTGCAGGACACAAGGCCCCGGTGGGCCCAGGAACAGACACTGAGGGCACCAGTGATCCGGAGGGCGAGGGGAGCACCACGACGGGGACCGCTGGTGAGAGCAGCGACAGCGACACGTCCTCGGATGGGAGCTCCCTAGCGGTGGCGGCAACATCCGGGCCCCCCGCCTCTACAGGTACAGCCGCCACCCAGCGCACCAGCACCGCCCTCCCAGCAGCCCCTCAGCCTACGCTCCGTGCCCGCTCGCCCAGGAAGGCGCGCGTCTCCTTCGCCCCAGGCACCTCAGCCCCTGCCCCTGTTGCCCCTGCTGCCCTCAGTGCGGAGCTCATTGACCTGGTGAGGACGCTCATTGTTGGGCAGACGACCCTTTTGAATGCCATCCAGGGTGTGCAAAGGGAGGTGCAACAGAGCAATGCGTACCTGGAGGGCATTCATTCGGGTCAGGCTGCCCATCAACGAGCGTTCACTGCTCTGGCCTCAGCACTGACGGCAGCCATTGTCCCTGTTTCCAGCCTCCCTCTTCTTACTGCCTCCAGCCTGTCTCTGTCTCCTGTTCCTCAGCCTATCCCATCCAGACCATCAGACCAGCCTGCACACACCTCAACACCCAAGAGCAGCTCATCCAGACACAAGCACCACAGATCCCACAAACACTCACCCAAGCAACACCCAGATGCAGACATTCCAACAGTCACAACCACCTCTGTGTCCCCCTCCTCCTCGTCTCCCTCCTCCCTCCCTGTGATGTCTACACTCACACCTGCATGCACCCCAACATCAGCCAGTGCTTCCATCACCACCTCACCCTCCAGTACAGTCCACACTTGTGCAGTCACCACCCCCACTGCCATTTACACATCCCCTGTGTCCTCTCCCACTGTGTCTGTCACCCCCTCTTCCAAGACACACAAACGCAGGCAGACACCCACCCAACAGCCATCCACCTCACGTCAGCCTACAGCACCAGCACCTTCACCCAATGACAGCACACCTGACTCTCCTACAACCACATCCTCTTCCTCCACTCCCATCACCACTTCTCCTACCCTTTACCTTGGACCTAAAAAGCTTTTCCTGGCTAGTCTTGACCTCTTTCCCTCCGATGAGCTCCCCCCTCCATCTGCAAAGAGTCCCAAGAGCACCGCAGCCACCACCAGCCCAGCTTCGAGTGTCACTGTTGTGCATGGGATCTGGTGTCCACCCTTTGCCAGCAGTGACACATCGATCAGCAGCAAGGACACGTCCAGCCCCCCCCCGGCAAGAGGACCCGCAAAAACAAGGGCCGCCGTGCGAGGACTGACAGGGCTGACCCGAAGGAGCAATGTGCGGCCACTTCACCAGCCACACCATCTAGGGGAGGCAAGGGCCCGAGAGCCCCATCAAAGGAGCGGAAGGGCAGCAGGAGCGCGGAGAAGGTGGACCCCACATGTCACATCCCAGCTGGGAAGGAGGACACTAAAGAGGCCAGGAGTCCGTCCCCGAAGGGTCCAGAAACGTCACGGTCCGAGGGCGACTGAGCAGGGAGTCCAGGCCAGGTCTGGCTCCCTTGACCTGCTGGATGAGCACCGCTGAACAGGGCCCGCCGTGGAGAAGAGCACCGCTGAACAGGGCCCGCGGTGCAGAAGAGCACCGCTGAACAGGGCCCGCGGTGCAGAAGAGCACCGCTGAACAGGGCCCCGCCGTGAAGATAGGCACCGCTGAACAGGGCCCGCCGTGGAGAAGAGCACCGCTGAACAGGGCCCGCCGTGGAGAAGAGCACCGCTGAACAGGGCCCCGCCATGAAGATAGGCACCGCTGAACAGGGCCCCGCCGTGCAGAAGAGCACCGCTGAAGAGGGCCCGCCGTGCAGAAGAGCACCGCTGAACAGGGCCCGCCGTGCAGAAGAGCACCGCAGAACAGGGCCCCGCCGTGAAGATAGGCACCGCTGAAGAGGGCCCCGCCGTGAAGATAGGCACCGCTGAAGAGGGCCCGCCGTGAAGATAGGCACCGCTGAAGAGGGCCCCGCCGTGCAGAAGAGCACCGCTGAAGAGGGCCCGCCGTAAAGATAGGCACCGCTGAACAGGGCCCCGCCGTGAAGATAGGCACCGCTGAAGAGGGCCCCGCCGTGCAGAAGAGCACAGCTGAAGAGGGCCCCGCCGTGAAGATAGGCACCGCTGAAGAGGGCCCCGCCATCTCAAGGACCGCTCCGCTGGGCCCTTCTTCTCAAGCACCGCTCCGCTGGGCCCTTCATCTCAAGCACCGCTCCGCTGGGCCCTTCTTCTCAAGCACCGCTCCGCTGGGCACCGCCGTCTCAAGCACCGCTCCGCTGGGCCCTTCATCTCAAGCACCGCTCCGCTGGGCCCTTCATCTCAAGCACCGCTCCGCTGGGCCCTTCTTCTCAAGCACCGCTCCGCTGGGCCCTTCATCTCAAGCACCGCTCCGCTGGGCACCGCCGTCTCAAGCACCGCTCCGCTGGGCCCTTCATCTCAAGCACCGCTCCGCTGGGCCCTTCATCTCAAGCACCGCTCCGCTGGGCCCTTCTTCTCAAGCACCGCTCTGCTGGGCCCTTCATCTCAAGCACCGCTCCGCTGGGCACCGCCGTCTCAAGCACCGCTCCGCTGGGCCCTTCATCTCAAGCACCACTCCGCTGGGCCCTTCATCTCAAGCACCGCTCCGCTGGGCACCGCCGTCTCAAGCACCGCTCCGCTGGGCCCTTCTTCTCAAGCACCGCTCCGCTGGGCTCTTCTTCTCAAGAACCGCTCCGCTGGGCCCTTCATCTCAAGCACCGCTCCGCTGGGACCTTCTTCTCAAGCACCGCTCCGCTGGGCCCTTCATCTCAAGCACCGCTCTGCTGGGCACCGCCGTCTCAAGCACCGCTCCGCTGGGCCCTTCTTCTCAAGCACCGCTCCGCTGGGCCCTTCTTCTCAAGCACCGCTCCGCTGGGCCCTTCATCTCAAGCACCGCTCCACTGGGCCCTTCTTCTCAAGCACCGCTCCGCTGGGCACCGCCGTCTCAAGCACCGCTCCGCTGGGCCCTTCATCTCAAGCACCGCTCCGCTGGGCCCTTCATCTCAAGCACCGCTCCGCTGGGCCCTTCATCTCAAGCACCGCTCCGCTGGGCCCCGCCGTCTCAAGCACCGCTCCGCTGGGCCCTTCATCTCAAGCACCGCTCCGCTGGGCCCTTCATCTCAAGCACCGCTCCGCTGGGCCCCGCCGTCTCAAGCACCGCTCCGCTGGGCCCTTCAACTCAAGCACCGCTCCACTGGGCCCTTCTTCTCAAGCACCGCTCCGCTGGGCACCGCCGTCTCAAGCACTGTTTATGGTTCACTGTGCCCACCATGCCTCCTCCTTGACCAGTGGAGACTGTCATCCACCTGATGGACTGTGGCTTTGCACTCCCCAGGATGGTACAGTGGGCAGCCCACCCACTGTAGAGACATTGAGAGACTGTGGCTTTGCACTCCCCAGGATGGTACAGTGGGCAGCCCACCCACTGTAGAGACATTGAGAGACTGTGGCTTTGCACTCCCCAGGATGGTACAGTGGGCAGCCCACCCACTGTAGAGACATTGAGAGACTGTGGCTTTGCACTCCCCAGGATGGTACAGTGGGCATGGTGGCTCCTCGTGGATCTGGCGTCGTGGACTCATGTGGCTGTGGTGCCCCCCCCTTCCCTTCCCCCTGAGGTGCCTGTAGTTTTTACATCTGATACCCCTGCAGTGTTCTCTCCAAAGGACTCAGGTCTCCTGTGTGGGCTTTGCCCTTGTTTCTCAAAACTTTGGCCCACGGACATGATGAATTCGTAGGATGTGCAGGACTTGTTACTTCAGTTATACACTGATGTGTATATAATTTGTTTTCTTGTAAATACCTTTCATGGTTGTACGATAATTTTCAGGAGCTTTTTGGTACATAAATATTTATTCCAAATTTGATTATGTCATAGCATTTTTCAGGGGTGTTTGGGTGGTGTCACTGTGACTTGTTGCTCTGCATTGGTGTGTACATAGTTGGGGGGGGGTGGGGTCGCATATGTGTGTGCCCGTAACCTTTCGTCCTCCCCCCTCCCGTGTGTCGTAGGTGCAGTACTCACCGTTGTCGTCTGCGCCGGACTTCGTACTTGTGGTAGATGAGAAGGTAGACGAGAGCAGGTAGGATGTTTAATTCGGGTTCCATGCTGTCCTCCTTCCTCCTGGAGTGCGTAGTGGTGTGCGTTTTCCCGTTCGTAGTCTGTTTCCGCCGTGTTTTTATCGGCGGTGCTCCCGCCCCGGAAAAGGTGGCGGATTGGTGAGTTGTGATAGTGTGGGCGGTACATTGTCTGCCGCCTGGCTGTTGGCGGTGACCGCCGCGCTGTTTGTTTGTACCGCCGTGGCGGTCGGAGTGTTAAAGTGGCTGTCTGTGTTGGCGGTTCCCGCCAGGGTCAGAATTCCATTGTTTTGACCGCCAGCCTGTTGGCGGGTTGGCCGCCGCTTTAACACCGACCGCCAGGGTTAGAATCACCCCCATAGTGTCAGGAAAAGGTCATGATGGCCTAGGGAGCTGGGAAAGAGGCAAGGAGGTAAGCGAGAGTGACCTAGGGAGCTCGGAAAGAGCAAGGGGATCAGCATCATTCCAGGTATTCCCTGTGGAGAATATAAAACTGAATTAATTGAAATCTAGAGTTACAAGACATTCTGTTGGGATATTGCAGTACTTTGCATCACTCCTTATTGTTGAATGCCCTACTTATGTCTGTTTCCCAATGGTCACAGCGAAAGGGATAACTACTTAGTGTTAGATTGTAGCTGTGCATTGTATGCAGGGATTGAAGAAGCTCATGTGCTGGTGGTTCAGATTGAACCTTCTGCCACTGGGTGTGAGGTGCTGCTTTAATGCATATGTATTGAAATAATTTGCCAATTGTGTATGTCATATTGATCATGGAGTTCTTGGAAATTCATCAGACTGTCATCATCAAAGAATTCTCCTATGAGTGGGACAGAGTTGGCTGAGCATTGTGTAAGGGACTTTGGGGTCAGTCTACTAATGCGCAGGGGGAGACCAGAGAGTAGTACCACCGGGGCACAGGGAGGATATGGCCGGGTAAGCAATAAGCCCTGCTTCAATGCATTGGCTGGCACCGCCATCAGTTTGGGTTGTCAGGAACAACCATCTTTGTAATGCCCCTGCATCTAGTTCCAATTGGGACAACATTGTGTTCCCAAAGGAGTGACCTGCCAGCCACCAGGTAGGCCGTTGTTTTAGGGCCGTCACATAATATTTCTTAAAATTGGGAACTCCCAATTCCCCCCTCTCTGTGGGTAATTGGAGCACAAATAGAGCTACTCGTCTCCACCCAGCTCCCCATAGTAGCTCTCTGAGGAGCAGAACTTGTTCCTGAAAAAAAGATCTGGGCAATATGGTGGGAATGTTAATAAAATAATATAAGAGTTGGGGTAGCACAACCATTGTGACTATTACCGCTCTGCCTGACATTGATAGTGGCATTGCAATACAGAAATTAAATTGTGCCTTCAGGGAACTCACCAATAGGTCATCATCATAGAGTGATACCATGTGTGGTCCCGAGCATGGGAGTGCCCAAGCCTGCCCTCTGTTAGTAGATGGGATCCACCAGTGATTCAATAGAGAGCACAAAGAGTAAGAGGGGAAGTACCTGCTGTGTACCTCTATGGATCCTGAAGGGATCTGAGATGCAACATTTTGTCTTTGCTCTGGCAGCGGGAGCGGGACACAGAATCCTCACCCAGCCAGCAATACTTTTGCCAAACTCATATCTGTGAAGAACCAAGTATATGTATGTCCACTCAAGGGACACAAATACTTTTTCTAAATCAGAGGCAAGGCAAGCTGAGCGAGGTTATTGGGCCACAGTATAGGCAAGTATCGAATAGAACCTCCTAATATTCAAGAAGGTGCTCTGGCCTGGGACATACCTGTACTGATCTGTGTCGATCAAGGATGGGACCTCCAAAAGTATTCTGGATGCAAGCAATTTGCTGAGGACATTTTAGTCTACATTTATTATAGAAAGGAGATGATAAGCAGTCATATCCTTGGCATCATGGCTAGGCTTAATTATGGAGATGATCACAGCTTCACTGGCATATGGAGGGAAGCTATCCACTCCAAAGACATTGTGTAAGAGCTTACCATCAGAGGGACCAGTTATGGGGAGAACGTTAAAAAAACTAAGAGGGACTCCCATCCATGCCAGGGTCATTCCCGGTCACCAAGTCCCAGAGAACTCCCTTAATTTCTTGTTCAGTGATAGGGACATTCAGAACCAGCCATTGTGGATGATCTAAGCAATATCACTAGTAGTTTGCCTGCCTTGCAGCCTTCTTAATGTGTTTTAGCAAGGTACGTAGCATTGTCAAGTCACCTTAATGTTTCCATGCCCAATGCATGTTACTTTAGTATTTCCAAAAGGTGTTCAGGGGCTAGTGTCCTGTAGGGGAGTGTTTCCATGGCATATAGTTTGGTTTCTAGTTTGTGTAAAGTATCCAGTAGTGATTTGCAAGCCCCTACAGTGATCTGTATGCAAAAATCCTCTGACTGGTATTTTGAAGGCTTCCCACTCGATCAACTGTGAGGAAGCATTGTTTTCATTCTCTGTAAAGAACTGCTCAATGTGTATCTCCATGGCATCTCTGAAGGGGAGCTCATGAAGCATTTTAGCTTGCATGGGCCATATAGGTATGGGTGAGAGGAATCTATCCCATCCTAAGATTATCTTTACAGAGGTGTGGTTGGATGTTGTTTTTGGTTAGTGCTCCACAGTCTGGAAGAAAGCTAACATGTCTGGGTGCACACACTACAGTCAAGTCTAGTGAAAATGCTATGTGTTGCAAAGTAAAAAGAATATTCCTGCCTGGAGGAGTAGAGTTGACACCAGACATCCATCAGTGCCCAGGTGTCCAGCCTTCTGTTCAGCTGACGCAGCTTGCAGCAGTGGTGTCTCAGACCTGTCCAGCGATATATCAAGTGCACTGTTGAAGTCACCTCCTTGTATTCACAGCTTACTGTGCTAGTGGGCCAGTGCTTTGGTGAGGAGTGTCCAGAACTTGGTCTTTTTAGTATTTGGTGCATAAATGCTACCTAGCACCAATTGCAACCCATCTAATTTACCATAGAGTAAATCATATCTGCCATCAGGGTCTACCAGAGTATCCTCCACAGTGAACAGGACTTCAGCCCTCATCCAGATCATGCCCCATGGCAAATGCAGAATACATTGTAGAATACACCTGGCCTCTCAAGCTGCGTTGCAATTTGGCCCCTTCAGTAAGTGTGAGGTGGGTCTCCTGTGGAAACACTATCTGCGCAGACACCACATCAGTGAAGATAGGACTTTGTAACAGTGTATGTGTGCATTGAGATTTTGGGCCTGATTTAGAGTTTGGCAGATGGGGTTACTCCAACACAAACATGACAGATACACTGCCCGTCATATTGCTATTCCATTATAGCCTATAGAGATTGTAATATGGTGGGCAGGATATCCGTCACATTTGTGACAGAGTTGCTCATCTGCCAAACTCTAAATCAAGCCCTATATTCCAGGTAATTAACTTGTTTTCCACCTTATGTTGGTGTGAAAAAGGTCTAGACATAAAGTTGAGGGCCCAGGTATTCCAACCGATCCTCCACTCACCTTTGCTGCCACTGTCATCCACATCCAATGTTGAGTGAGGTGTAGACATAAAAGAACATTAAAAACTCCCCAAACAAGGGACCCCAAGCCACCCTCTTCCAGACCACACAATTGTCTGTCCGTGCAACTGCAAAACTAGAACAAGCAGTGAAATCCACATGCCCCTGTAAGGTACCTGTAGTGAGTAAAGAGGATCATGAACATGCAGCAACTACAAATTGGAACTAGCCACCTGCAGTTGTGCCAGTTTGTTTTTATGTATTACCATGCTCCTGTGGAGGTATCAACTGACTTTAGTTGCAGAGTCCTCAAGGGCCCTCCAGGTCCAGACCTTCCTTCCTTCCAAAAAAAAAAAAAAGTTGGGCTGAGCTGAACCTAAGGTCATCCTGTCTGCAGCCCCCGGAGTCACAAAATCTGAAGAATGAAGGCCCATACTTCAGCCAACAAGTACTCTACATCAGGGATTATGTCAGATTGTCAGCCATTTGTGGTATGACTCCCAGACAAACTAGCTGGGGAGCAGCAACCATCAGTGATGGACACAGTCTCCTTGGTGACCTGATGGTGATATGAAGTGTTGTGCCATGTGTCAGTGCAACAGTGATGACTGGTTGATTATGTCCCACTTCTCCAGTTGGTTACTGCAGTGTACTATGATGGTTGTGCATCGTGTGCATCTTGTTCATGGCAACAAGACTGATATTGCTGTTTTAAATCCCAGGTAGATCCTGTTTCCAAAAAGAAGTGTAACCGTTGCTCAGCCATTCATCAATGTTTAGCAGGAAACAAAAGTGTGTACTCTATTTGAAACCAGCCCACGCTTCTTGCAGCTTGCTACAATGTATCTCTGAAGTGTGCCACCATTGGGTGAGGTATGCTTACAGGAGGGGTCACTGGGCAGGCACCCTATCAGCACTCTCCACCATGAAAAAAAGGAGTGAGGCCGAGTGGAGATGCCCTTCTGGAGCCCGGTTTCGATGTACTTTATGGGGTCTAGGCCTTCAAGTCTCTCCGGCAGACCAAAAATACACAGGTTATTGAAACATGCTCACCCTTCAGCGTCTTTAGCTCTGCCATCAAGCTATCGCAACATGATCTGTCAGGTCATGCATTATCTTGGCTGGTCCATGATCTATAGATAGTGGGTTTGTAGGAGGGTACTGTTAGATTGCCCATTTTCAAACAATTTACATTGGTTCTTGCGCAGGATGCGCATATCTTGCACCACTTCATCTACTTTCCGTTCCAAGACACAGCAGCTTTCGGCACTATCTTACAAGATGAGATCTAGCTTATTCTGGTCTGGTTGTTATGTCTTGGTACCAGTTCTGGTAGGCTCCTGAACTGGGCGAGGGCTCCGACATGCCCATGTTAGTGGCACAAGTCTGGGAGCCAGCAGCCCTTCTGTTGCCACCCATTCAAAGAGGGGTGTTGCTCCAAAGTGCTGTGAATGGGTGAGTAGCGATGCTTGACAGGCGTTGAGTTGGGGTGCCATAATAACAGATGATGCCCTTAACCAACTCCTCTTAATCGTCTCACCTCACTGCCTCCCAAGTACAGGCCAGAAAATAACAAAAGGAGGGCATGAACAGCCAATGGGGCCCTAAAAGCAGGGGTCGTCAAGCACCACCAGGCCCAATGTGGCCATCCAGCAATTCAGGCAGACATATGAAGTAGTTCAGCACGGCAGGCCCCACAGTGTCTGGCAAAGGCCCGGTGCCCCCCACCCTGCAGACTGGCCTAGGATGGCAAGCGAAGCACCCGTGACTAACCTCCTCCACCTGCCACAGCTGCAGTTGGCCGCAGGGTCTCATTTGCGTGTCCTGCAGCCACAGCAGTAGCATCACCCAGGGTCGGCGATTGCTTCAGATCTGCTGAGCGAGTCAGCCAGCTCTAGCCATCGCTCAATGGATCCAAATGAATGGCTGGCCCAGTGCTAGCCTTACCACTTGAGTCAGCCACCCTGGGCCAGGACTGCCACTCCAAACTTTAAAATTATTCAGCATGTCCTTCATCAATTCAAAAGAACTAAAGCGATTGATTTCACTTTCTTCACACTGATAGATAATGACTTGCATGCATTTTTCACCATATCATTAATGCATGCAAATCACAAGAAATTGGTACAACTAGAGAGCACTGGGCTTGGAGTCAGGCTACAGTGGCATGGCCCCTCCCTCCATCTGCCTGACGTTGTGCACAAACTAGACAGCATAGTGTTGATTTTTTTCTTTTTCTTGGATAGTGTATCCAGAAGGTCAATCAGTGGTAATAGTTACACCTCAAAGGAAGCATATAGATTCATAGTCATACTAAAAACAGACACATTGTCATCAGTGATAGCTTCTGCATGATATTTTGGCATTACACCACCATTCAAGTCACTAATAGACTGTTGTACTACACCTAGTCTTATTTCAGCGTTAGATTTCTTTCTCAATCACAATCAAACTCATTAATACGAATGTTACTTAGTGTATCTGCAGTCTTGATGAGTCTGGTGTCAGTTGCTGTAGTAATTTTTCCCTTTTCCATAGTCAAGAACAGGACTCATAGTTGGGACTAAGAAGCATAGCCTTAAGAACCATGGCCCTCATTACAACCCTGGCAGACGGGGGAGAAGTGGCGGTAATACCGCCAACAGGCCGGCGAAAAAAAAATAGAATTATGACCCTGGCGGTTACTGGCATGGTCATCTGCCACTTCTCCACTCCGGCCACCACGGCGGTGACAACCGCTGGGCTGGAGACTTCGGTCTCCAGCCCGGCAGCCATCACCAGACCCACCAGATCGCCGGCGGTATCACGACTCTGCATACCGCCATGGATTTTGGGTGGTTTGGAACCGCCATGAAATCCATGGTGGTAGGCACTATCAGTGCCAGGGAATCCTGCCACCCTTCTCCCCCACTCCCGAGTCCTCCCCCCACCCCCCTACCCCCCTGTTACCCCCACAAGGTGGCAGGAACCCCCTCCCCACCCCTACCCTCAACATGCACAGACACACACCCTCTTCCCACCCCTACCCCAACATGCACAGACACACACACCTACACGCACACATACACTACAACACATACATGCACACATACAAGCAGACATGCACACAGACCGACCTATACACATTTCCCATACACACAACACACCCCCTGCATGCATACACGCACTCACACACCCCCTATAGATACTCACACGCACACCCCCATGCACGCACACAACACCCCCCACCTCCCTCCCCTAACGGACGATCAACTTACCTTATCCGTTGATCCTCCGGGAGGGGAGGGGATCCATGGGGGCTGCTCCACCGCCAGCACCCTGTCACCAGAACACCGCCACACCGAATCATGGGATGTGATTTGGTGGGCGGTGTTCTGATGACGGTGCGGTGGAGCAACCTCCACTTCTTTGCCGACCGCCAGTATGGCTGCTGGCGGCTCTCCGTCCGAAAAAGGACGGAGGGCTGCCAGCAGTCATAATACGCTGCACGGAAAACCGCCTGCACTGGCGGTCTTCAGCACGGCGGTTCCTCAGCAGTCTTTAAAAAAGACCGTTGAGGTCGTAATGAGGGACCATGTGCTAAAATGGAGAGGGCATCATCGGGGCTCTGACAGAAGCAGACAGCCTGCTCTTGGCCAGGTCTTCGCCGAGGGGCACATACAGTTGCATCCCACACACATCCTACTCCATGCAGATAGAATGCCCTTTAAGGACACTGAAGTCAGTGGGCCCTGCTTCCTACTGGAGACATTAATCAGAGGAGGAGTGGTCCCAAAAGTATTCTCACCCCTCCAGCCACCAGCATAATCTTTTTCACATCCAGTGCTACAGGGACAGAATGCACCTTAAGAGATCCACAGTCATTGCCCCCCTCAGAGACAGAGAACAGGGGCATTGTGTCACAAAAAATGTCCATCCCTTCACCTACCAGTGTGCTCCTTTTTGCATCCCCTTAAACCCCAAAAATGTTAAATTACCTTCCCAACCACAATTTTATAAACAATAAAAATATATCTTTATTTATATCAAGCTGAAAACAATAATAACAATTTTACATATAAATTCAGAATGTTAAAAAAAGAAATATAAAGTATAATAATTCAGAAATAAAATGCCAATAACACAAGATAATTATATAACACACCCTACCATAAAATAAAAAAGAGCTACACAACAACAGATAGTACAAAAAAAACACACTCAACTATATGGTGCCCATACAAATGAAACACAACCCCTATAAAGCATATAAAATAACATGTGCTAATGCAAACACATAAAATAAATATTTGAAAACAATAATTCCACCCAACATTTAAATAAATAATCAAAATAATTAGTAACTACAATTTAGTAGAAGTCCTTCATGTAAACATAAAACCAAAACGGGGGCGGCCGGGTGCAGAGTGCAAACAGGCGTCGGGTTTGCAATAGGATTCAATGGGAAACCCAGGGGTCTCTTCAGCAAAGCAGGCAGGCAGGCAAGGGGGGGGGCTCCTCGGGGAAGCCACCACCTGGGCAAGGGAGAGGGCCATCTGGGGGTCGCTTCTGCACTGGAGGTCGGATCCTTCAGTTCCTGGGGGCTGCGGGTGCAGAGTCTTTACCAGACGTCGGGTTCTTTGAAGCATGCAGTCGCAGTCAGGGGGAGCCTCTGGATTCCCTCTGCAGGTGTCGCTGTGGGGGTTTAGGGGGGTCAACTCTGGCTACTCACCGGCTCGCAGTCGCCGGGGAGTCCTCCTTGTAGTGTTGTTTCTCCACAAGTCGAGCCGGGGGCGTCGGGTGCAGAGTGCAAAGTCTCACGCTTCCGGCGGGAAACGTGTGTTCTTTCAAAGTTGCTTCTTTGTTGCAAAGATGTTTCTTATTTGGAGCAGAGCTGCTGTCCTCTGGAGTTCTTGGTCCTTTTAGATGCAGGGTAGTCCTCTGAGGCTTCAGAGGTCGCTGGACCCTGTGGAACGCGATGCTGTTGCAGGTTTTCTTGAAGTGGGGAGACAGGCCGGAAGAGCTGGGGCCAAAGCAGTTGGTGTCTCCGTCTTCTCTGCAGGGCTTTCAGGTCAGCAGTCCTTCTTCATCTTAGGTTGCAGGAATCTAGTTACCTAGGTTCTGGGAGCCCCTAAATCCTCAATTTAGGGGTGTGTTTAGGTCTGGGGGGTTAGTAGCCAATGGCTACTAGCCCTGAGGGTGGCTACACCCTCTTGGTGCCTCCTCCCTGAAGGGAGGGGGGCACATCCCTAATCCTATTGGGGGAATCCTCCATCTGCAAGATGGAAGATTTCTAAAAGTCTGAGTCACCTCAGCTCAGGACACCTTAGGGGCTGTCCTGACTGGCCAGTGACTCCTCCTTGTTTTTCTAATTATCTCCTCCGGCCTTGCCACCAAAAGTGGGGCCGTGGCCGGAAGGGGCAGGCAACTCCACTAGCTGGAGTGCCCTGGGGTGCTGTAACAAAGGGGGTGAGCCTTTGAGGCTCACCGCCAGGTGTTACAGTGCCTGCAGGGGGAGGTGAGAAGCACCTCCACCTAGTACAGGCTTTGTTACTAGCCACAGAGTGACAAGGGCACTCTCCCCATATGGCCAGCAACGTCTGGTGTGTAGCAGGCTGCTAAAACTAGTCAGCCCACACTGGCATCAGTGTGCATTTATTGTGCTGAGAAGTTTGATACCAAACTTCCCAGTTTTCAGTGTAGCCATTATGGTGCTGTGGAGTTTGTGTATGACAGACTCCCAGACCATATACTCTTATGGCTACCCTGCACTTACAATGTCTAAGGTTTTGCTTAGACACTGTAGGGGCATAGTGCTCATGCACTTATGCCCTCACCTATGGTATAGTGCACCCTGCCTTAGGGCTTTAAGTCCTGCTAGAGGGGGGACTTATCTATGCCATAGGCAGTGTGAGGTT
Source organism: Pleurodeles waltl (assembly GCF_031143425.1). Lineage (NCBI taxonomy): Eukaryota > Metazoa > Chordata > Amphibia > Caudata > Salamandridae > Pleurodeles > Pleurodeles waltl. Next base: position 471,039,517 of record NC_090449.1, on the reverse strand, counting down.
GGTATGACACCCTGAGGGAAGTGCCATGTCGACTTAGTCATTTTCTCCCCACCAGCACACACAAGCTGGCAAGCAGTGTGTCTGTGCTGAGTGAGGGGTCTCCAGGGTGGCATAAGACATGCTGCAGCCCTTAGAGACCTTTCCTGGCATCAGGGCCCTTGGTACCAGGGGTACCAGTTACAAGGGACTTACCTGGATGCCAGGGTGTGCCAATTGTGGAAACAAAGGTACAGGTTAGGGAAAGAACACTGGTGCTGGGGCCTGGTTAGCAGGCCTCAGCACACTTTCAAATCATAACTTGGCATCAGCAAAGGCAAAAAGTCAGGGGGTAACCATGCCAAGGAGGCATTTCCTTACAATAACATACACACCTAACAGACATGCATAGCAAACACTATGCAATTAGGGTTGTGCCATGCACAATACAAAACTACAAAAAAGCCATACACCAACAAACTCAAATTGTAAAACAATATACAAACATGAAACACAGAAACTAACTAACAATCTGCCTTCCAGAAACATAAGTACCTTATAAGTTAGTTAGAAATGTTTTTACCTGCACCAGAGAACCACAAGAAAGAACTTCTCCTGAACTACAAAAAAAGAAGAAAAGACTACAAAATAAGCAATCGGTTAAAATAAATGGTAGAAAATTTAAATAAAAAAAAAAACTTTCTTTACATGAGAACAATTAGATAAAACAAATATTAACACTGTATAATATGGTTACAAAATGCAAACAAATTTTTAAAATGTGAAACAAAACACCAAAAATATATGGAAGTGCTGAGAACATTAGTGTAAATATAATAAAATGGGCTATTTAAAAAAAATCCTAACAATTAAATATGTTGCATGTATATCATAACAATTTTTAAAAACATTACTAATATAATGATAGGAAGGATGTATGACATATGTTACAACAATTATAAATATATATATAACTTTAACAATAACTATATAGTTTATAAATGATAAAATAAAATAATCTGTGCCCTACATTATTAATAAAGTAAATGTAAAATAACAACATAAATAGCGAAAACATTCTATTAATTAGTGTTTGTATTTGGAAGTATTACACTAACTACTCCTATTACAAACGTAAGGCTTTTTTTAGAGTCTGGTGCATGGGTTTCTCCGTCAAAACGTGTCAGGTAGCCCATCTGCCAAATTACAAGTGCAATAGGCTATAATGCACCAGTGATACAGTAGACAAGATATCTGACACATTTAGAACAGAGTATCCCATCCACTGAAACCTATATAGGGCCCTGAGTCACATTTACTATTTTGACACCAAACTTAGCCACAGGGAGCAAAGTGTTGGAGTTTGGAGGGTGTCTAATTTACTTGTTCAAATAGGAACAAAACCACAATGGTTAAAGAATTGTACTTTGTGGAGTTCACATTTATCATTCCCACTCAAACGTAACCAAATTTGGAAAAGGAAAGTGTTAGACCCTGCAGATGGAGTTTTATCCCACCCAACTTAACCACCCTGTGGAAAGTGTTGCACTTTTGGGTGTCACACTTACTATTCCCATTACACACTTAGCCACATTTTGAAAGTGTCATACTTTGGGGTATCAGATTTTCTATTTCCCCTCTGAATCTAACTAAATTCAGGTAAGGAGTGAACTCCAGTAACATCACAGTTACTATTCCCATTTCAAACATAGCCCCATTGAGGAAAGTATTGGACTTTGGGGGTGTCAAATTTGGACTCTTGTGGTGTATGATTTAATATTTCCACTCCAAACTTAAGTATACCAGTAAAGTATGTGACACAAAGGAGTCAGATTTACTATTACCACTTCAAACTTAACCACGTAGTTGAAAGTGTGGACTTTGAGCAGTGTCAGATTTACTATTTACACTCCAAACTTAGCAACACTGGGCAAAGTGTTGGACTTTGGTGGGCTTGGTTACACTATTGCAAGCCCAAACTTAATAATATTAAAGAAATAGATAAAATATTTGGAGTATAAGCTGGCGATTAACATTCCATATTTTAAAATATCATTACAAATAATATGATTAATATATCAATATTCAAAATAATTATTAGACACCAAATCAAATAAAACATAAAAAACTTTAAATATCTTTCAATAGAATTTCATAAATTAGGTAAACATTACCTTGAAGTAATTAACCATATTGAACGTCTTCAAAAATACAAGATACAGTATAAACTACCTAGAAGAACAAACAAACTGGGGGGTGGGGCCAACCATGATGGCCGATCGGGCGTGAGCTTCGACGGCTCCGTCAAAAAAACCCTCAGGCCATGAGTGAAGGAGCGTCGAGGCGGAACACCATGACACCCCTGGCCTGGTAGAGCTGCAGTGTGTCCCAGGAGGGGGGATGACCCGCCGGAGACGGGCCCCCTAAGCGGCGAGGGATGTGGAGCAGGAACCCCTGCCTGGGTGATCGGCCTGCCTCGTGGTGTGGGCCCAGAGATGCTGATAGAAAAACAGAGCGGGTGACGCTGGGGGCTGGAGCACCGTGAAAGAACTGGGAGCTGCCGGCGCCACGAGGCAGAGAGGGAGCTGGCCCCCACCTGGTGAACAAGGAGCTGCTGCGGGCTCCGTTGAGATGGGAGCCCGTGTGGGGAAGAGAGAGGAGCTGAGCACCCGGAGATGGCTTTGGGTGGCTGACCTGCGAGGGAGCTGGCGAGACCTTGGAGAGGAGTGGTGCCTGTTCCCCCCCCTCGTTGCGTGTGCATAGGCCTGGTGGGAGCCCCTTAATGAGCTGAGACACCCCTGCAGGTGGCAGCGTGTGTCTCTCAGCGAGCAGTCCCCAGGGGGAGCATATGCCTCGGCAGAAGGTGCAGGCCAACAGGGTCTCCAACTATTTTGCACCAGTTGGAGCGGGAAGCGTAGGTTTGTCGCAAGAGGGAGAGATGACACTCATGAAGGAGGACCACCTGTCTTCCCTTCCCATCTTCAAGGCCGAACTCCGAGAGGAACTTACGGCCGACATTAAGGCGACGTTGGAAGTGTTCCAGGTGGACATTAATGGGAAATTGTGTTCACTTCAGGCAGATGTGGACTCGGTTGGAGCCCGCACTCTAGATCTGGAAACGCAGACCTGCAGCAGAAGGTTGCCCCGGTGGAAAGTGGATCACGAGTATTACGAGTATTACAACGCAACTCCACCTCGCCACGCTCAAGTGCGAAGATCTCGAAAATCGTGCACGCAGGGACAACATCAGAGTGAGGGGTCTAGAGGAGGGCTTCGAGGGGGCAGACTTGGAGGCCTTTGTGGTTGGCCTTTTCTCCACCATCTTGGGAGAGGATCAGCCGGAGGTTCAAGTGGAAAGGGTGCACCATGTGGGCAACCGGGCCACAGGCAAAGGGAGAAGGCGTAGAGACATATTGGTAAAGTTGAGCTCGTTTAAGGTCAAGGAACACATTGGCTCGACGGCAGCAGTTCCGCCCTGTGACGGAAGCCTTAAGAACGAAAAACATAAGGTAACATTGGACATTTCTCTTTGGTCTGGCTTTCGAACTCCATAACAAGGCGTGCCACTTCTCGGCCATCGACGAGGCGTGGCTGCGTTGGGCCTACAGTCGGACGGTGCGGGTGAAGACTTCGCCGCCAGTGGAGCAGTGCATGGAGGGGACACCCCTTCTGCTTCGGTGGAGCAATGGAGACAACAGAGGAGGGGGAGGAAGACTCTCAGGAAGGGACATTTTCTGACTGTCTGGCTCCTGCAATGGTTCTGGAGAGGTGCTGGGAGGCCTTTGATGAGGCCCCAGGCAGGGGTCTTATTGGAGATAGGGTGGCAGAAGAGAGTCTACTCCACATGAGGGTCAGTCGGACTTTGAGGAGCCCGACATTAACTTGCCCGCTGGTGGCCTGATCTGGCGTTACCCCGCTCTTGTTGCCTCCGAAAGATCCGGGGGTGTTCCTCTGTTCTTGCTGGCTTGGGAATGATGAATGGTCTGGGGGGGGGGGGAGGCGGTGTCATACCCCATCCACACAATGAAGAAAGCAAGGAAGTTTGCCATTCTGTGTTTTCTTGTTCATGTGTTTGTTTCTCATAGGAGATGTTTTTTCTGTTTGGTCTTTGTTCATTATCTCTTTTTGTCGCAAGAGAGCCTTTTGGGGGCCTGGGGAACACGTGGGGTGCTGGGTGGGAGAGGGTGTGGGGCGGGGAGCGGGAAACCAGGGATGCTGTAGAACGCTTAGTGAAGAACATTGTTTTGCTGTGGTGTAATGTTGGAAGTGCTGTCATGGAATGTTAAGGAGTTGAACTATCCCAATAAGAGGTCGCAGCTGAGGAAGTATTTCGATGATCACCATTATGATATTGTGGCCTTACAGGAAACGCATCTGAAGAGGGGGGAGGGACACCACCTGCACCACAAACAGTACCCCCAAATATTTTCGGCATCTGCACCAATGAAACATTGTGGGGTGGCCCTCTTGTTCCACAGGTCGATTCACTTTCGGGGAGTGGGATCCAAGCAGGATAAGGAGGGCAGATACTTAATGGTCAAGGGCAGCCTGGGGGGGGGAGACAGTGTACGGTAGCCACTCTGTACGCACCTAACAGTGGTCAGACCCAATTTCTTCTGCACTTCCTAGGAGAGCTGGAGGGTTATGCAGAGGGTGAGATAATTTTATTGGGTGATTTCAATCTGGTTTGGGATTCAGCGCTAGACACGACACACCCACAGAGATCACAGACAAGAGCTTTTGACAGATCAGTGAAGTCTGCCTTCCGCCGCTTGGGGCTCTTTGATTCCTGGCGTGCCCTCAAACACACGGAGAGGGATTACACCTTCCTTTCTCACTCTCACCGATCCTACTCAAGGATAGACTATATATTTTTGAGCAGGCTGCTGCGACAGACTCTGCGATTTGTGGGCATCCAGCCGATTATTATATCAGACCATGCCCCTGTGGAGGTTACCCTGGAGTGGTCCCTAGTGCGCTCTACTGCCAGGTGCTGGTACTTTCCTAATGTCCTGATCCGTGACTCAGCCTCTCGTAACGATCTGCGGAAAGCTATCAGAGAGTATTTCCAACATAATAGTGTGGGGGACAGCGCCCCCCCTGTTCTGTGGGATGCCTTTAAGGCAATCATCAGGGGTACATGCATCTCCCTGGCGTCCGCGCTAATTCGGTTAAAGTCTAAAGACCAGCACCTCTTGGAAAACAAAATTAAAGTAGCTGAACGGGTCCAGAAGTTCTTCCCGACCTAGCAGGCCCAGAGGAGGGTAGTCGCCATTAAATGTAAACTACAATCCATCTATACGAATAGGGCGGAAATGGCACTGTTGAGGCTTCAGAAAATTCATTACAAAAAGGGCAATAAGAAAGGCATACCACTGGCGACACAACTACGAATCAAACAAGCTAAGGACTATATAGGGCAGGTAAACGATGAGCTTGGGGAACATTTCACTGAGGAGGAGAAGGCATTGGCATTCAGAAGGTTCTACGCCTGTCTCTATCAATCAGATCAACCTCCTGCCCAATCTCTGGAAAGATATTTACAAAATTCCCAGCTTCCACAGGTCTGCAGGGAGACAAATGAAATGCTGGAGGCACCGTTTACAGTAGATGAGGTTCAGGCAGCTATTGACGCACTCCCCCTGCACAAGGCTCCCGGCCCAATGGGTTTACAGCCCACTTTTACAAGTCCTTTAGTGCGGAGCTGTTAGAACATCTTACTGCACTGTTTAATTATGTAAGAGGAGAGGGGGTGGTGTCCCCTCTATGGGAGAGGCTCTGGTCACACCTATTCCCAAGGCGGGGAAAGACCCTCAGCTCTGTGCCTCTTATAGGCCTATTGCCCTACTTAACTTCAATGCCAAATTATACTCTAAAATTCTGGCGAGGAGACTGGAGGATGCTATGCTGAAGTTGATTCACCCGGATCAATCGGGCTTTATCAAGTGCCGCCAAACTCATGATGATTTGCAATGTGTCATTCATTTGATTAAAAAGGTGTGTAAGAAACGGGTCCCCGTGGTTTTGTTGGCGCTCAATGCTGAAAAAACATTCGATAGGGTGGAGTGGTAATTCCTGGTGGCTACAATGCAGCGATTTGGTTTCAGGGAACAATTTATAACAACGGTGATGAGCAATTATTGATGCCCCAGGACCTGTATTCTGGTGAACGGTGTGTCCTCTGATTTTTTGGATTTGTCGCGGGTTACGAGGCAGGGATGTCCTCTTTCCCCGCTGCTCTTTGTGCTCAGTGTTGAACCCCTGGCAGCGCGCATAAGCACATGCCCTGACTTCCCTGGCATTAAGTTTGGTGGCAACTACCATAAAATCTCCCTGTTGGTTGACGACATTTTACTGTTCGTCACTGATCCCCGCCCGTCTCCTCTGGCAATTCAGGAAGATTTTATACTTTTTTACCAGGTGGCAGGCTTTAAAGTAAACACGGGGAAATCATTTCTCCTTAATCTGACGGCACCCGCCGCTGCAATGGCCCGGATAGCTTCCTTGCCTCTATTTATTTGAGCTAAAAACAGAAATCACATATCTGGGCGTTAGGCTGGTCCCTAGGGTGTCTGATCTGTTCCGAGCCAACTACCCACCCCTGCTGAAATCATTGCGAGAGAACTTGAAGAGGTGGTCATCGCTCTGGCTTTCTTGGCTGGGGCGTATCAATAACATCAAGATGACTGTGCTTCCTCGCTTCCTCTATCTCTTTCACAGCCTACCCGTCGACATCCCGTCAGATTTGTTTGCGGAGGCCCGGGCGATGTGCACAAGGTTTATTTGGCAGGGGATAAGGGCTAGATTGGGTTACCCCATGCCGACATCTCGGCAGCACATCCTGTCGGGCCTTCGCGTCCCAGAGCCAAAGCATGAAATGCAGGGGGATCGCGCCATTCTGTAGCTGGCATTGAGAGCTGCGAAGACCACTTTAGCGTCCTTCTGGAAGAAGGTGGCCCTGTGGTTCACGAGGTTATGGTGGGGCCTCGCCATGGAGCATCTGGCTGACAAAATGGACGCCTCACGCAGTGGTTTTGACTTTATCTGGGACCCCCTGGTCAGGGTTCTCTCACAGGGCCTTCCCCTTACAGCATAAAGTCCACGTCTTCGGGTGCTGCACCTTTTCCATGTATAGGAGCCAACTGCAGGGGGTAGTTGAGTGTGATTCGGGCTGTTCCTTCGGGCTCGGGAAGGGGGCTCTGAGCTCCATGTCCTCTTAATTTGCTTCAGACACATCAAAGGGATAGGACACTTGTGTTGTAAGGTTTAGTTATTTGTTTGTTCAGATGCCGGAGGTGGATGGCTGTGTTCACCATTTGTAGGGTGAAAGCGATGTCCTAAGCATCAGCTTCTCTCTGATATTTGTTAAGCCTGCCTGGAATGGGAGGGACAGGGAGAATGGCTCACATCATGGTGGGTAGCCTGAAGTCTTATGTACACAGGCATGTTCATTTTATTGTACTGAAATATTATTAAAAACTATTTTACAAAAGAATAAGCAAACTCTCGAAAGTAAAATTAATTGTTTTCTATGCCAATTATTAAAAAACAATACAATTTCATTTTTATGAAAACATTTGTAAATGAATTATTATCCATATAAAACATACAAAAATTTAATTTATAACAATTAGCTATAATAAATGTTAACTAATGCAAAGTTTTAACATTATTGCTGTATTAACCGAAAAAATAATAATGAGCTGACAATCCTGACAAATCATAAAATAAAAATGTGAATAAACTATTACATGACATATTATACAATTAATTAATTAAGCAATTTACTTTTATTTTATTCAAATGCTAAACTTAATATATCACCAAAAGCACTTCGTACCAAAAACCTCAAAAAAAACAAATGTACATGAAGATAATAATATTTAAAATAAATATATATTTCTTTTTTCAGTAATATTAGGAGATTATTTATGTCATTTTAATAAATATCAATTAATCTGTAAAATATTACGAAATTAGCAAAATTTACTTTTTTTAAACCTCTTACCACCCTCCTCCCTTCCAAATCCTACAACCTGATCTTAAAATGTTATCATTAGAAAACTAAAATTAAATCCACAAGAACAAACAATAAAATAGAAATAAATAAACAAAAAATTAAAGCACAATATACATTAAAGAAATAGAGTTGTTTTGCTTGATCCTAGATGTTTTTTCAGGCAGTGAGCACATAACCTTTTTAATGTATTTAAGTGCATTTCTAGTGCTGAGCGTATTACTATGATTCTGTCCTGGTAAGTCAGCAGTGATTGAACAATTTTTAAAGTTTTAGGTGGTAATTAGTGGTAATTAGTGGGAGATAACACTGGTTAAGGCATGCACTAACATACAAGATTTGAAGTAAGCTAGTAGGGTACTAATGCTTTCGTGAGTGTTATTGAAGCTAAACGTGAGTGCAGGCTGAATAGCTGGTTTAATTATCTTTAGAGCTAAAGCAGAGTCAATGAGTAATAGTATTGTTTTTAAGTCTGGCGTCAGTAAAGACCCTTTGATTTGACTAAAAAGATATGTGTATTATACTTACTTATCAGGGCTTTAAGCTAGTCCTTACTTTCCCATTACAGCATACAGCATGTGGGAGGGGGTCAGCTCACTTCAGCCACTGGCTAACTTCAGTGTGAGTGATGGCATTCTGACCTTTCACAAGGAACACATCCACACACAATGTAATTCACTTAAGTACCAGGAACTCACTATTAACTACAAGGGTGATTTGTGATTTTTAAACAAAAAAACATTTTTGCTTTTAACCAATGTTATTTTTTAGATTGATGAGGGCCCAGCACCTTTCCCAATAAAACAGACTTGCTAAAAACATGGCAAACAAACCAAGCTTTGAAAAAAAGCCTAAATGTTTGGCAGTCAATGTCAGGCGTTTCTAATGTTTGTTTCTTCATTAAAGCTCAGTCAGCTTTTATCCGTCTGATTTTGTGCAAGCAGAAAGGCGGTATTCAACATCTTTTAATCCCTTCCTGGGAGCTTTGTGAGATGAAAATGTATCAGTGTTTTGATTCTCTATGTATTAGGTTAGTTGGTATGGGTAGGTTATGATGTGGTTGTACTTGGACAGTGAAAAGGAACTGTTAGAGACAGACACCATTTGGTATTCGAAAGGGGCACTGTGCATATTGAGAACTTTGCTTTCCAAAGACCACCATTGAGTACAAAGGAGACACATCATTTATTGGAAGCCTCAGACACCCTGACCACCCTCCCCGTTTTAGAAGGAGGAGATGATCAAGGATGTTGAAAAGGGCTAGCATGTCAAGCAACTTGGGAGGGACAGAATTTCCTTTGTCCAAAATCTCATGGAAGCACAACTTGACATCCAAGATGGTGGTTTCAAAGTGCTTAATCAGGTGAAACCAGACCACCATTTCCCCATTTTTTTTTTAGATTCCTGAAAGTACTAGAGTTTGATGGCTGCTGCCTTCTCTATACCTTTTAACAGAAGGCGCATATTGGAAATGGTCTTATACGTTGTTTTGGTCCTTTGCATCAAAGAATATTTTTTTGAAAGAGAGGGATCAAAGCTTGTTTAATTTTGGCTGGTATACATTCTGTTGTAACTCGTAAACTCTGTAAAGGAAGGGCACATTTTTCTCTATTTTATTTAACAAATGTTAAAGGAAATCGGTCACTTTTAGAGGTGGTTGGATTAATTCTGCCTAGAATTTTATTATATTTCAGCTTCACTTCCTCTTTGCAATCAGTGTCAGGAGTTGGACCTTCTGGCCCTCCTCTTCAGTGTCTCTCTGATGAGTGTATCATTGAGTAAACATTGGATGTGGATATTAGTTGAGATCATTCATCCGATTCCATTCTCTCTGTATTCTATCCTCTAAGGTAGTTTTATGAAGTCGAGTCAAGTGGTAATGTGTTGACCACCCACTTAGGTATCAAGGCAAACTAGGCCATGGCAAAAAGTTCCATCCTGGCATGACTGTAGTGCAACCTAGAAAACACAAGTGTTCAACCTAGTTCCAAAAAGAGAGAGACTATTCACATTGTGAAGTTCAGAGACAGATCATTTCACCACTTGTTCCCCATTTCCTAGCTGGTGTCTCCCAAATGAGGTTTGCTTAATTGTGGGTCTTCCAAATGACCTAAGCCTAAGTTTATTCCTGTGATCTTCTAGACAAACCGAGCCATCAATATCACTCAGAGCGTTTCTCCTTCCTAGGAGAGTTTAAGTGTGGCACTAACCAGATTCCAATCACCATGAGAGAGGGTGAACATTTTGACCAGCGAGCATGGACCAAACAGCAGCAGCTTCGTAAGCTAGTAATCAGAGCGAGCTAGATACTATATTCTCATGTCAGAATGCCCCAAGAGAGAATCAGTTCATTCTTAGTAACAGCTACAAAATCTCCAGACAGAAGAAGCAGCTGATGAGCCTTACTGGCATGTAAATGGAGGCGTACCTCCAGGGCATTAAACAAAGGGTAAATCCTGCTATGCTTCTATATACATGGTCAACATTGCTGAGGAGTGTGGAAACCCTTGAGGTACTCCAGAAAGTGACTGCACTATTGGAGCAGACAAACCATCCATGAGCCTAGTTGTGATGCGGTTCTCTACAAGGATATTTAAAACCGTTGAAGTGAAAGAGGAGAGGTGCACATAATAAGCTGCAGAAGAATAATCAAGGTACTGTGTCCTATTGAATCAAAGCTTCTAGAAGTACTAGAAATACTGCTGAACCTGGTCTCCGGCCGCAGCACTTTCAGATTCCCAAAAGAGCCACCTCTATTCTAAGATGTGGCCAAAAGCTGGGCTTCAAATCACCCATAAGATGTTGTACAGACATTCAGTAAACTTCTTGGTGGCACTTTCTTGCAAATTTGGGTCAAAAAGGATACTGGCAATGGGTCTGTGTATTATGGGCTCAGGCAGGTCAAGTGTTTTTGTTTTGTTTGTTTTTAAAGCGGGTTAACCTAAGCATGTTTGAAGTAGTCAGGTACCCTTCTTGCAGGCAAGGAAGTACTTATCGTCTCTGTGATTGCTGGAGTCAAAGTTATTGAATATTAATGGCAATGGGTTCTTCAGTGTCATTTACTTCATTCACTTAGACATGAAAAAGTAGTCCACGACTTTTGACAGCACTCTTGGTAGTTGTGCTTTTCATTTATTAACTTCTTTCTCACCTACTCCGACTATCCCATGACGAGACTGTGCTGCGAGGTTATCCAGTGAGGTAGAAACAAAAGGGGACACTTGACAGCATTACACCCTCTCAAAGCACTTCCTCAAGGAAATAAGCATTTTTTTCAATCATCAATCAAATGTGGGAGTGAAAAGCTTGACATACAGTGAGATTCAGGCCTCAAATCTGGTTTTCATCAGATGTCACATTTAATATACCACAGCTCTCTTGAAGGCACATCCATTTCAAGCCGTATGTCTCGGAAACAATTTCTGCTTTTCACTAAGTAATGTAGTAGATTTAAGTTGCGCACTCTCCAGTTACAGTTGAAAGCCAGGGATTGTCTGTGGGAAATGTGGGATAGGCCCAAGACCACAAGATGTCACGGCTCATAATTGTAAATCCACTTAAACGCACTTCTAGAGAATAATAAATTTCCCGTGTTTATCACTCCACCTCTTGTTATTTTTGTAAAATATGCATTATACTTCCAATTTTCCTGGCTGCGCGACAGAAGTGATTTAACAGATCGTAATGTACTTTCCTGTTGTTTTGGCGTTTCCCAAGAAAATCTAACAGCTAGTTTGCAGATTTGCAGATAACTGAAATCAATACAATAAACCTCACTTACCAGGGCAAAATTGTGTCAGCCGTAATCCTGGCGCCAATGTGTCCTTTTTTTTTTTGCTTACTAGGGCAATTTTCTCTCTGGGTCACTGCACGTTTTAGGACCGCGAAGGGTCACAGCCTGGTTCTGATAAGATATATTTACAGCTTGTTTCACAAGAAGCAGCGGAGGTCTGAGGTCAGGTCGGAGGGTATAGCACAACAGCTGTTTCAGATGCATAGACACATAGATAAAGGAATGGTGCATGAATAAAGTACTTTTTTTTTTCTCAAAACATAATAACTGGGCTGTTGGTTGACTGATTATTGGTCTGAGCTCTTGCACCCCTCCCCCAACAGCCCCCCCCCCCCCGCACACGCACCCTCCCTGCCATGTCTTTGATCGCTAACCTGAAAGTCAGGGGCGGAAATGGCGTACTTTGCCCAATTTGCAGAGCCACAGTAGAACAAAGCGCAGGATACCAGTGACACTCGACCCCAACCATCACATGTGTACCCTATATCTCCACCAACTGAGTCTCACACTTGCTCTACCAATTCTTTACTTTTTACTCCAGGAATTTCATCAATTCAGTCAGGTCTGCTAACTGTTTTTTGCTAAATGCACACAAGCGTTTGCAGAGAAATCAGCGCAACCTCGTTGTTTTTCAGTCTATCAGACAGATTTAGCTGATCCTCTCTGATTAGGCACATTGGGCCAGATGTACGAAAAAGGCAATTTGCGACTTGCAAATTGCGAGTCCCTGCGACTCGCAATTTGCAAGTCGCAAATTGCTATACAGTACGGTGTCTCAGACACCGACTGCAACTCGCAATGGGGTCGCAAATGACCCACCTCATGAATATTCATGCCCGGACCATCGTGGGCCTCAGGACAGTCGGTTCCCCTTGCCCAGCCACAGCCCAACACCGAGCTTACACCCTCTGGTAACACCAGCACAGCACTCACCCAGCGGGCCCATACCTCCCTACCCAGGACAGGTCAATCAGCGGTGTGTCCACCACTACAGGGCTCCCAGGCTAACCCAACACCCCAACAACAGGGACCTGGGGGCAGTGGTAGTGGGCACACGGTCCAGGGGACGGAGGCACAGGAACATAGGGGAACTGGGAGGGCTGCTGTGCGACAGAGGGAGGACAGGCCAAGGGAACCTACTCTCAACGAGGCCTTCTCCTCCATCATGGGAGCATGCCACCACTCTCAGGAGACGATGGCAACGGTCCTGGACAAGTTGCAGGAGACCCTGCGTCTGCAGGAGGAGCAGTATTTGGGGTTCAGGGAGGAGCTCAGGACCATCGTCTCCGCCCTGGGCACCATCGTAGGGGTGCTGACGGACATACAGAAGACCTTGAGGGACACTGTGGCACTCCAAGGGGCCCCTGACACTAGCCAGGATGAAGAAATGCCCACCACCTCCGCCGGCGCTAGTGGACAGGACGCCCCGCCACAGGACCAACACACCAGCACCCCACCCCCTGCAGATGGAGAACCACCACGAAAGCGGTCCCTGAGATCCAGGAACAGGACAGAGCAAGATGGCAAGACCCCCACCAGGAAATAAGACTACCCTGATTGTCCCCCCACTGTCCCACTTTGTTACCCTGTCCACATTGGAACAGCCCCAGCTCCACTTTCAATGGCCAGATGTGCAATGTACCTGTGAGACTAATAGACTGGACTCTGCCATGGACATTCTTCCACCATGACCTCTCCCCATTTCACAACCCCCCTACATTGTTATGCACTTCAATAAACACCCTTGAAACCTTAATAATATTGGAGTCAGTCAATGATTGTGAACTTTGTATTGTCAATTACAGTGTTAAAAAAGGTTACCCATTGGAAGGCCAACATACCAATGTCACACATCACAAGCCTTTCAAGGGTGCAAGCTGTTGACACGTAGGTTACCACATTACTGAAACTTAAATGGAAGGGGACAACTCAGTTAACAAATAGGGAGTGAAATGTAGGTACAGGATAGAGGTAGACGTGTGAAATGTAATATTATGTGAAACATGAAATTGTACTCACCTGTGTCTCACTGAAAATATTGCTGTATGACTGACTCCCTGTTGTCGTTTTCATCTTCATCAGCTTCCTCCTCATCACTGTCCACAGGCTCCACAGGCTCACCCGCTGCAACAGCACCGTCATCTGGATCATCCTCCTGCAGAAAAGGCACCTGGCGTCGCAATGCCAAGTTATGGAGCATGGAGCAGGCGATGATGATGTCGCACACCTTCTTCTGTGAGTAGAATAGGGACCCACCTGTCCTATGGAGGCACCTGAACCTGGCCTTAAGAAGGCCGAAGGTCCGCTCAATAACCCTCCTAGTCTACCCATGGGCCTCATTGTACCGTTCCTCTGCCCTGGTCCTGGGATTCCTCACTGGGGTCAGTAGCCAGGACAGGTTGGGGTAACCAGAGTCCCCCAATAGCCATACACAGTGCCTCTGGAGTTCACCCATCATATCAGGGATGCTGCTATTCCGCAGGATGTAGGCGTCATGCACTGAGCCAGGAAACATTGCATTTACCTGCGAGATGTACTGGTCTGCCAAACAGACCATCTGGGCATTCATCGAATGATAACTCTTCCTGTTCCTGTACACCTGTTCATTCCTGCGGGGGGGACCAGAGCTACATGGGTCCCATCAATGGCATCTATGACGTTGGGGATATGTCCAAGGGCATAGAAGTCACTTTTCACTGTAGGCAAATCCGCAACCTCAGGGAAAATGATGTATCTCCTTACGTGTTTCAGCAGGGCAGACAACACTCTGGACAAGACATTGGAAAACATAGGCTGGGACATCCCTGATGCCATGGCCACTGTTGTCTGAAAAGACCCACTTGCAAGGAAATGGAGCACTGACAGCACCTGCACGTCAGGGGGGATTCCAGTCGGATGGCGGATTGGTGACATCAGGTCTGGCTCCAACTGGGTACATAGTTCCTGGATTGTGGCACGGTCAAACCGGTAGGTCACAATGACATGTCGCTCTTCCATTGTCAACAGGTCCACCAGCGGTCGGTACACCGGCGGATTCCGCCATCTTCCAATATGTCCCAACTGACGGTGCCTAAGAAGGACAACAGCGAAGAAACTGTCAGCATTCCTCCAGGTATGTACCCACAGTCACACACAAGACTACAACAGACAATTAACCCATCCGGGAAAGGTTTTGAGTGTAGGCCTCGGTATGTGTGACGCAGTGGTAATTGAAGCCATGTGGGCCCCTGAAATGGCTGCTGCCTGACCTCTAAACTGGGACAATGGAATTGTGGGGTAACTTCGCTGGCGTTGGACACCGTCGCGGTAGGCGGTCGTAGAGCACAGCGCAATGCTGCATTGGTTAACATTGGACCCTATGGGTCCCAGGAGCCAATGAACAGGTGCGCTGGGGGTGATGATGCACACCGCCGCGGACGTCACCGCCGCAGACGTCACCACCATTTTCTATCTGTTCAATCACTAGATACCTGACCTTCGACAGGAGAGGACCTACATTGCTAGTGCTGCTGTGACCTCGGTCTGGAAGCGACGAAGGCTGCTGCGTCTGGGGAAAGGGCCCCTGCCTTCACTGCACAGGAGTTGGAGAAACTTGTGGATGGGGTCCTCCCCCAGTATACGCTACTCTACGGTCCTCCAGACCAACAGGTTAGTACACAGGGAGCACATTGTATGGGCTAGGCCTGGGTGGAGAGGGCTGGGTGGATGAGGGAAGGGGGCAGAGTACATAGAACAGTCATGCATGGGGATGAATGGGACACAGGGATAGAGTTGGGAGGGGGTCAATTACAACGACGGTGCTGTAGGTAATGACTGTTCCTCTTTCCTTGTGCATGTCATGTAGGTCAGCGCCCACCAGAAGAGGGACATTTAGCGTGCCATCGCCAAGGAAGTCCGGACCCTGGGGGCCCACCAGAGACGGGGCACCCACTGCCGTGAGAGATGGGAGGACATTCGCCGCTGCAGCAAGAAGACGGCGGAGGCTCAGCTGGGGATGGCATCCCAATGTGGGTGGGGTGCTCGTCGCACCATGACCCCCCTGATGTTCCGGATCCTGGCGGTGGCCTACCCGGAGTTGGATGGGCGCTTAAGGACATCACAGCAGACACAAGGGGGTGAGTTCAACCTCATCCTATGGATTTTGCGTGCAGTGGAGCTGTCTGGGTGAGAGTGGTGGGCTGTGGGTGTCCCTAGGCCAGGGCGAGTTAGGTAGGCAAGGCCCCTCCGTTATGTAGGCCATGTGGCACTCTACCCCAGCTCAAAAAAAGCCAAATTGATGTATAGTTGCCCCTTTGCCATCCATGTGGGCAGATTTCTACCATTGCCATGTAGGCCATATCCCAGAAATTGCATGTGCAGAGGACAGGAGCACAGCGTAATGCAGGGGGCTGCTGCGTTTGTCTTGTCCGCCAACGGTAGCGGTATGCCATGCACTAAAACTCTCTTTCTTCTGTCTCCACCCTTTTTCTGCTCTCCCTGTCCTTCTGTACATCAGCATCAACAGGCGGAGGTACAGTGGCACCGGAGCACGAGGGAGCTGCATCCCACATGGCCATGGAGGGCCACACCGCAGACTCTGAATTCACCAGTGGGACGGAGGGCAAGGGGAGCTTCACGTCGGCCACAGGATCACCAAACAGCGACACGGACTCGTCCGCCGATGGGAGCTCCCCTGTGGTGGTGGCACCATCTGTGCGCCCCACTTCTACAGGTACAGCCGCCACCTCCCCTACCAGCACCGCCCTCCCAGCAGCCCCTCAGAGTTCGCCCCGTGCCCGCTCACCCAGGAGGGTGGGCATCACCTTCGCCCCAGGCACCTCAGGCCCTGCCCCAGTCACCCCTGCTGCCCTCAGTGAGGAGGCCATTGACCTCCTCAGTTCACTCACTGTTGGGCAGTCTACCATTGTGAATGCCATCCAGGGTGTAGAACGAGAGTTGAAACACAGTAATGCATTCCTGGAAGGCATTCATTCTGGTCAGGCTGTCCTTCAGCGAACCCTGCAATCTCTGGCCTCAGCACTGATGGCAGCCATTGTCCCTGTGTCCAGCCTCCCCCCTCCAACTTCCTCCACCCAGACCCAATCCCCTGTACTCCAGCCCATCCCAAGCACACCTACAGACCAGCATGCACACAAGTCAACACACACAAGTAGCTCAAGCAAACATAGGCACCACACACACCACAGGCAGTCACACAAGCATCAGACCCATACAGATACAGCAACATCCACTGTCTCCACTGTGTCCCCCTCCTCCTCTTCTCCCTCCTCCCTTCCAGTGTCGTCTACACACACACCTGCATGCAACACATCTACAGGCACTAAGACTCGCACCAGGACACCCAGCAGCACAAGCCGCTCACCTGCACTCACCACCTCCACTGCCATATACTCGTCCCCTGTGTCCTCTCCCAGTGTGTCTGTGAAACCCCCTCCCAAAGTACACAAACGCCGGCAATCACTCACCAACATCCATCCACCTCACGACAGCCTCCAGTACCTGCACCTGCACCCAAAACAGCTAAAGTGACACCTCCTACAACCACCTCCTCTTCCTCCACTCCCAGACCCCCTCCAGCTACCCATCCCAGTGTACGTCAGAAACTGTCCCTATGTCAAATTGACCTTTTTGCCCCCACCCCTCCTCCAATTCATCAGTCCCGTCGTAGCACCTCAGCCAAAAAGCCTCCAGTACCAGTGGTGCGTGTTCCAGGTTTTTGGAGTGCCCCGTCCACCAGGGCAGGCAGTAGGACCCGGAGCCAAGGCACTGTCAGCCCACCCCCTGTAAAGGCTCTGAAATTGGAGAGTAGATGACGGGACCGTGTCAAGTCTCCTGGTGGGACAAAAAGTGAAATGGGATCCAAGGCGATTGGTGAGTCATATGTAACTCCAAAGAAGGTGGGGAAGGTCCCGAGGAAGTCTCCCCAACCTGTTGTGAGTGTCACGGCGGAGAAGTGCGCCATCATTTCCGGCGGTCCAGACACAACCACCAGCACCGTCGTTATTGGTCAGGAGACCACCGCCAGAGTCACAGCCCAGGAGGGCCCAAGTATCGTTACTGGTCAGGA
The DNA here is from genome assembly GCF_031143425.1 of Pleurodeles waltl. NCBI lineage: Eukaryota > Metazoa > Chordata > Amphibia > Caudata > Salamandridae > Pleurodeles > Pleurodeles waltl. Next base: position 471,021,664 of record NC_090449.1, on the reverse strand, counting down.
GACCACCGCCACCGCCGGAGTCACAGCCCAGGAGGGCTCAAGTATCGTTACTGGTCAGGAAACCACCGCCACCGCCGGAGTCACAGCCCAGGAGGGCCCAAGTATCGTTACTGGTCCAGAGACCACCGCCAGAGTCATAGCCCAGGAGGGCTCAAGTATCGTTACTGGTCAGGAGACCACCGCCAAAGTCATAGCCAAGGAGGGCTCAAGTATCGTTACTGGTCAGGAGACCACAGCCACTGCCGAAGTCACAGCCCAGGAGGGCCCAAGTATCGTTACTGGTCCAGAGACCACCGCCAGAGTCATAGCCCAGGAGGGCCCAAGTATCGTTACTGGTCCAGAGACCACCAGCAGAGTCATAGCCCAGGAGGGCCCAAGTATCGTTACTGGTCCAGAGACCACCGCCAGAGTCGTAGCCCAGGAGGGCTCAAGTATCGTTACTGGTCAGGAGACCACCGCCGGAGTCACAGCCCAGGAGGGCCCAAGTATCATTACTGGTCCAGAGACCACCACCAGAGTCATAGCCCAGGAGGGCTCAAGTATCGTTACTGGTCAGGAGACCATCGCCACCACCGGAGTCACAGCCCAGGAGGGCTCAAGTATCGTTACTGGTCAGGACACCACCGCCACCGCCGGAGTCACAGCCCAGGAGGGTCCAGAATCCCACAGCCCGCTGGGCAATGATGGAACGTCAAGCCACACACCAACGTCCAGTGTGGAGTTCGTCATGCCACACACCAATGTCCATTGTGGAGATCGTCATGCCACACACCAATGTCCATTGTGGAGATCGTCATGCCACAGATCGTCATGCCACACACCAATGTCCATTGCGGAGATCGTCATGCCACACACCAATGTCCATTGTGGAGATTGTCGTGCCACACACCAATATCCGTACCAGAACCGCCATGGCAAAGCACCGCTGAACAGGGCAAAGACCGCCATGGTGAAGACCGCTGAACAAGGCCAAGACCGCCATGGTGAAGACCGCTGAACAGGGCAAAGACCGCCGTGGTGAAGACCACTGAACAAGGCCAAGACCGCCATGGCAAAGCACCGCTGAACAGGCCAAAGACTGCCATGATGAAGACCGCTGAACGAGGCCAAGACTGCCATGGCAAAGCACCGCTGAACAGGCCAAAGACTGCCATGGTGAAGACCACTGAACAGGGCAAAGACCGTGTGGGTATGAATAGTCCGGCACATCAGGCATCGTTCTCCCATGTGCAGCTGGGACTGTGACAGGACATGTACTTTTACGGGGAGACTCATCCAGTCTGGGCCCCAGTCCCACCCAGTACCAGTAGAGAACTGCATCTACTTGTGAAGATGTGTCTTTGCACTCCCCAGGATGGCACAGTGGGCAAGCCACCCACTGTAGAGACTTGAGAGACTGTGGCTTTGCACTCCCCAGGATGGCACAGTGGGCAAGCCACCCACTGTAGAGACTTGAGAGACTGTGGCTTTGCAATCCCCAGGATACATCAATGGGCATGGAGCCCCGTCGTGGATCTGGCTTCGCATTCATCTGGCTGAGGTGCCCCCCCTTCCCTTCCCCCTGAGGTGCCTGTATTGTTTCTATCTGATGCCCCAGCAGTGTTCTCTCGGATTTTGGTCAGGTATCTATTGTGGGCCTCGCCCATGCATTTTTGGACTGTTGGTGCACGGACATTGTTGTGTACATATCTGCACTACTTCTTGTATTGTACATTTATTTTTGACAGATTTCGTGATATATATCAGTATATTTTTTCATGAGTAGTATATTGCCACAATACAAAGTTTGACCGCAATTCGCTTTGTGTATTCATTCTTCCGGGGGGATTGTGGGTTGTTACTGTGATTTTTGTGACTGCATTGGTGTGTATGTTGTGATATGCAAGGGTGGGGGTGGGGGTGTTTGGTGGGTGTCCCCCTAACTTTTGCCTCCCCCCTCCACCATGTCGTAGGTGCAGTACTCACCGGTATCTTCTGCTCCTACGTCGCTGTTGGTCGTAGATGAGCAGGAATGCAAGGGCTGGGAGTATTTGTAGTTCCGGCTCCATGGTGTCCTCGTTCCTCGTGGGATGTGTTCAGGTGAGCGTTTTCCCATAGCAAAAGCTGTTTCCGCCGTGTTTTTATCCACGGTGAATCCGCCCCGGAAAAGGTGGCGGATTGGTGTGTTGTGATAGTGTGGGCGGTACATTGTCTCCCGCCTGTCTGTTGGCAGTGTCCGCCGCGCTGTTTGTCTGTACCGCCGTGGTGGGCTGTGTGTTAAAGTGGCTGTCTTAGTTGGCGGTTTCCGCCAGGGTCGTAATTCCCTTTTTTGGTCCGCCGGCCTGTTTGCGGTATTACCGCAGCTTTAACACCGTCCGCCAGGGTTGTAATGACCACCTATGTGATCCCCCTTTCTCCTGGCCCCTGCTTGATATATGAGCACAAAAAGTGCCATGAAGAAGCAGAGGTGAATGAAATTCCTTTTTTGGACAGTTTTGTGCAGATTTGTATAAAGTCACCAAAGTTACTAGCAAAACCTTTTTTTGTGGAAACTCTGTCCTTCTATGACTACACAGTGGTGACCGCCATTGTGTAACATATATTCATAATCCAACCCCGTTTTTGTACAAATATGAAATGTATTAAAATATATTTTTTCCATAACTTTTGTTTGACTTTGAAAATAAAATGTGCGACTCTATATATGGTACCTGTGAATGCAAGTAATCTACGAGTGAAACTTCTTTAATTTAAAGACAAAAATTAAAAATAGAAAAGTACATGATTGCGGACAGACTACGTCAGAATTTATTTGCACATTTGATTTCCTAATCGTTTACCAGTGGAAACACTCAGGGACCTATTTACAAACTGCATTTTGAGGTACATTTAGTAGTGTTGTTTTTAGTAGATAGTAAGGAAGAGGCTCAAATTGCAGGTTTTGTTCAAGGTGAGGTGAGGAGCAGGGCCTGATAATTTGTCTGTCCTTCTTTAGTATTGCAGGAAGGATAACAACCTGGTGCAGCGATCTCACACATTATTATGCTTTTGTTTACCCCTACTTCGAGTCAGCCTCACTGCTACCTACTGTGAGAAAAATTACCTTGCACATAGGCTGTGTCTGACGAGTGGCCAGAATATAGCAGCTGAAAGAGAAACAAACAAAACCAGTTCTGAAACCTCAGACATTGGACATACAATTGGATGAGCAATACCCAGACGTTGACTGCCCTTGGGAGTAGGGCCTGAGCTGACCAGTATTATAAGGGGTCTCCTGGTGTCCCATCATGACCTATGCAGTAGACCACATACAGGAATTAAATCTGAGAAGTAACCGCATGGTGCCAGGTATCTCTGCAATGCCCAAAAGCCTGGTGTTGCACGACTCCAAGCAAAGTCAATGAAAGAGCTGCCATCTCTGCTGAATTGGACACCTTGATGCCACACCTGCCAGATGAGTACCCCATGTAAACCCATCCCAGATGCTGCAGTAGCCCACAACGATCGCCCATCAGATCTCGGCAAGGATCCTGCATCTGCCAAGAAAAGTGCCACTGAGCAGGCCTTCCATGGCGCTTATCTGCTGAGGCCTGATTCCTGAGTAATGCCATTTATGTATGGAGTGGCTCCTGGAAACATAGGCTAGGATGACACTGGGAAAGCCCACTCAACAGCAACAATTGAGCAGGTAATAGAGCCCCACATATGAGAGACTGAGCTAGATGTCCAGACTGTGTTCAGTAGCAAGAGCATTTACTGTTACTTAACCAATCTAATTGTGGGAACTAGCTGTAGAACTGAATTATGAAATACTCTGCATGAGCTGAGACCTAGTGAACTTCACCTCTGCCTAATGTAAGGCTATTTCTATGCTTGGATAGAAATCCCATATACAGTAGAGAGGGGAACATCCGGAAGAATGACTCTGGAACAACGGCCTACGTTGTTAACGCAAGTGAAACTATGCTTGCATTGACAACGACTCGATTTTTCCATGCCTTAACCACACATGTGCTGAACAACGCACATGTGTGGTTAAGACAGAGAAAACGGGATAGAGCATCGGGAGAGGACGCGGTCAGGTAAGTGGGGCTGGGGCAGGGTTGGGTGTAGTTTTTATGGGTGGGGTGTGGATTAAAGGCATGGGGAGGGGGAGGTTGGGGTATTTTTTTTGTTTTTTTAGGGGCGGGTGGGGGGATCAGAGCAGTTCTGTTTTTAGGGGCAGGGATGGGGAGGCTGCTGGAAATGCTGACGCAGACCAGGAGGGTAGGGTAGAACGTAAAACTGTTCTGGTGTCACAGGGCAGCTGGTGTTGTCAGAATGTAAACTAGAGGACAATGCCCAGTCTCAGGTCATTGGCTCAAGCAGCATTTACCATTGACAACAGTTGCCACTACTACCTGTGCTGTGTGTGCTGGTCAATTAGATCATGGTAGTTAGGTGCCCATGGCACAAACACACTCAAAATGAGGGTTCAGTATGACTATGTGATCAGTCCCCATCAATCCCTATCCAAGTGCAACTCCTGTCAACTGCTCATGTCCATGGACTCAATAACCATCAGGCACTGTCACATACATGATGTACACAGCAGTAATCTCATACCCATGATGCCCATTCCTGGGTTTACCCCTGTGCCTGTGTCACAATAGCTGCAATGCCACCATGCTAGATCTCAGGTGTCATAGTGCTAAGACCACTGCATTGAGGAAACTGAACTCTGCCAGGCCCACCAGTGCAATGCAATGTACCACACATATGCAAATATCAACATGAGAAACTACCAATGGTGACACCTGTATCGTTTCATGGAAATGCCATACATGGTATGGTGCTAGGTCTCAGCACCGCATAGGTGTATGTGAAAAATGATAGACTGGGACAGGGCCATATTGTTATGTGTGGTGCTGTGACATCAGCACACCAACATTCATTGCAAGGCCTCACCATGCCAATGGAAGCAGATGGAGGGTTGATGAGGACAAGAAGGTGGCAGAACCCACACCTAGAAGATGTGATGCAGACCATTGCCCAAACTGCCCACACTACATGTGACATGCAGGTGGGGCACAGGGCTGAGAGACTGCAAACATTAATGACAGGAACAATGCATGGGAACCAAGATGACAATGTATCACCAATAGGACGTCAGTGACGTCACATTACAACTGGCACAACACAGACACACTAATTGTACAATATCTCTTTGCGTAGGACAATGATTCTCCTGTGGATCTGTCTGTCCTGGGCTACCCTGATGACCTGGATGACTAGCTGACAACCATCAGTCAGGAAACCCTCTAAGATATCCTGGGAACCCTCCAGACACCACCTCCAGTCGCAAGGAGGAGCATACATGTAGCAGCCATCCCAGAGGAACCACCTACCACCCTAATAGTATGACCTACCAGCTCAAACACAGCTGAGGACTCTGATGACACAGGGACCCCCTTTGAGAGGACAGTAGTGGGAGTACAGCGGGAGCTGGCCAAGGAGGCACGGGTGGGGATGCAAACTATGGCAGCCAGCCTTGAGGGGATGCGCATGTGCATGATGACGTCCGCAGAACAGTCAGCAGCCATACAAGTCACACAATCCCTACTGCAAGGAGTCCAACATTGTGTGAGGGACGTCACCACTGCTGTGAGGGAGTTGCCACAACACCTGCCCTCCCATTCTTGCAGCTGCATGCATGACAACAAGCTGGACTCCATGCACCGGGAACTGGCCTCCCTCAGGGCAGACATGGCTGCCTACCACAGGGATGTTGCTGCCATACTCAATAATCAGCAGCTCCTCCTTGCTGCACTGATGCCATATGTAGTTCCACAGATTGCAGCTGCCGGGAATTTGGTGTCTACTTCTCCAACCAGTGAAGTGTGTGTTGCCCCCTCAAACCCACCAGCACCACCATCAAGGGCAGAGGAGACGACACACACTAGAGGGTGAAGATGTGGAACAGATCATCTTCACCTGTAGGAGTACCCAGTAGCACCAGCCCATGCCACATGGGCACTGATTTTCCTTTGTCCTGTGCTTGACAGCATGCCAGTGTTGCTACAGTTGGTGACATGCACTCTTCACTGACACACTGTTAACCTTACCACTATGGACTGCAATTGTCTCTCACTACTCAATTGGCAATTCATGTTCCTCTGCACTGAACAACACTTTATCTCAGCATGTCAAATGACATGTCCCTCAACCTTGCACTTGTGTTGTGTCACAATAGAATGCTTTACACTAATGGGGTCATAGACCTGGACTATGTAAATATTGCACTACAGCACTTTAAAATAAACAGCACCTACACACCCACTTTGCCTCTGTGTAATGTGAGAGATCTAGTTTGCTGGAGATTTGTGATGCATGTAACATGTCTGTGGTCACAGAGTATCAATATCAGAGTGCCGAAACAATGTGGGCAGATATCTACGCACAAGGGCCCTGATTTTTATTTTTCTGCACTGAATTCGTGTAATTTTTGAAGCAAAAGCAGCACAAACTTACAATATGCCATTGTATATTGCAAGTTTGCGCTGCTTTTGTATAAAAAAAATAGGAAAATGCAGGGCAAGATGAAAGTCAGTGCTGGCCACATCCCCTACAACAAGTTATTGTGTATGTGACACTTGCTTTAAAACATACATGCCTCACCCACAACATACAGCAGGAATTGCTGTGTAAGAGTGTTTGGCCAATTACGTCAGCTGGGAGTACAAGTAAAACACATCAGCGTGAAATTTGTGTACTTGACCT